>NC_091084.1:63130000-68130000 GCF_032405125.1 Capricornis sumatraensis | reverse complement strand
CATTTATTTAGGCAAACAGTCGTTAGTAAAAAAGTACAGTGGTTACTCTGTATTTTTGTATAATATTTTTAAAGTTCAGTTCAGTTCAGTCACTCAGTCACGTCTGACTCTTTGTGACCCCATGAATCGCAGCACGCCAGGCCTCCCTGTCCATCACCATCTCCCGGAGTTCACTCAGACTCACATCCATCAAGTCAGTGATGCCATCCAGCCATCTCATCCTCTGTCGTCCCCTTCTCCTCCTGCCCCCAATCCCTCCCAGCATCAGAGTCTTTTCCAATGAGTCAACTCTTCGCATGAGGTGGCCAAAGTACTGGAGTTTCAGCTTCAGCATCATTCCTTCCAAAGAACACCCAGGACTGATCTCCTTCAGAATGGATTGGTTGGATCTCCTTGCAGTCCAAGGGACTCTCAAGTGTCTTCTCCAACACCACAGTTCAAAAGCATCAATTCTTTGGCACTCAGCTTTCTTCACAGTCCAGCTCTCACATCCATACATAACCACTGAAAAAACCATAGCCTTGACTAAATGGACCTTTGTTGGCAAAGTAATGTCTCTGCTTTTGAATATGCTGTCTAGGTTGGTCATAACTTTTCTTCCAAGGAGTAAGCATCTTTTAATTTCATGGCTGCAGTCGCCATCTGCAGTGATTTTGGAGCCCCCCCAAAAAAGTCTGACACTGTTCCCACTGTGTCCCCATCTATTTGCCATGAAGTGATGGGACCAGATGCCATGATCTTCATTTTCTGAATGTTGAGCTTTAAGCCAACTTTTTCACTCTCCTCTTTCACTTTGATCATTTTAAAGTTAACCAAGCTCTTTTACATTATCTATCCTACTTTTATCCCCGTATTAGCTCTCTAAGGCAGAGAACGTGAGGCAACTGAGATCAGATGATTGAGTGTCTTCTCAATGTTACATCTGGTAAACAGCAGAGGCAGGATTGCAACCTGTGTTTCAAAAGAGATTCAGCTTTCTCTTAATTGGGTATAACAATTCCAGTTTCATCAGCCCTTCCTCCAGGGTCCTAGTTTTAAATCCTCCCCACAGCCACCTTAAAGAGCACAATTACCCCCACTATGGGGAGTTGAAAGAATAATACATTTTAGATTTATCATCTCAATTACACTGAGTATTGATTGTATCATGTGGTTGTATACTTTCCATGGGCATGGCATTCTGAATAATTTTAAAAGTTGCTAAAACTTTTTGAAAATGTATTTCTGATGTGATTAGGCTTGTTACATGCTTTACCTGAGTTTATTCTCACACAGTCATATGAGAAAGGTACATTATCCTAATTTTACCACTGAAGCCAATAAAATAGTGAGTAATCTGCACAAAATTACACAATTTCAATTCAGAGCAGGAATTTCAACTCAGGCAGTCTACCCTAGAAACCATGCATAAAACGTTCTCTCTTTGGGGTTTATTGAGATATAACTGACATGTTACATTGTGTAAGCTTAAAGCATGCATCATGTTGATTTGATGAACTTATATGTTTCAAAATGATTACCACCATAGCTTTAACCAACACCTGCATCATACTACATAGTTACAATTTTGTGTATGTGTGGTGAGAATATTTAAGATCTACTTTCTTAGAAACTTCACCTATATAATATTGTATTATTAACTCTGGGATTTCCGAGGTGGTAAAATATCCACCTACCAATGCAGGAAACTCAAAAGACACAGGTTCCATCCCTGGGTTGGAATAATTCTTGGGAGTAAAAATGGCAAACCCACTCCAGTATACTTGCCTGGAAAATTCCATGGACAAGATAGCCTGGCAGGCTACGGTCCATGGGCTCACAAAGAGTCGGACACGACTGAACACTCACACATGCAAATTACTAACCCTAATCCCTATGCTGTACCTTGGATCTCCAGACTTTATTCTTCTTAAGTTTGTCCTCTTTCATCAACGTCTAGAAACTGTGCTCTTAAATCCTACCTTATTGTAAGCTGCTGCCGCAATCCCTCCCAAATCTCTGATCAAATATGTCCCTGCTTAACTGAAACACTAAGTCTCTCGATCTTAAGTGTGAGTCTAGTGTAATCACTGCATACGTACTGGACAGGATATGGACCATGATATCACTGTCTGGTTCCATTATTCCCTGTTTCAACTCTGACTTCTCTTCCCTGGCTTTTCAAAACATAGAACAGACAGCAAACCTTGCAAAAGTAACTTGCAAATTCAATCTGTCTATTTCATTTAGGCATTAAGTATTGCCCTATGAGACTTGCTGGGTCATGGAACCAATCTGAGTTAATGCAGGCTGTGTTATTGGCATATTACCACATCTTATATGTAAGAATGGCAACTCAAGTAACATGGGGAAAATAGCAGATGTCTGAAAACATCATGGAAAGCACAGCTTTCTGATGTTCCTTTGCACCTAAACTAGAGAAATTCTTCTAAAGTTAAAATCCTAGAAGGAGAATATTGTCGGCATTTATCCTCTAATGAAAACAACTCTGACATTACTCAGGCTTGACTTAAAGAGCATCTTCCCTCCCAATATGCATTTCCAGGTAACGGCCTTGCCAGAAGTCTTTGAAGAAAGCATATGAGCTTATAAAAGCAAAGGTAAAGTTATGCACTAAAATTTTAGCTGCTGTTATTTCTGGCTTGTGAAACTGTGTTTTTTATTTTCTTCTTAATGTTCCTCTGTATGTTTTAAGTTTGTCAGTGATTCTATGTTTCTCTTATAGCTGCATACATACATGTCATTAAAACAAAACAAGAAAATGCTTACTCTAACCATACATTGAATTGTGCAAACCTATAAAAGAATATTCTTTGAGACTAAAATGGTAGAAGAGAATACACAATGAGAGCATAGCATGGATTTAGCAATACAAGGATCTAAAGATTAAAAAAACGAAGATATGGTCTCTACTTTAAAAAAGCAAGTCTAAGAATTCTTATTCAGTTTTCCTATCATTTCTTCTGTTACTATTAATACTGCACCATTCACTAATTTACCAGTCTCTAAGCTGCAATCATTTCTGATATTTCTTTCAATACTTTCCACACATGCAATCAGGGATCACATCATATTTATTCTATTATTAAGGGTCCTACAGTTTAAAACAATCATCAGAAACATCTTTCTCCTGATTATTCTCAGTTTGGATGAAATAAATGCCTAACAAACACTTGGAGGGAAAAATGAGGAAATCTAAAGAAAGAGAAAAAGAGGTGCTCAGAGTGAGTAGGAATGGCCTGTTAACACTGACTGTCACTCAATAATACCTGGCTCACACATACTCTGAAATGTAACAGGCAACACAGAGGCCTTTATTCTCTCCAGTTATAATTGACAGTTCTTCAGATTCTCCAGCTTTCATCCATCCACATAAATCCAAATTTGGCTCCTACTGCTGCTCCTTGTCCAAGAATTTAAAGCATCACTGATTATAATTTACGGTTACCTGGGAATTACTGCACTGCTCCTCAGGAAAAAATTTCTTGAGTTACAGATGTTAACTATAATCTACACCTTTCAGAGATGGAAATAGATCTGGGAGGCCACTCCTGAAGCAGTTCATACACTAATTTTACAGGATGGCTTCTTTCCCTTGAAATAAGCAAGTGTGAGAACTATCAATATTTTTTACTTCAGAGAAACTACACAGAGAAAATTTTATGTAAGAGTGACCTAAGTATTATGAAAGGCCCCTTCCATCTTTGTTTCCATCCCTGCAAACAACTCCACTCTTGGAAGGGTCTATGGGTGGTTGGAAGTGGGGACCTAGAAAAACAGACTCCAAAGGATCTTAGTGAGCAAACCTTGATTGCATCCTAAAAGTAAGGCTCAGTGAGTGAGTGAGTGAGTGAAGTCGCTCAGTCATGTCCGACTCTTTGCAACCCTGTGGACTGTAGCCCACCAGGCTCCTCTGTCCATGGGATTCTCCAGGCAAGAATACTGGAGTGGGTTGCCATTTCATTCTCTAAGGCTCAGTAGCAGGAAACAAAAACCCAGGTTTGTGGCAAGATAACACTGAAGGTGACAAAGTGTTTAAAGTTTGTGGCATAATTTAAGATGGTAATGAGAAATGTGAGCATTAAGAGAAAAGAGCCAAGAATACATTGGAGGGAAGAAAGCCCTTTAAATATAGAAAGTTGCCTATTAGATACTCCTTTGGTTGACTCCATAGTACAGCTCTGTCTAAAGAACATAGAGTTATGGCTTTGGGGACATTATATTCTATTTCATAGGTTTTGATTAATAAATGCTACTAAAGGCAGACTCATATATGAGAAGTGCTCCATCTGTTGAACAAAAGGCCTCCAAAGCTTTAAATTCACTAGTGGGGATTTTGTACCAACTCACCCAAAGCACTGCTTTAATCTTGGGGTTTTTTTGGTTTTTTTTTGTTTTGTTTTGTTTTGTTTTTGGCTAATAAAATAAAAACCCTTCCTATGATCAGAAGCACAGATCAAATTCCAAGGATTAGGATTTAAGTGAGTGAGCAATCAAAACAGGCATTCTGATACAAGTTTAAAATGGTAAAGGATTGGAGCCATTAGTACTGAAACAGACTAAATATAAGCTTTTAGAAATATTAATACTTGATTTTCTTCCAAAATAATAATGGTTCTGAGCTTATAAAGCTATAAAATCTCTGTGAGAATAAAGTGATCACTGGTACAGCTGAGCCCCTTATTTAAATTTCACTGAGTGAACATAATGCAATGTCACTCTTGGTTTAATTTCATACATTTTATTACAAGCACGATTTTCAGAATACCATAAAACTGCTATAAACTGGCATGGATGAGGGCATTGGTACTAGTGAACTGAGTTCCATGGCTAATGTAGGACTCATTGACTAAGTTGTCAGAGTTTTGTTTTTTTTTTTTAGTTAAACACTACAAATTTTTTAAAATTATCTTCTTTTCCAACCTTCAGCAGCATATAAAACTACTAACAATGATGATGATAAGGCTAATTATTCTTCAGTAGAAACTTTTTGTGATCCAGATGTATAATTTTGATATTTTAACCATAGAATATTAGCCTTTTTCTGTTTTATAAGATGTATTCTTGTAGCTATCGTTCATAAACAAACTTCTTTTATCAGTTTGTTTTCTTGTTATTTTCCAAAGTAGAACTTAGTAATTAAAAGTTCTGGTTAGCTGGCTTCCAATTAGTCAAAGGTTTACAATATGATGCCCTGGAATTGATAAAGCTAACAATACAGTAAGTGGCATAAACAAAGAAATTAGCAACTTTATCAGAGTGTTTTATTTCAAGTGACCTAAAGCTAACCTTGAAGTCAATCATTCTGCTGCTATCAGGGATGAATTTAGATTAGGTACAAAGTAGATCCTGAAAGTTTCATTTCATTGCTGCCAGGCTCCTCTGTCCATGGGGATTCTCCAGGCAAGAATACTGGAGTAGGTGGCCTTTTCCTTCTCCAGAGAATGTTCCCAGGATCGAACTCAGATCTCTCACATTGCTGGCAGATTCTTTGCCATTTGAGCCACCAGGGAAGCTTTGCCACAAATCTAAAATATAATGCCAAATTGCCAGTGGTGTTAAATTGAAGCCAGGATCGATAAGAAGGCAGAAGATGAATGCTCTCTGTAGTTTCCTGACAGAGGCAACAGGGCAGCCTCTGCCAGAATCAGGAGATAAGAATCTGAAACCACATCTGAAGTGGACCTCTTCATACCTACCTACTTACCTTTGTTTAGGAACAGCTTTCTGGGTTTCCTTTGGGAACCCACATCTCTCCCCTTTTCAACCCGCACGGTGCTAACTTCACCCTGAGGCTTCAGGGATGAAGATGCAACTAGGCTGTGCCAATGACAGCGTCACAGTTTGTGCTGAAACAATGAATGACTCTAAGAAGGGTAACTATGTATCACATGAGCTTGTGATTACTGAAGGAGCTGCTTTCCCGTCAGCTTTTGCAGAATTGGCATTTAGTGCTGTATCATACAGATACCTATTTATCTGATCTGATTACTGCTGGAGAAGAAATCTTGGGGTCAGGAATGCTGGGGCTGGAGAAGAAGATGTTCTCTCCTGATGTTCTAAGTAGAAGCTCAGAGAAATCCAGGAGGTCTGGTGTTTACGTGCCACTGCCTTCTCCCTGGGCAACGGGATCCATCAAGAGGGAAGAGTACAACATGCAGTCAGCAAGAAAAGCAAAGGACTGGGCAACATCCCGAGGAGTCTTCACTTTCATGTCAGGAACCGTAAAAAGACGTCTACCGTGCTAGTATTATAGTTGAAGCATTGACAAATAAGGTGCCACAAGAAAAAATGAGGAAAAATGTATTTGGAAGAGAAGAAATGAAACTGACATTTACCCCAGGCTACAATTGTCTACACAGAAAATCTAAATACATGAATCATTAAATTCTAAAAAGAAGTCAGTAAGACTGCTGAATATAAATTCAGTGCAAAAAAGCCAATAGCATTCCCTATACATCAACAATTAGAATTATGTAACTTTAAAATGTTGTTCATTGTGACAATAAAAACCGCAAAACATCTAGGATTGAACAAAAGATATGCACAGACCTTTGCAGAAATACATGTATCAGTTCAGTTCAGTCGCTCAGTCGTGTCCGACTCTTTGAGACCCCATGAATCGCAGCACGCCAGGCCTCCCTGTCCATCACCAACTTCCGGAGTTCACTCAGACTCACGTCCATTGAGTCACTGATGCCATCCAGCCATCTCATCCTCAGTTGTCCCCTTCTCCTCCTGCCCCCAATTCCTCCCAGCATCAGAGTCTTTTCCAATGAGCTCTATTAAAAGACATAAAATAAGACCTTAATAACTTGAGAGATATGCCACAGAGAGTTAAAAATATAAAACCATGAAGATATATTGATTCTTGATGAATTAATCTATAAATTCAAAGGAAATAAAATCAAGATGCCTGCATAATTCCTCATGGAAATGACAAAGGGTTTCTAAAATTCTCATGGAAAAGTAAAGGATTGATTACAGACAAAACACTCCTACAGAAGATCAATACAGGCAGCTTGCCTTCTCAGCAATCAGAAGTCATTATGGAGCTATGGTAATCAAAGTCAGTGTGCTGTTGGGCCAGAAATAGGCAAACAGAACAATGAAACAGAAGAGGGATCACAGAGTAGACAGTGCTTAACAGGCGATTATTCAAATGTACCAAAATAACATCATGTTCCTTATATTTTGCCATATACAAAAGTAAATTCTATATTAGTTAAGAACTTAAATTTGAAATGCAACTTTTAGAAGGAAATGTGGATCTAGAGTAGAAAAAGATCTCTTTAGCAAGATTCAAAAAATTATCATCCTTAAGAAAAAACCAATAAATGTACTATTTTAGAATTCAAAAATATCTGTATAAAAACATCATAAAACCATTAAACTGAAACAGAAGGGGAGCTGTTTACAATGCTAATAATCTTAAGCAAAGAGTCTCTGGAACATAATTTTTTTTAGTCTGTATAAAATAATAGATGGATAAAGGATATGATTGGTAAGTTAACAAAAAGGAAAGCTAAAATTGCCTAAGTATAAAAAGGTACTCCATCTGATTAATAAACAGGAAAACTCAATTTTTTTAAAAAAAGGTGATGATTAGCATGCCAGTTCTGACCTGTTTGTATTTCTGACCTGGGCTGGTTAATCCTTTCTTAGACAATCTGGTAGTCCCCCAGTCTGGGAGGTCACATATTGATACAGTTTAATGTGGATAAACAATCAGCGTTATGTACTATAGCCCAGAACACCGGGGCCTAAGAAATCCTCCAGCCTCAACTTCTCATATCTGTACATCACTACTGGAAAAATCATAGCTTTGACTACATGGACCTTAGTTCACAAAGTGACGTCTTTACTTTTCAACATGTTGCCTGGCTTTGTCATAACTTTGCTTCCAAGGAGCAAGCATCTTTAATTTCATGGCTGCTGTCACCATCCACAGTGATTTTGGAGCCCCAAAAAATAAAATCTGTCAATGCTTCCCTTTTTTCCCCTTCTAATTGCCATGCCTTCTAATGCCATAATCTTAGCTTTTTGAAGGTTGAGTTTTAAGACAGCTTTTTTACTCTCTTTCACCTTCATCAGAGGCTCTTTATTTCCTCTTTACTTTATGCCATTTATGGTGTCATCTGGTACAGATGTGAGAGTTGGTCCATAAAGAAGGCTGAGTGCCAAAGAATTGATGCTTTCCAACTGTGGTATTGAAGAAGACTCTTGAAAGTCCCTTGGACTGCAAGGAGATCAAACCAGTCAATCCTAAAGGAGATCAGTCCTGAATATTCCTTGGAAGGACTGATGCTGAAGCTGAAGCTCCAATACTTTGACCACCTGATATGAAGAACCAACTCATTGGAAAAGACCTTGATGCTGGGAAAGATTGAGGACAAGAAGAGAAGAGACAACCAAGGATGAGATGGTTGGATGGCATCATCAACACAATGGACGTGAGTGTGAGCAAACTCTGAGAGAAGAAATTCTGTCCTTCAGCAAACTCTGAAGGACAGGGAACCCTGCTGAGCTGCAGTCCATGCGGTCACAAAGGGTTGGACATGACTTAGCAACTGAAAATCTTCCCTGGTGGCTCAGCATATTCCCTGGTGGCTCAACTGGTGAAGAATCTGCCTGGAACATGGGAGACCTGGGTTCAATCCCTGCACTGGGAAGATCCCCTGGAGAAAGGAATAGCTACCCACTCCAGTATTCTGGCCTAGAGAATTCCATGGACTGTACAGTCCATGGGGTTGCAAAGAGTCAGACATGATTGAGCAAATTTCACTTTCACCAGTGACTGAATAACTTCTCAAGTAGCTGGAACTATCAGCAGGTACCACCCAGCAGAGGAAAATTATGGAGAAAATAGAAAAATCAGTGTTTCCAAGGACTGGGGTGGAAGAAGGGATAAATAGGCAGACCAAAGAGGTTTTTAGGGCAGTGAAAATACCCTGTACAGTACTATGCTGCTGCCAAGTCGCTTCAGTCATGTCTGACTCTGTGCGACCCCATGACGGCAGCCCACCAGGCTCCCCCATCCCTGGGATTTTCCAGGCAAGAGTACTGGAGTGGGTTGCCATTGCCTTCTCCATAAGTACAGTACTATAATTATGAATAAATGTCATCATACACTTGCCCAAACCTATAGAAAGTACAACTCCAAGAATGAGCCTTAATGGAAACCATGAAATTTAGGTGATAATGTTCAATGTCACATAATGTCAATATATGTTCACTATGGAGGGGATGTTAATCAGAGAAACTATGCATGTGTGTGGGGAGGAGCTTATGGGGAATAGCTTTCTCAATTTTACTGTGAATCTGACCTTGTTCTTAAAAAAATAGTCATAAAAAATCAAAGATTAAAAATCATTATTGCGCCAAACTAGCAAGCAAAGATATTAAATTTTATTATAAAAAGCTAGAAACAAGTTATTATGTCTAAATATATGCCATTATTATATATATTAATAATAACAGATCTTTAAAACATGTAACTCGATTTGTGCTTAATATTTTCATGAAAACTTTAAATATGTTAAAAAAAAAAATGGTGGGCTTTCTTGGTGGCTCAGTTGTAAAGAATCTGCCTGACAATGCAGGAAGCACAGGTTCGATCCCTGATCCAGGAAGATCCCACGTGCCACGGACCAACTGAGCCTATGCAACTACTGAGCCCATGCACCACAGCTACTGAAGCCTGCATGCCTTAGGGCCTGCGCTCCACTAAAAAAGAAGCCGCCTCAATGAGAAGGCTGAATACCACAGTTAGAGAGTAGCCCCCAACTCCACAACTAGAGAAAAGCCTGTGCAACAAAGACCCAGCACAGCCAAAAATTAATTTAAAAAAAAAAAATGGTGATACTACTTCACACCCATTATACTGAAAAAAAAAAATGTCTATTAACACCAATGTTGACAAAGATGATGGAAAACAAGAACTCATATGTTTCTAATAGGACTACAATCTTAGAAAGTAATTTGGAAATAGCCAAAACTTGAAAAGGAATACAATGTGTGACTCAGCACTTCTCTCTTTCTAGAAATTTACCCTAAAGAGACATTCACACATTTTCAGGAGACACATACAGAAAAGATAATTACAGACCTGTTTATAATAGACAAAAAAGTGAATAAATGGTCATATCACTCCTCTGAACAAAATAGAATATATTATAGTAACCAGGAAGGAGAAAATAAAATATTGGATAGGCAAATAACATTTGATGCAAAATGTGTTCGTAAAAAAATATAAATTTGTGTGTTTAAAATTGTGTACAAATGATATATTCTGAATGTATCTTTTGAAATATGCTTTTCCACTCAACATTATGTTTTTAAGATTTATCTATGCTTATACATGGAAATGCAGCTGATTTATTTTCATCATTGATGGGATTCCATAAAGCAATTACAACAAATTTTGTCTTCTATTAGAGGATTTGGCATTCTTTAAAATCATAGAATTACAAAATAAGAATGATGATAATAAAACAACTATTATGGCTGTCATTTATTAAGCCTTTACCACATGCCTGACATTATGCTAAACACTATGACATTTCATTTAATCCTCAGGACCCTCCTATACAATAATATCAATGTCATTTCACAAACGACAATACGAATCTTACAGTGAATGGATATGTGACAAAGGTCACATATTTGATACTTAAAGAGACAGAACTTAAATATGGTCCTGGTTCTGGAACCTGCACTGGTAAATAACATACTATCCTCGGAGTGCATTTCCCTTCTTTACAGCAGGATATTTTCATGTAAGTTTCAAGTTCAGTTCAGATGCTCAGTCATGTCCGACTCTTTGCATCCCCATGGACTGCAGCATGCCAGGCTTCCCTGTCCATCACCAACTCCCAGAGCAAGCTCAAACTCACGTCCATTGAGTTGGTGATGCCTTTCAACCATCTCATCCTCTGTCGTACCCTTCTCCTCCTGCCTTCAGTCTTTCCCAGCAACAAGGTCTTTTCCAATGAGTCAGTTCTTTGCATCAAGTGGCCAAACTATTGGAGTTTCAGCATTAGTCCTCCAGTGAATATTCACAACCAATTTCCTTTAGGATTGACTGCCTTATCTCCTTGCTGTCAAAGGGACTTTCAAGAGTTTTCTCCAATACCACAGTTAAAAATCATTACTTCTTCAGCATTCAGCTTTCTTTATGGTCCAACTCTCACATCCACACATGACTACTTGAAAAACCACAGCTTTATCTAGATGGACCTTTGTTGGCAAAGTCATGTCTCTGCTTATTAATATGCTGTCTAGGTTGGTCATAACATTCTTTCCAATGAGCAAGTGTCTTTCAATTTCATGGCTGCCATCACCATCTACAGTGATTTTGGAGCCCAAGAAAATAAAGTTTGTCACTGTTTCCATTGTTTTCCCTTTTTTTTTTTTTTTTTTTTTTGCCATGAAGTGATGAGACTAGATACCATAATCTTCATTTTTTGAATGTTGAGTTTTAGGTCAGCTTTTTCACTCTCCTCTTTCACCTCCATCAGGAGGCTCTTTAGTTCCTCTTCACTTTCTGCCATTAGGCTGATGTCATCTGCATATCTGAGGTTATTGGTATTTCTCCCAGCAATCTTGATTCAATCTTGTGTTTCATCCAGCCAGGCATTTCCCATGATGTACTCTCCATATAAGTTAAATTAGCAGGGTGACAATATACAGCCTTGACATACTCCTTTCCCAATTAGGAACTAGTCCATTGTTCCATGTCCAATTCTAACTGTTGCCTCTTGACCTGCACAGATTTCTCAGGAGGCAGGTCACGTGGTCTGGTATTCCGTCTCTTGAAGAATTTTTCCACAGTTTATTGTGATCCACACAGTTAAAGGCTTTGGTGTAGTCAATGAAGCAGTAGTAGATATTTTTCTGGAACTCTCTTGCTTTTTGATGATCCAGTGGATGTTGGCAATTTGATCTCTGGTTCCTCTGCCTTTTCTAAATCCAGCATAAACATCTGGAAGTTCAATGTTCAAATACTGTTGAAGCCTACTTTGGAGAATTTGGAGCATTACTTTGCTAGTGTGTGAGATGAGTGCAATTGTGCAGTAGTTTGAGCATTCTTTGGCATTGCCTTTGTTTGGGATTAGGATAAAAACTTACCTTTTCCAGTCCTGTGACCACTGCTGAGTTTTCCAGATTTGCTGGCATATTGAGTACAGCACTTGCACAGCATCTTCTTTTAGGACTTGAAATAGATCACCTGGAATTCCTTCATCTCCACTAGCTTTGTTTGTAGTGATGCTTCCTAAGGCCCACTTGACTTCATATTCCAGGATGTCTGGCTCTAGGTGAGTGATCACACCATCATGGTTATCTGGGTCATTAAGGCCTTTTTTGTAATGTTCTTCTGTGTATTCCTGTCACCTCTTAATATCTTCTGCTTCTGTTAGGTTCATACATTTTCTGTCCTTTATTGTGCCCATCTTTGCATGAAATGTTCCCTCGGTATTTCTGATTTCTTGAAGAGATCTCTACTCTTTCCCATTTTATTGTTTTCCTCTATTTCTTTGCATTGATCACTTAGGAAGGCTTTCTTATCTCTCCTTGCTATTCTTTGGAACTCTGCATTCAGAGTTTCTAAGTCATCTTTAAAAAAACCTCCAGGAAACAGCAAACTAAAAGGGAGACAAAATCTATATTTTAAACCCATCATAATGCTTATACTGTGATGATTCTTTAACTCCCCTCTCCTGGTTATTCTTCTTCATATAGTTGAGATAATCAATTATGCTAGCAAGCGATTTTTGCTATTTATCTTTTTATCTCATGCCTGTAAGTATTTTAGAGAAGTTTGATTGAAAATGCATCTATTTGCTGGCCATTAATTCTGTAAAAGACTGCATGTTCAGAATCTCATCTGGTAAACCAGAGGCTCTCCTATCATCAGGTATCACTCCTGACAGAAAAGTGGTCTTTGTAGCTTTGCACACTTCCTAAAGCCTCTGTCAGAACTCCTGTTTCCTGCTCTCTATTATAGTGAATATCTTTGTGACTCTATCTGGTTTCAGATGACTCCCTCTATTCAAAGATATTAAGCTACCTACAGTCATTTTAAACTCCAACACCCTATAATTCTGGCCATGGTGGATTGAACAAAGATGACATTCAGTTGCAATCAGATTCTGGCTTCCCTGAATTTAGGAATTCAAAATAGAAGAGATTCATAGGCTGACAGGTGACAGGAGCCCAGTCTCTTGAAACAATCTAGTAGAGGTTAGAGTTCCAATCTAGTTTTGGTCCTCTTTTTTATATAAATTTATTTATTTTAATTAGAGGTTAATTACTCTACAATATTGTAATGGTTTGCCATACATCAACATGAATTCACCACAGGTATACATGTGTTCCCCATCCTGAACCCCCCTCCCTCCTCCCTCCCCGTACCATCCCTCTGGGTCGTCTCAGTGCACCAGCCCCAAGCATCCAGGATCATGCATCGAACCTGGACTGGTGTTTTCATATGTGATATTATACATGTTTCAATGCCATTCTCCCAAATCATCCCACCCTCTCCCTCTCCCACAAAGTCCAAAAAGCTGTTCTATACATCTGTGTCTCTTTTGCTGTCTCGTTTGGTCCTCTTTAAGATACTGGGTCAATTTTTCCCTATCTGTATCTAATCTAAGTGAAATAATCTGTAATCCTTCCTTTTATCCTTCACCTATCTTCAAAAGCACCAGATGATAACCAAAAACATTTTCATATACATTACCCTAATTGATCCTTCCAACAAGTCAAGGTCAGAACATTGGATGAATTATATAGATGAGTAAACTAAGGTTGAAGAGATACACTTTTACTGACAGGAAACAAGAACCTGATTAAAAATTCACTATGGATAATCAGCAAATAAGATGTTGGTTATTCTTACCAAGAATCAGGTTTAATTCTTCCTGAAATGATTGGTAACCAGTTACCAATGCTTTAGCAAAGATTTGTGCTTCTTTGGGCTTCTTTCCTTATAATCTGATGGAGAACATAAATAATAAACATGCTGAATGTGATGGCTATCTTGAAAGAGAAGGGACAAGATACTGTGGCAACTATTAACCAAGGAAATTAACTTAGTCTGTGGAAGTGGTTCTCCAATATCATAGTCCATAACAATTGCCAGAGACATTTGCTCAAAATGTAGATGCCTGCCCCCTACCTTCTTAGTCAATGGGTCTGGAGAGATGCCCTGAAAGCTCAATTTTAATACACACCCTCAAGTGATACCACTACAGACTGTCTGCAAAACACACTTGAAAGAATATTAACATGGGGGCCAGAGTTTCTTCACTGAGGAAGATAATTTTGAGATTTGAATGGTGAGTATTATTTAGCCATTGATGAGGATAAGAAATGAGCTAGGAGTTCCTGGCAGAGGAAAACCATGTTTTAGGAGACCTAAAAGAGAAAAATGAGGAAATAATCACAGTGCCTCTAATAAGAAACTTGAAAGGTAAGTGACGTACTAGAAGAAAATGAAGAGGTCATATGAAAGGTCTGAAAGGCAGTGTTAGGAATATAGAACGTTAACCAAAAGGCAGTAGAAAAATCATAGAAAGGCTTGAAGGCTGACAGGCTGTCTGTGACTCGGCTATTTCATCTATAATTATACCACCATTGTAGATTCTTTGTAAGGGTTACATGGGAGCAGTGCCCGGTATGAAAGTGAAAGTGGCTCAGTGCATCTGACTCTTTGTGATTCCACGACTGTAGCCTGCCAGGCATCTCTGTCCATGGGAATCTCCAGGCAATAATACTGGAATGGGTTGCCATTCCCTTTTCCAGGAGATCATCCTGACCCTGGGATCAGATTGCGGTCTCCTGCATTGCAAGCAGATTCATCTGAGCCACCAGGGAAGCCTGTGCCTGGTATAAAGCAAGCATTTAATAAGTGTTACATATTATCATGATGATACTGTTTACATTTGGATCATTTTAAGATCCCAGATAAAGCTGTGGATAGAGTTCAAATGAAATGAAATGCTGAGTAAATTATATAGCCAAGCAACTTGGTGAGTCTTGGCAAAGTAGGGACATAGATAGTGGTGTGAATGCCACGAAAACAAGGATTATTTAAAGAAACATAAGGTCTCATAAGACGAGCAGAAAGTTCTCAGGCCACGAATTCTTGAGCGCCAAGACACAGGACCAAAAATGATTTACTACTGAGACTGGCATGGTAGGCACTTTTTAATTAGTAGAATTAGGAGAGCACTTAGAGCTGCTTTTGTGAGACGAGTTTAATTACTGTCTTTGAAACTACAACCCAAAAGTCAGTAAGAGGTGGCTCAGCAAGAATGTGGCTCTAAGTCTAGGCCTAATTCTCAATTACGTTGAGTGAAGCCATTACTAAGCTGACTGATCCTTGAATATGTCCTAGGATTTCTCATCATCACTTTTCCTCAGGTGAATCCCAGAAGAAATGCACCTTAGGATTGCTGGCGACTTACATCTCCTTCCTTGTCATCCCATTTTCCTGTCTGCCAAGCACTCAGTTTATAGGTCATCTGAGCAAAATTAAACCCAAGCAAGCAGCACCCAGCCTTTGGCAGCTCTTACCTGAAAGCATCTTAAAATACTTCCTTCCAGGTGGGCAGCCAGAGATACTTATCTTGGAAAAAGCTGGCCAATTGACATGAATTTCATGCTTCAGAGGGGGAAAAAAAAAAAGATGGGTGACGAATTCCATGTTTTCTATCATCAGTTTTATCAATAGTTATTAACCACAGCTAGGATCTGGAGAGGTTTGTTTCTTTTTAAGATGACAATATTCCAGCCATAAGAGCATCCGGAGATACCAGATGACAGTAAGAGTTACCCAGGTTCTTATTTTGTAATTACGGAGTCTGATCCAAGATCTCTTTTTGAAAGTTGGCCAGATGACTGCTAATATCTAGCCAGGGTTATAACCACTGAATTATGTAAAGTTTGCTTAAGGCTCTCTTGGTTGTAAGCACAGAAATGCACTCAAAGCAGGAAATTGATGCAAACTCTGATTCTAGAAGTGTTCAAGCAGGTGACAGTACTGAGTAAAGCAGATATGGTTTGGGGTTCTCCCAGAAGCTGGGGAGCATGAAGAACTGGGGAGTGCAAGAAACACACAGAGCGGTCAGCACTTACTCAGCTATAGCCAATTGTTCAGTTCAGTTCAGTTCAGTCGCTCAGTCGTGTCCAACTCTTTACGACCCCATGAATCGCAGCACACCAGGCCACCCTGTTCATCACCAACTCCCAGAGTTCACTCAAACTCACGTCCATCGAGTCAGTGATACCATCCAGCCATCTCATCCTCAGTCGTCCCCTTCTCCTCCTGCCCCCAATCCCTCCCAGCATCAGACTCTTTTCCAATGAGTCAACTCTTCACATGAGGTGGCCAAAGTACTGGAGTTTCAGCTTTAGCATCATTCCTTCCAAAGAAATCCCAGGGCTGATCTCCTTCAGAATGGACTGGTTGAATCTCCTTGCAGTCCAAGGGACTCTGAAGAGTCTTCTCCAACACCACAGTTCAAAAGCATCAATTCTTCAGCGCTCAGCCTTCTTCACAGTCCAATTGTTAGGATGTGGAAATGTTTGCCCAGTGTTGTCATATCTTCTCATTTCTCAAGAGCAGCTAAAACTCTGAAAGTTTGTGTTATGTAAAAATCTCAACATAGAGTGTTGACAAAGAATTTTTTAAATGTCTCATGGGATTTATGCTATACTATAAAACTTAATGAAGTCACAATTCCAAAGTGACTCTGATGGCCCACCTAGCATAAGGCTTCCAGCCCTAGTCTTACTGATCATTACCAATGGATAATGTCTCTTAATAAACAGCCACCACTCCTCTTGGGGGCCAAATGGAGGCAAGCAGTCTTCAGACAAATAGGAGAGGAATTAAATTACTCAAGTGCATCCATATAAAGAGCCATGAAAATAGGATGTTGAGACTAATCTGGCATATTTTCTAAGCCAGAAAGCTAGAGCTCAGTGAGTGAAAGTTACAGAAACGGAGGTGGTGATTAAGAGTTCGACACAAATATGATAGCCTTCCTCAGGAGGTGCTGAGTTTTCAGTCACTGCAGCATTCAAGCAGTGGTTGAAAGTTCACCTAATGGAGACACCCCCATATGCTCCCATCCAATACAGGCATCCACCTGCAATGCAGGAGACCCAGATTCGATTCCTGGGTCTGGAAGATCCCCTGCGGAAGGAAATGGCAACCTACTCCAGTATTCTTGCCTAGAAAATCCCATGAGCAAAGGAACCTGGCGAGCTACAGTCCATGAGGTCACACGAGTCGGACACGACTTAGCAACTAAACCACCACAATGACGAGTACTGCCTCTCCCACTCTAATATTCCATGAATGTACATACACTCTACATGATCAGACTGTGAATATCCTTGACTCCCTGCTTGTGGAACTGAATGTCTCCTCTAAAGAATGTACAGATTAGTTTTTTCAATCACAAGAGACTTAACAGTAGAGGTAATCCTAAGTACAGAAACCTGTAGGAATAAGTTCCAATATACACAGGAGAAAACTTGTTTTTGTTATAACAGTCTTCCCGTTTTATCATGTGTAAATTTTTCCTGAACAATTCCTCTTAAATCCTGGCAATTCTTATCAGCAGAGGACATCACAAATCTCACTGTTAACAGAGACTCCTTTTCTCCATGCAGGCCTTTCTGCAGGATACACAAAGAAAATGAAGAATCTCCCCTGGCCAGCCTGCCAGATTATAGCTCAAGATGGAAAGAAAAAGATGACCAAAAACTCTTTGCAATAAAAAGAATGATTTCCAGACTCCATGAAGATTAAGCCAGTTACAAAGTTTCCAAAGCAGAGCTGCAGCCTGCCAAATATGTCTGCAGCCCTGGAGATAACATCGTAATTCAATTTGTAATAGCACTAATGACTGAATGCCTCTATGCATTATCTCACGTAACATTTGCCCCAAGCCTTGAGACTTCTCTGGTGGCTCAGATGGTAAAGGATCCACCTGCGATGGGGGAGACCCAGGTTCAATCCCTGAGTCAGAAAGATTCCTTGGAGAAGGAAACAACAACCCACTTCAGTATACTTGCCTGGGAAATCCCACAGACCGAGGAGACTGGTGGGTTGCCGTCATGGGATCGCAGAGAGTCAGACACGACTGAGCGACTAATGCTCTCATATGATGCATGATACATTTCCTAACCTCTTTCACCTTTAGTCCCTCGTTAGTAAGGAGGAGATAATAATGGTTCCAATTGAAAAGGGATTTTTGTGAACATTGAGTTAAATCAGATTATCTTACCACATAGAAAATTCTTGATAAATAATAGCTGTAGATATAACAGTCAGTAATGGCAAAACTGAAACTCTAACTGGTACTCAAATCAGCTGTCTTGGCTATTAGCCTCCTTCACTACTGTTTCAGACTTGTCAGAATAACTTCTCTATAGGGAAATGTGTGTGTGTGCTTAGTCATGTCTGACTCTTTGTAACCACATGGACTGTAGGCCGCCAGGTTCCTCTGTCCATGGGATTTCCCAGGCAAGAATACTGGAACAGGCTCCCATTTCCTACGCCGTAGGATCTTCCCGGCCCAGGGATTGAACCTGTGTCTCCTACATTTCAGGTGGATTCTTTACCATTAGCACCACCTGGGAAATATACCACTTGTTATTCTTGGTTTGATCTGAATCTCTCCAGCTTAGTCAGTGGGCCAGACATCTCTATATTTGTGACCAACTTACTATTTCTATTTATCTAGAGGACTTTGATACAAGTCTTGGCCTCTGCCCCATAAATGGTTTAATCTCCTCTCTGCCCTACAAGTATCTCCTAGGTGTATCAGTCATGTCTCACCATCGTAATGCTGTACAACACAATCACAAAAACTCAGTCTATAATCATAAACATTTTTTATGTTCACAAGGCTATGAGTTGGCTGCATGGTTCTGCTGTTGTGAGCAAAATTTGTCTGGACTGCCCATAAGCCTTGTTGGCTGGTATATCATCTGGGGCCCGACTAATCTAGAGTGGCTTCACTTGGGATATATCTCCTCCAGATGGACTCTAATCATTCAAAGGGCACCCCAGGCTTGACTTCATGTAGAACCAGGGATCCAAAAGAGAACAGAAGCCCAGTAGGCTCTTGAGATATAGGCTCAGGCCTGAAATGTAGGCCTGAGCCTACATTTACCTGCATTCTCTGAAACAAATAAGTCATAAGACCAGACCTATTCTGGAGAATGGGCAACCAGATTCTATCCTCTGATGAGAGTATCTGTTAAGTCACATTCCAAAAGACATCTTATGAATGGTGCCACTGTGAAATCCATTACACTTCTCCACTAATGATCAAGGTTATCCAGCTTAGGGGCCAGACTTCTTTCCCAAATGAAAAGAGAAGGCAGTGAAATCACTATGGCTTGGTAAAAGACACTGAAAATATTTTCTTTTCTTTTTTTTTTTTAACACATATATATGGAATTTATTTATGTTTTTTTAGAGTTTTTATCCAAATTTATTAAAATTTTTAAAATTCACTACGTCTATACTTGCCGCCTTTCTTTTTATTGTAACTATTTTTTTTCTTTTTTTTTTTTCTTTTTACTTTATTTTACTTGACAATACTGTATTGGTTTTGCCATACATTGACAATGATGACCCTGTATGCAAGACAGCAAAAGAGATACAGATGTGTAGAGCGGACTTTTGGACTCAGAGGGAGAGGGAGAGGGTGGGATGATTTGGGAGAATGGCATTGAAACATGTATACTATCATGTAAGAAATGAATCATCAGTCTATGTCCGATGCAGGATACAGGATGCTTGGGGCTGGTGCATGGGGATGACCCAGAGAGATGAAAATATTTTCAATCATGAATTTCAATTATGCAATGGACAACTGAATTTCATTTATGCAATGGACATTTTTATACTATCTCAAAGGGATTTATTCTTCCAAAAGAAATATCAAAGTATAATTTGATAGTACCAGAAAAATTAGTGAGTACCAAAAATCACTGTTAGGATCACCTGCAATATGGGGAGAAAAGAGGAAGTCATAAATGGCTTTGGGTCTTTTAAGATTCTCCCTTTATCCAGGAATTTTCCCTTGAAGTAAGAAGATCAATCTTTGCATTAATCTGGAAGTTTCATTCTCATTCAATTACTCTGTTGTCTGGTCCAGGAAGACTCAGAATGTTATTGGCCTATGATTTCTAGGAACAATTAATACAAATAAACTGGTTTAGGATTATTTGGGGTCAAACCCAAAACTTATGCCAACATAATCAACATAAAATAACCTTGATATATATCAATGTGGGGCTTCCCTGGTGACCCAGATGAAAAGAATCTGCCAGCAATGTGGGAGACAGGGGTTGACCCTTAGATCTGGAAGATCCCCTGGAGAAGAGAACAGCTACCCATTCCAGTATTCTTGCCTGGAGAATTCCATGGATAGAGGAGCCTGGTGGGCTTCAGTCCATGGAATCTCAAAGAGCTGGACACAACTGAGTAACTAACATTATACATCAATGTAAAACTTAAATTATGAAAATTTAGTAGCTTAACCTTTGACTCCTGAAATGCAGTGTCCACATGAAAATTCTAATTTCTCAGTCTCCCAGGCCAAAAATTCATAAAATATAATCTCAATTGTAGAACAAAATCTGCCTTTAATTTACTAGGGGACATCATAAATTATTCCACCCTTTTAATGGCTTTTCTTTAACTAGTATAAAGTTTAATTCTATCCAGCAAATATTAACCTTACATCTTCATAAGTGCTTAAGAGTGTGTAGAAGATGAAATAGCTACCCCTACAAAGTCAAACGTTGTACAAACTTTCTCATAACTTATAACAGCTATTCTTTTATTTCCAAGATTCCCCTAACAGTTCTTTCTGCCTCCAGTCACATCTCTTCACCATCCATTCTCCGCATTGCTGCCAGGGTGAATTTTGAAAATCTGACAAAGAAAACCACAACAGCCTCCTATTGCCCATGGATTCTCTCCATGTTGAACAAAGCCTTCCATGTTGATTTACCCTTTGCCTGACCTTATTCTTAGTTCACATGACTCCAGTCCCATTTCACAATCCACAGATTCCCTTGCTCAAAACTACATGTCCTTCAATGAACACATGTCTGCACCAGAGCCTTTCTTAGGTTTAAGACATCTTCTTGAAATTTCTTTCCCGGTTGTCACCAGCCTTCCTTCTTGCTTCTGTCCATTCTCATAGACACCTCATAGACACCTCTTTGTGCTTCCCTAGAGGCTCATCTTTTAGGTCTCTCTTCTTCTCAGGTAGTGTTGATTAGGTCCTCCTTTGTATACTCAATGTGTCCTGTTTACATTTCTATCATAGCATTTATAGCTGGCATTGCTTATTTCCATGCCCTAGTCAATTATAAATAGGATTTCATTCATTCTCACATCTTCAGCATCTGGCACAATACTGGATATGCAATATGTACCCTAGGGATGTTTCCCTAGTCAATGCAGGTATAAATGAGTGAATAAATAAATACATGTTGTGACAATGAGACAAATAAGGACATTGTCTTAAGTGTTATACTTGTCTTATACACAAAATAGCAAATGGGCATTATGGAAATTAAGGTTTCAAATGACAGGAATGTAGCTCTGGGTTACATGCAGGCTATACAACTTGAACTAAGTCTTGAAAAGTAAACAGGCAATCATACACAGAGAGAACAGGGAAGAGGATGCAGATAGAAGAGAAAGAGTAAGAGAAAAGGTAGGGGGTGGGAATGCTGGCCTTCTACCTGTGGGCTTGCTGTGGGACTCCATAAATGGGGAAATAAGTTGAAGTTTTGTATATTGAGCTTTTATAAATTAAAACAACATTTTTTTTTCTTGATTCACACTTGCATATGAATAAGCCACCCTATACTCTATTTTGGTTTAATTTTACTACTTTGTTCCTTTTTACCTGCTGTATCTCTTTCATATTGGCTGGTGTAAGAGTCAAGGATGCCACCAGATTACAGCCTTTGGAGTTCAATGCGAACGGAAGAAATGGATAACATTATTCTCTTCTCATTAGGATCCTTTACTTCTAGAGGATTAATGCGGAGGGAAGCCATTTGGTATTCCTCTTGGACTGTTAGCCACCAAATGAGATATCAGGCTGCTAATGGCTTTTACACTCTGCCTCAGACAGCCTGTACATCTCTGACTTTCCTCAGCGCAGTGAAACTCTCATAGATAAGTAAGAGAAAGGGAAAGTCAAATATTTGTCCCCCGCAAAAAAAGAAGCAGATCACAAAAAAGCTGATCAAAAAAGGGTGGATCAGAATAGCACAGATCCATCCCCACCACTGGAAAAGCAAGGATTTTCTAAGATGACTGCAAGTCCATCTTGTCATTTGCAAAGTCTTGGAAACATGATCTATAAATCACTTGATAACTACCTATTAATGAATCATGTATTTCCATGAAACATTCATGCAAGGAATGAGAAAACTGAAGATTTTTGAGTAAGGACATCTTATTATTGTTCCACCTGGGATGATCAAATCTCCTTTCTTTTCATCATTTTGAAAAGTACTGTAAACTTCATTAGTATACTAAATACTCAATAACTCATTTATCAAAAGAGTACTATTTTCTATTTTCTGAAGAAAATATAATAACCTTTTTGTTTTGGTTGATGAGTGGGGATTTTATTAGTATATTGCAGGATGATGTTCTGAAGAATAAAGGCCATTCTCCATAATTATATACTTATATATAGAAAGTAAAGAGACAGAGGCTAACAGAGTCTTCTTGATTTGGAGGGAGGCAAGGGAACAACGAAATTCTATGCTTAAAATCACAAACAACCACTAAATCCAAGACATCATTTAGAGACAAACCCATATATTGAGGAGTTTGTTGTTTAGTTGCTCAGTCGTGTCTGACTCTTTTGTGACCCCATAGACTGTAGCCCGCCAGGCTCCTCTGTCTATGGGTTTTCCTAGGCTCTTGCCATTCCCTTCTCCAATACTGGGGCTTCCCTGTTGGTTCAGATGGTAAAGAATCTGCCTGCAATGCAGGAGACTTAGTTTCGATCCCTGGGTTGGGAAGATCCCATGGAGAATGGATTGGCTACCCACTCCAGTATTATGGCCTGGAGAATTCCATGGGTAGAGGAGCCTGGCAGGCTATAGTCTGTGGAGTCACAAAGAGTTGGACACAACTGAACGACTTTCACTCACTCCGTCTCCAACATTGAGGGTTTGCATTGGATTAATTTCAGGTACTTGAGATTGAACTGCATTAAGAAAAAGGTAGGAGGGGAACATGATGCGTCCTGCAACTCACCAAAGAAACATCAGTGTCTGCCCAGTGTGGCTTCTACAAAATACGCAATGAAAAGTTAATGGGAACTCTAGGACTTTCTTCCAGAGGAAATTATAACCATTCACACAGATGGTGATATTCACTAATTTTTAAACAGAGGTTTGATTTTCTTTTAATGTGCTCTTAAACCACTTAGGAATGCAGGTAACTGTAACAACACAGAGCCAACCATCCTAGAATGCTTATATTGGAAAGTTAATTTTCTGCCCCAAACAAGACTTTTCTAAACTATGCTTATGGGTCTGAGGTTCCAGAATGCTGGGGCAGAAATAAGGGCTTTAACTCAGATGTTGGCTTCTTAAACTCTCATAAGAAATTAGAGTCTGAAACAATTGAATCAAATTACATATGTATCTGTGGAAGATTGAATTTACCAAGAATGGCTCCAATAACATTTTCCATCCCACACCCTCTTCTTACAATGTGACCTTGGCACTCAATATCTAGTGACAGGGTCTAAAGCCCCTCCCCTTGAACCTAAGCAAACATTTGCAACAGCCTCTTAGGTCTAACCAACAGCCCATACCTCCTGTCAGACATGTAAGTAAAGATATCTCTGGATGATTCTAGATCACAACCTTTGAGCTATTCTCAGTCTGGGTCATCCCAACTGGATCCCAAGACCTCATGGAAGAAAGACAATCTGTCATCACTGTACCTTATTTAAATTCCTGACCCATAGGATCTGTGGGCATAACAAAATAGCTGGTTTTCCCCACTATATTGGGGGTGTTTTTTTAATCCAGCAATTGATAACTAGAATAATTTCAAATCTTAATCTCACTCTATTATTAACCCTTTTTATAAATATGTATTGAATAATACTGGGGTTTACCTGGTGGCTCAGATGGTAAACAGTCTGGCTGCAAGGCAGGGGACACTGGCTCAATCCCTGGGTCAGGAAGATCCGCTGAAGAAGGGAATGGCTACCCACTCCAGTATTCTCGCCTGGAAAATCCCATGAACAGAAGATCCTGATAGGCTACATTACCATGGGCGAGGTACAGTGGTAGGCACTGGAGATGAAGGAGTTCAAAAAGATGAATGCAATCCATGCTGCTATCAAGATTACACACTGACAAGGTGGAGAAAGAGGCTGGGTAAGTGCAGCTAAGGAAATAAACACTCTGAAGAGTTGGAGAATAGTTTCATGGTAAGTGGGATACTTGGATAGAGGTCCTTGAAGAGGTAATATTTCAGCTCAGACCTTGAATCTGTTTTAGGCAAGCTTTGTTTTACATGTATGGAATATGTGGCCAATATTAGGTGGGGGCAAGGATGGGACACAGGTTTCCAATCCGTATTTAAATGTTCTCTGCTGGTCCAGACTCTTCTAGAGAAGGCAACACTAACCTGTAGAGAGATCTTTGTTTTTCCATAAATGAAAATATGGAAGCATTTGATCCATTCAAATTATTTTCTTTGTGGCAAGGTTTCCAAACCTCTTTGGGCAAGAGAATGGTAAGAATGACAGTAACATTTCCTGAATGATAATTCTGTGCCAAGCAGTTTGCTAAGAACCTTCTGCTGCTCAATGACATTACTTCAAAGAAACATGGCAGACATGCGTCATTGGAGACAAAAGCTCAGCCGTGCTGGGCAGGGTGGGATCGGCGGGGGGGGGGGGGGGGGGGGTTGGGGGGGTAGAGGGGGTGCAAATTGAAGGAAGCGATCTGAAAGATCTAAGTAGAAAACGAACGGAAACCACTGAAATCCACCTCTTCTAGCACTCCGGTGGGCTCACATCTTATCTGCTCCTGGTTTCTTCAAGATGGTAGTTGGCCATAGTTTCTAGAGAAAAGCTGATAACGGGAGAGTTGGTGACATGAACTACAGTCTCTCCTGCTTAATTTAATGCTGAGGCTTTAATTGTGATCCAACACCTCTCACTTCTACATCCATTTGGGATTCTTTCCATTCTTGGCTAACCCTTGTGCTGATCTAGGTTGTTTGACGAGAGGAATAACCCAGCCATTCATCCCTGAGGGATAGGAGTCCTCTATTACTATGCATTTATCAAAATATGGTTGCAGTAATAATCCATTCATGGATAAAACTAGGCAAGAGGAATGAGAAATGAAAAATACTTCAATTCAGTGTTTTCAAAATATTATCTTTATTATACTATTAAACTCCTAGTAATAGAAAAAGAAAGAAAGAAAACTCCTAGTAATGAAGTTGTAGAAAAATTCCAAGTATTCGTGCTTGCCTCTGCAACTTTCAGTATTATGCTTCTATAATTTTTCTATACACTGTCATGTGAAAGAGGATTAGAGCTGTTCGGCTTATTGCTCAAGGGGAAGAATTAAACCACAAATTCGAAGACACAGGAACAGGTTTCAGCACAATAAATACCAAGTCCTTTCTAAAAGTCAAAGCTTAATAAATCTTGAAATAAATTGACACAAGAAGGTATGAATTCTTTATCACCTTATATTAATGTGTCTCAGGAGAAATCATTGGGAAGAAACCCTCTTAAACGACTTATAACCCATGAATCCAAAACTTTAAGAATTACAACTTTCACTTCACGTATAAAACCAGAAAATGCTACATCTGACACTTTTATTGGAGGCCTGGTTTCCCCCAAATCAGAAAACAAAACAAGCAACAAAAAAAGCAAGAGGAACTGATCAAAAGATGCAATTAAGGAAAAAGAGACTTAAGTTCCTTAAATTTTTGATTCCAGTGTTTATTACCAACACAGAAACCTTGCCATCTCAGGATAAATAAATATAATAAGATAATCTAGTAAATAAGATTTATACGATGACTAATTTTAAAAACTATTAAAGAACCAACAAACATCTACTTTAAAGAATAATCATCACACTGGATTTTGTATGAAACCACAAACATCCCCTAAATAATCTGTCCAGGGTTTGATTAGACCCATGGAAAATAAATACTTCTCCATTGGGTAGAGTAAAACATGAGTTCCTCAGGAAATGGAAAAGACACCAAGGTATAACATATGGCAGAAATGGACTGGAAGCCAAAAATAAACCCAAACACTGAACTGTGTAGTTATTTGAACTTACACAGACATCTGACCTCTTGGGATTTAGACAATACAATCTCTAGCTGCTCTGCAGGCTTTAATGTTCTGTGCTTCAAAGTACAGCTTCAGATCAGTCCTGTGACATAATCTAGTTCCAGAAATCTATATCTAAACTGTCAGTTCAGGAAAAGAACATATATAATTATAAAATGAACAGTCCTATGATTCTAGGCTACTTCATTCTGGAGAATTCTGCCCTACTTTTAGCACAGAAGAAGAAATTTTGTAAGAATTCTTAAGCTTTAAAATTCTGTATACTTCTGTCATTACGGTAAGCACACATTTTATTCATGCTTATAGAACTTTCCCTTATTCTAGCATGTAAAGAAGTTTCAATTTTCCTAATTGTTAGAAAATCCTAGTAATTCCCTTTACTTATTCTGACCTCCTCAATTCTTTAAACTCTTCTTTTATAAACGTACTAAGTAGAAAAGATCATATTTGATAGTATTTCAATACACACCAAGTTGCAATCTACTTAGCACCAAAGGACTAGGTAAATGTTTGGATGCAGGACAATTTAATGACCATTTAGATTTACCAGCTGTCAGATGCAAAAGGAAAAAGGTAATTCCTAATGTTTTGACTTTTAGGATATTGCTTCTGGCATTCATGTACACACTCTCCCCTTTACCTGTTCTCTTCAGCTCCTGCTTATTGTGAGGATCTCAGCTGAGATCACTTCTTGCAGGAAGTCAAGACATACTTCATTTATACCAGCGGTTCTGACAGTTTTGCTCCTCCACTCAGAGGACATGTGGCAAAACCTACACGCACTTTTGGTTGTGACAACTTGGGGGAAGGTTGTTGCTGATATCTAATGGATAGAAACCAAGGATGATGCTAAGCACTTTACAATGAGCACCAGAGCTCCCACAACAAGTGTCCATCCCAAATGTCAGTAGGGCTGCTATTAAGAAACTCAAATTTCAGCCATCACAGCATGTGTCACAGGCTTCCCTGGTGGCTCAGTGGTAAAGAATTTGCCTGCCAATACAGGGATGCAGTTCAACCCCCGGGGTCGGGAAGATCTCCTGGAGAAGGAAATGGCAACCTATTCCAGTATTCTTGCCTGAGAAATCCCATGGACAGAGGATCCTGGCAGGCTACAGCCCATGGGATCTCAAACAGTCAGACACGACCTACCAATTAAAACAACAACAAAGCACTTGTCACATCGTATTGCATTTGCAGGGTTTGTGCACCTGAGAACAAGAACATATCTTGATTTCCACTGCATGTCCCTTGCATACCCAGGACTCATTAGATAGACAGTAAAGATGAAATGACTGACTGACTTAATAAAGAAAATTACTGGGGCTTCCCTGGTGGTCCGGTGGTTAAGAATCCACCTGCCAGTGCAGGGGACATGGATTGGATCCCTGGTCCAGGAAGATCCCACATGCCACAAAGCAGCCAAGTCCATACACCACAACAACTGAGCCTGCACACCCTAGATCCCATGCACCACAATGAAGAGTAGTTCCACCTCAGCACAGCTAGAGGAAGCCTGTGCTCAGCAATGGAGACCCAGTACAGCCAAAAATAAAGTGATTAATAAAAAAAATTTTTTTTAAGAAAATCACTAATAAGATACAAAGAAGCAAGAATTAAACAACAGCCCATTTACTGCTCATAAAATATTTTTAGATTATCCAGTTAAAATGCTTACAGTTTACAAAGTACTTCAAAACCATGATCCAACAACTCAGCTAGGCAAGAAGAGCATAAATTATTAACCCCATTTTTATAAAGAAGGCACCAATCCTCACAGGAGTTAAGAGCTTGCAAATGTAAATGATAAATGATCTCGCACTGGAGGTGTCTTACAAAGCCTTTGCTGATTTGTAACAAAATTTTTAGGCATTTAGAAGTAAGCAGTTGGCTGTGGAGTGGATGTTACACTATCCCTTCTATACTGCCAAAGAAAAGTTTTAGCTTTAGGCTATCAGAACCCAATAAACACTCAACTTCAGCTAACAAAACAAGTGCCACTGACTCTTAGAAGGGTTTGCCTGATGAAACAGGGCAATTATGGGATAATGTGTCACTTAGCAATTCCTCTACAGGTAGCTCAAAGGCAACAGGGACATAGCCTAGGTAGTGATGAAAATAAACTACTCCTTGTTAAATCTTTAACCAGCCAGATTGCCTGCCTGTTTTGAGCACAGAATATACGGAAGGTAGTTTTCCAAAGGACATTTCCTGGATTTGAAACTCAACTCCGCATACTTATTTGCAGTGTTTCTTTGGACAAATATTTTAATGTCGATGTAGCTGCCTCAGTTTCCTCAACTGTGAAAGTGAAAGTGAAAGTGAAGTCGTGTCCAACTCTTTGCGACCCCGTGGACTGTAACCTACCAAGCTTCTCCATCCATGGGATTCTCCAGGCAAGAATACTGGAGTGGGTTGCCATTTCCTTCAGGGGGATCTTCCTGACCCAGGGATTGAACCCAGGTCTCCCGCCTTGCAGGCAAACGCTTTAACCTCTGAGCCACCAGGGAAGCCCTCATCTATAAGGTGAGGGTTATAACAACAATGATGTCATAGGATAGTTGAGTTGGGGGAACATGTTCAAACACATGAGGCACTTAGAACAGCACCTGAAATGAAGTGTGTGCAATAATTTCATCAGTCTACCTATCCATCCATCTATCCAACTGGATTCAAGCTCTATATCTTTGAAGTTTATCAGAGAGTAAAACACTCCATGGGTTTTCCCTGGTGGCTCAGTGGTGAAGAACTCACTTGCCAGTGTAGAGACGTGGATTCAAGCCCTGGGTCAGGAAGATTCCCTGGAGAAGGAAATGGCAACCCCCTCCAGTATTCTTGCCTGCAAAATCCCATGGACAGAGGAGCCTGGTGGGCCACAGTCCACGGGGTCACAAAGAGTTGGACACAACTTAACAAGTAAACAACAACAAAAGACTCCATAGTCTGAAGGAATTTCTCTATGGATGTGACATCTGTCCATCCATCCATCCGCCTATCTATATCACTGATCTATCATATATATATATATATATCTAATCTATTTCATTCATCATCTTTATATGCTTTCCCATTTAAAGAATTTTTCCTGGAGATAAATAAGCCACAACACCACACCATGTGCCTCATATGCCCCAAATGTCTATGTAATAACCCACATAACTACTTTGACTAAGGTAGTGAACACCTGTATTTCTTGGTTCCCCAGAATCCTACTCAACTTAACTCCTTTGGTAACAAGCAAATTCTTTGCAGGGAGGATTGTTTTATTGAAGAACGCTATGAGAATCTTCCATATTTCAATGTATGTATTTCTGTAACTTTTTTACAAAGCAAATGTATTACTTTGTGAGAACAAAAGCATTGTTGCTCATACTCAAGTAATGTAGAGTCTTTTTAAAAGAAATTGCCATTGACTCCTCTGCAACTTTGACCTATGTTAATTACAGTATTGTATAAACGTATACAAGCATAAAATAAAGCTAGGCATTAATTCATTAGGCTAAATAAATTGAATGTAAGACTAAAAATGGGATACAATTTTATTTTAAATGGTGAAAAGTTCCTACTGTTGGGTTTAGCAGCATGTGACAAACAGCATGCTGTGCCACCCAGAGTGCCCTTCAAGGAAGGACATGCTGACCAGCTGTGAGGACACAGGCTCCAGCTGGCACCTTCTTCAAGGTGAGCCTCAGCTCCAGCCTGCGGGCCCAAAGTCGAGCCTTTCCTGGAGCAGCCTGCACCTGGCAACCGTGCAAGGTGGGGGTGTTAAGGCCCTCATTTTCAGCTTGATGGGGGGCAGCTCTGACAAGCCATGCTCATCCCAGAGCCCCCTGCCAGGTTGGCTGCAGTACTGTTGGTCTGCATCAGAGTTCACCTCCTTCGTTCTACCCAGCCCTGGCCTCTCCACCTTTCTTCTACAGATACTGATCTCAAATAAACATCTTGCACTCCAACTTCTCTGCTTCCAGAGCATTTTATCTACAACCTAGTAAAAACCAAAAGCCTATGCTTCTATATTTTTAGTTTGATAACACAAATAACAGAAGTGGACATTTAATGAACAGCACAAAATAGTACTAATAGCCTCAAGCCTGTTTTGCTCATCTTCAACTGGGGCCATGAGTGAGGCAATGTGTGCCTAAGGATACAATTCTTTTCCTTTTTTTTTTTTTTTTTCATTACTTAACAAGCTATACAGCTATACCTAGTAATTAAAAGCTCCAGCAATTCATATTCCCATTAAGCAGAACAGAAAATCTTTAATGAAATATACAAAAGAAGATTCCAGGCAACTGAAAACTCTGCAAAGCATAAACAACTGCTCTGTGACAATACTGCACTAAACAGCTAGTTATTTCAATGAGGCATTGTACCAGCTACCAGTTATTTCATAAAACATTGCACACAACATGGAAGATAATTCCAAAACACACCTCACAGGATAATTATTTAAGGTTGCTCAAAAAATGTTTACTCCAAATTGGCAATTATTTCTTTAACAATGATGATACACTCAGAAGGAGTTTGCAAAACCTGGCATAAATAAATAGACTGAAAGAAACCATGCATGTACCAGAGTCTAAGGTTCAAAGGCTTTTAAGAGGGTAAACACAAATAAAAAAATAAAAAAAAAAACAAGTTTGTTTGTTTTGCTAAATAAGCCATTTCTCTTGTATTTATTCATCTATTCAATTCACTTATTCATCAAATAATACGTATGTGTCAGCTACTTTGTATCTTGAGCTGCTGGGAGGCAAATAAAGAATCCTGTGATAAAGGAGGAGCTTATAACCTGTTAGAGCCTGATGAGACTGACAGGGGCTGCAAGGAAAGTATTGCAGAGTTGTCCCTGTTCCTCTCCCCTCCCTGCTTCCCATCTCTCCACCTACTCTGAACTGTTCTTTTCTTCAACTCTCCAAAGCCATTCCGAGCAGAGGCTATTTCCCCCTGCTGTCTCCTCGTTATACACCTGCACTGTCCAGTAGGGTAGCCCTTACTACATGTGACTATAGAGGACTTAAAATGTGGTTACTCTAAACTGAAATGTGTGAAATAAGAGGTTGATTTCAAAGACTTTGTACAATAGAAATGTAAAATGCACCATGAATATTTTAAGATAGTTACATGATTAAATAATATTTTGGAAATATTGGGTTCTATAAAATGCACTATTAAAATTAGTTTTATCTGTTTCTTTTTAATGTGGCTACTAGAAAAATTAAAATGACTTACATGGCTCACACTATTTTTATAGGACAGCTCTAGCCTAGAAAAGCCTAACTGGATCATACTTTCTTGGCATTCTGGTGTCAGATCATTGTCTTTGCCTCAAAGAGTTCTTTTTCTGACCATCATTCTCAAGAAGACACACCCACCCAGTCATTCTCACATTACCCTCATTTAATGTTTATTATAGTAAAAAGTATATAAGTAACATGAAATCTTTCCAATAAAGTTTTGAGCACATACTACCATGCTGTTAGTATACAAAGATTATTGTATAGTAAGTTGCCAGAACTTTTTATTGTGCATGACTGAAACTTTATATCCAGTCAACAATTCCCCATTTCTCCCTATGCCCCAATTTTGGCAACCAACATTTAACTCTCTGCTTCTGTAAGTATGACTAACTTAGTTGCCTCATGTAAGCGGAATCATGTAGTATTTGTCTTTCTGTTACTGGCTTATTTCACTCAGTGTAATATTCTCAAGGTTCATCCATGTTGCAACATATGCCAGAATATCCCTCTCTTTCAGCTGAATAATATTCCATTGTGTGTATGTATCACATTTTCTTATCCATTGATTAGTCAGTAGAATTTAGGTTATTTCCACCTGTTGACAATTGTGAATAACACTGCAATAAACAGCCACTATGGAAACACTGTGGACCATCTCCCCAAAAACTAAAATTAGAACTACCACATGATCCTAGTCAAAGCTATGGTTTTTCCAGTAGTCATGTATGGATGTCAGAGTTGAACTATAAAAAAAGCTGAGTGCCAAAGAATCAATGCTTTTGAACTGTGGTGTTGGAGAAGACTTGAGAGTCCCTTGGACTGCAAGGACATCCAATCAGTCCATTCTAAAGGAAATCACTCCTGAATATTCATTGGAAGGACTGATGCTAAAGCTGAAACTCCCATACTTTGGCCACCTGATGCAAAGAACTGACTCATTAGAAAAGACCCTGACACTGGGAATGACTGAAGGCAGGAGGAGAAGGGGATGCCAGAAGATGAGATGGTGGGATGGCATCACCAACTTGATGGACATGAATTTGAGCAAGCTCCAGGAGTTGGTGATAGAGAGAGAAGCCTGATGTGATGCAGTCTGGGGTCACAAAGTCATACACGACTGAGCAACTGAACTGAACCACATGATCCAGCAATCCCACTTCTAGGGATTTATACAAGAGCATTGAAATCCACATCTTGAAAAGATATTTGCACTCCTGTGCAGTTAGTTTTCTTTTTAGCACTTGTTACTATCTGAAATTGCTCTATTGACTTTAGTTTTTAATTATCTCTATCGGAATATAAGCTTCATGAAAGCAAAGAACTAATACATCTTCTTTACCATTTAATCTGCAGCTATAATGCAGTGTTTGCCACTTAGTAAGGGTTCAGTAAATAATTATTGAGCAAATGAATGAAGGGGCAATGCACACCTACGTAAAGGGGCAGCCAAGTCTGCCTGAGAAGACAGGGGAAGGAGCACTCGAGACTGTGTGTACTTGGCTAGGTTCCCTAGAAAGAGCAGATTCAGTCCCTCCTTCTCTCTAACCAACCATCCTTTTGTCTATATTTCAACCACTGATCCATTTACTCTAAAGACATTTCTTTAGAATGTCTACATTTTAGGCACTGTGCTAGTTGCAGAGAATACAGTAGTGGATACAATTAAACAGGGTCCTACTATTGGGAAGGAAGTTACCTTTCTAGGAAGGTACCTACCTTGACCTACCAAGTTAGAAGGAAGACCAGCTTCCTTGAAGAGTTATCTAATTACATAAACAATCACTTCATTATCCTTTGGATGAGTGCTAGAGAGGGCACTGTGTCTAGGGAATCAGAAGAGGTTTACTTAGGTGTGCAATATTTTTGTAAGACTTGAAAGGTAGAAATGAGTTAGCCTGAGCAGTGCCCTGGAAAGACAAGGCAGAAAAGGAAGTTCAGAGAAATCCAGGTAATTCAGTTCGTCTGGGGCATAAAGTATGTAGGTGAGACGAATGGCCAGTAGAAATTTAGGTAATTTTATAGAAAGTATATTTAGCAGCTAAACATATATGTATTAATGTAGAATGAATAATTCAGCAATAGTTTTAAATTTTGAAGGCAATGATACATAATACCTTAAATGGAATTTAATCAATTTTTAAGTCTGATTAAATAAAGTAGTATTTATTTTTAGAAAATTTGAAAACTGTCTAAGAGGAACTTAAAATTATCCCTGATATTACTTTTTAAAGATAAGTATCATTAATATTTTGGTTTACCCTACCTTGATTTTTTTCTATATATATATATACATATTTTTTTAAAGCACTGGGTAAAGTATAACAATTCTTATATTCTTATAGGTACCCTTAAAGAGTAGTAGAACCAAAACTCTAGAAGTAACTAAATCTCATTTTTCTTAAAACATAAACAAATTTTAGAATCTATTTTTAAGTATAAAACTTGTCCTTAAAATTTAGAAAGTAAAATCAGTAGTTTTCACTACATTCCCACAAAACCAGTAGTGTAACAGGAAGCCTTTAATTTAAAACTAAGGGAAGATGCTGTTCCACCTCTCACATATATGGCCAGACACGTATTAGAACATTATCATCTTACTATAAATAATTAAACATAAGCTGCCAATGTCTCTAGTAAAATACGTGAACCTGATATATTTATGGGATGCAGTACCTAAGCTGATTATCCTGTGCTTATTCCCTTACCTAATCAAGACTGGTTTGTAATTCAAAACAAATCCCACAATCTTTAGAGCAAAGGAAAATTAATGAGCATGAATAGTCTATAACTCTCACTTTAAAAAAAAATTAAACCAGGCCAATCAAACCACTCTCAATCAAATCATAAATCCCTAAAAACTGAACACTTGGGAACCAACATAATAAGACTCTCAATAATTTTCTATGTTTTTTTTCTATATTTTATTTCACCCAGATGTGTCAAGATATAGTTTGTGACCCCAAACTTTCTTTCATATTTCATTTCATTTCATATTGACTATAGCAGTTCTCATTCTGGGCATTGTACTAGATCAATAGACCCCGTTTTTCACCCAGCCTGTATTCACACACTTTGCCATATAACTTTGCAATGCTCTCCTACCTTGAGGGAGATGTTCCGCCTAAGCCCTTGACTAGTTCAGCCGTGTCAACAAGCTGAACAATGTGAATGAAACAGGGGCTTGGAAAAATACTTGCTTGTTTTAGTTTGTTCTGTTGCTTCTCTGTGATTGCCATTAACACATGCTTGAGCAGGTCTGCTCCAGTCGTGATTAGCTCCAGTCACCCCAGCCAAGACTATCCTAGATCAGCCAACAGCCAGCTGATGCCAGGTGGGCAAATAAGCCCAGCCTAGAATCAAAGAATGGCCAAGCCAATGCCAGACTCAATTGCCAAGCTCCAGACTAGCGAGCAAAAGGGATGGTTTCTGGTGATCATGCAAAACACACCGTTATTGAGACAATAGATGACTGACCCAGCAGCCACTCTCTAAAATACAGATCTCTTCATTAGTAGCATGATTTTCACTTCCAAAAAGAAGCCAGAGTGTATTGGAAAAAACAAAAAGTATCTATGAATTTTCCTTCTTTCTAATTAAATTGTATACAAAGAAACACTCAGTTGTGCATTATAATTTATTTATTGTAAAACCTTTCTAATGCTTACTATCTATACTGTTTGGCCATTTTCAAATCTCCATGATGAGTGTATAAGGAGAAAAGAAGAGTTTATTATCCCTATCAGAATGATAAAGTCACTTTTAACAAGTGCTACTCTCCCAAGTTGATTTTCTTTAACATTAACAACAAAATTCTGGTCATCAATTTGAAGTCAGTTCAGTTCAGTCACTCAGTCATATCCAACTCTTTGAGACCCCATTAATCGCAGCACACCAGGCCTCCCTGTCCATCACCATCTCCCGGAGTTCACTCAGACTCACGTTCATAGAGTCCGTGATGCCATCCAGCCATCTCATCCTCTGTTGTCCCCTTCTCCTCATGCCCCAAATCCCTCCCAGCATCAGAGTCTTTTCCAGTGAGTCAGCTCTTCACATGAGGTGGCCAAAGTACTGGAGTTTCAGCTTTAGCATCATTCCTTCCAAAGAAATCCTAGGGCTGATCTCCTTCAGAATGGACTGGTTGGATCTCCTTGCAGTCCAAGGGACTCTCAAGAGTCTTCTCCAACACCACAGTTCAAAAGCATCAATTCTTCAGTGCTCAGCCTTCTTCACAGTCCAACTCTCACATCCATACATGACCAATGGAAAAACCATAGCCCTGACTAGACAGACCTTAGTCGGCAAAGTAATGTCTCTGCTTTTGAATATACTATCTAGGTTGGTCATAACTTTTCTTCCAAGGAGTAAGCGTCTTTTAATTTCATGGCTGCAGTCACCATCTGCAGTGATTTTGGAGCCCCAAAAAATAAAGTCTGACACTGTTTCCGCTGTTTCCCCATCTATTTCCCATGAAGTGATGGGACCGGATGCCATGATCTTCGTTTTCTGAATGTTGAGCTTTAAGCCAACTTTTTCACCCTCTGAAGTCAGGATTGTCCAAATCCTTGCAAGGAACACACATCTAGAATAACTCTTCAAACAACATTCAAATAAAGACATTATCAAAAAGCACTACACCATTAAAATCAGTGGTAATGGTAAAGAACCTAAGTAGAATCAGCATTACAATGGCTCTAACAAGATGAAGTTTATCAGGAATACATAGTGAAAGTCACTCAGTTGTGTCTGACTCTTTGTGACCCCATGGACTATATAGTCCATGGAATTCTCCAGGCCAGAAGACTGGAGTGGGTAGCCTTTCCCTTCTCCTGTGAATCTTCCCGACCCAGGGATTGAACCCAGGCCTCCCACACTGCAGGTGGATTCTTTACCAGCTAAGCCACAGGGAAGCCTAAGAATACTGGAGTGGATAGCCTATCCCTTCTCCAGCAGATCTTCCCCACCCAGGAATTGAACCAGGGTCTCCTGCATTGCAGGTGGGTTCTTTACCAACTGAGCTATCAGGGAAGCCTCTATTAGGAATAAATGTCTTATATATTTTGTGCTTGGGGCTAATTAACTGTTTGTACTTGACAGTATCTGGGGGCTCAGCGGTAAATTATCCACCTGCCAATGCAGGAGACACAGAGACAGACCCAGATCTTCCCTGGGTCAGGAAGATCCCTGAGACTGAAATGGTAACCCACTCTAGTATTCTTGCCTGGGGAATCCCATGGAAGGAAGAGCCTGCTGGGCTACAGTCCGTGGGATCACAAAGAGTCAGATATGACTTAGCAACTAAACAACAACACTTAAAAGTATGGTATGGGAGTAACTAATGACTAAAAACTTGTAGTTAATAACAGAAAGGCATTGAGAGAGTAAACACATTAAATGGAATCAAGAGCCCAGAAATAGGCCCATGCATATGCAATCAATTGATTTATGACAAAGGAGCCAAGAATATACAATGAGGTGAGAATAGTGTCTTCACTTAATGAGGTTGGAAAACCTGAACAGCCACATGCAAAAGAATGAACGTGGACCCTTCTAACACTATAGAGGAAAATCAATTCAAGTTACATTATGAACTGAAATGTAAGACCTCAAACCACAGAACTCCTAAAAGAAAATATAGGGAGTAAGTTCCTTCTCCTTGCTCTTGGTAATGATTTGTTGAATTTCACACCAAATGCAAAGGCAACAAAAGAAAAAACAAGTAGAGCTATATTAGACTAGAAAAAGTTTCTTTACAGCACAAGAAACCATCAACAAAACAGTTTTGGTTGGAATGGCAATGGAAAAAAGAAAACAGAAAGGAAGAAAATATTTGCCAAACATTTATCTAAAGGGATTAATATCCAAAATATATAGAAAGAAGGCACACAATAATAAAAATCAAACAATCCAATTTAAAAAATGAGTAAAGGGACTGAATAGACATTTTCCAAAGACATATAGATGGTCAATAGATGCATTGAAAGGTGCTCAATGTCACTAATCATCAGGAAATTGCAAATCAAAATCATGATATCACCTCACATCTGTTAGAATGGCTATTATCAAAAATACAAGAGATTAATGTTGATGAGGATGTGGACAGAAGGGAACACTTCTGAACTGTTAGTGGGAATGCAAATTGCTGCAGTCACTATGGAAAATAGTACAGAGGGTCTTTCAAAAAATCAGACATAGAGCTACCATATAATCCAGCATCTTCACTGGGGGGCATTCATCCGAAGGAAACAAAATCTTTCTGAAAAAGATATCTGCACTTCCATGTTTTTTTGCAGCATTATTCACAATAGTCAAGATACAGAAACAACCTGTGCCCCTGACAAATGAACGGATAAATAAAAATGTGTTACATATATACTGATTTTATGTGTGTCTCACACAAATGATATATCACACATACACATATATATATGCATACATACATATATATATAATGAGTTTGAGCAAGCTTCAGGAGATGGTAAAGGACAGGAGAGCCTGGTGTGTTGCAGTCCATGGGGTTGCAAAGAATCAGACATGACTGAGCGACTGAACAACCACAACAAAATATAATGAAATATTATTCAACACAAAAATGAAGGAAACCCTGCTGTTTGCAACAACATGGATGGGCCTTGAGGGTATTATCATATGCTAAGTGGAATAAGTCAGACAGAGACTGACAAACACTGTACCATCTGACTTCGGGGATGAACCTTAAAAAAAAAAAAAAAAACTCATAGGTTACAGAGAATTGATCGGTCTTTACCAGAGGCAGGGTTAGGAAGTATATGAAACCGGTGAATCTGGTCAAAAAGTACAAACTTACAGTTACAAGGTAAATCCTAAGAATGTAACATACAGTGCGGTGACTGTAGCTAACAATACTGTATTATATATTTAAATGTCAATAAGAGAGTAGATCTGAAAAGTTCTCAGCGCAAGAAAAAATAGAACTATGCGTAGTGATGGATGTTAACTAGACTTCAGTCATTTCTCAGTACGTACATATATCAAATTGCCATGTTGTACACCTGAAACTAATACAATGTTACATGTCAATTATATCTCAATTTTAAAAATACATATTAAAAAACACTTAAAAACATCTAAATAGATAAAGACTAAATGCCATCTTTTCTCAATGTGTGTAACATAGAACGGACACTCATATTAGCTGAATAAATTCTTATTCAGACTCCGGTTCATTTCACTCACATTGTAAGTCTCAGTAAGCAAAGCCATGAATCAGAAAGTAGTCCCATGACAATCTGGTGACTAGAAGAAACTAAATGTAAAGATGGAAATCAAGACTTAAAACAGATGATGTCACAAAAATATTCTTTTGGCTGATTATACTTTCCAACACATGTTCAAAAAATATTTATTTCAGATGAGAATAATGTGCATCCTTTTTTCATCATTGAATATTCTGTATCATAGCCCATGGTACAGCATTTGTATTCAACAAATATTTCTTAATAAATGTTTTGTTTTGTGTATCTCTGTTAATTTCTAACATGGAATATCACTGAATTCATGATAATGATTTAACTTGAAAACTATACATTGAAATATTTTACTAGCCACATTCTTTGTATACTTCTTATTCCGCTATGCAAAAATACACATTTGTTCCTCTAATGGCACTTAAGAAATCTATTAAATAATTAAATTGTCTGAGAAGGAACCGTGACTATATTCTGGGACTATGTCCACATCCAGGATTGAATTACCAAGCCAACCATTTAAAAATGTAGAATTCATGGAGGTAGTGAGACTTCCAAACAAAGAGGAAAATAATTTTGGATAAACTTACCTTTTATAAAATTTCCGACTATATGGCTAATGTATACCTTTAGAGAAGGGCTTCTCTGGTGGCTCAGCTGGTAAAGAATCCACCTGCAATGTGGGAGACCTGGGTTCGATCCCTGAGTTGGGAAGATCCCCTGGAGAAGGGAACAGCTACCCACTCCAGTAGTCTTCCCTGGCAAATTCCCTGGGCTGTATAGTCAATGGGGTCACAAAGAGCTGGACACACTGAGGGACTTTCGCTTCACTTCATACCTTTAGTGAAACAGTTTGCCATCACTGTGAGAGAAAGTAGTAATACAGTGACCAAGTTATTTTTAAGTAAATGCATGACCTTACTTCGTGCCCAGAAAAATAACACAATCCTAACTTTTGAAGGAAAAATTATGACAAAATGTGGTTTAATACATCCTATACATATTTTTATATATTTTATACACACACACACACACACACACACACACACACACACACGCACACACATACATACATAGAGAGAGAAAGGGAGGCAGGGAGGGAGAGGGAAAGAGCCATGTCCTACACCTAGAGGTATGTTGCTGCTGCTGCTGTTAAGTCGCTTCAGTCGTGTCTGACTCTGTGCAACCCCACAGATGACAACCCACCAGGCTCCTCCGTCCTTGGGATTCTCCAGGCAAGAACACTGGAGTGGGTTGCCATTTCCTTCTCCAATGCATGAAAGTGAAAAGTGAAAGTGAAGTCGCTTAGTCGTGTCCGACCCTCAGCGACCCCATGGACTGCAGCCTGGTAGGCTCCTCCCTCCATGGGATTTTCCAGGCAAGAGTACTGGAGTAGGGCACCATCGCAAGCTAATATAAGGACAAAAATGAAAATTACTTTATGAAGCAAGTTAGTGGTTGACTTTATGTTTCTAAGACTCACTACAGGGTCCATTTAAGTAAGAGGTAATCCCAGGTCACTTAAATAAGACACATTCACTCATCTGCTTCAGAGTCAGTCTTTCCAGAATTACTCTTCCATCACCAGAGGTGAGCATATGTAAAATAGAACAATAAGTGAAAAATAGCAATTTCTCTAGGTTCTTGGACTTCATTATTATTAGTTCCCTGAGAACAGATCCTGAGTCTCATTCTTTTAATATTCTTTAACATGCTCAACACACAGTAGGACCTTAAAAACTACCTGTCAGAATCAGGGAGCTATACGTCTGTGTGAGTTGCCTTGTAGCTATGCTGTGAAATAAGGCTTTAAATTCCGTCAGTGTGCTGTTCTTTTTTTTTTTTTTTAACTACCTGCAATTCAGCAGAGACATCCTTTGCCTCAGGAAGAATGAGGATTGTGAGAGGGGGGAAAAGAAGAGAGAGAGAAGTGTCACTATTCAGTATCTGACTTCCAAAATAGTCACTTGAAGCCAGTTTCAAAGACAATACTCTTGAAAGCCAAAGCGTTTAAGTGAGAACTGAAATGTTAAAGAGGTCAAAAAAAAAAAAAAAAGGCTGAAAAGGGATTTTGCATCCAAAAGGAAAGCCCTAAAGAAGCAAGGCATAAAATATATTCACAAAAAAACACATCAGAAGAAACAGAAATGAAAAGCTAAGGGACCTCACCCAAGTGGGAAAATTAAGACAGCTCTATCCAGGTGGCTAGAGAAGGGGAGGGCCCTGGAAGGACAGGCAGGAGGGCCAGAGTGGGAATGATGGAAAAGGGAAGTCAGCATTTCCTGCTGATCATCTGCCTAAGCCTTGTGACAACGAAGGCAACACCCACAGGCCACTCCTGATCATTGCAGTGTGTGCCCACTTAGCCTGGGTTAGTTCTCCCTACAATATGAATGCTCCCTCTCTTGGCCCAAGGGTAAGAGCATCTCATTAACAGCTGCCTGAACAGGGCACAGCAACTGCCCACCAGAAGTGGTGGTCAACTACCATTGGCTTGAAACCTCAGGAGTCCCCGGGGTGAAATTCGAAACTGGCTCCATACACAGAAGGCAATGAGAGAAGAAAGAGGCAGATTTCTTTGGGGTGGAAGGTAGCAGATTCAATTAGGAGGGGAATTACAAAGGGGGCTTGCCTTAGGCAGCCGTAAGAAAAGCGGATCTCTGCCCTGGTCTGAAAGAATCTTATAAGTTTGTATGGCAGCCACAGTGGGGTTCAGTCATGTACACAGTCCAGATGGTCTCAGCAACACATTGCCTTTCTCAAGGCTGCATCCTTGAAATGGCTTCTCTAGGTTGGGGATGAAGGGCAGAATGTACATTCCAAGGAGAGAGAAGGGGATAAGGAGCCTTCCCTCGCCTGGCTCTAGCTCTCCGGTCAGCAGGAAGTCACACTCTCTCCATGACCTTTTCCAACTATGATGCAAAATTCTGCTCACCCTGCAAAAGACCCTCTATTTACAACGCCATATTCCATGGTCCAAGCTATCCTAAACCAGTAAAACAGACATAGGAATCCTGAACTCTCAGGTAGCAGTGTGAACAACAAAGCATCCAGCACCTGTACTTGGCTGGGACTGATCAGAGCCAATTTGAGAATCTTCCTCACTTCAAACCGGGACAGGATGAAGCCACCCGGCACCATAGTGTTATCTGAATATGGACATTGTCAAGTCTAGAAACCTGTCATTTCTGATGATCTACAACTATCACATTTTATATAAAACTGTAACATAAGAGCAGTAAAAATATTTTTTCATCGCTTTTTAATGTAAGTAAGAAATTTAAACAGTACCATGGACAAAGAGGGGAGAGTTTCTAAATGATAAAAAGGTCTCATTAGTTAAGAGAATTTAAGTCAGAATTGCCAAGATCATCTTATGCACCAACTTTACAAATTAAGAAATGAAAGCCTGGAGAGTTTAATCAATTTGTCTAACATCCAGTGGAAAAAAGCAAGACAGACCCAAGAATCCATACCACCTTGCCAGTCGTTACCTGGATTTCAAAAATTCTGCTTTGCTTCTTGGCATCTTTCTTAATTCTCAGCTATGTAAACAGTTCAACTGTACTTTTTTCTTTTTAACCTTTTGGCCCCATTGCACAGCACATGGAATCTTAGTTTGCCAATCAGAGATTGAATCTGCATTCCCTGCATTGAAAATGTAACCACCGGTCTGTCAGAGAAGTCCCCTCAACTGCACTCTTTGCATACTGTGTTAAGGTTGATTTGCTACATAAGGATGAAACCTAGTACCAAATTCTTTTGAGTTTAACAGGTGAGACTTCACTTCTGCAGAACAATATCTGTTGCTTTCTGGGCTGACATTTCCTTTGGTTTCCCATAGGTAACCTCCCTTTAACTTCAATTCCCATTTGCTTTTTATTATGGTTCCATATGAGGTCACTCCATTACCCCATCTGTCTCTAATTAACCTGTAGGCTATTTCCCTGGAAATTATTCAGAATGATTTAACAACTTTAATTTCCAATAGTGGCATACTAGGATTGAACTGATATATCTTGAAGATAATCAACTTGCCTCATGACATATAAATATGCCTATGCCATTTTATAATTTATAAAGTGACTTTGTGTGCGTTATTTCTTTGTAAGTTTGTATGTATATTTATTACTTTATTTTTTTAATATAGCATATAGAGGTCAGAAGATAAGCCTGCTGAATATGAAGTTGGAGAACGAGGCATGAAATCCAGGTCTCTCTGATTCAAAATTCCACGTACTTTCTACTAGGTCATACCTTCTTCAGAAAAATTTCCAGGTTTGGCCTGTCTCTGGAGAATGAAAATGTACAGAAGCTGAATAAGTTCATGTGTAAGCTTCTAATCTGGGACCGTGAGCAACCCCAGTCATAGTGCTTACCCTGCTAAATTGGATTAGGAACAAGACGGACAGCCACACCTGGTGGCCAACATTAAACCATCTCTGTCAGTAACAGAAACCAAGAGCAACAGGCAAGTGGCTTGGAAAACACCTAGGTCAGATAGGAAAGGGATGAACGGACATCATATGTCAGGAGGCAAGGACTGGAGAGAAAGCTTCAAGGCAGGTCATTCCCTGCAATGAAAGTCTGTAAGGAGAATTGAAGCAGGACCACTGCATACCTAGGGCTTCCCAGGTTGTGCTAGTCCTAAAGAATCCACCTGCTGAGCAGGAGACACAAGACATACTGGTTATATCCCTGGGTTGGGAAGCTGCCCTGGAGTAGGAAGGGGAGACTGATGGGCTGAAGTCCGTGGAGCCTCAAGAAGTCAGATATGACTGAGCGCCTGTGGACCACACCTTGGGGATGGCCCTTAGCAAGACTTGGCCCTAATGGGCTCATAACCTCCTACTTGCCTCCTCCTTTGGCTCAGAGTGGACCTGAATGTAAAATAGATCTTGCTCCTTAAGACAGGAAATGATCCTGAGAAAGTGAAGGAACTGCATTTGTTTTCCTCATCAGAGACCTCATAGAGACTGAGCAGGAATGCCTATGTGGAGGGAAGGCTCTCCTGTGTTGTACACACCCTCCCTGACACATGGCAATCTGTGAATTTCCTCACTGCATGACTGTCTCACACAGGGCCAAATCCAGAAAACTGATCCAGAAAAAAAATCAGAAGGCACTTTTTCTCTCCTCCCATCCCACCATCTCTCTCTGCTGCTTTCCAAACTGTGACTCTATTTGTGTTAGTACTCAGAGAGCACAATCAGAAAGTTTAAATCTGCTTCACAATAGGTGTATTCTAATTAAATGGCGCTTTCCACCATTAGAAGTGGATGGGTTTGAGTTTCCCGTTGAAACAGCCTGAAAAAGAAACTACACATTTTCTAACGCTGTGTGATACACACTTCTCATTCTGGACTTCATGTTTTTCTTAGACCATAAGATCAAAGTGGCATTATTATACTCTGTCCATGTATCATGTATATAAACAAATCAAAAAGAGAAAATGTTTTCTTTTCCCTCAAGGAATTTTAAGGAAATTTGTAGTTAAATCTGAGATCCATTTTCCTCCCAGTCTTTGAATTAGTGGCTGGGCTCCCCCAACTGGAGCTTTACTGTACTGCGAGCCATCCTTAACGGCTGTTATGATTTAAAGAAATACGTATAAACTGAATTTTCTTTCTAATCCTCATAAACAAAAGGCCCTCATTAGGGAATTTCAGGCTCTATATTTTCCCACTCTTATTCTTTGATTTACTGTATCCTTTAACAAACATTTTGGGGTCTTATGCCAAACTCAGTAAGAGTAGCCATGGAAATTTTTGCAATTTGGAACAGGTAATTATGAACATGGAGAAGGAAATGGCAACACACTCCAGTATTCTTGCCTGGAAAATCCCATGGACAGAGGAGCCTGCTAGGCTACAGTCCATGAGGTCACAAAGAGTCAGACACGACTGAGCGACTTCACTCACTCAATTATGAACAAGATCTTGAGAAATCAAAGAGAGTCCCAAGTAAGGACTCTGAGGACTTCACCCTGAGAACAATAGCTGAGCTCACTACATGGGCAATGACAAACTAATTACCACATTGAAACTAATTACAAATGTGTAGTCTGAGCAAGAAAAAGCTAAGAGGTTATCTATAACTGTCTTCACACATCAAAGCCATGTCTCACAAAGAGAGGGCTTAGACATATCTTGCATTACTCTACAGCGGTTTCTCAATTTTGACACTATTGAAATTATCCTATGCATTATAAGATGTTAAGCATCATCCTTTACCTCTACTCATTAGATGCCAGTGGCATCCAGTTGAGAAATTCCAAATGTCTTTGGATTTTGCCATATATTCCCAGGCAGATATACGATCCACACTCAAAACCATTGCTACGGCAGAGGGGGTATTCAGTTAGCAGAACTCCAAACACTCTTTTACCAAAGTGACTCCATTCTTGCACATTCTCATATCAGATGGGAGATGCTACAGAGAACTCACACTCAGGTCAATTTCAGGGAGAAAAAGTTCCAAATCCAGTGTTTGAGCAGAAATGAAACTGTGAGGCTCATGTTGCAACATGCCCCCCTTCGCTACAGGAATTTGACAGGAGCATGATAACATCAGTAGGAGAATCTGTAAAAAGATTCTAGGCAACAAGTAGGTAGGGAGGTGTCACTTCTAAGGTTTCCATAATTATGATTTCTTGTCATGATTACATACGGTTTTGTAAACCAGGCACAGAAATGGTGGCTACACAGAATATCATTAACTAATTAACTACAAATTTGATCAGCTGTTCCCTTTAAGAATCTGAAGACATTTATGGCCATAATTTAAATTGTACCATTTATTTTTGTACCGATCATCCAAAAAGCCTAATCCTTTTTAGAATCTATGATTAAAACCCATCTGCCTCCTTTTCATGTTATCCAAAATAGTGAACATTACTTTATACATTTTTTTGACTGCCTCGGAATTTGGAAGAAATTTCAGAAAGAACAAAACTGTGCTCACTGACCACTCAAGGGTGATTGTTTCTGGACAATGTATATGTCTTTGGAGTGTGTTTTAATATCTTATTTCATGCTAATAATACATGTTGTCAGAATATTAAATATGTTCATACACCTTCCAATGGAAAAATATCTTTGCCCAATCCACAATACCCTGCTTTTACCCAGACAATAACTCTATTTTTTTTAAACTCCCCTAATCTAAAATGTATTTTCAAGAGGTGAGATGCTTCTCAACGTTTCCCCAGAGCAGAAATGTCAGAGAAATACAAAAATATAGGGTTGACTCTAGGCTATGTGTTATTTTGAATCATTAGCACAGTCTAAAGGGTTTTTCCGAATCACCTAGAAATGCTATTTTAAACTGGTAATTAGAAGATTATCTGCATGCTAGTATTTTTAAATTAATTTTAAGCCCCAAAGGGCTTGTGAATGGTTGAGTAGCCTTATTACTGAGTTTTGTTTAAAATGCTCCAGTTATTTGATATTTTTTTTTAATTAAAAAACAGTGGAAAAGCTCCACTGATCAGACCTGTATTAGTTCCCCAGATTGTATCTAAGCCTTGAAGGTTGCTTGCTTAAGCTGGCTTTCCTCAAGTCAAAAATGGCCCTTTCTAGAAACTATAAATGAAGTCTATATGCATCCTTTGAAGTATAACCACTGATTCTCATCCTAGAACCACAAGATATGAGTCACTACCAAAAATGTTAACCCCATTCGTTTATTAAACATGGGGCTATTCATTTCCAAGATACTTATTACATTGAGAATGCTTACATTAAACTCAATGCCTTACAAAATTGATTTTGCATATTAAAAACACTGGGATTGAAATTAAAGTCACGGCACCTTGAAATTGAACCCTTTTCTATCATCAATGAATTGTGTGAATCTGAGCAAGCCAAGCTTTCCTCCTAGGATTCAGTCTTTTCACCTTAATAGTATTAGATAGTTCTTATTTTTAAATAAAGTTATAGAATTCCATATTCTATAGGCAAACTAGGAAACAGAACATCTTGTGCTTTTTAAAAGTTAAGTACCACAGTTTTATCGCCATTCTGAAGATATTTGCTATGGTCTACTCATTCACTTAACACAGGGGAGCTCCCACTGACTCAAGGGAAAGAAACATTTGAAATTTAAAAAATAAAATCTTCCACTGTGTTCTAACTTAGCTTACTGTTTTTGGTTTAGGTTGATGGGTTATAGTTTTAGACAAAAATTTTGCTGTTGTCTGTGCTCAGTTGTGTCCAACTCTTTATGACCCCTAGGACTATAACCCACCAGGGTCCTCTGTCCATGGAATTTTCCAGGCAAGAATACTGGAGCAGGTTGCCATTTCCTACTCCAGGCTATCTTCCTGACCCAGGGGTTGAACCTGATCTCTATGACTCCTGCGTTATTCGGCAGATTCTTTACCATGAGCGCTATACTTACTGAATGCTTTCTACTCGGGTTGGGCTTTATAGCTGGACTCTCTTCAGTGGATTCAGGCCAACCTCGTCAGGTCAAGCAAAACACCTGGCCCTTATTCCCAAAGACTTCCTGAGAAAGAGTTGTGGATTATACAAATTAATTTGTCTCTTACCCACAAGGAACTGAAAGAGTAGCATTAACATACACACACTACTATGTATAACATAGACAGCTAGTGGAAAGCTGCTAAAAAACACAGGGAGTTCAGCTTGGTGCTCTGTGATGGCCTAGAGGAGTGGGATGAGAGGGTGGAGGGAGGCCCAAGATGGAGGGGATATATGTATATTTATAGTTGATTCACATTGTAGTATAGAAAAAGCTAACAACACTGTAAAGCAATTATCCTCCAATTTAAAAATTCCTATGATAAAAAATATTTTACCCACTAATACAGTAAAAACCAATTGTCTTATACAGAATAATCTATGCACTTAGCATATTTAACATTTCAGATATACTTGTCGAGAAGAATTCATACACTCCTGCTTCTGTATCCTTAGGAAAATGTTGTTGAATACCTAAGATTAAAAACAAACTCATCCACAGATAAAAGTAAATTAAAGTTTTACTGAAATGAAGTGACACCAATTTCAACAAAATAGATACTGTAGCTGCTATATAACTGCTCCAGCTCCATAAAATGCCCACTAGCTTTCGTATCCTTACTTTAAAACTCAGCTACACTTCTTCATAGGCACAGGGAGAAAAACCTTCTGACTTGGCAAGACTTGACTTAAAAACAAAGATAGGACTTGAGTAGGGAAGATGCTTTAAGTGTCCTGACTCACCCTGTCACTCATTTCATAGCAACACTCCTCCCACCAAAACCAAAGTTTAAGGTCAGCTTCGGGGCTTGAGAGGGCAAGATATGATAAGTAATATTGAGTATGTACTGCAAGTATATGTCTAAGTGACTTTTCATGTACTAAATCATTTACAACCACTATGAAGATTAATTTTATATGTCAGCTTTATGGGCTGAGGGATTCCCAGATGGCTGGTAACACACTATTTCTAGGTGTGTTTGTGAAAGTGTTTCCAGAAGATATTAGCACTTGAATCACAGACAATAAAAAAGATCTCTTTCACCAATGTGGGCATCATCCAATCAAAATAGAGCAGAAAGATGGAGACAGAGCAAATTTCCCTCTGCTCCAGCTGAGACATGGATTTTTCTCCTGCTCTTAGACACTGGCATCCTGGTTCTTGGGCTTTTGAACTCAGACCAGGACTTATACCATCAGTTACCCTATTTTTAGGCCTTTGGACTTGAACTGAACTATATCACTGGTTTTCTTGATGCTCCAGCTTGCAAACAGTAGATCTCAGATTATGGGAACATCTTAGCCTTCATTACCATGTGAGTCAATTCCTATAATAAATCTCCTTTTGTGAGCGTGTGCACTTGTGTATGTGCATATACCCTATTTCTTGTCTCTGGAGAGCTCTAATACAATAATCTTATAAAGTAAAATCGATTATTATCACCAGTCTTTGAATGAAGAAACACAGGCACATATAGGTTCAATATTGTGCCTTTGTTACGCAGTGTCACAAAAAAGCAGAGGTTCAAGTTTAGGCAACCTAACACCTTAGTCCTCATTCCTAATAACTAACTATAATAACAAAACAATAACTAATATTACTATTAACTATTATTGCATATCTTTTAAATGGCATTCCTTTTCTCACTTTCTCCTTGTGAACTAAGGGTTAGTATTCCCATTATAAGATTCTAAAAGATTAAATAGCCTGATGTCACATAGCTAGTAAATGAGAGAGCATACATCTAAGTCTCTGCTTTTAAGCTACTGTCTGCCCTGTCTGGTGAGGATATGAGATGTGCCATACTCTGTGGTTTTAAGAAAATCCAAGGATACTGAATAAAGCTCCCATGGCTAAGAGCTAATCAAACACCAGAATATGAACAGACTCAGCATATACTAACACAGAAGAAAGAAAGGCTAAAGCAGAGATGCAAATTAAGCACCTTTACAGTCGAGACAAATTCACTACTATACTCAGACACAAGGACGACCCATTCCCACCCAAGTCTCCCTCCACATGCCAATAAGACCTGACCACCAAAGCCCGTGTCCTCTCTTTTAGACCATGTTTCAGTTATCCAGGACTTCAGAAATCTGTGCACAAATGGTCTTGAGCCCTGGATCCAACCTCCCCAAGACCAGCCATGCCAATGATGTGCACACTCAAAGATGTTTGGCTGGGGCAATAGTTTAAGGGGTGCAAAAGGAATTTGGGTATGCAAGCTGGGGTAGCTGCCTTTGTGTAGAAAGGAGCTAAAGGTGGTAAAAAGATAACAAGCAATGGGCCAGGACCCGGGCGCTTACACCATCAACATAGGATTTTGATAAATCTAAGAATTTTAAACTTGAACCCAGGCTTCCAGGATAAAGTTATATTTGTAAAGAGAAAAGGATAGAGCATATTTTATGTAAACATATGTGAGTCTGATTTATAACTTTTAAAGACCTATGTCCTTCAGATCTCCATCTGCATTCCTGCCCTGAATCCAAAAATTCCAAGTACAGGCTTGGGTCAGCTGATTTCTTTCTTATTCTTTCCCCTCCCCTCAGAGGTGAATATGCTGCAACGAGCTCACTTTAGAATTACACTGGCTTCTGCTGTTTAGTCACTAAGTTGTATCCTACTCTTGTGATGCCACGGACTGTAGCCCGCCAGGTTCTCTGTCCATGGGATTTCCCAGGGAAGAATACTGGAGTGGGTCACCATTTCCTTTGCCAAGGGATCTTCCTGACCCAGGGATCAAACCCACGCCTCTTGCATTGGCAGGAGGATTCTTTACTACTTAGCCACCTGGGAAGCCCTCTTTCAGGTGGCAGTGGTTAACAAACTTGGTTTGTGGCTCCACTGGTCTTTCCAGAGAGACTCATTAAATCTCAGCTACAGATGACTTTCTGTAAGCCTCACTTGTCAGTCTTTGCTGAGGACAAGGAAAAAAAATCACCTGGTGTTGTGTAGGAATTGCTATTTACATAACACTTTGCTGTTCACTTCATTGGAAACAGCTGTTTCATCGATTTATTTCAATGTTCATTAGCTTGACACGCAAGATTATGGTGTGTTGTCTACATGATGCCAGAACAACTAGATGATTTAATCAAATTCAGTCCAACAAGCAGACGATTTATTTTGAAAGAGAAATTAGTCCATTTGTTTGCTTGCTTTTTTAATTGCTTGTTTTTTTAGCCATCAGTTCTAAACCAATAGGAAATTCACTCATCCCCACCCCCATCCTCTCCACTCCAGAAGAGATATCCACTCTGAGCAGAAGTTTGTTTGGAGGAGGCTAGGCTAGACAACATATAAGATGCTCTAGCTTTGTCATAGTTCTCCTTACAAGGAGCAAGTGTCTTTTAATTTCATGGCTGTAGTCACTGCAAGGAGATCCAACCAGTCCAACCTAAGGAAATAAATCCTGAATATTCATTGGAGGGACTGATGCTGAAGCTGAAACTCCAATACTTTAGCCACCTGATGCAAATAACTGACTCATTTGAAAAGACTCTGATGCTGGGAAAGATTGAAGGCAGGAGGAGAAGGGGACGACAGAGGATGAGATGGTTGGATGGCATCACCAACTCAAGGACATGAGCTTGAGCAAACTCCAGGAGTTGGTGATGGACAGGGAGGCCTGGTGTGCTGCAGTCCATGGGGTAGCAAAGAGTCGGACATGACTGAGTGACTTAACTGAACTGTCACTTTAGTCTAGCCTAGCCATAAAAGACCCTGATTCTGGGAAAGATTGAGGGCAGGAGGATAAGCGAGTGACAGAGGATGAGATGGTTGGATGGCATCACTGACTTGATGGACGTGAGTTTGAGCAAGCTCTGGGAGACAGGGAAGGACAGGGAAGCCTGGTGTGCTGCTGTCCTTGGGGTCACAGAGATTCAGAATCAACTTAGCAACTGAACAACAACATGGCTAGACCTACAAAGTCATGGTGACCTCAGTCACCTCTCATTCTGACATGTCTGAGTTCACAAAATCCAAAATACCTCCATACTGCCTTCTTATAGGCTTCCAGCATTCTTCACTAGTGAAGAATAGGGAGCAGTTAAATAAAAGTGACTTTATGGTCATCTGAACCATCATTTGGTGCCCCAAGATCAATATATTAACCCATTTGCTGCTTGAAAAGATGGGGCCAGACGTCCTGTAGCAGGAGATAAACAGACTTGAAACTCAGAATCCAGCTGCTTAACACAGTGTGAGATTCCAATCACTGACAACCACACCACAGCCTATTTATAAATTGAACATCTAATTGAAACCCATGTGAGAATATACCTGATTCATTGTGGGTGGCTGCCAGAAGCAATACAGAGCAATGGGAAATCATTAAAGAGGTACACTCAGTAGCCTTAGCAAAAGTGCCTGCTGATTTGGGAAGGGCACTTTGGAGAGGTGACGTTCTTCCATTTAAAGATAGAAACTCCTCTGGCCACAGAAAGCAAGTTACTTTCCAGTCTTACCTATAAGTCACTTGGGTCATGGTATAAATTTGGAAGGCCAGATGCAAGCAGTGAATTTTACTTATCATTTACCCTTCCCAAACTGCATGATCTCCCAGGACCACTTTGTTAGAACACAGTAGATCACAGCTTGCAGTAGGTAGGGCTGCAGCCTAAGCTAAACGATTTTGTTAGGCACATGCTGACTTAGCCCAGATTGTTTCCTTTGGGTCCTGGATCCTACACGGAATGAAATCATCCTCCGTCATAATTACCAGAAGCATCAGAAGCAGCTGTTGCCTCCTTCCCACTGCTAACACTGGGCAGCAGACAGCCTGAGGGTCCCATCGTCTGACAAGACATGCTCGCTTGATGGCAGTGTGCGTGCCTGTGCATTCCATGGCCTGAGCCAGCAGCTGTCACCTGCCCACTTGATGCTGAATATGGTGTGGAAACTTCTCTCCACATTAACAGAGTGAAGACAGGACTACTACACCCACTAAATACAAAGGAGTCACAAACACCAAGTTTCACTGAGACACACAAACTAGGGAACACTACTGTCAGTATTAGCCATCAGTTACTTATTGCCACTGTGTGCTAGGCACCAAGCTAAGCTTCATATACATGTTTTCACTTCATCCACTACAACATCTTTGAGATTAAAAAGTTATACCATCAACCATCAGAGCACAAAGGAAAGTAAAACAGACCCTCATCTCGACAAAGAGTCTACAAAAATAAGGAGAGGAAAGACATGAAGCAATTGATCCAGAAGCCATAGACTGAGGGGGGATAATTTGAGGCACTCAATCAACGTTTGTCATCACATAATTTGGACTGAGATCACCGACCCCATGGACTGTAGCCTGCCAGGCTCCTCTGTCCATGGGATTCTCCAGGCAAGAATACTGGAATGGGAAGCCATTCTATTCTTCAGGGGATCTTCCTGACTCAGGGACCAAACACAGGTCTCCTGCACTGCAGGTAGGTTCTTTACCATCTGAGCCACCAGGGAAGCCCAACACTGCATGGTGAGCTCTGCACAAGATGCTGGGGACACAACAGAAGAGAGTGACATGGGTTTTATCACTTGAGAAATATCAGGGGAGTGATTTTTTAAACTGTTTTGAGAAAGTAATGCTCAAAATTCTCCAAGCCAGGCTTCAGCAGTATGTGAACCAAGAACGTCCAGGTGTACAAGCTGGATTTAGAAAAGGCAGAGGAACCAGAGATCAAATCGCCAACATCCATTGGATCATAGAAAAAGCAAGAGAGTTCCAGGAAAGCATTTACTTCTGCTTCATTGACTACCCCCAAAGCCTTTGACTGTATGGATCACAACAAACTGTGGAAAAATTTTAAAGACATGGGAATACCAGTCCAACTGATCTGCCTCCTGAGAAATCTAGTGTACGCAGGTCAAGAAGCAACAGTTAGAACTGGACATGGAACAACGAGCTGGTTCCAAATTGGGAAAGGAGTATAAGGCTGCATATTGTCACCCTGCCTATTTAATTTATATGCGGTGCACATCATGCAAAATGCCAGGCTGGATGAAGCACAAGCTGGACTCAAGATTCCCAGGAGAAATATCAACAACCTCAGATATGCAGATAAAACCATCCTTATGGGAGAAAGTGAAGAGGGACTAAAGAGCCTCTTGATGAAAGTGAAAGAAGAGAGTGAAAAACTGGCTTAAAACTCAACATTCAAAAAATTTAAGATCATGGCATCCAGTCCCATCACTTCATAGCAAATAGATGGGAAAACAATGGAAACAGTGACAGACTTTATTTTCTTGGGCTCCAAAATCACCACAGATGGTGACTAGAGCCATGAAATTAAAATATCCTTGCTCCTTGGAGAAAAACTATGACCAACCTAGACAGCATATTAAAAAGCAGAGACATTACTTTGCCCAAAAAGGACCATATAGTCAAAGCTATGGTTTTTCCACTAGTCATGTACAGATGTAAGAGTTGGACCATAAAGAAAGCTGAGGGTTGAAGAATTGATGTTTTTTAACTGTGGTATTGGAGAAGACTCTTGAGAGTCCTTTGGACTGCAAGGAGATCAAGCCAGTCAATCCTAAATGAAATCAGTCCTGAATATTCATTGGAAGGACTGATGCTGAAGCTGAAGCTCCAATACATTGGCCACCTGATGTGAAGAACTGACTCATTTGAAAAGACCCTCATGCTGGGAAATATTGAAGGCAGGAGGAGAAGGGGATGACAGAGGATGAGATGGTTAGATGGCATCACCAACTCGACGGACATGAGTTTGAGCAAGCTCCGGGAGCTGGTGATGAATGGGGAAGCCTGGCGTGCTGCAGTCCATGGGGTCGCAGAGAGTTGGACATGACTGAGCGACTGGACTGAACTGTTTGGCATAAAATGAGAGGAGAATAAAGGGACTAGCAGGCATTGCAGCAACCCCAGGAAAGAATTCAGTCCAAGGATGACACTTGCCCTGAACAGGTAAGGAGAGAGGGTTGATAAGAAAAAGGCAGGAAAACTGAGGTTTATAAAGAGGTTCTTCCACAGACCCACATTAGAAGAGAATCAAGAGCTAGCTCTTCCATGATCTGTGCCCCCTGGGGACTTCCTTGGTGGTCCAGGGGTTAAGACTCCACACTTCTAAGGCAGAGGTGTGTAGGTTCAATCCAGGATCAGGGAACTAAGGTTTCACATGCTGTGGAGTGAGGTCAAAATAATGAATTAACTTAGAAACTAAGAAATTAATGTTTTTTAAAAAAGATTCATGCCTCCATGATTGCTGCAGGACACTAAACACCAGCTGCTCTGAATGGTCTTAATGCTCTGGAGGGCAAATGACAACTTGAGAATCTGATCAACTATGCACATAAAGACACATGTATACACACACACACAACTTTAACTTTTCTGAAATCTATCCATGTTCTAAGATCTCCAAGACTAGAGAACTGAGCTGGGGCAGACACATCCTCAAAGGGGTTGAAAGTCCAAGTCCAAGAAGGTGTGAGACACATGAAGGCAGCCCCAGCCCAAGGATCTTAGTATTGGTGGGTATCATTATATACAGTAGATAGCACAGAGACTATTATTAGCCAGCATCCTTCATGAATAAATGAGAAATTCAGAAATGACCTACTGATCAAAGAGGAGAGAAGTTTTGGAACAGCCTAAAAGGGGGTCAGTGTAAGGAGTTGTCAGAAAACAGTTATTAGTTAAGGACACTCTGAACACCTTCTTGGGGCTTCCCTGTGGCTCAGACAGGATCTGCCTGCAGTGCAGGAGAGCTTGGTTCTATCCCTGGTTTGGGAAGAGTCCCTGGATAAGGCAACGGCTAGCCACTCCAGCATTCTTGCCTGGAAAACTCCTTGGACAGAGGAGCCTGACAGCCTACAGTCCTTGGGATCGCAAAGAGAGTACACCTTCTACCATGACTTGAGTTGCTATGGAGGCAACCAAGGACATCAATCCTCATTCACAAACATCTATGGGACAGGCTAGATTGGAAAGCTCTTTTATTGTATTTTCTGTGTGTAATATATGAAGGAATGTTGGAAGATCTGGAGAAACCAGAATCAGAGTCCTGGTAGCTGAGTCAGCTACATATGCCCTAAAAGGAACCCACATATGAGTTCCCACTGGAGGGTGTTGATCAGGAATAAACAACAAAAACAAACCAATTTAGTCTTTATGACACCCCGAATGAGGTTATTAGCATGATCTAAATGACAAGGAACAAGTCTGCCTTAGGCTTTATGCTAGAAAATGATACACTATGTAAACCCAGATCCTCAAATCTCCAGAACTTGTCTTCACAATCACTGCACTATATTGTCCCCCAGGCAAAGGATTCCAGGCAAGTGAAAAATTACACGGAAAAGGCAGGACAAGAATCTCACTCAGAAAACATCTGTTCCCTTCAGTTTTTGCTCCTCTGTGGAATACAGGTGCTGGGAGAATTTTCCATTCTCCAGCTGCCCTTGCCACCAAGTTTCCCTCTGGTATCACAAATCATGCTAGAATGCTAGCTTATCCAGGACTACTTTGTCCCTGCTGAATGTTCTTTGTCTTTACAAGGAATGCTTATCATTAATGCAGAAATTCAATTACTGCTTGGATTTATTAATTTGTTTGATACATAGCACATACCATTCAGAGCTATGCACAAGATGAAATCACCATATCTGACAAAGGGGGACAGTTTACATGTTCAGCCTAGACATAAACTAAGCTGACTCAGGCCCAGCAGTCTTGTATTATAGCCTCTAGAGTGTGGTGCTAATCACTTGACCCGTTCTTTACATGTAGGCAATGTCAATGGAGACAAATACCATGGCTGCAGGAACGGAGGCTGGGGCAGGAAATGTCCTTCCAGAGGCTGCCTCGCTCGTATTTGGCAAATGAAACAGAACTGGCCTTGCCCAGCACTTGATTTGGAGATCCCCTCCCCACCCACAGAGGAAGCTGAGCCTCTGCCCAATGAGATTTATGAAAGCTATATTGTTTAATTTCCAAAGAACAGGTTGACATAGTCATTATCTCACAAATTAGTCCAAAAATAAGAATTCTGACTCTAAGTTGCCTTTAGATTTATTTACGACCTTCCTTGTGTACCAGCCTCTGAAATTCTCACTGTAGCCCATGGAGCATTCCTGTCTGAAGTCCTGGTACAGACAAACTGTGGAATATACTGAGTCATCAAGAGAGTGCAATTAATTAGTATCAGACACAGTTGTCTGGGGCCGTAGCACCCAGAGTCATTTAGGTAGAAGTACTACAGTGAGGAGGGAGAAAAAAAAAAAAGTAAATCATAGAGTCAGAGATACCTCGGTCCAAATATCTGTTCTGCTACTTACTTGCTGTGAGACTTTTGGCAAGTCACTTGCTATTTTTCTCAGAAACTAGTGATAGAATCTCGGAGAAGGCGATGGCACCCCACTCCAGTACTCTTGCCTGGAAAATCCCATGGGTGGAGGAGCCTGGTGGGCTGCAGTCCATGGGGTCTCGAAGAGTCGGACATGACTGAGCGACTTCACTTTCACTTTTCACTTTCATGCATTGGAGAAGGAAATGGCAACCCACTCCAGTGTTCTTGCCTGGAGAATCCCAGGGACGGGGGAGCCTGGTGGACTGCCATCTCTGCGGTCGTACAGAGTCGGACACGACTGAAGCGACTTAGCAGCAGCAGCAGCAGTGATAGAATCTACTCTGGATGGCGTGTGTTAGGATTTGAGATGGTCATGGACAAGCCCTCGATTATTCATGTGATAATGATTCCACAAGGAACCATCAAGAGCTACCATGGAAAGGAGACATAAATCTGAAGTCGAGGAGATTGGCCAGAGATGCGAAACAAAGACCGTAAATCGATGAACAAAACAGTAATAAACCAACAACAATTCACAGAAAGGGAGGGGCAGTCATTTTATGCACTGTTCATGGGGAGGCTTATATTAAAGGGGTCCAGTTGCCTTCTAGAGTCACCGGTGTTCTATCTCTACCAAGATGTCATCCATGAATTCTGACCACTCTTGAGTCCTGCCAGCTCACTCAGGCCCTGGCAGTAGCTGTAGAGTTGGTCTTTCTCCTCTAGAAAGTAGAAACCCTTTATTACTCTGAAACTGTAAAAAGCAAAAGGCACAGTAAAGATGCCTCTCTTCTCAAAGAATTTTCCTGTTAAGTTTCTGAGGTTTTAGTCATAGCTTAAACTGATGCCTGCTCTAATTGGATTTGATATTTTCCAAATTTTTTTCTGGGTCAAAATATATCATTTTATGCTCCCATGGCATAACTCATACTTGTGTCTAGGTCAAAGGCTTTTTTCTTCTTTCTATTTATATCTGTACAAGAACTTGATTGTAGTGTAACTCCTATTACACAGCAATCTTTACTTGTACCTCTGTCCATCCACATGACTGTAAATTCCTTGAGGGCAGAGACTGGATTTTATTTTTCGCTGAAGACCTACTCTGCTTTGTAGGAAAAAAAACAGCTGTGCAATAATGTGATTACTGTTACATGAGTGGATGCTATGAACCAACACAGGGCAATGTTGTGAATAGCGTAATTTATGTCCCAATTTCCTTTCCAAGCTAAATATTTAAAATTACCTTGGGGAAAAGGCACTCACCAGATAATGTGAAACCATCACCAACTTGATCATTAGTATCAAGTTAAGCTTTGAGAATTAAAATTGTGCTTGCAAGAAGATAAAATACTGCAGTTTCCACAAGCAGAGTTTTACAATACATTTATAATGGAATGTTTCATCTGAATTACCTAGAAATATCTGAACTGAATGCTGACTATCAAGCATTTCCATCCAAAATGATTTTTTGCGGTTGTAGTTTCCCTTACTAGTCCCACTGGTAAGTAACAACTCAATCTCCAGCAAGACTGTACAATTCCAACCTGCTCTAAGGCTACACATTGCCTCCCTGACCAAAGCCAATCAGCTTACAATTATATGTCAATCAACCATGAGGTTCATTCATGTCCCATGGAATTCTCCACACCAGGATCCTGGAGTGGGCAGCCATTCCCTTCTCCAGGGGATCTTCCAAACCTAGGGATAAAACCCAGGTCTCCCACATCACAGGAGGATTCTTTACCAGCTGAGCCACAGGAAAGCCCAAGAATGCTGGAGTGGGTAGCCTATCCCTTCTCCAGCAGATCTTCCCAACCCCAGGATCTCCTGCATTGCAGGCAGATTCTTTACCAGCTGAGCTACCAGGTTATCTCAATGTAATAATAGCTATCATTTACTAGGTGAATATGATCCTGTCTATTCATTATATGACATGGATTATCTGTTTTTCTTTAAAACTACCCTCTGAAAGAACATTGCTTATATCCCCATTTTATAGCTAAAGAAACTGAAACCCAAAGAGGCTATGTCACTGATCCAACAGACATATGAATGTATTCATCCTATGTCATCCACCACAGCTGAGATGGAGGAGAAAGACATCGAGGGCATGCCTGAGTGACAATGGCCTGGTGACCACCTTCTTTTCTTTTTACAGGAATTCTCTCAGTTATGGGCTTCTCTGGTGGCACTAGTGGTAAAGAACCTGTCTGCCAATGCAGGGGACATGAGAGATGTGGGTTCAATCCCTGGATTGTAAAGATTCTCCGGAGGAGGGCATGGCAACTCACTCCAGTATTCTTGCCTGGAGAATCCCATGGGCAGAGGAGACTGGCAGGCTACAGTCCATGGGGTCACAAAAGAGTCAGACATGACTGAAGCAACTTAGCATGCACACACACTCTCAGCTAGGCATTTGATATCACTTGGTTATGACAATCTATCTTTGAATTTGCATATCTGATGAATCAGTGGCGCATCATTAGTTATCACTGCATCTGTCTATGAACACCATAAGGAACAAAGTTTCATAATTTTCAAATTTCCCAGGAGGACTGTAAGAGAAATACACCAGAGAGAAACACAGTGTAAAACATATAAATCTCCAGACCACTTTGCAGAGACACTACTCATGGACAATCAGAGAAGGAAAGTCATACTCACAATGGAAAGAAAGTGATACTTTACACCTAGTCCATCTATTTTTATGTGTATGAGCATCATCGTTATTTCTGAGTTGGTACATTACAGTTTGCTAGCATTAAAGTGATCATCTTTGATACTGAGTGAAGTTGGTTGTTGCTCTGAGAATGATGATGGCTGCACCTGGTTGTAGTAATCTTATCTTTGTACAGAAAGGTGACACTGATGACCCACAGTGAATTTCAATGGTACTTTGCTTTCTTAGTTTTAAAAATGACTCTTCCATGATCTATGAGCAATTCTTAAGAGACTGCCAGGCACCTACAACTAAGAGAACAAAAAGGAGCTAACGGGATAGAACCTGAAAACGTCTCAATTCACCCAAACTCTGATAATACAGTTTTCAAGAGGTAAATGTTGCAGAAAGGAAGAAAAAGATGGAGGGAAATCAAATCAGTTGTATAGAATATATATATATATATATATATATATATATATATATATATATATATCTTTGTATTATCACCCGAGAAACCCCTTATTCTAATTTGCCCTTATCACCATACCTTGTTTTACTGTACTTTGCTTTATTGTGCTTTGCAGATATTGAGGTTTTGTTTTGCCTTTTTTTTTAAACTAACTTCTTTGTTGCAACTCTGCACTGAACATTTGATCAGTGCCATTCTTCCAACAGCATTTGCTCACTTTGTGTTTCTGTCTCATATTTTGGTAATTCTTGGACTATTTTAAGCTTTTACATTATTATTGTATTTGTCATGGGGATCTGTGATCTTTGGCGTTACTACTGTAATTGTTCTGGGGCACCATGAACCAAGTCCACATAAAGCGGTAAGCTTGATGGCAAAATGATGTGGGTGTTCTGACAGTTCCACTGACTGCCTGTTCCATTTCCTCTCTCCCTTTCCTCAGGCCTGTCTATTCTGTGAGACACAATATTGAAATTAAACCAATTTATAACCCCACAATGGCCACTAAGTGTTCAAGTGAAAGGAAGATTGATTCTCTTTAAATCAAAAACTAGAAATGATTAACTGTAATGAGGAAGGAATATTAAAAGCTAAGATAGTCTGAAAGCTAGGCCTCTTTTACCAAACCATTAGCCAAGCTATGAATGTAAAGAAAAAGTTCTTGAGAAAAATGGAACGTGCTGCTTCAGTGAACAAATGACATCCGTTCCTAAGTCCATGGATCAAGAAGTCATTTAGACCTTCAAGCCTTACTATGTAAGAAATATATTTCATAAGGCTATGGCTACCATAGACAGAGGTTCCTCTGATGGATCTGGGAAAAGTCAATTGAAAACCTCCTGGAAAGGATTCACTATTCTAGATTCCATTTAGAACATTTGTAATTCCTGGAAGAGGTTCAAATATCAAGATTAACAGGAGTTTGGAAAAATATAATAAAGCCCAGCTCTCACAGATAACTTTAAAGTGCTCAAGATTTCAGTAGAGGAAGTAACTACAGAGGTGGTAAAAATAGAAAGAAAGCTAGAATTAGAAGTAGAGACTGAGGATGTGACTGAACTGCTGTAATCTCATGATAAAACTTGAGGGGATGATGAGTTGCTTCTTATAGATGAATGAAGAAAGTGGTTTCTTGAGATGAAATCTCCTGGAGAATACTATTGAACTGGCAACAACATCTTTATAATACTACATAAACTTAGTTGATAAAATCAGCAGAGTGTGAGAAGACTGGCCACAATTACTAAAGAAGTTCCACTGTGGGTAAAATACTGTCAAACAGCATTGCCTGCTACAGAGAACTCTTGGGAGTGGAAGAGGCAATCAAACTTCATTGCAGCCAACTTCATTTTTTCACCTCAACCTTTAGCCTTCACCACCCTCAGTCAGTAGCATTGACATTGAGGCAAGTCCCTCCACCAGCAAAGAAACTGCACCTCACTGAAGGCTCAGATGATGGCTAGCACACTTTTGCAAAGAAGTATTTTTAAATTAAGGTATGTACATTGCTTTTCTTAGCTATAATAGGGTGGTACACTCAATAGCTTTTATGTATAGTATAAACAGAGCTTTTATATGCACTGAGAAATCCAGAGATTCATGCGACTCATTTTATTAGGATATTTGCTTAACTGCAGTCAGTGATCTAGAAGCAGTATGTCCAAGGTATGCCAGTATTTTTCTTTTTCGGCAAGTATTCATCCTGTACTTGAAAAATGTAACAGAAAGTGATCTGAGAAGTCTCCAAACATAACCCTAAATTCTGTCCCTAATTCAAGAGCCCGTTTCTGGCTTAACTTAGTTCACAGGACAAAACACTTATAGGTAATGTTTCTCTCACCTTTTAGATAAGCACTCATCACACGTCAACAGTTAGTATCCCCCTTTATGCCTCCCTGGCCTCGTAGACGCTGCTCCTGGTCTTCCTAACAGTGTCTCCCAACCTTAGATGATCTCTTCGAGCTCATCTGATTCCTTTGATCTACAGTCCACTCACAGAGATAGAGCTAGGGCATAATGAAATTAAAACAAAAAATCATGTAGATGCCCAGTGTCAAAATAAGCCCAGGAGGTAATCAATGAGTTGTGTGATGTCAAAGTCATTAGTTAGGTATCAGAAGGACATAGATATCAGTGGGGTGCACAAAATTGAAAGGCCAAGTCATGGAATATGAGACAACAGAAAATGTTAACCCAAGGAAGAGATTCTGGCAAGATAAAGATTTTGCCAAATAATGCTTAATTAATAACAACATTAACACATACCATTTATTAGATGCCTATTAGGGGCCAGGCACTATTAAACTTTTCACATAGTTATGTGATTTAATGTCTTCACTAGCTCTTTGAGAGAGGAATCATATTAATTTCATAAATGAAGAAAGTGAAATTCAGAGAGAAGGGGAAGCTTGCCCAAGGTCATACAGCCATTAAATGAGAATGATAGAAATCAATCCGAACTCTATCAAATTTGAAAGCCGGTTACTCTTAACACCATACAAAATCCCTTTCTTATATATTATACTACCAAGTATAATGTGTGGCCTTTTAAAGATATATCAGAGGGTTTTTCAGACAATGTTTCAGCCCATCTTAAAGGTTCATACCCTTTGGCTTAGCTGAACACTTGGTCCAGCTCCCTACAACCAGTTTAGTTCTTTTAGTAACTGTATTTTTTGGCTTTCAGTTCTTTATTCAGATCCTAAACCCAAATCCATATCTACATTCGCCAATGTCATTTGCTTAGAGCTGTGGGTCATTCCCTTTTCTCATTTCCTGGCTCCCTTCAGAATCTTTATAGTGTGTTATTTCTGGACCAGTTGCTCCCTGTGACAGTGCGGAAAGACTCAGAGCATCTGCCAACTTCCTGCCAGATGGCTGAACTCTAGTGAATGGCCGCTGACCTACAGACTACACTGAATGCTTTTCTGCTTAATGCAGAAACTCTAGCAGAATGTCACATGGTGCAAGTCTGGGATTTAACTCAACTCAAGGAAATGTTAAAATCTCAGTAATAATGATGGTGATGATAACGCCCAAGTACTCTGAGTACTTACTATAGATCAGCCCAGCTTCAAGCACTTTAGAAGCATCATTTAATAATCTTCATAACAAGTGATAGAAGAAGGTACGACTACTAGCCTTGCTTTACAAGTGAAGAAACTGAGGCCTAGAGAAAATTATCCAAGTTCAAAAAGCTGGAAAATAACAAAGCAGAGTTTCCTGCACCATGTTCTGGTAAGGAAAAGTTTGGGATATATTTTTTTCCACAAAAAGAAGCTAAAACCCAAAACATCAATCAGGAGGAAAAAAAGGCCCATCATGGAAGCCTTGTTGAGGATGGATCATTAACATTAGGAAAGAAAAGTGACAACTAGCTCATATAAAGCTCCTTCTTTGTGCCATTGACACCTATCCAGTCACAAAATCTCACAATAACTATTTGAGATAAACCTTAACTCTAATTAAAAGAAGAAATTTATATTTGTGAGATCAGTATGTTCTACAAGGATACATTGGTAAAATACCAGACAGTCACAGCCATGGTAATGCTGTGTAACAAACCAGACCATAACTTACTCACTTAAAACAACTATAATTTCCTTAGCTCACATTTTTCAAATTGACACTCTGGCTTGATTTCACTGGGCAATTTCTCCTTTCTTCCTGGGATTCCTCATGCATCTGAGGTCAGTTTTGGGTCAAGCAGGCAGTTTTGCAGATTTTCATTAGGCTCTTTCACCTCTGTAACTCAGCTGGAACAACATCTCTAGATAACAGTTATATGCAAGGACTCTTCAGAATACTGCTTAGAAATGATATCATGCTTTCTAACACTTTGTTAGCCAAAGCAAGTCACAAGGCCAGCTCAGATTCAGTGGTTGGAAAATAGATGAACAGGGCTGCAATTTCATATTTCAAAGACCACAGGTCTATGAAAGCAAGAACAATGACTGTCAGTTTTGTAATCATACACTGCGAATCAAACCCAGTTCTAACTCCAGAGTCCTTACTACTATAAACTATCTCCAATACAAAATTCAAGTTTGCCAACCCTTAAATTAGAACATTCAGGAAGTACACTTCCCTTTTCTCTCCCCTATTTTAAATATTTCACTCCACTCTCTTTTTGGGTACATGGTTTCTAAGGAGCAGTCACATGTTATTCTGTTCTACACTTCTCCGTAAAACGCCTCCCCTACTCTGACCCTGGCTTCTTTCAAAATCTTTTATCTTTGATTTTCTGCACCTGAATATGGTATGCCTGGGTATAATTCATTGGGGTTTGATTTTTTCTGTTTTTGTTTGGCATTTATCAGGCTTGGTGTTCTCTGAGATTCCTGAATCTGTGGCTTGGTGTCTGACATCAATTTGGGAAATTTTTCAGTCATTATTACTTCAAACATTTTTTTTTCTTCTGGTATTTCCATTACATATGCTATAACTTTCGTAGTTGTCTCACAGTTCTTGGATATTCCTTTTTTTGTTTTGAGTGATTTTTTTTCTTTGCTAAAATGCACCTAAAAAAATTTATGTTTCTACTGACATATCTTAAAACATTGAGATTCTTTTCTAAGCCATGACCAGTCTACTATGAGTCCATCAAATCCATTTTCATTTGTATTTCAATGCTTTTGATCTGTAGCATTTTTGATTCTTAAAATTTCCATCTCTCTACATGAATTATCTGTCTGTTCTTGCACATGATCTACTTTTTCATTAGAGCCCTTAACATATTAACCATCATTGTTTTAAATTTCCAGTCCGATAATTTCAACATCCCTGCCATATCTGAGTCTGGTTCTGATGCTTGCTCTGTCTCTTCAAGCAGCATTGTTCACCTTTCTAGCATGTCTTATAATTTTTTGTTGAAAGCAGGACATGACAAAATGGGCTAAAAACAAACAAACAAACAAAAAAACCTCCAGTGAATAAAGCTTTAGTGATATGGCAGCAGCAACGTATTGGGGCAGGATGTGCGGGGTGGGGCAAAGGAAAAACATCCTATAGTTCTACAATTAGGCTTGTCTTTGAACCCTGGGAATGTGAAGTCACCTGCTCTAATCAGGTGCAACAGGGTGACAAGGAAGGGAAATTTCTTCCCCCAGATCAGTTAGGCTCTGATAGAATCCTAATAGGTTAGGTTTCTTATAAAATTGTTTCTCTTGAGGGAAAACTTTGTTAAGAAAAGCAGAATTCTCTGGCATATTTCAAAACAGTTCCTTTTCCTCTCCCCCTACCAGACTCATCAGGGACTTTCCCTCCAATATTCACTATGAAATACCAGTAGAATTCCTAGCCGTAAAACCCACAAAAGTGTGGAGCCTCTCCTCTGACCATCTCCCTTGAGAAGTTTAACTCTCAAACTTCTCCATATGGAGCCTCCAGCAATTTGTCAACTACAGTTTAGGTTTGCCTACCCCACACTAGTCCCTCAAGAAGTTTCTGCTCTCAGGTTTCTTATCTGGTAAGTTGTAATTCTCTGTTACTTCTTTGTCTAATTTTAGGGAGCAGTGACTTGTCCTGTGACTTCACATCTCTGAAAGATCTAAGAAGAGTTAAGTGTTCAGTTCATTCAGCTTCTTACTTGTTAGAACAGAGGGATAACTCCCCAAGGTCTTTACATGCCTGCAAGACCAGAAACCAGAAGTCCTGGATCAGAACCTTGAAGTTATCTTTTCAATGATCATGTTCCTAGTATATACAAGTACTTAGTGAGCTGGATTTACCTTTCAGTTGACTTCTTATAGGACCCAAAAGAAGGTAGAAGGTGAGGGCTATGAAGATAACAGCTGCTTCAAGGAAGACTGCAAGTTTGCATGAATGAATCTGAAAAGTGTTTTCAATGGACTCTGCATGCTTTTTGAAGCAATCACCTGCCTCTAGAGAAAGTGTAACGATACTAAAGGCAAGTTTTCCTAATGGGGACTTATTTTGGGTCATGATTAAGATGCTCTTTGGATAATAAATCGTAGGACTAAAATGGTATATTCAGTAGGGACCCAAGAAAAACAAAATTCCTTGAGGCTTACACAATGAAGAAGCAAAAAATCTCATGGGGTGTCTGGTTTCTCTCATCCTGTGTTAAGCATTGAGCTAAACTTCCTCATTTATACTCATCATTTTAACTTATTCTTCATGTTCATAAAAAGCCACACTTAGACAAGAGACATCCCAAGAACCCAACTGACTGACTGACATCTGAGTTTAAGATGGTTGTGTGTGTGTGCTCAATCATGTCTGACTCTTTGTGACCTCATGGACTGTAGCCAGGCAGGCTCCTATGTCCATGGGATTTACCAGGCAAGAATACTGGAGTGAGTTTCTATTTCCTCCTCCAGGGAATCTTCCTGACCCAGGGATGAAACTCACATTTCCTCTGTCTCCTGCATGGACAGGTGGATTCTCTAACACTAGCACCACCTGGAAAGCTGGTTAAAATCCTCCAATATTTCTATGGTTTGAAATACTTTAACTTGGACCATCTGTTGCTTCCGTATCACCCAGAAATATTTCCTCAGCCTTTTCATAAAAAGAAGGAAAGCAGCAAGCTAATTTTGTTTGGTACATTTCCATTTTATTATTTTTAAAGAATTATTAGTTATGGTTTAACTGTAGAATTTTTAAAAGGGAAAGTCAGGCTATGAGAAAACAATCTCTTGAAATTCAGATAAAAATGTAATGAATGAAAGACTTGAAAAAAATCAGCTAGCCAAGGAAATAACTTGGTTTACATCTAAGCTTGCTTTTCTCTTGTTTGTGGAAAGCCTCCTTTCAGTTCAGTTCAGTCACTCAGTCGTGTCCGACTCTTTGTGATCCCATGAATCACAGCACGCCAGGCCTCCCTGTCCATCACCAACTCCTGGAATTCACACAAACTCACATCCATCGAGTCAGTGATGCCATCCAGGCATCTCGTCCTCTTTCATCCCCTTCTTCTCCTGCCCCCCATCCCTCCCAGCATCAAAGTCTTTTCCAATGAGTCAACTGTTCGCATGAGGTGGCCAAAGTACTGGAGTTTCAGCTTCAGCATCATTCCTTCCAAAGAAATCCCAGGGTTGATCTCCTTCAGAATGGACTGGTTGGATCTCCTTGCAGTCCAAGGGACTCTGAAGAGTCTTCTCCAACACCACAGTTCAAAAGCATCCATTCTTTGGTGCTCAGCCTTCTTCACAGTCCAACTCTCACATCCATACATGACTACTGGAAAAACCATAGCCTTGACTAGATGGATCTTAGTCGGCAAAGTAATGTCTCTGCTTTTGAATATGCTATCTAGGTTGGTCATAACTTTTCTTCCAAGGAGTAAGCATCTTTTAATTTCATGGCTGCAATCACCATCTGCAGTGATTTTGGAGCCCAAAAAAATAAAGTCTGACACTGTTTCTACTGTTTCCCCATCTATTTCCCATGAAGTGATGGGACCGGATGCCATGATCTTCATTTCCTGAATGTTGAGCTTTAAGCCAACTATTTCACTCTCCTCTTTCACTTTCATCAAGAGGCTTTTTAGTTCCTCTTCACTTTCTGCCATAAGGGTGGTGTCATCTGCATATCTGAGGTGATTGATATTTCTCCTGGCAATCTTGATTCTAGCTTGTGTTTCTTCCAGTCCAGCATTTCTCATGAAGTACTCTGAATAGAAGTTAAATAAGCAGGGTGACAATATACAGCCTTGACGTACTCCTTTTCCTATTTGGAACCAGTCTGTTGTTCCATGTCCAGTTCGAACTGTTGCTTCCTGACCTGCATACAGATTTCTCAAGAGGCAGGTCAGGTGCTCTGGTATTCCCATATCTTTCAGAATTTTCCACAGTTTATTGTGATCCACACTGTCAAAGGCTTTGGCATAGTCAATAAAGCAGAAATAGGTGGTTTTCTGGAACTCTCTTGCTTTTACCATGATCCAGCAGATATTGGCAATTTGATCTCTGGTTCCTCTGCCTTTTCTAAAATCAGCTTGAACATCAGGAATTTCATGGTTCACGTATTGCTGAAGCCTGCCTTGGAGAATTTTGAGCATTACTTTACTAGTATGTGAGATGAGTGCAATTGTGTGGTAGTTTGAGCATTCTTTTGCATTGCCTTTCTTTGGGATTGGAATGAAAACTGACCTTTTCCAGTCCTGTGGCCACTGCTGAGTTTTCCCAATTTGCTGGCATATTGAGTGCAGCCCTTTCACAGCATCATCTTTCAGGATTTGAAACAGCTCAACTGGAATTCCATCACCTCCACTAGCTTTGTTCGTAGTGATGCTTTCTAAGGCTCACTTGACTTCACAATCCAGGATGTCTGGCTCCAGGTGAGTGTTCACACCATCATGATTATCTTGGTCATGAAGCTCTTTTTTGTACAGTTCTTCTGTATATTCTTGCCACCTCTTCTTAATATCTTCTACTTCTGTTAGGTCCATACAATTTCTGTCCTTTATTGAGCTCATCTTTGCATGAAATGTTCCCGTGGTATCTAATTTTCTTGAAGAAATCTCTAGTCTTTCTCATTCTGTTGTTTTCCTCTATTTCTTTGCATTGATAGCTGAAGAAGGCTTTCTTATCTCTCCTTCCTATTCTTTGGAACTCTGCATTCAGATGCTTATATCTTTCCTTTTCTCCTTCGCTTTTCGCTTCTCTTCTTTTCATAGCTACAAATACTTCTAGAGCTAGCTAAATCTCTGATTTAAACTGGTCCCACAGCTTCACAGCAGGCCAAAAAAAGACCTTAAAATATATCCAATATATCTACAGTTGGGGAGTAGACCAAGATGTGAGCTCCTGAGCCAAAATCATTATGAGTAATTAAGAAGTCTGCTTGAAATAATTAACCCCATTCAGCAACAAGGCTTGAATGTTAGGGTGAAGGACTGGGCTTCTGGTTCAAATCTGGACCATGTTTGTCAACTTCTCTTGGGCAATGCTCCCTACTACCCCTCCCCAAACTCCCTTTGCCCTATCATGCAATACATCAGTGAAATTACTGAATCCCTGGCAACCAAGTCATTCTGCTATGAGATACCACTGTAAATGCTGGCTCCAAGAGGGAAAAAAGGGTTTTCCTCTGGCAAAGAGGATGTTACAGCAGTGTTACCTGAAGCCTTGAGCAACCCAGAGTTGGGTGAGCCAAACTAGAACAAAAACCAAGTGGATGTGGACCACAATCAGCAGACTATCAACTAACAATTCAATAGAAAAAAGGCAGCAGCAGCTATTTTCAGAGCAAGCATCATGTCACCAGCTGTAGAATACACTGGTTAGGAAGTCAGATGCAGCTCCCACAATGTCCGGGTTTGAATTAATTCAGCCTCTTGTGAAAGATACACAATTTAGCCAAGTTACTTCACCTTCCTGTGCTGTAAAATATAATAGCTGTAACTACTTCATAGGGTTTTGTGAGACCAAAATGCATACATTTCAAGAAAGTGTATATAATAGGGCCTGGTCCACTGTAAGCATTCAATAAATGTTAGCTATTAGGGGTAGCAATTGCTCTGAAAATATATACAGGACAACTGTGCTCTCCAACATATCGTGGAACTCTTGGAATGCATAAACTGCTGTTGGCATCAGGAGCACAGACAGGTTACCAATGTGAGACCCTTTGGGATCCTCAGGGATTTTGGAAGGATGTATTTCCTGGAAATAAGTTTACTCCTTTGAAATATCAAAATCGAGGGTACTATTAGAAAGGTGAAAACCTGAGACACAGCAATTAATCCTTTGTAACGATTCTGTTATTGTTGTAATTATGTATACAAGAGGAATAGTTCACAAGCTCCTGGATTACCTTCGATTTTAAAGACTAAATTTTAGTATCCTAAGTCATGCATTATTAGTCACTTAAGCCTGCAAGACAGCACTTAGTCCGAGGTCTGATCCATTTCAAGAATCCAGCAAATGCCTTTGAATAAATGAAAAACAAGCTCACTAGCCCTCTGCTGTGCAAGGTAAGGCTCAGAATTCACAACACCTGTGAAATCTAGATATTTCATTTTTAATGCTATTCATGTCCTGGTATAATATACCAATATGTTGAAATACATGCATTTGTTCAAGGTGTAAATAAAAGTGCTATTTATTAATTTGCTACTTCTTCCTCGCTGTTTTTATGATGGCACAGTGATAGGGATTTGGATTTTTATTCTAACCCGGCACCATCTCAAATTCATAATATTTTATGAATCAGTTTCTCTAGAAGTAATAGCCCACTTACTATATGCAAGAAGGGCATTCACTTACTCCTTTCCCCCCTCACCCAATTCCCAGGGTAACTTCCATTTCTTATCCATGCAAGAGTGACAACAGCAAGTCTAAACCAATTTGTTATTCAATTCTTGATTAGATATCCAGGGACATTAGTGTTTACAAATGTCCAGGCTTGTAAATGGGATGCTTAATCTCCTGTGCTGCTGGGATGCCTGATTGACTGGAAGATTAGTGGCTTTTATTCCTAAAGTGTTTGTGCGGTCCAGGCAAAGCTTCGCTAGGAGAGTCATCATCTCTATAATGAGCAGTCTGGAATGGTGCCCTGGTCTGTGCCCTGGCTCTGTGTTTACCCACAGCTGCCTTCTCCCAGTTGAGGGGTCAGTGATCCTGTATTTTCACTGGCTTAGCCCAAACTAGATGCAGCTGAAGCTCCAAGTTCCTAAAGCACAACTTAAGAAAATGTCTTATTGTTTAGGCTCCATGCTGCTTGGAGAACATGCAAGTCTTCACAACCTTGATTAGTGATGGCAGGTGGAATGGGTTTAACCCATAGCTTCAGGGTTCCACCCCCACCCATCTTTTGATTATTCCTCAATCTGGAGGGAGAGGGGGTGAGGATGGCCCTGGCTACTTTCCGCTGATAAGGAGTATAGACCCAACAAGGGCTTGAAAAACTGAAACTAGCTAGCATTTGTTTGAGAGTATTTTCTTGTTTCAAATTCACACTTTGATCTCAATAAATAAATACTGCCTCTGAGCCAGCTGTCAAGGTGCTCACAGACCCAAGATTGGTAACAAACCCCAAAGATATACCTTTGGGGCTGAAAGAATGCCAGACGTGGTTAATTTTTAGTTTGAATTTTTAGCAGTTTTATCAAAGACACAGTCAAGAAGGGGTTTTTGGTGTCTCAGCTTCTTATGTGTTTCATATCTCAATCATTATCCATTTGGTTGAAACACTTAGGTATTAAATATGGAAGAGACATAGGCTGGGAAAATTATGGTTTCTTCAATATCCTAACCAAGTAGAATCTTGACAGGGGGATAGATGCCAAGAGTTGTTTTGTTTGTTTTAAATATGAAGATTCAGTATCAGAGAGAACAAAGTTCCAGCTCAGGTGAGAGAAAGACAGAGGACAGGTGATCAGCCTTATTGATAGGTTACATCTTAAGGCAGCAAAGTTAGGGATGGTTGAAAAACTGGCCAGCACAACCAAGGGGTGAGCATGATCAAGTACAGGAAGTGATTTTTGACGATAGGTACATTGCTAGAAATACACCTACTTTTGCCAAAGTAGGAAAAATCTACTCACCAAGTTGTCCCTGCAAGCCTGGAGGGTTAGAAACAAAGGCCTAACAAAAGAAAAGCTCACTCTTATAACTTAGGAAGTTACTTCAATTGCCTTCCAAAGAGTTTGACTTTACCAAAAGCCACCACTGCAGCAAGCCCCCTCACCTTATTTCTCGCAGTTTCTGAGAAGCAACTTGAGATCTGTTTCGGTTCACTTGCCCCAAGAGAAGTCACCTTCAGGGTCTAGAACAGTGCAAGTCTGGGCGACCTTGTTCCAGGTTTTTGTGCAGCATGGCTTCCATTTCCAATCTATATCTCATAAGGACCAGTCCAGCAAGGACGGAACCAGTCTTCCGCATGTTTATCCTCCAAGATTTCAGTCTAGAGGGGGTCACAATCTCTTCCTTTAAAAGCTTCATTCAAAAGGTTTTGCTATGAGTCTGAAATTAGGGATCCAGTCACAGCAGAAGCCAGCCATTCCCAGGAACCACCAAAGTTGGCTAGGTGGGAACTGCCATTCACTAGAATTTCTGTGGCTTCAAAAAGCAATTCTCTATCCTTAAGTTCAAAAACCCCAAAATACTTAAAATGGAGGACCAAAACTTTTTTTTAAAAAACCTGCCTTTTTCGCAGGAGCTCCAGAGCTGAAGTGCCTGTGAAAAAGAGTGAAACGCAGGCACAAACCTCAAGCTGGTCTCCCGAAGTCCATGGGCTCTGGGTATTTATGGGATCAGGAATGAAGAGGCCCAGCATTCTCAGGGAGGCATGGGCGGTGTGGGGAAAGGTGATGGGGAACAGGTGCTGGGGAATCGCTGTGCTGTACAGGCATAACTAGGCTACAGGCCTCCAGACCTTCACAAAGTTAGGGGCAGACATGCGCAGGTCCAGTTGAGGGGTTGGTGGTCCTATCCCATTCCATAGGCTCATCCTAAAATAGACACAGCTGATTTCAAGTTCCTGGAGAACAACTCCAGCAAACATCTCAATGCTTAGGCTCACTACAACTTGGAGGAAGCCTGTCTTAAAAATCACCTTGAGCAGTGACAGCAGGTGAAATAGATGTGACTCATTACCCATGGGTTCAATTTGAGAATCAAATCAGAAACAAGGCTGTTATCCTTGACTTTTAAGGTCAGGGGGCATTTGATTCCTCATGACTTTTTTCCTTTAAAGTATTTTTTTATTGAAGTATAATTGACTTATAATGTTGTTTTAGTTCCAGGTATACAGGAAAGTGATTCTGATATGTGTGTGTGTGGAGAAAAGGAAATACATAGCCATCTGAATGCAGAGTTCCAAAAAATAGCACAGAAAGATAAAAAAGACTCAATGTAAAGAAATAGAGGAAAACAATAGAATGAGAAAGACCAGAGATCTCTCCAAGAAAATTAGAGACACCAAGGAAATACTTCATGCAAAGATGGTCTCAATAAAGGCTAGAAATTATATGGACCTAATGGGAAGCAAAAGATATTAGAAAGAGGTAGCAAAAATACACAGAAGAACTGTACAAAAAAATCTTAATGACCTGGATAACCATGATGGTGATAACCACCTAGAGCCAGACATCCTGGAATGAGAAGTCAAGTGGGCCTTAGAAAGCATCACTACCAACAACGGTGGGGAGGTGATGGAATTCCAGCTGACCTGTTTCAAATCCTAAAGATGAGACTGCTGAAGTGTTGCATTCAATATGCCAGTATGTGAACCAAGAACTTCCAGATGTACAAGCTGGATTTAGAAAAGGCAGAGGAACCAGAGATCAAATTGCCAACATCCCTTGAATCATAGAAAAAGCAAGAGAGTTCCAGAAAAACATCTGCTTCATTGACTACGCTAAAGCCTTTGACTGTGTGAGTGAAGTGAAAGTCGCTCTGTCATGTACTACTCTTTGAGACCCCATGGACTATATAGTCCATGGAATTCTCCAGGCCAGAATACTGGAGTGGGTAGCTAATCCCTTCTCCAGGGAATCTTCTCAACACCGGGATCAAACCCAGGTCTCCCACATTACAGGTGGATTCTTTACTAGCTGAGTCACAACTGTATGGATCACAACAAACTGGAAAATTCCTAAAGAGATGGGAATACCAGACCAAATTACTGTCTCCTGAGAAATCTGTATGCAGGTCAAGAAGCAACAGTTAGAACTGGAAATGGAACAATGGACTGGTTCCAAATTGGGAAAGGAATACATCAAGGCCGTATATTGTCACCGTGCTTATTTAACGTATATGCACAAGGGTGGTGTCATCTGCATGTCTGAGGTTATTGATATTTCTCCTAGCAATCTTTATTCCAGCTTGTGATTCATCCAGTCCAGCATTTAGCATTAACCTCAGATATGCAGATGACACCACCCTTGTGACAGAAAGTGAGGAGGCACTAAAGAGTCTCTTGATAAAGGTGAAAGAGGAGAGTGAAAAAGCTGGCTTAAAACTCAACATTCAAAAAACTATTATCATGGCATGTTGTCGCATCACTTCATGGCAAATAGATGGATAAACAATGGAAACAGTGACAGACTTTATTTTCTTGGGTTCCAAAATCACTGCAGATGGTGACTGAAGCCATGAAATTAAAAGACACTTGCTTCTTGGAAGAAAACCTATGACCAACCTAGACAGCATATTAGAAAGGAGAGACCACTTTGCCAACAAATATCTGTATTGCCAAAGCTATGGTTTTTCCAGTAGTCATGTACAGACCATAAAGAAAGTTGAGTGCCCAAGAATTGATGCTTTTGAACTGTGGTGTTGGAGAAGACTCTTCAGAGACCCTTGGACAGCAAGGAGATCAAATCAGTCAGTCCTAAAGGAAATAAGTCCTAAATATTCATTTGAAGGCTGATGCTAAAGCTGAAGCTCCAATACTTTGGCCACCTGATGTGAAAAGCTGACTCTTTGTAAAATATCCTGATGCTGGGAAAGATTGAGGGCAGGAGGAGAAGGGGCCAACAGAGGACAAGATGGCTGGATGGTATCACCAACTCAATGGACATGAGTTTGAGCAAACCCCGAAAGATACTGATGGACAGGGAAGCCTGGTTTGCTACAGTTCATGGGGTGGAAAAGAGTCAGACACCACTGAGAGACTGAACAACAACAAATATACCATATCCTCTGGTGAGCAGAGCTGTGTCAAGGGGAGTATCTAGAGGTGGTTGTGTCCTCAGGAAGACTTTAGGCAGCCTGTCTGCTAATGAGTGGGACTGTGGTCCCACCTTGTTGGTTGTTTGGCCCTAGGTGTCCCAGCATGAGAACTTACTGGCTATTGAGTAGCTGTTGGGTGAGGCCAAGTCTTGGTAATGATTACCCAAGCAATAGTTCTGCCTCCAGCAAGAGTTCAAGAAGATGAGCACTCCCTGATATTTCTTCCACAAACTTTTATGACCCCAGAGAGACCCACAGCCACTCCCTGTCTCCCCAGGAGACCCTCCAAGACCAGCAGGTAGGGCTGCCCCAGGCTGCTATGGAGTCACTGCTTTGGTCCTGGGTCCTAGTGTGCATGAGAACTTGTATGCACCCTCTGAGAGTGAAGTGTCTGTTTCCCCTAGTCCTGTGGTGCTCCTGTAGTCAGGTACTTCTGGCCTTCAAAGTCAAATGCTCTGGGAGTTCCTCCTCCTGAGGCCAGACCACGAGACTGGGAAGTGTGACATGGGGCTGAGAACTCTCACTCATGCAAGATGGAGCAGATATTTATATAATATTATATATATAACATATATAATATAATATATAATAATAATTATGTCTGTGATCTAATTACTCCCCAGTTTTGGGGTCACTCTTCTGGGGGGTTGGTGTGGGATTTGATTGTATCATGAGCACATCCCTCGTACTGTCTCATTTTGCTTCATCTTTATGTCTTTGGATTTCCCTGATGGCTCAGACTATAAAGCATCTGCCTACAATGCAGGAGACCCAGGCTCAGTCCGTGGGTCGAGAAGATCCCCTGGAGAAGGAAATTGCAACCCACTCCAGTACTCTTGTCTGGAAAATCCGATGGATGGAGGAGCCTGATGGGCTACAGTCCATGGGATCGCAAAGAGTCGGATAGGACTGAGCGATTTCATTTTCTTTTTTTATGTCTTCAGATGTAGAATATCTTTTTTGTAGATTCCATTCTTTTTATTGACAGTGGTCCAGTAATTAATTGTAATTTTATGGTTCTTGTGAGAGAGGTGAGCTCAAGGTCCTTCTACTCCACCATCTTGTCTATGCACATACTGATATCTTCATGTTCTTTCTGTGAGCAAGTTATCATACATGCAAGCTGAGGCCTCCTCGGTTCAGTTCAGCCACTCAGTCACGTCTGACTCTTTGTGACCCCATGGACTGCAGCACAACAGGCTCCCCTGTCCATCACCAACTCCTGGAGCCTGCTCAAAGTCATGCCTCTTATTTATCTTGCTATTCTATTGGCCTTATTATTTTCCTGCATTGCTTACCTCTATTGAATTCCTAAGTTCTTCCATTTCTCAGAGATAATATCAAATCTCTTAAATACCTACTTGGAGTTTTTTGTTTTCTTTCTCTACTTGGACTTTTATAAGTTTACTGCACGATTCAGAAGTTCAGTTCAGTTGCTCAGTCATGTCTGACTCTGTGACCCCATAGACTGCAGCACGCCAGGCTTCCCTGTCTATCACCAACTCCCGGAGCTTGCTCACACTCATGTCTATTGAGCCATCCAACCAGCTCATCCTCTGTTGTCCCCTTCTCCTCCTGCCTTCAATCTTCCCAGCCTTAGGTTCTTTTCCAAAGAGTCAGGTCTTCGCATAGGTGGCCAAAGTATTGGAGCTTCAGATGCTAATGCTGAAACATGGGCTGACCTTTGTGGCCAATGGGAAGCTGTTTATGATCAAAGATACTTAGGCAAAGCGATGGCAAATGTGAGCTTCCTTGCCCCTCTCTGACCTGACAACCATTCGCCAACCTGAAAGCTCTGTCAATTGTTGCTATACAACCATCTCTCTTTTTCATGGTGAGCTATCACGCTGTCAAATGAACCAGGTTCATCTTGCCCCAACACACAGCAAACCAAAATGCCCAGCTGATCTCTCAGGGCTACACATATTCAGATGTCATGATGACTCCTCCATGGATGACTTCAGCCCTGACCACATTGCCAGAGTTCCAGCGTCGAAGATTATTTTCCAATTTGCTGCCAAATACTTCCAGGATCTTCCCCAGGGAGAAGGCTTGTGAAGTGACTCATTGGTGGTGAGTCATTGGTCTATGTTTCTCTAATGAATGAATCTGATCTATTAAATGGCTTAAGAATGGGGGGCTTAATCTCTTTCTCCTCTCCACCCCGACTGGAGGGAGACAATTACCTATGTCTCCCGAAAATTCAACTTTGCTTCAGGTGGGCAAGTTCAGAAATGCAGGGTAGGTCTCAGCAAACTAACTTTAGCTCAAACTAAGACAAATCCTCCAACCTAACCACTATTGAAAATCAGAAAATAGCTGGGTTTCCATTCTCTTGACTCCTTTGCCTTATTTCCTATTGAGTGAGAAATCAGTCTAGGAAATAACATGCTACTTTGTAATCTATTGCTGTATAACAAATCATCTAGAATTTGATAGCTTAAAATAAAAACAATCATATTTTTGGCTTGTAAATTTACAATTTGGGCAGAGTTTGGCAGAATAGGCTCATCATGATCCCATGAAGCATCAGCAGCCCAACTGGTCTGGAGGATATGATTTCAACATGGCTATCAAGTTGCTGGGGGTGTCAGCTGGGAGTTCATCTGGGGCTGTTGGCCAAGGGCCACTCCCTAGGGCTGGTTAGGCTTCCTCACAGCATGATCAGTTTCAAAAGCAAGTATTCAAAGAGGCTCAAATGGAAGCTGCATGAATTCTTATCAACCAGCCTGAGAAGGCTCAGAATTTTACTCTACAGCATTTTATGATCAACCAAATCTCTAAGGCAAGCCCAGATTCAAGAGGAGAAATGCCATCTTTCAATAACAGGCAAAGTAAAATAATGTGCACCCATGGTTAATCTATCACAGATGCTATTGATTGAACTTCCTCTAGAAGTCTGATGCCCTGAAAGGTACAACTATACAAAAACAAACATATAAGAAAACAGAAATCATAGTCCAGCTTCCTAGTGTTTCTGGAAAGTTTAAGAGACCAAAAAATATAAAAAGTCTGTTTCTAAATCCCAATAGTCTTCAGCTTTATGGATACTGACTAATTCATTAATAAATTCTGGAACCAAAAAGAATTAAATGTTCCAGGGTCTCATCAGACATCAATATAAAACTGATTTCTGTCCTAAATGCTTTATCACCTGATTTCCCACGTCTAAATTGTTCCTAAGCAAAACTGTAACCAGAATGATTTAAAAGTTGTGTCTCAAGTGCTTAGTATTTTTCCATTCATTTACTGTCCTTTCCAAAATCCATTAGGGGAAAGAAAAAATGACACCTAAACTTGAGGATGCCAGTTCAGTTACCTAAATTGAAGAGGCTGAACCAGGTCATCAAAAGATTCTCTGAATTCCTACTTTCTTATAACTTCAGCTAACTCCAGCATTATTTTATATATATATATAAAATCACCAGACATTAAACAGAGTTAGAAAGAGTAGGTCATCCCCTCCCAATGTGGGATAGAGGGATGCTCTGAGTTAAAACTACTACTATTTGTCTATTTTGTTATTAAAAACACTCACTACCATTGGCCATAAATTTAGAGATGCATGTGTGAGGTTTATAAAGGTTATAAATAGTTGAAGATCCACTGGGTCTTCTTTTAATAGATTTTTGAGATTCAAGGTGAGTCATTATCTCAAATATCTTTTGTTGTGGGAAAGAGGAAAGATGTGGATGTTTATTCTTTAGGTTCATTAAGTGCAGGAATACAAAACTTGGCCATGTGAAGTTTACATAGTCACTAGAGGAAGATTCTGTTCAATGTCAGCTTTCTAACTGTAGAAAGAAATATTTTTCCAAGGAGAAATCACAAGATCTGTTTGGGAGCTCTAAAGCCATCTTGAGACATTGCTCAAGTTCTTTACTACTTAAAAATGTTAGGATTCAAAGGTCTCAGTCTTTTCCCCACTTTTATTAGGGATGTACTTTTTACATAAAAGAACTTTAACATTCATCAACTGCCAACTATACCAACTAAGAACCAAGAAAAATTAAAATGTTATAACACTTCACTGTTTATTTCATTTAAAAGCAGAATTAGCAATATATAGAATAATGAAGGGGCTGGTGCAGGCAGTATGCATTGCAGGCATATTCTTGATTTTTTTTTTTAATAATAATGCTGGAGTTAGCTGAAGTTATAAGAAAGTAGGAGTTGAGAGAATCTTTTGATGACCTGGTTCAGCCTCTTCAATTAAAGTAATTGAACTGGCATCCTCAAGTTTAGGGTGTCATTTTTTCTTTCCCCTAATGGATTTTGGAAAGGACAGTAAATGAATGGAAAAATACTAAGCACTTGAGACACAACTTTTAAATCATTCTGGTTACAGTTTTGCTTAGGAACAACTTAGACGTGGGTGGCTCAGACAATAAAGAATATGCCTGCAATGCAGGAGATATGGGTTCAATCCCTGCCTCAGGAAGATTGCCTGGAGAAGAGAATGGCTACCCTCTTCAGTATTCTTACCTGGAAAATCCCATGAGCAGAGGAGCCTGGCGGTCTCCAGTCCAGAGGGTAGCAAAGAGTTGAACGGGACTGAGCAACTAAGCACACACACAATATAGCTGTAAATAAGTAAAAAAAAAAGAAAAAAATTTACTTGGTCACAGTTTTATCCTTTATTCAGGAAATACAGAAAATAGAGCAGCATGAATGTGTAACTAGCACACTGCAACAGGAGGATGGAGTAGCAAAATCTTGACTGTGATAAATGACTCTTGTTCCAAAACAGATAAAATGGGAGGAAAAGAAAAGAAAGAAGAGGAAGATTTACATTGAGAATTAAAATGTATATTAAATAAAAATAAGGGGCAAGAAATGAAATGTTGATTGGTTAAATGAAAGGAAATAGCTACTTTAAGTTTTAGGAGAATGAATTCTCAGAATATTTTGGAAGGATAAAAGGTTTATGACTGGGACAGGACACATGAAGGGACTTCTGGGGTGACTGACAAGGTACCCTGAACTGAACTGGATTGTGATTTCAAGTGTGTTTACCTTAGAGTACTGGATTAAGCTAGATATATGTTTGTGCGATCTTTTGAATCTTTATCTCCTTTTATTGAAAAAAAAAATCTAAAACAAACAAAAAAAAGAATAGTTGAAGAATTATATACTTGCATTTTTAAAAAATTACACCTACAGGTAGCTTACAGATTTTTCAAAAATTAGTAAGGAAATAATATGTAGAACTGAATGACAACAAAAATACCTTATAAATTTTAAAAATCAAATAATGTGGCAAGTTTAAAGGGAAATGTATAACTTTGGACAGTCATTCTAGAAAAGAGGAAAAGCAAACCATTCATAGTTAAATTATCATATCGAAAGAAAAAAAAAGGAAAAACCTGGAGAATGGAGAAAGAGTAATAAAATGAGAAATTTAACAAGAAAAATATACAGCATAGAAGAAAGTGAACTGGCAAGGCAATCCAGATTAAAAAATAATATAAAACTAAGCAATCATGCCGATTAACAGAGGCCCTAATTACACACCAGATGGGCTGCCGTCTATGGGTCGCACAGAGTCGGACACGACTGAAGCGACTTAGCAGCAGCAGCAGATATTAAGAGATGATAAAATAATATTATAAACATCTTTATGTAAAAATCTTGACAGCATATACAAAATGACAAATTCCTAGAAAACAATAATGTACTAAAATTGAGTCAAGAAGAAATAAAATATTTGAATAGTCCTACACAGTTGAAGGAAACATAGTTAATAACTTTTAAAAAATTCTTTTTTTTTCCCCACAAAGGTAACACCAAGGCTAGAGATCTTTATAAGGGAGTTCTACAAAATATTCAGAGTTTTACATGACTTTCAGAAAAGAAAAAGAGTAACGCTTGAATTATTCCATAAAGTATACATGCTGCTGCTGCTAAGTTGCTTCAGTCGTGTCCGACTCTGTGCAACCCCATAGATGGCAGCCCACCAGGCTCCCCCGTCCCTGAGATTCTCTAAGCAAGAATACTTAGTGGGTTGCCATTTCCTTCTCCAATGCATGAAAGTGAAAAGTGAAAGTGAAGTCGCTTAGTCGAGTCCGACTCTTAGTGACCCCAGGGACTGCAGCCCACCAGGCTCCTCCATCCATGGGATTTTCCAGGCAAGAGTACTGGAGTGGGTTGCCATTGCCGTCTCTGAAAGTATACATGATCTTACATTAAAGCCAATAATACATTAGGAGAAATTCAAAATTTAGGCCAATCTCACTCATAAATATGGATGTGAAAATATTAAAATATTAGCAAGCTAAACATATTGATGTAAGAAAAACAGAAAACATTACAACAACATGATTTTATCCCAAAAATGTAAGGTTCATACAATACTGGGAATACTTTCAGGTACTTTACCAGAGTAAACTGTTGATGGGGAAACTCATGTAACCTGCTAAATACATATATTGAAATTTTTCTAGACAAAAATTAAAAACCTATTCAATCTTAAAGAAAAAACTTCCTAAGGAGCTAGAAATTAGTTCTACAAAATCAATATACAAAGCGGTAAAATGTAATAAAGCATTGTCTATTATTGCAAGACAAGGATATCCAGTATTACAGCTTCTATTAACAGGTACTCTTGTAATAAAGATATTCAGTTCAGTTCAGTTCAGTCACTCAGTCGTGTCCAACTCTTTGCAACCCCATGAATCGCAGCACGCCAGGCCTCCCTGTCCATCACCAACTCCCAGAGCTTACTCAAACTCACGACCATCGAGTCGGTGATGCCATCCAGCCATCTCATTCTCTGTCGTCGCCTTCTCCTCCTGCCTCCAAACCCTCCCAGCATCAGAGTCTTTTCCAATGAGTCAAATCTTCACATGAGTTGGCCAAAGTACTGGAGTTTCAGCTTCAGCATCATTCTTTCCAAAGAACACCCAGGACTGATTTCCTTTAGAATGGACTGGTTGGATCTCCTTGCAGTCCAAGGGACTCTCAAGAGTCTTCTCCAACACCACAGTTCAAAAGCATCAATTCTTTGGCACTCAACTTTCTTCACAGTCCAACTCTCACATCCATACATAACCACAGGTAAAACCATAGCCTTGATTAGACGGACCTTTGTTGACAAAGCAATGTCTATGCTTTTGAATATGCTATCTAGGTTGGTCATAACTTTCCTTCCAAGGAGTAAGTGTCTTTGAATTTCATGGCTACAGTCACCATCTGCAGTGATTTGGGAGCCCAAAAAAAATAAAGTCTGACACTGTTTCCGCTGTTTCCCCATCTATTTCCCATGATCTTTGTTTCCTGAATGGTGAGCTTTAAGCCAACTTTTTCACTCTCCTCTTTCACTTTCATTAAGAGGCTCATTAGTTCCTCTTTACTTTCTGCCATAAGTGTGGTGACATCTGCATATCTGAGGTTATTGATATTTCTCCCGGCAATCTTGATTCCAGCTTGTGCCTCTTCCAGCCCAGCGTTTCTCATGATGTACTCTGCATAGAAGTAAAATAAGCAAGGTGACAATATACAGCCTTGACGTACTCCTTTTCCTACTTGGAATCAGTCTGTTGTTCCATGTCCACTTCTAACTGTTGCTTCCTGACCTGCATGCAGATTTCTCAAGAGGTAGGTCAGATGGTCTGGTATTCCCATCTGTTTCAGAATTGTCCATAGTTTACTGTGATCCACACAGTCAAAGGCTTTAGCATAGTCAGTAATGCAGAAATAGATATTTTTCTGGAACTCTCTTGCTTTTTCCATGATCCAGCGGATGTTGGCAATTTGATCTCCGGTTCCTCTGCCTTTTCTAAAACCAGCTGAACATCTGGAAGTTCACGGTTCATGTATTGCTGAAGCCTGGCTTGGAGAATTTTGAGCATTACTTTACTAGCATGTGAGATGAGTGCAATTGTGTGGTAGTTTGAGCATTCTTTGGCATTGCCTTTGTTTGGGATTGGAATGAAAACTGACCTTTTCCAGTCCTGTGGCCACTGCTGAGTTTTCCCCATTTGCTGGCATATTGAGTGCAGCCCTTTCACAGCATCATCTTTCAGGATTTGAAATAGCTCAACTGGAAGGTATTAGCCAGTGCAATTAGAAAAAATGAAGAAATATAAGATGCAAAGATCAGAAAGAAAGAAACAAATCTGAATTTTCTTCAGATGAAATGTGTACATACACACATAGATATAGAACCTCCATTCATCAGGAAACACCAAAAGGAGAGTGAAAAGACAAGTCGCATTCTAAAATATTTGCCACATATATAAAAATTGCATGTATGTTTTAAAGATTAGTATCATGAATATCTAAAGAACTTCAAGAAGTCAAGAAAAAAATTTTAATGAGAAACAGGCAAAAGATATAAACAATTATTTTCTAGATGACAAAATAAGCATGACCAATAAATAGGATGAAACATGTGTAAGTTCATTAGCAACTGGGAAAATACAAATTAAAACCACAATAAAATGCAATTTTATACTCTCTAGATGGGCGAAAATTAAGCAGTCTAACAATACCAATGCTGTGAAAAATGTGAGGCTAGTTGGGGTGTTTTCATATACCTGGTGGGACTGGAAACTGATACAACCATCATGAAAATCATTTATCATTATCTAATATTCTATACTATGAGGTCTCACAGAGTTGGACACGACTGAAGCGACACAGCAACAGCAGCAGCAATATACTTAAATATGCTAATTTTTGACTTCATGCTTCATTTTTTGTAATCTGCAAAATGGGTTTAACAACATCTACCTCATAAGATGATTTTAGAGATTTAAATGAGACAATGTAAATTGCAACAACTCTAACACATACAAGTGCTCAACAAGTGTTAACTAAAGGTGCTGTTGTTAATATGACTGAACTGACATTCATCTGTGTAGTGGGTATAGTATAATCCAGATATCAGGATCGCTAGAGTAAAAAACACACCTTTTGGAAACATACAATTATACCTGGAAAAAAGGAGAAAAGGCCCTGTACTGGAATGTAGATAAGTAGACACTACACCAAAGCCTTTATGCAAGTCACAACAACTCTTAAAGAGACAGGAAAATTCTTAAAGAGACAGGAATACCAGACCACCTGACCTGCCTCCTAAGAAATCTGTATGCAGGTCAAGAAGCAACAATTAGAACTGGACGTGGAACAACAGACTGGTTCCAAATTGGGAAAGGAGTACATCAAGGCTGTATATTGTCACCCTGCTTATTTAACTTATATGCAGAATATATCATGAGAAATGCTGGGCTGGAGGAAGCACAAGCTGGAATCAAGATTGCAGGAAAATATCAATAACCTCAGATATGCAGATGACACCACCCTTTTGGCGGAAAGCAAAAAAGAACTAAAGAGCCTCTTGATGAAAGTGAGAGAGGAGAGTAAAACAGTTGGCTTAAAACTCAACATCCAAAAATCTAAGATCATGACATCTGGTCCCATTATTTCATGGGAAACAGATGGGGAATCAGTGTCAGACTTTATTTTTTTGGGCTCCAAAATCACTGCAGATGGTGACTGCAGCCATGAAATTAAAAGACGCTTACTCCTTGGAAGAAAAGTTGTGACCAACCTAGACAGCATATTAAAAAGTAGAGACATTACTTTGCCAATGAAGGTCCATCTAATCAAAGCTATGGTTTTTCCAGTAGTCATGTATGGATGTGAGAGTTGGACCATAAAGAAAGCTGAGCGCTGAAGAATTGATGCTTCTGAACTGTGGTGTTAGGGAAGACTCTTGAGAATCCCTTGGGCTGCAAGGAGATCCAACCAGTCTAGCCTAAAGGAAATCAGTAATGAACATTCATTGGAAGGACTGATGCTGAAGCTGAAACTCCAATACTTTGGCCACCTGATGCAAAGAACTGATTCATTTGAAAAAACCCTGATGCTGGGAGGGATTGAAGGCAGGAGGAGAAGGGAATGGCAGAGGGTTAGATGTCTGGAAGGCATCACTGATTCGATGGACATGAGTTTGAGTAAGCTCTTAGAACTGGTGATGGACAGGGAGACCTGGGGTGCTGTGGTCCATGGGGTCGCAAACAGTCAGACAGGACTGAGCGACTGAATTGAACTGAAGTAGACCTTGCTCGTTGGAGAAGGTGATGGCACTCCTCTCCAGTACTCTTGCCTGGAAAATCCCATGGATGGAGGACCCTGGCGGGCTGTAGTCCATGGGGTTTGGAAGAGTCGGACATGACTGAGTGACTTCACCTTCACTGTTCACTTTCATGCATTGGAGAAGGATGGCAACCCACTCCAGTGTTCTTGCCTGGAGAATCCCAGGGACAGGGGAGCCTGTTGGGCTGTCGTCTATGGGGTCGCACAGAGTCGGATACGACTGAAGCGACTTGGCAGCAGCAGCAGACCTTGCTCGTAGGGAAATAGTGAAGCAGGAAGATGAGATAAGATTTTGTAGAATGGAGGAGAATCCGGTTAATAAAAAGCAAGTATAGTTAGGAAAGAGATATGTGTAATCAGGTGGGAGGAGTTCAATTTTTGAAAACTTCTTCTGAAAGGATATATAAAATACAAGTAGCAAAGTAAGGCAACTTAATGAATTTGGTCTCAAGCAAAGAGGAAAAGAAAATAACCAATGGAGAAAAAGGAAGGAAGGAAGGGAAGGAAGGGGCAAGGAAGAAGGGAAAGAAGGGAGGGAAAGACAAAGAATGGCGGGAGGAAAGAAGGAAGAAAACCCCATCAGAGACCAAACAGTGAAAGCTGTGGCAAATTCAGTTCAGTTCAGTTGCTCTATCATGTCCAGCTCTTTGTAACCTTATGGACTATAGCCCTCCAGGCTCCTCTGTCCATGGAGACTCTCCAGGCAAGAATACTGGAGTAGGTTGTCATGTCCTCCTCCAGGAGATCTTCCTGACCCAGGGATTGAATCTGCAACTCTTGTGTCTCCTGCATTAGCAGGCAGCTTCTTTACCACTGGGGCTTCCCTCGTGGCTCAGAGGTTAAAGCGTTTGCCTGCAATGCCAGAGACCTGGGTTCGATCCCTGGGTCAGGAAGACCCCCTGGAGAAGGAAATGGCAACCCACTCCAGTATTCTTGCCTGGAGAACCCCATGGATTGAGGAGCCTGGTGGGCTACAGCCCACAGGGTCGCAAAGAGTCGGACACGACTGAGCGACTTCACCTTTCTTTACCACTAGCACTGCCGGCGAAGCCCTGGACTGCAGGACTAAGCTTTGAAAGATCTGGCAGCCTCCCCCGTTTCCCTCTGAGGCACCATGAAGGAAGTCCAGGCTAGTCTTCCGGAAACACAGGTGTTGTAGAGGGACCCTGAAGAGCCTGAAATGTGAGTGGAGAAGCTATCTTTGTTGGCCAGCCCTATCAGTCTGCACTTGATTCCTGCCCTAGCTGTCCTCCGATGGTGATCCCACCAGTGGTGATGAGCAAGAACTCTCCAGCTTAGTCTATTCAACCCACAGAACCATGAGAGATAATGTTATTGTCAAAACTACTAAATTTTAGGGTAGGTTGGTACACATCAGTAGATAAACAGAACAAGGCATCTTGTGGGGAGAGAAAGAACATGGTATCCAGAGAAAATGAAGACTGAAGATGAAGACTGGCCTTGCCAAAACGCAGCATCAAGGTCATCTGGAACTCTTAACTCTTGGATCTTCCGTCTACCCTTTGCAGGATTCTAGGCTGAGATGGTTTGTGTAGATCTTCTTTAATTGCAGAATGCAGAGATAGGACCCAACCTCCAACCAACTGTCCATAAGAGACTGCAAGTACCAGTAGTGAATCACTTTTTCTTGGTCTCATTTGGAGGTGTTTCCCCCTGTTCTTATATTTCCCTGTAAAAGTCTAGTGTGTTCCTGCAAATATACTCATTAACGTCTCAGGATTCAATTTACATAATTGAGGCAGTCCAGCTAATTTTAGGAAAATTACAACTTTGCGAAAAATAACTGTTATACCGTAATTATGGCAAAGATGTTCAGCTTTGTGTCAGACACAATGAAAATGGGTTTAAAAATTAAGAACAAGGGCCTCTAAGCTCTCAGTGTCATTTTTAAAATGAGAGAGAGCTGATAAGAAACAGCTTTGCATGTTAATCACAGAGCTCAGGAACATTCTGTGTTAAGATATATGATTTTTCAACCTTGTTAAAAGAAATATTGAAAGAGGGAAATTGATTTTTTTTTCCCCACAAAATTTGCCTGCCACACTCCCAGATAAGTTACTGTTATATGTGTCCATTAAATAAGTTTATTATATTAAAAGTCACACTCTAGGAAAAAAAAGTTCAGTCAGCATTGACTTCAGCTAGGATTTATACAATCTCTTAATTCAAGGATTCAAGGTGAACAGAGTTGATTCTCATTAATGTGCAGTTGAACTCATGGAATGAAAAACATATGGAACAGTAGCAACCTACATTTGGGGAATTGGGCTGGTTGCCTCAGAGAGAGCTTCTTGGAAATGTTATATTCACTGAGGGAGTAAATAAAGGTACTGCCACTATATGTGCTGAATGGTGAATCAACACACAGTGTTTGGCAGAAGAAATCAGGGAGACAACAATGTAATTTTTAAAAGCAAAAGAAAACATTTATTCCAAAGGTTTTCCAACTTTTCCCAAGAAGCCCTCGGTTCTGCTAAGATAGTCAGGACTGGAGGAAGAGGGAAAGAAGTCTGAGTGGATGCAGCTAAGCAACTCCCCATCTATCCATCTACGGAAACACAGCTCCGCCTTGATGTTTTTTCTGTACTGAGATGATTATAAAATTGCATTTGAGAAAATAGATCAGAGCCTAAATAGGGTTCTAGATGACTTCCCTCAGAAGACGACCCATAAGTGATTCCTAAAAAGCACCAGCAAAGCAGTGGCAAAGTAAAAGGATAGAGGTGAAAACTGCTCTCTCAAGAAGGTACATTTGCAAGAATTCAGCCTGATCTGATAAGCTTCCAAATGTAAAATCCTAAGTGAAGAGGAAATCCCTGATTCAAGTTTTCTGACCATTTTCTCCTAGAATATAACAAATATACTGATTTGGGGGGGCAGGTAGGGTTGGCATTCCCATGAACTTTCTGGGGTTTATTCAGGTGCACATACAGTATCTATTTGGTTAATTCACTCCAAGTTGAGTTTACTACTAGTTAAAGCCAAATGTAATCTCAAATGACATATAGTATCTTTTCACTTGACAACAACAAATTTTACTTCAATGATGTGCTTCTTTAGAGCCATAATTAGTTACAGAAGCCAAACTGCAAAGGAAACTCTTTGAAAAATACATCTATACGTGTCCAACTTCTTTGAGTCTCTATTCTCATCTTTAAAACAGTACAATAGCATTTACAGAATCCTTGCAAATATGAGATAAGGCATGCAAAATGTTTAACACAATGCTTAGATATACATGTTCAGTGGGATAGCATTTATCATCATCATTAGTAATAATCACTATTATTACAAAAGAACAGAGGAACTGGAGAAAATTTAGCATTAAATGATGGTATTATTTACCCATTTATAAGCATCTCTTGAGGGGTAAAACTTAACAGTATTCTTGATAAAAATTGGTTGTAAAATACTATTTTACAGAAATGTACACATTTTACTTTTTGTTTGATTTTTTCCTTACTCTTTGACATTTTACCTCTCATTCCTAAGAGGGATACCTAAGAAGATGAAAAGTCTAAATCAGCAGTCTCATCAAAAAATCATAGAAAGACTATCTAGTCTAGAGATGGATCAGTTCAATTCAGTCGCTCAGTCGTGTCCGACTCCCTGCAACCCCACAAACCGGAGCACGCCAGGCCTCCGTGTCCATCACCAACTCCCGGAGTCCATCCAAACCCATGTCTGTTGAGTTGGTGATGCCATCCAACCATCTTATCCTCTGTCATCCTCTCTCCTCCTGCCCCCAATCTCTCCCAGCATCAGGGTCTTTTCAAATGAGTCAGCTCCTTGCATCAGGTGGCCAAAGTATTGGAGTTTCAGGTTCAACATCAGTCCTTCCATTAAACACTCAGGACTGATATCCTTTAGAATGGATTGGTTGGATCTCCTTGCAGTCCAAAGGACTCTCAAGAGTCTTCTCCAACACCACAGTTCAAAAGCATCAATTCTTCGGTGCTCAGCTTTCTTCACAGTCCAACTCTCACATCCATACATGACCACAGGAAAAACCACAGCCTTGACTAGACAGACCTTTGTTGACAAAGTAATGTCTCTGCTTTTTAATATGCTGTCTAGGTTGGTCATGATTTTCCTTCCAAGGAGTAAGCGTCTTTTAATTTGATGGCTGCAATCACCATCTGCACTGATTTTGGAGTCCCCAAAAATAAAGTCTGACACAGTTTCCACTGTTTGCCCATCTATTTCCCGTGAAGTGATGGGACCAGATGCCATGATCTTCGTTTTCTGAATGTTGAGCTTTAAACCAACTTTTTCACTCTCTTCTTTCACTTTCATCAAGAGGTTCTTTAGTTCTTCTTCATTTTCTGCCATAAAGGAAGTGTCATCTGCATATCTGAGGTTATTGATGTTTTTCCTGGCAATTTTGATTCCAGCTTGTGCTTCCTCCAGCCCAGCGTTTCCCATGATGTATTCTTCATAGAAATTAAATAAGCAGGGTGACAATATACAGCCTTGACGTACTCCTTTCCCTATTTGGAACAAGTCTGTTGTTCCATGTCCAATTCTAACTGTTGCTTCCTGACTTGCATATACGTTTCTCAAGAGGCAGGTCAGGTGGTGTAGTATTCCCATCTCTTTCCAAATTTTCCACAGTTTGTTGTGATCCACACAGTCAAAGGCTTTGCCATAGCCAATAAAGCAGAAATAGATGTTTTTCTGGAACTCTCTTGCTTTTTCAATGATCCAGTGGATGTTGGCAATTTGATCTCTGGTTCCTCTGCCTTTTCTAAAACCAGACATCTGGAACATCCGGATGTTCTTGAACATCTGGAAGTGTACGGTTCACATATTGCTGAAGCCTGGCTTGGAGAATTTCAAGTATCACTTTACTAGCATGTGAGATGAGTGCAATTGTGCAGTAGTTTGAGCATTCTTTGGCATTGCCTTTGTTTGGGATTGGAATGAAAACTGACCTTTTCCAGTCCTGTGGCCACGGCTGAATTTTCCAAATTTGCTGACATATTGAGTGCAGCACTTTCACAGCATCATCTTTCAGGATTTGAAACAGCTCAACTGGAATTCCATCACCTCCACTAGTTTTGTTCGTAGTGATGCTTTCTAAGGCCCACTTGACTTTGCATTCCAGGATGTCTGTCTCTAGGTGAGTGATCACACCATCGGATTATCTGGGTCATGAAGATCTTTTTTGTACAGTTCTTCTGTGCATTCTTGCCACCTCTTCTTAATATCTTCTGCTTAAGTCAGGGACAGCGGCCCAGAGTGCCAGGCTGCAACGGTGCAGGAACGGCCGGGAGGAGCCACCCCACGTCCGAGGTCAGGGGCGAAGGCTGAGAGGAGCTACCCTGCATCCGAGGTCAGGGGCGGTGGTCAGGAGGAGCTACCCAGCGTCCGAGGCCAGTAGCGGCCAGGAGGAGACACCCCACATCCGAGGTCAGGGGCGGCTGGGAGAAGCAATCTTGATCCCAAGGCCAGGGGTGGTGACCTTAAGGAGCCACCCCGAGCCCGAGGCCAGGGGCGGCAGCAGGAGCCACCCACGCTGGAGGCCAGGGCTGGCAGCTGGGAGGAGCAACCAGAGGAGCAGTGGCTGAGCAGGCACAGGAGGGCCTAGAGAAGCTATCCCACGTTGAAAGTCAGGAACAGTGGCGGTAAGGAGATACCCCTCGTCCAAGGTAAGGCACAGGGGCTGTGCTTTGCTGGAGCAGCCGTGAAGAGATACCCCACGCCAAGGTAAGACAAACCCAAGTAAGATGGTAGGTGTTGCAAGAGGGCATCAGAGGGCAGACACACTGAAACCATACTCACAGAAAACTAGTCAATCTAATCACACTAGGACCACAGCCTTGTCTAACTCAATGAAACCAAGCCATGCCTGCAGGGCAACCCAAGATGGGTGGGTCATGGTGGAGAGATCTGACAGAATGTGGTCCACTGGAGAAGGGAATGGCAAGCTACTTCAGTATTCTTGCCTTGAGAACCCCATGAACAGTATGAAAAGGCAAAATGATAGGATACCAAAAGAGGAACTCCCCAGGTCATTAGGTGCCCAATATGCTACTGGAGATCAGTGGAGAAATAACTCCAGAAAGAATGAAGGGATGGAGCCAAAGCAAAACAATACCCAGTTGTGGATGTGACTGGTGATAGAAGCAAGATCTGATGCTGTAAAGAACAATCTTGCATAGGAACCTGGAATGTTAGGTCTATGAATCAAGGCAAATTGGAAGTGGTCAAACGAGATGGCAAGAGTGAACGTCGACATTCTAGGAATCAGTGAACTAAAATGGACTGGAATGGGTGAATTTAACTCAGATGACCATTATATCTACTACTATGGGCAGGAATCCCTCAGAAGAAATGGAGTAGCCATCACGGTCAACAAAAGAGTCCGAAATGCAGTACTTGGATGCAATCTCAAAAACGACAGAATGATCTCTGTTCGTCTCCAAGGCAAACCATTCAATATCAGTTATCCAAGTCTATGCCCCAACCAGTAACGCTGAAGAAACTGAAGTTGAACGGTTTTATGAAGACCTACAAGATCTTTTAGAACTAACACCCAAAAAAGATGTCCTTTTCATTATAGGGGACTGGAATGCAAAAGTAGGAAGTCAAGAAACACCTGAAGTAACAGGCAAATTTGGCCTTGGAATGTGGAATGAAGCAGGGCAAAGACTAATAGAGTTTTGCCAAGAAAATGCACTGGTCATAAGCAAACACCCTCTTCCAACAACACAAGAGAAGACTCTACACATGGACATCACCAGATGGTCAATAAGGAAATCAGATTGATTATATTCTTTGCAGCCAAAGATGGAGAAGCTCTATACAGTCAACAAAAACAAGACCAGGAGCTGACTGTGGCTCAGATCATGAATTCCTTATTACCAAATTCAGACTCAAATTGAAGAAAGTAGAGAAAACCGCTAGACCATTCAGGTATGACCTAAATCAAATCCCTTATACAGTGGAAGTGAGAAATAAATTTAAGGGCCTAGATCTGATAGATAGAGTGCCTGATGAACTATGGAATGAGGTTCGTGACATTGTACAGGAGACAGGGATCAAGACCATCCCCATGGAAAAGAAATACAAAAAAGCAAAATGGCTGTCTGGGGAGGCCTTACAAATAGCTGTGAAAAGAAGAGAAGCGAAAAGCAAAGGAGAAAAGGAACGATATAAGCATCTAAAAACAGAGTTCCAAAGAATAGCAAGAAGAGATAAGAAAGACTTCTTCAGTGACCAATGCAAAAAAATAGAGGAAAAGAACAGAATGGGAAAGACTAGAGATCTCGTCAAGAAAATTAGAGATACCAAGGGAACATTTCATGCAAAGATGGGCTCAATAAAGGACAGAAATGGTATGGACCTAACAGAAGCAGAAGATATTAAGAAGAGGTGGCAAGAATACACAGAACAGAAGAACTGTACAAAAAAGATCTTCACAACCCAGATAATCATGATGATGTGACCACTTATCTAGAGCCAGACATCTTAGAATGTGAAGTCAAGTGGGCCTTAGAAAGCATCACTATGAACAAAACTAGTGGAGGTGATGGAATTCCAGTTGAGCTGCTTCAAATCCTGAAAGATGATGCTGTGAAAGTACTGCATTCAATATGCCAGTAAATTTGGAAAACTCAGCAGTGGCCACAGGACTGGAAGAGGTCAGTTTTCATTCCAATCCTAAACAAAGGCAATGCCAAAGAATGCTCAAACTACTGCACAATTGCACTCATCTCACATGCTAGTAAATTCATGCTCAAAATTCTCCAAGCCAGGCTTCAACAATATGTGAAAGTGAACTCCCTGATGTTCAAGCTGGTTTTAGAAAAGGCAGAGGAACCAGAGATCAAATTGCCAACATCTGCTGGATCATGGAAAAAGCAAGAGAGTTCCAGAAAAACATCTATTTCTGCTTTATTGACTATGCTAAAGCCTTTGACTGTGTGGATCACAATAAAGTGTGGAAAATTCTGAAAGAGATGGGAATACCAGACCACCTGACCTGCCTCTTGAGAAACCTATATGCAGGTCAGGAAGCAACAGTTAGAACTGGACATGGAACAACAGACTGCTTCCAAATTGGAAAAGGAGTACATCAAGGCTGTATACTGTCACCCTGCTTATTTAATTTATATGCAGAGTACATCATGAGAAACACTGGGTTGGAAGAAGCACAAGCTGGAATCAAGATTGCTGGGAGAAATATCAATCACCTCAGATATGCAGATGACACCACCCTTATGGCAGAAAGTGAAGAGGAACTAAAAAGCCTCTTGATGAAAGTGAAAGAGGAGAGTGAAAAAGTTGGCTTAAAGCTCAACATTCAGAAAATGAAGATCATGGCATCTGGTCTCATCACTTCATGGGAAATAGATGGGGAAACAGTGGAAACAGTGTCAGACTTTATCTTTTTGGGCTCCAAATTCACTGCAGATGGTGACCGCAGCCATAAATTAAAAGACACTTACTCCTTGGAAGAAAAGTTATAACCAACCTAGATAGTATATTCAAAAGCAGAGACATTACTTTGCCGACTAAGGTCCATCTAGTCAAGGCTATGGTTTTTCCTGTGGTCATGTATGGATGTGAGAGTTGACTGTGAAGGAGGCTGAGCGCCGAAGAATGGATGCTTTTGAACTGTGGTGTTGGAGAAGACTCTTGAGAGTCCCTTGGACTGCAAGGAGATCCAACCAGTCCATTCTGTAGGAGATCAACCCTGGGATTTCTTTGGAAGGAATGATGCTAAAGCTGAAGCTCCAGTACTTTGGCCACCTCATGCGAAGAGTTGACCCATTGGAAAAGACTCTGATGCTGGGAGGGATTGGGGGCAGGAGAAGGGAACGATCGAGGATAAGATGGCTGAATGGCATCACGGACTCAATGGACGTGAGTCTGAGTGAACTCCGGGAGATGGTGATGGACAGGGAGGCCTGGCGTGCTGCGATTCATGGGGTTGCAAAGAGTCGGACACGACAGAGTGACTGAACTGAACTGAACTGAACTCTCTTAGGTACATACCATTTCTGTCCTTTATCAAGCCCATCTTTGCATGAAATGTTCCCTTGATATCTCTAATTTTCTTGAAGAGATCTAGTCTTTCCCATTCTATTGTTTTCCTGTTTATTTGCATTGATTGCTGAGGAAGGCCTTCTTATCTCTCCTTGCTATTCTTTGGAACTCTGTATTTAGATGCTTATATCTTTCCTTTTCTCCTTTGCTTTTCACTTCCCTTCTTTTCACAGCTATTTGTAAGGCCTCCTCAGACAGCCATTTTGCTTTTTTGCATTTCTTTTTCTTGGGGATGGTCTTGATTCCCGCCTCCTGTACAATGTCATGAACCTCTGTCCATAGTTCATCAGGCACTCTGTCTCTCAGATTTAGTCCATTCAATCTGTTTCTCACTTCCACTGTATAATCATAAGGGATTTGATTTAGGTCATACCTGAATGGTATAGTGGTTTTCTCCACTTTCTTCAATTTGAGTCTGAATTTGGCAATAAGCACTTCATGATCTGAGCCACAGTCAGCACCCAGTCTTGTTTTTGCTGACTGTATGGAGCTTCTCCATCTTTGGCTGCAAAGAATATAATCAAGTTGATTTTGGTGTCAACCGTCTAGTGATGTCCATGTGTAGAGTCTTTTCTTGTGTTGTTGGAAGAGGGTGTTTGCTATGACCAGTGCATTCTCTTGATCGAAATTTCAGAAAGTCCAAAAGAATGTACAACTATGGAAAGCAGTTTGTGAGAAAATTTATTTACCTGGGAAAAGTGGATCATTACTGCAGGATCTAGGACTCAAAAATGTGGAGAATCATGGATCCCATCCCACTCTGACTGTGCAGTTGAAGAATCAGGACAAAAGAAGTGGAGTCACTTCCTCAAGGACACACACGTGATTGAACTGTGAGTAAAACTAAAGATGTTATTCCTTGTCCTTGATGACCTGGGCAGAGATTCCAATTTTGTTGTTTTTTTTTTTCTTTTTTGGCTATACCACGTGGCTTATCGGATCTTAGTTTCCCAACTGAGCCCTCAGTAGTGAGAGTGCAGAGTCCTAACTGCTGGACCACCAGGGGATTCCTGACACTTTGATGTCACTATATGGAGGCTGGTCAAGGAAAACATGGCAGATCCCAATAGAGATGGACCTTGTTGAACTTGCTGGGCAACATACTGGCTCATTGCCCATGTACAGGAGTGGTCAATCCCAGACCAGATTTCAGTCCCATCACTTTGTTGACTGAATTTGGGCATGTTATTTGATTTATATGAGCCTATATTTTGCCATGTATAATACAACTATAAAAATCAGGATTTGACTTGGTGTTGGAGAAGATTCTTGAGAGTCCCTTGAACTGCAAGGAGATCCAACCAGTCCATTCTAAAGGAGATCAGTCCTGGGTGTTCTTTGGAAAGAATGATGCTAAAGCTGAAACTCCAGTACTTTGGTCACCTCATGCGAAGAGCTGACTCACTGGAAAGACTCTGATGCTGGGAGTGATTGGGGGCAGGAGAAGAATGGGATGACAGAGGATGAGATGGCTGGATGGCATCACCGACTCGATGGACGTGAGTTTGAGTGAACTCCGAGTGTTGGTGATGGACAGGGAGGCCTGGTGTGCTGCAATTCATGGGGTCGCAAAGAGTCAGACAGGACTGAGCGACTGAACTGAACTGAAACAAAATAACATGTAAAAAGCAACCAGAACAATGCTTCAGTTCAGTCACTAGGTCAGTGATGCCATTCGGCCATCTCATCCTCTGTCGTCCCCTTCTCCTCCTGCCCCCAATCCCTCTCAGCATCGGAGTCTTTTCCAATGAGTCAACTCTTCGCATGAGGTGGCCAAAGTACTGGAGCTTCAGCTTTAGCATCATTCCTTCCAAAGAAATCCCAGGGCTGATCTCCTTCAGAATGGACTGGTTGGATCTCCTTGCAGTCCAAGGGACTCTCAAGAGTCTTCTCCAACACCACAGTTCAAAAGCATCAATTCTTCAGCACTCAGCCTTCTTCACAGTCCAACTCTCACATCCGTACATGACCACAGGAAAAACCATAGCCTGGACTAGACGGACCTGGGAAATAAAAAATAGAAGTTATTGTTATGGTGGTTTTACCTTGTCTTCCTTTTCTATAAATTTTCCTTTGCCACAGCCAACTCAGTTTCTCCAATTTTTCTATTATTTCTTCCTGTGCCGTGTTGTGCTCTGCTTAGTCTTTCAGTTGTGCCCAACATTTTGCAACTGTAGCCCGCCAGGCATCTTTGTCCATGGGGATTCTCCAGGCAAGAATATTGGAGTGGGTTGCCATGCCCTCCTCCAGGGGATCTTCCCAACCCAGCTATTGATCCGAAGTCTCCCGAATTAAAAGCAGATTCTTTACTGTCTGAGCCACCAGGGAAGCCCTTATTTCTTCCTACTAACATCTAATTTGGGGATACAATTCAATGAACACTGTCACAATGATGTTTAAAACACCGATACCCTCTCTTGAAGATTTCCTTTTAACTCATGAACAATGTCCCAAGCCAAGGCATAAAGTCAGGGATGAAACTGCGGTTTCCACAATCTGATGGCAGACAAATTTATTACTTTATTTTCCAATGGATGAGGGGAATTCCTCGGCTTCCTTCCCAGAAATCACACTTATCAGTGGATTCCTTCTCTCACTACTTAATATGACCAAGTGCCCAGTGACAAGGTAAAAAAAAAAAAAAATGTATCCCTGGCCAAATGCCTTTTTCTGAAATACTCTTAAAAAGCAGGAAGCCTGTAAGCCAGGCTGATGACGTTCATGCCACAGCAGATGGGACTCACATATCTGAACCCTCTCCAGCCTCAATAATTCAATACTGCCCCAAAACAGTGATTCCTTCAGTCAGTGCTAAACCATAGCTATTTGCTCATTGCAAAACATCACCACTTCAAAGAAATGGCAGGCAATTTGCTTGGTGGCTCCATATGCTCGGTGGCTCAGACTGTAAAGATCTGCATGTGATGCAGGACACCCAGCTTTGATCCCTGGGTTAGGAAGATCCCCTGGAGAAGCGAATAGCTACCCACTCCATTATTCTTTCCTGGAGAAAGAATCCCACGGACAGAGGAGCCGGGTGGGCTACAGTTCATAGGGTCGCAAACAGCTGGACATGACTGAATGACTTTCACCTTTTCATGATCGTAGCTGAAGCTGAATTTCCAATACTTTGGCCATCTGATGCAAAGAGGTGACACATTGGAAAAGACCCTGATGCTGGAAACGATTGAAGGCAAAAGGAGAAGGGGGGAGTGGAGGAGGAGATGGTTAGATAGCATCACCGACTCAATGGACATGAATTTGAGAAAACTCTGGGAGACAGTGGAGGACAGAGAAGCCTAGTGTACTGCAGTCCATGGGGTCACAAAGAGCTGGACACAACTTACTGACTCAATGACAACAAAACCAATGTGGTTGACACCTCTGTCCAGTTTGTCTACAAACTGAGATCTTGGTTTTATAATTCCAACCATATTTATTTTCATCTTTTTTTAGCAAATCGATCTTATCTGCCTTTTATAATTCAAATATAACTGCTGCTATTGGGACACTGTCTTGCGGTGAAGGGGCATGGATAACTCAGTGAAACTATGAACCATGCTATGTAGGGCCACCCAAGATGGATGGGTCATAGTGGAGAGTTCTGACAAAACGTGATCCACTGGAGAAGGGAATGGCAAACCACTCCTGTATACTTACCGTCAGAACCTCATGAACTGTATAAAAAAAGCTGGCATGCTGCAGTCCATGGGATCACAAAGAGCCAGACACAACTGGGCAACTGAACAACAAAAAATTGGGACAAAAGGGCGTCCCTGATGGCTCAGCAGTAAAGAATGTGCCTGCCAATGCAAGAGACATGGGCTCAATCCCTGGGTCGGGAAGATCTCCTAGAGAAGGAAATGGCAGCCCACTCCAGTGTTCTTGCCTGAGAAATCCCATGGACAGAGGAGCCTGGTGGGCTACAGTCCATGGGGTCACAGAGAGTCAAACATAACTTAGTGACTAAACAACAAATAGGGACCAAAACTGAAAGATTCCTTTTGTTCCCTCTCCTTGGTTTCAGTGTGTAACTGATGTACAGCTATTCTTTACACTGTAATGCAATGAATTATATGATGATTCCTAAAAATAAGTTAGTAGCAGATTATCAGCTCCTTTTTAAAAAAATCCTTATTATACATGGTATGTTGTTACTCACTAATCCTTCTCAATCCATGGGGCACAAGTTAGTACAACATTGTAGCATAGGGTTTTAGGTCTTTATGTATAGCTTACCTCTTGCTGATGCTTTTTGAATAGAACTAGAGCCAGGAGCTAAGGGGCAGAGAGAGGAGACAGGAGTTGCTAAGAACTCTTTCTGGATAAAGTATGAACAGAACTAAAGTGCTGTAGTTGGATGCAAATCCTCATGTTTACCCCTCAAGCATTAAATTGTTTGGTGCCCCATCTATCCAAGGTTGATTAGTGTTAGGAGACTTATTTGGAGATAATTCAATTACCAGCTTCAAATTCCTGTGTTATCGAAACTAGTACTGTACTAGCCCTGTTGCCTTTATTTTAAAAAATGAGCCTTCTCCTCCTCCTCAGGGTCGGAAAGTTCAAGAAGTACTGGAAAGAAGAAGTAGCAATGACGCTATTCGTTTTCTACCTTTAAAACTGAATTTGTGGGCTGCACTGCTTAACAGCCTCCAAATGAATATTTGTTGCTGAGCACTTTTCTATGTACCTGATATACTGGGTACTTTAAATAACAGGCACACTCACATAATGATCCATCAGAAGCTAGTATACATGCAAACTAATGTTATTAAAGTATAATCATGAGAAAAGGAAACATAGTCTACTGGGGCAACCCAAATGCTCTATTGTCTAGCAATCTCTTAACCAGACATGATAAGCGATGCTCATGGCCCACAACCCAGAATCATTACAAGATCTGACTACTATTTAAAATTTAAAAGGTACCCAGGATTTTATCAGGTTTAAAAAGAAAATAAAGTCCTGATGGGCATTTCCTCAGACTTTCTGTCATTGACCTCAACCTAGGGCATCTTTGGCCATAGAAGAAGCATTCTTAACTCCCAGGGTACAAACACACCCGAGATCCACCCATGTTATCCCAGGTCCCCACTGTTACATCAACAGCTTCTTCTCTGCTCATTCCTACATCTCAGACTGCATAAGGATGCCTGTTTGCCATGTCCTGTAACTGAAATGCTTTACCCTTCTCCCTCCCAGCTCTCTTCACTCCCACACATCAGTGATTTCTCTCTACATCCAGGTGTCTGTGCCATTTCATGCCTCAGTGTCCCTGCCTGCGCTTCCTGCATCTCTAACATCTTTCCCAGCAATGACCACACATTTTCAAGCTTCAGTGGAAGCACCCACTCACCTTCCTACTACACACTCACCCTCTGGCTTAGCAGACCCTGGCCCATCCCTTTTTTGTGTCACCACCGTGCTTAGGTAGCATCCTCATTTTGGCATCATGTGGCATATCAAAGAACTGTGACAGAAACTTCTGTCTCCCAATACCAATTTCCCTCTTCTTTCCTCTCTCTCTTTTTTTTCCCCTGCACAAATATAACTTGTGGTACTCAAACGAAGAGAGGGAAGTTATACGTCATGAATTAAATAAGTAAAGAGAAATATTGGAGAATACACTTTAATAAATCAAAGGTAAAAAGAATAGGTTCTGCATCTTTTTGGAACTAACGAATGTAGATGTTTCTAGAAGGCTAAGAGAATAAGAAGAAAGTGAAATGGGGAAATAGCTCAGAGATTAAGGAAATATTTTTTTCACACTTACAACTAATTATGTTAATAAGTTCCATGATATCTAACCTTCCTAATATTCCCAAATGTAACTTATTTCACTCTTGGGGGTACTCTTCTTTTAGTAAATATATTTCTTTAAAATATAAGTGGATACAATTTGTGCTGAATCTTTTCTTTAGAATTTTTGTTGTAGTATCCGAAGTGAGATTACCCTTTGCTATTTTTGTTAGTTTCTAGTTTAAGTGCTAAGTTTCTTTCATAGAATATAATGCTTGAAGTTTTCCTCGCTTTTCTGTGCTCTGGAATGGTTTAAATGTTTGTCTTCAATAACAATGAATTTGTCTATGCATTTGTGTGAGATTGTCATCTTTGAGGAGGTTTTTTAAATCTCTTCTTTCTTTTAGGGTTATTGATTATTCAGAGTTTAGACCCTTCCTTGAATCAAGTCTGAGAAATTTTATTACCCCAGAAATTCATCAAATGTACAAAGATTTGCAAATTTATTAGCATATAGTAAGTATGTGTACATATAAACTCCGTTATAAAAAATTTTAATTTCCTGGCTATTTACATTTGTAGCCCATGATGAAGCTTAGAGGTGCTTTCTCATTATTTTATCTCCTTTCTGTTCTGACCTCACGATAATCCTTCAGTCCAGGGCCTTTAGTTTTTTGTTTGTTTGTTTCAAGCCTTGTGGCTTGTGGAATCTTAGTTTCTTAATTCCTTGACCAGGGATCAAACCAGTGCTCCCTGCAGTGGGAGCACAGAGCTCTAACTACTAGAATGCCAGGAAAGGTTCCCAGATCTTTTGCACTTGCTATTTCAGCTTCCCCTTTACCTAGAGAGTTCCTCCTTCATTTCCAAGTTCAGCTCAATAACCCCTTCCTCACATACATTCCATGAGCTCAATAATTAGTTAATTTCTTCCTGGTTAGCACATTAATATCATATATCAGTTAAAATATTATAATAATTTTAGTTGCAATTATTTGAGTACTTATGTCTTCACTACAGAGTCTATATTGTATATTGTTCCTTTCCAGGTAACTTTTCTTTTTCCTGGTTGGCTGCTTAGAGAAATATTCTTTATCATTATAGATTTAAATTTTTAGCGACATGCATTTAAAGGTCAAATTTCTTTTTGCAATTCTGGCTGAAAGATAGTGAGACATTTTATATTCACAAGCACAGTTGTATTTTCTTCAAATTAAAAAGATGGTGATTATTATATCTTTAAGTATCTTTCTATTCATTTGTTCCTTTCTGTATATGTAGTACTCTTGCCTGGAAAATCCCATGGACAGAGGAGCCTGGAAGGCTGCAGTCCATGGGGTCGCTGAGGGTCAGACACGACTGAGCGACTTCACTTCCACTTTTCACTTTCATGCATTAGAGAAGGAAATGGCAACCCACTCCAGTGTTCTTGCCTGGAGAATCCCAGGAACGGGGGAGCCTTTTGGGCTGCCGTCTCTGGGGTCGCACAGAGTCGGACACGACTGAAGCGACTTAGCAGCAGCAGCAGCAGTATATGTGGAACACCAGTTAGTTATTAAAGCATCTTTGTCTTCTATCTACCACAGCTATTATATTGTCTTTCATTGATTTCCACAGTGTAGGAGCACTTTTGAAATTTACCAACTGAGTCAATAACCCAGTTTTCCACAGCATCACTTCTGCTGTTTGCTGCCTTGGGGTGAATTCTAACTCTGCCATTTTATTATTACTTATTTTTACAATCCTTACTTATAGAATATATCTCCTTTTATCAGTGGACATTATTACCATTTATCTTTTTATAGATTGTTCTCTTTTTCAAGGTAACCATCTGTCTTAAGTTGCCTGGTTATAAAGGATTTTTCTGGGTGTTAGATAATATACAGAGGTATGAAGCTTCTGAAACATATACTTTTTCTTATTTCTCAATGGCTATGCAACAGACCTGTCTTTGCAATAGCCTCATAATATTCTACAGTATGGACGTGCCATATTGTAATCTCTCTTGTAAAATTTCTTACTTATACATGTTGGGTTATCTATAGGGCTAGTCTGGCGTTCGTTCGGTTTGGCTTTCCTGCCCCTTCAAATAACACTATAATAAAAATCCTTGTAGATTTATTCTTGTTGTTTAGTCACTAATCTGACTCCTTTGCAACTCCTTGAACTGTATCCCACCAGGCTCCTCTGTCTGTGGGATTTCCTGGGCAGGAATACTGGAGTGGGTTGCCATACCCTTCTCTAGGGAATTTTCCTAACTCAGGAGTTGAGCCTACGTCTCCTGCATTGGCAGGAGAATTCTTGACCCCTGAGCTACCAGGGAAGCCCTAGTTATATTCTTAACCTTATGTTTCTCCTAACAAAATATCTCCCATAATGTGAAACACCATTAGCAATGTATGATACTCTGTTGCCCTATTCCATTTCCAGTCCTCTATCCTATCTATCCTTTTCATTTACCTATTTTGATCATTTAAAAGTGTGTGTGTTTAGTCACTAAGTTGTGTCTGACTCTTTGCGACCCCGTAGACTGCAGCATGCCAGGCTTCCCTGTCCTTCACTATCTCCTGGAGTTTGCTCAAATTCAAGTCCATTGAGTCAGTGATGCTATCTAATCATCTCACCCTCTGCTGCCCTCTTCTCCTCTTGCTTTCAATCTTTTCCAGCACCAGGGTCTCTTCCAATGAGTCAACTCTTCTCAAACAGGTAGCCAAAGTGTTGGAGCTTCAGCATCAGTCCTTCCAGTGAAAATTCATTGCTGATTTCCTTTAAGATTGACTGGCTTGAAATCCTTGCAATCCAAGGGACTCTCAAGAGTCTTCTCCAGGGAGCAGTCTCTCAGAGCTATCTGAGGTGCTGCCTCCTAGACTGCAGGCCTCATTTTGCCCCAAATAAAATTTAACTCACCACTTTCGAGCTGTGCATCTTTTTTAGCCAACAGTTATCATGACCAATGAAGCGACCCAGAGTGGACTTCCTTCTTTTGCCTGAAATCCACAAGGAACCAGAGCTTTGGTATCAACAGAGACCCCTTGTGCCCATCCACCTCCTCAGGGAGGGCAGACAAATTTGGAACACTCTAAGTTTGTTTCTGAAGCTTATCTCAGTAATCTATGTTTGGATGAAAACCAGATGTCTCACAACCTGCAGGAAAGACATAATTTAAAGGACTGTCTACAACCTGGATGGAAGGAACTTTTTATCAGACTATAAAAATGATGTTAGACAAAAAGCAACTTTGAGTAATTTTCTCATTTGAGTTCAGAATTTAAAGCAGTGGAGAAAACTCACAATATTAACAATACATTTGGCCCAGGAACTGCTAACAACCTACAGCACAGCGGTGGTTCAAGAAGTTTTGCAAGGGAGACTAGAGCCTTGAAGATGAGAAGCATAGTGGCTGGCCATAGGAAGGTGACAACAACAATTGAGAGCCATCATCAAAGCTGATCCTCTTCCGACTGCATGAGACGTTGCCGAAGAACTCAACATCAACCGTCCTATGGCCGTTCAGCTCTTGAAGCTAATTGGAAAGGGGTAAAAGTTCAATAAATGCAACCAATGCCTCATGAGCTGACTGCAAATTAAAAAAAAAAAAACAATTTTGATGTGTCTTCTCTTATCCTACACAACAATGAACCATTTCTCAATCAGATTGTAACATGTGATGAAAGTGGATTTTATACGACAACCAGCAATGGTCATCAGCTTAGTGGTTGGGAAGTAGTAAAGCTTCTTCTTTCTCCAAAGCCAAACTTGCACCAAAAAAGAGGTCATGGTTACTGTTTGATCTGCTGCTGGTCTGATCCACTATAGCCTTTTGAATCCAGCAAAACCATTACATCTGAGGTGTACACTCAGCAAATTGTTGAGATGCACCAAACATGGCAAAGCTTGCAGCTGCTGCTGCTGCTGCTAAGTCACTTCAGTCGTGTCCGACTCTGTGTGACCCCATAGACAACAGCCCACCAGGCTCCCCCGTCCCTGGGATTCTCCAGGCAAGAACACTGGAGTGGGTTGCCATTTCCTTCTCCAATGCATGAAAGTGAAAAGTGAAAGTGAAGTCGCTCAGGCGTGTCCAACTCTTCGCAACCCCATGGACTGCAGCCTACCAGGCTCCTCCGTCCATGGGATTTTCCAGGCAAGAGTACTGGAGTGGGGTGCCATTGCCTTCTCCAAAGCTTGCAGCTAGCAGTGGTCAACAGAATGGGCTCAATTCTTCTCCATGACAATACCTGACCACACATCATACAACCAATGCTTCCACAGTTGAACAAATTGGGCTATGAAGTTTTGCTTCATCTGCTATATTCACTTGACCTCTTGACAACTGACTGCCACTTCTTCAGGCATCTTAACAGCTTGCAAAATGATTCTACAACCAGCAGGATGCAAAAAATGCTTTCCAAGAGTTTGTCAAATCCCAAAGCATGGATTTTTATGCTACAGGAATAAACGAACTTATTTCTTGTTGGCAAAAATGTGTTGATTATAATGGTTCCTATCTTGATTAATAAAGGTGTGTTTGAGCCTAGTTATAATTTAAAATTCATGGTCCAAAAATACAATTACCAGCATGATATAAGGTTAGGTGGCTTAGAGTTTCCTTGTTTCCTGAGGTAGGACTGTATTGCTATGAACTTCTCTCTTGGAACTGGCTCTACTGTATCTTGTAGGCTTTGCATTGTTGTGGTTTCATTTTCATTCATCTCTAGCTTTTTGTTTTTTGTTTTTTGTTTTTCTTCTTTGATTTCTTCAGTGATCCATTGGTTGTTTAGTCACATATTGTTTGTCCTCAATGTTTTTGTGGGTTTTATACTTTATTGTGATTTATTCTAGCCTCAGAGTGTTGTAAACAGAAAGGATGCTTGATATTTCAATTTTCCTGAATTTGCTAAGGCTTGCCTTGTGGACCAGCATGTCATCAATCATGGAGAGTCTTTCACGTGCACTTGAAGGATGAGCAGTCTGCTGCTTTTGGATGGAATGCTCTATAAATATCAGTGAAGTCCAAAAAGAAAAAAAATATTCAGCACCACAGTTCTTCAGTGCTCAGACTTCTTTATGGTCCAACTCTCACATCCACACATGACTACTGGAAAAACCAAAGCTTTGACTATATGGACCTTTGTTGACAAAGTGACGTCTTTGCTTTTTAATATGCTATCTAGGTTTTCCATAGTTTTCCTTCCATGGAGCAAGTATCTTTTAATTTCATTTTTCATCTCTTAATTTCTTTTCCATCTGATCCACCAAGGAAGTCCCAGCTTAAAAGTAGCTTCTCATTGTATGGTTCTGGCTTGCAACATATCTAATCATCTTTTCATATGTTCACTTACCAGTTATCATTTTCTTTTCCATGACTTGTTTGTTCATATTATTTTCTTTACTTTTTTCTTAAATATTTGTAGGAATTACCCAGACATTAGAAATATTAACTCCTTGTCTGTTACTAATGTAAATATTGCAAATATTTTCTCCTGTATATAAATAGTCTCAATTGTTTACTATATCATTTTCCAATACAAAAATTTTTATTATTAATGAATGTAGCCAAATCTGTCAATTCTTTTCTGTTTAATTCTGAGTTTCCCAACTCATTCAGAATATCTCTTGGATCCTAAGTTATAAAAACATTTTCCTAAAGTGTTGTATGTTTTTATTGTTTTACTTTTTACACTTGGTTCTTTAATCAACTTGGATTTTATTTAAAATAAGCTATAAGGTAGAAATCCAAAATTGTTCTTCCAGATAAATAGCCAATTATGCCAGTATCACTTATTATGTAAACTATCATTTTGAACAGATTTTAAAAGGTATTCTTGTTATATGTTAAGGCCTCATCCTATTTAGAACTATTCCCTGATTCCCTTCTCTTTTCAAATGATCTGTTCTTTTCTTACCCAGATATTATACTATTTTTATTGTAGGAAATTATGCAAAAAGTTAACATATTATATTTTACACACTTATTCTTCATATGAATTTTTAAATGATGCTTTCCAGTTTGAAAAAAAAATGAGATTCTGAATGAAATCACATCAACAATGTGTAACTTGACAATTATTTACAATTTTATGAAATTTTATTTTCTTATCTGGGAATGGTTCCCCCAAATTTATTTTTTTTTGTAGAGTCAAATATATTTTCTAAATATTGATTACACCAAACATATTGTTTTGTAACTTGCTTTTTTTCATTAAACAACATATTATAAATACTTCTCATATCAGTGAATATTTTTAACCAATTACACAGGCTTCAAGATATTAAAACATCAGGATACATTCTCACTGATATAAAAGACTTTGTTGAATCTTCAGGCTTTAACTAATGTTATTTTTTTATTATTATAGCTAACATTGCACATTGAACTGCCCTGCAGATAAATTTCTGCTTACAGCTATGATTTATTTTCATAGCATAAAGCAATTCATGTTCAACATAGAAGGCATGAGAAGCACAGAAAATCCCAGTGGAAGAAGAAAATCCCCAAAGTATAATTGTGACCCCATCTTCTAAAGATGATCGTATAATGAGGATTTGTTGTATATCTTTTTAGTATCCTCACTTCTTTCTCTCTCCATACATGCATGTGTAGAGTTATAAAAACAATACTGAATTGCATATACAATAGCTTCTCTTTTTTAACCATTATATTTTGAATGTGTTCATCTGTTTTCCATTTGGTTTTTGTCTTTTTAAATGTTCATGTCTCACGTGCCCCCGAATGCTCTCAGCCCCAACTGTCCCCTGACACTTCATGCCCTGCTCAGTTTCAGCCGCTGCACTGGTACATGACTCTATGGGGCCCAGCAGCCACATGCCTGGAGTCTCTGGCTCCTCCCACCATTGCCTAATTTGGATAAAGCAACCAATGCAGGGAGTCTGACTTCCCTACTGGCTGAAAAAAAGAGCCAAGGGCACACTCTTAAGTTTGGGAATGTTAACTCCCTGAGCAATGAACTTTGACCAGCAGTAAAAAACAGATTGGGATCAAGAGAGAAATTCTTGCTCAAGTCTGCAGGCAAGCCATGTGAAGCAACGTCACTTTGCATTTGTACCTTCTTTTTTTTTTAAGATTTCTTTTTTGATGTAGATCATTTTTATTTCTTTTTTTAATTTTATTTTTAAATTGGGAAAATAATTGCTTTACAATGTTGTGTTGGTTTTCAGTCATAATTATACATATAACCCTCCCTTTTGAGCCAACCATCTTTAAAGCCTTTATTGAATTTGTTACAATATTGCTTCTGTTTTTATGTGTTGGTTGTTTGGCTGCAAAGCATGTGGGATCTTGGCTCCCCAAACAGGCATCAAACCCATACCTCCTGCATCACAAGAGGAGGTCTTAACCACTAGATTGCCAGGGAAGTCCTTGCATTTGCTTTTTATCCTTTGCCTTGCTTCTTTTTGCCTCAGCCTTGCTGCCCTGGGGAGTACACCTTCTAATTAGGATTAGCACTTGAACCTGTTCTCATGATCTCTCTTCTATGGACCCCAGGCAAAGCACTGGGATAATATTGTATCATAAGGATATTATGACTTAGTAATTAATCTTCCATTGATAGCATTCAGGTCTTTCTAAATATTATATATTTAAATGATGATGTTTTCAAATACTTACACAAGTATGTTTACACATAACCCTGATTATTTTCTAAAGATAAAGTCAAAAATGTAGGGTTTTGGAAAGTTGTACAAACATTTTTCAGGGTAAATAAGCTTAAAAAGTCATATTTAAGTTCATTAATTCTAGACTGTATGAGTCAGCAAAGAAATTAGCTGGGAATTGCTGAATATACAATTTGAAATGGGAATCTTTTTCAGTTGAATATGTTAAAATTTGGAAACCACACACCAGTTCCAAGCTCAGTCTGGAGTTCCTGCCTCATTAAAAAAACAGGAAACAAGTTGTAAGGTCTAAGAGTCTCCAGTATGTTTGGTGGGCTTTCTTCATTTTCCAGGTAGCTCATATCCTTTTTGAACAGGTATCTTCTTTCAGAAATCTTGTTTTCCTTAAGCATGTAGTTTTTGCTTATGTATTTGTCTCATTTACACTCCAGAAACTTTTTGGAGTACATTCAGAAAGCAACAACAACAGCAAGTAGGTTTTGCTTCTTTCCCATATACTCTGAAGAATCCTTGATGCCACCCTACCTAATTCAAGGGAAGATCTCTGTGACATTGCAGCTCATTATTTCTCTGTAACTCCATTCTGAGAGGGCACAGAGTGATTAGGGGTCCAAGAATTTGCATGTGCTTTCTGCACTGCCATGACAGGCTGAATCAATAATATACAGGTGCTATGCCGATACGTATTTGGTGCCATTCTTATACCTATCTTCTCAGAGCATCATTTACTAACAGTATCATTCTGCGAGGAAGCAAGATGAAGTTGAAGTGAATATCTTCATATTTGAAGACTAGAAACTCCTGTCCTTACCCAGCCCTGTGTTCCGTGCTTGCAAGCTGTCACATCTCACCTGTCACCAGCATTTTGCATGTGGTGGCAGTGGGGGAGAAATTTTTAAAACTAGTTTGATCTAAATATTTTTCTCCTTGAATTCAAAACTAAAAAGCACATGCCCCCAAACACTCTACTAGTACATATCCATCCTATGTACCCCAAGCACCACTTAGTGGTTTTAAGTTGAGCTCCAATGTCAAAAATCTTTGTGTTCAAATTCTGGGTCCATCAAGATGTGGCTTTGGCAAATTGCCTAGCATGGCTATTTTTTCATCATTTCTTCCATAAAACTGGGATAATAGCCACAGCTATTTCATTGAATTAGTATGAGAATTGAATGTGTTAATATATGTGACTCAGAAGAGCATTTGGCACAACATATGCATAGAGTAAAATAGAAACTACAGTAAAAATAAAAATAAATTATTATGTAATAACTTCATGCCCCATATCATATTGACTACCTGGATAATGCTTGACTGAAATTATGTAACCTTACACCTCCTCCCATACTTCAAAAGACTTCCAAGTGAAAACAGAAGAGAGGAAAAACATTCATACTATTTCAGTACCTAACAGGTTCCAGGGCTTCCCTGGTGGCTCAGTGGTAAAGAATTTGCCTAACTATGCAGGAAACCCAGGTTTGATCCCTGGGTCAAGAAGATCTTCCAGAGAAGGAAATGGCAACCCACTCCAGTAATCTTGCCTGGGAAATCCCAAGGACAGAGGAGCCTGGCGGGTTACAGTCCATGGGGTCACAAGAGTCAAATACGACTGAGCAACTAGACAACAACAACAACAACATGTTCCAAACACCCTGTTATTACACACTTCCTAAGTCTATTAATATCAAATATGCCACACAGTATCACATTATTATATATTTATACAAATGCACCCGTATCCCATGTTATCTCATTTCGTGGCATTTAAAAGATCGACAGTTTTATAACTGTGTCCTTAAAATCATTCTCAATTTCAATTCGTTTTTCAAGGTGTAATTTAAAGGTAAAGAATATTTTATATCTCAGTCACCTTATAGCTCCATCCTGGACAGAGGAGTCTGGTGGGCTATAGTCCATAGGGTGGCAAGAGTTGGACAGAACTGAGCAACTAAACCAACACAGCCATCTTAAAAGGCCCTTATAAATTGTGTAGGTTGTAGACTCTCTACCTGTAATATCTAATAGATACTTTGTCTCTCTTTTACATATCTCATCTGTATTACCAAAATTAACATGTCTATTCTGTTGATGAGGAAACGGAGGCTTAAAGAGCTTAGGAATCTTTACCAATATCACTGTGGAAAAGCATTAAAGTGAGAGCTGGCCAAGATCAGAAGCACTTTCTCCATCTCATGTGCCCTTCAGCATTCCCATCTTTCTCAGCTCTCTGTTTTGGTCCCTAGAAGTAAACACAAAGGCCTCAGGGTTCCTCCTCCCCAGGAATGTGGCGCTGAACAGAAAACTTCAGCTCTAAATCCCTTCAGCAGAAAGCCCAGATTTCTGGAGTTTCATTTATTCCCTTGTCAGGCTGCCCGTCAAGGATTAAAACTCCATAACTTCATGTGTCTGAAGCCCGAAACTCTCAACATGTCATTCTATCTTTAAACACTCCTTTGTTTCTGTTCTTATCAGTCAGATGTGTGTCTTACATCCTGTCTTTTAAGTTTTAAATCCCTTTTCCTTCTTGATTTCTTTTCGAGCTTTTGGTCAGCCTGGCAATGAGAAATAGCCACACCTCTGAGTTGTTTGAAACAAATTCTGAAATCTGAGTCTACGGATTGGAAATTGCAGAGATAAAAGTCAGGTGTTATCAGGATCAAAATACATCCTGGTGAAATGTTTCCCACCTACATTTTGGTCATCTGGCAACTTTTTCTAATGTACTAAAACTATGTCTTTTAGCCCTGTAAAACGTTTAACCTAGGAAAAAATATTTATATTATATGCACATAGAGGCTATTAATACATAAATTCATAGATACAACCTGAGGCTAGCCAGTAAAGGTGATGATGAGTCTAGGTATATAATAACAACTAATACTTATCAAGGACTTGACAATGCCAAGAGTTTCCCTGGTGACTCAAATAGTAAAGAATCTGCCTGTAACTCAAGAGACCCAGGTTCGATACCTGGGTTGGGAAGATCCCCTGGAGAAGGGAATGACTACCCACTCCTGTATTCTTGCCTAAAGAATCCCATGGACAGAGGAGCCTGGTGGGCTATAGTCCATGGGGTCACAAAGAGTCGGACACAAACTCAGCAACCAACACTTACAATGCCAAGCCTAATTCAAAATACTTGGAATGACTAATGCATTTTGTCCTCTCAACAAAACTAGGAAGTCTAATCCCCACGTTAGAGGGGAAATTGAAGTATAGAGGGATCTAGGAAGTCGCCTAAAGTCACAAAACTAGTAGGTGATAAAGAAGAAATGTGAACCCAGTAAGTCCAGCAGCAACACTCACAGCCCTAACCACTAGGAATAGTACCTTCCCACCCAGAAGGGGATTTTAAGGGAAGAAAGACCCATGTGAAAGAGGTGTTCATATAATGATAGAAGGGAAAACAGATAAAGCATTTCTTCTGCTGCCACTCAAGTCTCTAGACTCATTTCTGAGCCTTTAGCAAAAATTGACAGCACATCCTCCTGAGGGTTTCTGTGTGGCTTCAGAGATAAATTATTCTTTTCAAAGGCAAAAGAAGAAATAGCAGAGAAGATATTTCTCCAGTTAGAGACAGAAAATAAACAATGACATTTGATGGCATATGCAGCACCAGCACAGAGAATCCTTTTGAGAGACACTGGTATTTTCATAAATATACCATGTGCAAGGGCAGTCATGGTCATGATCAAGTGACTTCCAGAGACAGTGTATCAAATTTGGGTATCAGAGCAAGAGAATAAGTAAGCATCTTATGTCACCTGGAGACTAGAGTTGCCGGACTGATATGAGCACCATGTAAACCACGACTTGAGTCGGAAGTGCCCTGTGAGCAGTTGTGGACTTGAGTCAGTGAATTTCAGACTATTATTCCTTTATAATCCATATATAGACAAAGGTTGGGGGAAACTCAAAACACTAGTAAATAAATTTGCTTATATCACACAGGTAGGGATAATTTTACCAGGGCAAAAATGTAAATTTATAATTATGAGTATATGATACTAAAAAATAGCCAAAATCAAGATTTAGAAATAAGGATAATAGGTTGTTCTCATATGTTTCCATTTTTTTCATTGTTGTTTTGCCTCTTAAAAAGCATTTTGTCAGTGACTTTGGTATATTAGAAGATATCAAAGGCTTAAGAAAATTATGAGTATAAAAACACTGAAGGACAAAGGATAGACCAATTCATAGAATGCTAGGATAACCCACTATATCAACTGAGAACCACTACTTTGAAGCATCAAACCGAGGAGGAAAGAAACTTTTGTTAGTTTTCTTATTCAGATCTTAGAATGATTTCTATACCAACTTTTCCAATTTGCACAAGTTATACATGAAAGAACAGTTAAGAAATGGTTGGAAAATTGTGACCCATGGTACAAATGCTAAATATTAAGTTACAGTATGACAGAAAAACCAGAGAGGAAAGAAAAAGAACATCCATGTATCCCATTAACTGAGTACATTTGGGAGGCATGGGTAGGAGAAACAAGGCCAATAACTAGAGTTCAAATTTTCCTGACATATAACTTAATTGACTCGTTGTCTTATAGACAGACCCCAAAACAAAATGAATCTAAGTTAGTTTCACCATAAGAAATCATAGTAGGCCCATCAGTGAAATCAAAGGAAGATCAAAAGAATCAGTAACTATAACATGATAATTTATCCTTTGTTTTGTAAAGTCCTTAGTAATTTAAGCCAAGTGATTACTGTGTCTCAAGATATCTTTTGCATCTTGCAGGATATTTTATCTGGGAGTCCCAGTGATAAAAGCAAAATGCTCTTCCCTCATCCCTCCCACCATAACCATAATCCAACAACAGCAGTCCAATTTTGTCATATGACATACCAGATTTTCTTGGAAAGAATATTGATGGAACAATCGGATGTATTAAAGAGGACTTGAGCAGATATTTCTCCAAGGAAGACATACAAATGGCCAATAAGATAGAAAAGATACTGAACATAACTTACCATATGGAAGTACAAATCAAAATGACAAGATACCTGTTTACACTATACAGGTGGCTGTTATTAAAAAAAAGAGAGAGAGATACTGGTGAAGATGTGGAGAAATTGGGATCCTTGTACATGGTTGGTGAGAATGCAATATTGTGTAGCTGGTATGGAAAACAGTATAAAGATTCCTCAAAATTTATAGTAGAACTAACATGACCCAGCAATGTGATGGGGAAGTACAAACTTTGGGTTTAAGGTTGGTTCAAGGATGTATTGTACAACATGGGGAACATAGTCAATATTTTGTTATAACTATAAATGTATAACTTTTAAAACTTATAAAAATATTTTAATAAACATTAAAAAATTAAATCGGTATTTAAAAATGCTGTATACTGATGGCTTTACAGAGCAATTCTATTATTCATAAAACATATAATACTAATTTTTCTTTTCTTTTTTTTTATTTTTCTTTTATTTATTTAACATTTATTGCTCAGCAAGTTCAAGGTACTCTTCTGAGTGCTTCTGATATCACATTTTCATATAGTCTTTATTAAATTTTCATAACAATCCTGTAAGGTAGATATTGTAATTTTCTACAATTTATAGATGAGACCACTTAGAGGCTGAGAAATTTAGGAATTTTCTAAAGGTCATACAGTTGTTAAGTGATATAGATGGACAAAAAACCAGATAATTTAGCTCTAAAGACTGAGCTCTTCACCATCACACCACTGTTTCCTTGCTAAGAAAATCATCAAATTGTATATAAAGACATACACCAAAAAAGTTCAGTACAGAATTTTTATACTAGTAAAACATCAGATACAAGTTAAATTGGCAATCACAGGAGAACATTTAAACAAATTACAAATCATATGATAAATTACTATTAAACTATATTAAATCTCTTTTAAGAGTGCTCAAAAAAAAGCCTCACACATTATGTTAAGGAAAATAATCAAGACATAATTTTAAAAATTTTAGTTATATAAATATAAATTCATATATCCATATATATAAATATTTTAAAATTAGGAAAGAACATTTGTCAAAATACTAAAAGAATTATCTTTGAATGGCAGAATATGAACTTCAAAGATTTTCTTACTTCTTGTTAGCTAATTTTTCAATATATTACTTACACAGTATGAAACTAATAGTAGCTTATGGAACTATTCTTAATGCTTTGTGTTAGATAAGAACTTCATATTCTTTTTACTAATGTAAAACCACCAACTTAGTATTTATTCTACTGGAAATATAAAGTTGTTTTATTAACTATAGTCTAGAACTAATAAGTTATTTATTTTGTTCATTCTAGTTTTAAACAATAAGTAGACTCATGATAACATAAAAATAAATTAACTATATATATTTTAAAATTACATTCCTTCCTAAGCAACCCCAATTCCAAAGAATAGAAAATTGAATACATGTAGTGCTAAGTTAGCAGACACTACTCCTCATTAAAGCATCTCTTAGTTTTGTCAATAAAATAAATTAAATACATGAGATGCTGATTGAACCAATATGAATAGATAACTTTTAAACAGTATCATTCTAAATGATAGATATAAATTAGAGATATAAACAATCATTATTAGAACACCACAATGATAACTGCTGCACACAAAATTTTTGAATGGATGAGAAACTTTAAAGATAAATAGGATATTTCCATGGCTTAAAGGTACCTCTCCCTAAAACTTATTTATTATAAGTGGCTTAGCGTATGTCCACAATTTGATAATCTTCCTTCCATAATGTAGAACTTAATTCCCCATTCCCTGAGTGTGAAATTACTGTGCACTTAGTGATTCCTTGAAATGAATGTAGTATGGGAAGGGAAAAAATGGTAACTTTAAAATAGAGAAACCTGGAATATACCACTTTAACCAAGTGACTTCATGAGCCATGTTGATACCGTGTATCCTCTGATGTCATGGGTTGAAAAGGGTACCTGGTCTCTGTGATACTGTTGCCAGATCCCATAACCCCAGTCTAATCATAAAGAAAATATCAGATAAAACCACACTGAGGGTGACAGAGTCAATTCCTAGGCAGGTTGACAAGAAGCCCAGCATCCCAGAGGAGGAGAGAGAGGTCTGCGGCTCTCAAGGAGGAAGAAAGGACAAATGTCTTTTTTTTTTTTTTTCTCTCTACATTCCTTAGTCTAAGTCACATAAAACATTTTTGTTTTCTCTAAGCCCAGAACTGAGGATTATACAACAACTCAGTTTAAACTCTACACTAAGGATTATATAACAATAGTGTATCCTGCTTGAGGACAGTTTCTCCTTGAAAACCTTCTGACCAATCCTGTCATCTTAAAATGTATATTGTGGGAGTGGCTCTGGTAAGATCTTTACAACCTTGAGACATTCTTTTGATTTCTTGTAATAACCAATTTAAAAAGTATATAATTCCCTTGCTGAGACTAGTGAGGGGGGCGCCCTCCATCCCCACTTCTGATGTCTATGTCAGAAGCTTCCTTTGTCCATTTTCATAGTTGGATGAAACACTGCTACACAAAAGCTCTTGAGTGATCAAGCCTGGTCCCTGGTCCCGAAGCTAAATCTTCTTTTTCGGAGATCATGGGTCTGACACCATTCACTGTAAGCTGTCAAGGGTATGTTCTACAAGACACCTGACCAGTATTCTTCAATAGAGTCAAGCTCATGAAAAACAAGGAAGGATGAGGAAGTATCACAGACTGTAGGAAACCAAGGAGACAGAACTAAATATCCTAGAAAGGATCTTGGGTTAGAAGTAGCACGTCTGTAGGAAAACTGATGACATCAGAATAAAATCCGTAGCTTAGTTGATGGATTATTCCAATGTTCATTTCTCCGTTTTGATAAATGCACCATGGTTATGTACATGTTTAACATCAGAGCAAGCTAGTAAAGGGTATCTGGGAACTAACTGTACTACCTTTGAAATTCAGAGCTCAACTTGAGAGGCTCATAGAAATGGGGGCTAGATTTTCTTGAGGAACTGGGTATCATCTCATGTTCACTGTTTCATGCTGACCCCAGCAAGTGGATCAGTAAGTGAATCATTCAACATTATTTTTAAGGAGTATTGTATCACACCTTGTCCCATCTGATTCTGTGGCCAGCTTGACTGATTGATGCCTTCTACTGGGAAGTGTTAGAATTGCTTCCTCTGTGGCTTCATCCTTTAAACTGCCAGAAGTTAGTGCCAAAGATCTGTCCTTTCTCTCAGCTCTGATCTAAGCATTTACCTAATCCTCCTTTAGAAGTCTTTTCCTTCCCTCTTTGTGTCCTCTATTTCCAAATAGACATTTGGAGTCCACCTCTCCATCCCCACTTTGACATTTTTTGAAGATCTTCCTTGCATCATTCTATCCCATCTGGTCTCCTCTCTCTGTTAATTTCTCTTGATAAAACTTGACATGGGACAGTCTGTGCTCAACAAAAATCTATTTGTTCCCCTACATTTACCAGCCTCCCTGACAGTTAGGCTGTGGCGACATGATTAGTTCTGGTCCGTGAACTATAAGGAGAAGGGACATGTCACTTCTGGGCTAAGCCCGTTAAGAGTCCATGTGTTTCTCTCTCTCTCAGCTCTCTCTTCCCATCCTGTTCTCCTGATCTTGTTTTACCTCTAACTCCAGCTCCAGTGCTCGGCCCCAGCCCCAGAAATCTTAGGGCCAAGTACTCCAGACTGCATACCTGCAGGATAGATAAGGACCACAAAAACCATATACAACTTTGAGTGGAAAACAAAATCTCCATTTTGTTAAGTTGATGACATTTTTGTATTTTTCTGTCGCACTAAGAACTATTAATTACACTGTCTAGAATAATCTTCCCCCTCCCTACCCCCCTAGAAAAACTGTGATAAAGTTCTGTTCCTGTAAATCTATCCTACCCCATTTTTCTCAAAAGGAAATACCTTCCCCCATTCACTTTGTGGTATCCTTCCTATTGACCCTAAACTACTCTCTTTAATTTCCTGTATCTTTAGTATTTACCACCATTATAATTGATAAGCTGAGAAGAGAGTCCCTCTTACTATCCTAATCTGGGCCAAATTCTCTACAAAGTAAGAAAACAATAGACTAAAGCTACATGTGAATGCCTTACCAGGAGGATCAATCTAAGGGCAGCAAGTGTGAGGGAAATAGTGAGGCAGAAACTCAGGAAATCAACGGCCAACGACGAGGAGGCACATGGCTAAGCTGGTTTCACCAGGAAACCCTAGCCAGCTTCTCAGCCATGCGGGGCATCTCTGGAGAGTCTGGGTAGAATCACTGCACATGGAAACAGCCTGAAGCGGGGTGCAGGGCCCAGACTCTGTCTGCTGGCTTATTTCTGTCAAAGCTTGCCCCCACATTGTCGGGTTGTGTAAACGGACAACTCTAGGCCGGTTCTCATGCCCCAACATCTGGGGTTTTATCTGAGACCAGAAGTGGTGGAAGGCACTGCTATCTGCTGGGGCCCAGTCAATTTGTTCAAGGTGTCAAAGTTGACATGATCCCTGCCATGGCAGAGATTATGCTGGGGCCTGGCTAAGATATCCAGCGCTGCTAGAAGATGAGGAAACTACAGAAGTGATGGCCAGGGCCCTCTATTAGACAAACAGCCAAGACCAGGCAAGAGGCGGGGCTGAGCAAACACAGAGAGGAAGCTAAACCAGGACCAACCATAATTGCTTGCTCCCAAATGATGTACCATCTACTTTCTCAAATAATTAGTCTCTACATCTGTGCTCAGTTGTGTCAGACTCTGGAACCCCATGGACTACACCTAAGGGTTACTAAATCCTCAGCTACAGAGGGCTTCACTATATATCAAAAGCCAAGTATCAAATGACAGGAAGGCCAAGTTGAAAAATTATAACTGAGCAGTGCACAAAAGTATCACAATGCAACTAAAGTCCTTTAGTAAAACATACGTATTCCAGATGTTCACTCATCCTCTCCTTGAAATTAAACACAAGAGCCACAAAGCCAGCTGGAATAGCTCTTTACAAAATATAGCTGTGCTTTCTCTGAGCCATTCCTTTTTAATATCTTTTTGGTTATTTTCCATATCTGAGTCTGGAGAGAGCCAATGAGATAATGTTTGTATAGGGTATGCAAACTGCAGCAAGGTCTGCAGACCTAGTAAGTTTAGGAGTGTAAGAGGCATGTGGTGTGATTTTAGCTGTAAAAAGCACCTCAGTGACATGACAGACAACAGAAGATGTTTAGTGATTTGGAATTGGTGGCATTTCCACTTCAGCAGCATTTCCACTTCAGCTATGGGACCTCTGACAACACAAGGTGTCCATGTTCTCGGGATATATTTTGATGCCACAGAGGGAAAAAGGTGCCCACGCTGGGCTTGGGCAGCAGAAGCAGATGCTTAGGTCCATGAAGGCTTCTCTGCCTTGGGAATGCTGATTAAAAAATCAGTTGTCTACACGAAACTTGAATGTGGTCATGCGTGTGTGCATGTGTGTTATTACTTCAATCATGTCTGACTCTTTGCGACCCTATGGACTGTAGCCTGCCAGGCTCCCCTGTCCATGGGACTCTCCAGGCAAGAATACTGGAATGGGTTGTCTTGCCCTCCTCCAGGGGATCTTCCTGACCCAGGGATGGAACCTGTGTCTCTTACGTCTCCTGCATTAGAAGGTGGGTTTTTTACCACTAGCGCCAACTGGGAAGCCCAGAATGTGGTCACCATTTACTATTTCAGCATAAGTTTGATAGTCAAGGGATAAAAGTATTTGTGACCTGTATGTCCTTGGACAAGTTATTCAGTGTCATTGGGGCTCAGTTTTCTTACTTGTAAAATAGGTGTAATAGTAATTCTTGCCTCACAAGATTATTATTAAGACAAGTAAGTTATTATTTATAAAATGCTTGCATATAGTAAGTGCACACAATCTTTTAGACTGTGGAGGCAGTTAAAAGACCAGTGATTGCCAGAAGTCAGGGAAGAGGATGTATGCACAGAGCTCAGAGGGTTTTTAGAGCAGCAGAACTAATTCTGTTGCAATGGTAGATACATACCATAGAACATTTGTCCAAGCCCATAGCATGTACAATCAAATACTTTGGCCACTGTGAAGAGCCAACTCATTGGAAAAGATCCTAACACTGGGAAAGATTGAAGGCCAAAGGAGAAGGGGGCAGCAGAGAATGAGATGATTAGATAGCATCACCGACTCAATAGACATGAGTTTGAGCAAACTCCAAAAGATAGTGGAGGACAGAGGAAGGTGGCGTGCTGTATTCCATGGGGTTGCAAAGAGTCAGACACGATTTAGTTACTCAACAACAACAAGAAGAGAATGTACTGATACAACGCCAAGAACGAATCCTGATATAAACTACAGACTCTGGGTAATATGGACAGGTCAATGTAGGTTCATGGATTGCAACAAATGCGCCGCTGCTCTGAGGAATGTCAAAAATGTGGGAAGTTGTTAGTGTCTGGGGTATAGAGGGTGTGTGGGAGCTGTCTGTGATTTCTACTCAATTTTGCTGTGAACCTAAAACTACTCCTGAAAATAGTTTATTAGTTAAAATAAAAACAGGCAACACAGGTAAAAACACAGGTGGCTCAAGACTATTAGGGATATGGTAGGCAATAAATAGTATCTACTCATATTTTATTTATCAATAATATTATTTCTAAAAAGTCTCAAAATTGCTAAGAATTTTTAGAGCTGAAGATGCCACTTCACAGTGATATAATGAAAGTCCACAACTAAACTGCTTCAAACAGCTACTAGACTTCCGTTGGCTTTTAAGCCACTTGTGCCTGCCTCCTCAGCACCACTCAGAGTGATCAATCCTTTAGGCTACAAACTAAATTGCCTCTTCTGTTTAAAATGTACATATGGCAAAAAAGTGAAACAGAGCTAACTGTAAAGTACAAAAACAAAAGTTGGCCCTGTACATCCTTAGTCCAATTCTCCAGAGTCATACGCTAACACTTTCTTTTGACCTCATTTAAAAAAGAGGAACAGGAAATAGAAAAATGATAAAACAGCATGTATTTTGTACATTTATTTTACTTACAGGTGGGACTACTAAATACAGTATTTTCACCTTTTTCTAGCTTAATAATATACCTTGACACTTTTCCAAATTGGCACATAGACATCTTCACAAGACTACAAACTATTTCTCTCACTGATTTGTAACTAAATTCACCAGCTATCAATACTTTCTTGAAGTATTTTCTTTGCATGCTTGACAAAGGCAGGAAGAACTCCTTAGAGTGCAATATTCCTTGTCATTACTATTATTCTTTCAAAGTTATTAGAATGATTACAGTTAGAAATTAGATTTCCCAACTACATAGGGTTCTCAGCAAAGACAGTATTCATATATCTTTTGAATTAATAGACATGAAAAATCTATATGCTAAGGGAAATAAATCAAAGACAAATAATGTGTGAATCACTTAAATGTGGAACTTAAAAATTACAACAAACTAGTGAATATAACAAAAAGGAAGCAGGCTCACAGATACAGAGAACAAACCAGGTTCCAGTGGGGGCAGAGGGGTAATAGAGACGCAGGAGATGAAGACGTACAAATTATAAGCTCTAAAATAAGCTATAAGTACATTTTGTACAACACAGAGAATATAGCCAATATTTTATAATAATTATAAATGGAGTTGTTGCTGTTCAGTGACCAAGTGGTGTCCAGCTTTTCGTGACCCCATGGATGGCAGCATGCCAGTCTACCCTGTCCTTTACCATCTCCTGGAGTTTGCCCAAGTTCATGTCCATTGAGTTGGTGATGCCATCCAACCATCTCTTCCTATGTCACCCTCTTCTCCTTCTGCCTTCAATCTTTCCTTCCGCATCAGGGTCTTTTCCAATGAGTCAGCTGTTCACATCAGGTGGCCAAAGTATTGGAGCTTCAGCATCAGATCTTCCAAAGAGGATTCAAGGTTGATTTTCTTAAAGATTGACTGGTCTGATCTTGCTTTCCATGGGACTCTCAAGAGTCTTTATAAATGGTGTATAAAAATTTTGAATCACTATATTATACATCTATAACATATAGTATTATATGTACATGCAGCCTGCCAGACTCCTCCATCAATGCAATTTTTCCAAGCAAGAATACTGGAGTGGGTTGCCATTTTCTTCTCCAGGGGATCTTTCCAACCCAGGGACCAAACCCGAGTCTCCCACATTGCAGACAGAATCTTTACTATCTGAACCACAGGGGAATCTCTGGTAACATATAGCATTGTATGTACAGACTGCTATATTTAAAATGAATTACTAACAAAGACTTACTGTATAACACAGGGAACGCTGCTCAATGTTATGTGGCAGTCTGGATGGGAGTGGAGTTTGGGGAAGAATGGACATATGTATACCTATGGCTGAGTCCCTTTGCTGCCCATTGTTAATCAGATATCCTGTCGTATAAAATTTTTAAAAATTAACAAAATTGTGAATCACTATATTATATGCCTGTAACATATAGTTGTATAGCAACTATACTTCAATTTAAAAATGAAAATCTAAAAAAAAATTACTTAGAATTTTTAAGTATTTATTTTAAAATAAGTATTGGGCACTGCAAAGATGAGAATTTTGGAAGCCATCACACCCATATATACCCGCTACTGCCTTGTTAGTATAAAAGTGGTGTTGAACAACTGAATCCTAATGTTGTAGATCAGGCACCAAAATGTAATTGACATGCAAAAGCCACTGGCAGAATTAATAATCAGGATAAAAAACCATGAACAACTGATTTTAATGACCAGATAAGGGACTTATTTCCAGTCACCCACTGAGGGAAACTAATCTTCCTTCATATCCTAATCTACTGACACACACAGTCTGGGCTGTAATAAGCTCTTAATAATAAATAATCTCACGATGGATAAAATTCTGCTGAGTAGAAAAGGGAGGATTATAGAACATTTCAGAAAGAATTCATTTTCATTTTCCCCTCACTTCGTCACCCTTTAGTTAATTTTCTATAAACACTATTCGATTGTTGCTCTGCCTTAAGGTTTAAGAGGATGTGCACACAAGTGTGAAAGAGTACTCGATACTGTCCCAAATAAAATGCACGCGGGAGGGGCATTAGAGTACAAACACAAAACACACAGACTGACAGATATCTATATTAATAATCCTTAAAGAAAACGATCTGTTAATGATGGATTCATCCATTCTGGAGCCATAGGATAAAGTGATAACTATAGACCATTTTGAACTGTGGTGTTGGAGAAGACTCTTGAGAGTCCCTTGGACTGCCAGGAGATCCAACCAGTCCATTCTGAAGGAGATCAACCCTGGGATTTCTTTGGAAGGAATGATGCTAAAGCTGAAACTCCAGTACTTTGGTCACCTCATGCGAAGAGTTGACTCATTGGAATAGACTCTGATGCTGGGAGAGATTGGGGGCAGGAGGAGAAGGGGACGACCCAGGATGAGATGGCTGGATGGCATCACGGACTCAACGGACGTGAGTCTGAGTGAACTCCAGGAGATGGTGATGGACAGGGAGGCCTGGCGTGCTGCGATTCATGGGGTCACAAAGAGTCGGACACGACTGAGCGACTGAACTGAACTGAACTGATGCACTCATAATTTACACAAATGAACCTGTGCACACTTACATACACATACACACTGCACTTTTGCTCAGTAATGAATATTCTATTAATAATAACTGAGTATTCCATGCCACAGGGCAGTGAATAGAAACATGTATTTTTCTTGTATTGTTAAGGGTATCTCAGGTAGATTAAGCAATTTGATGAGAAACTTTAAGACAAAGTCTTAGAAATCACAGTTGTGGGCCATTATGCTGCCCTTGAGTCAACTGACCCGCTACTGAAGAAGGAAAGAAGGGAGGAGAAGAAAAAGAGGAGGAGAAAAAGAGAAAAGGACTGACACAAAGTAATTCATTCATTTGCTCACCCATTAATATCACTGAACACCTACAAAGTGTTCAGGCGCTGCGCCAGCAACCAGAGACACAAGGTGACCGTGTCTGCCATTGAGAAGCTCAAAGTCTCATGAGAGTGACAGCCAAGAAATGAGCCAGTCTTTCCCAGCCAGACTCAGAGGAAGCCATTGCATCTCTCTTGTTCCTACTGCAGTAGGGACAGTGCCCATGATGGTGTGAATATGGAAAGAACTCAGGCTGGGACTTTGCAAAGACCGGGGTTTAAAATGTTCTCTCCATCCTTACTGGCTCATCTTGGCTATGTCTTTTAGCTTGTCTGAGCTGTAGCTTCAGCTTCTTTAAAACGGGAATAAAAATCTTCTTAGGAGGATAAACAACTATAAGGAAGCACACGGAAGCTTCTAGGACAAAGCCGTTTGGTTTTGCTGCCCTTACTTGTCTGTGTCCCTAGCAGACTGCCCCTGGTCAGTAGCGGTAGCTTTACAAGCCGCAGTGTGGAACCCACCACAATTGGAGAAAGAATCCTGGATCTCAGAGCTACGTCCCAGCACCAAACCTCCCCAAGGAGAGCATCCAGATCAATCCATGGGGCTCCCACTCCTACTTCAGTCTCTCCTAGAAGCACAATCCTGGTTGATCATCCACTGTCACCAGACTCTCCTCCCCTTCACTGCTCTGTATTTTCCCTAACTTGGGTCAACCTCCCACTCTTTTCCTCTCTCTCACTTCCACCGTGCCCTGGGGGAGAGTCCGCATGTGATCAACAAAGATCCTTACACTCACCAGTTCTCTGTTTGCTCCCTTTACCTTCTTGTTGGACTGAGCTGGCCCCAGGAACACTGCTTTCCAAGCATCCTTCTCAGTTTTTCTTTAATCCTCCTGTTCCTGAGGGTTAGAAGAGAGACAGTGTGTCTTCCTGGTCCCTACTGCTGCTTCCAGATCATTACACCTGGTGCTCTTTCCATCCTGTAAGATCCCCTGCTCCTCTTAGGCATCCTGTCTGCTTATCTGACCCCCTTCCACCTCAGTCCTGCCTCAGTGATCTGATGACATCCTTCTGCCACTGATGTCATCTCCCTACTTACACTTGCCTTCTCCACAAACCACTTCAATGACTTCAGCACCGGGCTTTTGATTTCTTCCCTTCCTTGTCTACAACCAGCCTTTCTTCGGCTCTTGCAGCTACCCCATCCCACTGTCATCTCCAGAAACTGCACCATCCCTCACATCTAGCTGTTTCTTCACCACTATTTGTTGTTGCCTTTTAATATGCTTCCTTTTAAATTTAACTTATCTGAGTGGGTTTCTGATTCTTGATATTTAAAAAATTCCACTAATGCCTCAACTGAAAATTTTAAAATTAGAGGTAACTTCATTTAATCTGTGCTAAAAACCTCTTATTTTGAGGTAATGTAGATACTGCCTTTGTCCTTTGAAAACAAATCCTTCTCTGCTTCTGCTGAGAGGGCTTCCCTGATAGCTCAGCGGTAAAGAATCCACCTGCAATGCAAGAGACCTTTGTTCAATTCCTGGGTCGGGAAGATCCTCTGGAGAAGGGATACGCTACCCACTCCAGTATTCTTGGGCCTCCCTTGTGGCTCAGCTGGTAAAGAAACTGCCTGCAATGCAGGAGACCCCGGTTCTATCCCTGGGTTGGGAAGATCCCCTGGAGAAGGGAAAGGTTACCCACTCCAGTATTCTGGCCTGGAGAATTCCATGGACTATACAGTCCATGGGGTTGCAAAGAGTCGGACATTACTGGGCCACTTTCACTTTCACTTTTCTGCTGAGAGCCACTAGGACCCAGAGTCCATGGCCAAGTTTGCAACATATCCCAAGATCTATGAATTTCAAAAATGCAATGGACTGAATATTTGTGTCACCTGAAATGTACATGCTGAAATCCTAACATTCAATGCAATGATATTTAGAAGTAAGACCTTTGGGAGGTAACTGGGTAATAGGGGTGGAGCCCTTGTGAATGGGGTTAGCCCTTTAATAAGAGACCAGAGAGTTGGCCGGCTCTCTTTCCACCATATGAGGATAGAGGTGGAAATGAGGAGTCACCAGTCTGTAGGCCCAAAGAGAGCCCTCCCCAGAACCCAACCATGCTGACACATGATCTCAGACTTCCAACCTCCAGAACTTTGAGAAATACATTTCTGTAGCTTATAAGCCACCCAGTCTATGGTACTTTGTTGCATCAGCCTTAACTGACTAAGGCAGGGAGGATCAGTGGTGGCAAAGGAGACCAGCTTCTGCTCCAATTTCCCCAGCTGCTGGACATGCCTTCCAGACCACTCCTCGCAGAATCAAAGGGTTGGATTTACCCCAGAAAGTGCCATGGAGCAAGTTCCATGTGAGAATGAGATGCAGACATTTTATATTAGCAAGAATGAATTGTGAAACTAAAAAAGAATTTCTAAAATATCAATAAATACGTATTTTTTAAATTTAACCAACATGCTGTAAGAAAGATGTGATCTTTTTCTAGCTTTTGAAAACATTATAAAATTATTGTCATATAAAGAAATGATTAAAAATATGCAGCTAAAATATATGCAAAAATACTTATTACAGAGATATACCTAGGCAGATGAATATTATTAATAGTAATTAGATTGCATATTTTTGAATTTCATGGTACTGATGGCATTTGTCAGCTTTTTAAAATTTTTTAAATGTATAAGTTAAGATTTCTCATTTTAAATAAACGTTCACTCTCACACCTCACTTTATATTCATAATTTGGTATTATTTTTCTTAATTGTGATTTCCAAAGCTGCTCAGCTTGCAGACTCCATAACACTTGAGTCCACTGACATCCAAATGTTACGTATTTGGAAACCGAGGCTCAGAGAAGTTACAGAAGCAGCCTCAGGCAGAAGAGCTGAATGAGGAGCCATGATTCAAACTGAGTATGTCTGGACTACTGTTCAGACTACTGTGTTACGTGTTCTTTTGATCTGCCACAAAATTTGACTCCAACTATAATTACTGATATACATTTGAAATGAGTTTAAAGTTTTTACACCCATTTCCCTGACGAGACTCTCAGCTCCCTGGCAGTAGGGACTATACCGTATCCTATTTATACCCCCAGCATTTATTTCAATAACATGTAGTAAATTACTTGTTAAAAGTTTGATCAAAGGATGAATGCCTAGGTGAATAAACGAGCTTTTTTATCCCTACTTTCCATGTGTCCCACTGATGCAGGGGAAGACCAGACAGTAACTGGCCGTCTGAAAAAAGAAACACATGGGTCTTTGCACATATGACTCCCAATCCTTAGTTTAGGGACCCCAAGGAGTCAGGACACTATTGCAGAAGCTTCATATGCGCTTATTTGTAAATAAATAAGTGCCTTATTTTCAGAAAAATTTGCCCCTTCTGTGAAAGTGAGCAAATTTTTCTGAAAATATAGAATTCCTTATATATGGATCAAGCTGGGAACTACTTAATCTCACTAAAAATCCAACACATTTTCCTGTCACTCGAAACAGGAGTGTCACAGTGAGATTCAATAGTTTCAAAGTCCAGGGAGAGAAGACTGACACAAAAGGTCAAGGGTGAAACACAATGTCAAGAAAAGTAGACAGTCTGAGACTGAGAGTAGAAGCTGGTTCCTCAGAGAAAAGAGAAAGTTGGTCTCAAAATGGGAGGAAGCTTAGGCACAGCAGAAACCAGTGGACAAACAGACAAAAGGTACAGAACATGAGGTGATATCTAGAAACAGGTTTTAAAGTGGTTGAAAGTGCTATTAAATATTATAAACCATGCCTGACCCTTCCAAGTCCTATTTCTTAGCAGCCTTTGCTGTGTCCAGAACTACTTGTCATGTGAACAGGGAGCCAATAATACCACTTCCTTTCCAAGTATAGTTGATATCTTGATTCCAGGGTCTGCATATCTGGGAAGTCAATCAACTGTGGATGGATCATGGGTGAGGAATTCATGGATATGCAGGCTCTACTGTTCTCCACCCCTTTATATAAGGGACTTGAGTATCCTCATATTTCGGAATCTGTGGGAGCTCCTGGAACCAATTCCCCAAGGATGACAAGGGATGACTGTAGTCACAGCTCTCCAGGACCCTTCTTTCATATTCAGAGAAGGGCACTTGAAATCAGGCTTCCCTGGTGATTCAGATGACAAAGAATCTGCCCACAAGGCGGGAGACCTGGATTTGATCCCTAGGTCAGGAAGATCCCCTGGAGAAGGAAACAGCAATCCACTCCAGTCTTCTTGCCTGGAGAATTCTATGGACAAAGGAGCCCGCAGGGCTACTCTCCATGGGCTGACAAAGAATCGGACAGGACTGAGCAACTAACACACATTTGATACCAGATGCTTGAATCAGCCAAACACAGGGCAGGAGGACCAAATTCGGCAGCACAGCAAGAAGGAACCAGAGGAGATGAAACCAGCGCCCAGTCTGACCATCTTCCAGCATCAGTGAGCATCGAAATCAATCAGTGCGGAAAACTGTCAGTCCAACATGACATTTCAGCTTTATTCCCTAACGCTTCTTTGTGTGTGTGCTTATGTGGAAAAAAAATAGATAGAAATACGGTTAACTTGTGGTTCTTTTTGATTTGGAGTTTGAGGGATTTTCCAAGTAATGAAAAAGCCTGGCCACCTGGGGCAAAGATATTCACTCAGTGAGCAGGAAAAAATATTGCTCAGAGAAAAATGAATTGAGAGCTCCCTGAGAAAGTACCTACTACTGAAGACAATTTCTTTCCTGGAATTACACAAAGCTCAGAGGATAAAGCCCCAGAGGAGCTGCGGGCCTGGAGGCCCTAGAAGATTTAGGCATGGCCATCTTAGAACTATGTGAGCAGAATCCCCAAGCCTGTCAGGTCTCCTCCTATATCCTGGCCCAGGCTGGGTGTTATGGGTTGAATTGTGACCTTCCTCCTCCCAGAAAATATCTGTGTTGGAGTCCTAACCCCCTCTACCTAAGAATATGACCATACTTGAAAAGAAGATCATTGCAGAGGTAATTAGTTAACATGATGTCTTACTGGATCCCAGGAGTCCCTAAGCTAGCACATGTGTGTGTATGTGTGTGTGTGTGTGTGTGTGTGTGTGTGTGTGTGTGTGTGTGTGTGTGTGTTTGTGTTTGTCACTCAGTCATATCCAACTTTTTGTGATCCCATGGAATGTAGCCACCCAGGCTCTTCTGTCCTTGGGGATTCTCCAGGCAGGAATACTGGAGTGGGTAGTAGCCATTCCCTTCTCCAGAGGATCTTCCCAACCAAGGGATCGAACTCCGGTCTCTTGAATTGCCGGAAGATTCTTTACTCTCTGAGCCATCAGGGAAGTTCTTATAAGAAGCAGGCAATGTGAAGACACAGTAACACACAGGGTGAGCATCATGTAAGACTGAAGTTACACAGCTGCAAGCCAAGGAACACCAAAGATTGCCAGCAAACCACCAGAAACTAGAGGGAGGGAAGGAAGGATTTTTCCTTATATGGCCATGCCTATACCTTCATTTTGACTTTCAGCTTCCTGAATTGTGAGAAAATAATTTCTGTTTTTTTAAGTCACTTGGTTTGTGGTACTTTGCTCTGACAGCCCTAGGAAAATAATATACTTGAATAAGATGTTGTTTAGTCATTAAATAGTGTCTAGCTCTGTGACCACAAATACTGTAGCCATCCAGGCTCCTCTGCCCACGAGATTTCCCAAGCAAGAATACTGGAGTGGGTTGCCATTTCCTTCTCCAGGGGATCTTTGCAACCCAAGGATTGAACCCAGGTCTCCTGCACTGGCAGGCAGATTCTTTACTGCTGAATTACCTGGGAAGCCCTGGGGTAAGATGAAGTGACCCTAAAGGTCCTGGTCCAGATGAAAGGTATAGGAGGAGAATATTCCACTGGAGGAATACTGTATGCTCACCCTAGACTGGGAGGAAGTCAGAAAGTATCATACATACCTGTGTCTGTAAGCATGTATGTTTGTGGGTATGTGGATATGTATATACATGTATAATATGTGTGTGTATCATTTTAATAAGGAAGATCAAAACCCATCATAATGAGTCTAAAGTATTTTCAAACAATCAAAGTTATCTACATAACCATATATAACTATTTAAAACCATAAAAGATGATGCTGTTAAAGTGCTGCACTCAGTGTACGAGCAAGTTTGGAAAACTCAGCAGTGGCCACAGGACTGGAAAAGGTCAGTTTTCATTCCAATCCTAAAGAAAGATAATACCAAAGAATGCTCAAACTACCATACAATTGCACTCATTTCAAATGCTAGCAAGGTAATGCTCAAAATCCTTCAAGCTAGATTTCAACAGTATGTATACCGAGAACTTCCAGATGTAAAAGTTGGATTTAGAAAAGGCAGAGGAACCAGAGATCAAATTGCCATCTGTGGGATCATAGAAAAAGTAAGAGAATTCCAGAAAAACATCTACTTCTGCTTCATTGACTACACTAAAGACTGTGGCCGTGTGGATCACAAAAAAACTATGGTAAAATCTTAAAGAGATGGGAATACCAGACTACCTTACCTGTCTTCTGAGAAACCAGAATGCAAAACAAGAAGCAACAGTTAGAACCAGACATGGAACAACAGACAAGTTCCAAATGGGAAAGGAGTACATCAAGACTGTATATGTCATCCTGCTTATACAAGTTATATACAGAGTACATCATGCGCAATGCTGGGCTGGATGAATCACAAGCTGGAATCAAGATTGCCAGGAGAAATATCAACAACCTCAGATATGCAGATGTTACCACTTTAATGGCAGAAAGTGAAGAGGAACTAGACAGCCTCTTGATGAAGGTGAAAGAGGAGAGTGAAAAAGCATTCAAAAAGACTAAGATCATGGCATCCGGTCCCATCACTTCATGGCAAAGAGATGGGGAAAAAGTGGGAAAAGTGGCAGATTTTATTTTCTTGGGCTGCAAAATTACCTCAGACAGTGACTAAAGCCACAAAACTAAAAGACACTTGCTCCTTGGAAGAAAAGCAATGACCAACCTGGACAGCATATTAAAAAGCAGAGACAGTACTTTGCTGATAAAGATACATCTTGTCAAAGCTATGGTTTTTCCAGTAGTCATGTATGGATGTGAGAGCTGGACCATAAAGAGGGTTGAGTGCCAAAGAATTGATGCTTTTGAATTGTGGTACTGGAGAAGACTCTTGAGAGTCCCTTGGACAAGAAGATCAAACCAATCAATCCTAAAGGAAATTGACCCTGAATACTCATTGGAAGGACTGATACTGAAGCTGAAGCTCCGATACTTTGGCCATCTGATGAGAAGAGCTGACTCATTGGAAAAGATCCTGATGCTGGGAAAGATTAAACTCAGGAGGAGAAGGGGACGGCAGAGGATGAGATGGTTGAACAGCATCATCGACACAATGGACATAAGTTTGAACAAACTTCAAGAGATGGTGAAGGACAGGGAAGCCTGGCATGCTTCAGTTCATGGGGTCGCAAATAGTGGGACATGACTTAGTGGCTCAACAATAACAACAACATAACCATAACTGGTAATCACCAGTTTCAAAGAATCCAAAGTGAAATGAAAGGGAAGAACAGTGAAATGTTCCCAAGGACAAATTCATTTCAAGGCAATTTATCATCTTAAGACCATGAACTTGAACAAGCATTGTTAAATAGTATATCATCAGCAAGATAAGGTATCAGTAAATGAAGAATACCAGTAACTATGTGCTTTAGGTGTGCAAGACCCAGGTTCAAATCCTCACTAAATCAATGATTGTTTTGTAAGCTTAGGCAAGTTATAAACTCCCTATATCAGTTACCTGTAGTCAATATGCTAATGTGTAAACAACTGCCATTTATTCTTGCTCATGTCTATACCAGTTACTTAGATACTAGGTGATCTGGACCCAGTGGGTCCAGTCTCAGCATCAACTGCAAGTGGGAATTGCATTGTCTCCATGTGACTCTCATGTTCTGTATACCAGCAGCTATTAGGAGCTTGCTCTTATAGTAATGGTAGAAGTATACATACGCCAGACATTCCTTTGGCCTTGGCTCACAACAGGCATGTAATCACTTTCACTAATATTCTTGGGCCACAGCAAATCAAATGGCCAAGACCAACATCAGTGGGTCAGGGAAATGTATACTATCTCTAACTGGAAAGTGGAGACTAAATATTTGCTGCATAATTTAAATTATTGCACTCCCTGAATATGTTTCCATACCTGAAAACTAGAGATAATAATGGTGCCTAATTTAGACAGTTGTTGAACTGTTTTGATTTTAACCACTGAAAGATTTCACATAGCAATCCAGACTGTCTCTTTAAAGTTAAAAAATAAAAATCCAGCATTCTGAGTCCTTAGTTCCAGCCAGCAATAATTGGCTGGAGGTTAAGTGGGTTTTAAAGCTTCTTGGTGGCTCAGAGGTTAAAGCGTCTGCCTCTAGTGTGGGAGACCTGGGTTCGATCCCTGGGTCAGGAAGATCCTCTGGAGAAGGAAATGGCAACCCACTCCAGTATTCTTGCCTGGAGAATCCCATGGATGGAGGAGCCTGGTGGGCTACAGTCCACGGGGTCGCAAAGAGTCAGACACGACTGAGCGACTTAACTAACTAAGTGGGTTTTAGCCCAAATTTGGAAGAATTTGGCAGATTCCCCATCTGACTTACCAATTCATACATTTGAGTTGCCTACTTAGCACCTATAAGCCTGTACGTCTGTGGCCCCTGCTGTATACTAATCTGGAAGTGTATGCGGTGTGCCTCTCGCATGTCTCCCTAAACAACCTCCTAAATGAACTTAGCTCTGTGAGGCCAGAGCAAAAGACAGAAATGAAGTTCAACAGCTAATTCTCCATGGACATCTTCCCACTGGGCTCTTAACTTAGTGGATGGGGAGGATATTTTGTAACATGGATAAAAGAGGGTCTTTGGATCCCATTAACCTTCTGTGTCCAATTGTCAAAATTACATCAGAAACTGTTAATGCATTGCTTCTAGGTAATGTACAGTTAATTACTGTGTGGTGGTGTTGTTTAGTCACTACATTGTATCTAACTCTTTGCAACCCCACAGAAAGTAGCCCTCCAGGTTCCTCTGTCCATGGGATTTCCCAGGCAAGAATACTGGAATGGGTTGCTTTTCCTTCTCCAGGTAATATTCTCAACCCAGGGATCAAACTTGCATTTCCTGCATTGGCAGGCAGATTCTTTACCACTGAGCCACCTGGAAAGCTTTCTCCTCCCAAACAGGATTTCTGATGCTATGACCTGAAAGGTCAATACAATCTGAAAGTCAAACTCTAGTCACGAAATTTAACTCCAAGTGAGAAAAAATAAACAAGCAAAGGAATTTTCAGGATTCTAGCCCTGCTGGATCTCCTAGGATGATACACTGAAAATCTGCCTTTTATTTTTCCTGGTGATTGTGATGTGCAAGTAAATTTAATAACTACAGATGAAGGTCATCCAGGGAAATTTATGATGCAGGAAGGGGCTCAGAGGAAAATCAAAGGGTCTCAGGCTCTCTGTGAGTATCACAGATACACACTGCTTGGTCTGCTTTTACAGTGGAGGTCACTTTATCAAATGTTTTATCTTGAAACGAGTAGGCAAACAGCATGTTTTCTCATTTGCACAGGACTCTGGGTCAAGTGTACTCCTTTGTGATAACCTGGGTGCAATTTCTTAAAGAGTAAATGAAAGCCAAGTAATTAATTTTCAAACTGTTTTTCTCTGCTAGGTGCATTATCTGAAGGCAGGTATGTTCTGAGATCTGCTGTCACCCAGAGTGGTGAATTTTGCATGATAAGATCATAGGCCTGGCAATGAATGCCCCCTGTATATTCACTATCGCATTCTGCCTGGATATTCATCATTTGACAGTAACAAGTCCATGAAACCATGATTGCCTGGGTGTTTGAAGGGCCTGAGATTTGCATTTCTTACTGGGAAGCCAGCATTCGAATTTTATTTTCATAATCTAGTGCCTATGACCAAGTTATATGGCAAAGACTTCAACTCTGAAAAGTCAATATTCCTTCATAAAAATAATATCAGAAGTTATTTTAATAACATAGATCCTCAGTCCCTTATCTGCAATTCTAAAACTTCTGCAGACAGAAAAGTTTCAAAAAAATCAAACTTTATTTTTCATAACTCATTTGGCAGCAACACCTAACCTACAGAACTTCTTTTTGTGGCAAAACCTGACCTGAACTATTTACTGTCTCTGTACATCCTGCTTAATATAAATATTCACATACTTCACTATAGAATTATTAATGTGTTTGATTTCAGGGTGTTTCTCCAAATCCCACTGGGGGGTGGCACATGCAGTATCTGTTCTGAATTATCTTTGTAACAGTAGAAACTTCCCAAGTCCCTAAATGCATCTGGCTCCAAAGGCTTCAGATAAGATTGAGAACCTGGGTTATTGAAATAACTTTTACTTACTTTTATAAAGTAATCTTACCTTTTTATAACTGAAGTCTAGCATGTCGATTTGGGCTCATATATTCATGAAATGTATCTGCCACTTGCACCTCAGTGATGAAGAGGTAAACAGGTTCATTTTCAAAGTCATAAACCTTAATTGAGTTCCTGTCATGTGTAATGAACTTTGACCGTGAAACTACATTATTAGAAATGAGAAAACTGAGTCTTGGTGAGGTTTGTGACTTGCTCAAGGTCATGCACCTGATAAAGGATAGAGGCTAGATCTCACAGCTAGGTCAGTTAATGGTAATTTTTGAGATTATCAAGGCGGGGGCTCATAACTAGATAATCTTCACAGTACCCAGAAATGCTAGACATAGGGGAGTGTGGATTCCCAAGTTCTGTGGCCATTTTCTATCTAGTCATGTAACTATATCTTAACATATTCTGTGTAATTATCCTCCATCTAAATATTATCATTTCATTTCTTATCTCCATAGTCCTGGTCAAATATTGTGCAAGAGATTAATAATACAATGAACTTGATGAAAGCCAAAGAACCTCACTGAGCTTGTTCACCTTGCCATCAGCCACTCTTGCCTTCTCATTTTAATAGAAGGAGATTTAAAACTCAAGTAACATAGCTAGAACATGGAAGTAACCTAGATGTCCATTGACAGATGAATAGATAAAAAAGTTGTGGTACATATACACAATGGAATATTACTCAGCCATAAAAAGGAATGCATTTGAGTCAGTTCTGATGAGGTGGATGAACCTAAAACCTATTATACAGAGTGAAGTGAGTCAGAAAGAGATAAATATCATATTCTAATGCACATATACAGAATCTAGAAAAATAATACTGAAGAATTTATTTACAGGGCAGCAATGAAGAAACAGACATAGAGAATAAACTTATGGACATGGGAAAAGGGGAGGAGAGGGTGAGATATATGGAGAGAGTAACATGGAAACTGACATTACAATATGTAAAACAGATGGCCAACAGGTTGCTGTATGGCTCAGGAAACTCAAGCAGGGGCTCTGTATCAATCTAGGGGGGTTGGATGGGCCAGGAGATGAGAGGGAGGTTCAAAAGGGAGAGGATATATGTGTACCCTCATGTTGAGGTACAGAAAACAACAAAATTCTGTAAAGCAATTATCCTTCAACAAAAAAATAAATTAAAAAATAAATAAACAAAATTCAGATAAACCTACAAATGATTTGGAGGTGGCAATCAAACCAGATCATAGCCTGTTGAGCCACAAAACCCTCTCCCCAAACCCACTGCTCCCAATTCAAATTAACACATTGCTAAAAAGAAAAACTAATTTTGTGATAGGATCTTTTGGGGGGTACTAAGGAGTTAACTCGGAGAAGGCAATGGCAATCCAGTCCAGTACTCTTGACTGGAAAATCCCATGGACGGAGGAGCCTGGTGGGCTGCAGTCCATAGGGTCACTAAGGGTTAGACACGACTGAGCGACTTCACTTTCACTTTCCACTTTCATACATTGGAGAAGGAAATGGCAACCTACTCCAGTGTTCTTGCCTGGAGAATCCCAGGGACGGGAGAGCCTGGTGGGCTGCCATCTATGGGGTCACACAGAGTCAGGCACAACTGAAGCAACTTAGCAGCAGCAGCAGCAGCAAAGCGTTAACTGTATCCCCCAAAATTCATATGTTAAAGCCTTAAATATTCAAATGTAATGCCATTTGGAAATTTGGGCCTTCGAGAGATAAATTTAGAGAGGTCATGAGGGTGGGGCCCTTATGATGATATTAGTGTCCTTGTGAAACAACAAAGCGCTCACTGCCTCTCTCTCTCTCTCTCTCTACCATGTGAGAATATATGAGAAGCCAGGAAGAGAGCTCTCACCAGAACCTGACCATGCTGTCACCCTAATCTCAGGCTTCCAGCCTTCACGACAGTGGGAAAATAAACTTCTACTGTTTAAGCCACCTACTCTGTGGTATTTTGTTATGGCAGCCCAAGCAGGCTAGATGTTTGGCACATCAAAACACATTAAAAAGTTGGTCTCATTAGAACCTCTTAAAGTGAAAGAAAGTGAAGTCGCTCAGTCGTGTCTGACTCTTTGCGACCCCATGGACTGTAGCCTCCTCCGTCCATAGATACCCACAAACGTTAAGAAGTATTGCAGGAGCACATGGCTCTCTAAAATGAAAACAATTATTGAAATAGCAATAGCCGTGGAGTGACTACAATACCCCATGTAAGTCACATTATCTCTAATCTGCACTAGAACCATATGCTTCACTCTTGTAACGCTTCACTCTAGATGCTTAAAAAGGCTGCCCAGTAGTGAGAAACAAGCCACTGGGAGTGGAGATTAAACCCAGGTGTTTGATTTTAAAACTCACACTCTCTACTCCCACACCAAGCGTGCCTTTCTATAAAAGAAGAAACACACACAGTAGGCTTTAACAGAAATCAGAGGCAGCCTTTACTATAAGCACAAAAAAATCTTGCTTCACTAGCATGATTAAGGATTCCACTCAGCCTGAAACCTCTCCATTACTCATGCCTGAAATTCCACTATCGTTAATTCACTTGACACACTGAATATGTCAGTTCTTAACATCTCTTTTAACTTGCAAAACCTAACCTTGAAATAATAGGTGAAGCTCCAAACACGCTGGGTCCCCTGTGTTTATCTGTTCTGTTCAACTAACAAATATTAAACACCTGTATATACAAGTGATTGTGCTCAACTTGCTAAAACTGAAAAATACATGAGACTTTCTACTACAATACCCCCAATGTCGAGCTGTCAGCCAGTGAGTGGAGGGAAGCAGTATTTATAATATTTAAACCTATTTACAAACCATGTTTAAGTAAATTACACTTAAAAAAGCAGTACTGACAAGTGGTTTATGAGACTACCTCCATGAATTAAGACCCCAAACATGTGAGCATGAAACATGTTTACTCTCACTATTTGAATGATTGTTACATGCAAGGTCTACTTTTGGAAAAAAATTAAAAGAGTGAAAAAACTAGTTAACTGAATCTGAATCTGAATTTAATCTGAACATCTCTAAATTGATATTACTGATTTCAACACAAAATCTTTCTGATTTACCTTGTCTGGTACTTGAGAAGAAGACAGAACATTGTATTTCCCCTTGTGTATTTATTCACTTAATTCCGTATTCTGAAGACCTTTCCAGGGAGCTTGTAAGTGTCAGGACCTATATTAGGCAGGTAGTAATATTCAAGGTTAATTCAAATAAATAACAGATTTACAAACAGGTGCTAGGAAGGTAGCGGTCAATAGAAGGTAGGAAGCTGATCTAGTTAAAATGAGATCAGGCCATTTTCCCTGCCTACCTGTGATGGACCCCGGATCCTGCAGGAATCTCAGTGACCCCTGCACCCCCCCAACATACACATATCAACATACAACTACAGAGAGTCACACAGCCAGAATATTTGCAGAACACACAAAGCACAGCACTCCAGCTCTCATACCGTCATCTAGGGGGGAAATCCGCTTAGAATGTGGTAAGTCAAAGTGACCAAAGGGGCTTCCCTGGTGGCTCAGAGGTTAAAGGGTCTACCTGCAAGGCGGGAAACCCGGGTTCAATCCCTGGGTCAGGAAGATCACCTGGAGAAGGAAATGGCAACCCACTCCAGTATTCTTGCCTGGAGAATTCCATGGACAGAGGAGCCTGGTAGGTTACAGTCCACAGGGTCGCAAAGAGTCAGACACGACTGAGCGAGTTCACTTTCACTTTCAAGGTGACAATGGAAGAGGGGTATTTGGTGGACAGTGAAGACAATGTTCCTTCTGCGAGCTGCAAGAGGCGGAAGTAGTTGCATGCTGACGCAGGCAAAGAAGGAGGTTTCCGCGATGAATCAGATCCTCAGGTACCCCAGACAATTGCCTCCATAACAGGAGCAGGACTGCTGAGGTTTAGTTTTCATTTTCCTCAATGCTAGCCTTTCTAATGCTTATTACAAGTCAAGTGCCAATCTAGTACTGTCCTCAAGGAAAAATATTCTCTGTTTGACTATCCATGCCAGAAAGAAGGCAGATAAAGAAAGCTATTTGTTGTTAATGGTATAAATTTCTTCTCACTTCCTCCATGGCCAAGTCAAAAATGAGTAAGATCGTGGAATTTCCAAATGCTGGGCACAGCTGGTGAAGGCAGGCCGTGTTTTCTGGACAAGCAGTTCACTACCCAGCAATTAATTTCTAAATCCGTCATTTAATTATTAGCCCAAAAAGCCACTGAAAATGAACACCATTGCTCCATTTACATATTTAATCGGATTAGACTGCCGACTTTCAGATCCTTGCAATTAACTGCTCTCTGTGTCCCTTTTTCAATACTTAAATGATTAATCCCTTATATTTGGGTCCCTGTGTTCACTCCCTGATATTTTATGTTGGAAAATTAATTGTTCTATTTCAGCATCTTTATATGCATAGGCTAATGCAAACAACTTACCTTGTGCTGTCCTAAATAATGACTTTATGAAGCTGTATAAGATTCTAGGTAATGAGATATATTCATAACTATAAACCCATTTTTCTCTTAAATATAAAGTCAATTAAGTGAAATCAAATGAACCTGTTCACAGTTATGTAAGTTCAACAAAGATGATATTCTTCCAACTGAACCTAATATTTTCTCATTTGTTAGCTAATTAAAACCAGCATTCCCCACAACCCTCAGATGAGGTTCTGTATTTCACAGTCCTGCCTAAAAAGAGGTACAGGTTTAAAATTGGACAAGCTAAATTTAGATGCATGACAACATTGGTAACACAACAAAACAGGGCTGATGTAATCTTATTGTTAGGTAACCCTTGCTGTTAAGAAAAACCTCCAAAATTTCCCCAAACCTTTCTGAAATGATCGCAAACCAATTCACCTTGAAAGATATCATATACGGTCCCCTATAATCAATTTTGCTGACCAGGTCATTCTCATTAATTTGTACCCAGCCTAGAAGCATAGGACTTTGAGCACACATTTCATGAGATATGTAAGACCTTGAACTTGGGGGAATTTTCATGATTCTCCAAAGAATCAAAGATCAAATTCCTTAACCTGGAGACAAGTACTACTTCAGCAGAGAACAAGCCACATATAAGTTTCCAAATTTAGTCATTCCACACAACAAGTATGTGTTGAGGGTCCACTTTTCATCAGAACCTGGAATTTTTCTTCTTTTCCTTCTGAAGCTACAAAAAGCTCAACCCTATACTATTCAAGCAGAAGAAATTATCTCGATTTTTCTCAAAATCTCCAGTGCCAAGTTTCTGTTGTCCTCAGCAACTGGAACAAATTAGAGCCAGAACACAGGCTTTGAAGGTTTTAAAAGTTCAAAGGAAAAAAAAAAAAAAAGGTTTTTTAAAGAAAATTATCTTTACTTTTCTGATTTTTAAAATTATTTGTGCTTCTATATCTTTCAGACAATACAAAAAGGCAAAAGTAAGAAATAAAAATCTCCCATCATCCCACCTAGAGATTATCACTGATACATGTTCTATATATTTTCTAAGTAAATATAGCCATATAACAATGCATATATACACAGAACTATAAACACATACACAGAAAAGACACAAACATATAACCTTCTCTGCAGCCTGATTATTTTCACTAAATAAAAAATATATGGCTTTCCCAGTTAATAAATAAGGATTTAAATTTGCCTAATCACTTTCAACGGTTACATTGTTTTCTGCTTTACAGAGGTGTTTATTAAATTTACCAAACCCTCTCACTGGACAGTTAAGTGGTTTTCTTTCTTTATTTTCCATTGATTCATTTATTTGCTCAACACCTATATATTTATAGAACACTCGCAATGAGCCTGGACAGTTTCAGAAACAAGAGCTACAGTCCTGAGCAAGAGAAATGAAATTTCTGCCTCTGTCAACCTTATAGTCTGGAGGGGGGCGGGGAAGAAAATTAAGAAATATGGGGTTAGGGGATAGAGAAGGATGGGAGGTGAGTATGATAATTAGGAGATATACACATATTTTATAATTAAATTTACTTATTATTAATTGAAGGATAATTGCTTTATGGTATTATATATACATATTTTATATACACTTCTTTGTAAATTTGTCTAGTAATGCAAATCTGATGCGTTTATTTTCTAATCAAATTATGATTGGTAATCTGGACAAGATGGTCCTGATATTTATAAAATGCCTTCCAGGTGGACTCTCTTTGACCATGCCCTAGAAACCAATCTGGATTGGGTAAAAATCAGGGAAAACAAATTTCCCTGACCTCCTGGCTCCTTGCTGCCCACATAGAATGTCAGTTTTTGAACCACCAGTCAAAGGCATCTCCATTCATTCTAGAGGATTTTTCACTATTCTCATTTTTGGGGGCATTTTTCTCTTCAAAATAAAAGATTCCATAAGCAGCAAAACATTGCATCTCACTGAACATACACTCCTATTAACAAGTTGAGGCAGGGGGAGGGTGTTGTGGTTAATATCTGAGAGCCACCCACCTAGTGACCTTGTGAAATATTTGTTTTTCTTTTCTTCCCAGTGGAGCGTGGTAGAGGGCTGCCTCTATTCTTCATCAGCCCAGACAGGTTTCAGAAAAACCAAGCAGCTCAGGATTTTGTGTGTTGCCAGAATCTACAGTGAATTCAAAGATGAGTAGTGATGCTGAAGATCAGCGAGGACGTGAAGAAGAAAAATCTTCTCTGTTAGCTTGGATCTAACGGTTTTATAACAAACTGCTGCTTCCAAGGGGCCATCAACCAGCAGAAAAGGCAGAGACCTCTAAACAGCACCTGAAAACCTCAGGAGCTGCGATAGGACCAAACAACAGCTAATATTTATTGAGGTTCATCTCTGTGCTTGGCACTGTGCAATAACTCACAATATCACTTGGAGATAGGCCTTCTTATTACCCTCTTTTTAGAGATAAGGAAGGGAAAGCACAAAAAAGTTAAGCACTTTGCTCATTTAGTGGCGCCAGCCATCAGCCCAGGCAATCTGGCTATTCAGGAGCTGGGCTCCTTACTACTACAACACAGGTTCCCATCCACACATGCACACACAAACACACATATATACCTATATACACAGACACATATATATACACATTCACACACACACACCCACCACACACATATACCACATGTCATCCAGGTTTGTACTAGGCACAGACCGCACCCAACACATATATATCTCACCCCGCATTCACATACCACACTACATCCATCCCACTCACCATGCACACATACCCTGCAAATCTCACACACCACACACTCAACCACATGTCACAATACACACACTCCGAATACACATGCACACACTCCACACACTCCATGCATCATGTGCAATTACAGCATGAACACACTATACAACACACACATACATCCCCCCACATATATATGTATCACACAAGCATACCACACATCACATATACACACACACCATGCACATGCCCCGCCTTATGTGTACACGCATACCACACACACATACATCTCACAACATCTCACACATGCACCTACCACACACACATGTATACATTCTCTGTCTTTCCCCAAACTGAGCCCTTAACTGCGTAGCAAACCCCAAAAGTGTTTGTAATTCTCTTACTGCTTGTAAGAGAATTTCAAGAGATACTGAGGTCTATTTCTTCCCCTATGTGGTGGAGAAAGTAACATAGATGCTTCATAAGGTTGCTTTGGGAAGCGTCTGGGATATCTGGCCAAAGGCTTGGTGACATGTCAAGGGTGCTCTACCAAGATGGTATGTGCTCATGTAGAGCTCAAATAAGCTTTGTGTTCAGAAGGCTACATTGCAGCCACACCCCTCTGCTCAAGTGACCAACAGCTCACAGCGTGTCCATAGAGCCACTTCCCCCGGACTAGAAATGTGGTCCTAATTCTTCAGCCTGCCACTCAACTCCTCAGCTATTCCATTTCCCTGGGGCTCTCCCACATAAACTACCCCAGCAGGCAGTCCTCCTTTAGTCCTCCCCTGAAGGACTCTTGATCCCATGTGTATTCCTGCCCCTTCCTGACCTTCTGATTTGTTGCTGCTTGAAACCAAACCATCCACCCTGGTCAGCTCAGTCCTTCCAGCACCATGAAGTTGCCTCTGACCCTGCATCCCTTGCCATCCTTTAAACTTCAATAGCATGTATTATCTGTACCATCTGCTCAGCATTTTGATACATGTCCTACCACACTTTTAGCTATGTCAAAAGAAAAAAAAAATGTTGTATTATATTCTAGTTGCCCGGAGACCCTCCACCCATTCATTATTCAGTAGCTGTCATTGCTTTAGAGGGATGGCAAAACAGATTTTATTGGCTTTGAGGTTTAAAACAGTGTTTTGACACTTAGAAAGAAATGGCATCTTAAAAGAAAGGTGTTTTTGATTTGTGAGAAACTGGTCTTTTGAGAGAGAAAAGGTTTGTTAAATTATAAAAGCTTGCCTTCAGCTATTAAGAACTAAGACCTAAGAAATATAAAAAGTTTATTTGATAAGTATGGCTTTAAGATGAATGTATAATGACATAAAAGCAGGTTTTCTCTTCCAAAACAAGGTAAATTGCAATGGCTGGAGAAGGAGGAAAAACTAAAGAGAAGTGACAGCTTAAACAAGAGGGTGGTATTATGGCGTCCAGCAGCCTCCAGGCTGGGTCTTGATAGAATACCCAGAGAAGCTTGGGGATGATATCACAGTTAAGACCCACTTTTCTGAGGCAGAAACCTTACAAATGTCCCTAAACAGCAGAAGGTATGGAAGCATTAACATCAACATGGTAGTGCAGCATGTCTACCATGAGAAGGATTAGGGTCTTTCCCCATAAGCCTCCCAGAGGGAATGTATGTGCTGGTAAACAGTTAACAACTAGGTCTCTGATTTTGGGGTGTGGTAGACAGAATGACAGCCCTCCAAAAATGAACCTGATCTCCAGAACCTGTGAAGGTGTTACCTTACATGATAAAAGTTCCTTCACAGATGAGATTAATTCAGAGACCTGGAGATGCGGATCCTGGATTATCCAGGAGAGACAGGGACTGTCCAAGAAAATAATAAATTTGTGTTGTTTTATGTCATGGCATAGGGCTTCGGAGGTGGCAGAGTGGTAAAGAATCCACTCTTCCAAAACAGAAGAATATGGGTTCACTTTCTGGCTCAGGAAGATCCCCTGGAGTTGGAAATGGCAATCCACTCCAGGATTCTTGCCTGGAAAATTCCATGGACAGAGGAGCCTGGTGAGCTACAGTCCTCGGGGTTGCAAAGAGTTGGACCCAACACAACAAGTTGGCCTGAGCAGCCAAGTGTGCCACTGCACTGGGGGTATCTTGTTACAGAATCAATAGGAAACTAATACATAGAGTTTTCAAATGGTGTAAAGACTTCCCAGGGCTAATTTCAAGCTACCCAGGTGAAGTCACTGAATGCAAGATGGGAAAAGATTCATACAATCAGCCCTTATGAGTTGGATACAGATTAGACTCCAGCACACCACCTACATGAGAGAATATTTGGAATTTCCCATGTCTCAGAGAACTCAGAAGGGGATGGAAGGGACTGGCAGACTGATGGAATCCTACAGTCATGATGAGAGAGAACATGAGCAAGTATAGTATGGAGCCCGAAAGATGGGGTCCAGGCACAGGATCAGAGGTCAACAATGGAGATCAGTTTGCTAAACCCAAGCTGGCATTGATGGAGGGCAGAGGATGACCACAGGCCAGATACTTCCTGCTTCTCTCATGCCCAGAGGCTGGGCCAGCCTGCCAGAATCTGGGAGGGAAAGAAGGGGTGAGCAAAAACACTTAAATGACTGATTTCATGTCTTAAATTGACCAAATTTAAATCCTGATTTGACTGATATGACTAGACCTCCTAGAAGTGATTCAATTACTTCCTGACGCCAAGGCGAATGGGGCTGGGGATCGAAACAGAAAGTAGATTCAGATATTACAGTTAGTCGAATTACTTCTTGCAAATAATTCACAAACACCTTACCAAAATTAAGCAGGTCTATCTATCCAAACATCATTGACTTCTAAAGGGCACCACAACCCTGGTTGACAGGAAGTATTTAGGAATTGGCTGCTTGGCTTTTGGTGTGGCTAACCTGCTCAGATGCACACTGGAGTCACATGAAGAACTTTACAACATAACAATGCCTACCTGGATCCTACCCCCGGAAGATTCTGATTTAAATGGTGGAATTGGGATTTTTCAAGTTCCCTGCAGACGTGCCAGTAATCAGCCAAAGATGAAATCCACTGCTTAAACATACTACTTCTCCTGGAGCCAGTTTTGGAATCAAATTAGCCCAGGTTTAGCTATGACCCTACATGCTTCCAGGATGACCCTGAATAAACAATTTCACTTTTCTGCACCTCAGTTTTCTCAACTGTAAGTGGGCTAATGACATTTAAGTAAAGAGTATTAAAGAGATAATGTACATACAGAGCCTGGCATAGGGTGCATATTCATTTTGCTGGTGAATAGCTACTATGATATGATATTTCAACAAGAATGCCCATGAATTCTCTTTCTCCAGACATTGGATAGTCTTGTTTATACAGAATCAATAAAGGCTTCCAATGGACCTAGGATACAAATATTAAAGCACAAATCTTTTTTCTTATATAATTGTCCCATTTGGAAAACAAAAAGTACAAATGGAACTCCACAACTCACTCATGAATCAAAGAGGAAAACACCTCCTACATAGGAAACTATGTCAAAAAGCCCCTAAGCTTCACTCTCATTATGGACCAAATGAGGTTTCTCCAAGGTAGAGGTAATAATGTGTTCTCAGTTTTCTGAATATCAAATATATGAGGGCACTTAGGGACCTCCCAAACATATATTTCAAGGATAAAAATCTTTTCAGCTCCAAAGAATCCACTTACTATTCAACAAAGATGATTACAAAATAAGACAAATGGAATTATTCTGCCTCAGAGGTGCTGTATAAAAAGTATACATGTACATATACAAAAGTAGTTAAGAAAGATTAAAAGCTTGTGTAACTGAAAGATGATATGGTACAGAAGTATAAATGAAGTCTCCAGAGATTATTTTTGCTACTGTTTTTCATGAAGAAAAGTTTGAATAAGATGGGGGTAAAATTAAAGAGGCATGTCTACAAACAAAGAGCACAATGATTAAAAGCAAAGGTTCTAGAATCAAATCCTCTAGGTTCTATACTAAATCTATCCTTTATGTTACCTCTCTGTGCTTTGGTTTTTCTCATGAATAAAATCAAGACAGATAAGATCAAGTGGTTATTGGGACTTCCCTGGTGGTCCTGGATTAAGAATCCACCTTCCAATGCTGGGAGCACAGGTTCAATCCTGGTAGGGAAATAAAATCCCATCTACCACGGGACAAATAAGCCCACACCACAACTAGGGACAAGCTAAGACCTGACACATCCAAAGAAATAAATAATTGAAAACATTAAGTGGGTATTGGGAGGATCTTAAAGATTCTAGGAGGAAAGTGCTTAGTGCAGTATTTAGTACCTAGAAAATTATCAATAAGCATTAGCTGCTATTGTTATTATAGGAGTAATACAGTTTTGCCAGTATTATTGTACAATAATGCTGTACAGTCCAATAAAGTACATCATGGCCATATTGCCTATTTGAATTTAGTATACAGATTTTTAAAAACCTAAATAGAATTTGAAATTCTATTCTTCACTTACCCTAGCCATATTTCAAGTGTTCAGTGGGCACTTGTGCCTAGTGGTCACCATAATGACAGAGGAATATTTCCATCATAATAGATATGAAAGTCTCTACTTCAAGAGACAAATGGCAAGATCTGGAGCTTTTCTTATTTGGTTGAAGGTGAAAGAAAAGTCTCTCCCTTTCTTCCTCCACTGAGCAGGGAAAAATATAAGGCAGTGATATCCCTCTCCCAAGAAACCTTCTCTCTTGAAGTCTGACCCTATTCAGATCTTAGATGCTCTCCATAAGGATACTGGACTGCTGCTGAGTGAACTTGTTTCACAATGACTAGCAAGGCCTGCTAGGGGGTCTTGCACTTGCCTTAGGACATGCAGGCACTTATCAACTGTGACATTATTGGCAGGTTATGCAGCCTCTACCAGAATTTCTACTCCATTAGCTTGTACCATTCTGCTGATCAACAATGGTCCCCCTTCCAGTTTCCCAAAACTTCTAACTTGCTGATTTTATGTGAACAGAATACCAGATTAAAAAGTTACTATCAATACATCCTTGGAAGAAAAGTTATGACCAATCTAGATAGTATATTCAAAAGCAGAGACATTACTTTGCTGACTAAGGTCCATCTAGTCAAGGCTATGGTTTTTCCTGTGGTCACGTATGGATGTGAGAGTTGGACTGTGAAGAAGGCTGAGCGCCGAAGAATTGATGCTTTTGAACTGTGGTGTTGGAGAAGACTCTTGAGAGTCCCTTGGACTGCAAGGAGATCCAGCCAGTCCATTCTGAAGGAGATCAGCCCTGGGATTTCTTTGGAAGGACTGATGTTAAAGCTGAAGCTCCAGTAGTTTGGCCACCTCATGTGAAGAGTTGACTCATTGGAAAAGACTCTGATGCTGGGAGGAGAAGGGGACGACAGAGGATGAGATGGCTGGATGGCATCACTGACTCGATGGACATGAGTCTGAGTGAACTCCAGGAGATGGTGATGGACAGGGAGGCCTGGCATGCTGCAATTCATGGGGTCACAAAGAATCGGACATGACTGAGCGACTGGACTGAACTGAACTGAAGGCTCTAGAATGGGCTTTTAGTCCTTTTCAAGAATATCAGTTCACTAACACTTGAAGACATTGTTTTACTTCATTCCTGGTCCCATCTGTACTCTGGACAGCTGAGAGTGCAACATTCCCAGCTTATAAAAAAGATTTCCTTTGTAATATCAAAAAGCAATAAGGATATATGAAGTGATTCTTTGAGAAAGAGTGTAAGAAATAGAAAACTAATAGAAGTGATTCAGTTCAGTTCAATTCAGTCGTTCAGTCCTGTCTAACTCTTTGTTACCCCATGGGCTGCAGCACACCAGACCTCCCTATCCATCATCAACTCCCAGAGCTTACTCAAACTCATGTCCATTGAGTCGGTGATGCCATCCAACCATCTCATCCTCTGTCATCCCATTCTCCTTCTGCCTTCGATCTTTCCCAGCATCAGGGTCTCTTCAAATGAGTCAGTTGTTTGCATCAGGTGGCCAAAGTATTGGAGTTTCAGCTTCAGCATCAGTCCCAATGAATATTCAGGACTGATTTCCTTTAGGATTGACTGGTTGGACCTCCTTGCTGTCCAAGGGACTCTCAAGAGTTTTCTCCAACACCACAGTTCAAAAACATCAAATTTTTGGCATTTAGCTTTCTTTACAGTCCAACTCTCACATCCATACATGACTCCTGGAAAAACCATAGCTTTGACTAGACAGATCTTTATTGGCAAAGTAATGTCTCTGCTTTTTTTTTTTTTTTTTTTTACTTTATTTTACTTTACAATACTCTATTGGTTTGGCCATACATTGACATGAATCCACCACAGGTGTACATGCATTCCCAAACATGAACCCCCCTCCCACCTCCCTCCCCATAACTTCCCTCTGGGTCATCCCCGTGCACCAGCCCCAAGCATGCTGTATCCTGCATCGGACATAGACTGGCAATTCGATTCCTACATGATAGTATACATGTTTCAATGCCATTCTCCCAAATCATCCCACCCTCTCCCTCTCCCTCTGAGTCCAAAAGTCTGCTATACACATGTGTGTCTTTTTTGCTGTCTTGCATACAGGGTCATCATTGCCATCTTTCTAAATTCCATATATATGTGTTAGTATACTGTATTGGTGTTTTTCTTTCTGGCTTACTTCACTCTGTATAATCGGCTCCAGTTTCATCCACCTCATTAGAACTGATTCAAATGTATTCTTTTTAATGGCTGAGTAATACTCCATTGTGTATATGTACCACAGCTTTCTTATCCATTCATCTGCTGATGGACATCTAGGTTGTTTCCATGTCCTGGCTATTATAAATAGCTCTGCAATGAACATTGGGATACATGTGTCTCTTTCAATTCTGGTTTCCTCGGTGTGTATGCCCAGCAGTGGGATTGCTGGGTCATAAGGTAGTTCTATTTGCAATTTTTTAAGGAATCTCCACACTGTTCTCCATAGTGGCTGTACTAGTTTGCATTCCCACCAACAGTGTAGGAGGGTTCCCTTTTCTCCACACCCTGTCTAGCATTTACTGCTTGCAGATTTTTGGATCGCAGCCATTCTGACTGGTGTGAAGTGGTACCTCATTGTGGTTTTGATTTGCATTTCTCTAATAATGAGTGATGTTGAGCATCTTTTCATGTGTTTGTTAGCCATCTGTATGTCTGCTTTTTAATAAGCTGTCTAGGTTGGTCATAACTTTTCTTCCAAGGAACAAGTGTCTTAATTTCATGGCTGCAGTCACCAACTGCTGTGATTTTGGAGCCCCCAAAAATAAAGTCTGAAACTGTTTCCACTGTTTCCCCATCTACTTGCCGTGAAGTAATGGGACCCGATGACATGATCTTAGTTTTCTAAATGTTGAATTTTAAGCCAAATTTTTAATTCTCTTCTTTCACTTTGATCAAGAGGCTCTTTATTTCTTCTTTGCTTTCTGCCATAAGGATGGTGTCATCTGCGTATCTGAGGTTATTGATATTTCTCCCAGCAATCTTGATTCCAGCTTGTGCTTCATCCTGTCCAGCATTTCTCATGATGTACTCTGCATATAAGTTAAATAAGCAGGGTGACAATATACAGCCCTGACGTACTCGTTTCCTTATTTGGAACCAGTCTGTTCTCTTATGTCCAGTTGTAACTGTTGCTTCTTGACCTGCATACAGATTTCTATGAAGGCAGGTCAGGTGGCCTGGTATCCCAATCTCTTGAAGAATTTTTCACAGTTTGTTGTGATCCACACAGTCAAAGGTTTTGGCATAGTCAATAAAGCAGAAGTAGATGTTTTTCTGGAACTCTCTTGCCTTTTTGATGATCCAATGGATGTTGGCAATTTGATCTCTGATTCCTCTGCCTTTTCGAAATCCAGCTTGAACATCTGGACATTCTCGGTTCAGATACTGTTGAAGCCTGGCTTGGAGAATTTTGAGCATTGCTTTGCTAGCATGTGAGATTGATTATATTCTTTGCAGCCAAAGATGGAGAAGCTCTATACAGTCAGCAAAAACGAGACCGGGAGCTGACTCTGGCTCAGATCATGAACTCCTTATTGTCAAATTCAGACTTAAGTTGAAGAAAATAGGGAAAACCACTAGACCATTCAGGTATGACCTAAATCAAAACCTTTACAACTGTACAGTGGAAGTGACAAATAGATTCAAGGGATTAGATCTGATAGACAGAGTGCCTGAAAAACTATGGATGGAGGTTCGTGACATTGTACAGGAGGCAGTGATCAAGACCATCCTCAAGAAAAAGAAATACTAAAAGGGAAAATGGTTGTCTGCAGAGGCCTTACAAACAGCTATGAAGAGAAGAGAAGCAAAAGGCAAAGGAGAAAAGGAAAGATATGCCCATTTGAATATAGAGTTCCAAAGACTATCAAGGAGAGATAAGAAAGCCTTCCTTAGTGATCAGTGCAAAGAAGTAGAGGCAAACAGTAGAATGGGAAAGACTAGAGATCTCAAGAAAATTAGCAATACCAAGGGAACTTTTTATGTAAAGATGGGCACAATGAAGGACAGAAATGGTATGGACCTAACAGAAGCAGAAGATATTAAAAAGAGGTTACAAAAAAGATCTTTATGACCGAGATAATCACGATGCTGTGATCATTCACCTAGACTCAGACATCCTGGAATGTGAAGTCAAGTGGGCCTTAGGAAGCATCACTAGGAACAAAGCTAGTGAAGGTGATGGAATTCCAGTTGGGCTATTTCAAATCCTGAAAGATGATGCTGTGAAAGTGCTGCACTCAATATGCCAGCAAATTTGGAAAACTCAGCAGTGGCCACAGGACTGGAAAAGGTCAGTTTTCATTCCAGTCTCTAAGAAAGGCAATGCCAAAGAATAGAAGTGGTACAAAGAAATATCTCCCTCTAGCTAATCTGTGTGGAGTTCAAATTTAGACAAATGACCAATTCTATTATGTCATGAGCAAATGATATTAAATCATTTGAGGATCAGTAAAATCCATTCTTCAACTACAAACCACAAAAAATTCACTCTATCTGGTTCTGTATACTTTATCATATAGATGTTTTTAATGTGTTAAAACACTTTTCAGGCTGTGTCTATACACATGTGCCAGCCTGAAGAAGAAATGGTATCACCTAAAAAGCTATGATTCATGTGAACTTGATGAACTTCTTCCTAAGCTGATTTAACCACAGGAGTGAAGAGGAATTAAGTAATTCAGGCCATGTTAGATAAGTCAGTCTATTTTGCATGATTGAGTATCATTCACCACATGCATCAAGTGGTACAAAGAACCATGACTCCATTAAAGCAATAATATATCCCTTGTTGTTACTGTTCAGTTGCCCAGTCATGTCTGACTCTTTGCAGCCTCATTGACTGAAGCATGCCAGGACTCCCTATTCCTCACCTTCTCCCAGAGCTTGCCCAGTTCACGTTCATTGCATCAGTGATGCTTTCCAGCCATCTCATCATCTGATGCCCTCTTCTCCTTTTGCCCTCAATCTTTCCCTGCATCAGGGACTTTCCCAATGAGTCGTTTGTGTGCATCAGATGACCAGAATACTGGAGCTTCAGTTTCAGCATCAGTTCTTCCAGTGAATATTCAGGGTCGATCTCCCTTAAGATTGAGTGGTTTGATCTCCTTGCTGCTCAAGGGACTTTCAGGAGTCTTCTTCAGCACCACACTTTGAAAGCATCAGTGATTTCGCACTCTGTCTTCTTTATGGTCCAGTTCTCACAACCATACATGACCACTGGGAAGACTAGCCTAGGCTATGTGAACCTATGTTGGCAGAGTAATGTCTCTGCTTTTCAACACACTGTCTAGGTTTGTCATCGCTTTCCTGCCAAGAAGCAATCATCAGATTATATGGCTGCAATCACCATCAGCAGTAATTTTGGAGCCCAAGAAGAGGAAATCTACTGCTTCCATTTTTTCCCCTTCTATTTGTCACACAATAATGGGGCCAAATGCCATGATCTTAGTTTTTTTTAATATTTACTCTTAAGCAGGCTCTTTCACTCTTCCCCTTAACCCCTATCAAGAGGCTGTTTAGTTCCTCTTCACTTTCTGCCATTAGAGTGATATCATTCACATATCTGAGGTTGTTTATATTTCTCCCACCTATCTTGATTCTGGCTTATAATTCATCCAGCCCAGCATTTCTCATGATGTGCTCAGCGTATAGGTTAAACAAACAGGGTGACAGCAGACAGCCCTGTAGTACTCCTTTCTCAATCTTGAACCACTCAGCTGTTCCATATAAAGTTCTAACAGTTGCTTCTTGACCTGCATATAAGTTTCTCAGGAGACAGGTAAGATGGTCTGGTATTCCCATCTCTCTAATAGCTTTCTACAGTTTATCATGATCCACAGAGTAAAAGGCTTTAGCATAATTGATGAAACAGAAGTGAATGCTCTTCTGAAATTCCCTTGTTTTCTCTATAATCCAGTGAAAGTTAGCAATTTAATGTCTAGTTACTCTTCCTTTTCTAAACCCAGCTTGGACACCTGAAATTTCTTAGTTCGCATAATGCTGAAGTCTAGCATGCAAGATTTTAAGCATGAGCTTACTAGTATGGGAGATGAACGCAATTGTCTGAAGGTTAGCACATTCTTTGGTACTACCTTTCTTGAGAATTGGGATGAGGATTAACTTTTTCCAGTCCTGTGGCCACTGTTGCATCTTGGGAAGCTGCACTGGGGTTTCTCAAGTGGCTCAAATGGTAAAGAACCTGCCTGCCAATGCAGGAGGCCCTAGTTTGATCCCTGGGTTGGGAAGATCCCCTGGAGGAGTTCAAGGCAACCCACTCCAGTATTCTTGCTTGAGAAATCCCATGGACAGAACAGCCTGGTGAACTACAGTCCATGGGGTTGCAAAGAGTCAAACACAACTGAGTGACTATCAATATATCCCTTATTTGCCGGTAAAATAGGAATAAAGCCAGTTTTAAGATGAAGGACCTGCAGACAGATTACCTCAAATCTTGGCCTCACCACTCGTTATCAATTTGACTTTTAGGCAAGTGCAAAAATTAGGAAAATGCCTATATTGTCTAATATAAAAAAATGGAGTTACTAATATGCACGTGTGTTCAGTCATGTTCAACTTTTTGCGATCCTAGAGGACTGTTGATTACCAGGCTCCTCTGCCCACGGAATTTCCCAGGCAAGAATTCTGGAATACTGGTTCCATTGCTTCCTCCAGGGGATCTTTCCAACCCAAGGATAAAACAGCTGTCTCCTGCCTGGCAGCAAATTCTTTACTGCTGAGCCACCTGCCCTTGCCTAATAGAAGTTTCTAACATGTTTATTGAGTGGTAAGTCACATACTATAAAACTCACTCTGTTAAAGTGTAAAATTCAGTGGTTTCTAGCATATTCACAGATTGTACAATGATCACCACTATCTAATTTTTTCATACCACAAGCAAATCTCATATCTACTCACAGTCACTTTGTTTATTCCTCTCACCCTGTCCCTGGTAACTAATCATATAATTTTTGTCTGTATAGATTTGTCTACTCTGGATGTTTCATATAAGTAGAGTCATACAATAGTCCTTTTTGACTGATTCCCTTCACTTAGCATAATGTTCTCAAAGCCCATCTATGCTGCAGCACAGAGCAGTACTTCATTCCTTTTTATTGCCAAACAATACTCCATTGTATGGATATATTGGTTGGCCAAAAAGTTCGTTTGGGTTTTTCCATAACATCATGCAGGAGAACCTGAATGAACTTTTTGGCCAACCCCATGTTATATTCTATTCATCTATTCATTCGTTGGTGGACATTTAGGTTGTTTCTATGTCTTAGATATTGTGAATAATGCTACGATGAACATTTGGTACAAGTGTTTGTGTAGACATACATTTTTATTTCTCTTGAGTACTCCAATACTTTGGCCACCTGATGTGAAGAATTGACTCATTTGAAAAGACCCTGATGCTGAGAAAGATTGAAGGTGGGAGAAGGAGACGACAGAGGATGAGATGGTTGGAAGGCATCACCGACTTGATGGACATGAATTTGAGTGAGCTCCAGGAGTTGGTGATGAACAGGCAAGCCTGGCGTGCTGCAGTGCATGGGACTGCAAAGAGTCGGAATGACTGAGCGACTAAACAGAACTGAACTGAGTGCTTATCAGTAAGTGGAATTTCTGGGGTATATGATTTTGATTTGTATTTCTCTAATTATTAAAGATATTGAGAATCTTTTCATGTGCTTTTTAGTCACTTGTATATAGTCTTTGGAGAAATGTCTATTTGAACTCGTTGCTCATTTTTAATTAGGTTATTTGTTTTTTAATGGTTGAGATGTAAGATACTTTATATACTGTGAATACAAGTCCTATACCAGATATACAACCTGCAAATATCTTCTCCCACTCTGAGGACTGTAGTTTTTGCTTTTCTGATGTTGAGCTTTGAAACACAATGCTTTTATTTTAATAATGTCTGTTTTATTTATCTTTTCTTTTTTTTTTTTTTTGCTTGTGAATTTGGTGTCATTTGAAAAACCATTGCTTAACCCAAGGTCAAAAAGATTTACACCTATGTTTTCTTCTGAGAGTTTCATAGATTTAGTCTTATATTTAGGCCTATTATCCATTTTTAGTTAATTTTTATATATGGTGTGTGGTAGGAATCCAGATCCTTTGGTTATACAGTTGTCTTAGCACAAATTGTTAGGAAGACTATTATTTCCCCACTGAGTTGTGCTTGCACTCCTGAAAATTAATTGACCATAAATGTAAAAGTAAATTTCGAGATCCTTGACTCTATTCCACTGATACCTGAACCCATCCTTATGCCAGTACCATGCTGTCTTAGTCATTTAGCTTTGCAGCAAGTTTTGAGATTGAGAAGTGTGAGCCCTCTTTGTTCTTTTTCAAGACAGTTTTGGATATTTGGGTCCCTTCCATTTCCTTATCAATCTTAGGGTCAGTTTATCAAGTGTCAGTAAAATAGACAGGATTTTGGTCAGTATTGTGATGAAGTTGTTCTGCAAGTGCTTTGTAAGAAGCTGAATGATATAGGGGAAAGAGCAGTGGGCTGGAATTTTAAAATGTAAGTTCTCACCATTTGAAAATCATTTCCACTGCTAGGACTTCAATTTCTTCATCTATTAAATATGGAAGTTAGGCTGTGTTGGTCTGGAAGATCCTTTCAAATTCAAGATTCTAGGGTTCTATATCTATTTCAAGTATGAGAATAATCTTAGAAGTTTGATATAAATAACAAATCTTTTAAACAAATCAGCAGTTTTGAACTATCAACTTTACTGGACACTTGGCAAATATAGTAACTCTGGGGATAGAAAAGATCCTAGTTTGGAGGGATTCCTTTTTCTGCTGGATTAAATGTAAGCCATTTTCAACAAAACAGCTTCTCAAAGACTGCAGTTATGAAATGGGCTCCTATGCTGTTGTTCGCATGAATGTACGTGTGTTTACAACTATATTTGGTGCAGAGCCATTTAAAATAAAACCTGACAGTATGTTAAATACCTCTAATTTCATCAAGCAGAACACAAAAGTTGTGGGGAACATATGCCAGTTACTGTTTTAATGAATATAGATTATCTCAATCATTAAATAATAAATATATAAATAATTAATATTTTATATAACCAATCCATTTTCTCCTCAGATGTAAGATGGCATGCATAATAATGAACATCTGGCAAGTACTCCTATTTTTCACTGTTTTACTCTCAAAGCAAACTCTTTAGCACTAGCTCGCTAAGGATATTGGATGTTCATGTTCAAGTTTTCGAGAGGCTTAAACATCTGTTAAGCATGTACCATGTACCATATACCAGGCACAGAAGACACAGAGATAAATGATATATAGTCCTTATTGTCAGAGTTCACCATCTGAGTACCTGAGGAGACAGATATACAAGGAGAGAACCACAGTACAAAGTTTTTATACTTCTTCTATAATAGTATAAAAACTGTTCCAAGGACACAGAAGAGAATATAGAGGCTATAGCAGGATAAGGTATATAAGGGGAACAGTGATAAATGAGGCAAAACTTCAGAGATAATGACATATCCACACTGATGTGGAACATAGAACAAGAATTGTGGGCAACTCCAAGATGTCTAGCTGGGGTAACTTGCTGAATGGTGATGAAACTTCAGACAAGTTATTATTATCTACAAAAGAATTCTCATGTCAATGTCATTAAACATATGATAAACCCAATAAAAAATAATGAATAAAAGATAATGAAAAAAGAAAATAAAAGATAATGAAAAACCCAAACTATATTGCCTCCTCCTTCAGCCCAAAACTAAAAGCAGAATTCCAAAGTACAACTCTGTGAACTTTTTGTATTTCGTCTCAACAATTGATCCATCACACAGCTATCGAGATATCATATCCTCAACAAAATTCAATAAGAATCAAGAATGAAGATTAGTCATTCTAATGATACAATGTTTATTTCTTTAAGTAGTCATTTATGCCTCCTCCCACCATGATAAATTTTTGACATATAAGTAAAAATGACATTGTATAAAATGCCATATGAAACTAACAACTGTCACTTTCTCTGAAAAGTATTTGAGCTGGAGTAGCTACACTAATATCAGACAAGATAGATTCTAAAAAAAAAAATTATTAAAGATAAGGAGAAATGTTATAGTCATAAAAGAGCAATTCCATCAGGAAAACACAATACATATATGTGCCTAACAACAGAGACACAAAATACATGAAGCAAAAACTGACAGAACTGAGGAGACAGACAATTCAATAAACTCAGCTGGAGAGTTCAGAATGTCACTTTAAATTATCAGAGGACAATAGACAAAAGATCAACAAGGAAAGGGGGCACTCAGGCAATGTGCTTGTGTAATCAAATGCACTTGTAAAATTTAGAAATATATAATATTTTAAGTTAAAATAATTTAAGAGCATCTTCTCTTTGCACTCTGACTTCTTTCTGTCACATTTGCTCCATATTAGGTGAAAATGGAGTAACCACATCTTGGAAATCTAAGGAGGAGTTCAACTTAGACGACATTTAGTGTGAGTGTGTCATACGTCGGTGGCTTTCAGCTATCACTAGCTTTCCCAGGTTGGAATGGCTATCAGGAATAAACCCACTGCCCACTGTAGGAATTCACCCAGTACCAAAAACCAAAAGGGACAGGGGTGATACTGAAAAGTGAGTCTGTCCTACAGCCCCTGGCACCTGAACTATGTACACAGTCAATGAGAAACCAAGTTTGAAAAGGGGAAGCCAGAAGAACCTAGTCTGCGGAAAATTCTTCAAGTCATAAAAAATGCAGGTTGTGAGCAGAAGAAAAATGGACGTTCTCTTCTTTCAGAGAAATATTTAATAATGTGGCATTTGCAACTATAAAAGTACCATACTTTATTTCTTTCCATTTTGGTGGGAAGCATGGAAAATGGAATTTATTTGAATTCCTTCACTTTAGAGCACAAATCTACAATTGGTGAGTGTATCTGTGAGGTAAGTCATATATAACTGTCACTACCATTAATAGTAAAATACAAATTTCAATCAACCATCTTAAGACAAAGTATTGCAAAAATCATGTTTCACATGAAGAAGTGCTCAATGCACTCAGTCAGAAAGTATACATAAAAATCATACCATGTCTCAGCCTGCTCACCACCACAGCAAAACACCATAGGCTAAGTGGCCTAAACAACAGAAATTTCTTTCTCACAGTTCTGGAGCCTGGGAATTCCCAGATGAAGGCGCTGGCAGGTAAGTTTCATTCTGAATCATTTTTCTCTTGAATTGCAGGTGTGTGCCATCACACTGTGTGTTCACATGACCCATTCTTCGTGCACATGTTGGAGAGAAATCATGAACTCTCTGATGTCTGTCCACCATAAAAGGCATTAATCCCACTAGGAGGACTCCAGCCTCATCACCTCATTTAACCCTAATTACCCCCCGAAAGTTCCATCTCCAAATGCCATCACATTGGGAATGTTAAGGTTTCAACATATGAATTGGCGGGGTGGGGGGGGGGGGGGACATAAACATATCAAATGTGTGTATAATAATTAAATTATTATGTACTTAGTGATATTATGATATATGACAGCTCTTTAATATTTGCAATTTATTGTGACTAAGTTTCTCTTTCCAAATGTACCTTCAATTTCATACCTAATTTTGTTTTAATGATTTTAAAATCTTTCTCTCAAAGATGATCCCAGCCCAACAAAATCTAGACCCCCTCTTGCCTTTACCATCACCTTCCCATACCCCTTATCCTAAAGTTCTTTCATATCTAAAGCTGCCCATCTTACACAAAACAACAGCCTCCCTGTGTAGACAACCTCTCTACACGCGTTTATATCTATTCTCAAGATTCTAAATCACAAATCTCAAAAACAAGTTTGATGGAAGCAACCTGAATGTACATTGACAGATAAATGAATAAGGAAGATGTGGGACAAATATACAATGGAATATGACTCAGCCATAAAAAGGATGAAATAATGTCATTTGTAGCAACATAGGTGGATCTAGAGATGATCATACTAAGTGAAGTAAGTCAGACAGAGAAAGACAAATATCACATGATATCACGCACATGTTGAAACTAAAAAAAAAGATGATACAAATGAACTTAATTCAAAAACAGAAATTGACGCATAGGCAACAAATTTATAGTTACCAAAGGAGAAAAGGAGGGGCAGGACAAATTAGTAGTAGGGATTAACATATACACACTACTATATATAAAATAGAAAAACAAAGACCTACTGTATAGCACGGAAAACTACACTCAATATTTCATAATAACCTGTAATGGAAAAGAATCTGAAAAATTTATATATATGTATATACATATACATAAACACACACATGAATATATATACACAAATATATATATATGCACTCAAATGAAAAGTAATATATATATATATATACACACATATATAACAAATATGTTCTTGCCTGGAAAATCTCAGTGATGGGGGAGCCTGGTGCGATTCCGTCTATGGGGTTGCATAGAGTTGGACACGACTAAAGTGACTTAGCATAGCATATAACAAATGAAAAGTTTTATATATATATATATATATATATGAAAGTGAAAGTGAAGTCGCTTAGTTGTGTCTGATTCTTTGCGACCCCGTGGACAGTAGTCCACCAGGCTCTTCCATCCATGGGATTCTCCAGGCAAGAGTACTGGAGTGGGTTGCTATTTCCTTCTCCAGGGGATCTTCCCGACCCAGGGATCAAACCCAGGTCTCCCACATTGCATGCAGACGCTTTAACCTCTGAGCCACCAGGGAAGCCCATATATATATATTTTTTTAATTTATTTCTTTTTTATTGAAGTATAGTTGACTTACAGTGTTTCAGGTGTATAGCAAAGTGATTAATTTGTGTGTGTGTATATAATTTTAAAAAAATAAAAGCAATTTCAAAAAAAGAACAAGTTTAGTAAAAGCAGAAAGAAGCTGAATAAGCAAACACTATCATTCTCAGGGAGTGATAATGAGGATAAATTAGGAGCACTCATTTGTTATTCAACATATACAACTTACTCCACCAAAAGTTTGCAAATGGCTGTGTTATAGTCACTGTGTTTTACCCAGTACCACCATCTTCATCCAACCCTCAGGCCCTGTGGCTGATGTGCAGCTTAATTTCATTTAGGACTGATTCTTTCCCACTGGCCCGACAGTTCACTATGGAAATCAGGCTTCCTTCAGGAGTCTTCAGTCAATGAGTCATGCCTACATGGGTCGGCATTCCAGTTGTCAATCCTGTTCAATGACTACTTTTCAAAAAGGCTCCTTAGCACCAAAGTGAATCAATCAATATCAATAAATTCAAAAAAAGGGGTAGGAACCAGCCACAAACACAGCACACATACAGAACAAAGTTCACTTGGACTTCACCCAGGTTCATTACTATCAGTGGAGAGAACGGCCATATATACACAGAGTGTGAAGCTTTATTCTCTCCCTGGGAGTCAGAGGCAGAATAATTCCTTAACAAATGCTCCTGCTGCCGTGTACAAATGATACTGATCCCTACAATTGGCACTGAAAGCTGGAGCTGGTATACTGCATTTTTTAAACTTGTATCTCTAAATCCAAGCTGGCAGTTTGGTGTCAAATACAGCAGACTTTTCCATAGATATCTCATCTAACAGATGGAGGAAAGTCCTGATTTATAGGAATTCAGGTAACCATGGTTCTCAGCGCCCTGGAATATTGTACTTGTTACTCTGCTTCAGAGAAAGAATAATCACCAAAAAATCCCAAGACAAATTGCAAATGAAAAACCCCAAAAGTCTTATGTGTGCAGCTAGCAGCCCCTCAAAAGTGTTTGGGGATCATTGATCGTCTATCTCATGATGTCCCATAACATCCTGCCATCTGAGTCCACTATTTTTAATAATGTTCTATTGTTTAAGGCAGGAAAATGAATGTGATCTTTTTAAAAAGAATTTCAGCAAGAGCTGAAGTGGAAATGATTATTTAACTTAACCCTCTGTGGACCAGATAATCCAATTAGCACCTTGTTGCTTAATCATTTGAACTAATTAAGCTTTTATTGTATAAGAATCAATGGCTTAAAATAAGTTATTTCCTTGGCTTAAATAACTATTTTGAAGATACAGTAATTCAAACTGGTTAAATGGAATTGTCTTCAATACCCTCGAAGAGTCCACTTCGGGGCCATCTTTTTCCTTTGTTTGTGGTTGTTGTTGTCTAGTCACAAAGCCGTGTCCAACTCTTTGTGGACCCATGGACTATAGCCTGCCAGGCCCTTAGCCCATGGGGTTTCCCAGGCAAGATTACTGGAGTGGGTTTTCATTTCCTTCTCCAAGAAATCTTCCTGACCCAGGGACTGAACCTGTGTCTCCTGCGTTGGCAGGCAGATTCTTGGCCACTGAGCCACCAAGAAAGCCCCTTTTCCCTTAGGAGTCAATTACTATTAATGCTATTGATAACCCCAGTGACTGTCTACAACATGTATGTCTCCATAGAGCCTCAGTCATTCTTTTATAGTGTCTCATATTGATATTTAAACATTGTATGATTCAATTTTACTTGTTTATATCTTGTATTTTCAATTAAAGTTTAAGTAACTTGAGAAACGATAATGAATATTATTCATTTTGTATTCCACTCACATCTCACAAAGTGCCCAAGATACAATAGGCTTCTGATAAAACGTTAGTTTCCATCATGCACATAGGGACATATATACTATTACGTAGATAATATCAGACATGTGTGTATGTGTGTGTCTGGTCATGTCCGACTCTTTGCAACTCTGTGGATTGTAGCCCACCAGGCTCCTCTGTCCATAGGATTCACTAGACAGAAATACTGGAGTGGATTGCCATTTCCTCCTCCAGGGGATCTTTTTGACTCAGGAATCAAACCCACATCTCCTGCATTGGTAGGCAGATTCTTCCCACTTGGGAAGCCCAAACATTAGTCACAGATTAGCCAAAACTAATTAAATAGCATTTTAACTTGTTAAGAACAAAACAACAAGGAATCTCAGATGCTATCTGATTAAACAACACAACAGCCTTGGAGAGACCATTTGTACTTCTCATTCTACGGAGAAATTTGAGAGTCATAGTTGTTTTTTGTTTTTTTTTTTTTAAGTCCAGTGTTATGGATCTAATAAGACTTCCCTGGTGGCTCAGACAGTAAAGTGTCTGCCTACAGTGCGGAAGACCCGGGTTTGATCCCTGGGTTGGGAAGATCCTCTGGAGAAGGAAATGGCAACCTACTCCAGTACTCTTGCCTGGAAAATCCCATGGATGGGGAAGCATAGTAGTCTACTAGTCCATGGGGTGGCAAACAGTTGGACACGACTGAGCGACTTTACTTACTTTACTTATGAATCTAATATGTCCTGGAGCAATAATGCAAAACTACATGGAAAACTCATTTTCACACCTTGAAATAGTGACTCCGGTCAGAATAGTCATGTTCTAAGCATTCCACCAATTCACCTGGAGTTTTGATACTTGACCAGAGAAAGGTTCAATCTTCTCACAAGGTTTCACTGAAGATGTTCAAAGTCTGGAGCAGTTACTTCTGTTGAATCAATGAAAACCTGATGGAGGGGATATACATTTTAGTGCACAACAGGAAGGTGTACAAGTTATCACATTTATTTCTTCGTATCACATTTAATCAGTGTGTTGTCCCCTCCCCACCTAACTAGTGAGAAACTAATGCTTAAATATCATGGTGTGTGTCTTCCCCACACCATGAGATTATTCCAGAATCCTAAATGCACATAACAGAGAACCAAGAGAGGATCTATATTCTTAGCCCAAGTACATGACATCTTTGCTGTCCCTCCTCTGTAGCCTGTAGTTACTTCTGGGTGCCAATCTTAAGACTGATTGGACACACAGCTTTGGGTGGGTTCACAGTGGTAGCACATCAGAGTTCCTCTGAGTCCCACTGGTATCCTTACCACTGCTTTCCAGGCCCCTCTTTATGGTGTATAGCTTGTATGGTGTCCAAGGCAGCCCATAGCATCTGGATGCTGCATGCTGGTGGAACGGACTAATTCCTTAGGTAGAAAAAGGTCCTTCAAACTTTAATTCTACTCTTAGTCTCATTCCATAAGATCTTTGGGCATCTGCACACCAAATATGTGTATTCATCCTATTCCCTTCAGAACCACCTGGCTAAAATATCCTTAGCGGGCACAAAACAAAAGCTCTTGAAAAACAGATACAGACCCCTCTTTCCTTTTCTTTTCCTCCCTTTTACATGGCAAAGTTACTAATATTTGAAGTCTGCTCTGAAATGAAATTGAAGTCTTGAGATTTGGACAATAATAAATGGGGTTTATATTATTATTACTGTGTAAATATTTTTCATGGCAGAACCAAGAAGTATTCTCTGGTTATATTTTCTTTATTGAACTGCCTCTTATTTATCTTGATATTTCTATTGGCCTTTATTATTTTCTTGCATTGTTTACCTTTATTGAATTCCTAAGCTCTTCCATTTCTCTGGTATAATATCAAATCTCTTAAATAACTACTAGGAGTTTTTCCTTTTCTTATTCTACTCAGACTTTTATGTTTGCTTCATGATTCAGTTCAGATCAGTTCAGTTGCTCAGTTGTGTCCAGCTCTTTCTGACCCCACGGACTGCAGCACACCAGGCTACCCTGTCCATCACTAACTCCTGGAGCTTGCTCAAACTCTTCTTGATTGAATCAGTGATGCCATCCAACCATCTCACCCTCTGCCATCCCCTTCTCCTGTCTTCTATCTTTCCCAGCATTAGGGTCTTTTCAAATGAGTCAGTTCTTTGCATCAGGTGGCCAAAGGATTGAAGCTTCAGCTTCAGCACCAGTACTTCCAATGAATATTCAAACTGATTTTCTTTAGGATTGACTGGCTTGATCTCCTTGCAGTCCAAGGGACTCTCATTTCAAAAGCATCAATTCTTTGGTGCTCAGCTTTCTTTATCCAACTCGCACATCCATACCATTTCAAAAAACATCAATTCTTTGGTGCTCAGCTTTTTATCCAACCCTCACGTCCATACATGACTACTGGAAAAATCATAACTTTGACTATATGGACCTTTGTCAGCAAAGTAATGTCTCTGCTTTTTAATATGCTGTCTAGGTTGATCAGAGCTTTTCTTCCAAGGAGCAAGCATTTTTAATTTCATGGCTGCAGTCACCATCTACAGTGATTTTGGAGCCCCCAAAAATAAACTCTGTCAGTTTCCATTATTTCCCCACCTATTTGCATGAAGTGATGGGACCAGATGCCACGATCTTAGTTTCTTAAACGTTGAGTTTTAAGCCAACTTTTTCACTCTCCTCTTTCCCTTTCATCAGAGGCTCTTTAGTTCCTCTTTACTTTCTGCCAAAAGGGCAGTATTATCTGCATATCTGACGTTATTGATATTTCTCCCAGCAGACTTGATTCCAGCCTGTGCTCCATCCAGTCCAGCATTTTGCATGATGTACTCTGCACATAAGCTAAATAAGCAGGGTGACTATATAGCCTTCACATACTACTTTCCCAATTTGGAACCAGTCCATTGTTCCATGTCTTGTTCTAAATGTTGCTTCTTGACCTGCATGCAGATCTTTCAGGAGGCAGGTAAGGTGGTCTGGTATTCCCATCTCTTTCAGAATTTTCCACAGTTTTTTGTGATCCACATGGTCAAGACTTTGGCATAGTCAATAAAGCAGAAGTAGATTTTTTTCTGAAACTTTCTTGCTTTTTCAGTGATCCAATGGATGTTGTCAATTTGATCTCTGGTTCCTCTGCCTGTTCTAAACCCAGCTTGAACATCTGGAAGTTCTTGGTTCACATCATGTTGAAGCCTCTCTTGGCGAATTTTGAGAATTACTTTGTTAGCATGTGAGATGAGTGCAGTTTTCTGGTAGTTTCAACATTCTTTGGCATTACTTTTTGTTTCTTTGTTTGTTTTCATAACTTTTAAAAATTTTTATATATTTTAATTGGAGGCTAATTACAATATTGTAGTGGTTTTGCCATACATTCACATGAATCAGCCGCAGGTGTACATTTGTTCCCCATCGTGAATTCCCCCTCCCACCTCCTTCCCCATCCCATCCCTCAGGGTCATCCCAGTGTTCCATCCCTGAGCACCCTGTCTCATGCATTGAACCTGGACTGGTGATCTATTTCACATATGATAATATACATGTTTCAATGCTATTCTCTCAAATCATCCCACCCTCACCTTCTCCCACAGAGTGCAAAAGTCTGTTCTTTACATCTGTGTCTCTTTTGCTATCTTGCATATAGGGTCATTGTTACCATCTTTCTAAATTCCATATATATGTGTTAGTATACTGTATTGGTGTTTTTCTTTCTGACTTAATTCTCTCTGCATAATAGGCTCCAGTTTCATCCATCTCATTAGAACTGATTCAAATGTATCCTTTTTAATGGCTGAGTAATACTCCATTGTGTATATGTACCACAGCTTGCTTATCCATTCTTCTGTCTTTGGCATTCCTTGTACATAGAGACATATTGTTGTTGCTTAGTCACCAAGTCATGTCCGCCTCTTTTGCCACCCCGTGGACTGTAGCCCACCAGGCTCCTCTGTCAAACCTGCACCTTCACTGGCAGGCAGATCCTTCAGCACTGAGCTACCTGGGAAGCCCCACACATACAGTTATGCTTATAAAAGCATAAAAGTGTGAGGGCTACTGGAAGTGGAATTTTAATGTTTGCGGATTATTTACAAAGCCTTCTACCTCTCAACTCCTCATTAAACCCCATCTACTTTCACTATAGAATATTGTGGTATCATAGAGCAAAATCAGAGACTAGTCAACTCAAGGAACCTGAGATGTTGATCCATGTGATGTCCAATGGGATCCCATGGACATTTACTTATATTGACTTCCAAAGTTGATTGTCACAAGTCAACACATACCTTATCATGGGCATAATTAGAAGAGCATTCTGATGTTAGCTTTGTTAGGATGTATATTCTTTCAGACTCATCACTATACTATTTTAATGTGAAATTTTAGAAGTCTCTATTCTTTATTTCTCAGTACTCACCCAATTTATATTCAAGGTTGTATATTTGAAGATCTTGGGTCGGTTAAATTTATATCCCAGAAAGTAAACAGTAAAGTACTATCAAAGAGTAATGAAACACTTGATCATATAATTCAAGGTGTGACAAAAGAATTGTAATTCAATTAGCTGGGAAAAGAGAAAGCTTTTAAAAACTATCAGATTAACATGGAGTCAACTGGGATCTTTTCTATTGATAAACATCAACTCTCTAATTGAGACAATAAATAAAAGAATAGAACAGTTTATTAAAATGTTTATTTTTTAAAGACTTCATTCTGAATCTATTTTCATTTTAAGACTTCTTGTGGTTAATACCAGACCTATAGAATGAATGTGTATAGTGCATGAAAGGACCATAAATCTTAAAAGAATCACTTTATTTCTGGACAAAATTATGAGCTGTACTTGATAAGAAAGATAAAATTGAACTTTTCTTTCTAACATAATACTGATGTTTATTTCCATATTGTGTAACTACCACTCTAAAATCTAAAATTGACAAATATGAAAAACCAATAGTATGAGAATTTATCTCTATGGTCATTATTTTTATTTTCACACTACTATGTACTACACTACTTTGTACTACAAATGTACAAAGTATTATATAAAATTCAAAGGTTCTGAAAGGTGAAATGAAAAGTCAAAGCTCTGTATATTATAATTGTAGTAAGTGAAACTAAAGCTACATCTCTCTTCTAGAATTTAGCAATGTTGAGCATGTAGCAGTTGCTCTATTGAGCAATGTTGGAGCAATGTTGGTTTTCTATTGACAGATCAAAGCCAGTGAATATTTGGAAAGGCATTATCCTGTGAGTATGGACATTAGTTGCTGAATTTACAAAGAGATTTTACACAATTTACAAAGTATTTGATCCAGTTCTTTCTTTCTTTTTTTTTTTTTTCTATCTCTGTTCTCTAAATTCAAGACAGAAATATAAATAAAATGACAGATGAGTGAGAAGATAACTCCATGCCAACTTTATTTTCTCCAAGGACTAAAACTAGAGCAAATAAATTTAATAGTAACCAAATGGAGGTAAGGCTTCCCTGGTGGCTCTGACGGTAAAAGCGTCTGCCTGCAATGTGGGAGACCTGGGTTCAATCCCTGGGTCAGGAAGATCCCCTGGTGAAAGAAATGGCAACCCACTCCAGTACTCTTACCTGGAAAAGTCCATAGATGGAGGAGCCTGGTAGGCTATACAGTCCATGGGGTCACAAAGAGTCAGACATGACTGAGTGACTTCACTTTCACTTTCACTTTCAAATGGGGGTAAGAAGGAGAGAGAGCCATGGGTATGACTGTGACTTGAAAAATCACCTGGGGAGGAAATAAACAATGCAGCCAACCACGTGTTGGGATTAAAAGGTCAAGATATCGCTGGAACTTTGCTTGAACTGAAGTTCTGAATGGACTAGTTTTATATTTTATATAAGCAGACTAGATTGAATGTATTGGGCACTGGTTGTATAACCTGCCATCATTGAAATTTAAACTCTACAGGGAGCGGTAGATTCTTTAACATGACAGGGCAATGGACATGAAACATTTTCCTTCTCAAGTCTGCGTTATATTCCCACTGCTAGTATGTAATTTGGCACGTTACTTTGTGTAACTTCTACGGGGACTAATGTCCCTTCCAACTCATCACACACACTGAATAGTTTCCTGTGCCAAAACCTTTCAGGAAGATAAAGAAATTATTGAAAATAATTTAATTCCCTTTATCTCCCCCTCCCCTCTCTTTCTCTCTCTCTCTCACACACACACAAAGGCTTTTGCTTAATGGACACTTGTCCAATGGAGAGAAGGTAGCCAGAGAAATGGCATATGCTAAAATATATTTATTGATATTTAATTAAATGAAAGAGAACTAGATGCAGCCTACCTGAACATATTATTTTAAAGACTAACTTCTCTCCAAAGGTTTGTCCACATAAATTGTCAAGCTTGTTGGACATAATCAACTTTTCAATTTCAATAAAAATAAGCACAGCTGATTCTGTTTTGACAACTTATCAATAAGTAATGTTGCAAAATTTTCTGCAGTTGGTAAAATAGATACAAGACTTGAATCTCCTGAAATATTTGGTCCCTTCTTAATCCTTTCATCATTTTTCCACCTCTGTGATGGCAAAGACCGTATCTAACTTATTCAAAATGTAATCCCTGTGGCTAGTACACTGTAAATATTCAAAAGGAAGGAATAAGGACAGTGCATCCATGTTCTTAAGGGGTGCCCATATAAATATGTGAGACATATTTCAAGGATTTTTCATATCTTCTACTAGTTTACATATCTCCCTATACAATTTATATTCAACTATAGAACCCAATCAGTAATATAACATCTTTAGGAAGGCAACTTGTCATAAGTTTATGAAAAAAATAAATGTAATAAGCAAATTATGTAATATGACCTTTTTTTCCTATTGTATAAAGGTGACCTTAGCCATTTAATGCCAATTTCCTCAACTCTGCTTCTCCATACATCAACGTATCTCTGTATCTCTACTACTATCCTTTCTCTTTCTTCAGTTTCAGAGGGAACAATGGTGTAACTTTTATCAAAGGCATATCTCTCCACTTCATCTCCTAAAGCTTCCCCTGAGACTTAGTTTCATCAGTTGACCCCACCTTCTTTCACCAGACTTTTGGTCTTTTATTCTTCCCCCTGGATTTTACTTTTGCACACTCTTTCGCTGCTATTGGTTTAAATTCAGATTAGAGTTGGATCCAAAATGACAGTCTCAGTAGTCTTTCTCTCTTTTCTCTGTGTGTGTATGTTTGTGCTCCGATTGCTTCTGAGTTTTTCCTTTTCAGACATTCTAATTGTTCTTTGTCCTATCGTTACGAGAGAAAAAAATTCCTCTTTCCCAATGATTGCAGAAAAAGTCCCCCAGGAGAGCTCTTGAGCTCCTAGACAGAGTTCTGTGCTTCTCTCTGAACCAATGTTGCTGTTTTGGTTTAGTCACCCAGTCGTGTCTGACTCTTTGTGACCCCATGAACTGTAGCTTGCCATGATCCTCTGTCCATGGGATTCCCAGGCAAGAATACGAGAGTGGAATGCCATTTCCTTCCCAAGGGGATCTTCCTGATCCACGTCTCCTGAGTCTCCTGCCTTGGCAACCAGGTTCTTTATTCCTGAGTGACCAGGGAAGCCCCTCTGAACCAATACCTTTGACCAAAACACAGAATGTTCTAAGGGACTAGGTCTGAGATATTGCTGTAGAGAAAAAGAGAGAACAGGAAATTATCTACTGCTACACCACAAGGGCAGAGGCCAAAAGAGAGGTATTTCCATGAAAGAAAATTATGAAGGTCATTCCAGAAAAGAATTAACATTGTAAAAGCCATACAGGTGCAAATTTAAATAACTCTCTCCACATAAAACATTTCTTCTGCAGTCGTGTTTTCCTTTTAGGATAATAGTCTCTGTTTTTATGACTACAAGTTTCCAAATGAAGAATGTGGACTTCACGTCTCATGCATCATCCACTTCCTACTTTGCCCTTGAAAACTGACTTTTAAATTTCTGCAGCATTGATGTTGCCCTCTCAAAAGTCACTATTGGTGCTTTCTGCTTTCTCTTCAGCTACTCTCTCTCTGCAACATTTGGCACAGCTTGTCATTACCTTTTGTAAAATTCTTCCCTCCTAAAATTTCCATGACATTCACACAGCCTCCTCCGTTTACCCCTAGTCTTCTGTTTCATCTCCACGCGGTGGGCATGTCTGAGGCCATGTCTTCATCCTTCCTCTCTTCATTCCTTAGTTTCGTGATGTTATACACTCATGCCTTCAATGAACCATTCTACTGAATGACCTTAAATATCTGTATCTCCAGCTCAAAACTCCTGCATTCTTCTTCATGGTTCCAGCTGGATAGCCTGCCAAGTGTAAACTTAAAAATGCTTCTATCTGATTCTTAAACACTAACAGTACCATCATTTTCCAAGTAACATGTTTTAAATCTCAAGCACCTCCAGTTCTTTTCTCCATGTTCAGTCATGTACTACCATTTCCTCCTGATTAGTCTTTCCTTTTTTTTTTCATTTCATATAGTTTCGGCTCCCACTCATGCCACCAATCAGAAGTCCTTATTACCTTGTAATAATGACTTTAGTGTTTTCCCTGCTCTCAGATCTCCCCCATTTCAATCAATGTTTAATTTTCACATTGAGCATTATCACTCCACTGCTCAAAGACTTTTCCTGGCATACACTTGCCAATGGTCCGCATTTCTCTGTTATGTAGAATCAATCTTTTAAAGGCTGCATGCCTTGGAGATCCTTTTTTTTTCTTCTTCTTCATTATCAGGGCTCTTCCCTGGTGGCTCAGAGGGTAAAGCATCTGCCTGCAATGCAGGAGACCCGGGTTCAATTCTTGGGTCAGGAAGATCCCCTGGAGAAGGAAATGGCAACCCACTCCAGTACTCTTGCCTGGAACATCCCGTGGATGGAGAAGCCTGGTAGGCTACAGTCCATGGGGTCGCAAAGAGTCAGACACAACTGAATGACCTTCACTTCACTTCATTGTCAACCCTTGACTAATATGAAACCACAACCCAGGATAATTATGTCTGCTGTGTAGACCTAAACTTTTCCTTACCTAGGATATCCCAAGTAAGGGACTGCAGAATGGGTGGAGATATAAAGCATAGAGTGTTCTAGAGAGATTTTTTAGGCACAGGTATGAAGTCTTATTTTATAATTGATTCATCTCTTAATTGCCTTTGAGCTCAGAAAGCACAGAAAGGAGTATTATTTATTTTCCTCCTGAAAAATGCCAACATGTTAGACTCAGATGTTCATAAATTTTTTCACAATAGCACATGTAGATTAATGACCAAAATAAAAAATCTGAACATCTCTTGAAAAGGAATGGGGCATAAAACTTGCCTGCCTATAATTGGAAACATTCACGCTAAAAGGGACCTAAAAGCATTTAATTCCACTCCATCCTTTTACAGACAAAGTGATTTACTCAACTTCCTCCAACTGTTTAGAGACTAAATGGTATCTAGAACTCAGATTTGCCCATTTAAAATCCAGAGCTTCTTCAATTTATAGCACACAACTTTCCAAATGATTGTAACTATGCCTTAAAAATTATATTTAACATTTGGTCTAAAGGACAGAAATGGTATGGACCTAACAGAAGCAGAAGATATTAAGAAGAGGTGGCAAGAATACACAGGAGAACTGTACAAAAAAGATCTTCATGACCAAGATAATCACGATGGTATGATCACTCACCTAGAGCCAGACATCCTGGAGTGTGAACTCAAGTGGGCTTTAGAAAGCATCACTATGAACAAAGCTAGTGGAGGTGATGGAATTCCAGCTGAGCTATTTCAAATCCTGAAATGTGATGCTGTGAAAGTGCTACACTCAATATGGCAGCAAATTTGGAAAACTCAGCAGTGGCCACAGGACTGGAAAAGGTCCGTTTTCATTACAATCCCAAAGAAAGGCAATGCCAAAGAATACTCAAACTACCACACAATTGCACTCATCTCACACGCTAGTGAAGTAATGCTCAAAATTCTCCAAGCCAGGCTTCAGCAATATGTGAACCGTGAACTTCCAGATGTTCAAGCTGGTTTTAGAAAAGGCAGAGCAACCAGAGATCAAATTGCCAACATCCGCTGGATCATCGAAAAAGGAACAGAATTCCAGAAAAACATCTATTTCTGCTTTATTGACTATGCCAAAGCCTTTGACTGTGTGGATCACAATAAACTGTGGAAAATTCTTCAAGGGATGGGAATACCAGACCACCGGACCTGCCTCTTGAGAAACCTATATGCAGGTCAGGAAGCAACAGTTCGAACTGGACATGGAACAACAGTCTGGTTCCAAATAGGAAAAGGAGTATGTCAAGGCTGTATATTGTCACCCTGCTTATTTAACTTCTATGTAGAGTACATCAAAGAAGCACAAGCTGGAATCAAGATTGCGGGGAGAAATATCAATAACCTCAGATATGCAGGTGACAGCACCCTTATGGCAGAAAGTGAAGAGGAGCTAAAGAGCCTCTTGATGAAAGTGAAAGAGAAGAGTGAAATAGTTGGCTTAAAGCTCAACATTCAGAAAATGAAGATCATGGCATCTGGTCTCATCACTTCATGGGAAAGAGATGGGGAAACAGTGGAAACAGTGGCAGACTTTATCTTTGGGCTCCAAAATCACTGCAGATGGTGATTGCAGCCATGAAATTAAAGATGCTTACTCCTTGGAAGAAAAGTTATGACCAACCTAGATAGCATATTCAAAAGCAGAGACATTACTTTGCCAACAAAGGTCCATCTAGTCAAGGCTATGGTTTTTGCTGTGGTCATGTATGGATGTGAGAGTTGGACTGTGAAGAAGGCTGACTGCCATAGAATTGATGCTTTTGAACTGTGGTGTTGAAGAAGACTCTTGAGAGTCCCTTGGACTGCCAGGAGATCCAACCAGTCCATTCTAAAGGAGATCAACCCTGGGATTTCTTTGGAAGGGATCATGCTGAAGCTGAAACTCCAGTACTTTGGCCACCTCATGCTAAGAGTTGACTCATTGGAAAGACTCTGATGCTGGGAGGGATTGGAGGCAGGAGGAGAAGGGGATGACAGAGGCTGAGATGGCTGGGTGGTATCACCGACTCAATGGACATGAGTCTGAGTGAACTCTGAGAGATGGTGATGGACAGGAAGGCCTGGCGTGCTGCGATTCATGGGGTCGCAAAGAGTCAGGCACAACTGAGCGACTGAACTGAACTGAATAATCTATGTGTATACATATATGAATATAAGTGAATCACTTTGCTGTACACTTGAAACTAATACAATACTGTAAATCAACTATACTTCAATAAAAAAAAAGTATGTCCTCCAAGAAGCAATCAGCAATGCAGCAAGATGAATCCCCTATAAATATAGCTAGATTGCAGCATTCAAGAAATTGTAAGTGAATAGAAAATATATTACTGAATTTTTCACAAAGATTCTATTGTCAAATTATCCTTTCTTGTGTATAAAGAAAATATTCAAGAATTGCTTTCTAAAACAAGGATTTATCATTCTGGCAACCCAAACCACTATGTAAAAACAGTCATAATTATTAAAATTTTGTGCTTAAGTTTTAATACATTATTAATTAATTAGAATTATTCAAGTGTTTTAATTTTCAAAATGATTGAAGCCTTCACAGAATGTTTTAACTCAGAACTGTATTTTATGACATACAGAGTATGTGTAATAGTCCAGCCCACACCATGTTCAAGTCTGTAATATTTAAGCAATATTTCTCTTGATATGAATTAGTATATGGTAATTGATTGGCCCACCCAAGCACAACATCTATAGTCTTTGAACAAATGAGGAAAATATAGAGAAGTCTATTATGTCAGGATGAAATGCGTCTTGTAAAATGACAATTTCTTAGAAATTTAATCAAACAAAATGAGCCTAATATTGGGCTGACATTCATTCCAACGGAAATTGGCTGGGGAATGGTCCTGAAATGTTTTCCATTAAATGTGGCTCTGCTGGGGCATTCAGGTTCACTCAGGTGTGAGAAGCAGATAATGACTTGCTGAGAACAAGAGAAAGGTAATGGAATCAATAGGTATTTCCTTTGAAGGAATACACAAAGTTAGAACTTAAAAGAGGTATTATTGAATAGTTTCAGACACAACTGAAGATGATCTGACCACAGCCAAAGTTGAGGAAATAGCACAACCTACGGATTCCCCATTTGGACTTTGGAGGTAACTGGACCTGGACTCCAGTCCTAGTTGGGCAACTTACTGGTTCACTTCATTGTGCATTTCGAGCTGTCAGAGCCTTTTAATTTCCTCCTCTGTAAATTAGTGTTAATAATATTGCCCAGTTCAAAGAGCTATTGAAAGGTTCACTGATGTAATGCCCATTAAATGCTCTCAATGAAGGCTAGTGGTTATTATTCCATGATATAGCAGAACATTTCTTTTTCTGTGCTTCCAAAGTGATTTCACATCCAGTGCTAATTGGTACAATATTGTCCCTTTCCAGTTCACTTTTTCTGATATTCTCTTAATAGGATCTTGAGTCAAGGCCTAGGAATGGATAAGGAGTGTCACCAATGCTGTTAATACACCTAACATCTGATATACAACATAATCCTCAACCATCCCTGAAACACCAACAGTCAATGCTATAAGCTCAGCTCATTTGAGCTTACTAAAATCAGAAAATGTTCACACTGGAAGAGCATGTTGCCATCTAAGGACAACTCCTCATTTTACATGTGGGGAATGGCAGAAATGCAGAAAATAGCCGGAAAATAGAAACATACCACTGATGTTCTAGTTATTCCACCGCAACTTCTAGACTATGGCAGAGAATGATTAAAGCAATTGCAACAACCATAACAGTACAGACAACAGTTATTTAGTATTTCCTTTGTTCTAAGCATTATTCTAAGCATTTTGCACATACTAACACTTGTAATTGTCACAACCACCCAACAATTGGTATTTCTCTTATGTCAGTATACTTTAGCTTCTAAAAATATGGAGAAGTAACCTTTCTAGCAAGGCCACATGTCTAGTAGGTGGTGTGGAAGAAAAAGAGTATTTGTATTTGCTACCTTTTATACACCAAACGGGCTTCCCTGGTGGTTTAGACGTTAAAGAATCTGCCTGCAATGAGAGAGATCTCATTGAAATCTGGGTTCAGTCCCTGGGTTGGGAAGATCCCCCGGAGGAGCACAGGGCAACCCACTCTAGTGTCCTTGCCTGGAGAATCTTCATGGACAGAGGAGCCTGGCAGTCTACAGTCCAGGGAGTCACAAAGAGTCGGACATGACTGAGCAACTAAGCACAACACAGCATACACCAAGCATATGCTAATTTCTTTAAGAAAGTTAAAGGGAACTAACATTATTGAGAACTTAACCAGAGTCAGAAATGTTCTATTTCAAGCCAGTTCAGGCCACTTCTGAAGAATAAGGATGATCTTCTTTCTAGGGGCATGTCCTCAATAAGCTCCTCAGTTTTACAAGGGACAAATCCTATCTCTTAAAACATCTGTAAGAATAGGTTGGGTTCTTCCCTGTTGTCCCTTTCTTCTATTGTACAAAATATATATCAAATTGAAAACTCATTAGATGGGTGGGATAGTGTCAGTTTGATTGGGCCATGGATGCCCAGATAATTGGTCAAACATTAGTCTGGTATGTTTGTGAGGGTATGTCTGAATGGGATTAACATTTGAATCAAAAGACTAAGTAAAGCACACTACCCTCCACAGTATGAGTAATTCAATCAGTTGACAGTCTGAACAGAACAAAAAAGTTGGCCCTCAGGTAGGTAAGAGGGAACTGCCTTGAGCCAGGACATTATATATTCCCTGCCTTTGGACTCAAACCAAAATGTTGGCCCTTCCTGAATATCAGGTCTGCCAGAGTTTGGACTAGAACTACACGATCAGTTTTTCGGTACCTCCAGCCTTGCCAACTGCATATCTTGGAACTTGTCAGCCTCCACAATTGGTGCCTTCACAATAAATATGTCTCTCGCCCCCTCTCTCCCTGCCTGCCTCCCCGTATATATTTAGAGAGGGAACGGTGCAGAACCTCCTATATGCAGATTTTTTTCAACAGTAAATACTATAGTACCACATAATGTCTGGTTTGTTGAATCCTCAGATGAGAAGATGTAGAACTGTGGGCACGGAGGAACTGCAGATATGGAAAAATCACATATATGGAGAGCCAACTATAAGATACATGCACATTTTTTACTGAGTAGAGGGTCAGCACCCCTAACTCCCACATTGTCCAAGGGTCAACTACATATAGAGAAAGAAAATTCTTTTCTCTGAAGAACTATAACTAAGGCATACAGGTTTAGCACAGGCTAGATGAGACATAGCGGAAGGCAGAATCAGTAATGGAAAAGAGTGAAAAACCCACAAATTTCAATAGAAAACACTGAGACATGTAATACATGTCAAAGAACTAACACATGTAATTAGATTCCAAGAAACAAAACACAAGAATACCAAAAATAAGCACTATTTGAAAAATTAATGATCACGAATTTTTGAAATCTGATGAAAGACCTTAATACAGAGTTGAAGAAGCTCAGTGAATCTGAACCAGGATGAACCACACCTGGGCACATAAGAGTCTGTTGAAAACAAACAAACAACAACCAAACATGAAGAGAAAACTCTTAGAATCAGCCAGAAGGGAGAAAGAAATTTTCTTCCAGGAAGAACAAGTAAAATGACACCTGACTTCTCAACAGCAACTGTGTTTGCCTGAAGAAATTATAATTGTTTTTTTAAGTGCTAAAAGAAAAAATAACTGCTAACACTAGGGCTCTATACGTGGTAGAAAATATATTTTGAAATAAGAGCAAAAGAAAGATATTCTCAGACAGGAATGAGAGAATTTACTGAAACCGACTTTTACTCTAGGAAATACTAAAGGAATTTCTGCAACTTAAAAGAGAAAAGATTGCAGATGAAATCATAGAAATCCAAGAAGTGACAAATAGCAAGAGAAAAGGGAAACAGGAAAATATAAAAGATTACTGACTGTTTAAGGCAATAATAATGATAATGTTTTGTGGAGTTTGTAGCTTATTTAGAAATAAAATATATGACAAAAATAGCAAATAAAAGGTGAATTATTTAAGGTAAATCTAAATTATAATAATTGTAATTGAGATCAAATAAGCAAATATTTTTCTCCAAAACTCCTACTCACAATATCCCTATTTATTACAAACTCTGCAGCCAAGCTTTTCTAACTGATCATCATTTTGATCTTTTTTTTAATCTTTGACTTCTTTTTATATAGACTTTCTAAAATGAAATAAACGTATAAGTCAAGCTTATCCCGGGAATAAATATTACCATCCGCAATCTTTGTTTTAGATGGCAGAGTTTTAACGCCCTCCTTGCCCTATTAAGGTATACTTTTGCTGGACTCCACACTGACATGCAGTATAAGAAATAGCCCACTGAAGTCTGTGGTTGAGAATATAGTTCACAACAAACCTCTGCTTCTCTCAGAACAGTCTTCTGAAGTGTTTTGTTTTTATTTGGCTGATCATGTGAATTATGTATCTTATCACATTAACTTCTTTGCTTTATTTACTATAAAGCTCTGTGACAAACTTGCAGCTCAACAATGTAGAAATATGTATATACATTGCTATTTATACATATTTTGCATTCACCCTTCATTGTATTCCAGTTATCCCCATGTTTAATGTGCCTTCACTAATATTTTCTCCTCCGCTTTTATATGTAATCCTAGTAACTTAGATGTTTTTATATGTCACCTCAAGCCCTTTTTAGAACAAGAAAGGAAATAAATACATTGCACTTATATTCATATACACACACACACACATATTTACTCATTCTGGGTTCTTTTCAAATATTTTCTCATTAAATCATCACAAGCCAAAAAGGAAATACTTATTCTCTCCATTTGACATATGAGAAAACAGAATCAATGACTAGCCCCAAATCACACAATAAATAGTGAAGCCAGAATCCTCCCCTTTGCTCAAAAGCCTATGATTTTTCTTTTATGCCATGCCATGCCTCTCATTTGCTGATTGTACCATTCATTTATTCATTCATTGGATGCCTGTGTATTGACTACAAACTACTTGCCAGATTGGTGATAGATAAACCAATCAAGGTGTCACCTCTCAAGCAGCCTGCAGACGGTAGGTTTCTTTTACCAAGATACCTGTTTTGTAAATTAGATTATAGGTGCTTAAGAGATAAATACTATTATATACAACTCTGTATGACCCTCCACACCTATCCCACACTATCCCAAGTGCTCCATGAGCTATAGCTATAGTGCTTATCCACACTACCCCAGTCAACTTTAGAGTAAACACACTCACAAGAACAGTGAGGAGAATCAGCATGGCAATTAGTGGGAGGTTTTCCTAAGTAATCCAAAAAATTACTAGGTTAATTACTTTCTTTAATTACTAAAGCAATATTGAGCTTTAGTATTATACAATGCAGAGGGAAAGAAAAGGAAAAAAAAAAGCACAAAACCTAATTGAATTATGTCGAATTACACTGAACAAAAGGTAACTTTGGAAGCAACTAGTCAAGTATGTCAGTCTGCTATGGTGTTTGGGAGCCCAGATTCCCTTCATAATTCAATGTCTTGTAACAACCACCACCCCCCCAGGGACTGCAAATATGCCCTGAACAATGGCTGAATATGGGTTTGGGTGCTTAATGGGATGCTGTCAGCAAAGAGAAATGGTCTCATTTCAGCCCATTACTCAAACTCTACATACTAAACCAGTGTTTCTGAATGTTACCCGCAGCTAAGGGACACACAATAATTTTACTAAACAAAGGACCTTACGAGGTTCTATAAGGACAGAAACTGGAGGTTTTTCTCAGGGATCAAGGAACAATACCCATAACTCACAGGTCTGTACTTTGCTGTGGAGAATCGAAAGCCAATGAGTTGAGTCTTTCCGTACTGGAGCTCTCACACACATTGTTCTCTGCAGAAACCTTTTCATCATCCCTCAAGGTATAAAGATTAATCGTTTCAGAGAGAAAACGTGAGTTCTTTAAACATTGCAGGAAGTCTCTTTTCCTGAATAGAAGGGTCCCTTATGCCCACAGGCGTTAAAGATGCATGGATGATGAGCTGGTGAGCCCTGAGGGAACCCAGGAAGGAAAAGAATACCTGTCAACTACCAACCATCAGACTACAGACTACAGCCATCAGACTACACTCCCTATGGTGAGCCCTGAGGGAACTCAGGATGTGAAAACACAGGATACTGGCCCCAGATAACTGAGGTACATATCGAAAGAATGATTTCAGTGAGCCCAGACTCTTGCATTTTCCCATACACAGAAAAGTGCTAAATCATTTAACTTGGGATATCTGGTTTTCTTTAAGAAACACTCAACTTTTGATGTTTCTGACTGGTATGATCTAAATCAAACCCCTAATGATTATCCAGTGGAGGTGACAAATAGATTCAAGGAATTAGATCTGGTAGACAGAGTGGCCTGAAGAACTGTGGATGGAAACTCGTAACACTGTACAGGAGGCAGGGACCAAAACTATCTCAAAGAAAAGAAATATAAGAAGGCAAGGTGGTTATCTGAAGAAGCTTCACAATAGCCAAGCAAATAAGAGAAGCAAAAGGCAAGGGAGATAGGGAAAGATATACCCAACTGAGTGCAGAGTTCCAGAGAATAGCAAGGAAAGATAAAAGGACTTCTTAAATAAACAATACAAAAAATAGAGGAAAACAATAGAATGGAAAAAACTAGAAGTCTCTTCAAGAAAATTTGAGATATCAAGGGAACATTTCATGTAAGAATGGGCACAATAAAGGACAGAAACAGTAAGGATCTAACAGAAGCAAAAGAGATTAAGAAGAGGTGACAAGAATATGCAGAAGAATTAACAAAAAGGTCTTAATGACCCAGATAAGAATGATGGTGTGATCACTCACCTAAAGCTGAACATCTGGGGTGTGAAGTCAAGCGGGCCTTAGGAAGCATTACTATTAACAAAGTTAGTGGATGTGATGGAATTCCAGCTGAGTTGTTTAAAATCCTAAGAGATGGTGCAGTTAAAGTGTTGCACTCAATGTGCCAGCAAATTTGGAAAACTTAGCAGTGGCCACAAGACTGAAAAGGTCAGTTTTATTTCCAATACCAAGGAAGGGCAATGTCAACGAATGTTCACACTACCAAACAATTGCACTCATTTCACACACTAGCAAGGCAATGTTCAAAATCCTTCAAGCCAGGCTTTAGCAGGATGTGAACTGACAACTTCCAGTGTTGCAACCAAGGTTTAGAAAAGGAAGATGAACCAGAGATCAAATTACCAATGTTCATCAGATTATGAAGAAAATAAGGAAACTCCAGAAAAAAAACATTGATTTCTGCTTCATTGACTATGCTAAATCCTTTGACTTTGTGTATCATTACAAACTGTGAAAAACTCTTAAAGAAATGGGAATACCAGACCACCTGACCTGTCTCCTGAGAAACCTGTATACAGTTCAAGAAGCAACAGTTAGAACCAGACATGGAACAACAGACTGGTTGAAAATTGGGAACGCAGTACAACAAGGCTGTATATTGTCACCCTGCTGATTTAACTTATATGCAGAGTACATCATGTGAAATGCTGGGCTAGATGAATCACAAGCTGGAATCAAGATTGCTGGGGAAAATATCTATAACCTCAGATATGCAGACGACACCACACTTATGGCAGAAAACGAAGAGGAACTGAAGAGCCTCTTCATGAGGATGAAAGAGCAGAGTGAAAAAGCTGCTTAAGCACTGTTTATAATAGCCAGGACATGGAAACAACCTAGATGTCCATCAGCAGATGAATGGATAAGAAAGCTATGATACATATACACAATGGAATATTACTCAGCCATTAAAAAGAATACATTTGAATCAGTTCTAATGAGGTGGATGAAACTGGAGCCTATTATACAGAGTGAAGTAAGCCAGAAAGAAAAACACCAATACAGTATACTAATGCATATATATGGAATTTAGAAAGATGGTAATGATAACCCTGTATGCGAGATAGCAAAAGAGACACAGATGTATAGAACAGTCTTTTGGACTCTGTGGGAGAGGGAGAGGGTGGGATGAGTTGGGAGAATGGCATTGAGACATGTATAATATCATATATGAAATGAATTTCCAGTCCAGGTTCAATGCATGATACATGATGCTTGGGGCTGGTGCACTGGGATGACCCAGAGGGATGGAATGGGGAGGGAGGTGGGAAGGGGGTTCAGGATGGGGAACACGTGTATACCCATGGTGGATTCATGATGATGTATGGCAAAACCAATACAATATTGTAAAGTAATTAACCTCCAATTAAAATAAATAAATTAAAGAAAGAAAAAGCTGCTTAAAACTCAACATTGAAAAAGTGAAGATCATGGCATCCGGTCCCACCACTTCATGGCAAATAGAAGGGGGAGAAAATGGAACAGTGACAGATTTTATTTTCTTGGGATCCAAAATCACTTCAGACAGTGATTGCAGCCATGAAATTAAAAGACATTTGCTCCTTGGAAAACAAGTTATGACCAACCTAGACAGCATATTAAAAAGCAGAGGCATTACTTTGTTGACAAATCTCCGTATAGTCAAAGCTATGGTTTTTCCAGTAGTCATGTATGAATATGAGAGTTGGACCACAAAGAAGGCTGAGCACTGAAGAACTGATGCTTTTGAAATGGTGTTAGAAAAGACTCTTGAGAGTCCCTTGGGCTGAAAGGAGACCCAACGAGTCCATCCTAAAGAAAATCAACCCTGAATATTCACTGGAAGGACTGATGCTGAAGCTCCAATATTCTGACCACTTGATACAAAGAGTCAACTCATTGGAAAAGACCCTGATACTGGAAAAGATTGAACACAAAAGGAGAAGGGGGTGGCAGAGGATGAGATGGTTAGACAGCATCACAGACTCAAGGGACACGAATTTGAGCAAAGTCTGGGAGATAGTGAAGGACAGACAAGCCTGGTGTGCTGCAGTCCATGGAGTCACAAAGAGCTGGACATGGCTTAAAGACTGAACAATAACCACAAAAACCCTCAGTTTTTTAAAAATCTTCTGTACAAAATGGCTCCCCCTCTGGCCTCCTCAGAGTAGTTCTCTGAAGGTTAATTGAGAAGCTGCCTCCCAAGTTTAGTCCTAAAAATTTCTACCGAATAAAACATAATTCTCAACTTTTAGGTTGTAAATATTTTTTTAAGTCCACTGGGGAAATATGGAAACAGGGAACTGTGTGGCAGGATGCAGGTCTCATTGATATCGAAAGTGTTTTGTGTCTTTTTGTTTGTTTGTTTGTTTTGTTTTGTTTTTGAGGTAGAAACTTTAAAGGACAAAACTCTAAGTTCACCAAGAAAAAAAAAAAGTATTGCTTCTAGCTTAAAGGACAAGTCCAAGGATAAAACGATATGTGATATGATAAAGCACAGGATCAATCTGTAGAGTCCTAAGTCAATGGAAATAGTGGTGCTCTCTTACATACTGCCATAATCCACTGAAGACGTGGTTTGGGGGATTTTCTCGCCACTCTTTTGGGGAAGACTTCTGTATTCCAGGCATTGTGCTGATATTTCCCACTTTCTCATCTTTTTTCTTTACAACGATCCTCAAGTGAACGATATCACACCTACTTTTAGTAAACAAAACTGCAGCCTGCAACAATCAGTAATGTGCTGGTGTTCCCACAGCTAGTAAAGGGCAGAGCCCGAAGTCTACCCCCACCTTCTCTGAGTTTCTCTCTCCATGTGCTCTGCCCAGTCTCCCAGAGAAGTACAGAGAAGACAAGAGTAGCAGTGAAATTTGGGAAGTGTTTCAACTAAAGTCTTGACCTCAAAGAAAACTCCCTGTACTAATAAATCTACCCATTTGGACCAGACTCAGTAGTTTAGAACTATCTGCAGGCCCCTGAGGAAAGTGAGATGTGCGCCTTCCACAGTGAGAGGGAAGAGTCTGTGCGGATGTTCTGATTAACATTAGAATCCTGATGTCAGAGCTCAAAGTCAACACTGACCCGGAAGGGCACTCCTCTCCCCCTTCAGTGGCTTCAGAGAGCCCTCCCCTCCCCCAAGTCTTTACCCCTTCTAGTCCCCCTGCAGAAGCTCCCCAGGCTTCCCAGTTTACTGCAGTGATTCATGGTAGTGTCATCTAGGTATTGGCACCTGCCATGGACACTTGCCTCCTACCTATCTACCTCTATAAAATTAAGTCATATTCTGCTGACCTTCAACACCCCCTGAAAGGAGCTCAGGGTGGAGTGCAGAAAAGAGTCACTCTGTGCTAGGAGTTGGTGGGTAGTGGAATGGCAGGACAGGTCTTCGGAGAGTTAGGTATTTTCAGAGCCGATTTTATAAGCCCAATTCTTGTATCTCCCCATACCTAGAAAAGCACTAAAATCCTTCAGGAGACGACTGTTCCTCATGACTAGCAAAGACTTCAAGACACTAGAAGAAACCTTCTGGAAAAATATGTGACTGATTGCACATATTCCCCTTTCGCCAAAAGTCACACATAGACTGGCCCTCCCCCACTATCTCTTTGGAGCCCAGAGCTATCCCAGGTGCTGTCTCCCTGGCTGTAGATCTCATTTTGCCCCAAATAAAACTTACTGACAACTCTCACGTTGTACGTTTTTTTAATAAAGTCAACAGTAGTGAGAAACTCTTGTCCAAGAGTCTACTCAAGGAAACCATGAGGAGGCAGGGAACTTAGGCATCTGGGGAAAACTCTGGAGGCCAACTGGTCACAACACACAGTAAGCAGAAATGAATGACTGGGGCCACAAACAATTTAATTGCTTAAATTGTTGCATTAAGTGACTATTGAAAGAACTTAGCTCTTCATGGAACCTCCTAGAAGAGTAAAATCAAAAGCATTCTTAGACTTGTTTTGAATTTGCTAATCCCAGTCAATTGAAGTCACTCCAGTCTCTTCTCATTTCCCTTCCCACCTGTCCGCTTTTTCTTCTGCAAATGACACACACAGCTCCCAGCCTGCAAGATGACTGTGGCTTTACTCCTCAGAGTGACTGTCAAGATGACATAGTGAATACAAAGTGAAAAGGGAGGGAAAATACTCCATTGTTTTGCACAAAGCAAGCTAGTGCTTAATCTAATGCAAACATAATTACTTTTACTGAAACAAAAGGGGGAAAATAAATTAAAAAAAAACATAATGTTTACAGCATAGGCTGTCTGCTCGGAAATGAACAGCTACGTGGACATCAGATAGCAATCACATTTCTCCTCTCAGCTGCTGCTTTTTGGAAACAAATCTGAAAAGCATTTACAGAACAGAAACAGGGGTTCTGAGTCCTAGCTAGTTTTTTTTTTTTTTTTTTCTTATCTTCAATAGTTCCCATTTTAGGTTCCTGTCCTTGTTCACTTCTTTAGTTTGAATACTAATAGCAGGTTGGCACTTTGAGAAATGGCATTAAAGTTGAGTGTCAGGAAGAGGGACATTTAACTTTTTTTTTCCATTGACCTTTACATAGAATTGATCCCTTTGGTATTTTCAAACAGTGAGTCAGAAGGAATATTCTTTGATTCACTCAACAGATATTGAAAGCCAGGCTACTCTGTAACAGGTGCCGTACTGGGGTGAGCAATACAGAAATGAGGGCTGTCCTAAAGTAGACAGTATAGCGGAAAGAAAACACATGGAATAATTATGCAAATAAATACAGAAAAGTACATGCTGCTCTGAGAGCATATAACAGAGAAGCCTCAACTATTAGCAGGGTAGTAAAGGAGGGTGGTCAGGAGTAGCCCTCCAGGAAGTCCTGAAGGCTCCAAGGAAGATTCCACTTCCAAGTTCATTCAGGTTTTGAATGGAATTCCGGTGCCTTGATGCGTGGGTCCCCTCAGATTCAAGGCAACAATAGCACAGGGAATCCTCATATTTCAAATCTCTGAATTCCCCTGCCACTACTATCCTGAGAAAGATCTCTGCTTCAGAAGTCTCGTGTGATTACATTTGACTCTCACATTAATCCAAGATGAATTGCTATTTGAAGGTCAGCTGACTATTAATCAGATTTACAAAGTCCCTTGTGCCGTGTATCATAACATATTCACAGAAGAAACACCAGAGGGCAGAGGTCATTTGGACTACAGTTCTGCCTGTCACGTGGAGTATTTCGTGATGAGACCTCTAAAACACCCCGAGACTAGCAGATTTCTGCAGCTACTTCCCAAGGAAAGGGTGTACGGAAACTAAAATTTTGTGTTTTTAAGTTGCCGTTTCTCAGTTGTAATTTCTCTCCTCCCTGCCACTTTCCTCCTTGAATCTTGGCTCAGCAGCTTTGATACAGACAGTCTACTTGAATTCTCTGAGCTTCAGATTTCCTATCTGTAAACAGGGATGATAACAATAGCACAAACTCAAAGGGTTGCTCCGAAAACTAAATAAGTTAGGATGATACCTGACAGCTTCAAAAAGCCAACCCTGGTTACCACAAATTGGCAGAACCATCTGTGTGTCCACACTTCCGATCTCTGACTAGAATTTATTTATCATTTTCTTAAAATATTTATTAATTTTTGGCTGTGCCTGGCCTTAGTTGTGGCATGCTGGCTTCGTTGCCTACCCCATAGCATGTGGAAGCTTAGTTCCCCGATCAGGGATCAAACCTCTGTCCCTCTGTCTTGGAAGGCAGATTCTTAGTCACTGGACCATTAAGGAAGTCCCCTCTCTTAGAGATTAGCTAAGATTAGAATTTAGCTAGACCCCCGCCCAGCCCTGCTTTTTATCAGTCTGTGCTGTTTTTCCATTTCACAAACTCTTCCTCTTAGTGTCCACGTTCTTCAGATCCTCTTCCCAGTGACTCTTTCATGACTCAACACACTGACTCTGCTCCCTACAAACTATTTTCCAAGCTGCAATCTCTGGATTGGAACTAGATCTTGTAACCTAGCAGGACCCCACAGGGCCTTCCACGACAGGCCTTCCCACAGAGCCTCTGCTTTAGCTCCTCTCTCAAATACCTATTGAATAGATAACAGTATTTGATGCAAATTTACTGAGTTGTTTTGCAGATCAGGCTTCCCTTATGGCTCAGCTGGTAAAGAATTTGCCTATAATGTGGGAGACCTGGGTTCAATCCCTGGATTGAGAAAATCTCCTGGAGAAGGGAAAGGCTACCCACTCCAGTATTCTGGCCTGGAGAATTCCATGTACTGGGGTCTCAAGGAGTCGGACATGACTGATCAACAGATATGATAACCCCTACCAAAAGGAAGTTATTAACCACTGACCATGAGCTCATCGCCCCAGCCCTCCTGGAGCCTAAGGTGATAATATTCACCCCTGTGATACTACCTGGTCCCCTCACCATCAGCCAATCAGAGAATTGTGCACGACCTGATCACAAACCCTGTGACTTCCCTCCATCACCTGGCTTTTGAAAATGCTTTGTGGAAAACCTTCAGGGAATTTGGGGCTTTTTAGGGCAGGAGCCCCTTGTCTCCTTGCATTTTGTTGTTCAGTCACTCAGTCAAGTCTGACTCTTTGCAACCCCAAGGGCTGCAACACACCATGCTTCCTTGTCCTTCACTATCTCCCGGAGCTTGCTCAAACTCATGTCCATTGAGTCAATGATGCCATCCAGTCATCTCATCCTCTGTCGCCCCCTTCTCCTCCCGCCTTCAATCGTTCTCAGCATCAGGGTCTTTTCAATGAGTCAGCTCTTCTTCTCAGGTGGCCAAAGTATTGGAGCTTCAGCTTCAGCATCAGTCCTTCCAATGAATATTCAGGACTGATTTCCTTTAGGATTGACTGGTTGGATCTCCTTGAAGACCAAGGGACTCTCAAGAGTCTTCTCCAACACTACAGTTGGAAAGTATCAATTCTTCATCACTCAACAGGGCCCTGCAATGAACCTTTCTCTGCTCCAAACTCCAACATTTCTGTTTGTTTGGACTCACTGTGTATTGGGCACAGGAACTTGCACCAACAATGTTTGTTGGCCCATGTTTGACATGCCCTTGATTCCTCTTCCAGAAGATGCCAACTATCCTTTCATTTGGTAGGAAATAGGAAAGATTGGGCTTCCCCGGTAGCTCAGCTAGTAAAGAATCCACCTGCAATGCAGAAGACATTGGTTCGATTTCTGGATCAGGAAGATCCCCTGGTGAAGGGATAGGCTACCCACTCCAGTGTTGCTGGGCTTCCCTGGTGGCTCAGATGGTAAAGAATCTGCCTGCAATGCACGAGACCTGGATTTGATCCCTGGGTGGTGAAGATCTCCTGGAGGAGGGCATGGCAACCCACTCCATTATTCTTGCCTGGAGAAGCCCCATGGACAGAGGAGTCTGGCAGGGTACAGTCCATGGGGTCACAAAGAATCGGACATGATTGAGAGACTAAGCACAGCACAGCGCAGAACCAGGATTTAAGATAAGAAATTCTCTTGTATCCTGTGACCCATCTTACTTCGGCCAATCTCAGCTGAATGAGTGAGTACACCATGTGTCTACTTTTGGTTTTATGATGCTCTTGCTTCTTCTGAGAGTGCATTGATAATTAACAGAAATGCAAAATTTTCCTTCTTCCTCCCCTTTCCAAACCATCAAAGTAACTGGTGAGTTTCTCTGGTGAATTGAACTCTTTTGGGACTAGGGGACCCCTGATCTCCTGGGATTATTTTAGCAATTCATGCTGAATAGTTCAATTCAGAGCAGCACTTTTGTGGAAGCTTGCATGAAATGCAGACTATGTAACTGCTCTGCTCAGCAAGTTTATCTGCTGACCACCTCTCCAAGACTGCAGGGAAAGGAGCTGGGATTCCGAACACATTGCTGCATTGTTGTTAGCTTAGATTCAAGCGAAGCAATCAGATTGCATAAAGGAAAAAGGATGAGAAATATAATATTTTCTCATTGTTTTGAAGGTATTAGACTTTAGTTTTACTTCACACTTTAATTTGAGCAATGAATAAAGAAATGATAAGGCTTCTATAGAGGTAAAAATCAAGAAATTAGGATCCTTTGTTCTCAATGTGAAGTGAAGTCACTCAGTCGTGTCCGACTCTTTGTGACCCCATGGACTGTAGCCCACCAGGCTCCTTGGTCCATGGGATTTTCCAGGCATGAATACTGGAGTGAGTTTCCATTCCCTTCTCCAAGGGATCTTCCCAACCCAGGGATCAAACCCAGGTCGCCCACATTGTAAACAGATGCTTTACCATCTGAGCTACAGGCTAAAGGGAAAGGTCACTGGAATATTAAAAAAAAATCTATACACACATATATAAAACTATAGTTTTCTTTTTTTTGGTTTTGCTCACCCTCATTCTCTCTGAGATGCCCAAGATTTTTTTTTTTTTTAATATTCCAGTGACCTTTCCCTTTAGCCGGATCCCCACTCCAGTACTCTTGCCTGGAAAATCCCATGGATGGAGGAGCCTGGTAGGCTGCAGTCCATGGGATCGCGAAGAGTCAGACATGACTGAGCAACTTCACTTTCACTTTTCACTTTCACACATTGGAGAAGGAAATGACAACCCACTCCAGAGTTCTTGCCTGGAGAATCCCAGGGACGGGGGAGCCTGGTGGGCTGCCGTCTATGGGGTCGCACAGAGTCGGAAACAACTGAAGCAACTTACCAGCAGCATATATACATATGTGTATACATATATATATGTATATATGGGGACATAGGATTTTTCCATTGGGTTTTATTTTTGTTAACATGGGAAAATAAATTTATCTCATCTAAGAATAGCAGTAACTCTCTGTAGAACCAAAAGGGGCATTTATTTATAAAGATTAATTTTTTCTCCCTTCCTGATGAAAACCAGTGTTTCATTTTATATTAAAATTATGCTTCACTGAACATTTTATTAGTAATAATTCACTATTTAAAATGTATATTTCAGTAATGAAAAACAATTCACTAGGCTTGAAAGAAATCCAAATTATTTAAAATGAAAGAACCGTCCCTTTTAATTATGGTAGAGGTTTCTCTAACCAGACATGCAAAACACCTTCCAAAGAGTCCTTGAATTTTTTTCTTTAGAATTGCTTCAGATTTACAAATTATGCTGAAATTAGTAAGAGAGTTCTCATATATCCCAAACCCAGTTTCCCATATTATTAACATCTTAAATTGGTATGGCAGATTTGCTATAATGAATGAACAAATATTCATCACCTCATCTAAAATAAACTGTATATTTCATTCAAATTTCTTCAGTTTTTTTCCCTTAATCTTCTTTTTGTATTCTAGGACCCTCTTTAGGAAATCATTTTTTACTTAGTTGTCATGTCCTTGGGCTTCTCTTTGCTGTGATAATTTCTCGCTTTCCTTATTTTTGAAGACCTTGATAGTTTTGAGGAGTAGAAGTCTCAGACTTGTACAGACTTGTACAGACTGTCCCTCAGTTGGGCTTTTTCTAATGGTTTCTCATGATCAGAGCAGCTGAGGACGTTCTGAGAGGAAGACTACAGAGGTGCAGCGCCATTCTTGTGTGCGTCTGCTCAGGCGTGTCTGACTCTTGGAGACCCTTTGGACTAGCCCACTAGACTCCTGTCCAGGATTTTCCAAGTAAGAATACTGGAGTGGGCTGTTATTTCCTCCTCCAGGGGAGCTCCCTGACCCAGGGATCAACTTCCTTTAGCAAAGCAATAAATATTGGGCTGCCTGAAACCTGGGGTTGATTTGTTATGTCATTGCAACGAATAGTGTCAGTAGAAGACATCTCTTCTAATAAAGCAATGAAACCCTTTTGTACCATAGTTTGAACTAAACATCCCAGTCTCTCACCATCCAATAACTGAAGAAAAGCAGATTCTATGTCAAGACTTAATTATCCGTTTTCAGCCTTGACAGCTTTTATCAATGCTAAAAGCATCCACCCAAAAAAGTTAGGAGAATTAATGTGAAAGTGAATTTGAAATTTTGAATACACTGTGCTATTAGCCAAATTAAAATGTATAAAATCAATTGCCCCAAATCCTAAAAAATGAAATAGATGGTTTCTATCCAATGTTAGAGTAAAAGCAAGAGCTTATGGAGGAGAAACAGCAAAAATGTAATCTCTTCCATGTCTGAGTTCTATGAAGTGAACAAAAGCACTGCCAGAAGAAAAATGTAAAAATCCCAAATAACCCATGGAGTCTCAAAGTGCTTCATATTGATTAAATTTTGCCTTTGATTTCACAACTTATTGACCAGAGACATATTAATATCTTTTGTTACCCAAATGTTACTGGTCAAAGATATTTCAATATTCAGTTACATAACAAATCACTGGCCTCAGGCATTAGTTTCTGCAAAAATCCTCCAGTCAATAATGTAAGACGTCTATCAAATCACATAGTCACACTCTCCTTGATGCTCTCATTTATGTATCATTTCCTAATTGCAGACTTCAGTTTCTTAGAAAAGTGTCATGGTGGGCATTCCCCAAACATTTATAGAATAAATGAAACCTCATCTCCACTTCATAGCAATATCAAAGATTTTCCTAACTAGTTGATCCCATATTAATGATCTCTCTTCAACAACAGTGGTAGTTATGTTGAAAATATTCACTTGCTATTTCTCACATAATGCTTTATATTGTCATTTTATCATGCTATGTACCTTGTTCCCCCATTGGATTGTAAGTTCCTTGAGGGCTAAAATTAGAATCTACAGCCTCCTTACCTATAAGATAAGGATGATCATATCTCTCCTGCAAAGTTTTCATGAAATAATGCCTATGAAACACATAGTGGAGTAATTAACAAAGATAAATTGGCTAGTGACTTTCATTTCCTCTCCATTTTTACTATTTTGTATTCCTTGCTATTCCTCTTATAGTGTCTTGCACATGGTAGGGGATGAATAAAAGTATGCTGATGCACTATGAGTTTCAAGTTCAAGGAAAAGTCAGTGTTGAGGGAAGATTAAAGGGCAAAGCCTAGGTATCAGTGGCTAACTTGAAGACACAGGATTTCTATTCTTGACACTGACTTCAGCAAACGCATTGAATATTTTGCTGCTATCATTGCTCAAAACGTTTTAAAACAAATTGTAAATGCATAATATTAATATGGTACCTTTAAAGGTCACCAGAAAGATAGGCAGCATTTTCAATAATACATGTTAAGAGGGACAAGCTGGAATTCTGTCCAAATAGAAATGGAAATGCTGCTCCTACTCAAGGTTAGAATGGTTGGTGTCAATAAGAAGAGCTTGTGTTTTATTTGGAAAGCAAGGAGGCTAAGAGATATTTTCAGCACCATGCAATGACCTATAAGCTCCAACGTGCTGCCATGATATGGAGAACTGTGGCATACCACCAGTTAAAAATCTTCGTGTCCTCTCCACACTGTCTACCTCACAGGGTAAAGTCTTCTTCTTCAATGGTATTTTTTTTACAATTTATTTATTTTTAATTGAAGGATAATTGCTTTACAATATTGATTTGATTTCTGCTTTACATCAACATGAATTAGCCATAAGTGTGCATATGTCTATTCAATTCCTGGAAGATGATGCTGCAAAAGTGCTGCACTCAATATGCCAGCAAATTTGGAAAACTCAGAAGTGGCCACAGGACTGGAAAAGGTCAGTTTCATTCCAATCCCAAAGAAAGGCAATGCCAAAGAATGCTCAAACTACTGCACAATTGTACTCATCTCACACGCTAGTGAAGTAATGCTCAAAATTCTCCAAGCCAGGCTTCAGCAATATGTGAACCGTGAACTTCCAGATGTTCAAGCTGGTTTTAGAAAAGGCAGAGCAACCACAGATCAAATTGCCAACATCCGCTGGATCATGGAAAAAGCAAGAGAGTTCCAGAAAAAACATCTATTTCTGCTTTATTGACTATGCTAAAGCCTTTGACTGTGTGGATCACAATAAACTGTGGAAAATTCTTCAAGAGATGGGAATACCAGACCACCTGACCTGCCTCTTGAGAAACCTATATGCAGGTCAGGAAGCAACAGTTCAAACTGGACATGGAACAACAGACTGGTTCCAAATAGGAAAAGGAGTATGTCAAGGCTGTATATTGTCGCCCTGCTTATTTAACTTCTATGTAGAGTACATCATGAGAAACGCTGGGCTGGAAGAAGCACAAGCTGGAATCAAGACTGCTGGGAGAAATATCAATAACCTCAGATATGCAGATGACAGCACCCTTATGGCAGAAAGTGAAGAGGAACTAAAAAGCCTCTTGATGAAAGTGAAAGAGGAGAGTGAAATAGTTGGCTTAAAGCTCAACATTCAGAAAATGAAGATCATGGCATCTGGTCCCATCACTACATGGGAAATAGATGGGGAAACAGTGTCAGACTTTATTTTGGGGGGCTCCAAAATCACTGCAGATGGTGACTGCAGCCATGAAATTAAAAGACGCTTACTCCTTGGAAGAAAAGTTATAACAAACCTAGATAGCATATTGAAAAGCAGACATTACTTTGCCAACAAAGGTCCGTCTAGTCAAGGCTATGGTTTTTCCTGTGGTCATGTATGGATGTGAGAGTTGGACTGTGAAGAAAGCTGAGCGCTGAAGAACTGATGCTTTTGAACTGTGGTGTTGGAGAAGACTCTTGAGAGTCCCTTGGACTGCAAGGAGATCCAACCAGTCCATCCTAAAGGAGATCCGTCCTGAGTGTTCATTGGAAGGAATGATGCTAAAGCTGAAACTCCAATACTTTGGCCACCTCATGCGAAGAGTTGACTCATTGGAAAGACTCTGATGCTGGGAGGGATTGAGGGCAGGAGGAGAAGGGGACGACAGAGGATGAGATGGCTGGATGGCATCACTGACTCAATGGACGTGAGTTTGGGTGAACTCCAGGAGTTGGTGATTGACAGGGAGGCCTGGCGTGCTGCAATTCATGGGGTCGCAAAGAGTCAGACACGACTGAGCAACTGAACTGAACTGTACATATGTCCCCTCCCTCTTGAACTTCCCTCACCTCTCTCACCCTTTCCCACCTCTCTATGCTGTTAAGGAACCCCACTTTGAGCTCTCTGAGTCATACAGTACTCAATGGGTTTTGACGAATTATTCCACCACTGGAGAAAATAGTGGGCCTGGATAGATAATTAGAATTTCATAACAAGAACTAAGGAATCATAATCAAATGTATGCCATCCATAAAGTGCCACTTTTGTATTGCCCAAAGCCTACTATAAATGAATATAATAAAGGAATTCTCATAAACATAAAAATGACAGTCTCAGAAAAATCACGTGACATTTCTAAAAGAATTCGACTTTGCAAAGTTATTGCTGAGGCTTAAGATCAAAGGCTGAGGGCCACTGTTCTAGAAGACACCAAGAGAGGAGACATAATGAAGGAGAAAGGTGGTATCTGGGAGAAAAGTTGAAATGAAAGCAGGCACACAGAATCTGTGAGATGTATTTAAATCTCAGAACCAAACTAGCTCTCCAGGGGGAGCCGCTTTTCATCTTCTGAGTTGACACAAGCCTTTTGAAACCTCTGTGGCTTTGACCTTCCGTTATTGGCAACAACGGCCACCCGCCTTCCCCCTTCACCTGAGCCTCTCGGATGCAATACAGGGACGATGCCCTCGACCACTCTGCAATCGCGTGAGGCTTTTACTGCTCTCACTTCAAAACCAGCCAGATTGTGAGATGTGAGTCTTGCAAGAAAAGGTTTCTCTCTCAGCGCCAGCGTTTTTGGTGAGAGATGTAATACATCAAAGCGGAGAAGAGATGCAATCATGCAGGGAATGATTTCAAAAACTTTAATGAAGCATTTAAAATAAACTCATTTGAAGGTAATTTAACAACACCACTTTTATAATTAAAAATACTATTTTAGCATGCAAATGCAGAACATTAGTCCCATGTCAGGATGGAAAATGAAGTGAAACTGTAGGATTTTTGAAACATGAAAGCCATCTCAGTAGTTTCTCATCACTCCATGGTGCTCTTAGGCAGCTTAATGAAAAAAAATGAATTGATTTAAACAACATTTTGTTAGAGCAATGGGGTTTGAGGAATTAAATTAACTTGATGGTTAGTTATAAGAGCCAGGCTCGGAATTGGCATAGATTGTTACTAAAATTAATTTCTATCCTCTCCTAAGTTTTATTTGGATACATTTTTTCCCCTATTTTTTTCCTAACGTATCAACCAAGTGTTTCAGCAATTGACAGAATACCTCATCAGTCCTCTTTGATGGATTACCACTCGCTCAAAAATGTATATGTGAAGGCAGAATTATACTCTCTGGGCAAACAAACTGGACTCCAGCTGCTGCCCCTTGGAATGGCAGCAGCAGCTCAGTCTTCCCTTGAAAAGGGTCCTGGAATGACAAGGTGGCACGTGGAATAAGCCAAGACAGCAATTCTCAGTCTTTTCCCTCACCATGAAACAGACGACAAATCACATTCACGGATCATATCCACAGCTATACCTGGTTACAAATCTCAGCACCACTAAGACAGGCTGCGAGGGTCCAGGCAATTCTGAATGCACAGGTACATGCATGCGAGTTTCTCTCCCACTCAGCAGAGTATCAGAATGTTACTAAGTGAAAGCCACATTGTTATAGACATCACCTTAGGAGCTCAAATTTTTTAAAAAGTAGGTCATACAATTTGTACCTTAATGGTTACAAAAAAGAAAAGACATTAAAAAATATTATCAATAGATATTAACACGTCAGATAACATCTCCCTGACATGCACATTTTGTACTGCAAAGTATTGCTCTTTTTATGTTTGACTCTAGTTTTTTAATACTAACCTCAGTAAAGAATGCTAAAATCAGATTCTCTCTTAATAAGAATGGTTTTTTATTGGTGTCAATAAAGAGGAGTAATGAATAGCTTGCTCCAAACACAGAATTTGCATCCTACACAAACTCTCCAAGATAATAACCCCCCTTTTAAGGAGGAACAAAATAGGGTTCAGACTTGTCCAAGATTCTGCAGCTGGGAAATGGTAACTAGAAACTGATCAAAAGTTACATCCACTGTGACTTAGTAGGCAAGTGTCACCAGTGTTCAAGGTCCCATGGAAGCAAAAAATCAAGACATGAATATGGTGTTTTCATTTTTTTCCTCTCATGCAAAACTTTCTGTTCCAAAGCACCATTCTCTTTCAGAACTCTTTTGGAAGGCCACCCACATATTCCCACCAGAATGCATTTGCTCAGTGCTTGCCTCTATAAAGAAGGCCTTCCTGTTCAACTTATGAGTCACACGTGAAAATGTCTCATTTCCTCCAATCTTTCTATGGTTATACAAACATAATTTTAAGATGGTATCTCCATCTTGCTCACCCACCTAATCGCTGTAGAAATGTTTCAATGAGGACTCACAACACATTTCTAGCAAAGACAGTATTATTAAACATGCCTATCAACATATGAGACTATTTTGAAGGGCACAACAGATTTCAAACTTTTAAATCTAATACATCTATTTTTTTTATAGTCTTTGCTTCTAGAGCAGTTTTAGGCTTGCAGAAATATTAAGCAGGCGGTACAGAAAATTCCCATACACTGCCTTTTATCCCAACACACAGCTTTCCCATTCTCAGCAACAGCATTAGTGCTACACATTTGTAACAACTGATGAACAAATATTGATACATTATTATTAAATAAAGTGCATAGTCTACATTAGGGTTCATTCTTTATATTATACACTTCTGTGAATTTTGACAAATGTGAAGTGTCGTATATTTGTTAGAATATGTTTAGAAAAATGTCAGGACCCTAAAAATCCCCTGGTACTCCAGTTATTCATCCTTCCCTCTCTACTCCCAAGCCCCTGGCCACTACGCATCAAAGTACTGTCTCCAGAGCTCTGCCTTGCCCATAAAGTCATATGAAATCACACAGAAGCCTTTTCAGACTGGTTTCTCTCACTTGCGCTCAGTCCCGGCCGACTCTTTGCAGCCCCATGGACTGTAGCACACCAGGCTCCTCTGTCCATTGAATTTTGAAGGCACGAATGCTGGCGCGGGTTGCCCCTTCCTACTCCAGGGGATTCTCCCGACCTAGGGATCGAACATGCATCTCCTGCATTGGCAGGAGAATTCTTTACCACTAGTGCCACCTGGGAAGCCCTCCCACTTAACCACATTCGTTTAGTTTATTCCATATCTTCTCATAGCTTAAGAATATCTATCTTTACTTCAGCAACATGTTAAAAATAAAGTACAAAGATGTCTATTCTCCATCGTATATTTCAAAAAAGGAAGACATAAGGAAAAAGACTGGAAGGGGATTGGCTAACACGCATTAGGATCATGAGATTATGGTATGTGGTTTCTTTTGCCTATTTCTAGATTTTAGCTTTTGAAATTTTATAAAGAAATATTTCTTAAAATAGTGTTCAAAAAAGCAAAGGAGAAAATCAATCATTTCTTTATGATTCTTTTCCACTTGTTTGGCATTCTATAATTAGCTAAACACTTTTCTCTCTCACTCTTTTCCGTATGTCTTTTTTTCTTTTTTTTTTTTTTGAACTGAGAGTCAAAACTCTGTGCCTCCTTTGACTGAGATGGGAAGGCAAGAAGGAGATGAATACAAAAAAAGCAAGGAAAGAAAAATATTTTGGAAGAATTGACAGTTTTTCATATATTCTTAGTCCCCTTGTGGATTTGTAAGAAGTTATGGCTAAAGAACACACACTCTATGACAATGAATTAACTATAATTTAGACCTGCTTCCCTGGTGGCCCAGATGGTAAAGAATCTGCCTTCTACGCAGGAGCCTGAGTTCGATCCCTGGGTCAGGAAAATTCCCTGGAGCAAAGAATGGCAGCCCACTCCAGTACTCTTGCCTGGAGAATCCCATGGACAGAGGAGCCTGGTGGGCTGCAGTCCATGGGGTCGCAAAGAGTCGAACACAACTGAGCGACTTGACTTTCCCTTTCACTTTAGTCCTGCAGCAACTCCAGTTTCAGGAAAATCACACCTCTCAGCCCAAACCAAGTAAAGCAAGGTTCTCAACACAGCTGCTGTGCTTGGAGCCCTTAGCACTCTTATGAGGCAGACATATGACAGATGAAGTTGAACAAGAAAGTCAATTCACACCCGGATCTGACTCAAGAGCCTGCTTGCCTCTACTAAGCACTGCCATAGGTTACAGCATATAAAACCATACACATTCTTGTCCCCAATTTTCTCTTTTCGGCCATAGTCAAGAGTTATCATGGAGGAACGCAGGGAGGGGTTCTGGGCTGAAGACCAGTATATAATTTTGTACCTGCCCAGAGGTCTCCCTTGCTAAATGGGAGGATTAAATAATTAATGCATTTTAAGAGGCCTTTGATGAATATTCTTCAAAATCAAGGTTTCCTGCCTGGTTCAGCATGAAAGGCTTTGAGAACAATTAAAATCTCAGCTCCAACTCTCCATTTCACATATAATTGCTTTTATCTTCAACTGCTCTATCTATAAATTGAGAATCAAGTGAAAGCATTACTAAATAGAAGCCACTCAATCCATCCTTTGGGCAGGGATAGAACTGTGAGGCTCAAAACATTTGGCACCAAGAGGCATTGCTGCCTTTGTTCTACCTGGTGGAGTGACCCTGGGCAAGATTCTTAACCTCTATGCCTCTGTTGCCTCACACACATAATATGGATAACAGTACTGGCCCCAGACAGTATCTTATTCAGGTTGATTTTAATGAGGCTATTTCTTCAAGAATTCGAAGGAGGGAGATTTAATAATCAACACAAGACATAGTAACCCAGGGGCTGTGCCTCTGATTAGGGTGAAGGTCATTCTATCAAAATGCTGGCATAGCTGCAAGGACAGGAGCCTTGAGGTGATAATCATGTATTCAAGAGTGAAAAAGGTCAAAATCATGGTGAAGAGGAGAGTACATTACCCACAGTTGCCTTCAGAGTGTATATCCCAAGCTGCATAGTTTAGCAGTGGCCGGTTGCTAGAAAAGGACTCTGTCTTTGGCATAAGATAAACCCTCGATCAAATCCGGGTCTCACCACTTAGCTGTGAATTCTTGAGAAATTTGCTGAAAGTTTCTAAACTTCTAATTCAGCATCTATAAGATCAGAAAAATAAGATCACACCATTCCTCTCACCCCAGTAGAGTTGTTTTGAGTATCAAACTGGAAGAACTAACACAGGTAAATTACCTAGAAAATGACTGGCTGGCGTGCTACTGCTGCTGCTAAGTCGCTTCAGTCGTGTCCGACTCTGTGCGACCCCATGGACGACAGCCCACCAGACTCCCCCATCCTTGAGATTCTCCAGGCAAGAACACTGGAGTGGATTGCCATTTCCTTTTCCAGTGCATGAAAGTGAGAAGTGAAAGTGAAGTCACTCAGTCGTGTCCGACTCTGGCCTAGCATAAGCATTTATTAGTTTTTTGCCTCTTTGTGGGGGCTAATTCTGCCAAGAGGAAAAGATAAAAGACTCACAAAAATCTATAAATCAACCCCAACAGGAAAAACGATCTCACCACATTTCTATCTTCTCTGCTCACATTGGCAGTAACCCTGAGGCATGTATTTAATAAAGACACAGGAAGGAACTGGCTAACCAATTTACTCTGACCTTGTGTGATCTCTCCTGCAGCACCGTATCAATCAGTCTTCTCAGCCCTACTTTTCTAATTGGGATACACTCTCTCAATGGATTTCCATTCCCCCATTTTTCCTGCACCATCTGTAGGTGCGGGGACCCAGAGAACAGGGAACACTCTGAATTTTGGTTTTCTTTTATGGAACCAACTCTCCAGTGACTTGCTTTCACACCAGGGGAAAATTCGCACTTGGCTCCAGAAACTCTATTCAGTTCCCGTCAAACATGTTAATTGAACCCGGTTGAGAGGTGGATCATAAAGTAGGCTAAGCACAGAAGAATGATGCTTTCAAACTGTGGTGCTGGAGAAAACTCTTGAGAATCTCTTGGACTGCAAGGAGATCAAACCAGTCAGTCCTAAAGGAAATCAACCCTGAATACTCATTGGAAGGACTTTTGCTGAAGTTGAAGCTCCAATACTTTGGTCACCTGATGAGAAGAGCTGACTCATTGGAAAAGACCCTGATGCTGGGGAAGATTGAGGGCAGAAGGAGAAAGGGGTGACAGAGGATGAGATGTCTGGATGGCATTAGCAACTCAATGGGCATGAGTTTGAGCAAACTCCAGGAGATGATAAAGGACAGGGAAGCCTGGCATGGTGCAGTCCATGGGGGTCCCAAAGAGTCGGACACGATTTAGCAACTAAAAACAACAACAACAAATCTGAAACTCAAAGTGTAAGCAAACTCATCTGTTAGCATTAGCTGTTGGCAGTCTTCTTGCTGAAGCCCCAACCCATCTTCTTGGGTTTCTGCTCAGGTCACCTGCATCTGGGCACCAATGCCTAGTTCTGAACTATAACCAGTGGTCAGAGGAGAACAGCAATTCACAGGTCTTTCTCAGTCTCCTCTTTCAATACTGTATCCTGAGTTAACTTCCTTCATATTGTGTCAGAACCTCTTTATCTAAGACCAGTTTTCCCACCTGTTGCCAAGAACTATTCTTAACAGACTAGACATGAATTTCTCCTGAACAGCTAAAGTTAAGCTATTCAACCTCACACACATTAGGATGGATACTATAAAAAAAGAAAAGAAGTAACAATTGCTTGTGAGGATGTACAGCCCTTATAGAAAATAGGATGGAGGTTTCTTAAAAATTAAAGATAGAACTACCACATGCTCCAACAATTCCATTTCTGGGTCTATACCTAAACGAATTGAAAGCAGGATCTTGAAGAGATGTTTGTACACCTATGTTCGTACCAGCATTATCCGCCATGGCCAAAACACAGAAGAAGTTCAAGCGTCCATCATGGATTGAATGAATTTATAAAATGTGGTTTGCTGTTGCTGTTCAATCATTAAGTCGTATCTGACTCTTTGTGACCCCATAAGCTACAGTTTATGGAGTATTATTCAGTTTCCAAAGGAAAGAAATTCCAACACATGCTACAACATGCAAGAAACTTAAGGACATTAAAGTTAACTAAGTGAAAGTGAAAGTCGCTCCGTTGAGTCTGACTCTTTGCGACCACATGGACTATACAGTCCTTGGAATTCTCCAGGCCAGAATACTGGAGAGGGTAGCCATTGCCTTCTCCAGGGGATCTTCCCAACCCAGGGATCAAACCCAGGTCTTCTGAATTGCAGGCGGATTCTTTACCAGCTGAGCCACAAGGGAAGCCCAAGAATACTGGAGTGGGTAGACTTTGCCTGCTCCAGGGGATCTTCCCAACCAAGGAATCAAACGGCGGTCTCCTGAATTGCAGGCAAATTCTTTACCAACTGAGTTATCAGGGCGACCCTAAATAAGCCAGTCACAAGAAGACAAAAGTTGTTTGATTTGACTTATGTGAGATACCTAAAGTAGTCAAATTCATAGAGACATAAAGTGGTTTCTGGGACTGGGGAGAGACAGGAAGGCAGGATTCTCATTTACTGGGTAATTTTAGTTTTGCAAGATGAAAAGAGTTCTGGAAATTATACAACAATGTTAATGTACTTAATACTACTGAGTTGTATGCTTAAAAATGGTAAATCTCATGTATATTGTACCACAATAAAATTTTTTAATTTTTTAAAAGTAATCTATTTAATTTGCCAGCGGATCACTTTTCCCCTGTGCTAACCATAAGTAACACTGCCTCACTGGAGCATAATGTGGTCTACCACTCATCCTAAGGGCATTCCCACAGGCCAGGCTGCTGGAACCACTGTAAGTCTGACTCATAGGCTTCTGCAAGAGAAATAAAGTGCCACTGAAGAGAGAATAAAAGTTACAGAAAGAATTCATGCCATTGGTGAAGTTAAAGAATGTTCTAGAATGAGAACAGAATCAGAAACCTACAAAAAAGGGTAGTAAGTTAGTGCCCACAAAAGGTATTAAAGGAGAATGAAGAAGAACTTTGCAGACATACTGAGAAAGAGAGAGAGGCTCAAGGGGAAACGAGCTTCCTAATGAAGGAGGAGGCGTGCTCAATTAATTACACCTTTGAAATATTGAACTCATTCCTTAACGCTATCGCAACCCTGAAGAAAAAGAAAAGACATTTGTGCAAGTTAGAAGTAATGGAGCCTGAGAGGAACCAGCTGTCCATCAAGACCAATAAAGGGGATGTTTAGAGAACTGGAAAAATGCACATCAACAGGTCCCAAGACCTCACTTATGGGCAGTTTATTGAATTAGCACTGAGAACTTCTCTTCTAAAAAGAAATATAAACACCTTCAGAAAGATCAGGGGAGTAGCAAAGCAAAGGGCACAACCTAAATTAGAAACACCTTGAAATTGCAGACTTCTAAGTATGCAGGCCCTAATAATAGAGACAATAGATATACATATCAAAGCCCTTATTAAAATAAATACTGCCAGGAGCTGCAGAGATTTTTTTTTTAATCAAATTGATCAAATAAGAATGTTCATTGTTGAAACTCTTACTAAATCTTCTCATATATATTTATATAGCAACTGAACAATGGGGACAAGTCACTTTTGAGTTTAATTTTTGAGTTCAATTCACTCCTCTTCATGTTTTAAAGAGTTTTTGGAAGAATTGAATGCACATAAAATTAGAAAAGTACTGAGCAAAGTATCTGGTGTGCCAGAAACAGCAATCACTATTGATCATCATTACTATTATTCTGTTTAGAATTGATCAATTACCCTATCTCTTTCTTTTTTTAATTTATTTTTTATTGAAAGATAATTACTTTACAGAATTTTGCTGTTTTCTGGCAAACCTCAACATGATATTTCTCCAGAGAAGACATACAGATGGCTAACAAACACATGAAAAGATGCTCAACATCACTCATTATTAGAGAAATGCAAATCAAACTACAAGGAGATATCACCTCACACAGGTCAGAATGGCCCCCATCTCTTTCTTAAGTCTTCATTTCCTGTTGACACTTTTGCTGTTTGAACCTCCTTCCCTGAAGTGTCATTGTGCTCATCTGGCATAGTGGCTGAGTGGGCTTAGGTTAAATGGCCTCTGATGAAACAGGTTCAAATCCCACCTTATACACTTACTAATTATATGGCCTGGGGTAACTCATTTGACTTTTCTGCATCTCTGCTTCCTCAACTACAAAATGGGGAAAATGAGATCTAACTTTCAAGTTAACTACGAGGACTAAATGAGACTATCTATACAAAGGACTTTGCATAGTAGAGTCATACAAGCACTCATGAAAGGGCAGTTATCATTGCTGTTATGACAATATTATTTCTTGATTTTATAAAAGTGAAGCTCTTCTTTTGTGAAACGAGGCTGGTCTATGTGTCCTCGAGGTAAAGGGGTAAGTTGAAAGAGCAAAGCTATACTCTCTGACCTAATACCGTTGTTGAAATAGTTATAGCCATGCGTTCCGGGAAACAAACTCACTGGGAAAGACAATGCAGATAGTGGAGTGCAGTTTATTACACCGGTGGGTCCAAGGCAGAGTCTCCTCTTAGCCAAGGACCCTGACCAGTTTTTATGAAAACCTTAAATACCCTAAGTGTACATGCCCAAACCCACCTCCCCAAATTCCCTGAAACTAGTCTGAACAAAGAAAAAGAAAGATACAATCAAAGTTAACCCGACTCATATGCCTTAAGCTTAGGTAGTTAACAGTGGACAATTATCGTGGTCAAACCTCAATAAGCACAATAGAATTTTTGATTCTATTTGGTTACACAGATAATTAGAGTATTCTTTTAGGTTGAAGAGTCTAGGTAGGAGCCCTGGGGCTCTTCCATCCGGGGGTCTGATTTTCCATTGGTATGTCATTTCCATAGATACTGGGCATATAGCTCAAAGTCCGCAGTCCGGCCAAAGATGGAGTCCTGCTTTCAAGATGGAGCCTGTTCTGTCTGTTCCCTCCTTCAAAATCTCACCTAAGAATTTATGCCTTCTTTCTCAAACTAGAGGTAAAAATAAAAATTGCTTTTTAATAATATTAATAGAAGCTGTGGGGGTGGTAAGTCACTAGTAATTTGGAATAAAATTGAAACTCAAATGTTTTGCTCCAAACAGCTATTAAAATTAGTACAGAGAAAAGGTAGATTTTAACGAGGGAGGAAAAAGTCATCATAAAAGATGACGTGGCTGCCTTTGAAAGAGCCTCAGCTCTAAATATGCAGAGGAGGATTCCTGAGAGCACAGAGCAGCATGGGGTCAGAACAGGAATGAAAGGAGACACCAGAGGAAACAGCAGGGGTTCCCATTCATTTCTCTGCCAACCCCTCCAATTTTTCAACCCCATGTATTATTTAGCATCTACTACATGCAATGTCTAAGGCCATAAATATCTAAGGACATAGAGAGACTCCCCCTGTGTTGAGGGAGTCCACAGTGTAGCGGGGTAAATAAGCCGGATAAGCACAGGGCAGTGCCTCAGTGCTCTCATCTCAGTGCATATCCAGTTTTGTCAAAACAGAGCGACTGGATGAAGATGAGGGTTAAAGGTGGAAGGGCAAGGACTGTCATTGAGTGGATCCTGGAACAAGCGTCACAGGGGCCATCTCTCTCCATTCTCAGTAGAGGAGAATTGGGAAGGGGCATATCTCAGGCAGCAGGAATGGAGGCATGAAAAAGCAGGGCCTGTTGGAGACCCACAGGTAATTCTGTATGAGTCTAGCATCGTCCAATTAAGAGAAAGAGGATAGGGAGAGGGAAACACGAGAAATAGATAGAAGCTAAAATGGACTCGCTGACTGATTGTTAAGCAAAGTGGCACCACTGTATTGGTCTTTTAAAAAGAAGAGCCTAAATGTCTTCTAAATTACCTACTAGATGGAGTCATGTGTACGTGCGTGTGTTAAGTCACTTCAGTTGTGTCTGACTCTTTGTGACCCCATGGACTGTAGCCCACCAGGCTCTTCTGTCCATGGGATTCTCCAAGCATGAATGCTAGAATGGGTGGCCAGGCCCTCCTCCAGGGGATCTTCCCAATCTGGGGATCTAACCCATGTCTCTTATATCTCCTGCATTGTAGACAGGTTCTTCCCAGAGCCACCTGGGAAGCCCAGAGGGCATCATCAAGAATGTTAAAGCAAGATGTTTAAGTGCTTCAAGAAATGCCAACAATGTGAACCAAGGCAGTGGCAGTGATAATGGGAAATAGACACATTATAGGAACTAGAACTGTTTTAATTTTTTTAACGTTTTATTTTATACTGGGGTATAGCTGATTAACAATGTGGTGATAGTTTCAGGTGGACAGCAAAGGGACTCAGCTATACGTATACATGTAGCCATTCTCCCCCAGACTCCCCTCAATCCAGGCTACCACATAGCATTGAACCGAGTTCCCTGTGCTATGCAGTCAGTCCATGCTGGCTATCTATTCTAAATACAGCAGTGTGTACATGTTGATTCCAAACTCCCTAACTATCCCTTCCCCCTACTGTTTCCTTCTGAACCGTAAGTTCATTCTTAAGTCTGAGAGTCTGTTTCTGTTTCGTAAATAGGTTCATTTATATCATTTCTTTTCAGATTCCACATATAAGGGATGTCCTAAGACTTTTCTCCCTCTCTGTCCGACTTACTTCACTCAGTATGACAATCTCTAGGTTCATGGAAGCCAGAACTCAAAGAATTGCTGATGGCTTATTTGCAGAAGGAGGGTAGAATGATGTTGACGGTTCTGCCTCGGGAAACTGAGCGGATAAAGATGACACTGAAGTCAGAAAGACTGAAGAAGGAAGGTAGTCAGAGGGCAAGCCCCACAGGCGAGCAAAGAGCCAGCTTCCAGCTGAGCTCAGCTCATCTGAAGGAACACTGGGGAAAAAAAGGCTGTAATGATTGCCCAAGAAAAGTGTTTTATTATTTTCATTTGACATATGAATAATCTGAATATGATTCAATATTTCACCCACTTCCTTTAACTGAGGATTCACAGTGCAGTGCAGAAATGGCATCAATGAGAGCTCTATAAACTTTAATGAGCTTTAAAAAACTGCTAAATAAGTGTCAATGCCTCTCAACAGCTGGAACACTCACTCCTAACCATTAATAAGGTATTTCTACAGGTAAACCCAGGACACTTGAGAAGGCCCTTTACCCTGCGGGTAAACCCAGTGGAGGGAGAAGGCCCGTCTCACATTATCCCAGTGAATGTTCTGCCCCTAAAGTTGATCAGAATCTAAAAGAAGTCACAATGTTAAAGTCGTACTCAAATGAAGAAACATTTATACTGGGCAACAAGCAGTTAAGAATACCATGATAAGACCCCTAAAATCTTTGCGGATTTATAGAAAGAGACCGGCATCCCAGATACCATGGGTGTGTGTGAAAGTTGCTCAGTCCAGTTCAGTTGCTCAGTCGTGTCCGACTCTTTGCAACCCCATGAATCACAGCACACCAGGCCTCCCTGTCCATCACCAGCTCCCAGAGTTCACTCATACTCATGTCCATTGAGTCAGTGATGCCATCCAGCCATCTCATCCTCTGTCGTCCCCTTCTCCTCCTGCCCCCAATCCCTCCCAGCATCAGAGTCTTTTCCAATGAGTCAACTCTTCGCATGAGGTGGCCAAAGTATTGGAGTTTCAGCTTTAGCATCAGTCCTTCCAATGAACACCCAGGACTGATCTCCTTTAGAATGGACTGGTTGGATCTCCTTGCAGTCCAAAGGACTCTCAAGAGTCTTCTCTAACACCACAGTTCAAAAGCATCAATTCTTCAGCACTCTGCTTTCTTCACAGTCCAACTCTCACACCCATACATGACCACTGGAAAAACCATAGCCTTGACTAGACGGACCTTTGTTGGCAAAGTAATGTCTCTGCTTTTGAATATGCTATCTAGGTTGGTCATAACCCTCCTTCCAAGAAGTAAGCATCTTTTAATTTCATGACTGCAATCACCATCTGCAGTGATTTTGGAGCCCAGAAAAATAAAGTCTGACACTGTTTCCATTGTTTCCCCATCTATTTCCCATGAAGTGATGGGACCAGATGCCTGCAGGTAAACCCAGGGAAGGGAGAAGGCCCTTCTCAGATTACCCCAGTGAATGTTCTGCCCCTAAAGTTGATCAGAATCTAAAAAAAGTCACAGTATTAATGTCATACTCAAATGAAGAAACATCTATAGTGGGCAACAAGCAATCAAGAATACCATGGTAAGACCCCTAAAATCTTTGGGGATTTAGAGAAAGAGACCAGAATCCCAGATACCTTGTGTGTGTGAAAGTTGCTCAGTCATGTCCAACTCTTCATTTAGTGAAGGTTTACTATGAAAATAGACCTATACTAAATGCTTATCATCTACCATTGCAGTTAATTCTCATTACCACCACCCTGTGAAGTGGATGTATTCTTATTTTTTTAAGATAATTTTTGATGTGGACATTTTTACAATTTTTATTGAATTTGTTACAATATTGCTTCTGTTTTACGTTTTGGATTTTTGGGTCACGAGGCACATGGGATCTTAGCGCCCCAACCAAGGATCAAACTCATACCCCATGCATTGGAAGGCAAAGTCTTATTAATACCTACTGAATCGCCAGGGAAGTCGGTGAATATATTCTTGCCATTCTCATTTTAGACATGAGGAAACCAAGGCTCAAAGAAAAGAAGTGATTTCCCAAAGTTTCCCTGCAAGTGGCGCAGCCAAGATTCAAGCAGAATCTCTTTGCTGCCAACACCAGTTCTCTTAACCACTATGTAAGAATGTCTTCACAACTTTATCATTCCACAGTCAATTTTTAAGTTTGTCAGGAAAACCCTAAAATATGTGCCAGTTTTGCTCAAAAACTTCTATAAATCAGGTTCAACTTTTCTTTTGGGTCTGAAGACTTGATCATTCATTGAGCCCACCCAGAGACAACCTGCCAATAAGCATGTAATCCCAGACACAGGTTTGCACTTTGGTATTGAAACTATAAAGACAGATAGATAAATACGATTACTTGGAGTCCTACAACTCTCTCATACTAAATATTTATATAATATTTCCTCTGGGCTTCTCTCAGCAGTGATGTGTTTGCTTAGTATTCCTCCAATTTTGGACACTTTCATCTGTTCTGAATAGAACAATGTTATTCTCAATCAGTCCAAACATCACTTCCTTTTACAGCCAAGGTTCTGAACAATGATACTAAATAATATAATGATGTTATGCGTTTGATGACTGTTTTATGCTTTCTGGTCTCCTGGGACAAGAACCTCAGGCTTCCCCTGTAAATCTTGCCAGCTCCCCAGATCTGCTCCCTCTATCAGTTTCTCCCCTGGAAAATTTAAATCTCTGCTTAAAACATTAACTTCTTCTTCATTTAATTATTTTTTATTGCTAAGGGTTTCCAGCTGACTTTATGGCCCTGGGATGATTAATTTTTAATGCCTTTCTTTCTTTCTTCTTTGACCAACTCCCTCCATTTTCAATTTGAATGCAAGTGTACCTTTCTCCAAAGCATTTGCCTCTTGCTGGTTTGCATATTTCGGGGAGTTGGAGGTGGCTGATGCAGAGTGGAAGGCAGCATTCCTGCAGAAAATAACTGAAAGATAGAAAGCACCTCTATGCCTTTCCTGTGAGTCTTGTTGACAGCAAACTCTCTAGCATCAGTAAGTCTGCCAGTTCTAGGTCCTGGCAGACAATGAATTCCCTGGGAGGGTTACCGTGCTAAATTCTGGCATTGTCATACACAAGGTATGGATTGAGTCATATCTTTCAAACTACTGAACATTCAGTGGGGAAAACACATATCCCTTTAAAAATATACCTTAAAGGCAAGTCATACCTTCTCCCAACCCCATACTCAAAAAACAAAACTGAAAGAAACTGAGGATTTGTTTTGCAAGTCAAAAAGTCCCCAGCTTTTTATATTCACACAGTATATGGCCATTTAAACGTTGCAGAACATTTAATGACATGGAAAAGATGTTCACTATATATTTGGTAGAAGAAAACCAGCTGCAAAACAGAGAATAGGGTATAATTTCTAAAGGTATATTTATGCATAAAAATACTGAGGTTATTAATAATAATTCTCTCCAGGGATGATAGAAATAAATGTCTATTTTTGTTCTTGCTTCTCTGTGATTTCTGTTTTCTTTATGACTATGTATTGCTTTTATAATTAAAAAATAAGAGCTATAATTTAAAATAGAAGTTCCTTGCATTTAGGGTGATAATTGAAATTAAACAAAGAACCAGAGACCAAATCCTTGAGAGTATGTAAAGGAGAAATGGGAGATGCTCAAAATTAATAATAATATTTATCAGTATATTAAGGACAATGGTAGGAATATCATATTCCTAACTCTCCAGGTTTTAAAAGTTTTACAAACATTTTACAAGCTTGAAAACTGGGGCTCAGAAAAGTTATATAAAGTGCCCAAATCTGCACAGATTAGGCTCAAGATTGTCAAATTTCAGATCCCCATCACTTCAAAATGCACACAATTGTCACAGTGCCATACTGCCTGAACAGCAGTACATTTCTACACACAATTGAGCTACCCCAATAGATTCATTTATTTTATACAGGAGACGTATTGACTCCCAGCCCCGGTGCTAAATCAAGAGCAGGTTTCTGAACCATTTTTATTCTTGCTTTTCAAAAATATATGTGCAAGTGTAGAATAATATATTCTTTCCATTACAATTTATGAGCATGTCATAGTTTACGATGCATTTTTCACATCCATTAGTCTTCCTAACTATTTGATTTATTCACTAGGTAACTAAAATATCATCAAACTATACTTAAAATATTTAAAAACCTGTGCAGGAAAATAAATATATATATAAATCAAAAATGAAAACCTCTGCTCCTATTTTGTCTACATAAACCAAAATATATATATTTATAGAACTGGTTAGCAGGTGACATAAATTGAAATAAAAGTTGTTTACCTGATTAATAATTTCTTCTAATACTAAAAATTATTGATACTACCCTGTGTTGTATGAGGCTGTCACTAGCTATCACCATGTAGCCTCCATCTATTTAGCCACAATTTGACAGAAACTCTGCTAAATGGATGATCATTAGGTCATGAGTAGTCAAGGAATGTCTATTATCATCAACAATGTGTTATTTATGGTGATGATTCTTCTCTCAGCTTCCTTGAAGTAACTGCAATTCCATTCAAATTCTTTGCTAGGTCTTATAATAAGGTCTACATGTTTTCTATAGTCAATGGCTCTATGATCAACTAAAGTCACCAAAAACATTTGATGACTTGTATTACATATTTTAATAGGTTGAATTTAAGCCTTTCAATTTATGTGTTTGAATCCTAATTATGCTACTGTTAATTTTAAAAACCTGTTTCCACACATGTGAAATGAGGATTATGATGGTTACTACAGAATTTAAATGTCATTATATATGATGCCTGGCATAGAAACCCTGTTAAACATTAGCTTTCTTCTTTATTAAAATGAATATAGTCAGTACCCATGTGTGGAATGCTAAATGGGCATTCCACACATTTTCAAAAACTGAGCTCATTGAATGAAAGTGCAGTTTCTGCCTCATGGCTCCCTCCCTCCCCACAGCCTCTCTCTTATCTCAGGAAGTGACCAATGTGCAGGGAATTGGCAGTGTCTGAACATCGTTACTTTGTCCACTATTTCTGTCACCACCCCAGCCTCCCCTCTTGCAATCTCTCCAAGTCTCTTTCACCCCAAATCCCATAGATATTTCAGTTCTTATCAGCAGAAATAGAAAGGAGACTCCAGAGTAAGACACCCTCTGCTGCAGAGACCCACAGCTTCACCTGGTACCCAGCATGGGGGGAGGAAGTACTAGCTTGTAAAGTGGTGGGCACCCCTGCAAGAACTCTATTTCCTCTGTGTGTGTGTGTGTGTGTGTGTGTGTGTGTGTGCACGCGCTAATTAGCTTCAGTCTTGTCCAATTCTTTGCAACCTCATGGACTGCAGCCCACCGAGCTCCTCAGTCCATGGAATTCTTTATGCAAGAATACTGGAGTGGGTAGCCATGCCTTCTTCCTTCCCAATCCAAGGATTGAACCCATGTCTCTTATGTCTCCTACCAATGTCTATGCTTGCTCTAGCATGGATGAAATGCAGGGGTAAAAACCAGGGGATAGGAGCCATAAATAATAGTAAATGAATGGGCAGGGCTGTGTTCTCACAAAATTGTATTTAGTTTGTCAAGCCCTAGGCCCTAACAGATGTCCAAAGCACAACAGATATAAGTGATGCCTATGGAGGCACTTGTCGTGTTTAGTTGCTAAGCTGAGTCCAACTCTTTTGTGACTCCATGCACTATAGCCCAGCAGGCTCCTCTGATTATACGATTTCCCAGGCAAGAATACTGGAGTGGGTTGCCATGCCCTCTTCCAGGGGATCTTCTCAACCCAGGGATCAAACCCCGTCTCCTGCATTGGGCAGGGTTCCTCTTAATTTTGAAGGAAGAGCAGAATCTGGCTCTGTTGATAGAGCTTTTATCCTCCCCCTATACAAACTGAAATACAAAGCTTGAAGTGGAGGAAGTACAAATTTGCATAAGACCAAACAGACCTTCTGGGAAATAAAATGTCAAGACCTTTTAAACTTTCTTCCAGGTTCAAAGTTATTGAAACATCGAAATATTTGAGGGGAAGATAGAAGGTGTCCCTGACCAAACTGAGATCAAAATCACCATGAGTGAGAGGGAGGATATTGTTTCTGGATTTGCCAAAAAGCTAACCCCAAACCATGCATTCTGATTACATGATGTCTTTATAATCCTCAGGCAATGCATTGGGCTAATTGAAAAACCTGGCTAGAGAAAGTGCTGTTCCACTGAGTCAGTGTCGGCATGAGGTACCCACATCTAAACATGACTCAGGGCGTGGGTTGTTCTAATCCCTGCTGTGCTATGCCACAAGCCAGCATCTCCTCAATCCCTATGGGCTGGACATTGCAGGACCTGATGGTTTTATGAAGCACCAGAGATCAGTAAAAAACAATAAGCCTTTGGAGAGAGAGACAACTTGGCCTCACCATCTGGAATCAGTCGGCACCCCAGGCTTCTTGGACCCACCATGAGAAGAGCATCCTCCGAGGAAAAGACTACATTTCTTGCCACTCTGAGCAGATGGAATCCTGAATACTGCATAATGATGCATCCTTTTTAAATGACATCTATTTGTCCTAACAAACTAATGATGATGTTCCCTCTAATTACAAGTTTAGCAGTAAATTTTTACATGAAAGGATGAATAAATGAATGAAAGCTGGAACAGAATACCTATGCCTGAAGTAGAATTCCACATCTTTGGCTTCCAAAAACTCTCAATCAAATGTCCCTGAGAACTTCCTCAGATCTGACTTCCAACACAAACCTTGTATGATTTTGTGCACCATGATGTGAAGTACACCACAGTCTGGTTACATGAGAGTTGACACAAGCTAACAGCTTTTCAAAAAGTCTTTTTCACCCTTGATGAGCACAAGTTCACAGTCCATAGGTCCCTGCAATCCAAATATCCCCACGGAAACACTTTCGGCATATCATTCAGCCTCTTCCTCCAAAGCTGTCAGGACCAAAGCAGTGACAGCGTTAGGTTTCATTCCAGTGCGCCTGTTAGGTGTAACCCAATTGTTTTACTCAGTAACCACTAAATCTGTCAGTCAATCTTCACAGGATTTTCTGATCCCCCCCCCACCCTAATATCCCTCTAGCCTCCAGCAACCAGAAGAAATTTTACCAAGCTCTGTCAAAGGAAACCATTATATAAATATTAAAAGACTGAAGGGCTGATCAGAACAGACATTTGATATCATAGGATTTGTAAATTGACTTATGCACTGTGTGATATATGGCAAGGCATCAAGAGGCAATAACCATTTTGTGGGGGAAGATCATAAACCCATCAAGTACTCTATCCCCATGTGCATACGAGACTACTCTGATGCCAAAAAGTGATGCTATCACCTCATTCAAAAGAGCTAATGCATTTCTAACTTTACTATTAATGTTGTCTCTTAATAGGCCCCCCTCCAAAAAAGAGTTTCATTTTTTGTTGACATTTCCAATATGATCATTTACACAGCTGGAGAGAAGTAAATTCTCTAAGAGCTGCACTGTAATTTTGATGTTCTGCACCCAAAAATTCCTGAAACCAGCATTTCCAGGGGACTAAGCATCATTTTAGAGAAGGCAATGGCAACCCAATCCAGTCCTCTTACCTGGAGAATACCATGGACGGAGGAGCCTGGTGGGCTGCAGTCCATGGGGTAGCTAGCAGTCGGACACGACTGAGTGACTTCCCTTTCACTTTTCACTTTCATGCATTGGAGAAGGAAATGGCAACTCACTCTACTGTTCTTGCCTGGAGAATCCCAGGGACGGGGGAGTCTGGTGGGCTGCCGTCTATGGGGTGTCACAAAGTCAGACACGACTGAAGCGACTTAGCAGCAGCAGCAAGCATCATTTTAATTACTGGTCTCCTTATTCCTATCAGTTGCTTCTTGCCATTGGAACACTCATGTTTCCACAGGAAGTCATATGAAATGCCATTCTGTGACACAGCAGTCCAAGAGCTTCCAAGAGGACATCAATGCATCTATTCAGGACAGGTATGTCATCAGGCAAAGGGTGCTGCTGGCCATGCATCTCTGATATAGGCAAAATCATGCCTTCTTGGCAGAACACTGACAGCTCTCAGCAATATGTCCTATCTATGCTGGTGTTTTGACAGTTTCAGTACTATCGAAGTAAGTGTATACATGGGTATTCACATAAGTTGTTTGACCTTGGGCAAGTCACTGCATCAGAGGATCCAGTGGGGAAGCCCCCAGTAAGTACCAGGGGTGCTGATACCTGCCAGTCCATCTAACCGGATGTGGGTAGTGTCGAATGAGGAACCAGATTTAAATGCAGTTTGTAAACTCTACAAAGAAAGCAAATAATAGACAGAGTGGAGGCTCTGGAGTCAAAAATCTGGGTCCAAATCCTGTTGTATAACCAAAACCATTACTTCATCTCTCTGAGCCTCACTCAGGTCTCCTATCCAGAAGGGGACAATAATAATTATCACACAGGGTTCTTGTAGGCAACTGCATTGTGTGGTGCTGAGTAGGCACAGAATACATGAATATACCATGCACATATTTTAAGTGGGCTTTCACTGGTGGCTTAGAAGGTAAAGAATCTTCCTGCAATGCAGGAGACCTAGTTTGATCCCTGGGTCAAGAAAATCCCCTGGAGAAGTGAATGGCTACCCACTCCAGCATTTTTTTTAATATAAATTTATTTATTTTAATTGGAGCCTAATTAATTTACAATATTGTATTGGTTTTGCCATACATTGACATGAATCCGCCATGGGTATCCAGTATTCTTGCCTGGGAAATCCCATGGACAGAGGAGCTTCGTGGGCCATAGTCTATGGCGTTGCAGAGTTTGACAAAAAAAGAGAGATTAATACTTTCACTTTCAAGGAGAAAGGAGACATAAATATGTGTTTTCAAATCTCCATATGTAACCAAAAGTCTTTTACATCTTTTTGTAAGCTTGCCTTCATGATTTACCCATTTCTCGCTGGAATAAAATAGAATGACAGTTTCTCCTCCTTCGTGGAAGATATAATCTCCCAGGGCCTTCACTGTACTATAAGATGCCTTCATGCAAAATTGAAAATTCAGCCCCCTTTAGGTAGACACAGTCCAATGAAAGGAAAGCTTAGGTTTCAGCTACCATGAGCCATCTCAACCAGGGATCCTGTGTAAGACACAACCAGGGCAATTATAAAAAATGGTCCTGAGTATCATTACATTGTGTGATACCCTGCGAAATTTCAGAGCAAGAGGCAAAACAGAACCTTCAAAAAATTAGAACAATCATGTGCTTCTTATAGCCACACAGTAACCTACTGAGTTTGCCTACTGAATTTATCAAAAAGTCACCCAGATGTCTTTGGTATTAAAAAAATTTTAAATAAAATTTAAAATAAAGAGAGAAGTTAAAAAAAAATCACCTGGAATGTAAATTGGTACAGCCACTATGAAAAATAGTATGGAGCTTCCTTAAAAACTAAAAATAGAATTATCATATAATCTAGCAATTCTACTTTCTGGGCATATATCTGAAAAAAAACCCAACAACCTGAAATCACTAATGTGAAGGCATATATGCACCTCAGTGTTCACAGCAGCACTGTTCACACAGCCAGCACATGGAAGCATCCCAAGTGCCCATCAACAGATGATTGGATTAAGAAGATGTGGTGTGTGTATTTATACATATAATGTAATTTTACTCAGCCGTAAAAAAGAAATTCTGCCATCTGTAGCAATGTGGATGGATCTTGAGAATGTGACATTTAGTGGAATAAATCAAAGACAAATATTATATGATACCACTTATCTGTGGAATATAAAAATATCACAAATGAATGCATATGCAAAATAGTAACAGACTCACAGATATAGAAAACAAACTTGTGGTTACCAAAGGGGAGAGGGAAAAGGGGAGGGACAAATTAGGGCTATGATGTTAACACAAACTACTACACATAAAATGGATAAGCAACAGGCATATACTGTATAGTACAGGGAACTATGCCCATTATTTTATAATATCCAACAGTGGAGTATAATCTGCAAAAATAATGAATCTCCATGCTGTACATCTAAAACTAATACAATATTGTAAATCAACTATATTTTAACTTAAAAAAGGAAAGCAAACCAAAAAAAAAAAAAAAAAAGTCACCTATTAAGTCATTAAAAGTGAACCTTCATGTCAGTTATTTCCCAGTGAAGAAGTCTTGAGCTCTCATGTAACATTCTAAAGAGTTCCTTGACTTCCTACCCAATCTTGCTTGAGTGTCTTAAAATAAATAATGTGTTATTTCTTGGAGGTATTAATCCATGGTTTCTCTAGTGAAGCTGCAAAAATTAAGCCACATTTAGGACCAAAGGGTGGAGAAGGCTATGGCACCCCACTCCAGCACTCTTGCCTGGAAAATCCCGTGGACGGAGGAGCCTGGTGGGCTGCAGTCCATAGGGTCGTGAAGAGTCAGATGCGACTGAGCGACTTCACTTTCACTTTTAACTTTCATGCATTGGAAAAGGAAATGGCAACCCACTCCAGTGTTCTTGCCTGGAGAATCCCAGGGACAGGGGAGCCTGGTGGGCTGCCATCTGTGGGGTCGCACAGAGTCGGACAGACTGAAGCAACTTAGCAGCATCAGCAACAGGACCAAAGGCAGAGAAAAGATAAAGAGAGCCTAGATAGCAAGGTCCTCAATGTGATGAAACAATTCTTTTTTTTTTTTTTCACTTCAGAAGAAAAGAATATGCCACAACCTCAAGAACTTGGTTATAAGTGTGGTTCTAAGCCCTTAAGATATAAATAATAAATGTATGTTCAAATATCAATAGTAATAATAAGAATAAATGCCACTTGTTGCCATATAGGGATTGCAGTTAACAGACTATTTTCATATCCATTTCTCATATAACTCTCCCCAATAACCCTACAAAAAGGAAGCACAGAAATAGTTTTTCCTTTGGTGATAAGAGGTCAAGACTGAGAGGAAGAATGACTTGCCCATCACTACACATGCATCTTTTGTGGATTTAAATAAAGGCTTCTGACTCTCAGACCTAGGCCATGCCTTGACACTTCTGTCATTTTCCAGATTCTTCCCATTATATTAGCCAGTCTCCCCAGGGCCCATTTATAGTTATTTAATGCGGGATAACCAAGCCTGGAGATCCCATACAGAACCCACTCATTATTCTCCTCCTGCCTGTAGACATCTGTTCCAGCCCTCCTCTTCTCTCATCCACCAAAAGAAGTAAAGTCCAAAGGAGGGACCAAATAAAAGTTCTGTACATTGTCTTTCATGCACTACACCCATGTATCAAAGCAATGACTCCACCACTGAATGAGAAGATGCTCCACAGGTGGAAGCAATACTGAACTAGATGCCCTTTTTGTTGAAGAGGGTCAGGGAGTTAGTCACATCAGGCCAAATGGATGGACAGGAACATCTTTTGAAGATGCCAAAAAGATCTGAAGGAAGACAGCATCACTTAAGGGCCCTTCAAAGCCCCCAGATTGCTAGCCATTTTACAATGCCATCAGAAATTGGAGCTGTCTCATTAGGGGAACCTACTGTGAGTTTGGTAACACAGTGTAATGTATGACTCATCTTTGAGCCCAGTCATGCTGACAGCTTTTTGATTTAGTGTTTTTTGAATCAATTTTCCTATCACACTCACAGTGAATTATACTGAATAGTTTACAGTGTCCTGGCAAAGTCAATGTACCATTTAATGAGTCAGCAGCTGGTGTCTGCATATGGCGGAAAGCTACCTCAGTGTTACTCTGAGGAAGGGCGATCGTGATTGTTCCCATTTTGCAGATGTACGATTTTAATGCATGCAATTAGTCATGGTTACTTACCTAGTCTGAGTGCACATTCTGGCTAACTTTGTCCAAGCGCTAGCCAGGTGGCCTTGGCCAGTTACCTAAGCTCTCTGAACCTGTTTACTCATCAATTATACTAAGAGATTGCATTAGATAATCTCCAAAGCAATTTCCAAAAATGTTCTTTTTAATTTTCTGACTCTCCTCAAATCATAGTTTGGAAAAGTCCTGGATGCAAATCCAAGTGAATAAAAACCATGGAAATCATTCTAAGCTAGCAATATCCAAGAGAAATGTTCTACAATGATGAAATGCTCTATAACTCCAATTTAGGTCAAATACAGTGACCAATTTAAGTCAAATATGCTAGCCACCCATAGCTAGCAAATACTTTAAATGTCGCTAATGAGACAAATAAAACTGAATTTTCATTTGATTTTATTATTAATTAAAATGTAAATATCCCCATGTTGCCAGCATCTACAATATTGGACAGCACAGGTCTAGACAAAGATGTACGTTTCCATGGTAAGTCTCAGGATTACAGTGATGAGAAAGAAGAAATAAGAATTTCTGAAATATAAGGGACAACTTTTTTGTAGTTTGGATATAGTTCAAAATTTTCCATGGCCAAAGTTCTGGGCCAAATGGAAGATTCCCACTCCACCCCTTTCATAAAGGACTGTCTTTTGATCCCCAACAAGAAAGCTATACATGACAGTTTCCACAGTAAGATTATGGAGACTTGGACCAGTGTGGCAGCAGAAGAGATGGAGAAAAGTGGTAAGATGATGGATGTATTTTAGAAGCACAGTCAGCAGAGGTGACTGGTGGTGTGGGTGTGGGTGATAAGGCAAAAGCAGAAATAGAGGTAAATGACATGTAGATTTCTGACCTAAACAGAATATTTTCCACACTACATTTCAGTGATATCTGGTCTCTCCTATGTTTATGTGTTGTGAAGCTCTGACTCAACATAAATACCTGGATGAAAGTTGCCCTCTCTCTCCGTCTCACCTCCCACGATAAAAAGATTGCAGCTTTATCCTGAGAATGGAAGGATTCATACTGTCAAAATCATAGAGACACTTCCCAGTTTGGGAAATCTGTAGTCTCAGCTGTGAGACCTCTCTTCAGCCATAACATGAGTTATCCAACAAGGTCTAACCAGCCTCACCCATGAGGATTATTTCCCCTCCTTACCCAAGTGGGGGAAGGGAATTTTAACAAGTAAAGTACTAGTTAACAGATAAGTACAATAAATCCTCTACCTATAAACACATTCGTAAGTCCACTTTGGTGGTAAGTCCAACAAAATTAGCTTAGGTACCCAACTAACACAATTGGCTGTATACTGCTACCTTTATCTTGCTTCAGACACCTTGGGCTTAAAGTAAAGATACCGTACTAGTGTACTCTATAAAGTATTGTACAATAGGGTACACAAAAGCATAACCACATGTAGAGGATACACGCGTGTGCCAATGTACACAAGAAACGTAACTGGACATGCAAATGCACGTTCACATCTTTGAAAGTTCGCAATTTGAAGGTTCATATGTAGGGGGCTTACTGTAGCAGAAGTAGGGAGCTATTCATAATCTATAGAACAGAGTTATCAGAATCCAGGACACAGCACTGACATCAAATGGAGAAGGTGTCCAAAGCCATCATAAAGACTTAGAACCAAGATCTGTAACCAAGGAAACGGCCCAAGTGAAACGATTCTGAAATATGAGGAGAAACCATCAGGGTGACCCAGTGCATTTTACCTGTCGGCTTAAATACTACCTATGAGCTCACAGCTTTTGGCCCAGGCCTCAAAGTCACTCAAAACACCTGGCCAACCATCACCTTAGCAACAAAGAGATTAGAGGAGAATGCAAGTGTTTTCGATCAATACCAAATTAATTACAGAAACCTGTTTTTTCATTGCTCACTTCATCACAGAGTAGTATTTAAAGCAACACCTTTTCTCACGGAAACGAATAAAACTGGATACTACCAATATGTCACCTTTGTGTATGAAAAGGACTCCGCTGGTATTTGAAGGATGTTCCTCCTGATTGCCTATTGTCATAGCCTGAGATTAGAGGGAAGAGAAAGTATGGCTTCTGATTGTTACAGCCATGATGAGAAAGGCCTCCAGTCACATCTTATTAATTTACTGTGGAACAGAATGTCACATTGACATTTCAAATTATCCTCTTGCTTTGTTCACAGGATTATTTTGAGCTTAAACTCATTGGGCTTCTAGCTTGGCTATTTATGTGAGCTAAGAACTCTAATCTCCTAGTGTCTTGACCTGCACACCAGACTAAATTTTACTATTTATAAAAATGATTGATTGTCCTGCCTTGGGGTCAAACAGGCCTGGGTCTCCTTGGGTTAAGTGATTTATCCTCTTGGTGCCTTAGTGTCCTATATCTCATAAAGAAAATAATATTATCTCTCATGTTTCTTCTGAGGACTGTGTGTGATAATACAGGAAAGGCTTTAACAACTATACCAATAAAAGGCAACTCACATTAAACTAATAGTAACAATCATAACAGCTAACATTTTTAGCACTCCCTAGTAGCCAAGCCTTTTGTTGTCATTGCTGTTGTCGTTCAGTGGCTAATTAACGTCTGACTCTTTGCAACCCCATGGACTACAGCATACCAGGCTTCCCTGTCCTTCACTGTCTCCAGATTGCTCAGATTCATGTCCACTGAGACGGTAGTGCTATCTAACAATCACATCATCTGCTGACCCCTTCTCCTTTTGACTTCAATCTTTCCCAGCATCAAATCTTTTCCAATGATTCAGCTCTTTGCAACAAGTGGCCAAAGTATTGGAACTTCAGCATTAGTCCTTCCAATGAATATTCAGGGTTGATATTCTTTAGGATTGACTGACTTGATCTTCTTGCAGTCCAAGGAACTCTAAAGAGTCTTCTCCAGCTCTACAATTCAAAATCATCAATTCTTTGGTACTCAGCATTCTTTATGATTCAACTCTCATATCCATACATGACTACTGAAAAAATCATAGCTTTGACTATATGGACCTTTGTCAGCAAAGTGACATCTCGGCTTTTTAATATGCTGTCTAGATTTGCCATAGCTTTCCTTTCAAGAAGCAAGCATCTTTTAATTTCATGGCTGCAGTCACCATCCACAGTGAGACAGGCCTTTGCATAATCTAAATACATTTATTAACTTAATTCTCACACCAACTTTGTAACTAGACGCTATCGTTATTTTATTTATTTTTAAAATAGATTTGGCTGCACTGGGTCTCAGTTGTGGCACTCAGGATGTTGGAATCTTCACTCTTCATTGTAGCATGCAGGATCTTTAGTTGCAGTGTGTGAACTCTTAGTTGAGGCAATGGGGTCTAGTTGCCCGACCAGGGACTGAACCAGAACTGCTGCATTGGGAGCGTGGAATCGTAACCACTGGACCACCAGCGAAGTCCCTGCTGCTGCTGCTAAGTCGCTTCAGTCCTGTCCGACTCTGTACGACCTCATAGACGGCAGCCCACCAGGCTCCTCTGTCCCTGGGATTCTCCAGGCAAGAACACTGGAGTGGGTTGCCATTTCCTTCTCCAATGCATGAAAGTGAAAAATGAAAGTGAAGTCGCTCAGTCGCATCTGACTCTTCACAACCCCATGGACTGCAGCCTACCAGGCTCCTCCGTCCATGGGAATTTGCAGGCAAGTGTACTGGAGTGGGGTGCCATTGCCTTTTCGGAGGGAAGTCCCTAGACACTAATAATTGTTACCTCCATTTTACAGTTGAGGACACTGATCCCCTCAAAGTTAGATTTTATTGCCACCCAGGCAATCTGGCTTCAAGGCCTGAACTCATACAATCTGCTACTTTGCATCTATCTCGATTTCTTCACAAAGCTACATTTTCTACAATTTGATCTCCAGCCCAAACTTCCCTCCAAAATCCAAGCTCACATATCCAATATCCAACTGCTTTCTCATCATTTCCCCCTAAAACTCTAACAGACTCTCCCCTGGAACAGGCTCAACTCAAGCGTCACATCACATGTGTTCCTCACCCGCTCCCTGATCCTGAGCCAGTCACCTTACTCTTTGTGTCACTTATGTTGATTTTATCCTTCCAGAAGTGACCACTCTTCCCGCCTCTCCTCCTCTCAAACCACACATCTACTTCATTAGTAAGTAATTACTGGCTCTTCTTTCAAAATATTCAGGATTTACCACTTCTCATCTCCCCCTCCACATCACCCTGGCCCAAGCCATCATCATCTCTTGCCAGGATCACTGCTACAGCCCCCTGACAGGTCACTCCAGATCTGCCCTGTGCCCCTACATTCAGTATCTAGGAGCCAGAATCATCTCCATACCCTTCAATGACTCCCGTGCCTCCCTAGGTAAAAATCATAGTTTGTATGAGACCCCACATAATACTGTCCCTGCTGTTATCTCTGGCCTCGTCCTTTGCTATTTTCCCTCTCTTTTTAAAAATATTACTTAATTAGTTTTTGGCTGTGTTGGGTTTTTATTACTGCTAAGCCTTTCTCACAATAAACTGTGGAAAATTCTGAAAGCGATGGCAATACCAGACCACCTGACCTGCCTCTTGAGAAACCTATATTGAGGTCAGATAGCAACAGTTAGAACTGGACATGGAACAACAGACTGGTTCCAAATAGGAAAAGGAGTACGTCAAGGCTGTATATTGTCACCCTGCTTATTTAACTTATATGCAGAGTACATCATGAGAAACGCTGGGCTGGAAGAAGCACAAGCTGGAATCAAAAGATTGCTGGGGAAAATATCAATAAGCTCAGATATGCAGATGACACCACCCTTATGGCAGAAAGTGAAGAGGAACTAAAGAGCCTCTTGATGAAGCTGAAAGAGGAGAGTGAAAAAGTATCAGACTTTTATTTTGGGGGGCTCCAAAATCATTGCAAATGGTGACTGCAGCCATGAAATTAAAAGACGCTTACTCTTTGGAAGAAAAGTTATGACCAACCTAGATAGCATATTCAAAAGCCAGAGATATTACTTTTCCAACAAAGGTCCGTCTAGTCAAGGCTATGGTTTTTCCAGTGGTCATGTGAGAGTTGGACTGTGAAGAAGGCTGAGCGCTGAAGAATTGATGCTTTTGAACTGTAGTATTGGAGAAGACTCTTGAGAGTCCCTTGGACTGCAAGGAGATCCAACCAGTCCATTCTGAAGGAGATCAGCCCTGGGATTCCTTTGGAGGGAATGATGCTGAAGCTGAAACTCCAGTAATTCGGCCACCTCATGCGAAGAGTTGACTCATTGGAAAAGACTCTGATGCTGGGAGGGACTGGGGGCAGGAGGAGAAGGGGACGACAGAGGATGAGATGGCTGGATCACATCACTGATTCGATAGACGTGAGTCTGAGTGAACTCTGGGAGTTGGTGGTGGACAGGGAGGCCTGGCGTGCTGCGATTCATGGGGTTGCAAAGAGTTGGACACAACTGAGCGACTGAACTGAACTGAACTGAAGCCTTTCTCTAGTTTCAGTGAGCCGGAGCTACTCTTCATTGCAGTGAGCAGGCTTCTCATTCTGGCAGCTTCTCTTATTGCAGAGCTTGGGCTCGAGGGTTCACAGGCTTCAATCGTAGTGACATACAGATGCTCTGTGGGCATGTGGAATCTTCTTGGACCAAGGATTGAACCCACGTCCCCTGCATTGAAAGGCAGATTCTTCACCACTGAACCACCAGGGAAGTCCTTCCCTCTCTCTCTCTCTCTGCTCCAGCCACACTGGCATCCACTGTTTCTGGATCACAACAGAACACCACGACCTCATAGCCTTCACACTTACAATTTCTTCCTCCTTGAAAGTTGTTCTGCCAGATATTGACATGGTGCCTTCTTTAACCTCCTGGTCTCTACTTACTGAAGGCTTTACTTTCTTCTTTCTTTGGTCCTATTTCCCTCCATTGTTTCATTCTTCTCCATCTAACACATTATGTATTTTCTTATTTGTTATGTTCATTACTTATCCTTGGGCGTCCCTGGTGGCTCAGCTGGTAAAGAATCTGCCTGTAATGCAGGAGGCCTAGGTTCGATCCCTGGGTTGGGAAGATCTCCTGGAGAAGGGAAAGGCTACCCACTCTGGTATTCTGGCCTGGAGAATTCCATGGACTATATATAGGCCATGGGGTCACAAAGAATTGGACACGACTGAGAGGCTTTCATTTTCACTTTACCTATCCTTCCCACTAGAATGTAAGCTTTACAAGGACAGAAATTTTTATCTATTTGGCTCACGTCTGTATATTACCATCAGAGAAGGCAATGGCAACCCACTCCAGTACTCTTGCCTGGAAAATCCCATGGGCAGAGGAGCCTGGTAGGCTGCAGTCCATGGGGTCGCTGAGGGTGGGACATGACTGAGCGACTTCACTTTCACTTCTCACTTTCATGCATTGGAGAAGGAAATGGCAACCCACTCCCGTGTTCTTGCCTGGAGAATCCCAGGGATGGGGGAGCCTGGTGGGCTACGGTCTATGGGGTCGCACAGAGTCGGACACGACTGAAGCGACTTAGCAGCAGCAGCAGCAGCATATTACCATATGTAAAATAGATGACCATTACAAGTTCGATTCATGAAGCTGGGCATTCAAAGCTGGTGACCTGGGACAACCCAGAGGGATGGGGTGGGGAGGGCGGTGGGAGGGGGTTCAGGATGGGGAGACACATGTACACCCGTAGGTGATTCATGCCGATGTATGGCAAAAAACACCACAATATTGTAAAGAAATTATCCTCCTATTTTGCTCATGTCTGCATCTCCTATACCTAGACCATGTGGGCATATAGGTGATGCTCAATACTTATTTAGTGAATAAACAACTGAATAACTCAGTTCTCTCCCCGACGAGGAGCCAAACACCTACAGCAATATGCCAAGTATAATGAAGTACGTAATGATCTCCCAGTCCTAGTTCCCTCCTGAAGGTTTATACTTTTCCTCGTGTTCAATCTCAGTGACTCATTTCTTTGGGGTAAGTGTTATTAATCTACAAATACTTATGAGAAGGAAAAAGTAACAAGCTACCATCAGTCAATGGTACCTTAATGTAAATTGGTTTGTATAGTTTCCCCCCACCTTGTGAATTACTTGAGAACATGTTCACTTAGAAGTAAAGAAAAAGATGACTAGGGAAGACCAACAAGCCAAGGAAATAAACATGTCCAAAAACCAGATATTGCACATATGGGAGGCGGTAGAGGAAGGGGCGGAAGCCCTGGCATGGGAAGGGCACTACAGGGAAAGATGAATCTCTCTTGCTGGCATATGTGACTGGGCTGGTCGAGAATCTTCAGGAAGAGATCTTTAGTCCCTGGTACTACATCTCAGGCTCAAATGGGCACCTTGGTTGTTTTTGTTTGTTTGTTTGTTTCCTCTTTCTATTCTTTTGCTTTGCTATAAGACCCAGGAGTTTACATTCTCTCCCTTTCTCTGCAAGGCTGCTGCTGCTGCTGACAAATCGCTTCAGTCATGTCCAACTCTGTGCGACCCCATAGACGGCAGCCCACCAGGCTCCCCCGTCCCTGGGATTCTCCAGGCAAGAACACTGGAGTGGGTTGCCATTTCCTTCTCCAATGCATGACAGGGAAAGTGAAAGGGAAGTCGCTCAGTCGTGTCCGACTCTTAGCGACCCCATGGACTGCAGCCCACCAGGCTCCTCCATCCATGGGATTTGCCAGGCAAGAGTACTGGAGTGGGCTGCCATTGTCTTCTCTGCTCTGCAAGGCTACTCACATCTAATTTGCCTCTCTATCACCCACAGCTGGAAATGAAGCAGAACAACATCTTCCCAGCCGCCTACAGCACAGGCTTCTGTGAGCCTAGTTCCTGTGGCACCCTGGCATTGGACAGATGTTCCAAAACCCAGTGCATATTATAGTGACTCACAGTGTTTAGAAACATAGGAATGATTTCTTTACTCAATCTGAGGTGAGAGCAAGCAGTTGGTGAATTCCCTTAGGGGATGTAAAAGTGCAGCCCTGGTTGACAGTGACTAGGGTGGGAGAGGCCAGCTCTACAAGGAGGAGATCGAGGTTCAAGTCTGGCTCCAGCTCTCACCAGACATGACGTCAGCAAAGTCACTTCATCTTTCTGAAGACGATTAGAAAGATTAGGTTAGATTAGAAAAATCTGGCTCCTGATTATAAAAATAACCACTCTGATTTCTTAGGATTATTGTAGAGATATATAAGAAAATTGTGTGAAAGTGTTTTTATAGGACCACACGACTTTGGGGTAGTTATCCAATGGGGCAAAAGTAGGAGTTGGATATCACTTGAATAAAGAAAGCACACGGAATCTAGGGGATTCCTCACCAAACAGCTATTTTTCTAACAGCTATGACAACATAAGGAGAATAACTCCCCATCAGGATGTGAGAGGTAGAACCCTACAAACAGGCTGTTCTGACACATCCGCAGTATTGATCTTATAATTATCAAAATGATTTATTCACTATATCATATACATAATACTGTTAAGAAAAAGAGGAAAAACTGAAATTCATAATCTAACCACCCATGGATCACCATTATTGCCATCTTGATAGTCTTCCAAACTTCAACACATAAAGACACAAAAATATGCAAGACAAAGACAGTACACATTATCATTTAGCATCCTTTACTTACTTAACATGACATTAATGTCTTTTAATATCAGTGAATACAGATCTTTGATTATCGTCCTAGAGGCCATGTAGTAGCCAATCTCCAAGCACTTATCACTTAAATTGAAAGTGAAAGTTAAGTCACGCAGGCGTGTCTGACTCTTTGTGACCCCATGGACTGTAGCCCACCAGGCTTCTCCGTCCATGGGATTCTCCAGGCAAGAGTACTGGTGTGGGTTGCCACTTAGGCTATTTCAAATTTCCCCTCTCACATAAACAATTCTGCAAAATAACTTTGTATATATGTCACTATTCACTTGTCCATTCATTTTCCCAAGATAAACTCCAAGTAACAAAGCTGCTCAAAGACAAGGCAAAAAGAACCATATTATAGGGGTCTTTTTTAAGTACAAGAAAAACACAGGACTTTTTAAAAAATCTGAGTAATTTATGCTAATTGCTCACTAAAATCTATGTTCTCTTCATCTGCCTGAAGAGAGGCACACTGCAGGAATAAATTTCCCAGCCTCTCCTGAAGCTGGATACAACCATGGGACTAAGTTTTAGCCAATGGAATATACACTAAGTAATAGATGTCAAGTGCCAGCCTGGCCCACTGAAACCTCTCATGCCATCCTCCTGTGCCTCTCTTACCTCTTTTGCTGGTGGCTGACGATACCTAGGGACTCTGGAAGTTATGAGTTGAAGATGGTCTAGTCTCCATCAGCCTGGATCTCTCAAAAACTATCACAAACATAGCCGACTTCCTGCTACACTAGAACAAGCTTAGATTACTCATGTAAGTAAGAAAAACTTCTGCATTTAGGCCACTATACACTTTGAGATTTATTTGTAACAGAAATTAGATCTCCTTAACGAAGAAATGTATACCTTCAAGTAGCATAATGCTATAGTTCAGTTCAGTTCAGTCACTCAGTCTTGTCCAACTCTGCGACCCCATGATCACAGCACGCCAGGCCTCCCTGTCCATCACCAACTCCTGAAGTTCACTCAGACTCACGTCCATCAAGTCAGTGATGCCATCCAGCCATCTCATCCTCTGTCGTCCCCTTCTCCTCCTGCCCCCAGTCCCTCCCAGCATCAGAGTATTTTCCAATGAGTCAACTCTTCGCATGAGGTGGCCAAAGTACTGGAGCTTCAGCTTCAGCATCAATCCTTCCAAAGAAATCCCAGGGCTGATCTCCTTCAGAATGGACTGGTTGGATCTCCTTGCAGTCCAAGGGACTCTCAAGAGTCTTCTCCAACACCACAGTTCAAAAGCATCAATTCTTTGGTGCTCAGCCTTCTTCACAGTCCAACTCTCACATCCATACATGACCACTGGAAAAACCATAGCCTTGACTAGATGGACCTTTGTTGGAAAAGTAATATCTCTGCTTTTCAATATGCTATCTAGGTTGATCATAACTTTCCTTCCAAGGAGTAAGCGTCTTTTAAAGTCATGGCTAATGAAATAATAATGCTATAACACACCCCTAAAACATGTGGCATTGGCTCAGTTAGTGGTTTAGTAGAACACAGTGGAGAAAATTTTTTAATATAGGCTCAAAAGATAGACACCCATAATTTAAAGTTACAAGACATTTGGTAAAATGTCTTTCTTGGAAGACAGGACCAGTGCCTTCTAAGCTTTTATCTGTGGGGGAAGTGGTGAGAAAACAGATATTAAAGTACGTTGATTATTACTCATTACATTTAGAAAGGCTTTGCAGGAAATATATGAGCTCAAAAAAGAATTGGTTGATTTTCAAGGAGAAATAAAAGAGAATGGAGAAAGTCTAACTTAGACTTTCATTGCCAGATGAATGGATAAAGATGTGGTACGTCTATACAATGGAACATTACTCAGTCATTAAAAAGAATGAAATAATGCCATTTGCAGCAACAGAAGGACTTGGAGATGATCACACTAAGTGAAAGAGAAGGAGACAGGTATCCCATGATATCGTTTATATGTTGGATCTAAAATAAGTGACACAGATGAAGTTACTTATAAAGCAGACTCACAGGCTTAGAGAACAAGCTTATGGTTACCAGAGGGGAAGAGGAGTGGGAAGGGAGATGGGGAGTGGGGAGGGATAGTTAGGGAGTGTAGGACTTACATGCACACACTGCTGTACTTAAAGCAAATACTGCAGAGCCCACACACCTTGGAGCCTACACGTCACAACTGGAGACAAACCCTCATGCCGCAAGGAACATTCTGTGTGCTTAAAGTAAGACTCAACACAGCCAAATAAATAAATACAAAATATTTTTTTAATAATAATAAAAAAATAACTAACCAACAAGGACCTATGTATATCACAGGAAACTCTGCTCAATATTATGTAGCAACCTAAATGGGAAAAGAATTTGAAAAAGAATAGATAGATGTATATGCCCAACTGAATCACTTTGTTGTATGCCTGAAACAAACATAATATTGTTAATCAACTATGTTCCAATATAAAATAAAAAGTTTAAATAAATCACTGAACCCAAGGTCACCTAAAAAAATGAAAAGAAAACAAGCTTATGGTTGCCAAAGGAGAAAAGTGGAAGGTAGGGAGAGTAAATTGGGAGTTTGAGAATGACATATACATACTACAATATTAAAATAGACAACCAACAAGGATCTACTATATAGCATAGGGAACTATGCCCAATATTCTCTAATAACCTAAATGGGAAAAGAATGTGGGAGAATTGCACTATATACCCAAAACTAGCAAAATATTGTTAATCAACTATACTCCAATATAGAATAAAAATTTATTAAAAAAATATTACTAATTTCAGAGGACTAAATCAAAGATTTAACATAGTTGGAAATATCAAGGAGTTGCAGCCATCCTGTCAGTGAAGTAATGGTTATAAAACTTAGACAGTATGAATTTAGATGATATAAAACTTAGATGATAAACTTAGATGGTATAAAAGTTAGATCATATGAAACTTAGACAGTATAAAACTTAGACAGTATGAAGATTCCTTTAAAAACTAGGAATAAAAGCACCATATGACCCAGCAATCCCACTCCTAGGCATATGCCCTGAGGAAACCAAAATTGAAAAAGACACATGTGTCCCATTGTTCATTGCAGCACTATTTACAATAGCTAGAACATGGAAGCAACCTAGATGTCCATCAACAGATGAATGGATAAAGGTGGTGTGGTACATACACACAGTGGAATATTACTCAGCCATAATAAAGGAATGCATTTGAGTCAGTTCTAATGAGGTGGATGAACCTAGAGCCTATTAAATAGAGTGAAGTAAGTCAGAAAGCGAAAGGTAAATATCATATACTAATGCATATATACGGAATCTAGAAAAATGGTACTGAAGAATTTATTTGCAGGGCAGCAACGGAGAAACAGACACAGAAAATAGAGTTATGGACATGGGGAGAGGGGAGGAGAGGGTGAGATGTATGGAGAGAGTAACATGAAAACTCACTTTACCATATGTAAAACAGAGAACCAAAGGGAATTTGCTGTATGGCTCAGGAAACCCAAACAAGAGCTCTGTATCAACTTAGAGGGGGGAGATGAGGAGGGAGATGGGAGGAAGGCTCAAAAGGAAGGAGATATATGTATACCTATGTCTGATTCATGTTGAAGTTTGACAGAAAACAGCAAAATTCTGTGAAGGAATCATCCTTCAATTAAAAAAATAAATAATTTTTTTTTAAAACTTAGCAGGCATTGAATACTCAATAAATGTTATCTATTATTATTTCAAAACATAAATAAAAGTACATGTGTTCATGTGGCTAGATAGCACTCTAAGCCTTTAATAAAATAATAACTGTCCATTTGGGGCTAACAAAAACTACAAAACAAACCTATAAAAATATTTACTGTTTTCATGAACACTTTGATGGCCAGCAAATGAGATATCCAGAAGTAAGGGGTAAACACTGCCCAGAAATAATGTAGAAATAACAACCTCCACCCCAGTAACTTAAAGTAAAAATCACAGCCAAACTCTTACACATCACAATAAGAAAATAAAATAGCTTCCACCTGGCCCCCTAGTATTTGTCTTCTGAGGGTGTTTTCTCCCACCAAGCCCAAGAGATCAGTATAGACAAAAGCACCCACTCTTTTAATTGAAAAACATGTTAGAAGGACAGGTGCTGGTGAACAATTGATGCATTGCCCAGTGCTTTTCTTAGCTGTTCATCCGCTACATTTACAGAAATTTTCAGATATTTTCAGATATCTGAAATATTCAAAAATTTCAAATATTTCCTTACAAAAATGCTAAATGCAGAGCTCATATATGATAAATTATTTCCATTATTGTCTCAAAAGGGAGTACTTTCTCTGGAATTCTTGGAATAATATCACATTACCAATGACATATCTGAGTTTAAGAACACCTGGTACCATCTTTCAGTTTGTAAAGGTCAAGTCTGTTTGTGTTCAATCACTGTTATGCACTCTCCTTTGTGTTCAGCAGAGCTCCTAGCTCAGAATTCTCAGATTGTCCTCCATATACCTCTTCCCTGACCCGTCCCTCTCACCCTCCCATGCAGTGGCCTGAATAGAATGCCCCTCTTCTGTATTCTCATAGTATTGTGTGAATGCCACCACCCAATAACTCCAATTCATTATCGTCATTGTCATCACATTTTTGGAGAGCTATGTGCTAGATGCCATATAATGTACTTTATATGCTCTATTTCATTCAAATCTAATATACTATTTTATAATAAGTAAACTGAGACACAGTTTAGTAAGCAGGTAGTGTCAGAGCCAAGGCTCCAAGCCAGGCAATCTAACCCAGGAAACCATATTCTAAAGAGCCAGTAATAATAGTTGGTTTTATTTCCTCTTTTTCTTCTTTTCTTCAACAAATATTTACTGATCACCTGTTACTACAAGCCAGGCTCACTTTCACAGGAAATGAGTAAGGGACTGTGTTTTGAAGTAAGGGACTGTGTTTTGGTTTTTTCCTCTTAGGATTCCCAATGCTTTGTACAATGTCCAAAAGATAGTTGCTGCTAAATAAACTTATGAAGCATCATCGTTACAAATTACAGAAACACATAAGCATATTTTCTGTCCTGCTTCTATATAGTCTAACAGAAAGACAGGAAAATAATGAATATCCTTCTGAAACAAAATGGAATGGGCTGGTATTTCCCTGATACTAGAAATATATCAAACAGAGGCTAAGCCTCTGCAGATTAGTAGTCCTGATCCTTTAAAATAGAACTGTGAGTACAAAGACTGTAACTTGCTATGTTCTCGAGTTTTCAACATTCTAGTGCTTTTGTGTGTTCTAATTCTGTGCTCTATGTTTTTATTTTATTTTTTTTTAATGGTCCAGAAAATATAGAGACCATTCCAGGCTCAAATGGGGAGATGAAAATTCATGGAGCAGGTGGAAATTGAGCCAGATTTTTGGAGAATAAGTAGAATTTGAATACAAGTCAAATATTTGTCACTTTTCAGGCTAGAGAAATAACAGTGGATCCATGGAAACAGAAATCATTATAATGCCATGGAAGTTGGTGTGAAGACTACCCTAACTAAAATAAAGAGAAATCGACAAAACTTCTGTGGTGGTCCAGTAGCTAAGAAGCCACATTCCCAATGCAAGCGGGGCTGGGTTTGACCCCTGGTCAGGGAGCTGGATCCCACATGTTGCAACTAGGAGTTCGTAGATCGCAGCTAAAGATTCTGCATGTCACACCTCGTGCATCTAGATAAATAAATAAATTTTTAAATTTTATTTTATTGAGTATAGTTGATTTACAATGTCATGTTGATTTCTGCCATATGGTTAAATGATTCAGATATATATATATATATATATATATATATATATATAGAGAGAGAGAGAGAGAGAGAGAGAAAGAAGGAAAAGGCAACCCACTCCAGTACTCTTGCCTAGAAAATCCCATGTTCATGGGGTCGCAAAGAGTCAGACACGACCGAGCGACTTTACTTTATATATATATATATATATATATATATATTCAAATAAAAATTTGATGATGATGGAATCACAATGAGATGATGATGCCATATAACGTACTTTATATGCTCTATTTCATTCAAATCTAATATACTATTTTATAATAAGGAAACTGAGACACAGTTTAGTAAGCAGCTAGTGTCAGAGCCAAGGCTCCAAGCCAGGCAATCTAACCCAGGAAACCATATTCTAAAGAGCCAGTAATAATGGTTGATTTTATTGCCTCTTTTTCTTCTTTTCTTCAACAAATATTTACTGATCACCTGTTACTACAAGCCAGGCTCACTTTCACAGGAAATGAGTAAGGGACTGTGTTTTGAAGTAAGGGACTGATGATAGATGATAGATGATGAAACTATCTAATAGAGAGACAGGCAGGCAGACAGACAAAGTAGGTTCTGATCCTTAGAGGGACTCTCAAAAGAGTAAAGTTGGAATTAAAGAGTTATTTTAGGTTTGTCCACAGAAAAATGACTTTATAGATGTGGTATATGAAGCACATTGGCCTGGTATCTGAAGTTCCAAAGTTCTAAGAAGAGCTCTCTTATTCTTTTCCTCTTTCCTGGACTGGGGATAGGCAACCTCAAGATGACTGCGATTCAGGAAGAACAGCCAGTGGAGAAACTGGCCACATAAGTTGGGTTGCAACCACAAGAACTTTCCTCACACAACTGAGTCTTCAGATTTTCTTCCTTGGCAAAGAACTAAAGTCACCCAAAGAGGATTCTCTTTCCCTTAGGCAGACCCTGCATCATGGGTAAACCACCTTCCTAACTCTTTTTGCCAACCTCCACCATCCCTACCCCTAGGCCGGCACCTCCTAGAAACTCAAGAATTGTTCTCTACGATGGCATACTCCACTCCCTTGTTCCTACACTTGATATTAGCCAAGAGGCTGAGAAGTGATTTCCCTTGTTCCTAAGTGGAACAAAGGTGCACAGCACTGCCCCCACACACTCACACCCAAGCATGTCCCCAGAACATAGTGGCTGTCTACATGGCTATTGGCTTTCTCCATGGGCTCACACCTACCTACGGAAGAAAGCCAAACTTCGCAGTTTAGTTTTCCTGGCCTTGTTAATGTTGACAGTCATTTTCTGGCTCAGCTCTGCCTCATAACCAGAACTCATCTCATAGACTTTCTTCATCAGTCAAGCTCATTAGCCTACTATAGCCCTCCATCTGCTCTCTACTGCTAATGTCTCATGTCTTCCCTGAATTTCATCCTGTGTCCTAACCTCCACACTCTTAACCTTTCTTCACAGTCCAGTTTTCTTCAATTTCCTAAACCCACAGAAATTTCCACTTCCTTGGAACACTTAAAATTGTTTCTACTAATTTTTTGACACTTAATTTTAAACTCTTCTATCATTCCTTAACTGCTCTTGTGAGAATGTCATTTCCTATCAATTACATTCCATGAGGTAAAGACTTTGTTGAAAGCTTCTGTATCCTTCACAGTCCCAAGCACTGATAGGTGCTCAACAAATACTCCCCCAGGTGAATTTGTGATTACTAATTATCCATCTAGATATTTGATGAAATGGTGGCAGGGGAACAGATTAGAAATGGATAATTCATCATTTCTCCCATTGTCATGTTGCAGAATTTTAATTAAGTAACTCTTGGCATTACATATGGCTGTTCAGAAAACAAGAATGCAGGTTTAGCTCAAAGGTTTGATTTGCCTGAAATGGAATGGAAATGACCATATTATTCTAAAGCAACCATACGCTGTACCTCAAAATAACTATTTTTGCACTGTGCTCATTAATGTTTAAGAGCTAACTGGTAAGACATATCAGACCAGCACCAATCTGACAGTTCATTATTCACTACCATTTTCTGCATCTATTGCAAAACAAACAATGATTTGCTAAACTGAATTTTCCCTCTCAGTGAAATAAGCCTGGTAATAGCACAGTGTCTCTAGAAACATGTATGGCTCTTCCAACCCTACAGAGTATAGCATATCCCCACTCACTGCACTCATCAAAGGCAAAATGACATCAGGAGTCTTTTTTTTTTTTTTTAAGAAAAGTGAAATGCAGTAACCTATCTAAACCACAAAAAATTCAAAAGTCAGGAATGGCCTATTAAAATTACAGAAGTATCATTTGATTCACAAAAGATCATGCTGCAATATACAATACATATATCAAATCCCTGGCATTTGTGAAGTTAACAATCATTGTTTCAATCACTGTGCTCACAATTAAATACTATGCATAATCTATTGTGTTATAGAGGTACACGTTTGAGTCACGCACGGTGAGGTGATTCTTACGTACAATGTGATTTCACTCAATGTCAGAAATCAAGTAGGTATTACAATATTCCCCCCTTAATAGGTGAGAACAGCATGCAAAGTATTTATTTCTGTGGCATTCATAAATTCTGGCTTTCCTGAGGCTGCCTGCTATTTCAGTGCTAGTCTAATTCCCAGGTGTAAGGAGGTCATACTCAAGCTTTCTTTAAATATCTTTTTCTTTTCTTGGGCTTTGGATCTGTATTAATTTTTCAAGTTTTCTTCACAAGTGAAGCTGAGATTGAACGTAGGAAGAGCTTCATTTTATTTTGTTCATTAACAGAGTTCACTTATCTCTGTAAAGCTGCCATGTAATTCTCTGAGATTTGCAAACAATATTTGCATGCAGTGATTGAGAGCTAGTGTCAGAGAAGTTAACCAAATGCAAAAAGGGCTTCCCTGGTGGCTCAGTGACAAAGAATCTGCCTTCCATGCAGGAGGTACAGGAGACTCGAGTTCAATCTCTGAGTCAGGAAGATCCTCTGGAGAAGGGCATGGCAGCCCATTCCAGTACTCTTGCCTGGAGAATCTCATGGACAGAGGAGCCTGGCGGGCTACAGTCCATAGGGTTGCAAAGAGTCGGACATGACTGGAGAGACTTAACATATTAGCACACCATCCCAAAGTGAAAGATATCTCCTAGTGACCCTCAGATCTGACTGATAAATGCAATAGGAAGGGTACAGCTCTTGCATTGTCTGAAGCTTGGGAAAATAGTCTTAATTTGGCCTTAACCCAAAAAGAAGAAGAGAGAAGGGTAGGGGAGAGGAGGAGAAGAAGAAGGAAGAGGAGGAGGAGGAAGGAAAGGAAGGAGAATGGGGGAGAAGAAAGAGGAGGGAGAGGAGGGGCAGGGAGGAGGATGAGAGAGAGGGGCAGGAAAGACAAATGGGCCTGATATCCCCCTACCTAGATCCCTGTCCAGACCTGAGACAGCACACACAAGAGGAGTGTGAGTCTGCAAAGCAGACCCACCGGCCCTAGACACTGCTTCTGGGAATAGAGACCACATTCAGGACCTTGGACAGATCCCCTTCAAACAATGGCCTACTGCCTTCCAACCAGGTACCTCATTCCACCTCAGCTAGGAAGAAAGGAAGGGGTGGTGCAAGAGACACAGAAGTCTGCTTTGGCAAAATCACTTTTCCTGGAAATCAAGAGTAGAGAAGAGCATTTTCTCCAATAGATGGGACCTGTCACGTGTCAGCACATTCAGCTGCCCGGAGAGCAGCCCTGTCAGCCTTCCTACCACTATCATCCTGTGGAAAGGGCGTGTAAAACTTGGTCCCACGACATTATAAGTACTTCCTCCCTTCAAGGCCACATAAGCCACACTCACATGCCCAAGCTGTTTTTGGGAAAAGTAAAATAGAGGAGATGTGAAAATCAGAAAAAATAAGGATCTCAAAGTCTACTTTTATTTAATGGGGTTATTAATTATTTTTGGATTAGACTAAATAAATAAAAAATAAATAAAATTGCCTTTATTCCACCAAAAATGTGGGCCTCATAAGGGATATTACTCAACAATCAGAAAAGAAGTGCATTTTCTGAGCACATAAATTTCTGTGCTCCCTAAAAGTGTGGAGAGGGGAAACTGGCATTTACTAGATCAGATACAGCTTACAAACTGAGCACATTATGAAACAGGGCAATCGAAGTTAAAGTAGACCAATGAAATTAAAACAAGCAAAGAGATATACAACTAAACCTCCTGAGATAGTTAATACCAAAACTGGTCACAAAACTTTGCTTCAAGTTTCAAAGAATTCTTAGCACCTGGAAAAAGGTATGTAATTTAGACAGTTGATTCATGGTTGACTCCTCCTTCATCTATTAATTTGAAGCTTCATTTTGAAAGCTGTGATTTCTTCTTAATCTAGATATTTAAAAGAAATAGAATATATAGACCAGGATTTCACAGTGTAAAATCTACTCCTTGACTTTAAACTAGAAATCTCTGGAAGCTGAATTAACATTTAGACCATTAGGGTACAGTTTAGGAAATTATTGCTTCAATTGCTCAAATGGGACTCCAATGGAATAAAAGGTTCCACCAAGTCTACGCTTTATTAAATTGCACCTTGGAGTTCTGTACTGTTGGATAGTACACTTCAAGTACCACAGTTTGGCTCTTTGTTGTTGCTCTCTGTAGAACTAAAGGCAATTACCTATTAGCATGAGCTTAGAAGCCAAACGTTTTTTAAACCAACCTTGAGGGAGAAAAAGAAAGAGGTTAATTCTATTTGAATGAACACAAACACCACTTTCCTATGTGGTCCCTATTAGATCATATTTAATGACACTAAGCATACGAGACTAATTTCTACAAGTTTGTTAACCTTTCATATAAACAAAAATGACTCAATGGCAAGTTCTGATGGATGCTGTTTTCTGTTTCAGGTACCTCAATTGGTAACATTAATTTACTTCCTGAATCTAAGACTCCTCAACATAACCCTTGAATCTATACATGGACTCTGAGAACTTTGCACTGAGTATTATAGACCTTTACTGTCCAATATGGCAGGCATTAACCACATACGGTTATTCAAACTTAAATTTAGTTAAAATTAAGTAAGATTTAAAATTCCATTTTTCAGTCACTCTAGCCACTTCAAGCATTCAATAGCCACATGTGGTTAATGGCTAAATTAGTGGCAGAGGGCTAAATGAAAGGTGACGAGATTAGAATTGTGATTCAGGGCCAAACAGAAAGCCTGTCATGCTATGAAGACAGGACTTACTTTGCAGAAGCTATGGAATTAATAAAGGTTTTGGCATATAGCACATTGATGCCCTGAAAAATAAATGAAACTAATTTGTTGTAAGATGGACTAGAGAAAATAAAAAGGACTAAATGCATAGGAGATAATTTAAGGTTGAAAATTTATACCACGCAACAACTTACTACCAGATGCCAAATAAAAATAACGTTTCTCTGTAAGTATTCACATTTATGTAAACATATATATGAACATTTATAAACACACTTATTGTTAACTAGACTTACTATAGTGCTTATTCTGCAATATAAACAAATCATTATGTTGTACACACAGAACTAATATAATGTCATATGTCAACTACATCTCAATTTAAAAAACATACTTACAGTTTACTGAAAGTAAATAAAACTGTAGAATGCTAATGAGGCTATATGACTGTATGGGTATCTAACATAGACTCCAATTTATTTCCAGATTCTATGCTCTGAGGTGGCCCAGACGCCTACATATACATACACACATGCACACCCACAACACATCATCTATTTATTAAGTTCTTGCTCTATGTCAAGGCCTGTGTTAACTGCCATTTCTACATTATCTCATTTTAACCCTTAGTGACGACTCAGGAGATGGGAATTGTTTTCCCCACTTTAAAATTATGACCCAGGCAGGTTGGATAACTTATCCAAAACCAGACAACTAGAAAGAGACAGAGTCAGACACTGTAGTCAGGAATAATTATTTTTAACCTTGTGCTTTTAACATCAAGCTAATATTGCTTTCCAACATGACTTAGCATACTTGACTCACACAGGTTCAGGATTCTTGAAACCTGCTTTCAAAATGACATGACATACAAAGAAGACATTAAAATGAAAAAAGAAAAATCTTCTGACAAAGCTTGCTGCTCTAACAATACTCACCACACCTCAACAATGTCTTAAAGATGCGTTCACTGGACAAGATGCTCATTTTAACAAAGATGTATCACTGGAGGAAAATAAACGGGCTCCAAAGACCTAACTTCAAAGTTCTCCTCTAATGGCTCTAACTAGAGGTACAAGAATGTAGGATAATATTAAACAGTATCTTCTTTGCTCACACTTGTTTCTATCCTGTCACACCATGAGGGCAAATATGCCCCTAAAGTGACTGTCCTAACCACCCCATCACCTTACCTTCAGAGTCTGACTGCAAGAGAAATTCCACTTAGAACTCTAATGAGAAAATCAGAGGTAAATAAAGAGAAATTCCACTTGGAACTCTAACGAGGAAATCAGAGGTAAATAAACTTTATAGCCAGACCATGCAAGGGAGGGCTTTCCCCAGTGGCTCAGCGGTAAAGAATGGCCAGCAATGAAGGAGACCTGGCTTCAATCTCTGGGCTGGGAAGATCCCCTGGAGGAAGGCATAGCAACCCACCCCAGTATTCTTGCCTGGAAACTCCCATGGACAGAGGAGCCTGGCAGGCTCCTCTGTCCATGGGGTCACAAAGAATCAGACACGACTGAAGCAACTGAGGATGTATGCACATGTGAGGCAGCATAGAGGAAAGAGCCACTAATATTAAATGGGCATGAGAGGAAGAGGAGGGTGAAGCTATAGTGAAGGAGGGGGAAGCATAGTTCATGAGCAGACTTGATGGGGTTAAGAGACTGAAGTCACCCTGTCATTTCATGCTCAGCTTGACCAACTGTGGCAATCGATATTTTTTTTTCTTCTATTACAAAACAGCTACACTTTTATAAATATATTTAAAGCTTCATGCAATTATTAGTGGCACATTGATAATTATCTTGATTGGTGGCTTGCCTTTCTCAATGGAGGAAGGCATTAATACAGAGGAAGAAGCCATCCCTTTTGAGAATTCCCATTGGCTGCAGATAATGGTACTGAACAGAGGCCCAGAGTACTGGAAGACAATAAAGTCACCCTGGTGTGGCTGGGCTTTATGATCTCTAAGAAGTCACACAGCTCTGCCTGCTTCTCTGTCTAGGCAATGGCCGTGACTTCACACAGACCCAAAGCAGAGTCATTCCAGTTTATTGTATTTCAGCTCCATGATGCCGCAAGGCAGAAAGATAGAGGAACTGGGGTCCTTTTACAAGCACAGCTTAAGGAATACAAAGATTGAGCAGATGCTGTTATAGCCTTATTTGTCTTGGTCACGCAGCATGCCCCCCTTCCTTAGTTTGCAACAATCCTATATCTACATGTGGTTCAAAGCACTTCATCAACATTGAAGCCAGCAATCTTAACACAGGTTGGGGTAGAAGGGCAGGATAGGTAAGAACTGCCAGAGCTGAATACAAAGCAAATAGCATTTACATTGACAAGCAGCTGTGCCAGAGAAACTCTGAGGAACAGCAAGGAAATCAACTCTGGTTTAAACCAAAAAAAAAAAAAAAAAAAAGTCATTACTGCTATTATCATAGGCTTTCAAATGTGTACAGATACATACGTGTGCTTGCATGCACGTGTGCACATTCAGTCGTGTCCAACTCTCTTTGATCCCATGGACTGCCTCTTGCCAGGCTCCTCTGACCATGGAATTTACCAGGCAAGAATACTGGAGTGGGTTGCCATTTCCTTCTCCAGGGGATCTTCCAGACCTGGGGATTAAAACTGCGCTTCTTATGTCTTCTGCATTGGCAGGCAAGTTCTTTACCAGCTGAGCCACCAGACAAGCCCCTACATATGCATGATAATAATATTAATAATTATTATAATATATTATTTTAATAATTAATAATTATTATATTATATTAATAAATTCCATGGTCAGAGGAGCCTAGCAAGGGGCAGTCCATGGGATCAAAGAGAGTTGGACATGACTGAATGTGCACACGTGCATGCAAGCACACATATGTATCTGTACACATATGCATACATGCATTTAAAAAATAAAGATCACACACACACATAAACACACACCAATTTTCTTTGAAACAGTAAATTCTCTTTCAGAAATGACTTGGAATTGGATTAATCTCTTAGACCTAAAAAGGGCCTCACAGATGATTTGGTTTATATGTCTGTATTATACTATTTTATAAATTTAGTCATGTTTATAGAGGTGCTACCGGGTGCCACAAAGTGAATATGAAAAGTTGAGTTACCTAAGGAAAAAAAAAAAAAAAAAAAACAGAAAAAGAGGCTTAGAACACAGTTTCCTGGCTCCCTACTGTAGTATTCTCTCCATTATATCTTTTGGCCAGTTAGGAAGCAACTACTTGCAATTAATGGAGAAGTCCTCCCTGGAGCAACTGACTGCGAGTCCCTGCCTTTGACAACAATTCTCAGAGTAGGTGTTAGTTCACCAGTTTAACGACACCAGGGCTGATGGGATCTTCCCTCGGTCCTTTCATCTTGTGCGTTGTGTCACCGTCACAATATGGCTGCTGCATCTCCAGGCCTTATAGCCTCCTTTCAATGGGAAAACGGAGCATAGGAAAAGGCAAAAGGTCCTCCTGCCCGTACTGCATTGATCAAAACTGTACTGCAAGGCCGCCCAGTCTGTAAGAGAGACTGTGAAATGGAATATTTAAAGCTATCCACATTGCTGCCTCCAACACAATTGGGAATCTATAAGCAAAGAATGGCTTCCCAGGAGGCTCAGGGGTAAAGAACCTGTCTGCCAAGCAGAAGATGCAGGTTTAGTCCCTGGGTCGGGAAGATACCCTGGAGAAGGAAATGACAACTCACTTCAGGATTCTTGCCTGGGAAACCCCATGGACAGAGAAGCCTGGTGGGCTACAGTTCATGGGGTCTCAAAGAATCAGAAATAACTTAGCGGTTAAACAACAGCAAGCAAAAATTAAGGAGAGAATTAATAGGGTTCTTTATACTTTCTTCACACACACTGACCGTCCTAGGAACTGTTTCATCCTTTTTAGAATCTAGCAGATGCAAGATTTCATCTAAATTTAATCAAAAGTTTTCCCTTATTAGAGTATAATTGCTTTACAACATTGTCTTAGAGCCTGTTGTACAATGAAGTGAATCAGTTATATGTATTCATATATCCCCTCCTTCCATCCCTCCCACCCACCCCTTCCCATCCATCTAGGTGATCACAGAGAACCGAGGTGAGATCCATGTGCTATTGAATCCAGTTCCTTACTTGCTGTTAGCTAGGATGGTGGGAAGAAGTAAACTTTATCCTCCATCTAGGCTGTGGTGCTTCTCACTTCCCTCACTCAAAACCTCCCCTTCCTACCATCCTGTGAACTGGGTGCAAGGCTACAATCTGACTCCTCCATGTCCACACATCACCCATAACCTGGATGGAGAACAGACACACAAATGACAGCTGCGTTGTCTCCAGAACAAAACGTGTTTAGCTTTTCCTTCAGATGTAAAAGCAAAAGTCGCTCAGTCGAGTCCAACTCTTTGAGACCCCATGGACTATATATACCATGGAATTCTCCAGGCCAGAATACTGGAGTGGGTACCCTTTCCCTTCTCCAGGGGATCTTCCCAACCCAGGGATCGAACCCAGGTCTCCTGCATTGCAGGCAGATTCTTTACCAGCTGAACAACAAAGAAAGCCCAAGAATACTGGAGTGGGTAGCCTATCCCTTCAACAGTAGAGCTAATAAATTATAAAAATTTGAGAGAAATTTTTGAAAAAGTACTACACTATCATATACTACTTGTTTTCTCTCTATCACATGCACACATGTGCACACACACACAATTAAAATAATCCTTTAAAAAAAATAAAAATAAAATAAAATAATCCTTTTACCAACAAAAGGAGAAAAGTCTTAGCATGGATTTGGAGATTAAAACACCAATGAACTATAATTCTTTGGCAGGGGAGTGACTTATTCATCAAATAGCAATGATCTTAAAAAGCAAAGATCATCATCTGTTTAGATAGCGTAAGAGCTCCTAAGTTCATCCATCTTTGTTTTAAAGTTATGATAGGAAACCACACAAGCAAAAAACTATTTTATACAAATGCAATTAGTCATTTAGCTTCTTCAGTGCAGGGTTTGTTTATTTATAGACTGAGAAGACTGCAGCCAGTTGGCCTCTAAAGCCAATTAGACATTGCCCCAACCCACGCAGAAGTCACCTCTTTATCAAGGCAGGGAACTGGCTATTCACTTTCTCTTTTCTGCCTCTAGTAACAGGGTGTCATTACTCAGCAAGGGAACCAACTTGTTCCAGGGTGACCAGTTACCCAGGTTTGTCTAGAACAAAAGGCTTTCCCAGGATTCAAGATGGTTGATGCTAAAATTGGGATGGTCCCAAGCAGACAATGTACCATCCCACTTAGACCAAGCTGCCCCCTTGCCCAACTCCATTCCTTCCTCCAGAGTCCTGCCTAGAAGGAGAGGAACAAGAGTAGAGCCCGGGTGTAGTCAGACCTAATCACTAAAATGAATTTCTAGTTATTCAAGATGACCTTCCACACGTTCAGGGTTTTCATTACTGCTTATTATGTGACATCTGTTTCTGAAGGAACATTTTAAGAACATAGCCTGTAAGATGAACTTTGCTGGAAATTTTCTTTAGACTTTACCACCTGCTACAAAGCAGCAAGCCAATTTTGGACAGGCTCCATTCCCCCCATTTCACAGTTGTACCCAATAACCACAAGACAGACGTATCCAACATGTTTGAATTGTTTTGGCATTTGGGGCACAAACTTAATTATGATAAACCAGTCCAGTTCTTTCCCACAACCTTTCTCCTTACAGTGGATCACACTGATAAAGTGTGATTTAAGTATATTTTTCAGTAATTTTAATAATTGACACAGGGAAATTAAAATAATATTTTCCTATTCTACTTGTCATAACCTGTTGAGATATCTTTCAAAATGTGTTACTGCACAGCAAAAAGAAATTTGATACACATTATTGCTGAAATTTCCTGGCTCTCTGCCTCCCAGAAGAGCAATGCATGAAATATTTATTCAAAAATGGAAATATTAAGAATCAAATGGATTTAAGCCACCCTGATTACTGTATAGGCATTTCTCCACTGCTTACGGAAACACCAAACCATCTTAAGTTCTGCATAGGCTATGTCAACCAGAATATCTTGTTCAAAAAGTGAAAAATTCCTCTCAAATAGCCAACCTGACCAATTTAATTCTATTTAAAGAATTGTTCTCAGGATGAAGTAACTAGATAAGTGCTGCAGGACAAAGTCAGAAGAGGTAAAGAACTTTCAACTGCATAGGGCCTGGGAGATTTCTTCTTTCACTGAACAAATATTTATTTATTGAGCATGTACTGTGCTGGGTGTTCTTTGCTGTGCGGGCTTTTCTCTAGTTGCAGAGAGAAGGGGCTACTCTTTGTTGCACTGCCAAAGCTTCTCTTGTGGTGGCTTCTCTTGTTGGAAGCACTTGGGCTCAGTAGCTGTGACTCCTGGGCTCTAAAGCAAAGGCTCAGTAGCTGCAGTGTACGAGCTTAAGTTGTTCCGTAGCATGTAGCATCTTCCCAGACCAGTGACCGAACCCATGTCTCCTGCATTGGCAGGCAGATTCTTCACCTCTGAGCTACCAGGGAAGCCCCACCAAGTGCTGTTTTAAATGCTTCAAGAAAATAGAGCTTCTACTCCCGTGAAGAGATAGACAACCACTTCTGTGATGGTCGTGGTAAGTAAATATGAAGAAAAACAGCTGACAAATTTTCTTATATCCTAATGGAACAGTGTGTCTCTGAGAAAATGACTTCTGAATTGTGACCTAAATTAATCTGGGGGAGGAGATAGGCCTCTCCAGGCTTCCCTGGTGGCTCAGATGGTAAAGACTCTGCCTGAAATGTGGGAGATCTAGGTTAGATCCCTGGATTGGGAAGATCCCCTGAAGGAGGGCATGGCAACCTACTCCAGCATTCTTGCCTGGAGACTAAGCATGCAGGTCAAGAAGTAACAGTTAGAACTAGACTTGGAAAAATGGACTAGTTGGGAAAAGAGTACGACAAGGCTGTATGTTGTCACCCTGCTTATTTAACTTATATGCACACTACATCATGTGAAATGCCAGGCTGGATGAAGCACAAGCTGGAATCAAGATTGCTAGGAGAAATGTCAATAACCTCAGATAAGCAGGTGACATCACCCTTATGGCAGAAAATGAAGAGGAACTAAAGGGCTTCTTAATGAAAGTCAAAGAGGAGAGTGAAAAAGCTTGTTTAAAACTCAGTCTTCAAAAAACTAAGATCATGGCATCTGGTCCCATCACTTCACGGCAAACAGATGGGGAAGCAGTGGAAACAGTGACAGACTTTATTCTCTTGGGCTCCAAAATCACTGCAGATGGTGACTGCAGCCATGAAATTAAGACACTTACTCCTTGGAAGAAAAACTATGGCCAACCTAGACAGCATATTAAAGAGCAGAGACATGACTTTGCTGACAAAGGTCTTTATGGTCAGAGTTATGGTTTTTCCAGCAGTCATGTATGGATATGAAAATTGGATCATAAAGAAGCCTGAACACTGAAAAATCAATGTTTTTCAAATGGTGTTGGAGAAGACTCTTGAGAGTCCCTTGGACTGTAAGGAGATCCAACCAGTCAATCCTAAAGGAAAGCAGCCCTGAATATCCACTGGAAGGACTGATGCTGAAGCTGAAGCTCCAATACTTTGCCCACCTGATGTCAAGAGCCAACTCATTGGAAAAGACCCTACTCATTGGAAGAGACCCTGGTGCTGGGAAAGATTAAGGGCAGTAAGAGAAGGCAACAACAGAGGATGAGATAATTGGATGACATCACTGACTCAATGAACATGAGTTTGAGCAAACTCCAGGAGATAGTGAAGGACAGAGAAGCCTGGAGTGCTGCAGTCCATGGGATCACAAAGAGTAGCGCATGACTGAGCAACTGAGCAACAATAGGCCTCTCCCCTACTGCCATCATCTTTATACATCTAGACAGTGGTTTTCAAAGTGCGGTCCCCAGACTAGCAACAGCAGCATCAGTGGGGAAGTTACCAACAAATGCACATTCTCAGCCCCTACTCAGGATCTCCTGAACATGAAACTCTAGAGGTTTTCATAACCACTCTGTTTTAATACGTTTTCCAGGTGATTTTGATGCATGTCAACTGCTCTTGACAATCATCCTTTAAGGCTTCATTCAAACATTCCTTCCTCCAAGAAACCCTCTAGGATCTTCACAGCTGTGAGTGATCCTTTCCTCCTCGAAAATCCTGCCACATATTACAGATGACCATCTGGAGGCGCTCTGACTCTCCTTTCTGTATGATTCCTCTCATGTGCCTGCAGACCCTGCATTTGCTACCAGTAGCTCCTTAAGGCAGGGACCACGGGATGGTTAATATTATATGTCAGTTTGACTGAGCCATGAGGTGCCCAGATATTTGGCTAAACATTAGGTTTGGGTGTGCCTGTGAGGGTACATCTGAATGAGATTAGTATTGAATCAGTGGCCTGAGCAAAGCAGATGGCTCTCCTGTGGGTGAGCATCATCCAGTCAAAAATGACTGAGGATATCTAAGTTGCTTCCATGTCCTGGCTCTTGTAAAAAGTGCTGCAGTGAACGTTAGGGTGCATGTGTCTTTCTGAATTATAGTTTTCTCAGGATATATGCCAAGTAGTGGGATGGCTCAATCATACAGTGGTTCTTTTTTAGTTTATTAAGAAACCAAGGGTATCAAACACAGTGAAGTAAATCAGAAAGAGAAAAAACAAATATCATACATTAATGCATATATGTGGAACCCAGAACATTGGTACAAATGAACCTATTTACAAGGCAGGAATAAAGATGCAGACATAGAGAATGATATGTGGACACAGAGGAGAGAAGAAGGGTGTGGGATGAATTGGGAGATGGGGGTTGAAACACACACACACACACATATATATATATATACCATACATACACCATGACATATGTATACCTACCAGTTATCTATATTATACCATGTGCAAAGTAGATAACTAGTAGGAAGCTACTGTGTAGCCCAGGGAGCTCATCTCAGTTCTCTGTGATCACCTAGAGAGGTGGGATGGGAGGGGTAGGTGGGAAGAAGGCTCAGGAGGAAGAGGATATATGTATACATATCACTGATTCATTTCATTGTACAGCAGACACTAACACAGTATTGTAAAGCAACTACACCCCAATTTTAAAAAATCACTGAGGGCCTGAATAGAACAAAAAGGTTGAGGAAGGGAGAATTCACTCTCTTTGCCTGACTGATTGAGTGGGGACAGTGGTCTTCTCCTGCTCTTGGACTTGGACCAGGACTTACACCATCAGCTCCCCTAGTGCTCAGGCCTTTGGACTTGGATGGCACCACAAGGCTGCTTTTCTGGGTCTCCAGCTCACAGACAACAGACTGTGGGACTGAGCCTCTGTAATCACATAAGCCAATTCCTTACATATACCCATAGAGAATATATATAGAGAGACAGACAGACAGACAGACAGAGGGGACGCATAGAGGAGAAGAAAGCAAACATGACCTCAGAGGCAGAAACTGAATGACGTGGCCACAAATCAAAAAATGCCAGCAATCACCAAAAACTGCAAGAGGCAAGGTTCTCCCCTAGAGACTCTAGACGGAGTGTGGCCCTCCTGACATTTTGATTTCTGCCCAGTGAATACAGGTTTCAGATTTCTGATCTCCAGAACTGAAAAAGGATAAATTTCCATTGTTTTAAGCCACTCAGTTTGTGGTAATTTGTGACATCAGCCACAGGAATCTAATACAGAAAATAACAGCTAACAGAGAGTGGTGACTTTTTAATGTTACCTTGGCTAGGCTGTGATCATCAATTATTCCATCAGACATTAATCTAGTTGCTAGGGATGTAAAGAGATTTTCCCAGGTGTAATTACAGTTCCTAATCAGTTGACTTTCAAGTAAAGGAGAGTACCTGGAGTGAGCCTGCCTATTTCGGTTGGAAGAATATAAAAGCAGGAATGAGTCTTTTACTCAAAGGAAGGAATTCTGGAGGCAATGGCTGCAGACCATGTTGGTGAGGTTCCAGTCTTTTTGTGCTCTTCCTTTCCTGATTCTGTGCCCCTGGGGTCAAGCCTGCCCATGATCTCTGCCTGCCCTGGTTAAATCCTGGCTGATATAGGCTTTGAGAATTTATTCTGCAGCAGGCATTTTACATACAGTATTAAATCTTCACAACAATCCTATGAGGTAGGTATGACCTATTATCCCATTTTATAGATAAGATTATTTACACCTAGAGGAATGAAGTCAATTACCCAAGGTCACACAGCTCACAGGGGGACAGAGTTGCCATTCAAATGCAGGCAGTCTGATTCCAGAATCTCAATCACTGTACCAAACACCTCCCACCAAACCATGAATGAATATGAAACAGAATGGAAGAGGCATTGCAAGGAAATTCCCAGTGCTCTTAAATGTTTCAGGCTAAAAAAGGGGACGTGTTAGGAGCTCAGTGGTGTCCAACCCTTTGCAACCCCATGGACTATAGCCTATAACCCACCAGGCTCCTCTGTCCATGGAATTCTCCAGGCAAGAATCCTGGAGTGGATAGCCATTCCCTTCTCCAGAGGATCTTCCTGACCCAGGGATCAAACCTAGTTTTCCTGCATTGCAGGTGGATTGCTGACTGTCCAAGCCACCAGGGAAGTCCCTAATAAGGGGAAACAGCAAAGGAATTTTCTTTAGAATGAAGAGGAGTTCCATTAATTTGGAATTATATTTAAGGCAGACACGGACTGCTGAGAAGACAACTGTTTACTAAATAATCTGAGAATGTCAGCCCAGCTAGGCTCAAAGCCTCCCCTCCCCCTCACCAGCAGGGCCAGTCAGCTGACCCTCCTCATTTCACTCTCTCAGAGGCAACATCCAGAGCTGGACAGATGCTCCAGACAGCAGGGGACGGACAGCAATGGTGATAAAACAGAGAAATTTAGGAGCCCCGCAGTGGGTTCCCTTATACTCTCTCATATTCATGAGAAAGAGAACTTTATCAGCATTTGCCCCAGGGTGCTAATTTAATATGCTAAGAATAAGATGTTCAATCTGGCATCTTGTAGCTGAAAAGAAATTTGCTCACTGCAAAAGAGACTACTCAGGCCAGTTGAGGAGCTGTTAAACAACGAAGTCATTCTAACATTCTTCATGACTGAGATGTCAGCTTAGGATGTGTTCTAAGTCAGTGAGGATAAAGATGGAAATGTCTTAAAGAACCAGAGGGACCTTATAACAAAGGAGTTGCTTCTCTAAGCCAGTCTTGCCCGTGTAAAGAGCAAGGGCTTGGGAATTCATCAGAGCAGGGTTCCAGACTCAGCTCATTAAACACATGACTTTGGTAAATTACTTACTTTTCCACAAGGAAAATTAGCTTATTGGGTATTTTATTATTATTACATAATGTGTGCTCATTGAATAAATTCAAACAATATAGAGAGAACAGAAAAAAAACAGCAACGCTCACTCAAATTTTCATGACCCAAAGATAACTGACATTAACCTTTTGTTGGGCAAGTTAGCTAACTTCTTTTGGCCTGGCTACTAATGGAAACAAACAGAGTCTGGCAGGAGAGGAGATGCATGAAATAAATCAGGTAAAATGCTTAACTTCCCTGGTGGCTCAGTGGTAAATAATCCACCTGCAAATACAGGAGACATGGGTTCCATCCCTGGGCTGGGAAGATCCCCTGCAGAAGGAAATGGCAACCCACTCCAGGATTCTTGCCCGGGAAATCCCATGGACAGAGGAGCCTGGCAGCCTACAGTATCCACATGGTCACAAAAGAGTTAGACACCAGTTAGTGACTAAAACAGCAAGCAAAACGCTTAGCCCAGGGGGTAGCGAATAAGGCTCTCCCATGCTAGGGGGGTGATAGCCCGTTTGCCAGGGTCTCTCTTGGTAAGCGCTGAATGTGCCACAGCCTGGGAAATCTCTGTCTTGGGCGATCCAGGATGGCTGGTCACCATGCGCACAGCATAACCCCAAAGGAAAGAGGACAGCAGCGAAGTAGCCTATTCCCTGGAATCCAGACAATGCAGAGGAAGTACATGACTGTTGTTTTAACCAAGCAGCATCCTTCAGTTCCCCTCAGATTCATTTTTATTATCTAACACAGGGTCAGTTTGGACTGATGGGGGAAATCTCAAGGTCAGTGGTTCAACATCAGAAAGGTATCATTCTAGTATAGAACTGTCACTCATCCAGAAGCAGTTTTGATTTTTAGCAAATGGCATTTCCTTCCTGCCTGCCTATGACTTCTGGTTGAAGGACTGAGCAGAAATCTGCCACACTAAGCTCTAAGCTGCTCTTGAAGAGCAGAAGGGAAGCCCAGCAGAGCACCTCCCTCACCCCAATCCAGACCGCCACTCTCCAGCCACCTCTAAGCCCTAAGAACATCGATCTGGTTCCATTTCCCTTCAGTCTTTTAACTTGCACAACTCTGGATGGCACTGCAGAGCAGGACCCAGGTCTCATCATTGTGGTATCAGTTCTGCCTTGCAGAACTCAGCCTTATTCTGACTTTATCAGTGATAGAAGCAACATGTTTGACTCTTTGCAACCCCATGCACTGTAGCCCCCCAGACTCTTCTGTCTACAGAACTCTCCAGGCAAGAATACTAAACTAGGTGGCCATTCCCTTCTCCAGAGAATCTTCCTGACCTAAGGATCAGACCAGGTCTCCCACATTACAAGCAGATTCATTTACCACCGAGCCGCCAGGGGAGCCCAATAGAAGCAACAGAGACTTAACAAAGGTGTTTTCTTAATCAGACCCTCAGTCTGCTGATTTCTGATGACCATCAGGAGAATGTTCATCCCTAACACGTTAGATGGCTCACTTTCTGTGCTCCCAGTTTAATAAATCACTCACTCTGTACATCCTGACAGAGGTCCAAGTGATATTTCCTTTGGCTACAACTCATCCCATCCTTTCTAGTTATTGACTCAATCCTTCTGTCAACTAAACAAGGCCCAGCCAACATCTTTGAGTTATGACACTTCCTTTCCCTCTCTTCCCACATTCTTTTTCACTTGGCTTCTCTCGATTACTCTTCTGTGCTTGCCTGGAGATCCTTAATGATCTTGCCCCTAGTGCACTCAAACCTTTGCACTAACAAGTGTTCTGAGCTGTTTTCTTCCTTCTGGGAAGCCAACTGGAAAGTCACCCACACATACTGCCCCAACTGTATTTCAAGTAAGCACCAGAGGAGCTGAGAGCCTCCAACCCCTAAGGACATATGATGTGCCAACTGCATATCCTTGAGTTTGAATAATAATACACACACACACACACACACACACGTACACACATATACTTCCACAGCTGGTGAGTTTAAGTGACACTACATTAATAGCAATAATAAAAATTTCCATCCTTGTCCTTGATGATGGCCAGTCATGCAAGAACCTCAGCCTCTGACAAAGACCTCCAAACCCCATGAGCATTTCCGTGGGTTCATTTATAGGTAGACCTGCAAACCCAGTCAGGACCACATGGCTTTTTCCAGGCACACTGCCAACCCACCTCTGTTTCTGTCTCCCCTAAGGTACCGTAGTCTCTCAGCTGACAGCATCACTTACTCTGTGGAACAGTCCAAATGAGAAGGGGTCTGTGGTACAGGAAAGTGGGAAAATCAGTGCTGCCAGGACCCTGCAGTTGAGTGTAACATAAAATGAGAAAGTGCAAATGAAACATCTTCAGGTTTTCCTCTCTCTCCCTCCAGCTCAGCTACAAGTCCTTGGGCCTGAGCTGAGTGTAGACCTAAAGGATCAGCACTGCATTCTGCTCACAACCACAACCCCCACAGGGACAAATGACCACGACCGGATGAATGGGTCCAATTCACCACGCATAGGCATTTCTCCCCTTAATATAAGTTCTCACCCTGGATGGTCCTCCTGCAAATAGAACTCCATCCTCTGTGCTCAGGTTCCAGTCTCCTAATCCCCTTCTCCAGTTCCAGATCCCAGATTCCCACACATGCCTAAACATCAAATGAATAGATTTCCACATGTGTATACTATTTGGGGTGCTTCGCTGGTTGCTCAGACTGTAAAGAAGCCTCTTGCAATTCAGGAGACCTGGGTTCAATCCCTGGGTCAGGAAGATCCCCTGGAGAAGGGAATGGCTACCCACTCCAGTATTCTTGCCTGGGGAATCCCATGGACAGATGCCGGGGGCCAGCGTGAGGAACTCCGCCCATGGCAAAGGTCATGAGGAAGGAGGCTTGGCATACGCAAAGGCGTGATCAAGCCTCAGGAAACCCCCTGTTCCCGAGCATCTAACCCCAAAACCAGAGTCTGTTTTATGCTCTCACCTACACCTCTGACTTTACGGGGGGCTCTCCCCCATAACCGTTTCTCTCGGAGAAGGAGTAAATGTGCAGCTCCAAGGCAATAAAAATTCTTGGGCGTGACAAGAGTGTTTCAGCTTATGGACTCCTCTGAAGGTTATCTAGCCCGCCTGTATAGGTTCCTCCGGCCACATGAGATTGTTTACAGCCTCCCAACCTGAGAGGCACGAGATGTTTTAGACTTACTAAAGGCAATTTCTCTTGTGGAGTTAGAAATTATTAGTATAATGGGTTGGTTAGGAATTATATTGGTGAAGGGTTTTTCATTTGTTGTGTCAATAATTGCTGCTAATTCCCTGCTCTGGGTGGGACAAGGATGTCTCAGGTCAAACCTCTCTGCTGACAGACTAGCTTGTGTGACAGCATTATCCATACTCCTGCCACATGATTGTTTACTACCTCTCAACCATAAACAGCACAGAAAGTTTTGGAGTATTTGGAGAGTCTTAATTAGCATAGGGCTTTTTCTTCTTGTTGAGTCAATGATTGCCACCAGGCGTCCATATCCTTAGGCACCTGAGAATATATTTTTCAATGTATTTGGAATATAGAAAAGGAAATACAGTAGTTTTTGATGTTAGCAATACTAGACTTTTTGAGTTAATGGATTTTCTCTTTTGTAATAGATCACTGTACTTTGTTATAAATCACTGTGTCCTTGCTATGTAAAAATGTAACTTTATCATATCTTAAGACTAAATAGATCTTAAGGGGAACATTGGTGAAAGGATTTTCATTTGTTGGGCTGATGTTTGCTGCTAAATCTCCATGTTCCCTACACTTCTAATGAATATAACTAACATATAGGAGAAATAAGTATTAACCTTTAAGCATATAGGAGAAATAAGTATTAACCTTTAAGACTAATCATGTTAACCTTGGGTTAAATAAATTCCTTTCTTGATTGTAACTCACTACACCCTCACCCTATAGGAATGTAACTTTATTTGGAGGGTGGTGCCTGGTTTAAGAAAAAACACCCTTGGAAGAAATAAGTTTTTTGGTTATCAGAAAGAAAGGATCATAAAATGTCAGCAGGTCTCACTCATGGCCAGAAGATGATGTACCTTTTTTTATACATTTATGTGAAGCACCTGATTTTGATAAAGGTCAGGACTGCTGACCCCCGCATGACTCTGTATTCAAGCCTATGTGTAACAAAAGGTATATAAGCTAACCCCAAAATAAAGAAATTGGATCAGTTTCCAGAAAGACTGATTCCCCCATGTAGCTTCTTTCTTGCTCCCATTTTTCTGGCTGAATTCCCATCTGGAGCATGGATGCTATTCCACGTAATCCAAGTTATTCAGCCTCTTTTTCTCCACTTATCTTCCTACTACACTATCCATTTCTAATCTCTCTATATCTGTGATTAAATATGTATTTTTCCAAAGATGCCGACTCTGTCCCCACCTTCGAATCACCCTGGATCCACCGGGGCTGGACCCCGGCAGACAGAGGAGCCTGGTGGGCTCATTTTTAAATGATTCATCACAAACCCTGAGCACATGTCTAGACACGAGGGTTTTCAAAATGAAAGAGAGGCAGGTCTACTCTATACTTCCTTCTAGGATGCATATTCCTAGACTGTTTTCCATCGTCTGGGATTATTAGGACATCTATAGGCCATAAAACAACAGACGTTACAAGCCCAGGAGCTGGTGTGTTGCATCACATGGGCCCATGTGGTTGCTTTCGTGAGTTTTTCCTGGAAAATGTCCAGTCATAAGACCCAGTGCAACTATAGAAGAAACTGATCCTAATAATACACAGAATTAACATAATCAGGAAAATGGCTGAAACAAATGGCTCTTGACACTGCAATAATGGCATCTTCATAACAGAAAATGAATTCAGGAGCAAATAATAGAAATTAATGAAGGTACCAGAGTCAAAATCCTCCTCCCCCTCCAAAGGGATTATTTCTTTGGGGGCTGCCCTGCCTTCAAGATGAGCAAAGGTTCTACCGAGAACCCTGGGAGAGGATGGATAATTTGAATGGGAGCTGCAGCCACAGAGGCTTCATAGACGGTGAACAGAGTCACTTCTCAAGGGAAGTGGTAAATTTCCACAGCCTTTATAGATCACTTGGCTGATGTTTTAATACCAACAGTCTATGTCTTTAAAGGGTATTTACAGCTTTAATGGCATTAAGGTGACTGGATACCCTGGGACTCTTGAACTTTTATCTGTTGGTGAAAAGTATAAATCACCTTGACACCAGATTAGCCTATGGAGATGTTTTCCTAGAAATCAATAGCTCATACTCAGTTATCTCCAGCTCTGGAGACAGCCCCAGTCAAGCAGAATAGGCCCCCAGGTAGCAGTGATCACCTTTCTAGGGAACAGCAAAGGTCAAGCAGGGCAGGCAGGGAGGTGTGATAAGTGGGATTTTTACCCCTCTCTAGTCTGGAATAAGGAGAAGGCAATGACACCCCACTCAAGTACTCTTGCCTGGAAAATCCCATGGATGGAGGAGCCTGGTGGGCTGCAGTCCGTGGCATCGCTATGAGTTGAACACGACTGAGTGACTTCACTTTCACTTTTCACTCTCATGCATTGGAGAAGGAAATGGCAAACCACTTCAGTATTCTTGCCTGGAGAATCCCAAGGACGGGGAAGCCTGGTGGGCTGCCGTCTATGGGGTCGCACAGAGTCGGACACGACTGAAGTGACTTAGCAGTCTGGAATATGCCTAAGGCAGAATCTGGGTCACCTTCTTAATATTTTCCATTTTACACAGAAAATAATTCAGGGGTGCAACTGGGAATGGACTTGAGAAGACTGAGAGACCTTAAGCAATTCACTCCACATCCCTAGTTTCTTCATTTTGTCTGCACTTTCAATTTCTGATATTTTATCATTCCTGGAAGAAGTAAGAACCCAGGCAATGTCCAGAGACACTGGGTCAGAGGCTAATCCTCTGAGACTCCTCCTCCTTCACTCAAGGTGATAGCGCCAGGACTGGGGGAAAATGATTCTTATGTCTATTCATTCATTCAACAAAGCAGTCTTCCCAGGGAGGGGCTCTAAGCTGCAGATTGCAGATGTTTATCAAGGAATGCCTGTGAGATCATTCCTTCCAGGATGGAAGCTGGAAGCCTTGCTGCAAGGCCGTATCTACATGCATCCCTGACCCTCAGGGTGATAAAGAGCCAGAAGGGCCTGCAGAGGTGTCCCAGGTTGAGATGAGAGAGCCAGGACATCACACCCTGTGTCCTACAGTCACTGGACATGGGCCACCCTGAGTAGGCGGGCTGAACTTGACCTTGGTTACCTCTGCAGCCAAGGCACCACTGTGCTGACAGCTGAAGGATACTGAAGATATCACTCCCAATCGCTGGGACCACAAGTCCCTCTTTGAAAGAGGGTGCGGGTGCATCTCCACGTCCACCATGCCTTTTCTATTAAAGACAAAGAATGACAATAGCTCACCAGGAAACCAGGAAAACTGAGCCAGAGGCCTCAGATGCCCTTCCAGGTGTGTATAGACAGGCAAAGCAGCTCACACAGGAGTTCAGCACACATAGACATACACACACACACACACCAGTGTCTAAAAATAAAGAATTCCCAGGAAAGCCTCACCTTCTCATTCTGACTGGGTACACCCGGCAGCTCTTTTCTCTCTAGGCCTTCAGAAGCTTTCCAGCGGAGACAACTTTATTTATGATACTGAACAATACTTGGAAAGATAAAGAGCCCAGTCAGAAAAAAATGAGAAGCTTGGCTAGGGATCTTCAAGGCTCCCTGATACATTTCTTACTGTTTTTCTGAGCAGAAATTTTCATTTACAAAATTTCTACAGCTCAATTTGTCTTGTGTTAGTTTTTCATTATTCCCTTTTTTTTTTTTTTTTAAAGCACACACATGTTTGGAACAAATCATTTCCTCTGATTCATGTGTTCAATTAGTTTGGATATTAACTTGAGCTGCCCAACCCATGGCAGTGAGTAAGTGTGCACCTCTGATTCTGAAGTTCCCTAAACTTTCCAGGATTAAATTAGCCTTTCACAGACATCAAGCGGCTGGCACAGGGCAGGGGGGTGACTTCTTAGGTTTCTATTGGTATAATCCAGAAGCCTGAGAGTTGGTGGTTTCCCTGAAGGTTGTAAACTCTCTGGGATGAGCTAAATCTTGAGTGATGGGCCAGGAGAGTAAGATGCAGCATTCAGGCTGGGTTGGAAATGCCAAAGACAAGAGTGAAGCAAGACTAAGGGCGTCAGGAACCCAGGATGGATGTTTAAGAGCTGGAAGGTGCCTGGGACAATATATCCTATTCCTTCATTAAAAAAAAAAAAAAAAAGGCCAAGAAAGGTTGAGAAATTGCCCAGATTGCTCCATGAGTGTTAGTAGAACTGAGATACAAATTTCTTGGCACCCAAAACAGGGACCTTTCTCTATTTCAACTACAGGAGAATATTTATTGGAGTTGGAAATATTTCAAGGCACATCTGGGCAGGAAGTTATCAGAAATATATTATAATCATAGCTTTCTCATTTTCATTTTATGATCCCAGCAATGAAATGTGGGATTGTATTAAAGGCATGAGAAGTCCCACAAAGGCTTATGTAGGGATGGAAAAAATCAATAACTTCCCTGATCACAGAGACCAATGGGAAGCCTGCTCCCATCTGGGTCTCTGGAGAACACCTCCGCACGTCCTGTAACACCAAAATCAATTCAGTTATCCTACATCATTTTTACCCGCTCCCACTTCATTCTTTTCATCTTTCACTGCTTGTCATCACTGATTTCTTACCTCGTTTTCTTCTTTATTTTCTTTTTCCCCACCCCCAGATTCCCTGGTGGGTTCCCTGGTGGCTCAGACAGTAAAGAATCCACCTGCAATGTGGGAGACCTAGGTTCAATCCCTGGGTAGGGAAGATCCCCTGGAGAAGGGACCGGCTACCCACTCCAGTATTCTGGCCTGGAGAATTCCAAGGACTGTATAGTCTATGGGGTTGCAAAGAGTCAGAACCGACTGAGTGACTTTCACTTTTGCCCCCAGATTAAGAGGTCCAAGAGGGCAGGAAACTTATTTGTTTTATTCATCTGTTAAACTCCAGCACACAACAAGCACACACAAAAGAATTGCTGAATGCATGGATGAAAAAACAAGTGAGTGAACAAATTGGAGACAACGGTGATCATTAGCTACCTGATATGATTTTTCCTTTTTTCCTCCTCAAATACCTTTTCCCTACCCCTCCCATCTCCCTCCCCACTCTCCTCCCATTTCCCTGTTCCATTCATCACTTTTAAATAGAAAACTAAGATATAGAATGTCAATATTTCTGTTATTGAACACCTAATTAGAATTAGAGACATAAATAAAATAAATTCCTAAAATTTCTGGATTTTCATCTCTTTGCAGTAGATCACATTGCCTTATGAGTTATCTGAGTTCTCTCTTACACAACATATATATTTTAGATAGGATTTATCTACAACAAATATATTTATTTCCTCAGCATAGAAAGAACATCTCCAAAACTGCGTCTGTTCTGTGGGTTACTGTCTAATAAGCTTCTCTAGATGGGAAAAAAAAAAAAGCCATTAATAAGTTTGAGAAATTCTACCTACTTTATATCCCTTAGGGGTCATCACAAAATATTATGGAACCCTAAACATTATGTTCTAAAATGAATTTACTTTTGTTAGACCTAACTTCTCCAAATTTATTTGACCAAGGCAACCCTTTTCTGAACCCAACACCTATTCACATTTCTTTAAACTAGTGATTGCTGGGAAAGATTGAAGGCGGGAGGGAAAAGGGATGACAGAGGATGAGACTGTTGGATAGCATCACCGATGCGATGGACGTGACTTTGAGTAGGCTCCTGGAATTGGTGATGGACAGGGAAGACTGATGTGCTGCAGTCCATGGGGTTGCAAAGAGTCAGACACGACTGAGCGACCGAACGGAACTGAATATTCTAAGTCATAGTTTGGAAAAAGCTCAAGTGGGAGCACATTAAAAACGACGTGCAATCACTGATGGGACTTCCTAGGTGGCTCAGTAGTAAAGAATCCACTTGCCAATGCAGGAGACACAGGAGACGCGGGTTTGATCCCTGGGCGGGGAAGATCACCTGGAGTAGCAAATGGCAACCCTCTCCAGTATGCTTGCCCGGAAAGTCCCACAGACAGAGGGGCCTGGCAAGGCTACAGTCCACGGGGTGGCAAAGAGTCAGACACGGCTGAGTGCCTGAGCGCACATGCACAATCGCTGGTGGAGCTGTGACTCCTGCATAAGTACTGAGGTGGCACTAACCAGAGCTTCGACTTTGTGAACAAATCCACCTGTCCTTATTAGAAAAGCTGGACTCCCACCTAGTGTCTTTAGAAAGGTGACAGAACCTGGGGAAGAAAATACCTATAGAGAGAGGAGAAGGACAGGAAGGAGCAGTCATTGCCAGTGCTTTCTGGCTTTCACCGTATTCACCCTGGGCTGAATTTGACATGACTCTCTTCCCTTTTCTCTCCCAAGGCCACCAAGCTTTTAATTATCAATTTAATTTTAAAAACAAGTCATGAAAATCCCATAAACTACCATCTTCAATTCAGATAACTTGTAGCACCTTGCATGTTCAGCTCAGCTCAGTTCAGTCGTTCAGTCATTCAGTCATGTCTGACTCTTGAGACCGCATGGACTGCAGCATGCCAGGCTTCCCTGTCCATCACCAACTCCCAGAGCTTACTCAAACTCATTTCCATCACATCAGTGATGCCATCCAACCATCTCATCCTCTGTTGTCCTCTTCTCCTCTCACCTTCAATCTTTCCCAGCATCAGGGTCTTTTCCAGTGAGTTGGTTCTTTGTATCAAGTGGCCAAAGTATTGGAGTTTTGGCTACAGCACCAGTTTTTCCTATAAATATTCAGGACTGATTTCTTTTAGGAGTGACTGGTTGGATCTCCTTGCAGTCCAAGGGACTCTCAAGAGTCTTCTCCAACACCATAGTTCAAAAGCATCAGTTCTTCGGTACTCAGCTTTCCTTATAGACCAACTCTCACATCCATACATGACTACTGCAAAAACCTTAGCTTTGACTAGACAGACCTTTGTTGGAAAATAATGTCTCTGCTTTTTAATATGCCATCTAGGTTGGTCATAGCTTTTCTTCCAAGGAGTAAGCATCTTTTACTTTCATGGCTGCAGTCACCATCTGCAGTGATTTTGGAGCCTCCAAAAATAAAGTCTGTTACTGTTTCCATTGTTTCCCCATCTATTTGCCATGAAGTGATGGAACCAGATGCCATGATCTTAGTTTTCTGAATGTTGAGTTTTAAGCCAACTTTTTCACTCTCCTCTTTCACTTTCATCAAGAGGCTTAGTTCTTCGTTTTCTGCCATAAGGGTGGTGTCATCTGCATATCTGAGGTTATTGATATTTCGCCCGGCCATCGTGACACCACCTTGTGCTTCATCCAGCCTGGCATTTTGCATAATGTATTCTACATAGAAGTTAAAGAAGCAGGGTGACAATATACAGCCTTGATGTACTCCTTTCCTGCATCTTATAACAAGTAAATTTTTTTTTTTAAATGATAACTCCCCAACTCCAAACCTCTGGTTCCCTTACCTGGAAATGTAACACAATCAATTCTTCTCATTCATAGCACCTGCCTAGATTTCTGTAGCACAAAAATCTCTTTGGGCTTCCCTTCGGTCCCATCACTTCATGGGAAATAGATAGGGAAACAGTGGAAACTGTCAGACTTTATTTTGGGGGGCTCCAAAATCACTGCAGATGGTGACTGCAGCCATGAAATTAAAAGACGCTTACTCCCTGGAAGAAAAGTTATGACCAACCTAGATAGTATATTCAAAAGCAGAGAAATTACTTTGCCGACTAAGGTCCGTCTAGTCAAGGCTATGGCTTTTCCAGTAGTCATGTATGGATGTGAGAGTTGGACTGTGAAGAAGGCTGAGCGCCGAAGAATTGATGCGTTTGAAGTGTGGTGTTGGAGAAGACTCTTGAGAGTCCCTTGGAATGCAAGGAGATCCAACCAGTCCGTTCTGAAGGAGATCAGCCCTGGGATTTCTTTGGAAGGAATGATGCTAAAGCTGAAACTCCAGTATGTTGGCTACTTCATCCGAAGAGTTGACTCATTGGAAAAGACTCTGATGCTGGGAGGGATTGGGGGCAGGAGGAGAAGGGGACGACAGAGGATGAGATGGCTGGATGGCATCACCAACTTGATGGACATGAGTTTGGGTGAACTCTGAGAGTTGGTGATGGACAGGGAGGCCTGGTGTGCTGCGATTCATGGGGTTGCAAAGAGTCAGACATGACTGAGCGACTGAACTGAACTGAACTGAATAGCTCAATTGGTAAAGAATTCGGCTGTAATGCAGAAGACCCTGGTTCAATTCCTGGGTCAGGAAGATCATCTGGGGAAGGGATAGGCTACCCACTCCAGTATTCTTGGGCTTCCCTTGTGGCTCAGCTGGTAAAGAATCCACCTGCAATGTGGGAGACCTGGGTTCGATCCCTGGGTTAGGAAGATCCCTGGAGAAGGGAAAGGCTACCACTCCAGTATTCTGGCCTGGAGAATTCCATGGACTGTAAAGTCCATGAGGTCGCAAAGAGTCGGACATGACTGAGCGACTCACTCACTCTTCACTAAATCCCTACTCGTCTACCTATTACTTCTCTGTATGACCTTGTGTAAGTTAAACATCTCATGCTTCACTTTCCTCATCTGCAATACAGGTTGTACAAGGATTAAATTTGTTACTACATGTTAAAGTTTATAATGGTGTCAGCACATATTTATCTCTCAATAAAATAGCTATTGTTAGTATAGTCATCTTCATATAATGATGAATCCTCCAGATGATTAGTTTCAGATCATTTCAGCAGTCTATGAGCCATCTGAGTGGAAATGGAGTCAGTACCAGTCCCATCTTTAAAGACTTAGTTGAGATAGACCAAAGCAAAATAACTGTGGAACCCACATATACATTATTGTTTGTAAACAAACATTCAGGATACTAATTGGTAAGAAAAAAAAGCCAAACACGCCACTATTTTGAATGGCTATAGAAATCTGAGGATCCTAATTGATAAGCTAATTGACTTACCATTCTTTTAGAGCACCAATTTCAGCCCACAGATAAACATTTACCTTGATTGCTGGCATAGGAAATTTTAAAAGAAAATCAAGGCAACACGTTGATTGTGACCAAAACTTCTGTTTCATCAGCCATCATCTGTCAGCAGTCCTTCAAAAACAGCAAAGACATCCAAGGGTCTGCTAGGTACTACCCAACAGTTATACCCAGAGAGAGCACTCCTGAAGTACTAATCCTCTAAGAACACACTCATGCATGCCTTTTGCATCTATATTGAGCACCCAGCATGAACCAGCACTAATACTGACATCTAGGAGGACCGTAAACCTAACAAGCTCAACACTGCCTTCATGAAACTTGGAGTCTTTTCAGGGAGAGAGTCAATTAACACAAGATATTTCAACAGGTACAGTGAAAGTCACAGGACCATAGCAGTCATAAAGTACTTTTTCCCCCTGCTGCTGCTGCTGCTAAGTTGCTCAGTCATGTCCGACTCTGTTCGACGCTATGGACGGCAGCCCACCAGGCTCCTCTGTCCACAGGATTCTCTAGGCAGGAATACTGGAGTGGGTTGCCATTTCCTTCTCCACTTCTTTCCCCTAACCATTCAGTTAATAAGAATAATTGTGCTATCTCTGAAGACCACAGAAAGTAACACAAAAGTTTTTAAGAGGTAAAATTATGTTTGTATGTCCTTAGTGAAGTCGCTCAGTCGTGTCCAACTCTTTGCAACCCCATGGACTGTAGCCCACCAGGCTCCTCTGTCCATGGGATTTTCCAGGCAATAGTCCTGGAGTGGATTGCCATTTCCTTCTCCAGGGGATCTTCCCAACCCAGGGATCAAACCCGGGTCTCCCGCATTGTAGACAGACACTTTACTATCTGAACCACCAGGGAAGTCTTAGAACTTGTTGTCTTAGAAGTTGTATGTCCTTAAAATGGTATATTGTTCCTAACTCAGCTTCTTCTTCCCATCCAATCAGGAGACTGATTGGCTCCAGGGGACAGAGGTTCATGTTCCATATTGTCCTTCAGTGAAGACTCCATAGGGTGTGCTGATCTCCAGAAATAAGTATCTTAAAGGAGCATGAAAAAAATGCATTTTAACATATGTCAAATTCCATATAATAAGGTCCTCCAATGATGAGGCCTACGTGAGTTGTACTTGCTCCGGGAGAAATAGTGACAACTTGCAGGTGTTAAGACTTGACCTGAAAGAATAGTGGAATAAGTCTAAGATGACCTTATTTTCCAAACCAAAAATCAGGACACAAAGTCTAACAAAGAACTTTTTCCACTTCTGGGAATTAGGCTCTCTCAGAGAATGTAGTCTAAATGTCCAAATATATTGGCCTTTCTGGAACACTGAGAGCAATGAATATATGGAAACAACAAGGCAGAATCCTTGAAATCAAGACTACTCTGAAAAAAAAAAGTCAAGAAATCTCAACCTAAAAGGGTCTGCACAAAATGCCATCTTGAAACCTGTGGAGATTAAAATCAGAGGAGAAGTGGATGGAAGCAGTAGTTTCTAAGCATTCAATAAGAGAACAAATGAATCTGGAGTATCCCTAGGTGTAGAGAAAGGGGGAAGAAAGCAAATTCTTTTCAGTTTATAATACCTCTTACCCAAATCAATTGATTCTTTTTATCCCTCTGGTTGAAAATGTGTCCAAGTATTTTAAGGTAAAGCAATCAAAATATCCCTTGATAAACTATTTAAGTAGAAGATGAATCCACATATATATTTTTGGTTTTGCTCTTTGATTATAAGCAGCAGAGACCCACTGTTTCCCTAAAAATGGAGGGTAGACATTTATCGGATAATGAATAGATAGGAAGATTATTAGGCCTTTCCTTCCATTTCAGCTTTAATCCTGGCAGAAACTGACTTAAAATGGGTGTTACAAGTTTCACTTCTGAGAAGAGTGTCTGATCCTAGGACGCTGACCCAGCTCTGGGTTTTTGCCCACTCTGACCTCATAAACCATGTCCTAAGCAGTATTCTGGACTTGCTAGCTTCCCTAAGAGGCGCTATGGGCAAGCCAGCAATGTGAAAGTGTCCTGCACCATTGTTAAGACAACGTTACGGATGCCGACCTTCCAGGAGAATTTTGTACCTCTAGTTCCATTCCAAGTTCACCCAGCTGTTCTACATGTACTCACACCTGTCTCTCAAAGGACATGAGTTTGAGTAAACTCGGGAGTTGGTGATGGACAGGGAGCCCTGGAGTGCTGCAGTCCATGGGGTCGCAGAGTTGGACATGACTGAGCGACTGTTTTGAACTGAACCTGTCTCTAGGCAGAACCATCTGCTCAGAATGTCTTTCAGGAGACAGGAGCAGGCTGTACCTCCCTCCACCCCCAGGGGGCGCCAAAATGTCTGTTCTGTGCCTGCAACAGACAGGCTATGGCACCTCCTCTCTGATGTTCTCCTGGATCAGCAAAACTCTCCTGGACCCCACAGGTCTGTTCTTCCTCCTTCAAGTCGGAGGCTACCTATAGCAGAAACTGTTGGTGCCCAGCTCATATTATGTCAGCCCCTCCCAGATCCCACTTGAGATCAATTCTCATACTTGCCAATAACATCCCGTGACTGGCTGCCAGAAGGAATTCCCTGGCTACAGAGCCATGCTCTGCCCCACGTGACAAGACAGGCCAAAAGTGCCAAGGAGACAATGCCTGCAGAACTGGCTCCCACCAATGAGAGAGAGAAACTGGTGGATAAATATTTCAGTTTCCTCACTTCATTGATGAAACACACAGACTCTTGGAGGGTCCATAGTAGGATTGGGTTTCAATTGCCCATAGTGAATATACCTATGGGAATACACCTTTTATTAGCTTTCTCCTCTACCCCTCTCACTTCTTTCCCACTCTTCCTGCTGCTGCTGCTGCAAAGTCGCTTTAGTCGTGTCCGACTCGTGTGACCCCATAGACGGCAGCCCACCAGGCTCCCCCGTCCCTGGGATTCTCCAGGCAAGAACACAGGAGTGGGTTGCCATTTCCTTCTCCAATGCATGACAGTGAAAAGTGAAAGTGAAGTCACTCAACCGTGTCTGACTCTTAGCGACCCCATGGACTGCAGCCTACCAGGCTCCTCCAACCATGGGATTTTCCAGGCAAGAGTACTTGAGTGGGGTGTCATTGCCTTCTCTGACTCTTCCTGCTGTCAACTCTCAAAGAAACTATTTGTACCCATAACCTTGTCTCAGGGTCTGTTTTTGTGAAAACAAAGGTAAAAATCAAGGGACCATTTCACCCACCATCCCCAATCTGCTGATACCTCCCACTCCAAAATCTTGCTTTGACATCTTGCTTTGAATGATTCTGAACATGATCCATGCTCCCAAACTCAGACCAATCCTGTTCCTTCACCAATTCTCTCCAGAACCAGCCCCTCTCCTCAAATCTTGCATTCGCTAACCTCAGCTGTATGTTATTTCATTTAGTCTTAATGTCTCTTAGGCTTCCTGTAAAAGAATGAAGTTGGCTTCATTGCCAGGGTCCAGCGTGAGGAACTCCGCCCATGGCAAATGTCATGAGGAAGGAGGCTTGGCATACGCAAAGGCGTGATCAAGCCTCAGGAAACCCCCTGTTCCCGAGCATCTAACCCCAAAACCAGAGTCTGTTTTATGCTCTCACCTACACCTCTGACTTTACGGGGGGCTCTCCCCCATAACCGTTTCTCTTGGAGAAGGAGTAAACGTGCAGCTCCAAGGCAATAAAAATTCTTGGGCGTGACAAGAGTGTTTCAGCTTACGGACTCCTCTGAAGGTTATCTAGCCCACCTGTATAGGTTCCTCCGGCTACATGTGATTGTTTACAGCCTCCCAACCTGAGAGGCACGAGATGTTTTAGACTTACTAAAGGCAAATTCTTTTGGGGAGTTAGAAATTATTAGTATAATGGGTTGGTTAGGAATTATACTGGTGAAGGGTTTTTTCATTTGTTGTGTCAATAATTGCTGCTAATTCCCTGCTCTGGGTGGGACAAGGATGTCTCAGGTCAAACCTCTCTGCTGACAGACTAGCTTGTGTGACAGGATTATCCATACTCCTGGCACTACGCACATGGTTGTTTACTACCTCTCAACCATAAGCAGCACAGAGAGTTTTGGAGTATTTTGAGAGTCTTAATTAGCACAGGGCTTTTTCTTCTTGTTGAGTCAATGATTGCCGCCAGGCCTCCATATCCTTAGGCATCTGGGAATATATTTTTCAATGTATTTGGAATATAGAAAAGGAAATATAGTAGTTTTTGATGTTAGCAATACTAGACTTTTTGAGTTAATGGATTTTCTCTTTTGTAATAGATCACTGTACTTTGTTATAAATCACTGTGTCCTTGCTATGTAAAAATGTAACTTTATCATATCTTAAGACTAAATAGATCCTAAGGGGAGCATTGGTGAAAGGATTGTCATTTGTTGGGCTGATGTTTGCTGCTAAATCTCCATGTTCCCTGCCCTTATAATGAATATAACTAGCATATAGGAGAAATAAATATTAACCTTTAAACATATAGGAGAAATAAGTATTAACCTTTAAGATTAATCACGTTAACCTTGGGTTAAATAAATTCCTTTCTTGATTGTAACTCACTACACCCTCACCCTATAGGAATGTAACTTTATTTGGAGGGTGGTGCCTGGTTTAAGAAAAAACACCCTTGGAAAAAATAAGTTTTTAGGTTATCAGAAAGAAAGGATCATAAAACGTCCGCAGGTCTCACTCATGGCCAGAAGATGATGTACCTTTTATATACATTTATGTGAAGCACCTGATTTTGATAAAGGTCAGGACTGCTGACCCCCACGTGACTCTGTATTCATCCCTATGTGTAACAAAAGGTATATAAGCAAACCTAAAAATAAAGAAAATTGACCAGTTTCCGGAAAGACTGATTCCCCCATGTAGCTTCTTTCTTGCTCCCGTTTTTCTGGCTGAATTCCCATCTGGAGCATGGATGCTATTCCACGTAATCCAAGTTATTCAGCCTCTTTTTCTCCGCTAATCTTCCTACTACACTATCCATTTCTAATCTCTCTATATCTGTGATTAAATATGTATTTTTCCAAAGATGCCGACTCCATCCCCACCTTCGAATCACCCTGGATCCACCGCGGCTGGACCCGGGCACTTCATGTTCTACTCCCAGAAGCTCACTAGTTTCTCCTGCCAGATACTTCTTCCCAGGAGCTTTTCCCCAAGGGGTCATGATGTCAGCAGTACTAACTGATGTCACCTCCATGCTTAAGAACACATGGGAGACATAATCATTTAGCTACTGATGGCCACTGCCAGCACCCCTTGCTTCCCCCACCTTGCTTTACCCACCTTGGTTCCCCCATAGAACCGCAGAAACTGAAAAGGCCAGGAACTTGTATTTACAGCCTCTCTTGCAGCTAAGGCTTCCATGGATTCCATTGTTGCCGAAAGACATAAGGGAATTTCTGAGATAGCTTTTTTCCTCTCCCAGGAAAGAAAAGAGAATGCCCCTCAACGAGTCTTCCTTCCCACTCTCTCTCCCCCTCTTCCCCAACCCCTCTCTGTGTGTATATGTGTCTGTCTTTGGCTCTCTCCCCAATCCTTGTGGGTGTGAGTGTGAACACACACATATGCAGGTACCCTCCTGTCTTCTCCTCTGGACACACTACATACATAAAAAGCTTCAGGAACTACAGAAAAAAATCCAGTAAGCATGAGAAATACGATAAGCCAAAAGAATTTCGAGATGTCAACTCCACACACTGACATCATGGAGCTAAGGAATGAACACCAGGACTGGCTGCCCCCAGATTTCTTCTTCAGTAACAAGTGTCCTTTGGGTTACTCCACTGTTGGTGGAGTTACACTTGCAGCCACGACTATTTCCAGCTCATATTGGGCAAAACAGGGCAGAAGGTGTGTAGGGTTCTTGCTCAAGCAACAGCTATGTATTAACTGCCTGGTCTTTGCAAAGCATGGTAGGAATAGGAAACATGTATAAAGCAGAGTCCCTTCAGAGGATTAGAGAAATTGTGATAAAGAGGCTGCAAGGTTGCAGAAACAGCAGAGCCCCTGTGCTGACGTAGGGGCTCCCAGGAGAGGGAGGCTGCTGTGGACCACAGCGGTGGGGGGAAATTTCCTCAGGCAAACTCAGAGGCACACAGGATTTAAGTGGATGGAGAAGAAAATTCCAAGCAAGGGAAGTCATGGAAACAATGATGCTTGATTTAATTTTATAAGACAACTTGGGAAAAGCAAGTCAACCAATGTGGCTGCAAAAAGGGATGGTGTTGGATATCATTGAGCCCCTGGCACTATTCTTGTGAACAACAAGGCCTTGGTTGTTAACATATGCTAGTGGTGAAAGGACATGGGGGCAACATGCCAGAAGGCAGGGATCACAGGCAAGCCCCAACTAAGAAAATAATGCAATGACAATTTATTGAATACCGGGCAGTCACTATGGTAAACATTTTGTACAAATTATCTCATGTAATGCTCGATACACTCTTACAGATGGGAGTTACATTACCGGTTACTGTGGATAAGAAAACTAAGATTTCAAAAATGCTTTTGAACATTACACTGTTAGGGAATTCCCTGGCCATCCTGTGGTTAGGACTCAGCACTTTTATTGTCAAAGACCTGAGTTCAATACCTAATCATGGAACTAGGATTCCATAGGTCACACAGTGTGGCCTAAAACAAACAAAAATTACACTGCTGATAAGAGACAGGATCCAATTTCAAACTCAAGTGACCTCTTGACTCTGATACGTAGTTAGACCTGGATGAGTGTCCTGCCCACAGGCTTCCCAGTGCTTCTCTCTGTCACAGCACCAGCCATACTGACTTGCTAACCTATCTCCTCCAGTAACTTCAGACAACCTGTGGATGTGGACAGTGGCTCATTCACCTGGCGACCCCCATGCCCTCGCAGTGCCTTGAGAGATCCTGGGCTGTGGCCACACTTATCAACGTTTGCTGAATAGATCCCAGTCTTCACTCTTAAGTGCTGAGTTGACTTATAAGTTGAAATAATCTCCTTATGTTTAAGGTACAACATCCTGGCAGGGGCATTAAATTAAAGTACGGGTGGCTGGCTTTGGCCAACTCATCTGAGAAGACTCCTTCCTCAACACACAGCCTCGCCACCTACACAGTCCAAGGCTGAAAAGGAAGCTTTTGAACAGAGAGCAGATTAAAGGGCTGGTGAGCACCAGCAGGACTCTTCCCAGAGCACCGTGTGTGGCTTCAAAATCCACAAGGGAGCAGAAGTGCAGAGGGCAAAAGCGAGCACAGAGAATCAGTGGGGAGATGGCCATTCCTGAAAGGCTGCTCCTCATCACTGGAGGCCAGCCAGAAACACAGGCAGCTTACATTTCAGCCAGGTGGACTGCAGTCAGAGGAAAGGAAAGATATTTAGCCACCACTTGTCCATCAGAAATTCACATCATCCAGACTGGTACTGAACACAGTCTAGGTCCCAAGACAACCGGGATGCAAAGTCAGAGAAGGCTGCTCACTGCCCTCCTTATAGCCCAACCCCACCTGGCAGACCACCAAGCCAACAACGACCATTCAGGGGAAGGCTGCTTTATTAGGAGCATGCCAAGGAAGTGCTGGAAAAGGGCTTCTCACCTATACTTTTTCTGCCAAGCTTTCTTGAGTACTTCCTCTCTACAAAGCACTGGGCTAGCCACGAGGGTACAAAGATGAGTTACAGACCCACCATCTAAGACTTCCTAATGGAGGCGCTGATACATAGACTATAACTTCCTATAAATGTGGTGCAGGGGTACCAAATGCTGTAGGAATGAAGAGCCCTAAACACAGTGCTATCTGACAGAAAACAGATCACCACATAAGTGACTTTGAATATTCTAATAGCCAGGTTAAGAAAGGTAATAAAAAGCCAAGACATTAATTTTAATAATATTTTGTGTAATCCAATAACTGAAATATCATTTCAACACGCAATCGATATTTTTTTCTAAACTCCCTGTGCTTCCGTTTTTAAAATTAACAATAATGAAAAATTCAGTTCGTCCATCTCACAAGCCACATTTCAAGTGCTCAATAGTCATGAGTGACTGGTGGCTACTGTGTAAGGCAGGGTGGAGCTAGAGGAAATGACACCTGAGTTGAGCGTAGATGAATGACTGAGAGTTAACACAAAGGCAAGAAAGGCATTTCAGGCAGAAGGATCAGCATGCAGGAGGGCAGATTCAGAGAGATGAGGGCAGTGAATGGGGCAGAAGAAAAAGCCAGAGATGCAGGCAAGGATCAAGCCAACTAAATAACGCTTTCTGTGCTAAACTAAGGAGACAGACTTTATCCCCGGGAAGTAAGGGGGAAGGCGTGTGAAGTTTTTTAGGGCTGCCATAACAGAGTACAGCAAACCTGGTGGGTTAAAGCAATAGACATTTATTTTCTCACAGTTCTGGAGCCCAGAAGTCTGAAATCCATGTGTCGGCAGGCCTATGATCCCTTGGGAGGCTAGAAGAGAGGACCCTTCCTTGCTTCTTCCAGCTTCTAGTGGTACACTGTGCTCCTGGACTGTGACAAGCCAAGAATTATATTTTTAACAGTGATGGGAATTATTCACTGAAGGAGATATATGATGATGTAGGAGAGAAAGGAATTGTTATCGTAATAGTCTCAGGTAGGCTGAAGGGAATAGGGCCTAGTATACAAATAAAAGCATTTTTTAGAAAGGAATATGGACATTTAATCAATAGTGACCATGTTAGAGCAGAGAATATGGGAAGATGCCAGCAAGGGCTAAATGGGTTTGTGATTATCTCTGAGTTTCCCTGTTCTTATCTCTAAATGGCAGTGTTATTAGGACTTTGGGGAGGCTTACATGAAATGTTTTTGGCAAGTATTTAGAATAAGTCACGTAGTAGGTGTTCAGTAAATGAGTATGAGTGTGTATATGAATCAGTCAAGGCTAGAAAGATAACAGATGCTCCTCACTCTATAATAGGATTTACTAAGCACCTTCAACATGATTTATTCTAAGCATTTTACCAAATTATTTCATGTAAGCCTCTCACAGCCCTACTAATACTGTCATTTTACAGATGAGGAAATGCAAACTCAGAGGTAATCACAACTCCATTTAACCCTTGCCAGTGTCTTTCCATATTCTCTGTCCTAACACTGTCACTACTGAGTAAATATTCATATTCCTTTCTAAACAAATACTTGGATTTGAATACGAGCCCCCATTCCTTATAAGAGGATTTACATACAGGTTTTACAGGTTTACCCAATCACTGGAAGAGCTCAGTGACTGAAGGTTAGGGAAGTACCACTGGTAAGACTCATTTTGGGCACCAAGTGGGGAAGGTTGCTTCAAACTTCAAAAAAGACCAACGATCGTGGTGGCAACTGCCTCAGAGTACTGGGCTTCCCAGATGGTGTAGTGCTAAAGAATCTGCCTGGCAATGCAGGAGACATGAGAGACGTGGGTTCAAACCCTGGGTCAGGCAGATCCTCTGGAGCAGGAAATGGCAACCCATACTAGCCTCTCTTATTCTGCCTTCCTTATCTGACATGAGGTGCCAACTCACTGCAGACACGTTTTACCGGGACAATTAGACAGAAGAAAAGAGCCTGGGAATACCCTTCTTGGCATCAGGCAATCCAACATAGTATTACAGCCACTTGTACAATGAGCACACCATGTAAGGCTCCAGTTCCTCTGCAGCAAGGAGAGAAAGTCTGGTAGCTTCCCAAGCATTAAGTACGCCACTAACTTCTAACTTGGAGCTGATATACATTTTTTTTAAAAATTTAAATACTCAACTATAAATATCTGTCAGTTTATTCCTCTTAAGTAGTGAACAAGCCCAAGTGTTATTCTTAGAATATGACACTGGAAAATAGCTCAAATATAGCATATATTTTTATCTCTGTACAGTGTTGACACACATATAAAAAAGATAAACTAGTGTTGACACCAAAACTAAAACAGCCAGTTATTTCACCAGCAAAATGAATTTATTCAAAGTAGCAGAGAATTGTAATTCAGGACAAGCATGCTGTAGCAAAAGTGATACAAATCTGGAGAAACAAGAGAGAGGAAAATTCTTTTATAGAGGAAAAGGAGAATTCGAGGGGAGCTGTTTTAAACAAGAAGGAAATGGGAAGTTTAAACTCTAGTGGCTTTTTATTGGCTGAGTTGTAATAGTCTCTAATTGGCTGAATTGTTGTTGGGCAGAGAGAAAACCTCCCTTTTTCTTGCTGGACTAGTAAAGCAATAACCTTCTTCCTATTGGCAACACAAGGTACATCTCTTCCTGTTTGGGGTCTGCAGATAGCAATGAGTGGTGGGCATGAGAGTTCCCACCTCCAGCATCCTGACTCTGATTTAAGTGAGATTTCCTTTATTGATGTTCACATTAGCAATAGTTAATAATTATCACAAGCCATGAATGCCCACTTTGGTTTCATCTTACCTTTACAAAAATTCAAGGGGGAAAAGAATTACCCTTTTTGTGTCTATGAAGATTCCATCATTGTTTTAAATAAATAATTTGGCTTCTCCTATATTCCCCTCAACTAGTACCTTACCTATAGGAGAATTTTCTGGTTTGGACAATCTTGTGGATACTCACTTTTCTATAAAATGAAGGATAAAAGAGTTTAAAGATAATGGAAACCATAAGTCATAGAAGCAGAAGTAGGGGGCAACACTTTTATTAGAGAGATCAGGCTATAACATATTTATGAAACATACAGTACAGGTTGTAACACTTAAGAGGCTTTACATGGTAAATAACGTGGCATTTGTACTCAGGTGTAAAATAAATATTCAACATCTTGATGGTAGTGCTAGACGGTAGCGCCACGTTGGTGGCAAACTGATGTGTGCATGTTTTAAAAATTGTACATTTAAAGATAGTACATTTTATGTACTTAAAGCAATCCTTTGATTAAAGAGAGTACACATGGCAAAAAAAAAAGAGTGTGGACTTCTAACAGTTATTGACATTAGGCAGTTACGGCATGCCTTAGGCACTTTATATGCATTTCTTTTTGTTTGTTTATTTATGGCTGTGCTGGCTCTTGGTTGCTGCGCTCGAGCTTTCTCTAGTTGCAGCAAGCAAGGGCCGCTCTCCAGAGGTGATCCACAGCCTTCCCACGCAGTGGCCTCTCTCGTTGTGGAGTGTGGGCTCTAGGGCACGTGAGCTCAGTAGCTGAGGCTCATGCTCTAGAGCGCGGGCTCAGTAGCTGTGGCATCTGAGACCTTCCCAGACCAGGGCTTGAACCCCTGTCCCCTGTGTTGGCGGGTGGACTCTTTACCACTGAGCCAGCAGGGAAGCCCAATATATGTATTTTCTAATTTGAACTTAGCTGCCTTAAGGAGTGGGTATTTCCATCCACTTTTGATGAAGACACTGAGGCTCTGAATGTTAAAATCACACTAATAACTGAGAGAGCTAGAATTCAAAATTATGAGTGTAGAGTCCAAAACCCACAGTTTTAGCCATCACACTATGCAGTCTCAATTTCAGTGCCAGGATAAGGCTATCTACATGCTTTCCTTGCAAACATAAACATTTCCCTTTTCACTTGACAGCCAGGAAGCTCATGAATGACTTTACTGCACAATGTCATTAATCCTAGCCTTCGGTACCTGGTTTCTAGTTTCTCTTTTTTATTTTCTATGATCTTCCATGTAAAAATATATACATTTCTGCCGGCAATTATTACATATCATCAAATAATATAAAAGAAGTATATAGATATGTCTTCATTTGTTAATATTGATCTAGTTTAAGTCACCATCGTTTAGAACAGTAAGAGCATCATAAGTGATGAGAAGTTTCAAGTCCAATTTCATATTTAATTCATAAGTTATTAATTTTCTGATTACTATGCATATTATCTGTGCACACCCAGCAATGCCTTTTTAAAAATATTTCAAAATAAAAATATGCACACAGGTAATTCTGTGATAACTAATGTACATTGATCACAAGTACCCATTCTGAAAACCTGTTAAACATATTGATCTCATTTTAAAAGAAAATCGGCTGGTGATGGAGCCAAGTGATTCACTTCCTGGAAGAATAATGAAAACGGATGCAAACTAAATGAGTCTTCAGGCATCCCAAGGACTAATGGAAAAGATGAACAAGTGAACGGTAGAGTGAGAATCAAGTTATTTCTGCTTATACTGCTGAGCTGGTGACTTATGGACCACTAAATGGGTCATTCTGATGGAATCAGTTGGTTGCTAAGACAGCCTGCTGCAATCATTAGTGAGTATATCTGTGGCAACTTTGCTCAAAGGGTGCCTGAGTTTTAAAACATATATATATATATATATATATATATATATATATATATATATATATATTCCTGGTGATTTGGGGAGTGATCTGGAATCCAGATAGAAAACAGACTGTGACGGGTTAGATAACATCCTCATTCATCACAGTCTGTTTTCTATCCAGATGCAGCCTCGTAGACCAGTGTGGGGGTCTCTATTTTTGAAGTGTGAATGGTTCTCCCAGACTTTTTCCAGAATGGAGACTCTGAGTTGTACTCACTTGGCCTCACTAATACTAGAGTCGTGTGAAGCCTTGCCTTATGACCTCAGCCCTGAACAGTCTTTATAACCCAACTGCCTATCAAGACTTTCAAGTAACACCCAAATTCAATTCACCATCTCTAGGGTCCACCCTCCTGTAGACCTCATTGAATTTCCTCAGACCCCAGCTATCTCCTTCTGCCTGTGTTCACGACTTGCCTAGACCACAACAGAGTATTCCTGTGTTCCCTATGGACATGGATCTGAATGTTAGCACTTGAACCTGGATCAGAGCCTCAAGCTGTGCGTCTGCCTGGGAGTCAGCTTTAGTAACAGAACACATTTTTCCCTGCTCCTTTGGACAGCCATGACCTCATCGAATCCTTGCACGCAACTCTTACAAAATGCGGCCACGTTTTATAACCAATTACATGCATTTCATTTTAGGTATGCCTATGACACATTTCTGCATCTATTTTATGTAATTTGTATCAGGCTCAGTTTCTAGATGAACATTTAACATTTTTAACTGCTGTACTACTGTGAGTCTTTGCACTCTAAATGGGAACGCGTCTTTCGTATGGATTGAAACAACCATCTGTACCCTCGGCTAACAGTCCATATTAGTCACAGGGTACAGAATTGAGTTGATGTGTCAAACCCTTCCCGGGCATGAAACACCCTCTCTCTCTGAGAGTCATGGGGACAATTCAGGTTTGCTTGGGTTCTATATACTTGGAATTTGATTATATTCTTTTCTCTTACAAACCTCCCTTGTAACTATTTATCTCAAACCTGACCCCAGTTAGACCCAGTTATCCGTTTCAAACCCTTTATGTTGTTGTTCAGTCACTAAGTCATGTCCTGACTCTTTGTGGCCCCATGGACTGTAACACGCCAGATTTCCCTGTCGTTCACTATCTCCCGGAGCTTGTTCAAATTTACATCCACTGAGTTGGTGATACTACCTAACTATCTTATCCTCTGTCATCCATCCCCTTCTCTTCCTGCCCTCAATCTTTCCCAGTATCAGGGTCTTTTCCAATGAGTTAGCTCTTTGCATCAGGTGGCCAAAGTATTTGAGCTTCAGCATCAGTCCTTCCAATGAATATTCAAGGTTGCTTTTCTTTAGGATTAACTAGTTTGATCTCCTCTCAAAAATGCGAATGTTTCTGTCTCTGTGTGTATATTTTCCCACAAATTCAAAGGAGGCAACACGCCAATTTAAAGCAAAATTGGAAAGGGAGAAAGTGCCCTAAGTGTTTTACAGATATTGCACTGATCCCTACTTTTTATTTGGATAACTTAATCTAGAATCAGTCATATCTTTGCCTTCTCTACCAGGAGCTGTCATACATACTTCAGCCTGGCAGTCAGGGTTCACTCATTCCCTCAATAGGTAAGGATATTTGCAATTGCCTTGTAACACCACCCACACTGTTTTCCGTTTGCTTTCTGTTTTGTTTCTGGCTGCACTGGGTCTGTATTACTGCACACAGGTTTTCTCTAGTTGTGGATACTGGGGGCTGCGCTGTAGTCGCAGTGTGTGGGCTTCTCATCGTGGTGCCCTCTCTTGTTGCAGAGCACAGCCTCTAGGCACGAGGCTCAGTAGCTGTGATGCACTGACTTAGTTGCCCCATGGCATGTGGGTTCTCCCCACACCAGGGATTAAACTCATGTCCCCTGCATTGGCAGGTGGATTCTTAACCACTGGACCACCAGGGAATTCCCACAGTGTTGTACAGTTTGGCTTTTGCTTTTGATCTCTTCACTCATTTAATTCTCAGGCCAACCCAGTGAGACTCTACCCTCTTAGGGACCCATAGAAGACTTTTCTTTTGAGGTCTGGGCCCCCAAGAAAATACCACTGTAAATCAGACTTTGTCACAATCAACTCTATACTGTCACCTAACTTAGTTGCAGCTGTAGGCCTTAGATTTTAAAAACTGGATGATATAACTTGAATATTGAATATGATTCAGAAGCTTGAATTGGGACACAGGTGCCATGTTGGAAATATCAGAATATGACTAGCTTTTAAACCATATGAGAAAGCATTGTTGAGCTACTTTCACGTGAACAGAAACGGCCCTGAAAGCCTGGCAGATCTTCACAACAGCCACGAGTACAATCAAGTTAGTGCCCTTAAGCAAAGCGCCCCCAGCTTGCACACTAAAGCATGCAGTGTGGCAATGCCATCCCGTTAACACCTGCTTCAACCAGCCAACAGAAGTGAAGTGGGTCCCCTGACTGGACAAAGTCAACCCAATGCCTCTAACATCTGCAAGTTTCCAAGGCACTGACATTACTTAGGGTAGCTATGGCTAATGGAGCTACATTTTCGCAGTATCTGCCAAACACAACTTTCCCAAAGCAGAGTTAAGATAGACTCAAAGCCTTAATGAGTCACATCAGACCACGAGACCATAGCTGTACAGTGTACATCTTTCCAGTGGACATTTCTGCCAAAGGAGCACTAAGCGCACATCAACACTAGAAATCTGGCACCACCTCAAGGAGGCACAGTGCAGGGTACAAAGGGGAGCTTCACCGCCTTTGCACTGGTTAATTAGGATACAGAATTCCATGAAAAAATTCCAAGGCAAATCGGTCTTCTGTGGAAATCTGTTATGGCCCAAATGCTGTGCCCCCTCAAAATTCATACATGGAAATCCTAACACTAATACGATGGTATCAGGAGGTAGGGCCTTTGGGAGATGTTTAGGTCATGAGGCGAGTCCTCCTGCAATGGGATTTAGTGCCCTTATAAGAGATCCCACGGAGCTTCCTTGGTGGCTCAGGGGCAAAAAATCAACCTGCCACTGCAGGAGAAATGGGTTTGATCCCTGGTCTGGGAAGACCCCACATGCTGCAGAGCAGTTAAAACCATGGGCCACAACTACTGAGCCTGTGCTCCAGAGCCGAGGAATCAACCACCAAGCTCACGTGCCACAGCTAAGCCCACACGCGCTGCAACCCAAGCTCCACGACAAGAGAAGCCCAGGCCCCCCAACTAGAGAGAAAACCCACACAGTGGCGAAGACCCAGCACAGCCACAAATAAATGAGAGAGACCCCACAGAGCTCCCCAGCCCCTTCCACAACGTTAGGAAACAGAGAGAATGTAGGAAGCCCTCCCAAACACCGAATCTGAAGAAGCTATGATCCCAACGTCTGGACCTGTAGGAAAACTGTTCACTGTTTATAACTACCCAGTCTGTGCTATTTTATTATAACAGCCTGAGCAGACTAAGAGCATTAACACTACAAAATCCAGCACCAACTCAAGGATTCACTGTGCAGGGCACAAAATATTGCTTTATTGTCTATGTACTGGTCATTTGGAATATATAATTCCATAATAAAAATTCCAAGTCAAGTTGGTCTTTAAGATATTTGTTCTTCGGTGAGAACCTAACCACTGTGAAACTAAGGACTTGCTCTCCTTTATCTGGAAAAGTGGTCCTTTCAGATAGAGAAAGTGGTTTTGGTGGAATACATGTGGGCCAGAAAGAGAGGACAGAGGACGTCTATAACCAACCTGGCCATCCCAGTAAGTCCTGGAAATTACAGTGGTGACCTTTGTGAAAATCATTATCACCCTAAATCCAGGATCCTATTGAGTCAACTTTTCAAGTACTACTCCTCAGCTCAATAAACACTTAATGAGCATTCTAGATGGCACAGCTGTCAGTGGAAAGGCTTATTTTAAAAAATCACTCTTGACCTCAAAGTTTTCTTGACCCCAAAGGTTGCAGGTAAGAGTTTCTCTGGAAACAGATTACAGGATTGAGATTTACATGCTTGAAGTTTGTTGGCACATGTTAATGAGAGCAACACCTTGGAGAAGGTGGGGAAAGCCAAACCATGCCTGGGGGTAGGAGGGAGGTGGAAAAGTCAAGCCGTGTGCAATCACAACAAAGGCTTCAGTTGATCCCACAGGAAGCCAAGGAGCTGGGATGACCTCTTAAAATTATTTCAAGTTTAGGCAAAGCATCCAGGCCTTTATAAATCATAGTGACCAGTTATTGGGTATAAAGGAGGGGGCAATTCCCAGAAAGGAAGACAACACCACAAGCATTTCAACAGTTGGGGAAATAGGTAGTTCCATTCTGAAGGAGGGCAAGGGAGATCTGGGTGGCACACCATACATTCACTACACAAAACAATATGGACCAAATTTGTTTTGTTTTGATTTTGGAAATCAGTCCTGAATATTCATTGGAAGGACTGATGCTGAAGCTCCAATACTTTGACCACCTGATGCGAAGAATTGACTCATTTGAAAAGACCCTGATGCTGGGAAAGATTAAAGGCAAGAAGAGAAAGGGATGACAGAGGATGAGATGGTTGGATGGCATCACCAACTCGATGGACATTTGTTTGAGCAAGCTCAGGGAGTTGGTGATGGGCAGGGAAGCCTGGACACGACTGAGCAACTGAACTGAACTGTGCTGGGTCTTCATTGCTGAGCATGAGCTTTCTCTAGTTGTGGTGAGCAGGGATTACTCTCTAGATCTGATGTGAGGGCTCCTCATTGCAGCGGCTTCTCTTGTGGAGCACAAGATCGGGGGCACGTGAGCATTAGCAGCTGCGCCACATGGGCTCAGAAGTTGCAGCTCTCAGGCTTAGTAACACTGAGGCATGTGAGATGTTCCAGGACCAGGGATGGAACTGGTGGGACTGAACTGGTGTCCCCTGCATTGAAAGGCGGATTCTTAACCATTGCACCATCAGGGAAGCCCTGGACTAGTTTTTGTATTGAATTAAGTGACGGGCCCAGTAATTTTTAAGCCACACAATTCAATCACTGAACATTAAAACATCTATGAGATCCTAACATGAATCACTTAACTTACAACTGGACAATAAAAGTTTTGCTGCAATTGTGCTGATTTTTTTGGGGTGGGGGGGAAACAATTTCTCAAAATCATCCTCTAATGAATATGGAAGCAGACTTATTACATAAGCAAAATTAATTAAGTGTGAAATCAATGGTACTATAGAGTTTAACCAATTCTCCTCACATTCAGGATTCCCCTAGCAAGACATACTCCTAACATGGAGAGCAAATACGTTTTCACAGCCTGAAATCACAGCCCCTGCTGTCTGTCCTGCGGGAGAATAAATGGCCAGGAAAATTAACCACCAACATTTGCCAAGAACTTATTATGTGCCTAGTAAATGTTATGAGTGCTTTACATGCATCGTTACCCTTAATCTTCGAAATAAGCTATTAATACATAAGGTAGATGTTGTTATTATTACCAAAATACAGAAAAGGAAACTAATTTACAGAAAAGTTAAGTAACCTGCTCAAGGTCACCCAAATTACGTGTTGTTTAGTCGCTAGCTTATGTCTGACTCTTGTGACCCCATAGACTGTAGCCCCCCAGGCTCCTCTGTCCATGAGCTTCCCAGGCAAGAATACTGGAATGGGTTGCCATTTCCTTCTGTAGGGGATCTTCCCAACCCCGAGATCAAACTCATGTCTCCTACATTGGCATGTGGGTTCCTTACCCCTGAGCCACCAGAGAAGCTTCCAATGTGTGGCAGAGCCTACATTCCATGTTATCAGACCCAAAGGAAATCCATAAACACAGTTGTTTTGGATAATCCCCATTTGCCCCTCAGACCTCCTCTCCACCCTATTCTGTGTCCCAGGAAGCTGACCACTATGGACTTCGCCCAGCTAAAGCTCTTTTACCTTCTGGTTTCCAGGTGGGTTGATTAAAAGGAGATATCAACAAGAGATCTGAGGGTAGGAGGAGACCAAGATCAGGGTGTGCAAATACTGGTTTCCTCCCTGCTGGGCCACAGGGTGACTCCTTCCTCTACCAAAAGTTCTTCCTGCAGCTAGAGATATCATGGCTTCCAGTGACCACACTCTCCTCATCCCTCTCCAGATCACTATTGGTTTTTCAAGACCCTTCTCCAACCCTTGTTCATTTCCATTAACACTGCCCACAGCTTTGTAACTAGGTTTTGTGTTTTTTTTTTAATTAAATCTGTCTCTTAGAGCATTTGAGGGTTGAGTACATCTCCTAGTGGACTCAGAAATGTAGTTAGATTTCCAAAGCAATGAGAGACATGCTCTCTATCAGAGAAGTCATGAGTTTCATGGACAGTGTCTAATGACAAACAGACACTAGTTAATGTCCATAGCATGCCTCCTGCCTTCCAAGTAAGTATCCCCTGGTCTTGCCTCTTTTCCAATAAGCATCAGTACAGACAGGGTTTCACAATCTGAACTCTATTGATATTTTGAATCAGAAAATCTTTAATTCTGGGTCAGGGGTGTCCCATGCATGGCAGCATCTCTGGTCTCTACCCAACAGATGCCAATAGCAATCTCCCAAGTCATGGCAACAAATGTCTTCAGATATTGGCAAATATGTCCTGGGGGCAAAATACCCTCAGTTGAAAACCATGACCTAGAATTAATGGAGAAAGAGCTTCAGAGGATAAACCCAAGAGTAACAAAAGGATGGAGCGAGGGGAAGGAAGGCAGGACACAAGGGAGAGAGGGAGAGGGGAAGGGAGGGAAGATCAGGAGGTATTTCAAAAGACATTGATCTGCCACATTTCTGTCACTGGTGATTAATATCCCTCACTAAAGGTACTCACTTTCACTTATTGTTCATTCCCTCTGAGAAGCTGGGTGCTCTGTTCTTATGGAGGATCTGTTTCTCTATCAACTTCCTCCTTCTTTATAATCACGACCTTCCCAGACAAGTCACTGCTACTTTCTAAACCACACTGCCCTGCCTGCAAATCAAAGGCATCCGAGAAGACCATCTCTAAACTTTCTCCCAACTCTGCTTATGTATAGCTCCAAAGAAACACTTCCCTGTTCAAAAATGATACCCCAGATGGTCATTTCTCCCCCTTGTGTCTGTGGGAGCTAAAAAAGCCAACCACACAAGATTAAAACGATTTTCCTATGCATACAGCCGTCATCATCTCATTTTATTCCCACACTTTTTTTCTTTTTGGCCTTTCCTCAAAGATTTCAGGACTTATGTCTAGAATAAGTACATCTTTGTCATCCTGAAAAAAAAACCAGAGGCCTGCCTTGAGCTGAAGGGCAAAGCAATACCAAGAAATCTGAATGGGTTATGCTTGACGATGACTATTTGGACACTGTTCAAGGGCCCGCGGTAGAAATCCTTCATTAGCACCATGACGTTTCCATTATTGCCAATGTCAGGAAGGAACGTGGTGCAAGTACTCAGGAGCTGAGGTTTCAACATTTGTCAAATGCAATGACCCAGACTTTTTAGTTCCAAAGTTGATTGGAATGCTATCTTCCACTTCTCTTTCACCCGATACACAGAAAAGGAAGCCGAGGGGTAGTTTATAAAAGAGATGAAGTAATAACAACAGCATCATGTTTAAATTAGAATGACATGAATGAGTTTGTAATGCTTGGAAACCACATAACCCTGAGAGTGCTAAAAGGTCTATTAGAGCTAACGAGGCTGGTAGCTGTGCCATTCCAACAAGAAGGAATGAATCACAACACAGAATGCAATCCAAATACAGTTGAGAACAAGGATGAAACAGAGAACAGGTTCCCCCAAGTGCCACCCCAGTCACCTGCCACTCTGAAAACTGGCCACCAGACCCCCTGATAAAATCACTTACATGTAACTGTCAGGCATATCACTTGCAACAGAACTTCCCATTTCTGCTGTATCTCAAAGCTGGAAATGTCCGCTAGGTTTCCAGTTTTATGGCTCTTTTAAAAGAAGTTGCAAGTCAGTAACTAGTGGGAACCCTGAATTCGATTTAGAAGAGAGTTTTCCTGGGACCTCATTCTCTCAGACATGGGGACAAGGATTTGCCAGAGAAAAATGTGGCTGCAACTGGCTGACAATGTCAGAGATGATTCTTTCCTTCTCACTTGGGATTAGGACTGTTCTCACCACAAGGAGAGCATCCACAGTCACAGGTCATGATGCTAAGAGGGCAAAATATGAAGATGGAAAATGCAAACTTCAACAATAGACAAGCAGGAATTATAAAAACTCAGGGCAAAAAATTCTTAAATAACTCCACTAAGTTTGAGTGTCAAAAGTCACACACAGGGAGACCCAAGAGTGAAATTCAGTGAGCAGGCACAACCAAGTTAGTTTTGATAAAAATGATGTTTGGAAAAAGCTGAATTGAATGCCTTTGTAGGAGAGACATACTTACCTGACGGCTCATTGAGTAAAGAATCTGCCTTCGGTACAGAAGATGCAGGAGACTCAGGTTCAATATTGATTGGGTCAGGAAGATCTCCTGGAGGAGGAAGCGGCAACCCACTCCAGTATTTTGCCTGGGAAATCCAATTGTCAGAGGAGCCTGGTGGGCCACAGTCTAAAGGGTCCCAAAGAGATGGACGCGACTGAGCATGCGCCTGTAGGAGGGGCACGCACTTTCCTCCCACCTCTGCTCATTTCTCCCTGCTCAAGCTGACCCACATCAGGCATTTTTGTTAATTGACCAGCCCCTAGGGCATGTGTGTTTATAAGCCTGAGCTGGTCAGGTTTCTTAGGCCCACAAAATAAAATCTGTTTTGATAGGCCTAAGCAGGAAAAAACAAAAAAAACTGTTAAAATAATTTTTTCAAAAGAAAAAAAAGCATTTATTAAAGGATAACTTAGTATCCTAGCTGAGGATGGAGGAGCTGAGAGGGTGAGAGGAAGAGAATAAGGAGCTACTCAAGCCGGAATAAGGCAACCACAGATGGAGTTACTCTCCTGAAGATGCCACTTGGACCCCACTCCACAGAAAGAGTGCTCAGAATCACACATGCAGCTCCATCACGCTTTCCTCCAGACCTGGCTTCTCCACCACCACTGTGGGCATTAGTGCGACTCCCTTGTACAGCCACCACTTCACTTTGCTCACTTCCAACTGCAATTTTGCCAGCAGAACCAGGATCATTGACATTTTAGTCAACAACGTGGGTGAAAACAAACAAGGTAGACCCATCTATCTATTTTATAAGTGTATACATTATAAAATTAGCGACAGAAAACGTTACAGAGTCTGTGACTAGGTTTTCACGTGCGAGTGGAAAAAAGTGAAACAAATATTCCTTTATTTAATTTCATAAAACCTTTTCTCAAGCATTTAAGATTGAGAAAGCATTTTAAGTTCATGTGCATTTCATGAACTTACGTACAAAACAGAAACAGAACTCACAGGTGCAGAGAACAGACTTCTGGTTGCCAAGGAGGAGGAGGATGGGAGAAGGATGGCTTGAGAGTTTGGGTTTATCAGATGCAGACTGGTACATATGGAATGGATGAACAATAAGGTTCTACTGTGTATCACAGTGAGCTCTATTCAATATCCTGTGATAAACCACAATGGAACAGAATATGAAAAAGAATGTGTATATACGCACACACGTGCATGCACACACACACAGACACACACACAGTCTATCCAGTTGCACAGTGAAAGGGAAAGTGCTAGTCGCTTGTCTTGTCTGAGTCTTTGCAACCTGATGAACTGTAGCCCTCCAGGCTCCCCTGTCCATGGAATTCTCCAGGCAAGAATACTGGAGTGGATAACGATCCCCTTTTCCAGGTTTTCTTCTTGACCCAGGGATTTAACCCAGGTCTCCTGCATCACAGGCAGATTCTTCACTGTCTGAGCCACCAAGAAAGCCCTGCATGTGTGTGTGTGTGTGTGTGTGTGTGTGTGTGTGTGTGTAGAACTAAATCACTTTGCTGTACAGTAGAAATTAATACAACATTATAAATCAATTATGGAGAAAATTTGAGAATCCCTTGGATAGTAAGGAAATAAAACCAGTCAGTCCTAAAGGAAATCAACCATTGGAAGGATAGATGCTGAAGCTGAAACTTCAATAGTCTGGGCACCTGATGTGAAGAGCCGACTCATTGGAAAAGACCCTGATGCTGGGAAAGATGAGGGCAGGAGGAGAAGGGGCTGACAGAGGATGAGATGGTTGGATGGCATCATCGACTCAATGGACGTGAGTTTGAGTGAACTTCAGGAGATAGTAAAGGACAAAGAAGCCAGGCATGCTGCAGTCCATGGGGTCACAAAGAGTCAGACACGATTTAGCAACTGAAAAACAAAATACTTCAATGAAATAATTTTTTTAAAAAAAGAATGAAAATTTCACTACCTACCTACAAAAATGTCACAGACTAAAATATGAAGGCACCAAAACAACAAAACCACAAAAATATTAAAAGAAATTTTTAAAAAGCGCCAGGTAATAAAATGAGGAACAAAAAAGAATATGGCAGGAAAGTTAGGCTAAGGATATCTACTATAATTAATCATAAAAGAGCTGTGTTTCTTCATAGGCAAAGCAATGTTACAGGTTTCTTATTACTTATTAAACAGATATGTATCCAGTTCTCCAAGGGAATATATCAATTTCCTCATTTTGAGCTGAAACTTCAGTTCAGTTGCTCAGTCATGCCCGACTCTTTGTGACCCCTTGGACTGCAGCACGCCAGGCTTCCCTATTCATTGCCAACTCCCGGAGCTTGCTCAGACTCATGTCCATCAAGTTAGTGATGCCATGCAACCACCTTATCCTCTGTCATCCCCTTCTCCTCCTGCCTTCAATCTTTCCCAGCGTCAGGGTCTTTTCCAATAAGTCAATTCTTCACATCAGGTGAAGAACTTCACATCAGGTGGCCAAAGTATTGGGGTTTCAGCTTCAGCATCAGTCCTTCCAATGAGTACTCAGGACTGATTTCATTTAGGATGGACTGGTTGGATCTCCTTGCAGCTTAAGGGACTCTGAGGAGTCTTCTCCAACACCACAGTTTAAAATCATCAATTATTCGGCACTCAGCTAAGTCACTGAGTTAGGCAAGGCTATGGTCCATGTGATCACTGAGCTGAAAAGAATTAATCATAATGAAAGAACAATGAACAACAGAAACAGATGATATAATTGATGACGATTTTTAAAAGCTTGTATATACAGTTCCATTCGTGATCATTTCTTACTTCAAAATTTAGGGAATAATTTTAACTTGCAGTTTTGTCAAGGCATGTCTACAGAGAATCAGAGTAATAAATTCCAGTAGGTGGCTAACTCCTGGTGTGCTCTAAAACCAATAAAGCCTAGAGAATCTGGTAAGATAAATGGTTCAACTGTCTCTAAGATTGGAATATGGATTTTCTCAGTAGGGCTTTTGTCAAGCAACGTGTGACAGTCAAATCCACATTGATGTCCTTCCATGCAAGAGCCTGGTGCTGCTGTTAGGGGATTCAGAAGCTCCACAATGTAGACAGCATCACTAGCATTTTACTAAGGAAATGAAAACTCATAGTTTGTCATCTGACTGAGATACAGACAGTACACCGCAGGAAGCAAAAGGGTAAAGTTGGGTTTTTTTCGTTAGGTTTACTCCCCATTCAGTCATTTTTAATTAGCTTAAATAATTGAATAAGGGTTTGATGAAACTAGCAGAGTTCTGCATATAAGTAATGCAGAGAGAAAGAAGGGAAGAGAGGAAGAAATAAACTTAGATGTAGGATTAAGAAGACAGTTTTAGTCATGTCCTCTTAACTAAGCTGTGCAAGGTTGGGGACTGGTCCACCACACCAGGGTAAAAGATAAGGAAGCAAGGCCATGGCTGAAATGACCTTGTGAATGGGACACTCATGTAGGAGATAGATGAGCTCCAGGTTACACATTTACAACTGGCCTCCTGTTCACACTTCATATGAGCAGAAGTGGACTTCAGACTGGATACTTAGAGCTGGTAGCATTTTCTGCGACAAGAGGCAGGTGGGCTCCAGTTAAGGCATTTATAATCAGCCTCCTGTTCGCTCTCCAAAATGGAAGTCGCACAGAAACATGATAAATAGCCAGAGTTTGTCTCTTGTAAACACCCTAAAGGTAATAGTCATGGCCATAGTCAAGGTCATAGCCATGGCAAGGACAAAGAAGGGCAAACTCTGTTTGAGTAAAGGATAAAGGCATCTCTGCTCCCCCCTCTCTGGGGACAAGGGAGACACTACACATGTGAAGAAAGGCTCCGTGTGGGTCAAAAGTCAAGGGATAGTGCCAGGCCATGATGAGTCTTGCTCCTCCCAGAAGCCTTCACCTCGAGATACATCTTGGCTGAGGGGTGTATGTTCACCCAGAGGAGGGTCTGGTATGGAAAAAGAAAGCAGATTATTGGCCTGAAGGAAGGCAAAGACCCAGACTAACTGACCTCTATGAATGACATAACCTCCTCTTTACTGCTCTCCTAAAGGGGAAACCCATGGGGGGAAACCCACTCTTTCTTTCTGGGTGCGCATCTCTGCCTTACTTCTGTCTTATCTAAACAAACCGTTTATGCACTCTCCCACTTGCTGCTGCTATGTCTCTAATAGGAAACTTCGCACCTTCATTTACAGTTTCTACCTCTGTGATAAATGATTTTTCTCTGGCAGCAAAGATTCAGGGAAATATTACCTCAAGCCTCTAGCTCTTGCTAGTCTGATGGCTAGGATTTCTGATTCCCATCCAGGCTACCCAGGTTCAATTCCTGGGCAGGGAATTAAGATCTCACTTCACACCAGCACTCACTGCTGCCTCTTCAAGATCAACATTCAGTTCAACTCAGTTCAGTCACTCAGTCGTGTCCGACCCTTTGCGACTCCATGAATCGCAGCATGCCAGGCCTCCCTGTCCATCACCAACTCCCGGAGTTCACTCACACTCACGGCCATCGAGTCAGTAATGCCATCCAGCCATCTCATCCTCTGTCGTCCCCTTCTCCTCCTGCCCCCAATCCCTCCCAGCATCAGAGTCTTTCCCAGTGAGTCAACTCTTCACATGAGGTGGCAAAGTACTGGAGTTTCAGCTTCACCATCATTCCTTCCAAAGAAATCCCAGGGCTGATCTCCTTCAGAATGGACTGGTTGGATCTCCTTGCAGTCCAAGGGACTCTCAAGAGTCTTCTCCAACACCACAGTTCAAAAGCATCAATTCTTCGGCGCTCAGCCTTCTTCACAGTCCAACTCTCACATCCATACATGACCACTGGAAAAACCATAGCCTTGACTAGACAGACCTTAGTCGGCAAAGTAATATCTCTGCTTTTGAATATACTATCTAGGTCGGTCATAACTTTTCTTCCAAGGAGTAAGTGTCTTTTAATTTCATGGCTGCAGTCACCATCTGCAGTGATTTTGGAGCCCAAAAAAATAAAGTCTGACACTGTTTCCACCCTGTTTCCCCATCTATTTCCCATGGAGTGATGGGACCAGATGCCATGATCTTCGTTTTCTGAATGTTGAGCTTTAAGCCAACATTTTCACTCTCCTCTTTCACTTTCATCAAGAGGCTTTTTAGTCCCTCTTCACTTTCTGCCATAAGGGTAGTGTCATCTGCATATCTGAGCTTATTGATATTTCTCCCGGCCATCTTGATTCCAGCTTGTGTTTCTTCCAGTCCAGAGTCTCTCATGATGTATTCTGCATATAAGTTAAATAAGCAGGGTGACAATATACCCCCTTGACGTACTCCTTTTCCAATTTGGAACCCGTCTGTTATTCCATGTCCAGTTCTAACTGTTGCTTCCTGACCTGCATAACTAGTTATCTATTGAAAGTGAAAGTGAAGTTGCTCAGTCGCGTCTGACTCTTCTCGACCCCATGGACTGTGTAGGCTCCTCTGTCCATGGGATTTTCCAGGCATGAGTACTGGAGTGGGGTGCCATTTCCTTCTCCAGGGGATCTTCCCGACCCAGGGATCAAACCCAGGTCTCCCGCATTGCAGGCAGATGATTTTACCATCTGAGCCACCAGAGAAGTCTATCTATTGCTATGAAACAAATTTCTCCAAAGTTTAGTGGCTTAAAGCAACACCTTTTTAATCTGATAGTTTCTACAGATTAGGCATCTGAGGACAATCTCAGTGGTTCCCCTGCCTCTGGGTTCTCACACAAGTACAGTCAGGCATCTCAAGGCTTAAATGGGGGGAAAAAAGAGTCCACTTCTGCTCACCCATGTTCTTGCTGGCAGGATTCAGTCCCTGGGGACTGTTTGAACTGAGGACTTCAGCTCCTCATGAGTTGTTGGCCTTCACATAGGGTAGCTCACAACATAGAATCTGACTGCATCAGGAGAGCAAGAGAGAAGAAGAGAAAGTGCTAGCAACATGAAAGTAACGGCCTTTTGTAACCTAATCTCAGAAGGGATATCCTATCACCTTTGCTGTACTATTCTATATATTAGACACAAGTAACTAGGTCCAGTCCATGCTCAAGGGGGAGGGGAATACAAAAGACATACATCACACACAAGAATACAAAATACCTAAGAGGTGAATGGGCTTAACAGGTGGCACAATTGTGAAGAATCCACCTTCCAATGCAGGAGAAGCAAGAGAGACAGGTTCAATCCCTGGGTTGGGAAGATCCCCTGGAGGAGGAAATGGCAACCCACGCCAGTATTCTTGCCTGGAAAGTTCCATGGACAGAGGAGAGTCTGGCGGGCTACAGTTCATGGGGTTCGCAAAGCATTGGACATGACTGAGGGACATGCATGCACAGGGTTGGCGACGGGTGGGAGAGGTGAATGCCAGCAGGCAGTCATCATGGGAATTCATTCCAGAATCTGCCAACCACAGACACAGACATGGGAGTCTGAGAGATGAACCCAGAGGAAGTCAGTTGCTGAGATACAAGTTAGAACAGTGGTCTTCTAGAAAATTTACTAGGGAAAATCTTTCCAAACAGAATATTTAAAACAGGTGAAAGCAGAATTATTTTCCCTGAAGCACTGAGTAAGGCCCAGGAGATGCTGGACACCTATCCTTGGCCCCCTAATCCAACCGTGGCCCAGATCCCAGACTAGGCTCCCTTCCTCCTGGCGCTCATGAGTTTGGGGACAGGGAGACAGCACGGGCAATGGACGTTCATCAGCTGCCTGATGGGGAGCCCTGCCAGAAAAGGAAGCAAAGAGCTGCTCTCACTGAAGATGGAAACAAGCCAGAGAACCACAGGCCCTTTCCAGTCCCCGTGACAGCCAAATAATGATGAGTTTACGGTGTATTTCCCAAACCTGAAATGAACACAAACCAAGCATTTACTAAACATCGAAAGTTGAGAATTACACCAAATACAGCTTGAAAATCACTGAGGTCTGAAACCGTGTAACATACGGAAGGATCGAGCTGTGTGCAGCCAAGAAGTGAAGATCAAGTGTCTTTCCAATAGAAAAAGCATAGCAAGTAGGAAGGTAGATGACGCAGTTTGGTTGAAGTGGAGCATCAGGACCAAGCTAGAGTGGGAAGAGATTGAAAACTACATCAGAAGCTCATCTGACAGTCTAAGCCCAACTGCTGGGCTTGGCGAGCAGTTGAGAGAACATTCCTGAACCTATGACACCACAGAAGGATGGGAGTGAGCTTCATCTGGGTGATCGTATGTCCTGATTTTTCTGGGTCCGTGGGGTTTAGGGTTATGTCTCTGTCAGTAGTCCTGTTTTTCATTCTCTGGGAAGACTAGTTACCTGATGCCACTGTCCATGTTTTTTAAAACCTGATTACCCAATATCACTCCTTTCATATGATACAACTCTCCTTCTATCATCCACCTGAAAAGAGAAGCTATCATCCCATAGCCTGCGACTATAAAGGAAAAGACCTCTCCACCTTACACAGCAACCAGACGCTGACTGATAAACAGAAGGAGGTTAAAAACATAGGGATTTTTACTGCAGCGTCCTCACTGTTGATTCATTTATTTTCTATATCTTTTTTGGATGAACATCTTAGATAGGAAAGGCACACTTTCTTCTGACAAGATTGGTGCCATCTCAGTATCCCCACTTTAGAGAAACACAGTACTGAAACTGATGGCTGGAGAAAAGGAGATCCCCTGTCTGTATGAACGCATGCCCATGGAATGATAATGCAATTCCTTTGCCAAAGACTCACCAGTCGCCTCCCTTATAACTGGCCAGCAGAAAGCATGCTGGGCCTCCCCTTCAGCAGCCACAAACTCAAAAGAAGGCAGCAGATGGCACAGATCCTCCTGACTCTGACAATCCATGTGCACCTTTGAATGTCTCCGCTTCAAGGCAATATTGAAAAATGATGTTTCCATCAACAGAGGCAACAAGATAATAGAGCATGCTAAGATTAAGAGGTAGGCATACAGGAAAGAGACAAATACTGAGTAATTTAGCTTCAGAAAAAATGACCAGCTTTGGGGAGGAATGTCATCACAACCAACATAAATGAGAACTGGCCATTCAAAATCCAAGCCAAAAGCAGAGGCTCTCCCAACAATATACTTTTTCATGTTAACAATAATTTTAGTTGAAAGAATCCATATTTTTGGAAATCTGTCAAATAGCTCTAGGGCAGAAATTGGTTTTGGATAGGCAATGTATGACAGCAATGGGTACAATTCTGATTCTACTTTAAGGAGATGGATGAAAGGGATAAACCCATTAGTCAGAGATCCAGAGGATAACCCAGCCCCTGGATTAATTTAATTAGCATTTTAGATATCTCCTAAATGCTAGTGTCTATGCTGATGTACTAGAAATACAAAAATGGAAAATAATAGCTAAATGTTTTAGAATATTCCATATGGACTACATACTGGACTTGGGCTTTCTCATGCACTGCTAAGTCACTTCAGTCATGTCCGACTCTGTGCAACCCCACAGACAGCAGCCCACCAGGCTCCCCCGCCCCTTGGATTCTCCAGGCTAGAACACTGGAGTGGGTTGCCGTTTCCTTCTCCAGTGCATGAAAGTGAAAAGTGAAAGTGAAGTTGCTCAGTTGTGTCTGACTCTTCGTGACCCCATGGACCACACCCTACCAGGCTCCTCCATCCATGGGATTTTCCAGGCAAGAGTACTGGAGTGGGGCGCCAATGCCTTCTCCGTATCATGCACTACAATGTTCAATTCTTCTACCAATGCTGGGGGATATGTACTATTATTATATCTACTTAACAGATGAGAAAAATGAGACATAAAGATCTTTTTCAGAGTCAGTAAACAATGGAGCTTGAATTTGAAACCAAAAGATGTTAAGCCAAAGAGTGACTGGATAATCTCTATTACATATTACTACCAAGAAAAGGTCTTGTACTCAAAATGTTTGCTGTGTACCGAGTAAAGGAGAAGAGGGTTTTGGCGAAGCAGAAAGAGCAAAAAAGAGAATACTAGGCAAAGACAATGGTAAATGTTTCAAAATGACATTTCCAAACTTTTCCAACATTTTCCACTAGGACATGAATAAAGCTCATACAAAAGCCATGTGGAAAATAAGGAAATCAAGGCACTCAATGAAAACAATATTGATGATATGCTTTAAATAAATCCTTTTCATTTCTGAGCATCCAACTAAATATACCCCTTCTCATCAGTTACTGTGGGATACAGTAGATCGCCACCTTAGAAGTTGTTCCATCCAAATTTTTCTTCTAGAGTTTTACAAGAAACACTTCCATTCAGGAAGCAACAAGTTAAGACAGAAATAGCAAATAACTAGGAGCCAAGTGACCAAAGACATATGTTTGAGATCCAACTGTGCTATTTACATAATTAATAATGTTGGAGAAAGTCACATGGCTTCTATGAACTGTGAGGTTTCCCTTCCTGTAAAATGAGATGCATGCATTCTTTCAACAAACATGTACTGTGGACCTGTTAAAAGGTCCTCAAGACACACCAGTAATTAAGACACCAATCTCTAGGAGGAAGCAATAGTGTCTACTGTTGACTGAAAAAAATGCACAACCTAAAAGTTGAGAATTTTGTTTTCTTTGGCGGACAATACTGAGGACTTAAACCCAGGATACAGGCACTCAGAGAGTTCTGAGGGATTGCTCCAAAAAGGTAAAGGAGGAAAAGAGGACATATAGAAGTTTTTGCAGCAAAGACCAGGAAGTTGAAACTTCAAGAGACTACTGCTAGTTAAAGAAAACTAGACAGCTCCAGTTAATGAATTTAGCACTTTTCTCTGTATGAGGAGATGAAAGGCTCTGGGCTCACTGAAATCGTTCTTTTGATATGCACATTAGCCACCTGGTGGCTCAGACTGTAAAGCATCTGCCTGCAATGTGGAAGACCCAGGTTCAATTCCTGGGTCAGGAAGATCCCCTGGAGAAGGAAATGGCAATCCACTCCAGCACTATTGCCTGGAAAATCCATGGATGGAGGAGCCTGATAGGCTACAGTCCATGGGGTCACAAAGAGTCGGACACAACTGAGCGACTTCACTTTCACTTTCACTTTCACTTAGCCACCCAGGAGGGCTTCCCTGGTAGCTCAGCTGGTAAAGAATCTTCCTGCAATGCAAGAGACCCCGGTTTGATTCCTGGGTCAGGAAGATCCCCTAGAGAAGGGATAGGTTACCCACTCCAGTATTCTTGAGCTTCTCTGGTGGCTCAGCCATAAAGAATCTGCCTACAATGCTGGAGACCCTGGTTCAATTCCTGGGTCAGGAAGATCCATGGAGAAAGGATAGGCTACCCACTTCAGTATGCTTGGGTTTCCCTTGTGGCTCAGCTAGTAAAGAATCCGCCTGCAATACGGGAGACCTAGGTTCCATCCCTGGGTTGGGAAGATCCCCTGGAGAAGGGAAAGGCTACCCACTCCAGTATTCTGGCCTGGAGAATTCCATGGACTGGATAATCCATGGGGTCACAAAGAGTCTGACACACTGAGCAACTTTCACTTTCACTTTAGCTACCTAGGGCCAGTATTTTGTTCTCCATTCCGAGTCCCCTCCAGGAACACCATCTGGGGTGGCTGCAATGACTGAGGGCTTGGCAATCGGTAGCCTATTTGCCTCCATCCTGTATTCCCTCAGGGCTCATCATCAGGTGGCTATAGTGGCTTTGATGGCTGAAACATCATTTGTTTACTAATTTGCAGGCAATGTTTTTCATTCACACTACCCCAGTGGTTTGCTATGAAGACCAAATGAAGTCAATGAAGTGTTGTCCAGACATTCACAAATGCTAGATATTTACTGAGCCAGGTGATACAGTATTGAATAGCAAAGAGAAAGTCTCTGCACTGATGAAGATCATGTTGTAGTCTGCAAATAAATGAACACAAAATTATTTTAGAGGTGATAAATAGAAGAGAATCTAACTAAAACTGGATAATGCCTGAAGTGTGACTTAGAGGATGGGGTTGCTTTAGATTGGTCATGAAAAATGTCTGAGGAAGTAGGGCTGAGACAGGAGTGACGGAGAAGACCTAGCCACAGAAGGATCCAGAAGCTTCCAGTCTAGGCGAAGCAAGCAGTAAGTATAGTCCCCAGGGTGAAAGCCAAACTCCCCAAAACAGAAGTAAAGCCATTAGGGATGAAGTACAATGAAGAGGAGGAGAAGAGCAGGGAGAGGATAAGAGAGGGAGGCAAGGAAATTACCCTGCACAGCCTTGCGGCTGGAGAAGGAAGGTGGGTATTATACAGAACCGTAATGCACCTGAGTGGAGGGCTCTGAGCAAGCACGCAACGTGATCTGATTTATAATTTTACATGAAAAGATGCTCAGCATCACTAATCATCAGGGAAATGCAAATCAAAACCACAAGGAGACATCACCTCGTACCTGTCAGAATGGCTCTCATCAAAAAGTCTACAAATAACAAATGCTGGTGAGGATGTGGAGAGAAGGGAGCCATTATAACTGTTGGCAGAAATGTAAATTAGTGTGACCACTGAAATAGTACGGAGGTCCTCGAAAAAATTAAGCATAGAATGACCACATGAACCAGCAATCCCCCTCCTGGGTATATATCTGAAAAAAAAACCAAAAACACTAATTCGAAAAGATATATGCACCGTAACGTTCATAGCAGCATTATTTACAATTGCTAAGACATGGAAACAACAGAAGAGTCCATCAACAGATGAATGGATAAAGAAGATGTGGTCTGTATGCACATGTCTGCATATATATACAAAGGAATGCTACTCAATCATGAAAAGAATGACATTTTGCCATGTACAGCAGCATGGATGGACTTGGAGGGTATTATGCTAAGTGAAATAAGTCAGAGAAGGACAAATACTGTATGATATCACATACATGGAAATAAAAAGTACGACAAACTAGAAAATACAACCCTAAAAAGCAGACTCATAGAGACCTAATCAGCGGTTACCAGTGGGGAGGGGGGAGGGACAATACAAGAGTGGGAGAGCAGGAGATATAAACTGCTACATGGCAAGATAAGTTCAATGATGTATTTACAACATGGGGGATATAGCCAATAATTTTGTAATAACTGTAAATAGAAAGTAACGTTTCAGTTCGGTGCAGTTCAGTCTCTCAGTCATGTCCGACTCCTTGTGACCCCATGAATTGCAGCACACCAGGCCTCTCTGTCCATCACCAACTCCTGCAGTTCATTCAAACTCATGTCCATAGCGTCAGTGATGCCATTTCACCGACTCATCCTCTGTCATCCCCTTCTCCTCCTGCCCCCAATCCCTCCCAGCATCAGGGTTTTTCCAATGAGTCAACTCTTTGCATGAGGTGGCCAAAGTATTGGAGTTTCAGCTTCAGTATCAGTCCTTCCAAAGAACACCCAGGACTGATCTCCTTTAAAATGGACTGGTTGGATCTCCTTGCAGTCCAGGGGACTCTCAAGAGTCTTCTCCAACACCACAGTTCAAAAGCATCAATTCTTTGGCACTCAGCTTTCTTCACAGTCCAACTCTCACATCCATACGTGACCACAGGAAGAATCATGACCTTGACTAGATGGACCTTTGTTGGTAAAGTAATGTCTCTGCTTTTGAATATGCTATCTAGGTTGCTCATAACTTGTCTTCCAAGGACTAAGCGTCTTTTAATTTCATGGCTGCAGTCACCATCTTCAGTGATTTTGGAGCCCAAAAAAATAAAGTCTGACACTGTTTCCACTGTTTCCCCATCTATTTCCCGTGTAGTGATGGGACCGGATGCCATGATCTTCGTTTTCTGAATGTTGAGCTTTAAGCCAACTTTTTCACTCTCCTCTTTCACTTTCATCAAGAAGCTTTTTAGTTCCTCTTCACTTTCTGCCATAAGGATAGTGTCATCTGCATATCTGAGGTTATTGATATTTCTCCCGGCCATCTTGATTCCAGCTTGTGCTTCTTCCAGCCCAGTGCTTCTCATGATGTACTCTGCATATAAGTTAAATAAGCAGGGTGACAATATGCAGCCTTGACATACTCTTTTTCCTATTTGGAACCAGTCTGTTGTTCCATGTCCAGTTCTAATTGTTGCTTCCTGACCTGCATATAGGTTTCTCAAGAGGCAGGTCAGGTGGTCTGGTATTCCCATCTCTCAGAATTTTCCACAGTTTGTTGTGATCCACCCAGTCAAAGGCTTTGGCATAGTCAATAAAGCAAAAATAGATGTTTTTCTGAAACTCTCTTCCTTTTTCGATGATCAAGTGGATGTTGGCTATTTGATCTCTGGTTCCTCTGCCTTTTCTAAAACCTACTTGAACATTTGGAAGTTCACGGTTCACGTATTGCTGAAGGCTGGCTTGGAGAATTTTGAGCATTACTTTACTAGCGTGTGAGATGAGTGCAATTGTGCAGTAGTTTGAGTATTCTTGGCATTGCCTTTCTTTGGGATTGGAATGAAAACTGACCTTTTCCAGTCTTGTGGCCACTGCTGAGTTTTCCAAATTTGCTGCCATATTGAGTGTAGCACTTTCATAGCATCATCTTTCAGGATTTAAAATAGCTCAACTGGAATTCCATCACCTCCACTAGCTTTGTTCATAGTGATGCTTTCTAAGGCCCACTTGACTTCACATTCCAGGATGTCTAAAGCTGTATAAAAATAAGAACTTTAAAAAAAGTTCACCCTGGCTTCTGGGGAAATGGAAAGGAAGGGGGAGCTGAAAGCACAAGTCAGAGTTTAATCCAGGAAAGGAACAAACGGTGTCCTAAGCAGGGTAGTAATAATGGAGATGGAGAGATGTGGACAGATTCTGTCCACGTGTGATCAAGAAAGTTACAAGAATTGTTGATGGGGAGAAAATCAAATAGTACCTTGTTTGGGACTTTAGCAACTGGGTAGGTTGTAGTGCCATATACTGAAATGGAAAACAGAGTTCTGCTTTGCCATGTTAAGTCCAAGATACTTCTTTAACATCATAAAGATATTTATGCAAAATATGCTGCTCAGGAGAGAGGTGAAAGCTGATTATACAAATTTGGGTGCTCCATACAAACAGAAAGTAGTATAACTCCTTCTTAGATAATTTCAATAACAAAGTGGAAAAATGAGAAGAAATGTGGAGAAATGGAAGGTAGGCCATTAATTTTAGTGAGGCTCTTGGATAATTAATTCAGTAATAGACATCCCAGTCATACACCACTATAGTAATTGCTCTACTAGTTAATGCTTTTATGTGTTTTTACTTATTTACACTCCGAGCTTCACAGGTGACTCAGTGGTAAAGAATCCATATGCAGTGTAGGAGACATGGGTTCGATCCCTGGGTGAGGAAGACCCTCTGGAGGAGGAATCTGCTCCAGTATTTCTTGCCTGGAAAATTCCATGGACAGAGGAGCCTGGGGGGCCACAGTCCACGAGGTCGCAAAGAGTCAGACATAACTGAGCACACACACACGTTAGTTCAAGAAAAAATGAATGTAAGGTGACTTTCACAAAAATGTGTCATATGCTAAGAACTGTCTGCCTAGTATAGCAGCATTTTGCCTGTTTTATATCTCATCCCTAAAACAAAGTAATAATTATCCACTTAGTACTGGTTACACATTTGTGGTTTGATATTAAGTTTAACCAAATAATTATTGAGGAATTTATCAATTTAAATTGAATTAATCAACTTCATTTTAAAAATTAACTTTGTGATTAAAACAACCTGACATAAGATTAAAGAAAGCACTGCTACTTTCTGATGCTGCCTAACTCTATACTTTTCAAACTGAGGTATGAATACCCCAGGAGATACATAGTAAAGTGTTCCACTGATTCCAGAAGTCATAGGATAAACATCTTCCAGAAGCTTTGTTTTTCCTTGACAAAGTGGACAAGAAAAAAACTTTTTCTATTAAAACAAGCACAGACAGATTACTGAGTGGAAGGTCAACTTTGCCTTTTGCTTCCAAAAACTATGGGTAGCAGGCTGATTTGGACATTGCTCCCAGGGCCCTGGGGGCACAAATCCTCTGTACTTTGCAGCTAAAGGAACTCAGGTAGAAATGTTTGAGAAGCACTTGGCTTCATTTTCCCCGGTACCCTTTAGGGGGTAATTTTCTCTCAATCTTGCAGACAGACAGAGGAAATTCATTCAGATTTCTCCACATCAGACTTTGAAGAAGGAAGCTTTGCAAGTTGGAAAATTCCAGGTCAAAACACTGGAAGCTGCTTAGGACTCTAAGCTTATCTCACAAGTATGTCTTTGTTGTCATCAGAGGAGATAAAGAGAAAAGAGAGAAAACAGGCTCTGAGTTCTACCCCTTTCTTCTAAGCCCACCCTTACCCTTTATGATATATGCAACTTTGCCCCTTATTATTATTCAGCAGCAGTCATTCGACCTGAAGTCAACAAAGGCCAGGCATTTGTGGAGAAGGGAAACCCAGACACACTTCAAACATGATGTGGCCTTCAGGCGGCAGACAGCCTGAACAGCGTATCTTCTCTAGGCCTGTCTTTGCTCTGGGACTCATCCTCCCACTGCACACCCAAGTGAAAAAACAAACAGCAGCGATGAGAGCGGAGCCAGTGGTAGAAGAAAGGACGAGCTTGACTATTTCCATGTATTTGAAGGATGAGCCCTCAGAATCTGTTGCCTTTTTTTCTGCTCTGGGCTGCAGCAGGACTGGAGGGAATGGAAATATGCTTGAATTTTCTTTCAAACAGAGTCCTACAAAGGCTATCTCCTAGCCTTACACCATGGTCTCAAATACAAATGGCAATGTCTTGGCAGGAAATCAGAGTGGAAAAAGGCTACAGAGGACAGATGTTATCAAACAAAACAAAAATTCAAAGACTTTCAAATAATAGTTTCCCATTCCCTCTGCAGTTTTTGCTTAGTACAAACAGCACCTGGAAGTCTTGTTTCTTGCAAAACAATGGCTCTATGAGATCTTTCTCTTTGAAAGTGTTGTTGTTGTTTTTGGCTTTAGACCTCAGATGCATGGATTAATCACAATAAATACTGCCATTGGGCAATACATGCTCTATTTTTATTTATCCATTTACTTATTACTTAGAAATGGTATATAAATATATGTATTTGTATAGGGATAGAGTTTATCACAGGCTTCCCTGGTGATTCAGACAGTAAAGAATCTGCCTGCAATGCAGGAGACCCAGGTTCAATCCCTGGGTCGGAAGATCCCCTGGAGGAAGGCATGGCAACCCACTCCAGTACTTTTGCCTGGAGAGTCCCATGGACAGAGGAGCCTGGCGGGCTGCAGTCCATAGGGCTGCACAGAGTCGTACACGACTGAAGCAACTAAGCATCAGCAGAGTTCATCACATGTATATTCTTAAGTAATATATTGTTTAGTTTTGTTTTTAAACATTATAAGGATGCCATTCTACCCATTATCTTCTGGAATTTGCGGTTTTACTCACTATACATTACCACCATTCATTTAAATTACTGTATATTGCCATAGTTTGTTTTTACTGCCATGTACTATCTTGTTGTAAATTGTAATTGGTTTCTCCATTTTTGTCTCAACAGTCATTAGCTTGCTTCCAGGCTTTCTGATTAACAGAGCTACTGTAAACATTCTCATAATAGATACTTTTTGCAGGAACATGAATTAAAGTTCTTTAGAACAGAGTAAAATTGGCATATGCCATCACACTTTCTCCTTATGTCATCTGATCTTTGAATTTACTATGGCAGGGGGGCACTGAATCCGCAAAGTAAAGGATTTAATCAGCTAGTTAAATACATTCCCCATGATTGTGCAGATAGTAAATGGCACAGGAGGGAAACTTGGCTCCAAAGCACCTGTTTCTAATTACTACATCTGGATACCAGACAAGCAGTGCCATCCATTATACTCTGCACGTCCTAATCCCCGTACTGGACTAGACTATCCCTGTGTCCATGGACAAGTCAGTCGCCCTCTGGGGTCTTAGTTTTCTCACCGAAAAAATGACAGAGATGTTCCGCATGATCTTTTAATATTCTTCCAAGCTATGTTATTCTATGCATTTAATGTCCTGGTCCTCCCAGGGGGCTCAGTGGTAAAGAACCCACCTGATGATGCAGGAAACATGGGTTCGATCCCTGAGTCAGGAAGATCCCCTGGAGAAGGAAATGGCAGCCTACTCCAGTATTCTTGCCTGAGAAATCCCATGGACAGAGGAGCCTAACGGGCTACTGTCCATGGGGTCACAGAAGAATCAGACATGACTTAGCAACTGAACAACAACAAAGGCCCTGGTACAATTAATCTCTGACCTTCAATTCTTTCATTTGGACCTAAAACAATATTTAATATTAGGCATCCTATCAAAACGAGGTCGTGCAATTGAATATTGTCTTTGTCCCTTCGGGCTGCTATAACCTACTATAGACTGGGTACTGCAGACTATCACACTGGGCATTAGGGATTCAATATATGAATGTGGGGGGCTGTGACACAAACATTCAGGCCATAGCATATCTCCATGAGCACGCTTCACTCACCATTCTCACTACCCCTAACAGCTAACAGATTTGCCAGGAGACATCTCTCACACAGTTGAGGGTCAGAGAAAGGAGATGGTGGTGAAAACTTATATCAGATAGCCCTTTCCTAGTGCCAGTTATAGTTTAAGCACCATAGCTTCCAAAGAGATCAAGAAAATGAACCCCATGGTTGCAATATGTGTCTGGAGAACACCTTTTTAACACATCCAGTCCTATCACTTCATGGCAAATAGATGGGGAAACAATGGAAACAGTGACAGGCTTTATATTTTTGGCCTCCAAAATCACTGCAGATGGTGACTGCAGCCATGAAATTAAAAGATGCTTGCTCCTTGGAAGAAAAGCTATGACCAACCTAGACAGCATATTAAAAAAGCAGAAACATTACTTTACCAACCAAAGTCCATTTAGTCAAGGCTATGGTTTTTCCAGTAGTCATGTATGGATGTGAAAGTTGGACTATAAAGAAAGCTCAGCACCCAAGAATTGATACTTTTGAACTGTGGTGTTGGAGAAGACTCTTGAGAGTCCCTTGGACTGCAAGGAGATTCAATCAGTCCATCCTAAAGGAAATCAGTCTTGAACATACATTGGAAGGACTGATGCTGAAGCTGAAACTCCAATACATTGGCCACTTGATGCAAAGAACCAATTCATTGGAAAAGACCATCATGCTGGGAAAGATTGAAGCTGGGAGCAGAAGGGGACGACAGAGGATGAGATAGTTGGATGGCATCACTGACACAATGGACATGAATTTGAGCAAGCTCCAGGAGTTGGTGATGGACAGGGAAGCCTGGCGTGCTGCAGTCTATGGGGTCGCAAAGAGTCAGACTGAACTGACTGAGATCCTGGAAGCGATGTGAATCCTGCATGCAGGACCGTCATTATTTAGAACTCAATTCCATAGGCATATTTACACACAGTGGCTGTTGAGAGCTCCCAGCTGTGGAATCCCAAAGCCACAAACTGTATTTATGTGCAGGGTTCCCATTCCCTGGTCCCAGCTCTGCTCAATAGAAAAACTTCGTCTCTGTAGACAAGTCCTTATAAATCTCTCCTTGTCGAAGGATTTAGTTCACTGATTGTCAGCCATGAGCTACTTCATAAAACAACTCACAGAGGAATAGAACTTTCTGCTCTGCCTTTGGTGGGGAGCTTGTTACACTAGGTCAGCTTTTAATGACTGTATTCCATTTTAACTCGGCGCCAGAGAGAGAAACTAAAAAGAAAGAAAAGATCCTTCCTTAATGCTATGTTGTTGTTGTTGTTGTTGTTCATATTGCATCCAGTGAAGCAAATTAGAAAAGACGGATAGAGGTTGCTTCTGCCTCTGGAATCCCAGGGCCTTATGGCATAAAAATGGGCCAGTTGCTCATTGAAGTGGTGATGTTTCAGGGCTAAAGGACCTATTGAAATAAGCGAAGACAAAGTTTCTAAACTGGAAGTGATACTAAATCTGCATCAAAGCTATTTTTAACACCTGTATCTCACTGATATGTTACTTTTTAATTCCCTGTTACATTTTGCAATGATTACCTTCATTTTAATGAGTTGCAATTAATATTCAGGAGAAAGAATATTGCTTTAAGGGAGCACAGAAATAAATGCCAAGGCCTATTTTTTTTTCATTGGTGGAGATTTACGTCTGCTTGCATTCTCAGTCCTCTTAGTCATGTCCGACCCCATGGACTGTAGCCCACCAGACTCCTCTGTCCATGGGATTTCCCAGGCAAGAATACTAGAGTGAGTTGCCATTTCCTTCTCCAGGAGATCTTCCTGACCCAGGGATTGAACATGTGTCTCCTTCGGTCCCTGCATTAACAGGGGGATTCCCCACGGAACCACCTGGGAAGCCCCAGATGTTATGTCTACTCTACATTGAATTAGAGATTTTAGGGGGACAATTCTTACAGGCAAGCATGGAGACTGAAGTCCACAGAGAGTGGCGGAAAGTATTTCACTTTGATATTGGTTAGAAAACAGAGTTTCTGTGAAAGTCAAATCAGAGTTCTCAGAACTCCTGCAAGTCTCTTAAAGATAGGGATTTCAGGTTCTGTAACATGAATAGTTCCCATATTAATAATGCCAAAAATTCAAAATTCTAGATGCAAGCCACCTTGCATGAGGGATACCTATGTGACAGTTACAAATGCTTGGCTCTAATTATAATGTGCAAATCTATGTTTAACTTGGACCAAATTTTCTATGCAGCAGGAGCCCTCATGAGTGACCTCCACTTGACACGATTGTGGTATTAAGCAGACTTCTCCACTCCTCTGGAAAACGCTGGGGCAGAGGACCTCACTAGGTCTATAACTGAAGACTGCTGGGTTGTTCTTTGGGACGATGCTCCCTATTGTCCCTACCCTTAGAGATGGATCTGCACCAGGGGTCTGCTATGTTCATCTCCAAATGGATCTCTTTTTTCCTCTAAGAGTTTTTTTTTGTTTTTAATTTCAGCTTTATTGAGGTATAATTGACATATAAAATTGTAAGGCATTTGAAGTATACATCATGGTAATTTAATAAACGTGCACATCGCCAATCCAATTTATGGTAGTTTGCATCTGTTAGCATCACTGTGTAATTTAATTAAGGACAGTGTAAATTGATGACATGAATTAAACAAGAAAGAGAGATGTTCCCATGAAAAATAAATTGAATGCTTGGAAAGATTTGATAAAGTGGAAAAAGATTATTGATAGTTAAGATGGAGTACACTAGAAAATAGTCTACTGCCCACCCCCCCAAAACACCCCTCCCTGTGTGTACATACAACCAAGAATTTAACTGGGAGAGGAGTTGAATAGTTTTCTGAACTCAATTTACTTCTCAAGTATCTTGAGCAGAGGTCTGCAAACTTCTTCTTAAAGGGTCAGACTGCATGAACTTTATTTTTTTTATTTTAAATTTACTTATTTTTTAATTGAAGGATAATTTGCTTTATAGAATTTTGTTGGTTTCTGCCAAATACCAACATGCATCAGCCACCTCCCTCCCCATCCCACCCCTCTGGTTTGTTACAGAGCCCCAGTTTGAGCTCCCTGAGTCATACAGCAAATTCCCATCGGGTATCTATTTTGTAAGTGGTAATGTACGTTTCCATGTTACTCTCTCCATACATCCCACCCTCTCCTTCCTCCCCCTCCAGCCCATGTCCATAAGTCTGTTCTCTATGTTTTTGTCTCCAATGCTGCTCTGCAAATAATTTCATCAGTACTTTCTGGATTCCAAACATATGTGTTAGTATATGATATTTGTTTTTCTCTTTCTGACTTACTTCATTCTGCATAATAGGCTCTAGGTTAGCTTTGCAGGCCATAGGGTCTCTGTCACAAGTATTCAGCTCCGTCACCATAGTGTGAAAGCAGTCATAGGCAATACCTAAATAACTGAGTGTGACCATAATCCAGCGAAAGTTGATTTAAGAACACAAAATTTGCATCTCATGTCATTTTAACATGTTAGAAAATGTTGTTGTTGTTTAGTTGCTAAGTTGTGTCTGACTCTTTTTGTGACCCTGTGGACTGTAGCCCATGAGGCTCCTCTGTCCTTGGGATTTCCCAGGCCAGAATACTGGAGTCGGTCGCCATTCCTTTCTCCAAGGGATCTTCTCAACCCAGGGATCAAACCCATATCTCCTGCATTACGGGCAGATTCTTTACTGCTGAGCCACTAGGGAAGACCCTTTAGAAAATATTATTCTTCTTTTAACTTTTTTCCAACCATTTAAAAAGTGTAAAATCCATTCTTAGCCCAGGGCCTTATGAAAACAGATGGCAAAGCTGATTTAGCTCAAGCCACAATATGCCAACCCCTAATCTTGAGTCCTCACTCCATTTTAAAGAAGCAAAAACTCAAATTATAGAAGGCATGATTTATATAAGAAAGAAGATGTAGAATTTCACTCAGCCAACCCTACTGAAAGATGTCTTAACTCTTTATCCAAATATTGGTGAGCAACTGTACCCATGAAGTTAAAAATAGAATGATTAAGGTACATGTGGACCACTTTCAAGATTTCCCGCTTTTTCCCTTATTTACAATTAACTGTTTGTTGACATATTTTTTCATATCTGTTTAAGGTCAGGCAGGCAAGGGCCATGTCTGTCAGCTTCACTGCTGGACCCTCCCGCATGGCCAAGCATTCTCATAGTGATTGCTAGACAAGGATTTCACCCAATAAGTATGTATCAAGTAGCTACTAAGCAACTCCATGCAAGAACTTCTTCCTAGTTCTATGCAAACAATCATGAAAGAGACAGGCAGTGTCCTTGTTTTCATAGACATATTGGGCTGGAAGATATAGACAACATACAATTAAACGAATATCCATCCCTTCAATAAGTAAACGTTCAATCACTATACTAGCCAATATTGTAAAAATCAGCAGCTTGCTAAGACACACCCTCTTCCCAAAAATATCAAACTTAACAGAAGTTCTCTTTTCTCTGTCTATAATAGCATCTTGATATACCCTAAGTATTCAAGCATTCAGTTCTTTTTTCTGAGTGAGGCAGTCAATACCCCAAAAGAGAGAGAGAAATTACTGCTATACCACTACCACTTCTGAGAAGTAATAATATTCTGAATGAAAGACCCATGTGGCCCAGGCTCTGTAACATGCTGAGAATCCGCTTGCCCCACCCCAGGGTGTCCACATCCTAGTCCCTGCATCCTGTGTAAATGCTCCCCACCATAGCAAAGAGGGCTTCCCTTGTGGCTCAGTACTAAAAAATCCACCTGCAATGCAGGGAATTCAGGTTCAATCCCTGGGTAGGGGAAGATCCCCTGGAGGAGGAAATGGCAACCCACTCCAGTATTCTTGCCTTGGAAAGCCCATGGACAGAGGAACTTGGTGGGCTACAGTCACTGGGTCACAGAAAGTGAAAGTGAAGTCACTCAGTCGTGTCCGACTCTTTGTGACCCCGTGGACTGTAGCCTACCAAGCTCCTCTGTCCATGGGATTCTCCAGGCAAGAATACTGGAGTGAGTTGCCATTTCCTTCTCCAGGGGAGCTTTCCAACCCAGGGATCAAACCCTGGTTTCCCACATTGGAGGCAGACACTTTAACCTCTGAGCTACCAGGGTCACAGAGTTGGACCCAATTTAGTAACTAAGCAACAGCAACAATAGCAAAAGAGACTTTGCAGATGTGGTTATGGTTCAAGAACTTGAGAATAAGGCGAGTATCCCAATTATCCAGGTGGGCCCAATAAAATCCGTGGTTGTTGTGTTTTTAGTAGCTAAGTCATGTGCAAGTCTTTGTGACCCCCTTGGACTGCAGCCTGCCAGGCTCCTCTGTCCATGGGATTTTCCAGACAGGAAATACTGGCGGAGATTGCCATTTCCTCCTCCAGGGGATCTTCCAGACCCAGGGATCGAACCTGCTTCCTCTACGTTGGCAGGTAGATCCTTTACCAGTGAGCCATCAATAGGAGACTTAAATGAGAGCTTCAGAAGTCAGAGAGATGCTACAGAGGAAAAGGCAGGAGAGATCTGAAGGATGAGAAGGACTCAGCCTGTCACTGGTGGTCTGAAGATGGAGGGAGCATGAGCAAAGCCTCTGGGGGCCTCTAAAACCCGGGAAGGGACTTCCGTCAACACCCAGTGAGGAAGCCAGGAGCTCAGTCAGACAACAGCAAGGAACAGGCTTCTGCCAACCTCCTGAAGGAGCAAGCAAATGCCATATCTCCTAGTGCCTCCAGACAGGAAGTCTTCCGGGCCTCTAAACAGGGACCCAGGCAAGGCCACCAGACTTCTGTTCCACAGAAGTAAAGTGAAGTCGCTCAGTCGTGTCCGACTCTTAGCAACCCCATGGACTGTAGCCCACCAGGCTCCTCTGTCCATGGGATTCTCCAGGCAAGAATACTGGAGTGGGTCGCCATTTCCTTCTCCAGGGGATCTTCCCAACCCAGGGATCGAACCCAGATCTCCCACATTGCGGGCAGACACTTTAACCTCTGAGCCACTTGGTAAGCTTAGGAGGATAAGAAATGAGAGGTAATCTGTTCCAGTAGTGATTTCAAACAAAAACAGGCCCTTCTGTGGAGAAAGGTATTTATGCCAAGAAAATCTAGTCTGTGGTGCCAGGTAAATCACTTAGCAATCTCTCTAATGATAGAATATTTTAAAGACAGCTGTGATGCTGATTACTGCCTAATTATTTCAAACAGGTTGTAATCATGGGCCATATTTCTAGAACAGGCAATACAATTAAAGTTACAAAGTCGCTTGCATTAGGTGACAAAGCAACTGGATGGTAAATATCCTCTTGCTGAATCAAGAGTCTTCTTTAGACTAATAATGGATTAATCTGTATGTAAATGGCCCAGTTACAACCTGTGTTTGACATTCTGTCTGCTCTCAAGGGGGGGAAAATAAGCATACTTCCCCAGCAGTAAAAATCGTCGGTCTTCCACAATCGAAGAACCACTCACTCTAATTCCGCCTGCTTCTGATGATGTCTCGTCCTGTACCTGACTCTCTATTTTCTTGCTGAGCCCGTTTGATTTATGTCATTCCAAGAAGAGATCCAGAAAGAAGAACCACTCTGTTCAGGGGAGGAAATGGAGGCTTGTTTTTCCCTTCTTACCTGAGGATACTTTTGAGGAAGGCCGCATCTCTGTCTGAGGTCCTCCCTGGTGGCTCAGCAGTAAAGAATCGCCTGCAATACAGGAGAGCTGTGTTCAGTCCCTGGGTCGGGAAGATCCCCAGGAGAAGGGTATGGCAACCTACGCCAGTATTCTTCCCTGGAGAATCCCACGGACAAAGGAGCCTGGCGGGCTACAGTCCACGGGGTCACGAAGGGTCAAACATGACTGAGCATGCACACATACACACATCTGCTGCACCTCTTGTTTCTGTGTTTTGTTTTTACCACCATAGACTCAAGGAGAACTTATGTACTCATTACTCAAAGTGTCCAAATTCTGCAGAAACTGGAGTAGCGGAAACAGCAAACCTGGCTTTAGTAGGTGGAAGCTAAGATTCGCAGGATGCTATTTGTGACAAAAGGGAAACGAAAAACCAGACAGTGCCACTTTGAGATCTCAAGTCTGGAGGAGACACAGACGTTACCTTAAGGAAAAGGCAAGTTGGTTTTCCTGTCTGTTTGTTCGTTGGGGGTTGTTTGTAGGGAGAGGGGACTTTTTTAAGTGGAGAGTTTGATTCTATAGAGGAAATGCTCAAACCCTGGCCCTAAGGGCTTCCCTGATAGCTCAGTTGGTAAAGAATCTGCCTGCAATGCAGGAGACCCTGGTTCAATTCCTGGGTAGGGAAGATCCGTGGAGAAGGGATAGGCTACCCCCTCCAGTATGCTTGGGCTTTCCTGGTGGCTCAGCTAGTAAAGAGTCTGCCTGTAATGCGGGAGACCTGGATTCAATCCCTGGATTGGGAAGATCCCCTGGAGAAAGGAAAGGCTACCCACTCCAGTATTCTGGCCTGGAGAATTCCATGGACTGGATAGTCCATGGAGTCACAGAGTCGGACGCGACTGAGCAACTCTCACTTTCACTTTTCTTTCTTAAAGGGAGAGATAGAGCCAAATCGATGCTGAACTACCCTATGAAACAGTGGAAGTGCCAGGGCCTTTGCACAGCCTGCGCTCTGCCAGTGGCAAGTTGGTGTCAGTTCTTAAACAGACTCACACAAACCAGTTGCTAGCATCTATTCCCAACTCTGTTCGATGCACTCACATTGGTTGTCTGAAACTGGCTGTGGAGAGAATGTTTACATCTTGGAAATGTGCAATGCCTACATATCAGTGCTCTTGCTCTAGGAGAGCCAGTGGTTAAACATGAATCAGAAATCCCTTGTTGTCCCAGAAATCTTCCTTGAGCCCTGTCCCTGCTTTATGTAAGTGCCATCTCAGAAAACCTTCCCTAACTACCTGGTAGAAAATAACACATCCACTGTCTTTCTCTACCCTCATGGTTTTCAAAATCAGCTGCATACTAGAAACACCTGGGGAGCTTTAGCATCTAGTAAAGCCTCACTTTAGACCACTCAGATCAGAAACTCTAGCTCCACAGGAGATTCCAGTGGGAGGCCCAGGCTGAGGATCATCATTCTAGGCCCTTATCCAGCTTGTTCTTCATAATGATTGCAGCTATCTGCAATAATATCTTTATGCATTGTGCCCTTGCTAGCAGAATGCAAGTCACATAGGGGCAGGCCCATTGTCTGACTGTTCAACACTAAGTCTTTGAACCTGGAATCAAGCTTTACACATAGGGGACAGTAGATAATTTCAGGAAAGAAGGGAAGGAGAGAAGAAAGGGGAGAGAAAGGAAGGGGAGGGGAGAGGAAGCAATATTTTGCATAGCTAGCATCTCTGGAAGGGTATTAAGTTGCTAACTGACCTATTTTCTCTTCAGGAAATTAGAGGAAAGAAGATTCTGACCTGACAGCGAAACTGACCTTACAACATAGGGGCAGGCTGGGGTGAGGGGCAGGGTTCTGAGGCCAGAGACGCACCACCGAAAGAGCAAAACGTTAATGATCAACGTGTAAGGTGATAGCTGACAAGCAACTTTAAGCTCTCTGTTCTGTTACTGCACAAACCAGCTTTGTGTTAAGGCTCTCTGAGAATCAGAGGAACCAGCTGTACCTGCACGTGGGATAAGGCAGTGCAGAGAGACACGGGAGAGCCGGGTTGCTCGGCTCCAGAGGATTCTGTTCACATCACAGGCAACATGGAAAGCACCCCCTGGAGTTGTGCAGTGCACAGACCACATGGGCATGCCAGCAGCCTGGGAAGAAGAGCAACCTGGAAAATGCATTGTGAAACAGACCGCGTAACCAGAGAGGAGCTCAGGGGAAGAGTCCTCTTTATTTTTTTAGCGTTTAAAAAAATGTTATTGAAGCTTTTTAAAACCGTTTGTTTTATTGAAGTACAGGTGATTTACCATCTTGTGCTAATTTCTACTGTTATAGCAGTGATTCAGCTATACACACACACACACATACAGATACACATTCTTTTCCACTGTGGTTTATCACGGAATACTGAACACAGTTCCTGTGCTATACAGTAGCACAGTTGTTATCCATTCTCTATATAATAGTTTCCATCTGCTAATCTCAAATTCCCAATCCACCCCTTCCCTCCCCTCTCCCGTTAGCAAGTGTGTTCCGACAAGTGAGCTCTTAAAGACCTAGGAGGAGGCCAGTTGGAAGCAATTAGGATGAGCTCTCTGAATGGAAAAAAAAGTGAAATTTTAAATCAAGTCATCACCTAGCCACAAGAAAGGGCTGTGCTGCTATACCTGGAAGAAAATACTAAATATATGGTTTTGGTGGTTTCCAGGTTCTCAATCCATCTGCTCACGTGTTCTGAGAGCCAGAGACCCAGGCCAGGGTCTGTGGGATCTGGGCAGTATCAGAGAGTAGGTCGGTATAAAGAGCTCAGATCCATGAGTTGATGGGACTTCCCAAGTGGATCAGTGGTTAAGCCTCTACGCTTCCAGGGCAAGGGGCTCAGGCTTGATCCCAGGTCAGGAACTAAGATCTCACATGCCATGCCAGCCAAAAAAAGGCGAAGGGGAAACAACCAGGAGTTGAGACTTGTTCTCAGAGGACATGTCCGTGAACGTTTTTGTGTTTGTTCCCCCCCCCCATGTCACGTGGTAGTTGTGAACTTCACGTTTGACTGGGAGGTGCCCACGGGGACTAAACTAGCTTGGCCACTAGGGGGAGACAAAGGAAGCTGGAAGCTCAGTGGAGGCTGCAAGGGCTTCTTGCGGACCCAGCGGGAGGGACGTGAGAACAAGCCTGCCTGGGCCTGGGGGAACAAGAAAACATTCACAAGGGATAACAGATACAGAAGAACGGTGGGTTCTTGGATTTCTTGAGCCTGATTTTTTTTTTTTTTGCACCTGCCTCCTTCTTAACAGAACCCTATTTTTGGCCCTTTCCCCAGACAACCCTCCAAGGAAGAGCAATTTTATCACCCTTGAATTGACCATTCAATAAAAATAGCTAGTGCCTTGAAGGTGCTCCCTGCTGTTGAAGCAGAGGGCTGGTGCCTGATGCATGCCTGAGAAAGCTAAGTAGGCTGCAGTGATCTGGGCTGAGTGGATGGGCGGCATTACCAGATGGGATCACAAGTGAAAGAACACCAGCTTGAGGGTGCCCTGGGTCTTGTCCACTGGGGCTGCATAAAAGGGCAGAGGAATCTCCACAGAAATGGGGTGTAAATGCTAGATTTCTAGGCAAGGACTGTAGAACGACCCACGGGTGGAATAGGAAATGTATGCTTCTCAGTCAAAAAAAACTATGGAGTAAGGTCTGCAGGATGAGGCCCCTGAAATTAACTTCACTGTCACCCTAGAGAAAAAGAATCAGCTTTAAGTAGTCACCACCCCAGGGTAAGAAACCAGCCTCAGATACACAGGCCCAGTAAGAGGTTTCCTCCCCCTTTTCCACTCTTCTCTCTCACCAATGAACTTGGGAAGAGTCAGTGCTGAGCCAGCAAGCTGTAGAGGAAGAAGCGGAAGGTAGAAACCGAGAAAAGTCAACTAACCCCTGAATCCCTGCCAGCTGCCAGTCTGAGGCTGGCTGGCCCCCAATGAGCAAGGAGAGAGAACTTGACTTAAAGACTTCATCATTTTAATCTTAGAGCTACATTCTCATTCCTGTGTCTAACCCTTGTTAACTTAAGCAATCTGAGAACTTTCTGTGTGACGGATAATAGTAATGGGCATAAGGAGGTAGGGGGAGGTTTCCCCCACTGAACAAATTTCAAAGGGACTATAGGAGACAAAAAAAAAAAAAAAACAAGCAAACAAACATAAAAGTAAAATTGCAGTTGTGTTACAATCATTGGTCTTGTTCAAGATTGGAAAATTTGGGAAAGACTGTGCCCAGCCCAACAATTATTTTCTGCAAAATGGGAAAGGGGATGAAATACATTAAGGAATGATACATTCTCTACTGACAATAAGAACTGTGGTTTGGGGAAGAGATTACGACAGTATCTTGGTACAAAGTGACAACGCTAGAGTGATCCAGAAGTGATCTTGGAAAGCATAATATTCAGAATCCTTCACTAGCACGCTAAAACCAGAGACAACGATCCCTGAATATCCTTACTAAGGAGGAATGGGGCTCTTAAGCATCACTAAGATTTATGTGCAAAAAAAAGAAGAAATCAAATGTAAGGTGAGAGAACTCCCTGTCAGTTGGTCAGTTCAGTCACTCAGTTGTGTCTCTTTGCGACCCCATGGACTGCAGCACATCAGGCTTCCCTGTCCATCACCAACTCCCAGAGTTTATTCAAACTCATGTCCATCAAGTCGGTGATGCCATCCAACCATCTCATCCTCTGCCGTCCCCTTCTCCTCCTGCCCTCAATCTTTCCCAGCATCAAGGTCTTTTCAAATGAGTTAGTTCTTCACATGTGGTCAAAGTATTGGAGTTTCAGCTTCAGTATCAGTCCTTCCAGTGAATATTCAGGACTGATTTCCTTTAGGATTGACTGGTTGGATTTCCTTGCAATCCAAGGGATTCTCAAGAGTCTTCTCCAACACCATAGTTCAAAAGCATCAACTCCCTGTCAGATCACATTAAAACATAGTAAGAGGTTCCCTGGTGGCTCAGACGGTAAAAGAATCTGCCTGCAACACAGGAGAATCAGGTTTGATCCCTGGGTCGGGAAGATCCCCTGGAGAAGGGCATGGTAACCCACTCCAGTATTCTTGCCTGGAGAATTCCATGGACAGAGGAGCCTGGAGGGCCACAGTCCATGGGGTCACAAAGAGCCAGACGTGACTGAGTAACTAACCCTTTCACTTTTTCAATTGCTCCAGAGCTGGAGGATTTGCCTTCAATGGATGCACAGTAAGAAAATTCTCCAACTGAATTAAGAAGAAATCTTCAAATATGATTAAAATCAGTGATCAAAACAGGAATGGGAATGCCTCCCTCCTCTTTCAAGGCGTAGAGGCCAGCAGGGCATGTTTTTCAAAATGATACAGAGAAAGCTCTCAAGAGAAGACTAAAGCCAAAGGCTTCAAAGAGAAACAGCTGTCTCCCCTTCTGCAACATACTTAGTGAAGAACCAGAAGAGACATAAATGGCAAAACTACAGCTGGAATAGTGCAAACTCAAAGAGCAAGTGAGAAGCTTGTACAGATAGACTGAGAACAGAAGAAGCGAGACTCAGAAACCTCAAGACACCACCTACAGGGTCTTAAAATCAGCAGGTCTGAAGGAAGAAAGGATGGATGGGGAGATTGTGAGGGGGAAAAGAGCCATAGGTGGGGATAGAACTCAAAGGGAACATAGGAAAGTTCTGAAAGCAAGCAAAGGTAATCTACAAGGAACCCAAGAGGACACAGAGATAAATGAGGCATGTCCTTGCCGCCAAGATGCCTTTAATCTGGACATGAAGATCTAGATACAATTACCTTTAACAAAAATTGTGACCTGATGATACAGGAACACAGCATAAGAATATGTGAATTGAAAAAAGTAGCCTTTGAAATGAGCTTTAAGATATACGTGGTTTGCTTTGGAGTGGACTTTAGGTAGAAACACTTGGGTGAAAAGTGTTCTGGGAATGGGAAGCAGCATGGATAGGGCAGAAAACTGTAAGAGAATTCTCAGAGGTCTAACATAGCCTGAACTATTGCCAAACACACAAGAAGAAAGGTTTTCAGCCAGTTAATAATTAACAAGTAGATGATAAATTGAGTAGGGTGACCTCATTATTCAACAGGAGCAGAGTTCCTAAGTGGACTAATCACTAAAATCTAACAAACATTGTATTGATGTCATCTACCAAGATCATAAAAAAAACCTGAATTCCTGATGTCCATCCCAGAAAGATTCCAATTTAATAATTTTAAGGTAAATCTCAATCCAATCCATTAATGAGTCTGAGTATGTGGGAACCATGGAAGATTTTTTGAGATCTTGAGGAAACTTTTCACCATATTTCTGAATGGATAAAATATGATAAGACAAGTACAACAAGGATATGTTACTGTGATAAATTAGGTAACTGTTCTCCATTCTTCACTGTCTCTTGTAATAAAATCTTGCCGTGTCCAAGAGTGGGCAGAGTACACTTCTCCACTCTGCTGATGTTGGGTTTGGCCAAAGTAATGTGGATAGGATGACAGTGTCTAGTCCAGAACCAAAGTTTTAGGAGGGTGTTCTATCTTTTAAGCACCTGCCATCAATCATGAGAAGAATATGGCAGGTGCTTCATTCAGGAAGAATACGGAGATGTGTGGAACAGACCTAAACCCAGCTTGGTGCCAAACTAGCCAAACAGCATCCTGAGGAAGAAACGCCCCAGCAGAACTGCAGGCCCTTGAGTAAGAAAAATAAATGCTTCACTTCTGTAAGTTGCTGAGTTTTGGCACAGTTTATTATACACATTTTTACAGCAATAGCTGACTAATACACTAATTAAATTAAATTCAAGGCTACACTGCATCCTAAGCTAAATTCCCATCCCAAATTATGCAGTTACTCTATTCAAAATAACTAACTCCCCAAATGTCTCATAGAAATCAAAAGGCAATATAAAAACACTCTATTTAATGTGGGGATGTAACAAGTTCAAATTACATTCCCACATGTAACAGAACACAGGTCAATCTCACCAATAGGCAACATGACATTTCCCAAACCCATTCCTGAAGAAATCTAGCCCGATGCTACTGTTGACAGAGATCAGAATAGAGTCTCTCAGGTAAGGAGGGAAGGCTGAAATGATCCTTCCCTTTCAACCTCAGCAGGATGCCAGAGAGTCTATCATCGTTTGGAAAATTCTACATTTGACGCTACACTCAAGCATGAGAAACCTCACGAGAAGACGTTAAGCATTAGTGTGGCTGGATCTAGAGTCTGTCACCCAGAGTGAAGTAAGTCAGAAAGAGAAAAGCAAATACTGTATATTAACACATACATGTAGAATCTAGGGAAAAAATGGTACTGATGAACCTATTTGCAGGGCAGGAATAGAGACAGAGACGTAGAGGATGAGCCTGTGGACACAGCAGGGGAAGAAGGGGGTGGGATGGATTGAGAGTAGCGCTGACACATATACACTGCCATGTGTGAAATAGATCACTGGAGGGAAGCTGCTGCACAGCACGGGGAGCCCAGCTCAGCGCTCTGTGACGACCTAGATGGGGGAGAGGGAGGTCCAAGAGGGAGGCGATATACGTACACATATAGCTGATTCACTTAGCTGCACAGTAGAAACTAATACAATATTGAAAAGCAATTATGAAAGTGTTAGTTGCTCAGTCATGCACCTGACCCTTTGCGACCCCATGGACTGTAGCCCACCAGGCTCCTCTGTCCATGGGATTCTCCAGGCAGGAATACTAGAGTGGGTTCCCATTTCCTTCTCCAGGGGACTGCAGGCAGATCCTTTACCATCTGAGCCACCATAATTTTTTTTAAAAGATGTTAATCATTACATGTTCATTATAACATTATGGCCAGCACACATGGGGGGATAGGTTCTCCTCTCAGAGAATAACATGGAGATACTCACATCTTGTAAAATTTAAGAATTTGCAATGATGTCAACCATATTTTTTTGCAACCACCAGATTTTCCTTTAGTGATGCTTCACTACCTTATCCAGTAAATTTAAGTCTTATTCATTTCTATATTCTTTTTTGAGCCCTGTGTTCCAAACACATCAGTGCTAAATTAAGAGTGAGCCCTGTCAAGTGAGTTAGACTTGAGTACAGATTCTTTCAGTCCTGTGCCAAAGGCTTTGGAACTGCTAGAGCCAAGAAAACCTGTCTCTTTATACCTATATTATTTTCCTGCTGGAGAACCACCTCTATCAGATTCCTGAACTAAAGTTGTCATAGAAGGTTCTAGAAACCTGTGCCCCAAGGGCTCAATGAGAACCAAACTTCTGCCATTATTCTTTTCAAAAGTTTAGCCTTTGCTTGGTCTTTTAATGCCTGAGCTTTGAATAACCATTTCAATGGCAGCAAAATATTTCTCTATGTCACATCTTTTCTTGTAGCAGTGGGATACGCCTCTGGTATTCTACTTACCTCTTTCATTTCCCTGTTCCTTTAAGAAAACCCAGCTGTGCTTTTAATAGCTTTTCTTGCCTCTTAGTTCGCTGCCTTTCCTTCTCTACTGAGCAAGGACAACCACTCTGTCCAAAGAGAAAAACCTTCCAGGTCTAAAGCACTGTGCGTGCATGTGTGCGTGCACGCATGCTAAGGAGCTTCAGTCGCGTCCACCTCTGTGTAACCCTATGGACTGTAGCCCACCAGGCTCCTCTGTCTATGGGGTTCTCTAGGCAAGAATACTAGAGTGGGTTGCCATGCCCTCCTTCAGGGGGATCTTCCTGACCCAGGGCTCAAACCCACATTTCTTGTGTCCCCGCCACTGGCAGGCAAGTTCTTTACCACTAGCACCACCTGGGAAGCCCCTAAGGTACTGTGCTGCTGCTGCTGCTAAGTCGCTTCAGTTGTGTCCAACTCTGTGCGACCCCAGAAATGGCAGCCCACCCGGCTCCCCCGTCCCTGGGATTCTCCAGGCAAGAACACTGGAGTGGGTTGCCATTTCCTTCTCCAATGCATGAAAGTGAAAAGTGAAAGTGAAGTTGCTCAGTCGTGTCCGACTCTTAGCGACCCCATGGACTGCAGCCTACCAGGCTCCTCCATCCATGGGATTTGCCAGGCAAGAGTACTGGAGTGGGGTGCCATTGCCTTCTCCATAAAGTACTGTAGTTTGATCCAATTCATTTCAACTGGTTTACGGGGTTTGGGACATCTCTGCATTTATTTTTCCCTGGCTTCACATGCATTTAAACTGATAAGATACTTACATCATTTGAGGTAGTAGATCCTGTATAATTCATAAACAGCCAACCCAAGGGCCGAGAATCCACAGATAGGAGGAAAACAAAAATGGCAAAAAGAGAGTGATGAAAATTTGGGAATTTTGAGACACTGACAGGCTATATGTGTGAAAGTGTTTTGGGCTTCGAGGGTAAGACCAGAAAATTACCAACTATAAATATTTTTAACACATTTGAGAATTGAATATGATTGTATATGCCAGTGCTTTGGAAAGTATCAAATCCAGAGAGTAAGGGACTTTTATTAGTAGTCGTCACCATTTTTTAAGATGCCACTAATGACTGTATTTATGGAGAGACATGGCCAGGAGTGCTGGCATCAGGGAAACTTTCTGGATACAAGAGACTGTCCTTGCCTTCGAGGTTGGTGAGAATAAATTAGCATCCATTTTCATGCCTAAGGCTTTGGCAAACACAGGTACTTTGTCAGTTAAGACAAGGCACTTCCAGCCTGAAAAGGAAATGTCACCTGGTCCCTGCTGCTGGCCTGAATTTAGCCCACAAAGAGCTGCCCCCCAAGTCCAGGACAGAGAAGAATAATGGTGGGGATGTGGGCTGTCAGAGCTCAAGGCCAAGTTAGACTCACCAGCTGCATCTGTACAAGGGCCCTCCTAGTTCCAGCCAAGAATGAACAAACTCTCTGACTCCAAAGCCTCCAGGACACATGGAGTGGGGGTAAAGGTGAAAAATTATATGGGAGAGATGCATCTTCATCTCTCAGGCATGATCAGATTTGGGTTTGGACCGTCCTTACCAATGTGCATTGACAAATAACAGCACAAAGTGGGCAAAGATCAACACAGACACTGTTAAAGCAAATCCTCAGGGTGCTCTGCTACCCCGGATTTTTTGGATGGATGAAGCGAATGCTTGCCAGGGGATGAGAGGTCCAGAATGAACACTGGCAGGCCCTGGAGCATTTGGAGAAGATCCAGGGAGAGCAAATGTCCACCTTCAAAGCTTACAGAGCTAGAGTCTGGTAGAAAGGCATGGGTGGCCTGCAGCCACAATGGTAGGTGGAAAGCTCAAAGTGTGTCACCAAAAGGTAATGAGGCTGCCTGAGGGAGCCTCAGTCATGTCCCACTCTTTGTGACCCCATGGACTGCAGCCCACAGCTCCTCTGTCCATGGGATTCACCAAGCAACAATCCTGGAGTGGGTTGCCATTCCCTTCTCCAGGGGATCTTTCTGATGCAGGAATCAAACCCAGGTCTCCTGTATTGCAGGCAGATTCTTTCCAGTTTGAGCTTCCAGAGAAACCTAATGAGGCTGCCTGAGGGTCAGAAAATCCATCAGGAAGAACTATGTCCAGAGAGCAGCTGCCCTGGCATTGGGAACCTCGATTCTCCATGTGATTGAGGACCTCAGCACACCAAAGCTGCACAGCCAGACAGCCTGTGTTCCCCAACAAGGAACACTGTGGCATGATGGGCACCTGCCCTGGAGAGACAGTGTCAGGACTCCTTTGTCATGCAGTTCTTTCTGTTTTACTTTCCCAGCGCTGCACACCTCTCATGCAGGGCCCATCCACCCAACAAATACTCATTGAGCTTCACAGAATTCTGTCCTAGAAGTACACACAGAGGCCCTCAGATGCATTTGAGAACCTGAAGAAGGATTTTCTGGTCTTCACTAAGAAACCATTGCAGCAGTTTTGTCCAAGCTCTTTCCTGGGCTATAGGACAGGACCAGTGAAGAATCTGCCTGCAATGCAGAAGACCTGGGTGCAATCCCTGGAGAAGAAAATGGCAAACCTCTCTGGTATTCTTGCCTGGAGAATCCCAAGCACAGAGGAGCCTGCAGGTTACAGTCCACGGGGTTGCAAAGAGTCGAACATAACAGATCAACTAATACTTAACACTTACTAATGAGGACAAAGTGGGTTTTCCTGGCATAACAGGGTGGTTTAGGACAACCAGAATTCCAGTCCTGGCTCCAGAACTTACTAGATGAGTAACATGAGCTGAATGTCTTCACTCTCTAAGTCCCTGGAAAAATAAGGACAACATTAACTCTGCTCATTTCCTACCTCTACAGTCTGTGATAAAGATTAAATGGAAAATCCTGTGCCCACAAGTTTGGTTTTTTTAAACCTTGAAATGTACATAAATATTTCATTCGTGGGGCTATGTGTCTTCTTATGCTACATCCATGAGAAGAACTCATAGGAGAATAAAAGGTAAGACCAAATTAGACAAGACTTTCCCTCAAAACTCTCAGCTCTGAAGTGAACTTCCTGTCACTAATTAACAGAACAAATGCCCACAGAATCACTGGCATTTATTGTGAAGAAGGCTGCTTTGGTGTCTCAGAAGGTAAAGAATCAGCCTGCAATGCAGGAGACCAGGATTCAATCCCGTGCCGGGAAGATCCCCTGGAGGATGGCCTGGCAACCCACTCCAGTATTCTTACCTGGAGAATCCCATGGACAGAGGAGCCTGGCGGGCCACAGTCCATGGAGTTGCAAAGAGTCAGACATGACTGAGTGACTAACACTTTCACATTCATTTTTTATTGTGGAAAGGGAGCTAAGAAATTCTCTAGTAGAAACAGGATAGCATAGCAGAGGAAAGTCTGGACTTGAAGTCAGACCACCTGTCTCTGTTCCTCACCTCCTTGAGTAAACACTGAGTTTTGCTAAGTCTCAGCTCCTTGTCTCTAAAATTGCAGTGATGACTGGACCCAGCTCGTGGGGTTATTTTGGAGATGCATCAAGGTAATGTGTATGAAATGCTTAGAAAGCTGTGCTTAGCACTTAATAAATGCTCTCTAAACAATGGCTGTCATTGTTTTATGGAGGCCAACTCTGTAGTGCAGAGAAACTAAGTGGTTTGTGCAAACAAGAACCTGAAGTCACAGCCAGTTCTTTCTCCAGGAGCCCACACAGAATTTCGTGGTTTCTCTATGATTTGGAAACCTAGGACAACTCTGCTTCCCAGGTTGCTCAGATGGTGAAGAATCTGCCTGCAAAGTGGGAGACTCAGGTTCAATCCCTGGAGAAGGGAATGGCAACTCACTCCAGTATTCTTCCCTGAAGAATTCCATGGACAGAGGAGCCTGGCAGGCTATAGCCCATGGGATCCCAAAGAGTTGGACACGACAGTGACTAACTTTATTTTTAGGACAACTTTGGCTGGGTATCTGAACATCCATACCTACCACTGGGAATGTTCATAACTTCCATGTTCAGTTACCTTTTAGCTCAGGTTCAGTGCTGAAAAAAACTAACATGAATTAAACTAAAGAAAAAAGAAGCAAAACAAAACGGACCAAGGCAAATGTACAAGAGAAGATCAGCTCATGCTAACATTATGCACCTTCCTTACCATCAAAGAGGTCATGTTCTGATGCCAATTTTATACCGATTTTAAGCAGTGTTAAAATGCCAAGAAATACCTTATCTTGAATTGGATCCATTGCATGCTGCTGCTGCCACTGCTGCTAAGCCGCTTCAGTCGTGTCCGACTCTGTGCGACCCCATAGACGGCAGCCCACCAGGCTCCCCCATCCCTGGGATTCTCCAGGCAAAACACTGGAGTGGGTTGCCATGTCCTTCTCCAATGCATGAAAGTGAAAAGTGAAAGTGAAGTCGCTCAGTCGTGTCCGACTCTTAGCGACCCCATGGACTGCAGCCTATCAGACTCCTCCACCCATGGGATTTTCCAGGCAAGAATACTGGAGTGGGTCGTCATTGCCTTCTCCAGGATCCATTGCATAGGTGTCTCCAAAGATTAATTACTGAATTTTCTTATGCACATCCTGGCACTGTCCTTTGTCAGTTCAGTTACAATGGCGGAAGAAACATTTCATAGGAGGGCACTTAATATCTCCAAAGAGATCAGCATTCTCCCCTCTCTGGCATCACAGATCTTACTACAATGAGGGAGCTCCTCCATTCTGCATTATCACAGATCCGATATGAATGAAAGATCTTCTCTTGGCTAGAATTGTTGACGATGTAAGCAGGGAAAAAGGCCTTTCCTGTGAAGAAGCCAGAGTTAAGTCAAAAAGCAGAAGGAGGAGCAGTCTTGTATCTAGTCCCTGGAGTTAGCCTGGTTTCTCCTCTTCTCCATCTGCAAAAAAAGAAAAAAAAAACAAAAAACTTCCCTGATCAAAAGAGACTGTTCTCTCTTCCTGTTAGTCTCCATCAACACTGCAAATCTAGAGCCAACTCTCTCTCACTGGGTTTAAAGCATTCAGCACACTGGGTATTTAGTAATTCTGATACAGATGTTGGCCAAGGGCTCCAATTTGCTACTACAACACTGCTTCACTTATGAGGGGTCCCTCTGGCATGGAAACCTGAAGAAGGACATACTCATATTAAAATCTCCCCACAGGGATCTTTGTCTCTGATGAACCACTGAACTCAGCATCTGCAAAATGTGTTTGGCAACACCACTGTTTGCTAGTGTAACTATTCTCTTGTTATCTCACTGTGTTATTTAATTCTTTAGTAATTAAAATAAGTCTTGGTCTTGTCCCACTGTACCAACTGATTTCAAATTCACTGAAATCAAATTATATGTTGTTATCTGCGTTGAGGGTCTTAGCAGTGGTGCTCAGCCAAAGCACCTGGTATATCTTTGCCTTTATGTCACTCACCTAAAATCACACACACAATAACACACTGTAATTGCATACATATACATTTCGCCTTCATGTGTTTCCTATACTGTAGGATGAATACGAATGATAAAAGTCATAAATAGGTTTCTGCTGCCTGTACCAGCACCCAGGAGCTGTAACACCTTAAAGCCGCAGAGGGTAACAGTGAATGGTGAGCTCAGAAAAGGTGGGAAATCATGTTAACCACATCACACTTGCTCCACAGGAAGAGATAAATAATGTCCAAACCTACTGTGAAAAGGAACTTTCATAAAACTCTTTTCTCCTCCAGACTTCTCCCAACTCTAACCCTTCCCATCACCTAGACAACCTTCATGACAAGGGAATAGCAGAGATCGCCTATGTTTGTGCTATCCACAAGTCTCATCAGGAAGTATTCAATTATTTACAACATCCCCACAGTGTCCTTGGCCAGAGTCCTTAGCAAACAATCTTCTTTGAAGGAGTCAGTTTGCCAAAATTCTATATTATCAGCAGGCTTTTGGAAACACTTAAGAAAAGATGCAGAGAATGGCAAAGCTACCATAAAACAATTACTTAGGATACCAGAAGAAAGAAAAAGATACTGTGCAAACATATGATGCCCCAAAGTGATTCTCTCTTGAGAGCAATGATGTTGGATCTTTCACTGAGAACTCTGCTTGACCAGGAAATCTTCACAGGGTTCATGTTAGACCTCTGGGGCAACCGGCTTCTGAAAGCACTTTGACATTTCAAACCACGCCTCTCCTCTGACTCTTTGGGGGTTGCTGCCTAGAGAGCTGTCCTGAGGATTCTCGTAAAAAGATCAGGTTCAGCAGGATAACACATTGATAGCTTAGCAGTGCCTGCCGGGAACAAAGATGGCAGTGGTAGCACAAATGCCAGGGCTTTGTCAGCCCTAAATTAGATGTTCCAAACAGGAACTATCCTAAGTTGCCATGGAAAGTCTGAGGGGAGGCATTAAAAATATTGCCAAATATCATATTCGAGTTAGGCCTTAAAAAGGGACAGGATTTCAGCATGTGGGCAAGAAGGGCAACCGGGGCAGTGAAGGGCAACAGCATGGGCAAAGGCACAGAAGCAGAGATGCCGGGGCTTCTGCACCTGCGAGAAGCAGTGCATGCTGTTTCACCTCTTGGTGCAGTAGAGACGCTGCTGGCCCAGGGTCCAGGCCAGCGACGCACACCAGAAATCCAACGTGATGGAAACGACCTGGAAGTCCATCAACAGATGAATGGATAAAGATGTGGCGCGTGTACATAGTGGAATGTTACTCAGCCATATAAAAGAATGAAGTTGGGTCGCTTGTAGAGATGTTGATGGACCCAGAGTCTGTCGTACAGAGTGAAGCCAGAAAGAGAAAAGTAAATATCGTGGAATCTAGAAAATGTATGGAATATGTGGAATTCCACAAATACGTGGAATCTAGAAAAACAGTACAGATAGATGAACCTATCGGCAGGGCAGGAATGGAAACACCCATGTAGAGAAGAGATGTGGGGACACTGGTAGGGAAAAGGCAGTGATGAAATCGGGAGATTCGAATTGACATATATACACCACCAGGACCTCCCTGGTGGCTCAGGCAGTAAAGAATCTGTCTGCAACGTGAGAGACCCAGGTTCGATCCTTGGGTTAGGAAGATTCCCCTGGAGACGGGCATGGCAACCCACTCCAGTGTTCTTGCCTGGAGAATTCCATGGACAGAGGAGCCTGGCGGGCTACAGTCCACAGGGTCACAAAGAGTCAGACAGACCGAGTGACTAACACACACACACCACGGGTAAGATAGATGAGTAGTGGAGAGTTGCAATAAAGCACAGGGGGCCTAGCTCCAGGCTCTGTAGTGATCCAGGGGGGTTAGGTTGGGGGACGGAGTGGGAGGGAGCTCCAAGAGGGAAGGGATATATTTATATATACCGCTGATTCCCTTTATTATACAACAGAAATTAACACATTATAAAGCAACTATACCCCAATAAATTTTTTTAAAAGAAATGCAATGTGAACTCTATGTATAATTTAAATATTTCCAGTTGCCACATTTTTAAAAAGTAAAACTTTTTAAATTCTTTTTTTTTTAAGCATTCCATTGTGAACAAATCATTAGAGAGCTTGCTGCAAAATTCAAAAGGCTTCAGATTCATCAGAGTGGAGGAACAGCTGAATTCTGCCAGTTTGCTTGGCAGGTACAAGGGGAACCATAAACTACAGGATAAAAACAGTATCATAAAATGGAAAGAAATAAGAGGAAATCCTGAGCGCTCAGGGTCTGATCAGACTGGCCAATAACAGGAGAGGAGATGGAAAGGGGTTGGAAGCAGTGTTATAAGCATGCTCATAAGGAAGGCAACAATTGCCTGCTTGACCCCTTTATATAGGCAGGAGAAACATGTGGGATTCATTTATTCTGGGAGAATCTGAGTTATCTCTATTAACATCATAGCACTGAAGAGATTTCATAGTTGTTCAGCTGGATTAACTCTTCGTTATCTTTATTTAGGGTTCATCTTTTTTTTAACTAAATCTCTTTACATTCCAATAGGACATTTACCATGGTGATGGTTATTACTTCCTACACCCTTCCCCCCAACACTTCTCCCTACTATCATCTCTCACACAAAAATACACCACATTTGAAATACCATGAGGAAATTGGCCCAGCTTTAAAGATTATCAGAGACTTAAAATGCTTTAATTAGGCGGCACGACACTGCAGAAAGAGCACACGCTTGAGAATTAGTCCAAATTGAGTTGAATCCTGGTTCTGCCAGTTGTTAACTGTGAAAACTTGGGCTGCTTCCTGAGCCCCAATTAGTCCCAATTTCATGATCCCTAAAGTGGGTAGGAACACGCCTGCCTTTTAGAGTTTTTGTAAGGATTAAATGAGATGATATATGTAAAATCCCAACACAGGATAACACTAAAGATTCTCAATACTGAGTAGCTCATTCCTGCAATCAGTGAATATTTATTAGGCACCTACTATATGCTAAGCAATGTTTTCAGTGCTGCAGACACAACCATAAAAAAGATAAAGGCTAAGTAATGGTGTTGTTTTATAATATCAACAATAAGAATTGCCATTAGAATGAACTGTCAATATGTCCAGAAAATAATATGACTGTTTCAACCAAAATGCCTGACCTAAAACTGACATAGGCCCTCCAAAGCTGCATGTTTTCCTTGGAGATTATCCTGTCCCACTTCTTTATGACAGCTATGAGAAAACTTAGCTACGGGAAATAAAATGGCACTGACATATGAGGGTATAAAGATGAGTAAGCCTGGACTTCCCCTGGTGATACAGTGATTGAGAGTCTTGCAGCCAATCCAGGGAACACGGGTTCGATCCCTGGTCCTGGGAGATTCCACATGCTGTGAAGCAACAAAGTCCGTGAGCCTCAACTACTGAGCCTGTGCTCTAGAGTCCTCAAGCTGCGACTACTGAAGCCCACATGCCTACAGCCTATGCTCCGCAGTGAGAAGCCTGCGCACTGCGAAGATTGAGCACAGTCAAAAATGAATAATAAATAAAGACAGTAAGACTATATTCTCTATATTGAACCCTGTAATACCACGCCAACATCATAACAAATAGTCATCCTTATTTTATACTATTGGGGATTGCTCATTCATTCATTCATTAAACATCCATTAAAGGGCAATTCAATTTGTTACAGCATTTGCAATCACAAAGCTCAAGGTAAAAAAAGAATACAGACAGATAAAGGAGCAACCACATTCCAGCAGGATACACAATCTACTTCCCCTATGACACGGGAAGTAGAGGGCCCCTGAAAACACAGGAATATCATTTAACCCGGAACTTAGGGATCATGGAAAGCTTCTGAGAAGTCATGTCCAAACATGGGCTTGAAGAATAAGAATGCTCAGTGTAGAAGGAATAGTATGTGCCAAAATATGAAACTGAAAGAGATTGTGAAATTTATGAAGGACGGAGTGTAATTTGTTTGGAGTGTTGCATGCAAGGAGACAAGTGGCCAGAGATGAGTCCTGAAAAATAAGCAGGGGTAAGATGGTAATGGACTCTGAAAGCCCTTACAGAGTTTAGATTCGATCCTAACAAGACTCAAGATGTGGAAGGAAAGGATGGTTTTGATAATGATGACATTGGATGGTGGTGGTGGTGGTGGTGGTGGTGGTGGTGATGGTGTGGTTTGGTGATAGCCATTGACATTGCAGGACAAATAAGTGGCAGTAGATGTGAGTGCAGCAATAGAATGAGCATCTCTTGAGCATCAGCAACAAATAAGACTCTGTGATAGGCACTTCCTTAGTTAATACACCTCCACAAGAGTAAGCGTGTAACTTCCTTCACTCTGGTTATTGTATTAAGAAAGGATTAGAGGCAGACAAAATTGGAAGAAAGAGAACCAACTAGGAGGCTACCACAGAATTCAAATTCAAGATCATGGTGATCTGGATACTCAACCGAGGAATGGCAGTGAGAGACTTTTGAAAAGAATTTATGTCTAAGACTCGTGATCCTGTAGTATCCTGTGGTTATGATTGAGAATATAAATTCTTACCACCTGATATGATACAGAGAATGTAGGTGATTGTGCTTTATTTTTTTCAAACCCAGACCACACACTTTACGTGTCCTCGTTGATCAAATCTTTATAAGAAATATTACACATTTTTTTCTTTAACAGCCAAATTTAGAAATAAAAAACATTGTCTTTCCAACCTCTGGTTTACAGGATTATGCTTATTGTACATTTTCCCATCAATGGAGAAGAAGCAGAAAGTTTTCCGAGATCCCATGGAGACCCACAGACTGCAAAGAGGTTGACCTAAATCCTTCTTTAAGAATTCTGGCAAATATCTGACCTTCAGAGCATTGTTATGAGGAGGGACATTAAATTTGCCAATGTAATCACCGTACTGAATGGGGTATATGGGATAGGATTCAATCATGAAACAACTTGAGTCTTTCTCCTCTGTCCAGCTCAGCTCTTTCTGAATCCCTTACCCACAGCCTGAGACAGTAGTCAAGCTGGCCCCATGGCTTCCCAGTCTCCTCAGGTCAAGAACAATTTCACTTCCCTCATTAAAAACAGCTTATCCAATATAATCACCAAAACTCAATGAAATTCCTTCAAGGGAAAATGTCTCCCCTCTTGGTGCCCCCAGCTTCAGACTTAGAGCCTGCAGCGAGGGCATGAGCATGGTCAGCCACCTTCATCCCTCTGCCCACCTCCTCGACTCCTCCCCACTCCATGTGTTTCTAGAAATGGTTTCTGGCTGTCTGGGTGCTGGCTCAGAGGGAGAGAGGTGAAGAAGGAAAGGGCCCAGTAGGCATAGCGAAAGTGAAAGTCACTCATTTGTGTCTGACTCTTTGTGACTCCATAGACTATAGAGTCCATGGAATTCTCCAAGCCAGAATACTGAAGTGGGTAGCCTTTCCCTTCTCCAGGGAATCTTCCCAACTCAGGGATCGAACCCAGGTCTCCTGCATTGCAGGCAGATTCTTTACCAGCTGAGCCACAAGGGAAGCCCATACTGACCATTGTAATTTGATGTTGGGTCCCCTGGCATGTGGAGCGTGTTCTTCCATGGGTCAGTTTAACAGGATTTTCAGAAATCCTCCAGCTGGGAAACTTTGCACTGCTCTTCTCCATCCACCCACCCGACATGGACTCCCTGCAGCACAGTCTTTTTGTCTTTTCCAGAAGTCCTTTTGAGAGGAAGTCCTTGGAGCACACGTACATGCAGGCGTGTGCATGTGTGACACACACACACACAGGCTGGCTCTTTACTTCAAGCCAGGAAAACAGGCATCTTTGCCCCATGCAGCTCACTCCCCATGCAGCCAAGCTCACAGCATCACTCAAAGAAGATCCCCTGTGATCTCTGCTCAACAGGAGTCTTATGCTTTGTAAATTCCAGAGATCACAGGTCAAGGTTTCCAAGAGTTCCCCTTGAAGCTCCTTTCCCTGGGCGTAAGGTGAAGAGAAGCAACACCCAGCCTTCCCCAGCACGGTGGGGGAAAGACACAGCCCTGGCAACTCTCTCCGACCTCCTGTGTGGGCTAGATGTGGATGGACGGTCACCGGTGCTGGCAAAACCCCTTGTGCTATCTCAGTGGCATGCTCTTCATCAACAGCCCAGCACTTCATTTTATGCCAGCATTTTACTTGGAACCTAATTGCATTTTTCTCACCTTGTGGGGCCTCTGCACAAACTCTGAAACAGGAAGAAATGTACATAAGATGTTATCTTAAGAAAGGATTAGGCACAATTACTGGGAATTCTGAGTATAATAATGTTCTTTCCAATGCTATTCCCTGAATGGGAACCTAGAAAAAAATCATATTCTATATGAATGACCTAAAAGACGACTTAGATATCTGGGTGCTGGGCCCAGATTTTCAGCAATGATCCAGCACCTTCCCTGCTACATTCCCTGATGCTTCTGTCCAACATTCTGTGTCCTGACTCCTCCTGTTTCCGCTTTGCATCCCACTCACTCCCTTTGTACTTGCTGACTGATCGGAATTCCCTGACTTGCCCCTTCAATATACATCAAGCAATTTAGCTGAGACTCTCATTTGTCTGGAAAGAAAGAATAATTGCCCTAAGCTCAGAGCCCATTTTACTCTAAATTAAAGTAAAAAGGTTACATATGTACTATGATATGTGAGACCCTGTGAAAAATATCTCCTTCACCCAGTATCTAAAAGTCTTAAAGATTCATTTTATAAATGTGTCTTAGTCATCACCTCATTTTAAGACTATTTCAAATTAGGTAATACTGATATGCATTTAGCCAGTATACATTTAGGGACAAGTTTGAGGAGAGTAAGATTTTCCCTTTAGCCTATAATTTCATTTTCTCACTTATATGTATTGATTTTAAAATGCTTTAGCCATTGATGTTGCAGATTTCTGAATTTTTTACAAACAACAAATAATTTTTTAGTATGAGTATGTGCCAAATGGTGTGTGGAACATACTTACATTAAAAAAACATGCATTATTTATCTGAAATTTAAGTTTTTCAGGGTGCTGCATTCTAAATCATTTCAATTGTGTCCGACTCTTTGCAAACCTATGGACTGTAGCCCACCAGGCTCCTCTGTCCAAGAAATTCTCCAGGGAAGAATATTGGAGTGAGTTGCCATGCCCTGCTCCAGGAGATCTTCCTGACCCAAGGATCAAACCCACGTCTCATAAGTCTCCTGCACTGGCAGGCAGGCTCTTTATCACTAAGTGCCACTTGGGCATTTGGTAAATCTGGCATCCCGAGTCCCTGGAGATTCCAGTCTAACTGCCCTCGTAGTCCTCATATGAAATAAGCCCCTGACAAATTCACTGACAAGTTTTAAATGGCAATGATAGATTGGCATAGTTATAGCACAAAGACGGATTCCTTCTCAATTCTGAAGCCAAGTGATTGCTAACATCTTTGTTCCAATCTTCCTAAGAAGGAAAAGAAGACTGACTCCAGATTAGCAAATACGGGAAGATGGCACCCCAACACACAGTCTTTGCTGTAATTCCATCTCAAGGTTCCCAGAAAGATTCTAAAAATACATGGCATCACTGAAAATATCTTTGGCTGAAAGTAGCAGAAAATGTGAACTCAAACTGGCTCAAATAATAAGGAAATGCCAGAAAGCCTATAATTGGAAGCTCAGAAACATAATGAACCATAAAACCCCAAGTTCTCTCTATCCCTCTGCTCTCCTCAATGTCCACTAGTATTAATAGTTGCCATCTTTTCCAGAAAGGTCTGCTTCCCCTCCTCATAGCAACGCGGTGGCCAGTGCCTGTTGGAGCTACACGCCTCCCTTTCTACATCCAGCAGGAGAGGAAGAAAAGACTCTCCCAGTCAGGGACCTCCACTCTTAGACTCACCAATACCATCACAGGAATGCCATGTGCTAATTGCCTTAGAAATCAGGGTTCCTCCTGGAGCAGGGGAAGGGAAAGAGATATAAACAAAAATGGGGTTCAACATGAGTTGGAGAGAATGAATGCTAGGTAAGTATCCCATGGAGCTCACTAAAAACTGTCATTAGTTCTTCCTTTTTTTTTTTTTTCAAATAGGCCATTAATTTGATGAGAAAGCTCCCTAAATATCTATATGTAAATTCATTCTGGTTGGTTTGACAAACCCAGTGAAGCAAAGCCAGATGAATTAAGTCTGCCTTTTGGAAAATATACTAATAGCTACATTAGAAATATACATAAACACTTCAAGAATTTAGTATGAAACATTTTTCCTCCAGGACTTAGAAACACGGACATATTCAAAGTCATCCCTGAATCTTCCTTCTATGAAGGATAAAGTAATAATATTAGATTAAATTGAATAAATCCTATTAGTAATATTTCTACATTAGTCTCATTTGGGTCTCACAATAACCTAGAGACAGTTCCACTGTTTTGACAAAGAAACTGAGCCCCACCCTGATTTAGGGACCTGTCCAGGGTCACATTTGGTTACACTGAATGTGAAAATGGAAACAAGAATTCAGTTCATTTTGTCACCTGGGTCATGCAAGGAAGGCATCGTTTTTTACTAACACAAGAGCTCTGGTCTATATGCAACTTCTGTCCCCCACCCCATGGCAATGGAAAATGAGGAAATTGGAGGAGGTGATAATTTTAGAAATGTTATTACATTTGAATTAAAAGTTACTGTACTACATTTTTAGTAGCCTTTACAAAACAGAATATGGCCAAGATTCAAGTCAATAAAAAGGAATACTACACAAAGGCTAAACTTCTTAATCTATGGCTAAGCTTCTTAATCTATGGCTAAGCTTCTTCTTTTCCTCCACTGCCACTATATGAGTTAGAAACATTTTGGTTACACATAGAGACACACACACATACAATTCACAAGTAAATGCTGAACGGGTTTAAGCAGAAAAGGAAATGCCTTGGCTCACAAAACTTAAAAGTCTAGGGTATCTCAACTTAGAGAGGCTCACCCTAGAGGCTCAAAGAAAGTCACAAGTGCCTGGTATCTTGTCCTCTCCATTTTGCTTGCCTACATGTATGTAGACTTCAGTCTCAGGCTCTACTTGGTGATACAGCATTAATAGTTGCCATCTTCTCTAGAACAAAATCTCTGAGTATCAACACCATCACGAGTGAGAGTGTGCTTCTCTACCAGCACTCTCAGAATTACCTCCTCATGACCCATTAGCTCTGACACTGAAAGTGAACGCGAAGTTGCTCAGTCGTGTCCGACCCTTTGTGAACCCATGGACTGTAGCCTAGCAGGCTCCTCCATCCATGGGACTTTCCAGGCAAGAATACTGGAGTGGAGTGCCATTTCCTTCTCCAGGCCATCTTCCTGACCCAGGGATCGAACCCAGGTCCCCCGCATTGTAGGCAGATGCTTCACTGTTTGAGCCACCAGGGACACACTCATTTCTGAAGCTGTCATGATAGAAAAACTACAAACCTCTGGTTAGCCACGCTGCAGCTAAATGCCTACCTATGGGGCCAGAGCTTCAGTCAACTCCATTCAAAGCACAAAGATTAAACAGTGAAGATGTGGTTACCTAGAAGAGAAATAGAGTCCATTTTAAGAAGGAAGGTGATTAGGTGGTCCAATGGTTAAGACTCAACACTTCTAATGCAGGGAATGTGGGTTCAATCCTTGTTCGGAAGACTAAGATCCCACAATGATGGAATCATTTCAATAAAACTTCTACAAGAAAGTAAAGAAGAAAATCTATATGACCTTGGCAAAAACAGTGATTTCTTGAAGAAGACCGAAGACATTAACCATAAAATATATAATATGAAAAGGAATAGGTGAGCTTCTTTTCCAATAAAAACTTTTAAAAAGATAATAACAACTCAAAAAGAAGAAGGGTGACTAGATGCTTGGAGGCAAAAATCAATACATCATCTATTACATTCATGAGCAAAAAAAACTTGAGACTTCTTCAACAACTCGAGAAACTATATCGTACCACTGCCTAACTAGTGTCTTTTCTCAAGTTTATAAAGAAACTGAATTACGCATTTTGCTTATTCCCTTTTGGGCAACATTTGTACGGGCAATCTGACTCCGGAACATGACACAAAACCTGAAGTATGGGGTTAGATTTGTACTCAAAGAAGCAGACTAATACACACTGCCATTCTTTTATCTGATGTCTTAAAAGTAATTAACTGGCTGGAGGAGACGAAGAGAAGAAAGGGTGAAGCCTCATGCTTCGTAAAGGTTATTGGTGTGAAGAAGAGAAGGGCCCTGGTTTACGCTGAATGGCAGAGACATTTGTCTCTGAAGCAGAAATGATCTCACTGATAGATACAGAATCTGACTGTAAGGAGTTTGTAGAACTCTAGCAGAATGGAAAATCAAAAGAAGTGAAAATCAAGCCAAAAAAAAAAAAAAAAATCCAAAACACTTTCAGAGTTGGTCATCTTTTAAGAGTCATTCAAAAAAGCTGCTTTGTCCTCTTAGAACAAACCAGTTCCAGGTTAAAAGACAAGGTCACAATCTCAAAAGCAGCCATCAGTCTGGAACTTTGCAAACAGTGGTCACTCTGGAGATGTTTCAAGTGCCCTTATGTGAGCCTACATCTTTTCAGCCCATTTTCCAAATGGCTCTAGATTTTATCTTGCTGGGTAAATTGCTTTCTCCCTCTCCTTCACCCTTATTTTCTGCCACAGAAAAAAGAAGAATGAATTCCTACCCTCTGAGGCTTCAGGCTCTGGACTAGAGATTGAACCGAAAAGGAGAAAATTAAATTCTCAAATAGGCACTGTTTACAATAATATAAAAAGAATCAAATGCCAAAGACTATATCTAACAAAAGATATGCAAGAAAACCACTGTTACCAAGTCCAAGCTCCTCTGCTGACCACACAGCGGGCCAATGAATCCTAGAGATGAGGTGTTGTTGTAGTGTTAGGCATTCAGTCCTATCCGACTCTTTGTGACCCCATGGACTGTAGCCACCAGGTTCCTCCGTCCATGGGATTCTCCAGGCAAGAATACTGGAGTGGGTTGCCATTCCGTCCTCCAGGGGATCCTCCCCACCCAGGGATCAAAACAGGATCTACTGCTTTGCAGGCAGATTCTTGGCAGATTAGCACCTCAAAATAACCATCTTTTCGGGGTCTGGATGCCAGGTTCTTTACTAGATCAAAGATAGGGAGAGGTGAGGAAGCAAAGCAAAAAGGCCATTATCTTGCAAACATCTCCTAGCATGGCAAGACTCAGGCTGGGGATATGTTAATTTCTTGCTTCCTGCCATCCACAGGTGGACAGGGTTCTGAACAAAGGCACTTTAACAGTCAGGCAGAGGGGCAGGGTCCTTTTACTCAAGCCATTATGTATGATTGTAATAACAAAAGCCCTGAAAAGAAAGTCAAAGAAACAGTTTCCAGCATGGAGTCAGAATTGGCTTCTTCTCTGCAACACCACCAAATGTTGTTAAGAGAAATTTAATAAGGCTAAATAAGTTGAGTGATATTCCAGGTTCTTAGGTTGTACGTCCCAATGTTGAGAATCTGGCAATTCTCCACAAATTGATATGTAAATCTAAAACAATCTATATTAAAATCTAAATCTAAATCTTGGTGCCTTTATTCTTAAGAATTTTACAATTTAGTTTTTTCATTTGCATAGTAAACAAAAGGCCACGACTATCCAAGATAATGAATGATAAGGAAGACCAAAGTCGGAAAACTCATACTGGCAGATGTTAAGACTTATCATCCCAAGACACTATAAGGCCACAGTAATTAACAGTGTAAGTACAGGTACAGCATTAAAAAAAACAGAGTAATGGGCTAGAATATGGAAACAGACCCCACATCCATGATCACTCAATTTATGGCAAAGATGACATCAAAATGGAATAGAGAAAGAGTGGCATTTTCAATAAATAATGCTTTGGGTACCCATTAAAAAAAAGTGAAGTCAGAATTATAACTCAAACCATGCACAAAAGTCAGCTTCAGATAGACTGTAAATGAAAATGTGAAAGATAAAATATACATCTTTTAAGAGAAAATGAAGGATAATTTCTTCATGACTTTGAGATAAACAAATCTCTTAAATAGGACAAAATACACTAAACATAAGGAAGAAATTGATAAATTGAATGCTCTTTAAATTAAGAGGGCTTCTCTGGTGGCTCAGATGGTAAAGAATCTGCCTGCCAATGCAGGAGACACAGGTTCGATCCCTGGGTCAGGAAGATTCCCTGGAGAAGGAAATGGCAACCCACTCTGAAGGAGGAAACAGACAGAACAGGCTCCATCTTGAAAGCAGGACTCCATCTTGGGCTGAACTGTGGACTTTGAGCTATATGCCCAGTATTTATGGAAACGACATACCAACTGGAAAACCAGACCCCACCCCCCCATGGAAGAGCCCCAGGGCTCGTATCTAGACTCTCCATCTCCTAAAACAATACACAAATTATCTGTGTAACCAAACAGACTTATAAATTCTATTATGGTTATTGGGGTATGACCACAGGCCTATTGATAATTGTCCACTGTTAACTACCTAGGCTTAAGGAATATGAATCACGGGTTTAAGGCATATGAATCACAGGTTAACTTTGATTGTATCTTTCTTTTCCTTTGTTCAGACTAGTTTCGGAGAATTTGGGGAAGTGGGTTTGAACATGTATATTATGGTATATAAGGTTCTCACAAAAACTGGTTGAGGTCCTTGGCTAAGAGGAGACTCTGCCTTGGGCCCGCCAGTGTAATAAACTGTACTTCACTATCTGCATCGTCCTTCTGAGTGAGTTTGTTTCCCGGAATGCGTAGCTACAACAACTTCAGTATTCTTGCCTGGAGAATAATTTAATTTCTTAAATTAAGAAATTCTGCTCACCAAAAGACACCATTAGAACAGTGAACAGTCAAGGCACAGAGTGGGAAGAAATATTATATATATATATGATATATATTTATTTTATATATAGGATATAAAATATATATGATGTATACACACACACACACATATATATATATCCTATAAAGGACTCACATCCATGATACATAACAAATGTTTGCAAGAAAAAGACAGATAACCTAACAGAAAAATGGACAAAAATAATTCAACAGGCACACCACAGAAGAGATTATCCAAATAGCCCATATATATATGAAGGGATGCTCAACTTCATTAATCATCAAAAAAAGCAATTAAAATCTCAGTGTGGCTAAAATGAAAAACATTGAAAATGCCAAGTGTTGCCAAGGGTATCGAGTATTCAGAACTCATACACTGCCAGTGAGATGATACATTGATATAACCACTTTTAAAAAATTAAATATGTGCCTATCCGGTGATCCAGCAATTACATCCCTATATAGAAAGCCAACAAAAATGAATACACAGATTCACTGAAAGACATGAACAGGAGCATGATTTATTACTGCCACAAACTAGAAAACACCCATCCATAGCAGAATTCACACAGTGGAAAATTGTGTTATGGTGTTAGCTGTTAGTGTAGGTATTATGTTTGTGGGGCTAGTGACAACCGAAAAGGAGCCTAAGGGAAGTTTCTGGGGTGCTAGTGAAATGTGTATTTTTGATCTGGGTGTGCTGATTATATTCATTATAATCATGAATATATAATTCTATGTTCACTTGGTTAAAAATTCACCTAGAATCTATGCAATTTTCCATGTATAGTTATATTTCACAAAGAAGTTATTTCATACTGGGGGTGAACAGGGAAAGAATGAAAAGGGAGAATTGCCTACAAATGTTCAGGAGATAAATGAATTGAGACAAGTCCAATATTAGTCACTTTCTTCTGCCAATTGGACATGACTTCATGTGACATGCCAGGCAGAGAGCAGCCCCATCTAGAGGTGATTCAAACACCAATACCAAACTATGATGATGCTCACAAATGCAGAATTCCAGCACTCTTTCTTGTTTGAAGAAGACAGAAGACAATGTTTTCCCAGCCTGGGAAAGAAAGCCGTTCTGCTAACATGTTGTTTTTGGTTTAGCAGGCAGGTCCTATCTATTCAGTGACCTCATCCAATCTTGTGGTTTTAAATGACATCTAAATGCTGATGATTCCAAAATATAGAAACCCACCTCAGACCTCTCCACTCAACTTCAGAATTATATAGCTTAAATCATACAAAATTGCCATTTTTATGGATCAAAAAGCGGGTGACTTTAGGTAGATCAACTGCACAATATATATTTCTAATAAGTATCTCTAATATAGCTTATCCAAAACCAAATCTTCCCCTCCTGCATCTGCCTATCTCAATACACGGCAATCCTATTATTCCTTCCTGGAGTCATCATTGACTCCTCTTTACCTCTAAAACCGTGTGTCGAATTCATCAACAAGTCAATCCTGCCAGGCCTGCCTTTGAAATATATCCAGAATCAGATAACTTCTCCCCACCTTCACAATATCACCTTGGTCTGCTGCTGCTGCTGCTAAGTCACTTCAGTCGTGTCCAACTCTGCGCGACCCCACACACGGCAGCCCACCAGCCTCCCCCATCCCTGGCATTCTCCAGGCAAGAACACTGGAGTGGGCTGCCATTTCCTTCTCCAATGCATGAAAGTGAAAAGTGAAAGGGAAGTCCCTCAGTCAAGTCCGACTCTTTGTGACCCCATGGACTGCAGCCTACCCGGCTAGGTAGGAAATCCACCCATGGGATTTTCCAGGCAAGAGTACTGGAGTGGGTCGCCATTGCCTTCTCCGCACCTTAGTCTAAGGTGCCATTATTGACTACATGACTTTTTGCAATAATTCTCTCCTCAGCCACCCTTCTCCCTCAGCCCCCATTTTAATTCATCCCAGCAGCCAGAGTCACCCTTTCAAATGTTAACTCAGATTACATCACTATTCTGCTAAAAATTCTCCTGTAGTTTCCCATCTGCTTCTGAGTAAAGACCGAAGTCCTATAGTTGCCCCAAAAGCCCTATATCATTGGGTTCTCCCATCACCTCTCCAATTCAGACTCCTCCCACTCCACCCCTTGTTCATTCCACTCCAGACACCCTGGTCTTGTTGCTGGTCCTCCAATATTTCAAGCACACTCCCTCCACAGGGCTATCTGCTGCTCCTTTTGCTGGAAACATTACAGATATTCTTAATACTTACACTTTCCTCTCCTTCAGTTCTGTACTTTTCATTGGAACCTTTCAATAATCGTATTTAAAATTAAAAATCACTTAACAGGCACTTTTTACCACTTCCATGTTCTCCAGTCCTTCACAGCACTTATCATCATCTAACATAAAGAGGCCCTAGTAATAAAGAAAGCGATGATAGTCATTCAGACACATCCAACTCTTTACAACCCCACAGATTGTGGTCCAGCAGACTCCTCTGTCCGTGGAATTCTCCAGGCAAGAATGCTGGAGTAGGTAGCCATTCCCTTCTCCAGGGGATATTCCCAAACCTGGGTCTCCTGCCTTGCAGGAAGATTCTTTACCATCTGAGATACCAGGGAAGCCCTTGCCTGCCAATGCAGGAGATATAAGAAACATAGGTTTGATCCCTGAGACGTGAAGATCCCCTGGGGGAGGGCATGGCAACCCACTCCAGTATTCATGCCTGGGAAATCCCTTGGATAGAGGAGCCTGGCGGTCTATGGTCCATAGGGTCACAGAGAGTTGGACACAACTGAAGCAGCTTAGCACACACATATGCAACATACTTTATATTTTATTTATCTATTATTTTATTATAAACATATTAGAATATGTTTCATAAAGACATAGACTTGTTTTGTTTTCTGCTATGTTTCCACTGTCTGAAACAGTGCTTGGCACATAGTATACATGAAATTAACATTCAGTAAATAAATGAATAATGAAAGAAGGGAAAAATGCACATCAGGGACCCAGAATTCTTCCACCTGCCCACTCCACTACCCTTAGGATGTGGCCCTTTTCCTATGACCCAAGACAGCTGCCCAGTCTCTGACGTCACATCCACATTCTAAGCAGCAGGACTGAGGAACAAGGAAGAAAGGCATGCCCTCTTTATTTTACAGAGACTTCCCAGAAGTCCACATTTTATGTCCGTTTCTATCTCATCATTCATAACTTAGGCCGTGCTTTCACAACCTCGGCATCATTGACATTTTGGGAAAGGCAATTCTTTGCTATAGAGAGAGAGACTGTCTGATACATTGTAGGATGTCTAGCAGCATCTCTACTAGCATTCCACCAGACACCAGTGGAACATGCTCCTCACACTACCTCCAAGTTGTAACAACTAAAACATCCCCACGTATTGCCAAATTTCCTACAGAAGGAGGGATATGCCTCATTGAGAACCACTGATCTCAATAGCAAATATCAGATGGTAAAGTTGAAATTCTGTACTTTGAGATACAGCAGGAGAATGGATGTTTGTTAAGTATCTAGCAGCCTCCACCGAGAATACTCCTCCCCAGAAGCAAGCACTTCGGTCACTTTTTTGAGATAATTTCAGAAATATTCAATGCATACAAAACTGGCTTATTTACATATAGTGTAGCCTCTGTCATACTAAGCTATGCCTTGTTTTTCTTTCTCCCAACAAGGCAATTTTTTTTTCTGGGATAGAATATGACCTTTCTACTTATAGATTCTAGTTTTCTTTTATTCCTGAAAAGGTCTCTCAAATTCTAAAATTTCAATTTTAAAAATCATCTTTACATTTCAGTTCTGCTTCCTTATTTATCTTCATTGTTAATACCCACTATGGATATTTTAGACTTTCTGTCTTTGATATCTATTATTTGGTCCTAATCTTTTAAAAAACGGTCCTGGTATTTTACATTTTTTCCTGCGTCTTACGTTCACCAGTGTCTTCCCTTTATAGTGCTGCCTTCAGTCCTTTGTTTAACTTAACTTCTCTCCTCCATCTCTTCCCAAAGCTCTGTCAGGTCACAGAGCATCACTTTCTACCATCTCACCTTTTTGAACCTTGTTTTCTGGAGGCAATTACTTCATTATATTATTTTTTATTAATGATGATATGTTTGATGATAATTATTGTTACTCTTTGACAATATTTTTCTGGTGAACAGTCTTTATCTGCCGTTATTTGTTTCCATTCCTTTTCTGTCTTCTTCTAATGTCTTAATATAAACATCCTGTGATCATTCTCTTTTCACCGTTACTCATAAGCGAGTTGAGTCTTGCGTGCATGCATGCTGAGTGACCTCACTTGCGTCTGACTCTTTGCAACCCCATGGACTGTAGCCCATCAGGCTTCTCTGTCCATGGGATTCTTCAGGCAAGAATACTGGAAAGGGCTGTCATGCCCTCCTCCAGCGGATTTTCTGAGCCCAGGGATCAAACCCACGTCTCTTATGTCTCCTGCATTGGCAGGTGGGTTCTTTACCACTAGCACCACCTGGGAAGCCTGAAATGAATCTTAACTAAATTAAATATTTGTAGAAAATATCTCATCCACATTCCAGGCGACAGTAGGGAGGACAAGAGTTTTCTCCAGCTTTTTGTATTTTTCTAACAGAGACTTTCCAGAATTCCCTCCCCAAATATTTTCTATATTTTTCTATAAATATTGCAAATATTTTTCTATAAAAATATTTATAGAAAATGTCACCAAGGACTAGAAGCCAAACTGGAAAGATTCCTCTTTGTTATATGAAGCTGTGAGTGGAATTAAACAGTTTTAGACTTTTCCTTCCCTCAATCAGCAGTGACCCACAGCCGTCTGATCTTCTCACAATACAGATTCTCTCTCCTCACCCTGCCTCATCTGCAGTTTGCTTCCTGTCGCCATGTCTTGTCTGTGTAATTTCTCATTCAGTCCTGCCTGTGATTCTCTTTATCAACGAGGCTTGGCAAATTCCCTGTAACTAGTCCTGACATATTCTCTCTGCCCCAAACAAGAATAAGACCAAGACCCACAGCTACTACTAACATTTATTCTCTTTTCTTCTTATTGCCATGGAACCAAACTTGGATCTGCTCGCCTGACACGCAGCAAAAGCCAGTCTACTGACACCAGGCTGTGGTGAAGGAAAGTACAGGATTTATGGCAAGGTGCCTACCGTGTAGCCAAGGAAAGAGAACAGGCAGCGTATACCCAGCTCCCCAGTAGCTTTCAGGGAAGGGTTTTTAAAGGCAACATTAGGGATGAGGATTGTAGAGTGCCTTTTCAGCTTGTGGACATTCTTCTAATTGATTGGTAGTGAGGTCAGTTCAGTAGCTCAGTCGTGTCCAACTCTTTGCGACCCCATGAACCGCAGCATGCCAGGCCTCCCTGTCCATCACCAACTCCCGGACTCCACCCAAACCCATGTCCATTGAGTCGGTGATGCCATCCAACCATCTTATCCTCTGTCGTCCCCTTCTCCTCCTGCCCTCAATCTTGGTGGTGAGGTAACCAGAAGGTATTTTGGGAGTCAACATCATCAACTTTATGGTTCCAACCAGTCTTGAGGTCTGCATGCTGGTCATCAGCATGCAATTAACTTCTTCCACCTGATGGGAGTTTCAGTATCTGCAACACAACACAAGGATATGGCTCAGGATATTAACTGTAGCCTCTGAGGAGGAATTAAAGAGCCATTACTTTGTTTTATGGCTAAACTGTTAGGATTTTGCCTTGCTTGACTATTTTTCTTTGTTTCTGCATTTTCTCACTTCCCTGATTAAATTTGCTTTTTTGGAATTTGAGGAAGGCCTAGGAAGCTTAAGTTTTTCTATAATTAAGAGTCAGGGGACACAGAAGTCTGTCCCTGGGAGGCCCCACAGGGTACTGGCCAGTTTCAAATTTCAGAACTTCTCTATCATTAGAGAGAGCAATGTGGGTGTTTAGTCACTCAGTCATGTCTGACTCTTTGTGACTCCATGGACTGTAGCCTGCCAGGCTCCTCCGTCCATGAAATTTTCCAGGCAAGAATACTGCAGTGGGTTGCCATTTCCTTCTCCAGGGGATCTTCTCGATACAGGGATTGAACTGGGTCTCCTGCATGACAGGGAGTCTCCTGCATTGCAGGAGGATTGTTTACGACTAAGCCACCAGGCTAAACTGCTAAAAGATTCCTTTTCTGGACTTCTTTGCAGCTATATGTGACATACAATCAGGTTCTAATGGTTATCTTTGGGAGAGAATTCTGGAAAGTCTCTATTTAAAAAATACAAAAAGCTGGAGAAAACTCTTGTCCTCCCTACTGTTGCCTGGAATGTGGATGTGATGACTGATGCTCCAGCAAACTCTTGCATCATGAAGTTACCATAAAGATGGAAGCTACACACCAGAAAGCTGGCCCAAAAAGCAGAAAATTGGCTTTTTTTTTAAATAGTGGAGCCACTACACCAGCTCCGGACAGCAAACCTCTAGACTTCTCTTATGTGAGAGAAAACCAGACTTCTGTTATTTCAGATGTTCTGTTAGATGCACTTGAACTTAATCCTAACTAAAACAGCAAAGCCTTGGCCCTAAGGGTGTATTGCTGATTTTGAAAAACTCCTCTGTGAGACTTGCAAGATCAGCAGCCAAAGACATCCTCTCTTGATGGAAGAACCACTATTTGACTTTCCTTCTGACATCTCTTCCTCAAATATTATAGTCTGGAGTTATAAATGTCTCCTAGTGTTCTTTAAGACAGAATACGAGTTTCTCAATTTTGAGTATTCTTTTTTCTTAAATTCAAGAATAGATAGTTGGAATGCTTCTCTGTTCTACTGCTTTAAAACTGGAAGGAGGAGATTTTTTTTAAGATAGGGAAGAAATAGTTTGAAACAGCAAAAGGAAATATGAAGGGCACAATCTCTGCTTCCAGGCTCTGATTTATGAGAGATACAAGCTTCACACAGGAGGCCTGCAGTGCAAATGATATCATCAGGGGACAGCTTGTTTTTTATGGTAAAAATACAGCACTCAGAGACATAGAGGATATAGAGCTATTGACTAAATGATAACCTGAGAGTTCCAAAGGTTGAAAGGACAAGGGGGCGCATTGGGTCAGGATTATATGGTCATTAGGGGTCAGGATTATATGGTCATTAGGGGTCAGGGTGATAATAGGTGAGCTGGGAGACAGCTTTCCTGGTGACAGAAAAACTGGTAAGTTTCCTAACAGTAGCCTCCAGAGGAAGGCAGACTCATCCTTTCAGACTACATGTGAGGACAGATAGATATTTGTTGTCCAGTCCAACTTTGCAACCATGCAGCACGCCAGGCTCCTCTGTCCTTCACTATCTCCTGGAGTTTGCTCAAACTCATGTCCATTGAGTCAGTGATGTTTCTTGCATCTCCTGCATTGGCAGGCAGATTCTTTGGGCTTCCCAGGTGGCTCGGTGGTAAAGAATCCACCTGTCCATCCAGGAGAAGCAAGAGGCACAGGTTCAAATCCTGTGTCGGGAAGAGGCCCTGGAGGAGGAAATGGCATCCCTTTCCAGTATTCTTGCCTGGAAAAGCCCATAGACAGAGGAGTCTGATGGGCTACAGTCCACGGGATTGCAAAAAGTTGGACACAACTGAGCACCCATTCACTGACTTGCACACAGACTCACCTGGGAAGCCTTACAATATCCTCAGAGCCTTGATATTCAATACCGTCAGTCTTGCATCACCTAAAATTTACAGAAATCTTCCCTCTACTCCCTTCCATTGTATTCAAAGATACTTAACATAATTGCAACAGTTAGATGCGGGGGGAGGGGGCGGGGAAGAACGGGGAAGCCTGGAAGAAAAGTGCAGTGTAGGCAGGTTCTTCCACTTCAACACAACCTCTCCTGAAGGAAGGAAACAGCTGGGGGACCTGGGGTGGGGTGGGGTGAAAGGGGGTAGTGAAAGGTGGAAATAGAAAAACACAAATGATTATGCCAAATACTATCCTACTCCCAAAGCACGCTCTTTCTTTGATTCTCTGCACAAGCTAACCACCCCCTTTTCTCTGCTGTGACCACAGCCAAAACCCTGCTTTCATGTCAGCAGAGTAGCGATGCCTTCTTGGGGAAAAGGAGGGGCGCTCAGAACCTCTCGGCCCGGAGACATCCCTCCACCCTCCGCTGCTCTGGTTCCTCACAGACTCCTTTTGACCCTCATTCTATAAAAGTAAGGTTTTTAAAATGCTTCCCAAGGAAGGTCTTATCCACAGCTTCAAAACAGAAAACATACAGGGTGTTAGTGTTCTGGCTGAAGCAGAGGCAGGGCCCCTGAGCTCTGTGTTCTCAGCCTCCCCCTGGCCCTGCCATCCTGGCCTCACCGCCCCCCTACACACACACACACACACACACACACACACACACACACACACACACACACACACACACACACTCACTCACACGCTCACACACACACACACACGCTCACACACACTCACACACACACTCACACTCACTCACTCACTCTCATCTCTCCTAAAAACCCTGGACTAGGGTGACCTACCCATCCCAGTTTGCCCAGGACTTCCTCGGTTTAGCACAGAAAGTCCCACACCTCAAGAACCCCCTCAGTTTCCCACAAGCCGGGATGGTTGGTCACTAACCCTAAATACGCCTCCATGATGGTTTTTAAAGCACTGATTTTAAAAAACTCATTGTCCTTGTCAAAATATAAGCATTTCTAGTAAAGGTAACATTTTAAGCCATGGTTGGTCATTGCCAGTTTAGCGTGAGTTAGTTCACCTGCTACTTTCAAGCAGCAGCCAGGGGAAGAATGGGATTTGACAATGAAAAGGACGAGTATGGCTGCCCTTAAGCATGCCCTATCAGTGTTCTTGTCAAAGTCAAATTCACTCACCCAGTTTCCACAGGGATACCCTAGTAGAGCACCCCAAAGTTGCACCCACTCCATGCCCAAGCAGTGTCTTCCTTCCCCAGATGAGGAAATATGCAGTCAAGGCTGCAGCACAGACTAAAACTAAGGGCCCACGTGGGGATCAAGCCCTGACGTCTATAGAGGAGCTCTGAAGCCAGACCTAACCAGCCAGAGTGAAGCCTGTATAATGGGCTTGGAAAAGCTTTCAGGCACCAGAGTCTCTCACAACAGTGGGGACCAAAGCCTGAACCAGAGAAGGAGCGCCCAAAGGAGAAAGGGACCAGTCAAACATGTCCAGATGATCCCCTTTGTTGGCAAAGCTGTCCAGATGCTCATGCAATGTTAATTAAGCCCAATTCTAATTAATCTGTGACCTTATTCTAACCTCTAACGCCTCTCCAGATTCATCTGTCCTTTCCCTCTAAGAAGAGTCTGAGGGTTTGTTTTCATTATTGAGTTTAATTGAAAGATGACTGAGCCACAGTCTTTCATAAACAGGGAAATGCCCACCAATAGAACTCATAGACCAGAGGGGTGGCAGGGAGGCAGCAGAGACATAACTTCTACAGTCTGCATACTGATGAGGGGCTGGGTCCAGCCTGGACCACTTCAAAGCTAACCCATCAGACCTCACACATTAAAAAATTGAAAGCAGCATGTTGTGTTTAGCACAGCTGCGCTCAGCGTGGCATCCTTGAGACCGTGGAGAGATGGGCTGAGAGCATGAAGGGACATGAGAGAGGAGCGGCACAGACAAGGAAGCAGCAGTGAAAGGGTTAAGATCCAGCTGTCCTCACACCCAGAGCTTCCTTCTCGCATGCCAGGGCACTCTATGTGCTACTAGTGACTCAGCAGGTGTTTCTGAAGGACGAAACAGAACAGGCTCTATCTTGAAAGCAGGACTCCATCTTGGGCCAGACTGTGGACTTTGAACAATATACCCGGTATCTATGGAAATGACATACCAACTGGAAAACCAGACCCCCAGAAGGAAGAGCCCCAGGGCTCTCCATTGCCTAAAAGAATACCCTAATTATCTGTGTAACCGAATAGAATCATACATTCTATTATGCTTACTGAGGTGTGACCACAAGTCTATTGATAATTGTCGACTGTTAACTACCTAGGCTTAAGGCATATGAATCATGGGTTAACTTTGATTGTACCTTTCTTTTTCCTTTGTTCAGACTAGTTTCAGGGAATTTGGGGAGGTAGATTTGTGCACGTACACTTAGGGTATATAAGGTTTTCACAAAACCTGGTTGGTGTCCTTGGCTAAGAGGAGACTCCGCCTTGGGCCCACCGGTGCAATGCAATAAACTGCATTCCACTATTTGCATTGTCCTTCTGAGTGAGTTTGTTTCCCGGAACACATGGCTACAACGTTTCCAGATGTTGAGCCCCTCTGCACTGGTTGAGGCTTGGGGGAACGGGAGACACCACTCAGCAGCCTCCAGCTGTGAGCAGCCTTCCTCATGTCCCCACTAGGCTGTAGGAATATAACAATCCTTACCCGTGCTGTGTTTAAAGAAGGTCGACAGTATTTAACATGTTGGAAAACACTGATATAAATCCATTCGTGTGTGTGTGTGCTCAGTCGCTCAGTCACATCTGACTCTGTGACGGTACTGCAGCCCACCAGGCTACTCTATCCATGGGATTTTACAGGCAAGACTACTGGAACACATTGCCATTTCCTCCTCCAGGAATCCACTTGTGACCCCCATCTAATTCTGAAACAACTATGTTTCTTTTCTATCAGAACAAACACCCCATCAACCACAATTTACCAACACGGTACAGAAAAGGCAGGCTGCTCTTTGCATCACTACACCTTTATTTTATCAGTCTAGGATATATCAGGATGATCTGTTTTTCAAAGGTTTGTTTTCTAAATTTGAATGCACTTGGGTGGATTTTAGTATGTTACTCTCCCCCAAAGCTTCTAATCCAAACATTTCTCTGGCTTCCTATTGTTTTTAGAGTAAACATCAAAGTCCTTACCAGGACTATAGGACCTTCCAGCATCTGGCTTCTTTGGAGCAGCAGTCTTAATTGCTCATGACCGACCAACTCTAGGGCTTTCCAGGTGGTGTTAGTGGTAAAAAAAACCTGCCTGCCAATTTAGGAGACGTAAGAGACACAAGTTCAATCCCTGGGTCAGGAAGGTCCCCTGGAGAAGGGCATGGAAAACCACTCTAGTATTCTTGCCTGGAAAATTCCATGGACAGAGGAGCCAGGAGGGCAATAGTTCATGGGGTTGTACTGGACACAAGTGACTTAGCACACATGTTCCACCTACTCTAAGTAAACTGAGAACCTCTGAGAAAGTCAGAAGGTCCCCGTAGAACCTCTAGAAGGGATGCAGTCCTGCAGACAGCTTCCAATGAGCCCCCTGAGACCCATTTTGGATATCTTACTTCTAGAACTGTAAGAGAGTTATTAAGCTTGTGTTGCTTTGAGCCACTAAGTTAGTGGGAATCTGTTAAACAGCCATAGGAATGGCCACACTCCTGCCGTAGCACATGCTGTTCTTGCCTGGAGCACCCACCCTCAACTCCTGTTCCTTCACAGCTGAGCTCATGTAGCCCTTTCTCATAGAGACTGCCTCTAAGCTCCCAGACCAGGTCAGGCTCCCCACCCTCCGTGTCCTTTCTCACTCGTTGCTTCACTCCTTGATTGCATTCCTAGCCTGCCATTCATTCACTGCATTCAGGAACTTTTACTGAACTTGTTTGTGTGCCTATGTGTGCTTGGTCGTGTCTAACTCTTTGCGACCCTGTGGACTGCAGCCCGCCAGGCTTCTCTGTCCATGGGATTCTCCAGGCAAGAATACTGGAGCGGGTTGCCATGCCCTCCTCTGGGGGATCTTCCTGACCCAGGGATGCAACCGGTGTCTCCTGGGTCTCCTGCACTGCAAAAGGATTCTTTACCGCTGAGCCACCAGGGAAGCCTGAACTTATTTACTACGAGCAATCATTTCCAGGACACCAGAAAGAAAAGCGAAGGACCTCCTGCTCTTTTAGAGTGACAAGTTCACCCTTCACTTCATTCAATCCTCACATACCCTGTGAAAGAAATCAGTTCCTGCAGGTTGACATTCGGCCAAGCCTGCTTGGACCCTGCTCTGAGCTCCAATCAGATGGAGGGAGGAGGCTGTCAAGGACGTTATCAGTTGGCATTTTCCAAACACTAATCTGACAGGGATATGAAATCCTGACCTTCTCTTCAAGAAACGTTGACTTTTTTTTCTGACAAAAGGAATATTTTGCCATCTAGTCCTTCAGTGTCTGCATCAGAGGACCCTAAGCTCTTGCTGGAACTTTTCTCTAGCTGTTGGCAGCTGCCTCTCCACCAAATGGAGATACAGAATTGTCTTTTTGCCCTTCCTTCTCCTCCATCCCCCTTCCTTGCCTGCCTGTGCCCTTCCCAGTTCCAAGGCAGAAAGTTTTGACCAGTGCCTCAAAGCATCTCCCAGAGGTGGAGAACCACCTCCGTGCACACCGGGGTGCTGCCCACTTCCGTAAGGGGCCTGAAGGTGAGCCGTTAGCAAAGAGGAGAAAGACCCAGTGGCAGGCAGGCACCACTTGGGTGCTTCACTACTAATGGTGCTTTCCCAGAGATGGTGATGCACACCAGCAAGGGACGAGGCACTTCAGAATAACTGGATTCTGTGAGCTTTGCTTGCTCAGGCTGCTGAGGACTGGGACAGAAGAGAAAGCCCAGTTCTAAAAGCTGTCCTCCAAGTATCTGGAATGGCCTCTTTGGGGGAAGGTTTATAACTAGATATTAAAGATACAGTGTGAAAATGAGACTCCATCACTTTTTACAAGGCCCCTTTAAATCCAGAAAGAGAAGCCCCATCGATCAAGAAATTCTCCTCATTAGTCACTTTCTGACCTATTGCCTCTGGCTTACTCTAGGCTGCCAGCGGAGACGTAGGGCCACAATTAATAAAATATCATTACAGATACAGACCACATACACGATGAGGAGTCACACAGAAGCACAGGCGCACACCCTGCCCCTTGACATCTCTAGGCTCCTGTCTTAGGAACCTTCCATTTCTCAAAATTAATCCAAATGAGGATGTAAACCCACTATTAGTTCATATGTATCTGAAGTCAGCCCTCTGAGGGCTGAGATCCAGAAGACATCAGCTGAATATGATTAACCAGAAACAGCACAATGTGTAAAGAGCCTGGGCTCTGAAATCAGACAGAACTAGGTCTGAACTGGGCTCTTCCACTCACTAGCTGTGTGACCTTGGGTGAACTGCCTCACTTCTCTGGGCCCTGGCTTTCTAATCACTGAAATGGGGATGATATGCATAGCCCTGATGAAAGTTAGAGAAAATGTGTTTAAAATACATATCCCTGTACTGTCACTTAACAGACAGGAGTGCTATTATTGGTAATAATGAGTATTGGTTATAAATGAGCATAAATGTGTCTTATCCCTCTCGGTCCTGCCTTTTCTCTGTCTCCTTCCCTAAAAGTCATACCTATCACAGTGCTACTGCTCTTTCTTCCTTTGGATGCCTACATGGTCTCTCAAAAAAGAATTTATCAGCTGAGACCAGGTGCTGAGCCATAAACTAGGTCATGTTGGAGACACCATTATTACTGTTGTCAGCGATAACTGATTTCAGCTTCTGGACATAAATTTGGCGATTTTGTGTTCCACTGCCATCAGGGAGCAATCTTACCATAGGGATCCTTCCCTCCCTGATGGAAACACTTGGCGGAAGTGGGAGGGAATCTCTATAACGCAGGGCACAGAACAGAACAGCTGGAAGTGGCCTCCCTAATTGGCAGCTTCCTGTATTATAACAGGTTTGAGGCAGATTATGACAGCAGAAAGGGCGCACGCAGGGACAGAGTGGCAGGCAGCACTTCCTCGGATGGAAGCTTCTGGAGGCTTCCAGATGCAGCTGCTCCCTTTAACCTGCATGTTCATAGCGGCTCCAGGGTACCCTTCCCCGGACTCCCAGGGCCATATATCAATGTCAGTTTGGCTGCCAAGTCCAGCTCTACAGAAGCACCTGGGAAAGGCCAGGCAGCTAAGGTGAGCAGGGTGATCAAGGGGGAGAGACAGCGGCACTGGGGGCCGAGGGACTGGGGTCTGGCTCCCGTCCTGTAGCCACTTGAACTTCTAGCAAGTCCTCGTCTCCCTAAGGGTCAGTTTCCTGTCAGCCAAGAGGCTGGCTTGCATCTGCCCACTTCCTATACGAGGAACGCTGTCAGGGCTGCTCACTTTGCTTACCTGTACTTTCTGCTGCTGCTGCTGCTAAGTCACTTCAGTCGTGTCCGACTCTGTGTGACCCCACAGATGGCAGCCCACCAGGCTCCTCTCTCCCTGGGATTCTCCAGGCAAGCACACTGAAGTGGGTTGCCATTTCCTTCTCCAGTGCATGAAAGTGAAAAGTGAAAGTGAAGTTGCTCAGTTGTGCCTGACTCTTAGCGACTCCCATGGACTGCAGCCCACCAGGCTCCTCTGTCTATGGAATTTTCCAGGCAAGAACACTGGAGTGGGGTGCCATCGCCTTCTCCGACCTGTACGTTCTGCTTCTACTCTATATACATATTTTTGAGGGGAGAAAGATATAATTTCTGAGGTTTCTCTGATTGTACTGCTCAGATCTCGTCCACTTCTAAACCAGTCAGCAATATCTGTGTGTTTGTGTGTGTGTGTGTGTATGTGTGTGTGCATTCATGTATACTCAGTTGATTCAGTCGTGTCCGACTCTTTTTGACCCTATGGACTGTAGCCCACAAGGCTCCTCTGTCCATGGAATTCTCTAGGCAAGAACACTGGAGTGAGTTGCCATGCCCTCCTCCAGAGGATCTTCCCAACTCAGGGACTGAACCTGAATCTCCCACATTGCAGGAGGGCTCTTCACCCACTGAGCCACCTGGGAAGCCTACACACACACAGACACACACACACACACACACACGTGCCCACATGAAGTTGTGAAATAATAACGGAAATACTAAGCCCATATTAACTGGGCATCTCCTCTGTGCCAAGCATGGTGTTACATGATTTACATTCATTATCACATTTAATCCTGCCAAAACCACTGAGAAAAGTTGATTGAACACACCTGCTGCTGACCCCCCAGCATTCATTTCCCTCTGCCTCCTGGTAACAGTGCTCTGAATTTCCCTTGAGAAACCACGCCTCCTTGTCATCTTCCCCCATGTGATTCTGTGGCACTGGCTTCAGCCCCAGGTCTGAAAGTTGATCTTGACTGACTTCATCACCGATATTTGCTCCCCACCACCACCATCACAGAGACTGGTTCACAGGCAGATGAGATCTGAGCAGTACAGTCGGAAGAAACCTCAGGAACTTGCCCAGAATGTGGAGACATGGTGCCCTTCTTCCCTGTAGGACTTGAACATGGAGCATATGGTCTCATTATATGTTGTAAGCCATTCTGGACACTTAAGGGGATATACTTCCAAGATGAAAGCCAATGCTGAAGACATAGAGGTGAGAAATAAAGAGTGAGAAAACCAGGGCTTTGAGATGCTAGATCAAACCTTGCCTGAAACTACATTTACTCTTGCAATTTATTGTTTAAATAATTTTATTTGAATTTTTCTGTTTCATGCAACCAAAGATATATTTATCAATGTAGGCAGGTGTCACTGTTCTCCCATCTTATACATTAGAAAACCAAGGCTTAATGGAGCTAAGCAACTTACCCTCAGCCACACAGCAAGTACATCACAGAAACATCATCTGAACCCAGGTCCATTTGTGTTCTCTGTCTCCAAAGAGATTAGACTTATTCCCAAAACTGAGCAAAATTACCTGCACAGAAGAAGTACTTAGTATTGTTTAAGTGAATTAATGAAGACTGAATAATTCCCCTTAAGGAAAACATTAGCAAGGTGAAAGATAAGGACCTCTGAACTGGGAACTTGGGAATCTAATTTCTGACCTGGAGTTCTTCACTTACTAATTATGAGACCTTGAAAAAGTCATTTATAAAATCTAATCTTTATGCTCCACATGCTAAAGCTGAAATGATGAGATTAGATCCTCTGCATAGGACCTAAGGACTAGGATGCCATTTAGGAAAATTCTGAAAACTCTCATGGCATATTAGAGAGATAGAGTACTCTTCATGTGGGTGAGTAGATTCCTCCAAAAATTTACTTAGCCTCAGGTTGATAGTATTAAACTCAAATCTGTTTTGTCTTAATTATCTCTACACTATGCATAATTTTGTGGAACATAACTTTCTGGAGAATAAGGTAATTAGTGGAAATTAGCCCCTGACAAAATAGAATTGTCATGAGACATTCTGCCAAAAACAAGATTCTTCCAGCCTGGATGTGTGAATTTGTAGGAGGATGAATAATGCCTCCCAAAGATGTCCACATCCTAATCCTTGAAACCTGTCAAGGTTACCTTTCCTGGCAAAAGGAATCTGCTGAAGTCATTAAGGATTTTGAGAGGGAGAGATTTTCCTCGATTCTCTGCTACTGCTACTGCTAAGTCACTTCAGTCGTGTCTGACTCTTCGCGACCCCATGGACTGCAGCCCACCAGTCTCCTCCGCCCATGGGATTTTCCAGGCAAGAGTACTGGAGTGAGGTGCCGTTTCCTTCTCCACCTCGATTCTCTAGATGAGCCCAAAGTAATCACAAGGATGAGAGGGACACAGGAGGACCCAAAGTTAGAGGAAAAGATGGAAGCAGAGATTAGACTGATGGACTTTAAATATGCTGGAAGGATGCTGCTGGAAGCCACTAGAAGCGGAAAAGAGCCAGGAAACACATTCTCTTTCTCAGAACTTCCAGAGGGAACAGATTTGACTCTAGCTCAGTGAAATAAATCTCAGACTTCAGACTTCCAAAACAGTAAGAGAGTACCTTTTATTCTTAAATAACCATTTCTTTATTTTAAAAGAAATATTTGCTTTTAAATTAATGCTCTTTAAGCTGCAAAGTTTGTGGTAATTTGTTATTGCAGCCATCGAAAACTAACAGCCCCCTAAAAGAGAAGACTAGCTTAAAAAGAAAATTACAGGCATACCTCAGAAACATTGTGAGTTCAGATCCAGACCAAGGTAACAAAGTGAGTCACATGATTCTTTTCGGTTCCCTAGTGCATACAGAAGTTATATTTATAGTACATTGTAGCTTAGTACATATGCAATAGCATTATGTCTTGAAAAACCAATGCATATACCCTAATTTTAAAAATAATGCTATTGGGGAAATGGTGCCAATAGATTTGCTTGACTCAGGGTTGGCACAAACCTCAATTCATAACAAAAGCAGTAACTGTGATGTACAATAAAGTGAAGCATGGTAAAACGCCTTATGACACTATTATTTTCTTAATGCAGTAAAGGAAAAAAAACTGAGATTTTCAACTGTATAAAGGAAGAAGGGGAAATGAAGATCAGCAGTCTCATTCTCTTAGCAAAGTGGCGTGAGGAGGAATTGGGCTAAAATCAATTCAAGAAATCTCTGGGTTAGATATAAATAGAAAATTGCTACTAGTTAAAGTTGGCAAGGATTGGAAATGCATTTCCACCGGTGATTGTTGTGCAGAAAATCCCTTGAGAGGCTTCCTGGAGGAGAGCGCACAACAATTCAACAATTGCATGGGAATTAGTCAGACTTGCTAAAAAGCAAACTGATGCCTTTGGACATTCTGTGCAGTTAGAAGAGGCTGCCAGTACTGGACTCCTGTTCAAGAGGGCTGGGAAGCCAGGGACACCTGAGATTTGAGCAGATATATTTCTAGCAAAGGTATGGAGTTCAGAGGGTTGGACATAGAGGACTTGACTGGCTTCCACTTGTGGACTAGAGGAGAAGCATTAGCTATGAGTAAATGTTTCACCTGCCAGGACCAGTGGGGACTTTAGGAGGGTCTGGAGGTCTGAGTCTATCCAGGTGCCAAGACCAAGCAGCTCCGTGTGAGCCTGTAAACAATGTCCTGTAGTGGTCAAGCTTATAAGCGTTGGCATCAGACTGCCCTGAATTTGAATCTCAGTTCTGCCATTTACTCACTGTGTGACCTTAAGCAAGTTGGCATGTTTACGTGCTTTAATTTCCTCCCCAGCAAATACTAAGTATCTATGGCACTAAGTTCTTATGGGGATTCAATGCGATAGTGCCTTTAATTGTAATATCGATTAACAGTTATTTCAATTATTAATATCAATAATATAAAGTAGAATGCCTAGAAACTAGTAAGCATTCATTAGAGAAAACACTATTATTTCTAGTAATGCAGTCAGCCCTGGCTGGGAGTCAGAGCAAGGCAATCAGACAAGAGTGGAAGGAGGGCCATGTTAAAGATCCAGAAAGGTAGAGGAATCTAAAAAGCCAAGACCCAGGAACCAGGAAGCAGGTGAGAGAACAGTGACCAAATTTTAGCATCAGTGTTCAAGCACCAGCAGCCTGTGAGGACAGCATTTGAGGCGCTTTGCAATACCACTTATAGCTGCCCATTCCCCCCTGATTTGGAAGGACAAGGTAGGGACTTAGGAGCAACTTGCTAAAGACAGGAAGTAGAGCCCCCGTGCCTACCTGAGGGCGTCCTAGGGTTTCTCATCTGTTTTGATCTCTTTACCAAGGATGCTTGGCTTTCACGCCATCATTTCCTCTCCTCCACTCATTTGTTTAATGAATATTTATGTGCTATGTGTAAGGCATGTCTAGGTGCTGGAAACCAGCAATAAATAACAACAGCCATAAACCAGTCCCTGCCCTAATATACTCTAGTGCTCAGGACAGACATCGCTAATCAATGAATGGCATACTTTCCTACTGAGGCTCAATGCCTCTACAGGTCCTTCTCAATGCTGTCCAGTTCTCCAAAGAGCCACTGCCAATCAGAGTTTAACTTAAGATGAAAACTCCCTTGTATTCCTGCTTTGAGCTTCTGTGGTTGCTGATTAGACGCACTGATCCCTTCACAAGAACAGGCCACTGTCTCACAGTCTAGTGCTAACAGGGAAATGATACTCTCAGAGCAACAACCACCAGAGTATCCATTTAAGACACGATGAAATAATTGCTTTGACTACTATCACTGAAATGTTTTTTAATATTTTACTGAAGCATCCAGTTACTACACTGATCTAGGCTGAATTGATAGGAGTTTATATATCAGAATCTTAATTTCATGTACTATATTTATGATCTCCTCTCACATTACAGCTACCCATTCTGCCTTTGTCCACTATTTTTCATTCTTCCCAAATACATACACACACGCACACACACACACACACACACACACACACGCACACACACACGCACGCACTTAGAAGAGACTCGGACAGAATAGACAGATGCACATACGCAGAGCTGGTAGGCACCTGATCTGGTGGGAAATCAACCATAACACGGTGGAGTCAGTGGGTCTGGCTTCCAGACTCAGCTCTTCCACTGACATACCATGTGGCATTTTCTGCATCTGAGAAATGTGAATAACAAAATTTATATCATAATAAGATCAAAGTCGGCTAATCACACACAGTTCTTCTGCAACTCCAATATGATAATATGTTACAGGTCAAGATTCCAATGGCTCTGATGTCACTCAGGCACTAGGGATGCCACTTCCCACCTCCTCCCTAAGCCAGGGGGACCAGGTCACTTCCACAGTGACCATCCAGGTGGCCGACGAGAGCATCCCCAGCAGAGAACCTATTAAGGATCTGTTTGCCTTATGGCATCACCGGGCAGGGACTGGACCAGACAAAAAGCACTTTAATAACCCTCTCAGTCTACATCCTGGGAAGTACCCTACTAACCAACGGAAAAGTAAAAGAGCAAGCTGGTCACTGGACAGCAGACCATAGGAGATAAAACTGCAACCCACCCCTGCCCCGGATCCATTTCCCAGCAAAACCCAGCTCTCAAACTCAGCCCCTTTTGACATCAAAATACTCACTCCAGCCTCCATGGTAGGAGGTAATTCTGTTTCAGATGGATAAGGTGAGCGGTCTGGTCCAGAATCTCATGACTCTCCCACCCGGTCTGGATAAGCAGGCCTGCCATTTGACTTTCTTCCTCTGCCTTCTCTCTTCCCTCTTGGGCTTAAGAAGAAACTTTTTTTTTTAAGTTAAGCTAGAAGGCAAAATTTAGTAACACAAAAAAAACAGTGCCCAGTAACCACCAGTGTCTACTTATACTTAATTCATGTAAATTGAATGAAATTAGATATTTGCTCTCTTAGCTGTATAGCTCTATAGCCATATGTGATTAGCCACTAGACAGCACAGAGAGGACATTTACGCATTCTACTAAACAGCGCTAATCTAGGCCAGCAAGACTGGAGAAGGAAATGGCAACCTACTCTAGAGTACTTGCCTGGAGAATTCCACGGATGCAGGAGCCTGGTGGGCTACAGGCCATGGAGTTGCAGAGAGTCAGGTATGATTTAGCAACTAAACGACAAGGACGACGAGGCCATCAAGGAGTAGTGAATGGCAGAGGAAGCATACACCAAATTAACTGTTTTACAATGAGCTATATTATGTTTTCTAATATTTATTTTTATTTATTATTTCTTTGGCTGCAGCAGGTCTTAGTCAGCACATGGGATCTTTGATCTTAGTTGTGGTTTGTGGGATCTAGTACCCTGACCAGGGATTGAACCCAGGCAGCCTACACTGGGAGCAGGGAGGCCTTAGCACCTGGACCAGCAGGGAAGTCGCTATTTTACATTTTTATTAGAAAAATCTATGGAAAGGAAGAAAGGCTTTCCTATGACAAAACATAAAACAATATATAAAAGGAAGTAAAAATTTTGGAAAAAATATTTATAACATACATCAGGAGAGAACTGTTAATATGTTTCATAAGTTAACTTAAGTGGTGAACAAAGCATCAGTTCAGTTCAGTTCAGTCGCTCAGTCGTGTCCGACTCTTTGCGACCGCATTAATTGCAGCACGCCAGGCCTCCCTGTCCATCACCAACTCCCAGAGTTCACCCAAACTCACGTCCATCGAGTTGGTGATGCCATCCAGCCATCTCATCCTCTGTCTTCCCCTTCTCCTCCTGCCCCCAATCCCTCCCAGCATCAGAGTCTTTTCCAATGAGTCAACTCTGTGCATGAGGTGGCCAAAATATTGGAGTCTCAGCTTTAACATCAGTCCTTCCAAAGAACACCCAGGACTGATCTCCTTTAGGATGGACTGGTTGGATCTCCTCACTGTCCAAGGGACTCTCAAGAGTCTTCTCCAACACCACAGTTCAAAAGCATCAATTCTTTGGTGCTCAGCTCTCTTCACAGTCAAACTCTCTCATCCGTACATGACCACTGGAAAAACCATAGCCTTGACTAGATGGACCTTTGTTGGCAAAGTAATGTCTCTGCTTTTGAATATGCTATCTAGGTTGGTCATAACTTTCCTTCCAAGGAGTAAGTGTCTTTTAATTTCATGGCTGCAATCACCATCTTCAGTGATTTTGGAGCCCAAAAAAATAAAGTCTCACAATGTTTCCCCATCTATTTCCCATGAAGTATATGGGACCAGATGCCATGATCTTTGTTTTCTGAATGTTGAGCTGTAAGCCAACTTTTTCACTCTCCTCTTTCACTTTCATCAAGAGGCTTTTTAGTTCCTCTTCACTTTCTGCCATAAGGGTGGTGTCATCTGCATATCTGAGGTTATTGATATTTCTCCCGGCAATCGTGATTCCAGCTTGTGCTTCTTCCAGCCCAGCGTTTCTCATGATGTACTCTTCATAGAAGTTAAATAAGCAGGGTGACAATATACAGCCTTGACATACTCCTTTTACTATTTGGAACCAGTCTGCTGTTCCATGTCTAGTTCTAACTGTTGCTTCCTGACCTGCATATAGGTTTCTCAAGAGGCAGGTCAAATGGTCTGATATTCTCATCTCTTTCAGGATTTTCCACAGTTTATTGTGATCCACACAGTCAAAGGCTTTATTTAGCATAGTCGGTAAAGCAGAAATAGATGTTTTTCTGGAACTCTCTTGCTTTTTCCATGATCCAGCGGATGTTGGCAATTTGATCTCTGGTTCTTTTGCCTTTTCTAAAACCAGCTTGAACATCTGGAAGTTCATGGCTCACATATTGCTGAAGCCTGGCTTGGAGAATTTTGAGCATTACTTTACTAGCGTGTGAGATGAGTGCAAACAAAGATAACAATAGATAATTCAAGGGAAAGAAATTAAAATGACAACAAAAATGCATCAGATGATTCTCAACACATCAATAATTTAAAAATGAAAATGAAAACAATGAGATAAATTAAATGAAACCAACAAATTACAGTTATTTTGACTCACGATAATATATTTATAAAATAGTACATATTTACATATGATCATGCATATAAAATGTGAGACAGATTTAGAAATGGAAATTACTTTTCAAAAACAAAGGTTTAAAGTGTTATATAAACCTTTTTAGTTTGTTATTAATTGTCATCATGATTTCAGATAACGGCCAGGCTTTATTTTCCTCTTTTTATCATCATATTATTTTTACATTAAACCTCATCTCTGTAGGCAACAAAATCAAAGTGTACCAGCTTCCCCAAAGTGAGAAGTATCGTCAATAAAATGTGGGAGAGTTAATATGTATGAACGTTCTGCTGAGCATTTTTTTTCTTTTTTCCTCTAGATGTCACATCTCACCCAAATTGCATGTTTATTTGTCTATGAGAATATATTATTAATGTGAACTTGCTTCAGAAAAAAATAGCAACTTTAATCAGGGTTTTTTCTCTCCCAATCTTTCTTTTCCGCTTCCTGTTGTGTACACTGGCATCACTTTCGCCAACAATGATCTTCCTGCATGCAGGCAGGAAGGTGGCCACCAAAGCCCCATTTCCCAGCATCCCTGTTTGCTGCTGCTGCTGTTTAGCTGGTCAGTCATGTTGACTCTTTTGCAGCCCCGGGGACTGTAGCCCACCGGGCTCCTCTGTCCATGGGGTTTCTCAGGCTAGAACACTGCAATGGTTTGCTATTTCCTTCTCCAGGGGATCTTCTCAACTCAGGGATTGAACCTGCATCTCCTACATTGGCAGGCAGATTCTTTAGCAGTCGGAAATTGGAAAGGGAGGTTTTTGTCTCCTAACTTCCAGGTTAATTCCAGGAGTAGAGCCCAGTGATCCTGCTATGTCTCATGCCCATTCCTCAGACCACTCGATTTCCAGGGGAAGGATATCCTGTCACACAACACCAGGGGGCAACAATCACACAGAAATATGGGGTATTTGGTGTTTAATTAGAGTTGTGCGGCGTGGTGGCCCTGCTCCCAAGGACAGAATATCATGAGTGGACAGACCTGTGTCACATGGTACTTGCTGTGTCCAGGAGGTCACGATCTGTTTTTAGAAAAAGAAAATGTAGGGAAAACATTCTAGACTGCCAAAATAAACCCGTAAACCACCTGAACATATCATCCCAGAGTGAGAAGAAATTAAAATTCCACACCAACCCTCCCTATGCCTTTCCTGGGTACAGAGATAAGCAGTGTGGTGGAGGGTGGGGGGTAGGGGGGTAAACACAGCACTCTTTAAAGCTTCAGAAGAAATAAATATGTGTCTGCAAAGTATTGCAGTGAGGAGGGTCTCCTTTCCCTTAAGGAAACAAGAACACTACAACACAAGCGAAATGGAAAGCCTTCTGCAGCTCTGCTACAGAAATGACAAAGCCCAGCCTTGAAACGCAGCTAACCTTTGCTTCAGAAGCCACTTTCAGAAGTCCTGAGAACATTTTTTTTAAGAGCTAAGCCTCTAGAAATAAGGCTCCAGGACTGGCTTGTGTTTAGAGCATCTCATGTTTGCTAATTCTCAACTCTGGGGGGCTCCTGGGTTTCAGGATGTGCCCTCAAGAACCTGTAAATGAACTCATGCCATCAACTCTTGCCATCACGCTGGCAAGCCATCAGGCAGGCAGTGGGTGAATGCCAACCACGTGGGTGCATGCAACTCCCTCCAACCCCACAAGCCAGCCTCTCTCACCCCCTGGTGCACCCACAGCTGCCAGAGGAAGGGCAGCAGCCAGGCGGGGACAGACTCCCTCCCTCACTGTTCATCGCCACAGCCCATCTCTCTGTAGGGAACGATGTCTTTTCTTGACTCTTCTTTTACACAGTGTGCAAAAAAAAAAAAAAAAAAAAAAACAACTGAAGCACTTTTGAAATATACAGATTCCTGGATCTCCTCTCAGACTTGACAATATAAATATCTAAAGACAGAGGCCTTGGAATCTGTATTTATTCTCAGTCCCCTAATTGATTTTTATGTCAAAATCAAGAATCACTGTAATCTACATCTGTACTTGGCCCTTGTTTGAGACTCAGGCATTGTGAACACAAAATACAGAATATCCTAGAGCAACTCTTCATGATCTCTGTGCTGACTTAATACTGTTTTCTGCTCAGGCCCATTTATCCTTTTAAACATTACTGAGGACAACAAAGAGCTTCTGTTTATTTGCTTGTGCTCAGTCGCTCAGTCATGCCTGACTCTTTGTGACCTTTTGGACTGTAGCCTGCCATTCTCCTTATCCATGGGATGTCCCAGGCAAGACTACTGGAGTGGGTTGCCATTTCCTTCTCCAGGGGATCTTCCCAACCCAGGGATCAAACCCACATCTCCTGCATTGGCAGGCAGATTTTTTTACCGCTGAGCCATTGCATTGGGGAAGCCCTTGTTTATGTAGGCTATACCTAATATGTTTAACATATTAACAATCAGAATGAAAATTTTAAATATTTAATAAATTCTTTATTTGTTAACATAAATAATATAGGTTTCTTTAAAATAAAAACAAAAACTTTTTTCCAGAATTGAACAATTGGTGAGTAGCATGGCATTATTTGACATTTTCATAAAGCTCTTTAATGTGTAGCTAATAGAAGACATCCGGGTTCTCATATTTGCCTTTGCACTTAATCTGTTGCTATTATCACACATCAGACAGTCTCTGGAAAACTCCATCAGACAAGCAGGAGAGAATGAGAACAAGAAAAGAAAATAATAGCTTAATATCTCTGGAGCATAATTTTGACCTTAAGGAGACTCCCTTGAAAGGGTCTTCAGGGTCCCCCACTGACACCCAGACCACACTTTGAGGACCCCTGCTCTGGACCACCCCTCATATTATTACACTTCTTCTACCTTCACATATGTGCTCATTGCTCTAATTTCAGCATTGGTATATTTTGATGCCTTTTTTATTTTTACAAATCTTCAACTTGTTTCCCTAATTGTGTGTGTGTGTGTGAAAATCACTAAATTTAAGGAATAGAAATCCACTCAAGCTATGTTGAACCAAGGAAGATGCATGGTAAAGATACAAGGGAATCTTGCAAAGCTCCCTGTGGAAGGTGCAGCTAGGTCCCCACTATTCTTCTTCCCAGACTCCAAGGCTCTGCCCGATACATAACTGGGGTCCTCTGCCAAGAATCCTAATTTCCCAACGAAGCTTTGGGTTACCACAAGGTAATCTGACTGCCTTTTCATACTGTTCATTCTCGAAAAGGCGAGAGAATTCCAGGAAAACATCTACTTCTGCTTTATTGATTACTCCAAAGCCTTTGACTGTGTGGATCACAACAAACTGTGGAAAATTCTTAAAGAAATGAGAATACCAGATCACCTTACTTGTCTCCTGAGAAATCTGTATGCAAGTCAAGAAGCAAACGTTAGAACCGAACATGGAACAACAGATTGGTTCCAAATTGGGAAAGGAGTACATCAAGGCTGTATATTGTCACCCTTCTTATTTAACTTATTTATATGCAGAGTACATCACGTGAAATGCTGGGCTGGATGAAGCACAAGCTGAAATCAAGATTGTTGGGAGAAATATCAATAACCTCAGATACACAGACGACACCACCCTTATGGCAGAAAGCAAAGAGGAAATGAAAAACCTCTTGATGAAACTGAAATAGGACAGTGAAAAAGTTGGCTTAAAGCTCAACATTCAGAAAACTAAGATCATGGCATCACTTCATGATGAACAGATGAGGAAACAATGGAAATAGTGAGAGACTTTACATTTTTGGGCTCCAAAATCATTGCAGATGGTCACTGCAACCATGAAATTAAAAGACTCTTGCTCCTTGGAAGAAAAGCTATGACCAACTTAGAAAGCATATTACAAAGCAGAGACATTACTTTGCCAACAAAAGTCCATCTAGTCAAAGCTATGATTTTTCCAGTAGTCACATATGGATGTGAGAATTGGACTATAAAGAAAGCTGAATGTTGAAGAATTGATGTTTCTGAACTGTGGTGTTGAAGAAGACTCTTGAGAGTCCCTTGGACTGCAAGGAGATCCAACCAGTCAATCCCAAAGGAAATCAGTCCTGAATATTCATTGGAAGGACTGATGCTGAAGCTGAAACTCCAATACTTTGGCCACCTGATGCGAATAATTTTTCATTGGAAAAGACCCTGATGCTCAGAAAGATTGAGGGCAGGAGGAGAAGGGGATGACAAAGGATGAGATGGTTGGATGGCATCACTGACTCGACAGCCATGAGTTTGAGCAAGCCCCGGGAGTTGGTGATGGACAGGGAGCCCTGGCGTGCTGCAGTTCATGGGGTCACAAAGAGTCAGACACGACTGAGCGACTGAACTGAACTGAACTGAATCTGACTGTATCACCTTAAAGTTCCAGGTAAACAATTTCTTACTATCAAGTCTTGACTGTAAAATCCTAGGTGAGAAAAACTGGTTGACCCAGCATGAAGAAGTTATCAAGCAAAGCGATGGAGCATTTCGGATATTTTATTTATGTCCATTTGAGACAGCCCACATCAGGGACCACACAAGTAATCAAATAGCAAAACACTGGTTCTCAACTCTGGCTGTTCAGCCCTTGTCTAATGAGGTGAGATCATAAGCCAGGGTTACTGATGCATTGGGCTGCCCTGTTCAGGCTGTGTGAACACAGTGCTCTACACGATGGTAAAGAGGTAACAGGCATCCCTAGCACCGACTGTCAACACTGTTCTGTAGAAATAGAATGTGAACCATGTATGTAATCTAGCATAGTCACATTCACAAAGTAAAAATAAACTGGTGAAACTGATTTAACATATTTTAACATAACACATCCAAAATATTATCTCCACATAGTATCAGTACAAAAAAGCAATAATGAGAAATTTTACACCCTTTTGTACTAATGTCTTCAAAATCAGTGTGTATAAAATACATTTTAATTAGTGCACTAAATTTTCATCAGACATACATGATCTGTATTTAAGGTTCATAAAATTTATAGCTGAAAGAGCAAATCCGTGTACCCAAGTTGTTCCAAACATACTTAGATCTTTTCAAGTATTCATTTTTTACATTTTCATTAATTATAATTTAATTTAAAATTCCATTCTTCAGCTTCATTAGCCACCTTTCAAGTGCTCAGGAGCCACGTAGAACTAGGGGCTACATTTCAGGCACAGCACAGACTAGACAGAGAGCCAGAATCTGGTCTCTTCTACTCTTTTGCACCTCCCACAGCATCAGCAGAGAACTGCCCACTAGGGATGTCCAGTTACTACTGTTGATGGAAACTGTTCAAGTCAGACTTGCTCAAATCCAGTTGCTGAAGGACCCTTACTTAAAAATTGCATCTAAATGTTTTTCTTTAACAAATTGCATCACTTTAAATGCATTAAAGAATCTTCTTAGTTAAAGGAATCTGATGAGATGGTTGGATGGCATCACCGACTCAATGGACATGGGTTTGGGTGGACTCCGGAAGTTGGTGGTGGACAGGGAGGCCTGGTGTGCTGCAGTTCATGGGGTTGCAAAGAGTCAGACACGACTGAGCGGCTGAACTGAACTGAACAATGATTTAACTCATTCATCAAATAAATCATCTTTCAGTCATTTGTATTTAAAAAAAAAAAGACTTTCTTACATCAGGTTTTTTTTAAATTTATTTTATATATATATATATTTTTTTTATTTTATAATACTGTATTGGTTTTGCCATACATTGACATGAATCCACCACAGGTATACACGTGTTCCCAATTCTGAACCCCCCTCCCACCTCCCTCCCCATACAATCTCTCTGGGTCATCCCAGTGCACCAGCCCCAAGCATCATGTATCCTGCATTGAACCTACACTGGCGATTCGTTTCGTATATGATATTATACGTTTCAATGCCATTCTCCCAAATCATCCCACCCTCGCCCTCTCCCACAGAGTCCAAAAGACTGTTCTATACGTCTGTGTCTCTTTTGCTGTCTCGCATACAGGGTTATTGTTACCATCTTTCTAAATTCCATATATATGTGTTAGTATACTGTATTGGTGTTTTTCTTTCTGGCTTACTTCACTCTCCATAATTGGCTCCAGTTTCATCTACCTCATTAGAACTGATTCAAATGTATTCTTTTTAATGGCTGAGCAGGTTTATTTTAAGTAGAGCACAAACAGAAAGCCAACTGAAGGCCATTTGACAAATGAGTAATCTGAGAACCCATAACTCACGTCCTGCACCCTCATGAAACTGAAGTGAGTTTTGCCGAAGTCCTTGAAAACCTGAAACAAAAAGGTGTGATTTCTGGTTCTGTTTGGCTGATACTGGCTGCATTTAAACCCTCTGCAAATGGTGATGGAAAATGTGTGTGAAAGTTGGTATGTAAGCTAACAGCCTTGAGCTCTTTCCAGTAGATGGCACTGTAATCAAAAGGACTGTTCTGTGACCACCTGAACCCATTTTCTACAACGTTTTCTAAAATCTGTACCCATTATATTCTAAACCTACTCTACATGGGCACAGCCCATTTTGGCTGAACAGAATTATTTAAAGCCTCCATTTGTTTAATCAAATAAGCATTTGAATATCTAGTGTTAGCCAAACAAGCTGTTCACACCGTCGTGATTATCTTGGTCGTGAAGATCTTTTTTGTACAGTTCTTCTGTGTATTCTTGCCACCTCTTCTTAATATCGTCTGCTTCTGTTAGGTCCATACCATTTCTGTCCTTTATCGAGCCCATCTTTGCATGAAATGTTCCCTTGGTGTCTCTAATTTTCTTGAGATCTCTAGTCTTTCCCATTCTGTTGTTTTCCTCTATTTCTTTGCACTGATCACTGAGGAAGGCTTTCTTATCTCTTCTTGCTGTTCTTTGGAACTCTGCATCTACTCACCTAGAGCCAGACATCTTGGAATGTAAAGTCAAGTGGGCCTTAGAAAACACCACTACGAACAAAGCTAGTGGAGGTGATGAAATTCCAGTTGAGCTATTTCAAATTCTGAAAGATGATGCTGTGAAAGTGCTGCACTCAATATGCCAGCAAATTTGGAAAACTCAGCAGTGGCCACAGGACTAGAAAAGGTCAGTTTTCATTCCAATCTCAAAGAAAGGCAATGCCAAAGAATGCTCAAACTACTGCACAACTGCACTCATCTCACATGCTAGTAAAGTAATGCTCAAAATTCTCCAAGCCAGGCTTCAGCAATATGTGAACCGTGAACTTCCAGATGTTCAAGCAGGTTTAGAGAAGGCAGAGGAACCAGAGATCAAATTGCCAACATCTGCTGGATCATCAAAAAAAGCAAGAGAGTTCCAGAAAAACATCTATTTCTGCTTTATTGACATGCCAAAGCCTTTGACTGTGTGGATCATAATAACTGTGGAAAATTCTTCAAGAGATGGGAATACCAGACCACCTGACCTGCCTCTTGATAAACCTATATGCAGGTCAGGAAGCAACAGTTAGAACTGGACATGGAACAACAGACTGGTTACAAATAGGAAAAGGAGTATGTTAAGGCTGCATATTGTCACCCTGCTTATTTAACTTCTACGCAGAGTACATCATGAGAAACTCTGGGCTGGAAGAAGCACAAGCTGGATCAAGATTGCTGGAGAAATATGCAGATGACCCCACCCTTATGGCAGAAAGTGAAGAGGAACTAAAAAGCCTCTTGATGAAAGTGAAAGAGGAGAAGTGAAAAAGTTGGCTTAAAGCTCAACATTCAGAAACAAAGATCATGGCATCTGGTCCCATCACTTCATGGGAAATAGAAGGGGAAACAGTGGAAACAGTGTCAGACTTCATTTTCGGAGCTCCAAAATCACTGCAGATGGTGACTGCAGCCATGAAATTAAAAGATGCTTACTCCTTAAAAAGGAAAGTTATGACCAACCTGGATAGCATATTGAAAAGCAGAGACATTACTTTGCCAACTAAGGCCTGTCTAGTCAAGGCTATGGTTTTTCTTGTGGTCATGTATAGATGTGAGAGTTGGACTGTGAAGAAAGCTGAGCACTGAAGAATTGATGCTTTTGAACTGTGGTGTTGGAGAAGACTCTTGAGAGTCCCTTGAACTGCAAGGAGATCCAACCAGTCCATTCTGAAGGAGATCAGCTCTGGAATTTCCTTGGAGGGAATGATGCTGAAGCTGAAACTCCAGTACTTTGGCCACCTCATGCGAAGAGTGGATTCATTGGAAAAGACTCTGATGCTGGGAGGGATTGGGGGCAGGAGGAAAAGGGGACGACAGAGGATGAGATGGCTGGATGGCATCACTGACTCAATGGACGTGAGTCTGAGTGAACTCGGGGAGTTGATGATGGACAGGGAGGCCTGGCATGCTGCAATTCATGGGGTTGCAAAGAGTTGGACACGACTGAGCGACTGAACTGAACTGAACTGAAGCAAGCTGTTCATTGGTTCTTTTTTTCATTCATCAAACCCTTCTTGAACGCTATCAAGTATCAGATGTCATGACACAGAGCTAGAAACACAAGAAAAAGAAAGAATAGGTCCTTCCTGTAAGGAATTCACAGCCTGTTAGGAAGGTTAGTCATGCGCATAAATAAGTGCAAAACAGTGCAATTCAGTCCCATGGAAGAGAGATACGATTCTGTGTCGGGGGGTGGAGAAGAGGAGAACTGAGGGAGGTTTGGGGGTAGGGATAGAAAGGTGAAGAAAGCTGGAAAGTTGTCACCAGACAAAGGTAGAGAGTTCCGTGAAATGCGAACTAGATACATGACAGCCTCCTATGCTCCCCCTGCTTCTACCCTGGCCCCACAGTGAGCTACCAGCACGTCCACAACTGTCACCACGATCCTTTTAAAATGAAAATCAGATTCCCTCACTCCCTGACCTCAAATTTCCAACCACTTCCTATCACATGTAGAATAAAATCCAAAGTCCTTGCCACAGTCTGGAGACCTTACATGTAGATCCATGCTGTATCAGAGACCTCCCTTCCTTCTGTGTTCAGCATTACAGCTGCAGGGTCCTCCCAGATAGTCTCCAAACATCCCAGGCCAGCATTTCTCCAGGGTCGGGGCAGAGAGCTTTCTCTGACAGTCCTACACATACCAGAACCCTGCTATCACTCTCTATCCCCTCGCTCCACTTTATTTCTCTACAATGCACTCAGGATTATATGACACACATATTAGCTATTTCCCTGTATACCACGTAACCACGAGGGCAGGGGTTGGATCTGTTTTGTTCACAACTACATCACCAATGCCTAGGAGAGGTCTGGCACAAGATGGTCTCTCCAAAAGTATTTGGAGAGTGAATGAAGAATCAAATGCCTAGGCAGGCAAACTATGAATATTTCAAAAGATTGCAAGTATCCAGCATGGTTAGTAGATGAGTGAGGAAGGCAGGTAGGAAAATAGCTAGAAATGGGTGGGTGCTCAGTGACCAGGACAAGAAAGGACCCTGTACTCCGGAATAAAGGGTTGGATTGCATTCCCAGGACAGTAGGGAGCCAGTGAAGCTTGTTAAGGAAGCGTCTGACACAATCAGATCAGCACGTTTCAAAGCCAAGTCAGGCTGCCATGGGGTAGATAGCCTGGAGAGGAAAGGAGGCAAGAGGGATGCTGGGTTGTACTTTTGTCATCATCTTAGTTTCCTCGTCTGTAGAATGGAGACAACAGCCTCATCTTAGTCGGGGGCAGCATGATGACCAAGAGGTGACACACAAAACATCACAGTACCCGGAGATAAGAGGCTCTCAATAAGCATTATGTGGAGCTTGCCGGGTGGCTCATTGTTGAAGAATTCACCCGCCAACGCAGGAGACACGGGGTCAATGCCTGACCCGGGAAATTCCGACAAGCCACTGAGCCACTAAGCCCGTGCACCACAACTGTTGAGCCCGTGCTCTAGAGTCCAGGAGCACAGCAACTGAAGCCCCCGAGCCCTAGAGCCAGCGCTCTGCAACAAGAGAAACCATCACAGAGAGATGCCTGTGCCCCGCAACTATAGGGTAGCCCCAGCTCACCACTAGTGAAGCTCTGGTATAGCCAAAAGTAAATGAACTAAGTTGTTAAACATAAATAAACATTATCCATCACCACTGACAGTAGAGAAGCTTGGAGGATGACGCCCACACGTCCGCTCGGGTGACTGACTGCTTGGAGTGCGATGCCTTTGATTCTGATAGGATCTACAGAAAGAACTCATTTCTGGGAACAGAAAATAAATTCTATTTTGGGCAAGTGCAGTTGGAAATAGCTGCAGTATATCCAGTGATATCCTGATATCCAGGATATACAGTTGGCAGTCAGACATAAAGGTCCAAAACTCTAAAGAGAAGTTTAAACCAAAGATAAAGATTCAGAGGAATCTATTGCATTACAAGCAATAGCCCTGGTTCCCTGTAAGCAAACTCTGAATCCAAGTACTCAAAGTAAACTCACCTGAGTAAAAACCCTCAACAAGAAATAATCTCGTTGAGCTGAGAAGCAAAATGCCATGAACAGGAACCAACTCCAGTTCTGAGCCTACCATGTTCATGCGGCCCCCTCTGCATCTCCTCTGGGCACAGAGAAAAGAGCTTCCTGTAGTATACGGCTTTTTCTACAACCTTCTCCAAGGCTTCCTCCAGCTTCCTGTTTTCCAGTGTTGCGTGTAAGAAAAGGTTGAATAAGCTCCAAAAGTCTATTACAGCTAAGAGATTTGTTAGCTTTAGAAACCTTTTTTTTTTCTTCCTGAGCTGAATGAATTCTAAAACTCACAGTGCTCTCCTCCTGCTTCAAGCATTGGAGAATCAGGACTTCTCTGGTGGTCCACTGATTAAGATTCTGCCTCCCAAGTGCAAGGGGTGTGGGTTCAATCCCTGGTCAGGAAGCTAAGGACCTGGCTTGCAGCCAAAAAACTAAAACATAAAACAGAAGCAATATTGTAACAAATTTAATAAAGACTTTGAAAATGGTCAACATCCAAAGTTCAAGTTCAAGTTCAAGTTCAGTCACTCAGTTGTGTCCGACTCTTTGCGACCCCATGAATAGCAGCACACCAGGCCTCCCTGTCCATCACCAACTCCCCGAGTTCACTCAGACTCACGTCCATCGAGTCAGTGATGCCATCCAGCCATCTCATCCTCTGTCGTCCCCTTCTCCTCCTGCCCCCAATCCCTCCCAGCATCAGAGTCTTTTCCAATGAGTCAACTCTTCACACGAGGTGGCCAAAGTACTGGAGCTTCAGCTTTAGCATCATTCCTTCCAAAGAAATCCCAGGGCTGATCTCCTTGAGAATGGACTGGTTGGATCTCCTTGCAGTCCAAGGGACTCTCAAGAGTCTTCTCCAACACCACAGTTCAAAAGCAACAATTCTTTGGTGCTCAGCTTTCTTCACAGTCCAACTCTCGCATCCATACATGACTACTGGAAAAACCATAGCCTTGACTAGACAGACCTTAGTTGGCAAAGTAATGTCTCTGCTTTTGAACATACTATCTAGGTTGGTCATAACTTTTCTTCCAAGAAGTAAGCATCTTTTAATTTCATGGCTGCAATCACCATCTGCAGTGATTTTGGAGCCCCCAAAAATAAAGTCTGACACTGTTTCCACTGTTTCCCCTTCTATTTGCCATGAAGTGATGGGACCGGATGCCATGATCTTCGTTTTCTGAATGTCGAGCTTTAAGCCAACTTTTTCACTTCTCCTCTTTCACTTTCATCGAGAGGCTTTTTAGTTCCTCTTCACTTTCTGCCATAAGGGTGCTGTCATCTGCGTATCTGAGGTGATTGATATTTCTCCCGGCAATCTTGATTCCAACTTGTGTTTCTTCCAGCCCAGCGTTTCTCATGATGTACTCTGCATATAAGTTAAATAAGCAGGGTGACAATATACAGCCTTGATGTACTCCTTTCCCTATTTGGAACCAGTCTGTTGTTCCATAAGATCCTTTTAAAAAGAGATAGACATTATGTAAAAAAAGAAAAGAATTGGAGAATATGTGTGGGAGGTACAGTGCACTGTGCTGGGGGTGAGGGGGCTCTATCAAGCACCCTGGGATGCAGGAAACAAGGGTGAGGCTCACAGACAGTGTGCCCCGGGGTCACTGAAAGGGCGGTGTAACTAGACTCATGCACGCATTCACTCATTCATTAAGCAAATGGCCAATTTTTCAACTTTTTAGTTTGTATTGGAGTATAACCAATTAACAGCGCTGTGATAATTTCAGGTGAACGGTGAAGGGACTCAGCCATACATATATCCATTCTCTCCCAAACTCCCCTCCCATCCTTTCTACCACATAACACTGAGCAGAGTTCCATGTGCTATACGGTTTCTGGTCACTCATTTTAAATACAGCAGTACGTACATGTCCATCCCAAATGCCCTAACTAGCCCTTTCCCCCATCCTTCCCCTCAGCAACCACAAGTTCATTCCCTAAGTCTGTGAGCCTCTTTCTGTTTTGTAAGTTCATTGGTATCATTTCCTTTTAGATTCCACATATAAGGAATGTCATATGATAGTTCTCCTTCTTTGACTTACTTCACTCAGTTTGACAATTTCTAGGTCCCTTCTTGTTGCTGCAGATGGCATTAGTTTGCTCTTTTAATGGCTGAGCACTATGCCATTGCATATGTGTATCACATCTTCTTTATCCATTCCTCTGCTGATGAATGGGTATTTAAGTTGCTTCCATGTCTTGCCTATTGTAAACAGCGCTGCAATGAACACTGTGGTGACTGGATGTTTTAAGATCTTGTTTTTCTCTGGATATAGGCCCAGGAATGGGATTGCCTGGTTATATGATAGCTTTATGTTCAGTTCTTCAAGGAACTGCCATACTGTTCTCCATAGCAGCTGTACTAATCTACATTCCCACCATCAGGGTAGGAGGGTTCCCTTCTGTCCACACCCTCTCCAGCCTCAAACATTCCTCTGCCACCTGCAGAGGAAGCAACAGTGAATAAGTCAGATGTGGGCCTTCATGGAGCTTCGTGTCCTACTTCCTATCTCCCAGGATCCTTCCTGTCTCCAGGAATCCTTGAAAACATAAGGCAAATTCTCTTAATTTTCATTCATTCATTCAGCAAAAATATTTTGAGAGGACAGTGTTGGCCTCTAGAGTTACAACATTAACTAAGACTGAGCAAGGCCAGCAGAGACTGAAGGAAGGGGCCCGTGATGGAACTAGCTGTCCACAAATTCTCTGATATAGGCCCCCGCCCCTGCATGCCACTGAGAGGTCTGTGTACTCTTCCCTTCAGTCTGGCCTGGTTCTGAGACTGTGTTGATCAGCAAAAAATGACAGAAGTGATGCTTCACCTGGCCTTTCAGGAGTAGCAGTACCCTCTCTCAGAATGCCTGCTCTAGGGAAAGCCAGCTGCCATCCAACAGGTCTGACTGTCCTGAGATGGCCGAGCTGTGAGGAAGCCCAAGTTTGCTATGTAAAGAGGCTTGTGGGAAGAGAGAGGCTAATGAGCTCTGGTTTTTCTGCTGGTCCAGTCAGGTGACAACATTTGGAGAAGAAAGCTCTCTTGGATATTTCATGTTAGCTAGTGTTCTGGTCTGAATGTTGATGTATCCCCAAAATTTATACATTGAAATCCTATGCCCAATATGATGGTATTAGGAATTGGGGCTTTAGAGGCGGAGTTGAAGGTAGAGCCCTCGTACATTAGTATGGGGGATTAGTGTTTTTATAAAAGAAACCCCACAGAGACCTCTCACCCCTTCCACGAAGTCAGGACATAAGAAGAAGCCAGCTGTGAACCAGGAAGAGGACCCTCTCCAGACCATAATGACACCCAGATCTCATACTTTCAGACCCAGGATTTTAAGAAATGAATTTCTGTTGTCTGTAAGTTTCCCAATCTGTGGTGTTTTCCTATAATAGAAGCCCAACTGAACTAAGACAGATGGCAAATGCCTCTCTGAAGAGGTGGCATTTAGTTCAAGATCTAAATGATGAGAAAAGTGTTGATAGGCAAGACCAAGGAGAAGAGCATTCCAAACAGTGGAAAGCAATGTTCAAAGATCCAGAGCTTGGGAAGTTCTTGGAGTGTCCCAGGAGCTGAGAGTCAGCCAGTGTGACTGGAGCTTGGGGAGCAAGAGGGAGAGCTGAAGATTAGACCAGCGAGAGGACAGAGACACATGGGGAAGGCCATCAGCCATGGCAGGGTGTTTCAATTGTGTTCTAAGTACAAGAAGGCCTTAAACAAATTCAAACACAAAAGCAACATAATCTATATAGATGGACAGCAGGCACATGAAAAGATACTCAACATCCCTGATTATTAGAGAAATGCAAATAAAAACTATAATGAGGAACCACCTCACACTGGTCTGAATGGCTACCATGAAAAAGCCTACAAATTAAAAATGCTGGAAAAATAAAAAATAAAAATGCTGGAAAGGATGTAGAGACAAGAGAGCCCCCTACACTATTGGTGGGAATGTAAATTGGTACAACCACTAAGGAAAACAGTACGGAGGTTCCTCAAGAAACTGAAAATAGAGTTGCCGTATGATCGAGCAATCACACTTCAGAATATATACCTGAACGAAACTATAATTCAAAAATTACAAGCACCTCTATGTTCATACCAGGACTATTCATGTTAGCCAAGACATGGAAGAAACCTAAGTGTTCACTGACAGATAAATGAATAAATAAGACATCACACACACACACACACACACACACACAATGGAATATTACTTAGCCATTAAAAGGAATGAAATAATACCATTTGCAGCAACATGGATAGAACAAGAGATTATCATACTAAGTGAAGTAAGTCAGAAAGAGAAAGACAAATATGATATCATTTATATGTGGAATCTAAAATATGACACCAATGACCTTATCTATGAAACAGACTTACAGACACAGAGACTAGGCTTGTGCTTGCCAAAGGGGAGAAACGTGAGGGAATGAATGAATTCAGAGTTCGGGATTAGCAAACACAAACGATTGTGTATAGACTGGATATATACAGGTTCTACTGTATAGCACAGGGAACTATATTCAAAATCCTGTGATAAACCATAATGGAAAAAAATGTGAGAAAGAATATATAGGGACTTCCCTGGTGGTCTACTGTCTAGGACTCCACGCTCTCAAGGCAGGGGACCTGTGTTCGATCCCTGGTCAGGGAACTAGATCCCACATGATGCAACTAAAGATCCCACATGCTGCAACTAAGTCTTGGCATAGTCAAATAAATAAACATTTTTTAATAAAAGAATGGGTATATACATATAGCTGAATCACCTTATTATATGGCAGAAGTTATTACAACACTGAAAATCAACCATACTTCAGTAAAAAACACTTTTTTAAAAGGCAACATGATCTGTATTAAAATCCTAAGCAGATTCCTGTTGCTGCTATTCCAGCTCTATGAGTACCAGCTTCATGATTTGATCACAGCTCTAATTCAGCACTGAGTACCTGGCATTATTTATTTGTTTATTTTTGAGATAGTTCAACAGCCTCACCAATTCTATGAATGTGAATTTGCGCTAACTCCGGGAGATAGTGAAGGACAGGGAAGCCTGGCATGCAGCAGCAGTCCATGGGGTCACAAAGAGTTGGACACGACTTAGCAACAGAACACCACCACCACCTGACACTCAGAGGGTCCACTCCCAACACCCCAGCCCCCAAAAGTGTTAAATGAGTGACTTAATAAGAATGCACTGGAGGGACTTCCCTGGAAGCCCAGTGATAAAACACCTGCCAGTGCAGGAGACCTGGGCTCGATCCCTGATCCAGGAAGATCCTACATGACAGGGAGCAACTAAGCGCATGTGCCACAGCTACTGAGCCTGTGTTCCAGGGCCTGAGAGCTGCAGCTACTGAGCCCACATGGTCAACTCCTGAAGCCGACGAGCCCTAGAGTCCACGCTCTGCCACAAGAGCGGCCACTGCAGTGAGAGTAGCCGCATTCACTGCAACTAGACAGAAGCCTAAGCAGCAATGCAGACCCAGCAGAGCCAAAAATAAATAAATCGTTTTTTTAAAAAAAGAATGGACTGTAGAGGCATAAAGAGTAAATGCAGAGATACTGCCAAGAAAGCCACTGTAATAACCCAGGGGAAAGAGTCGGGCAGGACTGGAGGTGGAAAGAAGAGAGAACTGTTGAAAAACAGAGGAAGAAGAAATTAGACTCAAGTGCTGGCTCTGAGATGTATCAGTTGTAAGACCTGGAGAAAATCAAACTCCCTGAGCCTCTAAATCTTCATCTGTAAAATCTTGTCAATATAGGAATATCTCATTCACTTTGGTGTTGTGAGAATCTCATGAGAAAGTATCAGGAGAGCACTTTGTCAAACTGCATTGCTTGCTTATATGAGGAGACATTACTGCGATTATCACATTTTCTACTCTGACCTGATGGACTAGTCAGAAACATCATCTTTAGTTTTTACAGCATCTCCTAATTTTCTAGAATAGTGAGTATAGAAGTCCAATCCGTTTGGTCTCTGAGGCTGACAAGATGATTCCATGAGCCTCCTATAGCTCTTCACCAAGGTCGTAAGAAGCCAGACATTTTCTGGACCAGAAGCTTTGTTCTCTTTAGAGCAGGAGTTCTCAGACTTAAGCACTGATCAGAAGCTCCTGGAAGACTTATTAAAATGCCAACCGCTGAGCTCCAAACCCAGAGCTTCTGCTGTAAGAGATCCGAGAAGAAGAGCAAGAATTTCCATTTCTCACAAGTGCCCGAGAGAGGCTGATGCTGCTAATTTGGGGCCAGCTTTGAGAACTGCCTTAGCTGAGCATGCAATCAATATCCTTTTTAGACTGGATGGTTTCCTCTATTTCTCAGATGAGAGTCTCACAGAAATTCAAGAACCAACTGGAAACATTTCTTCCACGTTCTTAACATGAGAGCTAGCTGTTCTTGTTCTGAACAACTGGTAGGTTTTAAAAGCATGGAGCCAGGCCATCTGCTTTTAGAAACTCTGAATCAGCTGCATGACCTGAGCCACGTACGTCCCTTCTAGGATCAATGTGAGAATCAAGAGCTCATGCACACAAAGCACTTAGAGGCACAGCTGGTACCAAGAAAGCAGTTGATAAATGCTAGCTGTTAGCATGATTATTTCAGAGTGTGACTCATGTAATTGGTTGTTTTGTGGTTTTCACATAAAAACCCAGTAGAAAGTGCAGCTTCAAATTTGTAACCCACCTCTAGGAATTGTATAGGACAGCACCAAGCATTTGGGGAACAAACGTCACTCCCAGCTTCATCTAGCTTTTAACCCACATTTTTCCTAGGACTCAGTTCCCTCACTTCACTTTATCTTATGGAATTATTATGTGGGTCTCTGTAGGCCACTTTAAATCCTTTCTTTTTTTTAACTTTTTATTTTATATTGGAGTATGGTCAGTTAATGATGTTGTGATAGTTTCAGGTGGACAGGAAAGGGACTCCACCATACATATACATGTAGCCACTCTCTCCCAAACTCCCCACCCATCCAGGCTAAATCCTTTTTTAAACCAAGTGGATCACATGTATAAATAAATAACTCTCCATTGATTTATGCAACTGCTCCATGAGTAATCAAGGTGTTTCAGGGTCAAGAGTCCTACAACCCAACTTCTTCAGGTACCTGTCATTACTATTTTACATTTTTAATCACCTTAAGCACACAACAACAATAGTAAACCATATATGCAAACCATAATAAGAATATAGTCGTTTCATGAGTATTCACCCAACTTTCTGTCCTACTGTTTCTTGGAATGATACAGAGTGTGTTCTACAAAGTCAAGTCAAGTCACGGTCCAACTTTTGCTGCCTTTCTCTTGTGAAGATGCCATTGACTGTCCACTGATGGACACTGCCTTTCGAGCTTGCCTGTGGCGTTCAGTGACTCAAGAAGCAGTTACTGAATACCTAACACATGTCGCACAATAGGGCTCCTAACACTATCTGTTCTGAAAGAGACTCAGACTTACAGAACCACTTATGGTTGCCAGGGGAAGGATGGGGTAAGCCATAGCTAGGGAGCTGAGGGCTGACAGGTACACACTGCTATATTTAAAATGGTTAACCAACAAGGACTTACTGTATAGTACATGGAACTGTGCTCAATGTTATGTGACAGCCTGGATGGGAGGTGAGTTTGGGGGCAGATGGATACATCTGTTTGTATGGCTGAGTGCCTTTGCTGTTCACCTGAAATGATCACAACATTACTGATTGGCTATACCTCAATACAAAATAAAAAGTTGAAAAAAAAACCCACTGTCTGTCCTCTAGGAACTAGAATCTAGTGAGTAGAGCCATTAATAGGCAGGTGAGTTCCATACTGCAAGATGTATATTAGGAATAAGAAAGGTCAACATTTGTCGGACATTTGCTACATGCAGGCCCTGTTCTGTGCACTTTACACACTGATCCTGTGAGGCCCACACTACCAATTCCCTCACTTTGTAGATGAGGAAATGGAAACAGGGAAACTGCAAGGTCACACTACAAGAAGCAAGGTCACACTATAAGAAGCAGAATCGGACTTCAAACTCAGGGAGTCTGACTCCAGGGCCTGCACCCTGAACCCCTCTCTACTATGCTGCTTTTCTGCCATGTAACATGAAGGAGAGTTGAAGGATTAAGGTCAGGGGATCTTTGGACCCAGGAATGCAAAAAAAAACAAAGTAACTTTGGATAGGAAAAATATATATATATTAGTGAGAAGAGAGAAGAGCAGAACCTCTAGCAAAGCAGATTAGGGAGCAAAATTAGGTAGCGTTCCGTGGCTGGGAACCACAAGGGGAGGAAAGGCTGAGTAAGCATCCTGCGATAATGACCCTGGAGGGTGGCCACTGTAGGAAACTGCAGTCCCAGCCCCCAGGAGACCAGCCGGCCCCACACAGGTAGCACTCTTATATAAGGATAAAAATCAGCACTTTCTATGGAGTTTATCAGCAGAGCAAGGACTGCAAACCTGAGAAGGCACTCACCGCAGCCTTCACACAGGACAGAAGAGAGCGAATTTTGCAAACAAGCATTGCCTGAGAATTTCTGTGTCTACATGTGCTCTGTGCTGTAATGTTGGACTTGCCATATAAAGGGTTTCTTAATTATCTCCCAAGTTTAATTTAGGGTTCTGATCCAGTCACCTATTGCTACGTAACATACCATCCCCAAACCAAGCAGTAAAATAGCCACCAATTATAAAGCTCATCATTTTGCACGTTTAGGACTTTGTACACACCAGAGCTGGCTACAGCATGGCTTGAATAACTGGAGATGACTAGGACAACTTGCTTGAGCCACATGTCTGAGGCCTGGGTTCTGAGTGCCAGTTGAATTTCTAGCTGCTCTATAGTATACAGTCTAGGATGGAAATATCTGAGGTGGCTTCTTCACTCAGATGTTGGCGCCTGGCTGGAATGGCTGGATAACCAGAGCTCACTGACCTCTCTTTTCCACAGCCTGTCCACACAGTGAGCCTGGGCTTCCTCACAACATGGCAGTCTCAGGACATGGACCCATTACCTGACATCCGGCTTCCCCTAGAGAGGATGTTGCTACTTATTCAAAGCTTAGGTGAGGCGTCACTTTTTCCACATTCTGCAGGCGGGCAATCTCAGAACCAGGCCAGATTCAAGGGGAAAGGAAAGGCTTTTTTCCCCAGTAGTGGGAGAGTCAAAGAATTTGTGGACAAACTTGCTCCATTACGGGGCCCTTCCTGCAGCCTCCACTGGTACACTGCACTTGCCTCACTCTGACATGTAAACTGAATTATAACTTCACAATCTTAGTCAACATTGTAACCCAGAAGGTAGCACAGAGCCCTCAGTAAATTTTTGTTGAATGAATGAAAATTAGGAGGGTTTTCCCTATAGTTTAGATCTCCCCAAGTATTCTGGAGAAATGGAAATCAAACCACCCAGAAATATTACCTGAATGAAATCACAAAATATTTTACTAAGGAAGGTACCATAGAAATATGGGTATATTTATATTTATACATGTATAACAGACATATTTTGTATACATATAATTATTATGATTTGTAGATATTTGAGAGAACAGAAATAGTTGCTATAATTGAGTAACTCACTATTTATATAGTGCTTCCTATATGTACCCAACACTACACCAAGCCCTTCATACGAATTGCCTCAGTACAGGAAGTTAAGCTCTATTTTGAACTGAACTGTGTCCCCTTCAAAATTTGTCTGTTGAAGCCCCAACTTCCAGGACCCCAGAACTTGACTGTATCTGGAGAGATGGTCTTTAAGGAGGTATCTCAGTTAAAATGAGGTCACTGGGGCAAGCCCTGATCCAATATGACTGTAAAAAGGAAACTAAGGCACAGACAGACACAGAGGGAAGGGCCTGTGAAGATTCAGCGAGCAGACAGCTGTTTACAAGCCACGGAGAAGGGCCTCAGAGGAAACCAACCCTGCTGACACCTTGACCTCAGACTTTTAGCTTCCAGACCTCTGAGAAAATTAATGTATTATTTAAGCCACACAGTTTGTGGTACTTTGTTATGGCAGCTCTACCGAACTAACCCCAGGTCCCAGAAGCCCTGGGCAGTAATACTATCAAAAAGGATGGACCCTCACCTCAGCCTAGGTCAAATGCCATGGAAATGAAGGAAGGATTGTGGTTTTTACCTACAAGCATGAGAGATGACAGCAGCCTGCAGAAGGAGACATTACATAGGAAAGGAAGATGATCACAGCCATCTAGTCCCGGTGGGGAAGGAGCCTGCCAACATGGCAGTCCAGAGCGGAAGGAGACAGGAACCACGACCAAAAACCCAGAGGGTACCAGTCCTGCCCCTCTGCAAGAGGAGGGCTTGAGTTACTCTATCTGTCCAGCCAACAAACAATGAACCTAAGCTGGAGGACTTGAGGACTTAGAATTTAATATGGAACAAAAATGTTTTTCCAATATAGTGGAGAACACTGCCTATAAAACTTGCAGTTATGAAAGAAGTAAGTTCGAAGTTTTACCTTGGATTGTAAAGTGCCAGAAAACCAACTTCCCCCTTCTACAGCTCTAGGAGTCTCACCAGCCACCACCAGCCCCACTATTATTGCAAGCAGGGAGCTCCACTGCAAAGGGGAAGTGGAGGGGGAAATGAGATGATATCATGTCAGTTTCTGGCGGCTGTTATAAAGATCACCCGAAACTCGATGGCCTGAAAATAGCAGAAATGTATTTTCTCACAGTACTAGAGCCCAGAATTCCCAAGTCAGCACCACTGGGTTAAAATCAAGGTATCAGCAGGGCAATGTTCCCTCTGAAGCTCCAAGGGGGACTCTGTCCCTTGCCTCCTCAGCAGCTTATGGTGGCTGCTGGCGTTCCATGTGTTACGGCTGCATCACTCCGGTCTCTGCCTCTGCAGTCACACTGCCTCCTCCCCTAGGTCTCTGTGCAAACCCCCCTCTGCCTCTTTCTAACAAGAACAATGACAATGGCATTTAGGGCCCACTCAGTAATCCAAGATCATCTCCCCATCTCAAAATCCTTAACTTTACCATATCTGCAAAGACCCTTTCTCTGTTTATAACATACTTCACAAATATTTTTAAAATTACATATTTTTATAACATATTCCATTTGGAACCATAAAGTAACATTTACACATTCAAGGGATTGCACGCCTTTGTGTGTGTCTGACTCTTTGCAAACCCATAAATCTAGCCCACCAGACTCCTTTCTCCATGGGATTCTCCAGGCAAGAATACTGGAGTGGGTTGCCAAGGCATCCTCCAGGGGATGTTTCTGACCTGGGGACTGAACCTGCGTCTCCTGCATTGGAGGCAGATTCTTTGCCACTGAGCCACCAGCGAGGCCCAGAGTTTCCAGGGATTAGGACCTGACTTTTAGGGGCTGTTACTCTGCCTACCACAGGCATCCTCTACCTCTGCCCAGAAAACAAGATGCCATCAGGCCTAGAAGGAACTTTTAATATATTTATATATACGTATTTATTGTATTTATTTAATATATTTTTAATATATTTATATATATATATTTGGCTGTGCCAGGTCTTAGTTGGGGAACGTAGGGTTTTTGATCTTCTTTACAGGATGGAAACCCTAAGTTGCAGCATATGGTTTCTAGTTCCCTGATTAGGGATAGAACCTGGGTCCTCTGCACTGGGAGTGCAGAGTCTTAGTAACCAGACCTCAGGGAAGTCTTAGTAACTAGACCAAGACCATTTCTGAGGCTGCTTGGGATGCCCGCCTTGAGACAGACCTAGCATATATGTTTACATATATGATTAGCTGAGCAACAAGATGCTAATTCTCCTAATGATATGAATCTACACATCTTTCATTTCTGTCATGTCTACATCTGTCATCTTTTCTTTATGTATGGCTGCAGGCTGGCTCAAGGAGGCAACTCAGAGGGCACGTTCTTCCAACACACTAAATATTCTCGGGTTTGCAAAGGGCTGCAACTTCTCCCAAATAAAGGGGTTGGAATCCTCTCCAGAGCACTCTTGAGATACACGTAAATTAAAGAGATGCCATGAATGGCCTGCACTCAGAGACCTGAAGCAGCAGGATGAAGAGGTGCATTAAGATCTCTGAATGCGCTGTGTCTGTTTGACTAAAGCTGGAACTTTGTTCTCCAGGAGCCTCTTCCGTGTGTGGAGGTGGGTTAGGTTTGTCAAAAAGAGGACCTTGGGGAAGAAAAGAAGTCATGATTCTCAGGTCACGGTGGGAAGATGTGATGACAGACGCAAACGTCGACCAGGCCCCAGCCTCCAGCTCCTCTTTCTAATGAGGACCCCAGCAAACAACAGCAGCTGCAAGCCAGTCTCCAGAGGCAACAACTCTCCCAGACTTCTCCACCAGACCCCTCTACAGGTCCCCATGGGCAGATGGCCGCCCACAGCCTGCACGGTTTCCTCCAAGCTTTGGTCTGCTCGTCTGGACCAGCTTCAGGCTCTCATGACCTTCCTGCCCAGACTTTCACTTCCTCAGTTCCCCCGATGCTCGTTGTGGAAATTCAAGCTGCCACAGTCAACCCTTTGTTCCCACAGTACGTTTAGGGGCCCAACTAATCTATAGCAGATGGCTCTTCCAATGCACAGTTTGGCTTGTAAGCTTGTAAACCAAGAGGTATTTCTCAAAGTTTGGTCCAAGACCCTCCTACATCTGATATATCTGAAGAGCTTTTAATATATATATTTATTTTTATTTACGTATTTGGTGGCACCGGGTCTTAATTGTAGCCCTTGGGCCTTCAGATTCATTGCAACATGTGAGATCTTTAGCTGCAGTATGTGGGATCTAAGTTCCCTGACCAGGGATTGAACTCAGGCCACCTGCATTGGGAGCACAGAGTCTTAGCCACTGACCCACCAGGGAAGTCACCAAAGAGCTTTTTTAAACAACAGAATTTCTAAGGCTCTACATCGAACCTATGAATCAAAATCTCCAGTGATGCATCCCAGGATTCTGCATTATAACAAGTAGGCCAAGTGGCTCTTGGACACCTACAGATTTTATATATAAAATATTGCTAAGATGGAAAGTATTGGTGATGATTGAAAACAGGAGTTCAGCATAATGTTACTAGTAGTATACACTAGGAAATATTACATTGTACTGAAATGTCAGGTTTCATTTTCATAACACATATTTTATAATGCATGTTACTATCATTGAAGAGAGGCCTCCAAATCTCCAACTTTTAGGAGAGAGAGTTAAGCATAGTCTGAAGTGGTCTGAGTACTGGCAATAGTTTATTTCCTTATTCTTTGGACCATCCCTGGTTACTTGTGACGTGTTACCGACTATGTGAAGACCTGGAGATAATTAAGAAAAATCTCTGGTCCTCATGGAGCATACACTTCAGTATGAGCAACAGTTCATACTTATCTGAGGCTTACTGAGTGGTCACTTGCATGCATCACTTCATTAACAACCGTGTAAGAGACAGACTCTTACTTAATTCATTCTCTAGGCAAGAAAGTTGAGATTCCAAGAGCTTAAGCCCAGTGTCACAAACCCAGGACCCCCCAACTCTGTGTCATCCTGCTCCCCTTTCCTGAAAAATGCAAGCTGCTCGTGACCAACAAGCACTCTGGGAGTGAAGGCTGAGGAGCCCATCAGAACGGCAGAAACCATATAGTGAGTGGGAACAATTCTCACCATAAAGCAGTTTTTAAACAATCTTGAAACTGGATCCATATTGCTCCACTGCTCGGGCTTTGGTCATTAGTAGGCAGAATTATTTCACTGCTCTACAAGTGTGCAGACGAAGCCTGCGTTCCTCCGGTTAGTACAGACAGCTCTGCTGAGACATCCTGACAGTCCCCATGTTCCCCTGCGGTATGTACGAGTTAGGCAATTTGATATTCAGAAGGGAGATGTAGGACCTGGACTGTGGAAGGCCTGAGGCAGGAGGAGTCCAGAGGTACTATCTGTGATTGTCATCAGTTTTGACGTTAAGGGTCCTCCCTCCATTAGAGAAGAGGACTTCTCTTGCGGGTGCTGTACACCTGGGTCTAAATTGAGACATTATATTGCTCTCTTTCCTTTTAACTCTTTACTTCCTAATATAACAAAATTGCCAGTTATTATAAAATGGCTTTTTCTCTGTATTATTGTAGGTGACTAAGGAAACCCCAGCAGGCCATGATTCTGAGGAAAAAGGCTATTGGGACTATAAAATCATCATGAGGACTCAGTAAGGCTTCCCATCTTGGGAAGCAGGGTCCAGACACAGCTGCCAGGCTCCCTTGTTGGAGTTGCTTAAGACTCCTCCACTGTCAGACTCACCGGAGTATCCTCAAAGCTCAGGACACACAATATCCCTGGACCCTTCCTGTCTGAACATCTCCTCTGATGCCCCATTACCACACCAAGAACCTTTGGACCAAACTATTTGGTATAAGAGACCCCTGTTCCCTGTTATCCTGCAAAACACGTTAGTATAAAGTTGATTACACAGTTCTGAACTCCTCCTGGTCCCAGCCACTGATCTTGCCTTTCTTTGTGATAAGTCACCAGTATGATGGACTCCCTGGTCCTGTTTACTTGATTATTTTGTAACTGATGGCTTCCTGGAATATCACGGCTCTAGACTGGTCTTCCTGACATGTTTCACTGTCTGAAACATGCCAAAGATGGCCACAGACTTTACACCCTGCACCTCATCCTCTTCTGTGTGACCTTGGTAGAGGATCCTGCCAGACCCCAGCATTCCAGTGGGAAGACAAAGCCAGACAGAGCCTCTTCTTCCCCCTGGGCTCCTGATTACTCAGTTCATCCTTCTTTCTTTCCCACTTCATTCTCATATTCCTTCAACTAGAAATACTTACATTAGTCACTGTTGGGTGGATGTTTAACATTTTAACCAATAATACTCAAAATTGGGTCTTTGCAACGGACTGAACTGTCCCCCCCCCCCCCAACAAAGTTCATATGTTGAAGATTTGAACTCCAGTGTAACTGTATTTGGAGCTAGGGCTCTTAGGAGATAATTAAGATTGAAAGTGAAGTTACTCAGTCGTGTCCGACTCTTTGCGACCCCATGGACTGTAGCCTACCAGGCTCCTCCCTCCATGGGATTCTCCAGGCAAGAGTACTGGAGTGGGTTGCCATTTCCTTCTCCAGGGAATCTTCCCAACCCAGGGATCGAACCCAGGTCTCCTGAATTCCAGGCAGACGCTTTAACCTCTGAGCCACCAGGGAAGTGGTATAATGATACAGGATGCTCAGGGCTGGTGCACTGGGATGACCCAGAGGGATGGGATGGGGAGGGAGGTGAGAGGGGCTTTCAGGATGGGGAACATATGTACACCTGTGGCGGAGTCATGTCAATGTATGGCAAAACCAATACAATATTGTAAAGTAATTCGCCTCCAATTAAAATAAATAAATTTATACTTTAAAAAAGAAGGTAAACATCAGCAATACTCGGTTAACCCAGCCCTGATGGCAGGAAGTCTTCCCAGAAGAAGAATAAATCTTAAAGGATGAAAAGGGTAGAGAGTATCTCCAAAGGAGAAGTGGCCCATGTGTAGAACTCAGAAGAGAAAGACCACTGCTCCACTGGTTCTGCAAATATCTCATAATGGCAGGACAACAGAGTAAAAACACTGGGTGCCAGGAGGCAGGGCTGGAGAAATTAGCAGGCAGATGCTCAGCAGGCCTTGCAGTGAACATTGGGTTGCATGTGTCCCTAAGAATTACGGTTGTTTTCTCAGGGAATATGCCCAGCAGTGGGATTGTTTAATCATAGTTTTTAGTTTTTTAAGGAACCTCCATACTGTTCTCCACAGTGGCTCTATCAATTTTCATTCCCACCAACAGTGTCGGATAGTTCCTTTTGGGATGGGGGGAGGTAGGAGGGAGGCCCAAGAGAGAGAGAATACGTGTATACACATAGCTGATTCACTTCACTGTGCAGCAGAAACTAACACAACATTATAAAGCAATTATACTCCAATTTCAAAAAATAAGGCCTTGCAGGCCACACTAAGGAATCTGAAATCTATTTTGAAAGCAAAGAGAAAACACCTGAAGAGTTTTTTCTTTCTTTCTTTTTTTTTTTTACAGGAACTGACACAATAGGAGATATATTTTAGAAAGGTCACAGGAAAGAGCAGCATATCCAGGTCAGGGGTGTCTTCAACAACAGCAATATTAATTCAACTAACATTTATTAAGAACCTATTATAGATCAGGAACCATTCTGGGATATAGACGTGAACAAAACAGGCCACAACCCCACCCTCCATAGCACTAATATTCTGACACGGTGATACAGTCCAGAAATAAGTCAACAAAGAAGCATATAGTATGTCAGATGACAATTAGAGTCCAGGACGAATGTGAATGGGCAGAGGTGGGAGATTACACAGAACAATAAGAGGAGGACTTGTTAATAAAATGACATTTGAGCAGAGACCTGAAGGAAGTGAGGAATGAGCTGGAGGAATCTGAGGTCAGACCATCCCAGGCAGAGGGAAGAGCAAGAGCAAAGGCCCTGAGGGAAGAGCAGGCCTGTCCCAGCAATGGCTGGGAGACCAGTGCAGTTATAGCCCTGGGACACAGGAGAAGAGGGAGCGAGGCAGCCAGAGAGGCCAGCTCTTGTGTCTTTGGGGGATGTGCTCAAAGCCCTGAATTCTTGCCCTGCCAGAGCCTTGCCTAGGCTCACCAAGACATGTACAAGCTATAAACTCTTAACCATCTATATGCCACACTTTGTTACCTGGACCCCAAAACAGCTCCTTTTGGATCTAGTTTCTCTTGAGAATTCTGCCAGCTACCAAACACACTCCCTCAACTGAATTTCTCACAAGAAATTAGTCAATTTTTACTCCTACTCCTCTAACCAGAAGGATTTAAACCCAATCTAAAGAGCCCAGAGCAAATAGGTACTAAACCATCACTTCATCTTTTTCCTGTGCACAAAGTTCATCCTCTATCCCCAGACCCACACTCATACTCCCGATTTTGTTACCATCTGAGAATCGAGACAAATACTTAAAGGAAAGGGTGGAATTATCAGAGTACCAGTATATGACAGGTTTTGAATTGGCAAAATAAAAGGTTATTTGTCCCCCAAACCCCAGGGCTTCCACGTGAACAATATCAGAAGGTGAATTTTAACCAAATCCTTAACGAAATAAAAAAAAAAGAAGGAAAAGGTAGTGGGTTTCTGTGAAATTAAATTTTTTCAATTTAAATTTAATTTGGGGATCCGTGTTGATTAGGTACTGTCACAAATACCAAATATCTTGGTGGTTTAATGCAATAAAAGTTGATTTCTTACTGTGCAGGAAATTAAGCTATTGTATCTGTTCTCAAAACCCACCTTTTATACTCAGCTTTACAATGCTGGAGCTGGAATTCCACGAACCACACTATGCTTTGATGGCTGTTTCCTGAAGTTTCCATCAGTACAGGGTCCCAGAAAGGGGCTGCAAATCTGTAGGAGGAATAAGAGATGTGCTCTTTTCTGGGCATGTTTGGGATTTCAGCTCGTTTGTTCATGTTTTTGTAAGTTGCTGTGTTTGTTACACTCATCAATGTCACCTGAGCACCATTTCTTACCTGGCGGCAGCAGCTCGTTGTAGAAGCAGTTGGTTTCCCGTTTTTTCCTTCTTTTCAAGAGTGAACCTCACCAAGATCCCAGAGGTATCTGAACCACACTGCAGGCCAGTGTCCCTTCCTCAAAAGTCAGAGTTACAGCTCCACTCTCACTCACTCAGAATCCAGGGAAAATACTGTAGGTCGACTGTGGCTTTCTAGAAGGCCGTGTGCGCACCCTTCTGTTACCTTGAAATTCAGCCATCTTCAGGGCATCGGGTCTTCTGCGGGATGCTCAGCACCTGTGCCACACGTGGGGCACAAGAGCCGAGAGAATTGTGGGAGTCTTTAAGGGCCAGGACAACCAGCAGCAAACTTCCCTTTGGCTCCATCCCCAGAGCCAGTCTAACTGCAAGGGACACTGGGAAATGTAGTCTGGTTGTGGCTTGTGGCTGAATGTAGGGCAATCACTGCTGCAATGTCCTTACAACAGTTGAATATTAAAAAAAAAAAACCCTTTCATAACTTAGAGTAAGAGTAGATGACAGGCCTGGAAAAATTAAAGGTTACTTGAATTCCCAGGTGGCTCACTGGCGCCCACCTGCCAATGCAGGAGACGCAAGAGACTCAGGTTCAATTTGGAGGAGGAAGTGACAACCCACTCCAGTATTCTTGCCTGGAGAATCCCATGGACAGGGGAGCCTGGTGGGTGAAGTCTGTAGGGTTGCAAAGAATCAGACACGACTAAGCACGCACAGGCAAAAGAGGTTACTTGCCCCACAAACCCTAGAGCTCAGCAGGTCAGCGAAATTCAAAGGGCTGAGAACCACTGTTTCTTGCTAATACAGGTGGCCTCAGATGCCTTCTTCATGCTCTTATCAAGTGGTGTCCTGAATCTGTTCATGCTCATTTCCAAGTTGCACTCTTTCCTCCTGAATACAGCAGTGCACAAAGCATCTCTCACGCTATTGGATGGAAAACCTATATGTCTTTCTTGATTCCTAACACCAGGGTTATAATTGTTGTCCAGTGAATTAGCATGTTACAGGTTCCAGATGAGTGGTAGAACTGGAACAGCACTGGTCAGATGTGTTGAGCTCTCTAGAAGATATTTTCTATTTAAAAAAAGGAAATAAAAAGAAAGAAGAATGACATAGTTTAGAACAGACTCCAAGTTAGTTTTGGTATTATCCTCTTTTCTGCTGTGCTGGCTGCTGTGTTCGTGCTGTAGTTGTGTCCGACTTTTTTCTACCCCATGGACTGTAACCTACCAGGTTCCTCTGTCCGTGGGATTTCCCAGGCAAGAATACTGGAGTGGGTTGCCATTTTCTTCTCCAGGGGATCTTCCTGACCTAGGGATCGAACCTACATCTCTTGCATCTCCTGCATTGCAGGCAGATTCTACCACTGGGCCAACTGGGAAGCCTTGTTAAACTTACTTTCCAGATAGTTGGATAAGGTAATATAATCACACTTGGCTCTTTCATGGATCTTTGCCAACTATGAAATGTCTTGCATGAATCTCTACTTACCCAAAAATTACTGTTGAACCCATATCAGGAACAGATCACTGTAAAAGTCTAGGCCATCTGACCTTTAGAAGGCAACTCTGATTAGAAGACCCTCTTAGGATAGCATCCTCTTGCCTACAGAATAAAAACAAGTTTAACCTTTGGTGCTATTTCTATTTTTAAAAAATATAATAATTGAACCAGAAGCTTTCTGGGTGAATAGACAGAGCCCTTGTAATTAGTGTAGGAAGAATTTTCTGAACCCAAGTCAGGACTGTGGGAGTAGAGAGACAGTTAATAGTCTCTCTCTCTCTTATATTCATAACAAAAACATTTAAAAGGAGAAACATCATGCCAGCAGTGTTTTTTAAGACAACTCCTATTTTTTTCTTTTTTCTGTAACTCTTGCAAATCCAAGGTAAGCTAAACTATGCCTGACTATTGCAAGACTATCTTAAGTTCCAGTTGTCTCATGAACAGCAAAATCAATGCACTGAAGACCTCCAGACACTTACGTCTCCTCCATTTTCCTCTCCTATTCAAGGATTCATCAACATCCACCAAGTCACCAGAGCTAGAAAGCTTAGAATCTTTTTGTAGCAGTATCCTGTGTATTATTTCTGTACACGTCTATAATTGCATGCATGACATCACATTTTATGTATTTATTATCATACTAGCCTCTCTTTCTAGCTACTTTAACTCAGAACCATCCCTGGATTTTGTATCTCTCATGCTTAGTACAGAGTTGGCACAGAGTAATCACCAAATAAATGGATTTGAACTCTTCCACTTCCCAAGTTCTTTATTTTTGGTCACTGAGTCCTGCCCGTTTTTTCCCTGAAATGTCTCTTGAATCCTCTTCCTCAAAGTTCAGACTCTTATCACTCTCTCCTTTGACTTATCCAGAATCTTCTATCAGCTGTTCCCTCTAGTTCCAGGCTAACCCTGCCTGTATCTGCCTGCTATACAGCTGCCAAGTTATCTTTCCAAAATACAAGTCTAATCAAGCTGCCCCTTTGTCTAACACCTTCAATATTCCCTCACATCTAGCACACGGTCCAGATTTCTTAGCATGATTCTCAGCACAGTCTACCTGCCCAAGTTCATCTCCAGAAACTTGCCCCTGTGTGTCCTAAGCTCTAGTCATTCCAAACAGCTGATTGTTTAATCAAGAAATGCTCCTTGAGGCCTCTGTGGTTTGTTCCTTCTCCTTCTTCCATTTAAAATGCCTTTCCCACTCTCCTCAGAAAACTCCTACTCATCCATCAACACTTAGGTTGTGTCACTTCTCTGAAGCCTAATTCCCCAAACATTTGCTTATAGATCCTCCTCTTCCACTCAATTTTGTGCCACTTTAGAAGAGGGACTATGTCTAAATTATTATTGTATGCCTCATGCTAAATTCAGTTTCTGACACCATCAGCATCAGCAAATCTTTACTAATTGCCAACCAGCATCTAGGATTTTTCAGTATTCCAAAATCCTAATTGGTATCTTCACTTCTACAAAGGCCAGATTCCTGCTCCCCAGGACGACTCCCCCAAAAGTGTTATTACAGTACGAACTGGAAACCCTCCAGTACCACTGCTCAAAGCCGCAGACATGGTAACATCCATTTTTAAGCATCTAGGGAAAGTAAATTTACCTCTATGCAGAAACTAAAACAAAATAAAAAACTGCTGGTTTTCTAAATCAGAGATGAAGTTAACGCATAGTCTTTTTGTTGATGATGATTGTGATAATCTCACTTTGACTGAATAATTTTTAAACCACTTGCACATATATTAACTTACTTGGTAACCTATGGACACAACTGGAAATTGTCAAATGCATTAGCAAAGAGTCTTTTGGAGTCTGGTATCAGCATGGTAAAGGTTCCAGCCCCAGACCCCCATTTGCTAAATACTTGGCCATGGAAACATTATTTAACCTGCTTAGGGCTATGCCAAAGCCTTTGACTGTGTGGATCACAAGAAACTGTGGAAAAGTCTTCAAGAGATGGGAATACCAGAACACCTGACCTGCCTCTTGAGAAACCTGTATGCAGGTCAGGAAGCAACAGTTAGAACTGGACATGGAACAACAGACTGGTTCCAAATAGGAAAAGGAGTACGTCAAGGCTGCATATTGTCACCCTGCTATTTAACTTATATGCAGAATTCAGTTCAGTTCAGTTCAGTTGCTCAGTCATGTCCAACTCTTTGTGACCCCATGAACTACACCACGCCAGGCCTCCCTGTCCATCATCGACTCCCAGAGTTCACTCAGACTCACATCCATCAAGTCAGTGATGCCATCCAGCCATCTCATCCTCGGTCGTCCCCTTCTCCTCCTGCCCTCAGTCCCTCCCAGCATCAGAGTCTTTTCCAATGAGTCAACTCTTTGCATGAGGTGGCCAAAGTATTGGAGTTTCAGCTTTAGCATCATTCCTTCCAAAGAAATCCCAGGGCTGATCTCCTTCAGAATGGACTGGTTGGATCTCCTCGCAGTCCAAGGGACTCTCAAGAGTCTTCTCCAACACCACAGTTCAAAAGCATCAATTCTTCAACACTCGGCCTTCTTCACAGTCCAACTCTCACATGCATACATGACTACTGGAAAAATCATAGCCTTGACTAGATGGACCTTAATCGGCTTAGTAATATCTCTGTTTTTGAATATGCTATCTCGGTTGGTCATAACTTTTCTTCCAAGGAGTAAGCGTCTTTTAATTTCATGGCTGCAGTCACCATCTGCAGTGATTTTGGAGCCCAGAAAAATAAAGTCTGACACTGTTTCCACTGTTTCCCCATCTATTTCCCATGAAGTGATGGGACCGGATACCATGATCTTCATTTTCCGAATGTTGAGCTTTAAGCCAACTTTTTCACTCTCCTCTTTCACTTTCATCAAGAGGCTTTGTAGTTCCTCTTCACTTTCTGCCATAAGGGTGGTGTCATCTGCATATCTGAGGTGATTGATATTTCTCCCGGCCATCTTGATTCCAGCTTGTGTTTCTTCCAGTCCAGTGTTTCTCATGATGTACTCTGCATAGAAGTTAAATAAGCAGGGTGACAATATACAGCCTTGACATACTCCTTTTCCTATTTCTGGGCTGGATGAAGCACAAGCTGGAATCAAGATTACCGGGAGAAATATCAATAACCTCAGATATGCAGATGACACCAGCCTTATGGCAGAAAGTGAAGAAGAACTAAAGAGCCTCTTGATGAAAGGGAAAGAGGAGAGTGAAAAAGTTGGCTTAAAGCTCAACAGTCAGAAAACTGAGATTATGGCATCCAGTCCTATCACTTCATGGCAAATAGATGGGGGAACAGTGGAAACAGTGGCTGACTTTATTTTTCTGGGCTCCAAAATCACTGCAGATGGTGATTGCAGCCAGGAAATTAAAAGACGCTTACTCCTTGGAAGGAAAGTTATGACCCACCTAGATGGCATATTAAAAAGCAGAGACATTACTTTGCCAACAGAGGTCCATCTAGTCAAGGCTATGGTTTTTCCATTGGTCAGATGTGGAAAAGGTATGGATATAAGAGTTGGACTATAAAGAAAGCTGAGCAGTGAAGAATTGATGCTTTTGAACTGTGGTGTTGGAGAAGACTCTTGAGAGTCCCTTGGACTGCAAGGAGATCCAACCAGTCCATTCTAAAGGAGATCAGTCCTGGGTGTTCTTTGGAAGGACTGATGTTGAAACTGAAACTCCAATACTTTGGCCACCTGATGGGAAGACCTGACTCATTTGAACAGACCCTGATGCTAGAAAAGATTGAGTGCAGGAGGAGAAGGGGACAACAGAGGATACGATGGTTAGATGGCATCACCGACTCAATGGACATGGGTTTGGGTGGACCCCGGGAGTTGGTTATGGACAGGGAGGCCTGGCGTGCTGCGGTTCATGGTGTCACAAAGAGTCAAACACGACTAAGTGACTGAACTGAACTGAGGGCTTCCCTGGAGGCTCAGACAATAAAGAATCCGCCTGCAATTCGGGAGATCCAGGTTCAATCCCTGGGTTGGGAAGATCTCCTGGAGAAGCGAATGGCTACCTACTCCAGTATTCTTGCCTAAAGAATTCCAGTGACAGAGGAGCCTGGCAGGCTATAGTCCATGGGATCACAGAGAGTCGGACATGACTAAGCAACTAATACTTTTATTTCAAGCCTCCTTAAGCCCATGTTTCTTCACCAGTAAAGATAGGAATAATAACAGTAATAACAATTGCTGAATTTCTCTTATATATGAATACTATTCTAAGTGGTTTCAATATAATTCATTTAATCCTATAAAAGGTGAAATAAATACCACGAACTCTCTTCAGTTAGGAGACTGAGGCACAGCTAGTAAATGGTAGGAACAGAATAGGAACCTGTACTCTAACCCACTATGGAAACCATCTCAGAGATTTCCTTAAGTATAAATGAGATCAGGCATATGCAGCCCTTAGCACAAAGCCTGGAACATACTAATTCCTTGATGAACATCAGCTGTTCCTATCCTTATTAGCTAGGACAATAGTAATCATTCAGCTGAACTCTAATGTAATCTAATTACCTACCTTTGCTGCTACTGCTAAGTCACTTCAATCGTGTCCAACTCTGTGCGACCCCATACATGGCAGCCCACCAGGCTCCCCCGTCCCTGGGATTCTCCAGGCAAGAACACTGGAGTGGGTTGCCATTTCCTTCTCCAATGCATGAAAGTGAAAAGTGAAAGGGAAGTCGCTCAGTCATGTCCGACTCCCAGCGACCCCGTGGACTGCAGCCTACCAGGCTCCTCCATCCTTGGGATTTTCCAGGCAAGAGTACTTACCTTTACCAAGCACCAAAACATACTTATCCACTTTGCTACAGCCTCAGAAGAAAAACAAAAACAAAAGAAAGAAAGGAAGGAAGGGGGCCTTCCCTGACTGTCCAGTGGTTAACACTTTGCCTTCCAAAGCCGGGGGTGTGAGTTCAATTCCTGGTCAGAGATTTAACATCCTACCTGCCTTCTCGCCAAGAAACCAAAATGTAAAACAGAAGCAGTGTTGTGACAAGTTCAATAAAGACTTTAAAACATCAAAAAAGTTTTAAAAACACACACAGAAAAAAAAGGGGGGAGGGAAGGGGGAAAACAGAGGCAACAAAATGAAAGAAGAGATGTGAAGGCAACATCCATGTCAAAGGTGCTTCATAAAATGAAGGGTGGTGTTGTGGCAGGGGCAGGAATTTCTGGAAGGGCGTACATCATTTTTATTCAGCGGTCCTATTCCCAGAAGGAGGCCTGTTCATGTTTCTCCTTGACAGTGAGCCTGCTGCTGCTACTGCTGCTAAGTCGCTTCAGTCGTGTCCGACTCTGTGCGACCCCATAGACAGCAGCCCATCCGGCTCCCCCATCCCTGGGATTCTCCAGGCAAGAACACTGGACTGGGTTGCCATTTCCTTCTCCAATGCATGAAAGTGAAAAGTGAAAGGGAAGTCACTCAGTAGTGTCCGACTCTTAGTGACCCCATGGACTGCAGCCCACCAGGCTCCTCCGTTCATGGATTTTCCAGGCAAGAGTATTGGAGTGGGGTGCCATTGCCTTCTCCGGACAGTGAGCCTAATCCTACACAAAAGTGAAAAGGGCTCGAGCCTGGATTTTCCTGTGGACACAAATCACTTAACATTCCTGTCTGTATCCACATGGGAGCCAGCATAATAGAGGGAAAAAGACACCCAAACCCAGCCTCTTCCCCCCACCATCCACCAACACCCTTGCACAGAGTTCCTTCTTCAAATTTAGCTTCCTTCCATGTTTTATCTTTTGACCCATTTCCTTACCTCCAGACCTCATAGATTCACTTTCCTTCCTTATGGTTTTACTGAAAGCAAAATAACATTGATTGTTTTTAATTAAAACCTGTTATTGTAGGCACATCATACATGTCAAGCCAAGATCCCTCTTTGGGAAGCTCCATAGCTGCTGCTGCTGCTAAGTCATCTCAGTCGTGTCCGACTCTGTGTGACCCCATAGACGGCAGCCCACCAGGCTCCCCTGTCCCTGGGATTCTCCAGGCAAGAACACTGGAGTGGGTTGCCATTTCCTTCTCCAATGCATGAAAGGGAAAGTGAAGTTGCTGAGTCGTGTCCGACTCCTAGCGATCCCACGGACTGCAGCCCGCCAGGCTCCTCCGCCGTGGGATTTTCCAGGCAAGAGTACTGGAGTGGGGTTCCACTGCCTTCTCCGAGCTCCATAACAGCGCTGTCCAATGCACCTTGCTATGATGATATTCTATATCTTCACCATCCAAAATGGTGGATGGCGCATTAAAATATAGTTCCCCCTGCAACTGAAGAACTACATTTGTATTTCAGTTAATTTTAATAAATTTAAATAACCACATATAACAAGTGACTACCATATTGGTCAGAAAGTGTAAGGCACACAGTTGAGTCTGACTCTTTGTGACCCTATGGACTGAAGCCAGCCCGGCTCCTCTGCCCATGGGATTCTCCAGGCAAGAATATTGGAGTGGGCTGGCATTCCTTTCTCTAGGATATTGGTCAGAGCATCTCCATAAACTATCATCCACTTCTACTAAAGAGTGAGGGATGACTAGGCAGGGTTTAGGATGTCACTTCCCAAGAGCAAACAGCAAACTCGGAGGAAGCAGTCCTCTGAAATTAAGATGGCTTACCGAGAGGACCAACACCAGTTATTTCTAAAATTTGCTTCTAGAGGGACTAGAAGGCTGATTCTCAAATTGGCCCTGGGCCACTTGATCACTATTCAGTTCAAGCATGTGAAACAGAGACTCTTTTATAGGTTATAAGTAAATATGGGCTGCTGACCTTTAAACTGCAGGAAATGTCTGGAATTGACCACTGTGATCTCAAAAAAGCACTGAAAGACATTAAACCTCAAGTATCACCCAAAGAAAAGCAGAATAATTTGTCTCTGTTCTTTATTCCTTACAGGATCACATCCCCAGTCATGCTTTGGACTTGGAACTGGGCTGATCCGCTTTCCTATGAAGATAGATTTACTAAGGAAGAGAGGAGGGTGACAAGCTTTGTGAGGCACATAAGAAGCAAATGCCAAGACTTTGTGAGGATGTGAGAATGTGCAAAGAAGTGTGGCTTGTGTTCTGAGAATCATAGGAGGCCTCTGGACTATTTGAAGCAAGAAGGGCACATTGTCAATTTGGGATTTTGTAAGGGTGACTACTGTTGCCGTGTGAAAAGTGGGGTGAAAGGGGTGTGAGAGATCAATGAGGAGACCTTTGTTTTTTGCAAAAAGTGATGGAAGTAAGGAGTCTGAGAGCAGTAGAGCCAAAGGGAAGGGAGTGGAGTAAACAGATATTTAGGGATAAAATTAACAGGGCTTTGGAATGATTGGACCAGGGGTGGGGAGGAGGCAGGGATGAGTAAGAGGTTCTTCATGACAATGGAAGGAGGTGCTGTTCACTGAGATAGACAGAAAGGAATAGATCTGGGAGAAAATAAGTCTCATTTTGGACACTTATGTTTGAAGTATTCTTGACACTGTGAATATGGCAAATAGATAAGTTGGGCATGCAGGTCTAGGGTTTAGAGGAGTGGTTTAATCTATAGTGTTGATTCCATTAAAAACATTTGAAAAAAGAAACTGATACAATATCTCACTTTTCAACCCTCAATAGGTGATGCCCAAAAGTAGCACAAGGAGGATTTCTCCAGAATTCAGCTTTTACCAGGCATAGCTCCTTCCTTGCAGAATTTCAGGCTGCCAACCTCACCAGAAAAGACTGCATTCCCCATTTCTTTCGGCAACTCTGTGGGGCATCTCTCGTTCTTACAAACCCTGCTAAATGTCCATCTACATTGGCCACACATCTGCCCTCTTGTCTGCCCCTCTGACTGGGATGAGGTTAACGCTTTAATCCTTCCTGACTTCCAGTGTCATCTACTGGCCAGTTCCTCAATCTGCAGCCTCGTGATCCTTGAACTCACAGAAGACTTCATTAACCATCCCAGAGTCTCTAGGGGCCATGCTTGAACTAAGCCAATACCCAACTCTATTGTGTTGTCATCTGGGAATAACCAATATGGCTGAAGTTAATGATTTTTAAGAGAAGCTGAAGCTGTGATTTTTTTTCTTATGAAATCATTCTATTTTTTAAATGTCTAACTCTTTTTTTTTTTTTTTAATTCTAAAAGGCCACACCTGGGTCAAGAAAACCCTCTTACAGTCCCCGTTTGTTCCATGGATCATCAATTTGTGACTTTTGGTCTCATGGGTGGCACATGGACAGCATTCATATATTCACTCATGACTCACCCCTAATCGATACCTTTTCCCACTGAATCTGAATACATCTTCAGAATCTATCTCAACATAAAATCCTCCAGGGAGGTAATGTTTCAAATATTCAGAACTGCATATATGAGTTGAAACTTATCCGCCATATATATTCTTGTGGTAACCACAGAATAAATTCTATTCCTCAAAAACAGGAGGACATCACAAAAGTCCCAAAGGACATCACCCCAGGAGGTGATGTCCCAGGAGGACATCACCCCAAAGTCCCTCTCCTCACCTCCTTTCAAGACAAATTGCCCTGAAGCACAAACACAAATGCCAGAATTCTTTCAGTGCCCATTTCTATTAGCACATATTGTGTTATCTGAGTCTACAAACCATTCCCATTTTCTTCCCACCTTATCTCTGCTCAGTGACCTTTTAAACGCCACTGTAGTTCAGTTGAATCAACATCTTTTTCTTTTTCTATTCACTCTTGGCCTTCACGTCTCCTATCAACTTTTTTTTTTTTTTTAATCTCAACAGCATTTCCCTAAATGCCTCATCCTGATTAAAAACAAAACCCGGACACTTTTCTCTACATAATTCTCTAATGTGAGGATAACTGATGGAGAAACCTTTTCATGCCCTGACCTCAGAACTCTAGGGCACCAGGAAGAGTCTGCAAGCCCTGTGCCTCCTGCAAAATGACTCGTTTTGTTTTCACCTGAGTGTAATGAATTGAAGAAAGAGTTCCCATTCTTTCCATTAGTGAAACAACAATCATTTCCCCATGTAAAATTAAAGCTTAGCAGGCACCTTTCCTTGGGAAGACATGAAGCTGAACGCTTTTCACTGAAGCCAAACAACAGCATTAAGAAGATATATTCCTCCAGGTCTGTACTTCTTCAGATCCTCACATGCGAGTTGTTGGTTTACGTTTTAGCCAAAGTAAAAGATTTTTTGCTTCTTTCTTTAAGGATCTCCATTAAGAAAAGCAGCAGCAGTTTTTCTATTATTGAGTTTCCTTTGCTGGGGGCAAAGGAAGGAGAAATGATAGCTTCATAACTTCGACAGTGGTTGTGTTAGTTTGCTATGGCTACCATAACAAAGGACCACAGACTGGGTGGCGTAAATGACAGACTTATTTTTTTCTCACAATTTTGAGGGGTTTTAACTTTCTATTTCACTTTGGCGTGTAGTCGATTAACAATGTTGTAATTGTTTCCGGTGCACAGCAAAGGGACTCAGTCATACACATATATGTTTCCATTCTCCCCAAACTCCCCTTCCAGCCAGGCTGCCACAGAACCTTGAGCAGGGGCCCCTGTGCTGTACAGTGGGTCCTTGTTGGTTGCCCATTTTATATATAGCAGTGTGCAAACATCGATCCCAAACTCCCTAATTATCCCTTCCCCCCTTCTTCCCCTCAGCAACCAAAAGTTTGTTCTCTGTCTGTGAGTCTGTTTCTGTTTGTAAATCAGTTTGTTTGTGTCATTTCTTCTCAGATTCCACACATAAGGGATATCATTCGATATTTCTCCTTCTCTCTCTGACTTACTTCACTCAGTATGAAATCTCTAAGAAAAGGAGAAATATCATATGACATCCCTTATGACATCACTTATGTGCAGAATGTAAAAAGGAATGATACAAATCTCACAATTTTGGAGACTGGAAGTTCAAGATCAAAGTATGAGGTTTAACTCCTCCCAAAGGCCTCTGTCTTTGGCTTGTGAATGGGGGCCTTCTCTCTGTGTCTTTACATGTTATTTCCTCAGAGACTGTGTCCTAATCTTTTATAGGGATGCCAGTCATACTGGATTACTGCTGCTGCTGCTGCTAAGTTGCTTCAGTCGTGTCCAACTCTGTGCGACCCCATAGACAGCAGCCCACCAGGCTCCCCCATCCCTGAGATTCTCCAGGCAAGAGTACTGGAGTGGGTTGCCATTTTCTTCTCCAATGCATGAAACTGAAAAGTGAAAGGGAAGTTGCTCAGTCATGTCCGACTCTTCGCGACCCCATGAACTGCAGCCTACCAGGCTCCTCCATCCATGGGATTTTCCAGGCAAGAGTACTGGAGTGGCATTAACCTACTTAACCTCTTTAAGGACTCTATCTCCTAACACAGTCACATTCTGAGGTCTTGAGTGTTAGGACTTCAGCATATAAATTTTCGTAGGGGGAGGACATGATTCAGCCCATAATGGGGGTCCTGAGGACATGTTCGAGCAGAGTTTAGTGTTTAGTGGCGACCAGTGTGCCCGTGCGAGTGTGCTCAGTCACTTCAGTCGTGTCCGACTCTTTGGACTCCGTGAACTGGGGCCCACCAGGCTCCTCTGCCATAGGATTCTCCAGGTGAGCACACTGGAGTGGGTTGCCATTTCCTCCTCCAAAGGACCTTCCTGACCCAGGAACTGAACCACATCTCCTGCGTCTCCTGCACTGCAGGCAGATTCTTAACTGCTGAGCCACGGGGGAAGATGTCAGTGACAAGCAACAGAACCTAACTCCGTGTGAGTAAATAATCATCATAAGCACCAAAAGAAAAAAACCCACAGAAAACATCCAAGGCGGGAAAACAATCATGCCTTAAGAAGGAAAGAACCTGAAACAGAAAAACCCTCAAGACATTCTCCCCCACCTCCCTGCTTCCTCTGCAAACAGGCATCTTCTCTCTTTCCCCTCTTTCCACAAGATAGAGAATAGTCTCCAGGCTGAAAACCTCCCTTGGACAGGTCCTGCCATTTATCCACACACAGTAGCTAGAAAAGCTTCAGTTCCAGTTTCCAGAGGAAAGAGTCCTGATGGGTCCCAGTTGAGGTCAGGTGTTCGTGACGGTCCAATTAGTTATAACCACAGTGATCACATCACCTATTTCACACATGACTCTTGGGGGCTTGCCCTTGTGAACTGGGGTGATTCCCATGGGAAAATGAGGTAGCGATGCATGATCACTGGCCAGTGAACAGGGTAGATGTTCCAGAACTCGCCACTGGATGGATAAAGGTGTTTTTTCTGCATGTCCCACTCTTTTTTGTTAGATCTGAGCACCTGTTCCTCTCCTACTAACCAGCTGAGCTAGAGATTTCTCCTCTGGAAGCATAGACAATAGGTAACTATAGCAACTGGCTGTACAGCTAATTGCTCTAAAACATTACCCAGGGGTTAAAAAGCCATGGAGACAGTGATTCCCTACATTCAACTGGAGCATTAGTCCACAGCTAAAGTGTTTTATTGTCTCCAGAACAGTCAATGTTTTACCTTTTAAAAGTAAAGTGTGTGTGCCACAATTCTCTCTGAAAGCCCAGGCACTGAAGTGGGTCCAGGAGATGCAATTTTAAACAGGCTCAACCTTTCATCTTCCAGGTCCAAGGCTTGGCTAGGTCTCAGTTGCCTCTAATCTTTTTTGTCATCTTGGTTTCAGCTACCCACCATTTCCAGGAGCGGGTTGATGAGGAAAGACACAGGTTCAATAATATCACCTTTAGCTCTGATAAGACAGCATTCCCTAGGGACCCCCATGACTGTCTAGTGGTTAAGACTCCAGGCTTCCACTCCAGGGTGCATGGGTCCTGATCCCTGGCCGGGGAACTAAGATCCCACATGCCACATAGCACAGCCAAAAGAAAAAATTTTAATAAATTTTAAAGACAGCATTCAAATGTGATCAGTTCATCCTCCAAAGGTTCAACCAGAAGTGCAGGCATCCCAGAACGTTTCTACCTAATGATCTCCCTTCTCACTCACTCACTCTCCCCTGAATTCACTGAATTTATAGACGTAAGGACAATAGCCTTCCCTCTCTCTATTTTAAAGCTCACATCCAATTGGAGTGACTCATTTGGAATCACTGGGATAAGGAAACAGACATAACCCAGGGCTCTGTGGTCTCATGTCCTCTCTCACCAATCATTTGGGAGACAACTGAGTGATAACCATACGCATGCTGGATCCAGGTTGTCCAGGCTTAAAGTTCTACTCCTTTCTGACTCTACCTTAGACAAGTCATCCATCTCTCTGAGCCTCAGTTTCCTGATCATTAAATGAGCTAATATACCTAAGTGCTTACAGCTGTGTAGTTGATGGCTATTATTATTAATATTGTAATAAAAATCTGGCCTGAAAGGCCACCTAGGGTTAGCCTGTGACAAAATGCAAGGGCATTCCTCTCTGTTCTTCATTCAGGGCATCCTGCTCTCTTGCCTCTTTATCGCATTTATCTGGGAGCCTCATGGAAACTTCCCCCATCAGGCCCCAGAACCCAAGGTCACCCCACTCTCTGAAACTGCTGACTCTGAAAGAGAGGTAGTTCCCCTATCCTTGAAAATAAAAAAAAAAAAACCCTCAATGTCTTCTGTTTCCTTTCTAAGAGTTTTTTCTACTGTTTCTCTAATAACGTCCATACATCTAGTTAATTGGATTATACCAGTTTACTGGGTTTCCCGGGTGGCTCAGTGGTAAAGGATCCTCTTGCCAATGCAGGAGACACAGGATACGTGAGTTTGATCTCTGGGTCAAGAAAATCCTCTAGAGAAGGAAATGGCAACTCTCTCCAGTCTTCTTTCCTGGTGAATCCCATGGACAGAGGAGCCTGGTGGGCTACAGTCCCTGGAGTAGCAAGGAGTTGGACACAGCAGAGCACACACCCACGCACAGTTTACTAATTATCACCTAAAGCTGTCCCCTGCCCTCCATACTCACTACAACTGTCTGAGTTTGGACCCTCTCATCTCTCACCTGGACCATGACTCTCTTCCCTACTTGATTATGCTACCAATTTTGGTCTGATATCCATAGAGCTAGCATAAGGGTTTATTCTAGACAATTGGTTTGACTACAGATGAAATATTTTTCCAGGGGCTTCCCTAGTGGCTCAGATGATAAAGAGTCTGCCTGCAGTACAGGAGACCCAGGTTCCATCCCCGGGTCAGGAAGATCCCCCTAGAGAAGGAAACAGCAACCTGCTCCAGTATTCTTGCTTGGAAAATCCCACTGATGGAGGAGCCTTGAGGGCTACAGTCCATGGGGTCACAAAGAGCTGGACACAACTGGGCGACTTACTTCACTTTCACTTGAAATATTTTTCCAGATAAAAAATTTTGAAAGCTCCCTTTTGCCCAAAAGGTATATTCCAAAGTTTTGTCTGCATAGCCCCAAAGCCCCCTGTTGATCTCTACCTACTAATCTCTCATCAGTCTAATCTCTGATCACTCCACTTACCCTACCGTGGAACACTTTAGCCACAGAAAGCTGCAAGTGTGGTGTTGTTACTTCCAGCTGGAGTATCCCAGTCTTCCAGCCATCCACCTAACTAACTCTTACCCATTTTTCATGATCCAACTCAGCAGATATCTCCTCTAAAAGCAGTCAATGTTTCCCCCCAGAAATAATCCATTACACTCTCCTCCCTGTTGACTTCATACAACATACAGGACAAACCACTCTAAATGTTCATTTTCTAGACTGTCCCCACTTTTTTAAAACCACTTTATTGAAGTATGGTTGACATGTAAAAATACAGAAAACTTATATAACTCAACAGCCAAATTTTAAAATGAGCACAGGACAAAGACATACTGTATGGCATAGGGAACTCTACTCAATATTCTGTAATAATCTATATGGGGAAGAATCTGAAAAAGAATGGTATATGTACAACAGAATCCCTTTGCTGTACACTTGAAACTAACTCTACATTGTAATCAGCCATAACTCAATATAAATAAAAATTAAATTAAAAAATAAATTAAATGGGCAAAGGACCTGAATAGACATTTCTCCACAGGTGACATAAACTTGGCCAAAGATACGTAAAAAGGGACTCATCAGGCAAATGGAAACAAAAACCCCAGTGAAATATCACTTCATACCTGTTAGGATGGATATTTCTTAAAAAGAGGTAACAAATGTTGGCAAGGACTTAGGAAAAGGGGGACCCTGGTACCCTGTTGGTGGGAATGTAAATTGGTACTGCCATTATGGAAAACAGCATGGAAGTTTCTCCCCTCCTTTACTGGAAACTCTTTGAGGTCAGGAATTATGTTGCATCAGTCTTAGTGTTTTCCTCAGCATCAACCCCAGAAAAGTGCATGAGCTATAATAAACATTGGATAAATGAAGGAATAAGGGAGGGGGGAGGACAGCGTTATTCTTTACACACAGCTATAACAGTACTATCCTGGGCCTCCCTGGTGGTTCAAGGGTAAAGAATCTGCCTGCCAATGGAGAAGACACAGGTACTATCCCTAAGCCGGGAAGACCCCCTGGAGAAAGAAATGGCAACCCATGTCAGTATTCTTGCCTTGGAAATCCCATGGACAGGAAACCTGGTGGGTTACAAGTTCATGGGGTCACAAAAGAGCTGGACACAACTGAGCAACTAGAACAACAACAAATAATAGTACCATAACCCTATCGATAGACTTTATCTTTGGATATGTTCCCCAACATTGGAATGTGCTATATAGGTTTATCTATGTATTCTCATCCTTGTTACTCTGGAACTAACGATTCCATTATGGCTGAGTGAGAGGTTTCAGCAGTCTCTGACTAGGGACAAAACCAACTGGCCCCACTCTGGAAGGAAATTCTATTCTTGGCCCCCTCATCAGCATCACTCACTCCCCAGCTGAGCCCAGAGCCCTGAAGGAGATCAGCTTGCAGCCCAGCCCGGCAGTGGGACTGAGAAATGGAAGAACAAGTCTTCTCCACCCCACCATGAAACTGAAAAAGCACATGTGCTACATATATGTGGATGGAAACCTTCCTTCCTGCATTCTTCCCTTCCCTTCTTCTTTCCTTCCTCCCTTCTCCCAGCACATTCGCAAATAAGGTGCTAGTGTAAACTTGAGCCTGACAACGTTGGTGGTTGATTCCCCTGCTAATTAGCGACAAAAGCCTTCAAGACGCACACCAACCTCAGAGAGGTTGCATCACTTAATTACTGTGAAACAACCCCACAGGTTAATGCACGCTTGATCTCAAAGGAGTGGCAGTAATCATTGTGTTATTTATATCAACTGCACAGTATGAAACCAGAACAGAGAATTCAGTCCTGGAAACAGGACACAGGTCTGAGTTAAGGGAATGCCCACACCCTTGGCTCCTGCTGCTGCTGCTGCTAAGTCGCGTCAGTCGTGTCTGACTCTGTGCGACCGCATAGACGGCAGCCCACCAGGCTCTGCCATCCCTGGGATTCTCCAGCCAAGAACACTGGAGTGGGTCGCCATTTCCTTCTCCAACTACCACTCCCCAAAACTTGGGCTACCATGTTGCTATAGACTGAAATTTTAGACCAAGAAATAAATTATTTTGTGTTTTTCCTATTAAAATGCAAATTCCATGTATGGTAAATCACATATCAAACCATGATCAATCACTTATGCCTCAGATACATCTAGATAAATTTAGACATGTTTCTGTGGCACTGGTGTTCCAGTGCCTCAAAGAATTGAAAGAGAGTAGCTGGAGCTGAATAGTTGGGGCAGGTTACCATCAAGGGTGGAAAACAAGTCAAAAGAGGAATGTTGTTACGGCAGTTGTTTAGTTACTAAGTCGTGTCTGACTCCTGGTAACCCCAGGGACTATAGCCTGCCAGACTCCCCTGCCCGTGGGATTCTCCAGGCAAGAATACTGGAGTGGGTTGCCATTTCCTTCTCCAGGGCAATCTTCCCGACCTGTGTCTCCTGCATTGGCAGGCAGATTCTTCACCACTGAGCCACCAGGGAAACCCAAAAGAGGAATGAGGGACTAAGAAAGCAAGCCTCACCTATTTCATATTTGTACCTCCTGCCTGGCATTGATAGAATTGTGGACAATCGTGTGGAAATAAGAGGTCGAGGAGTCTGACTGTAGCTGGCATTCTATTCTACAGGATTGATTTACTGAAATTTTCTGCCTCTGATTTTTGCATCACTAGCATCCCAAGAATGAAGCAGCATGATTTCCAACTCGGGGTTTCACTTTATACAGTATATCTGCTTCTGACAAGCTCTGGGTAAATAATTTTTCATAAGTCAAATCGTAACGCAGGTATTCCAGGAGAGAATTAGAGAGGAGATCACCCAGAACAGTGAAAATGTCTTGACTGTTTTGTACAAATGCTTGCTTTTCTACATCAGGCTTGCTTGTGAAGTATACTTACTGTGTGTTCACCTCTCTCTCTGGAAGGCAGACTATTTAGAACTCTGTGATGACGACTGATTTAATTTACAAAATGCCTGTTCAGACGGGTAAGGATCTGCAGGAGCTTCCTGATGATCTCATCACAATTCTACGGGATGCATAAAGTAAAGAGGACCACCCCCAGACTGCTAAAAGAGCTGTTCTTCTGTCTGATAAGTTAGTCAAGAAATGAGCAGTCAGTCTCTTCTCCTGCGAAACAGAGAGGATGCCAAGTACTAGATAAGAGACTTCTTTTAGCTACAGGCTCTTATAGTGAGGACAACTGATAAAAAGTGTGTATATTTGAACAAAAGGCTCGTTTCATGGAAAAGGTTATTAGAAACTCAAGAAGAATGATGTGTCTCATTGTGGTAAATGAGGTCAGACACTCAACCTGCTTCCGACGTGGGTCAACAATCTTAAGTATGTTGTGAATAGAAAAGCACGCTCTGTATCTCATCAACTTACCTGGGTTTGTACAAGACAATCCTTTCATTCAGTAAGGAATATAACAGGCTTTTTAGGCAGCACCTTGGGGACAAAGTGAAGCATGCCCCCAAAGAACTTGGGAACAAGGGTGCCCACCGAAAGGCAAACCAAACAAGTCAGCACTGAGTGGGACAAAGCAGAAAGTCTACCGAGTTCTTTCTGAAGCATAATCGATGATACTGGCGCCCTGAGACCTTACCTTGACCCAAAAGAAGTATTCCTCAAACCTATCTGCATCCTTTTGCTTTGAATCTTTACTCAACAGTCTGCTGATTGATAACGCAGCTCAATCCCTGGTAAAGGGGCCATCCAGGCACAGACAGGAGTTCTCTCTCATTGTAAATAATCACATTGGCATTCTAGTTTATCCATCAATCTCATGTGAACTGACTTAGTGAGTAGCCATCACTTTAAATCTGGTCAATTCTAAGTATACCAATAAAGCCCAGTCTCTGTAGCCCCATAGACAGTGGTACATTTACAAAGCTGCTGCTATATAGCACCAAGAAGATTTTCTAAGGCTTTATCCTTTTGTTTGCCATTAATCTTTTTCCATTCTTTCACCGTTGCTTAAAAGGTAAATTTCCCTTAATGGTTTGACTCATAAGCAGTATCTAGACAGTACCCAAAATGCTAGTCGATCAGAGACTTAGAGAATGAACTCATGGTTACCCGTGGGGAAGGTTGGGAGGAAGGGATAGCTTGGGAGTTTGGGATGGACACAGACACACTGCTATGTTTAAAATGGATAACCAAGGACCTACTGTAGAGGACAGGAAACTCAGCTCACTGTGAAGCCAGAATGGGAGGGGATTTGGAGGGAGAATGGATACCTGTATATGTATGGTTGAGTCTCTTTGCACTCCACCTGAAACTATCACAACGTTGTTAATTGGCTATATACCAATATAAAATAATGTTTTTTTAAAAAAAGAACTAGTTTACCTCTTTGAATTGTGGAATGAAAAATCCAGTAGAAATGGTTATTTAGCAGCAGAGGCGGAGGTGCAAGGCTAGACTTGAGGTCAATAGTAACACCTGAGGATAAACTTTTTAGTGCCACAGACCCCTTTAAAGGAATCTGAGGAAAGCTCCGAGTCCCCTCTCCGTTAAAATGCACAATCACAAGAGTTGGAGTTTGGGGTCCATGAATCCTAGATACAGACTGCTACTTAAGAAGCGTGACCTCATGCAAATCGGTCATCTTATAGATGGGGAAACCGAGGCTTTGTGGAGGGAAATGACTAACCTGAGTTGACACAGCTAGTTACAGGAAGAAACAGAATTAGGTCTTTAACCTCTTCAAACCAACACTCATCTAACCAACTTTTTCCCACCGTATAAGTCATACTGACATCAAGCAGATGCAGCAATAATGTGGAAACCAGCCGGTTCATGCTGCTTGGATACCATCCTCTCTTGGGACATGAGAAGACTCCAACCAGACTCCTCACCTGCCGACCCCCATTCTCTAAGCCAAGCTGCACTAAGTCATCCAGCTCTTGAGTCTTTATTCCTCTCATTTAAAATGGGAGCTGAGGGACTTCGCTAGTAGTCCAGTGGTTAAGAATCCTCCTTGCAATGCAGGGGACAAGGGTTCCCCTGGTTGGTAAACTAAGATCCCACATGCCTGGGGCAACTAAGCCACAACTACTGAGGCCACACACCGCAAGATGCAACTAAGACCCAACACAGCCAAATAAATACGTTTGAAAAAATGGGACCTGAAAGAGGGAAACAGAACTGACCGACCCATTCTGGAGAAGATTCCAGAGGTTATCAGTGTTTCCTCCTGCAATCCGCAAACTCTGGGTTTGCCCAGTGATTTCAATCAAACAAATGTGAAATCATGGGAAGAAAATAGCCAATTTATATGAATTAACTAGTCTGGTCAATGAAAACACTCCATCTGAGGGGCGTAGGAAGGCTTCTCCTAAAGCAATCTCTCTGCAAACTATTAACTAAAAATTCTATGATGTTTTATATTTCATAAAGTACTTTCAGGCCTCCCTTGTAGCTCAGTTGTTAAAGAACCTGCCTCAATGCAGGAGACTCAGGTTCGATTCCTGGGTTGGAAAGATCCCCTGGAGAAGGAAATGGCAACCCACTCCAGTATTTTTGCCTGGACAATCCCATGGACAGAGGAGCCTGGCAGGCTACTGTCCATGGGGTCACAAGAGTCGGACATGACTTAGCGAGTAAACCACCATCGCCACCAAAGTGCTTTCAGGTAATATGCCACCCGAGGAAAGAAAAATTAAAGGAGAGAAGGATTAGCAAGTCCTTAATGTTAAATGGTTTATTTCCAAAACAACTCTGAAATAAAGACCTTTCTAACTCGTAAGGCATCAGACTCAGAATGGCTAAGTATTTTGCACAAAGTCACACAGTAACTAGCAGAGCCAGGACTCAAATTCTGATATCTGATACAATCTTATTTTCTAGATGACAAGTTGGGGTTCTAAGAGGTTATGTCATTCCTTTTTTTCATTCACTTCCTAAGTTATGGCTCTCGTATTTGAACTCACAACTTTAGATCCTAAAGCAAGTCTTTCACCCCATTGAGTCAATGTTTCTCAACGTTCTCTGCAAAGCACCCAAATGGGAATCACCTGGTTGCTCCATTTTTGAGAAAAATAGGTCTTGAGTGAGAATTCTTAAAGTGTGGCGCTTGGACCAACAGCTGAGAACACTTGTTAGAAATGCAAGATTTCAGACACTACCCAGGGCCTACTAAATCAGAAACTCTGGGTGTGGGGGTCAGGAATCTATGTTTTAAATCCCCCGGGTAACTCTGATGCCTTTTTGAGAACCATTCACTAATGACATGCTTTCCCTTAACCCCTCCCCAAGGCAACTCATTTACACCTGAACTTTTTCTAGATAGAAAGATCCTAACACATGTAACCTCACCTCAAAAAGCACCAACGGTATTCAGCATTTGATCTAAGTCCATCATACTCTACAAGGCTCCAAACCTTGTGGCATTTGATTCTACCGCCTAATTTCATTGTAGTCTCTTTTCCCCAAACATGATCAGAAATCAGAGGACTCGAGAATCTGCTGAGAATCACGGACAAGGAGAATAGACTGGTGGTGCCAGTGGGAGGATCTGGGGGAGGGATGGAGTGGCAGGTTGGAATTAGCAGAATTAAGCTTTTATATACAGAATGTAGAAACGACAGGGCCCTACTGTATAGCACAGGGAACTATATTCAACATCCTTTGATAAACCATAATGGAAAAGAATATCTTAAAAAAGTATGTATATATATATATATATATGTATGTATAACAGAACCACTTTGCTGTACAACAGAAGTTAACACATTGTAAATATGTTAATAATAATAATTTTAAAAATCTATCTGCTGAACGAACTCCACCCTGAATGTGTTCTCAGAGATTGTTCCTAATGAAGAGCAAAAAGATGCCCAGCACTATCGTTTGCTTACGAAACTGTCACTACTCAGAACAGAATTTTTAATGGTGATGTTTACATGAATTTGAGCAAACTCCAGAAGACAGTGAAGGAGAGGGAAGCCTAGCACGCTACACACGTCCATGGGTAACATAGTAGGACACGACTTAGTGACTGAACAACAAAAAGATTAGAAAATAGAGTTTCCTCCAAGAGAACCCACCAGCGTAGATTGTAAGGCTTGGTTTCAGAGCTAAGCTTGCCCGTGTGATGTTGATGTGTGGGCCTTTCATAGTATGTCTTGGTGGGTGGTTCGTTTTATGACACTAAATGTTCTTCTCAAGCAGGTGGTTGGCTGGATAGACTAAAACTAATTAGTTTGTTCTTGGAGAAAAGTGAGCCTTATTTCAGATATGTCCAGGTAGGTTATTTGCTTGAATTACACGCGCGTTCTAACAAGGAGTGAAAATGTGTTCTTTCCTGGAGTCTGCTATATTTTATCATGGAAAACACAATCAGCAGTACCAAATGCAAGTATAATATTCACTGGCTAAACCAACCCCATCGTGCATCTCCCATGTTACTGCTCAGCAATTGAATTCGCCTGTGATCCTGCTGTGGGCTACGCTTTCACAAGGAATGGTGAAACACTGCCACCGTGTGGTTCCCAGGTGAAAATGGCTGAAGCAAAAATAATAACCATACGCATTGAAAAGGCTGCACTGCTTCCAGACTCTCCCAAGAGGCTTAACCTTTGCGTTTGAGCTTAGAATTCAGATGCAAGAGGACAGATGAGAACTTTCTTTGGGTGGACACAAAACATTAATCAGAAAGTGAGGCAGTGCCTGGGTAATCAGGTACCCCCAGGAATTCCCATTTTCAATTCTCCTTCAATTCATTCTGTTCTCTTCCCACCCTGTTCCTTTCTTGTTGGTAGCTTTTATTTGACTACAGCTTAATCAATTTCCATGCCATTCCTAAATCTCAGCTACTGGCCATTTAAGGTCCCCCCCACCACTCAAGTTCAAAGCATAGATCCCACCCCCGTTATGTTTCTCCAGGTTTCACAAAGCCTTCATCTAACCGTTAGGAACCAACTCTTCTCCTGATCTGTGAGAGGGAAAAAAGAAAGAGACGGAAAAAGATGGGAGATTCCGAAAACTCACAATGATCAGTCCAGCAGCTGACTTGCCTGCTCTTGGACATTTCTTCTCTCTTTATTAATTGTATAGGAGTTTTTAGTTAGTATGAATATCAGAGACTCACAAACCATCTTAAACTTTCAAAGAAAAAAACAGAATTATTTTTCTAAATGAATTAAAGATATACCTTAGGAAGTTTATTTACCTGAAAAGAACAATCACCAAAGCTTGCACAAGTGCACCTTCAGGGTTCCAAGAACATATGGTTTCTTACAATTAACTAGTACAAATTGAGGGTGTCAAGCACACTTCTGATGAAGAAAAATCTGGTTACCCTTTATTTTTATAGTTTCCCCATATTATTAATGGCCCTATTGCATCCTAGACCCTGAGTAGGCCCTCCAAGTCTATGCTATTTCTAATTCCCAGGTTAGAAATAGCAGTTTGCTTTTTTTCCTAAATGCCTCTTTCAAAACTAAACACGAGCACACACATACACACACAGGGTTCTTGTCTGGAAACCTTATTTGCAGCAGTGACGAAGAATCTCTTGCTCCTATAGTATGGCTGACAGCTTTAGTGTTTCCTCCTTTTAAAACGTTAAATTCAAAATGGCTTTTATCTTTGTTGCTGGAGATGAGTTGACATTTAATGTAAAATGAGACATTTAGCTGCCTCTATGAAGGCAGAGTAGGGGGTTTTCTAAGAGAATAAGCACGTTTGTTTGTCAGATCTGCTGGCCAACAGCTTTGGTTAAATCAAGTTTAATCCTCCCAGCTTATCCTCACCTCACCAGAAGCAACTGGGAAGTTTTCCGCCACATTCCTTCCACCCTGAGCGGCGCTGCCTCCTGCAGATGTGGGTATCAACAGGGAGCTTACAGAGAAAGCTGGGAATGTTCATTCCGAGAGAATTTAGAGAAACATAACAGCCATAGAAAGGAATGAAACTGAATCAGTTGTAGTGAGGTGGATGAACTAGAATCTGGGATAGAGAGTGAAGTAAGTCAGAAAGACAAATATCATATATTAACACATATAATATGGAATCTAGAAAAATGGTACTGATGAATCTATTTGAAAGCAGAAACAGAAACAGAGACATAGAGACCGGACACAGTGAGGGAAGGAGAGGCTGAGATGAACTGGGAGAGTAGCATCGTCATATATACACTATCATGTGTAAAATAACACGTGGGAAGTGGCTGTATAACACAGGGCGCTCTGTGACGAGCTCGGGGGGTGGGAGGGAGGCTCAAGAGAGAGGTAGATATGTATACTTATAGCCGATTCATGTTGTTGTACAGCAGAAACTAACACAACATTGTACAGCAATTATCCTCCATTAAAAAAAAGTATTTAAAAATTTAATTAAAAAAAGAAAAGAAAAACATAACATGCACCCACACTAGCAGGATCAATATTCACATTCACTATATTCAGATGCACAAAGAGCCTTCTTATTCCTCTGTTTTGATCGGCTTCCCTCACAAGACTTCAACCAGCTAATGGCAGAAGATAAAAATGAAATGTCTATCCGGCCTAGCAACATAGTCTTGGTTGGAATCCCATCTCGGCTGGGCTGGCTTGGATTCGTGCTTGCTGTTTCAGAGTCTGCACCTCCCCATCCCGGGCGCCTCCTAAGCTGATACCTTGGAGTCTGAAAGAACAGTGTGGCTTTGTGACCTCTCGGGGAGAGAGGGGAGATGGCCAGGGTCCTTGGGATGTCGGCCAGCATCCACAGAAAAGGATACAGGCTGGGTCGACCCCCTTGCCTGGAGCCCAAGGAGGTGTGAGCAGGTGCCCTGGACTTCCTGCTGGTGCCACTGTGTCTTTGGCTAACATCACTCGGGGTCTGCTGGACTCAGTTCACCTGAGCTCCTGCTGGCACAGTGGACACAGCCCTAACATCTGCCAGGAATCACTGCCTTGCTGTCCTCAGCGACACTGACTCCTCTGCACCCTGAAAGTGAAAGTGTTGGTCGTTCAGGCATGTCCAACTCTTTGCAACCCCGTGGACTGTAGCCCACCAGGCTCCTCTGTCCATGGGCTTCTCCAGGCAAGAATACTGGAGTGGGTTGCCATGCCCTCCTCCAGGGGATCTTCTGAACTCAGGGATCGAACCTGGGTCTCCCGCACTGCAGGCAGAGTCTTTACCATCTGAACCACCAGTTTGCCCCCTGAAGTAATCCCTTTCTGCCAGGCTCCCCAGGCAGGCTCTGCAAAAGTCAGTGGCCAGCCCTGGGGTGTGAGGAAATCCTAGGTCCCTTTCAGTCACTTGAGAAGGAATGCTGGTTCAGAAAAGCCAGGCCCTCCTAGGCCTAACCCAGCTGAGCTGCCAGTGTCTTCTGACGAAGCTGCCACAGGTGGCTGCACGGGCAACCTGAGAAACCAGTGTACACCCAGAAACCTAGCTTACTGCTGGTATCTGACACATATAGTCACACACACACACACAGTCACACACACACACACAGAGTCATGTAGTCACACACAGATGGTCACACACAGTCACACACAGTCACACACACAGTCACATACACGCATACACACAGTCACACACACACACAGTCACACACACACACAGAGTCACGTAGTCACACACAGATAGTCACACACAGTCACATACACACAGTCACACACACACACAGAGTCATGTACTCACAGTCACACACAGGCATACACAGTCACACACAGTCACATACACAGTCACACACACAGAGTCACATACTCACACACAATCACACACAGTCACACAGTCACACACACAGTCACTGCTCACGGTCACACGCACACACAGTCACATACTCACACAGTTACACACAGTCATACACAGTCACACACATAGTCACACACACACAGACACACACACAGAGTCACATACTCACACACAGTCACACACAGTCACACACACACATAGAGTCATGTACTCACACACAGATAATCACACACAGTCACACAGTCACACACAGTCACACACAGTCACATACTCACATACAGATAGTCACACACACACAGTCACACACACTCATGCACAGTCACACACACACACAGAGTCACATACACACAGTCACACACACAGTCACTACCCACAGTCACACACACACACAGTCACGTACTCACACACAGTCACACACACACACAGTCACACACAGTCACACATAGTCACACACACAGTCACATACACACAGATAGTCACACACACACACAGTCACACACACACACAGAGTCACATACTCACACACAGAGTCACATACTCACACACAGAGTCACACACAGTCATACACAGTCACACACAGTCATACACACACACAGATAGTCACACACACACAGTCACACACACTCACACACAGATAGTCACACACACTCACACATAGTCACACATACGCACAGAGTCACATACTCACACACAGATAGTCACACAGTCGCACACACAGCCACATACACACAGTCACACACACACACAGTCACACACACACACTCACACACACACACTTCCCATCGCCCCAGCTCAGGCCCAGAAGAAAGATCTCACTCCCCCTCTTCACCTCATTTCTCTCCCTCCTCTTCTCCCCATTCCCCTATGCCAGAAGGATAGACCATGGAGTTTCCATTTCCTCTACAAACTGGCCTCCTTCTGTACATCAAGCCTTGTGCTCTACCCGTCCTAGGCAGAAGGAGGAGCTTCTACACTTGGAAATTCTTTATCCTTTAATCTACTAAGGCCTCCTCCCAATGTGCTGGGAGTGAGTGTGCACTTAGTCGCTCAGCCGTGTCCAACTTCCTGCCACCCCATGGACTGTATAGCCCACCAAGCTCCTCTGTCCACGGAATTCTCCAAGCAAGAATACTGGAGTGGGTTGCCCTCCTCCAGGGGATCTTCCCAACCCAGGGATCGAACACAGGTCTCCAGCCTTGCAGGCAGATTCTTTACCATCTGAGCTACCAGGGAAGAGGGACCCCTAAAAAAGGAGTCCTAGATGTCTTTTTCCCTCGGGGGGAAAATGTCTTATCTCACTGCAGAATCAAAAACACTATTTTGAACACCAAACCTGGAATATTAACTCCTTCTTTCTTTTTGCCTCCCTCTAGGAACCATTCGAAGAGTTAGGAGGATTGCCTCAAGTAAACTAGGGAGAAGATTACATGTAGGGAAGTGTCAAAAAAGAAAATATTTCAAAATATCACCCTGTTCAAATATCGCCCTAGCTCTTCAGTTAAATTCTCCAGATCCTTCCCGAGTACTTGTTTCATCTTGTTACTGGGAAAGCACTACGGGAAGTACAGACGCGACACAATACCTGGTCACAACCTCAGGGAACTTTCAGTCTAACAATAAGAGAGACTCTTGAATAATCAAAAGGAAGAGCTGACTTGCACAAACGGGTGGCGAGGGCGCTAAACTGCTGCCAGTTCGGAAGGCCCTCTCCCGACCCCTGGCGTTTCCCTTCCTCCTCTGCTATGGTGAGGCTCTTAAATTTTTAATCTCTCTGCCTCTTGCAAGAGAAGCCCTGAAGCAGCGAGCAGGCAAGGAATCCCTGCACTGTACACTGGTGTCTGCAGCGCCCCCTGTCGTCAGGAACCCACAATTCCCCAGAGGAAGAGGGGAGTGGATGAGGACACCTACCAGGTCTCAACTGTACACAGGCGATTTATGCTCATAATTATTTTGAGTACTGCACAAGTCACATAAAACTTGACCAAACAGCCACCAACTAAATGCTATGCGAAACCTCTCATTCCTGTGCACGTTTCTAATATATCAGAGTCCACGGAAAGAGAAATCTCACATCAAGTAATTTCCACCCATCTGCTCTATGTTCAGTAAGACCTCTTAAAAGAATGGTAGATGTCGATTTTTTTTTAAAAGTCAACTTGCACAGAGAAAAGACTTAAAAGAACAGAACTAAACATTGCCAGTAATTATTCCGGATCGTGTGTGTGTGTGTGTGTGTGTGTGTGTGTGTGTGTGTTTCTTAATACTTTTAAGAGAAGCACCAACATTGAATAAGCTACAAATAGAGCATGAAAAAGTGTAACATTTAGAAGTCAGAATCTTAGGTGATGCTGATACTGGTGGTGTAAGCTAAGTACAAATTAGAAATAAGGGAAAAAAAACCAATTCTCCATGAGGCAAAGAAAATGGAAAGACGCCATTCTCCAACTCCCTTTCTTCTTTGCGCTTTACCTTTAAAAACTCATCATTGTAAGCTCTTTCTCTGCCTCCTCAAAATGTATGTAAATCTCTTTAGAAGGTAAATAATCCTGTTGCCAATTTTACAATCCAAGGATGTTTCCTCCAGGAGCAGGGAGCCATCTCTTTGACAAGTAATCATCAAGAAAGATAGGACCCTATCTCTCGGTTTCATGGGAGGACAGGAGCCTCCCTTCCTGAATTCATATTGCAAACTTACCTCTTGTCGGGAGATATGAGAAATTCACTTTTTCTTTGGATAAAGGCAACTAGCAAACCCAGATCATTATCCCCATCACATGGTGAATTTAGGAAGAACAACTACATGTGCAAATAGTGCTGGTAAGTCCTCTTGAGGGCTAGTTGTCCTTTATCTTGAGAATGTGTATGGAATGGGTGTATCTGCTTGGCTATACAAACTATAGGAAAGGGTGAGATTTCTTTCAATATTTGTAATCTCTTAATGGGTTGCCTGTGATACTCATCATGTCCTTGTTTAATGCTGGTTCAATAATAAAACTGTTTCTCTTCTATCCTTGTGGAGAGGTTTTCTGAGTTGGCAGGAGGTTTTTTTTTTTCTGATTCATTTGTTTAACACTCAACTCTTTCTGTATTGAATAGTTTGTATATTTGTGATTTTTTAAATAATGTAATATCTTGATATTACACCATAGAATTAATATAAGAATTAAACCCACCTGAATGTTATTCCTATGGCAAATAGATAGAGAAAAAAATGGAAACAGTGAGAGACTTTGTTTTCTTGGGCTCCAAAATCACGGCAAATAGCAACTCCAGCCAAGAAATTAAAAGACGCTTGCTCCTTGGAAGAAAAGCTATGACCAACCTAGACAGCATATTAAAAAGCAGAGACATTACTTTGCCGACAAAGGTATGTCTAGTCAAAGCTATGGTTTTTCCAGTAGTCGTGTATGGATGTGAGATTTGAACCATAAAGAAACCTGAGCACCGAAGAATTGATGCTTTTGAACTCTGGTGTTAGAGAAGACTCTTGAGAGTCCCTTGGATAGCAAGGAGATCCAACCAGTCCATCCTAAAGGAAATCAATGCTGAATATTTATTGGAAGGACTGATGCTGAAGCTGAAACTCCAATACTTTGGCCACCTGATGTGAAGAATTGACTCATTGGAAAATACTCTGATGCTGGGAAAGATTGAGGGCAGGAGGAGAAGGTGACAACAGAGGATGAAATGGTTGGATGGCATCACCGACTCCATGAACGTGAGTTTGAGCAAGCTCCAGGAGTTGGTGAGGGACAGGGAAGCCTGGCGTGCTGCTGTCCATGGGGTCACAGAGAGTCAAACACAACTGAGCGACTGAACTGAATCGAATGCTATTTAGTTGTTATGCAAAAAACTAGGAATTAAATATCAGAAAGGAGGGATAATTCTGGAATATTCTGGATAATCTTTAACATGATTGATGAACTATTATAAAATTTGGTTTCTCCATCTGAAAAATGAGGATTATGTAACATGTATTAATCAGTTACAGGTTTTGGGAGATGTTTAAATATCTTCTTAATATGGCCCCAAGTTTAGTAAACATCTGTTTTGATCACATACCTATAACTCCAAACCATCTGCTCATCTGTAAAAGCTTCCTTGGATGGAGTAAGTCTTCTTTTAACGCTGGCTCTTCTACTGAGGAAAAAACGAAAACATTTCAGGATTTTTCCAGTGATTTTCAAAGTAAGGATACAAAATGTTTTTTTTAATGTAGGTGTCTTTGACATTGGTGTAAGGTCACCTATTATCTATTCCATTTCTATCAGCAAAATATTCAGAGATTTTGTCATTGGGCATATTCAGTTTCTTTTTAAATTACACATGTATTTTAAATCCTGGATACAAATACCTCCTATACTTTTCTGACATTTAAAGAATTCCACAGCAATGAACAATGGCCTCATAACAAAGATCAATAATAGCTTCTATTGCAACAAATCTTTAATTAACCCAAAATTCGAACACTGTCACCATAAGAGCAAACAGATAAAAGGCTATCTGGTTTCTATTGGGTTTGCCTAAAAAGTGCATTCAGGTTTTCCATAAGATGTTAAAACAAACTTTTTGGCCAACTCTATAAATTCCAACATTAAAACTCACAGGTAGACCTATAGCTTAGTCATCATATATAACTTACAAGGTTTATTTTGCTATTTGCACCATTTAAATTAAGTTTAATTTTAGCAATTTAGCCTTGAACACTAGTTTAAGCTTCCAATTTCCTAAGATACCAATTTCCTAAGATACCAAGACTTAAACAATTAAGAGCATAAATTTGAAATCAAACAGATCTGCTGAACCATAAACTAACAGTGTGTCCTTGATCAAGTTATTTAACCTCACTTCAAAGTTTCCTCAGCTGAAAATGAGTTAAAATTAAATAAGATAATGCCCTTAATAAAGCATGCTGCTGCTAAGTCACTTCAGTCGTGTCCAACTCTGTGTGACCCCATAGACGGCAGCCCACCAGGCTCCCCCGTCCCTGGGATTTTCCAGGCAAGAGTACTGGAGTGAGGCGCCATTGCCTTCTCCTTAATAAAGCATAATCATTAGAAATTGTTACGTAATCACTCTATTCAGCTCTGTCATTCAAAATCCGTATCTCTGTAGCCAGTGTCTCTGCTGATGACCCTGGTAATTTGTTGTTGTTGTTCAGTTGCTCAGTTGTGTCTGACTCTGTGATCCCATGGACTGCAGCATGCCAGGCTTCCCTGTCCTTCACGGTCTCCCGGAACTTGCTCCAACTCATGTCCATTGAGTCGGTGATGCCATCCAACCATCTCATCCTCTGTCATCCCCTTCTCCTCCTGCCTTTGATCTTTCCCAGCATCAGAGTCTTTACTTTTTAAAAAAAAAATAAGAAAGAAAACAGGAGAAGTTTGTAAAATGCCCTCACAAATTCTCATGCAACAAAAGGCCAATGAAATTCAGCCTGACTTCCACATAAGGGACGGGTTTTTCAGTTCGTCCCTTTAAGAAAGCAGAACTCCGAGTCCACCACTTAGCCAAAAATAAAATAAAATTCCAACTCCTGCTCACTCCTATCAGAGAGACTTATAGCTTTCAACCCAATTTCTTATTCTATGGTCCAAATCAGCATCACAACAGCATGCTTCAAATTAATTAAAAGACATTCCTTTCCATCCAAGGTATAATCACAGCAATTTACTTCCAAACATAATCAAGAAAGTATGTAAAGGAAGATAAACCATACGAAGAATTTTTTCATGTGTGAAGTTAATTGATTTTCATATCTTTTTTTAATGTTTCAAATAAGGATTCTAAAAGACTAGGTTTCCTGAAATATCTCAACTCAGAATAATTTTGGAATAAACTCTTCAAAAGAGATTACACTTTCCACAAAAAAAAACAGCTCCCAGGCTATGGGGGTAGTGGGGCACTTAGTGAATTTGTTATAGGCCCGCAGTAGCTACACTCAGAGTTCTGGGAACTCTTGACCAGAATTCTTTGAATAGTCAGAAGAGGGCAAAAAGAGTGATGAAAATAAGTTTTTTCAGTAAAGCTTAGAGCTATGTATTTTAACAGGCCAGATCAGGTTTATGGAGAAAAAACTGCTGGCCATGTTTGATTGTCTTCAGTTCTTTGGGGAAAAAACAAACAAGCAAGCAAAAATTCAGGCAAACAAAAAAACTGTTCACCTGTAATATTTACTTCCAAAAAGAAGACTGATTCCCTCTATTGAAAGCCAAATAAGAGCTTTATTGAGACAATAGACACAGCTACCTCAATTGCAAATAGGGATTCTAAAGGTTTCCCCAGTCCCTGATTCCCTACATTCACATTTGCACAGCCCCTTAAATTTACTCCTGAGCCCTTCCAATGAATGCCCCCTCTGACACAGAAACATTGCGGGAGGGCAACGTTATAGTCCCATGAGCAGTCATCGCCAGTGTTTGTCCAGGATTTCACAATTAAGGACCCTTGTCATACTCTTCCCCAAATTCCCATGTATTGAAACATCATTGTTTCTGTTGTTGTTGTTTAGTGGAAGAGTCGTTTAGACTCTTCGTGACCCCATGGACTGTATGTAGCCCACTGGGCTCTTCTGTCCACGGGATTTCATTATGCTAATAACCAATAATAAGCTAATAGCATTTATTAATAATCCTTTGTTACCCATTTTTTTTAAATTAATGAAGGGCACAGAAAATGATCATTTAAGTTCTGATCAACACAGGGCTATCACATTATCGCAGTGAGCTGATATAATATCAGCCAAAATCCAGCAAAGGTGGAGCACAGACCAAAGCCTGGAGCCAGAGCACCTAGGTTAGAATTCCGGCTCTGCCACGTCAGCTGTGCAACTTTGGGCAAGTTGCACAACCTCTCTGTGTCTGAATGATCTCACCTATATGCTGCTAGTAATAACTGTACCTATCCATAGGGCTGCTGGAGAGACTAACACGAGTTCATATACTTAACTTAAAACAGTGCTGAAATATAGTAAATGCTAATTTAAAGTAGCTTTAATATTTTAAACAGCTTTATTTCCAGGAAATACTTCTAGAAACTTGTGTCCCTGGATGTCTCGATCTAAGTGAGACTCTGTTTTAGCCTCTCAGTCATGTCCGACTCTTTGCGACACCATGGACTGTAGCCCACCAGGCTTCTCTGTACAGGGAATTCTCCAGGCAAGAATACTAGAGTGGATTGCCATTCTGTTCTCCAGAGGTACTTCTCAACCCCAGGATCAAACTCTGATCTCCTGCCTCACAGGCAGATCCTTCACCCTTTGAGCTAGAGGGAAGTCTAAGTGAAGACCTAAGTGAAGAACTCTACATTAAGGCCTTTTCTAATGTCATCTTGTTTTCATGTGGCCCACAATTCAGCGCCCACCATAGTAATTAATTGTAGCTTTAATATCCTCATTCTGCACCAGGTGAGGTAAAAAGAAAGAAAAATTATCTGTAGTAGACTAAATGTGTCAGTAACATAATGTTAAGCATTTAAACTCTAGATTTTTAAGAAAAACAGTTTTATCCTTTATAAAGTATCACTAGGACATAAATGCTATCTCCATTTCCTTCACTCAAGATACAAGCAATTGTTGGATAAAAGCGAGCACTTTGCAGGGGCTGTGAAGAGGTGTGCTGAGTCATGCAGTTAGGTTTGACTCTTTCACGATCCCATGGACTGTAACCTGCCAGGCTCCTCTGTCCATGGGATTCTCCAGGTAGGAATACTGGGGTGTGTTGTCGTGCCCTCCTCCAGGGGATCTTCCTGATCCACGGGCTGAACCCACATCTCTTGCTTCTCCTACATTGGCAGGTGGATTCTTTACCACCGTGCCACCTGGGAAGCCTGAGGAAAAGGCAATAGAAAATAGAAGGGCAAGAGAAGTCAACTGAGGGAAAGATGTCAAAATACCCTAAATGGACAACTACAGTACTATTCCCAGAAAAAGTGAAGGATTCCAAAATCTCGGCATAAGGAAATAGCTCTGAAAATGTCAGTGGCCCAATCTTTCCAAGTGCTGAAATGGAAAACTATCCAGAGCGAATGTTGGGCTGCCCAGTCCCCATCCTGCCATCCTCAGAACACCAGCAGTTGGGACACTTTTCCCAAGCACAGCCCTCTAGGCAGACACCCTCCCGCCTCCACTGCCGATCACTTTCTAATGCCGACTCTGTGATCTTTGAAATTACCCTGTGGCTTGATTTTTCTCATTTGTAAAATAGAGACAATATCTGTACCCACCTTACAGTTTTTGCTTTTAGTTTCTCTTCATTTTTCGGCTGTGCCAAGGGGCCAGTGGGACCTCAGTTCCCTGACCAGGGACCGAACCCACACCTTCTGTGTGGCAGTGGAAATTCAGAGACTTAACCACTGGACCACCAGGAAAGTCCCTATAGGGTTTTATAAAGATTAAACAAGTTAATGCACATAGAGCTCCTATAACTGTGCCTGGCACACATTAAGTGTTACATAAGTCTAAATTATTATTTTTATTTAAAAAACTGGCTCCTAAACTTCTCCCCAGTCCTAATGAGTCAGACTCTGCAAGCCGTCCCCTAGGTGATTCTCATATGAGACAGCTTTGGGAACTATGGATGGGCAACTTTATTAAGTGAGATTATCACTTAGTTGTCTTATTTAAAATATCTCTAAATGGGTTAAAAGGTACAAATTTCCACTTAAACAAGTCATGACGTGTATAGTGTACAGCATAGTGACTATATTACTAATTATGTGTAAAACTAATATTTTATTGTATATTTCACAGTTGCTAAGACAGTAGATCTTAAAAGTTCACATTACAAGAAAAAAAATCCTGGCAGTGTATGGCGATGGATATTAACTTGTGGTGATTATTTCACAATACATACAAATATTGAATTACTATGTTGTATACCTGAAACTAATATACTATTATATGTCAGTAATATCTCATTAAGAAAAAATTAAAAAACCAAAACCCAAGGGAATTCCCTAGTGGTCAAATAGGACTCAACACTTTCATTGCTGGGGCCTCAGTTCGATCCCAGGTTGGGGAAGCAGGATCCCCCACAAGACAAGTGGTGTGGCCAAAAAAAAAAAGCCCATGAGGCACTTACCAGAAAAGGCAAACAAAATTAAACAAAAGTCCCTGGAACCGAAATATGAGACAATCTGTTGGATTTAGACCAGCTGTTCTCAACTGGGGTGAGTTCTTTACTGCCTCCCATCCCGGAGTATGCTCATCAACTCATGCAGAAGTTTTTGCTTATAACAATTGGTAAGGAAATGCTACTGGTATCCAGTGGGGAGAGGCCAGACATGCTGCTAAACATCCTACAATGGAGAAGCCAGCCCCCAGGATGAAGATTTATCACGTCCAAAATATCAACAGAGTTAATATTGAGAAACCCTGATGGATCAGTGCTTCCCAAACTTTTATGTGCTTACGAATCACCTGGGGATCTTGTGAAAGTGTGTATCTTCAGATGTAAAGAACAGACTTCTGGGCTCTGTGGGAGAAGGCGAGGGTGGGATGATTTGAGAGAATAGCATTGAAACATGTATGTTACCATATGTGAAACAGATCGCCAGTCCAGGTTCGATGCATGAGACAGGGTGCTCAGGGCCAGTGCACTGGGATGACCCTGAGGGGTGGGATGGTGAGGGTCAGGATGGGCACACATGTACACCCATGGCTGACTCATGTCAATGTGGCAAAACCACTACAATATTGTAAAGTAATTAGCATCTAATAAAAATAAATTAATTAATTTTTTTAAAAAAAGGAAGTGTGTGTCTTGACTCAGTAAATCTAAGGTGAGGCCTGAGACTCTGCTTCTATAATAAACATCGCTGGGGAGTTTGTTAGAATCATTTCAGGCTCCATCCCAGGACTGTTGGATCATAATCTGCATTATAACAAGTTCCCTGAGGGATTTACATGCAAAGGGTGAGAAACATTGCTTTAGAAAATCCAATCAGGTTTGTCTGTCTTTTGCATGCTCAGTTGTGTCCTGCTCTTTGCCATCCCATGGACTATAGCCCACCAGGCTCCTCTGTCCATGGAATTCTCCAGGCAAGAACACTGGAGTGGGTTGCCATTTCTTTCTCCAATGCATGAAAGTGAAAAGTGAAAGTGAAGTTGCTCAGTCGTGTCCGACTCTTTGCGACCCCATGGACTGCAGCCCACCAGTCTCCTCTGTTCATGGGATTTTCCAGGCAAGAATAGTGGATTAGGTTGCCATTTCCTCCTCCAGGGGATCTTTCTGACCCAGGGATTGAACCCATATTTCCTGCATCACAAATCAGGTTTGTGCTAATCCACAAAAGAGAAAGCTATTTTTCAGACCTATTGACAAAGAGTAAGACTGGACATTACTTTCTAGGCAATTTTTTAATATTTAAATATATGAGAAAACTGCAAGGATTTTATTAGATTACTTTATTAAATTTTATTAATATTAAATAATAATTTATAATTATAAAGAAAAATTTTTATAATTATTCAAGAATTCAGACATCCCAAGTAGGCCTTACTGTTCCTCAGTCAAAACCTCTCACAGCTTAGAGGGGTTCTGAAACACAGGAAGGGCAGAGGAGAGCAGAGGAGGGATGGATGGGAAAGAGAGGAAGGGAAGGGAGAAGAGGAAGAAGAAGGGAAGAAGGAGGAAATGAGGAAAGAATAAGAGAAGGAGGAAGGAAGGAAAGAAACAGAATGTAAGGATGTAGAGAGGAAAAAAGGAAAGAAAGAAGGAGGAAGAAAAGAAAAAGAGACAGTGAGGTCTGAAAAATGCTCTGCACAACTTTAAGCAAAATTATTTCTTTCCTGCAGGACTTATCAGAGCCTTTAATGTTCTCATGTGCAATTTGAAATTCCAAAGGGAGATATTTTCGACATATGACTATAGAAGCTTTTTATTATAGAGCTTCTCAAGGCCTTCATATTTTTTATTCTTTTTTTTTTAAATCTTTAATTCTTACATGTGTTCCCAAACATGAACCCCCCTCCCACCTCCCTCCCCATAACATCTCAGTGGGTCATCCCCATGCACCAGCCCCAAGCATGCTGTATCCTGCGTCAGACATAGACTGGCGATTCAATTCTTACATGATAGTATACATGATAGAATGCCATTCTCCCAAATCATCCCACCCTCTCCCTCTCCCTCTGAGTCCAAAAGTCCGTTATACTCAGCTGTGTCTTTTTGATCTTTAGTTGTGGCATGGGGGGTTTGGTTCCCTGACCAGGGATCAAACCTGGGCCCCCCTGCATTGGAACCATGGAGTCTTAGCCACTGGACCACCAGGGAAGTCCCCAGTGTACTCTGTTTTTATTTTAGTCTATCTTAACTCATTAAAAGCACCAGTTGTGACCCACTCATTATTTTAAGGAACTCAGCTTTGGAAATGTTGGTGTAAGTAAACCATTTTCTTTCCTGGACTTTTAAAAGGACTGTCATGCATACATCTTTCCAGACCACTCAACCTCTATTTTGTATCCTCAGGAGCCAGAATGTGTGTGTGTGTGTGTGTGTGTGTGTGTGTGTGTGTGTGTGTGAGTCACTCACGTGTGCCTGACTCTGCAACCCCATGGACTATAGACCATCAGGCTCCTCTGTCCTTGGAATTTTCCAGGCAAGAATACTAGAGTGGGTTGCCATTTCCTTCTCCAAGGGGATCTTCCTGACCCAGGGATTGAACCTGGGTCTTCTGCATTGCAAGTGGATTCTTTACTGTCTAAGCCTCCGGGGAAGCCCAAGAACCAGAATAGGCACTAATAAATAAGAACAGCAGGTATCATTTTAACCATCTTGCCATACCAGGCACTGTGCTAGACACTTGACATGCATTTTCTCTGATTCTCACAACAAGCTGACAAGGTAGGAATGAACTCAATTTATACCTTAAGGAAATGAGACACAGAAGCTGAGAAATTTGCCCCAAACTACGCCTGCTGGTGAAGGCTGGTGAGCTCACTCAGATCCACTTAATGAAACATCATCTTCCCTGACATGGGGGTTAGATTCAAATCCTGAACACAGACATCTCTTCTCCTTGGAGACTTGACTGCTTTTTTGCTAGTAACTGGCTTAGCCTCTGCCTCGATCTCTCACCCACACCTCTATCATCCTCGTTTGCTTGCCTTTAACATTTCTGTTCAACTCAGTGTCCTCAGCAGTGACCGACTTTCACAGACTCACCCACCTTTCCCATAGATGAGCCCCTATGTTAGAGACCCCCCAAGGTGGAGCTCAGGATCCCTCAGATCTCCCTGGAAGCATTACATCACCACTTCTAATTCCCTGCTTGGGAAGAAGCCCATCCAGCAAATGAAGCCATTCATGGACCAGCAGCTCCTGTCTGGGGTTCTCTTTTCCCACGCAGTATCTAGTAACCTCTGGACAGCTGGCCTCTGCTGTCACGTTGGAACGACAGGTGGTCTTCACACTGGAAGTGACTGAACAGCCCACCTCCTCACTTGATCCTCTGCATGCATCACTCCCTCCCTGCATCAGGTATGACATCTGCCTACAACAACAGCCCACCACAGAGTGGTGATTTGGGGCCAGGCACCATGCTAAGTGCTTCCCTGGTTGCTCAGCAGTAAAGAATCCACCTGCAATGCAGAAGATGCAGGATACGTGGGCTTGATCCCTGAGTCAGGAAGATCCGCTGGAGGAGGGCATGACAACCCATCCTAGTATTCTTGCCTGAGAAATCCCATGACCGGGGAGCCTGGCAGGCTACAGTCCATGGGGTCACAAAGAGTTCGGCAACTGAGCATGCACATACTATGCTAAGGGCTTATATACTTCATTTCTTTTTAACCTCAGGCTTCCCTGGTGGCTCAGCAGTATAGAATTTGCTTGTGGTTCAGGACACATGGATTCAATCCCTGGGTCAGGAAGATTCCCTGGAGAAGGAAATGACAACCCACTCCAGTATTCGTGCCTGGAAAATTCCATGGACAGAGAAGCCTGGCAGGCTACAGCTCATGGGGTCACGAAGAGTCAGACACAACTTAGCAACTAAACCACCACCACCACCTTTTTAACCTCGCAACACTGTTAAGTAAGTAATATCACCCCCATTGGACGACGCGTGCATTAAACCAATATAGTAGACGTTATTCACACGATCATCCAACTACTGTATGCTAAATGCAAACCTGTTCTTCCTGACCCCAAAACTCACCCTTTTATCCACCAAGCCCTGATGACTCTCAGTATAACAATTAAAGGCTCATAAAATCCTACGAGAAATGGATACAGAGGGGAGGCAGACAAACCACGCGGGTTGCTTGGTTTCCTTGGTTTCCTCCTAAAAGACACCTCGTGAAGTTTTCTTGGCAAATATTTCCAACGACAGATGTGCAAACTGAGGAAAGCTGCTAGAGCACGTGATTGTATGTTTCCAATCCAAACTTACAACTAAAGAGAACTTTGGTTTATGTCAAAACAAGAGGCTGAAAATAGATTCCTAGGCTCCACAGAGATGTGGATCTGTGAAGAAAGTTGATCCAAATCACAACACTGAAAAATGAGCCTTGTGCAAAACCACCCACACACTCAGCCTGGGTTGGGGTGGAAAAGATCAGTCAGTGACCTTTATCCTTGGCTCCTGGACCTTATGAGACTGTTTCCTCTCAAAACATATCCTTAGGATATGAGTTACTTCATCTGGAAAACGAAGGAATGGAACTAAACAGTATCAGAAAGTACTTCTCGACTCTACATTTGACGGCTTTCTGAATTCCAAAACCAATTTCAAATCTCCCCTTGGGAGCGGCTGATTGATAGAGAAGAAGCAGATGAAATTGGTCTTGTCCACACACGATTTTTAATCATCTATGCACGCTCAGCTTCATGCTTCCCCACAATGCACACTCCTGGTATTCCTTCACTCAATCCCTGTTTCGGCTTTTCCAGGGTGACACGTATCAGGCGTGTCCTGGACCACCCAGAACCCACTTGTGCCTGGAAGAAGCCAAAGCAACAAAGAGCAGAACTGGGTCTGCTGCCTCCTAACACCTGACCTACTGACCGCTGCCACCACACTTCTCTCGCTTGGAAAGGCAATGATATTATCTAGTGTCGTCAACCAGGGCTTCTTAAACGGTTGGGGTGAAAAATCAGTTCTTTTTGTCTGATAATTTCCAATCTATCTTAGATGGCTACATTCATTATAAAATAGAATAAAAGTAAATTAATGGGAAAATGACAGGCTGCTTGGATGTCACAGCAATTTCGCTTTGCCATAAAAGTTCCAAAATGTTTCCTCTTCACTTGCAGACGTATCTTACCATGGACCTGTAACAGTTCACAGAACCATGCGGGACTGCAGACCACACAAGAGAGGCTTTGCCCTAAGTCCTTTTTCAATTCAATTCCAAACATTTATGAGGCAATTTCTAGTCTATACCAGGTGACATGGGCAGCACTGATATTTAGATGACTGGCTTAAAATCTCTCTCATATGCTGAGTTAGAATGAGGCCAGGCTGTTGCAAAGTGATAGTGGAATTAAGTAATCCATAGGTTTTAACTTGAAAAGAGGGCAACTAGCATGTGGCTGGAGAAGTATCACAAGTCAGAAGAGATGACGTTTCATAAAGAATAAAACCTCTTATAATAAATGTCATAATGTTGTGTTTGGAAGTTCCAGACAGATCTCAACCTCCTGGTCAACCTGTTTTGTTTTATCCCAGCTTGACCCCTCAGAGGTTGGAAGAGAAAACTGTGAGGCAAAAATTTAGGACTCAGCCTCATCTCTCTCATCCACTCAACCTCCCTCTATGTAACCCTCACTAAGCCCCATCAACCCCATCTCCAGAATGGGTCCTAAATCCATCCACGTTTCTCCACCTCCACCACTACCACCCAAGCCACCATCACCCTCAGCTGGATGACTGCAGTACCAGCCACATAGCCAGTCACCCTGCTTCTTCTCCTGATCCCATCTCAACCCCAGCAAGCAGAGTGAATCTCTTAAAATACAAAGCACATCAAAGATATCAAAATTCCATGACTTCTCATAGCACCGAGATTAGAATCCAGCCCCCATCATGAGCTCCAACGTCAGACAGACAGTGAATCCCACTAGCTGCCTCGCTCACCCCCAAGAATCTTGGCTTTCCTTCGTTACACTCCAGACACATGGTCATTCCTTACGTTTCTCTGGTCAACAACTTTGGTTCACTTTAGGGTCTTAACCTAGCTATTGATTCAACCAGGAACACACTTTCTCCAGGTCATTGCAAGCCTGGCCCCATCTTGCCATTACAGTCTCAGCTTACCTGTATCTTCTTTAATGAGGCTTTCACTTTCCACCCAAATGCTCTGTATTCCTTCATCCAGGTTGGCATTCATCACGGCCTTTACCAGCAATGTGTCTTTACTGCTCCAACTCCAGAGTGCTGCTGCCTTGCTTATCACAAGCACTCAATGAGTATTTACTGTCTGTAGGAAAATGTTCATCTCCATCTAGGACCTTGTGCTTAGTTGCTACTTAGTATGAAAAATAACTAATTCACTTCAGAAAAAAAAAAAGTACAATAAAAGAAGCTGAGGGATTTGTTTGCTGACTTACTTGGGATTTAATTACATGGAAGATTCTGATGAAAAGAAAGAAAAATATTGTAGTACATTATGGTACTAATGTGTGGGAGTTTTCATTGTTTACCCCTGTCTCCTTCCTGGGGTATTATTAATGAGCCAACTATCTTGTATGTGATAATGTATTACAATGAGTTGCATTGGGTTGTGGGTCAAGATAAAATAGCACAGTGTAATTTAAACAAAATGATGTTTGCTCAGTGAACGGCTGACTCATTTAACACTTGCTTCTCTTCTGCACTTTAGCTGTGAGCACCCTCGGGTTGCACCGACCCAGCCTCTCTCCCACCCAGCTGATGGGAGGAGGTGGGTGAGCCAGTTGCCAAGCAATCTAATCTGACCTCTGCAAAAACAAGAATCAAGGTGGCCCCTCAAACAGGCACTCATCCCAAAGGCTCACCAACTTGCCTTTGAACGATAGAGGGTTTCTTGACAACCACCTCTAATTTTCTGAAAATCCAGGCAGGTCCTCAACACCTGGTTTTTCTCAGAGCAGCTCCTGGGCCAAAGCAGGGCACTGATCCCAGGGAGGTGGGCTTCCACTTCAACAGACGACCTTCAAAAGATGGGCAACCACTGACGCCCACCTGTGTTAACTGTCAGCTGCCCACAAGAGAGTACAGTGGTGGGAATGCCCCTCTTATCTCTGGCTTTCATCGCTGTGGTGGAGAGAAGCTGCTCTTGTGGGCTGAGAGGGATGGGTTTCAAGGGTTTCTTTGCTTCTGATGTCAACCCTCCAGCACCGCAAGATGAATATGTGCCATCTGTAGGGTAGTGTGTGATGGGGGAGGGGATGGGCAGGGAAATACATACAGATACAGGTATGTACCATGGATGCCATGTCATCAGGATGAGCCATCTCTTCCCAAAGGAACACCGAGTTCAACTTCTAGAAAGTAAGGTCTATTTACCTCTCCCCTTATCTAAGGGCTTCCCTGATGGCTCACATGGTAAAGAATCTGCCTGCAATGCAGGAGACCTGGGATCAATCCCTGAGTTGGGAAGACTCCCTGGAGAGGGGAATGGCTACCCACTCTGGTATTCTTGCCTGGAGGGTTAGGGTTAGGCAGAATTCCATGGACAGAGGAACCTGACAAGCTATAGTCCATGGGGTTGCCAAGAGTCAGACATGCCTGAGCAACTAACACTTTAGCTATGGAAGGTCAGTTTACTTGAAACAATGAGTCTAGCTAATGTAGTACTAGCTCACCAGTGGGTTCCCTGGATATTGCATTTATTTCTCTTTCCTGTGTCAAAATTGGCCTCTCTGTGATGTTAGCGAGTAATTAGCCACTCTTTTTTCCTTCTCCCACATCTCCTCTAAACTGAAGGTGAACATGTGGTAAACACTCAATTGACACTTAGTGTTTTTTTAATGCTTTCTATTTTGATTAATTGCTTAAAATGTCATGACTGTCAAATTAGGGGGAACTGAAAATGGAAGCACACTTGTAGCAAAATATATTTCATTTCTCATTCTAAACGATGGTGGATGGCATTGGATGGTTTATTTATTTGATATATAGCATATTAGAGCTTAATTTCACCACAATGTGGAGTGATCATTGTGGGCACCATCTGGGATCCTGACAAATCGAGGACACTAATGACAGGAGAGAATACACTCACTTAAGCCAACAAGTACAGAAGCCATTACGTAAGTGAAGGAATTTTCCAGAAATACTCTGACCAGCCCTTTACACAGTTCCTGACATGTAAAGGACTCACGTTTCCTTACCGCTTTTTGTTTGTTTCCTTACTGTTTTGAAAAGAGAAGCCTCTCAAGTCCAACACGCAAGCCCTCACCTGCAGCCTGCACATACTCTTGTTTGTTTGGGATGAAAGCCCCCTCTCCAGAGTACTGTGCACCTGCATACAAGCAGCCAGGTGTTCAGCTGTTCGACACCAAACAACCACCAACACGCACCTCTTTCTGTTACACTTGCACTTGGCGCATTGAGGGGAAGCAGAAACCGCGCTATAGGCAAAGCCTCGGGACAGAGCAATTAAAAGGAATAGAGCTGAAGAAAGACAAACACTGCAGGACTTTTTCCCCCGAGAAAGGCTAGCAAACTCAATTTCAGCAAAACAAAAAGGCAACACAGACCAACTAATCTGTGAATTTCTTTCACATTTGAAAATAAGTTGGATTCAATGCTGCTGCTGCTGCTGCTGCTAAGTCGCTTCAACTGTGTCCGACTCTGTGCGACCCCATAGATGGCAGCCCACCAGGTTCCCCCATCCCTGGGATTCTCCAGGCAAGAACACTGGAGTGGGTTGCCATTTCCTTCTCCAATGCATGAAAGTAAAAAGTGAAAGTGAATTCGCTCAGTTGTGTCTGACTCTTAGCGACCCCATGGACTGCAGCCCACCAGGCTCCTCCGTCCATGGGATTTTCCAGGCAAGAATGCTGGAGTGGGGTGCCATTGGCAGATTCAATGCAAAGTAATATAAATTTATTTGCACACGGAATATATATTGTGCATATACTGTTGTTTAGTGGCTAAGTTGTGTCCAATTCTTTTGCCAACCATGGACTGTAGCCCGCACGACTCCTTGGTCCACAGGGTTTCCCAGGCAAGAATACTGGAGTGGGTTGCCATTTCCTTTTCCAAGGGATCTTTCCGACCCAGGGATCAAACATATGTCTCCTGCATTGGCAGATGGGTTCTTGACCATTGAGCCACCAAGAAAGCCCCAAGAATATATATATAGATATAAAAACATCGAGTCATCAAAAGTCATTACAGTCAATATGTCAACAACAGGATAATACTATAACCAAAGCAGTTAAAGAAAATCATAAACTATTCTCCAAAAACGAAAGTCTCCTAAGCAGATCTCTGCTTTCCAAGCTAAATCCTCTATAAGTTCAAGACAACAAACTTTTGAAAACCAAAGGACTCAGGAAATCATCTTCGCAAAGATATACCACGCTTTTTCTAAATGCCCCAATGTTTATGATACAAATGCTTTCCAGATTTTCCCATCTTTATGGAGGGAAAAAAGGAAGATAAGAATAATTAGTGGTTTTTTTTCTGCCTGGTTGTTAAATACCCTAATTACTTCAAGCACCATTACTGCCACTTGCATATAAGCCATCCTTTGAAAATACTGTTCAATCTAAACTAACATTCATGCTAATTTCTTCTGAGAATTTAGCCAATATTAACACAATTTGAAAAGTTACTAGATTTACTTTTCTAATCTTAACAGGGATGTCAATATTCTAAGCATATACAATGGAGATAATCTACTACCATCTGAAGTGTAATGAACAACAGAAAAACTCTTTAAAAAGACAAAGCATTTTTATAGACCTGAAAAGTATTATAATTACATATCATATACCATAACCTTTATTACTGACTTGCCATTATTTTGATACTAAAATGACTTCCTATATTCCTTCTTACAAAATTTACTTACATTAAAATCATATTGTTGGGTCTTTCCTCCCACTTTTGTACTGGATGGAATTACTTTTTCTAACTATTCGCTCAATAAATCAACATTCTGGTGCAGCTTGTGCAGACATTTTGGGTTCCTTTTTATCATAAATTCAGTGTCACAAATCTATATCAAAATGTAACAAAGGAAGCAGACTGTAAAGAAACATTAGTTGAATGAAAAAATCCTGATGTGACCCACTTTTGTAGCACTCATCCTGGATTTTGTAATTAAAGATGGTGACTGCAGCCATGAAATTAAAAGACGCTTACTCCTTGGAAGAAAAGTTATGACCAACCTAGATAGCATGTTCAAAAGCAGAGACATTACTTTGCCAACAAAGGTCCGTCTAGTCAAGGCTATGGTTTTTCCAGTGGTCATGTATGGATGTGAGAGTTGGACTGTGAAGAAAGCTGAGCACTGAAGAATTGATGCTTTTGAAGTGTGGTGTTGGAGAAGACTCTTGAGAGTCCCTTGGACTGCAAGGAGATCCAACCAGTCCATTCTAAAGATCAGCTCTGGGTATTCTTTGGAAGGAATGATGCTAAAGCTGAAACTCCAGTACTTTGGCCACCTCATGCGAAGAACTGACTCATTGGAAAAGACTCTGATGCTGGGAGGGATTGGGGGCAGGAGGAGAAGGGGACGAGATGGCTGGATGGCATCACTGACTCGATGGACATGAGTTTGAGTGAACTCCAGGAGATGGTGATGGACAGGGAGGCCTGGCATGCTGCGATTCATGGGGTCGCAAAGAGTCGGACACGAATGAGCGACTGAACTGAGCTGAACTGAACTGAGTGATGAGAACCATAATATGTAAGAAACCTGCTTCCTAAATATGCATGAATGAATGAGATTTAGTGTTTGCCCTTAGACTGGAGTAGAGCGGCAGGGAAAGAGTGTTCACAAGGCAGAATGTGACAAGTAGCAACACTGTTACAAAATGCTATGGAGGTTTCAGGGAAGAATCAGAAAATTTCACAGAGGAAGTGACCCCTGGGGTGCATCTTAAAGGATGAGTAGAAATTCACTGGGCAGAAATGAAGGGTGACCACCCAGAAAGAAAGAACAATAAGAAGAAAATCAAGAAGGTGGAGGGGACATTTGGGAGCCATGTGCCCTGTTTCCTCTGTGTCGTGGCAGTGCTAGGGAATAGGGCCTTGTAAGTTAAACTGAAAAGTTTTTAATATCAGTAGACAAGGAGCAGCTAGTAGTGGTTTTGAAAAAGATTGCAACACAAAGATGAATATGAAAGCAATGTGCAAAGGAAGCTACAATGGAAAGAATAGAGACATTTAGAGACTAATTGGGAAGTAGGAAGGGTTCCAGAAGGAGATCAGTAACAATGAAGTCTTGAATAAAGGCCAGAGGGATACAAAGGAGAGATTGGAACCAAAAGGTAGTATAGAGGCCAAAATGATACTCAGGCAACCAATGTGGTGCCATGAACAGAAATAGGAACATCAGGAATAGGAAAGAGACGTGCTTCAGAGGATGGAATGCCTAACACAGAAAAGACACACATTCCAGAGACCCAGCCAGAGACGCAGCACCTAATGTGTCACTTCCCTCTCTCAGTGTCAGGGATCCTAGAACTTAGTTAGCCTCCACTTGGTCACCCCTGAGGCTTTCTACAACATGCTAGGAATACCCAACACCCTCCTGACATCTCCATCTCCTCTGCGCATTCAGTGTCATAAACACAAGCACTTCCCTTCGAAGGGCACCATGCTCAGCCTTATCAAGGATGAGATGCTACCTTCATTCACACAGTTCTAATGGTCCAGTCCTGATGCAGCTCTGGTATGCTGTCCTGATCTGTCTAGATATGGTTTCGTGGCATCTGCCCTTATTTTCCTTTTCATGGAAATGGCTTTACTATTTAGTGGATTTTAAAATGCAAAAAAGAAAAGTACATGCATCTTGCAATAAAAAACATGGAAAATAAAGTTGAGGAAAGTCTCAGAAAATAGAGCAAAAAGAAAGAAAACAGAAGCGAGTACAAAAATATTAGAGTACCATCTAAGAAGTTCAGTATCCAAAAAGCAAACATTCTAGGAAAACAAAGAAGAAATGGAAAGAAGGTCATCAAAAAATAATTCAAGACAATTTCCCAGAACCAAGGATGTAGCTTTCCAGACTAAAAGGCTACTGAGTGCCCAGTACCAAAAACGAAAACAGATCTGTGTCAGCAAAGATCACCATAAATTTTCAGAACACAGGGGATAATGAAATCACAGTAACTTCCAGAGTGAGAGAACAGTAGGAAACCCCTTTACAATACAGCCTGGCACACCCCTCCAACAGAGCCTTTCCCCAACATAGTACAGCCCTAGCCCCTCTCCACCTGTCTCCCCTCAATCAGATTATGTCCCTCCTGTTTACAAATCTCTTGTGACTTACATGACACTAAAATAAAAATGTAATGAAAACAAGGGAATTAGGCTTTAAGACCTCCTCTAAAATGTGATGACTCTGGTGAGCATTAACATTTTTGAACGGATGGATAAAAGATTCTGTTTTACAATCAGCTACCAAAATGAAATTTTCTTCTTCCTAACTCACTCTTTAAGTTCTGTTTTCTTTTCCCTTCCAGGTTTTTTCCCTTTCAGCCTTTTCTTTTCCAGTCAGCAGTCCACATTTTTTAACGCAGAATGTTGGGAATACTGGTATTATATCTCGTGAATGGCTCCCAAGTAGGGTTTTCAATGAAAGAAATCCTAACAAGGTTTTAAAAGAACAGCTGAGAAGTAGGTCAAGTTCCCATGTGAGCCACAATTCTCCATGGGGTTAGGCAAGGCAGAGAAGGAACAGGTTAAATGAAACAGTTCTAGCCCATATTTGCACTGGCCATTGGATAATCATCATGAGTCTAAGAAGCAATATATTTATATTATATATATATATATATATATATATATATTATGCCTTGAATATAAAAGCGCTCAATAAATGTTTAACCAAACTGAATTGATGAAATGGACCTCTCGGTTCTTCTTCAAACTTTAGAGGTTTGATTCATTCAGTCACTATTTATTGAATAGCTACTGTATTGCAGGCCTTTTTCAGCTGTTGGGGACATGGCAGCAAAAAGACAGAGGAGCGCTGTACCCTCTTGCAGTTTATGATCTAATGGGAGAGTCTGGTAAGACACAGACAATGTAGGGTAAAGGGATGCACAGTGACAGGGCGAGGGCTGTGAGAACAGGATGAGATAGGCTGCTCAGAAAGAGACTCTGGGAGACACACTTCACCTGAGACCTGAATAAACAGAAAGAGGAGTCACACCAAGAGCAGGGGAAACCAGAGAGAAAGAAGAGCAAGGGAAAAGCACAGAGGTGGAAACAAGGCAGAGTGTTTGAAAAACAAAAAGAATGCAAACTGGTTAGAACATAATAAAAAAAAAAAAAAAACAATGCTGCTGCTGCTGCTGCTAAGTCGCGTCGGTCGTGTCCGACTCTGTGTGACCCCAGAGACGGCAGCCCACCAGGTTCCCCGTCCCTGGGATTCTCCAGGCGAGAACACTGAAGTGGGTTGCCATTTCCTTCTCCAATGATGAGGAGGTACAAAATGAGATTGGAGGGGCCAATGGATATACGGGCTGGGTAGGCCAGGGTGAGGCGAATGGATTTCTCAGTTCAGTTCAGTCGCTTAGTCGTGTCCGACTCTGCAACCCCTTGGACTGCAGCACACGAGGCCTCCCTATCCATAACTAACTCCCCTTTACTCAAACTCAGGTCCATTAAGTCAGTGATGCCATCCAACCATCTCATCTTCTGTCATCCATTTCTTTTGGTGCCCTCAATCTTTCTGAGCATCAGGGTCTTTTCAAATGAGTCAGTTCTTCCCATCAGGTGGCCAAAGTATTGGAGTTTCAGCTTCAACATCAGTCCTTCCAATGAAAACCCAGGACTGATCTCCTTTAGGATGGACTGGTTGGATCTCCTTGCAGTCCAACGGACTCTCAAGAGTCTTCTCCAACACCACAGTTCAAAAGCATCAATTCTTCACTACTCAGCTTTCTTTATAGTCCAACTCTCACATCCATACATAACTACTGGAAAAACCATAGCCTTCACTAGATGGACCTTTGTTGGCAAAGCAATGTCTCTTCTTTTTAATATGCTGTCTAGGTTGGTCATAACTTTCCTTCCAAGGAGTAAGCATCTTTTAATTTCATGGCTACCATCACCATCTGCAGTGATTTTGGAGCCCCCCAAAATAAAATCTGACACTGTTTCCACTGTTTCCCCATCTATTTGCCTTGAAGTGATGGGACCGGATACCATGATCTTAGTTTTCTGAACGTTAAGTTTTAAGCCAACTTTTTCACTCTCCTCTTTCACTTTCATCAAGAGGTTCTTTAGTTCTTCTTCACTTTCTGCCGTAAGGGTGGTGTAATCTGCATATCTGAGGTTATTGATATTTCTCCTGGTAATCTTTATTCCAGCTTGTACTTCTTCCAGCCCAGTGTTTCTCATGATGTACTCTGCATAGATGTTAAATAAGCAGGGTGACAATATACAGCCTTGACGTACTCCTTTTCCTATTTGGAACCAGTCTGTTGTTCCATGTCCGGTTCTAACTGTTGCTTCTTGACCTGCATACAGATTTCTCAGGAAGCAGGTCAGGTGGTCTATTATTCCCATCTCATTAAGAATTTTCCACAGTTTGTTGTGATATACACAGTCAAAGGCTTTGGCATAGTCAATAAAGCAGAAGGAGATGTTTCTTTGGAATTCTCTTGCTTATGGAGACATATTTTTCTAGGGAATTCCAAGATTGTTTCTTTCACGTCATTTCCCATGCTACTGTATTCATACACCTTTGACCTCCAAGAAACAAGCCAATGAAATGAAATTTTTTTGCCTTTTTCATATTTTAATTCAATCATACAATTACTATCACATGAGGAAAATTTCTTGATGAAAGAACTAAAAAGCCTCTTGATGAAAATGAAAGAGGAGAGTGCAAAAGTTGGCTTAAAACTCAACATTCAGAAAACTAAGATCATGGCATGTGGTCCCATCACTTCATGGCAAATAGATGTAGAAACAGTGACAGACTTTATTTTTCTGGGCTCCAAAATTACTGCAAATGGTGACTGCAGCCATGAAATTAAAAGATACTTGTTCCTTGGAAGGAAAGTTATGACCAACCTAGACAGCATATTAAAAAGCAGAGATATTACTTTGCCAACAAAGGTCTGTCTAGGCAAAGCTATGGTTTTTCCAGTAGTCATGTATGGATGTGAGAGTTGGACTATAAAGAAAGTTGAGCAGTGAAGAACTGATGCTTTTGAACTGTGGTGTTGGAGAAGACTCTTTAGAGTCCCTTGGACTGCAAGGAGATCCAACCAGTCCATCCTAAAGGAAATCAGTCGAAGGACTGATGCTGAGGATAAAACTCCAATACTTTGGCCACTTGATGTGAAGAACTGACTCATCTGAAAAGACCCTAATGCTGGGAAAGATTGAAGGTGGGAGTCGAAGGGGACAACAAAGGATGAGATGGTTGGATGGCATCACTGACTTAATGGACATGAGTTTGAGTAAACTCCAGGAGTTGGTGATGGACACAGAGGCCTAGCGTGCTACAGTCCATGAGGTCGCAAAGAGTCACATACAACTGAGCAACTGAACTGAAGGAAAATTTCTTTTAAGAGGATGCAGCTCTATCTCATTCATGGGAAAAGAAATTTTTTGATGAAGGAACCAAGAAAGTCCAATCCCAGGTCTAAATATTTTTTTCTCCTTATGTGATTCCATATAAGATGGATCCTGCAGTAATAAGACTGCCAATTGAGCCACCACACAGAACAAGCTAGGGCTGGGACTGCAGACTTGGAGTGAACTTTTCTCCCTTCCAGCTAGTTTGTGTAGCAACTGCCACTTTATTTCAAGATACTCAAAATTTTCATGTTCTCCCCTACCATTTTGGTGCATACCTGCAGGAGCTTCTCCTGATCTTCTACTCTTTCTTAATCGTATCCTAAATCCCACTACCTAATCCAAGTAAGTATTATCCATACATACACTTGTAGGCTTCTTCTAAAGGCACTTGGTTAGGGTTTTCCAGTCAACACAAAATGAACCATTCACATCAATTCAAGGGATCCATAAAGCTGAAAGTCATGGTGGAGTTTTTACTAGTTAGGGCAAGAGTAATGGTACAACTGAGACAAAACTAATTCACTCAAAGGCTTTATGGACCTATTTCCAGTGTCACTTTTGCTGTAATGCACAACTGCCCCAAATAACGCAGGAATCAAAAATTTCCAAAGGGAATGAAGCTAATGATATACCAACTCTACAGATAGACTGCTCTGCAGTAACATGCATCTGCCGTCTACCCCTGCCCCCACCCCGCCCCAGTTAATGGAATACTCTGCCAACATGTAATTCTTTTTGAATAGCTGCTTTTGTTTCTTCTATTATAAAACTATTTAATTTTATAAAATGGCCGATTCATGTCGATATATGGCAAAAACCATCACAATATTGTAATTATCCTCCAATCAAAATAAATTAATTAAAAAGAATTTTTTAAAACAATGAAGCCTTTTATTTAAAAAACCAAAATGCTATATATATATATATATATATATATAGTCAAAGGAGAGTCTCTGATCTTGTGAACAACTATAACACACTGTGGTTGTCTCCTCAAGTTAGCATGTATATAGACTGCATACTAAAATACTGTCTTAACCTCACAATAACCCAATATTGTAAAGCAATTATCCTCTAATTAAAAGTAAATTTAATCATCAAAAAATATATTGTCTTAACCTCACAACTGCTCCCTTATGCCCACAATGCACCAACCAACAATCCTTGAAAGTTCTACCTGCAAATCTCTAATCAGACCACGCCCTCCATGTCATGTCCACCCCAACTGCCTTAGTTCCAGCTCTTATCTCCCACGTCAACTACTCTAATAGCTGCAAATCAAAAGGTCCTACTGATTCCGACCAACCTCAAAGCTTTCCTCCTCTGTGAATATTCCCCACCTCTCCAGGGTGGGGAGATTCAGTAACTCCAATTTGCTTCACCCAGTAGCTCTTAGTACACACCACTCTTACAGTACTGATTATACTCTACTGCAATGCCATCAAATAAAAATATACAAGCCACAGGCATAATTTTAAATGCCCCAATAGCCTCATTAAAAAGGCAAAAAGAAATTGGTAATATTTAACAATATATTTTACTTAACCAGATACATCCAAGATATTATGTCAATATGTAATCAATACAAAAAACAAGATATTCTATAATTTTTCATATTAGTTCTTTGAAATCCAATGTATGTTTTCCCTTTACAGCATATTTTAAACACTAAGTTGTTATCAAAAATAGTTGATCTGTATTTAGTTGTCATAAAAGTTACAACTGAAAAAAGTAGATTCACATACCCAAGTTGTTCCAAATGAACTTGAGAGTTTTATAATAACTGCATCAAATATCAACTTTATATTTTAAGTTAAAATTAACATCCAAAAATCAGTTCCTCAGTCACACTAGTGGCTAGTGGCTATGAGGTTGGATCGTGTAGCTGTATGGTAATTATTTGCATATACATTTGTCTTTCCCACTAAATCAGACTATATCTAATTTACCTATATCCTCCTCAAGCATAGGCTTGGCACATATCTGGTGTTCTGTGAAAGTCTGTTGACTAGACAAAGAAAAACAGACATGGAAATCACCTGACTATGGCAACAATAAATCAACAAAATTCTTTTGTAGGGAATATGAATGGCAGTTTAATGAATACACACACACATATAAGCACAGGCTTGTATTAAAAATAATTATGACTAAGTACATTTGAAATAGGTGCAGCCACTATGGAGAACAGTATGAAGGTTCCTCAAAAAACTAAAAATAAAGTTGCCATATGATCCAACAATTCAATTCCTGTGCATATATCCAGACAAACTATAATTCAAAAAGATATATGCACCCCAATGTTCACTGCAGCACTATTTACAACAGCCAAAATATGGGAAAACTGTAAATGTCTATCAAAAGATGAGTGGATAAAGAAGCTGTGGTACATATATACAATGGAATGCTACTCGGTCAAACAGAGAATGAAATAATGCCATTATAGCAACATGGACAGACCTAGAGATTATCATACTAACTGAAGCAAGTCAGAAAGAGAAAGAGAAATATCATATAATAACATTCATATGTGGAATCTAAAATATGACACAAATAGACTTATCTGTGAAATAGAAAGACTGACAGCACTTATCTATAAAATAGAAAGACTCAGAAAGTCTGGAGAATAGGCTTGTGGTTGCTAGGCATGGGGGGTGGGGAGAAAAGGAGGAATGGATAAGGAGTTTGGGATTAGCAGGTGCAAACTGTTATACACGGAATGGATAAACAAGGTCCCACCGTACAGCACGGGGAACTATATTCAATACCCTATAATAAGCCATAATGGAAAAAAAAATAGGAATAAAAAACATACAAAGGAAAAAAGGCTAAGTGCATCTGATTTGTTACTGATTCCTTCAATAACAAAAATCACTTCGTATATACTATTCCCCCTCTGTGCCCTCACCCTTCTCTCCGCCCTTTAAAGCATTCATGGGTATTGTACGCAATTAGCACTTCGTAATAGTTTTTACATTTGCTGGTTGCCTTCTCTATGTCTTGCCTTCTCAAATTATATTTCAAACTTCTGGAGCTAGAGATCATTCCTTGTACTTTGTAACTATCCTCATCCATGGTTGAATAGCAGTAACAAAGTACAAGAATTTAACAATGACATCTAACCAATTTTCAGATGCTTTCCTTTTCAGTAAAGTCTTTCCCAATCAATCCTCGAAGCCCAGCCTCTCAGCACTCACATTCATATACCTGTCTCTGGATACCTGGCACCTGGGACCTACCACTTGACCAGTTCTTCTCTGGGCTTTGCATGCTCAATTGCCCTTCCTCCCCAAGTAGGTAGGGTGAAATTTCCAGTCTATGTCACAATTACCTACGTGCAGTGCTCTCACCAGATAGACCCTTCTGTAGGTGCTGCTTCCTGTTCCCATTTGCCACCTCCCTCTCCCCCTATCAGTCACGGATGCAGCCAAGTGATAGAAGAGAATTCTGTAAGGATAGAGGCCACCCTGGTGGATCAACTGGTAAAGAATCTGTCTGCAATGCAGTAGACTGTCTGCAAAGCAGGGGGCCGGGTTTCATCCCTGGATCAGGAAGATCCCCTGGAGAAGGAAATGGCAATCTACTCCAGAATTCTTGCCTGGAAAATTCCATGGACGGAAGAGTCTGGTGTGTTACAGTCCACGGGATCGCAAGAGTTGGACACGACTGAGCAACTAAACCACATAAACCATAGAGAGCAGGTTGGTTTTGTTAGACGCATCGTCTGGGCTTCCCTGGTAGCTCACCTGGGTAGAGAATCCACCTGCAGTGCAGAAAACCCCAGTTCCATTCCTGGATCAGGATGATCCGCTGGAGAAGGGATAGGTTACACACTCCAGTATTCTTGGGCTTCCCTGGTGGCTCAGATGGTAAAGAATCTGCCTGCAATGTGGGAGACCTGGGTTCAATCCCTGAGTTGGGAAGATTCCCTGAAGAAGGGAACGGCTGCTACCCACTCCAGTATTCTGGCCTGGAGAATTCCATGGACTGTATAGCCCATGGGTCACAAAAAGCTGGACACAACTGAGCTATTTTCACTTCACTTTTCAGACCCATCGCCCTACTGAAAAGATTGGTGGTGTGGGCATGCTCCGTTGTGTATGATTCTTTGTAACCCCATGGACTGTAGCCCCCCAGACTCCTCTGTCCACAGGATTTCCCAGGCCAGAATACTGGAGTGGGTTGCCATTCCCTTGCCCAGGGCATCTTCCCAACACTGAACCCACATCTGCTGCATCTACTTGCATTGAAGGCAAATTCTTCACCACTGCGCCACCAGGGAAGTCCACCGAGAAATAACTCTATAAATCAATGCACACACACACATTTACATAAAGGGGATTACAACAGGTTTATCTTTTAATTTCATGTTGCTTGAATAAGAACAAAATAAATGTAAAGAGGTCTGGGTGGATCAGTCATGGGGCTCCTCCAAGTCTGCGCTCTTTGTCTTCTGCTTGGATAGCTCTTTGATGGCATTCATCTCTGCAGGAGTGAACTTGGGGGTTAGCACCACCGCATCATAATCGAATTCTTCATCAAGCGAGAAGGGCTGAACTTCGTCTCCAATGATCTATAAAACGTAACGAAGGAGGAAAATCATATATAATCATTGTAAATGAAGATAAAGCTGAAAGCATAAACTCCCTATTAATATTTAATTAAACTTTTTTTAGACTTCAGCACTCTCAGCTGATTAAGCTGTTTTTAAGTCAAGGAATAAATTCAATTATTCAATTTGACCTAATTTAGGCCTTTTAATATGCCCCATTTGTACCATCCTGCGTTGGAATGAATATCATTAGCTAATTCCACCCACGGCAAGAATCAGAAAATCTCTCTTGCACACATTCAATACATTTTTACCATTTGTAGCATAAGGGCTACAGGCATATAGAAAAACTAAGTTTGCTGTTGTTCAGAGGCTAAGTCCTATCTGACTCAGGGTCTTTTCCAATGAGTTGGCTCTTCACATCAGGTGGCCAAAGTATCTGAGCTTCGGTTTCAGCATCAGTCCTTCCAATGAATATTCAGGGTTGATTTCCCTTAGGACGGACTGGTTTGATATCCATGCAGTTCAAGGGAATCTCAAGAGTTTTCTCCAACACCACAATTTAAAAGCCTCAGTTCTTCAATGTTCTTCAATGTTATGGTCCAACTCTCACATCCATACATAAACTACTGGAAAAACCATAGCTTTGACTCTATACAGACCTTTGTTGGCAAAATGATGTCCCTGCTTTTTAAAAGTTATATTCAAATGTGAGAAAATAAACCCTAAGATTTTGTTCAATCTTAAAGACATTTTTATTTTTAGTATTTACTAAAAAAAGACTTGTATCAAAAAAACATTCATTTTTGAAGATAAAAATACCCTATGCTTAACATACTTCTTCAGATAGTACTTGGGCCAATAACAGCAAGAATTAAAACACATAGTGTCCCCCTTAAATTAAAAAGTCTAGGATCCTTTCTTCCCACCAAGAATTTTAAAATATTACAGAATTTACTTGCAACTCAGAGAAGCTGCAAAGAGAAATAATAATTTTGTACCTGCTTATTCATAATCTGTGAGTTTTAAAGACTTCCTAAAGGAAGGTAGTTTAAAAAGTGTATTTTCCAATAAACAAAAGAGAATGCTTTAAATCTCATTGTATTACCCCTTGGAAAGCCTCTCCAAAATCAAATGGCGTGTGATACTATGAGATCACGCAGTACTTCTTTGTAGCTCTATATTATGTATGATGATGCTGAAATAATTGAAAACTATGGCTTATGCAAGAGTAAAAAAAAATGCCCTGAAGCTATAATCAGCTTTAAATATTCTTGCATGGAAAATGATCTCATCAAGTGGCTTTTGCAATGTTCTTGAAAATGGAGCATCTCACTCAGAAGCTGTGTGCTGTTTTCAAAGATGCGAAGGAAAAAAAACATGAAAAGTAGGTATCACCTATCTGTTTAGCAAGTTGCATTTTGTAGTTGGGTATGCAGTGCTAATAGCAAATATCCAGCCATCTATCATCCTTTCTTAGTAAAACCAGCAAGAGAACAAATTTCAGAGACTTGTTCATTTCCTCTTTATTAGAAAGTGTCTGTGCTTTCCTGACAAAGGTAATGATGAGACCTGTCACTGAGTGAGTTCCCACCACATGCCAGCCCCAGTTACTAGGAACTTTGTGGGAATTAGCAGTAATCTTCAAACAACCCATTTTAAGTGAAAAGTGAAAGTGAAGTCGCTCAGTCGTATCCGACTCCTAGTGACCCCATGGACTGCAGCCCACCAGGCTCCTCTGTCCATAGGATTTTCCAGGCAAGAGTACTGGAGTGCGGTGCCACTGCCTTCTCCACCAGACTTCACTAGCCACTCTCAATAGATGCAGTCACTCTGCCTTCACCTACCTCCCTCTGAGACTGGAAAGTGGGTTCAAATACAACAAATCTCTTTGCTGAGCTGAAATCTGAGCAAGAGCATCCTTCTCGAACTCACTCACACCACATGAACAACCCTCACTTGCCCACCTCCCTCCCCTCAACGTGTTCACTCCATAAACAGCTATTGAGCGTTTAATGTGAACTGGATACTGAGAACACATAAAGATAAAGAAAACGAAAATCTGTGTCCACGAGGTTTTGTTAACTTCAAGGAGAAGAGAGAAGTAAGGGAGTGATTTCCTGATCATGCTCCATGCTCCTCAACAGAGGGATGCAAAAAGGGCTACACAAGCATGGAGGGCAAAGTGCTAAAATTAGCTTACTTCCAACTGAGCATGACCACTCTCCAGAAAATCCTACTTGACTCCCCACTCAACACCCTAGTCATGACCCACCTTGCACCAGCAACCCAGACAGAGCAAGGCTGGTGTGTTGAATTTCTAAACTCTCTTGACAAGGGCTGACTCCCACAGTCAAGTTAGTCCTTTCTCCCAGGTACGGCCCAACCCATCACCTTCTTACCACTCTCCCTTCCCAAGGGTCCCAAGATACCTTTTGGCCACAATATCCAACATTATGGAACTGGAGATATAGAAATTAATCTTTAAGTGGAAAGTTTTTATTTTCTGTAAGTTCTTTTTCATACACTTAAATTTTTCTCTATTATAGAGCACAATTTCCTTCATCAGTTATTTGGTATTAACTTAAATGATGCCAAGGAATAAGTTTTTAGCTAGCCAATAAATATACAATGCCAATGCAAGAATTATTCATTTATAATACACTTTAAAAATTTAAAATATACTTAAAAATATAAATGCCTTCACTTAGAAACTCAGTTATTAACAGTACCTTTTATTGTTAGATTAATTCCTTTAGGCAATCAGTGAAATGCTGATGTATATAATAAAAGAAAGAAATCAAGGGTGATAATAATTTCTTATCTGCAATGCCAAAATATGATACTCAAGACATTTTAAAGCTGTTTGGGTATATCACTGTCACTCTGTACTGCAAGATGGCCAGTACATCTCTGGATCAAAATATCAGAGGAATAGTCTCCTGCAATCATTCAGATATATTCCATTCTTTCCACGAATGTTTATTAAAATCTAGGTGCTGTGCTGGGTGCTGAGGATACAAAGCTGCAGACTTGTGGGAAACCTCAGAGAAATGATTTAGATACATATATGAACAATTATAGTAAAATGTAGTACGTATACATGGTATAGTTAGGAGGGAATAGTAAAAGGAAGGAAAGCCTAACCCAGCCTAGATTAGAAGGCATTGGGAAGGAATCAGGGGAGGCTTCCTGGAAGAGGTGCTATCTAAGCAGAATCTTCAAAGGTAATATTATTTAACAAGGTGAGGGAAAATGAGCTTGGGACAAAAGCAGGTCTCATGAGCAGAGGAGGCCAAGTAAGAAAGACACAGAATTTCATGTATGTAGATCTACAAATAGGTCAGTGCTGAAAATGTCAGGTAGAGAGCAGCAGGAGACGAGGATGGTGCCAGGTCACGACAGGTCTTGTATGCTGCTTTTCCCAGAGATGATGAAAGGTCGCTGAAGGATTTTTTTTGAAAGCAAGTAGATACTTGGTCATCTATGCATTTCAAATAAATTCCTTCCTTCATTCAAATGCTAACTGAGATAAGTGCTGGGGACACCGGTGTGGTGCAGAGAACAGGATGCCCTGCCCTCCTTGAGCGTACATTGAGATAAGTCACTTTGCAGATGGAATAAAGGGTAGGCTTGGAGTCAGGAGTGGGCTGAAGCAGTCCAGACAAGAGACAAGGAGCACAGGGCACTCAGAGCAGACCTTTGAAAATTTTTGAAAAACTGGCTAATTTGCATATGGGAAGGGACAAAGACAAGAATGCAGGAATGGAAGCAGGTAAAGATAAGCTCAGTATTTAACATGCTGATTCGAATGTACCTTATGGAATCCAGATAGAATTGTCAACAGGCAGTGAACACACAAACCTGGAGCTCAGCAAAAGATCTGAAGCTATAGAGACACAGATTTGGAGACAGAAGCACAAAGGGGAGTTACCTAGAGACGAAAACGGATCCATGTGTGCAAGTGGGAAGAGCTGTGATTTAGCATGGAACCCTGAGGAACACCAGCTCCTAAGAGGAGCATGGCAGGAAACCCCTAGAGGAAGCAGGGCAAGAACACCCAGAGAAATACACACGGGAGCGCCAGGAGTGTGAGTGTCAGGCAAGATCAGTGGTGACAACTGCAGTGGAGAGGCCCATTAAAGACAGAAAAGTGTCCACTGGCATTTGGCACTAATAAAGTGCTTGGTACCTTTATTCTGACTCTGTCCAGGTAGACGATCAGCACAAGGACATTTTGCAGTGAACTGAATGAGGAACGAGGGGAAAGGAAGCAGAGACGACGAGGGGAGCTAGATCTAATGGTTTGTGAAGTCTACATGGAAAGTGAGAAAAAAGGACAATAGCCGAGAGGGGTCCAAGGTAAAGGGGAGGATATTTTTCCTTAGTTTTCTTTCATTTTGTTAAGAATGGGAGAGACTTAGATGTGTTTACATGTTGACGGGAATGAACGAATAGAAAAGAAAAAAGAGAATGACCCTCACCATCTTATTATACCAGAAAGTCACGCCCGGTAGCTAGTAAAGTTTTTTTTGATTATTTGCTCATTCAGTATTTACTATGTCTTCTATAGGCATAGCACTGAACTCAGCACTAGTTCTGACTTCTTTGCATTTCAATTAAGGAACCTCCTTATAGAGACACACACGAGTGAATGTAGTCTTCTAAGACAAGGGGCATACATGTTATTCAAAGTGAACCCTGATGTACCCTGCAGTTTGGAAGACTTTGCTATGATCTTCAAAATGACAGCTTTCCAGCCACAGTAAAACTGCTGTTCTATTTATGCATTTCCGCTGTTGGCTACTGTGGCACACTTTGGGAATTCTCTTCTTTCAAGTTGCGTTCATTTTCGGGTTCTAAGCTCTAAGGCTCCGAGGTTTTTAAATTGCAAACTGAACTTCTGATTTATTTCAAAGCACAGAATTTGTGTAATGGGACACCAAATCCCCTGCTACTAAATAGAAAACAACTGTGAATTAAGTTATTAACTTGTTATTTTTGCCTAAGGAGCTGAGAGAAATATATGGATTTCAGGTGTCTAATTTCAAATTTAATTGAAATTTTTTGTAGCCTCCCAGGGAATAGAATTTGTACACTATCAGAAAACTGCTGGTTTTCTTAAAATTTTTTCTGTGACTTATTCTAAGAGGGACACTGTTACAGGAAGAATCATTTTCATTCACAGAACCACACAGGCAAATTAAAGAAAATAAAACTAATGCTCAAATCAATAATAGCAGCATTAGCTATAGGCTGTCTTGCACAGTAATATGGTAACTAAACTGTCTTTACAGGTGAAAAACTTGAGAGTCCTATTTTGAATTGGAAAAACAGGCCATCTCCCATTAAAATATTACAAAAGTTTCTTCAATGACCTCTTCTGTACTTTGGAAAGTAGGAAAGGAACTGGTAATTTTTTATCTTCTTAATGTGAATTCTTTTTGTTCTATAAAGCTTCAAAACTTTATAGAACTTCCAAAATTCTATAAAGTTCAGAACTTCCAAAATTCATCAAAATAGAATGACCACAGCAAGAAATTATTCACAAAGGGAAAGTGGAAGGTTCTTGAAAAAGGTTTGACTGTTAAGGGGGAAATGCACACGAATAAAAGCAGTGATAAAATTAGCAAAAAAAATTAAATGAGTTCAGTTCAAGAAGTTATAGATTCTTACTAGGCAATTAAGAGGAAGTCAGGACATCCAGGATACATTCTCAACTTTTGAGACTGACATCACAGAAAGGAACCACCGTCTCTAGCCCAAAATGGCCCCTTGGTAGGTCCTCACAGGACCCATGTGCTGGAATTTGGTGATTATGTTCTTTTTCTTGCACTGCGTACTTTAGAATAAGACTAATACTATTAAACCAAGGCAGAGGTGGTGCGGTACTGTGATTCTAGACAGTCCTGAAATGTTTCTCTAACAAATAGTGTCTAGAAATTAAAAGCCCACTCACAACATTACTCTGCATATTTGAAGAAATGCCAAAAATTATTCATCTATGTCTCATTAGTACTTTGGCCACCTCATGAGAAGAGTTGACTCATTGGGAAAGACTGATGCTGGGGAGGGATTGGGGGCAGGAGGAGAAGGGGATGACAGAGGATGAGATGGCTGGATGGCATCACGGACTCGATGGACGTGAGTCTGAGTGAACTCCGGGAGATGGTGATGAACAGGGAGGCCTGGCGTGCTGCGGTTCATGGGGTCGCAAAGAGTCGGACACGACTGAGCGACTGAACTATAACTGAACCGAACTGTATGTCTCATTAGTTGCCAGCATAAAAATTGTTCCTATCATTTTGATTTGAACATTTAAAAATTTTCACATTTTCTGAGAAGAAACTTATACTCGTTTTAAAGATACAGTCATATACAGGCTTTTAACTAGCATTTTGCTGGCTATATGAGAGATCATAAAAATCATTCATTTTTTTAAACCCATCAGCTAAAGCCATTTTGTAACAATTTCTATAATGGCATGAGTGCCACTGAATACTGGCTGGCCCAATAATTTGTACAGTCACAACTGAAGTCAAGAACAGGAACAAGTCTTTAAAAGAAGCTGATTCTTGCATAGCAATCACCTTGCAATTTTAGCTTCTTAATACTCAGAGGAAGCGCCATAATTCAAAAAGACACTGAAAAGTGGCTGTCTCGACCCCATGAATGATAGCCCACCAGGCTCCTTTGTCCATGGGATTCTCCAGGCAAGAATACTGGAGTGGGTTGCCATTTCCTTCTCCAAGTAACCTATTTGGGGGTTCAATATAAGTCTGCAAGCCTCCTAGACAGACTTTTCTGGTGTCAGTGAACAAAAGTTCTATTAGCAAAGGGCAAAAATTGAAATGTGTGGATTACTTCTGATTGAATGACTGCGTCCATAACAGAATATCTTCAGGTGACAAGACTAGTACCTGAACGATTAAATAATCAGGAAACAGTCTAGTATTTTTATTTGGAATCAATAATAAAGAGCCCTTAACAACTTCTTGTACCTGATCCCCTTTTATGCTAGCGTTAAAAAGGTGATAAAGGCCACTACCCAGCACCATCAGTGGCCTCGGTTGGTGCGTGTCTATTAAGTAAATGAAGATATGACTCTCCATGTTGTGTATTAGGGAGAATTAACATGTGGCAGATTCCATTCTCCCATGCTGGAGAAGCACATGGCTAGATGACATTTCCCCCTGGTGATCAGATAGGAACACGGGACTAAGTGGTTGCCAACGAGAGAGAGCAGAAATGAAGAGCCTAAGTCCTCAGCCTTGGGGAAACACGCTGTCCCCATCCTCTCATTCCCTGCCCCTCCAGGTAGGACAGTCCTGACTTGGAACATGCACACGCAGACAATGTCCTGAGGTGCAGTGAGATCCAGGGAGAAGGAACCTGGTGGGCCCCAATGACTGAAAACAGAACCACCACTTGCTCACTTTAAAGGCTCTCTATAGACTGTTACAGGAGAGAAATAAACTTCTCTCTCCTTTCAGCCATTGAATTATTGTTCCCTATTGAACCCCTATAGGGTTCCCTACTATAGCAGCCTGGCCTTACCTTAACTAATGCAAAATGTTTATAGAGACTTGGAAGCAATAACAAAAAGAAAAGAGGCTGGTACAGACAAAAAGAGGTAAGAAATCTGTCCAACCTATCTGTGGATTAGTCCCCAGGTAGCACCATCCTGCAGCACGGCAAACATGACAACATAAAAATAGTTTCTGAGTAAAAGCATAATTGCTCTCTGTGTGTTCAAAAGGGATTATACACATTAGAGAGAGATGACAGAGAGAGGGACCCAATTAAGCAACCTCAATTCCACATTTTCCCAAACCTGAGAAAAATACAGGCGCACACGGGTATGGTGGCATTTCTCTGAAAGGACCAGTTATAGCATCGAGGCAACTTCAAGAGGCCTGAATTCCCTGAGAAGTACCTCTTCCCTTCGTTTATCTGCTGCTTTCACGGTGGGCCTGGGCTTCGTTCCAGGGGTGACAGGCTGGACGGCCACAGAAGGAATGTAAGAAGGAACACTCAAGCTCACTTCCTGCTCCACTTGTCCTGGAAGCAGCAGCACGTCTGTTGAACACAAAATACATCACTCGATCCCTTCACCAAGTCCACAATTGACCTAAATCATCAAAAAGCCTATGACAGTCAAAAGAATGAGCAAATATGCTCAAGTAAAGTAGGCCCGTTTCACAACACCTATTCTCACTGGGGAACTTGGCTCAAGGGTGTCTCCCTTCTAGAAAATAAAAGCTGCTGGTGCATTAGTTTTTCTCTGATTGTTGCTATGTTAACAACCCATCCAAAAGGTCTGGGAGAAATGTTGTCTGGGGCACAGCTTGATCATGCCTTTCAACGCAACTTCTACTTCTATAGGAAACCAAGTCCAGAAGATGCTACTTTTGTCTCATTTTGCCACATTTTCCTAAGGGGGTAAAGAGAAAGAAAATGGAGTGTTGATTTCATCCTGTAACAATATGGCAATATTTCAAAACAACATATTAAAAAACAATGATGCCAGAAGGAAGGAACTTCCACTTGCAGCAGAAAAATGAAATAATCCGTCATACTCAGAATGCATGGCCTCATTTCCAACACTTGCAAACAACAATGTGTTTTGTGTTTCCAGCTTGTTTAGCACAACAGCAAGAATTCAAAAGCCAATCCTGGTTTTCTGATCAATCCATTAGAAGTAGATGTGTTCCCTTTATTTATTTATTTATTTTTGCACATGTGGCAGAATCATGGATGCATCATGGACAAACAATGATCTTCCACAGCTCTCTCTGAATACAGAAAAACAAACAGAAGCCCAAAAGGATTGCTCCTTGGCCTGTTTCTGCAGGACCAGAAGGGCTGCTGGAGCCAGCCAGTACCTTGCAGCTGGCGCAGGATGCTGCGGCCTGCTACTCAATGATGATCCTAATTAAGACACTAATTAAGTTCTCAGTGGAAGTGATTAATTAACAACAGGCATGCCTTGGCTGTTGCCAATGGGAGCATATATGAGGAGATAACTGAGCAGGTACTGCTATTCAAAAACGGAAACAGATTTGAAATACATCTCTCTCCACTGCAGATACCACCTGGAAGCTTAAGAATTTTGTAATCATGTCTTTTTTGATCCCTGAGTGAGGAAGATCCCCTGGAGGAGGAAACGGCAACCCACTCCAGTACTCTTGCCTGGAAAATCCCATGGACAGAGGAGCCTGGCAGGCTACAGTCCATGGGGTTGCACAGAGTCAGACACAAGTTAGAGGCTGAGCATGCACGCATGACTATGATTAATTACTGAAATCGTAGAATGTGACCTGATTAATTAGGGGAAATGAAAACAATAATACTAGCCAGCTTTTTATATGCATTAACTCAGCTAATCCTCTCAACAACTCTATTATTGCCTGTTTTACAGGCAAGGAGTTCTAACACCCAGAATCACCGCATTCAAGGCGCCACAGCTGCAGTCCGGCTGCAGAGCCCTGTTCTGAGCCCAAGACGTCACATCAGAAACTGATTTCTAAGAAAGCAGTTTCATCTCTTATGTTATTTAAATCTACCAGATTTGTATCTCCAAACTCAGGGCCAAGAAACATCACTATGATAAGCATGTTAACATGATTAGTCAGCAGTCAGTGTGTTCACACGTTTTATAATTAGAGAAGTAACACTTTTAAATACTCAGTAAGGTTGGTGGAAAGACTGGCTTTCCCTTGATGAGTCCAAAGCTAAACTCCTTCACTGGTTAGGGGCCAGCCAACAACAGAGGCAAGGAGAGTAAAGGTCAAGACTCTTAATATGAAAACCAATATCTACCAGACCCAATGGCTGCCAGAGCAAACATCACTTCAAATGTGAAATCAAAATCAATTCTGCTTTCAGAGCTATTTAAGATCCGACTGACAACACTGTGCATCAAAAAGAACAACTCTGCCATTCCTTGGCTGAAATTCTTCAGGTCCCTCATAGATTTGCAAAGAAGGTAGGGTTTTCAGCAATAATGGTTTCCTTCCTAAAAAGCCCACTGCCATGGGAACAGTTCTTTCAAAACAAGACGACTCAGTATCCACCACATTCCACGTTCCTGTCATTCGTTTCTCCAGGATAAAAGGAAAACACACAAACTTGCATAGTTGGAGTCTAACACACCCAGCACCTTATGTGTAGTAAATTCAACGCATACTTGCAGAAAGGAAATGGATTTCCTGTATCTCAACTTTTAAATTGAACAGCGCGTATAAGTCTACCTATCCATAGAACATTGTGAATGATACAAAATATGTAAAGTCCTTATCCTCAAAAGCTAAGTTTTTTTTACAGGGATATGATTTTTACACATAAAATCAGAGAATAGTCAACACAAAAACTGAACTGCTTTACCTCTAAATAGGACAGATTTACAAAATGGTGAAACCATTACAGACACGAACAGTCTGATAATAAGTAGGTTATAAAGTAAGCTACCTTGTCCTTTATCCATTTTATAGTCACTGGTGGGTTATATATAAAATAACCATTTATATATTCATTCTCTGAGAGGGAAAATAATTGTATTCATTGATGATGAGGAATGGAATTTCTGAAGATCTCTAAAGCTTTTAGACTGAAATCTGATCTTTAAGACACTTTTGCTATTGTTTAGTCACTAAGTCGTGTCCGCTCTTTGCAACCTAGGGACTGCAGCACACCAGGCTTCCTTGTCCTTTACTATTTCCCACAGCTTACTCAATCTCGGCTTACTGTTTCTAAAACAGTTAGTTTTTTCTTAACTATTGATAAATACCACCATCTTGACTGATGGGCTTTGTCGAGTTAAGGCAACTCTCAAAAAGGAATCTTCATGTTGGATGGCAAGCCTGGTTGAAAGCATTTCAATCTCTTTCTCAACTACATAATAAGAATGTCCAATGTTTATAAATTATCTGTTTCTGCCATGTGCCTTTCTATATTTAACCAATGACCAGCAAGTCAAAGGTAATATATTTAAAAGTAAGCAATCAAAAAAAAAAAGGTAATCTGACATCTGATAATCTAGACAACAATAATACTTAATCTGCCTATCATATTTATAAGATCAACCAATTCAATCCTTTGTTGCCATGTAGAAATAGCCAAAATTTACTGAAATTTTGGGCACTCCTCAAGACCAAAAAGGATACACATAAGAAATGGACTGAGGTCTCTTATGCATATGGATTCCAGCTATGATAGTTTATGTCAGAGTTTCTTGTTAAAAATTTTTGAAGATGCAAAGAGCTTTTTTTGGTGGGAGTTATATCTAACAATATTCACCATATTAGAAACTGAATTTTCAAATATTTGATTTCAAATTATTAAAATAATACAATCATTATTAAAATAAATACTTTTTAAAAAAGATATTTTCCAAAAGCAAAAATAATAGAAAAGAAGCATTGTTTTACATTTTCTGAATCTTTTAAGTTCTTAAGTAGAAGAAAGCTGGATTCTATATTTGCTTCTGCATTCAATTTTTGGAATATGCTGTTTCACATGATGAAAATGAAGAAATTCTAGTCTCACACGATATATATGTTGGAAAGGGGAGGAGTACTTTAATACTCCTTTTATACAGTTGGGGATATTCTTTGATACACACTGGATCTTGACAAATGATATTGGTTTTAAAAATATTTTCAATGTGCAACATGAAACACTTTCAGAGAAGTTTTCATGCTCTTATGTTTAAAATTCATTGGTCTGGCCTTTATCATAAATGAATTGTTTTCCTGTGCATGATTTTGTAACACCATAAATCGGTTATTTGGAAAATGGTGGTTCACTCTGTTATGCAGATCTTTCAAATGTTGACATATTTCATTATGCAATATAAAAGTCACATTAGTTAACATTACCAATTTTATCAAAAAAGCCTTTAAATATTGAGAAGCTGTCAAGCTCACAGTACTGGATATAAGTTTTCCAAAAATCCAATTTTCACTTGATCCATTGCCAACTTTATCACTGGCAATGAACACTATCAGTTGTTTGTCTTGAAAAGACAGCTTCACTTCATTCACTTTTGAGAACTACACTTTGTCAGTCATTCTTTCAAGTAAAAATGTTGATCCATGAAAGAAAAAAAAAATTAATTCAGCACACCACTCAACGGCACAAGTGTTTTTCATGAAAAAGTGTGTTTCATTTTTTCCATGAAAAAATGCTCGTGTATTTCATGTACACGTGAAATACAACTGTTGTGCGTCAGTATGCAGCAGAAGTGGATCAAGATTCAATAAAATTAATAATTTTTACTACTTCCCTGGTGGCGCAGACGGTAAAGAATCTGCCTGCAATGTGGAAGACTCGGGTTAGATCCCTGGGTCAGGACGATCCTCTGGAGAAGGAAATGGCAACCCACTCCAGTACTCTTGCCTGGAGAATTTCACGGACAGAGGAGCCTGGGGGACTACAGTCCACGGGGTCACAAAGAATTGGACGTGACTGAGCACACACCACACAAACACCATTTCATCGAAGACATTTTCAATGGAATCTGGCATTTGTTTTAACTACAAATTCATGACAGTGAAGGTAACAGTGACGACTAGTATAGCTTGGTGATTCTACCTTGAGTCACACTAAGGTACTAGTATCTTTACCCATCATTGCTTTTGCAACATCAGTGCAAACGTCAACATATTTGACCTTCAGACCTTGGAGTTTCCAAAGGAGCTCCCAGACCACATTTAATATCTGACCCTCATCATATAGTCTGAACCTTCCAGCAAGAACACTACAACAGCTGTGAAAATGATAAAAATTAACTAGTTAAAGGCACTGGAATGCTACCAGGAAAGCCCAAAACTTGAGGGGCTAAGATCCTGGAGAGAAGGAAAGTACTGAATGTGAGTCTAAGATTCTAAGCTGTTTTTCAACATATGGCATCTAGTGATTTGTAAGCAGAGGCTAAAAGACCAAGAAGAAGAAATAGGCTAAGAGGCTGAGAAGCTTAGCAGAACTACCAACAGATTCACAGTGCTCTGAAGACAAAAAACAGTTCAGGACTTCCAAAAAGAAAGGGCTGTAATTTACCCTGAAGGGCTACACCCTAGAAGCAAGCGAGAACTAGAAGTAGAGCAGCCCTCATAAAGCCTGAGGTGGTGGCTCAGATGGTGAAGAATATGCCTGCAACGGAGGAGATCCAGGTTCAGTCCCTGGGTTGGGAAGATCCTCTAGAGTAGGAAATGGCACTCCAGTGTTCTTGCCCAGAGAATGCCATGAACAGAGGAGCCTGAAGGGCTACAGTCCATGGGGTCGCGAAGAGTCAGATATGAATTAGCAACTAACACTTTTACTTTCTTTCATAAAACCTGAATCTCAGTCACCAAATCAGCTCAATCCCATATTGGGTTAAGCTGATCTATAACTACTCTAAATGCTAGCAGAGAATGTTGGAGTTTCTCTAAGCACAGATAAAGGTAACATCATCCAGAGCCTCTGTAATATTTTATATACAGTATTCAGCGCTCAAACAAAAATTACCAGGTATACAAAGACACTGGATCAAAAGGAAATTAATGATACACATGGACCCACGGAACATCTCAGTTATTGGAATTATGAGACAAGAACTTTAAAATAACCAATTAATACATTCCAATACATATATTACAAGATGGAGAATTTGGGCAGGGAACTGAAATTTTTAAAAATAGATACTCCAGATCTCTTGACAACTATAACAGAAATACTGATGGCTTTAACATCATATTTGATACAAGACAAGATTACTGAATTGAAACACCGTAGAAAATATTCTAGCTGAAGAAAGAAAGGAAATAGAAAATGATGGAAATGCAGGAAAGAGCATGGGGAAATGTGGGACATGATGAAAAGGTCTGGGCACAGGTATTATTTGAAGACATAATAGCTGAGACTTTCCCAACATTTATACGAATCCACAAACCCCAAGCAGAATAAATGCAAAGTAAACAATGCCAAGGCATAATGAAATTACTGAAAAACAAAGAGAAAATCATAGAAGTAAGCAAATGAGGTAAAAAACATATTGATATTACCTTCAAATGTACAACAATCAGATTGACATTTGGTTTTTCTACAGTTTTCAATAGAGGAACAATTAACACCATAACAAAACAGAATAACACCTTTAAAATGCTGAAGAAAATAATTATATATATTCTGGGTAGAATTCTCTACCCAGAAAAAATAGGAGGCCATGAAACAATAATATGTGATTGATCCAAAATAGGCAAAAAATGAGTGAAGAAAAGAATATATAACTGGCAGAACAAGTGGAAAACAAAACAGTAAGATAAGAGATTTAAAGTCAAATATATCAGCAACTATATTAAACATAAATGGATCAGACACTCTAAAAGACAAAGTTGGGTGTGTGTGTATGTGTGTATAGATGCACATGAATTAATCATACGCCACTTTCAAGAGACACATTAACCAACACCCACTCCAAGAAAAAAATTGCAAAGTAAAAGTGGAAATATATAAGGAGGCAGAAGACTACTACTGCTATCCAAGAAGCTGGGGAACAAGCTGGGGAAGGTCTGGGAAGACTGACTTACGGCTGGAGCTGGCATTTGACAGTGATAATAAATCATATCCCTCTACCTTTAAATATAGCAATAGAGGAAAATACATTCAGGAGACAAAATAACGGGGATCAAAATATGAGCTTTATAAATAATGAAGCTGATTTTGAAAATGGAGCTTGTCTTGCAGTCACAATTGGATCTCTTGCTTATTGAGCTTTCCTCCCAAATCTAGACCTCAGACTATCCCACCTGAGAGGAAGTCCACACAGATGACACGAATCCAGCCAGGTAAAAGGAGAACCTCTTCACATCCCTGTAGCTCTTGGAGTAGGGGCTCAAGAGTGATACCTCCAGAACTGTCTAGAGCTGGTTCTCAGCTTCAACAGCATATTAGAGTCACCTGGGGAGCTTTAAAACCTGCCAGTGCCCAGGACACACACCAGGCTACCGGAAAAGGATCTCCAAAGGCAGGATGCAGGTATTGTCTTTTTTTTTTAAAGCTCCTCAAGTGATTCTAACGTATCTCAGGTTGAAAACCACCGGGTAAGGCAGGCCTGGGTCCCCTGTAAAGTGTCTACAATAAGAAAGGTGGCATGAGCACAGAAGAGAGAACATACACCTTCCAAACAGCATGACCCCAGAGGAAGAAGCAAAAGCCTCATCCATACACATCCAGTATTTTCCCCTGATCTCTCCAATTAGATAAAACCTTTCTTTTTTCCTACGGGAGAAATAAACATAGGAACTGTTGAAAGGGTGTAATTATCATGCCAATTCTGTTCTCAGGGATGGAGTGGAAGCATTTATCTTTGTGGCTGACAAGGCTTTCAAACTGGAGTTTAATAGATGGATAAGTCTGCACATAAAAAATAATTGGAGGAATAGAAATAAAGGAACATTTTGAAGCTAGGATTTTTTTCCTTCTCAACGTTTTTAGTGATCTTCTAAGCAATGAAATGATGATTTTTAACAGTCTCAAGTGTAGTAAATGAAATGCCTAAACTATGAATTGGCAGAAATATGCCATCCTCTCCTAGCTCAGGATCTTTACATAAGCTGTTCTCATCCTGTTGCTATACTCTCCTGCCCACCCCTCACCTAGCTAATAATTACTCATCCTTTAGATCTCAAGCTCTCTGCTCTTTATCTGATCCACAGAAAAATTAAATTCCTCTACAATGTGCTCTCATAAGATCTAGAGCAATTTGTAATTATATATTTGTCTCTATCTGGTTAATGTCCAATACTTCCAATAAACTATGAATTTCCATAAGGACAGGAAACAGATATGTTTTATTTTTTATTTTATTCCCAGATTCAGTCACAGTTGTTAAATATTTATTGAATAAAAGCCAGGTCATTCATAGGCTACATAAAGCTGCTCTAAGTTGCAGATAAGGAAAATTTCAAAGGAAAAAAAAAAAAAAAAGAGGGAGAGGGAGAGAAACTGATATCTTCATTAAAATTGTAAGCACTGGAAAGCTTGAAAATGAAAATCAAATAAGGCTGCCAATCTTCAAGCAGGAATCAGTTGCCCATTTTCATTCAATGAAATCAATCACAACATAAGTACATACACTGGCCAAGAAACTTGTATAATACAGTATAATTCTGAATACCAGACCTCAAAACAGTCTCTTTGACCTTCTGCACTCATACAGAGAATAGGCGGGGCAAACTGAGGGGTGGAAATAAAGACAATCAGAAGATTCTTTCTACTCTAAAGGGCAAACCAATTGTTGAGTCTTCTGTGATCCCATGGACTATATAGCCTGTCAGGCTCCTCTGCCTATGGGATTTCCCAGGCAAGAATACTGGAGTGGGTTGCCATTTCCTTCTGCAGGGAATCTTCTCAACTCAAACCAAACCAGAGTTTCCAGCATTGGCAGGCAGATTCTTTTACCACTGAGCCACCAGGGAGGCCCCTATAATAATTAATACCTATTCCAAATAATAATCTTTCTGGATATGCATGGCAGTAAGTAACCAGGGTAATTATCTTGTCTCAAAGGAGGGAAAAAAAAGTTAATTTAATGTCAAATAAACACAGGGCACCACACTTTGTGGCCAAGGTTTCCTTGGACAACTGGTCAATAGCACGGCACTGGGATGGCTTCTTGGAAAAACTGTGTCCACCTGGGCTGCTGAAACAACAAGCTAAATCCCAGGGCAGCATCAAAGGCCTGAATCTTGGAGAATATTTATGAAAATGAAGAAGGTGAACAAATAAAGTCAACGGTAGAAAAACAGTAGGCAACTCACTTCCTTGTTGCCCCAGGCAAATCTGTTGTTTAAACAATAATGACAGAATCTAATCAGTAAGCCTCTCAGCTGCCAAAATTATACAAGCAACTTGCTTATTTAAAATGTCACATTTCCCATCTGATATATTTACCTTCTGCTCATATTCCTGAAGTGTAATACAAATTAGAAGTGTAATACAAATTAGACCCAAAGATAAAACCCACCTTGGCAAATAACGTGCGTGTGTGTGTTTTTTTTCTTTCAGATGACCCAGATTGTACATTAGAAAAACGGTGAAGCTCGGTGGTCTTTTCAGTAATTGGAACAGATCACTGAAGCCTTGGTTGCTTTTTAGCCTTGACTTTTCACATTATTTTACACCTCAGAAGGTCTTGACTAGCTCATCCAAGCCCACTGAGACTTGGTTCAGCCTCAAGAAGCTTTTATACACAAATGAAAAACTACCTGTTCTCAAATTTCTGGAAAAATCATACTAGTGAGACGTTTTTATGCAATCTTTTAAACAAAAGAAATAGACCTAATAGTAATAAAAAAAAATAACTTAAAAAATGTTTAAAGGAAATAATGTGAAAGTAGTGGGCGAAGTAAAGACTAATTTAAAATACTGATACAACCAAAATCAAATTCACTGGCTATGCAGGATCATGTCGGTATACAGACTTTCTAATTACTGGCAAGAAAAGTAACCATCACAGAAACGTTCCACCTGTACACTGTTGTGCCCTCCTGTGAAGCTAACTCTATGTTGCAAATGTATACATGCCAATTCCAAGTGCCAACTCCAAGTACTACCCACAGAAGAACTATATCAGAATCCCCAGGGGGAGTGGTTAATAACACAGATCACTAGCTGTCACGAAAGACCTTCTGAATTAAACTCTTTTTTTGGGAACAAGACTGAGGAATCTGCTCCTTTCTCCCAAACTACCCAAAACCCAGAAACAGTGCGCTTGCTCTACAAATTTGCCTCCCTCATCAATCCTTAGCAATATCTTCGAATCCAATCAGAACCCCTAAATTGCTCTTATAAAGAAACTCAGAGCCACCTAAGGCACGGAAGTTAAAAGAACCTCTCCCAGGAGTCTGTGATTCCCTTAGATCCCTCATCTCCCTTAAACCAAGTAAGCAAGGGGAAAAAAGTCTGCAGTTTGCTGGTTAATAGACTGCTTGAGAAACAGTCCTTTCAGTGGAGTACGGTTATGTTTGGAAGCAGAATAAAAATGTTAATTGCTTCCAATTACCAAAGCCTCTCAAATTCAGGGGGAACCAGAGAAGCCCAAGCAAAGGTTTCTATAGACAATTTACAGACAGCAGTCCACAAAGCAGCTACAGCCTGCACTTTAACTCCTGTGTGATCAGAAAGAAGCCCTCCTCCCCAACAATAATGACCACAATGGCTGTTTATGACCACCTAATGACTGTAAACAGCAAACACCAACAACCAACTCCCCTGTGGAAACTGCCCCATGGAAACATTCAACATTAATGTTGAGATATTGCATATTAAATTAGGAATAAGAGTTTTCAAAACAACTCAAATTTTGAACGTATTTCAAAGCTCTTTGGAGTAACAAAGGATACCTATGCTTACACAGAAATGTTAACCAGGAGAGGAAAAAGGCCTCATAAACATCATGGACGATGTACATGTCAGCAGACAGCGGGCTCTCTCAGCCCAGCCTACGTAGAACAGCCCAGAAAAACACATTCACAACACAGCTTTAGTTTTAAGTGTTTGGCCTACATATTAATAAATATTTATAAAAGCAAAAATCTGGATTTTATTTTCTTTTGTGTTTATTTTATGACCAACTCTCATAATGTTTATGATCAACTGGTATTTTACGGAGCATTCAAAACTAATCTCAATTTATAGCATGATGCAGAAATTCTAAGAAATAAGAGTTTGACTTAAGTGGGTCTACTTGAGACAATTATCCAAAAATCAATCATATGGTAAATGGAAGATGGGAGGAAGAAAATCTTTATTTCTTTTAAGACCAAAGACTTTACAACCTTCAACAAGCTTTGTTTGACCTTTCAGCTGAAATCTTTATTAATAAAAAAAAGAGACTTCAGGACTCCAGTTTTCTGTATCTCAGGGAAAGGAGGGGTAAGAATTGCACCCCACGCCCACCCACCCAGGGGTAAAAAAAAAAAAAAGCTGTCTAAAGTCTTACGTGTAGTTTCTAGAAAGAGGTCAAGCAGTGTAGGAAGGAAACAAAAAACATACCCTTGCTCAGTTGAGGATTAATCTCTTCATCCAGGTCTAAATCTTCTATATCAAGGAAATTGTCTACCTAGAAAAGGATTAATATCATTTTTATGCAAATCAAACCTAGAGGAAAAAAAAATGCAGTTAAGAATCAATGAATCCATTTCTACAACACTCAAGTGAGCAACTGAATCCAATTTTCTCATTAACTTTTGAGTCCCAGATAGAGTCCTTTGTGTTCACTGTGCTTTCCCAGAGACATCTGAAAGCAGCAGTAAATTTAGAAGCTGGCCTGGATTTTGTAGGCACCATAATAAAATCTCTAGACTGAAAGAAAAAATACAGTCTGGGGAGGTTTTGAAAAGTTTTTGTTCCTGATTCTATCCCAGAATATATACCACCATCAAGACAGTCCAAAGCAGTGTCTCTGTCTTTTGTTTTTATTTTATTGCTCTTGTTTCTCTGGCCAGCGATGGTGGTGGGTCTGACTGTTCTCATAACAGTGTGCTTTAAATTCCAAAGACAGAAGAAACTAAAGCAGGAGAGAAGGTTCATTCGAAACAAAATCATCCTGCCCCAGGTAACCACACGAAAGGAGAGCAGGGCAAAAAATCAAGCGTTCTCTTTCGAGCAAATAAAACTGAAGATTACTTCAAAGGTAAAAAGCAGAGCAAATGACCTTTATAGACACAATAGCAGCATTTCAATGAAAAACTATTCCACGTGGAATACTGCTTTCCACAGCAAGCTGACAATGACACATTTTAGATTAACAAAATGTTAACACTTCATACATGAACTGATTCATCTCAGGTGAACATCAAAGAGTGTAAATTAAAACAATGATTTCACCACTGGCAGACCTAGCAAAGGCAGGATGTCGAAATGCCTTTTATGCTTATGATCTAAAACATGTGCATGACAAAATACCATAAAATCATAAATTTAGATTTCATCATTGGAATTCAAAACACAGCCTAGGCCTTTCTTCCCCACTCTACTTATCAGACTATGGCTTTTACACAGGAATTAAAAATGGTAGCTTCCACTGCTTCTAAGTACATAACTGCAGTTATTTTTTGACATCCAAGTGACAGCAAAAACTTATCTTCCAAATGATGGTTTAGCGCTAAAACTTGAGAATCTGTTATATTGTCATTTCTCTTAATGGTGTAAGTTCAGGGGAATGAGAGTCATGTTCCTCTATTGAAGCACCACTTCTACTTCTAAAGCTTTGAGGAAAAAAGATCCAGAACCCAGCCAACCAAGACAGTTGAAGATAATCAAACATCTTTTTTTTTTTTAATCAAACACCATTAAAAAAAAAAAAATCACATGGACAAAATCTGCTGAATTTTCCAAATCTGTATGGGAGATAGCAAATGAGTCCTGTGAGGTTTTTGTGCTTTTTTAGGGTTTTGGCCATGGAACAAAATTGAATCATGCCTCACCTTCGCCTCCCCTGCTCGATTCAGATCCCCTTGAAAGGAACTGCCAGCTTTTTGGCCATCATCTATCATTATCTGAAAAACAAGACAAAAACCACTGAAGACATATTGATGGGAACTTGAAATAACAGAAAATAAAGGAGCTGGTCTGTAGCCCTTCAGGCACAGCTCTCCCCTTCCGGTTTCTGTTCATTAGCTATGCTTGATAGACCATCACACCTTAGTGACGGCAGATTTGCTAGGTCATAGTGGTGGTCAGGGAATAGGTTTCAGGAGGTCTGACTTCTACTTCTGACCTCTAGACCCACCTACAGTGCACCTTAGAGTAACATACTTCATCTCGGTTTTCTCGTGCGTGAAACAGGAACACTCCCCCTCTTGTTACCCCAGCTCCCATGCCACCCAACGAACCTCTGCAGGACAAAGCAGAGAACGCTAATACAACACTTTCAAGTTATGCGGAAAAAATATTGTGAAACAATTCTTTGCCTTGCACATACTGGTTAAAGATTCAACAGAAAATGTAATTCCTACTGCCACTGATTGCCAATAGACAGAAAATCTTCCAAGAAAAAAAAAAAAGTTTTGTCCCTTAACTGTCTCTCTGGAATAATTTTTAGAAGTAAAGAATTATAGGCCTTCACTGTATATAAACACACTTCTAACATGAAGATGTTTTTCCCTTGCATAAAACCACAATCTCATATACAATTCTATCCACAATATCACAGGGAAGACATGTGAGATATAAAGTAGAAACTCAAATGGCTTAAAAAAATAGAACAGTTTCCACTAGGATTCCTTGATTGTTAAAAAAACATAGCTAGAAAGAATGTGAACATAGTCTCTGAAATCTTGAAGATTAGGAAGAGAGCATCTAACATTTATTTACTGACCAACTCTTGGAAAAACCAAGATAACACGTTCTACTTTAAGTCTGAAGGACTGAAACCACGACAGTAAAAGAAACTCCATTTACACAGAGAATTATAAAAAGGAACTCTTTTATCCCAAACAGAAGATAAGCTAAAATATAGAAGTAATTACAAGAAAAATCTGTAGATGGCAGATCCTGATATTATCATAAGCTGGCTGTTGAAACCATGAAATGTAATGACGATTGTCAGCTAAGTAATCAGGGGCTCTCCTTCTAAAGTCAGGAGGGTGAGTTACTGATCCAACAACTGTCCAGTGTTTTTTATATTCTTACAGTCTCTTGTTTCAAATTCACAGTGAATTGTTTTCTCTGCTTCCATAAATGCGCTATGGTAGTACCTGCTCCTCTTCCGAACACTGTGATGAAGTGCGAAGAAAGATGGCTTTATTGCTAAGGCGGTGATCGTTCGGTTCATTTCTCTGAGTAAATTTTATTGAAGTAAAATTGTTTTTTGAAGAATTAGCTCCAAAGGCTTCTCTTTTGGTCACATTCTCTGAAATGATAAATTACATAATATTAGAAAACACCCACCACATCCAGTCTAGTTTATTTTGTGTTTATTGAGAATTTTTCTTCCAAACAGCAACAGAAAACTTTTCAAGGTCATCTACAAACTGAATGCTTGAAGCATTAAGTACTCTTAACCTATAAAGTTATTTCTAAAAATGCATAAAAGACAACACTATTTTATTCACTATTCAACAAACATTTATAAGAGCTTACTATATATCCCGCATTGTTCTCAGCCTGCGTTAAAAGGTCAATAAAATACAGTATTTGCAAGACTCTTAGACATTACCCGGAGAAGGCAATGGCAACCCACTCCAGTACTCTTGCCTGGAAAAAACCCATGGACGGAGCGGCCTAGTAGACTGCAGTCCATGGGATCACTAGAAGTCTAACATGACTGAGTGACTTCAATTTCACTTTTCACTTTCATGCATTGGAGAAGGAAATGCCAACCCACTCCAGTCTTCTTGTCTGGAGAATCCCAGGGATGGGGGAGCCTGGTGGGCTGCCGTCTCTGGGGTCGCACAGAGTCGGACACAACTGAAGCGACTTGGCAGCAGTAGACATTACCCATCTCTTTTTTTTTTTTTTCCCTAAATTTGAGAGGTTTTTTTTCCAGAAAGAAAAACACCAATACAGTACACTAACACATATATATGGAATTTAGAAAGATGGTAACGATGACCCTATATGCAAGACAGCAAACGACACACCAATGTATAGAACAGTCTTTTGGACTCTGTGGGACAGGGCGAGAGTGGGATGATTTGAGAGAATAGCACTGAAACATGTATATTATCATATGTGAAACAGATCGCAGTCCAGGTTCGATGCATCATACAGGATGCTCAGGGCTGGAACACTGGGATGACCCTGAGGGATGGGATGGGGAGGGAGGTGGAGGGGGGTTCAGGATGGAGAACACATGTACACCCATGGCTGATTCATGTCAATGTATGGTAAAACCAATACAATATTGTAAAGTAATTAGCCTCCAATTAAAATAAATAAATTTAAAAAATAAAAGTAAAAATATGGAAGCAACATACAGATGATTTTAGAAAATTTATAAGAGAAAAAAATTAAAATTAGAATATCACACATAATCCTACAAGACAGAAATGCTACAAAACAATTTTTTCAGTGACTATTTTTCTCATCTTTTATCTATGCATCCATAAACTTCTAAAACAAAAATGGAACTGTACGATACATACCATATTATAAGTCAACTTGAGAATATTTTTTCCATATTATTGCATATTCTTCTGTGTAATTTTAATGACTGTAGAGAATTCCATTGTATATATTTAACATAGTTTATTTAACCAATTCATATTCTCAATTATTTAAACTGTAACAGTAAATACCTTTGTACTAAATCTTTGCACATTCATGATTTTGTCCTTAGGATAAGGAAAGAGTCTAAGATTTCATCCTAAATTAAGAGAAAATTATGATAACATGGTGCCATTAACAGAAATGTGGGGGATAAATTCAGATGAGAGAGGACAAATTAACCTTTGTCCCAAGTTGCATTTGAGGCTCCAGAGGAGACTGAGGGAAACGTACCTGGGGCAGCTGCAAACGTAGGCTAACATGTGGGCGAGAGTCAGAGCAACAGATGAAAGGGCTAGTGAGCCAACTACCCTGCGGCCAGGGCTTAAGCCATTAAATTAGTTTTAATATTAGCAGTAATATTAAAATAAATAAGGGTTAACACTTACTTGAGTGTCAGACAGTCTTTTATATGCATCTCATAAATCTCATTTAAACCTTGCAATTGCCGTAGAGGTAGGTACTGTTAGTATCCCCATTTTTCAGATGAAGAAATCAAGGCCTACAGAGAGCCTAAGTACCCTGTTCAAAGTGATACAGCTGGTAAGTAGCCAAGTAGGGATTTGAACCCAGTCCTTCCTAACCACTTACTGTGCTATGCAACTTAACTGGGAGCGTAGCACTGGCACAGATTCACTGCCATGTGTGAAATAGATGGCTAGCGGGACACTGCTATGTGACAGGACGCAGCTCAGTGCTCTGTGTCCTGAACCGATGGGACGGGAGGTGCGGGCAAGTGGAGGCCCACTGAAATCAGTGGGATTTGTGTTCTAATGACCTCAGCCTGGTGCAAGGTGGCCAGAATCCTTTGTCTGTTTCTGAATACCTCATTTTGGTAGAATTAAGACTTGTAGGGCTGTCTGCAGGACATTTAACATAGAAGTACTATTGGGGAACAGAGGTAAGGTGCATGTGTGCATGCTAAGTCACTTCAATCATGTCCGACTCTTTGAGACCCCATCGACTATAAGCACACCAGCTTCCTCTGTCCGTGGAATTTTCCAGGAAGGAACACTGGAGTGGGTTGCCATTTCCTTCTCCAGAGGATCTTCCCCCGCCCAGGGATGGAACCGGCATCTCTTCCATCTCCTGCACTGGCAGGCAGATTCTTTACACTTGGCACCTGGGAAGCCTATCCTTTAAGTCTAGCACAACCTAAGTCTAGTAGTTCCAGAGAAAATACTGTGTACCCAGCACAACGTTACTGTAATAACCTATTGACTTACATATTTGAAAAGCACAGTCACGTCTGGGAAGAACAGATGCTCTCTAAGGACAAGTTCTATTTGTTCTTGTAATCACTCAGTGTACTCCTCTGCCATTTCCAATAAAACACCAGGTTATTTGACACATAACCAGATGAAACTCCTTCGAAATAAAGAGCAAAATATAATGAAGTCCTGGCTTCTGATGCTGATGTGGAACGACTGTTCAGGTGTCAGATCGAACAAAACTTCTCATTCACTCTTTTAAAACTTCTTCTTATTGTACACATAGAGCTTTCATTTTTAAAATACCGAAAGATGCAGAAAAAAAACTCGTTCTCTGTCTGACTCAACCTATGCTTGAAGACTCCTTCCTAAACCTTGAAAGCAGTTTCACAAGAGTACATACTGCTTTACTCCAAAGACCCCAAAGTGCATCTTACAAAGGCTTTCATCATTTTAAAAAACAAAAGCAAAGAAAAATTAATCTCTGGGCAGAATCAGTTCAGTTCAGTTCAGTCGCTCAGTCGTGTCCGACTCTTTACGACCCCACGAATCGCAGCACGCCAGGCCTCCCTGTCCATCACCAACTCCCAGAGTTCACTCAGACTCACATCCATCAAGTCAGTGATGCCATCCAGCCATTTCATCCTCTGTCATCCCCTTCTCCTCTTGCCCCCAATCCCTCCCAGCATCAGAGTCTTTTCCAATAAGTCAACCCTTTGAATGAAGTGCAGAATAAGATAGGAGAAAAGTTCCTTTTCAATATGATAATAACAAAATTGCAGATGATGGCACAGCCCAGGATCCAAAGTGGCCTAAAGCCTGATTCGAGTGCCAGATGTTGCCTCCCAGAGTGATTCTGGTGGCGATCCACACATCCCATCCAAGTGTGTGTCTCATATTCTGCTGTTTCTGTTTTTCATCAGAGTCTTTTTCCACCCTTTCATCTGATCCCTAATGTTTCTTGCTTTGAAATAAGCGTCAGACATAATACACTTAAGAAATATAATAGCAATATTTCAGAGAACAAGTCGGTTTTTGAGACCTTAAAGAGCATTTCTTTTGGGTATTTCTGAGTCAAGACTTCAATATACATGAAACAAAGGTTGTATTTTTTTTTTCCTAAAAGTTTCATTATTCTGAAGCAGTGGAATTTCAATTTTCTTTTGATACCAAACAGACAAGCTTCCAACAGATTTTCCTTGCAAGGCTACCAACTATACCTATTGTGTCTATTTTCAGGCCAAAGAAAAAGTTTACTCTCCTGGAAAAGGGTTGAAACTACTGATACCTTGATAAATTAAACACCTATCATAAATTGACTGTATATATTCCAGATGAAAGCGATCTGTTTCAGAGAACTCAGTTTCAAAAGAAATTTTTAAAAATTCAAATTCCCCCATTCAAAGGCTGGACTAGTGTTCATGAGCTGAGAAGAAAGTTTAGGCTTCTGGCAAAGTTTTCAGAAATCAACCCAACCAACATAAGAATTCACGATCTAATCCTCCTGGCAACCCCTAAGAGTCTGTTTTTCTGCACCATGGTCAACAGTGATATAAATCAAGAGCATGTTCCCAGTCATGAAGTGATATTGAATATGTTGCTATAAGGAAAGAAAAATTCATGGGGGGGGGGTGTGTGCAAAATTCTGTGCAACACTGGGTAGCTGCAAAAAGCCTTCTGACAAGAGCGTAGGGGCTAAGCATTCATGCTTATAACAAGGTTGGGTCCTTTGAAAATCAGGGGGGGTGATTTTCACATCACATTCCTAGCCTAGAGCAATGTTTCTCTGGACAATATCGGCTCTTCATTTGCCCAGCCAAACTACTCCACGCCACTGCTTCTTAATCACGTGCTCCTTGGTATCTGGCCGCCCCTGGAGCGAGAGTCATTAGGGTTAAATAAGCAGTTTAAAAGCCAATCGATCATAAATCAGAATAAATCCAAAGAAGCTAAATTCAGCAGCCAACGGTTCTGCCTAAATTCCCTCTGCAGCACTCTGAATTTCAACTGTTTCATGTTCTTCACTGGAAAGGGCGCAGGGAAGAGGGACTTGCCTCAGCCTGGCCAGCCAGAGATCACTGTGCTTTCCCTGAGGCTGGACAGTAACTGACTCATTATTCACAGTCAGAGCTCTCAAGCTGCCAGGACACAAATGTACAACCCTAGCTCAGTAAAAAAAAAAAAAAAAAGAAAAAAGTGTGTCAAAAGTCCAAGATGAGGGACACAATAGCAGTTGATTTTTTTTTTTAATTTTACTTTATTTTACTTTACAATACTGTATTGGTTTTGCCATACATCAACATGAATCCGCCACGGGTGTACACGTGTTCCCAATCCTGAACCCCCCCTCCCACCTACCTCCCCATACCATCTCTCTGGGTCATCCCAGTGCACCAGCCCCAAGCATCATGTATCCTGCATCAAACTTAGACTGGTGATTCGTTTCTTATATGATATTATACATGTTTCAATGCCATTTTCCCAAATCATCCCACCCTCTCCATCACCCACAGAGTCCAAAAGACTGTTCTATACATCTGTGTCTCTTTTGCTGTCTCGCATACAGGGTTATCGTTACCATCTTTCTAAATTCCATATATATGTGTTAGTATACTGTATTTGTGTTTTTCTTTCTGACATACTTCACTCTGTATAATCGGCTCCAGTTTCATCCACCTCATCAGAACTGACTCAAATGTATTCTTTTTAATGGCTGAGTAATATTCCACTGTGTATATGTACCACAGCTTTCTTATCCATTCATCTGCTGACGGACATCTAGGTTGCTTCCATCTCCTGGCTATTATAAACAGTGCTGCGATGAATATTGGGGTACACATGTCTCTTTCAATTCTGGTTTCCTTGGTGTGTATGCCCAGCAGTGTGGAGATTCCTTAAAAAACTGGAAATAGAACTGCCTTATGACCCAGCAGTCCTACTGCTGGGCATACACACCGAGGAAACCAGAATTGAAAGATGACATTTTTGCAATGTCCAGTGTTAGGTGCTTTCAGGGAGGAAAAAAAAAAAAAGTGAAGCGAATGTAAAGTTGCTGTAAGTTTATTTTCAGGGAGAAAAGCTGAGTGGTAGTTGAATTATGCAGTTCATTCAACCCAGAGGTTGTAAATACGTGCAATGTGATCAAGATGGGGAAGACCCAGTCCCTGTCCATACAGAGTCTACAGACTAAGAAGTCAAGCCAGGTTTGCAAACCACTCAGCTAGAACACAACTAAGGCAGAGGATGGACTTCCCTGGTGGCTCAGGGGTAAAGAACCCACCTGCCAAAGCAGGAGACGCAGGATGGATGCCTGGGTGGGGAAGATCCTCCGGAAGGAAATGGCAACCCACTTCAGTATTCTTGCCTGGGAAATCCCATGGACAGAGGAGCCTGGAGGGCTACAGTCATGAGGTCACAAGAAGAGTCGGACACGACTTAGCAACTAAACAACAAAAGGAGGGGTTGTAAGGAGAAGGGTGAAGTCACGGTTGGTTTAGGAGAATCACAACAGACTTCATATAGGAATGCGGAGTCTGAGCTAGACTCTGAAAACTGGCCACGATTTCAGCAGGTGAACCCTGCGTAGAGCTATCCCACAGAAGAAGAACCGCACACAGAAGAACCACCACACCTCCAGGAAGACAGGAGTACATACTGGGCGATGCAGGAAGGCCTGCTACTTACAGGGCCTGACAAAAACTCTGCACTATACCAAGGCCCTAGGGAGTCATAATTAGACCACTAAGGAAATGAACGGGATGGAATGCAGGAGAGTGCTTTAGGTACTGGAGGTAAAAAGTACAACGTTACCCCAACAATCCAAGCGAAAAGTAAAGGGAGCCTCGGTAACAGTTTAGAAAGGAGAAAAGAGTTCACAAAGTGGGTTCTTCTTGTGTTTCTAGAACAGAAATGAAGACTCTGTCTCCAAGTGGTTATGTTTCTCCCGCGAGATATCTCAGAAGGTTCACCTGATCTTTCCACGGCAATCTATACTATTCTCTTAATTTCATTTGGCATGCCCTCAGTTCAGTTCAGTTCAGTTCAGTTGCTCAGTCATGTCTGACTCTTTGCAACCCCATGAATCGCAGCACACCAGGCCTCCCTGTCCATCACCATCTCCCGGAGTTCACTCAGACTCATGTCCATTGAGTCCGCGATGCCATCCAGCCATCTCATCCTCGGTCGTCCCCTTCTCCTCCTGCCCCCAATCCCTCCCAGCATCAGAGTCTTTTCCAACAAGTCAACTCTTCGCATGAGGTGGCCAAAGTATTGGAGTTTCAGCTTTAGCATCATTCCTTCCAAAGAAATCCCAGGGCTGATCTCCTTCAGAATGGACTGGTTGGATCTCCTTGCAGTCCAAGGGACTCTCAAGATTCTTCTCCAACACCACACTTCAAAAGCATCAATTCTTTGGCGCTCAGCCTTCTTCACAGTCCAACTCTCACATCCATACATGACCACAGGAAAAACCATAGCCTTGACTAGATGGACCTGAGTCGGCAAAGTAATGTCTCTGCTTTTGAATATACTATCTAGGTTGGTCATAACTTTTCTTCTAAGGAGTAAGCATCTTTTAATTTCATGGCTGCAATCACCATCTGCAATGATTTTGGAGCCCAAAAACATGAAGTCTGACACTGTTTCTACTGTTTCCCCATCAATTTCCCATGAAATGATGGGACCAGATGCCATGATCTTCGTTTTCTTAATGATGAGCTTTAAGCCAACTTTTTTGCTCTCCTCTTTCACTTTCATCAAGAGGCTTTTTAGCTCCTCTTCACTTTCTGCCATAAGGGTGGTGTCATCTGCATATCTGAGGTGATTGATATTTCTCCTGGCAATCTTGATTCCAGCTTGTGTTTCTTCCAGCCCAGCGTTTCTCATGATGTACTCTGCACAGAAGTTAAATAAGCAGGGTGACAATATACAGCCTTGACATACTCCTTCCCCTATTTGGAACCAGTCTGTTGTTCCATGTCCAGTTCTAACTGTTGCTTCCTGACCTGCATACAGATTTCTCAAGAGGCAGCTTAGGTGGTCTGGTATTCCCATCTCTTTCAGAATTTTCCAGAGTTTATTGTAAACAAAAACAAAAAAAAACAATCTTGGTGGTGGTGGTGGTGGTAGGTATTGCAGCATGCTTGCAATCTGTCAAATGGATCACACTGTGCTGCAGAGAGGCTGCATGTATAATCCCATAAGACGAGTTCCCCTTGCAACAGCTTCATTCGAGGCTACAGAAGGGAGCTGGCCCAGCATAGGTACAGATGCAGCATATGTGAGCGCAGCTTCCCTGAGCTCCCAGAATCCCTAACAGGCTGACCCATTAGTGACACTGTCTACACAAGGTAGGATACTGTGCCATCTGGGAAGTTTGTTTCTTTTTTGTATCACAGTCTTTATCTAACTAAAATTTTCGAGTCTATGCTGCTGCTGCTGCTGAGTCGCTTTAGTCCTGTCTGACTCTGTGTGAACCTATAGACTGCAGCATGCCAGGCTCCTCTGTCCATGGGATTCTCCAGGCAGGAGTACTGGAGCGGGTGGTCATGCCCTCCTCCAGGTTAAGTCTATGCACATATGGTTTATTTTCCTGGTAGGAAATAATTATGACAAGCAGGACCCTCCAAGTTCTTCAGCCAGATCCAGAGTCACAAGGCTATATGCTCATCCAGTGAAGAACTCAGGTAAGCATCTAGGTGTCTGTGAACAGTAATGCTACCTCTCCATAACTTCATTGGTATATTTGCAGAATTCACTTAAGTGTGTTGTTGTTCAGTTCAGTTCAGTCACTCAGTAGTGTGCAACTCTTTGCAACCCCATGAATCGCAGCACGCCAGGCCTCCCTGTCCATCACCAACTCCCAGAGTTCACTCAAACTCATGTCCATCAAGTCGGTGATGTCATCCAGCCATCTCATCCTCTGTCGTCTCCTTCTCCTCCTGCCCCCAATCCCTCCCAGCATCAGAGTCTTTTCCAATGAGTCCACTCTTCGCATGAGGTGGCCAAAGTACTGGAGTTTCAGCTTCAGCATCATTCCTCCCAATGAATATTCGGGACTGATTTCCCTTAGGATGGACTGGTTGGATCTCCTTGCAGTCCAAGAGACTCAAGAGTCTTCTCCAACACCACAGTTCAAGAGCATCAATTCTTCAGTGCTCAGCTTTCTTCACAGTCCAACTCTCACATCCATACATGACCACCAGGAAAACCATAGCCTTGTTGTTATTCAGTCACTAAGTCGTGCCTGACTCTGTGATCCCATGGACTGGAGCACACCAGGCTTCCCTGTCCTCCACTATCTCCTGGAGTTTGCACAAACTCATGTTCATTGAGTCGGTGATGCTACCTAACCATTTCATCCTCTGCCACCCTCTTTCTCCTTTTGCCTTCAATCTTCCCAGCATCAGGGTCTTTCCCAATGGGTCAGCTCTTTGCATCAGGTGGCCAAAGTAATGGAGCTTCAGGTTCCGTGGCAGTCCTTCCAATGGAAATTCAGGGTTGATTTCCTTTAGGATTGACTGGTTTGATCTCCTTGCAGCCCAAGGGACTCTCAAGAGTCTTCTCCAACACCACAGTTTGAAAGCATCAATTCTTCAACACTCAGCCTTCTTTATGGTCCAGCCCTCACAGCCATACATGACTACTGGAAAAACCACAGCTTTGACTATACAGACTTTTGCTGCAAAGAGATGTCTGGTCTTTTTAATATGCTGTCTAGGTTTGTCATGCTTTCCTTCCAAGGAGCAAGCAGTCACTTAAGTGTACAATTCAATAATTTTTAATAAATATATGGGGTTGTCCAACCATCACAATTACATTTTAGATCATCTCCATCATCCCCAAAAGTCTCAGATACTCATCTGTAGTCACTCTCCATTCCTACGGCCAAACACCAGCAACCACTAATCTACTTTTTAAAGCTACAGAGTTGCCTTTCCTAGATATTCCATATAAATGGTACCTATTCTCTTTTGTAGTTGGCTTCCTCACTTAATATGAAATCTTTGAGGGTCATCCACATTGTAGTATATATTAGTATTTAATTTCTTTTTATAGTCAAGAACTATTCCATTATCTTCATAGACATTTTTTTTTTTGCCATTCACCAGTTAATGGACAGTTGGATCGTTTCCACATTTGGCACCCCCTTGATTCAAATACTGAGTTTGATCCAAAGACCACCGTCACTAATCCAATTCCTTTGTGGTGCCAAGACATGTTGAAATCAAAACAAATCCAACCACGGAGTTCCAGCTTCCCTTCACACCCCAACAAGGGAAGAAATGCATATATTAATTGAAGCTACATAACTCTCTGATCATCTTACCATCTCATATGGTCACAGTCTTAGAGACATGACCCTGTTCTCTTCTCCAAACATACTGAAATCATCTGCAATTGCCTTTCTTTAATTTTCCATGGTGATCTCCTCCTACTAAACTGTAAGCCTAAGGAGAATTAGGGACCTCTCTGTCAGAAACTTACTCACAGTTCCTGAAAGGTAAATATCCTTTCCCCCTTCCTAAGGACATGTAACGATTAAGACTGGAAGGTGGACTGACGCAGTACACTTCACCCAGCGAGACCTCTGTGTGTTCTGTGCCATGCTAGGCTGGCAAACCAGGAATCGAGAAAGTTAAAGGTCATGACCTCTGCCTAAGAGAAACAGAATTTATCTCCTTAAAACTTTTACTCACTCAAAGGCATAACACTTTGCATATCTTTCAGCAGCATTTCTATGTCTAAGAATTTATCCAAAAAAATAATTATGTGGGCAAAGATTTCACTACAAAGCCAAAAATGTCTGATCTATTCCCTTGAAATTTTTTTACTTAATCAAGGCCTTACATTTTTGCATATCTTTGAACCAGCATTTCCATGCGTAAAAATTTATTCAAAGACCATAAATAAGAAGGGTGCAAAAATGTAGCTACTAAAAAAATAATAATAATACAATATGACCAAAGTCATTCAAGGACCTACCAAGCTACCATGCCTCGTCCACCCCCACCTCCATAGCCTTTGATGTCAGCTTCTCCTCCCTTCTCCCCCAGTCGGGCCACTCTGGCCTCCGCACTGTTCCTCAGCCAGGCCGGGTACCGCTCTCTCTAGGCCTCTGCACTGTTGTTTCACTGGCCTCGGGTGCGTTTCCCTCAAGTCTCTGCAGGTTTAACTTCCTCACTTCCTTCCAATCTTCATTCAGATTTGACCTTCCTGTGTCTGCTCAGTCACTTTAGTCATGTCTGACTCTTTGCGACCCTACGGACTGTAGCCCACCAGGCTCCTCTGTCCATAGGATTCTTCAGGCAAGAATACTGCAGAGGTTGTCATGTCCTCCTCCAGGGGATCTTCCCAACCCAGGGATCCAACCCATATCTCCTGCAGCTCCTGCACTGGCATACAGATTCTCTACCACTGCACCACCTGGGAAATCCAATAATTGTGTTCAGTTCAGTTCAGTCGCTCAGTCATGTCTGACTCTGCAACCCCATGGACCGCAGCACGCCAGGCCTCCCTGTCCATCAACAACTCCCGGAGTTTACCCAAACTCATTGGAGAAGGTGATGGCACCCCACTCCAGTACTCTTGCCTGAAAAATCCCATGGACAGAGGAGCCTGGTAGGCTGCAGTCCATGGAGTCGCAAAGAGTCAGACATGACTGAGCAACTTCCCTTTCACTTTTCACTTTCATGCACTGGAGAAGAAAATGGCAACCCACTCCAGTGTTCATCCCTGGAGAATCCCAGGGACGGGGGAGCCTGGTGGGCTGCCATCTATGGGGTCGCACAGAGTCGGACACAACTGAAGCGACTTAGCAGCAGCCCCAGCATGTCCATTGAGTCGGTGATGCCATCCAACCATCTCATCCTCTGTCGTCCCCTTCTCCTCCCGTTCCCAATCTTTCCCAGCATCAGGGTCTTTTCCAATGAGTCAGCTCTTCACATCAGGTGGCCAAAGTATTCCAGCTTCAGCTTCAACATCAGTCCATCCGATGAACACTCAGGACTGATCTCCTTTAGGATGGACCGGTTGGATCTCCTCACAGTCCAAGGGACTCTCAAGAGTCTTCTCCAACACCACAGTGCAAAAGCATCAATTCCTCGCCGCTCAGCTTTCTTTATAGTCCAACTCTCACATTCATACATGACTACTGGAAAAACCATAGCCTTGACTAGACGGATCTTTGTTGGCAAAGTAATGTCTCTGATCTTTAATATCCTGTCTAGGTTGGTCATAACTTTCCTTCCAAGGAGTAAGCGTCTTATAATTTCATGGCTACAGCACCATCTGCAACGATTTTGCAGCTCAAAAAAAATAAAGTCTGCCACTGTTCCCACTGTTTCCCCATCTATTTCCCACGAAGTGATGGGACCAGATGCCATGATCTTCGTTTTCTGAATGTTGAGCTTTAAGCCAACTTTTTCACTCTCCTCTTTCACTTTCATCAACAGGCTCTTTAGTTCTTCACTTTCTGCCATAAGGGTGGTGTCATCTGCATATCTGAAGTTATTGATATTTCTCCCAGCAATCTTGATTCCAGCTTGTGTTTCTTCCAGCCCAGCGTTTCTCATGACGTAATCTGCATATAAGTTAAATAAGCAGGGTGACAATATACAGCCTTGACGTACTCCTTTTCCTATCTGGAACAGTCTGTTGTTCCATGTCCAGTTCTAACTGTTGCTTCTTGACCTGCATACAGATTTCTCAAGAGGCAAGTCAGGTGGTCTGGTATTACCATCTCTTGAAGAATTTTCCACAATTTGTTGTGATCCACACAATCAAAGGCTTTGGCATGGTCAGTAAAGCCGAAGTAGATGTTTTTTCTGGAACTCTCTTGCTTTTTCAATGATCCAGCAGATGTTGGCAATTTGATCTCTGGTTCCTCTGCCTTTTGTAAAACCAGCTTGAACATCTGAACGTTCACGGTTCACGTACTACTGAAGCCTGGCTTGGAGAATTTTGAGCATTACTTTACTAGTGTGTGAGATGAGTGCAATTGTGCAGTAGTTTGAGCATTCTGTGGCACTGCCTTTCATATATACAAATTAACTAAAAGAAAAATTCAAGAAGGATATATAATATGTCCATGGTTTATCTCTTAAGACATAGGATTATGGTTTTATTAATTGGATATATGTTTGCCTACGTTAAACAGATACCCAAAATAACAATTGGTTAAACTAGACAGACGTTTATTTCTCGTTCATGTAATACTACAAGTAGAGATAATTCAGGGCTAATATGTTTGTTCTGCTCCACAAAGTCATCCTAGAACCCAGGCTCCTTCTATCTTTCTGCTCTGGCATTTTTAAGGAACCACCTTTCTCCACATGATCCAGGAGGAAGCACCCTTGCTTCAAGAAAGAGGATGAAGAAAAGAGAAGAAGAAAGCATGGATGTCTGCTTCCCTCTGTTACTCGCCAAGGTTCAGTTTAAGCTACTAAATGGAGGAAGCACCAAAACAAAGCAGCTGAAACAAGAATTTTATTTCTCTCTCATTTTATTCCTCATGGGGCAGGTGGGCAGGTTCTGCTCCATGAGACGATGCAGGGATCCAGGCTGGTGGGGTGCCCTGCCATCCTCAGCATAGGGCTTCCACCTCTGGGTCTATGGAATTGCTCCAATGATTCCCTAGTTTGAGCCAGGGGAAATGAAACAAAAAGAGTCCAGGGTATGTTTCCTGAGGATGTGACTTCAAAGTTACACACATCAGTTCCCCTTACTTCTTTCAGGCACATACTTAGTCAAATGGCTATACCCAATTGCAATGGACAAGGAGAAACATAACTTTCATTCTGAATGACCACAGAGTGGCTAAACATTTTACTGCCGGAGCAAGAGTACGTTTTCTGTTTTGTTGTGTGTGTGCACATGTTTTGGTGCCTCTCTATATTTTCTAATTTCCTACTATGAATAAAAATAGATAAATATACATTCATTTACAGAGGTGAAAAGCATTTCGTTTTCAAACCCTCAATTCAGGGAGAATACCTACATGCATCTCCTTCCTTCTTAAGAAGACTTTCCTAAAAATACTCAAGAAAAACATACATATATGGTGTTTTACATTTACATGCTTTAATATTTTGGACAAAAGTTTCCTTTAGCATTTAACTTCATGGTCCCTCTTTAATTTTTTGTTAATTTATTTATTCTTAATTAGAGAATAATTACTTTACAATACGTGTTGGCTTCTGCCATACATCAACATGAATCAGCCATGGGTATACACATGTCCCCTCCGTCTTAAACCTCCCACGCATCGCACCCTCTAGGTTGCCACAGAGCACTAGATTTGCACTCACTGCACCATACAGCAATTGCCACTGACTGTGCATTTAACACATGTGGTGTCTACATTTCAGCGCTGCTCTCTCAACTCATCCCACCCTCTCCTTCCCACACTGTGTCCACCGGGTCTGTTCTTTATGGATGGGCCCTCTTATAAATCATAGTTACCCCAATCATAAAATTTTATGCTTGACTAAATTTTTAAAACTTGCCAAGAAGCTTCATGTATGAAATACAGAGCAGAAAAGTTACCAAAAGTACAAAACTATTGGTGGGGCATTTCCTAGAAATACACATAACAAGATGCCTTCATAGCCCGAGTGGCCTCCCAAGTCTCCTGCCTGTGCACTTGCTGATGATAAAATACTCAAACACGCTTCTGGTAGCAACAGAAGTAGAGAGGAGATTTCTCCGTGACTGGGTAACTTTGGCCTACAGATATAAGCACTATAATCCTTCAGAGTTGGGACAGAATTTATGCTGAACCAAAAACCACCCTAAAATTCTGTAAGCGATCGTATCTTCACCTCTGTATCAGGTGGGCAGGATCAAAGTAAGACCATTCGTATAGTGCTTGCTTTGGTAGCACGTGTACTAAAACTGAAATAATAGAAGATCAGCTATTAAATAAGAGAAGATCAGCATGGCCCTGGAGCAAAGATGTCATACAAAATTCGTGAATTGTCCCATATATTTTTGCAACTAGACATTATCATACAAACTGAAGCAAGTCAGAAAGAGAAAGGCAAATACCATATGATACCATTTGTATGTAGAATCTGAAATATGGCACAGATGAACCCATCTATAAAACAGAAACAGACTCACAAACACAGAGAGCAGACATGATTGCCGAGGAGAGGGGGACGGGTGAGGGATGGACTGGGAGTTTGGGGTTAGTAGATGCAAAGGATTATATACAGAATGGATAAACAGCAAGGTCTTCCTGTATAGCACAGGGAACTTTATTCCAACATCCTGAGATAAACCATAATGGAAAAGAACATGTATATGTGTCTAACTGAGTCATTCTGCTACACAGCAGAAATTAACACATTATAAATACACTATATTTCAGTTTAAAACAATTTTTAAAAAATTTTTTAATCATTCCTGTAACCTGCCATGCTTTTTCACTGTCAAAGTATCTTTTAAATAATATAAAATGGTGGCATTAAATTAAAAGTTATATTTAAAGTACAATAATTCTCCTTGCCCTTTGGGTAAAGTGTAGACAATTTCATGAAAGCTACGAAACTATTCCTAGAGAGATACTATATATACAAAAGCCAAGAATTCTGAGGAATTCATCCATCTTCCCACACCCTTCCTTAATCTCATTTAGAGTGTTTCTCAAAGCTGGTCTGAAAGTCAAGGCTCCCGGGCTGCACATTAGAACTGGTAAATCAGAGTTGGGAGATTGGTCCCCAGGAACCTGCATTTTAATAACCCTCTCCCAGGTGATCTTTACATATACTTCAGGTGAGCGTCCCAAGTAAAGATTCCATGGAGCAGTATCTAAAAAACTTATAATCAGAGGTTTCTGATGCCTGTCTTTGTCAAAGCACATAAATATACCTTTGCCTGAAGGATCTATGTAGACATATTATTTAGTCCATCCACCAGAGGCCAGTGTAGGACTATTCCCTGCACCGTACAGTGTTACACTGCGTAATGCACACTGTCGACACTACGCAATATATACTGCGCACAGTTGGCTTTAGCTACCTCAGTGAAGAAGTGTGGGAAACAATACCGAAATATATGACATCTTATAAAAATATAAAATACCATAGGTAGTATTTTACATTTTTTATATTGTAAAGTCAAGATTTCTTTAATATTTAACCTTGATGTTCCTCTTTTAAATTACAGTCTGCATACTCATAATACTTGAGAGTAAATCTTTAAAATTTACCAAGTATCTTCATGCACATTTCATCTGATTATCTCCACAACCATATGAGACACCAAGCAGACAGGGTTACCCCTGATTTACAGATTCAGAGAGAGTAAGTGGCAGGTCTACAACCTCAGAGGATTAATGAATGCCAACATCCAGTCTTCTGAATCCTATACTAGAATAGCATCCTTTCCATTACACTCATCCTACCTACGACAAATAAGAAACACAAGGGCAGTATACTAAGTTCCCCATAAAACTAAATCCTGCCAACCTAAGAAATGTCCCTTCACTCTGAGATCATGCCCTTCTGCCTGCCTACACAGAGATGCATCTACTTAAGACAATCTCTTTCACTCACACAGGTTGGAGAAAGCTAGAGTAATTTTTTTTCTGTCTCCTTCATAAATAAACGCTTCCTACAAGTTTTCAAACTTTATGAGGTAGAATAACCTCTCCTGTACAAATTTGTAATAACATAGGACTCATACACTAGTGTGTGAGAGCAATGCAAACACAGGGATAAATTATACATGTCTTTCACACTCTCGATTTTTTTCAGAGTACTCCAAGACATCCTTGAATGTAAAAAAAAAAAACAAAAACTTGAAGCAAAAAAAACAAAAGAAAAGTCTGAAAATCCACTGTTTCTAAACATTCTTACTGCTCTTTTCTTAACTCATATTAAGTGTTTATTCAACTGAAAATTGAGATTCCAAAACCAAAGGCAATATTCTGGATACTGTTTAATCAGCACTATGTAAAGAGTAGTGAGTATTGGCTTCCCAATCTATAACTATAATGTCTACAAATATACAGATTGCTATTGCTTTTTCATACATCTAGAGCACTTGGAACACCCAGGACACAGAAATTAGTAAGAATGACATTTTTCTGTCTCATTTATCTTGTATTCCCAGATTCCAACTCAATGCCTAAATTACAGCAGGAACACAGTCAATACAAAAATGGCCTCAACATTAGCAAGAAAAACTGGATTGACACCACAATGAGGAACTAGAATCAGTACTCAGAAATTAGATGAGTGGCTACAAGTCACACAAAGCAAGATTTAGAGAAGGCGGGGAAAAAATGGTACTTGGTTCACAACCCTTTTTTTCTAATCAGTGATTTGCACACCACAAAAACTAGAACAAAAGAAGCTACATCCAGAAAGCACGCGAAAATGGTCCAGCGGTTCCTCAGTGTGCTAAGGGAGCAATGGGCTGCAGAAAGAGTGAGCTAACTAGTGTCACTTCAAGCTATCCCATCTGGGACACATCCAAATAGGAAGGAGAAAAAGACAAAAAATGTCATACTAGACCGACTGCGGTTTGATATTCATATAAGAAAAATAAGAGCTTGGTTAAAATACGGTTTCCTGTTTGTATCCCTTTGGGTTCAGTGGACCATTTCAAAGAAAATATTATTGTTCCATGCCTGAAAGAACATTTTGCTAAAACCATCCAGATGTGAATATGTACCCACTCACTGAATGAAAGGACACAGTCTTGCGACCACCTCAGTTTCAAGTCTAGTAATTAAGTTTTTTCCATCAAGTATAACAATGCATTAACAACAATGACTTCTTAAAAATGCGTGCATGTGTGCTAAGTCGCTTCAGCGTGTCCGACTCTTTGCAACCCTCTGGACTGTAGCCTGTCAGGCTTCTCCGTCCATGGGATTTCCCAGGCAAGAATACTGGAGGAGGGTGCCAAGTCTTCCTCAGCACTCCAAACAAATACACATGCACTTCATACTGTTTAAATTGGCTACTTAAAGGATGATAGGAAACATCTTAAAAGTTTCTTTGGGGATTTCCCTGGTGGTCCAGTGGTTAAGAATCCACCTGCCAAAGCAGGGGAGATGGGTTCGATCCCTGGTCTGGGAATATTCCACATGCCGCAAAGCAACTAAGCCCACGTGCCACAACTTCCGAGCCCGTACATCTAGAGCCAATGATACGCGACAAGAGAAGCCCCCCTAATGAGAAGCCCTCGCACCCCAATTCCACAGCTAGAGAAAACCCATGTGCAGCAGCAAAGACCCAGTGCAACCAAAAAAAAAAAAAGTTCTTTGGCTACCACTAATTCTTTGCTTGTGTTTTGAAAAAGTTCAAAATTCAATTTACCCAAGAAAGTACACCCTTCTTGGAGAAGGCAATGGCACCCCACTCCAGTACTCTTGCCTGGAAAATCCCATGGACGGAAGAGCCTGGTAGGCTGCAGTCCATGGGGTCACTAAGAGTTGGACACAACTGAGCGACTTGACTTTCACGTTTCAGTTTCATGCATTGGAGAAGGAAATGGCAACCCACTCCAGTGTTCTTGCTTGGAGAATCCCAGGGACGGCAGAGCCAGGTGGGCTGCCATCTATGGGGTCACACAGAGTCGGATGCGACTGAAGTGACTTAGCAGTAGCAGTAGCAGTACACCCCTCTAATTTATGCATACATATAAAATATGCTAAATAATATATATATGTGTGTGTTTGGAGAAGTTATAAAAAGAGAAAGAAAATGACTCATTTATTAGGACATAAACCAGATTTAAAACTTCACATCATATCTTTTGTGTGTTTTACTGAGAAAACACACTAGAAAAGATATTTACTGTAAGAAAATACATGTCAAAAACACTGCCAAAAATAATTTAATGATTGTAATTCAAAATGTTGTAAATACTTAAATACATTTTCTTTCCTTATCCAATTACACCTAAACTACAGCAGACACAGAAAACAAATGACTATCTATGGACCAAATATTCCTGTGCAGAATGAATATGAATTGTAACAACTGCAGCTGAAGATTTATGCTAATATATCTAAAGCAAAATGGCTTGATCAGCTCAAAATCCATCATAGTTTGGTGGGGGTTGGATTTCCTTCTGCAACTGAACCAGCAGTTTTCTGTGTTTCATAATTTGTCAATTTCTCCCTAAGTGTAGTGATTTAGTGATGACAAAAGAAATAGAGAAACAAATGAAAACTGCTTAATTACCATTTGCAGATGTACCCCCAAAGAGAAAGAATAGGCTCAGCAGCTGATGCTATTTCTTCCACTGGACTCTGCTATAAAGTAGCTCACTTCATCCAATACTCTTTTTCTCCTTCGGTGCTTATCTGATATTTGATGCTATGCTGTGATAAATAGGTCACATTCAGGCAGTCACTAAATGTATGACAGATACAAAATCATGAGTTTTTTTCTTCTCCTTTTAGTCTTTTCAGCAATCAGTTCAGTTCAGTCACTCAGTCATGTCTGACTCTTTGCGACCCCATGAACTGCAGCACGCCAGGCCTCCCTGTCCATCACCAACTCCCATAGTCCACACAAACCCATGTCCATTGAGTCGGTGATGGCATGCAACCATCTCATCCTCTGTCATCCCCTTCTCCTCCTGCCCTCAATCTTTCCCAGCATCAGGGTCTTTTCAAATGAGTCAGCTCTTCGCATCAGGTAGCCAAAGTATTGCAGTTTCAGCTTCAACATCAGTCCTTCCAATAAACACCCAGGACTGATCTTTAGGACGGACTGGTTGGATCTCCTTGCAGTCCAAGGGACTCTCAAGAGTCTTCTCCAACACCACAGTTCAAAAGCATCAATTCTTTGGCGCTCAGCTTTCTTTTATAGTCCAACTCTCACATCCATACATGACCACTGGAAAAACCATAGCCTTGACTAGACAGACCAATAACCCCGCCTCAAAAAACAAATCAATCAATCAATCCTTATTCTCTCCATTTGGATACCAGATTAATTGGTGGATTTTTTTTAATTGCCTACTTGCTTTTATTAGCAAATCCTCATTTGATGCCTTCTACAATTTTCTCTTGAAGTTAACACCCCAGTGGTCTACATCCTAATTTAAATCAAGTTTATTACTACTTGCTGTGCTATTTTCAACAATGAACTTTACTATTAAATTCACATTTGTAAATGTGCTTCCCAAGTTGCCTTTTTTTTTTTTTTAATGTGGCTTATGTGAAAAAGGAAACAGAAGGACACTGCAAATGGCCTGTGAACTAAAAACACCACTCAATATTCAGTAGGGAATTAAATGACTGATAACAGCAGCACAGAGAAAGTGGCTTAAGTGCCACCTGGAAGCATAAAGCTGGTCAGTTCGTTTCCAACTTCCTCTGGCGGGCAATCTGCCAGTGGTGAGGGTGTCAAAACAACGCTAAGCCCGCTGGTCTCTAATACTCGACAGAAAACAACTGCAAAAGGCTATGCAGCAAGGATTATGTTTTGTTGTCGTGCTTTCTTTTATGAGAGAAAGCTGTTTTCATGCTTTACTGAAATTCCTTTCCTGCTCTGAAATTGGTAAGAGGGCCAGCTGCTTTCTCTATTTTTCTCTGAGGTATTTGTCAATGGCAGATTTTAAATTCATACTTCAGATGGGGAAAAGACGCTTCGTCTCCCTGTGGAAGTCTAAAGATGCATCGCTAACAATCAAATTCAAGATAGCTTTGGGGACCAAAAGGATATGTCAACTTTGGAAACGTGTTGTTTTACGTGCTGCCACCAGTTTCATTTTTAATTACCTTTTTTTTCTTTTTTTTAAATTTTTATTTTTACTTTATTTTACTTTACAATACTGTATTGGTTTCACCATACATTGACATGAATCTACCACGGGTATACATGCGATCCCAAATATGAACCCCCCTCCCACCTCCCTCCCCACAACATCCCTCTGGGTCATCCCCATGCACCAGCCCCAAGCATGCTGTATCCTGCATCGGACATAGACTGGTGATTCAATTCTTACATGATAGTATACATGTTTCAATGCCATTCTCCCAAATCATCCCACCCTCTCCCTCTCCCTCTGAGTCCAAAAGTCCGCTATACACATCTGTGTCTTTTTTGCTGTCTTGCATACAGGGTCATCATTGCCATCTTTCTGAATTCCATATATATGTGTTAGTATACTGTATTAATGTTTTTCTTTCTGGCTTACTTCACTCTGTATAATCGGCTCCAGTTTCATCCATCTCATTAGAACTGATTCAAATGTATTCTTTTTAACAGCTGAGTAATACTCCATTGTGTATATGTACCACAGCTTTCTTATCCATTCATTTGCTGATGGACATCTAGGTTGTTTCCATGTCCTGGCTATTATAAACAGTGCTGCGATGAACATTGGGGTACATGTGTCTCTTTCAATTCTGGTTTCCTCGGTGTGTATGCCCAGCAGTGGGATTGCTGGGTCATATGGCAGTTCTATTTGCAATTTTTTAAGGAATCTCCACACTGTTTTCCATAGTGGTTGCACTAGTTTGCATTCCCACCAACAGTGTAGGAGGGTTCCCTTTTCTCCACACCCTCTCCAGCATTTATTGCTTGCAGATTTTTGGATCGCAAACATTCTGACTGGTGTGAAGTGGTACCTCATTGTGGTTTTGATTTGCATTTCTCTAATAATGAGTGATGTTGAGCATCTTTTCATGTGTTTGTTAGCCATCCGTATGTCTTCTTTGGAGAAATGCCTATTTAGTTCTTTGGCCCATTTTTTTGATTGGGTCGTTTATTTTTCTGGAATTGAGTTGCATAAGTTGCTTGTATATTTTTGAGATTAGTTGTTTGTCAGTTGTTTCATTTGCTATTATTTTCTCCCATTCAGAAGGCTGTCTTTTCACCTTGCTTATGTTTTCCTTTGTTGTGCAGAAGCTTTTAATTTTTTAATTACCTTTTTTAGAAGTTGTCAAGTGTGAGTGGTGATACATATCCCTTTGGCTGAAGTGACAACTCGAAGTTTATCAGTCCAGAAGTGTAAACCAAATCCCAGCCCAAGATTCTAAGCTCTTTGACAGAATATACACTCAGTAAGGGAAAAAAAAAGAAAAGGCTCCTGAAATGAGAACTGTGAACAAGTTGGCCTCGGTGGGCCTTGGAATCTCCAGGCAGGACGCTTGTGATTCGTCTTTGGCTGCTTCTTCTCCCTAATCCTGTCAGTCACCTGTTACCAAGGGCTGCACTTCCTCACTTGCAGAGTCTCACTGGCCCTATTTCCTTTCTATTTCCTCCTCCACGGCCCTAATGGAGTCTGTACCACCGTATATGTGTTTCTGCTCAGCCTCCTGGCTAAGCTAGTCTCCCTGACTCTAGTTGCTTCTGTCCTTTGCCTGTGTTTTTCAGAATCACTTTGTGTGTGTATGTGTGCGCGTGCACACTCAAATTCCACTATGGCTCTCAATTAGCTAGTATATCAACTCCAGATTCAGGGCATCATGACATCAGGGCATCTTTTGCAGGCTCTTCTTTCTGTGCCTAGCCATTACATGTGGGTGTCCTTTAGGGTCTGGTCTGAGGACCTCCTGTCCATCTTTCTGCCATCCTGCATTCTCATATGTTCTTTTTGTTTCATTTATTCAACAAATATTCATTAAGCATCAATTAATTCTACATTACCAGTCACTGCTTTAGACACAAAAATAATAATAAAGAACAAAACCCTCAAGCAACTACACCTCATGGAGCTTACACTCTGGAGCAGACAGAGTAATTACATTTTGAGAAAGCACATCCATTCCCATGACTCACATTACCCACATGCCAGGGACTCCCCAGATCTCGAGAATTGCCCACTTGCTATGCGGAAGGCAGAAAAGTGAAATGGCTCAGGGTATGGGCTTTAGAGCTACGATGACTAGGCCCATATTCCAATGCCATCACTAAATAGTTACAGGACCTTAGGTAATTCTGTTAGGGCTGCCATAACAAAACACCACAGACTAGGTGGTGTGAAACAACACAAATTTATTTTCCCACACTTCTGGATTCTAGAAGTCCAAGATCAAGGCGTGCGCCGGTTACCTTTTCTCCTAAGGTAAGGTCCCCTCACCTTAGCTTGCAAAAGGCTGCCTTCTTGCAGTGGCCTCTGGTGGTCTTTCCTCTGTGTGCATGCATCCCTGCTGCAGCTCTCTTTTCAGGAGGACACCAGTCATACTGAACTAGGACCCCACCTCACGACCTCGTGTAGTCTTCATTACTTCTTAAAAGGCCCTGTCTCCAAACCCAGTCACCTTACCAGTTAGGGCTGCAACAGATAAATTTTGAAGGGACATAGTTTAGTCCATAACAGCAATTTACTTAAACTTAAGCCTTGGTTTTCTCATCTGTAAATGGAGAATAATAAAAATTTTTTTAATTACAATGGAAAAAAAGAAATTTACTAGGTTATTACAAAGTTTGAGATGATCCAGGTAAAGTGCCAAGCATAATACCTAGTACTTAATAAATGTTAGCTGCTTATCAATAAAGGAAGGTCAAACCCTCTCATGATTATTAAGAGTATTAGAACCTAAGAAAAACTGAAACATATTTAGAGATTTTGAGACTAAAATTTTGAGACAATCAAAAGACTAGACCACAACCTGATTATAAAGTCACAGGTGTGGCCATTTGTCCAGAACATTCAGACACATAATATTCTACTTAAGAGGGAATTTCATTCAAATATTAACAAGCATGAAGGGGAAAAGGCAGGTTGAGTTGACAAGGTTGTTTGTTTTTTTTTTTTCAAATATATGTTGAAAGAACAATAAAAGGCTAAAAGCATGAAGTGTTGGAAGGGAAATGAGAATGGCATAAAGAAAACAAGAACACATCAAAATCAGAAACAAAATCTTTGATCTCAACTGGTTTAAGTACATAAATACGGCAGTGAATAGAAAGCTGTTATTATATGATAATATAGAAACTGACAAAATCACTTGGGAATCTGGATCCTAGGTATTTAAAGAATGAAATGACAGAATGAAAAGCAAAGTCTTATTTAAGAGTTAATCATAAAATTACAGTAGATTCATTTCCATTTCCAAAGCATTTTAAGCTGAAATTGGTAAAACTGGCAACCTTAATGGAAATTAATCATTTACGCTGAAGCACACACAAAAAAAGACAATAATGGTGTGAGTGTGTGTGTGTATATGTGTGGGAGACGATGAGTGCTTGAGAACACAAACTATATCTTAAATGTTTTTGAATCCTTAGCATCTAAAACAAGAAATTCAGACAATAAGACACTCAGAGGATTGTTGAATGAATAAATGAATGAATGCATTAATAGAAAATCAAATATAATTATTTATATCTGTGTTTTTGTAACCTAAACAATGATAGAAACATAACAAGGAGGAAGAAGCATTTTTTTCCTTTAGACACACAGTCTGGTATCAATTAATTATATTCACAAAGAAACTGAAATACCAAAGATTGAAAGTCAGCCTCTTATCTTTACCCACAATAATGTAAAGAATATAATAATGTCTTCACTGATAATGAGCAAACTCAAAATGTGCACACCAGTTTTCTAATACAAATCTTAAACTCGGTCTTAACTTTCTTAAACTGAAGAATTAAGTTATAAATGTCTGCTTAAAATTAATAAGCAATATATCTCTTTAAACATTTTGGTAAAACACAGTATTTATCATCAAATATGCCCCATGATAATAAAAACCAGAGCTGCTTAAAGAAAAAACAAACTGCAAAACATAGTCAATATAAATGTACTGGAGTGAGAATTATTCTACAATATTAACAGTTTCCAGCTGTTTTCCAAGCACCTGAAGCAGTAATGTGAATTTCCTCAAAAAGGCTATAGTTTAATTTTTTCCAGGGAAATATTTTTAATAGGATTAATGACCCTTTTAACACTCTTGGAAACAAAATGAATCTCATAAGCATTCTGGCATATAACTATTATAAAAATAAATAGAAGAGTCAACCAGTGAAAGCATACTCGAGAAACTAACTAAAGAAATGTACGTAACTTTACATGGTGATAACTACTTTAACACAGACAAGATTTCACTTCCTTTAGCAAGACAACCAAATACACTGGGACAGATGAAGGGCTAGAAAGGAGGAGAAACTCTGAAGAAAAAACTTTCATATCTTCCTTCAAACAGAACTAACTACACTGACTGTGGTCAAGTCTGTTGGCTATCATTCAACTCTTAGGCCTGACCTTAAGTCCTGTGTGGTTTTTCCGAGGCATTTAAAAGTTTCAGGGTAAGAAAGGACACTTAGTGATTTAAGACATATTTTTGCACTCACAACTCTTGTGCTCTAGGAGGAACTTTTTCAGACCATTAGTTTGTAATGTGAACTGGCGCCTAAGGATATTTTGAAAGGGAAAAAACTAGTGTGCTTGGAGATGCAGTTTCTGTAACTTGCATCATCATTTATTTCAGCTCAATTTGGGGCCTAAACTGAACTCAAAATGAAGTCACCACATCTGCAACAGATTCTCTGGGCATGGAATGAGCACACAGAAATCTGCAAACAGAACAGACTCCTTACCCGGAAAAACAAAAACAGTGTAACCTCCTTAAAATATCCAAGTCCTTGCAAGAAGTTCTTACACTTTCAGAGTACAAAAATAAAGTCAGCCTTACAAGTAAGTTCCAAAGTAATCTGGGTTATCAAAAGGCCACTGGCATACCAAAATGCATGAATTCTGCCAGTTTTACCCTTCTTTCCACAGCCTACCCCAGCCATTCACACAACCACACATGTTTGGGTCTGGAAAACATGGAACCAAATCATTAGGCTCTAAGAAGGCAAGCATCTTCCTAAAGCCATGTGCATAAGACAAACGGTGATTTGGCCATTATCAAGATTAATTTGATCCACATATGATACCAAAATAGATCATTCTCAGCCCCAACTTAACAAAGTATTTCCTAAATTCTCTATTTCCCTTTCAGTTTAGTTCAGTTCAGTTTAGTTGACAGTCATGTCCAACTCTTTGCGACCCCATGGATCACAGCACGCTAGGCCTCCCTGTCCATCACTAACTCCAGGAGTTCACCCAAACTCATGTGCATTGAGTCAGTGATGCCATCCAGCCATCTCATCCTCTGTTGTCCCCTTCTCCTCCTGCCCCCAATCCCTCCCAGCATCAGAGTCTTTTCCAACACTTTGCATGAGGTGGCCAAAGTACTGGAGCTTCAGCTTTAGCATCATTCCTTCCAAAGAACACCCAGGGCTGCTCTCCTTTAGAATGGACTGGTTGGATCTCCTTGCAGTCCAAGGGACTCGCAAGAGTCTTCTCCAACACCACAGTTCAAAAGCATCAATTCTTCGGCGCTAAGCTTTCTTCACAGTCCAACACTCACATCCATATATGACCACTGGAAAAACCATAGCCTTGACTAGACAGACCTTTGTTGGCAAAGTAATATCTCTGCTTTTTAATGTGCTATCTAGGTCAGTCATAACTTTCCTTCCAAGGAGTAAGCATCTTTTAATTTCATAGCTGCAATCACCATCTGCAGTGATTTTGGAGCCCTAACCATATCTCCCTTAAGAGTAAACAAAACAGATAGATATTCCCACTACCTTGTACAATAAAAGAAACAGGTTAGAATCTCTTTTCCTTTTCTTAATTATAACTTCACTTCTTTTACATTTATTAAGGACACATGAATTATGGCTTCAAATCATGAAGCTGAGGATCCTGAGATTGTCATAACCTAAGAAATTATGGAACTCCCTATTTTCAATCCTGGGTAGACATTAAAATCACCACAGGAACTTTTAAAAAGTCTATATTCCTAGGCCCCATTAGGGCCCTGGAGTTGAGTCCAACATACAGGTAAGTCAATAGTCTCCCAAATGTGGAATCATGACCCAAAAAGGACCAAGGTTGAGAGCAAGCCAATGGCAGTCGAAACAGAACTCAATGCCTACAGGAGCCAGTGACGTGAAAGAAGCAGGCAGGATATGCACACGGTTTTAGGGTGTGTGAGAGCCAGAGATTGTGTCACACTAGTGAGGTCGCAGGGCATGGGCTCCTGAACTCTAGCTGCTGATACTGCCATCAGGGAAATAAGAGGTAACCATCTTCTCACTTAATCAGAAAAAAAGAAAAGATAGAAAATCAAGATTTTTGTGTAACATTTCCAACTTTTAAATGTTGGCTCAATAAAACAATAACAATACTGCATGAGGTAACCAAACACATTACAAAACACAGAACACGCGTTTAGCCTCTAGGGCTTCAGTTATCACTTCTGGTCTAAAGAGTGGCTTCCATTCTACAGAAACCACAGCATAATCAGCAGCACAATAACAACAATAACAATACCTAGCCTTCATTAAGCATTTACAAGCTAGCCATTATGCTAAGAGGTTTACATGGATTATCTCAATTAGCCTACATCAACCTTTACGGTACTATGAATATCCCCCCTTTACCAAGTGACTTCCCCTCGAGCCAGAAAGTAGCAATGCCAGAATCCAAACGTGCGAGGTATGACTCCATATCCTACATGGTGCTAGATTTCTTCAATGTTTTCAGTATGCTCTTAAAAGCCTGGACTCTTTGCACTTGTATTTTTTCAAAACTAAAACAAAGGGATTATACTATATGATTTCTCTGGTCCTTTTTGGTTCTCAAATTCAATGGCTCAGACTCCATAATACAACTCTTGGCTGGATAAAAAAGTTAGCATTTATATGCATCAGTTGCAAATGCCTTGATGAGAATAACCTGATCAAAACAATGGAATGAATGAATGCTCATTCAATAGTCTTTCTGAAAAGACAGCAAAGACATAAAATCATAATAAAATTCGTTACCTCTACTGGGCTTCCCTGCTGGCTCAGTTGGTAAAGAATCCACCTGCAATGTGGGAGACCTGGGTTCAATCCCTGGGTTAGGAAGATCCCGTGGAGGAGGACATGGGGAGGATACACTCCAGTATCCTTGCCCGGAGAATCCCGAGGGACAGACGAGCCTGAGGAGCTACAGTCCATGGGATTGCAAAGAATTGGACACAACTGAGCAACTTTCACTTCACTACTGTTATAGAAAGTTTACTTTTCCATCTTACCTTTTGAAAGATGAGTGAATGTTTTCAGAAATTCTTCATATGTTTGCTGATGACAATTAACAAACTTATCCAAGACTTCTTCAGTTAGCCGATCTTCATCCATCATCTCCAATTCTGGTGTCTGGGCAGGCATTCCTATTCGTAAGGCCACTTTATCTACAAGACCAAGAAAAACATGAGCTATGGTGAGTTGTGCAGTACCAGCCTCTTAAAAATACTCTAGATGGGTAGGTGGAAGAATTCCAAGACCCCAAAAGGACAAATCAAGATAGTTATTAGAGTGATATACCCTGGTTTAAGAGACCAGAGTTATATTCATATCTCAACTGCAGGATTGTTAACTATCCCAATTTTATTTTTGCCTGTTTCCTGGTTACCATCTTCTTAATTCACAGGGAAATCATCACACAGTTACATAACTAGAAACTAAAAATCTTTCAAGGTGAGATAAACCAACCACCCATCCAAAGACAACAGCAACAGTTGCTAATATTTGTTACTTATTGAGCACCTATTAGATACCAGGTACTGTTCTTTAACTTCATATCAATTTTAGCTCAGATTACAGAGCCAGTAAGCAGAAATGTCAGTTCTAGAAGTGTGACCCTAGAACCCATGCCCCTAAATACTTCACTATGTTTCTCTATCTACTGCATGACATACATACACACACCCTCCATACTCTGGTACTATTGCTGCCAAACAGTTGACTTGTCTGTGCTGTAACACATCCAGATATTGGAAACCCTTTATGTTCCAAAGAAGCCTTTGGACAGCTCTATTAAAGCTTCCTTCTAAAATAGCCTAAATGTGTCTTTGTGTTCCATACCCCAAACTGGTCCTGGGCCCCTGGAGGGGACTGAACCATTTCTTTTCATACATGATATCCTTTCAAATATTTGGGCAAGCCTATCCTGTCCTTTCTCAATCTTATTTAATCCACTTACACAAATTTATTTTTCAAAATTCTGTTCAGAATTCAGTTTGTCTCTGAAGGCTTTAGTTTTCCATCTCCCATCAGCACAAGAGCACATCATAACTTCTGTGCTGCTTTTCTCTGCTGTGTCCACTGTTCCACTTATCCCCGTGTATTGTAAATAGCTGTATACATGTCTGTGTCTTCTATGAGACCTGGAGCCCATGAGAGAAAGGGTCCATATCTTTTCATAGCTCAGGACATGGCACAGAGTTGGCGGTCCATCCATCTCAAGCTAATATTATTCATTTGAGCAGGTACTACAGTCAAATATTGTTAGAAGTTGGCCAAAAACTCTGCTAAGCCTACCCGGTCACTGTATCTGTACCTTATGTGACATGGCTTTGAATCCTTTCACCCTTCTGATCAATCTACCTGGAAAAGATTTCACACTGTCTGCTTCCCTTTAAAATATGTCATCCAGAAATGAAGACAAGATTCCAGGGACAGTCTGGAGACAATGAGATTTGATTAACTCTCATATTCTAAATGGCTCACTCCTACTTCATGCAAAGATCGTGGCCCCTTCACATTGTCAGATCACTGACTACTTCGCTAACTAAACGCTTGTCAGCTGAGACAATACCTCAATCCTTGAGGAGCCTGAACTTTGTTTTTAGTTGTGATATTTCACCTTGTTGAATTCCGTTCATTCTGTGTGAAATATGATTCTTACACAGCTTTGAGAAAAACGACAATCTACAAAAAGCAGAAGAATAATGACAGCCTACACAGCCAGTGTGATTCACGGGAGGGGTTCTCCGATACTACATAAATTCCGTGGTTCTTCTATTTTTCCGGAATAAAAGTGAACATCTGGTGTCTGTTCTTAACTTTATTATTTGATACTTACCATAAAGTTAAGGAAAAACAAACCAAAAATATATTCACAAGATGATACCCAAACTCACTTAGTGGCAAGACCCAACCTGCATTAACATGAAAGTGTTTGTGGCTTTTATTTATTCTGTATAAATAGTATTACTATTTACGTTTCCCTGAAAAAAAAAAAAAACTAATGGGCTTGCTTTTGAGGTGCTTTTCCAGACTCCACTGTAGATTTTGTGTATTAATAATATGTGGCATTTGCCCTGATTACCTTTCTAAACTCCAAAACACTTTTAAATTCTGAAAGACAACTGACCCCAAGAGTTTTAAATAGGAAGTATGAAGCTACAGGTACCTCTCAAGACTGCTGTAAGGATTAGATGAATATACAGGGGGCCTCAAGAAATGTCAGCCATGAGGATGACAACAACGGATAAGTCTTAGTATTCTGTCCTTTGTTTACATGAAGACCTGTGTTGACTGTGACCCCTTTGACTTTGAAGGTACTAATATTACCCAAAGATCAATCAAGAGAATTCATGATGCTTTACAACCCTAGATAAAACATGATATTGTAGCAGTCCAAGTGAAAATAAAAAGTCTAGCTATGCACCAACCCAAAATGAAAGAAACAATTTGTACCTGAAAATTAGGTATAAGAAAAAGCACCAGTTACAGTTTATGCAGTTTATAATACTGCCAGGCTTCAGCAACCCATAGTTTAATAAATTATGCTTGCAACTGCTAGCTAATAAATAATGATAAATTCAAAGGTGGTTATTATTTAACTATCAGTAGGACAAATACTTAATTACCAAAATGTTAATGTCAATCTGCTTTTCCAGAAGTGGACCCCAGCAAAATTCCAGCACTGTATTATAGCAACCTCTTCCTCAAGCTATCTCAGGTAATCTACTTCTGCAGACAAATATCAAACAGAAGCAGCCAGGTTGTATCTTATATTGCTGTAGATGCCTTCCCATGGATGCTTTGAGAGTTATAATAGGAATTCCTTTAGACATGCTTTGCAATTCTCAAATTGGTATATTTTGAGTATTTAGCCTTAACACATCTCAATTTTACTAAAGGCAGACAATTAACGGGCTGTGCGCAGCACAAATTCAACATCTTTCAATGTCTTTAATTTTGTTCCTGTGGTTATCACAATACAGTAACTGTATGGACTTTTTAAAAAGACTTGCAAAATCCAGCTTTACAAGCTGTCATGATTTAAAGAGTTTAACCCACCTTCAAATTTAGAACTTTCCTTATCTATGAAAATACAAATAACCTCATGTTAAAAGTCCTCAGAGACTGACAGAGCAGATAATCATTTACCAGACAATCAAGTGGTTTATGCAAATCCTAGTGGTTTTCTAGAAGGAAGCATTGCTTTTTCAGTTACCGTTCACATTAGTTTGTGTTTTTACTATGAAGTATTTTTCTAAAAGAGAAAAAGGAAGAGACAGAGATATACTTGTCTGGATAACAGGATTCTTTGATTTGGTTTTTTTTGTCTTAAAGCTTAAAGCTCCACATAAAAAAGACCCAGAACACATTGTGATGATAAGTAAATGTGTAACAACATACACTTTCATAATCACAGCCTCCAAAAGGAACCACTGGGAGGATGTACTGCTCTGCTTGGACTACTAAACTCCACAAAAGACCACAAGCTTCCTTAGGAACAGGATTCTCTTCTTACTGAGTCCCTGGGAGCTAGCACAAGAACCACACCATCTTCCTGGAGACCCGCTTTCTTCCTATCAAATAACAAAACTAACACCACTCAAGCCAGGTGGTGTCATCTGCTCTCTGAAAGAACACACAACACATCCAGGCTGGTACTGAACCCAGGTTTGCTCACTGCCATAAAGAACAATACTTGAGAGACAAGTATTGGTAAAAAAGGAAAAGCTGCCTTATTCAGGAGGCCAGTGACCTGGGGAGATGGTGGGCTAATGTCCTAAGGTCATCTCCAAGTTGCTGGCTAGGAGACCAAGGCTTTCAAGGGGAGTTTCAGGGATGTACAAGCAGGGGTCGACATGCAGAACGGCAGTCAGCTCCGATAATCATGTCCAAACTGGTCTACTTAATGTCATCCTCATTAAGTGTTCATTAATTTTCTACTCAGGATCATTCCATTCCCATGTCCTCGAGGTTGGTTTCTGAAATTCTTAAGCAAGCGAGATAAGTTCTCATTCTCTCCTCGTCAGCTTGTCATTATCTAGGCAGCTCTGAGGCATGCCAGGGCCAGCAGGAAAGGAAAATGCCCATGAACTTGAAAATCTGTGCTGTTCAAGATGGATCAGCTCATGCCCTGGCCATAAGTCCCCACTGTCAATCCTTCATTCCATTTCTATGGAACAGGGGCAAAGGTCTTTCTTTCTTTCTAGGAGAAAGCAAAAGCAATGGTTGGGACATTTTGTTATATACTTAGAGCCTTCATGATGGTTTAGGAGTTTCAGTTTTTAATTGACTCTCTCTGTGTCATCAATTTCAGGTCCACTTGGAGCCAGTAGGTTGAACCCACAGGACATTATCTCAACAGTTCGGGATCATAAATCAAGACACTGGTTTAAGCTAACAATAGAAAAAAATTATGTTGGGCTGTTTTTTCCTTTGTTTGCACATTCCCTCACTTCTCTAGATAGTACCTGTTTGAATCTGCTCTTTGGAGCTCAGGGAAGGTTTAGGAGACTAAAGCCTTTTTATAAACAAGAGGCAAGCAGAGGACAGAGTGGGGATTGAGGGGTGATCTGTCCTGGGAAGGTCCCTGTAAAGGGTCCCACTCCTTTACAGACATTATTATAAAATAAGGTATGTGGAACTATCACCGCTGATGTAGCATTTTTTTGATACTTATCTTCAGATCCCTGCCTCATGTGACTTACTTAAAACACATTTGTCAGAGACGAGAGCAAGAAGCCTTAAGAAGCATGTCACCCTGAGCTAGTAACCTTTCAAAACATATAATCTGCTTCCTAACAGTAGAGAAAGGTATATGCCTGCAAAATCGTGTTTGCTGTTGTTGTTAACTGTGAGGCTTACTGCTGATACTTGAAAGTAATAGATAACACATTTTTAAAGAGTTTCGCAGGGACTATCAAAGCCCACTGTCTCAAATTCTCATAGTTCTGTTCAAAGCTGCTCCTGAAGTATGAAAGGTAAAATGGGATATTTTACAAAGAACTCACAAAGCCTGAGGAAGGAAAACGTCAACCTTGGTGCTGCACAGGCTAGGTCTCTTTTTATACTTTGGAAAATGAACAAATCTCAAATGACCAAATTACACAGTAAGGGTACAGATTTATTTACATGATAGAAGAGACCTGGTATAAACTGACAGCCTCTGCCTTGACTGAACAACAACTATTTTGCATCCTATAATATTTTCATGTTGTTTAGATCATATTAAGGAGAATGAAATTCAGTGACAGAAATTGGCACAGATTCTCAGAGTTGACAGAAACCTAAAGGTCATCTAGTTCAATCACAGAATACAAATGAATGAATCTCGAAAAGAAACTTAAGTGAGGTTTTTGCCAACTGATGACTCTACCGGTGAGCAGCATTACATGGTTCTCATAGACAGTAATGAGATGTTCCTGGTTATGATTTTTAATGCATAGATGAAGTCAGGAAATTAAGAAATAAGCAGCAATCTCACTCAGGTTGGGTGTATTCATGTGTCTGACTACAACTATGTTCTTTTTCCCAATAATATCCCAATAACATACAAAACCTCTTGAGGCAAAATGCACACACACACACACGCATATATATCATTTGTTTTAGACATTTACCAATACAAACAGGAAAACAAAGGAAAAGAGGAAGACATAAATACAAAACTTCTTATGAAATAGAAGAGGATCTAAATTCCTTTACAGTTTTTATCTGGGTGATAAAAACATACATTCTGGCATCAAAGAATACACAACACTTCAAGTTACAAGCTTCTCCCAACGAGCCTTTTCTAACACTTTAAAAAGCATGGAATTCTCCATTATCACCAAAAAAGCTGACAGTATAAGCCTCTAGATTTCCATATAGATTCCCCTTGATACAACCCTTTGCAGTGAATATTAAAGGAAGCCTTTGGTGGGAGGCAGGAGAGGCTTGGAGATAACTGCTAACTATAAAGCTTTAGAAAAGCAGCTTCCCAGGTGGTTCAGTGCCAATGCAAGAGATGCAGGTTCGATCCATGGGCTGGGAAGATCCCCTGGAGAAGGAAATGGCAACCCACTCCAGTATTCTTGCCTGGAAAATTGCATGGACAGAGGAGACTGGCGGCTACGTCCATGGGGTCACAAAAGAGTCAGACACGGCTTAGTGACTAAACAACAACAAAGCTTTAGAGGAGAAAAGCTGCATATTGTCATCTGTGCAGAGGTCTCAGAAGTTGGCACATCTTTGTTATACTTTTTCCTTGACAAAAATCTCATCTTAAGGAAAAGAGAAAGAGAAAACACCCAGTAAAAGTTTACCAAGAATGTTGGAACTTGGGCGTGTTGATGGTTTTCCTCTTGCAATAAGCTCTAGAGAGTGGGAATAATACTAACCTATAAAATTACATGTTTAAGCAAAAAGTTTCCTCTTGAAAAATTTGCTTCCCTTTCCTGATCATCCATCCAAGTTACCATAATGGGGTTTCTTGAAGCTATAATTTACTAAGACTTGCTCATCAACAGATTGTATAAAATCAATTTTATTTCCCCAAAACATACTCTTCCTCCAAGCTGCTCAAGCCAATCCAGAAATGTCTACATTGACTCACTGAGGCGGGTCAACTATTAGACTGTTTTCAATTACACAGTTATTAATTCCATTAAACAAAAATGCAAAGAGTTAAGCATTCAGAACTTCCCTCTCCTTGCTTACTCCTTATTTTTTTTTTAAAAAAAGCAAATTACCTGTGGACATGGAAGCTGAAAGATGTACCCGTAAGACAAATTTTAGAAAATCCAGCGTTTTTGAAAGCAAAAAAATTACTTTTCCACTATCATTTTTGTTTCTTAATTTGCTTTTTTGAAAAATTTGAGTCAATCACCTACCTTCACCTCCTAACAAAGCTACAAACATATTCACTGATCACTGCTGCTGCTGCCAAGTCGCTTCAGTCGTGTCCGACTCTGTGTGACCCCACAGACGGCAACCCACCAGGCTCTGCCATCCCTGGGATTCCCTAGGCAAGAACACTGGAGTGGGTTGCCATTTCCTTCTCCAATGCATGACCTCCCGACTAGTACATTTTATCAAGAAAAATGTACAATACGCATATTTCAATGTTACTCAAAACTGATCTCCTGGCCTCAGAAATGTGATCATCTACCTCAATGAGTTATGGACAATAATAGTGAGTATTTCAGTGAAGATTTTTTTCAAGGCCCCTCATAAACCTGTGGATCCAAACAGGCAGTAGAGTTTCTAAGTCAACTTTAGAGCTCTATAATCACGCAATAAGGTTTCAATCATAAAAGAGTTATTAGCTCAACTGTAATCCCGAATTCCCATGGATACAATGTCCCATTATTGTGCATTTTATCTGTATTGCATGACAACTGTGGCACAAAAACATCCACTCTCAATTAAACTCATCTCTTTGTCTGGCTTCCCAGCCTGTGGGCCACGTGCTCAGCACACAGCACTTCCACAAAACCAGAAAGCCTGCTTTAAAGCAACACCTGCACAGCTAGTTAGGAGCAAGTGTAGACCCACCAGACTAAATCAACCCTGTTTTTAGGAATTCATTTCAAAAAGTGTTTCAAAATGCCAGATGGTGCAAATAATATCGACCTTCTCATTTGACATTCTCTTAAAAAGAAGATTTTAAAGCTGTATTTCTCAGCTATTTTTGATTCTAAATTCCTATGACCGTAGAATAACAAATGGGCCTTAAGGAATAACACAATGATGCCCTAATTTCCAATTTCCCTCAGCACTTTATTTGCAATTTTGCTTCGATGTACACAACATAACACACACATACACCTACATAAAAACCAATTTCTTTTTGCCAGCATGGTTTCTATACACAAAAGTAGTTCAGTTCAGTCGCTCAGTCATACCTGACTCTTTGCGACCCCATGAATCACAGCACACCAGGCCTCCCTGTCCATCACCAACTCCCGGAGTTCACTCAGACTCACGTCCATCGAGTCATGATGCCATCCAGCCATCTCATCCTCTGTCGTCCCCTTCTCCTCCTGCCCCCAATCCCTCCCAGCATCAGAGTCTTTTCCAGTGAGTCAACTCCTCACATGAGGTGGCCAAAGTACTGGAGTTTCAGCTTTAGCATCATTCCTTCCAAAGAAATCCCAGGGTTGATCTCCTTCAGAATGGACTGGTTGGATCTCCTTGCAGTCCAAGGGACTCTCAAGAGTCTTCTCCAACACCACAGTTCAAAAGCATCAATTCTTCAGCGCTCAGGGAGAAGTTAAGAAACACAAATTCCCTCCTTCTCTAAGAATAAAAATTTTAAGTGCATTTTCTTTCTGAAACAACACTGTAAATCACCTCTGAAATGTTGGTCCATTTTATTCTACAATTAGGAATCCTCCTTAAAAATCAGAGAATGTTCCGGTCATGTGGCTGCATTTAATTCATCACTTTAAATAAAAAATGACAACTCATTTGTCATGTTCTTCTCTTGACAATCCATCACACTAACTGTAGATTGCTTCCGTCTATGTTTCCTCTTCCTTCCTCTTTTCTCCTCTGTGCTAGTTTCGGTTGTGGCTTCTATCGTGGGATTCATTCAACAAGTCAGACATCTCCCTTTCCCATACTATTTACATTATTTCCTGAAAAAAAGTCAGCCACTTATTTAAAAAAGCAAAACTTGTCTATGCCTGTTTGAATGCTATGAAAAGCTGCCATCGACCTTATTTCAAACACTTGCTAACCCGTTGGGCAATAATGTCATTTCAGTTGTTTTTTCATTTATAAAAGGGGATGGAAATGCTTGACAGGTCACTACATTTCCTGGGAAACACTGTCACGAGTTCACAAAACTGTGCTCCTCCTCTGCCCGCCTCAGCTCACCATGTACACACACTCCTGCAGCTGTGTTACCCTTTCAAGTTATTTAACTTTTCTAGCCTTAAGTAGTGTGGATGTAGGTATAAAGGGACAGGATCTGAAGCTGTCTTCCATCTCTGACGTTCTATTTTTCTCCAACTATGTTTCCTTTTTATTCAATTACTATGACAGTATATCCCATTACTAAGTCTTTTATCTCCTCTGTGGAATAAAGATTATTTTACTCTGTAATGACACTGACTTGTATTCTTTAATTGCCCATTGTCTTTGGATTTAAGGTAGAAGAAATACACATATCACAGCATGAATTTGACTCTGCCCCTATAATTGTGATTTCTTGGTGAACTTTTGAGAAAGGGTGACTACTTCCTACTATCATGCAAGCTCCTTAAGGCAAGACCTGTGTCTGTAATATTTTTTTTCCCTAATCCTCCACAGTGGAGGTACACAGTGGATGCTGTATAAATATTGTTCATGACTTCACATTTAGCTTCTGTGCTAGCATTTTGATAGGCTGGGGACAACTAACCCACTCAGCAACCAACTACCTGTTTTCTGGTGTTAGTAGAACGCAAAGGCTAAAGCACTTACCTAAACCCACCCCTGGTTTCTGTGTTGCATTTATTATTTTATATTTATTGTGGAGATATCCACTATGTCAATTAGATGAGAGCTGTCACTGATGCTGGAATTTCAAGTGCCATAATCGTTATACAACACCATGAATAGGTTAGGGAAATAACCCAATGCTCTTTTGCAGAAAGAGATTTAAAAAATCACTGTAGGGAGTAACCAGAAGAGATGATGACATTTTTCAAAGAATGATCAACATTTCAAATGATGAAAATCAGCCAAACAACTGAGCTACTTGCTTGGTTTTTAAAAAGTCAACCCTGAAAACGCATCCTAAAATTTTTCAAAAAATGAACATCTTCACTTTTACAAATAAATTTATGGCACATCATCATTAGACAGATTTATTGAGTACACTCTCTATAACAGACACTTCATATCCATCCATCCTCCCAATAAGGCAGGTATCACCGTTGTTTTAGAGATAAGGACTGAAGATCAAAAAAGCCATTCAGCTAGTAAGTGGCAGAACTCAGACTCAAATCCAAATCTATCTACCTCTAATCACTACATTCTATCATCTAAGCCACACAGAACCTGACTAAATGACCAACAACATTGAACGGTCTGATAGATTACATTATATTTACCTAATGGAATTTTAGGCAAGTATTAAAAATTATAAAGGTGGAAATATACATTTCATAGCATATATGAAATAACATTACATTGAAAAGATAAAACACAATTTAAATACATTCTTATCATAATTATTAATGTATGTACACCTGGATAAAAATTAGAACACAAAAAAATTTCTGGTTAGGAAATGGGCTTAATAAATGGTATATATTTTTCTTGAGGTAACTGTTTTTAATGGATTGTTTTAAAATTAAGTCAGCTACAGTAATCAAGGCAGTGTGGTATCGGTGAAAGAATATACAAAGAGATCAATGGAACCGAACAGAGAACCCAGGATAGATCCACCTAAGTAGAGCTAACTGATCTCTGACAGAGGAGCAAGGGCAACACAACAGAGGAAAAATAGTCTTTTCAACAAAGGATTCTGGAACAACTGGACACCCACAAGCAAAAATAGGAATCTAGGCTTATTAATAAAATGGATCACTGAACAAAGAGTAAACCACAAAATTATGAAACTCCTAGACGTTTTATATCAGAAGAAAACCTAGATGACCTTGGATATGGCAATGGGGTTTTTAGATACAACACTAAAGGCATGATCCATTAAAAATATAATTGATAAGCTGAACTTCACCAAAATTAAAGACTTATGCTCACCAAAAAACACAGACAAAAGAATGAAAAGAAAAGCCATACGATGGGAGAAAATACTTGCAAAAAAAAAAATCTGATAAAGAACTGTTATCCAAAATATACAAAGAACTCTTAAGATGCAACAACGAAAAGACAAATAACCTGATTAAAAAATAGGCCAAACACCTTGGTAGACACCTCACTGAAGAAGACGTACAGATTACAAGCAAATGGAGAGATGTTCGCATCAAGTCATTAGCGAAGTGACAAAATTCAAACAGTGAGATACTACACACCTATCAGCATTGCCAAGATCCAGAATGTTGACCACATCAACTGCTGGTGAGGATGTAAGCAACATGAACTCTCATTCACTGCTAGTGGGTATACAAAATCATAAAGACAGTTTGGAGGTTTCTTACAAAACTAAACATACTCTTACCATATGATTCACTAACAGGGCTCCTTCGTATTTACCCAAAGGACTTGAAAACTTACGTCCACACAAAAACCTGCACATGGATGTTTATAGCAGCTTTATTTATAACTGCCAAAATCTGAAAGCAACCAAGGTGTCGTTTGGTAGGAAGACAGATGAACTGTGGATATCCAGGCAATGAAATACTACTATTCAGAGCTAAAAAGAAATGAGCTATCAAGTCATAGAAAGACATGGAGGAAACTTAAATGCATGCTACTAAGGGAAAGAAGCCAATCTGAAAACTATATGACATCGTGAAATCCGCAAAAGTATGGAAACAATAAAAAAAAGATTAGTGGTTTCAGGGGTTGAGGAAAGGGAGCAGTGAGTAGGTGGAGAACAGAGAACTTTTAGGGCAGTGAAATTATTCTGCATGATCCTGTAATAATAGATACATGCCATTATACATTTGTCCAAACCCCTGAATGTACACCACCAAGAGTGAATGTTAACTTAAACTCTGAACGTTGAGTGATAATAATGTGTCAGTGTGGGCTTCCTTGGTGGCTCAGTGAGTAAAGAATCCACCTGCAATGCAGGAGATCTGGGTTCGATCCCTGAGTTGGGAAGATCCCCTGGAGGAGGGCACGGCAACCCACTCCAGTATTCTCGCCTGGAGAATCCCCACGGAAAAAGGAACCTGGCGGGCTGCAGTCTACGGGGTTGCAAACAGTCGGTCACAACTGAGCGACTAAGCACAGCACAATGTGTCAATGCAGGTTCATCTATTTTAACAAATGTATCTCTGGTGGGAGGTACTGATAACAAGAGGCTATGAATGAGTAGGGGCACCAGGTATATGGAAACTCTACTATTCACACAATTTTGCTACAAACCTAAAACTGCTCTAAAAAATAAAATTTATCTTAAAAAATTAAGCCAGCTTTTACATCTGCTCGGAACCCTTTGGTTTACTCTTCCTTTGACTGTGAAACTTTGGAATAGGGACAGGGGAGGCTACTATCACAGTTTTTAAGACTGCTGTGGAATATTTTCCTTGGCGGAACATTTATTTAATCTTTTTGCAACAGTCTTTTGAGGTTGATATTTCTATCCCCATTTCAGAGGTGAGGAAACAGAGGCTTAAGGATTAAGATGACTCCACCTGGAAAACAGCAAAGTTGGCAGAGAAAACCAGGGCCACTTGACTATAAAGCCCATTTTCTTAATCACCCCACTGTATAATCCTACACAGCAGCTGCCCAATATAAAGTGGGTGGTAGGCCTCCCATAAACAGAACTCCTTTTGATTTTGAGAAGACCACTCAAAATCACGGACATTGGTACTAGTAGTTTCTGTTTTAGGAAAAATAATTTCCCATTTGAATTACGATAGTATTTATTTGTTGCCGTTGTTGCTGTTTAGTCACCAAGTCATGTCTGACTCTGTAAACCCCTGGACTGTAGCCCGCCAGGCTCTTTTGTCCATGGGATTTCCCAAGCCAGAATACTGGAGTGGGTTGCCACTTCCTTCTCCAGGGAATCTTCCCAACTAGGGGATCAAACCCATGACTCCTGTTTGGCTTGGCAGGTGGGTTCTTTACCACGGAGCCACCTGGGAAGCCCCAGTATTTATTTAAATCATATTAATTATATTCATTTTTCTAAAATGTTTTTGATAAATCAGGTTTCTACCAGGGCTTTTTTTTCTGTCTTTACAGATGAATAGTAGATTAGGTTTTCATTGCTCACCAGTAAGGAAACAGTTAAATCTTGAGGGTACACCCTGGTGGATATCTCCCTCAACCATCTAAAGAAAAAAAAAAAGTCACAGTCAGTTACTCCCGTTAGATCTGCGTTCACTGGGACATCTGTAGGCACACATACATGCTCTGTTTACCATCATTCTTCTGCAGGCCACGGTCAGAGTCAGCAGTCAGTGAATCTTCCCCAAGTGCTGACATTTAATACCGGGTTTAGCGGCAAAGATTGAGAGAGGGCTGAGCAGACCCCTGGCCTTCAGGTAGGTCCAATAACTTCATTTCTACTGGAGCTAAAACCTGGGAGCTTATGCTTGTCAACTTTTAGGGAAAGATGCCCCCTTCAGCAGTATGTTAGTTCCAGTTGGACTGGGTGTCCAGATAGGGAAGGGATGATGTAGAATTTGGAGAGAAAGGGGCTTTCTGGTCTCAGGCTGCAACAAGGATTTTACTCCTGTGGCATCCGAGTTGACATATTAAACTTAGTGCATAAATGCTTCTCTGATACAAGGGTCAGAAGGAAGACCCAATCCTGGCTCCACTGTCAGCAAACAAAATCAAACAATGTGTGCCTCAAGCCTGATTAACTATGCAAGATAGGGTTAATCCACACACTGAAAAGACTGTAGTTACATGAGGTTACCTGCTATTTTGGAGCAATCAGGAAAACGTGGGCCACGCCGATCAGTAAGATTTAATGCTTCCGAGTACAGTAGCTTTCTTTGGAAGGGAAAAAAAGTCAGTTCAAACACAGGAAACTACAAACCCAGACCTCACACCATTAGTCCTCTTTTGATTCTCAACTATGCCCTAGCTTCATAGTGAATAAGTGAAATGCTCCCTGCTGAGGGATGTTAGCATGGGGTTGAGAAACCTGTATAAATTTATTGGTCCCGTATTTCTGTCTCTTAAAAAGAATCTTTAATGTGTTGACTTTGAAAGTTCCTTCAATCGAAGAACAGTGTCTTCTTTTTCAAACCCTGCCTGTTTTTATCTGGCCTATTTAAAGAGAAGCACCTCAGCAGATTATTTTAGTTATAGTATCACCTTTTAAAAACTCATTTAAAAACCGAGATGGGACAAATAGAGTCACATTGAAACCGTGGAAAATATACCATAGTCTACTCCTGTGAAGACATATTTAAGTTAGTAAAGCAAAACTGCAAAATCTAAACTACATGGCAAAATAAAGTGAAAACACTTTCAATGTTCTTGTTCATTCTTTAAATGCATAAGTCATCCGGCCATGGTTTAAAATGTGTAATCTAAAAACTAAAAACACAAACACTTTGTGTTTCAAGAAGAGGTAATTCACCTTAACAGTAATCAACTTTACCACTATTTTTAGGGCCCTGTAATTATGGGGTGAGCCAAGAGCAGGACATCAAAGGGAAAACAGGTCAGGAATCTTTGGGCACCCAAAAAAGCTACACAAAGAGGTAGTATTCGTCATGTCTTGCCTAAGAAATGTTTGTTTAATCTGCAATAACCATGTTTTCCTTTATGAGGAGTCAAAATCCCTATGAACTTTATTTATAATCAATTTTTTTTAGTAATCTGTTTGTTTTTTCAATGAGAACACATTGTATAGCACAGAGAACTCTACGTAAGGCACTGTGGTGACCTGAACGAGAAGGAAGTCCAAAAGGGAGGGGATATGTGTATATGTGTGGCTGATTCATTTTGTTGTACAGTAGAAACTCATACAACGTTGCAAAGCAATTATACTCCAATAAAAATTAATTTAAAATTCAAAATCCCCATGAACTTCAAAATGAAGCCAATAGGCTACAGTGAAACTTTCTGTTTAAAAGCAAGCACTCTTGGTGTATGGTCACCCCTTGGGATCTGGGATCCATTACCTCTGCATAGCGGGCTTTCTAGCCCAGTCATTACTGGGTGATGGCCAGTCTTCCCTGGTGTTTACAATAAGCAGGCGCTGGCGCGGGTGCTCCCTCAACCCCAGAGTGGGCAACTCTGAAAATAATCTGCACGTCATGCTGAGTGTAATCACTGCTGGTTTTCCTTTACTAAACTGAGTGCCAACAATATTTCCCTTTAGTTCCAATGGAGAGCATTTTCTTAGTTGCAAAGATGCCTTCTCTCACATACACCTGGATAGGCCACAGGTAAATAAAACACTTGCCCAGGTTATTTCATAAGCAAGGCAAGTTGCTGAACCTGCAAACCACCATGTCTGAGGAAGAAAGAGGCTTGCTTCATAACCTTAGGCATAATCCTTCTCATTCAAGTTCCTCATTTGCTTTAATAACCCACAAGATGATTATTAAAATATCACACTTTGAATCTCCCAAGCTAAAAATAACTAGAAGAAAATAATTAGCAATTAATTAAATCTGATCTTCAAGGCCCCACCAAAACTGCATTAGACTGACCATAGATTCCAAATGGCCCAAGGAAACTTTGCAGACAGAATAAAACAAATTATACCATCAAATAATGTTTGCTGTATGGTGTGCTATGCTCAGTCACTAAGTCCTATCCAACTCTTTACAACCCCATAGACTGTAGCCCTGGAGAAGGCAATGGCACCCCACTCCAGTACTCTTGCCTGGGAAATCCCATGGGCGGAGGAGCCTGGTAGGCTACAGTCCATGGGGTAGCGAAGAGTCGGACACGACTGAGCGATTTCACTTTCACTTTTCACTTTCATGCATTGGAGAAGGAAATGGCAACCCACTCCACTGTTCTTGCCTGGAGAATCCCAGGGATGGGGGAGCCTGGTGGACTGCCATCTATGGGGTCGCACAGAGTCGGACATGACTGACGCAACTTAGCAGCAGCAGCAGACTGTAGCCCCTCCAGGCTCCTGGACCAGTACATGGAATTTTCCAAGTAAGAATGCCGGAGTGGGTTGTCATTTCCTTCTCCAGGGGATCTTCCTGACCCAGGTATCAAACCTGCATCTCCTGCACTGGCAGGCTAATGTTTATTCAATACTTATTATGCACCAGCATATATAATCACATATGTGCTGTGTGATTTACGTGTGTCATCTCATTTACTCTCAAAAATAACTCAATGAATAGATACTAATACTATCCCTACTTCACAGATAAGAAAACAGAGAAAATAAACTTGGCCAAGAGAATTAAACAGCAAATATGTGTTTCAGCCCAAATTTGGACTCAGGCAATCTAACTTAAGAGTCTGCATATTTAATCAGGAGTTAGTGGAAGGGTAACAAGAAGAATAAAATATTCCCTGTTACTTAAATTGAGCTCACCACCAACACCTCTGTCCTACTGTCCTATGCATGCACCGTCGTGTCCAACTCTTTGGGCCCCGTGGACTACAAGCCCACCAGGCTCCTCTATGGGATTGCCCAAGCAAGAATACTGGAGTGGGTTGCCATTTCCTCCTCCAGGGGATCTTCCCAACCCAGGGATCAAACCCACATTTCCTGAATTGCAGGCAGATTCTTTACCACTGAGCCACCTGGGAGGCCCCTTCTGTTGCATCAGTTCAGTTCAGTCACTCAGTGGTGTCTGACTCTTTGTGACCCCATGGACTGTAGCACACCAGGCTTCCCTGTCCATCAACCAACTCCTGGAGATTACTCAAACTCATGTCCATCAAGTTGGTAATGCCATCCAGCCATCTCATCCTCTGTCGTCCCCTTCTCCTCCTGCATACAATCTTTCTCAGTATCAGGGTTTTTTTCATCCTCTGTCGTCCCCTTCTCTTCCTGCATACAATCTTTCTCAGTATCAGGGTTTCTTTCAATGAGTCAGTTCTTCGCATCAGGTGCCCAAAGCACTGGAGCTTCAGCTTCAGCATCATTCCTTCCAATGAATACTCAGAACTGATTTTCTTTAGGACTGACTGTTGCATATGTTTATTCAATTCTCACCAGTCTAAAAAATTATCAATCTATACCCACTAACCAGATTCCCAGACCTTAAAACCCTTATCAGCTAACTGTGTATTAACAACCTTACTTTTCATAAGTTCAAATATAATCATCACAACTAGGACTTACAGTGTACAAAGCCCTGTTCTAAGTGCTTTGCGTGTTATTAACTTACTAATCACAACTTACATCAACCAGTGAGGTAGGTAAAATTATCATTTTACAGATGAGGAAACTAGACACAGGTTAAATTACTTGCCCAAGGTAACATAGGAAGTGACAGAGCCAGGATTTGAATCCAGGAAGTCAACTTTCAGAGTCCATCCTCTTAGCCACTGTTTTTGAAACATTAACAGTTTATTCTTAGAAGTCAAGTAATCTGTGCTTTTTTTGTTTCCTTTAATTTAGGAATTTAGTCTGCAAACAGGGAGTGTATTTCACATAAAGGCTCCTGATATCCCTTCAAGGTAGGTAATAATTTTTTTTAATTAATCAAGCTTACTTCATCTGATAAATATCTCTTTTTAAAAATCATACAAATATTACCTTCTGTATAATGCTGGTACCTCTTTTTTTAACGCTTGCTTACAACAGAATTACTAAAGAACAACTTCGAGGTTCTGGATCTGAAATAATGGCCACTAAATCTCATTTTCTTATCCAAAGAGGGAGGAAGGGAGGGAGGGGAAGAGACAGGGGAGAGAAGAGGTGTTGGAAAACTTCTCTGCTTCCCTAAAAGAAATCTAAAACCGAAGCAAGAGCAGCTGAGAAAGCAAACAGCCTTTGGCGAGGTATTCGGTAAAGTCTAATTACCATATTTCCATGACTACATACAGGAATGGTAAAAATCACTATCAGGTAAATTCTCCCCAGCACGCTGGGTATTCAGAGATTAATCTTTTGGTTCTGCAAAACAGTCACAGCTTGGTATTCTCAGTGCCCCCTTCGAACTCCCGCCCCAGCAACCTAAGGATGCCCAAGTGTGCAATTTTGAGCCCAAGCTCCAAAGCGTCCCGGCAAGAGTCCATGAGGACACTTGGCCAGGAGTCTCTTCAGGCGGCGGTTCCCAGGCAACCCCACTCTGGCCAGAAGCAGCTGTGCTTCCTACCCGGTCAGCTGTTAATGAGTCCCCCGGAGAGGCTACAACACCACCCGGGCGCGGGTAGCCTGACGCCCCTCCTGGTACGCAACTTTCCCATAACCTGGATGTTAGGTGTGCATCAGCCATTCTCACCTCCCACTCCCTAGTTTTCTGTCTTGGCTCCCAGCTAGTCACTTCGCATTTTTGGCATCTTTACTCAGCGAGACTTGTCTCCTGGAGAAGCAACTATTGGAGCCACACGCCCCACAGAGAATGGATTCCTGGGAAATGTAGTTCTTTCTGCTGACAAGTGGTGAATCTTTAAGGGAAAATGACTACAATTCCCAGAAATCTAAGGGACGGTAGTCCATGTCCAAAACAGCTCCCAGCTGCTACGATTGTTTTAAGCAAAAAGGTTCTGTGTCCCTTTGCTTGTCTAGCCGCCTGAATTTTTGCTATTCCACTGCAAACTTACGGGACAACTCTTTATTTTTAACGTGCTTTTTGCATGTGAGGGAATCTGCACATAATGATTTTATATGAATAGATGTAGTAAGTAAAGAAAGTTTGTGTTTTTTTGTAATTCTTTCAGATAAAAGATCTATCCACCATCAGAGAATATGTCACTACAGATGGTAACAGTCGGTAATAACATGGCCTTAATTCAACCAGGCTTCTCATTAATGAATTTTGATGGGCAAGTTTTCTTCTTTGGCCAAAAAGGCTGGCCCAAGAGGTCTTGCCCCACTGGAGTTTTCCATTTTGAGGTAAAGCATAATCATCTCAAACTGAAGCCTGCAGTTTTCTCTAAGGATTCCTGCTACCTTCCTCCTCTTCGATACCCGGCCACTTGCACATTCAGCGGCAACTTGGAGTCTGAAAAGCATCAGTATATCATCCATGGAGGAAAAACACCAAATAATGAGCTTTCAGATAAGATTTATGTGATGTCTGTTGTTTCCAAGAACAACAAAAAAGTTACCTTTCGCTGCACAGAGAAGGACTTGGTAGGAGACGTTCCTGAAGGCAGATATGGTCATTCCATTGACGTGGTGTATAGTCGAGGGAAAAGTATGGGTGTTCTCTTTGGAGGACGGTCATACATACCTTCTGCTCAAAGAACCACAGAGAAATGGAACAGTGTAGCTGACTGCCTGCCCCATGTCTTCTTGGTGGATTTTGAATTTGGGTGCTCTACGTTATACATTCTTCCAGAACTTCAAGATGGATTATCTTTTCATGTCTCCATTGCCAGAAATGATACCGTTTATATTTTAGGAGGCCATTCACTTGCCAATAACATCCGCCCTGCCAATCTGTATAGAATAAGGGTTGATCTCCCCCTGGGTAGCCCAGCTGTGGAGTGCACAGTCTTGCCAGGAGGAATCTCTGTCTCCAGTGCAATCCTGACTCAAATAAGCAATGATGAATTTGTTATTGTTGGTGGCTATCAGCTTGAAAATCAAAAAAGAATGGTCTGCAACGTCATCTCTTTCAAGGATAACAAGATAGACATTCATGAGATGGAAACCCCAGATTGGACCCCAGATATTAAGCACAGCAAGATATGGTTTGGAAGCAACATGGGAAATGGAACTGTTTTCCTCGGCATACCAGGAGACAATAAACAGGCTGTTTCAGAAGCATTTTACTTTTATACATTGAAATGTGCTGAAGACGACGTGAACGAAGATCAGAAAACTTTCACCAGTAGTCAGACATCAACAGAAGACCCAGGGGACTCCACTCCCTTTGAAGACTCAGAAGAATTTTGCTTCAGTGCAGAAGCAAACAGTTTCGATGGTGATGATGAATTTGACACCTACAATGAAGATGATGAGGAAGATGAGTCTGAGACAGGCTACTGGATTACATGCTGCCCTACTTGTGATGTGGATATCAATACTTGGGTACCGTTTTATTCAACTGAGCTCAACAAGCCTGCCATGATCTATTGCTCTCATGGAGATGGACATTGGGTCCATGCCCAGTGTATGGATCTGGCAGAACGCACACTCATCCAGCTATCAGAAGGAAGCAATAAATATTACTGCAATGAGCATGTGAAGATAGCAAGAGCACTGCAAACTCCCAAAAGAGTTCAATCATTAAAAAAGCCTCCACTGAGATCCCTCCACAAAAAGGGTTCTGGGAAAATTATTACTCCTGCCAAGAAATCCTTTCTTAGAAGGTTGTTTGATTAGCTCCATGAAAGCCTTTCAGATTCAAGTGCATCAACATTTTAAACTTATTTTAAAGAATCATAACAATGATAAAATTTATCTTCGTATTTTTGTTTATTGAAGACATCTAATGTTTTCATTTAGTTATATGAGTAAAGTACTAGGGGAAAGTGCTTATAATGCCATACTGAATAGAGTCATTGTGTTTCGACCTATGCAGGACCTATAACGTGTATTTTGAAAATATTTTACTGAAAGTTATATTCAATGGAATTTATGATCTGAATTTTTATTCAAAGAATCTTAAACACAGAAGTAGTAATAATAATCAAGGTATGCTTACATCCTTTATAGGACTTTTGGTAACAAATAATCCACCAAGCAGTTAATACAAATTTAACCAGTAAAGAAACTAACACCCAAAGGAGTTAAACGAATTATTTTGTGGACTATTACAATTTGGTAGTTGACCAGAAATTAAAACTGAGATCACCTGTATCCCACATGAATGTTCTTTGTACACCTCAAAGATGGCCACTTGACTATGCCCATATACAGAAAAAATTATAAGGAAATAGATAGGTAGATAGATAAATAGACTGTTGTTGTGTTTAGTCACTCAGTTGTGCCCAAATCTTTGGACCCCCTGGACTGTAGCCCACCAGACTCGTCTGTCCATGGGAATTCTCCGGGCAAGAATACTTCAGTGGGTTGCCATGCCCTCCTCCAGGGGATCTTCCCAACCCAGGAAGCGAACTCAGGTCTCCTGTGTTGCAGGCAGGTTCTTTACTGCCTGAGCCACCAGGGACGCTAGATAGGGAGAAAAATAGATAATCTCCATTGACATGAAGAAAAACAAAATGAATCTACATTGTCTGTTACATTTTATCAAGCTATCCACATGTACTTTCTTCATAGACTCCTCCCCCACTCCCACCCACCCACCCCTCCACTCCTCCCCAGTCATATGGTTAACAGATGATAAAGTAAGCTAGTCGGTTGAAACAGTTCTTCAAGAGATTCAATGAAAATTCAGTCCACTGATAGTTCTCTGAAAGAGGGAGAAGAGTCAGAGTACAATAAGAATCTCTAAATAGATCTCATGAGAGATTATTTCCACAAGTAATATTGATTACTTACCCAAATAATAAAAGTTTAGAGATTGACAAAGTTAACAGGTAGATAATTTTTAAAAGGGGAAAAGAAATATATGTGTGTTTATGAGTCTAGTTGGTGTATGGTGTTTGCTGCCAGTGAAAGTTGTAGAAATCAGTGAGCTTGCTCAGGTTCAACTAGATTCTTGCTAGAATTGAAATTAAAAGAACTGTTAATTTTGAGGCTTCACATCAATTGATAACTAGATGGCCTTAGATACAAATGTCTTCCCCCCTGGAGTATTTTTCTGGAAATGTATTTCATTTTAGCCCAAGAGCTTAGACCATAACCTCTCATTCATTTGTTTCCACTGAGTCCACAATGTGTAAGGTATTATTGCCAAATTTAGGGGAAATATGAACCATACAGCAGATGAAATCCTGCTGAAAATTTCTGCGAATAGTTCATGCCTCAGATACTGAAATAAATCTGAAAAAATTAAATCATGTTCACTTTGCTTCAGTAATGTTGCATGATGAATATTCTTTTTGCATAATTTGCTGTACCATTGTTTTGATTTTCTGTTGTTTCTGTTACTTAATAAAGCTGATAAAATATGAAAATGTCTTTTGTTTACACTGATTTATTCCTATTAACATTTGTAGTTACCCAGTTATCGGCAAAATCCTATGCTTAATTTTTTCAAGATCACTCTACTTTTATTTCTTGTATCTGTCAGTAGAAAGTGACATGAGTGGGAGCTGAAATAGCCTCTACAGAGTTCAAAATGTTTTTCCCACAATCATCTCTTATCTTTATTTGTCTACAGTGACCAAGTGGCTAGAAAGTAATTACACATATTTGTTTCAAAGTGAAAGCAGATTACATACGATAATCTGAGAGATTCAATTAAAGCTGCTTTTCGTGCGTGTGTGTCTGTGTGTCTGTGTGTAAGTCAAGGGCAAGTACTTTGGTTTTACTCACTGTAAGTTTGAGTAAAAATAGGTCTTTTTAAGTCATCTCACTAATGAGTCTACCAGATGTGATTTGAAGACAATAAAGTTTCTTTTCTAGTAAGCATATACAAACTTTCAAAGGAACCACATTAGAAGAGTACTCACTTATCCCAAGGATTTAATGCTTTTGCCTAACACAGTTCTAAGACTCACTTTTCAATCACTTTCAGAGTCTATGTTTCATTCTTTAGAAGATACTCAACAGTTAGAGATGAATTTGGTTTTTGGAAACAGACAAATGTTATCCAAAGCCAAGTAGGGTGTCATTTTCAGCATTATTGTCACTTTAGGCCAAAAGTGAAGTCTGAGCTAACAAAGTGGGTTTTCTGATATGCCTCACAAATAGATTTTAAAGGTGAGTCTCAAACAGTTTACACAGAATAATGTCAATAAATAAGTACATGGCTTTCCAGGGTGACTATTTTGAGGGAGTCTACTCCTCTCCAGGCACAAAGATGGTGCATTGCTTAAGAACTCACCTTGGAATGCAGGGGATGTGGATTCAATTCCCTGGTCAAGGAACTAAGATCCCACATGCCATGGGGCAACTAAGCCCTTGGAGCCCAAACACCACTAAAGATCTTGCATGACTCAACAAAGATCCCACGTACTGCAGCTAAGACCCCCATGCAGATATCTACACATGGATCTATGTATCTATATAGATAGACACACATATATGTTTATATATAAACAAGAGCAAAACACACAAACGAGTTCAATGTGTCAAGAAAGTGGAAAGCATAGTGGAAAAGGAGTAGTCAGTCTAAAGGGTAGGAAGCTTGTCATGTTTATGGAACTGAAACAGCATCAGTCTGATGAACATAGTAAACAAGAGGAGTGTGGAACGGCATGGGCTTGGAGGGGTGGCCAGGGTAGGGACCCCCAGCTTTTCATCAGTACAAGAAAATCACATAAAACTTCATTCATATCATGTGAGCTGTTCCTTCCTGCTTACCTCTGTGTCACTACTCTGTGTGGGGACATCTCACCTAATGAGCTTATGCTTTCACACTTTCTGCACAATCTCCTCAAATGCTGAACTGATAGCATTTGTGGTGAGCCCTCTAGTTACTTTGGAGAAGGCAATGGCACCCCACTCCAGCACTCTTGCCTGGCAAATCCCATGGATGGAGGAGCCTGGTGAGCTGCAGTCCATGGGGTCGCGAAGAGTCAGACACGACTGAGCGAATTCACTTTCACTTTTCACTTTCATGCATTGGAGAAGGCAATGAATGGCAACCCACTCCAGTGTTCTTGCCTGGAGAATCCCAGGGACGGGGGAGCCTGGCGGGCTGCCGTCTATGGGGTCGCACAGAGTCGGACACAACTAAAGAGACTTAGCAGCAGCAGCAGCAGCAGCTTTAAGCTAACTTTTTCACTCTCCATTTTCACTTTCATCAAGAGGCTCTTTAGTTCTTCTTCACTTTCTGCCATAAGGGTGGTGTCATCTGCATATCTGAGGTTATTGATATTTTTCCCGGCAATCTTGATTCCAGCTTGTGCTTCATTCAGCCCAGCATTTCTCATGATGTACTCTGCATAGAAGTTAAATAAGCAGGGTGACAATATACAGCCTTGACGTACTCCTTTTCTTATTTGGAACCAGTCTGATGTTCCATGTCCAGTTCTAACTGTTGCTTCCTGACCTGCATACAGATTTCTCAAGAGGCAAGTCAGGTGGTCCAGTATTCCCATCTCTTTCAGAATTTTCCAGTTTATTGTGATCCGCACAGTCAAAGGCTTTGGCATAGTCAATAAGGCAGAAATAGATGTTTTTCTGGAACTCTCCTGCTTTCTCTATGATCCAACAAATGTTGGCAATTTGATCTCTGGTTCCTCTGCCTTTTCTAAAACCAGCTTCAACATCTGGAATCTCCGACATAGTATATATTTAAACATGCAGATTAAACAGTCCCGAGTACCTTGAAGTAATAATGAAGGACACTAATATGGTTCTGTTAAACTGGAAACAGAGCCACAGTCACTTGAGGGAAAAGACAAAAGAATTAGCAGGCAGTGTGTCACTAAGATGTTTGAAGTGGCTACTCCAACATTTGAAATTATGTACATAGTCCTTCTCAGTCTTAGACAAATCACTTCACATTTAACCCTTTCCCAAAGCATTTCACTCTTGTCCCTTCCCTGGCTTGGCATGGGTTGCATGCCTCAAGCTCTTCAATGGTTTCCATTTGCGTTTGGGGTAGGATCCAAAGTTTTTACCCAACCACAGGTTCCTGCATGATGAGGCCTCTGCCTGATTCTCTTGACTTATCAGTCCCTCCCTCAGTCTACTTCTGCTACACAGACCTTCCTTCAGTTCTGAAACATCTCCAGTTGAAGCAAAAGGGAAGAGGGCAGGGAACAACCTTTAAAAGAATGGCATGGTCATGGGACATGACAAAAACTGATTAGAACCAGCCAGCAGCTCCAAGATGGCAGAAGATTCCACTTCCAGTAGACCGTGATCCTCGTTATGCACTCATTGTAATACATTAGCAAGCTAAATGATACACCCTCAAGTGCCATGACTGTTCTGAGGCCAATCATAAAAGGTCAAAAAGTGGGCAGGTCTCCCATCGGTCTCCCCACAGGTTATGTTGGGCCTGTTCTATCATTCCTCACCTGCCCTCACCCCACTCATCCTACCAGTCTTCTCTTAAAGGTTCCTTCTCCCTAGATATTTCTATGATTCCCCAATTTAAATTCTCTTGTCTTACTGTACTTGAATTGCACCTAGTACTTCTCATTCATAACACCCACTAGACTGTGGAATCATGCATTTATTATAATTACTGTTGATTCAGTGTCTACCTCCAACCAGTTCTTTGTGAGCAGAAACTGTCTGAATTCACCCCTCTGTCTCCAATGCCAACTATACATTGCCTGCTTCTAAAAGTTATCCTATAAATAGCTTTTAAAACAGGCTGAAATAGTTACAAAGGGTATCAAGAAATATCTAGAACTTAGCTAAGCCTTAAAGGATAAGAAGCTGCTTCATTTTCAAATGCAGGGGTAATATCAAATACCCTTGGTCAAAGGGTACCAACTTTCAGCTGTAAGATGAGTAGGTTTTGAGGATCTCTCGTACAGCTGAGTAACTATATGACTGACATGGTACTATCTCGTACACTTGAAAATTGTTAAAAGACTCAGTCTTAAGTGTTCTAACTTATATGCAGAGTACATCATCAGAAATGCTGGACTGGATGAAGCACAAGCTGGGCCAGGAGAAATATCAATAACCTCGGATATGCAGATGACACCACACTTATGGCAGAAAGTGAAGAACTAAAGAGCCTCTTGATGAAAGTGAAAGAGAGAGTGAAAAAGTTGGCTTAAAACTCAGCATTCAGAAAATAAGATCATGGCATCTTGTCCCATTACTTCATGGGAAACAGTGGAAACAGTGAGAGACTTTATTTTGGGGGGCTCCAAAATCACTGCAGATGGTGACTTCAGCCGTGAAATTAAAAGATACTTGTTCCTTAGAAGAAAAGTTATGACCAATCTAGAAAGCATATTGAAAAGCAGAGACATTACTTTGCTAACAAAGGTCCGTCTAATCAAGGCTATGGTTTTTCCAGTAGTCATGTATGGATGTGAGAGTTGGACTATAAATGAAGCTGAGTACCGAAGAATGATGCGTTTGAACGGTGGTGTTGGAGAAGACTCTCGAGAATCCCTTGGACTACAAGGAGATCCAACCAGTCCATCCTAAGGGAAATCAGTCCTGACTGTTCATTGGGAGGACTGATACTGAAACTGAAACTCCAATACTTTGGCCACCTGATGTGATGAACTGACTCATTTGAAAAGACCCTGATGCTGGGAAGGATTGAAGGCAGGAGGAGAAGGGGACAACAGAGGATGAGATAGTTGGATGGCATCACCAACTCAATGGACATGGGTTTGAGTAAACTCTGGGAGCTGGTGATGGACAGGGAGGCCTGGCGTGCTGCAGTCCTTGGGGTGGCAAAGAGTAGGACACAAATGAGTGACTGAATTTAACTGAACTGAACTACACATATACAAAAGGTAACTATGTGAGGCACTGGGTCAGCTAATTAACTTGATTGTGGTAAATATTTTACAATGTACACTTATATCAAATCATCACTTTAAATATTGACAATTTTATGTGTCAATAATGCCTCAATAAAGGTGGAGGAGAATAGTACAAAGTAAAGATAGTAGGATTTTTAAAAAGTCAATCAAAGATGGTCGCACTGGAACAGTCTTTAAGGCCCCCTGCTGTGCCAGCAGTCAACTTGTTACTTGCTGGATCTGAGTTCCTGGGAGATGGATTGGGGCTGCAGGAGTATGGAGGGTACCAGGGTCTTTGGGGTACATGCTGTCTACCTGCAAGTACAAACATATTTCAATATTTAAAACCTTGGTTTGTTTGCATGGAAGTAGCCAGGCCAGATCTCTGTTCTGAGTAGGAGTGAGCTGGGAAGTCTCCAGCAAAGGCGGCACTAAGTTGCTTGAAATTTCACGGATGATGTGGAAATGACAGACTAGTATGAAGGTAAGATGGACAGAACTAGAGGGAAAATTGTGAAGGCGCAGTCCTGTCAATTTCGGGCTGAGATAAGCTTCAGTGACCTCGCATGTAATGTGAAGAACATAGTAGTACTGACTCCAAAAGAATCCAATGAGAAAACCATAGGCAAAGTGTTTGCCACACGGTTTGGTCAGTGGTAGCTATTATTACTGTTGTGGTGGTCGCCATTGTTGTTGTTGTTACTAGGGAAAGGACTGGTCAAGAGAACCTGGGGGCTAGCTCACTTCTGCCATTATCTGTGTGGCCCTGGCAAGTCAACCACTCTTATCAAAATGTTGAGTGTATGAATGCATGAATTTTCTGGGGCAAAGGATCATACTTTTATGATTGTCAAAAGAATTTACATTTTCATTTCAAATCCTACATTTACCTTAAGTATCTGGAACCAAATTGTCTTTCTTATTTTAGTATAAACTATATTCATTATTCTGTTGCTTTTTTTATTATAAAAGCACCAAATTCATGTTGTATTTCCCTCAAGGAAAAATGTCATTTCATTTTTTTAATATTGTACTCAATATTATTATTTGAATATAAAACACAATACCCACTGTTTCCAAATTTTTAACTTTTATTTCAAATACTTAAACATACAACTGTTAACTATAACCATAATATTAATAAGGAATAGAAATATTAAAATATAAAAATTAAGTGCTGAAACATATTTTAATTAAAAACATTTGACATGGAAATTCCTTCACAACAAATCATCAAATAAAACCACTGCATCCTGGTGCCTAAACTTTTCCTAAAACAAATACAAAAAAAGAGGAAGAAGAAAGGTCTTAGAAGCCATTAAACAAACTTTACAATTATGTGTATGAAAATAAAGTGAAGTGCAATTTCACAAAAGGAAAAATCTCACCAAAAATGAATAAGGTATATTTATGTAGGTCACTGTAGTTAAATGGAAAAAATCAAACAGTGACAAAATATCTACTGTTACTTAAAAATCTCTCAACATCGAAAGAATAGACCACTTCTCATACAATAACTGAAGACACAGACATATTCGCAATCAAAAATCATTTGCATCGAAATGATGATTCATTCTCGCAACCACCACCGGTGCTTACAAACTCTGCCTCCTAGCTGTGTGTAATTTGAATTCTGTTTGATCTAATGTGAGATCCACAAGCTCAACCAAAAAAAAAAATCTTACCTTCATCTATATTTTGTGAAAACAAATTGAAGCAAAACTAAATTTTAATTCACTTGGAAGGAAAAGACATCTTTTCCTCCTGTTCCTGCTTCTCAGTACATATTTATTAATCCCAAGGAGCTTTTTGACCTCATACCGACTATTCATCAATTTTCATCAGCCATTATCACTGGTCCCTGCAGTGCACCTCAGCGGGTTGGCAGGAGAACTTGTAGAATCAGGTTTCACGGGAAAAAGATGCTTTTCACTTCTCAAGTCTCAGTCTATACTTCAGAAAAAAAAAAAGGCTCCATTCAGTGTGGTGAATTTCCCTAGAGAATGTGACTGCATTTACAATGGACACTGTCAAAAATAAGACTTGAATATAAAACCAGGGTCTAGGATATTACAATCTCAACAGTTAGGAGGACAAAAACAACCATCGGCTGCATTTCTACATATTGAAATTCCTGCAGCCATATGTTCCTGGGGTTTATTAAAATGTGATCTGATTAAGGGATTATTGGGAGGGTTGTGCTATAAATCATGCTGTTAGTCACATGCACTCAAAGGAGTTCCTACAATGCTAGAAAAGTTGAATTTAACATTGGAAAGTGTTTACATTGCCACCAATCGAGTAACAGAGAGGAAGTGGGAAAAAAAAATCTACAAACCAGAGCAAGCATGCCTCAGGGAGTAAGAAGATTACAGGAATTTAGCTGTTTATTAGGGCAGAGACATGCTGTAAGGATTAAAGGGGATGAAGGAAAGGGGTGGCTTCAGTCCTTTAGTTTACCTAATGCAAAAAGTAAATGTTTTCTACAAAAAATAAAATTAAAATATGTATATCTTTTTGACAATTAAATTACAAGTATCTTTGTAATTTATATATTCTATACAAAAAAAGCAAGAAAAAAACTGCTGTATTGTTTAAATGGAAAATACCAGGTTCAATCCCTATAAAAGCATCAAATGCATACCATTTAGGATAATATCACTGATGCACATTTGACAACTAAATTACAAAGCTCTTTGATATACTGTGTGTGAAGAGTGGCAATTAAGGCCAATAAAATCAAAGGAAGAAAAAAAACTAATTAACACTAACATATCATTATGACTCACTAGCATATAAACTCCCATGCCTGCTCTAAATTGCCAGCAATTGGCAATTCCCAAATTCCTAAGGGTGCAGACAAGAGTTTCCAGAAACTGGAGCCACCAGAGGTTGGGGGCGGGGGCGGGGGGGGCCGGGGGGGAGCTCTTGAGAACTTTGACAATTCTTCCTCCTAGCAAAAGGCCCTAAGTACACCAAGGACTTAAAACCCACGCATCCCTGCTCCCAAGAATGCAATCTCAAGATTATGAACTATAGTGATGAGTTGTAGATTCTAAACAAATTATGTTACTGCTTTATTTCAAAAAAAATTAATAGTTCATTTTTGCGGCAGAAACAACATGGAATCTGAAGACAAAAGATTTGAGTTCAAATTCCAGATCAGGTAAGTACTATTCCCATAAATTTGGGCAAGTCATTTAACCCTCCACAAAAGAGAATCATAGCAATGTCTACCCACAGAGTTGTTGTGAGGAAAAATGAGGCAAAATGAATGTGGATGAATATGGAGATATTCTAAAAGTGGCATCAAAAAAAAAAAAAAACCCTCTGCAAATGTTAACTCTTCCACTGTACCATGAGCGGGCTCCACCTAAACTTGTGCACGCATGCTCAGTGGCTCAGTCATGTCTGACTCTTTGCAACCCCATAGACTATAGCCCATCAGGCTCCACTGTCCACGGAATTTTCCAGGCAAGAATACTAGAGTGGGTTGCCATTTCCTACTTCAGGGGATCTTCCCAACCCAGGGATCAAACCTACCTCTCTTTCATCTTCTGCATTGGCAGGCAGATTTTTTACCACTGACACCATCTGGGAAGTCCTCCTTCTAAACTTAGCAGGTGAGAAAAGTACAACAATTTCCTGCTACAAAAACCTTAATACACTGAAATTAAACTGATCATAATAGGAAAAAAAAAACCATAATGTAGAGGGAAAGACTCCATGAAAACTAGATTGAGCAAAATTGATCCAGGTTTCATATGGAGAAAACCTGGCAGAAATTTTCAGCAAGACATTAAATCTGTTTTTATACAGTAAACAAACCCAGATTTAAAAGACCACTGTGGAGTGGAAGGTGAGAGGGAGGTTCAAGAGAAGAGGGACATGTGTATACCTATGGCTGATTCATGTTGATATATGGCAGAAGCTAACACAACATTACAAAGCAATTATCCTCCAATTAGAAATAAGTTTTTTTAAGTAAAAGCAAAACAAAAAAGGCCCCTGTGGCTTTGAGATTGTATGGACAATCATTTGAAGAATCTAGTTAAAAGTAAAAATAAAGATCATACTTGGCTACTGATAGCAAACTAAACATGTACTACCACAAGATTAATAACTAGCTGCAGCTAACAGTTTTATTCTTCTAACTTTGTTATTGAAAAACCCATGGTGCAGATGATCTCCTAAACTCCGACCATTACAAAAGAAACATCATTTAAATTCAGAAAAGGACTGATTTTCCAAAAATATTCTGGAGGTAGGGTATTTCTGCATAAGTGTACCAAATGATAGGATGCACCAAGAGCACTTTGTCAAGGTCACTGTACCATACACAAGGAAGATGTTATTGCTACAGATATCTGAAAAGCTGTTCTGAATCTTGTAGAATAAGCCAAAATATGTGAAATTTATAAAACAAAGAATTCTACAAAAATGAAATAAAAAACACAGCTCAATATAAACTAGAGTAACTTGGTGGGGGGACGGAGACCACAAGTCAGATTTCTCTCCTGGGTTCTTTGGCAACCCTGACTTTGATTTTCACGTCACTCAGTCACACACATGCCTATCTTTGTTCATCTCCGCTCCTCTGCAGTTACTCCTCCTCTCAGCTATTGATCTTTCAAAAAACTGATGTCCCCTGTTGCATCTCTGAACTCCCTAAACAGCTCAAGCAATCGGCTCACCAGTTACCCATTCCTGACATGGGTTCAGCATCTGCGGCCTCTCCAATCTACCACTGCCTGGGTGGTGAAGCCCCACACACTGGAGTGCAGGGTACCAGGAGAAGGCCTCATGCCATTCAGAGGAAAACATATTTGCAAAACCAACTCATAAGCGGCTGCCCTGCTTAAAATTCCATTGAATCTTGGGATTCTGGGGATTCCTCTAGGTCTAACGAGTCCCCTAAGCCTCCCTGCGAGTTTAGGGTAAACCCCGAGTCTTTCAGGGCATTGTGAGCATTCATGAACTTCTGCAGGTATTTGGAGGTATACAACCAGTGATGTTTCAAAACGTCTTCCATTTCATAGTACTTGGACTGCCTGGCATTCATTTTCCGGAAACGCCTGAACAGTTTGTTGCCAGATTCATTTCCCTCGCTTGCCCATGCCCCAATGGAGCCATCCCTCTCAATAATTTCAGGGACGTGAGCCAAGGTTTTGTGAAAATAATTGGTGATTTTGCCCTCATATCTGTACTTGAACTTGGTGGAGAGCAGCTCAGCAAAGCGCTGTGAATTGAAGCTATACTGGCAGAGAGATTCCGGGCACTCTTTAGCAGGGCATGAGGATCGCCAGACGGGTTTCATCTTCAAATAAAGGTCCATCAGTTCCTTCAGGGCTTCGTGCCTCTCCTGGGAGGGAATTAATTCACAAACTGCCTCCACCGTCTCTTTGGTCATGAGCTTCCGGGCAAAGTTGCCGTTCATCCTCATGATGGGCTTTAGGTTCATCCTCTTCCGGAGGTGCTTGTCCAGGGTAGCCTGCCATCTTTTCCTTTCCTCTTTGGAGGCGTTGGGGTTCTTATACACCTCTCCGATCTCCAGCTGGAAGATCTTGTAGAACTCAGCTGCATTGCCGATGTCGCAGTGGAGTGCATCTATGGAAGGGACCGTCTCAATGAAGGGTTTGGCCGAGACCCCCTTCACCCGGTCCCGCAGTTCCTCCACCGTCTCATGGTAGGGGTTAGAACGCCAGACCTCATAGCGCTCCAGATTCTCAGCATGGCTTCTGGTTATGGAGTGGAAGACCAGATTTTGAGAGGCCTCCAGGCGGGTGGCATCACAAAGGGTGCAAATGTACACTGAGCCGGAAGCCTCGAGACCTTCCACTTCCCGGACCAGTTTCTCGTCGTAGCCGGTGCCCCTAAAGATGAACTTGAAAGTCCGGAGGATGCCTCCCATCTCCAGCATTAATTCGCTGCTCTTCATGGCTTCCCTCTCGGCAATCAGAGGGCTCAGGATGGCCGTCAGGGTCTCGTGGTCAGACTCATCGGCTAGCATGAGGCACAGCGGCTTGCAGCACAGCTCGGAGTTAGGCTTGGCTTCCTCGAACACCTTCACGTTCTGTGACCCGTGAGCAATGCTGATTTTCATGACCGTAAAGGAAAACCGAACCGCCTTTTCCGGAACTGCCGGTCCGCTGCCGTGCTTCTCGCTCACGTCTCCCATCCCATCACAAGACTCCTTCACCACCACGGTGAAGGGGCCATTCAGGTAGTCGTCAAGCTCTTGGGCTCTCATGCCCTCCAGGATGTCTTCTTCCATGTCCATCAGAGCGGACACCAAAGCTGCATCATAGCGGAAGCGCTTGGCGATGGTGTCCACCGGGTAATCGTCCACAGAGGAGGCCAATCCGGACAGTCCATCAATAATGCCCACGTCAGTGCTGGAAGACACGTTCTTCAGAGGTGGCTGCCACTCGAAGGGGTGGTAGCCTGGCAGAAGGACTTTCTCAGCACTCCGAAGGGAGTGCAGAGGCTGGAAAATCTGCCTCCCGGTGATGGCCTTCACAGTCCTGTACATCTTGTGGTACTGGCTGCAGCTGAGGAAGGTGTTGACACGGATGGCTAAGCAGACAGCCGGCTGCAGGCCGGAGCCACGTCCCTTCATGATGGCCTCCAGCTCATCTGCTTGTCTGTGCTCATTTCTTGCTCTCAGCGCCAGTAGGAACAAGGTCAGGCACACGGACTTCACATCTCCACCTTCCTCCTTGTCGGCGAAAGCCTTGACCTGCATCTTGAGCTCCCTCAGACGGTGCTTCTGAGCCCGGCGGGTCAGGGACAGGAGATGCTGGCGGGGCCGGCCCCCTTTATTGATATGCACAAAAGTCTCTTTCGATTCCTTGTGGCTTGAGACATGGTGATTGTATTTTTCCAAGGTGACCTCCTCATCGCACTCCTCTGCTGGACATTTCACCATCAGGGAATTCAAGATGCTCAGAAAAGACTTCACCGGACTCTCCAGGTCGGTGGGGAAGCAGGGATACCGGCAAGAAGGACAATAGCTGCCCATGATTTTGAGGCATCTGAGAATGCAGATCCTGCAAAAGACGTGCTTACAGTTGGTCTCCACGGGGTCTGCCAGAATGTGTTCACAAATCTGGCAGGAGATAGATTTCACAAAGTGCACTGGGAAGTCCACTGCCAGGAGCCTGGTACTGAGGTGTATCTTACTGCAGTTGGCAATCTTCTTCATCAGTTCCTTGCTGCTGATCCTGTCCTGAGTTCTTCTCTTGCACCGTCGGGCTTGTCTCGCTCGGTCGATCACAGTTCTGAGTCTTTTGCTGAGCTGTGAGTTTGGCGGCTGACTCTTCCTCTTGAGTCCTTGACGGGCAGCATCACAGATGTCACAGGATGGTGTGTGGGGGTGCCATTCCATCGCTGCGTTTCTCGAGGAGTAAGCCTCACACGGGGCACTGCTGAACTTCCTGTGCATGAAGGCCCAACAGTCATGGCAGAACTCAGTGGGGTGGATCGAGTCCACATCTGCCTTCACGTCGATCCGGAAGACCTTGGCAATGAGGTCTGGCCAGGACGTGGCCCTCTTTTCCTTCTTTCGTAAGAGGACTTGGGTTTTGCCATCCACGGGCCCGTGGACTGGATATCTCCTGTGGTGCCGATCAGCTTTGAGATAATTCCCACAGATGCGGCAGAGATGTCGCAGGTTGGCTTGGTGGATTGCTTTGTCTCTTGCTTTTCCATCATCATGGGATTTTTTCAGAAATTTTGGGTGAGGCTTTAATGGCGGTTGAGTCAGGGCTGGCTTCGGACCACCAGCCTTGTCCAGGGCTGCTGGAGATTGCTCTAGAGAGGGCTTCCCCTCAGAGGAATCTTGCTTTTCTGCTTGAGCATTTTCAGGGGCCTTTTCAAAGGATCTCACCCTGAACAGCTTAAATTTCCATTCTGAAAATTTAATATGTGGATGCTGGATTTCATCTGGGGCAGAACTGAGTCCCAGGGTGGGTGGCAGAGAGACAGCCATGCTGGCTGATACCTGGAAACAGTAAAAACAAGTCAGATGAGGAAAAAATGTCAACATCCCACTGATGCATCTTGGAAAGAATACAGATTAGTACATTCAATTATTCACTTATTAAATCATCCAGAAAGTTAATTATTAAATCTCCTATTTTAATATACTATGTTAGGTGCTGATCATATATCAGAGAATAGGGTCATTCCCTGTTCTTACAGTGTAGATGGTCATTTAAACCAGGTATGTAAGTACATGCACCACCATAGTTTATTTTACATATATGTGTACAACCTTATGTTTTAGTTTATTATTTTTATTGAGGTACAGTTGATGTACATACCCTATGTACAATATTATTTCCCTTTCATTAAAACCTTAAGGTCTTTGAGGACAAAAATCTCCGAACGATTTACCTCTGTATCCCCAAGGTTCCTAGTACACATTACATGCTCAATAGTGGTTTGCCGAATAAATGCAAGAAAAAACTGGCTACTAAAACCAAAGAAAAGTCATATTCTCTGCATTGTATCAGCCTCTTTCACTAGCTGGACAATATATTTCCAGCTTTTTAAAGCTGTCTCCCAGGAGGTTGATTGTTTATTTCTTCCAAACGGGACATAAAAGGGTGATAAAGCTACAAATCCAAAGAAACTAATTACTCAGTTCTTGAAAGGATGAAGTGAATTTTGAGCTTTATGAATGCATGCTAATAATAAGTATCATGGATAGTAATTATGCTTATAATTTTAATTAGTGAACGCTGCTGTAAATTAAAAGGCTGTGTCTCCATTAGAAACAAACCCCACAGAACTCTCTAAACCTGAAACAAACCACAGTGTGCATGTACGAAGATTCTGAAGAACTTTTAAGATGAAAAATTTGAGTATTTTCAGATAAAATTCCACAGGCCATCCTGAAAGTCATTACCAGGCACTGATCATTAGTTAGCTCTATAGTTTGTAATAAGAAGAGGTGGGAGTAATATTTTTCTTCTTTGAAAAACATTAGCAATTGTACATTTCAGGAAACCCTAGAAATCTGGGTTGTGGTGTAGACATCATGGCGCTGTAGAGAAAAAGTCTTAAAATGCCATTTGAGTATCTCTAGACCCCGTTAGCCCAATATTCTCAAAATTCTTTAGTACACATAACTGGAAAAAACAGCAACTGTGTGTTCAAACTGTCATCTATATATCCCACATTTGGCTGGATTAATGCTCTTTTTCTTAAAGTCTTGGTTTAGTTTGCTACAATATTGCTTCTGTTTTATATTTTGGGCTTTTTTTGTGTGTGGGGGCTGCTGTGAGGCATGCAGCAACCTAGCTCCCTGATCAGGGATCCAGCCCACAACTGGGAGGCGAAGTCTTAATTACTTGGACTGCCAGGGAAGTCCCTGGTTTAATGCTCTTGACTTGACGATTATATTAAATAACATTTTCCCCTCAATTAACTAACTAACCAACCAAATTGATGATGTTTTTCTAGTCATGTGGTCATGGAGACTAACCCTCAGAGGAGCACATTTTGCCCAGAGGTGGGATTGGAGGTGGGGGGTGGGTGGGCAGGGGGAAGCCACGAGGGCCGTCCTGACGGCTGCCAACAGTTTCCTGGCAGGCTGTCCTTTAAACCGCTGAAGTCTGCTCCATCTTGCATGCATTTCGCTTCAGAGGTTCATGTTTTTTGTAAAAACTAATAGCCAACTTCCAAGTCTTGGTTGAAAAGGAAATCCTGTTACCTTGTTCTGTATGCAGGACTATGTGAGAACCAAACAGTTCCAAACCATTTCAAAGGTCTCCTTAACCTCAGAAGTATTTCAGCTGCAGCCCAGCCAACACCTCAAAGTTGCATACGGTTCAATTATGTTCCTAAATTCTGTCCTGGGTCAGGGTCAGGGGCCTTCCCATGCCCCCTCTGTTGCCTTGGTTTGAACTCATTCCCAAGTGTCTTTTTCATTTCTTTAGCCTTCCCCTTCCCTGTCTTTTCTAGCACACTAGTTCTCTGGAATTCCAAGATAATACTTTGAATTCTTCTTTTTAAAAATGCATGACCATCTCTAGAGTTATTCAAGTTAAATATTGAACTTTCACAATCAGTAAGTCAAGGCATGTTAGAAGGAGCCCTAGAACTGTCTCCCCTCTCTACCCACACCTCCCCCTGACTCCCACTACCCTAAAATAGTCTATCAAAATCAGCTGAAATACATTTGTGAAAGTACTCCCAGAAAGAGTACCATCACCAAGCTATTGTTAGCCACTGACATCCAAATCAAATTTACTTATTAGATTATTTTTCTATTTAGCTGCTACAAGTTTATCCAAACTAGAAGCAAGAATGGAGTAGGGAAAATGTGTTATTCTTCTGTTTTTTAGGTAAACATACACCAAGAAGCTAATAGTGGTGATGTGTGACACCTGTGAGGCTTCCCCAGGTGGCGCTAGTGGTAAAAAACCCGCCTACCAATGCTAGAGACAGACGAGATACAGTTTTGATCCTTAGGCTGGGAAGATCCCCTAGAGGTGGGTTTGATAACCCACTCCAGTATTCTTGCCTGGAGAATCCCATGGACAGAGGAGCCTGGAGGGCTACAGTCCATACGGTCACAGAGAGTTGGACACAGCTAAAGCAACTTAGCATGCACGCAGGTGAAAGCTATAGATGTTTTATATTCTTTATCCTTAGGGAGGATTTTAACTGCCTCTGAAATAAGCATCTATTATTTTTAGAAGATAGAACTTTTAATAACTAGTTCTAATCAGATATCATTTATCTATTTGATTAGCAAAGATTAAAAACATGAGATTGATGCTCATCAGCATTAGTGAAGGTATGGGGATTGAAGGTATCTTCATACATTCTTGGGAGGAATGTAAATTGGTATAATATTTCTAGTGGAAAATGCAGCAATGTCTTTTGAAAATTTAAATATATATTATCTTTGGTGAAATAAATCTGATTTTAGAAACTTCTATAAAAACATTCCCACAGGTTATTCCCATAGTGATATTTTATATGGAGAGAGAGAAAGAAAAAATTTTTAATGTGTTTTAAAATTTTTTTACTTACTTTGCAAAATAGAAAACAGCATAAATAATCACCAAGCATTATTAAACAAACTATGGACCAGGTACACAATGGAAAACATAAAATTTTCTATATGCATTGATACATATATGCAATTTCTATATACATCAAGATATAAAATGATGCCCACATGACAAAGCAGATACAAGAACAACAAGAGCAAGTGTAGTAAGACCTCATGCTTGCATATTTGTTCATGTTTGTATATATCTGAAAATATAGACAGTCTGGAAGGGTATGCACTGAAACCTTCACAATGTCAACTCTTGAGAAAATAGAATTGATACTGGTAAGATCTCTAATTTTCTATTTAATTCATTTTTATATCATTAGAATTTTTTGCAACAAATATGTATTATTTTTAAATTTTTTGTGATATATTCACTTTAGGGAAAAAAACATTTTTGAGGCTAGATTTCTATGTACCCATAGTCATTTTCCCATGTTGCTGTTCAGTTGCCCAGTCGTGTCTGACTCTTTGTGACCCCATGGACTGCAGCACACCAGGCCTCCCTGTTCCTCACCATCTCCTGGAGTTTGCCCAAGTTCATGTTCATTGCATTGGTGATGCCATCCAGCCACCTCGGCCTCTGACACCCTCTTCTCCTTCCTCATTTTCCCATACTTCTTCCTAAATTTCCTCCCAGAAAAGTTTGGCCAAGTGTCGAGTCTGACCACCATTCTTAGCTTTTCTTTTCTGGCAAACATGTGCTTGCGTTCTCAGCCGCTCAGTCGTGTCTGACTCTGCGACCCCATGGACTGTGACCTGCCAGGCTTCTCTATCCATGGGATTTCTCAGGCAAGAATACTGGAGCGGGTTGCCATTTCCTTCTCCAGGGGATCTTCCCGACCCAAGGATCGAACCCATATCTCCTGAGTTGACAGGCGGATTCTTTAGCACTGAGCCACCTGGGAATCCCAAACGAGTTGCATGGGGACTGAAATATGGACTTGCAGACAGCATGAAGTTAGAACCATGAAAGAGTTATCTTGTGGGGTTTTTTTTTTTTTTTTTGGACACCCAGGAATCTTGCAAACTCTTGATCTCCTCTCTTCTAACAAAGGGTCTCAGTGGTGGACCAGCATCAGACTCTATAAGGCAGGATGGTTGTTGCTGGCTTAGCCCTGTTCCCATCGTGCTCTGCCCTCTCAGCCTTGCTATCACCTTCCATCACAGCTGGAGAGGTCCTTCTCCCTACAGGGCATGGATTCACTTTGGCAGCCAGTCTAAGGTGACTTGGCTGGGGCAGAAACTGTCATTCATATGAGTGCATCATTAGTTATTTTGGCAGGCAGAGCTGCAGCACTGCCCCCACTCCCAGCCCAGCCCCCTACTCTGCACACACACACATGCTAGTACTTGGTCCACAATCCCTCCTCTTAACGTCTTTGGTCCCCACACAATGCTTGAGTGACTACTGTGTGCCCAAGCGTGACCCCTTGTTGTCACACCCGTTGCACTCATTCTTTCATTTATTCATTCACTCCACAAATAACTATTGTCTACTTTTTGCCAAACACCAACATCAAAAACCTGACAGCATCAAAAGCCTTTTTATGTCTCAAGGCATCTACAAAATGACCTGAAGATTCTTGCTCTTCCTCCAGGCAAATTCTTGCTTGAACTACTTCAGAAAGAGAAGTGCACTGTCACAGCCCCTGTTCAGGAATCCTGCTCACGAATGTAACCTCTGGGTAGGGTCTCTACAGTGGCAGTTCTCAAAATTGCCATGTGCTAGCATCACTAGGGAGCTCGTGTGTTTTAAAACAATGATGCAAATCATCAAGTCCCAGAGAATCTGATTCTCCATCTGGGACAGAGTCCATAAATTGTATTTTTTTAACAAGCATTTCAGTGGCACTGCTACTAGGGGCCCGCAGGTCATGCTTTGGGAAATACTGGTCCCCTACTTAATCTGATGCAGCTCAGGAAATTCCTGGCAATTCTTGGCAAATACCTGGGCAAGTACATATTTCCTCCAACCCTGAAATTTGTTTGCTCCTGATTATTTTTCCTGCCTGGATCAGCACAGTACTTTTTCCAAGAGACTCACTCCTTTCCTTCTGCTGATTCGTTTTGCAAATCCTTTCAATAGGCACTACTTGGGAAATTCCTGGCAGTCCACTGGATAGGACTCTGAGCTTCCACTGCCTGGGGCACATGTTTGATCCCTGGGTCAGGGAACTAAGATCCCCATAAGCCACACACTGCAGCCAGATAAATAAATGACACACTCCCTAAGCCCTTCCTCTGCCTACAGCCCTCATTTACAGTAATTCGGATATTTTGCATCTTCTCTATGAACCTACAGTGTCTTCCTCAACTTGGTCCTTGTTCCTTTCTTATTTTAAGCACATTAGAGAGAAAAACCAAACATACGTCAGCTTCCCTCGATCCCTCCTCTCATTCCCCACAAGGGAAAAAGCCCAGGTATTTCTAGGTAGCAACATAAAAATATAATAAATACTGTGACTCAAGGCATGAAAGGCATGAGTGTTACCTTGCTCAGCAGGCTGCCTGGGCAAAGTGTTGGGAAGACTGCAACTCAGTTGTTATCACTTGATACCAAAGAGAAGGCAGAGGGTGCTCTCCTGTCTTTCAGGCAGGCCGCTGCATTATTTATCAGTCTCCACTGCCTTTCCCAGCCTCCCCCCACCACACAGGGCTAACCACAAGTGACGGCAGCCAATCACAGCCCGTGAGCCCCCTAGCTCCAGCTGGCACCTGGTTCTTCAGGAAGCTTAGCTGGGGGACCTGAGTGTAGAACCACATGCTGGTGTGTGCTGGAGCCCTGCCAGAGCTGCCAGGTCACTCCCCAAGACTGGTTGGAAGTGATCTTGTCAACATAATTTTGGACTTCTGCCAAGGTTCTATACCTGTGCCTCAGTTTCTTCATCTGTAAGATGAAAATACATATACCTCAAATAGTCAGTGAGCTTCTACAGTGAGAGTTATCATAGGAAAATACTTGCAACAGCATCTGCCCTTGTTGTTTAGTCTCTTAAGTTGTGTCCAACTCTTTGCAACCCCATGGACTGTAGCCCACCAGGGTCCTCTGTCCATTGGATTTCCCAGGCAAGAATACTGGAGTGGCTTGCCATTTCCTTCTCCAGGGGATCCTCCCAACCCAGAGATCAAACTCACGTCTCCTGCACTGCAGGCAGATTCTTTACCACTGAGCCATCTGGGAAGCCCAGAGATCTGCCCTTAATAGGTACTTATCAAATGCTAACTCTGTGATCACTTTTATTATAATTTTGAAATGACCTCAGTAAGGGAAGTCTGTGCTCCTCGAAACAGCACTACATTTACATCACTAGAGTTTTGAAGGAACAGACCAGGATCTGTGCCTTCAGTTGCTTTGGGTCTTGGATATATTACTGAAATCCAAGTAACAGATTTATGAGATGCTATCTCCTCGTCTACATCCCAATATTGATTATATTAGCCCCATATTATCCAGAGCAATAGGCCAGGCTTCCAAGCGCTTTACTTTACTTACTATCACTTATTTGTCACCACAACGCTGTGCATTTGACATTATTTTTTCTAAAGAGAAGCCACAGAAGTTTAAAGCAATGGAGAAGCTTACCCATGGACACACACCACTAAATAGTGAAGTGGGATTCAAAGTGCGTGTTCTCAACCACTTCACTATTCTGTAAAAGGAGAATACTGAGCGCCATCAGCAGCAAGAGTGTGAGGATGACTCAGAAACAAACTTCAGTCTGCCTGCAAGGTCTCTGTTTCAAATCCCCTTTATATTTCTTAGACCAAGTACCCCTGTGCTCAGCTAATATGTGAGGGGCGGCCTTGTTCTCATCTTCAGCAAAACCTGTTAGCATCAGGAGCGAGGATTTCTCTGTGCTCTGCTGCCCTCTCTAGACATTACTCAGTTCAGTTCAGTTCAGTCGCTCAGTCGTGTCCGACTCTTTGCGACCCCATGAGCCACAGCACGCCAGGCCTCCCTGTCCATCACCAACTCCCAGAGTGCACCCAAACCCATATCCATTGAGTCAGTGATGCCATCCAGCCATCTCATCCTCTGTCGTCCCCTTCTCCTCCTGCCTTCAATCTTTCCCAGCATCAGGGTCTTTTCAAATGAGTCAGCTCTTCGCATCAGGTGGCCAGAGTACTGGAGTTTCACCTTCAGCATCAGTTCTTCCAATGAACACCCAGGACTAATCTCCTTTAGGGTGGACTGGTTGGATCTCCTTGCAGTCCAAGGGACTCGCAAGAGTTTTCTCCAACACCAGAGTTCAAAAGCGTCAATTCTACGGCGCTCAGCTTTCCTCACAGTCCAATTCTCACATCCATCCATGACCACTGGAAAAACCATAGCCTTGACTAGACGGACCTTTGTTGGCAAAGTAATGTCCCTGCTTTTTAATATGCTGTCTAGGTTGGTCAAAACTTTCCTTCCAAGGAAGGACATGTCTTCCAAGACATTCCTAGTATGTTGTTGTTGTTTAGTCAGTCTTATCTGACCCTTTTGCAACCCCATGGATTGTAGCCCGCCAGGCTCAACGAGATTTCCATGAGATTTCCCAGGCAAGAATACTGGAGTGGGTTGCCATTTCCTTCTCTGGGGGATCTTCCCAACCCAGAGGTCGAACCCATGTCTCCTGCTTGTCAGACAGGTTCTTTACCACTGAGCCACCTGGGAAGCCCCCCTCCTCATGTATCCCCATTGTTTTTTACTCAGGCTGTCCAACCACAAAACAGTCCTGGGGGACACAGTTTCCGCTCATAAAGACTGAGCAGGAGCCATTGCAATTAATATTGGGAGAGATGACCTGAGTCTTCCAGGAGCTTCTGTGTTTATACCCAAGATTCAAATGCCATCATGAGGCTAGGCAGGTGGAAGCTGAGAAGTTCCTGGAGAACGAAGCCCATGTTCAAATCAGCAGGAAGCAGGGCCTCCAGGATGTGACTTATGGTCTCGATGTCCTCTTTGTATGATGGGGTCATGTAGAGCGGGGTCAGAGCATCGCTGATGCGGAGGGAGTTTCCCTCCCCCTCCACGCTCCCACGCTGTAAAAGCCTGCATCTCCACTGGACTCACAGAAAGAGGAAGGGAGGGCCACCTCACCTTACCTCACCTTGAAGGAACCAAGGAAACAGCCATGTCTCACAGAACTGGAACAGAGCAGCAAGTCCCGGCTTCCAAGGGTTGGCTTCAATTCCACAGACCCACTTAGAATACATGTAACACTAGAGGGCCCGTCTGTTCCACTCTCCTGGAACTTTCCTGGGTTTGGCCCTGAAAGTCCAAGGCAAGCAGAGTCGGTGGGTCATTCATCCTTCAACCCCAAACCAGAGCTGGAAAATTTCTCTAACCTCAAATATTCATAAATACAATCCTTTTCAATTGTTCTTAGGAAAATTAGATGTTCAAAGAGACTCATTAAAGACTATCCATCAGGCCATAGGGACCAGGGACAAACCAAATTATACAAGAGCTTTATCTTTTATCATATTTGCCAAGGATTTCTGTGTTTTTAAGTTTTTATCAGTCATATGTCTCTTTAAAAATAGAAAAAATCAAGATATACAAATAAAATATTAAAAATTTAAAACAAGGCAAAATAAGATATTGGGTACATGTAAAGAAACACTTCTAATTTTTTATATTTGAAAATCTAGATTTTTATACATCAGATTCTTCAGGGACAGGATTTCCAATATTTTCCTGTCCCTCCCCATTACACCTGGGGACCTCTTTTTCCTATCCATGTTGAAATCTTGAGGCAGTCTCCTGTTCTCTGCTGAGAGATGACACCTCCATTGGATCACCAGGAAAACACGCTGAGCCATGAATGCATGCCCCCTTTCCCTGGCCACTAAAATTCCACCCACTATTCCCGTTTCAAGTCTTTGCCATGTGACAGACCCCCACCTGGAACAAACCTTGATTTCCATCATGAAGCAGCAAAGTCAGAGCTGCCAAGGCTTCCACGTTGTTCCAAGCAGATTAAAAATAAAACATGCCAGACAGATCTTGACCAAGTTTATCAGGAGGAAAAGAATGAAAAGGGCAACTAAAATGAAACTAGAGTTTGGACAGTTCAAGGCCAGGCAGGTCCCAGCACTGAGTAGAGCCCTCCTGGCTGAGAGACAAGCTGTGGTTAATCCTAGAGATGTCGAAGGGGCCAGCACTGGCCCTGCTCTGTATGGTGCACAGACACCCTACTCTCACTTCACCTGCCTCTCCACCCAAGCCCCAAATCCTCCTTAGCAGATTGCCTCCACTCATTCCCCTGGATTCCCTGCAGGCCCTTTTAAAAGACCTTTTCAAATTCAATTTCCTCCCAGACTGCCGGGAGCTCCAGTTGCTGATATCAATCAAAATCTACTCCTGCAGCTGTGGTCTGAGTGTGTGAACACTGCCTTCTCTGCTCTTATCATAACCCAGCAGATGCTGTTTACCGACACGGGGATTACGTATATAAGCATGTATCTGCGTATCTCCAGCTCACAAAACTTGTCTTCCAACATCACTGAATCGAATGCCAGAGCTGGAAGGGAAATTAGAGGTTATCTGACCCAATGGATGTCTCTTAAAAGTGAGAAACAGTCCCTGAAGGGCAAAGTGTCCTACTCAATGTCATAGAGGGAATGAGAATTAATAGCAAAAATAGCATTACAAACGGGTCTCTGGAGCCCTAGGACAAGATTCTTTCCAGTACATTGAAAAGGGAGCATCCCTCCCTCACCCACCCCTTGCCTTCTTGCTTTTCTTAGCCTGGAAAGGAACTCCAGTTGGCAATGAAGCAAAACCGTAACAGGCCACTGCTAGACTAGAGCCTTCAGTGATAATGCAGAATGTCACAACGCCGGTGGTGGAGAGGTGGCACCCCACCCGCTCATTTCTCCCCCACTTCCCCAGTCTTGAAATTGCTTTCTAATTAACTCAATGTGGATTATCCCTGTTAGTAAATTTTCTAATACATTATTAATTGCTGTAAACGTCAACTGCAGCTCATTCCCCACAAATTCACAAGTGCCTTGGCGGGCTTTCTGGCATTAGCTAAGCTGTTTTCTAAACAACTAGTGCCATCGTGTGGGCAAAAAAAGGCTGTATCATTGAGCAATCAGAAAAAGCCATCAGAAAAAGTCTCAAGAAGTTCATGAACTGGTTCAGAAGCAGTTTGGTTGTCTTCTCTCTTCACGTGTCCCGACTTCTGTCTTCCTTACCCATCCCCTTCACTATCCCCTGCCTCTGTAGGAATCTCCTGCAATTCCTATAGACTAAGAAACATCATCAGAAGTTGAGATGGTCAAAGTAACTTGCTCCGAGACCTCAGACCTAGTTAGCTCTAGTCTTCCACCAAAGTCAAAGCTCTGACGTGGAACTCCACTTTGCTACTGCTAACTGGTCCCAGAAAATATTTAATGAGTGCCTTCTCCCCCTTCCTCAAGAAAGTGAAGACCTCAGGATCGTGTCTTCATGAGGGAGTTTGAGGACTGAGAAGTGTCATCCAATGTTTCAGACTTTATTAGATATCCTTTCTAAACTGGAGACACCTGTTCCACCTTCCAACCCCAAACATAGAAAGGCATTTCTTTCTGCCTCATCTCATTCAGCTGTACAGGGTCTAAGAATGAGTTCAAACATCAATGTAGGATGAATTTGATCCAAGTGTCCAGGAGTTAGAATTCAAGTCTGAGGAATGAGCTTTCTTAAGCCTAGAATAAACATAATGGCTTGAAACCACTAATTGCAGGACAGCCACAGATATGTTTACAAAAAGCCAAACTGGGCATCTGTCTTAAGCTCTAGATTTGGGGGCTCCAAAAATTTTATAATTGTTTTTGGAGAGTGAGAAAGGAATACTCTTAAATGAAGGGAATTTAACTGTAATTTAACTGTGTGTCTATCTAGAGTTACTATGTAGCTTAACTTTTTATCTAATGAGAACAGTTGCGAAGTTTTTAATAAATTTTAGTTAAAATTATATTGTTTTTCAACTTATGAATAGTGTTTTGGAAAGACCTAGGTAGAATCAGCTTCTAATTATATTTGTACAAAAAACTGTCATTGACTTGTCTATAATATGTTTATCAAAAAAGTTGAAAATTTATATGATTTAAATGTATATCTTATAAATTTTTTTCTGGGACATTTCTCCCACTCAAAAAAGGGTACTGTTTTCAAATGCAGATGAAAGCACACTTTACCACTATCGTTACAGAAAAAAAAAAATTGTATCTTTATTTCTATATCTGAAGATACTGTTTTCAAATGCAGATAAAAGCACACTTTACCACTATCGTTAGAGAAAAAAAAAATTGTATCTTTATTTCTATATCTGAAGATACTATTATTATTACTCATTTATTTATTTCATTATATAAGTTTCTATTAGAAAGTCTGGATTCTATTCTTTCCTGTCCACATGTCAATTTTAAAAAATAACTCTGGGGAATTCCCTGGAGGTCCAGTGGGCAGGATTCCATGCTTCCACTGCCTTGGATGGTTTAATTCCTGGTCAGGGAACTAAGATCCCACAAGCTGTGTGCAGTGAAGCCAGTAATAATAATAATATACATTTTTAAATAATAAAACTAAAACATAACTTTGCTTTGTGATAAATAATGGGAAACCAGCTGAATTCAGATTGAATTGAGATTGGCCATGCTTTTTACTTTCATCAAAGCAGAATTCACCTTCATTCTCCTCAGGCCCCCCCTCAACTTTTCCAGTCTCTCGAATGCTCCCCCTACAATTCCCCAAAATCACCAGCCACAACAAAACCCATGAATACCTCTAATATGTACATATTGCAGATGTTATACTAGAAAAAGAGAGAGGTTCTCAGTAGCATGACATCAGAGTAGTGCTCAGACTTCCTTCGTGACTTTGTGGCTTCTCTGTTTCTCATGGACCACAGACCATTACGTAGAAATTGCTGTAAGTTTCCAGGCATCTCCCCCCCGGGTTCCTGGGCCTTTTGGCCACCTGGACTCACAAATCCCTTTTTCTGACAAAGCTATTCCTCCAGGTGGCAATCAATAACAATATAGTATAATGCTGAAGTAACCTGTGGTTTGTGTCTGTCAATTTAAACGTGGGCTTTAGATTGAAATGTGGATGTGATTGTGCTGAAATGTTCACCCCTCGTACCTCAAAATGTGACTAGACTTCAAGACAGGGTTTTGAAAGAAGCGATTAAGTTAAAATAAGGTAGCCGACTTATCCCTGGGCTTCCCTGGTGACTCGGTGGTAAGGAATCCTCCTGCCAATGCAGGAGACATAGGTTCGATCCCTGGTGAGGGAAGATCCCACGTGAGGAGGAGCAACTTAAGCCCGTGAGCCCCAGCTACTGAGCTCTAGAGCCCGGGAACTGCAACTACTGAAGCCAGAGCCCATGCTTCACAAGAGAGGCCACTGGACCGAGACGCCCACACATCACAGTGAAGAACAGCCCCTGCTCGCCACACTGGAAACAGCCCTCGCAATGCACGAGGACGCAGCACGGCCAAAAATAAATACACAAAACTATATGTTAAAAATTTTTTTAGAGTGATCCCTAATCTAATCTGACTGATGTCCTTATGAGAAGAAATTGGGACGCACCAAGGCTCCTCCGTCCATGGGATTTTCCAGTACTCTTGCCTGGAAAATCCCATGGACGGAGGAGCCTGGTGGGCTGCAGTCCATGAGGTCGCGACTGAGCAACTTCACTGTCACTTTCCACTTTCATGTATTGGAGAAGGAAATGGCAACCCACTCCAGTGTTCTTGCCTGGAGAATCCCAGGGACGGGGGAGCCTGGTGGGCTGCCGTCTATGGGGTTGCACAGAGTCGGACACGACTGAAATGACTTAGCAGCAGCAGCAGCAGCAGCAGCAGCAAGGCACATGCAAGCACAGAGGAAAGACCACGTAAGGGTGCCAGGAGAAGGCAGCGTCTACAAGACAAAGAGACAGGCCTCAGGAGAAACCAACCTGAGGGCTCCTTAGTATAGACCATCCAGCCTCCAGCCCTCTGAGAAAATTAGCTTCTGCTGCTTAAGCCACCCAGTCTGTGGTATATTGCTCTGGCAGCCCCAGCAGACTAAGAAAATAGGGATCAGTCTCTCATCTTGGATATTCCTTTCACCCTCCCTGTGTGTCAGGCATTACCATTATGAAGGTCCAAGCAGATGCCACGGCCAAACTCAGGTTACTTCTGGGGCAGCCTCTTCTTCCTTTGGGGCATCCTAGTCATAATAGATCCACACATGTGTGCTAAGTTGCTTTAGTCATGTCCGACTCTTTGTGACTCTGTGGACTGTAGACCCCTAGGCCCCTCTGTCCAGACAAGAATACTGGACTGGGTTATCATGCCCGCATCCAGGGGATCTTCTGACCCGGGGTTCGAACCTGTGTCTCTTAAGTCTCTTGCATTGGCAGGTGGGTTCTTTACCACTAGCGCCACCTGGGAAGGCCCAGTCATAACAGATGCCACTACTCAATGGCCTCGTCTCTCCCAACTCAGCCTCTCAGTGAAACATTACAAAAGAGGCCTCTGTCTCTTCATTTGTAGAAGCAAAGGGGAGGGAATGGGATAGCAGTATCTCCATAATTTCACTCTGACCACATTCACGACTTTTGCCTTATCCAAATACCACCTGCACTATAATTTGTTTAATATTTGTCTTTAAAGGAAGCCACCTTCTTTACTTATTAATTTACTTAGAGAAGGATTTTTATAAGCTATCAAATGTTTGTAGCAGAAATATAATGTAGAAAAAAAATTATCTCTGTGTTAGAAAGGAAGGTTAGTGACTATAAAGATCTACCAAATAGATACTTTTTCCTTCCCAAATTTAGACGGATTGAAAGAAAACAGGAAAAGCAATTCTACTGTTAACTTGCACACAAAGCTACTGTCTCCACCTGAAGTCATCTCATGTGCTACCTAAACTCATTTCATGCTCCGAAATGAGACTTTTCAGGACACCAAAGGATGTGATATTTAAGAATCTTCCCAATTCCAAGAAGCTGCGACTTGTGTCTTACAAATCGTGACACACCTGTCACGGAGCAGCTGACTGTGAAAAGTCAGTTCAGGAATCCGCCCAGTAGGGGGCAGGGTTGAGACAGTGCCGCAGATGGAGAGCTTTCTTAATATAGCGTCGCTTGTTTACAGCTCTCAGCCTGCTCTGCCTCGGCTCTTCCTCCTCACCTGCTGTTTGTCTACATCTGCCTGGAGGTCCCGGAGGAAAACAACAGACCAGCACATCACTTCATGTGGAAACCAGACTGGGGACTCCAAAACACTCACATTTGCTGGAAGAAGCCCTAGGTCCCTCAGTCCCCACGGAATCTGCCTTCACCATCTAAACTGGGGAAACAGGATCCCTGTACCCTGGAACCAATCGACCAAATCTCCAGCACTTTTAAGCATAAGCATTGTGTTAGACAGAGATTACAGAATTTAATAACCTGCTGCTTGCAAGCTAGATTAATTGGGCGGATGATATGAAAGCTGTTGCTATTAATGAATGGAACAGATAGGGCATAACTTCTAAATTGGATGCTAGAGAACATAAGAAATGTGAAGTGTCAGAGGAGATTAAGGGAAGGCCAAGGAGACCCTTCTCCAATGCCCCCTTGAAAATGCCCATGAAAACATCCAAGACGAGAGAACAATGTCAACAGGACCAGATAGAAGTGATAAAAATTAGCCTTATCCCACGATCCCCAGGAGAAGTCTCTTTAGATTAGGAGAATGACAGGTAAAGAGGGTTGCATTCGTTTGCTAGGGCTGACATAACAAAATACAAACTGAGGGACTTAACCAGTAGAAATTGATTTCTGACAGTTCTGGAGGCCGGAAGTCCCAAGAGCAAGGTGTCATCAGAATCAGTTTCTCCTGGAGCCCCTCTGCATGGCTTACAGGCTGCCTTCTTGCTAGATCCTCACATGGTCTTTCCCCTATGCTTACAGATTCCTGCTGTCTCTTCTATTTCTGAAAAGGACTCCCATCCTATTGGATTAGGGCCCATCCACATGACCCCATGATCTCTGTGTAGTTGTTCAATCACTAAGTCATATCAGACTCTTTGTGACCCCATGGACTGCAGCACGCCAGGGTCCTCTGTCCTTCACCGTCTCCCAGAGTTTTCTCCAATTCATGTGCATTGAGGCAGTGCTGCTATCTAACCATCTCATTCTCTGCCACCCCCTTCTCCCTTTGACGTCAGTCTTTCTCAGCATCAGGGTCTTTTCCAATGAGTCAACTCTTTCCATAAGGTGGCCAAAGCACTGGACCTTCAGCTTCAGCATCAGTCCTTCCAATGAATATTCAGGGTTGATTTCATTTAGGATTGACTTGTTTGGTCTCCTTGCAGTCCAAGGGACTCTCAAGAATTTTCTCTAGCACCACAGTTTGAAAACATCAATTCTTTGGTGCACAGTCTTCTTTATGGTCCAATTCTCACATCTGTACGTGTGTGGGGTGGGGGGGTGGGGGGGTGGGGAGGTGTTAGTCACTCAGTCATGTCCAACTCTTTGTGATCCCATTAACTGTAGCCCACCAGGCTCCTCTGACCATGGGATTCTCCAAGCAAGAATACTGGAGTGGGTAGCCATTTCCTTCTCCAGGGGATCTCCCCGACCCAGGGATCAAACCCAGGTCTTCTGAATTGCAGGCAGATTCTTTACCATCTGAGCTAGAGGGGAAAAACCATAGCTTAGACTATATGGACCTTTGTTGGCAAAGTGATGTCTCTGCTTTTTCATATGCTGTCTAGGTTCTTTATTGCTTTTCTTCCAAGGAGCATCTTTTAATTTCATGACTGCAGTCACTGTCTGCAATGATTTTGGAGCCCAAGAAAAAAAAATCTGTCACTGTTTCCACTTTTTCCCCATCTATTTGCCATGAAGTGATGGGACCAGAGGCCATGATCTTAGTTTTCTGAATGTTGAATTTCAAGCTTTTAATTTCCTCATTAGTGAGGTAATTCAAATTTTCAATGTTGAATGCTGAAATTCAACATTGAATTCAACGTTGAACTTCCACTCTTCTTTCACCCTCATCAAGAGGTTCTTTAGCTTTCTACCATTAGAGTGGTGTCATCTACATATCTGAGGTTGTTGATATCTCTCTAGGCAATCTTGATTCCAGCTTGTGCTTCATCCAGCCCAGCATTTCACATGATGTACTCTGCATATAAGTTAAATAAGCAGGTGACAATATACAGCCTTGATGTACTTCTTTCCCAATATTGAACCAGTCAATTTCATGTCTGGTTCTAACTGTTGCTTCTTGACCTGCATACAGGTTTCTCAGGAGACAGGTAAAGTGGTCTGGTACTCCCATCTCCAAAGAATGTTCCTTTGTAGTGATCCACATAGCTGAAGGCTTTAGTGTAGTCCATGAAGCAAAAGGAGATGTTTTTCTGGAACTCCCTTGCTTTCTCCATGATCAATGAATATTGGCAATTTGATCTCTGGTTCTTCTGTCTCTTCAAAATCCAGCTTGTAGACCTGAAAGCTGTTGGTTCAAATACTGCTGAAGCCTAGTTTAAAGGATTTTGAGCATGACTTTGCTGGCATGTGAGATGACCACAATTTAATGTTAATCACCCCTTTAAAGGCCTTATCTCCAAATATAGTCACACAGGCAGTTAGGGCTTCAACATAAAAATCTGGGTGAGGGTGTGGATATAATTCAGTCCATAACAGGGCTGCAATCCACTTCTCAATTTTTGCAGAGAAAATAGCCTGGAAGGAAAACAGGCAAGAACGGGAGAGGGAAGAAGTAGAGAAGGGGAAAAGTGAGAACAGGGAAAGCTCAGTGAGAAGTGACGTGAAACCCCTTTCTTGACAGCCTCAGGTATACCTTCCAACTTGGAGCTGGGAAGGGAGGCTGCCCTGATGAACAGGATCACCCAAAGCACAGAGGCTTTGGAGCTTAGAGGAAACTAGAGAATCTGCACAGAGAAGCAGCTGTTCCAAGTATCTAGAAGCAAATTCCAAAGGCATGAATGAAAATCCATTTCAGGCAAGCAGCAATGCACTAGCCAGAAGTCAGGCAGAAACGACAGGTTAAAGAATGCCCCAAGAAGCCTCTCCCTAAAACCTCTTTTGCCTGACCAATGCTTCAGAGGCATAGAAAATTTACTCTCAGTTCAATGACAGTGTATTTGTTTTCCCACATTAAATTCATGCTAAGAGACTAAAAGGAGCCTGCAGAGTATAGTCCTATCCCTATTTGCCTTCGTATCCTATCAAATAAGAAAGAACTTGCTGAATCAAGTAATTTCTCTTTGCATTTGCATTGAAGAGCTTTATGTTCAAAGAGAAAGTTAGCATTGTTTTTTATTGTAAGGAGACCTCATTTTTATTGTGCTTCACTTTATTGCACTGTACAGATGTTATGTTTGTTTACAGATCAAAGGTTTGTAGTAACCTTCCATTGAGCAAATCAGTGCCATTTTGCCAGCAACATTTAGTCACTTTGTGTCCCTGTCACAATCTGGTAGTTCTCATGATTTTTCGTATTTGTTATGATTGATGATTTTTTTTTTTTTTGGCCGAGTAGCATGTGGTAATCTGTTTCCTGACGGGTATTGAACTCGCCCCTCCTTCATCAGAAGCACAGAGTCCTAACCACTGGACTGCCAGGCCACTCCCAATCAGTGATCTTTGATGTTACTACTGTAATTGCTTTTGGGCTGCCATGAGCCATCCCCAAATGAGGTAGTGGACTTAATTGAAAAATGCCATGTGTGTTCTGAGTGTTCCTCTGACCATCTCTTCTCCTACTCCTCTCCCTATTCTTGGGTCTCCTTATTCCTTGAGATACAACAGTATCAAAATTAGGCCAATTAATAACCCTGCAATGGCTTCTAAGTGTTCAAGTGAAAGGAAGGGTCACACATCTCTCAGTTTAAAAAACTAGAAATGATTAAGTTTAGTCAAGAGCTGAGACAGGTCTAAAAACTAGGCCTTTGATATGAAACACTTGGCCAAAATGAAAGGTGATACTCCAGTGAACACACAAAACAAAACAGCCTTACTGCTGATTTGGAGAAAGTGTTGCTGGTCTGGATAGAAGATCAAAGCAGTCACAACTTCCTTTTAAGCCAAAACCTAATCCAGAGCAAGACCCTAACTCTCCTCAATTCTCTGAAAGCTGAGAGGTGAGAAAGCTGCGGAAGGAAAATTTGAAATAGCACAGGTTGATTGGCGAAGTTTAAGGACTGAAGTCATCTTCATAACATAAAAGTGCAAAGTGAAGCAGTGAGTGCTGATGCAGAAGCTGCAGCAAGTTATCCAGAAGACGCAGCTAAAGTAAGCAATTAAGATGGCTACACTAAACAACAGCTTTTCAAGATAGACAAACAGCCTTATAGAGGAAGATGATGATACCTAAAACTTTCATAGCTAGAGAGGAAAAATCAATGCTTGACTCCAAAGCTTCAGTACTTGGCTTCAAGCACCGGAGCTCCCTTTTGTTAGAGGTTAATGTCGCTGGTGACTTGAATTTGAAGCAAGTGCTTTTTTACCATTCCAAAAATCCTAGAGCCTTTAAGAATTCCGCTAAATCTACTCTGCCTCTGTTCTATAAACGGAAGAACAAAAACTGATGACAGCATGTCTGTTGACAACACGGTTTACTATTTCACGCCCACTATTGAGATCTAATGCTAAGGGAATACTTAAAGTGGCTACGCTAAACAACAGATTCTCAAGGCAGACAACACAGTTGCCTTTCACAATATTACTGCTCGTTAACAGTGCTCCTGGTCACCCAAAATCTCCAATGGAGATGCACCATAACTTTAATGTTTTCGTGACTGCCATCACACCATCCATCTGAAGTCTGTGGATCAAAGAGTCATTTTCACCAATCGACGTTGGTCATAGCTTTACTTCCAAGGAGCAAGCATCTTTTAATTTCATGGCTGCAGTCACCATCTGCAGTGATTTTGGAGCCCAAAAATATAAAGTCTCTCACTGTTTCCATTGTTTCCCCTTCTATTTGCCATGAAGTGATGGGACCAGAGGCCATGATCTTAGTTTTCTGAATGTTGAGCTTTAAGTCAACTTTTTCACTCTCCTGTTTCACTTTCATCAAGAGACTGTTTAGTTCTTCACTTTCTGACATAAGTGTGGTGTCATCTGCATATCTGAGGTTATTGATATTTCTCCCGGCAATCTTGATTCCAGCTTCTAAGATCAAATTGCCAACATCCGCTGGATCATTGAAAAAGCAAGAGAGTGCCAGAAAAAAACATCTATTTCTGCTTTATTGACTATGCCAAATCCTTTGACTGTGTGGATCACAATAAACTGTGGAAAATTCTGAAAGAGATGGGAATACCAGACCACCAGACCTGCCTCTTGAGAAACCTATATGCAGGTCAGGAAGCAACAGTTAAAACTGGACATAGAACAGCAGACCGGTTCCAAATAGGAAAAGGAGTACGTCAAGGATACTGTTATTCAGCCTTAAAAAAAAAAAAAAAGGACATTTTGACATATGTTACATCGATGAATCTTGATTCAGTTATGCTAAGTGAAATAAATCAAATACACAAAACAAATACAGATTGATTCTACTTTTATGAGGCACTCAGAAGTATTAAAGATGTTAATGAATTAAAGCCCTTAACTCGTTACATTAAAGCCCTTAATATTGTGAATTCTCTTTATCAAGTTACAAAAGTTCAAAGTGCTGATGAAAGAAATCATAGATGATGTAAACAAATTGAGATATATTATGTAAATTAATTGAAAAACTCAACATAATAAAGATGTCAGTCCTCCCAGAAATTGAAACATAGGTTTAGGACAACTCCTATCAAAATCACAAGATTTTTTGCAGATAGACAATATTATTCTAAACCAATATATATGGAAAAGCAAGGGAACTAAAACAGTTAAAGCAAGTTTTAAAAAGAAATCAAAAGTAGGAGTAGCTCATTTATTTGATTTCATGACATTATATAACTATAAGAATCAAGACTCTTTGGTAATATTGAAGAGATAAACATACCGATCAATGTAACAGAATAAAGGAACCAAAAATCGATCCATACAAATATACCCAACTAATTTTTCACAAAGGTGAAAGAAACAATTTAGTGGAGAAGGGCTTTTCAACCAAGTGATGGTGGAGTAATTGGAGATCCAAACGCAAAAACAGAAAGTAGCAAGAAAGAGAATGAGGGAAGGAAGGAAACCTAGTTTCACAAAACTTACACAAAAACTAATTCAAAATGGGTCACGGTGAAAAGACTAGCAATGTAATTAGAAAATAGGCAAAAGAAGTGAAGAGACATTTTGCCAAAGATAATGTACAGGTGGCAAATAAACACATGGAAAGCTGTTGTATATCATGAGCCATTAAGGGAATGAAAATTAAAAGCACAGTGATATATCACTATACAGCTATCAGAGTGGCTAATATAATAAACCTGAATCACTACATTGCTGGTGAGAATGTACAATAGAGCCACTCTGGAAAACTATTGAGAGGTTTCTTAAAAAGCTAAAATGCAAATACCATATGACTCAGGGATTGCACTCCTGGACATTGACCCCTAGAAAAAAAACATTTATGTTCACACAAAAATCTGTTTAGGAATGTTTATCGCCAATTCCAATGCAAAAGTTTCCATGTTAAGTGATCCCATTAGAGTAACATTCTTTCTAAAATTTGTTTTTATTGTTTAAATCTGTATTTATTTATTTGACTACACCGGGGCTTCCCTAGTACCTCAGCTGGTAAAGCATCTGCCTGCAAAGCAGGAGACCCGGGGTCAATCCCCGGGTTAGGAAGATCCCTGGAGAAGGAAATGGCAAGCCACTCCATTATTCTTGCCTGGAGAATTCCATGGCAGAGGAGCCTGGAGGGCTATGGTTTTTGGGGTCACAGAGAGTTGGACACGACTGAGTGGCTAACACGCACACACGCTGGGTCTTCGCTGCCGCACACGTGATCTTCAGTCTTCATCGTGGCATCTTTAGTTACAGCACGCAGGATCTTTAGCTGTGGTGTGTGGGATCTAGCGCCCCAATCAAGGATCGAACCTGGGCCGCCCACACAGAGGGTGTGTAGTCGTAGCCACTGGACCATCAGGGAAGTCGTGTGTGACATTCTTAAAATGGTAAGATTAGAAATGAAGAACAGATTACTCGTGGTTCCCAGGGTTGAAGGAGGGGGGAGGGAGAAGGGAAGTGGGTGTGGCTATAAAAGGGCAACATGAGGGATCCTCCTGGTTATGGAAATAGCCAGTATCTTGACCAGATCAATATCAAGATATTGTGATATTGTGCTATGTTTGTACGAGATGTTGCCATTGGTGGAAATTGGGTAAAGGGTAAAAGAGATTTCTCTGTATTATATCTTGTAATTGCATGAGAATATACAATTATCTCAAAATTACAGTTTAATTTTTTTAAAGGTTCTATAACCACAAGCAAATACAATTGCAAACTTGGGCTGGATCCTAGACGAAAAACCAAACCAAACTAAGAGCTCTAAAGGGTTATTTGGAGTAGAATTGGGGAGATTTAAATACAGTTGTATGCTAAACAGTATTTATTGCACAAGTTAAATTTTTGAGTGTGATCGTAGTGTTATGATTATATAGGAGCCTATATAACTCATTGTTACACTGAATTATTTAGTACAATAAATTATTTAGGGATAGCATGTAACAACATCTATACCTAAATCTCAAGTAATTAGTAAATAAGTTTTTTTAACTCAAATAATTAAGAGAGAGAGGGGGAAGGAGGGCAAGAGTAAGCAAGCCAAGCGGCGAAATAAAACATTCCTGAATTATGAATAAATAGACAAGAATGGTGATGAGGAAAACAGCCTCCATAATCAATAGTTATGAAATTTATGAACTCTGTCCCGTAATAGGAATCTTTCACGCCCTGCTTGCCTAGACAAACATTGCATACTTTTCCAATCCCCTATAGGTAAACGCTGTAGACTTTTTATAAACCATTTTACTGATCAGATACTGGAAACTTTTTCAAATGTACATTATCAGTATCTTTAAACAAAGTTTTTCAAGTTGGCCAACTAAGAGCTGCAAAGTTTACCTTCCCCTCCTGTCCAAATGCCCTGGGGTCTCATCTTCCCCAGTGACTTTCGATTACCCTCTCCTTGAAGTGTTGTGACAGTGATAAATGCAGGCATTGGGATGTAGTGGTCCCCAAGTCCGAGCAACAGACATTCTCCTCCTTCCATAACGTAGTCAGATGAGGACCAAGGCCTTGTTTAAAAATTTTAAGTGAGTCATATTTTTTCCTTCACAGTGGTTTCCTCAGGAAAGTAGAACTGAGTTTCAAAAATGCAAGGAGAAATCTTTTTTTACCTTCTGTAATGAATAATTTATCTTGTATGTGTGTCTTAATTTCTTTTCAAAGTTATTGGGATATGTGGTATGTGTTTTGTGTCTCTCTCTGTGTATGTGTTCATTTGTTTTTTAAAGTAATACTCTACCCTAGAATCCTAGGGAGAATGAGTAAGAGACATACCAAGAACTCAGTGGAACAAAAATTGAGTCTTTCAGGGAAGTCATTTGAAACAGTCATAAATATCCATAGCCTCTGACCTGCCAATTTCCATGTAAGGAAACCTCGTAAAGTTATAATTTAAAATGTGGACAAAGATTTATCCACAAAAGTTCACTGACACATTATAAAAGCTATATGAATAATATACTATATGAATAATCTGATGTTCCAATTTAGAGGAATAGTTAACTGATTATACATGCAGGCATTTAGATAGGAGACTGTGCATTCTTTATTATTATCTTATAATCAATAAAAGTAAGTATTTTAATTACTTTGGAAATGTTTTATATGAGAAATAAAATAAATATAAACTATTTTATGGGCAACAGAAAACTGATGCATCATTTCCAGTTTCCAATTGTATTCTAATCTCTCATACTTTGTTTCCTCTTTGGAGTCTGTTACTTGGCTCTTTCCCAATTTAGCTTTGAGGAATTTCCTATCAGAAAACAACACCTCTCTGGTCATGGGTGTAATGATACCTTGTTCATTGATTCCTTTTACTGACCCTTATATCCCTAGTTCACTGGCACAGAAAAACAGAAAAGTGTAAATGATGCTTAATAAATGCCTTGAGAAGAAATTACCACCACCATCCTCAAGAAACCATTTTAGAAAAAAGGATATGTACATGTAGAGTTTTGAAAGATCATTATTAGTTTAACATAATTCTTATATGCTGTATCCCCTACAGAATCTCCTTCAGGAAAGCCTGGAGGATTAGCCATAATTCAGAACATGAATATTACTCTGTTACAAGAAAGTAATCAGTCCCATGTTATTCATCAAAGCCATGTTTTACTTAGGAAATCCAGAAACAAATTCATTTTGGTCTGGCAGAAACTGGGGTGAAAGTATGATATTTTTGGTGGATGAAATGCTGAAAGTTCTATTTGAAACTGAAAATTGTTTTGCCTTAACAATCACAGGCATTAATGACAGCACCACATGAAAAAGAAAAATATAGACAAAGGTTTTAGAAACTGAGAATGTGTCTTACTGGATATGATAAAAAATTTAAACGAGTGACACCATTACCAACACACACACACACACACACACACACACACACACACCCTTTCCATTCCCTTTTATAGTAAAGCAGCTTTCAATTTACTTGATTTTGTCATTGTGATAATCCTCATTTAGGCTGTTTCCAAGCTATAAAAAATTGTATATTCTCCTCCAAAGGAATTTTATTGAGCTGTTTCCAACAAACTACATATGTTCTATGAAAACATTGTTAAAATTGGGGCTCACTTTCCCCCTCCCCACTTCCACCTCTGTCTGCCCCATGAAAGACAATTTCACTCACACTCATATCTGAAAAAATGTTTGCAATGAAAGAGATATAGTTATGGAAAATAATACTGTTGCATAAAAGACAAATTATGTCAACGTCAGTTGTGGACAATCAGGGAAACGAAACATTTATTTAACTGCCTTTTGGGGAAATTATATTATAAAATCTAATGAGGAACACTGGAAATGTATCTCCTGTTCTTCCCACCAAGTTAGCTCAGACCGCAGTTCTGGACACTTCCTCTTTCGTGTCTCAGATTTTCTCTGCTTTCCACTGCAGCTGTGAGAATTTTCACACCTGGCAAGCAGCAGGAACTCACACATAAGAGGCTTTTGAACTCATAGCCTTCCAAATAGCAATCCTCTGTTTGTTTCAAAATGTAGATAAGCCAAACAACTATACAGTGCCATGATTAGGATTGTTTTAAGGATCCCATGTCCTGAAAGGTTTGACATTGTTGCATTCAAACATCAACCCTGCAAAAATCTGACCAAGAGATTCAATATGCAAACATTGGACAGAAGCAGAGTTAAGCAGGAATGTTGTAATGCTAAAGCATAATTTTCAAAAACTTCAACATGACTGCCACAGAAATCAAGAATGAACATACTGTAAGATTTTATTCAACCCATTAATTATTGAGAGAATTACTAAGATGATAAAGCTGGTCCAAAGGAAAGTTGGAGAAACAGAGATTTTATAGTCAGTCAAAGGAAAGGGGAAATGGATTTACCAGTTTTACAGATACGAACTGGTTAATAGCCTACAGTGAGCTAATCTCTGGGAGTATTTTTTTTTTTTGCTAAACAAATCTATGAGTTAATGTTCAACTTCAGTGTCTCATCTCTAATCAAATAGTAAATAGCAAAGCCAAACAGGTGAATTCTCAGACACAGATGTGTGTTGTGTGTTTAGTCGCTCAGTCGTGTCCATTCTTTGCGACCCCATGGACTGTAGCCCGCCAGGCTCCTCTGTCCATGGGGTTTCTTCAGGTAAGAGTACTGGAGTGGGTTGCCATGCCCTCCTCCAGGGCAGACACAGATAGTGATATGTAATAGTTATTAGGTGAGCATGTTAAACAATGACACGGTTACCTTCTTACTGTGTTTCAAGTTTTGGTGATCCTTCTTAATAATAATGCCTTCAAAAGAGTTTAGAAGAGAATGTACCAAGAAAAATCATAATGTATTATTTACCTTGGTAAAATATTCTCTTAGCTCTGTCAGCTCAGAAACTGATTTTTTTTTTTTTTTCCACTCAGTGTGCTCACAGGAAACTGTAACTCAGCTCACAGGAAAAACAAATCTACAAATCAAACAAAAACAATCTGTTTACATTAAAAACGTAACTCTTATATCCTATGGCTGGTACATTCTTTCCTCGAAGGAAAGCAGTAAAATGGGTCAACTTATCATCTCAATGGGGCCTCCCTGGTAGCTCAGCTGGTAGAGAATATGCCTGCAATGTAGGAGAGCCGGATTTGATCCCTGGGTGGGGAAGATTCAGTGGAGGAGGGCATGGCGACCCACTCCAGTATTCTTGCCTGGAGAATCCCCACGATAGCACAGCATCATCTCAATATTGCTTGATGAGCTGTAGTGAAACCAACTAGGAAAATCAGGCTGCAAAGCAGTAAAAATTCCCCCTACCTCCCCATTTTTCCCAATGAAGGTGGGGGGGGGGGACATCTCCTTTCTTCAAGAGCAGAAAAAAATGAGTATGGCCACAAAATGTCCAGATTCTTGACTGGTATTTGGGAAGAGGGAAGCACAGTGAAGTGAAAGTCACTTAGTTGTATCCAACTCTTTGAGACCCCATGAACTGTAAGTCCATGGAATTCTCCGGGCCAAAATACTGGAGAGGGTGACCTATCCCTTCTCCAGGGGATCTTCCTGACCCGGGAATTGAACTGAGGTCTCCTGCATTGCAGGTGGATTCTTTACCAACTGAACTATGAGGGAAGACTAGAGGAGGAAGGCAAGTACTTTTACTTCTTGCTAGTGGACAGGTTTTACCAAAGAAAACTCATTGTCAAGGACAGTATTGGGAACTTCAATAGATTTGAAGGCAGTTTCCAAAACTAAGCTTCCGCCTCCGGGCTCAGAGTCCTGCTCTCAGTCTAGATACTGAAATGAGCCAAGGGCATAGTCGCAAAGCCTGTTATTGTTTGCAGTCTCCCCAGGAGCCTCCCCATACAACCCGTGTGTCCACACACCCCACTCCCTTTACCACCCGCCCCCTTCATCCTTCACCACGCATGTCCTCCTCCCTCTGAAGACTGTCCCTTATTTCGGTGGCGTGGGGTGGGAGGAGAGGGAGAAACAGTGGAGGCTGCCCTGAGACTTCCTGTGCTTGGAGTGTATCCCAGGACCAGAGTTCTGTACGGGGTAACCTCCCTCCTGCACCCCTCTGGCTTTCTTTAGCCAGTATTGTGCTTTGTGTGCTCAGCTGTGTCCGACTTTTTACAACCCATGGACTGTAGCCCACCAGGCTTCTCTGTCCATAGATTCTCCAGGCAAGAATACTGGAGTAGGTTGCTGTTTCCTTCTCCAGGGGATCTTCCCAACCAAGGAATCGAACCCACGTCACTTGCATCCCCTACATTGGCAGGCAGATTCTTTACCACTGCACCACCTGGGAAGCCCAAATCATTCAATAATTGAATTGCTTTTTCAGTTCAGAAGTTAAGGACATCAAGACATCTCCAAAATCCTGCCTTCAAAAAAGGATAGCTAGGGGGAGATTATAATCCAGGGCTGTTCCTTCCCCAGACAGAATAAACATGGGAAATGCCACACTGAATCTCTTTGACCTTTTTCTAGGTTTCATCAGATCTAATGCTTCCTCTGATTGACTGTCTTTCTTGGTCTGTGATCTTATCCAAGGTTAACATATTTACTTTCTTACTGCGTCTAGTGTGAGAAAGGTTATGATTCTTGAGTGCTTTTGTAAGTTGGTATATTCCATCACATGGACTTCCCTCGTGGCTCAGACAGTAAAGAATCCGCCTGCAGTGCAGAAGACCTGGGTTCAATCCCTGTGTCTGGAAGATCCTCTGGAGTAGGAAATGGTAAACCACTCCAGTATTCTTGCCTGGAGAATCCCATGGACAGAGGAACCTGGTGGGCTACAGTCCAAAGGGCCACAATCAGACATGACCAAGCAACTAATATACACACGCACACACACACACACATGCAAGCATGCGCACATACACGTTCCATTGCCAACTCTAGATTGGCATGTGTAAAATTTTTTATGATAAGTTCAAATAATTGCAAAAGATAACAATTCTGCCATACTGTTTACCTAGTACCCCACTCATGTTACTAGAGAAAAGTGTGAGCATCAACAAAGGCCCTATACAGCTAAACATAAATAAATATATAAATAAATAAATAAAACTTTTTTAAAAATCTAATAATATGCATCATGAAAATGATCTCATTTTTTAATTTTAACTTTAAAATAGACATAGAGATCATAGATGGGTAGATAGACAAATGAATGAAAAAAGAGAGAAATGATAGAGCACTGAGTCTTGTTTTGAATTTGTTATCTAGATAAAGTAAGATGGAATCACTTAGAAAATTTCCCTCTGGATCTGTCCTTTTTCACCAAGAAATTCTCCCTTAGCAGCTATGAATTCTTTAATTGGTTCCTTCGGTATCTTGGAGACTCCTGGTGTAGGAAGTTGCACTCTGTTGTTTTCAGAGCATCCCATTGGTTGCAACTCGGTGCACTCTGTTCTTGTGGAAGGGGATCACACAAGGGCCTAAATATCATCTTCAAGGCTGAATGCCATACATGCATGATGGTTGTTCAATATATATGTTTTGAAGTAAATAATTGTGTTCTACCTTTATAATTTAAGACTTAGAGACCCATCTTATCTCTGAATAACACTTAGAGACCCTCCCACCCCCATACTGGACAGCCTACAATGTGAATCATTTCAATTTTCAAATAGAAAGTGAAAACCAGCAGCCCAGAAATGATATAGTCATGATATTTTTGCTCACTTCGAATACTTACTTATACAGGACACTGGAAAATATTTTAGATTAGTAGCATTTCAGGAAACTTAGGTAGTGTGGTTGCTGTCATATCAGGTAACCCTATTAATCAGAATTTTCAGATCCTTCCACTTGTATAGAGCTTCCAATTGTAGAAAACATTTTCACATAAATGATCTCATTTGCACTCATAAAAGCTCTGAGAAGACAGAACAGATTTTATTCCAACTTTACATATGAGGATATTTGACTAGGTCCCAATTTTTTTTTTTTTACTTTTTTGGCCACATTTTGTGCATTGCAGGATCTTAGTTCCCCGACCAGAGATCAAACCCTTGCTCCCTGCATTGGGAGCTCTGAGTTTTAACCATGTGTGTGCGTGTGTGTGTGCGCGCACACATTCAGTCATGTCTGATTCTTTGTGACTCCATGGACTATAGCCCACCAGGCTCCTCTGTCCAGGGAATTTTCCAGGCAATAATACTGGAGTGTGTTGCTACTTCCTACTCCAGGGGATCTTCCTGACCCAGGGATCAAACCCACATCTCTTGCATCTCCTGCATTGGCAGCAGGATTCTTTACCACTGGGCCACTGGGGTAGGTCCCAATTTTAATAAGCATAACCAGGAGTAAAACCTTGTTTTCTGATTCCTATTCCAGGAAGGGTATGAACTATCAGAAAAGACCTTGAGGAGGAACTTGCATAGGATAGGCAGGTTTTGCTACAGAAAACACAACCCCAACATCTCAATGGCTCAAAGCAACAGAGATTTGTCACATAAGTCCAACGCAGGTGGGTTGACTTTTCAGGGCAAATGCCCTCCATACCGCACTTTAGTGGTCCACCCTTTTAAAGCTGCCCCATGGTTACCAGGTGGGGAAGAGGGTCTTTCAATGGAAGTCAAATGCTTTGGTTTTACAATAATATTTACTGCCGCCTTCCGCCACCATAGCCTGTGGGCCAGAACTAGTCATAACATGCTATCTGACTGCAAGTTGTCGGTGTGCAGGTTGGAAAAGAATTTCCAGACAGGCGGCATAATGAAAGGAGAGTAAAATTTATTAGAATGGGGGAAGAGGGCGGGTTGCTGCCAGTACAGCAGGGCAGCTTCCTGATAATCAGGGAGAGCTGACCCCTCATGTGGGCGTTTAGTCTGCTTTTATAGCTGGAGAACCAAGGAGCGGGGTAGGGGTCTTGAAAACCATTTGCTGATGGGATGAGGTATGTGTGCATTCCTATATAGGGGTGAATGAAGAGTAAAACATACCTTTCGTTGTATGGGACAAGAAGGGGACAGGCCATGTTACACAGGAGGGCTCAAAAATTCTGCAATGGTTACAGCATGGCGGGAAGGGCCATAAAGGTCTGGGTTTTTTCCTGTTCCTACACTTCAAGACCTTTCTTGCTCATCTTGTTCTTTTTTTAATATTTATCATTTTTTAAAATTTTGGCTGCATCAGGTCTTGGGCTTCCCAGGTGGCCCAGTGGTCAAGAATCCACCTGCCAAGCAGGAGATGCAGTTTTGATCCCTGGGTCGGGAAGATTCCAAGCATACTGGAGTATGCTTGCCTGGAAAATCCCAGGGAAAGAAGAGACTGGTGGGCTACAGTCCATAGGGTTGCAAAGAAGTCAGACACGACTTAGTGACTGAGCATGCCCACATCAGGTCGTAGTTGTGGCACACAGAAGCTCAGTTGCTGCTTGTGGACCTCTCTATAGTTGTGGCACGGGGCTTGGTTGCTCCAAGGCCTGTGGGCTCTTAGTTCCCTGACCAGGAATCGAATGTGTCCCCTGCTTTGCAAGGCAGATTCTTAACCACGGGACAACCAAAGAAGTCCCCTCGTCTTGTTCTTTTGTCCTCAGGGCACCATATAAGGGGACAGGGAAGTATAAGTTTCCTGTGTCCCAAGGGCATGGGTGAGCACCCACACTCTCCACCATGAATAAATATCGAAGAATAAATAGCGTTTGTAGAAGTAGGAGGAGGCCCCTTAAGGACCTGAAAACGGTGAAATACACACACAACATAGGACCTTTTTGAAAGCCCAATGCTGGGTTCTCTCACATACATTTTTATTAGTTGATCCTGACAATGGCCTGGAGGGTGAATATTGTTCCTTGTTTTATGGTTTAGGAAACTGAAGTTTATAGATGTGAGAAATGGAATATTTCCTGCCATATCATTAAATAAGGATGTCACAATCATCAGCAATTGCAGCCCTCCAGTGTGGGATGGTGAACCCTGAGGGAGCTCAGGAACGAGAATACCTGCTATCTAGATGTTGGGAAAGACTGAAGGCAGGAGGAGAAGGGGATGACAGAGGATGATATGGCTGGATGGCATCACAGACTCGATGGACATGAGTCTGAGTAGGCTCCGGGAGTTGGTGATGGCCAGGGGAAGCTTGGCGTGCTGCAGGCCATGGAGTTGCAAAGAGTTGGACATGACTGAGCTGAGCGACTGAACTGAGCTGAGCAGCCATCTGACTGTAGCCACTCCCCATGGTGAACCCTGAGGCAAAGAAGCTCAGGAAGTGAAAACAAAGGATACTGGCCACAGATTAACTAAGGTCTTTATCAGAGGAACAAATCTGGTAGAGGTGATGGAATTCCAGTTGGGCTATTTCAAATCCTAAAGGATGATGCTGTGAAAGTGTTGCTGTCAATATGCCAGCAAATTTGGGAAACTCAGCAGTGGCCACAGGACTGGAAAAGATCAGTTTTCATTCCAGTGCCAAAGAAAGGCAATGCCAAAGAATGCTCAAACTACCACACAATTGCACTTATCTCACATGCTAGCAAAGTAATGCTCAAAATTCTCCAAGTCAGGATTCAACAGTATGTGAACTGTGAACTTCCTGATGTTCAAGCTGGATTTAGAAAAGGCAGAGGAACCAGAGATCAAACTGCCAGCATCCGCTGGATCATGGAAAAAACAAGAGTTCCAGAAAAACATCTACTTCTGCTTTATTGACTACGTCAAAGCCTTTGACTGTGTGGAACACAACAAACTGGAAAATTCTGAAAGAGATGGGAATACCAGACCATCTGACCTGCCTCCGGCAAAACCTGTATGCAGGTCAAGAAGCAACAGTTAGAACTGGACATGGAACAACAGACTAGTTCCAAATTGGGGAAGGAGTACGTCAAGGCTGTATATGGTCACCCTGCTTATTTAACTTCTATGCAGAATACATCACGTTAAATGCTGGGCTGGATGAAGCACAAGCTGGAATCAAGATTGCTGGGAGAAATATCAGTAACCTCAGATATGCAGACGACACCATCCTTATGGCAGAAAGTGAAGAAGAACTAAAGAGCCTCTTGTTGAAAGTGAAAGAGGAGAGTGAAAAAGTTGACTTAAAGCTCAACATTCAGAAAACTAAGATCATGGTATCTGGTCCCATCACTTCATGGCAAATAGAAGGGGAAACTATGGAAATAGTGAGAGACTTTAATTTTGGGGGCTCCAAAATCATTTCAGATGGTGACTGCAGTCATGATTTTAAAAAAGGCTTACTCCTTGGAAGAAAAGTTATGACCAACCTAGATAGCATATTAAAAAGCAGAGTCATCACTTTGCTAACAAAGGTCCATCTAGTCAAAGCTATGGTTTTTCCAGTAGTCATATATGGATGTGAGAGTTGGGCTATAAAGAAGGCTGAACGCTGAAGAATTGATGCTTTTGAACTGTGGTGTTGGAGAAGACTCTTGAGAGTTCCTTGGACAGCAAGGAGATCCAACCAGTCAATCCTTAAGGAAATCAGTACTGAATATTCATTGGAAAGACTGATGCTGAAGCTGAAACTCCAATACTCTGACCACCTGATGTGAAGAACTGATTCATTTGAAAAGACCCTGATGCTGGGAAAGATTAACGGCAGAAGGTGAAGGGGATGACAGAGGATGAGATGGTTGGATGGCATCACCGACTTGATAGACATGAGTTTGAGTGAGCTCCAGGACAGGGAAGCCTGGCATGCTGCAGTCCATGGGTTTGAAAAGAGCTGGACATGACTGAGCGACTGAACTGAACTGAACTGAACTGAACTGATATCAAAGGAATGATTTCAATGAGCACAGACTCTTGCATTTTCCCATACCTAGAAAAGCGCTAAATTCCTTAACTTGGGATATCTGGTTTTAATCAACAATAATCTTTTGATGTTTGGACTATCTATCCTTTACTGCAAAACTTCTAGATAACCTGTCTCCTTTCCTCACCTCTTTGGAGCAGTTCTCTCAGAGTCACTTGAGGTGCTGACTCCCAGGCTTGAAGTCCTAAAAATCCCCACTGAGTAAAATATAAGTCTCAACTTTTAGGTTGTGTGCGGGGGACTGCCCGTGAAGGGTTAAGTCTTGGGAGCTGCTCGGCAGGTATGCAGAGCCTTAGGCATTGTCCTAAGCTCCCTGTCCCGCCACCCTTAGAGGGGAGCTGCGGGGGACTGCCCGTGAAGGGTTAAGTCTTGGGAGCTGCTCAGCAGGTATGCAGAGCCTTAGGCATTGTTCCTAAGCTCCCTGTCCCGCCACCCTTGAAGAGTTTTTACAGCCCTTAAGGTCAGGGTGTCCTGCAACATGTCATAGAAGATAGATTACTTATTATACTCTGTACACAATGGTAAGGGTCTAGTGATTGTATCCTGAAGTTAAAAAATAATCCTGTACATGTCTTAAGTCACGTACATTATCCTATAAATACTATAGCCTAATAAAGAAAGGCATCAGCCATTTGTGGTCTGATCCTCTCAACCCCATCTTTTGTCTCTCTCTTATTTTTCTTAGCGGGGACGCTCCGTTCTCTCCCTGTGCAGGTGCAACTCTTGCTTGTGCTGGCCGCGGCAGGTGGCGCCCAACGTGGGGCAGTTCGACAGTTTTCCTCGCCACTACTCTTATTAAGCTGAAAAGAGTGAGTATATAAGTATACAAGTGATTTAAATTAAGGAGGAGTAGTAAGGTATATAGTTGAGAGTATAAATATGGGACAGACGCATAGTCGTCAATTGTTTGCACATATGTTATCTGTAATGTTAAAACACCGGGGAATTACTATTTCCAAACCTAAATTAATCAATTTTCTTTCATTTATTGAGGAAGTTTGCCCTTGGTTCCCCAGAGAAGGCACAGTAAGTTTAGAGACGTGGAAGAAGGTAGGGGAACAAATTCGGACTCATTATACTTTACATGGCCCTGAAAAGGTTCCTGTAGAAACTTCATCCTTTTGGACACTAATTCGTGATTGCCTGGACTTTGATAATGATGAATTAAAACGTTTAGGAAATTTATTAAAACAGGAAGAAAATCCTCTTCATGTTCCTGATTCGGAGCCCAAGTATGCTGTTCCCGAGGAAATTAAAGGTGACCCTCCGTTTTGTAATTTATCGCGTCCGCCAGATACTGATGATTCACTTTCCTCCACAGATGAGGCGGAATTAGACGAAGAGGCTGCTAAATACCATCAAGAAGATTGGGGTTTTTTGGCACAAGAAAAGGGGGCGTCAACATCTAAAGATGATTTGGTTGAATGTTTAAAAAATCTCACTGTTGCTTTACAGAACTCAGGGGTTGGGCTTCCTGGTAACAACTCAAAATCTCCTGCTCCACCTCATCCCCCTGCCTATGCTCCTTCCGTTGTTGCTGGTCTCGATCCCCCTCCAGGGCCTCCTCCTCCGCCATCTGAAAATGTGTCTCCGCTACAAAAGGCATTGAGACAAGCACAACGACTTGGTGAGGTTGTCTCCGATTTTTCTCTTGCTTTTCCTGTCTTTGAACATAATAACCAGCGTTTCTATGAAGCGCTGCCTTTCAAGCAATTGAAAGAGTTAAAGATTGCTTGCTCACAATACGGTCCTACCGCTCCATTCACTGTTGCTATGATAGAAAATTTAGGTACTCAGAATCTACCCCCAAATGATTGGAAACAAATAGCTAGAGCTTGTCTTTCGGGGGGAGATTATTTATTATGGAAATCTGAATATGTTGAACAGTGTGCTCGTATAGCCGATGTTAATCGGCAGCAAGGTATACAAACCTCCTATGAAATGTTGATTGGTGAAGGCGCTTTCCAGGCTACTAACACTCAACTTGATTTCTTACCTGGTGCATATGCACAAATATCAAATGCAGCCCGACAGGCATGGAAAAAACTCCCTAGCTCCAGTACTAAGACAGAAGATCTTTCAAAGGTCCGACAGGGACCTGATGAGCCTTATCAGGACTTCGTGGCACGACTTTTAGATACTATAGGTAAGATAATGTCAGATGAAAAGGCTGGGATAGTATTAGCAAAACAATTGGCTTTTGAAAACGCTAACTCTGCCTGTCAAGCTGCTTTACGACCTTATAGAAAGAAGGCAGATCTGTCTGATTATATTCGTATTTGTGCTGACATTGGACCCTCCTATATGCAAGGCATCGCCATGGCAGCGGCATTACAAGGAAAAAGCATTAAAGAGGTACTTTTTCAGCAACAAGCAAAGAACAAGAAAGGATATCAAAAGTCAGGTAATTCGGGTTGTTTTGTTTGTGGTCAATCTGGCCATCGGGCTGCAATGTGCCCCCAAAAACAACAAATTCCTGTTAACACTCCTAAGTTATGCCCACGATGTAAAAAGGGGAAGCATTGGGCCCGAGATTGTCGTTCTAAAACGGATGTTCAAGGTAATCATTTACCCCCGGTTTCGGGAAACTGGGTGAGGGGCCAGCCCCTGGCCCCGAAACAATGTTATGGGGCAACACTGCAGGTTCCCAAAGAACCATTGCAGACCTCTATCGAGCCACAAGAGGCAGCGCGGGATTGGACCTCTGTGCCACCTCCTACACAGTATTAACTCCCGAGATGGGGGTTCAAACCCTTGCCACAGGAGTGTTTGGGCCTTTACCTCCAGGAACTGCTGGACTGCTTTTGGGGCGCAGCAGTGCATCTTTAAAAGGAATACTTATTCATCCTGGTGTAATTGACTCTGATTATACAGGAGAGATAAAAATATTAGCCTCCGCTCCTAACAAAATTATTGTAATCAATGCAGGACAACGTATAGCTCAACTCCTTTTAGTTCCATTAGTTATACAAGGAAGAACAATTAACCGAGACCGTCTGAACAAAGGTTTCGGGTCCTCTGACGCCTATTGGGTGCAAAATGTTACCGAGGCACGACCAGAATTTGAACTACACATTAATGGTAAGCTTTTCCGCGGAGTGCTTGATACAGGGGCTGATATTAGTGTCATTTCTGAAAAACACTGGCCTATTACATGGCCTAAACAAATAGCCATTTCCACTCTTCAAGGTATTGGCCAAACTACTAATCCAGAACAAAGTTCATCCCTTCTTACTTGGAAGGATAAAGACGGCCATACGGGCCAATTTAAACCTTATATTCTGCCCCATCTTCCAGTTAATCTATGGGGGCGTGATATATTGAGCAAAATGGGTGTATATTTATATAGTCCTTCACCCACCGTAACAGATTTAATGTTAGATCAGGGTTTACTCCCTAACCAAGGTTTAGGTAAACAACATCAAGGCATCATTTCACCCCCTGATCTGAAATCTAATCAAAGTCGAAAGGGCTTGGGGTGTTTTCCCTAGGGACCTCTGATTCTCCTGTGACACATGCCGATCCTATTGATTGGAAATCTGAGGAACCGGTATGGGTTGATCAGTGGCCCCTAACACAAGAAAAACTTTCTGCCGCACAACAGCTGGTGCAGGAACAGCTGAGACTTGGGCATATTGAACCCTCTACCTCTGCGTGGAATTCCCCAATTTTTGTTATTAAAAAGAAATCGGGAAAATGGAGATTGCTACAAGACCTTCGCAAGGTAAATGAAACAATGATGCATATGGGAGCCCTACAACCTGGGTTACCCACCCCTTCCGCTATACCTGACAAATCCTTTATCATTGTTATAGATTTAAAAGATTGTTTTTACACTATTCCTCTTGCACCCCAAGATTGTAAAAGATTTGCCTTTAGTTTGCCCTCTGTTAATTTTAAAGAACCTATGCAACGTTATCAATGGAGAGTCCTTCCACAAGGAATGACTAATAGCCCTACGCTGTGTCAAAAGTTTGTTGCCGCAGCGTTAACTCCCGTTCGTCAGCTTTTTCCTCAGCTATATTTAGTTCATTATATGGATGATATATTACTAGCTCATGCTGACGAACACCTATTGTATCAAGCCTTTTCTATTCTAAAACAACACTTGAGTTTTAATGGTCTTGTCATAGCTGATGATAAAATTCAAACTCACTTTCCCTATAATTATTTGGGCTTCTCCTTATATCCTCGGGCTTATAGCACTCAATTAGTTAAGTTACGGACTGATCATTTAAAAACTCTAAACGATTTTCAAAAGCTCCTGGGAGATATTAATTGGATACGCCCTTATTTAAAATTACCCACTTATACCTTACAACCATTATTTGACATCCTTAAAGGTGACTCTGATCCTGCGTCACCCCGAACACTTTCTTTAGAAGGACGATCAGCCTTACAATCAATAGAAGAAGCTATTAGACAACAGCAGATTACTTATTGTGATTACCACCGATCATGGGGTCTGTATATACTTCCCACCCCTCGAGCACCCACAGGGGTTCTTTATCAAGATAAACCTTTGCGATGGATATATCTATCGGCTACTCCAACTAAACATTTGCTCCCTTACTATGAGCTTGTTGCAAAAGTTGTAGCAAAAGGACGTCATGAAGCCATCCAATATTTTGGTATGGAACCCCCTTTCATTTGTATTCCTTATGCTTTGGAACAACAAGATTGGCTTTTTCAATTTTCAGATAATTGGCCTATAGCGTTCGCAAATTACCCGGGACGGATTACTCATCATTATCCTTCTGATAAATTGCTACAGTTTGCTAGCTTTCATGCTTTTATTTTTCCAAAAGTAGTTCGCCGACAACCCATTCCTAAAGCGACTCTTATATTTACAGATGGATCTTCTAATGGTACTGCTGCTTTAATTATTAACCATCAAACCTATTATGCGCATACCAGTTTCTCCTCTGCCCAGGTTGTAGAATTATTTGCAGTCCATCAAGCATTGTTAACTGTACCCACTTCCTTCAATTTATTTACAGACAGCTCCTATGTGGTCGGTGCTTTACAGATGATTGAAACTGTTCCAATTATCGGCACAACCTCTCCTGAAGTTCTTAACTTATTTACATTAATTCAACAGGCCCTTCACCGTCGTCAATACCCGTGTTTTTTTGGACACATTCGTGCGCATTCCACCCTTCCTGGTGCCCTGGTACAAGGCAATCACACTGCGGACGTTCTTACTAAACAGGTGTTTTTTCAATCGGCTATTGATGCAGCCCAAAAATCTCATAACTTACATCACCAAAATAGTCATTCTTTACGGCTACAATTTAAGATTTCCCGTGAAGCTGCACGACAAATCGTAAAATCTTGCTCCACCTGTCCTCAATTTTTTGTTCTCCCTCAATATGGAATCAACCCTCGGGGTTTACGCCCTAATCATCTCTGGCAAACAGATGTTACTCACATTCCTCAATTCGGGCGTCTTAAATATGTTCATGTCTCTATCGACACTTTTTCCCACTTTCTCATGGCCTCCCTTCATACTGGAGAATCAACTCGTCATTGTATTCAACATTTGCTCTTTTGCTTTTCTATTTCAGGAATCCCACACACCCTTAAAACAGATAATGGACCCGGTTATACTAGCCGTTCTTTCCAACGTTTTTGTCTTTCTTTTCAAATTCATCATAAGACAGGAATTCCATATAATCCACAGGGACAAAGTATTGTAGAACGAGCCCATCAACGCCTTAAACATCAATTATTAAAACAAAAAAAGGGGAATGAACTGTACAGCCCCTCACCGCATAATGCCTTAAATCATGCTCTTTATGTTCTAAACTTTTTAACTTTAGACGCAGAAGGCAATTCAGCAGCCCAACGTTTTTGGGGAGAACGGTCTTCATGCAAAAAACCACTTGTACGATGGAAGGATCCACTTACCAATTTGTGGTATGGGCCAGACCCTGTATTAATATGGGGACGGGGACATGTTTGTGTTTTTCCACAGGATGCCGAAGCGCCGCGCTGGATCCCGGAGAGGCTGGTACGCGCGACGGAGGAACTCCCTGACATATCAAATGAACCGCATGACATTGGGCGAGCCCACGAGTGAGCTGCCTACCCAAAGGCAGATTGAGGCGTTGATGCGATATGCTTGGAATGAGGCTCATGTACAACCTCCAGTGACACCTACAAATATATTGATTATGTTATTATTATTGTTACAGAGGACACAAAACGGAGCGGCTACGGCTTTTTGGGCATACGTTCCTGACCCGCCTATGATTCAATCATTGGGCTGGGATAAAGAAATAGTACCTGTCTATGTCAACGACACAAGTCTTTTAGGAGGAAAATCAGACACTCATATTTCCCCTCAGCAAGCCAATATCTCCTTTTATGGTCTTACTACGCAATATCCTATGTGCTTTTCTTATCAATTACAACATCCTCACTGTATACAGGTGTCAGCTGATATATCCTATCCTCGAGTGACTATTTCTGGCATTGATGAAAAAACCGGAAAAAGATCGCACCGTGACGGAACTGGACCTCTCGACATTCCGTTTTGTGGCAAACATCTAAGCATCCGCATAGGAATAGACACTCCTTGGACTTTATGTCGAGCCCGGGTTGCGTCGGTGTACAACATCAACAATGCCAATACCACCTTTTTATGGGATTGGGCACCTGGAGGAACACCTGATTTTCCTGAATATCGAGGACAGCATCCACCCATTCTCTCTGTAAACACTGCTCACATATATCAAACAGAACTGTGGAAACTTTTGGCTGCTTTTGGTCATGGCAATAGTCTATATTTACAACCCAATATCAGTGGGAGTAAATATGGTAATGTAGGAGTTATGGGGGTTTTATATCCCCGAGCTTGTGTCCCTTACCCATTTATGTTGATACAAGGCCATGTGGAAATAACATTGTCATTGAATATTTATCATTTAAATTGTTCTAATTGCATACTTACTAATTGCATAAGAGGTGTTGCAAAAGGAGAACAAGTTATAATAGTAAAACAACCTGCTTTTGTAATGTTACCAGTTGAAATAACTGAAGCTTGGTATGACGAGACTGCTTTAGAATTGCTACAACGCATTAACACGGCTCTTAACCGCACTAAAAGAAGTGTGAGCCTGATTGTTCTGGGTATAGTATCTTTAATCACCCTTATAGCAACTGCTGTTACTGCTTCTGTATCTCTAGCACAATCCATTCAAGCTGCTCATACTGTAGATTCCTTGTCATATAACGTTACTAAAGTAATGGGAACACAAGAAGATATAGATAGAAAAATAGAAGATAGATTATCAGCTTTATATGATGTGGTTAGAGTTCTAGGAGAACAAGTTCAGAGCATTAGCTTTCGCATGAAAATTCAATGTCATGCTAATTATAAATGGATTTGTGTTACAAAAAAGGCTTATAATGCATCTGACTTTCCGTGGGATAAGGTGAAGAAACATCTACAAGGGATTTGGTTTAACACTAATGTTTCTCTAGACCTATTGCAATTACATAATGAAATTCTTAATATTGAAAATTCTCCTAAAGCTACTCTAAACATAGCTGATGCTGTTGACAATTTTTTACAAAATTTATTTTCTAACTTCCCTAGCTTGCATTCACTGTGGCGAAGCATAATTGCTGTGGGCGCGGTTTTGATTGTTGTGCTTATCATGATTTGTTTGGCTCCTTGTTTTATTCCTAGTATTGTTAAAGAATTCTTACACATGAAAATTCTGATACATAAAAACATGTTGCAACACCGACACCTTATGGAGCTTTTAAAGAATAAAGAGAGGGGAGCTGCGGGGGACTGCCCGTGAAGGGTTAAGTCTTGGGAGCTGCTCGGCAGGTATGCAGAGCCTTAGGCATTGTCCTAAGCTCCCTGTCCCGCCACCCTTAGAGGGGAGCTGCGGGGGACTGCCCGTGAAGGGTTAAGTCTTGGGAGCTGCTCGGCAGGTATGCAGAGCCTTAGGCATTGTTCCTAAGCTCCCTGTCCCGCCACCCTTGAAGAGTTTTTACAGCCCTTAAGGTCAGGGTGTCCTGCAACATGTCATAGAAGATAGATTACTTATTATACTCTGTACACAATGGTAAGGGTCTAGTGATTGTATCCTGAAGTTAAAAAATAATCCTGTACATGTCTTAAGTCACGTACATTATCCTATAAATATTATAGCCTAATAAAGAAAGGCATCAGCCATCAGCAATTTGTGGTCTGATCCTCTCAACCCCATCTTTTGTCTCTCTCTTATTTTTCTTAGCGGGGACGCTCCGTTCTCTCCCTGTGCAGGTGCAACTCTTGCTTGTGCTGGCCATGGCAGTTGTGAATATTTTTTAAGTTGACAGAAACTACAAAACTTGCCCGAGTTCATATTAGTAAGTGGAGGAAAGTCTAACTCTCTTGACCTTGCTTTCCTCCATCTATCAGCCTCACATCATGATCTCTTCACCATTGCACACAGTTCAGTTCAGTTCAGTTCAGTTCAGTCGCTCAGTCGTGTCCGACTCTTTGCGACCCCATGAATCGCAACACGCCAGGCCTCCCTGTCCATCACCAACTCCCGGAGTTCACTCAGACTCGTGTCCATCGAGTCCGTGATGCCATCCAGCCATCTCATCCTCTGTTGTCCCCTTCTCCTCCTGCCCCCAATGCCTCCCAGCATCAGAGTCTTTTCCAATGAGTCAACTCTTCGCATGAGGTGGCCAAAGTACTGGAGTTTCGGCTTTAGCATCAGTCCTTCCAAAGAAATCCCAGGGTTGATCTCCTTCAGAATGGACTGGTTGGATCTCCTTGCAGTCCAAGGGACTCTCAAGAGTCTTCTCCAACACCACAGTTCAAAAGCATCAATTCTTCGGCGTTCGGCCTTCTTCACAGTCCAACTCTCACATCCATACATGACCACGGGAAAAACCATAGCCTTGACTAGACGGACCTTAGTCGGCAAAGTAATGACTCTGCTTTTGAATATACTATCTAGGTTGGTCATAACTTTTCTTCCAAGGAGTAAGCGTCTTTTAATTTCGTGGCTGCAATCACCATCTGCAGTGATTTTGGAGGCCCCCAAAATAAAGTCTGACACTATTTCCACTGTTTCCCCATCTATTTCCCATGGAGTGATGGGACTGGATGCCATGGTCTTCGTTTTCTGAATGTTGAGCTTTAAGCCAACTTTTTTGCTCTCCTCTTTCACTTTCATCAAGAGGCTTTTGAGTTCCTCTTCACTTTCTGCCATAAGGGTGGTGTCATCTGCATATCTGAGGTTATTGATATTTCTCCCGGCAATCTTGATTGCAGCTTGTGTTCCTTCCAGTCCAGCGTTTCTCATGATGTACTCTGCATATAAGTTAAATAAGCAGGGTGACAATATACAGCCTTGACGTACTCCTTTGCCTATTTGGAACCAGTCTGTTGTTCCATGTCCAGGTCTAACTGTTGCTTCCTGGCCTGCATACAGATTTCTCAAGAGGCAGGTCAGGTGGTCTGGTATTCCCGTCTCTTTCAGAATTTTCCACAGTTTCTTGTGATCCACACAGTCAAAGGCTTTGGCATAGTCAATAAAGCAGAAATAGATGTTTTTCTGGAACTCTCTTGCTTTTTCCATGATCCAGTGGATGCTGGCAATTTGATCTCTGGTTCCTCTGCCTTTTCTAAAATCAGCTTGAACATCAGGAAGTTCACAGTTCACGTATTGCTGAAACCTAGCTTGGAGAATTTTGAGCACTACTTTACTAGCGTGTGAGATGAGTGCAATTGTGCGGTAGTTTGAGCATTCTTTGGCATTGATTTCTTTGGGATTGGAATGAAAATGGACCTTTTCCAGTCCTGTGGCCTCTTCTGAGTTTTCCAAATTTGCTGGCATATTGAGTGCAGCACTTTCACAGCATCATCTTTTAGGATTTGAAACAGCTCCACTGGAATTCCATCACCTCCACTAGTTTTGTTCATAGGGATGCTTTCTAAGGCCCACTTGACTTCACATGCCAAGATGTCTGGTTCTAGATGAGTGATCACACCATCATGATTATCTGGGTCGTGAAGATCCTTTTTGTGCAGTTCTTCTGTGTATTCTTGCCATCTCTTCTTAATATCTTCTGCTTCTGTTAGGTCCATACCATTTCTGTCCTTTATCGAACCCATCTTTGCATGAAATGTTCCCTTGATATCTCTAATTTTCTTGAAGAGATCTCTAGTCTTTCCCATTCTGTTCTTTTCCTCTATTTCTTTGCATTGATTGCTGAAGAAGGCTTTCTTATCTCTTCTTGCTATTCTTTGGAATTCTGCATTCAGATGCTTATATCTTTCCTTTTCTCCTTTGCTTTTTGCTTCTCTTCTTTTCACAGCTATTTGTAAGGCTTCCCCAGACAGTCATTTTGCTTTTTTGCATTTCTTTTCCATGGGCATGGTCTTGATCCCTGTCTCCTGTACAATGTCATGAACCTCATTCCATAGTTCATCAGGCACTCTACCTATCAGATGTAGGCCCTTAAATCTATTTCTCACTTCCACTGAATAATCATAAGGGATTTGATTTAGGTCATACCTGAATGGTCTAGTGGTTTTCCCTGCTTTCTTCAATTTAAGTCTGAATTTGGTAATAAGGAATTCATGATCTGAGCCACAGTCAGCTCCTGGTCTTGTTTTTGTTGACTGTATAGAGCTTCTCCATCTTTTGCTGCAGAGAATATAATCAATCTGTGCAGAGAATATAATCAGTCTGATTTCAGTGTTGACCATCTGGTGACATCCATGTGTAGAGTTGTTGGAAGAGGGTGTTTGCTATGACCAGTGCATTATCTTGGCAAAACTCTATTAGTCTTTGCCCTGCTTCATTCCATATTCCAAGGCCAAATTTGCCTGTTACTCCAGGTGTTTCTTGACTTCCTATTTTTGCATTCCAGTCCCCTATAATGAAAAGGACATCTTTTTTGGGTGTTAGTTCTAAAAGGTCTTGTAGGTCTTCACAGAACCGTTCAACTTCAGCTTCTTCAGCGTTAGTGGTTGGGGCATAGACTTGGATTACTGTGATATTGAATGGTTTGCCTTGGAAACGAACAGAGATCATTCTGTCATTTTTGAGATTGCATCCAAGTACTGCATTTCAGACTGTTCTGTTGACCATGATGGCTACTCCATTTCTTCTGAGGGATTCCTGTCCACAGTAGTAGATATAACGGTCATCTGAGTTGAATTCACCCATTCCGTCCATCTTAGTTCACTGATTCCTAGAATGTCGACGTTCACTCTTGCCATCTCCTGTTTGACCACTTCCAATTTGCCTTGATTCATGGACCTGACATTCCAGGTTCCTATGCAATATTGCTCTTTATAGCATCAGACCTTGCTTCTATCACCAGTCACATCCACAGCTGGGTATTGTTTTTGCTTTGGCTCCATCCCTTCATTCTTTCTGGAGTTATTTCTCCATTGACCTCCAGTAGCATACTGGACACCTACTGACCTGGGGAGTTCCTCTTTCAGTATCCTATCATTTTGCCTTTTCATACTGTTCATGGGGTTCTCAAGGCAAGAATACTGAAGTGGTTTGCCAGTCCCTTCTCCAGTGGACCACATTCTGTCAGACCTCTCCACCATGACCTGCCCGTCTTGGGTTGCCCCCTGGGCATGGCTTAGTTTCATTGAGTTAGACAAGGCTGTGGTCCTAGTGTGATTAGATTGACTAGATTTCTGTGAGTATGGTTTCAGTGTGTCTGCCCTCTGATGCCCTCTTGCAACACCTACCATCTTACTTGGGTTTCTCTTACCTTGAATGAGGGGTATCTCCTCCCGCCGCCCTTCCTGACCTTCAGCATGGGATGGGTCCTCTAGGCCCTCCTGCGCCCGGGGAAGCCACCACAGGATTTGTTTATGGAGCTTAGGGAATCACTGGGGAGTGATACAGGAGAGCTGGCAATGCTACTGGCACTGATTTCTTTAGCAAGCTGGGTGGTGAGCAGATAAATGTGTGTCTAATTTCTTTTATATCTTAAATATTTCAAAATACTTTTTTAAAAAAGAGAAGGGGGCAGATAGAATTGAAAACTTGTGGCAGTTTCTTAAAGACACAACATTTTTTTAAATAGATCAGCAATGAGAAAGCAGGAAATACATTATTGTTATCATTTATTGAGCACATACTACATCCTGCTGCTGCTGCTAAGTCACTTCAGTCGTGTCCGACTCTGTGCGACCCCATAGATGGCAGCCCACCAGTCTCCCCCGTCCCTGGGAATTCTCCAGGCAAGAACACTGGAGTGGGGTGCCATTTCCTTCTCCAATGCAGGAAAGTGAAAAGTGAAAGTGAAGTCGCTCAGTCATATCCGACTCTTAGCGACTCCATGGACTGCAGCCTACCAGGCTCCTCCATCCATGAGATTTTCCAGGCAAGAGTACTGGAGTGGGGTGCCATTGCCTTCTCTGATATCTACTTCATTGGTAGCGTGTTGGAGTGAGATGTTAGTACATAGAAATAAATTTTTTAGAACTATAGTTAGAACAACTAAGGATATTATCATTATCTTTATGTTAATATGAAATCAAAAACTAAAGAAAGATTCAATACATTATTTAAAGTTAAGTAATATAAAGCAGAAAAACTAGATTGTAACGAAGCACTCTGGTTTCAGGATGTGTACACATAAAATCCATCACCTGGCAATACCTCCGCTAAAAAGGTGAAGACTGAGTCAGGTTTGCAGCGGTGGGTCAAAATCTTTCAGGCATCTCCTGCTTGTTACATTCCTTAGAGGTCTGCATGTTGTTCTGCGGGGAATTCAAAACAGCTTTCTTGTGACACTGATAGAAAAAGAGATGATGTGCTTGGCAGAAGTTTCAAAAAAATATTTAAATATACGGGTTTGACTCCCTTGGACTGGTTGAAGGGGAAGGTAATAAGAGGGTTCTACTTTTGATGAAAACTTCCTTGGCAAGTCCGGTGGAGTCAGGGAAGGATTTAAGAATTCTCGAAGGTCGAGTGATTTCCTTGAGTTGGCATATCTCTCCTGCTTGGATAGGTAATTAAACTATAAGAACAGTGTGGAATATACACACACACCAGTACACACACACACACCACTTCAGGAACACACACCCCAGTTCACAGACACACACACACACAGCAGTTCAGGCACACACACACACACACACACACACACGAGTTCAGGACTGCGGTGTAAAGAACCCGGGTGGGATTCCCACCACGGAGGCACAGAAGCACAGCGGGAGAGCGCTGGACGGGCCGCCCCGCGCCTGCGCCACAGCGCGCTCGCGTGGAGGACCGCCGCCAGGGGACGCCCCCGCGCGGCTCGGCCCCTCTGTCTCCTCCCCGCCCGCTCCCCGCCCCTCGCTCCCCCTGCGAGCAGAGAAGGCGGAAGTAGGGGTGTCCACCGCTGGGGCTCGGGCTCCGGCCGCCCAGGGGAGGTAGCAGTGGCAGCCTTCAAGTTAGGAGACTGGCTTTCCGGCCACTTCGGCGCGGAGCGCGGCGCCTTCCTCTCCTGGCGCCGTGGTGGAGCGGAGTCGTGCGGCCGGGTGGAGTCGGCGGCCCAGCGAACCCGAACGGTGAGTCTTCTGACGGCTCTTGGAGGTCGCGGCCTCGCTCCCCACGAGCTGGGACGTCTCCTTCTCTCCTCTCGCTTCCCACGGGTTGGGGTCGCTGCCCCTGTCCCCTGGCTTCTGACGGGTTGGGACTGCCGCCCCTGTCCCCTCGCTTCCCAAGGGCTGGGGACGCCGCCTCCTCTCCCCTGGGCTCCTACGGGTTGGGGACCCCGCCCCCTGTCCCCTCTGCTCCGCCGGTCTGCGGGCACCTCCTCTCCGAGTGACTCCATCCCCCAGCGGGAGTCGCGCGCCAGCCTCCTCCGCCCGACCTGCCCCACTCGGCGCATTCCCTTCCCAGAAGAGGAAATCGTCTCCTGGATTTTCCCGTCGCTCGGATGTTGACCAGCTTTAAAAAAAAAAAAAAAAAAAAATCCCTCTTAAGTCCGTAGCGACTCCCTCTGTCACTGTCATGGGAAAGCTATTTTGAGGCTTCGTGTTGAACTCGGTAGACTTCCCAGGCAGCAAGCTTTTTTTTTTTTTTTTTTTTATTCAGCTGACACGAATGTTTCCTCCCCCGCGCCTGCACTTGGGAGTTCTAGCGATTGTTCCTGACGCTGGGTTGATAAAGCTGTTCCTAGTATTTGGCTTCAGGGGAACTCCAGCTGAGAGTTAGGACTGTCTTGAGTGAACAGAAAGTACCTACAAGTTTTAGCGGCTTGAACCTGTAATATCTGCGTGTTTTCTCTGGTTTCTCGGGAGAGTAACTTACTAAATGCCTTGCTGTACACAGGCATAGAAACAAGAAAAACTTTCTGAGTGTTGGCCTTGAGAATCTGGCCACAGGCCTTTTATCCATCCACTTGTGATTGCTAGGGAAGGGAGAAGGGGCTTTTCTGATCTTAAGGCGGGGGATGGGGTGAGGACGTTGTGGCCCCTTTCATGACTCAAGGAAGGACTGTGTCTTCGGCACTTGGCACTTGCTGCCGATGTGAAAATCAGAGTTCGAACCTGCGCGCGCTGCATACAGCAGTGTTTCAGAATGGTAACTTGAGGGCTTTTCTGTGACAGATTTGAATACCTGATAAATTTGTGGCCTCAGATTTTGAAAGAAGTTGTTCAAATCTTTGCCTCTTGGAGAACAAATAGTGCCTAGAAAGGGGAATGCCCCTCAAATGTGTGTTCCAGAATAAGGCATAGCAGTTGACTCTGGGCCAGCACTTCTTGGCCATTGCAACACTTTTGCAGGTCTTTGCAATTTTAGGAATATATTTTAAAGACCTGGTAATAGTTCTTGTTTCTAAAGCTAATAGCAAATTAGAGGTGATTTCTCAGTGTTTTGTATTACTTTATGTGAGTTACATGTTTAGCTATGAACGAATTTCTGTTGACTTAAAATTGACCATTTCAAGATATAACATTGATTTCTTTAGCTTGGCGGGTTTCTCTTCCTAGCATCTGTAGATCTTAGAGAAACAAATTTTTGTGCGTCACCCTACTCCCCCTCCCACAAGATGTTTAACAGTATACTCTTTAGACTACTATACACACCCATGCTAATAGGGGAATGTAAGCTATGATTTCTTATAAGGCTATTTTCAATATTCATTTTGCAGTCAAAATAAGTTGGCAGGGAATACAGCCTACAATATTTAATTAATGCAGTGCTTACTAGGTTCACAAAAAGGGAATTATGCATGAAACTCTTAACCTACTAAGGAACCATGAACTTTGTACTGTCTCTTCTATTAATTCATGTAGAAAGCCCCATGAATTCTAAATGAAAAGAGGCTGTAAGAAATCTTTATTTGCAAGTAAGAATATCTGTTAACTCTATTTTAGCTTATGAAGAGCCAAGCCTACCTCTGTAGCATCTCATGCAGTGGATACCTGAGGCACCATGTGAGGTTAAAAAAAAAAATCCTAATAGAACATAATATTTTCTACTTGGTTGCCAGATCATCTTCCATTCACTCCTGTAGCTGACTGTAAGCACTTGTTTTTTCATTGGTGTTAATTAAAACAGTTACTCCTTGTAGTTAGGAAAATGATTTTCATTTAAGTCATCACAATCCCGAAAAGCAAAGGGAAAAACTGTTTGAACTTGCCAGAAAGAAAGAGTAAACCTAAAAATACTGAATGGCACTCAAAATACTGCCTTAGCTTAATTTTCCCTTTGCAGTATAGTTACATGGGACTATATCCTGTAGACACAGTGACTACCTAAAATTTATTTGAAAGGTGTAAAGCTTCTGTATTCTTAAAAGCTTGAAAAGTAGTGGCAATTAGATTTTTAAGACATGCCCACTTTCATGTCTTAACACTGCATTCCTGCAGTGGAATTCTTTTTAAGGAATTGTGACTGACTGGACAGATTTTCTTAATAACATATTTGCTATAAAAGGTCTCTTTCAACCTTCCAAGTCTTTTGAACTGGACAGCAAGCGGGCAGTATATAGACTATCCAATAAACTAAGTTTTAACTGGACATTTGGCAGAGAAAGTAGACTTGGCTCAGTGACTTTTGCTTTTGTCTTCTGACTAGCACTTTGATATATGCTGTATAACCCAACAAACATTAATTTCTCAAAAGTGATTTTACTTTAAAAAAATGAATAAAGTTTCAAAAAGTAACTATACCTGGAATTATCAAAGGTATATAAAATGTGTTCTCTCATACTTAATCTACTCTTGGGAGTGGGAATTAGAAAGTCTTTGATATTGTGTATCAAAATGTAGCTCATGTTGGATAACCAGCATCATCTATAAGAAATCATAAAAAGTTATATACCTGAGCTAATAACTCTACTTCTAAGAAATTTACCTAAAGTAGTAATTAAACACAAAAGTGTGTGTGTGTGTGTGTGTGTGTGTAGTTGCTAAGTCGTGTCCAACTATTGAGACCCCATGGACTGTAGTCTGCCAGGCTGCTTTGTTCATGGGATTCTCCAGGGAAGAATACTGGAGTGGGTTGCCATTTCTTTCTCCAACAAAAATTTATATGGGGAAATAAAAACAAAGGATATAAACCCTAGTATAGCATCACAGTGTCATCTGTCCTCAGATTTGGAGGGTGTAACGGGGCTCTTTTACCCGCTCCTGGAGCACAGGTGTAAAGACTAATTCTGTTTGTTTCCATTATCTTGCCTTTCCTTTCTTCTCATCAACTTGTACAGCCTTCCCTAGGAATGTGCATTACGTATAACAAGGCTTCTTGAACTGTTTTTAACTCTTTGAAGATATATCAAAACTAAAAAAATGAAACAAAACACCAGCCTTTCTTTACTGATTTTTTAGAATTCTATCAACCCAACCTAATAGCACTGGACAGCTCATGTTTCATTAAACAGCTCATGTTTAATAGAAGCTGTTGTCAGCATCTTAGTCTAGAGTCATAAAAATAATTGGGAAAAGTTTTAATGCAGCTTGAGAGACAAAGTTGTCAAAATAGAGACAACTATAGGCTAGTACAAATTGCACGGGCTCTGGGGTCAGGTGATCTCGAGTTCTGATCCTAACCCTGTTTCTTATTAGTTGGTTAATCCTTGACAAGTTGCTTAGCCTTTTTTAAAGATTCAGAGTTTTCCGTTTGACAAGTGGGAAGGGGGAACAATGAAATTGTTAAATAAAATAACTCTTATGGAGCCACACAGGGTAACTGATTTTACTTCGAAGCGCAGTTCTAAGTGTTTTGCACATATTAATACACTTAATCAAATTCTGTGGAGAAGGAAGTGGCAACCCACTCCAGTGTCCTTGCCTAGAGAATCCCAGGGGCCTGGTGGGCTGCCATCTCTGGGGTCGCACAGAGTCGGACACGACTGAAGCGACTTAGCAGCAGCAGCAGCAGCAGCAGCAGCAATCAAATTCTGAGGTGGATTCTTTTGTTATCCCCATTTACAGATGAGGAAACTGAAGCACAGAAAGGTTATGTCATTTGCCCAGGGCATACACCAAATAATGGAGACGGAAGTTAAACTCGCATCATCCCATTCTAGCAGTAAGCTCTTCACCAGTTCATGGTATTGCCTCTCCAGCCAGAATACTGTTTCATCCTTTGTAGGTGCTCATCAGATGGTTCTCGGGATTTCTGAGAAGGAAAATAAAGATCTCTATCATGGTAAAAAGATTGAGGATTACTGTCTTAGTCCACTGTTTGTCATGGAGGCAGACAGGATTTTTATATAGAAATGAGACAGGCTGAGGATACATTGTCTACAACATTGGCCGGAGAGTTACATTCCGTTTTCTAGAACTCTGGTTGATACTTGAACACAGGTTTGAACTGCATGAATCCACTTACAGGTGGATTTTTTTCCCAATAAATACTACAGCATTATGTCATCCTAGGTTGGTTGAATAAGTGGGTATATACCGACGCAGACCATAAAGTTGTATGTGGATTTTTACCTGCGTGGGGGTCAGCGCCCCTAACCCCCATGTTGTTCAAGGGTTAGCGGTATATCTGGCACATAAACTGAGAATTTTCCTTCAGCGTAATTATCTACAGGAGGGACCTGGTTAACTAGACTGAATTGCTTTTAGACCTTAACTTGTTAACTTGTAAATTCCAGTAATGGTTTGAATTTGAAGGCATCCTTCCTACCCATGAAAGCCATAGTTTTCCATAGGCAAACAAAACCTCATTTTTTTTTCCAGTCATTAATAATGAAACATAGTCACTTGACTGAGGGCATGGGGACGTACAGATAATATGCTTTTAAATTCTGTTCTTCCTGTGTAATAGAAATTGCCACACTGAACGTTTGGAGGTACTGTTGACCCCTTGAACAACACAGGTTTGAACTGCACAGGTCCACTTATATGCTTTTTTTTTTTTTTTTCCGGTACAGGATCTGTGGTTGTTGACTTCAAGAATGTGGAACTCTGAGAACAGAGGGCCAACTTGGATTTTTTATCGTGTGGGGGTTGGCACCCCTTACACCAGGTTGTTCATGGGTCAGCTGTACCCAATAGAATTTTCGGTCTAGAGGAGGAAACTGATATCCAAATGGTTACATCACCCTAAATCACGTAGCTAATAGTTTCTCATGCTCCTCTGATCCCTCCTGCACTGGTCGTCTTTGCATTGCCTGCCTGTCGTACTGTGGCCTTCAGCTCTGAATACTTGAAGGAACTCAGCAGCATAACTAAGTTCATTTCAACTGCTTAATGAACACCTGATAGGTGAAAGAACTCATGCTAAGTACCGAGGAAACAAAAATTCTTGAAACTCCAGTCGAAGAAAACAGACATTTAAACAGATAATTATGCTAATTATTTTTACAACTGAGGTATTTTTCTTCTGTTAACCTTATATTGCGGCTTTCTACTGGCTCACGAATTTCTTAACTTGTAAAATAGTACATTTATGAGGCAAAGCTAAAAAAAACTTTGAAAGTTTTCTGTAAATGATATTAACATAGCTAATGTATTAATATAGCCACTAAAAGGTGGCTTGCATAGATAGCTATGATATATACGTGTGTGTGTGAATATATGTTAAGGGATTTTTTTTCCTTGCTGTGTCTACAGAGCAGTTGATGATCGCGTTACTATGAGTCTGCTACACTGTGAAAACAGCTGCGGATCCAGCCAGTCCGAGAGCGACTGCTGCGCCGCCATGGCCGCCAGCGCCTGTGGGACCGCAGCAAAAGACGACAGTGTGAGCGGGGCGGCCAGCACGGTGACTCTCTCCAGCTCCTTTATGGAAGAGATCCAGGGGTACGACGTGGAATTTGACCCACCCCTGGAAAGCAAGTACGAGTGCCCCATTTGCTTGATGGCTTTGCGGGAAGCAGTGCAGACACCTTGCGGCCACAGGTTCTGCAAAGCCTGCATCATCAAATCAATAAGGTACGTGAGCGTAAAGCATGAATCAAATGCTGTAACAACCAAATGGAACGTTATTACACAGAATAATCTTGCACATTTATAAAAAGCTGCCTCAGGGAAAAGAACAGTGGACAGAAAAGGGAGAAGTTTACATTCTTATTCCAATTCTTACTGTAGCGTGAAAGGTAATTACTATCTCCTTCCCTCTGTGACTCTTAGAAACAATAAGTAGCTCCTTCCACTTAAAGCAGTCATATTACAGTCTGGAATGTGTCTTGAAGCTTTAAGAAAATAATATAAAAAGTACCTTAAATGATGATGCATCTAGAATATGATCATCTCGATGGTACAAATAATGCTGACTCTGTAAGTAATCATTATTCTCATTTTAGCCACATTACATTTTTGTCTGCTACCTGAGGCCTATGGACCACTGTAAAATAACCACTTTTTTTAAGGTATTGATTGACGGGACTTTCCTGGTGGCTCAGTGATAAAGAATCCATATGCCAATGCAGGGGGCTTCCTTGGTGGCTCAGCTGGTAAAGACTCTAACTGCAATGCGTGAGACCTGGGTTCGATCCCTGGGTTGGGAAGATCCCTTGGAGAAAGGCTACCCACTGCACTATTCTGACCTGGAGAATTCCATGGACTGTATAGTCCATGGGGTCACAAAGAGTGGGACATGACTGAGCGACTTTCACTTTCACCTGAGGCGTTGATCGACAGGGCTTCCTCGACGGCTCAGTGATAAAGAATCTGCATGCCAGTGCAGGAGATACAGGAGACTTGAGTTCGATCCCTAAAATGAGACGATGCCCTGGAGAAAGAAATGGCAACCCAGTCCAGTATTGTTGGGAGAGAGGAGGCTTGCAGGCTGCAGTCCATGGGGTTGCAGAGTCGGATGTGACTTTGTGACAAAACAACACTGATTGATGCCTCTGCCACCATTCAGTGTCTCCTCACTGCCTCCCCGCTGCTGAATCCCCATCAGCGCAGGCTGCCCTGCTGCTGCCCTTGCCTGCTTCCAGACTGTTCTCGATATAGCAGCCAGAACAAACCTGGTGAGATACGTAAGATGATGTTATCTCTGCTCCAAACATTGCAGCCGGTCATCTGGCAGTACACGCCAAAGCCCTTGTAAGACCTCATATAACGGGTCCGTACATTTCTCTTGTCGTTGTTCAGTCACTAAGTCATGTCTGACCACCTTTCTATTAGACTCCGTTCCCTCCACCTGTTCACTCTTTTCTGTTCTTGAATTTGCCAAGTATGCTCTTGCCTTGTGTGGTTGGCTATAGCTGTTCTCTCTGCATCTTATCAGCTAAGTGCTTAGTCAATGCACTTAACTCCCTTATTGCCGCTCAAATCTCACCTTCTTGTAGGTACCCTGGCCTCCCTGTTTACACCACAGCATGCCTTCCCCCTCATCTCCCCATACTCCCCCTTTCTCCCTTAAGTATGTTTTTTCTTCAGCACTTTTCATCTTTAAAACTACAGATAATTTATGTGCTTCTTGTCTGCCTACCCCCCCGAAAGATAAGCTCCTTGAGAGCAGGGATTGAGAACTTTATTTCTTGATATTTCCTAAGTGCTGATACATAGTAGGTGCTCAGTAAGTCATGATTGCTTCAACTGAATGAAAGTATATGGGATTTCCACAAAGGAATAAAATTCATCTAAGAAATACATGTATTTTACTATTATTCAAAAGTAGATGGGAACATTTTTAGGAGTTCTGTACAAGACCGAAAAATGGAAGAAGTAGAGGAATTTTAGGTTTTTCAGCTAATAAGCATCTACTTACATTGGTGAGATCATTTTTAAGTAGGTTATCTGGCCATTCACTCATCTTGTAAGTTTTTCTTTTGACCTTTAAATAAATTATTTTTTTCTTGTGGCATCCCTTATCTGGTTTGGTGTCGGTAATGCTTGCCTCGTAAAAGGAGTTTGGAAATGTTCTTTCCTCTTCTGTTTTTCTTTGGAAGAGTTTGAAAAGGATTGGTATTCTCCTTTAAATGTTTGATGGCATTCACTAGTGAAACCATCTGCTTCTAGACTTTTGTTTGTTGGAAGGTTTTTTGATTACTGATTCACTCTCCTTACTGGTAATCTAGTCTGTTCAGATTTTCTGTTTCTTTATGATTCAGTCTTGGAGGTTGTATGTTTCTTGGAATTTATCCATTTCTTTTAGGTTGTCAAATTTGTCGCCATGTACTTGTTCACATGAGTCTCTTTGCATCTGTGGTATCAATTGTAATGTCTCCTCTTTCATTCTGATTTTATTTATTTCAACCCTCTTTTTTGTCTTGTGAGTCTAGCTAGACTTTTCTATAAAATTTGAATTTGTGGTAACCTCATCCATACTTGGGAATTGGCTTAATTTAAATTAAAAGGGAGCATGTGTCTCACTTCAGTTTTGGAGAAAAATTTGTTAACCAGTGGTGAATTGCCAGTGTCTCTTTAGGGTTGGTTTTCTCACCCTCCACACTATCAGCAGTTTGAGCTAGGTGGTTCTTAGTTGTGGAAGAATGTCCTGGGCGTTATAGGATGCTTAACTGCATCCTTGACCTCTGCTCACTGGGTGGTGAAAATAGGCCCACTTCTGCAGTTGTGAGACCCAGAGCATCTCCAGACATTGCCAGATGTCCCCTGGGGCTCAGAGTTGTCCCAGCTGAGACCACTGGCTTAGGGTATGCGTGAGAGTGTTAAAGGCTTACCTTTTTTTTTTTTTCTGTTTATAATGATTTTTAATTTATATTATATTTCGATTGAATCAAGAGCACATAATGAATTGTTGCTTTTTCTGTAGGTGAAAGGGTACAGTATTTTACCAAGTGTCACACATGCCCAGGAAGGTAACTAATCTTTAGCGGTTTTTTAATAGCAAGATATTCATGAAAGTAGTGGAACAGTGATCTGAAAAGGAAGTAAAACCCACAAAAGGAAGTTGAGGCCTTTTTTCTTTTTTTCTATCTCCTTCTAAACTAGAAATGACCACTAACTTTGACTTTAATGTTCTTAAGGAACGGCTCGGGAGTTTCTCGTCAGTATAATCATTCAGAGCATCAGAAGACATCTCAATCCAATTCCATATTCTTTTGGAGTGATTGCTTATGCAGTGGATAATTATTTTCAGTTCACTTTGAAAGGTTCTTCTTACTTTCTCTTAAACACCCAATCATCTAGGTTTGGGGAATATATTTCAGTAAATTTGTTTATGTCCCTGCTTCTCAAAAAGATATTTGACAGTGTAATAATAACATCATGCAATCTGAGAGCGGCCCCATAAACAATGACTGTGTCACACCATTTCTAGTTCTGAGACATTTGACAGCACAGCTTATTTTCAGCACCTTTACCTGCCACAGGAACCACCACTGTTGCTTTACACATAGGAAGTGCACAACCAGTGTCTGAGTGATGGGTGCTCTGTAGCCTTCCTGACCTGCCATGTTTTGTGAGTGAAGATTGAAACATCACAAAAAGTGAAAGGGGAATGACAGACACCCAAGCTTTTTGGGGATAGTTTTTCCCATCATTGGACAGAATAAACCATGGGGAAGCAGGAGATAGAGGTCCTTTTAACTCCCAACTGCATTGTACCCATGACACAGAGATACAAGAAGCTGGTGTTGTCCATGAGCCAGTGTTGATGACTTTCAGAGTAAACCTTAAAAATGTGGCCTCATGGGGTTACTGCTAATGGGTTTAATTTTTACTTATGACTAATAACTGTAGACATGTTATTAGTGTATTCTGAGCAGCATATATTTAGTTGCATCTCCCTAGGATGTTAAATGGCTGCTGTCAGAACACAGGCAAGACTGGTTCATAAACTGTCCATAAAAGGACAGTTTATTTTGGTGATATTATACAATACAATGCATTTATTTTCTATAGGAAATAATATATGAAGAATTTATATATGATGTATTATTGTTTTGTATTTTCTAAGGTGAATGTTTTAAATCTACTGAATAATGTATTTGTTTCTTTTAGGGATGCAGGTCACAAATGTCCAGTTGACAATGAAATACTTCTGGAAAATCAGCTATTTCCTGACAATTTTGCAAAACGAGAGATTCTTTCTCTGATGGTGAAATGTCCAAATGAAGGTTGTTTGCACAAGATGGAACTGAGGCATCTTGAGGTATTAAAGTTATTTTCTAGCCATGTACATTTATGCAAGAAGTTCCTGGAGAACGGGGACTTTGCTTTGTCCATCTGGATATTGCCACTGCTTAGCATATAGTGATTGGCTAGTAAATTCTTACTGAATTAACACCAACCCTTTCATTATTGAGTATAAATATAAGTAGAAGCCAGAAATTTCTTTTTCCATCTACTCTGGCTTTACACCCTGTGATAATAAAAAATAAATGAGTATTCTTCTAAAAGTCTTTTGGGTGAACTTTATCTGCAATGAAACTGAAGAGCATTTTAAATGTCTCACGTTTTAATCCCATAGCTTCATTTCTCTCATTTTGAAATAAGCAACAAGCCCCACATAGTCATCATCTTAGCACCCTCATCATACTTTTTTCTCTGGTTTTCTAAATTATTCATTTTATTTTGAAGTAAATGGAGTTCTCCTATAGCTTAAGATGAATTGAAGCCACCAGATAAAAGAATTTGTTTTTAAGTTAATCAGTCCTTAGTGTGGTGGTTTTTATGAGAAGTTAAATATTGCTTAAGTTCCATTTGAAATTAAGCATTTAAAATATACATGTAGCTTACCCCCTTAGCTTCTTTTGAAAGAATGGTATTTTGGACACAGCACTAAATTGACAATGAGAAAATCTGCTTCTTTCCAACCCTCTTCCCTAATTAGATAAATGAACCTGAGAAGTCAAGTCCTTTGTATAAACTTTCAATTCACAACCATTATTTGAAAAAAAAATCCATTAAAGCCTTCATATTGTGGTTCTGTGGTGTGTACTACACAAAGTAGGTTCAGTAGCCAATTCTGTAGAAGAGAACAGTATGTTCTTAGAATATATTTAGGAAATTTCTCAAGGACTGGCAAATACTGCTTATTTATTTTTCTTCATAGGAGCATCAAGCACACTGTGAGTTTGCTCTTATGAGTTGTCCACAATGCCAGCGTCCCTTCCAGAAATGCCACCTTAATTTTCATATTCTCAAGGAGTGTCCAAGGAGACAGGTTCCTTGTGAAAACTGTGCTGTATTAATGGCATTTGAAGATAAAGAGGTATGTACTAAGTTGGATTTGTTAATTCAACTACTGTTTTATTTTTTTAATGTACAGTGGAAGGAGTTAGCAGAGATGAAGATGTTAATCTAGTCCTGAGTCTGTGTTATCAATTGTGAGAAGACTGAGTTTTAAGAAAGTAAGTTAAGTAAACCATTTTAGTAAATGAATGCAGGGTTTATATTTTTGTCTCTTTCTTAGAAAACATTATTTCTGCTCCTTAACCACTGTAGATACAAGTAACAAAATCTTCTAGGAAAGTATGTGCTGATCTGTTTCCCTATGTGAATTTTAATAACCAGTTTTGGATTAGAGACAAATAGTTGCTGTATAAGAGTTAGATTTTTCTCTTTAAAAAAGAGAATGAGTTGTTGAAACTTTGAGGAGATTAAATTAAATCCCACAAAGTATGCTGCTTTGGTGATAATTCATTGAGCTGTACACATACAATGAATTCACTTTTCTGTACTTAAGTTATACTTCAATTAAAATGTTTATTTTTTAAAAGAAACTCCATGGCACCTGCCAGCATCATGATGATAGAACATTTTTTCCATTTATAGACACATTAAGTGATTCTATATAAATACTATCAATGGGAAGGCCAGCACAGAGATCCTAGATCCTGTATCCCCATCCTGTGTCCTTTTTACTAAAATAATGAATGTACAATTTATGTTCTTTTTACTATCAAGATATTTCCTTAGGCTTTATTTCTTGCAGATTCATCTTGGTAATGTCCCTACTTATGAGATCAAGCGTATTATGCTTATTAAGTTGATTAATTATTCAGACAGTGTCAGCTAACTTGCTAAAAACGGTGAAGTCTGAGGCATAATTATAGCAAATTGGTGTCTTCTTAAACTTCAGTAAAAATGGGCCTAACCAGGAGGGTTGGTTATTTCTTAAATTTATTGTATTCTAGAAAACAAGGCTCATTTTTCTGGGGCCTTCAAGAACCTAGGCCACCTGCCCCAATCATGCTTCTGTTCTTTACCCTCCTGATAAGAGTTTTAATTAAATCATCTTGCTGCTGCTGGAAATTTTTGAAAAGAGGTCTTTGGAGAATTATAGTATTGATGAATGATGTCCAAACAGTCACACATGCTCTATGACTTTCAGTCAGGTTTTTAAAAAGTGATTTAAAAGATTCTCTTTTGCATACTATCATATTCTTTCAAAGATCTGGAAGGTGAGATGAATCTCATTTCTTCACTGGCAAAGGGAGAGAAAATAACCATTATAGATTATTCTCACATTTTTATTTTATACACACCAGTGTCCCTAATTTATTCATAGTGAAGAATATTGCTCTTTATAAAAATAGGTTGTTTTAAGATTTTCTCATGTTTTTTCTTATATTTCGCCAATAAAATTTAGGTTCATGAGCAGAACTGTCCTTTGGCAAATGTCATCTGTGAATACTGCAATACCATGCTCATCAGAGAACAGGTACAGTGATTCTCTTTCATAAACCAATGTTTCCATAAGTAGGTTAAAGAAGTGAATTAGGTCTTTAATTGAAAATTTAAATCAGTAAGGCAAAAGGAATGCAGATGAAGAAGAATTAAAACTTTGTGAGTTTTAAATGCAAATCAAAGTCACAGTCAGTTGTCCCTTCACACCAGTCAGAATGGCTGTCGTTTGAAAGTCTACAAATAATAAATTTTCGAGAGGGTGTGGGGAAAAAGGAACCCTCCTACACTGTTGGTGAGAATGTACATTGGTGCAGCCACTGTGGAAAACAGCATGGAGGTTCCTTAACACAATAAAAGTAGGACTGCTGTGTGATCTCGTAATCCCACTCATGGGCATATAGCCCCCAGAGATGAAAAGTCGTAATCTGAAAAGGCACATGGGGAATTCCTGGCAGTCCAGTGGTTAGGACTCCACGCTTGCACTGCCAAGGGTCTGGATTCAACTCTTGGTTGGGGGAACTAAGATCCCGCAAGCCACACCATGTACCACAGAAAAAGAAAGCAAAGGTTCATGCCCCCCAGTGTTCATAGCTACTTGATTCACAGCAGGCAAGACTTAGAAACAAACTAAATGCCCGTCAACAGATGATGGGTGCAAGAAGATGTGGTGTATGTATATAGACGTTAGACTATTACTCAGTTCACGGGGTCGCAGAGTCAGATACGCCTGAGCGACTGAAGCATGGCAGCAGCCACAGGAAAGAGTGGAGCGCTGCCGTTTGCAGCGGCATGGATGCACCTGGGGAATCTCACACCAAGTGAAGCAAGTCAGACAGAGAAAGACACAGGCTACACGTCACCACGCACATAAGGGGTCCAGAAACGATGCCAGTGGATCTGTGTACAAAAAACAGGCCCAGCGATAAAAAACAAACTTAGGGTTACAGAAGAAGGGAAAAAGTGGGGAAGGATAAATTAGGTGTGTTGAATTAACAGACACAAACTACTATACATAAAATAGACAAGCAACAAGTATATACATAGCACACTGGGGAACTATATTCAGTATATTGTAGCAACCTATAATGGAAAGTAATCCGAAAAATATAAATATATATGTAACTGAATCACTTTGCTATCTACTTGAAACTAATATAATATTGTAAATCCACTATATTTCAATTTTTTAGAAAACTTGAGTTTTTTTCTGATATATTGATATAATACTTTCAGAAAGAACAAAGTATTCAGTCATAAGTACTTAAAATTCCTAAATCATTAACATAATATCTGTGTTTATATATATTCATAAAAGTTCCAAACAAAGCCAAGTAATTTTTAGGTAAAAATAATTAAAAATGCCCATTTAAAGAACAAAAAACTTTATAAGAAATACATCTTTAGATTGTGAAATAAGGATCTTAGGTATCCAGAAACCACTTTAAAAAAAGAAATAGAAGGAAACAAGTCTGTAGCAGAAGGTTATTTATTGCCATGGCCCCTGAGGCGTGTTGGGAGATTCCAGGATCTGTAGCCGCTCTGTTCAGTTGTCTGTAGACCCTTGATGGGGCATCATCAGAAGTAGTTATAATAGAAAACTATTCATTTTTATTATTAATAGAGAAAGGAAAGTTCCATCTGGTTGCTATCTTCTGACATTTGGAGAGTTTACCCACAGAATATGAATATTAGTCACTAAATATTTATATACCCATGAAATCTGCAAACCCAGAGATCATAATTGATTACCTTACTAAGTAGGAAAAGCAAAACCTGTCCCTCAACTAAATTTTTCCATTCATGTGTTAACAGAGTCCTTTAGTTTTTTTTCCAACAGGGCCTTAATTTGAAGGTGTTAAACTTCTTTTTGCTTATGAACTCTCACCTACTTAGTTTTTCTTTTTTGCTTTGTTTTGATGTTTAAAGGAAAGCACATCTAAAACCTAGCAGAAGTAAAACTTAATTTAGGAAAAAATGCTAGGTTTAGAGTCAAAAAACCTAGATTTTGACTCTGACTGTGCGATTGTCTTGCACGCTGATCTCTGATAAGAAAGTTGACATTCTGAGTTAGGGATTAGTAAACCAGCCCACCAGCTAAATCTGACTGCTACCTGCCTTTTTAAAATAAGTTTCATTGGAACACAGCCCTGCCCGTGCATTTGGGTCTTGTGTATGGCTGGTTTTGTACTGCAGTGGTAGAGCTGAGTACCTGTGACAGAGTCCATGGGCTTCCTAGATGAAGCTAGTGGTAAAGAACCTGCATACGAGACCTGGGTTCAGTCTCTGGGTTGGAAAGATTCTCTGGAGGAGGGCATGGCAACCCACTCCAGTATTCTTACCTGGAGAATCCCATGGACAGAGGGGCCTGGTGGGCTGCGATCCAAAGGGTCGCACAGAGTCAGACGCAATGAAGCGACTTCGCACACACGCACATGACAGACCCCATAGGGCTTACGAGGCTGAAAATATTTACTCCATGGCCCTTCAGAGACAGCTTTGCTGACCACTGTTACAGACTATGCGAAGTGAAGGTTGGAATAAGTGATCGCTGATGTTGTTTCTGAAGGGTCACATGGGTTGCTGTTTCCTCCTCCAGTTCAAGTTGCCTAGTCATCATTATTTTCATTGGAGATTTAGTTACATATTTGGTCATTGCAAGAAACAACAATCTTGTAAAACAGACAAGTATAAATAACATAGCAGTATTACTCAAGTCATAAGTGAGAATTAAGCCAAAAACTTCCATTAGGTGCAGCCCAGTATATTGTTAGGTCATCTGAGATTATAGCTAAACTAAATTTTTAGAGGAAATTTCGTACCACTTTCAAAAAACATAATTCTGCGTAATGAATCTTACCTTAAAGAATGTTTTTTTGGAGTCCCCAAATTAAAAGCTGAGACTTTCTTTAAAACTTATGTGCTTAAAGTGTCTTCTAACATCTGGGTCTCCCCGTTGTAGTCAGAGTATGCGCAGGTTAACAAGATAACAAGCTATGAAAGGTGGTCATGAGGGAAGCACAGGGTGCAGTCAGTGGCTCTGATGGACACAGTTTACTGGTCCCTCCTCACGGGCCTGAGAGTTGGACCATAAAGAAAGCTGAGCGCCAAAGAATTGATGCTTTTGAACTGTGGTGCTGGAGAAGACTCTAGAGAGTCCCTTGGACTGCAAGGAGATCAAGTCAGTCAATCCTAAAGGAAATCAACCCTGAATATTCATTGGAAGGACTGATGGTGAAGCTGAAGCTCCAGTACCTTGGCCACCTAATGTAAAGAGCTGACTCATTAGGAAAGACCCTGATGCTGTGGAAGATTGAAGGCAGGAGAAGGGGACGACAGAGTACCAGATGGTTGGATGGCATCATCAACTCAGTAGACATGAGTTTGAGCAAATTGTGGAAAGTAGTGAAGGACAGGGAAACCTGGTGTGCTCCAGTCCATGGGGTCCCAGAGTCAGACACGAGTGAGTGACTGAAGTGAACTGAACTGAATCAGTGGCATGGACCTCAGTGAGCGTTGCAGTTGCATTGAGGATGACCTCAGAAGGTGCTTTTTCTTTAAAATGCCGCTAGAGGGTGCCAGTTCTCCAACGATAGGAATAAACTCATGTTCTCAAAATGAATTTTGAGTGATTTGGGGGCACAGTATGAGATGTTGATATTTCCTTTCTCTGTGATTTTTGGAAGTAAATATCATTTTAATCTTTGTGGGCTAACTGGTTTCTGTGTCAGCTGCTCAGCTCACCCATTGTAACAAAAGCAGCCATAGACAGTATAATCTTGTTTAGATGAAGTGTTATTCTTTATTTTGAGTATGATCTTGTCAACTAGAATATTAAATGCAGGGAAAAACATTTCTCAGCCTTTGCTTTGGTTTTCAGATGCCCAATCACTATGATCTAGACTGTCCTACAGCCCCAGTTCCGTGCACATTCAGTGCTTTTGGTTGCCATGAAAAGGTAAGTTGTTTTTTTAATTCTCAAATATAGATCAAGAAAATTAAGTTATATAGTGTGGTAGAGGATAACAGTGGAATTGGAGATGGCTGACACGTTGTTGATGTGGTCTTTAGCTCCAAAGAGAAATTGGGACTCAGAATATTGATTTGGAGAAGTAGTTGGTGATTTCAGTGGGAGGTGTGATTGGGATTGCGTGGAGTATACTGGAAAGAGAAGTAGCCCAGGAAAGGAGCCATGAATGAACAGTCTCAGACGCTGGTGAAACAGGCAAGGAGTAAGTATTGTTATGATCTCTGGCATGAGTTTAAGACCTAGTGAGCAGTTTTGTCAGGTACCTGAGAGACAGCAGTGTGTATGGTAAGTCAGTCTTTCTGGAGAGGGTGAGTACGCTTTGGCTTTTCTGCTGTGCCTTTATATGAGGTTTTTTTTTGTTTGTTTGTTTTTACAGTAAGTATGCATTTTATAACTTAAATGAGCAAATAGTGTATAGTATGATTACACTTGATGGGAAAATCCTGTATGGCTTGTGTGCATAGAGAGAAAGACTTAAAATATATCAAAATGTTCATGGTAGGTGAGATAACAGGTAGCTTATTTTCTATTTGATCATCTACCCTTTCTTTCTATAATGTACTTGAATTACCCTCACAATAGAATTGTTAATTTTTTTTCATATAACAATTAAGCTATTCTTGATGATCTTAGAAAAATAGGAAGACAGGGAAGATTCCACTTTGCAGCAGATTTGTAAAACTAAGTGTGGGGTTGGAGACAGTGCAGGTGGATGACTCTTGGTTATAAAAGGAAGAGGAAGAAAATGGTATTAGCTTGAGGGAGACACAAGATGAATAAAGGGGTTGCTCCCCCCGCACCCCGGTTTTTTTTAACAGGAAAGACTTTAATAAATCTGTTCTTAGGGGAAGGGTTAAGAGGAGAGAATGTTTGAAGATAAAGGAGAAAGGAGATGGCTAAACAAAACCTTCTGAGGAAGTGAAAAGTGATGGATGCCACTTGGAGCCCAGGTGAAGCATTAATTTAGGACAAGAGGAGGGTCAGCTCTGAGTCCAAAGAGGACGGGCATGGATCCTGATACTTTTACAAGTGGGAGGAGGTTTGTCTGAGTGAAACCTGAATGAATATTCAGCAGATAGCCTCTCAGTTTTTCAGGGAATGAAGAGGCAAGATCATTTCTCTGGATGGAGAATCTGATGCAGTCAAAGAAGGGTGTAGGGGACTGAGGAAAGTGATGATGTGACCAGAACCTTTTATTTGACTTGGCTAGGTCCCTTTCCTGGTCCTCACATCTCTGTTCCTAACCTGAGGCCTGTGCTTGATTTTCAGATGCAGAGGAATCACTTGGCACGCCACCTGCAAGAGAACACCCAGTCGCATATGAGAATGATGGCTCAGGCTGTTCAGACTTTAAGCCTCGCAGTGGCTCCCGCACCTCAGTGCACCATGCCTCCGTATGACTCTGTCCCTCCCACCCGGCCTTCCTCTGGGCGTCACTCAGAAGTCCACAATTTCCAAGAAACCATTCAACAGTTAGAGGGTCGCCTTGTAAGACAAGACCATCAAATCCGGGAACTGACTGCGAAAATGGAAACTCAGAGCATGTATGTAAGTGAGCTCAAGCGAACTATTCGAACCCTTGAGGACAAAGTTGCTGAAATAGAAGCACAGCAGTGCAATGGGATTTACATCTGGAAGATTGGCAACTTTGGGATGCACTTGAAATCGCAAGAAGAGGAGAAGCCCGTTGTCATTCACAGCCCCGGATTCTATACTGGCAAACCCGGCTACAAACTCTGCATGCGCCTGCACCTGCAGCTGCCAAGCGCACAGCGCTGTGCCAACTACATATCTCTCTTTGTCCACACGATGCAAGGGGAGTACGACAGCCACCTGCCTTGGCCCTTCCAGGGAACGATCCGCCTTACAATCCTTGATCAGTCTGAAGCAGCTGTGAGGCAAAACCACGAAGAAATAATGGACGCCAAACCAGAGCTCCTGGCCTTTCAGAGACCCACCATCCCCCGGAACCCCAAGGGTTTTGGCTACGTGACTTTTATGCATCTGGAAGCCCTCAGACAAAGAACCTTCATCAAGGATGACACGTTATTAGTACGCTGTGAAGTCTCCACCCGCTTCGACATGGGCAGTCTTCGGAGGGAGGGTTTTCAGCCACGGAGTACTGACTCAGGGATATAGCATCCCCTGATTTGTTCAAGAAACAACAGAAAAGACATCTGGAGCAAACTTACCCTGTTCTCAATAATAATGTACAAACAAAAAAAACAATGGAAAAGATATAATACGAGTGAATTTTATTTGACTTCCTATAGATTTCAGGGGATTTGAGCCAAAATCCTTGGAAGCTTAAGTTCTCATTCACCCTGGTTTTTCCTCCAGGGTGTTATTAAGGATATTCAAGGACTATTTTAAACCCTAAATATAACCGTACTTATTAAATGCGACTGTGTTGTCTATCAAATAATTCTCCTTTAAGTTGTTTCATTCTACCTTGCTTATTATTTCCTTTAGGCTACAATGTAGCATTTCTCCAGAGTTAGAACTCAGAACCATGTGAAAACCAGCTGCTAGGTGTTAGGCTATACATCATTTTTTGTCTGTTCCAGACAGAGTGAATTACACAGCCCTTCCATGGTTCTTTGTTACCTAGTGGAGAAGGCGATGGCACCCTACTCCAGTACTCTTGCCTGGAAAATCCCATGGACGGAGGAGCCTGGTGGGCTGCAGTCCATGGGGTCATGAAGAGTCGGACACGACTGAGCGACTTCCCTTTCACTTTTCACTTTCATGCATTGGAGAAGGAAATGGCAGCCCACTCCAGTGTTCTTGCCTGGAGAATCCCAGGGACAGGGGAGCCTGGTGGGCTGCCATCTACGGGGTTGCACAGAGTCGGACAGGACTGAAGCGACTTAGCAGCAGCAGCAGCAGCAAGGTCTAGAACAAGGAGATGCACACACATAATCACCAACATAGAAAGTTTAAATGTCTCGCCTAGTCAGCCAGTATGGCAGCTCATTGGTGGTGAGAAAAGCTATTTGAGCCCAGAAATTTTCAGCTCTTTTGAACGCTGCTGTTCCTGTGATTGTCCAAAAATAAGTACCTGTCAAGGTACATGTAAAACAATAAAGTTGTTCTTGCTGCATAGGTAAAAGAAAGCCTGAAGGAAAGCTACTACTTTTCGATGACTTATTTTCTTCTTTGTGCAGCTTACCTGTTTTACATTTTTTTCTACAATAAACTGTCCTTTTCTCAGAGAAAAAAAAGTTGCATGTTGCCACAAAACATTCAACCGTAACAAAAAAAGGAAATAATATTTAAAAGCTTCCTGGTCAAATTTCTATTAAAAGTATGTCTGTGCATTAGGTACTGAGGTGAGTCATTTCCTGCTTTGGTTATGTTATTTTTTTTTCTACTAACTTGGGAGCCTTAAATCGAAACAAAAACAGGTTTTTACCTCACTTCAGCTTATCCTAGCTTCAGGTTTCCCTGAAGGAGTTGGATTAGATATTTCTAAGGTCCGTGCCAACCATAAAATTCTGTTTTAAGAAATGAAGTTCTAACCAGCAGACTGTTGACAGTAATTACAAAAGGATTTTGCCAGTAAAAAATTGGTTTATTTTTTGCTGACATAGTACTTAAATTTAGTATCAATTTAGGGTCTCCTTTTAATTTGAACAATTTTTTTAAACTCCCAACGTTTGGCATTTTGTAATAAACCTGCCACTTACTGTATACTCGTCATTCCTTGTGAATGTGGGATAAGAGTAATGATCAGACTGTCTTTCCACATAGACAGTTTTGTTGACTCCAGCTCAGAATCAAAACTTAGCTGGAAAGTGGATCTCTTCCTTTCATTTTTCATCCCTCCAGTCCCATTCTGAAACATGCTGGTTTGGACCCAGCTGACCTACAAGTATCTGGGCTGTGTATCTGTTTTATTAACCTTTTAACATTAATTTTTGGAAATTGTTAAAAATAATTTCTTCTTTTCCCAGAGATATCCAGCCCAGTGTTCAGTGAAACTTGCAGGTCGTACCCTTTGTTACTGGAAAACAAGTCAGCATGCTGACTGGTAGTTTGGTGGTTTTTTTTTTTTTTTTTAACCTGTCCTTTAGCTGTTGCAGCAATGACAGTTTCTGGCTGTTCTGCAGAATGATGGGGGGCACTAAATGCATGTGTGTGCAGCCGCTCAGTTGTGGCCAACTCTATGACCTCATGGAGGGTAGTCCACCAAGCTCCTCTGTCCATGGGATTTCCCAGGCAAGAATACTGGAGTGGGTTGCCATTTCCTTCTCCAGGGGATCTTCCTGACTCAGATTGAACCCAGGCCTTCTGCGTCTACTGCATTAGCAGGTGAATTCTATATCACTGCGCTACCTGGGAAGCCCTGAAATAGGATGAAAATTGAGGATTTTTTTCCCCTAATGACGGACTAACGCATTGGATGCTCTCTAGCAATTAGTTTTTGTGGCAGGTATAGAATTATAAAATTGTCCTTCATTACTGTTTTTATATACCGTAAGTCTTAGATAAACTAAGAGCATCCATGTGGGTAGAGTACATCCTCCTCAGAGGAGAGCAGTCACTGTCTTCCCTCTGCCCAGGGAATCCTTAAGTCTTTGGTGACCAGAAAATCCTCAGAGGGGAGCAGTTGCTGTCTTCCCTCTGCCCAGGGAATCCTCAAGTCTTTGCTGACCAGAAAATGTTAATTATTAGATTTTTCTAACTTACGATTTTGAAATATCTTTCCTTAATTCAGTAACTGCTATTCTTGTTTTGCCTCAATTAAATTATTGTTTTGTGTGAAATCCCATCAGGTGTTTTTGTGATATCCAGTTCCATAAATACCTAAGCAGTGCAGTGCCTTGAGGAAATGAAAAGCAATAGTTTTGAAGCTTTTTCCTCCTCTCCTCGCAATTCCAGTTGTTATAAAATTTCATTAAATGTGGGAAAGTAGTCCTGGATGGGAACACGTGGAGAAAGGAGACGTGCTCCTTTCAAGGGGCGTTGGCAGCAGGATGCTGGCCCTGCCTATGGGACAGGAGTGGTGAGGGGCACAGTCCGCTCCTCTCAGGGCTGGAGGCTCTGAAGGTCCATGCATTCCCTCCATTTCCTGGGAAGTCTGCAAAGCACAGCCGCCGTGCTGTATCTCAGAGGGAGAACCTCCTCTTAGAGCTTCCTTGTCTCTGCTGATTGCAGCTCCCCAACTGTCTCCTAGATTTCAGGATAAAAGCTAAATAGAGCGCCCATGGGAAAAAGGGCAGGTGGATTTCTGTATTCCAGGAAAGATGCAATCAGTGGTCCCGAAAGTACATAAGCACTTCCACTTGAGCCCTGAGGGGCATGTCAGCGATGAGAAGCAGGGCAAGGTTCTGTCCAAGGCAGAAACCCTAGACTTGACACCCTGCCTGGCACACAGCACACACTCAACGATCATGAACGTTGAAGTTCACCATTTTATGGTAGGTTATTTGTCATGAAATGTTTTCTGGTAAGGACTAGATATTGGGGAATTGTTTGGTGGTTTACTTTTCTCCCCCAGCACTTTATTATGAAATTTCTCAAAAATGCAGAATTATTGAAAAAATTTTACAGTGGTCACTACCTAGAATTCACAAATAGCATTTGGTTGCATTTGCTTTATCACTTGAGTGCTACTTTTAATGAGACTTGTTCAAGTTTCGTTTCTCTTTTAAAATTGCACTGCTAAAATAATTGAAGAGCTTTAAGTGAGTTGTTTTAAACTCTGTGGAAATGTGATATTTGCATTATAGCTGGAATTGTAGTCCTTTCTTTACACTAGTTTTAAACGTGTAAATCTGTCCTGTTGAATTTCAGACTTAATTATTTTGCCTGAAGGAATGTTTTTTTATAACAATTATTTTAAAGTCCTTGATCAATTGTACAGAATATTCTGATGTTGTTTTCACACTTGATAAATTATCTAATTAATTTTTCTGGTGAGAGTGTACGTGGGGCTCATTTTGCTTAAACAAAGTTTCAGGATAGTGTTCCCCAGAGGGCCTGAAGAAGCAGGGTAATTTAGCATATAAACCACTAAATTAGGAGCTAAGAGATTTAGATTTTACCCCTGACTGACTATGGACAAATCACTTCTCTTTATCTTTGTGTCAGCTTATCTCCTTGTAAAGTGGGGACTAGAATTTGATATTTAGGTTTTAATAAGTAATAGGTAACATTTATTAATGCTTGGACCAGTGAGGAAAGACTTTTTAGAAAAGAAAAAAAAAAATACACGATGCATCCAAGGAGGTTCTCATAATTATCTAACTGTATGACAAGCTTCGGAATGAACTCTGATTTGAAAAATTGAAGCATGGGCCATGGTCAAAAGTATCTTATCAAAAACCTGCTGTTGCTTAGAACTTGCTGTTGCCGCAGAATTTGTGAGTGGTTTCCCCAATCCAGCTGGACTGTGAAAATTATGTATTTTGTGAGAGGGTGATTGGGAGGCCATTTCCTCCTCTAGAAAATCTTCCTGACCCAGGGATAGAATCCTCGTCTCCTGTGTCTCCTGCACTGCTTTTGGATTCTTTACCGCTGATCCATCAGGGAAGCCCTAAAGATGGGAGGAGGCGGACATTAATCACAGCAAGATTGAAAATCAATGTCGAGTTGAAGAACAGGTTGTACGGAAGGGCGGGGCTTAAAGGAGTCATCCTGATTCAGTGCCACACACATTCCACTGCTCCCCAATCGACCCACACAACGCGGAACACCAGCCCTGCTCCTGCCAGCCCAACCTCAGGAGGTCTCCGTCAGGTCAATACAATTGAATTACAGGATCGACCAGGGGCTAAGCAGGGTCTCTCTGCTCCATTTAGCAGATGAGTGTGCCCTGTCCTTTCTATTAATAAACCCAGGTAATGAATGTAGATTCACATTTATCTCTTGGAGTTTTTGCCTTAGATCGCATCTTAGTAGTGATTGCAAAGGTTTGACCAAAACCATGCTCCTTGATTGGCGTCCTCAGTCAGTCAGTTCAGTTGCTCAGTTGTGTCCGACTGTTTGCTACCCCATGGACTCCTGTCACTCAAACTCATGTCCATTGAGTCGGTAATGCCATCCAACCATCTCATCCCCTGTTGTCTCCTCCTCCTGCCTTCAATCTTTCCCAGCATCAGGGTCTTTTCAAATGAGTCAGCTCTTCACATCAAGTAGCCAAAGTATTAGAGTTTCAGCTTCAACATCAGTCCTTCCAACACATACATATTCAGGACTGATTTCCTTTATGATGGACTGGTTGGATCTCCTTGCAGTCCAAGGGACTCTCAAGAGTCTTTTCTAACACCACGGTTCAAAAGCATCAATTCTTCGGTGCTCAGCTTGATTTATAGTCCAACTCTCACATCCATACATAACTACTGGAAACCATAGGCTTGACTAGATGGACCTTTGTTAGCAAAGTAATTTCCCTGCTTTTTAATATGCTGTCTAGGTTGGTCGTAACTTTTCATCCAAGGAGTAAGCATCTTAATTTCATGGCTGCAGCCGCCATCTGCAGTCGCCATCTGCAGTGATTTTGGAGCACAAAAAAATAAAGTCTGCCAGTTTCCACTGTTTCTCCATCTATTTATCATGAAGTGATGGGACCGGATGCTATGATCTTTGTTTTCTGAATGTTGGGCTTTAAGCCAACTTTTTCACTCTCCTCTTTCACTTACATCAAGAGGCTCTTTAATTCTTCATTTTCTGCCATAAGGATGGTGTCATCTGCATATCTGAGGTTATTGATATTTCTCCTGGCAATCTTGATTCCAGCTTGTGCTTCATCCGGCCCAGCGTTTCTCATGATGTACTCTGCTGCTGCTGCTGCTGCTAAGTCATTTCAGTCGTGTCCAACTCTGTGTGACCCAATAGACGGCAGCCCACCAGGCTCCCCCGTCCCTGGGATTCTCCAGTCAAGAACACGGGAGTGGATTGCCACTTCCTTCTCCAATGCATGAAAGTGAAAAGTGAAAGTGAAGTCGCTCAGTCGTGTCCGACTCTTCACCACCCCATGGACTGCAGCCCACCAGACTCCTCCATCCGTGGGATTTTCCAGGCAAGAGTACTGGAGTGGGATGCCATCGCCTTCTCTGGATATACTCTGCATATAAATTAAATAAGCAGGGTGACAATATATAGCCTTGACGTACTCCTTTTCCTATCTGAAACCAGTCTGTTGTTCCATGTCCAGTTCTAACTGTTGCTTCCTGACCTGCACACAGATTTCTCACAAGGCAGGTCAGGTGGTCTAGTATTCCCATCTCTTTCAGAATTTTCCACAGTTTGTTGTGATCCACACAGTCAAAGGCTTCGGCATACTCAATAAAGCTGAAGTAGATGTTTTTCTGGAACTCTTGCTTTTTCGATGATCCATTGGATGTTGGCAATTTGATCTCTGGTTCCTCTGCCTTTTCTAAAACCACCTTGAACATCTGGAATTTCATGGTTCACATATTGCTGAAACCTGGCTTGGAGAATTTTGAGCAATACTTTGCTAGTGTGTGAAATGAGTGCAATTGTGTTGTAGTTTGGCATCCTATTGAATATTAATTTAGAACAAATGCCAGACTGACACAACTACCCCCTTCTGTCAGTTTTGGATACTCCCTTAGCCTCTATGTTACACCAATATCTTTATCCTAAAAGTTGCTGTTCATTTGTTTGGCTATGTTCAACTCTTTGTGACTCCATGGACTGAAGCACACCAGGCTACTCTGTCTTCCACTATCTTCTGGAGTTTGCTCAAATTCATGTCCATTGAGTTAGTGGTGCTGTCTAACCATCTCATCCCCTGACACCTTCTTCTGCCCTCGATCTTTCCCAGCATCAAGGTCTTTTTCCAATTAGTCAGCTCTTTGCATCAGGTGGCCAAAATATTGGAGCTTCAGCTTCAGCATAAGTCCTTCCAGTGAATATTCAGTGTTGCTTATTAGGATCCAATACGATCGGCTGGTTTGATCTCCTTGCAGTGCAAGGGACTCCCAAGAGTCTTCTCCAACACCACAGTTCAAAAGCATCAATTCTTCAGCACTCAGCTTTCTTTGTGGTCCAACTCTCATATCCATACATGACTACTGGAGAAACTATAGCTTTTACTATACAGACCTTTGTACTTTGTCCTCCTCATGCGAAGAGTTGACTCATTGGAAAAGACTCTGATGCTGGGAGGGATTGGGGGCAGGAGGAGAAGGGGACGACCGAGGATGAGATGGCTGGATGGCATCACGGACTCGATGGACATGAGTCTGAATGAACTCCGGGAGATGGCGATGGACAGGGAGGCCTGGCGTGCTGCGATTCATGGGGTCGCAGAGAGTCAGACACGACTGAGCGACTGAACCGAACTTACTATACAGACCTTTGCTGGCAAAGTGATGTCTCTGCTTTTTAATACGCTGCCTAGGTTTGTCATAGCTTTCCTTCCAAGGAGTAAGTGTCAATTTCATGGCAGCAGTCACTGTCCACTGTGATTTTGGAGCCCAAGAAAATAAAATCTGTAACTGCTTCTACTTTTTTCCTTTCTTTTTGCCACGAAGTGATGAGACTGGATGCCATGATCTTTGTTTTTTGAATGTTGAATTTCAAGCCAGCATTTTCATTCTCCTCTCTCACCCTCATCAAGAGATTCTTTAGTTCCTCTTCACTTTCTGCCATTAGAGTGATATCATCTGCCTACCTGAGGTTGTTGATATTTCTCTCAGCAATCTTGATTCCACCTTGTGATTTGTCCAGCCTGTCATTTCACATAATGTACTCTGCATATGAGTTAAATAAGCAGGGTGACAATATACAGCCTTGTTATACTCCTTTCCCAATCTTGAATTAGTCCGTTGTTTCATGTCCAGTTCTAACTGTTGCTTCTTGACCTGCATATACGGGTTCCTCAGGAGAAACCTGAGTACTCTTAAAAAGTACCCTTAATCAAAATGAAAAATAGATATTCCAAGTATTTTTAATAAAATGACTACTTTTATTTTTGCCTTATCTTTGTTCTGTTTTGGAGACTATGTAACTCACTGTATTGGGATGAAAGAACCATCCTAGGCACTAGTTTTCACTTGAAATAAAATTAATATCTTGTTCTTTCAGGAAATAATAAGTGAGGTTTCATTCTCGTTCTTGGTTAGGCTCTGGTCTCTTCCCTGGGGCCTGTAAGACTACATCTCACATAATGAAATCAGGCCCAAAGAGAAAGGAACCAAACAGGTGAAAACGTGAAACCAGAAAACCAGATTAACTTACTCCCAAACAGATAAATAAATGAGAAGTCTCTGTTCTCCCCAGTTCCCGGGCAATGGCTACCCTCCTCTCTCCTTAGTCCGCAAACTCCCTAGATGAGTTCTATAAGTAATGGTTGCCTCTATTGTGGGGCAATTAAAATCATTTTTAGTAAGCTCTCAGTGGGTCTTGTTGTTCAGTCACTCGGTCGTGTCTGCCCCTTTGTGACCCCATGGACCGCAGCGCGCCAGGCTTCCCTGTCCTTCACTATCTCCTCCTGGAGTTTGCTCCAACTCATGTCAATTGAGTCGGTGATGCCATCCAACCATCTCATCCTCTGTCACCCCCTTCTCCTCCTGCCCTCAGTCTTTCCCAGCATCAGGGTCTTTACAGTGAGTCTACTGTTTCCATCAGGAGGCCAAAAGTATTGGAGCTTCAGCATCAGCATCAGTCCGTCCAGTGAATATTCAGGATTGATTTTCTTTAGGATGGACTGGTTTGATCTCTTAGGTGTCCAAAGGAAGAGTCCTCCAGCATCACAGTTCAAATACATTACTTCTTTGGTGCTCAACCTTCTTTATGGTTCAACTCTCAGTTCAATGGGTCTGTCTCTTCTAAAACAGACTCAGCTACCTTAAGTGGAATATAAAATCTGGTAAGACATGTAGTTGTTTTACAAAACTCCACCTTAATTTTTAAATTAATGTTCCAGAAATGAAATACTGGTATTATTCCCAGAGTAAGCCATAACAATTTTTAAAAAAACATTCTGCCTCTATTTTGGGTTACTTTTTTGACACTGTCAAAAGTTCAGGGAAAAAAAAAACAGAAGTAAAACCAATGAATCATTGAAGTAGCCATTGGTAAATGTTTATCACACACACACACAGAAAGCTTGCAAATCGGGCGCATTCAAACCAAAACATGGAATGAGGCTCAGAGGTATATTGTTATAATGCAGTTTATCTAGTGTGGAGACAGTGCTTATTCTGCAGTTATTGGTCACAATATTAGAATTTTCTTAAAGAGAGTTGTTTAGTGGTTACTTCATATTAATTTTGGGGAACAATTGAAGTTTCGCTTATGATTTTCAGAGGCATAAGCAAGAAGTGACTCAGGTCAAGTTTGCCTCGCTTGTCTTGCAAAATAAGCTAAATTAAGCTTCACTTGTATGATCAAACTGGTTTTGTCTGCTCAGGAAGTTTTCAAATTTGATCTTCCTTTGTCTTTAACAATACATCTCACTCCCAGTCCATCCCCATGGATGTATGTTACACTGTCGTCACAGTTTCAAAATTAACTTTTGTCCATGGGCCAGCAGGATTACAGTGTAAAGTGATGATGGTAGCCTTGGCAGAAAATGATGCATAATCAAAAAATTTTTTCTTGGTCTGGGTAGGGATCTGGACGTTTTAAAATAAAAGTGGGTCTGCAAGTCTGATCTTCACAGAATTTATAGTGCTGAAAGCTAAAGAATAAAACTGCACTGAAAAATAATCCTTATCCACCGCCTCTTCCTCTGGCTGCTCTAGCCTGACAGGAGTTGATTTTAAAATAGAGAGCGAGCCTCTGTCTGAGGAGGTCTGTCTCCCTGTCTCAATCCCCGTTTCCTTCCCCCAGGCTGGTCATTTCACTTGAGGTGTCTCGCTGAAGTACATGAAGCCCCACCAAAAGTGCTTAAAGGTGGTAACCAATCATTCCCTTTAGACTAGTTAGGAACTTGAAAGTAAAATTTTTTCCAAACACATCTGAAGTTCTTTGGAGCCATGGTGAAAGAAAAAGAGGAAAGAAGGAAGGTTTTCTGAATACATCTAGACTAATCGAACTGAAATTGACTGGGTTTTTGTTTTGCTTTTCAGCTGATTAAAGAAGTTGACTTTCTAATGCCTATAGGGCCAGTGTTTTGCCATCCTTTTTTATCCCTCACTACCCACAGTAAATTAGATAGAGATGAATGAATAAACAATATGTACACCAACTAACCTGACACGATAGGTTTCTGAAACACTTGTTTTCACAAGCAGCCCCCAGAACACAAATGAACTTTTAAGAATGAGCTTGCCTCTCGAGTCAAGATCTGAGAGCTTTAAAATAGCCCAGAAAGCTAAAGGTAAAGTTCTTTCACACACACACCACACACACACACACACACACCACACACACACACACACACACACACACACACACACACACACCACACACACACACACCACACACAGCACACAGCACACACACACACACACACACACACACACCACACACAGCACACAGCACACACACAAACACACACACACACACCACACACACCACACACACCACACACACACACACACACACACACACACACACCACACACAAACACACACACACACACACACACACCCCACACACACATGCAACTACAGCATCAGTTGTCCACTGGGGCTAGTGGGGCTTCCAGGCCGTGCCTTGCTCCTGTTCCATCCATCCTGACCCTGGAGCCTCGCCTCTCAGGGCCAGGTCCTGATGCTCCTGCCTCTGTCTCCTTCCCCCAGCCTGAGGCAACCTCACGGCTTTGTACAAGGAAAGGTCCAACTCCTGTTTCTCCAGGATGTGGGTCCTCTCCTGCTCCCCTGCTCCTCTGAATTCTTCTGTGGTTGATGCTTTAGGAAAACAAAGCCAAGAAAGATTTACAAAGTCCTTCATTGTTTTGTTTGTTTTGCTTTTGCCCTGTACCTCCCCTGAGGCAGGGCTTTCTCAGTGGCTCAGGCAGTAAAGAATCTGTGTATGATGAAGGAGACTCAGATTCGATCCTTGGGTTGGAAAGATCCCCTGGAGAAGGAAATGGCAACCCACTCCAGTAGTCTTGCCTGGAGAATCCCATGGATGGAGGAACTTGGTGGGCTACAGTCCATGGGGTTGCAAAGAGTTGGACACGACTGAGCAACTAACATTTTCCTCTGAGCCAAAGAGGTGGTATGCTGCCTGAATGAGGAAGGTGGGGAGTGGGGAGAGGAAGGAGCAGATTTCTTAATACTCAGAGTTACTAGCAAAACTGTCTTCTTAATCAGAATATGAACTTTCAAGGAAAGGAATCAGAGATCTCTAATATGATCCTGGCCTCTGTTAAAGAGTCAACTTATGGATCTCATACAGACCTGCCTCCGGCAAAACCTGTATGCAGGTCAAGAACCAACAGTTAGAACCAGACATGGAACGACGGACTGGTTCCAAATTGGGAAAGGAGTACATCAAGGCTGTATATTGTCACTCTGCTTATTTAACTTATATGCAGAGTACTTCATGAGAAATGCTGGACAGGAAGCTGGAATCAAGATTGCTGGGAGACACTCCTAGGCATATGCCCTAAGATAACCAAAAATGAAAAAGACACCTGTGTCTCATTCATTACAGCACTATTTACAATAGCTAGAACATGGAAGCAACCTAGATGTCCATCCACAGATGAATGGATAAAGGAGGTGTAATACATACACACAGTGGAATATTACTCAGCCATAGGAAGGAAGACATTTGAGTCAATTCTAATGAGGTGGACGAAGCTAGAACCTATTATATAGAGTGAAGTAAGTCAGAAAGATAAATATCGTATTCTAACACATATATACGGAATCTAGAAAAATGGCACTGAAGGATTTATTTATAGGGCAGCAGTGGAGAAACAGACATAGAGAATAGACATGGGACATGGGGAGAGGGGAGGAGAGGGTGAGATGTATGGAGAGAGTAACATGGAAACTTACATTACCATCTGTAAAATAGATAGCCAAAGGGAATTTGCTGTATGGCTCAGGAAACTCAAACAGGGGCTCTGTATCAACCTAGAGGGGTGGGATGGAGAGGAAGATGGGAGGGAGGTTCAGAAGGGAGGGGATATATGTATACCTATGGCTGATTCATGTTGAGGTTTGAGAGAAAACAACAAAATTCTGTAAAGCAATTATCCTTCAATAAAAAAATAAATAAATTTTAAAAATAAAATTAAGCTACAAAAAAAACATTGCTGGAAGAAATATCAACAACCTCAGATATGCAAATGACACCACTCTTATGGCAGAAAGCAAAGAGGAACTAAAGACCCTCTTGATGAAGGTCAAAGAGGAGAGTGAAAAAGCTGGCTTAAAACTCAACATTCAAAAAACTAAGATCATGGCATCCAGTCCCATCACTTCATGGCAAATAGATGGGAAGACAATGGAAACAGTGAGAGCTTTCATTTTCTTGGGCTCCAAAATCACTGCAAATGGTGACTGCAGTCATGAAACTGAAAGACACTTGCTCCTTGGAAGGAAAGCTATGACAAACCTACACAGCCTATTAAAAAGCGGAGACACTTACTTTGCCGACAAAGGTCCCTATAGTCAAAGCTATGGCTTTTCCAGCAACCATGTATGGATGTTAGAGTTGGATCATGAAGAAGGCTGAATGCCAAAGAATTGATGCTTTTGAACTGCGGTGTTGGAGGAGACTCTTGAGAGTCCCTAGGACTGCAAGGAGATCAAACCAGTCAATCCTAAAGAAAATCAGTCCTGAATATTCATTGGAAGGACTGATACTGAAGCTGAAACTCCAATACTTGGGCCACCTGATGCGAAGAGCCAACTTATTAGAAAACACCTTGATGCCGGGAATGACTGAAGGCAGGAGAGAAGGGGACAACATAGGAAGAGATGGTTGGATGGCATCACTGACTCAATGGACATAAGTTTGAGCAAGCTCTGGGAGATGGTGAAGGACAGGGAAGCCTGGCGTGCTGCAGTCACGGAGTCGAGAAGAGTCGGACACGACTGAGCAACTGAACAACAACACAGATATCAAATGAGCATGCAATAAAGGTTTTATTTAATTCTTGATGAGGGACCCAGTCAGATGCTATAATCCATCCACAGCAGAACCTAAAGAACAGACACACTTAGAGACTGGGGATATCTACATGAATGTCCAGCTTCTTCCTTGGTGGGAGAGGGAAGTCGGTCTCTCCCCACAGGACATAATTTGTATTTCTAGAAACAAGAATTATTTTGTATTGCTCTCAGTTATCCATAGGGCGGAGCTGTAAAGTAGATTCCCTAGAATGAGAATCTGATAACCCTGAAGGGTGTGCTCTGGACTAGACAAGGCATAGTGTGCCATCAAAGCACAGAACTTCCCTACCTTCAGGACTAACAAGAATTCATTGCAACTGTGTACATGGTAATTAAATACACTCAGGGGGCCCATTCCTGCCTAGGATTGGACTCCAACAGGTGTGGGATGACAGCTGGTTCTAGTCCCTACAAAACTCTAAACTTGACAGGCCGGAGTCAAGAGAAGCTGTCTGGAGAATCATTTGGCAGCAGGGGGCAGCAAAGCTTCATCCCTAAAGCATGTGACCTTCAGAAAAAAATTCATAAAATAGGAGTAGCCTAAAGTCCTTGCTGAAGAATTGATGCTTTTGAACTGTGGTGTTGGCAAAGACTCTTGAGAGTCCCTTGGACTGCGAGGAGATCCAACCAGTCCATTCTAGAAGAGATCAGTCCTGGGTGTTCCTTGGAAGGACTGATGCTAAAGCTGAAACTCCGATACTTTGGCCACCTCATGCGAAGAGTTGACTCATTGGAAAAGACTCTGATGCTGAGACGGATTGGGGGCAGGGGGAGAAGGGGACGACAGACGATGAGATGGTTGGATGGCATCACCAACTCGATGGACATGAGTTTGAGTGAACTCCGGGAGTTGGTGATGGACAGGGAGGCCTGACACACTGCAGTTCATGGGGTTGCAAAGGGTCGGACACGACTGAGCGACTGAACTGAACTGAAAGTCCTTGCACTTTCAAGGAGTCCATAAATTCCCCTAGATTTTTTGCAAAATGTTGTGCTTTGTACCTTTCTCTGGGAAGAGAGTCCTTAATGTTTTTGTTTTTTTTTTTTTTTTTTGCTTTAAGTCTGATGAAACCTACAAAGCATGTCCCCCCATACTGGAAATTCCATGTCTCAACTTTCATATTTACACATTGATTGCCAAAGTAGCTTCAAATTAGAAATACCTGAGGAATTATCAGGTCGAACCATACAAAATTGCTGTTTTTGTAAGGTCGATAAAAGAGTTGAGTATAGCAATTTCTCGATGGTCAACCTACATAATCAGATTCCTGATTGCCCACTCCTGATTCCACCCAGCCCTTGTTCTGATACAGCCAGTTGGTGGATGAGCATTTGAGATCAATTGCCGTCTCCAAGTTGAAGGTTAGGTAAATACACTGTTGGGACTCCAGTCCATCTCAAGTCCTCAGCGTTTAACCCCAGTCTCCTGCCGGGGTCCAGCCCCGGTGGATCCAGGGTGATTCGAAGGTGGGGGGACGGAGTCGGCGTCTTTGGAAAAATACATATTTAATCACAGATATAGAGAGATTAGAAATGGATAGTGTAGTAGGAAGATTAGTGGAGAAAAAGAGGCTGAATAACTTGGATTACGTGGAATAGCATCCATGCTCCAGATGGGAATTCAGCCAGAAAAACGGGAGCAAGAAAGAAGCGACATGGGGGAATCAGTCTTTCCAGAAACTGATCCGATTTCTTTATTTTTGGATTTGCTTATATACCTTTTGTTACACATAGGCTTGAATACAGAGTCATGCGGGGGTCAGCAGTCCTGACCTTTATCAAAATCAGGTGCTTCACATAAATGTATAAAAAAGGTACATCATCTTCTGGCCATGAGTGAGACCTGCTGACATTTTATGATCGTTTCTTTCTGATAACCAAAAAACTTATTTCTTCCAAGGGTGTTTTTTCTTAAACCAGGCACCACCCTCCAAATAAAGTTACATTCCTATAGGGTGAGGGTGTAGTGAGTTACAATCAAGAAAGGAATTTATTTAACCCAAGGTTAACATGATTAGTCTTAAAGGTTAATACTTATTTCTCCTATATGCTTAAAGGTTAATACTTATTTCTTCCTATATGCTAGTTATATTCATCATAAGGGTAGGGAACATGGAGATTTAGCAGCAAACATCAGCCCAACAAGTGAAAATCCTTTCACCAATGTTCCCCTTAAGATCTATTTAATCTTAAGATATAATAAAGTTACATTTTTACATAGCAAGGACACAGTGATTTATAACAAAGTACAGTGATCTATTACAAAAGAGAAAATCCATTAACTCAAAAAGTCTAGTATTGCTAACATCAAAAACTACTATATTTCCTTTTCTATATTCCAAATACATTGATTAATATATTCCCAGGTGCCTAAGGATATGGAGGCCTGGCGGCAATCATTGACTCAACAAGAAGAAAAAGTCCTATGCTAATTAAGACTCTCAAAATACTCCAAAACTCTCTGTGCTGTTTATGGTTAAGAGGTAGTAAACAATCATGTGGCAGGAGTATGGATAATGCTGTCACACAAGCTAGTCTGTCAGCAGAGAGGTTTGACCTGAGACATCCTTGTCCCACCCAGAGCAGGGAATTAGCAGCAATTATTGACACAACAGTCCCCGCTGTCCTCAGGGTGAGAATCAAGTGGGCATTGGGACCGTCGCCACCATGCAGTTCACTGGAGGACTTTCTCAAGATGCCTGGTCTGTGGACCACCAGAATCTCCTGGGGTGCTTATTAAAAATGCATACCATTGGGTGCTAGACAAACCCCCAGAATTAGACTTTGAGTGGCGGGCTGGAGAATCTACATTCTAAATAGGCTCCCCAGGTGACAGGGAGATGGGAGGAAAGAGTATCATCTGAGTCTACCAGCTAAATCAAATTATAATAATTCAAATGATAAAATCATGACTCATTCAAATATAAACTATGTCAAAGGTTTTGATCAGCTCATTAATTTAGGATGGAACCATTAGATGGTAAGACTGATTCCAAGAGCATTAGGGTAAAAAAGAGTTTATATAATCCACCAGGAAAAGCATTTCAAAACAAAAAAAGAATGTTAGAATAAGATTGCTAGGTTACAGAAGAAACTGGTTAATGTCGTGCAAGCTAATAAAGCCTTGACCCTTGGGGTTATCTTTCCTACCAAATGGAAAAATACAAATGAAAATGTGATTTTGCAGTATCTGCGGAGAGGGAATGGCAGCCCATTCCAGTATTCTTGCTGGAGAATCCCATGGGCGGAGGTGCCTGGAGGGCTACAGTCCACGGGGTCACAAAGAGTCGGACAGAACTGAGTGACTAAGGCTTAACGCTATGCTTGCAGTATCTGAGCTATGATCAAATAATAAATAGTAAAGTCAAACAGCAATACATTCACCCAGAAAATTCAATAATCTTCAGGTGAACTTGTTAAATAATTCCCCAGTGTGACTTTGAAAGAACATACAGCTCAATTTTTTGCCTTATTCAGTTTGGGGGATTCTTTTTTACAGAGGATAAGGACCGCAGAACATGGAGAGGGTGATTCCATTCATGTGGGTGAGAAAAAGTTCAGGAAGGAGAAGATATATTCAAAAACAAGAACCAGTTAATTCAGAAGGAGGAGAAAACTGACTGATACTCAGAATTCATGGGCCACTTCCTTGGATTTATCTTAGACACTAGCCACAATCACTTTCTCCTGCCTTTTAAGTAAGTGATTTGTCATCTTTGTAGCTATTTGGCTTACAAACTAGTCATTCCCTAATCATTCCTCTTAGAAGTTTGTTTTAAAAGTTTGCTACGTTTTCAATATTGTTCCTTTGTTTTTCATCTAAAAGTTCTGGTAGGTACTTAGTTTTAAAAAACATCAGAAGTATCCTCTGATTTTTATGGAACAATTGCCCATCTGGGGGATTAAACTTTGACTGTTAAAAGACATGAAGTGAAAGAGAAAACCATGGGTCCCAACCCGACCTCCATATTTTTCCATAACTTTCTTTTGCCTTTGGAGAGAGAGTTTAGGAATGAATCTCCGTTCTGGATTAACATCTGAAGTTCAGCAGCTTCTTCATTTCAGTTCAGTTCCTTCTACTAATTTCAAGTAAAATTAAAATTTGGTAATTCTTGTAGTCTTTCAATGGGTATCAAGTGAGATTCAGATTTTTTTTCTTCTTTGTACTTTTCTGTGTTTTTCCTTTCTGTAAACCAAGACCAAGTCTTTTTTTATTAAATTAATTTAAAAAAATTCACTTCCTTGATCAACTTTATCACTCTCAGTTACTGATATAACAATATCTATCATTTATTGGCTTTTTAAATTTTGAAAAAAAGTTTTATTTTTGAAATAATTTCATTTAGATATGTTTTACATAGCATAAACCCACCAATTTCTAGATATTTATACAGCAATATTCATAGAAGTATTATTCACAGTAGTCAAAAATGTGCTTAGTCGCTCAGACGTTTCCAACTCTTTGCAACCCCATGGACTGTAGCTTGCCAGACTTCTCTGTCCATCGGATTCTCCAGGCAAGAATCCTGAAGTGGGTTGCCATGCCTTCCTCTAGGGGATCTTCCCAACTCAGGAATCGAACCCAGGTCTCCTGTATCGCAGGCAGATTCTTTACCATCTGAGCCACCAACACAAATGTCCATTGAAGGAAGATAAACAAGATGTAATACATACATACACTGCAATATATCTAATCCTTCAAAACAAAAGAAATTTTGACACAAGCCACAACATAGATGAACTCTGAAGACATTATTCGGAGCAAAATCAGTCAGTCACAGAAGGACAAATATTGTATGATTCCACTTAAACAGGGAGCCCAGAACAGTCAAATACAGGAGATAGAAGATAGAGTGGTGGCTGCCAGGGGCTAGAGGAGAGAAATGAGGAATAATAATTGCTTAATTGGGTACAGAGTTTCAGCTGGGGAAGATGAAGATATTTTTGAGATAGATGGTGGTGATGGTTGTACAACAATGTGAGTGCTTACTTATTGCCACTGATCTATACACCTAAAAAAGATTAAAACAGCAAATTTTATGTATATTTAACCACAATAAAAAAAAATTGCAATGTCAGGTGTACAGTTACATTTTAGTAACTTTCCAGGTGGTACAATCATCATCATAAATCAGTTTTAGGACATATTTATCCCTGTGATAAGCCCACTGATGCCCATTTATCATTAATCCCCACTCCCATTTCCTACCCCAGGCAATCACTCATCTGCCTTCTATCTCTATAAATGTGTCTTTGTTGGACATTTCACATAAATGAATCATACAATAAACAGTCTCTTGTATCTGGCTTCTTTCACTTAGCCTGACATTTTTTGAAGTCTGCCCAAGATGTAGCCTGTGTCAGTAGTTGATTCCTTTTTTGTTGCCAAATAGAGCTTCACTGTGTGGGTATATCTCATTTTGCCTCAGCATTCATCAGTCTATAGATGTTTAGGTTTCCAGTTTTTGGCTATTACACCCAAGGCTGCTAGGAACATCCGTAACTTTACCTAACCCAGAGACAGCCTGAACCTTTTCTATGCCATTTGTATGCATACATGTGTGTGTATGTGAGCAGTATATAGTGTACACATGTGTGTGCACATATATATATTATTTTTTCTCTAATCTTGCAAGGTAGGCATAATTAGTTGCATTTTGTGAAAGGAAAGAGAGCTCAAGTAAGTTGCCCAAAGTCACCAGCTAGTATTGCTGGGCAGAGAAAAAGGTCTGTGTGGCTACAGGGGCAGTAGGCAGACAGAGGAGAAGGAGACAGAGACTATAAACCGGGCCCTGGTTTTCCTGTGGACCTCATTCTCTCCCTGCGCTCACCAGCTCTGAGAGGAACGTGATGGGGAAGCGCCTCAGGGCGCCTCTTGCACACTGGTGGGCAGCCTCACAGAGGGAACTTCCCCCCACGGGGCCACCCAGCTAGCTCTCATCTTTCTCAATCACTGTTCTTTGGTTCAGTAATTTAGGTTACACGTTACAAAGGGTGGAAGAAGAGTTTATCAGAGTATAGTTAAAAGCTAGGTCTCTGGAGCTGGACCACCTAGGTTCGCGTTCTGGTGTGGCCCCTTACTAGCTCTGTGGCCTTGGACAGGCTGCTCAGCCTCTCTGTGCCTCAGCTTGAAGTGAAGTCAAGTGAAAGTCGCTCAGTCGTGTCCGACTCTTTGCAACCCCATGGACTGCATAGTCCATGGAAATCTCCAGTCCCAAATACTGGAGTGGGTAGACGTTCCCTTCTCCAGGGAATCTTCCCAACCCAGGGATCGAACCCAGGTCTCCCACATTGCAGGTGGATTCTTTACCAGCTGAACCACAGGGAAGCCCAAGAATACTGGAGTGGGTGCCTCAGCTTAAAACGTGAATAATAATGTGTCTCCACTGCATTGTTAAGAGGTTTAAAAGAGAGAATATAGAAAGGGTTGAGTGTTACGCTAGCACTTGGTCATAGTTAGCCTTAACTGAATATTAAATGTTGTTCTTACAATTACTTGTTACAGAATTATTCTTGGGGGGGGGGGGGTGGTTCCCAGAAGCTTGGAAGATTCTTAGGGCCCCTGTGTCACCTGACTCCCCATCACCTCAGCACATGATGCTCCAAACATCAGCCTGTCTTCTCTGTAGGCTTTTCCAGTTACTCCTGCTGCTGCTGCTGCTGCCAAGTCGCTTCAGTCGTGTCCGACTCTGTGCGACCCCAGAGACAGCAGCCCACCAGGCTCCTCTGTCCCTGGGATTCTCCAGGCAAGAACACTGGAGTGGGTTGCCATTTCCTTCTCCAATGCATGAAAGTGAAAAGTGAAAGTGAAGTCGCTCAGTCATCTCCGACTCTTAGCGACCCCATGGACTGAAGCCCACCAGGCTCCTCCATCCATGGGATTTTCCAGGCAAGAGTACTGGAGTGGGGTGCCATTGCCTTCTCCGCCAGTTACTCCTACCCAGGAAGAAAGAGGACAGGCAGCTGATGACAATATTCCCTGAGAGAAAACACTCCCATCAGCTCAAAGGCAGAGAGACCTCAGCCCGCGACTGAGCACTTTAGGAAATGCTTCATCTCCTGGTTTCCCTTCAGATTCTTCCCTCCCGCCCCGATGATGGGCCCATCTGTCCCCACTCTCTCTCTGGGTTCCCCCAGTCCCTTCTGCACGAGCCTGCCGCCCATGCTTCCCTCCAAGCATCTTTGCATTTTGAGGGAAGAACAGAGCTAGAGATGAGTTGGGGAGGATTACCTGAGGTTTTCCTGCTCTGGTTCCCACTACCCGCATATGTGTAGATTCAGAAACAAGTCTCTCCTTTACCCTGAGAACTGCTGAGCCTCCTCTTCAATTGCAAGGGAAGTATTTAACAGTTAAATCTGAAACCATGTGAGATGGCACGCCTTAGCAGCCGCCTATCGACTGAATCAAGGATGGATACATGCTTGAAATAGACCCGATTCTTGAGAATTTGGACTGAGAAATTCAAAGAAATCAGACTGCGGGAGTCTGTGAACTGGAAGGCCTCTGTACCTTTCCAGGGTCATGTGTAACAGAAGAGGGGAGCATTTACACAGAAGCTTGTGTGTGCGGGAGTGCGTGTATGAGTTAAGCAGACTCCCTTAGGATCTTAGTTCTTGAAAGGTTCCAGTCTACCCTTCCAGGAATCCCCACAGAATATCCTCCACTTAGGTTACAATGTACTCCTGTGCTTTCAGTGACCCTCTCCAACTGCATACAAGCTTGTTCAAACAAGCATACCATAGGCAATATTGTACTTAGAAAGCAGAGCAGTGATTTAAAAGCTCTCTGGCAAGAGGTCAGACCAAACTACATTTGAATCTCATCTCTCTCATTTTCTGGTTATATGATCCTAGGCAAACTGCTCAATCTCTCTGCACTTCACTATCCTCATCTAATGAGGATGATAACTTTTCTTCATGAAACTTCTCAGAGGATTATACAAAACAATGACTGTAAAATACTTAGGGTGGTACATAGCATATAGTTGATCAATAAATGATTATTTTATTATATGTATATTGTTATTATATCTTTATTGACATTTTATCATTATGAAAGTTGCACGATTCAAATTAGCAACACCACATTTCTTTTGCTACCATTTACATAGTATATGTTTCCAACCTTTCAATCATTCTCTGTTCAAACATTTAAAGTGTGTCTCTTAAAACAGAATATTGTTATCTTTTAATCTGGTCTAACCTTCTCTGTCTTTTCATTGGAGTGTTTAGTTTATTAATATTTAATGTAATTTCTGATGTCACTGTATTTTACTCTACCGTCTTGCTACTGGGCATGACCCTTACTCCCAGAATGTGGGCTTTCTTGGGCCTCAACCAAAAGGTGGGACTTCAACCTCTGTCTCCTCAGCATTCTGCAACAGCTGAAATCTGTTCTGCTCTCTAGCGTCCCAGACGCTGTTTTCTGCTGGGTTTCTTGGAGTTCTCACTGAATGTTCAGCTTGTGTGTGTGTGTGCGCCACGTGTTCAGTCATGTCTGATTCTTTGTGACCCTATGGGCTATAGCCCGCCAGACTCCTCTGTCCATGGAATTTTCCAGGCAAGAATACTGAGCAGGTTGCCATTTCCTCCTCCAGGGGATCTTCCTGACCCAGGGATCGAACCCACATCTCCTGCATTGGCAGGCAGATTCTTTACTGCTGAGCCACCAGGGAAGCTCCATGTTCAGCTCAACAGCTTGAGGGAAACGAGTATGCAGGTTTCCCATTTAGTCCTCTCCATCATTCTCCCTTCCTTCAAGTTCCAGTTACTCTCGAGCCTTAAACTCTGATCTCAGTCCAGTCAGACTGCTGCTTGCTGCTGCCACCCACTCCATCTTACTCACACCCCTGCCAGTGACTTGGGGAAAAACCATCTGGAAAAACCAGGATGAATGTGAAGTTTTACCTCATTTGTTTCTCTTCTCTTAGGGAGGGATCATAGCAGTTCAGATCCTGCCTGTACTGGGTAATCGCCAGTTCCTCCAAACAGTTACTTTATATATTTTATCCAGCTTATATAATTATTCTGGCAGAAAGGTTCATCTGTTACAAGTCATTCCCCTATGGCCAGAACCAGAAGCTATGTGCTATTTCCACTTATTGAGCCCGTCTCAAAACTGCCTTGGAGTGGGCAGCAAAAGTTTCTGTTGGCAGGCGACTGACTTGATCCTAGTTCAGTCTATAGAGAATGGAATGACCTCATAATCTGGACTCCAGACAAAGCTATCTCCAAGATATATAACTGATATCAGACTTAAGTTTAGGTATTTGTTAAAAATTATGTGTTCCTGAGAATATGAAAGAATTCAGGAGATTGTTGGGTTCAAGGTATTCACATTGCTTAGTATTCTTCTCAAAGGTGATTAGACATAGGCCAGAAGAACCAAGGAAATTAAGAACCAATGTAATGAGTCAAGATTGACAGGAGAAATATCAATAATCTCAGATATGCAGATGACACCACCCTTATGGCAGAAAGTGAAGAGGAACTAAAAAGCTTCTTGATGAAAGTGAAAGTGGAGAGTGAAAAAAAATTGGCTTAAAGCTCAACATTCAGAAAACGAAGATCATGGCATCTGGTCCCATCACTTCATGGGAAATAGATGGGAAAACAGTGGAAACAGTGTCAGACTTTATTTTGGGGGGCTCCAAAATCACTGCAGATGGTGACTGCAACCATGAAATTAAAAGATGCTTACTCCTTGGAAGAAAAGTTATGACCAACTTAGATAGCATATTCAAAAGCAGAGACATTACTTTGCCAACAAAGGTCCATCTAGTCAAGGCTATGCTTTTTCCAGTGGTCATGTATGGATGTGAGAATTGGATTGTGAAGAAAGCTGATCACTGAAGAATTGATGCTTTTGAACTGTGGTGTTGGAGAAGACTCTTGAGAGTCCCTTGGACTGCAAGGAGATCCAATCAGTCCATTCTGAAGGAGATCAGCCCTGGGATTTCTTTGGAAGGAATGATGCTAAAGTTGAAACTCCAGTACTTTGGCCACCTCATGCGAAGAATTGACTCATTGGAAAAGACTCTGATGCTGGGAGGGATTGGGGGCAGGAGGAGAAAGGGATGACAGAGGATGAGATGGCTGGATGGCATCACTGACTCGATCCGGGAGTTGGTGATGGACAGGGAGGCCTGGTGTGCTGCGATTCATGGGGCTGCAAAGAGTCGGACACGACTGAGTGACTGAACTGAACTGAGTGAGTAACGTGGTGAGGAAGGCATACTTCTGAAGGTAGACTGGGAAACTAGGCAACTTCTTACAGCTCTTTTAGGTTATGAAGTCATTGATTAAAAATCATAAATAGCACCCAGTGTCTCTTGGGGATACTGGCAAGAATCAAGTCCATCAAGCTGGTCAGCTTCACTGGTAATTTAAAGAATGCTAAGGAACGATCACCAAAATTATCTGAAATGCTATGGTTTCCTTAGGTGGGGGTGAGAAGAATCGTTCTGAAAGTCTGCAGGTCTGGGTCTCACATTGAAAGGAAACTTCTGGTAATGCCTAAGCTTGGTTACCTGGGATGGTTACTGTCTTCTTTAGTAGGCGTGTAGTTTTCAACCCTGGTTCACTGGTCTGGGTCTAGTCAGGGGACAAAAGCCACATCTGTCATTTTAACAGAGAGCATTTAGTAGAACGATTATTAATCAGGTTTTGGACAAATAAGAATAAAACGGCAAAGAGTAGACACCGAGGAATCACAGAAGTAACTACAGGAAGCAAGGACAACCCATAGAAGGGAACGACTGGGAATGACTGAAGTGTCAAGAGTTAGGGGGGTGGGGGCTCTGAGAGCTGGACTGCCAGTGTCTGAGGGGGCCCAGTCCAGGGTGCTGCTGTCTCTCGGAGAGGATGTTAAGGTCGGTTCTGGGAGGGAGGAAAACCTGCAAACTGGAGGTAGCTGCAGCTACTAGACCCAACTGCCAGTGCCATGGTGACAAGACAGGAAGCAGTGACTCAGCTTCCCAGGCTCCCTCTAGCGCCCCCCACTGGCAGAACCAGCAGCGGGCCCCATCTCACAAAGCAGATGGGTGATGTGCAGAGGCCCTGCACCCGCATCCCAAAATACAGAAAAGGCTGGAAGCTAAGCCAACAGCTTAACAACCAACACACCAGGAAGATTTAGGCTTAAGTGGAGAAAGATTTAAAATAAACAAAACCATACCTCTAATATTTTTACGTTAGGAAGGCTAAGTGCATATTTGATATTTCAGACGTGATATTTAAGCGAGTAAGTCCCATTCGAATGTCACTTTTATAACTCCACTTTAAAATGCATGATTGAGTAATTAATTTAGACTTGCAATTTTAAAATAGTGACATCTAAGTTTAAGTAGAGTATAAAAACATTTAAAGTTTCCCTTATTTATAAGTTTAATTTATTAGTTTCTATAAGAATTTAGGATTGGGGAAGATTTTGCATGCTGTCAGAAAAACTGAAGTACTTTAAAAAGAAATAAATATATTAAATTTATAAATGCATTTAAAGCACTTGAAGTGCTGAGCTAAGGTTGTAAATAGGACCAAGCATTATTCAAAGGCTCCTCCAGAGTTATTGCTACAATCTGTTAGACTTATATAAAGAACAATAAAATGTGTAAGCTGAACTTAAAAGCCCCCCAAAAGTTTAACTTGTCTCTTAAATTGAATATTGATTCTAAAGATGAAATGATTAATTGTACTATTTATTAAATGATTACTAATGATTATACTTATAAATATTATTTTTAAAGCCACATTTAAATCTATTAATATTAAAGATTAAAAAAAAAAAACATTGAGGGGTTTCTCTGATGGTGCAATGGTTGAGAATCCGCCTGCTGATGCAGGGGGACATGGGTTCGATCCCTCGTCCAGGAAGATCCCACATGCCATGGGGCAACTAAGCCTGTGCACCACAACTACTGAAATCCGCTCGCCCTAGAGCCCGTGCTCTGCGGCGAGAAGCCGCCGTAATGAGAAGTCTGCACTCCGCAACGAGAGAGGAGCCCCCACCTTCTGCAACTAGAGGAAGTCCTTGAACAGCAACAAAGACCCAGCATCAGTTCAGTCACTCAGTCGTGTCTGATTCTTTGCAACCCCATGAATCGCAGCACACCAGGCCTCCCTGTCCATCATCAACTCCCGGAGTTCACTCAGATTCATGTCCATCGAGTCGGTCATGGCATCCAGCCATCTCATCCTCGGTCGCCCCCTTCTCCTCCTGCCCCCAATCCCTCCCAGCATCAGAGTCTTTTCCAATGAGTCAATTCTTCGCATGAGGTGGCCAAAGTACTGGAGTTTCAGCTTTAGCATCATTCCTTCCAAAGAAATCCCAGGGTTGATCTCCTTCAGAATGGACTGGTTGGATCTCCTTGCAGTCCAAGGGACTCTCAAGAGTCTTCTCCAGCACCACAGTTCAAAAGCATCAATTCTTCGGTGCTCGGCCTTCTTCACAGTCCAACTCTCACATCCATACATGACTACTGGAAAAACCATAGCCTTAACTAGACGGACCTTAGTCCGCAAAGTAATGTCTCTGTTCTTGAATATGCTATCTAGGTTGGTCATAACTTTTCTTCCAAGGAGTAAGCATCTTTTAATTTCATGGCTGCAGTCACCATCTGCAGTGATTTTGGAGCCCCCGAAAATAAAGTCTGACACTGTTTCCACTGTTTCCCCATCTATTTCCCATGAAGTGATGGGACCGGATGCCATGATCTTCGTTTTAGCCAAAAATAAATAATAAATAAAACAACAAAAAAATTGAAATATTTTCTACATAAGGAATCCATTGTCCAGGTTCCCCCAACCCCTGCTCCCCACCCTATGAGGTTTTCTAGAAACAGTTTGAGAAGAGCAAGAAAGGCAGCTTTGAGTGGACATCAAGTTTAAAGGCCCCCAGGCCAGGCAGACTGGTCTCCCTGGACACTGAGACTGGTACCCACCTGCTGGCTGCAGCTCAGTCTTCTAGTGTTCCCGGCACACCACGAGGCTGGCCTTTCCTCCCTGAGGCATCAGTAGAGGGGGCAGCAGAGGCAGTGGTAATCAGAGGCCCATGAAATCTTGACATAAAGATTATCCCAGAGGGCCCAGTGGAATCACAAGGGTCTAAAGAGTGGACAAGGGCGGCAGAATGGAGGCTGGGGTGATGCAGCGTGTGGGGGACTCAACCTATGGTGGCGGGTTTCGTGCTGAAGATGAAGAGGCTGCAAGCCAAGGGACATGGGCGGCCTCTGGAAGCTGCCAAAAGTGAGGAAATGGGTTCTCCCCTCGGAGCCTCCAGAGAGGAACGCAGCCCCACCAACACCGAGATCTTTAGCCCAGTGAGACCAAGGTCAGCCTTCCAGCCTACAGAATGTGAGGTCATAAATGCACACTGCCTTTTTTTTTGGCTGTGCTAGGTTTTTGTTGCAGTGCTCGGCCTTTCTCTAGTTGTGGTGAGCAGGGGCTACCCTTTGTTGCGGTGCTTGGGCCTCTCATTGCGGTGGCTTCTCTGGTTTCAGAGCACAGGTTCTAGGCACAGGGGATCAGTAGCTGTGGAACACAGACAGTTGGCCCACAGCACGTGGGATCTTCCTGGACCAGGGATCGAACCGGGTCCCCTGCATTGCCAGATGGATTCTTAACCACTGGACCACCAGGTAAGCCCAGGGAGCGCTCATTCGTGGTATGGCATTGAGTGGGAACAAAAGCAGATTTTAAGGCTGACCCCAAATTTAGAGCGACCTTCTCCAGCCACCTGGTCTAGGGTCACCCACACGTTACCCATTAGTCACTGTGTTTTGCCATTCTATTTCATTGTGTTGTTCATTACTTGAAATGCCTGTGTTCACCTGACTGCCTGCCTTCCTCTATTGGATGGTAAGCCCCAAGAGACGCAGGCACATGGGTTTTCTGTCCCATCACCGCATGCCCAGCACCCACAAGTGCCTACAATGCAGTGGCAGTTCCACAAATATTTGGTGGGAAGATGAGTGGCTGGCTGAGTGCACCAGTGATGGGAAATCTACCGAGGCAGACCTCTCAGCATTCTTAGTTCACTGTTCCAGTCTCTGAAGGCTCAATGAAAAGTGTGACTGCTCTCCTTGACCTCCTCCAGAGTTTTCAATCAGTTCAGGATACACCTCTTTGAAGGCTCTTACAAAGGCTCCCCCTGGGTCAAACATTCAGGAAAGAGACCAACCTGGCTTCAGAAGAGATCTTGCCTTTGCAGACTCTGTTCGGTGTTTTCCAAGCTCCTCCGCAGACAGGCTGTTCCTCCAGGAAATGACTTGCCAATCCAGATGAGGATGGCAGGCAAAGCCCAGGGGAGACTGGCTGAGGTCAGGCTGCTGCCTAACCCAGGGGTGGAGGCAACAGGAAAAGGGACCTAGAAGCCGGGAAGGAGGGTTTCTCACACTGGGAGTGTGCAGACAGGATGCAGAGGTCTAACGGACGCTCTCAGACTCAGAATTTGCAAATGGACGCGCTTGCAAATTTAATCAAGACACACAGCCCGGGAACAGAGAAACGTACAAAATGATGTTTATTGAATCTGTTTTGGAAACAGCATGAAAGGTTTTTGGTTTATGAGCTCACTCGGAGTTTAAGAGTCGTGATCGTTTCCTGTCATTAAACCTCAGGCACAGAAAGATCCTAGCTTAAATAATGAAAACGAATCTTCATCTCATGAAGGGGAGTTAAAAACACTATAGCTGTCGCTCTTGCAATAGCTCTGATAGCCTGAATGCTCATAAACATCAACAGCTTTTCTATGTACAGTGTGAAATATTTACTGTACAAATATCAGGTGTGTACATCAAAGGTACAGTTGTGAACTAGCTAATATTCATTAGCAGTTAAGTACACTGACTGGGTCTATACTGATGCTCCTATTCTTAACCTGAGGGCTTACACATTTAACTGATGACTGCTGTCCTCATCAGGGGCATTTAGTATATGGAAAAAGCATTTAAAAACATATATATCATTCATGTTGTAAACCAAAAAAGCAAACCCAACCATGATTAATTACTTTGCTGGGATCAGTAAATACTAATCCCAAGTGGTAAGTGTGCCAATAAGGACAGAAGCCATCGGTTAAAGAAATCATTATATGTTACCTACTGATATTCCATTCGCTTATGCATGTTAGTGAATGTGTGGACTTTACCCAACACATCCACAGGTTGTTTTTTTGTTTGAAATTCTCAGGTCTCCTTTGCATATTTTTTCTTCCATCACTCTCTTAAAAGGATGTAAATGAAACAACTTCTTAAACAAAATTTCCAAATCAGAAGCCATCAAAAGCACGACGCTGGTCATGTTTCAAATCTTCACCCAGCAGGGAAATACCGCCAAGGATGAGATGAGTTTAGAAGGCCTCTTCCTCTGCTGGCAGCTTAGACTGTCCTCATCCTCTCTCCAGCTGTATTGGAAGCCAAGCTGGCTCATAGCTCTGACGTTTCATAAACAAAGTTTCTAGAGACTAACAGGATACCTAGAAGGTGCCAGAAGTGTTCAGGGCCTTCTCTTTTTTTTTCTGGAGTTGTTATCAGGGGGCCAGCAGACAAATACAAAAAGAACAGTGGGGTGAAAGGATATAAAAAGCCCAGACCTGTATGGAGGAAGCAGTGTTGAGAAGATATTATATGACTCAGATGGTAAAGAGTCTGCTTGCCATGCCAGAGACCTGGGTTCAACCCCTGGGTTGGGAAGATCCCCTGGAGAAGGGGATGGCAACCCACTCTAGTATTTTTGCCTGGAGAATTCCATTGTCAGAGGAGCCTGGTGGGCTACAGTCCGTGGGGTTGCCAAGAGTCGGATATGACTGAGTGACTAACACTTTTCACTTTTTATATATAAATAGTACCAAAGCCTGCTGATCCAAAGAACATTTCCAGACCCCAAAGGTTAGATGTTCCAGGCACTTCTAGGCACTGCTTTAATCATAGGGAATGAATATCTCTCTAAAAGGTCTTGCCCACATCAGCCCTGGCTCCCCCCACTATAAAGCACTGAGACATCTCATTTGCTAGACCCCTCTGCTCCCAAGGCATGCTAAGTCTCCTCATAATACAACTTTTCCTATAAACCATGACACTCACAAACACAGGGCTTACTGGACTCAAATCCAGCTGCTTCCAGAGCTCTGTAGCCTTCAGGCCCCACCTACCATGGATTGCTTTCACCCTGAACCACTCCTAGTCTCCTTTCTTAAGGGGTTTGCTATTTTTCTGTGTGAAGACCCACCTCCATGGGAAATGAGCGGTGCAAGATCTACATGCAAATATTTGCAAGCGGTTTTATTTTTGAAATGATGTACATTAAACAAAAAATTCAAGTCAAATCCAGGAACAGATTAGTTGGTTGGTATCAGCTGGCCCCTCCCCCATGACAGCAAAAAGGTCAGTTTCTGAAATGAAAGAGGGAGGAAGGCACCAGCTATTCCACCGGGAAGGTTAATTCCTTGTGCTGGGGAGAAAGCCATGGGAAGGGAACGCTGAGGCTTAATTAAAGATGGGGTTCCTCTAGCCGTGTGGCCCTCCTGGGCCAAAAGCCAGACAGCATAAAGGGTCTCGGTACAGGTGAGGAAGAACCCTCGTTGGCCAGTAATTCTGAAACTGAAATGAAAAATGCATTCCCTGCTCAGGCTTGGGAGGGGCTGCAGTCTACTTTTACTCACACGAGAGAGTCAAGAGGTACCTCTCTCTACTGCCTCTTCTCACCCACCAGCCCCTGTATCATGAAGACCCAAGGGGAACTCCACATGCCAACACATCCTTGCTGGCTTTGCGTGTGATTTGGATGACCTCCAGCTATAGGAACGCCAGGGGCGCTGTGATATACAGTCAGGAGGACCAGACAGTCCACTATCTGAGAATAAAAGCCCAGAGAGGAAGATCTGGGTTGAGTCAAGCAGGCAAGGCTGAATCAGGCAGAGGGCAGACAATGGGCAGTTAGATCTGTGTGGCTGCAAAAAGGTGATCACCGTCCTGAAAATGGAGAGGCTTACGACGGATTTCCCCTAGGGCACTCAGACTAGCCTGTATCTGAAAAGGCAGAAGGTGGCGTTGCCCAGAGGAAGCGCTCCCCTTAGCGAGCCTTGGGGATGCAGCTGACCTCATCCTGGTTGCCAGGCAGGAGCTGGGAGTTCTGGGAGACAGGGGGTTCAGCTCAGGGAAGCACAGTTCAGCTCCGAGTCCTCCTGGCTGCCCGTGGCCCCCTGCTCTGGCTCGTCGGGGCCGTCGGTGATGTTGGGCTCACTGGAGCACTGCCGGTGGGGCGGCGGGAAGCTGGGCGGAAGCAGCAGGCACTTGTCCTCACCGCCAGGCTCCTCCCCTAGGCCCGAGTGCATCATGGTGGCCATGGCCAGCAGCTGGATGTCCGAGTGGGCATTGGCCACCGTGTGTCGCCGCACGCTGCCACACTTCTCCAGGTAGGCCTCCCCCTCTTGCTCCGTCAGCGGGGTCAGGGCCATCTCGTTCAGGGGCCGGCTGACGGGGGTTACTGGGGAGGCGTAGTTCAGCAGCGTGACCTTGGGCCGGACCCTGGAGTGGCGCCTGGCTGCAAGAGAAAGACCAGCATAGGCTGTGATTGGGTGGGGGTGTGGGGGGGGTGTCAAAAACTCCTAAAGAATTTGGCGGAAGAGGGAGGTGGCAGCTCCACCTTCAGGGACAGCTTTAGATGAAGGCCTAAAGCGCAAGGAAAGAACTTGGCTACATCTATGTTTCTCTTGTAACTTCACTTTGTTCGTGCCTGATCCTGCCTATGGCCAACATGCCCTCCCATAGTAGGAGTACCAGTGGATGTTCCATGACAGATGAAGGAGCTCCAAGGGACTCTCCTCACATTTGCAGCTGCTGCCTCAGCTTCCTTGGATTTGCCCTCAATTCCCTTCTAACCAGTCTTGTCCGAAGACCTGAGCACCAGCTGGACCAGTTGCCCAGAGATGCTCTGGGCTCCATTCAGCATGATGAGCCCTCTGCAGTATTAACAGAGGAAGTGGAAAAGGCCTCATAAGCTCAAGTTCAGAGGAATAGCTAACTGGGGGGACCCTGGCTATCAAAGCAAAGGCAGTGGGACATCATGGACCAGAACCACCAACACTCCCAGCAGGTTGATGATCTGAGGCCTGCATTCTGTTCAAGTCGATACTCTGGATTCAACCAGCCTTTTGCACCACCAAAGAAGGGGTGAGGCTCTGTAGATGGCCCATGGAGGCAGGCAGAGAGCAGTGGACATGAATTATTTTAAAAACTGCTGCTTCTCAGATTCTCACATTTTGGAAACTATGCTCAACCTTGACATGTGTTCATCTTTTGAATCCTCCTAAAAATTGAACTTAAGTTATGATCATTTTTCATAGTTAAAGTGGGAGATAATATGAGCATCAAAGAGAGAGGAATTGGCCTACACACACACAGCTAGAACGTAAAAGGGCTGGGATGCAAACAAGGGCTGTCTCACTCCAGACTCACTTGTGCTAGCTGCCCACGCAGAGCACATGTAGCAATAGTTGACTAAGCATCCCGAGGGAAGGACAAGCCAAGTACATGAGGTTCGAATCCAGGGAGAAGAGTCAGAAGGAGGAAGCCTGTGTACAAGGAACACCCAGTTGTGAAGGTCTCTCCTCTCCCACCTTTACAAGGACCATGCCAGTCCTGAGACCTCCAGTGTGGCCGGGGCAGGGCCCAGGGCAAGCTTGCATCAGGAAAGCCTCCTTTGTAGGCACCAGCCTCCTATCCCACTGAGGCACCATGTTAGCAGCACAAACTGGATGAAAGACCCCAGTGAGGCAGAGGAGGTGAGGATGGAGGGCTGAGGAGTCGTGGGGTCTGGCCAAAGCCTCTTTTTTCCTTCTGCCCTCTTCCAGCCAGTGCACACACCCTCAGCCTTCCAACCTCCCAGCCCTTTGGCACCTGTCACTGCTTTCCCCAGCTCCCCCCATTCCTAAGACCTGGAAGACTCCTAACACATGCCTCTCTCAGCAGGGGATTCCAGGGGGATAAGTGAGGAAGGCCTGACCTTGCTGGTGCTCCCTCCACCCCTGACAGGATAACAAAGGGTGGAGGGGGAGACCTGATTTCTAAAGGGAGAGAAGACGGCTCTCGCCAGTCACAGACTTGCCTTGGGACACTCAGCCCGTGCTCCTCTAGTTTACTGTTGGGTTTTCCCATGGATCTGGAGGCCCTGAAACATGCCACATGCAGTCATCACCTTGAAAGCTCATGCGCCTTGATGGGCATTGTAGCGAGGATGCCACGTTCATCTGCAAAGTTCTCAGCAGGTCCCATCACTGGATGGTCTTATATGTCCATACGTGCACATATGCATATGCATATAAGGGCTTCCCTTGTGGCTCAGCTGGTAAAGAATCTGCCTGCAGTGCGGGAGACCTGGGTTTGATCCCTGGGTTGAGAAGACCCCTGGGGAAGGCAAAGGCTACCCACTGCAATATTCTGGCCTGGAGAATTTCATGGACTATATAGTCCATGGGGTCACAAAGAGTTGGACATGACGGAGCGACTTTCACTTTTCATATGCATATATGTGTACACACACATGTGTGACTATATACACATACACAAATATGTATATACAATGACAAGAGAATAAAATCCTAACCCTTAGGACTAAGTCATCATGACTACTCACTTGGAGCCCCCAGGAGCTGTTTGATGGTAACAGCAATTATTTCTCAGAATCAGGTAAGAAGACATAGAATTTAGAACTTACTGAGGGTCTTCTCATTCATCATCTTACTGTTGAGTCCCAATTACCCTCTGAAACACTAGGACATCTCTCATCATCCCCATTGTTCAGATGAGGAAAATTGAGGCTCAGCCCAATCCTCTGAAGCCCTAAATGGCAGTGCCCAGACATTCCCTAATACACGCTACTGCGTCTCAGGCCTCCGTCACTGCCCTTGAGCCAGGCCACTCTCTGAACTCAGGCAGCAGCAAACACTGCCTCTAGCAGTGCCAGATAAGAGACTGGATCCTCACGCCCTTCTTTGGGGGAAAAATGATACAGGAGACAAAACGCCAAGGAGCCAACAGGACAGAAGAATCTATGCCAGACGTCGGCAGAGGTCCTCTCTGAAGCATGGGTGCTTGCAGGCGCCAAGTCTCACATTTCTAAAACGTTCCCACATTTTTACAATAACCATGTATTACTTTTATGATCACAAAAATCGATAACTATAAAACAGAAGCACTGGAAGAGTTCAAAGAAGCAGGGACCCCATTAAAGAACCATCCTTTAAAAAAAAGTGCCCTTGAAAACAATTCATCTTCTCTCCTGCTGCTGTTAAAAGCAAACACTCAAGGTTGGCAGTTGGAAAACCCAGGTGGCGGCGGCCCTACAACCAGCCTAGGAAGAAACGGGACTGGACAGTGAGTGCTTACTACCTGCAGATCAAGAAAGAGGAGAAATCTGGAACAAAGCCTGGGCTCAGGACATGGGGTGAGGTCTGGGGAGAGATGTGCATGGTGGACACAAAGCATCTCTGGAGGAAAGAATTCCTTGGATGGTTTCCATCGTTCCCAGTCTGGCAGAATGAGCTAGCACAAGCTGTCTCAGATGGGTGCCTGGATGTCGTCCGTCTCTCTCACACTGTTAGTCCAGCAGCCTAAAGGTTCTGGAGGGTTCAACTTGGGCTTTTGCGGAGAGATGGAGCCAGGGGAGGGTGGCCAGCCTGGAGGAGGGGGTCCCCATGATGGCCCCCTTTCAACAAACGTTTCAACAAACGTCTTGAGCTTTGTGCAAAATGTGTTCGCTGCGGAGAGTAAAGAGGAGCATAAATCTGATATGAGGCCTCACACAGGGGCTGGAGCACAGTGGTGAGGGGTAGGTGGGGGAAGTTTTAGGAGCAATCATTAGTTGGGCATCTAGTATGTACTGTATCCAAACAGGAGAGGCCTCACTGACATGATCTCCTGATTGCTTTGCAGAAAAGGAAACTGAGGTTGACATGCTAAGTCATTTTACAGTCATGGTTAGTGATGAAACTGGGATTCAAGCCCAGGGCTGATAGCAGAGCCCTTGCTCCTGACCTTCCGGAAGCCAGCACGCACATCTGTGTTAAAACCAGGTCAATGCAGCAAATGTCAGGGCAGAGGGTACAAGTGAGAGCAGGCTGGGGAATCAGAGGAGGAGGAGTTATGAAGAGGGGGCTTCTCAGATGGGCCTAGTCCTCTGAGGGTCAGACAGACTGCAAGGCTGTCTGTTCATTCATTCCCTCCCTCAGAGGAGAGGTCTACGCCATGCCTGGCCTACAGGGGAGCCACATGCAATGAGTCTATGGAAGTGAAATGAAAGTGAAGTCGCTCAGTTGTGTCCGACTCTTTGCGACCCGTGGACTGTAGCCCACCAAGCTCCTCCGTCCATGGGATTCTCCAGGCAAGAATACTGGAGTGGGTTGCCATCTCCTTCTCCAGAGCCTATGGAGGAGACCGACAAATAATCAGGCCATGAGCAACACAGCATGGTAAGGTCTGGCATGTGGTTTGGGGTCCGTAGAAGGGAAGGGGAGGCACACACAACTCCTCATCTGGGGTAATTCCACAGGCCCGACCATCCTAGTGGGCCTATAATACAGCTGTTGGCAGCTCTGCCGGGCCCCTGCCCAGCGACAGGGCAGCCTCTTCCTCCTCTGTGTTCAGCCCTCCGCAGCTCAGAGACGTTAAGTAACTTACTCCAGGGCACACAGCTGAAGCCCACCCTGGTGGTTTCCACAGCTCTGCTCCCTCTGCGGCCAGCCCCGCCTCTCTTAGCACAGTTCCCTGACACTGACCCGGAGGCTTCCAGCTCCTCCTCCTGCCTTCTGGGCACAATGTTCTGGCTCCCAAGCCTGGGTGTGGACACAGCAGAGACCTCAGGGGCGGCTGGGCTGTGTGAGTCCCCTGGGCAGACAGTGTATGCTTGCAAAGCTCCCCCCAACACTCAGAGCCGCCTCCCAGAGAAGAGACCACAGGGGCCCCTTGGGAGGCCTTTAAACTGCATAGTAGGCTTGGAGCCGATAGTTAGCTCACCACACTATGGCTGCTTGCCCTCTTTGCCTTCTATTTCTTATTTGCATCAAGGAAAGCTGGGCCCTGCCATTCAGAGCAGGAAGTTGCCATAGGGGATTGACTGAGCTGTGGGTCTCCCGCCTGGTGCCTAAAAGCTGGCCCCTCCTTGGCAAGGGGGCCCACGGAGGAGCAGCAAGAGGGGCTGGACCCTGACACCTCCTGCACCCTCCTCCCGGCCTCCTCCTGTATTTGCTCCTGCCTCACTCCCCAGGCGCCCTGCGGAGCCCTGGCATTCGTCCCCCTGCTCTGAAGCCAGCCCTGGCAGCTCCTTTCAAACCCCTAGAGGGAAGCAAAGCCCGGAGGAGGCGGTTCTTTGTTGGGGACTCAGTTCCCAGGCCTTTGATCTCCCAGGCTTTCGGCCGGGCCCCACCGGAGTGGCCCCTGTCAGGGGGGTATTACAATGCCTGCCCATCAGGTCCACGGTGGGCGTCTCTCTTTAGGCCCCAGCACCTGAAAGTCCATGAATGCCGACTGGTCAAGAGGACAAGTTACCGTATCTTGAGGCAAAGGACCCTCCCCCTGGAGACACAATGGAGAGAGATGAGTGGGAGGCCTGGGCTTTTGTGCGGGAGAAACGAGCACTAACTGAGCCAGGGCAGCGGCCTGGAAACCTGGGAAACTGGAAAGGTAGAAATGTGGGCCTGGCCTCTGACAAATAGGCCTGTTTTGTTTTTGTTTTGGGTTTTTTTTTAAGATTTCACTATTTTCCTCCTCACCCACTACTCTCTCTGCCCAAGAAAAGTGACAGCTTTGGAGGGAAGGCCACACACACACGCTCACTCCCTCATGTCCTGGGACTCATCTTTTCTCTCTGAAGCAAGCCTTGCACATCCATGGGGTGAGGCTTAACTCTCAGACCCACTGGCCTGGCTGGCAAGAAGAGGGTCCACCCGTGAGTCCCTGGCTCAACCTGCCTGAGCCCGTGAGAACAGGTGGGGAGCCCCTAGGAGGCCACTTCTCCAGCTCTGGTCACCTACCCCGCATGACCCTGGGGACATTTATTATCAATGCAGAGTCTGAGGTCACGACAGCATGCATCCCCAGAATCTGGTAGGATTACATGCCAAGTGCTTGCTCAGGGCCTGGAAGGTGACAGGTGTTTTGAGATGCTGGGCCCAGCTGCCCTTCACCCCTCTCACCCTGTCAGGCCCAGAGAGGTCGTGGGAAAAGCCTCCTGAGATTTCTCACGTCCACCGCCTCTGCTCCATCTCTCTCTACCTCGGCCGGTTGTCACAACAGGCAGCTACCTCTTCCACAGACAGGAGAAGAGCTTCTGTTCAACTGAGGGGGAGACTGAGCTGCAGAGAGTCCTCTCTTTATCTAGAAAGGGGTGTCCTCCATAAGGAAGGGCGCTGTGGTGGCCATTTTAGCTTTTTGGTGTCCAGGGGTTGGGATGAGGTCCTGGCCCCAGATACCTCTGGCACTAAGGACCGCGTGGACAAAGAATGCCGCCTGCCATACCACTAAACAAAGGATGCCCTGGCCATCGAGCCAGCAGCCACTGCAGCTACCCTGGACTGTGCACCCTCAGGGGATTCAGGATGGAGAAAAGCTACAGGAGAGCAGGCCTAGACGTTAGGGGATGTATCAAAGGACTTTGAGATCAACATGTACACGCTGCTATATTTAAAATGGATAACCAAAAAGGTCCTGCTGTATAGCACAGGCACTCTGCTCAATGTTATGTGGCAGCCTGGATGGGAGGGGAGTTTGGGGGAGAATGGATCCATGTATATGTTTGGCTGAGTCCCTTTGCTGTCCACCTGAAACTATCACAACATTGTTAATTGGCTATAGTCCAATATAAAATATACAATATACTCCAATATAAAATAGACCCCAATATAAAAGTTTTTTAAAAAAGGAATGACTTCAATGAGCCCAGACTCTTGCATCTTCCCATATGTAGAAAAGCACTAAATTCACGAACTTGAGATATCTATTTTTCTTTAATTAACAGTATTCTCTCGTTGGAATAACAATATTCCAACTACCTGGTCTTCGTTGCAAACATTTCTATATATCCTAGTTCTTCCCTTCCCTCTTTGGAATAGTCCTCCAGAGCTATCTGAGAGGCTGTCTTCTATGCTCAAGTACTTAGTTTGTCCATTGACTAAAACATAATTCTCAGTTTTTAGGGTGGACATTTTTTTCAGTCAACAACTGAGAAGGAAGGACCAGCTTCTCTACGGCCCCTCAGCACCATCAGTCACCTCTTGGAGCTGACAGGGTGGGTGGGGGGCGGGTGGAGTGTGGGAGAACAGCTGGCCAAGGGCAAAGAGCTGGGGGCTTTGAAAGCCTGTCTCCAACAGCCAAATGACCTTGACCTTCACTTGCCTCACCTGTGAGTGGGAACGTGGTATCCAGCCCACCCTGTACAGTGCCCAGGACGTGGTGTGTCCCAGAGCTTCCCCTGCCATCAGCCACTCTGCAACTCTAAAGCTCCCTCAGTTCCTCAAACATTGGACCCTCTTGCTCCCCCCACCCACCTCCCCATAACCTCAAAAGCCTCCCAGAGATCCTTCTCTTTGCCTGGTCAGTCTTCCTTCCCCATTGACTCAGCTAACTTGTATTCATCCTCCAGGTCCCACTGCAGAGATCACCTCCTCCAGGGAGTCTTCCCTGATTGCCCAGTCCAGGTGAAGTCCTCTTGCTGTGGGCCCTGGACTTCCCCACTCAGAGCACTTGTACACTGATGAGTCATCATCTAGTGTTTGTGACTTCCTCATTGGTCCCTGTGCCAGAGGGCAGGGGTGGGTCAGTTTTGTCACAGATATCACCTGCAGCACTTCACGAGGTGCCAGGGACAGGGTCTTCTTAGTACACATTTGTTGAAATAATAATATAATAAAAAAGTAATCAAAAGAAGGTCATTTCCTCCCCCCTCGGGTTCTACTGTGACAACGCCCCAGAGACAAGGACTGTCCTTGGCACAAGAATAAAACCTCAGGCCTTTGATTACAATCTGATGAAAGTATGTATGAGTCTTATTATAGCTGAAAAGTTGAAGGCATCCCCTCTTAGAGCGAGTCCTCACTGAACAAACTTCCAAATCCACTCGTGTTCCCGGCTCCAGGCCCAGCAGATGGTGGGGTCCCTGCCATGGCCCAGCTAACCCGCTGGCACGCTGACATCTCCCTGTATCCTCCTGCGCAAAACTTGGGAGCCAGCTGGCCCGGCCAGAGCAGGAAGGTGGCGCCCAGCCCTCCTCACAGGGAGGGCAGGGGACTGTTTTCCTTCAGCCGGCTCTTGCCAGCTCCTGAGTGGAATCAGGGAAGGAGGGAGGGAGGGTGGAGGACCAGGCAGGCAGAAGACTGGGGCCAGCACCCTCAGATTTGTGGTGACTGTGGTTAAACTGGTGTCTCCAGAGAAAAATGAAGGGCCCTAAAAACTGCGGCAGGCCCTGCTTTCTTCTGCAGTCGGGAGGCCCGGGAAGGGGTGGGAAGCCCGCTGGAGGCTGCTCCTCCCCTCTTTTCTTTGAAGCCCAGCTCTGTCTCCATTCAAGCAAGAAGACGGGATAAAGGGTTTCAAATTCTGGAAATCCCTTTCCACCTCTGCACCTGTGTGTGGGTGCTGGTTACCCCAGCCTCGGGTACCACCCATCCATCTAACAAATAGTTTTTGACTGTCTCCTCTATGCCAGGGCTTCCTAGGTGGCACAGCAGTAAAGAATCTGCTTGCCAATGCAGGAGATGTAGGAGATGCAGGTTCAGTCCCTGGGGTTGGAAAGACCCCCTGAAGTAGGAAATGGAAATCCACTCCATTGCCAGGACAGAGGAGCCTGATGGGCTATGGTTTATGGGGTCACAAAGAGTCAGACGTGACTTAGCGACTGAGTGTGCACACACATTGCATTGCCAGGCACCATTTTGGCTGCTGAAGTTAGAACCACAAACCAAAAGTTCCTGCATTTGCATGGGGTGGGTGGTTCCATTTCAGAGAGTAACTGAGGAATACCTTTTATGATATTCTATAGTTATTTCCTCATCTAGACCATAGTCTCACTGAAAGGAATAGACCCATTTCATCTCTAGATTCTCTGGGGTGACTAGTACAGAGCCTGAATTTTAGCTTTACAGCCACTGAAAGATGCCTCAGTGGGATTTGTCCCCCAGTCCAGGAGCCCCTGTCCTGCAATGTGAAGTCCCTGGCGGTACCTACAGGAATGCAGTGGGCAGCCAGCAGCTGGATCTCCAGCCACACACCCAGTAAGCTGACTTCACGTTTTGAGCCACTTTCGAAAGGAAATTCATCACTGGTGGTTTTTCCAGTCACGAGGGTGTGGGCTGCAGTCAGGCATGGTTTTTGGTATCAGATACAGGAAAATTAACACTGCAGGCACCAAAACAGATCAAAGCCACTGATCAAAGATGTGAATTAGACCAGCACCACCACAGAAGTTCGGTATCCGTTCCTGGGGAGGAATCGCCAAGCAGGGAGGTTACTGCAACAACCAGGCCAGAGGGAAACATGAGCAGCGAACATGCAGAGGTTTGCATGACCCACGTGGGAAGAAAAGGGCTTGGTGGGTCATCAGGGCTCAGGGAAACATAACTGGTACCAGTCACTGAGGCTCCTGGCAGCTTGAGAGCTGGCCCCCTTACCCAATGTGTACGTGGGGCCTGAGAGGCCGCGGTCCTCGCTGATGCCAAGGAAAGGAGAAACCACCTGCTTCACCAGCTCCTCCAGCTGCAAATAACCCTCACTTGGGCCTGTGGGCTTGTGAACACTCTGGAAATAAACAGCCAAGAGAGACAGGTCAGTCCAAGTCACCATGGCCAGCGGATTCTGGCCACCCTCCCACTACATTCAAAGCAGGCTGTATCCTTGTGGCTGAATGAAGGAAACCCAGGCTTGGAGCCCCAGGCACTGGTCCCAGGTAGCAGTGATCAGAACTGTGTGTGGCAAGCACCGTGGCCACTGTGGTAGGATCCCACCCCAAAGCAGGGCCGGCGGGACTGTCCCCACCCCAGCTCCAAGCACCGTGGCCGCTGCGGTGGGATCCCACCCCAAAGCAGGGCCGATGGGACTGTCCCCACCCCAGCTCCAGGGCTGAGGTCTGACCGGGCCCAATCACAGCCAGCTCACCTGCTCCGTCACAATAACTGTTCCACACCAGGCACACAGGAGCTTTATGGAAGCACTTTATATGTTTCATAGCACCTGCAAACAACCCTCACCATCCCCCCTTTTACACACAAGGAAAGTTAAGAGTCAGAAAGCTTATGTAACTTGCCCAGGAAAATACAGCTGGTAAGCGGCCAAAACCCAGGACTGGCACACAAGCTGCCTGGCTCTGAGCCCATCTTACTGCTCCTTGTTAACAGGCTAGAAAAGAAAGCGGGAGAGAATCTGGAAAAGACCAGAACAGCAGAAGAAAGGGAGCATCACTGTGGATCAGACACAGATTTAGTACCAAGATGAAGGGTCAGTTCAAAAGGACGGGAGTCCTCGGAGCTACAAGGAGCTGGAAAGTCACCGAGGTTTTCTAGAAAACCAGCTAACTCTGAAGGAATTCAGTTTCTTGCTGGAAAGGCGTGGAAGCCACATGTTTGTGTGGAGGGCCTGCAAGAAAGCAAGGCTTCGTGGGCGCTGTGCTCAGCCCAAAGGGCCAACTGTCAAAGTCTCAAAGCAGAAGAGATTTTAAATCACCTCGTTTGAAAAGAGAAAACTCTCCCCTGCACTGGAGTTTAGGAGCTGTGACCAAGAAGCGGGAGGGCCAGTCCTACAGGTTGGGTGGAAGCCCCTGGGTGAAGTGCAAGCTCCAAGGAAGCTGGCTGATGTGGTACCTCGTCAGCTTCATCACAGTGAGATGGAGGCAGCTGGGGGCAGTGGGAGGGAGGGGTGGCTTACCAAAACAAAAAAGAAGGCTGAGGAGGGGGCTATGAGGCAGAAGACTTGGTTTCAGGACCGGGAAGGGGTCAGAATTGATGCAGAGGAAATGTGAGTCGAGGTTGTCTGGCACTTGAAGGGGCTGCTAATGGGAGAAGACCTGAGGGTTTTTCACATCCCTCAGCAAGAGCAGAAGCACTGGGAAAGGCCAGCAAGATGCCTCGCTTCATACTCAACAAGGACCTACTGTAGAGCACAGGGAACTTTACTCAGTGCCCGTAATAACCTATATGAGAAAATGACCTAAAAGATAAGAGATTCATGTACACCTGTAACTGAATCACTTCGCAGTACCCCTGAAAGTAACACAACATTATAAATCAACTGTACTGCAATATGAAACAAAAATTAAAAAAAATAAAAACAGGTGGAACTTCAGAACTACTAATATGTGTAATGTGCTAAGTCACTCAGTTGTGTCCGGCTCTTTGCGACCCATGCGCTGTAGCCCTCCAGGCTTCTCTGCCACAGAATCCTCTGAGCAAGAATACTGGAGTGGGTTGCCATTTCCTTCTCCAGGGGATCTTCCCGACCTAGGAATTGAACCTGGGTCTTCTGTGTCTCCTGCACTGGCAGGTGGGTTCTTTACCACTGGCAATGCTGCTGCTGCTGCTGCTGCTGTTAAGTCGCTTCAGTCGTGTCCAACTCTGTGCGACCCCATAGACGGCAGCCCACCACGCTCTCCTGTCCCTGGGATTCTCCAGGTAAGAAAACTGGAGTGGGTTGCCATTTCCTTCTCCAGTGCATGAAAGTAAAAAGTGAAAGTGCAGTCGCTCAGTCGTGTCTGACTCTTAGCGACCCCATGGACTACAACCTACCAGGCTCCTCCGTCCGTGGATTTTCCAGGCAAGAGTACTGGAGTGGGGTGCCATTGCCTTCTCCGACCGCTGGCAATACGGTATTACAAAAACTTCTTTGTTTAACAAAAATAAGTATCTATCACAACTAACTACAGAATTACATGTTGAGAAAAGAAAGGCTTCACTTAGAAAGGCACACGAGACTCTCCACAAAGGTGAGGGGATCCTCCAGGTGGCAGAAGGGAGAGGGGAGCCTTATTCATGCTCCCAGAGACCCACCCACAGCCTCAAAAGCAGAGCAGTTTCAGCCCCAAAACCACCTTGGTTGGGTTTCAGAGCTGAGGACACTTTTATCTCATTTTTTCACACCTTGATATTTCCCATCTGCCGTCTCCCCACAAGACTCTTCCACTCCACGATTCCTAAGCGCTACACAAGAGAGGGATGCAGAACGGGAAGAGGCAAGAAGTCGTTAGAAAATTCTGAGCTGCATCAGAATCCCTGGGCAGAGCACCTGACTTGCACACAGCCCTCTGGGAAGGAGCTGCCCTTGGCTTGGCTGCTGGACTGGCTATGTATTTGCAAGGCTCAGCACAAGATGAAAATGTGGGGTCCCTTGCTCAAAAATTAAGAATTTCCGGATGGTGATGAAAAGTGAAAGTGTTAGTCACTCGGTCATGTCTGACTCTTTGCTACCCTATGGTCTGTAGCCTGCCAGGCTCCTCTGTCCATGGGTTTGTCCCAGCAAGAATACTGGAGCAGGCAGCCATTCCGTTCTCCAGGCGGTCTTCCCAACCCAGAGATCGAACCCAGGTCTCCTGTATTGCAGGCAGACTCTTTACCATCTGAGCCATCAGGGAAGAGAATTAAACCCAGCATGGGATCCTGTTGTCGGGGGGGGGACGGGGGCGGGGGAGGACCCTGGGGCCTCGGCTGGCAGGGGGCACACTGGCTTGATTGGGCGGGTCCCCTCAGAAGGCACCATTCTAGGACAGTCTCAGACCTACCTGCGCCTGCCAGGGAGAATCAGATCTCCAGGGTGGTCAAAGTCTCTGGTTCAGCCTCTTCCTGGACAGCCTAAGAATAGGCCCTCATGACCCATGGGAGGAAAGGCTGAGCCCCTTGTACGTTTTGAGGGGGGAGGGGTTGGTTCAGGGCCATTTTCGAAATGCACTGGCAAAGAGAAATGACTCTTCTCTCTGTAGGAGAGGTAGGCAGGGAAAAACCAGCCTCAGATCTCTTGATGCTGTGGACAGTGGGGGCCCAGGCAGAGAAAACAACAGTTCCAGCTACTGGGGCCCAACTTCCCTGCAGCAGGGATGGTCTGAGGGCAGTACAACCTGCACATTTCCTTTAGATCCAGAAGCCGCCACCCCTGCCACCCAGAGTTAGTCCTGGGCTGGGGAAAGACCCGCCTTTGTCACTCTCACACCCCCAGCCTCTGGCTTCCTGACTCCCAGAGGGAAGAACATGTCCCAGGAGGCCCTCAGGGAAATGAGGCCAAATTCCCCGCGTTACAGGGACCATCGCTTATGGGGGCATCTCCAAGTGTCCTGGGAGACTCCGGGAGGAGAGGGACCTTGACAGTGCTCGCTGCACGCACAGCAAATGGACGAAGGAACTGGAACGTGACCGATGACACTAAAGAACATGAAACCGAGCCAGGGTGCTCCAGCCACAGGGCCGCTTTCCCTCTTCCTGCAGTGATGTCTCCGTCGCGCCTCACCTGCAGGATGAGCAACATCTGGACGATGGATGAGGGCGGCCGGGGCTGCGCTAGCAGCAGCAAGTCCTCCAGCTTCACCTTCAGCAGCACCAGGTCGCGGAAGCCCAGCAGGGAAATCTGGCGGATGGTCAGCTCCTGGCCCTGGCGGAAGAGAAGAGGCAGCGGCGGGAGGTGAGACCTCGTGGGATCTGTCACCAACCACGCGGAAGCCAGGACCACAATCAGAGGGTGGGACCGGTGTCTCCAAGGCCCAAGGGGGCTATTGAGAAGTATAGTTGACCCCTGTTCCTTCAGAATGAAAGTTTCCTTTAAGATAAGGTATGACTCATGGGTTCAAAAAGATCCATGTGCCCCAATGTTCACAGCAGCGTTATTTATAATAGCTGAGACATGGAAACAGCCTAAATGCCCATAGGCAGATGGCTGAATAAAGAAGCTGTGCACACACACACACACTGGAACACTACTCAGCCATAAAAAGAATGGAATTTTGCCATTTGCAACAATAAGGATAAATCTGGAGGGTATTTATACTAGGTGAAATCAGTCAGACAGATAAAGACAAACGCTGTACCTTATCACTTACAAAACAAACTAATGAATATAACAAAATAGAAACAGACTCATACAGAATAAACTAGTGGTTACTAGTTAGGAGGGAGAAGGCCATGGCACCCCACTCCAGTACTCTTGCCTGGAAAATCCCATGGATGGAGGAGCCTGGAAGGCTGCAGTCCATGCGGTCGCTAAGAGTCAGACACGACTGAGCGTCTTCACTTTCACTTTCCACTTTCATGCATTGGAGAAGGAAATGGCAACCCACTCCAGTGTTCTTGCCTGGAGAATCCCAGGGACGGGGGAGCCTGGTGGGTTGCCATCTATGGGGTCGCGCAGAGCTGGACGCGACTGAAGCGACTTAGCAGCAGCAGCAGCAGTGAGGAGAGGGAAGGGGCAGGGGTAACACAGGGGCAGAGGATAAACAGGTACAAACTACTAGGTATAAAACAAATAAGCTACAAGGATGTAGTGTACAGCACAGGGAATATAGCCAGTGTCTTACAATAACTTTAAATGGAGTACACTCTATAAACCCATTGAATCACTGTACTGTAAACCAATATTGTATCATTGTAAACTAATACTGTAAATCAATCATACGTCAACAAAAAAAGTAAGGTGTGACTCAACCTGCCTAAATGACCCAAAGATATACAAGACACATATATTGAGGGTCATGCTGTGCTGTGAGTGGTCAGGAAGGAGGAAGAGGAGGAAAAACCAGAGGAAAGATAGATAGCGCCTCCCTTCACTCAAGGCTGTGTCCTCAGCTTCAGCCATTCAATATTTGTGGACCTATCATATGCCAGACAAAGAAGGAAATATAGGGCCTGTTAAGACTCTTCTGCCAATGCAAGTAACATAGGAAGAAAAATCACTGAAGACGTAGAAGAAAAGGATTTGTTCAACCACGTAGATAGGGGCTGAGGATGAAAACAGTGACTGATAAGAGTAAGAGCTGATCCTTATCTTAGTAAGGCTAAGTAAGACCCCTACCTCTGACAATGTGCTGGGCTTGATTCTCAATATGCTAGATATAAATGGCACATTTAATCCTCATGACCACTTCTGAGATAGATACTGTAATAAAACCCAATCCACAGAAGAACAACCCTATACCCAGACTGACAGGAATTTACCCAAAGTAGAGCTGGATCTCAAAGATAAAGTATTTGATTCTAGAGCTCCTAAAGCTTCCCAAAACAGAAAGGGAAAGGAGGCCCCATTCTCAGATACTCCTTTCACATGTGTACACAGCACATACCCCAAATTGGCTGGTTTTAAAGAAGATGAGATATCATCAGGGTATCCTCCCAAAGGGATGTGGCCTCCCATTCCTCAAGTTGGTCAAGGTTTAAGGAAGTTTTGCACTCCCTATAACTCCTTAGGGTTTACAGAAACACAGGCAAGAGTGGCTTTGCCATTCTCACAGCCCTCTACTCTCTAATCCCAAGAGATACACCCCACCCACACCTCACAGGCTCAGTTTAACCATTTCTTCTTAATTTTTTTTTTCTTTAGTTCTAAGTTTTTTCTTTTTTTGGCTGCTGGAAACACACAGGATCTTAGTTCCCTGACCAGAGATCAAACCCGTGCCCCTGAAGTGGAAGCATGGAGTCTTAAACCCAGACCACCAGGAAAATCTCTAACCACTCCTTCTTGATTGCCTTCCCTGGCCACCCCCAATGGTGGTGATCCCCCCACCTTTCCCAAGGTCCTAGAATTTCTATTCTTTGCACCACATCTTAGCAGTTGGCACTGACTGCCTATCTCATAGGTGTCTATGCCCTTGTTTCCGCCCCAGGACTCCATTCACTCTACAAGATGGAAAAAGGCAGGCAAGTTTCCACACCCTTGAATACAGCAGGCACTCAAACACCTTTATCCAGTAAGCACAGGTCTCACGCAGACACTTACGCAGCAAGTTAGTGTCTAGACTAATAGACGCCCCGAGGGTGTTATTACCAGTAGTAAGAGCCCAGGGGTTCTCCAAGTGGGGTATCTGTATCAGCAGCAGCACTTGGGAAATTGTGGGTGGGGGAGGTGGCTGAGGCAACAGCATATGTTGCCACATCTTACAGTTTTTCTTAAAAAAAAAAAAAAAAAAAAAATTTTTTTTTTTTTACTTAATTATTTAGCTGCTCTGGGTCTTAGTTACAGCATGCACAATCTTCACGCTTCATTGCTGTATGCGAGGATCTTTAGTTGTGGCAAGCGAACACTTAGTTGCGGCCTGAGGGATCTAGTTCCCTGACCAGGGACTGAACCTGGCTCCCCGCACCGGGAGCATGGAGTCTTAGCCTCTGGACTACCAAGGAAGTCCCAGATCTTGCAATTTTTTAGGAGAAGCAGGACAGTGTCATCCTCAGATCCACACAACTGGGCTCCTGCCTGAATCTGGGGCTAAGGGAGCCCTTCTTGACCCTCCAGTACCAGGGCCAAGCCCACTCAGCTTCCTCACTCCCCACTCTAACTCCATCTAGCAGGGAATTCCCTGGCAGTCCAGTGATTAAGTCTCTGAGCTTCCACTGCAGAGGGTGAGGGTTTGATCCCTGGTCCTCTGGTCAAGGAACTAAGATCCTGCATGCCTCGAAGCATGGTGAAAAAAAGAAAAAACCCATCTGGGTATCTCAATCTTGGAAATCCCTGCTGACACAGTTTTAAGAAGGACCTAGGTCTACACCCCTTCTCTAGTAGGGCTGCCAAATAAACCAGAGGCTGTCCAGTTACATTTGAATAACTTTCTAGTATAAGTATGTCCCAAACATTGCATTGTTTATTATTTACCTCAAATTTAACTAGGCATCCTGCAGGTCAATTTGTGTTATTTGGCAACCCTGCCTCCCAGGCGTGTTGTCTTAAGACCCACTGCTGGCCGAGGAGTGAGTATTGCAGCGAAGGGACAAGTTTGTGGACAGAGAGGGTGAGCCATCCACAGAAAAGCTATAAATCCTCTCGTGGGGGCGCAGCAGGAAGCCAAGGATGGGATGAAAACAGCAGTGGGCTGCAGGCCACATGCTTCTACTGGAATTGTTAGGGGCAAACTGGAATTGGAAAATGGGACTCTGAAGGTGTAATCTCCAGATTTTAAAATATTTGACATGTAGTTAAAAGAATCCAGAATTCCTTTAAAACAGCATTCAGAGCAAACAAAGCCCATGGGCCCTTACCCCTGGTACAAGGTAATTCCTACCAATGGCTTCACATCTAATCTAACCTGATTGCATGCAAAGCCTTAACCCCAATGGGAAGAGCTATTGTGAGCACACAGCAACGGAAGCCTATGACGTACACGTACACTTTAGAGAAGAACATCTATTGGTCAGTCTGCCTGAGGGCGTGTCCATTCTGACCATGCACTGACCAATCCTGTTCTTGGCCCCTGCAGGAGAGTGGAGGGAAACCAGCACATGGTAGAAATGAGCTGAGCTCGCAGAATAAGAAGCACAAGAGATGCTGTTCATCTCGTACTTTAAATTCCTCATCCTGCAAGAGATGAAACGGAGCCGTGCTCAGAGACGGGAAATGAGTTTGCCCACATTCAGCTACAGATTCCCAGTCCGCAGTTCTTTCTGCTACATCATGGGCCTTCTCGTCTTCAGGAAATCGCTTACGGAGAGCAAGGAACACTACTCCTTTCCCTGAATTTGGGAGTCACAGGAAACTTGCCAGACAACTGTGCTTCAAAGAAAGCGGGGAGGGGAAAAAAGGAAAGAAAAGGGGGAAAAGTCTCCTTCCCCCATTTTCCCTTACTTCTGAAAAGTAAGAAGAAACAAACCACTCTAAGATACAGACATACTCAAAACCAAGAGGGAAAGGAGAGCCTACAGATTGCTAGGTATGCAGGCACTGTTTGCGGCTTGAGGTTAGATGCTAAATATAGAACAGAGTGCCCTCCAAAGATGTCCGAAGTCCTGATCCAACTCCGGCAGTGCCCAGGCTCCTGGTTTTCCCCCATTCGCTGGCATGCCCCAGGGGGCACCAGTCAAGGAGTAAGTAAGACAGAGTGCCCAGGCCGGAGGAGATCGTTCCCCAGTGAGACTGACCTGAACTGGATAGAATATGGCCTGCAGGGTGGGGAGAGTCTCAGTGAAGAAGTGGTCCCAGACTTCAGCCAGAACCTCAATGCGATTTTCACCTACACGAGGGCGAGAAGATGGGAGGGGAGAAAGAAAGAAAAGAATGTGGTCATTACTCACAGGAGTGGTTGGGAGGCAGTTCCTAGTCAAATGGAGCACAGGCTGGGGTGTTGTGGGAGAAAGCTCATTACCTACATTGGATCTCCAAGTTCTACTACAGTAAACATGGAATTGGATGGGAAGATGATCAAGAATACGCAAATATGCCTTCTCTCCCTCAGTCCACAAAAGGGAGCTGAATTTTGAAAAGCACATAATAACTGCAATCATCATGAGAATGGTTACAGCATGATCAGGCCCTGTGCTAGACTATTATCTATAAGCAATCTCATGAATGGACGCTGTTACCCTGCTTTACAGCTCAGACACGCCAGGCATCTGGGCTCAAAGGAACACAGGTAGAAGGCCAAGCTGGGCTTCCAGGACCCATGTTCTTGCCCATATAATCCAGCAAGATCAAGTGCACAGTTATATATTATCTTCTTTTTGTTTTTGCAATCACTAAGACACTGGTTTTTCAGTCTAGATTTGAGCTATCACTTGAGAAAGATGGAAAGAGGACTTAGAAACTATCACCTGCACCCACTGTAACTCTGAATGGTTATCTGCAAAACACAGCCATCTCCTGATGCCGTGTCTATCCACACCCCCGGGATCAGGAAGCCCAAGTCCTGGCAAGCGCTCCCCCCAGGCTAGATGGACACAGGTCACCCTACACCACCGGAAGGCTGTTTGAGGAACTTCTGCACTTGCAGGAAAGGCGGGCACTGGCAGAGGGGAGTCTGCACGGTGGCTGCTGTTTAATGACCTAGATAACAGAGCTGACTGGGCACTGTCTCTGCCCAGCTGAGGCAGGGAAACTGGGTCAGCCAAGATTAGACACTGAGAGATGCGTCTGGCAATACGTTGCCAGAGCCACTGAACAGATCTTGAAAGATTCACTTAGCGATGTCCATCTATTAGTTTAACGGACAACAAAAGCAGTGGCTGGGAGAGAGAACAGAATGAAGCCATGACTTTAGCTGGCAGGACCAAAGATGTGCCAATTTTAAAAGTCAGAGTGAAATACACCAGGGAAAATGCAAATCCATAACACCCTCTACTCTCCTTTGTAAATTACACTCTGTTGGAATCACTCATTCACTTCTCTGTCTCCTCCACTAGAACGGGAGTAAGGGCACCGGCCCTGTTTTCCTGTTCACCTTTCTATTTCTAGTGCTTAGCATGGTGCCAGACACATTGGTAATTCACTGTTTGGAAATCTTTGATTGAATGAATGGCAAGTATTGAGTATATGCTGCTGTTGCTAAGTCGCTTCAGTCGTGTCTGACTCTGTGCGACCCCATAGACGGCAGCCCACAAGCCCCCCCCCCCCCGGGATTCTCCAGGCAAAAACACTGGAGTGGGTTGCCATGAGTGTATATGTTTTTGTAAATGCCAGGGCTGCTGAGTGGAAGGAGGTTACCTTTTAACCTGGGACAGGTTACCTTTTAATATGGGACAGGACAGAGCAGGCAGGATTTAACAGTCAGCTCCAACATTTTCCTTTGCTCTTAGATAAAGAAAACCACACCATGGCAACCTGGCTGGGGAGAGTCTGTTTCCTTTTTCTGTATCTTCATCCTCATCTGAATTCCCCTTCTATGTGAATTTTATTTCAGCCCCTTACACTCCCCATCCTCCCTACACGCCACAGGGCTTTTGCACATGCTAATCCCTTTGTTGAGACTATTCTCTGCCTTCTCTCTTTGCCTAACCTACATCTGTTTATCTTCATAAACAGATGAAGTGTTCATCTTCTTCATAGTTTCAACTCCAGCATCACTTTCACAGAAAAGTCTCCCCCATTGCTCAAACCCCCCCGTTATGGATTGTATTCTTAGTACTTGTCTCAGTGACGGTTTTATATTTGGTGGTGATTTGATTAATACATGTCTCCGCTACCAGGCTGTGAGCACCTTCAGGATTTATAATCTTATGAAGTTTTGCTCACCACTGTGTTCTCAGCACCTAGCAAAGCACCTGGCATAGTAGATAATCAATAAATGTTTGAATGAATCAATCAGTCACCATCCTCTTTTCAAAGGCAGGTTTGCTAGTTCACTGCAGGGAAGAGTCAGGAAATCAAGAGGACAGTCTGCAACATTAGGTCACGCTGGTGCCTAGAGCCAAAATGAACCCCAACACTTGGAGAGAGTGTCTCAAAGGAGAAAAGGCTATGCCAGCTCCTTTACTGATGGCCCTTACCCCGAGCCTTCCATCACAGGGGCAGAGGCCCTGCCGACTAGAAAGGTGGCACAGAAAGCCTGCTGCTCAGTGCTCCCCCTACTTTCTCCCCTTCACCTCCAAGACGGAATACTTATGGCACATGCAGTCATCATTCAACCCGGCAGTGGGAAGGTGCCTCTCCTGGGAACCTGGGTCTAATTGCTGGCTGCAAACTTCAGAGAGGGATGGAGGTTTTGGAAAGTGTTCAGAGAAGAACATCAGAGAGACAAGCTAAACAGAGTAGCGTGGGGAGGAAAGAGTTAATGGGAGGAGGTGACTCCACCTCCAAGAACAGCCCCCAGGTCAAGGGCTTAGTCCCCTACAAAGATGAAAGGGGTCTGGATGGAAGCTTCTAGATGATTATCTTATTACAAACTGTCCTCTAATTGCCACAGAGGTTTAGATCACCAGAGGTGTACAGAAGTCTGAGAAATTCTTTAAAGCCAAGGTTACTAAAGCTCTAGAAAAGATTACTGAAACTAACAAGGTATATTCTGCCTACGAAAGAGAACCACATGTCTAGGGGCTGCCTCTGTCCCTTCTGCAGCCATCAGTCAGGGTGGACGTGTAAAGTCAGGTTGATAAAGTACAGGTTATTCAATGATAAGACAGGTTCCAAACTTGATTTTATAGCAAAACACTTTCATCCAATAAAATCTTTCTTGGAGTTATAACATACAAAATTAACATGTAGAGATGTTCTGGTTGAAGATGTAAGAACGCCTTCACTGTGCAGAAAGGACCCTGCCTCCCAACCCGCAGGACAAGAAGGGACCCAGCAAGAACATCCTGGCCACTGCCCTCCAGTCGTGCTTTGGAGCAGAAACACAGAAACTTGGATACTCCTGTTTCTCCTATCAAGCTCTGCGCCTCAGTTTTCACTCTGAATGTAGCTATGTTGAGTGTCACCTGGGTGACAGACAGTCAACTTTCCCTTTTAAGGTCCCTTGAATCTGTTTTGCTCAAGATCTTGTTCATAACTCTGGTTATCCACACTTCCAGGAGCATATAACTCTCCAAATGACTTACAAACTATGTGGTTGAAGACATGGAAGCCACCCACCTTTCACGCCTGGGTACTAGCCCCACTCCAAAATGCAAAAAGGCCATGAAACTCTCAATGCAACTGCATTCGAGGGAAACACGGCTGCAGGTTCAGTCAACTCTTGAGTAGACAGAGGTTAATTTCGAACCTCTGGTTTTTCAAAGTCTTGGTGAGCACTCATTGTGTGCCGGGCCCTGGGACTTTCCAGGGTCAATTTCTCATTTTTTCTTCCCTACTTTGTCTTTCTAGGAGACACGGACACAAGTGTCTTTCCCAGAGAAGGGGAGGAGAAAAAGGGATGGTCTACTGCCTGGTATGTCTGAATCTAGAAGTAAATTTGATCAACAGATAGAGGTCTCCAGGCTAGAGTAGAAAAAAAAGAAGGAACCAGTGTGCACACCTACTATGTGCCAGGGACAGCACTGTGCTCTCTTATATCCACTCCTAGGTCCCCTACAATCCCTAGCTCCATTTTATCATTTAAAACACTATTTGAAAAACCAAGACTCAAAGAGATGAGAAACTCGCCAAAAGTCACCCAAGAAGTAGGGGGCAACCAGGATCCAGGTTAATGGGAGCTGACAGTAACCATCAGTGGCACCATGGGGTCTATTGGCCAACTCTTGCCTTCATCCCAGCTCCCAGCTCCATTCAATGCCTTTCTATCAGTTCGACTCTAGAATCTTTTAAGGCTGGGGAAATGTTCTTTGCTTATTAAATCTTACCCCATTGAGTGGGTGCCTGCTAAGTCTCCATCAAATGAGTGAACCATCTGACAGATACGACCTCAAAAAACAATGAAAGTCTGCTCAGTCACGTCTGACTCTTTGTAACCCCATGGACTGTAGCCTGCCAGGCTCCTCTGTCCATGGAATTCTCTAGGCCAGAATACTGGAGTGGGTAGCCATTCCCTTTTCCAGGGGATCTTCCCAACCCAGGGATTGAACCCAGATCTCCCACATTGCAGGCAGATTCTTTCCCATCTGAGCCACCAGGGAAACCCCGAGAAACAGTACAAAGGTCAATAGGAAATAGCCTAGATCAGACCAGAGGGAACAGGATCTACAGTATAATGTTATTCCTTCAAAGGAGACCCCTGGCATACATCTTGTGAAAACCAGCCCTTACAGGGGTCTCCCAAGAGGCCACCCTAATTCCCCCTCATTTCTCAAACAGTCTGACTTGCACCGCAAGGAGTGGCTGACTCAAACTGAAACGCTGCCGCCTAGCTGGAGAAGAGGCGGCTGGGGTGACTCACGTGCTTGGAGCCTGCCTCTCTTGGACAGACTCATTTCAGCTGTCCAAGCATCAAAGGCTGAGTCAGAGTTCCTGCCAGACGGAGGCTGCCTTGTACTTGCCTTCACACAGCTTGATCTTCTCCTCCACGAACAGCAGTCCTTTTGCTAGAAGCTGGTTCTGCCGAAAGAGAACAAAGGACACAAGACTTCACTGCGTGACTAACCCTTGTCCGCTCTAGGTGGGTGAAGGCATGGAGTTCTAGGCACTTGGACACTGTCATGCCTCCAGACTGAAGAAGCCTTTGGTCCTCTAGGAAGGCTGAGGCTTCAGGAGGAGTCAGGAGGAGTCTCACGACAGTCCGTCACAAAGGATGGAGACGAAAGCCAAACCCAACCGGCATTCCCATCCCTCCAACCAGGGAAGATGTGACCACAAGCTTGGCTGGACTGTCTGGAAGGACTAGGGTGGACACCCAATGTCCTTTGAGCCCTTCATATAAACTCAGAAAGTGGAGCGTGGAGGCAATGGGAAATTATGCAGAAATGATCGACTTTTTATAAAAACTGACAGTTTCTCAAGCTAGCATGAAAGAGACGGCAGCAGTGAGTATGTGTCCCTCAGTGAGTGTGTGCATGAGGAAGTTGTGGCAAAACAGAGTAAGATGAAGCCCCTTTGCGATTGCAACTAACAACTGCTGGGCATTTTGCAGATATCACAGGATATTTATTCTTCGTCTCATCTAATTCTGACCCTCCCAATAATCTGATCAAGTTGGTGCTATTACCCCCTGACTTTACTGATGGTCAGGGTAGACTTGCCCACAGGAGACAGACTCAATCTTCCTGGCTCCACCAGCCATGTTCTTTCTACTCTGCCTTGCTGCCTTCCAGCAGGTCTTCCCACCCAGATCCCCTTCTTCCCTCGAAAGGCTACAGCTGGTCCCACGCAATGCAGGCAGCTTTTCCAAAGGTCACAGAATCTCAGAGATGCCTCACCACTTACCTCACACCTTTAGATGATCAAAGGCCTATGCTTATGGCGTGGGGGATCCACAGTGGTATATATCCTACCCAAAACCTATGCATTTCTTAGTGTTCTCCTTTAGAAAACCCTAAAACCCTGTTACCATGATGGGGAGAGTGTAAGACAGACAGGTGTTCAAGTCCAGCTCAGCCACTTTCTAGCTGTGTGATCTTGGGCTTCCTTTCCTGAGTCCTGAGCCCCTCATCTATAAAATAGCATCACACCAGCAATATCATAAAGTTCTTATAATATTATAAATATACACACAGGGACTTCCCTGGTGGTCCAGTGGTTAAGACTCCGAGCTGCCAATGCTGTGGGCGTGGGTTCGATCCCTGGTTGGGGAACTAAGATTCCACATGATGTGCGGCACAGCCAAAAGATTAAATACATACACACATACACACATACATGCACACACACATACACACACACGGTAATCAGTGGTAATGGGCAGGAACGACAGTAGTTGCTCTCTTAACCCAACTATCTTCACAAAAGGATAGGCGGGTAAAGAGATTCAATAATGAATGGACCTACATCAAACATATTAAAGTAGTTTATCAGAGGCACTATCACATTCCTGTGACTAAGACACATATATGGAATTTTATAGACCCAATTAAAATTGCCAAGCTATAACCTAATTTGAAAAGTAATTAGCCATCATTTAGTTTCAAGATGGAACCCCAACTCAAAGTTATAGTGACATCCTATAGGAGTCCACCAACTCTTTTAAAGGGAAAACGATCAATTCCTTTCCCAGGAATGATGGAACAGACAAGTAATGACGGTGAAACTCTGTGTCCTCTACCTTCCACCAAGCACATGAATCCCAGAAGCAAGAAAAACACCACAGCACCACTGAGATGATCAAAATCAGGACTTTGTGCCACCGTAGCTGGGCAGGAATGGATGGCACACGTGTTTCCAGATGTAACCAACTGCCACCAAATGGCTCTGAGCAAAAATCCCAATTCAGGCCTGAAGTCTGTGCCCTGATTCCTTTCACTGGCCCAGAGGATGGACTTAGGAGGTCCCCAGGCGCTCTGTGCGAGGTGTCCTGATGCCTTGCTCTCCATCATTGCCTCCATTGCCAACACAGATACCCCAGCCTTCTTCCAAAATAGCCACAAATCCTCCTTAACTTCAAGTTTCTGAGATTTACCTCCAGATGTATGAGAGACTCCTCCCTGTGATGCAGGTTTCATAATTATGTTCCTGCACTGTAATTATTTACATTTTAAAGATGGGCCGTGTCCAAGGCACCGAGAGAAATAAAAGCCTAGTCCAGGTTATATCATGAGTCAGTAATAGTCAATATATCCCATGTGTCAGGATTTTAGGTTCTTAGAGGTGAGGACCATGTAATTTAGGTTACCTGGCTTGGAGAACAATGCTTAAAACATGGTAGAAGCTAATAAATATTCACTGAGTACATATTGCCTGTTTGGATGTTACAAACCATTTTTGCTTTTAAGAAATCAAGGTAAGAGATAGAATGTTTTTAAGAAGAGAGAAAGTGATGTAAGTCCCTAAAATCCTAATATGCAATAGGCTGTGTGCTCAGTCGTGTCCTACTCATTATGACTGTAGCCCACCAGGCTTCTCTATCCATAGAATTTTCCAAGATAAATACTGGAATGAGTTGCCACTTCCTACTCCAGGGAATCCTCCCAACCCAGGGATTGAACTCAAGTCTCCTGGGCTCCCGCATTGGCAGGTGGATTCTTTACCACTGAGCCATCGAGGAAGCCAAAATTCCAATACCCTTAGGCATTTGTACATTTTGCTCTTATTTTATAAATGGCATTTTCTTCCTTTGATGAAAACTACTTTGCATCCTACTAGACAAACTTTTAAAAATGGCATAGGCTCTCCTTCCTGCTCAGCTTTGGGGAAATTTTTTTAAAACTAAGGAAGTCATTAGTGCATTATGGAAGAAATGGAAAAGAAAACATTCTTGTTAAATTTCTCATGAAATTTAACCTCATGAAATACCACAGAAATTCTGTAGCTTAGATTAAAATAAGAGTAAGAAAAACCTGAGGTGAAAAGGGGCCTTCAGAATCATCTAGTCATTCTCACCTCTCCCCAGCCCTGTGGTCCAAATCAAATGGTCACACACAGTTTCAATAATTTTTTAGGTTGGACCCATTTTCCAGAAAGCTAAAACACCTTTCAAAAGCATCTTAAAGAAAGCATTTTTACTCCTCGGCTTTGTAGATTTTGCTCTTATTTTACAGTTGAATAAACTGCAGCTATAAGTACAACCTCCATCTTTTATTTGGCACGTGCTAAGTGAATTCAGATCTTTTGGGCTAGGCTGGCCCTCAGCCCCACCTCTCTGAAGAGTCACCTGCCACCTACTCAGTGGCGCTGGGCCCCCTCTTGCATGCTTGAGCCCTTTGAACCCAGCCTGCATCTCTGGCTATGCTGATTTGCCGGGTGCCCACCCTCCGACCCACTTGAGTCTCAAACTGAGCCAATCACTTGCTCTCCTGGGAACTGTAATCAACCAGGCCCTGCCTTTGATCCAAAGGGCCCTGTAATCCTAAGGTCCCAGTGCTTTGAAAGGACTTATGCTCTTCAGTTGCCTTCCTCACTTCGTAATATTTTTATTTCTGAATCTGTGGGGTTTTTTTAAAGAGAAGGCTGATGGGGCCGTGGAGCTCACCCCAGGCGCTTGACTTCAGCTCACTTGTGGTCATGTCTCCTACAGCCACCCCAGGAGGTCCCTGCCCCCCACCCCCTGCTGTTCCTTGCCCTGCCAATCTCCCCTGCCCTGCCCCACCACTGCTGTCATCCTACTCCTAAGGCGATGACAGGGTCACATCGGTGGGGGCCCAGGCCCTGGTGCCTTACAGCAGCTTGCAGAAAGCCAGGCAGCAGACCTCCCTGCCCTGGGCTGGCAGAGCTCTGGCTGGAGTGCTGGTGACTCAGTGGGGGCCTCTTGACCACCCCTGATCTATGTACCGAGACCATGAAGGTTATAACTCTTGCGGGTCCCCTGTCCATGGTGGGTTGCAGCTGCAGGTCCATGGGAAGGGAAGTGCCTTCCACGCCCCGGCAGCAACCACATTTGCATTCTGCACCTGCTAATGATGAAGCCCTCCCTGTCTGCTGATCACTTCACCCGAGGACACGCCGACTGGACATCTGTGCAGCTTAAAATGGCTGAGACTTAAAGAAAAAAGAAGAGAAAAACAGCCTGGGTTCAGAGAGCTCTCTTATCTTTCTAAGCGTCTCTTCCCCCTGGCCTCACCTGCCAGTATTCCCAGCTCCAGATAAACACCTGGCTCTAGAAGGTGCTGAGAAAATGTCTGTATGGGAACAGAGCTGGAGAAGATCCCGACTTTCCTCTTGTCCCACTTCCTGCCCAATGGCACCAACCTGATCACCTCCCAAACCAAAGGCTTCGAGCCAAAAAACCAGTTATATTCAATAGCAGCCACCTAGGAAATGGGCCAGTTGTTACTTAATGCAGCCCCCATAAATGAACTTGGACGGGGAATACATAGCCCTCTACTGAAGTGGCAGAGGATCCAGAAGGAAAAAAAAAAAAACAGCTGACCTGTGTTTATGAAGATGTTGAAAACGGGCTGCCAGCAGAAGAACAAGTCTCCAAGGAAAAAAACGCAAAAAAATAAAACAAAGCAAAACAAGGATGTCTGTGGAAAAGCAGCCAAAACTATGCAGTCTTCAGTGGATTGAAAAGATTCAGCTCATCCTGGGTAATCCTGGAGAGTGGGCAGAAGGAGTTGGGGAGGACAGAGAGAGTGGGCCTGTGACAACTGCAGGGCCGCTCCCTGACCCGGCCCGAAGGACTCTGGAAGATGAAGAACCAACAGGCTAGGAGTTGGGGTGAATGATGCTACTTCCACACAAGGTAGGTGCTCTGTAAACGCTTAAGGCTGCTCACCATCCATCGCATCTGGTGCTTTAGCAGCGATGATGACAGTAAGAACAGCAAGGATGACAGGAGGGATAATGTTGGGTTTTACTCTTTGTCAGGCTCTGTATGGTACCCTTAGAATGCGTGATCTCACGTTACCATCGCCACAAACTGACACCCTTTATACAGAAGAAGAAACTGAGGATCAGAGAAGCGAAAGTGAAAGTATGTTGTACCTAACTCTTTGCGACCCCATGGACTGTATAGTCCATGGAATTCTCCAGGCCAGAATATTGAAGTGGGTAGCCTTTTCATTCTCCAGGGGATCTTCCCAACCCAGGGATTGAACCCAGATCTCCCACACTGCAAGCAGATTCTTTACCAGCTATGCCACAAGAGAAGCCCAAGAATACTGGAGTGAGTAGCCTATCCCTTCTCCAGTGGATCTTTCTGACCCTGGAATCAAAACACGGTGTCCTGCATTGCAGGCGGATTCTGTACCAACTGAGCTATCAGGGAAGCCCTGAGGTTCAGAGAAGCAATTAGCAAATGTGAGACCAGAACTTGCATCCAGGTTGGTTGGAATTCAAAGCCCAAATCTTTCCCCCAGCATATGACTCTGTTTTACTTCAGTAATGATGATTTAAAAAAAATACTAAGGTGAACAGCTATCATTCCTTGATGGCTCACTTTTATTATACAAAGTACTTGATATATGTCATCTCCTCTAGTAACAGGCAACAATCTTTTGAAGTAGGTACTGTGATTACAGCCAGATTATCACTAAGAAAACTGAGTTTCAGAGAGGCTAGGTAACACGCCTACAGTCACATAGCCAGAAAGTGTTCTGGCACGGACTGGGTTTCAGACCTTCCTGGCAGAAAGGCTGGTGTTTTTAGGCATCACACTCTTCTGCCCTGTCAGCTGGAAAGGTTTTTAATGCCCTTGCCCACAAAGGAAAATAGATGAGATCCATCTGGTTCAGATATGGTGGGGAGGTCGGCTTGGCAATTTCAGGCTATGTAACTAGGTTCCACCAAAACTTTCATTCTTCTGAGTCATTGCTGCTGCCTAATCCTGCTACAGCTTCTCAACTTCTGCCTCTCCAAAACGGCTTTCCTGAGGCCTCCCTCTCCGCTGTGCTAGGTTGCTTCAGTCGTGTCCAACTCTGTGAGACCCCATGGACTGTAGCCAGGTTCCTCTGTCCATGGGATTCTCCAAGCAAGAATACTGGAGTGGGTTGTCATGCCCTCCTCCAGGGGATCTTCCCAACCACATTCTATATCCAGAATACACCTGGCTCCCAGATGGATTCTATCCCCAGATAAGACATTCTTTCCTACCCCAGAAGAATTTGGCAGTATGTCACTCTGCCTACCAAGAACTTATATTAACCAATAATTCTAGTCCAGGCATTTCTTTCCAGAGACAGCAATGTCTACAGAGGTTGTTGTCATTGGCATCAAGCCAATGATAGATTCATGGGCCACCTCCATTTTTTTCCCCTTTTGTGACTTTGAAAGTACAGCCATCATCTCTAAGGATGTCTACATTTCCTGTGAACCTGGATGTCTTCCTAGATAAGCAATAAAAAGTCTTATAAACAAAACTCACCCCCAGGCCCAGGGAGTTCTTAATAAACCAATGTGTAGGAGTGATGAGACCAGAGAGAAAGACCCAGATGGGAGACTGAAGACAATTTAAAACTTGGTACAAATGCTAATTCTTCATTAGCATCATTTCGCTGGTAAAATTCACTGAAAGGGTGAATTGGGGCTTTTTTCAAGTTATTTTATGAGGAAGGAGGGAAACAGTCCCATGTCTGTTTTGCTAGATACTGAAAATATAAAATTTAAAAGCATTGAAATTTTTCTTCTCCAGGGTTTTTCAGGGGATGTCTCCAGGGCATTTTTAACACTTAAATTATATAATCCAAAAGATTTTTTTCTCGTGGCCAGATGGCCTGGGTTTGATCTATGCTCTACCTTTTACTGGGCTTCCCAGGTGGTACTAGTGGTAGAGAAACAGCCTGCCAATGCAAGAGATACAATAGACACAGGGTATGATCCCTGGGTCGGGAAGATCCCCTGGAGGAGGGCATGGCAACCCACTCCAGTATTCTTGCTGGAAGATTCCATGGACACAGGAGCATGGTGGGCTACAGTCCATATGGTCACAAAAAGTCGGCCACGACTCAAGCGGCTTAGCCTGCACGCTTTTATAAGCTGAATGATAGTGGATAACCTCTCTTTCCCCAGGTTCAGCTGCAATACGTGCTAAACGATAACAGTGAAAATTTCCTCACCCTCTGTCAGGAGGTCTACATGACTTAGTGCAGGAATGGTTCTCGGATCAGTTCTCAAGACTTGAGCGCACACGAGAATCCCCGAGGACTTGCTAAAACACAGACTGCTGGGCCGAACCCCACAGTTTCTGATTCAGTTCATCTGAGGAGGGGCCTGAGGATTTGTTTATCTGACACTTTCTCAGGTGATGCTGAAAATGCAGGTCTGAGGACCACACTTTGAGAAGCAACAGCTTAGAACAATGCCTGACACATAAATGTTGGATAATATTAGCTTTTGCTAGTATGATGGTTATTTTTGTCTTCCTTGAGTTGTAGAACAGCCTCCGAGAAAGGGCCCCTGCTGCTTTCCAAGCCTAACAATACTCTTCGGCCCACCCACCTCAGTCTTTACTTCTCAGGCCACTGAAGTGCTAGGTGTTCTCATGTGTCCAGCATCGAGCTCTGTCTTCCATCCCTTCTCACACTGGCTCCCTAAACCCGTCTCCTACCATTTCCAGCCTAGTCACCCAATTTCATCCATAATGGGTTTCCAAAAACACATATGCATGTGGGACAAGACACTGATGTGTTATAAGGGGGAGTTCTGTTCCCATAGGGCATTAGATGATAAAATCCCTAATTACACCTCATTTTTGGAGCTCATCTTCGAGTGATATATTTGCGGCATTTGGTATGTACATGTTCCTTCTTTAACAGTTGAACGTGTAATAACCTCGTCTGACGAGGCTAAAGAGGTGCCATTTCAGCATGTCCACAGATTTCCATCTTTCTCTCACTTATATTAAGATTTATGGTTATCCATTTCAAGACTCATTTTTCCATTTATGTCCGTGAAATTGGAGGAAAGTCCAATAAAAATATTCAAATAATTCCACAAAATTCAAGTAATTGCCAAGGAGATTAAGCACAGCAAAGAGTCTGGGTGGAGGGCAACCCCACAGAAGGCACCCTGAAAGAGCTAGGGGTCCTACTGGAAGCCCCCAGACTATGCCAACTTATTCTCTCCCTTCTCAGCAGCCAAGGGAAGTGTTAGGTCACCCCAGTGTTCATAGACTCTGTACGTAAGTAAGGCCTCTCTTCCAAGAGCTGGCCAAATTCAAAATGCAACCTCTAATGACCTTCTCACCTAAAGACATCATCCTCGTCCCATCTCTCCCATCTTCATCCTGGAGTTCGGCTCCTCTTGTTTAAAGCCCCTCTGGATCCTGGCTCCAATTTCACCTTCAAAGCACTATATGGGAACTGTCCCTCACTACCTGTGTGCTTGCATGCTAAGTTGCTTCAGTCATATCCGCCTTTTTGTGACCCTATGGACTGTTGTCCACCAGGCTTCTCTGTCCATGGATTCTCCAGGCAAAAATACTGGAGTGGGTAGTCATTTCTTCCTCCAGGGGATCTTCCCGACCCAGGGATTGAACCCAAGTCACTTATGTCTCCTGCAATGGCAGGCTAGTTCTTTACCACTAGCGCCACCTGAGAAGCCCTCCTAATTTATCTTTTTTCCCATTTCAGGAATCACTCTAGCCTTCCCAAGTGGATTAAAGAGTTTAAACTTCTGTACCCTATTCCATTTGGGTTTGGAAATTGCAAAAATTATTTCCCCCACTCTTTATTGTTTCTCCACCCTAATTTTTCTGGATTCTTACAAGCCCTATCTTTGTACCTAAACAATGTATTTATTTGGGGCCTGTTTTTAAGCCTTTACCTTCCACTCAGGGCTTCAGTTAACAAAATGTTCTGTATTACCTGTATGGATGTATCTACAGCCCTGCACTTCAATTTCATACTCCATGGTGACCAGGACGCTTCTATGGGTCTCTCCTTCAGCTTCCTGCCACGTGCCCCATGCCCTTGATGAATCCTCTCTGACAATGGTGAGTTAATGGGAAACTGGCCTCCTGGGACTCACAGATATGAGAAGAAGATGGAAACATTCGTATCACACACTACTAGGCCATCTGTGACCTATTGCCAAATGTGGTTGCCAAATTTCCCCTTTTGCTAGGTAGGGTCTTGTTCAAGGGCTTCACAGGTAGCTCAGTGGAAAAGACTCTGCCTGCCAATGCAGCAGATGCAAGAGACGTGGGTTCAGTCCCTGGCTTGGGAAGATCACCTGGAGACGGAAATGGCAACCCACTCCATTATTCTTGCTGGGAAAAATCCCATGGACAGAGGAGCCTGGTGGGCTGCAATCCGTAGGGTCACAAAAGAGTCAGACATGACTGAGTGATTAACAAATCTTGTTGAAAGTCACTGACTACACACTGAGTTTCTGTATCAAGCAAAACTCTGGTTCCACCAAAAATAATTTAACTTTCTGGGCTTGAGGAAAAGCTTCCAACAGACACAACACAGCCAGCAGATGCAGAAACACAGAAAGTGCTATCTGCCACTCTTCCCATCCCCACATCCCGAACCACCAAGGTACCTAATCAGTTAAGAGAAAAATGCAGAGCATTTCCTATCATCCATTTCCAAAGTTAAAAGAAACCAATCACCCCCCCAGGGCTGTCTCTAGGATAGAGTTCCTGTCGGAAACCCCAATTTTCCTTCTGGGCGCATTCAAAACAGACCAAAGAAAAAAGAAAATCAATACTGCAAATGTCAAAGATTTTTTCTGGCCGGTGTCTTCTGGAAATCTATCTGTGCTTTTGCCAATCAAACGGGCTGTCTTCTCTGTGTGCAGGCATAAGATAAGCACCATTTTCCCACCTGCTTTCCCCTTCCCTCACCTCAGGTCATTTTCATTACTCTTCCCTGAAGACCGTCTGTTTTTAAAGCTGCAAAATGAGAATGTTCACTTTCAAAAGCGGAGCCCCAGTGATGGATTTTACAAACAGTGATCTCTGGAATGGGGGTTTAGGTACCAGGAGGCAGACCTCACTGCTGAGTACAGATGTCTGGGAGGGTGGTCATCTGATCCTCCACACAGAGGAGCCCACTTGTCACTTTACCCAACAGCCATGTCCATGGCATGGGGGTTGCAACAGACCACTCCCGGATTTCATTCCTCACTTGTCCCCAGACCTTGCCCCCTCCTTATTTCTGGAGGAATGCTTTTTCTGGAGCCCATCCTGACTGTCCCTCTTAAAACTACAGCTGATAACTGAGTGTGAAGGCTGAGGTTGCCTCTATCCGCCTTCCCTCCTGGATTTCCCTCTTCAGATGAAGAACTATTCTCGGCGTGGCTTTGAAACCAGCCCATTACCAAGGGTGCCTGGCGAAGGACTTTCCAAACCTGAGTCTCTCTTGAACCACCGTCACCAGTTGGCCACAACCAGGGCCAAGCATTACGCTGTTATTCCTGTATACTATTTTTCTTCAATCAATCCATTTTTTTGTTCTTTATTTTTAAATATATATTTTTTTAATGTGGACCATTTTAAAAGTCTTTATTGAATTTGTTACAATATTGCTTCTGTTTTATGCTTTGGTTTTTTGGCCCCAAGGCATGGAAGATCTTAGCCCCCTGACCAGAAGCCCATACCCCCTGCATTAGAAAGCGAAGTCTTAACCCCTGGACCCCCAGGGCACTGAGGGAAGTTCCCCTCAATCCACTTTTTCAAAATATAAATATGTTTAAAAAAGAAACCATAGCAACCCCATTTACCATAAACAGAACGTAACTCAAGGATCTACTCAGTGCAAACTAAACGATGTTACGTAACTCGAAGTGCTTCTGGCTGAAGACACTAAGTGTGAAACCTGCTCTCTCTTCCTTAAACAACAAAGATCATCAAGTCTTGCAGGAGTATAACAGGCACAAGGGCGCAAACCAAGACTTTCCCTGGCAGGATCAGAAGTGCCAAAGGAAAATAAGGAAACATCACAAAGGCAAAGGCTGCTCCATACCATACGCCTCCTCAAATCTCTCATGTATCCACGGTGGACAACCCCTTCCTCTAGCCCAAGAAAGTTTACTGGGCATCTACTATGTGCTAGGCAATTTCTAGGGACTAGAGAATCAAACACATTTTAAAAAATGGCTCTGTGCTCGCATGAGACCTAAAACCAACATTTTAACAAACAAACAGTGTCTAGGATAGCCTTTGTTCCAATCTAGCACCTTAAACTAAGGAAAAACCCAGATGTGAAATCATGAAAAACTCCCAGAAGGAGACTCAATAGTCACCAAGCAGTCTCTCTGATTAAGCTCTAGATAAAACATGACATGTGGTTACCAGCTGTTAAGTGTCTGGCACACTTTGTAAGCAGTACTAACTGCCCTTGAAACCTCAGGGCTTCCCAGATAAACAAATCCCCACCCCAAAGCCCTCCACCACTCATCCAAGGGGGAGCCCCCAAAGCCAAGCAATGACTGACACTTCAAACCTGGTTGAAACCACACAGGGAACCTTGTCTATTTTAAATGTCAATGAGGAAGGCAGCTGGGCCTGCAGGTTTCTCCAGGAGGGACTGAAAAACCACTTCTGTTGTGGGATTTAAAACTCAGTCACTAGAGACAGCCAGAGAAGAGAGTGTGGACAAGACTGACCTCTGAGTCAAGGGCAATTGAAATGATTCACATTTGTGACTAATTATCTCTTCTTTAATCTTTGTTTGTCTCTCTCCCTGGACAGGGGTTGTCTTTCAAGCTTCTGAGACTTTTGACCTGACTGAATTCCGGGCTTCTGTTGGGTCTTGCTTTGTCCAGACTTAGAATGGCCAAGTGGCTATTTTCTGGTGTGTGTGTGTGGGTGTGTGTAACAACTGCCATTTGTCATTCTTGCAAAGTGCACATAAAAGTTTAAGCTTCCTGATCTATGCAAAGAAAATGAAAGGCTGCTTGTGTTGTTTTTAAAACCTACAAACTCTTTATACTGTCTGAAAAGTATGCTCACCTGGGACACAGAATAACATCACCAACCTGAAACCAATTTGTTATGGATTTTTATGTCACTTTCCCATTAAAATGGGTGGATTACACTTTAGAATAAAGAATATGTATACAGCTGATCCTTGAACAACATGGGAGGCTTTGGGGAGCCAACCTTCCACGTGCTTGAAAATCTGCATATAATTTATAGTCAGTCTTCTGCTTCCCAAGATCTTTGATCTTCACAGATTCAACCAACCATGGATCCTAGAGTAAATACAGTAGTATTTACTATTAAAAAATCAACCAAACGTGTACAAGTGGACCTTTGTGATTCAAACCCATGTTGTTCAAGGGTCAACATTATATAGATAGTTAATGAACACATTATTCTGTTTTACTCTGTACTAATCACTATTCGAACACTTAACAAATAATAATTACCTTAGTCCTCACAACAGCCCTATAAGGTTACAATCTATGACCCCTGTTTTTACAGAACAAGACACTAAAATAAGAGAGGTAAAGTGGCTTCCCAAGGTCACACAGCTAGAAAGTGGCCGTGCTGGGCGCTGAGCCCAGGCAGGCTGGCTCTAAGCACTCCTCTCTGCTGCCCCCCGCCCCAGCCCCTCACACTATGTGCTGTGTGCTTTGCATGCATTATTTCATGTGGACCGAGCAGGGACCTGTAAGGTAGATCATTTTTTTAAATTCCATTTTACAGATGGGGAAACTGAGGCATAGAGAGGTGAAGCAGCTTGCCCCAGACACTCAGCTCTGACTTCGTGGAAGTCACCCACTCAGTTAACATGACACCTCCCCACGCCCTCCCACAACATGCCTTTGGCTGGAGTCAGGAAGCCAGCTCGTGCCAGTGGGTTAGAAACCATCTGTGACTGAAACTGGAGTCTTGAGTTCACTAGCTGCATGACAACAGTGTCTAGGCAGGAGGGATGTTAGCTTGTCTGATTCAATTCTACCTTTAACAGAACAGACTGACAGGCTTAATAACAAGAAAGAACTTGACTAAAGGGACATATCATTACACTCAATTAGGTCCCATCCACTGGGTGGGAGGGAATGGCAGTAGAGAAGCTGTTCTCCAAGTGTGGCTCAGGGTCCCCTGGGGGATCACCCAGACCTCTTCCACATGGTCAAAACGATTTTCTTAACAACACTAAGCTGTTATTTGCCTTGCATCCTCCGTGAGTGTACTGTGGAATTTTCCGGAGACTGTGCAATATTTTCCAGATGTGCATTATCACAATAGACTGATGATGAAGCCGATTCGAGGATCCAGTCTGCAGGCAAATTTGCAGGCATATAACACAATGCCACACTTCTGCATTTAGTTTGAAAAAGTTATTGTTCATAAAAATGTCATTAATGCTAACACGCAGTAGGTTTATTATTTGAATGAATTAAGGCACACAGTAAAGTTTCTCATGTCTAATTTCTATCATGGTGAAGATACAGTTAATCCAAATCAATGATCATTTTAAGAACATAAAGGGGTTCCTGAGACCAAAAAGCCTGAGAACTGCTGCCTGAGACTATAATCTCCAAAAGAGCAAGGACACCTGTCCTGTATGCCCCCACAGCCGCTGCACCACAGTGCCCAGCGCACAGGAGGAACTCAGGATACGTAATTTTGGATGTTGAAGGTATGTCCTGTGTACTGTATCAGTCACCCCTTAGGGTCCATGTACCCACATGCAAAATACAACCCATGCTAAGATGCACAGAACTTACCTGGAAATAATCTGTAATGAATGATCCAAGTTCACTCTTCAGCAGCCGCCTGGAGAGACAGAACAACATCGTCAAGCAGTCCTTGATGTCACAGCTCCTGGAGTCCAGTTCAGGGACACACAATGAATTGGCATGCTTGCCAGTGACACAGGCGCTGAGACCAGGCCTGGGAAGGGACTGTGCTTTCCTAGGCCCTAGGAATGCCCTGCCCCAACCAAGGTTATTAGAGAATGGGGGAGGGGATGGGAATCCTAGAGGGACTTCTGCTCCTTCATTCACTTTATGGGTAAACCATCTCCAGAGGGCAGCCACGGGGATCTTATTTCTAATAGAAGTGGAGGCAGGCCAGGGCACCTTGCTTCACGTGCAGCAAAAGATAAGGAAGAGGAATACCACAACTGTGTAATTAATTCTCCCATGTTTGCAGACTTCCTGGTTTAAAATGCATTTTGCATACATTCTTCATCCAAGTATTGGAAAGTATGTGTGTGGGGGGAGCAATTATAACCCCTCATGTATAAATAAAGAAATTGAGGCACAGAGAGGTCTCCCAAATAAGTCAGTGGCATCGTTAACATTCAAACTTCTTCTGCAAATTCAACATTTTTGCATAACTCTACCCTGTCTTGCCTCGAAAATTCATAGAAGAATATATTCAGGTACCACAGTTTCGGTGGTCTCACTGCCCATCCCAAGCAGCTGAAAAGTCCTTCAGAGGAGAACGGGTCTATTTTATTTGTCCAGCACCAACATTGATTCAGCTGCCCTTTATGTGCCAGACATTGTTCTAGCACCAGGCGAGAAGAGAACAAGACAAGAGGAAGAACAGACAGGCAGGGTTTCTGTTCTCAAGGAGCTTACATCTTTGCAGGGAGGGTTATGAAGAGACAGTAGGTTAATCAATACACTCCCAAGATAAGTTCAAAGAGCCTTAAGAGCTACAAAAAAAAAAAAAAAAGAAAATGAAAAACGGGGGTATGGGCACCAGACCTCCTTCTCCCTCAGACAAATCATGCAACCATTGCTACCGCTCTTCCTTTAATTTAACCCAAACAAGGTGAGGAAGCTGAAGCCAAGAATGCAGTGAGTTCCCTAGAGAAGAAAGCCTTCAGAACATCCAATGACTTTATTTATGCATCCCATCAGCCACGGTTACTAAGGAGCAAACATTCAAACTTCTGACCACACCGACTAGGTTTTAACTCCTCAAAACAACGCGTTCCCACGTATCGGATAAACAGGAAGTTGTTACAGCAAGATGTCACAAGGTGCAGAAGATAGACACAACAAGATTGGGTCACAAGAAGAAGAAACATCCATGACCTAAACTTTTGTACCATGAAGAACACTGGAATGCTGAAAATCCACACTGAGCAAGGAAAATACCTTCTTTTTCCTAGGACTGAAGATGTGTCTGTGGTGGACACTGCATTTTGAGATCCAAGAGAACTGCATTTTCTGATCCAAGAGATCAGAAGGCCACCCCACCCAGAGAACCTAAGGTTCACCAACATGTGGGAAGGTTTGACCGAGCCGGGAAGTCTTCCTCGGTCACCAGGCCAAGATCTTGCAGGTGGCTCCCAGCTGGTCTTCGAGGCTAGAGGCATCTCTCAGATCGGACACGGAAATCAAGTGGGCGGTCCCAGGGGGAGGCCCTGGGACAGGAAGAGGCAGGGAAGCTGCTTCCGGCTGCTGGCTCCCAACAAGGTCTTCATGGCCACTGGGAAGTCTCAAAACCACAGGTGAAGGAGCCAAGCTTCATCAAAAAGTGGGGGAAACAAGTCCCCATAGTCAGTTGCTACTAACAGAGCTGCTCAAGTGTATCTTTGGGGCCCACAATGTGGAGGGGTCAAACGGTTCTGAGACTAAATTGCGTGCTATGGAACTGGTGTCCCAAGGAAGCCACACTGGGAGAACGCTGTGCTCATGCAGACGCTTCAGGTAAAATTGAAAAAGAGAGTTCAGCGGTAAGAGTAGGCCTTCAAAGTCAAGAGCTATGGAAACCTCCTGGAGCATGGCAGGGGCGTAATCACTGTTGACTGGGACTGGAAGTGATTAAGCAGGTGATTATTGCCCTGGGATTTTCACAGTGGCACCCTGGGAGCATCGTGATGCTACCCAACTGAGGACTTCAAGACATCTCCTCCCCTGCCAGTGACAGGAATGGCACAGCACCCTAAGGTTTCAGCCAGGGCTCCATCAAGCCATGGCCAACGTCAGAGTTCCGCAGAGCGTTACAAGAAGACAGAGCTTGAGATCGAAACCAGCTCATAAAGGTGCAGAGACTAAAGTGTGAACTTGCTGCGACTGCCAAGACAAAGGCATAGCAAAAAGGACTCAGAAGCTAGCAGCAGCCATGCCAGGGCAGCAAGATGCCGTGGATATGAATAAAGAAGCAGAATATAAACAGGTGCTCCCACCACACTGATGAGGGTGGTCCTCAGTTCTTTACTGAAGCGGGAGCAGACACAGGTGTGGAAATCCGCTTTACATACATTAAACGTAATGGACTATAACCAGGTCTTGTAAGAGAACCGTGCAATTGTCCTTTTATCAAATCCCAAGTTCAAAACCCTCTCCACGAGGTATTTTTATTACAGTTACCAGAACAGAATGGACCTTACCTGATCATTTAAATCAACATTCGACTGGCCTGGGTGGGTAAATCAGCAAGCTATCTGTCCCTTACAAAATCTTGTCTTATTTCTGTCTCCACATGTTACTGGTTAGACAAGGTCAATGGATATATGTAGAAGGTTTTGCTGCAATGAAATATAGGGATTAACATAAATTGCACCAATAAAGTGCTCATAAAAATTTGGTTCACTCATACAATGAAGTTCTAAGTAACCATAAAAAAAAAACAAAAGGAAATAAAGAATTGCTCTTAATGATGATATGAAGATGCCTACGTTACATTAAGTTTTTTTAAGTAAAAAACTTAAAAAAAATTATACATGCTGTTTGCAGAACAGTATGTATAATATGTGAAGAGAAAAGAAATATATATATCGTTTCTTATTTACACAATATCAACAAATTCATCTGTCAAATCTGTTCTAACTTGCTGTTCTGTCACAACTATATGGTTTGGTGTCCAAGTGGCCCTTTGAACTAAAATACATGGTACCTTGGGGCTTCCCAGGTGGCACTAGTGGTAAAGAACCTGCCTGCCCATGCAGGAGACGTAAGAGACACAGGTTTGATCACTGAGTTGGGAAGATCCCCTGGAGGAGGGGACGGCAACCCACTCCAGAATTCTTGCCTGGAGAATCCCATGAACAGAGGAGCCTGGCAGGTTACAGCTCATGGGGTCACACAGCCGGACACAAATGAAGCGACTCAGCATGCGCGCACACACACACACACACACACATACACACACACACACAGTACCTTAATTTTTAAACAGGCAAAACACACATGCATTTTCAAAATTATCTGTAAATGCACTGTAAATGTCTTCTCCCCTCTATCTCTCCCAAAAGAAGGCTACAGAAGGTTGAAGCTGTTACTGGAAATTGTCGGGCTACAAAACACTTCGTTGGGGCTTCCCAGGCGGCTCAGTGGTAGAGAATCTGCCTGCAGTGCAGGAGTCACAGGAGACACGGGTCCATTCCCTGGGTTAAGAAGATCCCCTGGAGGCGGGCATGGCAAGTCACTCCAGTATTCTTGCCTGGAGAATCCCCATGGACACAGGAGGCTACAGAAGTTTGAAGGGGAGGCAGGTGGGAGGCGGGGTTCAGGATGGGGGACATATGTATACCCGTGGCTGATTCATGTTGATGTATGGCAAAAACCACCACAGTATTGTAAAGTAATTAGCCTCCAATTAAAATAAATATATTAATTTTTAAAAAAAAGGTTGAAGCTGTTACTAGAAATTAAGTCGGGCAACAAAGCACTTTAGCAAACTTTATTCCTTGAAGTTGGGAGATGAAGTGCTATAGACACCAAATCACCTCATCAGACCCCAGTTTGTGGGCCTCATATAAAGTGTCAAGTAAGTATCCCCAGCTGCTTTTCCGTAAGTATTCCTTCTGTATGTATAAAGGAACTCTGGAAGAATAGCCAATAAACGACAATAATAAAAGTGATCTTTGGCAGGGGCGTAGGAACTGGGTTTCTGGAGTACAGGGAAGGGAGATTCCTTAGATATTTAAAATCTGGGAGTACATGGTGAACATGTCCTACTCAAAAACCCTAAAAACGATGGTTTCTAATTAACGATAACCACCACCAAGGTTACCAGTGGATGGCTCGAGGCCGAGAAGGAATTGTGGGAATGTGTTCCCACATCAAGTACCGTATCAGGAAGCAGACTGACCTCAGGGAACAGAATCCCACAGGGCCTGAGAATCTGCCAGTGCTAACCCACCCCAGGGCGGGTAACTCGAGATCTTAACACAGAGAGCGCGGGGTAAGGTGAGGTCAGAGCTTGCTGGCCAAGCTGAGAGCAGTCAGCCGCTGAGTCAGTGTGGGATCCGCCATTGATTTGTATACTCTGTGTTTGCTCTGCTTGCACTTGGTTAACAAGGAAAGTGCACTTCTGAAAAACTCTACCCTGGCCTTAGCTGAAGTGAGAGAAAGGGATTTTCTGCCTCTCGGTCTTGAGGCGTCATCTCAAGGGGAACTTGGCAGTAGCTTCTCCACCAAAACAGGAACAGGGGCCTGACAGAGCATTGGGACCCCAGGAGTTAATTCCACCAAGTCACAAGCATTTCCTGAAAACCTACTGTGTGTCAGACACGGTGTGAGGTGCTAGGAGAGGAGGATAGAAGAGCTCAGACCATGATTCCTCCCCGTCGGGACCACTCTCTCAGGAGACAGGGTACCATCTTGTCCCCAACTGGAAAGCATCAAGACATTAGGGATGCACAGATCCAAATCCACAGAGGGATCACTCAACTCCATAATCTTCCTCACTAAGTCTTCCACTTTAGCTTGTGAAGTACAAGGAAGAAGAGAAAAGCAGAAGACAGGATTAAAGAGCCTGTGCTTTGTGGTCCCCTCCATACGGAAGAGATGGCAAACCTGGTTCCCAAAACCTTGGATGCATGTTTCTCCTGGGCACAGAGGCACAGAAGTCAGCAGCCTCCCTTCCTCTTTTTCCATCCTTTTCTACAGTTTCTTCCCAGGAAACAGGAAAGTAATTACATATTGGAGCAATTAATAATAATGAATAAAAAACCAACTGCTCCTAGGAAGGAGCCTGACTTTTTTTTCCCAATTAAAGTTTACTGAGCACTTATTAAGTGCCAGGTGCCACTGTCAATAATGTACATGTGTTTCCTCATTTAAGCCTCAAACAAAACTGTTAGGTGATAGTGATATTTGTTTTTTAGACACAAGAAAATGGAACCTCAGAGGTTACTGAGGAGGGTGTGCAGTGGGCTTAGGATAGAGAGGAGAAGAGTTTCATTAAGAGTGCAGTTTCATTAAGACCTAGGTCTGAACCCTGTGGTTAGCAATATCTTTTACAAGTTAACTTACAAGTTAATCCCTTGTACCTGTTTCCTCAACTGGAATTTGGGGATAATAAAGCTACCCACTCCACAGAATTACTGCAAGGCTAAATTAGTTAATCTTTGAATGGTGAGTTTATAGAACAGTGCCTGGCATACCACAAAGCTTGGCAAGTGTCACCACCACCATCACCCCCATCACCAATGTCACCACGAACACCATCACCACCACCATCATTACGAGCACCACCACCACCATCACCACCACCACCATCACCCCATCACCAATGTCACCACGAACACCATCACCACCACCATCATTACGAGCACCACCACCACCACCACCACCACCATCACCCCATCACCAATGTCACCACGAACACCATCACCACCACCATCATTACGAGCACCACCACTACCATCACCACCATCACCACCACCACCATCACCACCACCACCATCACCAACACCACATCACCACCACCACCATCACCAACACCATCATCACCAACACCAACACCATCACCAACACCACCATCATCACCATCACCACCAACACCACCATCACCCCTGTCACCAGTGTCACCACAATCACCATCATCACCACCATCATTACGAGCACCACCACCACCATCACCACACCACATCACCACCACCATCACCAACACCACCATCACCAACACCATCATCACCAACACCAACACCATCACCAACACCACCACCATCACCATCACCACCAACACCACCATCACCCCTGTCACCAGTGTCACCACAATCACCATCATCACCACCATCATTACGAGCACCACCACCACCATCACCACACCACATCACCACCACCACCATCACCAACACCATCATCACCAACACCAACACCATCACCAACACCACCATCATCACCATCATCACCACCACCATCACCACCACCACCATCACCAACACCACCATCACCCCCGTCACCAATGTCACCACAATCACCAACATCACCACCATCACCAACACCAACACCATCACCCCCATCACCAATGTCACCACGAACACCATCACCACCACCATCATTACGAGCACCACCACCACCATCACCACCATCACCATCACCCCCATCACCAATGTCACCACGAACACCATCACCACCATCATCATTACGAGCACCACCACCACCATCACCACCACCACCATCACCAACACCACCATCACCCTCATCACCAATGTCACCACTATCACCATCACCACCACCATCATTACGAGCACCACCACCACCATCACCACCACCACCATCACCCCATCACCAATGTCACCACGAACACCATCACCACCACCATCATTACGAGCACCATCACCACCATCACCACACCATATCACCACCACCACCATCACCATCACCATCACCACCATCACCACACATTACGAGCACCACCACCACCATCAATACCCCCACATCATCACCAACACCACCATCACCACTCGTTACAAGCACCACCACCACCATCACTACCCCTGCATCATCACCAACACCACCATCACCACCACCACCATCACCACCATCACCATCATCACCACCACCACCACCACCATCACTACCCCCGCATCATCACCAACACCACCATCACCACTCGTTACAAGCACCACCACCACCATCACTACCCCTGCATCATCACCAACACCACCATCACCACCACCACCATCACCACCATCACCATCATCACCACCACCACCACCACCATCACTACCCCCGCATCATCACCAACACCACCATCACCACTCGTTACAAGCACCACCACCACCATCACTACCCCTGCATCATCACCAACACCACCACTTCATTACTATCACCACCACAATCATCATTACCATCACCACCACCAGCAGCCAGTGAGCTAGAACGAGAAGGAAGTGGGGACTTCAGAGTAATGGGAAGTGAATGTTTCTGTGGGACTCAACCCAAAAGGGAAACAGGGCATGAAGTTCAGTCAGAAGCCAAAAGGGCCATAATAAGGAGAAATGGGGAACCACTCACTCCCTGATCTGTGATATCTCACCCTCTCACCCTCCAGGCTGACCGGGTGAGACAACACCCCAGATGACAGAATTTCCTGTTATTACACAGGCCTGCCATCTCACCCCACACCATCTTGTCAACTCAACTTCCCACTTCTGTGGGCTCGATGGTAAATGAGGCACAGAAGCTGGATTCTAGCCAGTTGAGAGGCAGAGGGATGACCGAGTGGCAGGCAGGGCAGGAAGTGGAAGAAATGACGCAGAGAAACCACCTTTGATATGAGCCACAATCTCCCCTGAGCACAAGCCCCAAAGTAGCAGAATTCCAGAGGATGACGAAACAGCTTAGAGAGAGGTGCCTTGGGGTTAAAGTCTAGCCAGCATGACTGGGGAAACCGTTTATCAGTTGTGTAGTATTTCTGTGCCACATGACAATCGGTGGCTGCCCCAGGCCCCTTGGCAGGATCTGGCCAGACACCCTCAGGGTCCAGGAACAGAGGGGACCTTACAGGATTCTGATCCTAAGCTAGTCAGTGCCTCTCCGATTTGATCATTAAATTCTCCCAAGATCACCCACCTCGCATCTACAGCAGGGGGTGTTTCAAGGCAGCGGCATCCTTTAAGCAGGAAAACATGGAAACGACCTTTCCTTGCAGGCCCCCATTCTAAAAGGGCCCATCAGAGATCGTGTGCATGACTCAGATAAAACGTTAGGACTCTCACACCTCTTTATATTCTGCACCGCATGGGTGGCAGCGGGGAGAGTGAAAAAGATGGAGAGAGCTGACAGCGAGCATTTCCAGAGCTACATATTATGTCGCTCGTACTGTGCTTAAGCAGCTGGCACAAAGCATCTGGAATTCTCCAGTAGCCTTTAAAGTAGGAATTTATCTTTGATTTGAAGACAAGGAGACTTGACACTCATAGCCTTGCCTGAGGCCATACACACCAGCAAATCCCAACTCAAACAGAGGCCCACCTGAACATCAGGCAGTGGTACCCGCCCCCACGCCCACAGGGGCAGGCAGGAAAGGTGAGTGAGGGACACAGACGGACACCAACAGTGGAGCTGCAGCAAACTCTGCAGAAGCCAGCAGCCAGATCTCGGTCCCGCCGACCAGTTGACCAGCTCCAAGTCCAGCGCTGCCCAGTGTAAACTTTCCAGAGAGCCCTGGGTTTTCAGGGCAGATGTCCAGATGCTGTGCAGGCCAGCCACCGCATGGGCTGGCCCTGGAGGTTTCTCATGAGCTCCTTTCCTCAAATTACTCTTCCTGCCCCCAAAGATAAGGCTCTTTCTCAACCAGAGCAGACACACGGTGTCAAATCTGAGCGACCTGGGCCAGAAAGAGATCTTGCCTGAAGGGCTCTCAAACGAGGGTTCTCAGAAGACAATGCCCCAACCATTTGATGATCTGTTCATGAACCTCTGTCCAGGGGCATCAGGCTTAAATCTGGACAATGCCCATCATGCGCCTCTTGGAACCCACTTACCATTTTTTGGTTGTTGTTGTTCTTATTCTTCTGTTTGTTTTTTAATTTTATTTACCTATATATTTATTTGGCTGCATAGGGTATTAGCTGCTGCAGGCAGGAGCTTTTGGTGCAGCCTGGGTTCAGTAGCTGCCACGAGTGGGCACGTGGGATCTTAGTTCCCCGACCAGGAATCAAACCCACATCTTCTGCACTGGAAGGTGAATTCTTAACCACTGGATCACCAGGGAAGTCCCTCACTGACTGTTTGCTAAGGAACATGGGAAGCTCAAGCCCAAGTCAGCTGCTAACTAGCTCTGCAAACTCTGGGCCAGTTATCCCACCTCTCTGTGCCTCTATTTCCTCATCTGTAAAAGGAAAATACAGCAGCACCCAGATCACAAGAGTGTGGTGAGTTTTACCGTTAACACACAGAGCCTGGCACGCACTAAATCAATGTTCTACTGAAGTCTGCTATTAGGTCACGGAATCTTGACTCAGACCGGTCCCCTCTGCCAGCCTGTGGGCTCCATCTGGGTTCTCTTCTTCTCCCCTCCCAGCTCTTGCCCCAGCTGCAGGTCTCAGTTGGGTCAACAGATTCCTCCCAGGGCCGGACCCAGCTGAGACGGAGCTCCGCTCTGGGACTTGGGCGGCCAGCTGACTCAGAACAAGGACGTTTCAACTCCAACCTGTCAGCGATGGAGCTCAGTTCTTGGAACCTCCTCTTTCCTTGAAAATCTCTGGGGTTTCCTTCACAATGCCTCCCTCCCAACAAGAACAGAAGCAGGGTGGTTGGAGAGAGAAGGAAAATGTGAGTTTCCTGCCTTAGGCCAGCTGCAGATAACTCATCTCTGGTTTCCGGAAACCTCCATCTGTGAGCATTTATTTCTGCTGAGAAAAAAAAAAAAATCTCCCCAGGAAGAAGGAGGGGTGAAAAGGTATGGAGAGACGGGTGGCAAGATTGTTCTCTCCTCACGTGCCCTTTCTACCTGACTCTCACCTACCCCATCCTACAGATTTCAACAGGGTGCCCTCTCCCAGATCTAATGGTGCCCACTCTCCACCTCACACCTCCCCAGGACTCTGGACTCTCCCACCACCTGACTTAAAATATCGCTTGAGAGCTGCTGATTCAGTTCCTTCATCTCAATCTGTGGTACGTTCCCTAAGAGCAAGAATTACCCACCTCAACGGCTGCCCCAGGATCTGGCAGACAGTCCACAAATATTCACTGATGAAATGAAGGAAAGCATCAATGACCCCTCTCTCTATGTCTATCCCCCAACCTCCCACCAATCACAAACTGAAAGCACTTTTAAGAACCTACTTGCATAGATTCCTAAGAACCAGGACACATAAACAGTAGCTTTCTCACACTTTCCTAACTTTACAATCTGTGGACTAGTTACTGAAAAGAATGTTTTAGCAGGAGCATGCTTCCATGTCTTAGTTTGGCCATTCTTTTTCCTGGGAAAGCTCCTGAGACCCAAACCTCTAACCCAGACTTGTCCCCACTGTCAAAATGAAGCCACATTAGGATGGAGGCTGGAGAGGGGCATTCAAAACCACACTGATGCCCCATAGAGAATTTAACCCAAGAACACACTCAGGTCCAGCCCAAGCCAGGGCAGACAGAATTGTAGGTTGTGATAACAAGGGTTTCACTAGACTATGTCTATTCTGAGGGGTCATTTTCTAAGGCAGTTTCAACAGAAAATAATCTGATTCATAGTCTTCACATTGACAGACCATGAGCCCTGGCTTTAATTTAGGGAAAATTTGCCACTTTATTGAGGTGGCCACCTGATGTAAACAGCTGATTCACTGGGAAAAAAAAAAAAACAAACTAGATGCTGGGAAAGACTGGAGGCAGGAGAAGAAGGGGGCTACAGAGGATGTGATGATTGGATGGCATCACTGATTTAGTGGACATGAGTTCAAGCTAACTCCAGGAGACAGAAAGACAAGGAAGCCTGGAGTGCCACAGTCCATGGAATTGCAAAGACTTGGACACAACTTAGCGACTAAACAACAATTCCTAATGAATTTGGTCTTAAAAGTTCTCCGCATCCTTCTCTTGATCTAATGATCTATTTTAGAACCTGACCATCCTTAGTCCAGAGTTCTTCCTCAGAACTACCCCAAAGTCTATCTGCCAACGTTTAAACTGGAGTTCATTTTTTAGACATGGAGACATGTCTTAGAAAAAAACACCAATCATTTGTAACAACTGCGTTTCCGGACCCAGTTATATAAAACTTACCTTTTTTGTGATCCTTTGCATTGGCTAATATTTACATGAATTCACGTTTCCCGGGGAACACACTAACTCCACAATTAGGAAGATGGCCAGGGCTGGCTGGGGTAACCTGGGGAAGCTGATTTAGGTTTCGACATTGGACTTGGATAATCCATCAAAGTTTATTACTGTTTGGCTGGAGTAGAATGAAGAACTGAGAGTCATTTCCTCTTGGTCTTTCCTCTGCAGAAAGGAGAAACAGCTGGCTCTCCCTGTAAGAACTTAGCCTCACCCTCACTCCCAAGCCAGCACATTCTTGGAGGGGCCTGGCCTGGATCTTTCTAGTTCAAAGTCAGCTCACCTCATCCAAACAATAAGAGAACTCGTTATACAGTACTGCTCACGAGGCAATTGGTCACACTGCCCTGTGCTTGCATGCAAGGTACTCAGCCAGCATTTATCACTTTATTATTGCTAAAATCTCACAATACGAATAATAATGGCTAACATCTATTAGACACCAGCTCTTGTCCTAGTAACACTTTTGGCATTATCTCAGACCCCCCAATCACTATGATTCTGATGTCATTTTCCTCATTTCGTAAAACAAAGAGCAGAGACTTGGGTAAGGCATGGTCACATAGCTGGTCTAATCTTCATCCCTTACCAAGAGCTACTCTCTGAAGTTAAACAGTTCTCTGGAATCTGGCAGGAATCCTCCTGCACATAGAACTGTCATACCTGATTGAATAATGGGGTTGAGAGTAACAGCCTTCTTTCCCTCCACATCTTCCTCCCTCATCCCTACTGCCTCTGCCCCTCATCCCACCTGGTGGGGTCTCAATGCTGGTGAGTTGGCACTTGCATTCTGTGAACAGGTCTTCTTAGAGAAAGAGAGAGAGAGAAGAAAAACCAAAACCTGTCTGTCTGAACGTAACCAGAGATTAGCACGCCTGTTTGGTGTTTTAATTCCTGAAATAAAGGCAGCTGTGTTTATTTCCATGTTGCCTCTTGCAGACAAGGGTTCACTTATTTAACTAGGGACAACCAGGTCCTACAAAGTCTAGGATGCATTTCATGTTCTCAGGTATACTCTGAGTGTCTGTGCTGGGAAAGCCCACATCCATTCTAATGACCAGCCTCAAGAAGGACAGAGGGTAGATGGTCCAGAGCATGGTCATTGGAACTCTGGTTTTTGACAGCTCTGATGTATTCTGGGCCCAATTCACATCCGGGCAATTAGCTTCAAACCCCAACCATATGTGTTTCTCATCATGCTCAAAACAGACAGAGGAATATCCGACACCTAACACTAAACTCAGTACTGGAAAGGAGCACTGGGGGAGTGGTGTGGTCCTTGGAGGGTGTTAGGAATCAAAGCTCATGGTGAGAGATGGGGCCTTGGAGGCCTCAGGAATGGAACCATGGCAGAAAGAAAGATCAAGACCACTGGCTTAACCCTTCTTCCAGCTAAAACCTCTCTCTGACACTGTCATGCAGTGCAAAGAACACAGGTTTCACTGCAGGCTGACTTGTGTCTCCACCCCCCAATCCCCCAAATTCATATGTTGAAGCCCTATGCCCACAGTGTGCTAGTATTTGGAGATGAGGCCTTTGGGAAATACTTAGAGTTTGACGAGGTGATACAGGTAGGGCCCTCAACACTCATGCTGGGATTAGCATCCCTACAAGAACAGACACCAGAGCATGCCCTCTCCTCCGTGCACACAGAGGGGCTGCGCCAGGACACAGCAGGAGGGCAGCCAGGGAGAGAGCTCTCACCAGGAGCTCAGTCTGCCAGCACCTTGACCTTGGACTTCCCAGCTTCCAGATCAGTGAGAAAGAAACATCTATTGCTTAAGTCACCCAGTCTATGGTGTTTGTACGGCAACCCGAACAAACTAACACAGGTGTCTAAATCAGACAAGGATTCATTCTTGTTTGTTTTTAATTTTTAATTGGAGGGTAATTGCTTTACAATGTTGTATTTGTTTCTGCCACAGAACAACATGAATCAGCCATAAGTATACACATATCCCCTCCCTCCTGAACCTCCCTCCCACACCCGCACCCCATCCCATAGGTTTGTCACAGAGCTCCCTGTTATACAGCAACTTCCCACTAGCTCTTTATTTCACACCTGGTGGTGTATATATATGTCAGTGCTACTCTCTCAATTCGTCCCACTCTCTCATTCCCCACTGTGTCCACAAGTCCATCCCCTATGTCTGCGTCTATATTCCTGCCCTGCAAATAGGTTCCTCGGGAAAAGGTTCACATTCTGACTCCGCTTGTGACCTTGGACAAGCTATTGTGTTTCTCTTGCCCATCATTTTGTGGGCAGACTACACACTGAGAACAATGGTTGTCTGACAGCTCTGTGAGGTGGGTTGAGAGTGGTGGAGGTGAAAGGCACCCAGCACTTTTCCTGGCACCTCCATCCATGTCAGTTCCCTTTCCCCCAACTCAAGGGTCCTTAGTGCTAGAATCTGGGATGCACCATTCCCATCAGCCTCCCATGCATGTTCTGGCTGATCTCACAAATGGGCACCTCCTTGGTCAAGTTCAGCCCACGGATGTGTTTTGTTTGCCCTGTACCGATGTTTGGGGACATCTGGATCATTTATCAACATTTAAATGATATAAAATTTCACATAAAGATCTCAGTCTCTGGTTCTTCTTGAGAAATAAGATGTCATGACACTGGACCTGCATTCTTCCAGCGGGGAGGGGAGTGGGATCCCCTCGGGCAGAGGGTTAGCCCTCACCTGCATCCACCAGGCTGGCTTCACCCACTTGGACCTGCTGGCACCTGCGGGCCTCTCAGTGAGTGGCCCATGGGTTAACTGGGCTGGTGCAATCTGGCATGAGCCGTACTTTTCCTAACTGCCCACAAACAATGGTTTTTAAGTACAGTTTCAGGATCTGTCCCCTGATATAAGGAACAATTAGCACATTCCTGAGTCACTGCTTTATTCATTTATATATCTATTGTGAGCTAAGGAACATTCATAGAGAGGCGGGGATCTTAGTTCTTAGAGTGAAACTCAGTTTTTGCAACCGGGGGGTTGGCTGACCCAGCTTTGCTCCCGTCACTCAACTTCTTGGGGCCTCAGTTTTCTCCTCTGTAAAAAGCGGGCCCTGAGTGAGATGATCCCTATTGTGTCTTTCCATATTTGTGTAATTCTTATGTGAAATTCAAGCACATGGCTAAGAAATTTAAGACAACTCTCTTTATTTCTGAGCTTTAAAGGTTTTCATGAAAGCAGAGCTCTTAAAACACTTCACTGACCCTTAATACAGGTCTTAACTAAATGTAAACAGGACTCGAATAATGGCCTTGTTTAATGTTCTGCCCACTCCAGGCTTGGGTCTTTAGCCCTGATGTTCTGCACTTAACACACCCAAGAGGAATGAACACCAGCCCATTAAGAGTTGATGTCCAACTTCCTGTCCCCAGGAGATCCTGGGGCGCTGGGCTATGCTTGTTTCTCTGCCCTCATTTTACCAACACACAAATCCAACCACACCACCACCTACTCCCCGGTGCTCTGGACAAGTGGGCTTACTTTCAGTTCCGTGCTCAGGTCCGTTGCTACCACAGGACCTTTGCACCTGCAATTGCCACTACCTGGAGCCCTCTTCATTTAGTTAATATCCACTGATCCGTCAGATGACAGCGCAAGCATCACATCACCATCCCTGGCCTCCTTGGCAAAACCGAGTCCTACTAACGCCAGCTCTCATCATGTCAACTGTGTTGTGATAGCTGTCACAGGCACATTATTATTAATACATTTTACATGTGTGATCAGTTGACTAACGATTATTGCCCCAACTGAACATATTGGAAATTCCAGGAAAAGCAGCGTCTACATCTATCTTTGTTCATTATTGTGTTTCCAGTGCCTGGCTGATGGGGAGGCACTGAAACATTTCATGTATGAATGAATGAACGAGTAGTGGACACTACTGGGAAGATTCTGGAAGACAAACTCTTCAAGGACCATATCTTATCGAGAGTTTTATCACCAAAACCTAATAGCAATGACGGTGACAATGATGGTAAGAGCTCCAAGTAAGTACCAACTCTGTTCTTATAGACTATTTATGCAGTAACTCAATACATCACAAGAATCTTATGGAAGCAGGCACATTTCCTATCCCTATTTCACGTAAGAGGAAGCCAAGGCACAAAGAGGTTGGTAAAACCTCTTAGTAAAAGAAGAACAGCTATAAAATCCTAAGTGGTGTAGTCCCAACCACTAGACCATCCTGCCTAACATGGTCAATGAGGCATAAGAAATGTTCACAGAGTAAATGACAGCTGCTAGATGTCACCCTCTACCCCCTGTGCCCCAGCCACCCACACATGCACTATATACATGGACAAATGGACAGGGCCTCTCTGGAGCAGAAGTCTAGACAGACAAGGGCCCCGGAACTTAACAGTCAGAAAAGATTCAGAAAAGCCAACAGAAGCAGCAATAAGAATCAAGCAGAAAGCAGAACTTAAGGTGAGGCTCCCGGAGTGATGGTGAGGTGCAGCTCCCTGCCCCAGTTCAGGCCCATGGAGGGGAGGGTCCCCAACTGGCCAGCCACGTACCTGATGTTTTCATTCAGTGCATAGAGCTCATTGCTCTGCAAGCCGCCCCCTTTAAAGACGTTGATCACGGCAGTCTGGACGCTGCAGGGAAATAAAAAGACCCCCAATGAGTGGATCTGCCTCCCCGGGGCCACCTCCACTAGCAGCTCAGAGCCGAAGGTGGGGAGAAGGGCCAGGAAGCCCAGGGCACAGGCAGGCCCACGTTTTCTCTCCCTGGAATCCATCACTTGCACATGAGGATCCTCGGAAAGGGAGGAAGACTGAGGCCAAGAGGACAAAAAGAGGCCCTCTCCCCGCATTTTCTCGCAGGCTGGCAGCCCTGCTGGGGAGCAGCCTTAATGAAGGGCAGGCAGTGGGATCTGCTCTCAGGAAACTGCGTGGCCAGCACCTGCGGGTCTGAAAGAATCCCACGTGGCACTGGCTGCAAGCAGTTCACCCCAGCCTGCAGTTCTCTCACTTAGGGGGCCTCTGTCTTCACAGCCTGGAAAGGATCATGCCTTGCCTTATCTTAATGTTTTTTAAATTTTGCAATTATGGATTTTAATTGTCCTCGCCTTTTATTTTACTTTTTTAAAACAATTGGAATATAATTGCTTTACAATGGTGTATTAGTTTCTGTGATAACAATGAAGTGAATCAGCTATATGTATACACAAGATCCTTTCCTTCTTGGACCTCCCTGCCAGCTCCCCCCTCAATCCCACCCATCTAGGTCATCACAGAGCACGGAACTGAGCTCCCTTCAGAGCACTGAAGCCTGAGCTGCACACCGGCTTCCCACCAGCGATCTCTTTCACAGCTGCTGGTCTGTGTATGCCACTGCTCTCCCGATTCATCCCACCCTCCCCTTCCCCCTCTGCGTCCACACATCACTTCTCTATGTCTGCGCCTCTGTTCTTGCCCTGCAAATAGGTTCATCTGGACCATTTTTTTCTAGATTTCATATATATGCCCCAATATACGATATTTGTTTTTCTCCTTCTGACTTACTTCACTCTGTATGACAGACTCTAGGTCCATCCTTTTAATAGTACTTTCTGGGAAGAATTCCAGAAGGGCTGGCCTCACTTCCCCTTCCCCTCCCGCGAGTGTCCAGGCAGAAGAGTTGATCCCTTGAAGGACCCAGGTAAGTCTCTGGACCCAGCCCAGCATTTCAGCAAGGAGCTGATCACAAGCTTGTCTTCACCCCAGGTTTCAGGCTTTATTAAAATGAACCAGGTTCTACTTAACATCAAAACATTTCAGATCTCCCCTCCCTCACCATCATGAGGTGTGCATTCATTAAAAAAAAAAATTGATAATGATCCAAATGACAAAAAAAAAACCCTCAGTAATGCTTTAAAGTAACAATGCATTTGATTTATCCAAAGAGGAACCACACGATTTGAAACACAGCTCCAGGAGGGTGAGACATAGTACAGATTCAGTCTCTACTCAGGACCTGGTACACAGATTGGCTGGGCACTTTATGAAGGCTCAGAGTCTCCTCTCCCAGCCACCAGTAGCTTCCAGGTGGGGATCAACCCTGGTCTACACTGCATTGCTAGCTTGTCACAGATGCGTGTCTAGTCTTCTTAAACAGGTAGCAGGTGACTGGAGGTTACTTAAATGTTCCCACCCTCGGGTTGTCTGACAACTGGCATGGGCCTAATGTTAAGTTCTGATCCAACTGTCCCAGGCTGGTTAACTGATTTTAAGAGCCCAGAAGCCCCCAGTGGTCCGCTTCCCCTCTATTCAAACAAGGAAAGACAGGGAGAGAAAAAGAGGGACAAACTAAGAGTATGGGATTAACAAACTGGGATACAGCAAACAGATAAGCAACCAGGATTTACTGCATAGTACAGGGAGCTATGTTCAATATCTTGTAATAACCTATTGTGAAATATAATCAGAAAAAATAACTGAATCTCACACAATACTGTAAATAACTGTATATCAATACAAAAAGAAAAAATACATTAAAAAAAAAAAACAAGAAAAATTGACGGATACAGTTGCCATAGGGAAACGGGCACACTGTATCAGTCACCCCTATACCCATGACCTGCTGGCGCTGTGATTTCAGGAGATGCTGAAGCTCAGCCAGCCCCTGGCCCTGGCACTCCAACCCCTACCCCACCACCACCTTCCCGCCCACCCAGTGCCTCCCATACCTGTTCCAAGCAGAGTTGGAACTCAGCTGCAGAGCCTGGCGGGCTGCCTGGAAGCGGGGCAGGTCGCTGAGCGCTGGGGAGCTCATGAAGCGCGGTCTGGGCCTGCGGAAGGAGCCCATCTTGGGGAACTCGACGGGCAGGCTGGGGGCGAAGCCACGGGTCATAAGTCCAGGTGAGGGGGCAGCTTCTCCTCTGGACCAGAAGGTTCCGACTGCCCACTCAAAGGGCTCCTCCCACGGCTGTCTTCCAGCCCTCAGGCGTTCTCAAAACCACGACGTTGGCCAATACCTGAAAAGAGAGGCCAGCTTTTCTTGAAAACACCTGGGCTGAGCAGATCCCATCATGGGGGAAGCTGGCTGGGACTTCCTGGCCAAACTACCCTAAAAAAAAATTCCAGGACCCCAGAGTACTATCTATAACTTGCATGGTCCCATTCACAAGTGTGCACAAGCCTCCTTTTGGTTATAACCTTGTGGTCACCCCCAGGTGGAGAGGCACTCACAGTGGGTTGAGGCCAGTCCTACAGAAAAGTGATTGCTAAGCTACGTTTGACTGTGGTCCCCATGCACAGCTATCAAAGTTTGGGCCCCCACTGAGTTTCTGTAGCTTCTACCAAGTTTTTCATTGAGATTAAAAAAAAAAAATAACAAAAACAAAAATAGAGCACACAAGAGCTCCTTGTCTAGGCACTGAAGATGGTCCATGACACACCCTGACGACCAGAGCAGCCCACGTGCATCGCTCAGTATTTCCCAAAGCATCAGTGCCTCTTCCCTCAGGCTCATCTCCTCACCCTCCCTTGCCTGCCATTCATTCATGTATTCTATCAGAACATATTTATTAGCTACTATTTACTAACCAGGCTTCCCTGGTGGCTCAGTGGTAAAGAATCCACCTGCTAATGCAGGAGACATGGGTTGGAACTCTGGGTCAGGAAGATCCCCTGGAGGAGGAAATGGCAACCCACTCCAGGATTCATGTCTGGAGACTCCCATGGACAGAGGAGCCTGGTGGGCTACAGTCCACGGGGTCGTAAAAGAGCTGGACACAAATTTGTAATAAACAACAGCGATTTATTAACCATGTGAGCTGTGTAGCATCTGAAGATTTCTAAGACCTAGTCCCTGCCCTCAAGAGGCTCACGGTCTGTGGGAAGAGAAGTTGTCATGTATTTGCTCATGCAACAAACATTATGAAGCCCCTGCAGTGCTTTAGGCACTCAGGCCTTGGGGATGCATGTGGCCTTGGAGAATGTGGTCCCTGCTCCATGGAGCTGTTCCAGGTGAGGCTGCAGGCTTTCGATTGTATCTACTATTTCCCTTGGGGCTTCCCTGGTAGCTCAGCTGGTAAAGAATCCACCTGCAGTGCAGGAGACCCCGGTTTGATTCCTGCATTGGGAAGATCCACTGGAGAAGAGATAGGCTACCCACTCCAGTATTCTTGGGCTTCCCTTGTGGCTCAGATGGTAAAGAATCCACCTGCAATGCAGGAGACCTAGGTTCGATCCCTGGGTGGGATGATCCCCTGGAGGAGGGCATGGCAATCCACTCCAGTATTCTTGCCTGGAGAATCCCCATGGACAGAGAAGCCTGGCAGCCTACAGTCCTTGGGGTTGCAAAGAGTCGGACAAGACTGAGCGATGAAGCACAGCAGAGCCCTGTTTCCCTTGCCTAGAATCCCCTCCCTCTTCCTCTCTGCTTATCTGAATCTAACTTACCCTGCAGGGTTGGGTTCAATGATATTGTCTCCTGGAAACCTTTATGACTCCATGGTTAATGACTTTGAGTGAATCTGGGTTCAAATTTTAACAAGGTCACTCCCAAGTTGTGTGACTTCGGGCTGATTGAGTCTGAGAGTCCTCAGCCGCTAGCAATGCCAACTTCACAGGACAGATAAGAGAGGAAACGAGATGGTGTGACACGCCCAGCAAAATAGTAGACCCAAGGCTCTCAAGCACCGGCTATTTCTATTCAGACCTGACTTTCTCTCTTTTCTGGGCACTTTTGAACCTGCTGTTTCAGTCTTTTATTCTTCGGTCAGCGTCAAGCCCAAACTGACGATGCAAAGTGAGTTTGGGAACTGGTCAGAGGGAAGGACAAAAGGAAATCACCAAGATCACAGTCACTTTTTTCTTCCAAAGCTTTAGGGTTAGCCCAGAAGTATTTTCAGTGGCACCTCACCAGCTTATTCTGCTGTGTCCCCAAAACCAACACTGAAAGAAAAAGATATTCCAGCCACAAATGCCAACTTTCCAGCTGGCAGGGGGAGCAGGTTTTGCAGGCCCAGCTGCGGTGTTGGAAGAAGGAAGAATCCAGGTCCCTCCTCCCAGGGAAACAAGCTGCCCTTGTCGGCGAAGCACTAAGGCTGCTAGCTGGGCCCTGAGACTGTCCATCCAGAGGGCGCGGGCAGGGCTATCACTCCCTGTAGACAGTGGGCACAGTGACAATGAACTTGTGAAACCAGGAGCCAAGAAAGGAATTGCTCATCCTACCTCTGACATTTTTTAAATGTGTCCCACTTTCTCTGACAGTCTGCCCTTCACCCCATTCTCAGAATGAGCCAATGATGACTAAACTTTACCAATAAATGCTGAGGAAGTCATGATAGGCCTTCTCACTTTCAGAGGGTCTCAATAACCCCACAAGTGCCCCTGGAAGGTGGAAAGATCTATGCAAATAAATGAGTGGGGCAATGCAGTAATAAAACCACGGGAGCCCTTCAGACACCTTAAACTAGCTGGCTTTGGGATTTAACTTGCCTGGTAAAGGTCACATCATTAAGAGAGACTCTGTTTCACCGCCTTTCTTTAAATGAGCCTGTTAAGTGCAATTCATCTGTGTAATTATGGGATATTAACTCCATTTACGAGGATCCTAAACTCCAGGTGATGGAGCTGCCTCCCACTCAGGGGCACCTGTACAGGGAAGTAAAAAGGTGAGCAGAAGGCATCATTCGAGTCTTCTGGTTTCCGGCGGAAACATCACTTCTCCAAGAGGCTGGGCAACACAGCGGACCCCGGGGGCAGGCTCCTGCCCCTCATCCCACTTCTCAGTTACTGCCTCCCGCCCCACTGCCAGGCTTCCTGCTCCAAGCCGTGTGCACATCGGGAAGCCTCATGGGCAGCCCCATCCACATACGCAACCCTTTTAACTACGGGTGACTTTCAGCCAAAAGGATGATGACCGCGGCGTCCTCGGCCTCGCATCAGCCGCGCAGGAACACACAGCCAGGAGCGTCTCTGACTCATTCGTCCCCTGCAAAACCTGCCACCCTCAGATCCAGACATTCCAATGCTGTCTTCATCCACCATGCCTACTTCCGGCTGGAGCCAAGAGGCCTCCCCAGAGCACCGAGAGGAAGCTGCTGGGCGCGTTGACGAGAGGGGCCTAAAAGGGAAAAGCTGGCACACCCGGTATCCACCTGCCATGGCACTGCCTCCTCACAGCCGGGCTCGTCCCGACCTAAACAGGGCAAGGCGGAAACGCACACGACAGGCGAGGCTTCGGCGTGAAGCCAGGCCAGGCTCTCGCTTACAGGGGGCAAAAGTGAGGCTCAGGGGAGCAGAGCAAAGTCTGATGATCGAGGTAGGAGAGAGGCGGGACTGGCTGAAAGTTTCCCAGCCCCCACCTAGGCCATTCTGTAGGCTCTTTGAAGACAGCAATCAGATCGAGACTTACTCATCTCTGTAACCTCAAGCCTAAGGGCACTGCTGAAGATAAAAATGAAGACTAGCAATTCATAAGGCACCAACTGCCTGCCTGACCTGATGACAAATGCTGTCACCAAACCCCATCTGAAGATCAGAGAAGTTAAGCAACCTGCCAGAAGTCACACAGCTATTAGGAGGCAGATCACTGACTGACGACTGGCCTCATCCTATCCTAATGGACTGGCCTCAGCCCATTCTCCCTCTCCTGGGAGACCAGACCTGGCCAGGAGAATCACGACTGAAGCTACCAAGTTCGGCAGGAACATCTAGTCACAGAATGTCGTATTAAAATTTAGACCTCATGCCCCAGAGATGGATAAACCGACGTAAGGAACACTAAGACCACATTTGTGGCCAGGGGAGCACAAGCAGAAAACAAGGAATGGTGAAAGCTTGGACTGCTTTATTAGACACCCCACCCCTTACTATCTGTGCGACCTTGGCAAGTCTCTTGACCTCTCTGAGGCTCAGTCACCTCCTGCAGGAGATGAGCTAGCTAGCGTGACAACCTCAGGGTTGAATGAGGATAAAAGGAGGATATTTGTAAAACACTTAGATGGAAGAGTGCGTGGCAAACAGCAAATGCTTCATAAGTGCTTGTTAAATAAATAACTTGTTATTTCTAAATCTCTAGGCAATGACAGCAGTGGGAACATAGCAACACTTCCTCCGGCTTATGGCGACCTCACAAACATCTGGAAAATACTCCAGTTGGGAGCAGGCCAGGTCTCTGAGCCCCCATGGTGGTCATAGAGCATTAGGGCCTTGGGTAACTCAGGATGTTATTTATTGAGGCATGATGCCTTTCAACTCCTTTCCTGCAGCGTGGTTTCTGGGTGGCAGTGGGGTGGGGGTTGGTCACAGAGTGAAGCAAGCTAAGAATTACTGGCCCTTTGGCCCAGTAGTTCCACTTCTAAGAATGTACCCTACAGAAATGGTGACATGGTCCTGAAGACTGGCAAATATGCCAGTTTTTTGCAGTAATGAAAAACTGGAAACTACCAAAATATCCACCCAGAGGGGGCAGGTTAATCAACTACAGTACCCCCTAAATGGAACAGTTGCTACTCAGTTGCTCAGTTATGTCTGACTCTTTGCAACCCCATGGACTGTAGCCCAACAAGCTCTTCTGTCCATGGAATTTTCCAGGCAAGAATATTGGAGTTGGGTTGCTATTTCCTCCTCTAGGTGATCTTCCCCAGCCAGGGATCAAACCCATGTCTTCTGTGTCTCCAGCATTGCAAGCAGATTCTTTACCATTGCGCCACCTGGGAAGCCCAAATGGAACAGTTCAGTTCAGTTCAGTTCAATTCAATCGCTCAGTCGTGTCCGACTCTTTGCGACCCCATGAATCGCAGCACACCAGGCTCTCAAGGATGAGTGGTCACTAGAGGCTTTCGAATCAGGCAAACCCTGGCATCAATGCTCATTCTGCCACTCACTGACTGTAGGAGGCAGAAAAACTGGCCCCCGAAGATGGAGCCACTTCTTAGTCCTCAGAACCTGAGACCATTGCCTCGGGTGGCAAAAGATGTAATTAAGTCAAGGATCCGGAGAGAAGAAGCTTAGTGTGGATCATCCAGATGGGCCTATAAATACAATTACATGTACCCCGATAAGAGGGCTGCAGGAGACTGGAGATAGAGGAGGAGACACAGACACACAGAGAGAAGATGCAAAGACAGAGAAGAGACGGGAGAGATGCAGCCACACACCAAGGAACGCTGGCAGCCACCAGAGGAAGCCGAAAGGGGAAAGAAACAGATTCTCCCGATGCAGCTGCAAGTTGGTATGCTGTGAAAAAGAAAACGAGATTCACCCCTAGAGTCTCTGGAGGGCGTATGATCCTATGATACATCGATTCTGAACTTCTGACTCCAGAACTGTGAAAAAATAGAGTTCCGGTTTTTTTAAGACTTTTTTTTTAATGTGGACCATTTTTAAAGTCTTTATTGAATGTGTTACAGTATTGCTTCTGTTTTATGTTTTGGTTTTTTGGCTTAAGATGTGGGATCTCAGATCCTTGACCAGGGATCAAACCTGCATCCCCTGCATCAGAAGCCTAAGCCTTTTTTGAAACGCTATGTGTTAATTTTGCAAAACTGTTTGTTTTGTACTGGGGGTATAGCCAATTAACAATGTTGTAATAGTTTCAGGGGAGTGGCAAAGGGACTCAGCTATACATATACACGTATCCATTCTCCCCCAAACTGGAAGTCAAAGTCTTAATCACTAGACCAGCCAGGGAAGTCCCCACGCCTGTTGTTTAAAGCAAACCAAGGCTGTGGGCATTTGTTACTGCAGCCACCACCAATGAATATACTCACTGTGTCCCTGGCCCACCCTGCACAGCAGGGTCTACATCGAAAACATGGGAGCCTGGAGAGCTGTGGTGCTGCCAAGCCAGATGATCTACGAGCAGCTTGGCATGGTTCCTGGAATCACGCAGGTGCCACCCCACGTGCTATGGAGGTTCAGACCAAAAGGGCCAGAGCCAGGCTCCGAGTCACCACTTCCAATCGAGGCAGGCGACTTAGGATTGGTGGTGGTAGTGATGGTGTGGGGCTGGTTGAGACAATTTAAAGGAAGATTTACAACAGGCTTGGTATGCAGCGAGCGCTTGATATCTGCTGCTGCTAAGTCGCTTCAGTTGTGTCCGACTCTATGCGACCCCATAGACGGCAGCCCACCAGGCTCTGCGTCCCTGGGATTCTCCAGGCAAGAACACTGGAGTGGGTTGCCATTTCCTTCTCCAATGCATGAAAGGGAAAAGTGAAAGTGAAGTCGCTCAGTCGTGTCCGACTCTTCGCGACCCCATGGACTGCAGCCTACCAGGCTCCTCTGTCCATGGGATTTTCCAGGCAAAAGTACTGGAGCGATATCTGCTACCTATTGCTTATTTTTATTACCACCACCACCACCGCTGCTGTCTTAGCCTGCTCAGTCTGCTATAACCAAATACCACAGACGGGGTGGATTCAAGCAACAGACATTTATTTTCTCACAGTTCAGGAGCTACAAGTTCACAATCAAGGTGTCAGCAAGGTGGTTCTCTCCTGAGGCCTCTCTCCCTGCCTTGCAGACGGCCACCCTGTGTCCTCGCGTGGACTTGCCTCCATGTGCCTGCATCCCTGGTGTCTCTCTGTCCAAACTTCCTCTTCTTATAAGGACACTAGTCATATTGGAGAGGGTCCACTGTAATGAGCTCGTTTTAACTCAGTCAGCTCCTCAAAGTCCCTATCTTAAAATGTTACATTGGCCATAAAGGCTTGTTGGGTTTTTTTCCCTTAAGATGTTACAGAAAAATCCAAATGAACATTTTGGCCAACCCGATACAATCACATTCTAAGGTTCTAGGGGCTGGATCTCACCATACAAATTCTAGGGGCACACAATTCAGCTACAGCCACCACCACCATCATCAATGACACGATCACAAAACCTTCCTTGCCTAAAGTTTCTGAGTTACAGAAACCACAGTGTTTTAGTAGATGTTCTCTATGAAGGACCAATGAGGCTAACGCTTAGGAAAATATGCTTCTAGAATGATTTAAGTAGTTAAGTTTTGAGTGCTTTTCAGTTATCTGGGAAGCCAGAGTCCTGTGTCCATGAAGCATGAGGCAGTTAGAGGGCTCCTGGGTGGTGTCACTGGCCTTGCTCTTCCCCGGGCTCATTGCATGGGGTTACTTTGGAAACTCGGGATCCACAATGTGTATCTTGGAGAAGAATGTGGTGTCTTGCCTTCTCCTCTCGGCTTCTAGGGCCAGGGCACGGGGAAGGGGGGCAGCCTACGGGCTGGACCAGTGGGCAGAAGAAGGTGGTATACCTAGTGGAAAATACAAATAAATTCTATTGTACTAAGGCTCCAACCCTCGGCTCTGAAAAGGGAAGTAGGATCATGGCAAAACTTAAAGAAGTGGGTGGCTTATAATGACTCGGAGGCTTCCAGGAAAAAGCCATTCTGAGGGTAAATAACAAAGAAGTCAAACAAAACTGGGTACTCAGTCTGATGTGGCCGCCCAGAAAACAGAAAACAGGAGAAGCCCGTTCCCAGGGAAACCAGACAGACAGCTCATCTGATAGGCCCCTTCACCCCCACCCAGGTGGCCCTGAAGGCAGGAAGCCCAGCACGGAGCTCCTCCCCTGGGACAGGAACACAGAGATGAAGAGCCAGTGACCTTCCACACCCTCAGGATTTAGATACCATCATTCAACTCCACCCATCCATTCTCTTAACTATGGCCAGAGCAATCTTGATCATGATGACCCCAGAGAATGATGGCATATTCACTGAGGGCAAAGAAAGGAACAGGCACTTGACATGCCTTATCTTGGTGCCTTTGAAATGAATTCAGGGGGGCTTGACCCAAAACCTTTAGTGATATAGATTAGAATAGAAAATATCAGACCATCCATTTGGGGGAAATGTGCATATCACACATTTACTGAGACTAAATATATCAGTATTTCCTACTGTCAAAGTGTTAGAAAGCCCCTGAAAAGACACATGTTCATTGTAGCCCAATGTTCATTGCAGCACTATTTACAATAGCTGGGACATACAAACAACGTAGATGTCCACTGACGGATGAACGGATAAAGAAACTGTCGTACATATATACAGTGGAATATTACTCAGCCATAAAAACGAATGCCTGTGAGTCAGTTCTAATGAGGTGGATGAACCTAGAGTCCATTATGCAGAGAAGTCAGAAAGAGAAAAACAAATAACATATATTAATGCATATATGTGGAATCTAGAAAGATGGTACCAATGAACCTGTTTGCAGGGCAGTAATGGAGACTCAGACATAGAGAACAGACTCGTGAGTACAGAGGAGGGAAGGAGAGGGTGGAATGAATGGAGAAAGAAGTACTGAAATATATACACCACCGTATGTGAGACAGATAGCCAATGAGAATTTGCTGTATGACTCAGGGAACTCAAACTGGGGCTCTGTGACAACCTAGAGGGGTGGGATGGGGTAGAGGTGGGAGGGAGGTTCCAGAGGGAGGGGACATATGTATACCTATGGCTGATGCATGATGATGTATGGCACAAATCGACACAGTATTGTAAAGCAATTATCCTTCAATTAAAAATAAACATATTTAAAAAAAATGCTTGGAAGCCCTGTGTGCTATCATCTTCCCCATCTTACAGAGAAGGAAATGGAGATGCTGCTTTGAACATGAACCCAACACCCCAGTGCCTGCTATGCTCACAGAGCTGTTGCTCCAATGCTTTCAAAGGCTCCCTACAGGTCTTAGAATAAATCCCCAAACCTCATCCTCACATTCTCACTTCCCTTCGCTCTGCACACCAGCTTTCCTTCACTTCCTCTAATACCACCTGCTCTCTCCTGCCCCAGGACCTTTGCATGTGCTGGGCCCTCTGTGTGAAATAGTTCCTGCTCACTTATCCAGGCTCAAACCTGCACACCCTTTATCACCTAAACTTCACTTGCTCAGAGAGGTCCTACTCCTTCTCCCCCGGCCCCCCCACCCCGATCAGGTCGCACCACCCCCCAGAGCACCCTCCTCACCAGGGACCAGTTTCGTGGAAGACAGTTTTCCCATGGATGGGGGCAGGGGATGTTTTGGGGGTGATTCAATTTCATTACATTTATTGTGTATTTCATTTCTATTATTATTACATCAGATCCACCTTAGATCATCAGGCATTAGATCCCAGACAGAGGATGTGGATCCCAGAATAAATCACTACAGAAATATTCCTTATTGTTTCCATGAGGTCCATAAGGGCAGGGACTGTGTCTACTCTGTTGCCAAGTGCATCCCCAGAGTGCAGTATAGTGCAAGAATTCCACAGATATTTGATGAATGCGCAAATGAGCCAGCCAGAGAGTGATAGTCTTGCTGGGAGACACAGAAACCATAAACAAGTATCAGGTGAGGAATCCGATACCTCAAATTACAGACGGCTTTACTGCTTATTTAACTTATATGCAGAGTACATCATGAGAAACGCTGGACTGGAAGAAACACAAGCTGGAATCAAGATTGCCGGGAGAAGTATCAATAACCTCAGATATGCAGATGACACCACCCTTATGGCAGAAAGTGAAGAGGAACTAAAAAGCCTCTTGATGAAAGGGAAAGCGGAGAGTGAAAAAGTTGGCTTAAAGCTCAACATTCAGAAAACGAAGATCATGGCATCTGGTCCCATCACTTCATGGGAATTAGATGGGGAAACAGTGGAAACAATGTCAGACTTTATTTTGGGGGGCTCCAAAATCACTGCAGATGGTGTCTGCAGCCATGAAATTAAAAGACACTTTACTGCTTGGAAGAAAAGTTATGACCAACCTAGATAGCATATTCAAAAGCAGAGACATTACTTTGCCGACTAAGGTCCATCTAGTCAAGGCTATGGTTTTTCCTGTGGTCATGTATGGATGTGAGAGTTGGAGTGTGAAGAAGGCTGAGCACCGAAGAATTGACGCTTTTGAAGTGTGGTGTTGGAGAAGACTCTTGAGAGTCCCTTGGACTGCAAGGAGATCCAACCAGTCCATTCTGAAGGAGATCAGCCCTGGGATTTCTTTGGAAGGACTGATGCTAAAGCTGAAACTCCAGTACTTTGGCCACCTCATGCGAAGAACTGATTCATTGGAGAAGACCCTGATGCTGGGAGAGATTGGGGGCAGGAGGAGAAGGGGACGACAGAGGATGAGATGTCTGGATGGCATCACTGACTTAATGGATGTGAGTCTGAGTGAACTCCGGGAGTTGGTGGTGGACAGGGAGGCCTGGCGTGCTGCAATTCATGGGGTTGCAAAGAGCTGAAAACGACTGAGCGACTGAACTGAACTGAACTGAAATTACTGCATGAAAACATCCGAATATTGAAATCCGACAAGCCTGGGTTCAAATCCAACCTCTACGATGTATCAGCTGGCTGACCTGGATAAATGACTCAACCTCTCTGAATCTCTGTTTCCTCATCTGTCAAATGAATGTGATATTTATCTCAATGTTGTTAGCATTAAATGAGGCAGCCTAGATCATGGCCTCACCCATAGTGGGAAACCCCCTATTTGGAGCTAGTATTAAATTTTTATAGAACATTGTTCTCCATGAAGCCTTCCAGGTTCCCAGACATGACATCCAGTGTGGGGCTTGGTGGAGTGCAGTCTGGGGCAACCGCCAGGGAGGAAAATCTGACAAGATCTACAACCTGGGGGCTCAGATAGTAAAGAATCTGGCTGGAATGCGGAAGACCCGGGTTCGATCCCTGGGTTGGGAAGATCCTCTGGAGAAGGAAACGGCAACCTACTCCAGTATTCTTGCCTGGAGAATACCATGGACGGAGGAGCCTGGTGAGATACAGTCCACGGGGTCACAGTCACATATGACTGAGTGACTAACACACACAAAATGACGAAGGTTGTGTCCTCGGACACAGCAACGCTACTTCCAGGGATATTACTCTGGGCATGTCGAGTGGCTTCTAAAACCAGAGCTTTCCTACAGCCTTCTTTATAACAGCCAGGGGTCGGGAAGACCCCAAATGCTCAGCACCGAGGACTGGCTCTGACTACTATGGTGTCCCATACGCTGGGATCTAAGAAAGAAGGGTCAACAAACTGCATTGCACTGACTGGGGTGCTCTCCGGGGACACTCTGAACAAAGCGTATTAAAAAGCTAAACATAGAATCATGTGTACGTTAGGCTCTCATCTACATAAAAAAGATGAAAAAGCATATTTGCATATTTCACTAAATGAGCATACAGTATCTCTGAAAAGACAGACCAGAAACGGGTAACCCTGGTTTTCCCCAGGAAGGAAGCTGGGTGGCAGGAACTCAGTGGGGGAGCACTTTCTCTATAAACTCTTATGTAATTTTAAAATTTTGAAACATGAAAATGTATTACTTTTTCAAATAAATAAGTAAAAACAAGTGATGCCCCCCCCACTTCCCTCCCCTTCTCAAAAGTCCAATACAACACAGCTTATACGATTTGTTCAGTCACTCAGTTCTTAGAAGTCGGGATTTAAACTGGGCTCCTGATCCCCAGGGCAATGCTCTAAAATTACCACTCATTCATTCAACACAAAGTTATTTATTTAGCATTTATTCTACAATAGGAGCTGCCTTGTGGAGGGATAAATGAGCCAGAAAATAAACCCTGGTAAGAAAAGATGAAGGGGAGAACCAATTTCTTTCCATCTTCGCATCATGCATCACAAACCATCCTAAAGGGCTGAGCCTAAAACATCCCGAAGAGTGGACAGAAACAACCCAGGTTCAAGGAGGCGTCCACAGACCAATCCAATCTGGATTTTGCCATCTTAGGGTAAAAGCCCAGCTGTCCCAGATCTGAAGTTTTCAAGAGAAGCCCCAAATCCAGACCTATTAAAATGTTTAAATCACTCAATGTGCAAGAGTTGGCAACTAATTCACCAGGCGGACTAACACATTAGGGGCCTCACATAACCCTTCCCAGCTGGGATAGGAAGGGTTCCCAGTAGTAAAGAATCTGCCTGCCAATACAGGGCTGCAGGAGATCCGTGGGTCAGTTGGAAAGATCCCCTGGAATAGGAAATGGCCACCCACTCCAGTATTCTTGCCTGGACAATCCCATGGACAGAGGAGCCTGGTGGGTTACAGTCCATAAAGTCACAAAGTCGGACTCGACTAAAGCAGCTTAGCATGCATATGGGTCTGTGACCTTTGACCACCAGCCTTCTCACACTTTTTACCCAGAGCCTAATTAGAGTATAACGTAAGCCTGCACTACCCAGCTGCTGTGGCCTTGGATAAATAACTTCCTTTCCTAAGATCCATTGATTTCTCAGGTAAGTAAGAGACTTGCCGATGGCCATGGTAACCTCTCAGCACTGCCAGCCATGTGTTCAACCCCTACCCTGTGAGGCCCACATAACTAGGCCCCTTTGACAGACCACGAGGGGGATTAGACCTTGACACAGTGCAAATGGAGAACCAGCCCTCAGCCTTCTGTCATCTCCCACTTGCCGTATCATCTAATTGGTCAACCTCTTAACTAACCAGCTCTCTCTCTTATCTCACCCTTACTCCATCATTGCTTCCTCAGTGAAGCCACAAGCACCCTCTCCTCCCCTCTACACTACATACACACCCAGATACACTCTTCAAACAGGGCCAGTCAGCAGCCCCTGAGATTTCACTAAAAGAAACACATAGCAAACAGCCTGCTCAGCCGACCTAGGAAACCAGATCTGAGCTACCTGGCGCCCGAACGTTTTTAAGAACAGTGGGACCATTTTCCAGATCAATTGCTTCCCATGACGATTTTCCTCTTGTCGGTGCTGGTAGGAATATACTAACCATCATCAGAGGCTGGCCCAGATGGTGGGGTAATGCTGAGCCTCTGTGAGCAACTATCATCTCAGTCCATTTCTGCCCTAAAGCAATGAGGCAGTTTTTATTATTTTCATTTTGCAGAGGAAGAAACTGAAGCCTGGGAATTAACTTGCCAGAAAACTAGTTAAGTGGGACCAAAAGTCAAATCCCACCTGATTCCACGACCTGAACCTCCAACCCACCGTTTTAACAACAGGTCTGCCACAGGCCCACCTCCCATACTTCCCCTCTCAACCATCGCCAACAGCTTCTTACCCGGTTCAGGCAGCCAGTGAGCTCTGTCCCTTACAGGAAGGAGGTTTTTGTTTCTTCATAGTCCCTTCGAGAGAGCTGAAGTCATTGCACTTGTTTACTTGTTCACAGCCTGACTGGCCCTGAGGGCACATAAGTTCTTTAAAGACGTGTGAGAGCTGGCTGGACTTGCTCGCCATTGTACCCTGCTATGCGCACAGTGCTATGCACATAAAAGATGCCCAGGAAACAAAGTTGAATATTGGGATGAAATGTGGACTTCCAGACCAGCAAGTGGAACAACCCTTCCATTTCTGAAAGTGAAACTCTTAGTCGGTCAGTCATGTCCCACTCTTTGCAGCTCCATGCATCACAGCCCGCCAGGCTCCTCTGTCCATAGGATTCTCCAGGCAAGAATACCAGAGTGGGTAGCCATTCGCTTCTCCAAGGGATCGTCCCAACCCAGGGATCGAATCTGGGTCTCCCGCATTGCAGGCAGATTCTTCACCCATTTGAGCCAAGCATACACAAGGGACCAGAAAAATACCCTTCCTTCTGCTTGAACTGGGGTCCACCTTAGCATCACTGGACCTAGGCCACATGGGCAAGAAGTCCTGGGTCTGCCTGCTGGTCAGTGGAACCTACAAGCACAGCAGAGGAAGGCGCCGGCTGCAGGACATGGCACACTTATTTGGATTAAGACCCACCTTTGCAACTTGTAGGAGACAAAAACCAGCAGGAGACAGACATTCTCACAAACGATAAAATGTTAGGAGTCAAGTTTGGACTATGGAAAAAGTTCAACAGGAAGAATGAGACAACTTTCTCAGTCCTCCGCTGGAAATCAGACGCAGACGGAAGAGTCTGGGAGTCCAAATTTGTGCAAGAGTAAATACTGGCACAAACAGGATGCAAGCGCCTGTTTCTCTCTGCTTCACAAGGTTGGCAAAATGTCCCCGGAACTCAGAGCACTGACAATCCCGATCCATCTAGAAATAATTATTTCATTCCAGCATCATCACCCAGGCCTGCCAACCACAATATAATCATCAGAAAAAATCCCCTCCTGTGATACAAGTCAAACAAAACTGTGGGGAATAACCACACCTCTTATTTACTCCTCTCGAAGCCCCACTTTAAGTATCAAGTTTCTTGGAGAGCAAATTGTTTGGGTGTGGCCCATAAATGCCATCCAGAGTGATTCTGCAGTGCCTCCCAGATGATAAACTGAAAAGTCTAGACACCAGTGGTCGCAGAGACTGACCACGCATGATGTAATTGCTGACATGGAACATACATAAAACCCTGAGGGGTGACAGAGCGGTCAGAAGCTACTGTCTGGCAGCCAGCAAGAGTTTTCAGGGTGGGGAGACGTGCGCTAGAATAACATGTGTGATTTACTAAAAATTAGCTTCACTCTCTCATTGCAGGAACAAGAGGGAGTGCTTTCTCATAAGAAAAGGAGACAAAGGGAAGGGGCTCTTCTCCCATGTCATGGGGCCAAGTGCAAAGAGCGCTGGAGAGAGTCAGGAGCCTGAAGGGGCTCTTGGGATCTGATCATTTCAGGGAGGTCATGAGTTCGATTCAAGTTCCTGTAACAACCACATGTTAGAAGGTCTGCTGTGTGCCAGGATCTGAGTAGGAAAAAATGGTTCGGAACAAGGAAGAATGGAGTATCTGCCCCCAGGGGGCTCGGGGGCTCACAGGAAATACTCAAAAGTCATGCTATAAATGCACTATTACACCAACAGCTGTAATTGAAGATGGACGGTTGAGACAAGACCGAGGCAGAAAGATTAAATCGCCTTCTCCAGTTCCAAAGCAAAGCTAATGAAAGGTCGCCCGAAAAATACATGCTCTCCTTTTTCTTGTCTGTTTCTCGAAAGAATATGGGCACTGGACATTGGGAAGGAAATTTGGGGAAGAAAAAAAACAAGCTTTTGGAGGTAAAGCTCAACAGGTACCCTTTTAAAATCTGGCAAGGAAGGGACCAAATATTACGCTTTAATAAATAGCAGTAAGCACCCACTATCCAGAGCACGAAGAAGAGCCAGATGTGGTCCTATCAATAATAAAGAAAAGAGAAAAAAGGAGCAGGAATTTGGTCGTGATTAAAGAAAAACACAGGAAGGCCTAAAGCACTGATGGCAAACAACTCAATGCCTGCAGTGGCCCGAAGCAGAGAACACGCCCAGGCTTGGAGGCCCAGGTGGGGCCACAGCAGACTAAGGAGAACCCTCAGTCTTCTTTCTATTTCTTAAAAAAAAAGCTGGAAGCCCAGGTTTACATGTCAAATCTCCCAATTTTTAAATACTGGAGCAAATAATCTTTTTTTTTTTTCTTTTTTCAAAACAGGACTCAAACCAAACAGGACATTTCTGATGCCCAAGTCTGGCCCCTGGGCTGCCAGTTTGAGGCCCCTTGCCTTAAAGAGTTGGCTACAGAAAAACAAGTATAGTTCGTAACTGCCAGGGCCAGATGAATAACAAGGAAAGAGTGTGATGGTCACTCGGGAGGCCTGTAGGAAGATGAATCCAGACCTGGGAAAAATAATCGGACCAGTAAACTAAAACTTCAGAGGCCTGTGGTAGACCACTCACCACTGACACCTGCACAACACTTTATATGGTCAGCTTTAGGGATCTGTGGGTTCTGAGCCCTCGAATACAGAGGGCCAAGTGTAAAGACTTGAGCATCCTTGGATTTCAGTCCAGGGAAGAGAGGCCTCCTGCATCAGTTTCCTACAGATACCAAGGGATGACTAGTTTCTAAAGCTCATTTTCACATTCACCTCATCTGGTCTCCCCAACAACTCTCAGAAGTAGGCATCATTATGACCCCTATTTTAGAAGGAAAGAGTTTCTGGTTCAGAGGCCAGGGAAGGAACTTGTCTCCAGTCCCACAGTTATGAAAGGGAGGACTTTCATAACTGAGTCCAATAGCACCAGGACTCAAGTCTGGGACGAATACTTTTGCATAATTTCAAAGAGGAGAACTCCAGGCTATCCTGACGTACAGCCAGCCTTTACAACACCGGTCTAGCAAAAACTAATGTTCTCAACCAAGGGTGATCTTGCCCCCATCTCCTCCCGAGGGAGACATTCAGCAATGTCTGGAGGTACCTTTTGCTGCTATAGTGTGAGGAGGTGTGGAGGGTACCACAAGCATCTATCCGATAGAGGTCAGGGATGCCTTTAAACATTCTACAGCACACAGGACAGCTTCCTATGACAAAGAACTATCCAGCCCCAAGTGTCGATATGGATAAGGTTGAGACCCTTGTCAGACTCTAGTGCCTGGCTACTTAACTTGAGACCTAAGAATCAGCAGAATCGGCATCACTTGGGAGCTTGTTAGACATTCAGGCCCCACCGCATGCCCACTGAATCAGATTCTGTGATTTAACAAGATCCCTGGGTGATCTGCATATACCTGAGGAAGCACAGCCCTAGACCAGGCTTCCTTGGCCATGTCGGAATTTTTGCACAGGAAAGAGACCAATCGCGTTATTTTGTAGACAGCAACAGTGAGCAATTGGCCCCGGTCAGACTGCTTGCCCACGGCAATCTCTGATCTCAAATCCAGATCAACCCAGATCTCAAATCCCTGTCCTGCACTATCTCTGAGATGCCAGCCAGGACCAACATATGGCCTTTTTGTACAACTCTCTCATCTGCAAAGTTGATACTGACCTTTGGGGGTGTCTTGGGGACTTTTCTGAAGCCTGAAAGGAATCAATTATCCTGCTGGCTGAGATTTTTTTTAATGATCTCAGAACACTGCATGGGATAACCATGTTCACCCACCACTTTTGCCGGCAGATATTTTACAATGAAAGTGGCCACACAGCTGCCACAGTGGTGGACTCCAGTGGCCAGCAAGTAGCAGAGTTCTCCAAAATGACGGCGGCAGCTGACGTGGTCTCCCCCAACGACACCTGCGGAAAAATGCTGAACCCGTTCCAGAGTATTTAGAATTCAACGACAAGGGTAAAAGGCTTTACACGGAGGATTTACCCAGCTGAGGTCACGAGCAGGTTGTAACAGGGTGTGAGGCAGCTTAGTTCAGAATAATACAGACGCACATCAGAGTCCTTGCTGGATTTTTGCCCCCAGTCCTTGGGAAGAAGAGGAAAACAAATTCCTTCACATATTCTCCCAGGCTCAGCTAAATGGACATATATTCTAGTTCCTGAATGGCCAAGGCAGTCCCAAGCGGTCCCTTAATCCTAGTATTTGCTAGAAACAACCGTTGTCACAGATGCCTTCAACAAAACACAGAACTCGGCCTGCGTCCAGAAGAGCCAGCAAAGTTGAATAAAGTTCTGTAACAAATGAGGAGAGAAGCAAGAAACTGGAGGTGTTGCTGGTGCGTGGTGGCCAGCTAACGTGAAACCAGAACACTGATGAGTATTGAGAGAAATCTCACATTTACCCCCCAAAATTAAGGTGAGGTGTACTTAGAATTAGAGGTAAGTACATGTTTTTTTGGAGCCTATGATTATATGCAAAATAAGTCACACAAATAATTATGAGAGGCTGCTTGGGCACTGGCAGGGGTAGATGTTGACCTGGTTTTTCCAGAGGCCATGGTCAACAGGGAGAGGGATCTTAGCGTGAGTCCCATGGCTCTCCAGGACCCTCTGGGCACAGTTCACCCATAAGCGCAACAGAGCTAGGAAGAGGGTGAGGCGAGTGAGCTATCTGTCTCAGGGCCACGCCCTTGACAGCTCACTCACCTCACCCTAGTGCGCGTGTGCGTGCATGTGTGCGTGCGTGCGTGCATGTGTGCGTGCGTGCATGTGTGCGTGCGTGCATGCGTGTGTGCGTGCTCACTCGCTTCAGTTTTGTCCAACTCTTTGCCACCCTACGGACTGTAACCAGCTAGGCCCCTCTGCCCATGGGGATTTTCCAGGCAAGAATACTGGAGTGGGTCGCCATTTCCTCCTCCAGGGGATCTTCCCAACCCAGGGATGGAATCTGCATCTCCTGTGGCTCCTGCATGTAGGCGGATTCTTAACTGCTGAGCCACCAGGGAAGACCCCAGCTCATTCTAGACCTAGCCTCAAAGCATACACACCACCTGCTTCCAAAAAGATCACTCATATTTTTGACTGAAAGCTTACACAGAGTAAAGGTGGTTGATTTTCATTTTAAACCTAACCTTTAACTATGGAGAAAAATGAGCAAGCCATGACCCAGCCCCAAAACCTCACAGAGCAGGCCTCACATTTCTGACAAAGAACTCAGATAACTGACTTGCTCTCCAATCAGCACAGAGCCAGCTAAACCGGGCTGCTGGCTTCTGCTTCGTAACGAAGCCAGTTTATAATAATATCATTTATTATCCTGCTACAGAAATGGAATATTTTTTAAAGGGAGGAGATAGAGAATGTCCTCCACACATTTGAAGAATATTTAAAAAGCCCCCAAATCACCAGAATATGTTAGGAGTTGGAACTATCAGAGGGGGGGAAAAAAAAGTCAGCTTAAATTTAATAGACCATTTAAATTCCTAGTTGACAGTAATTAAAGAGCAAGCAGTATTTCTTTAAACGGCTGCTAGACAGAACTTAATCCAATTTAGGTAATCACTAACCTTTACTATTTTTTTTTTCCTCTCTCTCTTTCTCTCTCTGTCTAAATGGAATCCAAGGATTGATCTACAAAGGCCATAAACTGGCAAAGCATAAGAAAAGAATATTTAAAGAGCGAGAGACTGGGTGACTGTTACCTCAAAGAGTCAAGTCCAATTAAAATGGAAACAAGTCTGGGGCTCCCTAATTTAAATTGACTATAACCTGGGGCTTCTAACGAGGCTTCTTCACAGCAGAAGCCAGGCCAAGAGAGGTGGCAGTACTTCCTCCTGCATTCTCCCGTTTCAGTACCTGTTGGGCAGGCTGATCACCAGGTCCTGCCCACCAGGGCGACAGCCATCCCCTGCCAGACCAGCACCAGTAATTCTTACAGTCACAGCACCTTCTGGGCCTCTCTCCTTCTTCCATGGAATAACTACTCTCAGAATTACCCACACTGTCCCTTTGATTCCTCCAATGTTGACCCAGTCCCTGTCCTCTCATTTTAATGCGACCACACTGCTCTGATTCAGAAACTTCCATGTGAACAGCTAGGACCTTCTTGAGATCCTGGGATCCTAGGTTCTTCATGGAAGGCCTTCAAGGACACATATCAGAATATACTAGAAAGAACAAGGGGCTTCAGTTAATAGCTGTGTGACATCAGGAAAGTAATTAACCTCTCTGAGTCTTCGTTTTTCACATCTTAAAATCAGGAAAAGAATATCTACCTGCTTGATTGTTGAGAGGTTCACCTGCTTGATTGTTAAGAGGTTCAAATAACATTACCATGACTGAACCTAGCCAGTAACTGCCCAGAAAATAAGTTGGCTCCTTTAACTGTACGTTTTAAGGTAAACCTTGAATCTCCAGCCCCTGCCCAAACCATGAGTTAAGTTCAACGCTGATGCCCCCATCATTGCTTAGCATCACTCAACCTTCTTCTTAGCTCCAAAAGGGACTCTTCCCTCGTAAAACAGTACCTTCTGCTCATCAGGGTACCACTGTCTCTGTTCCCAAATTATTAAACTCATAGCCTGTACAAAACCCACAAAATATTTTATTCCCAACACTCAGCCACTGAAATATTAATTTATAATAAACAGTTAACAAATGATAGTTTCTATAAGCATTGCTTTTAGCAAGAATTTAGTTTCGCATATATAGAGGCAACTCTAGGAAACAAACTTTAAATGATGAACACACCACAGTAGAGATCTTTCAGAAGGCCTCACACTATTTCTCACATCAATTCTGTATCAATCTATCTCTGTAAAAAAAAAGGGGGGGGTGAAAAAAGGCTACAATTCAAGTTTCTGTGTATTCTACATGTACAAGGGCAGTACAAAAGGAATGACCACAGGAGGCTGTTCACATGCACACCTACAAATTCCCTAGGATAGAGAACGTATTAAGAAATCCACAAAGTCCTTATTGATTTCAATTCGACAGATGAATGGTCGAAATACTGCATGTACATTGTTAATAAACAAAGTGAAGATTATGACATTAGGTCTGGATCCCCAGAATGAGATTTTCAAATACCAGTGCGATGGTTTTTAAAGATAAGACGAGGATTACCCTCCCTTCCCCGCCCCCCAGTGAGTCACTCTGTGATATTTAAAAGAAAGAAAAGAGAAAAGCCACCAGTTAATCAACTATAAAATGATCTTATCAACAACTGAGGCCCTGAAAGGAAAGACATCTTCAGAGATGGCTGGCACTTCAAGGCTGGAGTAACAGATCTGGAACCCATTCTCCACTCTAGGGTGTGTGTGCCTGTTACTGAGTCCAGGCTCGCTCTGCTTGCTGCACAGAGGGCAGTGAATCCAAGAGGCAAGGTGTTAAGGCAAGGAACACGACTTTATTTGGAAAGTCGCCTGACCAAGATGGCAGACTAATGTCTCAAAATAACCATCCTGTCAGAGTCTGGATGCCAGATTCTTTTATGCATCAGTGATGGGGGGTGGTGAGGAAACAAACTAAAAAGGCCATTTAATCTTGCAAGTATCTCCTAGAGTAGCAAGCCTCAAACAGAGTGATGTGTTAATGTCTTCCTTCCTGCCATCTACAGGTGGAGGAGTTCTGAATAAAGGCACTTTAGCTTAACAGTCAAGCAGAAGGGCGATTCTCAGAGGCAGGCCATTATGTGTGATTATAATAACAAAAGAAATAGATCTAGCTTTGACTCTTCCCTGTTCTATGACTTTGGACAAATTTAAGCCCTCTAAGCCTCGGTGTACTTATCTATGTCATGTGGAAATGATAGTACTTATCTCCTCATTTTTTGGGTGCAGATTATATATCAAAGTTTCTTAGTGCAAAGTCTGTATAATAAGACTTCAAGAGGTGTTTGTCCCCCTCCCCTTTTATAAAATAAAGGCAAGATTTTTGAAATGTTCAAACACAGACCATTGTTGAAATCTTACCCATGTGCAATAAAAACACAACCATGACTCTCTGGATCTGAAAGAAATTAAGTCTCCTCATTGAGAAATAAGCTTGTTTAAACTAAGTCCTTAAGAAATAACCAGGTCAAACAACCTTATTTCTAATACCTTTCTTTTTTACACTACTGACAATTCTGGCTCTAATTGTCAGTGGAATACTGAAAGGATGATGGTTGGGGGTTGAATAAAACCAAAGACAACTTTGTGGATTAACCAAGCATTGTTGCCTTTATCTGCCACATTCTATAAAAACACTGAACAGCACTCTTAGTCAGATTTCCTGGGCTCAATACAACCAGAGAAGGCCCACCAGCCAGGTTCCACAGAGAGGAGTGTTGCACTTTTCTTAGTCTTACTAGGAAACTCAAAAGAGACTAAATTTAAAACGTGGCTAAATTAGCTCTGCAAGTGCCGTCTTGCCTTCAGATAGAGGTGCTGTTCCTGTTGTCAGTTACGGCGGCTCCCGGCCGCCCCCCCCCCCCCCGCCTCCCCGCTCCCCCAGCAATTTACTAGAACACAGTCCCATGACATTTTGCAGCATGCAGGCCAGTGAAATGTCATGACTGCACCCACAGTGATCAGGATCACTAAAGGGCCACCTCTGAGGTTTGATCAGCAAGCGCCCTTTGGTGGGGAAAGGGGAGGGGGAGCAGAAGACGGAGACAATCTGGACTTGGTGTCCTTGACCGCTTTGGTCCTTTGCAATGGGTCGTTTGGATCTGCACGCACCGTGTGGTCTAGAACTCTACCCGGCAGGAATGTCTGGAGATTCTAGCCCATAACTTTTCCAAGTGGGTCTCCGGAGCAGATGTGCCTCTGAGCCACCTCGCGTGAGCCTTCCGTCTTGTGAGATGCATCGTAAACTGAAACCTTGCATACCGCAGGACTGCAGTGGTGTCTATAAATACTCACCGCCTTACTGCTGACCAACAAAACGCGGGCTCCCGGCACCGCGGGGGAAGAGGCGGTGGCATGTGACCCAAGGCGGAGGCTAGGTAGAACAGGGGAAAACCCTATTGCCAACCAGGGAGGCACCCCAGAGCCGATTCCTGAAGCACGGTTTGCAAGTACAGAACCTGGTCTGATCCTGGGCGGCCGCCCCTAGGAAAAGGGGGAAGAAAGCTGGAACCAGAGTCGAGAGGCAGGAGTGAAGATTCCAGAGCGCCCCCCTGTGCTCGCAATGAGCTCTGCGTGCGCGCACAGTAGGCGCGCAGAGGAAAGCCTTCCCAAAACGAGGGCTGGCGGGAAAGAGGTAGCGGAGAGGGGATGCTGCTGGCGAGGAGGGCCGCCCGCCCCGGTCCGCCCCAGTCTGCGGAGCGCGCACTTCAGCGGCGCTCGGGACAAAGCGGTTCCCTTCTCCGGCCTCCCCTCCCAAGCCTCTCTCCGAAAAGAAGGGGGAATAGCAGGAAAAGATGGAGTGTTTGGGGGCGCCGAATCGCCCGCGCCCGAGTAGGGGCAGTTCTTGAGATTTGCACTTCAAAAGGGCCAAAGGGGAGAACGAGAGAGACCTACAAGCAAACTTTCTTTTTCAATCTCCAGGGACAGCCTGGGTCCTAGGATCGGCGGCGTCCCTCGCCCATCCTAAGCCACCGACGCGGGGAACGTTCCTCCCCTCCCCGGCCCCCCACGGTGGTCGCGAGCCCCGTACTCTGTGCCCGCCTGCAGCGTCGGATACGAGGACCCTTAACCACGCGAGGGCCCCCACCCGGTTGCCCCCAGATGTAACGCTTTCCCCAAGCCCCCTCCGCGAGCCCCGCTGGATTGTGCCCGGTGTGCCCGGCGATTGTGTTCTCAATCCCGTGCCACTGCTGACCCTAAGGCTCCAGCCCCTCCCGAGTCACCTCGAGTCAACGCACCCCCGCAGCTCGCCTCCGCCCGACTCTGCGCGCCCGGGGAAAAGTTTCCGGTCTTCCCGAGAAAGTTTTCTCACCCGCGAGCAAAGAGCGACCTGGATGGCTCTCGCCACCGCGCGGTGCCCAGCTCCCTTTCCTCCCTCCTCTCCCGGCTCTGCGGGGTCCTGTCCAGCCTCAAGTCCGCTTCGGCGCGAGTCCACAGTCGCGGTGGCGGCGGAGCTCCCGAACCCAAGCTGGTGACACGTTTCCCTCCTCGCTCATCTTACGACCTCCCCCTCCTCCTCCCACCGCCCCCCGCTCCTCCTCCTCCCACTTTTCCTGTCCTGTGCTCATCGCTTTAGTTTCTCTCCAGCAGCTCGCACCCCACCTCACCCCATCCCAGGGCTCCTCCCCAGCAGCAACTCTCTCTCGGCTAGGGAGGGTGGGTGGTGCAAGGGGAAGGGGTCGCCTGCACTTTGATCCAGTGCAACAATTTCAGGAAATGCAACGCTTGAAAAGCTGGAGAGGATGCAACAGGTCATGGGAGCTTGGCGCCGCGCTTCCCTCACACAACAGGAGACCCCCACCCCTCCGCCCCCACCTCCACCGCCACGAAAAGAAACTCTACCAGGATGCCAAGAGGGTGATTCTAGGGCTCAGTGGAGGACTGGAGCCTGGGACTTCTGTCATTGCTTGAAGGGGCAATCCTCAGGCCGATTCCAGAAGTTAAGTGCATTAATGGAAATGTAATTCCAGTGAAGTCTCTACCTTATATTTGGTAAACATTTTTTTGCAGTTTATCACTTCTCTTTCCAGCTGAAGGTTTAGTGAATTGGAGGGTCCTTCAGAGTTTGAAACAACAGAAAGCCAACCGATCCCCAAATTAAAAACAATGAAAAACTATTTTCAAAACTGTTTTTCTTTTGCAGGTGTTAAGAATTTGATGCAGCTGTTCTCAGGACTCACTGGCTTGCATAATTTCAACCTATGGCTGAGCAGGAAATAGTTTACAAATGGGCTCGTTCACACATCACACTTAGGCTTTGAAACCACAGTGACATTTGCTGAAAAATGATGTCTTTTAATGTCAAAACTGAGAAAAAAAATGTCGTGTTTATTTTGAGCACTGTGACCTTATGAAAGGGTTGCTGGTCAGAATGTGCCCAAAGAGGGTTTCATGAAGCTCGGGGTGCTCCCCTTGTCCAGAGATATCAGATAAAGCTAAAGTGTTCTCAGCAAACGTCAGCGTGATGAAGAGACTTTAAATCCCATCCCAGGAATCAAAGACAATGAAAGAGACTGGACAAAGCACGTGCCTGGGATCAGAACGCTGGAGAGGGCAGTAGTCAGTGAGGGGACCTGGGAAATGCAGTCAAAGTTACATTGACTTTTTCTATTTCATATTCAGTGCTCCCATTTCATTTAGTTTATGTTTTCCAATTTCTCCATCTTTTCTATTTTTTTAGATGTTCTTTCTCAAGCCTTTATCAAGTCCGATAGAAAAGCTTTTGTATACATATATATAGTATGTATAATATATGTATTTTAAGAAAACATGAACTTTTGCCTAGCTAAAAAATTTATGACAGTTTTGATTCTACTTGTTTGACTTAGTATAAATAGAATGCTAGGTTTCTAATTTCAAAAAAAAGTAGATACACAACAAGCAACAAAGATATACGGTATAACACAGGGAACTATAGCCAATATCTTGTAATAACTTATAATGGAAAAAATCTGAAAAATAATATATATATATGTTTTACTGAATCACTTTGCTGTACACCTGAACCATTGTAAGTCAACTACAATAGAATATATATATTAACATTTTTTAAAATGACCTATCAATCAAAGTCAGTAGGATAGAGAAGCAAAAAAAAAAAATAATAGATTACTAATAAGGACCTACTGTATACCACAAAGAACTCTACTTAAATGCTCTATAATGGCCTATATGAGGAAAGAATCTAAAAAAGAGTGGATATATGTTTATGTATAACTGATTCACTTTGCTATATACTTGAAACTAACACAACATTGTAAATCAACTATACTCCAGTAAAAAATTAAAAAAAAAAAAAAAAAGCAGTTGTGTAGAGCAGTTGAGAGCCAAAGCCTGGAACCAGAGGTCAAGGGTAGTCAACCACCCTTTCTGACTAGTTGCAGAATATTAGCCAAGTTATTGAACCACTACGCTTCAGTGTATGCCTATGCAAATGAAGATAAAAGTAGTAGCTATCTCAGGCTTGTTATGAGGCTTTAACGAATTCGTACAGAGAAAGTATGTGCTTAGAATCTCTGCTGAGATTCAACAGACAGTATTATTGCTGTTATTATTCTGCAGGTCTGGGAAGTGGAAGGGAGTCTTTGTTCAATGAGGACTTCCCTATTCAGTCTATTTAAAATTATAACTCACTCTTCCCTCCCAATCCCCCCTCATTCAACTCTACTTTTTCTTTTTCCATCTATTACCATGTAACATTTCATGTAACTTATTTTTTAAAAAATTTAGAGGATGAGAAGGTTGGATGGCATCGCCAACTCAGTAGACATGAATTTGAGCGAACTCTGGGAGATGGTGAAGTATATGCAAGCCTGGCGTGCTGCATGCAGTCCATGGGGTTGCAGAGCTCAGACTTAGCAACTGAACTACAACAAATCATCTCTCCCATCACCTCTAGTTTCCAGACCAGAACATCAGCTCTTCAAGGGCCTGGATTTGTTCTGTTCACGGATATTATCCAAAATCCTAGGAGAGTGCCTGGCATATTTTCTACTACCCAGTAGATAGCGTATGAAGGAATTCATGAACAGATTTCATCTAGCAAATATATGCTGTACTGGTTGGCTGTGGTGGGTTGGGCTCTGTGCAGTAAGAAAAAACGTAATTACTGGGCCTATCCAAGAATGAAAGAGGCTCCCTCCAAAAGAAGCACACTCCCTGGTAAAGAGAAATATTCACAATACAGGTGATGCCAGCATGGTGGGGATGCCATAAAAGAGTATTCAAGGATTGGAAGGAAGGTTTAAAGAGGTTAGAGTCTTCAACTTTAAGAAGTTGCTAATTTTGTAAACAGAAGTTTCTAAAAATTAGAAGGAGCCAACATGTTGGTGCAAATGAGAGCTTTGCTCTAAGGCCAATTGATACCAATATATTATACTTGTTACCACTCAAATTTTCATCAGAATTCTACCTAAATGTCAATGGAACATTGCCTTTTCTTAAGAAATAGAATTTTGTTAGGAGAAACTAATACAGTTTATTCTATTTAAACATTCATTTATGGAGGAGAAAATTCTCATTCTTTATTAGATATATCAGGTACACGGTTTACCATGGCCACAGCTTCTGACATGGAAATTTGTCCAATCAAGTTTCCTGCTGAAAGGGTAGGCCTTAGGCAGCCTCAGTGGGCCCCGACCCAAAAGTAGCCAAACTCTGTGACAAACTTCTCTGAGAAACTCTGGCCTCAAAAAGTATACTGAGTGAATCAGTTTCCATTTCAAGAATGCAAACACTCACACACACACAGACATACATGTAGCTAGTATCCAGAACAAAAGCTGAAATGTCATGACTATCTGAACTCTAGTGTCTAGTCACTGCAGATTGGTTGTCTGTAGACTAACTAGGTATACATTATATGCATACTGTTTGAACCCCGTGGTGTCAGCACTTTTCAAATCACTTGCCAACATGTAGAAATCAGAAAACTTTATGCAAAAATATGGATTTTTCAGCTTGCCTTGAAAACTCTGGACAACCTGGCATTGTCCATGGTGGAGGCCTGTACAGCCCCAATTAGCTGGTGCCATGGTCCTCTTCTGTTAAACAGGGCATCCACTTTCCACTTTGCACAATCCCAGCCACTCCCTACTCTCTGCTTCTCTTAACCCAGCCTACCTCACCCGCTTCTCTGGCACCCGGATGCAGCTAGAAAAGGGATGCTGGCATATTGTCAGAGGGGCCAGAGGTCTGAGTCAGCAGAACTTATGCTAGAGTTCAAACCATTTTTCTCCCAGCAAAAGAACCCATTTCTAAACAAAACTTTGCTTGGAATTGCAGAATTTGAATGTTGCTGAGGGAGAGGAAGCGATGGGGTAAATATGGAAGTGAGTGAGCATCAAGATGGGGATCAGCTGAGGCCTTTGCTAGGGTTGCCTTGGGATCAAAGCCACCATCCAGTTCTGCTCTTTCAGGAAGCCTGTTCTTTCTGCTTTCCTCGGTTCCCATGACAATGCCTACCCCTCGCAACTCCGTCACTCATTCTACCCCATTCTACTTCCCAAAGCCTAATCAGACCAAGTTCAAGAAGGGGTAGGTGACTTGTCTAAAATTATACACGAGCAAGAAAAGACAGGGTGGGCAATGCCAATTCAGGGTTCCTGTTCTATACTGTACTCCCTCTTGTTCTGATTAAGTGCTTTCATCTCTAAATTATAATTAAATTGCTTAAATTTACAGAATCACAGCATAGTACCTTAGTACCATAGTACATAGTACCATCACAGTTAGTACCTTAAGGATCTGGTATTCAGTAGGAATAAAATAAATGTCTGTTGAATTTAGGTGTTTAAAGTCTGATTTCTAATTCAGACCTCCTTCCATGACACCTCAAGGTCTCATATCATATTCTAGAAGTCTTCCAATGAAGAGAAAGATCATGTCCTTCTATAAGTTTTCTCCTCTTTGTAGATAGAAAATTAGAGGCCCATAAATTCCAAAATCTTTTGCTAATGCCAGGTACAGAGCTTGTGGGGAGCATAGGTAGGTGCCCAGGCACAGGCAGTATCAGAACACAGTTTTTCAGGTCCTTAGAGCTCAGGTCATAAAATGAGTTAATGTAGTTACTCATGATAAATATCAGTCTCGATATAGAACTTGCGTAAGCCCTCAATATACATATATCCACAGCACTGCACCATCCATAAAAACAGGATCATTTGAAAAATAAGCTCAGCATCTGGTCTAACACCGGGGTGTAAATCCAGTGACCTTTGTTACAGCAGGAGGACTTAGCACACAAATGAGAAATCTTGCCCACTTTCTGTTCTCTTTTTAACTTCCACAGTAAGAAATACTGATAACCTTAAAGTCTGTATATTGAAAGAATTTTAGATGACACAAAAAATTGTCTTTGTCTTTTCATTCTTTTCTTGATAGCGACGGGCTGTTTCTGTTATGTTGTGTTTTTTTTCCAATTATTTTTGTCTTTTAGTATTGGGAAGTGCCTCTCCTTCATTCTAAAGGGTGAAAGTGAAAGTGTTAGTCGCTGAGTCGTGTCTGACTCTTTGGGACCCCATGGACTGTAGCCTACCAGTCTCCTCTGTCCATGGAATTCTCCAAGCAAGAATACTGGAGTGAGTTGCCATTTCCTCCTCCAGGGGATCTTCCCAACCCAGGGATGGGACTCATGTCTCTTGCATTACAGGCAGATTATTTTACTGTCTGAGGCACCAGGGATTTTCAAGGGGCTGGTATGTAATTCTGAAGGTATTGTGAGAATAACTTGAATGAGCCAATCTTAAAAGTGAAAAGAACTTTAGCAATCTTACACAAATTTTCCCTGGATAATCCAGATTTCAATTATTCCTTCCCACAATTCCAAATTAATCAGCTGGTGGACAAATATTGACCTGTCACTTATTGTTGTCAGATACTGGGACGGCTGCAGTGAACAAGAAAGACGAAACATCTGCTGTCAAGGAACAGAAAACAATAAACATGGAAACGAACACATAGAGGTGACTTCATATAATTTCAGGTATTGATCTGTGCTATGATGAGGATCAAATGAGGCATTAGGGTGATTCAGAGGGAAGAAGAGAAATGCTTTATCTATGGTTATCAGGCATGGTCTCTCAGAAAAGGTAGCTCTGGAGCTGAGACTTAAATGACAACAAGAGGGGGACTTCTCTGATGCTGGTTAAGAATTCATGCTTCCTCTACTGGGGGAGTAGTTTTGGTCCCTGGTCAGGGAACTCAGATCCCGCATGTCACATGGTGTGGCCAAAAAAAAAAGGCTGAAAAAGTGATGACAAGAGGCAGACATAGGAACAGAAGAAAGTTCCAAAAGGAGAAATGGCCAGTGTAGATGCCTTGAGTCGAGAAGAAGTCTGGCAAATTAGAGGGATTGAAAAGAAGGGCAGGATGGTTGAAGCCCAGCAAACAGGTCCAAGAAAAAAGATCAAGGTCAGATCATATGGGACCTGATGAGTCATGGTAAGATTTGGGTCACAGTGGAAAGTTATTGGAAGGTTTTAGAAGGTAGGATGTGAGGTGATCTGATTTCTGTGTTAGAAAGATCCCTCTGGCTAATACATGGTGGATAATCCAGGAAAGTAGCAGAAGTGAGGGGTTGGCAGTCCTTTTACGGGGGTGAGTGCAGTAAACCAAAGAAGAGGTGATGAAGCTTGGATTAGGTTTGAAGCAATGTTTGTAAAACATTAGAGACGATGGGATTTTCTGATGGATGTATGAAGAAATGACAAACATCATGGGATATGCTTCCACTCTTTGTTAGAGCAATGGGATGGAGAGTGATACCATCTACTGGGGTGGGAAGGATGGGATGGAGGGTGAGGTTAGAAGGAGAATTAGTTCTGCTTTAGCCATGTTATGTTTGAAATGCCTAAAGTGAGAGCCAAGCAGAGATGTCAAACAGACACTGGAATATATGAGATGGAATTGAGGGTTAGAGAAAGAAGTATGAGACTTCTCAGTGTATATAGATGGTACTGAAAACCAAGGGACTAGGTGTGAGGCCTTGGAGAGAATGGATGGAGAAGAGAAATCGAGAAGAACAGAGCAGTCTAGTAAAAGAGGAGGAACCCGCAGAATAGAAAGAAATGAGTTTCTAATGAGACAGGGAAATCCTAGAAAGTGTGATACAGAAACTTCAAGAAGATGTACGAAGAAGGAAGGATTGATCAAGTATGTTCAACACTGTCAGAAAGTGAGTTAAAATGAAAACAGAGTTAATGTTTCTTTGGCAAGATGTAGGTTGATGCTGATCTTGATAAGGGTTCTTTCAGGGGAGTGGAATGGAAGGGAATTCCATCAGAGTAAGCTGGAAAGAGAAAGAACGTGGAGACGGGGAATACTAGCAACTCTTTCAAAGAGTTTTGTTTTAAAGGGGAGCAGAGAAATGGGTCTGTACCTGGAAGTTACAGAGTCAAAAGACAGTCTGTTGGTTTGGTTGTCTGACAGTTAATTTTTAAATGGGTGATAAATAGCAAGGCATGTTCTAAAGGCTGATGAGAATTACCCAGTAGAGAGGGAAACTGATTTATGTCCCTACACACATTTTGGTGGGAGGGAACAGGGAAATAAATGCTCTTGTTGAACACATCTTCCAAATGTGGCACCATTTAAACACATTTTAAAGGCAATAAATTGACATGTTGAAACTATGACAAAAAGGTGATAGAGGAAGCAATGTGGAAGTAAGATATGGACATGCACAGAGAGGCTTCTCACATCACAGCTTTCACGTTACATAACTGCAAAAAGCGTCAGTCACTTAGACCACAGTGTAAATGATGTCTTTTGGGACTTGTGCAATAGGGTAGACTTGAACTTAAGATTAAATTTGAACTTGAACTTCAGATTGTTTGGGCTAGGACTTCCCTGGTTGTCATGATTAAGAATCTGTCTGCCAATGCAGGGGACATGGGTTCAGTCCCTGGTTCGGGAAGATTCCACTTGCCAGGGGGCAACTCAGTCTATGTGTCACAACTACCGAGCCCGTGTGATGCTACTGCTGTAGGCCGCACACCGTAGAGCCTGTGTTCTGCAACAAGAGACGCCACCTCAATGAGAAGCCCCTGCACCGCAACTGGAGAATAGCCCCACTCACAAGAGAGAGCAATGAAGACCCAGTGCAGCCAAAAATATATAAATAAAAATTTTAAAAAATTGTTTGGATTAGATCCTCTACCAACCAACCATTGGTGCAGACCCATGTCTGAATTTTCTCTGCAGAGTTAAGAATGTGATACATACATCAACCCACTCACCATGACCACCTCCAAAGATGCTGATGTTGCCCAATGCACTTCTCAAAAGTCTTTTGCCCCCAGAAGTAAAGGAAGACATGCATGATAAACCACATACCCCAAGTTTTGTGTCATAAACTAGGATCAACACTCACTCAATCCATCTCCACACCTTCAGACAGAAGTGAGTTTGAAACAATTCAGTATTCCAAAGAAATATTCAAAGTTGTTCCCCCCACAATTTTTTTTTTCTCCATCATTATCACAGGCATTTGAGAATGCGTATGCAGACCATACATCCTTGTCCAAGAACCATCACGCACTTCAGATTCTGCAGGGTCGGGTAGCCAATCATCCTATAACTGGTGATCTCCAGCCCCAGGACCGCCTGGGGTAGGTAGGTGAGGAGTACCTAACAGACTGCCCTCTAAAAATTCAAACTATGTTGTGATGCCAAGTCAGCTTCATACCTCCCACAGCAAGGTCTGGCTCCATGTGCGCCTGACTTCCTGGTAACACTCACACCACTCTCTGCCTTCAACATGAGGAGCCAGGACTCAAGATCACTGTTAATCCTCCAGATTGTCATCAACACACTTTTTTCTATTCCCATTTCTCACCTGCTCCCAGGCCTTCCCCATTCCCCCAAACCTTCTGTTGTATGGTCTAGAAGCCACAGTTCATCATCAGCAAAAATACCCTTTGTCTTCAATTCCTCTGAACATTTCATTAGCCTTTATGCCCTAATTGTGTAGTTTTCAAACATTTTGGTTTCAGGGCACTCTTAAAAAGTATTTGGGATGTCCCTCCCCCCACAAAAAAAAACCCTTTTTTGTATTTGTTGGATCTATAAATACTGGATTTGAAATACAACATTGAATTTAAAAATAACTGTAGTAAAACCATCACATATTTTATGAAAAATAGCCATACATATGAATTTTTTCAGTCCCAGGAAGAATGTTTTACATTTTTACAAATCTCTCTAACTTCCAGCTCAATGGAAGACAGCTGGATTCTTCTACGCTCCTGCATTCAACGTGTTGTGTTATCACACATCATGTAGCCTCTGGAAAATTCCACCGCAGATTTGTGAGAGAATGAGAGCAAAGAGGCAAATAGGATCTTAGTGCTATGATGAAAATACTGTTTGACTTAGGGATCTCTGACAGGGTTTTAGAGGCTCCCTGGGGTTCCTTAACTACACTTTGAGAATCACTGTTCTAAATGAACACTGGTTCTCCCCTGAGGGCCTTCCCTCCTCCGAAAAATCCGGAATGGAGGTGGTTTCTCCCCCGCAGTCCTTGTATCACTGGACTTCAAGGGAGAGCAGTTGTTTTCTTTGTTCCTTGTGCGGCTTCCAGACCACAGTCCCTCCCTAAACATCCCATCAAACCATCAGACCATTCTACCCACTCTCCCTCCTTGTTGTGGTCATTGCAGTCTCCCAGTTAGCCTTCTCTTTCCTTGAAGATTTGAGTCCTTGTTCAAGGTCACTCTGCCTCTGATGGCTTCAATATCCACTCAATATCCATTGAAGAATTATCTTGGTGATTTCAATATCCACAGAAAGACTTCTTCCAGTGTCCTGGAAGCTCAGTTCCTTAACCCCAGTTTCAGTGACCTTTTCCTTCCTTCTGCCACAGCCACCTGTTCTGATGGTCAGCCTTGACCTTGTCATTTCCTACTGCCACCCTGACCCACTCTCTAACTTTCCACTTCTCTCCCTCTACTTTCCTGCCTCGCATAATTCTTCAACTCGCTGGGATGTATTAGGTTGGCCAAGAAGTTCCCAAATGAAAACGGCACATAACCCCTCATGTCCTCACTTCCCTCCTCATTCAGCTTAGAGTCCATTATCATATTAACTTCTTCCCATACATCCTAGACTCCCTTGCACCTTTCTCATTTCGTTGCTTTGCTAAATTAAGGTTGTTTCATCAAATTCTCCTCTGCTCTGTGCCTACATCAATATGAACATAGGAGAAATACAGGCTACTCAGCACCCACACCGAACATAGGAGAAATACAGGCTACTCAGCACCCACACTGAATGTGTCTAGTCTTCACACTTCTACTGTCTCCTGCATTCCAAAGTTTTCCTCCACATCCTCACTCTCATCTGAGAACCTTCCTTCCTTCTTTGCATGATAATATAGGAACATCTAACAACAATTTCCACAATGCTATGGACTGAATGCATGATCCCCCCAGATTCATATGTTGAACCTTAATCTCTGATGTGATGGTATTTGGAGATAAGGCCTTTAGGAATTAATTAAAGTTAGATGAGGTCAAAAAGCCCTCCCCAAGAATCAAACCTGCTGGTTCCTTGATCTTGGACTTCCTGACGCATCTGTGAGTAAACGGACGTCTGTTGTTTAAGCCCCCAAGCCTATGGTATTTATTATAGCAGCCTGACACATTTATCGCCACTGGTGTACCTATCCCCTTGCTGTAATCAGCAGCCATATTCTGCCTCTCTCCTATTGCCGGAGATGAACTGCCAATGCGGATTCTGAGGCTAAACCCTCCATTGTGCAGTTGATCCCATCCCTCACATTCCCCATCTCCTAGTGGAGCTGGTAGGATGCTCCCCTCCCCCACCCTTCCAGTTTATGTACAGCAAAACACCTTGAAAGAGTTTTCCATATTCATTGTTGCTAATATTTCTTGTTTTTCATTCTTTGACCCTCTCCAATCAGGCTTTCCTGTTCTCTATTCTGCTGGAACTACGTATCCAGGTTATCCATGATTGCCATGTCATAGGAACTCAAATACTTGTTGAAGGAATGAATGAATGAATTCTCTGATGGTGAGGCTCTCCCAACAGAAAAGTCACACATGTGTACATGTGCACAAACAGACACACACACACACACACACACACACACACACACACACACACAGGGCAAGAGTGAGAGGGAGGGAGAGAGAAGGATGGAGAGAGAACTCTTTCTGGCCCCAGATCCTGCAAAGCCTGACTTGGCCTTATGTCTGTGAGAGGCCTCTTTTATTTAAAAGCAGGGTATGGGTAAGGCTGTCTGCTGTAACATGGTTATCTTGACCAAAACAGTCCTCCCTTCTAGTATAATCCACATCTTACAGTCGAGCAATGTTCCCTTGTGAGGAAGAAGCTTAAACTTTGATCTAGACTAGTATTAAGAGTATTATTTCAGGGTGAGCTTCCCACGTGGTCCAATGGTAAAGAATCCGCCTGCCAATTTAAGAGATGCAAGAGACTCAAGTTTGATCCCTGGGTCAGGAAGAACCCCTGGAGTAGGAAATGGCATCTCGCTCCAGTACTCTTGCCTGGGAAATCCCATGGACAGAGGAGCCTGGCCGGCTACAGTCCATAGAGTTGCAAAGCATTGGCCACGACTAAGCGCGCGCACGCACACTATTTCAGGGCAGTTCCTTAATCTGTGAGTCTCAGTTGCAGATATAACCTGGTTTTCGGGGATGTTAGAAAGTCTAAATGAAGCTTATGAGAGATATGTGAAATATTTGGCATAGTGCTTGGCACACTGTAGGACATTTTTTACTAGCAATAGAAAAGTAATGAGGCGCCATATTCAAAACAAGAGACTATTGTGTGTTTATTGTCCATAACATTTGTTTCCCTAGATAAATAATCCCACTTCCTTCACGGTAAAGCCTAGTATTTTGCTTGATTCCCAGTTTGGTTCGCATGTGATTTGACCTTTCTTTATACTCTAATGCTTACTGTATTACTGCGATGCAAATATACTCTCATGTTAAAAAAGTACTGTTGAGTATAAAGGAGACTTTTACAAGTGGTCCAAGAATATGGCAATAAAATGGTAATCCTAAAACATGACTTTTACATGCTCCCACTTCAAATATAGATAAAAATAAGGAGCAGAATCACATAAATGTAACAACAAAAGATAATAGTCTGCATTCCAAAGACAAATGGAAAAAGCAGCAATGAGTTTATGCTAATTTCTGTTGGGGTAGGGAGAGGGAGAGGAAGGGGATAGGAAGAGGAGTGTTCAAGAGGATAAAGAAAAAGGCAGAGGGCGGGCTTCCCTCATGGCTCAGCGGTAAAGAATCCGCCTGCCAGTGCGGGAGATGCGGGTTGAGCCCCGAATCAGGGAAGATCCCACATGCCGAGGAGCACCTCAGCCCCTACTGAGCCTGTGTTGTAAAGCCTAGGAACAGCAACTACTGAGCCCACGGGCCCCAACTACTGAAGCTCAAGAGCCTTAGAGTTCATGCTCTGCAACAAGAGAAGCCATCGCAGTGAGAACCCGTGCACCGCAGTGAGAGAGTAGCCCCTGCACAAAACTAGAGAAAAGCCTGCGCAGCAACAGAGATCCAGTCCAGCCAAAAATAAATACATACAATTATTTTTTCAAAAGGTAAGGTAAGAGAGATGGTCTTGTCCAGCGAAAGACTTCTGGCCAAGAGAGTTTGTCCAGGCTATAGTCAAGAGGCCTGATGGAAAAAAATCCCTCAAGGCAATCTATCCCTCTTTCCTTAGAATCAGTACCCATCTCACAAGTCCCTAACCTTGAATTCAATGTCCTGGGTGTCATGATGCAGCCACAAGGTGTATCCCATGCAAAGGAAGCTTCTGAGGACTGACTCTGCTAACTAAATTCTCCGGGGTCTGATGTACAAGTGAAAGTGTCAGTCGCTCAGTCGTGTCTGACTCTGTGCGACCCCATGGACTGTAGCCCACCAGGCTCCTCTGTCCATGGGGATTCTCCAGGCAAGAAAACTGGAGTGGGTTGTCATGCCCTTCTCCAGGGGATCTTCCCAACCCAGGAATTGAACCTGGGTCACCTGCATTACAGGCAAATTCTTTACCATCTGAGCCACCTGGGAAGTCCCTGATATATAAACTAAGGTATTAACTAATGGATAACCAGTGATTCCTGGGTTGGGAAGATCCACTGGAGAAGGAATAGGCTTCCCTTGTGGCTCAGCTGGTAAAAATCAGCCTGCAATGTGGGAGAACTGGGCTTGATCTCTGGGTTGGGAAGACCTCCTGGAGAAGGGAAAGGCTACCCACTACAGTATTCTGGCCTGGAGAATTCCATGGACAGAGGAGCCTGGCAGACTACAATCCATGGGGTCGCAAAGAGTTGGACTTGACTGAACAACTTTCACTTCAACCAGTAATCTTGTTTTCCAGGACTCTGCCTAGTATCACATTGATAAATTATCTAAGTGAAAAAGATAATTAGTAGGACATTTATTCATTTGCCATTTTAATTTAAATCTTCCTCTGCAAGATGGAATTCCCATTATACCTTAAACATTGTGTCATATGCCTCCTACTTCCCTCTCTTCTCGTTCTTTTGCTTTCTCTCTCTCTCCGTCTCTCACACACATGTGGAATCTACACTGGCAACAGCTACAACTGACTGTTGTAACTGTAATATTAATTGCAGACATACCATGTGCTGGCGCTGTGTGAGGTGCTTTGCAAGCAGTAGCTCAGTCCTCAGACAGCAAACCCTGTGACATGGGGGCTATTATTATCCCCATTGTACAGATGAAGAAATTCAGGCTTAAGCGAATGGTTGGGTCCTTTCCCAAGGTCACGCAACTTGTCAGAAGCAGAAATAACCACAAATAACAGTGTTTTCTTTCTCACTGTAAGTCCTTCCCTACCCTGAGTCATCTCGACCTCCCAATTTAGGGAGAGGAAGTTGCAGGGCTGTTTGGGGAAGATAAATATTCTCATCCAAACCACCAACTGTAGGGAGGTTTTCTGCTGGACGTGGGAAATAAGGAGAATTCTTCAGGAGGAGAAAGTAAACAGGGCCAGGATACTCTGTCCACTTGGACAGCTATCCCTAGCAACTCGGTCATGGTAAGCCAAGCCAGAGTGTGGATGGCCACGGGGCACAGAGCATTCTCTGTTCCCTCTCTGGTGCTGACTGGGGCAGTTCTGATTTGAAATCACTCAATGTCTGTTCTACGTCTTCTAAGTATGGTACTCATATTACCAGAGTTTGGGTGTTTCTGCATGACTTTCATCAGTGAAGTCTAACTTAAGACATTTTTCAGACTCTTTTCTGAGGAAGAGTAAGCCACAAGATGTTGCTTGTGTTGCTGGAGAAAGGTTCCTCACTCAAACAATCTTTGGAAATATAGCATACAATATCACAACATGCATCTGTATGTTAAGATCTTGGGGGTGGACTGCAGGAAAGAAACATTCAATAATTTCATTTCTTTTCATGGAATACTATTAACAGTTTAAGGATATAATTTTCCATAGAACACAATTGATACAGTGCTGTCCAAGACTGAAGAATTGCATGTCAGTCAAGTTTGCTTTGAAGACAGCCCAGGACTGAATAAGATCACGGGGAGGTAGCAGTAGAGGCTTCCTGGCCGACTCTGCTTTCAGCTTTTTAATTTCTTGGATGATGAATATACGATAGTATCCTAAATTTACAGGGGAAAAGTCTGCCTGCTTCACTGTGACTACAGAAACAAAATGAATAACCTTCACAATCACTCCTTCTGACCTACGCATCTCATCTGGGCTGGAGAAAAGAATAAGAACCAGTCACCTCCTTCAGGAGAAAGGCAGATGAAAGCAGATGCAGACGTGATCAGGCATTTGATAGTGAATTAGCATGAGCAGCCATATTTGCTGAGAGCACATAGGTACCATGTGAGGCTAGGCTCCCAGCAGATGGTGGGGGACCTGCTAAATTGCACAGTCTTCCTGTGATGCATCACGGGCCTGTCCATCTGGGGAGTACCCAGAACCTAGCACTGTGCCTCCATTGAATAGACACTTAAAAATATTTATTAAAGGAAGGAAGAGTGGGAGGAAGGAAACAAATTGAGGTTTGGAGATGCTCACTAGTCCAAGATCACACCTCTGGTGAGCAGGAGAGCCAGGACTTACATGCCAAATAGCTGAGCTCGCCCATGACTCACCGACTGCCAAGATTTTGGTTAGCTAGTATACAAGCAGCTTCAAGGAGCTGGCTTGAGCTTCTGGCCACATGTGCTCTGTATGTCAGCTTTGGCATTATTATTACTTGTGCAATCACATTTGCTGTTTTGACACAGCACTTTTAGTTGGGGGGTAGTGGTGGTGCCTAATACTGACAGTTAAAATTTAGTGATCACTTACTACGTGTCACTTACTGCACTGAGAACATGACTCAGCTCATTCCCCATGACCATCCTAGAAGTCAGTACAATTGCAAACCCATTTTATAGATGCAGAAACTGAGGAGCAGAGAGATTAGATGACATCCTCTTACCAAGTGGTGGAGTTAGGTTTGAATGGAGGCAGCTATTCTACGTCTAGTGTGAGTGCTCAGTCATGTCTGACTCTGAGACCTCCTGAACTGAGGTCCAGCAGGCTTCTCTGTCCAGGAAAATCTCCAGGCAAGAATACTGGAATGAGTAGCCATTTCCTACTTCCAGGGGATCTTCTGTGACCCAGGAACTGGACCTTCATTTCCTGCATCTTCTGCATCCGTAGGCGGATTCTTTACCACCGTGCCACCTGGGGAGCCAGAACTGAGGCAGTTTGACTGCCCAAATCCCTGTTTTTAACCTCTTAGCTTCATCTATTCCATCTGGCCAATTACAGACATCCCAAGAGAAGGAAAAGACAGAGGCAGGTACCACACGCAGCTGGATAATTATATCTGCTTTGTTAATCTAACCCTTAACGATGTTTACATAGGTCTAAGCACATCACCAATACCAACTCATTTAATCTTCAAAATACAGTAAAACAATATCAAGGTGAAAGTTGCTCAGTCGTGTCCAACTCTTTGGGACCCCACGGATTATACAGTTCATGGAATTCTCCAGGTCAGAATAGTGGAGTGGGTAGCCTTTCCCTTCTCCAGAGGATCTTCCCAACTCAGGGATCAAACCCAGATATCCAGCTTTGCAAGCTGATTCTTTACCAGCTGAGCTATCAAAACTGGAGGCTGGTACTATTATTTCCATTTCATAGATGAAAAAACCAAGGCACAGAGAGCTTAGTAACTTGCTCAAAGTCACACAGCAAATGGCAGAGCTGGAACTCAAACCCAGGCAGTCTGCTCCCTAGTCCTTACGCTTAACCCCTACAGGATGCAGCCCAATGGGAACAGGCAAGCACCTCATTTAAAGGTGAAATAGCCTCCCAGGACCAGTGGCTAAAATGATCTCCAAGTTCCCACTCAGAGCCATCTGCAGTCCTGGAAGTTAAACAAGGGTCAGGGAGCTTGAATGACTTAATTGCTATTCAATTTAGATTTCCTGGCTGAAAGGGTTTCTGCTCATCCTACTGGAAATTAATAGCCAATTGTTTCTTTGCATTCTTGTGGGAGGGTGAGCCATTCTGCCTGGGCCCTGGCTGTTTCTGGAACAGAAAGCACTCAGCCAGCATCAGCCAGGTAAAGGCTGGGAAGTGAAGAAACCAAGTCTCTTTTGTTGAACCTGGTAGCTTACTCCACTGGACTTTGCAGGAAAACTGCCCCTCTCGTGGGTCAGTTCAGCGCCCTTCTGCGCCTCTAATAGAGAGAGTCAGAGGAAGGAAAGGAGGTTATTTGTTAGGAGAAGGAGCACAAGGTCTTCAAAGGAAGCATGAGAAGCAGCAACCATAGCATCTATAGACGTGACCCGGCCCTATTAACAGTGGATCTCGCTCAGCACAGTAAGTCTACCCCCAGCCTTGCTGCATGGAAGTGACCTCGGAGACACGGAGGGAGCGACTCTGTCTGGGCACAGGGCAGGGACTCCGAGAATACACACTGAACATCTTGTAACGTGAATATAAGTGAACAGCCCCTTGAAGCACTGGGTTTTACTTTCTCCTGGTCCCTGGTCACCTCCTTATTCTGTCTGCCAGTGTGACTAGAGGAATACTATAAGCTGGCTGGACCCCAGCCTCATCTCCAGCTACTCTTTCTTTTCACTCACCTTGCAGTGCGCCAAGTCACACTGAGCTGCTTGCATTCTTGGAAAGGCGGGACTGCACTCAGATCAAGGGGCCAGGAAATGGAGACAAACTAGATTTCAGCGCTGGTCCAGCACTACAGTGCTGTGAAGTTGGGTACATCACTGAACCACTCTGGGCCTGGAGCACCCTGTTCTCCCTTATAAAATACCACTTCCCTCTCCAGGCGCCAGGTCAGGATTATCCCTTTTCTCCACCCCAGGTGGCCTGCCCAGCACTTTGCACACACTTCTTTGCATCCACCCGGGGCACCCGGCCCTACACACCCTCCCTTGAAGCATTTGCGTCAGTGCCTTACAGAGATCAGTTCCCCTGTTCTCTGCTCACAAATCAGGAAATCAGTGATGCCAGGTAATTCATCTTCGAATCACCAAACCTAGGCAATGCCTGGGATACAATCGTGCACACTCAGTCGCTCAGTCCTCTTCTGAGTCTTTGCAACCCTATGGAGTTCACCAGGCTCCTCTGTCCATGGGATTCTCCAGGCAGCAATACTGGAGTGGGTTGCCATTTTCTCCTCCAGGGGAATCTTCCTGACCCAGGGATTGAACCCGCGTCTCCTGCATTGGCAGGTGGATTCTTTACCACTGAGCCATCTGGGAAGTCCCCTGGGATATAATAGAGGTTTAGGAAAAGCTGTTATGGAAGAATAGAGGACGAGGATAAATGAAGAAAGAAACACAGATGGAGAGAGAAAGGGACCCATCTCTGATGACCACTTAAAAACAGCAGGTATGGTTTGAGAAGTTCTAGCAAAAAAATGTCCTTATCCTGAAAATATCTATTTTGCTTGCCCAGAGTCTAAGATATCCTGCTTGGAAGACTTGTTCCTGGGGGTGAAGATACTGTCTCCCCTTGTTTCTTTTCCAAGAGTAACGTGTTGAACTATTATCAGCCAAGCACCGTAGCATTCCATCACAAGATGGATTTCCAAAAGACAAGTGGGGAAAGCACGTCAGCGCTTTAGTGGAGGAAAGAGGCCTTAAAAAGGGAAGGGAGGGATCAGTGACCTAAAAAAATGTCCATCTCAGTGAGTCAGAGTCATAAGAATGAGAACACGCAATTCTCATTCCCACCCTGCCCTGCCTACCCGGTTCTCCCTTGCGTCAGTCACTCTGAAGTCCTCTTCTCAGACTCCAGCTGGTGCCTGGTTCCTTGCATGCAGGAACAGAAACTCTAGTGATTGCTGCACTGCTTTGGTCTGATGGAATATCCTTTTTCTCCTCCTTTCTTGTTTTCTTTCTTCTCCTCCTCCTTCCTTTTCCTCTCCCTCTTCTCCTCCTCTGCTTCCGTTTTCTTCTATCTTCTCTCCCTCCTTTCTTTTTCCCTTGTATAATATGTATACCATTCGCTATGACTTTAGCCCTGTGAGTCTGGACTAGGTAAGGGACTTCAGAAGTCACTCACCCAACTCTCTGCCTCATGCCCAAATCCTCTCCAGCACCTACTCCAGAAGTGGCTTCTGCTTGAATCCTTTCAGGGACGAGATGCTCACGGTCTCTCAGGGCAGCCGTTCCATTCTGGGAAGCTCCCATGACTAGAAGAAAACCAGAATCTGCCACTCTGAAGCTTATCCAGAGGAAGAAAGACAAGTAGAAACAAGCAATTTGTGTTAGATGACATGTTGGGAAATTCTGAAGAAGTTCAAGGGTAAAGAAAAGGTTGTGTCTGTCTCATCTTTAAATAGAGGTAGATTTTTTAAAATTTTATTTTATTAAAGTATGGTTAATTTACAGGTTTCCCTAGTAGCTCAGCTGGTAAAGAATCCAGCTGCAATGCAGGAGACCCCAGTCTTATTTCTGGGTTGGGAACATCTCCTGGAGAAGGGATAGGTTACCCACTCCAGGTAGCCTATTATTACATTCTTTTCCTATGGTTTATCACAGGATATTGAATACAGCTCCCTATCTATACAATAGACCTTGTTGTTTATCCAGCCTGTGTGTTGGGTTGGCCAAAAAGTTCATTCTGGTTTTCCTATGAGATACTATGGAAAAACCCAAACAAACCTTTTGGCCAGCCCAATATAATACTGCATCTGCTCATCCCAACCTCCCATCCATCCCTCCCCCTCCTCCCTCCCGCTTGGTAACCCCAGGTCTGTTCTCTATGTCTGTGAGTCTGCTGCTGTTCCATAGGTTCATTTGTGTCCTATTTTAGAGTCCTAGACATAGATTTACCTACATAAATGAACAAGTGTGATGGTTAATTTTATGTGTCATCCTGACTGGGCTAAGGGATGCCTAGCCAACAGGTAAAACATTATTTCTGAGTGTGTCTGTGAAGGTCTTCTGGAAGAGCTTTGCATCTGAACAGGAACCCTGAGTAAAGAAGATCGTCCTCTCCAATGTGATGGGCTCTTCCAATCCACTGAGGGTATGAATGGACCAAAAAGGCAGAAGAAGGGCCAGTTTTCCTGGACATCCTTCTTCTCCTGCCCCTGGACATCAGTGCTCCTGGCTCTCGGGCCTTCAGTCTCGGGCCGAGTTACACCACTGGCTTTCCTGGGTCTCCAGCCTCTTGGCTTGCTTCTGTTGTCATTTGGGCCAATTCCTATAATAAATCTCCATTTATGTATATAATCTCTCCTATTGGTTATGTTTCTCTGGATAATCCTGACTAGTACAAGTATAAACAAGGACACTGTATCTTTGGTCACATTCCTTCAATGCTTTCTTTCCTATAATAGTAAAAGTAAATACCTATAAAGCCTTGAATAGCTTTCAGACAGCCTTAAATAGCTTTCAGACTTTTTGGACTCCGAATCACTTTATACTCTTAAAACTTATTGATGATCCTCAAAATTTTTGTTTTTTGTGAGTTGTGTCTACTGATATTTAATATGCATGCACACTCAATCGCTTCAGTCATGTCTGACTCTTTGCGATCCTATAGACTGTAGCCCACCAAGCTCCTCTGTCCATGGCATTCTCCAGGCAAGAATGCTGGAGTGGGTTGCCATGTCCTCCTCCAGGGTATCTTCCTGACCCAGGAATTGAACCCGTGTCTCCTGAATCTCCTGCATTGCAGGCAGATTCCTTACCACTGAGCCAGCTGGGAAGTCCAATATTTAATATATTAAAAGATAAAACTGAGGAAAATTTAAATAGCTATTTATTGATTCACTTAAAAACCATTAAAAAAAAGACATTTCATGTTAACAAAATTAAAATACATTTATGAAAACTGTTTTCCAAAAGCAAAATATATATGGTGAGCTGAGTGGCATTGTTTTTCAAATCTGCAGATCTCTTTAACGTCTGGCTTCAGAGTAAATAGCTGGATTCTAGTATCTGTTTCTGCATTTGATCTGATGCAATAGAGCTCCAATTCTTATAGCTTCTGGAAAACTTCACTGTGCATACTTGTGTGAGAAGGAGAGTGGAAAAGGCAAATAATATAGTAAAATTATCATCATCATTATTACTAAAATAGTTTTGAACTCACAGATCCCATGGAAGGGTTTCAAGCAACTAAGACCAGCTACATAATTTGCAGGCAAATGGGAGGAGTCTCTTGTTCAAAAGTTATTTAGAATTTCAAGACAGCCACAACACAGCTTTAAACGGAGCACCAGCCCTTCTGAGCAGGGGGCCCTGTGTGACAGGGCCTGAAGGCAACTTCAAAGGTCCCTGGACCACACTTTGAGAGTGGCTACTGCAGAATACTGCCTGCGTCTTGTATCAGATCGCTGACTTAGGGCCATGAGTATAGGCCAAAACGCTGCAGAGGTAGCAGTCTGCTTCTGTCTGTGTGTGGGGGGGCGGGGGGGGTTGGGCTGCTGGATCACCAGGCATAAGTGTTTTTAATCAATAACACATCCATAGCAAGATAGAAGTATCACTTGTGCAGGTTTACCCCCAGGTGCCTTCCACATAACCCAGCCTTTTACACAAATACACACACACACACACACACACACACACACCTCTAGCTAAAAGGTTGCACCCCTTGTGTTCCAAATGGCTGCACACCAGATATTCATCACGGTTTCCTGTTTTGTGTTTTTATTGTGGTTACGGGCCTCTATCAGCCAAGCTGATATCTGTGGTCCCCATTTTCCTGTTCGGTGCCTAAAACATAGTGGGCACTCTATGCTTTTGCTGAGCTGAATTTTATAGTTCTGGTAGTTGGGGGGAAATTCTACTTATTAAATGCTGTTAACAACTGATGGTTGGCAACATAAATACAGCGATTGCCCCGCCTTCCTGAGAACCAGGCTCTTGGGGCGATAAGCAACCCCATGACTAATGGGTGGACTCACGCATTTGAACAACAGCAACACAGCATTTTCTAGCAACGAGTTGGCAATATTTCTTGAAGTTCCTGAGGCTAAGTACATAGTTAATAAAGGAGCAAAGTTTCTATGGTGTTTAGAAGGATGCCCTTAGAATCCTGGTAACAAACAAGTCAATTTCAATGAACATTATGTGTGTGCACAAGCAAAGTCACTTCAGTCATGTCCAACTCTTTGCAACCCCATGGACCATAGCCTGCCAGGCTCCTCTGTCCATGAGATTCTCCAGGTAAGAATACTTGACAGGGTTGCCATGCTCTCCTCCGGGAGATCTGACTGGCCCAGAGATTGAGCCCACATCTCTTATGCCTCCTGCATTGGCAGGCGGGTTCTTTACCACTAGCGCCACCTGGGAAGCCCAGTGAACATTATACAGCTTTATAAATATAATACAGAGCAGTTTACAATTCTGGTCAAATCACCTCTCTCTCCAGCACAGAAGAAAGGGACTGTGACCTCTCTCTCACTCAGACAAAAAATGACACAATAGAGGTATTAATCCTCCACCTAAAATAGGCCTTCTTCTACTCATATTAAAAGTGAGTACTGTGGCAAGTGCAAAGGACCCAGGATCTTGAATTCAAATCTACCACTTTACAGGACGGGGAAATTGAGACTCAGAGATAAGAAGTGACTTTCTTAAAGAATTTTTCTTACAAGTTTACTTATTTGCTTCCGGCTGTGCTGGGCCCTCGTTGCTGCTGCGTTTCTCTGGTTGTGGTGAGCAGGGGCTGCTTTCCAGTTGCGGTGTGCAGGCGTCTCATTGCAGGGCCTCCTCTTGTTGCGGAGCATGGGCTCCAGGGCACACGGGCTCCGCAGTTGCAGTTCGCGGGCGCAGGGGTTGTGGATCCTGGGCTCTGGAGCACGGGCTCAGTAGTTGTGGGCTACAGGCTTAGTTGCTTGGAGGCATGCGCGATTCTTCTGGATCAGGGATTGAACCTGTGTCTTCTGTACTGACAGGCAGATTCTTTGCCGCGGAGTCACCAGGGAAGCCTAAGAAAAGACTGTTTCGCCCAAGATCACAGAGCTGTTTATTAGCAGCTGCGGGACATACACCCAATTCTACAAAAAGATAATGGATCATACACACCAGGGCTTATAGGACAGTGTGGGTCCAGATTACTGAAAGTTTAACCACTGCTTAATCTAGGATCATTAACAAGTAAAGCCAAAACATTTCTTTCCAATACAGCTGGACATCAAACCCTCCACTAGTGCCCTGAGCACCATCCCTTCCCTGACATTCATTTGAAACACCTTTGCTTCATTTTCAGCATCTTTATCCTCTTCTATTTCATCAGCCCCCTTTCCTTTCCTCCAACATGCATTCGTTGCCTTGGGGAGAAGGAAAAGAAAGCCTTACCATGGCTAGCTGCTCCGTGTAGCTGTAATTCTATTTCTTTCTTGGTTGTTACTGTGAAACCCCTGGAAGTGATCTATAACCAGGGCCTCCCTTTTCTCACCTCCCTTGACTCCCTTAGCCCTTGCAGTCTGGCTGTCATCCCAGCGCTTTACAGAAACCACCCACTCAAGGGTCAATGATGTGCTTGTCCTAAATCAAATGGCTTTGACTTGGTCATAATTCTCCTTGACGTCAATGACTGTGCTTCCCTGATAGTGATAGTCATCGTGATAATACGAAGCTTTTATACTTCAAAAGTAGGTCAGGTCTTAAAAAGCCATTTGTAAGTTCAGTGGTTAAAAGGACTTTGGAGCCAGACTGCCTACTTCATCTCTTGCTTGCACAACTGACTAGCTGGATCCCATGTGTCTCAGCTAAACTGGAAGCATAACAGTACCCAGCTCACAGAGTTGGGGTGAAAGTCCATGAGCTATATTCAGAACACTGTGTGCCACATATTACATGCTCAGTAAGCATGAGTTGCTGTTGTTAGTATAATATTTGTAAATCTAAGAAGATTGAGAAGAGTTTAAGCTTGCAATGTCCGTTCACATATCCACCAGACAGAAGGGTTAGTCGGCACTCTGACATTCCTATTTCTCCTTGCTGCTCTCATACATCTCTCAGGCATATTTCTTTAAAATAGATCAATTTGGAAATCTACAGAGGCAATTGACAGTCCGTCTCCAGATGGTCTCCATAAGTATCTTAGCAGTCTATAGGATCCATAGCCCAGTCACCCAAGGTTCTGTCTAATGAGGAAGAGATTCAAATGAGCTTTAAATTAATGGATCACCCATAGCTTGCAATAGAAATCTCCAAGCGGCACTTTCCACTTTCTGCGAACAGGAATGTACAAGCCCTCGCATTTTCCAAAGCCTAGCCTACTCCTAAATTTGCATGAGGCTTCTAGGGTTGACAGTCTGCTCTGGCCTCCTAGTAGCAATTTTTTTTTCCAGTTTGGTTTTCTTTTTTTTTTCTTGCCTCAGGCTGATAACTGTAGAATACATGAGCTCAACATTTTCCAAATATAATACGATGCCTTCTTCGTTCGACACGATGACGATATGATGATGACAAAGATGGAAGGAATTTCTTGAATGCTTACTATGTGCCCAGCTCAGTTCTCAGTACTTTGTATGCCTCATTGTCCCGTGTTCTCGCTTCACCTCAAATGCACATGCACAATTCTTTTTCTCACTTTCAGTTTAAAAAAATGACCTCTACTTTCATTTCCATTATGAGCAAATCTCTCAGTAACATGCTAAATGCTCTCCCCGCTTTTGCACATACAGGAAATTAAGGATTCAGTAATAAATTATAAGACACCTCAAAACAAAGCAACATCCAACTAGCAAGCCGTAAATAAAGGACAATCGAAAGACTGAAGCGAAGTAACTACCCCACAGACTCCCTCCTGTCTTTGGTGGCAGTGGATACGTCATGTCCAGAACTTACCTTTGTTCCTAAGTATAAAATAAGCTGAAAGATGATTAGAGAAGCTTCGGTAGGACTGTTGAGCGTTTACCAGGTCCCAGGCTCTGCACTCAGAGCTTTAGAAGTATTATCTTCTTGAATCTTCAAAACAGTCATGAGCTGAGTATTGTTAGTGTCTCCATTCTACAGATAAGGAAACTGAGGTTAAGAAGGTTATTTGCCCAAGTCATATTAGGCCAAGATTCAGACACAGGTGCATCTGTCTTCAAAGCCTACGTTCTCAGCAGCTCAATTCCTATGCTGACTTCTGTAGCAGTATGTTCTCCGAGTTTTCCCAGAGAGAGAAAAAGATATGTGACTGCCAGTGTCCTTTCTGCCTTCTCTCTTTTCTCCCATTCCCCTTAGGACCGGAGGAGAGCATTTCAGTTCAGTTCAGTTCAGTCGCTCAGTCTCACTAACCTAGACTAGAAACATTTTAAAGTCATCTCATTCATCCCTGTGTGTCTAAAAACTTCCATAACTCCTGGCATACAGTACATAGACAGTATATACTGATCTGGATAAATGAACAAAATACCTTTCTAAAGGTGTTGAAAAAAAAGTAATCATTGTATTCTCAAGGAATGATCTTAGAGCTTCAGGTTTTAACAGTTTATGAGTTTGAGCCCATGCAACGAGGGGGCTCATTGTAAGCACATTGATAGAAGGCACAGGTTCTCAAACTCAGGTGATTTTGTACCCCCACCACCACCACGCCAGGAACATCTAGCAGAGTCGGAAACATTTTTAATCCTCATGACCCGGGGTGGGGGGAGGGATGCCAGTGGCACCTAGTGGCAAGGATGCCATTAAATACCCTCCAGTACACAGGAAAGTCACCAAAATAAAGAGCTATCTGGTCCAAGTGTCAATACTGCTGAGGCTGAGAAACCAATCTAAGGGTTTGTTATTTCTGAAGCTGGAGTCCTGGAGGCTGAGGCGGGGCAGGGACGTATAAGCCCTCTGTTTATCCAAGTGCCAAGCACTGTAATCCAGGGTCACCCTCTTATTTGAATGGAAGGAATGGGGAAAAGGAACAGCTTGAGGATCCAGAGATGTAACTCCTGGTCCTGAAACGTACAACTAACACGATTTAGTGCTACAGAAAAGGGCTGGGCTCAACTTTTCATCTGCAAAAGGGGTGTGGATAGAGGGGACCACTTTTAGTTCTTAAACCCCCTAGTTTTAACAAATTTTGAAAGCTGAAGTTTTCTTTTTGTTAATTTATCTTTCTGATTTCACTTCCAATCCCAAGTCAAGTTTTACGTTTGCTTTTGAGACACTCCTGCACCTGCCCCCTTTCACTCCTCTGCACCACCTCCTCCCCACCACACACACGCTCTCTTCTACCTCACTGTCACCGCCTGGATTGCAGGATGAAACTCCTAATTGACCTCCTTCTCTCCAGGCGAAACCCTCGGGAGATACAGGAGCTCGACCTGGATGCCCCGTGTCCCCTAATATGTGACATAAGGCATCTTTTCTCCCCTCTTCATTCTCTCTCCACCTTCCCTGGAGAACAGCCAATGCTTCAGAATACCTCTTCATGGAAGTTTCCCCCAAGTCAGCAGAATTGCGTTTTTTGCTCACACTCTAGTAATCCTTTCTGTCTAAAAGCAGGGCACACATTTCTCCTGAGAAAGTGCCCTCCTGGTATAAGGAGGAAAAGAACATTCTTATTACCCGAGATGGGCAGTTGAGATGAAAATGAGCTTGCAAAAATAAACATTATTCAAATAACCCATATTTATTATAAATTAATTTTTATATGTTATATATATAATTTATTATCAAAATTATAAAATAACCCAATTTAATTAATGAAATTAAAAGACACTTACTCCTTGGAAGGAAAGTTATGACCAACCTAGACAGCATATTAAAAAGCAGAGACATTATTTGGTCAATGAAGGTCCGTCTAGTCAAGGCTATAGTTTTTCCAGTGGTCATGTATGGATGTGAGAGTTGGACTATAAAGAAAGCTGAACACCAAAGAATTGATGCTTTTGAACTGTGGTGATGGAGAATTCTCTTGAGAGTCCCTTGGACTGCAAGGAGATTCAACCAGTCCATCCTAAAGGAGATCAGTCCTGGGTGTTCATTGGAAGGACCGACGTTGAAGCTGAAACTCCGATACTTTGGCCACCTGATGCAAAGAGCTGACTCATTGGAAAAGACCCTGATGCTGGGAAAGATTGAGGGCAGGAGGAGAAGGGGATGACAGAGGATGAGATGGTTGGATGGCATCACTGACTCAATGGACATGGGTTTGGGTGGACTCCAGGAGTTGGTGATGGACAGGGAGGCCTGGCGTGCTGCAGTTCATGGGGTCACAAAGAGTTGGGCATGACTGAGCGACTGGAATGAACTGAACTGAACTGAACTGAAATAACCCTTATCTTCCATTAGTTTCCCCTATATATTTCCTATCCACTTTCCCACTGTTTACCACCTTAGAAGCCCAATCCCCTTTCCTTTGTCTAACTACTTCTCCACAATTTATCACCATTTGTTAAAATGGTATCTAGATCAACCCTGGGATTTCTTTGGAAGGAATGATGCTAAAGCTGAAACTCCAATACTTTGGCCACCTCATGAGAAGAGTTGACTCATTGGAAAAGACTCTGATGCTGGGAGGGATTGGGGGCAGGAGGAGAAGGGGATGACCCAGGATGAGATGGCTGGATGGCATCACGGACTCGATGGACGTGAGTCTGGGTGAACTCCGGAAGATGGTGATGAACAGGGAGGCCTGGCGTGCTGCGATTCATGGGGTCGCAAAGAGTCGGACATGACTGAGCGACTGAACTGAACTGAACTGAACTGAAGCCCCCAGAGATTTCTACTTCTTTCACATAAAAATATTGATATAAAATAAAATGTGTCTGCTTTTCTCCTGTTACTCCATCATCTGTCAGCTTAATTCACAGTCCTGACTCAGAATCTAAGAGGGTAGAGGAAAAGATTTTCCTCCTCTGAAAAGGCAAAATTATTAAGACTACTGTGCCTTGCTGAGTCACTTTAGTCATGTCCGACTCTTTATGATTCCCGTGAACTGTGGCCCGCCCCGCTCCTCTGTCCATGGGGTTTTCCAGGCAAGAATACTGGAGTGGGTTGCCATTTCCTCCTCCAGGAGATCTTCCCAACTCAGGGACTGAACCAGCGTCTCTTAGCTCTCCTGCATTGACCGGCAGGTTCTCTGCCACTAGCGCCACCTGGGAAGTCCCACAGCTACTTCCACACGATGAGCACATTTACGGGCATTGCCCATTGCTCCAGTGGCAGGCGAGTGAGGAGTGGACTCATCTCTGTTTAGAAAAACATGGTGATGAGTCTTTAGGTATACAAAGTTATCCAATTCCGATTGTAATGAAGAAGCGGAAATAAAGGAAGCTAAAAGTGTCCTCTAAAATAAAGTAACAAGAATTCTCCATTTTTCCCTTGAAGTCTGAGCCACAGAGATATTGGAAAGGCTCAGGAATTATATAACAGAAGAAAATGAAAGCAGTTCATCAGGGTAAGGGCGACTGGGACACCCAGCAACATAGAAACTAACCAGATCAACAACAGAGATGACCTAGATACTGTGGTAGTTGTTTAATAACTGATCATCTACTGGTTACCACGTGCCAGGGGCTTCCCAGGTAGTGCTAGTGGTAAAGACCTGTCCCCAGTGCAGGAGACGTAAGAACCGCAGGTTCTACTCCCTGGGTTGGGAAGATTCCCTGGAGGAGGGCATGGCAACCGGCTCCAGTACTCTTGCCTGGAGAATCCCATGGACAGAGGAGCCTGGAGGGCTACAGTCCATAGGGCCGTAAAGAGTTGAACACGACCGAAGGGACTTCGCAGGCACACACCATGTGTCAGGCATGGTTCTAAGCACCTTACAAGTATCCAGTCAAGGAATCCTCACAACAATCCCATTAGTATTGTTTACTATCACTATTTTATAGATGAGGGTGCTGAGGCAGAGAAGTTAAGTGGTTTACTTCGGATTCCACAGCTGGCAGGGGGCACAGCTGACATTTGAACCAGGGCAGTCTGACTTGAAGATCTGTTCTTTTAATTGACGGTATTGCAGATACATGTGTTTGCTCTGTAACTCTGTTAGCTCAGAAAAAATCTGGGAAGTTAAAATGAGAGAGAACAAAATCTATTCTCTTTAGCCTGGGAGCTCAGCGGTGCAGAGCGGAAACCCCCAGCAGCAGTGAAGATGGGTTAGAGGCAATGGAGGAAAAGCAGGTGGCAGGAGGTCAAAGCCAGGGATGCCGCTGGGCTGACTCCTCTGTAGGGAAGGCTGGAGAAAGGAGCAGCAACCTACTCCAGTGTTCTTGCCTGGAGAATCCCATGGACCCAGGAGCCTGGCGGGCTACAGTCCATGGGATGGGAAAGAGTCGGACACGACTGAGTGACTAGGCAACCTGTAGGGGAGGGTAGGTCTCACAATCCTTTCTCTGGTTATTAAAGGAAAGAGTGTGTCCAGTTCCATCTGGACCACCCCAAGATGTCTTAAATCAAGTTCAAAAAATGATAGGCTTTTAAAAAGTGACAAGCTAAATTTGCCATCCACCAGAAAACAAAGGAAGCTGTACCCACCCACCCCCACCCCTGCAACACACACACACACACACACAACACACACACACCCCAACTCCCACGAGGAGTTCCCTCCTCACCCCTCCCTGCCTCAGGAGCAGGAGCTGGAGAGCTCCCAGGACGGTGTCGGGGTTTGGGTGGCGGGACAGGGGCCCCTTGCCGTAGAGTGTGGGCATCACAGGATTCCGGAGAAAGAACAGAAGGCCCCTTGCCTTCCTTCCCCTGAACAATTGACCAGAAGGAAGTCGGGACACTCAGCGCTTGGATTTTCCCCGCAGGAAACCCGGGCCTTGCAGGGCCTCCCGCTTCCCCTCCCCCACCGCCCGGGTACAGCTCCACGTGAGCCCAGGGCTCTTTGGGTAAACAGAAAGGGCGGGGTACAATCCATAATTTGTCTTGCTGTCTATTTTAACCTTGTTGCTTCTAGAAATAACACTTTCTTAAATCCAAATTCATCAGAGAGGGGTACTAAATAATACTACATATTTACTCTGAGCCTACTGGGTGCTGATACTGAGCCCTAACAAAATAGGAAAGAGTCAGCCTCTTCATAGATGGATACATGGGTGGTACCTCATTACTCCAGCTGCTTAATCACTTTCCTGAACTTCACTTTTCATCAGTAGGGTGGGAACACAGATACATAACTTAGAGCGGTGCTGTGATATTACATGTAAATTCTGTGTGAAGGTATCTAGCACCGTATCTGACACACAGCAGTCTCCTTGAATTTAGCATCAATGATTAGTTTTCAATTCATCTTTTTTTATAGTTATTCACTTGAAAATACATAAGACAAAGTCCCTGATCTCCAAGATCTCACTTTCGGTTGTGACACGTCCATTCAACTACCAGCCCACACCACAATGCCCAGAAGTCTTGGAAAGGGAGCTACTGTGTGGTCAGAAGAAGCAAGACTTTAATTGGCTGAAGGAGGAGCAGGATTTGGGTATCATGGCACCTTTCATTTGCATTCTGCCTTTTACACTCCCAGTGTAAAAGGGTCTTTCATACCTCATCTGCCTGAATAGATGGGGACAGCAGGTGCCAAGAAGTCTTTTTATAGGTGAGAAAACAGTTCCAGAGAAAGAATACAACCAAGCCAAGACCAGTGTGATATTGTCAAAGATTGGGAGGTGAAAAGTTAACCAAAAGTTAACACAGTCAAGAGTAAACCGAAAGAGTCCCCTGGCAGTTGGGTAACAACCCCAGTGATGACTATCATGACAGCAATCTATTAATATCTACTAAGCACTTATTCATTGTGCCAGGGGTCACAGAAAGCGTTAAATGTGTGTTGGCTCGTTTGGTTCTCATAATCAGTCTATGAAATATGGGGTGGTATTATTATTAATTTTCTCCCTCTTACAGAGGAAAAATTAAGGCTTCCAGAGGTTCAGAAACTTGGCCCAAGGTTGCTGGGCTAGCTGCTACCCCAGGTCTGTCCACCCCAGAGTTCAGGCCCTGAGCTCAGGCCGATAGAAGTTCTGCTGAGACCAGCTTGTTCTAGACTATTTTAGACAGGGGCCATGTAAGGATCACTTAGTCTGATCCTATCCAGTACCCCCAGTGGCTGGCCTGTTCCCTGCTTAACAGGAGGTGATGGGTCGCCGTGGTTCAGGCACAGACTCTGAGGCTCCGTGAGTGGATGGGTCTCCTCTCCACATCCACCCCCAGGCATGCTCTCTGCTTCGGGCTCAGCAGACTCTGCTCCTTTCATAGGAACTCCCTTGACCTTCACCTTCCCAGCCTCTGTCCTCCGCAATCGCCTAGTTTGCTCATGTGTGTCTAACATCCCAGCACCCCAGGCTAGAAAGAGAGCCCTGACTTGACTGGTACAAAGAGGAGTGAGACTGACCCTCTATCATAAAATCATGCTTTTGTAAGCAGCTTTTGCAGGAAAGAGCTCTCAGCAGGAGGCACCCTTTGGTCTTGTCACCAACTTTAATCTGCGCACCCCCATGCTCCACTCACCTCCAGTCCTAGCACCCCTTTCAGACCTTTTGATCACACAATAGGTAATTAATAGGTGACCAGGTCTCTTCCCCTGCTCCCCCTTCAGTAATCTCGTGAACAAACTGTGAACAAGAAACCTTTTAAAGAAAAAAATCACAAGAAATCAACAAGCCTGCACACAGTAGTTGGATCTGAGCTCCAACTCAATGATTAACTGAGATTGTTTCCCTTTGTCCCTTTAAAAACTTTCACGACCAAGCAGAATCATTGGAGATGGTTTTAGGGGGACACTGAACCCACGGTCTCCCCACATTGCTGGGATTTTGATTGAAAGCAACTTTCCTTTCTGCCAACATTTCCCTCTCTCTCTGTTCATTGAGTTTTGAGCAGTGAGCAGCCAGCTGGACCTGATTTGGTAGTGCTTTCATTATCATTGTCTCAAACTGAGTTACTTTTTTTTTTTTTTTCTTTTCTGGTTTTTGGTTTTGTTTGTTGGTTGGTTTACCAATTACTGATTTCTCTGCAGCTTGTGGCTAACTAAAACTTCCTTCGATAAAGTCACAAATGTCTCACTATACAGAAGGCACTCCCATACAGCTGAGAATTCCCAATGCTTAGTTATGTCATTTGGGGAGTTCAAAACAGAAATTACAAAAAAAGCAATGCATGTGTCCCATCTCAAATCACACAAAACAGAAACGAATAAAGAAAAGTGAATAACCTCCTTGCTCCCCATTCTATGTTTTTTCTGCCCAAGGTACCCAACATTAACAGCTTGCTGCTGCTGCTGCTAAGTCACTTCAGTCGTGTCTGATTCTGTGTAATCCCATAGACGGCAGCCCACCAGGCTCCTCTGTCCCTGGGATTCTCCAGGCAAGAACACTGGAGTGGGTTGCCATTTCCTTCTCCAATGCATGAAAGTGAAAAGTGAAAGTGAAGTCACTCAGTCTTGTCCAACTCTTAGCGACCCCATGGACAGCAGCCTACCAGGCTCCTCCATCCATGGGATTTCCAGGCAAGAGTACTGGAGTGGGGTGCCATTGCCTTCTCCATTTAACAGCTTGGACCTATCTTTATAAAATATATACATACTATTCAAGGGGGATCGAACCCAGGTCTCCCTCATTGTGGGCAGATTCTTTACCAGCTGAGCCACTAGGGAAGCCCAAGAATACTGGAGTGGGTAGCTTATCCTTTCTCCAGTGAATCTTCCTGACCCAGGAATCAAACTGGGGTCTCATGCACTGCAGGCAGATTCTTTACCAGCTGAGCTACCAGGGAAGCCCCCAAAAGATCACACTCTATGCCAAATGTCAGAAAACTATGGTCTGCAGACTAATCTGATCCACTGCCTGGTTTTGTAAATAAAGTTTTATTAGAACATAACCAAGTCTATTTATTTACGTATTGTGTATAGCTGCTTTTGCCCTACAATGGCAGGGCTTAAAATATCCGCTATTTAGCCCATTTCCGAAAACATTTGCCCATTTCTGCCCTATATATGACATTCCCAAAAAATTTGCCCATTTCTGCCCTATGTATGACATTCCAATCCATATTGTCACAAAGTATCATGGCCACCTCTTAGGTCATACAGAGGATCTAACATTCTTTTTAAAGCTATTTAATGTTTCATAATATGAATTATAAGTTATTCTATGATTTCACTGTTTGTGATACCATGATATAATAAATATATGGACCACCCTGGTGGCTCAGACAGTAAAGAATCTGCTCGCAATGCAGGAGACCTGGGTTCCGTCCCTGGGTTGAGAAGATCCCCTGGAGGAAGGAATGGCTACCCACTCCAGCATTCTTGCCTGGAGAATGCCATGGACAGAGGAGCCTGGTGGGCTACAGTCCATGGGGTTGCAAAGAGTCTGACACGACTGAGCTACTAACACAACAAGAAATATGCATTTCTTATTTCTCTCTGGTTCCTGGCACAAGCTTCCTAAAACCCTAGTAGTTTCCTATGTAATAGGGGTGAGAGGAGTCTTGTTATTCATTATAAACCCCTGTCAACCAAAGCTGAGTCAGTGCTAATAAGGTGACCCTTGGTGGTTCCCTAGGTCATTTCAGGATGGGGATTGGTTGCCAGAGGAACCAACCATGTGATTAGAGGGACCTCCACTACTCCCCCTACTTCCAGGGAGGGGAGGGAGGATCTGGGGATTGAGTTAATCGCCAGTGACCAGAGATTTAATTAATCGTGTCTATGTAATGGAGAAATGGAGGGGTTTGGAGAGCATCCGGTTGGTAAGAACACCCACGTGCTGGAAGGGTGGCGTACCTCAAACTGCACAGAGACAGAACCTCCTGTGTTCAGGATCCTTCCAGACCTCCCTGTAAATACCTCTTCATCTGGCTGTTCATTTGTATCCTTTAAAAGAGCCTATGTAATAAACTGGTAATAGTAAGTAAAGTGTTTCCCCAGGTCCTGAGAGCCCTTATAGCAAAGCAAATGATCAAACCTAAGGAGAAGATCCTAGAAACTCCCAATTTGTAGCTGGGTCAGACAGAAGCCTGCTGCTGCTGCTACTAAGTTACTTCAGTCGTGTCCGACTCTGTGTGACCCCATAGACAGCAGCCCACCAGGCTCCCCTGTCCCTGGAATTCTCCAGGCAAGAATACTGGAGTGGGTTGCCATTTCCTTCTCCAATGCATGAAAGTGAAAAGTGAAAGTGAAGTCGCTCAGTCATGTCCGACTGTTTGGGACCCTATGGACTGCAGCCTACCAGGCTCCCCCGTCCATGGGATTTTCCAGGCAACAGTACTGGAGTGGGGTGCCATTGCCTTCTCTGAGACCGAAGCCTGAGTAACCTGGAAACCCACTACTTTTGATTGAGTACATCTGAAATGAGGCAGGCAATTTTGTGAGACTGAGCCGTTAACCTGTGGGGCTGGACTAACTTGGGGTAATTAGTGAATTACTAACTTGGGGTCAAAAGTGAATTGATTTGTAGGACACCTAGCTGCTATCCACAGAAGACTAGAGCATTGTTTGGTGTGGAAACCCCACACATTCGGGATCAAATACAGAATATGGGTAAAAATACTGATCATATCAGTCGTACTCTTGATGGACCCTCAGATTGTTCACAGGTTTCTTCAGCTGTAATCAATACTGTAATAAATGTTTATTTTTAGGATTACTGTATGATACAGCAATCTCACTCCTGAACATATATCCAAATAAAGCTACAGTTCAAAAAGATATGTGCAGCCCTATGTTCATAGCAGCACTATTCACAATAGCCAAGGTGTGAAAACAGCCGAAATGTCCATCTACAGATGAGTGGATAAAGAAGATATGGTATATATATACACACATATACATATATATACATATATACATATATGTACGCATATATACATATATATACGCACACACAATGAAATACCATGCAGCCATAAAAATGAACAAAGTAATATCATTTGCAGCAACATGGATGCAACTAGAGATTATCCTGTTAAGTGAAGTAAGTCAGAAAGAGAAACACAAACACCATATGATATCACTTAATGCAGCATCTAAAACACGACACAAACGAACCCATCTATGAAGCAGAAAGAGACTCATGACACAGAGAACAGACTTGTGATTGGTAAGGGTGTGGAGGCTGGGGGGCGGGGATGGAGTGGCAAGTTGGGATTAGCAGATGTAACTGATTACATATAGAGTGGATGAACAACAAGGTCCTACTGTGTAGTACAGAGAACTATATTCAATGTTATATGATAAACCATAATGAAAAAGAATATAAAAGAAAGAATATATATATGTCTCTGTGTGTGTGTATAATTCAACCACTTTGCTATACAGCAATGGGGCATCCCGGGTAGCTCAGCTGGTAAAGAATCTGCCTGCAATATGGGAGACCTGAGTTCAGTCCCTGGATTGGGAAAATCCCCCGGAGGAGGGCATGGCAACCCACTCTAGTATTCTTGCCTGGAGAATCCCCATGGACAGAGGAGCCTGACGGGCTACAGTCCATGGGGTCGCAGAGTCGGACATGACTTAGGGACTAAGCACATACAGCAATAATTAACCTTGCAAATCAACTATATGTCAATAAAAAATTTAAAAGAAAAAAATAAATTATTTTTAAGATTTCCCAGAAGAAATGGGATATAATAAGAGATTCATAGGGCTCAAATATGAAGCTCCCACTGTGCCAATAAGCCTCTTCAAGCAGCAGTTCTAGTCAGCCTTGGGTGTTGCCAGGCTCCCACGGGAGGAATTAAACTTTTAGAAAACAGAGTACATCTCCAAGTGGAAATTTTGCCTTGATAGATTCACCTGGATGCACCCCAGCTTTCTGCTGTGCCAAAGAGCTTTCCCCTGAACATTCAGTCTCTGCCTCCTGAGCCACCCATACCTCCTGCTAAGCCCTCTACCACCCAGGAGTTAGGCTGGGGACCCTGTTGTTCCATCCAGGCAGGGTTTTCTGCCAATCGTGGGGAAGGAGGTGCCTTTGAAATAGGGCAGAAGGAGTTCAGGTCTGAAGAGAGAGTACCTTTGATCCTAAAGATGGAAGGAATGTACACAGATTACTTGTTTCTGATTTTCTGGGGGTCATATACGCCTGAAAGCTATAGATCTTTCCCCCCAGAAAAACGTGCTTATTTTTCTGTGTTAGTCGCTTCGTCGTGTCCAGCTCTTTACGATCCCATGGACTGTAGGCCACCAGGCTCCTCTGTCCACAGAATTCTCCAGGCAAGAATACTGGAGCAGGTTGCCATTCCCTTCTCCAGGGGATCTTCCCAACTCAGGGACTGAACCTGGGTGTCTTGCATTGCAAACAGATTATTTACCATCTGAGCCGCCAGGCAGATTCTGCACACATTTAGGGTATGCACAAACTTCCTGAAGATGTTATCCAAGGCACACGGTCCTCAGGTCAGCAACCTGGCTCCAGGTGCACTGTAATTACGTTCCTTCCTGAGGTCCACCCAGCCCTTGGCATGGATTTGACACAGCATATTTTTCTGTGATTCATTAATGCTTCCCTTCCTCCCATCACTGACCTTGTGCGAGGTCTTCCTCAGGCTGGATGTCATGTGCCTCCTTTTTCCTCCAGCTATCCTGTTTGGAAAGATAAACCCACTTCCTACCCTCAGAAAAGCTCTCGTTGGGCACAGAAGGCCATCATCAATGCCACGGACCAACACCATTTTTTCCTGCTGTTGCTATTTCCCTGACCTGCTTTCCTAGCCTCGGGTGCAAACCCACACTGGAAAGACTTTTCTCTCTAGCCTTTTGCCATCTGGATCGGTCTTCCGGAATCTTCCTGAAAGCTGTAAATCTTTCAAGTAAACTAGATTTTCCTCTCTGGCCTCTGCTTGTAAATATGATGACATTGTAGTTGCTAAATTTTGACAAAGGAAGTTTGGCCAATAAAGAAAAAATGCTAAAAAAAAAAAAAAAATGTCAAATTCAAATGGCCAAGAAGGATTTCCGTTGGTACTCGTGCTGCCCCCTCCTGGTTAGAAAAGAAGCACTGAGTAAACCTGACTACTTGGTCAGTCGATTCTTGCTCAAAATCCTCATCATTTTACTTTCTCTTGATTTTTAATAGGAGTCCTACAAAGCAATGCTGGTCTTTGTTATTTACAAAGGCAAGGTACACGGATGTCTATTTGAATACCTCATAGTGTCCATTAAATGTGCTTGCCCTTTGATCCAGAAATTTCCTTTCCAGGAATCTGCCCTGAAGAAATAGAGAGAAATGTAAGCAAGAGATTACCTTTGGGGATAGCCTTCTTGTTATTGATGGTAGTAAAATACAGAACAAGGATAAATGTCTAATAACAGATGGTATAACACAGCCATAGGGTGAAATACTATGTTCACCTTAAAATGATGTTAATGGGGAATTTATTAATAACATGAAGAAATGTTCATAACATGTCAAGTAAAACAGGACACAGAACGATAAGCAACGTACAATCACAACTAAATTTGCATTAAAAAAGAAATCTGGAAGTAATACATCAAAGCTTAATCCAGTTTTCTCTGAGTAGTGGAATTAGGCTATTTAATACATTCATATGTTTTCCAGTTTTCCTATGAATGTGTGATATTATAAAATCAAGAAAAAAATCATAAAACTTATTTCTGCATGGTGTAAGGAACATGGACCTTAGAATCAAATAGCCTAGATTTATATCCTGACTGTGTCCTTGGAGTGATTCAATCTCTCCAGACTTGTTTCTTTAACAGTAAGTGGGGCATATAATAGTATCTGCATATCAGAATTATTGTGAGACCTGAGTCTGCAGAACAAACCTTACTAAACAATCCTTATGTTCCATTAGTTTCTCTCATATATTTACCTTCCCCAAACTTACCACCACTAGAAGCCCAAACTGCTTTCCTTTTGTCTTGCCTGTCTGGCCACTTCTCCACAATATATCACCCTTTATTAAAATAGTATATAAGCTCCAAGGTCTAGCCTCTCTGAGGAGTTTTCACCTTTTTTCTATGAGGCCCTCCATGTACATACAAAATAACTTTTTTTTTCCTGTTCATCTTTTGGTCAGTTTAAGTCACAGGTCCTAGGTACTAAACCTAAAAGGATAGAGGAAGACTTCTTTTTTTCTCTTCCTTACACTATCAACATTTGCAAACTTCTATCAGTGAGCAGGAATAATGCAGTTCCTATAAATTGTGCTGTATATTTAGCTGAAGTCCCTTATAGCTCTCTTTTTAGGTGCTCAGACCAACTACCATCTTGCATTGAAAGGATCACCAAGGCAGTTGAAACAATATTCCAGAGATAGGATTGTAAAACCCTTATAGTCAGTCTCAGACAATGAAGAAAATCTTCAAATAGATAGACAGCCACTTAGGGGTAAAAGGGGCCTTCCCAGTGGCTCAGTGGTAAACAATCGGTCTACCAGTGTAGGAGAACTAAGGAATGGGGGTTCGATTGCTGGGTCAAGAAGATCCCCTGGAGGAGGAAATGGCAACCCACTCCAGTATTCTTGCCTGGAGAATCCCATGGACAGAGGAGCCTGGAGGCTACTGTTCATGGGGAGTGGGGATCATAAGAGCGACATGACTGAGGGCACACACATGCATTTAGGGGTAAAACTTGAAGTCTTACATATTTTTCACTCAAGGGTAGGAATAGTAATAATAAAACACTCTTGCCAATTTATGAATCTTGAATACCACTCAGTGACAGAAGTTGAGAGCTTCTTTCTAACATCCATTATACTTGTCAACATCCTACCAATTTCACCAATGAAAATCTATTTCTGACACTTCGTTTCCTCATTTTGGGGTCTCTCAGAGGTAAAGGGAGCCAAAGTACTTTAAATGGCCTCTTCTGGAGTGATAATTTTCTGACATAACCCTAGCTGACCACCCATGGAGAGCAGATGCCTGATTAGAATGGCTGCTGCCCTAGGGTGTCACTTCAAACATGCACGCGTCCTCTCTCCCTCAGTCATGTCTGACTCTTGACCACCCCCTGAAATGTAGCCTGCCAGGATCCTCCGCCCATGGAATTTTCCAGAAAAGATTACTGGAGTCGTACTCCAGGGCATCTTTCCTACTCTATGGATTGAACCCATGTCTCCTATGTCTCCTGCATTGGCAGGCAGATTGTTTACCACTGAGCCACCTGGGAAGCCTGTCACTTCAAATAAGTATATATAAATATCACAGGACATATGCTGTAGTGTTTTAGAGTAAATCACACAGATAACACCTATAAAGCAATAAAGGCCCTGAAACATGTAAGCACTCCAAATTATGTGATTAGTAAGTCTGATGCAAAAATTCTAGGTAGCTCCATATTCTGAACTTTGCATTGGTTCCATGTACTCCCTTACAGATTTTTAACTTTAAAACTGGAAAGAGGAAACCTCATTTAAAATAGAATCAGGACTCCAGAAGCTCTCTTGCCTTCCTGCTCTTTCTCTCTGCAGATCCCAAACAGGAAGAGACTTGCCTTTCATCTCCAAGTGGAAGGTCACTACTTTGGAACCCCAGCAGGAGGAAGGAGGATTTTCTCCTTGCCTGGCAACAGCCTAGCCAATGAGATTGTTGCAACTCAGCCAATGAAAAGTCACCACACTTTGCACTCCCAGTTTCCTCCAATGGACTCTTTATTTACAACAGGCTGTCCCAGCTTCTCCTCTTCCTCTGTAAAATAAAGGTCTTCTCTTTTGCTTCTCAGAACGTGCCTATGGTTTTTGCTAGAGCATGCTTGTCTCAAATTTCAATTCTCTGCCATTTCTAAATAAACCCATTTTTGCTGATAAGCCCATTTTTGCGAAATAAACATAAAATTGGCTCTTTTATGTGTATAAAAGGTCAAACAGATTAAGTTTTCTTTTTCAATGAATTTCTATTTTCCCATTCTTTTCTGAAATGTGGCTGTATTGAATGGGACAAGAAGCCTGGATGGTAAAGGTCTTCAGTCAGAATACCCAGAGGAGAGAGTCAGTGCTGATCCCCAGGTTCCTAGGGTCAAAAAGTTTATCCCTCCACCCTCACCCACTCCAGGGCTCACTGCACCTCAAGAATCCCATTAGAAGGGCTGCTTTGGCATTCTGAGAGTTCTCCATTCAGTGTGGTTTTATCAGAGCAATTAAGCCAGAAAGCATGCAGCTCAGATAACAGGATTAATTAACATTCTTCTCATTCTGCAGACAACCATCTGGGAGGAGTGCCTCCTGTGTCTTGCTGGTCCTACTGCGGTGGGCCAAGCGCAGGCCTGGAGCTGCCCAAGGCTGGTCTGGGATTTAAATGGCTCTGCTGAATCCTAGCCTTCTTTAGGAACCGTGTGTTGTGAACAAAACAAAACAAAACTCCCCTTTGTTCTTATGGGGTTTTTCCCCCTCCTGTCGGTCCCACTGGTTTTCAGCTTTGTATTTCCAGGCTGGTGTTGATATACGGAACCTGGCAGCTAATAATGATTGTAGCAATAAGAGCTGGCACTAACATTTATGGAGCCTTCCCTGTGGACCCGCACGAGGTATTCACGAAATCCATATGGAATGAGCTTTCACTAGACGCCTCAGTCTCACCACCAGTCCTCCTTGAGTCTGTGGCATCGTCCCAGGAGGCTTAATGGTAAAGAATCCGCCTGCCAATACAGGAGACAAGGGTTTGATGCTTGGGCCTGGAAGATCCCCTGGAAAAAGAAATGCCACCCACTCCAGTATTCTTGCCTGGGAAATGTCGTGGACAGAGGAGCCTGGTGGGCTCCAGCCCATGACTTCGCAAAGAGTTGGACATGACTGAGTGACTGAGCACCCCGACCCAGAAGATCTGCTTGTGAGCCATAAGCAGAGGGAAATATGCAAACTTGGACTCTCAGTGTTCCCACCTAGCGCTGACTTTAAACTTTTCCCAATAGGTACCTCCTCTCCCCACCATCCCCAAACTTCTCTCTTCTTCCACCTTTCTCTTCATTTCTCCTCTTTTTCTTCCCCACCCTCAGCGTCTGTAATTCCCTTGATTTTCTAGAGCTGTTAGGCACTAGCTCTCATTTTGCAAAGCCCAGCTGACACTCAGGTAAGGAAAGCTCGCTTCATCCCTGGAACCCAACTTCGTGACCTCAAGCACCTGTCTTGTGAGCAAGGGGTCCTCAGCACGTTCCAGTCACTACATTAGCTGATATAATCCTCTTGACATTCTTGAGAGGGAACATTCCTGGGGATCATTCCCATTTTGGACAACGAGAAACAGACTCAGAGGTTAACTTGCCCATGGTCACAGCCAGATTCAGAATTGAGAAATCGAGACCTGTGAGGGCTCTTAATGGCTCGGCTTACTGTGACCATATGTCTCAGTTAGCCCTGGAGAGTCCCAGTTTAAGCCAGTATTCTTCATACTCCACGGCGCCCTAGTCTGGAACCTCATGTTCACTCTAACTATGCCGTAGACTTGTCCATCTTTGCATCCACAGCACCTGGCAGCCGGAAGTGCTCAATGAATAGCTTCAGAGACACTTCCTGGGTGGGTCTTGAGATGGACATCAACCGTCTGAACCACCCATACTTCCCTTGCCTTTTCCTCAAAGCCTATGAAGAGGACTCTGTTGCAAGGCTGTCAGGCAGCTAGCCTAACAAAATGAATTTATTTCTGTGCTTCAGGCTCCATTCATCTCCCTGTTGATCCGCAGCATGGCGGGGCTCAGACAGGCTGGGTGACCATGGTGGACACCTTCACAAAGGCTGAAGTCATCATATTTCATCCTTACCTCCCTCCCTGGGAGACAATCAGGATTGAGATGGATTACACTTGTTCATGGGCTAACGTTTCAAGTGAGAGTTGGATGGAGGCTTAATAGAATTAATTAATTCTCTTTGTTCCAAGAAGGGAGAGAAAAGGAGATAAGGGAAAACTCTCCACCACAGCAGGCTCTCTGATGGCCCCAAAGACTCTGGCAGGTGCTCACTGGTTTCTTTCTATGCCCTGATTTCCTTTGGGGCAAGGTTGGTTTTGTTCAGAGCAATAAGGAAAAGCAACCTTTCCCTGATGGCTTGTTATTTCTACAGGAAATTAACTCTATGAGTCTGGATTTTCAGTGTGTCAAGTTTAGGCTGCATAGGGGCCAGGTTCCTTTTCCTCCAGCCTCTCCCTTTGGAGCAGGGACATAAATCTCAATCCCTAGTGAGAGACAGCTGCTGCTGCTGCTGCTAAGTCGCATCAGTCATGTCTGACTCTGTGCGACTCCATAGACAGCAGCCCACCAGGCTCCTCTGTCCCTGGGATTATCCAGGCAAGAACACAGGAGTGGGTTGCCATTTCGTTCTCCAATGCATGAAAGTGAAAAGTGAAAGTCAAGTCGCTCAGCCGTGTCCAACTCTTAGTGACCCCATGGACTGCAGCCTACCAGGCTCCTCCGTCCATGGGATTTTCCAGGCAAGAGTACTGGAGTGGGTCGCCAGTGCCTTCTCCGTGAGAGACAGCAGGTGGTGCTTAAAAGCTAAGACTATGGGGCTAGAATGCCTTGCTAAGAGTTCCAGCCCTGACACTACTTTTAGTATGGGCCTTCATAGTCTCATCTGTAGAATGGGGTTAATAACAGTACCTCTTCCAAAGGTGACTGTGACAAAGAAAGGTGAAGCCCTTAGTTCAGTGTCTGACATATAGTGCCACATACCTATGCTATGTGCTGCTGGCTGATAAGGAGAATTAATGTGGATAAAGGTGTTTGGGTAATAGGGAGGGGGTTGCTATGCCAATTTAGACAGAAAGTGCTCCATCTGAACTAGATAGCCTGAACCTGTGGGCATACAGACCCAGTGTTTCCAAAATCTTCCAGTTTTTTAAAAGAAGGCCCCCCCTTGTCCAGATTTTGTGTGACATCTTCTAAGTTGTGAATGCTGATGATGAATTTAAAACACATGAAATGCTGGACTGCACAGGGCAATCAGTGGGTCTGATGCAGCTTGGGGCCTGCAGACGGCAGCCTCTCCTTACTTACTCCATGCTGTCACCACAGAATGGAGGAGATCGAAGCCATGCAGCTTCCAGGAAATATAGAGGTGGACGAATCGCTTTTATTGCATCCAAAGCAGTATTTGACAATCAAAACGGAGGACAGGGGACAGGGGTGAGCAGCTGAGACTCGAATAGGCAGTGGTAGGTTGGCAGTGCCCAGCCCAGAGGCACTCAGTAGGGGAAAGGCATCCCAGTCTAGGCAAGCTTCCTGCTGGGACAGGGTGGCAGATAAAGTCCAGATTGTGGGTGGCTACTTACAGGATGTCACTAAATCTTTGAATCACCAGACTTACCCTTACCTTCCAGTCACCACCTTAGCACAGGACCAAGAGCCGGGCCTCAGGCATCAAGCTTCGTGGATTACATCCTGGCTCTACCCACTTTCAGCTATGTGACTTTGAACAAGTAACTTTACTTCTCTGTGCCTCATTTTTATTTGTAAAAATTAATAGTGCCTGCATCCTGTAAATAGCCATTCAGAATCTGGACTTTATCTGCCACTCTGTTCCAGCAGGAAGCTTGCCTAGACTGGAATGCCTTTTCCTTACTGAGTGGCCCTGGGCTGGGCACTGCCAACCTACCACTGCCCATTCGAGTCTCAGCTGCTCACCCCTGTCCCCTGTCCTCCTTTTTGACTGTCAAATACTACTTTGGATGCAATAAAAGCAATTGTCCACCTCTGTATTTCATGGACACGGCATGGCTTTGGTCTCCTCCATTCTGCAGTGACAGCTGCATTAGAAAGAAATGAAGTGATATATGGGAAAAGTTAGCATAGGACCTACCACAGCATAATTACTCAATAAATATTATTATTAATATAAATAACCATCATTTAAATAAATGTTAGCTCTTATTACAAAGAAACAGAAAGTTATGAAGCACTTAATGGATCTGAGTTTTAAAACCAGACTCCATGGGAAATATTAGGACATTGAGGACAGGCCCTAAATCTTACTTACTACTAAATCCCCAGCGTGGAGCACAGGGTTCATTGAATAAGGGTCTCCTGTCCTCAGGGAGTGGCGGGGAGAAGCAAGACCTAAATGTGTGAAAAATTAACAATGAAAAATTAGTGCTTCTCAAGTCATCAAAAGAAGGGCAATCTGAAGCAGAAGGGTATTAATATCTGAAAGAGTCAAATATAATTCCATTGAATATTCAGTTTCAGAAGAAATCAACTCAGATGCAAGCAGTCAGGGGAAAAGCTCAAGGAAACAAAGGTGTGGCTTGGATATGAAGCAAAAACACATTTCAAGAGGGCTGAGTACATGGAGAGATGGTGACAAAGTGCTAGGTGTGTTTCAGGGACAGTGAGCAAAGGAATTCAATGGGGGCAGAGTAGTCAGAATAGTTAGTAGGTGAAGGAAATCTGGAAAGCTGGATTGACACTTTATTGAAGAAGGCCTTCAAAGGCAAGCTATGGTAGAGATTGCTAGATGTCTCTCCTTCCTTTCTAACAAAATTCTTAGTTTACTTACCCAAAATATATTGATACTATACTTCTCAGCCTCAGTGGTAGCTGGGTGCAGCCATGTGACTAGATTCTGATTTTAGTTGAGGCCAGTGAAACTTAATGAGATTTAAATTCTGGGATGTTGACACAATGGCTGGAGCTTTAGCAGCCATCCTAGCTCTTGAGGCAAAATACTAAGGCTTTTGGCAGGAAGGAAGGAAGGAGCCAATCTCCCTCATCAGCCTCAGATATTCTACCTCTGAATGGCTACTAAAGAGAGAAATAAACTTTATTGTTTAAGCCACTGTTAATGGGGGTCTATTTTAACATACAGCCAAACCTAATCCTAACTGATACACAAGTCAAAGACTTTATGCTTTATCCTGGGATATCAGGCAACAACCATTGGAAATTTTTTTGGTGAATAACAAGATTCCCTGGTGGCTCAGATAGCAAAGAGTCCACCACCAATGCAAGAGACCCAGGTTTGATCCCTGGGTCAGGAAGATCCCCTGGAGAAGGAAATGACAACCCACTCTAGCATTCTTGCTTGGAGAATCCCATGGACAGAGGAGCCTAGTGGGCTATAGTCCATGGGATCGCAAAGAGTCGGACACAACTGATCAACTAACACTAACAACAAGATGAATATTTGGTATGGAGTATACAACCTAGTACTTTGGCCACCTCATGCGAAGAGCTGACTCATTGGAAAAGACTCTGATGCTGGGAGGGATTGGGGGCGGGAGGAGAAGGGGACGACCCAGAATGAGATGGCTGGATGGCATCACGGACTCGATGAACATGAGTCTGAGTGAACTCTGGGAGATGGTGATGGACAGGGAGGCCTGGCGTGCTGCGATTCATGGGGTCGCAAAGAGTCGGACACGATTGAGCGACTGAACTGAACTGAACTAAACTAATACAACCCAGAATAGTCTGGAAACAGCTATGCAATAGCGATGGAAGGAAGGAGAACCAAAAGGCTGAAAGCTCAGAGAGGAGGTTAATGCAGTAAGTGAGTGAGTAAGTAAGTAAATGTTGCTTAGTCGAGTCCGACTCTGCGACCCCATGCACTGTAGCCTTCCAGGGTCCTCCATCCATGGAATTCTCCAGGCAAGAATACTGGAGTGGGTTGCCATTTCCTTCTCTGGTTAATGCAGTAGTTTAGGCAAAATGAACAAATGAGTGTATTAGTTGAATTATCCAGAGAAACAGGACTAATAATATTCTTGCCTGGATGATGCCATGGACAGAGGAGCCTGGCAGGTTACAGTTTATGGGGTCACAAAGAGTCAGACATGACTGAGGGACTAACACTAACCTTAGAATTATAATAGAACTAGCAGGATCATATATATAAGAAGGAATTGGCTCACACAGTTATGGAGGCTGCGAAATCCCCAGATCTGCAGGTGACAAGCTGGAAACCCAGGAGAACCAATTGGATAGTTCCAAGTCCTAGTCAAAGTCCAAAGGTAAAAGAAGACCAATCCCAGCTCAAAGACAGTCAGGTTGAGAGACAGATTTCTCTCTTACTCAGCTGTTTTTGTGTTATTTAGGCCTTCGGCTGATTGGATGAGGAGCACCTACATTAGGGAGTACAATCTGCTTTACTTAGTCTATGGATTCAAATGTTAATCTCATCCAAAATACACACTCCCACAGACACACTCAGAATAATATTTGACCATTATCTGGGTAACCTCTGGCCAGTCAAGTTGATGCATACAATTACTCATCACAAATGAGCATGTGTTGAAACTTGTTTTGAGGGAAAAATCATTCTAGGAACTGGGATTAAAAAGTAAAATATACGTGGAGTATGATGTACTTTGATAATGTTGAAAAAAGTTACTGCTTATTAATTGATCCAACTAAAATCTTGCCTTGGTGGCTCAGACCAAGCCAGAGAAAATCAGATAGTATCATGTGATAGTTTAAGAGGAGGCTCTTGAGTTAGACTTCCTTGGTTTAAATCTTGGCTCCTTCAATTACCAGCTCTGCAACCTTGGGCAAGTTATTTAACCCCTCTGTGCCTTGGCTTCTTCTTCACCTACACGACAATTGGGGATAATAGTTTATGTGCCAGAGTTGCTGTAAGCATTAAATGAGAGAAGACACATTCATTCACGGGTTGTTATATTACACCTGTTATGTGCTAGATGCTTGGAATACAGGCATGAACAAAAGAAAATCCACTATTTGGATTAACTAGCAAAGACACTTTGAATAAGAGAATATTTATAAAGAAAAGTGACTTTCATTTTTGCTTATTATCTCTTCGGCAGACCAAGAGTTGCCCTATGGAGAACTTGTTTTTCTGAATTTATTAATATCCTATAATTATCTTGTCAAAGCTTCCACTTAAGTAGACCATACTGTATCTGGATTGTCCCTCAGGTAGATCAACACGGTCTTGTCTCCCCAATTAAATGAAAAACACAAATATGTTAAAGCATGCTGCTCCCCAGCCTATTTCTTACTTTGAAAATAAGAGTAAGCTTTACTTTGATTGTCTTTGATCAGAATGGAAGTGATTGTAGAGAGAAATTTTATGTTTCAGTGAAAAACTATAAGCAATTCTTGTGGGTTATCAGATTCTAGTCCTGTTCATTGTCTTTGAGCCTGTTAAATGGGATCCTGGTATCTAACACATTTTGTCAGTAATTAATGTTTGCAATTTTTCTCTTACCTTCTTGTCTTGGCATCCCTGAGAGCTAAGATGTCCTTTTCCCAAAGCCCTGCACACTGAGCTGGACGACTTGACATAACTTCAGAAGATTTACCCCCTCAACAGTGTGCACCTCTCAGAAAGCTCATCAGAACGCTGCATCTTCCACGGTCCCCGCTGGGGAACAACGATGACCGTGACATTGCCAGCTGCCATCTTCACACTGCTACCCAAAGATATCCTGAGCTCAATATTTAGAAGTCTAAACTGGCTGTACTCTGGATTAAGAAGAAAACTGGAGAGAAGAGAAGAGAAGAAAAGAAAGGGGCGAAAAATGGGTTCTGCAGTCAGTTCCAGCCATTAATCTTTGTTTTTCTTTTGTTTCCATGGAAATGCTCCTCATTAAATGTCCTCATTGCTTGCACCATTTGCTGTTGTTTAGTCGCTCGGTCGTGTCCAACTCTTTGCGACCCCATGGGCTGTAGCCCACCAGGCTTCTCTGCCCGTGGGATTTCCCAGGCAAGAATACTGGAGTAGGTTGCCATTTCCTTCTCAGTGGATCTTCCCAATCCAGGGATGGAATTCATGTCTCTTATGTTTCCTGCATTGGCGGATGGATTCTCCACCACTGCACCACCAAGGAAGCCATATAAAGGCCTACTTTTGGCCCTACTTCCCTCTACACCATCACCTCCTGAAATGACACACAGCTGTTAAACTGGACTGATCTGTTCCCAGGACTGAGAGGCTGGGTTAGTGGGATAGGAGCCAGTCTATTAATAACTCAGATCTTTATCTGAGAAACTTCTAGGGAGGTTTCAGATGAGATAAATGAAAGGATCTGGAATATACCATGGTGAAGAGTCTTTGTTCTGAATTCCCCTTATCTGCACACAAGGAGAACCTTCCCAAAGAATTAAATTTTCATAAACCTCTGCCTCCAGGAAATCACAACCAGGGAAGACTGACTCCCATCACTGGAGATGAGAAGTTGGCACCAGGACGAGAAATTATCTAAATTCACATGATTACAAAGAGATCATCTCTCTCAAGTAATTCTTAAGGGCCCATTTATCTTTTCTAAATGTTGTTTGTTTTTCCATAATTGCCCTTCTCTTCCTCCTCGTCCTCTATTAAATTGGTTTACAAACTCCAAATTGTGCCTCCTTGAGTCACATTTTTCTGTGAACTCCCTCCCACATGTGAATAAAAATCTGCCTTTTCTCTTGCTAATCTACATTTTGTCAGATTAATTTGCAGAGCTCCAAACGCTGAGCATAAAGAGTGCAGAAGAAAAGTATTTTTCTCCCCAGAAGATTGATTCAAATTGAGACTGCCTTGCGGGTGGTATTAAATGGATAGCTACCTGTATTACCACCATTCTGCTGTTTATCCGATGGATCCAGCTGTGGAGCACAGAGCTAGAAAACAAATTTAGTAAATACAGAATGACTTTGGCTTATATCTTAAAGACTTCATACCACCTCTGTATTTCATCTTCCATTGGTCTCTAGGGGAATTTACCCAGACGAGGATAACAGGATTTTATTTTTATTGCTCCTAACTAAAGCAAGGTTTTAACAATCACTTACCCTGACATTTAATTGGGTCTTTAAGGATGGTTTAGATTCTTTAAATAGTTCTAGTCTTTCCAGGGGACATTTAAAAAGTCATTTCAAGAGCTGAGCAACTTTAAGAGAAACAGTCTAAAGGATCCAGGACCACCTGCCACCTGGTGGGGAGATGGGGGACAGAGGAGGATCTTAAGGACCCCAAGGGGTATGGTCAGTCAAATGAGGAATAGGATCTAAATGAGTAATGTAGGATAGGTGATTGAACCAGGGACTTCAAATAAATGGAATTTGGGGGTGGGAGGAGGAGGAAGTGGGAAAGAGAGGACAAGGGGAACTGTTACTGATTAAAAAACACGAGAGGTAGATCAACCAAGTGCAACTTTGCTTTGGATCTTGATTCTAGTAAAGCAACTATTAAATTTTTTTTAAATATGAGGAAGTTGAATGGGTTGTATTAATTGTGCGTGTTATTGGTTTGAGTTGGAGTGTTTTTGTTCTTTGCTACTGGAGATACATTCTAAAGGATTTATGGATGAAAAGCTAAATTTAACTCACTTTTGACTGATAGTCATTTTAATTGTTTTCTGTGTTCTGACATTATAAGCGCCACCACCCCACCCCCCCCCACCCGGAAAAAATATCCTTTTAGTGATCTTAACACATATCTGGGATTATTTCCTTAGGATGGATTTCTATGAGTGTGTTGTTGACATTTGCAAAAATGAATTTTTTTTTTTTTTTTTACCAACTGAGCTATCAGGGAAGCCCTATGAAAAGCTATAACATCTGTAATTTACTTCATATCAGGAAAGAAAAAATAATGTAAAATGTGGGAAAAGGGGATGCAGATTGTACAAGAGTAGCAGAATGATAATTATTAAAGTTAGGTAATAGAGACATGAGGGTTCACAATACTGTCTGAATTTTGCATATTTGATATTTTAAATAATTAAAAGTAAAATAAAATGATATACATCATTGCCAGTAGTGTAAATTGATACAAACTTTTTGGAAAGCAATTTGAAATACATATCCAAAGTAATAAAAGGGTTTACTCTGTTAACAAAAAATTGTCATTTTTGCTAATGTCAACAACGCACTCATGGAAATCTATCCTAAAGAAATAATCCCAGATATGTGTAAAGATCACTAAAAGGATATTTGTTCCAGTGGGGGTGTTATAATATCAGAACACAGAAAATAATTAAATGACTATCAGTAAAAAGTGAGTCAAATAACTCGTGGTGAAGAACTATGTTGGAATATTATGCTGTCATGAAAAATGATGACTACCATAGAAAATGTTTATAATAGGTGAAAAAGGTAAAAAAACTGGTTCCCTATAATCAGGTTTTTGCTTTTCTAGAGAAAATGAAAAGATGTATCTCAAAAGTCATAATGATTTTTTCTAAATAGTGAGAATGTAGACGGTTTATTTTCTCCTTTTAAATTTTTTATGTTTTTCTAAAATTCTAAAAAGAGGGGCTCCCCTGGCGATCCAGTGGTTAAGACTCTGTGCTTCCATTGCAGAGGGCATGGGTGTGATGCCTGGTCAGGGAACCAAGATGCCACTATGCCTCGTGGCATGGCCAAAGGAAATGAGAAGCATATATATTTCCTAAGGCTTCCGTAACAAAATACCACAAATGGGATTGCTTAAAATAACAGAAATTTCGTTTCTCAGAGTTCTGGCGGGAAGAAGTCTGAAATCAAGGGGTCCACATGGACATGTTCTGAGGGCTCTTGGGGAGAATCTGCCCTGTGTCTTTCTCAGCTTCTGGTGCTTCTGGCAATTCTCAGTGTTTCTTGGCTTGTAGACTCTACTTGCCTATGGCAACACTCCAGCCTCTGCTCCATCCTCATCTGGGGTTTCTCTATGTGTCTCTGTCTCTCTTCTCTTCTTAAAAGGACGCTGGTCAGATTAGGGCCTGCCCTAACCAATGCTGACCTTATCTTAGTTTGATTGTACCTGTAAAGACCATATTTCCAAATAAGGTCATGTTCACAGATATCAGGGACTAGAGCTTCAAAATATCTTTTTGTTGGGACTCAGTGCAACCCACAACAGGAGGGCTACCCTGCCCCTCCAAGTCCTAACATCCAGCTAAGTACTGACATGAGTTATGTGTCCAGTCCTTCAAGGATGGACAATCACCTTGTCCCAAGGATACAACCACCTGTTTAAATCTGTGATGAGGCAGGAGGTGCTCAGTGGCAGGTGGGGTAGGCAATGATTTGACTCAAATACCCAAAGGTCATGTGCAGTAGAGAAAATTTCCCAAAGAAATGGTATCAGTTCAGTTCAGGCGCTCAGTTGTGTCCGACTCTTTGCGACCCCATGAATTGCAGCACGCCAGGCCTCTCTGTCTGTCACCATCTCCTGGAGTTCACCCAGACCCATGTCCATCGAGTCCATGATGCCATCCAGCCACCTCATCCTGGGTGTTCCCCTTCTCCTCCTGCCCCCAATCTCTCCCAGCATCAGAGGCTTTTCCAATGAGTCAACTCCGCATAAGATGTCCAAAGTACTGGAGTTTCAGCTTTAGCATCATTCCTTCCAAAGAAATCCCAGGGTTGTACTTCTTCAGAATGGACTGGTTGGATCTCCTTGCAGTCCAAGAGACCCTCAAGAGTCTTCTCCAACACCACAGTTCAAACGCATCAGTTCTTCAGTGCTCAATGTGGTCCACTGGAGAAGGGAATGGCAAGCCACTTCAGTATTCTTGCCTTGAGAACCCCATGAAAAGTAGGAAAAGACAAAATGATAGGATACCAAAAGAGGAACTCCCCAGGTCATTAGGTGCCCAATATGCTACTGGAGATCAGTGGAGAAATAACTCCAGAAAGAATGAAGGGATGGAGCCAAAACAAAAACAATACCCAGTTGTGGATGTGACTGGTGATAGAAGCAAGATCGGATGCTGTAAAGAGCAATATTGCATAGGAACCTGGAATGTCAGGTCCATGAATCAAGGCAAATTGGAAGTGGTCAAACAAGAGATGGCAAGGGTGAATGTCGACATTCTAGGAATCAGCGAACTAAAATGGACTGGAATGGGTGAATTTAACTCAGATGACCATTACATCTACTACTGTGGGCAGGAATCCCTCAGAAGAAATGGAGTTACCATCATGGTCAACAAAAGAGTCCAAAATGCAGTACTTGGATGCAGTCTCAAAAACGACAGAATGATCTCTGTTTGTCTCCAAGGCAAACCATTCAATATCACAGTTATCCAAGTCTATGCCCCAACCAGTAATGCTGAAGAAACTGAAGTTGAATGGTTTTATGAAGACCTACAAGATCTTTTAGAACTAACACCCAAAAAAGATGTCCTTTTCATTATAGGGGACTGGAATACAAAAGTAGGAAGTCAAGAAACACCTGGAGTAACAGGCAAATTTGGCCTTGGAATGCAGAATGAAGCAGGGCAAAGACTAATAGAGTTTTGCCAAGAAAATGCACTGGTCATAGCAAACACCCTCTTCCAACTACACAAGAGAAGACTCTACACATGGACATCACCAGATGGTCAACACCGAAATCAGATTGATTATATTCTTTGCAGCCAAAGATGGAGAAGCTCTATACAGTCAACAAAAACAAGACCGGGAGCTGACTGTGGCTCAGATCATGAACTCCTTATTGCCAAATTCAGACTTAAATTGAAGAAAGTAGGGAAAACCGCTAGACCATTCAGGTATGACCTAAATCAAATCCCTTATGATTATACAGTGGAAGTGAGAAAGAGATTTAAGGGTCTAGATCTGATAGATAGAGTGCCTGATGAACTATGGAAGGAGGTTCGTGACATTGTACAGGAGACAGGGATCAAGACCATCCCCATGGAAAAGAAATGCGAAAAAGCAAAATGGCTGTCTGGGGAAGCCTTACAAATAGCTGTGAAAAGAAGAGAAGTGAAATGCAAAGGAGAAAAAGAAAGATATAAGCATCTGAATGCAGAGTTCCAAAGAATAGCAAGAAGAGATAAGAAAGCCTTCCTCAGCAATCAATGCAAAGAAATAGAGGAAAACAACGGAATGGGAAAGACTAGAGATCTCTTCAAGAAAATTAGAGATATCAAGGGAACATTTCATGCAAAGATGGGCTCAATAAAGGACAGAAATGGTATGGACCTAACAGAAGCAGAAGATATTAAGAAGAGGTGGCAAGAATACATGGAAGAACTGTACAAAAAAGATCTTCACGACCCAGATAATCATGATGATGTGATCACTCATCTAGAGCCAGACATCTTGGAGTGTGAAGTTAAGTGGGCCTTAGAAAGCATCACTACGAACAAAGCTAGTGGAGGTGATGGAATTCCAGTTGAGCTGTTTCAAATCCTGAAAGATGATGCTGTGAAAGTGCTGCACTCAATATGCCAGCAAGTTTGAAATACTCAGCAGTGGCCACAGGACTGGAAAAGGTCCATTTTCATTCCAATCCCAAAGAAAGGCAACGCAAAAGAATGCTCAAACTACCGCACAATTGCACTCATTTCACATGCTAGTAAAGTCATGCTCAAAATTCTCCAAGCCAGACTTCAGCGATACGTGAACCGTGAACTCCCTGATGTTCAAGCTGGTTTTAGAAAAGGCAGAGGAAACAGAGATCAAATAGCCAACATCCGCTGGATCATGGAAAAAACAAGACAGCTCCAGAAAAACATCTATTTCTGCTTTATTGACTATGCCAAAGCCTTTGACTGTGTGGATCACAGTAAACTGTGGAAAATTCTGAAAGAGATGGGAATACCAGACCACCTGACCTGCCTCTTGAGAAATCTGTATGCAGGTCAGGAAGCAACAGTTAGAACCGGACATGGAACAACAGACTGGTTCCAAATAGGAAAAGGAGTACGTCAAGGCTGTATATCGTCACCCTGATTATTTAACTTCTGTGCAGAGTACATCGTGAGAAACGCTGGACTGGAAGAAACACAAGCTGGAATCAAGATTGCTGGGAGAAATATCAATAACCTCAGATATGCAGATGACACCATCCTTATGGCAGAAAGTGAAGAGGAGCTAAAAAGCCTCTTGATGAAAGTGAAAGTGGAGAGTGAAAAAGTTGGCTTAAAGCTCAACATTCAGAAAATGAAGATCATGGCATCCGGTCCCATCACTTCATGGGAAATAGATGGAGAAACAGTAGAAACAGTGTCAGACTTTATTTTGGGGGGCTCCAAAATCACTGCAGATGGTGACTGCACCCATGAAATTAAAAGACACTTACTCCTTGGAAGAAAAGTTATGACCAACCTAGATAGTATATTCAAAAGCAGAGACATTACTTTGCCAACTAAGGTCCGCCTAGTCAAGGCTATGGTTTTTCCTGTAGTCATGTATGGATGTGAGAGTTGGACTGTGAAGAAGGCTGAGCGCTGAAGAATTGATGCATTTGAACTGTGGTGTTGGAGAAGAAATGGTATACCAAAGTATGTTAGGCAGATGAAAATAATAGCTGCCACAGTTTACTCTAAACCATTATGTTGGTGGTGGAAAAGAATCTACCTGCAATGCAGAAGACCCAGGTTTGATTCCTGGATTGGGAAGGTGTCCTGGAGAAGGAAACCCACTTCCTGGAATACTGGCAACCCACTCCAGTATTCTTGCCTGGAGAATCCCATGGGCAGAGGAATCTGGCTGGCTACGGTCCATGGCGTCGCAAGAATTGGACATGACTTAGTGACTAAACCACCAATACTTATTAATAAACCATTACCTTAAATCATTCCATTTTCTGGGATTATGTTTGTTATCAATTCATTTTGAGATTCACCAAGAATTAATGTTGGGTTCATCAGTGCATTTTACCTTTTACAAATAGGAACTCAAATTACTGGTAACACCTGCCTCAAAACTTTTCCAAGGTGAAATTATCAGTTGCATGAAACATTTCCTGACTGTTATATATCATGAATAAAACAGCTGCCATAATCTCTTGGGCAAAGTCAGGATAGGTTCGTGTCAAAGAATGTTTTTGGAATAATTATGAAACTATAGATATGTCACAAACCATTAAAAATGGTTAAAACTTATTCTGAAGAGTAATCTTGGAAGTTGGAACTGTTATGGGCTGAATTGTGTCCCTCACTCCCACCTCCAAGCTCGTATGTAGAAGTCCTAATCCCTAGGACCTCAAAATGAGACCAAATTGACCATAGAGGCTTTTAAGAGGTCAAGGTAAAATGACGTTCTTAGGGTAGGTCCTAATCTAATGTAACTGGCATCCTCATAAGAAGAAGAGATTAGGACCAAACACACACAGAGGGAAGACCAGGTGAAGAGACAGGGAGAAAGAAGCCACCTGCCAGCCAAGGACTGAGGTCTCAGAAGAAGCCAGTCCTGACATCACCTTGATCTTGGATCTTTAGTCTCCAGAATTGGGAGGAAATTGACGTATGTTGTTTAAACCACCTCATGTGTGGTTCTTTGTCGTGGGAGCCTTAAATGAATACACAGACCTAGAAACAACACCGAGGATCCTGGCAGAGGTGGTCAGCATGCACCAGAGCTCGGTGCTTGGCATTCAGTCCTGGTGTATGTTCCCTGGAGCCTGCCTCTTTTTGCATCCTCCGTGTGCAGTGCGGACAGTCAGGTGGCTTCAGAGGGGAGTCATATTTGGCTAGTGATGGGCAAAACCTCTGAGGCATAATTTCTCTCGGGTATGAGATCAAGACCTCATCTGGGCAAATGAGGCTTGAAAAGACATTCCAGGGCTTCTTCCCAGGTGGCGCTACTAGTAAAGAACCCATCTGCCAATGCAGGAGACACCAGAGACGTGGGTTCAATCCCTGGGTCGGGAAGATCCCCTGGAGGAGAAAATGGCAACCCACTCCAGTATTCTCACCTGGAGAATCCTGTGGTCAGAGGAGCCTGGCAGGCTACAGTCCATAGGGTCATAAAAAGTTAGAAATGACTGAAATGACTTAGCACACAATCTAACTCCAAAGCCCCACCTTGAACAAGTACACACATTGCCTTCTAAGCATATATCAATTCAATCCTTACACCACTTTCCAGGGTGGGACCAATAACAGATGAGGAAATTCATATTCACAGAAATTAGGTAACAGGAGGGAGCTCCATCAGCTCGTGATTATGCAAAAAGGTGAACCGCAGGGCACAGAGTATTAAAGTCAGAGATTAACAGGCAAGATAAGTGATATATGGAACGAACCACCAAAACTTGGCACTCGGTGAGCCCTTAAAGAGTTCTGGTTCATCACGTTCTTTTAGTACTGGAAGATTAAGGCTCAGAGAAGTTTCGTCTCTTTCCCAGGGCAACACAGCATGTTAGGGAAAGAGGGGGCATGTGTAGGGCATCTGCTGAATGTGCTTAATTTGGGAACTTTTCCTTGTCTTAATAGAGCAGATCAAGCCTCCAGGCCTGTTCATCTGATAGTAGCCCCCTGATTTTCGCTGTAGAAACCACCCCTTCTCCCTGCATGTGGTCTTGGAAGGACCGATAAAAGTCTCCCTCCCTTGGACATGTGATTTGAGCTAGAACAATGGTAATCTGTCTCCTGGGAATTTAAATCTGGGCTACCACTTATTTTGATAATAAATCTCTGTTTTTCTTTGAGGAATCAGAGTCAATTTGTATAGTTTAGAATCTGTGAACCTGGATTAGTTAAGCCTTTTTCAGTACAAGTGTTAGAAACTCAAGTCCAACATACTTAAGCGAAAAAGAATTTAGTATCTTAGGTGAGGGGTCTACAAACTGTTGCTCTTGGGCCAAATCCTGCTCACCACCTACTCTTATAAATAGTTTTATTGGAGCCTAGTTACACCCACCGGTTTATGTACTCTCTATGGTTTTTACACTGTAATAGCAGAGATGAGTAGCTCTGACAGAAAGCTTTTCTAGCAGGCCCTTTATAGGAAAAGTCTGCCGATCTCTGATTTAGGTGGAATCAAAGTCAAGTGGCTTGATCGAGGGGCTTGATGATATTTCCAAAATCCAGACCTTCCATCTCTCAGCTTCTGTCTGCTTCCCTCCATGTATTAGCTTGATTCTTGGACTAGCTTTCCCTTGCAGTTGTAGCCCAAGCAGGGACAACAGTTTATTCCCTCCACAGGCAAATAAAACTCTTGGGTCAGGAGCTCATTGGCCCAAATCAGCCTTTCCCTGTGGGCAGAGGAGCAGGGCTTACTGATTGGTTTAAGTCAATAAGGATTCACCCCCTGAAGCTAAGGATGGGGTAAACCAGGATTCTGTAGGGATATGAGGAGCCCTAATTTACCAGATTTGCTCAATGGCTTCCCTATTGACTCAGATGCTAAAGAACCTTCCTGCAATGCAGGAGACCTGAGTTCCATCCCTGGGTTGGGAAGATCCCCTGGAGGAGGAAATGGCAACCCACTCTAGTATTCTTGCCTGGAGAATCCCAAGGACAGAAGACCCTGGTGGTCTATAGACTATGGAGTTGCAAAGAGTTGAATAAGTCAGAAAAACTTCACTTTCTAGCGTCAATACTCCTATCATAGCTGACTTCCAATGCAGAGTTGGGAGGAGATGCATGGTAGCAGGCCATTAAATAGTATTTCCACCATAAACACCATAGACATAAATATTTCAAGGGCTAAGACAATAACAAAGTGTAGCAAAATAATTAGGAAGTGATGAACTTGGAACATTTATTACTAATTGCATGTTTATATAAGTTAATTTTTAATAAGGGCCATGTTTGACAACTGGCTTATGCTTAACAGTCAGCTCTTACTCACCAGCTCCAGCACAGCATGAAACTTATGGAGACTTCTTTTACCAGAACACAAATAAATAGATATTAGATGGTAAATAGACAACAACAACAGCAAAAAACAAAATACCACATAAGTATCCACTGCGGAAAAACTGATAAACCAGGTAAAGGTGGGAAACAGCATGTGACTCCAACAGGGGTGGGAAGCTGGAGTCAGGCCCTGTGAGGCTAGAGATGTGTGGGCTTATACAGGCTGCCCACTGTCCCTCAAGGAGCTCCATAAAGCATTGGTTTATGCTGGCTTCAGGTGGTCTCCTGAAGTAGGTGAAGTAGGTAAAGTGACCCATTAGGCCATGCTGAGAGGTAATCTAGAAAGTTCCATAGGAAGAAATCAGGCTGTGTAGGAGGGCCAGACACCAAGGAAAATTAAAAAGCACAATATCATGGAAATACAGATAAATATTGAATGCCATTACTATGGAACACAGTTCATTGATAACAAGTCTCTGGGAGCATTATTCATAAGAAAATTAAGAAATGTCTTGGATCTATACTGCCTGTGAAAGCTCTCAAAGGACAGTCCTTTGCACCATCTGATTTTGGCCCCATGCTCACTCTCTGGAGGGGACAATGTCTCTACAAATGAGAAACAGAAATGTGGACGCGGTTATAGCGGACAGTCGATTCTTGTTGCCGTTCAGTTGCTAAGTTGTGTCCAGTGGGGTCTTTTCCAACGAGTCGGCACTTCGCAACTGGTTGAGCTGTGCCTGTAATTCTAGTCTTTTGATTCTAGTCTTTTTATGAGCTGTAATCCCACAGATAACATGCTTTTGCCTTGGGATATGCACACACACATAAACAGGTTAAAACTAGAGAACCAAGTTACCACAAGAAAAAATACCAGGATAATAAATGCTTTTATTTAGGGATTTATTTGTATAGGCTAATGAGTCCATTAATATATTTTGATGAATTAGATACGTTAGCACTCAAAAATGGAGCAGGTAAATTTGACTCTGCCATTTGACTTTCAAAGCAGTAGGTTTCAACACTATTACCATGAATAGTATAGTGGTTCAGAGTTCAGATTGTAGAGACAGAATGCCCAGATGTGAATCCCAGCTCTATTATTGCTATCTGGAGAATATTGTTTACTTTTTTGTGGCTTAATTTCCTCATCTGTAAAATAGGGATAATAACGGTGCTTAATTCACAAGGTTGTTTGAAGGTTAAGTGAAATAATGCTTAGAGCAGTACCTGGCACGTACTAAACCTTTGATATATGTTAGTGGTTAGTATTTTTATCTGATCAACACTACTGATTTTACCTGGCACAAATATTAGCTTCAGAAGTCGAACTTTAAATGGATGTGTTTATTTAAATTTAGATTTGTTTATTCCTGCTATGATCTTTAGTAATAAAAACACCACACACTCACATTCATCTATTTTTTTATATTGCCCAAAATCTGTCTGAAAATATTCTCTCATTTACTCCAATAGTAACAAGAGCATTTCCACACTGGACAGATAAGGGTTCTGAGAAAAAGAAAGGTTGGATAACTTAAGTGTTAAGCATTGGAGCTACAATCCAGCCAGGTCTCCTGACTCCAACAGTTACCAAAGAAAGCTGCACTTTCTTAGCATTTCAGCTGCTGAATCACTGGGCTGTTCTTTGCTCACAAAGCTCCCCTGAAGCCCTCTGTCCCCTTGCTAGGTTTAATGGCTGGTCTCTGATGCTCCTTCAGCATCACCACCCTTCCTTTCACTGGAGAATCCACTCCTCCTTTCTCAGCCGTGTAGTTTGAGTGGGACCAGCTTCACACACTCAGTCCCATGAAGGATCCTGACTGATACAATTCGCCTGCCTTAGACTCTGGGCCACGTGATTGGGTGTGGCATGAGCACGTGACCCAGTGTGGACCAATGAGAGTTGTGAATCCTAGGTCTTCAGCAGGAAGCTTGAAAAGAGATTCCCAGTATCCCTGAGTCCAGTGTGGGCTGTGGGCTCTAACTGGGTTATTTCTGTTGTTCTCATGATAAGAGAGCAGGAAGCCACCAGCAGATGCAGGTGTGCATCTAAGCAAAGGATGAAGTCCACAATAACAAAGGCAGAATGAAGATATGGAGAAGATCCTCAATGACATCATTTGAGCAGCTAGAAATTGCCTCACTGGGGGCCAGCATCCACTCTAAACTTTTTGGTTATTAGGATCGAAATTTTCCTTTTATCATGGGAGCCTCCAAGTTGGGTTTTCAGTCATAGCAAACAAGAGTTCTGTCTGATAGAAAGGGCCTTCCAATATGACCTACACAGAATCCTCAAAGCAAAGAAGAGATTTAGGCTAGACTAGTTCTATAATCTTGACATGGGATATATATATTCTTCACAATGCTTGCTTCTGGTTCTAAATTTCCTTTATTCCTCCTCTTTTTTTTCATATAGTACCTATTGAAGAGTTAATAACCCATTTTATTTTCCATCAGGAGAGAAAAAAGTGATGGGTATGAAGTGCTTCTATTATTTAAAAAGTTATTGCTATATGATTTGGACTATCTGGACTGTTCTAGTAAAAAGATAAAAGGTGTGGAGGGGGTGCGGCAGGGAAGGTAATCAAAGGAAACCGGTTCTCAACAGGCCAAGCTCCCAAGAACATCTTCTTTCGTTATATTTGAGTCTCTGACACTTGCTACCAAATTTAAACCTCCTTTTCTGCCTTTCCCCCTATCTCCGTTCTCTCCAACGTATCCTGTGATCCACTCCCTGTCAATTCCTTTCCACGTTTCCGGATACCCAGGACACTTCCCCGGCTGTGCGTGTAGCTCACACCTCCTTCTCACTGTGTGACTCATGTCACATATGTCCCTGCGTTCCTGTCTTAGTGCAGGCTGAGCACTCCAAAGCTCCCACCCTTAGTGTCCTTAGCAACTCACAGCTGACAGCAGCCCCACTCGTCCATATCCTCCCTTTCCAGAGATGATGTAAATTAACCCAGATGAACCCCAACTGTCTGGGTTTCATGGATTCATCACATCTCAGGATAGGAAGGAAATTAGCTGGCTAATGCAATGGTCCTAACTGGTATATATGGATCAGCTGTATGTAGTGTCCTAAGCAAGGTAGTGAAAATAGTACCAAATAATTTACTTAGATCGGTGAACTTAAAAAGATAAAACAAAGACTGATAAAAAGAACTGCATTAAAATCAGGGACTTCTGTTTATCAGAAAGCACCTATAACAGCTAAAGTTCTCATATCTAGACTCCATGAAGAATTTCAGCAAATGAGTAAGAAACTTCAACAGACTCTTTCCGGAAGAGGGTATTCAAATGGCTAATTAGTATATGAAAAGCATACAAACACATCACTCACTTGCGAGACACCAATGAAAACCACCAGAAACCAGAATGATAACTGAACTGCTCATAAGAAGTCTCATGGGAATGCAAATTGTTGCTGTTCAGTTGCTCAGTACCGTCCGACTCTTTTGTGGCTGAATGGTCCATAGCTCACCAGGCCCCTCTGTCCAGGGAATTTCCCAGACAAGAATACTGGAGTGGGTTTTCATTTCCTTCCTCAGGGGATCTTCCCAACCCGGGGATCAAACACAGGTCTCCTGCGTTGCAGGCAGATTCTTTACCATCTGAGCCACCAGGGAGGCCTACTGTTAAGAGACATTTCTAAGTATAAAGACAGGTCAACTTAAAAGTATCAGCAGATCCATATGGCCCTCAGTGCCTATAACATTTATTATATGGTTTTTTACAGAAAAAGTTTGCTGACCCCTGCCTAGACTAATAAACTTCCCTTGCAGTCAAACCCCTATAAGAGGCAGGAGGAGGTTGATTTCATTACATCCTGCTCCTAAACAACAAACTTTTAGGTGACCCAGGTCCCATCCCGAAGGAGAGACATCTGGATGCTCTGGGTTTAGGAGAATTCTCAGGTGACCCGAAGCTCCTTTCTGCTCCTAACAAACCCATCCCTTCTCTGGTAGCCACTCCTGAAAGGACTAGTTTGGCGGCAAGGTAACTACGGTCATCTGTGTGAACTCCACTTCTGTCTAATTATCCCACAGCACAGATTGGTTTTGCATATCCTTTTTCAATGTCATATTAAATTTGTTGCAAGCCTTATTTGATTCCAAACTAAACTATACTCATGCATATTCTATCTTCCTAATGAGTTATCTTTGGAAAATGGCCAGTGGCTCACAATTTACACAAAATCAAAGGGAACACTGGTCAGGAGTGCTGGGCTATTGGCTCATGCCCAGAATTATTTCTTAATGTGTAGCTGAAGAAAGGAAACGACTATAAAGCTAATAGCCCCCAAAGAAGTTACAATTTCCAAAACTAAATATCAAGAGAGAACCATTAGGAAATTTATGAATTGTGTAATGATTTAAAATTTCTAAAGCCAGAGCTATCAGCTTAAATTAATCAATTTCTGTCTTGACTAAAGCCTTTTGTAAAATAGCATTGGGATTTTCTCAATACATCTGAACTTTTCAAATGTGAATTTTATACCAGGAGAGAAGACAAATATACCTTCCCAGCCTAATAGTTCGATTCAAGGCATAAGCTTTTAATAATAATAGCTACAGTTTCTTAAACTTTTAAATGGCACGAGTCTTTGTCTTTAAGCACATTCTTTGATTTAATCTTCCCCACAGCCATATAAACAGGTGCTATTAGTATATATCCCCATATTACGACAGAGGAGACCAATGTGCAGGGTGATTAAGTAACTTGCAGAAAAATTTCCCAGTGTCATCTAGATAGCCCTAACTGTTTCCTCCTTTGTGGTCTTATTGCACATACGCATCTCATAAAAAGTTATCAATACCCATTTTCTACTGAGAGAAATCCCATTTATGTTTTGTGAGAGTTCAGGATATGATTTATTCAAAAAGCATAGATGGCATTCCTGTTAAACTCGAGTCATTCTTCTGTGTTTTGCAGGCATGATTTCACTTTGTCTTCACAACAGCTCCATTAGCCTTATCAGTATCTTCATTTCTTAGGTGATTATCCTGGGATTCAGAGAGCTCATGTACCTTGCTTGCCATCACAGAGCTGGTAAAGGACAGAGTGGTAGGTTTCCAATAGAGCAATGGGCATTTGAATGCTGCAATGTACGGATGTGAGTGCATCTGTGCACACTCAGTGGTGTCTAACTATTTGCAACTCCAAGGACTGTAGCCTACCAGGCTCCTCTGTCCTTGGGATTCTCCAGGCAAGAATATTGGAATGGGTTGCCATTTTCTCCTCCAGGGAATCTTCCTGACCCAGGGATCCAACCCACATCTCCTGCATTGCAGGCAGATTCTTTACAGTCAAGCCACCGGGGAAGCCCACAGATGTGAGAGTTGGACCATAAAGAAGAGGGCTGAAGAATTGTTGTTTTCAAATTATGGGGCTGGAGAAGACTCTTGAAAGTCCCTTGGTTTGCAATATCAAACCAGTCAATCCTAAAGGAAATCAACTCTGAGTATTCATTGGAACGACTGTTGCTGAAGCTGGAACTCCAGTACTATGGCCACCTCATGTGAAGAGCCGACTTGTTGGAAAAGACCATGATGCTGGGAAAGATTGAAGGCAAAAGGAGGGGTGGCAGAGGATAAGAAGATTAGATAGCATCACTAACTCCATGGACATGAGTTTGAGATAGAATTCCTGGAGGAGAAGGGGACGATAGAGGATGAGATGTCTGGATGGCATCACTGACTCAATGGACATGAGTTTGAGTAAACTCTGAGAGCTGGCTATGGACAGGGAGGCCTAGTGTGCTGCAGTCCATGGGGTCGCAAAGAGTCAGACACGACTGAGTGACTGAACTGAACTGAACTGGAGATATTGGAGGGCAGAGGAGCCTGGTATGCTGCAGTCCATAGGATTGCAAAGAGCTGGACACAACTGAGTGACTAAACAACAGCAATGAAGTGCTCTGATGCCCCTTTAGGAGAGCAACATCTTGATTCATACGATGAATCAAGTTGAGGCTGTTGGGCTATGATGCTTTTGATTGGGTAAGTTCATGCACTGGACCTGGGGCAGGGCCAAATGGCTCTGCTTATTAAAAAATAGTGAGGAACTGAGGGACTTCCCTGGCAGTCCAGTGGTGGTTAAGACTCCAAGCTCCCAATGCAGGTGGCCTGGGCTTGATCCCTGGCCATGGAACTACATCCTGCATGCCAAAACTGAGACCTGGTGCAGCCAAAAAACCATGAGGAATTTTAAGTTCCCAAGAGGCAGAGAGAACAACCCTGGAAGCTGGTGTGGGGAAAAGGGCACCAACAGAAAACCTTAAAGCAGAGCCAAGCACATGGACTCTGGAGGAAAGAAATCCTGAGGCAGAAGTGGGTGTGGCAGTGGTGTGTGTGTGTGTGTGTGTACGCGCGCGCGCGTGCACTCAACATACACTCCCATCCCCTTCTCAGACCTTACCAGGATATTGTCAGTAAAGCCTGCCTTGCTCACTGATGACAAGATTTTTTTTTAGGGTAACTTAGGCACCAAGACCAGAGAAGGTAATGGCAACCCACTCCAGTACTCTTGTCTGGAAAATCCCATGGACGGAGGAGCCTGGTGGGCTGCAGTCCATGGGGTCCCTAAGAATCGGACATGACTGAGCGACTTCACTTTCACTTTTCACTTTCATGCATTGGAGAAGGAAATGGCAACCCACTCCAGTGTTCTTGCCTGGGGAATCCCAGGGACGGGGAGCCTGGTGGGCTGCTGTCTATGGGGTCACACAGAGTCGGACACGACTAAAGTGACTTAGCAGCAGCAGCAGCAGGCACCAAGATAAGAGCTGGATTACTGCCAAGCAAAACCAGAGACAGCTCATGTGATGCAAGAACCCCAGTCCAAGGTGCCAACTGACTCCTGTCCGGGTTACAACAGTCATCTACAGGGGGTGCATTTCAGTGCCCTCTTGCCAACTACCCCACTCAACTGTACTCGCTAGTACTGCATTAAGTACTCCTTAGTGCCAGGTAACAGACAAGGAAAAAAAAAAAGACTCTTAGAGAGTGTTTGAGACTAAACTTCTATCCTACTTACTAGCAAAACAGTACTTTACTCATTATTAACTCACCCACCCCTCACAACTACGGAAGAGAAATTGAGGCACAGAGAAGTTAAGCACCTGGGTCAACAACACACAGCAGCTAGGAAGACACATGGCTGGGACTTGAACTCAAGACAATCCAGCTTCAGAGCCCAGGATCTGAACAAATGCTAAACCACCCAGAAGATGCTGCCTGGAGTACAGTGCCTAGAGAACTCAGCAGGGCCCTCCAGCCTCCAATATCTGGTTCCTGAGTTGACAGACTTCAGCTCGTATTCTTCCTCAGGTGGATTTAATTGGAAGTGCGGATAAGGTCACTGACGCTTGGCTGTTGCTGGGCCCCTATTCTGAGGTATTCATTAAAAAAAAAAAAAAAGACCCTAGGGATGGGATGAGATTCGCAAGCCAGGTGTCCAGAGCCCAGGCTCCTCCCCGAGCTGACCAGTCTTCTCGGTCTGATTATACCTGCAGGGCGGGCTTGTCTGTCCTTGGCTCACCTGCTGCTTCAAAAGGAGGCAGAGACAGCCTCCGGCCACACAGCAATGCAAAATGTGTCTCTCACCAGAACCCGGGGACCAGCACAAAACCATCTCTGATGTATTCAATGTTTCTGAAACCCGAAGCATACTTAATTCTTAAACACTGGTGTGGCTTAAAACTTCTGTCCCAAAAATGGGATCTTAAAACAGTAACAATTTTAAGAGTGGGAAATCCCCAACATCACAGCTTACCCTGGCTTTACTTTTTCTCCCGTCCCTCCCACATCAAGACTAGATCACCACAGACAAGACTCCATGTGAGTGTCTCACTGGAGTGAACTGGAGGGGGTTTGTTTCTTTCCCCAAGACTGAAAGAAGATGGGGAACGAATTATCTGGTGCAGCTGAGAAGTGGGAGGAGGGTTCTCCTTTTAAGGGGAACCATTAAGTTTTAGAGTCATTTTCACAGTAACATTAAGCCATTTACTTAGCAATTATGCAGGGAATAAATACTGATAGAGTGTTCCGTGAGCACAGCTGCACGCCAGCATCTGGCACTGCCTCTGGAATCCTAGAGGACACATCTGCCAGCAGAGAGGCTCCTCCAGAGAGCGCCTTGGAGGTTGGATGGGAAATGCAGCTGCAGTATCAGCCAGTGAGTTCAGGAAGGGGTGGGCTGCCCTGACCACGTGAGAAACCCTAGACTCCGTTCTGTATTTTATACAGAGTCAGGATCTGCACTCCTGGCCACACACAAAAAAAGACTAAGCTAGTAAAAATAAACTTCCTAAGCAACTGAGCATCTGTAATGGGGCAGGAGGGCTTCCCAGGTGGCTCGGAGGTAAAGAATCTGCCTGCCAATGGAGCAGACTCTGGTTTGATCCCTGGGTCGGGAAAATCCCCTGGAAGAGGAAAAGCTAACCCACTCCAGTATTCTTGCCTGGGAAACCCCATGGACAGAGGAGCCTGGCGGGCTACAGTCCATGGGGTTGCAAAGAGTCAGAAGCTACCTGGGGCGCACACACCACCACTACCACCACCAAAGGGCCAGGCACTGTCCCCTCACTCTGTGTGATGCCTCCAACAGTGAGGGCGTTGCTTGTATTATTCCTGTTTCACGAGGGAGGGTGGGATCAGGGAGGACTCAGGTACTCAAGCCGAGGTATCTAGCAGCGCCAAGACTTGAACATGGGTATATTCTGATGTCGGCGCCCATGCTCCTCACCATCACCCTGTATTAACTCCCGAGTGGGCGATCGTATGGAGCTGTGCCAACAGACTCTGCAGCACTCTGCTTGCTTCACTCTAGCAGCCATTTCTCAGAGCACCTAATCAGTGTCAGGGGGCTTTCCAGGTGTGCCCAATGCAAGTGACTCAAGAGATGCTTAAAAACTGCTCTATGTACAGATTAACTCAAGATGTCAGTTTTTTTTTTTTTCTGAGTTGAAGGGAAATGGAATTTTAAAAAATTAATTATTTTTGGCTGCGCTGAGTCTTCATTGCTATGAGTGGGCTTTCTCTAGTTGCCATGCCCAGGCTTCTCATTGTGGTGGCTTCTCTTATGGAGAAGCATGGGCTCTAGAGCTCGGGCTTCAGTAGTTGTGGCACACGGGCTTAGTTTCCCCACAGCGTGTGGGATCTTCCAGGATTGGGGATCAAACCCATGTCCCCTGCCCTGGCAGGCGGATTCCCAACCACTGGATGACCAGGGAAGTCTGGAAATGGAATATTTGGTTCCATTTTGATCCCTGGTTTGGGAAGATCCCCTGGAGGAGGGTGTGGCAGCCCACTCCAGTATTCTTGTCTGGAGAACCCCATGGACAGAGGAGCCTGGAGGGCTACAGTCCATGGGAACTCAAAGAGTCAGACGTGGCTGAGCGACTTAGCGCACACGCACTCAGCATCAGACACATCCAGTGGACTGCACTGTGGGGAGCACACCCCGGGGAGAATCAGCAGATGGAGAAGGCGTTCTGCACCGCAGGCAGAGCACCAGCCATTCTTCACTTGTGCCTTCTCACATTGTCCCGCCTACCCTTTTCCTTCTCCCTTTTCCAAAGTGATGAGAAGAAGCAGTCAGATGGATTCATGATGAGGGGCAAAGCAACTATGTCTTCCCCTCTCTCAGTCATGCTCCAGATCTCTAGATATCAGTTCAATTCAGTCACTCAGTTGTGTCTGACTCTTTGCGGCCCCCTGGACTGCCACACACCAGGCTTCCCTGGCCATCACCAACTCCCAGAGCTTGCTCAAACTCATGTCCACTGAGTCAGTGATGCCATCCAGCCATTTCATCCTCTCTCGTCCCCTTCTCCTCCTGCCTTCAATTTTTCCCAGCATCAAAGTCTTTTCCAATGAATCAGTTCTTCACATCAGGTGGCCAAAATATTGGAATTTCAGCTTCAGCATCAGTCCTTCCAGGAATATTCAGGATTGATTTCCTTTAGGATTGACTGGTTGGATCTCCTTGCAGTCCAAGGGACTCTCAAGAGAATTCTCCAACACCATAGTTCAAAAGCATCAATTCTTTGGCGCTCAGCTTTCTTTATAGTCCAGCTCTCACATCCATACATGACTACTATATATATCTCTGGACACATACAGGTATAAATTTATGTACATGTTTTAGTGTTCAGTGAAACATGTTCCCCCCACCCAGGTCCCACCCACTCTGTTTCCATCTCCAAGTTCTACTGATTTGCATTTCCTTGTGTTTCCTGTCAAATTTACATATACATATGTAAGACACTACAAGCTTAGTAGTTATTAATCATCCTCACTCCTACTCATTTTCTTGGTGCTCTTGCCCTGTAAATACTCAGAGAGAGCATCTTCATTCTTTTCTATAGCTGCATACTATTCCATTTATGGATATGTCATACTTACTTGAGTTTCCTCCTATTAAAAGACATTTGATGGTCTCTATTTTGCTATTCATAAAGTGACACTTTGATTCCTTGTGTCTAGATCTCAATTCTTTAGAACTCCATGAAAACTAAGGAGGTTGATGGACATCTCCAAATTTCAAAGAACCACCACTACAGAGTGTCAGAGCAAAGAAGCAAAACGCACTCAGGAAAAGCCCCACTCGAAGAAGACCTTTCTATGCTAGGAGAGACTGCCACGTCCACCTTGTCCCAAATATTCCATTTCCAGATTTCCCTGGTCATCCAGTGGTTAAGAATCTGCCTGCCAGTGCAAGGGACATGGGTTTGATCCCCAGTCCTGGAAGATCCCACACACTATGGGGCAACTAAGCCCGTGTGCCACAACTACTGAAGCCCGAGCTCTAGAGCCCATGCTTCTCAATAAGAGAAGCCACCGCAGTGAGAAGCCTGGGCATGGCAACTAGAGAAAGCCCACTCATAGCAGTGAAGACTCAGTGCAGCCAAAAATAATTAATGTTTTAAAATTCCATTTCCCTTCAACTGAGGGGGAAAAAAAAACCTGACATCTTGAATTACGCAATCTATACATGGAGCTGCTGCTGCTGCTAAGTCACTTCAGTCATGTCCAACTCTGTACGACCCCATAGACGGCAGCCCACCAGGCTCCCCCGTCCCTGGGATTCTCCAGGCAAGAACACTGGAGTGGGTTGCCATTTCCTTCTCCAATGCATGAAAGTGAAAAGTGAAAGTGAAGTCACTCAGTAGTGCCGAACTCTTAGCGACCCCATGGACTGCAGCCCACCAGGCTCCTCCGTCCATGGGATTTCCCAGGCAAGAGTACTGGAGTGGGGTGCCATTGCCTTCTCCAATACATAGAGCAGTTTTTAACTATAATTTGGCAGGGCGGCGGGGTGGGGTGGGGGGGTTGGTTATTGAAATAATGTAAAGCTCAGCCCAGCCTAGCCTACCAGCTCAGGAGGAGACCAAGCATGGGGCGGGGGGGGTCTCTCCTTTCCCTCTCTGGCTGGGCCCCCTAGGGGCTGAGCAGTAGTCCTCTTCATGAAGACATTCACTTCCCCAGCGCTCCCTCGTCCAGCCAGAGGTGCGAGCCTGTGGTTGTGAAAATGTCCCATCAGTGCTGGGTTTGTCACCAAGAAATGATACGCATTCCTTCTCTTACCCCTTTCAGATCTTTACCAAAAACAGCTGTCACACCTTAGAGTGGGACCAGCACTAAAATAATGAGAATTAGGACAATCTGCTTGCCCTTCGGTTTGTCCTAACCTCCACTGCATTCTCCAGTTACCTCCTCCCCCCTCCCACCTGTAGTTGATGCCGTTGGTTCCCTGCCCGCATTCTCTTAGGTACCATTTCAGGGTACACTGGCCTGGCTTTCAATGACTAGCATCCACATCTCTTTGCCTAAGGGCTTTCTCCAGGTACCAGTGGCCATTCTGCCCATATGCAAGGCAGACTGGAAGGCCTCAGGAATTAATGCCCAGTGCTCTTTCCCTTACATTCTACCACATTTGAGCACTGATGATGAAACATGTGGTGTAGCAATTTCTTGGCCATGAAGAGTGTTTCAGTGAGAATGGGTCAGAGAACACTTCAAGAGAACACTGCTAAAACGTTCTTAGAATTTGGGCTGTTCCAAGAAAGTCACCAAAACATCTCCAGGTCATTCCCTCCCTGAGTTATATTTAACACATGCTGTTCCACAGGCTTCTCTGATGGGACCTGGTCTCATATCTTGTCCTACAAGTCCCTCACACCATCCACACCCTTTGGGCAATACTCGAAAATATCACCTGTGGGACTCCCTTATTCCTACAACACTGCTGCAAAATAAAATCTGGTGGCTTTTGAAATCAAGCATTTATCTTTCTTATTCACAGGTCTGCAGATTGGCTATGGGGATGCTACTTCAGTCTGGGTTTGGGTCTGTTCCATATGACTAGTCCTGGGATCCAGAGACAAGGGTGCTCTTCTCATGGTGATTACAAGAGAAGCCACACAGTGTAACCATCATTTATAGGCTCTGCTGGAGTCCCAGCCACTCACATTCCACTCGCTGAAGCAGGCCAGTGGCCAAGCCCACAGTCAGTGGGGCTAAGAAGCATACAAGGTCCCAGATTGCCAGTGAGATGAGTGAAGCTTTGCTGAATAATACTTTAGTCGATCACATCAGCTAAAAGTGTGATTCTTGGGGAGGGAGGTCAGTCAAGTACATCTTCCCAAAGTCCTCTATATCTACAAACTGATACTGTCCTATTACTCAAGTCAGTCTTACAAGCTGCCAAGAGGTGACAGTCTCAAAGAGACCTTTCTTGAGAGACCCAAGGGGATGCGAAATGGCATTCTCCCAGACTAGAAAGCCCCGAGATGGGAAGCATCTAGTTGATCGGGGATAGTTTAAAAGCCTACCATTTTACTTCTCATGATCTGCCCTAAATCAAGCTCTCAAACTTCCCTTTAGAAAGGATGGGACCTGAAGAGAGAGAAGAGGCAGATGAGGGTGGTTTATCTGCTTCACCCTCAATAACCAGTGTCTAGCAATAAAGGTCCTCGCCAAGATACAGAATAGTGCAGTGGCCAGGAATAGCTACTCCTGAGTTTGACAACACACATTTGAATCTCTTCTTATGTTGGATACTAATTGTCTTTCCCACCCAACTTCTCAACTTCCATTTCCCCTTCTGTCTCCCAAGAAGAATCCTCATTTTGCTCATGGAACTCCCCTCCTCAGGGAACGATGACCCACCTCCAACAGAAATCTCAGCCTAATTGGCTGGGAGTATTTCTGTTCCCTTTGCCAGTGACTGGTTCAAGAATAGGTAAGTGACCTAGAAGGGGCTGATGAGATAAACATCGTGGCTGCAGGAAGAGTTTGCTGGAAGGAAAATATTCCATCACTGTAAGGAGAAAGCCCTAGAAAGAAACCAATCCTTTCTTGTTTTTCTGAACTTTGTTATGTCTAGATGGCACTGCTAGAGTCCTCTAACTTCCCAAAGATGAAAACAACTGAAAGATGGCAGAGCAGAGAGATGGAAAGAACAAATGTCCTGAGGATATCATTGAACTGCTGAATCAACTTCCCCTGAAGCTTGTCTTAACCACGACCTTGCTTTTCAGTGAGGTCTTAAAAGATCCTGGTTCCTGACTCTTGACTCACAGCTAAACCATCTTAAGCAGTGTCTACCCAATCACTGACAAGCACTGTGTCCTTGGGCAAGTCACTTAATTTCTCTCACTCCATTTTTGCACCAGAACCTATTGCCAGGATTAAATAACAATGAGTATGAAGGATTTGAAAATTTGCAGTGTCTGGTGTCTGGTAAGGATGCAAATGATTCCCAGGCATGATTTTTATTACAGGGCTTTGGGGGCACCATCAAGCAAGAAAGCGCAGGCCTGGGCTGAGAATTCTCTGTGTTTACAGTTGTTGCCCTCTGGCTGATCCTTCTAGAAAGTTACAACCCCTTCACCCTCCAAAACCTGTTTTTATAATGGACTGAGAAGTATAAGTTCTCCTACCCTAATCTCTGAAGCCTGTGAGGTGTAAAAGCCCCATAGTGAAGAGTATAAGGGGGATGTGTGTATGTCTTATTTTTTAAACATTACATAATTAATACATAGTTTTTTTAACATGAAAAATGCAGATAAGCAATATGAGAAAAAGAAAAGAAAATTCGCTTACAATCCCAACACCCAAAAGAAAGCATTCTGAATACTATGTACATGTTTTTCCAAACTTCTTAGTTGGGGGCATCTTTGAAAAGGGAAAAACAGACATCCTTGTATGCTACTTCTGAGGGTGAATTGGTGATGATCTTTTGGCGGGAAACTTTGTAGAGTCTTTGGAAATTAAAAAATATATATATTTTTAATGCACCAACACTTTGGCTCCTCTTGAGAGTCCCTCGGACTGCAAGGAGATTAAACCAGTCAATCCTAAAGGAAATCAACCCTGAATATTCACTGAAAGGACTTACACTGAAGTGAAAGCTCCAACACTTTGGCCACCTGATGCGAAGAACTGACTCATTGGAAAAGACCCTGATGCTGGGAACGATTGAAGGCGGGAGGAGAAGAGGACGACAGAGGATGAGATGGTTGGATGGCATTACTGATTCAGTGGTCATAGTTTGAGCAAGCTCCAGGAGCTGGTGATGGACTGGGAAGCCTGGCATGCTGCAGTCCACGGGGTTGCAAAGAGTCAGACACGACTGAGTGACTGAACTGAAGTTTGGCTCAACAATTTTGCCTTTAGAATCTGATCTCTAGAACAACAGCAAGAGGGGTGGATTATTGGTTAGAGCTTGCAGAATGCCAGGTACTGTTCTCCACATTTTTGTACCGTCTCAGTTAATCCTCACTACCCATGAGGGAGATATTATATTTTTTATAACAGCTCAGTTGAGATACATTTCACATATCATATAATTTGTCCACTTAAAAGTGTACAACTTAATGGCTTTTTTAGCGTATTCATCAAGTTGTATGACCATCACCACAATTTTAGAATATTTTGTTGTTTTTATTGTTCAGTTGCTAGGTCATATCCAACTCTTTGTGACCTCATGGACTGCAAAACCCCAGGCTCCTCTGTTCTCCACTGTCTCCTGGAGTTTGCTCAAATTCATGAACATTTTAATCATCCCTAAAAGAAAGCCTTCTTGGTAGTCATTCCTCATTTCTGCAACCCCTTAACCCCTGGCAACCACCAATCTCCTTTCTGTATCTGTGGATTTGTCTATTTTGGACATTTCATAGAAATGAAATCATACAATATGTGGTCTTTTGTAAATGGCTTCTTTCAGTTAGCATAATATTTTCAAGATTCAGCTACAAGCTATAGCTTGTATCAGAACACTCACATCTTGTTAATGCCAAATAATATTCCATTATATAGATACATGGTATTCTGTTTACCCACTTATCAGCTGATGGGCATTTGAGCTGTTTCTACCTTTTTACTAATATGAATAATGCTGCTGTGAACATTTATGTACAAGTTTTTGTGTGAACTTGTGTTTTCATTTATCCCAGGTATATACATTGGAGTAGAACGGTTGAATCATATAGCAATTCTACGTTTAACCTTTTGAGGAGCTGCCAAACTTTTTTCTAAACTGGCTGCAACATTTTACATTCCCACCAGCAGTGCACAAGGGTTCCAATTTCTTTGTATCCTTGCCAACCAACACTTACTATCTGTCTTTTTGATTACAGACATCTGAGTGGATGTGAAGTGGCATCTCATTGTGGTTGCTTTGCATTTCCTTGATGAGTAGAGGGAGGTACAATTATTATGTTTATTTCACACATGAAGAAAGTGAGTCACAGAGAGGTTAATTAAGTACCCCTGGTTACTTAGTAAGTGTACAGACTCTTGTGAACACAACAGTATATGCAGAAGATAGCTTGCTGCAGTACTAAGAAAAAAAAATTAGAACACAAGTACAGGTTTATCCCTACAGAAGACCATTCTCCAGTTTTCAAAGAATGAGGAAGGCCCATTTATGTGTACACAAAATGAACTCCTAGGCACATTGTTAGTGAAAAAGGCAGTCACAGGATCATGTGTACAAAATGAACCTACAGATACAGTCATTGATACAGCTATGGATATATATGATATAGCTATAGATTGGAAGATTACACAGTAACCTCGTTAGGAAGCAAGCTCCAGGAGGCCAGGGATCTTTCCATTTTGTGTACTGCTATATCACCAACAGGCTTCCCTGATGGCTCAGTGGTAAAGAATTCGCCTGCAATGCAGGAGACACAGGAGACGCAGCTTCAATCCCTGGGTTAGGAAGATCCTCTGGGGGAGGAAATGGCAACCTACTCCAGTATTCTTGCCTGGGAAATCCCATGGACAGAGGAGTCTAACAGGCTATAGTCCAGAGGGCCACAAAAGGGTTGGACATGTCTTAGCAACTGAGCAGGCACACATATCACTGATACCCAGAACTGGATGTGTAGCACAGCAGTTCTGTTCAGTTCAGTTTCGTCGCTCAGTCATGTCCAAATCTTTGCAACCCCATGAATTGCAGCACGCCAGGCCTCTCTGTCCATCACCATCTCCCGGAGTTCACTCAGACTCATGTCTATCAAGTCGGTGATGCCATCCAGCCATCTCATCCTCTGTTGTTCCCTTCTCCTCCTGCCCCCAATCCCTCCCAGCATCAGGGTCTTTTCCAATGAGTCAACCTTTCACATGAAGTGGCCAAAGTATTGGAGTTTCAGCTTTAGCATCAGTCCTTCCAATAAACACCCAGGACTGATTTCCTTCAGAATGGACTGGTTGGATCTCTTTGCAGTCCAAGGGACTCTCAAGAGTCTTCTCCAACACCACAGTTCAAAAGCATCAATTCTTCGGTGCTCAGCTTTCTTCTAAGTCCAACTCTCACATCCATACATGACCACTGGAAAATGTGTAGCACATAGTAGGAGCAAAATAAACATTTGCTGTAAAATGGGCAATTCCTTTGGAAAGAAGATTGGAAAACAGGAATATATACAGAAGAGCTGATGCTTCATTCTGCAGAGCCATGTCCTCTGTGAGTGAATAAGTTGTATTATTTTTGACACACAAAAATAACCTGGATAAATACAGGTAGCAATGCAGGGATGATCTCTGCTTTCCGTACGTAACTTGACATGCCAAAGCCTCTCTTAATACTCCACATTAAGATCAAAGAAGAAAATGGACATGTCTAATGAAGCTGCTGTATTTATTAATATTAATGAATAAAAACTGTTTGGATGGCTTAAAAAATAAAAAACAAAAACAAAAACACCTGGAATTCTTGGGGCCTTTAGCAAGAGAAAAACGAGGCCCCCAAGAGAATTGGTATGGAAATGATACACAGCCTTAATGTCTTCCTGGGACACACAAGCACCTTCCTGGCATCGCCCCCCACTTCGAGTGCATACAGCTTCCTCCCAGCGGGGCTCCATCTCTGGGGCTGATCACCTGCAGGGGAGACAGGCTGGCTCCAGCCCTGCTGGGTACCCCAGCCTGATCAATAAGTTGATCTTTCAGTTAACAGGAATCTAGCGTCAAGATGCCAGCAATGAATCTTATTTTCATGCCTGAGAAGATCTTAAAAATCAATAAGCATTAGAAGGACACAGCCAAGTATTTTCCTTTCTATTGTTTTTCAATATTTGTTTAATTTGTCATCCCTGATGAGCCCTCTGAGGAGGCCCAAAGGTCAAGGGCTGCTGGTAAAACAGCACAGGTGTTCACATCACATCATGGTAAAGCTAACCACCTTGAAAGACAATTAAGAGACATTTGGAGTTGGGAGACAGGAAAGGGACCCGGGCTGTGGCCTGTTCTGGTAAACTTAGGGTACAGGGCTGACCTACAAATTGCAACAGTTACAGGTGACAAAATTCAAACAGTGAAAATGTCAAGTTACACCAAAAACGATTTTTAGCAGGAGCCAGATGCTTTCAAATTGTGGTACTGGAGAAGACTCTTGAGAGTCCGATGGACAGCAAGGAGATCAAACTAGTCGATCCTAAAGGAAACCAACCCTGAGTATTCATTGGAAAGACTGAAGCTGAAGCTCCAATACTTTGGCCACCTGATTCGAAGAGCTGACTCATTGTAAAAGACCCTTAGCTGGGAAAGACTGAGGGCAGGAGAAGAAGGGGGCAACAGAGGATGAGGTGGTTGAATGGTATCATCGACACAATAAACATGAGTTTGAGCAAACTCTGGGAGATAGTGAAAGACAGGGAAGCCCAGTGTGCTGCAGTCCATGGGGTCGCAAAGAGATGGACATGTCTTAGCAGCTGAACAACATTGACAGCAGAGGCCGGGGCAAGAGAAACGTGAGCTGGATGTACAGCAGGCTGCTCCTCACAGATGAAGGGGACATTAGGGATTTACTGACACCCTCTCCATTTATGATGAGGAGGACATCTCTTCTCTGACCATAGGACATTCTCTGACTATGTCCCAAGGCTCAGACCACGATGGGGCAGTGGGGTAGAGTCTGGCCACCATCTTGGACTCTGCCTTGAGAAAGGAAGTATTTCCTGCCATCTCAGTAAACAAAGGATGTCACGGTCATCAGCAATTGCAGTCACCACAGATAGTGAGCTGGTGAGTCCCAAGAGAACTCAGGAAAGAAAGAATACCTGCCTTCTAGCAGCCATCAGATCCTTGCTCCTCCAGGTTCCTCCATATCTGTGACCTTGGGCAGGTTACCAAACCCGGCCATGCCTGTTTGCCTCATCTCTAAAATAGAGAGGCTTATTTTGTAGGTCCCTGGGAAAGGCACTGTGAGGATTAAGTCAATCAATCTAGATTAAGTGCTTAGAACAGTGGCTGCCAGATGATAATGGCTCAATACTCATTAGTGACATCTTTCTGAAACACAATCTCCTTGCTTACACCCAGATCAGGACAAAATTCAAGCCCTCCTACACCCACAACTCTACAGGACCAGCTTACCTTTCCCATCTCACCTCTTGGTGACTCTCTGCTTCTCACTCTATACTCACATTCAATGTCCTTTTGTTTCTCTAGCAAAACAGATTACCAGGCCTTCGTGCACAAAACAGACTACCATGCCTTTACGTATGCCTGGAACCTTCTCCCATCAGTTCTTCCCCAACCCCCTGCCTACTAACCACTCATCTCTCAGGTCTTAGATGATATTTTCTTTGGAAAGCTTCTCTCACCTATCAGATCCAAGTAGGAGCCCTTCTTTGTGTTTCCACTGTATCTTACTTCCAGTTAATGCCCTTGCTACACTGTATTTTAAAATTTTTATTATGAAAAGTCAAAGCCAAAAGAACAGTTCAATACTACAGTGAACTCTCATATACTCCCAACAATTGATAACGTTTCACCATATTTGCTTTCTCTCTCAATATGTGTGTGTGTGTGTGTGTGTGTGAATGCAGGTGGTGGTGGTGTTTAGTCATTCAGTTGTGTCTGACTCTTTTTGACCTCATGGACTGCAGACCGCCAGGCTCCTCTGTCCATGGGATTTTCCAGGCAAGAATATTGGAGTGGGTTGTCATGCCCTCCTCCAGGGGATCTTCCCAACCTAGGGATTGAACTCATGTCTCCTGTTTCCAAGCACATTACAGGCAGCGTGACCTTTCAACTCAAAACATTTCAGCTTGCATCTCCGAAAAAGAAAAAAAAAGCTGAGGGTTATTTTCCAATCTAAACTATAATACCCTAATAGCACCTACAAAAAAATGAATCATTCTCTAATAACTGAATACTTGATCTGTATCCAAACTTCCCCAATCCCTCCCTAATTTCCTTTTCTGTCTTTCTGCAAGATTGCGTTTGAATTGCTCCTTTCCTTGGGCTGCAGCTCTAAGAGGAATGGAATGTGTCCCTTTGCTCCCCTCACCCCAGCACTCAGCCCTCCTTGGTAGGAATTTGTTGTAAGAATAACCCCCATGTCCCACCTCTTCCTGCACCACCATGCCAGAACCTGGGCCCCCAGCAAGGGGAGCCCAGAGTATCAACCACTGGACCACCAGGGAAGTCCTTGTATAGATCTTTTTAAGACAATCACCAGGAAGAGTGGAGAAAGAAGCCGAGAGTGTCTGATATGGCTGAATTATGCACCCCCAAATTTATATGTTGAAGCCCTCTGCCCCACCTTGAAACATAACTATATTTGCTGATGTGCTTTAATGTGATGATTAAGTCAAAAAGAGGCATTTATCCAATCTTTACAAGAAGAGGGATTTGGACACACAAAGAGATACCAGGGTACACACACACAGAAAAGGCCACGTGAGGACATCGAGAAGACGCCGTCTGTGAGCCACGGAGAGAGCCTTAGGAGAAATGAGCCCTGCGGACACCTTAATTTCCACCCCCCAGCCCCCAGAACTGTGAGGAAATAAATTTCTGTTGTTTAAGCCACCTAGTCTGTGCTATGTGTTTTGGCAGCCCTCGCTGACTCAGACAGACTGCTCGGATGCTGGGGACTCAGCAAAGAGTCTTAGGCACCTGCTTCAAGGGACTGGCAGTTTAGAAATCCCCAAAGTTAAGGAAGGAGGGCATTCTCTGTAGTATCCGCAACATCGTATCAAGAGACAAAGAAGCAGGTTTAACACCCACCACGCCCAGCCATTCAGGGAGGAAGACTAGTCTCCATTTGGATGCAATATTGAAGGTCTGGGTTACTGCACAGACCTCCATGTATCAGCTACTGAGCTGAAACAGTGTTGGAACTAGAACGGTAATCAGTAGAGTGAGGCAGTGGGCTTCCCGGGTAGTCCAGCAGTTAACAGGCTTTATCTCCCTGTGCACGGGGTGTGGGTTCGATCCCTGGTCTGGAAGCTAAGATCCCACAGGCCTCTTGGCCAAAATATCAGAAAAAATTTTGTAACAAATGAAGTAAAGACTTAAAAAAATAAAATAAAAAGGCCCATCAAAACATCTAGCAGCAATATATATATATATATATGTATATGTATATGTATATGTATATAAAGAAGAAGTCAGGGAGCTTCCCTAATTTTCATCCCATGGCAAGGAAAGAGTAGGGCAGCATATACACACAAAAAAATTAGAGGCAGCAATAGACACAGATAAAGCTGGCTTCCTGAATATACCTCGTGAGTTCTGCTTATTCAGTCTGTTCACTTACTTAGGCTGTTGCTGGCCAAATAAGCAGTGGCATTCGTTGAGCAATTATTATCATTCCAAATTCCTTCCCTGTCACCACTGGGCAATTCCATCTTCATTGAACTGGGCAAAAGCTAAGGAACAACAGGCAAACCACTGAGGAGCTTCTGCATTCCTGGAGCTGACAAGTCAAGTTGTCAGCTGATGTTCTACAAAGCCAGGATCAGAGCACCACCCTCCAGAACTCGTGATCCAGAGAAGGAGACTAGCTCCCAACCAGCCGAAGGGTAGGCCAGGCTTCAGATTCACATAAGGCTCCAGAGAAAACTGAGTTCAAATCCTGACCCTTCCACCTCACAGCTGTGTGACCCTGGGCAAGATATTTAATGTCCGTGTACTTCACTTTCCTTATCTATAAAATGGAGATGATAGAAGTACCCACCCCACAGAGTTTATGTGGAATAAATAGAGCTCATTATGTGGAATAAATGGGGAAACAGATGGAAAACATTTAGAACCTCTCCTGACACAGGAGTTAGCATCACACACAGTTACATATAGCTAGTATTATAGGTCGGTGCCCCTCAAAGTGAAAGCTTACAATAACCGTGGTTTGCTGTAAAGGACATCAGCCAAGAAGCGTGGTGATGCAAGCACAGATTCTAGAACCAGACTGCCCGGGTCTGAATCAAGCAAGGATGGAAAGGACATGCTATAACTGTTTGCTCTAGTTGCTAGCAATACTGTCCGATACCTATAGTCATATGTACACATATGCAATACACAGAGTAAAAGCTTAGTTAGGGCAGCTATCACTAGAGAACTAGTCTTCCCAATAAACCCACAAAGACCCTGAAGTTGCTGGTCACCCAGAGACATCAGAGGCATTGAGTGGGGGGTCTGAGAGGAAGCATGCTTCCCTACTCAGTGGGTTGCGGAACTTGACCTCAGCAGCTTTTGCTTCTCTGTCTACCAGCAGACAGTGGCTCTCAAGTCAGCAGGGTGCCTTGAAATCAGAAACCCACCCTCCTTGGGCTGGACACTCAGCCATAACCTCCAGCCCCTATTCCACGCCAGAAGCTCTCAGCTGCTTCTGTGTTACCTGGTCTGCTTCCTTCCTCTAGGGCAGGTGAGGTACCACAGCCCTTCGGCCTCCCGAGAAGATGACATTTCGATGAGGCCCAGCTGTCCCTGGGCCTGACCGTCCACTCAGTTCCCACTGCCCTGGGCTCTGAGGACTGGCAGAGGAACAGGCGGAAAAGATAAAAAGCTGACACCCCCTGCAGGAAATAATTGTTTAGCTGATGCCAGAACTGAAAAAACAAGTGTAACGATGGAGAAGGGAGAGCAAAGTGCCATTCAAGGCCATTGTTCCAGCCTCCTCTCTGTGTACGGAGGGAACAAAGAGGCCCTGTGTGTGTGACACAATGGTGTGTGTCACCAGCCACTGCTGTGCTACTCCTGGGGACAGGAGGACGGGAAACGAGGCCACAGTACCCTCCTGGGTCTGGCGCATTGTGGACTTCGCTAATCACAGCCCCCAGCCTGGTCAGAGATGGGAAAGCAACTTCTGACTCCCAGCCCACGGTGCCCTGTAGTGGGGGGCAGGGGACACCCATCAGGAGTGACCGATCGGGTCCAGGCTAGTCTACCAGGCATAGCGAATTGCCAAGGGACCCTTCCTCTCGCTCTCCTCTTCTCTTATCAGTTTTCACAGGCTCATCACAAGTTAGAGCTGAAAAGAATCGCAGCTATCTCATCTTCAAATACTCCAACTCTCGGCTTTCACGAGGGGGCATCCGGCCCGGACTGTCACCTGGCTGTGTCGCACGTCAGCTGCAGTTGGCGATGCCAGATGAATTGATATGTAAGAGCATCCCTGGGACCCCCTCAAAGACCAGACACTCTGTTGGGAGCAAGCTCACAAAATGAGCCTTCTGTCTGTAAAATCCTGGTTCTGCCACTAACTACTCATAGATTATGAGGGTTCTTTTTTTTTTCTCCCTCTCTGAGCCTCAGTTTTCCCACCTGTAAGCTGAGATCATCCTTGGGTTAACATGGAGATTAAATGAGTTAATAGGCATCTCCATGGTAAAGAATCCACGTGTCAATGCAGAAAATGCAGGAGATGCAGGAGACATGGGTTTGATCCCTGGGTCAGGAATATCCCCTGGAGAAGGAAAGGGCAACCCACTCCAGTATCAGTGCCTGAAAATTCCATGGACAGAAGAGCCTGTCGGGTTACAGTCCAAGGGGTCGCAAAGAGTCGGACATGACTGAGCAATTAAACGACAACAATATAAAACTCATGAAACATTACTTGGCCTGTAAAAATTGCTTAAGAAGCAGGAATAACAAGTTAGATGCTCACATTACAGCTGGGATTTGCTTAGACTCACGGGAAGAAGGCATGAGGATGGCTGGAATCCCAGGGTCTGGAATACCCAAATTCAGTCTCGCTGCTCACGATGGCCTAAGTTTGCCCCATTAGGTCCCTCAGGGAAGTTGGGCGCCAATAAATACCCTCAGGGATGAGGCAGGTGGCCAACTGCGACACAACGGGAAGCAGTTGGGACAGTGGGATTCCAGCACCCAAGCCAGGATGCAGAGGCAGCCAGGGCTCAGCTCCGGGCAACTGCTGCAACGTGGAAAGGTGGCAGTAGCATGGCCACGCCTGCTGATTTTCAAAACAACCCAGAAACCTGGACCTTTATGTCAAATTTCCCAATTTTGACACGTTTCCTGAGAAATTGTTAGTGCGAAGTCAGCCTCAAATCGTGTACCTTGTGATGCTTGGTCTGGCCACAGACATCATTTTCCACGCCAGGCCACGCCTGTTGTTTTCAAATCTTCTGTCTCTCATTTGCCAGCAGATTCCCTGTCTGCTGATCAGTCCACTTCAAACCCACTCTCTGACTTGGAATAGGTGGCCTAAGGTCAAAAAAGATGAGCAGCCACGTCTCAGACCATGAAATGGGGGTGAGGAAGAGGTCAGCCAGTGAGATGAGGGGCCTCTCCCCAAAGGACTGCAGTCCCTTCGCCTAATCCATCTCCTGCAGGCACTCCCCTGATAAAGCCTGGACTTGGTGGTGGGATCAAAGGGCAGACTGAGGGCTCATGCCCCTGTAATCTCCATCAATCACCTCAAATGAACGTAAGTAATCTAAGTGACCAAAAGTGCTTGGTAGGCAAAAGTAACTTCAAAACAAGATTGCTCATAATGAGATACCACTTCGCACCCACTGGGATGGTTACCATCAAAGAGACAGATAATAACAAGCCTTGGTGAAGATGTGGAAAACTGGAACCCGCAGACATTGCTGATGGGAATGTAAAATGGTGCAACCACGATGGGAAACAGTCTGGCAGTTCTTCGGAAAGTTAAACACAGAGTTACCATCAGTTCAGTTCAGTTCAGTCGCTCAGTCGTGTCTGACTCTTTGAGTTCCATATGACCCAGCAATTTCACTCCTGGCTATATACTCTGAGAGGAATGAAAACATAAAGCTACACAGAAACTTGTTTGAGAGTGTTCACAGCAGCATTATTCACAACGGCCAAAGGCAGAAACAACCCAAACATCCATCAAACGATGAATGGATAAGCAAAATGTCGTGTATCCACACAATGGAAATTATTCAACAGTCCAAAGGAATGAAGCGCTGAAACAGGCCATCAAAACATTAGGACATCCCATGAAAAAACATTAGGCTGACTGGAAGCTAATTAAAAAACCACATTTCATAAGATTTCATTTATATGAAAAGTCTAGAATAGGCAAATCTATAGATACAGAAAGGAGATTAGAGATTGCCTAGAGCTCAGTGTGATAAAGAGAGTTGGCAGAATGATAGCTAAAGGGTATAGTTTTTCTTTCGGGAGTGATAAAATATGTTCTAAAATTGGCTGTGGTGATGGTTACATAACGCTAAAATCCATTGAATTGTTACACTCTAAGTGGGTAAATTGTATACAAGACTTATATCTCAGTAAAGCTATTACAAAAAAAAAAAACCCTCAAAACTAAGATTGCTGCCTTTAATTACCTTTTTTCTTTTTTTAAAGATTTTTTTTCCGACGTGGATCACTTTTAAAGTCTTTATTGAATTTGTTATAATATTGCTTTTGTTGTTTATGTTCTGGTTTTGTGGCCATGAGGCGTGTGGGATCTTAGCTCTTCAACCAGGGATCAAACCCACACCCTCTGCACTGGAAGGAAAAGCCTTAACCACCGCGAAAGAAGTCCCCTTAATTATTGTTGCTTACTCACTAAATTGTGTCCAACTCTTTTGTGACTCCATGGATAGTAGCCCACCGTACTCCTCTGACCATGGGATTTCCCAGGCAAGAATACTGGAACGGGTTGCATTTCCTTCTCCAAGGGATTTTAATTACCTTCTATTAAAAAGAAACTCTACCCATATCACTCTCTTCACTGCAGCCACACTGGAGAAGACAGGTCAAGAGCTCTCAAAGGGTGGTTTTCCTCAAAAGCGCAGGGCTCAAACAAGGGTAACCAACTAGCCTGGTTTGCCTGAGACCGTCCAGTGTTAGCAAGAAAGTCTGGTGTCCCAAACAGAGATGGTTGATGATCCTAATGCCCACTCTTTCCCAGAGCACAGGAATGTTCTGCCCTTCAGTGCAGCCAATGGCCAGAACCAAGTCTCCATATAAATAATCCTTCCCCATTTTGGGTGTAAGTCATCCTTAGTCAATGACCCTTTAGACCCTCTAATGGTCAGAAGGTATTTTTTAAAAACTACTCTTGCTCCTAATTTACAGATGAAGAAACTGAGGTTCAGTGATGAAATAACTAGCCAGAAGCACACAGGAGCCAGAAATTGAACCTGGATCTTTTTCCAAAACCCAAGTCACCCCTTCCACTTATCATCTTGTCTCTTACCATACCACTGGGTTGAGTGTCCAGGAACACTGTCAGATTGTTCTCGGCCCCTGGGGAAGGTAGTCAGACATCCGGAGAGAAGAAGCGTGAGCTTTCAGCTACAGGAAGACAAGGAGACAGCACAGACTCTGGAGCTAAAATGCTCAAGTTTGTGCTGTGCCAAAATTTTAGTTGTGTGAACTTGGACAAGTTAACTTGACTTCATTGTGCCTCAGTTCCCCTTATGTAAAATGGTAAAAATTACAGTACTCTGTGTGTGTATGTGTATCACATCGGATTGATATAGGAAGTAAATAAACCAAGAAGTGTGACATGATTAGAATGGAGCGTGGCGCATGTATTAAGTAAATCTATTTAATACATTTATTTAATAATACAAATGTACATTTATTAAATAAATTGGTGTCATTAAGTAAATGAAAGCAAGCACAGATCCATATACCCAGTACTGGAAAGAGATCAGACTAGGTTTAACAAAAACCAGAGTGTGAGACCAAATCATGCAAGTAAACTCTAACATTCGTTCTGCTGCTTCCCATATAACTGTTCATGGCTGAGAAACTGCTAGAAACTCTCCGGGCCGTAGACACACCTTTAGCTGCAACATGGCAGTGGCAGTGTGGGCTGTCCTGGCAAAATGGGATGATCTGATGCAGGTTGCAGGCCCTGCCTGGCACTGACTGAGCCCAGGATTCCCCTCACAGCATGCTGGCCCACAAGGGCAAGGAGAACTGTTAGGTGTCTCCTTCCACTGGGGCAAGAGGGTGTGATCCACATCATTTTTTGATCAACATCAGCTTTAGCTGAAGTTCAAGAGGCTCAGAGAAGTTCAAGAATTTGTTCAAGTTAGTTAACAACATGGAGAGTTCGGATTCTACTTTAGGTTAAATTCTAAAGCCCTTATGCTTTTCTGCCTCCATGGGATAGTTGTTATTGCTATGTAACAAATTACCTCAAAGCTTAGCAGCTTAAAGCTGCAAACACTCATAAGGCCAGAGATCCAGGAGTGGTCTAGCCAGGCAGTTCTGGCTCAGAACCTCTTGTGAGGTTGTAGTCGAGGTGTTGCCCATGACTCCCAACGCTCTACCTGGGCTGAGAATCTGCTTCCAAGCTCGGTCATGAGGCTGTTGGCAGGCTTTTTAGTCTCTGGCTGGCTATTGGTCAGAGGCTTCAGTTTTTCACCATATGAATCTCTCCAGAGAACTTTTCATATCATGACAGCTTGTTTTCCTGGGAGCAAGAGATTCAGGAAAAAGCAATCAGACCAAAAAAAAAAAAAAAAGAGTACTGAGAAGCTGTCTAGTTTATAACTAACCTTAGTTTAAACTAAGTTAACTAAAAGTTAGTTTACAACTAATCTTAGATGTGACATACCATCACTTCTGACACCTGCTATTGGTCACACAGACTAATTGTGGCACCATGCAGGAGGGGACTTCACAAGGGTGGGAATACCAGGGAGTGGGTGTCATTGAGAGCCATCCTGGAGGCTAGTGACCATTCTGCCCATCTTCCCAAAGTAAGACAGAAAGCACAGACCTGCAAATAATAAGGTGATATCCTGCAGAAAAGTCTGAGAAAGTAATTTTTAAAATTAATTATTTTAATTGGAGGCTAATTACAATATTGTGTTGGGTTTTGCCATTCATTGACATGAATCAGCCACCGGTTTCTGAGAGCTTGTTAACAAACATTTAATTCACTCAAAGCAGTGGGTGGTCCTATGGATACAGGCAGAAGTAAACCTAGAGTTTACAGGGACTTATTGGCAGAAAAGAAAAATCAAGCCATGTGGTCCTGGGAGAAAAGAAGAGGAAGAGGCCAAGAAAGAGAGCTGGAATCAGGACTCCAGGACAAGGTGGACAATCTTCTAGTCCAGATAGAGGTTCGTTCTCAACAGCTTATGTCTGTTGTCCTGGGCCTGGACAACATCCCCACAGAAAATGGGAGACCAAAAGGAAGAGGGGGTAGAAATAGAAGGCAGAAAAACTAATGACCAATTTCTGGATTCACAGTTAGACATTCTTTCTCTGGCTGAAATTCATCAGAACCTGTTTTGAGCCAGATTTCATGAAGGAACTGGGGATGGAAAAAGACAGACAACTAGATAGGAAAGATGCATAAGGGAACTGTCTGAGGTTGGGGGATGGAGGGCAGAGGAGGTAGGTGGTTCCTTCAGAACCAAGTTCCAGGACTTTACAATTTGAATCTGTTCCAAGATGGGATCTAATCACTGGGCAAATCAAGAGTCCTGTACTGTCCACTCAAAACCACCCTTACATTTGTTCCAATTATTTTGTTGAATCAATGAATTAAATCATTTCCACGAACCACAACTCCCATCCCGGCTATAGGTGTCATAGGAACCTAGTTAGGTAATATCTTTCATTGGATTCCCTTTCTACTCCTTCTCCCTAAAACTTCCCCACCTGCTTATTAGCATGGATCTCCTCCAGGACTAGGGAAAGTCATCAACACCTCATTTGGATAAGGTTAATACTACCAGCTCGTACCTACCCCAGGGACAAAAAGGAAACTGTACGCGTGAAAGCAATCTTCGAGACAGGTGGGGTGGGGGTTGGGGGGTACATTCCAAGAATTTGTAATGACGTGCTCAGCCACATTTTAATTCCGAGCGGCCAGGTACGATAATCACTCCAGAACAGCTACGTTTCCAAGGCGCTCCTCAAGCCTGCAGACGCAGTTCCCCCAATCAGCCAGCCCATCCACACAAGCCGAGAAAATCAGTTTTCCCGGGACCTGGCGAGTAGACAAAGTTTTAAGTGGCTCACTAGTGTCCGACTCTTTGCGCCCCATGGACTGTAGCCTATCAGGCTCCTCTGTCCATGGGATTTTCCAGGCAAGAGTACCGGAGTGGGTTGTCATTTCCTGCTCCAGGGATCTTCCCGACCCAGGGATCGAACCCGGGTCTCCCGCATTGTAGGCAGACGCTTTTAGCGCCTGAGCCACCAGGGAAGCCATTTTTTTCCCCCTGAAAACTATCCAGCGCCTGCGTCCTGCAAATCCCACGGTCCTCGAGTCTCCGGGCTTGAGCAGTCCCGCCTTCGCGCCTCCCCACTCCCTACCTCCGCGACTCAGGCCGCTCCTGCCACCCTGAAGGACTACAGCCCCCGGGACGCCCCGCGCGGCTATCGGAGCCACGTGACCGCGTTTCTACGCCTATCTCGGTCACATGACTCGGGGAAGATGGCCGCGCTGACGGCGGAGAACTTCGCAGCTCTGCAGAGCCTACTGAAGGTAAATGGGAGGGGAGAGCTGGGGGCAGCGCAAGACGGGCCTTTGTCTCCGAGACTTTGGACAGAGGAGGAGTTGAGAATAAACCAACCCTGATTTGGAGCCACAACTCTGCCACTGCCTCTCACTGTGACCCCTGGCAGGTGGTTGCGCCTTTCCGAGCTTTTTGATAGTAGGAACAAAGTTAGTATCGCTTTGACAGGATAGTGGGGAAAACAGACAAGACAATGTACTTGGAGGTGCTGTACGAAGGTGCCTTACTAAAAGTCTCTGGGGCTGGCTTTTGGGATTGGTGCATTGGGGTAGTAATCGCTAGATCCGCCTTACCAGTTCCCTATGCACTTTAATTTTGAGATCTTGACTTACAGGCAGTTGCGAGAAAAAAAAAAACAAAAACAAAACACCCTATACAGAGAGATCCTATTTGCCATTACCCAGTTTCCCCCAGTGGTAGCATTTTGCAAAGCCATGGTGTGATACCACAACGAGGATATTGACATTGATAGTGAAGATGCAGAACATTTTCCATCACCACGGGGTTTTTCATGTTCCCCTTATCTACACCCACTTGCCCTCAGGCTTCACTCGCTCTCTGAACTCTGGCATTCACTAATTTGTTCTTCATTTCTATAATTTTCTCAGTTCAACAATGTTCTATAAATGAAGTAATACAATACACAACCTTTGGGGACTGGCTTTTTTCTCTGAGCCCAGTTTTCTGGCGATTGATCCATGCCGTATGTATCAATCAGTTCAGTTCAGTTCAGTCGCTCAGTCGTGTCTGACTCTTAGCGACCCCATGAATCGCAGCACGCCAGGCCTCCCTGTCCATCACCATCTCCCGGAGTTCACTCAGACTCACACCCATCGAGTCAGTGATGTCATCCAGCCATCTCATCCTCGGTCGTCCCCTTCTCCTCCTGCCCCCAATCCCTCCCAGCATCAGAGTCTTTTCCAATGAGTCAGCTCTTCACATGAGGTGGCCAAAGTACTGGAGTTTCAGCTTTAGCATCAGTCCTTCCAATGAAATCCCAGGGTTGATCTCCTTTAGAATGGACTGGTTGGATCTCCTTGCAGTCCAAGGGACTCTCAAGAGTCTTATCCAACACCACAGTTCAAAAGCATCGATTCTTCGGTGCTCTGCCTTCCTCACAGTCCATCTCTCACATCCATACATGACCACTGGAAAAACCATAGCCTTGACTAGCCAGACCTTAGTCAGCGAAGTGATGTCTCTGTATCAATAGTTTTTTCTTTTTTATTGCTTAGTAGTATTCCATGGTATGACATCGGCGGGGTTTTTTTTGCTATTACAAATAAAGCTGCTGTAAACACTTGTATACAGTTTTTTTGTATTGAGCCTAAGTCTTTAGTTCTCTGAAATGAATGCCTAGGAGCACAATTCTGGATCTTTTAGTAGTTGCATGTTTTGGGGTTTTTTGTTTTGTTTTTATGAAACTGCCAAAATTTCCAGAATGGCTGTACCACTTTACATTTGCAACAGCAGTGCATGAAGGATCCAGTTTCTCCCCATCCTCACTAGCATTTATTGGCATCGCTATGTTTTATTTGAGCTATTCTGATAGGCATGTATTTCTATCTCATTGTGGTTTGAATTTGAATTTCTCTAATGGTTAATGACTTTGGACTTCTTTTCATGTGCTTACCATCTGTATCTCTTCAGAGAAATATCTGTTTATGTCTTTTGTTCATACTCTTAATTGCATTGTTTGCTTTTTACTTTTGAGTTTCTTTATATATTTGAGACTGTAGTCCTTTGTTATATATGTGGTTTGCACATATTCTTTCCTAGTGTATAGCTGCAGAGAATTGGTGGCTCACCGAGCAGAAATGTATTGTCTTCCAGTTCTGGAGGCCAGAAGTATGAGATCAAGGTGTCGGTCAAATTGGTTCCCTCTAAGGGCTTTGAGGGATGGTTTGTTTCATGCTTCCCTCCTACCGTCTGTTGGTTTCTGGTAATATTTGATGTTTGTAGTCTCTGCTTTCACCTTCACATGGAGTTCTCCCTGTTGGCATCTCTGTTTCTAAATTTCCCTTTTAATTACGGCATCAGTCATACTGGATTAGAGTTCACCCTGTTCCTTGGGGCTTGCCTAGTGGCTCAGATGGTAAAGAATCTGCCTGGAAAATGGGAGACCTGGGTTCGATCCCTGGGTTGGGAAGATCCCCTGGAGGAGGACATGGACCCACTCCAGTATTCTTGCCGGGAGAATCCCCACGGACAGAAGAGCCTAGCAGCCTACTGTCCATAGGATTGCACAGAGTAGGACATGACTGAAGCAACTTAGCAACTCAGCACATATGTATGACCTTATCTTCACTAGTTATATTTTCAGTGTGCATGCATGCATGCAATCCTATTTCTAAATGAGATTGCATTTTGAGATCCTGGGAGTTATGACTTCAATAAGTAAATTTTAGGGGGACACAGTTCAGCTTGTAACAGAAGCTTTTGCAGAGCAAAGGTTTTAATTTTGATGAAATACAGTTTTTTTAAAAAAATTTCCTTATATGAACTGTGGGTTTTTTTTTTAAAGAATTGTATTCTTGATATACATTCTCACAACTCTTTGTGAAGCCATAGCTCTCAAAAATTTCACCTATTTTTTGCTTATAGTTTTGTACATTCCATTTATATATCTTTTAACATTTAATCTGTGACCAGTTTTGCCTTAATTTTGTATAAGATGTGTGAGACACTTTGAGGTTCCCCCCGACTCCCTGCTTTGGCCTATGAATATCCAGTCATTCAAGTACCATTCGTTGAAAAGTCGATTTCGTCTGTTGAATTGCTTTTGCAATTTTGTCAAGAATCAGTCAGGCATATTTGTATAGGTCTACTTCAGAGGTCTTTGGTTTGTTCCATTGATCTATTTGTTTATCCCTCTGAAAATACCATATATTCTTGATTACCATAACTATATAATAAGTCTTAAAATCGGGCAGGTGGATTCCTCCTATTTCATTCTTTATCAAAATTACTTTAGCTGTTCTAATTCTTTTGCCTTTCTATATAAATTTTAGAATGATCTTGGATATATCTTTAAAAAAAAGAAAATTTGCTGAGATTTTCATAGGAATTGGGTTAAATCTGTTTATCATGTAAGAGCAAATTGACATCATTTTAATGTGTTGGATTTTCCAATCCATGATCATGATGTGTCTGCCCATTGATTGAGATCTTTGATTTTTTTATCTGTGCTGTGTAATTTTCAGCATACAAGTCCTGTACATGCCTTGTTAGATTGATTCCTAAGTATTTCTTCTTTTTTTTTTTTGAGCAGTTGCAAATGATATTGTACTTTTAATTCCAGTGTCTGCATGTTCATTGCTAGTGTGTAGAAATACACCTGATTTTTGTATATGTCTCTTGAATTTGCAAACTGCTGACCTCATTTATTCTAATAATTTTTTGTACATTTCTTCGGGCTTTCTCATAGACTGTCATGCTGTCTGCAATAGGGACAATTTTATTTCTTCCATTCTGATCTGCAAACCTTTTCTTTCTTCCCCTTGCCTTGTTTTAGTGGCTAGAATTTTCAGCACTGTGTGGAGTAACTGTAGTGAGAGCAGACAGCTTTGTCTTGTTCCCAACTTTAGTCTTTCATTGTTAAGTATGCTGTCTCTAGGTTTTTTGGTAGATGCTCTAAAGCAAGTTATGGAAGTGCCCCTTTATTCCTAGTTTTATGAGAGTTTCCATCAAGAATGGTTGTTGAATTTTATCTACTGCTCTTTCTGCATTGATTCATATCCTGTGATTTTCTTCTTGAGCCTGTTAATATGATGGACTACATAGATTTTCAAATACTGAACTGACCTAGCTAGCATCCCTGGAGTAAATTCAACCTGGTTATAGTGAATAATGCTTTTTATATATTGCTAAATTCTGTTTGCTAGTATTTTGTTAAGGATCTTCGCATCTCTTTTTATGAGGGATATTGGTCTATTGTTTGGTTGGTTTTACATATATCCTTTGTCTGATTTTGATATCAGAGTATTGCTGCTTTTGTCAAATGAACTGGGAAATGTTTCCTCTTCTGTTTTCTAGAAAAAGATTGTGTAGAATTAGTTAATTCTTTCTTCGAATGTTTGTTAGAATTCTCCAGTGAAACCATCTGAGTCTGGCGATTTCTTTTCCAGGGGTTTTAAAATTACAAATACAGTTGCCTTAATAGTTACAGGACTGTTCAAGTTTTCAGTTTTATATTGGGAGAGTAGTGGTAGTTTGAACCAGTGTTTTGTTCCATCGATTCCTCTTTTTTCCTGTTTTCATTTTTTTGGATGTCTGCTCTGTTGTTTCCTTCCTTCTTCCTTTAGGTTTATTGTGCTCATGTTTTTCTAGGTCCTTGAGATGAGAACTTGGGTTATTTTTTTTGAGAGTTTTCCTCTTTCCTAATGTATGGATTCAGTGCTGTAAATTTCTCTCTCGGCACCATCTTGGCTGTATCCCCAAAATTGGGGTGTTGTATTTCATTTTCATCTATTCACTTGAATAAATGAAATAAGTTATTTCATATATTTTTAAGCTTTCCCTTGAGACTGTCCCTTTAGTCTGTGGATTATTGTTTCCAAATGTTTGGACACATTTCTTTGATCTTTCTTATCGATTGCTAGTTTGATTCTATTGTGTTCATTGACAGCACTCTCTGTATGATTTCAGTTCTTTTAAATTCATTAGGGTTTGTTTTTTGGCTCAGAATACCATCTCTCTTGGTATATGTTCAGTGAGCTTTTGAAAAGAGTGTGTGTTCTGTTGTTACTGGGTGGTGTTCCACAAATGTCAATTAGGTTGATTGATGGTGTTGCAGAGTTCTCCTGTATCCTTGTTGAATCTGGTCTAGTTGTTGTATCAGTTGTTGAAAGAGGGGTGTTAAGGAGTCCAGCTGTATTTATGGATTAGTCGATTCCTCCTTTCACTTCTGTTTTTGCTTCCCATGTTTAGCAGCTCTCTTGCCGAGTGCTTACATTCAGGACGTCTTCTTGGTGAACAGAACTTTTTATCTTATTTAATGTCCCTCTCTGTCCTGGTAGTTTTCTCTGCTGTGAAGTCTACTTTATCTGATGGTCATGTCACCACTCTTGCTTTCCTGATTGCTTGCATGATCTCCTTTTTCATTCTTTTACTTTTAATCTGTTTCTGCCATTATATTTAAGGGAGTTTCTTGTAGACAGCGTTTAACTGATCATATTTCTTAATCTAGCAGTCCCCAACCTTTTTGGGACCAGGGACCATTATTTTTGTGGAAGACAATTTTTCCACAGACTGGTTTGGGGCCTGTGATTTTGATATGATTCAAGAACATTACATTTATTGTGCACTTTATTTCTGTTATTATTATATCACCTCCACCTCAGATCATCAGGTATTAGATCTTGGAGGTTGGGGACCCTGGTTTTAATCCACTTAGTCTTTATTTTTTGTTTCTTTAATTTTGCTGTGGGTTATTTGACCAGTTGACCATTTGGGGGAATTCCATTTTGATTTATCTATAGTGCTTTAACATGTAATTCTCTTTATAACTCTTAGAGTGCTTGTTCAACTTATTACATTTATTTACATAACATCACAATCTCAGTGGCAATATCTATCATCATTTTACCAGGTAGAGTGAAGTGGTCCCTTATTTATGATGTAGTTATCTTAAATACTTCTTCTACATACAGTTAGAGCCACATCGGACAGTGGCTTTTCTTTTTTGCTCATATGTCCCAGACTTTGAACTGAAGAAGAGGGTCACCCAGGAGCCCAATGGGTGAAGACAAAGAAACTCCAGCAAATACTTGCTTTCTCTTACCGAAGACCAAGAAAGGGATAGCTTAAGAAGAGAAAAAACTGTTAAGACAGTAACTGTTCTGCTCCACCAAAGCACCACAGAAAAAACTGTGGCCCCGCAAAAGGAAACTGTGTCAGCAAAGGCTGGAGGGGCACAGACTCCGCCTTGTGAGGCTGTGACAAGGTGTTTCAGCGGCCCCATCAGTTGGCGTCAGAGAAAGCCAAGTAGGCAGCTGGACTTCCCTCCCCACTAGCAGGTTCCACCACCCCGGGCATGAGTGGAGACTACACGGAGCCAGAACTTCCGCCTCTACACTGTGGCAGCAAGGAGCCCCCACGTTAGAGTGTCAGCAAGGAGCCCCGCGTTAGAGTGTCAGCAAGGAGCCCCATGTTAGAGTGTCAGCAAGGAGCCCCGCGTTAGAGTGTCAGCAAGGAGCCCCCGCGTTAGAGTGTCATCAGGAACCAATAGGGGAGCTGGGCTGTCATCTCCTTTGGTAGTCATGAAGCCGCATCCTCCCTACACACACACACACGCTCCCCTTGCTACTTGAGCCGTGAAAGAGAAAGCCAGCTAAAACAGAAGATTTAAACAAGGTCTGCAGTCTCAGGACATAGTATGACTGTGTCATTCCTTGGTCATGAGGGCCCTAGGTCTGCCTTCGCTCCCTTTTCAGTGTTGTCTTACATTTCTGTAAAGTGCCTGGGGAGTTTAGCTGTGTTTAGCAGGAAAAATAAGAAAAAGTACATCCGCATCATCTTCCCAGAAATGGAAGTGTCCTATGCCCCTCTTAGGTGTTACGTCTTGACCGAGACTGTATTATGTTCTTCAGTTCAATTCAGTTCAGTCGCTCAGTTGTGTCTGACTCTTTGCAACCCCATGAATCACAGCACACCAGGCCTCCCTGTCCATCACCAACTCCCGGAGTTCACTCAGACTCGTGTCCATCGAGTCCGTGATGCCATCCAGCCATCTCATCCTGGGTTGTCCCCTTCTCCTCCTGTCCCCAATCCCTCCCAACATGAGAGTCTTTTCCAATGAGTCAGCTCTTCACATGAGGTGGCCAAAGTACTGGAGTTTCAGCTTTAGCATCATTCCTTCCAAAGAAATCCCTGGGCTGATCTTCAGAATGGACTGGTTGGATCTCCTTGCAGTCCAAGGGACTCTCAAGAGTCTTCTCCAGCACCACAATTCAAAAGCATCAATTCTTTGGTGCTCAGCCTTCTTCACAGACCAACTCTCACATCCACACATGACCACTGGAAAAACTATAGCCTTGACTAGACGGACCTTAGTCGGCAAAGTAATGTTCTTAAGAAATGTATTTTCAGAGTCTGAGTTTGTTTCTTCTTTTGTCTTTTTCCATCTGTGAATTAATTTATAGGCCTCCTCGAAAGATGTTGTCAGACAGCTGTGCCAAGAGAGCTTTTCCAGCTCAGCCCTTGGCTCCAAGAACCTCTTGGATGTTATGTGTTCCAGCTTGTCCGTGACCCAGGAGGAGGCAGAACAAGTAAGTGTGGTCAGAAACGACCTCTGGCCACTGGCTTCTCAGCTCATCAGTCTCTTCGTTGACGTCCCAGCCACTGCCACGTCCAAGGGAAGTTTTTCCCTGAATTGTCTGTTGACATTATAGCAAACTTAAAATAGATGATTTTTTTTTTAATGTTAGGGAACTTAGTGAGAACCTGCTGTGTATCACAGGGAGCTCAGCTCTGTGCTCTGTGGTGGCCTAGAGGCACCCCTGTAGGATGAGGGGGTGAGAGGAAGACCCAAGAGGGAGGGGATATATGTATACTTATAGCTGATACACTTTGGTGTGGTTTAGTTGCTAAGTCGTGTCTGTCTCCTATGACCGCATGGACTGTAGCCTGCCAGGCTCCTCTGTCCTTGAGGATTCTCTAGGCAAGAATACTGGAGTGGGTTGCCATTTCCTTCTCCTGATACCGTTTGTTGTGCAACAGAATCTAACACAGTATTGTAAAGCAACTATGCCCTCCGCCCTCCCAAAAAGCTATTGTCATTGAACCTTCACATTGTTATGATAAATGAGGCATGGATGGGAAGACTATACCCAGAATAAGAGCTCTTGACCATTTCCTTTTCAGATTTGTTACCTAGACAGTGTGCACAAAAGCCACACTTGTGCTTTTCTGAGCTGAGCAACCTCCCATGGCATCTGAGAAAGCCCTAAGGCAGAGAAAATTACCTCCGGAGCATCTTGTTAGGTTCAGCTAAGCAGTGTGATACTCACAAGACGAGGACAGGCCACACTTGCTACACATGCGCTTGGAACGACATGGGTGGAACCTGGACCATGTCCTAGCAGGGCAGCGCCAGGCACTCCTTCCACAGGGGCCTCTGCACAGCCAGCCTGGAGCTCTTTGCTCTCCTCGCCCTCCCTGGTGACAGCTAGGGGTAAGGAGGTGATATTCCAGCCACTCTGGATGAAAAGCCCAAACTCCCCCGGAGCCAGTACCAGTGCAGTAAGCACAGCTTTGGGCGCTGGCAGGGACCATGTGACCACACTCAGGGAAGCCCAAACCGTGGGCTCTGGTGTCTCCACAGGCCTCCCGGTCCAGCGGCAGGGACCAGTGCAACGTTGCCTAGTAACACAGCTGACTTGCCGCTTCTCTGACATTACCAGGGGAACAGGCTAGAAAGTTAGCTTAAGGTCAGAGTCCGTGCACCAGGAAAAAAACGGGCTTTATTAGCCCTTTGCCCACCAGCAGAGAGACTTTCTGGCAGGTTGATAGCATCCTTGGTCGGCAGCTGCATGTCCTCTAAGCAACAAGTGAACTTGGAGGCGGGCTGAGGCACGTGGGCATCAGCGGCTGGGCCCCCAGGGCCTCTGCACTTCTGAGACCCAGCGTGAGTGACAGTGGCAGCATGCAGCAGGCCCTCTTCCCATCAGGGGATGGCGCCCTGTCCCCTGTCCCAGTGCCCCTCACCGCCCAGGCTCCCCGTCTGCCCCGCAGCTGCTCCAAGCCCTGCACCGCCTCACCAGGCTGGCCGTGTTCCGTGACCTCTCCTCCGCCGAGGCAATTCTGGCACTCTTTCCTGAAAATTTCCACCAAAACCTCAAAAACCTGCTGACAAAAATCATCCTGGAACACGTGTAAGTGCTCATTTCTTGAGAGTTTCTTATAATGCTGGTATGTTTTAATTTCTCTTCTAGAGAAAATATGCTCATTCTTGAAAGGCAGGCACAGGTAAGCAAAAAAGAAGAAAACCATTAAATCCACCACCCAGAGGGTTAGCAGTGTTCATTCCTTAACAGCAGACCTTTTTCGAGGGGTGTGCTTTTTCCATTTACACAGAGAGGGAGGGATTTTTGTTTTGCTTTTGTGTTTAACACAGTAGTGTCGTGCCGTTTTATAACTTGCTTGTTTTCAGTTCACAGTATTAATGTGAATGATATTCCAGGGTGATAAATATTTACCTTCAGTATTATTTTTAATGGCTAACTGTATTTCATTATATGAAGAAATTATGTACAGTTTAGTTAATAGATACCTTAGTGTTAGGCATTTAGGCTGTTGGCAGTTTTCACTTCAGTGAACACTTTATTGGGGAACCTTTGCCCACATTGTGCTTAACTATTTCCTTGCTGGTAAATGGTGATACTGACGTTTGGCTTTTTCTTATCAAGTCAGCCATTGGAAAGATTGCACCAACTACTTCTCCATCAGTAGGATGTGGGTGTGCCACTCTCCCACACCATCACCTGCACTGGGGGAGTTTTTTTTTTTTTGCTTCCGAGTTTTACAAATGATAAACGGTACCTCATTTCAATTTACGTATCTTTGGTACTGGGTTTCCCAGGTGGTGCTGGTGGTAAAGAACACACCTGCCAGTTCAGGAAACACAAGAGACCCGAGTTCGATCCCGGAGTCAGGAAGATCCCCTGGAGGAGGGCGTGGCAGCCCACTCCAGCATTCTCTCCTGGAGAATCCAGTGGACAGAGGAGCCTGGAGAGTTACAGTCCAAAGGGTTGCAAAGAGTTGGGCATGACTGAAGTGCCTTAGCATGCTCGCATGAATCTTTGGTACTAGTGATGTTAAATATCTTTTTCATGTTATTGATCATTTTTATTTCTTTTGTGAATTATCTGTACATTTTCTAGCTGGGAAAATCCTTTTCAGTACACACAATTTAAGCAGAACTGATTAACTACTGGCTAGCAACAGGCTTGAACAGACCTCTGAGATAATCACAACGGATAACACTTACTTACCAAGGGTTTTGTTGCTTATTTAGAAACCTTCTCACGGGTAACCACACTTTACTCTGACTCTGCCCCTCACTGCGGCGTGATTTGCTGTAACGTTAGTTCTGTCTGGGTGTGTTTTATGTAAGGTGCCAACATGGTGTAGCTGCCTAGTAACAAAGGATGAGTTGACCTTTTCTGTTTTGTCTCTGAGAACAGTAGTACAGTGTGACTACAGGGCGTTTAGCCTTCTCTTGTTTCTCCTAAGCCGTGAAAACTGATCACCTGTGGCCTGTGCATCACTCGAGTCTGTAAAACAAATAGCTGCTCCTTGGAGGGGGGCATTTCTGTGGTCCTCTCCTGTCAGGAGGGGATTGTAGGTTTGAAGGTCACTAGAAGCGGAGGCCCAGGCCCACGGGCCTCATTATCGGAAGACTCAGTTGGCATCCCTTTTCCATTCTGTTTTTCTCATCTTTCCCTAAACAGATCTGCTTGGAGAGCTGAAGCCCAAGCGAGTCAGAGTGAGTACCAAGGAGCCTGCCTCTTCGCCCACCCCCCTTCCTCGCCAGCCCTAACCCTAAATCTGCTGGAGTTTTTAACTAAAACCAAAGTGAATTAACCCAATCCCAAACCCAACAGTGGTGGTTCTGCATTTCTTTTTTTTTTTTCTTTTTTTTAATATATATTTTTTTTAATTTTTATTTTTACTTTATTTTACTTTACAATACTGTATTGGTTTTGCCATACATTGACATGAATCCACCACGGGTGTACATGCAATCCCAAACATGAATCCCCCTCCCACCTCCCTCCCCACAACATCCCTCTGGGTCATCCCCGTGCACCAGCCCCAAGCATGCTGTATCCTGCATTGGACATAGACTGGTGATTCAATTCTTACATGATAGTATACTTGTTTCAATGCCTACTTTTTAATATTGTTTCTGATTATAAGGCATGTTGTTAAAAAAAAAAAAAAACCCAGTGTCCAAAGCAGAAAGTATTTACAATGACTGTGTTTCCATTAGAAAACAAATTAACCGTAATTGAAATTATTGTGAAAGAGTGAATAAAACTGGGTGCTTGATAAATGGTCACTAAACTTGGTCACAGTGCTGCAGAACTCGGCCTGCATTAGCTCATTTAGTCCTCCCAGCAACCTTGTAAACAGGGTGGGGATCATCCCCATTATACAGATGAGCAAACAGAGGCTTAGAGGATAAACAGGAATACTGAAGCCAAGCCTGTGTGTCTCTCAAACAAAAGCTCTTTCTGCTGTTGGCACAGCTACACATTTCCTAAGACTGAGGCCATGGCCTCACCTTCTCTACCTGTGTCATTCATTCCTCATTCTCCCTTGATGTCTGGAGGGCTAGGTGTTCAGGCAGAAGCCTGGAGGTGCTGTGCACCAGGAGTCCACACTATAACAAGTGCGGGGCCATGAGCAGTGGTCAGGAAGGCCCAGGGCTTGCTGTGGGGTCTTGGGCCCCATCTCTCTGTCTCCCTCAGAGCCTTGCTGTGTGGACTAAGGGCCTTACACGTGTGCAGCCCTTAGAGCTGCCCGTTGTAAAGGCTTGGTTGCTCGGTGGTGCGAGGACTGAGCTCAGCTGTATCCCTGCAGTCTCTCTGCCGCGCCTGGTGGACCTGGACTGGAGGGTGGACATCAAAACCTCCTCAGACAGCATCAGCCGCATGGCCGTCCCCACCTGTTTGCTCCAGATGAAGGTATGTCCACCATCATGCCACTAGAAGGCAGGGGGGGCGGGCATGCAGGGTCTGTGGGACACAGCGGAAATGCCAGTCTCCAAAATCATGGGATCTCTGTGTGTGTGTTTAGTCGCTCAGTCGTGTCTGACTCTTTGCACCCCTTTGGACAGTAGCCCGCAAGGCTCATTTGTCATGGAATTTTACCAGGCAATAATACTGAAGTGGGTAGCCATTCCCTTCTCCAGGGGATCTTCCTGACCCAAGGATCAAACCTGCACCTCCTGTGTCTCCTGCATTGCAGGCAGATTCTTTACCTGCTGAGCCATCAGGGAAGCCCCTAACCCCATAAATTAAGAAATTGTAGCACCCCTAAAGTGCAGAGTGTTTATTTAGAAAGTATACTTGAATTAGCATAGTACAGTCATAAAAAAACCTATACCAAAAGTAGAGATATTTTTTAAAAAATAAGACAGACATGAGATACAAATTTTAAAAATAATTTGCTGAACCTAAAGGTTACCTTTGACACTTAAACAGGAAGGTTTGGCTTTAACAATAGGAGCACCCACTCAAATGTCAAGTTGTCTTCTTGATAAGTGTGGTATACTTGACTGAATTCTTGTCCAAACTAAGGGGGCTGTTGCTGTTTGTACCATGCTGAACAGGGGCTCCTATTAGCAGTTGGAGAAATGTCAGTTCTTCATTTTATTGTTCACATGCAGTTGCCTCATTGGTGGTATCTTCACAGTTATTTTCAGGAGTCTTTTTAAGTCACATACTGTTAGTGTAAGACTTAAAAAAGATACAACTTTAAAAAAAAGATGCAAACACATATACTAGAGGTTGTAATATTTTTCCTGCATCCTGGTGGATTCTTACATACCCGTGGAGCCCTGGCCTAAAGTGCCAGCATGCACCCAGGCAGTGTTTTTCACTCGCGCTGAGTTGGGGGTGGGAGGGTGGGGGAGCCTGGGCTTCTCCGATTCCTGTTCGGAGCCCCCTAGACAGCTCCCGCCCTGCCCCCATTTGCTGGGTAACTCCAGGACTAGCGCTCATGACTTTGAGCAAAGAGCCTCTCCTCAGAGCTTCACCAGAACCAGGTAAGGCCTGCGGGTTGAGGAGAGGCGGCCTTGACTCTGGGGAAACGTTCTCTTCTCAGATCCAGGAAGATCCCAGTCTGTGTGGGGACAGGCCCTCCGTGTCGGCCGTCACCGTGGAGCTGAGTAAGGAGACACTGGACACGATGTTAGACGGGCTGGGCCGCATTCGGGACCAGCTGTCCGCCGTGGCCAGCAAGTGAGGAGGCCTGCGGGCCCCGACGCCCTACCCAGTGCCCCCCAGCACATGGCAGCCCCCGCAGCGCCCGCCGCAGGGGTGGGGGGCCGGCAGGAAAGGGGCTGGCATCCAGAAGGCGCAGCAGCTGGGTCAGGAGGAAGCAGCCGGGCCCCCACGCATTTCTCCTCACTTGTCTTCCTTTTCCTCTTTCTGAAGCGGGTGGGCAGAAGCCGCTGTCCCCACAAGGCTCCTGGGGGGGGACTTCAGGACCGCTGTGGCAGGAGAGGAAGGGAGCGTTGGCTGGGTCAGCCGCCTCTGCCTGCCTGAGTGGGCGATTCAGGCCCAGGTGGTGGTGCTTGTCTTAGTAAGTCCCTGTCCAGTGTTCACTCTGCTGGCGGAGCTTGCTTCTGCTCTGGAACACGTGCAGGGAGTCAGGCAGGCGATGTCCACAGGCCTGCTGCTCTGTCAGAGGAGCCAGACCGACCCCACAGGGCAGGGCCCCCGCAGTGTGCCCGTCTCCCTGAGCCCAGAGCCTCCCCGAGCCCTTCATCCCTGCTGGACCGCCTTTGAGCGTAGAAAGTGGGAATTCATTCCCTTCTTCATGGATCCGGTGCCCCTTCCTTGATATAATGGGACCACTCAGGGTGAAGAAGTGGGAGTGATTGGAAATAAATACCAGCTGTAAAAACTTTGTGAATCCAGTCGCTTCTGTAGCTTGTCCTTGGCTTGAGTCGTCACCTTGGACCAGTGCTGCCTCTCATTCGTAAAGATGATCTGTCTGCACGTCATCCTTCCCGGCTCATCTCATGACCATACTGTGACCTGAAACTGGTCCTGTGCACTGGCCCACCTTCCACATCATCTGTCGCATAGAGCAAAAGCAGAGTTGACATCAGCAAGTGCTTCTCACGAGAGCTGTGATGAACGCACTCCCCAGGACTTTCTTGGTGGTCCTGTAGCTAAGACTCCGTGCTTCCGATGCAGGGGGCCTGAGTTCCATCCCTGGTCAGGGAACTAGATCCCACATGCTGCAACTGGTACCCATTTCAGCCAAATAAATAATAATAATAATAAAAAGAACTCCTTAAGGAGTTTAACTGGATGCAATTGTTACTGTCACATGCCTGACACGTCCCAGGGGCTCAGTGTAAGAGGTGCCCCTTATCCATATCACTCAGTAGCAAGAGCCTGCAGCCTGCTCTGAGTGCTTTATTTCGGCGACTTCTCGGGTGATGTGTGTGGATGGCGTGCTTGGGAAGATGGATGGAGGAGGTGGGGCCTCAGGTTAAGAGGATGCACTTGAGCTCAATTCCTTCCCACCCTGAGTTTTTACTTTTTTTTCTTTTTTTGTAATTAAATGGGAATAATAATTGCATCTGCTCTGTAGAATTTTTGTGAAGATTTAAGTGGTATAGCAAACCTAAAAAGCACTTAGCACTATTAGGACAAATAAAGGCTGGATACTGTTAGCTTTGGTTATTAATGGGATGGAGAGTAGAGAGCTCTCTGTGCTCATTGTTTCATCTACTGTAACGGAGTTCATATGACTATGAGTGACTGTCCTCTCTATATCAACAACGAAGTCAGCTCATCCAGGTAAAGTCACCTGCTAGTAAGTTGCCTCATCAGATCTTGGGCCCAGGTCTCTCTACCCCACAGGACTCTGCAAGGGGCTTAGAGTTCTGTGACTTTAGCTCTGTTTGGAAAATACTGGAACTGAAGTAGAGATAAGAAATCTTACTTCTGCCCCTGCCAGTGAAATGCTAGGGAAGTCAAGAAAAAAAAAATTCCCAGACTCCTCTCTGCCGTTTCCTGGAAGCTGAGCTACCTTCTATTAAAATGGCAGTTCTTAAAAAATAATAATAATAAGATAAAATGGCAGTTTTTGACCCATTTGGGGCTATATCCATTGAGAACCTAATGAAAACCCTGAATCCTTTCTGTAGGAAATGAACACTAAATTTTTTATATTCAAGGACAAGTATTCATAGACCCTGGTGGCCAGCCCAGCATCTCCAGGTTGAGAGCCCCTGGTCTCAGCCTCAGGTGGAGTTCAGCCTTGTCATGACTCTCCCTCTCCTTTTTCCTTCCACTCCCTGTGACCCATAGACAGAGATCTCCAAATAACCTGTTTGCTGAGTTTGCCGTGGGATTCCATAAGAAATTTTTAATTAATTAATTTATTTTAATTGGAAGCTAATTACAGTATTGTAGTGGTTTTTGCCATACATTGACATGAATCAGCAAGAAATTGACTTGAAGCAGGAAGCCCAGCAGAGGTGTCTGGACAGCTGGACATTCCTTTAGCCAGATCCACCTGCACAAAACTGGGTGCGTGACAGTGAGAGCATTCAAGAGATAACATTGAGGAACTTCCCTGGAGGCCCAGTGGTTAACTCTCTGCGCTTCCCATGCAGGGGATGTGGGTTCCGTCCCTGATCAAGGATCTAAGATCCCACATGCCCCGTGGTGCAGGCGAAAAATGGTAAGGGTTTGCTACCCTTCTCTGTTCATGCTCATTTAAGGGGGTGGTTTTCCCATCGTTAGCACGGACTGTTTGTAACCACCATATTAATGGTTGGCCTGACCCTATCTCAGAATGAACCTCCTAGCTTCTACATCAAAGGAAGTTCCTTCATTCAATGCTTGTCTGGTTTCCCAGTAGTACTAATGAGCAGTTAGCTGCAGACTGTCCTTCCCTTAGGTTGCAGCAAGGTTTGGGTGTCCAGGCTCCATCCATGAAAGGGCCATGGTAGATCTCAGTGATGGCCACCCCTGGCTGCCCAGCACCGTCCACCCAGCCAGCCACAGGGGTGAGCAGATGGCTCAATCCTGATAAACGTATGTGTCCCAGGGAGATTGTACATGACTCAGGTTGGGCCAATCTGATCTTTCCGTATGACTTTTTTTTTTTTTTTTTTTTTGCTGAAATTGGCAACAAAGACCACCTCCTGCCTCTCAGCTGTGATAGTAAAGCCATGCTTGGGTCCCTGTTCCCCCCACACAGACAAAGCCCATCTGCAGTAGGAGAGGCTCGCCTGGAGCAAAGCAGAGCCCCAAAGTGGGGAGGAAGATGAGAAAATCCAATGAAGCCAGGCCCAGTCTTCCTCCTACTGTTTCCATCAGGATGGGTCAGGTTTGTGTTAAAATGGACTGGAATGCATTTTTATCCAGAATGGTAAGACACACAGACACACAAATGATTGTCACAAGGAAGAAGTTTCTACTCCTGAATGTCTTGCAGGACTAATGGGAAAGAATCAGAGTTGGCCTGGAGGCAGAGTAGCATGGTCCCGAGCCTTTATTGGGTTTCCCAGGTGGCTCAGTGGTAAAGAACCCGCCTGCCAATGCAGGAGCCCCAAGAGATGTAGGTTCGATACCTGGGTCAGGAAGATCCCCTAGAGGAGAGCATGGCGACCCACTCCAGTATTCTTGTCTGGAGAATCCCATGGACAGAGAGGAACCTGGTGGGCTACCGTCCATGGGGTCACAAAGAATCGGACAGGACTGAATGGCTAACACTCTGTGAGGGCAATAGTGTGGGGGATGGGAGTGGTGATAAGAGCAGGCACGCAGAGCCTCTACTGGGGGTTTCACAGGAAGAAATGGAGATGCAAGCATAGGATTGGCTAGGTTGGATAGTTTTGGTAGGCTCTGGGCTACAGGTGTGGCCCTTGCTGTTTAGTACCTGGTCTTGGGGTGACTCAGGGCAGGGAGAACACTGGCTTGGGTGTGAGAGTTTGATAGAAGACATAGTTGGGATTGTGGGTGGGGATTGGTTGGCCTGTGTATCAAAGGTGTGTTCTCAGGGAGCTGTTTGCTCTCTCTAGGGATTAGCTAGCCCTAGAAGGTCAGTTTCTCTGAGGTTGCAGTGACTTTTACACAACAGAAGTTTATTTTTTGCTACACAGTCAATGCAGGTTGGGGACTCTGTTCAACAGTAGTCACTAAGGGGCCAAGGACATGGAAATTTCATCTCAACACATGCCTCCCCAGTCACCGAGGCAGGACAGGGAAATCTGACAGATTGCATGCCTGCTGTTAAAGTTCTGTCCAGATGGCAAGGGTAGTCACGTGGTCGGTCACACTGGACTTTGAAGATGGCAGAGAACGTCAGTCCTTCCATGTACCAGGAAGAAAGAAATGAGATATTTGCAATCAGATCTGATAACTACTGCTCCCCAACAGCAGAACCAAAGACTCCATTTTGCCTAAACTCATTTGTACTTAGAAACAAAAGAATTGTAAGAACACACATGTCATCTCAGCACCTTTTCTCATGATAAACCTCATCACCCGTGTGACACTAGAAACGTGTGAAACATCTTCCCAAATACCTTACTGCCTGTTCACCTTGCCCTCCTGAAGTCAGTGGAGCTTGGTTCCCTGAGGATCCGGGCATTTACTGAGGAAGAGTCAGTTCAGAGACAGCCAGGGCTGAGTTAGAACTCCAATCTGGGTCTTTCAGCTCAAAGGTCTGTGCTCTTTCTTGCCTTGATTTTGGGAAAAGAAAACCTGAGTTCTTTACAGATAGTGAAACTTGACCCTTAATCTGACAACATTCCACTCCCTCCCTCAGAAAGCAGAAATCAGTTCTGCTTCCCCATTTCCTGCTTCTGGTGATTATCAGGTTCAAAGACAGTGAGTGACCGGAGGACCAGACGTGCGAGTCTTTCCCACACAAGCCAGCTCTCTGAACACACGTGGTGGGCGCCATGTCTAACGGTCGTTAGTCAAGCTCTGTGCTCTGATAGTTACAGATTTCCAGGAAGTAAGTCCGGCATGATATAGAGGCTCTTGGTTATTTTGTTCAGTAAACTGAGATGTTACCAGAAATGAGAGAGGGCTTTTATTACATTTAAAAAATATTTTCATTTGGAAACCATTGGCTCCCTGGCATTTTGAAAGTTTTCCAGTGGTTGGACATTTACAAGAACTATTTCGAACCTGTAGCTGCTGACTTTCAAATACTGATCATTCCTAAACATTCTCTCATTTGCATGATGCTTCCTTCTTTATTTAGTGCTCACATTTCTGGGCTTTAAAGTTGTCCTTTTTAGAATTACTTTAAGAAAGAGAAAAAAAAGATTTCTTGGTAGTAGTTGCTGGATGGTGGGCTTCCCTGGTGGCCCAGCGGTAAAGAATCTGCCTGCAGTGCAGGAGATGGGTATTCAATCTCTGAGTTGGGAAGATCCCCTGGAGAAGGAAATGGCAACCCACTCCAGTATTCTTGCTTGGAGAACGCCACTGACAGGGGAGCCTGGTGGGCTACAGTCCATGGGGGTCTCAAAGAGTCAGACATGACTGAGCTACTAAACCACAATTTCCTGGCTGCTCTCAGAGGACCCTAATCTCCAAGGAGAGAGAACCAGTCTTCACTTGAGGAAATGGCAAGAGCACTTAAAGATAACTGGAAAGCTGAGCTTCTACTCACCCTGGGCTCCTGGGAAAGACTCTGGTTTTTCTGCCTCCTCTGTAAGTGGAGATGACCCCCTGACTGAAGGGTGGGCCTGCCTTGGCTCTTCGTCTCAATGTTGCACTTGCCCTGTGACCTCTGACACATACCACACAGTGAAACACAATCCTGTCCCAACAAGTTGAATCATAAATGAATTCAGAGATGCTTTGGGATATCAGAAGACTCTGGGGTCAGTATAAACTTACACTGGATCACAGCTCAGGAGTTGGCCTCTGGTTAGAATTTCAGGAACTCTGATCAAGTTCCCACTTCAGGCAGTAGATGCCCCCAGGAAACGTTCGTTGGTGTCCCACCTGCCTCCAAGGACACACACGATTTGACACCTGTTAGTAAATGATGGTTGACGTATATCGCATTGATCAGAATGGCAGACTCGTGGAATGAACGTAGATGTGAATTTCTCTTCCTAAATCTACCTCGGCAGTGCCCGCTTTCACCCCAGATCAGTTCATCCAAGCACCTGCAGAGGGCGCTGTGGTGAACGTGAAAGTCGCTCATGGACTCTGCGACCCTATGGCCTATACACTCCATGGTATTCTCCAGGCCAGAATACTGGAGTGGGTTCCCTTCTCTGGGGGATCTTCCCAACCCAGGGATCGAACCCAGGGATCGAACCCAGGTCTCCCACATTGCAAGTGGATTCTTTACCAGCTGAGCCACCAGGGAAGCCTTAAGCTGTGGCGAATGGGCCCAACTGGGGCCATTCTCCCCTCTTGCCAGCAAGCTTTCAGGCCTGGGCTGCCCTCAGCTCTGTGGGCACGGGGCGGTCGCAGAGCAGTCTCCCAGCCACACTAGTTTCTGGTCTTGCTTGTGTTGAAGGAGGAGGCCATTGGAGCTGTGGGGGGATAGGAGTAGGGAGCCTGCTGGCCAAGGGTCGGTGGAGGGCAGAACTCTGGGCTCCGGCCACTATGACAGAGGTCAGGGACAGCATTTCCAAGGGAAGCGCTGAGTTCATTCCAGCTGCTGGGGGTGGGTCCATGGCTGGGGGGTGGTGCGCAGAAGCAGAAAGGAAGAGACTCGCCCTGGGCCTGAGAAGGATGGCCACACAGTCCAGGCCTTGCCGCGCCCTCTCTCTGGAATGTCTTCCTTTATCCTGGCTGAATTCCTATTAATATTTATCCCTCTGGATTCAGGAGCAGCACCTAACAGGAACCTATTAAGTCAATTTAACTGCCTGTCTGGTCTGCCTGTATTTCTCCCATCATGGGTCTTGTCCTGTGCTAAGTCGCTTCAGTCGTGTCCAACTCTTCGCGACGCTATGGACTGTAGCCTACCAGGCTCCTCTGTCCATGGGGATTCTCCAGGCAAGAATACTGGAGTGGGTTGCCAGCCCCTCCTCCAGGGGATCTTCCTGACCTAGGGATAGAATCTAGGTCTCTTATAATCTCCTGGAGGCGGATTCTTTACCACTAGTGCCACCTGGTAAGCCCCTCACTGGTCTTGGAAACACTGCATTTTAATCATCGAAATATTTGCCTCTCCCACCCTTTTCCTCTCCTGTGCCCCCTGCACTGTCCACTGTATCCCCATCACCTCCGTGCACAGGTAATAGGCACCTCCTTTGGCACTGGATTTCCTGCCTCTGGCTGAAATGGGGCTCTGTCCCCAGGGTTACTCCTATAGCAGAGCTCACTTGCCACTTGTTACATCCCCTTTGTTGACCCAATAGTCTTGGGCCCAGAAGCCACACCCGAGGGTTATTTCCCACCCACGCCTCACCCGAGCGCAGCTGGAGCTTCCCCAATATGCCCAGCAGGTGGCGCAGTTGCCCTCTTTATCGCCCCACCCGGGCTAATAACCGGAAACAAAGACCGGTGCAGAGTAGGGTAGGTGGGGAAGGTGGGCAGGCCTCTCTCGGACCCTGGCTAGGACCCAGGCCCCCGCCCTTACGGAACTCTCCCCTTCGGGCGCAGAGCAACAGATGCGAGAGAAGCAGGGAGGTGGGGGCAGGGCTGGGGGCCGATTCAAGGCTGTTCCCAGGGCTGAGGTCGGAAGCACTCATCACTTCCACCGCAGGCTGGTGGGCGGAAGATGCGACTCTTCCCAGCAAGGTTTTGTTAGTGGCAAAGCCCACAGGCCTTGTACTGCCTCACTTCCTACCTAAATCCTTGGGCAGGTGGTGGAGCAAGGATTCAAGGCCAGGTCGTCTGGGAGTCAAGTCCCGGTTTCTTCATCTCCAGAAAAGAGAGATTAAGTGTAATTTTTCCTGACAAGGCCGCTTGGAGGGGATTAATTACAGATGAAGGAGTCTGAGAAATGGAGGCTGCCCAATCCGTGATGGTTAAACTTCACACAGAGACACCTTTCTGGGGCAGAGCCCCCTACAAATCAGGGGACTTTTCAGTTCCTTTCTGCCAGCCCATGGACTGTAGAGTCCAAGAAATTCTCCAGGCCGGAATATCGGAGTGGGTAGCCTTGCTCTTCAGGAGATCTTCCCAACCCAGGAACCAAACCCAGGTCTCCCGCATTGCAGGCAGACTCTTTATCAGTTGAGCCACAGGGAAGCCCTTTCTGCCAGCAGGGGAATGTGATGGGTGGGGTGGTGGCAGCGAGGGGCTTCCTGAGTGCTTTCCCCGCCTCCCATCTCGCTGTCTGCCTCTCCTGGCCTCCCATCCTGCCGCCTCGCTGCTGCAGGTGTTTTCTAAATGGAAATCTAATGCCATCCCTCACCTAAAATCCTGCAATGCCCTCCGTGCTCTCAGCACAAAGGCCAAATTCAGAAAAATGTCATTTGCTGCTCTTGACAATCTGATTTCTCCCTACATTTTAGATCCATGAAACAAGATTAAAGAAATGGGCTTCAATCAGCATAAACTGCGTGAGGTCTAGGGGCGGGAGTGAGCGCTGGGTGATGATTCAGGACAACTCTGGGCACCAGGAAGGAAGGAAGTGGGGACAGAGGGAGGAAGGAAAGGGCGAGAGGTCTTGATGGCCAGCAATGTCCAGGCCTTGATCTGTCTTTTTCCAAGGACAGAGCCTGGGTGCCCAGCACCTGGGGCACTGCCTGACATCAGAGATGCTCGGTCAGTGTTTGCCGAATGCCCGCAAGCATGAGTGAATGAGTGAGTGTATGAATGCCTGCATGACTAACATTTCCTGTGTCCAAGCAGCTACTGATTTTGGTCTATAAAGGGCTATACCTCGTTCTCCCCCACCTGCTGGGCTGGCCCCCTCACTGGTGCCTTGACCGGCCTTCGAGATCAGAAGGGGCGGTGCAGGAGGACAGTGAAGCCAAGGAGAAGAGGGACTGTCTCAGCGGTGCAGCGTGGGACCCAGTTTGAGCGGAGATAGTGGTGTTGAGGGCAGAAAGCCTGCTCTGCCTGCGGCCTCTCTCAGCACTCCGTCCTGAACCTCGTAGCAAGGTCATCCTGCTTTCCCTCTGTGAACCTTGGCCAAGGGCATGGGCGTGGCTGCCTGGCCAGCTGTTTCGGGACAGCTTGGTCCCTGCACAGATGCCGGTGTCCAGCCCTCCCCTGTCCGTGGCGCACAGCCGGCTGCCACGATGTCACATTGCCGCAGCCTCCTCCTGGTCTTTCTCGTGACCCGATTTCCCGTTCACTCGCCTTCCGTCATCTCCATATTGTGGTTTCACTTCAGCGTTCTCCCTCTGGTCAAGCCTGCTTAGCCACCTGGGGACAGACACCCAGAGCACTTTGTTGGCTTGTTCAGCAGGGATGTGGATTTTTCCCACATCCGAATGGCCCCCACCCTAGGTCTCCTCATCGTCAGCCTGAAACTGGGCTCCCTTTCCTGGGCTGGTTGCCTTCCCCATATCTGGCCTTCACAATGCATTCCAGAAAGTAAATCTGCCCTTGTTTTATCCTCCAGACCAGATCCCCCTTTTCCCAGGCTTCCCCATCTCAGCAAATACCAGCTCCAGCCAGAAATGTGGGGGACATCAGTGGCCCCCTCTCTCCCCCATGTAACCCACTAGCAAGTCCTGTTGGTTTTGTGTCTGAAACGTATTCACGTTGTCCCGTATCTCTTCATCTCTGCATTCACGGTGCTGTCATTTTTCAGGAGCTCCTAAGCATGGGGACAGCGTCAGTTTGCCTCCAGATCTCATGTCACTTTCCTCATCACACCAACCATCAGTTCCAGGGGTCCTGTAAGCTGTTTCCTGCCTCAGGGCCTTTGCACACACTGCTCACTCACCCCTATCCCCACCCACCTGCCCAGAACACTCTCTCTCCTGGTTTTCACAAGGCTGGCTCCTTCTCAACTCTTAGGGCTCAATGAGAAAGTCGCTTCCTTAGAGAGACTTTTTCTCCAGCTACACTCTCTAAAGAGGATTCCTCCTTGTACTCCCAGTCCCAGAATCCTGTTTATTTCCTTCCCACTCCCCAATAAATTCTGTTCATTTAATGAAGGTATGTGTGTACATAATTTGTCACTGTGCCCCCCGAATGGAAAGTACTGTAAGGATGAGAAGCTTGTCTGTCTCGTTCAACACTCTATTCCCAGAGCCCCCAGAGCGCAGACCCCCAGAGCCCAGCACAGACCCCAGAGCCCATGCACCGAGTGTGTGCTCAGTAATCCTTGCAGGTCCATCATGTTACTGTCCTGCTTTGGACTGTCAGTGCTTCCCATTGTCCTCAGTATATGTGCCAAACTCCATGGGCCCCATTACAGTTTCTTTCCCACCTCCTTGGGCTCACCTTTCCCAGCTCCCTCGTCAGGCCTATGGGGAATCAGCATGGAAGCGGTTGAACCAAAAGGCGGTTGTGCCTCATTGCAGAGAAGTGACTTGGGAGGTGAAAATGACCTTCAAGAGCCTAGGCAGTGCTTCAATTCTGTGATGTCTGATTTTTTTTTTTTTTCTTTTTTAGCCATAGTGAGAATGAAACTCTGGACCAAGTAGCCAAGGGAGCAAGTTGAGATCAGCAGGGACCACTCTGGGTGGCTGGGGAGGGGTGTGCTGATGCCCGACCTCCCAGTGCGGACTGAGGTCAGGGAGCAAAAGAGCTCTAAAGTCCCCCTGAAATGAGCAGATATGGGCGCAGGGGCCACGCCCACTGCTTCACACTGCATCCTCGACGCTTAGTGAGGGGCCTGGCACCTGGATGCCCCAGTGACAAGTTAAGTGAAGGCATGTGTGTGGGGGCCAGAGGGCCTGTCCCAGTGGTGTCATAACTAAGGTGCAGCGAGACTGTGAAAAAGCCCCTGGGGGCCAAGGTCCCCCCGTGAATGAGGAGCCTCGAGAGAGCAGGGAGGGGCTATTGGCCCCCCTCCCCTGAACCATTTGAGACCTTGACTGAGCCTCAGGCCCCGGGTGAAGGTGTCCTTCTGGCCCAGGCTCTGCTCTGCTCCCTGCCCTGAAACAATTATCCAGCAGATTAAACTTATCTCTGTTGGCTCCTGGCACAGGGGCTCTGAGCCAAGGTGGCTTGCTCCAGCCTCCACACCCAGTGCCAGGCAGCTGCAGGATTGAGTCTCCAGCTCAGAGCCCCCAAGAACACATCTCCTCTGCACCCGGTGTGCAGCTCTGGGTATGAATCTCCAGGCTCAGCTCTGACCACCGGTGTGGATCCAGCCTCCATGGTGGGAGTAGGGTGGGGGGCGGAAGTGGCGTTAAGAGCAGGAGCTGGGGGTTTCCAGGTGCTTTTCCACTGACACAACCAGTCCAAGCAGCCTGAGCTTCTTCCTAGCAAACTCAGAAACTGTTTTGTGTTTCTCATCAACCCACTGGAATGGATCCACCGAGGGGATGGAGTGACCCCACTTCCACACTGGATACCAGATGTTGCCACATAAGGCCTCTGGCCAGCGTGTGCATGAAGCCAGGTCAGGAAACAGAGGCCCAGAGACATGAAATAACTCACTGGGGGTCCTATGACTAACTGCCTGCTGGCCCCAAGTCAGGTGGTTTCCCACTGCTGGAAAAATTGAGGTGTAGGAATTTACAGTGAGAAGAAGGATCATCTTGGGAGGGTGGGAGTCAAAATAAAAAAGGTGTTTCCTAGGGGCGGGGCTGGAAGTGCCAGTGATGGAAGCTCGGAGCTCCAGGCTGACTCTCCTTGCTGATACAGGAGCAGAGAGACCCGAGGGTCAGAGGTACCTTGTGACTTTGGGAGCTTCTGGCAATAGAGCATGGAAACAAAGAACGCTGGGGTTGGGGATGAGGACCCATGTCCAAGTGCTAGCTCCTGGAAATTCGTGCTATTCTGGGCAGCAGAGGGAAGGTTGGGACCAGAAGGAAGGTGGGAAGAGAGGAAATGCTGCTGGCTTGGTGGGAACATTCTCTGGCTCTGGGGGAGGTTTAAAGCAGTGCTTTCCTTTGAGGGGACTTCCCTGGTGGCTCAGACGGTAAAAGTGTCCGCCTACAATGCAGAAGACTTGGGTTAGATCCCTGGGTCGGGAAGATCCCTGGAGAAGGAAATGGCAACCCACTCCAGTACTCTTGCCTGGAAAATCCCATGGACGGAAGGGCCTGGTAGGCTACAATCCATGGGGTTGCAAAGAGTCAGACACGACTAAGCTACTTCTCTTTCACTTCCTTTGAGGGGCCTTTGTGGATTTCTCGGGAATCTCCTTCTGAGGGTCCTCACATAAGCTCCTGGGTCCTCTAGTAGCCACTCAACACTCCTGCCAGCGGGCACCCCCAGTATTGCTGGTTGAGTGAGTGAAGGAGTGAACAGATGTGTATCTGGGGAGGAGGTTTAGGGTCTGGGGTCCACTGCCCAAGCGAGAACCAAGTCTTGGGTGGTTGGCATCAGTCACAGAGATCCTCCTTCCCTCTCTCGTCCTCTCCTCCAACCCAGGGGTTCCCCAGGGAGAGCTCCAGGACCTCCATGTAGTCCTCAGTGGCCCCCTGCTGCTCCCCCTGCAGGAGGCAGAGCCTGGCCCACAGGTAGCAGGTGATGAGGAGGGCAGATTGGCAAGGAAGATGTTGCCAGGTGACCTGCTCTTCCTTCAGGCATCCTCTGGGTACCCGGCCCCTCTGGACCCTGCTGCAGGTGAGCAGTTCCCTAGGGTATCTCTGTGCTCTTTCTGGACTGGGAGCTGAAGCCTCATGGATAACCCTCCCCAGGGCTGGAGCTGCCAGGGTCCAGAGGCTACAACGGCCCTGAATTCTGGTTCCCATGACACACATTTCCTGGCCTGATCCAAGACACTTCCCTTTTCTAAACTTGCCAAAGCTCCTCGCTTCCACACTCTGCACTATTGAGAGGGCCACTTGTGCAGGAAGAAGGCCAGTCCTTACTGCCAAGTTCCCGGATGATGTAGACAGGGCTGCGACCAGGACTTTCCCCAACCCCTTTCTTTCTTGGACAGGGCAGGACCAGCCACGAGCAGCCCCCTCTCTTCAGAGCCCAGCCTGTGTCATCATCAAGCCAGTGGTTTTTGGGATCCACCACCCCTCTGCCCTGGGAGTCATAAGGAGAGGCTCCCTTCACTGTAGTGCTGGGTCCCCAACTGCTTTCTTGGCTTGAGGGGTGGAGAATGACTCAGAGGCAGATCCTGTGCCAGCAGACACCCCCTGGACTCAGCCCCAAACCTCAGAACCTAAGTGACTCGTCCTTCATGGGGACACAGGGGAAGAAGGGGAGGATGGGACCAATTGAGAGAGAAGCAGTGATGTATATACACTGCCATGTGTAAACAGAACGCTGGTGGGAAGCTGCTCCATAGCTCAGGGAGCTCAGCTTGGAGCTCCGCAGTGACCTGGAGGATGGGGCTGGGAGTGGGAGGGAGGGAACTTCAAGAAGGATGAGATACAGGTATACATACATACCCAGCAATGAAATTAAAAGATGCTTGGTCAGTGGAAGAAAAGTTATGACCAACCTAGACAGCATATTTAAAAGCAGAGACATTACTTTGCCAACAAAGGTCCGTCTAGTCAAAGCTATGGTTTTTCCAGTGGTCATGTATGGATGTGAAAGTTGGACTATAAAGAAAGCTGAGCACTGAAGAATTGATGCTTTTGAACTGTGGTGTTGAAGAAGACTCTTGAGAATCCCTTGGACTGCAAGGAGATCCAACCAGTCCATCCTAAAGGAAATCAGTCCTGAATATTCATTGGAAGGACTGATGCTGAAACTCCAATACTTTGGCCACCTGATGCGAAGAACTGACTCATTTGAAGAGACCCTGATGCTGGGAAAGATTGAAGGCAGGAGAAGGGGATGACAAAGGATGAGATAGTTGGATGGCATCACCAACTCAATGGACGTGCGTCTGAGTAAATTCCAGGAGTTGGTGATGGACAGGGAGGCCTGGCGTGCTGCAGTCCATGGGGTTGCAAGAGTCAGACACGACTGAGTGACTGGACTGAACTGGACTGAATAGCTGATTCACTTCATTGTGCCAAAGAAACCAACACAATGTTGTAAAACAAGTATCCTCCAACACAAATAAGTGACTCAGTTTTGCCCTGCCCCCTGCAGGTAGAGCAGGCAAGCTCTCTGTCTCATAGTAAGGTCAGGGCGCCAACCCGCTCACTCCTCTCAGTCTCACTGGGGACCCTAGTTGGCGAGACCAGCACCTTTCACAGGGACTCCAGACATCCCCCCAACCCACATCGTCACTTCTGCTGTTGCCCCTGACATCAATTTTTTACCTGAGGGCCAAGTCATCACTTTAAACCCAGCAGGAGTCCAGCCCTAAAACCTCGGCAGGGCGTGTCCCAGCCCTGAGGCCCCACCCCCTCCCTCGGGGGGGGGGGGGGGCCCTGTCCTGTGTTCACTCTGCTCCAGCCCTGCTGACCCCTCCCCCACACCATGCCGTCCTCAGCCATGTTCAGCTTCTTTCTGCTTAAGCCTTTTGTGCTAGCTCTTCCCTGGAATGCTCTGCCCCTAGATCCACGCATGGTTGCTCAGGGCTCAGTCCAAACATGAGCTGCTCGGAGAGGCTTCCTTGAGAGCCTAGAACAAGGCAGCCCCAGGCACCTTGCACGGTGTTCTCTTTGTCTCCTCTCACACTTGCTGAAACGATCTTGCTTGCGGTTGTCTGTCTCCTCCCCTGGAAGCCACGCTCCAGCAGAGCCTGAACCTCATCGTTTCCAATGATGTGTCCCGCCTTCTAGAACTTGACCTCCCCTCTCTGCAGAGCTCCACCCACAGGAGCTGTATCTTGGTCACATTCCTGAATCCTTTCAACAAGCATCATTGTAGGCAGGAGCTCCAGCAACCCCTTAGTTCCTGAAATTTAACTAAGATGCGTGAATTAAAGTGCGGATCCAGTCTCAGAGGATGGAGAATCCTCTGCTGAGCGTTCCTCTTGCCTTTGATGTGGAGCCTTTGATTTCCTCTACCTTCTTGCTCCCGCCTCACTCCATCTGCCTCTACGCCAGTCTCCTCAGCCCCAGCCCCACCTCCCTTGCCGCTCACCCATCAAAGGAAGGCAAGATCCCGTAAGGAACTCCTGAGCTTGTCTGCACCAAACAAAAGGAGCCAGGAAGGGAGACACACACAGAGAGCAGCGTAAGGGGAGGGAGAACAGAGTCAGCTGAGGCTTGTGTCAGGCAGCTCCCAGGGTACCCACCTGGCTCGGTGACTCACGGCATCACAGACACAGTCTGGGTCAAGCTTATCCCTTGTGACCACACTCTCAACCGAGCTAGAGAGTCTGGGGGAAAGTCCTGGAAGGAACGTGACATTTAACACCAGCTTTGCCTTGGGCTTCTCTTGTGGTTCAGGCAGTAAAGAATCTGCCTGCAATGCAGGAGACGTGGGTTTGATCCCTGGGTCGGGAAGATTCCCCTGGAGAAGAGAATGGCTACCCACTCCAGTATTCTTGCCTGGAGAATCCCATGGACAGAGGAGCCTGGACGGCTAGAGTCCATAGGGTGGCAAGGAGTCAAACACAACTGAGTGTGTCTTTCACTTTCTGCCTTGGAATTGTTGAGTCAGGGGTCACGCATCTTTTTATTTCCTTGTTTCTTTATCTCCTCCTTGACTTCCATCTCTGGATGATTTGAGAAGGAGGAATAATAATAGCTCATCTTTCTGAATATTTATTACAAGCCAGGCACTATTCTGAGCCTTTTGATGCTTAGAATGTTGAATTCACCCATTAAATATTCTAACCACTTTGTGAAGTAAGAACTATCATTATTTCCATTCGTGACAGATAAGAAAAACTGGGTTCCAGCGAAGTTAAGTAACTCGCCCAAGGTCACACAGCCAGTAAAAATGAGAATTTGCTCCAGGCAGTCTCATTCCCAACTTTCTGCTCTTTACAACCACCATAGCTCTCAAGCAGGATAATCAACATGAATAAGTCCTATTACATGTGACATCTCCATTTAAGAATTTATTATTTATCAACCCGCTTTCCCCTGGCTCTTAGCATCTTCCCATGTTTCTCAAAGTATTTCTATCCCAGGGATACCAAGGGACCGGGATGGGACCCCAGGGCCCAGCACACAGCTACACAGATGCTATTCAGTTAGATGCCACCCAGGAGAGCTGCTGAGGAATGAGTGAAGAACAGTGAGATGATTGAGGAGCTAGCGCTCCAAGCTAGAGTTTTCCTTTTAATCTCTCTTTCTTTCTCTTTTTTTGGCTCCACTGGGAGGCATGTGTCATCTTAGTTCCCCGACCAGAGATCGAACCTGAGCGCCTGCGTTGGAAGCACAGTCTTAACCAGTGGACCACCAGGGAAGTCCTCCAAGCTACAGCTAATTGATCACTCAGCTAGTAATAAAATAAGTGATGTTCGTTGAGTGCTCATCTCATGCAGGCATCATTTGATGCTGTCCTACCTGGCATGTGGCCCCTACTGATCCTTGCCTCCTGATATTCTTGCCCTTGTTGAGGTCCCTCCTGCATTGAGTCAGGGACCTGTGTGACTAGGACATTTATATGGTGGAAGTGTCAGTGTGTGAAGGCATCACAGCTTCCTCTTTGGTGTCTTGGAAAGGAGCTGAGGCCTCAGACCAACAGCCCCAAGAGTGTACCATCCTGGACACAGACCCTCCAGCCCTACCGGCTCCTTCAGATGTTGCAGTGATGGCCAATATCTGACTGTGCCCTCCTTGAGGGGGAATGCCTGATGGAACACCCCTGGATTCCTGACATCCGAAGCATCAGAAGGAAAAAAATCCACCCACTATGGTGAATGCCTTCCTTTGTCCTGCTGGGGTTCCCTGCACCCTGAGCTTTCCAGCTGTCACTGTCCAGCTCTCGAACTGGACAATGAAGCCATCAGAACTGGGCCAAATCCCCATGCTTCCGGCATGCCAAGGCTGGAAGTGGCTGGCTGTACCCCAGAGATGCTATTTTATCCCTTGCCCCAAACCATGCATCTCCAAGGAGCGTGCAGCCAACAGACTGCAGCTCAGGCCTCTCTGGGCTGTCCACCCCAGCTATTCCTGCCACAGCAACCAGCCCCTTCTCGTGCACCCTCTGATATCCAGATGGCAGCAGACGCAGCAGTAAAGGCGGCTTCAGTCAGGCAGCTCCAACTGTGTGTCTGATTAAGCAGAGAGCCCAGCAGACACAGCCTATCTGGAGGGCTCACAAAGGCAGCGGCACTGGCCAGCCACAAAACGCCGGCGGGTTTTATCCTCAGCCCAGCCAAGTGAGTTTTCTGTGTTGATTCCAAAGGATGTTCAATGATGTTATAACGACAACCACTTGATTGAGGACTTAGTGGAAGGCGTCCTGTGTTCCAACCACTCTTTGGTGGAGATGTGAAGTGAAGTGAAGTCGCTCAGTCTTGTCCGATTCTTTGCAACCCCATGGGCTGTAGCCTACCCAGCTCATGGAATTTTCCAGGCAAGAATCCTGGAGTGGGATGCCATTTCCTTCTCCAGGGGATCTTCCCAACCCAGGGATCGAAACTGGGTCTCCTGCATTGCAGGCAGACGCTTTACTGTCTGAGCCACCAGGGAAGCCTGGTGGAGATAGTGTTGTTATCATCATTCTGTTTATTACGCTGCTTCACATGTCAGAAAAAGGGTTTCGCAGCTGGTGCTAGTGGTAAAGAACCCGTCTGCCAAAGCAGGAGACGTAAGGGACACAGGTTCTATCCCTGGATTGGGAAGATGCCCTGGAAGATGGCAGAGCAACCCCCTCCAGTGTTCATGCCTGGAGAATTCCAAGGACAGAGAAGCCCGGTGAGCTACGGTCCATGGAGTTGCAAAGAGTCAGATATGACTGAAGCAACTTAGCATGCGCATGTCAGGATACTGAGGCTTAGAGTGGTGAAGTAACATTATTCGAGGCCTCAAACCTGTAAGTAGTAAAAACAGGACTCAGACCTGGGTTTGTGGGATGCCTCGCCGCCCGCCCCGGTACATCTGACCACTGCGCTAGACAGACGAAACCAGCATGCTGCACTTGAACTTAGCGCTGAGCCGGCTGACAGGAGCCCCTCGTGAGGCTATGACCCATCTCTCCAGCCTCCCAGGAGCACCTCACAAAGGCTGCTAATGTTGACAGGTCCTATCTTTGTTTAGAATTGTGCTATTTTGTTCCCCATGACTTTTTTGCATTAAATTAGACTTAGAATATTGCATTAGAATATTATTTATGTTGGTTACTCAGCTTTCTGACACCTTTTAAAAAATGTATTTTATGAAGCATAGTTGACTAACAGTATTGTGTTAGTTTCAGGTGTACAGAAGAGTGATTCAGTTATAAATATACATATATCCAGTCTTCTTTAAGATTCTTTTCCCATATAGGCTGTTGCAGAATATTGAATAGAATTCCCTCTGCTATACAGTAGGTCCTTGTTGGTTATCATTTTTAGATATATTAGTGTGTACATGTCAATCTCAAATTCCCTAACTATCTCTACCTGCCACCCTTCTTTCCTGATAACCATAAGTTCATTCTCTGAGTCTGTGAGTCCGTTTCTGTTCTGTAAATAAGTTCATTTGTGTATATATGTGTGTGTGTGTGTGTGTGTGTGTGTATTTAGATTCCACATAGAAGTAATAACATATGATATTTTTCTTTCTCTGTCTGAAGTACTTCACTTAGTATGATACTCTCTAGCTTCATCCATGTTGGTGCAAAAGGCAATATTTCATTCCTTTTAATGATGGAGTAATATTCCATTATGGGCTTCCCAGGTCCATCAGTGGTAAAGAATTTGCATGCCAACGCAGGAGACATTGATGATGCAAGTTGAATCCCTGGATCGGGAAGACCTCCTAGAGGATGGAATGGCCACCCACTCAATATCCTTGCCTGGAGAATCCCATGGACAGAGAAACCTGGCAGAATATTGTCCATAAGGTCACAAAGAGTTGAACATGACTGATGACTGAGCACGCATGCAATGATACATTATACGTACGACATCCTCTTTATCCATTCCTCTAAATGGATGTTTAAGTTGCTTCCAGGTCTTGGCTATTGTAAACGCTGCTGCAAAGAACACTGAGGTACATCTAACCTTTTGAACCATGTTTTTCTTCAGATATATACCCAGGAGTGGGATTGATGTGTCATATGGTAACTCCATTTTTAGTTTCTTAAGGCACCTCCATACTGTTATTGATAGTGGTTCTACCAGTTTACATTCCCATCAACAAACAGTGTAGAAGGGTTCTCTTTTCTCCACACCCTCTCCAGTATTTACTGTTTGCAGATTTTTTTGATGATGGCCAATTTGACTGTGAGGTGATATCTCTTTGTGGGTTTGATTTGCATTTCTCTAATAATTAGCGATGTTGATATTGAGCATCTTTTCATGTGCTTCTTGGCCACCTGTATGACTTCTTTGGAGAAAAGTATATTTAGATTTTCTGCCATTTTTTGATTGGATTGTTTGGGAGTTTTGATATTAAGCTGCATGAACTGTTTGTAAATTTGGAGATTAATCTGTTGTCAGTTGTATCATTTGCAAATATTTTCTCCCATTCTTTGGCTCTTGCTGGGAAAACCAGATAGGTACATATAAAGAAATGAAATTAGAACACTCCTTAACACCATACACAAAAATAAACTCAAAATTAATTAAAGACCTAGATGTAAGACAAGATATTATAAAACTCTAAGAGGAAAAGCAGGACACTCGACATAAATCACAGCAATACCTTTTCTGAGTCATTGCCTAGGGTAATGGAAATAAAACAAAAATAAACAAATGGGACCTAATTAAACTCAAAAGCTTTTGCACAGCAAAAGAAATAATAAACAGAATGACACCCTCTTAAAGTATGTGCCCAAGACAAGTGTCTCACTTGCCTCACCCTAGTTCATGTCTGGGCCTTTCTTATGGGGTCTTAGCTCCCCGACCAGGGATTGAACCTGGGCCCTTAGCAGTGAAAGCTTGGAGTTTTAACCACTGGACCACCAGGGAACTCTCTAGATGAGGCTTTCAAGGTGAGGACTGGCACACTGTGAATAAATTACTGCCTGATTACACATGGGTATGCTGAGGCTGGGAGGGGGTGTAACTTACTCGAGGTCACGCTGCAGGTGACTTGGGCTGGATTCAGCCCCAGGCTTGTCTGACTCCAGTGCCTCTGTCCTTCCCATCACTCCAACCTGCCCCTGGAGCACCTCCTCGGTCACCTAGGCGTGTACCCACAGGAGGAAGGTGGTTCTCAGACTGGACTTCTCTGCTCTCAGAACTGCTCATCAGCAATGGCCAGAAACCCACCTTGGGACTCCGCTCTGCTGAGTGAGCACAGTGTGGGCACAGATTCTGCAGCCCCACCAGGCACACTGGCCCTGCAGCACAGAGGTAAAAGGGAGAGAGGACCCTCAAACCATAAAGGCCCCAAAGGAGCCCCCTCCCCACTGAAGGTGCTGAGTAGATAGATAGTCTACTGGATGGAAGCTGTAGAGGAACTCTTTCAACAGGGGTGCTTTCTCTGTCTCCTGTTTGAGGCCTCAGCTGGATGTGTCATGTCCCCAAGGAGACGGCCAATCTGGGGACAAATAGGAAGAGGCTTGGCCTCTGGCCTGTCCCTGATGGGACACGTCCATGTCCTGGCTCTGGATGAGGATCACAGGGCTCTGGGATCAAGTCTCTTGGGCTCTGAGTGACAGGGATCACTTGAGCACTAATAGGAGTCTGGGAATGTACCAAAAAGAACAGCCAAAGTCTTCTAACCCACGGGCGGCCCCTGTTTGCTTCAGAGGCCCAGAGGAGAACGTGGGGCTCCCATGGGCATCTCAGGCCAAAATATAAACCATTCTCTGGGAAGGAAGGAGGACTCAGCCCCAACGTAAGCCATCCATTCACTGTCATTGGCATCTGCTGGCCCCAGGCCTCTTTTCAAGGGTTAGTGACACTGACCCTGGGCAACGAAGCTGCAGCTCCCAGCCCTGCTGCTACAGGGCACGGGTGGCCTGCGGTTCTGGGAGGTGAAGTCTCCTCTTTGGATATGGACCCAAGCTGGAAGGTCTGCAGTGGACAATCAGTCTCCTCCCAGTGCCTCTGGCCTTTGAAACATAGCACTGCAAATGCTCAGCCCAGGAGGACCAGAATTAAGAAAGGGGCAACAATTAAGAAATAATGGTGGGTTTCCCTGGTGGCTCAGATGGTAAAGAATCTACCTGAAATGTGAGAGACCTGGGTTTGATCCCTGGGTCGGGAAGGTCGCCCTGGAGGAGGAAATGGCAACCCACTCCAGGATTCTTGCCTGGAGAATCCCATGGGCAGAGGAACCTGGCGGGTTACAGTCCATGTGGTTGCAAAGAGCTGGACACGACTGAGCGACTAACACCCACACACCCACACACAAGAAATAACGGTAAAAATGGCATTGAAATGAGAAAGCATTTGGCTTGAGGACGGTTATGAAATGCTGCATCAGTGACTTATCCTTGAACTTAAAACATTTATTATGCTACAACTTGTGTAGGTCTGAAATTTAGGAACAGATTCACTGGGGCCTCTGCGTCAGAGTCTCTTAGAAGACTGAAATCCTGGCATCAGCTATGGTCTAATCTGAAGGCTTTTCTGGGATGGATGCACTTCTCAGCTTCCATGACCGCTGGTAGCGTTCAGTTTCCAGCTGTTGGCTGAAGGTCACCAACATTCCCTTGATAGACGGTCCTCTCCAACAGGACAGGCGTATAAGAGATACAGAGGGAGAATACCAGTAAGACAAAAGTCACAAAATCTTCGAAAACCTGATCGCTTTTACTGTATTCTCTTGGTTAGGAGCAACCAAGCCCCAGCCAACACTCAAGGGGAGAGGATTACACAAGGGCAGGAATACCTGGAGGCAGCGATCACTGGAGCCGTGTCAGAATCTGCCCATCATAGCTGGTTTGCACTGAACAAGTTACACTTCCATCTTTCCAGATGCCTTTAATTACCTGCCCGTGGCCCTGCGAGACACTGGCCATAATAGACTAGACCCGAGTGATGCCTGGGGCTCAGCCCTATTAGATGCTGTGACTCAGGTAATTTTAATGGAAGACTCAGAGAAAGGCAATAGTCGTTCCTTATTCTAAAGGAATTCTAGGCACTGGGGACACAATAATGCATGAGACGGACATGGTCTTTGCTTCATGGCATGAAACAGGGAGAAGTGGAGAGATGCACAAGGCAAAGGCAAGAATGAGGACGCATCAGTGGCCATGAAACAGCAGCATCCATGTGGATGTGAGAAGAGGGAGAAGGGGCAAATAATGCAGGAAAACAGAAGCAGAGGCACAAACCCAGGTGAGCCTCCCCAGGGCAAGCCCAGGTATAAGGAGAAATGCATTCCGTTACCAGCTTAGCAACCGGCTTAACTCCACTAAAGAGAACCATCTTTCCTGAAAATTCTGGAGATCAAGATCACAGATTGAGTCTCTTGCCTGTCAATGAACCTAGGGGCCAGAGTTCTGATCAGCCACCTCTGAGTCACCTGCTAGTCTGAAGGAGGAGGGGGACAGAGCTGGGGTCAACTTTACTTAAACCACATGAAAAGACTCCAGAGCTACCAAGGCAGACAAAAACAACAGCTATGTGCTATACATGGAGTTTAGAGGAAGGAAGGGGCGGACTTGTTGGGTACTGATGTCTGCCCGGGAGGCACCGCTGGACAGATTTCGGAAAGCCGCTCTCCGGTTCCTGCGCATCACGGGGCATTTGACCTTTGGAGGTTTGCAACACCTACAGGCTGGCCTTTCAGCCTGCTCTGCATTCTGAGTGCACAGAGCGCCTTTTGGACTCTGGACCAGCAGCTTCAGCCAGAAAGCCAGATGTTTGTTTCCATTTTTAACTTATTTATTTCTATAGGATTATTTGTTGAAAAATGTCTAAATTGGCAATTCATTCTCATTTATTGTTTCCCAGTTCTCTTATTTCAGGTCAGAGGACATTAAAAAAGGAAATAGATTCCCTTGACCTTGACTGTAGGTCTCCCCCAGAATATCATTGGAGGTTTCCTGGAGTCCCTGTTGATGTCTAATTTTGTTTGCAAATCTGGCCAAACCGACCTGAAGCAGAGTCTTGCGGTGGAGTCTGGCACTGGCTCTTGAAAGCCTCCTGACTCAGCTCTGCATTTGATGATGCCGTGCTGTTCTGTTGGAACAGGCCAGGGTGGGAGTATTCATACCAAAGTGAAGTCCCTTAGTGGTGTCCGACTCTTTGGGACCCCATGGACTGTAGCCAAACAGTCTCCTCCGTCCAAGAGATTCTCCAGGCTAGAATACTGGGGTGGGGTTGCCCTTTCCTTCTCCAGAGGATTTTCCAGACCCAGGGATCGAACCCAGGTCTCCTGCATTGTAGGCAGACTCTTTACCATCTAAGCCACCAGGGAAGTCAATTATACCATGAAATATACAAATGCCGCAGTTTATGGCTTCGCTTCTAGGTTGAGAGCTGGTGGTTAAATATATACTAGCATACCACTGCCTCTAAGGAAAAGACGTCTCAAATGACCATATTATAGTAACTTTCTTGTTTTTCTTGCCCTTTCAGGGCCTTTGAAAAAATTGTGGCATAGCTGGATTCTTTAGTTTCTCTCTTTTTCTCACCTCCGCTGCTAGTTTTAGTATTATCTCCTCACCGGGGGACTCGTGGGCTGCCGCTTATGGGGTCGCATAGAGTCGGACACGACTGAAGCGACTTAGCAGCAGCAGCAGCTGCAAGTAAAAATCTGATTGTCCAGGACAATCAGTCTAGCAAATCCTAATTTCTACAGCAAATTTCTGTCTTCCTGAGGTTTACAAAAATACTATAATTATAGCCTTCAATTTAGCCCTAGACCGTGGTTAAATTTCAGCTGCTATAGGTGTGCCTTCTGGGCTAGTAGTTTTACGGGGATATTTTGCAATGTTATTATGCTTTTCCTGAGATAAACTGACTTATAAAGTCAGGAGAAAGAGCAGAAGAAAGAGAGGGACCTAAGTGAGTGGGGACCATAAAGTCGAAAGAATGAAGCAAAGAGTGGAAATCTGAGAGCTTGGACAAGAGTGAAATAGAAAGACTTTGAGACAGACGCTTAAGAGTCAGGGTTTTGTTTTGAGTCCTTAGCATATCAATCAAAGAAGCTGATAACTGAACTTTTAAAATTGAAATATAGCTGATGTGTAGGATTATGTGAGTTTTAGATATATTACATAATACAGACATACATTATGAAATGATCTCCACAGTAAGTCTAGGAACCATCTGTCCCCATACAAAGTTGCTGACTGTTGAAGTTTCAATATATTTTCTCATAATTTTCTAAAACTATTGTTAAATGCATTAATTCCCTCACTTTGACATGTCTCACTTCCTTCAAGTGGTCAATTATTCCAAGTTTTATGGGCTGGGTTGTGTTCCCATAAAAATCATCTGCTGAAGTCTTAGCTCCTAGTACCTCACAGTGTGATTGTGTTCAGAGACAGGGTTTTTAAAGAGGTGATTAAGTTTAAATGAGATTATTAGGCTGGGCCCTTCTCCCGTATGACTGCTTTTCTAAGAAGAGGTTAGAACACAGACACAGTGGGAAGGCCATGTGAAGACCCAGACAACAGCTCACTACAGGCCAGGGAGAGAGGTCTTAGAAGAAACCAAAGTTGCTGACACCTTGGTCTTGAACTTCAAGCTTCCAGAGTTGTGGGAAAATAAATTTTTGTATTTTAAACAGCCTAGTCTGTGATACTTTGTTATGGCAGTCGTTACAAACTAATATGCCAAGAAGAAAAATGTTTTGCCATTTACCTAATTAAATGCAAATTCATATGAGGAATAGGAATTCTGCCAGGAGGATGTTGAGGCTTTGATATAGCCAAACCCATGACAAAGAGACCAGCCACTACGGTTGGTCAAAAAGTATGTGTGTTCATGAATATTTTTCAGATTCCTCAACCAAGAACATGTTAGGAAGGAGTCAGATAATCATAACCCAACAATTATTGACCTTAGAATAGATTGAGCAAAGTGACCTTCTTTTACAAATTGATAAGACAGGGAGTATCCTCACAAATTTTGAAGGAGACCCAGAACAGAATTTAACGCACCACTTTTGCATGAATTGTTTGCTGGTATCCGAACCTCCAGCTTGTAGTCCTCAGGACTGGTGTCAATTGAATGGGAGCCTATGCCTCCAACTCTCTCCATGGAGCCTTCTCTATGTATTCAACAGATGCAAGTCAATCCAAGTCAAAACAAAGACACACACGACAAGACTTTACAAATAGTTGTGCTAAGTTGCTTCAGTTGTGTCCGACTCTGCGACCCCATGGACTATGGCCTGCCAGGTTTCTCTGTCCATGAGATTCTCCAGGCAAGAATACTGGAGTGGGTTGCCGTGTCCTACTCTAGGGGATCTTCCCCATCCGGTGATGGAACCCATGTCTCCTGAGGCTCCTGCATTGCAGGCAGATTCTTTACCGCTGAGCCACTGGGGAAGTCCTCTGGCACACAGTGGGTATACAACAAATATTTGTTCAATGAATGAATAATCCTGACCTCCAGATCTTGACCTGTAGAATCCTTCAGGGAAGATATGGTTTTCTATTTGAATTACTTACCCCCCCAAAAAATCCATTACCACAGACACTGGGCTGGATCTAATCATGATAAATGCTTCTGAAATGAAGGTGATTAACGAGCTGCGGGATAAAGCTAAGTGTGTGTGGTGCGCCTACTGCCTCTCCAGGTCACATTTTGACTCCACTGTTGCTGTATGTGCAATGATTTCGGATACTGGCAGAATCACTTGGATCATTAATCTCGGAACATTCATCCTCTGGCTTTTGTAGTTCTTAGAGATTTGCTTCCTTTTGGTCTTATGGTCCTAGAACGTGAATTCCAGGAGGTGGTATGGCACGGCGATCAAACACCTTAGGCTCTTATAGTGGCATCACTTTGAGAGGTTGTGCAAGGTTTCCAAGCCCCAGTCTCCTTGTCTGTAACACGGGAATAGTAATAATAGAATTTAAGTCATACAACTATGGTTTTCACCACCAGCAGCGCTATCATTGGTCATCGTCATCCATGCAACCACAGGGCTCTAGTGGGCTCCCTGTGTCCCCAGGACTGGCCAACATAAGTGCGCCGATATCATGAAGCTGGTTAGTGGGTCAAATGGGTTAATGCTTGAGAGCACGTGGCCTAAGTGAAAGCACATAGCAAGTGCTCAATAGTGGCTTGTTTCCTTCCACCCAGGGATGGTGGAGGAGGTGGGACTCTGGGATGCAAGAAGGGGCTTAGCAGGGACTGTAGTGGGCCATGAGCCATGGATGCAAACCAAGAAAGTCCTCCTCCAAACCCTTCCTCCACCCTGCCCCTGGAGCTGAGGTTACAGCAGACAGCCCTCCTACCCTGAGGGCCTTTCTCCCAGGAAAGGTGCAGAGAACATGCCCGGCAAGAGTCTACAAGCCACCTGCCAAGTGCCTGTCCCCTTTCTCCTTGCTCAGACAGATTACTTCTTCGAGGAGCAGCAGCAGCCTGCTTCATCACCCTAATTGCAGGAGGTCACAGGTCCAGGATCAGAGGCCAATGATCAGAGGGCAGTCAAAGGGTCTGGAGTGAGAGGTCAGAGATCAAAGGTTGATGATCATGGAGTCAAAAGATCAGAGGTCAAAGGTCTGTTGTCAGAGATCAAGAGGTAATGGGGTCTGTGTTGAGGTCAAAGGTGAAGGAAACAACAGGGATTCGAAATTAAATCCAGCATGCAATTTATCCAAGAGATGAGGACTATTGAGAGATTGTGGAGAAACCTCTGCCTTCCCTCCGGAGTCAGAACATTCCTGCTGCCAGTGCTGCCAGGCCCCAAGCTTGTCTCCTGGGGCCAAGGCTCTCCGGAATGAGGATTCTCCCTGGGCTGCTGTCCCACTGCTTTTCCATTTTACAGATGGATTTACTGAGGTAAAGAGAAGAGTCTAACACATGGAAATAGTCCTGGGAAAACTTAGACCAGGACTGGTGTGCCCTAATCTGTCTTTGGGAACTAGAGAGAGAAAGCATCTCTCTGGCACATCCTGAAATGACAAATGAGACCATTCTGGGTGGTAGTAAGGGCTGCAGGCATTTCATTTTGCAAATCAGAATCCTTCTATCAGCATTCATTCACCTGAACGAGGCTTCTAAGCAGAGCCCAGGCACCAACTCACTCTCTGAGGCTTCATATCAATGTGCCAGCTCCTTCCTGGCAGATTCATCTGCCAGCGGCTTGCAGACTGGCTCCTGCCACCTGTTTCCCCCAGTCCTGAAATGTTTTCTGAATCACAGACAACAGCATTAGGATGGCAAAATTGATTGAAAACTACAGAAGTGAGGAAGCTATGGAACCAGGAAGGCGACACGGCTGGAACTGCGTGTTCTCCCAAGTGGCCGCCCTCTGGCTCCCTCCTATCTCAGTTCACCATGCGACAGGTAGTATGTGGGTGCCTGGCCCCGGGAGCCCCTCTCCACGGTCTGTGGCTGTTTACTGTCAGAGACTAATCTGTCTCAAATAAGCCTTAGGCTCAGATGAGAAGCAGAGCAAAATGCCAACACTTCCTCTGGGGCTCAGGGTACCCTAATGTGGGGGATGGGGCGCAGGGACATTGACGTGACAAGAGGTGGAGCCCTGGATACGTGTGCTCCTGGGGAAATGTCTCCAAAGCCAGCCCTGCCTGGCAAAGCCTTAGTTCTCCCGGGTCTCCGTCTTCAGCCCCCAGACTGGCATTGATTTCCAGCATTTACCAGACAGACAGCACTGTGGCTTCGGGGGTCAATTTTGAGAGCGTTAAGTTAGCAAATAACCCCTCAGGAAGCAACGTCTAGTTCTGATGGAGACCCTGGAGGCAGGAAGTGGACATTTCAGGGCGGGGCTGATGCCATCATTTGAAGTTGCAGCGCGGTAACCGTGGGTTGTATGCCAATTCCCCAAAAGGCCAAGGAGAATGAAAAGGAGGGGACATTACTGTCGTAAAATGATGGGAAGGTTAAAACCAAGTGGTTGGAGCATGATCTCTGAGCACAAACCTGAAATTGAGGGCTTTCAAGGTTTAGCTCTTGGAACAATCTCTTCACATCTGTGGCCTTCGGTTTTCCAATCTGGAGAGTGGGTAGAACAATGGTATCCATCTCTCAAGCTTCATTTAGAACAAAGATCAGGAACTTTTTCTATAAAGGGTCAGAGAACAAATATATAGGCTTTGGAGGTCCTGTGAAATCTGTTGCAACTACTCCAACTGTGGTTGTTGGAATGAAAGCAGCTGTAGAATCAGTAAATGAATGGACGTAGCTGTGTCCCAATTAAACTTGATTTACAAAACAGGTGGTGGGTCTGACTTGGCCTGAGAGTCAAAGTTTGTCAACCCCTGTTTCAGAGGATTACATGAGACAATGCAACGGAGAGCAAACTGTCACAAAAGCTAACCAATAAATATTACTGACCTCCTCACCCTCTTCATTATTGGCATCACTCCTCTGCATTTGGCCGCATGGATTGTAGCCTGTCAGGCTCCTCGGTCCATGGAATGTCCCAGGCAAGAATACTGGAGTGAGTTGCCATTTCCTTTTGCAGGGGATCTTCCCAGCACAGGGATCGAACCTGGGTCCCCTGTGCTGCAGGCAGACTGTTTACCGATTGAGCCACCAGGGAGGCCATTTGAAGCCTCAGGCGCTGCCTAATAAATACCTCTGCCCCGCATCTCTCTGCCTTTACCGACTTGTTAAATTTCCAAAAAGTGCACTTGCTTGAGTTCCTTTAAGCTCCTGGATGCAAGTACATTCAGGATTTTGCCCTGAAGTGGCCTTCATAATGCGGACTCTCACATCTCTTAGCATTTAAAAGCAAGGGAGTTTGGATTCCCAGTGAAGTAACAGGGATGTGACTCCCCATTAGAAGTTTCCATTGCCCTTCACAAGGGATTTCCTCTGTAATATAGCATGGATTTCTCACAGCTGCTTGAAGAAGTAAAGACGATTACAACAATCTTGCAGGCAAGGAACTGAGCTTTGGGAAGACATCTTGACTTGTATGAAGTCAGATTGAGAATCAGGAGCTGAGTGGACACTTGATCTCAGGTCTCAGTCCAGTTCGGTTGCTCAGTTGTGTCCAACTCTTTGCGATCCCATGGAGTACAACACGCCAGGCTTCCCTGTCCATCACCAATTCCCAGAGCCTACTCAAACTCATGTCCATCACATCAGTGATGCCATCCAACCATCTCATCCTCTGTCATCCCCTTCTCCTCCAGCCTTCAATCTTTCCCAGCATCAGGGTCTTTTCCAATGAGTCGGCTCTTCACATCAGGTGGCCAAAGTATTTGAGTTTCAGCTTCAGTATCAGTTCTTCCAATGAATATTCAGGACTGATTTCCTTTAGGATGGACTGGTTGGATCTCCTTGCTGAACAAGGGACTCTCAAGAGTCTTCTCCAACACCACAGTTGGAGGTCTATGGACTCCAAATCCAGTGTTCATGCCTCCATGCTGCAGCTCCATGGAGTCAGTCAGGATCTTTGATGCCAACAATAGGCTTGCTGGTTTAAGCAGAGAAGGAATTCATTGTCAGTGGCTTGGGGAAATTCTGAGAAGTACAGAGAGGCATGTGGGAGGCTATGAGGGGAGAAATAGATCCCAGTGAGAATTCCTGATGCTAAGTTGCAGATGCTTCAGATCCAGGAACCACAGCTGGCCCCACCAATGCCTGCGGCCTTTAAGATGCCTGCCCCTGCTGTGGCCTGAAGTTCAACTTCTTCTGCCACCTTAGAACCAATCCTGTACTGTGCTTCCTTCTTCCCATCAATCTTTCAAATGCAAGTCTTCAAGAGAGGGTCCTATGGGCTGAACCTTCTCATGTGTCTGGGCCCTAGTTTCCAAATGAGTTACTGACTCTCCTGGGGGGTGGGGAGCAGGGCTCATAGGAGGGGGATTTCCCAAGCCCAGGAAGAGTGTGCCAAGGGTGCTGAGCCAACTCCACTTGGGGTACAGACCCCAAAGAAATGAAGGGAAGGACTCAAAGGGATACCTATACACTCATGTTCAGAGAAGCACGATTCACAATAGCAAAAAGGTAGAAGCAACTCAGATGTCTGTCAATTGCTAAACAGACAAATGTGTGGTATATCTCTACAATGGAGCATCATTCTGCTTTAAAGAGGAAGGAAATTCTGACACAGGCTACAACATGGATGAGCCCTGACAACATTATGCTAAGTGAAATAAAATTAGATATAGGACAAATCATTTTTGTCAATGATTTCACTCATATGAGGGTTCTGGAATAGTCCAATACAAAAAGACAGAAAGTAGAATGGAAGTTACCAGGGGTTGGGAGGAGGGGGAATGAGGAGTTATTTTTAGTGGGTGCAGAGTTTCAGTTTGGGAAGATGAAAAAGTTCTAGAGATGGATGGTGGTGAGGGTTACACAACCGAATGAATGCACTTAATGCCGCTGAACTATACAGTTAAAAATGGTCAAAATGGTAAACTGTACATTATACATATTTATCGTAAAAATAAAGGTGCCGAGCATGACACATATCCACGCTGACAACTTAAGATTTCATTTTCGAGAAGAGGCACTGGAGGCCCAGAAAGTGACTAATCAGTGGCAACGTGGGCGACTGTCAATCTTAAGTACTTGCTCCTTCCAGAAAGAAACTGTTGGGACCATTAGAAGCAAGGTGCCAGCTCCTCAGCCTTGCTCCGCCAGGCAAGCGACCCAGTGAGCTGAGTGGGCTGGATGGGAGACAGCGAGGAGAAGGGGTGACTGTGATGCTTTGAGGAACAAAAGTTCCGTCCCAACAGGGCGGCTGCTCCTCGGTTTGGGCAAGTTTGACACATGGGCGGGAAGCCCCATGCTGCTCCATCTCCTGGCTCTTAAAGAGATGCCAGACATCCAGATATTTATGTGAAATCTCCCGAACTTTAATCATTGGCAAAAGATTCAAATAATATGAGAGTCTGCAGGCTGGGATGAAATCTCTCTCTGGGTTGAATGCCACCCTTGGGCTTCTGGTTTGTGAACTCTGTTTAAGACTAGAGGCCAGGGCCAAAGATAACATCAAGATGTCAGTTTTAATAGTTGATGCTCAGACACCCCCCAGGAAAGAATGCTAAAGAAAAACATAGCTATGAGCTGAAATCAAAATAAGGGTCTTGTAGTACATTCGATTTCCCACGCTAAATTCTCAGATCTTCTGGGGTAGAGTTGGGACTGAGGGTTAAACTCTGAGGGAACTCAGTTACCCTGCCTGTCCAAGGGGCAGGAAGAGCTCTGCCTCTGAGACTCATGAACGAGGGAATGCAGAGTGAGACAGAGTGGGGAGGATGGGGACTGAGAGGTGAAGAGGGCAGGGGAGGACGGAAGGAGGGGGACTGAGAGGTGAAGAGGGCAGGGAGGACGGAAGGAGAAGGGGAGGATGCAGAGCGGTTTTTCAGCCTTTTCTCAAGGCCAGCTCCTCGTCTGGAATCTCTGAAATGCCTGTTTCCACCTGGAGCAACCCGTTCTCTGGTTGACATGGCCCAATTTGAGCAAACCCCGAGAGATAGTGAAGGACAGGGGAGCCTGGTGTGCTGCAGTCCATGGGGTTGCAAAGAGTTGGATGCGACTTAGCTACTGGAAAATAATACATTCACTTGGTTTGACTCTTGCCTAGTAAATTTGCTCCTGTGAGAAGGTGTCAGGAAGCACGGGAGAGGGAAGTCATTCTGGAGAGGGGCCAGGAAGCTTCTCCATTTTTGCTTCTAATGACTCATTTGGTGTGATGGCCAAACCGGTGGTCAACGTGCTGGCAGTTTCTCTCAGGGCAGGAGACGAACATCTTACCCCCATCTTCATGAAGTTGCTCACCCATCACCCACACCTGGCCCTTTATGAGTCTCCCAGGGACCCTCAGTGGACACTAGGAAGTCAACACAGATCATTAATAAAAGTCTCTCCAACACCATGCTTTTCCATTTCCCAACACAAGTTCTCTAAACATCTTATCGGAGACTAAACTAAATAATAGAATCGTCCTAGTTTGAAAACTGTGAACTCTAATTAGATACACCTAGAAAAAAAATTAAAGGTCAAAAATGAAATTCCTCTTTCTTATTAAATACAAAGAAATTAATGTTCAATATTTGTTGAGTCCAATTTGCTATAATACATAACAAGAACCCTCTCACTGGGAGAGAGAGAGTATCTGTTCTGGAAACTACTGTTTGGATCAAGATCATGGTTCCCAGAGGGGATGAATGCCTGTTGTCTTCACTCTCATCTCAGGCTGGGAATCATGCTTCCTGGAATCCCCTTTCCCCCGTGGTTCTAGGGGGCAAGTGTGTCAATGAAAGGAGCTCATGTGAGACTTGAAGGCAGAAGTGTGGTAAGTCATTATTCTGGACTGGGGTGAGTGGCCATGTGATTTAAGACCTCTCCATGAGCTAAGTCACTGAAGTACCATCTTGGAGTTATTATAGTGCCTTCCTGGTCACCCCTGCAAGCTCCTGGTTCTCCGTCTGTCCCTGGCTTAGGCTGGTGTCATTGGTAATTATGTCTGGGATCCTCCAGCTGCAGGCTTCTAGGCATTGCTCTGCCAGCTCTTCCAGGGTCAGTATAATTCCTTACCTCCATCGTCAATGCCTTATTCCTGTAACACTTGTGTGGCTCTGACTGATCCCAGCTGAAACACCGGGAAAAGATAAACATCATTTTCACGAAGAGGCACTTATTAGATCCAAGTCAAAATAGCAGCTAGGTCAAGATATTCACATTCCATCACTTTCTGGCAACTGATTCCAACTAGAGAGATGAGTTCTTTAAACAGTTTGTCACTTACAAGGAAGCTAACCCTCTCTTCTCTTTCTATAATACCTCGCAAACTCATTTCCCTGCTTGAACATGGTGTCAGTTCCTCATCTCTGAACTGGGGATATCATCCTCTCCAGACAGGATCTGTGGTGCTAGGAAGTTCACTGAAGGCAGTTTCCATTAGTTCTCAGAGAGAGAGTATCTTTTGTTTTTCTTTAGAACTTTTTATTTTGTATTGGGGTATAGCTTATCAACAATGGTTAACTGTGATCGTTTCAGGGAAACAGTGAAGGGACTCAGCCCAGAGAGAATCTCGGTTTCTTAGATCATGAGCCTGGATATTCTGGAACCCTATTTCCCACCACATTTTATAAAGCCAAGAAGTCACGGCTTGACATGGATAAAGCAGGACGCAGGAGTCAGAGAGGGCCAAACAGATCCCTAAGGACAGCTGTTGAACAAAAGAATTCAGCCCTGCCCCAAACCGATTTCCATACATTTGAATATGATTGCATTTAGCCAATACATCTTCTAAAATTTAACACAATTCAGCTTGTGTGAGTGGGATTACTTACAACTATCACTTACAACCGGGGGTTCTATTAATATTCCTATTCACTTGTTGTACCTACAGGATGTCAATGGAGTCTGGGTATTTTCTCACTGGGTGCATTTCTTCTCCTATGAACATGTACCACACCTCCCCTGCAGCCGTTTGAAGCTCCTTCCTCCTTATACTGTTCATTCTTTGAATCTACTGCCTTGCTTGAGGGTAGCAAGTTAAAACTGAGAAGATGAACGCTACTTCCCAGCTCATTTATCCCCATGAACTTTTCTCTACGAGACAGACTGTTGTGATACTTTATCTTAGAGAATCCTTACCGAGAGCAGATTTTCAACCAAGACTTTGGCATTCAACTCACTGTTTAGGGCCTCGCTGGGAAAATCCCTACTCATCATAAACCTGTATTTCTTTATTCACTGGAAAAGAGCTAAGAGGGTCAATTAAAATGGATTTCACAGGTCCTTGAACTGCTTTCTTCCTATGTTCTTCCACTTTTAATTTTTTGGAGGTTGGTGCCATTTTGAGGGTTCCAATATCCGAGGCCAATCGTTACTGTGCTATTTCTTTTATGAGTTTGGATCCATGAACACGATGTAGGAATGAGCCACTAAGTTAGGGGTGGGCAAATGACCAAGCCAGATCCAGCCCATTTTGGTAGTTACTGGAACACAGGCACATCTATGGATTTATGTATTGTCTATGGCTGTTTTTATAGTTGCTACAGAAACCCTAGGGCTGCAAAGCCAAAGTATTGTGTTATCTGACTCTTTACCCAAAAAGTTTACTGATCTCTGCCCTAGACTAGTGTTTCTCAACTGTTTTCTCAACTTCGTACCCATAAAAATGATACTCTAAGAGATGAAGGAGCTCACATCTTTATAAGCTTTTGGGGGCACATTGTTCTGGAAGGTCTCCCTAGACCACTTGGGGCAGGACTTGACCTGGTATATACTTGGGATACTACTAGTCTTCTTTCCAACACCTCTGGGTATCGACACATGATCTACACCTTGATTTTGTGGGTCCTGTGTTTTGACTCCCACACAGATTTTGATTTTGGTCAAGGCCAAGGTTACTATTGTTCATGAGTGGTGGTGGTGACCTCCTGGGTATGCTGACTTCCTGTGCAACTGTCCCTGTAGCATAAAATGAGACTTAGATAAAATAAGAGCACAAAGATGCTCCCATCACCAGTGGACCCTTCAGAGCCATTTGTGGTTCAAAGCTGTTCACCAGCACACCTGTGCCAGAGTCAGCGCAGGTCCTGAGTATCCTTTCCCTCAAACACTGAAGTCACTCTGGGCATAGTCAATGTCCATCTTCTGAACTGACATCCCAGGTCCCTCCATAATGGACTGGTGTCCATGACTTTAGCTCCGAATTCCAACCATGCCAGTTGTGGAATCCTTAAACACCCATCACATTTTGAGGGCCCATCAGTATTCTCTCCTCTTCTCATTTTATCAGGGTATACACTCAGATAAAAGTGTCTTGCAGAAGGCACGACAGAAGCAGCTGTCCACTGAGCAATAAAGGGGGTTAAGAATCATTTACACCAACAGAACGAATGAAACTGCAAATTTATTTGAAAGTATAAAAATTAAAAAAACCTAATCAAAAAAGCAACCACACATAGCCTTTCCAGTTTACATCAACTTTGAACGTCACATGCTATTTATTAACCACTTCCTTGTGTTTTTTAAAAATGTCAATTTCAAAGTAAAGGGATTGAGGGCAGGTGATAAGTGATTGATCAAAGTGGAACGATTTCAATGCTAAAATAAATGCTGATCTTATTTGAGAAAAGGGCACAGAGATGATTTTCTGGTTGGCACAGATTTATGCCATGTATTAAAAAATATCCTGGTTGGAATGAGTTAAAGAAATAATGCTGGCCACTTATTTACTATCTTGAGTAGGGGAAAAAAACAAAACTCTGCTGCTTTGGTGTCCTATTTATATCTTTTTTAAAAAAACCCACCATTTAAAAAAATCAAATCTATAATAAAAATGTCCCTGTGTTTATTTCAAAAAACAACATTAATAGGCTCTCCTTATCGACTAAGACCATTTGTCTTTCCTAAGATGCCTGGAAGCTGAAAAGTGCGTGAAATTAATTCACTGCACAATTAATTAAAATTAGAATCCTTTCCTCTAAACAATTTCCAGAGCACCAGAAAGAAGCAGGGGCCCACCAAGGGGAGAAATGAAGCCACTCTGACTCACATGAGAGGAAATATTCAGCCAGAGTTCCTCACACACTCCAGCTGCCACTCAAAGTTCTTTCTTCACTGGACTACTCAGAAAATAACGCATGTTATTTTAAAAACAAAAAGACGTAAGCAACTAGGTTTCTTTTCTTAACTTGAAAATCACCAAGTGGCTAGCTTTCCTGTAGCACACTTTCAATTTGGTTAAAAAAAAAATCGTCTACAGAACAGGATCACTGAATGCCACTTCGTCCCCCTTCCTGCAGGCTCTGTTTGAATTAGCATCAAAAAAGTTACTGAGCATGTGGGAAGCAGGTCTGCATGACAGCTGCCCCGAGTGGCTCCACCTGGTTCCAGTTTTGTCCCCCCCATTAATCAGTGTGGTTTCTTGACAAATAGCATCTACATTTCCACCCATGACTTCCTGAGGGGGTGGGCGCTGTGGCTGGCTGGGCACGGAGAAAGAGGAAAACGAGCCTGAACACAGAGACCATGAACTGAGGGAGAAAGGCATTGGTCTTTCTGCATCCTTCACGAACTCGATAAATAAAAACTCAAAGTGCAACAATGCACAGACGCCTGGCACACAGGGCAGTCTGGGAGCGAGGGGACTGGTTATCAGAGCTCAGCGGGACAAAGGCGTGATCTTTTGCATCTTTGCTTGGACCTCGCGAATGGAAAGACAAAAGACAGCTCTCCTATACACATATAAATAGTCCCTTAACTAGAAGGGAAAAAACAAACACACTGTTTCAAATGCATTTCTAAGAGATTATATAAAAAAAAAGTCCGAATGGCAAATCTTGACTCCAAACTGTCTGTGATCCACGTCTCTCAGAGAAGAAACTATGGGATGTCTGGAGAGGTCTGATTCTTGCTCTGACCCTAATCCTAAATCTTGGTGCTGGTATCTGGCTGGGCCTTGGGAAGTAGGGGGTGAGGGCAGCCCAGGAATGGGGAGCTCTCGTGGCAGGTACTGAATTAGGTTTTCATGTGAGTTAGAAACCCACGGTGTCCTCAAGCCCAGCTGCACAGGTAGAATGACTTCTGAGTGTCTGGGGGGACTTGGGAGGTGAGGGCTGAAGCTGCATGAATGGACAAGGCAGGCTGGGCGTGGTTTACGGGGACAAAAGGACCAGATCAGATTTCTGGCCAACTCAGGTTTAGTCTTCATCCCTTGGCTAAGCTGGGAGGCTGACAATCAGAAACCAGGGAAAGGACTGTGGACCAAAGCAGACCCAGGTTCTTGGCAGCCTGTATTTTAGGAGCTGAGAACTCGGATAAACTCGTGGTGGGGGCTCCCTGCTTATTCTGGGATGAGGCTGATGATATATGATGCTGGAAAAAACTCTCAAAATGAGGATTCTTGGGCAAATTGTTAAATCCAGAATCTCTCCAGAATTGATGGTTTCAGAGTCCTCCAGAAAACCAAAATGACACTGCTGACTTCTGAAGGGCGTTCTGACAGCAATAGTTGTCTTTGGCCCCAGCCTCTGCTGACCCAAGAGCAACGTGCAGCCTAGTGCAACATCCAATGACAGCCTCCTGGGAGGATCACCCAACCCAGATCCCCAGGTGGAGCTCTAAGGTCACAGCCCACACAGCATTTAGTCCAGTCTCCTCTGCCCTTCTGAACATCCCATATGACACAAACACTGCTTTCTCAGTACCTAAGTACCACGTTCTCCCGCCACCTACAAACTTACGCCATTGCCTCAGCAAGATTCCAGCAGTAACAGAAGAATAACATGGAAAGCGAGGCTGTGATCCTTGGCCTCGTGGGAAGAGTAAGTGCCCAGAAAAGATGCACCATACAACAGGTCAACTGAGAGGCCAGAACAAGGCAGGTCGCCCTCCAAAGAACATTCCTGAAATCTGGGCAAGGAGGTGAATGGAGAGACAGCTGACACTCCAAATCACTCCTTGAGGGACCCCGAGGAGCCTCCCGTAAGCGCAAGTTGTTAGGACAGTCAAAGTCAGAGCAGATGAACCCATAGCGACTTTGGAAGAGCCGGAGTTTATACGTCTTCGGTGCCCTGGCTGGGCGCGGAGTCCCTGGGCTCAGCGGTGCCCTCCTGCGGGCCAGGCTGCCCCGGGCTGCGGCCGCTGTCGTCCACGCTCAGGAGGCTGCTGGCTGCCTGGGAGCTGGCGCTGTCGGCACTGCCGGACCGGGAGCGGTAAGGGGGCAGGTCGGCTTGGTTCAGAGACTCAGTGTCTGAAGAGTAGGGTGGCGGAGGAAGGTCGTACCAGGCGGGTCTGTGATGAAGAGGGCAGGGTGGGGTGAGGAGCAGGGTTGGGGGGAAGGGAGAGAGAAGAGAATACATTAGGAGCCCAGGCACGGCAGGCAATGCTGACTTCTGTCTGTTTTTGAGTGGATGATGATGTCAGGATCAAGATTTTTCCCTCCAAGGAGAAAGGCAATCCTAGTACTAGGGAAACCAGTGATGAGCAATAAGATGAAGGGAAGGGATCAAAGGTCAGCGTGCTCTGGCTGGCTTGTGCCAACTGGACAGTGCCAAAGACACGACCTTTAGGAGGGGGAATTCTAAGAAGTCCCCAGCTCATCCTGGGTAGTTCAGCAGGGATGCAGCTGGCTTGAGGTTATGATGGAGACCTTAACAATCCGCAGAATTGGGGGTCCTTATTGAAAGCCAACTCTTCCTGGTTTTCTGGACTTGGATAAGTGAGAGGACCTGCTCTCAAACCCTCAGCCTCCCTATCTGTAGAAGGGCATAATAATGATACCTTGCTTGCACTGAGATAACTTCAAAGGCATTTTATTTTCCAGCTCTCATTTACAGAAGGCTTATTATGAGTCAGGCATTGCGCCACCCACCTTATACTCTTTATTTTATTTTATTTAACATTCAGAAGAATGCTAGAGGGAGCCATTACTTGTATGCCCATTGTACTGGGGAGGAAACTGAGGCAAAGGGCATTAGACAGCTTGCATGGGATCACAAAGAGCTAGTAAGCAGCAGTGCTAGGATTTGAACCCAGGAGTTCTGTTTCCAGACACAGCAATTTTAACCTTCCTCTACATCTGATGGTCCAAATGAGTGAGGTTCTGTGTTCTTAGTGCTTATTTGCAAAGATGTCCTTAAGCACCAGGCCCTGGAGCTTTGTTTATCTTTTATGAGAAAACTGAAGATTAAATAATACAAGAACTGTCACTGGACGGGCTCAAGGAAGAGCCCAGTTAGCCCAGGAACACTCCCTGCAAAATGCCTCACCAGTGAGTCCCAGGCTTATAGAACAGGGATCCTGCAGGGTAGGGGATGCTGAGAACAGGGGGCTCAGGTAGCTCTGGTACTGGGACTTCAAAGTGGGGTCTCTGGGATACGCTGGAGGTCACCAAAGGACAGAGGAAGGCTGAGCATGCAGGACTGAGGTCCACTACCTGCTCCAACTACAGAATTCTGCATTTGACTTTGTGTGTTGGGGTTTCTTGTACAGCTCCATCTGCAATAAGGGCTCTAAGCTTGAGAATGTTCTATTTCATCTCCTTTATCTTATGGATGATGCCATGCAATGTTAAAGACCTTATTTATTCACCCACTCGTTCATTCATTCATTCAACTAGAAATCAAACCTCCAACACGGGCACTGTTCTGTGGTAGCAGGTGAGTCCCCAGAGCTGGGCACATGTGTCCATGTGGCATTACCAGGGAGCAGGAGGGATCTGAACTGGCTAGGATCCTAGCTGTTTGTCCTCAGATGAGTAACCGAAAAACTCAGTTTTCTCACCTGCAAAACTGAGGCAAATATAACCTCGCTTGGTGAGTCACTATGAGGATTAAGTGAGATGACACCTGTGAACTGTTTTGCAAAGACTCAGTACAAGTCAGACACTGTGTGGTGCCTTCGCAGCTGCATGCAGGCTCCTGGCAAGACCAGGATTGCAGGCGTGTGCACAGTCTCTGCCTCTAAGTGGGATGACCTCCCTCCCTGGCCGCCCCAGGGTCTCCCACCCAGCACACACCTTTGGTCCAGCAGGGCCTCTGAGTAGGAGGGCGGGGAGCCCACTTCCGACGCGTTCTGCTCAGCCTGGCTGGCCACATACTGGATGCCGTTGTTGACGTTGTAGGTGACGTTGCAGCGGTGGGGGTGGTCCAGGACCACCAGGCGGGAGAGCAGCACGGGGTGCTGCAGCCGGTGCACTGGCAGCGACATGAGGTTGTTGCGCTTCCGCTGGTGGTGCAGGACCAGCGCCAGCAGGGCCACCACCAGCACGAAGATGACGGAGCTGCCGATGATGGCGTAGGTGATGCTGGGGTAGTACACGAGCTGGTTCTCCGAGGTCACAAACACCTGCCCGCTGCCTGGTTCTGGGAAACCCCAGAGGGGAGAGAAGAGCAGAGAGCTTACCAGGTTGCTTCACTCATGGGCCCCGAAGTCAGCCCCAGGAAGGGCATGCAATGTTCCAGCAGCCCCATTCGCAGTAGCTGAAGAGCGGAAACCACCCCAGTGTCCACCGACTGGTGGACAAGATGTGGGCTGTCCATACAATGCAATATTATCCAGCTATAAAGAGTACCGATGTATGCTACGACATGGATGAGCCTCAAAACATTATGCTAAGCGAAATAAGCCAGACACAAGAGACCACATATTGCATGATTCCATTTATATGAAATGTTCAGGAAAAGCAAATTCATAGGGACAAAAAGCTGATTAATGGTTGCCTGGGGCATGGGGACTCACTGGTGATGGGCATTGGGGATCTTGCTGGGGAGATGGGGCTGCTGTAAAACTGGATGTGGTGATGGCCGCACAAATTGATACATTTACTAAAACTCATTGAATTGTATAGTTAAAATGGGCAAATTTTATATTATGTAATGCACGCTTGAGTCGCTTCAGTCGTGTCTGACTCTTTTTGACCCCATGGACTGTAGCCAGCCAGGCTCCTCTGACCATGGGATTCTCCAGGCAAGAATACTGGAGTGGGTTGCCATTTCCTCCACCAGGGGATCTTCCTGACCCAGGGATGGAACCCGCATCTCTTATGTCTCCTGCATAGACAGGGGGATTCTTTACCACTAGCGCCACCTGGGAAGCCATATAGAATGTAAATTATACCTCAATAAAGTCATTAAAAAAAAATCAGCCCAGGAAAATATAATATCCAGGGAACAGGAGTGATAATTACTATGACAGAAAACAGTTTTTCTCTGGAAGTTTATAATATGTATAAGGCACACCAGCCAGTGTGTCTGGGGTTCCTTATGTTGGTGAAGTACTTATTTCATGCCTGGCTCTTTGCCAAGCTTTCAAGATGAAGAGCCAGCATTGTACAGGCTAAGATCACGGACTCTGGAGCCATTCAACCCCTAGCAATTCAACTGACTGGCTGTGTGCCCTTTGGAAAGTGGCCAACCTCTCTGTGCTGTAATTTGCTCATCTGTGAAATGGGGACGGTATTAGTCCCCACTGCACTGGGCTGCTCCCACTGCGAAATGAGTGACTCATTATCAAACACTTAAAACAACAGTGGACACATTGTGGGTGTTCCAGGCATACATATATGTACTTCATCACATCTATGTGACTCACAGCAACTCCGTGAAGTAGGTGTTGTAACTGCCTTCTTTCTAGAGAGGTTGGGTCCCCTGACCAGGGTCACAGGGTCAGGAGGTGATGGGCTGTGCCTGATTTGAGCCCCAGTGGTCTGACTTCCTGGAGAAGGAAATGGCAACCCACTCCAGTACTCTTGCCTGGAAAATTCCATAGACTGAGGAGCCTGATAGGCTGCAGTCCATGGGGTCGCAAAGAGCCGGACACGACTGAGTGACTTTCAGAGCCTCGCCCCTAACACTTTGCCCGCAGTCCCCTAACAAGGCCCGCTGGGCAAACAGCATGCATTTGCTCAGAAGCTTTTGGATGAAAGCCTGAAACCTGCCCCTGCCCTGCAGGATGCCAGTCCCCTCCTCTCCACTTGGAGCAACAGCCCCGACTTCACATACGCAGGGGAAGGGTTTCCCACCAGCAGGACACAGCTGGCAAGGGTGGCCAGGTCCAGGCGGGCCCAGGAAACCAGAGCGGTCCTTCCTCGTGGAAAGCTGGAAGATCCACAACTATCCCCAGCTGTGGCCCAGCGGCAAGAATCGTCTAAACGCAGCCGAAGTGAGCAAGTCTGAGACCACACCCCGTGCCCGGTCAACCTCTGAAGCTGCGAGGAGGTCTGAGTGGGTCCTCAGCGGCCAGTGTGAGCTCTGAAGCGGAAGCAGCACTGTGCTGGCAGGTCCAGCCCCGGGCTAGGCTTATCCCACACCCTCATCGCTAGATCGCCCGTGTGCACAATGTTGTATTTCACCTTCTGTATACACTAGAGTGTGCTCACCACCAAAAACTCGGTTCTCACTCATCACCACGGGCTTCCCTGGTGGCTCAGTAGTAACGAATCTGCTTGCGATGCAGGGGACGTGAGTTCAATCCCTGAGCTGGGAAGATCCCCTGGAGAAGGGAATGGCAACCCACTCCAGTATTCTTGCCTGGAGAATCCCATGGACAGAGGAGCCTGGTGGGCTACAGCCCATGAGGTCGCAAGAATCACACACGACTTAGCAACTTAACCACCGCCACTCATCACCACCATACAGTTGGCCCTCTTTACCCATTTCACCCTCCCCCCACACCCCCGCCCCTCTGGGAACCACCACTCTCTTCCTGCACCTCCGTATTTTGTTTGATTTGCTCTGTTCACTTATTTTGTTTGTATTTTATATTCCATACATGCGTGAAATCACACAGTGTGTGTCTTCCTCCATCTGACATCTCACTTGGCACCATACTCTCCAGGTACCATGGCAAGATTTCATTTTTTATGGCTGAGTAGTCATCCATGTGTGTGTATATGTGTGTGCTTGTGTGTATACACACACAGACCACATCTTTTCTGTCCATTCATTCATCTGTTGATGGACACTCGGGTGGTTCCCATATCTTGACTACTGTAAATAATGCTGCAATGAACACAGGGGTGCACACATCTTTTCAAACTAGTGTTTTCATATTCCTTGAATAAATACTCAGAAGTCGAGTTGCTGGATCACCTGGTATTTCCATTTTTACATTTTTGAGGAACCTCTATACCGTTTTCCATAGTGACTGCACCAATGTTCATTCCCTTCAACAGTGCATGAGGAGTCCCTTTCCTCTTTTCTATTGTAAAAATATATGTAACATAAAATTTACCATTTTAACCAATTTCAGGTGAGCAGTTCGGCGACCTGAAGTTACATTCACACTGTTGTGCAACCACCACCATGATCCATCTTGAGATGTTTTCATCATCGCAAACTAGTGATGTGAATTCTTAGTGTTTGCATTCTTTCTGTTATCCTCACCAGCTTCACTAGACCAGAGAGAATGGCTGGGAAAGCCCCTTTTGGTGGGGGGTGGTGTTGGGGAGAGAACTGATGAGTTCCCTTCCAGGGAGATGTACCTCCTTCGTTATTTCTGACTGCACTGGGTCTTTGCTGCTGTGCATGGGCTTTCGCTGGGAGGAGCAGAAGCTACTCTCTAGCTGTGGTGTGTGGTTTTCTCATTGCGGTAGCCTCTCTCGTTGCAGAGCATGGGCTCTAGGTGTGCTGACTCAATAGTTGCTGCACATGGGCTTAGTTGCCCCGGGGGCTTGTGGGATCCTAGCTCCTGGACCAGGCATCCAACTCATGTCCCTTACATTGGCAGGTAGATTCTTAATCACTAGACCGTCAGCAAAGTCCCTGAGCTGGACTTCTTAAAAGTCGATGGATTTTCACATGGAAAACAAATGGTTCCAGAGATCTTAAAACACTGACTTGCATGTAACTGCTTGAGGTTTTAAGAATCCAGGAGGGAGCTCTTAATGAATAGAGTGTAAAATGCTTGCTGGTGAGAAGCAGTGACCACATTTGCTCGAGAAATTATGATGTTACATAACTCAGGGGTGCCTGGTTTCCGCTCTGTATGTAAAATGTCATCTTGCATTAATTCATTAACTAGACTCACTTTTCTTAAGAGCTTAATGAGCCCACGAGCCAAATTACTAATATCAGAGTTGCCTGGGACCTGAGTTCCAAGTGCATAATCCATGGATAATGAAGTTTCCATTTGTTCTGGCTTTCCCTCAAGCTCCTGCCCTCCTGCTCCACTGCCAAACAGCTTGAACTCCTGTCCTGCATCTGTGGCTTCTGCTGCATTAATTCCAGGCAGTGTGGTTACCACCAGGGACCACCATGTGCTCAAAGCTTCCGAGGCTCTGGCTGCGGCGCGTGGTGGAGACAGCCATGCTCCAGGGCTGCTCATCACCTCGGTCACAGCTTTGTGTAGTTACCGTGACAGTTTTCCAGTAGATGGTAAATGTTCTGGGGAGGAGGAGGGCCTTTTTCTAATTCATATAGAGGCCCTATCCGGACTGACAGAGGGACTAAAGCAGTGGACACTTTGACTTGGAGTTCCTTTGCTTCTAAAATATTCCCTCCTCCAGATTCAAACTGTATTTCCTCTTAGCATACAATTATTCACCGCTCAGACTGGGCTTCTCTAGTGGCTCAGACAGTAAAGAATCTGTCTGCAATGCGGGAGACCTGGGTTTGATCCCTGGGTCGGGAAGATCCCCTGGAGAAGGGAGTGGCTACCCACTCCAGTATGCTTGCTTGGAGAATTCCATGGAGAGAGGAGCTTCATGGGCTACAGTCCATGGGGTTGCAAAGAGTTGGACATGACCAAGAAACTAACACTTTCACTACTTTCAGACTAGGCAAAGGTGAATTATGAGTTCACATCTTGCCAGGAAAACAGATATAATTATTCAGGCATGACTGGTAGGAGGGTAAATTGGTACAAACTAGGGCAGTGATGGGGTTAACAATATAGATCAAAATAACAAATGCACATTAACAATATGCATCTAAAGAAATGTACATTAACAATATATATCTAAATATAGAGAAAGTACATATCATCTGACCCAGCCTTTCCACTCTTATGAATCTAACAACAGATATATTCACACAAATGAGAAACAACTCTTTAATACAAGTATTTACAGAAGTATTGGTCACAATAGCAAATATATCTAGAAAGATATATCAAGAAAAGATCTAAACGTCCATCATTTATGGACTGGCTAAATAAATTATGGTGCATCCAGACAGTATCACACCTATTTAAGCATAAACTGATGTGAAATAGTCTCACACTTACTTAAGAAACCATGGTAGCTCTACATAAACTGATGTGAAATAGTCTGAAAGATCGTGCTAAGTAGGGGGAAAAAAAGTCCAGTAGAGAATGTTTTGAATATTTCTAGAAGAACACAGAATTAGTACAACTGGGAAAGAACTTCCCAGTACTTTCCATTGTTTACTCTTTTCTATATTATTTATACTGTATTATCCAGTCAAAAACTAAGCATCTTGTGTCTTCTTCTGGCTCTGCCTAGGCTGAGGCGTGCAGAGGTTTTCCTTCCTTCTCTCCCTGTCATGTGAGGGCTCCTGGGGTTCACGTTTCACTGTCACTCACTCACTCAAGATCCCTGAGTCCAGAGTTCCTGTTCTGGAAGGGACACTGCCCTGTTCAAATGGATGCCTCACCATTATCCTGAAAACTCCATTGCTTCTTTAAAACAATTATTTTTAAAGTTAATTTTCCTCTAGATTAAGTATTTTTAAAGGCCGAGTTTATTGAAGTATAACTGACACACAATAAAACTTACCCTTTTAAAATGTACAGTTAGATGAGCTGTAAGGAAGCTCCCCTGGAGGAGGCACAGCAACCCACTCCAGTATTCTTGCCTGGAGAATCCCAAGGACAGAGGGGTCTGGGGGGCTACTGTCCACAGGGTTGCAAAGAGTTGGATGCGACTGAAGCGACTTAGCACACACCGGCAACTGAATGCAACAGTTGCATAAACATCGCCACACCCAGGATATCAAACCTTTCCATCCCTCCCCTTGTTAGCAGCCGCTGGGAGCCACTGGTCTGTCTGCTGTCCAAATAGATTGATCATTTCCAGAAAGTCAGGGAAGGGAATCTTTCGGTAAGTAGCCTATTGTGTGTGGCTTCTTTCATGCATCATAATGCCTCTGAGATGCACCCAGGTTCCTCTGAGTACAGTGTTCCTTGCGTGGGTACTCACAACTTGTTTATCCCTCCACCCAGTTAATGGAAGGAAGTGGTTGCTTCTAGTTTCTGGAGTGCAGATCTTTATGCTGACATATATTTTCTTCTTTAGGGGGTATATACCTAGGGGTAGGCTGCTGGGTCATATGGAAGGTGTATGCTTAACTTTATAAGAAACTATCACACTGTTCTTCAAGGTGGCTGTAGCACCAAGCCTTTCCCTAGTCGCGCTGCACCCTCGTAGCACGTAACATAGCTAGCTTTTTCAGTTTCAGCCAGGCGCACAGGTGTGTAGTGGTACCTCGCTGAGGTTTTGAGTTGCATTTCTCAGTGACTAACGATGTTGAGCATCTGTTCATGTGCTGATTTGCCATCTGTATATCTTCTCTGATGAAACATCTATTTAAATCTCTTGCCCATTTAAAAAACGGCTTGTTTGACTACTTATTCAGTAGTGAGTCCGACAGACGTTCTGGGAGACAAATTCTTTTCCAGATGTGTGTCTCACACATATTTTCTCCCAGACTGTGGCCTGGCTTTTCACCTACTTTACAGGATCTTTTTGAAGATAAGTGTTCAAAATTTTCTTAGGAAGTCCATTGCATTGATTATTTCTCGTCTTTTGTGCATTTGTACTCTATCCAAGAAATCTCTGCCCAGAAGACATTTTATAGCTTTAGCTCTTACATTTACATCTATGATCCATTGCAAGTTAATTTTTGTTTATGGTACAAGGTGAAGTTTAATGTTCTTTCTTCCCTCCCTTTGGATATCCTATTGTTCCAGGACCATTTGTTGAAAAGTCTATCCTTTTTTATTGAATTACCTTGGCACCTTTGTTGAAAATCAATTGAGCATACAAGGCTGGGTCTATTTCTAAATGATCTATTCTGTTTGACTGAGTTACAGGCCAATCCTTATGCCAGCAAGTGTGCTGAGAACTACAGCTTTATAGCAAGTCTCAAAACCGGGTAGTGTGAATCCTGTGTTTTCTTTTCTTCCAAATTGAATTTTTCTGATTATAAAAATTCATTAAAATTAAAAGTTAAAGTAATATGGAAATGTTCATGACAGACAACCTCTCCCTCCCCCTCTCTGCTAGAAAAAGAATTCACAGTCTGGTGTAGACTAGGGGCTGGCAAACTCTCCTGTCCAGAGTCAGACAGTGTGTCGTACAGGTTCAGCCACAACCACTCAGCTCTGTCTCTGAAGTGATGGTGGTTTAGTCGCTAAGTTGTGTCCAATTCTTGTGACCCCATGGGCTGTAGTCTGCCAGGCTCCTCTGTTCTTGGGATTCTCCAGGCAAGAATACTGGAATGGGTTCCCATTTCCTTCTCCAGGGGATGTTCCTGACCCAGGAATCAAATCTGGGTCTCCTGCATTGCAGGCAGATTCTTTACCAGCTGAGCTATAAGGGAAGCCCTCTGTAGTGCAAAGCAGTTACAAACAGTACATCAATGAATGAGTGTATTTGTGTTCCAAATCTGATTTACAATGACAGGCAGCTGGACCACACTGAGAAACTATCATTTCATAGATTTCTCCAAGCCATTATTTATATTCTCTTATTGGGAGAATTCAGAGAAGGCAATGGCAACCCACTCCAGTGTTCTTGCCTGGAGAATCCCATGGACGGAGGAGCCTGGTAGGCTGCAGTCCATATGGTCGCTAAGAGTCGGACACGACTGAGTGACTTCACTTTCACTTTTCACTTTCAAGCATTGGAGAAGGAAATGGCAACCCACTCCAGTGTTCTTGCCTGGAAAATCCCAGGGATGGGGGAGCCTGGTGGGCTGCCATCTATGGGGTTGCACAGAGTCGGACAAGACTGAAGCGACTTAGCAGCAGCAGCATTGTGAGAATTATGGCTGTATTACATGTACGTATATGACCAGGTATTAGATTTTCACAGGAAAAAATTTTTTCAGGAATTTATCAACTTCGGATTAATAATCCTTTAGGAGAAGAGATAACAGTTCTTAAAATTTCCAGTTAAGGCAGAGAAAACAATTATTACATTTTACAACTGATTTCATTCTAAGTGTTCTTTTAATTCAGCTTCAGAAAGATTGTACTTTTTGAGATTTTTCATGTGTAAAAATGCCTGAGTATCTTTATTAAGCCTGAATAATCATGTTACTATATATAATTTTCATATGTCAAAAGTTACTTAAAAAATCATCTAGATATAGTTTCAAAAACTGTAGGAGGTTTAAAAAGATAAAACCAACCAAAGAAAAAACAGGCAGCAGATCAGATTCAGCCCACTGGCCTTAGTTTGCTGACCCATTACGTAGAAATCCCTCAAAACTCTTCTTTGTGTATATACACACGTACTTTTCTTCAGGTTATACAGACATTTCTACAAATGGACATCTTTCCTCACCTCCGCACACATTTGTTAAGGAGCTATGTAGAATCCCAGTACATAGGTACCTCACAATTTATTTCACCAGCCCCTGACTTATGTACATTTTGGTTGTTTTTTTTGGGGGGGGGCACTGATGTAAACAGTGCTGCAGTAATATTCAGGCAGACACTGGATTATGACAGCCATGAGGGGAGGGCTGGGTTTACTGGTCTACCTTCTATACTCACTGCCCCAGACAAAGGATAAGTACATTAGTCTTTGGCCACTGATACAACAATTTCTTAGGATGGACTCTGGATGCTGGTTGTTTCCCAGTCCATCTAGTCTCAGGGGCTGTTCTGAACACTCTCCTTTTCTCTGACCACACTGAGCCACCAAGCGTGGTCAACTGCTGCTATGCAGGGCTTCTCCAGCCTCTGCTTCTGGTCTCCAACAGGTCTAGGACAGGAAGAGAAACCTCCTTGTGGTCTTACTAGCTTTAGCCTCTTTGTCCTCTAATCTTTCTGCAATATCCTCATCCATTTGAACATGACCCAGCTCTGTAGCTGTGGCATTCTTGTAAAGTTCTTCAGGTCCAGGGCTCTGAATGGCTCACATCACCCTCCCCAGCCAAATACACATTCCGACTCTGCAGCCTTCCCTGCATCGGCTTCTCAGTACCAACCCTGGAGGGTGGTGGAGTGCTGCATGGCTATTTGCTTTGTGACCTGTCCCCCACTGAAATAGTACAAATAAGACCAACAACCACCACCCATGTTTACTTTGAACTCAGAAACAGAGTAATAATACTGTTATCACCATGTTAGTGATCACTGAAGCTCTCATTCTATCAGCAATATCTTATGTGTTTACATATGAATTCTGATTTTGTAATCCTTAAGCCATCTGCAGTGAGTTGGATGATGTCCCTCCATCCAACTAAGAACCTCAGAACGTGACTTTCCTTGAAATGATGATCTCTGAAGAAATAATTAAGGTAAAGATTTTGAGATGAATTAGGGTGAACTCTCAGAGTGTCCTTACGAGAGACAGAAAAGGAGAAGGCTCAGAAACATCAAGGGAACCATCATGCAGAGACGGAGGCAGAGGTTGCAGCCCCCAAGCAAAGGACAGTAAAGCAGAGGAGAGGAGGGAGGCCTGACTCTCCTTAGAACCTCCACAGAGAACTAACCCTGCCAGTGCCCGCACTTCAGACTTCCGGTCTCTAGAATTGTGAGAATAACCATGCTGTTGTTTTAAGCCACCAAGGTAGTAGCGATTTGTTTTGGCAGCCCTGGGAACCGGATGCACCATCCTATGAAGTCGACCACTTTACAGAAGAGGAAATGGGGACACGGGGAGATTAAGTCACTTGCCCAAATCCTCCACTCTGTTAATAATAATAGTAATACTAATAACAACTAGCTAATGTTAGAGCTGATTAGAGAGGGAACCGGGAGGAACCCAGCCAGTCTGGCTCCAGAATCCTTGCTCTTCACGTATGACTTTCAGGTTCCCCTGTCTTTCACCATGAAGAGGAGTTTCAGTGGGCAGAGGCCAGACTCTCCTGCTGGAGTCCTACTCAGGGCCAAACACAACCATGGAAATACAGCGGGTATTCGGCAAGTACTTTTTTTTTTTTTTGGATGCACAGGCTCTTCGTTGTGGTGCGTGGCCTTCTCCTATTGGAGGACTCGGGCTTCCTTGCCCCATGGCATGTGGGATCTTAGTTCCCCGACCAGGGACTGAAACCATGACCCCTGCATTGGAAGGCAGGTTCTTAACCACTGGACCACCAGCGGAGTTCCTGCAAGTACTCTTTGATATTTGTAAACTGACTGTGCAACATGGGAATCCACAACCTCTCCATTTACAGAAAGAGTCCAACACTGAATAAGGCGACCTTGATGAGGGCAACCTTGAAGCTGAGCCAAGTAGGCCCCCTACTGCTAATCTCCATCCTGTACGCACAATTTCACTTCATCCTTACAATAACCCTGCTTTACAGATGGGGAAACTGAAGCCCAGAGAGGTTAAGTAACTTACGGAAGGTCACAAAGCGAATACAGGATACAACTAGTGTTGGTGCCCAGGAGTCTGATGCCGGAAGCTGCCACACGGTCCCAGGCAGTTCTCTATGCCCTCCCCTCCCCATCTCTGCTTCTCCTGTCCAGCTGTCACCCCACCTTATTGTTCTTGCAGTGGAGTCCTTTCTCCAGTAACTCCATTGACTCTGATCAATATATTCTGAAATGTCTTTGGTGAGATGGTGAGAGATATTTCATGAAAAAGGGTACCTTGGTCAAAGAGGTATGAGAAGAAGTGGATTAGACAAATTAAACCACTTTCTTTGTAGCTGTTCAGAGTGCAAGCTCTGGAACCAAAATGTCTAGATTCAATCCTTGGCTTTGCCACCTACTAGCTGTGTGACCTACAGCAAGCTACTCTACCTCTCTGTGCCTAAAAAGCCTCATCTGTGCAACAGGATAACGGCAGAACTTCCCCCACGGGGTTGTTTTATGGATAAAATGAGAACATACATAAAAAAGAGTTCAGAACTTTGGTACACAGGAAATACTCAACAAAGCCTAGCTTATATTAATAGCTATCATTATAGGATTTTTCAGAGTCTTTATTAGGCAACTGTATACTGTGATCCTAAAGTCCATCCTAAAGGAAATCAGTCCTGAATATTCATTGGAAGGACTGATGCTGAAGCTGAAGCTCCAATACTTTGGCCACCTGATGAGAAGAACGGACTCATTTGAAAACACCCTGATGCTGGGAAAGATTGAAGGCAGGAGGAGAAGGGGATGACAGAGGATGAGATGGCTGGATGGCATCACTGACTCAATGGACATGAATTTGAGTAAACTCTGGCGGGAGTTGGTGATGGACAGGGAGGCCGGGCGTGCTGCAGTCCATGGGGTTGCAAACAGTCGGACACGACTGAGCAACTAAACTGAACTGAACTGATATACTGTGATGCCTCATGGGAGAATATGGTTATTTCATCAACCTGTTGCTTTTCGGAGATGGGCAGAACACACATACTAAGTTGCTTCAGTCGTGTCGGACTCTTTGTGACCCAATGGACTGTAGTCCATCAGGCTCCTCTGTCCATGGGATTCTCTAGGAAAGAATCCTGGAGTGGGTTGCCATGCCCTCCTCCAGGGGATCTTCCTGACCCAGGGATTGAACCGGTGTCTCCTGAGGATCCTGCGTTGCAGGCAGATTCTTTACCACTGGGCCACTGGGGAAGCCCTGGACAGAACATACATCACGTTCTAAATAAGCATATCCCCAACATTCTGGAAGTCATCATTTCACATGTCCTAGGGGCATCCCTGGCCTTCAGGTATGTTGCTGGAGGAAGCTCTGTGGCTGCAGCTGCAAACCTAAGAGGCAGAAGGTGAGAAGCAACTGCCTAGCACCCCTCCCCCTCTGTGCAGCAGTGGTACCCGTCTCCCAGGCCACACCCACTTACAGTCCAGCACCCCCATCACTGACTGAAATCGGCCAAGCACCAGGAGCCCAGACTGTGTGGCAGCTCCTGCGAATTAGATAAGAGATTCCATCACTGGGAAGGTTGCCCCACACCCCGCCATCTTGACACCTGACAAGACCAAGTAGGCAGGAGCTGGTCCTGTTTAAACAGGCAAAGAGCCCAAGGCTGCCCTGGGTCTGTTCTCTGGAAGCTTGAGTTCATCATGGTCCCTGCATAATCAGTTCCTCAGTGCTCCATCTGTCTGTTAAACCTTATTACCCAGGGAAATGCTGAGTGAGCACACTTGGAGCTTTGAGCGTAGAGAGCTTGCTGAATAATTTAGGGGAAAGGGTTGGTAACAGATTACAAGAGGGGCTCCCCAGGGGGAGTGTTATTGACCATGAACACATACATGGCTTCTGGAATTTCAGAAAATCTTAACGTGATGACTGGGGCCACTGCACCCCAGAGGGAAGGGCTATTCGCTTCGCACACACTGGGTCTCGTCCTTTGGTCCCAGCACTGGCAGGACACAGAGTCCTCAAAGGGGAGCTCGGACACAGCTGATCCCAAGCAGGACTCTGCCCACAAGCCCCAGTCCTCATGCCCACATCCCACACCCCCCGGGGCTGCTGCCATCGTAGCAGCCATGTCACCTCCACCCTGCCCCCACTCTCTTTTCCCTGAGCTGTGGGTGCTCCTTCTAAACCCTAAATTCATTTGCTCATGTTTATTTCACTCCTCTACTCCAAACCCCTTAGTGGTTTCCCACATACTCGGTTGTTGCCGTTCAGTCGCTCAGTCGTGTCTGACTCTTTGCGACCCCGTGGACTGCAGTGCTCCAGGCCTCCCTGTCCGTCACTATCTCCCAGAGTTTGCTCAAACTCATGCCTATTGAGTCAGTGATGCCATCCAACCATCTCATCCTCTGTCACCCCCTTCTCCTCCTGCCCTCAATCTTTCCCAGCATCAGGGTCTTTTCCAATGAGTCGGCTCTCCATATCAGGTGGCCAAACTATTGGAGCTTCAGCTTCAGCATCAGTCCTTCCAAGGAATACTCAGGGTTGATTTTCTTTAGAATTGACTGGTTTGATCTCCTTGTTGTCCAAGGGACACTCAAGAGTGTCAGTATAAGACCCGAAGTCCTCACCATGGCCTCCCAGTCCTAAATGATCTTGCCTCTGATATCACTCTGACATTCGCTCCTGCCCCCTCTCTGGCTCCTTCTGCTGCAGACCCACTGGCCTCCTTACTGTGTTTCTAGGACACACCAGGCACATGCCTGCCCCAGGGCCCTTGCTCTTGTTGTACCATCTGCCCAGGACAGGCCTCCCCGGGCAGCCTCATCATTTACACCCGATCCCACTCAAGTCTCTGCTCCTAGGTCAGTGTCACGGGGTGGCTTCCTGGCCAATGGCGTCCATTTCTACTCCTACCCTGCTTTATACGGCTCCACAGCACCCATGACCACCTGTCACTGTTCAATGCATTTGTACGAAATCATCTCTCTCCTGCTGGAATGTAACGTGGGCGTACCTGGATTCCGCTCACTCACGGCTGCATCCTTGATCCCCAACACAGTGCTCTGTAAAGATGTGCTGGTGGAAGTGAGCAGTGTCTCTAGCTCTGCGGCCCCATCAGTCTCAGTGCACTGCATGCCCGCCAGAAGCACCTACGTCTTTCATGTGAGACTAAGCACCCTACGAGCCAAGTGCTTTGTGGCTATGAGCTCAGTTAGCTGCACAGATGAGAAAAATAAGTCTCAGAGAAGTAAGGTCACTTGCCCCAGATGACACAGCCAGGAAGAGACAGAGCTGAGACTGGAGCCCAGGTTTCCGACCACACCCAGAGGACAAATGGGAAGGACGGAGTGAGCTCTGACCAGAGGCTGCCGGCCCGCGGAGGCTGGAGGCGGCAGACTGGGCGTGGGAATCTGATGTGAGTGGCTGGGGAGGGATCATAGTTGGTTTTCTCTGGTTGGTCCTAAAGCTGGAAATGGGGACACAATTTAGGGAAGCTCTCAATTACTAATCAGGTCTTGGATGCTCTGGGTCCATAGTTACAGGAGTTAATGCTTGGCTCCCGAGGGTGATGTTGGAGGTGGGGGGTCAGAGTTCTGCTTTGACATGTGGTCTGGCCAATGTCCATCTGTATACTCAGTTTCTTGCGGACTATCCAACCATACCCCCGGGTTTGGCCCAGATCCCACTCCTGCCTGTGTCCCCATGACAGTAGGCGCGGTAAATACCCAGCGTGCAGCGTCTCTATGGGGCTTAGAGCTGACACAGGTGATGTCCCCACCCGGGAGTGGTGAGTCTAAGGTCATCGGGTACCTGGCTGCTCACGCAGGGAAGTGAGGTGTAGTGTGAACGAGGACAGGTCCAACCAATGAAACACAAATGGCGTGCATGATGGTCAGCTGACATTTGGGAGTCTGGTGGACAGGCTTGGTCGGGGCTCTAGTTCAGCTACAGACCTCACAAGTGATGCTGAGCAATGCTGCACCTTTCGAAGCCTCATCTGTAATGTCAGGATTAAAAACCTGCCTGCCTCAGCAGAGTTGACAGGAACATTAAAGACTGTTGTTTTCAATTTAAGCCAAGTGAACTGACTGTGAGCCGGCTGCTGTGACTTCCTCTTGTCTGTGCAAAGGACACTGATCCCTTCACACCTGAGCTGACTGGCAGAGAAGAGGAAGTGGGAGAAGAGCCAGGATTTTAGGGAGAGGGAGACTGAGGCCTTCCAAAGCTTGGGTAAGAGTTAAGGAAGGACTCCCGGTTGAGGCTATGTTCATTTATCACTTATGGAGCCCAGATTGATGGTCAGGCCCTGGGCTCAGAGCTGGGGATTCCAGCACCCAAACGGCAGAGACCTGACCCTGGAATGCTCACATGGGAGAGGCCCTGGGCCCCTACTTCTCTCCAGGCTCCCCCAGGATCACCTCTACTAACCTTCAGCCACATCCTCTCAAGCAGGAGAGCTTCCAGGAGTTTTCTTGGCCACAGTAAACCAAAGACATCCCAACATCCCCCTGGACTTTGTCCTGTTTTTCAAAAAACATCACATGTGGCTGCCGCGCCTTTATGGATCTCTATTCTGAGCACATCTCCTGTCCCAATTTAGATGCGGACTGAAAAAGTTTAATTTAAAGGGCAGACTGGCAAATGACTGAATCAAAAGAGAACCACGAAAACCCCACTGAACCACTACCATGGCAACGTGAGTTTCTAAAATTAACCGAAAGGAGGGTGATGGGAAAATCCTTGCTGCCAGCCTGCCCAGAGTCAGCTGGACCACAGCAGGAGGCATCCTGGCTTCGAGCCAGAAGGAAATCAGAGAAGGGATCCATCTGCCAGGAGGGAACTAGGGCTTTGAGGTCATTGGGAGCCAGGAGACAAGCACATTAAGATTACATTCAAAATGGGAGAGAGGAAAAAGGAAAGAGAAAGTTTTAAGACTGGAGAAAGAGGGAGGGGCCATCTCCCTGAGAATTCTAGTGGTTTTTATTCCAAGTGGGCCCAGCGGTTCTTGTCCTTTCCCCCCTCACATTTGGGCAGAGGGGACAGGAAGTGTCCCTAAGAGGCCCTGCATTTTCAACAAGACAGCCAAGTGTTACCCATAGCCTCTAATGGACAAGCTGCTCACCATGAGGAGGGCGGCTTGGTGTGAAGGAAAGCCCCCTCCATGATCCAAGGCTCTTAGAAGCCTGCCAAAAGCTGCTGTGCAAGCTCAGAGCTGGTTCTTTGTCTTGGATGAGGAAGGACAAAAGTGATACACCGGTGAGTGAGGTGGTGGTAAATGGCCTCTTTGCTAAGAAGCAGGCCCAGGGCAGTAACACACAACTGGCTAGAGGGTAAGGAACTTAATTGGCTATTTAAGGCAGAAAAGAGCTTTTGTGAAAATAGAAATTCAGATTACTACCAAAACTCGGTAATGAAGGTAATTGGGAGCTAGGGTCCCCAGTGGCCCTTTTAGAACTCTGCTCAATCGTGCCACAGCTTTAACAAATGTCAACAGAAGAGTGAAGTGAGTGGGGAACTGTGGTTCCATGCAGACCATGAAAAGCAAAAGCCAATAAGAGCTGGCAGGCAACAGGCATGCAACACTGGGATCAATGTTCTAATCATTCTAACCATCGAAGGGGCCCCTCTCTCTTGTGTACAAGTGGCTTTAGCCAACCCCGGCTCCTGCACATGACATCCTGGGCTGCTCCGGGAGGCAATGTGCTTAAAATGGATATAAATGCCTCCTGGAATTTGCTGAATAAGGAAGGCTGCACAGAATTACTATTTCTATTGCTTGCTTTATCTATTTACCTGGAGTGGTTGGTGGAAGCTGCAAAACTAAATGCTTAGCAGACATTCTTTGAACTCGACGGCCAGTTGGTTTCTGGTCTGGTAATGAGGCTTGGCGCACTGCGATACAATGGTTTATTGAGCCTGCAGTGTCAGCGGCTGGAGTGGAATACTGCTAAGTCCAGCGGGAAGCTTTGATCAGTTTCTGCGTGCCGGAGGAACATAAACAAATAGCATTGCTGGGAAAAGCTAACCCTAAAAACCAGGGAGAGCAAAATTCTATCTCAGGCATGCCATCATCATCATTGCAAATAAAGTCTCATTAGTGTGGGGCTGAGAAAACAAATACTATTAAATATCAGTTACAACCCCACAAGGGCATCCCCAGCCACCCTGGGCTGGAAGTCCCAGCATCAGCTGTCTTTGCCGTTTGTTTTCCATTCCTGTCCAGTCCTTTTCCATTCATGGACAACTCATGTCCAAGGGCAGGTCTTGTTAACTCTGCTTCCAAAGTATGGGAATAACTGGCATCATCTGTGGCATGGATTGCCACAAGAACTTCCTAGCTGGCCTCCCAATTTCTGCCCTCCCTCCTCTCCATTTTCCTCTCCAATCCACTTTCCACACAGCACCCAGAAAGCTCTTTTTAGGAACTAAATAAGATGGGTGCTCACTGAAGTAAAAAACCCAACCATCTAACAATGGCCCGGAGAAGCCTCTCTGATCTGGCCCTCAACTCTTCCACAAGCTGATCTTGAGTTATTTATCAGGCTCTAGATCAGGAGGGTCAGTGAAGTCTGATCCACAGCCTGCTTTTTTGTTTTATAAATAAAGCTTTATTGGTACATAAATGTTCATTTATATACTGTACACATCTGCTCTTGTACCACAAGCCTGAAGCACACAACTCTGACAAGCTTCAAAACCTAAAATAGTAAATGTCTGGCCACACAAGTCTAAGTCTGAATCCTTGAGCAGATCAATATTGCAATAATCAAGGAGCTAAGAGAAATATCGGCTGCTGTTAACCAGCACACAGTCTTCTGGGGAAGTTACTGTAATTCCCCATATGTGGCAATCATGACATGACGATTGCATCCATTACAGAGAGTAAATGACAAAATCAGGAACTAAAAAGGAAGAAACCAAGCACACCCCTCCCCAGCTGGGCCTTCACCAGCTCTTGCTTTGCATTGTCCATAGAAGTGGGCAAATGAAATGTGCCTACAGGAAATGGCAAGCTTGGCCTCAATCCTGGACATGAAAAGCCTTGAGTGGTTATAAATCTGTCTGCTCTCTGCCACCTCTACCTTCCTGGGTGGTCAGGTAGCTTTCCCTGACCATGCAATCCTGTCTTCTAAGAGATGCTTGGATGGCACGTATCTATGCTTTCTGAGATGAAGGCTGACTGGAGGTTTTAATGTTCTCTAAAACGAGGTGCTGGAGGCTTCATGCCAAAACCTGACGGTTTCCTAGGCAGTGGGTCTCTGAACTTGGCTCTTCCATAATAAATGAGTAACTTACAAGGTCCGAGGCAGTGGAGGATTCCGTTACCTGCCTGAATCTTTAAAGAGGAAATAATCACCACGTATCCCTAGGGCCATTTTAGAATCCATGTATCCTTGTCAAATGCTCTCCAGACACCAAAGACAAGGCCAGAGAGCTCAGGTAAGCATTTTTAAACAATAATGGAGCTGTGTTAAAACAAGCAAGGGGAGACATCAAAGCTTCTGTCACTGACAGAGAGCCCGAGCTGGCCTCCTTAGAAAGAGGAACAAGAGGGCCCATAAGGATTGATGCGGCATAAAGATGAATCCTGTGGTGGGCCGATGGCTGAGGGCACCTGCTTATTCATTAACCGTTTACTGAACATCTGCTGGGGGCCAGTCTGAGTGCCAGGAGATTCTGGGCACAGCTATAGGGTGGGAGATATTGGGTAATGAACAGGAACCCTTGGGTCCTCAGCACTACCATGCCTGCTTAGATTTTTTTAACATTTATTTTTAAAATAAGCAATAGATGCATGCTTCTAAACTCAACCATGCATCTTCTGGCTCAGACAGTAAAGAATCTGCCTGCAATGCAGGAGACCTGGGTTTGATCCCTGGGTTGGAAAGATCTCCTGGAGAAGAGAATGGTAACCCACTCCAATATTCTTGCCTGGAAAATTCCATGGACAGGAGCCTGGTGGGCTACAGTCCATGAAGTCACAAAGAGTCAAACACAACTGAACAACTAACTCCAAACTGAACAGGTAAGAAAGAATTTGTAGGGACTCCCCTCTTAGTCCGGTGGCTAAGACTCCATGCTCCCAATGCAGGGCGCTGCAGTTCAATCCCAGTCAGGGAACTAGACCCTACATGCTGCAACTAAGACACGGTGCAGCCAAATAAATATTTTTTAAAAGAGAGGATTTGTAAGAGAAAAATCAGTCTGTTTCCCCTGTCTCCAAGCCACCGCATTCCCCTCCCCAGACACAACCACGCTAAGTGTTGTGCGTGTGTGTATCAATGTGTGCGTCTGTGTGTGCAGACTTCCAGAAATAGTTCAGGCATACATTAGCAAATATCTATTATTTTGAACACTATGGCAATTAAATTTTTTTCACTTAATGAACCATATCACACATAATTTTTTAAAAGCCAAGTACCATTTTGACTATTTAATAAATACTTGTACAGCACTGGCTACATGTTTTCAAGAAAATTCTTAATTTTGAGATCAGTTTAGATTTATAGGGGAGTACAAAAATAGTAGAGTGCCCAAATATCCCACATTCAGTTTTCCCTAATGTGAATACCTTTACTAACCACAGGATGACTGTCACAACTAGGAACTGACCTTGGAACAATTATATTAACTAGATGACAGGACTTATTCAGATCTTCCCAGATTTCCCCACTAATGTCCTTTTTCTATCCTAGCATCCAGCCCAGAATCCCACACTACATTGGACTGTGAACCTGTGACACTTTCTTAGTCTTTCTTTATCTTTCACAACCTTGACACTTTTGAAGAGGCCTAGTAGTTACATCCATTATTAAGAAGAATATCACAGAAGTAATGGGCCCTTCTCAGTGTGTTTCATCTGGGGATGCCTGCTGTGTGCTGACTAAGTCTGTCAACCATGACCGTCTGATCCATGTAAGGTGCTAGCCACCGAGACTCTACGTTATTGAGTTACTACTTTTTCCTTTTGTAGTTAATTAATATCTGGATGAGATCCTTTGAAACTATGCAAATATCCTATTTCTGCTTAAATGTTCACCCATTAATTTTAGCATTCCTCCTGGATTTTGCCTGCAGCAAGTTATTACTGTGTTATCCTGATGGTGATTTTCTTTCTCTCCTTCCTTCTACATTCATTAATTGGAATTTTTCTAGAAGGAAGGTTGCCCCTTACTTTCATTTATTTATTTACTTGATTATTTATTTACATCAGATGGACTCGTGAATATTCATTTCACTCTCTGAACTTGAATCCAATCCTATTATTATTTAATTTGTTGTTCAAGTTATTTCAACTTTGGTCACAGGAAGTTCTTTGGGGTTGACCCCTGGAACCTTCCAAAACACCCCTATGATTCTGTTTGTTTGTCTGACAACGTGTTTACTTTCTGGCAGGGGATGCTTCGGGTCATCTTCTGTTGCCCAGTCTGGGGCCTGGAATCAACTTTTGACTATTTTTAATGAATAGACACTATTTGTAATGTGCTATTTGCAGAGATGTGCCATTATTTGATGGGCATTTGGACCTACTTCCAATCTTTTCCTCTTATAATCTAATGAAAAATCCTTATGGATGGACCACTTCACACTTCACACTTCAGTAATTGTCACAATAAAGCCTAAAATTCGTATGAAGATGTACGAGGCCCTCTCTGAGCAGCCTCCACATTCTCTCCAACCCCAGGTCTCTTGGTTTCTTTCCCCTCACCCAGGGTGGTGGGCCATCTTTAAGACAGGCCATCTGATTCCTGCCTCCTGGGGTTCTCACTCTTGTGTGATCTCTGTTAATGAATAGACTATAGCAGAAACAGTGAGCTGTCACTTCCAATGAGAAGTGAAAAGGAAAGTCACTCAGTCTTGTCCAACTCTTTGCAACCCCATGGACTATACAGTCCATGGAATTCTCCAGGCCAGAATACTGGAGTGGGTAATGCATGTGTGTAAGGCTGAATTTAGTGCTTATGAGAGAAAGGAACAAGTTATAAACATGACTGAGACAGGAATCCAGCCCTCAAGAAATTTAGGGTTGTCTGTACGGGAAAGTAGTTATATCAGTAAGTCTGCAACAAGGGAGGGGTGAGCAGTGCTGTGACGTGGATCCGGTGAATTTGCAGCTGGAGGCTGAAACCGAGAAAAGTTATTTAAAGTTGGAGAGCCTGGGGGAGAAGTCGGGGAGAAAATGGCTCAGAGGCCATTTGAGTCTTGAATACCAGCCAGGATGTGTACAAGAAGTCTTATTGGGAAGGACATAGCAAGCCAAAAGAGCAGCAGCTTTAGGAAGAAAGGACTTCTGAAACATCTACCTATAGAGCCTTGTAACTAGAAAGACTGCTCTCCACTCTGAGCTCTTCTAAAACATGATTTAATTTCGCCCTTTGTGCCTGAGTAGGTCTGGCACAAAGACCCCCTCTTCTCCAGGGAATCTTCCCAGCTCACGGATCGAACCCAGGACTCCCACTCTGCAGGCAGATTCTTCACCAGCTGAGCCACCAGCATAACCCAAGAATACTGGAGTGGGTAGCCTAGTCCTTCTCCAGGGGATCCGTCCCCTGAGGAATTGAACTGGGGTCTCCTGCATTGCAGACGGATTCTTTACCAACTGAGCTATCAGGAAGCCCTGTCAGTTCCAATACTAGGCTGTAAAAAGACTGTGGCTTTTGTTCTGCCCTAGATGCACCGTCTCTCTTTCCTAAGAGGGCCACGATGGGAGGCACCCTATGGAGAAGTCCACATGTGGCAGAGCTGAGGGACACCTCTAGCCAACAGCCCACCAGTGAGGAGCCGAGGCCCTCATCCCAGCAGCCCACGGGGAGCCAGACTCTGATGATAGCTACGTGAGTGAGTTTCGCAGCATGTCCTCCCCCAGGCGAGCCTTCAGATGAGACCTCAGTTAACAGCATATCTGCAACCTCAGGAGCCACCTGAGCCAGACCTACTCAGGCACAACGGGTGAAATCAAATCATGTTTTAGAAGAGCTCAGAGTGGAGAGCAGTCTTTCTAGTTACAAGGCTCTACAGGTAGATGTTTCAGAAGTCCTTTCTTCCTAAAGCTGCTGCTCTTTTGGCCTGCTATGTGCTTCCCAATAAGACTTCTTGTACACATCCTGGCTGGTATTCAAGACTCAAATGGCCTCTGAGCCATTTTCTCCCCGACTTCTCCCCCAGGCTCTCCAACTTTAAATAACTTTTCTTGGTTTCAGCCTCCAGCTGCAAATTCACTGGATCCACATCACAGCACTGCCCACCCCTCCCTTGTTGCAGACTTACTGATATAACTACTTTCCCGTACAGACAACCCTAAATTTCTTGAGGGCTGGATTCCTGTCTCAGTCATGTTTATAACTTGTTGCTTTCTCTCGTAAGCACTAAATTCAGCCTTACACACATGCATTAGGTTCTCTATAATATCTGTGGAACCAGTAAGTAATAATAAGCCTCAAATTATGGGTTTAGACTCAACTGACAGTCACAGTGCTTACCACATACAGTTATTAGCTATTATAAGCATTATTATCACCACTCAATATTTCGTGAATGAAGGTTCCCTTTTCTAAAAAGGATTTAATTTTCTGGACTCCCCATGATCTTCCTCTCTAACCTCAGAATCTCCAAGTTTAGAAGAAATAAGAAATAGCTTCTAAAGAAAAGAAAAGAAAAGAAATAGCTTCTGACCAATAGCTTCTTCTGGTGAAGATTCCATTTACAGCAACAGGGGGACACTGGTGTTAATACCAAAATCGAACCTTCAAGGAAGACTCAGGGAGCAGAAATTTCCAGGCAGGAGCATCAATCAGATTCATGTCAATTAATATACTACTCCTCATTTCTGAGGGTTTTGCTGGCCACCTATCATTCCCAGCAAAGCTCCTCTTACCACAGTAGCTCTGTCCAATTGCATTAATTGAACACACAAATGAGGGAGATAAAGGAAGACTCAGCTGATAGCATTTTTTTATTGGTTTCAGAGGAGCAAACCTCATAATCAGTCATGATTGCAAACTCCTCTTGTGGCCTCAACAGCACAGACTTGTGTGTGTGTTAGTAGCTTAGTTGTATTCGACTCTTGGCGACCCCATGGACTATAACCTACCAGGCTCCTCTGCCCATGGGGATTCTCCAGGCAAGCATACTAGAGTGGGTTGCCATTTCCTTCTCCAAGCACAGACTTCGACGCTGGTGCTATTCTGAAGCATCTTGTTGGATGGTAAACAAGCTCTTAACTATTTTCTGCTCTGTGAACACTTTGAGGAGATAAGAGATACCACAAACCTTCCTGCATCCTTTGGTTTAGAAGACCCATCAACAGAGTCTTAAGCTGAAGATACTATCTGTGGCGTTTCCCCCATAATGGGTTCTCCTGTGGTTACAAGATGCAGTATAAACTTTTACTCTTTCAAAGTGAACACCACTGGCGATCAAAACTATGACAGGGCTGGCCCTGTGAAGCCCCTGACTGCCCGACTCCTTGGAAACCACATTTCAAGAAGCAGACAGAAGGAAACAGAGGCACTGAAGGAAAGGGGAACTGAGGTTCCATCCTCTTTGGAGGAACGAGCTTCGAGCTTCCCTGGGCTTTCCACACTGATGACAGTCACTGTGGGGTGAACCCACCAATGGCAGGATTCTTGGGCTGCAGCATGGCCGAGGAGACCAAGAAGGGACTGGAATTTTGTTACCTAATTCTAAACCCTTAGGATTTGCTAAAATTAAAAGTGAGGCAAACCCAAATTGAAGGGAACACTGATCACGAGTCCCATCTGATCTTGGAAAATAGAAATCTTACCCAGAGAAGTTTGGTCACTTATTAATGAAGAGGAGGAAGGATCCGGGAGCCTGGGGGAAAGACAGGGCTGTGTATTAGGGCTGGGGGTGCATAAGGACAGGTAGCAGGAGCCTGTGGCCCTTAGCTTCTCAAGACTTCTGCACAGCAAGCGCTGACATAATGACCTAAACAGGCTGCCTTGCAGGGGATGGGAAAGTCTGGCAGCGAAATGACACTTGGAAACTTTGTAAATGAAGAACCAGAGAAAAACTGAAAACCATTAACAAAGAAACTCCAGTGACAACAAGAAAATTAAAAAATTACGGGACAAGAAGAGGAGCCCCGTGAGTCCAGCTCCACTCTGTATCCTAGGCAGGCACAGGGGCAGCAGGAGGAGGAGAGAGCCTGGACCAGTTCGGCCACTGGCCAGCTGGCTCTCCAGCTCAGGAAAACTGGCGGACTTCGTGCCTCAGTTTCCTCATTCCTTGACACTGCGCCTGACACAGCACAGAGGCTTGGCTCAATCTTGACACACTGCTACACCGCACTTATGCTGGAGAGACGCCAGATGTTCTGCCCTGAGCCTCTGATTTCCCTCTAACACACGCTTCTGTCTCACTTCAGCAGGTTCACCCACAAACACATTCAGCCCCTGAACTGCTTTAGCTACAGAATGAGGAAGCTGCTTCACTTCGTGAAAGGTTCCTCTCCTGGGGCTGCTAATGGCAGTCTGGTAGGTGCATCCGTGATGGAATTTTTTTTTTTAAACTGAAGCTGTCCAGATTAATGAGAATTGAAAAAGCGTCACGGAAGCAGCATCCATGCGGGCCATCCCAGCCTCTCTGGTAAGCTGTAACTGCCTTCAGAAATCATATTCTCTCAGACAGAAACCACTGACCTTAAAGAGAGGGCTTCAGAATCCAAAACAGACTCTTGGCTAAGAGGGCACAGCCTGACAGAAAGAGGCCAAAGGTGGAGAGATCTTTGGGGGGTTATGCATTCGGAAATGGAACCTCAGAGAAAGTGCTCTGTGTTAAATAACCACAAGACCCTGTAATAATTACAGTTATACCCAATCTACCCATCTTCAATCCTTTGCTCTGAAGATTCAAGTTCTTCACAATCGTCCAGATACCACATTATTAGAGGTCATGGGAAATTTTTCCAAGATTTCCAATACTCAGACTCTGACACTTATCAACAGGGGCAAAACTGGAGGCTGTCCATGGACATTAAAAAGGGGTTGAGATGATGATAGACAGCATATTAAAAAGCAGAGACATTACTTTGCCAACAAAGGTCCTTCTAGTCAAGGCTATGGTTTTTTCAGTAGTCATGTATGGATGTGAAAGTTGAACTATAAAGCAAGCTAAGTGCCGAAGAATTGATGCTTTTGAACTGTTGTGCTGGAGAAGGCTCAGAGACAATGGACTCTGCATGCTGACAGACCCAGGTTTGAATCCTGGCTATATTCCTGACTAGTTTTGAGATTATGGCAAGTTACTTAAACTCCTGAGCCTCAGTTTTCCCCATCTGCAGAATGGGGATAATAACAGCCATCTCATGAGTGCTTGGAAAGAGCAGACACGGTCATTACGACGTACGTAGCACAGAGACAGGTGAATAGTCTGAGGACTCAACAAGTACCTGTTGCTGCTACTGCTGGCACCACCATCACCACCACCTCGGCTGTGTTATCCTTCATGAGGAGGCAGAGGGCTTGTTTTACTGACTTAGATACCCCCAGAAGGTCTACCTGTAGTAGAGGGTAGCCTCAGAAAAACAAGAGAGATAAATAAACTCTACATGCAGTCTAAAGTAAGGACTAAAGAATTTCCTTTCATTTTCTGACTGAACAGGTTAGTAGGCTATTGTTGTTTTAGCCATCCAGTTGTGTCCAACTCTTTGCGACCCCATGGACTGTAGCCCACCAGGCTCCTTTGTCCATAGGACTTCCCAGGCAAGAATACTGCAGTGAGCGGCCATTTCCTCCTCCAGGGCATCTTCCCAACCCAGGGATTGAACCTGCATCTCTTGCATCGGCAGGCAGATTCTTTACCATTGAGTCACCTGGGAAACAGCCGGGTAAGAGGCAGGTTCAAATCTCTCTCTGCCACTTATATGGCAGGGAGAGGGACCCTGGGCAAGCTCCTTAAGTCTCAGGCCTCAGTGACTTGGAGGATGGGAGGGAATAATGTGTGTCTAGTGCCCAGAGCACTGATGAGCCTTCAGTAACAGCTGGACCCAGGAGATGAGGTTACTATATTCTTGTTATAACCAGTAGGTTTTATATATATGTTATATACATATACTTCCTGTATCTTGCACTAGAGAAAAGGATGCCCAAGAGATGTCCAATGAGGGGCCTTAGACAACAGGCTGAATGGAAATAGGGCAGCTGGTGTACTAGGGCTGGACTATGCCTATGTGCTGTAAAAATGGGAATCCAAGGTGTTCAGATCACACCTTGGGCAAGGATGTCTGCCATGACAAAGACCCAAGAAAGCCAAAAGTCTACAAAATTAAAAGAAAAATTGAGATAAAAGGCACCTGTGACTGTCTCTATTATATGTCTGGGGGCTATTTTGTGGGGAGACTTTGCTAATAGTTTGAGGAGACTAAAACCCATTGCAGGCTCCCCAAGCTAACCCAGCTAAAAGTTTAATTAAATACAATTGCTTGCGGTGCGTTCCTTTCCCAAATGGCCTCATACATATTCATCACTGTAATTATGGTAGTGGAAAAAATCCACGACTAATTATTCCATGCTCCCCATCTTTCACATGCCTAGAATTTTTGCATAATTACTGTTGAAATTAATTGCAAGTTAGTTAATTTTATACTTTGTCCTTTCAAAACTTAATTGAAAATTAATTTAAAAGATACAACTCCCCCCCCCGCCCCCCCTACAACCCAACAACCACACAACAAAAATCCTACCACCAGCTATTATGGCAAACCTGGTTACTAAGACTTACGACATGCATTAAAAATGTAAAGCGATTATTTCTAACCCAGACGCAGGGTTGTTCATGTCAAGCTAAAATCAAATGCCAGTCCCATAAATGCCTTGGAATCACATCTTTACACAACAGCAACAAAGACAAGGCTCAGGATGGGTGGAGAGGCCAGCCAGTGGTCTGCCTATCTTCTGGCTTTGGGCTTATCATTTATGTTCAATTTAATTGCATCTCCAGCCTTCAGTGACGAATAGCATGTGGCTTTCATTATCACCCCATCCGGCTTCTACCCTCAAATGTCTCTGCTGGTACCCATTTTCAAGGATCCAAGTGCAACATGGCATCCAGGACACTTCGCTTTCATGCTAAACAAACAAAAATGTCTCTTCCTCCTGTTCATCACAGTGCTCCACTATCCCCAGCTCCTCTGAGTCACCCTCATTAATCCTATTTCTGTAATCTATTCTGTCTGAGACCAGGAAGGGATCACTGATTGGAGTGCCTACCCTATCCTGCAGCTGGCTGTAGACGTGCACATGAGTTTCATTTAATTTCAGCACCTAACACAGCGTGTGGCATAACACAGATAATCAGTCAATCCACAGTTATTTCCTAACTGACTGACTGAATAAAGACTAGCTGTCACACGCTCACAACTGAGCATCACCAACTCCACGTGTACAGAGAAATAATGGCAAATTCTGAGAGATTAAGTACATTTCTGAGGTCACACAGTCAGTAAATGACAGAGCGGAGACCTGGTGCCACATTGCCTCTTCATCCTTCTCCTGACGCCCTACCATCCTGATCGTGAAGATTTTATCTCCTGCCAACCACGGTCTCTTGATAACCTAGTTTCTTAACCCGGAGTCCTGAAACCCGTTTGTTAGGGACTGTATTCATGTGACCCCACAAATACACCGAAGCCTTAACCTTCAATGTGATGGTTTTTGAGATGGGGCCTTTGGGAGGTCATTAGGGTTAAATGAGGTTATGAGGGTAGTGCTCTCATCAGAGGACCAGTGCCCTTATAACACAGAACACGAAAGAGTTTGCTCTCTCACTTTCCAACATGTGAAGACACAGCAAGAAGACAGTCATCTACACGCCAGGAAGGGAGCTCTCCCCGGAAACCTCTCTGTCTGCGCTTTGATCTTGAACTTCCCTGCTGCTAGAACTGTGAGAAATAAATTTCTTTTGTTTAAGGCACGCAGGCTATGCTGCTTTGCTATGGCAGGCAGAGCAGAGTAAAACACTGTATCACAGTTTTATTGAATGACCTAGGTCTACTCACATTATACATTTTCAACTGATACAAGGTGAAGGCATGAGAGTAAAAAGGAAAAGGTAAATGGAAACCAAGTCAAGAGAGAGAGGACACGTCTTCGTGACACAAGGGAAGCTGGATGAGCTACTGTTCCAAGGCTAAGGGGCTGCTATCATCGCACCTGGAAAGAGAGAATTATACTACATGTACAATCAGGAGTCCTCACCCAGAGGACAAGGATGAACCATCCGTCACTGAGCAGATGGGGAGGAGAAAGAGAAAGAAAACCAATCCACAGAGCACAGGCCATTGATTTTTTTTTTTTTTTTTTGAGTCCACAAAATTATCTCTTTTACAAGTGACTTTTAATGACATGACCCTTCAGCAATTTCAGGACAAACAGTTCATTCTCCAAGAGGTGCATGAGGTTTGGGACCCTCTGATGACTAAAGGAGCGATTCCTTAACAAAGATTCTTCATAGGGTTCAGGCTCTCAAAATATGAGAGGTGGTTTAAAAATAAGATGATGCGTATGTGTATAATTTTTTCCTCCACATATTAAACAGAGGCTCCTGTTCCAGATGAGCCCATAAATCCTAGCTGCAAACTCAAATTAGGTGTTCAGATACAGCTGTAACGCTTCTGGATACGATTTGCACATCAGGAAAGTATGCTATGGGCGTCTGAAGGTTTTCAGTGGGTGCTGTAACACAGCCTTGCAGACAGAAGGCATCCCAGTCACTGGGGTGTGACAGGAGCTGTCAGGTGGGTGGGGGGAAGGCAGGCAGGAAAGCCGGTACAGACCTGAAGGTTTAGAGTGGTTCTCAGCTCTTGGGAGTTCCGTCCTTACAGTGGACACAGAAAAGTATCTGAGGTGTGTTGCTTGGTGTACGAAAGCGCATGATAAGAGCAGGACGTCACTTCCGTGGATGAGATAACGCGTGTGCGTATCTCTATTCAGAGCTTTCCCAATGGCTCAAGTGGTAGAGAATCTGACTGCGATGCAGGAGACTCAGGAGATTCGGCTTTGATCCCTGGGTCGGAAAGAGTCTCTGGAGGAGGAAACAGCAACCCACTTCAATATTCTTGCCTGGAGAATCCCACGGACAGAGGAGCCTGGCAGGCTACAGTCCATGAGGTCACAGAGAGTTGGACACAACTGAGCAAGCATTTCTATTCGTTTATAAAAAAAGATGTGGAAGGCTACAGAGTAAAATATTAATGGTGGTTTTCACTAGATAGATAAATTATAGATTCGGGGGGTATTTTCCTATATCTTCTGAATTAATTATTTTTAATGAATTAATGCCTCCCCTTGCTTCGATTTTACGTCAATCATCTCCTTGTCAGGGGAGCCTTTGAGGACCTTTCTGGCTGGGGTAATTCCTACCTGTGTTTGTTCACCTGGAACTAGCTTGCTCTCTTTTAATCAGAGCACACACTATGGTTTCACTTTCACTACACTCTTTTAGGTACTGTCTGTCTCTCCCAGGAAACTGCGCTCCATAAAGATAGAGATCATGGTGGATTCTGTTTTGCTTTTTAGACAACTCTGCTCCCATCATCTAATAATGATGATGATGGTGATGATGTCTATAATAGCAAGCAGGAGCAAATTTGGTAATGGAGCTGACACACAGCACTTATTAAGTGCCAGGTGCTATTCTAAGGACTTTAGAGTGAGGTAAGCATGACGGGGGGCTTTCCAGGTGACTCAGTGGGTAAAGAACCTGCCTGCAATGCAGGAGATGTGGGTTTGATTTCTGGGTTTGGAGAAGGGCGTGCCAACCTACTCTGGTATTTTTGCCTGGAGAATCCCATGGACAGAGGAGCCTGGTGGGCTACAGTCCATGCAGTTGCAGAGAGTTGGAAGCGATTGAGCATGCATGCAAGCATGGTTGACATCCCCGTTTTATGGTTGGGGAAGGCTGTGTACCCAGCACAACCTCACACAGCCACTAAGCGTTGAAGTAGGACTTGCACCCAGGCCGCCGGGCTCTTGAGTCCGTGCTTGGAACAACTACTATCCATTGCACTGCCCTTTTTTCAGCAACTTTATCTAGCACCCATGGGTGCCTGATAAACATTTGTTATGTGAAACATTGATCACACATTCCTTTTAGAATCCTAAAAACATTATCTCCTTTTTTTTGGATGAAGGGAAATTAAAACAAAACACTCCCCTGGGAATGAACCAGCAGAACGTTAGAAGGAGTTATGAAAAATCAGAGTTTTCTGGAAAGAAATTTTCTTTTTCAGATGGCAGTGCTTGACTCTATAGAAAAATATTCCACACAGGGTTCATTCATTAAAACAAGTCCCCAGTGTTTTAACTTCCCTGAATCCAGAAGGGAGTAGGGACTGGCAGGGCTCAATGTCACTCTCCCTACAGCCAGACTCTGGACTCAAGTTCCCATAACTTGATAAAGTCAAGGGTTCTGGCTCCTCATAATTAGCTAATCAAACAAAAAGTCAGTCCTTCATCTGAAACCTTCCCAGGCTCATGGTAAGTATATCCAGCCTTTGAGAATTGGCAGTGTACTACCGCTAAGGTGAAGACACGCCAAGTGCCTTGTCTGTGAGTGAAGGATTTGGGTAACACCATGTAGACATGGAAAATTATTGTTTCCTCCCTAAAAAGGTAGACAGAAGTGGTTATCTCTGCAGGGTCTTAGCAGAACATGACTGTCTGTGGAGCTAGAGGGCCCCGTGTGCATTGTTAGCTAGAGATATTTAACCGATTAGGACCACGTGTCCTGGCAGACAGAACTGATTTAAGTTTTTCACATGATATGAATTCCCCATGGTAAAACCCAACATGCTGGCATCATTCCAGGTTAAAGCAGGAGCTGAAAGTGGAAGAACTCAGGCTGCTCTGTTCATTTCAAACCAAGAAAGAAAGCATCTCCTTATAGCTTATTGTTTCAGGATTAGTGGATGTCATGTCAGCGCCACCCTGAATACTGATGAGACGGGGCCTTACTTCATTAAGCTTTTGATATGGTTAAACTGCTACCCCATTTCACAGCCTGCAGGAAGCACCATACCCTGACAACATGCCCTGTGAACGGAATGCAGAAGTGCATTCACTGGCTGCCCGTGAACTTTTCCACCCTCCCCTTCTGATCACTGTAAAACCAAGTGGGAAAAAACATTACTTTTTTCCAACTCCCCCGTGTCTTAGAGTAAGATAAGAGCATGGTCTCTGCCATTTCTACGTCCTTTGGCTGATGCCAAAGATATTCAATAACTCAGTGAAGCCAGATGTTTCCGGTTCCTGCCAGAGCTTAGAAACAGATCCAGCTACCAGGCAGCCGTGACACAGAGCAGCAATCTGTCAGGATTTAAGGAGGCCAGCTTTTTGGATGGGGTACTTTTTTGCCTTTTCATACTGTTCTTGGGGTTCTCAAGGCAAGAATACTGAAGTGGTTTGCCATTCACTTCACCTGATGCTGCGAAGAGCTGACTCATTGGAAGAGACCCTGATGCTGGGAAAGATTGAGGGCAGGAGGAGAAGGGGACAACAGAGGATGAGATGGTTGGATGGCATCACCAACTCAATGGACGAGTTTGAGCAAGCTCAGGAAGATAGTGAAAGGCAGGGAAGCCTGGTGTGCAGGGTCACAAAGAATCGGACATGACTGAGCAACTGAACAACAACAACAACACATTTTTTTAAGGGGTGGGGTGGACATTTTGGCAAAAAGCTGGGATACTCTGACTATGGGGCAGGTACGTTCTTGATTCAGGTGATGTCTGGCTGACCAGCGGGGGCTTCCTTTACTTGCCCATCCCCAACAGGAGTGGCTACAGACCGAGGAAATGTCAGAACTTCATGCATATGTGGGGAATCAACAGTGGATTTCTCTGGCTCTTCTGTTCTTCCTGCCAAGCCCACCACGTCACTGCTGGTCAAGCATCCTCAGTGATTAAAAGCAGGACTTAGAATGCATTTTCCCCTCGAAACCAGAGCAAGATCTGGCTATAAAAAAGAGCACCCTAAAGCACTGGTCTGCTGTATCACAGGGAAGCTTTGCAGCCCTTTAGTCTGGATTTTAGAAGTATTAGCCATTTTCCCCTATTTTAAAATGTTCAATTTATATTCAGCTGTTCTTTCCAATGTCTGAACCTTAACAGCAAAAAGCTGCTTGAATTGATTCAAAAGGGATTAGATGGTGGGACTTCAGAGAACAATAACAGCGGATCAGTTGGAACCACATAAATGGCCAATCACAGAGGATTAGTTGGATTAGTTGTGAACAGTGCTGAGGTGTGACTGTAATGGTGCCATTCAGGAGTACTTCAGGTGCATGAGAAACAGGCTTTCATGGACTCATGCACCACGCAAACAACTATTCTTAGAGACAATTGCAAAATCTTCCCTGTTGGTTCAATTATCTTGCAATTCCCGCCACCATTTGTCCCGAATACTAATGTTACTGCTAGTAATGATGATGATGACGGTGAGAGCAGTCATGAGTAACATTTACCAAGGGCTTTCTATACCTTATGCCACCATCTTTATGAGATGTTTTCTATGGATTCTCCATCACATCTGTTCTTATCAGAATCCTGTAACATAAGTATGGTTATCACTTTACAGATGGTAAGTCTGAGGCACACAGAGGTTTAGGAACTTACTTACCCAAGGTTGCTGGGAGTGAGGCAAACCCAGGGGGTGGTCTGACTCTAGAACCCTCTCCTCACCATTGTAGTCAACAACCTTTTCTGCCCCCAACTGTCAAATTGGCAAAGACTATGTCTGTCTTGGTTATGGCTACACTGTAAATGAGATAGCACTTGGCACATTGCAAGCAGGTCTCGGTAAGTACAGTAGTTGACAAGGAAATGAATAAATGAATGAGCTGAGGACGACAGAACTTCAGAGAACTGGGGTCCTTGAAGGTTGGTTCACACAGGAGAAAGCTTCCTTCTTTGTGTGTCCTTAGGGCTGAGAGGCACGGCTGCCCCTTGAGACAGCTGCATTTATTCTGGGTTTCTAGTAAAGCTTGTGCATTGCGGTCAGGGAAGCACGAACCCACAGAGAACAGGACTGTACCCAATCACCAAAACTCCCAGTGCCTGGCAGAGACCCACGCACCCAGCAGGGACACCAGGCTTTCAAACATGATGTCCGTATGTGAAGTAGACTCCCGGAGGACAAGGCAGTCATTAGACAGTGGACTGAAATCCCTGAATTTTTCTCCTTGCAGATACACAGGGTAATGGATTAGACTCCCCTGTACCCTTGGAAGCTAGACTTGGACATATGACTTACTTTGGCCAATGCAACGTAAGCAACTTAGCTCCCTGGGTGACTAAAATGAGAGCCTGCCCTCCTGATCCACAAGGGACATGCCGCATGAGCAAGAAATAAACCTCTATTGTTTTTAAACTGCTGGGATTTGGGCCTGCTGGTTACCTCTGCATTAGCTAGTATATACTGACTGACACAGAAGGGTAAGTTACATGACAAAATATCCAGGCTCTGGACCTACGGAACTAAGGCTACGGAACAACCACATAGGAAAAAACAGAGGGAAGAAAACTGATAGGGAAGCAACTAGATGCCAGGGGTGATACTAAGGGATTTATGCAGTTATTTCATCATGACCTCATGCATTATTTTATTTCTCAGTGTCCTCATTTGTAAGCTGGGAATGATGACACTTGCTGCTTGGAAGAAAAGGAAGAATTTATTTTGCGAATTCCCATTTCACAAGTGAGACCCTGAGATGTAAAATTATGTTTCCAAGGTCTCTCAGCTAGTCAGTGGACAAGGCTAAGGTTTTGAGTCCAAACCGTCAAGACTCCAAAACCTCATGCTCTTTCCCACCAATGGACTCAACAGCTTTCCTGGCCAGGGAAATTTACCTGAAATTGCAGGAGACCAATGCTGGCTACAGCCGGAAGTGCTGCTGGACAAGGCATAAAGAAGTATGATCAGAGAAGGCTTTCTGATGGAAGTGAGTTTCAAGTCAATTCTTCAAATAAGTGGTGCTCTAATGAGAGAAGCTGGGGAGGGCCTTTAACAGTGTGTAACCAGCAGAGGCAGAAGACACGAGGCTGGATGAGGAAGACAGTGGCCACTTGGACAGAAGAGAGGCACAGCAGGAGAGTGGTGAAGGAGGCAGCCGTGTGAAGCTTTAAATAATAGGCTGGGTGTTTCGATTTTATAACCACAGTGGGCTCTTCCGCGGGGGTGGGAAGGGATAAAAGCGGTGTTTCTGAAAAATGATCCTGGTAACTGTGTGAGGATGAGCTATGGCAGAGAGCCGGAGAGAGACTCAGAGTAGCTAGGTAAGTGATTCTGTGGCTGACAAGAGGAAGGTAGTCCTGAATGAGGATGGCGGCTGTGGAAGTACACACGAAACGAAGTAAAAATTGCCTTCGTGAACTCAGCTCTCACTAGTCACTGTGTATTGGGCTGAGGAAGCTGTACACACGGGCTCACAGACTGCTCGCTGCAATCTCAGATACAGTAGCGTCCTACTTTGCAAATGAGGAAAGTGAGGCTCCCAGAGACTCGGTGACCTTCCTGATAAATGCAGGCATTATAATAGTGAGTTAATAGTTACAGATCCCCTGGAGAAGGGAATGAGCCCTTCTCTCTTCCCTCTCCCTATGGGTAACCACTAGCTTTTGGCTTCCCTCATAGCTCAGTTGAGCTCATAAATCATCTGACTGAATTGCAGGAGACTCAGGTTTGATGATCCCCTGGAGAAGGAAATGGCAACCCACTCCAGTATCCTTGCCTGGAGAATCCCATGGACAGAGGAGCCTGGCAGGCTACAGTCCACGGGATCGCGAGAGTTGGATACGACTTAGCAGCACATATGACAGGTGCTGTACTAAGGACATAGTTTATGCGTTATTTCATTCTACACTGGAGGTACTACAGTTATCTCCATTTTACAGAGGTGAAAACAGAGGCTCTGGGAAGTGAAGTAACTTACTCAGAGTCATACTCAACTGATAAGAAGCAAGGTCAAGATCTGAACAAACTTTGTGTGGGCTCCAAAACTCACGCTCTGACCCACTACATTGATGGGAAACATGTTTGGCCTCTGCAGTCCTGGCTGGCTGGGTTACGTGCCTCGCTGTCGTTGTTCAGTTGTAAAGCTGTGTCCGACTCTTTGTGACCCCATGGACTGCAGCACGCCAGGCTTCCCTGTCCTTCGCCATCTCCTGGAGCTTGCTCAAACTCATGTCCATTGAGTCGGTGATGCCATCCAACCACCTCATTCTCAGTTGCCCCCTTCTCCTTCTGCCTTGAATCGTTCCCAGCATCAAGGTCTTTTTCAATGAGTCGACTCTTCATATCAGGTGGCCAAAGTACTGGAGCTTCAGCATCAGTCCTTTCAATGAATATTAAGGGTTGATTCCCTTTAGGATTGACTGGTTTGATCTCTTTGCAGTCCAAGGGACTCTCAAAAGTCTTCTTCAGCACCACAGTTCAAAAGCATCAGTTCTTTGGCGCTCAGCCTTCTTTATGGTCCAAGTCTCACATCCGTATATGACTACTGGGAAATATTATAACTTTGACTAGATGGACCTTTGTCGGCAAAGTGATGGCTCTGCTTTTTAATACACTATCTAGGTTTGTCATAGCTTTTCATCCAAGGAGCAAGTGTCTTTTAATTTTGTGGCAGCAGTCACCATCTGCAGCAATTTTGGAGCAAAAGAAAATAAAATCTGCCACTGTTTCCACCTTTCCCCCATCTACTTGCTACGTGCCTGGTAGCATGGGGCAGAATTCCATTTCAGCAAAGGAGCCTCTGCTATTCACCTGAGGGGACTGGAAAGATGAACCAGGAAACATTTTTCATTTGTAGCTTGTAAAGGAAGTTGCCACAATCAATGTGTCTAATCCAGGCTGCTTAGGAGGGTGAGAGAAAAGGGAATAAATCCTCATCCTGCTTCCCACACACATACCATGTGGTTTTGCTGTGCAAATCAGGGCAGAATTACAACTCACCCCATGAAGGGGTCTTGGGATGCTTTCTGTGGGCCCCAGACCCACTCAGAGGGCACCTTGCTGTCCCTTCTGGTTTGTGGTAGACCAAAATGCTCAGAGTTGAATTTTTCAATAAACCATTCATCCTGCAGCTATTCTGCAGAAAGAAAAGGTCACAGGCTTCTGAAATATCACCATTGCATCTGCGCTTACATCGTCAAGGTGGACCCAAGATTGGGGGACAAATCCGGGTACAGAGGTGTTCTTCCTGCCTGGGAACATCTTCGGGGAGGCTGGAGACACTTGAAAGAGCTTTTCCTCCGACAGTTCATTTTGAAAGCGTAAGTGCTGCTCCAGACTAATTGTTCCGACCAGTGCATTCTTTAAATTCTGTTTTCATTTTTTTTATCAAAGGAACATGCACACACAATTTAAAGAGTCAGACAGCTGTATGAAGCTGGATTTAAAAAATAGTCTTCTTTGACCTCCTCTCCCAGAAGCAATCATTTCCTGCTATTTTGGTTGATTCTTTTCGTAGTTTACCTCCATATCTCTAAAAAACACGCATTCAACACGACTTCTTGATTTTTTCTGTTTTAGAAATTGGCTATTGACTTCTCTCTCTGCAAGAGGAGAATTTAATTCCAGTTTATCTCCATCTCAGCTGCCACCTCATGCAGACCCACTTTCAAGCCCTCTTGTTAGATAGTAATTTTAGATAATTGGTGTTTTTGTTGTCTTGATCATGAAAATGTTATCCACTGATGCACCAACAGAGTATATTATGCTTTAAACAGTTTTCTTCCTGGAGAAACTTTTTGTTTTCCTTACAGCCCCTTCTTTTTCATTGGTTCCAATGCGAAGAGTTGACTCATTGGAAAAGACTCTGATGCTGGGAGGGATTGGGGGCAGGAGGAGAAGGGGACGACAGAGGATGAGATGGCTGGATGGCATCACCGACTCGGTGGATGTGAGTTTGAGTGAATTCTGGTAGTTGGTGACGGACAGGGAGGCCTGGCGTGCTGCGATTCGTGGGGTCACAAAGAGTTGGACACGACTAAGAGACTGAACTGAACTGAACTGAACTGAGGGGTTTATATATTTCTTACTAATATAAAGTCTTCCTGACTTTTTTTTTTTTTTTAATTTTTGGCTGCTCTGGGTCTTCTTACAGCACACAGGCTAAGATTGCAGCATGTGGGTCCTTAGTTTCCAGACCAGGGATCCAATCCATGTCCCCTGCATTGGAAGGCAGATTCTTAACCACCGGGGCATCAGGGAAGACTCTTCTGGGCTTCGTTAATTTCCTCTCAATACATTTAACTCCATTTGGTGGCTCAGCTGGTAAAGAATCCACCTGCAAAATGGGAGACCTGGATTTGATCCCTGGGTTGGGAAGATCCCCTGGAGAGGGCATGGCAACCCACTCCAGTATTCTTGCCTGGAGAATCCCATGGACAGAGGAGCCTGGTGGGCTGCGATCCACGGGGTCCCAAAGTGTCTGACACGACTGAGCGACTAAGCACAGCACAGTATTCTATCAGTTCCTGGAGGGCCCTTTTCAGCCCCACTTCTGCTAGTTTCTCATAACCTGTGTCTTCTTTTTCCTTGGTTGCGTGCTCACTCAATCATGTCCGACTCTTTGAGACCCCATGGATGGTAGCCCACCAGGCTCCTCTGTCGTAGAATTTTCCAGGCAAGAATACTACAGTGAGTTGCCGTTACCTGCTTCAGGGGATCCTTCCCAATCCAGGGATCGAACCCAGGTCTCTTATGTCTCCTGCATTGGCAGGCAGAATCTTTACCACTGAGCCACCAGGGAAGCCCCTGGTTTACCCCCTTAGTTTTGGGAACATATTCATTAGTAGTTTCAAAGGGCTGTTTGGAAGTCACTTTTTTTCCCTCACTTCTGAAAATGCCTTTATGGTGCAGAATTTGAAATTACTTCCAAACTGCTGACTCCTGTCCAATGTGAATATGACATCCGATGCCATTTTGACTCTGGAAATGTGGTATAAACCCTGTTTTTATTTATGTACTTAGTTTTTTTAATGCCCTGTCTGGAAGCTAGGAGGATCTTTTTTCTACCCCAGTGTTCTGAAATTTCATGATGATGGGCTTGGTGAAGTTTACTTTCATTTATGGATCCAAAAGCTGTCCTTGGGTTCAGAGGGAGGTGCCTTCATTTCTCTTTTCTCTTTAGAATTCCTATTACTTGCGTGTAAATCTAACCATGTACTCTATTTTCTCTCTCTTTTTGATCTTATTTTGTATTTCTCTGTTTTTTTGTACTTTCTGGGATATATCCTCAAATTTACCTCCCACCTTTTTCATATTTTAAACTCTTTCCTGCTTACTTCTATAAAAGGGTGGGAGGGGGGCATCCTGCTTTCACTTAAAAAATGCAGTCTCTTCGGTTATCTTTTATCTATTTATTTTTAAAGTTTTCTTCTGATTGTATAGGCTGTTTCTTCTAAGGAGTTTTTCACTTTCTCTCTCTCTCCCCCTCATCCCCTTATCCCTCCTCGTGCTGTACCTGTGTTCTTCATATTCAAGGCTTTCCCCAAGTGTCTGATAATTCTCAGCTGAACACTCCTGTTTAAGTTTAGGGCACTAGAAAGGGGATGGCTTCAGGGCTCACCATGAGTTGAATCAGTTGGTCCATCTCACTGGGGATCTCCAGTCCCTTAAACTGAGCTTCCCGGGTGTCTCAGTGGTAAAGAATCCACCTGCCAATGCAGGAGAGGCAGATTTGATCCCTGGGTCGGGAAGATCCCCTGGAAAAGGAAATGGCAACCCACTCCAGTATTCTTGCCTAGGAAATCCCATGGGTAGAGGAGACTGGCAGGCTACAGTCTATGGGGTTGCAAAAGAGTCGGACACAACTGAGTACCCAGCAGAGAGAGAGAGAGAGAACTCCTTAAACCCATGAGATTCCCACACGAAAGACTCTTCTAGACTCTGACTGGAAGGTTTCTGAATCTGGCTGACCGTGCTCTGGCAAATGACTTAACGAAAACGATGAGTGGTTTCAACGTTCAGTATGTCAACTTGCAGACGTAAAGTCCATTTTCAGAAAAGGACCCCTATCCTCAACGGTGCTCGACGCCTGATATTTCTGAGACCCTCTGCTTTACCCCCACTGGAAAAGAAACTCTACTGTTCTCTCTCTGGGTGTGTGAGGGGCCATTGTCCATCATATAGGAAGCAGATCTGGGAGACCAACAGCTTCCTAATGAAATGCCAACCAACCTTCCTGTTTGGAGTCCCATCATCACCTCTGCTTGCAGAGTTATCTCATTGCTGTAACTCCCAGGCATTCTGGAAGCAAATCTGGTTGCCTTTTGGTTCTCCTGAGGGCCAGCTGAGGGCTCCATGTTCTGAGCATACTGTCAGTACTGTGCATCCATTTGTTCCCCAGCTTCCCCATCTTTATGCCTGATTTTTCTTCTCTCCTTTGTCCTTGAGGGTTTACCCTTTGAAGTCTCATGTGAGCAGATGCGCAGGAAGAAGCCGAGGTAAAATGTGTGTGTCTAAGTTACCGTTTGAAAGTGGACGTATAGAAGGTGGGTTGTGACACCACTTAATCCCTTGAAAAAAAACCATCTAGGGCACCTAGGTTTTTAGGCAACTGAGGCTGATGGGTCCTGGGCATCTGGGCTCACTGTCTCTTCCCGGGTGCATTTTCAGTGAGGCAAGAACGCTGGGCCGGGAGAGGAAAAAAGGGATTAATCACAGCTCTGATTCTTACTCCTCGTTATCCTTGGTCTCATCTGTAGTCTCAAGATACTAACCACCAACTCGACGCACTTTCAGGATTCTAAGTGGGATCAAATAGGATAATGACTGTGAAAGCACTTCAAAAAGCATAAAGTACTACAGACACACAAGGCTTTGCTGTTACTTAAACCTCACTTTCATATCCCGAAATTCAATCTAACATTCCCTTGGCCTGTCTTCAGGGGAGAGAGGTTTGTCTCCAGTAATCTTATAAATCACCCTTCTGACGTTCAAAAGAATATCCTTTAGTCATACAGACATATGACATAGGACAGTGTTTCTCTCTCCACCAACACTGTCCAATCCGTTGCTGAAGACACCTGGGCCCCACGTCACCCTTAACAAACATCCAAGATAGTGTCACCTAAAAGAGATGACTGACAGGGGACTCTTTTGGGGGGGTCTGTGCCAGAGTGGGTCTGCATGCCACAGTGGGTCTGTAGCTGAGCTACATGTATCCTTCTTGGCCAAGGTCAGAAATAAAGGAGAAAGAGTCATTAAATATATCCAAACAATAGATACAGTATACCCTTGAGAAAGAGAGGGGTGGTAGCTTTGTGTGTGGTTCCATGAAAAGATACCCACTATTAAGTAATAGAGGGCTTCCCAGATGGCCCTAGTGGTGAGGAACCCGCCTGCCAATGCAGTAGACATAGAGATGCAGGTTCGATCCCTGGGACCGGAAGATCCCCTGGAGGAGGGCATGGCAACCCTCTCCAGTAGACACAGAGATGCAGGTTCGATCCCTGGGACCGGAAGATCCCCTGGAGGAGGGCATGGCAACCCTCTCCAGTATTCTTGCCCGGAGAATCCCTTGGGCAGAAGAGCCTAGGGGGATGCAGTCCATAGGGTCTCAAAGAGTCAGATACGATTGAAGTGACTAAGCACGCACGCATGCATTAAGTGATAAAAACAAGATGCAGAACCGTGAGAATGATTCCATTCCTAAAATAAAACAACAGCCATATCTATCTGTATGTATGTATCCATCAGTTCAGTTCAGTCGCTCAGTCGTGTCTGACTCTCTGTGACCCCATAAATTGCAGCACGCTAGGCCTCTCTGTCCATCACCAACTTCTGGAGTTCACTCAAACTCATGTCCATCGAGTCAGTGATGCCATCCAGCCATCTTATCCTCTGTCGTCCCCTTCTCCTCCTGCCCCCAATCGTATTTACATACCATCGATACAAAGAAAAGATCTGGTTGCCTTCTCACCAAACCACTCATGGTGGCCACTTCTGGGGAATGGGTTTGGAGGTGGCGAAAGACTTCTCCTTCTTACTTTATATACTTGTGAACAGCTTAATTTTTTCCATAACATACATGTATTATTTCTAATCATGAAGAGATTAAATCTGAAAGAGTAAAAAAGAAAACAGAGTCTGGGAGGAATAATACAGGTAGTAAGAGGTCAGGAGAAGCCCAGTGGTGGAGGAGGTTAAGAAAGAGGCCAGGGTTGGCAAGAGTTGGGGGCAGGTCACCTGCTTCTGCTAGAGACACACAATTGGTGTCCCTCCTCTCAGCTGGTGACTGCAAAAGGATCCCCTTCAGGTCATGTCAACCACCTGCCCATATCTTCAAGCTCCACTATCAACGTAAGGAGAAGAAAAACTTACTTTTTAAAAAATTTCATTTCCACTGAAATAGGATGTATCTTTGATGGGCAGTTCAATGACTTCAAAAAAATGCATATACCCAGGTAAACCACAAGAGGATTTGTTTTAATGCAATCTTCTAAGTGTTAGTCACTCAGTCGTGCCCGACTCTTTGCAACCCCATGGACGGCAGCCCACCAGGCTCCTCTGTCCATGAGATTTTCCAGGCAAGGATACTGGAGTGGGTTGCCATTTCCTTCTCCAGGGGATCTTCCCAACCCAGGGATCGAACCTGGGTCTCCCGCACTGCAAGCAGATTCTTTACTGAGTGAGCTACAAGGAAAGCCCTTTAATGCAACCTTCTAGCTCTATGCAGATGCATGGGTCTGCAGGGGATAGGTTCACTCAGCCATGGATAAATGCAGGAATGGATCACTGTCCAACCCTAGGGGTCTGCCATGGGTCAGAGGTTGTTGTTGGGTGTGGGATTCATATTCCATCCATCTCACTAATCCCCAGCCAGCACCTGCCTGGTGGCACTAGGGAGTCATCATTTCTCTGAGTTCCTCCAGAGTTTCTGATTCTGTCCTCTCCTAATGTGGGTGTCTCTTGGCTTAGAAACTCACAAGCCTCTTGGCAATGTACATGATAACCCTAGACCACACATGCAGTCAGTCTGGCAGGGATGTACTGAGCCGAACAGATCCTTGGAGGTAGACCAGCTCTCTCAAATAAGCCAGCTATCTCTGGCAAATTCCCCTCTCAAAATGGGAGCTCTTAGCTCCCGTGACTCACTGGAACAAGGAACTGTTTCTACAGGCATTGACAGTACCTGGATATAATCGCTCTGGGCTAGCATAATAATCACAATAGCTCACATTTATTGAGTGCTTGCTATAGCCAAGCATTATATTCTAAGCAATTTACATGATTTACCTTTACAACAACACCATGAGATAAGTCCCATCATTATCATCACTTTAAAGATGACAAACTCAGGCAGAGATGTGAGTAACTTGCCCAAGGTCACAGAATTAGTAAGTGATATTGTCAGGACTGGAACCCTGCAGGGCTATGCTTTCTTTCATTGGGAAGGACCGCAAACCCAGGGTTGAAAGTGTCACCTCCTGACTTTTTGGTTGGAGCTTTCTCTGCCAGACTCCGTGGCCTCTGTCTAATCCATAAAGCTGTCAAGTCCACTGTTCTTCTAAAAAGAGGTAAATATACAGTCACCTCCAGGTATTTCTGGGGCCACAAAGAGGTCTGTCTCCAAGCTCTGTCTAGACACAAAATCAACAGAGCACAATGCACAACAGTGTTTTATAGCCAGAGTTATTTTTTTTATCTTGTTGTTTCTTCTTGGAGGAGTTGGCTGATAAATCAGGCCTCACAGGTCCAGAGGAATGTGTGTTTTCGACTTTCAGGAGCCGAGTGAAGGGCGAGCAGGAACGTGGCAGAGAGAGAGAGGCATCTTTCAGAGTCCCTGGCAACCTCACCTCAAGAGGCCAATTCATCCATTTGCAGCAGAGCCCGGGTACTGACTGTCTACCCAGTTCTCAATGACGGTGAACGGGAGGACTCTTCTCCAATTTGCATCTATCCATCTTTGTGGTGAACGCAAGCCATCCTGTGTCATTGCATAAATCACCCTGCATGTTCTGTCCAGAGCCATGTGGTGATAGCAGGGGGACGATGAGTCCAAATTCATCTCAATAGCCGTGCTGCCTGAATTCCCGGAGACTAAGGATTCTCAACTTGATGGCAATTCACTGACCTCCTTCTAAAAGCACTGTCTAATCATTTTATTGGATTAAAGGAACTGTTGCTTTGAGACTTGAGCCCTCTCATTTATCTCAGTCATCTCAGATATCTGGAGATATTCTAGGAGAATGAAAGTGAAAATTTGGGGCAAAGGCAAGTAAAGCAAGAAGTGGAGCTTTTCGTTTTATCACTGTTACCATGGGCTAAAGTGGACAGAAGCACAGTTCTTAAACTTTAGCTTAGAGAATGCCAGTTCTGGGAATATGGTAGGCTATCCTTCCAACTGACTTTCCCATTGGAAAACAAGTAACATACAAGGTTGGAGTAAAACATGTTTAAAAAAAAAATCTTAATATTATTGAAGACATGAGAGAAAGTAAAAAGTAAGCAACTGGATGCCGGGCTGGATGAAGCACAAGCTGGAATCAAGACTGCCGGGAGAAATATCAATAACCTCAGATATGCAGATGACACCGTCCTTATGGCAGAAAGTGAAGAAGAACTAAAGAGCTTCTTGATGAAAATGAAAGAGGAGAGTGAAAAATCTGGCTTAAAACTCAACATTCAGAAAACTTAGATCATGGTATCCAGTCCCATCACTTCATGACAAATAGATGGGGAAACAATGGAAACTGTGACATTTTATTTTGGGGGGCTCCAAAAATCACTGCAGATGGTGACTGCAGCCATGTTTCTTGGAAGAAAAGTTATGACCAACCTAGGCAGCATATTAAAAAGTAGAGACATTACTCTGCCAACAAAGGTCTGTCTAGTCAAAGCTATGGTTTTTCCAGTAGTCATGTATGGATGTGAGAGTTGGATTATAAAGAAAGCTGAGCGCCAAACAATTGATGTTTTTGAACTGTGGTGTTGGAGAAAACTCTTGAGAGTCCCTTGGACTACAAGGAGATCAAACCAGTCCATCCTAAAGGTGATCAGTCCTGAATATTCATTGGAAGGACTGATGCTGAAGCTGAAACTCCAATATTATGGCCACCTGATGTGAAGAGCTGACTCATTTGAAAAGACCCTGATGCTAGGAAAGATTGATGGCAGAAGGAGAAGGGGATGACAGAGGATGACATGGTTGGATGACATCACCAACTCGATGGACATGAATTTGAGTAAGCTCTGGGAGTTGGTGATGGACAGGAAGCCTGGCATGCTGCAGTCCATGGGGTCACAAAGAGTCGGACACAACTGAGTGAATGAACTGAACGGAAGCAACTGGAAAAATTAAAGAAACTTTTTTTCCCAAGAGCAATGGTGTTCTGGAAAAACTTGGGTTGTTGCCAAAGGCTGAAGTCAAGATCTGGGGCTCCTCTTAGGGTAAGGATGAGGCAGAGGTAAACCGCCTCCCCTTCTGCTGAGGGGACTTCAGGGAAGGTTGTCTTTGGGAGATGTGGAGGAATTTGTCATTGTGGGTAGCCTGCTCATGGATTGTATATCACGAGGCTGCATTACGTGGGTGGTCTAGGGGACCTCATAACTTCTGCAGGCCCTGAGCAGAAGCCAAGCGAAGTCTCTCTGAAAAATGGATCTTATATCCATCAATGAATCCCCACAAATAACTTTTCAGAGACAATGAGCAGTATACAGCCCCAAATACCGAGTAACTGAAGTATCAAGGCACCACGAATAGACCAATAGAAACAACAGACATCAGAAACAGACACAAAGACTTCAGATATTAAAATCATCAGGTTAGATCATAAACATGCTTACTGTGTTTAAAGAAATAAAAACTTGAATACATTCATCTGCAGAGGACTGAAGCTATTAAAAAATGACCAAATACATTTGAACAAAGAATCAACGGAACATCTAGAAGTAAAAACACTGTAACTAACACTGAAAACTCAATGGACCACTTTACCAGTGCACAGATGAAACGGAAATAAATGAACTGAAAGGCGGTTCAGGAGGAACAGTTCAGAACGTGGCAGAGAGACATTCAAAAAGGTGGAAAATACACACAACAGGCTAACAGACATGGGCTTAGGTGGTCTAAAGAAAATTCAAACGATAGTACAACAGCATCGTCTTCGGAGCTTGTTAAAACAAAGACGCTCTCCCATTATTTTGATTCCCTCGGCAGGGTCCCAGAAATACATACTATTAGGAGAAGAGGCCATAATACTTTAAGAAGTACTGGAATAGTGACTTCTGGTTGGCAGACTTCGGAAGTTTTTTGTTTGTTTGTTTTTCCGAACTAGATTAAGTTTTTCATCTCTCACTGACTGTACCTTTCCCACCCAGAACAGCTGGCAGAATATGTAATTTTCCTCTGTGGATTATGGTAAATGTGCTTTATTTTAATTCAGTAGGGGTTTAGAGAGGAAAATCAAAATGTGTTAAAACCTAGTAATTCTATATTCCCAAAGTAAGTGATATTTAAGGTGTTCCCCCCCCCCCTAAATTGAGTGTGTGTAAATGTATTACCTTTGCTTATTTGGGGTTTACATACTGCTTGTCTGTTACTCACTCCAGCCTGTGAAGAGCATCTCTCAAAAGTTAGCTAACCACCACTGTGTGTCTGTGGCAGGCTAACTTAACCTCTCTGTCACACGTTCCCCACCTGTAACATGGGCATCCCACCATTTATGTCCCCAGTGACATGCATGAAATGCTCAGCACAGGGCCTGGCACACAGTGAGTGCTCAAACATCGGAAACCATTATTAATAAATGATGTATCCATTTCTTTAATTGCCTGGTGGGCTGCTGTCTATGGGGTCGCACAGAATCAGACACGACTGAAGCGACTTGGCAGCAGTAGCAGCAGCAGCTTCAACCTCTCAGACTTCCTTCTTGCTTTCTCTCTAAATTCCTTGTGCTTCTTCAAAGACAGCCACTTCTTGGCACCACTGTCTTAGTCTCACTCCTTTGCCTAATCCCTTAATATCAGGCCCTGCATATGTCTAACAAACATATGTCTGACGAATATTAAATGTCTAGCACATATTAAAAGCTTGCATTATTAAACTGAGACACATGGCCCCTGGTAATTCCAGGAATGCCTTCCCAAAGATGCAGAAAGTGGATGAAAGCCTCGTGGCTTATCATCATGCTCTTGCCTCCAGAATTCTATCCTGCAGAGTCAGGAGTCTGTACGAGCTTCAACAGGGAATAGATGGGGGACTGGCAACTTGCCACTGTGCCCAGTGGAGCTGGGGCTTGTGGGCTTTCTGAAGCCAAGCAGAGCAAGGCTCCCAGGAACGCAAAGGCACTGATAAGTAGCGGAGGCTGCCAAATTCTGAGGTCACTCAAGGCTGTTACATTTCTTCCTACATTTCCCCACTTAATTTCTCGTCTCTTTTATCATTTTCTCATGTCTTCTATCTCTGAAACCCACAAAGCTGCACACTTCTTAGTGATCAGAGCTATATAGTTTCAAGCCTCATTTACTCTCTCTGGAAAGGGCTGGATTACAAGCAATAGCTTCACACCAGGGACATAATTCCAAGCCAGAGGGATGGGGAACCACTCCCTGTTTAAAGTTGGTCAATTTCTCTTCCTTAGTTCTCCTTCTCACCATGACGATTTGTTTCCAGCTATTTCCACAGGTCCTCTGGATAACCAGTTTCTTTCTGTGATCCACAGGCCCAGATGAGTCTCAGGGCCAAGAGCAGGGAAGGCAAGATACGATGTTAACTAGCAGCTAAGAGCAGTCATTCTGACTTTTTATTTCTAATGCTTTGGGTCAATTGTGAACTAAGTGTGTGTGTGTGTGTGTGTGTGTGTGTGTGTGAGACAGAGAGAGGGAGGGAGGGAGGGAAGGAGGAGGAGAAGGAGGCAGGCAGGCAAAACTGACTCCCATCCCCCCTCAGGGCCTTCTTATTAACAATTAAATGACACTTTAATAATAATAACACTTCAAAGTGTTATTCAACCATTAATAATTGAGCAACTTTTCAAAACAATGTTGGGGCTGCTTTCTCAGGAGAGAAGGAGAGCTATAAGTGGAAATATGGCAGTCTATTGAAAGAGCCCACATTTAATTAGTCACTTTTAATTCAATTTAGGTAGGGTCTACAGAAAACAGCTCACACCCAACTCCCACAGCAGGAAAAGCTAGAGAAGTTTCAGAAGCATCCTTCACAGAAGCCTGGACCACTTGCTCCTGAAGACCTCAGGACCTCCCGTGAACTCCTGCACTCACCAGCCTCCTGGTCTTAGGAAGGTTTCTCTGCTTGATTTCATTTTACTCAACTGTAAAATCTGGGCAATAAATACCCTAAGGAGGTTATTGTGAGATGATGCTTATCAAGCACTTAATTTGCCTAGGACCCGTTATGCAGAACATGTAGAAAAATGTTATCTGCAAAAACACCACGGTGAAAATGGAAGATTAATGACCTCAAGGCAGCAGGGGTTTTGAGGAAGACATTTTTTCACTTGAGTCCTATATTCTTGACAAGTTCATGTTGGGTCACAGTTGAGCTTCCAGTTGTCCCAGAGGTCGCCTAAGGCCAGGCTGAACCTCAGGAGGTGGCATGTCTCCAGCTGAGTTCCTCATCAGCGGCTCGTCTTGCAATGCGCCCCTCCCTCCATTTCTGTTCTCGGGGTCTCCATCCTTCCATTTCCTCAGGCCAGAGCTTTGGCACCATCCCTGACTCTTTTCTCACACTCCACATCAAATCCAGAAACAAGCCCAGTGGACCCTGCTTTCAGGACAAAGCCCCTTTCATCCAACTGCTTCCCACCACCTCCAGTTACCACCTGGTCCCAGCTACCAGCCTACGGCCTGGATTACAGCAGCGGCTCCCGCCGTGCCGCTTCTCCGTGTTCACCACTGCCCCCTACAGTCTACTTTCAACACAGCAGCCAACGAGATCCGGTGAAAACATGAGTCAGATGTCACTCCTCTACCCAAAATGCTCCACGGCTCCACCTCACCCGGAGTGGAAGCCAAAGTTGCTTCTGTGTCTCCCAAAGCTTCAGCATCTGGTTCCAGCCTCCTGTCTCTCCTCGATCCCTCCCTCACTCTGCTTCGGCCTCACAGGGCGCCCTGCACAGCCTCCTACCACTTATTTATCATGTTTCTAGTCTGTTTAGAATCTAAGCCCCTTGAGGACAGGGATTTCTGCTCACTTTGTTCACTGCTATATGTTCAGTGTCTGTGAGCATCTGGCTGAGCAGATTCTCTGTATATGCATTTGTTGAAGAAATGACACCAACGAAAGGATATTCTAGGAAAAGCAGCATTGAAGTTGTGTCCCTGGCAACTCAGGTCCACTGGACCACAAGCAGCAGAAAGGGATAAAGAGACAGACAAATCCCAGGGGGAGAACAGTTGCTGGCTTGTGGTGGAACCGACCTTCAAATAATGGTGCAGATGAGGACAACGAGAGTACATTCAGGCAGGCAACAGTGACCTGAAGCTGGGATTCAAACTGGGCGTGATACTTTGTGAAGGACACCAACATTCTCTATGTCTTCCCTGATGGAACACTGGGCTGACCGTTTTAGATGTGTGCTTTATTTAAACCACGCCCTCCCAGTAGTCTAAAGAGGCAAGTATTATCATAATAGCTCATTTTACAGATAGGGAGGCCAACCAGGTCTGCACAGCTAGGAAACTGCAGAACTGGATTCAAACTCACATCGATAGGATCCACTCCACCAGCAGCTCCCAAGAGGTCTTTCAGCAGCAACAAACTTCTGAGATATCGATTATAATAAAATTAAGTTTCTGGGTTTTGCCCTTTGATTCAGAATCTCCAGGGATACAGCCCAGGAATCTCTGCTGAGTGAATGCCTTGGGACTCCCTTCTCAGCCAGGGCATTCTGACTTCCTGCCTCAACATTATTCAAAAGAATAATGAAAGAATTATGCTACAAACAGAACTTATCCTGCTGTTCAGCCCAGTTCACACTTAAGGAGGGTTTATGACCAAGATAATCACGATGGTGTGATCACTCACCTAGAGCCAGACATCCTGGAATGTGAAGTCAAGTGGGCCTTAGAAAGCATCACTATGAATAAAGCTAGTGGAAGTGATGGAATTCCAGCTGAGCTATTTCAAATCCTGGAAGATGATGCTGTGAAAGTGCTGCACTCAATATGCCAGCAAATTTGGAAAACTCCACAGTGGCCATAGGACTGGAAAAGGTCAGTTTTCATTCCAATCCCAAAGAAAGGCAATGCCACAGAATGCACAAACTACCACACAATTGCACTCATCTCACATGCTAGTAAAGTAATGCTCAAAATTCTCCAAGCCAGGCTTCAGCAATACATGAACCGTGAACTTCGAGATGCTCAAGCTGGTTTTAGAAAAGGCAGAGGAACTAGAGATCAAATTGCCAACATCTGCTGGATCATCGAAAAAGCAAGAAAGTTCCAGAAAAACATCGATTTCTGCTTTATTGACCATGCCAAAGCCTTTGACTGTGTGGATCACAAGAAACTGTGGAAAATTCTGAAAGAGATGGGAATACCAGACCACCTAACCTGCCTCTTGAGAAATCTGTATGCAGGTCAGAAAGCAGCAGTTAGAGCTGGACATGGAACAACAGACTGGTTCCAAATAGGAAAAGGAGTACGTCAAGGCCATATATTGTCACCCTGCTTATTTAACTTCTATGCAGAGTACATGATGAGGAACGCTGGGCTGGAGGAAGCACAAGCTGGAATCAAGATTGCCGGGAGAAATATCAATAACCTCAGATATGCAGATGACACCACCCTTATGGCAGAAAGTGAAGAGGAACTAAAAAGCCTCTTGCTGAAAGTGAAAGAGTGAAAGAGTTGGCTTAAAGCTCAACATTCAGAAAACGAAGATCATGGCATCTGGTCCCATCACTTCATGGGAAATAGATGGGGAAACGGGAAACAGTGTCAGACTTTATTTTTCAGGGCTCCAAAATCCCTGCAGATGGTGACTGCAGCCATGAAATTAAAAGACACTTACTCCTTGGAAGGAAAGTTATGACCAACCTAGATAGTATATTCAAGAGCAGAGACATTACTTTGCCAACAAAGGTCAGTCTAGTCAAGGCTACGGTTTTTCCAGTGGTCATATATGGTTGTGAGAGTTGGACTGTGAAGAAGGCTTAGCGCCGAAGAATCGATGCTTTTGAACTGTGGTGTTGGAGAAGACTCTTGAGAGTCCCTTGGACTTCAAGGAGATCCAATCAGTCCATTCTGAAGGAGATCAGCCCTGGGATTTCTTTGGAAGGAATGATGCTAAAGCTGAAACTCCAGTACTTTGGCCACCTCATGTGAAGAGTTGACTCATTGGAAAAGACTCTGATGCTGGGAGGGATTGGGGGCAGGAGGAGAAGGGGACGACAGAAGATCAGATGGCTGGATGGCATCACGGACTCAATGGACATGAGTCTGAGTGAACTCCGGGAGTTGGTGATGGACAGGGAGGCCTGGCGTGCTACGATTCATGGGGTTGTAGAGAGTTGGACACAAATGAGCAACTGAACTGAGCTGAACATCAATGTTGGAAAAGCCGTACAAATTAAATGCTATGATGTTCAAAGGCAGGAGGATGGTCTCTGGCTAAGAAGTGAGAAGTGGGCATGACTCATCAGGTAGGTGGTATGTGAGATGGTTCTGGAAGGATAGAAGCAATTTTAGCAAGTGGAGCTGGAGACAGAATGTTTTATGTAAAAAGAAGCAGCACTGGCTAGTAGAAGGTGGGGAACGGCAAGAGCCATTTGAAGAATGATAAACAATTCAGTTTTGCTGGGGCTGGGGGATAAGTGTGAAGAAGTCCATTAGAGTTGAAGCTCTGAATGCCAGGGTAAGGAGCTTACTCTTGATTTAAAAGGCAAAGGGTGGTAGGGGTAGAGCATGGTCTTTGGAAGGGGTTTGAATGGGGGAGTTGACTCTGCAGGCAAGACTGAGGATAAGAAATCTGACACTGAGTGCAGGGTGGATGGACCTGAGGGAGAACAATGAGGAGGGAAGAACAGCTGGCATGGGAACCATGCAAAGCAAAGAAAGGCGACAGTTTCCAGAAGAGGATCCTCAGTGGAGGAAGGGCAAGGGCAGGAGCAACGGGAGATCCCCAGGAGGAAAGAAGCTGAAGGAACTCACACTGGGCGGCCTCCGTGCCGTCCATAAAGTTGGAAGCATGAGCTTCTGCAGGATAGCGCTGGGGGTTGAGTATGAGGATGGTTTAACACTGTGGCAGCTGATGGACCACCAACCCATAGGAGATCAGTAAGAAGGATCCACTTCACCCTAGTACTGGTTCTCGTACTAGCACTAGTAAGGGTCTATCTGATGCTAGGTATCAAGAATTTGTACTGACTCAAGTCAGTTCTTAGAAGACCCTTCTTGAGGAGTCAGAAAAAGCAAAGTCTTACCATGGGAACAGAATTATTCATGACATGCCAGTCTTAACAGCTACACTACAACCTAAATGTCCACACTCTTTTAAAAGCATCATTTTCAAGCTCAAAGATTGATGTGGCTTGTGTTCTGTCTGAAGTCTGCCTTGAGGCGGGTCCAAAGAGACATCTTAATTTGCTGTATTAGTCGTGAAAACACCATATCTACGAGTTTGGTTTCTCCTTGCTATTTATCACTGTTATGAGGAACTCAGCTTTTTCACGGTAATTTTATTTCCTCACCACTGATTTTGGTTGATACCCCCTGGCTAAAGTCAAATTCACTGGTTTCAGATTTCAGCTCTAATACATATACACACACACAACTGTTGCTAAACAGTGAAATGAGTGACATTTACAGCTTCGCTTTCCTTGTGGAGGCTACCCTATTGATCATAACTGACATTTACTTAAACAGTCCCTAGCAGAAAAGTACCTCCTGATTCTATCTCCTTCTAAAATGCCAACAAATATGCCCGAGGCAGGGAAAAAAACACCCAGAATAATATCATCTCTTCCTTGCCCTACAACCATGTTGCTTTGTTAATATTATAACTTTAATGATTTCTTTGGTTCTTGATGGCTCATGATGTTAGTCTAACCCTCAACCAGTATCGATTCTCCTCCTGTTAAAAACAAGCATCAGCGAGGCACCAAAAACTGCCTGCCCAAGCTTATTGCTATGCTGGGAGTTTATATCATGCATATTAAATCTGGACAGCATTTAGGCTGAAGCAATCTTCACTTTATGATCTTGTTGGTTTTTAAAGCGAATGTTAATGAAATATGCATCACTTATGGCAAATGGCAGTCCCAGTGGGGGACATTTTAATTAGTATAGTTTGTTCAAAGAAAAGCAAATTTAACTCCACTTCATCTGTCACCCAGCTGCCCTGCAACCGGAGGCAGAGGGAAAAGAGAGTAGAAGAAAAGACAAATGAGCATTTGCAGGTCAGCTTGTGAGTTAGAGGAAGAAGAGTCCTGACAGATTGATTCCAGGCACAGTAGCTCTGAACCTCTCTTCATGATGAAACACTTTAGTTTCCACACTTGCCACGCTCTGAGGCCATCCTTCAAGGTGGCTGATTACCAGAAAATTCAGGCATTTGTGATGATGTTCGTAGGCTTGTCATTGGCCTATACTTAGGGTTGTACTCGTTTCTCAGGGCTGCTGGAACAAATGACCACAAACTGGGTGGCTTAAAGAACAGACATTAAAGCTCTAGGGAAGAATCCTTCATTGAGTCTTCTTAGCTCCTGCAGGTTGTTGGCAATCTTTGGTATGCCTTGGACTGTGGATGCATCATTCCAATCTCTGCCTCTGTCTTCACACAGTCCTGTATATCTGTGTCCAAACTGCCTTCTTATTATAGGGATGCCAGTCATATTAGATTTGGAGCCTACCCACTCCAGTACTCTTGCCTGGAAAATCCCATGGATGGAGGAGCCTGGTGGGCTGCAGTCCGTGGGGTTGCGAAGAGTTGGACACGACTGAGCGACTTTACTTTGACTTTTCACTTTCATGCATTGGAGAAGGAAATGGCACCCACTCCAGTGTTCTTGCCTGGAGAATCCCAGGGACGGGGGAGCCTGGTGAGCTGCCGTCTATGGGGTCGCACAGAGTCGGACATGACTGAAGCAACTTAGCAGCTAGCAGTAGCAGCAGCATAATCTCATATGATCTCATTGTGACAGTCAGTTTTATGTATCAACTTGGCTGGGCTTCCCTGGTGGCTCAGATGGTAAAGAATCTGCCTGCAATTCAGGGGACCCAGATTCAATCCCTGGGTCAGGAAGATCCCCTGAAGAAGGGAATGGCAACCCACTCCAGTATTCTTGCCTGGGAAATCCCATGGACAGAGGAGCCTGGTGGGCTACAGTCCATGGGGTCACAAACAGTTGGACACGACTGAGTGACAAACACTTTCAATTTTTTCACTTTTTTGGCTAGGCTATGGCACATAGCTTTGAGTCAAGCACTAGTCTAGATGTTGCTGTGAAGGTATCTCTTTAAATGTGATTAATATTTAAATCAGAAGACTGAGAAAATCTGAGGGTTGAGAAAAGCAGATTGCCCTTCATAATGTGGGTGAGCCTCATTCAATCAGTTGAAGGTCTTAAGAGAAAAGACTGACGTTCTTCAAAGAAAAAGGAATTGTGCCCCCAGATGGCTTCAGATTCAAGACTGCAATATCAACTCTCCCCTGGGTCCGCAGCCTATGGGCCTGCCCTGCACATTTGGACTTGCCAGCTCTCACAATCAACTGACCTTATTCTTTAAAATCAATTAATCAACCTCTTTCTGTTTCAAAAGACAGACAGATAGATATTGGTTCTGTGTCTCTGGAGAACCCTGACCCTGACTAATATACTCAACTTGATTGCATCTGCAAAGATTCTATTTCCAGATAAGGTCCTGGGTAGACATGAATTTCAGGAGAACATTAATTCAATCCAGTACAGATATGTTGACTAGGGCCTCACTGTTAAAAGCATGAGGCTTGGATCAGTGGCCATGGGATCTTCCAAGAGCTTGGTAGAAATGCAGTCTCCCCTACCCCATCCCCATTCACGGGATCCAGTGAATCTGAATCTCCAATTTTTTTGAGAGTCCTGGTCTTCTCCTTATTACAAATGAGCCTTTGTAATTTTTACAGTTGTAGGGTGAATCAAGATCATTATCTTTTTTAGTATGTTTAAAATTTATAGCAGTGGTAATGTTGGCTTTCAGTGATTTGATAGATTCTACTCAGAAGTGTCTTTGTCGAGTTTCTAGAAAAAAACTGGACCATTCTCCCCTCTCTTCTGGGGTTCTAATTATACTTTAACCACTCAGATGATTTGTATGCACACCGTAGTTGGAGAAGCATTGGGCTAGAAGACTGATTTTCCAGCCATCGTGTGTGTGTTCAGTCGCTTCAGTCATGTCCGACTCTGTGTGAACCCTATGGATGCTAGCCCTCGAGGCTCCTCTGTCCATGGGATTCTCCAGGCGTGGAGAATGGAACCCACTGGAGTGGGTTGCATGCCCTCCTCCAGGGGATCTTCAGGACCCAGGGATCAAACCCGTGTCTCTTATGTCTCCTGCATTGGCAGGCATGTTCTTTACTATTAGCGCCATCTGGGAAGCCCCTTCCAGCCATTATGGTATCTGTAGTAAAATGCTTGGAGTCTAGACATTGTAACAGTCAGACAACCTTAAAGTAAAGGGTCAGGGGAGAGGAACTAAGAGAGATAGTTGAAGTAGCAGGGAATTTTGAAATAAGTCATGTCTCATTAAGAAGCACCTTACCAACAGTTGAGACTAAATAAAGTATCAAATGAGCAGACAAAAGAATAAAGTGGGCTCTTTAAGATACAGAGGAGGCTTTCTAATAAACCAGCTTCTATTTACAAGGAAAGCCTTTAGGCAAAAGAAAAATTTCATTACCACCGTCCAGAGCCCAGATCACTTTTCCCCCTTTTTGTGTCATCGATGCTATACTGATGTGACAACTTGGGAACGTTGTCTCACTCTAATACTTAAGGCTTGCTCTAGGTTCCTACCGTAACTCATGTTGACGTGGAGAAATGTTTCATTTTCAGATCCATATGTATGAATTTTTAACGAACCATGTCAAAGAAATCAAGTATTTCCCCCTCTACCCCCTACTCGGAGGAATCAGATTTTGACCTTCTGCCAAACAGCTATAAATCATGTTCAGCAGGAAGCCAAGCAGGAACCAGGGGCTGCTGCACACGGATTAGCCAGTTAATTTCACTCCGTCAGACCTTCACCTGAGCTGTCACAGGATGGAGAGAGGAGGGAAGGGGGAGGGTAGCAGGAAGGAAGGAAGGGGAGAAGGAATGAAGGAAGGACTCTAAACAGAACTCCACAGTCACCGACTAAAAACAGTAGGCACTCAAAGGTAGAAGTAGAAAAATTAGAATTCAGGTGAGGTTATTTTATTGTTTAAACACCTCAATCACGAGAATCTTTGGCATATGAATCCCCTCCTCCTGTATTTATTTGGTTATATATTTCTTTAAGTAAGATGACTTAAAAGTGGGGGTGGGGGGGAAAAGATGAGAGTTTTGAAAAAGTAGAATGAAAATAAATGATTTCCTTTTTCAAGAGCACTTTCCTAGAATTTCTATGAACTATGGAAAACACAGCAGGGTCTTCCCAAATAAAGCCTCAATCAACACTTAAAAGGGAGCTGTGACAGTAAAGCCAATCAGATATCATTTCTTGCCTGGCAATGCAAGGATGATTTTAAAATTGATGGTATTCTATGTTGGCAAGGATGTGGTAAAAAAAAAAAAAAATCCATCCAATTGCTTGTGGGGGTGTAAAAAGAGACAATCCATTTGCAAAATAATTTAGTAATTTAAGGGCGATGAGCCCTAAAACTGTTCATATGTGGTATAAATCCTACGGAAATCCATCCTAAGGAAGCAATCCAAACTGAAACAAAGCTTCACAGCTTTGTCTACAATAATTCAATGGTAAAACCTAAATGTTCACCACTAGGTGTGTGGTTAAGTAAAATAAGGTGTATCCATTGGATAGAACAGCAAGTAATCATTAAGAATGCTTATTAAGAGTTTATAAAAACATCAGTTCAGTTCAGTCGCTCAGTCGTGTCCGACTCTTTGCGACCCCATGAATCGCAGCACGCCAGGCCTCCCTGTCCATCACCATCTCCCAGAGTTCACTCAGACTCACGTCCATCGAGTCCGTGATGCCATCCAGGCATCTCATCCTGGGTCGTCCCCTTCTCCTCCTGCCCCCAATCCATCCCAGCATCAGAGTCTTTTCCAATGAGTCAACTCTTCGCATGAGGTGGCCAAAGTACTGGAGCTTCAGCTTTAGCATCATTCCTTCCAAAGAAATCCCAGGGTTGATCTCCTTCAGAATGGACTGGTTGGATCTCCTTGCAGTCCAAGGGACCTTCAAGAGTCTTCTCCAATACCACAGTTCAAACGCATCAATTCTTCAGCACTCAGCTTTCTTCACAGTCCAGCTCTCACATCCATACATGAGAATACTTATCAGAACAAGTGGGGGGAAAGTAGAATGCAAGACAATAAATAATACCATGGCTAGAAGAACGAGAAGCCACCATTACATATTCACTGAAAAAAATATATGAAGGAAACGCAATTGCTAATAATCACTATTGACAGATGGAGAAAATATGGGTGAATTTTTTCCTCCTCTCTATTTTCAAAGTGTTCTATAATAAGTGTGTGTACCTTTATAATGGAAATATATGATTTTATTTTGTTTTCGAAAAGCAAGTCAGTTGATCTAAGTAAGATTTGAAAAGATGCTCCCTCAACAAACAATAATGATTCAATCATGGCTAATTCAAAGTGAAACATATTTGTAAACACCAGATTTTTTAATCTAACATCCAGATCTGGGACAGGAAAAATCTGACCTGCTGCCTGCTTGCAAAGCATCTAAATCTGTCCAAAATACTGCACTTAAGAAGGTAAAGGAAGAATCAGAGCTGTCAGCTTTAAACTCCTAGACTCCAGGATGAGGCAAATAGCTGTCATAGACACTCCATTTGCTCAAGTTCATTCACTGGAAGGAGCTCCACCGTGCAACCCTGGCAAACAGACAGAGGGATGGACAGGCGGAAATTAGATCGGACATCTCTCCTTTCCAGACAGCATCTCTAATCACAGCACCCTCCTTTCCTGGCAAATCTGTGTACTTGAAAGCTATCATCTACAGCTTTCTGACCTGGCTCAAGCAAGATTTTTGGAAGCAAGCCATCTGTTTCTGGAATGACAAGGAATCTAAGACCATATACAGAGTGCAGGGGTAGCTCATCTGAGTGATGAGCTTATTGATATATTTTCTAAGTAACCTGAATTTTGTTCAATTTTAAATAAAGCAACACTTGGGTGACCTGCTGCTGCTAAGTCGCTTCAGTCGTGTCCGACTCTGTGTGACCCCACAGACAGCAGCCCACCAGGCTCCCCCATCCCTGGGATTCTCCAGGCAAGACCACTGGAGTGGGTTGCCATTTCCTTCTCCAATGTGTGAAAGTGAAAAGTGAAAGTGAAGTCGCTCAGTCGTGTCTGACTCTTAGCAACCCCATGGACTGCAGCCCACTAGGCTCCTCTGTGGGATTTTCCAGGCAAGAGTACTGGAGTGGGGTGCCATTGCTTCAGGTTACATGACCTAAACAGGTTAAATAACAGTAGCAGCAGCAGCACGGAAAAGTGGGACAGACGACTGGGCCTCTTGGGATGGGCAAGCCCAATAGGCCCCGAACTTCACCTAAAGCATCTTTACAATTATAATCGCCTGGGAAGCTTGTATTAGGACAGTGTGGACTGTGTGCATGGCTGAAGTCCATGAGACTCAGTCAAAACATAGAGATCATGGATGGCGGTGGGAAGGATGGCACTGACTTCCTCTCTTCTCTCTAGAAGCTCTCGGGCTCTATTCTTGTAAACCATTCAGGCAGGACAGGGATGAAAGATGCAAAAAAAGAAGCCACCCAGCACTCGAGACAAAGTGAAAACAGAAGCGAAATGTGGTTGTCTGTTCAGTGCTATGAATCAGGGGACTCCTACTAATACGTTTCTTAAACATATTCTCTGGACTTCCCTGGTGATCCGGTGGTTATGAATCCACCGGCCAGTGCAGGGGGCACAGGTTCAATTCCTGCCCCAGGAAGATTCCACATGCCGTGGAGCAACTAAGCCCATGTGCCCCAACTACTGAGCCCATGCTCTGGAGCCCACAAACCACAGCTCCCAAAGCCCATGCACCCTACATTCCCTGCTCGGCAGTGAGAAGCCCGAGCACCACCCACAGAGAGGAGCCCTCACTTGTTGCAGCTAGAGAAAGCTTGCACACAGCAAGAAAGACCCAGCACAACCAAAAATAAATAAATATTTAAAAATTAAAAAAATATATATTCCCCTAATATAGATTTTTATTACATATACGATCCTCTGTCAATCCATATATCAAACATAGAGCTTTCCTTTTTCTTTAAGGTAAAAGATATGTACTTGAACCCTGAAGAGTCACCTCACACTATCCCTCTTAGGAGAAGTGTTCTATATACTGAAGTGGGTTGGCAGATGGTGTGGCAGCCGTGGGGTGGGCCAGGGAGGGCAGGAATTGATGATTTCTTGCCTTTCTTGTCTTGCTGAGGGAAGGAATACTTAAAACGTCCCCTGCATGTGGTTGGTAGGTAGCTTATACTAGCACTCTCCAAAATCCATTTTTTCACCCTGGTCAGTTTCCCTGGTGGCTCACCGGTAAAGAATCTGCCTGCCAATGCTGGAGAGAAGGGTTTGATCCCTGGGTTGGGACGACCTCCTGGAGAAGGAAACGGCAATCCATTCCAGTATTCTTGCCTGGAGAATTCCACAGACAGAGGAACCTGGCAGGCTACAGTCCATGGGGTTGCAAAGAGTCAGACACAACTTAGTGACTGAACAACAACAATAATACAATACTTTATTATTTCTAATCATGACTAAGACCAAACTTCATTAATGTGGAGCTCATAAGCTAATTCGAATCAGACTGAGCGATAAAACACTTCTGTGCTTCTGTGTATTCAGGAGAAAGGGTCTGCTGAATAACTAGAGTGGAGAAAGGAGGCAACATTTAATTGCTGGAAGGGAATAGAGTTTTTTTCAGGCTCCATGTACCTCCAGGCAATCCATCTACCAATTACAAGCAAGTTCTTATCCAGACATTAAAGCAGGCAACTGACCATGTTGGAAGCCCAACCAAAACTGCTTATCTTCAGCCTTCCACAATTCCAGACCTTTTCCTGATCCACCCTGGCTTCCTGCCTAATGCATCTGCATTGCTTTTTCTGTCTGATATCAGACACCTATGCAGACACATGTGGGCAAGGTGGTGAGCGGATCTCTGCTTCAGCTACCTGGGGCGGAAGATGCTGTTTAGCCTCTTGGGTCCCTATTTGTCCTGCTGAACATCATGACTGTTGCGCCCTCCTGGAGAAGATCCAGTTCTAACAACAACCCTGTTTGATCCCTCACATTTGAAAAATTCCAGAAGGGAAGACTGTCATGAAAAGGGAATGGAGGAAGCTGCAATGTTAGCCAACACTTTAAAAAAAGGGAGACCCCATACCAAATCACGGATTTCCATTGCAAATCAAGCGTTCACTGGGCCCGCCATCAGCCAAGCTCAGGACCCTGGCTAATTAAGTAATCTCAGTGGGACGTTGTAGACGTAAGGGCCATGGCTTGGCTCTTGGCTGGAGGGTTCCTGGCAGAGGCTCCATTCATTCTGCACGCAATGTCTAGCTCGTCAAAGCTGATGCAAAGAACAGAGCTGATTGGGCCGCCACTCCTCCACCTGGACGCACAGCCCAGGGCACCCCCGCTCATGTGTCATTTCTCTGCATTCACATTCCATCTGGGTTTTCCCTTCATGCTCAACAAGTCTATCTCAGGTTGTAAATAAGGAGGCGAAGGACAGGGCGGCATGCCAAGGAACGGCTTCTTCTCACATGTGGTGCACAGCGACAAAAACCACTTCCTAGTGTGATCTGAAGAAACTCAAGGAAGATCAAGTGTGCTGTCATTTCTCCTGTGATGAAGAATCCTGCCAGGGAGCAGTGATTGATAGTCCAATTCTTCAAAAACGCATCTTTCTAAAAATGCAGATTAAACTTTCAGAAATAGCTTTGGTGCTCCTCCAACTCTTTCTTCCCCAGGGCATGCCCCGCCCCACCATGGCTTAAAAATACCAGGAATTTATATTTGGTGCAAATTTGCTTTGCATACCAAGGCTCAATGCAGCCTTACACCAATCTTATTTCCAAAACCACTTACTTGTAAACGTACGCAACTATCATGAAAAGATTTATAGTTTCCGTTCAGCTCTTTCATCCCTCCTTCTCAGAGATGTCTCGGGAGGATGGTGGTTATTTTTGGATGTTTCTAAGTTTGTGGACTGCACGACTCTTGATGGGTGTTAACTCATTCTCAGAGAGCCTCACGTTCACTGGTTTACACGTGTCGCCCATTTCAACATTCCATAAGCTCCGGGGAAGCAGTAAGTTTGAGGGGCACACAAAACTGATTAAGGCATGGGTTTCTCAGTCATCTTAAGAGTCACAAGATGTATTGCCACCAGGAATCAAATTAACTGGCCAAATCACACGTCCCTGTTCTTCAGCCTAGGCTGTCTATGTCTCCAAATGAATCTGTGCTAGCTAGCCCTTCAGCAAGGGGGCTAGTTATTATTCCTGGAATGAAAATGGGCTTCCCAAATGGCTCAGATGGTAAAGAATCTGCCTGCAAGGCAGGCGATTCGGGTTCAGCACCTGGGTTGGGAAGATCCCCTGGAGAAGGGAATGGCACCCCACTCTAGGACTCTTGCCTGGAGAATTCCATGGACAGAGGAGTCTGGCAGGCTATAGGAATGAAAATGGATGTGGCTTCTGAGAACTGTTACACTATCCATCCATCCCAAAAGGAATCCTTAGAAGGTGGCCTCCACAAGGGCAGGGGTTTTCGTGTTTGCTTGTTTTTCTATCTATAAATGCATCTACATATTGGTGGCGTCTCAGCCATATGTAAAACTCACATCTCATCTTGCTTGCAGGGACTCAGATACTTAAAGCTTGATTTCCATTTGCAATAAAACCACCCTGAATTTCTATTTCAGCGACTACAAGATGAGGTAATAGGATCTGCTTCACAGGACTCCTGGTAGGAGTCAGTGGGGCAATGTATGAAAGGTCCCTTACTTGAAGGGCTGAACACCCCACAAGCTCCTGCCCTCTCTCCTAGCGGAAAGAGAAATCAGAGATGGGAGCCCTCACTGGGTAGAAATGGAGAGACCAGTTCAAAGGTCTAGCTTTCACATGGCTCTTACTGAGTCACTATACAACTTTCGGCAGGTCACGAGTGCATTTTCAGTCCCTATTTCTTCTCTATAAGAATATCTGCTAAGTTGAAAACCAATATAGAAGGTTGACTATGACTATAAAAGGGATAACACAACATTATTTGATTCAAATATCCTCACCTTAGACAAGCAGAGTTCCTGCCTTGACCAATGGGATAAAAACATCATAAAACTGACTTCCGGGACTTCCCTCGTGGTCCAGTGGCTGAGACTCTGAGATCCCAAGAGACATGGGTTTGATCCCTAGTCAGGGAACTAGATCCCACATGCCACAGCTAAGATCTAGTGCAGCCAAAAAAATATTAAAAAATAAATCTACAAAATAAATAAAATTGACCTCTGAGAGCCTAATAAAAGTAAGACAAAGTCCCAGGAATTGTATTTTCTTGCAAGGCTAAATATGGGTTAAGAGGGGAAAAAAAGAATTGCTAGGACATGCATTCATGTATCTTATAATTAAATACTTAAGGAGGATTTGGCTCAACTGGCATCACTTCATGGAAATATGCTTCCCAGGAGCCTTATCTCCTCTGGCTGGAAAATCAGGCTGGCTTTGGGGGAGTATGATTTTCCTCCTGGTTTTGAGGGGCAAAGGGCTTGGCAGCCAGCCTGTATGAAGAACACAGGGGTCTGAGAACAAAGGCTGGGTGGCTCACAACATTTCCCACAAAGCGGCAAGGTGGGCTATTTATCTTTTCCACTTACCAGGACGTTCATTCACTGCACAGATTCAGGTTTACTGTGAGTGTCTCAGGCAAGAAAAGTGAGGGGAAGACGCTTTCATTTCTGTCAGACAGCTGCTTATCTGCCTCAGTCACAGCCACCATAGCAATGGATTTATAAATCCTCCCGTAATGGTCTTATCAGCCATGAGCAACCTGCAGCAACGTGGCCTGGGCATTTCACAGGGGTCCCAACAGCACCCCTACAGCTTGGCGCTGCTGATGAGATGCTGAAGGGTCTGCCACTGGACACTCAGTGATGAAATGAAAGACTTGGGCTTAGGACAGAAGGAGAGGAAGCCAGGCAGTCCCGTAATCAGCCATGGGCCCCTAGGGGTGAGAATGCGTTGTCCTTGTGGGCACCTTGTCACCATGATGCTGGTGCCCTGATCTCCCCTTTATCCCAGGGACATTCACTCTCTACCAGCCTCCCATCTCCTGGTCTCACTGTTCTTCATTTCTATTCTAATCTAAATGGGGGCTCAGCCTTTCCCTTGGTGCTTATGCTCAGTCACTCAGTCGTGTCTGATTCTTTACAACCCCATGGACTGTAGCTCACCAGGCTCCTCTATGGAATTTTCCAGGCAAGAATACTGGAGCAGGTTGCCATTTCCTCCTCCAAGGGATCTTCCCGACCCAGGGCTTGAACCTATGTCTCTTAAGTCTCCTGCATTAGCAGGCGGGTTCTTTACCACCAAGACACCTGGGAAGATCAGCCTTTCCCTTAATTTTCTCAATTCAAGATAGTCCCAGTCAGAGGTCGTGCTTTTTAACCACGCACTCATTGATGTATCCATTCCACAGAGCCTTGAAGGAGCACCCCTCAGGTACCAGGAACTTCTCCAGCAGTGTGGGATCAACAACAACAACAAAACCCTTGTGGAACTTACAAGTTGGCAGGGAGCGGCAGACAATGAGTATAACAAGTAAATTATAAACTATATTGTTTGTTGGGAGGTAATAAGCACCGTGGTAAAAACCAAACCAGGACCAAACCACCCCAGACCATGGGAAGTGGAACGAGGAGGGGGCAGGGTGTGGGGCGGGATGCAGTTCTGAAGAGGGCAGCCAGGGAGGGATTGGTTGAGAAGGTGGCATCTGAAGAAGAACTGGAGATGGACTCAGGGATGTCTAGAAGAAGCAGGCCCTCAACAGAAGGAAGAACGAGTGCAAAGACCCTGGGGTAAGGAACAGCAGGGGGCTGCTCTGTAAAACTGAACGAAGCACAAGGGGAATGCATCTGACAGTAACACTTCTGGGAAAGTTCTAGGCAGTTCTCGGAACTCACGTGCAGAGGTCCTTCACACAGAATACTCTACTGCAACTTAAAAAAAAAAAAAGAAAAGTCAAGTCTCCATCAAACATTAAGTAGATCTCACACAGTGGGTCAAGATCGGCATAAAATTAACAGAAGGAAATAGGATATATTAAATCCACCAATGTGCTGCATATAAAACAGCAGCACACTGTATACTGTATACAATCTGTATACTTGATTGTGATGCAAAAACTATTTTTTAACTGTGGTTGCTCTTGTTTGTCTAGTCGGTAGCTTGTTGTTGTTAAGTTGCTAAGTCGTGTCTAACTCTTTTGTGACCCCATGGCTGTAGCCGGCCAGATTCCTCGGTCCATGGGATTTCCTAGGCAAGAATACTGGAGTGGGTTGCCATTTCCTCCTCCGGATTTCTTACTGTGGGTTGGTGTCAAAATAACTTGAAAGCTACTGGCCGACAGGCTACCTTTTGCTAAGCCCCAACCTGCCTCCATGCGGCTGTGCCTTCTGTCCCCAGCACCTGGGAGCATCTCCCTTGACAAATCTGGATTCCTTATAACGCAGGCTCAAAAAATGAAGACAGAAGACAGACGAAGACACTTTCTCACCCACCAGACACTGCCTGCCTCAGAAATGACCGAAATAGACATGCTCTGCTTTCTCCAAAGACTGATACGCAGCCTTCTGGCCGCCGGTGGGTCCTCACCCAATAGCCCCAGTGGGTCCTGCTCCATTAGATTTTAAGACACACAAAACAGAGATATGCACAGTGAGTTGGTGGGGGCGTTCTCCCTTTGCTTATCATGACCCCCACTCGATAGAATGGAGTCAAGCTCATGGGCAGTCTGCTGAGAAACATGGCTGAACCACTGTTCATCTGTTCTCTTGGCCAAGGACCCATGGCTCAGCTGGAACCTTAAAAAATGATGACTTAATAAAAAGAACTTAAAAAAAAAATCTGGAGAGGGAAATGGCAACCCACTCCAGTACTCTTGCCTGGAAAATCCCATGGACAGAGAAGCCTAGTAGACTGCAGTCCATGGGATTGCAAAGAGTCGGATGCAACTGAGCGACTTCACAAGGAGACAAAAGAGCTGTATACAGAAAACTATACATACTGATAAAAGAAATCAAAGAAGACATAAACAAATGGAAAGTATATCATGTTCTTGGATCAGAAGAATGAATATTGTGAAAATGATTATACTACTCTTTCACAATTTGTACGGAAACACTAAAGACCCCAAACAGCCAAATAAATCTTGAGAAATAAAAATGGAGATGGAAGAATCAGGCTTCCTGATTTCAGGCTATACTACAAAACTACAGCAACCAAGACAGTATGGCACTGGCATAAAAATAGAAATATAGACCAACGGAGGGCTTCCCAGGTGGTGCTAGTGGTAAAGAACCCACTGCCAATGCAGGCAGATATAACAGATGCAGTTTTGATCCCTAGGCTGGAAAGATCCCCTGGAGGAGGGCATGGCAACCTACTCCAGTATTCTTGCCTAGAGAATTCCATTGACAGAGGAACTGGCAGGTTAGGTCCATAGGATTGCAAAGAGTCAGATATGACTGCAGTGACTTAGCAAGGGTACAGACCAATGGAACAAGATAGAAAACCCAGAGTTAAATCCATGGGTACCTTATCTTTGTTAAAGGAGGCAAGAATATACAATGGAGAAAAGACAGTCTCTTCAATAAATGGTCCTAAGAAAACTGGTCAGCTATATATAAAAGAGTGAAATTAGAACTCTCATAACACGTTACATGAAGATAAACTAAGCAGAACACTCTTTGACATAAATCACAGCAAGATTCTCTACAACTCATCTCCTAGAAAAATGGAAATAAAAACAAAAATAAATACAAGGGACCTAACTAAACTTAAAAGCTTTGTACAGCAAAGGAAACCATAAACAAAATGAAGACAGCCCTCAGAATGGGAGGAAATAATTGCAAATAAGAAACTGAAAAAGGATTAATGTTCAAAATATATAAGCAACTCATGCAGCTCAATATCAAAAAAACAACCCAAGCAAACAATGGGCAGAAGACCTAAACAGACGTTTCTCCAAAGACATACAGATGGCTAATAAACACACAAAAAATGCTCAACATTGCTTATTTTTAGGGAAATTCAAGACAAAACTACAATGAGGTATCACATCACATTGGTCAAAATGGCTATCATTAAAAAATCTGCAAACAAATGCTGGAGAGTATGTGAAGAAGGAACCCTCTTGCACTGTTGGTGGGAATTTTGTAATTGGATACAGCCACTATGGAGAACAGTACAGAGATTCCTTAAAAATCTAAATAAAATTAGCATATGACCTAGAAATCTCACTACTTGGCATACCCCCTGAGAAAATCATAATTGAAAAAGACACATGTGCCCCAATGTTCACTGCAGCACTATTTACAATAGCCAGGGCATGGAAGCAACCTAGATGTCCATCAACGGATGAACAGATAAAGAAGCTGTTGTACATATATGCAATGGAAAATTATTCAGCCATAAAAAGCAATGAATTTGCGTCAGTTCTGGTAAGGTAGATGAACCTAGAGCCTATTATATAGAGTGAAATAAGTCAGAAAAAGAAAAACAAATATAATATTAACACACATATATGGACTTTAGAAAAATGGTACTGCTGAATATACTTGCAGGGCAGGAATAGAGATTCAGACAGAGAGAACAGACTTATGGACACAGCGGGGAAAGGAGAGGGTGGGACAAATTGAGAGAATATTATTGAAATATATACAAATACATTACCATATGTAAACTAGATAGCTAACAGAAAGTTGCTGTATAATACAGGAAGCTCAACCTGGCTCTGTGACAACCTAGAAGGGTGGGATGGAGTGGGAGGTGGGAGGGAGGTTCGAGAGGAAGGGGACATATGTATACCTATGGCTGATTCATGGTGATGTATGGCAGAAACCAAACAACATTGTAAAGCAATGATCCTCCAATTAAAAATAAATAAATTTTAGAAATAGGTTAACACTTAAAAAAAAAAAATCAACAAAAGCACTACATAACTGCTCGCAAGCCACAATGCGGGAAAGTCTGCAGTCAACTCCCCTACTTTTTTCTATTCTGACAAAACCAAGTTTGTCAGGCAGCTCCCAGAGGTCTGGCTTTATCTGGACAACTCATTTCTGGCTTTTGTAACAGATACCCCACTAAGCAGGGAATTACAGTGGTTCCCATTTAAAGGCATGAGGGGGCAAAAATGGGGTAATGAGAGAAGTGACTCTTTCATTCATTTAATTCATTTTTCACTTGACTTTTTATCTGATCAGATATCTGATTCTTATGTTAATGCTCTGATTTCGACAGGTTTCTGACCTGAACTTAGGTAGTAACTTATGTTAACTGACTCAGGTATGTTTTTACATAAGACTATACGAGGCATATCCCTTGTCCTTTTATGTTTCTTACAAATACAGTCCTAGTGTGTTTAATCGTTACTTAAGACCCAACATTATCTGAAAAAATCCCTGCACACCCGCCCCCACAACCTGGCAAAAGGCATATTTGTATATCATTAGGAGTTCTGCTCCTTGTGTCTACCTTACCCTCCTTGGGTATGGAGGTAGTCAGAACCCTGAGGGGGCTTTCAGTAAAGTTAAAATTCCCTTTCTCCCTTTCTCTGCCTGTTCTTTGAACCGTTCTGATGACCATGACTCCTTGGAACATTACTGGAAATGTGACTGACAGTAGGAATGCAGAAGACTCTGTGCAAAATCTGGAGACTCCGTCAGCCCCTTCTAGCATCACCAGAAACATTCTGAATAAGGCTCTCTGTTTCCAGAAGGAGACCAACAGATTGCCCTTAATAGAATTTTTTAAATTGCTTAAAATTGCTGCTTCTATTCCAGGCTGCAAATTACAGACTTTGCTCTATTTTCTGTCCTCCCTGGAGAGTTACTCAGAGCCCCCAAGGAGATCTGTACTAACAACAACATCATCCACAAAACCCCGAATTCACTTTGTGTGGAAAAAAAAATATTTGTAGCTTTTCAACCAGATCCAAACAGGGCTGTGACTGACATGCATGCTCTCCCACATGGATTCAGACTTTCCTTTTTTGAAAAAAAGAAAAACACAATAAAAAAAACTACCAACGTGATTTATGTTGCCTTCCCAAAACACTGCAAATCAAACGCTAAACATCTCTGAAATGGAAGCTGGAGATGATGAATGCCGAGCTGCCTCCTGTGTCATCCTCCATGAGCCCTGTGGGTGGCCTGAGGAGGGAGGCAGGTGACGAAGAACGAGTCATCGTCTCCAAATAACAAACACGAGTGTGAGTGTTGAGACTGTGTTCCTCACTTAACCTCCCCTCAAGAGGAAGCTTTGTCTGGGGAAACAAACAAAACCCAATCTATGTTTATTTAAAGATGCCGGGTCTTTTTAAAGATGGTAGGAAAGCTGCTGTTGACTGCAATGAGGTGAAATTGCTTCGGAAAGATCCAACTTCTTCTGCTAAGGATGACAAACGAGTGGTGTGGTACCAAGTGGCCCTGGACCACCTGGCTCATGGTCTGCCAAGACACCTGAGCCTGACCGTGGTCCTGCTGGGCAGACCTGGCTGCAGGAGCCAGCCTGGGCTTTAAGCCTCCAGTGACAGAGTGGATGCACAAACAGGCCCAAGCTGGTGACACCCCAGAAATCATTAACTGCTTCTGACACAATACGGAAGTACCAACTATGATGGAACCTACTGGAGTTCTTGGTTACCCCTTCAAATGCTTCCCATTCGATGAGGTTTTACAATCTCCACTCAGTCCCTTTCCCTGGATTAAAGCCAAGGCTTTCTGACCCTAGATGCACATTAGAATCACAAGGCACCAAACTAGACCAGCAGACTCAGTCTCTGGGGATGGTCCTGGCATCAACATTGTAAAAAAAAAAGCTCCCAGGGTGATTCTAATGTGCAACTAGGAATGGAATAGCTAAACAGATAGAGAGCCAGAAAAATGACTTTTGTATGAACACGTTTTCCCAGCCCAATGCTCTTTTGTACACAGAACCGCGCAGGTGGCCTCCTGACTACAGTGGTAGGTTCAGTGCCTTGAAGCTAGCAGGAAGCCAGGCCCAGGACTTCAGAGGGCCCAGACAGGACTTCCATAGAGGATTTCAAAGGCATACTCCAGTCCTCTATTTTCCACTAGAAAAAACTTCCTGAGCATCTACTATTAAGCCAGACACCCCTGGAAATACAGAAGTGAACAAGAGGCCCCTTCCTGTCCCTAGAATGATGGATATCAAGGGGATCAGAACATGCCAGTCCAGAATATGCCACCTTGGTTTGAGGATTATTTTGAGTAAAGCAAGTGAGAAACAGCAGACACAGGAGGAGCTGCCCAAAAACTACATAAAAGCAGGGTGTCCATTTCCTTCTGTAAAGGTAGCTGAGGTCCCCCTTGTGAAGGTGTCCACTGGTCTTATACCAGGAGGAGAATAAATAACTTATCATCAGGGACAAAGATGACACCAAGATGAGTTGGTGTAAACACACATTACTAAATAAACTTGCCTGACATTAATTTCCCTACATATTTACCTTCCCACAATTTACCACCCCTAGAAGCCCAAATCACTTCTCCACAATTCATCACCCTTTGTTAAAATGGTACAAAAGCCTCCAGGTCTAACCACTTTTTTGAGTTTTCATTTCTTTTCCATGAATCCCCTGGCACATAACATTAAGAATACTAATATCGGTTAGCCTGTCTTTAATTTGCAAGCCCCCACAAATTACCTAAGAGGGCTGTCTTCCTCTGCAGGCAACTATGCTCTTTAACTGTGCCAAGTGGTCTGCACCTCTCTCATGCGCTCATTTAATCTTTACCACCAATCTGTGCGGTGAGCATCAGTAAGCCCATGTTACAGAGGAAGAAATCGAGGTTCAGAAACAAAGCAATTACCGGAGGTCGCAAGCTGAAAAGTGACACCAGTCTGAGTTTTTCTAAACCTCAGAGCCAGACTTGGGAGAAAACTGGCAGGAAAAATGAACCAGGGAACAGAGGCAAAAGTCAACATAGCTACTACTTCAGCGAGCTGTCTCAAAACAAAGTTTTTAATTACAGTTCTTTAAACAAAAGAGAAAGAAAATCAAATAATTCAGAAACCTTAATGACATTTTGAGGCACAGCTTCAAAAGCCCCGAATAAATAATAAATGTCACCAAAAGGACAAGGAACAGAGTGGCTGAATCACTTGCAGGCAGTGCCAAGAGCAGGCTGGAAAAAGGAAACACTTAACGCCATGCTCTCTGGATTGTTAACAATATCGGAAAATCTTCCTAGATCAGCAGATTTCCTAGACAGCTGAGATCTACTCTGAGGAGCCCTTCAGCCATCAATTAATTCCTGATCAGTGAGAAGCTAAATGATGGCAAATAAGCCATTCTGAACCTGGAAAAACTAGGTCTGAGGTCAAGGCCATCCCCTTCCCAGCAGAGTTCAAACTAAGGAGAAGGTGAGAGGATAAAGAATGGGAAAAAAGAGGTGTAGGTCCAAGAAGGGGAAAAGAAAGGAGAGAAAGAAGCACACAGACAGACTGAGACTGACGGCAGATGGTACCTGCTACCTACAAATCACGGCAGGACCAGGGGCAGCTGTGGGGGTTCAGTTGGTAAGCTGACCCTGATGGCAAATCTTCTCCCAAGGATGTCACTTGTCTTAGTTTGAGCTGCTGTAATAAAGTACCATAGATTAGATGGCTTATAAAAAACAGAAATTTATTCATAAGTTAGTTTTTGGAGGTGATGTCCAAAATCAGGGTGCCAGGTTCTGGGGAGGGTCCTCTTTGGGGCTGCAGACTGCCCATTTCTCCTCCCATTTCTCCTTCACAAGGCAGAAAGCAGTAAGCTAGCTGTCTGGCCTGTTCTAACAAGGGCACTAATCCCATTCATGAGGGCTCTACCCTCATGACCTAATTACCTCCTAAAGGCTTCACTGCCTAATACCATCACACTGGGCTTAGATTTCAACATATGAATTTGGAGGGAGACACAATCAATCCTTCACACACTGACACAAGTTCCAAGAAAGTTAACAGAGACATGGAGCACATTCCCCACTAAGTTACCTGGCTGAGTGCAGCCACAGCATCCCGAATGGGTTTGCACAGGAGTCTAACAGTGGTGTGAAAAGGGGAAAAGAACGGCTTCTTTGGTCAAATCAGTTTGGGAAACACTAGGCAGACAGGTACACAGCTTGCTTCTTTACCATAAGATTTCTCCTTATGTCTTATGTGATTTCTAAGAGTCGGACAGTGTCTCTCAAATTCATGACCATAGGTGGAGCTGCCTATAGATGTGTGATTCCAAAGGTGGTGGCTTAGGAAAGCTACTCAGGTTCAAAAGGAACTGATGGGACCCACAGGCTTGGCTGTGCCACGTGGGGTCTGGTCTTCCTGCGGACACTAGAGGTGAGTGTCCATTTCCTTACTTGGAGACACTGGTGATGCCAGCAGAATGGGCACATGGTTTGCAGATAAGTCTGCCTGGTGCTAAAGTGTGACTCTGAGTAGGTGTGACAGTCTTAGAGATCAAAAGTGGGATTCTGTGTGCTGACTGACACTCTGGAAGAATGCCAGAGATGTAAGGGGATGTTCTGGGTCAACTCATCACGTACAGAAGATGAACAGCCAAAGTCTCTGGGACAACTCAGTGGCTGAGCTAAAATGAGAACCCAGGGTCCCTGACCCCCGGTCTGAGCTCCCTCTGCCTCCAGCCTGGTCTCCTGCTGAAAGTGCAACTCCAACCCATGTTTAAAAATTCAGGAGGAGCTGTGTCCTTGGACTCAGGGAGGCAGTAAATTCTACCTTCCCATGGCTGACCAGCTCTTGTTGGTCCACGTTGACATGTCCACATTATTTATCCTGTAAGAGAAACATTAACAAACAAAAATACTGTAGTGGGTTGCCATTTCCTTCTCCAAGCAAGCGAGAGGATCTCCTTATAGCAGGGAGCATAATGGTCACCCACCACCGGAGCAAATAAATATGCAAACGGGGCTGTTGCCTTCCTCTCTCTGTTCAAGAAGCAGCAAAGAAAACAGCATTAACAGAGCATTTGGGAAATGGGTCACTGGGATTGTGATGTGGGGATGTTCTACTCAGCCATTCCAAATGAGAGATTTGCTAATTAGATCATGTACTTGATGGAACTGGGTCTATATTAACAACGACTTTCCAGACTGATCCAGGGCTTCCCTGTGGTTCAGCTGGAAAAGAATCTGCCTGCAATGCGGGAGACCTGGGTTGAATCCCTGGGTTGGGAAGATCTCCTGGAGAAGGGAAAGGCTATCCACTCCAGTGTTCTGGCCTGGAGAATTCCATGGACTGTACAGTCCATGGGGTCTGCAGAGAGTCGGTCATGACTGAGAGACTTTCACTTTTCACTTTTACAGACTGATCCAGAAATAGATAAACCAAGGTAATCTGGAGAGAAGTCTCAGAGCCCTGGGAAGCAAGACAGGGCTGGGTCTTAAGTGTGGGTAGATGAGCCAGCCAGGCAGGAGGTCTGGCTAAAGCAGAGATACTTTCTCCACCCCCCACCTCCAGCCCCAAGGTGTTCAATTCAAGGTTCTCTCAACAGCAACCGGATGTCAGTCAGTGGGCAGACAGAAACTTATATAAAATTTACTCATTTCACCTGACAACAACCTCTGGTTCCTCCCCAACCCATGTGCTTCCTACAGCAATGTAAGGTGGCATTTATCCCGTCTTGAGAGTAAAAATTCAACAAATATGTATTGTGGGCTGGCTATCTGGCCAGAGGCCTTGTTCTCAGAAGCAGAAGCGCAGTGCAGACAACACAGCTCCGCACTCATTGGTCAAGCATCTCCCCAATGCCAGGCATCTCACTGAATCTTCCAGCATTCATATCTCCTTTCTTGGGGACCCTGAGGCTCAGAGCAGAGAAATGACTTGCCCAAATGCATGCTAAATCGCAGTCAGGATAGGAACGTGGGTGAACAGGGCCCCAAAGTTCTCACGCTGTGCAATGTGGTAGCCCTGCCATCTACATGTAACAAGGGCTTAAACAGCGGTGCTCTTCCTGTCAGTGGTGCTGCTGTGTGATGAACACCCCAAGAGAATTAACAATTATCTGAGCAGTAGGCGAATTCAGAAGTCATTCCTAGATGCCACCATGACTCACCGAAAGGAGCCATCTGGATAACTGGAACAACTGGAAACCTTTTGCCTGGCTGAGACCATGGAGGCATTCCAGGAAGAGAGAAAGGTGTGACTGAAAATGTTTAACCAAGAAGTGGGTACAGGCAATGACGAACAGATAAGATCTGGAGAACATTCGATACGGAGCAAGCAGCTTGGCTTTATGCTGTTGGCAGGGAGGGTAGACAGTCGGGATTAGGCTTGGAGTAAAACGGATTGGAGGGAGGGCGGATGAGGGGCAGGGAGACACATTATTAGGAAGCTATGCAAAGGCATGAGGTAAAGACACCCAGAACTGGGGCACCGGCATCGAGCTGCAAGGATGGCTGCCTTGTTCATCCAACGGTGTTCCTGGTCCAGGGATGGGTGGTGTCCTAGACAGACAAGGCCACTAGGAGGAGATACTGCTCTTCCCAGGGTATGCAACACCACAAACCCAGGTACATGACATCTACCTGCAGCTGGGTGAAAACTGCGAGAAACCGGTTTCTGAGAATAAGGAAACAAGACTCTCAGAGAACAAGGACTCTCTGCTCTTTCCACTTCATCCTACCCCATAGACCACCACCGTCCTGGGCCTTATGTACAGAAAAGCAATGCTGTAAGGAAGAAGCAGGGCTTTACCTTCTCATGCAGCAAGGTGGGAGACACATGGCAACAGCTGCAGAGCCTCGAGGAAGCTGCCCCTGGCCCCCACCCCGACACAGACTGCACTCGCCTCCGCACTCGAGGCCCCAGGGGTGCTCTGGTGGCGCGCTGTGTGTCCTCCCCACCCCATCACTGACTCCAGGTGGTGGCTTTCTTCCCAGTTACTGTCTGAGATGCACGAGGCTGGACAACGGGATGCTGTGAGGCACGGGCCCCTGCCCACCAGCACAGAAGCAGGCAGGCGGCTCTGACGACTTTAACAAGAAGCAAGCAGGAGCAGAGGTCAAGTTCAAACTCCCTCCTGTCCTCATCTCTCACCAGCTGGCGGATACTGCCGTGCAAGGTCAGCATCTCGGCCACAGACGATGGTGTCTCTTGAGTCATTTGTCTTTCTAGGGCCTTCCAAATTGGGTTATTTTGTCCTTTCCTTTTTATTGACTACCTGCTGCTACTTTCTTTCCATTTTCCCCTCTTGCTTTCTGCCAACTTAAATTTTATCCAAGATGGTCCCTGCATTTGTTTCTTCCACGTGCTCTTCTTCTGCAGATTCCAGCTGGCAGATTTCACCTCCTTCCTCATCTTCTGAACAGAGGCCCTTGACATTTCCTATCTTCTCCCCATCCAGTGCTCAGCGCCCGCTCATTCCCACGTACCCAGCAGAAAGGTCACCTTCTCTGCACCACCCACCACCGCAATGGACTTACACACTCCCTTAATGTGCCTTCTTGGGATGCAAATCGACAGAACTCACAAGCTGCCCGTGAGTCCGTTCCTCTTCTTAGACTCTGAGTTCCCTGAGGTCCTGGGTCTTAGTTCCCTTTACAACCCCAGAGCACGACATTGAGGGCTGTTCAGAGGCAGAACCAACACTGATGGCTACATGGATGGATAAGTGGATGAAGGGATAACCGAGGGTCCATTTCACTCACTTCATTTGCCCCTTCTAGAACATCTACCACCATGGTCTGTCGTAAAAGCTTCCAGACAAAATGTTATTTCATTTCATTACCAATTATTTCTGGCTATCGAAGCCATGTGACCACAAGCACTGTCTTCACAGGGCTGGTGATTGGTGTGGGGAGAAGACATCTGAACTCTCCACGTCCCTCAGAACCTCAAAGGTATGGTTTGGGAGCCTTACCAGGATGGAGCAGTCCTGGCTCGGGCCCCCCGCTGTTGCATGTGCCTCAAAAGAGTCACCAAGACCAAGAGTCCAAGGGAGCAGAAACCCTGAGACTGCCCTTTCTCCTTCCCCTGCTTGGCCAATCTCTCAGACCCCCATCTAGATTCCATCCTTTATGCCACACGCTCCTTATCACAACGGCTCTCAGACTGAAGCTGTCCCTTCTGGCCCCACTGGTAAACACAGCTGTTAGAATAATTTCCCCAAAGCAGGCAGCAAGAGGAAACCAGTAAAGATAGAAATGTCCCAGTGAGGGAATAGGAAAGCTGCCACTCAACGAACCGAGATGCCCCGCCCTTCCCCCTCAGAGTCAGCATAGAAATCCAGCAAGAATTTCTCCTGAGTGCATTAGCAGGGTGGACTGAGCATCCACAGATATTTCAGTTCTGTTTCTCAACCCCTGAAATGACTGCGAGATGTTAAAACACGAACCACACGGGGTGGAAAACAAGGAAAGCATCATCCCCGGACCCCACTTTATAGTTTTCTTTTAGCTTTTCTTTATTTTCTAAAATCCTTATACCAAATGTGTACCACTTAGAGACTAAGGAAAAGAAGCAATAAAAAAAACTTGATGGGGAAAAAAGAACATTTCAACGCCGAGCAAACTCCACAAAACAACTTCTGTAGGCTGGCAGAGGACATCAGGCAACCGGAAAAGCAGACCATTGTCTTCAAAAACAGTGAACCTCTATGAGCGTCCCTCAATGCGGAGAAACTTTTCGTCTTTAACCTAGATGTTTTATCATCGGTGCTGTATAGATGGAGAAGTCTAGAGGCTACTGTAAAAATAAAACTGAAGACCAGAAGCAGGAGGCTTAAATCCAAAGCCTGAAAACATTAGAGAACTCTTGAATTCACGGAACATTAAGCAATAGGAGCTCATCAAATGCCTTCATACCTACACTGAAACCAAGCTCCACCCAAGGGCCAACAAGTTCCAAAACAAGACATACCGCTCAAATTCTCCAGCAACACAGGAACACTCCCCTGAGCTTCAATATATAGGCAGCTCAAAAGTCTCATAACCCATTACTGGTCACTCCACTGCACTCCAGAGAGAAGAAACCCAGCTACACCCACCAGAACTCCAACACAAGCCTCCCTAACCAGGAAACCTTGACAAGCCACTGATAGAACCCCACCCACAGTGCGGAAGCTCCATAATAAAGGGAACTCCACAAATTACCAGAATATAAAAAGGCCACCCCAAACGCAGCAATATAACCAAGATGAAGAGACAGAGGAATACTCAGCAGGTAAAGGAACAGGAGAGTTGCCCACCAAACCAAACCAAAGAGGAAGAAGTAGGGAATCTACCTGAGAAGGAATTCCGAATATTGATAGTGAAAATGATCCAAAATCTTGAAATCAAAATGGAATCACAGATAAATAGCCTAGAGACAAGGATTGAGAAGATGCAAGAAAGGTTTAACAAGGACCTAGAAGAAATAAAAAAGAGTCAAAATATAATGAATAACGCAATAAATGAGATCAGAAACACTCTGGAGGCAACAAATAGTAGAATAACGGAGGCAGAAGATAGGATTAGTGAAATAGAAGATAGAATGGTAGAAATAAATGATTCAGAGAGGAAACAAGAAAAACGAATTAAAAGAAATGAGGACAATCTCAGAGACCTCCAGGACAACATGAAACGCTCCAACATTCGAATTATAGGAGTCCCAGAAGAAGAAGACAGAAAGAAAGATCATGAGAAAATCCTTGAGGAGATAATAGTTGAAAACTTCCCTAAAATGGGGAAGGAAATAATCTCCCAAGTCCAAGAAACACAGAGAGTTCCAAACAGGATAAACCCAAGGCGAAACACCCCAAGACACATATTAATCAAATTAACAAAGATCAAACACAAAGAACAAATATTAAAAGCAGCAAGGGAAAAACAACATATAACACACAAGGGGATTCCCATAAGGATAACAGCTGATCTTTCAATAGAAACTCTTCAGGCCAGGAGGGAATGGCAAGACATACTTAAAGTGATGAAAGACAATAACCTACAGCCCAGATTACTGTACCCAGCAAGGATCTCATTCAAATATGAAGGAGAAATCAAAAGCTTTACAGACAAGCAAAAGCTGAGAGAATTCAGCAACACCAAACCAGCTCTCCAACAAATTCTAAAGGATATTCTCTAGACAGGAAACACGAAAAGGGTGTATAAACCCGAACCCAAAACAATAAAGTAAATGGTAACTGGATCATACTTATCAATAATTACCTTAAACGTAAATGGGTTGAACGCTCCAACCAAAAGGCAAAGACTGGCCGAATGGATACAAAAACAAGACCCCTCTATATGCTGCTTACAAGAGACCCACCTCAAAACAAGGGACACATACAGACTGAAAGTGAAGGGCTGGAAAAAGATATACCACGCAAATAGAGACCAAAAGAAAGCAGGAGTGGCAATACTCATATCCGATAAAATAGACTTTAAAACAAAGGCTGTGAAAAGAGACAAAGAAGGCCACTACATAATGATCAAAGGATCAATCCAAGAAGAAGATATAACAATTATAAATATATATGCACCCAATATAGGAGCACCGCAATATGTAAGACAAATGCTAACAAGTATGAAAGGGGAAATCAACAATAACACAATAATAGTGGGAGACTTTAATACCCCACTCACACCTATGGACAGATCAACTAAACAGAAAATTAACAAAGAAACGCAAACTTTAAATGATACATTAGATCAGTTAGACCTAATTGATATCTATAGGACATTTCACCCCAAAACAACGAATTTCACCTTTTTTTCAAGTGCTCATGGAACCTTCTCCAGGATAGATCACATCCTGGGCCACAAATCTAAACTTGATAAATTCAAAAAAATCGAAATCATTCCAAGCATCTTTTCTGACCATAATGCATTAAGATTAGATCTCAATTACAGGAGAAAAACTATTAAAAATTCCAACATATGGAGGTTGAACAACACACTTCTGAATAACCAACAAATCACAGAAGAAATCAAAAAAGAAATCAAAATATGCATAGAAACTAATGAAAATGAAAACACAACAACCCAAAATCTGTGGGACACTATAAAAGCAGTGCTAAGAGGAAAGTTCATAGCAATACAGGCATACCTCAAGAAACAAGAAAAAAGTCAAATAAATAACCTAACTCTACAACTAAAGCAACTAGAAAAGGAAGAATTGGAGAACCCCAGAGTTAGTAGAAGGAAAGAAATCTTAAAAATTAGGGCAGAAATAAATGCTAAAGAAACAAAAGAGACCATAGCAAAAATCAACAAAGCCAAAAGCTGGTTCTTTGAAAGGATAAATAAAATTGACAAACCACTAGCCAGACTCATCAAGAAGCAAAGAGAGAAAAATCAAATCAATAAAATTAGAAATGAAAATGGAGAGATCACAACAGACAACACAGAAATACAAAGGATCATAAGAGACTACTATCAGCAGTTGTATGCCAATAAAATGGACAACGTGGAAGAAATGGACAAATTCTTAGAAAAGTACAATTTTCCAAAACTGAACCAGGAAGAAATAGAAAATCTTAACAGACCCATCACAAGCACGGAAATTGAAACTGTAATCAGAAATCTTCCAGCAAACAAAAGCCCAGGTCCAGACGGCTTCACAGCTGAATTCTACCAAAAATTTCGAGAAGAGCTAACACCTATCCTACTCAAACTCTTCCAGAAAATTGCAGAGGAAGGTAAACTTCCAAACTCATTCTATGAGGCCACCATCACCCTAATACCAAAACCTGACAAAGATGTCACAAAAAAAGAAAACTACAGGCCAATATCACTGATGAACATAGATGCAAAAATCCTCAACAAAATTCTAGCAATCAGAATCCAACAACACATTAAAAAGATCATACACCATGACCAAGTGGGCTTTATCCCAGGGATGCAAGGATTCTTCAATATCCGCAAATCAATCAATGTAATTCACCACATTAACAAATTGAAAAATAAAAACCATATGATTATCTCAATAGATGCAGAGAAGGCCTTTGACAAAATTCAACATCCATTTATGATAAAAACTCTCCAGAAAGCAGGAATAGAAGGAACATACCTCAACATAATAAAAGCTATATATGACAAACCCACAGCAAACATTATCCTCAATGGTGAAAAATTGAAAGCATTTCCCCTAAAGTCAGGAACAAGACAAGGGTGTCCACTTTCACCGCTACTATTCAACATAGTTCTGGAAGTTTGGGCCACAGCAATCAGAGCAGAAAAAGAAATCAAAGGAATCCAAATTGGAAAAGAAGAAGTAAAACTCTCACTGTTTGCAGACGACATGATCCTCTACATGGAAAACCCTAAAGACTCCACCAGAAAATTACTAGAGCTCATCAATGAATATAGTAAAGTTGCAGGATATAAAATCAACACACAGAAATCCCTTGCATTCCTATACACTAATAATGAGAAAGTAGAAAAAGAAATTAAGGAAACAATTCCATTCACCATTGCAATGAAAAGAATAAAATACTTAGGAATATATCTACCCAAAGAAACTAAAGACCTATATATAGAAAACTATAAAACACTGATGAAAGAAATCAAAGAGGACACTAATAGATGGAGAAATATACCATGCTCATGGATTGGAAGAATCAATATAGTGAAAATGAGTATACTACCCAAAGCAATTTACAAATTCAATGCAATCCCTATCAAGCTACCAGCCATATTTTTCACAGAACTAGAACAAATAATTTCAAGATTTGTATGGAAATACAAAAAACCTCAAATTGCCAAAGCAATCTTGAGAAAGAAGAATGGAACTGGAGGAATCAACTTGCCTGACTTCAGGCTATACTACAAAGCCACAGTCATCAAAACAGTATGGTACTGGCATAAAGACAGACATATAGATCAATGGAACAAAATAGAAAGCCCAGAGATAAATCCACACACATATGGACAACTTATCTTTGACAAAGGAGGCAAGAATATACAATGGAATAAAGACAATCTCTTTAACAAGTGGTGCTGGGAAAACTGGTCAACCACTTGTAAAAGAATGAAACTAGATCACTTTCTAACACCGCACACAAAAATAAACTCAAAATGGATTAAAGATCTAAATGTAAGACCAGAAACTATAAAACTCCTAGAGGAGAACATAGGCAAAACACTCTCAGACATACATCACAGCAGGATCCTCTATGATCCACCTCCCAGAATTCTGGAAATAAAAGCAAAAATAAACAAATGGGATCTAATTAAAATTAAAAGCTTCTGCACAACAAAGGAAACTATAAGCAAGGTGAAAAGACAGCCTTCTGAATGGGAGAAAATAATAGCAAATGAAGCAACTGACAAACAACTAATCTCAAAAATATACAAGCAACTTATGCAGCTCAATTCCAGAAAAATAAACGACCCAATCAAAAAATGGGCCAAAGAACTAAATAGACATTTCTCCAAAGAAGACATACAGATGGCTAACAAACACATGAAAAGATGCTCAACATCACTCATTATCAGAGAAATGCAAATCAAAACCACAATGAGGTACCACTTCACACCAGTCAGAATGGCTGCGATCCAAAAATCTGCAAGCAATAAATGCTGGAGAGGGTGTGGAGAAAAGGGAACCCTCCTACACTGTTGGTGGGAATGCAAACTAGTACAGCCACTATGGAGAACAGTGTGGAGATTCCTTAAAAAATTGCAAATAGAACTACCTTATGACCCAGCAATCCCACTGCTGGGCATACACACCGAAGAAACCAGAATTGAAAGAGACACATGTACCCCAATGTTCATCGCAGCACTGTTTATAATAGCCAGGACATGGAAACAACCTAGATGTCCATCAGCAGATGAATGGATAAGAAAGCTGTGGTACATATACACAATGGAGTATTACTCAGCCATTAAAAAGAATACATTTGAATCAGTTCTGTTGAGATGGATGAAACTGGAGCCGATTATACAGAGTGAAGTAAGCCAGAAAGAAAAACACCAATACAGTATACTAACACATATATATGGAATTTAGAAAGATGGCAATGACGACCCTGTATGCAAGACAGGAAAAAAGACACAGCTGTGTATAACGGACTTTTGGACTCAGAGGGAGAGGGAGAGGGTGGGATGATTTTGGAGAATGGCATTCTATCATGTATACTATCATGTAAGAATTGAATTGCCAGTCTATGTCTGACGCAGGATACAGCATGCTTGGGGTTGGTGCATGGGGATGACTCACTGAGATGTTATGGGGAGGGAGGTGGGAGGGGGGTTCATGTTTGGGAACACATGTAAAAATTAAAGATTTTAAAATTAAAAAAAAAAAAAGAGTATAGAAAAAAAAAAAAAAAAACTTGATGGGAAAAAAAAGAACAGGAACTACAGACTCAAACTGGTAGCTCGTCCTTGCAACATGGTAGGGCACATGGACAGCCGGGGACTGCTTTGCAGTGATGTAAGAGGTCAGAATTACAGGAGCCTGGCATGAAGAAAGACGCAGTGTTGGACAAATGATACCATCACCACATGAAGGGATATTTTGAAACACACTGTTTTAGGAGTTTTTAACCACTTGAGAAAATGCAGAGTACTATATGCGGTGGCTTGAATAGTATGTGTCTCCCACCCAAAGATGTGACCAAGTCCTAACCCGGGGTTCAGTTCAGTTCAGTTCAATCACTCAGTCGTGTCCGACTCTTTGTGACCCCATGAATCGCAGCACGCCAGGCCTCCCTATTCATCACCATCTCCCAGAGTTCACTCAGACTCACGTCCATTGAGTCTGTGATGCCATCCAGCCATCTCATCCTCTGTCGTCCCCTTCTCCTCCTGCCCCCAATCCCTCCCAGCATCAGAGTCTTTTCCAATGAGTCAACTCTTCGCATGAGGTGGCCAAAGTACTGGAGCTTCAGCTTTAGCATCATTCCTTCCAAGGAACACTCAGGGCTGATCTCCTTCAGAATGGACTGGTTGGATCTCCTTGCAGTCCAAGGGACTCTCAAGAGTCTTCTCCAACACCACAGTTCAAAAGCATCAATTCTTCGGCGCTCAGCCTTCTTCACAGTCCAACTCTCACATCCATACATGACTACTGGAAAAACCATAGCCTTGACTAGATGGACCTTAGTCGGCAAAGTAATGTCTCTGCTTTTGAATATACTATCTAGCTTGGTCAAAACTTTTCTTCCAAGGAGTAAGTGTCTTTTAATCTCATGGCTGCAATCACCATCTGCAGTGATTTTGGAGCCCAAAAAAATAAAGTCTGACACTGTTTCCACCGTTGCCCCATCTATTTCCCATGAAGTGATGGGACCGGATGCCATGATCTTCGTTTTCTGAATGTTGAGCTTAAAGCCAACCCTTTTGATCCCCTCTTTCACTTTCATCAAGAGGCTTTTTAGTTCCTCTTCCCTTTCTGCCATAAGGGTGGTGTCATCTGCATATCTGAGGTTATTGATACTTCTCCCAGCAATCTTGATTCCAGCTTGTGTTTCTTCCAGTCCAGCGTTTCTCATGATGTACTCTGCATAGAAGTTAAATAAGCAGGGTGACAATATACAGCCTTGACACACTCCTTTTCCTATTTGGAACCAGTCTGTTGTTTCATGTTGTGTTCTAACTGTTGCTTCCTGACCTGCATACAGATTTCTCAAGAGGCAGGTCAGGTGGTCTGGTATTCCCATCTCTTTCAGAATTTTCCACAGTTTATTGTGATCCACACAGTCAAAGGCTTTGGCATAGTCAATAGGGTATCTGTGAGTATCATCTTATTAGGAAACAGGGTCTTCACAGATGTAATTGAGTTAAGGATGTTGTTGTTGTTTAGTTGCTAAGTCCTGTCTGACTCTTTTGTGACCCCCATGGATTACAGCCTGCCAGGCTCTTCTGTCCATGGGATTTCCCAAGAAAGAATACCGGAGTGGGTTGCCGTTTCCTTCTCCAGAGAATCTACCTGATCCAGGGATTGAACCTGCATCTCCTGCACTGACAGGCAGATTCTTTACCACTGCGCCACCAGGGAAGCCCTAAGGATCTTGAGATGACCTTCCATCCAAAGACTGCATCCTTATAAAAGTAACAAGAGGGATATTTGAGACACAGAGATATAGAGTGTTAGTCGCTCGGTTGTGTCCAACTCTTTGCGACCCCATGAACTGTAACCAACCAGGCTCCTGTGTCCATGGAATTCTCTAGGCAAGAATACTGGCGTGGATTGCCATTTCCTTCTCCAGTGGATCTTCCCCACCCAGGGATCGAACCCAGGTCTCCTGAATTTTTAGGTGGATTCGTTACCATCTGAGCCACCAGGGAAGCCCAAGAGAGAAATTCAGAGATGTAAAATGTAAAGACCAAAGAAGGTGGAAGCAAAGACTGGAGTGATGTGCCTATGAGCCAACAACTGCTGGCAGCCCCCAGAAGCTAGAAGCGAGGCCTGGAATGAAATCTTTAGAATCTCCAGTAGGTACCAACCCGACCAACACCTTGCCTTTGGGCATCTGTCCTCCAGAATTGCGAGGGAATAAATTTCTGTTGTTTTAACCCCCCACCAAGTTTATGGTCATTTACGGCAGCCCAAGGAAACTAACGTATGATGGTAAGTACAGAAGCAGCTTATACAACTATTTACAGGATGGTTTCAGTTACGTAAAACAGATGGACAATGGGTGTGTATCCTTATAAAGAGGGAAAAAGGTTATTAAAACTGCATGAGCAATCTGCCATCTTACAAAGAATATTAGCTCACAGCCAAACCTTGCGACCACATCCCAGTTCTCACTCCCCAGACATTTGATCTTCAAAATAACTTTGGCAGGTGAGAGCACGGGAACATCATTCCAGTTTTACAGATGAGCACCTGGAGCTGGAATGTGATCAAGGTGGAGCTGGTGGCTGAGTTTGAATAATTTGGGTCTCCGGGTGCCTCTCAGCAGCTCCAGTGGTGTCCAGCTGCTTAGTGCTGGGACCTGAACTGTGTCCCTCCCATCTCCAAATTCATGTTCAAGTCCCTAGCACTTCTAGTAGAGCCACATTTGAGGTAAGGTCTTTTAAAGAGGTGATTAAGAGGAAGTCATTAGAATGAACGTTAATCCAATCCAGCACACCTCATAAGAGGAAACTTGGACATGCATAGAAACATACCGGACACATGCATGCATGCACAGAGGAAAGACTATGCCAGGACCCGGGGAGAAGGCACCCTCTGCAAGTCAAGGAGAGGTCCCAGGAGAAACCTGACCTTGATCTTGGACTGCTAGCCTGCAGAACTGAAAATGTAAGCTGTTGTGAAGCCATGCAGCCTGGGTGTTGTGTTCTGGCAGCCCCAAGCCAAGATGCTTAGGAAGGCTGGAAGACGGGCTCTTTTTGGCCAGTTTCTCCTCTTCCTGCAGCATCCTCCCTGGGCTGAAACGGAAGGAGGGAAATATAATTCCCAGCCACAGGTCTCTCCCGCCCAGTTAGGTTATTTCTGGGCTAACAACAACGAAGACTTTTCTGGCAAATCTATCTTCTGCAGCAGGTCTGCCAAGCCCGCTGGGTAGGTGGAGTGGTCAAAGCCATGTTCTCCAGATGTGCCAGCTGCTTCTGGCTTCTCCTTTAGAGCCACAGGCTGTTACTGTGTAGGAGTGTGTGTGAGTAGGGAGAAGCGGGGGTGAAGGGTGTGAGTGGTGCTTTGTGACTTTTAGGCAGGGGGAAGGAAGTAAGGCTGCAGGAGGCAGGGTGTGGTGGCCGGGTCACAGGCTTGGGAAGATGACTGGATTCAGAGACGGGCTCCAGTTCCTCCTGTGTGTCCCCCAGCAAACTGCTTCCCCAAGTTGAGACTCAGTTTCCTCATCTGTAAAGTGGAGCCAACACCACCCACCTACCTGCAGGGGACGACTCTGCAATGTCAAGCGATCAGCATCGTGCCCACCACACAGGAGGTACTTAATGTTTCTTATGTGTATTAATGAAAAACGGTGCATAAATTTGACTCCTTTTTCAACAGTGCCTAAATCCCATGGGAGTAGTTTGGCCTTTTTCCCCTCTACTGTTGCCTTAATCCCAGGGCGAGGGGCTGGAGGAGGGGCTGGGTTTTGGCGTTGTTACACGATAAATTAAAAGATTTTGAATTTTCATTCCCAGCATTTAAAAATCTAGAGCTTTTCCATAAATCTTCCAAGTTCTGAGTCGTCTGGATAACCTGGAAGATGCAGCCATGCAGACAGCGCCTGCCTCTGTGGCAGTGCCAGGCTGGAGCTCAGTGGGGGCGTCCCCTTCATGGAGTGTGTGCCCTCCGATGTGCATTGGGGTGACCTGAACAGCTACCCCACTGCCCACCTGCCCGGGCTCTTGTGGACATGTGCACAGAGGGCTCAGGGAGGAGAGAGAAGGGGGCAGGAACCAGACAGCGGGCTCAGCGGGCACTATAGGAGTGGGATCCACATCAGTTCTGACTAAATGGTTGTGTAACCAACGCTCATTTAACGATGAGCCACATTTAAAGCAGGCAAGTGGACAGGGAGTTCCATTCAGAATTCCAGTTTAGGATGTCACCAGAAGCTACTACCCCAAAGGTGATTACAACTGCAGCCAGACAAGAGACTTACAGAGCACGCACAGACAGGTGGATTTTCTGTCTTGCTCTTCTGGAGCTCACTTAACGAATCCAGCGGGGAGGGCTAAACGAGGTCTAGACTGTAGTCCAGAGGAAAACTGTCAGAGCAAGGCCACAGACAAGGAGTAAGCCTCAGGCAGTCCTTGCACTCAGGGCAGTCATGATGGAAAGACACGGGGTGCAGGGGAGAGCTGTGGGCACCATCTGCCCCGAAACCCCCACACATTGTGGGATGGCTTCCCCTCAGGGTGAAGAAAGAGAGGGGATTGGGAGCAAGCAATAGAGATGCTTTTTTTTTTTTTTAATCAGAAAATGGAACAAATTAGCCCCTGCACATCCTATCTCAAGATTCAGGGAAAGGTCCCAATTGTATGGCTTAAAAAAAAATCACTGATGCTGCAATTTCACAGAGCAGATCAATACTGCAGCTTAAATGCGAATTTACGGCCTTCAGAAATGCAGATGAGGCTATGCTCTGAGTCCCAGCCTGCCTCCCACTGACAATTCTGCTGACTTCCCATGGCCTTGATGATTCCAGCTGGCTACCTTTTCAGGTAAGGGCAAGATCCTCTGCTGAGCTTGCCCATCTCCTCTGGGATGGGACCCTGGCTCGGCCCATGTGTCGTCATAGAAACCACTATATGAGCATCTCACCTGCATCTATACTGGTTAGGCAACATCCCTCCCCCCCATCATCCCTGTCTCTTTATTGACTGACTCCCTACTCTCGACCCCACCGCACTCCACTCTTCTTGAATTCTGGGTGTGGCATGCACCAAAGCTCGGCAAGTGTGTGTGTGCCTAAGTCTACCAGGTCTGCTGCAGGGGATGTGACTGTTGGGTAGATCCAACCCCAGACCCCGGGACAGCTGTCTCCATTTTCCTGGAGGGAAGCATCCACTCCCACATCCTTCCCAGCCTTCCAAGATGCACGTAAAAATCAGATCTCTGCTCTCTTTTCACTTTTATCCCTGCTGTGCGCTCTGGGGAGTTTTTACAAAACAAAAGAACATGAACTTCAAGGCATGCAATGTGTAAATCACTGCAGATCCTCCCAGGCCTCCAAAAGCTTACAAACACGACTTAGCCAAGGACTAAAGAAAAGCCCGATAGGTGATTATTCTTATTAAATAAACACTACTCACTATCCCCTTGCAATTTGGTTGACAGAGTATGTTCACATCTATTAACACCATCAGCTCCTCATGACAGCCCCATGCATGAGGCAGAACTGGTAATGTACGATCTCCATTAAGGGTGGAGACTCCTTAAAAAATTCATAGAAAAAGACTGAAAAAAATTACACATAAACTGGTATGTGTTCTCTAAGGAGAACAGTATGGAGGTTCCTTAAAAAGCTAAATACAGAACTACCTTTGACCCAGGAGCCCCACTCCTAGGCATATACCCAGAGAAAATCCTAATTTGAAAAAATACATGCACCCTAGTGTTCACTGCAGCACTGCTTACAATAACCAAGGTCATGGACACAACCTGAATGTCTGTCGACAGAAGGTTGCGTAAAGAAGATGTGGTTACATATACAATATTACTCAGCCATGAAAAAGAACAAGTATTGCCATCTGCAGCAACATGGATGGGCCTGGAGGTTGTCATGCTGAGTGAAGTAAGTCAGCCAGAGAAAGGCAAACATCATATGATAGGACTTTTACGTGGAATCTGTAAAAGGGTAAAAATGAACTTCCTTACGAAACAGAAGTAGAGTCAGAGATGTAGAAAACAAACTTATGGTTATCAGAGGTAAGGCAGGGGAAGGATAACTTGGGAGGCTGGGATTGACATATACAAACTACTATATACAAAATAGATAACTAATAAGGACCCACTGGGAATTCTACTCAATACTCCGTAATAGCCTATATGGGAAAAAGAATTTTAAAAAAAGAGAGAGTAGATATATGCATATGTATATGTATAACTGATTCACTTTGCTATTTACCTGAAACACATTATTGTAAATCAACTGTATTCCAATAAAAATTTAAAAAAAATTACACACACACCCCAGAATGAAAACTAGCTAGGATTTTTATCACTTTCCATTAATTAAAAAAGTTCTTTCAGATAATGTGAAAGTCTCCTTATCCAGCCCCTCTTGACTACATGTCTGCACCCCCCTCCACCCCATTTTTTTGAGTTCATTTGCAACTTTAAAATCCAATTTGAAAGCCTTTCATATACATATTTGTAGCTATAAACAAAATGTAGTACTGGTTTGCATGTGTTTTTAAAGTATGCAAATTTAGTACTATTATCATACTATCAATCAGATTGGCTCTTTTTAAAAACTCAAGTGCTGTATAGCATTTCAATCTATCTAACCCTCTACTGACGGACATTTAGATTATTTGGAAAATTTTCATTATTAGAAACAATGATAATAAAACATTAATCCCATCCTTTTATGCCTATGGCAGGATTTCCTCCTGCATCAGTAGGGGGCCTTGCTCTTCCAATGTGCTTCGCTCTGGCTACTGAAATGGCTGAGCACCTCCTCCCAGGCTAATGGTTCATCCGGCTTCCCCTTTCAGAAGTGAGCTTCCTTGGTCAGTATTTAAGAACAAACAAGCCACATTCTGGTAACAAACAGCTGTCCAAGGCAAAGCGAATCACCCCTCTTCTCCTGCTCCCCAGTACTGACCGTTCTCTTCACGGCTGCCAGAGGGAATAGTCACTGTTCCTTGGCATGGCCTTAGCCCAGTGAGAGAGATGTCACTTTCCAGGGCATCCTTATGGATGGCAGGCTGACTCCACTCCTAACACAGCCGTCAGGGCTGCACCAATAACCACCAAACCCAGCGCCCAGCTCTACAATTGAAGGGCACATCTCAGCTGGCCCCTACTGTGAGGCTTTGTGGAGGAAGAGGTTGACACCCGTTCTCTCTATTCTAGCTCTTCCCCATATCCACCCACAAGGGCTCCCAGCTCTCACTCTCGTCTCATTCAGACTGGCCACAGAGGACCGTCTGACCCTCACACAGGCAGAGATGCTAGCGGCCTTCTCGCTGTCCCCCCAAAACTGGCAAGGTTGGGAGGTTTAGCAGAAAAGACACAGGGTTGCACTCATCAGCTGTGTGACTTCAGGGAAGTTACCTACCATCTCTGAGACTCAGAAACCTTCCCAGGAAAGATGTGGGTGGTTGTAAGAATTAAGAGAAAATAATGCTACATGTGAAGGGATTGGAAAATACTAAACACTTAATTCAGGGGAACCAATAGCAAGTCAAGCAGCTTGTTAAAATCAACACATCAGGCACTTTCCTGGTGTTCCAGTGGTCCAAATTCTTAACCAGGGATTCCCTGGTTAAGATCCCACATGCTGCAGGGCAACTAAGCCTGCACGCTCTACAGCCCCTGCACCACAACTAGAGAGAAGCCGTCACACCGCAACAGAAACCCGGCGCAGCCAAACAAATAAATACATTTTTAAAAATCAACACTTCAAACAAAGCTCTGTGTAGACACAGATTGGTCAGATGTGGTCCACACCCTGGTTGGGTAGACACAATGAAGACATAACGTGGACCGAAGTTGGGATCATCCAGAATTAACTGATGAATCCCCTGGGCTGGAAATGAAGTCTTCAGAGAGAAGGCGGGATGTGAAGCTGGGTCTGGCCCCCAGGGATACTTGAAGACGTTCAATCATCACCACTTGGGGGCGCCACCAGGATCGAGTGGTTGAGGTCAGTGATAGAAAGTGAAAGTCGCTCAGGTATGTCCGACTCTTTGCAACCCCATGGACTACACAGTCCGTGGAATTCTTCAGGCCAGAATACTGAAGAGGGTAGCCTTTCCCTTCTCCAGGGGATCTTCCCAACCCAGGGATCGAATCCAGGTCTCCCACATTGCAGGTGGATTCTTTATCAACTGAGCTATCAGGGAAGCCCCCTTGAGGTCAGGGCTGCTGGTAAACAACCTTCAAAGCACAGGACAGCTGTCCATGATGAAGAATTAGCCAGCTCAAAATGCCAAGTGCTAAGGTTGAGAAGTGCTGCATTAGGTCACAGGAGGGAGAAGAGCATTCTAGGGCAGGAAGCAGATGTGAGTGCAACATTTTCCTGAGATTTATTGATGTTTATGCGGTTCAAGGCAAGGCCAGAGTTGGAGGATAATGGGTGGGCGTGGAGGGAACAGGCAAGGTGTACAAATAGGTAAAAATGGTCATGCATGCGCGCTCAGTCATTTCAGTCATGTCTGACTCTTTGAGACCCCCATGGACTGTACCCCACAAGGTTCCTTTTGTCCCTGTAGTTTTCCTGGCAAGAATTGCAGTGGGTTGCTCTCTTCCAGGGGATCTTCCCAGCTTAGGAATCGAACTCAAGTTTCCTGCCTTGCAGGCAGATTCTATCACCTGCTGAGCCATCAAGGAAGCCAAAATGGTCATGACCCCTATTAAATAATAACCTGAGGTCAGAGGACAACTGTCTGGACTCCCCACTGAGTCACAAGGCTGTGCTCTTCTGATAGACCTGACCCACCGAAGCAGACAGGCGAAGCGAAACACCATCCAGACCAAAGTCCCAAACCTTCCATCACCATGCCTTTTCTTTAGTGTCCCCGCCATCCTCCAGCCCCAAGGACCACATGTTCTGACAGCTGCCGTCTCCCGACGACAGGCATTTTTCATGTAAGATGTGTGACAGCAATCTGGCTGCCACATCTATCACCGTGACACAATTATTAAGTACTAATTCATCGGATTCCCATTTTTTATTAATCCTGAACAAATGTAACTGCCAATTACAAGCCTCTGATCCGCATGAGATAACAGGTGTTGCTGTGAAGCTGAAAAGAGTCCAGCCAAGAGCAAAGAAACCAGGTGATCCTAATTCAGACTGAAAGTGCCACGTGGGCCATCCCCATCAACATGTTTGTGGAAGAGCAGGAATCTGAGGACCCCAGCTGGGGAGCCTATGATGTGGTCGGACCACTGCATGGCAGAGAAGATGAATCTGTGGGCTAGAGAAACTACTTAAAAATTAACACAGACCTCGGCCCATGTCACGTGTTAGGTGCTGAGCACTGGACATGATATTTCACTATTTCTCTCAGCCACCAAGGAAGTAGGCACTATTATCACCCTCATCTACTTGCCTTTCAGAAAGACAAAGAAAGGTAAAAGCTAGAATTTGAACCCAGATCCCTGGTTCCAGAGCCCACGTGCTTGCCCAGAAGGTGGTGGTCCTCTGCCATGAGCAGTCAGCTGGTAACACTGCTGACCTTGGACCCAATGGCATGACCTTTGGTCAAGGACTCAGCTGATCCTCAAATGCCAGAGATTAAAGGAAGAGGGGGCAGCCCTGAGTCACATGGGATCTGGGAAATTCCACCCTCAAGAGGCAGTCTGGCTTTTTTTTTTTTTTTTCCAGCTTGAATTCTTTAATGTTATCTAACCTTAAAAAATAATGAGCCCAGCTGAGCCAGACAGGCCTGTGAATACAGACAAAATAGTTACTCATCTCTGGAGCAAATAAATATGTAAATGGCAGCCCTGCTTCCTTTGCCTTCATCTGCGCAGCCGGGAAGAGTGGCATTACCGGCAGTTTTCAAGAAGCGGTTTAGGATTATGCAGTGGAATGATTATTTATCCATTGAAAATATGAGTCTTGCTAATTAGGTCGTAATGGTACTCGTTTATCATCTGAATTTGGAGCATATATTGTATTGATCTACAATGTTGTCTGTGGGCACAAGGTGCTTATTAATACCGGCTTAGCTCTGCCGAAAGTTCCCATGAACCTTAAACCCTCTTGGAAGCCAACTGAAGGGATCTGGGCTGACTGCAAATGAGGGACTTGCTGTAATGATACTCCTTCTACCAGAGCTGCTGGAAAGGGATGCTGTGCCTTCGGAGTCTTCCTGCTGCTTTTGACCAGAGTTCCCAGATTGTGGACAATCTGCTAATTCCGGCAGATACAATGAACTCACATGGTTATGTCTTTAGACGTTGAGGGGATAAACACTGAACTCGTAGACATCTGAATTGAGTCGTATATTTTAGAAGGTATTCAGGCAGCCAAAGAGATAAGTGTTCTGGCTGTAGCAGGGGAAGAGCCTTAGTCACACACACACACACACACACACACCCACCCCATGAGAACGGTCCCATCACAATCTCTGTTTCCTGGTCAACTTCAGGTCAGGTCATTGGCCAGTGACAACCGAAGCTTAGTGTGGCTTAGTTCTGCTCCATGGACTCTTCCTAGTGTTTATGCTCAAGTCTGGCTCTGCCTTTTACTGGGGGCCTGGCCTTGAGTAACTCAGATTATCCCTCTGTACATCAGAGGCTGCACCTGTGATGTTGGGATAATAAGCTCTCCTATGTTGCAGGGTTGTTGTGAAATCTACATAAGAGATCACAAGTGAAATACCTGGGGTATAGTACACACTCAAAATTTCATGCCTCCATTTAATCCTTCTAGAAATAATCAGCTTGCTCATGGCAACACATCCACAAAGGCGAACTGCCACAGAGCATCAGACTTAAGAAGCACAGGTTTACCAGCCCAGAGGATGAGCTGGGCATGGAAGGGACAACTTGTCCTGAGGGTATGATACTGGAAAGGCTTGCGGAATCAGATTTTTAGCAGTATCCATCCAGACGTAACTCAAAGACACCACTCTGTAGTTGAGTCCTTTTAGGAAATGCCAGCTACCATCTCCCCCACTTAGGGATCCCTAATGCACCCAAGCGCATCCAAGACTTGTAGCAGTCCTGAAACAAAGAAAACGGTTTAATTTGTTTTTACCCAGTGTTTCCCATAGTTAAGTCACAGAACTTTTTCTGGGGGAGTGGGTAGGAGACGGCATGAGAAAGTTATCCTTTTAGAGAGGGTAACGAAAAGACTCAGGATGAGAACAGCAGGCAGGAAGACGAATGGAAGTTCAGAACTGTTGCCGCCCACTCTCAAGATTTAAGGGCCAGAAATGGCAACGGTCCCTAACCCGTCCAGACCCTACCCAGGAAAGGACAAAAGCTGGAGTTGAGTCTTTCACAGAGCAGATGGCACAGAACCAGAATGTCTAATACAACTTTCCCCAGACTTCTGGCTGTGACCCGAGTGAGCGCGTTACAAGAACAAGCCACTTGTGCTTCTGAAACCCTGTGTTTAAGTGATTTGCAGAGACAGATGCAGAGGCTGCATCCCTGGGCTGAGTCAAAAGATGAAAGCCGTGGGCAACCGAACTGTCCATCAAACATCACCCTTATTTGACTACATTTACAACAGGGAGGAAGACAAAGAGGGAAAGGAGGGGTGAAGAGGGAAAAATCCAGAGAAGGAAGCTGAGAGAGTATGGGACTGGGGGAGTGAGCGGCACCAGGAGAGGAGGAAGCAGAGGCAACCAGAGGCAGAGAGAACTGGAGAAAGTAATTAGCGTTCCATCCCATTTAACTCAACCATGGTGCCGGTGCCGAGCAGTCATGCTCTCTGGGGGGCCCGAAACCCCCGAGGTACCTGCCATCAACTTATCGACTCCGAGCTATTCTTTCTGCTCGGGGTCAGATGACAGATTTTCCAGCCAGATGGGAGGTGCCAACTGTAACTGAACAAGCCCAAGAGGGACTGGATGGATGATTTCATTTCTCCATGAGGGTCAGGAGCAGATGCCCTGAGTCGCTGCTACTGCAGTAGTTCCTACCATTCAGCTGAAAGTCTGGGCTCGAGACAGCCAAACCTTCACGGCTACCTCCTCCATGATCTGAGAAGGGAACCCACAAGAACCCCCTGAATAAAAAGGTCTCATTCCCCACTGTGCCATTAAGATAATATGTAAAAGTCCCTCTCCGAGTCGCATACCTTTGGGTTAAGAAATCAATTCCTCCAGACACACAAATATTACAGTCCCCATGGAGTGAGAATCTGTGATAAAAACAGGATTAGGGGAACTCAGTTTTTACAAGGACCTATGAAAGGGCTTATTAATATTGTTAGTGCACCTAACTACAACACATGCTGCTTATTAAAGAGACAGGCAGTGACACTTTAAACATCTGAAATTGCAATGATGAGAGCTGTTAATGCATCGCAATTTATTATCCCCTGCTCGCAGGAAATTTCTCAGGATTAACCTCCTCACAGCTTCCATAAGATGCTGATATGATCATTTTGCATTGCAGGAGGTATCATGCAGACTAACGCAATTTGTTTCCAGAGTCTGGCTGGGCATGCAAATGTTTGATGTCCTGGTTTTATCACCAGTCCATGAAGTTATACTTCACGCAGAATGATCCAGGTTGACGTGTGTGTGTATGTGGTGCAGCAGTAAAAAATCACCTGCCAATGTGGGAGGCTCAAGAGACTTGGATTCGATCTCTGGGTCGGGAAAATCCCTTGGAGTAGGAAATGGCAACCCATTCCAGTATCCTTGCCTGGAAAATTCCATGGACAGAGGAGTCTGGCTGGCTATAGTCCATGAGGTCACAAAGAGTCAGACACGACTGAGCACACCACACATGTGTATATACATGTGAGCGTATGTTATGTATATGTACACATATATGTAAATATAGATGTGTATCCTTGTATGTGTCTACATGCACACTGCATGCAAGCGTGTATACGCATGTGGAGAAATCTGAAAGAGAGAGGGAGATGATAAAGCTGACTTTCTCAGCTTTTAATTCTTTCAACTAAAGAGACATTTAAGAACCATGTCCCCTTGGAGTTGGAGCATTCCACCCTCTAAAGAGAAGATGGACTTGGTCCTCTCCAGGGACAGCACAGACACACCATCACAGCAGGAGGTGCCAGGAGCATGTGGATGGAGAGCTAAATTAAGATGAACTTTCTGGATCAAAAGTAAACAAAAGTAACCTTTGTTTGGGCAAGGTGATGACATAATCATTACCTGATATATCCTTAAAAAAAACCCAACATACTCTAAAACTTATTTTAGTATTCCCCATCTGGAGAAATCCAGTTGTGGGAAGGACCATCACTTGCCTGCAGTCACGGGGCAGGTAAGTGGCAGGGCTGGGGACAGGACCGAGACCCGCGAGTTCCAAGCTGGGGCACATCCTCCACACGCAGCCTCTGTCCTCTCGGAAGTGGGAGCTCATTGAAACAAACAAACCTAACTCCTCCATTCAACAAGCACAGCAGGGCTCTCTCTGTGTACGGGACTGAGAGGTGCTCAGGACTAGAAGGATACTTGGACCTGGGATCAACACCACAGCCACGTGGCGAAACACAGGCAGCGAGGACAACCATGATCTCCTGGAACCCTAACTAATATCCGGCAGTCTCTAAGTCCTCAACAATTTCTCCATCACAACATGCTCCTGTGACTTTGTGACCTTTGCCAAATTACTTAACCACTCCATTCTGTGCCTCACTTTGCTCATCTATAAAATGGGGAGATAATCACTCTTCCTCCTTTTGGGTTGTCATGAGGATTAAATAATTTAAAATATAAAGTCCTTAGGTACTGGGTACATACATAGTCAGCATTACATAAGTCTGGCTACATCACATTACTTCTGTTATTACTATGATTAAGAATAAGCACATATCATCAAAGCACGGGTTCACCCATGCATGCACACACACATAGACACACACACACACGTTTTTCCCTTCTCTTGCACAAAAACTAGTGACTGAGTCACATTTTTCAAAGAGAGAAACTGGACTTGGAACAGAGCCCTTAATGCAGCCTTCTTTATTTTCTGTCTTCAGCACTCCTTTATAAATAGGTTTGCCAAATTGATGCTTAATAGCTTAATATCGGGTTCATATTAATCTCACCCTGTCTGAGTTTCAAAGGGACAAATTGTTCTGACTGCTAATGAAACGGATTTCAGTTGCAAGTTTCTAAGAGACCAGAGGCAGAAAAAGTACCAGTTGATCTAAAAAGATAGACATCTCTTTGGTGCTCTTTTAAAGCCATATGGGCTTACAGAGTTGCCACCGGAAGCTGGGAAGAAACCCAACAGCCTTAGCCAAGGTGGGGCGAAGGCGAGGGGGGTGCACAAGGCCCCTCAGACACTAGATGGCACTAGAACATACTCCAAGCCTGGCCTCCTTCAGCTCTCCACACACCCCACCCTGCTCTGCAGTTAGGTTCACTGAGGCAAGATGTGGGACAGACACTTCAAATTGGAATAAACTATCTGAATGTTCAGTTCAGTTCAGTTCAGTCGCTCAGTCGTGTCCGACTCTTCGCGACCCAATGAATCGTAGTACGCCAGGCCTTCCTGTCCATCACCAACTCCCAGAGTTCACTCAAACTCACGCCCATTGAGTTGGTGATGCCATCCAGCCATCTCATCCTCTGTTGTCCCCTTCTCCTCCTGCCCCCAATGCCTCCCAGCATCAGAGTCTTTTCCAATGAGTCAACTCTTCTCATGAGGTGGCCAAAGTACTGGAGCTTCAGCTTTAGCATCATTCCTTCCAAAGAAATCCCAGGGTTGATCTCCTTCAGAATGGACTGGTTGGATCTCCTTGCAGTCCAAGGGACTCTCAAGAGTCTTCTCCAACACCACAGTTCAAAAGCATCAATACTCGGGTGCTCAAGCTTTCTTCACAGTCCAACTCTCACATCCATATATGACCAATGGAAAAACCATAGCCTTGACTAGACCGACCTTTGTTGGCACAGTAATGTCTCTGCTTTTCAATATGCTATCTAGGTTGGTCATAGCTTTTCTTCCAAGAGTAAGCACCTTTTAATTTCATGGCTGCAATCACCATCTGCAGTGATTTTGGAGCCCCCCAAAATAAAGTCTGACACTGTTTCCACTGTTTCCCCATCTATTTCCCATGAAGTGATGGGACCAGATGCCATGATCTTCGTTTTCTGAATGTTGAGCTTTAAGCCAACTTTTTCACTCTCCTCTTTCACTTTTATCAAGAGGCTTTTTAGTTCCTCTGCACTTTCTGCCATAAGGGTGGTGGCATCTGCATATCTGAAGTTATTGATATTTAGCAGCAGTCAAAGAAGTAATATTATGTTTGCTTTTAGCTCCCTGGACAAACTATATCCAGGCATTGTTTTCTGGATTTCAAAAGGCAAATCATCACAACAATGTGAATATACTTCTCACTGGACTCTACATTTAAAAATGATTAAGGTGGAAAATTTAAGTTAGGTCCACGTGGCATGGCGTGCATGACTCTTTGCGACTCCATGGACTGTAGCCGACCAGGCTCTTCTGTCCATGGTATATTAGGTATGTTTTACCAAAATTAAAAAAAAAAAAGAACTAGGGAAAAAAAAAGGCAAATCATCCCCAATAATAGGAAGGGCATGCTGTGTTGTGCTTAGTCACTCAGTCATGTCCGACTCTTTTGGAATTCCATGGATTGTAGCCTTCTGTCCCTGGGGATTCTCCAAGCATGAATACTGGAGTGGGTTGCCATGCCCACCTCCAGGGGATCCTCCTGACCCAGGGATCAAACTCAGGTCTCCCAAGTTGCAGGCAGATTCTTTACCATCTGAGTCACCAGGGAAGCCCAGGAACAGCATATTCAATCATAAAAATAACCTCTTGCTTGGGTATAATGCCCTCCAGCCCCCAGGCAACGATAAAAGTAGCTCTTCTACTGACTGGGGGACTCCAGGTTAATGCAGGGCACCGCCTGGCAGCTTGGCCCTCAGTTCATTATGAAAACCTCATGTCGTGTAAAGACCAATCTCCCCAGCTTCGAGAAGGCTCTGGAGCAGGTTATCCTCATACAGAAAGGGGGCCTGTGCCCCACACCAGCTCTGTAATGTGTCTTCTGTGGCTTCAGATCTCACTACTTGCAATTCACTTGTGCTGTAAGGCAAGAGACCCACGATGAATGAGGATTAACAGTGGTGGGGAGAGCTGGGGTAGACAGGCATGGCTCAGAGTGCTTCCTGAGCTCCTTCTAGAGCAGGAAGGGCTGCTCTCTGCTCTTCCACCACTTGACTGAGCTGGGACACCTTAGTCTGGATTCCAGAGGAAGGCCGGTGCATGCATCCTGAGAGGGGCCAGGCCAGGAGGGGAACAGGGAGAAGCCTGGGGCCATCACAGGGCAGGGCGAGGACCCTGGAATCCTGGGAATGGGAAAGGTGGCCCATGAAAGAGTCAGAGGTCACGGGCACTGGGCTTGGACACAGCTCCGACATCATCTAGAAGAGAGGACTGGCGGGTCTCTAAGCCTTGGCTTCCACCGCGGCACAGTGGGGATGACAATGAAAACGGCTGCTCTGAAACCAGCTGCCATATGAGGACGCAGCACAGGGTTGGGTCCTGAGCTGGTGCTCAGATTGCAGCTGAAACGCTGACAATGACAGAGGGGCTGGAGGGACCTGAAGAGGAAGCCTGGATACATCACAGTCTGGGCTCAAGGGCACCCTGGCTCAGAGGATAAAATTGCTTGAGAGTCATTTTGACTTCATCTTGGCAAGGGCACACTGCCTCCATCCTTCTGTCTTAAACTGTCCTTTAAAACAAATCCTCTAACAGCCTCCTACTACTCTAAGGATCAAGGGTTAAGGCCAACCCCACCCAGCCCCTCCCAGTCCCAGAAGACCTTCCAACACTGGTCTCTGCCCACTCTCGGGCTCACATCTGGGTACTAGTGTGGGCCACGGTCTCTCCACCTTATGCCTCACACATGCTCTTCCCTCTGCCTAGAAAACTCTTTCTCCTTGGACTCCTTTTCAGACTTCAGGCCTCACTTTAACGCCTCTTCCTCAGGAAAGCCAGGCTTATGCCCTACACATTTCCTTAGGTGAACCATCATATTTGGAAATTACCTGGTTGATGCCTGTCTTCCCACTACAGAGGGAACTGTGGGCACAAGATCTCAGCTGACACAAGTTAGCCAGTTATCTGTTCAACAAATATTTACTGAGCACTCTCTATGTTCCAGGCACTGTTCTTGGGGCTTGGGATCCAGCAGTGAACAATATAGATAGATCAACAGATTGATAGATATAGATAGGGAGATGGATAAAGATGAAGGAAAAAGAAAGAAAGATAGAAAGACATGGAGAAAGAGAGAAAGGCTGTTACCTTTCTGCTTGAAGTAGCTGAACTAGGCCATGTAGTCTTCTAAACCCTTCTGGGACTTCCCTGGTGGCCTGGTGGCTAAGGCTCCACATTCTGAATGCAGGGGGCCCCGCTGTGAACCCTGGTCAAGGAACTAGATCTCACATACTGCAACTAAAGATCCCGCATGTATAGCTAAGGCCTGGTACAGCCCCAATAAATAAATAAACAAATGAACCCTTTTCCCTCCCCACATGATGACCTGCACATTTATATCTGCAAAGGTCAATAACAGCTCTCAAGCTGAACACAGGGGCCAATTCCCTCTCCTCCCCACAAACATCAGATCTACTCTTACTTCTGCCTACCTAACCCCTCTCAAGCCTGTCTGCATCCTCTGTCTACAGGGAGGACCACCAAAAGCCTCCCTTTGGATTACAGAGGTGGCCTCCAAGCCACGGTCTCTCTGTGTTAACCCTGGCCTCTGCCCATCACTGCTCCACCTGCGAACACAGTGGTTTTTCCAAGTGTAAATCTGATCACGCCTTTCGGGTTTCCCCTGCTCTTGGAACCAAGTCCAATCCGTGGCCCACAGCTTCTGTAGCTCTTGACGGAGTCCTCGGCTACCTCTATCTGAAGGCCCCAGGGGAGCATCCATGAATTTGAGAGTTGAGTCATAGCACCCAGCACAGCGCCAGGCAGGGTAAGTCGCTGTTAAAGGTGTGAGATGGACTGACATTCTCTAGCTAACAGGATGCAGAGGAGACCCCTCTCACTGGGTCCTGGCCCCCCTAGGGTGGGTATTTATGCAGATGCTGATGAACTATTTGCTTAGACACCACACTACAAACAAACAGGAAATTATTAATCGTTATCCAACTTTTAAGTCCCATTCTGAGTTTTAACTGCAAGCTGTATAATTGCTTTACATTTCTAAAAACTCTCTGTCATCAGTGTCTGCAGCATCTAAGTTATGAACATCCTTCTGCTGCCTGATCCATGCAGGCAGTGGGTGGGGTTGACTCCTGCCTCCCCCGACCATTATCCCCCAGGAGGTGGTTTAGGCTTTGCTTTGGGGACACAGTTGGAGAGATTCCTGACATATCCCTTTGGAAGGGCATTAAAACAGCTCAACTAGGGACCTTTAATCCACAAAATGAATGCCAGGGAAGGCAAAGATAACTGCATATCTCGGGCACCTACAGGAGAATACAAAATATAAGACAATGATTTACAGAGTGAGCTTTGGAGTCAGGGTCAAATCCTTGCAAGCTGTATAATCTCAGGCAGGTTACTTAACCTCTCTCTGAGACCCTGCCCCCTAACCTAAAGTGTGAAGATAGCAATAGGACAAACGGTACAAAGTAGGTATGAGGAGTAAATAAGATAATCTAAATAGAAAGCTACACAGATGTGGTCAGAGCTCTACCCACGCATGCTAATTGACCACTGTAACTTTACTGCCGCGGCTACTTCCCATAATGACACAGAAGCTGTAGTCAAAAGCCTAAGTACCACAAGAGTGACCCGACAGCCACAGACATTTCTCTAGTAACTGCTATGTTCCAGTCCAGTTCTGTGAGTTTCACAAACATAAACTCTTTTCATTCTAAGAATAACTTTATGGGTCGGGACTATTTTATGCCATTTTATAGATGGGAAAATTAAGGCACAGAGAAATCAAGAACCAGCCTGGGGTTAAACAGCATCACTATCTAAGTTCAAAAATATGAGCACAAAACTCCTTTTCTCTCTAGCACTGTTTTATTTTCTGGCCCGAGCTTTCATAATAAACTATTCATAACTTATGCTTTCAAATCCCTGTTTCAGTTCAGTTCAGTCGCTCAGTTGTGTCCGACTCTTTGCAGCCCCATGAATTGCAGCACGCCAGGCCTCCCTGTCCATCACCAACTCCCGGAGTTCACTCAGACTCATGTCCATTGAGTCAGTGATGCCATCCAGCCATCTCATCCTCTGTCATCCCCTTCTCCTCCTGCCCCCAATCCCTCCCAGCATCAGAGTCTTTTCCAGTGAGTCAACTCTTCCCGTGAGGTGGCCAAAGTACTGGAGTTTCAGCTTTAGCATCATTCCTTCCAAAGAAATCCCAGGGCTGATCTCCTTCAGAATGGACTGATTGGATCTCCTTGCAGTCCAAGGGACTCTCAAGAGTCTTCTCCAACACCACAGTTCAAAAGCATCAATTCTTCGGCGCTCAGCCTTCTTCACAGTCCAACTCTCACATCCCTGTTTAGCCAATCCCTAACTCCAATGCAAACCTGCAGTATTATTATATTAATGTCTCTTTAATATAAATATATAATATGGTCTTTTACAATCTGTATACTTAACTTCTACCAGTTATAGTTCCAATCTTTTTTTAAATTGAAGGATTCTTAGTTTAGAATGTTGTGTTAGTTTCAAGTGTACAGCAAAGTGATTCAGTTGCACACACACACACATCTTCTTTTTCAGATTCTTTTCCATTATAGGTTATGACAGGATACTGAGTACAGTTCCCTGAGCTCCATAGCAGGTCCCTGGTGCTTACCTATTTTATATATAGCAGTGTACACGTGTTAATCCCAAACTCTTAATCTCTCTCTCTCCACTCTTCTTTACTAAGGTCGCAAGATTAAGTGTTCAGAAGTATGGGTGTTATTTATTTTTTAATGTGTATCTTTTCTTTTAAAACATCAAAGGAAAGTGCTCAGTGTGAAGTGACGGAAGATTTTTAAACTAGACATAAATGTCACCACTGAGCTACCGCGAGAGATGACCGACCGCTGCTCACATTTGCTGGCTTTTCCTCCGGGCTGTTACTGCACAGTTCTGTTTACAGAATCAGGCTCACAGAATGCACTTGGGAGTGGGTTTCACACTGGGTGGCTACACATGTTCAAATTAGCCACTCAAAACACCCACTGGTCTTACAACATAGGTCCTTTGTAGATCCTAGCTTCACAGAGGTTTTTTTTTCCTCCTTTCAACAGAAATTAAAAAGGAAATTAAAGTCACAGACATGCCACATAACACCAGGAACACTGGAGCTCCTGGAGGCTAAAAACCAAAGAGCAACTCAGACCACCCAGCATCTCCGATATGTTAACGAGCTCCCATTGGAAAACCCAAACAAAGCTGACAGCCCCAGAGGATGACCCAGCAGGCAGCAGACTTCCTTGCCCCAAAGCCACAGCCGACAGCCAGCTGGCTCCTTCTGGGGAGCCGTCTTCCATTCCTGACTGAGGACCAGGCTTTCCTTACTTTTCTGGGAGCTGGGTGTGGCTGAAAAGAGGCTGACAGAGTCTCTGCCATAACTCACTTTAATAAGAGATCTGAGCATTTGGGGAGGGATGAGTGATGACACTGGGATACAGGAAACCCTGTTCTTAGCCAGTATCTGCCTCCGTTTAGGAACAGGGCGCAGTTCCCATCTTTGGGAACTGCCGGGTCGGTGGGTGTTGATTTACACAGAGAAGCCAGTGGAGGTGGGTGGAAGAAGTAAGTAGCCAGAGGCCAACAGAAGGGAGGAGAAGAAAGGGATGGAGAGCAGGGGGCGGGTGCTAAAGCTTCCTGCAGGGAACCTGCTGAAGCCTGGAGGGCAAGGAAGAGAGCAGACGACAGCACTAGACTGCAGATGAAGGACGAGGAAAGGCGTGGCATGCACAGGTCACCAGCGCAGCAGCTCCAAACGGGCCTTGTTGGTCCCTGGTTGGGCCCCAGCTAAGCCTACAGCTTCCTCTATCAGATGCCTCCTAATGGGAAGGGCTGGCCCAGCACAACAGACTAGATGGGGGAGGAGGGCTGCTGGAGGAGTGGAAGAGGACCAGCGAGCCACCAGGCGCATCTTCCACACGGCTTAGAACCACCCTGCCCATTGCATGATCAGGAACACATCACTCGCCACCAACAAAATTTCCTGTCTAACGCCCCAGAAGGATTTACAGAACTTTGCACAAAGACTAGTCTCCCAAACATATTTCCTTTGAACAGCAAGACTGAGCTTGAACAGTTGGGTGCTTGGTAGTGGAGGGCAGCACAGGACATAGGAACAACCCTGATATCACGGCGTCGTCTCAGAGGGGGCTGTCTTACCCTGGGTGAGGAGGTATAAGGAAGGTTGGATCAGGGTCCCGAGCTCATGGACAACCCCGCTGACACGCTGAGGCCTCTGTTTCCCCTTCTATGAATAAAAATTCATTCATTCATCCACTCTCACGACGTATGTGCCACTAATATGAATGTGAATAATGACCGTAATAGCAGTTAATATTTACTGAATGCTTACTGTATATCATTTGTTGTTGTTTAGCAGCTAAGTTGTGTCTGACTTTTTGCGACCCCATGGACTGTAGCCCCCCCAGGCTCCTCTGTCCGTGGGATTTTCCAGGCAAGAAATACTGGAGTGGGTTGCCATTTCCTCTTCCAGGGGATCTTCCTGAGCCAGGGATCAAACCCGCATCTCCTGCGTTGGCAAACATTGGCAGTCGGACTGCTTACCACTGAGCCATCAGGCTTTGTCCTATGAGCACGTTTATGGGTTAATCAGTTCACTCTGTGTAATAACCGTATCATTACTTCCATTTTACAGATGGAGAAACGGAGGACAGAAAGATACAGTCATTGCCCTCAGGTCACACTGTTAGGGGAAGCACACTGACTGAAACCGCCCACCCTGGCCAGGCACCGTAGTAACCATTTGCATGAGTTGTTTTATGACAGGAGATCCGGCACCAACCGGAAAAGTTCAGGAAAGGTCAAAAGGAGGCACCGCCTGATTCCACTTCCCAGAATCCCTCTCGCTAGCATCCATCTTGGCTGAGCGATCATGCGCCACCAGGAAAGACTCTGAACTAGAGTGACTGGCCAAAGACCACCCGGAAACAAATCCCATCACCATAAAACCCGAGACTGCAAGCCACACAGCAGAGCTGTTCTCCTGGGTTCTCTTACCCTACTGCTCTCCACCCGGGTGCCCTTTCCCAGTAAAATCTTGCTTTGTCAGCAGATGTGTCTCCTCGGACAATTCATTTCTGAGTGTTAGACAAGAGCCCAGTTTTGGGCCCTGGAAGGGGTCCCCCTTCCTGCAACAACACAGTCCATAGCAAACGGTGGAGCTGGAATTGAACCAGGCAACTGCTTCCAAAGTCCAGGCTCTAGAGCCCATGACTCCCTCTGGGTTTCAGGGTCTGGGAACACACAGGTAAACAAACAAGCATTACCCCTGCTTGAATGGAAGGTACAGTCCAACGGGAAACCTGCAATAACCAGTAAATACCTAATTACCTCCCAGGAGAAACCCAGAGGACGCTGTAACTGAGAATATTAAGGGCAAAGAGAGGACAGCCTGTTTAGAGTGACGAGGGAGGCTGTGATCCTTGCAGGGGTGGAGTTCCAGGCAGAGGTAAAGCACCTGCAAAGGCCATTAGACCAGAAGGAGCCTGGCATGTCTAAGAAAAGGAAAGACCAGTGTGGCTTGAGCCAGCTGGAAAAGGCAGAGAATATCAGGAAAAGCTGTTGGAGCCTGGCTGGAGCTGGAACCTCAAGGCACTGCAGTCTTTGGTGAAGAGCTTAATCTCACTCCAAGTACATGAAAGAACTCCCCAAATGCCACCTGGCAGTGCCCAATCAGGAGGGCCATGGTTGAGTGAATTGCTAGACCACACCCACGCTGGGTGACTTTTTCAAGTTACTTAATCTCTCTGGGCATCAGCATCCTCATCTGTAAATAGGATTTAGAATAATACCCACCTCATAGGGTTGTTGTGAGTATTAGAAAAGTCAGTTATATATGTTAAAAAAAATACCTAGGCAAGTGCTGGACATATAATAAAAGCTTGTTTGTGGGTTACTGGTGGACTCTGCCCAGTCCCATCCCCCCAAACTTCGAAGTTTTTGCCACGTGTTCAATCAGTTTCCTCTTCTAGTAGGGGAGGTCGTGGGGAGGGTAGAGCCAAGGAAGAGAAGGAATGAGGCCAAATTAATTTGCAATCAATACTGCTTACAGCTATTATGGTGACAGGCACCAGATAAACACATAAATAGCACTGAAGACCAGCTTCCTCGGCCAGCTGTTGCCATCAGCCGCTTTAGACCATCATGCAGGCAGATGCATAACCTTTATGTAATTAAGCACTTCCTGACATTTTATTTGAGGCTCTTCTTTTTCTTCCCTCCCCCTTTTATTTAGTCTGCTTTCAACTGTGAAGGCCCAGATGCCGGCTTCACTCGGATGCGCTGACTTACGGTAATTTTGAGTTAAGCTTTATTTTACTGTCTGTGTAAATAATGAGGCAGAGACAGACTCAATAAAAGGGAGCACTGGCTGGAGCCAGAGGCCACTCTACAACTGCAGCAGGCCGTCCGGAGTTTGGGGAACTGGCACAGAGAGTTAAGGCGGTGGGGAGGTGCTCCGCCATGGCCAGGCAAGTCTCCTGGAAAACAAGGCATCTGCCAGGCCACAGGGCAGGGATCTGTGGCTACAGCCTCCTCCCTCTCCAAACTCAGTATGAAATATATCGCTGTTCCCAGTTTTTCACTCTTTCTTGCATCCATGCCCTTGGCCACGCCATCACGCAGTTTCTCTCATTAGCGGTAGAGTATATGCCCTGCACCATTGACCTTGGACTTGGTCACGTGACTGACTCTGGCCATCAGGACTGCAGTATGTGCCACGAGCAGAGGCTTAAAATATGCTTGCGCAGCCTGGGGTGAGCTTCTGCACTGGGTAGTTCACATTTTTTTTTTTTCTCCCAGAAGCAAGGGCAACAGGGGTTCGAGCACAATTGAGCCCCACTTGCAGAACGGAGCCGAGCCTGGCTCACATCAGCCACAGCCTCCCAAACTACAGACTGGGCAAACACTCTCGTGTTGTATTATGCACATTTCCAATGCTCACTGGTGATCACTCATTTGTGGGGATCTGCTCAAGCACTTAACGTCCAGAGGGGCACGTGCACAGGGAGGTGAATAAACAGTGAGGGAATCTCCTCTGACAGTCTCCAAGCCGTTTATCTAGGTCCCTCACTTACTCTTGTGGCCACGGAGCACAGCCCTGATGTGCTGTTTTCTGTCTGTGTATCTGGTCGCCCAAACCAAACTCTAAGATCCCAGGAGGTAGAGATCATGTCTTTAGAATGTGGTAGTTAAGAGCTTGCCCCTGAGGTCACAAGAGCGTTGGGTTCAAGTCCTGGCTGTGCCATTTACACTCAGGGATCTGCAGAGGGACAGAACCAACAGAAGTCTAGGCACATGCATGCACACACACACACACACACACACACACACACACACACGCAGGCAGGCTGATGGATTTACTAGGAGGGATGGCTCAGACGATCATGGAGGCTGAGAAGCTCCACGGTCCGCCCTCTGCAGGCCGGAGGCGCAGAGTAAGGATCTGAATCTGAAACCCCAGAATGGGGAGCACCGATGTCCAGAAGTCAGAGGGGAGGAGACGATGGAGGATCCACGTCAAGCGGAGACAGTGAATTTCTCCGTCCTCAACCTTTTTGTGGAGAACTGGATGAGGGCCACCCACACTTGGGAAGCACCCTTCTCCCCTGTCAGTTCATGATTCAAATGCTCATGTCTTCCAGAAATACCCTCACAGACACACCAAGACACGTTTTACCGGCTCTCTGGTCGTCTTAAGGGATGACTAGCCAAAGGGACACATAAAATCAACCATCACAGTGACCTTATGCCAGTCCCATAACCTCCCTAACTTCGTCTCTTCCCCTGTAAAATGGGGATCTTCGTAATAGGAGAAACTTTCTCAAAGGATTCAATATGGTGTGAACCTCTAACACACGATGCCTGCAGGCAGCACCAGGGTAAAACCACTGCTGACGGCTGCTCTCTCTGGGATCCCGGGGCAGTGGGCACAGCATTTGCAAAAAAGGCCATCTCACACCTTGGCTGTGGTCTTCTCACCCTTCCAAGCTGGAGGCGACCTCGAGGTTCACAGACCGTGAGAGAAGCAGAGCAGCTAAGAATTCCTAGCATCAATCACCTCGGCTGGCGCATCACATGTTCCTCCTTCACAGAAACCAACTCTTGCCACCTGAACATTTCTGCAAAGGTCTCTCTCCTGAAATACCGCTTCTGAATTCCACAATAAGTAATGTTTTGCTGGGCAGGCTTGCCTGGGGGCTCAAACCGTAAAGAGTCTGCCTGCAATGTAGGAGACCAGGGTTCAACTCCTGGGTCGGGAAGATCTCCTGGAAAAGGAAATGGCAACCCACACTCCAGTGTTCTTGCCTGGAGAATCCGATGGATGGAGAAGCCTGGAGGGCTACAGTCCATGGGGTCACAAAGAGTTGGACATGACTGAGCGACTAACACACACATACAGTGTTTTGCTGGAACGACAGTACTTTGATACACATCCTGTAGCATCTTCTCAGAGTTGTTGAGGTCTTGCTGATGCCAGGCCTGCCCTGCACCCCTGCAGAGCACAGGTGTCCCCAGCTAGCCCCCTTTAAACGTCAGGGGCACGTGCTCTGGGTGCATATGCTGACCTAATGGAACTGCCAGTTTCCGTACACAGCCCATTCCACCGGCTGCAAGGTGAACTCAGTGGTCCCCTACTCGTATTCCAGCCTTGTCTGTGCTTTACCGCCCATCTCTCCTCCTCCTCGTTCCTACCAAGGTAAGCACTTCCTCTCCCCCAGGCACCTTCTGGCTCTGGGTATCACTCTCAGGGAGGCAGGCTCTATCTGTGGATTTCAGTCCTCTAATTTTCTCCCATAAATCAATCTTCCTTTCCCCAGGCCACTGCTGTTCTATCTCAATTGCTCCTCTAGCTGTTCATTCCTTTCATCCAACTGTGTACTCAACAAATGGTTACTGAGTGCCAGGTGTGTGCTGGGGACCAGGGACAGAAGCATGAATGGGGGAGGCAGTTCAGCTTCGTGGCTGAAATGTTGAAAGTGAGGACTCTGGAGCTGGGTTGCGGGTTCAAATCTGGCCTCTTCACCTATTAGCTGGGTGTCCCAGTGCAAATTAACCAACTTCTCTGGGCCTCATTTTCGTTTTAAAAATTAATTCTTCAAATATTTGCTGCTGCTATGTTGCTTCAGTCATCTCCAATTCTTTGTGACCCTATGGACTATAGCTCGCCAGGCTTCTCTGTCCATGGGATTCTCCAGACAAGAATACTGGAGTGGGTTGCCATTCCGCCCTCCAGGGAATCTTCTTGACCCAGGGATCGAACCCCCATCTCTTATGTCTCCTGCACTGGTAGGGTGGGTTCTTTATCACTAGTGCCACCAGGAAGCCCCTTAAAATATTTATTAAAGGCAAAAAGGAATGGTGATGTTTAGGCAGTCTCCATACAGTGGTCCCATCTTCTCTGGATCCTTCTGAAGACCCCACACCTGGTATTTGCAGGTTTTTGTCCACACCTGTGGTGACATAGTGATATATCCCACTTCTAAGCTGAAATCTGGGTCTCTTAGATCTCAGTTTGTTTGTTTGTTTCAAAGAATAAACTCAACATTTTACCATTTATGTCCTTATACAGTGGTTTAAAAATTAATTTTATTGAGGTGACACTGATTTATAATATTATATGAATTTCATGTGTACAACATTATATCTGACTTGTGTGTACACTAAATGGTGTGTTCTCATCACCAAATATTGGGTTTCCATCCATCACCATAAAGTTAATCCTCTTAATCCATCTCACCCTCTCCACCACCCTGAGCCTCTAATAACCCTGTTCTCTCCATCTATGTCTTTGTTTGGTTTGGCTTATTCACTTATTTGGGGGATTTTGTTCCATATAAGGGTGAAATCACCTGGTATTTTTCTTTCTCCATCTAACTTATTTCACTTACCATAATACCATCTATGTTGTTGCAAATGGCAGAATTTTATCTTTAAAAAAACTGAATAGTACTCATTACATATATATTCCATATATATATGAATATTCCACTATATCATATCCCACTGGGCTCTCCAGGTGGTTAACTGGTAAAGCACCCATTTGGCAATGAGAAACCACAGGAGACTTGGGTTCAATCCCTGGGTTGGGAAGATTCCCCTGGAAGAGGAAATGTCTGCCCACTCCACTATTCTTGCCTAGAAAATTCCATCACAGAGAAGCCAGGTAGGTTACAGTCCATCGGGTCTCATAGAGTTGGACATGACTGAGTATGCATGCATGCATGCACGCACACACGTGTGTAAACACACACACACACACACACACACACATACACACACACACATTACTATTTAGCTGGCTGTGTTAGTTGGATACCTAAGCTAACTCTGTTGGACTTCCGAACAAATAGGACTTATGAATGTACTCTCAGAATGGAACATGTTTGCCAGGGACTTACTGAATCTTATTTTTTTGCCAAGTACCATGATGTTTTGATTACTATAACTTTATAGCATAGTTTGAAATCTGGGAATATTAAACCTTCAGCTTTGGTCTTTTTTTCTCCAGGACTGCTTTGCTATTCTGGGTCTTTAGTGATTCCATACAAATTTTAGAATTTTTCTGTTCTATTTCTGTGAAAAATGTCCTTGGGGTTTTAACAGGGACTGCAGTGAAGCTATAGATTGCTTTAGGTAATAAGAACATTTTAACAATGTTAATTCTTTCACTCCATAAGCACTGAATATCTTTCCATTTATTTATGTCTTCTTCAATTTCTTTCAATAGTATCTTATAGTTTTCAGTGTACAGGTCTTTCACTTCCTCAGTTAAATTTATTCCTAAGTATTTTATTCTCTTTGTTACAACTGTAAATGAGATTTTCTTAAGTTTTCTTTCTGCTGGCTCATTCTTAGCACATAGAAACACAACAGATTTCTGTATGTTGATTTTGTTCCCAACAAATTTACTATAATACTTATTTCTAGTAGCTTTTTTTTGGTGAAGTTTTCAGGGTTTTCTATTCATAAAATCATGTCATCTGCCAATAGTGATGTTATGAGGTTTTATTTTCTTCATTGATAAAATGTGGATAATAATTATTGCTTCATTGGGTTCTTGTGATTTAAATGTTTGACGTGTATGAAACCCTCAGAGAAGTGCCCAGAACATAGTTAAACACACATATGACAGTTTCCACTTAGTACACCTAGAGCTGCTACTACCACTACCTGCGGAATAAAAAAATATATATATTATTCAGATAAAAGATTGCCACGGGCTTGATGAAGGGGAAGTACATGGTATGATGAGGTCCTCCAATGAGGAAGAGATGTGACCACTTTAAAAAAAAAACTTGCTACATCATCACACAACTTTGTCTCCTTTCAAGTGTGTTTGTTGGTTCATCCTAACATTTATGAATATAAATCTTGAGAAGGAAAGGACTGTCACGCACTACTTGTGAACTTGTCCCCAGACAAGAAATACAGCTAAGGGAGTCTAGGCAGTGTATTTATTAAAGACAAAGCAGATAAGGGTGCCAAGACAATTCAACAGGGGAAAAAACAGCCGTTTCAACAAAAGGGCTGGGACAACTGGATATCAAAAGGCAAAGGCATGAATCTGGACTCCCGACTCACACACACAGGAAAATGAACTAAAAAAGGATCACAGACCTAAATGCAAGGGCCAAAACTAGAAAACCCTTGGAAAACACAGATGAGTAAATCTTTGGTACCTTGGAGTAGGAAGTGGTTTGTTAAATATGAAACTCAAAGTACAAACAACAAAAGGAAACACAGGGGAGTTGAACTTTATCAAAATTAAAAACTTTTGTGCTGCAAATGATACTGTCAAGAAGGTGAAAAGACAACTCACGGGACGGAAGAAAATAACTGCAAGTCATATATCTGATAAAGGACTTGTTTGAAGAAGATATAACAAACCTTTACAATTCAACAATAAAAAGACAAACAATTCAACTTAAAAATGGGCAAAGGATTTGAAGAGACATTTCTCCAAAGATGATAAATGAATGGTCAATAAGCACATGAGACGATCCTCAACATCATTCAGCTCAGTTCAGTTCAGTTCAGTCGCTCACTCGTGTCCGACTCTTTGCGACCCCATGAATTGCAGCACACCAGGCCTCCCTGTCCATCACCAATTCCCGGAATTCTCTCAGACTCACGTCCATCGAGTCGTTAGTCATTAGGAAAAGGCCAATCAAAACCACAATGTAATACTGTTTCACACCACAAGGAGGGCTATGATAAACAATACAAAGACAATTGTAAATGTTGGTGAGGATCTGGAAAAATCGGAACTCTACTGGTGGGAATGTAAAATGGTGCAGCCACTTTAGAAAACTGGCAGCTCCTGAAAGAATTAAACATAGAGTTATCACATGCATGCATGCATGCATGCTCAGTCACTCAGTCATGTCTGACTCTGAGAACCCAAGAGCCTGCCAGGTTCTTCTGTCCAAGGGGTTTTCCAGGCAAGAATACTGCAATGGGTTGCCATCTCCTATTCCAGGGGATCTTCTCGACCCAGGGATGGAATCCATGTCTCTGTGTCTCCTGCATTGACAGGCAGATTCTTTACCACTGTGCCACCTGGGAAGCCCCACGTGGGAAGCATAATGGGAACAGACCTGATTTTTAGTGTCTGAAAAATTGGATTCCTGTCCAGTCTTGTCATTTCTAAGCTGTGTGACCGTGGACAAACCACATCACTTTCTGGATCTCTGTTGTCTCCTTTAAAAGATCAAAGAGTTTATCTCAAGTTTCTCAAGCAGAGCATTCATGGTATTTGGGAGTGGGGAGCATGGTTGTTTGTGAGACTGTACCCCACAATGAAAGGCATTGAATTTCCCTGACCCCATCCACAAAATGCCAATCATGTCCCCACCACCCACCCCATCATTTTGAAATTCACCATCAACATTTCCAAATGCCCTATCTCTCTGCTACATTTCTCCAGGGTAACATTTTTTTAGCTCCAAATACTCCTTGCCACTGACCGTACTTCCTTCCTCTTTAAGTTATTTCTGCCTCCATAGAACCCTGATCACGCTCATTGCTCATTTCTACTTTCATGATCTGTTCTCAGGCGATATAAACATCTTACAGAATCATGTAAATTTTACTACCAGATTGGGAACTAAAGGGGTGACCAAGCAGAGAACAGTGCCGTTGGAGGCATCTCTGAACTGGCAGAGCCCATGAGGACCGCAGCCCTGTGGACATCACCGCAGCCACGGTCATCCCGCTGCCGGGCACACTGTCAGCCTGTGCAGGGAGCCGGGGACTCAGACGATTACCGGTCCAGTTCAGCTGGGGCACTGTGATGCTTCTGACTTGTTCTAGCTGAATAATTTTGAAAATTCATGGTGTGGTTCTGATTCAAAGTACTTTTAATGGAAAACAATAAGGGAGAATAATGGAGACAAAACAAAGCCAGCAGCAGAACTGAGATTAGTGCAGGAAGCAGCAAGGACCCTGCCAGTTTCTGCTTCACGTTTCTGTTCATATCCCAGTTTTAAATATAGCGTGTATTAAATATGATGTGAAGTCATATTTTAATGCCCTCTTTGTGAGTTTTGCAATTCTAACAGGAAACACGCCATAAATTAGTCTGGGGGGGACTCATATTTTCCGCAAATCTCCAAGTGTGATTGTGTAGAATGGATGATCAGTCACTCTAAAGACTTTTTTCTCCCAGATTCTACATCTTACAATTTTTTTTTTTTTTTTGCTCTAAGAGATGACTCCTGCAATCAGAAGGCAAATCTTTGTTCTTCCTGATAAATCATCAAAGCTAATTTCTTCTAAACTAATCAAGATTCACACGTAGCTTTCAAACTGGTGCCAGTCCTTAGAAATGGAGAGAGCCACGTAACGGAGGAGGGCCACTTGTTCAATGATCCTTGCCAAGCGCCTAACATTCAGTAACACCTGCTGAACGAATATCTGCTAATATGAATTCACCCCTGTTATTTACCAATAATACAGCTTGTCTAAGGACATAACCAGGGAAGTTATTATGGAGACACTCTGACAGCAGAAGCCCCTCCTGAGCATCTCCCATCCCTGCTTCCTTGGCAGAGGGTCTGCCCCACCCTACTTCTATGTAAATGTTCCCAGTCTGGAATGTTCCACTGCCGTTTCCACTTTTGTAGGCCAGGAAGCAAGATGCCAGATGAAACCAAGCCCAGGCCCTGGCTCCTTGCTGGTAGGCAGGAAGGAGGAAACCTTGTTAGCTGTCAGAGATAGAGCACCCTGGAGAGCTTACCTGATTCTTTTCCATTTAGTATTTCTCCGAAGAGAAAAAGCTCCGGCCGGTAGCTATGGTGCTTGCTGGTTACAGAGAGGAATGCTGACCCCTGGGGAATGGAACCCGCACTCAGGAACACCTGCTCTCTTTATGCTCTGCAGCCTTCTCTCACTTTTCCTTCTAGCAATCCTCCAGCCAGCCCTTGTCATCTTGGTGTTGAAGAAGCTCAGAGTGGTTTAGCAACTTGCCCAAAGTCACAGAGCTGCTAACTAGCAGAGCTGCCAGGTGACCTTAGGCCGAGTCTGGGCTCTTGAAAGTGTTGGCTCATTCATGTTGTATCATGAATATAGCTAATACCGCTGTAAGGTGATGGGGAGGTCTTAGAACTTACATGGCTCCTAAATTTATACCCAAAGCCTAATGATTCTTTTCTTTTGTTGTTTTTTAAACTTTCTCACATTAAATGTTCTCTCTATCCTCCATGCCAACACTGGGCTGGCAGAGAAAATCAAGCTCCATCCCCTCAAGTATCTGTCTCACACTGAGGAAGTGGTGGGCATAGACTTGGGCTCAGCTTCCATCAGAAGTACTATATGCAGCCCCTATGGGGTGACTGTGGGTGGAATTATGGGGTGACTGTGTGACTGAGACATGACACAGCAGAGCCTGCGGGTCAGCAGCGTTTCCAGTTCACAGGCGCAACACTACCTTGGGAGCACTGGGCGCACAACAGCCCCATGAAAGCCCGCTCGGGAAATGAGGGGCCCTGTGAAGCGCTAAAGCCAATCAGCTTCTTCCCTGCAGGGAGCCCAGGGAGATGTCTTTTAACTGACCGAGGTTCTGGTTATCTACTACTGCGTAACTAATCTTCCCCAAATGTAACAGCTCCAAACAATGGCATTTTGTTATCTCTCACAGTTTGTTTGGTTCAGGATTTCGGAAAAGGAGAGACATTTCTGGCTCGGGGTCTCACACGGTGTTGCAGTCAGACAGGGCTTGCCCAGGAATCTCTCTCTCATGGGTCTCTCCAAGGTTTCTCCCTGGAGACTAGTTTGGGCTTCCTTACAACATGGCAGCCCCAGGGCAGCTGGACTGCTTACATGGCTGCTGAAGCTTAGAACAAGGAGCATTCCAAGCGCAAAAAGGAAGCTGCATGGCCTTTCACAGTCACAGAAGTCACGCAGCCATCACTTCTATCATTCTCTGTTGATCAAAATAAGCCCGCCCAGTTTCCAGAGGAAGGCATCACTTCTTGATGGAGGGCTGCAAAGGATCTGTGGACATGCTTTAAATCTGTCACACGCAGCCTGGGAGAAAAAAAGATGTAACTGAGCTGTGGACAGCACGGGGATGTGGGCTTGGGGTGGGGGGAGGGACACACTAGACAGACACGTTCTCCAAACGCACGTTTCCAGAACGGAAGCAGACAGGCATTGGGAGGCCAAAGAAGTGGGAGGGAAACATATAAAAGGTTCTGAGCCACATGGGAAAGCCTGCCTAACAAATCAGCTAATGAGGACAAAGCACCCGTCCCTGGAGATTTCCTTCAGATGCCAACTGACCCAAATCTGAGGCCCACTGACTCCAGGGGGAAAAAGCAGAATCAAAGTCATGTTCCTGCCATCTGCAGAATAAATTATCACCTTGATCACACTCCAAAATCAAGATAAAAGCTTGCATGGGGTCACAACAGGCTTACAATAAGTGAGATCATGAAGGAACAAAGAAATACATGAAGCGCCTTTTCAACTGCACACCTGGGAATGCAGAGGTGCCGCCCCTACTGGGCATATAACTGGGTTTCCCTGGTTGGCACAGCAGGGCACTCCAGCTCAGACCTGTTTTGCTTGAGAGCATGAAGAGGCAAAGCACATCCTGAATGTTCTCTCTCAGGCTGCAGGAATCAGTGCCACTCAGATATAAATCTGTGGTCTGGTGGCAGTCCACACAAAAAAACCACAGGACATGGTGTGGGCATGCACAAACCCCTGAACTATCAGCTCAGTTTAAAAGGGACTGTGACTAATTATGCCCCAGGATCTCTCCATCCTCCCTTTCTGTCTTTGCAGATAGACTCCTGGGTTTTAGCTGAGCATATAAATACCCACAATGATTAAGAATGCCTTTGTCAGCCTCTCTTGCAGCTAGCTAAGGTCATGTGACTACGTTCAGGCCTCTGGATTAGGAATAAAAGTGATAGTGCGACTTTCAGTTTGTTGCCTTAAAAGTGAAGCAGTCCATCTGGTCTCCCCCTCTTTCCTCCTTCCTGATGTCTTGGAACTAGTGATCACTGGAGCATCCTTAGGGAAGGGCAGAGCTCACTACTGACCCAGACTGCTCATCCCTGTGATGTTGTATGTGAGAGAATTCATCTTAATTGAGGCACTTATTTCAGGCACTCCATCACATTTAAGACACTGTATGATGGGATCTCTTTGTTACAGCAGCTTAGCCTATTTCCTAAACTAATACATAGTTCCTGAACTGTCTCAAGTCCTTAAGAACCTCGTGTTAGAAAGAATCTGAGAAAAAAATCCTAGTGACTGGATACTAAAGATGTCCTCAGATTTGCTCATATCTTTGTTTTCTCTACTTTCCCATCTTTCAAGACCCTCCTAATCGTCTGGAGCATGAAAATCTTGCATGATGCCATGTATGATTGACACTGACCACTCTTTGAGTAGATTATCCCTTGTAGCCCACTCAAGCCAGTTCAGATGAAGAAGAAGGTCTGGTCCAGGTTCCAGAGGCCTCACTGAAAGCCAGAGATATTGGGTCTCATGAGAGCTACACCCAGGACTTGGGAAGCTGACCAAGATAAAGCCCATACTCTACCCATCTCTCTCTGGGGACTACCACCTCAGGCCTCTTAAATGTCTCCTAAGCAAACATCGTATAGAGATAGGACCTAGCCATGTGGAAGACACGGTTGGGAAGGGCAGACCAGTGCCCTTCTGCTGTGAGTTCTGCCCCTCCCACCTGTGGCTTCCACATGTTTAGGTCCTATCTCTACACACTGTTTGCTAGCTTCCTAAGGCTGATTCAACCCTGAGCTTCTGAGCTTGAGAGAGCCATTCTGATTCACTGCTGGCCGGCCCAGGAACTGACTGGCCGTGGGTCAGGTGTCCAAGTCTAGTTGAGTCAACAGTGACTGAGGAGCTTGGGAATGACCTTGGAAAGTGGAGGGCTGGCCCTGCCAGAGGTCATGAGTGGAGCAGACAGCCGAGAAGGAGCTGAGGACAGAGCAACGGGCATGACATCCAATGTACTTTGCCCCCAGAACGCATGGAGCATTAATGTCGATGTACTGCCAAATGCAGGGGCTTCATAGGACATTTCTCAGGTTAGTAGTATTGGTCAAAGGAGTGGTTCTGTACTTCTGGTCTTCCTCTCTAGCTGAAAATTAAGCTATTAGACAACAGAGCAGCTTCAGGAAATTTTCCTGATTTCTCAGAGCACCCAGCAGTGCACCAGCGAAAGAAGACCTTCAGTAAAAGCCGACCCTGATGGTAATTTGAGAGGCACACACATTACAGAGGGCACAGGACCTCAAGGAAGGGAACTCAGGGAAAGGGAAGATTTATAAGAATCATATTATAGCATTCCAGGACCAAACAGTAACCAGACTGATTACCTGCTGAATTTCCAGAGAGAAACAAGGAGAGAGAACAAGAAAGGGGGGCTGGAAGCACGTGGGGGCTGCGGCAAGATATTTGCAACATCAGAGCACATTTTTATTTTTCACAGGCCACAGAGCTCTCAGGTAGCCAAACCAGAGGCCCTCCAACCACCGCCACCCTCAAGATAATTACTGGATTGTGTAACCCGAGGGAGATTTTCAAATCAGGGGTGGGAGCCGGGGAATCCCCAGAGTGTGGCCATCATCTAACCTCCCAAGCTATTCTCACACTGGGGGATTCACAGAAGCTGTCACTCCACCGTCTCATTTACAATATCCGCAAGTCTCAATTAGATTTCCTCTGCCAGTGGGACCGCAAAGCTCCAGAAGATCCACAGAGGATCAGAATCCTCATCACAGGCAATGATAACCAGCCCCCACTGTGGATTCTGTCACCGGAGCAGAGCATCTCATTTCTCCTGATTTTCCTCCTCCGGCTCCACCTTCCAACTGAAGCATGCAGGGAGGGGGCCTGCACAAGCCAGCCTCAACCCCCCCTGACAGCTTCACCCCCACCCCACCCCAGACAACCCCACCCCACTCCACACACAAGCACACACGCTGCTCTGGCCATTCGGATTCTCTGCCTCTGAATATGTTGTTCCCTCCGGCTAGATGCCAGTCTTGTACTTGTTTCTGGGTCCGTTTTTATTTATCCTCAATATCCGGACAGAGATTTCATCCTCTGAAGTCTTGCCATATTCCCCTAGGAAAAACAGACGCCTCTCAAGGACTAATCATGTCCTCGTGTCTCGGCAAGCCATGCTCCTCCTTCCCCTGTTACAGCATTAATCACGAGTCCGTGCGTGCTAAGTCACTTCAGTCATGTCCGACTCCACAGACTGTAGCCCACCAGGCTCCTCTGTCCATGGGGATTCTCCAGGCAAGAATACTGAAGGGGGTAGCCATGCTCTCCTCCAGCGGATCTTCCTGACCCAGGGATACACTTCAGGGTGATTATCCACAGGGCGTTGTTTCTCCCTCACTGACTATGAGCAAGTGCGCTCTGATCGAGCTTTGTGTTTCTTCCAGAACCCAGGGGGAACCGGGCAGTAACAGGCACAGTGCAGATGATTGGTGTTTGATGAAAGTAAGGAACAGTCAAGATGGTCAAAGGGTGTTGGGTGGGTAGCTGAGGGCCACAAGCTGTCCAATGACAGACAAATTGTCCCCCGCACAATCAGACCGCACAAGACGGCATGTCCGGAGACTCAAAAAACTTGCAGAGAGCCCCACACTGGGTCCCCCTGCCCGGAAACTTGGTCCATCTGCCTTGGGAAGAGACACGCTCTGCCAGCTGTCCAGGCAGGGGGACAAAGGGAGGGACAGATGGGGACAGAAGCCAGGAGATGCAAAGAGAAAGGGGACCTGTGTGGGGAGTGGGGGAGACTGGAGAAACAGCTCGGAAGATGAGCACGCTGGCTATGAGATCAGGAAGCAATTACTCTGATGAGTAGAGAATCCTTCTGACTTGCTTCTAAATGAGGGACACATTAGAAATCTCAAGTGTCTGCTGCAGCGGGTAAAGGGAAGGAGGCTTCCGTGAGACAAACACTCAATTACTAAGAAGAGAACCCCACAGGTACAGAAAGGCACAATCAACCTCTCTCAACCTCCTTCTGGTTCTTCCATCGAAGTCAGCATTTCTGCCTCTCCCATCCCAGCTGGGCTTTCAAAGTCTCAAATTAAAAGTAGAAAAAAAGGTTTCTACATTCCTCCTGTTAATCGTACCTCCAGCAGTTTAACTCTAGGTGAGGCCAAATAAATTCTTTCAGAGTGACGACTCTTTCCCAGGGTCCCTCTAATGAGGCTCTTGACATCATCTGGTGACATGAGTTTTGCAGTGAATACTCACCGCCCCTTAAATTCTAGGTTGTGACTTTGGGGGCTGGATCCCCTAACCCCAGACTACTATTTTATCTTTTAACTATACAAAGCTCTTCTCCATTCATACTTAAAAACAAAACAAAAAATTAGCACTTATCTCATGCCCTCCATGATTTCTTTACATGTCTTTGGCTGCACATCACTTGCTTTCATTTTGTGACAGAAAACCAAGGTCTCTTCCAAAAGCGTAAGCTCCTTTTCCTCTCAACTACCCAGGCCAGTTGCAGGGTTGGGGAGCTGGAGTGGAAGAGCAAGGAGCAGGCCTAACTGGAAAATACTACAGTAGGTTCTCCGGTCCCATAAAAATAGCACCCCCATGGAGACCTGCTGTGGGCCCTTTCTACCCCGGCCAACCTCATGGAGTTTATCATCAAAGCTCGGCAAAAGTGAAAATGAAAGCGAAAGTTGCTCAGTCGCGTCCGATTCTCTGCAACCCCATGGAATTCTCCAGGCCAGAATACTGGAGTAGATAGCCATTCCCTTCTCCAGGGGGTCTTCCCAACCCAGGGATCAAACCCAGGTCTCCTGCATTACAGGCAGATTCTTTACCAGCTGAGCTACCAGGGAAGCCCAAGAATACTGGAGTGGGTAGCCTATCCCTTCTCCAGGGGAGCTTCCCAACCGAGGAATCGAACCAGGGTCTCCTGCATTGCAGGCAGATTCTTTACCAGCTGAGCTACCAGGGAAGCCCCCAAACTAGCAGTGCTAGCTGCCAATACATCCTGAAGCCATCACCCTGTCCATCTCCGCTGTCATCACTAACCCCACTATCATCACTGTCACACATCGATCCATGACTCAGTTCAGTTCAGTTCATTTCAGTCGCTCAGTCGTGTCCAACTCTTGGAGAGCCTACGGACTGCAGCACGCCAGGCCTTCCTGTCCATCACCAACTCCCAGAGTTTACTCAAACCCATCTCCATTGAGTTGGTGATGCCATTCAACCATCTCATCCTCTGTCGTCTGCCGGGGGCCAGCGTGAGGAACTCCGCCCATGGCAAAGGTCATGAGAAAGGAGGTTTGGCATATGCAAAGGCGTGATCAAGCCTCAGGAAACCCCCTGTTCCTGAGCATCTAACCCCAAAACCAGAGTCTGTTTTATGCTCTCACCTACACCTCTGACTTTACGGGGGGCTCTCCCCCATAACCGTTTCTCTCGGAGAAGGAGTAAACGCGCAGCTCCAAGGCAATAAAAATTCTTGGGCGTGACAAGAGTGTTTCAGCTTACGGACTCCTCTGAAGGTTATCTAGCCCGCCTGTATAGGTTCGTCCAGCCACATGTGATTGTTTACAGCCTCCCAACCTGAGAGGCATGAGATGTTTTAGACTTACTAAAGGCAAATTCTTTTGGGGAATTGGAAATTATTAGTATAGTGGGTTGGTTAGGAATTATATTGGTGAAGGTTTTTTCATTTGTTGTGCCAATAATTGCTGCTAATTCCCTGCCCTGGGTGGGACAAGGGTGTCTCAGGTCAAACCTCTCTGCTGACAGACTAGCTTGTGTGACAGGATTATCCATACTCCTGCCACTAGCACATGATTGTTTACTACCTCTCAACCATAAACAGCACAGAGAGTTCTGGAGTATTTTGAGAGTCCTAATTAGCATAGGGCTTTTCTCATTGTTGAGTCAATGATTGCCGCCAGGCCTCCATATCCTTAGGCAGCTGGGAATATATTAATCAATGTATTTGGAATATAGAAAAGGAAATATAGTAGTTTTTAAGGTTAGCAATACTAGACTTTTTGAGTTAATGAATTTTCTCTTTTGTAATAGATCACTGTGCTTTGTTATAAATCACTGTGTCCTTGCTATGTAACTTTATCACTATCTTAAGACTAAATAGATCTTAAGAGGAACATTGGTGAAAGGATTTTCATTTGTTGGGTTGATGTTTGCTGCTAAATCTCCAAGTTCCCTGCCCTTATAATGAATATAACTAGCATATAGGAGAAATAAGTATTAACCTTTAAGATTAATCATGTTAACCTTGGGTTAAATAAATTCCTTTCTTGATTGTAACTCACTACACCTTCACCCTATAGGAATGTAACTTTATTTGGAGGGTGGTGCCTGATTTAAGAAAAAACACCCTTGGAAAAAATAAGTTTTTTGGTTATCAGAAAGAAAGGATCATAAAATGTCAGCAGGTCTCAAGGCCAGAAGATGATGTAATATCCCTAAGACCTTTTTTTTATACATTTATGTGAAGCACCTGATTTTGATAAAGGTCAGGACTGCCGACCCCCACGTGACTCTGTATTCATCCCTATGTGTAACAAAAGGTATATAAGCAAACCCCAAAATAAAGGGATCGGATCAGTTTCCAGAAAGACTGATTCCCCCATGTCGTTTCTTTCTTGCTCCCCGTTTTTCTGGCTGAATTCCCATCTGGAGCATGGATGCTATTCCACGTGAACCAAGTTATTCAGCCCCTTTTCCTCTCCTACTATTTTCTGGCCAAATTCCCATCTGGTGCATGGGTACCCACCAAGCCTATTAATTTTGCCTGGGCTTCTAAGATCGGACCGGGGGGGCCTCAGTGCCTCCTCTCCTTCGGGAGAACGGGAAGACGCCTGCGGCCTACGTAGGTGGTGATTGGTATCTCATGTGAACCAAGTTATTCAGCCTCTTTTTCTCTGCTAATTTTCTAATCCCTCTCTATCTGTAATTAAATAAGTTATTTCCAAAGACGCCGACACGGTCCCCACCTTCGAATTCCCTGGATCCACAGGGGCTGGACCCCGGCAGTCGTTCCCTTCTCCTCCTGTCCCTAATCCCTCCCAGCATCAGGGTCTTTTCCAATGAGTCAACTCTTCGCATCAGGTGGCCAAAGTACTGGAGTTTCACCTTCAGCATCAGTCCTTGCAATGAACACCCAGGACTGATCTCCTTTAGAGCGGACTGGTTGGATCTCCTTGCAGTCCAAGGGACTCTCAAGAGTCTTCTCCAACACTACAGTTCAAAAGCATCAATTCTTCAGTGCTCAGCTTTCTTTATAGTCCAACTCTCACACGCTTACATGACTATGGGAAAAATCATAGCCTTGACTAGACAGACCTTTGTTGGCAAAGCAATGTCTCTGCTTTCTAATATGTGTTGTAGGTTGGTCACAGCTTTTCTTCCAAGGAGTAGGCGTCTTTTAATTTCATGGCTGCAGTCACCATCTGCAGTGATTTTGAAGCCCCCAAAATAAAGTCTCTCACTGTTTCCATTGTTTCTCCATCTATTTGCCATGAAGTGATGGCACCAGATGCCATGATCTTTTGTTTTCTGATCGCTGAGTTTCAAGCCAGCTTTTTCACTCTCTTTCATTTTCATCAAGAGGCTCTTTAGTTTCTCTTTGCTTTCTGCCATAAGGGTGGTGTCATCTGCATATCTGAGGTTTTTGATATTTCTCCCAGCAATCTTGATTCCAGCTTGTGTTTCATCCAGCCTGGCATTTCACATGATGTAATCTGCATATAAGTTAAATAAGCAGGGTGACAATATATGGCCTTGACGTACTCTTTTACCAATTTGGAACCAGTTCGTTGTTCCATGTCCGGTTCTAACTGTTGCTTCTTGACCTGCATAGAGATTTCTCAGAGGCAGGTAAGGCAGTCTGATATTCCCATCTTTTTAAGAATTTTCCACAGTTTGTTGTGATCCACACAGCCAAAGGTTTTAGTGTAGTCAATGAAGCAGAAGTAGATGTTTCTCTGGAATTCTCTTCCAGAAAAGAAGACTGCCATGAGTGCCCATGGAGAAAATCCAAGATCCTTAATATGGCTTCAATTCACCACACCAGACCACTGCTGATGGCGCAAACTTACTTCCAAGTTATTCCTCTCCTATCCACCAGACGGCGCCACATGGTTGTTGTGTTGGTTTTTTTTTTTTCCCCAGTCCTTCAAATGCACCAAATGGCCAATTCTTTACCATCTGAGCCATCTGGGAAGCCCTCAAATGCACCAGGCTGTCACCACGCTCAGTCCTGGATCCTACAGCTTATAGTCCCTTCTTCCCTGAAGGTTCCTTCTTCCCCCACACTCCCCTCTTCTTGTCCAGTTAATTTCCCTTATTTCCCTGTTTCATCTTCAGCATCACTTTCTCAAGAAGGTCTCAAATTCCTGTCGTTCACTTCCATAGCATCCTGCCTCTGCCTTCCCCACACACTTGTCACACCAGAAACCAACTCAATGCCTATTTTTCCTACCTGGATGCGGGTGTCAACAGAGCAGAGACCACACTTGTCTTGTTTCCTATGGCCATCTTCCATTCTAAGACCCACATTCCCCCCCTCCCATTCTAACATTCTGAAACTGGGACACATCTTAAAATCAATAGTCCGTCATAACTGAATTGTCAGCATTTCCTCTTTCTCAGCAAAACATAAAACAATAGCGGGCCTTACACTTGATGGCATCTTGGTATTGGTCAAAATAAGGTATGTCCCTGTGTCTAACGGGCCCAGTGCCCAGCACATAGCAGCCGTCAATAAATATTATGTGATAAACACACACAGACACACACACATTTCCTGAGGACATGATATTAGCCGGGTTTTGCTGTATAACAAACACACTTTAAAATCTCCGGCCACAGCAGAGATTTAGTATCTCACGCATGGGTCTGCAGGTGGGCTGCATCTCGGTGGCATCAGCTGGGACAGACCCGAGGCTGTGACTTGGGCTCAGGTCTGACCCATGTGTCACTTCTCCTTGGACCAGCAGTCGGTCGTCTCATGGCAGATGTTAGAATGAAAGAGAGCAGGCACAAGGGCACAGCACGTGCCAGGCTCCTTTATCGTCTGTCTGCCAACATCCCACAGTCAGAGCAAGCCTGGCATCTGCAGGTAGGGAACCTCCTCTGGCCACTGTGCCAGGTCACAGGGTAGAGGGAAGGACCGAAGACCCGCAGTGAAGAATCCACCCACCGTAGGCCCCGCATGGAGGAGAGGTCTGGGAAGGGACACCACACTGCACATTTCCACAGCACGAGGGCCAGCTCGCACACTGGACCAGACAGAACACGGCCCTGCTCGCCATGCGGGAAGGCCCCTGCGTTAGCAGTGGCGGTCCCAACGGCTCATCCTTCTGCCCAGCGGCCGCAAGGAATCCTCCTTGATTCCCTTTGCTGTCAGGCTTCATTTGAGGTATTTATTTGAGAGCGTAACTAAGAAGCAATCACTACACCGAAATCTTCCTTTCTGCAGCTAATTATTTATCCACCATAAGGCTAGGCTCCAGCTCCCAATCTGAGTGGGTGATTGGCTAATTTATTTACTAAAAGATTTTTTAAATTGAAATATAGTTGATTTACAATAATGTGTTAATTACTGCTATACAGCAAAGTGACTCAGTTACACATATATATTCTTTTTTAAAATATTCTTTTCCATGACGGTTTATCGTAAGATACTGAATACAGTTCTCTGTGTTCTACAGTAGGACCTTGTTGTTTGTTCATTCTCCATATAAAAGCTTATATCTACTATCCCCAGCCCCCAACTCCATCCCTCCCTCAACCCCTCGCCCTAGGCAATCCTCAGGGTGACTAGCTAATTTAGGTCAGCTAGGGCTTAGGACCAGACGGTAGAAGACCCGAGTGCCGCCATCCTAAGGGTGCCCAGACAGCAGAAGTGTTGACGGTCTTGGTCAGGACTGGCTGGAAAGCCAGAGGCGTTCTGGCACCCTGATTTCAGTCTCAGAGCTGCTGTGGAGACAGAGTTAATGAGGCCTGCACACCGAGTACAGAAAATGAACATCTCAAAATGCACGCTGGGAGATGGCCCATTAACCACGCACGGCTCGGCCCAGCGCTCTCCCCACCAGGAGGAGGCCCGCTCGACTGTCCTGATTCCACGAAGGCCCCGAGCGCTTTCCCGACTCCCTTACACCCTCACCTCCCTTTGATTTTGCACTCTGCTCACTTCTTAGCAGCTCTGCATCCCTCTGTCTGTCTTTGTGCCGTGGCACTTGGCACAGGGTTGTGCTGTGCCTCAGTGTGACTTCCTGAGAGCCATATGCCCTTCCTAGGGCTGCGGTAACAGTGCCAACTAGACGGCTTCAACGAGACATTTTCGGCCTTGTGGTTCTGGCATGCTGGCTCCTGCTAGAGGCCGTCAAGGAAAATCTGTGTCTCTCTGTTGGCTTCTGGAGGTTTGCTGGCAGTCTTTGGCGTCCCCTGGCTTGTAGCTGTATCACCCAAGTTCTGTCTCCATGTCCCTCTGTGTGTCTGTGTTGCAATGTGCCCTTTCGCTAAGGACATCAGTCACATGGGATTAGAGGCACATCCCCCTGCAGTGTGACCTTATTGTAACTAATTTCAATGCAAGGACTCCATTTCCAAATACGGTCACATCCTGGGGTTTAGGACTTCAACATATGAGCTATAGGGAAGAACACAATTTAAGGGGAGACTCTAAGACCACTTCCATATCCCCTGCATCTAGTTCAGGGCCTGGTACCTGGGGGAAGGCCATCACCTGCCTCCTGACCAAAGTGCCAGAAAGGACAGCTCACGTGCTCTCTCTCTCTCACACACACACGCACACACACACGTCCAATCCTACAGAAGAAACAGGACAAAGCCGTCACTGTTAGCTTCTGGTGAGGTGCCCAACCTCATGGCCAGCTTTCCGAATTCTTCTCTAAGCATTATCACCAGGATACAGCAAGCGAGATAAAGAAACTGCAGCCCAAGTGCCAATACACTCAATTAACTACCCCGGCACTGGTGGCTTCTTCAAAAGAGCTTAACTTCCTAGCATTCCTCACCCGGGGGAAGGTGGGCAGGCCTCATTAGTCTTTCTGTCTGAGAAGAGAACTTGAATACAAAGAGAGGAAAATATGCCAGCCTCATACACAACCTCCCCGCTGAGCTCAAGGGACCAAGGCGGGACAAGGTCTGCTGTTCCTGGCCCCAGGACAGTGGTACCCAGACAACCGTAGCACAGGGTGATGGAGAACGTTAACTTGTACCTCGGAGGACCTAAGTTTCCGGCTTCATTGCCTACTCACTGTGTGGTCACGCCACAGCTATGGAACTTCTCTGTTCCTCGGGTTCTTCCTCCAGAAAAATGAGGGTCATTTTCTGTTCCTGGATTCTCCCATCACAGGGATTTGGTGAGAACTGAGTAGAAAATGTAAGTCAAATGCTTGGAATAGGGCCTGCCACTTAGTGCTTAATGTGATGGCTACTCTTGTAAACACCCTGTTTGATCTCTGTCCGAAGGACTGACCCTCTCTCACCATCACCTGAGTCTTCATAAGCTCTCTATGACTGGAATGATCAGAAGTGGGGCCCACATAAGAGGTATTCATGGTATCCGTTTTCTAGTATGGCATAGCAAATTACTCTGAAACCTACAGGCTTAAAAAAAAAAAATGTTCATTTTCTCAGTTTCTGTGGCTCAGAAATCCAGAAGTAGCTGAGCTCTGCTTACTATAGTTAGAGAAGGCTACAATCGCAGTCATCTCCTGGGCCGCAGAGAGTTCAAGGTTGGACCAAGGGAGAGGCCAATTTTGGGCTCACCCTTGTGGTTCCTGGAGGCCTCAGTTCCTCACGGGCATTTGGTTGGAGTTCCCTGCCACTCAGGCCTATCCATGGCACAGCTCACATCATGGCAGCTGGTGCATTAGAGTGAGCGACACGGTAAGAAAAACAGACGCGGGGTCTTTTGTAGTCTTACATTGGAACTGACATCCCATCACTTCTGGTTGCTATTTTCTTTGTTAAAAGTGAATCACAATTTATATACCTGTGTTCGCAGCAGCATGACTCACAATAGCCAAAAGGTGGAAGCAACTCACGTGTCCATCAACAGATGAATGGATATACAAAATGTGGTACCAGCGTACAATGGAGTATGACACAGCCTTAAGTAAAAAGGCAGAAAATTCTGACACAAGCGACAACATGGATAAACCTTGAAGACATTATGTAAGTGAGCCAAGCCAGTCACCACAAGGTAACTATGCTGTGCGACTGCGTTTATAGGAGGTATCTAGAATAGTCAAATTCATAAAAACAAAGTAGAATGGCAGTTGCCAGGGGCTGGAGGAGGAGGAATGGGGAGCTGCTGTTTAATGGGTATAGAGTTTTAGTTTGGCAAGATGGAAAAGTTCTGGAGATTAGCTGCACAATAAGGTAAACTGTTGAACCATTCATTTAAAAATGGTTAATATGGTAAATTTTACGTCATGTGGGGGCGTGTGCATGCTAAGTCACTTCAGTCACATCCCACTCTTTGTGACCCCGCGGACCGTAGCTCCACCAGGCTCCTCTGTCCATGCGATTCTCCAGGCAAGAACACTGGAGCGGGTTGCCATGCCTTCCTCTAGGGGATCTTCCCAAGCCACGGAATGAACTCTCATCTCCTGCATTGCGGGTGGATTCTTTGGCCAATGGACCACCTGGAAAGACCCTGTTATGTGTAACTTGCCACGATTGGGGAAAAACAGCAAGTCATGAGGTCCAGATCACATGCAAAGGGATGGGATTATACCAAAACATCAACCCTAGGGGCTGGGGACCACTGAAGGTAGCCTGCCATCATCAGTCAGGCATCCAAAGCCGGCAAGAATCTATCAGTTCAATTAGGACTGAATCCAGCATGCTTAAGACCACCTAGGTGCTGCCCACAGCCAATCTGTGCAGAGCAGCACCTGCTGACCCTCAGATGCACCCTCTCAGGGAAGGTTCCTAAGCAACAGAAAGTCATATGCAAAGACTGCTCCAGAGCCACTGCTTGTGGAATTGACTTGTAATGGTTTACACTTCCAATCAGTGAAGCCCCAGTTAAAATTCGATTCCACCAGAGTGTTCTTTGGCCTCCAATACATCCCATCTGGAATTGAAAGGTACAGTAATGACTGTACTTTCACAGTCCCATTTCTGCCTCCAAGTCTTGGCAGGGTTTGTTGTTGCTTTGCAAGGCCACATGTAAGGAAAGGAAGTAAATGGGGACGAGAGGAAGAAGAGAGGAGAGGCGCACACAAAGCTGGAGTCTCTCAGTGGAGACACGACCTTTTCATACCCTCATCAAATTAGAGGAAAAGTATTTCAAGCACCCTATTTCCTGTCTTGGGGTCAGTTTTTTTCCATTCCATCAAAATAAGCATCATAAAATATCATTTTATTTTCCCACATCAACTGGAAGCAATGATGAAATTTTTGAGGGCTAGAAGCCCAGCAGAAGCAGCTGGGATGTATTAATATTTTGACTAAAGGAGTTCATGTACAGAAGGTGCCCAGCACAGTAGCTGGTACAGGGTAGGGATCAATAAACATTAGCTATTATTAAGATGAAAATAGGCCAAATCCTACACAATGTAGTCTCTACTCAAGATGCCTCTGAAATTCTTCAGGAAGACATTTAAAAGCCCCGGATGGGTCAGGTATTCCCCCAGCGTGGGAACACTGGTGCCCTTTCAGCAGCAAAATTAGCAGTCAGTTTGCATTTAGAAGCTGCCTGACAGACAAAAGCATACCCTTCAATACTAGAATTATGCCCAGAGCACAGGGACATTCATATCGCTAATGGATTATAGTGGTTCACAGATTTTCACATGAATTCAATTTACCTGGAGGGCCTATTAAAACACAGATTGTTGCTGGACTCACCCCTAGGGTCTGTTCAATGGGTCTGGGTACAGCCTGAACTTTGCTGTAAAGAGTTCCCAAGTGATGCTGATCCTGCTGGTCTGAGAACTAAACTTTGAGAGCCACTCATGAGGAGAGGACACAAAGAGGGGATTTTTCTAGGCCAGGACAATCAGAGGCTAACTTTGCCCAAGACCCACCTCCAAGAGCTGCTCTCTGTACAAATTTTGGCAAAGTCCAAGTAGATACAGATTGTGTCTTTTCTCATCTATGGACCTCAGGCATATGGAATGGATTGATTATAAGCCTTAATGTATGGCCCACTCTCACCAGGGGTCTATGCATGGCCCATTTGTTCATTCATTCATTCATTCTTAACAATGTAATAAACACCTACCAAAATTAAAGCTAGGACCTTGAAAGGAACCTCCATCTAACTTCATCCTACCTCCCAACATATGAGTTAACCAGTTATCCATCCTTATCTTGTTTTTCTTTTTTGTAGTATTATTAAATCTGTAATCAGTGATACAATCATAGAGTGGCATACTGAATAACGGTCAAAACAAATAATCTCTACCAGCAAAATAATATGGGTGGATCACAACTTAATACTAAGTGAGAAAAATAAGGATTGCATATGGATGATACCAGCTTATAACATTAGAATTATATACTTTTTAGGATGCCTTAAAATTGACATGCATTTTAAAAATCTTTGTATTTTTTTCTAATCACTGAAGAAATAAATATGTGTTAACTGGAAAAGAGTCAATGAATAAGAAAAGGTATCCAGTCAGTTTTAACAGGGGAGGATATGACCCCTCAGTGTCCTTCTGGGTTCCCTAAAAAGCTCATCCTTCCATCCCCAAATGCATCCTTTGGTTTCCATTCAACAGCTCTGAGAGGAATAGGCAATTCACACAAGAGGAAACGAAGTAGTAAACAAACACCCAGGAGAAAATGTTAACTTAGCTCATCATCAGAGAAATGCAAACTAAAGCGTTTGGGGAACTATCATTCTATGACTACTAAATCAGCCAAAATAGGGAAAAGAGGACAAGAGTGAACTCTTGGGATATTACTGTAAACCTGATACACACAGACAATACTAGCACCAGTGGAAAATTTTTAAAAATTTCCCAGCAGCTCTATGACGAGATGTAGTTATGAACTGCGCAGATGTCTTACTCTGCTGAATTTATCCTGAAGAAGTAACTCAATGGAAATACCTCAGTGGCTCCCAACAATGCAACTACTCAGAAAACCATAGCAGAGAGCACTGTCACGGTATGCAGTGCAGCTAGGCAAATCACAGTTTTGAAGAGAAAAATGTGCATTTGCTATTTTATGCATGAGAAATATGAAGTACAAAATGGTAGGTGGGTTATGGTTAAAACCACGTGTATGAGAGCTGCATGGCAAGAGCAGAAATGAACACAGCTGCTGTATCTGGAGGTGGGATAGGAGTTGCTTTTTTTGGCGTTACCGTGGTGCGGTGTCGTAATTATTTATTTATTTTTAAAGAACCTGGGAGGCTCCTACCTTGAGAACTCTCACAGCTTTCCTCGTCACTGTTGTCTTGACAGTTATTCTGTCCATCACAGATGAAGCTCTTGTCGATGCAGAGGCCATTCTTGCAGTGGTAGCGGGCAGTGGAACAGAGCAGAGGATTTGCTGCTGTGAAGGGAGAACAGAGCAGATCACCAGGGAGGTTAGCCAGTCCCTTTGGGATGCCCAGAACCTTCTCCGTCTAGGGGTATGTCCTGCTGTGGAAGCAGTGAACTCAGCTCGGATGGCTGACTCAAAGCTTGTCCTGGGAGACTGGTCAAGCAATGACTTGGATAGGGCATAGGGCAAGACTGATTCTGCCCCATTCTAAAAGCTCCTTTTTCTGCTATACCACAGGTTTTTGTTGGTTATCCATTTTAAATACAGCAGTGTGTACATGACCAATGTTATGTGCCAGCCTGGATGGGAGGGGAGTTTGGGGGAGAATGGATGCATGTGTATGTCTGGCTGAATCCCTTCACTATTCACCGGAAACTATCACAACAATGTTAATCAGCTATTCACCAGTACAAAATGGCTTTGGTGTTAAAAATAAAACTTACATTAAAAAATAAATTATTTGAAAACAAAAAAAGCTTCTTCCAAGGCATCATGCTGGTGTCCTATAAGCATACCAACATGGCCAGAGGGCAATGCCCAGCCCCAACTGGTCCACCTCGAGGCGGGTCAGCAGCCTCTGAGGGGTCTAGAGCAAAACTGGAATCTCCCGGAAGAATCAAGAATGGAACGGTCGGTAACATAAGGACACACAGAGAAGAGCAAAGACGGAAGGAGAAGCTGGGTTGGGGATCCATGAACCTCTGCCACTGACGGAGCAACGGCACACGTAATCCAAGGGCTATGTTGGATCCTACTGGTTCCCTAACTATGGACCTTCCCGGTAAGTCCTCGTGTTTCTCCAGCTCACCCAGGTGAGCGCAGTGGTCTACTTTGCAAAAAAAAAAAAACCAAAAAACCATTAATCCACTTGGTCAGCCTGAGTGGCCCCCTGATACAGGCACTTTCAGAAACCTCAAAAAGAAAATTGACAGAAATGGCCTCTCCCCTCAAGGAAGAAGGTGGCAACCAGCCAGTGTGAAGTCAACACAAAACCCCTTAACGAAGCAAATCTCCATGGAAAACCACTGTTTCTACTGCACAATTTATCTTGCTTCACCACTCCCTGCAGCACAATTCAAGCAAGGCTCTTTCCAGGGTTCTATTTTCGATAAATGAAGCAGCAAAAGGAGAAATTACTCCAGCCCCAACTCTGCCATTTATTAGCTGTGTGATCTAAGGTAACTTATTTCACTTCTCTGAGCCCCGACTCCTTTTTCCGTGTACAGTACGGGCTCCATAATTTGAGGGCCCACTGCGAACTGACAATGTTAGGTCATCTTTCAGAAATTATTTAAAAATTCAAATGAATCAAATGAATCAAAAATTCAAAATGAATCTCGTGCTGGTCACAGGTCCATGAAGCTGGCCCTGCTACTTACAGCCTTCATTTGAGCATCAGTGAATGCTCAAATGAGATGGCATGTGAGAAAATGTGCAGTGCAGAGTCTGACACATAGGGGCTCAGGAAATGTTGGACGTGTTCCCCAAGTTATGTCTGCCTTGGTCCTCCAGTGTGCGGCCCCTCCCAAAGGAGCGACATTGGTGATGATGAAGAGGGGCCCTCCTGGGACCTTGGGTTATGAATTGAGCCAGCACCTGCATTATGCATGGTACCAGAGCAGCAGGACAGACCCAGCGCTGAAGACGGTTATGGGCTTAGGAACAAGTCAGCGCCAGCATCTCTGGGTGGTCCTCGCCTGCATTTATCTTTCCCATCTGCTTCACAGAGCGATTGTCAAGATGCACTGCAATCACAGCTGCAGACTGCAAACTTCACAGGGCCCTGCAAACCCAAAGGGCTGTGGAGGTTTTTATTTTTTAATTTGTCAACTCAGAAAGTTTAATGTGAAAGGTCAGAGGAAGCAGAGGGATGGGGAAGTCAGCGCTCTTAGTTTTGAAGATGAGAGACCAGTGTGAAGGCAAGCAATAGGAGTCTGGCCTGGAAATGGAAGTTTTAATTATTTAAATCGCTGTGGGTCAGAGAATGGTTCCACTTGATCATGCTGAAACCAAAGTCTGACTTCAGCCAAAACCAGAAAGGGGAAACCCCAAACCACAAGTCACATTTGGTTTCTGTCCAAGGCAGCCCTCCAAACCCTTCAGCATCCCACCATAGTGGCCTCTGGCTTCCCTGGGACCCTCTGGGTCACATCTACGCAGCCAAAGCATCGACAACAATCAGCTCACTCTAATGGACAGCCTCGGAAAAGTGGAAAATCCCACCTAGAAAGGAAAGACTTCCAAGAAGGGGCTGCTGCAAACTTACCTGACTCCCCCTAACCCCAGTAGGAGGGCTGTGCTGAACCAATCTTAAAGACATTGCTGGCGTCTACTAACCTTTCTTCAGCCTTGGACCCTGTCAACCTCATAAACTTTTCCAAAGAAAAGAAGTCATAGGTGAGCACGTGCATACACATGTACCACATATATGCATGCATATGTGTAAGTATGAGTATATCCAGATCACGTGCATGTGTGCTAAGTTGCTTCAGTCGTGTCTGACTCTGTGCGACCCTATGGACTGTAGCCTGCCAGGATTCCCTGTCCATGGGATTCTCCAGACAAGAACACTGGAGTGGGTTGCCATGTCCTCCTCCAGGGGATCTTCCCAACCCAGGGACTGAACCCATATCTCTTATGTCTCCTGCGCTGGCAGGCAGGTTCTTTCCCACTAGCGCCACCTGGGAAGCCCTGTTCAGAGCACACATACCTCCAAATGAATGAAGACTGTCTACACCTTAACACACAACTCTGCTGCTAAAGAATCCACCAGGACCAAAAACCAGTCTCAGTGCATAGAATGAATACATGTATTTGTTTCCAATGCATATAACCAAAAGAACAAGAATCAGAATATAGAAAGAACTCTCACAATTCAAAAGAAAAAAGACAAACAACTTAATAGGAAAATGGGCAAAGGACACGACCGGGCAATTCCCATCAGAGCAATGGCAAACGCTCAATAACAACTTGAAAAATTGTTGACAGCAGCCAGAAACGAAAGCACCACTTGAACCGCAGCAGACTTGCCAAACTTCAGGTCTTAAAATTCCAGGTTGTTGGTCAGGCTGGGGAGGGAGAGGAAGTCTTAGAGACTGCTCGTGGGAGCATAAATTTGTAGATCCACCTCGGAGACCAATTTAGTGATACCAGGTGATGCTTAAGGGGTATATGCCCCATGGCCCTGTCATTTCACTTCCAGCTACACAAATGTTCACTGAAACACTGTTTGTAAAATAAAAATATTAGCAATGACCCATGTGCTACATTGTTATAACAAAATTTTACAGCAGGAGATGGCTAACTTTTTCTGTACAGGACCAGATGGTAAATATTCTAGCCTTTAGTAACCTTTGGGTTTTGGCCTCTTCCTTAACTACTCAACTCTGCCACAGTGGTACAAAGTGGCCATAGAAAACTCATAAATGAAGATCAGGGCTGTGTTCCAATAAAACTTGATTTATGGGTAATACATGCATTTAAAGTTAAGTAACTTTCTGAACAGGGCATAGGACAATTTGGGGCCAACACCTGCTGAACAGCAGTGAAAAATGAATGAACCAATAAACAAGTCCTATTGTACAGCACAGGGAACTATATTCGATATCCTTGGATAAACTATAACAGAAAAGATAAAAAGAATATATATGTGTATAACAGTTTGGTGTATAGCAGAAATGAACATAACACTGTAAGTCAACTATACTTCAATTAAAAAAAATATAAAATAAGAAAGGACCAGAATCAAGATGGATCAATCTCACAAATATAATCATGGGGAAAAAGTTATAAAAGATACTGGCAAGTTATATAAAAATATGCATAGGGTTGTACCACTCAGATGAAATTACCTATGCAAAAGAATGCTCTGTATTATTCAAGTTATGAAAATACATACTTGCATTGTAAGGTCAGTGGACACCTCTGGAGAGAAGGGGAGGCCAGGATCAGAGAAGGGTATACTGAAGACTGGTAATGATATTCGGTAAGATTTTATTATTTTAAAAACCTGAAGCAAATAAGGAATATAGCAATATGTTTTTTTTTTTTTTCCATTGAGAAATAACTGACATACAACATTATATTAGTCTGAGGTGTAAAATGCAATGATTTGATATTCGTATACATTGCAATAAGTCTAGTTAACATCCGTCACGACACATTGTTATAAAATCCTTTTTGTGATGAGAACTTCAAGGATCTACTCTCTTAGTAATTTTCAAATATATAGCGTGGTACTATTAACTATAGTTAATATAGTTACAACATTAGAATGTATTATAATACAGTACTATTAATTATAATAATATAGCCATGTGTGTGTTAGTCACTCAGTCAGGTCTGACTGTTTGCGACCCCATGGACTGCAGCCCGCCAGACTCCTCTGTGCACAGAATTCTCGAGGAAAGTATACTGGAGAGGGTTGCCATGCCCTTCTCCAAATACAGCCATAACTATAGGTAATATGTGGGACTCCCCCGGTGGCTCAGATGGTTAAAAGTGTGCCTGCAATGCAGGAGATCTGGGTTGGGAAGATCCCCTGGAGAAGGGAATGGCAGCCCACTCCAGTATTCTTGCCTGGAGAATCCCATGGACAGAGGAGCCTGGTGGGCTACAGTCCACAGGGTCACAAAGAGTCAGACACAACTGAATGACTAACACGCACACACAGTTAATATGATCTTTAAAATAGGGTGTGGGGAACACAGGTGTTCATTTAACTTTTCTTTTTCAATATGTTTGAAAGAGTCTACTAAAAGTTTTAAAGAGTCTAATTTGGCAGAAATATTTCAGTGATCACTCACTTTCCTTTACTCTTTCCCCACAGTTATCTCTGGTCTACAGATCCCTGTCTTCAGAATTCTGTAGCCCATTTGCTCAGAGGACACAGGTTGATACAGGTCAACAGCCACACCGGGGATTCCTCCTTATCGATAGCTCCTCATAAAACACTACGTCTCACCTCCAAGGCAGAGCAGAGAAAGAGAGGCAAAGGATGCCAGAAGAATACTCCCTAAACCCAGCAGCAAGCCAGAAAAAGGCCTCCAAACCATCAAAACACACTTCAGAATGTCGGTGCCCTTCAGGTGCTGGCAGCATCCTCAGGAAGGACCCTCAAGCCCTCCCCTCCGCCAGGTCTATTGATTCTCTGTTTATATAAATTCCAACGAGGTTTGTGTTTCAGTTCCCAAGGACACAGCAAACCAGAAGGGAGACAAGATGCTCTGCCAACCTGCAGACAAAGCGCCAGCAAGAAGTAAAAGCTGACAACCAGGGGAGGGGCCCCCAAAGCTATAAAAAGCCACGTTAGGAATTCCAAAAGCAGAAGAGCCCAAGATAGTTTCAAAAGAGACCAAGAAGTTCTAAATGGAGCCAAAGGCAACCCTGTATCATAGCCCAGTCTGAACAATGTGCATGCTAAGTCGCGTCGGTCGTGTCTGACTCTGTGACCCTATGGACTGTAGCCCACTAGGCTCCTCTGTCCATGGGACTCTCCAGGCAAGAATACTGGAGTGGGTTGCTAGGCCCTCCTCTAGGAGATCCTTCCCACCCAGGGATTGAACCCGTGTCTCTTATGTCTCCTGAACGGGCAGGCATGCTCTTCACCGCTAGTGCCACCTGGAAAGCCCAGTCTAAACAACAGAGCTCCCAAGAGCACTCCTGTGCTGTCACCAGAGAGAGACACTGATGAAGCCAGGCTACACACATCTGAGACAAAACCCCATCAAAGACTCACTTACCCAGAGTAAAATCTCTGCAAAGACCCCAGACAACTCAGGTTTCACTCTATTTCTCCCAGGGCCTCTGCAGCATTTACCAGGCTTGAGGCAGATTTCAGGGTGTGTGTACGGTGGACTGACTGTATAGGCTCTGGGCAGGGGGGTGGAAAGTGGTCAAGTCTCAGGGGTTCCTGTGATGCCACAGGCCACTCACCCAGAACTTGGAAACATAACTGCTGGACAGCCCATAAACTAACCAGGAAACGCTTCCTACTTCAGGATGCTATGTCTGTGTCTTCTAGCAAAATTTAATGAGCTCCACGTGTATGTTCCCTTTGTCCTTGTTAAGGTTTCCCAGTCACTGAAAAAATGTATTATTCTACTCGCTTAACTAGCAAGAGGAACACTGCTCTTTCCAGCATTTATTTCAATGGGGATGGAGAAAACTGTCTACAGAGTTAACTTCAAAAACTCAACGGTGACTCCAAAGGTCCCCAGCTCTTCTTACCACAACAAACACAGGGATCTAAGAATCTGTTTCCCAGTCCACAAGACTCAGGAAAGAGAAGTTGTCTCTCCCCGCCAGAGGGAGGGAGGGGTGAGTTAAGGTTAAACTCAGTGGTTAATTAAACTGGCGGCAATTACTCCAACCACATCTGAAGGAAAAGACCCAGGGCTCACTGCAAGTCATCCAAAAGCAACTGAGCGGCTTCAAGACAGGAAATGAAGCCATCTATCTCCAGCAGGATGTAGGAAATATTGCCTTTAATCCATTTAAAGTCTGTGAAGTCGGCCCCTTTCCCACCTCAAAGGGTTCTGGACAAAACACATCAGTGAAAACCTCCTCGTCCCCAGCCCCCACAGCCCCCATCTGCTCCACAGTTCAGGGAGGTGGTGGTGATTACTCACTTCCTCCCCAAGCATCCAAACCTCCCCGTCTCCGTGGGGATCCTGTCTTCCCAGCCCCCGTTTCCCTGGGAACCAGGCAACTAGGGGACTTTCTCTGTTCCAGGACGGAGGATGTCCGGCCCTAAGCCTCTCTGCCAATAATCCGACCCATTAACAAGCACTGCTTCCTTTGTGGCCTGCAAGATGCTGGCAGCCCTGACCTTCAAAGAAGAGGCGGCTTGTCTGTAGCCAGAGGCAAGTTCGTGCTGCCTTTCAGAGCAGCCCCTCGGCCCCCCGAGACACAGCAGGGCCACGTGCAGCGGCATTCCAAGGGAGCCCTCTTTTGAGTCTGCAGGAAGGCAAAGGCTGCCACTCTGGTCAAGCAAGAGGAGGCAAAGGTTCCTCAATCTCATCTGCCTTTTCCCCAGCCTCTAAGGACCTGGAATCAATCCACAATAAAGGAGATGCGGGAGACACGGGTTAGATCCCTGGGTGGGGAAATCCCCTGGAGGAGGAAATGGCAACCGCCTCCAGTATTCTTGCCTGGAGAGTGCCGTGGTCAGAGGATCTTGGTGGACTATGGTCCATAGGGTCGCAAAGAGCTGGACGCAACTCCAGCGAGTGACCATGCAAGGACCTGGAGGATGTGAATTTTCAGAAGCCCTCCAGAGGCAGCACGGCGGCAGCAGCAGAGCCTAAGTCATTGCTAATCGCTGTTTACCTCCTCCTTGCAGAGGTTTCCTGAGCCGGCTACCTCCTGTCCCACGCCCAGCCTGCCTCCCTCCAATTTCAATTTCACTGCTTCGGTCACCACTCTTCTGTGGATGGCTCCCCAGATCTTCCCTCCAAGGACAATCCTCTTTCTCCTGACACTTTGTGGACACCTCTGCCTGACTGTCCCCTTCACCTCAAACTCTGCATGGCTGACACTGACAGCCTTACCTCTCTCCCCAACTGCTCCCTTGCTCCTTGGGTCCACTTGTCTTAAAGGGACCGCCAAGGGTGGAACGGATTGAAAGTATAGCACTGAAACATGTATGTTACCATATGCAAAATAGATGGCCAGTGGAAATTTGCTGTGTGATGCAGGGAGCTCAACCCAGGGCTCTGTGACACCCTAGATGGGTGGGATGGGGTGGGAGGTGGCAGGGAAGTTCAAGAAGGAGGGGACATATGTGTACCTGTGGCTGACTCACGCTGATGTATGGCAGAAATCAACGCAACATTGTAAAGCAATTATCCTCCAATTAAAAATAAAAATTTTGAAAAGGGACCACCATGTCCCAGCTCCCCAGACTCCAGCCATGCTTGACCTTCTCCCTTCCTCACTCTGCACTCAGCTCAGAATCAACTGCTCCTCACCGGGAATAAAATACAATCTTAGATGGTTAACTTTTTTTCCTTCTAGTTTTACTGAGATATGACTGACGTACAGCACTGTGTGAGTTTAATCATACAGCATAATGATTTGATTTACATACATCATGAAATGATGATCACACTGAGGTTAGTGAACATCTATCATCTCAAATAAATATAAAATTAAAGAAATAAAATTTTTTTTTTCTTGTGAGGAGAACTTTCAGGATTTACTCCCTTAACAGCTTTCATACATAATAACATACTGCAGTGTTATTATATTTATCATGTTGTACATCACATCCCTAGAAGTTATTAACCAGACTGTTAACATTTCATGACCTGCTGCAGCCTACCCTTCCAAGCATACATTTTTCTGTAATGATTAATAGTGAGGGAATGAAATCCACCTGGGTTCAAATTTCAGCTCTATCACTCACGAGCTACATGACATTAGGAAAATTCTTTAACTTCTTTCAGCCTCAATTTCATCATGTGGACTTACCAGGTGTTTCAGTGGGTAAAGAACCTGCCAATGCAGGAGATCTAAGAGATGCGAGTTTGATCCCTGAGTCTGGAAGATTCCCTGGAGAAGGGAATTGCAACCCACTCCAGTATTCTTGCCTGGAGATTCTCCATGGACAGAGCAGCCTGGTGGGCTACAGTCCATGGGGTCACAAAGGGTCAGACACGACTGAAGCAACTTAGCATGTGTGCATAGTAGAAACAGGAATCTGTGTCTTAAGATTTTGTGAAAATCAAATGAGATAACTGAGAATCACATGTGGCCCATAGCAGAAGCTCAATAAATGCTTATAATAGTAATTATTATTGAGGATTCACATTAGTATAGTGGTTAAGAGTTCAGACCCTGGATTTATAACCACCTGGGTTGATGTCACAATTTTGCCATTTACTATGTGACTTTAGACAAGTTATTTAACCTTTCTGGATCCCATTTCCTTCTCTACCAAAAGAGAGTCATAGTATTACCAACCTAAAATGAGATCAAACAGGTAGAGCATATAAAAATGTACCATTTACATAGGTGCTCAGTCATTGTCAGCCAAGTGGCATCTTATGCCCTGCATGGTCTGCATACCTCCCTGCCTCTGCCTGGGCCTTCAGCCTAAAAGACTTTATGGAACTATACCACCAACTTTTAAATGGTACCCATCCTCCTGGATCCACCTCTTTCAATAACCCGCTCTGGTAAGCCTAGAGGGAAATAACCTCTCCTCTGATCAGTGATTCTCACAGTACTCCCAGCTGTCCACCCATACTGTAATTACTTGGGTAAGATGATTTTGGTCTCCCTGGCGTGAGCATCATCTCAGCAAAGCCATTTCTACATCCCTCGCCGCATCGTGCATGGTGTCTGGCACAGAAATCTTGGAAAGAGAATGAATCTGAAAGAAGGTAGCAATTGGGGTGAATCTAAATGTGCCCTCTGGGTGAATATCTGCAACCGTAGAAGAGGACCAAGACATGTCCATGTTAAGAATATATCCTGACTGCCTGTCTTTTTCTTTAACCCTGTGTTTGATTAGTTGCCCGATCCATTCATTCCACAGACATTTACTCACTATTTCCTATAAATTAAGCACTCTAATAGGCACTAAGGATGAAAGAAAACCCAGCCTGTTCTTAAAGAGCTTACACTCTACTGGGGAGATGGGCAGGTCAGTGGGTACTGAAGATAAAGCATGAAAAGCGTAATTTATTCCACGTACATTTACCACGTGGGGAGACTGAACCAGGCCATACAGCTGGCACTAGGAGTACAGCTGTGAATCACCAACAATCACCCAGTGGCCATTATGGTGTCGTAGCAAAGGCAGAAAATAAATGGAAAGTGGTGGTAAGTGCAGAGGAGAAGAGTGAAGCAGGGGAAGGAGACGGAGCAGGAGGCTGGGGAGGGGAGAAGGTATCTTCACAAGGTATTCAGGGCGGGCGTCTGATTCGATGCCATTTGTCTGAAGAAGGCCCAAGATGGTGTGCCAACAGGCAAGGGAAAGACAAGCCCAGCCTCGGCAGAGCAGCAACAACTCCCCAAGGAAGCAGGTCACACAGCAGCCTCTAAAGGAACCTTGCTGCTGGAGCTTCCAAGCACACGGTGGAAATACCCTTCTGTTCCTCAGCTCACCCAGCCCCTCTGATTGATGCAGGCACATCTCCCTGAGGCTTCATCCATGGATCTGCTGAGGAGTGAAGAGGAAATGCAGAATCTCATCCGGGTTGACACGAATAAAACTACAAAAATACACAAGCACTGAGGGGCTCCATGAATAAAAAACAGATATACTGGCTGGGCGATTCAGCTGTTCAGGGGGACAGTCAAGAATGCATCAGCAGTGGAAGAAGCACAGTGGGTTTTCTGAGCACAACTATGCTGAACACAGCAGCAGAAGATTCTGCTTGAGTGAATTTTCCACTGTGGTCATCCAGACTGGTCTGCCATCTCAGTTCCTGGCGGGAGTCCTCGAGCTCACCAACAAGGGACTGGGGAGAGCTGTGCTGCCAGCCGGTCCAGGGCTTCACCTCCTGCCAAGGATGTCTGAGAACGAGGCAGGAGGGAGAGGCCAAACACAGTGAAAAGGAAGAAGGAAGGCAGGGAAAGGGCAAATTCTCAGCACTGTGATCCTCTAGAAGGGATACTGGTCCTTGCTTAGCCTCACTTCTGCCAAATGAATGCAAATGGTGGAAAAACACTTCATAGTAATAAAATTCTTTAAAAATATGACTGTTCAATTATTTGCTGAAGTTAAGACACCACCCAACAAAACCACTCCTTTATCCTTTATTTCTTTATACCATTTTTGGAAAATCCCAGTTACATATGAAAATAGAGAATGTACAGGGAAGCCCTGTATTTCCATCACCTGGCTTTAATAATTACTAGTATGATCCAAAGAGAAGGCAATGGCACCCCACTCTAGTACTCTTGCCTGGAAAATCCCATGGACAGAGGAGCCTGGAAGGGTGCAGTCCATGGGGTTGCTGGGGGTCAGACACAACTGAGCAACTTCACTTTCACTTTTCATTTTCATGCATTGGAGAAGGACCCACTTCAGTGTTCTTGCCTGGAGAATCCCAGGGATAGGGGAGCCTGGTGGGCTGCCATCTGTGGGGTCTCACAGAGTCCGGACACAACTGAAGCGACTTAGCAGCAGCAGCAGCAGCAGTATGATCCAAAAATGGGCAGAAGGCCTATATATATTAACATTTCTCCAAAGAAGACAAACGGGTGGCCAATAGGCACTGAAAAGATGCTCAACGTCACTAACGATTAGATAAATGCAAATCAAAACTACAGTGAGGTACCACCTCGCACCAGTCAGAATGGACATCAATAAAAAGTCTACGAATAACAAATGCTGGAGAGGGTGTGGGGAAAAGGGAACCCTCCTACACTGTTGGCGGGAATGTAAGTTGGTACAGTCACTGCGGAAAACTGAGGAAAGTGCTCAGAAAACTAAAAACAGAATTATCATATGATTCAGCAGTCTCACTCTTAGGCAGACATCCAGATAAAACTATAACCCCAAAAGATACATGCACCCTATGTTCACAGTGGCACTATTCAAAGAGTCAAGACACGGAGACAACATAACGCCCACTGACAGAGGAATGGGGAAAGAAGGTGTGGTGCGCATATACACTGGAATACTACTCAGCCATAAAAAGAATGGATAATGCCGTCTGCAGCAACAGGGACTAGAGACCATCAGACAAAGGCAAAGAAGGTCCAAAGGAGAAAGGTAAACGTCCTCTGATATCTCTTACAGGTGGAATCTAGAATATGACGCAAATGAACCCATCTAAGAAACAGAAACCCAGTCAGGGACAAAGAAATCAGACTGATGGTTGCCGGCGTCGGGGGGAGGGCAGGAAGTTGGAGGAGAGATGGAGCAGGAGATTGGGGTTAGCAGATGTGGACTTTCATGTATGGAATGAATAAGCAGGAAGGTATTACTGCATAGCAGAGAGAACTATATTCAATATTATACAACAAACCATAAGGAAAAAGAATATTTTAAAAAATGTATATATAGGTATAATGAATCACTTCTGCTATACAGCAGTAATTAACACAGCAATGTAAATCAACTATACTTCAATTTAAAAAAAGAGAGAAGAAAATTTTTTTTCCAGTGTCTAAGCAATAAACCCATAATTAAAATGAAAAAAAAAAAAGTACCAATATGCTGACAATTCTGTCTCAGTCCTCCCTCGCCCATTACTACCTCCCCCACCCCCTCCCAGAGGAAAGGCTTGAAACATATCCTAGACACCATGTAATTTTACTTTCATATACTCTAGGATATATTTATCAACGACAAAGACTATTTTAAAAAGTAAGAATGTCACCCTCAAACTAAAAACATTAACAATAACTCCTTAATATCACTAGATACACAACCACAATTCAAGATTTCCCAACTATCTCCAGTTTTTTAAAACAGTGGTTTGTTTGAATCAGAGTTGAAACAAGATCCATATGTTACATTTGGTTGGTTTGTCTCTTAGTCTCTTTGAATCTGTAGGTTCTCCCTTCCTGTATTATTTTTTTCTTAGAATTTATTTGTGGATGTAATTGAGTGATGGAGAATGTCCCACATTCTGGATCTGGCGATTTGTCTACCCATGGGGCCACTAATGTATGTGTTCCTGTCCCTGAATTTTTGTCAACTAGTGGTCAGTGGTAAGAACTGCAAGTTTGGGAACTTCCCTGGTGGTCAGTGGTTAAGACTCTTGCTTCCAGTGCAAGGGCACAGGTTCAATCCCTGGTCAGGGAACTAGCACCTCACATGCTGTACACATGACCAAAAAGAAAAAAATTTTTTTAAATAAAGAGAAAGAATTGCATGTTCATGTTCCCCCTAAATTCATATGTGGAAACCCTAACACCTAAATAGATGGAAATAGGAGGTGGCGTCTTTGGGAGGTGCTGAGGGTTAGCTGAGGTCAAAGGGTGATGTTCTCATGATGGGATAAGCACCCTTACAAGATGAGGAGCAAAATTTTTCTCTGCGTGTGCACAGAAAGCCATGTGAGGTTACAACCAGAAAGAGGGGCCACCCCACCAACCCAACCATGCTGGTACTCGGATCCTGGACTTCCAGATCCGAGAAGTAAGTTTCTATGATGTACACCACTCACTGTACGGTATTCCATTCTAGCAGCCTGAGCTGACTGAGCCAGGTAGAGCCTCTGTCAGATTCAGGTAGGATGCCTGGGGCAGAAACACCATAGAGCAGTGCTGGGTGTGCCTCCAGGGTCATCTCAGAAGGCCAGTGTTTGGGGGTCTCTTTTCTTGAATGCTAGGACTGTCTTCTGGGCGTCCCCACATCCAGGTCAGGCAGAGCAGCCACATGGCACCCTGGCTCTGCCACTGAACGCGGCTAAAGAAAACCCACACGGAACACGTGGAGCGGCGACGTTTAGATTCTGAGAAGTAAACTGGAGCAGACCAATCTGGGGGAGGAAGACCAAGATTTGAACTAGCGCTGAAACGGTGCCAAGTCTAGTTCTTTCTCTCCTCTCAGACTCCCAAGAAATGGGCAAATATCAGAGAGATCGCAGAGAGTGAAGAACCTAGGAAAGCGACTCCGTAAAGTTGCTTCTGAATTCCGAAGTGGATTCCCAAGCTGGACATGCATGGATCTTGTCCTAATGAGCACACCAGACTGTGATAACAGAAACCTACAGACCACTGCCCAGCTCCCAGACTGACCACTGGAACGTGCAGACACAGGACAGGTCCAAGCAGCCACTGCAAAAACAGTCTGAGAAGAACTGCAACCACAGCCCACAGAGGGCTGCCAGGAACTTGTGGCCTGACCCAACAGGGTCATTTGTCCACTAAAGCAAAAACATAAGCCTTCTCCATGGGGTTTAATCAAAACCCAAAGTGTCATACATGATGACCAAAATAGCCAGAATATAATCCAGTTTTTTACTTGGCATACGAAAAGACAGGAAAATCTCAACTCTCATGAGAAAAGATAATCAACAGATACTAACACCAAAATAAGGCAGATGTTGGAAATTCGTGACACAGACATTAAAGCAGCTATTATCCAAATATTCTAACAAGTAATCATGAACACTCTCAAAACAAACAGAAAATAAAAAGTCTCAGCAAAGAAACACAAGATATAAAGAGGAACCAAAAGAAAATTTTAGAACTGAAAAAATACAGTAACCAATGATGAAATGTAAGTTGGTACTGCCACTATTTCAAACTGTGGTGCTGGAGACGACTCTTAAAGAGTCCCTCGGGCTGCAAGGAGATCAAACCAGTCAATCCTAAAGGAAATCAACCCTGAATATTCATTGGAAAGACTGATGATGAAGCTCCAATACTTTGGCAACCAGATGCAAAGAGTGACTCATTGGAAAGACTCTGATGCTGGGAAAGATTGAAGGCCAAACGAGAAGAGGGTGGCAGAGGATGAGATGTTTAGCCGGCATCACTGACTCAGTAGACATGAATTTGAGCAAACTCTGTCTGGGAGATAGTGGAGGACTGAGAAGCCTGGTGAGCTTAGCGACTTAGCGACTGAACAACAACAATCACTATGGAGGTTCCTCATAAAACTAAAAATAGAATTACCACGTGTGTGCTGTCTTTCAGTCATGTCTGACTCCTTCTGACCCCAGAGACTGTAGCCCTCCAGGCTCCTCTAGCCATGGAATTCTCCAGGCAAGAATTTGAGTGGGTTGCCAGGCTCTCCTCCAGGGGATCTTCCTGACCGAGGGATCGAACCTGGGTCTCCCACACTGCAAACAGATTCTGTACCACGGAGCCACCAGGGAAGCCCAGAATGACCATATGATCCATCAATCCCACTCCTGGGCACATGTCCAGACAAAACTATGATTCAAAAATACACATGCACCCTATGTTCACAGCAGCACTATTTGCAACAGCCAGGACATGGAGACCACCTAAGTGTCCACCAGCAGAGGAAAGGGTGGAGGAGGTGTGGAGCACGCACACGGTGGAGCATCACTCAGCCATAAAAGGATGGGACAAGGCCATCTGCGGCAGCGCGGGCGGACCCAGAAATTATCCCACCAAGCGAAGCGAACCAGAAAGATGCCACAAGGCATCTCTTCCCTGTGGAATTTCAAACAGGCCACAAACGAACCTACCTGTGAAACAGAAACAGACTCACAGGCAGAGAGAACAGACTTGGGTTTGCCAAGGGGGAGGGTTGGGGGAAGGATGGAGTGGGAGGTTGGGATAAGCAGATGTACGCTATTATGCAGCATATGGATAAACAACAACGTCCTATTTGCATAGCACAGGGAACTATCTTCAGTATCCTATGATAATCATGATAGAAACAAATATTGTAAAAATGAATGTATTAATATATATGTGTAACGGAATCACTTCGCTATACAGCAGGTATTAACATAACATTGTAAATAAACTACATTTCAATTAAAAAAAGACAAATAAAAAAAGACCGAAATTTTAAAAGTACCCTGTTGTAGGGGCTTTAAAGCAGACTGGGGATGACAGAAAGAAGGAAAGCTGACGAACTTTAGCCGAAGAGTAGAGTAGTAGAATCTATGCAATCTGGACAATGAAAAGAAAAAAGATGGATTAAAAAATGAACAGAGCTTCAGGGACCTAAAATTGTTAGCAGAATCTCATTTTTTGAGGGCTATAAACCAAGTACAATTCAATTAAAGAGAGAGAAAGAATAGCTTAAAATGTACTAAGTACGGCAACAGACAAAGTCCTACAGATTCAGAGAGAACCCTCGCAGGATAAACTCAAAGAAATCCACATACCCAGATACATTATCATCTAACTGCTGAAAACTAAAGACCAAAAAGATCTTCAAAGCAGCCAGAGGAAAACAGTCTGTTCTCTAGAGAAAAACAATTTAAAATAACTACAACTTTCTCACGGGAAATGAGAGAAGCCAGAGGAAGTGGCACAACATCTTAAAAGGGCTGTGGAGGAAGGAACTGTCACCCCAGAATTCTCTATGCAGTAAAAAATATCCTTCAGGAAAGCAGGTAAAATAAAGACATTCGCAGATGAAGGAACACTAAGAGCATTTGTTGCCAGCAGTACTGCTTTAAAAGAATTGCTAAAGGAAGCTCTGCAGACAGAAGGAAAATGATACGAGAAAAACACTCGGAACAACATGAATCAAGGAAGAGCAGTCAAAATGGTAAATATCTGGGTAACTATCTATAAGAGACGAGTCTTCTCCTCTGGAGTTCTTTAAAATATATCAGAAAAGTTAAAGCAAGAATCAGAACATTGTCTTTTGGGCTTTTTTAAGTACGTAGATGTACTATCTATGCAACTATAATATAAAGATATCCATAGTGTGATAAGGTTTCTACGCTCCTTATCACTCTGTGGGGCAATATTGATTCAAAGCCGCCTGTGAGAAGACTGACTGCTGGTTTCAGAACTTTTCTGCCGGATCCAATCCATTATAAAACTCCCTATCAATTTTTCATCTAATGGCTTTAGTAGGCACTGAAGATCTCCATTTCTTCATTAAGGGTTATAAAACAGACACACTCTAATTCTCTCATTCTTCTATTAGCTGATATTCTTCAATTAAAAAAAGAACTTTCCTAAGTCAGCTATGTAATTACTCAGAAACACAATTCATGTATGAAAAGGGAGGATAAAGGCTTGATTCTTTCATTTACCAGTTTCCAAGTAGTGAACTAGAACTGCTCGTCTCAAATGGCAGATAATGGATATAATTTACTCATTTAGACTACTGAAGACCAATATCCAAACATTTAAATGATACAGGGTCTTTAATTATGGCAGAGAATACACAGGATGGTGCAATCATTTAGAATGTGCATACTATAAGGCATCACACCTGCTTTAATTGCCAATGGATTACTCTCTAGAATGTATGTATACATGACAATATATAAAAAGAATCCCCCCTCCTCCTCAGGTGGGAAGATTTCTGTGGATGCTAGGAAATTGAGACCAGGCAGATACTTACAAAAGGACTAAGTAAAACATGGGCACACCTTGTTTTATTGAGCTTCACTTTATTACACTTTGAAGATATTGCATTTTTTTTTTTTAAAAACAAACTGAAGATGTGTGGTAACCCTGCGCTGAGCAAGTCTGTGACCACCATCTTTGCAACAGCATTTGCTCACTCTGTGTTTCTGTGTCACATTTTGGTAACTTAAGCGTTTTCTTCATTATATTTGTTATTGGTGATCGGTGATAGGTGATCTTTGCTGTTACTATTAACACTTTTTTGTTCTGTGTTTTTAAATTAAGGGAGGTATATTGCTTTTTCTTCCCAGACAGAATGCAAATGTGCACTTAAGAGGCTACGGCACAGTGTAGCTTTTATATGTATATGTATACGGCATAGTGTAGTCATAACTTTTATAGGCACTGGGAAACCAAAAAATTCATGTGACTCACTTTATTGCAACATTTGCTTTATTGCTGTGGTCTGGAACCAAGCCCACTGTATCTCAGAGGTATGCGTGTATAAAAGAACTATGTCTTTAGCCATTCAAAACCAAAGGCAAAATCCTAATAGACATGGTCTTCCCCGTAATCACTCAGTTTTGCTTTAAGCCACTTTGCATTTTTAAAGTCAATGACTCTGGCTAGCCACCACACTCAGCACTTTTCAGATATCATCTCATCTAATCCTCACAACTGGAGAAGGCAATGGCACCCCACTCCCGTGCTCTTGCCTGGAAAATCCCATGGACGGAGGAGCCTGGTAGGCTGCAGTCCATGGGGTCGCTAAGAGTCGGACACGACTGAGCGACTTCACTTTGACTTTTCACTTTCATGCACTGGAGAAGGAAATGGTAACCCACTCCAGTATTCTTGCCTAGAGAATCCCAGAGATGGGGGAGCCTGGTGGGCTGCTATCTATGGGGTCGCACAGTGTCGGACACGACTGAAGCGACTTAGCAGCAGCAGCAGCAATCCTCACAACAAACATGGAAAAAGTCTGTCAGTATCCCCATTTTAGAGGAAAGCCACTGTGCAAGCAGATTATGTAAGATGCCTGACTTGTGCTTCCCCAGGGCAGAACACAAATCTGAGGCCAGACCCCAGCTCCAAAGTCATTTTGCTCAGCCAGGCCCCTGACCCTGTTAATGACGTGCACCCTCCTGGCTAAGGTGGCTTTCAGCCACTTCCCTACCATTCGACAATCTAGCAGCTCTGCCATAGCTCTGCCACTTGAGACTCAGAAGATGAAATAAGGCAGCAGAAGGCACACGGGAGAGTTATAAACTCTGTGTCCCTCTTGGGAGGGTACAGCAATGATTGTTCCATGGAAAGATATAAAGAACACAGGAGACAGTCACTCTCTTCTTTGAAGACTTAAAATAGAAGCAACAGGGTAAGAGAAAATCAGTTTATCAAAACAATCACTAAAGTCATTAAAACTTTTGTTTTAAAAAAATTAATAAGATGAGAAAATGGTCACAATAAAGAGGACGTCTCAATTAAGCGTATTAGAGAAGCTAGATAGACAGAAACATAGACGGAGTGGGGGATGATATCACAAAACAGCCCACATATTAACGGGGCTTTGTCCTAGGCAGTTTTGCTTTCCTCTTTATCAGTTCAGTTCAGTTCAGTCACTCAGTCGTGTCCGACTCTTTGTGACCCCATGAATTGCAGCACGCCAGGCCTCCCTGTCCATCACCAACTCCTGGAGTTCACTCAAACTCATGTCCATCGAGTCAGTGATGCCATCCAGCCATCTCATCCTCTGTCGTCCCCTTCTCCTCCTGCCCCCAATCCCTCCAAGCATCAGGGTCTTTTCCAATGTGTCAACTCTTCGCATGAGGTGGCCAAAGTATTGGAGTTTCAGCTTCAGCATCAGTCCTTCCAATGAACACCCAGGACTGATCTCCTTTCGGATGGACTGGTTGGATCTCCTTGCAGTTCAAGGGACTCTCAGGAGTCTTCTCCAGCATCACAGTTCAAAAGCATCAATTCTTCGGTGCTCAGCTTTCTTCACAGCCCAACTCTCACATCCATACATGACCACTGGAAAAACCATAGCCTTGACTAGATGGACCTTTGTTGGCAAAGTAATGTCTCTGCTTTTCAATATGCTATCTAGGTTGGTCATAACTTTTCTTCCAAGGAGTAAGTGTCTTTTAATTTCATGGCTACAATCACCATCTGTGGTGATTTTGGAGCCCCCAAAAATAAAGTCTGACACTGTTTCCCCATCAATCTGCCATGAAGTGATGGGACCAGATGCCATGATCTTAGTTTTCTGAATGTTGAGCTTTAAGCCAACTTTTTCACTCTCTTCTTTCATTTTCATCAAGAGGCTTTTTAGTTCCTCTTCACTTTCTGCCATAAGGGTGGTGTCATCTGCCTATCTGAGGTTACTGATATTTCTCCCGGCAATCTTGATTCCAGCTTGTGCTTCCTCCACCCCAGCGTTTCTCATGATGGACTCTGCATAGAAGTTAAATAAGCAGGGTGACAACATACAGCCTTGACGTACTCCTTTCCCACTTTGGAGCCAGTCTGTTGTTCCATGTCCAGTTCTAACTGTTGCTTCCTGACCTGCATCCAGGTTTCTCAAGAGGCAGGTCAGGTGGTCTGGTCATCCCCTACTCCGTCTATGCTTCTATCTATCTATCTCCTCTAATACGCTTAATTGAGATGTCCTCTTTATTGTGATCATTTTCTCATGTTTTTAAATTTTTTAAAAACAAAAGTTAAAAAAAATTTCCACAGTTTATTGTGGTCCACACAGTCAAAGGCTTTGGCATAGTCCATAAAGCAGAAATAGATGTTTTTCTGGTACTCTCTTGCTTTTTCCATGATCCAGTAGATGTTGGCATCTCAGTCAAGCGTATTAGAGAAGATAGATAGATAGAAACATAGATGGAGTAGGGGACGATATCACAAAATAGCCCACATATTAACAGGGCTTTTTCCTAGGCAGTTTTGCTTTCTTCTTTATACTTTTCTATATTTTGCAACCTTTTTTTTTGCTGACAAAATGAGACTGTATTGGGAAGGAGTACCTGGGCGGAGAGTCGGAGGGTGAGGGAACCCAGTATATTCTGTAACTTTTGCAATATTTGGAAGCAATAAAGGTTATTAAAATATTTAAGTGCAGAAAGTAAACACGTGAACCCATCCACAGCCAACTACTATCTAAATATTTCAGGGGTAAGGAAAGAGAATAAACTGAGCAGTGACCAGAGGAACCAGCAGCAGGTACACAGCAAACTGCTGAGTGAAAGGTGGGGAAGGTACACTTGACGGTCCCTGAAGCTGCTGAGTGTGAATCTGACAAGGAAGGGACTGTATGTATGCAGACCAAGGAGTAGTGAGGTGAGCTTCAACATCAAGACTGCCAAGAGCCAGGTGGGGTAGTCAGAACAAGAGGAGGTATGTGTCTGTCTCCTGATGCCGTGGAATATTAGATGGCAGGTAAAAAGAACCAGGGGTGGTCACAAGTCACAGAAAACTTTAGCTTTCTACTGTTTGGATACTTTTCCAAGAGCATATTCTTTTTCTAAATTGAGGTATAGTTGATTTACAATGTTGTATTAGTTTCTGGTGTACAGCAAAGTGATTCATACATATATATATATACACACATAGGTTCTTTTTCATATTCTTTTCCATTATGGTTTATTATAAAATATTGAATATCGTTCCCTTTCCTATACAGTAAGATCTTGTTATTTATCTATTTTACAGAGAGTAGTTTGTATCTGCTAATCCCAAACTCCTAATTTACCCCTTCCCCACCCTCTTTCCCCTTTAGTAACCATGTCTATTTTCTGTCTGTGAGTCTGTTTTGTAAACAAATTCATTTGTGTCATATTTTAGATGCCACGTATAACTGAAACTGTATGGTATTTGTCTTTGTCTTTCTGACTGATTTCACTTAGTATAATAATCTCTCATATGATATCACTCATATGGTACTATAAGTCCACCCATATTTGCTATAGATGACATTATCTCATTCTTTTCTCTTGCAGGGTAATATCCCGTTGTGTAGGATAAGATACCACATCTTCTTTATCCATTCATCTGTGGATGGACACGTAACTGCTTCCATGTTGTGGCCACTATAAATAATGCTGCTATGAACACTGAGGTGCATGTATCTTTTCAAATTAGAATATTCTCCAGATATATGCCCAGGAGTGGGACTGCTGGATCATATGGCAACTTGCAAGAGCATATTCTTACAGTGGAGAAGGAAATGGCAACTCACTCCAGGATTCTTGCCTGGAGAATCCCACGGACAGAGGAGCCTGGTGGGCTACAGGCCATGGGGTCACACAAGTCGGATACGACTTAACAACTAAAGAGAGAAGAGATTCTTATAGTACGTATATTATTAATATATACACATCTTTTTTTTTTTTTTAAGAATTCTAAGTGAGACGGAAAGCAAGCACGTAAACATGGGGTGATGAGCAGGAGAGTCAGTCAGATGAGGATCTGAATGGGCCTGGAACTGGCTCTGTTCCTGATAAGCTCTGTGACTCTGGATGAGTCCACTGACCCCTCTGTGCTTCACATTCTTATCTGTGGATGGAGATCACATGCCTGCGTTCTCAGAGCAATCGTCAGAACTGAACACAAGCTATGCTCCTGGCCCAGTGCACGTAGCAGAGACCCTGATAAATGGTAGCTGGGCCTCTGTACATACACACAAGGAAGAAGTGGTAACGATTTGACTCCAGGTAACAACAGAAAAGGCCCTAGGCTGTGGCGTAAGAAGCCCAAAGATGAGAGGGGCCAGGATGGAGGGTCCCCAGCACTTACTGCAGTTCTCTTCGTCGCTGCCGTCTGGACAGTCCTCAAACCCGTTACACCGGAAGCGGCCGATGATGCAGTGGACGCCGCTGGCGCATGGGAAGAAGGTCGGGCCGCATTTCGACTTAGCCTTGGCTGCAGGAGGACAAACAAGATAAACAAGAGATGTCAGGAGGGTAAGTTTTCCGAGCACCGCACACCCAAGCCGCTAACTTGGAGGGTGCAACAGGGTCCGTTCACATCTACCTTGAAATCCCGAGTTTCTTACCACCAGCACGCACTTCCAAAACCCAGCCAGAATGGAAACCCCCATGCATCATCCTCCAGGAAGGGGGAGATCCACTGCTACCAAAGTCCCAAGGAGCCCAGACACAGCCCCTGAGCCAGTGAGGCGCAATCAAAATGTGCCGAACAAAGGAATGAACAGGTGAGTAGACGGATGATGGACGGAGCTTGCTCTAAGGTGCTAAAGAACCACTCAAAATTCATACCCTGAACTCTCAAAGTAATCGTCTACACTTGCTGAATGTTTACTAACCAGCCAGTGTGCCCTGTGCTTTACATCATCTCATTTAATCCACCCAGCAACCACCCTATAGGCTGGTGAGCAGAAAAGAGTTATTAACCTAAGAGGCCCGAGGCTGCCACCCTGAGAAAGGTTTGCTTGCAAAATCAGCCCTCGCTTGGCTGGCACCTGGGAACTTGCATTTCGCGAAGGTTCGCATCATTTTCTCCTGAGGGTGGCTCACTGTTCATGCAAACCATCCACGCGAACAGTGCATTTATGCTGAACCCCTGCCTTTCTTCTGGGAGTCTGGGATTTTGATACATGTTGGCAGAGGGGGCCTGCATGACCAGACTCCAGTAAAAACCCTGGGCACTGAGTCTCTAATGAGCTTCCTGGGGAAAAAACATGTCATATACCATGTTCCACTTGTTGCTGGAGGGGTCAGTGCCTCCTGTGTGACTGCCTTGGGAAGGGCCTCTGAGAGCTTGTGCTTGGTGTCCTCTGACTTCACTCCTTCACCTGTTCCCTCTGTTGGCTTCGCTTTGTCTCCTTCTGCCGTGATAAATCATAGCCGTGAGTATGACTGTGTGCTGACTTCTCTGATTCCTTCTAGCAAATCATAGAAACTGAACGTGGTCATGGAAACCCCTAACACAGGTCGTATCATGTCCCAGAAATGCTCTGAAGAGGTGAAGTGACTTGCCCAGAGTTACAAGGCTTGAAAATCTGATGTTGGTATGAGGCCCCTGGCACTGAGAACCCAGAAGCCACGCTCTCAACCAACTCCACTGGACTGCCCCTCTGCCAGAGGCTGTCACTTCTCACAACAGAAGCCAGACTCCTGCGCAAAGAAATCCTTCTTCCACTCCTGCTGTACAAACAGTTTTAACAGAAACTGCTGTAACTCAGGCTTGATGGAGTGTCCTGCTAACCAAACAGCCCTGTGGGGCAATGCGCTTTCCCATTCACGGGGCTGGCTGCTGTGGCTTGCGATTACAAGGTGAGATGGGATGTATTGCTGCATCCGGGGGAGCGGGCCCCACCTAGCATCCCTCTTGTCTCCTGTCTAGAGGCAGGACCTATGGTCCTCAGGAAGGAAGGGCCATTTCTTTGGAATGAACAAGCAGTAAATTACCTTCATGTTCCTGCCATCAGTAACAGGCCAATTTTGGCAGCAGCTGATACACAATCAACAGGGTTTCAAGGCCTGAGATATGTCTAGGTTTTAAAAACCCACATGGCTTTGTTTTAGCCTGAAAATACTTTAGAATGGTGAGAGTGTGCTCTTCACAAAGCACGAACTTAGGAGAGTGTCCTGGGTTCAAATTGTGGTTCTATTCTTCATAACTTGGGCAAGCTTCTAAAAATTACTGAGCTCAGTTTCCTCATCAGTATGTAAATCTCACTGGGCTCGAGGAAGGACTCAGTGCAATAATCTATATAAAATGCTTAGCCCAGAGCATGCCATAGAGTAGGTGCTGGTTTAACGGTAGAGCTTATGCTATTTATTATCAGCATCAGCATCATCACTAGGCTTACGGGATTTTAAAATTAATCCTTGGGTTGTTAAATTTCTTTTTCTGATAATCGAAGTTTAAGGAGTTCATATCTATGAATTGATATGAAGTGATCTCCAGGATATACTGTTAAGTGAAGAAAGCAAAGTGCAAAATAGTATCTATAGTACTTTATCCACTCCGTATAGCAAAAGAAGGGCATCTAAGAAAACATTCAAGTATTGGCTTATCTGTGCAAAGGAAGTATAGGAAGGATGAACCAGAGACTAAAGAGACTGGATCCCTACAGCGGGTGGGTGGTAAAGGGTTGGAAAGGATGGGGAAATGGAAATGGAATGAGGTAGCCAGAATGAGAAGGCGGCACTCCTCTGGGTCTATTTGTATAGCTCTGACTCTTAGAACCACGATAACATTTTACCTGCTCAAAAAGTAAACAATTGAAATTGATATGTGTGCCGGGGGAGTAGGAGTCAAAATGAAATATAAATAGCAACAAATGAACAAAACTATATTACAGATGAATAAGCAAGAGACTGAAGGAGGTAAGGGAAGAAAAGAACTAGCTAAAGCAAACGTTATTTTGCCTGGATTCTATAAGGCTAAAGAAAAAAAGAATTGTTCACAAATACTCTAGTTACATTTGTTTCTCACAGGGGTATGAATCAGCAATTCTGCAACAGCCTTTTGTGTGTACTAGCGTTGAACAAATAGGTAAGTATATTACAGATAACAAGACCAAGGTTTCTTACTGTCAGAGGAGGATATTACAAATAAAGAAAGTGAGAAGACTGAAACAAACCCTGAAGCTTTGGACTGGAACTGAAGGCATCACTATGAACTCAAGCCTTGTAAAGGTAGACGGGTAGAAAGATACATGCGTGTGTTAGTGTACGTACATATATTTCCTAGCTCCATCTGCTAAGAAAGACTAGAAGTAGTACACCCCCTATAGCCATAAGCAAAGCCAGCACCTAGATCTTGGTTTCTAAATACCCATTATCTGATAAAGAGAACCAGGGCCCCTTGAAGAAGTGGTTCATTTTGGGGCCGGTGGGGGGGGAGACAAGATAAACCTGGACAGAAAGTAAATAAGTGTTCAAAATACAATGGAGACATGTCAAAAGGTCACAGGAGTGAACCTGCAGGAGCTCCCAATGGCCAAAGTTAGAACAACTCGAGCAACAAAACCAGCAATGATAGTATTGGACTGTAACCCGAAGATCTGTTGAACCCATAACTACTGCATAAATGTATCAAGGAGGGAGAAGAATTCCAGTAAACACAGAAGAGATGTGGGAAATAGAAAGTGGCCAGTAAGCAGACACCACAGCAAAAACTGTCAGAGCTGAGGCCCAGCAACAGACGCTCAAATCAGAGGCTCAGGCCGCCTTGCTCCCATCGCCTTCTCAGCAGTCAGGGAAGAAAGGCTGCCCATGGGCTTTGACATCTCACCTCAGAGTCTCTCTATAAACTGGACACGTCACTCCCCTATTCAGAACGTCAGTGTCCTCCCAACACTTTAGGAATGCCTACAGCTCCCATCACAGCATCAGGCAGCTCCAAGGAAGCCCTCCGATCTGATGCCCAACGTTCGTGCTCCATGGATGCTGGCCTCCCAGCACGCGTCTGAGGTCCTGTGCAGCCTGCGGCACCCTCTGCTTGGAACGCCTTTCTCTTAAGGGTCAGCAAGCCTCACTCCACTTTACTAAAGCCTCCTTAACTGTTTTCTACAGTGGAAACCTCGATCCCCAGCCTCAGGCATGTTAGCCCTTACTCTGCTTTCTTTTCCTGCTCAGGAGGAATGTCACTGGCTTTGTGCTGAGCTGTTTGATGCACACACACACACACACTTGGACACTTTAACTCATCACTTTTTTAAAAATTGAACTTCTCTATTGTTTTTCTTGTTTATTATTTTTTAAAATATTTATTTTGCTTATTATTTATTTGGCTGTGCTGGGTCTTAGTTGCGGCACAGGAGATCTTCAATCTTCGTTGCGACACGTGAGATCTTTAGTTGCAGTGTGTGAACTTTTAGTTGCAGCATGTGGGATCCAGTTCCCTAACCTGGGATCAAACCTGAGCCCCCTACACTGGGAGCTTGGAGTCTTAGACCCTGGACCACCAGGGAAGGCTCTCATTCACCACTCTTCAATGTACAGTGGCTATCATAGGCACCTAATCAATACTCACTGAATATACTAATGATCCTAGAAAAGGAGAGACTGGGCTGGGTAATCACAGCTAGCACTGGGCGAATGCTTAGTTTGGGCTGAGCACTGTGCTCTATGCTTTACAGCTACCATGCCATTTACTTCTCACAAAACCCATTTTACAGATAAGAAAACTGAGGTCCAGAAATAAAGATGCCTGACACTGCTGATCAACAGAGTCAAGGCTCAAACTTTAATTATTGATTCATGTATGAATGTGGGAGTCGGACCATAAAGAAAGCTGAGTGCTGAAGAATTGGTGCTTTTGAACTGTGGTATTGAAGAAGACTCTTTGAGAGTCTGTTGGACAGCAAGGAGATCAAACCAGTCAATCCTAAAGGAAATCAACCCTGAATATTCACTGAAAGGACTGATGCTGAAGCTGAAACTCCAATACTTTGGCCCTCTGATGCGAAGAACTGACTCACTGGAAAACACCATGATGCTGGGAAGACTGAAGGCAGGAGGAGAAAGGGGCAACAGGGGATGAGATGGCTGGATGGCATCACTGACTTGATGGACATGAGTTTGAGCAAGCTCCAGGTGTCGGTGATGGACAGGGACCTAGCATGCTGTAGTCCATGGGATCACAAAGAGTCAGATACGAATGAGCAACTGAACTGAACTGACATCTGTTCTCCTGCCCCCTTAGATACTTTTAAGGCTCAGGCCAGCTCCAAAGGACTGGACAAAGAGAACGAAAACAACTGTACGTGAATTAGGTACCATTCAATTAACCAGCTCTTTGGCCCTGGCCCTGCACCATCTTCAGGAATCACTACGGAGCTTCCTTGCCTTGTCACTGATGCTCAGCTACCTTCTCTGTCAGGGAGCAAGTGCTGTTATGATTTACATCTGCGCCGGCAGACGCCTGCTCAGGCAACCACAGCGCGGATCATCAGCAGCCCGCCGAGCGTCTGGCAGAGGCTCAGAGAGAAGCCCGAGGCTGACAACAGCTCCCTGCTTGCACAGCCCCCGGGGGACTCAGGGGAGTCCTGGACAAAATCTGGTTGTCCCCAGCTCACCCCCATTTCCATGAAGGGAAGATTTCAGCAAGACACTCAGCAGACCCTGGCGGAAGCAGAAGACTCTCTCTGCCTAAAACCGCCTGACAGAGGCTGGCCCGGCGACTCCATCCCACTGAACACTTGAATCCACCCCGCTTCACAGGCCTGCGCCATGAACTTTCCAAAGCAGCAGCTTTCACCAGCAGCAAGACAGAGCTGGGGGCTCCCCAAGGGGCTGGGTTATTTCCTGATCTGAGCCCTCCCTTTCCTTTTAGAGCCTGACTATCACAGCTCTGGACTTCACGGATCAGTAAAATGGAATTTTTTTTAAAAAAAAAACTAGGTGAAAGTGGATGAAGGAATAACAAAATTGTCAACTTTTTTTTAAAACCAGAAAGGACATAAACAAACCTGCAATAACCTCTACTCACCATCGCCCTAAAGGAAAAGCTGCATTAGCATCCAAAATGCAGGAAGGCCACAGCCCGCGGACCAGTATTTGGAGATCGTGTCAGAACGAGCGAAGGGAACCAAGAGACACCCGCCCTGGTGTCATCAGGCTGTGACCCTCTTAGAGCAAAGTCTCCCATCTTCCTGTGGGTAACATCTGGGGCCCAGTAAAGAGTCATAGAGCTTCACTGGCCAGGGAACTGGATCCCACGTGTGGCAACTCAGAGTTTGCATGATGCAGCTGAAGATCCTGTGTGCCGCAGCAGGACCCGGTGCAGCCAAGTAAATAAAACATTCTTTTTTAAAAAGCTGTGAGCTCATATTCAAACAGCAGTTGTTTTCACACACACACACACACACACACACACACAAACCAAGCTCATTTAGAATTCTTAAACTCTTAACCAGGTCTATCCATTTTTTAAGGATTTACATTTTCCCTGTGCATAATACAAAACAGAGTTCAAGGGGCCAACATTTTTTTTTTTACTGCTCTTTCTTGGCAAAGAACAAAATATTTCTGAGCATCCTACTATCTGTCAGGCCCTGAGTCAGTTGTGTGGAGATTCCACAGCGCTCTCTAACTGATGTGGGGATTAGCAGGCTGGTCAATGAGCCTCTGCATGCAGTGCCGTCAGTGCTCTGATGGGGGAGCTAGAGGACACCTAATCTCAAACTGGGGAAGAAGCTGAGGTCGGAAAAGCCTTCTCAAAGGACAGTCAGCCTCAGCTGAGACACACAGCCCAGGTGCAAACGGATGTGATGCTCAGGCAGTTAAGGCCTTAGTTATGCATTCCACTAATAGTAATTCACAAACTCTGTCATTCCTCAGAGAATGAGGATACACAGATGATAGCTATGCCATGGATGAGCCTTCAGTGTTGGGGGACTGTGGAGAGAAGGCTGTTCCAAATGGAGGGAACCCCATATGCAAAGGCTAGGGGGCAGGAACAGTGTTGTTAATTACTCCCTAAGTCATGTCCGACTCTTGTGACCCCATGAACTTTAGCCGCCAGGCTCCTCTGTCCATGGGATTCCCCAGGCAAGAATACTGGAGTGGGTTGCCATTCCCTTCTCCAGGGGATTCTCCTGACCCAGGGATCGAACTTCACTGGCATGCAGATTTTTTACCACTGAGGCACCTGGGAAGCCCAAGAACAGTGTAAAATGAAAGGGGGTCAAAATGAACTTGCTTCTCACGTCAGTAAAAGTACCCAGTACTGTTTCTTTAATTAAAAAAAAATTTTTAAACCCTATTTCTCATAAGGAATGCGCTATGAGATAGGTGCCATTCCACTCACATGAAAGGTGTGGGAATTATAAATCCTACAGTAAAGTATAAATTAGAAAAGAAATCAAATGATAAAAGTCACAAAGTTTGAGTCATTACACACACTCCATAGCCCCCAAAGTAAAAACCCACATGTGTCCACCACTAGCTAAAAACTTTACAGAAAGTAATGGATCTGCAGTTGTTGCTATATTCAGTCCCCTGGTCCATTCTGTAAAAAGTCAAACTATGGTTCCCTTTAAAAGTCAAAAATGACTTCGTGGCTGGGGGTAAGAAAGCAAAAACAGCCTCATTAAAATAACAGACTTTTAAAAAGCAGTATATTGTTGGATTCTCCAAGAAGTCTGGGAAGGAGAAAACAGGCCTTTTACTGTAGTCCAAATGCACGTGACAAACAGCCCAGTGAGCCAAACCCAGGCCTGGGAATCCAAGCCTCTGCAGATTCATTACTGCCTGAGCAAAATGCCCTTTGCTTGTTCCAGCAGTTCAGCTCCACATGGCTACTCGGGTGGACTCCACTGTTTTATTGGTCAGACATCGCAATGCGTTATTTCTTAAAAGGCCATCTTGGCTGTTTCAGAGATATACACTGCGGAGCAGAGACAGCAAAGGACCACACGCTAACTGGATCACGAATATAGAAAGAGGGCATGTAGCGGAAACAGAAAGAAGAAATTCAAATAGAAATTGAAGAAATTTCTATTTGAAGAAATTCAAATAGAAAATTCTTTATAAACGTCTCTTTTTTATTGGAGTGTAACTGCTTTACAATGCTGTGTTAGTTTCTGCTGTACAACAAAGTGAATCAGCTATATGCATACATATATCCCCTCTCTATTGAGTCTTCCCCTCCCCCTTCCCAGCCCTCTAGGTCATCACAGAGCACCGAGCTGAGCGCCCTGTGCTATATAGCTATTTCCCAATGTCTATCTATTTTACACATGGTAGTATAGAGATAAACATTTCCTCTTTTATAATAAGAATAGGAGGAATATAACCTTGGGGATATCCAGGTATGACCTAAATCAAATCCCTTATGATTATACAGTGGAAGTGACAAATAGATTCAAGGAATTAGATCTGATAGACAAGAGTGCCTGAAGAACTATGGACAGAGGTTCATAACACTGTACAGCAGGCAGTGATCAAAATCATTCCCAAGAAAAAGAAATGCAAAAAGGTTATCTGAGGAGGCCTTACAAATAGCTGAGAAAAGAAGAGAAACAAAAGGCAAAAGAGAAAAGGAAAGATATACCCATCTGAATGCAGAGTTCCAAAGAATAGCAAGGAGAGAAAGGAAAGCCTTCCTCAGTGAACAATGTAAAGAAATAAGGGAAAACAATAGAATGGGAAATACTAGCGATCTCTTCAAGAAAATTAGAAATACCAAGGGAACATTTCATGCAAAGATGGGCACAATAAAGGACAGAAATGGTACAGACCTAACAGAAGCAGAAGATATTAAGAAGAGGTGGCAAGAATACACAGAACTATATAAAATGATCTTAATGACCCAGGTAACCACAATGGTGTGATCAATCACCTAGAGCCAGATATCCTGGAGTGTGAAGTCAAGTGGGCCTTAGGAAGCATCACTACAAACAAAGCTAGTGGAGGTGATGGAATTCCAGCTGAGCTATTTCAAATCCTAAAAGATGATGCTGTGAAAGGGCTGCACTCAATATGCCAGCAAATTTGGAAAATTCAGCAGTGGCCACTGGACTGGAAAAGGTCAGTTTTCATTCCAATCCCAAAGAAGGGTAATGCCAAAGAATGTTCAAACTACCGCACAATTGCTCTTATTTCACATGCTACCAAAATAATGCTCAAAATTCTCCAAGCTAGGCTTCAAGAGTACATGAACTGAGAACTCCCAGATATTCAAGCTGGACTTAGAAAAGGCAGAGGAACCAGAGGTCAAATTGCCAACGGCCGCTGAATCATAGAAAAAGCAAGAGAATTCCAGAAGAACATCTACTTCTGCTTCACTGACTACACTAAAACCTTTGACTGTGTAGATGACAACAAATTGTGGAAAATTCTTAAAGAGGTGGGAATAGCAGACCACCTTTCCTGTCTTCGGAGAAACCTGTATGCAGGTCAAAAAGCAACAGTTAGAACTGGACATGGAACAACAGACTGGTTCCAAAGTGGGAAAAAAGTACGTCAAGGCTGTATATTGTCACCCTGTTTACTTAACTTACATGCAGAGTACATCATGAGAGATGCCGGGCTGGATGAAGCACAAGCTGGAATCAAGATTGCAGGGAGAAATATCAATAGCCTCAGATATGCAGATGATACCACCCTTATGGCAGAAAGCAAAGAGGTACTAAAGAGCCTCTTGATGAACGTGAAAGAGGTAAGTGAAAAAGCTGGCTTAAAACTCAACATTCAAAAAACGAAGGTCATGGCATCCGGTGCCATCACTTCATGGCAAATAGATGGGGTAACAATGGAAACAGTGACAAACTGTATTCTCTTGGGCTCCAAAATCACTGCAGATAGTGACTGCAACCATGAAATTAAAAGATGCTTGCTCCTTGGAAGAAAAACTATGACAAACCTAGCCAGTGTATTAAAAAGCAGAGATATTACTTTGCTGATAAAGGTCCATATAGTCAGAACTATGGTTTTTCCAATAGTTATGTACAGATGTGAGAGTTGGACCATAAAGAAGGTTGAGTGCCGAAGAATTGATGCTTTTGAATTGTGGTGTTGGAGAAGACTCTTGAGAGTCCCTTGGACTGCAAGGAGATCAAACCAGTCAATCCTAAAGGAAATCAGCCCTGAATATACATTGAAAGGACTGATGCTGAAACTAAAGCTCTAATATTTTGGCCACCGAATGCAAAGAGCCGACTCATTGGAAAAGACCCCGATTCTGGGAAAGATTGAAGGCAGGAGGAGAAGGGGACAACAGAGGATCAGATGGTTGGATGGCATCACCAATTCAATGGACATGAGTCTGAGCAAGCTCCGAGAGTTGGTGACGGACAGGGAAACCCGGCGTGCTGCAGTCCATGGGATTGCAAAGAGTCAGACACGACTGAACGACTGGACAACAACAAAAGAGGTCAGAAGGGCTTAGGGTAGAGAACGTCTGAGTTTCTATCCCAATTCTGAGACGTGACAGCTGAGACCATGGATAAGTTACTTAACGTCCACCAGTCTCAGAACCCCACCAGTAAAGGGGGCATTAAGACAGCACAGGTTTCAGTGTGAGATTCTGTGTGTAGAGAATACAGTCTAATGCAATATCTAGTGGGAATCTGATAATATTCTCCCTTCCCTAACATGGTTCCTGGCTCTACAAACTGCTCTTCTTCACATAAACGGATGGTCTTAGAAAAGTCAAATGGATACCATGGATGGTAATAATTACGCCATCTAAGTCCTGGTGCATATGCGCAGGTGTGCTCAGTCATGTCCAACTCTTTGTGACCCTATGGATTGTAGCCCGCCAGGCTCCTCTCTGTATGGGATTCCCCAGGCAAGAGTACCGAAGTGGGTTGTCATTTCCTCCTCCAGGGGATCTTCCCGACCCAGAGATCAAACTTGTGTTTCCTGAGTCTCCTGCATTGGCAGGCAGATTCTTTACCACTGAGCCACCAGGGAAGCCCAACTAAGGTCTTACTCTTTGGTTATTGGTTCCACTAACATTAATTCTTAAAGTCTCTTTGTGGCACACATAGGATGTGAAGGTCTCAAAGAGAATCAAACATAACTTCTTCTAGCTAGCAGAAGTCCCTCCCTAAGAACACTAACCTAGAAGAAGAGGGAGAAAAGGACAGAAAACAGATAACTGCAACGAGATAAGATAAGAACTATATAAGCTGCACAGGCATTTACCTTTCAACACCCTAATACACAGTTAATGCAGGGTTGCATGTCAGCCTGCCTGGGTTCAAATACTGAATCAAGTGCTGTGGGACTGCTATGTGATGTACTGAAAATATTTCACCTCTCTTTGCCTCCATTTCCTTATCAGGAAACAGAGATATGAACAGTACCTCCCTTGCCGGGCTGCTAAGGGTATTAAATGAGACAAGACAATAATTACTTAGAACTTTGTCTGGAACATGCTATTAGCTGCGATCGTTCATATTCTACTAGCTACTATCATTTATATTACATATTAGCTATTATTATTTGATATCACACTATAAAGTACAGCAGCATGTAGCACTTAGTGTTAGACTGTATTGTAGAGTATTACCACACAGCATTAGCGATTGCTATTACTATAATTATTACTACTAGTTTCAAACACTTCTGCCCAGCGGTGCATTCTCAATCAATACATGGGTGATGGATACATACTACTATATAGAAAATAAACAAGGGAATACAGCACAGGGAACTATATTCAATATCTTGTAAAAACCTAATGAGACATGTAGCAGGAATCTGATAGGGAAAAGGGAAAAGAATCTGAAAAAGAATATAATGCATATGAATGCATAACTGAACCACTTTGCTGCACACCTGAAACATTATGCATCAACTATACTTTAAGAAAAAAAATATGTGGGGGATGGCCAGAGTGTAAGACAAACTTAGAAAAGGAACACAACCCATGCAGCCTAGGGGACCAGGGGGCACGGTACAACGCAGCGCTATTTGATTTGGGTATGAAGAATCACATGTGGGTATGAGATGGTTAGATAGCATCATGGACTCAATAGACACAAATCTGCAAGCTCTGGGAGACAGTGGAGGACAGAAGAGCCTGGAGTGCTGCAGTCCATGGGGTTGTAAACAGTCGGACACGGCTTAGCAACTGAACAACAACATGAACAATCAGAAGTGTGTGGGTGAAAAAGAAGAGGGGAAGGCACTCTAGGCGAAATAAATGATGTGAACTGAGACAGGCTGTGGTTTATAGCGAGATTTGGGAGAAGCCAGGGTATCCAGAAGATAGAATACGGCAGAAGGGAAGGCTGAGAGAGACACAGGCAGGAGTCTGGATGCCTATCCTGGGAGCCAGTGGACATTTCTATGAAAAAAAGTGAAGGGTCAGATTTGCTTTTTATAAAGAAAATTTTTATGGACTCACAAGAATATTACGAGGCTCTGTAAGTCAAGGACATATCCTGCCCACTCCCAAAAGGCCCTGGAGGAACTGAAGAGAGCCAAGTCTATGATGTTCTTTGAGCTTTTAGGGGGAAAAGAGCACTAACCGATGAGGGAATTCTAATTGCCAGCCACTGCCCTTTGAATAATCTTATTATTTAAAATGACAGTAAAGAGGCAAAAAAGAAGTTAGCACGTTTGGGATCAGGACATTAGTTTATAACCTAAAGGTTCTATCAGGTTACTTATTTTGGCTGCTAATAATGCAAGTACATATGTGTATAAACATGTTTGTGCGGAAAGGTGCTGGAATGCAAATTCCAGAGACTATAAGCAGGAAACCAAGACATCCCCAACTGATTCTTCTAGAGACAAACCCTGAAAGGAAAAAACAGCTCAAAAATGATGCTAACTAAATGTGGGTCAGATAACTTAGCCTCCAGAGGCTTTTCAATGCTTAGAGGAACAACTTCCTGACAATGATCAGAGTCCCTGAGATTAAGAACAGATGTGGGAATGGATACAGATAGAATAGTTTTCACCTTAAAAAGAAGACTTCAAAAAAAAAAAGGGGGGGGGATGTGAGAATCAAAGACAGTTTTGATTAAAAACTGTTTGAATAAAAATGAATAAAGAAGAGTCCATTCTCCATCACCTTCCATCTTGCTGGGCAGTGACAGTCATCTTTGCCAAAAGCAGGTTTTGCTTTTGAGAGCTTTCATCCTCGCCTGCCCTCAGGACCCCTGACAAACTGTGAAGTTTCCCTTTTTAAAAGCCCCTCATTGCTGTGCATAGTCTTTACCCCCAGATTTGTGAAGAGAAAGCTTATCACTCATTAGCTTTCCAGAAGTCAGTGTCTGACAGCCCCTCTGACTTGCTCCTCCCCATACATACACTGTAAGCAGGTCAAACCAGTCCATCCTAAAGGAAATCAACCCTGAATATTTGCTGGAAGGTCTAATGCTGAAGCTGAAGCTCCAATACTTTGGTCACCTGATGCAAAGAGCCGACTCATTGGAAAAGACCCTGATGCTGAGAAAGATTGAGGGCAGGAGGAGAAAGGGGCGACAGAGGATGAGATGGTTAGATGGGATCACCGACTCAACGGACATGAACTTGAGCAAACTCCAGGAGCTGGTGATGGACAGGGAAGCCTGGCGTGCTGCAGTCCATGGGGTTGCAGAGAGTCGGGCATGACTTAGCGACTGAACAACAGCAACACATCCACATCCACAGAGCAATCCTGGAACTCAGAGTCTTGTCTCCTTAATTGTTGCAATAATGCCTACAAAGAGCCCCATAGAAAGGTCTATGATGTGAGGGTTAAATGTGGTGTGACACCCACAGACAACAGGGCTTTCACTCAAGCACAGCAGGTGTAATCCTTTGTTGGGCGGTGTCAACAGGGCACAACAGGGCACATACTGGGGCCTTCCCTGGTGGTCCAGTGGTTAAGACTCCAGGCTTCCAACGCAGGAGGAGTGGGCTCAATCCCTGGTGGGGAAACTAAGATCCTACAAACCAAGTGCCCTGGTCCAAAATTAAAAACAAACAAACAAAAACAACGGGGCACAGACAGGGAGGTGGCCTCTGGCTCCTCTGAAAGGTTGAGCAAGAGAACATTCTCTGTCTGTCATGAGGTAACCTGAAAGCAACTGTTTCCAAAATAACAGTACTTAACCCACCCCAAATTTTGCTCCAGGAAAGGTTTTCACTGAGGCATCCAGAGGATTCTATGATGCTTTCAACACCAGTCACAGGAATCACATAATCCCATGGATATTATCTCCTGGTAGCCCTGGGCTGACTTTAAAGACAGAACATCAATCTTCAGCTTCTTATTTATCTTCTAAGAGCAAAGACACCCAATCCTGACTGCACATTAGATTAACCCAGCAGGCTTTTTTTTTTTTTTTAACATACCCCAAATCAAGACAGCTGGAGTGACTACTCATCTCAGACAAATAAATAGGATTTAAGATAAAAAGTATTCTTAAAGACAAAGAAATCAGGAAGACATATGCACCAAAAAACGGAGCCAGAAAATACACGAAGTAAAATGAACAGAACTGAAAGGAGAAACAGACATTTAAATAATACGAGGTAGAGACTTCAACACTCCATTTTCAGTGATGGACAGAATAATGAGGCTGCGGATCGAGGAGGAAACAGGAGGAACAAACGACACTGAAAGCCAACCAGACCTCACGCCTCTCCACAGAATTCTCCCGCTGACCACACAGAACACGCTGTTCCTCAGGGGCGCACAAAATGTCCCCCAGGAAACCCCTGGGGCCATGGAACAGACCTCAGAGAGGAATGAAATCAGACCACATGCACTGTCCAGTCACACGGGAATAAATCAGAAATCAATAACAGAAGGTTTCTTTGGAGGGTGATGAAAATGTTCTAAAATTAGATCTTGGCAATGAGTGCCGCAGCTCTCTGAGTACACTAAACACAGAAACAAAACTTCCCAGGAACTCCTGAAATCTGGGAGGGTGGTGGCATCAGAGATGGAAGGGCTGCTGCTTTCCAGGAAGACACGATGTTGGCTAAATTCTCCCTGGTTCTTCCACTTGGCTCCCCAGGCAACATGTGGCAATACTGCGGAGGTGGCTGGGATGAGACCACAGGTATCTATCTAATGGGCAGACCAGGGATGCTGCTAAATATCCTACTAATAAAATGCACAGGACAGCTCCACAACCCCCAACAAATAAATGATTGTGTGCTCACTCAGTTGTGTCCGACTTCGCGACCCCAGGGAATTATGAGCCCACCAGGCTCCTCTGCCCATGGAATTTTCCAGGCAAGAATATTGGAGTGGGTACCACTTCCTATTCCACGGGATCTTCCTAACCCAGGGATTGAACCCACATCTCTTGGGTCTCCTGTATTGGCAGGTGGATTTTTTACCACTAGCGCCATCTGGGAAACTCCAGTAAATGATTATCTGGCCCCCAAATGTCAATAGTTTTGAGGTGGAGGAATCCTGTGCTAGAGAAAGCTCAATACTCTTGTATTTTCGCCTCTTCTGGTTTAAAGAAATGAATAAGCCTAGATTAATGGTAAAGGAGAAAGAATTAGGAATCAGACCCAGAGCCACATCCCGGTTTCGCCAGCTTCCCAGAACTTGGGCATTACCTAACTACCCTTAGACTTGAACTCCCTCATCTGTAAAACAGGATGATGACCTTATAGTGTAGTTGTCAGGATAAATGAGAAGTTGCCCAGCACCAGAAAGGTTACGAGATTTCATTACTCTAATTATTGTTTTTTGCTAAAGCTCCAAAGTGGCTTAGTACCAAGAAATGAGTGACTGGATTATTTTAAAATAGGGTTCTTTTCTCCAGCAACAATTAGTATGTAAACTAGGGTATTTTATGAGCTAATAAGCAATCAAGACATAACAGTTGACATTCCTCGCTATTACAGTATACACTGGCCAAAGCAGGACTGGCTAAATACTCTGTTGCCATAGTAACAAAAAGTTCCTGGGAACCTGACTCATTTTCTCCCCAGTAAATGCTTTCTATTTGTCAAGCTCGACTTTATACACAAGCACACTGCAGAGTCGTGAAGTCTTTTCTACTTACTAGACCCCATATCTCTGCTGTTCAAAAACCAATTTACTCTGGTGGAAACAGTCACCCAAAACTGGACAAGATGACAGCCTGTCATTTGCTGTGGGCCTCTGTAACGGAGCCCACCAGCGGATAGGAGTGACTTGAGAAGACACAGCAAACCACGCAGTGCCTTCCATCGCCTCCACTGGGCCAGGTACCAGCACGAGATTCCATCATGCTCACCATAAGTGAAGAAAGATAAGAAAATAACCGTAAACACTTCCTGTGTGCCTTGGGCTTTCGTGGACTTTACTCCAGGCCCACTCTACCAAAAAACAATGAGGCAGGGATGATTACTAGCACTATACTGAGAACCCTGAGAATCAGATACACTCAGTAATTTACCCAGGGACACACTTTCTGTATATACCTGTTTGCTTCTGTTGTTGTTCAGTCGCTAAGTCATGTCTGACTCTGCAACTCCAAGGACTGCAGCACGCCAACCTTTCCTGTCCTTCACTATCTCCCAGAGTTTGCTCAGACTCATGCCCATTGAGTCGATGATGCCATCCAACCATCTCATCCTCGTCCCCTTCTCCTCCTGCCCTTAATCTTTCCCAGCATCAGGGTCTTTTCCAATGAGTCTGTTCTTTGCATTGAGTGGCCAAAGTATTGGAGACCCAGCTTCAGCATCAGTACTTCCAATGAGTATTCAGGGTTAACTTCCTCCAGGATTGACTGATTTGATCTCCCTGCAGTCCAAAGAACTCTCAAAAATCTTCTCCAGCACCATAATTCAAAAGCATCAATTCTTTGGCGCTTAGCCTTCTTTATGGTCCAACTCTCATATCCGCACATGACCACCGAAAAAACCATAGCTTTGACTATATGGACCTGTGTCGGCAAAGTGATGTCTCTTATTGTTTGCTTTTGCTCCATCTCAGCTCTTAAACTGAGTTGGCTTAGGAAAGGAAATCAGTTAAAAATGAGGAAAATGGGATGCTATAGGGGAAAGCAGAAGAAAAGAAGGTAGTAGCCGAATGCATTCATAGAGTATTGAATGATTATGAGCAACAGAGATTTTGGGTGCTCTTTCTTAATAACCCAGACATTTGGGAATCATTCACAAGATGAGAGAAAGTCACGAAATTTGAAGCCAAATTAAACAAAACCCCAGTCCTGCAAAGACTACCCTGCTATCACTCACTCAGGAAGAACAGGCGTGAATACATCATCCATATTCCGCATTCATTTCTTTCTTCACCACGCAGTCTTGCAGAGTGATGAAAAGTGATTAAGATTTGGGAATCAGATTCCTTAGGTTCAAATCCCAGCTCTGCCACTTTCTAGCTCCAGAATCTGTTGACAAGTTACATAAATTTCTGGGGCCTCAATCCTTTGGCCTGTGAAGAGCTGACTCATTGGAAAAGACCTGGATGCTGGGAAAGATTGAGGGCAAGAGGAGAAGGAGGCAACAGAGGATGAGATGGTTGGATGGCATCATCGACTCAATGGACATGAGTTTGAGCAAACTCCAGGAGATAGTGAAGGACAGGGAAACCTGGCGTGCTGCAGTCCATGGGGTCGCAAAGAGGTGGACACAACTGAACAACAACAACAGATCCCCCCCTATAAAAGGGAGATAACGTGGGTATTCAACGCAAATCCCGTAGAACAACTTTCAGCCTCCTTTATACAAGCTACGACTATTTCTTCTACTTCCATCGTAGTTTATTGATAACTAATTATGTGCCAGGTATTGTTCTAAGCAGGGGTGGACACAGCCCTGCCCAAGGCAGGGGAGCTCTAACAAACCAACATGCAAAAGCAGACGGTGCTAACTGCTACGTGGAGATGCAAGCCAATGTGATAGGAGGGACTGTGTGCGTGGCTGGGGTCATCAGGGAAGGAATATTTGAGGCAGCGGCCGTTGCAGTGAAATCTCAATGACAAGAAGCCAATGGAGCAGGGATGAGGGGAGCGCAACCCAGGCAGAGAAAACATCTCAAGGTCACACCGAAGACTGGAAAGAACCTGGAAGAGGAAGAAGATTGGCAGGGTCGGCTGGAGCAGAGTGCCACGGTGGTGGAGAGGGAGGTGATGACAAGGAGGAGAAAGCAGAAGCCTCATCAGGGGAGGCTCCCTCAGCCTGGCTAAGGAGGCGGGGCTTGAGTCCAAGTGTGATGGGAAGCGTTACAAGGAGTGATTTTATCTGATGTAACTTAAACAAAATCATTTATTTTGGGTCGCGCAGGGTCTTTGTTGCTGTGTGAGGGCTTTCTCTAACTGTAGTGAGCGGAAGCTACTCTTTGATGTGGTGGCTTCTCATGTTACAGAGAACGGGCTCTAGGCACGTGGTTTCAATAGTTGAGGCGTACACGCCTTAGATGCTCCGCAGCGAGTGAAATCTTCCCAGATGAGGGACCGGACCTGGGACCCCTGCACTGGCAGGAGGATTCTTAACCACTGTGCCACCAGGGACATCCCTGCTGTATCTCTAAAAGATCACCCAGCTGCCTAGTGGAGAGGGGGATGGAGGGTGTGGAGGAAAAGGCAGGAGACCATCCAAGGTGGTAGCCCACACTGTGGGAGAGGGTAAGATGGTGAGCGGACCCAGAACCCTCTAGACCAGGATGTCTCAACCTCGGCACTCTTGACATTGGCGCTGGAGAATTCTTTGGAAGGAGGGCTGTCCCATGAACTGCAGGATGTTTCAGAGCATTCATGCTCTCCACCCACCAATATCACCCCTGGCTGAGATCCACTGCTTCAGAGGCAGAGATGCCCAGGCTCACTGATGGAGTAGATTAGGGAAAGGGGGCAGCCGATAAAGGAGAGGCTCCAAGAATGACGCCTAAGTTTCTGTCCATAACGAGGTAAGACCATCTTGCACATTCTGAGGGTTTGCCCTCCATGCCAACAGGCCTGCTCTAGATGTCACTGTGACTCAAACATTGATTCATTCCACAGTGAGCATCACAGTCCACTGAGAATGCTGGACATACCCAGTGCCAGGGATGCGGCTGTGACGGAAAGAGTCTGCTGAGAACACAGACATAAAAGCAAGTCAAGTCGGTACAGCAGGACTCAGGCATCAGAAGAACCCCTGAGACTGAGCAGAAGCACAAAGGAGGACATGGCCCTCAGCTCCCAGGGGAGCTCCACGGGGGCTCCAAGGCTGTGCCTTATGTGGAGACGTAGAGGGAAAAGAGCACCTGCAAAGGCACTGGGGTGTGAGCCTGGGAGTGGGGAGGAGGGCGGGAGGAAGGAGGGTCAGGCCAGAGACACTTCGGAGTCTCATTCGATTCTATGCATGACCTGAGAGCTGCTAGAGGGCTGCTGGTATTCACATTCCTTATTATTAATGATTTAAAAAACTCGGGGCTTCCCAGGTGGCGCTAATGGTAAAGAACCTGCCTGCCAACGCAGGAGAACTAAGACGCTGGTTCAATCCCGGGGTTGGGAAGATGCCCTGGAGGAGGAAATGGCAACCCATTCCAGTATTCTTGCCTAGAAAACCCCATGGACGGAGAAGCCTGGCGGGCTACAGTCCATGGGGGTCACAAAGAGTCAGACGTGACCAAAGTGACTTAGCACACAAAATAAACTCAAAGTGGCATTTACGAGTACTCACTGTATAACTGGTCACTCCACCTACAAAAGGCCCTTCATCCCTGCCTCCAGAGGAGAAAACTGCAGCTAAGGAGGCTCAATAACCTGTACAAGACTCCTTGGCTGGCAAGTGGCAGAGCCAGGGTCTGAGCCCAGGCTGATGGTGCCGGAATCCTCTGCCTCCTGTCTTAACTCAGAGAGAAGTAACGTGACCTGATGTGTGGTTTAGGAAGACCATTTAGGAGATTAGTATTCAGGCATCACTAGTTTATGGGAGTGGATGAGATTACCAAGGGAGGATGTATTACACGGAAAGGATAGGATCGTTTCTGGGAGAATGATAATGCAGAGAAGCAGACCCAGTAGGGCCTCCGTGAGGGAGGAGATGGGGGTGGAACCACGGAGAGCAAAGGAGGGAAGAAGAAGATGAGGTCAAGGATGCTGAATGCTGCTCGAGGTCAGGTAGGGTCGGATGTTGACAACTGCCAGATCTGACAACTAGGAAATTCCTGGTGACCTTCCCCAGAACAATTTCCTTACTGTAGCAGATGCAAAAGTCAGATGGCAGAGGGCCAAAGAAACACAATGAAGGAGAAAGACAGAGCAGGGGCTGGCAGGACTCGAGCTGGAGACAAGAGTTTGGGGCCAGGGAGACTGAGGATAAGTAAGTCCCGAACCTGAGTGTGAGTCAGAGGGTCAGACTCACCTGGGGAGTTAAGACCCAAGAGGGCTCTTCGCCCCACCCCAGGCCCATGAAGCAATCTTTCTGCAAGTGGCCTCAGCCCCCAGGAACTCCAATGACCACAGAGGCTAAGGAACCACTGAGTTGGGCAGTGCTCCTCACAGGGCGGTCCCGGGAGCACCTACAGCTGCCGGGATCCCATCCTAGACCTGCTCACTGGGACTCTCTCACGAAGGTCCCAGGGAGCTGCTTACTGAGGACTCCAGGTCATTCTGACACGGCCAGCCTGGGACCCCTGGGCCCTCTCTGCTCCAAGTGTAGACCTTGGGCCAGCAGTATCAGCAACTTCGTGGAGGGTTGTTAGAAATTCAGACTAACAGCTAGAAATCCAGTTAGCCTCACCCCAGACCCGCTGAACCAGAATCTGTATTTTACCAAGATCTCCATGCCTTTCCGGCATATATAATGTTTGAGAAGTTCTGGACTGGAAAAGAGAGATGGTCTCATGGGCATGGGGACAGGTACCCAGTCACCCTCATCCAATACACAGGGCAGAGTCTCCTGATATTTTCTTGCCATTGATTTTTACAAAGTCAACAAGAAATTGCTAATACAACCCCGTATGGGTTCTGGTGCTTCAAGCCCCTGCTGCACTCTCCAGAACAATGGCAGGCATGACTGCAAACACTTAAAACAGTATCTTTTTTGCAGGGTGGGAAAGTGTTGTCCAGGACATTCAGTCTGCACTCCCTCTGCAAGGAACGCGAGGGAGGTGGGAAGCACCCCCTGAACCCTGAAAACCCCCCTTTACGGAGCTGCATGGCATGCACTTACCTGCAGGAGGCAGCACAGCAGAGCAGTCTATCTACTCACTCAAGCCTCACGGTCTGCTTTTAAAATTCGGCAGGACCACGTGAGCACCTTAGTCAATTCCTTAATTGTCTGAGCCTCAGTCCTCATCTGTAAAATGGAGATCTAATAGGACTTACTTGGGGTGGGGGGAGGGCAGAGGTGAGGACTGAATGAGACCATCCAAGCAGAGCACTGGCCACAGTACTTGGTGACCACTTACAAGTTCCAGGGTCTGACCCCAGAAACCCTGCACTACAGGCTCACCTGAAATCTCCACCATTCCACCTAGGCCTAAACTGACCTAAATCCCTCCCTCCATGTGCATGCCCACATGCCAGAAAGCCCTTCTGTATTTCCACAGGGAGGAGAACATTCTATTTTAAATCACAGACATCTATAGTTGAAGGGGGTGTCTTTACAGTCGCTTTACAGATGAGAACACTAAAGCCCAGGAAAGCCAGAGTGCTTCAGCCACTCCCCTGGGGCCCCTAAGGCCTGGAATTAAACGGAGCAGCCGCCGAAGCTGCCAGGCACCCCGTTTCTGCACGTGGAAGCCCTCACTAGCCTCTGCCACTGGTCTTCAAATTTCAGCAAAATATCAGGATCCAAGGATTCAGATGATGATAATGAGTGTCTACAGGGTCGCAAAGAGTGACTGAACTGAACACAAAGGCTTAGAGAGAGAGAAAAGCAGAGCTCTTCTAGAGGCCACGGCTGTTGGGGCCCAGAGAGAAAGAAGAGGTCCTGGAGGAATATGTACCCTCAGAAGACTGACTCATTAACAAGGAGAAATTAGGATGGAAGACGTGGAAAAGGAGGTGAGGTCAGGCTGTTAAAGCAAATCTATCAGATGCCCCCTCTGAACGTCTTGAGGGAGAGAGAGAGAGAGAGAGAGAGAGAGAGAGTGTGTGTGTGTGTGTGTGTGTGTGTGTGTGTGTGTGTGTGTGTGTCTGTGCGCGCGCACGCGCATTACTGGGAGGAGGAATCCTGTTCCAGCTTAGCATTCCCATCTGGCTCCCTGGTGACAGACAAGGAACTGAGAGAGCAGCAGTGTGAGAGGGATACAGGAAGGCAAGCAAAATTTGCCCCCACACATCCTTGTAATTAGTCATGGCTCTTTCACTGGTTCATTCAAAAATGTGTAGCGAACATCCCTCGTGTGCCAGGAGATGACATGGTTTGTCATGGGGATAACAGTGATCGAGATGCATGCAGGGTCTCTCCTGGCTGTCCTGAAACTTCTAATGTCACCTGGAAGGTAGTACCTAATACCCTTTACTGTATCTGCTTGTTCATTAGTGTAAGGAAGAGAGGGATATGGAAACAGGGCATCTATCTAGCCTGGGGAGGAGGGCAGGAAGGCTTGAGTGGGATGTGCTTATAGGAGGAGAGTCTCTGTATTTATCCATCCATCCATCCATCCACTGACCCATTCATCCCTCAGTCCATCCACCCACCCACTGGTCCATCCATCCATCCACCCACTCCTCCATCCATCCATCCACTGACCCATTCATCCCTCAGTCCATCCATCCACCCACTGATCCATCCATCCATCCACCCACTCCTCCATCCATCCATCCACGGATCCATCTATCCATCCATCTTCATTCTTCTTAAGCAGCAGCCTCTGTTGGTGTTTCCAGTTCCACATTTCTATCATAAAGAAAGCAAACAAAACTTGGTGACATGGGTGATGTCAATCCTGTAAATAACTAACATCTCTGGGCAGAAGTCAGAGGGCAGGTTGCTATTTAGAAGGAAAAGAAGGCTCAGAAAAGTAAAGCCACATGCCTTAAATCCCACACAGGGTCAAGAACAAAGACAGAAGGACTTCCCTGGTGGTCCAGTGGCTAAGAATCTGCCTGCCAATGCTGGAGACATAGATCCAATCCTTGATCTGGAAAGATCCCACAGGCCATGGGGCAACTCAACCCATGTGCTGCAACCACAGAAGCCCAAGGGCCATAAAGCCTGTGCTCTGCGAAAAAAGAAGCCACAGTAAGGACAGGCCTGCACGCTCGGGGAAAGCCCACAGGCAGCAACGAAGACCCAGCACAGAAGGAAAGGAAGAAACAAAAGAAGAAAGAAGGAACAAAGACAGGTCTGCGCCCTCCCCTGCTCAGCTGCAGCCTCCCAGCCTACCCTAGAAGCTACTCACAGAGGCACTGTTTGGTTTTATAGATTGTTGTGTTTTTTTTTTTTTTTATATTAGTCATGACCTCTGCAGCCATACACAGACACGGTAAATACGACCCTGTGCTGCTGTCATCCTCCTAAAGGCCAGCTTTCAATATAACACTGTGAGGAGGACTGCTCATCGGCGGGAGAAAAAGCCTGGCAGAATTAGCAAATTAAGTGATGAAACAAATCTGCCTTTGTACTCCCACTATTTGGAATGAAAAACAAAATATTTTTGAAGTGCAGAACATGGAGGGGAAACCTGGCATGAGAAGCACAACATCCAAGAAAAAGCACAGGGAACGTTCGTCCCACACGTGTATTGTTCTCATCGTCGTTCACACTTGCCAAGATGTGATTTGCATCAGAGCATTATTACACCAGCCACGGCTTATGTTTTCTGAAACACGCGCTGCAGGGCAACGAGAAGCCTGTGGCCTTGATGGACTCCACAGGAACCACACCCCTGGCTCTGAATGTAGGTAAGGCTGATCTCCAGGATCAGGGTGACTGTTTTAAAGAGGGTCCCACAACCTCTAGAAGGTGCTCATACGATTCCAGGCAGTGCTTACAGAGACTGTAAAAGCCTGGTTCCTAATGGCATATGGCCCATGGCCAAGGTCAAGAGCCCTGAAGGGAGATCGCCTGGGAACTGAATGCAACCGAGGACAGGTCAGTTCTGCTGTCGCAAGCCGATGCTCACCAGTCACCTCTGATTCTCAGAGCAGCGGCGTCCCTGGCATGAACCATCCTCTGCACGAAAGCACTCTAACCACATCCTCACATCCTCTCCTGGACAGGCAGAGGGACTCACTCACCTACGGTTAAAGAGTTCCAGAAAGCAGATCTGGGCTCATTAGAAGAAATAAATTTCCAAGAATCCCATGCTATGATCATTGGAAGTGAACTTTGTTCTGGAAAGGGATAATTACCATGTTGCCTCTGGAATCACAGATGTCAGAGCCGGGATGAAAAGCAGGCAGGTGGCTTTTTCAGGATCTGGTCCTGTGGGATTCAACTCTTGTTGTCTGCCCAACACAGACCCACTGTGAAAATGAAATCTTATTCAAAGCCCACCAGATATTTAAAAAGAGAGAGAGATAGGGAGAAGTATAGCTGCTTTGCTTTCAGAGAGAGAAGGGCCCCGGTCCAAAGGTCCCTTTGCTCCCCGGCTCTCCCCTCTCCCTCTGGGGCACTAACCCTGGCACTCTGAGAAGCACAGGCTGACAAAGTGATGGCAGTCTCACCCCTCGCTATAGAGATGAAAAAATGAGACCCAAACTAGAGACCTGGACCCTCACAAATCCCTATCGGTCTTATGCAGAGTTTCTGGACCCTTCATATGTAAGCTTCTATGACCCAGGAAGGCAATGGCATCCCACTCCAGTACTCTTGGCTGGAAAATCCCATGGACGGAGGAGCCTGGTGGGCTGCAGTCCATGGGGTCGCTAAGAGTCGGACACGACTGAGCGACTTCACTTTCACTTTTCACTTTCATGCATTGGAGAAGGAAATGAACCCATTCCAGTGTTCTTGCCTGGAGAATCCCAGGGACGGGGGAGCCTGGTGGGCTGCCGTCTATGGGGTCGCCCAGAGTCGGACAGGACCGAAGTGACTTAGCAGCAGCAGCAGCAGCAGCATGACCCAGGCAGCTTTGCTCTTCATACACTTTTTTTAAATCACTCAAAACCTCTTATTGCATGTATGTAAAGATTAATAATAATGGCTAATTTTTCTCAAAAGCTTAGGAAATGTCAGGCTCGATCTAAACACCCAGGGATCGAACCCGGGTCTCCTGCATTGTAGACAGACACTTTACCGTCTGAGCCACCAGGGAAGCCTACTTAACAGGTATAAATACATCTAAAGTTGGGATTAACACATTTACACTATTAACAGTATGCATAAACTAGATAACTAATGATGACATACGTATAGCGCTGGGAACTCCACTTAATGCGTTGTGGAGACCTAAGCGGGAAGGAAGTCCAAAAGTGAGTGGACAGATGTATAGCTGATTCATTTTTATGTACAGGAGAAACTAACACAACATTGTAAAGCAACTATGCACCAATAAAAATTAATTTAAAACTAATAAATAAAATAGATTTAAAAATTATAGCACGAGGGGAATATCTCTCAAAAAAAAATTACAAGCCATCCTAGAGACAATAGCTGATGAGTGTTCAACATTGCAGATCAGATGTAATCTAACTTGGAAGAGAGAAGAAAAACATGCTAAGGAGAGCCAACAATGAAATTCCTGGAAAAAATACACAAGCAGTCTACGAGGTCGATGTGTGTACACGTTCAGCCACAGTCGTGTCCAACTCTCTGCGACCTCATGGACTGTAGCCCTCCAGGCTCCTCTGTCCATGGACTTCCCAGGCAAGAATACTCAAGCAGGTTGGTATTTCCTCCTCCTGGGGATCTTCCCAACCCAGGGATCAAACCTATGTCTCCTGCACTGGCAGACAGGTTCTTTACTGCTGAGGTGGATACTAGTTTATTATTCCTCATTTTACAGATGAGGAAACTGAGGGACAGAGAACCTCAATAACGTTCCCAAGGTACAGAGGACCCAGGAAAAACCCCAGCAGGTTTGTGCCTGGCCTGTGTGCTCTGAACCTCAGCACTTCTGCCTCCCATGCGGAAGTAATAAAAAGTTGGGAAAGAGCAATTATCCATCATCCCGCCTCTCAGAGTCATCCACTGTTAATGGGGATTTAATCATGTTGGTGTTCCTTGCTGAGATTTCCTCTTGCTCAAAATTTCATTTCTGGCCCAGATAAGAGTCATTTTCTTTCATGGGTAGAACTGGGATAGCATGAGCCATCCATCTGCTTTCTTTAGGAGACAAGATGCGTGAACGCCTCTCAAAAGTAAAAGAGAGCACTAACCACGCCACCATCACGTCACTCAGAGCTCTCTGTTTAGAACGTTTTGCTCTTGAAGCCAACGCACTAGTTGGGACGCTCCTCATCTGTCTGGGCCTCTCAGGAGGCATGCTCTCTGGGTATCCCCCTCTCCCTTGACATGGAAAGAGGCTGACAGGACAGGACTTATCCTAAGTAACTGCCCCCTTCCTGAGACTGTTCAATAAATCGCAGGACAAGAACATCTCAAGTCGTGGGTACAAGACCCACCTGGGCTGCTAGGGAAGATAAAGATGCTGGGGCCTCAATCTCAGAGATTCTGTTTCAGTGGGTTTTGAGTGGTCCCCAAATCTACCTAAGCCATGTGTCAAGTAACTTACCATGCACACTTTAGGAGACACTGGTTAAGGTCTGTCCCTAAGAGACCAGGACCTCCCATGGGAAACAGCTTAAAGCCTCCTTCAACTGTTGTTCAAGAGAAACCTCAAGAAAAACTAGCTGCTGAGGTTCCTTTCTTCATCATTTGTTCTTGTTAGTATACATGGAGCAGCTTCCTGCTGAGCCACGGAGATAACCCTACAACCTCTCCTTCATTCACCCAGAAAATGTGTTAGTCACGTCGTCCTGATAAGTCTGGTGACTGATGACAGCTGGCAAGGACTGAGGACGGTCCCACCAGGACTTTGGCACGGGAGAATTTAAAGCATGGAATGTTAGCAAGAACAATAAGTGACGTTTGTTGAACATGCTGAGCAACAAGTATGGTTCCAAGAGCTTTACAGATGGTTAATCTTTATAACCTTGTAAAACAGAATTCCTCTGACCCATGTTACAGATGTGGCACCTGAAGGACAGAGATGTTAAATAATTTGCCCAGGGTCACACAGCAGGAAGCGTTAGGGCTTGATGTGACCAACTCATCAGGCCCTTGACCACTAGGCACACAGCCAATGTCCTCAAGGCCCCACACGATTGCCCCCCACCATACACTTCTCTGAACACCCCTGAAAGTTGCTCCTCCTCCCCACCAGGCACAGCATTACCATGGGCAGACCAGATTAGCCAGCCCCCCCTCTCAAACCTGCTAGGCTTTTCCCTTCCCTGCAAGAACCTCCACCTCTTACTGGGCTAACTCATCCTTCCCCTTCCAGTCTCAGCTTAGACAGTGGCTTCCCCCAGAACACTCCCTGGATCCACCAGGTGAGATGAGGGACTCTCCTGTGGGATCCCAGCACCCAGGATACACCCCTTTTCCCAGAGTGTGTCACACTCTGTTCGGTGGAGTGTGACCTCAGCTGACTTCATCCTCTCCTAGGATAGGAATGTCCTTGTTCATCATCCGCCCTCCCCCCCGCCACCTCCTGCCCTGTGCCAGCAAGTGCCGAGCGCACAGTTGGTGCTGTATAAATGCTTGTTCAGCAATTTGTCAATTCACAAACATGGCTCATCAGTGGCTGTGGGGATCAGGAAAACGCATCACCAGCTCTCCAGGGCTACGACCACGACTGATGGGGGCTTCTGCACCCACCCCCTCGCCCCGATCCTGTGGCCGTATTCGGGCTAAAGCTGCACCTCTCCAGGGCCATCCTCCACTGACTGGCAGGGCAGGTGTACAGAGACCTGCCTACCCCGTGAGGCCTGTAACCTGTTTCAGTCCCTTCGCTTCCAACTATTGAATCTAGAAAACCTGACAGCCCTTTTAGCCCTAAGACATTTCCTACATTTTATGGCTTCCTCTTTTGGGATCTTAACAAAGGACACGGTCGTAATGATGTCAGAAGCCAAAAGTTCTTGAAATGCTTTTTTATGAGGGGTGCACAGTTACCTTCTGACCCCAAAGATTTTCTGCCCCCTTTTTCTCCTACTCTGTGGCTCAGATGGTAAAGCGTCTGTCTACATTGTGGGAGACCCGGGTTCGATCCCTGGGTCGGGAAGATTCCCTGGAGAAGGGAATGGCAACCCACTCCAATACTCTTGCCTGGAAAATCCCATGGATGGAGGAGCTTGGTAAGCTGCAGTCCATGGGGTCACTACGAGTCGGACACGACTGAGCGACTTCACTTCAAACCATCCTGAAGCTAGTCTTTGAATGTTACTAGTAAACGAACCATTCCAGTCACGTATTTGAATTACAAGAATGCACCATATCCTCTTCTTTTAATTATTACTTTTTCATCTGTCTCTTAATTTTTTTTAAGCCATTAGGCAACTGCAAACTAGTTGTATCGCAGATGAAAGTGCAAGTCTGTATTAAAAACAAAAATAAAAAGACCGCACAGTCACAGCCTCCCTTGGATCAGCAAGATTTGTCTGGATGTGCCAGGGAAAAAAAATTTTTTTTTGATGTTCTGTGATTTTGCAGCCATTAAAATTTTATTAGCAATTATGGAGCCTGTTACCACTGACGACATCTTGCAGCTCTAGCCAAGTCCTGGCAATGAGAGCACCGCCTGAATGACAGGGCCCAGGCAACCTGGCCCCACACATTCAGTGACATAGGAACACAAACCTTCCCAGCTCAGGCACCTCATCGAGATTCTCTCTGTGTAGGCAGGAAGAGGCAGCCTGCAGTGCTGTAATAACAGAGTTCTCTGGAAGTGGCGGGGAGGACTGGTGAGAAGGAGTGAAGCTGATATTTGTGCAAAAGAGTTGATTTGAAACATGACTTTAGCATGACTCCATGTCACTAACTTCTCAGCTGGTGACAGTACTGGTATTTAAATTGGCGGTTACCGAGAAAGCAGTGGCAGATCCTGAACGGCAGCTGCCATCACCTGGGAGGAACCAAGGGAACCAGGTGGGGCTGGTGGGGGTTCTGGCAGACAGAACTGCTGGCGTCTCCCTGGCACCCTGAGAAGAGGATCAGAAGGACACCAGCAGGGATACGAGGTGGGGGGAGGGGGGAGACTTAACTAAATAATGAAACTTTTTAAGAACTGGAAGCTTTCGTGACTTCAGTAACGAAAAAGTTCCTCTAACCTAGGAAGATGCTAAATTGGACAAATTCCTCCCAGTCTTTCTTTAGACTCCAGGACATCTTACCTCAACAGACCTGACTCAACATCCCCTAACCAGAGAGTCTCCTGTGGCAGATCCCAGCAAAGAGTAACCAGGACCTCTGGTAGAAAGTCTTATTCCTCTCAGCTTCTGAGGGTACAACGGGGACTTGAGATCACTGAAGTTGGCACAGGCTTCCTTGGTGGTGCAGACAGTAGAGAATCTGCCTGCAATGCAGGAGACCCGGGTTCTATCTCTGGGCCAGGAACATCTCCCGGAGGAGGGAACGGCTATCCACTCCAGTGTTCTTGCCTGAAGAATTCCACGGACAGAGGAGCCTGGTAGGCTACAGTCCACGGGGTCGCAAAGAGTCGGACATGACTGAGCAACTTTCATTTCCCCCATCTTCAGCTGCCATGCAGCACACATCTCAAAACAGGGCCTTGCGGGGTCTCTGGGTTCTGTCTTCTGAAAATGCTCTCTGTGACTAATGTGCTGCCACCCTGAATATTCCCAGTATCTCTGAAATAGAACAGCCCACCCTCCTTAGTTTAGAGAACCTGTTAGAAAGTAGATGCTAGCAAGCATCTTCCAGCCCTTCTTTGACGACTGAAGGAGCTCCAGGGAACCTGGATCAAAAATTCTCTGGCAATCCTGGAGACTCTCCCTTTCAGGGCACATGCATGGCTGAGGAAGGCAGATGATGGGAAAGCGTATTTTATTAAGTGCCTGCTGGGTTGGGAAGATCCCCTGGAGAAGGAAATGGCAACCCACTCCAGTACTCTTGCCTGGAAAATTCCATGGACTGAGGAGCCTGGTGGGCTACAGTCCATGAGGTCACAAAGAATCGAACACGACTGAGCGACTGCACTTTCACTATGCACCAGACATCAGCACTCGAACGTCTGACTCTCATACCCCTCCCCCTTTCGAGACCTGCTCCCATTTTACAGATGGAGAAACTAAGGCTCCAGAAGCAAAATAACTAACCAGGGCCAGAGCTGGGATCTAAGCCAGAAATGTGACTCCACACTGACAATAAGAGCACAGCTAGTTTACTGAGCACTTATTTCATACCAGCAGCAGTTTGAAGACTTTTCAAGTTCATTTAATCCTCCTAAAAATGCCATGGGATTTGAGGAAACGGAGGCTGAGCACCTTGCCCAGGGCCCACTGCCCACACGTGACAAAGCCAGGATTCAGCCGAGGCCCTGTGGCCCCAAAGCCAGGCCCCTCCCACTCTGCACTGCTCCAAGCACAGCAAGCACCCCAAGGAAACACATACATACGTGGTATGTTTATCTGTTTGGAAATGTCAGCACCTTTGGTTGAAATACCATATGCTAACAAGCCAGAGAAAATGAATTCAATTTCATTGAGTCTAAGACACCACCAATTATAAGGCATGCCATAATTTACATACAACTGGGAAAGAAAGAGTACTCTGCCAATGAAACCAGGACACATGTTTTCTTATTCCATTGATTATAAAAGGTGTCTCACATTCAGAGACCTGAAAATGTAAAAAGATGTGTGTCTTGGGATTAAAGAAGCACCGATGAAGTTCCAATGAGCAAGATGGTGAAATGAACCATAGACCATACACGCAGAGTGGAAACAAGGTTCTCTGAGCGCAGAGTACCCTAACACTAAATCTAATTTTCCAAGAAAACCTGATAACCTCAATTTTTATGTGCAAGCTTCTGATTTAGAAACATTGGCAACTAACTCCTGTTTTTCACATCCTTGTACAGGGACAAAAGGGCTGCCTACAGTCCAGTCTGTCTGGGAGCGCTCCCAGCTTTCTCCCAGGTGGACTGGAAGACAGAGAGCTCCAGGCATCAGTTTAGTTACAGCACCTCCCACCCCAGTTGCTTTTAAAGGCACAGGACTTTCACAGGCTGCCATATACATTACCTAGAGTTCAGAGTAATTTTTTTTTTTTAATCATGGAAGTAGCCAAGTAAAGATATCTCACATAAGTAAGACTACTTCTATAATTGACTCAAAAACTATTTGCTTTCTCATATAAAGCACTCTCCCAGGCTTTCCCCCTACTCCTGTTCTATTGACACTCCCGGTCCTGTTTCATGTGAGCATGTGTTTTTTGATCACTCACTTGTGTCTGACTCTTTGCAACCCCATGGATTGAAGCCTGACAGGTTCCTCTGTCCATGGGATTTTTCAAGCAAGAATACCAGAGTGGGTTGCCATTTCCTTTTCCAGGGGATCTTCCCAACCCAGGGATTAAACCTGTGTTTCCTGCCTTGGCATGTGGGGTCTTTACTACTGAGCCACCTGAGAAGCCCTCCTGTTCCATGACCACCGAATATAGAGGGAAGAGTAAAAGAATAACATCAAATGACCCGAAGGGGATGCAGTGAAAACTCATCCAGCACACAGCACACAGGGGGCTGAGTGCTCAGGCCTGGTCCTGCGGGCGCTGGCCACTGCACACTCTGCCTTGTCAACATGTACCTGGTATGGTATGTGACTAATGTTCTAGAATTCCAGAATGGAACCCTATTTGGAAAAAGAGTCTGTGCAGTATATATAATCAAGTTAAGATGACGTCACTCTGGACGAGGGGTGACCCCAAGCCAACGATGGGTGTCCTTTTTAAGCAAAGGGAAATTTGGTCACAGAACACACGTGCACAGGGCAAACAACCACATGATGTTTCATCCACATCCCGTGCAGATCAAAGATGCCAAGGGATTTAGTGATGAAACAAGGAAGGACCTGCCCCTAGAACCTCCCAAGAGAACACAGCCCTGTGGACATCTTGATTCTGGACACTCAGCTTCCTGACCTGGGAGAGAATACATTTCTGTTCTTTCAAGTCATGGGTTTGTGATATTTTGTTTGAGTAGCCCCAGGCAACTGAAATAGCCAGGGAGTTTTGGAGCACTTTCGTATGTTTCCATCTACTGTAAAATTGCTGGCTTCTTCAAATAGCAGCCAGGGCCCTTTTAGAAACGTTAGCATATGGTCAGTTCGTGTTAAGGTCAAGTGTAGCCTGACAAGCGGGAAGCTGTCCCTAAGTAGCTGACTGGCCAGCTGGGAATTTATACCGCCATCCCAACATCTGGAGAGCACGCCTGGCATCGGGCACAAAGCGCACGTCCGGACGGGGAGGGAGGGCCTGGAAGGATGTGACCTCTAGGAGTCCTAGACCTTGGTGGCTGCAGGGAGGCGGTACGGGTTTCAGGCCAACGGGAGTGAAGGCAGAGACTTCAGAAAGCTGTTGAAGTGGAGCCGCAAAATGCCGTCATCAAAATCCACTTAGGTGCTTAATTGTGCGGCACTCGGGCAGAGCTGGGAACACTCTGGCGGGTGGGGGCCAAGTGCAGGGCCGTGAAGACACGAGTTCCCAGCTGAACGCAAGAGAGCTCCATCCGGTCCCTCTCCCTGTGACCCAGTGAGCCTGCCCAGCCCACCTCAGGTCCTCAAAGATTTGGTTCCTTCTCTTGTACCGGGGCTTCCTTGTCTGGTTTGCCCCCTGGAGCACAAAGCTAGAGAGAATTTCTAGAAAGAGCTGATGACTGCGTGTTTAAGACTCTCTGGAGGCAGAGTCTTGAAGGGGTTTCCACGGCTCCTAAGCGAAGGCGGGAAGAGACGGGGTGGGCAGCTCTGGGGGAGAGAGGCAAGGGATGGGCTGGATGTTTAGCATGGCAGGGCCAGGAATGTCACTGCAGACTTGGGCTTGAGGATCATGTCACTGGCACTCATGAGGGAATAATGTCCATTAGCACTTACTGAACGTGTTACCGGGGCCCAGAACCCCAGCTCCGAGCCTCACGTACGTTAGCTCGTTTAAGAGTGACAGCAACGCCCTGAGGTCAGCTGTGCTGATCTCCACTCTGTTTCTAACTTGGATTATGGCCTGGACACACCGTCTATTAAACGTTTTAACTATCACCCCTGGGTTATTATCCACATTATACGGATGAGGAAATTGCTATTGCGGAAGGTAAGTCGGTGCCCAGAGACTCAGAAGCCATAAACGGAGGCCAAACACTAATGTGTGTGTGTGTGTGTGCGCACACATGTGTGTGTGTGCTCAGTTATGTCCGACTCTGTGATCCCATGGACTATAGCTGCCAGGCTCCTCTGTCCATGGAATTTCCCAGGCAAGAATACTGGAGTGGGTTGCCATTTCCTCTTCTAGGGGATCTTCCCACATCTCCAGGATCTCCTGCATTGGCAGGCAGATTCTTTACCACTGAGCCATCCGGGAAGCCCTGGCCTCCAAAGCCCCTCCTTTTAACCATAGGATTTACGGCCTCACGTTTGAGAGGAAAGAAGCCAAGTGAAGTGGCAGCCATGCCTGAAACGATCTGAGATGTTTCTACACGAACACACAAACAAACAAAAACGACTAAGTTAGAAAAAGGGCAACATTAACACACATGGGTCCTGGATTCCTTCTGTGCCATGAGTGCTGGAGAGGAACTTGAGTTTTCATTCTGAAGCATTTCAGGAACAGAGAATTAACCACAGCACTATTCTCTAGACTCCCATTTTCTGAAGATCGAGGTCTTCAGAAGGCTTTTGAAATTCAGCATTTAACAATGGCTTGCCAGCTATATGACCTGGAGGAAAAAGGGTTGCCTCGATTGTGTGACAAGGTGGTGAGTCGCAGCAGAAAGAAGAGTGAGGCTCTCAGAGAGGCCAAGGCAAGTGGCAGGGGGGCTGACACCAGCAGGCCCACACCTACTGGGCTGGGCAGGCCCCCAGCAGCCCAAATGGCTTGACTTGTCCCTGGGAAGGATGGTATTAGATGCCTCGGGCTGCAACCACAGAGTACTACACACTGAGGGACTCTGAGCAACGGAAATTTATTCACTGACATTTTTGGAGGCCAGAAGTCCACAGTCAGGGTGTCAGCAGGGCCACGCTCCCGCTGAGACTCATGGTGGACTCCCTCCCCGCCTCCTCTTAGCTCCTGGGGGCAGCTGTCAATTCTCCACGTTCCTTCTCTTGCAGCCACACCACTCCCATCTCTGCCTCTGCTGTCAAGTGGCCTTCTTCCCTCATATCCTCACAGCACTTCTCACAAGGACATCAGTCACATTGGATTAAAAACCCACCAGACTCCGGTATGACCTTATCTTAACTAATTACACCCCCATCATCCCAATTTCATATAAGGTCACATTTGGAGGTTCTGGGGGTGAGGACTATGACATGTCTTTGGCAGGAACATAACTGAACCTATAATAGTAAGATCTTTACTTTCATATTGTTTAAAAAAAAAATAGAAGCAGGATGTCTGCGAATGTCATCCCATTACACAGCTGTAGGACAGCTGCCACTCACTATGTAACACTTTTTAAAAAGAAAAACAAGAGATGGGTAGATGGCTGGGTTAGTTTGCAAGGAGTGTCATAACAAAGGACAAGAACTTGGTGGCTTTGACAACAGACACGTGTTGTCTTCCAGCTCGGGAGGCCATGAGTTACACCCTAGTGTCGGGAAGGCTGGTTCCTTCTGACGGCTGTGGGGAAGGCTGTTTCGGGCCTCTCTCCTTGGCTTATAAACAGCCACCCTCTCTCTCTGTCTTCCCATCGTCTTCCCTCTATATGGATCTTGGTATTCAAACTCCACCTTTTTATAAGGGCATATTGGATATGGCCCACTCTCAGAGAAGGCAATGGCACCCCACTCCAGTGCTCTTGCCTGGAAAATCCCATGGCCGGAGGAGCCTGGTGGGCTGCAGTCCATGGGGTCGCCAAGAGTTGGGCACGACTGAGTGACTTTTTATAATTATAATTATATATAATGACCTCAGTTTAACCTGATTACCTTTATAAAGGTCTTATGTCCAAATAAGGTCGTGTTCGTTTTGCTTCTTCATGCTATTTAAAATTTTTTAATATATTTTTTCTTAAAAATTTATTTATAAATTTTGGCTGCACTGGGTCTTCGTTGCTGTGCATGGGCTTTGTGGAGGCCGCTCTGGCTGTGGCGCACAGGCTTCTCATCGCGGTGGCTTCTCTTGTTGACGAGTTTGGGCAGTAGTTGCGGCTCGAGGACTCTAGAGAGTGGGTGCAGAGGCTTAGCTGCTCCGCCTCATGCGGGATCTTAGTTCCCTGATCAGGTATCAGATTGGCATCCCCTGTACTGGAGGCAGACTCTTAAACACTGGACCACCAGGGAAGTCCCTTTTTAATACATTTTTTAATTGAAGTATAGTTGATGTATAGTATTATGTTACAGGTGTACAATATAGCAATTCACAATTTCTAAAGGTTATACTCCATTTATAGTTATTAGAAAATATTGGTGGTATTCCACGTGTTTTACAATATATCCTTGTTGCTTATTTTGTACCTAATCATTTGTACATTTTATGCCCCCCCCACCCTTATATTACCATCTCCCACCCTCACTCCCAGAGAAGGAAATGGCAACCCACTCCAGTGTTCTTGCCTGGAGAACCCCAGGGACAGTGGAGGCTGGTGGGCTGCCGTCTACGGGGTCGCACAGAGTCAGACACGACTGCAGCGACTCAGCAGCAGCAGAAGAAGCACCCCCAGCTCACTGGTAACCACCAGCTTTTTCTGTGAGTCTGCTTCTTTTTTGCTATATTCACTAATTCATTGTATTTTTTTAGAGTCCACATATTAGTGATATCATAGAGTATTTATCTTTCTCTTAGTTCACATAGCATAACGGGCTCCAAGTCCATCCATGTTGCTGAAAATGGCAACATTTGGTTCTTTTTTCTGGCCAGGTCACGTTGTGAGGCACTGGGGTTATAGGACTTCAGCACATGAACTTGGTGGTGGGGATGGGGACACAACTGGACCACAGCGGTGTTGTGCCGGCTGTGCTCTCTACACGGCTGAAGGGAAGGACCAGACTCCACTACAGCTGCACCTCCCCAGGCACTGCCGGGCTACCTCCCAGGTCACAGCATGTCACCACCCCCTTCTTAGGAAAAGACAGAGCAGGCTGAGAGATGAAGAAGCGAGCTGTACCCGTCCCACGGAAACTGCCTGATTTCCTGGGACGTTCTGCATGGACTCAAGCAGGAGGAGCCCTGGTAAAGCAGCTGAATTACTGCTCCTTTGGCAAGAATGACTCAGAATCCAGATTTTTCCCCCTCATCTCCGCTTGCCCTGGATCACCAGGTTTAATAGAAAACATTATATGTGGCACCACCTAGAGTCAGATGATGAGAAAGACCTGAAAAGGAAAGGAAGAATTTCTGACTGGGCTTTCCTCCCTTTTGACACTTCTTGCTGATCATTATTTCAAACTTGCCCTCTCAACCCCTTCTCCTAGGTTTCTGCCATCACACCCAACCAAGTAAAAGTCATGCTCAAGAAATGGTTGGGAACACTACAAGCAAAGAAAACTCAAATTCCATTTTTGGACCTACTTTTCTAAATCTCTGGATTTGGAGTTTCATTAAAATTTTATCATTTGACAAGATTCTTGAATTTATCCCCATCCGCATCCCTGCTAACACACACACACACACATGGCCTGAGATTTCAACAGTCTGCACATGCCTCAAAGATAGTGATCAATATAATTTTTCAAAAAAGCAAATGAACCACCTTGTGACCCGGATCTTAAGATCTCTCCCCTACTTGGTTAGAATACAGAGAAACGGCAGCTGCCCTCCAGCACAAAGCTGGCAGGAGATCTGAAGGCTCTTGGTTTCAAGTCACATGTATGTTCTCGAAATTTGGACTTCTGCTTTATTATTATGGCAAGGGGCAGTAATAAAGTAGTTTCTTCTTTCAGAGATTCACAGACTAATTGCCATTTTAGAAATCATTTACAAGCATACCTCGCCTTATTGCATTTCACTTTATTGCCCCTTGCAGATACTGAGGTTTGGTTTGGTTTGGTTTGGTTTGGTTTTTCACAAATTGAAGGTTTGTGGCAACCCTGTGTCAAGCCATTTTCCCAACCACGTTGGTTTATTTTGTGTCTCTTTGTCACATGTCGGGGGTGACATTTTCATTATTATTGTGTTTACTATGTTGATCTGTTATCAGTGATCCTCAATGTTACTACTGTCACTGTTTTGGGGCTCCAGGAACCATGCCCAGGTAAGATGGCAAACTCAATTGATAAATGTGTGTGTTCTGACTGTTCCACAGACCAACTGGCCTTTCCCCCATCTCTCTCCCTCACCCTCAGGCTCCCTATTCCCTGAAACACAATATTAAAATTAGGTTAAATAGTAACCTTATAATGACCTTGAAGTGTCCAAGTGAAAGGGAGAGTCACTGATCTCTCACTTTAAACAAAAACCTAGAATTGATGATTATACTCGGTGAGGAAGGCACTCGGTCTTTCAACAAAGACCAAAAGCTAGGCCTCTGGTGCTGAACAATTAGCCAAACTACAGAAAAGTTCTTGAAGAAAATTAAAAGTGCTGCTCCAGTGAACACACAAATGATAAAAGAGCAAAACAGCTTTATTGCTGATATGCAGAAAGTTGTAGCAATCTGGACAGAAGACCCAACCAGCCACAACATTCCCTTAAGCCAAAGCCCAATCCAGAGTCCAGTCCTAACTCTCCTCAATTCCACGAAGGCTGAGAGAGGTGAGGAAGCTGCAGAAGAAGAGTCTGAAGCCAGGAGAGGCTAGTTCATGAGGTTTAAGGAAAGAAGCTCTCTCCATAACAGAAGTTCAAGGTGAAACAGCAAGTACTGATGTAGTAACTCCAGGAAGTTATCCAGAAGATCCAGTTCAGATAATGAATAAAGGTGACTATAAAATTTCAATATAGACAAAACAACCATTTATAAGAAGAGGCCATCTAGGACTTCTCATAGCTGCAGAGGAGAAGTCAATGCCTGGCTTCAAAGCTTCACAGACAGGTTAACTCTCTTGTTAGAGGTCTAAAGAGCTGATGACTTGACGTTTACCATTTGCCATTAAAAATTCCAGGGCCCTTAAGAACAATGTTAAATCTACTCTATCTGCACTCTATCGATGAAACAACAAAGCCTGGATGACAGCACATTTGTTGACAACTTTGTTTACTAAATATTTTAAAACAACTGTTGAGACCTACTGCTCTAAAATAAAGATTCCTTGCAAAACATTACTGCTCACTGACAACACACGTGGTGAGTCAAGAGCTCTGATGGAGATGAACAATGAGGTCTATGTTATTTTCATGCCTGCTAACATCCAATCTGCAGCCCGCGGATCAAGGAGTCATTTCGACTTTCAAGTCTTGTTCTTTAAGAAATACATTTCATAAGGCTAAAACTGCCCAAGACAGTGATTCTTCTGATGGATCTGGGGTAAGTAAATTGAGAAACTTCTGGAAGGATTCACCTGTCTAGATTCCATTAAGAGTATTTGTGATTCATGGGAAAAGGTCAACATATAAACATTAACAGGAGTTTGGAAGAAGGTGATTCCAACTCTCACGGATGACCTTAAGGGGGTCAAGACTTCAGTGGAGAAAGTAACTGCAGATGTGGTGGACGTATCAAGAGATCTAGAAATTAGAAGCAGAGCCTGAAGATGTGACCGAACTGCTGCAGATCTTATGATAAACCTGTAATGGGTAAGGAGTTGCTTTTTATGGATGAGCAAAGAAAGTGGTCTCTTGAGATGGAATCTGTACTTGGTGAAGATGCTGTGAAGATTGTTGAATGATGACAAAGGCCTTAGGACATTACATAAACTTAGCGGATAAGAAGCAGCAGTAGGGTTTGATAGGATTGACTCCACTTTTAAAAGAAGCTCTATACATCAAATGCTAGCAACAGCATTGCCACTACAGAGAAACTGTTCATGAAAGAGTCAATCAGTGCAGCAAACTTCACTGTTTCTTATTTTAAGGAATTGCCAAAACCATCTCAACCTTCAGCAATCACAACCCCAATCAGTCAGCAGCCATCAACAACCGAGGGAAGATGCTTCACCAGTAAAAAGATTACAACTCACTGAAGGCTCAGATGATGGTTAGTAGTTTAAAGCAATTTTAATTTTTTAATTAAAATATGTACATTATTTTTAGACATAATTCTATTGCATACTTAATAGACTACTGCTGCTGCTGCCATTCAGTTGCTCCGTTGTGTTTGACTCTTTGCGACCCTATAGACTGCAGCCCACTAGGCTCCTCTTTCCATGGGATTTTCCTGGCAAGAATCCTAGAGTGTGTTTCCATTTCCTCCTCCAGGAGATCTTCCTGACCCAGGGATCAAACCTGTGTCTCTTGAGTCTCCCGCATTGCAGGTGGATTCCTTACCACTGAGCCACTGGGGAAGCCTACAGGATAGTATGAACCCAACTTTCATACGCACTGGGAAACTAAAAAATTTGTGTGACTCGCTTTACTGAGATGGTCTAGAAGTGAAACCACGCCATCTCCAAGGTATGCCTGTCCACAGGAAGACATTACTGATGTTTCTTAAGTTTCTTGAAAAGTAGATCAGTAGTGATACCATACAGTAGAATCCTGTTCAGCAGAATAACATGGATCCATGTACAAAAGACTGAATGAACCCACTGGTGCTCTCTGATAGAGAAAGGTTACAAGGACCTACTCTTGGGAACAGCCGTCGAGTTCTGCATCATCTCTCTATGGGTCAGTCTGCTCAACTGGAGATAACAACATGCCTTTCTCATCAGGCTTTGGACAATCCATGTTAATATAAGGTCAAGTGCCCGGCTAGTGCAGCCCAGAGGAAGCTCAAGTAACGGCATGCCATTGCTCTTGTCATAACCAGGGCTTTCATGGAACTTTATGTTTTTTTAAAACATACCCTTTTATTCCAAGGAAAAGTTATCTGGATAAAACAGTCATTTAGGGCATTCCACTAACTAAGAACAGAAATACACTCAGCCTATCCCCAAATGAGCCTCTACTCTCAAAACTCTTTAGGTGGAAAATTCAATGACTCAACCTAGTTGGAAATTTATTCTAGCCCATTAATATTTCAGAAGGTCAGAAACACAACCAGTAAACAGGGGAACGGGAAAACAATCAACCACTTTAGATAATTTTAAAAAGTGAAAATATGTAACTGTTTTCAACTATATTAAACAAACCAGAAAAGCTATTTTTTTAAGATGTTTCCCAAAGCTGCCAAGACTAAAATAAAGCCAGAAGTCACACATGTTGCCAGTGAGAGAACAAGCTGGTGCAAACCGTTAGCAGGACAAGTGGGCAGTCTGATCAAGAGTTAGAAAAACCTCCCGTCCTTTCACCTAATCATTGCATTTCTGAGAATCAAGCTGAAGAAAATTTCTCAAAATAGGGGGAAAGTCATTAAACCCTCATTTCACAACCATGAACACTATCTCTAAGTGAAAAACTGCAAACAATGCGAATGCCAAATAATAGGTAAATAACGGACACGACTGAGCGACTGAACTGAACTGAACTGAAACTACATTATACCAAATGAATGGACTGTTTAAGCATTTAAAGTGATAGAGAAATACACTGTAAAAACATAGAAAAATGTTAAAATGTTACCTGGGAAAAAAGTAAAATATAAAATTGTATACCTCTGGTGATTACAACTGAGAAAAGCCTAAATGCAAACTTATAAGATGCTAATAGTGATCTATGAAAGAGGACAGACTATGCGGGATGCTATTTTTTCTCCTTCCCCATTCCCCCAATTTTTATTATTACCTTTAAATGAAAAAGTTTCTTCCTGTCTCACAAAAATCTTTCCTCTGCTGTGGATACAGCATTAACTGCTCTCTGCCTTGTAACCCTCCAGTACACACTTCTCCAGGCCCTTCTCTCACCCTTTGGAAAGGGCAAGGCTACTCCCTGACGAAGCGTATTCTCTTCTAAATGCCAAAGCTGTTTCACAGGGCATTAGAGGCAATCCCTTCTCCCCAGTGAGAATACCAGCTGCCCTCACTCTCCTGGTAAGTACCAGGTTGTTCCAAAGAATCAGAGATTGAACCCTGTAACTTCTAAGCAAGACACAGAAGAAGGTGACATGGATTCTCAATCGACCACTCTTAGGGAGCCCCTGAAAGGATGGATCAAATGGTACCTACCCTGGAGACCTTGGCCCAGGCCATCCCGGCTCTGGCTGAAACCATTCTGTATTTCTGTCCTCCGGGTATGGATAAGTTCCTTAATGGACCCTAAACAGTTTGATCAGCAGAAGTAAAAAAGCAAAAAAGACTTAAACATCCGACAACAGGGAAATTATTAGAGTATCTACTGGATGGAAGGGTAGGTAACCCACAAAACAACAATTACAGGTGCTACATGTGTAGGAATGTGTCAAAGTTCTCTAAAATAAAGTGTAGGAAAAGCAAGTCACCCAATCACATGCCCCATGACAACAACCATACCCTGTGCAGACTGACCAGTAACTCTCAAAGTTTACAAGTCACTGACTATATCCAGGCACCGCGCTGTGTGCTTCACAGCCATTAAAAAGTAACAACAATGCCACTTAGAAGGCTGATTACTCTCATTCTGAGAGGAGGAAATTGAGGTAGCAGAAGGATTAAGGAATTCTCATTTAATCCTCCCAGTGACTAACTTTTAGATCATTCTGGTAGCTTTCCTAAAATCACACAGCATGGTAGGGAGAGGGGTGGGGAAGAGAGTTGGTTGGGGTTTGGACAAAGTCCTTCTCCAGGTCTTACACCCTCAGGTCCTGGACTGGAAGGGAATACACAAGGAATCTGAACTGCAAGGAGAATTTGTTTTAGAAAAGGGACTTCTTTTCCTTCCCTATGTTGTCTAAACTTTCCAGTGGTCTTCTGTTTTTATACTTTAAAGACTAAAAGAAAAAAAGAGGGGCAATGGAGGAAAGGTTTTGTGAATGCCTGTGTTTATGTGTATGGTTTTTTAAATTATGTTTTGATCAAAAGACTAAATAAATGCCAATAAAGTCTCTACTGCACTTGGGGGTGAAGGGTAGGAAACAAGGAGAAAAAAAAATAATGGAGAATAGCCAAGGCGAGCCTGTTCCAAACCAAACCAAACCTCGCCAAGCAGCTGCCCACACCATCTTCTCTCTTTTTTAATTTCTCTTTTCACCAGCTCTTCCCATTTATGCATGAATTCTGAAATCATGGAACTGGATTGGCAGAGGACGGAGAATGTCACAGAGAATGTTAAGATCACACAGCTGCAACTGACAAAGCTGGGAATCAAACTTAGGTTTCAACTCTTGATCCTGCATCCTGCCACAAACTTGTCCTGGTCTGAATATTCCTAGTTCAGCTAAACACAATCTGTATTTATGGGAGTTCAAATACACACTGTATTCTAAAAACGATCATTCACATTCTGAATGTTTAATAATGCTCAAAATTGGACAGATTATAAGGTTCACACATACTGTCTCATTTGAACCTCAAATTACAAACATTCAATTTCCAGCAGTTTTGAAGCCAGGCTAGAAACAGAAAAAGCTGAAACAGGCTTCATACTTTTTTTTAAAATATAACTCTGTAAAAATAAAAATGCATTATGTAGAGTGGTCTATTCAGAAGAAATCACTTGCAACAAACAAGATGAAATACCTCTCACAAAAAAACATACTCTCAGCCACCCCCTCCCAAAATTCCTCTGAAGAGTTAGGGGAGGCATCAGGGACCCAAGGAGACCTCTGAGGGGCCGGTCTCAGAGGGGGCACGTCACGAGGGAGAGGGAGCCTGGCCTCGGAGGGGGCCTCAAACCCAGCACTACTTCCTGTACGTCAACAGGCTGAGCCTCAAATCCTGGTAACAGCTATGTGAAAAGTTCAGATAATCATCATCTCCTCATTTCCTCAGCTGGCTTCCAGAAAGACAGCAGATTCAGAGCCAGAACACAGAGTTCTCCTGTGCGAGAGGCCCTGTGGCCCGATGCCCAAAGCCCAGGAAACAGCCAAGAACCAACGTCCAGCTGTGTGGTCCCCGGGCACCGGACTACCCGGGGCCTCCGCACTGGCCCCAGTGTGCTTCCTGCCAGCCAGCGTGCCACGGCCCAGCTCACTCTGCAGCATCCAGCTTTGGCAATGGAGAGAAATAAGGCTCTACGACCAGGGAGAAGGATCCCACCACTCTCTGGGGGCCCCTCAACTCACACCCCCAGGGCCTTCTTTCTCAGAGATGACCACTGACCCAAATCTCGTGCAGATTTGGGGTACAAAATGGGTAAGAGGCTAAAGAAGGGAGACAGATGGGGAGGACAAGAAAAGACCCTGGTCCTGGTGGTGCCCATCTGAAAATGCTGCCCCGGGTGTCGGCAGAGAAAAGGGCATTTGGAAGCAGATTACCAGAAAGTCAGTCCCAACTCCAGGGCAGATACCTGAGGTGATGCTGCAGTGCATCTAATCATCAAGAATGTGGAAGACATACAAGGTGGTTTCCAGCCTGGGCCCCAGGGTCAGGCAGCCCTGGGTTCAAATCCAGGTCGGCTGCTTGCTGGTGAGGAGACACCTGAACTGCTCAACCTCTGGGAGTCTCAGCATCCCATGAGTGAGGGGAAGGCGGTGAAAGGACCCCAGGGCAGGGGTGAGGAGAGCCTGGTGAAAGGGTCCCCTGCTCCCCCAAAGCTGTGGCTCCCACCACACCAAGGCCTCTGCTTCTGCACTGACCACGCTGCTCTGCGAGTGAGTTACAGGTGGAGCAGGCAGGACAGCCGGCCAGAGGCCCGAGCCCCGTGACTGGCAGCACACAGGCTGGGGGGAGCTCCCCACTGACACCCCGGGACGGCCCCCCGCCCGCACCCCCAGCAAAGGGCAGGCCCACTCACGGCACTCCTTCTCGTCACTCTTGTCGAAGCAGTCGGGCAGCCCGTCGCACTGCCAGGCACCGGGGATGCACCGCCCGTTGCTGCACATGAAGTTGCCTGGAATGTTGCACTCGTTGGTAAAGTTGTTCCCGGGGAGCAGCTGGCTCTCTGTGGGAGGAAAGGGACAGGGCGTTGAGACGTCATGGCCAAGGTGCCAAGGGCCCGGGCCCCCACAACTCTTCCTCCACACGGGCAGTGCATGTGGCACTTCCAGTGGGTGACGTTGCCTCTCTGGGCCTCAGTTTCCTCATCTGTGAAATGGACATATGATCTGCCCCACCCCCGGGGATTCTGTGAGGCCTACATGAGAAAAGCCCTTCACTGGTGCTGAGCACACAACAGACGCTCACAGACTTCTGGCTTTGTCGAAGACTGGTCACGAAACGCACGCATTTGTCTTCTGGTCATTGGCGGAGGCTAAAAAGAAAGTTTTCCAAGACAGAAGTGAACGAGGGACTCTCAGCGCCTCCAACAATGGGCACTGCAGGCTCCTTCCAGGTCTCAGACTCTGCAGCCCTATGACCACAGAATCCCTGAACTCCAGCCAAGTCGACAGGAATACTGGGAGATAATTTCACTATAGGAAAAAGGAGCCCCAGCCCACAAAACCGACCTGCCTGGGGTCACACGGGGAGGAAAGGCCAGGCTGAAACTCGAGTGCAGGCCTTCTAGCCCCATAAGAGTACCAAGTCCCTGGAAGGCTTGCCAAGAGTTCCCAGAGATTTAGCACCAAGCCTCAAGGTTGAGACTCAACTCCACTGAACACAGTCATAGAATGGCAGGTCCCTCATCCCATAGTGCCAACTCTTGGGCTGGAAAGCAAACAGAGAAGGTCAAGGAGAGCTGAATTCATCCACCTACGGACCCTGAAGGCCAACTGTCAAGGGAGCCAGGATCTGATCAATCGGACCCATCTGAGCCACTGCGATCAAAGTCTGAAAGATCATGAGCCATTGGAAATAAAACAGTCTTAGGGGAAAAGGAGTTGTTAAAAAAAAAAAAAAAATGGACCAGTCCTTCCAGGACTCCCTCCTGAATCTACAATAGGCATTTATTGAAACTTTATGACCATATTCATCCACTAGGTAGGTTCTAAAGGTGCAGAGATGAAAGCTAGGCTCGATCCTCCAGGCTGGAAAGGCACAAGGGAATACTAACAATTTTAGTATTAAGTAGCCCCGTATTAAGAGGAAGTCCAGACTCTTGTGGAGCAGTGGGAGGAGAGAGGGCCCACGAGGCTCTTCCACAGGCTCTCATGCCAGCCCCCTGACAGCACACCTTTTTTCATGCCTGCATCCTTGACCTGATTTCTACCTGGAATGCCCTTCAACCCATGGGGTCTCCCGGGAAATCCCAACACACCTGTTAGCATAGAACTTCTTTGTTACTCTACCTCGGAAGTGTTCCCTAACTTCCTCAAGGAGAAATGGGCCGTCACCCTGTTGTGTGGCTATGGTACTACTGGGGTAATCCTGAAAACACTTTACAACTGGAGCAAGCGGGCAGCAAATTGGAAAAGATACAGCCGTAGGCAAGGGGTACCACATCCGCCCAGGTGCCACAGAGAGTCCTCAGAGACCACCTGCTCCGCTGCACTGAATTAACAACGTACAGGAACACCCTACTGAAAACGAGCTTCTGTAATTCACCAAAGAATCCTAGAAGAGCAGCTATAGGGAGGGGCCTCATCCTGCCTTAAGAGCCTGCACTGGGCTCCTAAAAACCTTCCTTGTCCCCTTCTCACTCAGCCACCCACTACGAGGGCCAGGCACCAAGTCCTGCACGCCGGTCTCCACTGCCACAGCCACGACATCAACGCAACCACCACACCCTCTCACCAGGACCCCTGTCACACGTGACCCCTGCCTCCCCTCAAGCCCATCTCTGCGGCCAGGGGGACCTTTCCAAAGAGCAAATCGATCGTGACACTTCTCGACTTTAAAAAGCCGTTGAAGGGTTTCCTCAATGTTCTCAAGATAAAGTCAAAATTCAAGGCATTAGAGAGAGGTCATAGGACAGAGGTGGCATTTGCAGGGCCCGCTGGCAGACGCAGAAATGGAGCGCAAGGGCCCCTCGCGCCCACAGGAAGATGGCAGAGATCAGAGTACACAGGCTCAGCCCAGGGCACAGACAGTACGGAATGAAAAACCACACAGTTCTGATGGTCTGGAACTGAGAAAGTACTGTGCCCCCCACTTTCCCCCGTTCTACACCCAAACCAGATATCACTAATCATGGGGTTCTGTCCACTGAGCCCACCCTCCATATCAAAAGCCCTCTCAAGACTGGGCTTGCGAAAGCCACCACCAGCCCTGAGATGGTCGTGAAACCAGCTGCCCATCTCCAGACTGAGGCACGAGATGCCGGAGTGGGGCTCCTAGGAGACAAGCCTAGAAGGACAGCCAGGTGCTGGATCCCCTCCAGAGACTTGATGCGTAACACTGAAGACCTATGCATCCAGCTGTTTCCTAATAACTGCTCTGGGCTCCCCACAACACACACCCCCCACAAACAGGGAACTCTTCAGGGCTTAGAACGTAGCTGCAATTCTGTTTTGTTTGGAAATCACTTAGACACTTCCTAGCGCAGAGCTAGCTTCTTGAAGGCAAGCCCCTTGGAAGAGTCACTGGGACTGTGAAATCTTGCTCTGATAAACAGATTTCCAGGGCCAGAAAAATTGGCCAGATTAGATTTCAAAGTGCTTGCCCTGAGAATCCAGAGCCTGGAGGCATGGGGACTTGATAAACGAGAGGGTGGAATACAGACTAAATACCACGTAGGTTAGACACAGGCGGCCTTGCAGCCACAGAGCTCCCAGAGCTTTACTGGCAGGACCTCGGATCTCGTGCCCCGGTGTATGAGAATGCCAAGGAACCATTCTTGTGCACATCGCAGCAACTCCATCACACGCGCAAGGGCCGCAGAGCCTTGTGCTTTAGAAGTGACACGATCAACAAACACAAAAGGAAAAGGACAAGCCAAGGCCGAGAGAGGTTGAATCATGCTGACTCTGTCTTCAAAAATCTCCCACAAATCACTACGGTTGCCAGAGGGGAGGACGCGGGAAAGGGATAGTGAAGGAGTTTGGGATAGACAGGTCCACACTGCTATATTTAAAATGAAAAACCAACAAGGACCTTACTGTACAGCACAGGGAACTCTGCTCTCTGTTCTGTGGCAGCCTGGATGGGAGGGGAGTTTGGGGGAGAATGGACACATGTATATGTATGGCTGAGTCCCTTTGCTGTCCACCTGAAACCATCACAACATTGTTAATCGGTTATGTTACAAAGTTGTGTCTGACTCTTTTGCGGCCCCAAGGGACTGTACAGCTTGCCAGGCTCCTCCGTCTATGGGATTTCCCGTGCAAGAAAACTGGAGTGGGTTGCCATTTCTTTCTCCAGGCTAATCGGCTATACCCCATTACAAAATAAAAAGTTTACAAAAAAAAATCTTCCTCAAACCCATCCAATGTGCCTCACTAAACTGGCACCATCCAATCCAAGCCACCGAGACCCAGGTGCTTTACACCAGTGCTTCTCAACAGGGGGCACTTTTGCTCCCCAGGGGACAGATGGCAGTGTCTGGAGACATTGCTGGTTGTGGCTTCTATTGAGGCCAGGAATGCACCCCCGTAATACACAGGGCAGCCCCTCACAACAGAGAACCACCTGGCCTGAAATGGCAGAAGAGAACCGATTTGAGAAGTCCTGGCTTAAACCAACCCTTTCACTTCTCATTTCCCCCACCCCAGGTCTTTCTCCTCACAGCAGATGTTGCTGATGGCTCTTCTGTGCCCTTGTAATAAATCTAAAACTCTTGCCAGGGTTTATAAGACCTGGTGCCCGCCCCACCTCCCCACCCCAGCCTCTACAACCTCATTCCATCTCCTCCATCACAAATGTCCTCCCTGCAGTGGCCCTCTGCTCATGCTGTCCACGGACCTCGATTCTTCCACACACCTTGCATCTGTGTTACGGGTTGAATGTGTCCCCCCAGAATTCACATGCTGAGGTCTTCACCCCTGTATCTCAGAATGTGACTGTGTTGGGAGGCAGGGACTTTAAAAGGGTGATAAAGTTAAAATGCTGGGAAAGACTGAAGGCAAAAGGAGAAGGGGGCGGCAGAGGATGAGATGGTTAGATAACATCACTGACTCAGTGGACATGAATCTGAGTAAACTCTGGGAGATAGTGGATGAAGAGGAGCCTAGGGTGCTGCAGTCCATGGGGTCACAGAGTCAGACACGACTTAGCGACTGAAAAACAACAACGAAGTTAAAATGAGGCCGTTTGCGTGGGCCCTAATCCCATCGGTCTGGTGTCCTTACAAAAAGGGATGAGGACACAGACGCACACAGGGAGGGTCATGTGAAAACTCTGGAAGAAGACAGCTGTCTACAAGCCAAGGAGATAGGCCTCAAAAGAAACCAACTCTGCACACTTTGATCTCAGACTTCTGGACTGCAGAGTCAGGAGTAAAGAAATGTCTGGTGTTGAAGCTGCTCACCATGTTTCCTTGTCGCGGCAGCCCTGGCAAACGGCTACATCTGGCTAATCTCATTCGTCCTCCACTTTACATCCCTGACTCTGAGATCCTTTTACCGACACCCCGTCTAAAGCCGGTCCCCCTGTTTCCAGCTCTGTGAGTGTTCCATGTTCTCCTTCATCCTGACGTGTGCTCCCCAAGGCATCTGGACTATCTCCCCACCAGACTGCACAACCCCAAAGGGCACTGCTTTGTTTTGCTCGGAGTCCTGGGCATCTGACATTTAGTAGGTTCTCAACAAATATCTGTGGTTATTCTCAGAAGAAAGCCAAATGTCTCGTTACTGATTTATCCCCCGTCCCTCACACTGTACCTTGGGAAGTTCCATCTACCCCCTGCCTCGTCCCCCTGGAAGGTGAGTGGGATCTGTACATACATAAAAATAAGGGACATGGGGGTGTCTGGATGAGTATAAGTAAATTACTACCCTGCCGGCTTTAAAAGAGGTTAGAAATCTTTTGAACCCGACAGCAGGACTTTCTAGTGGCTGAAATATTTATCCCATCTCAGTGTCTTGGGACACATTTAGAATCCAAAAAAGACAAGCATTAGCACGAAGTTGGCTAGCTGGGGTTTTTCCTTCTCCTTTTTCTTTTTTCATTAAGCTGAAAAATGAAAAAGAGTTGCCCATTTTCACTGCAGCAGCACATCACTTACTTAAAATAACTACACCATCTGCACCAAGTACAACAACAACAACAAAAAAAACACACCCAAGTCCTCCCCCACTGGGAAAAAAGGAAAGAAGAAGCTGCTGCTGCTGTTTCTTCCAAAATTTTTGGCACCCACAAATTTTTATTTGATGAGGGGGTGCTGCAAAAACTCAAGACAGCTGCTGCCTTCTGTGCCTTCTGGAACAGGCAGTGAGCAATGCTGACTTTTTCCGCTGAGAAACGGGAATTCGCCTGCACCGGTTGGAGCCCTCCACATGCTCCTCCCTCCCTCTGTTGATCTTCCCCCTGTAAGGTCACTCCTTATCGTGATGTCATACAGACTTGGCATCTGCAAACTATCAACAAGCCCTGCTTTCAGATTTCTGTCCAATCACCTTCGCTTTTAGCCTTTGATTCCCGACCATCAGGTCTGCAGGCTCCGTGAAGAAAAAAACAAGACATATACACATATATGTACAGACACACACACAACTTAGTGTTCCCATCTGCTGATCTCAACTAGACTTTCCCCTAAAACCTTCCTGGACACACCAGGGAATAAACACACCTCTCCCCATTCCCTGGTGCCAATACGCATCATGTTACGAGGCCACTGAAGACAACCATCTGCTTTCCCTTTGACTTGCTCTTTCAAATACACATGAACATCTCATGCACGGGCACACGTAAAGCACCAAGTGAGCAGGTCCACCATGATTAGTTTCTCAGCAGCCCTGAAAAATCCCTGCAGGTCCTTTCGACTCGTGGTGGCACTGGTGTCAGATGGAACCAGACACACCTGCCTTGAGCACTTCCCAGAGCCATTTGGTTCTCATCAAACCAACTGCTTCCCGCTAGAGCTGTCTGGGGAGCATCCTAGCTGTCAGCAGGGTGGGAGGATTCACACATGGATGTCCGAGCCTGGTATGAGGATGAGCCTCTGCCTCCACGTGCAGGAGCTGGACCAGGTCTCAGCTGTGTCAAAACTCTGCACAGCAACCTGCCCGCCTTGAGAGCTCATTCTAAGAACCCCAATCTCTGCATATCCGCTTGTTAAAGAAGATATGGCCCAGGGACATAGGGGAGAAGTTATAAAATTACTCATGGATTCAGCCCAGGGATGACACCCTTAGCATTCAAAGATCTCATTTTTACACAGATTCCATGGGGCTTCCCTTGTGGCTCAGACTGTAAAGAATCTGCCTGCAATGCAGGACACCTGGGTTTGACCCTGGGTTGGGAAGATCCCCTGAAGAGGAGAATGGCAACCCATTCCAGTATTCTTGCCTGGAGAATCCCAAGGATAGAGGAGCCTGGGAGGCTACAGTCCACTGGATCGCAAAGAGTCGGACATAACTGAGCAACTAACACTTTCACTTTAATATTTACACATACAGCATATTATATTTACACTGACCCTGAAAGAAGATGGGGTGTAAATTTCCCACAGGAATGATTTATGGATGGAGTGAGTCACCTGAACAGTGAGCAAGCTGAGCTGTCTGCCCAGCATCTGTGCTTCACTCTACATTCCCATTTGCCTCTCTCGTGCAATGCAGAGCAGCAGCCACTGCAAAGTGACAAATCCTTGTTTCCTTCTTAAAATGAGTGAGCAAAGAAAGCCAATGGCTAGTATTAATGAGGCAAGCGAAGAGAAAAGCGAAGAGGTCTAAGAAAAGGACAGCTCTTCACCAGGAAATAGCTGTATAAATTATTTTCATACTGTATTTATAGCCTCATTAAGGGCCCGAAGCTGTTACTTACATTTTTTAGTTATGCTTCATTGCGTTTCATGAGGAAAATTATATCCCAGTGGCATTAACATTGTGGGGATTTGCAGAGCTGGCAGGATGCGGCCCTTGTGAGGCGCAAGGTCCATGACTCAGGGGCTGGACAGCAACACTGAGGTATGCTGTTCCTTGGGTGGGTTGATTCTCAAAGGTGAGTTCTGAGTAAAGCCTCCATCCTGGTCCCCAAACCTCGCATGCTCCTTTTAACGGCCCTTAAGAAGTTGGTTATTGACTTCTCACTCCGGAAAATCTAACATCTACTGACATTAGCACCTGGCAAAAGTCTAACATCTGTTCTCTTTCTTGGTCTTCACAGTAGTCTTCTGAAATAGGCTCCACACCCATTCTGCAAACCAGAAATCAGACTGAAGATCACAGTACAGGGATCTGCCAATGTTTTGGGTCAGACAGTAAATATTTTAGGCTATGCAGCACAGAAGGCCAAATTAAAGATATTACACCAGTACTTATAGAAGAGGAGGAAGAGAAAACAGTATTTTACACAACTTTTAGTGATGCAATTCAAAACACTGACATCACAATCAAGAGCAATTTTTCGGTAGCTCAAGTCTACTTATGAAGAGAACAGAATTCTTCTGGTGGGGAGAAAGGGACAGGTGGCTGAAGTTCAAAGTTGGTATCCCCTAACATTAAAAGCTACTGCAAATGTTTAATTTTTCTCAACCACTTTAAAAGGGTAAAAACCATTCTGAGTTTGGGCACGAGGGTGGACTGGCTTTCACCCCTGGGCCATAGTTTGCATACTCCTAAGCAAGAAAGTAGGTCTGCCTAAAATATCAAAATGGAAGAGGCACTCAATCCAAAGGGCCTTCCTCTCTATGTCATCACACCTCCCACACTCTAAAACAATTCCTTTGGTTTAGTGGCTGCCCTCACCCCACCACAAAGGCAGCCATCTCTGCTGCCCTACGTCCCCAGCAAGTGCCAGGCACCTGGCAGACATGCAGGAAATGCTTGTTGACTGCATAAGCAATGACTCCTAAGGACACTTCCAGTTCTGACATGTTCAGCTTCTGTGAATTTGTCTAAACCCTACCTGAACCTATTTATGTGTGTTCAGTCGTGTCCAACTTTTTGCAACCCCATGGACTGCAGCCTGCCAGGTTTCTCTGTCCATGGAATTTTCCAGGCAAAAATGCTGGAGCGGGTTGCCATTTCCTACTCCAAGGGATCTTCCCGACCCAAGGATCAAAGCCGCGTCTCTTGTGTCTTCTGCATTGGCAGGCAGATTCTTAACCGCTGCACCACTTGGGAAACCTGAATCTATTTATACTTCTGTGCAGAAAGCAATGGGTAATGAGATTGGTTCTGTAAAACATTCCTGAGCTCCCATGAGGGAAGACGAGAAACAAAGAAGTTTTCTGGATGAACTTCTATAGGCATTTGCTCCTTTTTCACACACACTGGGTCCTCACCAAGGGTGACCTGCACGGCAGGCCCAGGTGAGAACCTAGCCCCATATGCCTTCTGTCTTTTCAAGCTTCAACTGACAGCAGCAGCAGGAAGTAAAAATCAGGCAGTGAAGATAAACCGAAGGACAAGAGAAGGGACAACTTTATAACCAATTCATCAGGCTTGAAGATAAGCCAGGCTTCAGAGAGGACCAATCAATCCTGCACTTCAGCACCTCTCAGAAACAGCCAAAGGGTCAAGAAGAGGGGAATTCATCTCCAACTCCAAGGTCAGCACAGCCCCATCTAGCCCAGGACAGGTGCAGCCATGCCTACAGTCCTTAGAAACCATTGCGCAGCCTGTACTCTGCTCTGCACAGACACAGCAAGGCAAGCATGGAAAGTTCCAAAGCAAACCAAGAAATAAGGCCAGAAAAGCAAAATGAGCTTCATTTAGGCCCTAAAGCATACCCTGATGAGCACAGGGTAAGCAAGGATTTCTAAAAGAAGAATCAAAAAAGCACAAGGCATTTTAAGTGATAAATATGACTGCATTAAAGTGGAAAACATCTGGTTATTAAAAGATGTTACAAACAAAGTTAAAAGATAAGCAACTAACTGGAAATGGTATCTCCCATATATATATAACCCACAAATATCCATATTCAGGATTTTCTTATAAGACTATATATGGAAACATAGACCACCCAACAGAAAACTGGTCAGAGCATAGACATGAACAGTTATGTTCCCAGATGAGAAAACTCAAATAGCTGCTTCAGACAAACTCAAACTCACTTGTTATCAAAGCATGATCAATGAAACAAAGGAGTTCTCTTTCACACTCACCAGAATTGCAAAGATTTGAAGTCTGATATTCTCACGTGGCACAATGATGGGTTACATACAACGTGAGCTCCCAGCTACAGGTGTGGAGTAATGCAGAAGAGCCACTTAGCAATGCCCGATGAGGCTGAAGGTGTACCAAGGCTTTAACCCAGCTGATCCTCTTCTGGTACCTACTCCAGGCCTGGGGCAAGCATGTACAAGACAAGAGCAACGGAACCTTCATGGTGGCACTGCTGTAATACAAACCTACGAGACACACCAAAGTCATCAAAACGGATGAAGAATCCAGGCCATTCAAAGCTATGGACTAATTTTTCAGGGTTGGAATTTAATGAACTGGGGTGGTGCAAATCACCATGGGTCAATCTGAGAAAGCTGATGCTTAATGAAAAAAGTGAGTAGCAGAATATACCTTGAAGTACACGCTACTTCATCGAAGAACATGCTACTCTAATAGACACATCCAGATGTGAAGGTATTTTTGAAAATGTGTAGGAAAGGAAGATATCAGATTCAGGATAGTGGTTACCCTCTGTCGAATGGGGTCAGAGGGTATCCAATGAACGTCAACTGTAAGATTTCTTTTTTACAAGCGGTCTGAAGCAAGCACAACAAAATTTCAGAGTTTAATGGAGCTGGGTGGAAAGCACATAGGCTTTCTTTGTGTTATCCTTGGTCCTTTTCCTAACCTTTAAAATATGGTTCATTAATAAAATTTATTATAAAGACCAAATATTATGCTAATATTTGAGAAAAGTCTATGAAAGACATATGGAACTGTTTGTCACTAGTGTTCTAGCATCAAAAACTTCATCAACTATAAAAGGAGGAGAGATAAAAGGGGGCAAGTGCTCACACGGAGGAAAAAAATGCAAAGACATTCATCTGAGAGATTCTGTCTATTACAAACTCTTTTCATTTTCTGAAAGGCAGCAACAGTTGCAGAGCAGAAGCGGATTGTAGAGGAAAAAAAATAAACACTTCTCACAAGACAGATTTACCCACCCAAGTCACTAAGGCATGACATTCCAAAAATAAAAATAACAAGGGTCAGCCAGGTCAGATATCTTATAAATACTAACTCCCTGAGATGTCAGGGTGGGAAAAAGCCACAGGAAAGCTTGCTTTCTCAGAATAGTCCATGCCATCTGCTTCCTTACTCCACCCCATCCCCCAACATGGGGCTGCAGAAGGCTGCAAACGTGGGCTAAGCTGGGGTAGCCAAGGCTTTGGTATGCTCCATCACCATTGCCAAATGTTTGATTCTCTTACCACTGTTAACTAGCCATGTGACTTCAGACAGGTAAGTTACCCTCTCTGAGCTGGAATTTTCCACTCATGAAACTGGGGTGACCCTACCTCCCTATCAGGGTTGCTGAGAGATTAGTATAGTCGCTAAATCATGTCCGACTCTTTGCAACCCCATGGATTGAAGCCCCCATGGGATTTCCCAGGCAAGAATACTGGAGTCAGTTGCCATTTCATTCTCCTGGGGATCTTCCCAACCCACAGATCAAACTCGAGTCTTCTGCATGGCAGGCAGATTCTTTACCACTGAGCCAGCTGGGAAGGGATATAATACATACACACACACACATATATAATACATTATATATATATGTATATATAATAGAGAGAGAAAGTAAACGGAATAGTGTAGGCAGCATACACTGGGAGTTCAATAACCGTTCTAGTCCATGACGCCTTCCTTCCCTCCACCATCGCCCTGCCTCTCCTTCTAGGGCAGGTTCCATAGCGGTAACTCAGACAAGGCTGAGCCCCCTTCCTCCCTCCGCCTCCTTAGATAGGGCACACAGACTGAGCAGGTGGAGCTGGTTGGCTGGCGGAGACCAGTGGTCACTTTAGGTCCAGGAAAGTAGACTCTGAAGATAGTCACTAGGTTTTAAGAATTCACAATGCGACGCTGACTGTGTATTCTAACACACGACAGTCTCAGTTTCACTATTCCTAAGAAATAATTAACCCTCCACTGATCATTCCTTTAACAGCAGCCAAACTATATTCATGAGCCAACCCTTCCAAACCACGTGGTTATGAAGCAGGTCAAAGGTGAAAGGCATGTGGGATTTCACCATTGGAATCTGGCGGTGAAACTCCATCTCTTGGGGTCTCAGGTACCCTGGGTGTAAAATAAAGCAGTAACAGATGACGTCTAAGTTCCCTTCCAGCTCTTGACCGCTCATTCTTGCTTCCATGGACACACCCTCGGTCCCTGAGGCAGGCAAACATTTGCCATCTGCCCATCCTGGATACATTCTCTAGCATTTAAAACTAATACCCAGGGTTTACACTGAGCTCCTCTGCTGAAGGTCTAAAAACATTCCCGCAAGGCAAGTACTGAAGGCAGTTCCTCCTTTTCAAACACAAAGAGGCTAAGACTCAGAGGTCAGACAGCCTCTCGGAGGGCAGGGCTGGAACAGGCCAGAGAATTCAGGTTCCAGCCCCTGGGGGAAATTTAACTCTTGCCACCACATTTTAGGACTCCGACTTCCTGCATCGTCCCCCATGGAGACGGTCTCCCACCTCCCCTGCCCCCGGAGAAAATAATCTCGAAAAAGTCACGAACCAGACCTGCCTTCCCCCATTCCCTATGGAGTCAAGGGCTCCCTGGTTCCCTGCAATCATCCACAATTTTCCATCACGTCTCAGCAAATGAACGACTGTCTGGCTTATCACTTCCGATTAGGAGAGGAACTCTGCCAGGGAAATCAAAAATGCTGGCCTGTTACCACCAAGCAAGGGGGGAATACATATTAACCGGTGCGTCTTTTTAAATTTTCTTAAGCAGCTTAATCCATTAAACCCGTCCGTCCTGCTTCTACAATCCGCTCACGTGAGCACCTCCCTCCATGCTCAGCGTGCTGACAGGCCCTCCATCAGGAGAAATTAGCTGACTTCTTGAGCAAATGATGTTTGTACATCCAGCAAGTGCCAGAATTAAGCAGTATTTACAGCTGGAGTCCCGCTTCAGTCTGCGTATCTGAATGAGCGCTGATTTCAGAGGGAGCCACTCATCTTTGCAAGAGATTTGTCGGATTGGTAACGATAAAAGGGCTGAAACCTTGCAGGCGAACCTGTTCGGATTCTCCACATTGTGAAGGGTAGTTTATGATGGCCCAGAAAACAAACCAAATTAAAACCGAAAGAGGGATCCATTTCAGAGCTCGTTTCTTTCAGGTCAGCCCTAAAGCCCACAAACTTTAAATTCTAATTCCACTCCACCTAAGCTCAGAGGGATGGCTTAAGTCCTCTGTGCCTCAGTTTCCTCATCTATAAAATGAAGATGGACCAAACAGGAGCTCGATAAGCTCCCAAAGGTGATCTAAGAGCTGTTTTGTCCCTCGTGGTATTGGAAGTCATATACAGTCCCAGATTTGAAAACATTTCAACTCTCATTGTTTATCATTTGGACCAGAAAACCTCTTACAGAAAAAAAAAAAAGATACATACACTAAAAATTCAGCTGAAGCTTCCGGCATTTTCAGACATTTTATGACAGCACGCAGATTGGGGCCATAGATTAGCCAGAGTTCATTTGTTAAAAGTATTATTATCCACTATTAAAGAATGACTATTATATAAAGACTAGATGTAATGTAGGCAGAGACTATGTCATTACACAAAATATATCATTATAATGTAGTTACATGATTAATAATTAGAGGAAAGGTGATCTCAAGTGCAAAAGAATCCACCTTAAACTGAAGAAGACAGAATCCTACCCGGTGAGATGAGAGACTGAGAGACGGGAGCTGCTCATTAAGAAAGGATTTTTTGATAACCTGAAGAGGCCCTACCACGTGGCTCCGGTTCAGGTTTGCACAGCGCTCTGATAACAGGTGCAGCTCAGCACCAAGACACTGGAAAGAAGTCAAAGGCTTGGTGAACGCAGAGACCAGGATCGCTTTTCAACAGGCTCGGCCCCTGGAGTCTGTATGATCTTCACCCTCTGACACCCAGCTGGTTCCTGCCCCCTTTGCTCTCCTGGATCTATTTTCACAAAGTCCCCAGGGGCCTCCCAACCGATGAATCCAAGAGCTATTTATTAATTTATTTTCCTGAAAAATAGTTGATTTCCAATGCTGTGTTGGATTCTGGTGTACAGCAAAGAGATTCAGTTGCATGTGAGTACGTACATATACTCTTTTTCATATTCTTTTCCGCTATGGTTTATGGATATTGAATACAGTTCCCTGTGCCATACAGTAAGACCTTGTTTATCCATTCTATATATGTCCGTACGCATCTGCTAGTTTCATACTCCCAATTCAACCCTCCCCACCCCTCTTCCCCTCTGGAAACCACAAATCTGTTCTCCATGTCTGTGAGTCTGTTTTGGTTCATAGATAGGCTCATTTGCATCATAGTTTTGATTCCACAATTAAGTGATGTAGTATAGTATCTGTCTTTTTCTTTCTGATCATTATCTTAGTATCATAATCTCTAGGTACATCCATGTTGCTGCAAATTGCATTATTTCAGTCTTTTTTATGGATGAGTAATATTCCATTGTACATCTGTTGATGGACACTTAGGTTGCTTCCTTGTCTTGGCTATTGAAAATAATGCTGCTATGAACATAAGCTTTCATGCAGCCTTTCAAATTACAGTTTCATCCAGATATGTCTCCCGGGAGTGGGATTATTGGAACATATGGCAACTCTATTTTTGGTTTTTGGAGGAACCTCCATACTGTTCTCCATAGTGACTACATCAATTTACATTCCCACCAACAGTGTAGGAGGCTTCCCTTTTTTTCCACACTCTCTCCAGCATTTGTTATCCAAAAGTTACTTTCAGACTTTATCTGGCACACGACCAGGCTGCAGTGGATAAACTGGATGGCTCCCTCCTCCTGAAGCTCCATTCCCTCGGCCTCACCAACATGATGTTCTCCAGTTCCCCCATCTTCCCCATACTCCTGGCTCTCTGATCATTCCTCCTCCATCTCCTTGAAGGCTTCTCTCACTCCACCCACCCCTCTTTTCACCTCTAGAGTTGTGTCTCCCAATGCTTGAATGACAGAGTCACCTTCCCTGGATAAGCTCTCTTGTCTGCCATGAGGGTCAACTTCCAGCTCAGCTCTCTTCCCTTCAACTCCATCCTCCACCCACAACTGCACACTTCCACCCACTACTGCCCAAGACACCCTGTTCTAGGCATCAACTCAGCATGTTTCGAACAGAACTCTGTATTTTTCTTCTCCACCTGCCCCTCCTGTATCACTCAGTATCTCAGTTGGTAGAATGGCCAACCATCCCTCCCCCTTTACTTCCACCCATGTCAATCAACCAACGTAAAACATTTTTCACTTTCATCTTTCCTCACCATTCCTACCACTCACAACCCTAGTTCAAATATTTCTCTCTTGCCTTTATGGCTTTGCATTAACAGCTTCCTCGCTGGCTTTCCAAAATCCAGTCTTGACCTCTAAAAGGCATCCTTCACATTAACTGTGGAGCAAACCTGATCACACCCCTCACTGTCATTCCATGGAGGGTAAGGTCACGGCCCTGGGGTCAGCACAGGAGGGGTCCGTGTCTGGCCAGCCCACCTCTCCTGTGGCCCCTAACATGCAGGTCATTTTACAGGCTCCCCTATCAGAACTTTCAACAAAACTGACGCCAATGTTTATCTCTTTCCTTCTCACAATAGCCACTGTTTGTGTGCCAGTCTTCCCACAAAACCCCACGAGCAACTTTCACACCAAGGGAGGGAAAGTGTCCTAATGTAGCCCAGAGCCAAGGACAGAATGCTGAAATGAGAGAGGGTGGGAGGCACGAAGTGTGTGGGTGTCTAAAAATATGGATGGCTGCTTCTTCGGGCTATCATATTCTGAATAGCCTCTCACTCAACATTTTGTGGATGACTCCTGCAAGTTAAAATTATTCCTCAATCATATGGACAGTCCACATTTGTATGCAGCTTAAGATTTATGGAATGAAGACATGTTTCTTCATGCTCAGATAACAATTTGATCTCAACTCAATTATCTGAAAAATGGGAGCAGGGGAGCAGGATTCCCCAGTAATTTCATTCCTATCACTGTTTATGCGCTCCTTTCTGAGAAGTCCATGGGCTCAGGGATTTTCTACAGAGCCGTCTTCACTTCTAGATTCACTGGAGCTTAAATGGATAATTCTCCATGGCTCAAAGTAAAAATTCCAACACGCCCCAATCCTTTGATGGTAACCTCGGCAGGTAAGAGCTGGCCTCCAGGACTCTTGGGCGTGAGAATTCTGTCTAGGGCATGTGCTGTCAGCAAGAGCTGACACAGTTGTCGGGGACACAGGAAAGACAACATTCTGCGATGACCCATTCTCTCAAGAGCCTGCTCACAAGAAATCAAGGTTCCTGGGAGAGAAGAATCAGGCCCAGATGCATCCAGGCACTGACAACACGCATAAGAGTCAGGTCCCCTTCTGTTTCTGCTCTGTGCTGGGTTGCAGGCAGCCTCAGGCAAGCCTTCGGGCTTCCATCCAGGGGGAGGTTGATTCCCCTTTCACCGCAGTGAATCTCAAACCATCAGCACCCCACACACTTGGCCTTTGTTTGTTTCTTTCCGTATCCAGGGAGCAGTGACAGCTGCACTGAAGACAGTGGCATTGGGGGCTGGGACTCTCACCCAGAGCAGGCAAGGCAGCAAGCCCTCTGCTACTGGAGCAGCGTGGGTGGCCTGGAGAAATGGAGGGGTCTAAGGGGTTCCGTCAAAGGTGTTCCTGCCATCCAAGGTCTCAGGAACACTGGGACTTGGGCCCCCAGCCACCTCCATTCCTGGAAACCCTGGCCTCCTTGGAACAAACAACCCAGTCTGTTTATCAGCACGGGAGGTGGCTACCCTCCTTGGGCTCTGGACGTGGAGGGAAAAATCCTGGCTCCATGTGAACCTGCCAAGAGAGTTTAGGGAGCAGCACCGATCTAGGAAATGCCAGCAGAATGAAGAAAAACCATGAGCCAGAACTGCCAACAGAGCTCGAGAGACGCTCGCAGTCTCTCCTTTTGTCGATCATGGGTCTTTATGCTAAAGACTGGAGCGGCCGCGGTCTTTAAACGAGGCAAGGAATTCAGCTTCTCACTGAACATCCACAGTAATCAGCTCCAACAGGAACCAACCCCTGCCTGGCACTGCTCCCTCTCCAGGGCACATCACCATCCACCCCACACTGCACCAACGATAATGCAGTTACAGACAGCCGGGACTCTCCAGCTAAGAGGAAAATTTGCACCTAATTAGATAAAAAACAAAACAGAAAACCAAAACCTTTAATCAGCGCCAAAAAGAAGATGGACTACTTGATCTTTCGTGGAGCTTTATAGCCCAGAATGCCCATCAAGATGATTTTTTCCTAAATGTTATCTTTCAAAACAATCCTCTGTGTCCCTATTTACAAAGAACTTAAAAATTCATAAGAAAATCTCACACAAACCAAGGGAAAAACAGATATAGGAAATAAGCATGTCACAAAAAATGCAGGTGGCTAATAGAAAAAAAGATGCACAACCTCAATGGCAATTAAACAAATGCAAATGGAAATGCCATTTTTAAAAACAATCTGATCAGCAGAAGTTAACAAGATGGATAATACTGAGCCGGCGTGGCTGTGTGTGGCTCCAAGGATCCTGGCACACTGATGCTACTGGGGGGAAAATCAGTTGGTACCAGCTCTCTGGGGCTATTTGGTAGTGCCCAGCACTATTTAATTGGAGAAGGTAATGGCACCTCACTCCAGTACTCTTGCCTGGAAAATCCCATGGATGGAGGAGCCTGGTGGGCTGCAGTCCATGGGGTCGCTAAGAGTCAGACACGTCTGAGCGACTTCGCTTTCACTTTTCACTTTTGTGCATTGGAGAAGGAAATGGCAACCCACTCCAGTGTTCTTGCCTGGAGAATCCCAGAGACGGGAGAGCCTGGTGGGCTGCCATCTATGAGGTCGCACAGAGTCGGACACAACTGAAGTGACTTAGCAGCAGCAGCAGCAGCAGCTTAGCAGCAGCAGCGCTATTTAATATGAGCTTATCTTTGGACTCACTGGTTTCATTTCTAGGAATCTATCCTTAGGAATGCATGTGTGCTAAGTCACTTAAGTCCAACTCTTTGTGACCCCATGGACTGACCGCAGGCTCCTCTGTCCATGGAATTCTTCAGGCAAGCATACTGGAGCAGGTAGCCATGACCTTCTCCAGGGGATCCTCCTGACCCAGGGATAGAACCTACGTCTCTTGTACTGCAGGTGGATTCTTTACCGCTGAGCCATCGGAGAAGCCCATCTTTAGGAATATATTAATAGAAATGCGTAGAGAAACACGCAGAAGGCTGGTTTTCCTTTACATGGTTATGTGCAAAAGCTCAAAACTTTGAAGAACGTAAACATCTACCAAGCAGGAGATGGGTAAATATGATATGGCATACCCACCAAGAACACTATAGCCTTTAAAAAAAAAAAAACAGCAGCCAGAATGTACTGACATGAAAGAATATCTACAATATAGGCAGAGGAGAGAAAGAAAGGTGCAGAACAGTATATATAGCGTAATCCATTTTTGTTTATCTCTAGAGATGTATGTGGTAATATATAAGCCCCATTTACATCTGCAGGTCTTAGAACATACACTCTGAGGGAAAAAAGTGAGATGTCCTTTCAAAATATGGGTTATATTTTCTATTAGCATCTTTTTTTAAAAAAAAAACAAAAAACAAATTTCTTAAAATATCCCCATAAGTAAACATGCCTGGAGAACTTAATGATGTAAGAGTAACCATGATGATATAGGGGAGGAATTGCACAGCACTGCTCATTATCGAAATACACCCCTCCACACACTCACTCACAGAGAGGATGAGAGGGACTGGCGCCTTCAACTTTCAGAAGCAAAAGCCAAAAGGCCAAGGTCATCCTTCTATTCAGGAACTTACAAAATATTTAAAAAGGCAAAGCATGCCTTAAAACTTACGAGGAACAACTTTGGGTAAGCGGACTTTTCTGTAGTTATGAAACTGATAGCCCCAACCTTTGGCCCAAACTAATAGTAAAAAATAAAATGAAATGTTAAAACTAAGGTGGGAATCATCTGGAGAAACCTGCGGATGGCTGCTTCTTAATGAGTTATTCTGGAAAATTACCTAAGAGCTGTATTCCCCTTTACTCCCTAATAGGACAAAAATATGTTCGACAAAGAGCTGCGGCCACCCCTCCCAGGCCCCCCTCCCACCCAGCCCGTCTCCCCACAGGAGGCCCCCACCCGGTGGCCCGTGAGGCAGCGCCAGGAGCCCTGACTCTGATTAAGGGATATAAATCTAATTTGTCCTCTGCGAGGAATGTAGCAAGTCTCTCCAAGGCTTGCTGGGCTCAGTGTGAGCCCACAATTATAGCTGCTCTGGACTCCGGCTTCCACACTCCTGCGTCTTCCAGGTGGCAGCAAGCCACACTCTCCGCTGGAAGACACAGGGCTCATTCAGGGCGCCTGGAGCGAAAGCCCTGGAGCCCGGAGCCCGAGGCTGGCGGGGCGTCTGGTCGCCAAGGTTTCCGAGCTGTCCTCACAACCTCAGTGGATGGAGGGTCATCCCACAGTCCACCTTCTGGAAAAGGGGGCGGAAATTAGATGTTTTTTAAGGTTGAGGAAAAGGAACCAGACACTTATTCTTGCCAGGTTCAAAACCAGGCAAAAGTACCCTATGGGGTTGGAAGCCAGGATGTTGGGGGGACCATAGGGATTCTGGGGTGCTTGGTGATAGTCTGTTTCTCCACCGGAGCCCTGGATTCTCAGGCATGTTTGCTTCATGAAAATTCATGAACTCCACACTTAACAGTTATGCACTTTTCAGTCAGTGTGTTAAACTTCTGTAAAAAGTTTATTTAATTAAAAAAAAAAAACATCTCTTGAATGGTAGCTGGCTCACAGGCACCATCTCTGACCATTCTCAGTGGACCCTCTCCTCTCTTCCTTTCGCAGTCGGAGCCACCAGCAAACTCACTGGTCAAAGTCAGGCCAAGTTCCTGGGTCCCCAGGCCACAGTGGCACGATCTATCGATGAGTGGGGGAACAGGCAGAGGCAGAAGTGCTGAATGGAATGCCCAGCCTATATTTTTAATTGATTTGCTCACTTTCCCCTAATATCAAAACAGCCCCACTCCTTTTCTGCAATGACCAAAACGGCATCAGCCCCACCCCGATAAACCCCAAGCACGCAGACTTCTCAGGCCTGGCAGGAGGCTCTGTGGGCCCCATCCACTGACCCTGGCTGAAGTGCAAGCTTCCAGGAAGCATCTGCAAAGTCTGAACAACCGTTCCAGCTCGCATTCCAAAATGAGTCTGACCCCGGGCTGGGACTCATCTTCTGGAAAGCCCATGTCATCTCCGGCTACCTTCAGCCTCATTCCTCATCTCCTCTGTGGCTCTTGTTATCACGGATATTTAGGTTTTCAATGAACTTTCCATGCAGTTATGTTGGAGGTTACCCCCTTCTTGTGTTAAATAAAAAGGTTTCTGTTTGTTTGTCTTTGACATGAAGAATAAACTATATGGAGAGAGAAGCAATCCAAAAGGATGTGTATTCAATGAATCTACACATTAGGCACCTCAACACTGAAATCTCTGGATGGGAACTCTGAATCTGCTTTTTTTTCCTCTCTCTCTCCCTTGCTATAGTCGTGGTTTCAAAAAGGCACTGCCCTCACCCCCACTGCTACCCACGTGTTCAGACAGGATCTTTAGCTACAGGGAAGAGAGGATGCTTGTAGCTCACCAGCACAGTAGGTGTCACCTCCGGAGAGCACAGCACAGAAGCAGGAGGAGTCAACGAGAGCCCCTCTCTGCCAAGGGGAGTGTCTTATTCTAAGAGCACTCCAGGCATCATCAGGGTACCAACCACACCCCCATACTGCACCCTTTCAGCAACTTCGTCCAAGAGGGCCCATCATCTCCCAGGATGTCCTTACAGCATTTTCATGAAAGCCCAAGCTGGTGATGCCCCTATGTGTATTCTGCATACAGATTCCACTCCACTGCTGTCAAGCACCTCTCTGTCTCTCCGCCTGTCTCTCCGATCAGCCTCTTGTGTTCCCACAAAACAAACAGCTTCTGTTCCAACTTCCAGCCATGCCCCATGCCGCCCCCCTCCCACCCCCTAGAAAAAACTCAATCTCCTGCCACCTCCCCGACCCCAGGAAAAATCCCAAACTTGTGTAAACAATGGGCAGGCCAGCTCCAAGCTCGGACTTCGAGAGTAGGGAGGCGGTGAGGTGTGGAAGGAACACCTCAGGCGAGCCCAAGAATCACAGACCCACAGTTCAGTAACAAGTCACAGATCCAAAGATCACACCGGGAACGCCTGCAGAGAAAGAGCCAACTGAAAGCTTAACAAAAATAGCGTCTTTATTAAGGAAAAAAATGGGGTGCCAGCAAACCCAGCTTGGCATCAGCTCTTTTCCAGTGCCTTCCAGATCCTAGCAGATAACACATAAACATGGAACCACAGCCCGGGAGTGTAGGCAAAACTGGCCGGGGCAGTGGGGAGGAAGACATCAAGTAACCATCACGGTCAACTCCCCAACAGGAGGGAAAATCTCCAACACTCCCTCGGGGCTTACAAACTCGTGAGGAGAGAAGGGGTTATTTTGTAAAACACCATCCCAAGAAACAGTTCTTCAAAGTTCGTACTCATAAGTCAGCTGCCAGGAGGCTAAGGGGCCCTGCTAACAAGCACAGTTTCAGGAAAAAAAAAATGTCTCTTTTTACCAAACTCCCATCTGAATCAGGCACTTTCCTCTGTGCTGCTTAAAGAACACGAAAGAAAGTTCAGAATCATTTCAAAAACAAAATATTGCTCAGAATGTCCACATAAATAAATCAGAACGGCATTTCCAGCTCTAAATATAGCAAATATCTATCGGCAAATCAATAACATTTCAAAATTAATAAGTAACTTCAGAATTATAATAGAGAACTAAGAATTTAAACACTGTATAAATTTCCATTTTCTTCCCCCAAGCACCAGGGTTTTTTTTTTTTCTTTCCTACGTTTTCCATCCACAGTATTTTTTTCCAGTTTCAAAATTCCCAGAGGTTCATATCTTTAAATAGAAATACAGCACTCAGAATTCCTAACCTCTAGTGAATACAGAAGGGAGAATTCCTAATCTTAGAATATAGAAGGAAGGCTAACTTTATTAATTAAAATCAATAGTAAGAAACCATCTTCAAGGACATCAGTGACAAAAAAAGCAGACCATAAACTCATGGATTCATGATGTTAGCAACAGGCCACCACTCAAACTTCTCTTAGACGTGATACCTACATTTATGAAGCACCCACAATGTGTTAAGATCGGCACTGATGTGTTTTACACATTATTTAATCCACACCGCATCTCTACTGAGTGGCTTTTATCCCCATTTTACAGGTGAAGAAACTGAGGCTCAGGATGACAAACTAGTGAATGAGAACTGGGATGCAAATCAGAGTCGACCTAGCTCCCCAAAGTTCATTTTTTTCTTAAAACCACCACTGTATTCTTAACACAGCAAAAACAAACAACATTATTATTAAGAAAACATGACCTACAATTGCTGTGGTTCTCTCTTCACCCTTTCAAGGTCTTAATTCACGTATTTTGGAATAGTGGAACTTCTGATATACAAATCCACATGAGAAGTGTTAAAGGACTGTTCACATGTGAAACGCGTCTCCATGGGCAACCACTGCATTTTCACATCTAAACCACCATAGCCCATGTTTTCCTGGACATTTTGCCACCGCACTGGGTCCACGGAACAACATAATTAAACATTTAATCTCTACCTGTTCCCCACTGAGTGCTCTGTTGCATGGTACACAGACATTCAACTAACTGATTCATTCATTCATTCACTCATAAAGAACTTACTGGGCACCTAAGATAAGCCTGTGGGGACCACAAGGTTGGGGCACATTCAAAGCTCACAGCTAAACAGAGAGGTGTGTGCACCTAGACAGCTGTAATGATAAAAGCTGGGATCATAAATGCCACAAGAAAGGAGTAGAAAATGGGCGTGTCATCAAGGAGGAAATAATGTATTCCAAGGAAGCATGGAGGAATGCTTCATGGAATAATTCTCACTAGGCTGATCCTGCAGCACTGAGGTGGGAGGGGTAGGAGTGGAGGGTGTAAACTTGCATTCCAAAGAAACATTAAGCTAAGCTGAGACACAAAAGCAAACAGTCCCGAGGAACAAGAGGGAGCAGGCTGAGAAAAGCTTTAAAAGCCACACTACCGGAGTTTGGACTTTACTTTGTACACAGTGAGAAACCAACGATATCAGTTTCAAGCAGGGCAGTGATAGGAGATGAGTAACGCTTCAGGTCAGCAGTTAACCTAGCACTCCTACCTAGACAGACACCGGGGTAGGGAAACAGTTAAGAAAAATTGATTTGGAAGCTACTGTTGGAAACTAAAAGTTTGGAAACTCTTAGGCATCTGTCTGGGAATCAGAGTTGGGTTTGACTTCTCTGTCTCCAATATATATTGCCCCCCTCACAAGAAATATTACAAAAAGTTGGTCAAACTTAGAGTAAATAAATATATTGAGTCTCTATTTGCTAAAGGAGGAAACAACCCAAGTCATCAATCTTTGGCTCTGGAAAACAGCAGATGGTACTTTTGGCAGCAGACCCACTGTCCTAGTTATATGTTTTGCTGAAGCTAATGCTGCACTTTGTATTTCTTCAGCCTGCATCACTGAAGGAAGGGGCAGGTCATCCCACAGCCTAACAAGCAATAAAAGAAGCTGCACTGGGCTTCAAATGTGAGCACTGCGATAACCCAGGCACAAGGACATCAGAGGAGATTATATTCTTCAGTCTCCAAAGCTGGTGATGTTTGGCAGGGCTGGGGGCTGGCATTTGCTGAGCACTCTATAAACAATTCAGCACTCTGTAAACAAACCTTCAAAAGACAACAACAACAGAGAGACAAGCATGGAAGAGAATCCGACAGTCATAAGTGGTTTATGTAGGCAAAACTGGAAAATCCCTGATACTGGTTAAGATTTCTGGAAAATAACCTCTTTATAAGATAAAAAAACAAAAACAAAAAACTAGCTTTCTGAAAACTGTTTTTCTAGACCTGCCTTTTGAGGGGCTCCTTTCTGTAATAATATTAATAATAATAATAATAATAAAGAAACTCTTGCAGATGAGGGACTCATAGCATTTTCTGCATAGATTAAATCTCTGATACTTTCTGTGAGCAAACCAGTAACAGAACAAATGGCATCTGCATTTCAGCAACACCAGCTTACTTAGGAGGGTGCAGAGCCGGGATTATAAAGCGGTGGGAAAGCCTTCCTTTCCTGAAGAGTTTCATTTCACCCTTGCAATCCTACTTTACTCCTTTCGACAGAAACATTGGGCAGGAGGAAAAACCATCTCTATTCTAACAGAAACTAATTTTTCAGATGTGGAAGAGAAAAATAATACAAGACTGTTTTTTGTACTTTTTTCTTAACCTTCTTTCAGCCAGGTGACCAGAACAGCCAACCAAATCTTGCCAATGGAACTCATCAGATGATATCTGATCCCAAATCAAGAGACCTAAACTGTAGTTTGGAAGTTTTTGATTTAAGGAAACAAAAATGTCAGTCTCTGAGCTGAAAAAAGGAGCTTCCTAGGAAGTGATGCCAAGAGAAGGAAATAAACTCTTCAGGGATGTTCTAGGAATAAAAAGGTGAAGCAGTCACAGATAGGAGCAGGAGAAAGCTGGCGATGTGAGAACAGTACAAAATCCATTTATCTGGGTGCCAGGAAGCAGGATGATGTAGGGAGTGTGGAGCTGGGCCCCGATCTCAGAGTGCTGGACAAAGAAAAGACCTAAAACAGAGATAACTGGCACAGTCCCAGGGGAAGAAAAGGGAAGGTGGGAAAAAGGTCCATTAAAAGAAATACAAACACTTTACCAATTCAACTCATAATAGAGTGTAAGTGACTGCCGTAATCTCCAGAGCTGTAATTCTGCTGTGAAAACATGTTTTTAAAAATAAGGCCTCCATAGAAATAGAAGCCCAAGCTGGAAGGCCTACAAGGAAAACAAAGCGGCACTTCTTCCTTGCACAGCATGGCTTCCTGCAGAAACACAGCGAATGAGGGCAGATTCATTGCTGATGAAGACAAAACGAAGGCCTCAGTTCTCTTAAAAGTACTTATTAAGACTTAGCCAGTTACACACTGGCCTTTCCCAGTTGCAATCTCCTGGCCCATAAATATTTAAGAGAAGTGCACACAGGCACATACACACACACACATACACACACACACCCGACACACACTCCATACCTGGGTCCAATATATGCACACACATGTAAGCACACTCGGGCCCATGCATGCATGCACACACATGGAAAATATTCTTTCTCACTGAGCAGGAGTGGGATACCCACAGAACTGTTCATGGATTTACAAACCTAATCTTGCAACAGGAGCATTTTAAGCCTCAGTCCCCAACCACAACCAACTCCCCAGGGAAGGAATCTTTCTCTCACTCTCTCTCGTTCTCTCCAGGTTCTGAATTCCTCCTTTTATTTTTCAAGCCTTCCAGAAGTCCCAAGGCCACATAACAATCCCACCCTCTTGAAGAAACCCTGGGCTTGGGATGAGCGAGGCTTTTTTTAGAGACAACCCCCGTTCCCCATCAGTGGCGCCCACCACATCCAATCTGTCTCTCTCAGGCCTCCCAGTGTACACACAAATGGCTTTTGGAAAGAAAAAAGGATTTGACCCAATTTGTTTACCAATTCTTCCTGGTTTGTGAGGCCAAGCGTTCGTTACAACTGATAAATAAACTGCCCTCCCCCAACATAAATGGCACTGATGATAATTACCATTTATTGAGTGTTCCCCATGTGCCAGACACCTTTACAAACATCTAATATTTATAACAGCCTTAATCAAAGGAATCACTAGCTCCATTTCACAAATGAGGAAAGGCTGCATGGGGAGGTGAAACAGTCTGCCCAAGGTCACACGGAGTAATTGAGGCTCTAGGATTTATACAGGGCTGGGTCTGTCTACACTTTATCTTCTGCTGGAATGTTCCATCTGGCCCCCCAAAAAACATGACCATAGGAAAGTCCAGTCATCACATACACACACACACACACTAGCACCCCACAGAACAAGAAGCCTGCATGTCAGTCACAAGATTCTCCTGCAGCTTTCTCTCATCAGAAAACTTACGAGGATTTTACAAAAATCACCAGTCTGCAAAGGCTATGAAGTGACTTCCAGTTTTAAAAACTGACAAGAATCTCCCCAGAGCCAATTATTAGGGCTGATACAGCTCATAAAACAGACCATAAAACCCTCTCTGTTGGATGAGCCGTGTGTTTTCCTCTTCCAGAGGCCTGTCGGAGGGGAGAGCACTGGACACGCCTTGCCCAGGCCTGTGGTCCACCACACCCAGGAAAGCCTGCAGACTTCGCCTCTTTCCCTCCTGGCCCTTATCAGAGCCTCTCAAGTGTGTACAAAGGAAACATCATTCACCAGCCTCCTCTACCAGAGGGTGATCTCAGATGGGTCCCAGGAGCCGGTTCTAATTTACTTAAACGATTGGGATCTCCGTCTCCCCAGTTACTCAACTCTGCAATGCCGGCCAGCAGATATAATTGCGAAGCAGGTAGGTTAGACTCACCCATCTGCCGATGCAGTGCCAGCACACGTTGCAAATTACACGGTATAAATTTAGCAGGGTGGGTCTTGACACACATTCCTGCAAATTACATGTTCCCTCGCTAGTAGAAAGTTGCAATAATTACTTTGGGTGCACGCACTACGTCCACTTACTCTGGGCTTTTGGGAGCACTGAGAGCAACTCAAGAGGAATCTACAAAGATTCAAGCTTAAGTGTATAATGCCTGCTGGGGAGGTGGGCCTTTTCAAAAGCTCTTGGAATTGGAATTGTTAACTTTCTCCCCACAGATGGAGAGTCACTCGGGCCCACTGTGTGGGGCTGAGACACAAATAGGAGATGGAGAGGGGACACGGCACAGGGGTGTTGGGGAGGAGGGGAGGTAGGGGCAGCACCAGCCTCCCTGAGCTACAGTTGGTGCTTCCCCTGCAAGAAGCAGAAGGGGCATCAGTGCAGCCAGCCGGATGCAGCCAGAAGGGAGGTCTGGATCCCTAGGGCTGAGCTCACTGGAGATTACACCCTGTGCAATAAACCAGGATCTATGTGCCAGGCATTAAGCTCAGGACACAAAACCTGCACTTGCATAGGATCCTTCACTACTGCTGCCTGAGTGGAGATGAAACTAGCACTCACTTTATAGAGGAGGAAATCGAGACTCTGAGACTAAACACTTTGCCCAAAGTCACTTGATCAGAGTAGCAGAATCACTGGATCTGTGGAACTCATGCTCTGAAATTCCAAGGGCTGCAGTCTCTGCTGAGGGGCAAGCCCCAGATGCTCACTGGGGCTCTAAGGAAGGAGAAAACATCACATCGCCATTCAGAGCCTCCTATGTCTTGGTCACCCAGCACAGTGCCTTCACCGACGCTGTTCTGTTGAATTCTCATAACAACTCTGGGACATGTCCCATCCTCTCAATGGCACCCATGAAGAAATAAAAGCAGGGGAAAGTCAAGATCATCCATCTAGTAAGTTGCAGAGCCAAAATTTTAACCCACTTACATATACCCCCAAAATTCAAGGCTTTTCTCTCTAAACTGACAGCTGAAAACCCTGAGTTAACTGTCACTCTGATAACTACGCAGCCTTCACGATTCAGGGAGAAAAAGGATTAAAGAAGAGCAAACATGTGGGGCCAGAAAATAGGAATGGTGCCACTCACAAGGTCCCAGAGCCCATGTTTCCAGCAGGATGGGGAGTGAGTAGGCTGTTCTTAAGGCCACAGCCACAGTGGACTGGAGGCAGGTTTGGTGTCCATTTCTGACTCTGCTTTATTGGCATAACCTCTCTCTCAATGACTATGATGTAACAGGACCATAATCAGGAGTCCCATGCTCTCCAGCCAAAGGGAAGCCATGTGACCTAGGCTGAACTAACAGATGATCCCTCTGTGGAATATGACTCTTGAGAAGAGAGACAAAGACACTGGAAACATTTCATTCCCAGTAAGAAGTGGGACATGCCAGGATCAAATCTCTCCAATGCCATTCATCTCAGAAAGTCTCAGGCCTCCCAACTGAAGGAGCTTCCACTTTCGTAGGAAAGTAACACCGAGAAGCACAGGTCATGTGGAAGAAAAGCAACACAAGACTCCCACAGTGGCAAATCTGCGTGGAGTGTACACAGACACGGGAAAAGGGTATTAGGCAGGAAGGTGGGCATCTATCCACTCACTCAGACAGAAGACACTGCCTGAGCCGGTTGGATAAGCTAAGATCAGGCTCAGCCATCAGAAGAGAGACTTGTCACAGCCAGATCGCTGTCTTGTAACATCTAATATTGACAGGACATTTCCTCTTAGCCATCATAATTGGGTGGGTTAATTAAACTTGGAATTCTTGAGCACTCAAGGTTACGACCTCCATCCTGACTTCAGGAAATTGCACATTCTTTGTCTTAATTGGAAATTGTATGGTTTCACCTAACAAAAATGTGTATGGTAACCTAAGAACACACGCAAGGCTCCTCTAGACCAGAGAGCTAATGAAGAAAGTTGACACAGTTACACGGGAAATGGCTGTCTCTACATTAATACATTTATGGGAGGAGACGAACACCACCTCATTACCTAGGTGGTCCCTTTCGGTTCTTTGTTACTAGGAAGTAAGAAGCAAGGGAGCGGGTCACCACAGAGGCCTCTAATCTTCTGAGATGCTGTTTTTCAAGTGAGATTTATTGTCTGGCAGCCAAGTGACAGTCTGGCGGGTGGAGGGGAGGCTGATGCTCAATTAGGAAGACCCAGTGTGACTCTGGGTAGCTGCTAAGACAAAAAGCCAGAGCTAAGGGGGTAGAAAAGCACCAAGAGGAGATGGTGATAGCTGAGGGTACCAATGGGGCTCTTGAGAACCATCTCATGGGTTCTTACTCGGGCAAGGCAGTAACAGGATAATGCAATACAAGCTACGCTCTAGTTGTTAACAAAATGATGAGGACGACACATGAAGCAGTGACCTACAGAGCTCCTGTATATTCTGCAGGAACCAGGGCCAGACAACAGTTTCTGCTCCTGGACATTTGACACCGGGGACATGAAGGGGTGTTGAATTTCTGAGAACTTTTCTAATACACAGAAATGACTACAAATGTGCACAAATACCGCGTTGCAAACAGGCTATCCACAGCGATGCTAATGACAAAAACTCGGACACAAGACAACTGCCTGGAATTTGGATGTGTTTAAATAAATGCAGAATTCAATACAGCCATTAAAACTTGTGCACAACTGGTAGCTGGTCGTAGATGCATCCTCCCTAAATGGAGAGCAGCTCAGTTAAGAGGGGTCTTGTGTGGTTTCAAAACAAATCAATTAGTATTAGAAGAGACATTCTCAGTTAGGAGACAATGGAAAAGCCTATTGTCTTCATAATACAGACTACAGAAAATAAAGCTAATAAAAAGTATGACCAAAGAGTTAGGGTGAAAACAACTGAGGAAAAACTAAAATAGGACTGTTTTAAGAAACGAAAATGTTCACCATGTATAAAATGAAGTTTTAAAACTATATGTACATACAAACACATATACAACATGTCAGAAAGGATAATAAATCATTTTTTCCTGAATAGTCAGATTATTGGTGGTTTTCATTTTCTTCTTTCTGATTGTATTTTGAACAACAAATAACAATAAGAATAGCAAATGGACTTCCCTGAAGCTCCAGTGGTTAAGAATCCACCTGCCAGTGCAGAGGACATGGGTTCAGGCCCTGGTCCAGGAAGATCCCACTTGCTGGGGGGCAACTAAGCCGGTGTGCCACAGCTACAGAGCCCGTGCTCTAGTGCTCGGCAACAAGAAAAGTCATCCCAGCGAGAAGCCTGTACACCACAACTGGAGAAAGCCCACACACAGCCATAAATAAATAAACAGAGCTATCCAAAAAGAATCCCAATAAATGTGATTTTTCAGAATTTTTTACTGGCAGCGGAGACCAATATAGAACCAAACTGTCAGAGAGTAAATCAAAGGAATTTAGCTTTGTCTCTGACAAGACAGTTTCCCCTAATAATTCAATTAAAAGATTTTTTTGATAAAGAAACCATACAGTAAGGCATAAATGAAGCTCATTAATTAAAGAATTCTTGCACAGAAGCTTTCCGTAATAAGTGGCATCCCTAATGTGTGACTTGGAAATGGAACAGACCCTTTACATTTCCAGCATGCCTGCATGACACTCGAACCACAGTATGTCTCAGACATTCACCTGACCAGTCAGTTGAAGCAAAGACCACTTCCCCGGAGTCTTTTTTTTTTTTTTTTTTTCTCAAGGTGTTGTTCCAACCACAGTCTGCTTTTCCAGGCAGTTCCCTGGTAGGACAGGTACCAATGAACATCTAGGACACACAGCCTCCAGGTCTGGGTAAACTGGTTTTGCCACTTCAACAGCCAGCATCGCCTTGGAATATCAAGGCCACAGCGGTAAGGATGCCAGAATATGATGGCCAGGTCCCACTGCCTCACCTCATGCTCTCTGATTCACCACCTCCCCAACCCTGGCTCTGGCCCCCAAACCCTCTGGACCATCACACAGCATCCTACCCTATCTCTGCGCCCGTGAGCTCTTACCCCTGTGGTAATTTTCACATAGAGGGCTCATCACATCATTGCCTCCACTCCATGTCTCCTCCCCTCCTCCACCCAAAACTCGACTGGCAGGAAGATTCACAGCCTGCGTGGCACAGCTTCCATCCACCTTCTACCTGTATCATCTACCTACCTTCTACCAGGACAGACCAAGTTCCAGATTCCCCCACACAATCTGCCATGCTCTAAACATCCTTTTTAGTAGGAAACGTTTCAAGCATAAAAAGCACAATTTTTTACATAATAGATTCTCAGGGACCCAGACTTCCAAACTCACAAATATGAACATTTTGCTCTAGTTCGTATCTTTTTTAATGAACAAAACACTACTGAGAGGGATGGTTGAGAGCACCCTCCCATCCATCACCTCATTTTCTTTCCACCTTCCTCAGAAGCATCTGTAAACCTGGTGGGAATCTTCTTTCCAGGTTTTCTCCTTTACTACACATATATAACAATGCATATGAATATAATTTACATATGTACATACATATATGCATACACACTCTCTGTAAGTGTAAACATAATTATGTATCTATAGATACACACTATATACATACACACTAGACAGACAGTCCTGTTTTGTGTGGTTTTAATATAAACTCAAGTGGCATATACCATACAGATCCTTTCTTTTTCTCACTCTAAATTTCTGAAAAGATTTACCCACATCAGTGTGTGAAGATCTAGTTCTCTAATTTGAGTTGCCAGAGAAAGCCCTACTTGGGACAACGCCATCATTGATTTGCTCAGTCCGCTTAGCTTAGATGGACATTTCACCAATGCAGAGAGAGCAACTGAGAACATCCTGGCTGACGTCTCCGCAGGCACAGTCAAGGACCCCTTCTTGAGACACAGTGTCTGGTCCAGAGCACACACAGCCCACCCTTCCTAGATGCTGCTGTGCCCAGGGCCCCTGGGGACCAGGTCATCATCACTGTTGCTAGTGCGGGACCCTGGGCTCTGCTGACTGCCAGGTACTGGCAACACCCTGAAAAGTCAGGCAGGTGGAACACATGCCTCCCTGCAGGGCTTTAGGGCACAGCTGGCCAAACAGCAGGGAACTGAGTGGGAAGAGCAGGAGGAAGACAAGACTGGGATGGTGTGGACAGGAAGATGGAGGAGGCGATGGGCAGGACGAGAACACCCCGAAGCAGCAATCACGCAGGCTTCAAGACAGATGGGGAGAGGAGCAGCCTCCATTCCAGAGAGCCTCCTGGCTCTGGTCTAGGCCCCTAAGGAGTAGCCCTGCTTTAAGCGCCTTCCATCTGGTTGACTTTCACCAGTGAGGATGTCCTTCAAGGATCAGTTAATGTCACCTCCACCACAAAGCCTTCTTCAGTCCAAGTGATGGAATCAATCACTCACGACATCCCCCTTCTTCGGAGCGTATACTCAGGTCCAGGACATTGTGCTCTGTCAGGGGATCCAAGTCTGTCCTCTGCACAAGGCGGTAAGGGCCCCCCAGGCACACGCGTTCTGCCATCAACATCTCCCCTACAATGCCAAACACAGGGCTTTGCATGCATGAGGTGCTCAATCAATGTTTCCTGACTGAATAAGGGCTGCGAGCCCCTTAAAAGCAGGACCCATTTTCAGCAAACATCGCGGCTTCAGTGTCCAGCAGACAGCAGGTCTTCATTGAATGTGGGCTGAACAAATGATAGAAATGTAGTGGGCAGACGTGTCTGCCCCAACTGCCCTCCCAGGGCTCGTAGCAGTGAGCAAACTTCAAAGTGGAGGTGACCAGGCCAAAGGATAATTTATCTTTCTAAAGATGCTGAGTGTCAGTTGAACGGCTGTATTTAATAGGGCCTGACTTTAATGGGCCATTTTGAATAAAAGCAATAACTGCTCCAGTAATGGGCCTACTTTAAATTGCTATTACTATTACTACTCTGAGTCCACAGGCTTCCTTGAGCCATCAGAACAAGGCCCCAATTAGGGGATCCTCTGCCTTTACAAACCACAGGCCCCCAGCCTCATATCTTTGACCTCCCTGGAGCCATAGAGGATATTTTTCAAGAGAAACCAGGACAATCCTCTCCAGAGGCTCATTCTAGGATTGTTTATTGGGTTCCTCTTTTTTTTTTTTTTTTTTTTAAATCAGCCTGCCCAACTGGCTCTAAGTGATTACACACAAGTCATGCATACAAGTCTGATAGAGACAGAATATGCTATGGCTGAGAGGAGGCTGGTGCGAGGGTCTCAGAAAATCAACCTTGTATTAAATGTGTTTATTCAATTTCTTGGGGCCATCTAATACTTATTAGCCCCGAGAAGGTTTGCAAGCATCAACGAAGCTGAGGAAGCGAGTGGGGGATGGTGGGAAAGCCTGTATCTGGCAGGACCGACTGTAATCTGTAACAGACACACACTACAGGCTGAAAACCGGATGACAAAGGAACCTGTACAACCAAAACCAGTCCAGAGATCTTCAATTCAAAACGGAAGTGCAAAACGTCTCCGCAGCCCCAGTAATTCCAGGAATAGAGAACAGGGACATGAGAGGGAGGAACAGGCCAGTCCATTCTTACACACCATGCGGCTCCCCTCCTCCAGTGAACATCCTTGAGGTCACCTGGGTGAGGCAACTTCCTTCAGGAAGACGTGCAGATCCGAAAAGGCAGCAAGATCCAGTGTTCATCACCAGGTGGCTTCTCTAAACATAACCCCCTTAATTAGCTGATAAGCCAGGAGGACACCGTGATGAAAGCACAAATCCAGAGTCAGACATACCGGAACACAGGTCTCAGCCCTACTCCTTTGGAGCTGTGAATCCTGAGCAAGTGACATGAGCTCTCTGCACCTCCGCCTCCTGATCTGTCAGACGGGGGTAAGAGAGTCACCACCCATTCACATCAACAGCTGTCATCTTCAGAGCACACATTATGGGTCATTCTGCACACTAAGTGCTATGCATGTACCATCTATCATCCCACGAGGCTAGGACACCAGTGTCTGCAGTTGACAGATGAGGAAACTGAGGCTGGGAAAGGAAGCAGACATCCCCAAGGTCACACAGTGGGCAGATGGAGGAGTTGGGACTTGAGGCAGGTCTGGCCCATCTCAGTCTCAGCAGCATCTTAGTCTGTAGACCAGAATGTTCAGAATTTGAGTGAGACTTTAGACCCAAACCAATTTCTGTTATTGTCTTATGAAATATTACTTATATTTGATGCTCAGATTCCCTCCAGCATGATCCCTGCCCGCTACCTTCTCAATCAGGCCAGTGTGTGCGCGTGCATGCTAAGTAGCTTCAGTCCTGTCCGACTCTTTGCAACTCCATGGACTGTAGCCCACCAGGAGCCTCTGTCCATGGAATTTTACAGGCAATATTACTGGAGCAGACTGCCAGGCTCTCCTCCAGGGGATCTTCCCCACCCAGGGATCGTACCCACGTCTCTTATGTCTCCTGCATTGGCAGGTGGGTTCTTTACCACTAGTGCCAGCTGGGAAGCCCCAATCAGGCCAGGGAGGAAATCAATCCTTGATCAAGAAACAGACCTCCATTTGACATTGAAACTCTGCACAGCAGGCTCTCACCGCTGTCATCCAATGTTAATTCAATGGCAGATGCCCTCCTAGGTAGGCAGGCATCCCATTGAAGGTCAGACCACTGGACGAACAGGCCATCTCCTCCTCCAGACCCCTAACTAAACCGAAGGTGTTCTGACCTAGAGGTGGGCCCCCTTTACCAGCACTACATTCATAGCAGGAGGGAGAAAAGAAAACCTTGAATCCACGTGAGTCCTATTTAACACAGGAAACAGTCCTGCTGGGAGGGAGCAAATATTTATGTACATAATTAACCAAGGAGGTAGACTGCTCTGTCAAAAGTTGAGCAAAACTTGGTGAATAAATAGCCCTGCCCATGAAATAGCCTCTCACAGACCTGGGAGCACAGAGCAGGGTTGATTTCAGCTCCTTGGTGCTCAGAAACTAATCCTGTAGCCTGCAGCGAAGGGACCAGACACCTAGACTAACTGGGCCTTTGAGGGACCTCCACTCGCCACTCTCTCCCCTTCCTTTACCAGGGAAAAATTCTCTTTTCTTTGCATCTCTGGCCAGGACTGTGTATTCAGGGCACAATTATCTGCTACCAGCTGGCTGATGCAAGAGCCTTAGGGGAAACCAGCTCCTCTTTTTTCCCTAATTGTCTATTTGTATGTTCCTAATTTTCTATCATTCCCCATCTCAGATTTTACTTTCAGCAGGACTAGAAGCCAAGCAGTGAGGAGGAGTTTCTAACATTTGTACTCTGCAATGTTCAGGAAAAAAAAACAGCATCTTCCCCTGAAAAATAACCTTCAGGGCCACCTGGATAAGCCATGACCATGCAGTGTGTACTGGACTGGGTACCAGGCTCCATACAAGGCTGCACTCAGCCCATTTCTGTGTCCTGGACCGTCCACCACCCCAGGCCCCGAGAGAAGGTGTTTACAGGGAAGCTATTCATGGCCAATACTTTTTTTAACCCCAAATTCTGCTCACTCTTTTAAAAAGAACACCCAACATCTTGGCAAGCACAGTGGACTGGGCATCAGAAGACCTGTGCATGCCCTTCTCCAGCCCCGGGACTCGGTTTTTTCATCCGTCAAAGGGAGAGGAATCTACAGAAGCATGGATTAGGGGATCGATTTGGTGGGTCACGTACAGCAACTTCTTAAAGAAATGGAATGGAATAGATTGGAATAAATCAGAATGTACCAGGCACAGAAAGAATAAGTCTGAATTCAGCTTTGCACAAATGTCTAGTTTGCGAAGTAAATGTGATTTTGAAGTTTGATCGAGGCATAATTCACAGGCCAAACTATTCACCTATTTCAAGTGTACAGCTTTTACTACATTCAGAGATAGGCAAGCAGCACCACCATCAATTTTAGAACATTTCATCACCCCAAAAGGAAACCCCACACCCAAGAGCAGTCACTCCATTTCCTCTCAACTCCCACTCTTACCCGAGCTTACCGTCAATCTACTTTCTGTCTCCATGGTATTCTGGACTTTTCACATAAACAGAATCCTACATGTGTTCTTCTGTGTCTGGCTTCTACCCCTCGGCATAATGTTTTTAAGGTTCAGTCACATTGCAGCACTTATCAGTATATCATTCCTTTTTATAGCTGAATAATATTCCATTGCATGTAATACATTTATGTATCCCTTCATCCACTGATGAATATATGGGTTGTTTCCATTTTGGGGCTAGAATGAATAACATTGCTATGAACTGTTTATGTAAAAATGCTTGTGTGGACATATAAATACGTTTCTTTCTTTTTTTTTTTTTTAATTAATACGTTTCTATGGGTAGTTATCAACAAAGATTCAAGCCAGTGAACTACAGGGTTACTGATAGTGATACCATTCTGTGATTTTTTAAAAACATCATTTCATGGATTTCCTTTTGGAAAAGGAAATAAAGACCATCAAATCAAGGCTGCATTCCTGTTGATGCAGCCACTGAGACTCTATGGCCAAAACTGCTTCACTACCATCCTGGGACTTCCCTGGCAGTCCAGTAGTTCAGACTTAGCGCCTCTACTGCAGGGGGCACAGGGTCGATCCCTCGTTGGAAACTAAGATCCCACATGCTGTGCCACGTGGGGTGGGAGGGGCTCCCCCATAAAAGCAATTTGTTCAACATTGCTTCACTATGACTTTGAAGAACCCAACATTTCAGTGAATTTCACTGGAATATGTGCCTTCGCTGTCCAAACAGGTTGAAGTAGGGAGCATTTCCATGCTGATGGAAGCTACTGAGCTATCAGTGAAATTCAGTAACGGATAAATGTCCCAGTTTAAGCAGCTTCAAGAGGAATCCAATTCCAAGATGTGAATTCTTGTATCTCAAGGTTCCAGACACAAGAGCACTCATGAAATAAGGTCAGAGGCTACTACAAGCTCCAATACACACACGCACACACTATTCAATTTATGATTGTTCCATAGGATATCTGACTCCTACATCTGCAGCTATAAAAGAGCTGATGTAAGAGAGACAATGGTCAAAAGCAGCTTGCTTCCCCAGCCAAACCTGCATTAATAATTTAGCTATTAACAGCCATGTAACCAAAGAAGCTTGACAGGGACAGCTCTGTAGTCACCTGGGAACATCTCCACGGTCGCCTCCTTTTCTGCTTCCAAATCAGATATTCTGTTGTCTTGAAACACTTGTCATCCTCAGAGAAAGGGAGCATAACAAATTTGTGAAATCTCAGGAATAAATACAATTCCTATATGCTTTAAATTTATGGTCCTCACGAAGCCTGCAAAATACGATAAACCATTATAGGTTTTTCCTGTCTTCCCTGCCTCGGCCACAATTAATTTTGCCATGTTCGAGTGTAATATGAAATGTAATATATGGAGGCGGGAGATTTAGAGGCCTCGTTGTTTCGCAGTGATTAAGCTTCTGCAGTCAGGGGCCCCGGAGGTAAAAGAAGCAATAACGACAGGCCTCATTTTGGGGTAACCATTTGTGAGCATTTTCTGTTTTGCATCGGTAAGCAAGACAAAAGTGCCCGAAGCAAACCTTGACAGCACTGGGCCAAAGTCACTCAAAATCCAAATGCCAAACATATTCCGTAATTGAGATGCATGGCAGCTCTCATACATACCCCAGAAGAGCATCATATTGCAAAGAAAAGCTGTGCGTTACCAAAAAACAACAGAAATGCTCTGGTTTTATTGATACTCTAAACCTCAAAGGCCTGAAAATACAGCAAAATTCAGTCAGAAAGGTGCACAAAGGTTTTCCCAAACTGTTCAGAAGAGTAACAGGAACTATTATTTGTTGAAGACCCACTAGGTGTGCATATTGTGTTAGTATTTTGCCAAGGCTACTGAAGTGAGTAGAATCGTGGCTCCCCCGCCCAAAAGATGAGTTCAAGTTCTAACCTTGAGGACCTGTGAATGTGACCTTATTTGGAAAGACGCTTTTTGCAGGTATAATCAAGTTAAGAAGAGGTCATGGTGGATCAGCTCCATGCCCATGCTCACTTAGTTGTGTCCAACTCTTTGCAATCCCATGGACTGTAGCTCACCAGACTCCTCTGTCCATGGGATTCTTTAGGCAAGAATACTGCAGTGGGTTGCCATGCCCTTCTCCAGGGGATCTTCCTGACCCAGGGATGGAACCCGTGTCTCTTGCCTCTCCTGCACTGCAGGCAGATTCTTTACTACTGTACCACTGGGGGCTGGTACTGGGTCAGAGTGCACCCTATTCCAATGATTGGGATCCTTATAAAAGGGCGATCTGGACAGAGACACGGGGAAGAAGGCCATATAAAGATGGAGGCAGAGATGGGAGTGATATGGCTGCAAGCCAAGAGTGCCCGGCGTGGCCGGCGACCACCGGAAGGAAGAAGCCTCCAGAAGGAAGAGACCCTGCCGCTGTGCTGAATTCGCTCTTCTAGACAACAGAACTGTGGGAGAACACATTCTTACATTCTTGCTGTAAGCCGGACAGTCTGGTCATTTGTTATAGCAACCCTACAGTACAGCCGTCAAGAAAATCCCATCCACTCTGAGAGCTAGCCATTTTCATCTCCCATTTTATAGATGAGCAAACAGGTAGAGAAAGACTGACTAGTTCAAGGTCATATGGATTCCCAGGGAGCTCAGAGGTAAAGAACTCACCTGCCAAGGCAGGAGATGCAGGAGGCACGAGTTAGATCCCAGGGTCAGGAAGATCCCATGGAGTAGAAAACGGCAACCAACTCCAGGATTCCTGCCTGGAAAATTCCATGGGCAGAGGAGCCTGGTGGGCTACAGTTCACAGGGTCGCGAAGAGTTGGACATGACTGAGCACACACTCACATCAAACTCACATAGAGAACACGTAGTAGAACCAGGACTGGGGATAGGTTGTCTAACTCTAAATAAATTCCACACCCTGACCGCTAGCTAACAAGTGCCCAATTTAGCTATTGTGTCTGTAGAGACATTTTCCCGTGAAAGGGTTTTAAGGAGAAGATCCCTTAAAACGGCAGTAATGATGGTATTTTCTTGCTAACATAGCACAGCAGTAATGAGAACTGAGCCTCTTCCCAGAGATGGTAAGGTCCACTCTAGCTGCACCAGGAATGGTTCTGGAAGGAGCAAAGATTTTGGTCTTGTTGTGGTGGACGTGGATCCTCATGGGCACCAACAAATCTTTGGTGTGTGAACATCTCTTCCGCAAAGGGTAACGTTCTTCCGTGAACTCACCAGTACAACTCTCCTCTCAAATATGCATCCCTCCAGACACCAGCATCTGGGCTCGGCCCCTCTCCACTTGGACACACCATAACAGGCCCCCAGAGGACCTAGCACCCCTGCCTCCCCAGAGCCCAAGTGCTAACAAGTGCAGCTCTGAGCACTGAGGTCCCATCCTCCCTAAAGTCTCCACATCGCAGCAAGGCCACCCCCCAGGAGCTGGAGAAACACCGTCTCCCATGGAGCCCCCTCTGTCTCCTCACTCATCTGCAACGAAAAACTCAAAATACCAGAGGTTACAAACTCCAGCGACAAATGCAATGAGGAATCCGTGGAATCAGAGAGAGGGAGCTGGAGGGAAGCACCAAATAAACAAAAACAATTTCTGAAACCCACTCAGCAGAGATTGCTCCTGGCCTGCCTGGGTGTGGACATCATGGGGAAGGGACCCAGAGGGACACCGACAGCCACCCCACCCAACTGCCATCCAACCAAAGCAGTCCGGATCAGGCGTCCATCTGTGATGGAACCATGTGCTCAGAGAAAAGATGTCTTGATGCTGAAAGCCTAACCAGAGGATAACACCCATCTTCCAGGCTTAACCTGAGGATGAAGTGAAATAACTGTGCAAAAACATCTGATGCACTGTAGACAGTCATCGAATATTCTTTCTCTTCCCCCTTGTTGTAATTAGTGTGAGGCCCCTTCTAAAATTGCTGGTGGGAGACCTAAATGTCTCGGTAAACCAGCATATCATGTTGTTTTCCCAAAAATAAGGGATCCAATTAGAGCATTTAATGAGCACCAAAAAGACAGATTTCTCATTGAGAAGGAAAAAAAAAAAAAAGCTGCATAATTAGCAAACCGTTCCTCCTCTTCCCTTAGCCAACAAAACAAATAGGAAAATAACCAAAAAACCAAGTGGACAGCCTCACAAGCCATAAACAAAATGCCTGGACTCTTAAGTATCTCCAGACTACTAGGATTACTGGCCCAAAGGCGGCCTCCCTCCAATTCATCTTCAAGGTCAATGGCAGAGTGCCTTTCAGCATTAACAATGAAAACGTCCTTCACTGTGGAAGCTGTACTAGGCACTGTGTCTATACTGTCCCTTTTAATATCCAGAGTAATTCTGTAGGGTGGAGCGGTGGCCCGTGATAGCAAGACGTTCAACACCCCAGCCTGGCTTTGCACTGGTTTCTTCCAGTTCTTTCAGGGAACTCCTTGCCCCCTCCCAGTACTATAGTGGGCTCGCCATCTCCCCTGTGTATTGTTAGTCCCCAGGGCTGCTGGAACTTCCACAACACGGGTGGCTTATAGCAACGGAAGTATATTCTCTGCTAATTCTGGAGGGAGGGCAAATGTCCAGAATCAAGGCACTGGTAGGGCGGTTCCCTCTGCAGGCTCTGTGGGCGAAGCCACTCCACGCCTCTCTCCCACTTCCGGGTGGCTGCCAGCAATCAACCCCTGGTGCTTCTGCGACTGGAGACCCAGCACCGTAATCCCTGCCTTTGTCTTCACACAGCCTTCTTTCTTCTTCTTATAAGATTCTGATTCAGAACCCACTTGGGTATCCAGGATGAGATCTCCAGATCCTAATTACACCTACAATGACACTTATTCCAAACAAGGTCACATTCGCAGGCTCTGAGTAGTCATATCTTTTCGGGGGAGGGGATTCAACACCCTACATCCCCTTACAGGAATCTAGCTCTCACCATCTGGAAGGTACACTAGCCAGTAACAGCACCTCATGCCCACCTCTGCCCCCAGCACTCCGCTCGCCATAAAATCCATACAGGTCCGTGCAGTTTAAGACCTAGATACAGGGAGAGGGCTGTGACCAGCATCGTCCAATAGAAACAAATGCAGACCACACATGTAGTGTAAATGCTTCTAGTCGCTGCATTAACAAAACAGTAAAAAGGAACAGGCAAAATTCATTTTGATATTATATTTTATTTAACCCAGTACACCCAATATAGGGTAGATATGGTCCTAGTCTTCAAAGAGGCCCCGAATATGGCCTAATTACTTCAACTCAGAACAGCTAAGGAAGCAAAACTGGTGCTGGAAGGACTGGGGAACTCCAACTCCTAGGTTATGAGGCCAAGTAAGAAGTGACCTTTCTTGACCTTTCCCAAGGCTGGTAAATGCAGCAATTCTGACATGGCAGCCAAAGTGAGCTTCAAACACCCACCCACAGGCACATCCAGAGCCTGGGCTGAGCAGCGCTGCCATAGGCTCCCGTTCACAGTTACAGCCAGGGCAATGCCAACCTGGTGGGAGATGCTAACGTCCTTGGATTCCCAAGGCCATCCTGCCAGGGGACATCCATGCCAATGGCGGCTTTGGCAAACTACAGGTCAAGAAAGGGCCCCACCGAAACTGACTTCCCTCCCCAAAGGGAGAGGCAAAGGTCACAGGATTAGCACCATCTAAACGAACATCTCAGTCGAGGCTGACTCTTTGCAACCCCATGGTCTGTAGCCCACCAGGCTCCTCTGTCCATGGGATTCTCCAGGCAAGAATACTGGAGTGAGTTGCCACTTCCTTCTCCAGGGGATCTTCCCAACCCAGGGATCGAACCCAGGTCTCCTGCCATGCAGGTGGATTCCTTACCACCTGAGCCACCAGGGAAGCCCCAAAGGAACATCAGAGAAGTATATTTTTAAAAAATATGAGGATGTGAAAACAAACCTTTTTAACAGTATGTACACCTGCCAGTAGGATCTGAGGTCTCCAGGAGTTACTTTCTGTTCTTAACAATTTTACAAGCCTCCTAGGTGCTAGCCCAAGACACCAGTTTTTAATTGAGGGTTGGACCATCAAAAAGGCTGAGTGCCAAAAAATCAATGTTTTTGAATTGTGGTGCTGGAGAGGACTCTTGAGAATCCCTTGGACTGCAAGGAGATCAAACCAGTAGATCCTAAAGGGAATCAAGCTGAATATTCATTGGAAGGAGTGATGCTGAAGCTGAAGCTCCAATACTTTGGCCACCTGATGTGAAGAGCCAACTCATTGGAAAAGACCCTGATGTTGGGAAAAATTGAAGGCAGGACGAGAAGGGGGTGATAGAGGATGAGATGGTTGGACGGCATCACCGACTCAATGGACATGAGTTTGAGCAAACTCCAGGAGATTGTGAAGGACAGGGAAGCCTGGTGTGCTGCAGTCTGTGGGGTCGTAAAGAGTCAGACGTGACTTAGCAACTAAACAACAACAACATTCCCCATTTAGTCCTAACAATCCACTGAGGCAGTTATTGCCTCCATGTTGCAGATGGAAAAACTGAGACCAGAGAGGTTCAATAAAGTCAAAGTCACATAGCTGAGAAACAGAGCTGGGGTCTGGTCCCAAGTTACTCCGTCTGCAGAGCCCTTGCTCTCATGGCAAAATCCTCCCTGCCACTGGCTCTGCCTTCTCAATTCCTCCTGTGTCTCCAATGGGGTGACCTAGTGACTATGAAAGTGGAAAAAAGAGAACTAATAGCCCCTGGGCACAGCTCTAGGTACACCTTGGGCCCCAGAGAGAAAGATTTTCTACATTTTTTTTCTTTTTCTTTGTATATGAAATTTCTCAACTAATTTGAAAACCAAAAGCCAAATGATAATGCCCTGACTTTCCTGAGGTCAGCAGTGGCTCAAGGTCTTCAACAATCACTCCCAAACTGCTGTCCCCAGAGGGCTGGGGATACTGAATACTCCCAGGACTAATTCAGAAGGACCGACCAAACTGGCCCATTTGTTTAAATCCTGGGCAATTTGCACATCAGATATCTTTGTTCTTGGCTGAAATCAAAACACATTAGTGTGGTAACGATAACTACCTCCTTCAAATGGAATCTCTCACAGTTATAAAAACTACAAATTATTAATTGCAATTTGGTAGCAAGCTATTTCAAAACATCTGCTTCGTACTGGAATAGTCTAAAAGACGTCCTTGGCTGGGTTAGACAGAAAGTAAGTAGACTAAGCTTTATCAGTGCCTGAGGCATTCACATTTGGGAAACTGGAAAAATGCTCGCATGAGGCCCAAAAGCAGAACCCAAGTTTATCATTAACAAAATACCATTTCTCATCCTGTCATTCTCCCAAACTGTTTAACAAAGTTCACGTTCATTCATTAACCTTCCCAGTGGGAGAGCCAAGTGAACTAGCATTTCCACTATATATATAAAAACAAACAGTAATCCCATTTCCAAAAAGAGTAACTCAAACCAGTTAACTAACCAGCCAGCAGTTTAGCTCCCTATAAGAGCACACTCGTCCTTATAAACACAGAGGTGACAAGGAGAGGGAAAATGCCACAAAATCTTGAAAACGGAGTGCAATTAATTCCTCCCCTGTTATTTGATTTTTTGGGGGTCAAAGAGGCCTCAAGTCCCCCAGCAATAAAATGGGGCTAATATCTGCCACCTGATAATGAAGATATAGCTATAAATTACTTTGAATTGCCTGGATAATCAGCATTATGCAAATTGATGGTATCATTAGAGAGCTACTAAACACAGCTATAAATCTTATAAAACTACTTCCATAGGAATTAAGGCTCAATTAAGAGGCTCCGTTTTTTAAAATTTTCCATCACCTTGTTATTTTAAAGACCGGAACATTCAAAACCAGCTTAGACATTTCTAGAGCAGAGATATGAAACCTTTCTCAAACAGTCTTGATAAAGCTTGATAAACAGTTGGCTAATAAGAAGGTTAGAGGACAGATCTGAGAGCCAGGTGGAAACCAAGGGCCTAGGAGAGCCCTCGCCAGGGGACAGTCACCAGCTTAAGAAGCTCGTCTCATACCCACCACGATACTTCTCTACACTGAGCTATGAGGTCTGGTGTATAAGTTCTCTTTCAAGCATGATACACAGGAAAGAACTTGAACTAGCTTGACTCAATATAACTTTGCTTATCCTAATGACTTCTGAAGAGGCAAATGAATGACAACAACTTAAAACAAACAAAGAGCTCTGACACCCACAGTTTCAACACTCATCTAAAGCTCACTAATTTGAAAAAGATACACACACACCCACACTCACTGTAGCATTATTCTCAACACCCAAGACAAGGAAGCAACTTCTGTGTCCACAGATGAACAGATAGAGAAAATCTAATATAGTATATATTGTTGTTGTTTTGTTCGCTAAGTCGTGTCTGAGCAACTCTTTAGCAACCCCATGGACCAGAGCCTGCCAGGCTCCCCTGTCCATGGGATTTCCCAGGCAAGAACACTGGAGCGGGGTGCCATTTCCTTCTCTGGCAGATCTTCCTGACCTAAAGGTCAAACCCATATCTCCTTGTGTAAGTCTAGTCAACAGGTGGATTCTTTACCACTGAGTCACCAGAGAAGCTCTAATAGTATATATACATAACACAATATTATCCAGCTACAGAAAAGAAATTCTGCCATTGGCAACAACATGGATAGACCTTGAGGGCATTCTGCTAAGTGAAACAAAAGTCTGACAGAGAAAGACAAATATTGTACGACCTCACTTATAAACAGAGGAAAAAAAAAAAAAGAACTCTGAACAGATTGGTAGTTGCCAGAGGGAGAAGGTTGAGGGTGGGTGAAAAGGGATAAAGTGGTCAAAAGATGCTCACTCCAGTTACAAAATAAATAAATTCTGGGGATGTAACGTACAGCACAGTGCCTACAGTTTACAACACTGTATTGTATATTTAAAAGTCTTTAAGAGAATAAATCTTAAAAGTTCTCATCGTGAGAGGAAAAACAATTGGTAACTGTGGTAATGGGTGTTAATTAGACTTATTGTGATGATCATTTTAAAACATACACCAAGATCGAATCATTATGTTGTATGCCTGAAACTAATATATTACATGTCAATTATATCTTAAAAAATGATAATGGCTGCAATAAAAAAGACAAATGATGTTAAGTCAATCAAGCAAGCAAGCAAACTCTGCTAACCCAAGAGGTCCAACTCTAACCCTACCCACCGCCAGAGGACTAACCTCTACCCACCCTCGGGAAAGGAGCGCCATCAGACTACAAAGTACCTTGGCAGAGACCCTGCACCCTTCAACCCATCAATCTCAGGACCAACTAAAGCAACTACAGATACCAAAGTCAAAAAGGTCATAGGTTGGCTGACTCTGAAACTAGCCAAGATGATAAAGCAGTGAACTACGGAACTATACAGCCTGGCATTTTCAGGAACATCCTCTGCCCACTCTGGCCTATGGCCGGACTCTACCACGGGGCTGTCCCATCTGGGACTCACTGGCCCCACTCAGCTGCAGCATGCTCACAGCAGAAAACCACACCTCCTGCCTCCTGTTGCCCAAGTACAAGGACAGAGCTAAAGCAATCCTTTAAGCTGAAAGAATCCTTCTCCCTCCGTCTAACACAAGGCACTAGGACTGTTAAGAGAAATAGCTCTGAGTGTGGGTGTTTACAGAGAAGGCAATGGCAACCCACCCCAGTACTCTTGCCTGGAATACCCCTGGACGGAGGAGCCTGGTAGGCTACAGTCCATAGGGTTGCAAAGAGTCGGACACGACTGAGCGACTTCACTTCACTCACTTCATACTTTATCACTGGAGAAGGAAATGGCAAGCCACTCCAGTATTCTTGCCTGGAGAATCCCATGGACAGAGGAGCCTGGCGGGCCATGGTCCACGGGGTTGCAGAGAATTGGAAACGACTGAAGTGACTAAGTAAGCAAGCAAGTAGGTGTTTAAAATATAAATGTTTCAATGAGCTGACTCTGCCAGGCTCAGCTGGGGATCAATTTACCTTTACACTGTCTTTTGCAGCTCAATAATCTGCTCTGGGTAAACAGTGCCTCCAGCTTTCATTCATTCAGTCACCTCGGTCATGTCCAACTCTTTGCAACCCCCTGGACTGTAGGCCACCAGGCTCCTCTGTCCATGGGACTTCCCCGGCAAGAATTGTGGAGTAGGTTGCCATTTCCCTCTCCAGGAAATCTTTCCAACCCAGGGATCGAACCCTCAACCCGGCACCTCCTGCATTGCAGGTGGATTTTCTTTTCTTTTCTTTTCTTTTCTTTTACCACTGAGCCACCTGGGAAGCACCTCCTGCTTAGGTTACACCAAGAGGCTAAGAAATCAACCTATGATCTTCCAGGAATGAAGTCTCATTCATCTCAATAGAATCTCAAATACCTGAAGATGTGTTTCTCAAATGCACTTTGTTGAGCTCCTGGAAAGAAGACTGTGTTATTCAACTGAGAATCCCCAAGTGCCTAAGACAATGCCTGGAACATAGTAAACTTGATGATGAATGAAACAAAATCCATCCACTGGCCTGGGAGAGGAGCAAGGAGTGTACACACGATACATCACATCTTCATTCCTCAATGCGTCTGTGTCAGTGTTTCCAGGAAACATCCCTCATCCATTCTCCAATGACCCTCAATCCCTCTCTTCTCTACACAACTTCCTTCAGAGGCTCCTCCAAGCCACTTTCCATCACTTGCTATGAAGGTGAAACTTTCCAGCCTCACCACCTGTAAATCCCAAGACAGCTTCATTAAGCCTTCATTTTCCCACCAGGACACTGACTCACCACATCTCTGGATTCACAGTATTAGCCCATACAATTATGTTTTTCTTAATTGCAAATTTAAATTCTACCATGATATGATTCACTAACAAGTTTAAAGAATTACCTGGCACGTTTATTATCAATATCACCTTATTCTACTCCGATGCCCCCTCAACTGTGAGATCACTCCCATTTCCACTTCAGGGCCTGGACTTCCCTTCAGCACTCTGCACTCCTGGGAAAACGCAAGCCCTCCATTCTGCACCAGTCCAACTCATCTACTCTGAGATCAAAACGGTCCCCTCTCTGCATCCACTGATTCTCCAACCTTGCCAAGGGCATCTTCTAAGTGGCCGTTCTCTTGAGCCTGAGCACCCAAGTCCTTCTTCTAAACTTCTATCACCATTAGCACATCCAAGCAACAGAAAAATTCTTTCTTTTGGTTTCATATGCTTCCATTTTTTCAAAAGCCCCCTACTGTCCTCTTCCATGCCAGCTGTCTGGCCCAGCCCAGCTGGAGGATTCATTTCCACCACCCCCACCAAGAAGCCGAGAGATTACACTGTTAGCACACTAGTTCATCCATTGATCATTATTGTTGGGGTTTTTGCTAACTTTCTTTAACCCACCATCTCTTAATTACTTTTTAAATCCTCTCCTCCCAGCAGGCCAATCAATCCACGATGACTTTGGGGAGAGGATATGGGGCCTTTTTATTTTACTTTTTTCTCGGTCACAAACTATAGGTAACAAAATTGACTTCAGGAAACATGGGAAAACAAAAGTGGAGAGAACACAGCTGCTAGAATTTCCATCCTTCTTCCAGAGGCCTGTTGTGCACACTGGTGTCCCCCAGGGAGAAGGGCTGGGTACTAATCCATCAGCATCTGAAACACCCCACAGCTTATCCTCTCACTGCCTTCTTCTACCAGGATAACGCTTTCAAGTTCCATCCACACGTGTGATGGCATCTAGAGGCAGTGGTGTGGCCAGAAAGTAACATTCATCAATATAAACAGCATCTGTAATAAAGCGCAGAATGGGTCAAATTCTAGGGTCAAATGAACGGAAGAGAAGCTGCAAACTTCCATGACACCCAAGCAGATGCTAGGCTATCAGCCTGGAGACATGGAACGTGGATATGAAGGTAGCAGGAAGCCCCTTACATTGAGATCAGCCAAGGAATACAGCCAGATGCCAAGGTGAATCAGTGAAACAGAGTCCACAGCTGGCTAGGATCAGGATCCAAGGCCAGGAAGTCGGGAAAGATGAGCGCAGCTCCAAGGCACCTCCTTCCCATCTGGGAGCAGGTGTCTCTTGCTCCTTTGGAGCTGGCAGCATTATAGAAATGAGTTCACATATACACAGATAAGTAAATTATGAGAGGGTAGAGTGGCAGACATACTCTTTTTTTAATTATGAAAAAAATTTATTTGTTGTTTCCATTTATTCTCAAATGTAACACAATTAGAGTTCTTGGCACACAGACAAAAAACTTTAATAAATTAGCCATATCAATTATTCTTTAATTAGAAAAAAATAATAAAATAAGTTTATGCTGACTTTATATAATTTATTAATTACTCAAAAGGTGTTTTAAATCAGAACATATTTTCAATTGGCTCTTTAAAAATTTTTTTATTTTGTATTGACAGTGAAAATGGTAGTCGCTCAGTCATGTCCAGCTGTTTGCGATCCCATGGACTGCAACCTGCCAGGCTCCTCTGTCCATGGAATTTTCTAGGCAAGAATACTGGGGTGGGTTGCCACTCCCTTCTCCAGGGAATCCTCCCTGCCCAGGGATCGAACCCAGATCTCCTGCATTGCAGGCAGACTCTTTATCATCTGAGCCACCAAACAAGCCCAGTCAGTTAACAAACAATGTTGTGACAGTTTCAGGTAGACAGCAAAGGGACTCATCCATGCATATATACACGTGTCCATTCTCCCCTAAACTCCCCTCCCATTCAGGCTGCCAAGACACACTCCCAAGGTCAGGTCCCTCCATGGTTTCTGATGTCATGTCCTTGTGTGATCATTTCCTCCTGAATGTGGACAGGACTGTGACTTGCTTCTAGGACACCAAAGGTAATGGGATGTTATAGTAGACGGTAGGTCCCCCTGTTCTCTTGCTGACTTGATGGAGCAAGAGGCCGTCTAGGAACCCACAGGCCAAGGAACTGTGAGCAATAGCCAGTAAGAAAACGATGCCTCAGTCCAGCAGCCCGCCAGGGAATAAATGCTGCTGACCACCAGATGAGTTTGGAAATGGATCCTTCCCCAGGCGAGCCTCATGAGACTTCAGACCCAGCTGACACTGTCACTGGAACATTGTAGAGAATCTGGCTAAGCCATGCCCAGATTCCTAACTCACAGAAACTGTGAAAAAATAAATGTGTGCTGTTTAAGACACTATATTGGTAATCATATTGTTACACAGCATTAGGAAACCAACATAGGAGGTCTAGTCAGTGTGCAGGGGGCATTATTCAATAAATGATAGGAAGACATAGGTAGCCACTTGGAAAAAAATTAATTTGGGCCTTTGATTAATACATGACACCAAAATAAACTCCTCATGGATAAAATATTTAAATATGAAAAATAAAAGGAAAACACAGATTTTTTAACATGTAATTTTGGAGTGAGGAAGGCTTCAGTATGATGTGAAAATCTGAAAGAATTTTTTCATCTAAAAAGGATTAATAAATCTGACTAAAGTAAGAAAATACATTCTACAACATATACCACAAAGGGCTAATTTCCTTAATATATAAGTAGCTTTACAAATCAATAAGAAAAGATCACTTTGAAAAGATGCTCACTTATTACAAGAGTAATACAATGAGATGGAGACTACGATCAAATGTTTGATAACACAGTGAGGTGGAATGAACTGGAACAGCCTCTCTGGAGACAATTAGGCAGCAGCGATTAAAATATCAGATGCACTTGGCTCTTCAACAATTCTGCTTCATTGGACATTTGAAATAACCTGTGTATAAGGCTATTTGGAGAAGGCAATGGCACCCCACTCCAGTACTCTTGCCTGGAAAATCCCATGGATGGAGGAGCCTGGTAGGCTGTAGTCCATGGGGTCGCGAAGAGTCGGACACAACTGAGAGACTTCACTTTCACTTTTCACTTTCATGCATTGGAGAAGGAAATGGCAACCCACTCCAGTGTTCTTGCCTGGAGAATTCCAGGGACGGGGGAGCCTGGTGGGCTGCCGTCTACGGGGTCGCACAGAGTCGGACACAACTGAAGCGACTTAGCAGTAGCAGTAGTAGCATAAGGCTATTTAATATAACATTGTCTGTCACAGAAAGGATGAAATCATCCAACCTACTAAGAGAAGACTGGTTAAGTAATGTATGGTGTACCCACATAGCAAAATACACTGAAGACCATTATAACATTGTCTGTCACAGCAAGGATGAAATCATCCAACCTACCAAGAGAAGACTGGTTAAGTAATGTATGGTGTACCCACATAGCAGAATACACTGAAGACCATCACCCATAAAAATAAATGCAGCAGCTCTTTCTGTTCTGATAGAGAGAGCTCTGAAATATATTTGGCAACGATAATAACCAAAATACAAACAAACAAGAGGTACCTCCAGGAAAGAGACTTGGGGTGACTGGAGACAAAGAGGGAGGGAGACTTTTCATCATGTGATTTTTTACACCTTATGAATATTAAACCCCATGGTTACATTTCTTTTTCAAAACAAAACTGAAATTGCTAAGTAGATACAAACTGTAGAACAGCATGCATGCTATGATATCTATTAAAAAATCAGATTTAAGCTATATATACACAATATTATATACAGTATATATAATTATAGATAAATATTATATATGGATATCCATTTATACACCTCTGTCTATATATTACATACCAGGGGTCCCCAACGGGTCTGTGACCTGTTAGGAACCAGGCTGCACAGCAGGAGGTGAGCCATGGGTGAGCGATCAAAGCTTCATCTGTATTTACAGCCGCTCCCCATCGCTAGCATTACCGCCTGAGCTCCTCCTCCTATCAAATCAGCAGTGGCATTAGATTCTCACAGAAGCGTGAACCCTACTGCAAACTGCACTTCTGAGGGATGTAGATTGTGAGCTCTTTATGAGAATCATCTCAAAACCACTGCCCCTGCCCCAGTCCATAAAAAATTGTCTTCCACAAAATCAGTCCCAGGTGCCATAAAGGTTGAGGACTGCTGTTATATATCATACGTTATATGTTATGACCTAAATCAAATCCCTTATGATTACACAGTGGAAGTGAGAAATAGATTTAAGGAACTAGATCTGATAGATAGAGTGCCTGATGAACGATGGTCGGAGGTTCCTGACATTGTACAGGAAACAGGGATCAAGACCATCCCCATGGAAAAGATGTGCAAAAAGGCAAAATGGTTGTCTGAGGAGGGCTTACAAATAGCTGTGAAAAGAAGAGAAGCAAAAAGCGAAGGAGAAAAGGAAAGATATAAGCATCTGAATGCAGAGTTCCAAAGAATAGCAAAAAGAGGTAAGAAAGCCTTCCTCAGCGATCAATGCAAAGAAATAGAGGAAAACAACAGAATGGGAAAGACTAGAGATCTCTTCAAGAAAATTAGAGATACCAAGGGAACATTTCATGCAAAGATGGGCTCGATAAAGGACAGAAATGGTATGGGCCTAACAGAAGCAGAAGATATTAAGAAGAGGTGGCAAGAACACACCTAAGAACTATACAAAAAAGAGCTTCACGACTCAGATAATCACGATGGTGTGATCACTCACCTAGAGCCAGACATCCTGGAACGTGAAGTCAAGTGGGCCTTAGAAAGCATCACTATGAACAAAGCTAGTGGAGGTGATGGAATTCCAGTTGAGCTATTTCAAATCCTGAAAGATGATGCTGTGAAAGTGCTGCACTCAATATGCCAGCAAATTTGGGAAACTCAGCAGTGGCCACAGGACTGGAAAACGTCAGTTTTCATTCCAATCCCAAAGAAAGGCAATGCCAAAGAATGCTCAAACTACTGCACAATTGCACTCATCTCACACGCTAGTAAAGTAATGCTCAAAATTCTCCAAGCCAGGCTTCAGCAATACGTGAACCGTGAACTTCCAGATGTTCAAGCTGATTTTAGAAAAGGCAGAGGAACCAGAGATCAAATTGCTAACATCCTCTGGATCATGGAAAAAGCAAGAGAGTTCCAGAAAAACATCTATTTCTGCTTTATTGACTATGCCAAAGCCTTTGACTGTGTGGATCACAATAAACTGTGGACAATTCTTCAAGAGATGGGAATATCAGACCACCTGACCTGCCTCTTGAGAAACCTATATGTAGGTCAGGAAGGAACAGTTAGAACTGGACATGGAACAACAGACTGGTTCCAAATAGGAAAAGGAGTACGTCAAGGTTGTATATCGTCACCCTGCTTCAGGAAATGGCAACCCACTCCAGTATTCTTGCCTGGAGAATCCCATGGACCGGAGGAGCTTGGTGGGCTACAGTCCACGGGTTGCAAAGTGTCAGACACGACTGAGTGACTTCACTTTCACTTAGTTAACTTATATGCAGAGTACATCATGAGAAACGCTGGGCTGGAAGAAGCACAAGCTGGAATCAAGATTGCCGGGAGAAATATCAATAACCTCAGATATGCAGATGACACCATCCTTAAGGCAGAAAGTGAAGAGGAACTCAAAAGCCTCTTGATGAAAGTGAAAGAGGAGAGTGAAAAAGTTGGCTTAAAGCTCAACATTCAGAAAACGAAGATCACGGCATCTGATCCCATCACTTCATGGGAAATAGATGGGGAAACAGTGGAAACAGTGTCAGATTTTATTTTGGGGGGCTCCAAAATCACTGCAGATGGTGACTGCAGCCATGAAATTAAAAGACGCTTACTCCTTGGAAGAAAAGTTATGACCAACCTAGACAGCATATTGAAAAGCAGAGACATTGCTTTGCCGACTAAGGTCCATCTAGTCAAGGCTATGGTTTTTCCAGTGGTCATGTATGGATGTGAGAGTTGGACTGTGAAGAAGGCTGAGTGCCTAAGAATTGATGCTTCTGAACTGTGGTGTTGGAGAAGACTCTTGAGAGTCCCTTGGACTGCAAGGAGATCCAACCAGTCCATTCTGAAGGAGATTAGCCCTGGGATTTCTTTGGAAGGAATGATGCTGAAGCTGAAACTCCAGTACTTTGGCCACCTCATGCGAAGAGTTGACTCATTGGAAAAGACTCTGATGCTGGGAGGGATTAGGGGCAGGAGGAGAAGGGGACGACAGAGGATGAGATGGCTGGATGGCATCACGGACTCAATGGACGTGAGTCTTAGTGAACTCCGGGAGTTGGTGATGGACAGGGAGGCCTGGCGTGCTGCAATTTGTGGGGTCGCAAAGAGTCGGACACGACTGAGCGACTGAACTGAAATGAACTGAACTGAACTGATATGTTGTGTAGCCATGAACAGCTATCTCTGAAAGAACACCCAAGAATCTGAGAGCTGGTTTCCTCTGTGCTGTGGAGCTAGCATAACTGTAACTGGTAAACTGCATAGTGAAGCAGCCTTGGGAGACAGAGAGCGAACTACTTTTTCACCGTATTTTCCTTAAATTTTGAACCACTATAGTTATTGCCAGTTTAAAGACAAATCATGATGAACCTGTCTAAGCCATCAAGGTTCCTCTTCTGTTCTTCCTCTTTTAGGATTTTCCCGTCGCTTTCCAAGTCTCCACTGATGCCCAGAGCTGTCCTCTGAGCTCCAGATACAAAACCCAGGAATTGGGTTCTTTGCACAGATAACTTGGACTCCTGGTCCCCCACACCTGCAGGAGGTCCCCTGGATCCTACTGAACAGAGCTACCAGGCAGAAACACCACCTATTCACCCAGACAGAAATGCAGGGTCTTCCTGGGTTCATTCCCCTGACTAGGGCCCCCTCCTAGTAATGGATGACAAGCCCCAGTGGATTCTACCTTAATGCTGTTCTGTGACCCAACCACTTCCTTCCATCTCTGCAGTCACCACCCTAGTGAGGCCATCGTAATTTCTCCCCTGCAAGCTCCCAGCTGCTCCGAGTGCCCACAAATCACCCCCCTCTCCCTAGATGAGCTGCTACACTCATCTTTGAAATGTTTATGTGAGTCTGCTCAGACTGAATGGCTTAAACAACACAAATTTATTTTTTCACACTTCTGGAAACTAGAAGTCCAAGATCAAGGTGTGGGCAGTCTTGGTTTCTCCTGAGACCTCTCTCCTTGGCTTGCACATGGCCCCTCCTCGCTGCGACCTCACGTGGACTTTCCTCTGCATGCCTGCATCCGTGGTCTCTCTCTGTGTGTCCAAATTTCCTCTTTTAGAAGGGACACCGGTCAGACGGGACAAGGGCCCACCTTAGCCTCATTTTAATTTAATCACCTCTTTAAAGGCCCTCTCTCTCTCTTTAAAGATACCCACTTTGAGGTACAGGGCTTAGGGTTTCAACATGTGTGTGAATTTGGGAAAGGCAGACTGGCACAATTCATCCCATATTAATATCCGACATTCACGACGCTCCCTCCCATATAAACCTTTATTATGGGTGACCCACTGGCCTCAGAATAATATCTTTCCAACATGCGACCCCTGCCTACTTCTGTTCCTCCCCCTCACGCCACCCCCAGCTGAAAACAAGGACAGAGAACAGAAGCAGGCAGAGATAAGAGCACAGCTGGGAAGACACAGGATTAGAGAGATCAAGAAGGATGACACCTTCTGTTATTTCTCTTTTCTTTCAACTACTGACAGATTCGGGGCAAGTGGGATAACCCCTCTGTAGAATGAAGTTTGGTCCTTGATGACAATGAGCCTCCCTGAATATACATGTCATGACACGGAAAAGATATGACATCTTCAAACAACACTCGGGTTCCCTGGACAGAAAACAGCTGTGTCCCTTCAGCCAAAGCAAGGGTTTCCCCTGAGTCATACTCAGAAAAACATCTGGCTGAATGCAGATCAAAAAGCAGATCTAAACTGCAATTGGGTGACCTCCCTCTGAGTCCCAGCTCCTCATTAGGGTGACCCAGATAACAGCCATCAGAGTCCCCATCTCACCTTGAAAGCACGACCTTGGCTGCAGTACCACACGACCCCTCACTCCCGCCTCCACACAGGAGCTGAGTGACCTGGGGCAGAAAGCTCACTACATCTGAGCCTTGGTTTGTGCGTCGGCAAATGAGGTTAATTCTCTTCCAGGTAATTCCTTCTGCACTGGTTCCTAGTTCTGCTTAATAAGTTGCCACAAACTAGGTGGCTTGGGCTTCTCAGGTGGCACACGTGGTAAAGAACCTGCCTGCCAATGCAGGAGACACAGAGACTCAGGTTCCATCCCGAGGTTAGGAAAATCCCTGGGAGGAGGGCATGGCAGTATTCTTGCCCCGAGAATCCCATGAACAGAGGAGCGTGGTGGGCTACAGTCCGGTCCATAGGGTCGCGAAGAGTCGGACACAACTGAAGCGACTTAGAACACGTGAATGGGTGGCTTAAAACAAGAGAAATCTACAATAGCTAAGACATAGAAGCAACCTAAATGTCCATCAACAGGGGGACTGATAAAGAAGATATGATACATAAATATGATGGAATATGATGGAATATTAGCCATAAAGAAGAATGAAATAATGCCACTTGAAACCAACATGGATGAACCTGGAGATTATCCTATTAATACTAAGTGAGGTAAGTCAGAGAAAGACAGACAGACACCGTATAATATCACTTATACATGGAATCTAAAAAATGATACAAATGAACTTATATACAAAACATAAGCAGACTCACAGACATAAGAAACAAACTGATAACTTACAGTACTAAAGGGGATGAGGGGAGATAAATTAGGAATTTGGGATTAACATATACACATTACTATATATAAAACAGTAAACAAGGACCTGCTTTATAGCACGGAGAACTCTACTAAATATGTTGTAATAATCTATTAATGGAGAAGAATCTGAAAAGAATACGTGTGTGTGTATGTGTGTATAGGTATACATAACTGGATCACTTTGCTGTACACTTGAAACTAACATAGAACACTGCAAATTAACTATCCTTCCAAAAAAAACCCAAATGTATTCTCTTTCAGTTCTGGAGGCTATAAATTAACGAAGGTATTAGAAGGGCTACACTCTCTCTGAAGGCTCCAGGGAGATGCTTCTTGGCCTCTCTCCTAGCTTCCATGGTGACCAGAAATCCTTGGCGCTCCTTGGCTTGTACAAACATCACTCCAATCTCTGCCTCTGTCTTCACATAGCCATCTCTCTCTGGGTGTATCTGTTTGTGCATCCCCTCCTCTTAGGGACATCAGTCCTTGGAACGTGAGCCCACCCTAATCCAGTAGAATATCACCTTCACTATTAGTACATTTGCAAAGACCCCACTGCCAAATAAGATCGCATCCACAGATACCAGGGGTGAGGACATGAACATATCGTTTTTGGGGGGGGGGACATAATTCAACCCACCCAGAAGATGGTGAGAGGGTTCAAGGGATAAGGATGCCAAGCACTAAGAAGGCTGCCAGGGGGCACACAGAGCACTCACCAAGCCACACAAGGCAGCCGTTTCTCCCACACAGCAGCCAGCCATCTGGAAAGGCCCAGGAGACCAGGCCCCGCTTCTCCACGCCTCGTAAAAACAAAAACCGCAAGAAGCCAAAAGCCACTTTTAAGACACACCGTCAGGGTTTGGGACCAAGTCACTGATGTAAATATTTTATCAGTGGGTCTCTGAGCAAACGTGTACCCACACGTTGGCCCCATGTGTCGGGGAGGAGGAGCAGGCGGAAGAGCTGGTCTGCCAGTACGGAGCCCCACAGGCTGCTGAAAAACGGTTTACCCAAGGTGTGCACCACTGGTTCCAACATCTGGCTGCCTTCCAGCTGTGAGAAACATCCAGACGTGAGGCCCTGGAGGCCCCACAGGGAGCACAGAGAGATAGAGCCCGGAGCCGAGGCGGGGTCCTCCTCGGGAGACAGGGAGGCCAAGGAAGTGATGAATAAATCATGGACGCAGCCCAAATGATGATTTGGGACCCAAATGCCCATCACCGCAATCAAAGCTGATGCCCACGACTTGAGATCGACTTTGACTGGGCTCATTAAGGCATAAGCTCCTGAGGGTGGATCTTCTCCACGGTTCATGCTCGAAAATTAGCAAGTAAGTGGCCTGGGATAAGTTGGGACCCATTAACCCACTAGCCAAACGGAGCTTCCATTAGAAGAGAAAAATGGCTGAAAATCTGAAAACCGTTCTTGGGCAGCCATTCAAAGACTGCGTTATGAGTTTTCCGGGAGGGCCTTCGAGGGGTTCGGGCCAATGGGAGAGAGGGCAGCCACACAGCTGGGAGGGAGTCGGGCCTGGACCAGGAAACGCAGGGGCCCCCAACACATCACGACTGTTACTCCAAATACAGAAGTCACCCTTTAGGTTCCAAACAGCAGGTGAACCCCAACTCTGCGATGTGGCTGTGAGGTGACTTCGGTACCTCCAACGTCTGCAGTTTCAGTTTCCTCATCTATAAAATGGGGATAATAGTGCCTCTGCCTCCCAGAGACATTTTATGAGGGTTACATGAGAGATCTCTCATGATGCACCTCTGGCAGGAGCTACATAAATGTCAGACTCCCTCTCCCTTCCACTTCCCTCCCTCATCTCTCAGGCATGTCTCGCCCTCCTGTGCTCTCAGGAGGCCTCCCCAGTTCCTCTCAACATCGGCAGGGCTCCCTGTCACAGTAAACCCTCCCTAAATCCTAAAGACTCACATACCGAAAGCCAGTTACCAACATCCTCCCGCGGCCCCCAGTCTCTGCCTCCAGTTTCCTTCCCCTGCAGTCACACCTCGGGACAGCACAGCCTCCACCCACAGTTCCCAAGTGCACGCTGCAAGAACACCTTGGTCCACTGCAAAGCATTCAGCGGTCAGCAATGAAATCAGAAATGGAAGGAACAGTTGCTTCAGTTCTTCTTAGAATTAAACTTACCCCAATTAAAGGAACAGCCTTTGTTCTGAGAATGAGACACTCCAAAACTGTCGAATTAAAATGTGATTTCTATTATAAAATGGCAGTGCTAGAATAAAAAAGGTGATTTTTTCCATTGGATCAAATAAAAGTAAATGAGGCAACATGAGAAGTCTAACCTTTCTTGGTTTACTTTTCATTATTTTCCTGGTCCATTAATTCAAGCGTGGGAGTCACCCAACAATGCCCATCAGTGGTGCACGGCTGCCTCCACTTCCTCCCCAGCTCAAGGTCTTACCCTAATTTACAAACTCAGCTCCTGCTCTTGCCATTCAGGGGAAACTGCTCACTCCAAGGTCTCCAAATTCAGACCTCTTCCTGAATCTGACAGCCCAAGACAGGCCCTCATTACTCAGATTACCCCAATCTTTCCAAACGGATTTGATCAACATAAGGGCTTCCCAAGGCTGAGCACAAAAGCCTGAGCTCTCACTGGCATCTCTGATCATCACTGTCATCACGACCTTACCACCAAAGCACAGGCCCTGCTGCTAATACAGCCCAGGGTCCACAGATTAGCTCTCACCCAAGTCCAGACAAGTTGCTTTGCTTCTCTGAGCATCAGTCTCCTACTAGATGAAGCCATGATGGTGACCGTCCTTATTTCACAGGGATCTTGAGAAGGTGTGACAAAAGCATGTGTGTAAAGGACTTTCCACAGTGCCTGGGACACAGTCAGTGCCATTAACTAGAACGCAGCTAAGCAGAAGCAGTCTTCACAATAGATAGGCCCTTTTCCCAGCTCTATCTCCCACTGCTCCTTGAGACTCCTACAAAACTGTAACCCTGGTGGCTCCCCAGATACACCGTACACCTTCCCACCTCTGGGACTCTGCCCTTGCCAACTTGGAATTCCAGCCTTACTCCCACTCTTTCACCCAAGCTTATATCAGGGACTCCTTCACAACCCCTGTGTGTCCATCACAGTCGGAAGAGGTGTGATCCTCCTCTGAACTCGGGCAGCATCGGGTCTGAGCCATTCTCCTAACTGCATCACTCAGCACAATCACATACGCCTTACTCAGACCTACGTGCACATCTTCCCTCTTGTGCTAAACACTCAGTTAAGGTCAGGGAAGCTCTGCACACCCACCAGCACCTGCCACAGGGCCTCACAAGTAGGGGAACAATAAGTAATTGTTCTAAGAAGCCAGTGACCATACCCACTAGATCAATCTAAAAAAGAGAAGCAGGGACTTCCCTGGTGGTCCAAAGGCTAACACTTTGCACTCCCAATACTGGGGGCCCAGATTCGATCCCTGGTCACAAAACTAGATCCCACAGGCTACAATTAAGGCATGCTGCAACTAAAAATCCCATGTGCCACAACTAAGACCTTTTCATTTGGTACAACCAAATAATAAACAAAAATATATTTTAAAAAAAAAACATATATGGTCATCTCAATAGACGCAGAAAAAAGTAAAATAGAGAAGTAGATGTAACGTGATGACCTCCTATGTCTAACGCTGAACTTCTTCCCAGAACAAAAGACAGTATGTTCATATATATGTATAAACACACACGTCTGTATAAGGGCTGTGTATGTGTGTGTGGATACATATACATGTATACGAACACAAATATGTTCATCCCCAAATCCCAGGCAATACAAATGAATAGTAATTAAAATTCGAATCCAATGGGATTGAAATCCATTGTCCCCACAGGCTGGCCCATCCTCTGTCCACAGATCTGGCTAATGGTCGGTACATGACTCAACTCTGCTCTTCCATTAACATTTACAACTTTGCACTCTGATTTCCGTGTTGTTTCAATTATGTCTTCTTTTGGTTTCGTCTTTACCATGTTATTTCCTTCCCTTCACTCAAGTCACCCTTTCCATGTGGCATTGCTATTTATTTGTTTTACAAAGCCAGCCTTTTACTCTCTTTGTTCCCTGTTCCCCTGGGTTTCCGGAACACTAAATGGCCTTTGTATGATGCCCTATGTGTGCAAATAACTCAAGTCCAGAGAGAGTTCAATTTCATTCCACTCTGCTCGCATCCTCCATCTCTCAAATAAATGAAAATTATTTAAACAGACAAGGGAATAGCCTGTGTGTCTTCCTCTAAATGTACTTAGAGGAAGGGCATTCCTATTTCAAAATCTTTGAGGCTCTTTTGTTCACCTTAGGAACTCATTTAAAAGGAGGTGCTCCAGAGAACCAGGAAACTTAATGAACCGCCCAGAAGCAAGCTGTTCATATCCTTGAAGTCAGACCAGAACCAATATATGGAAAATTATCATCAGTTACTTAGTCTGCACGATGGCCCCACAGGGTGTGTATACCCTCTTTGATATAAAAATAGAAAAAAGGATTCTGTAGAGGCAAAAGAGACTGCGATGAGCCATCTGAACTTGCAGCAGACCTACGACATATCCAGAATTCTCAGGACTCTCCTTCCAGTGTCTAACTTAGCACCGACCCTTCAGAATGTCCTAGGTCATAAAGAGGAGTACTCTCTAGAACTTGGAGACAAGCTCAAATGCAAACTCCAAATACTTGGGTAATTTCAAAGTCATCAAAGGAAAAAAAAGTTCTGAATATGTTTCAGAAAAGCCAAGAAGGCAAAGAAAAAACATCTCGGGGAGAGAGGAAATGGGAAGAATGATTTTTCAAAGTCAGTGTGAAAATGAGTCAGAAACACCTGATTTCATGGTTGGTGACCAGATATTTCAGGAATGAAAATGCCAGGTGGACCAAGAGTCCTCATTTCATGTTTGAAGACCACCACAGGAATCACAAAGGTCCCTGGTTGAAAACATTCCCATTGCTCCTAAAGTAAAACTCAATAGTCTTAACAGAGTCTGCGGTGCAGGCAAACTAAAGTTCATACCTAAGTAGAAATCCATACATTCACTCAACAACCATTCACTGAGCTCCCACTTCAGTACCAGGATTGGGAATTCGGACATAGACAACACCCCCATCCCTCAAAGCCAGCCTCAGAGCACGAATTAGTAAGCATATGGTGATGCTGCAGAAGTACCAGGCATTGGGAGTAAGTACCTTGCATGCACGACCTCATCCACTCTCCCCAAGAAAGCTATAGTATCTCCCTTTTCCAGGGAAAGAGCTCATGGAGGTACAGAGAGGCTCTGTAACTGGCCTAAGGTGACATAATCAGGATCTGAACCCGGACCACGTAATTCAAGAGCCTGCCTGCCTTCCGAGCCATCGCTCCTCAAAACCTCCACCAGAAGTGGGGTCTAGAAAGTGGCTCCCCACTGTTTTGTTGGTTTTCTCACCAGGGAGCACCCTTAGTTCAGTGATCTCAGTAGCTTTCACAAAGCAAAACACCAACCAAGACAGAGAACCCCAGACCTGCCTTGGAGAAGCTGAGCCCTAATAGGAGCATCCAGAATCCATGTAGAAGGCAAACATTCAACCCTCCAGCAGAATTAGACCTGATTCCCCAGCCCTAGGGCTTCCCGGTGGCTCAGTGGTAAAGAATCCACCTGCCAAGTAAGAAACGCAGGTCCAGTGCCTGGGTAGGGAAGATCCCCTGGAGAAGGGCATGGCAACCCCACTCCAGTCTTCCTGTCTGGAGAATCCCACGAGCAGAGAAGCCTGGTGGACTACAGTCCACGGGGTCGCAAAAGAGTTGGACGCAACTGAGTGACTAAACAGTAGTAACAACAACCCAGCCTAAGGCCTGGAGTTCCAGACCTGGAAATTCTTGCCACAGCATCCCTGGGGCAACCACCTCTTTTTTGCACCTGTGCCAAACGTCTTCCCAGTTCTCCAGCTACATCCAACCGAGGGACTTGGAGTTGGTCGGGGGGGGGCAAGGTAGAGCGGCCCGGCCACAGCCTACCACACTCCCCTCCCTAGGAAAGGACATGGAAACCACAGTAAGTTACCACTTTGGGCCTTGGTGAAACTAATTAAGAACTCAAGTCTAAATATTGGAAGAAATGTGGGAAAGCAAGTGCTCTCATAAACCACTAATGACAGTATACACGGGTAGGGCCAGTTCAGAGGGTAAGCTGGCACATCGAGACAGGCAGAGGATGTGCAAACCCTTTGATCCAAGATTTTACTCTAAGAATATTATGAAGCCCTGCTCTGGTGCACAAGGGTTTTCACTGCAGTGTGGCTGGTCATGGTCACGACCTAAATGCCCTCTTAAGAGATGACTGAAAGGGAATTGTGCTGGGAAAGTAGGGGTTGAAGCCAAACAGCCAAATTCTGTCACCAGGAAGTGTGTCAGGGTTCAGCAAAGCAAGAACGATAAAAAGAAAAATCTCAGTCTTTGTACCCAACAAAGATTGCTTGCATCTTACCAATGAAAATGATGAAGATCTAGTTGCTGGACTTGGTTGCAAAGGTCATGCTGTTGGTAACATCCCTCTTTAAGGTTGTCCAAGGGGCCAATGTCTCTTTTTTTGGCCTTATACAAAGTCAAGAAGAAAGAACCAAGATCATAAGTTTTGATGATCTTGAAAAATTATTTTATCATGAAAACACGATAGTAATAAATTTTCATCCAAAAAAAATGAGTGAACAAATTTTATTCTCTTCATGTAATGAGACACCCTAGAGCAATTTAAAAAATGTGGTAACAGGGATAAGCTTCAAAATTACAAAAATAAATGAAAAAAGTAAGTTGCAAAAGTACACACAGAATGATAACCTTGTGTATACTTTAAAATACTATGCATTGGAAAGAGATGTACACAAATGTGAGGAAAGATTCAAACATGGACAGAGAGGCTATATGCCAACATGAGGATAATAGTGACCTCTGAGCAGAAGAGAAGGAAATGAGATGAGGGACACTCTTTGGCAGTATCTGTAGTACAGTTTTCTTTAAGAAATCAGAGTCTAAATGGCAAATGTTAAAAATTGGATAGATCTGTGTGACAGGTACATTTGTATTTGTTATATTATTCTTGGTTCTCTTATGATGTTTGAGAGATCCCAGAATTTAATATAATTGAAAAGTATGTATTTCGAAACACCCAGGCTAGTCTTATAATCATTTATAATCACTCAAGCATAAGGAGCAAGCATAAATAGAATACCACATGTGAAATTCAACATGAACAGAAGCAATGGAGAGGCAGTCATTAAGAAGCGAGATTACGGAAAATTATTCAGCCGTAAAAAAAAGGAGGAAATCATGCCATTCGGGAAAATGCGGATGGACCTTGGGGGCATTATGCTAAGTGAAATAGGTTCGGACAGAGAAAAACAAATACTATATGAGCTCACCTACATGTGGAACCTTTAAAAACCCGAACTCACAGAAACCGAAAAGGCTAGTGTTTGCCAGAGGCAGAGGGTGGGATGGGGAAGGAGGGAAAACGAACAGTGGTCAAAAAGGAACAAACTTCCAGTTTTACTCTTAACTCCTGGGGATATAATATACAGCATGGTTAACAACACTGTATTGTGTGTATTGTGTATTTGAAAGTTGGTAAGGGAGTACAACTTAAAAGTTCTCACCACCAGAAAAAAAAAACTGCAATTATGTGAAGTGATGAGTGTTAACTAAACTTACTGTGCTAATCATTTCACAATAAACACACGTGAGTTTTGGGTGGAAAAAAAGAGAAGTGAGATTCACTCTGTGTTGGGAGTGGACTAAGGGAGGAAAGCTTTCTAGACAGGGAATATCAGTAGTAGAGTTCTGAAAGGCGAATGGGAATCTTCTCTGAAACTCTGTACAAACACAGGCATAGCTTCAATCAACAGTGAGACCAGACAGCAAGCAAGGGTATACACTGCAGACATAAGGCTGCATTTAGCTGTGGGGGGAGGAACAAGGTGGGAAACCCTTCTCAGTCAAGCTGGCAGGAATCATTGGCTAAAAATCCAGCAAGAACTCAGGATCACTTAGGCTTAGATACCATCTGCCAAGGAAATCAGCGCAAGGGTCCTCTCTATCAGTTCACCCCCGTGCCAAGGCAGACAGCAGGTTCCTGAAGAGGCGTGGGTGCCTGGAGGCCTGATGCTGCTGGAAGGGACGGGGAGGAGGATCCATCATGACAGAGCCCTCCTCCACAGCATCCACGAAGGTCTGCAAACCAGACTAAGGCAGAGCATACAAACGAACTGATTACTAATGCAGTGTGGTTTCAGCCTTTTTTCCTCCCCTTAGGTAACATTTCCCACCCATCTGAATGGGGGAGGGGTATAATGGCTTGCTCTGCACATAACCCTTGTAAATCATTGCTGGAAAATATGGGGGAGAGTTAATTTATGGGAAGGGGTGGGTTGAAGTGTCTGGCAGACAAGAAGGTCCAAAGCTAAGCAACAGGCCTTAAAACAAAAAAGCAATAGTAACACCAACGACCAGGTCAGGCACCCAGGGTCCTGAGAATACCTACAGAATTCAGCGTTTGACTTAAATCAAATCTCTAGCTTTTGGTGAATGAGGGCAAGCCTGGCCAGATTTGACGGAATTTAGAAAAATGAAGAAATGCTATGTTGTGCCCCAAGTACCAAGCGGAGGACTTAATACATACATACTACAAATCTGAGTCATTCTGTTTCTTAAGAATTCTCTTTCCACAGAAGAATTCTTCTTTGGAAGTGATGCCATCCAACAGAACTTCCTGTGATGATAAAAAAAAAGTCCAATATCTGAGCTGCCCAATAAAGTAGTCACTAGCCTCATAGGGTTACTGAGTACTTGCAATATGCCTGCACGGTGTGATGGAAGAATTTGATTCTTCACTTTATTTAATCTTAACTAATTTAAATAGCCACCTGCGGCAAGTGGGTATAATATTGGAGAGCATCTTTTTGAGTGTCTGCATAGTATTCTAGCACACTGATAATTCACCCCTTCTAGGAAGCATTGGAGAAGGCAATGGCACCCCACTCCAGTACTCTTGCCTGGAAAATCCCATGGATGGAGGGGCCTGGTAGGCTGCAGTCCATGGGGTCACTAAGAGTTGGATACGACTTAGCAGCAGCAGCAGCAGCAGGAAGCATTAGTTTCCAGCCTTTCACCATTAAAAACAAAGCTCACACACACATCCTCATAGCTGAGTCTCTGTATACATCCCAAACTATTTCACGAGGATAAAGTCCTAGAAGTGGAATTGTGGAGTCAACTGGGAAGTATGCATCTGGGCTTTTCCTACATAGCAAGCCCACCCACTTACAGTAACACCGATGTGTACAGAATTTTACCTATTACCAGCTGCTGTCACATACACGATTCCTGAAGGATCCTCAATGACTACCAGGTAAAATCAGATGGGGCAGGGAAGAGCAGTCCACATGGACTGACAAGGAAACAAGCTGCGAAAAAGCACACTGCCGGTTTGATTGGTTTAGAGAATTTTTATAGCCAACATCAAAAGAATCCACCCAGCCAGTCTGGGATGTTAGGCCATTTGTTCTTCTACATCAGTTTAGCGAGGAAAAATGCCAATGCTATATTCACAAGTGGAAAAAGCCAGATATGAAATTATATTCTCCATATGATTAAAACTACATAAAAATCAAAGAAAATAAACCAATGTATTAACAGTCTTTAGGTCATAGAACTATAAGGTATGTTTTTCTAAATTCTTGTCCAAATTTTAACAATAAACCTGGATAATTATTTAAATAACATTTAGTTATATTAGTGAGCAATAATAAAAGCTAAGTGCCTCCCATGTATTATCTCAATTAAAATATTTCTACTTGGGAAGGTTCATTCAGTTCAATTCAGCTCAGTCGCTCAGTCGTGTCCACCTCTTTGCGACCCCTTGAACCTCAGCACAACAGGCCTCCCTGTCCATCAACAACTCCCGGAGTTCACCCAAACCCATGTCCACTGAGTCGGTGATGTCATAACCATCTCATCCTCTGTCGTCCCCTTCTCCTCTTGCCCTCAATCCTTCCCAGCATCAGGGTCTTTTCCAATGAGTCAGGTCTTCACATCAAGTGGCCAAAGTACTGGAGTTTCAGCTTCAACATCAGTCCTTCCAATGAACACCCAGGACTGATCTCCTTTAGAATGGACTGGTTGGATCTCCTTGCAGTCCAAGGGACTCTCAAGAGTCTTCTCCAAAACCACAATTCAGAAACATCAGTTCTTCGGGCTCAGCTTTCTTTATAGTCCAACTTTCACATCCGTACATGACCACTGGAAAAACCACAGCCTTGACTAGACGGACCTTTGTTGACAAAGTGATGTCTCTCCTTTTTAATATGCTGTCTAGGTTGGTCATAACTTTCCTTCCAAGGAGTAAGTGTCTTTTAATTTCATGGCTGTAGTCACCATCTGCAGTGATTTTGGAGCCCAGAAAAATAAAGTCAGCCACTGCTTCCACTGTTTCCCCATCTATTTGCCATGAAGTGATGGCACTGGATGCCATGATCTTCGTTCTCTGAATGTTGAGTTTTAAGCCAACTTTTTCACTCTCCTCTTTCACTTTCATTAAGAGACTCTTTAGTTCCTCTTCACTTTCCACCATAAGGGTGGTGTCCCTTATTATCCCTATTTACAGATGAAGACACAGTGGGCAGGAAAAAGTTGAAGAAACCTGGCCAAACCTGAGGCAGTGAGTTGGGATTTCAACCCAGGCTGGTTTATATGAAAGCCTGTATTCTTACTGACCACATCAGTGCATCTCAAACTTTAATTCAAGTCAGAATCGCTCAAGGATCTTCTTAAAATGCAGGTTCTGATTCAGGTGATGCTGATGCTGTTGGCCTGGAAACCCACATTGTGAGTAACAAAGCTCTTACACCATAATCCCATGATAATACTACCATTTTAAGGAGAAAATACACAATACTCGACCAGGAAAATGGTTTCTAATAATTTAAATAATATCAATGCTTTCTAAGATATAAAAGCAAAAATAGCCTTTTCTTTTCAATCACTTTTGCACAGCCTCCTTTTCTATCCATATGGCAGGCCTTAAACTGCTCTTGTAAATTCCCACCCACAGACACTGGTGCCAGATTTAGCCCAAGTCGAAGCTTAATCAACCTTCTCATCTCATTAGCAGGGAGGATTTTATCCCCAAAGCTTCCGAAACCAAACACTTCCAAAAACCCAGGGAGCAGCTGTGTGGAGAAAAGACACCCTAGGGGTGTCCCGAGGAGGCCGCTTGTCTCACCCACCGCTCCTCACTGCAGACACCCATCATCGAGTCTCCAGCACATTTTGGTGGCTCAGATGGTAAAGAATCTGCCTGCAATGTACGAGACCAGGTCTGATCCCTGGGTCAAGAAAATCCCCTGGAGAAGCAAATGACTACCCACTCCAGTATTCTTGCCTGGAGAATCCCATGGACAGAGGAGCCTGGTGGGCTACAGTCCACGGGGTCGCAAAGAGTCGGACACCACTGACTAACACACCACTATTTCCACAGACCTTTTCTTTGAAATGTTAACATTAGGTACTCTGTAAATATTTTAACCTTCCAAAATTTGGCAAGCACTCGCTAATTTTACCCAAGAAGCTTCAAAATTCTTTAAATATATCTCTAATTCTTCATGTCTGTTTACATGCGATTATCAGATACTTGTTGTTTAATGAAACCTTTGCCATTTGCAGTATCCCTGTTTATCTATCTTACTGCTCCAGTTCAGTTCAGTCGCTCAGTCGTGTCTGACTCTTTGCGACCCCATGAATTGCAGCACGCCAGGACTCCCTGTCCATCACCAACTCCCGGAGTTCACTCAGACTCACGTCCATCAAGTCCGTGATGCCATCCAGCCATCTCATCCTCTGTCATCCCCTTCTCCTCCTGCCCCCAATCCCTCCCAACATCAGAGTCTTTTCCAATGAGTCAACTCTTCGCATGAGATGGCCAAAGTACTGGAGTTTCAGCTTCAGCATCATTCCTTCCAAAGAAATCCCAGGGCTGATCTCCTTCAGAATGGACTGGTTGGATCTCCTTGCAGCCCAAGGGACTCTCAAGAGTCTTCTCCAACACCACCATTCAAAAGCATCAATTCTTTGGCGCTCAGCCTTCTTCACAGTCCAACTCTCACATCCATACATGACCACTGGAAAAACCATAGCCTTGACTAGATGGATCTTAGTCGGCAATGCAATGTCTCTGCTTTTGAATATGCTATCTAGGTTGGTCATAATTTTTCTTCCAAGGAGTAAGCGTCTTTTAATTTCATGGCTGCAGTCACCATCTGCAGTGATATTGGAGCCCAAAAAAATAGAGTCTGACACTGTTTCCACTGTTTCCCCATCTATTTCCCATGAAGTGATGGGACCAGATGCCATGATCTTCTTTTTCTGAATGTTGAGCTTTAGGCCAACTTTTTCACTCTCCTTTTTCACTTTCATCCAGAGGCTTATTAGTTCCTCTTCACTTTCTGCCATAAGGGTGGTGTCATCTGCATATCTGAGGTTATTGATAAAAATTAGGGCAGAAATAAATGCTAAAGAAACAAAAGAGACCATAGCAAAAATCAACAAGGCCAAAAGCTGGTTCTTTGAAAGGATAAATAAAATTGACAAACCACTAGCCAGACTCATCAAGAAGCAAAGAGAGAAAAATCAAATCAATAAAATTAGAAATGAAAATGGAGAGATCACAACAGACGACACAGAAATACAAAAGATCATAAGAGACTACTATCAGCAGTTGTATGCCAATAAACTGGACAATGTGGAAGAAATGGACAAATTCTTAGAAAAGTACAATTTTCCAAAACTGAACCAGGAAGAAATAGAAAATCTTAACAGACCCATCACCAGCACGGAAATTGAAACTGTAATCAGAAATCTTCCAGCAAACAAAAGCCCAGGTCCAGACGGCTTCACAGCTGAATTCTACCAAAAATTTCGAGAAGAGCTAACACCTATCCTACTCAAACTCTTCCAGAAAATTGCAGAGGAAGGTAAACTTCCAAACTCATTCTATGAGGCCACCATCACCCTAATACCAAAACCTGACAAAGATGTCACAAAAAAAGAAAACTACAGGCCAATATCACTGATGAACATAGATGCAAAAATCCTCAACAAAATTCTAGCAATCAGAATCCAACAACATATTAAAAAGATCATACACCATGACCAAGTGGGCTTTATCCCAGGGATGCAAGGATTCTTCAATATCCGCAAATCAATCAATGTAATTCACCACATTAACAAATTGAAAAATAAAAACCATATGATTATCTCAATAGATGCAGAGAAGGCCTTTGATATTTCCCCTGGCAATCTTGATTCCAGCTTGTGTTTCTTCCAGTCCAGTGTTTCTCATGATGTACTCTGCATAGAAGTTAAATAAGCAGGGTGACAATATACAGCCTTGACGCACTCCTTTTCCTATTTGGAACCAGTCTGTTGTTCCATGTCCAGTTCTAACTGCTGCTTCCTGACCTGCATACAGATTTCTCAAGAGGCAGGTCAGGTGGTCTGATATTCCCATCTCTTGAAGAATTTTCACAGTTTATTGTGATCCACACAGTCAAAGGCTTTGGCATAGTCAATAAAGCAGAAATAGATGGTTTTCTGGAACTCTCTTGCTTTTCCCATGATCCAGCGGATGTTGGCAATTATCTCTGGTTCCTCTGCCTTTTCTAAAATCAGCTTGAACATCAGGGAGTTCATGGTTCACATATTGCTGAAGCCTGGCTTGGAGAATTTTGAGCATTACTTTACTAGCGTGTGAGATGAGTGCAATTGTGCGGTAGTTTGAGCACTCTTTGGCATTGCCTTTCGTTGGGATTGGAATGAAAACTGACCTTTCCCAGTCCTGTGGCCACTGCTGAGTTTCCCAAATTTGCTGGCATATTGAGTGCAGCACTTTCACAGCATCATCTTTCAGGATTTGAAATTGCTCAACTGGAATTCCATCACCTCCACTAGCTTTGTTCGTAGCGATGCTTTCCAAGGCCCACACAATTACTTATCTGATACTGCAAAAGAAGTCTTGGCATATAGGATTTTATTTCCCTAACTCCCACTCTATGTCTCTTGAAGTTTACTACATCTCCTATGAAGAATAGCTGGGTGATTTTTTTCACAAGAGTTACTGACATTTTGCTGTACACTTGGTCTTGTAATTGATGTATTTCTATCATCCTCCACTTTCCTCTAAGATTATATTGATTGATGCGCTTCCTTCCTCGAATCATTTGTGTTGTCTCAGTAGCAAGTTTTACTTCCTTTTAGATTAGGCCAGAAGATAACCTTAAGTTTCTTATTATTTAACGTTTTTAATACTGATATTTCATGAGACGGAACTGTTTTCAACTCTTTCCTCCCAGTAACTTCTCATATTGGTTAAGTAAACTGTGTAAACTCCCTTCAAGTGGAATTAAGAGGCACAGCAGTTTTCATTCACCTGTCAGAGACCCTTTTTATATGCCACATGCTAGACTTGTCTAATTTATCACAGGACTTTAAAACTGCTACAGTCCATTTTCCTCTACAAGCGCTCTTTCTTTTTGCCATTTTCTTTTAAGCCACAGGCGTCTCTAGTATCAAGATCTCTGCAGGTCTTTGATGCCTAATGAGACTGTTTCAAAGTCTAGAGCAGAAACAATGCATCACCAAAGGGCAACATCTCAATTTCCTCCTTCCCTCAACTGCTTCTCCTCTTCAAAGTCACAGTCGCTTATCTTGAGCGATCACCTCCGTGCCTTCCAGGTAACTTACAGGAGATCCTATTGTGTGACTCACGCTAAGCCAAGCCCTGACTCAGGCGCTGGATTATAACAGCAAATAAGATGGACACTAAAGAAACATGCATGACCCCATCCTGCCTCACGGAATTCGAATCACACAAGAATGGGAGAGTTCTTTCTTCTGCTCAGGATTATTGCTAAATTACACTTTCTGGGTACTTTTAAAAGGTCCTGAGATGGCCCCCTCAGTGATGGACAATGTTCCTTTCCTTGAATATACAGTCCAACTCCCAATTTCTCTGGTATGTTTCTTATTCAAAAAATCAAGCACCCTTAGTATATTTTTGACATCTGTTAGCTTTTCCTGGATTGTCATTATCATCAGCTTGGGCAACACAGATGAACTCTGGGCATGCTAAATCTTCCCCTACTACGTTGCTGCTGCCTTTCATAGGTTCCACAGATGTTTATCGCTTCTCTGCAACATTTACAAGGTTAGTTCAATCTTTAATTACTGTAGATTATTCTTGATGAGCCTTTCTCTTCTACAGCACTTACCATCCGCTCTTTACAGTCCTGCCATGCCACACCCCTGCCAGCTGAGCTCCCTCCTATCATGCCTTTTAATCAAATTTTATAAAATCTGCTTTTGAAGCCCCCATTCAGTTCTGTTCGGGTTTCTCTTAGCATCAACCATTTTTTACAGCTTTGGATTTTTTTCTGATGAAATTTTTACTAATGAAACACCCCCTGCAACTAATCACTCTTCCATCGTCCCCAAACTCCCCCATCTTTATTTTTATAATAAAAACAAAGCTAAATTTAGCACTTTCCAAACCAATTGAGAAGGTTTCTTTTTCAACTGAGCTACAAGTGTCACGAGGGCTCACTTCTCAGCCATGTCCAATTAGTTCTCCTAGAGAACACTGCCCTGATTCAAGGCAGAAGCTGAAGAAAAATGTTCCAGTAAGGCCATCAAAGACAGCACACTTGTGATACCCCCAAAGCTAACCTCACTGGGCCTTATAATAACGAGAACAGATTTTTAATGCAATAAAATTACACACCTTTTATGTTTGCATTTCTCTCTGCCAACAGACACACGAGTGTCCCACACGGAACGCTGGCACCTTGGGTCGGCACGTCTTCTAAATCGAGTTATTCATATGGGCCATGCCCCTCCAGCACCCAGTTCCAGAGGCAGCTAACTGGCCATCCCCCCTCTCAGCAGCCTCCCTCCAAGGCCAGAGACAACCCTGGTCTTCAGTCTCACCATGTTGCCTGTCAAAAACCACAGCCGGACTTGAGCACCTGCAAATTCACCCAGTTTACAGTCCCCTAGTGGCACAAAGACTCATTAAAAAGAGAGACAGGCTTCAGGAGAGAACTTAGGAGTGAGGGCTTGGAATCCTGAAGTTTACTATGGTCTGCCTGTAGTTATTAACGCCTTTCAGACCTGCAGTGTAACTTCCTCACAAGATAGGACCTACTGCCCATAAAAGCCCCTGGTTTGAGGTAACAAAATGGGGCAAATTCTTTCCAGCTATGATTTCCTTCTGGTGCGATACACTGACATTTCACCTCCCACAACATACAACACCAATGACTAGTTTGGAAAAAGTTCTCCCATATTTGAACCATACCAGCTTAACCTCAGAGTGAGAAAGACCAAACTTAAAGTTTTCTTTTTATATGAGGCATTATAATCAGGACTATATTTTTGTCTTAAAAATCTATTTTTAGATTTTTATAAACAGTGGGCACTTCTCTTTGGCAGCCACCGCTACTTGAAGGAAGTCCTGACCAAAAAGAAATTCCTTTTGGTTGGTATTCCAACAAAATATTTCCATCAAAGGGGGGAAAACATCTCCATCATGCATACATTCAAACGCAAGTCTCATGGGGCTGAAATAATTTGTTTATTGTTGCTATTGTTTCTTTTAATAAAGAAAACCTCTACAAAAGCCACTTTAAATGCCTATAACAACAAGTCCTCCACAGGGGGGACGAGCAAAATGTCAATTTCAATCTGCTGAGAACAGGCCACTTGAATAAAAACAACTTGAGTTGTCCCCTGACCAATGGCTCTCCGACAGATTATTCTATCTAACATACTAAGCAAGGAATCAATACTGACCACTAACCAATGACAGAACTCTCTAGCACCATCTAGAAGTACACCTCCTTCTTCCAACACACATGGATTTGAATGTCTACTCAATGCCAGTGCAGTAGAGACAGCAGTCAAGAGCACAGGTTTTAGCTGGGCAGATCTACATGTGAAACCTGAAGCCACCTCTTACTGGCTGCAAGGTTGGGCAATTTCTTTAGTCTTCTAGTTCCCCCATCTCTACAATGGCAAAGCATACGGTCTACCTAAATGAATGCTGTAAAAGTGAAATAGGATTCATCAGCAGACACATGAAAAAAAATCACGGTACTGACATACGCCACATGTTTTTAAAGCTGTTAAAAGAATGCATAGTGACAGAAAAACGAAAAGAAAGATGGCCAAGAAGACACATACCTTTGGTACTGGAACATCTCTGAAATGAGGATGTGCCTAATTTACCTTTAATACTGTAACATCTCTGAACTCAAGAGGTGCCCAATAGCCAACAACACCTTACGAGAGCACAGAATAAACAGAAGCTGTGATCTGCTGGTCACTCTCAGGGCCTGGGAGAACTTGGTCACAGGTGCTAACGTGTGTCATCATTTCCATCCAGTACTGTGTATTGTTGGAAATGCAGAGGCTGAATTTACCTGCTATTTTAAAAGTCTTTTAAAATACGACACTAAAATTTTGCAATGAAATGAAAAATTATTGTGTATACAAAAGGCAAGGAAACTACATAAATATGAAAATAGTGAAGCAAGTATCTGTCACTGGAGAATGACTACAATTCCATATTTTCTTAGTTAGTTAATTATTTATTTTGGGTTGTCCTGGGTCGTCTTTGCTATGCACGGGCTTTCTCCAGCTGCAGCAAGCAAGGGCTACTCTTCATTGCAGTGCACCAGCTTCTCATGGTGGCTGTCTTCCTGTGGAACACAGGCTCTAGGCCCGCGGGCTTCAGTAGTTACAACATGTGGGCTCGGTAGTTGTAGCCTGTGAGCTCTTAGGTGTGCGGGCTCGGTAGCCGTGGCCCGTGAGCTCTTAAGCGTGCGGGCTCGGTAGCCGTGGCCCGTGAGCTCTTAGGCGTGCGGGCTCGGTAGCTATGGTCTGTGAGCTCTTAGGCGTGCAGACTCGGTAGCGGTGGCCCGTGAGCTCTTACGCATGCGGGCTCGGTAGCTATGGTCTGTGAGCTCTTAGGCGTTCGGGCTCGGCAGTTGTGGCACATGTGCTTAATTGCTCTGCGGCATGTGGAATCTTCCCAGACCAGGGACTGAATCCGTCTCCCCTGCACTGGCAGGCAGATTCTTATCCACTGTACCACCAGGGAAGTCTAGTTCCATATTTTCTTGCAAAGTATGAGCCAAGCACTTTAAAGTCAGGTGCTTGAAGATATATCACATTTTGTTTCTAAGATAGAGGCAAAAAGAGTGCCATTTACAAACTGAGAAGGTGAACGGCACGTGAAGGTGAATGAAAATACCAAGTGCTTGGGAATAAATGGAATGTCTAAACGACAGGAGGCAAGTGTGCCCAATGCATATATCTCAAATTAGAATTGATAAAATACAACATTTTCAAAAAGCAAGTCAAAAAACAAATATAGACAATTATGAGCTCATAAACTCTATGGGCACATGCATGTGTGTGTATAAATCCACAAGGACTAAATTGATATACCAGTTAATAGTAACTTTGAAAGGAAATAAGAAACATAAACAGAGGATAAAGAAAGATGTTAATGTTTTACTATAATGACTTCTACTGTGCTTGAAATTTTTATAATAAGCATATATTCAAGGTATTATTTTGATAATGTTTTTAATTCAGGAAGATTATAATGAAATGATACATGTGCAGTTTTGGCATCCTGCCAGGTAGAGAAACCTCCAGTGATTGGCAGCCATTATTATGCTCCTAGACTCCACAAAAGAAATGACAAATATGACATACACATTTAACATATGATTCTAGCCATTAATGACTTTAAAGTCTAGTAGGATTAGAGACTAAAAAAGGTAGGATATATATAAATATATACACACACATATACATGTATGTGTGTGAATGTATATATAAAGACATATATATATACACATACACTAAGATATGTGTTTATATACACCAAGATATGCAGATTATACATATATAAATATACATATTTATTTGTATAATATAATTATACATATTTATCATATATATGTATGTGCTAGCCTGCAATGCAGGAGATCCCAGTTCGATTCCTGGGTCAGGAAGATCCACTGGAGAAGGGATAGGCTATTTACTCCAGTATTCTGGCCTGGAGAACGCCATGGACTGTATAGTCCATGGGGTTGCAAAGAGTCGGCACAGCTGAGCGATTTCACTTTCACTTTACTTTAGCATATATGTGTCTGTAAGAAGTATGACAAGATAAAGAAGATTACTGCCTACAGCCCCAGAAGAAATGTCTCATTAGAATCTCATAAGCCTAGAGTTACAAGAACCTTAGAATACCAATAGATTTACCCCAAAATTTTATCTGGATAGCTAAAGAAGCAAGCTAGGACATGCGCCATCACCTCTGAAACCTTATCAAGAATGACCCATCCAACTTGGAGGGCATTATGTTTAGTGAAATAAGTCAAACAGAGAGAAATACTATATTATATCACTTATATGTGGATCTAAACAATACCACAACTAGTGAATATAACATACACGAAGCTGACTCAAAGGGGTAGAGAACAAACTCGTGGTCACCAGTGGGGCAGTGGGTGTAAGTGGGTGTACAAGGATGTACTGTATAATATATATAGTCAATATTTTATAATAACTGCAAATGAAAAGTAACCTTTAAAAGTTGTATAAAAATAAAAATTTTAAGAAAAGAATGACTCATCCATTAAATATTCCCAATGACTGTATATACAGGTTTGCCAAAGCCTTGTGACATCCACACAGCTGTGTTCTCATGAAGGTCATAGATCCATCAGTATACCCCATATTTAGGAACGCAACGCCTCCAAAACCCCACTTGCCGGAGGAGTGCCTCTGCCCTTCCCAGATCATGACAGAGGTAAACAACCCCATTTCCATCACTGGATTATTCAAGTCTTCAAGGGTGAAGAACAAGTTCTACACAGCTCTGCCCACCCTAGAGCACAGAGCCGGTACCACACTAGTGAACAGTCAAAGACAGTAAGTCCCCTACACACAAACTTTCAAGTTGCAAACTTTCAAAGATGCAATTGTGCATCAAGTTCCAACAAGGAACCAGGACCTGTGCCATCAATGTTAGTTGTGAGTGAAATTGCGGCTTGCTTCCGTCTCCTATTGCTGACAATCCTTCAGCTCTACCATCTTCCACCTGCCTCTCTCCTCCAGTGAGTAACTCTTCTTGCCTCTCCATTGGACGTCAGCCCCTGTATAGGTCAGGAAGATCTCCTGCAGATGGGTTTAGCTACCCACTCCAGTATTCTTGCCTGGAGAATGCCATGGACAGAGGAGCCTGGAGGGCTGCAATCCATGGGGGTCACAAAGAGTCGGACAGGACTGAGACTAACACTACACCTTTCAAGGCACTGTATTGTAAGATTAAAAATGTTTATTTTTGTGTGCTTGTTTTTTATGTATTATTTGTGTGAAAAGTATTATAAATGTATTACAGAACAGTATTACATAGCCGATTCTGTTAGTTGGGTACATAGGCTAACTTCGTTGAACTTATGAACAAATCGGACTTACAAATGCCCTCTTGGAATGGAACCCATTCCCATGTAGGGGACATACTATAAAGCTTCGAGAAGAGTTTTCAAGTTACCCAGAGACAAAAGGGAAGAAAACAGGCTCAGGAAGCCAGGGCTCCCGCCTGAAGAAGCCTTTGGGGAGAGGGTGTGATTTGAGGCTCATGTGTCTGACGGAAGATAAGGGACCCTTCTCCCCTTCCAAACCCAGCGCTGCTCTCTTGGTGGCTCCCTTCTCCCTGAGAACTCACACACAGAAGAAGACAGCGGCAGACACTGCACATCGATGCTGGTCTTCTGAAGAGAGGAGGAAGCTAAAAACTCAAGGAAGGCTGGCCACCACTGAACAAAGGAGCCGGACAGCTGGGAGGCAAAGTGTCTTACAGGAACACAAGAGTTACTAAGTGACGCAGAGCTTAACGTTCAAAGGACTTCAGAGAAGAAAGTACAAGATGCAAATTTCTCCAAAGCTCACTGGCTGCTAGTACAGACGATCCCCCCCACCCACCTAAAGAAGGAACTCCAGTTGTAAAAGCTTTTGATGGGAAGGGGGAAGGAACCATGGGGAGGGAAGGGGAACCGAGAGAAACAATGACAGCTCTGTGGGGTGGAGGCAGGGGGACTTCCAGGGTGAGATTTCAACACACAGCTCCCAAGGCAAACTTTCAGGGTTCTTCTCCTCTAGCTCACAGGGATAGTGAACCTCCCAAGTTTAAAAGGTTTTCAGGGAACCAAGTGGCTCTGGTGTCACCCACCACCTGCCTTTTACTTGCTTCCTCAGCCTGTCTCTCCCAAAGGAATGAAATCCACAATCCCCAGCTTCACTTGCTTTCACTATCACACAAGAGCAAGAAGCAGGAGCGAAAGGCTGAGGCTATCTCTAGATAAAACCTATTTTCACATTGAACTTGTGGGGCTGCAGAAACAGAAAGCAGAAACCTGATGATGAAGAGACCCTTGGGAGGAGAATACCACTCTGAATCACTGTATCTGGGAGACACTTTTAGGATGAGCAGTAAGAATGCTCCAGATGTATGGCAAGGTGGGGAATGCTCACACCAGACCCAGGGTTTGCAACTGGGGTGCTCAAGCTGGGCTGATTTTGCCCTCAAGGGAAATGTGGGAACAGCTAGAGACATTGTTGGTCGTCACAACTCAGGGAGGCAGGGAGAAGGAGACTGCTTCTGGCACCAAGGACCAGTGGGGCTGCTAAACAACCTACAACGCAAAGGACTGCCCTCTCACAACAAAGAACTCCCCAGTCCCAACGTCAACAGCACCAAGGCTGAGAGATGCTTCCTTCCCCAGATAAACCGCATCCCTGCAGCCATCTCCAGAACCCCTAACCATCCTATCTGAAATAAATATTTGCCACCCCCCTGACCGGGCAGTTACCTCGTCACACAAGTCCACTTATCCTGTGTGTGTGTGTGTGTGTACGTGTGTGTGTGCTTGGTTGCTCAGTCATGTCCAACTCTTTGCAACCCCATGGACTGTAGCCCACCAGGTTCCTCTGTCTATGGGATTCTCCAGGCAAGAACACTGAAGTGGGTACCCATTCCCTTCTCCAGGGGATCTTCCCAACCCAGGGGCCGAACCTGGGTCTCCTGCACGGCAGTCGGATTCTTTACCAGCTAAGCCATCAAAAGTTTACTTACCCTGTGAGCAATATCAAACATCAAATACATATGACAGGCAAATCCTGTATCCTCAGAGTACCTGGCTCTTCTCCCAGCAGACATTTTAAGGGCACTCCTGAAGACCCGAAGAGTAGATTCTTTCACAACAATTGCAATAAAAGCATGGAGCAGCCATGTTTAAAAACCTCCTCAATTATTAGGTAGATGCAGAGGCAAGAATAGCTGCACAGTTAGGATGGCCCATGCATTTCCAAAATATTCCAAAGAGAGAAAGAGGGAAAAAGAACAAACAAGATAACTCCACAACCAAAAATAGATTTTCCCCCAGGGCTCTCTCATAGCTAAAACCAGTCCCATCACTCTGAGTTGTCTTTCATTTTTTAATTGTAAAATACCATAAACATGTAAGAAAAGGGGGAAAAGGTAAATATAGAATTTAATGAATGAAAACAAACCCCCATGTAACTACACCTCGGGTCAAGAAATGGAACCATGTCCAGTGGTATCTCCCTGCCAGACATGCCTCTCCCATGCACAGAGCAAAAAATACGGATGCTATTTTGAAAGTTCTATCTTTACTCAAGGACTGGGATTTATTTTTATGTATTTACCACAAATACCAACTGCTGTGACTGCAAAGTGAACAGATTTGGGAAGGGGGGCTGTTTATGGAAACAAACTCATGGATTGTTAATTTACAAAAGCACGTAGGGGGAATGGCATGGAAGGATGCCCGGAAATAGGGCGGAAAGCCCAGACTGGGGGCCTAGAGAGAAACTCGAGTCAGAATCTGGCACCCTGGGTACGGATAATCTTTCACGGACCACAAAATGACTTCCTGTCACACAATATCATTGGAAAAACTCAATGGAATCATGTGTTTCAAGGGTGAGCAAAGCATCTCACATGTAGGAGATGATGGTCCACAGATACTGGGCTCCCTCTTCTCTCCTTGCCCATGAAAAAGGGGAAGATTGAAAAGGCCATGACTTTCGTAGGAGATTATTTGATTAGAAACTCTCCTAATTCCCAGTTCTCTAAACCCTTTCACAAAGAAGACGATACAAACCCACTTTCAAGTTCTTCTGATGACCTTGACAACGAGGCACCTAGACCAGTCCTGGAGGCCCTCCCTCTGCTCCTGGCTCACATCCCGTGCCTTTCCGTCACTTACCACAAATGTAAAGGCCTAAGTGGACTGTCAGGAAAAAACACCTCGCACCCCAGCAGGGAGCCTTCATCCATCTCTTTGAAGACGAAAAGCAACAAGGTGTGTTTATTTGTACTTGCTGCACACAGCCTCATCGACTGGCTTAGGCTGCATGAAGCCCCTCAGCTCATTTAAAAATAATAATAATAATAATAAAACCCACCTGCTCACATCACTAAGCAGATCACTCCAGGAGAAAAGGTCAAAACCCACACTCCTGGGTACACACTGGGGAAATCAAGCCTTTTCACTGACAGGTAGAAAAGGTCAGGGAGTTCCTAAAAGGTCAACCAGTAACGAGGTGAGCTGTCTAACCCCCACAAGGCCTGCCCACCATTAGACATCCTTCAGCATCCACACATTTAAACCCACTGAGCCCACCTCAGCAAAGAAAGCTGGACCTCAAACAGCCTGAGCCTTTCTCACCGGATACATTAAAAAATAATAACAGTCGAAATCGATGCTTCACTTCCCTAACACAAACAATAAAAACAAAGGAAGGAAAAAATATACACACGCATGCAAAGGTGTCTGAGAAGGTTCCTGAAAAATAGAGGCCTCCAGATTGCTCTTGAAGTGTCAGTGTCCTTCCAGTCCTACAAAGACCTGAAACCCAGACTAGGCTCCGCTCTGACCCCGAGTTTCTTCACAAACAATCAAAGGGAGAAACAAATCCAAAGTGCCAAAGCACTGGCATTTATCATCTTTCTTGTTTGATCAACTTCCCAAAAGAGGATGGAGGTGGAGGATATGGGACAGAAGGACAGGGTTTTTGGCCCACTACAAACTGACCTACCATGCAGGCTTCAGGAGACATGACTGCCCCTGTTCTCCAGTGACAAGTTAGGGCAAAGTGGAATCCCTGCTAGAAGGGTGATACTTAATATAACAGGAAAAATGCACACACTTCAACCTGCCTAGAGGTTTCTAAACTAGTAACTCATTGTAAAGGTGAGTCAAAACCACACAAGCCCAAGAAACCACAGATAACAGACAGTTAGGTGTTTGGTGACTACCACCCCCATCCTTCCCTCCCCACTATGACTGTTGTTCAGTTGTGTCCAACTCTTTGAACCCCATGGATTGTAGCATACCAGATTTCCCTGTCTTTCACTATTTCCTGGAGTTTGCTCAAACCCACTCTGACTATTCTACTTATTTTAGCCCTATTTTACACGTACACACATATTAACCAGTGCTGACCAGAGAAAGACAAAATTAACTTTACAGCTATTTTTACAGCGATGAAGACTCAACGAAAGCCACACAGTACTAACTGGGAGATGCAATAAAAGATTCTACTGGGCCGCAGGCAGTTCCCTGAGGACATGCACAAGACCTGGCTTCTGGACTGTCCTACTTGGGTTTTATCAGGGGACACACAGGGTCAATGCAAATAGAAAGCATGGATCTAGGCAGGTCTTTGTGTCTGAAATGTCCAGGAAACCTCCCAGTTCTAACAGCCTCCAAATAATCACTCTTCCCTACCTGTGACTGCCAACGTCCCCTGGGAACCCTCTCCCTGGGGTGGCTTAGTTCAGGACAAACAGGACACTCTGACCCACACCTGGTTAAAAGTCCACAGCAGCCATCAGCATTCCACCATCCCTGGAAGCCGCAGAAAACCCACAGACATCTAAGCGGGAGTCTTGGAGAAGTGGGGATGATGTCATAGGTCTTAGAGTGGGGGAAGGCTACCCAGCAGATTCTCAGGATGGCCAGGACCAGGGACTCTGAAACAAGGAGGAGGGTTTGTCTTTCCTAGTGCACATCCGGCAGGGAGGGAAAGCCTGGAATTAAGTGAAGCTCAACTTCCCCAACAAACACACCCCCAAAGATACTTCCACCTCAAGTAGCTAGAAGTATCTGGGAGAATCGAGCATGAATTAGACATGTAGATGGCATCAACTTCAAGCAAGCCAGCTTCTTGATGAAGAAAGTTCACACTGCCCTGTCATCTACTTTCCCGTGCATCAGCTGCCCAGAAATAAATATGGGGGGGTCAAGGGCCTGCCGACCCTAGGAGGGGCAGCTGACAGCTGCGACCAGAGGGCAGGGGCCGGGGAACAGCTCCGGGTTGGAATCTGGAGCGTGTCCACATCAGCAGAAAAGTTCCAGGGAACGTCACGCTACTCCTGAAGACCTCAGGGTGCACACGCTAAAGGCAATGCCAGGTTCAAAGGGCGGCAGATGAAGCCCGTGCCCTCTCCCAGGGCATCTTGCCGGACAGGGCGTCCACCGTAGGGCGAGTGGGGGTGATCAGATGATTTAAATAAATGTCCTGCTCCCAGAATCAGTGGGAAAGATGAATAATTCCCAGGTCTGGCCCTGCTTCATCTCCCTTTGCCCAAACCAAACACAGTCCCAGGGAGGAATGGATGGGAAGGGCGATACCACCCGCCCCGCGGACCAGGTAGGAAACTGAGGCACGGGGGTGCACACAAGAGAACCCAAAGGGGCCCTGGGGGGGCTATCGCAGCACCCAGCCCCCGCGTCTGGGATGCTGGGATCAGGGAAGCGTTCTCTCCTCTCCCCACCCTTCTCCCTTTCTTCTACACAACACACAACACACACACACACACACACACGCACGAACTCTCCAGCTACGCCCAATCGGGGCAGCTGCCGGGCTCCCCAGAGCCGGACTGCACACAAAGCCCCGCCCGTGCACACACCACACAGCACAAGCCGGCGCGCACGCCCACACAATAGGACGGCGCGCACCCCGCCGCGGCCCCTCGCCGGGGTCCCGGCCAGCCCGGCGCCGGGGTCCGCCCTCTGTGCACACCCGCGCCGGGAGACGCAGCCCGGGCCAGGGGAGGGGGCACGATCGCAGCCCCGCCGCCGCGCCCCGCGCCCCGCAGAAAGTTCTCCGGACGCCCCCCGACTCACCCGCGGCGCTGCTCAGCAGCAGGCACAGCGGCCCCAGCAGCCACATGGCGCGGCCGCCGCTCCTGCCGCCCGGCGCCGTCGCTGCCCCCGCGGCCTCGGCGACGACCCCGCCCCTCGCCGCGCCGGCCCCGCCCCCGCGGCCCCGCCTCCCGCCCGCCCCGCCCTCTCGGCCCGGCCGGCTCGGCCCCGCTCCGCGAAGTTTTCGCGAGCATCAGGGCCGCGCGCCCTCCGCGTCCTGCCCCGGGTGTCCAGACTCAGAGAGGCCGCCAAAGGGGCCACGGAGGGTCCGGCCCTGGCGGCTGCTCGCCATCAACCCCCTCTGGCTGCGAGGATCTAACAGTCCAGGCTCGGTCCTCGCCTTCTCTTTCTCTTTTTCCTCCCACTTCTGTTCCTCCATCCTCCGAGGATGCAGCGCTCACCACTTCCTCAAGTCCCAAACTTGAATTCTTTACAGAACTAACTACAAAGTGAGTTTACTCCAGGGAGGGAAAGGAAGAGTTGAAAGAATCGGCCAAGTGTTATGAAAGAAAAAAAAAAAAAAATATATATATATATGTATTATTTTTAGTAGCAACATGGAATACGACAAGTGCTTCTCAAACTTTTCAAATGCATCGGATGCACCGGGACTCTGACTCAGTAGGTATTGGGTGGGGCCTGCGATTCTGCTTTTCTGAGAAGCTTTCAGGTGATTTGGAAACTGATGGTGAACCACAGGTGGAGTAGGCACACAGCTTTAGCCTGTGCTTTATTTCCTCTGGATCCTGTCTGCCTAGACCAAGGGACTTTGGGGCCCCAGTTTGCAGAAAAGGAAAGTATATGTGAAAGTAGAAGCCCAAATACAAAAAGAACAGCTGCTCCTGTGCAGCTGGGGCTCCAAGACAGCACTGGTGACAATTCCTAGAGGATTTAGACGGAGGAAGAATCAATGACGCTTTCGTTGTCCACTCTCCCGCCCCTTCCATCTCCAGAAAAAAAAAAGCAAGAAAAAAATGCAAGTCATCACCCCAAACTGGAAATATCCATTAACTGAGAAATGGATAAAGAAACTGTGTCCTGTCACTTAATGCAGCAACAGGTGCTGCTGCTTTAGGCACTCAGTCGTGTCCAACTCTTGGGACCCAGTGGATTGTAGCCTTCCAGGCTATATGGTTCTCTGTCCATACAGGTCTCCAGGCAAGAATACTGAAGTGAGTTGCCATTTCCTGCTCCAGGGGATCTTCCTGACCCAGGGATTGAACCCCGGGTCTCCTGTACTGCAGGCAGATTCTTTACCAACTGTCACAAGTGGCTCAACATGAATGAATCTCAGAAGTGTGCTAGGAGAAAGAATCCAGGCTCCAAGGGGGCATTCTGTATGACTCCATTTATAAGACATGAGGGATGAAGACAAGGAGGGAAGCAAAGCCATAGGGACCAAAATCAGCTCAGTAGACACCAGGATCTGGCCTGGGGAAGAAGGACCAGTGCAAAGGGTCACAAGGGAACGTTGTGGAGCAGTGAGACTGTTCTGCAACTTGATTATGGTAGTGGTGGTGGCTATTGTATACAACATATACATAATGTTATGCATTTGTGAAAACTTAGAGAACTACATCCCTAAAACCCACACCTAAAGCAAGTGCATTTTACTGTATATAAACCATACCTGTTTGGAGGAGCTGGGAGGGCATGGTTGCTGAAACTGCTGGTAAGGGAAGTTGTAGAGGGGATGCCCACATTAGATTTAAGATGAACTGGAGAAACCACAGAGGATACTGAGATTCAGTGTCTCTGCATTTTAATTATCTGCTCTAGGCTGGAAATATAAAGGTTAAAGTGGATCAGGTCAAAATTTTTAAAATAACAACAATGGTTCAAGGTAATGAGAATATGTGATGCCATGTAGGCAAGTTGAGCAAGTTCCATATTACAAAGTACTTTGTTAAATATGGAAAACACAAACAAAAGCTCCAAAACATTTAGCATCTGGGGGTTTTCTTCTGGGGTCCATGAGGACTAGGGTGCTCATCTCATGGGCTTCAGAGAATTGTAAAACCCCCAATATTTTATGCAAATTTCAAGTATGTATGAGGTCATACATTTTTCCAGGAAGTGTGTTGTAATGAAGCCTCGGACCGCTGATAATGATACAAAAGAAGGCAAATAATTTCTCCTACAGCTGTTCATTTGCCTCCAAACATTAGAAATGTGGAAGAAGGGACTCTCAAGAGTCTTCTCTAACACCACAGTTCGAGAGCATCAGTTCTTCGACGCTCAGCTTTCTTTATGGTCCAACTCTCACATCTATACATGACTACTTGAAAAACCATAGCTTTGACTAGACGTACCTTTGTCAGCAAAGTAATGTCTCTGCTTTTGAATATGCTGTCTAAATTGGTCATGGCTTTTCTTCCAAGGAGCAAACGTGTTTTAATTTCATGGCTGCAGTCACCATCTGCAGTGACTTGGGAGCCCTCAAAAATAAAGTCTGTCTCTGTTTCCATTGTTTCCCCATCTACTTGCCATGAAGTGATGGGACCAGATGCCGTGATCTTAGTTTTTTGAATGTTGAGTTTCAAACCAGCTTTTTCACTCTCCTCTTTCACTTTCATCAATAGGTTCTTTTATTCCTCTTTGCTTTCTGCCACAAGGGTGGTGTCATCTGCATATCTGAGGTTATTGATATTTCTCTGGCAATCTTTTTTTTTTTCCCCCTCTGGCAATCTTGATTCCAGCTTGTGCTTCATCCAGCCTAGCATTTCGCATGATGTACTCTGCATATAAATTAAATAAGCAAGGTGACAATATACAGCCTTGACATACTCCTTTCCCTGTTTGGAACAAGTTCGTTGTTCCATGTCTGGTTCTCACTGTTGCTTCTTAACCGGCATACGATTTCTCAAGAGGCAGGTCAGGTGGTCTGGTATTCCCATCTCTTGAAGAATTGTCCACAGTTTTTTGTGATCCACACAGTCAAAGGCTTTGTTGTAGTTAATAAAGCAGAAGTAGATGTCTTTCTGGAACTCTCTTGCTTTTTCTATGATCCAGTGGATGTTGGCAATTTGATCTCTGGTTCCTCTGCCTTTTCTGCCAGTTCGTTGGAATTTTATCAAAAGCACAGGACCCTCAGCTTCCAGAAAATGTAATAGGATCCAGTGCTAATTGTTCAGATCTCAGGGAGCCAATCCCAAGTCTTTTTTTACAGTTAGTTTCATAAAAATAAAAATCAGAGTGCTTCATGGCTCTTATTTACCAAAAATGAGACACTCTGAGCTTGGATGTGTGCTTCAAATATTGCTTCACATTGCTAAAGAAGGGAGGAAAGAGCTTCGTCTCACCGTGGTCTTTGGTAGAATGATCTCTAGTTCTCATGCTTTTTCTCATCAACTCCTCACAGCAGCTCCAGCCACATCACACATGAAGATAGCACAAACTAGACTTGAGCTCAGCTTCTTCTTCACTATGCAGTTGCTAAGTCGTGTTTGACTCTTGGTGACCCCATGAGCTGCAACTTGCCAGGCTTCTCTGTCTTTCACCGTCTCCCAGAGTTTGCCCAAACTCATGTGCATTGAGTCGGTGATGCCATCCAACCATCTCATCCTCTGTCGTCCCCTTCTCCTCTTGCCCTCAATCTTTCCCAGCATCAGGGTCTCTCTTCCAATGAATTGGCTTTTCGCATCAGGTGGCCAGAGTATTGAAGCTTCAGCTTCAGCATCATTCCTTCCAATGAATAAGCTTCTTCTTACCTGTGCTCCAGTTCTCTTCACTCCCTAGTCTGTGACTTTGGGCAAATGATTAGACTCTCTGAGCTTTAGTTTCCTTATCTGTAAAATGGGAATAATAAGAGACCCTAGATCTTAGGGTTGCTGTCAGGATTCAGTGAGCTATGTGAAGTCTTTTGCACAGGACCTTGCACATAATAATTGCTCAAGAAAAAGTAGATGCTGGTGTGGTTGTGGTTACGGTTCACACTAAAAGGAAGCTGCTGTGATAGCCAGTCTCCAAGATGGCACTCAGAGATCCTTGGCTTTTGGTATTTGTGCTTTCTGTCGTCCCCTCCCATCATCCCTCTTATATTGGCCTGGCTGACAGCTGTGACCGGTAGATACTGTGGAAGTGGCAGAGGGTACCCTTGAAGGCTGGATCACAAAGGACATAGCACTTTCTTCCTTGCTCCCTCCATCCCTTGCTCTGGACGAAGTCAGCCACTGTGTTGGGAGGACACTCAAGAAGTCCTGTGGATAGGCCCACAGGGAGAGGGACTGAGCTTCCTGCCAGCTTGGAATGAACCATCTTGGCAGCGGAACCTTCAGTCTCAATCAAGCCCTCAGATGACAGTGCCTGGACCAATATCTGACCGGCTATTGTAAGAAATCCTAAGCTGGAACCACCCAGCCACTCCCAAATTCCTGATCTACAGAAACTGTCAGAGATCATAAGTATGTATTGTTGTTTTAAACCACTGACTTCCAGGTGATTCTTTATTTAGCAATAGATAACTAGTACTTCTGCCTTTAAAGCCATCCAGGGGATTGACTCAATGATTCGATAGGATCTTATAAATGACTGCACAATTGGAAAACACTTTGAATTTTGACTGCTGCTTAGTAAGCACTCAAATGTTTGTTTTATTGTTATCATGGTTTATTCTGAAATTGCTGTCATTATCATCACCTTTTTTCCAAAGCACCTAGGCCACATTCAGACTTTAAAAAAGGTTTTAACTCTAGGAAGAGTAAAGATGTGGGTAGAACTAACAAGCAGAGGAAGAGCCGCGGGACACCAGAGACGGGGAGAAACTACTCACAAAATGTTTACCAGAAACTAGTAGACATTTGCTTCATAAAAATCATGCAGAGAGATGGTAGATGGCCTTGCTCCCTTCCTCCCCCAGTTATTTCCTTGGCTCACAGTTTCACATTTGCGCCATCCTTCCTGCCCTATGCTCTCCCTGTCATTCACCTGATTTTTGTTCTTCCTGGGATGTGAAGAAAGCAGAAATTCGCTTGAGGATACAGTCACAGAAGGCTCATTCCCCTCCACACGGAGTGGATGCTGGAATCTGCCGGCTGAGAGGCTGCCTGGTGGAAGAAGATGACTGCGCTCTTCCCAAAATGTATGCTCACTGTCTCTCCGCACACGCGACTATCATGACTCCACAAAGTCAGGTAAGCTACTCCACAAAGGCTTTGGAGCAGCGTGACACACCCGGGCCCCTCAGCCCCACCACTTACTAGCTCTGTGAGGCTGAGAAAGTCACTTTCTCTGTCTTTCAGAGTCAAATTACTCTGAGTGTCATTTTCCTGTGCAGTGGGTGTGCCAGTTGTGCCCACCTCCTGGGGCTGGTGTATGAAGCAGGAGGACTCACTGATTCCCTCACTTATTTGACAGTTGTTGAGAGAGAAGTGTGTCAAACACTGTTCTGGACTCTGGTTTGCTGCTGTGAACTCACCTTTCCTTGTACTCACAGAGCTCACAGTCTAACTGGGGAGACAGACAGACATCAAATTGACATGCAATACAGTGTCCTTTATCATAAGGGCTATGTGAGGCATTCTGCAGTTTCTGACTCACAGTCTTCATTTGTTCAGCCCTTATTTGCATTACTCGCTGAGGGCCTACATTTGAGGGGTAAGTAATACCAGGAAGCATGAAGGTTAAAACTTCAAATGTCTGCAGTAGGCAACCTCTGAGATGGCCCTCAATGATCCCACTTCCTGGAATTCACACTTTTACGTCATTCCCTCCCTTGAATGTTGCTGGATCTATGACTCAATTCTTTTTTTTTTTTTTTTTTTATGACTCAATTCTAACAAAGAGAATACAGCCAAAGTGTTCAAACCTGTGCTCAGTCACTCAGTCAGGCCTGACTCTTGGTGGCCCTATGAAGTATAGCCCTCCAGTCTCCTCTGTCCATGGGATTCTCCAGGCAAGAATACTGCAGGGGGTTGCCACGCCCTTCTCCAAGATATCTTCCTGACCCGGGGATCAAACCCATGTCTCTTATGTCTCCTGCATCAGCAGGCGGGTTCTTTACCACTGCTGCTGCTGCTAAGTCACTTCAGTCGTGTCCGACTCTGTGCGACCCCATAGACAGCAGTCCATCAGGCTCTCCCGTCCCTGGGATTCTCCAGGCAAGAACACTGGAGTGGGTTGCCATTTCCTTCTCTAATGCATGAAAGTGAAAAGTGAAAGTGAAGTCGCTCAGTCATGTCCAACTCTTAGAGACCCCATGGACTGCAACCTACCAGACTCCTCCATCCATGGGATTTTCCAGGCAAGAGTACTAGAGTGGGGTACCTTTGCCTTCTCCCACTAGGGCTACCTAGATCATACCAACACTCAGGCTTCTGTTTCTTTCTGTCTCTCTCCCTATCTACCTCACCATTTGCCAATTTCCAAACTGTACTATGGAAAGATTCAATTGGCAAGGAAGCGTAAAGGCCTCTAGCGACAGCTCGTGAGGCACTAAGACCCTCAATCCAATGAGCCCACCAACAACTGAATCCCACCAACAACCAAATGACTGAATTTGGAGGCAAATCTTCCCCTTAGTCAAGCCGTCAGATGAGATCCAACCCTAGCTGACTGCTTGGCTACAACTTCATGAGAGACCTTAAACAGAGGAACCCAGCTAACAGTGCCCAGATTCCTGACCCAGGAAAACTGGAAGATTATATGTTTGTTGTTTTAAGGCACTAAATTTTGAGATAATCGGTTATAGACCAACAGATAACTAATACAAAAGCCTTACTATAAACATTGAGTCTGTGAACATTCAGCATTATTGAATCTCACTTACCCATTAGCCTGAGGAAGGCAGTAGGAAAGAATTGTCATTAACCAAGTATCTGGATCAAACATTGTGTATTTATGATCACATCTATCTTCACAGCAATCTCTGAGTTGAATGTTATGATGCTTTTTGCACAGATGGGGAAATCTGAAGTGCACAAGTGACTGGCCCAAAATAACCCACAAAGTAAACCAAGATTTAAAGCCAGATCCTTTTGATTCCAAAGGATTCCCACAATACCATTCTGAACCTTGCTGCCTTCTATAGCAAAACAACATCTTATACATAAAACTTAGAAGGTGTTAGCAGCTTGAAAGGTAATGCGCTCACTGGATTTGGGGCTAGGCAGGTAAAAATCCTCAGCACATCAAATGGAACTTGATTTATTATGCAATACAATTCAACTCCCAGAAAACTTTTCTGGATGTGTCTAATTATAGTAGTTCCCACACCCCTAAAAATGCTGAGTATGAGAGTTCTCCTGGCTAGAAATTAAAGTCATCCCAGAGCTGCCAAATGTATAGATATATTTTTAAATTGTCAGACTAATCTACAGAGAAATACTGCTGGGAACCAGCACAGTTCTTGTAATTCATGTTTAATAAAGTCACTAGCTTGAGGAAGAGAGATCTTCTGACATCTATAAATGAAAAATTTGTACCATCTGAAAGGATGAAAATTTTACCCCTCATTTAGAAAAAACATGCAGCTTGTTATTTATTTTAATGCCTCAGTTTTACTGCCCCTTGAATGAAGTTGTCTACACCCTTAAAAGAGTTATTTTTCATTTGTGATCAGGCCTGGAACCAATGAACAATTATATGAAAAAGAATTTAACCTGAAATTTATTAACTGGGCCTTGTTGCCAGCTTTCATCACAGACATTTTTTTTTCTTTCTCATTTGGAAAAGGGGGGGAAAGGTAGATTTATTAAATGCATAAATCTATTCTTGGTTTATCAGTTTGAGAGGGAAAACTGTCATTGAATTATAGACAATAGATCTGCGGTGTGCAATATGGTAGCCTTTAGCTGCTTGTAGCCCCAAGTAGATATACTGAGCACTTGAAATGTGGCTATTATGATAGAAGCTAAGTAAAGCCAAACTGAATTTCAGGGACAGTACAAAAAAGAATGTAAAAGATCTCAATAATATTTACACTGACCATAGGTTGAAACTTCAGTAGTGTCCGACTTTGTGTGACCCCACCAGGCTCCCCCGTCCCTGAGATTCTCCAGGCAAGAATACTGGAGTGGGTAGCCATTTCCTTCTCCAATGCATGAAAGTGAAAGGTGAAAGTGAAGTCGCTCAGTCGTGTCCAACTCTTAGCGACCTCATGGACTTCAGCCTACCAGGCTCCTCTGTCCATGGGATTTTCCAGGCAAGAGTACTGGAGTGGGGTGCCATTGCCTTCTCCGTTTAGATGTATAGGTTTATATAAAATAATATTCAAATTAACTCCACTGGTATGTTACTACTTTAATGTGGAAATTTTTAAATTTCATATGTAGCTTGCATTTGGGGCTCACAACATATTTCTTTTCAAGGTAACGGATAATAGATGTTTTATCTGATGAATGGCCACATGACATGTCTGCTCTCCTGGCATCACTGTTAAACGTAAGTTCACTTGAAGATCACTGACTTGAGAGAAACTTTTTTTCTCCCAGGTTCTCCATGGAAATAATTTTGTTCCCAATCCCTCTTAACCTCATATTCTAGTCATCCAAGTCAATGAGATAAAAGTGATTTTAATGTCATAATTTCAATATTACAAAGGCACCACAGGGTCCAAAAGAAGGAAGGGAAGGAAATGAATAGAGAAGAAAGGAAGCGTCTTTTTAAACATTATGAACATTTGATGCTTGGGTTCTGAAAAGAACCCAACACTCAGTAAGATTTCCTGAAGTAAGATTTCAGTAGGGAAATTTATACAGTAATTAACTAACAAGCCAAAAATGATAGGGGATATTCACTCAGTGATAAATGGGAGACAATGTTTCCAGCATGCCTAGGTCTGATCTCCTTCCTTAAGCAACAGACTCTTTCATAGACAAACAGGTAAGCAGTAGGCTTTAACACAAGTACTGAAAAAAAAATCATCTGGAAGGTAAGTAGGTTTACATTTTTAATCTGACATTATTGGAACATTCTTCCTGCACCATGAAAACTCTGCTTTAATAATTTATATTGTTTTTCTCTGTTCACCTCAGCCTCTTTTAAACAGCCTTCTTTTAAATACCTCTTCAAGTTAGATTCTCTGGGCTTGATTGATTTTAATGTTTAAAAGCTTAATTTTGGGGCACTGTCTGATTGCCTGATCTGGAGCTGATGCTGTGTGGGTTTGCAGTTCAGTTCTGGAGGGCAGGGTTGTAGAGAAGAGGGATTTTTTGTGTGTGTGCATCTTTCAGTGAATTCTCACCCCCGGAGTGGAAGAGAAGGAACGAAAGGGACAAGAAAGGGAAATTTTTTTCTTTACAGTTTCTAGGACCCTTCTACCTGCAAGTAATGAAAACACGGTAGAATTACAGGTATTATTTGCTTCTGTACATTACAGACATTGATCACAGTTCTTTAAGACCAGCTGGTACTTTTACCTTGTTATTCAAGCCATAAATCTGGGGATAACCCTGGACTTCTCACTCACTTTTCCCCAACAATGTCAGTCACTGAGATTTGTTAATTCTACCTACTTAATGCCTCTTGAATACAATTCACCCTTCTCCTACCCTCCAGCCACTCCCTTCTTTCAGATCCCCTGCACCTCAACCTGAGTTGCTTCAACCTTCTTCTCACTGGCCTTCCTGGGTTTTGTTTCGCTGCCATTCAATCTGCTTAAAACTTCCGTGGCTCCCTATTACCCGCAGGACAAGCTCGGACTTCTCAGCTGAATATATCTTTCATGAGCTGCTACTGGGGCTGTCATGGGGGTTGAAGGCAGAGAGGAGCATAAGGGTGAGACCAGAGGAGTGGGCAAGAGATTTGGGGCATGTTAAGGAGTGTAGTCTTTATCCTGGGCACAATAGGAAGTCACAAATGGTCAGTTTCAAGCTGGGTCATGCACGAACAGAGGTGCTCTGGTTAAAAGCAAGGGTTCTGGGATCAAACTTAGCTTCAAAGCCTGAACATGCCACTTTAGCTGTGTGTCCTTGGGCAAGTTACTTAACCTTTCTGAGCTGGTTTTTTTCAACTGTAGAAGGGAGATTAAGACCCCATGAAACAGATACAATTATGACAGTTAAATGAGGTACTTACTATGTACCTAGCACAGAGTAAGCACTTGACTAACCATAACTAACATTACCACTAACTCTAAATCTTCCTACACTTCCTCCAAGAAGCACTCCATGAGCCCTCAAAACTGAGTTAAGCCTCATCCCCATGTGTTCTTGTAACACTTTGTATTTCTCCTTGTTGGTAGGACTTATGAGTCTGTATCTTAGTTGACCATTAATATGTCATTTCCCCCATCAGACCATGATTTCCCTAAGGCTGGGAACTCTGGCAAGAAGTTACTTTGACATTTACTAATTGAACAAATACCTTAGATCACCTCCTACTTTGATTCACCTGATCTCTTTTGTCCTATCTTTATTTCCACCTTACAGTTGAGGAAATAGAGGCTCAGAGAATCAAGCCATAATTCCACAGTCCTACAATCAGTGACCATCAGAGCTGTGATCCGCCTCTGGCCTCATATCTCACAATGGCCAGCTGGGCAGGAAGAAAACCTGAGAGCAGTAACACCCTCTAAAATGACCTTCCCGGAGCAGGACGAGTGTCCTCACTCAGCCTCACGAAATGGCAAAGTGCAGGAATAAAACATTTCAGCTGGAAAAACAATAGATAGCCAGAAATCAACCCCAATTCTACCAGAAGTCATAATTCCAGAAAACAGAACTACAGACACAAACGGCAATATACTCCAAGATACACATAATAAAATCACCTTGGCAATGCCTGTGCCCTTGTGGCCAAACCAGGGAGGGACTGAATTTAAAAGAGAACCAGTGAAAGCAAAAGGAGAAGTGGCAGGCAGAGGATGGGATAGTTAGATAGCATCACATACTTAATGGACGTGAATTTGAGCAAACTCCAGGAGACAGTGAAGGACAAGAAAGCCTACTGCAGTCCATGGGGTTCCAAAGAGTCAAATACTCCTGAGTGACAGAGAACACAACTGGAGGACTTTTACCCACATGAGCCCATCCAAAGAGGTGTGCCTGTCCACCCACAAGGTTCAGCTCCCTGCCACGTAGCCAAGAGCCCGGTCGTGGTGAAATGCCAGAGTAATTACAATGAAAATTTCCAAGGGGGAAAGATCAGGCCGTGGTAATGCTAGAAGCTGTCTGCGTGGGCCAGTTGGCTCAGCTCTCTCAGCATGGGGCCAAAAAAGCCAAAGTGGAGGCTGATAGTGTTGGGGGCCAGTTGGCTTTGCCCTGAAGGAAAAAAAAAAAATGTTCTCTGGTCACTGGCTAGAGTCTTCATCCTGCTCAGATTGTCCTGCCAGTGCCGGTATCCGGGATCAAAAATGGCTAGGGCAAAGGACTCTGGAGAACCTACTGCCAATCTTGACGACCAGGGCTGACATTCAGGCAGCACACACCAGTACAGAGAGCTGACTGTTGGAATACAGACTCGGAGTCCCCTGAGTGTCCCTCACATCGCCCCAGATGCCCAGCTCCTCCCCAAGGCAATACTGAGAAGCGGCAGAAAAGGAAGAGAGATATAGAAGCACCCAGCTTCCAGTATTTGGGGGGAGCAATCTGACGTCACAGAGTTTGCTAAATGTGTAACCAAATGAGGCAATGTTTATCAGTTTGTATGTTTCTAGATTTAAATAAACTATCAAATGAGGGCAAAAAATGTCTCAACATTCATCTTGAATTTGAGTTCCAAAATTAGTCTTCCTGAGAATAGAAAAGCTTTTCCATAAAAACCACAAGTAGATACTTACTGAGTTTTCTCAGTTGGGATTCCCCCAAACAGCAGAGCTTGAGATGAGAACGTGGACCAGGCGGTTTCATGGGAGGTGATCCCAGGAAGCAGGAAGGGAGTAAAGCCAGAGGGATGACAGGGGACAGAAATCAGTAAAAGGAGCATTTGTTGAGCTGGTTAACACTCTGAGCAGCTGAGACTCACCCCTGGTGTGCACCCTCTGGGATCCATGGAGACCACACCTCAAATTATCTCTCTGAATTCGGAAATGAGACATTTATGCATAGACTCCTGTCCCTCATTGGTTGTGTTAACCATGTGAGCTTGTCCCACTTTGGAAAAACTCTTGATGCAGCAAAACCAAGAGGCTTGGTGACGCTGGAGGTAGGATCCAGCCAGAGTGTGGGCAAAGTTGCCCACTATAGCCACGGCCCAAATCCCGTGGGGCCAAGTGATGAGGCTTCTAAGATATGCCAGGCATCTTACATTCCACAGATAGGTCCTGTCCTTTTCTTTATTTTCATAAGAAGAGGCTGAGACACAAGAAAGGTAAAGGTCGCAGTGCTAGGAGATGGCTGAAGACTCAAACCTGCCTTCTTCAGCTCCTGAGTCAAAACATTTAACTTCATCAAAGTATTTCCTAAAATGGGACTTCACAAAAGATTCTTTTAAAAGCAACTATTTGTGGATGTGTGGGAGGGAGGAAGAAACAATAGCAGGGAAGATTTTATAAACACACTCCCTTCTTTTTACAGAAATAAGGAAGACAGTCAATCTGGCCATAGATTTTTTAAAAACTCTTAAAAATGTCTTTGAAAGACTTAAAGACACAGAATGACAAACAATCCCCTAACCCCAGTACTCAAAGATGCTATTTTTTTAAAAGTACAAGTTGCTTATTGAGCTTCCCTGGTGGCTCAGTGGAAACAAATCCGCTGATGCAGAAGACCCGGGTTAGATCCCTGGGTAGAGTAGATCCCCTGGAGGAGGGCATGGCAACACACTCCAGTATTCTTGCCTGGAGAATCCCATGGTCAGAGGAGCCTGGCCATGGGGTCACAGCTTAGCAATTTAAAAATAACAACAAAGTTGCTATTATTCTAATGAAAGCCCAATGGATACTGAGAGTACCGTAACCCCACCTCAGCACTAGGAAGGCTGTGGACCAATTATTTAGTGTAATTCTTTACACAATCTATGATTCTTCTGGGCTTGGAATTTTTTTAAGAGGTCAAAACATGGCTTTCTCTGAAACAAAGCAAAAATGTTTTGGGTAGAGTTATAGGCATGTAACAATTAGATGAAGAAGGAGAGCTGATACAGCCAGTGTGCAGCTGGCCTACCTAGAATCAGAGTGGATGAGAATTAAAATTTGGGATGAATTTACTATCTGGGTTCTCATCCTACTGGGAACGTAGGGTAATGTTATGCATGCATGTACCAGTCATCCTCAGAGTTAAGCAAACCCAGAGATCAGGTCCCTGGTAGACGGTCTCCAGGAAGGTGAGGGGTTACTTTTTACACAGACAATAAAGGCCACTAAAATGACATGGTTCCTCTCGGAGCTCTTTGGGCTCTGTCTCCCCAGTATCACACCTCGTGCTCATTGTCCATTTGATTTCACTGAAAGGTTCTGTGAGTAAATCTCTAGCTTCTGAGGCATGACTGAAACCCAGTTGGTTGCTCCCATTCTCTACCCTTGCACTGTCTTTCCAAGTTTTCTTAAATTTGATGTCTGCCCTGCTTTAGATAAGTTGGCAATGTTGCATCTGATACTTGTTCTTTGAAGACTGCACTTCTGCTTGGTAATTTACAACTAGGAAGTCCCTATATGCACTTTGGAAGAAAAGCTATGACTAAAGCATACTAAAAAGCAGAGACATTGCTTGCTGACAAAGGTCATCTAGTCAAAGCTATGGTTTTCCCAGTAGTCATGTATGGATGTGAGAGTTGGACTATGAAGAAAGCTGAGTGCCAAAGAATTTATGCTTTTGAACTGTGGTATTGGAGAAGACTCTTGAGAGTCTCTTGGACTGCAAGGAGATCAAACCAGTCCATCCTAAAGGAAATCAGTCTTGGAATATTCATTGAAAGGACTGATGCTGAAGCTTAAACTCCAATACTTTGGCCACCTGGTGCGAAGAACTGATTCATTGGAGAAGACCCTGATGCTGGGAAAGATTGAAGGCAGGAGGAGAACGGAACGACAGAGGATGAGATGGTTGGTTGGCATCACCGACTTGATGGACATGAGTCTGAGCAAGCTCCAGGAATTGGTGATGGGCAGTCAGGCCTGGCATGCTGCAGTCCATGGGATCGCAAAGAGTCCAACATGACTTAGCAACTGACCCAATATGCACTTTTTTTTATCAGTGGATGGAAAGGAAACTGAACCATCAGAAAATGCTTCAGAGTTCCAAGATATGCAAAGAGGAAGAGCTATGTAGGGTTGACAGTAAAAGAGATAGTAATTATTTCCGTTAAGTGACATTATGTTAGCCACTACACTGTAAGATCAGTCCCAAGGGGAAGTACCATTTAATAAAGCCCAGTCCAGACAGACAGAAAGTAATCCACAAGGTCTGAACTGAAGACTTTTACAAATTAAAAGAATTCTAATTTGTGAAATCTCACCCATACCCAACATGCCTCATGATTACTTTTCTTTTCTCCCAGCTTCCCTACACGATACCCTGCCTAGCACCCTCCTCCTGAAATTTCCTGGAAACATTCATTATGGTCATTTGTTCGGCACATATTTGCTCCCTTCCCTTTCCAACTGTGGGGAAAGAGACCTCTCCCCGACACTGACGTTGGCCTGGGCCAGGTGCCTTGCTTTGGCCAGTGGAGTATTAGCAGATGTAACTAGAGCAGGGGCTTCCCTGCTGGCTCGGTGGGTAAAGAATCTGCCTGCGATGCAGGAAACAAATGATACTCGGGTTCAATCCCTGGGTCAGGAAGATCCCCTGGAGTAGGGAATGGCAACCACTCCAGTGTTCTAGCCTGAAAATCCCATGGACAGAGGAGCCCAGTAGGCTACAGTCCATGGGCGCACAAAGAGATGGGCATGACTGAGCAACTACACACAGATGCAACTGGAGCAGGGGCCTTAAATTTGCTTGTGAGTTTTGCTTGACCTCGTTTGTTCTGGTGAGCTAGCATAAGAACACATCTGGGGATTTTCTGCTCATTCCATACAGGTCCCAGATCAGGGATACTTGAGGCAGACCTGACCCCATTCACAGTCTGGATCTAAGCTTAGTCAGCCCACAGTCTGAAGCAGAACCACCCATCTAAGTCCAGCCGCCACCAGCCTGATTGTAACCAAAACCAGGTCCATGTTCATTGCTACCATCAACTGTACTTTTTTCTCTCATTTGTACTAATTCTAATTAACAAAAGCCCCCCGCCCCTGCCCACCAAATTGCAGCCCCCTTTCAGAGGAGATTTAAAGGGAAAGAAATGTGGTAGAGCAAAATCAAATTTTTCATTAAGACACAGAGGGAAGAAAAAAGGCCGGAACTGTTCATGTGTTGATAATTCTAAAGCTGTGAATAACACCTATGATAATAGCTACCATTTATTTGTTCTGTGACAGGCACAGTGTTAAATAGTTTATAAATCTGAATATATTTAATTCACTCAATGCCCAAGAAGTCAGAATAACTATCACCATTTGATGGAAAGAAAACTGATGCTTAAAGAGGTTGCATATCTCGTTAAAACGTGCCGAGCTGGGATCAAAACTCAGGTTTAAGCAAATCCCAATAATTATTGAGCAACTTAGGCAGTGCACCAGTCTTAAAATGAAATGCCATTCTTCAGTGTAACAAATTGGCAAAGATTAGAAACACTCTAATACTGAATATTGGCAGGAGAATGGCATCTCATAAAATACAGGTGAGAATGTAAATTGGTGCTAACACCCTGGAAAGCAACCTGGCAATATTTGTCAAGAGCCTGAACATTTGCACACCCTTTGAATCAGTAATCCCACTTCTTTGACTATGTTCTAAACATCTATTCAGAGATGTGGCTGAAGATTCATGTATAAGATTGTTTTTCAAGGCATCTCTGAGTTTGGTAAAAATTTGGAATCAACTGAAATATAAAATAGTTCCAAAATGGTTAAATAGTTGGTATTGCTACAGGCTAGCACAATATGCAGCCAGTGAAAAATATAATTTTGTGGTGTGAGAAAAGCTTGTGCTATGGTCTGAATATTCGTCACCTTAAAATTCAAAAGTTGAGATCTTAACCCCAGTGTGATGGTATTACAAGGTGGGTCTTTGGGAGATGACTAGGTCAGGAGGGTGGAGCTGTGACAGATGAGATCAGTGCCCTTATGTAAGAGGTGCCAAGACAGCTCCCTCCCACCTTCGTACAGGTGAGGACACAGCAAAATGATGCCATCTATGAATCAGGAAATGGATTCTCACCAGACATCCAGTTTGCAGGCATACTGATCTTGAACTTCTCAGCTTCCAGAACCACGATAAAGACATTTCTGTTGTTTATAAGTCACTCAGTCTCAGGCATTTTGTTACAAGTAGCCCAAATATGGACTGGTTCCAAATGGGAAAAGGAGTGCATCAAGGCTGTATGTTGTCACCCTGCTTATTTAACTTATATGCAGAGTACATCATGAGAAATGCTGGGCTGGAAGAAGCACAAGCTGCAATCAAGATTGCCGGGAGAAATATCAATAACCTCAGATATGCAGATGACACCAACCTTATGGCAGAAAGAGAAGAAGAACTAAAGAGCCTCTCAATGAAAGTGAAAGAGGAGAGTAAAAACGTTGGCTTAAAGCTCAACATTCAGAAAACTAAGATCATGGCTTCTGGTCCCACCACTTCATGGCAAATAGGTGGAGAAACAATGGAAACAGAGGCAGACTTTATTTTGGGGGCTCCAAAATCACTGCAGACGGTGACTGCAGTCATGAAATTAAAAGACGTTTACTCCCTGGAAGGAAAGTTGTGACCAAGCTAGATAGCATATTAAAAAGCAGAGTCATTACTTTGCCAACAAATGACTCCATCTAGTCAAGGCTATGGTTTTCCAGTGGTCATGTATGGATGTGAGAGTTGGACTATAAAGAAAGCTGAGCACCAAAGAATTGATGCTTTTGAACTGTGGTGTTGGAGAAGACTCTTGAGAGTCCCTTGAACTGCAAGGAGATCCAACCAGTTCATCCTAAAGGAAATCAGTCCTGAATATTCATTGGAAGAACTGATGTTGAAGCTGAAACTCCAATACTTCGGGCATCTGATGCAAAGAGCTGACTTGTTGGAAAAGATCCTGATGCTGGGAAGGATTGAAGGCAGGAGGAGAAGAGAACGACAGAGGATGAGATTGTTGGCTAGCATCACCGACTCAATGGACGTGAGTTTGAGTAAACTCTAGGAGTTGGTGACGGACAGGGAGGTCTGGCGTGCTGCAATCCATGAGGTTGCCAAGAGTCGGACACGACTGAGCAACTTAACTAAACTGAAATATGGACTAAGCTTGTAATACACTCTAACTAGAAAAAAAAGAGTAGGATATAAAACTGAGTACATAACGTGACTCCAGTTTGGAGAGTAACACGCACGTGTGCTTGTATGTAAGGCAATACAGTGGTGAGTAAACATGCATTATTGTTGCATGGCGATTATCATTTTCTGTTGGATTTTTTTGTATTTACTAAACATGTTTTACATTTACTAAATTTTATACAGTAAGAAAATATTACTTTTGTTCCCAGAAAAGCATATTTTAAATGATTGTTTGGAAAAGCCAGGAACTATTTTCCCTGTTGAATATGAGGACAGAAGTTTTTATCTGTTTTGCTCACTGAAGTATACTCAGAGTAGCACCTGGCTCCTAGTATGTGCTCAGTAAATATTTGTTGAATGACTGAAAGACATACCCTGCAGTGTGTCTAAATCCACTGTGTATGCTGCTAGGCTTATCTATAGATTCAGAACCAGCCAACCCCCCCCCAGATAACAATCATTGTAATAGTCTTATGCATTCCCTAGAGAACACTTAGATAGGACACAGTGGGATGACTTATCTCTCTCCCCATGTCTGGGGCAACCTTGTTACTTTTCTCAGTAGAATAATTAATGAGGCAAAGAAAAGACAGTGAGGAATGCATTCCCAGGTCCATTTCCCACCCCCTTCAATGTTAACAGAAGTCTTATTGAAAGCAGTTCCTCTGTAGGGTTTGAACCTGTGACCTATGAAACCTGAAGCAGCCCCACTGCCCAGTCTTCTAGAAAGGCTTTTGTTCTGGTGGGTGGAATCAAATTGACCCTGGAGATGAGACTAGCTGGAGGTGTCTTCAAATGTTAAAAGCAGAAAACATCTGGAGGTTTCTTCCCATTCAGGCTGTCAACCGAAGCGCGTGCGCATGTGACGCTCACGCACGCACACCCACACACACACACACAGTGTCTCCATCCAGCCTGGTCTTCCACTATGGATTCTGCATGAGCAGAATGAACCTTTATTTTGTGAAGCCACTAATACTTTGGAATCTATACAATAAGATTGTGGACCAGAGTCCACCTTAGCCTGAACTAACAACATTTCCAAATACAGAGCTATGTCACTTAATGAGAGGCACCTGACTTGGGCTGCAAGGAGACCAAACCAGTCAATTTTAAAGGCACTCAATCCTGAATATTCACTGGAAGGACTGAGGCTGAAGCTCCAATACTTTGGCTACCTGACGCAAGGAACTGACTCATTGGAAAAGACCCTGATGCTGGGAAAGATTGAGGGCAGGAGAAGAAGGGGACGACAAAGGTTGAGATGGTTGGATGGCATCATCAACTCAATGGATGTGAGTTTGAACAGACTCTAGGAGATAGTGGAGGACAGAGGAACCTGGCAAGCTGTGGTCTATGGGGTCACAAAGAGGTGGACATGACTGAGGGACTAAAAAACAGCTTGAATTTACCTTGTCTTCTGGTCGGTCAGTCTGGAGGCCAGTCTGAGGAATGTCTTTCTGTTCCATCACAGGCAATTTGGAAAACTGGCCTTCCACTCAGCATGGCATTTGAGACATACACGTCTTGGCCCAAGGTGCCTACCCTGCCATTCATGAGCCACATGTAAGGCCTTGAATATATTACAGGATTTTTCTGATCCTGTTTCTCATTTGCCAAATGAGAATGAGGATTGCCATGAGAATTAAAAGGGATGAGTTATCTTTTATAAGGCATTTTTCAGAGCATAAGCACTTATTCAGTGTTAGTGGTGGAATTCGTCTTATTAGCATACAGTGTCCCTAATCTCTTGGTCTGAAGGCTAGGATAGGGTCAGCTATGCACAATTTAAAAAAAAAAGTCATCATATCCAGAGAGGATTTAGCATCCTTTGCATGTGATAGGGGTTAAGGGACAAGAGACAAAAGGAAGGCATTGAACTCCTAAACCCATAGATAAGAAGCGAGGAGAAAGACTTGTTCTTTTGATGTATTATACACCTACTTATTTATATACACCGCTTTGCTCCACAGGCGAAAAGAGAAGGCAGATTTCATGCCGTCTCATAATTTGGAAACAAAAACAGGCACTAAACCAGGGATGGGAATATAAAATAGAAGCAGAAAGTAGCTCAAAAACAGTCTCACCATGGGAAAATTCCTGCAGACTGGCTGAGTGCTAAGCTCTCTAGCTGACGGTGCAGAAGGGCCTGGTTGTGGCTGCCCAGAACAGTTCTTCACTGCTGGTCCTGACTTTCCCAAGGGAAGGCTAGAAGACAGCTCCTGGTAAAGGTGACCTGAGTGACTGGCTGGGTACCATGGCCAGCACTGTGCCATGCATACTGGGTGACCCCAGAGTCCAAGACATGACTGCCAGGCTCAGTGTGGGCGGGGGAGGGCACAGTGGGAAGAAAAGACATATCCAATTTTTGTGTTCATCACCATCACTCAAGTTCAGAGGACAGAATGTCTATCTAAAAATTTCTCTCTGGCTTGCACTTTTTAGGCCATTTAATTTTTTATTGTTGAGCATGAACAATGAAACGGAGCAGTTTCCTGTTTCCCAGCCTCCACTCTCTACTGCTGGGGAATTTGGGTTTAAACTGCCTAAGAGGAACATTTAAATTCTATAAATTAGCCTCGCTAAAGATGCTTAAGCGTTTATGAAAACATTCCTATTTTATACTCAGCTTTATAAAATCTTCAAGAAAAAAAACCCCCAAACTGCCATGGGAAGCTAAACTGGCATAGAGCGATCTGCTCAGTGCAAACATGCCAACAGCTTTACAGATGAGGCTATGCCACCAGGATTAAGAGTCTGCAGATCATTTATCAGTGACAAAACAAAGGTTCTCAGCCTCTGTACTCCAGTCTGTGGAGATTCCCACAGGCTCAGTAATGCACCTCAGAAGCAATAGACAGTATTAACTCACTTATGCCCACCTTAATGCTGGCAAAAGAAATCCCATTGTGCCAGGTCTTGGGTGCCCCCAGAGAGGTGTGTGTGCTGTGTGTGCTAAGTCACTTCAGTCATGTCCAACTCTCTGTGAACCCATGGACTATAACCCACCAGGCTCCTCTGTCTATGGGATTCTCCAGGGAAGAATACTGGAGTGGGTTGCTACGCTCTCCTCCAGGGCATCTTCCTGACCCAGGAATCGAACCTGCATCTCATGTGTCCTGCATTGGCAGGCAGGTTCTTTACCACTAGCACCACCTGGGAAGCCTGTCCCAGAGAGGTATTTTTATGTAAAACAGAGTTTAGCTCGAGGGAGACCTGCGTTTAAGTTCTGGCTTAGCTACTAACCAGCTAGTGATCTTGGACGATGGACTTAACCACTCTGAGGTTTGGTTTCCTTATCTAAAAACAAGACAATCATAACAAATTCCCTTGGTATCTTCACTTATGGACAAACAAACAAACAAACAAAAAGGGAAACAGAACTGCAACTCCATTGTGTATGAAGTGAAGTGAAAGTGTTAGTCACCCAGTTGTCTCCAACTCTTTGTGACCCCATGGAGCCTGCCAGGCTCCTCTGTCCATGGAATTCTCCAGGGAAGAATACTGGAGTGAGTACCCATTCCCTTCTCCAGGGAACTTCCTGACCCAGGGATTGAACCCGGGTGTCCTGTACTGCAGGAGGATCATTACTGTCTGAGCCAATAGGGACGCCTGTCTTTGTGTATACGTTAAATAAACGTGACGCCTATCCATCTTTCATCACTAAAAGGAGAGTGTGACAAAGAAAGCAAAAGAGAAACTCTGGTTCATTTCCCCCTTTCTCTCCTGTCCTTATTTTTTGGACTATGCCTGGACCTTCTCTGGTTCTAGGGAGAAGAGGTCACAGACAAAATCAAAGAGAGACTAAAGAAATGAATTTGGGCTTGTGATTCTGAAGGTGTTGGTTTAAGAATCATTTTGACTCTTGACTTTATAAAAATTGCCCCTTAAGTGCTTTCTTTCACATCTGTGACCTCACCATCCAGAGAGCAGGCCCCTACCCTCCCGACCAACAGACCCCACTCATGACTCCCTTAACCTCAGGGTGGCAGCCCAGGGGATCAAACACTGGTGTCCTCTGGCTGGTAGACATAAAGCCTGTTCTACAGCCTAACTTCTTTGGACATCTGATACCTACAAAGAGGGTATTAGAGCTGACATGGTAGCTCCTGTTGACTAATACTTAATAAAACATCCTAATTGTTTCTTGTTTTTCCCACCTAATTCACATCTTTTCTGTCCATCAGAATTAGGTGGTCACCCAAATGGATAAACATTGTCTCTGAAGTTTTACCTTGAGCAGTGCTTAGAAGAGGAGAATTTCCAAGGACAAATCCCTTATTTAATAAGCATCACTGCCACCCACCTGCTATCACTGTTTGCACAGTTTTACCTTTTCTATGACATGTTTATTTTCATTACAATCTCAGTGGACAAGGGTTTAGCAGAGAGGCATTCTCAATTCCAGTACCTGCTCAGGGATGAGCTAGACCAGTCTTTCCCAGTAGAACTTTCCAGGACTCTATCCTTTTCTACCTGTGTTTTCCAGAATGGTAGCTACTCGCCAGGTATGGCAACAGCACTTGACCTATGCCTACTACAACTGAGGAACTGACTTTTAAATGGAATTTAATTTTAAGTAACTTAGGATGAAATATAATTGCCATGTGGGGCTATTTGCTACTTTATTGGTCAGCACAGCACTAGACACTACCCAATTAGGACTTGTGCTATCCAGTGGAAATATAATGCGAATCACATATATAGCTTAAACTTTCCTAGTAGTCAAACAAAAAAAAAATAGAAAAGAGAAAGAGATAAAATTAATTTCAATAGTACATTTTATTATTATTGACTATTTAAAATACTGTTATTTCCACATATTGAATATTCAGCACATTGAACATTAAAATGCTCCATAAACATTAAAATGTTAATGAGGTATTTACATTTTTTCATACTAAGTCTTCAAAATTCAGTGTATATATTATAATTACAACAGATCTTAATTTGGATTACCCGTATTTCAAGAGTTCAACAGAAACTTCTGGCTAATGGCCACCATATTGGATAACCCAATGCAGATATTAGCAATGATGAGGCTAATTTTTCTATCTGTAACATGGGCATGTTTACAGAAACTATAATCAAAAATACTCTTGTGTTTCCCTAGGGGTGCTGAAGAGTTTTCAACCCAAAGTGTTAAACATAAATACCAAACTTGCTATATTTATTTTTAACAAAGTATGCACAGTAATGCAAAATATCTGGTATTTCCTTTCCTTTCTAAAGATGTTTCTTCCTTCGCTTTGAGTTAAGTTAATTAACTAATTTCACCAACATGTCAATATTTACTGCTAATTATGCAGGAACAATTCTACCACTTGAAGAAATGGAATGCTGTTGTGTATCATAGAATTCGTAAGCTCAGTGTCTGGTAATTTCCATATCAATAATTTCCATTAGTGTAATGGGACACAATAGAAGCTGCTCCAGGATTAAAAATGTATAATGAAAAAAAAGCAATCACAGAGAATCATTTAGCAGCAAAGTAGATAACCTATAAGTCAACGACTTGATCCATGAGTATTAGCTACACTAACTGCAGAAGATGATTCAGACGTGTCCATTAGCAGAAATCCTAACAAATAAATTACATAAAACTCATCAATACAATTAGCTGACAATCGACAGTGGATCTGGAAACAATTTCAAAGGTTTGCATTTCTCACACTTGAATGCCTTTTCAAGTTGTAGGTTGCAAGCTAGACCTCCTCCCTCATCTTCCCTCTTTAACGCTTTTCCTAAATTAGCTTGTGTCATCCTTACCATGTAGTAATGGAAAATGGATAAAGGCCGTCGTGGATTTGCTCTCTCTCCAGAACATACCTTGTTGAAACATACTCAATATTTGCTAATGGCTTTGGAGGCAAAAGCTATGATAGTACAGTCTTGGCTTTTGAAGACAGGGGCAATGACAGGGGAACTTGAGGGGGAGGTAACGCGGGGAGTGGGCTAGGGGGAACACTGGATGGATACCTTTTAAAAGTAGACAGAAAAATTGTTTCGTTATGATTGTCCAGAATGTCAGCCTGGCTCCTGACTGAAAAAAAAAAGGAAGCAAAATACAATTCCTGTGGCCTTGTACTCTGCCAGACTGATCAGAATCACTCCTTCCATTTTACACAGTTTATGGAGTCCGACTGGGTAGGCCCAATAAGCATTCACACATTACACAGTGAGCGACTGGACAAGACTGTATACTGATAGAGCTATTATGCACTGTTTAACTGGTGTATGCTTTCATTTATTTCTCTGACCAAAGCAAGATTTTGCTTTGCTTAGGAAGGCAAGCAGGAGCTATGAGCCATACTCGCTTAGGAGACATTTGTCCTGCCTTCAAGGGGCTTGATCCCAAGGTAAGGAGGGAACCCATGTCTTTTCTCTCGTGGCTCTTCACCACAGTGAGGCTGGAAAGGAAGAAGACAGCTGCTGTTTACTGAACACCTACCATGCTAAGCACAAGTAGTATTCCTTAATTTTGCTGACATTTTTTCCCCTCGAAATCACTGCTCGTGGTGAGGAAAGAGCTTCCTTTTGAACACCAAGGGGAGAAGATTCTTTGTACATCCCAGTATCAAAATCATAGAATATTAGGATTCCAAGAGAAAGTATCAGCAGGGACCTTTGATAATTTTTTGTGCCTAGCAAGGAAGTTAATCAACAGGTGGTAAGGCGGGGCTGTTATTTGCCCCTTTTAATGCTAAGACAATAGTAGTGGTATTGGGTGCCAGGACTGACTCACTTAAAGTGAGATCAGTAAAATCTAGAAGCACCATCCTTTCAAAACAGCAAATGGTGTTCTGCGTCAAGAGGGACAATTTGAAGACTTGTTTGAGGTAATTTCTGGAAATGGGAAAGAGCCCTTTAGTTATGCATGTAAAAGTAGGCAGCACATCTGTTGTAAGAGAAACTATGAAAAGAATTATTGTAAAAGTGATGCCAAGGGACTTCCCTGGTTATCTGGCGGCCATGACTCTGCGCTCCCAGTGCAGGGGTCCCGGGTTCGATCCCTGGAGGTGGAACTGGATCCCACGTGGTGAAACTGGATCCCACATGCCACAACTAAGAATTTTTACACTGCAACTAAGACCTGGCACAGCCAAACAAATAAAAATTTAAATATATTTTAAATGTAAAGTTAAATGAGAATATTTTTAAAATCATGACTCATACAAATAAAAAATGAACACGGGTCAAAGATTTTGTTTGACTCCTTCATTAAGAGACTGTTAAAATGATACAGTGGGCTGAAGGGAGAATTAAAAAAGCAGGTGCGTACACATATAGGCTGATATAAATTTGTTTCATAGATGTAAAACAGGCTTGATGGAAGCTGGTGGGGACAATTTTCACAACTATTTGCATGTTGGGGTAGGAAGAACTTTGAGCTGTCTGCCCCCTGGTGTATGCGTGCGTGGCTGCTTCAGTCGTGTCCAACTCTTTGAGATCATATGGACTGTAGCCTGTCAGGCTTCTCTGTTTATGGGGATTTTCCAGGCAAGAAAACTGGAGTGGGTTGCCGTGCCCTCCTCCAGGGGATCTTCCTGACCCAGGGGTTGAACCCACACCTCTTATGTCTCCTGCATTGGCAGGTGGGTTCTTTACCAGTAGCGCCACCTGGGAAGCCCCCCTGGTGTATACATCCTGAATAATCCTCTCCCCTGGAGCATGGAAACTGTGACTATGATGAATTTCTTATGATTAGGTTACATTAGATGACAAAGGTGAAGCGAAGGGATTTTGCAGGTGTAATTAAATCTCTGAGACTCTGAATTAATAAAAAAGGAAGTTAGCCTGAATGCATCTGACCTAATCAAGTGAACCCTCAAAAGATACTGGACCCTTCCTGAAGGAAGAGATTTGAAGTATGAAAGATTCTGCTGGCCTTTGAGACACAAATTGCCAAGCAGAGGCCACCTGACCAGAAATGGCAGGCAGCCTCTAGAATCTGAGAACTGACAGCCAGCAAGAAAGCAGGACTGCAAGATGAATCCTGCCAGCCACCAGCAATCCTGGAACCCAAGGCCCAGATGACACTGGGTCAACACCTGGACGTCAGCCTGATGAGAACTTGGGCAGAAGACCCAGCTGACAACCTGGACTCCTGACCTACAGGAAATTCAAGATACTAAACTGATGTTACCGTAAGTTATTAAATTTGTGGTAGTTTGCTAAGAGGCATGGAGAAGGCAATGGCACCCCACTCCAGTACTCTCACCTGGAAAATCCCATGGACGGAGGAGCCTGGTGGGCTGCAGTCCACAGGGTCGCTAAGAGTCAGACACGACTAAAGCGACTTAGCAGCAGCAGCAGCTAAGAGGCAAGAGAAACTTCTTACATACACCTATAGAAAAGAATCATTTGCGTTGGCATTGATTAGTTACCACTTACAAAGTAGTAAAACAGCTCAATGTAATGAAGGTACAGAGACCCCACAGGATCAAATAACCTAGATGATAACACCTTGATTTTTATTGAATGTACCTAGGAATCCATTTGGTCCCTACTGTGAGAGATGTTTCATTTGGTAAATTGCTTGTTTCACAAGCAATATTGCTTGATTTTGTTTTTTATTTAAAGAAAGCCTTTTTTCACTCCTGAAGAGATTTAGACTATACTTTAATGTACTTTGGGCTTTGAAGGGGTGAGGGGTGACTAGCTACCGAAAATTAGAATGGAGACTCTATAAGGCTGCTGACAGCACCAGCAACTCTGAGCTCCCCCATGCACCAGTCATCACTGCGAAAATGGAACTGCCTGAAACCCAACCTGGACTGTGAGGCTGATGCTCTTTGTGAAGTAAAAGTCAGGCTGATTCCATCCAGTCAAGCATTTATTCACTCAATAAACAAATCCAGTGCCTACCGGAGACTAGACAGAGGTGCATCGGTGAACAAACACCACCAAGGTCCCAGTCACACAGGGTTTGCATTTCAAAGGAGGGAAAAATAACCCAGATTTGGAGATCTATACTGAAAAGTTCCAGAATTTGAGAACCATACTGATATTTGACCACTGTGCTCAGCCATGAGGAAATTTTCGAGGTAATGGTTGAGCTCATACCTCTTCAGGAAGAGTTTCCAAGAAAATTCAGTTGTTAATCATGCTGGTAAGAGGCAGATCCAAGTGCAGAGAATGAGGTGATGATGCTGGGTTCTTAGACAGGCATAAGGTTGGAGACACAGACACCCACTATGACAAACATCCACATTCCCAAGGAAATACAGACTTAGTAAGGAAATTGCCTTCATGCTGGGATCAGCCCTTGTCTGCCACATAGAGGTGACCCTGTGCCCTGGGTAAAGAAATATAGAAAATACAGTAATGTTCTACTAAGTTGCTGCATTTACTTCTGTGGTTAGTCATAATGATAGCTAATACATACAAGTACTTACTATGGTCCAACAACAGTTTACTCTGAGCTAGTCATTTTCCTAAGCACTTTACATATAATAACTTATTTAATGCTCACAATGTGTGTGTGTATGTGTGTGTGTTTGCTTAGTTGCTCAGTCTTATCTGACTCTGCGAACCCATTAACTATAGCCAGCCAGGCTCCTTTGTCCATGGAATTTTCCAGGCAAGACTACTGGAGAAAGTTGCCAATTCCTACTCCAGGGATCTTCCCGACTCAGGGATTGAATCTGCATCTCTTGCGCCTCCTGCTTTGGCAGGCATATTCTTTACCACCACGCCACCTGGGAAGTCCTCAATATATACAAGTCCTTACTATGAGCTAGCCATTTTTCTAAGTACTTTACATACATGAGTTCATTTAGAGTTTGCAATAACCCAGTACTACTATTATTCCTAAGTTACAGATGAGGAAATTGAGGCAGAGAAAGACTAAGTGGTATGTCTCCAAAGTCTCACAGCTAGTGAGTATGAGAGCTATGATTCACACCCAGGTGGTTTGGCACCAGAATCCTAGTTCTTAACCCTCACTAGGCACCATTTTTGCAATAAGGGTCCCCTTGGTCATAGACATAAGTAATTCGGAAGTACACTCCACCTTGCAATTTATTTCTATTACTCCAGTGCTTCAGTATTTTCAACAGCAGTGGCCCGTCTTTAGCAGTACTAGAGGAAATGAAGGGATTTTTAAATTTTCTTCTGGCCACAGTGTGGGGCCCTGCTGATAGTACACCAAGTAAAACTAAGAGTTATTTTACCATTCTGGCAAATCTGTCTCCTACTTTAAAAATGCTTCTTTCCTCATTCCCTGAGCCACATTTCTACTTTCTTTTTGAAGTTTCTCCTCTGAGTGTTCTGTCCTAGAAATAGACACCGCTCATCTCCTCACTAGGATTCAACCCCCCAGGCACAAGCTCTGTGATGGTGAATCCCCTGCAGCTGCCCACAGACAATAAGTAATACAAAGGATGACTGAGGGTTTCAAGTTTCCTGTTTACAACCTCCATCCAATGGGGATCTCTCCCGGAGAGATGTAAGGCTGGCAACAAATTAACAAGGGTTCAGTTATTTTACAAGGGCAAACAAAGGTTCCTCTGACCACTTTTGATTCATTCCATCTCTGGTTTCCATGGAGCATCACAAAAGGATCTATGTGTGTGTCAAGAGAGTGGAGGAAGAGAAGTGGCCCAGAGCTAACAGGGAAAGAAGCATCCGCCTGATCAGTCTCCCTGGAAAGAAAGTATCTCTGATCCTTAGTGTCCAGTTCCTATGTCCTGGGCTGCTCTGTCTGTGTGATGATCATCAAATCTGGTAACATAGCCCTCATTCCTCCCTGGAGATCTTTGTCCCTGGGTTCTGGTCACTTTTAGGCTTGGTCTTGCCTCCATCTTTCCCCTTATATCATCAGCTTTTATTCCCACTAGTTAGTTGGGAAAGCTCTATAGGAAATTAGATGTGCCTGATGAACTGCCTCATCGGGGAAACAAAGAATCCTCTGAAGCTGACTTGGGAAGTTAGGGGTACCGTGGCAGTCATCTGTGGATTTTTGGTCATTCAGAATCCATTCCCTCATCTTTTGACAATATCATCTCTAACAGAGAGTGGGATCTGGCTTCTTGCCACTCAAAAGCCATTAAAGAACCAAGGTTGGTGGAAAAGAAAGTTTGCTTTATTTTGGATGCCAGCAAGTGGTGGGGAGGGTGGACTTCTGTCCAAAGGCTGATTGCCCACCCCAGACATTTAATGGGCAAGAGCTTTTATAGGCTAAAACAGGGGGCTACATGCAGAAACAATACAGTCAGCTCTGATAGTCATCTTGAAATTGTTTCATTAGTGGTCTGATCAGCGCCATCTTGATTGCTTTAAGTTAGTCTTGTCCCAAGGTTGGTTTGTTCCCATTTCCTTAAGGCCAGTTCTCAAGATTGTAGCAGCTTATGTCAAGGCTACAGTCTGGTCCTCATGTAGTTAACTTCTTCCACCTGGTAGGGGTTTCAGTATCTATGACAGCTCACAAGATAAGGTTCAGAATATTATCTATAGCCCTTGAGAAGGAATTAGAGGCCCTTGATTATGCTTACCATCTTCCATGATAGCTCAGTTGGTAAAGAACCTACCTGCAATGCAGGAGACCCTGGTTTGATTCCTGGGTCAGAAAGATCTGCTGGAAAAGGGATAGGCTACCCACTCCAATGTCCTTGGGCTTCCCTTGAGGCTCAGCTGGTAAAGAATCTGCCTGCAATGCGAGAGACCTAGGTTCAATTCTGGTTGATCATTCTTAATGACCAAGCTATTATTATTTGGTCTCCTTTGACGGTTTGCCTTTGTTTCTGCATATTCTCACTTCTCTGAAAGTTTTTCCACGGACAGAAGGCAGGCAGAGAACTTGGGGACAGAGGGCAAGGACCATAAGTTCCTGCTCCGTTTCACACCAGCCCTTACCCTTCTCAGTCAAGTGATTCTATAAGGATTAGAGCCAGGCTCAGGCATAGAGACTGTGATTTAGGCCTAAGCAAATCAGAGCATTGAATTTCTTTGGCTGCCAATGATTGGCTCACTGATAATCATGTGACTTAAGTAGAGCCAATTAGGAAGGCAATGCAGAGTTCCCTGAGAATTCTGGGAAGGAAACACCCACTCTACCTTGCTGCACCTGAATGAGAGGTGTGAGTTGGAGACCCTATAAACATCTCACTATGGATAGGGAGTTCCTGTCTGCAAATATTGTCAAGGCATGAAAAGAAAGAGATTCTGGATCTTGAAGACAGTGCTTGAGCCCGGGAATTGTTCTATCTCTGAAGCAAGCCTTGTTTCAAGATGCTCAGTTATGTGATTCAGGAGATTTTCCTTGGGCTTCTACTGTCTTGGGTTGGATTTTGTTGCTTGCAACTGAAAGTGTTATCTCCCACTAAGAGAAGTTGAGAGGAAGCTCCAAGAATAAGAGCAGCCAGAGGGGAAGCAGATCACAGTCCTTCAAGCAGGAAAGCAATTCTCACTCGAGAGTATTTGTCCCTTTACATTTATCATGAGAAGGCAGAATCTACAAAATGTGTTTTTAGAGCCATTAACCTTTCCTTCTCTTCCATCTAATGCTGACATTTTTATGGGGTAGGGGAATCTTTGTAGTTTATTATTCAGGTGATTGCTGGGCCTGCCTTAAAGTGAACACAGACATGGGTTGGATTCCTCAAAAGTCATACATGTCATTTCTTTGGTCACTATGCCTTTTAAATGCTTATGTTACCATCTGGATTCCATCACTTTTTGTAGCTGTGGGATGGTATACAAAGACATTTGATCAGGAGACCCCAAATCACTTGAATCCTGCCTTAGCCTACCAACTACATCTCCCTGCAGGGCCCGTATGCAGGCAACAAGAAACAGTTTATTTTGAGAGAGAACTTTAGTTCAAAACCTAATGCAAATTCAAGTAAGTAAGGATGGACTTCATGGTCTGTCTTTCTCCTTATCGTTTGATTTCAGTTCTCAGATGTAACCAGTGTGGATTTCTAGTTCCATATTTTCTGACACAGCTGATGTATGTTGGATCAGGTTTTTTATTGTTGTGGTTTGGTTTAGTTTTGATTTTTGGTTTTTGACGTATGTCAGGGAAGGAAAAGAAAGCATCGTGTCACTTTAGCTCAGAATATTTGCCCAGTGGCTGCTCAAGTCCTGTGTTAATAAAATTCAACTGAATAAGTTTTAAAAGATCTTACTGGCTTTAGGGAGCCATGCTGGAATCAGGCAGCATCCAGTCTAGCAGCTGGAAAGGGGTTCCAAAGCGTGGTACAAGGCAAGAGATTTTTGTAGACCAAAGTGAATGAGAACAAGGAAGTTGTACTGGGCACTTATTGATTGGTGAGAGCAGGGTTGCTTCCCTTACGTGGAGTGAAAGGAAGTCTTGGAGAAGGTAACTTATGTCAGGTAACTTGGGTTGAGCAGGAAAGTTCTGACTGGTTGACCTAGACCTCCCTTTTCTGGAAGAGCTAAGCCTTGAAACTTGGGTAAGTTTCCATTTTTGATGCGGTGCTTAGCATGAGTCCCTCAGGCTCAGGCCTCATCTATATACTTTAACACCTGTCAGGCTGAATCAAGGACTCTGAATCTGCTTCCAGGTGGGTAGATAAATCTGTGTCCAAGGAGAGAGAAAGTGAAGGGGTCGGAAGAGGGGAATGTAATATTGCCCTGCCATTCTGGCTGCAAGGAAGAGTGAGAAGAGGAGTCTGTACCTATGTTACATGAGCTGTAACCTTATTTCCACTGAAATGTCACCAGGAGAAAATGTGAGCTAATAAATGTCTTGGAACCAGTCAGACTGATACCTTCCTTCTCAAAGGAGAACAAGGCAGAAGGTAAAAAGAGAATTTCTGAAAGCTTCCTCTTAATAGTTACCATTATCGTATTAGTTAGGATAACACTGCTGTAACAGCAAATCATGTCCAGAATTTTAGCAGCAGGTAATGTAATAAAAGTTTATTTCTTGTTCATATAACAATCCAAAGTAGAGACTTCAAAAATAAAATAAAATAAAATAAAGTGGAGACTTCTCACTGACAGACAGCTTTCCTACACTTAAAGATTTAAGAACCCATGTTCTTTCCATCTTAAGACTCCACTTTAAGGCAGCAGTTTTCAACATTTAACTGCACTTTGTAATTACCCAATGAGCTTCAAAATGCTAATGCATGGGCCCCACCCCAGGAGACTCTGATTTCACTGGTTTTAATAGCAGCTTGGGCATCAAAATGTTTAAAATCCCCCCCAGAGAAATATATAATGCAACCAGTATTTCACTAGGGCATTACTATAGGGTAGTGCTTTCCAGGGCATGGTCCCCAGGCTGGCAGCATCAGCAACATTTGGGACTTGTAAGACTTTCAGACTTTCAGATCCCAACCAGATATGCTGAACAAGAACTCTAAGGATGGGGTGCAATCTATGCTTTAAGAGCCTTCCAGTTGATTCTGATGTATAGTCAAGTTTGAGAATCACTGCCTGTGAACGCCAAAGTTCTCTGATCCAAGTGGAAGGAAAGAGAGGGAGCTTGAAGGAACACACCTGTTTCTCCATGACGTCCCGGTCTCTTGGCAATATCTCCAGCCGTGGGCCCAGCTCGAGCCAGAGAGGACTGGGAAATGGAACCCTAACTGGGCAGCCTGTGTCTGCCACAGTCATACACTCTTGGGTTTTCTATACTGTCCCTGAATTTGACAGCGATTCTGGATTGAAGGAAAATAAAAGGTAATTTTAAATTCTAGGTGTAACCCAAATGGTCAGGATTCCCAGGTTCTAGGAGAGTGAGACTGAACAAAAACTTGTAGGAAGGCACAGGCATAGAATATATGTTGATGTAGAGTAGAATGGATTCATTTAGATAGAAAAATTAACACATAAAGCTTGCACAAATTTATCAGCAAATTTCTATCATGCTTTGGGCATGCATGAGTGTTCAGTCATATCCAACCCTTTGCAACCCCATGGACAGCATAGCCCATCAGGATCCTCTGTCCATGGAATTTTCCAGGCAAGAATACTGGAGTGGGTTGCCATTTCCTACTCCAGGGGTCTTCCAGATCAAGGACTGAACCTGTGTCCCTGGCATCTCCTGCATTGGCAGGCAGATTCTTTCCCACTGTGCTATCTGGGGAGCCTATCATGCCTTGTAATAGCAAATTTTTTCACCAAAGTGATAAAATCTCTTAAGTTCTTTCCCTGACTGTATCACTCACTTTCTTCCTATTTCTTTTCCCCCAGAAACTCAACAGTGGCTCTGAGGCAGAGAGGAAAGATTGTGGATCTGCTGGGAGAAGGTTATTTCAGATGCCAGTCCTGAGAGAATATCCCAATCCATGACTGCACTATGCTATAATGCAGGAAATGGCGACCTGAATGTCAGGCAATTGGGGGTCCACGTCCTGGCTTTCCTGTGTAGCTTTGGGTGAGACACTTAACTTCTCTGAGCTTTAGTTTCCTCTTCTCTGAAAGACATAAAAAGTTCTGGCTCATCAAATTATTGGAACTACTATGGGAAAATAACATAGGTAAGCAGAGGAGCCTGGCGGGCTCCAGCCCAAGGGGTCACAGAGTGGATACGACTGAACGACTAAGCACAACAAAGCTGCTTTGAAAATCTCAGCTGTTTTCATCTCCATTTGTGTTGCCTTGACAGAAAAAAATCAGGCCCCTCTTATACTCAACAAACCACATGCAGGAGAAACAGATAAGATACTTTGAAATGGTCTGAGGGTGGCTCAGCACAGCCCATTCTTATTAAATCTATTTATAGCAAGAAGCCATTCAGGTCGGTCCTGCCTTTCCAGTCTGCCTCGCTGGCATCGTGGTGGGCCCGGGGCTTTGACTCCTCCGTGTTCCTTGTGGTTTCTGTCTGCTCTGGCTATGGTGGTTTCTTTCATTCAGACTAGATGCCAAAAGGACGATACGGTCCAGAGAGCTAAAGGACAGACTGGATATCGGGGGACTTCGTGTTTGTCTGTGACACTTCAGAAAACGACTCAGCCAGTGGTACAGAGAAAAGAGCACACATCGTCCGTTTGAAGGTGGAGGCAACCCTGGCCATCTGAATGCTCGAAATACATATCAGCCTCTTGAAAAGCTAAAGGCTGACTTGGGCTCCACGATTTAGAGTTCAAGTGGCCCTCAAGGGAGGGCTTAGGGAGGGGATGACACCAGGCAATTACTGGCACTTACAGTTTTGTGCATCTAAACGCAAATGGATAGATTCTAAATGCATTCAATGCCAGATCTTAGAATCAGTTCAGAGCACATAACAATACAATGACAGATGTAATAAACTCATATAGGTGTAGTGTCTTCCAATTTACAGACATTTCATACACTGTAAGAATGCTGATTTTTTTCCATCTCCTAGGAGCACATATGTTATCACACTTAGATGTTTTTGGTTGCATGGAATGCAAACCCACTCAGGGCACTGGTTGCATGCATGAGAGTCCGGTGGCCTCCCTGTGCCTTTCTAAGTACCATGGCCCTGCATCAAACTGGTGTTTGTCTCCCTGGTCTTGCCCGAGGCTGAGGTTTGGCAGTCAATTCTTGCCGGCAGGTTTACAACATGGTTGGGATGGTGTGAGCTCTACAGAATTCATGTGAAAGGTAATCCACACTCCCTCTCTTGTGGCTGTCCTTAAATTTACAAGGACACTTTCCTTCTAGGAGTCTCTGGATAACGGACTAAGATTGTCACATGCCATTAACACATTTCAATTCTGCCACTTCTCTGATTGGAAACCCTGATTCAATATTGCAAACTTGTTTTTGGCAACTGCATCAGCATCTTCCCCAAATATATTAGAGTTGCCATTGACAGATGGTCTGAGATGGGCCCAGGGAGGCTGTTGACAGATATCTTGAGATGGATCTTATTACATTGACATAGCTGGAGAACGTCCCGTGGGAAATGTCTTTGCAGGCCCGGAGGCTGACAGAACAAGACGGAAGCCCTTCAAGAGAATTGCCAATAAAGAGACTGAAAATGGGCACCGCCTTCCGGAGGTAATTTGGCAGTATGTATTGAGACTTAAAACATTCACACCCTTTGACCTATATTCATCGTCTCAAGTTTTAGCTGAAAGTGCTGCTGAGACGTGTGCGTGAAGATTTATGCATAGAGACTTTCATTGCAGCATTAACCATACAAAAAATCTGCTTATCCGAAAACAGTTTAACTCCTCCCTCTTTCTATAACAGAAGTACCTCTGTGGGCTTAAAATCAGGGACATAAAACTAACCCCCAAAGTTCACCAATTTAGCAGACTTTTTTTAAACCTATAGACTATTTGTTAAGAAAATTTAATTTCAGTGTAACTCAATTCACTGGAGAGAGGGAATAAGGGATTTAAAAAAATCAGTGGGTGAAAATCTCAAGCATAAGGAAGCAGTAACAGTAGTAAAAGTATTTCTTCGATGGATGCAAATGTGAAATTGAGCATGACAGTACCACGTGAGAGACTGTGGCTGAGGCTCTGACTTGATGTCCATAATGACAATGACCTCAAAGGAAATTTAGGAAGGTATGAAAATTCAGTATTTAAAAATCAATTCTGATTGAATTGGTGTGGAAAACAAATCTACTGCCCTGCAGAAATAATGCCAAACCTTCAGTTGTTTTAATGAAGCCTGCCTCACACAATTCAAATCAGAATATTACTTTCATCAGAGAATCATTTTTGTTCTTCCATGAAATAGCACAGGAAATATATTATGCAGTTACTTGCCAAGGTCAAGAAAACTCATAATCTTGACAAGAAGAGGGAAAAAAAAGAATAATTGTGCCTCCATCTAAACTGGTAGTTCTCAACTGGGGGGCATTTTGCCCCTTTAGGGATCATTTAACAAGGTCTGGAGAGATTTTGGGGTGTCACAATTGGGGGTGGGGGGGGAATGCTACTCTGGCCTCTAGTGGGTAGAGGCCAGAAATGCTGCTGAACAATCTACAGAGCCCATGACAGCCTCCTACAGCACAGCATTGCCTGGTCCAAGGTGTCAGTAGTGCCAAGGCTGAGAAACCTTGGACTAGACAGTGACGATCTGGGAAGAAGTGACCAAGTGCAGAACCCATGCTGCTCCGTTCTCTACTGGAGGTGGTGAGAGTGAGGGCAAGGCTAGGGGATGGACTTTCTTCTCCTCCATCTCCGTCCATGCCAGGCCTGAGGCTAAGGGGGAAGGCTGGCTCTCAAATCCCGATGGCTAAGGCCTCCTATGCATCTTTCATCAGGACTAAATGAAAAAAACTTAAATCTTTACTGGAATTTGTATAGGCAAATCCCCCAGCTTTGCAGACACTTTTTTTTCTTCTACAAGGAAAAAGGAACAAAATATATGAAAGAAGAAGCTTATTCAAGGAATTTCAAAACCATTTCCTATGGTCAAGGACAAATTCTACCCAATCTCCTGTTTTGTTTTCTGGACAATGGGAATTGGGGTCCAGAATATTTAGCCTGAGGTTCAGCCTGACCCTCAACTATCAGAAAAGCATTAAATCACATTCAGAGTAAGCTGTGTTTCTTAGGGCAGGAAATTCAACTCATACCTTTCAGTAAGGTTTCAACATCAAGCATTGATGTGAAAAGGATTTTCTGGGTAACTTCAAGATAACCTGGAATCTCCCGTTCCCTGGGCATTTTGACTAATTGGGGTTTTCCTGTGGTTTACATTCCTCAAGATGTTCACTGGCAAGATTTACAGGAAGGTTTACTGACAGTATTACAAAGTCCAATCCAAACTTTCCCTTTGTGCATTTTATGTCTGTGATGTTGGAATGCCTGAAAATAACGTGTGACATTTGTTCATAATGAAAAAAACAAGTCAACTGCTTTGTTTTTTATATCTAAATAATACAAAGAAAACATTCACTGGGTGGAGAAGCATTTACTGGCCTACAGAACAGCAGCGGGGGGTGGGGGGAGGCAGCTTTATGTGTCTGTGACAATTTTAACTTTGGAGAGTTTTGATCTAAACATTTGCATGATTGTCTTGCTAGGAACAAACCGCGTTGAAAGTGTTCGGTTTTGGCTGATTCTACCTAATCTCATTCTGACAGGTTCCCATACGAGCTGGGAACAGCCGGGACTAACTCTTCTCCAACATTATTGCTAATTGGCAGCAGCAAGACAGCCTGTGAGCTCAAGTATGTGGAAGATGGGGGAAAACAAAAACAAAGCCAAACTCTTAAGACTCCAATCAGCTTTAATTAGTCAAGAAAAATCAACAGCCTAAGAATGTACACCTACTGAGATAGTCAGAAGCAGATGGCTATGAAGTGTTTCTAGGTCCAGCTAAGGATCTTATACCCATCACTTATCTACCTGGCATTTGGGTTTTCCATCTTTATAAGCAGGGTGCTAAAAATTGCTGTTTTTTATTTCTACCAAACGTGGCAATGATTCATTTAGAAAATGCAGAAATATCTTAATAGACCTGGTGCTAGGCGGTCATCCTCCCCGTCTCTGTCTCTTTCCCTGAATATACAAAATCTTTGATATTCATGTGGTGAATACTCATAACAGCCAGAATCAAAAGTTCATTAATCAGAATCCTCCTAACAGGGCAGCCCATCAAGGTACTTTTCCTTTTGTGTATGAAAATATCATAGTGGAATAATAAAAACATCATTAGCAGTGCTTCTCCTCAGACCAGGGTTTAAAATCTTCCTCCCTTTAACAAAATCAATGAGCTTCTTTGAAACTCCACTTCCTCATTTACTAAATGGTTTTATAGTGATTGCTGCATAGTATGTGGTGAGGATTAGAGTAAACAATACATGCAAAGCAAACTGCTGGAACTCAATACGTGTTAGTTCCATTCTCTGTCTTTCCAGCAAACACCTCCCACAGCACTGACCGGTTAGCGCCATCCGTACTGTGAAGTGTTTTGTTTAAATACACTTTAAGGGAAAAGAGTTAAAGGTTTAGAAACTGAACCAATAGTTAGGGTTTACATCAAACAAGGCATCTTTTGTAGCAGCTTCCAGGGCTGAACTTATGACAGGTATGGTTTTCAGTTTTCTGCACACAAAACTCTGACTAATAAGAACTGAAAGTTTTTAATGATGACCCTAAAATGCTGTAGTCCTCAGTCACTCCAGAAAAGAGCTGTGCTCTCTTGTATGAGTTAGGACCTGGTTGCAAGTAGTGTGAGCTACCTCCAGCTAGCTTGGATCTGGATGTTGTGTGTGTGTGTGTGTGTGTGTGTGTGTGTGTGCATGCACATGGTCACGCACACACATGTGTGTCTGTGTGTAGTGAGGGGATTTCAAGGGGACCTCTGGAACCAAAATATGCATCTACGTCTCTGTGTATATTTCATTTTCACCTTCCCCCAAATCAGCTTTTCTTCATATCCCAAATCACAGGAAAACAGCTGCCTGACAACTCTGGAGATTTTGTGTTACAGGCCCCACCACAGGAAGAAACTGATGCTATCAAACAGTGCCCCATTCCAGATTCCCAGAGAAGAGAAGCTGATTGGTCCAGCTGGGGTCCACTGTATACACCTCAGCTCCAATCATCTATTGCCGGGAGCCAGTGTGAGGAATCCCACCCGTGACAAGGTCATGCGGCAGAGATCTGATGGGCAAGGTCGAGTCAGATCTCAGGTTTTCCCCCTGGTATTTCCTGAGCGTGTACCCCCCAAAATAAGAATATGCCTGCCTGGAAAAAGTCATCTCAAGGCTTTAGTCTTCTGGATTTGAAAGGGTGTTTCAATCCGAAAACCCCTCTGATGGCTTTCTAGCCTGCCTGCAGGATTCGTACAGCTGTGCATGTGATTTGTTTGAGGCCTCCTGACCGCAGGAGGCACAGGAAGCTTAAAACATCCTAGGAATGTAGGGGCTTCCGAAGAGTCAAAATCATTAGAATAGGACTGATTAAAAGTTTCATTTGTTGAGCCAATACTTGCTGCCAAATTTTCATATCCTTTATTTTTAGATATAGTTGGTATATAGAAAAACAAATAGTAGACCTGGTATTAGCAACATTAGATCTTTGAGTTAAGCACCTTCTTTGTTATAACCCACTCCGCCTTTGTTCTATAGAGATGCAACTTTAGCGCTTTAAGGAGATGCAGATTAAAGAAAAACACTTAGGGGAAATGAAATTAACATTCATTAAGAAAGAGAGCCAAAAAGTGTTAACAAGCCTCTTGGCCAGAAGATAATGTAAATCACCTGAGACCTTTTGTATACAAAGATATACAGAAATAGTCTGGGCTGCTAACGCTACATAATTTTGTATTACCCATTGATGTCCTACGTATAATCAAAAGTATAAAAGGCCTTGAAGGACAATAGAACGAGAGCAAGTCGCTGGACTTGTTTCCCCCGTGTCTCTTTACTTTAATTTCAGGCTGAATTCCCATCTGGGGCGCGGAGGCTCACCAAGTCTACTTACTTGCCCTGGCTGTTAAGACCCACTCGAAAGGGAGCCTAAGGCGAGGCACCCTTAGATATTCAAGTGAGCGCCAGTGGCCCAACGTAGATGGTGCAAGTTCCTTGTCTGGAATTTTATTGGTCTTCCACGTAATCCAAGTTATTCAGCCCTCTTTCTCCACTTAATCTTCCTACTACACTATTGTTTCTTAATCTAATCTTATATTAATAAACAAATAAGTTTTTCTCACGCCAACGCCGTCCCCGCTTCGAAATCCCTGGATCCACCAGGGCTGGACCCCGGCAATCTATGACCAAGGAAACAGCAGCCCACTGTACAGACATGGGCTCACGCCTGCCATCCCGAGGATGGAGATAAAGGAGAAGGTCTCAAAGTGTGGGAGAAGAGGAGTGTTTCCGTGTGGAGGCACTCAAGGTATCATTCCACTTTACACAGTAGGGCAGAAAGAGGGCTAATGCATTTCAGAATAATTTTCAATAACCAAGGTCACAATCTAAAAGATTTTCTGCACATACCACAGTCAAGCCAAAAATTCAGTTTAGCTAAGCGTATTTTGCTCTGCATCCCAAATGTAGCAGACACAGATGGTTGCCCGTCTAACAGCCTGTTCCTCCTTCTTAACTAGCAGGATCTCACATATATTTAGATGTCCATTCCTCCCTCATGTCAGTCATAGAAAGCTTACGTTATCCCTGTGTTTAGAAGGAAATTAATCTAATGGTTGCATTGTGACCCGTTTTGGCTTAGGCATGGGCATATGACACAATTGTGACTGATGAAACACGATGACGGATCTTCTGAGGGGCCTTCTGCATAGATGTTTTTCTCACTGATAAAAAGAAACTCATAGGAACACTTTCTAACCTTCTACCACTTTGAGTCTGGATGTGATGCCCAGAATGCTTATGACTATCAGGGGACCTAGACTGAGGATAAGAGAGTCGAAATAGGGTAAGAACTCGGGTCTTTGATTACCCAGTTGAGCAACTGGGTTAAACTACCTGGGACTGCTTTCCCTCTGGGGTTCCTGTTTTATTTATTTTAAAGATGAAAGGATAATTAACATGTAACATTATATTAGTTTCAGATATGAGACCTAATGATTTTATAGTTGTATATATTGTAAAAGGACAATGTCTATTTAACATCTGTCACATACAGAGTTTAAAATTTTTTTCTTGCGATGAGAGCTTTTAAGATCTAGTTCAATATTATTGATCTAGCTCAGTATTGTTAACCATAGTCACCATATTGTACATTACACCTTAGATTCTTGTTACTTGATAAAAGAAATATTATTTAAATCTGTTAAGTTGATTTTTAATTTTTTGTTGCTTGCTACCCCAAACATCCTAACTGATACACCTCCTAATGAATAGAAATGAGACATGCTTGAATAAAACCCAACTTCCTAGCTGGAGCATAATTTCAAAAAATGCTTCAGCGAAGGTGTCCCTTGGATAATATTGATACATATAGCCAAGAGATCATTTCTAAGGCTCCCAGAACCATATCAAGATAGAGTATTTTGCAAGCAGGCCACCATTATTTTTTTGTATTTATGAAAAGCAACTCAAACAACTTGTTTAGAGTAGCTTTTTTTATGCTTCAAAGTCCTTGCTCTTCTAGATGTGAAGTCGGACAAGTTTAAAGTGGTTTCATTGTGTTCTCTGCTTACTTGAGTTTGATCGGCTGTGTTCTCATGACAGGTCTATCCCTTCAGTGGCTGTCCGGGATGCTTTGATGTGGGGTGCATTCGGACAGCCTAATACTTGGGGAAAAATGTGCTGAAATTGAACAAGATTGCTTTCTGCCCAGCTGTTCTCTAAAGGCTCAGACATTTTTAGCACTGAGCTAAGAAGCTTGTATTTGTTTTGACAGTCTTGGCAGGGAGAACAATGGTTGATTATCCCAGCACTTTACTAACAAATAAGACTGCCTCCAGCAGAGATAAAATATGGGTCTTGACTTGATTGCATTTCACGTCCAAGGGAATTATCTTCTTTTCATTCTGATGCCCTTTCGTTATGCAATGTATCTTTTTCTTTCTTTATCCTTGCCCCACGTGACAACCCATGGCTTTCACTCTGAGAAGGCAGAGTCCCGAAATCATCAGGAGAAGGGCAGTTTGATTATCATATAAAACATGTATTTTCACTTCTCCAATTTGATTTCTTAGAAACTATTTTTTGTTGGTTTGTTTTCAGTTCTCCAGATTTGTATGGCTTGTTCCTTTTCTAATTTTCTGTCTGCTTGCTTTGGGCGTTTGCTTATGTGTCTGTAACTGTTTCAGCATACACATAGAAATCTAAGATTTTACATCACACCTACATTTAAAAGGTCTACCCCAGGGGTTTGCTGCACCCATACAGTGAAATGCTTTATCCAGGTCAATTATGTTTTCTTCAAAACAAAGGGACTTTTAAATAGTTTTATGAAAACATTTTTATGTATCATTTTCTTTCCAAAAGGTTTTAAGAACTAAATATTTTGTAAGTGGTATAACATATGCAGATAAGGGTACAGCTCAACATATTTTCACAAAGTGAACACATAGTTGTAACTGTTGTCCCCTCAGGCCCCCCCAGTCATCATCTTTCTGCTCTATCACCACCTGCCAATCTAACAACTGTTCATCACAGAGTAATTTTGCCCCTTTGCTCAATGTTATGTTCGTATGATTAAATCATGTTATCATGTATGCTGGTACTTTCTTCTTTTTTGGGGGGGTGGGGAGAAGGAAATGTCAGCCGACTCCAGTATTCTTGCCTGGAGAATCCCATGGACGGAGGAGCTTGGTGGGCTACAGTCCATGGGTCGCAGAGTCGGACAAGACTGAGTGACTTCACTTTCACTTTCTTCATTTTTACTGCTGCGTGCTATTCCATTGTGTGAACATGCCACAATCTATGATGACGGACATTTTGTTTGCAGTGGTTTGGGGCTGTTACAAATAGTAAGGCCATCATAATTTTGTGCATGTCTTTGGGTGAGTATATACACATAGAGTTTTAGTTCCGTATTATGAGGGGCAGACTTGCTGGGGGACAAAGCACATACATCCTTACCTTTAGTAGATTGTCCCAATTTACGTTCCCACCAAAAGGATGTGAAAATCCAGTACTAATTCAAATTGTTGCCACCACTTGGTAGTATTAGCCTTTTAAGTACAGTGATTCTGTTAAGTGTGTAGTGGCATTTCACTGAGGTTTTTATTTTGCATATTCATGATGACTAATGAAATTGCATGGATTTTACCATTATTGGCCAGTTAGGAATTCTCTTCTGTGAATTACCTGGCACAATTTTTGTTCTTCTTCTAATATATATAATATATGTATATATTATATCTATTTCTTTTTAATTTGTTAATATTTATCTATTTTGAAAATGAATTCTTTGTTGAATATGTATATTATAAATAGATTCTCCCATTTTTTGGATTGTCTTTTTACAGTTTCATGGGATCTTTTGATAAATAGAAATTAGGGATGATTTTAAACTTTTTAATTTGAAACAACTTTAGACTTTCAGAAACTTTAGACTTGCAAAAGTAAGAGTTCCTGTGTGCCCCTCATCCAGCTTTCCCTAAGAGTAACCTATTACATAATCATAACGCAGTTATCAAAGCAGAAAATTGATGTTCTCACCATACTGTTAACTAATCCACAGACCTTAATCTCGTTTTCTGTCTCGTTTTTTCCTTTTCACAGTTCAGGATTCGATCTAGGATTTACACATTGCCTTAAATTGTCACGTCTCCTCGGTCTCTTCTACTGCTGCTGCTGCTGCTAAGTCACTTCAGTCGTGTCCAACTCTGTGCGACCCCATAGACGGCAGCCCACCAGGCTCCCCCGTCCCTGGGATTCTCCAGGCAAGAACACTGGAGTGGGTTGCCATTTCCTTCTCCAATGCATGAAAGGGAAAAGTGAAAGTGAAGTCATTCAGTCATGTCCAACTCCCAGCAACCCCATGGACTGCAGCCCACCAGGCTCCTCCGTCCATGGGATTTTCCAGGCAAGAGGACTGGAGTGGGCGCCATGGTCTCTTCTAATCTGCGGCAATTCCTCAGTCTTCCTTAGTCTTTTATGACCCTGACACTTTTGAATAGTTATTTTGTACAATGTCTCTCAATTTGGGTTTGTCTGGTGTTTTCTTATAATTATTCACACTATTTTAAGCATTTGTATCTATAAACATGGTATCTTTAAGAAGTTTTGATTTATTGGCGGGTTTTGTCACTCTTTTTAGCATTTCGTTCTGAACTTGGATAAATATTTACAGTCATGTAACCACTACCACAATGATCATGTAGAACAGTCTCACAGGCCCCCTAATATTTATTCGTGTACCTTTGTAGTCAGCTTTTTCCCCTCAACCCCAACCCCTGGTACCTACCTATCTGTTTGTAATCCCTGACATTTGCAGTTTTGATTTTTCAGAATGCCATATAAATAGCTTCATACAACATGGAGCCTTTTGAGTCTGGCTTCTTCCACTTAGCATCAGGCATTTTAGATAGATCCATATTGATATATCAGTAGTTTGTTTCTTTTCATTGCTGAGTATATTCTGTTGTGTGGAGGTACCACAATTTGTTTATCCCCTCAGCAGTTGGTGGATATTTGAGTTGTTCTGCCTATTACAAATAAAGCCATTATAAAAGTCTCTGCACAAATCTTTGTGTGGGCACAAGTTTTAATTTCTCTTAGATGAATACCTGGGCATGGAACTACTGGGTCATATGGTAAGTGTATGTATAATCGTATGAATAAGTAATTGCCAAACAGTTTTTCAAGGTGGTGGTGCCAGTTTGCACTACCACCAGTAATACACAAGAATTCTGATTTCACTACATCCCCAGCAGCACTTGATATTGTCAGGTTTTTTTTATTTTTTGCATGGTTGGTTGACATTATGTATTTGGAGGGGATAAGAATACCATGGAAATGACATTGTGCTTCTCAGCACAACACATCAGAAGGTACATATATTGTTGCATCTTATTATGTGCAGGTTGCCTTTAAACAGTTGATTATGGTGATGTGTGTCAGGATTCTCCAAACTAAAGTTACTATTTTTCTCTTTGTAAGTAATAGGTATCCCCTTACTTTGTAAGTAATAGGGAGCCACTTTGAGACTATGCAAATACTCTGTTCTTCATTATATTTTCACCCACTAATTTTAGCATCCCTTGATGATTCTTGCACACAATAATTATTACTATGTTGTTTCAGTTCAGTTCAGTTCAGTCGCTCAGTCGTGTCTGACTCTTTGCGACCCCATGCACCGCAGAATGCCAGGCCTCCCTGTCCATCACCAACTCCCAGAGTTCACCCAAACTCATCTCCACTGAGTCGGTGATGCCATCCAGCCATCTCATCCTCTGTCGTCCCCTTCTCCTCTTACCCTCAATCTTTCCCAGCATCAGGGTCTTTTCAAATGAGTCAGCTCTTCGCATGAGGTGGCCAAAGTATTGGAGTTTCAGCTTCTACATCAGTCCTTCCAATGAACACCCAGGATTAATCTCCTTTAGGATGGACTGGTTGGATCTCCCTGCAGTCCAAGGGACTCTCAAGAGTCTTCTCCAACACCACAGTTCAAAAGCATCAATTCTTCAGCGCTCAGCTTTCTTCACAGTCCAACTCTCACATCTACACATGACTACTGGAAAAACCATAGCCTTGACTGGACGGACCTTTGTTGGCAAAATAATGTCTCTGCTTTTTAATATGTTGTCTAGGTTGGTCATAACTTTTCTTCCAAGGAGTAAGCATCTTTTTTTTTTTTTTTTAGGAGTAAGCATCTTTTAATTTCATGACTGCAGTCACCATCTGCAGTGATTTGGGAGCCAAAAAAATAAAGTCAGCCACTGTTTCCCCATCTATTTGCAATGAAGTGGTGGGATCAGATGCCGTGATCTTAGTTTTCTGAATGTTGAGCTTTAAGCCAACTTTTTTACTCTCCTCTTTCATTTTCATCAAGAGGCTCTTTAGTTCTTCTTCTCTTTCTGCCATAAGGGTGGTGTCATCTGCATATCTGAGGTGATTGATATTTCTCCTGGCAATCTTGATTCCATCTTGTGCTTCTTCCAGCCCAGCGTTTCTCATGATGTACTCTGCATAGAAGTTAAATAAGCACGATGACAATATACAGCCTTGACGTACTCCTTCTCCTATTTGGAACCAGTCTGTTGTTCCATGTCCAGTTCTGTTGTTTCCTGATCTGCATACAGATTTCTCAAGAGGCAAGTCAGGTGGTCTGGTATTCCCATCTCTTTCAGAATTTTCCACAGTTTCTTGTGATCCACACAGTCAAAGGCTTTGGCATAGTCAATAAAGCAGAAATAGATGTTTTTCTGGAACTCTCTTGCTTTTTTGATGATCCAGCAAATGTTGGCAATTTGATCTCTGGTTCCTCTGCCTTTTCTAAAACCAACTTGAACATCTGCAAGTTCACATATTGCTGAAGCCTAGCTTGGAGAATTTTAGGCATTACTTTGCTAGCGTGTGAGATGAGTGCAACTGTGCGGTAGTTTGAGCATTCTTTGGCATTTCCTTTCTTTGGGATTGGAATGAAAACTGACCTTTTCCAGTCCTAGTAGTAATTTTCTACTTCTAGGCTTCCCCCATGGCTCAGCAGTAAAGAATCTGCCTGAAATTGAGGAGATGCAGGAGACATGGATTCAATCCCTGGGTCAGAAAGATCCTCTGGATGAGGGCATGGCAACCCACTCCGGTATTCTTGCCCAGAAAATCCCAAAGACAGAAGAGCCTGGTATGCTCTGATTCATGGGGTCTCAAAGATTCAGACACAACTGAAGTGACTGAGCACATATGCAATTTTCTACTTCCATAATTCCCTCCAAATTTTTTAATTAGAAATTCTACTGTAAGTAAATGGCAACCCACTCCAGTACTCTTGCCTGGAGAATTCCATGGAGGGAGGATCCTGGTAGGCTACAGTCCATGGGGTTGCAAAGAGTCGGACATGACTGAACAACTTCACTTTCACTTTCACTGTAAGTAAGGACTGTCTTTTTGCTCCTGTTTACCTATTCAATTGTATTAATATGGATTCATAGACATTTATTTTATTCTATGAGTTATATTCCTTTTAAAAAATATTTATTTATTCCTCAAACTGTCACAGGTGTAATCAATGGGAGCGCTTTCAAGTTGGCTTTTGTGTCTTTTCAGCATCACCCATCATTTTTTTCCCCTTGGCAATTCCTTCATTTCTGTTTCCATATGACGTCCGTGCTCACCTTGTACTTTCCCTTTCCAAATCCTAAACTCAATCATTTTCCCAAGAATCCCTCATTCCTTGAATTATACATTGGTATTTAGAATCAAGATCTTGGTGCTACGTGCGCTCATCGCTACTGGAGTGTCACTGCTTTTAGGCCCTCTCAACAGAAAGGAGTAAGAAGTATATGCAGGCATGCATAAATCACACATACATCTATGTATATGTGTTGGTGTATTAAAAGTCATGAATTTATGCTGATATATAGATTCTATCCAACACCACAGGGCTCATCCGATCCTTCCTACTTCTCTAATTTGTATCTTCTTTCTCTGATAGTGAAAAACGTGGCTGTTTTGTGACCTACAATGTACATAAATACTTACTTGTTCAAATGTCACACACACATAATTTCAGAATTCCTAACCCTTGCCCTTTATGAGGAACACATTCGCGTAACTAGAGTACAGCATTTCTACACAGTTCTTTTTGTCTTTAGCTTTATGGAATATAGTCATCATCCTGTTTTCCAAAGTAACTTGTTAGTACTTTTCTTCCCTTCTCTTATCAGTGGGATTATGTTATTCAAGAAGTTGCTAGTTTTTATATAGTCATATTGATCAATCTACCAGAAATCGATTTTTGGTACCCTTTTATTACAATATAACATAAATAGAGAAAAGTATACAAATCATAAGTGTAGAACTTGGTGTATTTTCACAAACTGAAACTTCTTGGTAACCAGCATCTCAGAAGCTCAGTCATGCCCACTTTTAACCACTATCCACTCATTTCAGTAACCACCATCTAACTTCAAACACAATACAGTCTTTTACATACTTTATATAAATAGAAGGTTTTACTATGTACTTTTCTGCATCCTCTTTGTCTCAACATTGTGTTTGTGAGATTTATTCATGTTACTCAATGTGACTGTAGTTTGCTTGTTGTCATTGCTGCTTAGTAATTCATTGTGTGAATATACAACATTTATTTACAGCGTTGACATTGACAAGCATTTGAGTAACTTCCAGTATGACGCTGCAAGCGGAAGAGTATGACAGTGCACGCTTCACATGCTTTTTGAGGAGCATATGAATGCATTTCTGTTGTATATCAGAGCAGTCAAATTTTCTGGGTTGTATCAGGGTTGTATATATTCATCTTTCATAAATACTTTTGGTTTGTAGTCCCCTAAGCCGTATGCAGGTTTATAGTTGTTCCACATCCTACCAATGCTTTGTATCATCTGGCTTTTTACTTTTACTCATTTTGATAGATGTGATGTCACATTGGAGTTTTGGTTAGCACTTCTCTGATATCTAATAAACTTGACCACTTTTCCATGTGTTTATTATCCATTTAGCTAATCTCTTTTGTGAAGCGTCCATTTAAGTCTTTGCCATTTTTCCAACAACTGATTGGCTTGTATGTTTGGTTACCTTCTTATTGATTTGTAGGAGTTCTCTATATGTTCTGAATACAAGTCCTCTTTTTGAATTGTGTTGCTGCTGCTGCTGCTAAGTCGCGACAGTCGTGTCTGACTCTGTACGACCCCATAGACGGAAAACCACCAGGCTCCTCTGTCCCTGGGATTCTCCAGGCAAGAACACTGGAGTGGGTTGCCGTTTCCTTCTCCAATGCATGAAAGTGAAAAGTGAAAGTGAAGTCGCTCAGTTGTGTCCGACTCTTAGCGACCCCATGGACTGCAGCCCACCAGGCTCCCCCATCCATGGGATTTCCTAGGCAAGAGTACCAGAGTGGGGTGCCATTGCCTTCTCCTTGAATTGTGTTACACATATCTTATCCCACTCTGTGGACTTCCTTGGCACTCATTCAGTTATGTTTTTAGAAAAAGAAGAGTTCTTCATCTTAACATAGCCCAATTTCCTTTATATTTAGCACTTTATATGTCCTACTAAAGGAATATTAACTACCCCCAAGGCACAAAGAGGTTCTCCTACTTTTAGAACCTTTTTGTTTTGTCTTTCGGTTTGGGTTGCAATCATTTAGAACTGCTTTTTCTATGTAATGTAAAGTAAGAATCAAGATTGATTTTTCCCTAAAACATTTCTATTTGCTTTAGAACAATTTAGGCAAATCTGTTTTTCTAGTATATCATAAATTAAGTGACCGTATATGTGTGTATCAATTTATGGAAGTTCTATTATTTTGGTCTATTTGCATATTCTTTACAATAATTCTATACTCTCCATAACATTATAAATCTTAATACCTGGTAGTGTTATTCCTATAGCTCTGTTCTTCCTCAATATTGTTTTGGTTGTGCTTAGCAATACATGAACCTTGAACTTCCTGATGTTCAAGCTGGTTTTAGAAAAGGCAGAGGAACCAGAGATCAAATTGCCAACATCCGCTGGATCATGGAAAAAGCAAGAGAGTTCCAGAAAAACATCTATTTCTGCTTTATTGACTATGCCAAAGCCTTTGTGTGGATCACAATAAACTGTGGAAAATTCTGAAAGAGATGGGAATACCAGACCACCTGACTTGCCTCTTGAGAAATCTGTATGCAGGTCAGATTAGAACAGTTAGAACAGTTAGAACATGACATGGGACAACAGACTGGTTCCAAATAGGAAAAGGAGTACATCAAGGCTGTATATTGTCACCCTGCTTATTTAGCTTATATGCAGAGTACATCATGAGAAATGGTGGACTAGAAGAAACACAAGCTGGAATCAAGATTGCTGGGAGAAATAGCAATAACCTCAGACATGCAGATGACACCACCCTTATGGCAGAAAGTGAAGAGGAACTAAACAGCCTCTTAATGAGAGTGAAAGAGGAGAGTGAAAAAGTTGGCTTAAAGCTCAACATTCAGAAAACGAAGATCATGGCATCCAGTCCCATCACTTCATGGAAATAAACAGGGAAACAGTGGAAACAGTGTCAGACTTTTATTTTGGGGGGGCTCCAAAATCACTGCAGATGGTGATTGCAGCCATGAAATTAAAAGACGCTTACTCCTTGGAAGAAAAGTTATGACCAACCTAGATAGCATATTCAAAAGCAGAGACATTACGTTGCCGACTAAGGTCCGTCCAGTCAAGGTTATGGTTTTTCCTGTGGTCATGTATGGATGTGAGAGTTGGACTGTGAAGAAGGCTGAGCGCCAAAGAATTGATGCTTTTGAAGTGTGGTGTTGGAGAAGACTCTTGAGAGTCCCTTGGACTGCAAGGAGATCCAACCAGTCCATTCTGAAGGAGATCAACCCTGGGTGTTCTTTGGAAGGAATGATGCTAAAGCTGAAGCTCCAGTACTTTGGCTACCTCATGCAAAGAGTTGACTCATTGGAAAAGACTCTGATGCTGGGAGGGATTGGGGGCAGGAGGAGAAGGGGACAACAGAGGATAAGATGGCTGGATGGCATCACTGACTCGATGGACATGAGTCTGAGTGAACTCCACGAGTTGGTGATGGACAGGGAGGCCTGGCGTGCTGTGATTTATAGGGTCGCAAAGAGTCGGACACGACTGAGTGACTGAACTGAACTGAGCACTTTGCATTTCCATATGTATTTTAAAATGAGCTTGTCAATACTCACCAAAGACACATACTCTCACACAGAACAGCAGGGGTTTTGCTTTGGCTTGCACTGATTTTTGTAGGTCAAATCTGGGAACACTCTCATCTTTATAATATTGTGCTTTCTGATCTATGAAGATGGTATATTCCTCCATTCATTTAGGTTTCTCACAATTTTTTCCCAATTGGGTAATCTTTTTGTTATTTATTTCTACTTCAATTGCACTGTAGGCCAAGTGCAATTGGTGGTTTCAATTCTTTTAAATTCATGGGGATTTGCTTTGGTCATGAATATTGTCAGTTTTGATAAATAGTCCACGTTCACTTGAATAAAATGTATATTCTGCAGTTGTTGAATGTGGTAGTCAATATAGATTAAGCGTATTAATTTTGTTGTTCTATTTATTGATAATTTTGTCTACTTTATCATTTAGTGGGAAATAGGTTTGCCTATTTCTCCTTTTAGTTCTTTTAATTTCTGTTTCATATATTTTGAGACTATTACATGCATAAAACTTTAGCAGTGTTATGCTGAACAGAGTTGAATTAATTCTAGTGGATTGACTCTTTTATCATCAAATATCATTTCTTTAGTAATATTTAGTATGCTTTAAATATTTACTTGTTATATATAGCTACACTATCTTTGTTTTTCTTAATGTTTGTATGCTATATTTTGTTCCATCCTTTTACAGTTGACATTCCTATGTCCTTATATTTAAGGTGCGTTTCACATAGTTGAGTTTTTGAAATTCAGTCTGACAACTCTTTACATTTCAGTTGAAGCATTTGGTCCATTTACCCATTAGTATAAATACTGAAAAAAATTATATGCTTGGTTTAAATCTACAACTTATAATTTTTCTTCTTTGTTCCACTTCTTTGTTGCCTTCTTTCCAATTATTCAAGTGTGCTTAATCATTTCTTTTCCACCCTCTATTACCTTTTTAGAGATTACATTCTTTTATCTTTTTTTTTTTCAGTGGTTGCTCTAAAAATTATACCATACTTTCTTGACTTAAAACAGTTTAATACAAATGAATGCTTCTGCTTCTTCCTGGACAATGCAAGGACTTTAGTAGAATATTTTAACTTGATATATTTCTTTCCACTCAGGTAGGTTTTGGGAGATAGTTTTGAAGATAAACTGCTAGTTTTCTAGGTAAAAATGCAAGAGGAAGACATTCCATGTAGTAAGAACAGCAAGTCTGGGTGCTGACTGTCCTTTCCCATCTGGGCCGTTCTTTTCTCTTTGTGAGCCATGAGCTGACCTCTATGACTACATCAACAGACTTGCCCTCTGGCTTTCTATTTCAGGGCCGATGAGAGGCTCTGGCAGGGGAGTGCAAGGTAAGAGCCAGTTGAAACACTTCTTTGATCCCTCTAAGCCTGCTATGGTTTTGACAGCAGGTACATACTGTCCCCCACCCCCTACCCCAGCTCCTGTTCCAAGCTCTGACTCCTACCAGGCTCTGCTAGTATGACTTCTTCCTCCTGTCTCTCAAGACCTTTCCAGGTAACAGCTCCCTGCTGGTCCCTGGGTGATTCACCATCTTTGTTGTTTGCTCTAAATCAACTCTTACCTTTCCTAGGGTAAAGTCCCTCAGGTAAACTTCCTGCAAGGAAGTATTTTTCCCGTTGTAACCCTTGATGTTGATACGTGGAGGAGAGAAAAGTAGAATGTATTTAGAGGAACAGGCATAGTTTAATGTGGTCTGACCATGGGGTTGAGATAAGGGAGGCCCAGAGACAAGCCTAGGAGTGAGAATGGGGACTTATGAGGGTCTGCCAGTCCAGTCTGGGCATCACCCAGTGGGCTATGGGATTCACTGGTCGTTTCTAGAGTTAAGGAGGGACATGGCCAGACCAGCCCTTTACAAAGGTTACTCAGGTGCAGCAGAATAGAAGAGGGACTGGGAGGAAGAGATTGAACAAGGAGAGACTGGTCTGGAAGCAGTTACAATAACATGCCACATTTCAGTGGTTGTGCAGTACAGACAATCACTCCAAACTCTTAACTGTGGTCTGTAAGGCTCCGGTTGGTTTGGCCTCTGTCTACCAGGATCTCAGCTGTTCATTCCTCTTTGCTCACTGCATCTTTGTCAACTGTCCCTTTCTCCTCTGTTCAGTAAACATGTCAGGCTCCTTACGACCTCTGGGACTTTGCAATTGCTGTTCCCCTGTTTGGACAGATTCCACACTTCTCATCATTCAGGTCTCAGCTCAATAATATATCCTCAGAGAGGACTTTAGCAGCTACCTTCTTTATAGTGACTTCCTCTGGAAGCCCTACATTACTAGAGGTTTTCTCCCCATAGGACTTATTACTGTCTGAAATACTTTCTTTATTAGTTGTTGACTAATTATCTGCCTCCTTTCTCTAGACTATAGAGTTCATCGGAGAGGGACTTAGTCTTATTCACCAGTATATCTTTAACTCCTAGAAGACTACCTGGAACATAATGCTCAATTGATATTCCTTGAATGAATGAATTAATGAACTTAGCATTCTATTTGGCTCCCAAACATTACCCTACCTTCCCATGTATACATGTAACCCTTTAACACCTCCACTCCACCCTTAACTTTTACTTACAAACAAAATAAGAACCTTTTTGGGGAAAAGACCATTATTCCTAATAATAAAAGATGACTCCACCAGGCAAGGTTTCCTGTATAATGTGGAATCTGACAGGGTCTTCAAGGAGAGGCAGGAAGCATGTGTGTAAGAAACCATCTATCAGTGAATTCAAGTCTTAAGACTATCAAAACATCGAACAAAAATAAAAAATCCATACTAAAACATTCAAAAAATAAAAACACTTAGATGTTGTTAGTTTTCTAGTGCTGTGTAACTAACAGCAGCTTAAAACAATACCCACTTACTATCTCACAGTTTTGTAGATAGAGAATCTAGGCAAGCACTTCTGAGTTCTGCTCAGTGTACTCCTAATGTGAAATCAAGGTGTCAGCCATGAGGGCTCTCATCTGAAGGCTTTGGGGATGATTCCACTTTCAAACACATTCAAGGCGTTGGCAGAATCCAATCCTGAGGTTGTAGGACTGAGGTCTTTATTGCTGGCTGTCTGTAAGCTGCCATGCATATTCATTCTTTTATAGCCCTTCATCTTCAAGTGAAAAGTAGCATGTGAAATCACTTTTGCTTTTTAATCTCTCTGGCTTTCCTTTCTGCCTTCCTCTTCTACTCTGAAGGGGTCATGTGATTCTATTGGCCCAACCCAGTTAATCTAGGATAATCTTCCTATTTTATAGCCCACTGATTAGTACCTTTAATTACAATGGCAAAGTCACTTTTCCCATGTAACATAAGATATTCATAGGTGTAACACCAGGAGTAAAGGTCATGAGGGCCAAAATTTTATTGAGTATAAACAAGAAATGGACAAACCCAGCTCTTAGAAGGGACTGAAGGACCCCAAAGATGGGACCAATCTACAAAAGGATAAAAGAGCAACTGTCTTTTTGATTTTGCAGTCAAACTCTCCCTTCATCTCTCTCAAAAAAAAAAAAAACTTTTATGTCCAACTGACTAGAGACAACCATGGTCCTACTAATTTTTCAGTGATAAGTATGAACTTACCTCCTCTGTGAGATGCTTTTCTAACCTCTACCTGGAGTTCCTGCTGCTGCTGCTAAGTCGCTTCAGTCGTGTCCGAGTCTGTGTGACCCCATAAACAGCAGCCCACCAGGCTCGCTAATCCAGGTCTAATGGATCTACTGTAAATGGTAACATTCTTTCAGCTTCTCAAAATGTGATCAGCAGATGGCTAACTCACAGGGCACCCAGTGAATCAGAATTGCTGGTGTGAAGCTTCAGTTTGTATTTCTAGCTCAGTCTCCAAGTAATCCTTAATCCCTCAGATTTGAACCACATAGTTCTCTTTTTCTCCCCTGTATTGTAGCAAAATTCAATCATCTTGAGTGTCAAGAGGAGGTCCCAATCCAGTTTCTTAGGGAAATGAAGGGAGTGCTAATGATTGCTAGCTCACAGGAAGCCACCTTGACTTGCGTGTTAACGAAGAGTAAGAAAGAGAGGGTTAACAGGAGGGGACGAACACTGACGAGTGAGTGCCTGCTGTGCACAGGGAAGCATTTTCCCCACCTACACGGACAGGCAGGTAGATAAGCACAGGACACAAGGTTCCCTTGTCTTATGATCTGTCCTGAGGCTGGTCTGTCTGACTTCATAGATGGGGTTCTTCCCTCTCCTGACAGTCAGAAGGAAGCTTTCTCTCCATCTCCTCTGAATCCCTGCTGCTCCTCAGGAAGCCCAGCCCAGCCCAGTGGCAAATCCAGCCTCAGGAATGTCACAAGCACAGGTGCCTCTGGATTTACTGAACTCCTGCCTTGAAGACAAACCAGCTGGGTTTTATTGCATCCCATTTATCCTGCTTCCTCCATTGCCGCTTTGCCCACACATCTTTTATCCAGGGTTTGCAGTAAAATCCAGGGTTTGGCATAGATGTGGGTGCTGGAAAAAGCTATCTGGAGGTGCCTGGGAGCGTGCAGATTCAGGGCTGTCAGCTCACTGCCCGTTTAAGCAGCTGGCCAGCACCTGGGTGATTTTTCTGGATGTGCCAAGCACACATCTAAAGCGGAGAGAGCAGGGAGAGGGTAGTGGGAACAGGGCGGCAGCTAGATGCTGTGGAAAGAGGACTTTGGAGACATTCAGGCCGAACTTTTGAACCCACATCTGCCACTTCTTGTATGACCATGGGCAAGCCACTTAACCTCCCTGGGCTTCATTTTTGTTATCATTATAAGACAAGGGTTTGATCTGTTCCTTGCAGATTTGTTTCTGGATTGAAGGAAATTAATATCTGTTGGGACTTCCCTGGTGGCTTAGACAGTAAAGAATATGTCCGCCATGCAGGAGACACACGTTTGATCCCTGGGTCAGGAAGATCCCCTGGAGAAGGGAATGACTACCCATTCTAGTATTCTTGCCTGGAGAATCCCATGGACAAGGAAGCCTGGCAGGCTACAGCCCATGGGGTCGCAAAGCGTTGGACACAACTGAGCAGCTAATACACATGCTTCCATTAAGATGCCTGTCAGAGTGTAGGTCTTCATTTATATTAGGACCTTTCTTCCAATATGGAAGAGACTTCCCTGTAGCTCAAACAGTGAAGAATCTGCCTGCGAGCCAGGAGACCAGGGTTCGATCCCTGGATTGGGGAGTTCCTCTGTAGGAGGGAATGGCAATCCACTCCAGTACTCTTGCCTGGAGAATCCCATGGACAGAGAAGCCTGGCGGGCCACAGTCTGTGGGGTCGCAAAGAGTCAGACACGACTGAGTGACTAACACAGTCCAGTCCAATATGAAAAGCCTGCTTGGCAAGTTAGTTAACTGCTCAGTGCCTCAGTTTCTTCATTTGTAAAGCAGGGATAATAATCATTCCTCACAGCTGTGTAGTGAGGCTTCAATAAATTAATGTATGCAAAGCTCTTAAGCACATGGCTAAGCACATAAAAGTTTTCAAGCAGCATGAGTGAGGAATGACATGCCTACATTGTATTCACAGCTTCTGTGGGAGACGCTAAGGAGAAAGTTGGAAACCAGAGATCCCAAGATGGGCCCAGTCCCACCTAAGGATAAAGTAACTGCCCTTCTGGTTCTGCAGACAAACCCTCCTTTCCTCTCTGGAATCAAAGGAGGAGGCCCAGCTAACTTCTTTGTCTTTCTGCATACACTCAAGTGTGTAGACAAATTTTTTTAACTCTCTATTACTGAATAATAAAATGCCCCCAAACAGAGTAGTTTTAAACAGGCATTTATTATCTGTAGGTTTCCAGGGGTCAGGAATGTGGGAGCAGTTTAGTTAAATGGCTGTGGTTTAAGGTCTCATATTAGGTAGCCAAGGTTCTGGCCAGAGCCATAGTCATCTGAAGGCTTGACTGGGACTAATGGATCAATTCCTAAGATCGTCATTCATTTGGCTGTTGGCAGGAGGCCTCAATTCCTTGCCATGTGGGTCTCTCCAGAAGCTGCTGTTTCATCTTAAAATGTGGTGCTGGCTTCCCACAGAGCAAGGTAAGAGAGATGGATGGAAGCTGCAGTGTCTCTCTTTCTAGCCTCCACACGAGCACATGATCATTTCTGCAGTATCCCATTTATTAGAAACCAGTCACCAAGAACAGCACACTTTCAAGGCGAGAAGAGCTGGGCTTTATCTTTGAGGGAGTGCAGTCAAAGAACTTGGGGATGTATTTTAGTCTTTTCCATCAGTGGTTGTTCTGCAGACAGCTGTGATTTTGGGGTGCTCATGAGAGGCGGTGAGCTCAGGGCCTTTCTACTCCATCATCTTGGCTATTCTCTCCGAGGACATGTTTTAAAACACTCTCCTATCATAGGAATGATAGGTGCATGACAGATTGGGGGTTGAATCCCAAATGAGCCAGTGTCTTTGTTTTTGGTTCCTTTAATTACCCAGTTTACCCCTCCTGGAAAAAGATTTGACATTTCCAATTTCCAGCAGAGCTGAAAATAAGCCTAGAATTGGAACAGAAAATGGCTGTGATTCAAACCACAAACTCTTATCGAGCGCCTTCTATATGCCACGTCCTATGTTATTTGTTTGAAATAAAGAGATGATTAATATGAATCTCTGCTCTAGAAGACCTGATGTCTAATGGAAAGAGAGGAAAAGAGGACATCAGAGTTAAATCATATAGATAGTCTTTACCTCACTCCTTATATCCTCTTCCTTCCCAGTTCTTAGTACAGATGGTTTTATCCACTTATTTGCTTCTTTTACTTGTTTATTACTGTTTTCTTTCCACTGTATCCCCAGGGTTTGCTACATAGACATATTCAGTAATACTTGTCAATGACTAACAGAGATGTGGCAAGCATGGCGCACTATGGCAGCAAATAGGAGGTCACTTCCTACCGCAGGCTGGAAGGAAGGCTTCCTGGAGGAAGCAAGCCAGCATTGAGATTTGAAGTATGACTAGGAGTCAGCAAGGTGGAGCATGTGTGGATTGTTGCTGTCCATAGGAACAGCATCCCCAAAAAGAGAGAGTCCTGTGCATTCAAGGGGCTGCAAACACTTCTGTGTGCTAGAGCGGAGAAAGTGGTGGGGCCTGGGGAGAGGAGTGGAGAGAGAATTGTGGAGGGAGGATTGAGAGACGAGAGTGAAGATACAGTAGAAATAGGTTGGTGAGAATTTACCTCGTAAGAAAATCTGGGAAGAATGGACTTTATCCTGAAAGCAATGGGAGAACTATTGAAGGTATTGAAATAGGGGAAAGATGAGGTCAGGTGGGCTACCGTCTCTAGGATCGCACAGAGTCGGACAGACGCGACTTAGCAGCAGCAGCAAGGATTAGAAGGGCTGCCCTTGACCTGTGCCCTGTGGTTTGGGTGTTGGGAACCACAGGCATCCCAGGAGCCAGAAGTTACATCGCAGAAGTTATTCTAGACCTTCTTTCTGCAGAAGGCCCAGCATCCTCCCCGCATCTACTCCGGGGGCAGGGACAAGAGTGAGGAACAGCAGCGTCCTCAGGCCATGAAGCCAGCCTCACTGGGCTCCTGTCCAGCCGCCCTCACAGCCTGTAGAAACCTAACCCTGCTCCTCCTTGTTCTCTGGCTCCCTTTCAGACGTGGATTTGCAGTGGGTGCCCCAAGCCCAATTACCAGAGCGTAGAGACCACGAGCTGGCAAACACATTTTCCCAGCAACAAGAGAAAACGTGCTGCTTCCTAGGATCCCCCCACTGGAATCATCCATGGAACGTGCAGAATGGCAGAAAAGCAGTTTTTTCTTGGAAACATATGGAAAACAGTTTGTTTGCTTGGAGGAAAATCATAGCTTGTTGTTTTTTTCCCCCCTGGAGGAAAATGAAAACTCTCACACATTTAGTCTTTTCCATCCCTTGTTTGTCTTGTGCTTTTGAACCAAAATGCAGGCCTGGGGAGAATGGTGCTTGTTGCTGAACAGGAAATCTTAATTAGAGCGTTGGTTCCACTAGCCAAACTATAGGAATTCCGAACTCAAATTGTCCATTCATGGTCTCTAAGGCAAGAATGGAGTCATTAAGCCCCAAAGCCAAATGACACATGTTTTGCAGAAAGGAGGGTGGTGTTGGTTATATGGTGTGTATGTGGGGTGGGGGTGGGCGGGGTGCAGAATGATAGATATTGGTGAAATGTGAAATATCCAAATGTAATCTCCAAAGCAGTCTTGAAATAATCCTCCCTTTGGAGACCTGTTCTTCTTAGTCACGATGAAAACAAAAGACAAGAGCCTGTTTTTCATTTGGTTCACTGGTCCGGAAAATGTGCCCCAGGAAGATGAGGCAGAACTGGGCATTTGAGGAGAATGGAAAGAGCCAGGAGGCATTTGCTAGGGATTTCTTTTGCCCAAGAGCCTCCTACATCTGGTCTTCCCTTCCCAGGAGGTTCCCTTGGAGCCGCCTTCTCCCCCTCTTCAGCATTGATCTTTGAACAACCTCGGAAGCTCTTTCCTTGGTAACATGCGAAAATACGTGCAGGGCTTTAAGGATACATTCCAAATGATGATTTATGCTAGGTCATTCACAACCTCCCGCTCCCCAGCAATAATTCTCCCAGAGAGCATTTAGCTGATTTGGAAAATGTACATCAAATCCCCCAGAGAATAGTGCGCATTTTAATTGTGGATGAATGTAATTCTGATCATTCTCTGAATGCTCAAAGCTTTACAAACTGAGTAACCCAAATGTGCAAAAAGAAAAAAAAAAAAAAAACCTGCTTGCAGCCTCTGAAGAGAAAGTTGATTACCCTAAGGGGAAACTAGCAGTGGGAGGAGGAATGGAGTTTGATTCTCTGGATAGGCCATTTGATAAGACTTGTGGGTATTTCCAGAAGTAGGACTCAAGTGAGCCAAGTTAATCATGCCTGTGTCCTTAAAAACCATCTTACTAAGCACCTAATATGTTCCAAGAGCTTTACTTAATGCTTGTAAAAATTTACAGAAAGCATAGCCAGTGAACCTTAAGTAAAGAAAACACATGAAGTGAGCCCCACATTCATTCTCACTTTCTGCTATGGGACATGTTCCAAATAGTGTCATGAGAAAGTAGATGTTAAAAGACACCCATGGTCTCATTGGCTGAAGGCAACAGAGCTGCAGCTGCTGAGGTGACCGGAACTGATGGAATAGGGTACTAAAGAAGAAATAAATGAACAGAGAAGTTGCCCCAGAAATCTACATTCACGTCCCCTTTAGGTTTTGGCCAAATACAAAGCTGTACATGTGTGGGCAAGACCCTGCCTGGCTAGGCAGAGAATAGCTACTGAGAGACGATGAATTTATAGAAATTCTTAAGTTTACACAGTGGTGGGGTTATTGGGCTTCTGGTCAATCTCAGGGTAACTATGTTACTGAACACTCCGGGCATTTAGCTGAGACCCATGAGTGGCCAGTCCAAGGAACTGGAGTACTGGAGCCGAGCACATGAACTATTCTTGACCTACATTAACAAAACTGAAAAACAAGCCTCAACAGGATCAAAGCGAATGAATTAAGTGCTTGCCAAAACAATACTCAACACTCAATAATCAACATTCTTTAAAGGAAAAGGACATAATTCAGACTCAGCATTGCAGCATTTGTAATGTTCAGTATTCCAAAAAGTTACTAGACATCCAAAGTAGCAAGAAAATGTAACCCATAACCAGGAGAATAAAGTCATTAGGAACAGACCCAGGGATGACACTGATGTAGTCAGTAGTGGACAGTGATTATAAAATAACCATTACAAATAAATTCAAGAATTTAAAGGAGGAACTTCCTTGAGAGTTCAAAGACTCAGACTCCACACTCGCACTGAAGGGAGCCCGGGTTTGATCCTTGATCTGGGAACTAGAGCCCACATGCCACAACTAAGACCCAGTGCAGCCAAATAAGAAAATTAAAAAAAAAAAAAAAAAAGAATTTAAAGGAAAAGATGGACATCTTGCTATAGGAATCTTAATGGAGAGAGACTTTAAAAAGAAACAAATGAAAAGTGCAGAACTGAAAAACACAATTTATAAAATGAAAAACTTCATTAGCTGCACATGCATGAGAAAAAATTCAGTTCAGTTCAGTTGCTCAGTTGTGTCCGACTCTTTGTGACCCCATGGACTGCAGCATGCCAGGCTTCCCTGTCCATCACCAACTCCTGGAGTTTACTCAAACTCATGTCCATTGAGTCGGTGATACCATCCAACTATCTCATCCTCTGTCGTCCCCTTCTCCTCCCAGCTTCGCTCTGTCACAGCATCAGGGTCTTTTCCAGCGAGTCAGTTCTTCAAATCAGGTGGCCTAAGTGTTAGAGTTTCAGCTTCAGCATCAGTCCTTCCAATGAATATCCAAGACTGATCTCCTTTAGGACGGACTGGTTGGATCTCCTTGCAGGCCAAGGGACTCTCAAAAGTCTTCTCACAGTTCAAAGCATCAATTCTTTGGTGCTCAGCTTTCTTTACAGTCCAACTCCCACATCCATACATGACTACTGGAAAAGCCATAGCTTTGACTAAATGGAACTTTGTTGGCAAAGTAATGTCTCTGCTTTTGAATATTCTGTCTAGGTTGTTCATAGCTTTTCTTCCAATTAGTAAGCATCTTTTAATTTCATGGCTGCAGTCCCCATCTGCAGTGATTTTGGAGCCCAAAAACAAAGTCAGGCACTGTTTCAACTGTTTCACCATCTATTTCCCATGAAGTGATTGAACCAGATGCCATGATCTTTGTTTTCTGAATGTTGAGCTTTAAGTCAACTTTTTCACTCTCCTCTTTCACTTTCATCAAGAGGCTCTTTAGTTCTTCTTCACTTTCTGCCATAAGGGTGGTGTCATCTACATATCTGAGGTGATTGATATTTCTCCCGGCAATCTTGATTCCAGCTTGTGCTTCATCCAGGCCAGCATTTCTCGTGATGTTTTCTGCATATAAGTTAAAGAAGCAGGGTGACAATATACAGCCTTGACTTACTCCTTTTCCTATTTGGAACCAGTCTGTTGTTCCATGTCCAGTGAACATTGAAGAAAAGATTAGTGAATCTGAATACAGATCAAGAAAAATTATCTAAAGTATCTAAGTTATCTAAACAGTTCATTAAAAAAAAAAGTACAGACTTGTGACTTGTGGGCAAATATCAAGCAGTATGAGTGTAAGCAGAGCCCCAATAGGAGAAGAGAGGGGAAAAAAGAAGCAAGAAAAGAAATGAAAGAATTAATGACCAATATTTCCCCAATTAGGTGACAAACTATCAACACTCAGATTGAAAAAAAAAACAAACCACAAAACCTCAATGGAACTTATTCAAGATAAGCACAAAGAAAATCACACCTCGTCATTCATGAGCAAGTAGCTGAAAGTCAAAGATAAAGAACATTTTAAAAACAGCCAGAAAAAAAAAAGACAGGTTACAAAGGAATAACGATAAGAATACTGCTGATTTCTCATCATATCTGTCATAAAACCAGACAGAAGGTATGAAGTGACATCTTTAAAGTTCTAAAATAAAAAAAATAAAATAAAAACCAAAGTTCCCAGGCAACCTAAAATTCTGTCTCTGGCAAAAACAACCTTTAAAAAAACAGAGGCAAATAAAGACATTTTCAGATAAGGTGGATTATTCACTAGCATATGTGTACTCTACAAAATGTTAAAGGAAGTTCTTGGGCAAAAGGAAAATGATTCCATAAGATATCAGATCCTATAGAAAAAGAGTAAAAGAAATAGAAAATATGTTGGGTACAAATATAAATGACATTCTTAAAGTTTCTTTAAAAGACATTTGACTGCTTAAACCAGAGACAGTGGCAAGTATTGTGAGGTACATACTGTATGTAGAAGCAGCGTGGAAAGCAACAGTATCATAAGAGACAAGAAGCGACAGATAAAAGTATGCTCTGTGAGGTCTTCTTTTCCATTAGATGTGAGGTGGCATAAAGTTACTTCATTATCACAGGTAGACTGATAACCAAAATATGCTTCTTTTAATCTCCAGAAGCAACTGCTAAAAATTAAAACCAAGAGGCATAGCTAAAAAGACAAAAAAGAAGAAAACTAGAAAATACTAGAAACCATTTAATTAATCCAAAAAAAAAGAAAGGAAAAGAGGGAAATAAGAAAGAAAGCATGAATGTGGCAAAGAGAAAACAAATAGCAAGGTGGTAGAATTAGATCCAACCAAATCACTGATTACATTATACGTAAATAGAATAGACAGTCTAATTAAATGAGCAATACTGCCAGACTGGATTTCAAAAATGAGGTCTAATTATACAATGTTTATGAGGACACATACAACTAAAAGAAAAAGAATAGAAAAGGACAGCCAAATAATGATTAATTGTGAAAACACAGGAGTAGCCATATTATCAGACAAAGTCAAGAACAATTACAAGGGCTAAAGGGGAATATTACATAATAATGAGAAAGTCAGTTCATTAAGAAGACATACAATTCCTATGCCTATGTGAAAAATTTCTTAGCTAAATTAAAGAGATGTCACACTGTACCGTCTGAGCTACCAGGGGAGCCTTGTCACACTTTAAAAGGATATAATACGTCATTACCAAGTAGAGTTTATCTCAGCTATATATAAGATTTGTTTAACATTAGAAAGATTGCAAGATTCTAGGCCAATATATAAAAATCAACTGCATTTATGTAAAAGAACAACAAACAGTTGGAAAAGAAAATGAAAAGCTCAGTATCACTTACCTTAGCAGTAAAAAAATCAAAATATTTAGGGACAAAGATAATGAAAGATTTTTAAAGGTTTTTATGTAGGAAGGTACAAAATCCTGTTGAGAAATATTAAAGATTTGAATAAATAGATATTTTATGTTCAAGAATGGGAAGATTCAACATTGTTAAGACATCAGTTCCCTGGAATTAATCTTTAGAAATATTACAATTAACCATCCCAATAGTCCTTTTTGGGAGGAGGGTATAAATTGAGAAGCTGATTCTAAAATTTATGTGGAAATGCAAAGGTCCTAGAATAGTCAAGTAATCTTCAAAAAGTACATGGTTGAATGACTTACACCATCTGATTTCAAATCCTTTATAAAGCTACAGTAATCAAGAAAATGTGGTATAAGAATAGAAAAATAAATCAATGGAACAGGTTAAGGAATCTAGAAATAGATCCAAACATATATAGCCAAATAAGTTTTTATATTTGAACTAAGACTGCTCAATAGAGAAAGAAAAAAAAAATTTCTTTTTAAGGTGCCCAAATAACTGGGTTTTTATATGGGGGAAAAAAAAATAAATCCACAGTATTCTTGCAACATACCCCAAATTAATTCATTGTAGATCATAGGCCTAAATTTAAAAGCCAGACTATAAAGCTTCTAGGAAAAAAAAAAAAAGGAGAATATTGTTCCTTATTTGAGAAAGGCAATGATTTTTTTTAGAACAGACACAGAAAGCACTAGCCATTAAAGAAAAATGTAATAAACTGGATCTTATAAAAATTAAAGATACCATTTAAAAAATCAACAAGAAATCCATACGCTGGAAGAAAAGTGTGTCAAATTGTGCTCTTTGGAAAAAACTATTAGTTTGAGGACTTTAGGAAACCTCTCCTGGACTCCAGAAGCCTCTCTAACCCTATCTATGTTATAGGTCCCCAGAGTGAGCTTTTTAAGAAGGAAATCGGACTGTGAAACGTCCCTCCTTAACACATTTCAATAGACTCCATTGCCTTTAAGATAAAAGTTCAACTTAACAGGCTTAGAGAGTCCTTAATGATTGGGCCTCCGCTTACCTCTTCCGTCCCTTCTCAGGCTTCTTTACTGTCACTCCTATATTCCTCAGCCCTTGTCCCAGGCACACTGTATAATAAACCACCCCCAAATTCAGTGACATGAACCAGCCACCCTTTACACTCATGGATCCGAAGGTCAGCTGGAGCAACTCTGCTTCAGGCTGTGGCGCCTAGGTTGGGTGCTCTAGACTGGGCTTGGCTGAACCCCTCTACCTCTAAACGCAATTCTGTGGACTGGCCTGAAGGCCCTGCTCCATGTGTCTTTCATCCTCCCGGGACCAGCAAAGAAGCTGGGGCAAGTTCTTCTTATGGAAGTGGCAGAAATTCATGGAGGTGAATGGAGCACTGAATGCCTAAAACCAAGGCTCTTAAGAGGCCTCTTAAGATCGACACACTGACACGTCTACCAATTTCAAGGCCAAGTCAAAGTCAACCAGAAACAGGTACCCTTCATCCTGCCCGGGACAAGGTTGAGCCTGCAGAGTGAAGCATTGGGGCCAAGAGTTCAATTTACTCTAAACCCCTATGCTCTGGACCAACCAAACCACTTTCAGCACCCTTCCAAGGCACCACCTGCTCCTCCTCCTGCCCTCAGGCTACATCCCACACTCTATAGACTCCCACCCCTTCCCTGTCCCTTGACTCCTCCTTGCCCTTCCCTGAGTCCTGGTCAGGCGAGGCACCCCTACTATGTCCCTCTCACTTCCCTCTCATGACCCTTACTGCACAGCGCTTAGCAGCTCACTAACTGTAGCCCCTACCCTTTATCTTCTTCCAAGGTGTAGATATTGTCTGATATGTAAGGTAGGGATGGAGAAAGTTTGTTCCTGTGTCCGATCTTTACTTTCTGGAAATAGAATACAGGGTGTTTCATGCACTGGGCCTGAAATCTTTGGAAGGTTTGACATATATTTTTCTTTGGGCTACAGACAGAAACAGCATAATGGATTCCTGTTGCTTTTGCTTGTCCACATCTTTTTGGCCTTTTAAAAATAATAGTGGCTGGCCTTTGGGGAATAACTCCTACGACACTATACACAGACAGGCTTTGTCCCTTGTGTCCTATGTGTCCCCTGGGTCAAGGTTGGGTTAATCAAATGTTCTTGCCGAACAATTTGAACCAGGTGGAGGAAACTGATGGGAAAATAATTTGAAAAGGCCTTTCTCTAAGGCAGTCTTTGATGCATTACGCATTTTCCAGAGCTACTAGATTCCTGGTCCCCAGATTCCCAGAGCTACTGGGGCTTCTACTCTTGATGAAGTTATGTTTAGCTTTTCCTGGGAATCTCTAGGCTAACACAAATTCTTTCAGTAAATGCTAGCGTTTCATTTTAATTAAATTAGCCAGAGTCAATTTCTATTATCTATTATTAAAAATTATTATAATTGAAATTACAATCAGATGCTTAAGACTTCAGACTGCACTGTGTCTCTTCTCTCTTCCTTTGGTTCACCAGGAAGTGGGTGGGGACTGTGCCAGCTCTTATTTGGGGCTAATTGACCTTTGAGCTCTTGTAAAGCTCATTTTGAGAGGCAAATCTCCAGCTAATTTAAGGCTGTCAGCAGCTGGGACTCTATGTGTAGGCATCTTTGCTTTGCCAAGGAGCGAAAACTTCCTGTGGCAGCTGGAGTAATAAGTGGCTACTGTGTACCAAGTCTTGCACATTAAAAATCTACCCCCATAATTACCCTTGCAGAGCAGGTCTTCTGAATATTCTTAGAGCTTTGAGGAAGGAGAGAGTCACTAGAAACTACTGGGGTTGGTGAGCTCAAAGATAGGCTGGGAGCCATGGTGTTTCATATTCAGATAAATCCCCCTGGTGTAGAGACTCTCATTGCTTCACTGATTCATCTATCTATTATCTAGCATTACCTATCTACCACCTATCTATCTATTATCTATCATCTATCTATCTACCTATTATATCTATCTATCACCTGTCTATTTATATCTACATCTCCCTGTCTATCTATCAATCATTAGACTTGGCCACACTTTCATGGGCCCTGGGCATTTTCACACTCTCCATAAGCTCGACAGCCTGTAAGATGAGAGTTAGCGTTGTTAGCCCAGCTTGCCGAGTGGAAGGCCTGAGGCACATTTCATTGTGAGCTGATTCTCACTTTGTGATTAAGCTCCCACTTGCTGGATCACACTGGAGAACAAAGCGTCCATCCATTAGTTCCCGCGTGCCACCCATGTAAAAACAAATGATGGAATCCTGTCCTAATTTGAGACAGAAGACACCTCTTGTTTATTCTTAATTGTCCTTCTATGCAAATTTTTATTTTCCTTTCTAATCTGTCATGTGAGAAAAGTTAAATTAGCCTGAACATGTGGGAACAGATTCTACTAATTTTGAGCTCTTCCCTTTCTTTCCCTTAGGCATTTAATCAGTTCTATTTTTTTTTTTTTTTTTTTTTGGAGAAGATTTGTTTGGCAAGTGGAAGAGAAGATAACAAGCCGGGGGATGGGGGAGGTAGGTTTTTAAAGATAGAAGTACGAAAGGAGCTGCCATCTGAGTCTCAAATTAGGATGGAAAGCACATTCTCTGCAGCTCTATGTTACCGTAATGGAAACTTTAAAACAAAATGGGTTTGATTTGAATCAAGAGGCTGCAATTAAATTTATTTTTCTAAGAAGTGCACTCTCAGTATATGATATAGTCTTAATGCTTGCTCTTCACAACTAACTTGGAGAAAAGGGTATATTTCATTATGAATATATTTCATTTCAAAGAGTATGTTTCATTAATGGAAAAGTTTTTGAGAGGCAATAAGGTAGAGTGGGAATTGCTTTAGGCATTCAGAAGACCTGGATTCTTGCTCCTTTCCTGGGCTCTTATCTGCTGGGGTGACTGTATAAGTCTCTTACCTCTCTGAGCCACAGTTTCATCTTCCATGAAAGAAGAATCGCTGCCCCACCCTGCCAAACCTACAGGGCTGCTGAGCTCAATGAGGAGAAGGTTTTTGTAAATGGGAGCTGGTCATAGGCTTTGCAGGAGGGGTTAACTGGGAGCAGGACCCACCATTTCCAGCAGCCACCAATCAACTTGACTTGGACAGCTTCAGTTAAGTTCAGTTCAGCTCAGTTCAGTTCAGATGCTCCGTCATATCTGATTCTTTGCAACCCCATGAATCACAGGCCGCAGGACTACCTGTCCATCACCAACTCCTGGAGTTCACTCAAACTCATGTCCATCAAGTCAGTGATGCCATCCAGCCATCTCATCCTCTGTCGTCCCCTTCTCCTGCAGCCAATCCTTCCCAGCATCAGAGTGTTTTCCAATGAGTCAACTCTTCACATAACGTGGTCAAAGTATTGGAGTCTCAGCTTTAGCATCATTCCTTCCAAAGAACACCCAGGACTGATCTCCTTCAGAATGGACTGGTTGGATCTCCTTGCAGTCCAAGGGACTCTCAAGAATATTCTCCAACACCACAGTTCTTAAGCATCAATTCTTCAGCTCTCAACTTTCTTCACAGTCCAACTCTCACATCCATACATGACCACTGGAAAAACCATAGCCTTGACTAGATGTACCTTTGCTGGCAAGGTAATGTCTGTGCTTTATAATATGCTATCTAAGTTGGTCATAACTTTCCTTCCAAAGAGTAAGCGTCTTTTAATTTCATGGCTGCAATCACCATCTGCAGTGATTTTGGAGCCCCCCAAAATAAAATATGACACTGTTTCCACTGTTTCCCCATCTATTTCCCATGAAGTGATGGGACCGGATGCCATGATCTTTGTTTTCTGAATGTTGAGCTTTAAGACAACTTTTTCACTCTCCTCTTTCCCTTTCATCAAGAGGCTCGTTAGTTCTTCTTCACTTTCTGCCATAAGGGTGGTGTCATCTGCATATCTGAGGTTACTGATATTTCTCCTGGCAATCTTGATTCCAGCTTGTGCTTCCTCCAGCCCAGGGTTTCTCATGATGTACTCTGCATAGAAGTTAAATAAGCAGGGTGACAATATACAGCCTGGCTGTACTCCTTTTCCTATTTGGAACCAGTCTGTTGTTCCGTGCCCAGTTCTAACTGTTGCTTCCTGACTTGCATATAGGTTTCTCAAGAGGCAGGTCAGGTGGTCTGGTATTCCCATCTCTTTCAGAATTTTCCACAGTTCATTGTGATCCACACAGTCAAAGGCTTTGGCATTGTCAATAAAGCAGAAATAGATGTTTTTCTGGAACTCTCTTGCTTTTTCAATGATCCAGCAGATGTTGGCAATTTGATCTCTGCTTCCTCTGCCCTTTCTGAAGCCAGCTTGAACATTATGGATGTTCACGGCTCATGTACTGTTGAAGCCTGGCTTGGAGAATTTTGAGCATTACTTTACTAGCATGTGAGATGAGTGCAATTGTGCAGTAGTTTGAGCATTCTTTGGCATTGCCTTTCTTTGGGATTGGAATGAAAACTGACCTTTCCCAGTCTTGTGGCCACTGCTGAGTTTTCCAAATTTGCTGGCATATTGAGTGCAGCACTTTCACAGCCTCATCTTTCAGGATTTGAAATAGCTCAACTGGAATTCCATCACCTCCACTAGCTTTGTTTGTTTGTTTCCTAAGGCCTGCTTGACTTCACATTCCAGGATGTCTGGCTCTAGATGAGTGATCACATCATCATGATTATCTGGGTCATGAAGATCTTTTTTGTATAGTTCTTCTGTGTATTCTTGCCACCTCTTCTTAATATCTTCTGCTTCTGTTAGGTCCATACCATTTCTGTCCTTTATCGAGCCCATCTTTGCATGAAATGTTTCCTTGGTATCTCTAATTTTCTTGAAGAGATCTCTAGTCTTTCCCATTCTGTTGTTTTCCTCTATTTCTTTGCACTAATCGCTGAAGAAGGCTTTCTTCTCTCACCTTGCTATTCTTCAGAACTCTGCATTCAGATGCTTATATCTTTCCTTTTCTCCTTTGCTTTTCGCCTCTCTTCTTTCCACAGCTATTTGTAAGGCCTCCCCAGACAGCCATTTTGCTTTTTTGCATTTCTTTTCCGTGGGGATGATCTTGATCCCTGTCTCCTGTACAATGTCACAAACCTCTATCCATAGTTCATCAGGCACTCTATCAGATCTAGTCCCTTAAATCTATTTCTCACTTCCTCTATATAATCATAAGGGATTTGATTTAGGTCATACCTGAATGGTCTAGTGGTTTTCCCTAGTTTCTTCAATTTCAGTCTGAATTTGGCAGTAAAGAGTTCATGATGTGAGCCACAGTCAGCTCCCAGTCTTGTTTTTGTTGACTGTATAGAGCTTCTCCATCTTTGGCTGCAAAGAATATAATCAATCTGATTTCGGTGTTGACCATCTGGTGATGTCCATGTGTAGAGTCTTCTCTTGTGTTGTTGGAAGAAGGTGTTTGCTATGACCAGTGTGTTCTCTTGGCAAAACTCTATTAGTCTTTGCCCTGCTTCATTCCGTACTCCAAGGCCAAATTTGCCTGTTACTGCAGGTGTTTCTTGACTTCCTACTTTTGCATTCCAGTCCCCTATAATGAAAAGGACATCTTTTTGCGGTGTTAGTTCTAAAAGGTCTTGTAGGTCTTCATGGAACCATTCAACTTCAGCTTCTTCAGCATTACTGGTTGGGGCATAGACTTGGATTGCTGTGATATTGAATGGTTTGCCTTGGTAATGAACAGAGATCATTCTGTCAATTTTGAGATTGCATCCAAGTACTGCATTTCAGACTCTTTTATTGACAATGATGGCTACTCCATTTCTTCTAAGGGATTCCTGCCCGCAGTAGTAGATATAATGGTCATCTGAGTTAAATTCACCCATTCCAGTCCATTTTAGTTCACTGATTCCTAGAATGTCGACGTTCACTCTTGCCATCTCCTGTTTGACCACTTCCAATTTGCCCTGACTCATGGATCTAACATTCCAGGTTCCTATGCAATATTGCTCTTTACAGCATCGGACCTTGCTTCTATCACCAGTCACATCCACAACTGGGTGTTGTTTTTGCTTTGGCTCCATCCCTTCATTCTTTCTGGAGTTATTTCTGCACTGATCTCCAGTAACATATTGGGCACCTACGGACCTGGGGAGTTCCCCTTTCAGTATCCTATCATTTTGCCTTTTCATACTGTTCATGGGGTTCTCAAGGCAAGAATACTGAAGTGGTTTGCCATTCCCTTCTACAGTGGACCACATTCCGTCAGACCTCTCCACCATGACCCGTCTGGCTTGTGTGGCCCCACATGGCATGGCTTAGTTTCACTGAGTTAGACAAGGCTGTGGTCCGTGTGATTAGATTGACTAGTTTTCTGTGATATGGTTTCAGTGTGTCTGCCCTCTGATATCAGCTTAGTGGGAGCTAAGCTACATTGCTTTTGGAGGGCATTTGGTACATTCTTTATTAAAATTAATATTTGTTGTTGTTTTTTAGTTGCTAAGTGTGTCCTACTCTCTTGAGACACCATGGACTGAAACTCAGCAGGATCCTCTGTCCGTGGGATTTTCCAGGCCAGAATAATGGAACAAGTTGTCAGTTCCTTCTCCAGGCAATCTTCCTCACCCAGGGATCGAACTCACATCTCCTGCTTTGGCAGGTGGGTTCTTTACCACTGAGCCACCAGGGACCAAAAAGTTTATTCAGGAACTTGAATGAACTTTTTGCCCAACCCAGTATAATTATATTTACACAGTTAGGTACCTATTCTGGTGAGATATGTGCCCAAGTGCATAAGAAATAACCACAGTTGTCGTTGCCTCTAACTGTTTGCTAGGTTCTAGGTACTATACGGGCTTCCCAGGTGGCACTAGTGGTAAAGAACCCACCTACCAATGGAGGAGACCTAAGAATCACAGATTCCATCCCTAGGTCAGAAAGATCCCCTGGAGGAGGGCATGGCAACCGATTCCAGTACTCTTGCCTGGAGAATCCCATGGACAGAGGAGCCTGCTAAGCTACAGTCCATGGGGTTGTAATGAATCAGACACAACTGAAGCGACTTTGCATGTTCACAGATACCATATAGGTGTTAATTCATTTAATCCTACAACAACCCTCTAAGGCTATTAACCCCAATTCTTAGATGAGGAAACTGAGGCACAGAGAAGTAAAGTAACCTGGCCACCATAGAGCTGGTAGGTGGCTATCTTAGTCTTGCTCTTGAGCTGCTACAACAGAAGACCACAGACTGCATAGCTTATTAACAACAGAAATTTATTTCTCGTGGTTCTAGAGTCTGAAGCCCAATATCAAGGCGCCAGGATGGTCACCTTGGAAGCACCTTGAAAGCACTCTCGCTGATTTGTGAGGGCCACCTTCTGGCTGTGTCCTCACCTGGTGGAAGGGGCAACAGAAGGGCCTGTTAGGCCTTATTCATGAGGGCTTACCCTTAGGAACTAATCATCTCCGATAGGCCTCACCTCCAAATTCTATCACAATGGAGATTAGGTTTCACCATACGAATGTTGGGGGACACAGTCTATCTCAATGGCTCACCTGAGATTTGAAGCGGTTCAGTCTGGCTTCAGACACTATATGTCCAGCTACCACAGAGGTATGAATCCAAGTTTTGTAGAGTCTGAAGCTTGTGTAATTTTAAAGTATCTCTTCAGAAAAATTACAAATACAAGTCATGCACAAAAATGAATAGTTATTTACAATGAGAAAATAAATTGCAAAAATTATGAATCCTGAAAAGTGACAACATAAGCATCACTAAATTCAGAAAAATAACATTATATTTTTATTAATTTACTGCCTGATGCACTCTTATTATGCTTTCTTTCCTATGTTTTATTTTTGGATGCATATTCTTTGATCTTCTTTTTCATATGATGACAACTTTGAAAAACTTTTATAAAGAAAATAAGAAGATAATGGAGTCTTTTCCACAGCATGGTAAATTGAAATTTGTTTTTTTATTATTATTGATAACTTTGATGCATGAAACATGCCGCTTCCCACAGACATACTCGCTGTTTTTACTACTTGTACACATTCAAGCCCTGCAAAAACAAAAATTTTGATATAGTCTATTCTCCATGATTTTCATCAAAAAAGAAAAAAAAAAGGTAACAATATATGTTGCATTGTCAAGTATGTTTCTGACAGATTTTGGTGAGAAACAAAACCGTTTTCATATTCCTGGTGATTGGGAGAACTTTCTGTACACTAGCTTCTGGCTCTGTGCTTTTCAGACCATTTCTCTTCCACTCCCTACATAATTCTGTCCTGTTATCCACACACATGTTTTTACTGAGTCATGACCTATGGCATTTGTATCTTATATCTTGACCCTATAGGTCAGTACTGTGGGTAGTAGGAGTATTTCTGGAAGCTATTCTTACATGGTGCAGCTAGCAACTTTTGACACACATCCCTAGATGTGTTTACACTAAGTGTATCCCGTAGAAGAGAAATAGGAGGGAAGGCGGCAGGGCACAGCCTTTGAAAGAATGACATAAGAGGGAGGGGACATATGTATACTTATGGCTGATTCATGTTGTTGTACGGCAGCAACCAATACAACAATGTAAAGCAATTTATCCTCCAATTAAAAACAAATAAAAAATTAAATAAATTTTAAAAATCAATAAGCATCAAACTAGACTTACTGAAAGAAAAGGACATAAGACATAGGACATGACAAAAACTGGTTAGAACCAACTAGATCCAAGATGGTGGAAGATTTAACTCCGGATAGTCCTTGAGCCTCATTGTGCACTCATTGTAATACATTAGCAGATTCTGAGTGACACACTCACCAAGGCTATGACAGTTCCAAGGCTGACCATCAAAGATCAAAAGGTGGACAGTGATCCAATTCCTAGAAACCTTCACCTCTTCCCCCACATAATTAGAAGAATCCTGCCATCTCTTAAAAACTGACCCAGCCCATAAAAACTGACCAGGCCACATTTCGGGGCCTCTCACCTTCTGAGATGGCTCACACTCTGTCTGCGGAGTCTGTTTCTCCCACGGCCATTCTCACCTTTTGAGACAGATCATATTTTGTCTATGGGATGTGTATTTCTCTGGATAAATCCACTCCTTACCTATCACTTTATCTCTCACTGAATTCTTTCTGCGATGAAACATCAAGAACGTGATCTTCATTAAGTCTTGAGGCCATGTGTGTGATTTCAGGTAAAAGACAGTGGGTTCAAGTTGCAATCTGAGTTGTGTGGTTTCAGCAGAGGGTCTGAGTTATGAGGGGTCAGAAGCATCAGCGTCTTTAGCATTTGTTACATATAACTATATAAGAAGGATGCTCAGCGCAGCTTCTTTCTAGTGGTGAAAAACCGAGAGAATCTAAATGGCCATCAGCACAGACTGATTGGACTGTGGATGTCCATATAATAGAATCCTTTGCAGGTCTTAGGAGAAATAAGCTAAATGTTCAAATGTGGTGAGTAAAGGCATTCTTCACTTCATGGTGAACTAGAAAACACAAGTTGCAGAACAGTAGTGCCATCCTGTTTGTATATCTTCAAAAATTTGTATATTTGTAAATGCACAGACACATTTTGTAAGCGTATGTAAGAAACTGTACGGAGTGACAGCCTCTGGGGAGTTTAGACTGAGAATTGAGGGTGTAAGGAGGAAAATTTTTAATTTTCACCTTATGGTTTTCTGTTAAGTTATTTGACTTTGAGTCTGTGTTAACATACACACTCACTTGCAAATGACAGAATCTCAACTCAAGAGATTAAGGGGAGAGGGGAAACGTGTTAATTCATACAACTGTGGCCAAGGACACCAGGCGGTGCTGGATCCAGGAGCACAAAAGGTGTCAGTGGGAATGTGACTTTTCGGCATCTCTTGGCTCATCTTTCCTGCTCTTCTTTATCCCTAGGTAGGCTCTCCTTTGGGCTTCCCTTGTAGCTCAGCTGGTAAAGAATCTGCCTGCAATATGGGAGACCTGGGTTCAATGGGTGGGGAAGATTCCCCTGGAGAAGGGAAAGGCTACCCACTCCAGTATTCTGGACTAGAGAATTCCATGGACTATACATGGGTTGCAGAGTTGGTCATGACTGAGCGATTTTCACTTCACTTCGGGCTCTTCCTTTGTAATAGCAAATGCCCTCCAGCCACTCCAGGTTTATGCTTTTTTCAGCTCAGCAGTGTCAGTGGGAAGAAAGAGAGTTCCTCTTTCCTAAAGGTTTCAATGGAAGTCTAGAGTTGACTCTCACTGAATCAGGTCTATGCTTGTGTTCACCCCTGAACCATTCACAGGGGCTAGAAAGAAGAATTAGGCTGAAATCACCTTCCAAAATGGAGGGTGGGATCAGTTTCACCCAAACCACATGGGTAAGCACTGGGAGAGGAAGGGGAAGGGATCCTACCCAGGAAAATTAAAGTGCTACTATCTAAAGACAAAAAGAGGACACTGACAGGCCAGAGCAGCCAGCTACCACATGTGCATTCCACTTGAAAATTTTAATGACAGAGAATTTCGAAAAAGAGAGGGCAGACTGTCAGAGGAAAATCTCATAACAAGTGAAATCTCGTCCTGTTTCGCTAGTAAAGAAAAACCGAAATTACTGAAGACAACAATTGAACACAGAGTAGAGAAAATTCTCTTTTGCTCTCTTTCCAAAATAAGCTAAAGCTGCATTTGTTTGCTGCAAGAATTAGGCCAATTGAATAATTAGTGGTTAATGTTGAGCTGAATTAAATAAATTATTAGTATATCCATATGACGGGGACTATGCAGCCATTAAAATGATGTAGTGGATGAATATTAATATAAAAAAATTGCCTGTAGTTACTTTTTGGGAAAATGAGTGTTGCAAAACAATGCTAACAACACAATCTCACAGTTAAAAAATGTGCATATATGTATGTATAGTGGAAAGACTTGAAAGTAGTATTTCTCAATTGGCTTTTCTGGGTTGATATGTTATGAATGGCTTTTATTTTATTCTCTTTCCATATTTGTATTTTCTGAGCTTTCTCCAATGAATATTTATTAACTTTTTAAACATAATTTAAATTTTTATCAAAGTTATTGCCTACTTTAAAAAGTCAAACAGTCCTATGAAGCTTATAATAAAGCTTCATCCTGTTTACCCCAGTCCTTTCTTTCAGAGGCAACCACTTTTAACCCTTTTAGATGCTGCTTCTAGCATTCACTCTTAAATCGCTTATTTGCATCGCTATTCTTAATTTTCTAGGTTCATATATCACATGTTGACTTCCTAAATAAGAAAGATGAAGATTTAACTCTAATATAGCATCCTCGTCTGTATGGCTTAAATCGTCACTTTTATTAAACTCATATTTGTTGGTCTCATGATTAAGGATCATGTAAATGTTGTTCACTGCTGACCAAGTAATGTATTTACATTTCATTTCCTAAATGCCTATTCCTTTTACAGATTTTAAATTGATCCTGAAAACCTTACAAACAAGTGAAGAGCTGTTAAATGAATGAAAAAAAAATTCCATTAATTTAACTGGGGAAAATATTGATGTACCCCAAGCAACTCCAGAAGATATTAAGAAGAGGTGGCAAGAATACACAGAACAACTGTACAAAAAAGAGCCTCACGACCCAGATAAGCACAATGGTGTGATCAGTCACCTAGAGCCAGACATCCTGGAATGTGAAGTCAAGTGGGCCTTAGGAAGCATCACGTCAAACAAAGCTAGTAGAGGTGATGGAATTCCAGTTGAGCTCTTTCGAATCCTGAAAGATGAGGTGGTGAAAGTGCTGCACTCAATATGCCAGCAAATTTGGAAAACTCAGCAGTGGCCACAGGACTGGAAAAGGTCAGTTTTCATTCCAATCCCAAAGAAAAGCAATGCCAAAGAATGCACAAACTACCACACAATTGCACTCATCTCACATGCTAGTAAAGTAATGCTCAAAATTCTCCAAGCCAGGCTTCAGCAATACGTGAACTGTGAACTTCCAGATGTTCAGAAAAGGCAGAGGAACCAGAGATCAAATTGCCAACATCCGCTGGATCATGGAAAAACCAAGAGAGTTCCAGAAAAACATCTATTTCTGCTTTCTTGACTATGCCAAAGCCTTTGACTGTGTGGATCACAATAAACTGTGGAAAATTCTGAAAGAGAAGAGAATACAAGAACACCTGACCTGCCTCTTGAGAAATCTGTATGCAGGTCAGGAAGCAACAGTTAGAACTGGACATGGAACAACAGACTGGTTCCAAATAGGAAAAGGAGTACGTCAAGGCTGTATATTGTCACCCTGCTTATTTAACTTCTATGCAGAATACATCATGAGAAACCCTGGGCTGGAGGAAGCACAAGCTTGAATCAAGATTGCTGGGAGAAATATCAATAACCTCAGATATGCAGATGACACCATCCTTATGGCAGAAAGTGAAGAAGAACTAAAGAGCCTCTTGATGAAAGTGAAAGAGGAGAGCGAAAAAGTTGGCTTAAAGCTCAATATTCTGAAAACGAAGATCACTGCATCCGGTCCCATCACTTCGTGGGAAATAGATGGGGAAGCAGTGGAAACAGTCTCAGACTTTATTTTTCTGGGCTCCAAAGTCACTGCAGATGGTGACTGCAGCCAAAATTAAAAGATACTTACTCCTTGGAAGGAAAGTTATGACCAACCTAGATAGCATATTCAAAAAAGGTCCGTCTAGTCAAGGCTATGGTTTTTCCAGTAGTCGTGTATGGATGGGAGAGTTGGACTGTGAAGAAAGCTGAGCGCCGAAGAATGGATGCTTTTGAACATTTGTGTTGTAGAAGACTCTTGAGAATCTCTTGGAGATCCAAGGGAGATCCAAATCCTAAAGGAGATCAGTCCTGGGTGTTTATTGGAAGGACTGATGTAGAAGCTGAAACTCCAGTACTTTGGCCACCTCATGCGAAGAGTTGACTCATTTGAAAAGACCCTGATGTTGGGAAAGATTGAGGGCAAGAGGAGAAGAGGGTGACAGAGGATGAGATGGTTGGATGGCATCACCGACTCGATGGACATGGGTTTGGGTGAACTCCACGAGTTGGTGATGGACAGGGAGGCCTGGTGTGCTGCGATTCATGGGGTCACAAAGAGTTGGACACGACTGAGTGACTGAACTGAACTGAATGCAACCCCAGGTACCCAAGCAATTTTTACCTGCAGAAAAATAAGTCAATTGAGCAATAAAAACAAGTTTAAATAAATATACATGATAACATGATAGTAAATATACCTTGTATTTGTGTATTTATATACATAGGAATTCTCGGGTGGCGCTGAGAAGAGCCACTTGCCAGTGCAAGAGATGTAAGAGATGTGGGTTTGATCCCTAGATTGGGAAGATCCCCTTGAGGAGGGCGTGACAACCCACTCCAATGTTCTTGCCTGGAGAATCCCATGGACAGAGGAGCCTGGTGGGCTATGGTCCATAGAGCTGAAAAGAGTCAGACATGACTGAAACAACTTAGCAGGCATGTATATATGTATATACCTATATACATATATACATACATATATAGTATATACATTTTATATATATATATAAAACAAGTTTATATATATATATAAACACACACACACACACATATATATATATATAAACATACATATATATAAAATGTGGGCTTCCCTATGGATTGAACCCAGGTCTGTTGCATTGCAGATGGATTCTTTACCATTTGAGTCAGCAGGGAGGCCTCAATATATATGTGTGTGTATATATATATATATATATATATATATATATATATATATATATATATATAAATGTGCTTAAGTCTGCTCTTCCTCCCTTGGTGAAAAAGTATATATATATAATGGAAAGCAATATATATATATATATATATAGTGTAAATAAAATATATACATATAACATGAATTAAAAATATATATATATGATATAATGGAGACTTATTTTATTCACCAGAGGAGGAAGAGTAGACAAAAGCTTGCCTGTTGCAGGAGTCATTATCTGGAAGGTATGTTCTTGCTGTACCACTTTCTTCACCAAAGTTTTTGGGCTCATGGATGTCTCTCACTCAACCTGCACTTAAATTTGGAGTATGTAGAAATGCTTCTAGATCTAAGAGAAGGCTAGAGATGAGAATGCTTGGGAATACCAGGAAAGAGCAGGCACCTGTAATAGACTGAGATGTTGGTTAAGGTCTATCTTGTTTGGCATTCCTTGCCTAACAAAGCATATGGGCTCACCCAAGCATAGTAAGTATCTCACATTGGTCCAATATGCTAGTCTCTGACTGGAAACTGTTTACTCAACTGGGAAGTGTGTCATTGCCTAGTATTATAATGTCAAACTTACATTTGACGCCTTCTATACAGAGTACATCATGAGAAATGCTGGACTGGAAGAAACACAAGCTGGAATCAAGATTGCTGGGAGAAATATCAATAACCTCAGATATGCAGATGACACCACCCTTATGGCAGAAAGTGAAGAGGAACTAAACAGCCTCTTGATGAAAGTGAAAGAGGAGAATGAAACAGTTGGCTTAAAGCTCAACATTCAGAAAATGAAGATCATGGCATCTGGTCCCATCACTTCATGGGAAATAGATGGGGAAACAGTGGAAACAGTGTCAGACTTTATTTTGGGGGGCTCCAAAATCACTGCAGATGGTGACTGCAGCCATGAAATTAAAAGATACTTACTCCTTGGAAGAAAAGTTATGACCAACCTAGATAGCATATTCAAAAGCAGAGACATTACTTTGCTGACCAAGGTCCATCTAGTCAAGGCTATGGTTTTTCCAGTGGTCATGTATGGATGTGAGAGTTGGACTGTGAAGAAGGCTGAACGCCGAAGCATTGATGCTTTTGAACTGTGGTGTTGGTCAAGACTCTTGAGAGTCCCTTGGACTGCAAGGAGATCCAACCAGTCCATTCTGAAGGAAATCAGCCCTGGGATTTCTTTGGAAGGAATGATGCTAAAGCTGAAGCTCCAGTACTTTGGCCACCTCATGTGAAGAGCTGACTCATTGGAAAAGACTCTGATGCTGGGAGGGATTGGGGGCAGGAGGAGAAGGGGAAGAGAGAGGATGAGATGGCTGGATGGCATCATGGATTTGATGGATGTGGGTCTGAGTGAACTCCGGAAGTTGGTGATGGACAGGGAGGCCTGGCATGCTGCGATTCATGGGGTTGGAAAGAGTCAGACATGACTGAGCGACTGAACTATACTGAACTGATGGCATGTATATTTAGTGTGCTTCTGGGTGAAATTTTGTTGTCTCAAAAGCAAAAATAAAATGAAAGGCAGAAAGTGCTTATTGTCTGAAAAGTGGTATAGTTTGTCAAGAGATATTAGGGAGAGAAAATTTTAATAGTTCTTTTAGGAGGTAACTGTACAATGTTTTTTTTCTTGTACTTCAGTTCAGTTCAGTCCCTCAGTCAGCCGTTTCCGACTTTTTGTGACCCCATGGATTGCAGCATGCCCGGCTTCCCTGTCCATCCCCAACTCCTAGAGCTTACTCAAACTCATGTCCGTTGAGTCAGTGATGCCATCCAACCATCGTATCCTCTGTTGTCCCCTTCTCCTACCGTCTTTAATTTTTCCCAGCATCAGGGTCTTTTCCAATGATTTTCTTTTCTTGTACTTAATTGCTTTAAAAATTGTTTGGTGTTCTTCAAATTTCTCATGAAACCTTCTGTACAACTTATGGAATGGCTCCTCTCACATTCAACTGTGTCAAATAAGCCACCATTTTCATTTTTACTCCTAGAGTCACTCTGCTCTTCTCCTACGCTGTTCTGGATGGATTTTCCTGTTTGGGTGCCATACAGCTGGTTTCCTTGACATCTCTTTTCCATCCTCCTGATAATCCCCTTTCTCTGCCATCCCATGCTGGGTGAATGACTTGCTGATTCCATTCCTCTCTCTCAATTTACTCCTTCATTTCGATGGAGCACATCCTTCAGGACCTTCTTTCAAATGGTACATTGGAGGTAAATTTTTTAAGACAGTGTAGAGCAGCACTTAATGAGAATGGCTGATGGTGTTGGACAACCCCCAGCCTTTCCTTCCCACCCCATCCTCCTCTCACTGCCACAGTGGCAATAGCATCCTAGAAAGAGCAGTGACTTCAGAATCAGGCACTCTGGGTACTGGAATCTTAGCTCCAATTTCCGAATGCTTCTATTCTATATGCATTCCTGACTGACGATGCACCTGGCCACAGAATTTAAAGTTGGCAGTCATTTTCCTTCTGAATTTTGAAAGCATTGTTCTATAGTTTTCTATTATAGTTGTATGCCACTGTAATCTCTAACTATTTCTCCTTGACAGCTTTTGGGATCTTCTTTATTTCTGGTGATAGGTAATTTTGGAGTGCCTGGCTTTGATGTGAGAATTCCTTCATTAGGCTAGGTTCTTTGAAGGCTCCTTCCATCTGGAAAATTACTTTCTTGAATCCTAGAAAATATTCTAGTACTTTCTGTACTTTGTTTTCTTTCTTGATTAGCCCCCAGACAGAACACACTATTTTCTCTCATTTTCCATCTCTGTTCTTATGTTTGAGTGTCTGGAGTATGCCTTCAACTGTATCATCTCATTTATCAACTGCATTTTTATTTCTGCTCTTACATTTTGAACTTCCAGACGCTCTTGCTTGTTCTTTTTCTCTTATTATGACCCCTTGTTCTGGTTTTATAGCTGTAAAATCCTCTCAATATGGCTGCTAATTACAAATTTGGTGGAACTGTTATTTTGCCTCCTGCTTTGAATTATTTGTCTGAGTTCATTTTCCATTCTTTTTTCCTCCCTTTCTTCCATTTTCCTTCCTTTCTCTCTCTCTTATCTGCCTTCATCCCTCCCTTCCCTTTTTTCCTTTCTGTTGGATTGTTGTTTTAGCCTCTGTCTTCCAGAATCCGTCCCTTAATACCTGATGGACCTCTAGGAAAGAGGCTCTGAACTGCTAACTGAGGTCCTCTGCTTGCCAGTGTGACCTGTCAGCTGCTGGACTTTGCTGAGGACAGATTGGTAAGACCTGGCTCTCTCACTGGGACTCCTTCCGTGCATAACATTTTAAAAATGTTTTCATTTGGCTGCGTTGGGTCTTAGTTGTGGCACACAGGATCTTCACTGCATCATGCAGGATCTTTCATGCTGGCGTGGGGGCTCGCTTGCTCTGCAGCATGTGAGATCTTAGTTCCCCAGTCATTGGCAGGTGAATTCTTAACCACTGGACCACCAGGGAAGTCCCCTGTACATTATGTTTTAATTTAAGAAAGCAGCATATTATCTTATAGGAAAAGGCAATTACACACCACTTATATCAAACCTCACCTTATGAAGACCAAATGATTTCAAGAGCACATACATCCAGGCACTGCAGGCTATCTGATTACTCACCCAAAAAATGTCCTGTAAGTGGAGAGCTGTGACCAACTTCTGGAGCTCTCGGCTCTAAAGAAAAATGAAAATAGGTTTCCTGAGGACATCATAGCCCTGTCACCACTGAAGTTGCCTCATATATCACCATGGCTACAACTTTCTACTCTGAAGCTATTACACCGGCTGAAAGCTAGGTGATTGTCCTTTTGTGAATTGAAAGTCTGATGAATAAGCCTAATCTTTTTTGGCCACAATGATTCAGCACTCACTAGGTTCCAGGCCTTGTGTCAGATGCTTCTAACACAATATTTCATCCCTGCACAATCCAAGGGCCGTCATTGACTTTGTGGCTTTATGATGGCCACTTGGATTTGTGCAGTGCACAACCTGAGCAGCAGTACATGATGGCTCTGACTTAAATCCTCCCATCAATTCAACAAGGGAGTTACTGTTCAGATGATTTAACAGATGACAAAACTGTGCTTCAGAGAAGCTAAGTAATTTGCTGAAGTTCTCCCAGCTGCCAAGTGTTGGAGTTAAGATCTCAGTCTTCAAACTGCCTGGCTCTGAAGCCAGTGCTCTTCCTAGGACACTACTTTCACTGTGGCAGAGGGCGGGGGCCGGGGTGGGTGGTGGGGAGGGGCAGGATGTGGTGGGATGGAGAGGCTGGGGACTGTCCAGTCCCATCAGCCATTCTCATCAGGCGCTGCTCTGCCCTGGAAGCCACCTTGGGGGGCCTTGCCATGGTAGGAAAGTCCTTAAGAAAATCTTTGTCTTTTAAACTCTGGCTCCGTGATGATTGTCCTGCTCATTGTGTGTCTTCTCTCCACCTGGGACAGGCACAGATTCAGGCAGCTTGTGCCGCCAAGCACTGCCCCTGGCAGTCTCTGTGTCTCTGTGTCTTGAAGTCATGAGTCCCTTCAAGAAGCCTCGGAAGGCTGTCTGAGGCTGTCAAGACGGCCATGGGGAGGGACAGAGAGCCATGTTGGGCCGGGGACAGCATCTAGGAAGGACCCCGAGTGTAGTCATGCCGCTCAGGGCGCAGTTTCTCTCCCAACAGCAAAGCAGTTGCCCTGCCACAGGGTCCTTTCCTGGGGGTGGGGGCAGCCCCTTGTGCGTGATTGTGTATGCTTGAGCACCTGTATATGTGTGTTATGTTTACAATACTTGTGCACTCATGGATACCCAAAGATAGAGCTTGGAATAATTGTGATGGGGATTAAAACTCATGAACTCTAACTTCTATATGAACGTAATGGTGTATGCGTGCATGTATACAGACACACACACACACACACATACACGCAGGGGCTTCCATACCGAAGCGTCTTGGCACGTGAGTTTTATTTTGTCTCTGACCTCAAACCCAGGCAGATTTGAAGGTTTTCATTCTTTCTGTTGACCTGTTCTCAAGCTTTTGGGTAGTAACAGTCAGTTCCATTCTCACACTAGCAAGATGACTGTTGGTTATTTTCTTCCTACTCCGAACCAGACACTGTGCTCAGTACTTTACATGCATTATCTCATGACCCTCCCCTCAGCAGGAATTCTCAGTCATTCAGTTGTGACCCCATGGACTGTAGCCCACCAGCCTCCTCTGTCCACGGGAATTCCCAGGCAAGAATGCTGGACTGGGTTACCATTCCCTTCTTCAGGGAATCTTCCCAACCCAGGGATTGAACCAGCATCTCCTGTTGTCTCCTGCATTGCAAGTGGATTCCTAATCCTGCTTTCTGGAACCCTATAGAAAAGACGTCATACCCAATTTACAGATAAGGAAATTGAGACTCAGAGAGAAGTAATGTTTCTAACCGATTGAACACACATTTACACCAGATCCAATTCTAAACATGGGCTCATTCCAATGGATTAATTGATTCAACAAATATGCTTTGAGCACCTACTGTGTGCCAGGCAGTGGACAATCAGAATCTTATAAGAGTGGACTGATTGCTGGTGATTTAGTAGTGAATGAAAGAGAAAAAAAATCCCTGACATCAGGAAACTTGAGAAACAGATAAACAAATTAAGTAGTAAAATATATCAAGTGTAAATAATAAGGAGGAAAAAAATAAAATGCAGAAAAGAAGAGCAACAGTTTGGAGTGACTGATAACTTCTGATACACTAACCAAGGAGAGCCTCGCGGAGAAGGTGACATTTGTGTAAAGATTCAAAGGAAGTGAGAAAGCAAGCCATGCAGAAATGTATGGAGAAAGAATTCTAGGCAGAGGAAACAGCCTGTGCAAAGGTCCTGAGGTGAGGGCATGGCAGCTGTGTTTGAAGAATATGGAGAGAACCAACATGGCTAGAGCAGAGGCCATCTGAGGGAGAGCAGTGGATATCACGCTTCTCTTAGTGATGGACTACAACCCTGTGCGTTACCATCGGTGTGCTCTGACCAAGCATTTTCAGCACACTCTGCACTACTCTACGCTCCACTTTCCTGGCATCTTTCACCAAAGTCTGCAGAGATTGGAGGCTGGGTGGTGTTTTCAGAGAAGGAGGGAGGGAGCCTCTCGATTTCCACTGCTGTCCACTTCAGCAGCAGGGACGTGCAGAGTTAACAGGGGGAGGGAAGGTCCTGTGGGGAGCAGGAAAACCTCAGCTCTCTCATTGCCCTGGTGTTGCCCTCAAGTCACTTGGCAACCTGCCCAGCAGCAGCTGTGCAGGCCCCTGCCCAGTTATACCTCTGTAGCCCTGTCTGTCTCTTCTTTGTTGGAGCCAAAAGAGAAGCTCTGTATAATTCTTCAGTTCAGTTCTTAAGACCACATATTTAGCTAACCTACTCTGGCCTAAGTGATATTTTATGAGGAATTAATCTAACGGCTGATCATCTCTCACCCTGACAGTGGCTAATGTGTCCTGGGAAGCCCTCACTGCCGAGCCAGCTTCTGTGTTCTTGGCAGGGACTGGGCCTGGACTAGGGAGGTGGCTCCAGATGCAAGCTGGGTCTAGGGGTTTGGGAGGTTTTAAGGAAATCAGGGCCAACCCAAAGGAAATTAGGCACAGAGGAAAAAAATAAATAAATTGCATTTTTTGAGGAAATTGCTTTTTTTCTTTTGCCTCTCATGTCTAGCTCCCTTTAATTTGCGGTAACCCTGTATGAGTTAGTTACAGGCAATCAACTCAGTATTTTCCACCCATGAATCAATAAATATTAAAGAATCCAGTTTGGGGATGACTAGTGCCCCAATGGCACCCCATTCCAGTACTCTTGCCTGGAAAATCCCAGGGATGGAGGAGTCTGGTAGGCTGCAGTCCATGGGGTCGCTAAGAGTCGGACACGACTGAACGACTTCACTTTGACTTTTCACTTTCATGCATTGGAGAAGGAAATGGCAACCCACTCCAGTGTTCTTGCCTGGAGAATCCCGGGGATGGGGGAGCCTGGTGGGCTGCCGTCTATGGGGTCGCACAGAGTCGGACACAACTGAAGTGACTTAGCAGTAGCAACAGCAATAGTGCCCCTGGATGGCCACAGTTCCAGGAGGTGTGCTATGCCACCAACTCCCTTCTGGAAGTTCTCTGCCCTCAGGTGCTGCTGTGGCACTCTGTGACTCCCATCTCCCTGGTCACAGAGGGATTGGCCACCTTGCCTAGGGACAGCCAATCCTTACTCTAATCACCAACCTACGAGATGGTCTCGGATCCAGCAAAGTCAAGGATGACTAGCCAGATTGTTTCACTGGGAGAACTTGATGTCAAGGCCTGGTTGGAGGAGCTAAAGAAGCAGAGACAGAGTGATTGAGACTTGTTTAGAGGAGGCGGCGAGAACTGCTTACAGCATGTGCTGGATTCTGGAGGGCTCCCTCTTCCTTCCGCTGTTCTCTCCCCATTTCTCTCTAACACTCTCTGCTCTCTTTTCCTCCACCCATCTTCAAAGTCTGCTTCCCTTCATGTAGTCATACATTCCAGTGGCAAAAGGGAAGAAGAGGATGAGGGGGGTCTGTCACCAAATGATCTCAGCGCCAGACTTCCATCACACTATTTGGAAACTCCAGCAGAAGAAAGCTTCTGTCTCCTGGAGCCCACATATAAAGTCGCAGGGCAGGTCCCTGATTGGTCAGTGTGGATCACATGCCCCTCTCACTTGGCAAAGTCCCATGGGCAGGGGGCTGGTTTGATTTGATTCCTCTGGCTTACGTCATATGCCTAGAGCCTCCAGGCAGGAAGCCCCACGAATCACAAGAAATGGAAGATGGGCATAATTAAAAGATCCTGTCACTGAAGTTACCAGAAAAAGAGGCTGAGTGGTGATGGCTATACCCAGACTGACATGTCGGCTCTGTGTCTGACAGTCCACCCTGGCCTAGGCACCTGTGGGGAAGGTGGTATGGCCACAGCCCTCTTCTGTGTTGGAAAAGATGGCACACTCATCAGAGACAATGACCAGCACTTCTGCAGCAACTGGAGAACTGGGATTCCTGAAAGTCAAGGGAATGGTCTAGCCATTAACTCGATTCCATGCCACTTGCCCTGCTGATTCAAAAAGGCCCCAGTGCTGTGAGATGGGTCTGTGGCAGGAAGGTCAGACCACTTCTGTATCACCTTGAACAAATTCTTAGGCTGCTGGTCACCTAACAATTTGAGAAAAAGAGGTAGTTGGGGTGGAGGGAAAGAGTACAGGATATCACTGTCTTCTCCCGAAGCCATCCAGGAAAGGGCCCAGGTGATCTTGGTGACTCTGCCAGGGCAGCCTTCCCTGCCTGGGGGACAGGGTGTGGGGAAATGCTTCTGTGAAGATGGGCTCAGGGGTTACACAAACCAGGGTATTGTACCGGAAGGTGAAATGGAGTTTCCCTAGCCTGGATGACCTCATTAGAGCAGGCCACTAAGTGTGGACCTAGAATGAAGGCCTGACCTGGAAATGGGAGGCACATGTCTGCAGTTCCATGGGTCGGGGAAAGAAGGCAGGATGGATGTGGGGTGGGGCATGAAGAATAGTTTGGTGAATTCCACCCTTGGAGTCAGAGTTGAAAAGAGCTTAGAGATACACCTGTGAGGCTGTCAAGGAACTAAGGTCTAGAGCTGAATGACGGAGGAGGAGCAGGGTTCTGAGGAAGAAGAGGGAGCTCAGTATTGAAAACCTTCAAGGGGAATGATGGAGGGAAACAGTCACCTCTGACTCAGGTGAGGGACCCTGGACGGTGACATCTAACTGATAGAAGACAGCAGTACGTGGATATTATGAGGAAGAAGGGCCATGCTATCAGATCTAGGGTGAAATGGAGGAGCCACTCAGCAGTGGGAGAACTGAGAGCCAAGGAGGCTGGAGAGGTCCACCCCTGGGGCTGCAGAGCAGATGGGGCTCTGACCTGGAAACTTAGAACAAGAATATCTTTTATGTGCCAAGTTTTATACCTTCAATTAGTTAATCCGTGTGTGTGCCTCTCGTACACCCCAGGAGAAAGGCAGCATCGGTCACGGGGCAGAGGTGGGGAGGAGGAGGCCAGACACGCCTGGGTGCCAGGAGTCAGTGTGCAGGCAGGAGGTGACTGGAGGGGGAGGCCGTGCAGAAAGTTAGGCTCCAGGCCTCACTGAAATGAAGACCCAGCGGCCTGCACTCGGTGGTGGTTTAGCTGGTAAGTCATGTCCCACTCTTGCGATCCCGCGGACTGTAGCCAGTTAGGCTCCTCTGTCCATGGGATTTTCCAGGCAAGAATACTGGAGTGGGTTGCCATTTCCTTCTTCAGGGGATCTTTCTGACCTAGGAATCAAACCCAGGTTTCCTGCACTGCAGACAGATTCTTTATGGACTGAGCTACCAGGGAAGGCCTGCACTTATAGAACACAAATTTAAACATAAAACTATTAAGACTTTCAAGACAGTGACTAAATAACATTAAACCCTAAGCATGGCCCTTCTAAGTATAGACTATAGTTTTCTGTGTGTCTGCACAGGTGGCAGACCTGGGAAGCTGGCCCCACTCAAGCACAGCAGAGGAGAGAATTTTAGTGCCTGGAAAGCTGTCTCCAGAATTCTGGGGAATGAATTATATTTGAGTTGGAGGCAATGTCCCAGGGGCATGGGCTTTGGCAAAAACCAAGCTGACGGAGGACAAAGCTAAACTGATCTGAATGAGTTCAGGAGAGCAGTTCTTTCTTTGTTTCAGAGAGGAGCAGGGAGAGATGTGCCCATGAGAAAGGAGAAGCTGGCAACCATGTGAATGTGTAGGGAAGACTGGCGGAGACAGGTCCCTGGTGTGATGGTGGCAGTGGGAACTTTAAAGCACTGGGATGTGTGACGTTGAATTTTAAGTTCTTCGTAAGTCTGTGGTGACAATTCTTTTCCACTTCTCCCCTCCAACTTACCCACAGATGCTTAGAAGAAGTGGCGTGTGTGTGTGTGTTAGTGCATGAGTCGGCTGAGGAAGGAGTTGAGTTTCACATCAGATTCAAAGTGATACTGACTTCGTAGGCACAAACAGAAACAAAAGTCTTGAGACTATAAATCCCCCAACCCTGAGAGCCTGAGGAATCACAGCGAGGGCTTTGAACTTCCATGGGATGTTGAAGCAGGAGAGAGGACGTCCAGGCCACTCTGATGTAGATCTCCAGGGGCTGTATGAAATGTGGGCCAAACAAATCTTCATGGTCTAGGATCAAAGTAATCCTGAACTTCTAAGTGGTGGTGGTAGTGATGATGGTGGGAGTGGTGGTGATGATGATGAAGGTGGTGATACTGACAATGATGGTAATGATCAGGTCAAACACTTAATATAATTCTCATGCCATCCCATCAAGAAGGAACTCGTTATTGCTCTTTTATTAATGAATGTACCGAGGCACAGAGAGCTGAAGCAACTTGTCCAAAGTCACATATATAGTAAATAGACAAAGTCTATTCTGATGGACCTAGCTGGAGGGAGGTAAATCTCTTCTTGAGATTTGCCTGTCAGGATGGTCTGTGGACAGGTCCTCCAATACTGCTGTGCACTGCACAATCCAGGAATGTCATTCCTATTTTAAACTATGTCAGTGTTCCCTGCAGGTGTTCAGTACACAACCTGAGTCACTTCTACAGTAAAGCATTTTCTCGCTATCCTGGTGATGAGGTAAGCACCGCATAGCTACCTGACTTGTTCAATAGCAAACATGTATGGAGAGCAACTGCAGGCTGGAAACTGCCGGGCCCTGAGGATACAGACTAGGTGGTGTGGTTCCTGGGAGAGACTGTCACATGGGGCTGTGTTTTTATAATTGTCCAAGTATGGGGGAGGGGATAGAGAGAAGGCAGCATCTCATTCTGTCTGGAGAGGGTGGTTGCAGAGGGTGGCTAGAGGGGATTTCAAGGAGGAGGCCATACTTGTACTGAGCCTGAAAGGATGAAGAGTTTGCCAAACAGACCAAGAATGATTGAGGACCCATCCTTGGCTGGTGAAATAGCACAAACAAAGGCAAAGAACTGTCGCTTCATGCCCTGCCTAAGGGGAAAGCAGTTTAGCTATGTTAGTTTGCAGTGGTGATAGAGTAGTTCATGTGCATGATTGAATAGGTAAGTGGGAATTTGGATCCCGAAGTGCTTTTCGTGTCGTGCTAACGGGTGAGATCTCCGCACTAAGGAGGCGTGCCGTGAGGCCAGGCCTTCATCGCCCGCCTCTAAGAGGTGGATTATGACACTGGCAGTAATGCGAAGGGAGACGGAGAGCTTCTTACCAGGAGCTTGAGGGCAGAGGTATCAAACAATGAATTTACCACGTGCCTACTCACTAAAGGGCCCATATTTACTAGGTCTTACGATGAGTTAACAGGGCTTCCCTGATAGCTCAGTTGGTAAAGAATCCACCTGCAATGCAGGAGACCCCAGTTCAATTCCTGGGTCAGGAGGATCTGCTGGAGAAGGGATAGGCTACCCACTCCAGTATTCTTGGGCTTCCCTGGTGGCTCAGCTGGTAAAGAATCTGCCTGCACTGTGGGAGACCCTGGGTTCAATCCCGGGATTGGGGATCCCCTGTAGAAGGGAAGGGCTACCCATTCCAGTATTCTGGCCTGGGGAATTCCATGACTGTATAGTCCATGGGGTCACAAAGACTCGGACACGACTGAGTGACTTTCACTCTCACTCTGTAATGATGAGTTAACAAATGGCAACTGGGCAAGTAGATAATGTCAAAGAGTGAGGCTGGCAGGCATCAGGGCTACCGTGGAGTGGTGGGGACCCCGGTGGACTGATGCCTGCATGCCAATTTAAAGCGGGCAGTCATTACTCATCAGTTGTTTCCATGAAGGATTGTAGGCCCAGTTTTGCCAGAGCTGATTTTTCAGGAAAAGCCAGAAATCCAGATTTTTAGGTACATTCTTCTGTGCTTTAATGAGAATTATTAATTCAAATACCATATAGGTGAAACAAAACACAAACATGACCAGGATTTAGCTAGCCACCTAGCACCCCTATCTTCCTATTTACCACCCATTCATTCATTTACCTATACTTCCATCCACCCACCCAACCAGCCATTCAACCCACCATCCATCCATCTATTTATTACTTTGTCATCTATTTCTTCCTATCCACTTGTCTACCCATCTATTTGCCCTCCCATCTGATAACCCACCTATCTACCCACAACACACACACACACACACACACACACACACACACACACACACTCATGCATCACCCACTTATTTATCCAACCATCCATCCATTCATTCAAGGAGATCAAAACCGTCAATCTTAGGGGAAATCAACCCTGAATACTCATTGGAAGGACTAATGCTGAAGCAGAAACTCCAGTATTTTAATCATCTGATGCAAACAACTGGACTCATTGGAAAAGACCCTGATGCTGGGAAAGACTGAGGGCAGAAGGAGAAGAGGGCATCAGAGGATGAGATGGCTGGATGGCTTCACTGATACAATGGACATGAAACTGGGCAAATTTCAGAAGATGGTGAGGGACAGAGAGGCCTGGTGTGCTGCCATCCATGGGGTCACAAAGAGTCGTACACGACTGGGCAACTGAACCACAACTACAACACTTGTACAGTCAACCACTTATCCACTTACCCATCCATCCACTTACCCATCCATCCATCCAGCCATCCATCCATCTTTCTAGCACTGTTAAAGTATACTTCCTCTTAAATCTTCACAGGATAAGATGGAAACATTCATTTTGTTTCACCTGCCCCTGGCCCTTAGAAAGTCCTATTTCCCTCCAAATTTAAACAAATGTTAAGTTTGCAACATGGTGCTAATGTGAGCAGCCTTCTACCTTCCTCCTTCTACAGGAAGATTTTCACTTTTGAGTTATGTCCTTGCTGTGCTGCCTGGAATAGAAGGGTATTTTTTTCTCTCCTTGGATCTGAGCCTTCACAAGTGTTCCAGAATAAAATTAGACCAAGAAGAGAGTTAGGTTCCCTCCCTTTTCTTGGAAATCTCTTGCCACTGGGCCAGGCTCACTGGGAATTAAATAAGACTTCTAAAAGAGATCTGAAACAAATTTCTCAGTAGGGGTTCTAGATATTAGTAAATGGATTTATGGAAAATGGATTAGGATTCAGTTCAGTTCAGTTGCTCAGTCATATCCAACTCTTTGAGACCCCATGAATCACAGCATGCCAGGCCTCCCTGTCCATCACCAACTCCTGGAGTTCACTCAAACTCATGTCCATCAAGTCAGTGATGTCATCCAGCCATGTCATCCTCTGTCATCCCCTTCTCCTCCTGTCCCTAATCCCTCTCAGCATCAAAGTCTTTTCCAATGAGTCAACACTTCGCATCAGGTGGCCAAAGTACTGGAGTTTCAGCTTCAACGTCAGTCCTTCCAGTGAACACCCAGGACTGATCTCCTTTAGGATGGACTGGTTGGATCTCCATGCAGTCCAAGGGACTCTCAAGAGTCTTCTCCAACACCACAGTTCAAAAGCATCAATTCTTCGGCACTCAGCTTTCTTTATAGTCCAACTCTCACATCCATACATGACCACTGGAAAAACCATAGCCTTGACTAGACAGACCCTTGTTTTGGCAAATTCTAAATTGCAATATAATGAATGTGCAATATATCTGTACAAATATCCCTTCATTTTCTCCTTCTCCATATCCAACTCGAACTCCTCCTTAATGTCTTGCTTCAATCAACCTTCATTTCTTGACCTAAATATCTCTTCCAGCTGGAGGCTGGTGGGTTTTATATTCCTGATTTCAGTGGCATATAATTTGGCATGAGCTACATAGCAAGGCATAACTACATTGAGAAATTCTTTGAGCTTCAGTTTCCTCATCTGTTAAAATGATACAAAGCTTTCCTATCCCCTTCCTCACATAAATATCCTCAGAGGGGCTACCAAGGTGTCTGACAACACCGCTGGGACTCACCCACTTTCAAATGAATGAAAACTTTGCTGAAATGTCAATGTCCTGGGAGTTCTCCCCATCATCAAATAAGCTTTTATTTTTTATTAATTCAAATGTATTAGATTAGGAAGCCCATGAGGAGATGGAGCACAGAGTAGGCGGTGGTGATGGAGTCTGATGGAACCAGAGAAAGGTCCGCACAGAAGCTGCAGGAGGGAGAGGCTGATCCTGCACACCCTGGAGATCCTCAGGGGTGGATTAAACATTGCCGGGTAATGGGATGGCAATGGAGGAGGGACACCTTTCCTACCATCTCTGGACCATTTGGCCTGCTACTCTCTCAACTGGAACTCTTCCCTGTCTGTTCAGCATCACAGTGTGTCAAACAGAATGGCGTCATGGAGGCTGCTGAGTACTTCTCGTTATCCATGACCCTCAGTCTCCTTGTCTATCAAAGTGACAAGATCGCTGTAAGGGACTAAACGAGATGAATCAAGCTAGTGTCTGTGTGGGGGTCCTGTGTTCTCCACCAAGCGGCTGCTTCAGACCAGCCTGCCAAGCTGGGGTTGGGGTTCTCCTGATATCAAGGACTAAAAGGCAGAGTGCTTGGTCGCTGTGCAGTTCTTTGTTGCCCCATGGACTGTAACCCACCGGGCTTGTCTGTGCATGAAGGCAGAGAGGGGTCTGCACAGCTGGGACCAGGTGCGAGGGCAGGCCGGGTGACCTGATGGCTGTTTCCACCTGCAGACTTGGGGAGTGGGAGGAGGAACAAAAGCAGCAACTTTTCATGTTTATTTGGTGCCAAGAACTTTAAAAATATAATTTCATTTTATCTTTTAACAACCGCTGGAAGTAGGGACTTTCCTGAGTACCATTTTATAACATGGAAATGGTGGCAAACACAGGGGTGAAACGATTTTTCCAAAGCCCCAAGAAATGGAGTAATCAGGACAAGAGTAGTGGCAACAGAGACCATATGAGCCGCAAAGCCTTCAACATTTACCATCTGGTGCTTTAGCGACAAAGTGCATGGACACTGCTACGGAACAGAGCGTCACCTCTGATGCTCTCTCTTCCCTCACCGTGTTCTATTTCTCGTCAAAGCGCTCATCCTTACCTCATGTTATCTATGTTCTGTACACATGTGGATGAGTATAGAATGCATGGATTTTATGTATGCACACAAAGGCACATAAAGTATATACAGAAAGTCCCAGACATATGAAACTTCAAGTTACAAACTTTCAAAGATGTGAACATGCCTGCCAGTGCCTGTATGCTAGCTGTTGTACTGTACTACTGTACTTTTCAAGGTACTGTACTGTAAGATTAGAAATGTTTACTTTTTGTGCTTGTTTTTATGTATGTTTATTAGTGTGAAAGTATTATAAACCTGTTACAGTATAGTACTATATAGCTGGGGCTTCCCTGGTGGTTCAATGGAAAAGAATCCACCTGCCAAGCAGCCAACATGGGTTCAATCGCTGGGTCAGGAAGCTCCCCTGGGGAAGGAAATGGCAACCCACTTCAGTATTATCGCCTGGAAAATCCCATGGACAGAGGAGTCTGGTGGCCTAGAGTCCATGGGGTTACAGAACAGTCAGACACAGCTTAGTGACTAAACAACAATAGCAATTATATAGCTGACTGTGTTAGCTGGGTACCTAGGCTAACTTTGTTGGACTTAAACAAATTGCACTTAGGAACATGCTCTCAGAACAGAACTTGTTCATATGTAAGGGACTTATATACGGTACATATGTGTGTGTGTGTATATATCCATGTACCTGTTTATGGCTTATTACCTGATGTCTACCCTGCCAGCTCAATTGTCACTCTACCCCTTGTACCCCAAAACATCAATCTGCTCAAACCAAGCGCTCAGAACGTACTGGTTGACTGAAGGAGTGAAATAATTTTAGTTGCTTTTAATCATTTCTTTTGCTTTCACCTGTTATGGACTGACTGTTGACTTCCTAAAACCCAGTGTGATGGTCTTAGGTGGTGGGGTTTTTAGGGAGTCTTCATGAATGGGATAAGGGCCCCTTTTCCTAAAAGAGGCTCTAGAAAATTCTCTTACCCTCTCTGCCATGTGAAAACCCAGAAGAGGGCTCTCACCGGAGCCTGACCCTGCTGGCACACTGATCTCCACCTTGCATCCTCCAGAGCTCTGACAAATAAACTTCTGCTGTTTATAGGCCAGCCAGTCTAAGGCATTCTGTTTTAGTAGCCTGAACTAGGGCCCCCTGCCTGCCAGCCAGTAAGCACTCAGATTGTGCCAGGTTGCTCTGATGAACATAGGAGTTTTGGACACACATTTGCAAGCATATCAAGGACTGAGAACCCCCTGGCTCTGGGGGCCCCACGCTCTCACCTAAATCCCCGATGCCCTTTGGCTCCACCCCTCACCCTGGGCCCTGGCTTCCTTCCCTTTCAGATGAGCTCACCCTCCTCATTTCCTCTCCCTGTGGTCTCAGGAGGCAGGTGAATGGGGGCAAACAGCTGCACTGCCAGCGGCACCAAAGGCAGGGAAATGTGTGCCATTTCCTCAGGAACACACAGGAGAGCGCGGTTCACAAAGAGGAGGAGAGAGGAGCTGGGAGGCTGGCCAACGGGCTGGCTTCATTTCCCAGGGCCCCTGCAGCCCGCAGAGCACAGTGAAGTCACGGTGAAGGGGCTTCCTCACAGGCCTCCGACTGGAAGCCTTTGGTGAAGGCTGAGGACCATCTCCGGAGTGGGTAGCAAGCCAGCTCTGCACCTTTCAGGGAGGCTTACCTTGGCTGCTGTGGTCCCTGGGTTTTCCCAGGAGATGCATCACGGTATCCGAGTCACCTGGGAGTCCATTTCAGCTCATGAACCTCAGTCTCCTTTTTCTTGCTGGAGCTGACAGGCCTATTACAGTTGGAGCTGGTCCCCAGATTACCTACTCATCTCTTGGGGCTGCAGAGAAAATGTAGTTTCTCCAGTTGTCTGTATCTACTCGGATTTTTTTCTTTTTTTATAGGCTCCCAGCTGCCAGATAAAATATTTTCTATCCAGTTCTATAAACTTAGTTTAATGCAAATTTTTAGAAGTCATGGTTAGCCTCTTTAAGTAAAACAAACAAGCGAACTAACAAAACCCTCTCAGCCTCTCCGACTGTCCCACGCCTCTCTGAGACAGTGCTTGGGAGTGGAGAATGACTGCTGCCACACGCATGCAGCAGGGGGAGGTGGCGGCCTCCGCATCCTTGCACTGGGCCTACTGAGGGATGGCTGTCCACGCTGGGCCCCAGGCGCTGGCCAGGGACGCCTGTGGCTGCTGGCCTGTCCCCGGCCCATTTCTTGGCTTGGTCAGGCCCTCAGCCTGCTCTCTGCCTGCACCGGCCCTATCTTGGTTCTCATTTTGAGTGCCTGCCGGGTTCCCCATCCAGCCTCTGGTCTACAGAGCCAAGAGCCAAGTCACGTTGATTTTGCTTCCCAGTGACTTCCCTCGTGGTCCAGTGGCTAAGACTCAATGCTCCCAATGTAGGGGGCCGGGGTTTGATTCCTGGTTAGGGAATGAGATCCCTCATGCCACAGTGGAGACCCAGAGCAGCTAAATAAATAATTTTTTAAATGTTTGCTTTTCATCTGTTGTTTTCATTCATTATGATTCTTCTATGGGGAACTTCAAACCTGTGTTATTTCAATGAGTGTCCTTACCAGAAATGAATGTTATACTCAAAAAGCATTTAGTTGAAGAGATCTGAGTGAAGGGGCTGAGGAAAGTATGATCACGTTCATGGAACCAGAGAGGGGAAGCGTGGCCCCCAGGGAGCAGCAATAGTGGGGACTGTTACCACCACGTGGCTTGAAGGGCAGAGACCATTGAGAACTAAACATAGGAGAAAGGGGCTGACCGATGGGAGCTGCATCAGACGCAGGGTTCAGTGGACTACAGCCCAAGGGCCAAATTTGACCTGCTACCTGTTTCTGTAAGTCAAGTTTTAGGGGAACACAGGCATGCTTATTCATTTACATAATATCTATAGCTGCTTTCGATTGCAATGGCAGAGTTGTGGTGATCAAGACCATATTGCCCACAAAGCCTAAAATACTTACTCTCTGGCTCAAATGTACTGATCCCACCTCCCCAGAATTTCACAGGTTGAAGTCGTAAATCCCACTACCTCAGAATGTAACTATATCCAGAGAGAGTGCTTTTAAAGAAATAAGTTAAAAGAGTCATTTGGTTAGGTCATTGCTGCTGCTGCTAAGTCACTTCAGTCGTGTCCAACTCTGTGTGACCCCATAGACGGCAGCCCACCAGGCTCCCCCATCCCTGGGACTCTCCAGGCAAGAACACTAGAGTGGGTTGCCATTTTCTCCTCCAACACATGAAAGTGAGAAGTGAAAGGGAATTCGCTTAGTCATGTCTGACTCTTTGTGACCCCATGGACTGCAGCCTACCAGGTTCTACATGGGATTTTCCAGGCAAGAGTACTGGAGTGGGGTGCCATTGCCTTCTCCAGGTTAGGTCATCAGATTAGGCCTAATCCAGTATCGGACAAAGGTCCATCTAGTCAAAGCTATGGTTTTTCCTGTAGTCATGTATGGACGTGAAAGTTGGACCATAAAGAAGGCTGAGTGCTGAAGAATTGATGCTTTTGAACTGCGGTGTTGGAGAAGACTCTTGAAAGTCCCTTGGACTGCAAGGAGATCCAACCAGTCCATCCTAAAGGAAATCAGTCCTGAATATTCATTGGAAGGACTGATGCTGAAGCTGAAGCTCCAATACTTGGGCACCTGATGCGAAGAGTTGACTCATTGGAAAAGACCCTGATGCTGGGAAAGATTGAGGGCAGGAAGAGAAGGGGACAACAGAGGATGAGATGGTTGGATGGCCTCACTGACTCAATGGACATGGGTTTGAGCAAGCTCTGGGAGTTGATGATGGACAGGAAAGCAGGGAAGCCTGGTGTGCTGCAGTCCATGGGGTTGCAAAGAGTCATACACAACTGAGTGACTGAACTGAACTGAATGCAATATGACTGGTGTCCTTACAAGGAGAGGAAAGAAGGATCCCCAAAGGTACAGAGGGAAGTCTATGAGAAGACACCGGGAAAAGGCAGCTATCTGCAAACCAAGGAAAGAGGCCTCAGAAGAAACCCACCCTGCCAACACCTTGATCTAGCTTCCCAGAACTGTGAGAAAGAGGCTTTTGTTGTTTAAGCTGCCTGGTCTGTGGCATTTGTTATGGCAGCCCTAGCTGACTATTACCACTGTTACAGCAGAACAGAGCTTTTAGAATCTCAGGAAGGCAGTGAAGAAGCGAGGGGGAATAAGCACCAACTGCTCTCTCCTCCTCATCTGCTGTGGTGACCCCCTTCGGCTGGACCCAGCCAGAAACCAGCCGACAATGCAAGTCCAGGGGATTCTCTATCAAGATTGGCCTTAAAGGTACAGATCAAGGCAAAGCAGAACAGAGAATAGACCTAAGGGCAAAAAGTTGGATAACCAGTGAAGTGAGTGAAAGTTGTTCAGTTGTGTCCGATGCTTTGCAACCCCATGGACTATAGCCTGCCAGGCTCCTCTGTCCATGGACTTCCCCAGGCCAAAATACCAGAGAAGGTAGCCATTCCCTTTTACAAGGAATTGAACCAAGGTCTCCTGCATTGCAGGCAGATTCTTTATCATCTGAGCCACCAGGGAAGCCCAAGAATACTAGAATGGGTAGCTTATTCTTCTCCAGTGGATCTTCCTGACTCAGGAATCGAACCAGGGTCTCGTGCATTGCAGGCGGATTCTTTACCAGCTGAGCTACCAAGGAAACCCAGTGTATACTTGGAAAAATGGAGAGAATGGTGTTGCAATAAACCCCCAGGTACCAATCACTCATCTTCAACAATTACCAACACATTCCATTATGGTTTCATTTCTAACTTCCCCTTTTTTTCTGGAGTATTGAAGGAAAATCCCAGGAATTTATAGGTCAAAATGCATTTAGACAGGGCTCCCCAGTAGATCAGTGGTAAAGAATCTGTCTGCAGTGTATGACCTGTAGGAAACACGGGACATGGATTTGGGCCCTAGGTTGGGAAGATCCCCCGGAGGAGGGCATGGCAACCCAGTTTAGTATTCTTTTTTCAAAAAATATTTATTTATTATTTGTTGGGCTGCATCAGATCCCAGTTCTGGGAGCGCATGTCCTCAGTAGCCCCATGGCATGTGGGATCTTAGTTCCCTGACCAGGGATCAAACCTGCATCCACTGCATTAAGGGGTAAATTATATTCTTAACCACTGGACCACTAGGGAAGTCCCCCACTCCAATATTCTTTCCTAGAGAATCCCATGGACAGAGGAGCCTGGTGGGCTACAGTCCATAGGGTTGCAAAGAGTCAGACAGAACCAATGCAACTTAGCACACACCCATGCAGGCATTTATACTAGATAATAACTTTAAAAACCATGATAGCATGTCTTATAGATAATAAAATGAACAAAACCCCCTTAATAGCACCATCTCATCCTAGTCTATACTCAAACTGCCCCATTGTTTCAAAAATATCTTTCAATACTTAGTTCATTCCAATAAAAAGCCAAAATTCATACATCACAATTATTTTTTGGAAAAATTGGGTTGTTTGTTTTGTAGTAGAATCTCTCACATTTTGGGCTTATCTGATCGCATCTTTATGTTATTTTAAAATTTGCGCCCATGTTCCCTGAATTTCCCGTAAGCTGATCATTAGATTCAAAGGTTCAATTCAGTTCAGGCTTCCTGTTCACAGGGGGTGCCTATTGTACCACATCACAAGAAGAGAATATCTGCTTCACTCACTCTCTGTGATGTTAAGAATGATCACTGGGTTCATTCACGTCAGCCTCCACTGTCAAGTTCCCTGTCAACCTTTTATCTAATTATGTTGGTGTTTATTGATAATCACTGCTAAATCTATTATTTCATTCCAGTTTGCAAACTGGTGAAGTCTTAGGGGTTTTCCAAAGAAACAGAACCGAAAGGGTTCTGTAAAGGGATTCATTATGGAGATTGGCTCGTGAGATCATGGAGGCTGAGAAGTCCCATGCTTTCACATCCACGAGCTGGACATCAGGAGAGTCTGCTGTGTCATTCAACCTGAGTCCAAAAGCCTGAGGCCTGTGGGAGCCTATGGTGTAAATCCCATTCTGAAGGCAAGAGAAAATCAATGTCCCAGCGCAAGTAGTTAGGCAGAAGAAGCAATGAATTCTTCCTTCTTCTGTTTTTTTTTTTTTTTTTTTTTTAATGATTGTTGTTCTATTCAGGCCCTTAATGAATTGGATGAATATTTTCTTGGGCTCCAAAATCACTGCAGATCGTGACTGCAGCCATGAAATTTAAAAATGCTTGCTCCTTGGAAGAAAAATTATGACCAATCTAGACAGCATATTAAAAAGCAGAGACATTACGTTCCCAACAAAGGTGTGTCTAGTCAAAGCCATGGTTTTTCCAGTAGTCATGTGTGGATGTGAGAGTTGGACCATAAAGAAAGCTGAGTGCCGAAGAGTTGCTGCTTTTGAACTGTGGTGTTGGAGAAGACTCTTGAATCCCTTGGACTGCAAGGAGATCAAACCAGTCCATCCTAAAGGAACTCAGTCCTAAACATTCATTGGAAGGACGGATGCTGAAGCTGAAGCTCCAGTACTTCGGCCACCTGATGCAAAGGACTGACTCATTGGAAAAGACTCTGATGTTCGGAAAAATTGAAGGCAGGAGGAGAAGGGGACATGACAGAGGATGAGATGGTTGGAAGGCATCACTGATTCAATGGACATGGGTTTGAGCAAGCTCTGGGAGTTGATGATGGTCAGGAAACCCTGGTGTGCTACAGTACTTGGTATCACAAAGAGTCAGACACCACTGAGCAACTAAACTGATGCTTACCTACTCTGGGGAGGTTGATCTGCCTTACTCAGCCTACTGATTCAAATGTTAATCTCATCCAGAAACATCCTCACAGACATACACAGAAATAATGTTTAGCCCAGTCTTTGGACACCCCATGGCCTGGTCAAGTTGACACATAAAATTAATCATCACAGATTATTTTCTAAATCTATTATTCCTTCTGCATTTATTAGGTAGAATTCTTTTATTCAATGTCTCTATCACCATCCACCACTATCTAAGGGCTGACAAAATACATAATCTCTCTTTATAGAATCCTATATTACATATACTACATCGAACCAAAGAACACATTTCATAATACCACCAAGCAGGTGAGACCCACTGGCCTCAAATCAAAGATGCAGTCTTCATGTCCCTCATCACCAAGGGATGATCAGCCTGATAAAAAATGGCGGAATGGCTTAGTTAATATCAGCTAAAAGGCCAGATCAAGGTGGTTAGGACACTGGTATAGGGACTGTAGTCTTTTTCCTTCCAAGTCCCTGACCAATAAGTTGGGCCATTCACTACTGATGAGGAGTTAATATCCGCACACACATTAAGCCAACTGCTGGTAGCTCTGGCTATCTGGAGGGGTTCTTTCACCATGACTTCTGGGGGCATCTTTAAGTGGTGCTTTAATGTGGCAGCAGCCCATTTTTGGCTAGAATCGACATTCTACTCATGCTTCTAGAGCCAAGTCAAGTCCTACTGTATGACTCAGAGGAATGAGAATTTCCTATGAGGTCTGAAGCCAAAAAGCCATAAAGGGCTCCCCGCTTGTCCAGGCAGTAGTGTAAATTTCCCTGACATTTAGGCTATATGACCCAGCAGCACTGATAATAACAGAGGTAACTATGGCAGATAATGATGCTGTGGAGTTTTAAATAAACTTCAGTAAGAGAGATGCTCTACAGACTCCCAGGCTTCTGCAGCAAGGCCATACCTTGATTCTTGGCTCTACCCATGACTAATGCCTGACCATGGGACACCAAGTGACTAGGCAACCACAAGTGTTCCCTATGATCTCAGTATTATCGGAGCCAATGAGTCATAAGGTTGGGCGGATGCAGAAGTAATCCGCTGTACGGTAAAAACGATACATTCGGGATTCAGCCTTACCACATCCAGATGGCTCGAGTGAATGACACGAACAGGTGGTCTAGACTCCCACAGCATCTGCCTCTTTTGCTCCAATACATCTCTCAGCAGAGGAACAATAGGGGAAGTTTATTGCTTTCCTAGCCATGTAAAAGAGAAATACTTTTCACCTTCCTATTATTAAGAATGAAGGAAAAAATAATTCACCCTATCAACAGTCACACATCAAATATCAGAGATATCACAACTGCCAAGGCAGCTGGGCTGCAGTTGCGGCCACCTGATTACGCTCACAGGGATTTCCCACCACCATTCTCCAAGAAGAGTCTGGCTCCTGCAAAGGCTGGAAAAGTGAATTGAATAGCGGTGTGATGGGAGCTACTGCCCCTGCATCTTTAAGTCTTCAACAGTAGCACTTATTTCAGTAATTCCTCTCAAAATGTCCTTTTGTTTCTGATTCACTGTCTTGACCTGGACAAAAGATAGCTTCCACATGGCCCTTCCTATGAAAATGGCTTTTATCACCCCACCCTCCCCATCAGCCAGGGAGCCAGTGTGGAGGACCTCTTAAAGATATTCATCCCATTTTGCATTCTAACCAAAGCTATCATTGGGAACCAGAGAAATAAACAAGGGGTGGATCCAGAGACATTCAACCCAAGGTACTATATTACCCTGGCAAAAAGCAACGGGTCTCTTTGGGGAAAGATTGGAAAACTACTTCCAATATATACTCAAATTGGCATTACAGGGCCCTTCTTTAAGGGGACCTGGTGGCTCAGAGGTTAAAGCGTCTGGCTCCAATGCGGGAGACCCGGGTTCAATCCCTGGGTCGGGAAGATCCCCTGGAGAAGGAAATGGCAATCCACTCCAGTAATCTTGCCTGGAGAATCCCGTGGACGGAGGAGCCTAGTAGGTTACAGTCCACGGGGTTGCAAAGAGTCGGACACAACTGAGCGACTTCACCTTGCCTTAATCCCTCATTTATGGCCTAAGGGTTTGTGAGTCTGACTTAGATCCACAAGGGGATGAAGGACAGGTATCAGCCTTTTGCTCTCCAGCCATGGGTACTTTTCCTGATGAGCAACACTCTTGCCATCTTCCTAACCACTATGAAGTGTACTAGCCAACGCCATAGATCCCTGCAGGTCAAGGTGCCTTGAATGCCACTCTGGTCTTCTGCCAGTTTTAATAATCAGGCCTCTCGCCCTGGTGTTAGGTGCTGCCACACGTGTTTGTTTTGCCACTCCAGAATCCCACCTTTCCTACTGATATTAGGAAGTCTAGTTCCAAGGTGACATCCCTTATTGTCAGCCTGGCCTTCAAAGATACCAGTGCCCCTCTCACTGGTGAACTCTCTGTTGCCTTAGGGAATGAGCCATTGTCTGTGTCCTCCAGGAGCACATTGTCTGGCAATGAGTTTTCAGTAGTCTTACATCCTAAGTCCATTCTACAACTCATGTTTTGCTGAATCTTTTGGCTTCTTTGATATTCTGCCAAGGCAGTTCTGACTTCTGACATTATTACCTCATTTACTGAATGCTATTGTCATGTCCAGATTTCAAGGAACCATTCTAGGTAACAAGACTGGTCTCAGATACTTTGGGTCCCATGTCACAGGTGTGTGCTCGCATACATTAGCTCCATATTCTGCCCCTTTCCCCAGTCTAATATCCTAAAGATCCACTCCCATATGTATTTTTTGTCCTATTCGTACAACTCAGCCAGTCCCTAAAATTTCTTTTGGGTGTAGGCAATTTCCTCCTGCAGTAGGGATTATAGTTCTCCACTCAGGCTGTTCTGGGATCGGACCACTAGCACCACCTGGGAAGGCCAATACACCACTGAATGCAGTTTAAGATTTCTTCACAGTTCTTTTTAGTCCTTAGGATCTACCCGTTTAAGGACATGCTGTCAACATCCTGTTTTATAGAGTCATTTGCAACAACTCTTCTTTGGGTGGCTAAACCACCTATCTAATATGCCATGATTATTATGAATTTCCATTTTTCCAACTTTTATAAATTTCTTCTTCATCTATAATTTTATTTTTATTTACAGCATTTACATGGCTTCGAAGTTAAAACTGTACAACACATTACATGCAATTAAGTCTCCATTAGGCTCCATCTTTGCCCTTCTATCCTGTTCCTTCTCTCTCCTTAAAGGTCCCCCATTTTTATTGGCTTATTCTTCCATTATTACCTTTTGATAAGATAAGAATATATGTTTCTATATTCATATTCCCCCTTTCTTAAATAAAATATACTATAAACCCTATTCTCTAATTTTCTCATCTTAACACTACATCCTAGAGACTATTTCATGTAAGTATGTAGAGAGCCTTCTTACTTAGTTCTTCAGTTGTATGATACTCCATTGTATGGTTGCACCAAAATTTATTCCACCAGTGCCCTCGTGACGGACACCTGGATTGTTTCCATCCTCTTACTAATGTAATTACTGGCAGTGGATAACCTCTACTATGTCACTTTATATTTTTACCAGTTTACTTTCTGAGATAGATTCCTGGAAGTGGGATTGGTGTGTTAAAGGTTATGTGAATTTGTAATTTTGCTGGATGGTCCAAATTCCCCGCCATGGAGTTTTATCCTTTGCACTTCCACCAGCAATTTATGAGAGGACTTGTTTCCTAAAAGCTGTATTAACAGAATATGTTGTTGGAATATGGATTGTTGCCAGTCTGATAGCTGAGAAATGATATAGAGTGTTACCCTGCATTTTCCATACTCAGAGGAAGTTGAGTTCTTATCATATATTTGCACTGGGGTCATTGCATTTCCCCTCTGTAAAACCATTCATAAACTCTGCCCATTTTTCTGTATGGTTTTTGGTGTTTTTCCCCTCAATTTTTAGAAGTTCTTTATGCGTTAGGCATATTCCCTTTAAGCTACTGCAATCAGTTTAAAAATTTTTCTTATTACCTGAAGATGCTTTCCTACTCGAATACAACCATCTTTTTCTACACATCAGGCTATTATAAACACTTAGTGAAAGGTTTTTCTCTTCTGCTAGGCAGGTCAAGAACATCAATTCTTTACCCCAACCACTATCTGTCACCTCTTTCATTCCCCTCATAGTTTTTCATTTCCCCCTTCTATGGTAGGCTCCTTTCTAGTGATGCAGCTATAAAATTGTAGGATCTGATGCAGAGTCTAATATGAGTCCCTCCAAGACATAAGAGTTTCCAGGGGAGCAGAAAGAGGATAGAGTAGCTCCATTTCTTTTTTCCTTTCTTTCTTTGGAATGAGCCCTCTGAGACTAGAAGGTGAAGCATGGTTGCTACAACTCTGTGTGCCCAGGAGATATCCAAAGATACTGTGAATTGACTGGGATATGTCTGGAGGCTGGGCCCTGAGCTGGCCTCCTCTGCTGCCTTGATGGTGTGTCTTATTGGGCTCCCATCCCCTTGGCCATAGAAATGGTAGGTCTTCTCTCCTGGCCTCAGGGCAGCTCATGTATTTCAAGAGCTGGGTGCTTTGGCTCAGCTCACAGCTGTGTTTACCATTTCATATGGAGGATGCCAGATTTAGAACCAACACCCATAGACTCTATCATGTAAAAATGAAGGTACCAGCACCAGTGGCTTTAAATTGTAGGATATTTATTGCTACATCATTTGTAGTGGTTTTTTTTTAAAAAAAAAAAGGCAGAAATACCATCAATCCCTGTCAATAGAGCCAATGAATGATGGTACCTTCAAACAATGGGGCATTGTTTTTCTCCTAAAAGATTAGTTAGAGTTGGCCCTGTTGACCTAGAGAGATAGCAGTGATATCCTCTACTGGAAAAGCTCCTGCAGTGAAATGTGTCCTGTGTGTCCCACTTTTCTGGTTGATTTTAAATGACTGAGAAACCTCCTTTGTTTGTGTCTAGGTATTTGTTTATATGTTTGAATATTTTGTATATCTTGGACCTCAGTTGTTTCATGCGTAAACTGAGGATAACACTAGTATTTCCTTTTTTAAAAAAGTCTTTATTGAATTTGTTACAATATTGCTTCTGTTTTCTTTTAATATTTGTTTGGTTGTTTGTTTTTGGCCCCAAGGCACATGGGATCTTGGCTCCCTGACCAGAGGTCAAACCTGCAACTTCTACATGAAAGTGGAATCTTTCTGGACTTTCTGGACTGCCAGAGAAGACTCTAGTATTTCCTTTAAGGTTGTTGTGGGGATTAAACAAGCTAGAGTAGATCACATGGTGAAAAAAAAAATGTCTGCTTTGTAATAAGCATTGAGTAAGGATTTTGCTATTATTATTTGCTGCTATTTTACATGAACATAGAGAGAGATGCAGACGGATGCCCCAGGCTGTAAACATGGGTCACAGCGTGGGGGGAGGAGAAAGTTGGAAGAAAGAGAGATAAACTGTGATTTTCACAAAATGTACATATTATTTATGATAAAAGTTAAAGTGAAAATGAAGAAATTAATATCTATAATGTTATGAGGAATATGAAAGAACTATATATGCATGTGGAAAAAATAAAAATAGTGACTTAATTAGTCATAGGCAGCATAGGCATGAAGCATAGGCAGTTTTTATCTTCGATCCTGTCACTATGTCAACATTGTTTTTCCTATCAACTATGTAAAAAAAGAAAAAGGCCTCACATAGCTCCTGATTTCCCTGGTGGCTCAAATGGTAAAGAATCTACCTGCAATGCAGGAGACCTGGGTTCAATCCCTGCGTTGGGAAGATTCCCTGGAGAAGAGAATGGCAACCCACTCCAGTATTCTTGCCTGGAGAATCCCATGGACAGGGGAGCCTGGTGGCCTATAGTCTACGGGGTTGCAAAGAGTTGGATACAATTGAGCAACTAACACACACACATAGCTCCTGACATACAGATGCTCAATAAATGGTAGCTACCGCTAAAATAATTTCGTTATAAGAACTGCTTCTCTAGCAGCTTCCCTTCTAAAACCTTATGGGATCCCTTAATGACCTCCCCTCTCCCTAATGGCATATCTGCTGCTGATTTCAGTTTGCAGGGTTGTTTCAGGCCTGTGCCACTAAGCCAGCAGAGAACCATGATCAACATGGCTGCCAATGACGGAGCTGCAAAAGGCAGCAGGGCCTGACCCGGAGGCCCTCCACCTACTCCAGCCTCACCTACACAAGGGACAGGAGAGGGAAAGCCTAAGGCACTGTGTGATATAAGACAGAGCCAATTTTCACATGGGAGCTCCACCCCTTCGGAAGTCATTTCGGAAAGAATAAAATCTCAGTCAAATCATCTTCTCCCAAGAGGGCACAGCAGGTTCTAGTAATGCAGATTCACGAAAAGCAGCCCGAGGAGGAACAGAGAGGCCGAGCATGGGTGGTAGAAGAGGGGGTGACCAATATTGGTCAAGGCCTTGGGACCAGCACAGCGGGGAATGCGGCTTGCTCTGTTCATCTTCTTGCCTTCAGTTCTCCTGGAAATTTAGACTGGCTGTAACCATGAGGGGACTTTGTGACTGACCGGAGTTTTACCTCACTAATCAGGGAGAAGCCAGGGCATCTTGTTCTCAAAAAATAACCGCATGCCTGGAAGAGGATATAATGGAAGGGTCTGGTGGGTCTGAGACATTCAGAGGTGAAATGTCTTGGATACATCTCAGGGACATCCTCAGATTCTCCTGTCTTCACTGTCTTTCTTGGATTCTTTTGGCTCCACCAAGGGGCTCCACTTGGCCCCTCAGCTGATTGCACTGCCTCGGCCATCACTCCCCCGTAGGCCTGCTGAGGCTGAACAAATGTTCATGGAGTGTTGGGTTCCTCCCATCACTTCCAGACTCAGGCACAGCACCACACTGAAGGGCCTTCCAAAAAACTCTCAAAGGTTCCCAAATGATGCAGCCCGAATACGTGTAGGGATTCACTCCATGTGGGGCAACCGTTGATCAATGGGAAATAAGAATTGAGAGGGGACCTGGCAGATAAATTCCCTCTCATTCCTTCCTTCAACTGACTGCTCCAGAGACAGTGTCTCCAAATAGTCTGCTTGGAGACTTCCACAGGTCTGGACCATTCACCCGCAGAGCAGGCTGCTGTGTCTTTTCTCAGCACATTCTGGTCTGGGCAATTATCATCATCTTACATTGCTTTGCATTCTTGTTGCTTGGTAACTCAGACGGTAAAGAACCTACTGCAATGCAGGAGACCCAGGTTTGATCTCTTGGTCAGGAAAATCTCTTGGAGTAGGGCACAGCAACCTACTCCAGGATACTTGCCTGGAGAATTCCATGGACAGAGGAGCCTGGTGGGCTACAGTCCATGGGGTCACAAAGAGTAAGATATTAATGAGCAACTAACACTTTCACTTGCTTTACTTCCCTTTTCCCTCACTCTAACTGCCCTAGTCTTTATACATAAGGATAAAATGAGCAGCATATAATCCTTACCTTATGCTCTATTTTCTAGGGTACATTGGTAGAGAGAATAGTGGCCCCTGAAAGATGCCTACCTACTAATCCCAGGAACTTGTGACTATGTTACCTTACAAAGTAAAATCAGTTCAGTTCAGTTCAGTCGCTCAGTCGTGTCCGACTCTTTGTGACCCCATGAATTGCAGCACTCCAGGCCTCCCTGTCCATCACCATCTCCCGGAGGTCACTCAGACTCACGTCCATCGAGTCAGTGATGCCATCCAGCCATCTCATCCTCTGTCGTCCCCTTCTCCTCCTGCTCCCAATCCCTCCCAGCATCAGAGTCTTTTCCAGTGAGTCAACTCTTCTGATGAGGTGGCCAAAGTACTGGAGCTTCAGCTTTAGCATCATTCCTTCCAAAGAAATCCCAGAGTTGATCTCTTTCAGAATGGACTGGTTGGATTTCCTTGCACTCCAATGGACCCTCAAGAGTCTTCTCCAACACCACCGTTCAAAAGCATCAATTCTTCGGCACTCAGCCTTCTTCACAGTCCAACTCTCACATCCATACATGACCAAAGGAAAAACCATAGCCTTGACTAGGTGGACCTTAGTCGGCAAAGCAATGTCTCTGCTTTTGAATATGCTATCTAGGTTGGTCATAACTTTCCTTCCAAGGAGTAAGCGTCTTTTAATTTCATGGCTGCAGTCACCATCTGCAGTGATTTTGGAGCCCCCAAAATAAAGTCTGACACTGTTTCCACTGTTCCCCCATCTATTTCCCATGAAGTGATGGGACCAGATGCCATGATCTTCGTTTTCTGAATGTTGAGCTTTAAGCCAACTTTTTCGCTCTCCTCTTTCACTTTCATCAAGAGGCTCTTTAGTTCCTCTTCACTTTCTGCCATGAGGGTGGTGTCATCTGCATATCTGAGGTGATTGATATTTCTCCCAGCAATCATGATTCCAGCTTGTGCTTCTTCCAGCCCAGCGTTTCTCATGATGTACTCTGCATAGAAGTTAAATATGCAGGGTGACAACATACAGCCTTGACATTCTCCTTTCCTATTTGGAACCAGTCTGTTGTTCCATGTCCAGTTCTAACTGTTGCTTCCTGACTTGCATATAGGTTTCTCAAGAGGCAGATCAGGTGGTCTGGTATGCCCATCTCTTTAAGAATTTTCCACGGTTTATTGTGATCCACACAGTCCAAGGCTTTGGCATAGTCAATAAAGCAGAAATAGATGTTTTTCTGGAACTCTCTTGCTTTTTCCATGATCCAGTGGATGTTGCCAATTTGATCTCTGGTTCCTCTGCCTTTTCTAAAACCAGCTTGAACATCAGGGAGTTCACGGTTCACGTATTGCTGAAGCCTGGCTTGGAGAATTTTGAGCATTATTTTACTAGCATGTGAGATGAGTGCAATTGTGTGGTAGTTTGAGCATTCTTTTGCATTGCCTTTCTTTGGGATTGGAATGAAAACTGACCTTTTCCAGTCTTGTGGCCACTGCTGAGTTTTCCAAATTTGCTGGCATATTGAGTGCAGCACTTTCACAGCATCATCTTTCAGGATTTGAAACAGCTCAACTGGAATTCCATCAGCTCCACTAGCTTTGTTCGTAGCAATGCTTTCTATGGCCCACTTGACTTCACATTCCAAGATGTCTGGCTCTAGATGAGTGATCACATCATCATGATTATTTGGGTCGTGAAGATCTTTTTTGTACAGTTCTTCCATGTATTCTTGCCACCTCTTCTTAATATCTTCTGCTTCTGTTAGGTCCATATCATTTCTGTCCTTTATAGACCTTGTGAATATGATTAAATGAAGCATCTTCAGATGAGGAAATTATCCTGGATTATCCAGTGAGCCCAAAGGAGCCACAAGGGTCCCTATCAGAGAGAGACAGGAGAGTTAAAGAGAGGAGGTGACGTGGTTATGGAAGCAGAGATCAGAGTGACGTAGCCGTGAGCCAAGGCAGGCAGGTGCTTGGAGAGGCTGGAAGAGCAAAGGAACTGCCTCCCTGGAAGTCTACAGAGGTAACCCTAGCAACACCTTGTGCCCAGAAGACTCCTTTCAGACTTCTGACTGCCAGAACTGTCAGAGAACTAATTTGTTTCATTTACCACTAAGCCTGTGGTAATCGTTATAGCAGCCATAGGACACTAATGCAGGAATCTTGGCTAAACGCTTTGGTTTTCTGCAAAATCCTATTTTGCATGACTAAGGCTTGGTGTCACGTTGTACTTTGCCTTTGCATTCCTTCTGTGAACATATCCTAATCTCTTCTCAGGTAGATATTTGCTCCGGGTGGACTCGGGCACAGATTTAATTCTCTGGAAGGCAACTGTGTACCTATATGTTTATATATCCATAAAGAACAAAAACAGGAAGACCGGAAGAAGATATTAAATAATGGCAGCAGGTGACTTATTTCCTGCTTTCAACTGTTATGGATTTTCCAATTATCTTTAACAAACAGGCAATTATTTTTACAATAAAAACCATCCTTTTAAGTGATCAGATATGAGCATCTAAGTATTTACATCATTCTCTGGTACTTGAGTAGTTAACCCAAAGAATAGGCCACCATGAGCTAGAAGGATCTGGGAGGGTTTTGTGGAGGAGGGAAGAATCTGAGCAAGGCCTGGAAGGATGGATATTTGAGAGGTAGAGCAGTAAGGGGAAGAGGCATGATGTGAGCCAAGAAAAGAGTGAATCTTCCTAGGGTAATAGGATAAACCTATTTGACTTCAGAGGAAGGTCTTCAGAGACTATAATAACAACACAAAGAAAAAAATGATTTATCCGGCATATACTTTTTGCTGGATACTGTAATAAGGGCTTTGGTAGATTATCTAATTTAATTCTTCCTCATGAGGAAGGTTCTATAAATATCCTAAATGTATAGATACAGAATAGACGTCATTAACTCACCAGCAAGTGATAGAGTTCAGATTCGAATCCCACAGTCACACCAGAGCTTAAGTTTGAGAGGTGGCTTGGAGATGTAGGATGACTAAGAACTCTTAAGGTCTTGAAATATCAAGTGTATTTACTTCCTGCTGCTGCATGCTAGGAACTGAGTATTTGCATCTTCCCCAAGTTTCATACGCTGAAGCCCAACCCTCAGTGTCATGATATTGGGAGGTGGGGACTTTGGGAGGTAATTAGGAGATGAGACAAGAAGCCCTTGTAAATGCCCTTACAAGATCCGAGGCCAGAGAGATGAACTCTCTCTCTGTCACATAATTCACAGCAAGATGAGAGCCATGTGTAAACCAGGAAGAGGATCCTCAGGACCTGACCATGCTGGCAACCTGATCTTAGACTTTCCACTTTCCAGAACTGTGAGAAATGATGTTCTGTGGTTTAAGATACCTAGTCTATGGTATTTGGTTAAAGCAGCTTGAACGAACATATAGCATAACAAATTGCTAAAAACTCAGCAGATGGAAAGGGCACTGCTTATTATATAATAGTTGTGTAGGTCAGAGATCCTGAGGTTCACCTGGGGTTTCTGTTTAAAAGTCACAAGGTTGAACTCATGGCCTTGGCCGATTGGGCTGTTATCCAGATGGTCTGGGGAAAAATCAGCATCCACGCTCCTTCAGCTGGTGGGATTCATTTCCTTGTGGTTGTGGGACTGAAGTTCTTACTTCCTTGCTGGTTATTGTTGAATCCTCCCCAGGTTTCTGATCTCTGAATTCTCTTCTGCTACTAGCTGAGAGAAAACTCTCTGCTTTTAACAGGCTTATATAATTAAATTGGGTCCACCTGGGTAATTTCCCTTTTGCTTTATGACATAATTATGGAAGTGTTAGCTCATCCTATTAACAGGTTCCACCCACACTCAAAGGAGAATGAATTATACAAGGATGAGTGTCACTGACTCATTTTTAGAACTCTGCCTACCACCATTAGGCTAAGAATTTGGGCTTTTGTTATGGTTGAAAAGAATTCTTGTTGAGGGATGCACTTTGCTGAGCAGTGGGGTTTAGAAAGACCATGGGGTTTTAGTGTACAGATGGGGCTGAGGTGAGGGAAGAGTAAAGACAGGGAGACCAAAAGAAGCAGAGAGGGGATGATGATGGCCTAGGATGGGGTAGGCTTGGGGGAAGCTGAGAGAAGACAGACAGGAAAGACATAGAGAAGAGAGGCCTGGTGATTCATTCGCTAGGACTTTGACCTTTTGGAACACATCTGCATCCATTACTTCATCTGCTCCTCAGAGGCAGAGGAGCAGCTGCCACCTGTGAGGCAGAGACACCTGTCAAAAGATTCTCTCCTTTTGACAAATGAAGAAACTGGCAAATCCCCAAACACCCTTGTCCTTCAAAGGTCGTTCTGTGGCTCTGCAGTCCTGGTCAGTTGTCTCAGCCCTCTTTCTCCTGGAGCTCGGGAGAAGGAAATTGCGCAGGATGGATTCATGGCCTTATTGTCATGTTTCAACCCTGTTCCTGCCATCTACCCTGCTAGAGCCCATGGCAGTTCCTTCCGAAGTGAAACAGCTGTGGGGATCTGATGGACGGGCATGTGGCTGAGGGTAGGAGAAATTCCGTTTACATCCTGGAACCCCCAACAATCTCAGCAAGACTGTGAGGAAGAGGGAGGGAAGAGAAAGGAAAGGTGAGCATATCGTCATTGTTCAGTTGCTCAGTCGTGTCCAACTCTTTGTGACCCCAAGGACTGCAGCAGCCAGCCTTCCCTGTCCTTCACCATTTCCTGGAATTTGCTCAAACTCATGTTCATTGAGTCAGAGATGCCATCCAACCATCTTGTCTCTGTCACCCACTTATCTTCTTGCCTTCAATCTTTCCCAGAATCAGGTGGCTAGGGTATTGGAGCTTCAGCATTAGTCCTTCCAATGCATATTAAGGGTTGATTTCCTTTAGGATTGGCTGGTTTGATCTCCTTACAGTCAGAGGGACTCTAAAGAGTCTTCTCCAACACCACAGTTCAAAGCACCAATTCTTAGGCACAGTGAGAATTTTCTCAGCCCTGTTAGATACAGAGGAGATGGGGGAGAGAGAATGTTTTATTTTTTAAAGTCATCACTTTGAAAAGGGAATGAAAGTGGGAATGAAAAGAGTAAAAGTGGGTGGAGAGTTGCCCGATGATATCTGTGCTAACCCATGACACCTATTGACTTTAGGGGATAAAAGACTGTAGAAGAAACATGAGACGTTTTTCTCAAATGTAACAAAAAGTGGGGGAAAAAGGCACTCATAAACCCACCAAGTAGAAATAACCCCTTTTAAGATTTTAGAGCCAAAGTTTCCAAGTTTGGTATGTGAATATGTGTGTCCTACATCAGGTACCTACTGATCTAGAAATCTGCTTCTGTGATTGATCAATACTTATGACAGCTGACAGGGACAGGTCCCTGGGGCCAGTGGGAGTCGATGTCTCTCCATGCAGGTTCGTGCAGGGGCTGTTCCCCCTCCCTTACCACATCCCTCCTGACCAGCAGACAGGAAGCAAGTAAGCCCTGTCTTCCTCTTAGTCCAGGAAAGCAGTCTACTTAGCTGGCCCCAGACTGCCTATTCTTCAGAAACAAATCACTCCAACAACAACAAAAATCACTCCATTAAGAAATTCAGCTCAGTAATCTCAGCCCTTAAATGCTTGCTTTTTCTCCAGCCTGCCTGAATAGGAGAAAAGCAGAAAGGTGAATTTTAAATGGCACATATTGATTGGCTTGGCTCACCAAAAGAAGGCACTTTTATCAGCTTTTCAAATTACAATTTATTCAATACTGAGAAAGTAACTCCATTTGAGAAAGAGCTCTGACACCCTTAGGAGTTGCTTTCTCACCATCTGACTTTTGTCATTATCACCGATCACTCATCATCCTCTGGGAGCCACTGGGCAAAGCACAGTTCTTGGCACCCAGGAAGCAACTGATAAAGGCCATTGAATTAATGAGACTATAACTGGCAGGGAAATTCAAATTCCAGGGACTTGGGAAATTTGATGTGGACTGAAATGAGAAATGCTTGTGAGGTTTATCCCCATTGACAAGTACTGGGAGGATCTCAAAGGTTAGAATCCGCTACCTTAGGTTCAAGTCCTACCCCCCTTACCTCTGTGAATGTCATATCTCTGAGCCTTTCTTGGCTTTCTTGGGACAGGTATCTTTCCTTCAGGCTTCTTGTGAGAATTCAGACAGATACTCCTCATCAAACGCATCTGTAGGACAGAACAAAGATGTCAAAACGGTTCTGACATCTGCACCTTGCAGAGTGGTGCTTCTAGATCCTGTTTTAACTGGAGCCTGGGGTTTGATTTTCCACGGAGGAGGCAGCTCTATCATGTCTGTGCTGTGAGCTAAGTTGTGTCCAACTCTGTGTGACACTATGGACTGTAGCCTGCCAGGTTCCTCTGTCCATGGAATTCTCCAGGCAAGAATGCGTGAGTGGGTTGCAAAGTCCTCCTCCAGGGGATCTTCCCAACCCAGGGATCAAAATCATGTCTCTCTTATGTTTCCTGCATTGGCAGGCGAGTTCTTTACCACTAGCACCACCAAGGGAAGCTGTCTCATGATCCCCTTAAAATAGTTGTTGAATTTTTAAAATAAGTGTTAACTCTCTTTGCATCCCACTTCTTCCTTGCCTGCAATTCCATAAACTGCCACTAGGGCTACAGCAGGGAGTCCACTCAAAGTTGCAGTGAAACACTGGATTGTTGACTTGCTGCTGCTGCTAAGTCGCTTTAGTCGTGTCCGACTCTGTGTAACCCCATAGACAGCAGCCCACCCGGCTCCCCCGTCCCTGGGATTCTCCAGGCAAGAACACTGGAATGGGTTGCCATTTCCTTCTCCAATGCATGAAAGTGAAAAGTGAAAGGGAAGTTGCTCAGTCGTGTCCAACTCTTCGCCACCCCGTAGACTGCAGCCTACCAGGCTCCTCCGTCCATGGGATTTGCCAGGCAAGAGTACTGGAGTGGGTGCTGACTTGAGGAGTGCATAATTTTTCTATAAAGTCCCTCTCCCATTTTTCTGGCCTCAAATGATCTTAATTTCTTTACCCAAAATAGAAGAGTCTGTTTCTACATTAGTTTCTCAATTATTGCATTGTCAAAGTGAGATGCAAGTTCAATCTCTGGTCTTTGTGTCAGGAAGATTCCCTGGAGGAGGGCATGGCAACCCATTATAATATTCTTGCCTGGAGAATCCCATAGACAGAGGAGCTTGGTGGGCTGCAGTCCATGGGGTTGCAAAGACTTGGATATGGCTGAGGCAACTTAGCATGCTTATTTACTGTCCCTAAATATGATGTTAGACAAGGACCACAGCCTTGTCTAACTCAGTGAAACTAAGCCATGCTGTGTGGGGCCACCCAAGATGGACAGGTCATGGTGGAGAGGTCTGACAGAATGTGGTCCACTGGAGAAGGGAATGGCAAACCACTTCAGCATCCTTGCTTTGAGAACCCCATGAACAGTATGAAAAGGCAAAATGATAGGATGCTGAAAGAGGAACTCCCCAGGTCAGTAAGTGCCCAATATGCTACTGGAGATCAGTGGAGAAATAACTCCAGAAAGAATGAAGGGATGGAGCCAAAGGAAAAACAACACCCAGTTGTGGATGTGACTGGTGATAGAAGCAAGGTCTGATGAGAGCAATATTACATAGGAACCGGGAATGTCAGGTCCATGAATCAAGGCAAATTGGAAGTAGTCAAACAGGAGATGGCAAGAGTGAACGTAAACATTCTAGGAATCCACAAACTAAAATGGACTGGAATGGGTGAATTTAACTCAGATGACCATTATATCGATTCCTGTGTGCAGGAATCCCTTAGAAGAAATGGAGTAGCCATCATGGTCAACAAAAGAGTCTGAAATGCAGTACTTGGATGCAATCTCAAAAATGACAGAATGATCTCTGTTCATTTCCAAGGCAAACCATTCAACATCACGGTAATCCAAGCCTGTGCCCTAACCAGTAACTCTGAAGAAGCTGAAGTTGAACAGTTCTATGAAGACCTACAAGATCTTTTAGACTAACACCCAAAAAAGATGTCCTTTTCATTATAGGGGATTGGAATGCAAAAGTAGGAAGTCAAGAAACACCTGCAGTAACAGGCAAATTTGGCCTTGGAGTACAGAATGAAGCAGGGCAAAGGCTAATAGAGTTTCACCAAGAGAATGCACTGGTCATAGCAAACACCCTCTTCCAACAACACAAGAGAAGACTCTACACATAGACATCACCAGATGGTCAACACCGAAATCAGATTGATTATATTCTTTGCAGCCAAAGATAGAGAAGCTCTATATAGTCAGCAAAAATAAGACTGGGAGCTGTCTGTGGCTCAGATCATGAACTCCTTATTGCCAAATTCAGATTTAAATTAAGAAAGTAGGGAAAACCACTAGAGTATTTAGGTATGACCTAAATCAAATCCCTTATGGTTATACAGTAGAAGTGAGAAATAGATTTAAGGGCCTAGATCTGATAGACAGAGTGCTGGATGAACTATGGACAGAGGTTCGTGACATTGTACAGGAGACAGGGATCAAGACCATCCCCAAGAAAGAGAAATGCAAAAAAGCAAAATGGCTGTCTGAAGAGGCCTTACAAATAGCTGTGAAAAGAAGAGAAGCAAAAAGCGAAGGAGAAAAGGAAAGATATAAGCATCTGAATGCAGAGTTCCAAAGAATAGCAAGGAGAGAGAAGAAAGCCTTCTTCAGCGATCAATGCAAAGAAATAGAGAAAAACAACAGAATGGGAAAGACTAGAGATCTCTTCAAGAAAATTAGAGATACCAAGGGAACATTTCATGCAAGATGGGCTTGATAAAGGACAGAAATGATATGGACCTAACAGAAGCAGAAGGTATTAAGAAGAGGTGGCAAGAATACACGGAAGAACTGTATAAAAAGATCTTCATGACCAAGATAAGCATGATGATGTGATCACTCACCTAGAGCCAGACATCCTGGAATGTGAAGTCAAGTGGGCCTTAGAAAGCATCACTACGAACAAAGCCAGTAGAGGTGATAGAATTCCAGTTGAGCTATTTCAAATCCTGGAAGATGATGCTGGGAAAGTGCTACACTCAATATGCCAGCAAATTTGGAAAACTCAGCAGTGGCCACAGGACTGGGAAAGGTCAGTTTTCATTCCAATCCCAAAGAAAGGCAATGCAAAAGAATGTTCAAACTACCACACAGTTGCACTCATCTCACATGCTAGTAAAGTAATGCTCAAAATTCTCCAAGCCAGGCTTCAGTAATTTGTGAACCATGAACTCCCTGATGTTCAAGCTGGTTTTAGAAAAGGCAGAGGAACCAGAGATCAAATTGCCAACATCCACTGGATCATGGAAAAAGCAAGAGAGTTTCAGGAAAACGTCTATTTCTGCTTTATTGACTATGCCAAAACTTTTGATTTTGTGGATCACAATAAACTGGAAAATTCTGAAAGAGATGGGCATACCAGACCACCTGACCTGCCTTTTGAGAAATCTGTATGCAGGTCAGGAAGCAACAGTTAGAACTGGACATGGAACAACAGACTGGTTCCAAATAGGAAAATGAGTACATCAAGGCTGTATGTTGTCACCCTGCTTATTTAACTTCTATGCAGAGTACATCATGAGAAATGCTGGGCTGGAAGAAGCACCAGCTGGAATCATGATTGCTGGGAGAAATATCAATAACCTTAGATATGCAGATGACACCACCCTTATGGCAGAAAGTGAAGAGGAACTAATGAGCCTCTTGATGAAAGTGAAAGTGGAGAGTGAAAAAGTTGGCCTAAACCTCAACATTCAGAAAATGAAGATCATGGAATCTGGTTCCATCCCTTCATTGCAAATAGATGGGGAAACAGTAGAAACAGTGACAGACTTTATTTTTTTGGGCTCCAAAATCACTGCAGATGGTGATTGCAGCCATGAAATTAAAAGACGCTTACTCCTTGGAAGGAAAGTTATGACCAGCCTAGATAGCATATTCAAAAGCAGAGACATTGCTTTGCCAACAAAGGTCCATCTAGTCAAAGCTATGGTTTTTCCAGTAGTCATGTATGGATGTGAGAGTTGGACTGTGAAGAAAGCTGAGTGCTGAAGAATTGATGCTTTTGAACTGTGGTGTTGGAGAAGACTCGTGGGAGTCCCTTGGCCTGCAAGGAGATCCAACCAGTCCATTTTGAAGGAGATCAGTCCTGGGTGTTCTTTGGAAGAACTAATGCTAAAGCTGAAACTCCAATACTTTGGCCACCTCATGTGAAGAGTTGACTCATTGGAAAGGACCCTGATGCTGGGAGGAATTGGGGGCAGGAAGAGAAGGGGATGACAGAGGATGAGATGGCTAGATGGCATCACCAACTCGATGGACATGAATTTGAGTGAACTCCGGGAGTTGGTGATGGACAGGGAGGCCTGGCGTGCTGTGATTCATGGGGTCACAAAGATTCGGACATGACTGAGCGACTGATTGGAACTGAAATACGGTATTTGGTTAGCTCTTGCTGTGTAACAACTTCCTCCCCCAAACTCAATGCCTTAAAATATGAAACGTGTATTATTGCTCGTGAATCTGTCAGTTTCTTGTTTAAGGAGGCCAGGCAGGACTGAACGAGATGTACTCTGTTTTCAAGGAGCCTGTAAACTAGGGAAACAATTGCAATACAGGTAAGTTCACAAATCTTTGCAGAGGTTGTAGGAGCTTGTGAGTGTGGACTAGGACGAGCTGGAGAACCTGAGTGCTAGTTGGACTGTGTCATTTGGGGCACATTTCACCTCTCACTGTTTCTCAGTTTCCTCATATATAAGGGGAGGAGTTGGATCAGGCAATCCTGAGACTTTCCTCCGGATATGAACTCTCTTGAATACATGTAATATACCTAACTACCTGTGTCTTAAACAAACAGGGAGTTATCTGTCTTACAAATCCAGAGTCAAGCAGTCTGAACTGAGGTGGCAGCTGAATGACATCATACTATTAAGTTCTTTTCAGTCTCTCTGCTCTGCTGCCTTTAGAGGGTAAGCTGGTTGTCTCATGGTGCCAAGGTGGTCACTGAACCTCCAGACATCACATCTTTGTTCTAAGCTGGCAGAGGGAAAAGGCAAAAAGAGAAAAAAAATATTTATACCAATGGTGTCTGTTCCTTTTTATAAGGGAAGCAAGTTCTTCCTCGGGAGCCTCCTGATGGTTTATACTTATGTCTTATTAGCCAGAACTGAGCTGGATGGTGACTAAGATTCTGAATGGGAATTGGATCAGGCAACTCATGGTGTCAGCTGCAAACACTTACTACAAATTCATATAGTGCGGAAAGGGCATTATTGGGTCAGCCACAAGGAGCTCTGGCCAATCAGCTGGTATCTGGTAGCCTGCAGAAAGGTTGTTCTCCTGGTAACAGTTCTCACTTAATGGCATGGGACTAGAAATTCCAAAAGACGAGGCTATTGTTTGCTTGATCTCACTTAGAGCTTTGGGACCTAATCCAAGGCCTGGTACTTGGTAGCTGCCTGACAAACATTTGTGAATGAATGAATTGTCCATCAATGAGGATGGATTTCAGTGGGCTGGGGCACTCAGGGAATGAGGGATCAGGATAATTGGATTTTCTGGCAGCCTGAGGGTGAAGCAGAAAAGCTTATGATTTCATATTAATTCCAGCAACACTAAGTGCCTTCTACATCCAAGGCTCCAAGGTAAAAAAAAAAAAAAAAAAAAGAATATCCCATGTGCTATGTATGTGTAACGGTCAGGATCTTGGCAGAAAAGATGGCATGACCAGGGTAGTTCAGGAGAGCACAGTGAAAATCCTCTTACAAAGGTGTGGGCCAGGGTATAGGAAGCCTACTGCGGGTGGTGAATTCCCTTGGGGCTGGTGATGCCAGAGAGCTGTTACCACCCTGCTGACAGAGGACGGGGAGGAAGTGGAAGAAGTGGATTCCAAAAGAAGACGAGAGATATGGCTGGAGCTGGAGCTGTCGGCCTGGACTGTCTGGGAGGAGCTGCAGCCTGCCGTAGGGGAGCAGCGCCACTGTCTATGGCTGTGGACTGGGGCCCTGGCTCAGGGAGCTGGGGACACACACACCCTGCCTCTCTCTCCTTCCATCTACTGCTCACCTCTTGGTGTATCCCATCCCTGAACCCTCCTGGGGGCCAGCGCAGAGCCCTGTTGACGCAGTATGCCCTGGGGCACAAAGCAGGGAGGAGAAGGGTGGAGACGGGATCTGGGGTGAGCTAGGTGGAGAAAATCCAACACAATGTATTAATGTTACATTTGCATGATTACGCTTTGAGGTTCAATATTGCTGTGTCCACTTCTAAATGGTAGAACAGAGGCTCAGAGTAGTTCAGTCTATCTTAAGTACACACAGCTCGTCAGTGGCCAAGCCAAGACTAGAGCTCAAGTCCTGTGACCCTCATTCCAGTGCGTGTGACTGATTCCACGCTGCCTCCCACTCCAGCCTGCTGGGGAGAAAGGCTGCTCATTGCTTTGCCCTCTGGATCCTTCTTGGGAACAAAGGGACCAGAGAGGGAAAGAACTGCCTTTCTGAACAGAAGAATAAATTCTGCCAAGTGTAGGATTGGAATTTGGATGCCAGGGAGGGGGTTTTCGAGTTAAGCCTCTCTAGAGTGGCAGGAGAACTAGGTCAGTGGCCAGCAGGGCTGAGACCTAGGAGGCCCCCACTAATGACTGGAGGCACAAGCCACTGAGCCTGTGTTACGTGCCAGGCACATAAGTGCTTCACACTCATCCTAGCAAACCCTCAAATAATAAAAACAAATTGTTATTCCCCTTACTGGCCCCCAAACAAAAGCATAGACTGCTTAAATTACCTGTTAACGGTAGAATCAAGACTGGATGCAAAGGCCATGCTCATCCCTTTATTCCAGTGGTTGACCTTTGGAGGACTACAACCTGATTTTTGACCCACTTGCCTCCCAAGATTTTTGTAAAAAAAGTAAAACCAGTATCTAATATCTTAAAATTGTGTAATTTCATATAAAACCCTGAATTTTTGACTTCTACTGAAATGTTGGAAGGTTGGAAACCCTGGGTCCACATATAGCAACTTGACTGAAACTGAGGGACAGCTGACTCCTTCAAATGAAGAATTTGTTCTCATTGTTGCCACAGTCCTCACCACTCCCTATTGGCCCAACACTGAGGCTGAGAATCAGCTGCCATTTCTCAACTGTCTATATTACTGATTCTCTTACATTCGGTCCACTTTACTTACTTATGTTGTCTGCCTGGCTCTGACAGGCATTTGGGCTTTATGTCTCCAAAGTGCTCACTTCAGCAATGGTACAAGATCACCTACTGGGGTGAGAGAAGCAAATACTGGACCTTCTGTTAATAAATATGATCTCGTCCATTTTACCGTATATTTTCATGTTTTATAATGTAATTAATAGAACAGTAGTCATGGCTATATTTTGTAAATAAATTATGCATATACATTGGGGGTATTTGCTCAGAATTCATTTTCCTGTTATGGCTCTGAGATACAAAAGGTTTTAACATCACTACTCTTTTTTTTTGATAAAAAAATTACTTATTTTTGGCTGCACTGAGTCTTTGTTGTATCACACGGGCTCACTGGTTATGGGGCCTGGGCCTCATTGCCTCGTGGCATGTGGAATCTTCTCTGACCAGGGATCAAACCCGTGTCTGAAGCATTGGCAGGCAAATCCCCAACCACTGGACTACCAGGTAAGTCCCAATGAAGACCACCGCTCTTCATCACTACCTTTGTACTAGCTGTGCAACACTGTAAAAAGTCCTTTGACTTCCTAGTCCTAGATTGTATTTTTCCACTGGAAAATGGAAATATTGATACCATCTACCATGAAGAGTTGTTTCAAAATTCTAAGCCCCGAGCAACCAATAAAGTGCTGAGCAATAGAAGCAGAAAGCCGCCCTGGGAGGAGGCACTTGGCACAGCCAGCCTCGTGGTGGCTACTCCTCCTATGTTAACGTCAACCTGGAAGACGAACTGAAGGTTCCCTGTAGGGCGTCCAGTTGTAAAGCCTGGGCTGCGGGCTAACCCGGTCCAACCTCCTGCACAGCAACAAGGATTGATTTCCAAGTGTATTAGCGCTGTTGATGTGTTCCTGGGGCACACAATGGCTCTGCTCTCATTAATGAGAAGCAGCTGCCCCATTTCTGTTCACCTTCCCCTCACCTCTAACCTACAGCTGGCATCCTGGGGAGAAATCCTCCCATTTCCTTCAACCCCACTGGCCTCCTTTGTCCTTGGGTTCATTTTGGCTTGGGGAGAGTCAAGATTTCAAGGGGGGACTCAGAAACACGGGGGAGGGTGTCACTGGAGCACTCAGCCTAATGTGGTCATGTCAAAGCTCCCTCACCCCAGAAGGAAAGAGACCCTGAGACCAGGCACTTCATAGATTCTCAAGGGCAGCTCTGCCTTTGTGTGAGCTCAGGGTTAGAGGGACCCTGAGAGCTGATTGAGTTTCTGGGACATGATGCTCCAGGAACTCACTTTCTGCTGTCCAATCACCAAGGATGGTTGCAGAATGAAGGTATGGAGAGGTATGGTTAGTCAGAACCATTGCCCACCAAGGAGTCGAGTGAGGATGACCATATGTCCTGCTTTGCCTGGGCTTGAAAGGTTCCCTGGGATGTGGCACTTTCAGTGCTAAAACTGGGACAGTTCAGGGCGAGCTGGAAAGATTGGACATCGCAGATGGAGCCGGAACTCATATCCTCACCATCTGTCTCCAAAGGACACATGCCTCTGCAGGGCCCCAAGTGAGTGGGAGCCACTGGGGCGTGTGCAGCGTGGCTGGCAGTGAACACCTGGAGAAGGAAAAGAAATAGCCTCAAATGCATGGACCAGTTCTCTGTGTTGCTTTTTTGTTTTAGAGAGGGGCGGGAGAGAGGCGAGAGGGTGGCTCCATACCCAGTCTGTTGGCAACGTGAGATTCCAGTAGGAAGATGGCCTGAGTCTCTGCAGACCCTAAAAGCTACTGTTTATGAAGCATCTTTCCATTTAAATTTCAGTTGGGCCCTTGGGAGGGCTATAGCAAGCTGCTATAGCAAAACAACATAGAGTGGGAAGCTTATAACCAGCAGATGTGTGTTGCTTACAATTCTGGAAGCTGGACATCAGAGGTCAGGGTGCCAGCATGATGGGAGGAGGGCCCTCTTCTGGGTCACAGGCATCTCATGATATTCTCACATGATGGAAGGGGCGAGGGAGATATGTGGGACCTCTTTCATATGAGTACTAACCCAAATCACAAGGGCTCTAGTCTCATGATCAAATCACTTCCCAAAGCCCCCACCTGCCACTGCTATCACCTTCAGGGTTAGGATTTCAACATACGAATTTTGCAGTGAGGACACAAGCAGATCATAGCAGCACCGTCCCCCTCACCCCTGCCCCTGCTGAAAGTGCACTTGACCTCAAGTCTGCTTGCTGCCAGTGTCTGTACGTTTACATTAGGCAACACGATTTCTCCAGGAGGACTTTCGTAAGACAGCAAACCATTTTGGAAGATTATTGTGAGTCAGGAGCTGGCAGTGGTGGGAAGTAGGTGGTGGGGAGCTTTTGTTAAATCTTCCTGTGCCTTTTGAGTATTCTTGAGTTTCCACTATTGGTTGGCTGGAGTTAAGGCAGAAGAAAGTGAGCCAAACTTCAGTATATTCTATTTCCTACTTATTAACGCCTAGTCAGGAGAGAAGGTCAACACTGTTAAGTGCAACAAGGTCTTGGAGATGTCTGTGGATTTCAGTTAACCAACAGAGGCTCCCCCATTCCCAACAAACCCAGACAGTCTTCGGCTGAATTTTGCTCAGAAGGTGCAGGAGGTGGAGGCTGCCTGAGCCTTGTCTGAACATTTTGGAGATCAGCGAATGGTGGTAGCACACATGTGTATGCTCTGGGTTTAATTTATCAGTGTTACTGACTGTAAAAAAGAAAGCTAGACTTTATAGCACTGCCTATGGGCAAGCACCAACATTAGTGTTATTTAAAATACAGTAGAGAAACCAATAGTTATTTAAATAGCTTTAAAAAGAATAAGACTACACTGGCTGTAAAATACTACCTTCTTGGGAGATCCATTTCAATGAAGAGAATTTTCCTAGGTCCTGAAAATACATGTTTAGGTGCAGTCTTCTTGTATCTGAGTAAAAGTGATTCATTTAGTCATTTCACAAACATTGATTGAATGTCTGCTATGAACCAGGACTTGTGCTCAGTGCTGTGAGGATATAAAGAAAGATGAAATTGACTAGGATCTTTCCTTGAAATTGACTAGGATCTTTCCTTCACAAGTCCTCAGGTCATTAAAGAAGATGAGACACAAAAATTAATTTACTACTGTACAGGAGACAGGGATCAAGACAATCCCCATGGAAAAGAAATGCAAAAAAGCAAAATGGCTGTCTGGGGAGGCCTTGCAAATAGCTGTGAAAAGAAGAGAAGCGAAAAGCAAAGGAGAAAAGGAAAGATATAAGCATCTGAATGCAGAGTTCCAAAGAATAGCAAGAAGAGATAAGAAAGTCTTCTTCAGCGATCAATGCAAAGAATTAGAGAAAAACAACAGAATGGGAAAGACTAGAGATCTCTTCAAGAAAATTAGAGATACCATGGGAACATTTCATGCAAAGATGGGCTCAATAAAGGACAGAAATGGTATGGACTTAACAGAAGCAGAAGATATTAAGAAGAGGTGGCAAGAATACATGGAAGAACTGTACAAAAAAGATCTTCACAACCCAAATAATCATGATGATGTAATCACTAATCTAGAGCCAGACATCCTGGAATGTGAAGTCAAGTGGGCCTTAGAAAGCATCACTACGAACAAAGCTAGTGGAGGTGATGGAATTCCAGTGGAGCTATTTCAAATCCTGAAAGATGATGCTGTGAAAGTGCTGCATTCAATATGCCAGCAAATTTGGAAAACTCAGCAGTGGCCACAGGACTGGAAAGGTCAGTGTTCATTCCAATTCCAAAGAAAGGCAATGCCAAAGAATGCTCAAACTACCGCACAATTGCACTCATCTCACATGCTAGTAAAGTAATGCTCAAAATTCTCCAAGCCAGGCTTCAGCAATACGTGAACCGTGAACTCCCTGATGTTCAAGCTGGTTTTAGAAAATGCAGAGGAACCAGAGATCAAATTGCCAACATCCACTGGATCATGAAAAAAGCAAGAGAGTTCCAGAAAAACGTCTATTTCTGCTTTATTGACTATGCCAAAGCCTTGGACTGTGTGGATCACAATAAACTGTGGAAAATTCTGAAAGAGATGGGCATACCAGACCACCTGACCTGCCTTTTGAGAAATCTGTATGCAGGTCAGGAAGCAACAGTTAGAACACAACATGGAACAACAGACTGGTTCCAAATAGGAAACAGAGTACGTCAAGGCTGTATGTTGTCACCCTGCTTATTTAACTTCTATGCAGAGTACATCATGAGAAACGCTGGACTGGAAGAAACATAAGCTGGAATCAAGATTGCTGGGAGAAGTATCAATAACCTCAGATATGCAGATGACACCACCCTTATGGCAGAAAGTGAAGAGGAACTAAAAAGCCTCTTGATGAAAGTGAAATAAGAGAGTGAAAAAGTTGGCTTAAAGCTCAACATTCTGAAAACGAAGATCATGGCATCCGGTCCCATCACTTCATGGGAAATAGATGGGGGAACAGTGGAAACAGTGTCAGACTTTATTTTTGGGGCTCCAAAATCACTGCAGATGGTGACTGCAGCCATGAAATTAAAAGACACTTACTCCTTGGAAGAAAAGTTATGACCAACCTAGATAGTATATTCAAAAGCAGAGACATTACTTTGCCGACTAAGGTCCATCTAGTCAAGGCTATGGTTTTTCCTGTGGTCATGTATGGATGTGAGAGTTGGAGTGTGAAGAAAGCTGAGTGCCGAAGAATTGATGCTTTTGAACTGTGGTGTTGGAGAAGACTCTTGAGAGTCCCTTGGACTGCAAGGAGATCCAACCAGTCCATTCTGAAGGAGATCAGCCCTGGGATTTCTTTGGAAGGAATGATGCTAAAGCTGAAGCTCCAGTACTTTGGCCACCTCATGCAAAGAGTTGACTCATTGGAAAAGACTCTGATGCTGGGAGGGATTGGGGGCAGGAGGAGAAGGGGATGACAGAGGATGAGATGGCTGGATGGCATCACGGACTTGATGGACGTGAGTCTGAGTGAACTCCGGGAGATGGTGATGGACAGGGAGGCCTGGAGTGCTGCGATTCATGGGGTCGCAAAGATTAGGACACGACTGAGCGACTGAACTGAACTGAACTGAGAGATGAGGAAAGTCGATTCCCAACCACTGAACCACCAGGGAAGTCCTAAGACCTAGATAATTTTTGCATGTGTATGTAACTGTTGTACGGAGAAGGCAATGGCACCGCACTCCAGTACTCTTGCCTGGAAAATTCCATGGACGGAGGAGCCTAGTAGGCTGCAGTCCATGGGGTCGCTAAGAGTTGGACACGACTGAGCAACTTCACTTTGACTTTTCTCTTTCATGCATTGGAGAAGGAAATGGCAACCCACTCCAGTATTCTTGCCTAGAGAACCCCAGGGAAGGGGGATCCTGGTGGGCTGCCGTTTACGGGGTCGCACAGAGTCGGACACGACTGAAGCGACTTAGCAGCAGCAGCAGAGATGAGGAAAAGGAGAGCATTCCAAGTAGGGGGCAGTGTTCTGAGCAAAGATCCCAGAGGATGGAAAACAATATGGTAAAGAATTCACCTGCAATGCAGGAGACCCAGGTTCAATCTCTGGGTCAGAAAGATCCCCTGGAGAAGGGAATGGCAACCCACTCTTGTATTCTTGCCTGGAAAATTGCATAAACAGAGGAGTCTGGTGGGCTACAGTCCATGGGGTTGCAAAGAGTGGGATATGACTGAGCGACTAAGACTTTTACTTCACTTTCACTTTCTTGGAAAGCCAGAAAACTGTTCTGGCTCCCAGAGCACACGAGATGAGAGAATACAGCAGGAAAGAAGTATCCCATGATGTCATCAAGAGTTAAATGTTGATAAATCAGAACCCAAAGAATGATACAAACTTGGGGAACTGCCAAACAGGGGGCACAGAGGACAAGGTCAGAAGTTCAGCTGAGAGAGAACTTGGTAAGGGCTGGAGGAGATGTAATCTGTTTTAAGGTCAGATTAGAGGATGGGAAGAATTTCTTTCATGGGAGAGAAGGGCTAAGGTCATTTTGAGCAGAGAAATTGCCCTAAAAGCATGGGGATGAAGGAAGGAGGGAGGACTGGACTGGGGAGTCCCTGGTTTGGCAAGCTCAGAAAGATGGTGCGGTAGCTTCCTCCCCTTCTGGATGAGTGGCAGCCTGTGTGATGAAGGGCAGCCCAGGCTCTGGAAGCAGGCAGATCCAGGTTGGGCTCAACTCCAGCTCTGTCATTCACTCATTTTAGGGCACCTCTGTGTATCTCCCTGGCTTTGGTTTTCTTATTTTCAGAAAGGTCTTAAGCAGGTTTCCCTAGTGGGGCTGCTGTGAGAGTTAGAACCTTAAGTCATTTAAAGCATCTTAGGCACAGGTCTTAACAAGTTTGTTCCAAGTTGCCTTGCCTTCTGCTTTGCCTTCCCAGGTTGGCTCCCTCCTCAGGAGCCCAGGTCACATCCAGGCACCTGTTTCTCTAAAACTATTAAATAGTTTTAGAGCAAGTTATTTTACCATGAAAATTTTGCAAAGAATTGCAATTCAGGACATGCAATCTATGGTGAAACATATGCATGTCTGGGGAACAAAGGAAGGGAGCCTGCTTTTATAGGAAAAAGCAGGGGACTAAGAGGGGCTGTTGTGAAGGAAAGTTCATTGGAAAAAAGTTCAAGTTCAGGGAAAGTAGAAATTCAGTGTTGCATTTCTCATTGGCTGGGTTGTTGGCTGAGCAAGAAGAGTCTTCCCTGGGGAAAGTCCAGTAGTTGCACTTCCTGTTGGGAGTGCACGTTTATGCTTCTTCCTATGGGTCATGCAGTTGACCTTGAGTAGCAGGGCATGAGAGCACCCGCTCTGGCCTCCTGACTCCATTGTAAAACTTTGGCTGTGCCGCTTTGCTGTACATGGGATCTTAGTTCCCCAACCAGAGATCGAACCCACGCCCTCTGCAGCAAAAAAGTGGAGTCTTAACCAGGGGACTGCTAGAGATGTCCCCTGACTCCATTTTAAAGGAAGTTCCCGTTTATTAATTAATAATGTTAATTTAATGATATCAATTAATAATGACAATTACAAGTAAAAATATTAATAAGTCAATTCACACACCAAATGGGGAAAGAGGAGAGGTAATGCCTTGGAACCTTCTAATGGCTCTCCCAACTCTGAGGAAATCTCCCAGAAGCCCCAGCAGGTCACATCTCATTCTGAACCACTCACTGACAAAGGGACTTCCTTTAGACCAATCAGGCCCTATCCCTGGAGCTAGGAGGTGAGGCATATTCCCAGCTCTGGGAAGGGGCAGGTGGCTGCTACTGCACTCTTCGTTAGGTAGACTATCTGAAACACCCATTTCAGAGACACTGCAAAATTCTCCACATACAGTAGATTCTCAGGTTGAGGAGGTCACAGATAACTGGGCTTCAGGGGTCTTTTCTTAACTGTGCATGGGGTCATTAAACCTCTAATTAAAAGGGAGAGGAGAAAGTGAAGTGAGATGCTAAGAGAACCTGAACAGCTCAGAATGTTTAGCATCAAAATCATGTTGTAAACTTCCTTTGAATCTGTATTTGCTGATTTAAAAAAAAATCTGTTAACATATCTCTCATCCAAGGCATAGCTGCATGCCCCTTTTCATTTCGCACTGAGAAGCTCCTGGTGTCTCGCTGGACATTCTAGAGTCCTTCCTGTGACCCCCTTGTGCCGCGTGGAGGTTTCTGCATTGGGCCTACAGGGTCCAGTTCCCTGAATACAAATCTTAGCTCCAGCAGATAAAGGTCTCTCTCTGCCTTTTTCCTCATCTGGAAAAATAACAGTACCTAACTCTTCAGATTGTTTTGAGGATGTCTTCTCTCTCTGGCAGAGGCAGCCTGTTGAAGACAGAATTTGTGAATCCTGGGAGGCTGGCTGCTCTCCACTTCCTGCCATCTCATCAAAGAGCAGAACTTAGAACAGGGCCATGAGAAGGCAAGGAATGTGCAACTTAATGAAAAGCATGCATTCCATAATTTAAGGAAATTAGAGTATTATTACTCTCCAGCATAGCAACAAGATATAAATAGACACTAACAAGTAAAATTAGGTTAATTGATGCAAAAAAGCATTGATATGATCCATAATAGGGTTACATTATAGAATTGTTTGCACCTGGTAAAGTCTGTTAATATACATGGACTTCCATTGTTGCATTGGGATGGAAACTTGTCGACTCTGCTGCCACTAGCTGTGTGATTTCAGGCAACTCTCTTTACCTTTCTGAGCCTTAATTTCATTGGCTATGAAATGAGACTAACAATTTCTTTCAGTGAAGGACCAGATGAGGTAATGTGTGAAAGGGCTTTGAAAACTGGAAGGCACAATACTTTCCTTAGGTAATTAATAAGTATTGTACCTAATAATCATCCACAATAAAAATATATTCAAGGAAAATGTAAAGACTCATTGTTTGGAACACCAATCTTAAAAAAGATCCGTAAGTGCTAAACTCATGCTCTTCTTTACCATAGCATCTATAAGACATTTATTTTGCTTTTTTAGACACTGACTTTTTTTAAATTAACATCACTTTTGGATCTCGTGGCATCTTCTTTAGGGACAGAACAGTAATTGATAAACTGTTTCAGACAGAAATCTGGAAGATCCAAGCTCCTGGATTAAGGTAACTTCCTTATAGAATGTATTTTCTGTGTAAACATGAAAACAGGATTAAGCCAAGCACTTCCTTGTAGATAAGGAAAATCTATGCCATGTGGGCTGAAGTGTTTGTAGTCTTACTGCAGAAATGGATGCACTGTTTATACCTGTGAGTTGTGCTATCTCAGACCATGGCTCGTTAGCTCCTCACTGCCTGTGCACATAGCCATAGTGATAGAGAGTCAGTCACTGTGGGTTAAAAGCAACTAATGTCAGACCCCTGCTGGCCTAGTCTGGCACTGCATGGGCAAACACAACCTCCAGTTCCCATTAGTGAGGAAACTGGCTACAGGGACAGGAGACTCGAGATGCCAAGGATTCAGTCTTGTCTCACTTCACATGTAGGTGTCGATATTCATCAAAACCTGTGTCAAAATGGGAGCTAGAGGAAAGGTCAGACTTTACTTACAATAGCTCTTAAGAGGCAGCCAGGGATAATCCTCTCCATTCAGGGCAGTTTGAGGCTGGAATCTGCCTGTCCCTCCAGCTTGTTCATGTCATTGCTAACGGCACTTAGTATAGCAGTTGTTTTTTTCAATATGCTTTCCAGCTCAGTTTGTTGCATGCTCTTAACTTCTAAAGGGGGCAGAGGTCTTGTCTCCAGCTTTTTCACTTTGCCTCTGAAGGGCAAGGAGGAAGAACTCTAACGGGTCAAGGTCAAAATGGAGTGCTCAAGGATATATTTAATGGGGCCATTATAGTAGGAGGTAGAGTTCACAGGTATAGACTGCCCGAAAGGGGCTTCCCTGCTCTCTCCTCTTCTTCATGAAATTGAGATAAAAGGGAGCCTGCCTGCAAGGAAAATGGGGTCCGGGGAGAGGATGTACAGGGTAACCCAAGGATAGAGAAAAAACACAAACAAAAACCTCGGATGAAGAGTGATGGCTCTTGTTTTGAGGAAGAGGCTGTTGATTAGTGCTCCTGGCTGGTAGAAACAAGACACAGCAGGAATGAGGGTTTACTTTGGAGGAGCAAAGGCTGGAAAGTGGCCAGGTGGCTGAATCGTGTCTGGCTCAAGCCACAAGCTAGTGTTTCTGGCTACAGGGAATAGGTAAACCCCAGGGAGAAGACCAAGGGATTGGGATTTCCGAGCCACAAGGGACGGGGAAAGTCATTTCACTTTCTCTGTTTTAGTGGCCAAAGAGAAGAATTTTTCTTCCTCTCATGGTAAGGAGCTCTGAGGAGCATTTCCAATGACCAGAAGTCAGGTCCTTAACTCATTTCCTTCGCCTGAGCGACCCCAGTGACTTGAAGGTCACAGGAAGAAGATGGGATTGCACTAGGAACCTGGGCATCCTTCAGCCAAGCCCATTAATCCCTTCCTCTTCAGTGTTCAGTTTGGCTTGAGTGATGCGAATCCATTCTTCCCACTAAAACGAATTCATCTCATTAGCATCTCAGAGAATATCCTGTGATTGCAGGAAGGAAATCTATGATTGCCAGTCTAAATACAGAGGTCTCGGTGATTTTCAAAAGAATTGTTGGCTGAGCTGAGCAGGTGGTGAGAAACCCACCTCGATTTTCTGTAGGGTAGTCCTCTACATCAGTGGTTGCCACTAGGGACTGGTTTCGTGGAAGACAGTTTTTCCACAAACCAGGGCTGGAGGATAGTTTGGGGGTGATTCCAGTGCATTATATTTATTGGGCACTCTACATCAGCTCCACCTCAGATCATTAGGCATTAGATCCTGGAGGTTGGGGACCCCTGTTCTACACGGAAGAATTCTAAAATAGTTAGCTAGTCTTCTGTTGATGGATACTTAGGTCATTGCCAGACATTTGCCGTTAAACACAATGCTACTTGGACACTCTCATGCAAAAAAGAAACAAAAAACAAAAAACTTAACATGTCATATTTCTTTCAGTTAGATTTCTAGACATAAGATTAAATATAGCTGAATTTCCTTTCCAAGCCCTTTTCCTCCCCAAGTCTTTGTTATCCTTTATCAGTCAATTTATTATAATAATGCTAATATTAATCACAACTACCTTATTTCTTGAGGAGTTACTATATGCCAGGCACTATAGTAAACACTTTCCATGTATATTCTTATTGGTCATCTCATCAACCCAGAAAGGTAGGTTCTATTATTATCCCCATTTTAGAGGTGAGGAAATAGAGGCACAAGGCCTGTAAGTTACTTGTATAAGTGACTTATAAATGTGAGACCCAGCCCAGGCATTCTGATCTATTATTTCACTCAAAAAAGAACCTATCTATATTTTAGAAAGAGAGAGTTTGGGTAAAAGGTACAGTGAACTTGGCCACCACTGCAGGGAAAGGGATCCAACTGGAAGCATATTATTGGACGCATCAGCATCTTGAGTCTTCATTAACAAATCTTTGGGTTTGGTGTTAGTACAAGGACCCTAAGCTCAAGGTCACACGAGGATTTCATTCCAGCTGTGCCTACAAAACCTCTTTTCAAAAATGCATAATCCAATTTACCCAAGTAGTTGTTTCATTTAATCTCTGCAAAACAATTGAAGTGATTTTCCCCCCTCAGTTCCCTGGCTGTCTTGTTGTTCTGTTCTGTCAGGCTAAAAGGCCCTGAAATGAGATAGTGGTAAATCTGGTTCAAGGCCATAGGTGATGTGCATTCCTAGGAACAAACTTCTTGAAGGACGCACAACATCACAGTTAGAACTGGGGACCACTCAGGCAATTGCGTTTTCCAGGCATGTTTGTGTCCATGAGCTCCTCTGGTGATGCACCTTTGTCCCTGGGAGAGAAAGGGTCAGAAGCAGCTAAGGAAAGGGGTGAGAACGAGGTGGCAGAGGAAAGACAGCTGCTCCAGCAAGTGGGGATATTTATTCCTTACTGTTGAGCAGTGCCCTCGTTACATTCCAGTGGATCTAATAATCGCCTAAGAAAATACCACCTTGTGTCTCTTCTTTACTTGGAAGGGCATGAACCCTATTAGGAGACAGCCTGTGACCACATGGGGAGTGTCCCGCATGCTTTCTATCTAAGGAACAGTGTCATCACTAAACCATCAGCCAGACGACACACACACATGTGTACATGACTCATGTCCACTCTGTTAGGGGTGAGCGCCGGTGTCAACGTGTCACTAAAACTGTAATGAGGTAGAAAGCCATACTTTCAAGAAGTCCGTTCAGGGAGATGCTTGTGCGGAACTGCAAGGGATGCCCTAACAGCCATTTGGAAGTGGGTGGGACGAGACCCCAAAGAGTAATTTGGAATAACAACAGATGGTCTTTTCTAAAAAGGGGAGTCAGGGCTTTTGTCTCTATGAGTGTGTGGAATGCAAGTGGGAACTGCCTCAACCGCCTGTGCACCACACTCAGAGAAAGGTGCCCGCCACCCTTTCCTCTAAGTACATGTTGACCTCATTCATACCTGAAGAATGGCAGTTTGGAGGGGTGCCAAGTGAGTATTCTTCCCAATGTGCTCACATTTTCCTCCAGTGTTGCATGCACCCACACGCATGCACGCACACACACACACACACACAACACACACACACATTCACTGACATCTCCCATTGCTGTGCTGCTGCCTGCCGCACTGATGCCCCCACAAATGCATCTGAAGGTTCAAGGCTAAAGCGCCAAGGAAGGCATTTGAGAATGGTCCATAGTCAACTCTGTTAGAGGCCAGACACAAATGCCTTTCTTTAGTGACCTTAATTTCCCAGTGCTGGAAATGGATGTAACTGTTAAGCTGGGAACAAAAGGGCTGACCTATCCACAAGGCTTACTGAGCACCTTCGCCCTGATGCTTGCTATACTGTTACAGTTCAGTTCAGTTCAGTTCAGTCGCTCAGTCGTGTCTGACTCTTTGCGACCCCATGAATCGCAGCACGCCAGGCCTCCCTATCCATCACCATCTCCCGGAGTTCACTCAGACTCATGTCCATCGAGTTGGTGATGCCATCCAGCCATCTCATCCTCTGTCGTCCCCTTCTCCTCCTGCTCCCAACCCCTCCCAGCATCAGAGTCTTTTCCAATGAGTCAACTCCTCGCATGAGGTGACCAAAGTACTGGAGCTTCAGCTTTAGCATCATTCCTTCCAAAGAAATCTCAGGGATAATCTCCTTCAGAATGGACTGGTTGGATTTCCTTGCAGTCCAAGGGACTCTCAAGAGTCTTCTCCAACACCACAGTTCAAAAGCATCAATTCTTCGGCGCTCAGCCTTCTTCACAGTCCAACTCTCACATCCATACATGACCACTAGAAAAACCATAGCCTTGACTAGACGCACCTTTGTTGGCAAAGCAATGTCTCTGCTTTTGAATATGCTATCTAGGTTGGTCATAACCTTTCTTCCAAGGAGTAAGCGTCTTTTAATTTCATGGCTGCAGTCACCATCTGCAGTGATTTTGGAGCCCCCACAAATAAAGTCTGACACTGTTTGCACTGTTTCCCCATCTATTTCCCATGAAGTGATGGGACCACATGCCATGATCTTTGTTTTCTGAATGTTGAGCTTTAAGCCAACTTTTTCACTCTCCACTTTCACTTTTATCAAGAGGCTTTTTAGTTCCTCTTCACTTTCTGCCATAAGGGTGGTGTCATCTGCATATCTGAGGTGATTGATATTTCTCCCAGCAATCTTGATTCCAGCTTGTGCTGCTTCCAGCCCAGCGTTTCTCCTAGTGGTCTCAATTTAGTGGCTGGTGTGGCTTTTACTTGTCCCAACAGTAACCCCAGAAGGCAGCCTGGAAAAAGAGCCCACGTGTAGGGGAGAGAGAGAACCAGAGAGAGAGAGAACTATAATTATGTAGGGAGAGTGAGCAGGAAACACAGCTTGGTTCCAGCTGGTGCCACTCTGACAAGGAAGCTTGCAGAAGGCTGAATGCTAATGTCTGCTCCGGACCGAGACTAAGAACCCCAGCCTATGCAGTGCTTCTCTTCGGTATCAAGGAAGGACTCTCGGGGCGTCTCCTAGAATGTTCTAATGTGGACTCTTGGGCCAATAAACAGACTTTCTCTTCTGGGAGAGTGTGGCTAAAGCAAGGCAGAAGCTTAGGTTTCCCAACAGCCAGATGACCTTAGGCAAATCATTTCATCTCTTTAGGCCTCAGTTTTTTCACCAGTTAAATGAGGTCAGCTGGGCTCAGCCCTAAATCAGCGCTTCCTAAAATTGTTAGAGGGAATGCCTTAAAAGAATACCCTACTCTTTCTTGAGGTTCCACAGTGCAACTGAATGTATGAGAAGGTTTGGGAGGTCCCACAAGAAAGAAACCCGCTCAGCATCGTCTAGCCCACTCTTCCGCTCGCCCGTCTACTCACCTCCTGCTGTTTGCCACGGTTTATGCAATCTGGTGTCAGTCCGCTCAGCCTGCGGTAACACCGCACCATGAACTGGATGGCTCTTCAAGAGGAATTCCTCCATTTCTCACAGCTCAGCAGGCTGAAGTCTGAGGTCCCAGCCAGGTCCTGGTGAGGGCCCTCCAGGGGGCTGCAGAAGGCTGACGTCTCCTTGAACACTCATGTGAGCGCTCACACTCATGACCTAATTACTCCATAAAGGAGCAACACCATTACACTGGGGGTTAAGATTTCAACACAGGAATCTGGGGGTATCTGGGATATTACGCCCAAAGCATTTGGGCAAATGTCACTCTCATGACGTCTACATGAGTCTAATTCTCCTGGGCAGCCCCAGTTCAGGTGCTCCTCCTCACCCCACCCCGTGCTCACTCATCTGCATGGACACGTCCATACACACACACACAGGAAGGAGGGTTGGGATCCTCAGAGGAAGCATCTTTCCATTCGCCCTGTCACTTGTAGTTTTGTTATGACCTTACAATGTTAGAGCTAGAAGAGACAGAGATCCTCCCATCCAGCTGACTCCAGCCCGCATTTTACGAGTATTGAGAGTGGAAAGCTGACCTGCCACATGCTGCACAGCTTGTTAGTGGCAGAGCAGGGCTGGCCCTTAGGTTTCCTAACTCTCTTCCCTCTTCTGAAGGAAGGTGCCTTTTGATGTCACCAAGCGCATTGGGCAATCATGCTTGGGTAGATGTCGCTAAAGGTGTTGCCCAGTTTTCTGCATCAAGATGTAATCTCTGGAGTAACTACGGATACGAATGCTATCAAGATGTCAGTCCACAAATATTTTTGAACATCTATTTTGTGTCAGGCAGTCGGTAGTACAGGGGTGAACAAACAATACAAACTTTTAAGAGGTACAGATATGAAAGTGTAGTTGGGCAGGTGTGTAGAGAGGGCTAGGAAAGGAGCCCCCAGGGGAGCTAGAGGCTGATGTGACAAGCCAGTGTGCAGCAAGAGGAGGACAGGCTCCTTCCACAGCCCCAGGGCGGGCTCCATTTTGACGAGGGATGGTCATCACAATACAGAGTGGTGAGCTACCACTTATTAAGCCCCTCCGATGTGTCAGGGACTGTCTAAGCCCCATAGGTAGATCCAGCTGCTTATTTAATTCCTCAGACTTACTTAAGAACAGAGCCAGTACTAGAACCCAGTCTGTCTGCTTCTAAAACTAGGTCTCAGGAGGAAGCTCATTCCATTTCCTGAGGACAGAGGACCACACAGTGTTCTTTATCCTGGAGCTGTAACACTGGGGTTAAGTGGTTCTTAATGTTACAGTTTCGCCCTAACAATTTAGGCTACATTTTGCTTTTCACTTCATTTCGAGACTCTTAGGTCCACCCTCCAGAGACCATCCTCTTCCTCAACAGATGCCACACAGAAAATCAATTACATCCTATTATCTGATGCCAGTTTTGTTTATACCCTAGGAGGGAGAAAAATATGTTTTTATGAGTGCAGACTTTATTTTTTCCATTCTGTCCCTTCCCAGGAGGGAATTTCAATATTTCTTCTGAAACCAGACATTGTGTGGGGGTTTGGAGTGGTGAGGGGATGGATACATACCCCACCTTATTTATTTTCTCTTCTGTGGAAGGGTCTCAGCTGTTTTTCCTCCCAAATTGAATTCTCTTACTCTTGAAGAATGACCCAAGCAAAGAAATTTCCCAAACATCTGAAATCTGAGAATTGGTGCCTGGAATCCATGAGGCTCATAGTTTCCAGATGGGGAGGCCGGAAGAAGAGGAGGCGGAGGAGCAGAGGAAGGAGGGCGGGAGGATGAAAGGCAGGGGGAGCCTGAACTCTGGCTCACTCTGCCTGCCCCGAGAGCCAGGCCAGCCTCTCATGTGTTCCGCAGGTCTGCCATCTGATGGCGTGCCAGGCCCGAAGAAACGCCGCAGTCGTGCACGACCTCGTGAGACCATTCCAGTCATTACTGGGAAGTAAGTCATCATGAAATTGTCTCTTCTGAGGGCAGAGACTGGCTTCTGGAGCACAATATGAAAGGAAGCCCATGGCCTGGCTATCAAGAAGGGCATAAACACTCCAGATGGATTTTCTCACCATCTCAGAAACTGCAAAAGACCAGACACTTCTAGAAATCTTGGCTTCTCTACACCACTTAACCAGATGCAAGAGCGGACCCCCAGGTGACCTAATTCTTCCTCTGCATGTCTTGTCCTCATGCCAGAGGCGGGGAGAGAGGCTTAAAAGGCAACCTAGCTTTGAGTAAATGAACGGGCAAGTATAGTTTGGCCATAAGTGGGCTAGGTACAGCCTCAGAAGGAATACCCTTTTTTGATCAGACAGGCCAGTATCTCAGGCCAGACAGGCCAGAGGGAAAAAAGGAGTTTGGGGAAAATAGATCACACCCACCTGTTAGCAAATGGGAAAGTGGTTTAAGTGCTGAGGAAAAATACCCATTTTTATTGTTATCAGTGGTTTCTTTACCATCGTTTCCACCCACAGTCACCACACTAACTCTCACCACCACCACCATCACCCCTGCCCGCCGCCCCCCAAACCAAGGAGCAATCTTACTTTTCTCTCATGGTTCTTCCCACTTGGAACAGGCTCAGTGTGACCCTGGGATATAGTCATACAGCTGGGTCAAAAGGTCCTAGAAGCCTGAACGTGTGGAGAAAAACCAAATACAGATAAGTTCCTTCCAGTTAACACCTGCAGTTTCCAGATGTCCTAATAAAAATGGTGAAGCAGCAAACAGCCACCCTTAAGCCAGAGGACTACACCTGGACTCAGTGTTTTCAAGAGCCAAGCATTCAAGCTCCTCATAACCTGAACTCCTGGCCTGAGACATGTAAATGTTGAACTACTCTCTGGCTTGGGGAGAGAGAGCAGGCAGGGGTGAACGTAGCCTGTAATGGCATGACTTCAACAGACCATTCATCTCACCCTGAGGTATGCAGGGAAACTGCCTGCCTCCTCAGACTGAGCAGTGCCCAGAATTTATGAACTTCTTCAGAGTATGATGTGAATCTGGGGTCTGAGCCAGGCATTATCATCAGGAAAAGGTGGACAATTTCCCTCTCGCTCCCCTCTCCTTTTCCTATTGCTGACTGTATTGTTCAGACACAATACAGAGATTATGATTTAATCTCTTCTGCTGCTAAGGGTGTTACAGAATACTGGTTGCCATGTAGTCATAAAAAGTACTCAAGTAAAAGAAAGAGTGAATGAAAGAAAAGAAAATAGAAAAAAAAAACAGTAGCAAATGACAAAACTCATCATTACTACAAGCAAAAATTAGATAGGCAGGGAAAAATCCTTGCCCATATACCAGGTGGAATGCAGTTGATTAACTCAGATCATTTCTATCTATGATCAACATGGCATGTGCTTTTACAATCATGCAGTGTTGAAAGAAGTACGTCTTGGAAGAAGGGATAGTTCCAGTCCCATGCTTATAAATTTCTTTTATCTTAGGGTCATCAGATGAGGGCTGAGTTGCCACAAAGTGCTCAGTGACCCATGGGAAATGAATCATGTTGCCATTCTAGGGCTTAATACATGCATTACATCACTATTAGAAGCAAGCGACTCTGGTGGATGGCTCTGACGTGGATTAAGGTCAAAAGTGGCCCTGGAGACCAAATTCCCTGATGAGAGTTTGCCACACAGCTCCATGTGTCCTTTGCTTCTGAATTCTTTCTTTTCCTAGCAACAACTACTAAATACCAGCTTCCCAGGCTGGTTTTATGAGGTTTATTCTTCTTGCAGCAAAGAACTGGAGAAATACAAGTGAGACTCTGTTATTACAGGTTAAATTGTGTTATACTCAACTTGTGGAGAGGGTCCAGTTTCCTTTTATTATACCCCAATTTTGCTGTAAAGACTGTTGCTTGAGATAAATGAGCAATTGACAGGGGGTTAAACATAACAGGGATGCTTAAGTGATTTTTATGGTAGCAGTATTTGTTGTAACAGAATTTGACCTGTATTCTGGTTATTAGTTTTACTCATCACATTGGAAACTTGGCGCTTCCATTGTTCATGCCATTATATGCAAAGCACTGTAGCATGAAAGTCACTTACAAAGCTATGAAAAGAAACTCTCTAATCACAAGAGGCTCCTGGAACAATAAAACCTCGGGTAGGGGGATGTTTTGTTTTGTTAAGCTAAATGTTCTGGATAGTCCCAGATTTATTCCTTTAACCCCTAAAAAGGAAATTAGTTTCATTCTTTTGTACCATTTGTGATAGAAATATTTCTAAAATTTGATATGGAAGTTCTCACTTTCTTCTGAGCATAATTTAGTTTCAGGGTCATCATTTTGAGTATAATTACATGGTCCTATGATATGAGCGTTTAGAAATTGAGATGTGTAAAGAGCTATTTTTGGCACTAAATGCCACCCTGGAGTGGTTCTTGAACTCTTCAGTCTATTTAAACTTTTTGTGTGTGTCTTCTGTATTGCCGTCAGCTCTTTTTCCTTCTTGATTTAAGTTTCTGCTAGATGTCTGTTTCCCGCCCTTAAATTTAATCTGCGGTAGTCTTGGAAACCAGACAGCAAACATTTACAATTATGTGTGAAACAGGAATAAATAGGTTCTGCGTAGGTGCTTTATGGAGAGACAGATGGCCTTTCTCTTATGTGTTTGCTTCATGCTATTTATTTCAACTCATCAGGAGCCTTGTCTACTCACTTCATAGTTCTCAGTCATTTTCGAATGGGTCCAGCCGAGGTTTCAGATCTTTCCAGTTCTGCCTCAATTACTCATTGTCAGACCACTTGTGTTGTGTATTTTGTTTAAGAAGTAGGGATAGGTGAAGCTGGCTGAGCCCTAGGAAAATGAGTTGTGACTGACTCCCTAAACTGGTGTGAAGATTGTGGACCATTTTGGTAAGGCAAATCGCATGCTATGGCCAAGATGGCTCAACTCAGTAAATGAACTATAAAACAGACAAGCTCCCTTTACAGTCCCTTTCCAAGAATATGAAGCTGGCCTGATGTCAAGCTGTTGGAGACGCCTTTAAGACGTTTAATTAAATGACAGACTCGGTGCCAGAGATGGCTGACTTTGGGTATTCTAAGACTAAAGCCCAAGAAGCCAAGGCTTTGCCTCTGCTGGTGATTTAATGATTTATGGCCTTGGAAGAAAGGAGATAAGGCAAGTCTAGTAATTCCCTCCTTACGGAAGTGCAGTTTCAGGCCGGAGAGGATTTCACTCTTCTCTTTAGCCTTCCTTCTCTCACTGTACCTCTGCGTTTCACAAACTGTATAAAACAAGGCCTAAAAGGACAAATTCCTTTGCCCCAAGGCCACACTGCATGTGTTTGTGGGGAGGATGTGCATGGGTGATGTTGTTCACTGGCATAAGGTAGAATCAGTGCAGCTAGGAGAGGAGAGATTGAGAGCTGGGGTTTTATGTCAATTCCTGCTGTGATATGCTTAGTCGCTCAGTCGTGTCCGACTCTTTGTGACTCCACGGACTGTAGCCCACCAGACTCCTCTGTCCATGGGATTCTCCAGGCAAGAATACTGGAGTGGGTTGCCATGCCCTCCTCCAGGGGATCTTACCAACCCAGAGATTGAACCCAGGTCTCCCGTACTGCAGGCGGATTCATTACCATCTGAGCCACCAGGGAAGCCCAAGTCAGCCAGATCTGGGTTTAAATCCCACCTTTTCATTTATTGGGATGTGACCTTGGGCATAGCTTTTAACTCTCTGATGCCTGAACAATAAAATAGAGTAATATCAGTGTGATGAGAATTAAATAAGATAATGTAAAAAGCAATGAGGACAGTGCCTGGTCTGGAAAAAGAGCTCAGTAAATGGTAGCTATTATTTAACAAAATGAATGATTTAGCCTGCAAGACTGTCACATTGAACAAGGAATTAGTGCAGACACTCTGCTCAGCCAGTTATTGACTTTGTTTCCTTTTCTGTGACGTCTTCTTTTTTTGCTAATACCGGCAGCCTGACTTTCGGCCGGGTGTACCTACCTCTCGTTAAGGCCAGGAGATAGTCCAAACCAGCTGTAATTTCACTCTTTTATGAGTGTGAAGGAAATGGGGCCACCTGTAAGTTGGCCAAGCAAAGATCAATGAGACAAAATAAAGAGTTGTAGCTATCAGAGGGAAAGACGATAAAATGAGAAAAGGCTGGGGCAGTGGGATGTGGTATTGAGTTGCTGGCACCAGGAAGCAAGGAAGAAAACCTCCAAACACACTGTGGTTTGTTAAAACACCAAGACTCCCAAGTACCACAGTGCTTGGCAGCCCCATCTCACCAAGGCAGAAGTGTCCTCAGCAGCTGGGGAGGTTATGAGAGATGGGAGGAAGTGGGCCTAATGGTTACTCCAGGAGACAGAGAGTCTGATGGCCTGGCTCACTGGGTGACCTTACTTGCTCTAGAACCCTTACTGGAACAATTTCTCCAAAGTTCATACAGCCCCCAGCTAACTGAAGGGGTCTGATGGAGACAAATCTGTTAAAAAAATTGTTTTAGAGCAGGGCTCATACAAACACTCTTGCTGGTAGGTTTTAAAAACTGAATTTTAATACCTTTAGGTAGGACTTGTACTTTCTAATTCATACAGTATCTACTACCTTGAGTTTTCACATTTTGCCTCTTGGTTTTAATGCATCCTTGGCTCCTAGTATTACAAACTGGATGAGAACTGCTTCATTTATAACTTAATTCTATCTCTTCATCAGTTGTATAAAATGTGTACTTCTAAGATTCCCCAAAGATGATTTTGCTGGCCTAACTGTAATTTGCTCTATGAAATTTTTTTTTCCCTAGAAAATATGGTAAAGATTAAAGTTTTCCCACCCCCTTGGGCTAATCCAAATTGTAAAGCTTTAACATTATTTGAAAACATCATTCAGGACCAAGCATTCTTTACTTTATAATCTACTTTGCTCAGAAAATTTAATGTAGGCATGGATCGTTTCACTTTGAGGAGAAAACGTCTCTTTAAATAACTATGATTTTCAATCTGTCCTTCTGCAACTCCCAGAGACCTCCTAAGTCACTCCAGAGAAGCCAGGACGAAGGAGCATCCCATCTCTCATAACCAAAACACCATCATCTGCAGCATGATCATGGTTAAGAGTGCAGATCACTGTGAATATTTACACCTAGCACGTCCTTTGTGCAAAACTCTGAGAGACAAATGGTATTTCCAGGAATAGTTTATTGATTTCCAAATGCACAGGGGCACCGAGTCCAAACATCCTGGGATAGCGGTAAATCTCTCTCACAAGATAATTTACAGCAAGAAAATGATATACTGCAACATTAACTCAAACGTATAATTCCCTTGAAAGATTGAGTGTTCCCTTGTTTAATGTAAAGGGTGAAAGGGGAAGATGACTCAGGAGGGAATGAGACAGTGTACAGGAAAACAGGCAGAGGACGATGGATTCGTTGGTTCTCCCCATCCACGAAGTGGGTGCAAGACCGGTCACTGTAGAAAGACTGGCCACTGATACTCCCATGAAGGATAAATCTACTGTCCCTCAAGGTCATACCAAGCCCAGCATGATATGACCTGGCCCTGTGGTATTTTTGTACCAGTATACCACAAGTGTTGTAATTAATTTATTTTTATTTTCCTGCTCTGGCACCGGTTCTGCTGTTTCTGGTGTGTTCTCGGGCCTTATAGCTCTTGGAATGAGCTGGCGTGGGACTTCCAACACACTGTTGGGTAAGGCAGTATTAATGAGATCTAAAGTCTCCTCTATAGGCCTTTTTTTGTTTGTTTGTTTTTCTCAAGGCTAGGCTGAGTCCACTCATAATGAGATCGATTTGTTTTTTTAATCAGAAGATTTTAGATGTGCTAGGCACATAGTAAACAAGCAACTGATTTTCTTATGGAAAAGCATGTGTCGAACAGCTATTATATGCGTGTGCCAAGGTACAGGCAAGAGAATATTGTCTAGGTGGAGGAAAGAGCTTCCTAAGCCCTACCACTCTTACCAGTTATGAATTCTTCAGCCATGCCCTCAGGCCTGACTGCAGTGGTCAGACTCCCAGGTCACCAAAATGTCTGGGTATCCAAATTTCCCGTGTCATTAGACCTCCAGGAGTAGGGCTGGAGTGTAAATTCCTTCAGGGCTGTCACCTTCGCTCAGCTTTAGGAGCTGACAACCTTTGCCGAGGCACAGCTCTTCCTATAAGCATCTCTTGAGCAAGCACCACTGCTCCATTACCTGGTGACGCTTGTGATCAGAGCCGGCAGGAACCTCTGCATGGTATGTAAGATAATGAGGGGACTGCTCTGCAGTTCCCTTGGTTGTTAAACTGAGTGTGTGTGTATGTGTACATATACACATCAGGTATTTGCAGGGACGTCCATATTCACTGGACTTTGAATTGCCACATCCTCACAGGGCACAGACTAGCTAGGTTTACTAGAATATGAAGATTTCCTTTGCAGCAGCAGGCATTTTCAAATAGAGAGCGGAACACTGCTCACTTTCACTATTTCTGAGACGTTCCACATTCCTAAAGGCCTAGAAACACTTTATTTATGGGCTGCGTGCATGTTCAGTAGTGTCTGACTGTGAGCCTGGACTGTAGCCCGCCAGACTCTTCTGCCCATTCTCCAGGCAAGAATACTAGCATGGGTTGCTATGTCCTTCTCCAGATCTTTTCCACCCAGGGATCAAAGCTGTGTCTCTTGTATCTACTGCATTGGCAGGCAGGTGCTTTACCAGCTGAGCCACTGGGGAAACCCAGTAACTGGCCTAGATGGCTCCAACTCCCCCTTCTTTATGAGGGATGGCACCAAAGAGGAAAGGCCTCCTCCCATTCCTGGGGGCAGGCTCAAGTCAGCAACATGTACTTAATGTATCTGCTAAACTGGAAGAATAAGGCTACCCTGATGCCATTTCTGGGCCCAAACTACTGCCATGAAATGCCACTGTGAAAAAGAATCCTTAGAGTGGAATGGTCAGACTGTAGCAGGGGAACCCACAGTCTTTTCTGTATTTTAGGGATATATAAGAGTTAGGAAGGGAGAAGGAAATGGCAACCCACTCCAGTATTCTTGCCTAGAGAATCCTGTGGACAGAGGAGCCTGGAGGGCTGCTGTCCATAGGGTCACACAGAGTCGGACACGACTGAAACAACTTAGCATGCATGCATGCATTGGAGAAGGAAATGGCAACCCACTTCAGTATTGTTGCCTGGAGAATCCCAGGGACAGCAGAGCCTGGTGGGCTGGCATCTACGGGGTCGCCCAAAGTCATACACAGCTGAAGCGACTTAGCAGCAGCAGCAGCAGCAGCAGCAGCAGCAGCAGCAGCAGAGTTAGGAAGAGCCAGGTACAAAAATCTGGCTCCCATACTTTCTAGCTGCATAACTCAAGACAAATAACTCTTACCTACAAATCTGTATTATCATCTGAGAAATGGGGCCTTGGTGCAGGGTCCTCAGTATTTAAAATCATTTCCCTATTTGGGCTGTCAGAGCAGAGACCCCAGGCACTTCTTGGAATTGCCCTGGATGTAATGTCACCAAATCAAGGGTCAGACCTCCTCGTAGCCTCGGATATCCAACCTTTGGAAGGCATCCAGGGATTGCTGTGAGGACCCAATTCATTCTGAAGACAGTCATTACCTGTCTCCCTTGCTGACATCTCCCTAGGGATGTCTGCAAACCCTGCAGCCAGGCAGGACACAATTTGGAGCAACTCTACTGACCTGGTAGGAGGGAAGCCTCCTTGTGCTGGGGCTTAAGGCCAAGCAGCCTGCTCCAGCTTTGGGGAAGCTGGTGCCACTGCAGGCAGCATCCTAGCTCTTGCGTTGATAGATGCTGCCGGCAGGAACTCGGGAGCCTGGGCAGAAGCTGCTGTGCCGTGTTTAATGCTTCCCTGGTTAAAGTTTTATCAGGTACTGAGGACAGCGGGAGCCCATAAAGCAGATCTGAAATCCTTTCTAGGTAAAAGCCAAAGTGCTTTCCTCGAGGATTATAGAGATATGATAATTTATTGAGACAGGCTGGTATGTATTTTTATATTCCCATTCATATCCATTGCATAAATGCCTGGGTTTCCCAAATACTGATTTAAAGTAATAGCTATGATCACTTATGGAGGAGCCAATAAGCTGTTGATTGCTAAGATAAGGCTACCACTTGGAGATTAAACAATGGTTATGGGGAAAGACAACACAAGCTTCCAAATCCTACAGTCTTCTTAATCTTTCAATTTTTTAAACTCTTTTTGAGAATGGCCACTGGTCTTCCTTTAAAGGTAGTTGCATTGGATGTGCCTGGGGATGTAATTAGTGGTCTGCCAAAATCTCCAGTTTTTTGTGGGCAGAAAGGTAAAGCACCGAACATGTCTCAGCCATTTGTTGGCCACCAGTTTAAGAGAAAAAATTAAAAAAAAAACCAAAAAACAAAAAACAGCCCAAACTACTCTCAGCCCCCAGTGTCCCTCATGATTTAGTAAGCTGGGGTACTCTTAACTGAGAAGCGTATATGCCTGGTAGCTTCCTGGCATCAAAGAAATAGTCATTTCATAGCATGCACAGGATTGAACAGTGATATAAACAGGATTCCGACAGTAAGCACTATTTCTACCTCAAAACCACTCTGCACACACACATCAGTTGTTGACAGGTGTACAGGTCACAGGCAGGCAGGCAGGAAAAGAGGAAGATCCCCCGATGCAGGCCCCTGTGGTTCTGCCTCAGAAGCACTAGGAGTCTGGGTCCTGAGTCAGCAGAAGCCCCAAGGCTCTTGGATGTACGCAGTTCCAATTGTACTTCTCAGAAGCGAACACCCAAATACCACCGACGGCAGAGGAGGGGGAACGCACAGCCCACTTGCAAACAAAAGTCCTCTGCGAAGTCTCCCGTTTTATCTTTACAGTTTATGTATATGAACATTCTATTTCATAATGTAACTGTGTTTGTTTTATCCGAAAATAACATCATGCCCTGACTCCAAAACATTTGTTCAGTCAAAACTGCTGCTGCGGAAGAGGCATGCTTTTCAGTTTCCATTTCTGTGTTCCCTAGTACATCACTGCTTGGTTGGGAGTAAAAAGCTTGGCTGTAAGGAAATGTGATTTGGAGTGGGGAGAGGCCAGAGTCCAACCACCGTGTGTCTCTGCTCACAGCGTGAAAGAGGGGAGAGGCAGTGGGTGGGAAATGACCTGGATGTGGGGAGCGCTGGGGCCGGAGGGGTCCTCCCCTAGAGTGAAAGGAAGGTCTGTCTGCCAGGGGGTGGAGCTCAATTCACACACCACAGAGGGCCAAGTATCCTCCCCACTCTGCACTGAAGCCAAATCAGGCTAAGCTAGGGGAAGAGGAACAAAACCTACAGAGCAAATTCCCATTTGTGACACACATTCCAGACTTTCACGATGTGATGAGACCCATAAAACCTCAGAATCCACTCATATAATTCAGGTTCCGTCAGATCCTTTACTGACTATTTTGGAAACCTAGGCAATTTGAGTTCAGAAATATTTATTTCGATTTCAACTTTTAATCAGATCTTTTTGGTTCCCCCCTCTTTTTTTTTTTTTTTTAAAGTCATTTCCTTTCTACCTCTTCAATCTTTTTTTTTTTTTTTTTCATTTCCACAGGATTGAATTACGAATCTGAAGTCCAGGATAACCTCACGTACTAAAAATATCTTTATATATTTCTAACTTTTAACTCTGTAGGTTTTCAAGCCATCCATCTTAATTCATGAAACCACATTTTCACAGATGTATAATTGGACTTGTAGAGACTAATTACATGGGTTGATTCAGCCCTACTTTCCCCCTCATTTATTCCATGCTTCGATATGAATAAAGTGGGGGGTTATTAGCAGGGAGGGAAACAAATCCTGACTGCCCTTCAAGATGATTTCAGCTCCTTCTTAATGAAGTGGTACTGTTTGGGTATACACCATTACAGGGACTGGCTTTCCTGAGGAAGTTCAAAGCAGCTGTTGAGGGAATGACCCGAGGACCCTGTAATTGCTCCTGGTGGAGCACGGGGGCACTTCTCCTTTTCCTGCCACAAGAGAATGAGAAGCACGGTCAGTAACAGTAAAGCTGGTCATTCCCTGGAGAGCTCTGTGCCTGGTGCGGGTCTGGGGAGGCATCTGGCGGAAGCACGTTGCTTGCCGGGCAGCCTTCACAGGGGTCAGGAGCCGTTGCACACACGCTGTCACATACGCACAAGGGGAAGGAGGGGTGTTCCACCGGGGGGGACAGGCCTTCATGTGTCCTCGTCTTCATCGGCACCACTACAAAGGAAAGGAGAACCAGTGAGTTCAGACATCACAAGACGGGAGGCGCGCCTGTCTACTGACAGCAGGCATAGGCTCTGCCGTCAGAGCCCCCTAGATTCCAGCCCTCACCCTACCACTGCGGGCACTGCGGCCAGCGGCATGCTTCTGCCCCTCTCCATGTTCTGATTTCTTTATTTGACTGCAGAGATAATGATGATAATGAAACCTACTTTCTCAGGTTACTGGAGGAATAAATAAGAAAATACAGGTAAAATGCCTGTGCCTGGTACACAATAGGTGAATAGCTATTTAAAGGAACAAGTGATTTGTCATAGTATTTTTTTTTTTTATTGTAACTTGACAAAATAAATAGCTGCTAAAAATTGGGAGTCTGACTTCCCCTAAGCCTTAAAGCCAGGGCTTCCTCGGTGGCTCAGTGATGAAGAATCTGCCTGCCAACGTAGGAAACACAGGAGATGTGGGTTCAATCCCTGGGCTGGGAAGATCCCCTGGGGGAGGAAATGCAACCCACTCCTGTATTCTTGCTTGGATAATCCCATGGACAGAGGAGCCTGGCGGGCTACAGTCGTGGGGTCACAAAGAGTCAGATCCCACTGAGCACACACACAAACCCTAAAGTCACCTATTGTTAGAAGAGAAAAGCAAAGAGAAGCTGTCATTCTGTACACCCAGTGGCACTTCTCACTTGGAATAAAACCAAGGTTTCCATTCATGCCACAGGGACAGTCACTGGATTCAGGTATCACCGCCTCAGAGAAGGTCCCCTATCTCAGTCAGCCTCCTTGGTCATGTCCATCTCCATCTTATTTTTTCATAGCCCTTATCACGTCCTATAAATCATTTGCTTGCTATTTATGCCTCCCTCTACCCCCGCTAGAGCACAAAAAGAGGAGCAGTACTGTCTATTTTATCGACGACTGTTTATCTGGCACTAATACTGTGCTACACATAGAGAAGTGTTCAATAAATAGCTGTTTCTAAAAGGGAGTGAGAAATAAAAACGGGAAGGGAGGGAAGAAAGGTGCTGAAAGGAACAGTCATTCAAAGCTGCCTTGATCAGGGCATCTTGGGTGTTGGTGGTATGTCAGGGGCCAAAAAATGAGTTGTGAGTCTTAGAAGCACAGCTAGAAGCTCAGCTGCTCAGGGTTAGAGCCTTGCTGGCTTGGTCCTTGGAGAGAACACTGTTGATAAAATATGCAAGAAAAAGGCAGGGTCAGTAAAAGCCTTAGAAAAGTAGCAAACTTGCCTGGTTTCTCCTCCTCCACCACTTCTAGGGGTCACTATCCTGAAAATAAAGAAGGCTGAGCACTGACGAATTGACGTGTTTGAACTGGGGTGCTGGAGAAGACTCTTGAGAGTCCCTTGGACAGCAGGAGATCAAACTAGTCAATCCTAAAGGAAATCAACCCTGAATACTGGGAGAACTGGAAGAACTGATGCTGAAGCTGAAGCTTTAATACTTTGGCCACTGGATGTGAAGAGCTGACTCACTGGAAAAGATCCTGATGCTGGGAAAGATCGAGGGCAAGAGGAGAAGCGGGCAACAGAGTATGAAAGGGTTGGATGGCATCATCGTCTCAATGGACATGACTCTGAGCAAACTCTGGGAATCAGTGAAAGACAGGGAAGCCTGGTGTGCAGCAGTTCATGGGGTCATGAGAGTCAGACATGACTCAGCGACTGAACAACAGCAATGTCCTGAAAATAAAAAGAGCTTGATCAAGTGTGCCGGGGCACGAAGCTAAGCGCTCCTCGCCCATTCTTTCTATTACTCCTCACAACAACCCTAGGATGCAGGGACTACTGTTAATGTTATTATGTTCCCCATTTGGCAAATGAGGAAAGCGAAGCTCTGAGAGACATAAAATCCTCGGCCACAGAGTAAGGTCCATGTCCTTGAAACTTAGGGATTAGTTTTGGCTGGAGAAAGTCTCAGAGTCAGGCTAGGATACTTGGAAGGGAGGGAAAATCTCCTTCCTCTGGTCAAGACAGGAGTTAGGAAGAAGAAAGGCCTGGGGTGCCTTAGCTCCCAGCTATGACCTAGAAATTTGTTTTTTTTTTTAACGTCACAACAGATTATCTATGTCTATATAAAATCAGGGCTGTTTTGCATCCACTTGGGAAAGACTGTAAGGGAAAAATACCCTTAACAACAGACCTGTAGAACTGCTGCTTAGGGTGAAAGCACCTTAAGACACGGAGCCTGAAATTAAGGCAAGTGTACTCTAGGAGCCAGAAGATCCAACCCAGCAACCTTCACTATCCAAACTCTGCCCTATTCCATTTGCCCTATTCTATTCCCTCTTTCTGCCTGTTGTCCAATCTTGGGAGGAAGGGTGCACGCTTGGAGGGGTTGGTCAGTGAACTGTCATTAAGGAGCAGTGTTTGGTGGCATCCGTCCCAAAGGGAACAAAGGGTCTTTCATGAGAGTGCCTTGGCAGAATCAAGGCACAGTTGGAACTGGCGCCATAGTCTCCCCTCTGGTATTATATCCAAAGCAAGCTCAATGTTCTTTTGTCCATTTTCCTTCAAATATGAGAGTTCTAGCATCAGCGTGTGCCCTTCCCTTAAACTGCGGCTCACTTTTTAGCATTCTTAACTTGAGATACATAGTTTAGAGGGTTCATGAACCTACTGAAATTGTATACAAGATTGTGTCTGTGTGTTCCTTGTCGGACAGAGGCCATAATTTTCATTATACTCAAAAAGGGGTCAACAACCTCCCAAAATTAAGTATAATGAAATTATAAATAAATTTAAGTTCCTTTCAAGTGGCCAGGTCCCTTACTATGAGACATGCGGAGTTGACTTGGGGAGAAGATCAGAAGCCCTGGCTGATAAAATCTTTTCTCATTATCCTGAAAGAGATCTGTTATGGGGCCTGAATGACCACACTCAAATCACAGTTTAAAAGCATAAGACCTTGGGATTCTAGCACCAACTCTTTTGTGACCCCATGGACTGTAGCCTTTCAGCCTCCTCTTTCCATGGGCTCTCCCAGGCAAGAATACTGGAGTGGGTTGCCATTCCCTTTTCCAGAGGATTTTCCTGATCGAGGGATTGAACCCATGTCTCCTGCATTGGCGGGCAGATTTTTTACCACTGAGCCACCAGGGAAGTCCACGCCACTGATTAATCTGACTGTATACTCTGTATTAGTCAGGGCACTAGGCACAATGAGTAAGATGCGATCACCGTAGTTGCCCTCATGGACTTTACAGTCCAGTAGGTGAGGGAGGGGGAAGCGGAGGGGAGGGATGAGGGGAAAGAGAGAGGGAGATGGGGGGTTGAAGGAGAGAAACATTTTTGTCCAGAATAGCATCTTCAAATAAAGCATCTTCTTTTTCATAGTTAATGACCGGGCTTTTATACAACAATAAAGAAGAAAAAAATATAACTGAATCTATAGCACAGAGCTCTGTTCACTTTGCATGTGATCTCTCCTGGAGAGTCACACAGTATAGCTGGTGTGAGATATCATCTGAATGCTCCTTCTTGACTCTCTGTATGAGCTGATCTGCGTTCACAGGATTTTATCTTAGTCTGTAGGAGCCTTTACTTTCTCCAAGGGAAGAAACATTGTCTTCCATCTTAGCCACTTATCATCCTCTGCCCCTCACACTGGATTTATAATTGGAGTGATACTCAGAAACTTTTTAAGTGTTTGTTTTGTTGCTGCTGTTTTGAGAATAAACTAAGGGTGTTAGGTGGCCCATTCTGCAGTGGATATTCACCACGACAGAAGCAGCACTATATAATGGCTTTGAAGTCACCAAACCGAACTAGGTTGAACATCCCACTCACTCTGGCACTAATGAGCTGCGGGACTTGGGGTGAGCTGATCAGCCTCTCTGGGTCTCAGTTTCCTCGTGGTAATACTGTATATCTTACGGGCTTACTGTGAGAGTTCTATGCATTTTATGCCGTATAAATACAATGCCGGCTCCCTTCTTCACCCTGCCTTTCCAGAAGCAGTACCTGCCTAACTTTCCTTCCACGCTGCTCTTCTAGCATCTGAGATGCTGCATTGCAGAGCATGTGCGCTCCTGTCCCCAAATGTCCTTAAAACATCCTTAAAGTTCTGGAGTGCGACAGGCTATCCAGAGACAGACCTATGGATACTGAATAGAAAGAAAGGCTGAGCTCCCTGCTTCTGACCCTTCTGCTTGACTCAGTCGTGTCCGACTCTTTGCGACCCCGTGGACTGTAGTCTGCCAGGCTCCTCTGTCCATGGGGATTCTCCAGGCAAGAAGACTAGAGTGGGCTGCCAGGCCCTCCTCCAGGTTCTGTTTGACAGATCTCTAGAAAAGTCAGTCCCTTAAAAACACCGGTGAGGACAGACACGGTGAATCCAGTTCACTGGCCTCAGTCATAGACTGGCCCAGTTAGAGAGTGCTGGTGTTTCTAAAGGCAGAGGTTTTGAGACCAGGGTACACATGCCTCTGTGGTACCTAGTGATCTTCCAGGAGGTTATCTGCTGCTGCTGCTAAGTCACTTCAGTCGTGTCTGACTGTGCAACCCCATAGATGGCAACCCACCAGGCACCCCCGTCCCTGGGATTCTCCAGGCAAGAGCACTGGAGTGGGTTGCCATTTCCTTCTCCAATGCATGAAAGTGAAAAGTGAAAGGGAAGTCGCTCAGTCGTGTCTGACTCTTCATGATGGTCATGGCTCATTCAAAAGAAATTAATGTCCAGATCTGTACCTTCCATGTATACCCTTTCTTAAAACCGACCTCTCCCAGAACATGCTTGTATCTACAGGTTCTGTCTTTAGTCACTCTCACTTTTTACAATCACCTTACCTCCACCTCAGAAAAGAAATGCATACCCCTCATCCTACTGAATCTCACCACAGGACAATTTTAAAAAGCCTTGCTTCTATGAGAGCAGGGTAAGAAATAGTGAAGGATATAATCTTTTATTTCATTCGGGTAGTAAACTGACAAAGCTGTGTGCCTTTATCTGTCTATCCACGGATCTAAGAATTCATATTCAGAAGTCAGACACTTGTCATGAAATGTGTACTAATATGTTCATTTTTAATTGAAAAAAAAGAAAGAAAGAAACCAGATTTGGATCTGACAGAATGCAAAACTGATTTGGCTGGATGGTTTGACCATTTAAATCATCTTTGCTCATGAGAGTATACAGCGGATCTTGCCTATAAATTTAAAAAGCTGTATCTGTAGTGTCAAAGTTTTGACAAAAATGTATATAAAGCAACACAATATGTCAGAAATAACATCCTTTTCAACTATATAAACTTGATGTATAATTTTAGGAGTTAAAATGGGCAAGAAGACACATGATTTTTTTTTCTAAATTATTTTGGGGGGTGTAAGAACAAAAGAAATAGCTAAAGGAACTGAGAATTTCTAAATTGTGACTGGGTGAGTGATTTGACATTTAACACCTGCTGGGGGTAGGGCTCCAGGTGACAGAATGCGACTAAGAAGCCCCGCCCCGGCAGACCGCTGTGTCTCCTCTGCCAGCGGGGTGCACCTCCCCAAGAACAATCCCTTCTGTCTTGTGCTTGTGAACCTGAAGGCATTGTTAGAGGCAGGCCACAAGCCCCTGGTCCTATTGAGCCTCTCAACACCCGCTGATAAAGTGATTATGATGGAAGAGTGTTTCCCTGCCTGACAAGCTTTCAGACAGTCCATATAGACAGGCAGCTCAGATTTTCAGCTTCCGTCCCCAGAGATGGACACTTATACGAGGAAGTTAATAAATGAGGTGCGTAAGTACTCTGATCTCGCAAGTTACTTTCTTTTCCTGAGACTATAATACAACTTAATTCGATTTGGCATCACTTACACTGCCGAGTCCTTGGCTATTTATTATTATTGCTGTGAAAAGATTTTTCACTCATGAAGATGGAGAAATTAAGAGGTATCAACAAGAGAGGAAAGCTAGACTCAGCTGGGATTCCAAACGATAGATGTGGTGTTCTTCAAAAGTGAAGCCACACAGGTACTGTATGAGGAACTAATGGGAAGTCTCCATTCACCATCTAAAGCTGCAGTGTCTCACTTCCAGTGAGTGCGTGTTCAGCCCAGCTGGGGGATGGGCCAAACACCCAGATCAGAAACGCTCCTCCACCAGCCAGAGGACAGCTGCCACTCCTGTCTCCCAACACACCTGTCCCAACAGCCTAGGATGCAGGTGAGGGGGTTACTGTGCCAGAAGGAATCAGAACTCATATAAGTAGCTGCAGCCATGGTTTTTCCGGTAGTCATGTATGGATGTGAGAGTTGGATATAAAAAAAGCTGAGTGCTGAAGAATTGATGCTTTTGAACTGTGGTGTTGGAGAAGACTCTTGGAGTCCCTTGGACAGCAAGGAGATCCAACCAGTCCATTCTAAAGGAGATCAGTCCTCAATATTCATTGGAAGGACTGATGCTGAAGCTGAAACTCCAATATTTGGCCACCTGCTGCAGAGCTGACTCATTGGAAAAGACCCTGATGCTGGGAAAGATTGAAGGCAGGAGGAGAAGGGGACAACAGAGGAGAAGATAGTTGGATGGCATCACCAACTCAATGGACATGAGTTTGAGTAAGCTCTGGGAGTTGGTGATGGATGGGGAAGCAGGGAAGCCTGGTGTGCTGCAGTCCATGGGGTTGCAAAGAGCCGGACACGACTGAGCAACTGAACTGACTGACTGCCTGTAGGACTAATACAAATTAATTTTAAGAGATATAAGTGTACATTTTAAAGCGATACACACATAAAGCGAAATGTCCTAAGTTTATCCTGGGATAACAGAGAAATACATGAGAGGACCCCACAGTTCTAGTCCTAGCTTTGCTGTGGGACCTCATTTCCTCATCTGGTGAATTTCACCTTAATGAAATTTACAAAATTTCAAACCAGACAAAAGTGAAGCTCCTTCCTGACTTACCACTTGCTGGGCTGGTTAATTAGCTCTCACTTCTACTGTTTTTCCTCTTCCTTCCCGTGCACTACCCTCTTGCTCATGCTTCTCCAACTCAACCTGAAGGCTGACCTCAAGTGTTCAAGTTCTTTCACTTCTTTTTTTCTGGCTGGGCCCAAACACCAGGTTGATGAACTGCAGTGCTTGCTCAAGACCTAGGGCAGACCCTAGTTCAGTGAGCTCTGGTAACCTAATTCATCGTGGTTCCTGAAGTCTAACGTGGCACCAGCCTTGTTGCATCTTCCTTTGCAAATTACAGGGAACAAGGGAGAAGAGCACTTTCCTCTCTAGATCCGTTTATACTTTATCCCATGAATCTTCTCTCCTTCAACAGTGACCACTGTTCGCAGATGGGTGACTTCATGCTCTAGGCACTGGGCTAAGCAATTTATGTATACAATCTCACTAAACCCCGATAGTGACTTTAGAAGACGTATTATTATCTCCATCCTACAGATGAAAACACTGAGGCCAAGAGCAGCTACGTGACTTGCTTGAAATACACAGCTTGTAAATGGTAGATCTAGCCTATGAAGATTCCAGGACCCTCAGATATGAAACTGCACTCGTGTAAAAGGAGAGACATACACCTGATCCTCTGACCCTGGGGCCCAGATGGTAAGAGACAGCCATTTAAGAGCTCTAGGTTCAATTTTTACCTGAAAAATGAGATGATAATTATCTACCTTCAAGGGTTGCTGTAATGAATTGGAAGGTACATGCAAGTTCTGTTTTAAGATGAAAAATTTCCAATTAAGGGTAGGATGACTATGGAAGGAGAAGGAAATAGACACTGGGTTTGTCTCTCAGCCCTCACAGCTGCCTCTGCTCCTATAGACTGATGGAGGTACCTCTGAGAGAGGCTTGGGGTTCCAGTGGCCACAGATTCACACACTGACGACAGTGCTAAGTTTGATCTCTATGCACCCTGCAACCTGTTTATCGTTTGACAGGTGGCTGCCCTTCTCACACTCCACAGAGGCTGTGTGGGTGGTGGCCCTTTTCTATGGAGGACGGACAGGCACCAGCAGGCCTGTTCAGGCAGTGCCCTTTGATAGGGAGACCCCTGAACAGAAGTACCGGGCAGGCTTCTTAGCCTGCCAGCGTTCCATCTGTTCTCAGAACTCCCTTCTGTAGGACTGAGTCTTCTGCTACTGCTGCTGCTGGATTTATAATGGAATTAACCCCAACCATTTTTCTTTTAATTAAAAAGTAACTTTTTGTTTTTTGCTGATCTGTACTTTCTGGAGCAAACAAGTACTGCTTTTGTAAAAAGGGGGGAAAAAACCCATGCTGTTATCCACTGGTGATTAACACATAGAAATATATTCATTTATACCCCTCTGTGCATGCTAAGTCACTTCAGTCATGTCCTACACTTTGCAGACCCCCTGGACTTTAGCCCGCCAGGCTCCTCTGTCCATGGGGTTTTCCAGGCAAGAATATGGGAATGGGTTGCCATGCCCTCCTCCAGGGCATCTTCCCGACCCAGGGATCCAATTGGCAGGCGGGTTCTTTACCACTAGTACCACCTGGGAAGCCTCTATACCCCTCCTATGCGTATGTAAAATCATATATTTCAGTAAGTTCTTTCATAGTCTACGTTTTTCTTTCAACTATCAATCCTGAATACTGTTCCTTATCAAGAAATACAGTTCTATAAGGTTATGATTCATGATTAAGTTGTACAGATTTATCATACCTAATATTGGACACAAATTATTTCTACATTTTCATTATTACCTATATACGCTGGGATCCATATTCATATTGGTGAATCTTTAGGTTCACCCTTAATTATTTCCAAAGAAAAAAACTGCCTGAAGGGAAACTCCTGGGTCAAAGGAAAAAATTACAAAGATAGTACAGAGGGTTCCAATATCTAGTTTCCTTTAACACTATTATCTTACATTAGTGCATTTGTTAGAATGAATCAGCAAATTTGGTATACTAGCTTAATACTTATATAAACTAGTATTAATACTTATATAAGTATATATACACTTATATAATATTTAATATAATATTAAAGTATTGATATAAGTATTAATACTTATATAAACATATATCATGTCTGTATTTGATTCAGATACCCTTAGCTTTTTCCCTAATGTTCTTTTTCTGTTCCAAATTTCACTCGAGATACTACTTTATATTTAGTCATCAGGTCTCCTAAGCCTTGTTTTGGCTTTGACAGTTTCTTAGACTTTCTTGTTTTTGATGACCTTGACAGTGTTGAGAAGTGCTGGTCAGATATTTGGTAGAAAGTCCCTCACTGGGGATTTGTCTTAAGTTCTTCTCATGGTTGTGGGTCTTAAGAAGGAAAATCATAGAATAAAGTGCTGTTCTGATCCCATCATATCAAGGGCGCGTGCTATTGATATGACAGTGCTGTTGATGTTGACCTTGATCACCTGGCTGAGCTTGTACTTGTTAAAGGTTTTCCACTGGAAAGTTACTCTTTTTCCCCCTTTACCTACTGTACTCTCTGAAAAGAAGTCATGATGAGCAGCTACACCTAAGGAGTGAGGAGTTATGCTCCCCTTGGATGAAGGCAGAGTATCGAAAATCATTTGAAGTTTTCTGAACATGAGATATGTCCATTCTTCATTTATTTATTTATGGATCATTTGTTTACATCAGTATGGACTCACAGATACTTATTTTTACATTTGGGTTATAATCCAACGCTACTTTATTTTGTTGCTCAAATTGTTCAGCTTTGGCCTTTGGGAGCTCTTGTACTAGTAATAGTCCAATCCTGTGACCTCTGACATACCCTCATCAATGTGAGGTTTGCTTTGAGGATTTGCAGAAACACTTCCTTACTTTCTGACACTACAATACTATAGCCTCATTCTCTATATTTCCTGTCCCAGTCCAAGAATCAGATATTACCCCAACAAGCAAAGGATATGCATTTTTTAAGAGTATTTGATCTATTGTTGTCAAAATGTGCTCCAGAAGTCATTCCGTACTGATTTACAATCATTACTCAAATAGGAATGAAAATGCCCATCTTCCCCCCACCCTTGCCAACGTGGGGCAGTTCCAGTGACTGTGGGGATGAGATGGTGTGTGCTTCTTCTCTCTGCATTAACTTTTATGTTACTATTTGGTTTTCTGTTGAACTTCAAGAGGGAAATGCCATGCAGGCTGTAAGCTCTCCCTTTTCTCTGCCAATCTGTTGGTCTTCCCCAACCTCCCCTCCCTTCCACTACTGCTGGATTTCACATAACTGATGACCTCCTGTCGTGAGGGCTGAAAGGAACTCTTTCCAAAGCCTCCATTAGGCCCTGGGCAACTCCAGGGGGTAGGGGTTTAGAAGCAGAAAATAGCTCAAGGGTTTACCTTCCCTGCTTCCTGCACCTTCAGGAAATCCACCTGACCCAGTTTCCTCATCTTTTCTTGGCAAGTGCATAATAGAAACCAAATCTCTCTCAAGCAGTTTCCTTCCACAGAAATCTTAAACATAAGATTTAATAAAATGCTGGACTTCAAATTTCCTGTTGCCTCAGCTGCTGTATCTTACAAGTTACCAAAGGGAGAGGAGAAAAGATCAATAAATTAATACACTCTTGCCATAAATCTCTAATCTCTGTATGAATAGTAGGGTTTTCCCCCCAGATGTCCCATATTAGCTCTTAGTAGTTTTGAGTCCCAAGATGACCTTAAATTGAGGTCCGGAAGTTGTAGAAAGTTGGAAACTGGAAGCACACCAACTCTCAGAATCTACTTTTCATGTCTCAGAGGGTTATGAATGTGGATTTAAGAGTTAGGAACACCTAGGTTTGAGTCACAGCTTTGCCATTCACTAGTTGTGGGATTTGGGGTTTAATGTTCCTACCTGGAAATGGAAGACAACTTAGTACCTACCTAGAAGAGTTACTGGAAGGATCAGCTGAGGATTAACGTAGAGAGAGACTGCAGGACCTTTGTAGAGAGAGCTGAGCATGGAACCTGGCACCTAGAAAGTGCACAGTACATTGTATAGTTATAGATGAAGAAATCAAAGCTAAGAGAGGCCACAAGTTAAATAGGGCCTCTATTGAATATGAGATGAATTGAACACGAGTTTCTGGTTCCTGAACATATCATCATATTTGCAAGCCTCATTTTCTCTAAGAATGGCATTTATTAACAAGAGAGAAGAGACAACGCCGCTGTCACACATGCATGACAGGCATCATTCTGCCACTTGAATGGGTTCAAGATTGCTTCTCAAGCTTATTCTTTTGGTGTTTGATAACAGGCTGTTGGCTAATAACAACAGTCAACAACTATAATTTATTGAGTGCTTTATGTGTGCCAACCACTGTGCTCAAAATCTCCCTACTCCACTGAGTCCGCCAGCGAGTTCTGTCCACTCCCTCTGCACTTTTATCCTGTGGCTGTCCATTCCTCTTCTCCAGTGCCACCATCTCCTGCTTGAACGGCTGCAGTTGACTTTGGACTGGTTTTCCTATTTCTGTTCTTACTTCACTTCTGTTTGGTTTTCAAACTGCACTCAGAGTAATAGTTCGTAAGTGCACAACAGATCAAGTCACTGCCCACTTAAAAATCCATCAATGGCTTCCTAAAGCCTTGGAATAAAGTCCCTGGCCTACATGGTTTGGCCCCTGCCTGCCTCTCTGATCTATTTCATGCCACTTGCCAGCCACACTAGCTCTCTCTTTGCCTCCTCAGATAAGCAGAGCTTGGTCCTGTCTAAGGCTTGTGCGTTTGCAGTTAGGTCTCAAAAGCTTCCCCCCTCACAGCTTGGAATGACTGGCTCCTTAACGCTTAGGGCTCAGCTCCAATGTCACCTTTTCTGAGACTTTCCCTGACCAAGCAATCTAGAGTAGCAGCCCCACCCCTGTGCTGTTCCATTAGAATCTCCTGTTGTCTTCACAGCACTGATCACTACCTAACATTGTTTCGAGATGAAAAGGTCCTTAACTATTTTGTCCCCTGCTATGTCACTGGTACCTGATAATGAGCCTGGCACCAGTGAAACTTCAACACAGTTATTCTGAGCGAATGATCAAAACAACCGCATAAAGAATTACTGTTCTAGAAACATTCCAAGTCTCCCCAGGCAACTTGCTGGTCTTAGAGATACTGCCCAGGAATCTCATGGACAGCTTACTCACAGGTGAGCCTGGGATCCATTTCTTTCCTAACTCTCACTGTGATCACCAGGCACAAATAACCACTGGGGACACCAGGTGTGGATTAAAATGCTGTATCATGAGTGATGCTTATGTTTACAAATGTCTAAGCCTTACTGGTAAAGAATGTGCATGTCTGATGGACAAGGAATGCTGTGTCACTAAGGATAAAGCAGAAGCAAGTTCATGTCCAGTTCCTCCCAAGCAAAGAAACCTGTTCAGTTCAGTTCAATTGCTCAGTCGTGTCCAACTCTTTGCAACCTCATGAACCACAGCATGCCAGGCCTCCCTGTCCATCACCAACTCCCAGAGTTCACCCAAACCCAGGTCCATTGAGTCGGTGATGCCATCCAACCATCTCATCCTCTGTCGTCCCCTTCTCTTCCTGCTCTCAATCTTTCCCAGCATCAGGATCTTTTCAAATGAGTCACTTCTTTGCATCAGGTGGCCAAAGTATTGGAGTTTCAGCTTCAACATTAGTCCTTCCAATAAACACCCAGGACTGATCTCCTTTAGGATGGACTGGTTGGATCTCCTTGCAGGCCAAGGGACTCCCAAGAGTCTTCTCCAACACCACAGTTCAAAAGTATCAATTCTTCGGCTCTCAGCTTTCTTTACAGTCCAACTCTCACATCCATACATGACCACTGGAAAAACCACAGCCTTGACTAGATGGACCTTTGTTGGCAAAGTAATGTCTCTGCTTTTTAATATGCTATCTAGGTTGGTCATAACTTTCCTTCCAAGGAGTAAGCATCTTTTAATTCCATGGCTGCAGTCACCATCTGCAGTGATCTTGGAGCCCAGAAAAATAAAGTCAGCCACTATTTTCACTGTTTCCCCATCTATTTGCCATGAAGTGATGGGACCAGATGCCATGATCTTAGTTTTTAAGCCAACTTTTTCACTCTCTTTTTTCACTTTCATCAAGAGGCTCTTTAGTTCTTCCTCACTTTCTGCCATAAGGGTGGTGTCATCTGCATATCTGAGGTTATTGATATTTCCTACCTTCCTTACAAAACAGCTGCATGTTTGGCAACTTCCAGCCTTCTATAATCCAGCTGTGAGCTGACTCAAGGCAGGTTTGGATTCTAAGGCTTCAACTGTTTGCCCCTCACCCTAACGGTCTATGGAGGGAGAGTCGTCCAGGCCAAAATGGAAGTAAAGGGGAGTTTACTCACTGCCCCTCTCCTTCCCGTGGTGAGATGCCGGCTGAGGTGGAGATCCGGAGTGGGAGAGCTGGGTGGTTCCTGTGGTTGTAGTGACGGTACAAAAGCACACAACTAAGAATCAGAGACGTGGCTTCAAACCTCATTCCAGCTGCATCTAAAGAGCGACCTTGAGCAGTGGGGGGGAATGGGTACATAAATATGTATGGCTGAGTCCCTTTTCTGTCCACCTGAAACTATCACAATATTGTTAACTGGCTATACCCCAACACAAAATAGAAAGTTTTAATAAAAAATTCAATTAAGCCCTGTGATATGCTGTGAAATCAAATGCAAACTTCATATTGAAATCATTTACTAATTCAATTATACTAAAATTATCAGAATTATTACATGTTTTGCTCCTTTTAATACATAGTTTTCTTCCTATCTATATTTCAAAATTTGCATAGAACATTTTAAAGACTTTTGTAAACTCTGATATCAACTTTTGAAAATTTTTTATTTTAAATTTATATTCTATATTAAACAATTTATTGATGCTTGAAACAAACTATTTTATTAAAATATCATTCCCGAAGTAAAAGTCTTTTGAATTGTGAAAAAAAAAAGAAAAGCAGTATGACCCTGATTGAAAGGCCTCTTTAAAGTTTCCATGTTTGTTTGTAAAAGGAGGACAATGATACCTGTAGAAGTGAGCTCGCTCAGTCGTGTCCGACTCTTTGCGACCCCACGGACTGTAGGCCACCAGGCTCCTCCATCCATGGGATTCTCCAGGTAAGAACACTGGAGTGGGTTGCCATTTCCTTCTCCAGGGGAACTTCCCGACCCGGGGATCGAACCCGAGTCTCCTGCATTGCAGGCAGGCACTTTACCCTCTGAGCCACCGGGGAAGCTATAAGTACTCACTAAATGGATGCTACCATTATTTACTAATGGGCTTCCCTGGTGGCTCAGATAGTAAAGAATCCACCTGCAGTGCAGGAGACCTGGGTTCAATCCCTGGGTTAGGAAGATGGCTTGGAGAAGAGAATGGCCACCCACTTCAGTATTCTTGCCTGGGGAATTCCATGGACAGAGGAGTCTGGCGGGCTACAGTCTATGGGGTAGCAAAGAGTGGGATATGACTGAGTGACTAACGCTTTCACTTTTCACATTATCTACTAATAACCGTAACCTTAACTGTAACCCTCTATAACAGCACCACCACTCCATTTTACAGATGAAAAAAAGTGACAAGTAGAGACATGAATGACATCCCAAGGGCAGAGCTGGAATACAACCAAGGCAGGGCCCTTGCTTTCAACCATGGACAGGGGACTCAGTGCTGAGTGAAGGCAGCTATGTGGGGGCATGTGAAGTCAGCTTGGCCGCATTTATTCAGCCAGGTTACTGGTAATGCCTCAATACCAGTAGCATAGGTTGTAAACTTTGCTGACTGCTAAAGACTTTGCCAAGGCTTTGGCAAACTCAAATCCAAACCAAGTGCTAGAAAACCACCCCCCTGCCTTGAGGATCCCAAGAGTCTCTTTTTTAAAAAAGATACAGCTAGACGTTTTCATTTTTTTCAACCACAGCCAGTCTGTGACTTCCTTGTAGCAAGCCAGCTGCAAGTCAGCCATTTCCCTCTGATTCTCACCTTGGTTCTTGTGAGCTTCAGCAAACAGCCGTACAAAAGGGCCCACCCCTAAGATACCATCGCCTGGACAGAGTCTCTCTGGGTCAGACATCAGTTTCAATTTCAATTCCACTTGTCTTGAGGTGACAGGCACCCAGGTCCTATTTAATTAGGCTGCATAGAAAATATCCTTCAAGGCTTCAGCTGATTTTCACTCCACCCCACTAGAGAAGAAAATCAGTGTTAAGTCGAGATAATGCCCCACTGTCTGCCTTCAGGGAACTGGTGATGAAGGTGGTCTGAGGGATGTCTGCTCAGCCTGTGCAGCCTGCAAGGGGTTCAGGGATTCAGCACGCCTTTCCGTGGCTGTATTGTAAATGTCAGTCTTTGCTACTTGGACTCCTTGGAGGCTGGATCTGTTTTTCATTCACTGTTTACCCCAAGTGTTCACCAACATGCCTGGCACTTATGACGAATCTGGTGATGGGTACACAGTCTCTCTCACAACCTGCCTCGGCCAAGGAGAAGGGAGTCAGCTGGTGAAGGGCGCGGTGGGGAAGGTTGACCTTCAAGTAGAAGCTAGGTGCAGCAGGAAAGCAGATTTTCCTCCTAGGATTGCTAAGATCCACCTGCTAGTAGAACGCCTACAGGAGGTGGTGTGACATGTTAGGATCGCCCACTCTGGAGGAAGACCAGAATTCCCACCCAAGCCCTTCTGAGCTGTGCGACTCTGGCAAAACAACCTCTCTAAGTCTTCATCTCCTTATCTGCAAAACAGGGAGCCATTCATTCATTCACTCTCTCAGTGAACAAATGTTTATTGAGTATTCACAATATATTTAGGTTCTGTAACACATGATAGCATGATAGTAGTGAGCAAGACTGACAAAGTCTGGTTTTCATGAAGCTTAACTTCTAGTTAAGAAATAAGGGAGTTACACAAATTAATGCTTTCAGATGGTGCGGAGTACTATGAAGACAACAGAGCAAGATTCTGAGACAGCAAATGACGGGTGCATGTGTGTTGAGGGGCAAAAGTATCGGGGTCTACTGCTCAGAGTCGACGAGTAGTAAGTGAGATAACAGACGTAAACGAGTCAGCATCCTCACTAACAAGAAATGAGCCCTCAGTTGAAAGTCAACTGTTTCATGTTACTTCATCCTGAGGTCAGCTGCTTTTCTCTCAGCTCACAGCGGCTGAGCCCCTGCTATAGGCAAGTGAGCGGAAGGCAGGGTGGGATCAGATACGAGCTCAGAGTCAGGCAAAGAATGTAGCCTGTGTGTTATGAGAGAAGGGAGAAGTGGTAAGCTCCACCTATAGAGTCAGCAAAGGCTATCACTTAATGTTGACAGATGGACCGGTATGATTCAGGAAGACTATGGGGCCAGAAGAAGGGCATGCCAGGTGGAGAGAACAGCTGGAAAAAGCTCTTAAGGATGCAATACAGCTTGGCATGTTCAGGGAGCTGTGAAAAACTCAGAATGGCTAGAGATCGAGTGCAAGAGGGCACGCCAAGAGGAGAAGCATCTCATCAGCGGCTCCTAATGCTTATCTTCATGGGTCTGAAGTGTCTCCTAAGGAGATGCGGCGGGGGCTGTGGACGGGAAAGAACAGGAGATGAGAAGTGTGTCAGAGCTCCATATGGCGTCTACCACACTGCTAGCACTCCACTCCAAAACGTGAATAAGGGCTATGTTGAAAATGTGCAGCCTGGATTCTGTGTGACACTCCCTCTGGCAGCACAAACAGATGTTTCGAGGAGGGGGAAATCCAAACACCCAGTGGTAACTCAATATAAATCCCGTGCCAGTGGAAGGCAGGCATCGGGCTGCTCAAATAGGACTGTATCATCAGTGCAAGCCTGAGACTCAGCCTAGAGGAGGAATGCAGGTGACAGTGAATGATGCTGGGGGTCTGGAGTGAATGGACTCTTGTTCCCAAGAAGAACCAAGGACTCCCTCTTTGCCAAAGCCAGATTCACTTGTCCAAGGGTTTAAGGCCCATGGGGGAACTGTCTATGAGAGGGCTGTGTAACAGAGAAACAGGAAACTACAAGGAGGTTGCTTGTGCCAAGTTAGTAACTCAGGCATCTCTGCCAGCACGTCTTCTCTGAGATGTCTGTGTAAGGGCACCGTTCAGACAGAGGCCTGGTTCCCTGCCTATTTATTACTGCATCCTATCCCTGCCCCTGCAGTACACGCTCTTCTGTCAGGAGTCTCCCCAGGAAATGGAGAAGAAATTAAGAAGGTCTCATTTCCGTTCCCAATATTCCAAGAGCTTATCATACAGTCAACAGGTCTGGCCTGTAGGAATCTGCCCTTACTGGGAGGAAGGCTGCTCGAAGCAGACAGCCAAGGAAGGAGATGAACCTTACATCCAGTATGCATTCAGCATCTTACCTGAGGCTCTCCCCGGAGTCCAGCTCAGTTTGTTGGAGGCAGAACATTAGTCTGGCCAGAAGAGGGGAGGATGACCCCACACATGTGAACACACCCAGCAGGAGAGCCGAAGCACAGTGAGAAAAGGGGAATGAACACTCCACGCCCGTCATCCTTCTGCTTGCCACTGCCCAGAAGGCGATGGCACCCCACTCCAGGACTCTTGCCTGGAGAATCCCAGGGACGGGGGAGCCTGGTGGGCTGCCGTCTATGGAGTCGCACAGAGTCGGACACTACTGAAGCGACTTAGCAGCAGCAGCCCAGTCATAAGACTGAACAAAGACCACAGGTCTGACTCAAAGGGCTGCCCTAGGCATTGGAGGAATGAATAGATACCCAACATGACATCATGCAGAAAGCAGCCATCGCCTTCGTTACATGCAAAAGATCTCCGTATAAGCCATTAAATCTAAAGACCTTATCAAAGTCGTTTACCTTAAGTCTAAGGTAGTCACTCGAGCTGAGCTCCCAGAGTTAAAAATCAGTAGATATGACAAGATAAGAGTAGGCCATGGGATCACCATAAGCACTTGAGCACAGATGAGTTTTTGGGTGAGTCAGCCAGAAGCTGATGGGTTGAGATGGATGGTTAAGTTTCACTAGGGAAAAAGAAGTAATACTCCTTAAAGGGCCAGGACTAGGGTATAAGTACAGGATGCTGAAGGAAGCAGATAAAGATTATTAAATACATGTTCTGTCTTTCTCCTAGGTTTTCCTGAAGCCAGCTCTGCTGTGACACTCAAATGACATAACCCTACCACTTCAGACTTGGTTCATCCGTTTTCGGAAGAACCTGTCTATGGCTCAGTCTCAACACATATCAGATATTTTAAGACTGATTTCTGATACCTGGAAGGGAACTGGCCCAGTCACAGCACTCAGCTAGCCAGAGCAGAAAATACTCTGACTACCTGATGCAGAGAGCCGACTCACTGGAAAAGACCCTGATGCTGGGAAAGACTGAGGGCATGAGGAGAAGGGGGTGAGAGAAGATGAGATGGTTGGACGGCATCACCAATTCAATAAACATGAGTTTGAGCAAACTCCAAGAGATAGTGAAGGACAAGGAAGCCTAGAGTGCTACAGTCCATGAAGTGAAAGTCGCTCAGTCAGGTCCAACTCTTTGCAACCCCATGGACTATACAGTCCTTGGAATTCTCCAGGCCAGAATACTGGAGTGGGTAGCCTTTCCCTTCTCCAGGGGATCTTCACAACCCAGGGATCGAACCCAGGTCTCCTGCATTGCGGGTGGATTCTTTACCAGCTGAGTCACAAGGGAAGTCCATGAATACTGGAGTGGGTAGCCTTTCCCTTCTCCAGTGGGTCTTCCCAACCCAGGAATCGAACCGGGGTCTCCAGCACTATAGATGGATTCTTTACCAACTGAGGTACCAAGGAAGCCCAGTTCCCCGGCCTCAGTTTCCTCACCTGTACAACAAGTCTGTACAACAGGCTCCCAGGTTCTTCATGAACCTAAGAGGCATATCAGTTCAGTTCAGTTCATATGGCATATGGCAAATGCTCATTAGGTGGCTGTTCTTGTCAGGAAATGGTGTGCACGACAGTACCTGCAACTTTCCCCACTCAGCTCTGCTCCCTTCCTCCTGCCTGGATCAGATGCTCTCTCAGACTCCACACTCGGAGTCCCAGTCGGAATTAAAGTTTACACAGGACAGTAAGCATATCAGTAAGCACGAGAAACTAACAAAAGTACACAGATCTCCTGCTTTCCCTATCCGCTCACCTGCGCACTACTTAGAACATGCCACACTGTCCTCACCCAGCCCTGCACAGACGGGTCGGAGGGGCAACAAAATAAATATTTCAGCTCATCACTTTGGGGAAAAGATGAGAGAATCCCTTTAGGGGTGGTTTCTAAATTAAAAATAAATTTTGCTGTGAGACAATAAGGCCACTCTTCCCTAAAAACTAGTTTTATGGCTCTGGGCTAAAATATATACAAAAAATAAAGAAAAGAATAAAAAGATGAGAATTCTGTATATAAGAGTTTAAGAAAAATCTATGGAACTACTTGACTATGGAAAGAGAAAGCTCTATTCCTTCTCACATGGCTTCTCCAATCTCTCTGAAGTCTGATTTCATTTCACCTTTCCTGATCTCTATTACAGACATCACAGACACAGGCTATTGTGTCATTTAAGGTGTACAACGTGACGATTTGATACATGTGTATATTATGGAATGTTTCCCATAGTAAGGTTAGTTAACACATCCTTTGCCTCGCATAATTAGACTTTACTATTGTTGTTATGATCTAAGTCTGATTTCTGACAGTGCTCGGAGCTCGGTGGGACAAAGGACCCTGGTGGCTACTCAGACCTCTGGCCCATGGAGGAGGATGGGAAGACCAGTCTCTGGAAATGGCGCTAGATTAACTGCAGGAACCCGGTACCAAAGGCTGGAACCACTGGTCTACAAGGAAGACAACATGATCATCCACTTAGCTCTGATTTATTTTAAATGGCATGAATAGTAGCAGGGTAACTGTAAAGGGCACTCTTGCTAAGGGTCAAAATGAGACTCTCTGATGAGCCTCTAGCACAGGAATGTGAAACATGTCTAGAAGAGGAGAGTGGAATGACTCCACGAATCTGACATAACTCCATACGAGAGGCTTTATTTTCTCGCTTTCATTCCAACTCCTCCTCCCCTCCCCTCTGGTAAAGAACAGTAATAGCATTGAAATCCACAGATAATCCTTAAATCTCTGTGGCAGCTCCGGTTCTAAACTCCTCCTTCACACTGACGGTTTTAACAGCTGTTAACAAGTCATAACAAGGCCCTCTCTTGCTCCAGCCTGGAATATCGATATCCTTTCTCTTGGCCTACTCAAATCATACCAGCCTTCAGGTCCACATGTTCCATGAAGCTGTGCTGACCCTCCAGCCTACATGTGTGTGTGCTCAGTCATATCCAACTTTTTGAGACCCCATGGGCTGTAGCCTGCCAGACTCTTCTGTCCAAGGGATTGTCCAGGCAAGTATACTGGAGCGGGTTGCCATTTCCCCCTCCGAGGGATCTTCCTGACCCGGGGATCAAACCCACATCTTGAGCGGCTCCCACACTGCAGGTGGATTCTTTACCACAGTGCTACCTGGGAAGCCCTACAGAGACTCCAGCCTACAGAGACTACTCAGCATTCCCCCTCAGACTCTCAGGGTCTGGGTCCTGTCTGTAGGGCCCTGGGGAACTTAGCGGTTCCACAGCTCATGGCGGAGTGGTAGAAATACAGGATCCTGAGGGTGGGTGGATAAGACCAGGCAAGCTAGAAGCAGCCTAGTTCAGAGAATATGCGTGAAAATTGCCATGGAGGCAAGGCACTGAAGGGGCAGAGTGGCAGCTGGAGCGGTGAACCATGTCTATAAACAGGATCACTCATTATAAAGCCCAAAGTTCAGAAGGTCCACGAGGGCTAGGAAGTAGAGTGCAAGGTGAATAGGACTCAAGTGTTCAGGAGGGGCGCTGTGAACACGGTGGGCACTGGAAGCCTCTTTAGGCCATCTAGGCTGTGTGATTTGGGGCAAAGTGCCTGAAAAGTTCAAGAGTCACAAAGATGGGGATGAAGTACTTAATGTGAAATCCACTTTCCTGGCACTGACCCCCTCCACTACAGGTACCTCTTGCGGCGCTATTAATCTGGTAGGATGCTTGCCTTTTCCTCCTCTGGACAGCTTGCAGCCTCTCAAAGGCATATATTGCGACTTATCACAAATCTGATGAGCAGTTTCGTGTCTAAGAGTTGTGAAATGGAGGTAACGGTTTTGCATTTTCCCTCCATTTCCTATACCTCAATCACCTTCCCCTTGGTGAAGAGAATAGGAATTAGAAGATTAAGAAAAGTAGGAGGCAGTCTAGACCCCCACCCTGGGGTGGGGGGCGGACCATGGTCTGATGGCTGGTGGACTCTAGTGATGGCAGGGTGCTCCTAAGGGCACTGCACGCCTCTCACGGGGGTAACACACACACTGCGGAAATGTACTTCTAGCCACACTGTGCTCCTTATCTCTGTTTTCATTTTGCTTGGGGTTGTTTAAGAACAATGGAACCTTACCCATCCCATAATTCTCTCCTGATTATACCTCCAGACACGCTGGACAGAGGGAGACAAGGTGGGAAGGCGTCCGGAGCCGTGCCTCCCGCTGCCTCCCAGATGCTCTGGGACCTATCGTCTTGCTTTGCCGGAGCAGAGCCTGGCTGCCTCCTCCAGTCCCCAGTGCTTTCCCAGAGGTCAGCCACAAGTTCACGTCAGCAACAAGCAGTGATTACAGGTTGCTTGCCTGCTGAGAATATCCTTCTAGTGTCAAGCGACTGTTAAAAGCACTTAAGGAAATCACAAGTGGGAGGTGAGAGAATACTTTGGGAAGGGATGGGATAAGGCGGGCAGAAAGGAAAGCAGCAGCCCACCTCCTGCCTTGGAGGGAAAAACAGGCCAGAAAAAGCAAAACTGGTTCTAAAGAAGGGGCCCTCCTTTGGGAAACGCAGAACACTGCATTTTTCAACTACTCAACTGCTAGGGCCAAAACATTTCAGGGTGCCTGGGAAACCTTTTGCTGATACAGAATAAAATGAAATTTTAAGCCACTTTGTATTTCTTAAAAATTACTCAACGGCATATATTATAATAGGTATTTATATACAGTCTCTCATCCAATTTGGACTGCATCTTTGTGAAGAAGACATTTTCATTCCCCATTTTACAGATGTGTAAACTGACATTCAGAGAAGTCAGTGGCTCGATCATGTTTGGAGTTCAAGTTTGTCTGACTGCAAAGCCCATGTTCTTCCTACCAAAAAAAAAAAAGAAATGTGAGCTGTGACTCCTTGCCAGGGCTGCCTCATTCTGACCTACCTGCTATGAGTTACTCCTGGGTTAGTCAGGTATTAGCGTGTGGTGTGGGGTCTGTAGAGCACAGTGGCCCTTCCTGGGGTCCATTTAAAAGAAGAGCAAACCTATCCATCATAAGTGGGCTAACTGAGTCTCTGATAGACTCTTTCTTCAATCTTCCAGCTGTCAATAACCACCTAGAAGAGAAGGACTGGGTTCTGAGATAAGCAGACAATGAAACCTAGGTCACTTTCCTCTTTGAGTTTAGTATCATCTGTAAAACGTGTTCAATAAAACCTTTATAACTGAGTAGTTGTGAAATCTAAATAAGACACCTTATTGGAATCCTTAATATAATATCTGGCACAAGGTAAATACTTAATGACAGCTATTATTGCAATTTGTTTTTTTTTTTCAGTTTTGGAAAATACATATGTTTAGCTTCAACTAGTTCCCATTCTGTAGATACTATTTATTATTGAAAAATTTTTTTAAATCTTGAGTTTGTTTCATAGCCAAGAACAACTATTACAAAAGAATGGCAGTAGAAGCACAGACAATTTGAGTTCAGGGAACAGAGTCATATCCTCCTGGGCGCCGGTCTTCTCCCTATCTGCTCAGTCATCTTTGTTGTTCAGTCGCTAAGTCCTGTCCGACTCCTCTGCGACCCCATGGACAGTAGTAGTCTGCCAGTCTCCTTTATCTGTGGGATTTTTCAGGCAAAGATACTGGAGTGGGTTGTCACTGCCTCCTCCAGGGGATCTTCCGGACCCAGGGCTCCAACCTGTACCTCCTGAGTTGGCAGGTGGGTTCTTTACCACTAAGCCACCAGGGAGGCCCATCAGTCATCTTAGAGCAGACTGTAAGTGCAGCTACTTAGAGACTAGAAACTTATGCTACACACACACACACACACACACACACACACACACACACACACACACACACATATGGCAGGAGCCTTGAGCACTTCAGGAGGCAAAAGATGAATTAATGCAAGTGGCTCTGCTTCTAGTTATACAGTCCCCCGAAGGTACATTTACTTGAGGAACTCTCGTAAGATGCGCGGCTCCTCAGGAGGGCACTTTAGGCTGCTTCCCTGGCTTGTCAGCCAGCTTAGTCGAGCAGGGAGCAGTGAACCGAAGGAGAATCAGGCTGATACAGTGTCCTATCTCCTGCTCCTCACTCTGACCCTAACAGGGGCACGAAGACCTACATTCCTCTGTGGGTTTTAATCTCTGATACTTCTGACTCAAAGCTGGTGGTAAACTGCATCTTGCTCGAAGCCCATGGAAACCTGAAGCCACTGCTGCAGGAGACAGCTTCTATCTGCATCCTCATTCCTGCACCCCTTTCAGAAAGGCTTTCCAGGTTGAAGCAAGACTAAACCCTGCCGCAGGGCAAAAATAAACTGTGCTTTATATCACTGCCCCTGAGGAAATGGTGAACAAGCTTTCTCTTACTGTTCGACTCCTTTTCTTTTAGAGGATACAGCAAGCCATTCCAGTTGTTTGAATTTGCAAGAATGGAGACTTTGAGACGCAAGAGATTCAACTCAGAGCCAGATTCATTTGTGTTTTAACTAAACCCCCAAACAGTATATTTGGTTCTACAGAACTTCCTGTAAAATAGACTTTTCAGTGTAGGACAAGTTCAAGCAGCTTTGTGGCATGGAGGAAGGGAAGAGCAATAACTTCTTTGAGTACTGCACTGGTCTTAACCGGGCTTATACTTGTAGGTAGATTTGGGGAAACTAGTTCTCTCAAGGCTGTCTTTCAGGTATTGACAGAAGAGTCAGGGGACGAACTGTATAAAAATTAAGGCTCCAGAGACTCAGAGGGAAAAGCACTCCCTATGAAACAGAAAAGGAGAGATATTGAAATTCCACAGCCTCATTTTTTTGATAGATTTTCAGCAATAAAAATCTAGTGAGATTTAAGATTACTTAGAGACTAGAAAGAAATTTTGCCCCCCAGCCAAGCCAAATTTTAGAGTCACGCTTGCCCCTTTTTTATTAAAGGCAAGACCAAACATTTCCAGACCCCTGCCAATATTTGCATTTTGCATATGTGTGTACAAACACGCACGCCCACACCCGTTACCCATTCTAAATTCAGTTTGCAACCTCTATTTCTTATTTAATTTGCCTTGCAATCACTGAGTGGCCAATTTTTATTAACAGGCAACTCCTGAATATCTAAAAGATTTCGCTGAAATAGGTGCAGTATAAAAACATAGGATTTTATAGAAATTTAGGATACTCTTACATTCTGTAAACCACCACATCACCCCCTTTAAAATTCCTAGAACCTTTGAATGGGGATGCACAATATTGGGCCTGACAAGTTATCTTCTAGGTACCCTTTAACTGCTGAGATCCCAAGCCTTGGAAAGGATACGTTTGGTATCAATTCAGTTCAGTTCAGTTCAGTCGCTCAGTCGTGTCCAACTCTTTGCAATCCCATGAATCGCAGCACGCCAGGCCTCCCTGTCCATCACCAACTCCCGGAGTTCACTCAAACTCACGTCCATCGAGTCGGTGATGCCATCCAGCCATCTCATCCTCTGTCATCCCCTTTTCCTCCTGCCCCCAATCCCTCCCAGCATCAGAGTCTTTCCCAATGAGTCAACTCTTCCCATGAGGTGGCTAAAGTACTGGAGTTTCAGCTTTAGCATCATTCAGATATACCTAAAAACATATCACCCTAAGAACCCCCTGAAGACAGCAAGCTAAATGACCAGCACTTCTTGGCCCACAAATTGTTTCAAATATAGGGGAGGCCTGCCCCAGCCTCTCTCCATAAAGGCAACGTTCTACTACTATTGGGCATTTCAGACTCTGTGACTATTACCATCCCTCTATTTCATAGACAGACTCTCACCATAAAGATCAGGTCACATAATTAATTCCAAACTGAGCACATTCTGCTCCCTGGTGGGCCTGTCTCATTATTTACCTGCAATGTCAAAAAGGCTGTGACGGTGTGTGCTGAGTGATGAGACTGGCTGGTACCAAGCACATCAACCTTGCTGGCTATACACACGAGGTCAATAAGATCTTCAGGGTACCCCCAAAACTGGACCCCTCAATCAGCAAGGCTCTCTCTCTGCCTTTCTAACAATGTCTGACTATAATTTATGCCTACTGGGTAGGCCCTTCTATCCCTTAGGAAACCTGCTTGCATAGCTTTGCTGATGTTCACAGCACATTACTTCCAATGTGCCCTTCCAGGAAAGAGCCAGACTCCTACTTCAGGCACACAATTCATTCTGACCCAAACATCCTATCTACTGCATGAATGCAAAAACATATGCACACACACAGGGCGGCCCTCATTTTCTCTGGAGTAATGGGAGCCTGGGCAATACTTTAAGTATTCATTTCCCAACATAAATTAGAATGGAGCATTGAAAACACCAGTGACATCTGCACGGATCCAGAATGTATTCATTATGGTTGGTGCTATTACAATGAGAGGAAATGCATTCATAATGGCAGGACATTTGAAATAATGTGTTGCTGGATTCCGTGTCCATAAAGCAATAATGAAGAAACAGGAGTGGGTCAAAAATAAATTAGAAGGAGTAAGAGGGGCTTGGGATGAGGTGGCTTCAAGGGCTCTGGGCAATGTCAGTGAGCTGGCACATTCACTGGGTTCATAGGGAGGAAGTTATGAGAGTTTCAAGGTAGCAGAGGCAAGAAGGGCATCAGGCTGACACTCTGGAGAACTGAGGTCTGAATCCTGGCTCTGTTGTATGCTAGCTTTGTGATCCTGGGCAAGTCACGTCAGTATGCCCTTGATTATGTCCATACCTGGACTACTCATTTCTAACAAGAGGAGATAGACCTCAAGGACTGCATGAGGAGGAAAGGAGAGACCATATGTTAAGTGCTCAGCTAGAGTCTGGTGTGTAATAAGCATATGTCAACATTAGCTCTCCATTTTCTTTTTTTGTTATCACTAAATAAATGTTCAACTCTGTGATTTCAGGCACTATCTAGCTCTCCAAATCTCAGTTTCTTCTGCAAAGTGGAGCTAATAACACTGGCTCTTCCTACTGCGTGAGCTTATTACAAAGAGCAAGTGAAATGGAAAGTTTGGCAAGATACTATTGATTGGCTGAATCTAGTCATTCTCAACGCGCTCTCCCTGCTGCTTTCTGCTTTGGGGTGAGGAAGGGTTAAATATCTGCATACCAAGCCTGTACTGCAGTGGGGGATGGGGACACAGAGCCCAGTTCAAGCCTCTGACATAGAAGGATAAGTCTTCCGGTTGTATGTGGGGGGCTGTTTCCTGGAAAAAAAGTGCTCACTTTTCTGATTAATGCAGACAGGGCCCTTCTTCATGCTTGAACATGGATATGACACCCAGAGCTGCTGCCCTTTTTCAATCATAAGGCAGTGAGCACAAAGGAAAAGCCCAAGGAGTTTCACAGGAAGATGGCAGTACGGTCATCATTAGCCACTGAACCAAAGCCAGCACTCACCTCCCTCCAAACTTATTATGTGAAACAGATAAACCTCTGTTTGCTTAAGCTACTGATACCAGAGTTTTCTCTTACTCAAAGCTGAACACAGTTCTGATACAATGCATTAAGTACTCTGGAGAATTAAAAGCCCTATATATAAGTACATGATCCTTCCTCTGCCAAGAACTTCATTCCCTTGGACCCATCTGGCTAATTTATCTGTGTCCTTTAAACTTAGGTTTAGTAATGTCTCCTCTAGGAAGCTCTCCAAGGCCCTATCGCTTGCCTTTGTCCTGCCCTCTGGGCTTCTCAAAGCCCTCCATAGCACCAGGACCAGCACACGTTCCACTGCTTTGTAATGAGCCATCTCCTAGTCTCTTTGCTCCACCAGATGCTTTAGATGTCTCAACAACAAGGATCCCTATTTTACCCACTTAAAAAATTTCATAGTGCTTCTCATTAATACCTGGCACACAGAAATAATTCATTAAGGATTTATTGAAATACTGAACAAACCAACGAAAGAATGACCTGAAAGGACATGGGAAGTAAATGAGAGCCTGTAGTCTCATTGTCCATTCAGACTTTTGAGATACTGCAAATAGCTTTCTAATTCCTGTTATTACTTTAAGGGTATCTAGGTTGGGACAGCCTATGTTAGGTCTAGGCAGTGATTTATTGCTTTAAGTCACTCCACTTGATCCTAGTTTGAGTTCATGACAGTCCCCTATTCCTACCTCCTAAACTATTTTTTGCTGTGTATTGACTGAGTCCATACTTACCTACACAAAAAGAATTTTATTTCCTTCCTTGTGGTAACCAGGCTATCCTGGTTATCCTGTGATAACCAAAGGTATCCTGGGAATGATGCTATATAGCACCAAACTAAATGTTCACACCCCCCGGCAGCCTGCCGCCTAGGTGTCTGAGTTCTGTCTGTGTGTGGCTGGGTTTCTGGGAGCGCCTGTCTGACTCTGCCATACCTGGGTCCTTGCCATCCTCGAACGTACAACGTGAGGTCCTCAGGCTGAGCCTATGTGGTTCTCTAGAAGGAAATATAGGTAAACTCGTGTGCCCTCTCTTTGTTGATAAAGCCAGCTTGTCTCCATGACTTGTAGAGATCATAGCCTTCTTGAAGCCACATTACTAACCCATTGCAGAATACCGAGAAAAAGAGTAATGCCGAATAATGTAATAGTATGATTCAGATTATAAATCAGAAACATGTTCCATTATGAGGCCTGTTACATTTTCAAAAAGTCTAAAAGGTGAAGTGGCCTGCTGCGACGGTCACCAGCGGCCAGCCTCAAGTCTGAACTCCCGATCCCTTTGCCCCTAATGCTCACATGCCCATTTTTGCTTGGCTGGCCCCTTTGTTCAGTCAGGTTTCGGCTCAAAAGTGACCTCCTTAGCCCTTCTTTGAACACCTTATCTTTACCAGCTTCGTCTCCCCAACCCCCTTCTACCAAGTCACGCTTTTTCATTTCCTTTCTAACACTGCTATCTGAAATTATTTTCTTCATTTAATGGTTTACTAGTTTTTTTTGTCTATCTCTTCTCACTAGAATTAAATTCCACCAGGGAAGGGATCGCACCTGTCTTGTTCATCATGTATCTTTAGTCATTAGAGCTGTGCCTGGCATAATAGAGGTGTTTATTAAACATGCGTTGAAAATGAGTAAGAAGTGAGTGGGCAGCATGTATTCACCCAGGAAATCCACTTTGGTGCTCTTTATTTGAGTTTCCCTTTGGGAGTGAGGATGAGGATGGGGTTGAGGGCCAAGAGGAATCCTTCGGAGGGAGAGGTTGGCTGTGGGACACGCCGTGGAGACATGGAAAGAGCCAGAGTTCTCGTTCTGCTACTGTCTTAATTGGAACATGTCCCTTGATCTCACTGAGCTTCAGTTTTGTCATCTGAATGGTAAACTGTTTCAGCGGATCAGTGTAACAATTAAATAAGACAGCAGTGGCATGCAGTGAGTAAGTTTGTTCCCCTCTGCCTGGCCTTTGAGGCTGTAAAAGGAGGAAGCAGTCCAGGAGCCCCAGGAAAATCGAGAAAGTCGGCTAATGCTTTTCCCCCTTCTAGTAGTCACCTTAGCAACCGCAACAATCCTTCACGGAGATAATGTCAACCTGCTGTATCACGGAGGCTAGCCCACGGGCCAGTTGTGAAGTCCCGAGGATGTTCTGAAAACACTGAGCATGAGTCTACTTTAGTAGACTGCAAGTTTATTAGAAATGCATTCCTCTCTTCTCAACCTTACATCAACCTGCGTTAAACTGAGGCCGATGTTATTCCGCAGAGGTAAGCTTATCCATCTGCTTAAAGAGCGTTGGGTGCTGATTCTGCCACGGTATGTGCTTACTGCAGTCTCCTCAAAACCAGACATTCAAAGCCATCAAAAATTTGTGGTCTCCAGGCCTGCTAGACACACTTCTGGTGACTTCTTCTTTGATAGATGTTTACTGGTTTAAACACATTTAAATCCTTACACTCAATTTTTTCTACCTGTTCATTCGTTAATTCAACAAGCATTAACTTAGTGCCAACTGCATGTTTAACCCGAAGAGTTAACATATTCTCACAGTTATTAAATGGTAAGCACCGTGCCTAACCTTTATGAGCATCAGATCATTCGATCTTCATTTCACCCCACAGGCATTATAATTAAACCCATTTTACAGACAAGAGAGCTGAAACCCAGGAGTTTACGTAAATTGCTTTCATGGACAATTCATGGTGACCAGAACTTTAACCTAGGTCTTTCTGACAATACTTTCTGACAAGAGTTTCACAATACTCTAGCAAGTAGGTCTTAAAAAGGCACTTGGTGCTTATCAGGGTCCTAGATACTTTCATGAATTAAAAAGAAACCATGCTAGACTACTTGACCCTTCTCAGGAACTCTGTCTTACTCTTCTTTGCATTCCCAACCCCTTAAACAATAATGAGAATGTGACTCCTGTTCTCAAAGATACAGCAGAGCCAAACAGACAAGTGTGCATGAAAGACCTTAAGAAGAAGCCCAAGACACAAACTCTATAGGGTACAAAATGTGTGTGTGACTACCACTAGCGGATGGGTTTAACTTTATACCTGAGCAACAAAATGAGGAGACTGGACGAGCCTGGGCATCAGAGATTCCAGTGCTTATAGGGGCCCCACAGGTAACATGAATGAATGAGGCAAACAAATCGGGCCAGGTAGAGTCTGGTAAACTGCAAAGTACATACCCTTTCTAAGGAGCCAGCTGGTTAACGTCACGGGTAAATACAGATTCAGTACTGCTAAAAATTCTGAATTTTCAAAAGAAGCTGAAAAAAAAAATCTGCTTTTTGATGTGAAATCTTTCAATTTTTAAATGCTGGTCAGTTGGGAAAAATACTTTATGAGGCAAACAAAACACCTTTGGGCTAGATTTGGCTGGCTGATGACCCATGAGTTTGCAGTTTGGGGATTAGGCTGCATTTCATAATCTTCACCATCAAGGACCCCCATGTACCCTCCAAAGGCTTCAGAATTTGAAACTCTTTGTCTAACATACAACATTTTTTAATATTTAATTAGTTTTCTTGTGTGAATTAAATAATCAATAACTGACAAATTAGGTCACCATGGGGTGAAAAAACTTAACATAATTCTGCTCTGTTGCAGTTAAATGTAAGATTTCTCACTACAATTTTTGAAATACTGAAAATAGTTCATAGACTTTTATTTCTATCTTCATAGATCCTTTTGGCGTCTGAAGAGTCTAGGTACAAATTAAACATGTAGACTCTCAAGATCTGGTGGCAGTAAGGCATAGTGGGGAAAATGGGGGAACCAGAGTCAAACAGAACTGGGTTGAATCCTAGCTCTTTGACTTACTAGCTGAGTGAACGTCAATAAATAATTCAGCATCTTTTACTTATTTGCAAGAGGGGATAATTTGTGATCCTTGTTTTTCTCTTACCATCATCTAATTAAAAGAAGCACCCAGATAACAGCCCACTTAATACCATTACGATGATTAAAATAGTTCCAGCTCACAAATGAGCAAAGCAAAAGGCTCCCTGTCGTGAACAGGAGTCACGATGACGTGCGCGCTCATGGAGGAGCAGCGCACCTATGACCTTCCATTATGCATTTCATCCGGGGAACTCCAAGTGCACGATGACAGCCCAGAGAGGTAGAAAAGCAGAAACTTGGTGTGTTTACAAGTCCTGCCAAAAACCATGCATGCCCTGCCTTAGATGAGCAGATGCCAGAGGGTCCAATCCCTCAGTAACTCATGCTAAATATCAACCAAAAAGCTATCTTGGTTGCCACCACTAACATAATCGATTAATAACTGAACTCATCAGTATAGTGTTTTACTATTCACAAAATCATTCAATGCGCATTTATCATATGTTTCTCACAAGCATCTAGAGTGGCTGGGGAGGTACAAGTCAGCCCCATTTTGTGAATCAGAAAACAGATTCTAAGAGGTTAGAAGTAGTTTATGGCCACTAAATTAGCAAGAAATGGAAGTAACTCCATGTGATGTAAAATTCATGGTTTTTCTCATATACCCTGACCTTTAAGAGGCAACAGCAAATGAGAAACAGGGGTGCTGTTAAGAGTCACATGTTGGTTGAGTGTGCATCTTCTGTTTATCTGTGAGATGCTAAGTGTATAAGAAATAAAACTGTTCTGCAACAGACACTTCCAGGAGTTGGTGATGGACAGGGAGGCCTGGCGTGCTGCGATTCATGGAGTCGCAAAGAGTCGGACACGACTGAGTGACTGAACTGAATTGAACTGACAGGCACTTAAGGGCACTCTGCTGTCTAACTATAAAAAAACTGTTAAGAAAAATTAAATTGTCATCTTTGATTACATACCAGTTTGCTTCTCTAGGGGCACATAGCAGAATATTGTTCAATTTTTGCTTACCTTTTTCAATTCACCCTTCTGTCCTGTCCCTACCTGGGGGAAAAAAAGCCCTACAAACCACATGACGCCTCACCCCCCACCCTCACCCCCCTTCTACAGTAACTGATGAGACAGGCATGACTACCTAACTCAAGGGTAGCTATTAATAGACATGAATTGGCTAGATTTTCTCTCAAGACTGTAGTGAAGCAATGTTGAATTCTGCATCGGAAAACTATAGCAGGGACCAAAGTGCTGCCAGGACAAGCTGAGATTATAGGGAAAGAGGAGAGACAAAGCAAACAGAAAGTCTGCTCTGTGGGGTGGAGGGGGAAGCAGGAAGAAGAAAGAGGGAAAGAAGGAGCAGAGGCTGTGAGAGCAACTTTTGGTCTTAACCAGTTTCCATGCTTACACCCACCAGGTGCAGAAACGCTTCCTTTGATCGAGTCCTGTGAAAAATGTACCATATCTTTTCCATATCCCACTGTGTTATCTGAACTGGTTGGGGTAGATTTCTGTTCCTTACAATCAAAGAGTCTCTGGTTAATACAATGAGAAACAGGAGCCATAGTTATAACAGAGAACAATTTTTAAAAAATGGAAACAGTTAAAAGGAAATTAAATCTCTTTCTTTTAGATGGCAGAGAAAGAGAAGAAGAGAAAGAACTTCAAAACTTCAAAACTCTAGATCATGGCTCCTCAAAATATGCCAAGTTTATTTCCATTATGCCTATGCTCTTTCTAAAACCAGAAGGATAAATGTTGGCAAAGCTCTCTTCTTCTAAAGCACAATGCTGACAAAGGACTAAATAGTGATATAGTACATAATTTCTCCTCGTGCGCCACAGTTCAAAATTCCCTTGTCACTACCAGAACGTGAACATACAATTACGATGCCCATTCTCCATCAATCAACTTACTGTTGAATAGCTCGGTTCAGGCCACTGGTTCAAATGGGTCAACACCTGTGAAATCTTCCCTAATTCCCCAGGAAGAATTAGCCACTTTTTATTCTGCTTCCCATGGCACTCAGCACATCTCTCTATGTGGGTTCTCATGCCAGTGTATTATAGTTCTTTGCCCATGAGCTTCATTTCTCAATCAAACTGCAAGTGCTTTAAGAGTAGGGCCCGTGGCTCATTCTTTAACCCTGTTGCACCTCACACAGTGTCAGACATACACACTGATGGAATAATGCAAGGCTCATTAGCTTTGCCTCCTAGGAGACTTCCTAGAAACAATACTTAAGATTTTAAAAATTTTGTAAAGAATCAAGTGGGGTTACAACTACGCACGCAAATTGCGTTTAACCATTTCAACTGAATTGGCCTATAATTTTAGCTTTTAAAAAGGTACCAAAAGCATGTCAGAATTTAAACACCTGCTTGTTAAACAGTTATATTTCAAAACACTGGCTGTAGTGGAAGATAGGAAGGAGGTTAAAAACCTCAAACTATTCAGTACAACTTTCATCTTTGGGAACTTAGACTGTACCATTAATTTAATACTGACATTTCAAAGTAGTCATTTAACTAAAATGACCATATGAAAAGAGCACTGAATCCAGCATTTTGGGTGAAGTGGCTAAAAATATCAGGATATAAGAGGGAACCCAGTTTCCTGGAAACAAAGTGTAGAGGGCAGGCAGACACTGGTTGATGGCAACTCAGCTTTGATGCAATACTTATGACGCACAATAAACCAGTACTCTCTTTCACAGCTGCATTTTCCTGTGGGCCAAGCTGAGGGAGGGGGACAAGAAGCCATTACCAAGTGTGAGGGGATGCGGAAAGGGTCTGCTGAAGACCATGATGTCACTTGTTCACCGTGTTCTCCACTTTCAAACAAGGAGAGCAGAGACTTCAGGAGCTAAACTATGATCAAGGTATTACTTTTGTTAATGGAGACCCAATTAATATAGTGCCGAGATTTCTAAAGCTACAGTAGGTGCCTCCTGCCACCTCTCCCACTATTAGTGAAAGTGAAAGTCGCTCAGTCGTGTCCAACTCTTTGCAACCCCATGGACTATACAGTCCATGGAATTCTCCAGGCCAGAATACTGGAGTGGGTAGCCTATCCCTTCTCCAGGGGATCTTCCCAACCCAGGAATGGAACTGGGGTCTCCTGCATTGCAGGCAGATTCTTTACCAGCTGAGCTACCAGAGAAGATGCCCCTCCACTAAATTATTAAAGTTATCTGAATTCCAGGGAAGAAGTGACTTAATTTACTTAATTAGTCATTGATGGGGAAGCTGGAACAAAGACCTAACTTCATCCAAAAGAGACGGTTTCCTCCTAGTCCTCTTATTTCAGTGGAGAGCAAAGAGCAAGGAAGGTACATCCTGCCTGAACCCAGTGATTGAAGAAAGCAAAAGAGAAGAGAGAAAGACATAGCCATGCTGTCTTTTCAGGGCAGTGATTGCTAACACATTAACCCTGTGTAACTGAGAGGAGAGGTCAAATAATTGCCAGACTCTCACCAATCAGACAAGTTACTCCTCTTCCCAAGGGAAGGAGTGAGTACAGGATAAGAGGGGCTGTAGCATGCCCTTGAGAAGGAGGAAGAGTGGCAGAAATGTCTAATTCTGTGGATATGTGGTATGTGATAGGCTGGGGCAGGGGGGATAAGGATTCTTCTTAAACAGACTCCCAGGCTGACACTGTGAAGGTGCTATCATAACATGAAATATGCTGAGGGATAGAGAGATGCCAGGATGCCAAAAGATGCTGGAGAAACACTGTCCATAAGGCTACATTAGTCCCATGACCTCAAGGTGCTATGTGTTTCCAAGGACCCCATTTTGGAGATGAAAAAGAAATTCTATTTCCTTTTTGGATTCAAAATGAAGCCAAGTAGAAAGGGAGCTCTAAGCAAAATCAAAGAGGAAAGGCACACAACCCAGTGGGCTGAGACAGATGCAAACTGGAGTCACTCTAACACCTTCTCTCTAAGCCAGCCTTCCTTCCCATGAGCACCACTCCCAGTGGTCTGTGATCTCCTAAGACACAGACTTCAGAGTCAGAGCCAGAAAGAGACAGAGCTAGAGGGAACCTCAGGGGCCACATCAAACTCGGGTCTTTCATCTTATAAACGTTGAACTCAAAGCCCAGAATGGTTCCATGACCTGCCTGAGTTTACATAACTAGGTAGCAGCAGAGCAAGCCTTGGAAGCCAGTGCTCCTGACTGAGCTCCGTCTTCCTCCTTTATTCTCAAATGCGGTCACTCGCTAAGTTCTCGCCAGTCCCCATCCCATGCTTCTCCCACCTATCCTCTTCTCTGCATGGCCGCTCTTCTAATCCAAGCCTAGAACTTCAGGCTTTTTCATCTGAATCACTGCAAAAACGTTCTCATCTTGCAAGCCTTCCAGACTCTTCTATCCCTCTGTCGCTTGCCTCAAAAGTGAGCCCCTGCTCTCCTGGGGTGAGCTGCACCATTTTGCTACCGCTCTTTCCCCTTTGCCAGCCAGCATGTCCTACACGGGGTCTGCTCTTTAGCCTAGGTCTTGGAATGAAGGAGAAGGGGCCAGAGCTAAAGCTGATCCACAGGGGACACGCAGTATGTGAGAGAAGTAAAGGCTTGCTGTCGCCACTGAGATTTCAGGGGCCTTTTCCATATCCCATGCACTCAGAACAGTGCCTAGCTCAGATTTGGCACTCAAAAGATTTTTTTTTTAATGAATGATCTCACTAATCCTCTCATTAATCTTAACTATAGATACTGTTATCATCTCTATTTGGCAGATGAGAAAAAAAAGCTTAAGGAATTGAAATAGTAGGGCTAAGGTTATATAGCTAGTAGTGATGAGGTTGGAATTCTGACCCAGAACCTCTGACCCCAAAGTCTGTATTCTTTACCCAGTGCATCACATTGATTCTTTGAACTCTTAAAGTGATAGAGTATAAAACACGCACTCAGTTTTTAATGAATGTTTTGTCTTAAAGCTGTCTGATTATTTCATATATTACATCATTCCTCTGTATCCACAGGGGAATCGATTCCAGGATCTCCCTCAGACACCAAAATCCATGATGCGCAAGCCCCTTATTTATATATAATAGTGGAGTACACACATATAACCTCCTCTGCCATTTCCCCTTAGTTGCAGGCAGAGTCTCTCCTAAAGATGTCTTTACTGACTGATGCTGGTTGATTCAGGACAAGAGTTCACTCTTCCTACTTCCAGTTCTCATGGAGTCAGAAGGCTGACTTGAGTACTCCTCACCTTGACTCAAGAGCTCCACAGGCAAAGACTGAATTTTAAACAACTTTCAGGCCTGATGGAGATGTAACTTGTAAAGAAGTAGATCACTTCTCCTTTTTCCCAGATGTCAGCCCTGTCACTCAAAGGCAGGTAGGAAGAGAAATGCCTTCTAGAAAGATTGTTTTAAGAGAAGAAAGAGGAAACAGGCTTCGGCTGGAAAAGCAAGAGTCAGCACAAAACCCCCCTATTTGGGGAACTATCTCACAGTGATACATGTGAGTTCACACCCTGTTTTTCCAGACAGCAGCCTGTACTAATGCTGGCTCAGACAGGCCACCATCACAAGGCTCCAACTTCACCATCACAAGGCACACAAGTCCACAGCTAAAAGGGTGGCCACTGACATGAAGGCACCTCTGCACCCCATCACTTGTCAAGGACAGAGAAAGAGCACCGCCCAAATCTCTCCACGGTCCTGAGAGCGCAGTTTACTCCATGCAAAGCTCTCATTGCTGCATCCCTACCCTTCTCAGAAGGCTTACACAGAGCAAACAGGGCACGTGTGAAGCTTTAAATGAAAAGAGCCAAGAAACTAGCCTTGAATACTTAGATTAAAAGCCTTCTTTAGCACAGATGCACCAAGCTGAACTATTGTTTTTTTAAATATTTATTTACTAAATCATCTACTTATCTATCTATCTATCTTGCTGTACGCCTACACTGAGGATTTGCAAAGGTAGAAGAAAGAGTTGGTTAAGAATACAGACTCCACAGCCAGATGGCTTTGGTTCAAACCCTGGCTCTCTATCATTCACTGGCTATGTGACCTTGGGCAAACTATGTACTCTTTCTGTGCTTAATTGTCCTCATCTGGAAAATGGGGCCAGTAGCAGCCTCTCAGAGAAGGCGATGGCATCCCACTCCAGTGTTCTTGCCTGGAAAATCCCATGGACAGAGGAGCCTGGTAGGCTGCATGCAGTCACTGGGGTCGCGAAGAGTCGGACATGACTGAGTGACTTCCCTTTCACTTTTCACTTTCATGCATTGGAGAAGGAAATGGCAACCCACTCCAGTGTTCTTGCCTGGAGAATCCCAGGGACGGGGGAGCCTGGTGGGCTGCTGTCTATGGGGTCACACAGAGTCGGACACGACTGAAGTGACTTATTGGCAGTAGCAGCAGCAGCCTCTACCCCTATGGGGCTATCAAAAGGATTAAATGAAACCATGACACGTAACACTTAGAACAGCACCTGGCCCGTGGTAAGTCCTTTTATCAGTGTTTGCTATTATGGCCATGATCATTATTATCTAAGGAATAGCCAAGGGTTCATGAGTCCTAATCAGTCATTTTCCAAGCCTGGAACATGGCTAAGTATTGCTCATGTATACAGTTAGCGAATAGTATAACAGACCTGCTATGGCTCCTTCTGAGATGAAGAAAAACCAAGTACAGCTGCCACCGTTCAGAAACTCACAGGCTGTTAGAGGATAACAAAAGCAGATTCGCAAATAATGGATGAAGGTAAATGACCTATACGAGGTGACAAGATAATCCAGTGAATCTAAGGTTTTCCTATTCCAAACCAGAGTTCTCTCCACAACTTCGAAAACAGGTTTTGCATAGCTATTTATTCAGATTAATTGTGTGCCTATCACTTTCCAGACACTGAGAGAACAGTGGTGAAGAAGACAAAGCTTTTGCCCTCATGACATTTACTTCCAGTGGGGGAAAAAATAAGTTACATGTATAATCCATTTTAACGTAGTGGCAAGTATAGCAGAAAGCCAAAGCAGGGAAGGAAGGAAGGAAGGTCCGAAGAGGCAACATTTCAGCTGAGGCTTAGATAATGAGAGGGAAGATCTGAGGAGGAACACCCGGGCAGAAGTGAACCCAAGCACGAAGGCCCTGAAGTGAAGGACCGTCCCCTCCGTCTGAAGGACAGTGAAAGAGCTGTGGCTGCAGCGAGCACGGGGGTGAACAGCAGGCGTGAGGATGGTAGAACCCCCTCCTGTGTGACTTTATAGGTCCTCTTGCTCCAGGGGATTCTGAAGCAAACTCTAGACATGATATATTTCATCCTGGGGCAGTCTAAATAATTAGATGATCTCCTTTGTATCCTAAGAGAACCTTTCAGTATCTACGTGGAGAATGGATTGGGCAGGGGTGGGGGGCGGGTACAGTGAGGGAAAAGATGAGTAAGAGTGGCCATAAGGGAATGCCAGTAGAATGCCTGCAGAGAAATTATGTGGCCTGCACCAGTATGCAGAGTGGGTGGAGGAGAGAAGTCCTTGGATCTGATGTATAGATGAGGGTAAATCTGACAAAATTACTGATTAATTGGATGTGGAATGTGAAGAAAAGAGAGATATTGAGTATTACTCTTAGGTCACTGGCTTGAGACATGATGATGCCATTTACTGAGAAGGAGAAGTCAAGGGTAGAACGTGCTGGAGAGGGAGAAAAGCAAGAGCGATGTTCTGAACAAAAGCAGCTGTGAGGGCAAAGACACGGGACGGAGAGCAAGAAGGCCTTACTGCAAGTTCTGACTCTAGGTGCCTCTGCTTCTAGCTGGGCGACCCTGAGCAGATCACTTACTCTCACTGAACTTTCTCATCTAAGTAACATGGGGGTAAACAAAACTACAGCCCAGGTTTGTTTGAATAAGGAAATAAGATGTCTATGTTGTTGTTTAGTCACCAAGTGAGTCCAACTCTTTTGTGACCCTGTGGACTGTAGCCCACCAGGCTCCTTGTCTATGGAGTTTTCTGGGCAAGAGTACTAGAGTGGTTTGCCATTTCCTTCTCCAGGGGATCTTCCCAAGCCAGGAAGCAAACCCACATCTCCTGTTCAGCAGGCGGATTCTTTACCACTGAGCCACCTGTGTATATCATGTAAATTGTAAAGGTGCTGAATCAAAGGTAACCTACCTGTTTCTTTTGTTACTTCTGATAAATGTCTGTTTAAATAATTCATATATGAACCTCAGGTTACATCTTAAATAGTATTATGAAAAGGCTTATTTTTATGTCATTTTGCTCGTTTAATGCTTATACTTTCGAAGGGCATGAAGCATCATTGACATTTCTTATTTGCATTTATTATATACCACTGTTCACATATGTTGTCTCACTTAATCGTTAATACAGACAGAATGGGTGCTCTATGGGCCCTAAACGACTGATGAGAAAATTGAAGGACAGAGAAGTTCTATCAAAGACCTGACATCCTAGTCTCACGGCCTTCCTCTCTTTAAGTCAGAATACTGCAATCCTGTTAAATAATTCACTTGGCATTAGGGCGGGTCATATTGGGGCAATTTCTGACACACAGAATATTGAGCACCTCCATGATCACTGGTTAAAAAAAAAACACACACCAAACTCCAAACACGACAGCTCCTTAGACCTAGCATGTAACAGCTTGAAAGCTACTTCTATACATATAAATTTTCTTGGTTCCCTCAACTTGTGATTAAGCATGGCACTATCATATGACAAAACGATACACTCACTTTATACACTGACCAAAAACTGGAAAAATGGAACTTTTCTTATTGCTCTATATTTAGTAACGTTCCTTGTCATTGTCTGTTTCAGTCATTCACTCAACAATATCTGAGAGTCTGCTCTATACTATACAATATGCTGGTGCTTGGGATATGTAGGAATCACAACTTTTTTATTGTTAAAGAGTGAAAGGAATTATGTTATTAAGACCAGAAGAACAAAAAACTGATTTTTGATAGATAAATTATCTTTGAAAGGAATCAAGGACATCCAAGTTTAATTTGCATGTCAATTAAAAAAATTCCCACTGGCCCTCTTCAGGCTTTCTTTTCCCAGGAAGGTGTATCAGTTTCCATTGTTTGAACCTCTGATAGCTACACGTCCATTTGTATTGGACATAAATTAATAATAGTAGAGAAATGGTTCAGAAGACCTAGTTTTTAAAAATACAACAAGATTTCAACCTAAGAGATGTGGACTCCTACTTCATTGTCTTTCATTTCTTATACCCTCTTTCTAGATGGCAATTCATCAGCAACAGTTCTTAATATCTAGTGGACGATAAGCCACCTTCCTCCAGCTGAGGAACACTGCTGCTAAAGGGTATTTATGTGATAGGGGATAAAAGATTCTTATGGTCAAGAAGTTTGGGAATGCTGGGTTAAACAAAGTAAGTCAGTCTTACTATTTACAGGAGTGCTCAAAGCCTTTATTATGCCATGGTACTTGTGGAACTTCAAGAGCTGGGTAAACAAGCAGCATTTGCCAGACTTATTGGACCCTAGAACCCTAGTTTAAAAGACTAAGTCAACAACTCAGATAATCAGTGTTCAGTCTAATATACTTGGAAGCCCAGGGTTGGGGGATTTCCATTTATAACTGCACGTGATGAGCATCTTTTTAGTAAGGTGCTGATTCTTTAAGACTGGGGAGAGTTGAACAGGGAACAGATGTATGGCTCTGAAATGGGGAGGAGAGACCAGTTGCTATAAGGTATGGGAGATGGTGATGGACAGGGAGGCCTGGCGTGCTGCGATTCATGGGGTCGCAAAGAGTCGGACACGACTGAGCGACTGAACTGAACTGAAGCACCATGCAAAAAGGGACTCTTTTGGCTTTTGATTTCTATGACAGTTTCAACATCTAGCACTGCCTGGCACATAACAGACATTGGATATAATTTATGTTAATAAATGGATAAGTGGAATGAAACCTACAGAAATTTTAAAAAAAAGGTGATATAAATTTCAGAATGAGTGACTGCATTGTTTCTCTGTCTTCAATGATTTCGATTTCCATATCTAGACTCCTAGACAGTGCTTAATTTATTTTCTTAGAACAAAAGGCTGAGAATTATTCCAACTGCCTTTTGCATCATGACCCTGCAATAATCTAATAAGAAAGGTTACACTGCTTTTTTGTAGATGAACCCACATTAATGAGATCTCCTTGAAGTAATCCTGCTTCCACTATGCAGACAAAATTACATTTTCCAGCATAATTATTGTGTCAGTCGAGTTCCCAAATTTTGATATTAATTGTTTCATTTGCAAAGGCAACATCAACTTACTAGTTTGTCAAACCTCTGAAAAACTGAAGGGAAGCTCATTGTTTTTAGTGGTGATTATCCATCTATGCCTCTCTTGTAGTCTATCTTTTGCACATTTTCCTACCAGCCAGAAGGACTGGGCAAGTTTTAGCTCTTGTAATAGGTTTTAAGAGAAGAACTAATGGCTTTCTGGATGTGAGAGTTGGACTGTGAAGAAAGCCGAGCGCCGAAGAATTGATGCTTTTGAACTGTGGTGTTGGAGAAGACCCTTGAGAGTCCCTTGGACTGCAAGGAGATCCAACCAGTCCATTCTGAAGGAGATCAGCCCTGGGATTCCTTTGGAAGGAATGATGCTGAAGCTGAAACTTCAGTACTTTTGCCACCTCATGCAAAGAGTTGACTCGTTGGAAAAGACTCTGATGCTGGGAGGGATTGGGGGCAGGAGGAGAAGGGGACAACCCAGGATGAGATGGCTGGATGGCATCACCGACTCGATGGACGTGAGTCTGAGTGAACTCCAGGAGACGGTGATGGACAGGGAGGCCTGGCGTGCTGCGATTCATGAGGTCGCAAAGAGTCGGACACGACTGAGCGACTGAACTGAACTGAACTGAACTGAACTGAGGATGTGTTTTTAAATTACATACCATTTACATTCTTCAGTCTTTACTTGAGATTTCAGACTATAAGCTCTTTGAGAGCTATGTGGACCATGAATGCTTTGTTGAAAACTATATTCTGCACACCGAAGAACGATGCCTGGAACAATGCGCTGTAAGTTCTGCATGAACATCATGTTTCTCCTTTCACTGAGACTCACCGTTTTAAAGTAAAATCTTTCTCTCTCCCTTCCCCACATTTTCTCCCTCTCCCCTCCCTCCTGCCAGCTCTTTATTTATTTCTCTCTCCTATCATGTATGTGCATCACACACACATACTCTGGAATACAGGGAGGTCTTGCTATACACTATGGCATTTTCCCCATGAAAAATACATAAAGCATGGAAGTTTGGTGAAAATCTATCATTAGAGGAGTTTTGGACAGTTACTTTGCATTGTGCAATGTCACCTCCTCGTCCAAGCCTTAACCTGCCCTGAGCCACAGAACAAGTCTGGAAGAAATCCTGACTCACACTTAAGTCATCTGATCAGAGCTGATCGGTGACACAGGGCTAATCTGTGAACCACGAGACCGAGAGATCTCAAACCCACGACAGGACATTCTCCAGCACTGCTTATCTAGTAATTTTTATTTTGTAGCTTATCTTTATTTTACTAGAAAAAACATATTTTCCTTTTTATTGTAAACTGTTTATATCTACTTAAGCCTGATTTTACTCTAGATTGGGACCATGACATCCCCATAGAGTACTATAGGTGTTACTTTAAAAACACAAATCAGTAGGATAATAGGATTCAGTACATTGCTTTACTAGCTCTGTGACCTTGGGTAAAGCACTGAACATGTGTAAGTCTGATATGAGAATAATAACAGCACCATTGTCCCAGGCTGTTGTAAGGATTAAATGAGATAGATGATCCATGTGGAATGCTTAGCTCACGTCCATTACTGCAGTCTCTGGGGAGCTGATAGATGAATAGCCATGATGATCAATGACCTTAACAAGCTCATCACTTCTGTAAGTCTTCTTTTTGTTTTCTTTCTAATAAGCTACTCTCCTGGATTCCATCCACAGAAGTAGAAGCTCACAATGGGTACGCCTTGTGGGTCTTGTTTTATCTCCAGGCATGAATTCCTCCTGCAGAGTTTAGATAGCATTTCTGGATTGCTGTTGGTTGGGTGATGTCATTTAGGGTAGTCATTTATCTGGCCCCCTGCATTTCTTTCTTACAGCCTATATAACTTCCTTTTTCTTTATTTGGTACTTAAAGAGTCTTGATTGGCTGGGGACTCGACCCTTCATTTTCATTTATCAAAAATTCCTAACCAGAAGGGATGAACACAGAGTTCCAGGGGCATGCTGAGCTGGGGCGTCTGTGCCTGGCCTTTTTATCTGTGAAGCTTGCTGGTAATTGCTAAGTTTTCCCTCCTGAAACAATTATCCCCCCATTTCTCTCCCCACCTCCACCCCACCCCCCAGTTAATTATCAGTTCTGGAATTAAACTGCTTGCCTCTCCTGCCGTTGTCATGACAACAGTTGGCCTGCACCTGCCACTGGGTGAACAGTGGCTCTTTGAGAAGAGGCGATGGCAGTTGCTGGCTCCACAAAAGCCAGGGAGTAAACTAATGTTTACCTGTCTAGGGAGAGAAGTTTCTGTTCATTCCACCTTAGGCAGTTTCCTGGCAAGTTCCACCTCGACTTCTGCCTCATACAAACTGCTGTTGGCATTCGATAAAGAAAATGAAAACAACATTTTCTGATAAAAATGCCAGACCCCTATTGGCTTGTCACCATTCTATCCATTAACTTTACTTATTGCCAGCCAAGACGTTGGAAGATACGGATCTTCCATCTCCTGAGAGTGAGAGTATAGTGTGCAGGTTAAAAGCACAGAATTTTAAGCCTAACAGATTTGGGTTCTAATCCTTTCTAACTGTGTGCCCATGGCCTAAGAACTTCTTGTAATATCAATTTCTTCATCTGTAAAAAGGGGATGGGAATCACTAAATTTAACAGAGGTTTTGTTTCTTTTAAAGCTTTGAAATAATATCTGTAGGTCTGACTCCTATTTTAGGCACAACCCATAAGCAGGTATCAGTATGACAGCTGCTTAGGTGCTAATCCTGGATAGACCTGAAAGTCAGGGCAAAGTTGGCAGCTCGGTTGCTTTTAACCGGTCCTTGTCTGAGTGGCAGTATCTGAGAAGCAGGAGAATGCGGTACTCTCCTCCACAGCGCCTGAACCGACGCATCTAGCGGCCACGGAGGGCTGAGAGATGCTTCTTTGCCTACCTTCTCTGTAATTCAGTCAGCTCCTCCCTCTCTCTACTGTTTTTCTCACGCTCAGTCTCACTTTCCTTTAAATAGAATTGATAGAACCAGGGGGCGGGGGGTGAAGGAGACATGTACTCACCAAGGAAACAAAGCACTTTTCTGTTTTACAACCACATTACAACCTACAGGGAACAATTGGTAGTGGTACTAAGGAGTGGGGGAATGAGGCATTTATGTAAGGAAGTCTTTTTCTTTCCTAATACCCCTGCTTCTGGCTAAAGAAGTCTCTTTATTTTTATTTTTTTTAAATGAACCTATAACCACTCACAGTTAGGTCCCAGGTCCAAATAGGACAGGCACAAGAGTACTGTTCCTTGGCAAAGATGTCACCATTTAGGGTACCCCGGTCTTAGCTCAGCCTTTGGCTACCTTCTTCATGTTCTGAAGCTCCCTCCTTGTAGTTCTAGTTTTAAAGAAACCCGAATGCAGTGACTCCAAAACTTCATACCATCTTGAAAAGAAAAAGCCCCAAACAAAAAACACACCAGCTTCTGCTCCCAGCATCTGGTATAGACACCTGCTGTGGGTTTCTGGGTAAAGAGGTGAATGCAGTTCAGCCATGCAGAGCTTACAGAAAAAGGAAGGCTCCTTGGAAGTTACGGGGGAAAGAGAATTATTCACCTCTTGCCTGCCTCTCACTGAGAGGCAGTAAGAAGATGCTAGAGACCAGCAGGTTTCTCCTAAAATGAAAAAGACACCACTAACAACATTTGGCTGAGGCTGCCAGGGGTGAGGAGGCGGCAGAACCAAGGACATCAAGTTTACTTATTCTTAAAACACAGACTGGAGTTTTGTGACTCCCTAACATCTATCACTGGCTTAGTGCCAGTCCAAAATGTTTATGAAGATTAAACAAGGAAGAAGAGAATTAGGCTCCAACCAGACTATTCAGCACCGGAGCTAACTCAGGGATACCTGTGACATCAATTGAGTTCTTTGACTAGCTTCTTGGACTGCAAGGAGATCCAACCAGTCCATTCTGAAGGAGATCAGCCCTGGGATTTCTTTGGAGGGAATGATGCTGAAGCTGAAACTCCAGTACTTTGGCCACCTCATGCAAAGAGTTGACTCATTGGAAAAGACCCTGATGCTGGGAAAGATTGCAGGCAAAAGGAGAGGGGCAGCAGAGGATGAGATGGTTGGCTAGCGTTGCTGATGTGACTGTTGCTCGTATCTGACTCTTTGCAACCCCTTGGATGCAGCACTGCAGTCAGGGTCCTCTGTCCCCCACTATGTCCCAGAGTTGGCTCAAATTCATGTTCATTTAGTTAGTGATGCCATTCAACCATCTCATCTTCCGTCGTCCGCTTTCTCCTCCAGTCCTCAATCTTCCCCAGCATCAACAACATTGTTGGCATTCAATAAATGCTTTTTTTTATAATAATTTATAATTATAATTACTATATTGCCCTTACATGTGAAATTAAAATTGTTTACTTAGTTCTCTCTTTTGAACTAGACTTTGAGATCCTCAAATACAGAGCCAAAGTCTTTCTCCATCTTCATATCTCTGCAGCCTAGCATGGGGCCTGGCAACAGAGTAGACAATTGAAAATGTTTCTGAACAAACGAATGAAAAAATTCCTCTGCAATTTTACTTGCTAAAGAGATAAGGGAACAGAGCTCCTAAAAGTGACTGTTATTCTGATGAGCTCTGAGGTCAAACATATAAACAAGGTAAGCCTGCCAAGCATCATAACTACGCACTGGATGGCAAACCAAAGTTGATTTAGCACAAAACCACGCTATGAAGAGTGACATCCAGGTCTCTTCCTCCTGGGCCTTTTTTTCTTAGCATTATTAAGCCAAAAAAGGCAGGCTGCTCCTAGCTAGCATTCCCACTGTAAGGTAGGTAGAATAAGCTAGAGTCACCTTGGCTGAATTTTCCAGCTGTGAATGGATTCTCTGGTTATTGGCAAATATGCACAAAATAAAATTTAGCTGTGGCTCTCACAGGCAAATATATGAAAATCAATTACTTTAGGAAGAAGGCTTGCTTTTTATTAAAGATAGGCAGTACAATGCATTGCATGGCTTCATCCTTCATCTGGGTGAGGAGGGGATGAACAATTCACATCAGCAGAAGAAAACAAAGTCAGCTCAGGCTCCATAAGAGGGAAATGTGAGAGCAAAGACACTCTCTGTGCTGAAGCCCAACAAAGATGTTAGAGCCCCACGTGAGGATAATAGGCAATCCTGACAGTTCCACTCAATGTCACAAGCATCAGAGCCATTTTCTTTGGCATGAAGACAATGTAAATACCAAACCACAAATTTACCATCAGAGGATAAAAGATACCTAAGTGTATCACTGACTTATCACTTGTGCCCTCTTATCTCTACAACCTAAGTAATTAGGAAGACAAATGCCAGATTTGAGGACATGCATATAGTTGTTATTTTAGGGCGTGGGGGGAAAGAGTACCTAGTATACAGAACCAAGAAAATTTGTAAAGGAAAACTCTACCAAATTATAGACTCTATAATCTGCTATAAGCAATTATTTTAATTTCACATTTGATATGTGGCTGTATTCCTGCACACACTGTATTCCCAAACACTGGGGGCAGAGTAGGGCAAAGAAGGCTAGGATTTACAGGAAAATAAAACCCAGCTACACAGAGACAAAGAGGTTAAATGACTTGCCCAGGGTCACGCAGTCGGTCCCCTACCAAGAACAGCGGGTAGGTCTGCTGACTCTCCTTGCGCTCCTACTTCCTTAGAAGTTTGTTGGATCACAGAATGAGCATGGCCAGTCACACGGATCTCAGCGGGAGCTCTTTGCCTGAATAAGAGCCAGCTCTGAAGATGAAAAATTCTACAGAAATCCTCAGTATGGCTGTTACTATTTAAAAAGCCATTTTCCTTTTAGTTTAAAAAAAAAAAAATCAGAGAAAATCTCAATAGCAAATGAAAATTTAATATTGATCTCGCTACTTTCTCCTCAGAACACACGAGTTTAAGGGTCCTTCCCTCTCTGACTTCCTCCCACTACACAACAGCTTTCAAGGCAGCAGAACCTATTGCCGCCTCCTCTCCTTGAATATATATTACTTCTCAGCAGGCTCCGGCAGGAGTAGAGAAGGAGCCAATCTGTGAGGGAGCAAACACAAGATCTCCCATAATAGCATAGAGAAGACAGAAAATTGCTGCCAAAAGTGTAAATTGCTTTTTTTTTCCCCTTTGGCATGGGAAAAAAAAAATCACTATGGGCTTTAAAGATACCCTCTTAAAAGGTGATTCCACAGTGGTTAATATCCATGTTCTACACATTAGGACTTCTGTTCCCCCACTCCCTCCAAGAATCCTTGTCATCTGTATAACTGTATCATGGATTTGAAGAGGGACTCCCGAGAAGTGAGAGGCAGCTGATTCTGCAGGGTCAAAGGAAGGCTTGGTTGCCTGCTCCCGAGGGAGTCTAAAAGCACCCCTTTTACTGCTGACCCTCAGGGGGCAGTGTGTGAGGATGAGATGAAGAAATAGCTCCTTATAGTGACAGAGGCTAAGGAGAGGAAAAGTAGCCTGCAGAAGACAGAGGCCGTAACATTTGAACGTCAGCTCAAGTAAGAACTCCCAGGTTAGAGGAATGAGATCAAAGTGATGCTCTGACAAGTGAGTGTGAATCCTCAGGCCTTTCATTCGGGGTCACAGAGAGACGTGGGCTGGCCCCTGGGAGGCAGTCCGCGTCATGGCTGAGGGCATGAGCTCTGAAACCAGACTAGATTTAAAACCTAGCTCTGCTTCTACTAGCTGTGTGAATCATCCTGAGTGTTAGTTTCCTCTCTTTTACAAGTGAGATAATAGCTCCATCCTAAGCTTTACATGAGGGTTAAAAGAGAATATATAAACAACACCTGTGCACAGTAAAACTTTAAAATAAATGGTATCTTTGATGATCATTGTTGTTAAGTAGCAGGAAAAGTACACAACAGAATTCAGAACAAGGAAGAGACATAACCCAAAGCACGAATACTCGGCCACCTCAAATCTAACGAGGTTGGGAAGTCAAAAGTGAAAAGAAAAAAGAAGGCAGGGAGGCTCTAGCTGGCAGGAATGGAGGAAAATATAGATCTATTTCAGACAAATGTGTTTCAAAAGGACAGGGTATTTCCTTTGTTCCGACCACCCTAGAGAGTGGCTGGAATCCATCTCTCCCTGGACTTCTGTGCAGAGTGGGGAAGGAGCTGTGTGGTGAGAACACCAGCAAAGGAGACCCAGGCATGAAACTCCGAGCAGACCTGGAGCACAGCGTCTCCAGATTTATGTCTCTTCCATCCCCCGTGCGGGAAGACCCACACTTCCTTCTGTCTTCCTTACACATCAGACTCTCATTTAACACTGTCAGCAACAGAGAAGCCTTTGGAACAGAACTCTGGCTTACTGAGATGGTAAAGTGTATATCATAAATGTGAGAAATTTCAGATCAAAGGCAATCCGCCCTGAGGTGTTAATTGGAATAAATTGAGCCAAATGGTAGTTCAACGCAAACTGAATGGAACCAGGTAGGAATTTAAAGGGTAAAAGGAAAATTTGACTCCTCTTTCTGCCATACTGGAACACGCTTTTTTCAAGTGCTCATTTTACCAAATAAGTCCCAGTCCAACAGATCCCTACTGACGTCCATGGCAGCGTGGCTGGAGGGAGAAAGCTTGCTGTCTTGGTTGCCAGTAAAGAAACTATTTGTTGTTGTTGTTTAGTTGCTAACTCATGTCTGACTCTTTTGCAACCCCCCCATGGACTGCTGCCTGCCAGGCTCCTCTGTCCTGGAATTCTCCAGGCAAGAATACTGGAAGGGGTTGTCATTTCCTCCTTCAAGGATCTTCCAGACCCAGGGATCACACTCACATCTCCTGCATTGGCAGGTGGATTCTTTACCACTGACCCACCAGGGAAGCCCAAAGAAACTCTAAACACTTCACCACTATCTTGTCAAAATGGCAGGAAGGAATGTGCGATTAAATTCTGAAGCCAGTATCTCATATTGAACAGTATCTCTGAAGGGAGTTAATCTCTTCATAAGGTCCCTCATAAGGTCAACCTGACTCTGGCATGTGGTCATGAAGACAAGATGAACGTGTCCCTCCTAACCAGGCATGCACAGAATATTCTATATGCAGAATATGTACACTACATCGGCTGAAGTGTTTTCTTTATATTGGTCCTGCTTGAATCCTCTCTCTGGGGAAGAAAATCTCTAGGACTCTGCTTTGTCTGGATTTTAGGGAGCTAGAGCTAGTTTGAGAGAAGAGGTGGAGTTTTTCTAAACCAAAGGTTACAGATAATCTGATGAGTTTGTCTAAATCAAAGGTCTGTGTAAAATGGTGAAAAATTGGTCAATAACTAGAGAAGACGTGGATATAGGCTCCCATCATCACGAGCCTGATATAACTAGTCTCCCAGGCTCTGAAACACCTCCCATTCACTTCCCTTTCTGCATGCAGATGAGCATGCAGACGAGACTTCCAAAATGCAAATCTACTCAGGTTTAATTTATGTTTTAAATTATTTAAGCCCTCCCACTTCAAGAGGCCTGCAAGGGCCCCCAGCGAGCTGGGCTCTGCTTTCTTGCCTGCACTCTTCTCTCGTCTAGAGCTAGTCCCCAGGTTGTTCCCCGGCCCTGTAACAGCCCTGTCTCCGCCTCTCCTCTGCCTGCCTCCTCATCCTTCAGACCTGCATTTACACAAAATCTTTTCTGGTTCAGTTCAGTTCAGTCGCTCAGTTGTGTCCAACTCTTTGTGACCCCATGAATCGCAGCACACCAGGCCTCTCTGTCCATCACCAGCTCCCGGAGTTCACTCAGACTCACGTCCATCGAGTCGGTGATGCAATCCAGCCACCTCATCCTCTGTCATCCCCTTCTCCTCCTGCCCCCAATCCCTCCCAGCGTCAGTCTTTTAAAACGAGTCAACTCTTCGCATGAGGTGGCCAAAGTACTGAAGTTTCAGCTTTAGCATCAGTCCTTCCAAAGAACACCCAGGACTGATCTCCTTTAGAATGGACTGGTTGGATCTCCTTGCAGTCCAAGGGACTCTCAAGAGTCTTCTCCAACACCACAGTTCAAAAGCATCAATTCTTCAGGGTTCAGCTTTCTTCACAGTCCAACTTTCACATCCATACATGACCACTGGAAAAAACATAGCCTTGACTAGATGGACATTTGTTGGCAAAGTAATGTCTCTGCTTTTGAATATACTATCTAGGTTGGTCATAACTTTCCTTCCAAGGAGTAAGCGTCTTTTAATTTCATGGCTGTAGTCACCATCTGCAGTGATTTCGGATCCCCCAAAAATAAAGTCTGACACTGTTTCCACTGTTTCCCCAACGATTTCCCATGAAGTGATGGGACCAGATGTCATGATCTTAGTTTTCTGAATGTTCAGCTTTAAGCCAACTTTTTCACTCTCCTCTTTCACTTTCATCAAGAGGCTTTTGAGTTCCTCTTCACTTTCTGCCATAAGGGTGGTGTCATCTGCATATCTGAAGTGACTGATATTTCTCCCGGCAATCTTGATTCCAGCTTGTGCTTCTTCCAGCCCAGCGTTTCTCATGATGTACTCTGCATAGAAGTTAAATAAGCAGGGTGACAATACACAGCCTTGACATACTCCTTTTCCTATTTGGAACCAGTCTGTTGTTCCATGTCCAGTTCTAACTGTTGCTTCCTGACCTGCATATAGGTTTCTCAAGAGGCATATAGGTTTGTTAAGAGGCAGGTCAGGTGGTCTGATATTCCCATCACTTTCAGAATTTTCCACAGTTTATTGTGACCCACACAGTCAAAGGCTTTGGCATAGTCAATAAAGCAGAAATAGATGTTTTTCTGGAACTCTCTTCCTTTTTCCATGATCCAGTGGATGTTGGCAATTTGATCTCTGGTTCCTCTGCCTTTTCTGAAACCAGCTTGAACATCTGGAAGTTCACAGTTCACGTACTGCTGAAGCCTGGCTTGGAGAATTTTGAGCATTACTTTACTAGCATGTGAGATGAGTGCAATTGTGTGGTAGTTTGAGGCTTTTTTGGCATTGCCTTTCTTTGGGATTGGAATGAAAACTGACCTTTTCCAGTCTTGTGGCCACTGCTGAGTTTTCCAAATTTACTGGCATATTGAGTGCAGCACTTTCACAGCATCAACTTCCAGGATTTGAAATAGCTCCACTGGAATTCCATCACCTCCAGTAGCTTTGTTCGTAGTGATGCTTTCTAAGGCCCACTTGACTTCACATTCCAGGATGTCTGGCTCTAGATGAGTGATCACACCATCATGATTATACGGGTCGTGAAGATCTTTTTTGTACAGTGAGCCGCCCCTTATTCTCCCAGACTGTCTCAGGAGCCCTTCCTAAAGCAGCCTAAACTTCACTTAATCATAGCACTTCCTCCAGACTATAAGTGCCCAGCCATGTTGCTTATCTCTCCTACTAGACTTAGGACTCCCAAGGGCAGGGACCATATCTGTCTTAGTTTTCACATATGCTCAGTGTATAGCACAGTGCCCGACACACAGTAGGGTTATGAGAAAAAGAGAGTGGGAGAGAGGGCGAGAGGAAGGAAGGAAAGAAATGAACCGCAACACAAAAGGAGCCTGTTCCTGAGGATGGCTGGAGGATGGGCCTGAAGAGATCCCCTGAAGCTCTCTGGGCTTAAAGCAGGGGCACCTGTACCACTGGGCACAGAGGACAAGGAACGAGACTGAGGCTGAGAACTAGAGTCCCAAGGAAGGAAGCAGCCCGAAATACAGATGTGGGATAACATTTGGCACTAAGACAGGGGCTCAGGATGTGTGGAGGGAGAAAGGAAAAGGAAGGAACTGTATTTGTAAACAAAAGCAAAGAAGGACCAAATCCTGGCTCCAGGCAGGTAACCTTGGGCATCTCACTTAGCTTCTTTCAATGAGAGGCCTGCATTAGATGAGTGACTTTCAAACTGAGTTCTCAGGAACCCTAGGTTTGTGAGAGAAGTTTCACCAGTAGATGTGGCCCCAACTTTAACCAGACAAAAAATGCTTTGTATACACTCTACCCAAGGCCCATCTGAAAAAAAAAAGCTGTTTCTACTAAAACTAAAGTTTGAATAGCAGTGGCCTGGATGATCTTTCTGACAACTCCCAGCCTTAACAGTCCTGGATCCTGTGTGACAGAGGGGGCCCATCTGGACATTGCATTTTACTTTGTACAAATGCCCCTTGAGCGTATTCATAGCAGAGGTGCAGCATTGCCTAGAGCCTGTTCTCACTGCTGAGCAGAGAGAAGCAAAGGTAAGCAAACTAAAATCCAGGTTCACTGAGGCAGAGGCAATGAAAAATTGCACTTTTAAATCTCATGTGGTGAAACAACAGCACAAAGAAGCATGTTTTTCTTCCTAAACAAAGTGTTGTATACCTATGACGTTGGGTTCACTGTATTGGTGTCTTGAGTCAGACACAAGGCTGTTATGGGTCAGAAATAAAGAATATTGGATCCAGAGTCCATTCAAAAAAAAAAGGCAATCCAATTCCAATCAAGAAAGAACAATGCAAAAGTTTATCTATTCAGTCCACCTGATACCTAATTACCATTTAAATATAGTACCTACTGGTCTTAACAAGGTATTCGGAGTGTGCTACAGAATAAAGCAGAGTTACTGTCATGGTATGCTTTAAAGCTTATCTTTATCTGAAGGTTACAGACAGGAAATAGCATAGATTGGGAGGGAGATGGGAATCTTACAAAATAAGATCTTCAAAGCCCCTGGCTTAAGATGGAGATCGCTTATCTGTGCTGTTCCTTGGCTGGTCATATTTCACGGGGCCTGCAAAGGCCACAAATGTCACTCTACTTCAATTCTGAGAACACACAAGCCACAGTAACGTGATCTTACCCGGGTTCTTCCTCGTCGCCCTGAAAGAAACAGAAAGAAGCAACATAAGAAATCAGGATCAGTAGAGGCGGATTGAGATTTTTTTTTTGTTTCCCCTCTTCTCTCCCAATCTGAAAGCAAAGCTTGTACATTTATTGCAACAGAGACAAGCTAGTCGACATCTAAGTGCTAAGACAAGGGCTAATATAATCCTATGTTCAAACTGCCCAGCAGAGATGAACTAATAATCTGTCCTTGCAAGCAGAGAAGTGAATGCATAGACCTAGGGGGCCTAAATAATAGCCTTGCCTTTTATTTGTATGGCTGGCAGTATTTAGTTTTGAGCAAACTGAGAGCCCAAAATAGCAGCAGGTCTCAGGCAAAAGCTGACCAGCTCCAAAAGCATCAAGCTGTTCCCCTCAAAGGCACACTTCAGCCTCAACCTGGCATCCTTTCCCTCCAAACATGAACAGAGAAGCTCTAATAGAGAGCACACCATGTGCACAAGGCTCTAAACTGGGGCTCGGGAAACTGGAATTCTAGTCCAAGCTCCGTTATTTATTAGCTATGAGCCCTTGGGCAAGCCAGCTAATTAATCAGGACCTTGATCTTCTTTGTAAAAGGACAGTTCTGGCATTTGATGAGCCAGACCATTCTCCAGCCAAACAATGACATTTCTCTACTTATCCACTCTTTACAAAAGCAATGTGTGATGGTGATTTGTCCAGGTACTGTATTCTGTGAGCCTAACTTTATCAGTGATCACAGCAGATTTCTTTGAGCCTCTTTTTGTGACCAAACAAGATTTTTCAAATGACACTCAAGCCTTCTCCAAGGGACCTCACTTATCCTTCTAGCGACAGAGTATCTTTGATGTCCTCCTCTTTAGTCATTCAGGATTGGTTTCAATAGAGACTGTATCTCTTAGTTGGAGATAACTCCCCAGGAACTTATTTGATTAATGGACAGATTGACTGATTGATCTTATAGGTATAAAGGAGAATGAGCTCTGGAGTCAGATACTTGGTTCAAATCTTCACTGCATTACTTGCTTGCTGTCTTACCCCAGTCAAATTATTTTGCCTTTCTTAACTTCAATTTTCTAATTAGTAACATAGGGGTAAAAATTGTCTTTATAATATATAGGGTAAGCATGAAATTAAATGAAATAATGTGTACAAATGTCAAACACAGTGCCTAAGACACAGAATGCATGTAATAAAGGTTATTATCAACATCACTAACGATTCAGTGTGATTCATTACGAAGCTCTTACCTCAGGGCACTGAAGATAATAGACAAAAAACCCATTGGGATCTATCCTTCTAGGAGCTCCCATTCCAGAGTAGGGGAATTAGATAGAAAGTGAACTATGCCTAAATGTCTTAAGGGTGCTACCAAAGACATACACAGAAGGCTCAGAGAGTCAGAAGAGAAGTGATAAACACAGCCTCTCCTGGAGAAGGAGGAAAAGGCCCCACAGAGAATGTGGCATTGTATGTCAAGACTGTATATTGTCACCCTGCCTATTTAAATTACATGCAGAGTACATCATGAGAAACACTGGACTGGAAGAAACACAAGCTGGAATCAAGATTGCCGGGAGAAATATCAACAACCTCAGATATGCAGATGACACCACCCTTATGGCAGAAAGTGAAAAGGAGGTAAAGAGCCTCTTGATGAAAGTGAAAGAGAAGAGTGAAAAAGTTGGCTTAAAGCTCAACATTCAGAAAACGAAGATCACGGCATCCGGTCCCATCACTTCATGGGAAATAGATGGGGAAACAGTGGAAAGAGTGTCAGACTTTATTTTGGGGGGCTCCAAAATCACTGCAGATGGTGCCTACAGCCATGAAATTAAAAGACGCTTACTCCTTGGAAGGAAAGTTATGACCAACCTAGATAGTATATTCAAAAGCAGAGACATTACTTTGCCGACTAAGGTCCATCTGGTCAAGGCTACGGTTTTTCCAGTGGTCATGTTATGGATGTGAGAGTTGGACTGTGAAGAAGGCTGAGCGCTGAAGAATTGATGCTTTTGAACGGTGGTGTTGGAGAAGACTCTTGAGAGTCCCTTGGACTGCAAGGAGGTCCAACCAGTCCATTCTAAAGGAGATCAGCCCTGGGGTTTCTTTGGAAGGACTGATGCTAAAGCTGAAGCTCCAGTACTTTGGCCACCTCATGCGCAGAGTTGACTCATTGGAAAAGACTCTGGTGCTGGGAGGGATTGGGGGCAGGAGGAGAAGGGGACGACTGAGGATGAGATGGCTGGATGGCATCACGGACTCGATGGACATGAGTCTGAGTAAACTCCGAGAGATGGTGGTGGACAGGGAGGCCTGGCGTGCTGCAGTTCATGGGGTCGCAAAGAGTTGGACACGACTGAGTGACTGAACTGAACTGAACTTGAGGAAGAAGAATGATTTTCCCAGGTTGAGAACAGAAGTAAACAGGGAGAGCACTGGAAGAGCAAGAGCAAAGCCACCGCGGTTTATAAAATGCAGGTTTAAGGAACTTGAGCTCTGTGGAACTAGAGAGTGGGGATGTGTATGTGCGTGTCTTGGGCAGGAGATGTCGGGGTGGCAGTGGTGTGGGGGGGCTTGGGGGGCTGGGAATGCAACAGAGGTAACAGGACACGGCCACCGCACAAGCCTCTCAAGGACACCTGTGGTCAGAAAGGCGATTCTGCACAGATTATGCACTGGAGGTTAGATAAAAAGGACACTTTTAGAAGACTGTTAAGAATCTGCACCATTGCTGAGGGTGCTAATCATCCAATGAGAGGCGGGGCAAGTGGTGGAAGGAGGGTACCAGGGTGGTGGAAACCTTCTCTTGTAGTTTGTTTGACTGGCATGTCTTATGGGAACTATAATCTAGTGGAAAAAAAATCCATATAATTTAAATTTAATATGAGCTACGTAACTATCAATGACATATTTAAACCTCAACACAATTTTCCAATTATCTTCGGGTGTTAAAACATAATTATCTAGGAGAACTGTAAAGAAAAAAGTATCCAGACTTCCTTCCCCGAATGATTCAGAGGAAGTCTTCACAGTCACCTAACTTGGTATAATGGTCAAGAGACAGGCTTTCTAAGTGAGAGAAACATGGCTTTGAATTCTGGTTCATCAACTCCAACAGTGAAGCTGTTGGCAATTTACTTAACTTTTCCAAGGTTCAGTTTCCTCATCTGCACGTGGAAATCCTAATTCTTACCTCACAGGGTGGCTACACGGATTCATTAAATGAGAAAATGTGTATACAACATTAAGCAAGTGTCTAGTATAAGTGCTCAACAAATGGTGGTCATTATTGTTCTTCTCTGAAATGTTAAACATTTCTAGGGATAGTGGGAAAGAACAGAGAAGATGGGCTTTGCTTTCATTCATCCATTTCTGCTGCCTATAGGTAGGCGATTGTTTTTAAAAAAACAATAATCACTATCACAAAGCATAGGAAAAACAGGGTGAGAGTTTCACTTTTGAAGAAATGAATTAAATGAATGCAAAAACAAATGCACATACATATAGGCAATTTTGAACTGGTCAGCAGACATTCAGAGGATTAGTAATCTTGCTAGTAAAAGGTGAGCCCATTTCTTCCCATTACTTGAAATGCCCACTCCAGTGTTCTTGCCTGGAGAATCCAGGGACAGGGGAGCCTGGTGGGCTGCCGTCTATGGGGGTCGCACAGAGTCAGACACGAATGAAGTGACTTAGCAGCAGCAGCAGTATTCTGAGGGCTAATTCCCATCCTTAAAGGTCAAGCCTCACTCGGAAAATTTTCCTCAGTAGCGGTACAAATGAACTTACTCACAGAACAGAAAAAGACTCATAGACATAGAAAAAAAACTTATGGTTGCCAAATGGTAAAGAGGTGGGAAGGCATAAATTAGAAGCCTGGAATTAACAGATACATACTTGCATTCATGCTAAATTGCTTCAGTAGTGTCTGATTCTTCACAACCTATGGACTACAGCCTGCCCAGGCTTCCCTTTCCAAGGGATTTGCCAGGCAAGAATACCAGAGTGGGTTGTCATTTCCTACTCTAGGAACAGATATATACTATTATATATAAAATAGATAAAAAATAAGGATTGACTCTATAGCACAGGGAACTGTATTGAATATCTTAAAATAATGTATAATGGAAAAGAAACTGGAAAAGAATATATATATATATAAACATGTACGTGTATATATATCAAAGTGATTCAGTTATATAAATATATCATACTTATATATATAAATTTGATATATTTATATAACTGAATCACTTTGACATACACCTGAAACATAACATTGCAAACTAACTATACTTCAATTTAAAACTGGTATAACAAAAGGATTCTACATTCAACTTTCTTCAAATGTTATCCTCCTCACTTAAAAAGAGACTGAAACTGGACCTTATAAGTGAAACAGTATGAGTATGGTTTATGCCAGAAATGGGACATTCCACTCCAAAGAGCAAACTCATACTCTCAAACAAAAGGCCTTAACTTGGAATCAAATAAATATACTGGGAATATATTTTGCTGGCTATATATTATACTGGCAAATAATTCACTGGCTTTAGAATAATCTTCATGAGAAAAAAAGCAAATAGCACTTGGGCAGGTGGGACACCTAGACATATTGTTTTTATCAGCTTTATTGAGGTATAATTTTTAATACTATAAAATTAACTGCTTTAAGATTATATAAATAACTTTAAATTTAGAGTTAAGCAACTATTACTACAAACGTGCTTTAAAACTCTACATACATACACACAAGCACACAGACATGAAATTAGCCTCTTCCTTCTTAACTTCCTTAAAAGCACAGTTTTAAGCTAAAATTATAGGTCTTGCAGTGTTTATTACATATATAAATTATATACATATGACAACTATAACATAAAGGATATGGAAAGAGGGTCAATTGACCTATATAGTTTCAAGCTACGGACACTTTATGTGCAGTGGTTTAAAATTAATTTTAAGTAAACTGAAAATTTAAGGATACATACTACAATCTGTACAGAAACCACTAAAAAATAATGCAAAATAATAGAGCTAAAAGGCCAATGGATATATTACAATGGGATTCAAGGAAATGTTTCAAAAATCCAAAAGAGAGCAAGAAAAGACAATGAGAAGAACAAAAACAGAAAACAAATTGTACAATGGCAGACCTAAATTTAACCATATTAATAATAACATCAAATGTTAATGGACATTACGCTTCAATTAAAAGACATAGATTACCAGATGGATAAATGACTAAGACCCAGCTACCTGTTGTCTATGAGAGACATAAGTTAACAACATAGACAGACTGAAAGCAAATGAATGGAAAGAGATACACCACAAAAACAGTAATCATAACACTAAACTGGCTTTACTAACGTTAGATAAAATAGACATCAAGACAGAGCACAAACAGAGAAAAAGGGAATGTTCATAATGACTAAAGGACTGGTTCATCAGGAAGATGTGACCATCATAAATATGTATTTGCTTAGTGACAGAGCTTCAAAATATCTGAAGAACAGTCGACAGAATTAAAGAAATAGATAATCCCTAATCATACTTGAAATGTAACATCCCTCTCTCAGCAGTAGGTTGAACTAGACATAAAAATAAGTAAAAACATAAATTATCTGAACTTCTAATTGCTATTTAAAGCACATCACACTTTAGAATACATATTCTTTTTAGGTGTGGATATGCATTCAACAAGAAAGACCATATGACAGGCCATAAAGCAAGCCTCAGTAAGTGTTAGATGATTGAAATCATTCAGAATAGGTTCTCTGTTGACAATGAAACTAAACTAGAAACAACAAGGTACATAGGAAAATACCCTATATATAGAAACTAAACAATACACTCCTAAATAATCAATGAACAAAAAGAAGAAATCACACGGTAAATGAAAAAATATTTCAAACTGAATGATAAAGAAATCACAACATAACCAAGTTGTATGATTCAACATAAATATATATTCATAAAGATATTAAGATATTAAGAAGAGGTGGCAAGAATACACGGAAGAACTGTACAAAAAAGATCTTCACGACCCAGATAATCATGATGATGTGATCACTAATCTAGAGCCAGACATCTTGGAGTGTGAAGTCAAGTGGGCCTTAGAAAGCATCACTACGAACAAAGCTAGTGGAGGTGATGGAATTCCAGTTGAGCTGTTCAAATCCTGAAAGATGATGCTGTCAAAGTGCTGCACTCAATATGCCAGCAAATTTGGAAACTCAGCAGTGGCCACAAGACTGGAAAAGGTCAGTTTTCATTCCAATCCCAAAGAAAGGCAATGCCAAAGAAGCCTCAAACTACCACACAATTGCACTCATCTCACATGCTAGTAAAGTAATGCTCAAAGTTCTCCAAGTCAGGCTTCAGCAATACGTGAACCGTGAACTTCCTGATGTTCAAGCTGGTTTTAGAAAAGGCAGAGGAACCAGAGATCAAATTGCCAACATCTGCTGGATCATGGAAAAACCAAGAGAGTTCCAGAAAAACATCTATTTCTGCTTTATTGACTATGCCAAAGCCTTTGACTGTGTGGATCACAATAAACTGTGGAAAATTCTGAAAGAGATGGGAATACCAGACCACCTGACCTGCCTCTTGAGAAACCTATATGCAGGTCAGGAAGCAACAGTTAGAACTGGGCACGGAACAACAGACTGGTTCCAAATAGGAAAAGGAGTATGTCAAGGCTGTATATTGTCACCCTGCTTATTTAACTTCTATTCAGAGTACATCATGAGAAACGCTGGGCTGGAAGAAACACAAGCTGGAATCAAGATTGCGGGGAGAAATATCAATAACCTCAGATATGCAGATGACACCACCCTTATGGCAAAAAGTGAAGAGGAGCTAAAAAGCCTCTTGATGAAAAAGTTGGCTTAAAGCTCAACATTCAGAAAACGAAGATCATGGCATCCGGTCCCATCATTTCATGGGAAATAGATGGGGAAACAGTGGAAACAGTGTCAGACTTTATTTTGGGGGGCTCCAAAATCACTGCAGATGGTGCCTACAGCCATGAAATTAAAAGACGCTTACTCCTTGGAAGAAAAGTTATGACCAACCTAGATAGTATATTCAAAAGCAGAGACATTACTTTGCCGACTAAGTTCCGTCTAGTCAAGGCTATGGTTTTTCCAGTGGTCATGTATGGATGTGAGAGTTGGACTGTGAAGAAGGCTGAGCGCCAAAGAATTGATGCTTTTGAACTGTGGTGCTGGAGAAGACTCTTGAGAGTCCCTTGGACTGAAAGGAGATCCAACCAGTCCATTCTGAAGGAGATCAACCCTGGGATTTCTTTGGAAGGACTGATGCTAAAGCTGAAACTTCAGTACTTTGGCCACCTCATGTAAAGAATTGACTCGTTGGAAAAGACTCTGATGCTGGGAGGGACTGGGGGCAGGAGGAGAAGGGGACAACTGAGGATGAGATGGCTGGATGGCATCACGGACTCGATGGATGTGAGTCTGAGTGAACTCCGGGAGACGGTGATGGACAGGGAGGCCTGGCGTGCTGCGATTCATGGGGTTGCAAAGAGTCGGACACGACTGAGTGACTGAACTGAATTGAACTGATGATTCAACAGTGATTAGAGGAAAATGTATTGCTCTAAAAATTTACATAAAAGAAGAAAGTAGTAAAATCCACAATCTATTTAGGCAGAAAAAAGAATAAGGTAAACTCAAAACAAATAGGAAAAAAGCAGATGTACGTAAAATAGAAAACAAAGAGTAAAATTAGCATATCCAAAAGTCAGTTCTTTAAAAAAACTAATAAAATTAATAAAATATAAGTTAGAATGATCAAGGATAAAAGAGGGAAAATCACAAATTATCAGTATCAGAAATGAAAGATGGGTTACTATTCTAGAGACTGCTGCTGGTGCAACTCTGTGCAACCCCATAGATGGCAGCCCACCAGGCTCCTCTGTCCCTAGAGACTACAGACAATTAAAATATATGAGAAAATATATAAACAACTTTATATTAAAAACTAAAACAACTTAGGTGAAAATTACAAATTCCTTGAAAATTACCTATTTTAACATTTCAAATCAATGTAAGATGAAAAAATTTGACCAGGTCTATATCAAAGAACTTGAATTGGCTATCAAAAACCTTCACATAAAGAAACTCTGTGACAGAGGGTTTTGCTTATAAATTCTACCAAATATTTAAGGAATAAATAACACCAATCTTACAAGAACTCTTCCAGAAAATAGATGAGGAGGAAATAACTTCTTAGGTTGTTTTCTGAGGCCAGCACTATCCTAATACCAAAGCCTGACAATGATATTATAGAAATATAAACTTACAAATGAATATCCCTCTCTGAAGAGGGCTTCCCTGGTGGCTCAGACAGTAAAGAATCTGCCTGCAATGCAGGAGATCCAGGTTCAATCCTTAGGTTAAGAAGATCCCCTGGAGAAAGGAATGGCTACCCACTCCAGTATTCTTGCCTAGAGAATTCCATGGGCAGAGGAGCCCAGTGGGCTACAGTCAATGGGTTCACAAAGAGTTGGGCATGACTGAGAGACTAACACTTTCGCCTCACATCTCTCTCTGAACACAGACATAAAAATCTTTAACAAAATATTAATGAATTGAACTCAGATAACACATAATGACCAGGTGGGAGTTTATCTCAGGAATGCAAGGTTTAGTATTGTAATGCAAGATTCAACATTGTAAAATTAACCAAAGTAATCAGCCATCACACCGGAATAATGGAAGAAATTCACTTAATAATTTCAGCGGATAAAAGAAATATCTTACATCTAACCATGTTCATCTGAATTATTGTTTCCCATGTCTAATGTCACTTCTCTTTCATTTCAAGATTTTTTCTTTGTCGTAAGTTTTTGGAAGTTTGATTTTGATGAGTCTAGGTATGGATTTCTTAGGTTTATCTCTCTTGGGTTCATTCGGTTTCTTAAATCTTTGGGTTTATATTTTCAACCAAATTTTAGAAATCCTTTTTCCTCCCCTTGCTGGACAAGTGACATATATATCAGAGCTTTCTTTATTATCCCATAGATCTCTGAGATTCAATGCAATTATTTTTCAATCTTTTTTCTTGGTTGTTCAAACTGAGTGTCCATTGATGTGTCTTAAATTCACTGATTCTTTCCTCTGTCATTTCCTATTTGCCATTGAGCCAGTCCAGTGAATTTTTCATGTCTGTCATTGTATTTTTCAGCTTTAAAATTTCATTTGGTCCTTCTTTATATCTTATATTAATATTTCTTTCCTGAGATTTAAAAATATTTTTCATTTGTTTCCAGCATGTTACTGCTTATTGAGACATTTTTATAATAGGGATCTTAAAGTTCTAGTCTCATAATCCCTAGTACTGTGTCTTCCTGGTGTGGCCATATCCTGATTTTCTTTCTCATTAGAATTGAGATTTCACTGGTTCTTGGTATAATGAAGAACTATATCCTAAACATGATAAGATCCAGTTACTAATTATATCTATTCTAGCAGACTGTCAACCTATTTAGGTTCAGAACACATATCCTACATCACTTTTACAGCTTATGGTTCACGTCATGTGAGTTTATTAAACTTCTGCAGCGCCATTCTGGTCGCCTCCTTCAGATGACAGAGCTCCAGTCTATCGTCTCCGTCAGTGCCAGCTCAGGAGGAGGAGGGGAACCAATGCATCACTACCAAGTAAAAAGGAAGGTATGATTCCACCCACTGAGTCAGCTGGGGAGGGGTGCTGCCTAGTTAATGCAGGGTGAGAGGGAGGCGTTAAAGCTCCATCTACAGTGCCCACATGGGAGGGGTGATATGAAAGTGAAAGTGTTAGCCACTCAACTGAGACCCCATGGACTATATAGCCTGCCAGGCTTCTCTGTCCATGAAATTCTCCAGGCAAGAACACTGGAGTGGGTAGCCATTCCTTTTGCCAGAGGATCTTCCCGACCTAGGGACTGAACCCAGGTCTCCTGCATTGCAGGTAGATTCTTCACCATTTGAGTCACCAGAGAACCCCACAGGGGACAGTTTGCTATTTCCTTCCTATTATTGCAGAGGAGTGGTAGAGGTCAGAGTTCCACCTTCAGGCTCCATAAGAGTTAGGCATCACGTAATTACTGTCATGTAATTACAGTACAAACTTTTACCTAAAGACTCCATGGAGAAAAAATGACACCCCAGTAGTTTGGGTGAGGGCGCAAAATAGGGTTTCCCTCACTGGCTCCACTACTGTGGCATCAGCTGGGGCTGGGAAGGGATGCAACTTTTTTCATGGTGTCTTCCCCACCAGGAAGACACAGTATTAGGGATTATCAGATGAGAATTTTAAAGTCACTATTATAAACACCAGAATAGGCAGAAATGATTAAAGGGTTTCTCTTCAGTTGAACTGCCCTTTTCCAAGTCCTTTGGCTAGAGAGCAGGTTTTCTCTTGGAGATGTTCTTTTTGTCTGTGCGCATTAGTATTTCTAGCTTGCAGAACACCCAGGCCAGGATATATAGGAAGCAAGAACCCTGCCTCCACTCCCCTCAAGAAAATCCTTGTGGTGTGGCTCCTCATATCCCAAGATCCCTGGTCAGTCTGCCATCTTTTCTCCACTTTTGAGAATATTCTAGTAGGTGACTCAGTATTTTGTCTAGGAATTTTTGCTGTGATCAGTGGGAAGGAGTACAGTGAAAATGAATTTACTCCATCTTGTTCAGAACCAGAACGTGCAATTTGTTTTTAAATGTGAAGAAGAACTGAGGATAGAAGGTTGGAAAGATGGCTATATACATAAAATGAATTAAGTACAGTAAACTGTTAATGGCAGAATCCTGGTGCAAATATATGGGTGTTATCTATAAAATTCTTTCAATTTTGCTATATATATGAAATTGTTCATAATAAAGTGTTGGGTAGGATTTTCTGATCAAAATAAAAATTCAGGAAATTTTTAAAGACCTACACAATGCAAAGAGAAGCAAACAATTCCTCTGTTGAGTGAAAGAGAGGTACTGGAAATTTGCTCTGATCAGTAAGTTACCACATTAGCTGGAATGAGTGGCTATTACAGAATAACAGCTTTGTGTAAAAGCTTTAGCCAGATGTATGCTACTTCTCATTTTTAATAGCTTACTGTGTCCATTGCCTGGTCCTTAGGGCTTGTCATCTTTGCACCCCTCAGAGCAATTCCATCGGAGTTAACAAGGATAGTGAAACTGAGCTACTCAAGTAGTTAAAGGACAATTAATGTTGGGGAGGGGCTAAATTCTTTATTTGAAATGAAAATTAGAGAGAGGGTATCTCTTCAAAATGGAATCTTTATTTCTGAAAAAAAAAAAAATCGACACACAGAATAAATGTGAAGGGTCCAATCTGAGCTGAACTGGGGACAGAGTTACGTCAATGACCTCTTAAGGCTGAACCTTTGTTTGTTTGGACTTTGGACGCAAAGTCCACTCCATTATTAAAGAAAAATTTTAAATAAATTAATTTTAAAATAAATGTATTATTATTTATAATTAATTTTTTAAAAGACACGCAGTGACCATTTCCACAGAGTAAAGGGTCTTAGGAATGCAAAGCATTCCAGGACACTGATTCTCCTTATTCTTCCCACAGATATAAACAGGACATTTGCCAGATGGTAGGGAAAAGCACAGGCACAGAAACAGGATGGACTGAATCCTGGCTCTTTTCTGCTAAATAAACGACGCCTGGTCAGTGTCTATAGGTCTTGGCATCTCAACAGCCCATCTGTAAAATGGATAAAATGAACACTGAAATAAAGATTAACTGAAATGATAAATATAACATGCTCTCTCACCTATCTAGAAACGTATTTAGGCACACACTTTGTTTGTTAATTCTGGAGAGGATGAAATGAAAAGAACAAGTGCTATTCTATTCTGTTCACACACTAATGACAATTAATCAAGAACTCTAGATGAGTGAAACAATGGTCTCTCACGTTCCCTGTCAGGATGACACCAGCAGTACCCGCCTCCTAGATGGACCCTGGCTGCTTTGTTGGCTGGATTATTCTGTGGCTGGGCTCTCCTGGGCCAAGGCAAAATTATTCGTTAAGGCTGAGCTGACTGAGTCAGCAGCTATACTAGAAAGTTCACCGGACACTCCTAGGTTTTCTTCTAGAAAGGCCTACCCTAAACCTACCTGGCATGAGCTTAACCAGCGTTTTCAACATAGTGGTATGAAACCTCATAAAAAATAGCCTCTCTCCAGTGGCTGAAATATAAGTTTTACATGTGGGCTTCCCAAGGCGGCGCTAGTGGTAAAGAATCCACCTGCCAATGCAGGGGCTGCAAGAGATGTGGGTTCAATCCCTGGGTCTGGAAGATCCCCTGGAGTAGGAAATGGCAGCCCACTCTAGTATTCTTGCCTGGAAAGTTCCATGGACAGAGGAGCCTGGCAGGATACAGTCCACGAGGTCGCAAAGAGTCAGATGCTACTGAGCACATGCATTTAAAAAAATGGCCACCTTAATTTTTTTTTTTTTTTTAGCAATAGATTCTAAATGGCTGAATATGTTGTTTGGTAAAATGTCTTAAGATTCTTTTATTCTTGTTACAAAATAACAATGAATGTAGTGACCAAAACTGTCATTTAACATTTACCTTGAGTCTTTCACTGCTATCTTTGATTCTCACAATGCCTGAGCCCACATGCCCCTCAATCCAATAGTCATGCCCCCAATTTATGCAATTAGCTTCATAAAAAGACCAGCTGGAGGCACATTTTCACTATTCACAAAATGAGTCCAGTCTTTTATTTTGGCCTGCTTTATGCTCACTTCCTGACATTCTCATTCAGCCCAGTTCTCATCCCCGTGGTGACTTTATCTATAGGCTCATTTAATAATTGGGAATCTGTCAATTGTCCTCTTCTTTGGCTCTGATTTCTGGCTTCCCTCATTACCTGGGAACAGTATCTGGCCCACTGACTACACTCCTTTAAGGCACAGTGTACACATATTTTGCTAGGCCTAGTTTTTGAGTGCAGACCTGAGCAGCCAATATTTCCAAACTGGTTTACACACCAGTCTAAACACTTTCACTTTTCACTTTCATGCACTGGAGAAGGAAATGGCAATCCACTCCAGTGTTCTTGCCTGGAGAATCCCAGGGACGGGGGAGCCTGGTGGGCTGCTGTCTATGGGGTCGCACAGAGTCGGACACGACTGACATGACTTAGCAGCAGCAAACACTCATGTCCTATTGAAGCTTTCAATCCATTCATGTTTAGGGACCAAAATGGGGGAATTTCCAGAATTAACAAACATGGCAGTCAGTTTCTGCCTATTTTTCATGCTACTGGTTTATTACAGGCATTTTCCTTTACCTCCGCCTTTGGCTCAGCTGATTCATTAGAGGTATCAAGTTGTTCCTTGGCTTGGGCCATCTGAGTCATCAATCTATCCATATGGGACTGGATGTCAGCCAGTATCTCAGTCACATGAGCTGTGGCCATTGCTTCCTGGATATCCACTAAATGAAGGGCCTTCTGCTCTTCATCCGCAATCACTTTTTGAACTTTCTTAAATTCTTGCTGTATAAACGCCTTCATCTGGTCCCGCGTTACCTACGGAACAGAGACAAATAAGAATACGTTGGACACACAAAGACATGGGAGAGTAGGGCTATTATTCTAAATGCTAGGTAGCCGTGGCCACAACACAAACCATGGGTCCTATCAGATCCCAAAGTTTTGGGAATATCCTCAGAACAATGTTTCTCGGATATCGTTGATGAATTTCCTGCTACTCTTTTTGCTTTTTTCATTCTTTAGGAAGTGATTCCTTGTCCTTCCTTTTTACTTTTTTGTTTTCATACCAGCAATACATTACTTTTTAAAAATTTAATAGGTATTGTTGTTCTTTTTTAGTTGCTGAGTCGTGTCTGACTCTTTGTGACTCCATGGACTGTAGCCATTCAAGCTCCTCTATCCGTGGGATTTTCCAGCAAGAATACTGGAGTGGGGTGCCATTTCCTTCTCTAGGAGATCTTCCCCACCCAGGGCCTGAACCCATGTCTCCTATATTGCAGACAGACTTTTTATGTATATTTAAAAAGATAGAAATTTCTCTTCTCTCTCTTTCCCAATACCATTTTCCTCCTCAGTGGGTTAATTACTGTTAACAGTCTGATACATGCCTTTCTGGTCATTATGTGTGTGTATGTGTGTATATATATACATATATATACAGGCATACCTTGGAGACTCACAGGTTCTGCTCTAGACCACCATGGTAAAGTAAATATTACAATAAAGAATCACACAAACTTTTTGGTTTCCCAGTAAATATAAAAGTTATATTTATACTACACTGTAGTCTATTAAGTATGCAAGAGCATTATGTTTGCAAAAATAATATATATACTTTAATTTAGAAATACTTCATTGCTAAAAAATGCTAACCATCATTTGAGCCTTCAGCAAGTCATAAACTTTTTATAATGGTAACATCCAGATCACTGATCAAAGATCAACAAGATAACAGATATAATAATAATGAAAAAGTTTGATATGCTGCAAGAATTACCACAATTGACATAGGGACAGAAAGTGAGCATATGCTGTTGGGAAAACAGTACTGCTCAATGCAGGGCTGCTGCAAACCTTCCATTTGTAAGACACGGTATCTGCAAAGCACAATGACATGAACCACAGCAAAACGAAGTATACTGTATACATACAGACAATGACATTGCTTTTATGTAAATGGATCATGGTGAACATATGGTTCTGTGTCTTGATTTCCTACTTAAAAAGTTAGTATACACAGAGCAACTTCATCCATTGTATTATTTTTAATGCCTGTATGAAACAGGTATATATAGGTATGGACATCTATATTTAGAGAGATAAAAGAATAAATATATCCATTAAATATTTCCCTTCTTTATAGAAATACAAGATATTTCCAAACTTTTGCTTTTATGAACAGGATAGCAATGAACATCAATGGCCATACCTCTTAATATTTGCATATGAATTTCTTTAGAAACCTTTGGAAACACTGAATCAATTTATATATATATTCTAAAACTACTGACTGACACTGCCAAACTGTCCTCCAAAAAAAATGCACCAATTACATTCCCACAGTGTGTGAAGCATGCATTTTCCTACACTTCCCCCAAGAGTGGATAATACCAAGTCTTTAAATTTTTACTGATGAGTGAAATATATTATTGTTTTAGTTTGCAACAACTGCGTAGAATAAATAAACTGTGACTCCGCTGCATTTGGCTAGGGCATAAGGCAAAGAAAATGAGAAACTACCAAATCTGAACTTCTAAATGCCATATCTTGCCAGCAACTACACGTATTGATGTTTCCTCATAACCATGTTTATTTTATGAGTATTTTTAGGCAACTATGCATGCTGAGTAGCTGAGCTAGGAAACAGGGAAGAGGCAGAACAGTAGACAAAAGGACAAACGCCAGTAGAGAATTTTAAAGCTGAGAGAGAAAGTCGCTGTCATCTAAGCGAACCCCCGGCTTTCACAGATGAGGAAGCAGCCCCAGCTGTAAACTTGTAGGAGACACTGAGTTCTCCAATCTTTCCGCTCCCAGTCTGGTGCTCTGTTCACTATAACTGTCTGTCAGAAGGGAAGCCAAACTGGGAAAACCTAAAAAGGAGACTAGGAGAGAAAAAGACTACAGGAGAGAGGAAGAAGAGGCCATTTTCTATTAGCCTCTTAAAAACTGAAATAGGCTTGATACTTTAAGCAGCTTTTGTAACACTGCCATAAAAAACGTCAAGGCAAAATAAGGCCTGAAGGACACGTATCCATTCACGCCGCAAGTGACGAAGTGACGTAAGCCCTCATGAATTCACATACTCTTTGCAGGAACTCTCCCCAGTGCTAAAGAAAAGGGGAGAGGGAGTGTTAAATGTTATTAATGTCCCTCCAAGTTCTTTATCAGATTGAGAACTGTGATGTGTTTATTTATATAATTCCTTTTTATTTTTAGTGAATATATTTCAAGGGTGTTATGCTTTATGGTAATCATTTATCAGTGAATCTGGATCCCTACCCTTGAAATAAATTTAGTCTTATAAGACCTCTCTTTAGAGACTAAATCTTTAACTAAGGCATAAACTTTTTGAATTCCTAAGAAAAGCTCTTCCAAGTGGCTAAAAATGGAGAGCTTAATCAAAACTGACTTGTAACCTACAGAGAAGGCTCTTGCAAGTCCCTTGGACTGCAAGGAGATCCAACCAGTCCATCCTAAAGGAGACTAGTCCTGGGTGTTCACTGGAGGGACTGATGTTGAGGCTGAAACTCCAGTACTTTGGCCACCTCATGCGAAGAGTTGACTCATTGGAAAAGACCCTGATGCTGGGAGGGATTGGGGGCAGGAGGAGAAGGGGACGACAGAGGATGAGATGGCTGGATGGCATTACCGACTTGATGCACATGAGTTTGGGTGAACTCCAGGAGTTGGTGATGGACAGGGAGGCCTGGCGTGCTGCGATTCATGGGGTCGCAAAGAGTCGGACACCACTGAGTGACTGAACTGAACTGAACTGAACCTATTTCACTAGACATCACATACACATGTGATATGAAGTTAAGAAGCTGACATCACAGTCAGGAAAGGTGGGGATTACATTACAGTAGGTGAATAAATCATGGTTTTTAAATTTTAAATTATCTCTTTTCCTTTACTTTACATAGGTTTTTCAACCTTTATTTTATGCAATTAATTTTTATACAGTTTAGGTCACAGATTTGAAGGCAGAATACTTTATAAAACCTTTATGCCTTCTTCTCACTCCGATTCTCTATTAATCAACAATAGGTATTCTCCAGCCTAGTTCAAAATGGCAAGAACAAACTTTTGGGTCATGGCATGCATTTAAATCCAGAGCCCAAGGGAGAGACTCCTCGGAGGATTAGGCCACTGGTAGGTTAACAGGTTGAGTACTCTGGAGAAAGGACCCCTACCAATTGCAGAAATGAAACAGCTTTCAAAACTTCCTTTCAGGTTTCATTGTACCCCATCATCAGAACTCCATCCTGCTATAAACTTCACAATTCTCCAGGAGCAACCAGCCCTTCACATCAGCACTGATGGATGGGAGCCACTGACATCATTTCTGAGTAGGCTTCCTAGAATTTAGGTAGTCTCCATCCTACAGCTTCCCAAAGATGACAGTGATAGTCTCTACTCTTGACTATACTACACGCAAATTATGTCAAAAGAAAAAGTTCTTCATAAGCAAAGAAGACAGAAGGCCGGATGTATCACAGAATGATAAGACTGGTGATGTAGAAGTTTCCTTTTTATAGAATCTACTAGTAATTGTCACACCTTTTAAAAGCCACAGAACTTCCCTTGCCCCAAACAAAGTCTTAATGTAGAACCCCGAAGTGTAATAGAGCCCAAAGTAAAACCACTCTGGTTAAAAGAAAAACCTCCTCTTCCTCCCCGAAGTGCTTCCTGGGGCACTGGAGGTGCACTCCAGGAAAATCGCACCTGAGTAGCCTGGGTCCCCTACACAAGTGAAACCATAAAAAGAGTTTGCTCTCTTTGGTCAACTGATTGTTCCCTAAGTTGTTAAAACTTTAAAGCCCTAGGTTATACGCAAGTTGATATATCTTTCTTATAGGTGTATTCGGTGAAAAAAAAATAGCATTTTCTAAAATTACTTAAACACAGCATATCAAAGAATAAGCAGCTTATTTGTGAATGGTCAGAACTAACTAGTGAACATCTGATTGCTCTTACTAGAGCTGAGTCCAACTTTCTGGTAAGGAAAAAAAAAAGCCCCAGAGAGGTACAGTCACAAAGTATGGTTTAGAAGCCAACTTGCCTCGGGTCTAGGTCTGGTGTACCTTCTGCCATAACATGTTGCCTCTAAGGATCCCTTTCTTCCTGCTTCAAGTTCTTCATATTTATTTCTTCTTAATTGAGATATTTCTGCTGTTAACAGGTTGCTTCTGTTATTATCCCCACTAGGACATTATTTTCCCAAAGTGAATCTTGGGAGGAAGGATGTACATCTGAAGAGTTAAGTCTCATCCCGTGGTACTTTCCATATGCTCTTATAGTTAACATTTCTAAGCCAGACCAGACCCAAGAGGTATGCAGACTGGCACTTTATATATACATAATTAAACACATAAAACCCTGAATTAAGAGCTTGTACTTGGAAACACTACCATTCAATGGGTTTGACATGAACTGGAAGTCATTAACTCATTAGCTGGCCTGTAGGAAACCAAGGATTTATTTACTTTTTATTATAGGAAGATTATAAAAACAACAAGCATACTAGCTAGAAAGCATCATGATGGCTTAAGAAAGATTTGTTCTAGAAAAGTGTTGCTGAGATGAACTGAGAAAGATGGAACATGGTCAGGAACAGGAAGCTACACAAAAGCAACACATCTGAGTCTACCCTGATTGAAGCTTCCAGAAGTACTTGCTCTATTAGTCAAATCTTCTGCAAATAACTTTAAAGTAGCCCATTCCAAAAAAAAAAAAAAAAAGGTTTCAGTGGAACTTTTTCAATGCTATAATCTGTCCTCACTCCCACAACACAGTACCCTTTCAGCATGCCAGTGTCCACGGAAACTTTCAGGTAGGCAATCTCAAAGTTAAGGCTGCCAGTATAGCCTGTGGATTTATTCTGGCATTTTTGCCTCAAGAGAGCTCCTTGAAAACCTCTGCCAAGCTCCAGTGAGGGCAGACAAGGGAAGAGCTTCATCTGCAAGGAGGACAGAGTCTTTTTTCAGTGGATGCCTGGATCTCCCATCTCCTGTGTCTTTTGTGTATGAGGGGAATAGCCAATATTTATGAATAAAACAACTGTCCATTCCTAAGGCTTGGGAAATTATCTAACAGAAGCTTCCCTTGTGGCTCAGACAGTAAAGAATCTGCCTGCAATGTAGGAGAGCTACGTTCATTCTCTGGGTTGGGAAGATCCCCTGCAGAAGGGAATGGCTACCCACTCTAGTACACTTGCCTGGAGAATTTCATGGACAGAGGGGCCTGGCGGGCTACAGTCTATGAGGTGGCAACAAGCTGGACACGACTGAGTGACTAACATTTTCACTACACTTCACTTTTAGAAGCATAGCAGATAAGAACTATGGAAAAAAAAAAATCCCCCAAACTATGAACCACATTCTATTACCAACATTCTGAGAGATGACAAAAATTTTCCTGACAATGGTTAGAAGCTTGGATTGCTTGGATTTTACAATGGGGTATTGAGAAGCATAGTGAAAAGGTTATTAAAATGAACATTTAATCTCCTCCCAAGCCATTTTTCTCATCATCAGAAGCCTCTAGACAAAAGTAGTCATTAGTGTCTTCTTTACGTTCTTTCCTCTTTGTTAAGAGTACCATGTGATCGCTACCTCAGCCATCACTTAGTTATTTCAAGTATCCACTCAATGAACTAATAATGATATTTATTGTTCCAGTTATTATTTGTATTATAAAGACTAGAATAAACATGGCTTCCCTGGTGGCTCAGCGATAAAGAATCTGCCTGCCAGTGTAGGAGATGCAGGTTCGATCCCTGGGTGGAGAAGATCTCCTGGAGAAGGAAACTGCAACCCACTCCAGGATTCTTGCCTTGAGAATTCTGTGGACAGAGGAGCCTGGCAGGCTACAGTTCGCAGGGTTGCAAAGAGTCGGATACGACTGAGTGACTAACACACACCAGGATTCTTGCTTGGGAAATTCCATGGACAGAGGAGCTTGGTGGGCTACAGTCCATGAGGTCACAGTCAGACACAACTTGGTGACAACTACAACAGCAAACCAAACACATCAAAATGTCAGAGGGCGGTTATGTCTGAGTGCTGGAATTAAGAGTACTTTTCTTTCTTTTTCTTTACTTTTAAGTTCACATTTTCTACAATAATGTGTAATACTTTTTCTTTAAGAGTAATTTTTAAAAAGAAATATGGCTCAAAGAAAGTTAAGTCCTCAATAAGACATTAGCAAATCAAACCCAAAAAAGTATAAAAGGAATTATATACCATGACTTAGAGGGATTTACCCCAGGTATGCAAGGCTGGTTCAACATTTGAAAATCAGTTCATCTAATCTATAATCAACAGGCTAAAGAAGAAAAATCACATGACCATATCAATAGATACAAAAAAAGCACTTGACAAAATCTAATATCCATGTATGATAAAAATCCTCAGGGGACTAGAAATAGAGAAGAACTTTCTCAACTTCATAAAAAGGTGTACCAAAAAAATCTACAGTCAATGTCTTATTGTGTGGTGAGAAACTGATTTTTCCAGCTAAGATCAAGAACAAGGCAAGGACGTTTTATCTTACTTCTCCTTTTCAAAAGACAAAAGGAAATAAAAGGTTTATAGGTTGAGAAGGCAGAAATAAAGCAGCCTCTGTTCACAACTGACATGATTATTTATGTAGAAAATCTGAAAGAATCATCAAAAAAAAAAAAAGCTCCCAAACTAACAGGCAGTTATAACAACGCTGCCAGACAAAAAGCTAATATATAAAAGTCAATCACTTTCCTATATATACCATCGATGAACATGGAATTTGAATTTTAAAACACAATACCATTTAAATTAGCACCCCCCAAATTAAAGACTTAGGTATAAATCTCACTAAATATGTACAAAATCTGTATAAGGAAATCTATAATGAAAGAAATTAAAAGAGAAAATAATAAAAGTAAAGACAGTCCGTGTTCATAGACAGGAAGACTAAAAACTGTCAGGGTCTAATTAGCTGATTCAGTGAGTGGCCTGAAGTGTGAAGTCATTGACTTTTAAGAAATACCAGACACATCAATGACATATAGACATCACCACAATATAGTGGAAAGATATCTGCTTTAAGACCTTGTATAACTACAGCAACACCAACCCTCACTATACTGCTCTTATGGCAGAGTAAGGAGATGGGGTGAGGAGCAAGGCTGGGTGACTCAGACAGCATGTCTAATGTTGGCCTGCTTTCTGTCACTGGACATTCTCTTGCCCCTTAATCTGTGACAAAGACAGGGTCTTATGAATCATAATAATGAAGAGAGGGACCATGTGCAAGCAGTGTTCCAAGTGCCATCTCAGACGTGTTTCTGATTTAATCCTCAGGGAGGCAATAATACTTTCATTTTATGGGGAGGGGACATTGAAGTCCCCACTGATGAAGTCACTGATCTGGTGTTACACAGCAGGTAAGCTATGGAGCAAAGATTCACCGCAGGTCAGCCTGATCTAGGTCATCACACTGAAAACCACTCTATCTAGTAACCTCCTTCCTCTTAGAACGAGGATGAGACCCCTGGAAAGCAACGTGGCATGGAAGAGAGCACTTGCGATGGGAAGTCAGCGGCTGGGATGGCATGCAGGTCTGTCTTTAAGAACTAACCAGCTGCTTGACTTTGGATAAGTCAGGGAATCTCTCAGGGCCTCAGGCTCCCGAGCTATTAAAAGTGAAAAGCTAAACTCAGTCTCCCTTTTATCTCTAAAATGATGGAGCTGCACAAATGTTACACTCTTGGAACTAATTCACTAATCCAGATTTGCCTCTAATCACATTTGTTGCTAAAACAAGAGGGGGCATCAGAGGAGTAGGAATCTGACCTAGAAGTTGTTAGCCTGATACACAGTCAAATTGAGAAGTAAAGAAGAATGCAGAATTAACACTTTTCCTATGGCAACGCTGCCCTCTCAAGAGATCATTCTCTCTCCTACCTTTAACCACCAAGCTTATTTAGAAAGTCACATAAAACTTGCACCCCGGTCTCCTCCAGCACTGAAGACTCTCCTGGCTGCTGACTCCCTCTGCTCTCACGATCAGCCTCTCTGTACCATACGCCACTGCTGATAGCCCTCAGTCTTCAATTTCTCTTCTCCCATGGTTTCTGCGACCTAGACTGCCCTGGTTTTATGTTCATCAGCTTCGTCCCCACAAACTTTACACATACTCTCCAGACGACTGTGACTGAGGAAACTACAAGGGTTTTTCAGCCTTGGCACAAGTTACATCTATTGTTGGTATTCGCTGTGGGGGGAAATGAACTGTGCTTTGTAAAATAGGAAGCAGCCTCCTTGGCCTCTGTGTAGTAGATGATACATTGCTCCCGATCCCCAGTTAATGCAAACAAGAGTCTTCAGACATTGTGAAATGCCCTCTGGAGACAAAACTGCTTTCTCTCCATAACTTCCTGCGTATTAGTTTCACCTCATCTTTGCAATTCAGCTACCACCTCAATGGAGATGGCTCCAAAGCCTGGGTTTTCTCTCTACGTCTCCAGTCTCACAATGCCTTTTGATGTATATCTCTACCTGGATACTTTCCTATTACTTAAACCATCAAGCATCAAACGGAATCCTCGTCCTCCTCATCATCACTGCTACCCTTTGGAGCACTTACATATTAGGCACTATTTTAAGCACTTTACATGCTGTTTCAATTAATCATCGCAATGATATCATGAGGTAGCAATTCTTATTATATCAGTTTTATAGATGAAGAAACTGAGGTTGAGTGGGGGTAAGAAACCTGCCCAAATTCACACACAGAGCAGGTGGCAAATTTGGAGCTTGAACTCACATAGTTCGATTGCATAATCTGCTTTCTAAACACAACAATAATCTTTCATATCTTCCATTCAAACCTTGTCTGTTCCCTTCTCCCTGTTAACAATATCAAAGTTTAGGCAGTCACCCCAGCTTTAAACTCTGGAGTCAGGTTTTATTTTCTCCACTAGATAATAGGTGAACTTAATATCTGGAGAAAAAAATTATGACATCTTTGCTTAGGGTCTGGCACATAATGGCAGTCAATCCTTCTGACCAAGTGTCAGAAACCATCCCACACCTGTCTCCACCACAGGCTGGCTGAAGAAGCCTGCCCCTATACAAATGAATCCCTTTTCTTGCACCGTCTCCCATTACTCCCCACTAAATAACTATACCCAACTCTCTAGACTCAAATACTCCACTTAAGCTCCACCTACCCCCATCCCCACCTAGACCTACCTACGTTAAACTAGCCCCACTCTCACTTACACCACTAATTTTCTGAAACAAAATTCTATGTCACAAAGGGCTTCTGAGTGATCTGAAGAAACTCTTTAGGATTCCAATCCTACCTCCAACCTGTTTTCGGCCAGCTTTTTCTCCTTTCTCATTTTCGCTTGGCCCAGAATCCTTGGCTTTCTAATCTTGACCTCAAATCCCACCTTAACCCTTTCAGACTTGGTAACTACATATGTCCTTCAAGCTCTCCTTCTTGGGTGTTTAGACCTTAGATTTGCCTTACAGAGTCTTCAGCTAGGCTTGTATCTTTGACTTGCAGAATCACATTCTCATGGATAGGAGCCCCACATTTCAGCTAGAATACTCCAGCCTTCCTCTATTTCTGCCAGAGTGCTTCTTCCTGAGATTATAAATTTTGGTGCCTGAGCCTAAGTACTCTATTGTTCTTTATCAGCTTCATGTATAAGACCCGGCAATATGCTCCTTCTGAATATCCTCCCTTTCATGGTTTTCCCTCAACATACATAAACACACATGTACATGAGCGCACATATACCCAGAATGTTAGAGACTCAGGACTATGTTTTCTAAAGGCTTGGTGCTGGAAAGATCCTAATAAACATCTGAATCTGCTAATCAGCTGTGGAGTGGACAGGAACTGTGTGCTCCAGTCATCTGCGGGACACAGGGCAAGCCAACAAGCAGCCCCACATGAGAGACAGAGCTAACCACCGCGGTTAGGGCATCAGTGCAAGTGCTCTCTCCTCCCAGGGCTGCTTGCTCACGCTGTCGGCTGCTGTGAATTTCGTGCCATGAGAATTTGATGTGGAGCTTGGTGTCATGGCATTGAGCTGGATGCACCAGAGAACAATTCAAGAGGGATGCTGGGCTCTCTCTGAATGGTACTGCTGCTTGCCCTTAAGATGCTTCTCTCTGCCTGACTCCAGGGTGGCAACAGAGAAAGCAGTCATGAGCTTCTGAGGAACACTTGGCTTGAGTGGACAGAAAAAAATTCTGGGTGCCCCCTGTAGAAATGTGAAAGTAGAAGAATGGGTCCCCAGAGACCTTTAGCACACGTGAATACGAGTGAGAGCATCTACTCCGCCTTGTTTTCAGCTTTATTTCTACCTTAACATATATAGAAACCAGACAGATGGCTTCTGCCTCAGGAGTCATTGTTTAGGAAGTGGGAGGTAGGAACTGACCCTGAAAGTTTCAGGGGCAACTAAACAAAAATTATACTAGTTTTAAACCTCTTAGACTTAAATATACAAAGAAAGCCTATTTTATCTGTTGAAGATTGAAAGCAATTTCAAAACAAGACCCACCTATCACCTCCATTCTGGTTCTCTACCCACACATCTTTCTTGCAAAGATATGCCTGGCTATCTGCATGCCATAGAGACCAACAAACCACACAACCCGAGCTACCAGGAACCCTCAGGAAAGGACACTGAGATGCAGAGCTCCTGTTTTCTGGGTCTTCTTTGCTATAGAGGGTCAGAATGGTAAAGCTGGTGGAGTCTGTGGTGATAAAGAAAGCTTTTAGTGTTGGCCCTGCTCTGTGCTTCTGAAGCTCAGAAAGGGGTAAGTTTTTTCATTTGTAAAACAGGGCTAATAATATGGCTCTCATAGACATTTCTGTGACATTTATACAAAGTAATACATGGGAAGAACTTAGTACTTTCTAGGAACCCAGACGTACCAGCAGAACTGTTCTGCTGGCCCAGGTAACAGTAACTGTGATCATTTAGGGGCTTCCTGCATAGCTCAAATGGTAAAGAATCCACCTGCAATGTCAGAGACCTGCATTCAATCCCTGGATTTGGAAGATCCCCTGGAAAAAGGCATGGCAACCCACTCCAGTATTCTTGCTTGGAGAATCCCATGGACAGAGGAACCTGGAGGCAACATTTATCATGGGTTTTTCCTTTGGTACCCACTGAGCTCTCACAGATACACAGCTCCAGTCAGTTCTCCCAGAGAAAGAGAGCCCACACCCTTGGGAGTAGATTCTAATTTCCCACAGGAACCCGGGAAGGACTTCCTCACAGACCCTAGGCACTGAAGAGGACGGAGTCAAGCCAGAGGTTCCTTGCCTCAGTTTCAGGAGATGGTCAAATTGTCACAGAGCCTTTTCTAGTTTGATAAGATTAGATACAATCTACTTCCATGACATGGACGCAAAGCACAGAAAGCGCAGGAAGGACAGGTCACACTCCGTGCCTCAGCACCTACACAGAGCCTGAGGGTAGAGTCAGCTGCAACGTCACAGCTCGCCTCTATCACATTTGCTCTCTTTGGCTGACTCAAACCCTACGACACCTCCTCAAGGAGCTAACAATCTGCTAACCTAAGAACCACAGGGCCTGTTAGACAACAACAGTTTTGAAAATTCTTTTCGGGCCGCCAAAAGCCCTGAAACCAAACTTCATCATTTCTTATCTGCCTCTCAAAAGTTTATGTTTTCAGGGTTCAGTTCACTTCAGTTCAGTCACTCACTCATGTCCCACTCTTTGTGACCCCATGAATCGCAGCACGCCAGGCCTCCCTGTCCATCACCATCTTCCGGAGTTCACTCAGACTCACCTCCGTCAAGTCAGTGATGCCATCCAGCCATCTTATCCTCTGTCGTTCCTTTCTCCTCCTGCCCTCAATCCTTCCCAGCATCAAGGTCTTTTCCAATGAGTCAACTCTTTGCATGAGGTGGCCAAAGTATTGGAGTTTCAGCTTTAGCACCATTCCTTCCAAAGAATCCCAGGGTTGATCTCCTTCAGAATGGACTGGTTGGATCTCCTTGCAGTCCAAGGGATTCTCAAGAGTCTTCTCCAACACCACAGTTCAAAAGCATCAATAAAAACATAGTATGATTAGTTTCAGTTCAGTAGGTCAGTCGTGTCCAACTCTTTGGACCCCATGGACTGCAGCACGCCAGGCCTCCCTGTTCATCACCAATTCCTAGAGTTTGCTTAAACTCATGTCCATTGAGTCGGTGATGTCATCCAACCATCTCATCCTCTGTCATTCCCTTCTACTCCTGCCCTCAATCTTTCCCAGCATCAGGGTCTTTTCAAATGAGTCAGCTTTTCGCATGAGGTGGCCAAAGTATTACAGTTTCAGCTTCAGCTTCAGTCCTTCCAATGAACATTCAGGATTAATATCCTTTAGGATGGACTGGTTGGATCTCCTTGCAGCCCAAGGGACTCTCAAGAGTCTTCTCCAACACCACAGTTCAAAAGCATCAACTCTTCAGTGCTCAGTTTTCTTTATAGTCCAACTCTCACATCCATACATGACCACTGGAAAAACCATAGCCTTGACTAGATGGACCTTTGTTGGCAAAGTAATGTCTCTGCTTTTGAATATGCTGTCTAGGTTGGTCCTAACTTTTCTTCCAAGGAGTAAGTATCTTTTTATTTCATGGCTGCAATCACCATCTGCAGTGATTTTGGAGCCCCAAAAAAATAAAGTCTGACACTGTTTACACTGTTTCTCCAACTATTTGCCAAGAAGCGATGGGACTGCATGCTATGATCTTAGCTTTCTGAATGTTGAGCTTTAAGCCAACTTTTTCACTCTCCTCTTTCACTTTCATCAAGAGGCTCTTTGTTCTTCTTTGCTTTCTGCCATAAGGGTGGTGTCATCCGCATATCTGAGGTGATTGATATTTTTCCCGGCAATCTTGATTCCACTTGTGCTTCTTCCAGTCCAGCGTTTCTCATGATGTACTCTGCATGTAAGTTAAATAACCATGGTGATAATATACAGCCTTGACGTACTCCTTGTCCTATTTGGAACCAGTCTGTTGTTCCATGTCCAGTTCTAACTGTTGCTTCCTGATCTGCATACAGATTTCTCAAGAAGCAGGTCAGGTGGTCTGGTATTCCCATCTCTTTCAGAATTTTCCACAGTTTATTGTGATCCACACAGTCAAGGGCTTTGGGATAGTCAATAAAGCAGAAATAGATGTTTTCCTGGAACTTGGTTTTTCAATGATCCAGTAGATGCTGGCAATTTGATCTCTGGTTTCTCTGCCTTTTCTAAAACCAGCTTGAACACCTGGAAGTTCATGGTTCATGTATTGCTGAAGCCTGGCTTGGAGAATTTTGAGCATTACTTTACTAGCGTGTGAGATGAGTGCAATTGTGTGGTAGTCTGAGCATTCTTTGGCATTGCCTTTCTTTGGAATTGGAATGAAAACTGATGTTTTCCAGTCCTTTGGCCACTGCTGAGTTTTCCACATTTGCTGGCATATTGAATGCAGCACTTTCACGGCATCATCTTCCAGGATTTGAAATAGCTCAATTGGAATTCCATCACCTCCACTAGCTTTGTTCATACTGATGCTTCCTAAGGCCCACTTGACTTCACATTCCAGGATGTCTGGCTCTAGGTAAGTGATCACATCATCATGATCATCTGGGTCATGAAGATCTTTTTTGTACAGTTCTTCTGTGTATTCTTGCCACCTCTTCTTAATATCCTCTCCTTCTGTGAGGTCCATATCACATCTGTCCTTTATTCAGCCCATCTTTGCATGGAATAGTCCCTTGGTATCTCTGATGTTCTTGAAGAGATCTCTAGTCTTTCCCATTCTATTGTTTTCCTCTATTTCTTTGCACTGATCACTAAGGAAGGCTTTCTTTTCTCTCCTTGCTATTTTTTGGAACTCTGCATTCAAAAGGGTATATCTTTCCTTTTCTCCTTTGCTTTTCGCCTCTCTTCTTTTCACAGCTATTTGTAAGGCCTCCTCAGACAGCCATTTTGCTTTGTTGCTTTTCTTTTTCTTGGGGATGGGCTTGCTCCCTGTCTCCTGTACAATGTCACAAACACCCTCTTCCAAAAACACAAGAGAAGACTCTATACATGGACATCACCAGATGGTCAACACCGAAATCAGCCTAATTATATTCCTTGCAGCCAAAGATGGAGAAGATCTATACAGTCAGCAAAAACAAGACCGGCAGCTAACTGTGGCTCAGATCATGAACTCCTTATTTCCAAATTCAGACTTAAATTGAAGAAAGTAGGAAAAACCACTAGGCCATTCAGATATGACCTAAATCGAATCCTTAATGATTATACAGTAGAAGTGAGAAATAGATTTAAGGGACTAGATCTGATAGACAGAGTGCCTGATGAACTATGATTAGTCTCACTTCATAATTAAACTGAAGGTTCAGTCAAATTAAATGAGGGAGGTAATTAAGTTCCAGTGCTTGAATAAAATCATCCTGTTCTAATATCTGGGCTCTTTTGCCATAAAAGTAAAGGAAAGCATGGCATAGTTGATTTAACTTTTCCCCTAAAAGTCTGTACAAACTCAGACTGTATTTGTATACTATTCCCAACCCATCTTCTATAAGTAAAAAGTTAATGCTGCTGCTGCTGCTGCTAAGTTGCTTCAGTCGTGTCCGACTCTGTGTGACCCCATAGACAGCAGCCCATCAGGCTCTGTCGTCCCTGGGATTCTCCAGGCAAGAACACTGGAGTGGGTTGCCATTTCATTCTCCAAGGCATGAAAGTGAAAACCTCCTATAATTAATACTAATTCTGTATAGCAATCACACAAAGGCAATTGATTGCCATCCCCAGCCCTGTGGCCTTGGACAAGTCATTAAACCTCTTACATATTTGCTTCTTCAATTGTAAAATGAGGATTATAATGTGTATTTAATCAGATTGACTTGGGAATTAAGGTGATATCATAGAATCTATTTCACCTACTAAAGAAGTAAAACAAAAGCCATTCAACCATGGGATGGTCATCAGTTGGATCATGGGGTTGAATGGCAGTTCTCCACACAACCACAGAGACTCAGAGACTTGATGGATTTTGCCCTTTGCCTAAATGCAGGTCTCAACCAGGGGAGAGGCCGGTTTTCAAATTTTACATTCGTGTATACATACAAGCATCTATGGGGCTTCCTCACTGGCTCAGCACTAAAGAATCTGCGTGCAATGCCGGAGACGCAGGTTCGATCCCTGGTTGAACTAAAAGGAAAAGCGAAGGGAGGGGGACAGGAAAGGAAGAGGCCCTTAAATAAAACTCTGGGTGGTTTTTTATCACTATTATCACAGTAAAGTTTTATATCTAGATACCCAGGCTCCTAAATTAAATGTCAAATACAATCCTGCACTGGAAACGTGAAGTGTGGCTGCTGTGGGAGAGTCCTGACAGCTCCATTGCCTTCTTCTCGTTGGCCACGTAATAGGCCTTTTAAGCTCTGGCAGAGAGTATATTATCAAGGCTGCTGCCAGTGCAGAGGAGCTGGAGCAGGGGGAGAAGGACATCACGATGTGTTAATTTTATTAAGCCATTTAAAGCTCAATTCCTTTGATTTCTAACAATGCTCCAGCCCCCTGGGCGGCTCAGAGACCATGTACACCTAGTTTTAAAAAGCCTGGAGTGGATTTGTACGGTGCTTCAGTTAGGAGCTCGGGTGCTCCATAAGAAAGAGAACAGTCAAAAGGTAAGGCAGAAGGGGAAGAGGAAGTAGGGTGGGAACCAGTATCCCAGTGGTATTTACTTTAAAGTGGGGTATATTTCCTAGTATGTCTCAAATGCCATACTTGATTTCTTTTGTGGCTCTTAATTTCTTTACTTTTATTTTAATTTGGCACCAGATAGTTATGCTAACTAGAGTTTGCTTCATAACAATAAACATAATTGCTTCTATGCATTGATTTCTTATTTCTACTGGGAATCTATGGACAAACAGTCACATACTCCCCGAGGCAGATATGTTTGCCTTGACTTGAATGGGCAATAGACACTGAGTCAACAACCAGCAAGGTCACCCTGCAAAGCCCACAGTCAGCCAGCCAGGCAACAACACCTAGCGGTCTCAACTCAATTTATTTAACTCAATTTATTTGCATGTTATTATCACTCAAAGAGGTAGCAATGGCCCTTTGAAACCTGCAATCTGTAAGTGTCACTAATCCTGGGAAGTGTTAATTGACGTAAGTGCAGAATACAGTTAGTTATAAAACAGGTGGCTTATTTCTCTCCACCAGTATCAGAAGGTCTTCTGAACTCTTGGAGGGGTTGAGGGAGAAATCTACACCCACTGTGAACCCTTGCCCTTCCGCTGGAAACAGTGATGGTTCTCAGACTAGGAGACAGCTAGCAGCAGCCACCATTTACAGGATGTTGTCCTGTGCATTTTAAATGGATTACCTCATTTAATTTTCCTAACAACCCTATGAAGTATGTACTATTATCCTCTATTTTGCAGCTGAAAAAACAAACAAACAAAAAAGACCCTGAGAAATGGGGGTGTTAAACACAGGATCTGCTCAAGACTGCAGTTATCAAGGCATCTGTCCCAGGGAGCTCTTAGTAACTATATAGTGTTGCCTCCCCTAACAGAGGCTAATGTTAGATCTCTGGCCTTCACTCCTGCTAGAAGAGGAAAGGGGAAAGAAAAAGACTATTCACTGATGACATTTCAAGTGAAGGGCTGAAAAAAGAGTGACTCAGACAATAATCTCTCAACAGCTTTACTGAGATATAATTCACATGTCATATAATTCAGTGCTTTTTAGTACATTCACAGAATTGTGTGATCATTACCACAATCAATTTCAGAATATTAGCAATCACTATCTCTCCATTCCTCCATCTCCCTCAGCCCCAGGCAACAAGTCTAGTTTCCTTCTCTAAAAATTTGCCTATTCTAGACATTTCATATAAATGGAATCAGGCAATCATGCAGTATTTGGCCTTTTGTGACTGACTTTCACTCGACATGTTTCCAAGGATTATCCTTGTTGCAGCATGTGTCAGGACTTGATTTCTTTTTTTTGCCAAATAGTACTCTGCATTGGTTGGGTTGTTTTCACATTCTGGACAGTATGAATAATGTTGCTATGAACACTGGTGTGCAGTTTCTGTGTGGATGTATGTTTTCATCTCTCTTGGGTTTATACCCTAGAATGGAATTGCTGGATAACACAGCAACTCTTAGGTTTAAACTTTTGAGTAATTGCCAGACCTTTTTCCAAAGTGACTATACCATTTTATATCCCCCCAGAAAGCTCAGTTGGTGAAGAATCCACCTGCAATGCAGGAGACCCTCGTTTGATTCCTGGGTCGGGAAGATCCCCTAGAGAAGGGATAGGCTACCCACTCCAGTATCCTTGGGCTTCCTTTGTGGCTCAGCTGGTAAAGAATCTGCCTGCAATGCGGAAGACCTGGGTTCTACCCCAGGGTTGGGAAGAGCCCCTGGAGAAGGGAAAGGCTACCCACTCCAGTATTCTGGCCTAGAGAATTCCATGGACTGTATAGTGCATGGGGTCGCAAAGAGTTGGACACGACTGAGCAAATTTTATTTTCAAGAAAGTTATGAGGATTCTAAATTTTTCCACATCCTTGTCAAATGGACAAAACTTCTCCTTATTGGAAAACTACAGAGCTGTAGTCCTAAAAGCTGTCAGCCTTCTCTCACTCTGCTGTAACTGACTGGGTGACCTTGGACAAGAACCTTTATTCCCCTGGCACCTCAGTGTTCTCATCTACAGAGGGGAGGGACTGGAGCCGATGGCCTTGGACGTCCCACTGTGCTCTGCATTTATTCATTCAGCCCCATGATGGGAGACAGCCTGACCAGTGCGGAGGCAGATAGTGTGAAACAGGTAGCTTGGCGCTAACTACACAGCTGCGTATCTGGCTTTGCACTAACTCAGTTTCCATTGTGCCTGAATAACCTGAGACTGTGACTATCATGCTTGCCTCAAAAAAAAAAAAAAAACAAATAAACTCACAGAATCTGCTTACACTCTTAGGGAGAAAACAGAAATGCCTTATTAGGTAAAGTTTCCATTTGGCAATAAAGGCAGACTGGCATTCAGGACTTGAGCTTTTGAAACTGGGGTTCAAAGATAGAAGTGAATTCAAATGATAAAATATACGTATATAAGGAATAATGTCCAGGAGATAAAAGCAGGGTACAAATTACGTATGTATGTGTGTGTGTATACAGCTATATAGTTTTACATATATATAAACACACACACACACACACACACACACACACACACACACAAAGAATTCTAACAGGTATATATACCATTGTCTCTTGAACAGTGCTGCGGGCAACCCTCTGTTGAAGTTGGGCTGAAGGTCCCTGTCTGGTTCAGAGTCAGCCCTCCACATACGGGATTCTTCCATACCCGCCATTCTGGGTTCTGTGTGCACAAATCCAACCAACTGCAGCTTGTGTAGAACTATAGTATTTACTACTGAAAAAAAAAAAATCCTTAAATAAGTGGAACCTCGCAGTTCAAATCATGTTGTTCAGAGGTCAACTGTATATAGAATAATAGGACTATTCTATCTAAAAGGCCAAGCACCACAGTATTAACCAGCTTTTTCACTGGTGTGTTTTGAAGTTGACAGTGTGCATCAGGCCGCATACTAAAAAAGCAGAACCGTGAACTACCAAATTAGATGTTCTGAGTGAGGCTCAAGAATCCTCAATTTTAGAAAAAAGTACCGAAAGCTTACAAACCACTGCAAGGAAGCAGCAGATTGGCAGACTTTTTCCCTTTTTCACTATAGTTGTCTGTACTTTCCATATTTTTCTACGAAGTACATGTATTACTTTTTATAACCGGCGGATGAGAAAAGGGGAAACTGTTTTGTTTTTATAAAGGCAGGGAGTTGGTGAAAGATGGCAAAGAGCCTGCTTCTCTTTTTTTCACTGCCCCAGTATCTACATGTGATGAAAAGAGGCCATATTTGCTTCAGGGTCATTTCTATGCCTCAGAGCCTAGACTGGACCTGAGAAAGCACTGGTACGTTTCCTAAAAGAAGGGTGAGAGGGAAAGAAGGTAAAAGAAGGATGTGAGGGAAAAATAGTGAAGAGTCATATCACTAGACAGGCTATGTGTATAAATATCAACTCATCCATGGGTTCAACAATAGTATGGGGTATGTAACATGAAACAGGATGATCTGAAGTTAAGCTATATTCCCATCACTTACTAGCAAGCTGTTTAACACCTCTGAGTCTTAGATTGCATGTCCATAAATAGGGGAAATAATAATATTTCTTTTCATATGGTTGTTGTAGTAGATAATACATATCTATTACTACAGGGCTTCCCAGGTGGCTCAATGGTAAAAGAATCCACCTGCCATTGCAGAAGACATGGGTTCAATTCCTGGGTCTGCAAGCTCTTCTGGAGAAGGAAATGGCAACCCAGACCAGTGTTCTTGCCTGGAAAATCCCATGGTTGGGGAGCCTGGTAGGCTATAGTTCATGGGGTCACAAAGAGCTGGATGTGACTAAGCAAGCACAAGAAGAAGAAAATCTATTACCGTGTGCCAGGTACCATGCTCGTAGGGCTTGAGGACACAGAGATAAACACAGTTCATGTCTTCCAAGATTACTGTTTATAAGTTTTTTATTTAAACTGAAGAACTAGGTCAACAATTCTAATAACCCTCCAACCAAAGAAACACTTTTGAATGTCTAGAAATTTAATAACTGGGGCATCTTAATTATTTGCTTCAGATAGTTGATTAAATACTGCCTCAGTGAATACTTCTATCTTGTGGCAGGACAAGGACTGGCACAAGGCCTGGCTTGACCCAGCTGATAACAAGACACTAAGAATTCAAGTTCGGTTTGGCTTCTATCCATTACCATTTGTACATGCAAAACCTGTCATTTTAACAATAGTCTGATTAGCACTGGAGTGAAGGTCTGTCCTATGTTCTATGTCAATGACATCAGCTATTAAAAAGTACCATAAAGTCCTCTTTCAATTATAAAATGCTCTATAAATGCTAAATAAAAATAAAATAAGAAAACAATCCTCAGTTCTATTTAATTTCATGTTGCTAGACAATTCTTTGGTTTCACACTTCAGTAAGAATAACTTTAGAGATCAGAGAAAAAAGGAAAAGAACCTGATTGTATTCTAGACAGTCTTAGCATGATTAGATCTCATGTTTAATTCCACTCCATTAAGAGAGAACAATGTGAGCCACTTGGCTCAAGTTTAAGATGCTTTTTTGAGGATAACTTCTTAATAAATCAGTATAAATTCTAGACACACAAACATGGTTTAACTGTTTGTTTCAAGCACACTAGCTATAGGAAGCAGTCAATGGTGCCTCTTCTATGGAAAGAAAAGTAATCAATATATAATGGAGAAAATGGCTATCATTAACTGCATGATGAGAGGTTGGTTACACTGAGCTTAGCATGTTATACTTTTGATTCAATGCTTTCTGGGAGACTGAGCAGAGGGAAGAAAAGGAAAGGAATCGATGTGTTTTTTAAGTTTCAGGTTTCCCCTGGGTAAACTATGAAAGATGATTGCATAGTCACTACAAAGGAAAGCTGTGACAGAACTCATGTGCTTTAAATTTCCTAAAAATCCAGCCTGGACATATACACACACATACAAACCCCTAATTAACTACATCTTTTAGTTTCCCTAAAGTCTAGAATAAATGTAAGAAATCTAGGGACTAAAATCCTGCTTTGTGCAACAGATGTTTCTGAAAAGTTTGGCTGCAAAAAAATGTTTGCAAACTGGATCATGTCAAACACATGAGAATTACTTGATAGACAACTTCCAATTAAACATAATAAAGATTGCTATTAAAAATAATTTCTTTCCACTGTACACAAGTTCTGGATCCCTGGAGGTCTGTCCCCTTTAAAGCTAGGCTCACCCCAGCAACACGCAGACACACAACCTCATGTGGACCTGTGCCTTCTTTACCAACCATCACCGGTGCTCTTTCCCATGCGCAGGCTCAATCCTAGTAGCTGGGATTTGATATCTCTTGCTGTTCCTCTGGTCTTGGAACTCAGCCCACTCCTAGACCATGACACTTTGATCATCCTTCCTCACTCCTGACCAGAACTCCTTCCCCTTTATTTGGCTTTGTTGCTTCCCTGTTGGACATAACTGTTTAAAGGAACCCTGTCCTCTCAGGGAGCCTGAGCTGATGACTCAGCTCACCTCGCTTCCCCTCTCTTACTCCTCTGCTGCCTCAGCTCAGTTTGTTTTCTAAGCCTAGACTTTTATGTATTTCGTTTGTTCCAAGGTTGAAATCATTTGGAGTTATTTACAAGGGCTCTTCTGGCTATTTGCAGAAAAGAATGAAAAAAAACAAAAACAAAACACAAGAGGGCAGGAAAATAAGGAAAGTCCAACACAGTTTCTAGTCCCCCCAGATTCACTGAATCAGAAACTCTGGGTTGGGTCCGGTATGCTATATTTTAATAAGTCCTCCAAGTGATTTTCATGCACACTAAAGTTTAAGAACCATTGATTGGAAGAAAAGAGGGTATCTGACGAATATTTTGGACAAAATGAGGCATCTCATTTAGAAGTCTATATTACTGACACTGAAGAATGTTTTAGACATTCTGTGTCTTAAGCCACAGCTATGGCATAATTTTTGTAAAATATCCTAGAAACGTTTATTTCTACATGAAAAAAGGTCTAGAAGGTTACATAGCAAAATGTTAACAGTGGTTAACTTGAGGGAAATTCATTTTAATTTCCTTTATGAATATCTGTATTTTTAATCTATAAGCATATATTATTTTATAATTTTTTTTTTAAAAAAGGTTAATCTAGGCATCTTCCACTTCTCTCTGGCAAAACTGAGATGTGAAAATTAACTCAGTCCCCAGCAGACCTCAGTATCTGGACTAATCAAGTTTTGTGAGGCTTTAGGGAATTCCTGAGGAAGTGAGGCAGAGAGAGTGCTCAGTGCTCCATGACTTAATCAGTGCTTCTACGTAAAGCTGCCACACCCGGAAATGACAGGTCCCAAAGCCTGAGAGATTTTGCCCTTCTTAAATAGGCCAACATAAGAAAGGGGTGGTAGGGTTAGGAGGGAAGACAGAACAGACTAAAAATGCACGGATTCTTTTGGAAGACACCGGTTTATTTCTGGGAAATTTTTCTTTGTTGCAGAAATCATGTATTTAAGTGTCCCATTTTTCATCCCCTCTTTGTGATCTGACAGTCATTCTGCACTGACCTGGGTCCTTCTTCAAGCTGGCTCCAGGTAAAAAATGGCACACACAGATGGTGGGCGAGAAAGGGGCTTGACAATAAAACAGACTGGCGGGAAATCATCCAGGATGAGATAAAGAGAAGATGAAAGAAAGGTGAGTGTGCATAAATATCCTCAAGATCAAGCGAGGTCCTAACAAATATCCTTTAGCTTATGATGCATCGTGGGAAAATCCCAAGGCTTCCGTGGGTTGCTCGCAGGAGACTACTCAGTCCTTTCAGCTCTGGCAAGTTTCCCATCAGATGCACTATATGCATCATAAAGGATCCCAAAGCACTTCACCTGTATTGTCATCAGGCACAGAAGCCACTCAGTGTAATCGGTACACATCCTCTTGCTCTTCACTGCCTATAAGCATGTGGGTATGGCAGAAAGAGGAAATACATTTGTTTCCTTCAGGATAGCTGTTGTCCCAGAAACCAGAGAAACTTGGTTAAAAAAAAAAAAAAGGCTTTCTGCTATCTTTAATAATTAATTGGTTCACTTTCACTAAAGGAAAACTAATGTAAGTAGTTTTGAGGGGGTCTTTCTACTTTGAGCTACCAAAATTGACAAAAGTTACTCTATTTTTTTTTTTTTTTTTTTGTATTAAGATGCTCTGGAACCCTAAACACACCAGAAGGCAAGAGGTGTTACTGATGTCCCAAGAACTTTCAATGCTGTATAAAATGAAAATTACTTTGTAGACTGGTGACTGCAACCACCTTTTGAAGAGCCTGTCATTGTCTGCGGCTCTGCCTCATACAGTGTTTCACAATAGAAAACGGAAGCGTAATGTGATTATATAGGAGAACGGAGATGAAACCCAGTGCTTGCAGCATAATAAAAAAGAACACAAACACTGGAATCAGATTTTGAATCTCAGCCCTAAATTATACTCTAGTTGGGGCTAATGGCCCTCTCTCTGAACCTCAGTGTTCTTATCAATAAAATGGGAATAAAAGCTAATGTACAAGGTTACTGCAATGATCACAAGCGTGTAAGAGGAGAGGGAGAATGAAGTTAGTGCTTCATGGCACAGTTTCGGTTTGGGATGATGGATAAAGTTCTGGAGATGGAGAGTAGTGATGCTGCATAACAAAATGAATGTACTTAACGTCATGGAACTGAACACGTTAAAATGATAAGTTTCATTTTGTATATTTTACCACAATTTTTTTAAAAGGTATGCAAAGATCCTAGCACAGTGTTTGGCTCTTAGTAGGTGCTCAGGAAATGCTAGTCTAATTCCTCTTATAAAATTTTTTAATTAAAAAAAATGACAATACAGAAAGTCAAATAAAATCATCTTCCTTTCTCTCTTAAATTGGGAGAGGCTCTGACTCTCAGGCAAAGCCAACTGGCACCAGTACCGGGAGCGCCACAGCGAGCGTCTGGGTAGGAGAAGGGAGGCTGCATGAGTCATAATCCCTCAGGCATGTTCAGTTCCCCATCCACCCCCAAACCCTGGTATGGCACCTCCCGGAACACCAATCCTAGAGCACCCCCAACATCTCGCAAAGAAAGCTGGGAAGCTTAAACCATTTCCCACACCAGACTCCAGGTCATGAGGACAAAGGCGTTCACTGTGGCAGCTGGTTCCTGTAAGTGGGAGAGTGACAAGACGCTCGTACTGAACACCAACTGCATAGGCCTGAGCTTATTCCAGTCCCCAGCATTAAGCTGATTGTGTCTCTGATGCCTGTGGCTGGATTTAATGGACACAGGGACCAGTAGTCTCAAAGGCCCAGTAAAGGAAGATTAAAAATGCACTTGTCTGCAGTTCAGAGAAAACAATTAATGATTATGTGTTGTAAGTCATAAAATAGAGAAGGGGAAAAATAGATGACTTATCTCTAGGCACATTAGAACACTGCTTTTGATGGGCAGGCTTAATTAATCTTGATGCAATGTTCAGACAGACTGTCATTAACATCCCTCGAATTTAGCCCAAGGAGAATGAAATACTTGGGGTACCAATATCCAATTAAATCCAAAACAATACTTACTTTAGGGTCTGAGCTCTTGAACTTTAACCTTTCCACCAACTCTATCATAGCCGCCTTCAGTCCGCCTGAGTCTTTGCTCTAGAAGAAAGGAAAGTCAGGGGTCATTAGACAGCACTTTGTTACTCTCTAGAACACAAACAGTATTTCACGGGACAATGAAACGGAAGGCATTTTTTTCCCTTCCTATCAGCAAGAAGACTAAACGACTAAGGAAAGCTGTGTTGCCCCTTTTCCTCTTCTCTATGGACAAAGGCGGTTGGGACATAAATTGCCCAGTGACCTGAGAGAACAATTGGAATGAAAATTAAACACAATTTGTATAGGGTGACTCACTGCTTCATCTCAGGGCTCAACTGTGCCATTATCCCCTGAGGGCCAAAGCTTTGCAAGAGATTTCTATCCAAGATGTCTATTTTATGACTAAGTGATTTTGATTTTAAACTTTTACATCACAAATACAGATGTATGCAATACTAAATATTCTTACAAAAATAAAAACAAACCAAAAAAATGCCCCAAGATTTAACTGGAAATGGCATTTCAGGGTGCTGGTTGAACACAGGTTTTTGAGTCAGACATAAAACGTTTCAAATTCGGGGTCTACGTTAACTAGTTAACTAACCTCAGGCAGGTTACTGACTCTCAAAACCTCCTCCCTTTTCAACAAAATGAAGATTATAACAAGGGTTGTTTTGAAGCTTAATTGAAATGGTGTTTGTAAAGGCATGAGCATAACATGTAGCACCAAGTGAGCGCTCAATAAATGTCCCCTATTATTATTGTTGTTGTTACTGCATTATAATGATTTAGCCTAGCACCGGCCAATAGAAATATAAGCCAAAAATGCAAGGCACGTATATAAGTTTTCAAGTAGTCAAAATAAAAAAAAAAAACAAAAACGGAAATTTAATTCGAATACATTTTACTTAATTCAGTATACCCACAATATTATCACCACAACATGTGGTTTCAACATGAGGTAATGTTATACTTTTTTTTTTTCATACCAGAGCCTTGGAATCTAGTGTGTATTTCACACAGCCCAATTCAATTCGGACTCACCAAGTTTCAAGTACTCTAAAGCCACGTATAGCTAGTGATCGCTGCACTGGTTAGCACAGACTGAAAGCACAGACTAAAGCTGCACTGCCTGGTTCAAGTCCCAAATCTACCACTAGGTCTGCGTGACCTCAGGCAAATCACACAGCCTCTCAGAGCCTCAGCTGCTTTATCTCTAATATGAAGCTAATAACAGTACCCATTTCAGAGGGCTGTAGTAAGATAAAGCAAGCTCACATACATCAAGGTACTTGGAACAGGGCCTGGCACGTGGTAAAGACAATGGATGTATGAGGTGTGTTTATTATTGTCCGTCTCCCTCACAATATTTAAAACTCCTTAAAGGTAATAACTCCATCTTTTCTCTGTATCTGTGTCCAGCATCAAGGCGTTTTAAAAAGTATGCTGAACAAATGAATGAATGAATGAATGAATATTCAATCTTAAGATACAAATGCCTTAATAATAATACATGTGTATAGCATGAGATGGAAAGTCACATGAATTAGTTTGTTTTCTTATCTCAACTCCTTGGGGATAGGACAGGATCTTTACCCTCATTTCACCAGTGATGGAAAGGAGGAATGAGAAAATCAAGTCATTTTTCTGGGCAAGGAACAATAAATAAGTGTAATATAATCAAACATGACAAATATCTGTTCTTCAAAATTGGCCTCAGACTCAGTGATATTTTCCCAATTTGGGAGGAAAATTCCAATTTCTCCAAAACAGGGCATACTTAGTAAGTCTCCATCATATAGATTAAAATAGACTAAAGCCTAAATCCTTTTTCCCCTCTCTACCCTCCATTCTCTCCCAAGTCTACAGTAAAAGTCTGATGTAACCTAAGATGGATATCTGCTTTAGATGTGCTCTCCAGACGCAGCTGACATTCCCACCCTAACTGTGGTTCTAAGCTTTAGTCCATATTTTCAGGATGATGACATCACTTCCCAAATTTCATCACCAATTTAAATCTTTAATCTCTGGTCTCACAGCAGACAGGTGGGAAAAGGACTCTGGAGGTCACATAGCAAGAAGTGCGTGAGACCCAAAGTACCTAAAGAAGGGTTAAATTGCCAGACACAATCCTGCTTTTATGAGATGATCAGACAGTAACGCCTGTCTGGTGATATCGTTCCTCTAACCTGCTTCTCATTGGCCGAACAAGCAGGTCACTTGTCCCTGGAAAGCTCTATTCCCCCACATCCCAGCTGCCAGCACCCATTTTAAGCTCTCAGCAAGAGCGCTGATGTATTATGACTTCCTCACCGTCCTGCCTCCCCCCACAGCTTAGAGAACAGAAAGGAATGCACTAAGCTGTGTCTCAAAACACTCAGAAGAGAAGCAGGATGACGAAGGAATCCCTAAGAAGCAGACAGCCTGTTTGCCGGCAGATGTGCCTTGTGAGGGGAGATAAGGGAACCCTTAGACTTCTTTCATAAAAATCCAGTGGGTCAGCGGAATCCTTCTTCCTTTTCACAAAGCAATAGCAGCACTGCCTGCCAGGCAAGTGATAGAGGAGAGGCAGAGACCCTTCCTTCAGGAAATTTACCCAGACCACTCCCCACCCCGCTCTCTTTGAGAATATTCTCAAAGATAACTGGGGTCTATATGGAGCCAGCCTCTAAATGAGTGGTGAAAAAAAAAAAAAAAAAAGTCCCTAATGGCTTAAGAAAAAAAACCAAACTACCCTCCCTCCCAAATAAGCAGTTGGGAGACTCTCCTCTGACAGCTGCAGGGCTGAGGCAAGAGTTAAAATGGACTACCCTGGCCCCAAAGCCATTGCCTTTCTTTTTTCACACACCCCGGTCCCTTCCTGCACCTCAACAAGCCTTGTACACAGATGCTCTGGCTAGTACACCCAAGTTCTGGGAACATCTCTTTCAAACCATCACCCTGGGCCACACCTGGAACGTAAGAATGCACTTATCAGGGGTGGGGTCTATTGGTTTGATTCATCTTTTGGAGGATGGGCTCAGAAAAAGCCTCTGCAGGCCCTGAGAGCAGGGTCAGGACATTTCATTAGGTAATTCTTGGATTCTGGATACTTAGGAGAGTGGTCTAGAAGGGCGGGAGGGTGGGGGGAGGGTGGTGGTGGTGGTGTAGTCGCTAAGTTGTGTTCGACTCTTGCAACCCCATGGACTGTGGTCCGCCAGGCTCCTCTGTCCATGAGATTCTCCAGGCAAGAATACTGGAGTGGGTTGCCATTTACTTCTCCACTAGAAGGGGGCAGGCATGGGCAAAAGAAGGGCCCTCTAAGGCACAGGGCAGGGGCACAGGTTGTCTATGCCTAAGGTGGTATTTGAGTATGAGTGTCTCCAAAGCATCGTGTGGTATTGTATTTTAATAGTTTGCTGAGGGCACCCATCAGTCAAAAGATAACTGGAATAGGTCATACTTACATACTTCCCTACTGTGGTGGAATGGAAGAGGTACCTCTGAAACTTGTGTTCTAACTGAGAAGTCAGAAGAATTCTAACTTTGGACACATGTGGATCCATAAACGGCCAGATTCTACTATGTCAGTCCTTGGGGCAAGCACTGTGAGTGGTGATGAAGTGAGTGTCTCCTGATGCTGCTCTTCCTCACCTCCTTCCCACATGTGAGCCTATCCTTGTTTATGAACCTCTCTCCTCCCCCAAGAAGAGTGTAGATTAAAACAAGACAAGTGCTCTGTTGCGACACCCACCCCTCAAATTACAGAGCTGGTCAGCAGCAAAATCAGGATCAAAAAGACCCAAATGACAAAGATTTGTAACATATACAAGAGAAGAGGCTGGTATCAGGAACACATGGAAAAATACATAAGGGATTCCTATAAATAAGAAAAAGCCAAATAAGCACAAAAGAAATCCCAACACAGGATATGAACATAATAGAAATGTGAAATGGCTAATACACGTATGAAAAGATGTTAAAAGATGCTCAAACTTACTTGTAATTATGATATCATTTCTTATCCATCATACTTATCCAAATCAAAAAAAAAAAAGTTTTGATTTGATAACACCAAGCAATGAGAGACTTTGGGGAGGTAGGGAATTTTCATATGTTGCTGATATAACAAAGCTACTTTGAAATCACATGCCAAGGGAGTTCATTTTTCACCTTCTTCCCTTGAGAAACACTAACATGTGTCAAGGAGGTATGCCCAAAAATAATTTTTGCAGCACTGTTTTTAATAGTAAAAACCTGGAAATATCCTAAGCATCCATCAATTGTGGGTGGCTAAATAAACTATGGAATTAAAAATGAGGTCTGATATGGCAAATGAAAAGAATGAAGTAGACCAGTGTATACATGGCAATGCACAATGCTGAATTTAAAAAAAAACTTTCCAAACAAGGCATACTATATCATTTATTTGTCCATCAGCAGATGAATGGATAAGGAAGCTTTGGTACATATACACGATGGAGTATTACTCAGCCGTTAAAAAGAATTCATTTGAATCAGTTCTGATGAGATGGATGAAACTGGAGCCGATTATACAGAGTGAAGTAAGCCAGAAAGAAAAACACCAATACAGTATACTAACACATATATATGGAATTTAGAAAGATGGCAATGATGACCCTGTATGCAAGACAGGAAAAAAGACACAGCTGTGTATAACGGACTTTTGGACTCAGAGAGAGAGGGAGAGGGCGGGATGATTTGGGAGAATGGCATTCTATCATGTATACTATCATGTAAGAATTGAATCGCCAGTCTATGTCTGACGCAGGATACAGCATGATTGGGGCTGGTGCATGGGGATCACCCACAGAGATGTTATGGGGAGGGAGGTGGGAGGGGGTTTCATGTTTGGGAACACATGTAAGAATTAAAGATTTTAAAATTTAATAAAAAAAATAAAAATAAAAAAAAATAAAAAAAAAAAAAAAAATAAAGAAATATAAAACTATTCTATGGGTTACATATGTATGTAAAAGATTAGAAAAGCAATGACTTGGGGCGACTGGTAATGGGAATACTGGTAGGAAGCGTCTTAGACTTACTTAAATGTATTCCTATTGTCTAATTAGGATTCAATACACAAAAAGGAGTAGGGGGGAGGAAGGGAAGACCAACCCAGAGTTTCTGCTTCGAGTGTCTCTCTCCTTGAATTTGCCTGCGTATAAATACCAGGGCACTTGTTCCCTTTGCAGCAAACATGAACCAAAGGTGTCAGAGAAGATTCTCCACCTAGGATTCATATATTGATTTCAGGGAGTTTGAAATCCCCAAACTATACACAAGATTTGGAAAGTACATGCACTATTCTATGAAAAGGGACTGGCGCATTCCTCAACGACCCCCCAAAGTTTCATTTTCCTAGTGTAAAGGGCACTGCATAAAGAGAAGGGAGAATCAGGCTTCATTCCTACTAACTGCTATGCGAGCTTGGAAAAGTCATTTTATATCTCAGAGTTTCTGTTTCTCAACTTGTAAATGAGGAAAAGGAGCCAAATCAGAACCTACAAATTCACAGGTCACAGCTGACACAACTTTTGTTTTGTTTTTAGAGTGTTGTCCCACACTAGCACGCTAGCAATTTAAAATTAATCGCCAACACTTAAAAACAAGGAGATATGACATCATGAAGATTGCTAGCTTCTTCTGAAAATCTGAAAGGTCTGACTGTACTGGGTTCCCTTTCCACACAGCAGCAACTGGCCGAAGCTGAGTAGCAACTATCCACTTCAGGCGAGGCAAGCTCCCTTCAGTACGTCGCAGTTACCCTGGATGGCTTCTCATTTATATTACCTTGCTGTTCCCTGTAGACATCTGAAGTTGCCACCCTTAGCAGCAACTCAGAGAGTTTTCTACCTCTAAGGGTTTTTGTATTTGAACACCAAGAAAGGTGGCATGTCTTTCCTCACAGGGATTCAGAATAACTCATAAATACATGTCCATCCAAAACACAGAAGTAATATAGTTCATTCTAATGTAAACATTCTTCGAAAAATGGGCAAGAGGTAGAAAAAAGGTGGAATATGGCAGGTAAAGGGGGCATCAGAACAGGAAGTGTTTCTTGACAACCAGTCTCTATACTTTCAGAGGAGTCAGTCTAGTCTAAAGCCTATTACCACCTGGGGACCAAAAGAAAAGTTGTGTGTCACTAGAAATGTAAAGATCACTTAGTATCTTAAACTGGCTCCTAAATACTAAATTCTGTATTACAAAGAATCAGAAGATGCTGGGTTGCAAAAGAATATTGGCTGCCTGTTTGTTGTTGTTGTTTTTTCTTTTCTATCCCAGTGGCCTTGCATTGGTACCATGCTTTCAAAAAGAAAAAGAAAAAAAAAATCAATCTAACTTTCTATCATTTTCACAAAAAGTTTTATTGGGGAGAAACAATGGAAAAAGATTGAGAGACAGACTGTATAAGAAGTCCTCCTAAGGAATCCAACCATAAAGCAAAGTCCTGACAAAATTAAATTAAACCGAATTTAGTATCACCACACCATGTCCAAAAATTCTCTTCCAAGTTCTTCACATGACTTGATTTTCCAACTCCAAATCCATTCCTATGTTAGGTAACCACCTTTACAGAGTTGCTCAGAAAAACCTATCACCAAGTCTTTTCAGACCTAACTCTAAAACCTAGGCCAAGTTCAATTACTCTTTTAGGCTTCCCTGGTGGCTCAGGCGGTAAAGCGCCTGTCTACAATGTGGGAGACCTGGGTTCGATCCCTGGGTCGGGAAGATCCTCTGGAGAAGGAAATGGCAATCCACTCCAGTACTATTGCCTGGAAAATCCCATGGACAGAGGAGCCTGGTAGGCTACAGTCCATGGGGTCGCAAAGAGTCGGACATGACTGAGCGACTTCACTTTACCATCTCTACTACTCCCTGCTTGTTTGAGGCCCAAGGAGCAATACCGCTCCCCTCACCTACCCTACAGTCCCTTCTCCACACAGGCAACAGAGTGAAATTTAAAGGTTAAAATATCAAAGGTTATATATGACTTCCATTCCTCACACACATGAAGTCAGAGTCTATCATTCACCACAAGTTATACCCCACCAGGGTTCACACAGACCTGAAGGATGGAGGGGAGGACAATGGGGGTGCCTATCACGGCTTTCCCCGACTTGTCCCCATTTCCTACTGGAAAGAAAACGGAGGCTATTTTCTAAGCAGAAAGAAAACGGTGTATTGCCCCTGCCTCCTCTCTGCTTCTATAAAAATTTCCCACAGTTCAGAATGTAAAACAGAATTTAAAGAGGACAACCAGCAAGACTTGTGAACCTAAAATTAGACATACCAGCTGTGTTTTGGTTAGCTAGTGCATAAGGCCCCAGCAGGACACTGAAATATACAGGAGCCTCTTCTCTGAAGACAGGTTTTTCACCAGCCTTTCTACCCACCAGAATAGAGCAGGCAGAAGGAGAGGGGGCTGACCAGTTTCCACCCAAAGAAACTTGGTGTCCGAACTTCTACTTCTGTCAGACTCACTGGTCTGGAATTGAGCTCAGAATAGTGGCTCCATAGGTGTAGGAAGAGTCACTAATGGCTGAGGGATTATAATATTCCAGGCACTGTGCTAAGATCTTTCCGTGTATTATTTGGTTTTCACTACAGCCCTAAAAGGAGAAGTAATTATTATGGCCATGTTACAAATGATGAAACCAAGATTGAGAGAGAGAGGATGAATTCTCCAGCATGACACAGGTAACAAGTAGCTGAGCCAGGATTCAAACCCATGGAGGGTGATGCCAATTAAGGCAAGACAGCTTGGTCCTTCATATTCATCCTGCCATTTCTCCTTAGTAACACTCCAGTTTTAGCTGGACACACCATGGCCTGAAAAAAAAGACTGTTTCCTAGCACCCTCTCTTGCAACTAGATAATGCCATGGGGCTGAACTCTGACCACTGAAATATAAACAGCAATGTGTGCAACTTCTGGAAGGTTCTCTTAAAATAAAGGGTTCTCTTCCCTTCTTCATGTTCCTGTGCCTGCCATCCTGGAATTCAGATGTATTGGCTGGACCTCCAGTAGTCATCTTGGTCCATGACAAGGACTAAACCCTAGAGGTAGAAACAGCCTAGATGCCTAGTAACTTCATGATTCTTCCATACCAGCTTCAGACAGCCTACTTCCTTATATACAAGAGAGAAAACATCCGTCTTGTTTGAGCTGCCATTATTTTGGAGTTTTCCACATTACTTCACCATTTTAGATGCAGTTGAACTTAATGTAAACATTGATGTGGTAAATCCCTATGCAATAGTCTCTTTCTTTGATGCCCTGTGACTATTAGAGATTATACTTCATATCATACATTTACAGAACATATGTACATCTACTCTCCAGCAGGCACTGTGCTAGGTGGAGGGACAGAAAGATGACATACAGTCCTAACCCTAGAAGAATTGATAACACAGGACACAGGCATGTGGGGAAGAAATAATAGTGATATAATATACTGTGCACAGTCTGTTGCTATGGGAACACAGAGGCCAACTGCCCAGCACTTGAGTGGTATCTACCCAGTAAAAGCGCACCCATCAAATACCGCTTTCTCTAAGAAAGCGCTGCTGATTACATGTCTCCAGCTGAAATTAACTTCTCTTTCCTCTGAGCCCCCATGCGTGCATGCTAAGTTGTTTCAGTTGTGTCCGATTTTTGCGACATGGACTGCGGTCTGTCGGGCTCCTCTGCCCCCGTGACATCCAATTTGTACCTCTTTTCTAATATTTACACACAAATAGGCATGTGAAAGAGAGTATGAGCTTTCCAATGTCAGGAACCTTTCTTTTTCTCAGTATCTGTCACATGGCTTACCCTAAGTGCTCCGAAACTCACACAAATAAAATCAGCTTAAAAACACCAGGTTTTGACAATTAAGCTAACTATATGCTATAGTCTGGATATATTTTCTCTAATATTCTATTGAAGTTAAAAGCAGATTACTCTATCTGATCAAAAACTAGCTAAATACATCTGACCTGAGTTTAATCTATAAATACATGTTCAACAGGAACAATTTAGCATAACACAATGCACATCAGAGTCACTGCCCATATGGTTATTTGCCATAAATTATGGATTTAACACAGTGTAACTGGAAGCTGTTGCTTGCTTGCTTTTTTTCATTCTTGATTAATTTCTGACATCTGTAAAGGGCATCAATATTGATTTTTTTTATCCTGATATCATGTTGGCTTGATCCCTAGCATAGTCACACACACACACATTGGCTTGATCCCTAGCATAGTCACAGACACACACACATCAAGATTCTCATCTCTACCCCACATATCTGGACTAGAGTATTTGTTTCACCCCTTCTTTGTGCTGCCTCCCCTTCTGAGAGGTCATGAGCATCTGTGTTCCTTCCTGCCACATGACGGGTTTAGCCTCTGGCTCTGGATATTAAAACACACAACAGAAACAAGAGCGTGAAGCTGAGCCAGTTATCCCAAACTGAACTGTAACTTCAAGCAGAAGACACACCGACACCAACAGATCTCTAGCTTCTCAATTGTGGGTGAGATGCATGGGAAGAGAAAAGGTGGACGTTATCAGTGGATAGACAGGGCAACATCCGTTTGTGGGCTATGTCAAGAAAAGGTGATACCACAGGCACATAGTCCTTTATCCCCAGAGTGGCTTAAGAATTACACACCTACTACATCAGCAAACTTTACCCTGAAAAGTAATCATCTGATAGCACAGTATGTCTATTAATCCATTCTATTCTGACTGAAAGGTTGGGGCAGGGAAAAAGAGGGCACTTCCGGGGAGAGAATGCAAGGGAAGTCTGGACCTTTTCTCGCAAGAGTCCCCTTGACAGTATGTACCCTTAATTCCATGGTCTTCCTTCTACAAACCAGTAACTCCAATCTAACCATGAGATGAAGAGGTGGCAAATCTCAAGAGAAAGACATTCTACAAAATACCTGACCATTCCTGAAGATTCTGATTTTAGGCTGGGGTAAGGCCAGTCATAGGTACTTTCTAGAGAACCCCACTCCACAGGTGATTCCAGAATGTGGCAACAAGGTGAGGAACACACCGTCCTGTCAACCTACTTCCTACTCCTCTTTCATTCCAGAATGGCCTTTTTGCTGTCCTTCCAGTACCCCAAAGTCACCTCTACCTTTTTTCTTAATTCCTAGATTATAAGTGTCATTTTAATAATAAAGATTGGGGGAAGAGTCATACCCTTAACAAAATGTGATGGCTTTTCCCCTGCACTTAACCCTACAGAAGCTCTCTAGGCTCTCTCTAATGAAGTTCCACCCACCGTGAGTGCTGAATCCCCTTTCACCTTAGTCTTAGCTTTTGTCTTCTTGGGTCTTATTCTATACAAATAAATGGGGCTTCCCAGGTGGTGCAGTGGTAAAGAATCCACCTGCCAATGCAGAAGATGCAAGAAACATTGGTTCGATCTCCTGGGTCAGGAAGATCCCTGGAGGAGGAAATGGCAACCCACTCCAGTATTCTTGCCTGGAAATGCCATGGACAGAGGAGCCTGGCAGGCTACAGTGCATGGGGTTGCAAAGAGTCGGACACAACTTGAGCACACACATACAAATAAATGACACTGAGTGAAGGACTGTATAGCCAATGTTTTATGGTTTTATTAGAAGATACCCCAAATCCATTCAGTCAGGAATAAAACTATACATAGGGACATTACAGCAGAAATTCAACCTTTCGCCTCCCTCCCAGAGCTGCTTCTTAGGAGCTGACTACACAGGAAGAGCTACTGGCCATCAGGAGACGCAGCAGCGGCATGCCCCCACCTCCAGCCCCGCCAGTCACAGCTGTTCTGTGCGTGTGCCCAAATCCTCCCAACCACCTGCTACCAGTGTCCCCTCCCGGGCTACCCCCGGCAGTTGTTCCCACTGCCACTTAACCAAACATTCTTCCCTCCTAACATCCATCCATCTTAAAGACACGTCCAAGGACAAAGGGAGTGGCTTCAAAACCTTTGGATCTGTCCATAGCAAAGCAACGTTAAAAACCCCACAGATGCTTATAAGTACTTGCTGGATTCTGTCAATCACTTCCCCCTTTGGCATTTTATGACTCCACCTTTCCTTCGGGTGATCTTAGAATGAACTAGACAAGTGCATTTCAAACCATAGAACTTGACCCACTAGTGGGCAATGAAATCAATTTATTGGGAGAATCTAGAATTTTTTTTTGACAGAAAAGAAGAGAAACAGAGCAGAATATATCATGTGCAGTAAGGTTAACAGTGTTCCATTTGTGTTAGTTAAATGTGTGTGTGTGTGTGTGTGTGTGTGTGTGTGTGTGTAAACTAGATCACAATGTAAACTATATTTCCCCTACTGTAAGTTATGTTCAAAATAATTTTTTAACCTGCTGGTCTAGAGTTCTGAATATATGTAATTGCACTTATATTGTTCAACCAAAACAATTCATTAACTATAGCTATGAATGCAAATTCCCATGGCAACATAATTTTCATATGAAAATATCCATGAACCAGATCAAGCTCCTTTGTTAGACTCCATGACCTATTTTCAGAATTAGAAACTGGTCACAGTAAGAGAAACTTGCATATCTGAGATGAGAGGTTCTGAGCCAGATGAGAGGTCATAATAAGGGCTGTGTAACTATATTTCTATGATAAAGCTGGAGCACAGGCTCAATACAAGTTTGGACCCACAGAATCCTTTGGAGACCAAATCCTCTGGAGCCAAACTGGAAATACAGCACAGGAGGAAAGGCAAGACTTCAAAAGTCATTTCAGAGATTAAGGGTTAAACTTATCCTTTCAAGGTGTTCGCCTTAGTCCTTCTGGCATAGCCTTCAGGTTGCCTCTGCCTAGATCCCCTCTTGCTCTACCATCACCCTGGTTTTTTGACCATTCTGGCCTACCTACTCTTAAGTTTGCTTTACTCTAGCCCTTGGCAACAATTTGATCTTCTACTGCCAGCATAAGCCACTCACAGTCTAGTCTGGCATTGAGATCTCAAAACATATATTGTTTAAATTCCTCTTAACTCTAAACTCATACATTTAGCAAGACTCCTCCTATAATAATAACAAAGACAACAGCTAACATTTAAAGAGCACTTACAATGTGTTAAGCATTGTTAAAGTTTTATCACAAACTAGATTATTTTACTCTCACAAAACACTATTTCTTAACTTTATACCCCTTTTAGAGATATAAAAACACAGCCAACTGTTAAGTAACTTGTCCAGGGTCTAAAAGCCAGTGGCAGAACTAGGACACTTCTGTCCCTCTCCAAACCCACAGTGTTGTTTCATTTTTTCTTTATATCACTTACTACATGCTTATGTGCCCATTTGTTCTATTTCCTTCCAATACAATGTATACTCCAGCAGAAGTAGACTTTTTCCATCTTGCTATATTTCCAGCGCTTAGAAAGCACTTGCCCTTGGCTGACGCTCAGTAAATATTTGGTGAAAGAATAAATGCAGCATAAAAAAGGTTCTCTTCTCTAGCCATTATCATGCCAAAACACTTTTAATATTTTAAGAGACCTACTCTCTTGTCAATAGGTAAAATGTACAGTGTCCTCAAAATACATGAAACCAGTCATGAAATGAAACTAATTAATGCTGCAATCCAGCTCTGACCAAGTTCAAATTTTTACTGGGTAGAAATGATCAGCCCCTCATCCTAGCTGCCTTATGGAGCAAATGGTATGCCCTTTGTGAGGGGTTAAAATATGACTCTAGTATCTAGAGTTCTTTTAAACAGAGTGTCTAACTTTGAATGAAAAATCATGAGAGATGAAAAATCATGAAAATATGGCATATAATCAAGAATCAGACCCCAAAAGATAGAGAGAAATGGACCTTTTAAAAAAAGAGCCAAATAGGTAGAGTTGAAAAACAATACCATAAATTAAGAATTTAATGTCTGTGTCTCCTTTCCTGCCCTGCGTATAGAACCATCATACCATCTTTATAGATACCAGGAGGTTTAAAAGGGAAGGGACATATGTATACCTATGGCTGATTCATGTTGATGTATGGCAGAAATCATCACAATATTGTAAAGTGATTCTCTGCCAATTAAAAAAGATTTTTCAAAAAAGCTAAAAATAATTAATGACTGACACTCATTAGAGTATTTTCAGCTAAAATAGGTAAGTAAATAAATAAATAGGGAGGTCTATGGAGTGATTTCCAAGACATACTACTAAGTGAAAGAAAGCAAAACATTAAAGAGAATTTCTATTGCTCCAGAACCCACAATTCAAGTTTCACCATGAAAAAAACATCAGAGAAATCCAAACTGAGGGACAGTCGACCAAATACCTGACTGGCACTCCTCAAAACTATCATGATCAAAAACAAAAAACTATAATATGGCCAGAGGACCCTGGCACTGAAGTCATCAGAGAAAAAACTGATGAAAAAATTCTAATAAGGTTTAGTAGTACTGTTCCACTGTTAACACAAGCAGAATATAAGAAACAGCTCTATTGACCTGAGTACATTTACTGATCACAAGAAACTGGGATGTGCATTTGATTATAGGCAGAAAGTGATGTTGGGGGGAGGGGGCTGCCACTTCAAGAGTACATGAACTGAGAACTTACAGAGTTCAAGCTGGTTTTAGAAAAGGCATAGGAACCAGAGATCAAATTGCCAACATCCGTTGGATCATAGAAAAAAGCAAGAAAGTTTCAGAAAAACATCTACTTCTGTTTCATTGACTACGCTAAAGCCTTTGACTATGTGGATCACAACAAACCGTGGAAAATTCTGAAAGAGATGGGAATAACAAACCACCTGACCTGCCTCCTGCAAAACCTGTATACAGGTCAAAAAGCAACAGTTAGAACCAGAAATGGAACAATGGATTGGTTCCAAATTGGGAAAGGAGTACGTCAAGGCTGTATATTGTCACCCTGCTTATTTAAATTACATGCAAAGTACATCATGCAAAATGCCAAGCTGGATGAAGCATAAGTTGGAATCAAGATTGCCAGGAGAAATGTCAATAACCTCAGATATGCAAGAGACACCACCCTTATGGCAGAGAGCGAAGAGGAACTAAAGAGCCTCTTGATGAAGGCAAAAGAGGAGAGTGAAAAACTGGTTTAAAACTCAACATTCAAAAAATGAAGATCTTGGCATCTGGTCCCATCACTTCATGACAGATAGATGGGGAAACAGTGCTAGATTTTATTTTCTAGGGCACCAAAATCACTGCAGATAGTGACTGCAGTGAAGCCTTGCATACTGCAGTCCACAGGATCAGAGTTGGACAGAACTGAGTGACAGAAGGAAAACGACAAAGGGGTCCTAAACAAGTTGTACACCTAGGTCTTAGCAGAAGCAAACTCAAATCCTCTTTTGAAGAATCCAGCTTCATGCCAAGGCTTGGGAAATCCCCCCAAAATAATTTTTTAATGGTAATGGAAAGTTACTCAAATATAACAAGCACAGAAGGAAATAATGAAACCTGCTAATCACCACCAAAAACAATAGCTAGCAGAGAGAGATCTACAAAGTCTTCACCTACTGGAAATATCAGTAACAGATTATAAGTCAACATGCTTATTGTTCTTAAAGGAATAAAGAGGATAGCAACAGTATGAAAAAAGATAGCAAGAGGATATGATTCATAAATCTATGCTAGCATATTGGAAAATTTAAACAAAATGGACCAACTTCTAGGAAAATCTAACTTATCAAAATTGACTCAAAGGAAAATAGACAACCTAGACAGGCATATAACCATCAAATAAATTGAATCCATAATCAAAAATACCATAAAAGAATAACAAAATAAATTCTTTCTCTCTCTCATTTCAGATGCAAATGGCTTCCCTGGTCAGTTTTATCAATCATTCTAGGAAGAAATATTCCAGTCTTATACAAACACTTCCAGAGCATTAAAACAGGAAGAAAATATATGAGAAGCAATACATCCTGACTCATACTATGAAGCCAACATAACCTTGATAGCAAAATCTCAAGAGGACATTACAAGAAAGGAAATTTACAAGCCAATTTCTCTCATAAATATAAATGAAAACTCCTATATAACTTATTAATAAGTTAAATTCAAAAACATAAGGATACTTCATCAAATTGAATTTACTCCAGAAATGGCAGATTGTTTTAATTGAAAAATATAATAATAATAATGAAGGGATGAAAATAAGACTATATATATGTACACACCGATATTTGCAAAAAGAAACAAACACTTGAACAATAAGTGAAAAAACTAATAAAAGCAGTTACCAAAGGTGAAAAAGAGGTTTTTGAGACATATGAACATAATACTGATTTTCAAATTATTAAGCATATCAATTAATGCAATTCATCACATCAGCACAGCAGAAAAGTAAAATCACATAACATGCAACAGATGCAGAAAAAGCATTTGATAAAATTCAACATCCATTCAGTACTAAGAAAAACCCTTAAACTTGGACTAGAAGGGAATTTTCTTAATCTCATGCAATGTATCTGTGGGAAAAAAGTTACACCACACTCGTAAAATGTTATGAATTATCCCTCAATTAAGAACAAGGCAAAAAAACCTACCATCAGTTTTATTCAACATTATATTGGCAGGCCTATCCACAGCATCAGGGCAAGGAGGAAAAAAAAACAAGCATAAGGACTGAAAAGAAACAAAAACTGTCCCTCTTGAAACTAATATGATCATGTGCATAGAATAAATTTACAGATTTATTATTAAAATAGTAAGTTTAAATGAAAATCAGTATATAAAAGTTAATCATATTCCTATATACAATTAGGGAAAAAATTAAAAACATTTTTTACAATACTATAAAACAACTGTTAAGTACTCATGAATAAACTTCCCAGTAATGTATAAGATCTCCAAGAAAAAAAAATTATAAAACTTTATTGTGAGGCAATGTAAAGGACTTTAAAAAATGGATCAGATGACTACATTTTGTAGTGACACTAATTCTCCTTGTATTGGTTTATAATTTCAATACAATATTAAAAAAAAGTCTTGCAGGTTCTTTTTATTTTTAATATATAACTTTGTGATATGATTCTAAGAAATGTAAAAGGCCAAGACCGGTTAAGACACTCTTTGAGAAGAACCAAGTGGACAGACTTGCTCTACCAGATATTAAGACATGTTACTAACTTATGGTAACTAAGAAAACATGTTGCTCATGCAGGAATATACTGACAGATCAATGGTACAAAACAGAAGTCCCAAGAAACACACCGCACACATATGGGCGGGCATTTGATAGATGACTGGTGGCACAGCGGATGAGTACAGAAAGGAAAGGCTTTTCAATAAATGCTGCTAGAGCAACTGGCTATCTGTACAGGGTGAAAAGTGAGGTTGAGCCCCCACCTCCACTGCCCAAAGAATCAATACTAAGTGGAACAAGACACAAAAAGAACTAATGATAAAGGAAGTTAATGATAAAGCTTATTAACTTTTAATGAAGAACTTCTCTGTTCAAGGCACAATTTTTTAAAAAATGAAAAGAAAAAGAGGGTAGAAGATTTTTGTAATCCATAAAACAAAGAAGTTAGTTATATATATGTATGTGTGGGTGGGTGGGTGGGTGTGTGTATCAATTCCTGTAAATTAATGAGAAAAAGATAACCCAAATGAAAAATGAGCAAAAGACCTGAATGAGTAGTTTGCAAAAAAAAAAAAGAAAAAACACAAATGACATTCAAAGTAGCTTTAAATTTTAAACCACAAGAAGAAACCATGACACATCCATATGACCGACAAAAGTTAAAAATTCTGTAATAACAAGTATTGGTGAAGATACTGAGAAAAAGGAACTCTCTTACACCCTTCATGGGAATGCAAATTGGTACAACTTTGGAAAACAGTTGGCAACATCAAATATTACTGAAGATATGTATAGTAAAAGGCTGATATTCCATTTAAATGTATGTAGATGTCCAGCAGGAGATATATACAAGAATGCTCACACCAACACTATTTACAATAAACAGAATCTCCAGAATTCGGAAATCAGATATTCCTCCTTGACAGAACAGGTAACTTGTGGCATTTATAAAATGGAATTCTACACAACAATGCATATGAACAGTCACCCACTGGATGAATCTCACAATGTTGAAAAAATGAAGCAAATTCCAAAAGAATGCATGATAACAGTACAATAGCAATATCAACTGTGTCAAGTTCAAATAAGTTTAGAAATGCATAAATGTGGTAAAAGTATAAAGATGAGCAAGGAAATTACCACCACAAAAGTCAGGATAATGGCTACCTAAGGGAAAGGGAGATGGCTATAACTGGAAAATTATAAAAAGGGCATTAGGCTTCAATAGTGCTACTAATAATCTATTTCTTCATCTAGGTGGAATTTACATCAGTATTTGCTTTACAGTTGTTAGACTGTGCATGTTTTTATACACTTTGAGTGTGCATTTTACAATTTTAAAAAAGAGGAAAAATCCTAATATAGCAGATTTCGTTATCAAAGTTATTTCCCATCCCAGTGGCAGCAACTGCAAGGTTGCTTAGAGAAACAAAAGATGTCACAATGACAATAAGCTAATGAATTAATCACTTAATGAACTGATCACTCACTTTCCTGCCTGGTTAACTCCAGATGTCTCTCTCACTGATTTGTAAGCATCCACAGTATAAATAAAAGGCAAATCATCTTCAAATTCATTCATTCAACAAATATTTATTAATATTTATAATATTTCCATACACTGTTCCAGGGGACCAGCACGATTCAAGATAAATGAAGGCCCTGCCCTCCTGCAAAAGATAAAGGACAGGGGAACCCCCACTCCCAGCCAAATTTTGCCTCCACCCACTCATTCTTTTTTCCAAACAAGTATCAAAGATGAAGAACTAAAATGGACCTCAGGAATACACATGAAGTTATCATCAAAACCTAACCTTAGGGAGTCTCTTCACTACAGAGGAACCACATGCTTCGGTTCTCTGGCTAAACTATGGTTTGCCACGTTTTCAAGTAGGCAAAATGACTGCCTTATCAAGAACTTTAAGTCAAGGCACTCGTCTCAACAATGGCGATGCTGTGGAAACTGGCTTAAATGGAGTCAAAATCCCAAGGAATGGCATCCAAAGACCAGAGGCTTGTCATTTTCCAGACACTGTACCCTAGACTTTGCGTGTACATTAATTTTTCTCATATCAGAGTCCAGAACTTTCATCTGATTCTCGAGTTCAATCAAAAAGGGGCCATTAAGCCCCGTTCCCAACAAGTTGAACAGGCCAGCTTTTTAGGGACATGGTAAATGTGAATGTGGCCACAGGAAGGCCACCTGAGTTGAAACCCACGTGTCCTGACCTCTGGGCCTATGCTCCGAATGACCAATACTTACTCTTAGTTCCTCGAAGGCTTCATCGAGGGTGGAGAGATGGTGGCCATGGTGAGCCCCAATGACTGGGCAGAGCACACAGATGAGCTGCTTGTCTTCCTGGCAATAGGTACTCAAATCAAGCCCATGGTCCGGACACTTCCTCTTGGCCACTCTCTCTGCTTCCATTTCTATTTCGGGGTCAAATTCGCTTTCCGCCTCCGTTTCTCCCTCGGCCTCGGATTCTCCTTCCTGGTTGTCCTCCTCGGCTTCGCTCTCTTGCTCGTCCTCCATTTCTTCCTCACTGTCTTCCTCGCTCTCATCCTCGCTCTCTTCCTCTGTCTCGCTCTCTTCTTCGGGCTCACTGTCTTCCTCGGACTCGCTCCCTTCCCCCGCCTCGCTTTCTAGGGCTTTCTCATTCTCCACCGGGGCCTCGACTGCTTCCTCCCCGGCCCCATCCCCGCGGGCTCCCGGGGTCCAGGCCTGGGCAGCGCAGTGAACGTACTCGGCCAGATGGTGTCTGGGGAACTTCTGCCCGTGCGCCTCCGCGTGGTGGCGGCAGTAGCAGAAGCCGCATTCTCGGCACACTTCCTCGGCCCCCGGAGCCTCGTCCGGCTCGCACTCATCACACGTGCCGTCGTGCGGCAGCTCCTCGAAGGCCGCACCCCCTCCGGAGGCCATGTGGAGGCTCTGCCGCGGCCCGGGTCTCGGGGCTACCGATCTCGCCGTCTAGCCTCAGAGTGGCCTCCTCGCGGCCTCCACCCCAGCCCGGGCCCGTCCCGGGGACTGGCCGCGCCGTGTCCCGCAGCCTCAGGGCCGCTGATGCCTGCTCCTGGCAGCCCGCGTCCGGCCGAGGAGCGAAGGGCCTTCCCGCCGGCTCGGCAGCTCGGCGGCCGGAGCACTTCCTCCCGAGGTTGGGGCACTTCCGGCGCGGCCTCGCCGCGCCGCGCCGCCCGCTCGGCCTCCCGCTGCCCCCGACGAGATCGCGGAGCCGCGGGGCCTCCGCGCCGCCCCGGTTCCACTTTGCCTCCCCCTCCCCCCAATCAGGCGGCCTCCTTTCACTTCCTGAGTCACTTAAAGTGGCGATGGTCCTTTTCTGCGTTTCCCGCGGGGGCCCAGCATCCCCGGAAGGAGGGGAAAGATGGAAGAGGTGTCTAGTTCACTCTGCTCACTCTGGAGGCGGGAATTGCGCCCCGCCTCCTCCACTCGCTCTCTGGAGTTGTCAACCTGACTTTTTCAGGTCCCTAGGCAGGTGTACAGGTGCATTTCAGCCTCCTTCCTTCGAATTTGTTGCTGACCGTCTCAGCCCCTGCTGCTGCCAGTTCTGCAAGGTGCCAGAACAGTGTTGTTTACCAGACTGAACCTGACCCCTTGGGATTTCCAGGGGGAAAGGTTGTGTTTGTTCCTCTAGGCTCAGGGAATCGGAGTCAGGATGAGCAAACAGACATTTTCGATCTAAAGCAATACTATGCTTTGTCTATTTGCAAAGTCTGTTTGCATTCTTGCTCTCTTAGGGGCTCCGAAACTCTAGAATGGTAGCCTCTGCGCCTTTTTTTGAGAGCTTGCCTTGGGTTTGGCTGAGATGTCAGTGAAAGTAGGTAGAGAGAGACAGTATTTGTCGAGTGAGAGTTCTGGCATGCCGTCATTATCCTTTATGTAAGGAGACCATCTGGATTCAGACTGGTTCCTGGAGAAAGAACAAGGACTGTTATTTATTAACCAATACTAAAGAGCCAGGAATTGAGCTCGATCTTTTTTGGCTCTTTAAAAGCCAAGTTGGGAAGAGCCACTGCCCAAGGACCGACAAATCCTGGTACTACAACTCACTGGCTTTGCAACTATGAAGTTAACTGATCATTCTGTTTTCCATTATATATATATATATGCAAAGTGGAAATAATAGCAATACCTACTCATAGGCCTTTTTTGTGGATGAAATGTAAAGGTACCTGCCTTGTAGAAGTAGTCACTATATTTTAACTGTTATTGGCACAAATTATAATTCGTGCACGTAATGACCCTTAACACATTCTGGCTGGCTGCTGTTTTAAGCAACTCCCCACCTCTGCCTCATATATATGTCTCTCCATTCATAGAAGAGCTTTTGATTTGTTTATTTGGGAGTGGAAATGGACATGTTGATCTAGTCCAGGGAGAAACTGAGATATAGTTGAGAAGAAGAAAGGGAACTGGGATGGTGTCTGTCTTTTATTGATTCACTTAGATACATTTGAGCTAGGATTTCTAGATGATCTTCACAAAAATGCCAGGGGATTGGGGGGTGGTGTAAAAAATCATTTAAAATAATTTTTAATACCCATACCTATGCTGCTGCTACTGCTGCTAAGTCACTTCAGTCGTGTCTGATTCTGTGCGACCCCATAGGCTGCAGCCCACCAGGCTCCCCAGTCCCTGGGATTCTCCAGGCAAGAACACTGGAGTGGGTTGCCATTTCCTTCTCCAGTGCATGAAAGTGAAAAATGAAAGTGAAGTCGCTCAGTCGTGTCCGACTCTTTGCAACCTCATGGACTGCAGCCTACCAGGCTCCTACGCCCATGGGATTTTCCAGGCAAGAGTACTGGAGTGGGTTGCCATTGCCTTCTCCACCTGTATCTATGATGTATGCTTAATTTCTGTACAGCTTTTGTCAGAGATTTTATTTTGAAAAAAATCTTTTGTTTTATTCCCTAGAATTGCTTTGAGGAATCCAAAGTTTCGTTTTGTTCCAATTTCATACACATTTCTTTTTTTTTTTTTTGCAGTTCATTTCTCCAGAAATTATGCCTTTTGTTGTCATTATTTGGCTTCCCAGGTGGCACAGTGGTAAAAAATTCACCTGCCAATGCAGGAGAGGTAGGTTTGATCCCTGGGTTGGGAAGATCTCCTGGAGAAGTGCATGGCAACCCACTCCAGTATTCTTGCCTGCAGAATTCCATGGACAAAGGAGCCAGGCAGGCTACAGTCCATGGGGTCACAAAGAGTTGGACAGGACTAAGCATGCATGCATGCTGTTATTATCATCATTATTGTTTGTTCTTAATTTTGTCTGACAGAAAGTTAAAGAATCATATAATTCAGTATCTGACACTTGACAAGCCTTTTTGGAGTCCTCTGTGGTGAGAGGGTCTTAGAGACAGAAGTTAATGGAAATGTTAAAAAGGGACTTCATAAAATTCTGGAGATGGAATATGGCAGACTCACAAGATGGGCCATCTGTATCCCTCTGCACAGAAATCAGAATGGTCTGATTTCACAGGAATTGGAAACTTTGGGTGTATGTAGAGACAGAAACGTATTATAAACCATAAACTATAATCCATTACTGCATAAAAATACCTCAAAATGTAGCAGCTTAAAACAATGAACAATTATCACTTCACTTATTCCTGAGCCAGGATTATAGGAGTGGCTTAACTGAGTGGTTCAATTCAGGGTATCTCAAGAGATTTCAGTGAAATGTTGGCTGGGGCTGTAGTCATTTGAAGACTTGACTAGAAGTGTAGGATTTGCTTCCAAGATGGCTCCTTCACATGGCTGTTGTCAGGAAGCCTTGCCATTTTCTGTTGGGTTGCTTGAATGTCCTCATGATATGGCAGGTAAATTCTCCCAAAGCAAATAATGCAAGAGGGAACAAAGTGAAAGATACAATGTCTTTTTTTATCCTTTTTTTTGTCTCCACCACATGCTTGCAGGTTATTAGTTCCCCAACCAGGGATAGACCATGCCCGCTGCATTGGGAGCATAGTCTTAACCACTGGAACTCTAGGGAAGTGCCTGCAATGTCTTATATTGGGATGTCTTATAACGTCTAAATTCAGACATGAATTTAATGTCTAAAATCATTTCCAACATAGACTATTAGTTATAGAGAGGACTATTTGTGCAGGTCATGAATATCAAGAGGTGGCAATCAGGGGCATCTTTAAGGTGGGATATCATATTCTGTCCTTTGTCCCCTAGTGATTTATGTCTCTCTTACATATGAACTGAATTGAACTGAACTGAACTAAATGCAAAATACGTTCACTTCCTCCCAAGTTGCATCAAACTCTTAACTCATTATATCATCAACTCAAAGTCCAGAATCTTATCATCTAAAACAGGCCCAGGAGTGGAAGAGGTTCCTAGGTGTGTGTGTGTGTATGTGTGTGCTCTGAGTGACTAGTGCACACAAATACACACATACACACACACACACCCAGGAACCTCATCCACTCCTAGATCTGTTTTAGACGTTCACTTCCTCCCAAGTTGTGTCAAACTCTTAACTCATTATATCATCAGCTCAAAGTCCAGAATCTTATCATCTAAAACAGGCCCAGGAGTGGAAGAGGTTCCTAGGTGTATGTGTGTGTGTGTGTGCTCTGAGTGACTAATGCACACAAATACACACACACACACACACACACACACCCTAGGAACCTCATCTACTCCTAGACCTGTTTTATTTTTTATTTTTTTCCATTGTCTGCTTTTATTCATTCATTCATTTGCACATTTATTAAGCTCTGTGCTGGTTATTCTTTAACCTCTGCCCCCTTCCTGCTCTAATCTGTTTAGCCTCCACTTTTCTCTCTCTTTTTTTTTTAATTAATTTTTTTTAATTTAATTTTAAAATCTTTAATTCTTACATGTGTTCCCAAACATGAACCCCCCTCCCACCTCCCTCCCCATAACATCTCTGTGGGTCATCCCCATGCACCAGCCCCAAGCATGCTGTATCCTGCGTCAGACATAGACTGGCGATTCAATTCTTACATGATAGTATACATGATAGAATGCCATTCTCCCAAATCATCCCACCCTCTCCCTCTGAGTCCAAAAGTCCGTTATACACCGCTGTGTCTTTTTTCCTGTCTTGCATACAGGGTCCCTAGACCTGTTTTAGATGATAAGGTTCTAGACTGCGGACCCTGAAGTTCTAACAACAGGAAGCAGACTGACAAACTACACAGCTGCAAACATAAGTTTCTTTTCAAAGAGAAAGGGTAACTCAGAGAGTAGAATCAAGAGCCCAAGGGGTATAAAGTGAAAAGCCATGGAGAATCATTCCCAGTCAGAAGTAGGATTGAGCCCTAATCAGGGCACTTCTAACACATGTCTAGAAGGATTTTTAGGACTGTTATGGAACTCCAACTCTTCTGTGCCTCCTGTCTTTTCTTCTTTTTGAACAGGGGTGTCTGTACCAATTATCTGAAGCTCGTCCCGCCATTGTATGTTGGGAGGCATTCAGGTGAAAAGGAGGAGTGGCATATGGGAAACACCTGGGGCTTCCTGGGTAGCTCAACCGGGAAAGAATCTGCCTGAAATGTGGGAGATCCTAGGTCGGGAAGACCCCTGGAGAAGGGCAAGGCAACCCACTCCAGTATTCTTGCCTGAAGATTCCATGGACAGAGGAGTCTGCCGGGGTGTAATCCATGGGGTTGCAGAGAGTCGAACCCAACTGAGTGACTTAGCACTCACTCACTCATCCCTTGCTTAAGTCCTCAGTAAGTCTGCTGGTTAAAATATAAATTCTCCACTTTTAGGCTGTAAGTCAGTCTCCAGCTGAAATTAACTTCTCTTTTCTCTGAGCCCCCATGCATGCATTCTAAGTTGCTTCAGTCATGTCCAACTCTCTGCGACCCCATGGACTACACCCCCGCAGGCTCCTCTGTCCATGGAATCTTCAGGCAAGAATACTGGAGTGGGTTGCCATGCCCTTCTCCAGGGGTCTTCCCGACCTAGGATCTCCCACATTTCAGGCAGATTCTTTTCCGGTTGAGCTACCCAGGAAGCCCCAGGTGTTTCCCATATGCCACTCCTCCCTTTCACCTGAATGCCTCCCAACATACAATGGCGGGACGAGCTTCAGATAATTGGTACAGACACTCCTGTTCAGAAAGAAGAAAAGACAGGAGGCACAGAAGAGTTGGAGTTTCATAACAGTCCTAAAAATCCTTCTAGACATGTGTTAGAAGTGCCCTGATTAGGGCTCAATCCTACTTCTGCCTGGGAATGAGTCTTCACAACTTTTGACTTTACCCCTTGGGCTCTTGATTCCACTCTCTGAGTTACTGTTTCTCTTCTATGAAGAGATACTCATGTGTGCAGCTGTGTAGTTTGTCAGTCTGCTTCCTGTCTCTAGAACTTCAGGGTCCAAAGTCTCCGTTTCATCTTGTACTATCTCTGTCCCATTTACTCCATGCAGGCAGTGTTTCGGCCAGTATCATTCATTTAAAAAGTTTGTGAGTCTCCTGTGAATCTAACTGGGGGTCTACTCCATTGGACAAAAGTCATACCTGCAAATCTCTGAGGTAAGCTCTTCTGTACTCTGGAGGCTCATTCTGATGAAACTGCTGAGGTACAACACTCATAAATTTCTTTAAAGCCCTATTGTTTGTCTGAATGATTCTCTGAATCACTGCTGTAGATCTTTTTGAGGTCTGAACAAATGGTTTCACAGCCACACTCTCACCTTCATCATCTGATGATGTTTTCTTTGCAGCACCCTAGAGTTTATTTTTAACTGGAAGTCATTTCTTCATTTTAGTAGTATTTGCCATCCGAAGAAGACAGGAATTTTCAAATCTAGCAAGCCCTGGGTCCTTCTTTAAAATTAGTTTTTTATATTATCTTTTTCTTCCCACATTTTGCTATAATCAGGAAGAAGACTTCAGTCAACACCTTCAGCACTTTACCTGGAAATGTAGTTAACTAGAATACCCGATTAATTAGGCAAATTTCCCACTTTCCACATTATTGCAGGTGACAGTGTTGCTAAGTTCTTGCCACTACATAACAAAGACCCTCTTTCTCCAGTTTCCAGTAACATTTTCCTCATTTCCCCTTGAGCCTTTATCTACAGCTTTTCCAAAACCCACCAGGGGGACTTCCGTGGTGGTCCAGTGGTTAAGACTCTGTGCTTTCATTGTAGGGAGGTTGAGATTGATCCCTGGTGGAAGAACTAAGATCTTGCATGCCTGTGGTGTGGCCAAAAAAAAAAAAAAAAAAAGCAGGATTCTCATAACAGTTTCTTCAGGTTTCTTCAGGCTTTTACGATACTCTCCTCCAAGTCCTTCTGTTACAAAATCCTAGCTCACTCTGCTCACAGGATAGCCAGTGAATCCAAGACAAGGTTTTGGGACTACCAAGCCACTTTATTTGGGAGCTGGCTGGCAGAGAAGATGGCAGGGTAACACCTCAAAATAACCATCTTGTTGGGGCCTGGTTGCCAGGTTCTTTTATGGATTAGAGATGGGGGGAGGTGAGGAAACAAAGTAAAAAGACTATTCAGTCTTGGCAAACCTTCCCTAGCATGCCGAGCTTCAGGCAGGGGAATGTGTTAGTTTTACTTCCTTACAGTCCTTCACAGGTAGGTGGCTCAGGTTATCTCCCTGGGGCAAGCCATTGTGTATGCCTACGGTCACAAAAGCAGCAAGATGGGGGTTAAAGTCACACAAGCAGAACCAGCATAAATTCAAAACTAACCATTCTTGGTTATAATTCCAGCTTTTCCCTCTATCTAATTCCAAATGAAGTCCAACATTTTAGGTTATGGTTTTGTTATGGAGTGAGCATGTGAGTGAGCCATTCAGTTGTTTCCAACTCTTTTCAACTCCACAGACTGTAGCCTACCAGGCTCCTCTGTCCATGGAATTCTCCAGACTGAAATGCTGGAGTGGGAAGCCATTCCCTTCTCCAGGGCATCTTCCTAACCCAGGGATCAAACCCCGGTCTCCTGCATTGCAGGCAGATTCTTTACTGTCAAAGCCACCAGGGAAGTCCAAGTATACTGGAGTGGGTAGCCTATCCCTTCTCCAGCCAATCTTGTGGACCCAGGAATCAAACCGGGGTCTCTTGCATGGCAGGTGGATTCTTTATTATTACTTAAGTAATAATAAAATATATATTAGTTGTCTATTGGCTCAGACAGTAAAGAATCTGCTGGCAATGAAGGAGACCCCGGTTCAATCCCCGGGTTGGGAAGATCCCCTGGAGAAAGAAATGGTAACCCATTCCAGTATTCTTGCCTGGAGAATCCCATGGACAGAGGAACCTTGTGGGCTAAAGTCCATGGGATCGCAAAGAGCTGGACAAAACTGAGCGACTGACACTTTCACTTTCACTACATAATAAACTATTCCAAACCTTTGGATCATCCTGGGGGTACCACACTTGGCATTGGCATTGTCTTCTAGTTTCACTTAGCAACACCGATAAGATACCACCAAGATCCTCAGCAGGCAGTACATGTGGAGAGTGGAGAAAAGAACAGAAGAGTTTGCATTTGAGACTGTTCATGTGGGACTTTTAGAAATATATGGTGTGTTCCTAAAGTACATAAGAATCTCCTTATTATGTAGGTGATAGCTCTTAACTTATTAGACGCTTGAACCTATACACATAAGGAAGCCTAAGTTCAGAGAGGTGAAGAAGCTTGTTACATGTTACCCAGCCATAAGGTAGCTAAATTGGGATTCAAACTCAGATCTACCTGACTCCATCTTACCACATTCACTGGTGGTATGAACAGGTGATACCTCCACCCCCCAATTGCCTAACCGCTTCCTAGTAAACTTACCTGTCTTTACCTTTCAACTCTGAAATCAATTTCTCTCTCTTTCATGTCTTCCAAAGAGACAATCTCGGTTTAGTAAGATTCATGGCATAGTACATTTAATTTCAGAAAAGCCTCTAGAAGTTGAAAAGAGAACAGGGTGGAATTTCTAAGTCCACTGCTTTAGGGAAGGTATTTGCACCCCTCAGCCTATCCCATTCTCATGTAATCACATTGTTACTTTAGTGACTGATTTCATCCCCCTTCCCCAAGCTCCTGAGAGCACCTAAATCTCATCTCATGCTGCTATCATATTCAGTTCAGTTCAGTTCAGTCGCTCAGTCGCGTCTGACTCTTTGCGACCCCATGTACTGCAGCAAGCCAGGCCTCCCTGTCCATCACCAACTCCTGGAGTCCACCCAAACCCATGTCCACTGAGTCAGTGATGCAATCCAACCATCTCATCTTCTGTCGTCCCCTTCTCCTCCTGCCCTCAATCTTTCCCAGCATCAGGGTCTTTTCAAGTGAGTCAGTTCTTCACATCAGGTGGCCAAAGTATTGGAGTTTCGGCTTCTACATCAGTCCTTCCAATGAACACCCACGACTGATCTCCTTTCGGATGAACTGGTTGGATCTCCTTGCAGTCCAAGGGACTCTCAAGAGTCTTCTCCAACACCACAGTTCAAAAGCATCAATTCTTCAGCACGCAGCCTTCTTTATAGTCCAACTCTCACATCCATACATGACCACTGGAAAAACCATAGCCTTGACTAGACGGACCTTTGTTGGCAAAGTAATGTCTCTGCTTTTGAATATGCTATCTAGGTTGGTCATAACTTTCCTTCCAAGGAGTAAGCAGCTTTTAATTTTATGGCTGCAGTCACCATCTGCAATGATTTTGGAGCCCCCCAAAATAAAGTCTGACACTGTTTCCACTGTTTCACCATCTATTTGCCATGAAGTGATGGGACCGGATGCCATGATCTTCATTTTCTGAATGTTGAGTTTTAAGCCAACTTTTTCACTCTCCTCTTTCACTTTCATCAAGAGGCTTTTAGTTCCTCTTCACTTTCTGCCATAAGGGTGGTGTCATCTGCATATCTGAGGTTATTGATATTTCTCCTGGCAATCTTGATTCCAGCTTGTGCTTCCTCCAGCCCAGCGTTTCTCATGATGTACTCTGCATATAAGTGAAATAAGCAGGGTGACAATATACAGCCTTGACGTACTCCTTTTTCTATTTAGCCAACATCTTATCTTATTAAAGTGAATGCAGTGAAATATGATATCCCAATCCTCCCAAAACAGCAAGAATGAAGTCTGTACCACTGGGCCTGACTCTCATAGGCCCCAGAAGCCTATGGAGATGGATACCAGAATGATTCCTTGGCCCAACACCTTCCTGAACAAGTTCATTTTACCCAATTCTCACATATATACCCAAGTGGTTCCCTGCTTGTTAGTATTGTAATTCTCCAAATACCTCCATCCCTTCAAAAGTAAGTATTTGCAAAGATAGCCCCAGGTAAGCTCTGATCAAGATATTTTAATTACACTCCTTTAGTACGTTACTTGCTAAATAGTGTTAAGTAATTCCTATAACCACCACAGATAATAGAAATATCTTATTTTCATAACCATTATTTCATTCACCCCAAGAATGCAAAAAAAAAGAAAATCCCACTGATGCTTCTTTCAGTTTTCTTCAGATACCTTCAACAAAGCCCTTGCTAGTGGAGTCCTTGCCTCGGTTTGAACAGTATGGAAACTAATGCCGAAAGAGTTATTTTTAAAAGAAAATCCAGTCAATTGTGTGTTAATCTCTGACTTCCTTCGTAATCTCCCGGCCATCTCCCAGATCCCTGAGTAATACTAATTCTTTTTGGCAAAATTATGTTTTTCAAACTTTTGGAAATGCTTTCTTAGGGGTGGTCTTGGTGTTAATCTGAGTGGGCTGTAGGGAATGAGGGCAGACACTTAATCAACTATAAAATCAGTACTCTTTGGGAGTGAGAAAAATCCCTAAATTTGCCTTCCATTATCCAGTGGGAAAAGCAGTCACCTGTGGACAGGAACTAATTAAATACTGTGTATATTAGCAGGTAGAGCACTGCCCTTGTAAATCAGGAATTATGAGAGAGAATCGCCCTTGGATTCTCTGGAGGCTTGCTCTCTCCACTTACTTGTTTATTTTGGAGTGTAGATAGTCTAGTTAATCATACCACTGAGATCGTAACCTGTCTTTAGTTCATGTAATACATCTTTGTTATTTTATTGCATTTGATCTAATTTTATTTTTCCTTCATCTCCCTACCCCACTCCCATTACTGAAACTTTTTTCCACAGAATCTCTAACATATTTAATAAAAGTTCATGAATACACATTTTTTAAAGTATTTTATTGTTTTGTTTATTTGTATGTTAAACGTTACATGTATGATGCTCAAGAAAGTTTTCTGTTTCTTTCATTTTCTCACTGAGTGTTGTGATTGGTAAAATCTTGGATATCTACTCCTCGATATTTGGTTATCTCCGAATTTCTGATTTTTGTCAATCTTATGGATATAAAGTGATAACTCATTGCAGCATTATATTTACATTTCTTGGGTTACTAATAAAGATATATAGCTCTTTATAAGCTTGTTATGTAATGTCAAAATAAAACAATTCAGTAACAAGTTTGATATCCTTTATTCAAGGGAAAACAGTCCATAACCAGTGGACCACTCTTTTGAGGGATTTTGAGCAAGAATGAGTTTTACAGAGCGTTAGAAGTGGCAATGTGGAAATGGCATGACTGACTGGTGTTGCGTATCTGATCTCATATTTCAAAAGATCAAGGAACAAGGAAATAACTCTACAGTCCAGAGTTGGCTTGGCGTTTGGAGTTGGCTGACTGGATACAGTCTGTTTCTGATCAAGTGGAACATTTTCAGGAACAGGAAATTTAGGTTTGCTGATGAGTGAGGGTTACTCACTCAGTCGTGTCCTACTCTTTGCAATCCTATGGACTGTAGCCCACCAGGTTCCTCTGTCCATGGGATTTCCAGGCGAGATTATTGGAGTGGGTTACCATTCCCTTCTCCAGGGGATCTTTCCGACCCAGGGATCAAACCCTGGTCTCCTGCATTGCAGACAGATTCTTAACTATCTGAGCCACCAGGGAATATGACAACCCAAACCGGAGCAGCTCCATCTTGAGCCTAGAAATGGATTTCAATAGTGAATACCCCATTTTTACCATTTGCGTATTTTTGAGTTCTCTGCCATTTTCCTACCATTTTAAAATCTTTCCTTGTACTTTCTAGTTATTAACCCTAGTCAGTTTTAAAGTAAATATCTTCTCCCAGTCTGTTACATGTTCAAGAACATTGCATATAGTAATGCTGTTTTGAATGGAGATCTTATGTTTTGATGTAGTCAAATCCATCCTTCTTAAGTCCGGCTCCACTTCAAGATGATAATATCTTAACTCAAATATCGTCTTCTTTTATCTTTATGATTTTACTTTTCACAATAAGCTCCAACTAAAGATCACTTTTGTGTGCAGTTTGAGGTATAGATCCAACTTTATTTTTTCCTATAGCATAAGACAGTTTTCTCAATATCCTAAGTCAATTATAGTCCTACTCATGAATGAAGAAATTCATATTAAGGAAGATATCATGATGAAATGACTGGTGAGGTGACTTCCTTTCCCTAAGTAAGCTTCCTAAAATGGTACCTTTTCAAAGAAAAGTTTTAAGGTAGCACATTGCCATAGTCCTTATTCAGACTGTGATGATGAGACATTAGAGGAGTAGAATTGATTGGAAGAAGAGGTTTTAGTTTAGGGGAAAAAAACAGATAAACCACAGGGCAACTGACATAGTCAAAAGTGGGAGGGCTATCCTGAAAAGTCTTCGGAAGCTTCTTCTGATAAGGGTGAAAGGAGGGGTGAAACCAGGCAATTTCAGACTGGGCCATTCACTCAGTCAATAAGTTTTGATTGCTTTCCATGGGTCAGGCACTCTTCTAGACTCTGTAGATGCAACCACAAAGCAAGACTGATGGGATTGCTGCTGCCAGTGCACTTGTGTTTCTAGAATGGGTTGACATTCCTACATTTCTGCTTTCCCCTCTACACTGCCACCAAATAATTCTTCCAACTATTTAAGATATAAGTAAATTGAATAAGATATAAAGCAAATTAAATAAGATATACTGATCTCATGAACATCCATCAGTAGATTTCTATTGGCCACTGCAGTCCTGGCATGTGATACCCCAGGTCTTCCCTGATTAGACCACATACCTACATTTACAACTTCATCCCTTAGCTACTCCCCTACCTCTACCGGCTGATCCCTAATAAAACAAACCATTACGTGTGCTAAACCTCAGGTAATCCCAGACATTACAGCAATCCCGCTGTGTTCTCATGAGAGGATCACTCAAAAAAGCTCTGATGGCCAACTTGAATGCACAAATGTTTGGGGATACAGATGAAAAAATTTCAATGTCTACTTACTATGTTCATGGGGTTCTCAAGGCAGGAATACTGAAGTGGTTTGCCATTCCCTTCTCCAGTGGACCACATTCTGTGTGGATCACAATAAACTGTGGAGAATTCTTCAAGAGATGGGAATACCAGACCACCCGACCTGCCTCTTGAGAAACCTATATGCAGGTCAGGAAGCAACAGTTAGAACTGGGCATGGAACAACAGACTGGTTCCAAATGGGAAAAGGAGTATGTCAAGGCTGTATATTGTCACCCTGCTTATTTCACTTATATGCAGAGTACATCATGAGAAATGCTGGACTGGAAGAAGCACAAGCTGGAATCAAGATTGCTGGGAGAAATAGCAATAACCTCAGATATGCAGATGACACCACCCTTATGGCAGAAAGTGAAGAGGAGCTAAAAAGCCTCTTGATGAAAGTGAAAGAGGAGAGTGAAAAAGTTGGCTTAAAGCTCAGCATTCAGAAAACTAAGATCATGGCATCCGGTCCCATCACTTCATGGGAAATAGATGGGGAAACAGTGGAAAGAGTGTCAGACTTTATTTTGGGGGGCTCCAAAATCATTGCAGATGGTGACTGCAGCCATGAAATTAAAAGACACTCTTTGGAAGAAAAGTTATGACCAACCTAGATAGTATATTCAAAAGCAGAGACATTACTTTGCCAACAAAGGTCCATCTAGTCAAGGCTATGGTTTTTCCTGTGGTCACGTATGGATGTGAGAGTTGGACTGTGAAGAAAGCTGAGCGCTGAAGAATTGATGCTTTTGAGCTGCGGTGTTGGAAAAGACTCTTGAGAGTCCCTTGGACTGCAAGGAGATCCAACCAGTCCATTCTAAAGGAGATCAGCCCTGGGATTTCTTTGGAAGGAATGATGCTAAAGCTGAAACTCCAGTACTTTGGCCACCTGATGCAAAGAGTTGACTCATTGGAAAAGACTCTGATGCTGGGAGGGATTGGGGGCAGGAGGAGAAGGGGACGACAGAGGATGAGATGGCTGGAAGGCATCACCAACTTGATGGACATGAATTTGAGTGAACTCCGGGAGATGGTGATGGACAGGGAGGCCTGGTGTGCTGCAGTTCATGGGGTGGCAAAGAGTTGGATGCCACTGAGCAACTGAACTGACTGACTGACTGACTTACTATGTTTAACATTAATGTAAATGTGTCAAATTAAATATTACTGAAATGTTAATAAAATGGAAATATTGATTCCTTTGTGTCTCAAATTTCATGAAATATTTATTTCTAACTCTACATTGACAGCTCTGACAACAATGTTTGTTTCCACCATCACTACAGCCATTTTTGAGTCACAGAATGCAGATTTTCAGAATATATCATCTTTTTAATTCTGTGTGTTGTTTGTACACAGAACTTTTTGAAGCCAAGTGATGTGCCACTGGAATCTTTATCACAAGCCACACATATTCATACCCCTTTATATAGAAATAAACATTTCAAAAAGTCTCCGATGGGTGTATATGTGTATTCTCCATTATGCAGCTATGTGCTATTTTTAAAATGGTCTTTAAAAGGCCAATTCATGATGACATACCCAAACAATTTTGAAGACATATTCAAACTGTGGTGTTGGAGAAGACTGATGAAACCAGTCAATCCTACAAGAAATTAACTCTGAATATTCATTGGAAGGACTAGTGCCGAAGCTGAAGCTCCAATACTTTGGCCACCTGATGCTAAGAGCCAACCCATTGGAAAAGACCCTGATGCTGGGAAAGATTGAAGGCAGGAGGAGAAGGGGACAACAAGGATGAGATGGTTGGATGGCATTGTTGACTCAATGGACATGAGTTTGAGCAAGCTCCAGGAGATGGTGACAGACAAGAAAGGCTGGTGTGCTATCGTCCATGGGTCACAAAGAGTCAAATGTGACTGAGCGACAGAACAACATCCCAGGCAAAAAAATAGTACTAAATATACTTTAAATCTCTCCCTCCTTCTCTCTCTCCCCTAATGTCATCTTCCCCAAATGGTAATTTATTTTATTTAAAAGAAAGTAACCATCAGGGATGTAATGTACAGCATAAGGAATATAGTCAATAATATTGTTAAGACCTTTGTATGGTGACAGATGGCAACTAGACTTATCATGGTGATCATTTCATACTGTGTAAAAATATTGAATCACTATGTTGTACACCTGAAACTAATGTAATATTACCAGTCAACTATACTTCAATAAAATAAAATGGTAAAATAAGCAAGGGATCACTTCATAAAACAATAGACTTTGGAATAAATAAAATATGACACTTTTCTGAAAAATAAGTTTGAGGGAGATTTTTGCCTTACACTTGCCCATAGGAAGGATTGGTTACTATGGTTCCCAAACCATGCCATGTTTCCATACTCCCATGCCTTTGCACTTGCTTTCCCTCTGTCCATAACGCACTGCCCCATCTCTCACTTCAGCTTCTGCCTGCCCCTGCACCCAACAGTGCCTCTGTGACTGTGTGTCATCCATCAGAAAGCTGTTACCTATTTCTGCTACCATGCAGTGGACTCTTTGAGGTCAGGGGCTGTGTCTGAGGACACTGAGGTCCTTAGCGCACTTTGTAGCATCTAGTGCCTTGTTCTTTTCCGTGAAACAGACCTGAAGTGGTTGACTGTGAGTGAATGGTTGAGGAGGTCATCATATGATTTATCATCCCAACCGGAAAACCTTGTTTGGATGTGAAATGAAGCACTATTGACAACTATGCCAAGACACTAGTCGTGGGCCAGAACTGTTCTTGGTAAACCGAGAGATAGTAAACCTAATAAGATGACCAGGGAGGTGACTTCTGGTTTCTAGTTTGAAAATAGTAGATCAGTATTTGACCCTTCCTTTCTGTTTATGTCTTCTTTCCCATTCCTCTTCCTTATTTTTTTTCTTCTGCTCAGCAAGACGCATACAAACTTGCTGAACCAACATGCTGCACTCTCATTCTTCGCTTCACAAGGTTATTTACGGATAAGAGCCCATGAATCCTGAGAGGCAGCATGTTGGGGTTGGGTGGGAAGTGCCTTAAATATAGTTCTTGTGAAGTTAGCCCTCAAGATTTTTTTCTTTCTTTCCTTAAGTCCTAGTGACTCCGAGTATGCGCTCAACAAGGTTAAGGTCTTAAATGAGCCAAACTTGTCTTCTCTGCCTTTGTCCTGAAATCCCCAGTGAACTGAAGGCACCTTTAAAATATGAAAGGCAGAGTTGGGCTGAATGGAATCACTGCATCCTGCAAGATAGAAAAACTTGATTTGTTGGGAAAATGCCCTTGTGAGTCAGTGGAAGCTGTGTACCATGATGATTAAAAGAGCAAGAATTTTAGAATCAGACATATCTAGATTTGAATTCTGACTCTATCACTTACTTAGCTTGGTGACTATGAGCACATTACTTAACCTCATTTATCTTATTTGTAAAATAAGGGGTTGCACCAGACCTACTACAGAGACTCACTGTGAGAATTAGATGAGATAATGCATTTAGCACTGTGCCATGCACATAATAAATACTCAGTGCAAGCTATTACATTGTATACACATCAAGTAAAGTTGCAAAAGCACTCATTATGTCTGTATATAAACAGTTACGTCAGGTTTGATGATCAGAGCACTAGGTTGAGAATGCAGAAATCTGAGTTCTTACCATACCTCTGTGCCTGTTGAGCTATGTGGCTCTGAGTAGATCATTTAACGGTAGTTTTTCAGACTCCTCTGGGAAATGAGTGAACTGAAGATGATTTCTGTTTCAATTACCTATTACTCTGTCAAGTGCGTGCGTGCATGCAAAGTGCAGGCGCAACTTCAATCATGTCCGATTCTTTGCCACACTATGGACTCTAGTCCTCCAGGCTTCTCTGTCCATGGGATTCTCCACCAAGAATACTGAAGTGGGTTGTCATGCCCTTGTGCAGGGGATCTTCCCAACCCAGGGATGGAACCCGTATCTCTTACATCTCCTGCATTGGAAGGCAGGTTCTTTACCACTAGCATCACTTGGGAAGTCCTTGCTCTGTCTCACACCATCCCAAAACATAATGGCTTAAACCAATAATGATTCATGGCTTTCCTGGTGGCATAGATGGTAAAGAATCTGCCTGCAATGTGGGAGACCTGGGTTCAATCCTTGGATTGGGAAGATCCCCAGAGGAGGGCTTGACAACCCACTCCACTGTTCTTGCCTGGAGAATCCCATGGACCAAGGAGCCTGGCGGGCTATAGTCCGTAGAGTCACAAAGAGTCAGACGTGACTGAGCAACTAAGCACACACATTGCTCAGCATCTTGGGAATTCTCTGGGCTCAGCTGGGTGGTTCTTCTGCTCTGTGTGATGTTAGCTGGGGTTGCCCATCCATTTGCTTTCAGCTGGGTGCTTAGCTGGGGCCAGAATATTCCAGAATATTCTCATGTGGTTGGCAGCTGTATTTGTCAGCTTCAGTTTTCAAGTCAACTCATCCTCTGGTGCTGTTCTCTCTCTACAGGGCCCTTCCAGAAGGATCCCTATGTCCTATTTCTGGGCAACTAGCTTCTAAGAGGAAGGAAAATGAAAGCTTCAAACTTTCTTAGGTCAGAGGTCAGTGTTAGTTCCATTATAGAAAGTTTGTCAGAGAAACAGGCCAGCCAAAATTAAGGGTAGGTGAAGAGACTTTACCTCCTGAAGATTTTCAAGTGAAAGCCGTTCAGTCATGTCCAACTCTTTGCAACCCCATGAACTATACAGTTCATGGAATTCTCCAGGCCAGAATACTGGAGTGGGTAGCCATTCCCTTTTCTAGAGGATCTTCCCAACCCAGGGATTGAAGCCAGGTCTCCCACATTGCAGGCAGATTCTTTACTGTCTGAGCCACCAGAGAAGCCCAAGAATGCTGGAATGAGTAGCCTATCCCTTCTCCAGAAGATCTTCCCAACCCAGGTATTGAACTGGGATCTCCTGCATTGCAGGCAGGTTCTTTACCAACTGAGTTACCAGGGAAGATTTTCAAAGTCACATTATTAAAAAAGGAGCAGGATGAAAGCGATTGTTGTGACTATTTTTCAAAGCAATCACTTCAATCCCCGTGTTCCATGCTAGTTTTGACTGTCCACATTGAAACCTAAAGCTCAGAGGCAATCCAATTTCTTGATTTGGTTTATGGACTCTCTGAATTTCCCAGGGAGCTCCTAGTATGCTCCAGAATTTAAAACCTACCCTGCTCTCAGTTTAGCCCCAATACAAATCCAGTGTTTTTGCTATCCAATATCTTCTCAGCCTCCTCCTGATAATCAAATGCCCCAATTTCCCTCCAGGAAACTGGTGCAGACACCAGTTACAGTTGGTTACAACCCAGTGGCCACTCTCCATTCTTCCTTACCAGTAGAACCCTTTTTCTAGTTATTTATATGTTAGCGTCCTCAGTCTAAGAGCATGAGCTTTCTTAGAGATAAACATGTGACTCAGTGCTGGCTGATGATACATCAAGGCAAGTCTCCTGAGGGGCCTTCTGGAAAAGATTTTCTTTCTTGAGCAAAAGAAACAGACTCATAAGAAAGCTCTGTCCATTCCTTCCTACTTTAGGATCTTATTATGTGGAACCAGCTGTGGAAGCCACCTTGTGATCATGAAGGGTAAACGCCAAGGACCACAGAGAAGCACTCAGACCCTTGACATTATTAAACTTCAGATTTATCCAAGCTGGAACTCCCTACCCAGTATTTCTTGTAAAGACCCTGTAAATAAGAGTCTGTTAGCTACAGTCAAAATTATCCCTCCCCCACTCTTGTGAATCTATATGGTCTAGTGATGCTGACACCACCCCTGAGTCTAGAAAGGAACACATAACCCGTAACTAAGCAATCAGAATGTGCATTCATCTGACCACAGCAGTTACTTCAAAGATGGGCCAGGGACTCTGGCATAACCCATGCAGTTTTCCCTGGCACTTTAGGAAAGAGGAATTCACTCTTTTCTTGTCGGACTTAAATGCTGACAGGAAATAGCAGCTAGAGTTGCTGTAGCTGTTTTGTTACCATCTCACTGACTTGAAGCGTCAACTCAGGGAGGCAGATTCAAGAGAAAAAAGGGAAAACTGATTCTCGGTAAGATCATTTGAGTCCAGGATCCAGGCATACCTGAAGCCCCGATCCTGCATTTTTCAGGTTATTTGACCCACTCTTTTTGGAATAAGCTGTCTGACGAGACTTTTGTCATTTGTAAGGAGAAGACTCCCACATGAGGACATGCAGCTAATCATTGTGAAACTATCCGTCAAGCTACCACTGTGACTGGAGGGCACTAGAACTTTAGTCTTCAATGTCTGTTTTTTACCCAAGCTTATCCACTGTTATAGATATATTTTCAGTACCTGTACTTATATTATCTAGCCATTAAGAGTAAGACCTTAGGACTATGCTTGGTCTTGGATTCAAACCCAGCACTGCTATGGATTAGATCTTGACTTTGGGCAGGTCTTTCGAACTTCTGTATTCTTTAGCTTTGGCATGTTTAAAATTAGAACTATAATGGTTCCTGCCTCCTAGGGTTATCGTGAGGACCAAAGCAGAAAATGTATGCAAAATGCTTAGTCAGCATAATGCCTGGCCCATGCTGCTGCAGCTGCTACGTCGCTTCAGTGCAATTTTTTTATTTAATGAAAAACCTAACCTAGTAGGGTAGGGCAGAGTAATGACTCCGTGAAAATAACCATCTCCCAAACCTTCAGTTCAGTTCAGTCGCTCAGTCGTGTCCGACTCTGCGATCCCATGAATTGCAGCATGCCAGGCCTCCCTGTCCATCACCAACTCCTAGAGTTCACCCAAACCCATGTCCTTCGAGTTGGTGATGCCATCCAGCCATCTCATCCTCTGTCATCCCCTTCTTCTCCTGCCCCCAATCCCTCCCAGCATCAGAGTCTTTTCTAATGAGTCAACTCTTCGCATGAGGTGGCCAAAGTATTTGAGTTTCAGCTTTAGCATCAGTCCTTCCAAAGAACACCCAGGACTGATCTCCTTTAGAATGGACTGGTTGGATCTCCTTGCAGTCCAAGGGACTCTCAAGAGTCTTCTCCAACACCACAGTTCAAAAGCATCAATTCTTCGGCACTCAGCCTTCTTCACAGTCCAACTCTCACATCCATACATAACTACTGGAAAAACCATAGCCTTGACTAGATGGACCTTTGTTGGCAAAGTAATGTCTCTGTTTTTGAATATGCTATCTAGGTTGGTCATAACTTTCCTTCCAAGGAACAAAAGTCTTTTAATTTCATGGCTGCAGTCACCATCTGCAGTGATTTTGGAGCCCAAAAAAATTAAGTCTGACACTCTTTCCATTGTTTCCCCATCTATTTGCCATGAAGTGATGGGACCAGATGCTGTGATCTTCGTTTTCTGAATGTTGAGCTTTAAGCCAACTTTTTCACTCTTCTGTTTCACTTTCATCAAGAGGCTTTTGAGTTCTTCCTCACTTTCTGTCATAAGGGTGGTGTCATCTGCATATCTGAGGTTACTGATATTTCTCTTGGCAATCTTGATTCCAGCTTGTCCTTCTTCCAGCTCAGCATTTTTCATGACGTACTCTGCATATTAAGCAAACATTAGAACCTGTGAATATACTCTGTTTCATGGCAAAGGGGAATTAAGATTGTATAAGGAACTGAGGTTGCTAATCAGCTGTCTTTACAATAGAAAGATTAACCTAGATTATCCAGGTGGGTCCAATGTCCAAGTGTTCTTTTTTTTTTAAGTGTTTTTTTTCACTTTTTAATTTTCGTTTAATTATGAAAATTGAACATATTCATAAGAGATTCGGAAAATACAGAACAAAGTTACATGAAGTTCCACTATATATTACAATTATCTTTTAAATAGATAAGTTAAGATTTTAGACAGGAGTTTCAATATCAAACTCTCAAAAATTAATAGAATAAATATACAGAAATATAGAATGATATAGTAGACCTGAAAAGCACCACAAACCAAGTCAACAAATTAAGATTTATACAATTTTCCTACAACATTAGGATATAAATTCTGTTCAAGTTCCCATAGACTGCAAACTTGAAGACATGAGAAAATATCCAGGGACATAAAACAAGGTGCAAACATTTTATGGTCTAAATGCATTGAAATCATATAGAATCTGTTCTCTTATCTCTTACTGAATTCTGTTAGAAATCAATATCAAAAGATATTTGAAAATAACCCATATATTTTCAGGTGCAGTGTGACATTTACCAAGAGAGATCTCTGACTTAGCCATTGAAAACCTCAATAAAGTTAGAAGACTGGAAAAACACAGAGGGCAATTACAGAGAAGATAGTATTTAAGTGAGAAATTAATGTCAAAATGAGAAATTAAGATCAAAGATACTTTAAAAACCCCAGATATTTAGAAATCAAATGACCACTTTTAAATGATGGGTATGTCTAAGAAGTCATAACAGGGAAAACTAGAAAATATTTGTAAAAATGAAAAGAGAATTTACCTGAATATTTTGCATGCAGATGAAGCTGCTCAGTGCAACTAAATACAATGTGGAACCTTGAATAAGGTATGAAAACAAATAATGGACACTCACACAAAATTTTGTGAAATTTGAACAAAATCTGTACCACAAAGCTTCTTAAAAATAGAAGAAGGAGGCAGAGGAATTAGTCAAAGTGATGTGATGTGAGAAGGACTCAATCTGCCATTTCTGGCTTTGAAGATGGAGAAAAAAGGCTATGAGCCAAGGGATGTGGGCAGGCTCTAAAAGCTGGAAAAGGCAAGGAAGCAAGTCTTCCCCTGGAATCTTCAGAAAGAAATGCAGCTCCGTTGATTAGCCGGGAGACCGTCTACAAACCTTTTCCTCTATATCATCTTGTAATCACTACCAGGGACTCAGCCATTAATGAGAAAGTCATGGCTCTACCCTTATGGAGCTTATGGGGGGGGGTGCATATTCTGTGGGGTAAATGGAAGTGTTTGTTGCTCAGTTCTGTCCAGCTCTTTGCCAACGCATGGACTGTATGCCAACCCACAGACTTCTATGTCCATGGGATTCTTCAGGCAAGAATACTGGAACGGATAGCCATTCCCTTCTCCACGGATCCTCCTCACTAAGGGATTGAACCTGAGTCTCTTGCATTGCAGACAGACTCTTTACCATCTGAGCCACCAGGGATGCCCATATTCTGTGGTATCCAGGGTTTTATTGAGATCCTATTTGGTAACAAGCATGGGATTTACCACTAAGAATTAGGAGATGTGAGTCAAGGCAATTACCTGGAACAGAGACTTCTAGAGAGGGAAAGTACCAGTGGAGCAGGGATTGTTAATTGGAATAAGGACTGAAACAGTAGATGTTTGGAAGTCCATCTAGGATGCAAGTCTTAAGGTGAGACTGGTCTGGCTCCTCTGTGTGGGTGCTCAGGGAAGAGAGAAACATCAGTTTTGATAGGAGGGAGCTATGAGAAGGGACAGGAGACAGAAACCCAAGCTCTCTATGCACCAAGCACCAATGACATCAAACCTCACCTCAACCTTCTAAGAGGTGTTATTAGATCCCTTTCATAGAGGAGAAAATCAAGGCTCATAGAAATTAAGTATTAATTAAGAAATTTAATTACAGTAAATAAAAGTAATTAGTTTAAGAAATTTCACCAATAAGTAAACGGTGAAAAGGAATTTTTAAAAATTAATTAGCTTTATTTTTTTGCCAATAAAGGACCACACATCCTCTCTGTTTCTGCACAGTGTTCGCTTAGCTGTCTCAGTGTTCTCTGTACACTGTGTACTTCACATTGTAAATTACTTGGTAGCCAGAACTGTCTGGGCTTATTTACTCAGAACAGAGCACCAGAAAGCTTAATGCTTAGGACTATATTTTATCAAATCGTAGATACCATCTATTGGAACATGCATCATCATTTCATAAAGCGTGAAGAAAGAAAACATGCTGGGAGTTGTTCAGATTCCCTGATGGAGAGATGTCAAAATATGGGAAAATGTGTATCTTGGGAGTCCCCGTAGAGTGAAAAAAAATTGTTTTATGATGATGTTGATGAAGTGTCAAATTCCAGTTTGCTAATCCACCTCCAGTCTTACCCATGATTTAGGTTTCTTATGTTTTAGCTCAGCTTGTTTTAAAATGTCTTTAGTAAATTCCCTTTGGATAATTCTTTCGGAAGACTTTCATTGTTCAAAATGTGGTACTATTAAGTAGTAGCTCCATAAACGTAAATAATGAACTTGGGCTTCCCAGGTGGCTCAGTGGGTAAAGAATCTGCCTGCGATCCAGGAGATGTAGTTCTATCCCTGGGTTGGGAAGAGCCCCTCGGGAAGGAAATGGCAACCTACTCTAGTTCTCTTGCCTGAAGAATTCCATGGATGGAGCAGCCTGGTAGACTACAGTCCATGGAGCCGCAAAGGCTAAGACACGAGTGAAGCAGCTTAGCACAGCACACAATTTATGCGCTAGACATTGTGTGAAGTGCATCACACGCACGACCCTTTTTAATTTCGCATAATCTTCTTACGAACAATTAGGTTTTTATTATTGCCATTTTCACACAAGACAGTCGAGGCCCATGCAAGTTTAGTACCTTGTCCAAGGACACCCAGCTAGCAAATGCCAGAGATGAGACTCGAGTCTCTGACTTCAGTGCTTGCTTTTTTAATGGCTGTTTTTCATGTAAGCAAAAAGGTTGGAGGGAGCCTCTCTTTTCCTTTATAAAAAATTCTTGAACCATAACCTGTTGCATCATATAATTAATGTCTGCTTTTCCTCAGTCTTTCTGAGCTTACCCAGTTAGACCTCCAAGAAGTGCTTTTAGCTCCCAGTACTCATTTGTTCTTGTTCTCTCAGAAATCAGTCTCCAGAATTTTAATCATTTTTGGCTCACTTTTCTGACAACCTTACCAAAGACATGTGCTGGGACGGGCAGTCAGAAAAGTGCCCTGAAAACTTGAACACACACACACACACAAACTACAGTGTATCTGATCTACACAGGAAATTAGAAAACACCACATACTTAACTGGAAAAATACTTGAAATGAAATGAAAAGTGAGGTTTACTGTTATTTAGATTTTGATTAAAAAATGTTTATCCTTTATCTAAGGCTCAGGGACACTGGAAATGAAGAAGCTGGAAGCTTGCTTTATAGAACTTTAATGATCTTCTCTTATTATGTTTTATTACTGTTTCCTAAGCCTGTGGTCAAATACAATAGCTTTATTAAAGCTGTGATTCAGTTAGAAAGGGGAATGAATTTTTCTGCCACAGGAGCACTGGTGAAAGATGAGGGAAGAGGATAGGGCCATTGGGAGAAAGGAAACTTCACAAGGAAACTGCTTACCCCACCAGTCTATTCTTCCCTCTGGGAAACAGCTTTCCTGAATCCACAGCTTAGCAGCCTGGGGGTACTTAGCTTCTAGTCCATTGGAGGAAGGAAAACAAAACAAAGCAGAGAGGAGGCTAGAGTTACTGTTTGGACAGGAGATAAGGCTGCTTGTGTTCTGTGTAAAGTTCTGACCAATGCTTCATGGACTGTGATCAACACTCTCATTTATTTAACATTCACTGTGGTCCAGGCACTCCACTATGTTATATCATCTAATCCCTTCAAACCTAGACAATATATTTAAATCAGAGCTATCACTTTACTGACAAAGGTCTGTGTAGTTAAAGCTATGGTTTTTCTGGTAGTCATGTATGGATGTGAGAGTTGGACCATAATGAAGGCTGAGCGCTGAAAAATTGATGCTTTTGAATTGGGATGATAGAGAAGACTCTTGAGAGTCCCTTGGAAAGCAAGGAGATCAAACAAGTCAATCCTAAAGGAAATCAGTCCAGAATACTCATTGGAAGGACTGATGCTGATGCTGAAACTCCAATACTTTGGCCACGTGATGCGAAGAGTCGACCCTTTGGAAAAGACCCTGATACTGAGAAAGACTGAGGGCAGGAGGAGGAGAGGGTGACGGAGGATGAGGTGGTTGGATGGCATCACGGACTCAATGGACATGAGTTTGAGCAAACTCTGGGAGATAGTGAAGGACAGTGAAACCTGGAATGTTGCAGTCCATGGGGTCGCAAAGAGCTGGACACGACTTAGGGACTAAACAACAACTAATCTCCTCAACAGCCTCATAAGGTGGATACTATTATCATTTGCATTTTATAACAGAGAAAAGAGGCCAAGAAAGTAACTTACCTAAGTTCACACGATAAGGGGTGTAGCCAGGACCTGATCAGATATTTTAACTCAAGTCCAGACATGTACTAGGCTGTGATATGACAGGACAGTGTTAAATACCCATCTGCTTTTGCCAGGAGCCATGCACCCTGGAGGCTAGTTAGGCATAGGGGTGGGAGAGCCTCTCAGAACCAATAACCTCAACACAGACTGAGAAAAGAGGGATTTGGAAGGAAATTGTGACGGGGCCTCCTAACCGATGCACCTCTAGCTCCCTTTGATGGGAGAGAAATAAAGCAATTTCAAAGAGTTGGCAGAGGTTAGAGGTCAAGACTAAGCCACCGTAGCTAAGCAATGGAGAAATGCAAGCCTGTCATTGCCGAAGTGACAAAATAGAATATCAGGGCACATTCAAAACAACCTCCTGTAATTATTATGGAAATCAACTGTTGCTATTTCTGGGACATTTTTGCCAGCCATGTGAGGGACATATGACATCATGAACAATTACTGATAAAAGAGAGGATGAGGAATTGAGACTTGGGGGCAACTGTATGACCTTGGCCAGGCTACTTAACCTCCCTGAGCTCCAGTCCACTCGTTTGTAAAAGGGAGATATTAATAGCCTCTACCTCTTAGCATTCTTGCAAGAATTAAGAGATGATAATGTAGGCAAATCGCTTGGCACCACGCACAGCGCACAGAAAGTGCCGAAAACATGTGAATTCTCCCTTGTGCTCTCCTGTCAGTTCCACCTGCTATAAAACTGAGGCCCATCTGTCTTGAGGGAGATGCATCATTTACCCATGAAGAGGGGGATTTGAATACCAACAAATATGTGTTGAGTGTCCTCCTGGTCCCAGAGTGTGTGCTGGGTGCTAGAGATACCATAGTGCTCCCTTTGGGCCTGATTTTTGCAAAAAATCAAGAAGCATTTTCTTTCTTTTTTCTTTTTTTTTTTGGTTGTGCTGCACACCATGTGGGATCTTAGTTCCCTAACCAGGGATTGAACTCATTCCCCCAGCAGCGGAAGCACAGAGTCTTAGCCACTGTATGGTGAGGGAAGTCCCAGATAAGTATTTGATTCCCAGAATGCATTAGGCTCCTACCACATATTCCCAGAACATCTTCTACTGCCTCCATTTTTGCTTATTTTATTTGCAATCCTACTTCCCACCATTCTGTTAAGCCTCCCCGAGAAAGGGACAATTCATGCCTTAAGGAGGAATGTTAGTTGGTTAAGGGGAGGGAATTAGAGGTCCCCAGGCAAGCAGAAGAGCTGGGGTGAAGTCTCAGAGCCAGTGTAGAAGGAGGGTTTCCAAGAGCTGACAGCCAACAGGATCCAGTTTGGTTGGAACTCAGAGAGCATGGAATGGTAGATACTGGGTGAGGTTAGAGCCAGAGGTGGGATTACAGAGTTTTTATAGTCCTGTTGTGGAAGCCAGCTCCTCAGGTGAGGCCCAGAGATAAGTAGCAGCCTTCCCTGATAGCTCAGTTGGTAAAGAATCTGCCTTCAATGCAGGATATCCCGGTTTGATTCCTGGGTCAGGAAGATCCTCTGGAGAAGGGATAGGCTACCCACTCCAGTATTCTTGGGCTTCCCTTGAGGCTCAGCTGGTAAAGAATCTACCCACAATGCGGGAGACCCGGATTCTATCCCTGGGTTGGGAAGATCCCCTGGATATGGGAAAGGCTACCCACTCCAGTATCCTGGCCTACCCACTCCAGTATCCTGGCCTACCCACTCCAGTATCCTGGCCTGGAGAATTCCCCAGTCTATGGGGTCGCAAAGAGTTGGACACGACTGAGCGACTTTCACTTTCATCGCACTGTTAAAAGTCAAGACAATAGACCCCAGTGGTAGAATTCTCCATGTGTGCATATGTGTGTGCGTGTTTGTATAATTCTACCCTGTCAGGGTTCAGTCAGGGAAAACAAAGGTTGCTCAATATATTCCAAGATTCAAGAGTTATAATACAAGGAATCAGAGTTTCACAAAACTGAGGTGAAAGGAGAAGGGATAGGGGAGCGAAGGTCAGAGAAACACCTGATGAGATTCCGGACACGGCAGCTTGGCGTATTGAAAATCTAAACTGAAGGAATTTGGGAAAACAGCAAAGCAGGAGAGGCATCTGACTTCCCCCACTCCTCTTCCTTGAAACAGATCCTAAAACTCCAGGTGGAAGCTACCTTCCCTGTACCAGGAGGCCTTATCTGCAAGGATGGGGAGTTGGGGGGCCAATAAATCCTTACAAGCAAACCCTGATAAACTCACCCTGTCTTCCTAGTTACTTCGTCACCATTTACCACCCCTATCCCAAACCCCTCTGCCTTATCAATTCTTCACCAATGTATTATTTCTTTGTCTAAAAGATAAAAACTTTCTGGTCTTGTCACTCCTTCAAGGCTCATTCTCTTGTGAAGGCTCCACGTGCATGTAAAAATTCAATACGCTTTGTGTGCTTTTCTCCTGAGAATCCGTCTTTGTCAGTTTAATTTTCAGACCCAGCCAGGGACCCTAAGAGGGTTTAGGAAAACCTTTTCCTCCTCTACGCAGTCTCTGACCATTTGCCCCAGAGCAGGGGATGTTCAAAGGTCTGCCAGACTATCCACCATTTCAGGGGGAAAAAAGACTTCTCGTCTGCCTTCCTAATACCTCCTTAAGGGCTTTCCCCTGTCCAACCTGAACCTGAAACCAAGCAGGAAAGGGGGTCTGGCTTCTCCTCTCTGAGGTGCAGAGAGCAGCAGCAAAACATCTCATTGTAAGAGAGATATACTGAGCTTGAGCAAATCTAAGATTTACGCACCATTGAAAAAGGAAAATAGCTGCCAATTACAAGGACCCAGTGCTTTCTTGTCATCAACAGTTTGGTACAGCCCGTTTCAAAGAGGTAAAAATGTGCTTGTGTGTTTGGGGCGGGGAAGTATCTTTTACAATTGATTTTTTAATTTTTTTAATTTTTATTTTTTTCAATTGATTTTTTAAAATGATTTTAGGAGAAGGTAATAACCACTGACTATTGTAGACTCCTAATTTCCTACTGTGTGCCTTAGAAACACTGAGGCAGTGCTACAGCCATCTCACCAGCAGGACTGAAGATGCTCTCTGGGTGGCAGCAGAAAGGCTTGCTCGGCTCCTGCCATGCGCTGACCACCTGGATCTGCCTCTCAGTCTCCCTCGGAGTGATTGTGAGGAAACCACAGTTGCCAACGGACCCAGACAGCTAACCACCCTTGCTTGCTTCAAGGCCAAACTGAAGAGTTTTTTTTAAAAACTTTTTACTTTTTGTGAAATACAAACAAAAGTAGGCAAAACCACTATCCAGGTATAAAATGGACAGCTGCTAGCATCCCCAGAATCCCTTTGCATTCCGTGCCAATCCAGACTTTCCCTTTTCCCTAAGTTGTTAGTCACTCAGTTGTGTCCCATTCTTTCCAGACCCATCGACTGCAGCCCACAAGGCTCCTCTGTCCATGTAATTCTCCAGGCAAGAATATTGGAGTGGGTTGCCATGCCCTTCTCCAGAGGATCTTCCCAATCAAGGGACTGAACCCCCGTCTCCTGCATTGCAGGCAGACTGTTTACCATCTGAGCCACCAGGGAAGCCTTTTCTTCCTAAAAGAAAGTTGAAAGTGAAAGTTGCTCAGTCCTGTCCGATTCTTTGTGACCCAATGGACTAAACAGTCCATGGACTTCTCTAGGCCCGAGTACTAGGATGGGTAGCTGTTCCCTTCTTCAGGGGATCTTCCCAACCCAGGGATCAAACCCAGGTCTTCTGCCTTGCAAACAGATTCTTTACCAGCTGAGCTACCAGGGAAGCCCAAGAATATTGGAGTTGGATAGCCTATCCCTTCTCCAGTGGATCTTCCAACACAAGGAGTCAAACCAGGGTCTCCTGCATTGCTGGCAGATTCTTTACCAGCTGAGCTGGCAAGGAAGTCCTTTTATGCCTAAAGACAGCCACTATTCTGACTAGTGGCTATTATTCATCTATCTATATTCATCTATTATGAGGTTGTATATAAATAGACTCACACACAGTACATCCTCTTTTGGGTCTCCCTCCACACCCCCAACATCACTTGTGAGATTCATCTGTGTTGTGTGTAGCTATGGTCCAGTCGTCCTCATTGCTTTTTAGTGTTCCATTTTCTGGTATTTGGGCATTAGAATATAACATTGAGCACTGGGCAATTTCCATTTGGGGGCTATTGTGAATCATGCTGCTGTCCTATTTCCAACAGGCAGGACATGGAAACAACCTAAATGTTCATCAGCAGAGGAATGGGTAAAGAAGATGCGGTGCATGCATACAATGGAATGCTACTCAGCCAGAAAAAGGGACAAAACTGGGTCATTTGCAGAGATGTGGATGGACCTAGAGACTGCCACCTAAAGTAAACTAAGGCAGAGAGAGAAAAACAGATATCATATATTAACACATGTATGTGGAATCTGAAAAAAAATGGTTTAGATGATCCTGTTTGCAAAACAGAAGTAGAAACACAGATGTAGAGAACAAATGTATGGACACCATGCAGGAAAGGGGGTGGTGAGACGAACTGGAAGATTGGGATTGACGTATATTACACTACTAATACTACGCATAAAATAGACAATTAATGAGAACCTACCGTACGGCACAGGGAACTCTACTCACTGCTCTGTGGTGAACTCAGTGGGGAGGAAACCCACAAAAGAGGGGATGTATGGATATGTACAGTTGACTCACTTTGCTGTACAGTAGAAACTTTCACAAAATTGTGAAACAATCTTGCGTGCATGCTAAATCACTTCAGTTGTGTCCAACTCTGTGTGACCCTATAAACTGTAGCCTGCTGGGCTCCTCTGTCCATGGGATTCTCCAGACAAGAATACTGGCATGGGTTACTGTGCCCTCCTCCAGGAATCTTCCCAACCCAGGGATCGAACATGTGCCTCCTGCAACTCCTGCATTGCAGGCAGATTCCTTACCGCTGTGTCACTGGGGAAGCAACTGTACTCCAACTGTAAAAATATAGCCCTACCGTCAACATGCTGGTGAGAGCCTTTTGTGAAGCTGTGTGTGCACTTCTCTTGGGTATGTACCTAGGTGAAGAATAGAAGGAGAATCCGGCTTTAGTATAGTGGGCCCAATTTTAAGTGTTGCGTGCAACTGAAGCTTCCTTGATTTCATCTCTCGAAGCCAACAACAGCCCTGCCCTAGAACTTTTTCAGAGAAGCTTCTGGCCAAGGACTTGAACCTTGGAAGCATTCTATGGAGAAGAAAGTGACTTTCTTGACAGCAGATGAGAAAAGGATGGAACAGGCACATTCTCTGCAGGCAAAAGAAAGAGTTTGGTGCTGGGGAATATACGAGTGCGCGGCTGCACCTGGAGAACTTTCTACAGGAAGCGTGTTTGGAGATGGTCAGTTCTTCCTTCTCCTTAATTCAGCACTTTGTTACCTGGGCAGATCCAAGTTACCAGCTTCAGGAACCTCTATATGCCTTGTTGGATTTTGCATCCATGGCAACGCATGCTTTACATACCATTTTATTTCAGACAACGGGAAATTAAACACTTGATGTGAAGCAATGTCAGGTGGCAGGTTGGAGTGTGGGGGAGGGGGTAAGATTGTGTCTCCAAGTGGCAACTTGTCAGACACAATGCCTAATGCAACGCGCTTAAAGAAAGGTGTGGATAGAAAGACTCCTTGCTTTGTGTCATGCATACGAAATGCCTCTCACTGCCCAGTTCCCTCAGCCTTCCCTGCCCTTGCATGCTGATTGCATTACAGAATGTAAACTGTGTACACACGCACACACATACACACACTGTCAAACATCAATTCTTGGATGAAACAGAAAAATTAGAAAAAGAAAAGTCACTGATATTCAGAATGTAGGACATTTTGGTGGCTTACCGGCGGGGCAGTACAATGGGTACTTACTAAATATTTGGCTAATAAATAAATGAATGAATGCAGCCAGGAGCTCTTCAAAAGAAGGGTGACATTGGTGGTCACGTTTCACTTTGTGCACTAGTTTCTCTATTATGATTCTTAATGACTTAAGTCTGTGATTATCTTTATGCCCTAATAAAAGCGCTTTTGAACAATTAGGGGTTGTTGCTCTGAAGTTGTATTTTAAATTAATTAGGCAGTCTATTTAACAGCTTCCGCTGTCTGTTAACGACAGCACAGGAGAGTGGCAGGTGGGGAGGGGCAGTCCTGTTTACTGTGAGGAGACGACTTATTTCTTTGGCTTTGTTTTCTTTCCTTCTTTTGACTTTTTGTCCCCTCCCACCCCCAACAACATCAAAAGAGAAGGGTGGAACTGGCTGGACAAGAAATCACTTTTGACGGTGAACATCATGGTGAAAGAGAGCTTCAGGTACGTAAGCTTTACTGGCTCAACAGACAGGAAGCCTTTCTCCTCCCTCTGCACCATGTGAATCAGGAGTAGGAGGTCTCAATGCCTTGCCACTTGCAAGGCAATGTTGCATATGGGGGCAGGTTTTTGTTTTTCTAAACATACACACACCCACAAGTGTGTGGATGCCTAATATTTAGAAAGTCAAGCCTGGCAGGTGGAAATGAGCCTTTTTGACAAATCTCTATTTATTGTGTTATTTCACCATCAGAGGCGCAAATGCTAACTAGCTTTGTGAATAATTTGTGGATGGGAATGTGATCATTTTTCTAAGTCAGCCGGTGGGTTCAGTTCATTGCACACCCCACCTAAAAATAAATTCTCTGGCTGACTGTGAACATACTGATAGTTGCTGCAAGTGAAGCAAACTTATGGGGACCATTAAAGTGCCAGGGCATTGGAAAATAACAGTGAAGTGAATGCTGATTTGCATTTATGTCATAAAATAACTTGTCACCTTCAATTTATCACAGTAATTGGTACCAGAGGAGACTCTATGATGCTTATACTTGGTTCAAAGCCACCTTTCCTTACCTCCCAGTCCCTGCCTCTCGCTCTCCTGAAATAGTCACGGGGCACTTCTAAAGATAAATGGTCTTATTCCTTTTCCTGTATCATTGGAATTTGGGAAAGGAGAGGCATCAATGTATTCAAAGAAATTAAATCTCAAAATAATCAAATGCAGTATGTGCTGTTATTATCCCCATATCGCAGATGAAGAAACTGAGGCACAGAGAAGCAAAATAATTTTCCCAAGGTCAAGGTCATATAACCAGTAAGTGGGAAAGCCAGGATTTGTGCACTGACAGCGGGACCCCAGAGCCTATTGGCTTAATCACTGTGCTATGCTGTCTGGTTTAGACTATATATTTCTAATATAAATATTTTGGGGGCATAAAGACCTGGAAAAAAGTATTTTCAAAACTATAAGAGAATAATATACTGAGAATGGTACATCATAACCATTTCAAACCAAGAGAGAGAACTGGCCAGGCATAAGCAAGTTATTCCAACTGGGCTTAGAAAAATAACCAGCGGTTTGTAGTTATTACCAATGCAGTTCAGGCATGACTCTCTTGATTACAGGGAATGCTTTGAATCCTGTGAAACTATTTCCTCAAGCCAACCAAAGCCACACGTGACAGATGGTTGCATCTTTATTAGGGACATTCTTCAGGTTCCTCTCTACCTAGCTATTATCAGAGCACCCGTATATTTCGGTTCAATGAATGATAAGTTAGACTTGTCCTACTGATGATTTCTAAAATATTTCCTAGTTTGAGTTGCCCAGGTTTCAGAGAGCAGGTGAGTTCAGCTTCATCTGACCGGCACATGAGCACCCTGAAAGAGCAGGGGTTTTTTTCAGGCATTTTGGAGTATGTAAATTGCGCTGCATTTGATGACAGGGACATCAAGGTTTAAACCCTCCATCACTATAGTGGAACCAGGGCAACTGAGTTTACCCCTCTGAATTTCAGTTTCTTTCTCTATCAAAAGAAGTTGGTGATGCTTCCTTGAAGAAGACAGTAAGGCAAGTGTGCTCATTTAGCTGATATTTGTACGACACTTTATGGATTATGGAAATGAATTCCAAGCTCTGTGCGTGCTTTAATTATGAGTGTGTTTCTTTAAAAATATGTGGTAAAATAGACACAACATAAAATTTACCATGTTAACCATATTAAATGTTTACTACAGAGGCATTAAATACATTTACATTGTTGTGCAATAAGTACATAAATGTTTTCATCCTTTTTATCTTTCCCAACTGAAACTCTTTTACCCATGAAACAAAAACTCCCTGTTTCTCTATTCCTCCAGCCCTCGGCAACCACCATTCAACTTTCTGCCTCCGTGAATTTGATTATTTTAGGTACCTCATAGAAGAAGAATCACAAATAATTGCATTTTGGTGTCTGGCTTCTCTCACAGACTTAGCATAATGTCTTCAAGCTTCATCCATGTTGTAGCATGTGTCAGAACTTCCTGCCTTTTTAAGGCTAAAAAATATTCTGTTGTATGTATGTGTCACACTTAGTTTATCCAGTCATCCGTCAATATGTGCCCAAATATCTGAGACCCTGCTTCTAATTTTTGGGGTTAAGCTTCCCCAGTGGTGCTAGTGGTAAAACACTTGCCTGCCCATCAGGAGACCTAAGAGACGCAGGTTTGATCCTTGGGTCGGGGAGATCCCCAGGAGGAAGGCTTGGCCACCCACTCCAGTATTCTTGCCTGGAGAATTCCATGAACAAAGGAGCCTGTCTATAGCGTCTCACAGAGTCGGACACGACTGAAGGGACTTAGCACACGTACCCAGAATTCTGGTGCGATTGCTGGGTCACATGGTAATTTCATGTTTAATTTTTTGAGGTTGGGTGTCCTTTGTATTTATTATTTGGAGCAGAAGAGGTGTTGAGAGGTACCCTGGGGGGAGTTCTCAGGTGCTTCAGCATGACTGTCCCGGAATCAGTTGCTAAATTAGTTCAAAGACCCACAAGGCAACTCCATAAAACCAAGGGCAGGCTGCTGGGTCGTTTAGGCTCTCTGCTGCCTGCCTGCCCCCACCATTCCCTCTCTTCCCCGGGCCCCCACTTACAGGTGACAGGTTACCAGAGCAGGAGAGAGTAATCCGAAAGACATTAGTATGCAAACCAGAACTGGGAATGATGTGGTTTAAAACTGTTTCCCTACTGTTTTGCTCTGGGTGCATGTGACACAGATCCCACCCCCACACCGCCCCCTCCTCCCTCTGCTGGAAGAGCTCAGGCAAGCACACTGGGGTGTGTTAACCCTTCCCGTGCCAGCATCAACGACTTCCTCAAAGCAGTGCACATTTCAGCAGCCCTGCCTCGGAGCCGTGAGCTAGCTGTGGAGATGACTAGTCACTCGATGACTTCAATTGTTCCGATGACTGCAATTGTTCCATAACTGACAGACACGGAGAAGTCTCATTATCACCCATAACGAGAGCACCTCATCCATACCCCACCTGTCACAGCAGTCAGGTTGGGCCTTCCACGTGCCCTGAAAAGCCAGCTCTGACATCACACAAAAGGAGAATCCTGCCCTTGAGCCATGCCCTGCCCCCTCCAGTCCAGTCCTCAAAGGCAAGTTCCAAGAGATCAGAAGTCGCCAGAAACCAAACTCATTATTCTTTTGATGTGGCTTTTTTAACCTTTTGCTGATCGTAGCAGAGAGATGAGCTTTTCAGAGGGAAAAACAGTGCAAATGGCAGGAGGCTGGGGGGCAGCCCTGGCAGAGCTGCCTTCCTAAGTCACCCAGACAGGGCTTTCTAGGAAAAATCACTTGTTGCTGCGCTGTCGGGGAGCTGCTCAATGGAAGAAGTCGCTGGAATGGTGTGACAATCATGGGCTTTGGCAGCAGTGGACTGGGGGTTGCATTTGGATGAATCATGTCACATGGAAAAAGTTACCTCACCTCCCTGTGCCTGTTTCCTCATCAATGAAATGAAGAGGATTTTTTAAAAAATCCTGTTTGCTTTGGCCCCTTATTAGTGATGTGGGCTTTGGTAGATCAGCTTTAATTGAGCTTTGAGTTTCCTTATATGCAACGTACTGGAGAAGGAAATGGCAATCCACTCCATTGTTCTTGCCTAGAGAATCCCAGGGATGGGGGAGCCTGGTGGGCTGCCATCTATGGGGTCGCACAGAGTCGGACACGACTGAGGCGACTTAGTAGTAGTAGTAGTAGTAGTATATGCAAAGTGGGTAGAATAACTCCTGTCTCCAAAAGAGTATTGTGAAGATGAGATAGAATATAGCATAAGTAAATGGTCCGTGGTAGGTCCTCATAACTGTTAGCTATAACTGTTAATGGGCTTTCCTGGTACCTCAGCAGGTAAAGAATCCACTCTCAATGCAGGAGGTACCGATTTGATTCCTGGGTCAGAAAGATCCCCTGGAGAAGGGCTAGGCTATTCAGTCTAGTATTCCTGGGCTCCCTGGTGGCTCAGTCTGTAAAGAATCTGCTTGCAATGCAGGAGACCTGGGTTTGATCCCTGGGCTGGGAAACCTGGGTTGGATCCCTACGTTGGAAAGGTCCCCTGGAGGAGGGCATGGCAACCCACTCCAGTATTCTTGCCTGGAGAATCCCCTGAGGAACCTGGCGGCCTCAGTCCATGGGGTCACAAAGTGTCAGACACGACTGAATGACTAAGCACAGAACAGCATAACTATTAATATTTCAAGATGCCTTCCATCTTTTCGATGGGTCGTTTTTGTTCAGTTGCTAAGTCATGTCTGTCTCTTTGCAACACCACAGACTGTAGCACTCCAGGCTCCCCTTTTCTTTACCATCTCCTGGAGCTTACTCAATCTCATGTCCACCGAGTCAGTGATGCCATCCAACCATCTCATTCTCTGTTGCCTGCTTCTCCTCCTGCCTTCAGTCTTTCTCAGCATGAGGATCTTTTCCAATAAGTCAGCTCTTCACATTAGATGGCCAAAGTATTGGAGCTTCAGGTTCAGCATCAGTCCTCTCAAGGAATATTTAGGGTTGATTTCCTTTAAGATTGACTGATTTGATCTCTTTGCTGTCCAAGGATTCTCAAGAGTCTTCTCCAGCACCACAGTTCAAAAATTTTAATTCTTTGGTGCTCAGCCTTCATGGTCCAACTGTCACATTCATGCCATACTACTGGAAAAACTATAGCTTTGACTAGATGGACTTTTGTTGGCAAAGTGATGTCTCTGCTTTTTAATATGCTGTCTAGGGAGATGGCGATACATAATCAGAATGTACATACAGAAAATAAAATCTGGATTCAAGGAGAAAAAAACTCTGTGTTGAGTTTGTCACTGCTATCTCTGTTGGGATATTGAGTCTGATGCAACCTCCCATACCCTAGAAGACAGAAGCTTTTCATAATCTGATTCCCTCTGTCAGCAGACAGCCCGGCTTAAGTGTCTGCAGGGACACCTCTGGATAAATTATCAAGGATCAAGCCATGGCCCACCAACTTCTAAGCCTTATGATTTTGAATAATTTCTTATTCTCTTCGTATTTTCATTCCCGATCTGTATAGTGGGCATAGACTTGCCTACCTTAGAGGTCATGATTAGATTAAATGAGATGATACCTGTGAAATGCCTAGAGTGGTACCCTGTACAAGGCAACTGTTTAGTAAACATTAGCCATTATTGTTACCCAGAAGCCTTCCTATGCAGCTGCCATAGTTAGAAGGCAGGTGGAGGTGGAGCTGGCCCACACTGGCTTATGAGAATTCATGGTACACGTACATCTATTCCCAACTCTGTTTTCAATGACAGTACACTGGTAGCTTGAAATTGGCAGCAGTGGGAATATTTACAGCATGGAAATTAACAAACATTACAAATCAACCTCTCTCCCCTTGCTCAAAGGTTAAACGTTTACCAACGTGCTGTTGGTTACAAGGGAACCCAAGATGCCAATAAGTGCCTTCCCACAGCTCCAGGGCCAGGTGAGAACAAGGAGACCAAGCAGGTCAAAGGTTACTACCCATCAAGCTGGTGGGAAGAAGCAGATATTTTTCCTCCCCTGACCCTGCAGTCTTCACACCCATCTATCTCTGTGACAATGCTTTAGGTGCAACATCTATTGTCAGAGAATCTTTCCAGAAATCATTTCTACTCCTCCTACTTTTTGAATATTCTTGGGATCTTTAATAGTAAACAACAGAAACAAGCTCTGCTAAACCTATGATAAAGAGGGCTTTCATGGTAGGAAATGGTGCACTGATACGGTTGAAAGGAAGAATGAAGAAATCATTGGCTTGGAACAGTTATGACTTAGGCAGCTGCAGAAAGTTCTGGTAGCAGGAATCCCTCAACTATCCTACCAACTTGAGTAAATAGTCTTTAAGCTTTTTATTTTTTTCTTGCTTAAGGAGCAAAGTTTTAAGAGGGAGAATTCAGTGGACTGAGCTTAGATCACATATCCACTTGTTGGCTGAATTGGGACATCTAACTTTAGGACTCAGCAAAATTATCCACAACTGGGTAATTTCCCAGAATAAACCAGATGTTCTTGAAGAAATGTGTGCTGTATGGCCACAGTCTTGACAATGTTCACTCTATCTGTTTAGTCCTCATGTTGGGATATGTTTTGTAGTCCCTTTTTGCAAAGAGGGAGGGTCAGGCCCACTGAACTTCATGGGCAAGGTCTTTCACAGGATGTGGGGGCAGCAGAGATGAGTGAAAAAAAACTCGAGGCCAACTAGACTGCAGAAAATAATAACTTCAAGGGAAACACTCCCTGCCTTTAGCTTGGATAATCCCAAAGTTCATTGAGTTCATAGGAGTGCAATTCACAGGGTGATCTCCATTTGGCATTCTCTTGGGAAAGACTTTAATGGGTCCTTTTCTCCTCCAATTTCTCCTGTTCCTGCCCAGGGTGACAAATGTGATGATGGCTTTGATGACAGCCCCACAGAATCCCCAGGGATCTGTAATCTTGTGATGGCATCCTGGGATGATTTGTTTTCTCCCAGGCCCCTGTGCACTTCTACAGGCACCAGCTAAGCACCCAGGAAAGCTTTCTGTAAATCTGTCAGAAGTACTGCTGGGCCTTGCTGGGCCTTTTTTAGTTTGAATTTCTCATGGTGATTGATTTCGGGTGGTTTTTATCCTCTTTGGTTCTTTCTTTGAAAACAGCAACCACAACTCTAGATTATGACCTCATTTCTTTGACTCTGTTTGGATGACCGTCTATCACTAAGTTTCTGTGGCTTTTCTTTTGAGGAGTATGCTGAGGGATTGGTTCAGGAAAGAATGGAAATGAATCCCTGAAGACATACGGAACCTGCTTTTGATAGACTGGGTCATGGGAATGGGGTCAACATGCAAGCTTCTTGTAATGATTGATGTGATAATAACAGATAACACTGGATGTCTTTAAAGGCGATTATTAAACACAGAATAGTTAACCATGTAACAACCTTTGAATTGCATAGAAATGGATAGAAAAGGAGCCCCTTAATCTGTCTGTGATTTACTTCTTTCTTGTGCCTTAGTAGTTAGTCCTAATATTTCCTGTTTCCTTACTATGTGCTAGGTGTTTTTATAAGTGCTTTACATGTGTTAGCTCATGGAAGTGTAACTAAGCAGGACCTTATGGGGCCTTCTGGCAACAGAGCCCATCATGTCCTTCATCTGCCTCCTATCAGTGGGAAAACTTTAGCCTCCTAGGCTTTCCTTGAATTCCAAAGAGTACATTTAACCAGAGGTGTGAGAAAATGCAAAAAGAAAGGAAAACATTCAAACAAGATAAAATAATAATAGTGTAGCCATTAAATGAAATCAAGGATATTTATTTCCTCCTCAAAGGCTGCAGATAATATTCTGTTGCAGGAATGCGGACCCCTTCCAGGGCCCAAAACTGGGCTCTTGTCTAACACTCAGAAATGAATTGTCCGAGGAGACACATGTGCTGACAAAGCAAGAGATTTTATTGGGAAAGGGCACCCGGGTGGAGAGCAGTAGGGTAAGGGAACCCAGGAGAACTGCTCTGCTGCGTGGCTCGCAGTCTCAGGTTTTATGGTGTTGGGATTAGTTTCCGGATAGTCTTTGGCCAATCGTTCTAATTCAGAGTCTTTCCTGGTGGTGGATGCACCGTTCAGCCAAGATGGATGCTAGCGAGAGGGATTCCGGGAACTGGACAGACACGTGGGGTCTCCTTTAGACCTTTCCTGAACTCTTCTGGTTGGTGGTGGCGTATTAGTTCTGTATTCCTTATCAGGATTTCCTGTCATAAAACAACTCATGCAAATGGTTACTATGGTGCCTGGCCAGGGTGGGTGGTTTCAATCAGTGTGCTTCCCCTAACAGTTAGCCCTAATATTTCCTGTTTCCTTACTATGTGCTAGGTGTTTTTATAAGTGCTTTACATGTGTTAGCTCATGGAAGTGTAACTAAGCAGGACCTTATGGGGCCTTCTGGCAACAGAGCCCATCATGTCCTTCATCTGCCTCCTATCAGTGGAAAAACTTTAGCCTCCTAGGCTTTCCTTGAATTCCAAAGAGTACATTTAACCTGAGGTGTGAGAAAATGCAAAAAGAAAGGAAAACATTCAAACAAGACAGAACAATAATAGTGTAGCCAGTAAATGAAATCAAGTATATTTATTTCCTCCTCAAAGGCTACAGATAATATTCTGAGCCATATCCTTTGAGCTGTTTTGCAGATACTGAAACCCCCACCAGGTAGAAGAAATTAACTATATGATGCCCATGGGCATGTAGACCCCATATTGGTGGGAACCAGAAGGTTGATGATGTTGACTTCCAATTACCTCACTACCAACCAATCAGAAAAATGTCCACGAGCTGACCACATACCTCCCTACCCTCCTCTCTCACCTTGTCTTTAAAAACCTTTCTCTTAAAGCCTTCAGGGAGTACCTTTTAAGCACTAACTACCGGGACTCCTTGCTTGGTGCCCTGTAATAAATGCTGTGCTGTCTTTCACCGTGACTGTCTGTCAATAGACTGGCTTTACTGCATGCGGGCAAGTGGACCCAAGTTTGAGTCCACCATTATTTTGTCCATTATTATTTTGTCAGTAACAAAAGTTAGGCCTCATTATCCCAATTTTCAAATGAGGAAACTGAAGATAAGAGAGTATCAGTAACTCTGCCCAAGGTGATAGAGCAAAAAAGGGGAGGGGGGCTGGATTGAAACGAGAGCATCTCCCTCTGGAATCCAGTCTTTTACCACCATACTAGAATATACGGCTAAGGAACAAGGGTCATGTTATGCGTCTCCTGCCCTTAGTATCTGGCACTTAGCAGATACTTCTGCAGCCTCAAATCCTGCAGTTCTCTTTCTAGGGCCACTCTCTTCAATCATGATCTTCTTATATTTCAAGCTCCTTTTCTCAGGGCCTCAAACATGCACTTCCTCCTGATTGAAATGCTCTCCACTCCTTCTTTTCCTCTCTAACACTGGCTGACTTCCGCTCATTGCTCAATGAGTGCAGCATCCCTCAACCTCCAATGTGAGGTTGTCTCCAATTAACACTCTCATAGGGTCATGTACTTTCCTGTCAGCCCATTTATTACAGTAATGATTTCCTAAATGTCTGTCTCCTCTACCAGTCTCTACACTCCGAAAGATTAAAAACCGTGTCTCTCTAGTTACTGACCTGTCCCCACCATCTAATACTTCCTGACCCGAAGTAAGCAGCCAGGAAATATTTGTGGATGAAGTAGATGCCCATTGTCTGTTTGCCAAATAGATGAAAGCTTTGAAGAAAGCATGGGAACCAAGGATAAGGCTTAGGATGACAACGCCACTGTTTCAGGAGTTTATACTGTTATACCTTATATGCAGGGATGATATTCATATCACACAAGGAGTGATCAGAATTTACTGTTGGTCTTAGTGCTGGAACACTGGTCCAAGAGACCTCCTGCTGGTCTGGGTGTTAACCTATTAGTGACTGGTTCATAGTGTGGTGTGGGGATTACTCAGAGAAGGCCTGGGGTGCTTGGGAAAGTGGGAGAGGCACTCTGGGAACTCCTGGCAGTAATAAGCATTCATCAACCTTGCTAGAAGTATTTCAGTAGTCTAACAACCAACATAACTGTACTGATATAACTACACATATCTGGGCCATGAGTAATCACTTGAAAATAACCTAACAGGGATTTCATATGAAGCACCAACTTCTGAGTTGCTATATCTAGAGGCATGACAATAATTTGTATGGTATGAGTCACGCACCCAGGATCACAGCATTGGAAAAGAGACACATTTAATGTGGAGTTGGGTCATGACTGTTATTTTATAAGGAGACTCTGGGTGGGGCTCAACTGTAAAGAGATGCAGGAGAAACGAGCTGCACAGCAACTTTTTTTGAACATCTTATCTTACTAGCTTGATGCCTTAAGAAGTCAAAGATGCTTAACTTCTTCCTTCATCAGCATTTTTTTGACTGTGCCTTGTGGCCTGCAGTAGGTTCCCTGACCAGAACCCATGCCCCTGGCACTGGGCGCGTGGAGTCTTAACCACTGGACCACCAGGGAGTCCCTTCATTAGCATTTGTGGTGTTGCTAATCGATCACTAGAAATGGGCTTACTAAATGGTGAAGCCAAATGCACTGAGCCTGGAAATGCAAGGTTGAGAGTCACATGTGATGGCAAAGGCTTTGTTTTCTTCACAAAGCTGGTAGAGTCTAATCTTCAGTGTCAAGGGGTCTGAGCCCAAGTGGCATGGCTGAATTTTGCATATGTGAGAGCTGTGGTGGAGGCAGGAAGCTGACTGCAGATAGAAAGTAATTTTCTCTGAAGATCCTTGACCTTCTTTAAACCTAAGTGTAACCTGCGGAGGTACGAGCTCTTTTGTCTGCTTTGTGGCGTCACTTTCGCTGGCTCTGAGGCAGATGGAAGGTTAGTCTGAGGGCTAGATGTTCCAGAGGCAAGGGCTGCCCCTTTGACACTCTACCACATGCGACTCTTTTAAACAACCCCTGCTCACTCACCTTCTCTTTTACTCCCCATCTTTTCCTTTCTTCTCCCCTTCTAATCATTTTCCTGCCTTACATCTCAAACTGGCTAGTGGCAAACAGAACAGAATTTGCTACTGACTCCTGGGTCACTTGTTTCATGGATTATTTCAGGTCAAATCCTATTAAAGTAAATGTCTCCACTGTGGGGAAATCTCTCTGAATAACCAAATAGGGCGTCTAATCCTCAAGTAAGGGCCAGCTAGCAAGCAGGATTTGATAGCAGGGTTTAGAAAGAGCTCAGGTGGACTTTGTCTCCAGCAATAAGACTAACTACATGACCTAAAAACCTTCCCTTGGTAAAACACCTATAAATGTTTTATAAAATATAACAAACATCTTTTTAAATGCATAGCTGAACTCATAAAAATGTAAGGAAAATTCCCAGCGGGTTCCAAAACAAAGAGAGAATCAAAATCAGAGTGATAGGTGTGAACTGAAATTGGGGCTGCTCGGATGTGTAGGAGTGTGTGTGTGTGTGTGTGTGTGTGTGTGTGATCTTTGTAATCAGATGATCTGGGTTTAATGTGCCCTGTCTTGCGGATGATGAGGGTGGATTTGGATCTTTCCAAGGCCTTAACAAAGCTAAGTCCCTTATGGTAAGTATATCCTTCCAGCAAAGAGAGATGTGAGACCGGACTGCTTGTTTTAGCCTGAACTCTGGTTGGGGAAAATAAAACTCTCCGGGAAGACTCTTCCTGTCCTCACATATGTTTAGTACTTAAATTTACACTGTCTTTTAGGACTTTGACTTCCAGGCAGAATAATTAATATAAAAGTGAGCCAGTTTTGCCTTTAACCCTGGAGTGCCTGACACAAGGGAATAAAAAAGTCTTGGGGAGGACACATCTTCAACCTCAACAAAATGGGAGTGTCACAGACAAAAGCCTGGATGAACACAACCTTCGTAGCTTCCCAGGTGGTGCTAGTGGTAAAGAACCTGCCTGCCAATGCAAGAGACATAAGAGATGAGGGTTTGATCCCCAGGTTTGGGAAGATCCCCTAGAGGAGGGCATGGAAACCCACTCCAGTACTCTTGTCTGGAGAATCCCATGAACTGAGGAATATAGCCTGGTGGACTGTATTCCCTACTGTCGCAGAGTCAGACATGACTGAAGCATCTTAGCATGCACACACAAACACAAGCTTCAAATCCAGAATTACGAAATACAAAGCTTCTGTGACTCAGATTGCAGATTTAGGGAAATAAAAGAAAACAAGAAATCTAAGTAACTTTGAATTTAAGAAAAACAAAGAAAAAAATTTATTTATTTGTTTATGTCTGTGCTGGGTCTTAACTGTTGTGCTCGGGCTTTCCCTAGTTGTGGGGAGAGGGGACTATTCTTCGTTGTGGTGCCCGGGCTTCTCATTGCAGTGGATTCTCTTGTTGGAGAGCATGGACTCCAGGCAGTAGTTGTGGCTCATGGGCATAGTTGCCCTGTGGCAGGTGGGGCCTTCCAGGACCAGGGATTGAACCCATGTCCCCTGCATTGGAGGCAGATTTCCTGCCAATTCTTTACGATTGGACTACAATGGGAGCCCCACAAATAATTTTAATATAAGCATACCTCAAATATTGCATGCAAAACTACAATATTAATCTTTATCTAAAACTTAAAGTTAACTGGATGTCAAAATGAAAAGACTACATACTACATGATTCCAACTGTATGATATTCTGGAATGGGCAAAACTATAGAGACAATAAAGTGGTCAGTAGTTGCCAGGGGTTAGGAGGAAGAAGGAATGAATAGGAAAAATACAGAGAAGTTTTAGGATACTGCCCTTAATGATACTAATGATGTTACTGGTAATACTCTGTATACTATAATAGTGGATATATTTCATTATGCTGCTGCTGCTGCTGCTAAGTCGCTTCATTCGTGTCTGTCTCTGTGCGACCCCATAGATGGCAGCCCACCCGGCTCTCCCGTCCCTGGGATTCTCCAGGCAAGAATACTGGAGTGGGTTGCCATTTCCCTCTCCAATGCATGAAAGTGAAAGGGAAGTCATGTCCAACTCCTAGTGATCCCGTGGAGCGCAGCCTGCCAGGCTCCTCCATCCATGGGACGTTCCTGGCAAGAGTACTGGAGTGGGTTGCCATTGCCTTCTCTGATACTTCATTATACATTTGTCCAAATCTATAGAATGTATAACACCAAGAATGAACCTATTTGCAAATATGGATTTTGTGTGATGATGATGTGTTAATGTAAGTTCATCAGTTATAACAAATGAATCCCTCTGGTTGGAAACTCTCACTTGGAAATGTAGATGATGAAGGAGGCTATGTATATGTATGGCAGGGAGTATATGGGAAATCTCTGTACCATCTACTCAATTTTGCTACAAAGTTAAAATTCCTCTAAAAAAGAAAGTTTAGGGTTTTTTTTTTTTTAAAGAACCAAATAGAACTTTTAGAAATAAAAATAAACTCAAGACAAATACAACAAAACTCCAGGGATGAATAAAATAGCTGCTTAGACACTATTGGAGAGAGAACTAGTAAACTGGAAGAGAGATCTGAGGGAATTACTTAGGGGGCAGCCTGGAAAGATTAAGAGATAAAACATATGTAAGAGAACTTGGGCCATGGAAAATGGTCCTACACATGCCAAATAATATTTCTAGTAGGAAGGAACAGAAAAAATAAAAAAGATAAAATATTTCAGAATAAATACTGAGAGATAATGACTGAAAAATTTTTAAGATTGATAAAAAGGGTTCATTAGACTTAAAAAAAACACAGCATGCGCCTATCAGGAATAAAAGATCTACATCCAAATACATCATAATCAAATTATAGGATATCAAGGACAAAGAGAAGATCTTAAAAGAAACCAGTTAGAAAAGACTAATATTTTAAAAACAGGGGGGAAAAAAGGAAGGAAGACAAAAGGAAAAAGTTTAACCTGCTCTTTGGAACTTGACAGATCTAACTTCAAGCCACAGTTCCACCCCTTCAAGTCATGTGGGAAATTTACTTTTTTAAGTCTTTGCTTTCACACCTGTAAATATTTAATCCATGGTTGTCATTGCTAATTCCGTAACAACCTGGCAAAATGCATAACAGAAAGTCTTGCCTGTTAGCACTTGTTCAGCAAAAAGGAGTTATTACTACTACTGACACAAATATTAATAATTTCTCTATGATATGAATTTTTACAATATATAATATAAATTTCTACCTTCCCGGGGATCCAATCTCAGGATGACTAATATTTAAGCATATGTCATACTGCAGAAAAAAAGATGGCATCTCTGCTGTAACAAAAGCTTAAACCACCATCATGGGACTCCCTCAACCCTCCAAGACAAACCGTAAAGATTAAGCCTCCCTGAAGTCTGGTCAGCAAGACATCTTCAGAAATACAATGAAAATCTCTTTTTGTAGCTTCCTTTTCTTCAAGACTTCCTTAAAATCAAAGACAAACACAAGGGCAACTTGTAAGACTTCTTTGGCTCCCCTACCCCAGACTAGTTTGCCTGGTCCCACAGCACTTTTCTCCGGAAGATTGAAGGCTGGAGGAGAAGGGGACAACAGAGGATGAGATGGTTGGATGGCATCACTGACTCAATGGACATGAGTCTGAGCAAGCTCCGGGAGATGGTGAAGGACAGGGAAGCCTGGTGTGCTGCAGTCCATGCGGTCACAAAAGAGCTGGATGCGACTGAGCAAAACCATTGATCACATTGTTTCTGCTGGATTGTTTCCCATCCTCCCCAGTAAACTCTACCCTCCTTAGAGGCAGAGACCTTACTTATCTTGCTCATCATTGATGCCACAGAACTTAGCATATGACCTGAGACTTTTAAGGAGTCTTCAGGTAGAGAGAAGAAACTGGAAGCTAGGGGTCAAATTCATTAGTACATAAAAACACAGCATTTTCTAGAATTGAAAGGGATACTAGAGAACATCTAGCCTTCCCATTGTTTTTCAAGATGAGGAAAATGAGTTCATCAATTGGTGTGAAAAGTATGGAAATCAGACCCCAGTGCAGTTTTGCCAGTTCCCAGATGATACTGCTTACATTCTGTCATGTTGCCTTCAGGATCATGGCTGGGTAAGAGAAAGAGGCCAGACAAAAAGAACAAATATGTAGGATTCCAGTTACCTGAAATAACAAGAATAAGCAAGTTTGCAGAGATAGAAAGTAGATTAGAAGTTACCAGAGGCTGGTAGAAAGGAGGAATGGGGATATACGGCTTAATGATGACAGAGCTTTTGTTCGGGCCAATAAAAAAGTTTTGGAAATAGATAGCGGTATGGTTGTACCAAGTTGATAGTATATCACTGACTGTACACACTTAAAAATGGCAAATTTTATGATGTGTGTATTTATCAAAACTAAAAAGAAAAAGATAAAGAGGATCATGGCTACAGTCAGCCCCCACTCTCCCTGCTTCTCTAGGCCAGTTATGGGATGGAGACAAAGACTTTAACAAACATTGAAGAAAATTATTAAGGGGAAGGTGTAAACAGGCAGAGATAAATGCATGATGTAGGGCCATCAAATTAAAAGTGACACTTCTCTATTATTAACCCACAATTTCTCAGCAAAGTATAATCTGTGAGCTGATACTGGAAAAAGGCCAGTTTCATAAGCTATTTAATTTTTTCTAGATAGAGTGTAAAATAACGGTTAAAGCCATAAAGGATACCATATGGCATCAAGGAGGGGAGAAAAAAAAAAAAACTTTTTTGTTGTCACTGTTATTCAAAGAACAATTAGCTCTCTATTCTCCCCCCAAATTAAGGTGCCATTAAGAGAAAAAAAATCAAAAATATCAAGAAGACATAGCCAGAATGGAAAGAAAGTTGAAAAGATAAATAAAATGAGCATTCCTTTAGCTATATTTGGAGGAATCCTGCAGAGAAAAAAATTCCAGCTAGGCAGCACTGAGACATAGTTTATTAATGCAGTTCCCCCCACAGCAGGACACAGAAAGAGAAATTGGTAAAACAGTCACATTAAAAAATTATGACTCTTACATCTGATCTTTATGAATACACAGAAAAGAAACCGTCCTCTTGAGTCGTCCTTGGGCCATGTTGAGGCAGAGATGCAAAGAATTTTTTCCCTTCCAAAGCTTCACAACATTTGCACACATGGTGGGAACAAACTGAAAGCTATATTCCATCCACATTTAGGGGATTTTAAAGGTGTTTATGAAAAGACCCCAGGTGAGATTTTGAGCAGTTCTTCCAGTTATGTTTCGCAATATACTTCAGTCTTTTGTTTTTAGAGAATATACAAAATTGAAATCTGCCTGAATTCCCTTTGGGGAAAAATTATAGTGGGTGCTGAACTGGTTATATAAATGGAACTTCCCTAGAACCGTGGAGGTGGAAAGGAGCTTGAAAAGTGAAAAGTGTTTGTTAGTTGCTCAGTTGTGTCTGACTCTTTGTGACCCAACAGACTGTAGCCGGATAGACTCCTCTGTCCAAGGGATTCTCCAGGCAAGAATACTGGAGTGGGTTGCCATTCCCTTATCCAGGGGATCTTCCTGACCCAGGGATTGAACCCAGGTCTCCTGCATTGTAGGAAGACTCTCTACTGTCTGCGCCACCAGGGAAGCTGGGAAGGAGCTTACCAACCACCTAATCCAGTGTTTGGCCTAGGGTAGACTATGCTGCACTGATGAGTTATTAACTCAGTTTAGAGGGTCAGGACTAACATTGGGAGTAGAGGAAGAGGAGGAATAGAATAAAATTGAATTGCATCTAAAAGTGTGTTGTATAGACTGTTTTGCGAAAGTTTTGTTTCACTTGTGTGTTTGTGTGCGTGTGCATGCATCCTGGGTTGCAACATAAAGTGTGTCTTACTTGGCATGGTCCATGGCAATTGGGTAGCTCAGAAGGTGCACAGTTCCACAGCTCACTGCTCCCTGGGGCTGATGAGCCACTGAGAAATAGAATCACAGCCTCCCTGTGTAAAAGATGGGGTTTCATGTGACAACACACACAAGGGCATGTTATGTTGTTAGTCGCTCAGTTGTGTCCGACTCTTCGTGACCCCTAGACTGTAGCCCGCCATGCTCCTCTGTCCATGGGATTTTCCAGGCAAGAATACTGGAGTGGGCTGCCATTTGGTTCTGGTGAAAAACATTGTGAAGTTGCCAATCTAATCTAACACCCCTTGTTCCAGGTAAGATACCTGGAGTCAGAGAGGGGAAATGACTTTCCCAAGCCCATGACTCATAGACAGCCTTCCTCTCTGGGCTTACAATATCCTTTCCATTTGACTTTAATGATCAAAGCATGCTTGGAGGTGGGTGTCAATTCTTGCCCTGTGGTTTCCATGCCACTTTGGCAGCTGACATTCGATTCCTTCCTGGAGCAATTCCTGTGCTTTTGGATCAACTGGACTCCCCTCTCCTTTCATACTCCTGCCAACCTTGCACCACCCAGGATCAGTGGTTCCCTAGGATGGGGCAGGTGTGTGGAGGGATAAATAATCTGTGCCCAGGCTTAGATGATCCATGCCAATTGGGTAGATCAGAAGGTGCACAGTTCCACAGCTTACTGTTCCCTGGGGCTGATGAGCCATTTGAGAAATAGAAGCACAGCCTCCCTGTGAAAAAGAGAGGGTTACTTGCAACAACTCATACAAGGGCATTCTCAGAAAGAAGGCAACCAGCTGACAACTGTGGGCTTTAGGTAACTCCTGCCAGACTCTTGCACTCTGGCTGGTCTTCCTGAGCCAAAATAGAAGCATGTAGAAAGTGTTCTCTGACTGCAGAGATATAGCAGGATTATGAAAGAGGATCCTGTCTGGGACTCAAAATGCCTATGGTTTTGACTTAGAGAAGAAAACGATCTACCCCATGAAAGAGCAAACATTTATATTACATTTACTCTGTGCCAGGCACTGTTCTGAGGATATTACAAATATTTACTCATTTAATCCAAATAATCAACATCTAGGCCTTAAGAGGACTCTCCTAGCTGCAGTCCTAGGCAGAAGATGGAGAAGTGTTGAGAGGTGTTAAAATAATTTGTTTTTCTTCAGGATCCGAAGACAGGAGGGCAAGCACTCTTAATAGAGTTTAGAACTATGTCATTGACAAAGTGCATTAATCAACAGTCAAATCCAGAGAGTAAAGGTCAATTGCCTACTTTCTCTTGGCAAAAGGAATTGGGAGGAGGATTGTTCTTGCAAAGATTCATCACTTTTTGATGCCTTCCAGAAGTGGTGATGGATTTTCAATGAGCCATCTACTCTTGAAAAAAATCATCCTCATATATTTGCAGTGCAGCTGCCTTTGGTGCAGAGGGTCTGCTTGGGTCCTGAAACCACCCACTCAAGCTCATATAGAAATCAAACCTGTGCCCCTGGCCATAGGATCCAGTGCTTTGTTCAGGATCGTATTCTAGAAGAGGGTTCTCAATCATTTAAAAATTAGTTTATTATTCATTTCAAAAAACTGGACCTGTACTCGGAAACTTCTAAATTTGACTTTGATAATGAAAATTAGTAGAAATTTACTGAACTGTAAGAAAGGCAAGAGTTTTTATTTTTTTAAAGAGCAATAAGAAGTGAGTTTTTTTTTAAGTACCTCTATGTATCCTTATGTTTTCTATGTTAACATTTAAATCCCACAATACTCTGATTGAATCTCCATTTCATAGATGAGAGAACTAAATTAAATGACTTGCTGAAAGTAAATAGGTGAGGGACAGAATTCAGAATATAGTCTGCCTGCAGAACTCATTACTCTTTTACATCATGCTACAGCCTGAAAGTTTTTTTTTTCTTCATCTGAAAAATGATTTGGTCCTAGCAGCATTCACTGACCATGCCAAAATGTTAATTGATCTTTTCATGTCACAGCCTACCGATTATCCACAAGGAATAGCAACAGTTAAAACCTCTTCTCTGTAATTTTTTGGTTCCCTTAACAACTCCACCATGTAATTAAACTTATTTCTCAAACAGGCAGAAATGGTTCACTAAAGAATCTGAGAACTGTTTAAATTACCCTTAGTTTCTTGCTCCGAGTTAACCATGGTCAAGTCTGGGCTTGGAACTGAAGTTCAGGAGGAATGTGGAGAATGCTGCTGGCCCAGAGTGTACCAGTGCTGAAGTTAAATGGGAGTCAGGGTGTATTTCCTGTTCATCTGTGAAACTTCTAACTTCACTCTGCCCATGGTTTTTCTCCATGAACATGTCGGGTAAACATGTAGATTGCTGAATATTTATCCTTTTCTTGGAGCAGCCTCTATTGATTTGGGCAGCACATCTCACATAGTTATTAATCATCAGAAATGGAAAATGTTTTTTTGAAAGATGTAACAATCAGAGGTTTCACATTAATGTCTTGAAAAAGATTTCCCATTATCACTACTGTCTGCGGCTGTATTATGAAAATATTTGGCTTACACCACAAAGTTTATGGATTCTTTTTTTGAGTTGTCTTAGCAGAGGCACTGAAACATAAGGATGGCATTAAATGGTTAAATTACACGCTGTGTTGTAATGCACAGTGAGATGGGAAACCCAGAGATTTAATACCATCATGAGTCTATAAAACCCCAGGTTTACAAATGCAAGTCAAATAAAAATCTATTAAAGTAGCCAAAAGTTGCTTTGAGTTAGAGGTCGTTAAATAAAAAGATAACAGGCAAGGTTATTTGGATCCACATGTCAAATAAAATGCCAAGATAAAACACCAATGGGCCATTACAAAAATACATTCATAAACTGCCTCCCTCTCCTCTCTCCTATGGGTCAAAACGAAGCTTAAGAAAATACAAAGATGTTTTCTAAGTTTGAAATCTCCAAGAAGTTAATGGTCCACACGCCATATACAAAGTACTACACACTTTCCTGGTCTGACAATGGCTGCTCTGAGGGGACCATGCAGTTTAGTACCTGGCGGAGCCAAGACGAGGAGGAGGGCTGGTGGGGGGTATTAACCAGTACAATCCCTTTAGAGAGCTGGATGAGTCCAGATGTTGGAGAGTATGATCTCCTGGATGCAATGGAATTTATGTTGGGAGATTAAAGAGAAGAATTGATTTATGACTTTCTCTACCTGTTTGCAACATGTGCTCAACTTATTATTGGTACACATTGAGATGCACAGTAATTACAATGTTGAAAATCAGGTGCAACACACGACCATAGTAGTTAAGCTTAAGGGGGGCGGGCATTTGTCATATTTCAGTCTGCACATCTGGTTCTATCATATTTGCCAAATGATTAATATAGGACTTTATTACAGTAAAATCCTTTTATATCAAAGTTTTATTTGCCAGGAAATAGAATACTTTCCTTCCATGTCTTTCTCCACCATCCCCCACATTCTCTGCTGAACTCTGAAATATCCAGCACTAGGATTCATTTGAGTGAGCAGGACAGGGAATCTGCTCTTGCCTTTGTTCAGCTCTTAAGTTCTGTGGTCACAACTGGGATATACATGCGTCCTTTGTTGTAAAAGCACATCCACAAGGGAGAAACCCTTAAGCTTATTCAAAAACCAGGTAGGATGTCAGATACCTCCAATAGTTAAAACCACAGGAATTAAATTCTAAATTTTAAACTCCCTTTTATTGAAATATAAGTTTGTTTAGTATATTTACACCACACTTTATGCACATATATACATAGAAGGCAAATTCTGTCAAATAAAAAAAAGTTTTTCTTAATAAAAAATAAAAATAAAAACAAAGTAAAGTGCATAAAACGGATTTTTTTTTTTTCCTTCTGGTGAACATCCTCATTGTCAAAATTTTGGCCGGTTGGGAAGGGGGAGGGATTAGAAATTCATTCTTTGACTCCGTGCACACAGGCAGTCCTGCATTTGTAGCCTTCAGGCCAAGGCGACAAGCTGTTAAGGAACAAGTCAGACAAACTGCCAGGGTCTGCAGGGCTCCCCCATTCTGTAGGTCCTGCTTCCTTTGTCCTATCGGAGCGGTTCCCCAGCTCTTAACAGTGACCTCACCATCACGGAGCCGGAACAAAGGGAGAACACGGGAAGGGGGCTCCACCAGCCAGTGTCAGAGCCCTGCTCCCGGGCCACCAGCGCGGCGATCGGTAGGAAATTGCAGAATTAGCTCAATGGCTCCAATAGAAGTTTTCCTTTTTCGGGAAGGGAAGGGGCGGGTGGAGGGGTTGCCAAGGAAGGGGCTGTATCTCCTACCGAGACTGCCACTCGGGGGCCAAACTCCGGCAGCAGCCAGTTTCTTTGGATGCAAACTCCGTGCTGGCACAGGGAAGAATCCTTTTATAGGCTGGGTGAGCTCATCCTCCCAGAACTTTGAAAGGAAACTGCTTGGGACTGCGAGAAAGGGGCAGGTGGGTGAAGCGGAAGTTTTCGGTCGCCTTCGCGCTCGGGTCTCCGGCTGGGCGTTGGCCGGCTGGTCCGCAGGAGGTGGCAGAGGCGACGGCCCTTCCCCCCATCATCCATCCCCCAGCCAGGGGTCTCACACTCTCTCTTCCTCCGGGTAATGCTAAGTCCCGGGTCGGCGGCCGTACTTAGCCTTACAGTGCAAAATGTGCTTGGCAAGGAAGTCGAGGCGGCGCTGCAGCAGTTGAGCGTGGGGGTCGGCGAGCGCGGCCAGCTCCGGGAAGCGAGGCTCGTGGTGCTGGTAGAGGCGCAGTAGCCGGGCGGCCGCGTCCTGGCCTCGGTGTAGCTCCAGGACGCGCCGCGCCGTCCGCTCTCGGAACACGCACACAGACTGCAGCAGCGGCTCGTTATATTTGTCCCACATGCCTGCCACCCGGTAACCGTGCACCAAGCCCGCCTCGTTGTCCAGAAAGACCAGCGCCCCGCCGGGGCCGCGGTGCAGGTTGCTGGTGGCTCGGTGCATGACCCGCGGGTCCCACTGCAGGCTGAAGAGGTTGCTGACTAGCCGGTCGAAGTTGGCCGTCAGGTAATCGAAGAGGATCAAGTCGGTCCATTGCACCAGGTCCACCAGCTCCGCCCGGCTCCGGTTGGCCAGCTCACCGCCGCCGGCGCGCAGGGGCCGCAGACGGCCGTCCTCGGAGCGCCAGGGCGCGGGCACCACTACGTCGGTGAGGTTAGGCAGCCAGCGAGTTAGGCTTACCACGCTGCCCTCGGTCCAGTGCGCGGCACGAAGCTCCTCCTGCACCTGAGCCCACTGCGCGCCCCGAGCCTCCACCCGAGCCAGTGCCAGTGGCGGCACGTGGCGCTGGAGGCCCAGCAAGCGCGCCAGGTAGTAGGACAGGGCCTCGCCCTGGATCTGCTCCGGGTTGATGCCGTAGCGCACGCAGGCGCGGGTGCCGTCGGCGAAGCGAGCCAGCCGGTTGGAACTGCGCCCGCAGCCCCCGCGCTCCAGGGCCACCACCCTGGCGCGGCGCGCCGCCTCCAGCCACGCCGCCGCCTGGGCCTCCGAGAAGCCCCGGGGCACCTGCTCCTCCAGGCCGCGGCTCCAGAAGACGCCGCCGTGCACCGCGGCGCGTTCCTCCGGCCGGGGCCGCCCGGTTGGCACGTGCCGCCTGCGCTCACCCGGGGGCTGCCCGGGCGGGCCGTCCGCGCCTGCCGCCAAGGTGAGCAGCGCCCGGAAAGTTTTCAGGGAGCCGCCGTGGGCGTCCCGCGCCAGGGGCGGGGGCAGAGGAAAGCGAGGCGCGGGCTCCCGGCCGCCGCTCCGGGCCAGGTGCCGCGGGAGTCCGTCTTCGGGCGTCCGGGAGGTGGGTAGCTCGGTCCTCGGCGGCAGGAGTCCGCCCCACAGCGCCAACAGCGAGCCCAGCGCCAGCAGCCAGAGCCCGGCGGTGGCGGCGGCGCCCCGCATTCTCCTGCCCATGCTCCGCGGCCGCGCCGGTGCCGCCGCCGCTTCAAGCCGAGCCCCGGCACCCGGGTCCCGGTGGCGAGGCGGGCCCGGCAGCTCGTTGGCTCCGGGGCTCCGGGCGCCTCAGCTCCATCGCGGCTGCGGGGCTCTGCCTAGCGCTCCGCCCGGCACTGAGAACTCGCCTGGCTGCCGCTTCCCAGCTGCTTTTGTATTTCGCTGTGAGACCCTCCGGCGGGCGCGATTCACAGGCGCCCGGACCACGTGGGAGCGAGGGCGGGGGGAATCCCCCTCCCCCTCCTCCGCCGCCGCTCCCCGCCCCCCACTCCTCCGCCCCCTTCCCCTCCTCTTCCCCTTAAAGCGGCGATGGCTCCTTCCAAGCGGGAGCAGCGGCCCCACACTCAGTCGGGGACTTAGGGGCCGGGAGCTGGAAACCCGGCTGCAGGCGCCCGCGCGGGGGCGTGGGAGCAGGCGGCACGGAGCTGGAGTCGCGCGGGGTGGTAACGACGCGCCGCTGGCTCTCATGGGGGTTGCAGTGGGCGCGGAGTCTCTCCTGCAAAGTTTAGAGTAACCCCCAATCGAGCTCCGGGCGCCGCCCGGAGTGAATGGGGGCGGGTCTTCTTGCCTTGTCCGTTTCCAGCGTTGTGATTCACTCTGCCTTATATAAATCCCCGGGGAGCTCTCCGAGCCACAGAGGATGTGACTCCAGCCAGGTTAGAAGAACCATCTGTAGCAAACAACTTTGAACCGACACCGCCTTTCCCGAGCGCGCTCACTGCCCTGGTCCTGTGTACTTTGAGACTGGTCGCTCGCCCTTTCCCGAGGGACTCTCTGGGAATTCGACCTCACTGTGCAAGAACACCTAGGCAGGTTTCATTCTACAAAGCGTCTGTCCTCGCTTCTGGACACGGAGCAGTAAAATCCACAGAAGCGGTCCCCTGCTCACGGAGCTCACTCACAGTCTAGGGAGATGGACAACCTTACAACTCAAGATCCGACCTAGTCCAGGGGACGGGGCCTTAGAGACGGTTTCTCTAGGGAATGACACGATTCGGCTCCTGGGGGACGCAGAAGGGATCGAGCTTGCTCAAGACCACAGAGGCAGTAAGTGAAGAAACTAAAATTCAAACGGGGGTCTCCAAGTAGCATGCCGCTTGATTTTCCCTCTATCAGGAAAGTTCACTATTTTTAGTCAAGTGGCCAGCATTCGTATTTTTTGAAAGCTCACTGTCATTTAGTCACTTTATGCCCCACATGTGATTTTCAACTCAAAAAATGAAAAAACCACCACCACCATACTGCATTTGACTTACTGGTTTAATGGTTTTAAGGGAAGAAGTGTTTAGGGAAGAGGGTGGAGGAGCAAAAAATAATAATAATAAAATGAAAAACAAAACCAGCAAACCACATTGTCTTCCAGACACTTTTGGGTCCAGACCACCAGGAAAGTTATTGGATAAGAACTGGCTCTCCCTCTTAGCTCTGTGCATGAGACTCTGTCCCAGATCCAAACGAAGATTCTCAGGTAAGACACGAGATGAGGGGTAGGGCTGGATCCCACCTCTGAAAGCAAGGGTTTGAAATCTGTTCCCTTTCACCTGTTTCTCTTGCCTTTATCCCCTCATCAGATGCACATGGGGGTTTTCAACTGCATCAGTGCCTCACCTGGTACTGATTATACTTATTTGCCAAAAAATGAACACCCTAAGGTTTGTGACTAAGTAGAGACATCTGAAGACCGCATCTAGAGACTTCCAGAGCTGCCTCAGTATACCTTCAAGTGTTTTCATATTGACTGAAATGCGGGGTTTTGGTTGAATCTCTTCTGCACCCCATGGTAGCTATATCATGCCTTTATATAGATCTTATCTGATGATGAGATTACTATTGCTGTACTATCTTACTTCAATCGAAGGTACCATCATCCTGTTCTGTGCAAGCTCCTTACCCTCATCTTTCCCTAGAAGGCAGAGGACTATATCTTAACAACTTTCTATTTGTCTTACCAGGTAGCATAGTATATTGCACTAAAAAGGTGCTCAGTAGCGTTTAATTTTTTGTCTTTCGGTTTAACTTCTGAGAATTTTTTTTTTTTTTGGAATGCCTTGCTTTCAGCTTGGTTATAAACTATAAGCAAGATCTCCACCTTGTGGGCATAAGTAGAATATCTTCTCATTAGAAAAGCATACATTTTCAACAGGCTGGTTAATGGCTTAAATCTGAGAATATTACTTGACTACCGTGGCCCATGCCGTGTCCTGGGGGCTATGGGGAAATCCAAAGTAGTTAGTGTCACTGTCTTTTTGCCTGTTAACAGAAACTATAACTATAAGGGATAGTTCACTGTAAATTCTATTAGGAATCTGTCTTATCTTTTATGGCTGTCTGGCACAATACTTGGCACTTAGTCGGTGTTCAGTAACAACTCGCGGAATAAATCATTGGAATGTTAATGAGATAAAACTCTGCAAGTAGCATGTAACAAGTCATTTAAAAAACTGCTTACCATTTAAAGATACAAAATAAGAGCTTTCATTCATAAAAGGGGAAAAAAATTGGTGAAGGATCCAGTTGATGGAAAAGAAGAGGAAGCACATGATTTTCAGGCTAGGAGGGCTGACTTCAACCCAGTCTCAGAATCTTCCAATCACGTTACTGGTATTGATAAAGAAACTGAAGACTTGAAGCAGTCAGCTAAGACCTTGCACCTCAGAACATGGACTGACCCTATCACAGCCAGTTGCTCATAGAGATCCGACTGAATGCACTGGGTTCCCAAACAGGAAACACTAATAGAAACTTGAACAAATGCATTGAATGCAGAGTTACAGAAAGCTGTAGGAATAAAAGAGAAACAAAAAACAAACCCAAAGTACAAGGAAGTTTAAGTCCATTATGTAAGTGATTGTTTTAGGCAGTGTTTAAAAACACTTCTCTGTTTGCTTGTAAGAGGAAGACACTCCCATTCTCCTCTACTTCCTGGCATGAGGACAACCCCCACTGCCATCCCCCTGGGGCTCCTTGGGACAGCACAAGGCACTGTCCACCACAATGTGGGACCGCAGGCTGGCCCTTCTGGCAGTTTCTTAGGAATGAGGGGAGATGCTGTTCATCTGTTCATACACAAGAACCTATTTTCACTTGGAGAACTTTCCTACCAATCCTCAGAGCTTCTCCCTGAGCCTCAGCTTCCAACTGCTTCACACTTGTCCACAGTCCTGTTAGAAGAATGATTTGTCTCATAAAAGAGTGCCTGCTGGAGAAGAGAGAAGAGGTGGAGTTGAGGGGTGGGTGCAGGGCAACAGGCTGGGGGTTGGGAGGTTTTCTAAATCAAGCATTTCCTCTTCAGTTCAGTTCAGTTGCTCAGTCGTGTCCGACTCTTTGCGACCCCATGAATCGCAGCATGCCAGGCCTGCCTGTCCATCACCATCTCCTGGAGTTCACTCAGACTCACGTCCATCGAGTCAGTGATGCCATCCAGCCATCTCATCCTTTGTCATCCCCTTCTCCTCCTGCCCCCAATCCCTCCCAGCATCAGAGTCTTTTCCAATGAGTCAACTCTTCGCATGAGGTGGCCAAAGTACTGGAGTTTCAGCTTTAGCGTCATTCTTTCCAAAGAAATCCCAGGGCTGATCTCCTTCAGAATGGATTGGTTGGATCTCCTTGCAGTCCAAGGGACTCTCAAGAGTCTTCTCCAACACCACAGTTCAAAAGCATCAATTCTTCGGCGCTCAGTCTTCTTCACAGTCCAACTCTCACATCCATATGTGACCACAGCAAAAACTACAGCCTTGACTAGACGGACCTTTGTTGGCAAAGTAATGTCTCTGCTTTTGAATATGCTATCTAGGTTGCTCATAACTTTTCTTCCAAGGAGTAAGTGTCTTTTAATTTCATGGCTGCAATCACCATCTACAGTGATTTTGGAGCCCCCAAAGATAAAGTCTGATACTATTTCCACTGTTTCCCCATCTATTTGCCATGAAGTGATGGGACCAGATGCCATGATCTTCGTTTTCTGAATGTTGAGCTTTAAGCCAACTCTTTCACTCTCCTCTTTCACTTTCATCAAGAGGCTTTTTAGCTCCTCTTCACTTTCTGCCATAAGGGTGGTGTCATCTGCATATCTGAGGTTATTAATATCTCTCCCGGCAATCTTGATTCCAGCTTGTGCTTCCTCCAGCCCAGCGTTTCTCATGATGTACTCTGCATATAAGTGAAATAAGCAGGGTGACAATATACAGCCTTGACGCACTCCTTTTCCTATTTGGAACCAGTCTGTTGTTCCATGTCCAGTTCTAGCTGTTGCTTCCTGACCTGCATACAGATTTCTCAAGAGGCAGATCTATGAGTACCAGTTTCCACATCTGAGAAATGAGGATGATAAACCCTACCTACCTCATATGGTTGTTGTGAAGTTCATGTGAGATGTTACTAATAACCATAACAACATTAACAGCAAATGCTTACTGAGTACTTATTATGGGCTAGGCACAGGTCTGAGCTCTGCACATGTGTTCTCCTTTCACCATCCCGACAAGAAACCAAAGCTTAACCAGTAACTGGCCTGAAGTTAATGGCAAGTAAAGTTGAAGTTAAGTTGCTCAGTCATGTCCAACTCTTTGCGACCCCATGGACTATAGCCTCTGTCCATGGGGTTTTCCAGTCAAGAGTACTGGAATGGGTTCCCATTTCCTTCTCGAGGGGATCCTCCCAACCCAGGAATCGAACCTGAGTTTCCCGCATTGTAGGCAGATGCTTTACTGTCTGAGCCACCAGGGAAGTCCACATAGCAAGTAATGATGAGGCCAAACTCTTGGGAAATTATAACCTACTAAGAAAATGACAGATATAAAAAAATTTTAAAGTAAACTCAACTGTATGCAGGTCAAGAAGCAACAGTTAGAACTGGACATGGAACAACAGACTGGTTCCAAATCGAGAAAGGAATATATCAAGGCTGTGTATTGTCACCCTGCTTATTTAACTTACATGCAGAGTACGTCATGAGAAATGCTGGACTGGATGAAGCACAAGCTGGAATCAAGATTGCCAGGAGAAATATCAATAACCTCAGGTATGCAGATGATACCACCCTTATGGCAGAAAGCGAAGAAGAACTAAAGAGCCTCTTGATGAAAGTGAAAGAAGAGAGTGAAGAAGTTGGCTTCAAGCTCAACATTCACAAAACGAAGATCATGGCATCCGGTCCCATCACTTCATGGCAAATAGATGGGGAAACAGTGATAGACTTCATTTTGGGGGCTCTAAAATCACTGCAGATCGTGACTGCAGCCATGAAATTAAGCTATGTTTGCTCCTTGGAAGAAAAGTTATGACCAACCTAAACAGCATATTAAAAAGCAGAGACATTACTTTGCCAACAAAGGTCCATCTAGTCCAAGCTACGGTTTTTCCAGTAGTAATGTATGGATGTGAGAGTTGGACTAAAAAGAAAGCTGAGCACCAAAGAATTGATGCTTTTGAACTGTGGTGTTGGAGAAGACTCTTGAGGAGATCCAACCAGTCCATCCTAAAGGAAATCAGTCCGGAATATTCATAGGAAGGACTGATGCTGAAGCTGAAACTCCAATACTTGGCCACCTAATGTGAAGAACTGACTCACTGGAAAAGACCCTGATGCTGGGAAAGATTGAAGGTGGAAGGAGAAGGGGACTACAGAGGATGAGAGGGTTGGATGGCATCACCGACTCAATGGACATGAGTTTGAGTAAACTCCGGGAGTTGGTGATGGACAGGGAGGCCTGGCATGCTGCAGTCCATGGGGTCGAAAAGAGTCAGACATGACTGAATGACTGAACTGAACTGAAACTCAACTCAGATTTTGCTCTGAAGTGTTCTCAGGGGTGGCTCTTAAGTAAAATGCTGAAAAGCATGAATCCTCAAACCAAACTGTTCAGATTTAAAATTTATCAATGGTGTGATTTTGAGTAAGTTACTTGACCTCTCTGTGCCTCTGTGTCCTCATCTTTAAAACACAGTAATACCAGTGCTATTGGTATTACTAGTTACAACACCAGTATACTATCTGATGAGTAATATGTGTGTGTATATTAGTGTCCGACTGTGTGACCCCATGGACTGCAGCCCACCAGGATCCTCTGTCCATGGAATTCTCCAGGTAAGAATTCTGGAGTGGGTTGCCATTACCTTCTACACAGATGAGTAATAGGAATTGGTTAATAGTGATAACCTTACAGTTTATCCTGATTAAATTAGCATCTGTATGTAAAGCTCTTAGAAGACAAAGTCCAATATACATGTGTATACACATATGTATATATGCACACACATATATATAGTTTTTCTTTGATGGCTTAGCAGGTTAAGAATCTGCCTGCAATGCAGGAGACAGAGGAGATGCAGTTTCCATCCCTGGGTTGGGATGATCCCCTGGAGGAGGGCTTGGCAATCCACTCCAGTATTTTTGCCTGGAGAATCCCATGGACAGAGGAGCCTGGCGGGCTTCCTGGTGTCCATAGGGTTGCAAAGAGTGGGACACGACTGAAGTGACTGAGCGCACACACACACGTAGTTAATTTGCAGTGTGTTAGTTTCAAGTGTACAACAAAGTGATTCAGTTATACACATATATATGTATATATTTATTCTTTCTCAGATTTCTTTCCATTATAGGTTATTACAAGATATTTGATATAGTTCCCTGTGCTATACAGTAGGTCCTTGTTTTATATATAATAGTGTGTATCTTTTAATCCCAAACCCTAGTTTTTATTATTCCCTTTTCTTTCTGTTTCTCTATTTTTCTCCTTCTTTTCCTGTTGCTGTCCTGCACCAAGCCTCACTTGAGTCTTGAGAAACAACGCAGGTGGCGACCTTGCCCAATGTACCCTCTTTAAGCCCCAGATGAGCATCATCCCTGAAATATTTTACTCTCTTCCTTCCCTATAGACTCAGTCCATTTGGTCCAAAGTTCCCAGTGTAACTCTTGTTGAAATCCCAGAGCCTCCAGCCAGCCTTGAACAGCTGGCTTTCTCTCACTACTCTGCCTCATTCAATCCTGACCTTTTCTGGGTCTTCTGAGTATCAAGCCTTTCTGGGGGAAAGATGCCAACATGCACCCTTCTGGATGCATTCTGGATGCTTCTTCAAAACAGAAAAGAGGGAAAGACCATGTCAGAGATAAGTACAGTATTCCTTGAAACTGGGTATGACTCCTGTTTTAGCTGTTACTAGCTGTGTGACTTCAGGTAGCTTTCAAGTCTCGCTGGGCCACAGTTTCATTATTTGTGTTTCCTGCTCTACTCTGTCTCCCCCTAGGGTACATTATTTTTCTGCTTGGGGATCATTTTCCTTTTCTTGGTATCTATTTGACCATGATCTGGATCTCCCAAGAAATGCTTAACTGATTTCATCTTTATGTATCTGGCTGTTAGGGACAGGTATTATACACACCTGACTCTAGGTAAATGCTTTTGGATAGCTAGAAGGAGGTCTGGAAACATAGTCTTTACAATCAACCTGTCTACATGAGTGAGTTCTAGTTGTTGTTGTTGTTTTGACCATATCATGGAGCATGTGGGATCTTAGTTCTCTGACCAGAGATCAAACCCATGATCTCTGGGAAGTGCTGAGTCTTAACTGCTGGACCACCAGGCAAGTCTGAGTCTCAGATTTAAGAACACACTGTGTTTCTGGAAAGAAAGTCAAGGTTGACACGAACCCTTAATTTATGTTGAGACTAATAGTTACAGGATTCTCTTTGTTTCATGTAGCTCTCTTTTTGACCTGCTTTTGGAAAAGGTTCCTGTAGCCACTGGTGTTAGAGACTAGAATCTAGAGTTGGAGCCTTGGTGAATTAATTTAGTAAATTTCAAAGCAGTTGCTGATGCATATCTCAGTCATATATCATCATACCCTAGTAAGATGGTAAAATGATGGTAAAAATTCTGGACTGGGCATTTGGGGACATGAATTTCTTTCTCTGCTATAACTTATTCAACTGACGTTTATTGCTCATGTGCTAAAGGCCAAGAATGAGCAAAAAGCGATGGCATCGGATTTTCTCTTGTCTTTAACACCTGCATCAGGAAACACTGGTTGTCTTTTCTTCACCCTTCTCCCTTCCCTTCCTGCTTCTTGGCAGGTCTCCATCCTCCTCCCTGTGCCTGGTGCTGGAAGGGAGGCTGAATCCTGATTGGGCTAAATCAATCAAGTCCCTTCCATCGCCTTGCCAGTGTTGGATTTAGGGACAGACAAATGGCAGCCATTCTGGCCAGTGACCCCAGAAGGGAAGTCCACAGTGAGGTTTCTGGAAAAGATGTCTGTGCCATGACAAAAAGATGCAGAAAAGATACGGCATTTTCCTCCCTGGCTCAGGTCTAGATTTGAGGCCTGGAACTGTGGCCATCATCATGTAACTGCAAGGGGAACTAAGTGGACACACTGAGGGGAGCAGAGCAGAAAGAGGGAAGGAAATCCCTGGTGATGTCTTCACATCCTTGGTGATGTCACCAAGCTCCTGGATTAATCCACTCTGGAGCCATCCTGCCTCTGGAGTTCCCTGGAGGTTTAACCCACTCTGTGTTGGGGGTTTTGTTCTTCGCAGCCAAAAGATTCCTAAATGATATACCTCTCACATGGGAATTTGCAAACCGAAAAGAGGGCAGACATATAAACAGAACTCTTCCACCACATCTGTGCTGCTGGGAAAGCAGTGTGCTGTGGTCTTGTGGCGCATGTGCTTGCAGCCAGGCTGAGTCTTGCACTTATTGGTTGTGTTGTCTTGGGAAAGTCACTTAGCCTATTAACTCATCTGATAAAGGGAGGTGAAAACCTCACCTGCCTCGTTATGATGTTGTGTGGATGAAATGCACACTAAGACGTACCAAGTGCTCAATAACTGTGATCAATGGCTCTAGCTATTATGGAAATATTAATGGAAACCACACAAGAGCCCAGAGGAGGGAGCAACTAATTCTACTAGAGAAGAATTAGGAGGAAGGCTTCACCAAGGAGACAGATGTGAATCTAGGTCTTGAAGGGTAACTGGGGATTTGCAGGTCAGGGTTTGGGGAGGAAGAACGTTGGGGGTGAACAGAAGGAGCCGTGTTGAGTTCATTCCTGCATTTCAGGAGCTCAGTGTCCTCATCCTTAAAAGCACTTGAATGTGTTGGATTATCTTAATCCTCTTTTCATGAAAGAAACAAATCTCAGGTCCCTTCCCTAAACTGAGAAGCTCCAGATGGGAGATTCTTCGTGGCCCCTTTATCACTCACCTATCATTTTTCAACCCATCCTGGGGAAATTCATTCAACAAACATTTGCCACTGAAGAAGGTGACTCTCGCTGGCTTTGTTGGTTTCTTTGTTCATAGCAGCCCAGAGCCTTATCTGCTGTGCAATTAGCAATGCTGTGCTTCTTCAGCTTCCCCAGGCCCCATGCATCTCATCAGTCAGATAGATGCTGACGCTTAATTAAGCTTGTAAAGCTTTCTGATTTCCTTAGATGAAAGGTGGCCCGTAAGTACCAGGTTTTATTTTGGTGGCTCCTGCCAAGGGTTATTATAAATAGGACTGAGTGCCACGTGGCTGAGCTCTTAGGGTGATAATGTGTCAAGACCAATTGAGGCTGCCGAGAGCAGAGATATTATCATAATGGTTCCATCATAGGTGGTGGGTGTTAATGGAAGTGACTGTGAAAAAAATATATACTGGAGGCAGCGAAGCTGGACCAGAGGTGGCTGCGAGTGAAATATCGGCAGTTCCTGGGATCTCCATCATAATCATTAGCTATATTAGCCTCAGAGCCATTCTTCTGCCATCTCTTCTAGACCAGGCTCAAATTCAAGTAAAAAATGATGCTTTAACTCCAAATGAAAATATATTCCCTTGCTGCTTTTTAAAATCCATTTACATTAAAATGATGGCCAGTAGGTAAGTAATTTATAACTGGGGGGCTCACTGCAGAGTGGCGGGTGCCGTTGGAATAGCGAGCAGCCTAAGTGGGAGACCGAGGGATTTCCAGGCCTAGCCAGAGTCATCGCTGTTGGCCTGAAGAGGGGCTGCAGGAATATGCAAAAACAAGGGGTAACTTAGGGACACTCCCTGGTAGGGGATGGTGAATGGAGAGGTGGCATTGTATTTCAACAGGAAGGTGGGTGAGCAAACAGAAGTTCTGCAGTCATGCAGCCCTTGTTAAGAATGTGCGAGCTTCCTGGCCTCTGGGGTTTCATTTTCTGAAACCCGGCCTTCCCTTCGATGGAAGACAGTCAACAATATCTGATGATAGTGATGTTGATGATGACGACAATGGTTTAACCCCATTGCTAGTTGAACTTTCCCCATTCTTTTGAGGTCCGGTTAATCTTGACCCAAATTCCTTTTCCATGGCCTGGGAGGGTCCAGAAACATTCCCTCCCTTTCTGAGAGTGCCTGGGCCTCTGTCCCTCAAACTTGTCTCTCTGTGTCCACCTCCTGCTTCTATGCTTGTTGCTTTGACTCCAACACACAGTAGCGTGGATGTGAGGTTCACTGCCTTATCCACAGACCCCACCCCCAAATCCACTTGGGCCAAGAGATGAGTTTAGTAGGTTTGCTGAAGATCTACAGGGACTTCTGGGGTGGGGCTGGGGTCACCTCTTTATGTAAAGCCTTCTTGCATCCAGCTCTCCTTTCCCTTTCCTTCTCCCCTTTGTGGAGAAACAGGCAAAATTTCCCTCTTCTCTCATGGCCTGCTCCCATTCAGGCCTCAGCAGGATCTCAGCTTCTTCCACCTCAGGCCCAGGTTTACCGTGGGATCAGGTTGGGAACAGAACTCTGGGGGGCACCACTGAAAGATTCTGGGGGTCCTTTCTGCAGGTGGTGTGATGTGTGAGAGCTTTTCATGAACTCACGCTTTACGACCATCCCCCTCTCCACCCCTTGGAGGTATTAGTCCTCCATTTCACTGATGGGAAAACCAGAGTATCATGAGAAGTAAGGCTTCTAATTGGCCTGGGACACTTTTGCAAAGTAACAGAAAAATTTCAAATCTAGTCAGCTCAGAGACAGAGGTTAGCTTAACTGCAGTGCCATGTGACCTCCTGGAGCTGGGAAACACCCTGGCCAGTTAAGCAAGGGGCCTCCTACAAGGGACTCATCTCTTCCTGGCATGTTGTCTTACACCAGGCCTGTTGGAAACGTGTATTTACATCTCTCTTTCTCTCTGCTAGGTGATTGAGCCCAGCTCATCTCCTGAGAGGCCTGTTGTAGCCCAGAAAGCTCCCCGTGATTAATATCATATGGGGGTGGATAAGAGGGATTGGAAAAGAAGTGGGCTGGACTGGCTGCCTGACCCAGTGGTCCTGAGGACAGCACTCTGTCCATCTCAGGACAAGATTAGCCTGAGTTAAGGTCAGCACTGCAGGGATGACCATCCCCTGCTATAATTTCTCCTCTGATTTCACCCCTCCTGAGAACCGACTCTGAGACTGCCACGCAGAAGCAGCGAATTGCCTCCATGAGGCTGGGCATGTTTGTTATGCACCGGGCACTGAGACTCCCGGCTCCTGAATTATCTCTGGTTCCTTTTCATTTCCCCAGAAGAAAACAGGAAGAGAAAAAAAAAAGCAGAGACCGTTTCTTGCCTGCTTGAGTTTAAAGAACAAGAGCGTTTTAGGGACAATGTGGGCCTGAGGAATAGCAGGAGGAGAGCTGAGGAATAATGATGGTGATATATTTCTAGAGCTCCTTGCAGTTTTGCTGAGTTCTTTCCTGTGACAGTCTTGTTGAATTTTTACAATAATCTGCTAGGGAGGGGGTTGGGACTTCCCTTGTAGCTCAGCTGGTAAAGAATCCGCCTACAATGTGGGAGCCTGGGTTTGGTCCCTGGGTTGGGAAGATCCCCTGGAGGAGGGCATGGCAACCCACTCCAGTATTCTTGCATGGAGAATCCGCACAGACGGAGGAGCCAGGTGGGTTACTGTCCATGCGGTCACAAAGAGTCAGACAGGACTGAGGACTAAGCACAGAGATGGGTAGTAGGGCAAGGGTTGCTATTTTATGAAGGAGAAACTGAGCCTCCTTGTGTGATGGAGGGTTGTGTGATGAGTCCAAGGATGTACAGCTAGGTCCTGGCAGACCTGGAACTTGCACACGCTTTATCTGGCTTCCACGTCAGAGCTTTTCCATGGCGTTTCAATCCCATGGCATTCATGCTTTGTTCAGTTTAGTCCACATCTGCAGACTTTGTCACAACCTCTGGTTTTCCACATGGTGGCAAATCCCTGTTGAATGTATGTTACAGTGACCACTAGAACTCCACTAAGGAGGGCAGGAAAAGGAGCCCAGGGACAGTTCCCCAAAACCTGCAGTAGTTAAAAGCCCCTCTTGCCTTAAATGGTGCTTTCTGTTTCTCTCATTAGCAAGTGTGACAAAAAGGAGGAGGGAAAGACAAACCAGAGGGTTGTGGAAAAAAGAAAGAGATTATCTTGAAATCATTTTCTTTGCCAGCCTGATTCTGTTAAGAAATAGAAGATTTAATCAATGAGAGTCAGAGGCAGAAAGGGGGGGGGGGTAATTACTGATCACTGAATTATGGGAGAGGGGTAGTTATCATAAAACACCTCTGAGATGGCAGAGAAGAAATGGTGAAAAACAAGAAGTTTTCTCTTACTTCTCTGCTCCTATACTTGATACCCTTGCTCGCACAGGGCAAAACCAAGCCAAGAGACCAAGGTAGGGTGCTTGACCTTGTTGCCTTTCTCCATTGAGAGGGTCACTTAGTTGGGGATGATGACAGATCCGTATGGCTGTTTAGGCTCAGAGAGGATGCCTAGACTACATAGAAGTCTTCCCGCCTTGATTTTCTTTCTTTTAAGATGGGATGTTAATGCTTGCCTCACCAGAGTATTATGAGAATTGAATAAGGGTATGGGATTTAATAAATATAGCAGGTGAGATATTCCAATACAGTTTTGGCATATAGTAGGTATTCAGGAAGTATTAAAAACCAAACACTCAGCTGCATGGAAACATGCCTGAGAGGACATACTGAGTGATTAATAGCATTACTTTTTAAGAAAAAAACCTGTGTGTGGGCGACACTTTTACTTTTTATCATATATGTTTTTTTCTTTATCCTTCCTGAGGCATCTGAGAAAGCGTTCTGTATGTATTAATGGGTGTGTGTGGAGGCTCAAGTTAAAAGTTAAAATCAGATTTAGAGTAATGAAGAATGTGATATTTTGATACCCCCATCTTTGTGTGATCGTAAAATTTGTACTCACTACTCTTGAGTCACTTGTGGTGCCTTTGATGCCAAGTGACAGAAATGGACTGGCTAAGTCAAGAAGCAGGAATGGGATTTGGTAGAAGGATGCTGAAGTAGTTCCCAGCATCAGTGAAGGACCTGAAAATTGGGTATTGGAAAGCACCAGAACTCCACAGCGCCAGGTAGACAAGCAGGAGGGCCTTCCCTCAAAAGTGCAGGTATACCATGTCTCAGCTCCAGTCACCTCCCATTCAAGTGTTTATGTTCCAGGGAGAGGAAATCTAACTGGTCCATTTGAGGACAGCTGTTTCCACCATATTGGTTCACCTGGCCTTTGCACTGTGACAGGGAAGGTAGTTTATGAGAAAGCATAAAAGGAAGCAGTTTGGACTTCCCTGATGGTGCAATGGATAAGAATGTGCCTGCCAGTGTAGGGGACATGGGTTCGATCCCCGGTCGGGGAAGATGCCACATGGCACAGAGCAACTAAGCCTATACGCACAACTCCTGAAACGTGCATTCTCCAGGGCCAGCAAGCTGCAACTACTGATGCCTGCGCCTTAGAGCCCATGCTCAGCAACAAGAGCAGCCACTGCAATGAGAAGCCCACGCGCCATAACTAGAGAGCAGGCCCCGCTTGCCACAACTAGAGAAAGTCCACACTCAGCAACAAAGACCCAGCACAGCCAAAAATAAATAAATAAATAAAATTTTTTAAAAAATAAAGGGTCAGTTCTGAGCTGGACCATGATGTTGTAGGTACCTACCCCACTAGTCTGTACTGTTTGAGTTTTGAAAAATTATAATCTTGTGTTATTTTAAAAATAATATTGAGAAAACTCTTAACCATGCATGAAATAAGGAGAGCTGTACTGTAAGATCTTAGCAGAATGTATTTTGTGCATCTGTTATAAGGAGCCAATACAAAACACAACCAAGCAGCATTATATGCCTGGTGATACATCACAGGGCAACACATCAGCTCTGGGTCTGCATAAATGCTGATTATGATGGCAAACACACCCACACCACAGAAACAATGCCTGTCTTTTTTACTCCAACTGTTAGCAGATCGAAAATTTCCGTAACTTTGTCTAGCACTGCCTCTCGAATTAGGAAGGGAGTTTGAGACCTTTATTAGGGTAAAGGAAAGTAATAGGGGATTTCTGATTTCTCTATCACTAGCTGTTATTTTATGGTGTTTAGGAGGCCTGCAGAGTGGATACAAAGGTATGCAGGGTGTGTGTGTCTGTGTGTGTGTGTGAGAAAGAGAGAAAGAGGGAGGCAGCATTTCCTTGCAATGATTTAGCCAGTTCTGTCTTGTAAGAAGCAAGCTCCAATCCAGATTGCATTTTCAATGCTGGCCTTCTGTGTTTCCCAGGAAAGAGGAGCCCAGTCATGGGTCCCAAGGGGCTGAGGAAAAAGTGAGAAGCAGGGAGTGTGGCAAGTCCAGGAGGATCTGGGGGAAATGCTTTGTGTCCTTGTAGTGCCTCCTGGCAACATCAGCACCACAGTGGCTGGCTTCGCTCTCTCCCCTCCTGGCAGCCCCATAAGCATCCTTCCCAGTGTCAGTAAATCTTGTCTTTGGCCATCCACCCCTTCCTTGTGAGTTTTTTCTTTTCTGAAGGTGTTGCTGGGGGAGATCAGCAGAAACTACTTAATTGAAGGCAGAAACCTCATCTCTAACAAACAGGGATGGATTGATAACAGATACCATTTACCAAGTCTTGCTAACAAGCCAGGCAGCTCACATATCCTCACTAACCATTTCGGGTGGGTTTTTATAGACTCTTCTACAGATGACGAAACTGCAGTTCAGAGGGTTTGAGTATGTTACTCAGTTTGGCACAGCTCTTAAAAGAATTAATGCTTTCATATTGTGGTGCTGGAGAAGACTCTTAAGAGTCCCTTGAACAACAGGGTCAAACCAGTCAATCCTAAAGAAAATCAAACTTGAATATTCATTGGAAGGCTAGTTGCTGAAGCTGAAGCTCTAATACTTTGGCCACCTGATGCAAAGAGCCCACTCACTGGAAAAGAACCTGATGCTGGGAAAGATTGAAGGCAAAAGGAGAAGTGGGCAGCAGAGGATGAGATGGTTGGATAGCATCACCAACTCAATGGACATGAGTTTGAGCAAACTCCAGGAGATGGTGAAGGACTTTCATGGGATCACAAAGAGTCAGACACTGCTTAGCAACTGAACAACAACAACGACAACTTAAATGGTAGAAAGTCAAGTTGCTCAGTCGTGTCCGACTCTTTGCGACCCCATGGACTGTAGCCTACCAGGCTTCTCAGTCCATGGGATTTTCCAGGCAAGAGTACTGGAGTGGGGTGCCGTTGCCTTCTCCAGGGGATCTTCCCGATCCAGGGATCGAACCCGGGTCTCCCACATTGTAGGCAGACGCTTTACCCTCTGAGCCACCAGGGAAGCCCAACTAAATGGTAGAGCTAGATGCAAATCTGGCCAGTGTGTCTTCAAGGTCACCTGGTCCTGATGCCCCCTCTGTATGGGAAAGCCAGCTCAGGAGCGCCAAGACCCGATAGCTTTGTCACCCATCACTGATGACTCTGGGACCAATCACAGAACTGTTAAGCAGTCACAGCTTTAAAAAAAAATTTTTTTTATTAGTTTATCCCTTTGTATTTCACTTGTTTATTTATTGATTTATTTTTAATTTTTTTGGCTGCACTGCATGGCATGTGGGATGTTAGTTTCCTGATCAGGGATCAAATCCACACCCCCTACACTGGCAGTGAGGACTCTTAACTACTGGACCACCAGGGAAATTCAGCAGTCTCAGTCTTAACTACAACGAATTTGGGAATTATGAGATAATATAACTGCCAAAGCCAGCAATGTAATGACATAATTTGAAGCCGAGGCTCTGAGTCTGCTCTTTGGGGCCTGGTCATGACTTACCAGGACTGTATAGCCAGCTGGAGAGCCCTCCGAGGACTGCTCTTTCTGAGATGCTCAGGGAAAGCTTTTCTTCTCTCTTCTGCTTCAGACGCTGGGTATCCTAACATCTAAAGTTCCTGGGAACAGAACCATTAGACTCCATAGTTTTATTGGAATTAAAAATATTGTGAATTTTGGGCTAACTGCAGCCGGCCATAATGAAGATAAAAATGGGATTGCTTTAGACAATACCGTGTACTAATTAAACCAGCGAGAATGAAACCACAGAAATACAACAGCAACAAAAATGGGAGTTGTGGGCTTCAGAATACTCCCCTCGCAGGATGCTGGACTTAAATTTCCATTGTTTTGAGTGAATGTGGCCCTGAGGAATCTTGTAGGGATGGTTTTTCACGTGATTTCAGGGCATTCCATCTCTTGTAGTGTAGTAACTTTGATAAAACAGTAGCATGTTTTGTTGGGAAAAAAAAAGTATAAAATATATCTATAACTAGGAAAGCATCCAAGAGGACACAGCTAACTATTAGCAATATGTTACCTTGGGGAAAGGAAATTTGAAGAGAAAGGACTTTCTTCTTTTTCTTTAAAAAAAAGTCTATATATTTCTGGTGTGTTTAAATTCATTATGAAAGTGAAAGTGAGAAGTATTAGTCGCTCAGTTGTGTCCAAGTCTTTGTGACTCCATGGACTGTAGCCCACCAGGCTCCTCTGTCCATAGGATTCCCGGGGAAGAATACTGAAGAAAGTTGCCATTTCCTTCTCCAAGGGATCTTTCCAACCCAGGGATTGAACCTGGGTCTCCTGTATTGCAGGCAGAGTTTTTACCATCCGATACGCAGCACAAATATTTTGAACAGACTAGAATGATCAAAGAATTGCTTTACAGTGAATGATTCATGCTTCATGGCACCAGGTTATCACAAGGCAGATAGGTGACTGTTAAGAAATTGGTCCAAATGGGCCAGGAGTTAATACGGGAATGGACTGGGATTGGATGGTAGCCATAGAGATGGAAGGAAGGGAGAAGGACTTAAGAAGCCAGAAGGCAGGGTGTGATGATTGATTTTATGTGTTGATGAGACTGGGCTAAAGCATGCCCCAGATGGCTGTTTCTGGGAGGGAACAGCATTGAATCCGTAGACTGAGTCAACAAGATCACCCTCACCACGGTGGGTGGCGGAGCTTACTTGCTTGAGCTGGTGCATCCTTCTTCTCCTGCCCTGGGACATTGGTGCTCTTGGTTCTAGGGCCTTTGGACTCAGATGAGGACTTACATCATTACCCTCCCTGATTCTCAGGCCTTTGGAGTCAGATTGAGTTACACCACTGGCTTTCCTGCTTCTCCAGTCAGCAAAGGACAGATCACGAGGCCTCTTGACCTGCATAACTATGTGAATGAATTCCTATATTAATTATATATTCCTACAGTAATTATATATATACATTTATATACACATATAAATTTTGTATTTGTATAAAATTTAGAAATTTATACAAAAATTTACACATTTAATATGTATCAGTTATATCTATCTATGTGTTTCTCTGGAGAACCCTAATACACAAGGGTGCTACCTAAATTGGGTAAAAGCTTGCAAAGTGGTGCTTTTTGGATGAGGGTGGAGCCTAGATATTGGTGCTGAGCTATGGAGGGACCTAAGGGTGTTAGAATTCTGAGTGCGTGGGTGGATGGGTAGATGGCTGGACAAATGAATGAATTCCCTCATAGGAACTCCTTGCTTTCAGGTTTAGGCCAAACTTCTTTAAAAGCCTACTTAGATCCTGAGGTTAGGTAGTAATTTCTCATACTCTTCCCCTGACCTCAGTTATCCTTCCCCAAACCAGGGAGGCTGAAGGCTTTTCTGAGATCTGGACCATTTCTGGATGCCTCATGGAATCATTTAGGTCTATTTATGTTCTAATTCCCTGGAGTAGGAAATGGCAACCCACTCCAGTATTCTTGTCTGGAGAATCCCATGGCCAGAGGAGCCAGGCAGATTACGGCTCATGGGATTGCGAAGAGTTGGACACGACTGAGTGACTAAGCAAGCATGTTCTAATTATGAGAACTTCCATGTTGAACTCTCTCACCCCAGGGCTGGGAAGGGAATGGAGTGTGGTGGCTGGGATTCCTTCCAATCTGCTCTACAGGAGCACAAGCAGGATCTGATATGTCTGAGAAATAAAGACTTCTGACATTACTTGTGTAGCATGAGCGTGAAGCTGTTCATACAGACAGAACTGTAAAATCACACGCACATGTATGTCATGCACATGATCACACTGAAGCTTCACAACATCCTGCAAGGCAGTCATTCTTACCACTGTCTGAGAGGGGAGGAAAGCCCAGCTTGGAGGTGGCTTTCAATACTTTGGCCACCTGATGTGACGAGCCGACTCACTGGAAAAGACCATGATGCTGGGAAAGGTTGAAGACAGGAGGAGAAGGGGATGACAGAGGATGAAATAGTTGGATGGCACCATTGACTCAGTGAACATGAGGTTGAGCAAACTCTGGGAGATGGAGAAGGACAGGGAAGCCTGGCTTGCAGCAGTCCAGGGGTTGCAAAGAGTCGGACATGACTGCGCAACTGAACAACAGCAACACTTCTCACTTCTAGAGGAGAGCTACAGGGATAGCATCCCTTTTCTGCCTCCAGATATTAGTACATCTGGATGAGACCTTTGGAAGTGCTGCATAGCCACGTGCTACCAGTCTGAGAACCAGGCCAGTACTGAAGATGGCAGAGTCAAGATGGAGAGAATCTGGGTTCCTGACGGTGGGGTAAGTCACTAAACAGCCCATCACAGAAACCTCCAGATACTTCTAGTTGACTTCCTGGTGTCCGTTCTGGTCTTCTCCCTTAGTCACATAAAATTCTGTATTGATGGATGTAGCAATGTACCTGACACAAAACACATTTTCCAGACTCCCATGTCAGTGCAAGTAGCTGATAAGATGTTAAGTGGCCCTTTGCCCTGCCCCCTTTTATCTTCCTGTTTCCTGGGATGTGAGCATGATGGGCAGAGTATAGTACCATTATGTGATCATGCAGCTAACTTGAGGATGGAAGCCATGTGCTAAAGATGGCAGCACCCAAAGTGTGGGTCCCTGCTGACTGTGGAGCTGCCATGCCAGCTTTTGACTGTTTATATCCAGGCTTCTTGTATGTGTACATAAAACTTCTGTTTTATAGAAGCTGCTGTTTTTAGTGTTTTCTGTTATATGCAGCTGAATCTAATCTCAGCTGCTCAGACTGTCTTTCTAAATTTCCTGCTGGGTGAGAATTAATTTCCTTAAAGTCTAAACTGTTTGGAGTGGGGGTTGCAATCAATAGCTTCGTAATTGTTTCCTCTTCAAAACCCATATTGTTAACATCTCTACCGTATAGTCATATAGTCACCTGTAACATAGGGCTGTATTCTTCAATTCTCCATTATTCTTGAGGTAAGAGGTCTTAATGTTAGGATATCCTCCACTTTCTACATATCTTTCCTGTCTCTGAGTCCCATCATTGGGCAGTAAATAACTTCCAGAAAGCCCAAACAAAAAGCAGATTTTCCGGTTAGCTGCTACAGGGGTGGTACAGCATTGGTGGGGAATTCACGTGGTTTCTTTGGCACTGACCTCAGACTGTCGGAGTAATACCTCCCACCTGAGCAGGGTCTGGCTTTCAATAGCCTCCTGTCTATTCCTTCACCTTCTCCACTGCTTGTTCCTCCTCGGTTCCTCCACCCGGACCATGTGGTCTGCCTCCCACACAAATCCTCAGAGAGAGGAGCTTTTAATAACTGGCGAGGCAACTATTGACTCAGGTTTTGTTTGTCTGCCATTAAGTTCGCATTTAATAAATGCAGGATTCTTGGTTTAATAGGCTGGTCATTGTGTATTATCAAAATGGTAAATTAATTATTCAGAACCGTGCTTGAGATAGACCAGAGATGGAACCGCGGTGGCCTCCCTCCTTCCTAATTCACAGTGAGCACTGCATTTCTGGCCAGTCAGTATTTATTTAAAATATAATAGCTATCTTGTTAAACTCAAGTCTGTTAAATCTAAATGAAAGTCAGGGATTTGTACCGGAGGGTGGGGGGCGGTTCAGTCAGTCTGTGTTGAGAGCATCCCAAACCACCCGCTTCATTACTTGCATCTCGCTGTGAGGTTGCCAAAGCCAGCTCGTAAAGCACGGCTGGAATAATAATCCTTCCTTATCCAGGGACAGAACCACCTACCACCCTCAGCCCAAGAAGTTTTCCCTGGGATGTAAACCCATAATGTAATGATAATGACGGCTACCACTTAGCAGGACCTATCGTATGCCAAGTGCTTTCGATCCATCATCTCCAGTTCGCACAGCAATTCCAATTTACGCATGAGGATATTGATGCCTGGAGGGGTTAAATAATCTGCCCAAGGTCACACGGTTGTTAACTGGAAGAGCTAATTAGCAGAGTTACTTTTGTTAATTAGCTTCAGAGTTTGGGGATTCAGACTCGGATATTTTGGGTTCTAATGCCCATCCTCTCTTGCTGCAGAGACTCTGAGGGGCTTGAACATGGGTTTTTGTGTCAGCAGAGGGTTTAGTCCCTGCCTCTTGGCTCAGACCCTGATTGCTGGAGCAGTCAGTTGTGCATCCCACCTACTCTCTTTCACCGTTTAAGTCCCCCAGACTTACACACCTTCCCCGTGCTTGCAGTGCTTCCCTGAGGCTGATGTGAGTGGAGGCCGTCTTGACCTGCCTTTGGTTCCATCCCTCCGGTTTCCATCTCTGTGCAGGACTGTGGGGTTTGTCATCACATTCTAAGGAGAAGGAAAAGAATTCTCTAGGAGAAAAGAACTGTTTTTTTAAACTGCATCTGAGCCACTTTTCTAGATTCTCTATTAGAGTTTGCCCCTGCCCTACATCGTGAACCTCCCTAGTGGAGGGAACGTAAGACATGAACAGCCAACTTCTTGGGGACTTCAGTGCAGCTCACAGCTTAGGATCTGAGGTGCCCCATGGCATGATGTTGCTGAGCAGCCAGGCCACATGGTTCAAGCCAAGGACCTAATACAAGGACACTCTAGTCAGCTTCAGTTGAAGGGAGCCATGCCACATTATTCATGCATTCATTCCACATGTACGTGTTGTGTGTCTCCCTTGCATCAGGCACTGATGTAAAGCATGGGGTCTTTGACTTCACATAAGATAGTCCTGGAATCCCAAGCATAGGACAGAGGAAGGAGCACTGACTGGACAGAGAATTGGTAGCTGTGGGTTTGAGTTAGGATGACCAACTCTCCTGGTTTGCCTGGAACTTTCCTAGTTTTAGCACTGAAAGTCCTGCATCCTACAGACCCCTCAGCATCTGCGGATGGTTGTTTGCCCTAGTTAGAGTGCCAGTTCTGCCATCTCCTAGTCAGTCAGTTAGGGTATATTTCTTAATGGCCCATTACGTGACTGACAGCGTTCCATTGCTATGAGAACAACTGTGAGCAAAGTCAAGTTTGTGCTCAAGGTACCCCCTTTCAGTGCCAGTAAATAATACAAGAAAGAGCAAATAAGATAATATAAGGCAAGTCTATGGGCTTCCCTGGTGGCTCAGCAGTAAAGATTCTGCCTGCAATGCAGGAGCCACAGAGGATACAGGTGCAATCCCTGGGCTGAGAAGATCCCCTGGAGGAGGGCATGGCCACCCACTCCAGTGTTCTTGCCTGGAGAATACCCATGAGGAGCCTGGCAGGCTACAGTCCATAGCATCCCACAGAGTTGGATACAACTGATGCGACTTTGCACACACACAGACATGCAAGGCATGTCTAAAGAGATAAACCAGGTCCTGTTACCTAGGTTGACTATATGGTGGGGAAGGGGGCTGTTCTAGGTGGGAAGGTCAGAGATGGCCTCAGTGACAATGAACAGACGCAGGCCACCATGCACAGCTCTTGAGGGGAAGATTTCCAAATAGAAGGATCATGAAGGGCAAAGGCCCTAAGATGGGAAAAGATACTGCCAGATTTGAGATCAGAAGGAATGTCAGAGTGGATGGGTATAGGGGAGGTGGGCGAGGGAAGGAGGAGGGTGGCAGCAGGCCGGGGCCAGGTGACAAAGGACCACGGGCTATGCATTAGGTTTGCGCCCTGGGGGAATCACTTTCAGAGAAGGAGTCAAAATTTCAGCGAAGTCGGTGGAGCTAGAAAACACAGTCCAGAGGGCTGAGTTTAGGCAACCTGGCTTCCTCCACAAACGTGCTGCCTATGTGGTGTTTTCCATCTTGGTAAGAATGTCACCATTCACAGACTTGTCTGGGCTCAGAACTTCAGTGTCATCTGTTTCCTGCTTTCCCATCCACCTCTGTCAATCAGTTAGTCTGAATGACATAAATCACTGCATTCCATGACCTTGCCTAAGATGACAGTACTCAGCGTATTTGCTCAAGCTGCAGACTTTCCCAGAAGCAGACTCTGAGGTGAAGATTTGTATACAGGAAGTTTTTTGAAGAGTTTTTTTGGTGTGTTTTGATATCGTAAATTAAATTAGTCTTCTAGTGTTGAACTAACCTTGCATTCCTGAGGTAATACCCACTTGCTCATGATGTGTTAAATTATATTTGTATTTTTATTACTATATATTATATTTATAATTATGCTGCTGCTGCTAAATCACTTCAGTCATGTCCAACTCTGTGTGACCCCATAGACGGCAGCCCACCAGGCTCTTCCATCCCTGGGATTCTCCAGGGAAGAATACTGGAGTGGGTTGCTATTTCCTTCTCCAATTTATAATTTTATATATATATATATATATATATATATATATATATGAGGAGAGATTGACTTAGGAATGGAAGTGATAAAACAAGGGACTACTATTTTTCATTATAAAACTTTTAGCACTGTCTGATTTTTAATTATTTTCCCCTAGTGTATGAAAGGGCTTCCCTGTTAGCTCAGCTGAAAAGAATCCACTTGCAATGCCAGAGACCCTGGTTCGATTCCTGGGTTAGGAAGATTCCCCTGGAGAAGGGGGATCTTCTCTACCCACTCCAGTGTTCATGGGCTTCCCTGGTGGGTCAGACAGTAAAAAATCTGCCTCCAATGTGGGAGACTTGGGTATGATCCCTGGGTTGGGAAGTTGCCCTGGAGGGGGGCATGGCAACCCACTCCAGTATTCTTGCCTGGAGAATCCCTGTGGATGGAAGAGCCTGGTAGGGTACAGTCCATGGGGTCACAAAGAGTCGGACAAGACCCAGCAACTAAGCACAGGACAGAAGCACATTATGTGAAAATCAATTTTTTAAATACTAAAAAACCCCCAAACTAAAATTCAGACCTGTAACTTTCCATGAGTTGATGCTGGTGTGGGGTTTATGTTTGTTATTTTTTTGTTTTTGTTTTGGAGTGAGTGGCCTTTGAGGAAAGGTCTTAGATCACTGCAGCTGGGCTGGGTAACAGTTGAAAGGAAATAGTAGGTAGGTCTAGACTTGAGCCAAGGTGATTGTCACCACATAGAAAGCCTGTTTCTATGTCAGGAACTGTGTTGGCACATGTCATTACTTGATTAAATCCTGACAAGAGCTTTTCTCAGGTAGCTGTTATTAACACAACAAACCACCCCAAAACTTAGTGGTTTAGAACAATACTGTTTATTTTGCAATAAATAGTAATGCTACAGGCTCCCTTGCCAGAAGCCAGAGAAAGAGATGGAAGGATTAAAGAACACAAAACTTTTCTGCCTGCTTGGCCCTTTCCTTCCTATGCTAAGTCACTTCAGTTGTGTCCGACTCTGTACGACCCCATAGATGGCAGCCCATCAGGCTCCCCTGTCCCTGGGATTCTCCAGGCAAGAATACTGGAGTGGGTTGCCATTTCCTTCTCCATTCCTTCCTATAACTGAATGCTAAAAGGATGATTTAAGAGAGGACAGTTTGCACCAATTAGATGCATAGACTCATCTATTGGTGGTACAAGATACAAAGGGTCATCTCTACAAATGTGATTGGCATTCTGCATTTTGAGCTGGGCACTTATTCTTTGGTTTTGCTTGGGCTCATCTGTGTGACTGCCATCATCTGCCTGTGTGGCTCAACCAGGATAGTGAAGTGAAAGTGGCTCAGTCGTGTCCGACTCTTTGTGACCCCATGGACTATACAGTCCATGGAATTCTCCAGGCCAGAATACTGGAGTGGGTAGCCTCTCCCTTCTCCAGGGGATCTTCCCAACCCAGGGATCGAACCCAAGTCTCCCTCATTGCAGGCTCATTCTTTACCAGCTGAGCCACAAGGGAAGCCCTCAACCAGGATAGAATGGTCTGAGAGACTGATTGCCTTGTGGTGACAACATGTATGAGTGATTAGCTGGGGCTGCTGGCTAGGGGTGTCTCCAGTCTCCTCCATGTGACCTTCCAGCAAGATATCTTAGGTTTCTTCGATGGTTGTAGCAGAACTGCAAAAGGGCGAGCCTCAATGTGCAAATACTGAGGTTCCATTGGTGACCCATTTGATGATGTCCAGTTGGTCAAAGCAAATTATATGGCAAAGTGGTTCAGATGGTAAAGAATCCACCTGCAATGTGGGAGACCTGGGTTCGATCCCTGGGTTGGGAAGTTCCCCTGGAGGGGAGCATGGCAACCCACTCCAGTATTCTTGCCTGGAGAATCCCCATTGACAGAGGGGCCTGGTGGGCTCAAAGAGTTGGACACGACTGAGTGACCAGGCACAGTGTCAGTATGGAAGGAAGATATGCAGGGGCATGGATTCTGGGAGAAGAGATTCGCTGGGGACATTCAATGTAACAATCTGCCTCAGAGTGCTTTGAAGCTTACATTTATTATTATCCTTATTTTACAGATGAAGAAACCAAGTTAAATAACTTGCCCAAGGTCCTCTCTCATGTCTGGCAAGAAACTCTTCTCCTTCTGACTCCAAAGCCCACACCTTAACCATTGCAGTGTCTCCAGTGCTCTACCCTGACCTTGACTTCTTTTGCATAGTCCATTGTCCGACGATCTGATTGTCATGATGGTAAGTCATCTAGTCTCAGATCTGCTGCTGGTCTCTTGTGTGTTTGCCCTTGATGGTCCTCCCGGAATACACACACACCCCCCGACACATACACACATATGTGTGCACTCAAAAGCACCATGTAAGTGTCATGTTCTCCCTTTCTATATTCCCTTCAGCGACTACATTGAACTTCCCACTTTCACTTCCTTTGTCCATGAGATCTGGGGAGAATGAATACCCCATCACATTCGCAGTGACAACCCTTTGCATCTCGCACCTCTGAACAGATGAGATGAGTCCATGTACCTACTTGATACAAATTGTCCTCTTTTTAATCAACCTTTTGGCAATCAATTACAAGAAGAATATGGCCAAGTGGGCAGAAAAGTTCTGCATTCTCTAATCCATCCATCTCCTTCTCTGGCTTCTGGAAAGGGAGCCTGCTATAATACTTCTTTCCCACCACTCAGCAGACTGGTGGAAAGATGGGAAGTCACGTCCTCTTGTTATCATTGCCACCAGAAATCCTGTAGCATCTGACAGACTGAGACAGATGGCCTCTTACTCAGGGAGGCCTGTTTTGTTGACACGGTCCAGCCTGAAGGTCCCAAGCACCATTTCAGTGTTGTTATTGGCAACATGATTGAGAGGGAAGCACGATGGCTTGTCAACTTGACCTTCACAGGAGTATTAAAGTGAAGCAGGACATAAAATGTATTTTGTTTTCAACAAGGTTTCCTTTCTGTCCTACATGATCAACATGTCATAGAAATATGGCTTCTTATTATCCCTCCTTTTAGGGCACTTTGAAACTGTTAGGAGAGATGCAGGCCAAGAGCTGAGTGTTGATTGTTGCTGATGAGTGTGATGCTGCTCTTTCTGAGATCATTATCTGTGGTAGACACAATAATGCCCTCTCTGCCCCCATGTCCTAATTCCTGGAACTTGTAAATATGTTACATTTCATAGCAAAGGGAAGTTATAGTTGCAGATAGAAGTAAGATTGCTAATCAGCTGATTTCAAAACAGGGAGAGTATCCCAGATTATCCAGGTGGGTCCAGTGCACTCAAAGGGGCCATTAAGTGTGGAGCTGCTGCTGCTAAGTTGCTTCAGTCGTGTCCGACTCTGTGCGACCCCATAGACGGCAGCCCACCAGGCTCCCCCGTCCCTGGGATTCTCCAGGCAAGAACACTGGAGTGGGTTGCCATTTCCTTCTCCAATGCATGAAAGTGAAAAGTGAAAGGGAAGTCACTCAGTCGTGTCCAATCCTCAGCAACCCCATCTACCGCAGCCTTCCAGGCTCCTCCATCCATGGGATTTTGCAGGCAAGAGTACTGGAGTGGGGTGCCATTGTCTTCTCTGTTAAGTGTGGAGGAAGGAGGTCAAAGAGTCATCCATTGAGAAAGACTCAACTGGTCATTGCTGGCTTTGAATGTGAAAGGGGATCACAAGCCTAGGAGCATGGGTAGCCTCTAGAAGTTAGAAAACACAAAGAAAAGAATTTTCTGGAAGGAATGCAGCCCTATTAACACCTTGCTTTTAGCCAGTGAGACCCATTTTGATCTCTAGAAGTGTCAGATGATCAATATTTATCATTTTACGCTACCAAGTTTTTGTTAATTCATACAGCAGCAACAGGAAACAAATATACAACGTTTCATTAGCTCCTTGTATAATGGTCAGTGTTTAAAGAGCATCCTGGTTGCATTTGTGGAAGACTTCAGCATATGTGATAGGTGGGGATATTATCCCATTTTTCATGTTTCCATAGAAAACCTGTGAGAGCCACACTACCCTTATACCAGAGAGACTTACCTGGTTGGTGAGGCTGAATCGCAATTACTGAGCATGCTCTGCTCAAGTTTCAGTCAGTTCAGTCGCTCAGTCATGTCTGACTCTTTGCGACCCCATGAATCGCAGCACGCCAGGCCTCCCTGTCCATCACCATCTCCCGGAGTTCACTCAGACTCACGTCCATCGAGTCAGTGATGCCATCCAGCCATCTCATCCTCTGTCGTCCCCTTCTCCTCTGGCCCCCAATCCCTCCCAGCATCAGAGTCTTTTCCAATGAGTCAACTCTTCGCATGAGGTGGCCAAAGTACTGGAGTTTTAGCTTTAGCATCATTCCTTCCAAAGAAATCCCAGGGTTGATCTCCTTCAGAATGGACTGGTTGGATCTCCTTGCAGTCCAAGGGACTCTCAAGGGTCTTCTCCAACACCACAGTTCAAAAGCATCGATTCTTCAGGTCTCAGCTTTCTTCACAGTCCAACTCTCACATCCATACAGGACCACTGGAAAAACCATAGCCTTGACTAGACTGACCTTTGTTGGCAAAGTAATGTCTCTGCTTTTGAATATACTATCTAGGTTGGTCATAACTTTTCTTCCAAGGAGTAAGTAGCTGTTAATTTCATGGCTGCAGTCACCATCTGCAGTGATTTTGGAGCCCCCAAAATAAAGTCTGATACTGTTTCCACTGTTTCTCCATCTATTTCCCATGAAGTGATGGGACCAGATGCCATGATCTTCGTTTTGTGAATGTTGAGCTTTAAGCCAACTTTTTCACTCTCCTCTTTCACTTTCATCAAGAGTCTTTTTAGTTCCTCTTCACTTTCTGCCATAAGGGCAGTGTCATCTGCATATCTGAGGTTATGATATTTCTCCCCGCAATCTTGATTCCAGCTGGTGCTTCTACCAGCCCAGCATTTCTCATGATGTACTCTGCTTACAAGTTAAATAAGCAGGGTGACAATATACAGCCTTGACCTCCTTTTCCCATTTGGAACCAGTCCGTTGTTCCATGTCCAGTTCTAACTGTTGCTTCCTGACCTGCATATAGGTTTCTCAAGAGGCAAGTCAGGTGGTCTGGTATGCCCATCTCTTTTAGAATTTCCCACAGTTTATTGTGATCCACACAGTCAAAGGCTTTGGCATAGTCAAGAAAGCAGAAATAGATGCTTTTCTGGAACTCTCTTGCTTTTTCAATGATACAGCGGATGTTGCCAATTTGATCTCTGGTTCCTCTGCCTTTTCTAAAACCAGCTTGACCATCTGGTAGTCCACGGGTCACGTATTGCTGAAGCCTGGCTTGGAGAATTTTGAGCATTACTTTACTAGCATGTGAGATGAGTGCAATTGTGCGGTAGTTTGAGCATTCTTTGGCATTGCCTTTCTTTAGGATTGCAGTGAAAACTGACCTTTTCCAGTCCTGTGACCACTGCTGAGTTTTCCAAATTTGCTGGCATATTGAGTGCAGCACTTTCACGGCATCATCTTTCAGGATTTGAAATAGCTCAACTGGAATTCCATCACCTCCACTAGCTTTGTTCGTAGTGATGCTTTCTAAGGCCCACTTGACTTCACATTCCAGGATGTCTGGCTCTAGGTGAGTAATCACACCATCGTGATTATCTTGGTTGTGAAGATCTTTTTTGTTCAGTTCTTCTTTGTGTTCTTGCCACCTCTTCTTAATATCTTCTGCTTCTGTTCGGTCCAGTCCATTTCTGTCCTTTATTGAACACATCTTTGCATGAAATGTTCCCTTGGTATCTCTAATTTTCTTGAAGAGATCTCTAGTCTTTCCCTTTCTGTTGTTTTCCTCTATTTCTTTGCATTGATTGCTGAGGAAGGCTTTCTTATCTCTTCTTGCTATTCTTTGGAACTCGGCATTCAGATGCTTATATCTTTGCTTTTCTCCTTTGCTTTTCGCCTCTCTTCATTTCACAGTTATTTGTAAGGCCTTCCCAGACAGCCATTTTGCTTTTTTGCATTTCTTTTCCATGGGGATGGTCTTGATCCCTGTCTCCTGTACAATGTCACGAACCTCAGTCCATAGTTCATCAGGCACTCTCTCTATCAGATCTAGTCCTTTAAATCTATTTCTCACTTCCACTGTATAATCATAAGGGATTTGATTTAGATCATACCTGAATGGTCTAGTGGTTTTCCCTACTTTCTTCAATTTCAGTCTGAATTTGGCAATAAGGAGTTCATGATCTGAGCCACAGTCAGCTCCTAGTCTTGTTTTTGTTGACTGTATAGAGCTTCTCCATTTCTGGCTGCAAAGAATATAGTCAATCTGATTTCAGTGTTGACCATCTGGTGATGTACATGTGTAGAGTCTTCTCTTGTGTTGTTGGAAGAGGGTGTTTGCTATGACCAGTGCATTTCCTTGGCAAAACTCTATTAGCCTTTGCCCTGCTTCATTCCGCATTCCAAGGCCAAATTTGCCTGTTACTCCAGGTGTTTCTTGACTTCCTACTTTTGCATTCCAGTCCCCTATAATGAAAAGGATATCTTTTTTGGGTGTTAGTTCTGAAAGGTCTTGTACGTCTCCATAGAACCATTCAACTTCAGTTTCTTCAGCATTACTGGTTGGGGCATAGACTTGGATTACTGTGATATTGAATCGTTTGCCTTGGTAATGAACAGAGATCATTCTGTCCTTTTTGAGATTGCATCCAAGTACTGCATTTTGGACTCTTTTGTTGACCATGATGGCTACTCCATTTCTTCTAAGGGATTCCTGCCCGCAGTAGTAGATATAATGGTCATCTGAGTTAAATTCACCCATTCCAGTCCATTTTAGTTTGCTGATTCCTAGAATGTCGACGTTCACTCTTGCCATCTCCTGTTTGACCACTTCCAATATGCCTTGATTCATGGACCTGACATTCCAGGTTCCTATGCAATATTGCTCTTTACAGCATCAGACCTTGCTTCTATCACCAGTCACATCCACACCTGGGTATTGTTTTTGCTTTGGCTCCATCCCTTCATTCTTTCTAGAGTTATTTTCCACTGATCTCCAGTAGCATATTGGGCACCTACTGACCTGGGGAGTTCCTCTTTCAGTATCCTATCATTTTGCCTTTTCATACTGTTCATGGTGTTCTCAAGGCAAGAATACTGAAGTGGTTTGCCATTCCCTTCTCCAGTGGACCACATTCTGTCAGATCTCTCCACAAGTTTAAGTTTTAAGCTTATTTGCTCAAGATTTGTGTGCTGGCAATTTGGGCAAGACTCAACTGAGACTGCTCATCTCCATTCTATGTGGTATTAGTTGGATTTTTTCCTGTGTTTGTGGTTGCTTAGCATGTCGATTGGAGAAAGTAATGGCAACCCACTCCAGTACTCTGGCCTGGAAAATCCCCATGGATGGAGGAGCCTTGGTAGGCTGCAGTCCATGGGGTTGCTTGGAGTCAGACACAACTGAGAGACTTCACTTTCACTTTTCACTTTCATGCACTGGAAAAGGAAATAGCAGCCCACTCCAATGTTCTTGCCTGGAGAAGCCCAGGGACGGGGGAGCCTGGCGGGCTGCCGTCTATGGGGTCACAAAGAGTTGGACACGACTGAAGTGACTTAGCAGCAGCAGCAGCAGCATGTTGATTGGGTGCCGGCTGATGCTGGCCGATGTCATGCACAGATCCAGCAGTCGGTTGATGTTTCAGCCGGGCTACAGTGTTCATCCACATGGCCTTTCCACTGGAGTAAGCTAGCTTGGGCTTCCTCCCTTGGCAGCTGGGTTCCAAGAGGGAAAACGCAGATATCTCTAGAGGTCTTGGCTCAAAAACTGCACAGGGTCATTCTCCTTCCCACTGGCCAAAAGAAGTCACAAGAGCTGCTCAAATTTGCAAGAGAGCAGAGAAATAGACTGCACCCGTGGGTGGGAGCCAATAGTGCAAAGTAGCACATGTGCAGGGATGGGAAGCATTTGTAGCTGTTGTTTGTTCTCCATGGGGTTTCCAGGTGGCTCAGTGGTAAAGAATCCACCTGCCAATGCAGGAGCTGAGGGTTCGGTTCTGGGTTGGAAAGATTCCCTTGGAGAAGGAAATGGCAGCCCACTCCAGTATTCTTGTCCATGGGAAATCCCATGGACAGAGGAGCCTGGTGAGTTACAGTCCATGGGGTTGCCAAAGAGTTGGACACAACTTAGTGACTAAAACAGCAATACCCTCTGTGGTTCCTTTTGTGGGCTCGGATGCCTCAAGGTGGAATGCGTTCTTCCTTCTGCTCCTGCCTCTTTCATGCAGTGAGCTCACCAGGGCGAGCTCTGCAGGGGCTGGCTTGGAGTTGTTCATCTGCCATGACCAGGCTAAGTGCAATTTGAAGAAGGAGCAGAAAGCTCACTCAGGCTCAGGGCCAATCCCCGTACAGCAGTTTGCGTGGCCAGCAGTTCAACTATTCTTAGGACCTCTGTCTGACTCCTCTGTCTATTTCTTTATTGCTTTAGAACTTGGGGTGGAGAGAATGCATGATTAATTAATACCTTGCTGCTGCTGCTGCTGCTGCGTCACTTCAGTTGTGTCTAATTCTGTGCGACCCCATAGATGGCAACCCACCAGGCTCCCCCGTCCCTGGGATTCTCCAGGCATGAATACTGGAGTGAGTTGCCATTTCCTTCTCCAATGCATGAAAGTGAAAAGTGAAAGGAAAGTCGCTCAGTTGTGTCTGACTCTTAGCGACCCCATGGACTGCAGCCCAACAGGCTCCTCCGTCCATGGGATTTTCCAGGCAAGAGTACTAGAGTGGGTTGCCATTGCCTTCTCTGAATTAATACCATAAGAACTTAGTAATAACCACCTGAAGGAGGTAGAGATAACCAGTGACAAGTAGGGGAAAGTTCAGTACAGGCAAAACCAGGGCATTGTTCTACAAGAGATGATACAAACTATGTTTAAGTGGTAGGTATATGATGGAGAAGGGTTTCGCCATCCATGTGGACTAACTTTTAAAAAGTCCAACAATTAGGATGCTTAAAAAACACTGACAAAATTCTGGAAAGTGTGTAGTGGTTTTATATTTCCACTTAAGTCATTTGTTTTCTGCATGATAGTTGCTATATGGACAGGGCTTCTCTGGCGGCTCAGACGGTAAAGCATCTGCCTGCAATGCAGGAGACCTGGGTTCAATTCCTGGGTCAGGAAGATCCCCTGGAGAAGGAAATGGCAATTCACTCCAGCACTCTTGCCTGGAAATCCCATAGACGAAGAAGCCTGATAGGCTACAGTCCATGGGGTTGCAAAGAGTCGGACATGACTGAGTGACTTCACTTCACTTCCTGAGACAGCAATGAAGTATAATATAAACTGGCAGATAGACATTTCCCATCTTGCTAGTTCATCTTCTTAATAGACAACCCACAGGAATATATATTGAACATACTCATACACTGGTGGCTTAGATGGTAAAGAATCTCTGCCTGTACTGTGAGAGCCCGAGGTTTGCTCCCTAGGTCAGGAAGACACCCTGGAGAAGGGTATGGCAACCCACTCCAGTATTCTTGCCTGGAGAATTTCATGGACAGAGGAGCTTGGTAGGCTACAGTCCGTGGGGTCACAAAGAGTTGTACATGACTGAGCGACTAACACTTTCACTTCTCATACTCATACACAGACACATCTTGACTCTTGTTGTTGATGCAATTGATAATGGGACTCTCTGGGCGTGGGTGAGACTTTTTTGGCTAGCACTTCATCCAGAAGTCATTCTCTTCCTACAAAAATGACAGTGAAAAATCAGAGTTATGTAGATGGTCTTGTTCTACATCAGCGGCAGCAGGATGGAGAGAAGGCACTGGTGTGTGGCTGCAGGCAGGTTTCTGGTTAGAGCAGCTTAAAGGTGGCGCTAGTGGTAAAGAACCCAACTGCCAGTGCAGGAGACGTAAGAGATGCGGGTTCAATCCCTGGGTCGGGAAGATCCTTTGAGGAGGGCATGGCAACCCACTCCAGTATTCTTGCCTGGAAAATTCCATGGACAGAGAAGCCTGGTGGGCTACAGTCCATGGGATCACAGAGTTGGACATGACTGAAGCAACTTAGCATGCAAAGAAGCTGTGCATCATGTCAAAATAAGCATGGGTTTTGATTAAAGATGAGCCTGGGTGTTCTTACTCTTGGATTTGCATATCACTCACTCTGAAACTTTGGAGAGGTAATTTCACCTTCTTCCATCTCCATTTCTTCTATAAAATGGGGCTCATGATACTCTAATTTACATGACTGTTGAAAGGATTAAATAAAATGCATTTATAATGTCTTTCCTTATGCTTAGGGCATTGTAGGTGTGCCACAGTGATGGCCACTTGAGAACCAAATTTGCAAGATTGGTGGAAGGAGTCAAGAGTCAAGCCCTGGCATGGATCTGTGCAGTAGCTAGTAGGAACAGGGATTACTAAGGTGGTAGAGATGTGCTTGAAGAAACCTTAAAGGATTCCAGGTTTTAAGAAATGCATTTTCATTGATAGCAACTACATAGCAAGAGACAATATTAGAACTAACATATCACTTTCAGAGGATTCTCAACTAATGGATCTGACCTGAAAAGCGTGGACAAGAGTGACTGGGCTAAGCAGATAAGAGGCTGATGTAGAGCAAGACAACAGCAGACTGAACAGAGCTGAGCACCCTCAGATAGTCAGGGCTCTAGGCTGGTTCTGAGCTGTGCTTTGTCTGTGGCAGAGGCACAGTTTTGGTTCCCACGGGCTATGCCCCCAATCTTTCTTCTCATTGACTTGGCAAGGCTGGTTCTTGTTCTGCAAACCTCAGCTCTAACAGCTCTTGGACTGTTCTAATGTAACAGGTAAAAGGAAACTGACAAAAATAAAGTAAACTGGCAAACACTCTCCCAGTTGAGCCCCTCAGCTAATCTCTCAACAGCTGGGAAAAACCACTGCCTGCATCAGCTGGTTCCCCCATAAACTGGATTCCTGGGGCCTTTCCCAGCTCTTCTTTCAGCAACCTGCTATAGAAGCAAAAGGAGGGAGAGAGTCAAATGATCTTTCTAGAAATCAACCTTCATAGTTCTGACTGCTTTGTTACATCATAGTGATGGCTCCTTGGGTCTAGTGACTTGGATGCTAAAAGTAATTGCAGTCTTTGGGACTGTCCCTGAATTTCTCTCTCCCAACAGGAAGGGAAGACCACCTCTCCTTCCAAGGCATGGAGGTTCTCTCCTGTTCCTCTGTTGCAGCAGCGGTGAGATCAGACTTTACAAGATCAGACTTTACACACTAGGGCTCAGGTGTGCTGAACCAGAAGGGAACTTCCTTGATTTTAGTAACTGATCTCTTTCCACTCTGAAGTCCTCGTAAGAGTCGGGAGAAAAACACAGAAACAGATGTGCCAGTGAAAGAGATCTCAGTCCCTTCTGGTTCAAAATCATCCCAGGTGGGTAAATATTCTGATGTTCTCTTTCCTTTCAGGTCTGTTTTCCTCTTTTCGAGAAGTTGTTCTTTGCTCTTTCCCAAGAGGACATGTGAGATGGAGGGCAGAGAGGCCATATCCGTCCTCAGGGGAGAGGGGAGGAGCCCTTTCTCTGCGTGTGGTCCCCTGAGCCTCTGGTCTCACAGCCTTCCAGCTCCAGAGCCAAGCCTGGTATATCTGGGGGATGTTCTCAGCCCTCAGGATGCAAGCTCAGCCATCTCCCCTCTGCTGTCCCCAACCCTCCTGGGATTTCGCTGGCTCTGCTGGTGCTGTGACTGGGTCGTATCCACCATCAGGCCCCCAGACCTGGCCAGATGTCTCTGTGGCCACTGTTACAGGACTTCCTCACTTGTGTCTTGGTGAGCTTTCGTGGGCAGGCTTCTCAGTTCTTAATTCTCAGCTGCCTTCACCATTCCTCTCTCACTGGCCCTGAAGAATGTTCCAGGATTTCCTGTGCTGTGGTAGAAGAAGAAAGAGTCGAGATTTTCAACCTGAACATGGTAGATATTGCCCCAAATAATCTACTCCCCCTATCTCAGTGGGTGAGGATTCCAGGGAGTGGAATATTGTATCCATGAGAACAGGGGTGGGGCTGCCTCTCTCTGGCACGCTGCCCACCCTCCCTTTGAAGGATGCTGGCCTCTGTGACATTTCTCAGTAGCTGACAGTAGCAAAGAGGTCCTATGGCAAACATTAGCCTCCCTCCTGCCTTTGAGGGCATTTGAGGGCTTGAAGCTGCCAACAGCTGTGAGGTACAGAGGGTTATGCCACTGTGTTGCCTGAAATGGAATCTCATTCACAATTCAGTTCATGGTCCAAGAAACAAAAATAATATTTAATGAGGAAAATCTTCTTTGTTTAATTACGGTAAATGTCAAGGTCAAATCCGAGTGCTTTGCTTAAGGTCAAATGCTCAGGGCTATCAAAAAGCATTTAAACCAGAGCAGATAGGCTGTTAAAACCCAGACTAGTTAAAATGAGGCACCATCCTCTCTCAGTGATTTATTTCCCCATCGGAAGCAGTAATGTTGTAGCTAGAACAATCCTCTTGTGTTTTGTTCTCCTCTGATGTTCCCTTTAGGCTGATGAGGGATTCCTAGTGAAATCAATGCCCCGAGGCTCCCAGAGGGTTACCCCCACAGCTCAGGAATCCTGTTTCCATTTGACTGGTGTTTGAGGAAGGTGCTGATGCCCAAACCTCTCTCTTAGAGCTTCTGATTTAATTGGTCTGGGGGAGACCTGGGCACTGGTATTTTCTTTAGGGTTCCCAAGTGAAATGTTTCTAATATACGATGGGATTTAGAACAACTGGGTTAAATAGTCAACTTAGTCAAAATGCCAAGAGCTGATGCTCTGTGCGCCCTGAGCTTTCTGCAATATTGCACCGGCGTTTCTCATAGTTTTTATTCAATCCAAATTTATCTTCTTCCCCACTGCCTCTTATCCTCACAGCCCAGAGCTGCCTCCTCAGAGACAGCACGTAATGTCAAGCTCCAGAAAGGGCAAAGGTGCAATGCCACGCTCCCCTTGTACTTGGCAATGAATGGAATGGAAACCATCTCTCAGACGTCCCTAGCTCCGCACCGAATGGGTTAGCCAAGATCAATGCTGAAGGCTCAGGAAAGAGATGAGAATTCAGACTCTGGTATGGGTCTCTTTGAGTAGTCTGAGAAGAAGGGGCAGCAGACCTTTCCTGAGCAGAGAGGAAATCTATGTCCTGTTATTTATGCACAATGCTTCACTGTTCCTTCTTTCTTCCTTGTCATACGATAGAAATAATGATCTTGGCACTGGACCCTGTGCTGCACCAGGACGATTAATCACACACTGAGTCATTTATTTCCTCGTACTCTCATCCACCAGGACCATTATCCTGTAGGTAAACAGAGGTACCAGTAAATCACGGACAGAACGCAAGTTGGTGGGAGAATAGTTGATTAAGCGTCTCCATAACTTACAGTTATAGAGCACCTCTCATCCCAGAGGATCTCCAAGCACCAGATAGACTGATGAACGTGCCGCTGCCCAGCCTCTATATATGTCATTTTCAACTCCATTGCCTCGGGGGGCGGGGGAGGTTTATTGCCCTTGTCATATAGTTACTCTGAAAACTGCAGTCATGGTTTAGATGGGAGGTAAAGAAAGGAACTTTTCACTTCCTTGTCCTTTCAGGGAGTAGAAACCAACTACTCACCAGGAACTCAGCAGCAGAGAGTAATGTATATACCTTCCCTTTGGGGCAACCTTTTTTTTTTGGTTCCTGAAGTGCTGCCAATATTTCTGAAGTTGCTGACTTTAGAAGAGCAGGCATTGAGATTGAGGGGTGAACTAGGACAAGAGCTAAACTAAGCTGTATAGCATGGGGAGCTCAGCTCTGTATTCTGTGATGGCCTCGAGGGCTAGGCTGGGAAGGAGGTCCAAGAAGGAGGGTGTATATGTACACATATAGCCGACTCATCTTGTTGTAAACAAGATTCATTCAGTTGTGTCCAACTCTTTGCGACCCCATGGACTGCAGCACACCAGGCCTTCCTGTCTATCACAAACTCCCGGAGTTTACTCAGACTCATGTCCATTGAGTCAGTGATGCCATTCAACCATTACTTAAAAACGTGTATGTGTGTGTGTGTGTGTGTGTTACCAGGGTAAAAATGTTTTAGGATCTGCTAGAATCTTAATCTAGGAGAGAATCACTCTCAGGGAGGATTGTTTACTCACAAGACTTTAGAACTATTCATGATAACTCTGCTCTTTAAAACTTAGTAATATATGGGCCCCTTTGAAAGAAGAAAATTTCCACTTTCTTCCCAGGGCTTTCTACAATTATAATGCTTTCAAGCATACTGTTATAGCTCTGATATATGTGGAAAGCAAAAAACCAAGTTATATTCAAGTGAGTTAAATTCAGTTCAGTACAATTCAATTCAATACAAGCTAAAACCAAAAAGCCAATGTGATTCAATTTAACAACATTAATTTAATGGGAAGGATGATGTTGTTTTGCTGAAACCAAATTACTTCTCAAATGAGAACATGATATTGACTACTGGCTCATTAGTTCTTTCAAGTTTCATATAATTGTCCTACAGGGTGCCGAGTGATGACCCAGTTTTCCACCATTTCTCTCTATTTGAACTGCAATGGAAACTCCCTCTGTGCAGCACACTATTAATTTATTTGGCCTTAATTTGGGGTGAGCATAACATTTCTGTGCTAAGTCTACATATGTGTCACTGGAACAAACAAGCCCTTTAGGACCCTATGGCATGAGTGACGATGTCATGTCTTTAGAATGATGCAGAAAATGGTAAAACTAAATTTTAATACTATGATCAAAAGGAAAGCCCCCAATTTAAAAATCCTCATACAACTTTTTCTAGATTCTCCTAGGGGTTTGTGTGAGCCATGGACCTCGGGTTAAAATGCGTATGTCCAAAAAAGCAAAATAGCTGTCTGGGGAGGCCTTACAAATAGCTGTGAAAAGAAGAGAGGTGAAAAGCAAAGGAGAAAAGCAAAGATATAAGCATCTGAATGCACAGTTCCAAAGAATAGCAAGAAGAGATAAGAAAGCCTGCTTCAGCGATCAATGCAAAGAAATAGAGGAAAACAACAGAATGGGAAAGACTAGAGATCTCTTCAAGAAAATTAGAGATACCAAGGGAACATTTCATGCAAAGATGTGTTCAATAAAGGACAGAAATGGACTGGACCAAACAGAAGCAGAAGATATTAAGAAGAGGTGGCAAGAATACAAAGAAGAACTGTACAAAAAAGATCTTCACAACCAAGATAATCATGATGATGTGATCACTAATCTAGAGCCAGACATCTTGGAATGTGAAGTCAAGTGGGCCTTAGAAAGCATCACTATGAACACAGCTAGTGGAGGTGATGGAATTCCAGTTGAGCTGTTTCAAATCCTGAAAGATGATGCTGTGAAAGTGCTGCACTCAATATGCCAGCAAATTTAGAAAACTCAGCAGTGGCCACAGGACTGGAAATGGTCACTTTTCATTCCAATTCCAAAGAAAGGCAATGCCAAAGAATGCTCAAACTACCGCACAAATTGCACTCATCTCACATGCTAGTAAAGTAATGCTCAAAATTCTCCAAGCCAGACTTCAGCAATACGTGAACCGTGAACTCCCTGATGTTCAAGCTGGTTTTAGAAAAGGCAGAGGAACCAGAGATCAAATTGCCAACATCCACTGGATCATTGAAAAAGCAAGAGCGTTCCAGAAAACCATCTATTTCTGCTTTATTGACTATGCCAAAGCCTTGGACTGTGTGGATCACAAGAAACTGTGGAAAATTCTGAAAGCGATGGGAATACCAGACCACCTAACCTGCCTCTTGAGAAATCTGTATGCAGGTCAGGAAGCAACAGTTAGAACTGGACATGGAACAACAGACTGGTTCCAAATAGGAAAAGGAGTACATCAAGGCTGTATATTGTCACCCTGCTTATTTAACTTCTTTGCAGAGTACATCATGAGAAACGCTGGACTGGAAGAAACACAAGCTGGAATCAAGACTGCAGGGAGAAATATCAATAACCTCAGATATGCAGATGACACCACCCTTATGGCAGAAAGTGAAGAGGAGCTAAAAAGCCTCTTGATGAAAGTGAAAGAGGAGAGTGAAAGAGTTGGCTTAAAGCTCAACATTCAGAAAACGAAGATCATGGCATCTGGTCCCATCACTTCATGGGAAATAGATGGAGAAACAGTAGAGACAGTGTCAGACTTTATTTGTGGGGGCTCCAAAATCACTGCAGATGGTGACTGCAGCCATGAAATTAAAAGACACTTACTCCTTGGAAGAAAAGTTATGACCAACCTAGATAGTATATTCAAAAGCAGAGACATTACTTTGCCGACTAAGGTCCGTCTAGTCAAGGCTATGGTTTTTGCTGTGCTCATGTAAGGATGTGAGAGTTGGACTGTGAAGAAGGCTGAGCACCGAAGAATTGATGATTTTGAACGGTGGTGTTGGAGAAGACTCTTGAGAGTCCCTTGGACTGCAAGGAGATCCAACCAGTCCATTCTGAAGGAGATCAGCCCTGGGATTTCTTTGGAAGGAATGATGCTAAAGCTGAAGCTCCAGTACTTTGACCACCTCATGCGAAGAGTTGACTCATTGGAAAAGACTCTGATGCTGGGAGGGATTGGGGGCAGGAGGAGAAGGGGACGACCGAGAATGAGATGGCTGGATGGCATCACGGACTCGATGGACGTGAGTCTGAGTGAACTCCGGGAGTTGGTGATGGACAGGGAGGCCTGGCGTGCTGCGATTCATGGGGTCGCAAAGAGTCAGACACGACTGAGTGACTGAACTGAACTGAACTGAAAGTCAATAGGTTTAGGCCAATATTGGGTTTAAAGCTAGAATCAACAAAAAAATTCTGGGAAAAAAGCCAAAGGTGATCAAAAGACATCATAACAATAAAATTCATCCCTAATCAGAATCACGGACTTGAGTAAGAAATCTTGTCATAGTCATGATGGAGACTACTCAATGTCCCAAGTGTGTGTCTATTGTCTTCTTTTCTCTTTATTTATTTATTTAGAGGATACTTTTATTTATTAAAAAAAATTTTTTTATTTGACTGCACCAGGTCCCAGCTGCAGCACAGAATCTTTGATCTTAGCTATGGCATGAGAACTCTTCAGTTACAGCATGTGAACTCTTAGTTGCCATATGTGAGCTCCAGTTCCCTGACCAGGGGTTGAATCTGGGCTCCCTGCATTGGGAGAACAGAGTCTTAGCCACTGAACCACCAGGGAAGTCCCTCCTTTCTCCTTTTAGTAAGAGGCTCTCCCTTGACCCCATTCCTCAAGTGATCTCAGGAAACTTGGATAATCAGCTGGAGGCCACTAGCTGTCCTAGCCTTCCTTGAAGTTCCTTGTGGTCATGTGATCAGACTCTTGCTAACAGAAATGGGAACTGAGAGGTACAACTTGCACATCACTGCTTTACAAGGAAATTGCTTGCTTTCCACTCTGCTTCTTCACTCTGGCAGGATGTGATGCTGCGGAATTAGCACCAACCATGCAGCATCTGGAGAAGGCAATGGCACCCCACTCCAGTACTCTTGCCTGGAAAATCCCATGGACAGAGGAGCCTGGTAGGCTGCAGTCCATGGGGTCTCGAAGAGTCAGACACGACTGAGCGACTTCACTTTCACTTTTCACTTTCATGCATTGGAGAAGGAAATGGCAACCCACTCCAGTGTTATTGCCTAGAGAATCCCAAGGATGGCGGAACATGGTGGGCTGCCATCTATGGGGTCGCACAGAGTCAGACATGACTGAAGCGACTTAGCAGGAGCAGCAGCAGCATGCGGCACCACCCTAAGAGGACCCAGAAGAAGAAAGTAGAAGGAACTTGGGCCCCAGGATAACCTCATAGAGTACAGTTGTCAGTCCTTCCTGCTTACTTCTATTCTGCCATATCAGAGAGACATAAACGTCTTTGTTGTTTATGCCACTGTATTTTGGAGTCACTCTGTTATAGCCTCTGAGTCTATACTCTGGCCGATACAGAAAATGATAGCTTAAGGTCCTGTTTCATTCATTCAGCAATGTGCGTTATGCATTATTATGTGCCAGGAATTAGAGAGGAAGGGATTTATTTGAGATTGTGTATTTAGTTAGTGGTAGAGCTGGGGCAAAATGCAGGTCTTCTGCCTTTCAGCCCAGAACTCTTGCCATTTAATGCTTCCTCCTCATCCAGTTTTGTGGCTAATGCTCCAGTCATTGTGATTAATTAAGGGAGGGCTTAGTGTTCCCAGAACTGTGTGTGACCTGGTAGGCTTTATTCTCCTGTGGCTTGTTTGACTCTTGTTTGGGGTTTATTTTTTTAAAGGGAAAAATAAGAATCATCCAAAACAAATTAGAGGAGTTACTAACCCAGAAGAAATGTGTATTCATCACTGCAGGACCAACCCTGTCCCCTGTGTACAGAAGGATACACAGGGAAGCTCACAGTATTTCAGGGATATGACTTTCCAGCAATAATATTGTTGCAGGAAGGCAGAAGCTGGAGTGAATAGACCTAGTGGATATTTATGCCGGGGAAGAAAACAAATGGCAGTCAGTTTCTATGAGTGTCTCAGAAAGGTCTGAGTGATGAGAAAAGAAGCAGAAAACTTGCTCAAAACTTGCTTCTCTTCTCCCTCCCCTTAAGAGTCCTTGTTTATTTCATCATCCTGCTTTGTTTTCCTTAAGGTATGACCAGATCAGGAACTTTCATCTTCATTTCCGTGTTCACACTTTTATGGTCCATCTCTTTTGAAACACGGTATTTCCACGGCTGACTTATTTACCGTCGATTCTCTAGTCATCAGGACAGTTAGGCTCTCCAAAGCATAGCTGAGTCAATGAAAGAAGTGAATGAATAAATGAGTGAATGAATAGGAAATATGGCAACACAGAAAATGAGCGACGTAAATCATGAAACGCACACAGGTCTGTTTCTTTGGTGACAGTATAGCGATCACAGTTTTTCAATAAAGATAAATCGAGTGTTACCTCTGAGAGCAGTGCTATTATTCCAGAGTAACCTTCCTGCCTCACTGACCTCAGAATTTTCCTTGTTAAATGCCCCTGCGGTGATCATGAGAATGCTCCTTGCAGTCTTCTACTACAGGGAGGTAGAGTGGCTAATGCCACACTTCCCACCACCAGCCAGCCACTGGCAGGGCAGGGGTACTCAGGTAGACACGTTTCCAGGAGACCCAGGACTCACTGACAACCAACTTTGGCTTAGAGACTTCCTGACAGCTTTTTTCTTTTCTTTCTTTTTTTTTAAGCAGCTCCATCTGCATTCTTTTTTATATAAATTTTTTTTTAATTTAGAAAATATTTTTTTAAAGTCTTTATTGAATTTGTTACAATATTGCTTCTGTTTTATGTTTTGGTCTTCAGACCCCGAGGCATGTGGAATCTTAGCTCCCTGACCAGGAATTGAATCCATACCCCTTGCTTTGGAAGTATGGAGTCTTAACCACTGGATCACCAGGGAAGTCCCATCCCTGACAGCTTTGAAGAATTTTTCTTGGACTGCGTGGTGGTCTAAGATGTTCTCACCCAACTTTCCTTCTCTCTCGTGTTCACTCAGGGCCGGACTCAACATTGCAGCTGATGGCTCTCCCAGCCTTTTCTGACCCCTGTGTTCCCCCAACAAACCCTTGTGTATGTAATCTCATGTTGAGTCTGATTGTTACAGGCCTTGGGCTAACACAGGCTCTGAGAACAGTTCTGGGGCCTCAGGTGGTGGGAAGGCTGCCTAACCACCAAGCACCTAGAGCCACCGTCCAATTTTGCCTGCCACAGCCAGATCCAGCTTGAATTTGGAAACAGTAGTGGAAAATCAGAGCTATAAGGCAAACACTATTTATCAGTCCACACTCTAGATACAGGCACTGACATGAAGTGTAAATATCAGAAAAAGGCTGAGAAGTTTAACGGGGAAAACAAAGACATAGAAACCTCTCTTGAGTTCAGATCCTTCTTTACCATGGGGGAGATGTCAACTCTGACAAGCAGTAGCATGTTTATTGAATTTTTGGAGGCAAAAGAAGAGAGACTGGACAATTTAAATGAGAGTAGCAGCTCTTGGAATGAAGGCACTTAAACATACATACCTGTTGACTTTGTGTAATTGCAGAAGTGGGAGGAAATTGGACAGGGCACGTTAAACACTAAATTTCATAGCATGCCTTGGAGAAAGACAGTAAATGAGAACATTTGTTCCTGAGGAATGGATTTTCCAGTTCTGACCTGCCGCATTCTCTGGAATACTCTTGGCCTGGAAAGGCACTGAATTTTTCTCTCTTTTACTAAAGGTGAAGATGATTTTTATCAATTTGTAACATAGCAAAGGACAATACGTTTATTATTATCTATGGCTGCATAACAAATGGTCCCCAAATCTAGTAATTTAACAACGGTTTTTATCTCCTAGTTTCTGTGGTCAGGAATCTGGCAAAACTTAGCCAGTACTTTGGCTCAAGGCTGATTATAGTCTGTAATCAAAGTATGATCTAGGCTGATTCAAAATTGGGAAAGGATTACATCAAGGCTGTATATTGTCACCCTGCTTATATAACTTATATGCAGAGTACATCATGCGAAATGCTGGGCTGCATGAATCACAATCTAGAATCAAGATTGCTGGGAGAAATATCAATAAACTCAGATATGCAGATGACACCACCCTTTATGGCAGAAACCAAAGAGGAACTTAAGAGCCTCTTGATGAAAGTGAAAGAGGAGAGTATAAAAGCTGGCTTAAAACTCAACATTCAAAAAACGAAGATCATGGCATCTGGTCCCATCACTTCATGGCAAATAGATGGGGAAGCAATGGAGACAGTGACAGACTTTATTTTCTTGGGCTCCAAAATCACTGTGGATGGTGAATACAACCATGAAATTAAAAGACACTTGCTCCTTGGAAGAAAAGCTATGACAAACCTAGACTGTGTGTTAAAAAGTCGAGACATTACTTTGCCAACAAAGGTCTGTATAGTCAAAGCTATGTTTTTCCAGTGGTCATGAATGGATGTAGAGCTGGACCGTCAAGAAGGCTGAGTGCCAAAGAACTGATGCTTTTGAACTGTTGTGTGGGAGAAGACTCTTGAGAGTCCCTTTGACTGCAAGGAGATCAAACCACTCAATCCTAAAGGAAATCAATCCCGAATATTCATTGGAAGGACTGATGCTGAAGCTGAAGCTCCAATACTTTGGCCACCTGATGTGAAGAGCCAGTTCATCAGAAAAGACCCTGTTGCTGGGAAAGATTGAAAGCAGGAGGAGAAGGAGATTACAGAGGAGGAGATGGTTGGATGGCATCATCGACTCAATGGACTTGAGTTTGAGCAAGCTCTGAGAGCTGGTGAAGGACAGGAAGCCTGGTGTGCTGCAGTCCGTGGGGGCGCAAAGATTCGGACATGACTTAGCAACTGAACAACAACAACTGGACTGCTATCATTTTGAAACTTGACTGGGGAAGGATCCACTTCTGTATGGTTGTTGCCAAGATTCAGTTCCTCGTGGGCTGCTGCTTTGAGACTCTTGGTTTCTCAGTGGCAGTTGGCTGGAGGACACCTGTCCTGATGCCTCTCCATGGGCCCACTCACAATGTATGTCATTGAAGCCCATCAGAGTGAGCAAGTGAGAAGGTCAGAGAAAGGATATGAGCATTGTAGGTGGATTCTTTACCACTGAACCACCTGAGAAGTCCTCTTAAATTTTATGCTTTGCTGCAAAAGTTCACATGAATTGTGTATTCTAGGCTATAATATAGGGCTTCCCTGGTGGCTCAGCTGGTAAACAATCTGCCTGAAATGCAGGAGACCTGGGTTTGATCCCTGGGTTGGGAAGAACCCCTGGAGAAGGGAACAGCTACCCATTCCAGTATTCTGGCCTGGAGGATTCCATGGACTGTATATAGTCCATGGGGTTGCAAAGTGTTGGACATGACCGAGCAACTTTCACATACAGACCCTAATATAGAGGTTTGTTTGAATATAAGGGTATAAAAGCTACGTACCATGGAGCACAATTAATTTTCCAAGGTGAGGCACCATGTGGATTTAGTTTGAAGAGCCTTATTAAGAGCACCAATTCCTTTGCCATGGGTCATCTCTGCTGAGTCACGGAGGTCCATGTCCTCCGTGACAGGAAGAAACTAATGACTATCATCTGCTGATAGGAAAAACATGAGAGATTTTGCAATGTCTGTTTATTTTCTGTTTTGTTAGGCATCCAGCCTTTGCTTGCTAATCCTTGTGTGGCCTACGCACCAGCCATGTTAATACCCACTTGCTCTTGAGCATAGCAGCTCTTTCTCACCTTAGATTATGCAGGCTTACAATTCTCTCAGCCTCAACTGTCTTTCCCTGCCTTGTCTCCCTTTGTGATTCCTGCTTACCCTTTTATATTCCCCTCAGGGTCAGGGTTAGTCTTGGAGAAACAGTGACATTTCATCGGAGTTAAAGGCTATATCGGCCCTGCATTTCTGGAGCCATCCTTGTGCTCCCTCATTTGAGTGTTCTGACAAATAAATCTACAGTGTCTATTCATTAATAATATTTGACATTTCCTCTTCTTGATGTGAGCTGCTTAAGGACAGACTCTGACTTGTCTGCTTTACATCTCAGCTATTGGTATAAAGTATCCGTTGTTTGACATATGTTGTTCATTGGCTAAGTTATGTCCAACTCTTTGCAACTCCATGGACTGTGGCATGTCAGGGTCCTCTGTCCTTCAATATCTCCCAGAGTTTTCTCAGATTTATGCCCATTGAGTCAATAATGCTATCTAACCATCTCATTCTCTACCACCTACTTCAACTTTTGCCTTCAATCTTTCCCAGCATCAGGGTCTTTTTTTAACGGATTGGCTCCTCACATCAGGTGGCCAAAGTATTGGAGCTTCAGCTTCTTCAACAGTCCTTCCAATGAATGTTCAGGGTTGTTTTCTTTAGGATTGACAGGTTTGACCTTCCTGCAGTCCAAGAGACTCTCAAGAGTCTTCTTCAGCACCACAATTTAAAAGCATCAATTCTTCAGTGCTTAGCCTCCTTTATGGACCAACTCTCACATCTGTACATGACTACTGGAAAAACCAGAGCTTTGGCTATACAGACCTTTTTTTGGCAGAGTGATTTCTCTACTTTTTCATATACTGTCTTGGTTTGTCATAGCTTTTCTTCCAAGGAGCAAGTGTCTTTTAATTTCATAGCTGCAATTGCTGTCAGCAGTGATTTTGGAGCCCAAGAAGATAAAATCTGCCACTGTTTCCACTTTCCCCCCTTTTCTTTGCCATGAAGTGATGGGAGTGGATGCCAGGATCTTAGTTTTTTGAATGTTGAGTTTTAAGCCAGCTTTTTAACTCTCCTCATTTACCTTCATCAGGAGACTCTTTAGTTCCTCTTCACTCTACCATTAGAGTGGTATCATCCGTATGTCTGAGGTTGTTGATATTTCTCCTGGAAATCTTGATTCCAGCTTGTGATTCATCCAGCTTGGTATTTCACATGATATACTTTGTAAATCAGTTAAATAAGCAAGATGACAGATTACAGCCTTGATGTATTCCTTTCCCAATTTGAACCAGTCAATTTTTCCATGTCTAGTTTTAGCCATTGTTTCTTTTATTTATTTATTTTTAAAAATTTTTACTTTATTTTACTTTACAATACTGTATTGGTTTTGCCATACATTGACATGAATCCACCACGGGTGAACATGTGTTTCTTGATTTGCATACAGTTTTCTCAGGAGGCAGATAAGGTGGTCTGGTACTCCCATCTCTTTAAGAATGTTTGACATATAGTAGATGTTTTTAAAAAATGGCTGTAGACTAACTCAATGGTTCTCAAACTTTTTAGTCTTTTAACATCTCTTTATATTCTTAAAAGCTCTGAAGAGCTTTTGTTTATATGGATTATATCTTTTGATACTTACCAAATCAGAAACTATAACTAAATAATGGTAAGTTGCTTCAGTCATGTTCAGCTCTTTGAGACTCTATAGACTTCACCCTGCCACACTCCTTGTCCATGAGATTCTCCAGGCAAGGCTACTGGAGTGGGTTGCCATGCCCTCCTCTAGGGCATCTTCCCAACCCAGGGGTCCAACCTGTGTCTCCTGGCACCTCCTGCATTGCAGGTGGATTCTTTATGCTGGGCCACTGGGGAAGCCCAGCTAAATAATAAAATCTACTAAAAATTTTATTAATTCACTTAAAAATAGCCACAGACCTATTGCATGTTAACTAAATAGCATGTAATTTTCCTGGATCTTGTATTTTAAAAGCCCGGATCTTTGGAGGAACTTCAATATCTTAAAACAGAGATAAAAGATTTGGGAGAAAATATCATGAGTGCAAAGCATCTTTTCTCCTTCAGGAGAAGTTCTTCTCCAGGAACTGTTGGCCTAGGCTAAGGAAATGGAAAGACTGTTGGTGTTTGTGGAGCCTTAGACAAGAGCTAAGCCCAGGGATGGGAAAGAGTGGTTGTACACACCAGAGGCACCAAGCTTCATTCTCTAGGACCATTGAGAGCATCCTCCAGACTCACTGAGAGAGAAGGAGAGGGAGGCTGTGTGTGATGTGTCTCAGCAGGTGGCGCCTTAGATAGCCTTCCAGTTTTGTATGCTCCAGTGGGCCTGGGAGCAGGAGGAAGATTCCAGGCACCCAAATGTGTCAAGTAAGTTGTGGCAAGAGCCCCAGACAAGGGGGAAGGTCCTATTCAGTGGGGATCTGTGTTGCTGACAACTGTGACAACCAGCTTGGTCTAGGAAAAAGATCAAAGATGGATATTTTTGTAGATTTTCTGATGATTAGATGATAGGGATGAGATGAGCCCTCCACAGTTTAGCTCTTTTTAACCTTCTCAGAACTAGGTCACAACCACTGGGAAAAGGGCAGAAGGGATTGGGACAATGAAGGTAAATATTTGCAATTCAGATCTAAACAGAGCTCAAGATAAAAATTAACTTGGGTTATAGAAAGTATAATTATATTTCTCCATTAAATGAATTTCTGAACAGAGATTTGTCTTTGTTACCACCATTTTATTGATGAGGAAGCTGAAACTTTGAGACAGCAAGACGCTCACCCAACGATTAACAGCTGAGTGGGATTAACAGCTGGGATTCAAGCACCAGAGTCATGGTTCCTGAACATGGATTGTTTTTTTCTCCCAGAGGACTCAGCTCAAGGCTGGAGCTATTCAGTGTCCAAGGCCACATGACCATTTGGGGTGAACATAGGCTTGGGACCATATCTGTTGACTTCTCAGCCTGTGCTCTTTTCTAAGACAATGAGATTCTGTATTTTGAAGGAATGTGGTGACTTCCTACAGTGAGTTCTGTTATATGTGAATTTCTGTTGACTTCTCCAAAGGCCATGAGAAAAATCTGTCGATCAGGCCTGGGTTTTTAAATCCTTTCTTTGCAGACTACTGCAAAGACATTTTAGGAATGTGATTTAACCTTTCACCTACTTTTTTTTTTTTTTTTCCTGTGAATGGGACTGAAGTATTTTTTTCCCATTGCTTCAATGTGTGCTGTGCATAGTCACTTGCGTTCAAAGATTCAGTATGAAAATGGGAAAAAGAGGAATTTTGTAGAAACTTGACACTGTCTCATCCAGGTGATCAAGGTCACCATCATCAGTGATAAGCCAAGTTGAGAAAGGAACTCTTTCAATGTTTTGCGAGAAAGGCCTTTGACCTCTGTAGTTTTTTTCTGCAAACCCATAACCCCAATTTAGTCATGATAAAAGTACCAGAAAAATCTCAATATTGATCTACAGAATACCAGATTAATTTCAAGGTCACCAAAAACAAGGAAACTATGAGAAACTTTCTCAGCCAAGAGGAGCCTAAGGAGAAATGATGGCTAAAAATAACATCCCTGGATGGGATCCTAGAATAAAAAAAAAAAAGGACATTAGGGAAAAATTCAGGAAGTCTGAATAAAGTATGGACTTTAATTAATAATAACATATCCATATTAAGTCATTAACTGTAACAAAGATACCATACTGATGTAAGATGTTGATAATGAGAAATTGGGTGTGGGGCATATGGGAACTCTTTACATGCTCTTTGCAATTTCCTGCAAATCTGAAACTATTCTGAATTTTAAACAGTTTATGTAATAAAGGAAAAAAGAGAGGATATTGGTAAGTGAGAAAATAACAATGGCAGTAACAAGGAGGTGTCCTTGAATATGCTTTACTTTATTATAAGGAAACTAATTCTCAAAGTTAATTTTTATTGTGGTTAAAATATCCATAACAAAATTTATCATCTTATCCATTTTTAAGTGTGCATTTGAATGGTATTAAATACATTCAGAATGTTGTGCAACCATCGCCACCATCCATCTCCAGAACTCATTTCCTCTTGTAAAACTGAAACGCTATGCCCATTAAACAGTTACTCTTCATTTCTTCCTCCTTGAGCTCCTGGCAACCACCGTTCTTTCTGACTCTTGATTTTGACTCGTCTCAGTACCTCATTTAAGCATATTCATACTCATATTTGTCTTTTTGTTCTGGCTTATTTCACTTAGTATAACGTCCTCAAAGTTCATCCTCATTGTATCATATGTCAAAATTTCCTTTCTTTTTAAAGGCTGGATAATACTCCATTGTGTGTATAACTGACCTACTATATCCACAGGTGTCACATTCATCTATTCAATTAACCAAGGATCAAAAATATTTAAGAAAAATTCCAGAAATTTCCAAAGCAAATCTTTAATTGCCACACTCTGACAACTATTTATGGAGCATGTTAGGTATTATAAGTCTTCTTGAGGTGACCTAAAGTATTCAGGAGGATGGGTGCAGGTTATATGCAAATATACTTTTGTATATTCAAACTTACTTGTAATTATTTAGAAACAACGTACTAGTGACATACCTGGAGGTCAAGAAACTCCAGTTTCAACAGATGGGGCAGATGGTGTCTGTAAAATGCTTTCTGGTAACTCAGGCTTCTTGATTCAGGTTGTCAAATGGCGCCTGAGGTTCTTTCCTGAATTCAGGCTATACTCAGTGGGTCCCTGGTGGCTCAGATGGTAAAGAATCTGCCTGCAATGCTGGAGACCTGGGTTGGGAAGATACCTGGGAGAAGGGACTGGCAACCCCCCTCCAGTATTCTTGCCTGGAAAATTCCATGGACAGAGGAGCCTGGCGGGCTACAGTCCATGGGGTCACAAAGAGTCAGACAGAACTGAGTGACTAACACTGGCACTCAAAGGGAGTTGTATCTGGACTTAGCAGATCATCAGTGCCATAGGAAAACATACAATTTTTTTAAATGTATTTTGATTAACTCTACATATCTAAACTTATCATTTCAACATGCAATCAATAGAAAAATATTAATGTGATCCCTTACTTTTTAATATCAGTTCAGTTCAGTCGCTCAGTCGTGTCCGACTCTTTGCAACCCCATGAATCGCAGCACGCCAGGCCTCCCTGTCCATCATCAATGCCTGGAGTTCACTCAGACTCACGTCCATCGAGTCCGTAATGCCATCCAGCCATCTCATCCTCTGTCATCCCCTAAGTCTGAAATCAGTGTGCATTTTGCACTCACAGTACATCTCAGTTTGCAAAGGCTAAATTTCAAGTGCTCAGTAGCCACATGTGCAGTTCTATACTATTAATATCATTTAGTAAAAGAAAGGGCACCAACACACACAAAATCATAATCTCTGAATTTTTTAAATGAAATTTAAGTGAAGAAAGAATGAATTTAGCTGCCCTTGTTTGCCTTTGCCTTCATTGTGAATGTCTTGGCAAACTTTGCCGGTTCATAGATGCTGTTTCCCAATTAGACACTTGAGGTGGGTTGAGTTGCACGGTGGTGTCTGGGACAGCCATGCTCCAACCTGTGTTGACTCTTCTCTTCGTTGAGCAGATATCCTTGAGAATCTACATACTAAGCCCCGCTAGATGCGTAACAAATAGTGACAGTCAAAGCCAGCTGGGTTCCCTGTGGCTCTAGTCTACACAATTGACAGGTTAATTACAAAGGAGCTGAGTGCTTTGTGGTGTGAGCTAAGGGTGGGACAGGTACAGGCAATGAGGGAGTGTGCTGTCTGTAGTGATACTGAAGTCACTCAGTCGTGTCTGACTCTTTGCGACCCCATGGACTGTAGCCTACCAGGCTCCTCTGTCCGTGGGATTTTCCAGGCAATAGTACTGGAGTGGATTGCCATTTAGAACAGTAATAAAACAGATGGAAAGTTGGTCTGTTTTTCTTTGTTGTTTTGTTCTTGGCTGTATAGCATGTGGAATCTTAGTTCCCTGACCAGGGATTGAACTTGTGACTCCTGCCCTGGAAACACAGTGTCTTAAGCCCTGGAGTTCCAGGGAAGTCCCCATGGTCTTCTTTTTATTATCACCATGAGCCTGCAATTCTAAACCATGTCAGTGATGAAACATTCCTCACTGGAAGGCTTTTAAGTACCCAGATTCCCATGTCCCCATCTGGTCTACTAAATCAGGATCCCCAGGTGAGTGGCTCACGCCTTTGAAAGTTTAAGGAGCTCCCCAGATGCTGCGAAGTGAATTGCTGCTGTTGTTGTTTGGTCACTAAGTTGTGTCTGACTCTTTTGCTACCCCGTGGATTGCAGCCTGTCAGTCTTCTCTCTCCATGGGATTTCCCAGGCAAGAATGCTGGAGTTGGTTGCCATTTCCTTTTCCAGGAAATCTTCCTGACCCGAGGATCAAACCCACCTCTTCTGCACTGGCAGGCAGGTTCTTTACCCCCGAGTCACCAGGGAGCCCATATGGAGTGAATTACATCCCCCAACAATCCACGTGTTGAAACCTTCCTCTGCCCCGCAGTGTGATAGTATATGGAGATGGGGCCACTGGATGGGAATGAGGTTTAGATGCGGGCATGAGGGTGAGGTCCTCATGATGGGAATAGTGCCCTTATAAGATGGGACACCACAGAGCTTGCAAGATAACGACCCTCCAAGACCTAAATGGAGAAGCTGCAGAATGAAACCCATCTTGCTGGCACCTTGAGCTTGGACTTCCCAGCCTCCAGAATTGTGAAGAAATAAATATCTGTTGTTTGAGCCCATCAGTCTATGGTATTTTGTTGTGGCGGCCTGAGGTGATGAAGATAGCAGGTCTAGACCAGGGATAATAGGTAGGGTTCTTCTGCCATGCTGGCTGGGAAGAACTCTGAGCACTCAAAGGAAGTAAGCTCTGTCTCATTTAATAGGGATGTTTACCAAGGATGGCAAGGTGGTGGCATGGAGTGAGGGGACTGGGGAAAGTTTTTTCGCCACAAGTGCTATGTATTTTGTTGTTGTTTTCCAGTCACTAAGTCATGTCTCTTTGTAACCCCATGGACTATAGCATGCCAGGCCTCCCTGTCCTTCACCATCTCGGAGAATTTGCTCAAGTTCATGTCCATTGAATCGGTGATGCCATCCAACCATCTCATCCTCTGTTGCCCTCTTCTCCATGTATTTGCCATCCTCTAATTCTTTAAAGCTGTAACAGCATCTGTTATTTCCTTGAGTCCTCTTTTTTTCATTCTTGACATTGTAGTCTTGACAACAATGTTAGCAAACCCTCAAAGAACTTGACATCCTTCCCCTTGACTCACTTACACTCCTTGGATTTCAAAAAAAGTTGCTGAAGAGCCAAGAGTCCTTATCTACATTTGCCCTTTTGGTTTATCTTGATTTATTTTCCTTTTTCTTCTCTTCAGAGTTCTGGAACAAGCTTGGGAGTGATTCATTAGTCAAGTGTTCTAACTTTAAAACAAAAGAATCTCTGGCATTAGAAATAAAAGAAGACAATTAAAGTGTAATATCATCGAATTCCTTATCTTTTTCATTCATTCAGCTGTTATTTTTGAGCATCTTCTAGGAGTGGGTCTCCATGCTACTATGCCCAAGGGACGCTTCAAGTTAAACAGGAGAGCTAGATTTCATACCAAGTAATTATATTATGTTAGGGTCATAATGGGAGGTCCGAGGGAGCACAAAAGAAAGTCCATTTCTGTCTCGAAGGAGGTGGTTGAGGGTTTCCTAGAGTGCTAATCATCCTTCTTCCCCTGTGGATTTAGCAATTCATTGAACAAATAAATACTGAACTCCTTCTATGCACCAAGCTCTGCTCTCAGCATTTGGGAAACGTCAGTGAGCAAAACAAAGATTCCTGATCTTATCAAGCTTATGTTGTAACAGAAGGATCGAATAGATAGATGTATCAGATAGGCCACTGACATTTCAGATTTAGTAGCTGGTAAAACACTATGGGAAATTGTGCTTTGGGCTTATGGCTGGGGTCAGTTGCTCCTTGTTTCTGCCTAAGTTCCCTTCCTTGCCACCATCTTCAGGGGAGACTAAACCTGCCTCATCCTGCACAGCCTCGGTTACAACCCTAAGAAAGGAGGCCGTGGCCCTGAGCATATGTGCTTTTTGCAGGGATGGAGGAAGATCAGGTTAGCCTGAAAGAGAGGATTTTTCCTCATCTCAGCATTCAGATGAGCTAGTCCTCACTAGGAGAGAGTGTAGGGCTTGGGAATGGGGGTGTGGGATGGAGAGATCAGATATTCCTGATTTAGGAAGGAATGAAAGAGGGAAGAGTGCCTCTTTTACTTTAGATCTGGAAAAAGTACAGGGGTAAGGAATTTGATGATAAGAAATTGTTCACCAGGAAAATAGGAAAGAGGGGATTTTAGTTCAAGGAATGAATGTCATATGCTAAACATAGGCTCTGTCAATAAAGCCCCTGTAATGTTGGTATTTTTGCCTCCATGGTGTGGGTGGGGAACCTCCTCTGGGTATCTCTTGTGCCCTCGGGCCCACTGTTTATTCCAGCCGTTGCTGCAGTGACCAGCGTGACATAAGGTGTCACCTACCTGACCACATCTCATCCAGGCTGCATTGCACTTCTCTCACTTTCTACTATTGAGGAGGAAAACCTATTCCACTGCACCCTTATGAAAGGTGTCTGGGGGCCTGCAAATTAAAGCAACAAAGGCAGATTAATAAGAGGACAAGTTTATTGGCCTGTGGAAGCTAACAAAAGAAGTAGTCGCTTGTTAAATGTTTAAAATTCGAGGCTTATGTACCTAACTTGGTAGGGGAGAGGGCGGGAGGAGAAAAGGGGAGAGCAAATAGACTTCTTCAGGAAAGACACATGTGTTTTTATGAGAAATGAATGGACATAGGAAAGTTTGTGACAATGTTTGTTTATGCAGGTGTGGGTGGTCTTTTCATCTTTTTTTATGGCCATGAAACTCCCCAGGGAGGGAATTTATGGCAGCCTCAGTACTCAGAAATTGTGGACTGAAGTCACATGAGGGAAACTTTGAGAAAGCTTCTTCCTGCATTTGTTGACTCTCAGTTGCCTTTAACTCAAAATAATCCTTCCAGCAGAGTGGCCTATTTTAGGGTGGCAGATTCTAATCTCCTCCACTGTCTCAGGACCCTCTGACAGCGGCATGGGAAGTCTGCACATGGAAAGTCAGAAACCATGAGGCATGCACGCATGCGTGATCTGGGAGTGAATGGTGGAGCCCGTCGAGGACTGGCCCTTCTTCTGTCCTGCGGGCATTCCGTGCAGCCCTCAGAAGTTCCCTCTCCCACTGGGCCTGCTTGCTCACAGTGCTGGCTAACTCTAGGAGACCCCCTTGGAATGGCTTTATTTCTTTTCCTGTTGCACTTATGTTACTTCCCACTCTTTTTCTTAGGTTGTTTCCCAAAAACCCTTGCATAAAAGCCCTCGGCCAGGCTCTGCTTTCTGGGGGAACCCAATCTAAGATAGAAAGTGCAGTTCAAAAAGGGTAGTGATGTTGCTAAGATGTCACAGATAATATGTGGTAGAAAAGGAATTCAAACCTAGGCTTCACTAAAAAGCAAGTCCTTTTTTCCTCCAGCTCTGCATGTTTTCAGGTGTTAAACTATACTTGCATTCACTGCTCGAATCTCCTGGGCTAACAGCTAAAATAAAGTAGGAATGAAAGAGAATGACATTTTGTAAGGTTTGAAGCTATGAAATTTACATCTGGTTTCTTTGCAATTTCAAGAGAGTCTTTGCCACCAACGGTTACATTTGGAAAGTTTTTCAAAATACTGGTTTTGGAATGGTTTTCTTAAAATTATTTGATTTTAAATCTATTTCATGTGGTTTTCATAACATGTAAGTGGTTTTCTAAGACAGTGCAAGCCTGTTTGGTTTCAAACTATTTCTTGAAACCAGATCACTAAGGCAAAATATTTTTGTAACATTTTAATACTATTTAAAAATTAAAGAATTTTTAATCCAAACAATTTAAAACTCTTTAGAAACTTATTTATCTGAGTACCAAGATTTCTGGATAAGTTTCACACTGTTTAATGTCAAAACATTTAGTCAGAATAGTCTGGATCCAAGACAGATTTCGAAGCTGTATACTTCCTTTTTTTTTTTTTTGTATACTTTCAAAATGGCTCATCTAGATAACATCCAACAATATATGGACCATTTGATTGTCTCAAAACATTGGTTTCCCATCATATAAATATGAGCCCCAGCAAAAACTTCACAGTATTGCCAAATCAGCTACATATTTTTTAATTAAAACATCTGTGCCATGCAGAAATGGATTGAAATGTTTTCTTTATCAATAGTATGGAAACTTTTTTCACCAAACTTTCAGCCCTGCCCTCTCTTTCCTTCCCAGAGGGTTATGACCGTGGATTGCACATCACTGAGTGGAACCAGCACTTTGTGGATTCACCTGGTGCTTGCTGTTTTACTAGTATTGTCCCTTGTAATTCTCACAACAATGCTCTGAGGCATGTATTATTATTATGACACTCAGGATCAAGAAAGGTTTTAAATAATTTGCCTAAAGTCTTAAAGTTACTGAGGGCAGAACAAGTTTTAGGCCTCATCAGTTTGGCTCCATGTCTCGAGTTCTTAACCATGGTGCTTTCTGCCTCATGCCCAGTATTCATAACTTTAACTTACTGAACCAGTTTATCTTCCCTGTATATTTCCCCTCTTGCTAGTCTCTGTTCCGGTAGCTTACAACCAAAGAATTCCCATGTCCCTGCAATCAGTTGCCAGATATATTATGAGTAATTTATCATCCATAACAAATGCTGATATTAGTGAATCAATTTACAGTGAGACACTACAATGGATTTGGGAGAATCTATAAAGTAATATTGCTCCCATGCATTTCTATTCATATATGATTCTTGAGTAGGGATAAAGGGGAAAAGGTAGTATTAGAGAAAGAAATGCCATAATCCAGATGAAAATAGCATCTTCTGGGATGAAAGTGGTCACTGGACAAGAACTGAGCACTCCCTTTACCGGTGGTGGCCTTCCCAGGTGGCCTAGTGTGAAAGAATCTGCCTGCCAACGCAGGAGATACAAGAGACATGGGTTTGATCCCTGGTCCCTGGGTTGGGAAGATTCCCTGGAGGAGAGCATGGCAATCCACTCCAGTATTCTTGCCTGGAGAATCCCATGGACAGGGGAGCCTGGTTGGCTATAGTCCGTGGGCTTGCAAAGAGTCAGACAATACTGAGCACACACACACACGTGCACACACAAACACACCCCTCTGCGTTTAGACTGGAGCCAACAGGAAGTCATTTAGAGGCTACCTGAGGGACAAATGTGGGAGCGTGAGAGTTAGGAGTTGGGGGAAAGGAAGGGACACCTCTGCATAATAGCAGAAAGAGTACCTTCTTTCTGAGAGAGATTGCCTTGTACATAGAAGGTTATGGGGAAAAATAAAATATTCCTCCTGCTCCTGGTAGGATGACTGCATTAACTCTGAAATTGCTGTTTGTTTTTGGCAATGTGAATAGTTGTGTTTGATGTCAACAGCTAAGAGCTAGATGGTAAGGAGAATTATGAGGTATATTTCTCACTTATGTTTGTAGACAAATGTCAGAAGATAGCAAAGATATTCTGGAATAATCTGTGGGCCGTAGGGTGGCAGAGGGCAGGAGTGGGTCTCACTGGAGCTCCCCCAGGCTCCCACCCACCCTAAATGAGTTCACTTTGGGGATATTGACTGCTGGCCAATGGGTGCTCCGGAACAAGGATCCTGGAACAAGACCAGTTTCTTTGGATGAGGGTAGGGTCATGCCAGGAGAAGGTGATGGCACCCCACTCCAGTAGTCTTGCCTGGAAAATCCCATGGAGGGAGGAGCCTGGTGCGCTGCAGTCCATGGGGTCTTGAAGAGTCGGACACGACTGAGAGACTTCACTTTCACTTTTCACTTTTATGCACTGGAGAAGGAAATGGCAACCCACTCCAGTGTTCTTGCCTGGAGAATCCCAGGAACGAGGGAGCCTGGTGGGCTGCCGTCTATGGGGTCGCACAGAGCCAGACACGACTGAAGCGACTTAGCAGCAGCAGGGTCATGCCAAAGGTTGTTGGAAAAATTTATGGGAGAGACCAGCAGGAAGTGCTTTGATAGACCTGAAGACCAGAAAGCAAGCCTGGGAATGGTGGTGTGCTCACGGGTCACGCCCTGAAAGCCTTAGAGACAGGCCATTTCAGGAAATGATTTTGTTTTCTCTTGAATCCATTACATCTGGTCCTTGTAGATCAGAAAAAAAATGCCCTGGCTCCCAAATCGGGCCTTAATTAAAATAATTTGTCATGGATAGATACGTCTTCACTGCTGGTTAGGGCTTATCAACCAGAATAAGCCATTTTGCCTCTGACTTGGTTTAAACCTGTTCAAGTAAGTGAAGAATGAAGACAATTATACAAATAATTTAGTCTTCAAATAAAGTTTTCCCTGAAAAATTCACCTAATTAAAGCAAAGGTGTTTTTTTTTTTTAACTTGATTTTCCTCACATTGCTTTTGGGTTATGTTAATAAAACTCCTGTCTGTAGGAGGAAGTACTGCTGGGGGGAGGAGCTGTGGGAACAGGTGATCAAGATTCCTGGGCAGCAGGAAACATTACGCTTTAACAAATACAATGACTGGCTGCAGGTCTGCATTCCAGGGCACGAGCTGATTGCCTTTGTTTTTATTTTCACTATATTGATAATTAATTTCACCTTAGAAGCAGGCAATTCTTTTGTGAAGGAAATCAGCTTGATAAGCATTGATGGACTTTTTGAATTGAGAAGGGTAACATCCCCCCACCCCCACCCCCCACAACTTGCCTATGGCTGAACTTGGATGGGCAGCTGAAAATTGTTCTGGAGATAAAGTCATCAGAGTTAGGGTTTGGGAAGTTGATAACTGGAGCAGAGTGGAGAAGATCTCCTGGGAGAGGAAGACCCAAGGGTAGAGGAGACAGGAATCCATCCTAGAGGAATTCCCTGCCACAGAGAATGGCCAATTTTAGGGGAGAAATACCCAGTATTAACTTTTGACAATGTGTGATTGTATGTATAATATTTTCACCTACGAAAGGGAACAAAGTCAAACAATATGAAAGGGTCTAGGATAAGTCTTCAAACGTTGATTTGGGTCCAATACTTCTTAGCAGTGTGGTCTTGGGCAGGTGAGTTTCTTAACCTTTCTGTGCTTCCATTTCCCTGACTACAGATGTAGGCCAGTGATGGTGCTCACTTGACAGAGTTGTTGAGAAAAGAAACTGAGGTCACATCTGTGAATGGTTAAGAACTTTATTTGACCTTTAATAAGCACTTTTTTTTCCTCCAGTAGTCATGTATGGATGTGAGAGTTGGACTCTAAAGAAAGCTGAGCGCCAAAGAATTGATGCTTTTGAACTGTGGTGTTGGAGAAGACTCTTGAGAGTCCCTTGGACTGCAAGGAGATCTAACCAGCCTATCCTAAAGGAAATCATTCCTGAATATTCATTGGAAGGACTGATGCTGAAGCTGATTTTCCAATACTTTGGCTACCTGATGTGAAAAACTGACTCATTTGAAAAGACCCTGATGCTGGGAAAGATTGAAGGTGGGAGGAAAAGAGGACGATAGAGGATGAGATGGTTGGATGGCATCGCTGTCTCAATGGACATGAGTTTGAGCAAACTCCGGGAGTTGGTGATGGACAGGGAGGCCTGGCGTGCTGCAGTCTATGGGGTCAGAAAGACTTGGACATGACTGAGCGACTGAACTGAACTGAACTGAAACACTTTATAAGCATCCTATTGGTACTCTCCTGATGGTCCAGTGGTTAAGAATCCACCTTAGAGTTCAGGGGACACCGTGGACACAGGTTCAATCTCTGGTTAGGGAACTAAGATCCCACATGCTGTGGTGCTGCCACAACCAGAGATGCACTATACGTACATATATATAGCGTGTGTGTGTGTGCATGCACGCTCAGTCATGTCCAACTCTTTGTGACCCCATGGACAGTAGCCCACCAGACTCCACTGTCCATGGGATTTTCCAGGCAAGAAGACTGGAGTGACTTGCCACTTCCTACTGCAGGGCATCTTCCCAACCCAGGGATCGAACCCGCGTCTCTTGCATCTCCTGCACTGGCAAGCAGATTCTTTACCACTAGCACCACCTGGGAAGACCGCACTTACAGTTACTAAATGCTTCAAAGACACGCTCTCAACTCCATGTTTTCTACCAGCTACTGCTCCACTTCTTTGATTCCTTTGCAGCAACATTTGTTCGAGCATTAGTTATCTTCTATCTCTAATTCCTTTCCTCACACTGTCTCTTGAACCAATGTTTCTCAAGTTTTCTTTTTCCATTTTTGTGTCCCTAAGGAAACTTTCTTGCTTTTTTTGGTTTTTAATTGCTTTCTCCTACCAGTGACATCTGAAAAATCCCATGGACAGAGGAGCCTGGAGGGCTACAGCCCAAAGAGTTAGACACAACTTAATGGCTAAGCAGCCACGACATTTAATAGTGCAGATGTTCTATAGAGTTGCTTGTGTACTATATGTTTATCTAGATTTTATACACAAAACTTTTAAACAAAAAAATTTTTCATCCCCCAAGGATTCGTTTCCCCTCCCTTGAGAGAGCTGTCATCCCCACTGAAAACACGTGTCTTGAATCTACCCCAGCCTTTCTTCTCCCCCACTACGCAATAGTTCCTGTTCAAGGTCAGGTTACTGACCTCCATGTTGCTGAAGTGTGTTAGTCGCTCAGTGGTGACCAACTGTTTGCGACCCCATAGACTGTATCCCGCCAGGCTCCTCTGTCCATGGGATTCTCCAGGCAAGAATACTGGAGAGGGTTGCCATGTCCTTCTCCAGGGGATCTTCCTGACCCAGGGATCGAACCCAGGTCTTGTTGCTGGCCAAAATCTTGACCTTCTCTGCCCACCGCAGCTGAAAGAAAAATACAGAGACACAGTTTGGAGAAAGTAGAAATGTGGCTTTTATTCTCAGCCAGCAGAGAGGGGACGCCAGTAGGCTCCTGCCTCAAGAACTGTGTCCCCTCCATGAGGAGTCTAGAGGCTTCCATAGGGCAAGGGCTTGCAGTCAGGTGATGAGGAACAAAGGTGATAGGATCTTGATTGCCTCCTCTTGCAGGGTTTCAAAGACAATCATAAACGGGCATCAGTAACCCAGTAATTGAGTCTGGCAGTTCTGTGTTTCTGTGGCCTCCTTTCCCATATGTGGCTACAAGGGGAAGGGTGTTGTAAGGGTAAACACCAGATAGGGGGTGTATTTAGCAAAGAGTCAAAGGAAAAAAAATGTGAATTGTAGCTCCTGCAGAGTTAGTGGCTAGAGAAACAAACTTAGTTACAGACATATAGAGTTAGGAGCAGTTAAAGTAAAATGACTGGGAATGTTCAGGCCCTGCTCACTGTTCTCTTGATCTTCTTTGTTCTCAGGAAAAGGAAAGAGAAAAACTCATTCCTCTTTTTTCCTTTTCACTGCAACAGTCTCCTGCATTGCAGACAGAATCTTTACTGTCTGAGCCACCAGGGAAGTCCCCGTGTTGCTAATCTGTGGTCAATTCTCAGTCCTTATCTTACTAGACTTCCCACCAGCATTTGCCGTGGTTGATCACTCCCTCTTCCTTGATATGCTTTCTTCTTCACTGGCTTTCTGGCGCATCCCACTCTCTTGGGTTTTCTCCTAGTCACGGTTGCTCCTTCTCAGTTCCTTGCTGGTTTCTCTCTTCTTGCCTTCCTCTTAATACTGGAGGACCTCAGGGCTTAGTCCTTGGTCCTCTTTCTCAACTATACTCACTCCTGTATGAACTCATCAAACATCCTGGCTTTAAGTTCATGTATGTACTCATGATTCCTTACTTTGTGTCTCCACCAAACGTCTCTCCAGGACTCCAGGCTCATGTAATAACTGCTTACTTGGTCCCTCTACTCTGGTGTTTGATGGACCTCCCCCTACTAATATACCCAAGATTTAACTTTTGAAATTCTTTCTCCAAACTGCTCTATACAAGATCTTCTCTATTTTCCTCACACTCCACCAATCCATTAGAAAATTCTGATACCAAAATAAATCCAGAATGCTCCTTGGTATTTACCCAAATGAACTGAAATAAACCCACATCCACACAAAAATCAGCATGGGGGTGCTTACAGCAGCTTTGTTTGTAACTGCCAAAACTTGGAAGCAACCAAGATGTCCTTCAGAAGGTGAATGGATAAGTAAACTATGGTACATCCAGACAATGGAACATTATTTAGCACTAAAAATAAATGAGCTATTAAACCATAAAAAGTTATGGAGGAAGCATAAAAGGATATTACTTATGTGAGAGAAGCCTGTCTGAAAAGGCTACAGACTGTGATCCCCACTGTCCTTTGTGCTATTTTTGTGGGCTTTTCCCCTTCTTTGTCTTTTAGCCACCACCATTCTGGACTCCTTTTTCCTATTCTAACTACCTAACACTAAGTGAGAGAACCCAATCTAAATACAGTGATTCCCACTGTATGACATTCAGGGAAAGGGAAAGCTATGGAGACAGTGAAAACATCACTGCTTGCCAGGGGTTGGGGAAAGAGAGGGATGGATTGGCAGAGCACAGAGGATTTTTAGGGCCATGTCAAGGATGACACTACAATGGTAGGTGTATGTCATTACGTATTTGTCAAAACCCATGAAACGTACAATACCCAGAGTAAACTCTAATGTAAACTATGGACTTTGGGTGATAATGACTGATGTTGAAGCTGAAACTCCAATACTTTGGCCACCTGATGTGACGAATTGGCCACCTGATGTGAAGAACTGACTCTTTGGAAAAGACCCTGATGCTGGGAAAGATTGAAGGCAGGAGAAAAAGGGGACAACAGAGGGTGAGATGGTTGGATGGCATCACCAACTCAATGGATATGAGTTTGAGTAAATTTCTGGGAGTTGGTGATGGACAAGGAGGCCTGGCATGCTGCAGTCCATGGGGTCGCAAAGTCAGACATGACTGAGTGACTGAACTGAACTGAGGCATCAGTGCGAGCTCATGGTTATAACAAACTGTACCCATGGGGTGCGGGACATTGACAGAGGGAGAGGCTATCCATGTTGGGAAGGGGGCAGGGAATAAATGGGAATTCTCTGTGTTTTCTGCTTAATTTTGCTGTGAACCTAAAACTGTTCTAAAAAGTCTATTAAAAAATTGAGGATCTGCTACCAGTTTGGTGAGAGCCACCATCTTACTCTGTCTCCTGAATGACAATAATCGCCTTCCAACTGGGCTCCGGGAAGGCCTTGTCTCACTAGAGTCTGTGCTTTGCCTAGCGGCCTGAGGGTTCTCGCTAGAACACAGGTCAGATCATGTTCCTCTTTTGCTCAGCACCTTCCAACGGCTGCCGTCTGACTCAGAGAAAAACCCGAACTCCTGATGGCGGCTTTCTAGGCCTCCCTTTCCCACCCCCTTTCTTCTCCTCTCTCTCTTGTTCACTGTGCTCCAGTCACACTGGCTTCCATGCTGTTTCTCAGACACACCAGGCTCCTGCCTCGCGGCCTCTGTACCAGCTGTTCGCCTGAAGGCCTCTTCTTCCGGTATCCTCAGGACTCCCTCCCTCACTCTGCAAGCCTCTGCTCAAACGTTGCCTTTTCAATGGGACTTCACTGTCTGCTTATTTACAGCTGTAGTGCTTCCACCCCCTGCATTCTGACCTCTTTTACCAGCTCTGCTTTTTTCATAGCACATCATTATTTAGTATACTGTATTGTTTACTTTTTAATTTGCTGTGTGGGCGAAGAATGTCACCTGCCATTTCAGTCAACAGAAGATGTGGCCATCAAGCCATCAGCCACTGTAGCCCCTCTCCCCTCCCGAGTATGTACCCTGATGGGATTCAGGATGGAGAAAAAAAAAAAAGGATACTGGCCCTAGATAGCTAAGGTGCATATCAAAGGAATAATTTCAGTAAGCCCAGACTCTCTTGCATTTTCCTCTACTTGGAAAAGCAGTAAATTCATTCATTTGAGATGTCTGGCTTTTTCTTTAATTAGCAGTAATCTTTTGATGTTTGACTTCCTGATTTGTTTTGTTTGCAGAAACTTCAGTATATCCTGGCTTCTTCCTTAACTCCTTGGAACAGTCCCTCTGAGCTATTTGAGAAGCTGTAACCCTGGGCTTCCCTGGTGGCTCAGAGGTTAAAGCATCTGCCTCCAACGTGGGAGACCCGGGTTCGATCCCTGGGTCGGGAATATCCCCTAGAGAAGGAAATGGCAACCCACTCCAGTATTCTTGCCTGGAGAATCCCATGGCCTGGTAGGCTACAGTCCATGGGGTCGCAGAGAGTCAGACATGACTGAGCCACTTCACTTCACTTCAATCCTTGCTTAGGTTTTCTCAGGTGGTGCTAGTGGTAAAGAACTCACCTGCCATTGTAGGAGACGTTAAGAGATGTGAGTTCTATCCCTGGGTCAGGAAGATCCCCTGGAGGAGGGTGCAACAATCCACTCTAGTATTCTTGCCTGGAGAATCCCATGGACAGAGGAGCCTGGTGGGCTACAGTCCGTAGGGTCTCAGAGTCGGGCACAACTGAGCGGCTCAGCGCTCACTCACTCATCCCTTGCTTAAGTCCTCAGTAAGTCTGCTGGCTAAAACATAATTCTCAACTTTTAGGCTGTGAGTCCGTTTTTCAGTGGACCGTTTTTTATTTGGTCACTCACTGACAAAATAAAAGGCCCATGAAGACAGTTAAAGTCTGTCTGTTCTGTTTGCTGCTGAATCCCAAGCCCCTAAAACAGTGTGCACGTGTATGGTCAGTTGTGTCTAACTCTTTGCTACCCCATGAACTGGCTCCTCTGTCCATGAGATTCCCCAGGCAACAATACTGGAGTGGATTGCCATTTCCTCCTCTAGAGGGTCTTCCCGACCCAGGGATCGAACCCACATCGCCTGCATCTCTTGCACTGGCAGGTGGATTCTTTACCACTGGGCCACCTGGGAATCTCCTCCCTAGAACAGTGCACGGCACATATGAGGTGCTCAGTCAGAAGCTGTTGAATAAATGAGAGTCTCCCTACTGCCTCTGACTCCAGTCCTTCTACAGTATATGCTTCCAGGGATGGTCTAGGCAATAGAAGCAAATAATTATATTGGGTTGACCAAAAAGTTTGTCTGCATAACATCTTATGGAAAACTTAAATGAACATTTTGGCCAGCCCAAGAAATTAAGGCAGTTCTCGTATTTTACTGTGCTGTAATTCTGTTGCTTATACACTTCAGTAAAAGGCTGCTACGTATAATTTTAACAGTACTTGGAAGGACTGAAGTAATGGGGTGTTCGGTGAAGAGCAGGTAGGATGGAGAGAAGACAAGAGAAAAAGGATGTCAGTCAGGGAATGAAGAGAAATAATTCCACAGAAACACCAGCTCAGTAAGAAGGACCAGAAGAAACATCTGGTCCCAAAGAATCCTTGGAGTCATTAGAATAATAGTGTATATTGTTATTGCCTGTTCATATACTATGCTAGTCAAGTGAAAACTGAAAGGGCCCCCATCCCACTAAGGCTGGAAGCCTTGCTGATATCTAGACAGCAGTTGTCTTGATGAAAAGTTGAAGAATTGCTCTGATTCTTCATTTTATTTGGCTGATGTAAGTATAACCAGGGATACGCTCTCTAATAACTGTTCTCCAGGCTTCAATTTTCTTCTTTTTTTCTATCGCTTTTATGAGATGATCTCAGTTCTGGTGTGCTTAGTTGCTCAGTCATCTCAGACTCTTTGCAACCCCGTGGACTGTAGCCCTCCAGGCTCCTCTGTCCATGGGATTTCCCAGGCAAGAATACTGGAGTGGGTTGCCATTTCCTATTCCAGGGGATCTTTCCAACCCAGGGATCAAACCCGCATCTCTTGTGTCTTCTGCATTGGCAGGTGAATTCTCAGTTCTGGTAGCTGGGACCAAAGGTGTAGGGGGAAGAAAATGGGTCATTGTGGGACTGAGTGAAATTCTGCAGGGTGCAATCCTTCTGATCCAGGGACCACCTCCACTCCTTCCTGATGCAGTGACTGAAAACTCTAGGACTCAGACTCCAAGGCAGCGCCGGCCTTCTCAGTTGATTTTACATCAGTGCAAGTATGTTTCCTTCTGGCTGAAATGCCTCAGATTGCAGGTCTGGAACATGTATTAGTGGAGTAATGTCTGGGGAGAAAAAGACGATAACACGGAAACACTGACTGCTATGGCAACAGTTGGAATAATAAACAACACTTTTTTCCCCTAGGAAAATCATAGAGTTTGGCCTTGTGGCAACTTTAGGAAGGGAAATAAGTTATACCCAAGTTAGATCTTGTGTTTGGCTAGATTTTTTCCCCCCGGGTTGAAGACGTTTGCTAAGTGCTTTATTGGGCAAATGGAGGATGTTATATGTCATTCAAAACTCATATGTCTTTCTAGAAAATTTTTTAAACAAAAGAAACTCAGAATGTATGAATTGAAAAGTCAAAATTTCCCCTCCCCCTTCTCATTCTTCCTCTTTTGGGGTAACCACTGCACTAGGGATTGTTGTAAAATTTCTCTACGTATACAAGTATATTACTAACTGGTTTAGGTTTTTTGGTTTGTTTGTTAATAATTAAGTGGGTGAAACTTGGTAGGGTGCAGTCAGCAATTAGTATAATTCCCCCCTCCCATTTCTTGCTTTGAACAAACTCAAATGATTTCCCTTCTCAGCATCTCAGATGGTCTCATAGATTTCTGACAACTGGCAAGTATTCAACAGTCCAGGCCAGTATAAATTGAAACTTTACAATCTCTCATCGAATTCAGTTTCTTTCCCCACCACCCTCCCAGGATGCCTGGCCCCAGCTCAGTGCTGACCTGTTGTGGGAGGAAGAGTGGCTGTGATGTGATCCTGTCTTTGACCCTTCCTGCATCGCCACGTCCTTTGTGGCCTTTGTCTCCTGCAGTATGGGGAAGAGGGAATTAGAAAAAAAAAAAAAAAGAGAGGGGGGTCTTATTTGACTGGCACTGTTGTAACCTGTGTGGTTGATGCCCAAATGTCAGCTCTTCAGAGACCCCAGGCCCTTGACTCTATAGAGAAATCAATCTCTTTTATACCATTTAATGAGTTATAGCTCCCTAAACTTGCACCATAATAATTCATGCTTTCAAACTGTGGTGTTGGAGAAGACTCTTGAAAGTCCCTTGGGCTGCAAGGAGATCAAACCACTGAATCCTAAAGGAAATAAACCCTGAATATTCATTGGCAGGACCGATGCTGAAGCTGAAGCTACAATACTTTGGCCACCTGATGCGAAGAGCTGGCTCATCAGAAAGACACTGATGCTGGGAAAGATTGAAAGCAGGAGGAGAAGGGGACGACAGAGGATGAGATGATCGGATGGCATCACTAACTCGATGGACATGAGTTTGAGCAAGCTCCAGGAGGTGGTGAAGGAGAGGGAAGCCTGGCGTGCTGCAGAGCATGCGGTTCCAAAGGGTCAGACATGGCTGAACGACTGAACGACAACGATGAAAACTTGCGCCCTACCTTGTGTGCCTTCCTTCTCCAGTCATTATGAAAGTATATTTGTCCAGGTAGGATGATAGAACATGTTTTCTTTCTTTTCATTTAGCTTGATTCATGCTTTAAAAATATTTAGACATAGGATATGTGGGCCTCCCTTTGTACTCTTGGTCTGGGACCTGGAAATATTAGGGGATGTCATGGTTCAGCCCATAGGAAACTCATGCCTCCATCACATGCTCAACCGTGGGAGTTCAGATGGGTTCTGCTGACGCCTTCCCTCCTCTCTCCAGCCTCACAGCGAGCCTCAGCCAGCCTCCCATCTCTCTGCCTCTTCAGGCTAGTGTCTCTCTCCCTGTCCATACCCCCAAACTCTGAGCGCTGCCTTTCAGATTCTTCCAGAACCCTTTCACCCTCTGTTTTAGGTAGCAATACCTAGTGGTGAGCTTGTGTACAGACAGTGTACATTAGGCTGAAGGATGAGAGGTAGCTGCTTCTCCTGGCAGACAGACGCACCTACACTCCATGAGTGGTTCTCCCGGGGAGCATCTCCCTCAGTCTGAAGGGGAAAGGAGGAAAAACAAGACTTTGCTCTCTACTCCCATGGATTCTCTTCCGAAGATATTCTCTGCTGAATCTCAGCCTTTTCTTATATGACCTGGAGGTGGATGAACAGGATGCATGAGGAAGGGCACCTCCTGGACGCCCTGTGTGGATGTGTCTAGAACTTCTCTGAGAACGTGTGTGTCTTCATCACTTAAGCCTAAACCTTGGACTTTAGTGAAATACAGAGACAGTGGGAAAAGCCCTACCGGGTAATCTTTTACATACGCACATCTACTCATTTGTTAATTATTTATTGAGCCCTAAACTTGCCTTTTTCATTTGGATGGCCATTTATACATTCTTTTAACAGCCACATAAGATTTCATGTGGTACATATGTCTGTACCATAATTTATTTAACCATTCTCATATTGACAGTTATTTAGGCAGGTTTTTATATATAGCAAGAAAAACTGCAATGAATAATCCTTTATTATATATCCTGTGCCCTTTTATAAATATTCTTAGAAGTGTGATTGCTAATCTACAGGGTCCACACATTTTACATTTGGTAGGAAGCACATTTTGTTTAATTGGTGGAGTCAAATTATCCTTCAAAAAGCTTCAGCAATTTACACTCTTACTAAAGTATCTTTCCCTAAACCCTTGCCTACACTGAAGAGTGTCACTCTAATCTAACCAGTGACAACTTCTATCTCTTTGCTATTTTAATTTGGTTTTCCCAAATCACTAATGAAGATGAATACCTTGTATATACTTATTAGCCATTTGTAATTCTGTGAATTATGTTTGTATCTTTTGATTACTTTTTAAAATAATTTTGTAAAAGTCTTTATTGAACTTGTTACGATATTGCTTCTGCTTTATATTTTTGGTTTTTCCATCCTGAGGCATGTGGCATCTTAGCTCCCTTAATAGGGATTGAACCCACACCCCTTGCATTGGAAGGCAAAGTCTTAACCACTGGACCACCGAGGAAGTCCCTAGATGACTTTTTTAATGTTTAGAATTCTCTGTTTCAGTCATAACTGCTTGACCTTAACACGCTGCAAATATTTTTTCTCTGTTATTCTCAAGATGCTTTAATCATAAATAGACAGCTTCTTGAGGCCAAAGGATTCTTTTTGTTGACTTGAGTTAGTACCTCCAAAAAAACAGAGTAATGAATTATATATTAGTCAACAAATTTACCATAACAAATTATCCCCAAATTTCTGTAGCCTCATTCAATGAAAGTTTATTTTTCAGTTTTGCAACACCCCAGCATGGGTGTTCCGGATCAGCTCTTTTCCAAGTGACTCATGGATCCAGGATCCTTCTACTTTGGGCTCTGCTCTAAATTCTTGACGTCTTCTCCATTTCAGCTGGCAGATGGAGAAGGAAAGAGCAGAGAATTTCACGGGATGTTTTATAGGCCAGGCCTAGAAGTGCCTGGCCTATGCATCACTTCCTCCGTTATTCCTTTGGCCAGGGCATAATCATATTATGAAGAAGACTAGGAATGAGGTCTAGGTCTGAGCCTGCAGAAGCCTCTGCTGCAGTAAATGGTGCAGACCAACATCTCAGCAAATACACTTCTTCACAACTCATTGTGTTACTAAAGGAAGTCTAGTGACTCTTGAAAGGAGAGCATAGGGTGATCCTTACCAAACAGGTTTCAACACACTGAATGCTGCCTGAATGTCAAGCATCATGAGTCCAATGACATCTTACCTCTCTTCCTTATGAAACAAAATTTGAAGTCTTCTTCAAAGGGGATATGGAGTCTTCCGAATTCTTTTATAAGAGGAAAAAGAATTCTCTCTCTCTCAGTCCTAAAACATTTCTGGAGATTTCCTTGCCCTTCTCAGACTCAGGCTTTGAGCTGGGGGATTGGTGCAAGGGCTGGGAACAGGCATCTCCAGTGGGGGAAGGGGGGCAGTTGGCTGAGAGCTCACAAGGCAAGCTAGAGCTGGGGTGGAATTGAAATAAATAAGTTTCCAGGTTGGGGAAATCATTGTGAGGGTTACTGAGTGGTGAGCTTTGGGAATGTAACTTTTGTAAGGGGTGACCTTAATGACAGATTAGGGCAGGGGGAGGAGAAGGCAAGAACAGTCTGGAGCATGGATTTCTGATCCAGGTTTAAAATGGGAAGGAGAGGGGCAAATGTTAAGACTGGTGATGGAAGCAGCATTCAGAATTGTTCTCCAACAGTGACAGCAGGAATTCCAGACAACATTTTATCTTCTTCAGCAGCCTTGACCAAGACAGCCCTTGCACACCTTGGCCGTTGTGATGTTCTCTAAACCCAACCCTTTATGTCGTTAGGAAGCAGTGCCTCACCACCTGGACCACCTTCAGGGCTTATCCTGGGGTGCTGTTTGGTGCTCTGGCTCTGAAGATACTTGGCCAGTTGGAGAAGTGCTATGCAGACATTCAGCACCAGAATAAGAGTGAATGCCCTCCGGCCTCATGACCAGTGATCCCATTCCATTAGATGTGCTGTTGAGGCCAGCAAGAGTCACAGCCTGTTTTTTTTTTTTTAAATAAGGGGTAATTAGTTCCAGGACCAATCAAAAGAAGACAGCAACGTCTCCCCAGACTTCTCAGGTTCCAGTAATGTTCCTGACCTTGGGCAAGTTGCCTTCTCTCCCTGGGACTGTTTTACCATCTGAAAAAAATGGGGCAGAGTCTGTGGGGGTGATTTCTCTTCCAGCTCTGACTTTCTTAGAAGCTAAATACAAGAAGTAAATACCAGAGTTTTCAGGAAAAGAGGGGTTCTGTCCCAAAGTGATCAGCATGGTCTTCCCACTGGTGAGTTCATATATAACCCAGTAGTCTTTTTGATGCCCTAGACTGCTCAAGGGCTTTAAAGTCTTCCTCATCACTCACACTGCAAGACAAAGCTGTCCCAGGGGGATGCTTTGTGCTCTGTTCACGAGGCCTCACTGCCTGGTACCCCTCCACCCCCCAATCCTACCACATCACTCATTTCTTTCTTGTGGCCTCTCCCTGTCTGAGTCATCCTTTAAAATAAACCCATGTTGAGGGTGCCCGGGCTTTAAATTTTGGCTTCCTATCACGAGGTCTCCCATTCTCTCTGAAACAATACACTGGAATCCCAGGTGTCCCCATGGAGAGAGAAATTGGATAGTTGTTGTGTATCACAGCACTTGTCCTGACTTTTCTGTTTGACCAAACTTCAGAGGGTGGCAGATGATGGTCAAATAAAGTTTAGCTCTGAGAGGCCAAGAATCAGCTCTGTGAGAAGGTGATGTGAGTTAATGGCCTTTCCATTGGCTAGGGATTTAGTAGAAGTAGAACATGTACATTGCAGGTCCTGAGGCTACCTTGGAGAATTCATTTACCACATATTTTGCTAAGATGAGAGGAGCCTGACAATCAGATATACATGGGTAGCAGCCAACAGGATCTTGGAACCAGACAGGAAGAGACCCTAGCTGATGTTCTGGTCCAGCCTTAATCTACTATTCTTTGAAGTTGGTTTTTAAATTTATTGATTTATTATTTTTTGGCCCTGCTGTGCACAGTATGTGGAATCTTAGTTCCCTGACCAGGGATTGAACCCATGCTCCCTGCAGTGGAAGTGTGGTATCTTAACCACAGGACCACAGGGAAGTCTCAAAAATAATCAGTATTTTCAGGTCTAGGATATTCCTATCATTACCAAAAAAAAAAAAAAAAAATCAAGATGCCCTATTTGGGGCCTTATATGGGGCTGGGAGTAATCATGATGATTGACAGAACCCTGAGCCTATTTTTCCTTATGCCACCCAGCCCCTTCTAAGTCAACAACCAGGAAAGGACACTTTTGTGGAGGGAAGTGTGGTATTGGTTAACTAACTTCTGTAGCATGGCTGGCGTATGCTGATACCACTCTCTGCTCTGACCAGACCTTAATTTCCTCCACTTCGTAGGGGCACATCTGGAAAAGAAAAATGAATCTACCAACCCAGAGAGACAATTGTGAGAGAGAAGCTCCCGTGTGGCTAGAGAGAATTTTCCAGAAGAACTTTCTTATTTAGGAAACCTATCCTGGGCTATGGCTGGGTGAAGCACAAGCTGGAATCAGGATTGCCAGGAGAAATATCAATAACCGCAGATATGCAGATGGGCTCCAAAATCACTGCAGATGGTGACTGCAGCCATGAAATTAAAAGATGCTTACTCTTTGGAAGAAAAGTTATGACCAACCTAGACAGCATATTAAAAGGCAGAGACATTACTTTGCCAACAAATGTTCATCTAGTCAAGGCTATGGTTTTTCCAGTGGTCATGTATGGATGTGAGAGTTGAACTATAAAGAAAGCTGAGCACCGAAGAATTGATGCTTTTGAACTGTGGTGTTGGAGAAGACTCTTGACAGTCCCTTGGACTGCAAGGAGATCCAACCAGTCCATCCTAGAGGAAATCAGTCCTGAATATTCACTGGAAAGACTGATGTTGATGCTGAAACTCCAATACTTTGGCCACCTTGTGCGAAGAGCTGACTCACTTGAAAAGACCCTGATGCTGGGAGGGATTGGGGGCAGGAGAAGAAGGGGACAACAGAGGATGAGATGGCTGGATGGCATCACCAACTCAATGGACATGAGTTTGAGTGAACTCCGGGAGTTGGTGACAGACAGGGAAGCCAGGCAGTGTTGCAGTCCATGGGGTCACAAAGAGTCAGACATGACTGAGCCACTGAACTGAATTGATCTGAACCCTGGGCTATGGCCTTGATGAGAGCAGGGTCCATGTCTTAGCATCATTTCTGGTGCACCCTGGGTGGCAGCATAGGGAATGAACAGGTGAATCCAGGGCTGCCTCCCCAGTGTCCATGATGAATGCTCCTGGGGCTGAGATGCTCTCTTTGTAAGTAAAGCCCTACAGTGCTTGCCCCACAGTTCGGCACATAGTGTCCTATTCTGTTGCTTTCTAAATCTTACCCCATCCCTTACTATTTGCATTGAACATGGTGTTTGAAATCTAGCCTGATTCCTAGATGTAGATTATGGTTTCTGACTACTGTGTAATATTTCATTACATATTTATACCAAACTCTCTAGAGATGGATATCTAGGTTGCCTCCGGCGACTAGTCAACTCCCAGCCACCCCCAGGCTCACAGTATGTCCTCGTACTCGTCTTCTTCCAAAACGCCATCTGACTTTAGTTGTTAAGTGTTTACTTGAATGGTTTCAATCAGAGTCATTGCTTTCTTAACTAGTGTTTAAATTCCTTTCGAGCAGATAATCACAGTCTCTACCTGTTAGGTGCTTTTGGGTATAGATGAAATTATGTGTTATGAAGTGCTTAGCACATTATCTGGCAAGCAGAAAATTCTCAGTAGATGGTATAATCCCTCCAGAGCCTAGAACACATTAGGACTTTAATAAGTACCAATTACAATAATGAATGTTTAATCACCTCTGGTGATCTGGGGTCTCCTTCTTCATAAAGCTTGGTCCTAGAACACTTAAAACATGAGGTGTTCAGGAGGCAGTAATTACGAGTGTCACCATTAATCCTCCCAAATTATTCCCCTTTTACAGATGATAAAACTGAAACTCAGAGAGGTTTTGCATCTTGCTTATGATCATTCAGCATCGTTCATGGCAGAACTGGGGCTGAAACCCTGGTCTAACTCCAAAGTTTTTGCTTTTAACCACTCTGCTATATCAGCACCCTTGGGCAAAACCGTACCTTTTATTTTCTCTGTGTGTGGATAACAAAGAATTTAAAATTCAGTTAATGCTTACTGAGACCTCACACGTGCCAGGCCCTGCCAGGACCATGTTTAAAGGACATTTGTTTAAATTACTGAAAGATGCTCCCTGGGTGGATACAGCAGTGGGCGCATGGCTTGGTGAGTAGAAGCCAGGCTGGATTCTGCCCTCTGCTTGTTCCCTACCCTGGCGCCTGTGTGCAGTACACAAACTGCCCAAGTGTGTGTCATACCCCTGGGAATATGGCACGTATTTCCTCAAAGCCATGTCATTAAATCTTCTTCTCCACAACAGTCCTATGGGGCAAACACATTTCTGCTGGACAGTTGAAGAGACCAAGGTTCAGAGCTGCAACATTTCAAGGTGACATGATCTTAAGGTATACAGATCCAGGGTTCAAATGGGAGTCCTTTGGCATCAGGTCCACAGACTGGCAAGCATAAAGCAGTGTGATGGAGTTCCTTCCATGTAGGGAAGCAAAAGAGATTCAGGAATCACTGGGCAGAATCTGCCAAGTTTGACAACTACTGCTGAGCCGATCCTCATGCTTTGATGTAGCTGCCTCCCCAGTGAGTGATGGATGTGGTCCCCCATTGGAACTCCAGAGGAGACGAAATTCCAGACAGGCTGAAACCATCTGGGGAGAGATCACCAGTGAGCATAGCACTGCGGAATGTGAATGCTTGAAGGCTGTTATGAGCTCCTGGAATAGGCTTCAGGTTTCAGGGCCTGTACGGCTTCCACTGCACAAGGGATTAGGAAATATATTTACCTGTAGGTACAGAGTAGCACATACTCAACTGAGGACCAAGAGATCTAGCCAGTGGCTCAGTGGAGAGGGACAGGCTTCTGGGTAGTGAGGTTATGATGAGGACCCCAGAGAAAGTCACACTGGGCTTGCCCTCTGGCACTTATGAGCCAACCTCTCAGAGCCTTGGTGTTCTCATCTCCTCCCTTATTCTTCTATGATTTTTTCTAGTCCTTTGGAGACTGAGCTTATGATCTCCCTGAAGATACACCTATCTCCCAAGGTCAGATCAGGACCTCTGATTTTTGAATGTTTTATGAAATTATTATCTAAGAATGAAGTCTTCCCTCCCATGTTCATGATAGCATTAATCATGATAGCCAGGATATGGAAGCAACTTCAGGACCTGTTGACTGCTGAATGGAAAAAGAGAATGTAAGATATATAAAAATAAGTAAGTAAAGGGTATAAAAAGTGAAATGAATGTGAAAGTCCCTTAGTTGTGTCTGACTGTTTGTGACCCCATGGACTATTCAGTGCATGGAATTCTCCAGGCCAGAATACTGAAATGTGTAGCTGTTCACTTCTCCAGGGGATCTTCTGAATCAAGGGATCAAACCCAGGTCTCCCGCATTGCAGGCGGATTCTTTTTTCACCAGCTGAGCCCCCAGGGAAGCCCAAGAATGCTGGAGTGGGTAGCCTGTCCCTTCTCCAGGGGATCTTCCCAAACCCAGGGATTGAACCAGGGTCTCCTGCATTGCAGGCAGATTCTTTACCAGCTGAACTACCAGAAAAGCCAAATAAAGTGTATATAAATATGATATTCGTATATATATTCAGTTCAGTTCAGTTCAGTTGCTCAGTCGTGTCCGACTCTTTGTGACCCCATGAATCACAGCATACCAGGCCTCCCTGTCCATCACCAACTCCCAGAGTCCACCCAAACCCATGTCCATTGAGTCGGTGATGCCATCCAACCATCTCATCCTCTGTCGTCCCCTTCTCCTCCTGCCCTCAATCTTTCCCAGCATCAGGGTCTTTTCAAATGAGTCAGCTCTTTGCATCAGGTGACCAAAGCTTCGACATCAGTCCTTCCAATGAATATATATATAACATATATATCAGAATGTTTACTAGTCAGCCTTTAGAAGAGGAAATTTTGTCATTTGAAACAGCATAAATGAATCTGAAGGGCATTAAGCTAAGTGAAGTAAGTCAGACAAGGAAAGACAAATAACTCACAGTATCATCGATATGCAGAATCTTTAAAAAAAAAATTGCCAAACTTTACAGTAGAGAGGGGCTGGAGGTGGGAGAAATAGGGAGGAGTTGGTTAAAGGGTACAACTTTCAGCTATAAGATGAATAAAGTCTGAGGATCTAATTATAAGACAGTGACTAGAGGTGATAACACCACTGCATGATTGAAATGTGCTTAGATATTCTCTCTCACACACACAAATGATAAATATGTGAGGTGCTGGGTGTACTGATGAACTCTAGGGTGGGAATCCTTTGACAACGTGTGTGTATATCAAATCATCAGGTGGCGCACTTTAAATATCTTCCAATTTTGTCCGTTACATGGGCCTCCCTGGTGGCTCAATGGTAAAGACTACCTGCTAATACTGGAGACCAGGATTTGATCCTTGGGTCGGGAAGATCCTCTGGAGAAGGAAATGGCAATCCACTCCTGTATTCTTGCCTGGGAAATCCCGTGGACAGAGGAGCCTGGTGGGCTATAGTCCACGGGGTCACAAAGAGTCAGTCACGACTGAGCAGCTGAGCACACGTGCCCATCTAGGTAAAGCTGCGGGGAGTTCGGTTGTGGGCCAGGGGAGAATGTTGCTCTAAAGCATCCAGGATTTTTCTGCCAGTGAAGGAGATGTGTGTTTGGATGGGCTGTTCTCAAGATACTCCGCAGGTATTCCTTCCCTCTGAAACTGGGGACTCCCCCATCACACACACACACACACACACACACACACACACACACACACACACACTGTTTGGGGTGCTGGAAATGTCATAATAATTCCTACTTCAAGGGAGTTTATTTACATTTAAAGGGAGACAGACTAACAAGTTTTTATAATCCTAATAAGAGCTAAAATAGGCACGAGAACACTGGAGGAATCAGAGAAGACTTCCTGGAGGAAGTAATATCTAAGCTGAGTCCCAAAGGATGAGTAAAAGGTTGAATGGGAAGCAAGTTCCAGGAGCACGGCACAGTCTGTGCAAAGATCCAGAGCAAAACCAGCAAAGCCAGGTGGTTCGAGGAACAGAAAGATTGGGAAACAAAAGACCCCACAGGGTTGGCTTGTCTGTTTTGCTACATTCACGCTTTTGGCCTTTTCTGTGGGGCACCAGGAGGGCAGGAAGGAATGTGAACAAGGATTAACGGGCGCTGAAGTTGAGAAAGATTGCTTTGGCCTGATGCAGAAGGCAGGGAGGGTGGGACAGAGACTGCATGAGGGGAGATTTGTTAGAAGGCTATTCAGATGTGGGATTATTTAAGGAAACCTAAAAGCCCAAGTCTAACTGTGCCCATTAGAAGAAAAGCCTTTCTCCTTTCACCCCAGAGGAGCTGCCTTTGGAACCTGTGGAATCTCTAGGATCTTGGAGGCCAGTGAAAGCCTCAGTCCTCCAGGCTCCCCCTGTATAGCGAGAGTGCTCCAAAGTGCCCCATTCCTTCCCCTTCCAAGAATCTTTCCTCCCAGCATTCCTGCAGCCTCCAGACTGATCATGTGTATTTCTTCCTATGCCCTTCAGTTTCACCTCTGACTCTCCTCTGATCTTCTCTTGACCTCCCTGGGGCAGACACAGAGATAAATCTGTTGGATTCTTCGCGGGAGAGTTAGTCTCTTTCCCAGCTCTGGCCTGACACATTCCCTAGCTCAGCAGGGCAGAAGCAGCCCCTTCACTCTGGTCTGGGACCGGGCAGAGGGGCAGGGAAGGAGCTCGGATTGCCAGAAGGTCTTTCTGTGATTCCAAGACAGAAAGAGGAACAGATTCTGGTCCCTTCCATCAGTAGCATAGTGCCCTGTCTCATGGTTCTCTACTCAGACTGCAGACTAGAATCGCCTTCTGGGGGACTTAAAAAAAAAAAAAACTGCCTGGTTCCTCAGAGATTCTGATTTAATTGTCATGGGATAAATCCAGGCATCTGTAGTTTTAAAAGCTGCTGGGCTAATTCTAATGTGGAGGCAGGATGGCGAATCACAGCTCTCTTAGCATCCTATTTCAGAGATAAGCTGACACTTAGGTAGAGTGTCAGCTCTGGCTACGTTTTTCTTTGCTGGGCTTACCTTGAGCAAATCATAGCCTCTTTGAGACTCATCTGTTCCCTCCTCTGTACAGGGGTGGGGGTTAATAGTACCTACCTCTTAAGAGAACTGTGAACCTGCCAAGTCAGTCATTTGCATTGCCTGTAACATAGTCACTGCCTGGCTGTAGCACTGATGGGTTATTTCTCTTTTTATGATGTCTTCAAGTTAGGTGCTGCCCTGTCCTTTTTCTTTTTTTGTGTGCCCAGGGATTTTAGTGTGAGTTGGATGACCAGATTTCTAACATTCAACTGTGAGAGCAGATGTACTAAATGAAGGAGAAAGGTATAGGGTTAACATTTTTGCAAAATGATTGCATAAAATAAGTTTGTCTCCAGGGTGCCCACCCCCAGTTCTTCTCCCTGGCCCCTAAGGCTTTTTGGACAGGATTTGAGGCCCCTGGAGGCCTCAGTCCCAAGCACCATCCCCAAAGAGGATGGAGAGAGGATTGTTCTGTAAAATTTTCCTTTCATAAGTGGTTTCGCCGCCATTACAAAGTAAGACTTTCCATAGCTTTCCTGCCAAAGTATGTCCTGTTGGTCTCTAGACGTAGCCTGTGTGGTCTTTTCCTATGGGTAGACTCTCAGAGACGCCACCCATTCTATCTTCCTTTTGCTGTGATGAAGGGGGGTAATGCTACATAGCGTGGCTGGGGCAAGAGTGAGTCCTCCCAGGCACAGTTCAGCAAAGAACCCTGTCGCCTTGCTGCCATTGTCTCAGCCGTGCTTTGCTGAGCACAGCAGAAATGTCAGTGGAAGAGAGAAGGTTCAGTGCAAACGCATCACCGCTCCAGGAAAATTCGTTCGCAACAGGTTCTTCATAATAAGAAGAAATATGTCTCTCTCAAAAGATTTGAGACTCAGAGATTGGCAGTGGTGCTCTGGAACAGCTGACACTGGGTTCCAAAAAGATGCTCAGAGACCTAAGTGACAGCTGATGGGAGGAGCCCATGCCTTCCCAGTGGTTGTGATAGAATTGTAACTCAAAGGGTGTTGCCTTGCCTTTCCAGAGAGACTGGCTCTCCATTAAGATGGAAAACAAACAGTGCTTTCAAATCTGAGCCCTAAATGGATTAATCTAAAAAGTCTAACAGCAGTTCAGTTTCTGAAAGTCAAGCTATTTTAAGAAGCAGTATATTATCCCAAAGAAATTTTTCAGTGCAATGACAGCACCTGGATGTCCTAGACACTGACTCACTTCATAATTCAATAAGAATTTGCTGTCCCAGTGAGCATCTCTTTCTTCTGCTTTACCACAAATACATCATAGGGGCAGATCTTCCGAACTTCAGACACTGACTCGTGATGAAACTACTTCTCACACAGGCACTTCTGCATAGCGTGATCCAGGGTGAGTAGCTGCCCAGATTTAATTGTGTGTCCTGTAAACTGAATGACCAATTCACTCTACATAGAAGCTTTATTGCAAGTTTAAAAACTGGATTAATACCAAGCTATTAATTCCCATATCTTGATATTAATTAATGGTTTTTCCAGTGGTCATGTATGGATGTGAGAGTTGGACTGTGAAGAAGGCTGAGCACCGAAGAATTGATGCTTTTGAACTGTGGTGTTGGAGAAGACTCTTGAGAGTCCCTTGGACTGCAAGGAGATCCAACCAGTCCATTCTGAAGGAGATCAACCCTGGGATTTCTTTGGAAGGAATGATGCTAAAGCTGAAGCTCCAGTACTTTGGCCACCTCATGCGAAGAGTTGACTCATTGGAAAAGACTCTGATGCTGGGAGGGATTGGGGGCAGGAGGAGAAGGGGATGACCCAGGATGAGATGGCTGGATGGCATCACTGACTCAATGGACATGAGTCTGAGTGAACTCCAGGAGTTGGTGATGGACAGGGAGGCCTGGCGTGCTGCGATTCATGCGGTCGCAAAGAGTCTGACACGACTGAGCGACTGAACTGAACTGAACTGAACTGAACTGATAGAAAATTAATGTTGATTCAATAATATTTATTTATATATGCATATTATGACATCAACATTAATTTTTATTGTTTTCATAAAACTTATTTTAACAATGCTTAATCACTTCTGCTGAGTCAACCTCGCAGTACAACTAACAAGGTAAAATATGTCAAGTCCTTAGCTATGCCTGACATTAAAATAAGCTGTCAAGAAATGATGGTTCTCATTTTATCAAGGGAAGATTTCAATTTTTTCAAAAGATAAAGACATTTTGGAAATGACTGGGCTGATTATTTAGAAATCTCAGTATCCATGAAGTTCAGGTCTAGATATTCACTGACACTGTCATTTTGATTGATTTGCCCTTTCTTGAATGACGAATAGTATTAACAGCAACTACTGCAGGTATTGGCTTCCCAAGCGGCACTAGTAGTCAAGAATCAGCCTGCCAACGCAGGAGATGAAAGAGATGCAGTTTTGATCCCTGGTTCAGGAATATTTCCTCGAGTAGGAAGTGGCAACCTGCTCCAGTATTCTTGCCTGGAGAATCACATGGACAGAGGAGCCTGGCAGGTTCCAGTCCATGGAGCCATAGAGTCAGACACGAGCACGTCGACAACAACTGCAACTATTATTCTAAATAACAGACTGAAGTCGTCATGGTGGTCATAATTGTAGTTGGCATCATTTATTTCTGCTTCCTCAGTGTCCTAGCCCCCTAATATTGAAAATATCTAGATTATCCTTTAGATAAATATCCCTCCCAATTGGCTTTGGTCTTGGTTCAGATGTCAAATTGTACACCCCCTTTTGGAAGGTGACCCAAAGATAGTGGGACTGATTCATCCTTACAGCAGCACCTTGAAGATACCATGCAATGATACCTGTGACTTAACTGGAAACTCTCCTATCTCCTGCTTCCATCTAAAGCTTGGCCATTCAGCCTTATCCTTTGATTTTTGTCAACTGTCTGTCTCAGAGCTATTCAATATATTTTCTTTTTTCACAAGTTAGCAAAGTGATTTGCTTTGCTTGGTAATCAAAAGTCCCTAAATAATAAGAATTTTCCGGGCAAGAGTACTTGTGGATTGCCACAAGTGGTTTTCCGTTTCCTTCTCCAGGGGACCTTCCTGACCCAGGGATCGAACCCAGGTCTCCCACATTGCAGGCAGATGCTTTACCCTCTGAGCCACCAGGGAAGCCCTGATAATAAGATAATACTAGTAATAGAAGCTCTGATTGTCATCATTAGTTTTTTCAAAGTCATAGTAGTAATAGCTACTGTTTACCTGCTATGCATTATGTTCTGGGCACTATTTAAAGAATTGTCTTATTGCACCCTCATCAATTCTGTGAGGGAGGGAATATACACTGTTCTCATCCCCATTTGCAGACGAGAAAACTATAGGTCAGAAAGATCAAGTAATTTGCCCTTAACCAGCAAGCCTATAGCCAATGCAGCATCTTCAACTATGGCACTGACAACCTCAACCACTATGCTCCTTTCCTATTACGTGACTCGGACGGGATGTGTCTGGCAATGTGCTAATCACTTTGTATCAATTAACTCTTAGTTTTCACAATCCTGTCTCAGTATGGGTTCTGCTTGCAGCTGTACAAATGAAGAAACAGGGGCTCAGATGAGTTCAATGCTTCATTCAAGGTCACTCAGCTCCTAATATTCCAGGGCAAAACCATCCAGCAAGGAAGGTCCGAGCCTGTTGGCACAGGGATGAGGAGAAGCAAGCAGAAGGCCTGTCCAGACTTAACCTCACTCACTGTTAACAGAACAAAAGAACCTTTAAAAGATGTCGAGAACCAGGCTGCATTTGGAGGATTCCCAGGAGGCTTCAGCAAAAAGGGAAAACGTCCTTGTACTTAGATAACTTTGAAATTCTCATTTCTAGACCAGGTTTTTTTTTTTCTTCTTTGAAATTCCAGGCCTGATTAGGTCATGCTCTGGACTTGCGTCGGCCAAGGGCCATGGTTTAAATCACTGTGATCCTGATGACCCTACATGAACATCTTAAAAGGATAAATCTATTTATTTTACTGAGATAATGGAAAATAAAGCAATCCCTGCCCTCTCCAGGAGACCTTGCTTGCCAAGTTGATTTTCATAACATACTTTTACAGTTGATTTATCTTTTCTGAAAAATGATATTTAAAAACCAAAAAAAAAAAAAAAAAAAAAGAAGCCCTCAGTGGTGCTTGTGCCAAAACCAGTGGTGAAAGCCAAGAACACATCATGGTCCCTATTACCAGAAATGGCAGGTTGATGTGTTTCCACACATAGGAACAAAGGCCACCAAATTCCACTGAGCCTGGAGAAACTTGAGTGGCTGTATTTTCAGGGCTGTGTCAGAAAATGAATGATGTAGAAGGCACTCGTGTGGTTGCTGTTTAGCCTCCACCACAACCACCAAGTCCCAAAATCCCACCAGCATTTATGGCCATCACCCCCAAACTTCTAGGTCTATGGGTTGGAAATTTGAAATTTGTGCCCAGAAGGTGTGGGCGTGCTAACTTGCTCCAATCATGTCCAACTCTGTGACCCTATGGCCTGTAGCCTACCAGGTTCCTCTGTACATGAGATCCTGCAGCAAGAATACTGGAGTAGGTTGCCATGCCCTCCTCCAGAGGATCTTCCTGACCCAGGGACTGAACGCGTGTCTCTTACGTCTCCTGTACTGGGAGGCAGGTTCTTCACCACTAGCGCCACCTGGGAAGCCTGTGCCCAGGAGGTAGATAGGGCCTTTTTGAGAGCAGTATCTGTCTGGGATGACTTTCTAGAGGATGCTGATGGGAGTGGTGTAGAAATCTAATCAAGCTGGTGACAGAAGAACAACTAATTTCTCCTTCCCTTTATTTCTAAACCATACCAACTTTTTCATAATGTTCAGAAGAATGGAAGGATGATATTGTCATTGGACTACACAAAGGCGCCCCTGCCAGCCGATGGGGGTCATTGAACACCATCTTGGAAACTGGGTACCACTTAAGACTGGCTGCTATGTAAGCCTTAAGGACAAAAGTCCTTAACATGGTCCACAGGGACCAGCTTGCCTCCCCAACTTCCACTGCTTTTTGCTCTCTGGGCTCCTTCTTACACTGGTCTTTTTTCAGTTCCTCGCATGTACCACGTCTGCCTTCTCTCCCCGTCTGCCTTTGCGCGTTGTTGCTCCCTCCCCTGGAACGACAGTGTACCCTTTGCTTCATCCCATCCTCTTCATCCTTTTAAGCTCAGCTCCAACAACACCTCCCCCAGGAAGGCTTCCCAAATCCCCTAGACAAGGTTTGGTCTTCTGGTCCCATGTACTTTATTGGTAATAATTGAGCTGTCAATTAATTCATCCATCGTTCATTAATACTTACAGGAGTTTATGGTCTGACTTGTGCTCTCTGGGTCACCAGCGGGGGAGCTCATTTCACAAAGTCAGACCCAGAGTCCAGGTTTCTTCACATAGAATCCTGGGTTCATACTCTTCATAACTGCCTTTTAATCCCTATTCCTAGGGGGAGAAAAATGGCTGTTATTGTACCTTGTCCTTATACAAGGCTCTTTTCATTAGTTAAAAATAGAATCATGCTGATTTTCCAGACTGAGCATCTAGCCTATATTTTTGCTTCCAGGCCCCCTGCATTAACCACAAGAAAGCACTTTCATTACAGTTCGTTATTTTCTTCCCTTACCCATTTGATTCTTATTTGCCAGCAAGTACAGAGTTTTAAAAGTTACCAGCAACACTGTTTGTCACATGTTTTGTTTGGACATCAAGCCCTGCTGCTGGAATCCACTGAGGGGAAGAGTTAGAAAAGAGAATTGTCTACTTTTCCTGGGCATTGAGGTTTGGCATACTGGATGGGCTACTTGGAGCAGAACTCTTGGTCCCCTGCTCTTTATTTCACTCACACACATGCATACACACACACACGCGCACGCGCGCACGCGCACACACACACTCCTTTGATTTATTTGCTAGGATGATGTAAATGGAAATTACAGAATCATATGAGCACGTGTGTGTGCGTGTCTGTGTGTGTGCATGCGTATGGTTAAGGCCAGTAGGGATGTCTGAGCTGAGCCTAAAATGGAATTTAAATATGTCTGTAGAAGGCTCTCCCACCCCTCACTGGGAGGGAAGGGGGATGGGAGGACCCCATAAAGTCAGATGCAGGCTGTGCCTTAGTTCTGTGGAAAGGAGGCTCCTAAGGGGAAGAAGGAGGAAGTGTTTGTACAACAGACTCCATGACCCCTGAGGGCACAAGCAGGTCCTTTCGGAGGTCCGAGTGACTCTGTGTTACTCTGAATGGGGGAGGGAGGCCATCATCTCACTTTGGAGTGCACTAAACTTGGAAGGCAGCAGCTTGGGAGTAGTGGCAGGGGGCACACTTGTGTGGGCATTGGCATCAAACTAGTGCCAGCAGCAGCTCGGAGGCCACGTGGTGAGTTCTGAAGGCGCAGGCGGGTGGGGAAGAGAAAAACATCCAGTGGCTGCAACTGGATGCGTTGTATCTGTGGAAGTTGATTGATTTATGATCACCTGGGAGACACCCCCAGGGGTCACTGGGCCAAGAGGCTGAAATCTCATGGGGGCTAAGATCCTATGGAAGAAAGAGCCAGGGATGTGTGGGAATGGCAATAATATTGAGCTTCATCTAGTTACACACCAGAGAGGCTGAGAATCTCTGATTTGTATAAAATAATCCCCTAAAGTTGGAGGCTAAGAGAGACTTTAGGTCATATAGATCAACCCTTCACTATAATGAGGGGAAGAAGAACCCAGAGAGAAAGGCAAGTTTTCTGAGGGTAGACAGCTAGGATAGAGATCTGAGTTCCGGCCTTGCTGTCTCCTGGTACCTAAAGGAGTTCGGAGTACTTAGGTAGATCTCTGATACTTCCCTAAGATACTTCCCTGAGACTTGGAGGGAGGATGGACTGATGCTAAGAGACAAGCAGGCATCTAGGTGGGGTGGCTCCACGTCATGTGGCTGGAGGGACAGAAGAAAGCCAGCGTGCCTGAAATGTCTCCCCCAGTGGCATACCCTGAATTCATGGATGCCCTTCTTCAAGGTCATTCCTTTGGCTTATAAGCTTGTGCTTAGCAAAGATGCTTTACTGGAAGAGTTAGACCCCATGAGTAAGCATGGGAGGGGTTGAAGAAGGGATTAGCAGAGCTGGCAGGCCTGGGTGAGGCCTGGGAGGGGAGGTCTATAGAGAGGCAAGAGATGCTAAAATGGGGAAGAGGTGGAAATGAAGGACAATGACAAAATGGATCACTTCCCATTTTCACTGGGCCCCAAGCCCATTTCCCAGGCTCCCTCCAGGAGGGTTTCAAGTGGCCCACTGAGCATCAGCCATGTGCTAGAAAATCCCCTTGCCCTAGTTAAGTGGTGTCCTAGTCTGACCTCATGCTTAGATTCTTAAGCCTTGCTTCGCTGTAAAGAGAGACAGGGAGGAGAAGAGGAGAGAGGAAAAAAACATGAAAAAAAGAGGGAATAGAGGAGGAGAGCAGAGGAGGGTCCTGAGACCCAGAGAAAGAGCAGGCATGGGCCATAAATTGCTTCCAGGGTGTAAGGAACCACAGACACCCACTTTCTAGACCTTCTGGGGCCACTGTTTAATAGCATCCAGCCATCTGGCCACAGGTGGGCCTCTCACCTGACTCCCATTAGAGCTCCTTGCCTCTGGAAACCGGCATGATTTATGGGCCCCTCTGGGCTCTCGGCCAGACAGCCACCCCTCACCCATCTCATCTCTGCTGACCGCGAGTTGCCCTTCTTCTTGCGCGTGGTCCAGCAGGTGGATTTGAATTTCTAATGACTGCAGACACCTGCGTTTCCTGGAGGCTCTTGCCGTGGTGATGGAGAACAGACCCAGACTGTACCCAGGAGGAAGAACACAGCCGAGGAAATATGAGAGACAGAGTCGTTGGAGGCATGAAATAGAACTGAAAGTGTGCTCCTTGTTAGGTTTCATTAACTGTTTACATTTCCCTGGCTGCATTCCGCTGGTCACCTGCCCAGAAACACTATTGGAAACACAAACCTTAAATAAGATCAGATTTTCCAATGAAATATGATAAGAAGGAGAGGGTCCAGAGCGAAATCACAGGTAAGTGGGCCCAGTCCACCAGAGGGACATTCAGGAGGATCCCGGTGTCAATGCAGCTCTGGTCCAGCCTGACTTATGGCTGTCCTGAGGCTCTGGGAGCCCTGCTGTGAAGGAGATGGGGTAAAGTAGGTTTGCAGAGCCTAAGAGAGGCATGCACAGACTTGGATTTATGGGTGGAGGGGAGATCCCTCCCAACCTCTAAGTCCTTTGGAGAGTAGCATACTTTCCCTGATGACAGTTCTGCTGCAGCTCATGGAAACTTAAGACTGAAAGTTAAAGGCCCATGGTCAAGTCAGCAGTGCAGAAGGAATGGAAGACTTTGTTACAAGGCCCAGACTCCTCCAAATGCACCACAATTCATGCTGCTTATCGCCAACCTGCTTAGCAGAGAGTAACCCCTTCATTCCTAGGAAGCTTGGTTTGAAAATGCTCTCAGTCAAGTCAGGCTAAGTCCTTCGTGCCAATTTTCATGGGTCAGCAGCTCCCTGCTGTTATTGCTGCTTTAGTGGAAGTTCAGGTCAGTTGCTCAGTCGTATCCAACTCATTGTGACCCCATAGACTGCAGCACGCCAGGCTTCCTTGTCCACACCAACTCCCAGAGCTTGCTCAAACTCATGTCCATTGAGTTGGTGATGCCATCCAACCATCTGATTCTCTGTCGTCCCCTTCTCCTCCTGCCTTCAATCTTTCCCAGCATCAGGGTCTTTTCCAATGAGTCAGTTCTTTGCATCAGGTGGCCAAAGTATTAAAGCTTCAGCATCAGTCCTTCCAGTGAATATTGAGAATTGATTTCCTATAGGATTGACTGGTTTGATCTTCTTGCAGTCCAGGGGACTCTCCAGAGTCTTGTCCAACACCACAATTCAAAAGCATCAGTTCTTCAGCACTTAGCTTTCTTTATGGTCCAACTCTCACATCCATACATGACTACTGGGAAAACCATAGCTTTGACTAGACAGACCTGTGTCAGCAAAGTAATGTCTCTGCTTTTTAATACGCTGTCTAGGTTGGTCATAAATTTTCTTCCAAGGAGTAAGCGTCTTTTAATTTCATGGCTGCAATCACCATTTGCAATGATTTTGGAGCCCAAGAAAAAAAAGTCTGTCACTGTTTCCATTGTTTCCCCATCTATTTGCCATGAAGTGATGGGACCGGATACCATGATCTTAGTTTTTTGAATGTTGAGTTTTAAGCCAGCTTTTTCGCTCTCCTCTTTCACATTCATCAAGAGGCTCTTTAGTTCCTCTTCACTTTCTGCCATAGGCGGGGTGTCATCTGCATATCTGAGGTTACCCTTCGTGAATCTCTGCTGAGCCTATTGGGAGAACTTTCCCCCATCAGTGGTCTTGCCTATGGTCTTGGAGGAAAGATCTGCTCTTACTCCTCTAATTTGTTGTACATAGACCAGCACCACTGTCATCACTGGGATAAGTGGCATCATTGGGTCCCTAGTGGAAATGCTAAATCTTAGGTCCCTGTCCCATTCCTTCTAGATCAAAATAGAGCATGCTGGGGCTCTGCACTGGGTCTGGTTGCCTGCAGGTTGGATATGCAGAGGCGGCAGTAGTTAGACTGGCTTTGGTATGCAGCAGTCCAGGCTGTTTTAGTGTGTAACTTCTAACTTTTGTCTCTACTCCTTTGACCGTTCTGTTCATGTGCCCATCACGCAAATACCAGCTAATGTAAACTGGCTGAGTCATTCCTGTCTTCTTGGATGTTCGATGCCTGTCCAACGGTAGAGGCTTTCTTATCCAGCATGATCACATTTTCTAGTACTCCTTGGTGCCCACTCCTATATGCCCATTCACATGCCTCCCGTCATTCAGTCCTTTTCATTTCAGGCTCATGATCAGCCAGCAAGGTCACTTGCCATGGTCCATAATCTTGATATATTCTCACCCCAGGTCACTTCTTCCTCACAGAGCAGAGGATTAGGTGCACCACTCAAAGCTCCACCCATTGCAAACATTTTCCCTCAGCTCTGCCATTCAGGTCCATTCCATGATGCCTACAAGATGCCCACCATCCATTTTTCAGCTCGAACACGTATACCTAAATGTCCTGTTGTAACCCAAGCATGGGACTTTTCTCCATCAGGTGGTTGTATTGGGAATTCTCCCTGAATGTCTGTCATAGGTGCATGCTGAGAGAGAGTTACTGAGCAATCATGGAGGATGGCATGGGAGTCTGGGGTTTGTGTCCATGAAGCTTGATTGTGCCCTCTGGGCCTGCTTGGGATTCATTTGGGATGTGCCATTGCCATCTTAGAATGACCTGCTATGGCTCTGTGTAATTTTATGACTTGGAGAAAAAAGTGAAGTGAAAGTGTTAGTCGCTCAGTTGTGTCCGATTCTTTGTGACCCCACGGACTATAGGCTCCTCTGTTCATGGGATTTCCCAGGCTATAATATTGGAGTGGGTTGCCATTTTCTTCTCCAGGGGATCTTCCCAACTCAGGCATCGAAACTGGATCTCCTGCATTGCAGGCAGATTCTTTACCATCTGAGCCACCAGAGAGGCCCCTGGTGGTAGAACTCAGCTCAAGATTACTTGATATTCCAGGGTCAAATGTTCCTGTCCACCAGGGCTCAGTAATAATCTATATGTTCCTCAGAAAGCAAATGCTGCAACTGACATGGCCTTGGTCCAGACCCTAGAAGCTTAGGTTGTGATTCTCCCACTGGAGTTTGCTATAAGACCCTTAGTGCATCTTTTCCCATCACTGACACTTTCAACACCAGATAGTCTCCCAGATCATATCCTCCACGTGGCAGAGCTATTTGGGTTCTGAGTCCAGAGCCTAGATGGACTATAGATTCCTTTCTTGCTCCAGGCCCCACACAAAGCAGGCTATCTTTCAGATTTCCTGGGATACAGGCTGGAGTAGTATGGCTAGATGTGGAGTGTGCTGCCTCCAAAACCCATCCCAAAGAGCCCAAGAGACATTATACTTCTTCATTCTAAGAGATGAAGAATGCAGCAATTTGTCTTTTACCTTGGACAGTGTTTCTCAGCCTGTCCCTGATCTTTGGACCCAGAAAACTTAACCAATGTGCAATACCCCTGCATCTTCCTACGGTTTATCTCTCATCATCTTCAGTGAGTTGTTTCACCAATGCCTCAAGTGTGCTAGCCAGCTTTTATAATCCTTGCTCTGTCATTGATAGAATGGATCAATGTGATATTCTGCAGAATTTCTACATGGTCCAGATTTCTTTTGACTATATGATGACACCACGAGAATTAACATAGTCCTAGGACAATACTGTAAAAGTATACTACTGACCATTCCATGTGAATGTAAATTGTTTCTAATTCTCTTCTCTGATTGGGATAGGAAAGAACTCATTGGCTGCATACCATTTACCCAAGTCCATGTTAATCTGCTGTAGCAAAAGTACCAAGACAACCACTATTGAAACTACTCATTTGAGTATGTGATAGATGACAGTCATGCTAGAGTATCCGTCTGGCTTCTTCAGGGGCCTGACTGGTGAATTAGACTGAGACAGACCACCATGACTGCATCGTTAAAATCCTTAGAGGTGGTACTAAACATCACCATTCTCCAAGAATGTGATCCTGGTTTTGATTCGTTATCTTGGGGAACTAAAGTTTCAGAGGGGAGGACAATTTTAGGGGCTTTTGCTCAGTCTTTCTATTATCATGATTATCAATATCATGATAAAACAAGGATTTCATATTAGAGTTCAACAGCTGAGTATGTCAATCCTAATCAAATATTTGGAGCCCAGAAAAATGATCACTGGATGGGTGATCCACAGACCCACTGTAAGCTGGCCTTTGGCCAAAAGTCAACTTATTAGCCTGCTGAGATATACCTCAATCAGGTAGCTCTGATGTTATTTCAGGTCTCCAGATCTTAGACTCTGTGTCCAGTAACCCTCAAAATGTATGAGCATTTTTATTCCCCTAGTCCACAGTCATCTGAGTAAGAGGTGATAGGTATTTTTAGGGAAGTATCAAAGGAATCATTATAACATATACCTGCCGTAGTGTTGCTCTTTATTTCCTTTTGGGGACCCATCCACCTCTGGAGCCAGGTTCTGGGTATGAAAACTGGCTCACGTTCAAGAATTGAGTTAGATTCACAACTTCTGTTGACGTAATCACCCTCAGCCTCTTGCTCATCTGTTCTTGCCTCTTTTGATTGTATACATTAAGCAGCACCCTCCATTTCAGCCTGTTCTTTTGTCTCTAAGGAATACCATGTTCTATTAACTATATCCACAACTCCTTGAGGGTCAAGCCCCCTTCATTGCCCCTCCAATCTTATTGATTGTGGTGGTTATTGTGGGGTCCCCTCATTTCTGGTGATTAATAACTATCTTCTGGACTTTATTGCTTTGAGGCCTTATTATTCCCACTGCTATTAGTAAGCCAAGTTTTATGACATATTTCTTTTTTTTTTTCTCTCTTCGAATTTAATGAGTTTACATCAAAAAATTAGGTAGTCATCTTACATTTATGGAATAAAAATCTTTTTAAAAAAAAACAATACAAAGAGTGAGCAGATTTTAACCAAGTTTACATTTCTTTTTGTTATAGTTTTTAACAATTCATCTCATCATATTGCAATGTGCAAATGCATCTGCAGCACCAATTACTTTAATGAAGTACAGGGCTACTAGTGGCCCTCAGAAGAAGCTCATTACCTTCTGTTAAAAACTCTATGGTATATAAGCCTTACATAATAACGCTGCTTAACCACCATTTGTCACAAGAACCGTCATCAAAGTTTTCTGGAAATAAGTTCACACATGAATTAAATATTTAAAAGGTGAAATGTTCCTTATTTTAACTTGAGCGAGATCTTCCTTTTTCATTAAGAAACACTTTATAGTTTTAAAGCAAAAGCTGATAAGAGTCCAGATAACTAAAACTGTACTCCTGAGTTCAGACTTACAGATAAGTCTTTTGTAAATAGTTCTAAATAAAATGTCCTCCCTCCCCGGCCCCCTTGCCCCAAATCTTGAATTTTTTTCTTACAATACTTTGGTCAAGAGTATAAATATTTCCAGGCAGATATGTATGCCATACAATAGCAAGAACAGTAAAGCCCAACTAATAACTTTAGGTTTTAGAAATAGAAGGCAATTAAAATGTACTCAAAGTTACATTAAGAAAAGCTGGGTAATATTGAAACAGTCACAAAGGTTAAGAAAATACTGATATCAAAGTACAAATGACTACAATGTTAAAATAGACAAAAATCACTATACAAGAGCCTCTTTTAAAATTAAAAATAACACAACACATGAGTCAGGATCGCTTTCCTGTTCTACTCATGAATTTTAGTCCTTATATTCATAGGGTTGGTTATGTTGACATCTAGGAGAGTTTCTTATGACATCTGATGAAGTCTCTTTCCAAATTCAGGCGATGGGTCTTCCCTAAGGAGCTTCTTGACTTGGTCACATGTTGGTCACTGTACAATTTCAAAGTAGTGCAGTATCGCCATGATGTGCTGAGGCATGAAGACGTATCCTGTGTACAGTGCCATCCCCACGATGGAAACAGCATGGAATTGAACACAGTCCGCTCCCAGGGCTCCAGCATGTAGAGCGCCGTGACCAGCAGGTACTGGTAGTAGAACCAGGACATCTGCTTCCAGGCCCACGCCAGTGCCATCCCCGCCACGCGCCTCCCGCGTTGCAGCCAAATGTCAGTCTGTGACATATTTCTTATAATCAACCTTTGCCTATAGAAGAAACTTACCACTGAATGTCTTCAGTTCAGTTCAGTCGCTCAGTTGTGTCCAACTTTTTGTGACCCCATGAATCACAGCACGCCAGGCCTCCCTATCCATCAACAACTCCCGGAGTTCACTCAGACTCATGTCCATCGAGTCAGTGATGCCATCCAGCCATTTCATCCTCTGTCGTCCCCTTCTCCTCCTGCCCCCAATCCCTCCCAGCATCAGAGTCTTTTCCAATGAGTCAACTCTTCGCATGAGGTGGCCAAAGTACTGGAGTTTCAGCTTTAGCATCATTCCTTCCAAAGAAATCCCAGGGCTGATCTCCTTCAGAATGGACTGGTTGGATCTCCTTGCAGTCCAAGGGACTCTCAAGAGTCTTCTCCAACACCACAGTTCAAAAGCATCAATTCTTCGGTGCTCAGCCTTCTTCACAGTCCAACTCTCACATCCTTACATGACCACTGGAAAAACCATAGCCTTGACTAGACGGACCTTTGTTGGCAAAGTAATGTCTCTTCTTTTCAAGATGCTACCTAGATTGGTCATAACTTTTCTTCCAAGGAGTAAGCGTCTTTTAATTTTATGTCTGCAGTCACCATCTGCAGTGATTTTGGACCCCCCCAAAATAAAGTCTGACACTGTTTCCCCATCTATTTCCCATGAAGTGATGGGACCGGATGCCATGATCTTCGTTTTCTGAATGTTGAGCTTTAAGCCAACTTTTTCACTCTCCTCTTTCACTTTCATCAGGAGGCTTTTTAGTTCCTCTTCACTTTCTGCCATAAGGGTGGTATCATCTGCATATCTGAGGTGATTGATATTTCTCCCAGCAATCTTGATTCCAGCTTATGCTTCTTCCAGCCCAGCGTTTCTCATGATGTACTCTGCATAGAAGTTAAATAAGCAGGGTGACAATACAGTACTCCTTTTCCTATTTGGAACCAGTCTGTTGTTCCATGTCATGTTCTAACTGTTGCTTCCTGACCCGCATATAGGTTTCTCAAGAGGCAGGTCAGGTGGTCTGGTATTCCCATCGCTTTCAGAATTTTCCACAGTTTATTGTGATCCACACAGTCAAAGGCTTTGGCATAGTCAATAAAGCAGAAATAGATGTTTTTCTGGAACTCTCTTGCTTTTTCCATGATCCAGCGGATGTTGGCAATTTGATCTCTGGTTCCTCTGCCTTTTCTAAAACCAGCTTGAACATCTGGAATTTCACAGTTCACGAATCCTGAAGCCTGGCTTGGAGAATTTTGAGCATTACTTTACCAGCATGTGAGATGAGTGCAATTGTGCGGTAGTTTGAGGTTTCTTTGGCATTGCCTTTCTTTGGGATTGGAATGAAAACTGACCATTTCCAGTCCTGTGGCCACTGCTGAGTTTTCCACATTTGCTGGCATATTGAGTGCAGCACACAGCATTATCTTTCAGGATTTGAAATAGCTCAACTGGAATTCTATCACCTCCACTAGCTTTGTTCATAGTGATGCTTTCTAAGGCCCACTTGACTTCACATTCCAGAATGTCTGGCTCTAGGTAAGTGATCACACTATCGTGATTATCTTGGTCGTGAAGATATGTTTTGTACAGTTCTTCTTTGTATTCTTGCCACCTCTTCTTAATATCTTCTGCTTCTGTTCGGTCCAGTCCATTTCTGTCCTTTATTGAGCCCATCTTTGCATGAAATGTTCCCTTGGTATCTCTAATTTTCTTGAAGAGAGCTCTAGTCTTTCCCATTCTGTTGTTTTCCTCTATTTCTTTGCATTGATCGCTGAAGAAGGCTTTCTTCTCTCTCCTTGCTATTCTTTGGAACTGTGCATTCAGATGCTTATATCTTTCCTTTTCTCCTTTGCTTTTCGCTTCTCTTCTTTTCACAGCTATTTGTAAGCCTCCCCAGACAGCCATTTTGCTTTTTTGCATTTCTTTTCCATGGGGATGGTCTTGATCCCTGTCTCCTGTACAATGTTACGAACCTACATCCATAATTCATCAGGCACTCTATCTGTCAGAACTAGTCCCTTAAATCCTTTTCTCACTTCCTCTGTATAATGATAAGGGATTTGATTTAGGTCATACCTGAATGGTCTAGTGGCTTTCCCTGCTTTCTTCAATTTCAGTCTGAATTTGGCAATAAGGAGTTCATGATCTGAGCCACAGTCAGCTCCTGGTCTTGTTTTTGTTGACTGTATAGAGCTTCTCCATCTTTGGCTGCAAAGAATATAATCAATCTGATTTCGGTGTTGACCATCTGGTGATGTCCATGTGTAGAGTCTTCTCTTGTGTTGTTGGAAGATGGTGTTTGCTATGACCAGTGTGTTTCCTTGGCAAAACTCTATTAGTCTTTGCCCTGCTTCATTCTGTATTCCAAGGCCAAATTTGCCTGTTACTCCAGGTGTTTCTTGACTTCCTACTTTTGCATTCCAGTCCCCTATAATGAAAAGGATATCTTTTTTTAGGTATTAGTTCTAAAAGGTCTTGTAGGTCTTCCTAGAACCGTTTAACTTCAGCTTCTTCAGCATTACTGGTTGGGGCATAGACTTGGATTACTGTGATATTGAATGGTTTGCCTTGGAAATGAACAGAGATCGTTCTATCGTTTTTGAGATATTCATCTCATCAGCATGTTGTTAATGGCCATTGTGAATAGCGCCTTCTCTAGGTCCTTCCATGGAAATAAAGTTCTGATGCATCTTCTGTCCTCATGTAATATATCCAATTCAAAATGCCTATTTCCCTGAGCCATTTAACCCCACTGATTTCCACAGTACCTCAGGCATTACTACTTGGTCAGCATGGGCTAGTGTTTTCCCCATATTTTAAAGAGTTTTCTTTGGCTTTTGTTTCTAGTCACTAAGTTATGTCTGGCTCTGCCACCTCATGGACTGTAGCCCCCCAGGCTGCTCTGTCCATGAGATTTCCCAGGCAAGAATACTGGAGTGGGTTGCCATTTCCTTCTCCAGGGGATCTTCCCAACTCTGGCATCAAACCCGTATCAGCTGCATTGGCAGGGGGATTCTTTACCACTGAGCCACCTGGAAAGCCCTTTTTAGAGTTACCTACTAGCAAATTTGCCCATACCCTAGGGTTGTTGCCAAGGCATTAAATCCATTCCCAAAGAGTACTCCCAATTAAGTGAACTGCTGTTTATCTCTTCTTCTGTTCTGTACTCCTTGATCCAGTCAGTGCCAGTGAAGTTGCTCAGTTGTGTCCGACTCTTTGTGACCCCATGGACTGTGGCCTACCAGGCTCCTCCATGCATGGAATTTTCCAGGCAAGAGTCCTGGAGTGGGTTGCCATTTCCTTCTCCAGGGGATCTTCCTGACCCGGGGATTGAACCCAGGTCTCCCGCATTGGAGGCAGATGCTTTACCGTCTGAGCCACCAGGGAAGCCCTACTCCTTGATCAAGCGCCCTCAAAATCCAATCCCACGGTTACTCCCCTGGCTGCTGCTGCTACATGCTGCTTAATTCTTGCAGCCCCATTGGCATTTGTCTCTTTCTTTCCTCATCATGTTCTAAACTGGGATTAGGATGGAACTTAACCCTGTTTTCTGGCCTGGTAGCCAGGACAGGCCTGAGCAAAAGTCCTGAGGAGGACACTTACCTTCTTGCAGTGGGAAAACACCCACACTATTTCTTCCCAAGGATGGAGCTCTGGTTCTTAACAGGAACAGATGAGCCATCTCTGAAGGCTCAGGGGATTCACGGAATTCAGTGGAACCACATACTTTGGGAGGATCCATACAGATGAGTCAATCTCAGGTTCAAGAGTTCAAGTTTTTCCAGGCAGGACACTGATATCATAGCATAGTAGACCAGCCATGACTAAGCATTCCACTGTCTTTGAAGCCTATAAATATCAGAACCTGAGTTTGTTTCTCAGTTTAATCCACTCTCCTACTGCAGGAACTACCAAAGAGGACCACTGGCTTTCACACTTAGTATTTAAATTTGTTAATTATACTTAGTTTCTCATTATCCCTCTGCAGGGCATCAGATCGACTTAGTAACAGGCTGATTCCATTGTCCTTAAATGTGTTGTTCCTCCATAATGAATAAAAGCCTGAATCTTCATCCCAGCCCAGGCATTCTCCTCCACTAGGAAGTACTTCTAAGTAGCCACCTGGGAAATCTTTAGCAGTTGGATTGCCACCTTGTGCCAGGGTTATCTATACTGCAAATACCACTGGGGAATGGAGCTTTCCTTGCCAGCTCTGTGATCTAGAACCACAACCCCCTCTTACCACCTCTTGTTTTTTATTATTTCAGGTACTGATTGTATTGGTTGGTTGCATTACAATATTGGTTGGTTGTATTGGTGTCTAAGAAACAGACACCAAGCAAACTTAGAAGTGCCAGATAGAATTCTTGGTGGTAGCACCTCCCTTGTGGTCCAGTGGTTGGGGATCTGCCTGCCAGTGCAGGGGACCCAGGTTCAATTCCTGGTCCAGGAGGATTCCACAGGCCCTGGGGCAGCTGGGCCCATGGGCCACAACTACTAAACCCCTGCTATAGATTCCTCACCTCAATAAGAGAAACCACTGCAATGAGAAGCCTGCACACAGCGACTAGAGAGTACTGTCTGCTTGCCCCAACTAGACAAGCCCATGCACAGCAACAGAGACCCAGCACAACCGAACATAGGTACGCTGAAAAAGAAAAAGAGTTCTTGGTGGTAAAGCCTATGAAACATAAAAGGGAGAGAAGCAGGATTAGGCAGGGAGAGCCTTCAGACTGCTATGTAGGTCTGACCTGGTGAAAAGCAAGCGGAAACACAGGAGGATGGGGTAGAAGACCTTCAGACTGGTATAGCATTGGTCGGTGTGGTAGGGAACACCAGAGTCAAAATGGCCTGCATTCGAGTTAAAAAGGTCAGGCCCCCATACCCTCACCAACTGGGAATAATGTGGCTTGAGTTTGAATGCTGCAATGAGATCATTTCTGGGTGGGCTTCAGAGGGTCCATGCATATTCCAAAATTATACGCAAAAATCAATACGTGTGTATTTTTCTAGGATCCATAGTTTTCCACTAAATTTTCAAAGAATTCCCCGATGCTCCAAAGGTAACGTGACATTGGTGTGAATTCACTTGATCATCCGAGCATGTTCTCCTGGCCGCTGCCATATGCCCTCTTTCCTAGAAAGTGGGTTATGTACTTGCGTGCTGGCCACACTGGACTTCTTTGCGCTCCTTGTGCACTCTAAGCTCATTCCTAGCTTGCAGCCTTTAACGTTAGCCGTTCCCTGTGCCTGGGATGCCCTTTCCTCGGAGGCTCTCATGATGTGTTAATCTGGGTTTCAACTTCAGTGTCACCTTCTCTCTTCTCAGAGAGGCCTGCTCTGATTCCACAAACTGAAGTACCCTCCTCCATCCCTCCTAGACTATTTCCCTGCTTTGTTTGTAGCATAGCGCTCTCCCATCTGATCTGCTCTTCTTCGTTTGTTATATATCTTTGCCCAGTAGGATGTAAGCTCTATGAAGACAGGAATCATTCTGTCTTGTTCACCATGCTGTCCCCATAGCCTAGAATGTGGCTGACACGTAGGAGACACTCAAAGTGTTTTCTTTGTTTAAAACTGAAGTATACTTGATTTATAATGTTGTGTGAATGTCTGCCACCTTGCAAAGTAATTCAGTTATACGTACATATACATTTTTTCATATTCTTTTCCATTATGCTTTTTCACAGGATATTGAATATAGTTCCCTGTGCTATACAGTAGAAGTTTGTTGTTGATTCATTCTATACGTACCAGTTTGCATCTGCCAGTCCCAGCTCCCAGTCCATCCCTCCCCTAGCCCCCAGCCCCTTGGCAATCACAAGTCTGTTCTCTATATCTGTGAGTCTGTTTCTGTTTCGTAGATAAGTTCTTTTGTGTCATGTTTTAGATTCCACATATAAGTGGCATCATATGGCATTTGTCTTGCTGTTTCACTTTTATGATAATCTGTAGGTCCATCCATGTTGCTGCGAATGGCATTATTTTATTCTTTCAAAATGTTTCCTTAAAGAATAAATGCTTGTCTTCTCTATCCATTAAAATATTTTCCCATGCGTCCTTTTCTTACATTTTTGTAGCTACTTTATAAAATATATGTATAATTATTAATAATCCAGACATCCAAAAAACTTCCAGACTATAACGGAATGGTACTAGCCGCAAAGAGAGACAGCTGTTAACATTTGGCTTCAATTGCTTCAATTGCTTCAATTTCTCTTTTACTTGTTTAATATTGAAGCTAAACTTTCATATATCACATTTTGCGACACCCTTCCTTTCTTTTCTTTTTTTGTGGCTATGCTGGGTCTTTGGGTTCTTCACTGTGTGTGAACTCTCTCTAGCTGCGGTGGGTGGGACCCCTCTCCTGTTGCAGTACGCAGGCTTCTCACTGCGGTAGCTTCTCCTGTTACGGAGCACAGGCTCTGGAGTTCTCAGGCTTCCGCAGTGGCAGCTTGCGAGCCATGGGCTCTAGCGTGTGGGCTCTGTAGTCGTGGCCCATGGCCCTAGTTGCTCCACGGCATGTGGGATCCCGGACAGGGATGGAACCGTTGTACCCTGCATTGTAAGGTGGATGCTTAACCGCCAGACCACTAGGGAATCCTGATACCCCTTCTTTTCAATGGTAACTACTGCCTTTAAGGTACTGTATGTCATTTCCATGGGGTCGCAAGAGTCGGACATGACTTAGCAACTAAACCACCACCACCACCGTGTCAATTCTACCAATTTTTAATAGTTTAATGATGTTTGTATTCACAAGTAACATATGCTGTTTTTAACTGAAGTATAGTTGATTTATAAAACTGTGTTAGTTTCAGGTACAGCAATGTGATTTGCATATATGTGTGTATATATATCCTTTAAAAAATTATTTTCCATTATAGGTTATTCAAAATAGTGAATACAGTTCCCTATGTTATACAGTAAATTTTTATTCTCTATTTTGCATATGGTAGTATGTATCTGTTAATTCCATACCCCTAATTTATCCCTCCCTGCCTTCCCCTTTGGTGACTATCAGTTTGTTTTCTATGTCCATGAGTCTGTTTCTGTTCTGTAAATAAGTTCATTTGTACCAATTTTTAGATTCCACATATAAGTGATAAAATATTTGTCTTTTTCTCTCTGACTTACTTCACTTAGTCTGATCACCTTTAGGTCCATCCATGTTGCTGCAAGTGGCATTATTTCATTATTTTTTATGGCTGAGTAATATATATATAAATATATATATGATGGAATATTGCTCATCCTAGGTGGTGCCAGTGTTAAAGAACCTGGCTGCCAGTGCAGGAGACATTAAGAGATGCTGGTTCAGTCTCTGGGTCAGGAAGATCCCTGGCGGAGGAAATGGCAACCCACTCCAGTATTCTTGCCTGGAGAACCCCATGGGCGGAGAAGCCTGGCCTGCTGCAGTCCATGGGATTGCAAAGAGTTGAACATGACTGAAGCAACTGTGTGTGCTGGTCGCTCCGTTGTGTACCAACTCTTCGTGACCCCACGGTTACTGTAGCTCACCAGACTCCTCTGTTCATTTGGGTCATATGGCACCTCTATTTTTAGGTTTTTGAGGAACCTCCATGCTGTTTTCCACAGTGACTATACCGATTTACATTCCCTCCAGCAGTGCAGGAAGTTTCTCTTTTCTCCACACCCTCTCCAGCATTCATTATTTGTAGACTTTTTGATGACGGCCATTCTGACAGGTGTGGGATGATACATTACTATAGTTTTGATTTGCATTTCTCTAATAACTAACGATGATGAGCACTTTCTATGCTCCTGTTAGCCATCCATACAACATATGCTATATTTATATGTCCTAAGATTCTATATAAATATGTGCATACCATATATATCTGCTGGTTATTCAGAGCTAGTTAAATACTTAACACTATTGTTGGGGCACAGACTGAGTTCTGGAGTCATCTTAACTGTGGACTTATTGCTGTACTGGACAATACAATTCCTTATTGTTTAAGCCAGGTAAGTTGGGTTTGCTGTTATGTGCTCCTGAAAGCCTCTTTCCTGTGATAGTCTCACTTTATTAAATTTCTCACCATTGGGTCCTTAAACGCTAGCAGTTTTCATTTGGCTGCAGATTTACCAACTGTGTAGACACTTTTAGTTTCTTCTAAAGATCATCCAATTCAGAGATCTTTTGTGTTAGTCATTTCTTGCTGTGGAACAAATTTAGCAGTGCCAAGCAACACGATTTGTTATCTTGCCCAGTTTCTAAAGGTCGGGGATCTGGGAGCAGCTTATCTGGGTGATTCTGGCTAAGGGGATTCTTGCTAGGTTTCAGGCAAGTTGCTGCTGAGGCCTGCAGCCACCAGAAGGGCCCCAGAAGGGAGGATGTGCTCCCAAGCTCCTTTAGGGGACTGTTGACAGGAAGCTTTGGTTCCCTTCCAGGTGAGCTTTGCGTAGTTGACTTCTCCCAGAGTGAGTGATCTGACAGAGAGAGTGACAGAGAGAGAGGTTGAGAGAGAGGAGAGCAGCCCTGCGCAGCTCACCGCCATGCATCTGTCCACTCCTATGCGGTTAGCAACAGGGGTAACGCTCACTTTGCTCCCGTATTTTTCCTCGACCTATACCATGATCACTGATCCCATCCTTTTTACCTCCGCGGCGCCTCTCAAGCCGCTTCTCTCCATCCTGTTGCATACTGCATGTTGTTGCAGAGAGGAGAAACTGGGGCACCAACCATCCAGTCACTGACCCCCCGGCTCTTTCCATGACCCTGGCGAACCAAGTTCATGGTTCTCAAGGCCTGCCTGCACCTGTAGCCTCCAAGTACATGGTCTTTCTCATCTCTTGTCCTCTACTCTCCCTTCCCTCTGTGTTTCTTCAGCTCTGAAGTTCAATGTTGCCTTCTCAGGTTAACTTTTCTGACCTTCAGATCCCCTGGTTACACGCCTCTGGGATGTTCCGTCTTTTGGCGGGATCTTTCATTGTGGTGCACAGACTCTCTAGCTATGTCGCGTGGGCTCAGCAGTTGCAGTGCAGACTTCATTGCTCTGTGGCATGTGGGAGCTTAGTTCCCCTGACTAGGGATTGAACCCATGTCCCCTGCATTGCAAGGTGGATTCTTAACCACTGGACTACCAAGGAAGTCCCCTTCCCTACAGTCTTTAACAAATGTCAGAATGCTTCTTTCTTTAGCACCTGGACTGCGTCCTCTCAGGTCACACCTCTCAATTTGTCTTTGAACAAATGCACACTCTGCCCCTAGACCTCCAACTGGAAGCATAACTGTTCAAGGCAATATATTTTTCAGACACACGTTGGCTTCAAATCAATATAGGAACATAACCTAACTTCCATCACCAGAGCTGTGGGAAATGGTCCCTATTTCAAAATGAAACTCTAAGATTAGGTGTTCATAACAGTCACCCTTGACTGAGCTATCATTATGCAGGCCAGCCTCATTTTAATCTCCCCAGAATGATAAGGCAGCTCTCACCTCCCTTTTACTGATGAGGAGAGTGAGACTGCTACTTTCCTGGTGGCTCATATGGTAAAGAATCTGTCTGCAATGCAGGAGCCCCAGGAGATGCAGTTTCAATCCCTGCGTCCGGAAGATCCCCTGGAGGAGGAAATGGCAACCCACTCCAGGATTCTTGATTGGAGAATCCCATAGACAGAGGAGCCTACTGGGCTACAGTTCATGGGGTTGCAAAGAGTCAGACACGACTGAGTGACTGATACTTTTCACTTTCTTTCAAAGTGAGACTTAGAGGAGCCAATGGACTTGTCCAAGTTCACCCAGCTGGTAGGTAGTAGAGCTTTGGTTCATGCTGGGACCTGGTGCCATTTTCATGCATGTAAATGGCACCATACCCTGCTGCCTTCCCCCGGAATTTTTCTGTTTTGATCCTTTCCCCACCCAAAATGGCTCAACTATATGTCAAAATGGTGCAACTACATGTAACTCTTGAGTTAGTCATTTGCACTGGGGTCCCAGTTTTTGTCAGAGTTCTTTATAAAGCTTTGCAGCTCATGGCATAGCAGAAATTTTGATTTAAATTGAAGTTTATAAATACACACATGAAAATCAAGAACTGATTTCCCCAAGAGATTCAAGAGTGCAATGACCACGACGGAAGGAAGCACGCCCTCTTTCAGCGAGTTCCATAAAGAATGACATAGAGCAAGAAGAATGTGGCCACGGAAAGAACCACAGACTCACCTACCCGCTTGCCCAGCTCCCGGTGGAAAGGGAGTGGAGCTGAGCCAGGAGGCACAACATCATCACTTGTTGTGTAGGTGAACAGCCGGGATTCATTAGGGCTGGAGACTTCCATGGCGGGGCCAGTTAGAGCAGGCTCTGGTGGAAGGGCCCTTTGTCTTTCCCCCAGACCTACCCTTCTCCATCTCTGGCCCTGGGTGACTTGAACTTTGTGTTTCATAGAGCTGATGAAAACCAAACATAATGACAAGCAAGCAGTGCTTACAGACGGGTCTCACCCTAGCTATTCCCTCTGGCTTGCCCTCGATGGTCTCTGCTCAAGCTGCTGATCTGAAAAAGTTACAGCTTGGAGACTGGGGAGCTGTTGTCATTCACAAGACAGCCTCCACTGTGGTTTCTTTCCGTGTATTCACATGCAATCAGCCTCCCATGGCAGTGGAAAAAGGTCCAGGTTTTTTAGAGTGCCTCATCCTTTCATGTGAAAATTAGTGGGGATTGTGACTTGTAATTAAATGGGTGGCCTGACTCCATCTACTACAGCCGATTGTTGATTTCTGAGTGCTCATTATAAGAAGATAATTTTTAATTCCAGGTATCGTTCCCTGTTCCCCAGCATGGCACTTTGCCTCTTTTACATCCAGCCTTTCTAGTGATTTATTCCTCCCAGAAGTGGGTGTAGAAAGTGAGGGCAGGAGGGGGAGAGAACCATAATAAAAATAGTGTTTTCTGAGTACTTAGTGTATTTTAAGACACTGTTCTGAGCTCTTTACTCCAACCCCATGGGGGCAGGTACCATTATTCTCCTCACTTAACAGATGAGAAAACTACAGCCATCATAGGTGAAATAACCTACTGAGATGTACACAAGTAGCTAGTGGTCCACCTGGATTCAGCACGAGGCAGTGTGAGCCAGAGCAAGTGCTCTTAAGACAAAAATAGAAAAAAAAGGGGGGGGGAGGGTCCTAAAAATATCCATCGTGCAGTTTATAGCCTAGACTCAATCACTGTACGTACCAAATCACTTTCCCCAAACCCAACAAATATTTGGTGAATTTCGATATTAATTTGTAAAGATCAGTGATTCTAAAAAACCTGGGTTTTTGCAGATCCCTATGAAATTTTGAAGAAGGCCATGACTTCCTCTTGCTCCAAAAACTGTATGAAAAATTTGCATATCATTTACAGAGGTTCAAAGGCCCTGTGAAAAGTCCTCCTGGTAGACCCCATGGAACCTGGGTCAAGAATCCTGATTTAGAACACTAAACTCTATCAATATGAAAAACAGAGTTAATGGAAAGAGAGGAAGCTAAACTTGCGTGGGAAAACTGAAATTTATGTAGGGTTGTATGACCTCAGACAAACTACCCACCTTTTTTGTATCATAGTTATCACTTCCTTCTTCCTCTCCCAGTCCAAGTTTATTGTCAAGTTCAACAAGGTAATATCTGATCGTTGCTTTCAGTTCCCCAGAGGAATGTGCCCCACTCCTTTTTGAGAATTCCTTTCCAGGTTCCCTAGTCCTAGGAAATTTGCAAACCCAAATTAGTGACAATATTCCTGTGGGCATTCCAAAAATAGATGTGAAGGCCTGTTTCCAGTCCCTTAAGCCTGGAGCAGCAAAGACTTTCAGTAGAGACTTCTTTAGAGAGTCATATGCATCACCTGGGGCCCCGCCCTTGTGGGCTAAATTGCTGTAGGGGTGAAGCTGCTGGGTAGGTTTATGTGTGTGTGTGTGTGTAGGTGAGGGGAGACAAGGGAAGAAGGAAATGGCATTGTCAGCTAATGGGAGAAACAGATTCCTAAGAGGCTGTAATATTGAGGCAGGAGGTAGAAGCTTCCCTCCCACCCTGCACTCCACCAGGGTAACGTGATTGGAGATTCATCCCTAAGCACAGAAACTCCAAGAAGAGATGAGCAGAACAAATAAGGGAGGAGGCTAAGCCCTGCCCAGTCCACGTATTTCTTGTTCTCAAAGTCCGAAGACCTCCCCGATCACACATGTGCAGGAAAGCTCCTTGGAGGTCAGAGGGGAGTGATGCTAACTAATGCCAAGCTACCCTTTTTGGTAAAATCCATCTAGGCTAAGAGATGTATGCGTGCACACACATGGGAGGATCCTGAGATATACCAAATACGGACTGTGAACCAGGCAAATCAAAATGATTGGCTACAGAAAATCCTGGAAGAAATACCCTATAGAAGTCATTCAAACTGCCACAAGGGCACGACTCAGTGACTCTCTCTCAGAGTTCCCTCGTGTGTCTATCCACACCTACTGTACGCTTTTTCCCTCTTGAACACTTTACTTATCTCACCACTTTCTATCTTTGTGGAAATTATTTTCTGCAAAGCCAAAGGCCCAGGGCCCTTGTCACTGACTGCTGATCTAGAAGCTAGGATCTGGTACTTTCACCACCCCACCCTGGTCTCAGTCTCTGGCTGGGAACCCAAGCCCTGCTCCAAACCACTGCAGGCTGAGGCCACCCAAGACCATATCCTGTGGTTACTTGGAAACCATGTCAACTCATCCGTTCTCCCATCACCAAAGGACTAGGCCTGGTTGACCAGCAAGAAAGTAAAACTCTTCTCTTCTAACCTCCTACCCAGCTGCCCTTTGGCACTTTCCCCACCCTCCCCTTTAAGGTTATTTTTGGTGCCTGTTTTAACAAATTTCACTTTAATAGAGAAACTGAGGGTGAGGAAGAAGGCCCATACCATGGGATTTCCATGGGGTCAGTCTCAGACAGATAATACAGACAGTGATTTATATTTATTGAGCATTTAGAACGAGCTCAACCCTGTGCTAAGGGTCTTATGTACATAATCTCATTAAATTCTCCAAATAGTCCACAAAGTAGCTTTGGTTATTATTTTCATTTTACAGATGAGACAGTTGAGATCCTGAGAGTTGGTGGTGAATGGAGGATTTGACCGCTAGGTTCTTGCACCCAGTCTTTTGGCTGCGGTGGGCCCCAGAAGCAGGGCTGGCTTTCAGGGATTTCCCCAAGTGGAGTCCCTGTGGCTGCGCTCCTGTGCTCCCAGGCTGTTCTGAGTCCCAGGACTCTGCCTTCCCCAAGTTCCTCCCACTGTTTTCCCTTCAACTTCCACTGCTTGCTCCTCGCTCCAAGCTGTTCTCTCTAGCCAGGCCTTGGCCTCCTCCATCCCCCATTCTGGACACTGGGAAGGCTTTTCTTCTCGGACTTTGCTTTGGGCCCCACACGTTCTGCTCCTAAACAGTCAGAGTCTTCCATTAACTATGGAATAAAATCCAAGCACCATGACTACTGCTTTCTCTTTACCTTCTCTCTCCAAACTGTACAGAGTATTTATCCTCTTGAGTTGGCTTTTGTTCTGAGATATGTGTGTGTGTGTTTGTATCAGTCAGTTCGGTTGCTCAGTCGTGTCTGACTTTTTGCGACCCCATGGACCGCAGCATGCCAGGCTTCCCTGTCCATCACCAACTCCTGGAGCTTACTCAAACTTATGTCCAACCCCGTTGGTGATGCCATCCAGCCATCTCATCCTCTGGCATCCGCTTCTCCTCCCGCCTTCAATCTTTCCCAGCATCAGGGTCTTTTCCAATGAGATTACATGTGTGTGTGTGTGTGTGTGTGTGTGTGTGTAATCTCAAAACTGTTTAAAATTCATTTTAATATTTATTTATTTTATTTATTTGGCTGCACCGGGTCTTAGTTGTGGCATGCGGGATCTCCAGTTAAGGGCATTTGAACTCTTAGTTGAAGCTAGTTCCCTGACCAGGGATCAAGCCCAGGCCCCCTGCCTTGAAAGTTTGGAGTCTTAGCCACTGGACCACCAGGGAAGTTCCTAAAATTCATTTTTTAAAAATTTATTTATTTTTAGTTGGAGGATAATTGCTTTACAGTATTGTGTTGGTTTCTGCTATACATTAGCCTGAATCACCCATAGGGATACATATGTCCCCTCCCTCTTGAACCGCCCTCCCACCTCCCACCTGGTCCCAACCCTCTAGGTTGTCACAGAGCATTGGGTTTGAGCTCCCTGCATCATATAGCAAATTCCCACCAGCTATCTATTTTACATATGGAATTGTATATGTTTCAAAGCTACTCTATTTGAGCCACCCTCTCCTTCACTGTGTTCATAAGTCTGTTTTTATATCTCCATTACTGCCCTGCAAATAGGTTCATCAGTACCATCTTTCTAGATTCGATATATGTGTGTGTGTGTGTGTGTGTGTGTCTAAAATTCATTTTAATGGTTTACATTGTCATGGATCCTTTGAAGAAAGGATAATTAAAGGATAAAAGTATCCTTTAATTAAACTTGTAAATAGTCATTTATTTCCCAGTGGCACTAGATGAACTCAGCCCTTTTTCTTAGAAAGACCTCCCCCACTCCCTCCATAGATTGAGATCCTGCCTCTCTCAGGTCCCAGCTCAAGCTTCCCCAGTTCTGGGAAGCCTCCCAGTGATCTAGGCCTGAATGATCACTCCTCCCAACCTCGGTTCTTCATCTGACCTCACAAACTGAGATCAAGCATGTCCTGAAACCCCAGCGCTTCCCTGAGTTAGACCTGTGTGTCAATCCTACTCTGACAGTTCCAGCCAAGTGACCTTGAACAAGTCATTTCACCCCTGAGTCTTGGTTTTGGCATCCATACTACGGGGACAGTGCCATCTACTGTACATGGTGACTATAATGGCTAAATAAAACACTGCATACACAGAATTTTAAGAAGCAGTGTGCCTGCTGGCTGGGATTGTAGCTTCTGGACCCAAGCTGCTTGGGTTCAAACCCTGGCTCTGCCATTTACTTGGATGAGCTATTGAATTCTCGTGCCCCAGTATCTGTCTCTGTAAGACTGAATGACAGGTGTGTTATGAGGAATAAATGAGTTGATGCATGTATGGTACTCAGATGCCTGGCACAGAGAAATTGATCAAGAATGTCAGCTGTTATCTTGTAACACATCCTTCCTCCTCACTTCAACATCTCATTTGCTATCTCTATACCTAGACTGAACGCCCTCACTACCGGAAAAATGCCTGTGTGTTCTTTTATCCCTGAGCCCAGTACCCTGCCTGGCATGTGGACAGGAGCTCTTTAAGCTGCTGAACTCACCATAATGGGCGCTGTGGGACCATGCAGAATACCCCCAGCAGCCTATAGAGGCAAAGGATAAGGTTTCCAGACTGTGAGCGCTGGGAGCAAACGCTGGGCAGGAAGGAGACTGGGGATACAGGTGGAGGGGGGAGACAGGTTGACTGCTTTTCTCCCATCTCCCGCTCACGCCCTCCCCCAAGGCCAGGCGTCTAATCTGGCGGACTCAGTGTGCGCAGTCAAGGCAGGCACTGGACCTCCCATCCGGGCTGGAGGTGGGGGTGGGGCTTCAGACCTCACCTGAGGGGGGGGGGGGGGCGGCGCGGGGGCGGGGGGGGGGCAGGAGGCGCAGCCCCGGCTCCCTCCGCCCCCCATTCCCCCCTGCCCTCACCGCCTGGGGGAGCCCAGCCGGACCTGGGCGGGCCTCCGTGCCCCGCAGCTTCCCTTCCAGCCACAGCCCGGGGCCTCCCCGCGTGGCCACACCTCCCGGGCTCCGCAAGGGTTAAGGCGGCCGCCGAGAGGAGAGGTTTGGGCTGACGTCGCGCCGGCTGAAGGTGGTTCCCCTCGGATGAGGATGGGAGAGCCTGGCGAGCTGAAACCCGAGCTCCCGCTCAGCTGGGGCTTGGGGAGGTCCGCGTAGGAGCCGCCTGCCCGCCGGCCTCCCTCGGTCCCTCCCCAGCAGTCACTCCGGGCACCGCCGCGGGAACGATGGAGCTGGGCTGGTGGCCGCAGCTGGGGCTTACTTTCCTGCAGCTCCTTCTCATCTCGTCCTTGCCAAGAGGTACTGTGGGTCGCATTCAGGAGCCCCCAGGAGGGGACTTTTGTCTCCTGGGGTTAGTTAGGGGGCAGGAGCGGGGTGTCCCAAGAGAAGGTGCTTGTGTGTCTGTGGGTGGTGGTGGTGAGCTTTCTTCTAGTGGGAATCTTGGGGGGTTGGCTGGTGGTGCTGAAGTGTCCCTCTTTCTTTCTAAGAACGTGACACCGTTTTTTTTCTGCCATCCCAACTTGTGGGACTGAACTGCCTCAGGAAATGTACCAGCTTCCGTTTTATGTGCCTTTTTTTTTTTTTAAAGCTTTTTAAAGCACAAAATTATCGCTGGGGTTCTACCCAGGCTCAGGTGACCCCTCTGACATGCAAAAGCCAAATCTCTACCTGGAAAAAGCCCCCTCCCAGGTGAGCTGGGAGGAAAGAGGTGAATAAGAGCAGGGCTTGCAGCGAGGGTGTTTTTCCTGAAGCATCTTGTTGAGGAAATCTCACAGCACAAGCGTTCAGAACAGATTCCCAGCAAGGGAGAGGTGCTCACTCAGCATATATACACTTCCTTTCCGATAAGGATGAGAAAGAAGAAAAGGCCGGGGTGAAGAGTGCAAGTTGATTTTGGGGATGCGCAGAGTTTATTTAGAAAGAACTGTGGCTTCTGTGTTTTTCACATGTCATTTTCTGAGCCACAAACCCACGTCAGATAGGTTCCTGGGGCAAGTGAGGTTGAAATAAGACCCAGACAGAGCTCTTGGGAGCCTCCTGACCCAGCAGAAGCAAGGGGAGAGCAGGCTTGTCCTGTGACTGCTGCTGGGCAGGCGGGGAAGGAGGACTTCTTAGGAGCATATGGCCCTCTATGGCTAGAGGAGACAGGTGTCAGGAGGCAAGGTGAGCGCTCAGGAGGTAAGAGGCACAGGGGATAAAACAGGGCAGCTTTGTGGAGGAGCAGGGAGTGTATGAGCCTTTGCTACTCCCCTCTGTGGGGGTTCCCTGCCCCCTGTGCTGGGGACCTGTCACCTTTGCTTTACTTAGGAAGCGGGTGCTTCGCTGCTGCATGGAGCTGGCAAGCGCCCAACAATGGAACAGTAAGTTGGGTGGTGAGGGTGTAGAAAGCCATCAGCTACTGTAGAAGGGAAGCTGGACCTCGGCACACGTCGCTTCATGGTGAAGGAACAAAAACCGAGATACATGAAAAGCACACACACCCCTCCCCCCCATTTCAGTCAACACTTTCCATCTACCTGCCAGCCCCAGGTGAAATCTTCCTTGCTGATTTACTCTCAAGCTGAAGAGTGTTTCGTTTGAATTTTGCCTTACTGGTATCCGGAACAGCCCAATAATATAGGGAGAAGGAGCCCGGGAGGGTGGAGTCTGATAATCCTTTAACCCAGCCACTTGCCCGGGGTTTAGTTGGTGACTTTTCCTTAAGACTTGTCCCTGTTCCACCTCTGCCGTTTGGAGCCAACGTTCCAGGGCACGGCAGCCCAAGCCCAACTCCAGAGGAGCCTGCTTCCTCCGATAGTGTCAGGCTCCCAGGTTTAGTTTTCTTGTCCCTGCATCTCTTTTTCTAACGTGGCAGGTGAGATGGCTGAAACCCATAAAAGCTGAAAACTAAAGCTCAGCCGCCCCTTTTTCCTTGCCCAGCATCTGAAAAACCCGTTTATCCCTGACCTGAGACTCTCTGATACCTTTTACTCAGGAAAGAAAGCTGACTCTGGTAAAGAATCGCCTGCCAATGCAGGAGACAGGGGTTCAATCCTTGGGTGAGGGAGATCCTCTGGAGAAGGAAAGGGCAACCCAGTCCGGTACTCTTGCCTGGTGAATTCCATGGACAGAGGAGCCTGGCGGGCTACAGTCCATGGGGTCGTAAAGAGTCGGACGCAACTTAGAGACCAAAACAAAACTAACAACAACAAAAAAGCCAAACAGAAAAGAAGAGCTTCAGGGAGTGTGCGTGGTCTCTGGGCAGCCAAGCTGCTGACTGAGCCGGAGAGCAAGGCTATTTCATTGTCTGTCGAACATTCACGTTTAAAGGGAGCACAGAGGGATGGAGTGGAGAAGGAAAATATTTCAAGTTGTGAGCGAGTGAGTCCACTCCCTGCTGGAATTCTGAATCTGGCCCCCGTCAAGGAAAGCTTAGCAGCATATTTCCTCTAATTACTTTTCTAAAAAGAGCATTTGATGAAATGTAAACATCCACTGGGATGGCACGGCAGACGGTTGTTGCTCATCGACTCGGGACACGTGTCTGAGGATGAGAATCCAAACATCAGGCCAAGTGATAACCCAACACAAACAGCATGTGAGGGGAGAAACCCAATTCCACTGACTTCACCAAATAGCAGTAGCTCTGCCAGCAGGATCCAGCCTAAAAGGAACAACTCATTGAAAAGATGTGACTCTGGGGAATGAAGCTTTCACATGAATAACTTCACAAGTGTTGCTTCCAACAGACATTGGTGCGGAGCGAGCATCCAGGCAACCGGGGAGGATAATTTGAAGCCCAGATATGCAGTGGGCAGGAGCAACCAGTACAGAAAGGGAATGTGGAAAGAAAGCAAGGGGGAAGGAGTGGCAAGAAAAATTAGATGTTGGTTTATAATGGGATGTGTTAGCAAATTCCAAGGAGACTCGAGCTATGAAAATTGGGCCTTCTTGGCAGAGCTAGATTTTTGTGGGGACTATGAAGAGGGTTTTCCCTTGATATATACTCTGAGAACTCCTAGCTTTTCCAACAGGGAAATAATTTGATGGTGGGATCATGGGTTTCAGGAGCTAGGAGTGACTGGAGAGATCATTTGGTCAGAGTACCTCAAAGGCAGAGGAGGAGGAGAGTAAACATCTGAGCATTTATGATGAGCTCAGTGTTTAAACTGAAGCAGGGCAGGTGCTGTTATTCCCCAGATGGGGTTTAGAGAGGGTATGTACCCTGTTCAAAGATACATAGGCAGGGTTCCTGGAAGAGTGAAACATTTGATATAGCAGTTCCACCTCTGGGAATAGACTCAAAATAAGTGAAAACTGAAACTCCTGCAAATATTCACACACCCGAGTCCACTGCAACACTATTGCCAGCAGCCAAAAGGGAGAAACAACCCATGTGTGGGTAAACAGAATGTGGGTCTATACACACAATGGAATACTATTCAGCCTTAAAAAGGAGTGAAGTTCTGGTTAAAATGACAACGTGGATGAGCCTTGAAAACATGATGCTTAAGTGAAAGAACCCAGACACAAAAAGATAAATGCTGTATGATTCCATTTATGTGAGGTGCCTAGAGGAGTCAAATTCATAAAGGCAGAAAGTAGAACAGTGGTTACCAGGGGCTGGAGGAGGAGGGATTGGAGAGTTTTTAATGGGTGTAGAGTGTCAGTGATCTGATGATAACATTCTGGAGATGTATAGCAGTGATGGTTACACAGGCCATTGGACTGTACACTTAAAGGTGATTAAAATGGTAAGTCTGTTATTTACATCTTGCTGCAGAAATGATTCCCAGGTGGTGCTAGTGGTAAAGAACCTGCCTGCCAATGCAGGAGATATAAAGAGATGCAGGTTCAGTTCCTGGGCCTGGAAGATCCCCTGAAGAAGGAAATGGCAACCCAATCCAGTATTCTTGCCTGGTGAACCCCATGGACAGAGGAGCCTGGCAGGCTACAGTCCATGGGGTCGCAAAGAGTTGGACACAACTGAAGTGACTTAGCACAGTACAGCAATAATGATAAAAAGAAAACACAAGATTAGTGGAGCCTGGGGTGAGCCCAGACTGTCAGATTCCTGAGTCAAGCTCACCTGGTACCCGGCTGACAGACTCACACAGCTAACAGCCTCCTACACTGACGCGCATGTGATCGTGGCGTGGTTTCAGGACACACGTGGCAGGAGAGGGTCCTTGCTCTCTCTCATGTGGGTGGCGCTGTTGTTGTGTTGTGGGGTGACTCTGGCAAAGAGGGAGACTATAACATGGAAGGACTGGCAGCCTTTGGGTAAAGGTCTGCAGAAGTATTTAGCAAGGTATAGTGCTTGAAAGGTTTTGAACCTGAATGCTTTGAGGTGGGCTGGGTCCTCTGTCTGGTCTGACACCCCACTTCTCAGTTCACAGGTGTCTTACCTGCTGGTCCCTGCTTATATTTGCCTTGTTGACCTCTGTTCCTGGGAGGGATGGGGGGAGAAATGGGATGTGAAAGAGAAAAAGTGGAAAGCTGGGTGCTGAATGCGGAGAAGAACAAATGAGCATTTTGCAGCTGACAGGAACATAAATATATTTTCACTTGTGTATGTTGTGGAACACAATCTCACCTCTATGACCACCAGTAAAATGTTTTATGAATGCCCTTGAGGGTGGGCTGTTGGTTGAAGTTGAGGGTGAGGTTGGGTGTTATATTTGGGTCAGTAAGCTGGGGACAAAGCACCTTTGGACCCAGAGGCAGAGATGACCTGGAGCATGTAAGTCCCTTAGAAATATCCAGAAGCCTTAGGGAGGGCTTTGGAATGCTACTGGCAGGGACTGTGGGTTTGACTTAAATTTATCTGCATCTGGGTTACCCTGGCTAGACTGCAACGGCTGAGATTATGGCGTCTCATGGTGTCTGGAGGACCTAATGATTGGCCTTAAGTCAGAAAATTATTTCCGTCTGCTCTCCTAGGGGTGCCCGATCCCGATGCAAGAGAAAACCTCTCTACCTGCCTTTTTTGAGCCTATTTCTAGAAGCTGCAATTGATTTGGGGAGAAGGGTGCACATTTCAGTAATAAATGAGGGAAAGTGATACCCTGCTCCTCCCCTCATGTGGGAGGACCTGTCACACCCACTTTGTGGATATTTGAAAGTCACAAGAGCCCAGAACCCTCTCATTTTATTTTAAAGGGGAGGGAAATGCAGTGTTTACATTTTCTAATTCCTGAATTCCAGGGCAGAGGACCCTGAGGCCAGCTGGAGCTTTGAAAGCTACCAGATCAGTGGCAGAAAGTTATCAGATTTCAAGCCTGGTCTGTGTTTAAGGAGTTCTGTTTGTCAGTCATCCCAAGATCTGGGCCAAAGCATTAGGTTTATAATGGAGAGAAAGAAGTAAAATGCAGGAAAAGTCAAACTTCATATCTATGAACAAAACCATTCAGGGAAGGTAGAGAATTAGAGTTGGCTGGAGATATTTCTCTGAACCAATGGGACTTTCTGCTACTCACCGCCCAACGCTGTTCCTTTTATTGTTCTCGGTTGTTATTTGTGATACAGACACAGAGCCTGTGTGGGCTGAGAGTGGAGTGAGTAGGGCTGCACATCAGATATTTCACCTGTAATGGTGGAAACACCCGTGGAGGAAGCCTCATACCTAAGGGACCAGATCCCAGATAATCTACTGGTATTTGTGGTAAATACCAAGCATTCTCCTATATGTTTTACATGCATTCATTTAATCCTCACAACATACCTACAAGGTGAGTAGTCATTATCCCTCGTTCACATACTGAGAGAGGTACAGTACCTGCCCAGGTCTCAGAGCTGGACGTCAGTGTTTTGAACCCGGTCTGACCCCATAATGCATACACCAAAGCAGTCACACCGCTATAGAAAGTAGTGGGTCCAACTGTGGTAGATCGTCTGTCTGTATTTTGGCCAAATCATAAGGATCGTGGTGATAGTAAAGAGTTCTGGTTATCCTGTGGATATTCCAAGAGCTGATATTCCCCGGCCCCTGAGTCAGCAAGGTCACATGCTCACCACCGTGGAGGCCGAATGGATGTGAGTGACGAGGGAGAGACCTCAGCACTCCCCATGGGACCACGTGGAACCCAAGAGGAGCCATTTTCTAGAGGAAACAGGAATGTTAAGCAGATCGCAAATCCCACTCACTTCTGGGTAGCTGTCCACAGGCACATGCATCTCATTATGATTAGACATGGGAAGTGAGAATTTCTTTGTCTCATGGTCAAATTTTAAAATCAAAATCACGTTTCTGTTTGTGGAGCAACAGAGTTAAGGATGAGACATGCTTCATGCCTGGCCCCGAGACTGTGGAGCACTAGTCTTTTATGGATTTATTCTGTCAAGATCCTCAATGTGTAAATTCTTAGGTGATGGAACAGAAGCAGCAGGCCTGGCATGAATAAGGGGAGGCATTTTTCTTTCTTCTTTTTTTGGCAGAACGCAGCTGATGGATATTGCAGGGGATGGAGATGCGGCCTCCCTCCATTAATACTGAGATGGATTTTAACCAGTTCATTTCAACCTTGAATGAGGATCTGCTGTCTTTTGGGTCTTTTGTCGAGTGGTTAAGAGAGCCCACGTGAAGACACACGTTTCTGTCACCTTCTACCTCTGGAGTTGGGGACATGCCTTTATCCCTGCAGTGTAGGCATCTTTATCACTGTCCTCTCCGAGACTCTGGCTGTTTCAGGGGGCTGAGTTAGTGGTTTGGCAGCGAGTGTCGGTAACTAGAAGTCTGGTCAGTTGATTTGGTGATTGGAAAACCAGGGCTGCTGCTGCCAGAACAGAGTGAGGAACACATTCAGGCGACTTTAGCTCATGGGGAGGTGCAGCAATTGTCCTCATAAGCTGAATTTATGATTGGTTAAAATAAATTTCCAGCTAGCTTAATGGAAAACCACTGGGTGGAGGAGGGATGTTGGCCTGGTGTGCCTCAAATCAAGTCATTTGAGGACTTCGGCGAACTGAAGTGTCAGTTTTCCAAACCCAGTTCTACGCCAGTTTACTTCACAGGATTCCTTTGAAGATGATCAGTTAATCCCCTATATTGTGCGACCCCACTTTGGAAGTCAGTAGTGATGGTGGAGAACACCTAGGATGCCCAGGATGAGTTGCCTGAGCTTAGCTTCTGGCTGGTAGCATCTACTCCCATATTTTCTAATATACCTCTTCACTCACCTGGGATGCAAGCAGAAGGAAGGGCTTGGCTGGTATAAAGAATCTTTATTGCCTTACTTCTTTCTTGTTTGGCTTTCTGCCTCCCACTGGGTGGTCCACTGCCTGCTTCTAAGTGATGTTCAGCCTCCTTTCTGTGCAAACCTGGCTCCCCTGGCCAATTCACTGGTAGAACAGAACAAGTGAATATTCAAGTCTTCATGGAAATGAGAGACAAACCGTAATACACCGAAAAGCAAAATATATGTAATAGTAATGGACCCAATTGGGGCTTCCCTTGTGGCTCAGTGGTATAGAATCCACCTGCCAATGCAGGAGACTCAAGTTTGATCCCTGGGTCAGGAAGATCTCCTGGAGGAGGAAATGGCAACCCACTTTACTATTCTTGCCTGGGAAATCCCATGGACAGAGGAGCCTGGCAGGCTACAGGTCTTGGGGTCGCAAAGAGTCAGACACGATTGAGTGACTAAACAACAGAAGTGGCCCAAATGGATTCCCTGTAAAATAGACTCCAAAAGGTCATAGCAGGAGCCATTTCTAACAGCAGTCTTTGTCACAAATAACCTGACCCTGAAATCACATATGCCTGATGTGTCTGCATTCGTATATTTATTCAACAGACTGGAGATAGCAGGATGAATGAGACCAGTCCTTTTCCTAAAGACACTTGTAATCTGTTGAGAGAGCTCATGGTCTAGCCTGGTGTTTTCCAAAGTAGGTTTCATGAGATACTAATATTAAAGGATATTCAGCAGAAATAATAAAACCTAGGATGTCATGGTGAAATAAGTTTGGGGAATGTGGGAATTAACTTGGTACAAAGAATATTATAGGCTCGGCAAAGCCCTACAATAAAGCAAGCTGTTACTAGCGTTTAAAAAGTTGTTCAGCGGCAGAACCTCTTTTCATGTCATACCTTATACCATCAGTGGATTTAGCACTCCATGGAATACAGTTTGGAAAACTCAGGTCTCTTGTCCATAATGAGTAAAACATTGAAGAATATCTCTCTCACCATTATGGAGGACAAGGTAAGAAGGGAATTTGAAAATCTACAAAATTGGAGCGTCTCTTTGGACTTCTGCTGAGAGACATACAGGAAGTCTGTCGTCCTGCTCACGTCACACTTGCTGAGACGTTGAAAGAACCATTGGGATGATCCCGGACCTGTTGCTGTGATAAAAGCCCTCACCAGCGTCGACCTGCGTAGTTCACCAAGAAAGCTTATTCCTCGTCTACAAGGTGCTCACAGTAATGTGACTGCCCTGGGATCACTGGGCGGAATGAGGTGTGACTCTGATTAAGGTGCACGTGGTGATGAGACAGTCCCAGGGAGCGGTTAGAGCTATGACTTGACTTCCCCACTTAGGTTGTAACCTTGGTGACAGTTACCCTGTCCCCACTTCAAAAATGAGGAGAATATTCTCACATCCTTCTAGCTCCTGGGAACACTGAGTTCAAGATCCAAGTCCATTCGTTACCAGTTAACCTCCCCCCACCGCAACACACATGTTGGTTTGTCTCCAATCTTTTCTTATTTATCCTCCTGTCTGCTAGTTTGGGTATAGCTCAGGCACCATGATCCTGATTTGTACAGCCCGGAAGCGTCTGGGCTGTTTACACTGGTGCTGTATCCCATAGAGACAGCACGTGAGTTTGAGCTGTTCATCAACCCTTGTCTGCTGTTTCTGGGAACAGCTTTATTCCTCCCTTTCCTAAATGTTGTTCTTGTTGTCGTGCAGCACGGTTTCTCCCTTAGCCCTCCCGTTGCCTGCCTCCTGTCTCTGCCCAGACTTGCTTCAGATTGGATGACTACAGTGGATAAGGAATAAAGCAGCTATTCCTTTTAAGGGTTTTCTGCCCAACCCATAACCTTCTCAGCAAAGATTTAGCTCTTCCTGGCCATTTTATGTATTTCGTTCTTGATGCTGATATCTTAGTATGGATGTGTTCCAGTTTGAATATACATGCACACAGAAAAATAAAAGTATAGGTATGGTTGTTGTTGTTCCATTGCTCAGTAGTGTCTGACTCTTTGTGACCCCACAGACTGCAGCACACCAGGCTTCCCTGTCCTTCACTGTCTCCTGGAGTCTGCTCAAACTCATGTCCATTGAGTCGATGATGCCATCCAACCATCTTATCATCTGTCGTCCCCTTCTCCTTCTGCCTTCAATCTTTCCCAACATCAGGATCTTTTCCAATTTGTCAGCTCTGTCATCTGAGCATCAGATGGCCAAAGTATTGGAGCTTCAGCTTCAGCATCAGTCCTTCCAGTGAATATTCAGGATTGATTTCCTTTAGGAAATAGATATAGTTATATATACACTTACGTGTGTATATGGGTGGACGTGTATAAACGTGGGGTGTAGAGTATTATGATTTAAAACATGGGCCAGAGTTTGAATCCTGCCTCCATCATTTATGGCTCTTTTCTTGGAAAATTACTTAACCTCTTTCATGTCATACCTTATACCATCAGTGGATTTAGCACTCCATGGAATACAGTTTGGAAAACTGAGGTCTCTTGTCCATAATGAGTAAAACATTGAAGAATATTTCTCTCACCATTATGGAGGATAAGGTAAGAAGGGAATTTGAAAATCTACAAAATTGGAGCGTCTCTTTGGACTTCTGCTGAGAGACAGACAGGAAGTCTGTCGTCCTGCTCACTTCCAACCTTCCAACCACCTTCCAACCTGTACGCTGAGAATAATAGTGTCTTTATTTGAGTTTGAGAAGGGAATGGCGACCCACTCCAGTATTCCTGGCTGGAGAATGCCATGGACAGAGGAACCTGGAAGGCTGCGGTCCCTGGCATCGCAAAGAGTTGGACATGACTGAGCGACTAACACACACAAATGAGATAACCTATTTACTTTTAAATTATTATTGGGATATAGTTGATTTATTTATTTTTTTTAATTTTTGTTTGGAGTGTAATTGCTTTACAATGCTGTGTTGGTTTCTGCTCTCTAACAGCACGAATCAGCTATATGTATACTTACGTCCCATCCCTCTTGAGCCTCCCCTTACCCTCCCCATCCCATCCCTCTAGGTCATCACAGAGTACTGAGCTGAGCTCTCTGTGCTATATAGCAGGTTCTGGAGTAGTACTGAGCCATAAAAAGGAATAAAACTGAGTCACTTGTAATGATGTAGATGAACCTAGAGTCTGTCATACAGAGTGAAGTTAAGTTAGAAAGAGAAAACCAAGTATAGTTGATTTACAATGTGTTAGCTTCAGGTGGACAGCAAAATGAATCTGCTATACATATCCACATGTCCACTCTTTTTTAGATTCTTTCCCCATATAGGCCATTACAGAATGTTGACTAGAGTTCCCTGTGATATAGAGTAGGTCCTTTTTAGTTATCTATTTTAAGGCACTGGCACCCTACTCCAGTACTCTTGCCTGGAAAATCCCATGGGCAGAGGAGCCTGGAAGGCTGCAGTCCATGGGGTCGCTAAGAGTCGGACATGACTGGAGCAACTTCACTTTCACTTTTCAGTTTCATGCATTGGAGAAGGAAATGGCAACCCACTCCAGTGTTCTTGCCTGGAGAATCCCAAGAACGGGGGAGCCTGGTGGGCTGCCGTCTCTGGGGTCGCAACTTAGCAGCAGCAGCAGCAGCAGCAGCAGCAGCAGCAGTGTCTATGTGCCAACCCCAATCTTTGATTTATCCCTTCCTTCCAATTTACCCTCCCTCTTCCTTACCCTTCAGTGACCATAAGTTTATTTTGTACATCTGTAACTTTATTTTGTAGATAAATTCATTTGTAACCTTGTTTTTAGATTCTACATATAAGTGATATCATATCATATTTGTCTTTCTCTGTCTGGCTTACTTCATTTAGTGTGACAATCTCTAGGTGGTCCAGTGGTTAAGACTGAGCTTTCACTGCAGGGGGTGAGGGTTTGATCCCTGGTTAGGGAACTAAGATCCTGCATGCTACATGGAACAGCCAAAGAAAAAAGAGAGAGAGAGAGAGAGAGGGAGATAGCTTATTCAGTATACTGCTTTGCAAAAAGGAGTACTCGGGAAATTAAAGTCATCTTCTGCTCCTCTCTTTTCTAGTATTTTTCCCACTAGCACAGAAGGAATTAAGGAGAAGTATTGGGTATTCTATCTTTAGTAGGCTGGAATTTACATGGTCCTTTTCAGGCTCACTTCATCTTGGTGCACAGTCCTATCCTAGTCATCTGTGACTCTGTGTCAGAAAAAAAAAAATTCCAAAAGGTTCACCGTATGTTTATTTCTCTGAGACTTGCTTTCTCCCCTGCTTTTATCATGCATCTGCCTTCCAACCTTAGGCTGAAATTCTTTCCACATGCCTAGGTTTGTCCATGTGCTGGATTCTTGCAGGGATTTGAGGGGCTAGTGTCTTGCAGAGTGGGTGATTCTGGGTCAGTGATGTTGTCTCCCAAACATGAGATGGTGCCCATGGCCACCTGTTGTGATTCAAGGGTAGAGCCAGCCAGGAATCCTCAGGCCAAAAGAAGTTCCCCTTCATCTTGTTCAAGCTTGTAGAGCTGGGGGAGGCAGCTATAACGAGGACTAGCCTGCATGAAGCCGCTGTCAACTTAGGGCTGAGTGAACCATAGGACATACCATTATAAGTGCATCACCCTCGTTCAGCCTGACATCTGCTCTTGGCCATCTGCCTTTGGTAGAAGGAAAATCTGGCTTCTGCTTGGCATCAGTGAACCTGAACATGAAGACAGTAACACTGACTCTGGAGGCTCCTGGCAAAGGGATGTGGTTGACCAAGGTCCCCATAGAGCCCTGGCAGACTCTGGCTCAGAAAGAAGGTTTTCAACATGTGGAGAATTGGGGAACAGGTGGGATTGTTTTTATGTCTGAGGAAATCCAGATTAGATTTTTAGGGTAAGCATAAGTTTTATTGTTTTCTTAAGGAAATATCTTTTCTGGTATTACTTTAAAAAAATATTTATATATTTTTGTCTGTGTCGTGCAACTTGTGGGATCTTAGTTACCTGACCAGGGATTGAACCTGCACCTTCTTCAATGAATGCTCAAGAGTCCTAACCACTGGACTGTCAGGGAATTCCCAAGTTTTATTGTTTCTTAATTTATACATTCTAATGCTTTGCTTGAATAATATTTGCTGAGTTTTATTGCCAGGAACTTTTAAGTGCATTATTAAAAAATTTTTAGTAGCCAATGCTAATTAAGAAAATAAAATCTATTCAGCTCATATTACAGTGTTGGAAATAACCCAGAAGCAGCTGTCTTTCTGTGCTAGGGATTTCTAGCACAGTTGTTGAGGATAGTGGCAACTTGGGACCCTTCCAAGATGCTCGAGTTTGGGTCTTATTCCCTTTGGCTATAGATGTAGAATTTCTATTCCTAGAAGAGAAGCAGCAGGAGGTGAGGTATGTCCTATTTAAATAGGCGTCTGGAGGAGGAGGTATTAGAGAGAAGAGAGTAGGAAGTCTAAAAGCAAGGTGGAGGAACTCAGAATGCCGTGATAGAAACAAGAACAGACTGCTTGGAAATGCCATGTATGTGTGGGCCTCTGGGGGAGACAGTTACTCACCCCTTTTGTTCCCTTAACCATCTGTATCTGAGCCACACGTATGATGGCTTTTAAAAAAATTTTTTGTGGAATATAGTTGATTTACAACCTGAAATTAACACAATATTGTAAATCAATTATACTTCATTAGAATATATTAGAATGTACAGCAAAGTGAGTCAGATATATATATATATATATATATATATATATATATATATATATATATATATTCTTTTTCAGATTCTTTTCCCATATAGGTTATTACAGAATACAGTAAGTCCTTGTTAATTATGTTTTATATATAGTAATATGTATACATTAATCCCAGTCTCCTAATTTATCACTTCCCCCCGTGTTTCCCCTTTGGTAACCATAGATTTGATTTCCAGGTCTGGGAATCTGTTTCTGTTCTGTAAGAAAACTTCATTTGTATCATTTTTTATTAGATTCAACACATAAGTGATATATATTTTTTTCTTTCTCTGTCTGACTTACTTCACTTAGTGTAAAAATTTCTAGGTCCATCCATGTTTCTGCAAATGGCATTATTTCATTCTTTTTTTTATGGCTGAGTAATATTCCAACATATATACGTACCATATCTTGTTTATCTGTTGATGTGTTTTAATTCTAGAGAGAATAATGGTAATGTCTCAACAAACATGCAGTTTTTCTTCCAAAGCACTTTATGCTCATTGCCTGTTTAACTGCAGTGAGATTAACAACCCCATCAATCTACATCCATTCTCTTGAGATTCGGGGAAAATGCCGCAGCAAGATGTCTTGTTTGTGATTGTCCAGCAGCATAATTGAGAGGCAGATTCAGTATTAAAATTTGAGTAATCTAATTTTCAAGTGTGTCCACTTCGCCAGTGATGCATTCTTGATCTGTAAAGTCAAAGTTGTGAACTCTCTAGAAACAAAGAATTGTGTTGAAAAGAATAAGACTTTGGCCCTAGAAAGAGCTGGCTTTTTCACCTGAAAGCTGTGCCACCTAGGACAATTTATTTACCATTCTGTTCCTGAGTGTCCTCATCTGTTAAATGAAGAAAATGATACTTACTTTGAAAGGTGGCTCTGAGGATTCAGTGAACTGGTTTGTTTCAAAGGCTTGGGTACATTCTTGTGGGGGCTGGGACCCAGGGAGAGGGGACAACGAATGAGACGTGACAGAGTGGGGCAGTGTGCTTAATAAAGGATGGAGAGGGCAAGAAAGTGACAGATTGATTTTTGCTTCCCTTTCCTCCCCAATGTACTAATGCCTGCAAACTAGGTTTCTAGGGAGTCTATTGAAAGACTTATCACTCCTGATACCCAAAGGGGATGATGAACGTGTTGGCTTTCCAGCTATCATTATCTTATTACCAAGAGGAACTATGAGAAGGGGAAGACCAAGGTCAGCTGAGGGTGGGAACCCAGCCAGGCCGGGACTGAGAGTCACTTGGTGGTGGGGTGGTTTTCAAAGTCGCAGGAGGAGATCCTGAGTCATCAAGAGCCCTAGTAACCATTCCATCGCCCCTGACTCACAGCATTTCCTTCTGGGATTTGCCTGGCATCTGTCATCAGCCCCATGGAGTGGGCGGTCAGACCTTCAGGTGGTTAGGAATGTGCTGTGTTAGAAATCAATACGGGGCATTCAGAGAGCCTGAGAAGAGGCAGGGAAGTGAGTCGGGATGAGAGGGCAGCCCAAGCTGCCGCAGTGTAGGACTCTGATTCCTACATCTTTTTGTCCCCCCCTCTGGTCTTAGGTTTATAATGTGAAGGACAGCAAAACAGTCAGTGGAGATTTTCATTAAATGTGGTTAGAGGGGAGGGCTGCGGGGTTTTTGAGTGGAGACAAAGGTATGTTCTAACATCAAAGAGGAGTGAGCCCTTGATGAAAGCCCCTTTCTTTGCCACCTTCTGGGGTGGCCTCAGCCTGGGCCTTTGGTCTGACAACCGACATCATGTATGGAACAGGCCGACGTACGTTTTCATCAAGAAGTCTCTGACTTTTTTCAGATTTGCCTGAACAATTACTGCGTCAGCTTACTTCCTTGAAACCTGGTGTTGAAAAAGTGTGCTACTCAGAGATGATGCTGTGGGGACTCTATTGCCCCTTCTGCCCTTCAGTGGAGTTAAGCCCTGGTTGTTTGAGGGATTAAGTGTTCTCCGTCTTGTCAGCAGGAGAAATGTATCAGTGTTGGAGAGCCTTAGCGCTAGCTGCCAGGCTGCGGAAACAATGCCGAAGGCCCTGAGGACAGCCGGCTTTCTCTCACTCATTCATTCACCTTTTCCACCACATCTATAAAAACTGAACCTGGACTTCCCTGCTGGCTCAGTGGTGAAGAATCCGCCTGCCAGTGCTGGAGACATGGGTTCAGTCCCTAATCTGGGAAGATCCCACATGCTGTGGAGCAACTGAGCCGGTGCTTTGCAACTACTGAACCTATTCCCTAGAGCCCGGGGGCTGCAACTACTGAAGCCCTCTGCCCCGGAGCCCATGCTGCAATGAGAGACCCCCGCAATGAGAAGCCCATGCACGGCAACTAGGGGGTGGCCCCTGCTCACCACCAGGAGAGAAAAGCCTGAGCAGCAACGAAGACCCAGCACAACCAAAAACAAACAAATAAATAAAATTTTAAAATAAGCAAAAGCCGAACCTGTGCCAGTCAGTCGGCATTGTTCTCATTGCCTTAGTGTTTGCATGAATAAGACAGAACTGAGAGGTTAAGTGTCTTATGTTTTCCAGCGTGAATTCAGGAAAAAGCAGAGCTGGACCATTATAAATGAAATCTCCACTCAGGGGGGCTGCCCCAAGCATGGGAGCTGGGGAAGGGCTTGGGCAAAGCCTATGATACCAAAGTATTGGGTTGGCCAAAGTATTTGTTCATGTTTTTCCATAAGATTTTATGAACTTTTGGCCAACCCACTACTCTGCAACTCTCTTGATATTTGTTTACCCTGTTTTACAAAAAAAAAAAAAAAAAAGAGGAAAGAGAAGCATTTGTCCACACAAAATAATGTGGCAATTTAAAATCACTTCTCAGGACTACTCAAGGTCAAGAGAAGATGTTCATGCCCGAAGTAAAGAAATAAAGCAGTTTCTAAAGAAAGCCAAAAATATAGTAGATTACCAGTTTTGAGAGGTTAAGAAAACTGTGTACACATCTTTTAGCTTCTATGTGCGAATATATATGTTAATTAAAAGATGATAATTGAAGGGTAAGTTATTTCTGAATACTTTATGTATAATTTTATTTTTTTGATGCCTTCACAAGAAATCTTTTCTATTAAAGTATAGGGTCTTTTATGGGTTTCCCTGGTGGCTCAGATGGTAAAGAATCTGCCTGCAATGCAGGAGACCCAGTTTTGATCCCTGGGTCAGGAAGACCATCTTGGAGAAGGGAATGGCAAACCACTCCAGTATTCTTGCCTATGGAATTCCAGGGAGAGACGAGCCTAGTGGGCTATATAGTCTCTAAGGTCACAAAGAGTCTGACATGACTGAGCAACTAACACTTTCACTTTTCATAGAGTGTTTTATAAATAAATAAATAAATAAATACTTTATCCAGTGGAAAAGTTGAGATAAATGAATGAATGTATAATGTGCCCGGAACTTTGTGAGTTCAATTTTGCTATGTGATTATGGGCACGTGCTTGACTGTTTGGTGCCTTGGTTGATTCCAAGGTGGTGCTCTGTGAGTTCTTGATGCTTAATTTGTACTTATTTCCTAGGAAGCACTGGCAGGATAAAACTCATTTGCAGTTTAATAAGACTGTTCTTTTTTTTTGTAAATAAAGTTTTATTGAAACACTGTCATGCACATCTGTTTATATGTTATCTGTGGCTATTTTCTATTGAGTAGTTGCCACAGAGACCTCATGACCCACAAACTAAGACAACATTGGAAAGCAACTACACTCCAACAAAAATTAATAAAAAATTAAAAAGATAAAGTTAAAATGCCAAGAAAAATGTATCTGCCTCTTTACAAAAACCATTTACCAATCCCTAGGTTAGACAACAAGTAAGGCTTTGTTCTTAAATGTGGAAAGCAAAGTAACCTTTGTTCACCTACAGCAGCCCAAAAAACTGGAGGTTGTCCCGGTCTATTTTGCCCTCAGCAGCAGGCTTGCTCATGTCTTCCCTAAACCTGAAATTCTGCAGGCCTCCCTTTCTTCTCAGAATTCCCTTAAAAAATGCCTTTGGAATTTCTCTTTGCTTATTTCCTACTTAGCTCTTTTCCTCACTGATAAAGTGAAGAGGTCAGAGTAACTCATTTTAACTTACAAGAAAATATTACCCATTTTGCTGGATCATTTTAAAAACTAAATTGCATGAACAGTATAAAAGCACTTTAGCTAAACAAATATTAAAATGCTTTAGCATACATGCAGGGAAACCTTCAGCTGCTTTTCCACTGTTGGTGTTTCTTTAAATCCTAGTTTTTGTAACTGGCTTTTAACATCATATTGAAATTCCCTGAAATCTGTACTTTCATGCATGCGTGCTCAGTTGCTCTTTGCGATCCCTTGGATGGTAGCCCACCAGAACCCTCTGTCCATGAAATTTTCAAGGCAGGACTACTGCAGTAGGTTGCCATTTCTTCCTCCAGGAGATCTGAAGCCAAATGACCAGTGTGCCCTTTGTCACAATTGGAGGAGGAAAAGTCCAGGAGATTGTTTTTGTCTGCTTATTGTATTTTCAGATCTCTTCAGCTGATCAACTTTAAATATTTCTTCATAGAATATTTCTTAATAAACTTACCTGTTCATTTCTTACATCTATGTTTTGGGGCACTTTCCTGTCTCTTTTCCAGCCAGGTGAGAAGTAAGAGTGATGGACTTACCAGACCAGAGGGGCTGAGTCAGTAACACCATTAACCCTGTATCCTCCTCCCTCACTTCCATATTCCTGGGAAGTGATCTTATCTTGGCAAATGATAGATTTTTATTTGTTATTTTATTTAACCCCCCTTAACAAGCAAGAGAGTTCCAGAAAAACATCTATTTCTGCTTTATTGACTATGCCAAAGCCTTTGACTGTGTGGATCACAATAAACTGTGGAGAATTCTTCAAGAGATGGGACTACCAGACCACCTGACCTGCCTCTTGAGAAACCTGTATGCAGGTCAGGATGCAACAGTTAGAACTGGACATGGAACAACAGACTGGTTCCAAATAGGAAAAGGAGTATGTCAAAGCTGTATATTGTCACCCTGCTTTTTTAATTTATATGCAGAGTACATTATGAGAAACGCTGGGCTGGAGGAAGCACAGGCTGGAATCAAGATTGCTGGGAGAAATATCAATAACCTCAGATATGCAGATGATACCACCCTTATGACAGAAAGTGAAGAGGAACTAAAGAGCCTCTTGATGAAAGTGAAAGTGGAGAGTGAAAAAGTTGGCTTAAAGCTCAACATTCAGAAAACGAAGATCATGGCATCTGGTACCATCAATTCATGGCAAATAGACGGGGAAACGGTGAAAACAGTGTCAGACTTTATTTTTCTGGGCTCTAAAATCACTGCAGATGGTGACTGCAGCCATGAAATTAAAAGACGCTTACTCCTTGAAAGGAAAGTTATGACCAACCTAGACAGCATATTGCAAAGCAGAGACATTACTTTGCCAACAAATGTCCATCTAGTCAAGGCTATGGTTTTTCCAATGGTTATGTATGGATGTGAGAGTTGGACTATAAAGAAAAAGCTGAGCACCGAAGAATTGATGCTTTTGAACTGTAGTGTTGGAGAAGACTCTTGAGAGTCCCTTGGACTGCAAGAAAATCCAACCAGTCCATCCTAAAGGAAATCAGTCCTGAATATTCATTGGAAGGACTGATGTTGAAGCTGAAACTCCAGTATTTTGGCCACCAGATGGGAAGAGCTGACTCATTCGAAAAGACCCTGATACTGGGAAAGACTGAAGGCAGGAGGAGAAGGGGGCGACAGAGGATGAGATGGTTGGATGGCATCACCGACTCAATGGACATGAGTTTGGGTGAACTCCGGGAGTTGGTGATGGACAGGGAAGCCTGGCATGCTGCGGTTCATGAGGTCGCAAAGAGTTGGACACGACTGAGCGACTGAGCTGAACTGAACTGAACCCTGTAGTCCTGTAGATGTGGTGCGAATACCCCCCTTGACCATCCATTTGTTCTCTGTGTTGTATATTTCCTCGTCGCGGTGAGTGATCCTGTGTCTGTGAGGTCCTTTATCCAACGTCTGCTCCCCTATGAAACTCCACGGGAATGGTGTCTGTTCTTCTCTCCATTGTATCCCAGCACTCAGCCTCCTACCTGGGACGTGGCGGTGCTCTGTAAACACTTGTGGGATGAAAGAATGAACTCATCAGTTCACCCACAGTCTTGGCACTGTGCTCAGTGGGATAACTGAGGACCAGAGTGGTTAAATGACTGGCCCTGCGTTAACGTTTCTTTTGAGAAGACACAGTATGTTAAGTTCCCTGTGGATGATGTAACATTACCACAAACTTAGTGACTCAAAACAGTACAGTTGTATTTTTGTACAGTTCTGGAGCTCAGTGGTCTAGAGTGAGCCTTAGGAGGCCAAAATCAGGGTGAGGGCAGGCGTGCGTTCTTTGGATGCTAGGGGAGAAGCTGTTTCCTTTCCTCATCCAGCTTCTGCAGGCTGCCTGTGTTCTTTCAGCTGTGGTCCCTTCTTCCATCTCGAAAGCACAGCACTCTGATCTGTCTAATGCTGCTGTTGTCACACCTCTATTCTGACTCTGACCCTCCTGCTTCCCGTTTATAAAGATCCTTGAGATTACATTTGCCTTACCTGGACAAGCCCCCATTCTCTCCGCATTTCAGGATCCTTAAATTAGTCACACTGGCAAAATTCCTTTTGTCATGTGAGGTCACATTTTCATTGGTCCTGGAGGTCAAGATATGTACATCTTTGGGGCTGTTTTTCTGTCTTCCAGACAGACTGCTTGGGAAGGAGCCAGCTGGCTAACTTGGCAGACAGCATAGAAACAGACTTCCCTGGGGTCATTCCCTTTGGCTAAGACGATACAATATTCTGGATCGTACCTATAAAATTAATGTATGTGCTAGGGAGAGCAGAGGTGGACTTGTTCATTGAAATAAAGAGAAATGCCAGTGAAGGCATTTTAGGGAATTAATTTCTTGGGTAAAGGGAGGCCCGCAGTATTCCATGGCTGGACTAGCCTGCTGCTTTAGGAAAAACAGGGTCCACCCTCTACTGCAGTGGAGCAAACCTTGCTTGGCTTTCCACATTTATAAAAGTACAAGGCTTACCAAAGTTGCAAGTAAGTGTTATTCTGTCAGTGTCCCCGAGGAGTCATCAATATTTGTAAATTCTTAGAAAACCTGGAAGGATGGAGTACTTGCCCTCAGATGAGCAAAGGGAGGGGTAAGCCATGAGCCACACCTGACAGGCATGTCAGATGTTCAGAGAGTTGGGAAATCATATGGCTAGACTAGGCAGGGGCTGGCGCCAAGGGATTGGGACCCAAGTTAGATAACCTGGGCCAGTTGTTCTACACCCTTCATCATGGGAGGGAAACTGCCCCTGTTTGATATCAGCAAATTATTGAGCAGAACAAGCTCTCCTGGCTCATCGCTCTGACCCACTGGATGAAAATTCTTAACTGTTGAAGCTCTAGAGTGGAGGCTGATTCATTCAACAGGGATTTATTCAGTGTCTCTTGCATGCCGGGCCCATCCCTATTTATGGTGGACAAATCAGGTGAGGTTCCTGCCAGCTTATGGTCATGTGAGGGAGACAGATGACATACCAGTCAATGGAAACACAGAAAGGGATTATACATTGTGGTAAAGGCTGCGAAAGCAAGCAACTGGGATGCTCTGGTAGAGAATACTATGGAAGGATGAGCAGAGGCACAAACTTCAGAAGAGAAAGTCAGTGAGGACCGTTCTCAACAGGTGTCATTTCCACCGAAGCCCAGTGCTTTGATAAAGGCAGTGGGGAAAGCCAGTGTGAAGGCCCTGGGATGAGCAAGACCTTTGTGGCTTTGAGAAATAGAAGGTGGAAAATAGTCACCAAGGAAGAGCTATAGGACTCAGCAGAGAGCAGCTCTCAAAAGCCTTGGGAACCATACCAGAGCATTTAAGTTTTGTTCCAAATGCAGATGGAAACAACAGAAACATTTTATGTAAGGAGTTGATATGTGGTATATTCAAAAAATGAGATCCTTGAGAAATATGGAGTTATAGTATCTTTCTTCTTAAGCTGATAGCTATTGAATGTTCATTATGTAGTAAGCACTATGTAAACTCTTTATATACATTGTCTTAGCTAGTCCTTTCAGCTAGCTCCTGAGTTTTATATAATGAATTCATTTCATTGGATGATAAACTGAGACTGAGTCAGTAAACTAACTTAGCCAAGATCATACACCCTGTAAGTAGCAGAGGTGGGATTCCAAACCCAGATCTGTCTGACTCCGATGCTTAAGCCTTTAAACATTTTTATTTCTCTCACTATTTTTTAGCATTAAAAGCATAATAAAAACAACACAAAATTTGCTACATAAGCCATTTTAAGCATACAATTTGGTGGCGCAATATTTGCCCTTTTGTGTCTGGCCTCTTAGTGTGTTTGCAAGGTTGGTCCACATCATTATTTGTATCAGCATCTTGTTCCTTTTCATGGCTGAACAATATTCCACATTCAGAATATTGTGTATATATTGCAGTGCTTGCTTATTCACTCATCTCTTGGTGGACACTTGGGTTGTTTCTACCCTTTGTCTATTGTGAATAATGCTGCAAGTATCCGTTTCAGTTTCTAATTTTGATTTGGGGTTATATACCTGGAGTATATAAATTTTGATTATATACCTAGGAGTAGAATCACTGAGCTGCACATTAATTCAATGTTTAGCTTTTGAAGGAGCTGTCAAATTGGTTTCCATAGAAGCTGCACCATTTTACAATCCCATGAGCAATACTCGAGGATTCCAGTTTCTTTACAGCTTTGTCAACACTTGTTATTTTCCTTTTTTTAATTATAGCCATCCTAGTATGTGTAAGATGTTATCTTGTTGTGCCTTTGATTTTCAGTTCCCTAATGACTTGTGGTGTTGAGCATCTTTTCATGTGTTTTTTGGCCACTTGTATATTTTCTTTGGAGAAATGTCTATTCATGTCATTTGCCCATTTTAAAATTGGGTTGTTTGGTTTTTTGTGGTTGAGTTGAAGGGGGCTTTTGTGTATTTTGGATATGAAATCCTTATTAGATTTGCAAAATTTCCCCCCATTTTTAAGTTGTCCTTTCACTTTCTTAAGAATGCACTTTGTTGCACAAAAGTTTTTAGTTTCGGTGAATCCAATTTATCTGTTTATCTTTTGTTGTTTTTTGTGTCATGCCTAAGAACCCAAGATCATACCAAGTCAAGGATCGTGGAGACTTACTTCTATGTTTTCTTCTACTTTCCTTCACTTTTAACCATTAAATTCTCTTCTAGATTTTAAAAAGTATTCATGTCATCCCACCAAAATCAGAAACAAGAGAAGCTCAGCTAAGTAAGTTTTAGTGTCTGTCCTAGAGGAGCTCACAGAATAGTTCAGGAAACAAAATTCCAGCAGTGACAATATCATAGTGATCGATGCCAGTTGTTCCCAAATGCCAGTATGAGGATCTTTACTGCCCTACCAGTGTTTATGGAAAAGAAATGAGGGATTTTTTTCATAAAACTGCATGTATTCATTCTAAGAAACTGTCCCTTATCATGCAAGTGGTTCCTTTCTATGATGCTAGAATGTTCTTATGACTGGAGGCCGAGAGAAGATGGTGAGAGTTTTTCTATATGACTCTACTTGGCAAATTAAGAATGATCTACTCTTTGTCAGACTTCCAAATTTAGGGAAGGAAAACAGAAAACTAAGCTATGAAATTTAAGAGGTTAGAAGCCACCATAGATTTTAGAGTTGGTTTACATGGGTCTACAAAATTTGATGAAGATCCTGGCCTGGGGTCTTTAGGGAAGTCTTCACAGGGAAGCCAGATTTGCTTTCTTCCTCAAATATCTGCTATTTGAGGAAGCATACAAAAAGCATACATTTCCTGTCTATGTTTATTTCTATTTTTGCTAGCGTATATTAGACCACTGCTTACAGCTACACAGGTTGTGCACTGCACAATTCCCAAAGGAACCATCCAACTGTACAACTGCACAGCACAGCCCAGGCATTTGGGCCATCAGAAAAGTCTGGTGACCACTCTCGAGGCTAGTTCTATCAAGTACAAGGCTGAATGCCAAGTAGAGACCAGGTCCTTTCCTTTTTGACCTATTTCTGCTTCAATCATCTTAGTGCTAAATTTTTCAGGACTAGAGAGTTGGGGCAGGAGGAAGAGGAAATCAAAGTGAGGTCTGTCTTGTTTTTTACCCTGGATTCCTCTGGGCAACCTCCAACTGATTACTCTTATAGTTTTTGCCAGATGATTTTTCCTTTTCATTCACCTAAGATATATTTTAGGAAGAAAAGAGAGAAATTCTATCCAGAAAGGAGTACTATTTTCTCATGGGAAAGAACACTCAGTTATATTGGGGGATTGAATGAAGTTCTGCCAATGAGTTCACTCTTATAAAACATTGCAATTCTCCCAAACATACTAATTAAGATACTTTTTGTCTTTTCTGCTGGTTTTAGCTTTGAAGATACCATAAAAATGGCTTGCTGCAAAATCCAGGAGCCAAGTTTGGAGGAAATGACATGGTCTCTACTTGGCATTCAGCCTTGTACTTGATAGAACTAGCCTCAAGAGTGGTCACCAGACTTTTCTGATGGCCCAAATGCCTGGACTGTGCCGTGCAGTTGTGCAGCTGGATGGTTCCTTTTGGGATTGTGCAGTGCACAACCCGTATAGCTGTAAGCAGTGGTCTGATATACGCTAGCAAAAATAGAAATAAACATAGACACTCAGGAAATATATGCTTTTTGTTATTTATGTGTATGTGTGTTAATCCACTTAGATTCTATATTGATAAAACATGATTTCTTTTTTTATTAAAAATAAAACTGAATAGCACCTTTGAAATTTGAAATAACAAATTTCACCTGTGCCCCACTGGATGGATTTGAACATCCTGCAGGCAGGTTGTAGGGCAAGGTGCTTCTTGGCAGTAGAGCACTTCTGGGTCTTACCTATTCCTGCCAAGCCCTCCATCCTCAATTGCTGCTTTCTGTTTCAGAGTACACAGTCATTAATGAAGCCTGCCCTGGAGCTGAGTGGAATATCATGTGTCGGGAGTGCTGTGAATACGATCAGATTAAATGTGAGTGCCCTGGAAAGAAGGAAGTGGTTGGTTATACCATCCCGTGCTGCAGGAACGAGGAGAATGAATGTGACTCCTGCCTGATTCACCCAGGTGAGTGTGCGCTGCGAGACCTCAGATCGCCTCCTTGTTTTCTGAGGTCACTGATGGAAGCAGGCAGAACCTTTGAATTCTGACAGGTGGACATCAGGGGTTGTGATGCCATAATGATTAAAAGTGGTATAACTTAGCCCACTCTAAATACAGGCAGAGGAATTGGAGGAGTTAGTGCCCTTTTCAGTGCCAAACTTACAAAGCTGTGGATTCATCTACTTATTCATTCATTGAACAAACAGACTGCACAACCCCTGTGTACTATGGCAAGTACTGGGAACACAGTGCTTTAGAAAAAGAGACATTCCTGGCATTTCTAGAACTTAAAGCCTGGTTGGGGAGATGGAAGAGTAAATAGGTAGCTGTAATGTATCATGGGAGGTGCTGTGATAGAGAACACGGGTTCCATGGGAGCCTGGGTGGGGACGGGGCTGGGTGAGTTATTAGAGGTGATATGCGTGTTGAAAATGGAAGCAGCAAACTGAGGACTGTGAAGGGAATCTAGTAGAGAGGTCAGGCCATAGAGAATAGCACGTGCTAAGGCTCCGTGGCAAGAGAAAGCATGGAGTTTAGGGAACTGCAAATAGCTTAGTCTGGCTGGAGGGGTGTGTGTGTGTGTGTGTGTGATGAGAAACCTGGAAAGAGATAAACAAAGATTAAGGAGAGAACAGGCGTGAGATACTGAAGGGCTCTGCAGGCTGTACTATGATGTTTAAGCTATATCCTGAAGATATTTTATGTAACATTTAGAGATCTTTTAGTAAAGAGGTGAAAGCCGATTTTCTCTTCAGCCGCAATATGGAGAAAGGATTGGAGGAAGGGCACGATTAGTGGTAGGGAAAGAATAATGGAAACCTTGATGAAGAGAAACCCTGTGGATGGGGAGAGGTGGAGGGATCTGAGAGCGATTAGAGAGTGCAGTTGATGACAGTTTGGAGTTGGTTGGAAGGGAAGGGAAGAGCAGAAGTCAGGGGAGATGCTTGGGCATTTGGGAACTGGTCCCAGTAATATGTATTCTTGCAGGAAAATCCCATGGACAGAGGAGCTCGGTGGGCTACAGTTCATGGGGTCACAAAGAAACAGACACGACTGAACATGCATGCACCACCACACCTCCCAGTGATATGAGAGCATCCTAGGATGAGATGGGGCCTTCCCAGGTCACGGTGCCCATTCCTTTGCCTTTACATCAAGCTAGACTTGCCTTGCCCCAAACCCCAGCTTCCCTGGCCCCCACCTCAGAGGAGACAGTGATTTTCCTTTGCTGAAGTGTCTGTCTGCTGAGAGCCGTGTGGACACTGAGTTTCACTCTTAATATGTTTCTAGTGTGATTAGCAACTCACTGAATGGTTTCTTGGTGCTTTCATATCTGCTGCCTGTGAGTCCTTTTCCCTTCTAGGCCTGATCAAACAGAGGATGTAGAGAATTTCAAATACACTTTCCTTACACTGAAGAATAAAAGGATGTCAAAAATAGGCTTTGGGCACTTCTCTCATTTCTGCCTCTCCCCTTCTATTAAAAACGCAGAGAATGATGCTTATTACTACCAGGAATTTTCTTTTGAGGAAAATCATAGAAGGGGAGAGAAAACAGGGCTCAAGTAAACAGGTGTTACGTCTAAACCATTTTCCTTCTTGGAAGAGAGTAATGCTGAGCTTCAAAATAGAAGTGACCGCAGCATGACCTTTGCACATTTGATCCAGAAAAGAAACCCACTGTTCCAATTCCCTGATGGTGAGGAGGGTTTGCAGAGAAATAGTTGAGCAGTGCCTCTAGATTTTCTAAGGAAAATCTGAGAGCTAAGTCAGGGTCTCCTGACTAGGGGTCCTTGGCAGAGGTCCAGAAGTCTGAACAACTTTCGATATTTTCAAAAGGCTGACAATTACTGTTTTTGTGGCAGTGGTGATGGGGGGCAGGCTTTGGCTTTATGAGATGGCATGAGGTCATGGGGTAAGTAAACGTGAACGTGAATGTGAACGTGACGTCACTCAGTCGTGTCCGACTCTTTGTGACCCCATGGACTGTAGCCTACCAGGCTCCTCTGTCCATGGGATTTTCCAGGCAATAGTACTGGAGTGGATTGCCATTTCCTTCTCCAAGGGATCTTCCCAACCCAAGGATCAAACCCAGGTCTCCCGCATGGTAGAGAGGCGCTTTAGGCATTGTTGTGTGCTTCATATCGCATCTTACAGAAGGCCATCAACATCTGCCATACCTGCACCCAACAACTTATTACATCAATACAGGAGGCACCCACCTTGACTGATGCTAGGAAGGGTCTTCCCAATTGAGTAGTGAAGAGCTGTTCCACCTAACCATATGGGTGCCCTGAAAGGAAGAGCTAGAGAAAGACTTTAAAAAATTTTTTTATTTTCGAAAATAGTGAATTGATGTTCTCAGTTCAGTTCAGTTCAGTCGCTCAGTCGTGTCCAACTCTTTGCGACCCCATGCATCGCAGCACGCCAGGCCTCCCTGTTCATTACCATCTCCTGGAGTTCACTCAGATTCACGTCCATCGATTCTGTGATGCCATCCAGCCATCTCATTCTCGGTTGTCCCCTTCTCCTCCTGCCCCCAATTCCTCCCAGCATCAGAGTCTTTTCCAATGAGTCAACTCTTCGCATGAGATGGCCAAAGTACTGACTGGAGTTTCAGCTTTAGCATCAGTCCTTCAAAAGAAATCCCAGGGTTGATCTCCTTCAGAATGGACTGGTTGGATCTCCTTGCAGTTCAAGGGACTCTCAAGAGTCTTCTCCAACACCACAGTTCAAAACCATCAATTCTTCAATGCTCAGCCTTCTTCACAGTCCAACTCTCACATCCATACATGACCACAGGAAAAACCATAGCCTTCACTAGACGGACCTTAGTCGGCAAAGTAATGTCTCTGCTTTTGAATATACTAAGTTGGTCACAACTTTTCTTCCAAGGAGTAAGTGTCTTTTAATCTCATGGCGGCAATCACTATCTGCAGTGATTTTGGAGCCCAAAAAAATAAAGTCTGACACAGTTTCCACTGTTTCCCCATCTATTTCCCATGAAGTGATGGGACCGGATGCCATGATCTTCGTTTTCTGAATGTTGAGCTTTAAGCCAACTTTTTCACTCTCCTCTTTCACTTTCATCAAGAGGCTTTTTAGCTCCTCTTCATGTGGTTTAATCGATGTCAGTCATTATTTATTTTAATGTACACACCCCATCATATAACAGGGCTTTCCTGGTAGCTCAGAAGTTAAAGCGTCTGCCTGCAATGCGGGAGACCCAGGTTTGACCCCTGGGTTGGGAAGATTCCCCTGGAGAAGGAAATGGCAACCCACTCCAATATTCTTGCCTGGAGAATCCCATGGACGGAGGAGCCTGGTGGGCTACAGTCCACAGGGTCGCAAAGAGTCAGACACGACTGAGCCACTTCACTTCACTTCACTTCACTTCCCATCATATAATACTGGGTTCCCCTTTGTGTCTGTCTGTGTTCTTCTGGCACGACCACACTGATTTTGAAGACTTCTTGATTTCTTCTTATCTGATTTTTGCCCCAGATCTGGAATCAGCCATTTCTCCAAGGAACTCCGGTCTGAGACCATGACCTGGTCACCTGAGGTGTTCCTTGCTGTTGGACTGTCATTGCTACAGGGTTTTGTTTGTTTTCTTAAGTGTCTAGAACTGGGAAATGTGCATTTTTAAAGTGTTTTCACTGCTACTCAAGTTCAAATGTAACATTCCAAGGCTGTTAATTAACTTCTTGGATTTTGTATTTGTATGTCTTTTCTTTCATGGTGAAAGTCCTGTGTCCTAATAATACTAAACCAATCACTTACTCAGAGAAGGCAATGGCACCCCACTCCAGTACTCTTGCCTGGAAAATCCCATGGACGGAGGAGCCTGGAAGGCTGCAGTCCATGGGGTCGCTGAGGGTCGGACACGACTGAGCGACTTCACTTTCACTTTTCACTTTCACTTTTCACTTTCACGCATTGGAGAAGGAAATGGCAACCGACTCCAGTGTTCTTGCCTGGAGAATCTCAGGGGCGGGGAGCCTGGTGGGCTGCCGTCTATGGGGTCGCACAGAGTCGGACACGACTGAAGCGACTTAGCAGCAGCAGAAGTAGCAATCACTTACTCGCTTTATCTTAAATTTATAAAAAGCCACACTAGAGCATTATGGGTGTTAGTAATAACAGCACTGATGCTTATGGTTTTTATTCACCTTAGAATGTATCTCATTAGGTTATAGAGTCAAAATACTATGTTTTAAAGTCAATCGTAGTTCTCTTATCCATGGCATTATACCACTTACTTGAAACCTACTTGCTTGACATGTAGGTAGGCTTATATTTGACAATAGAAGCAAATCTGTGTATGCATTTATGTGTCTTTCCCCTTCGTGCATGAAAGACAGCATGCCATAAACACTGCTGACCACCTTGCTTTTTTCTGTCTTAACAATATATGCTGGAGGTTGCTCACTGACAGTATAAAGCCATTTTTTCCCACTTCTTTTTACAGTTGCACGAAACTGCATTGTACATCATAAACTGTGGATTACCATAGTTTATGAGTATTTGGATTGTTTCTAGCTTTTTGCTGTTATAAATACTACTGTAGTGAATAGCCTCAGGCATATATCAGCTAGTATTTTTGCAGCATATCTCTGGGATAGATTCCCGGAAGAAGGATCGCTGAGTCAAAGGGAGGTGCGTATGTCATTTTCCCAGCCTTTGCCAAATTCTTCTCCATGCATTTGGCATTCACAGCAGCCATCCATGAGAGTATTCTTTGCCTGAAGTCTTGCAACAGAATGTGTCATTTTGGAATGTTGTCAGTCTCAAAGGTGAGAAGCGGGATCTCTGCCTGGTTTTAGAGTTTCTATCACTTCTGTCATCATGATGGGCCGCCATTCTTTCTCCTGTGCTGACAGTAATTGCACGAGGACCAATGTCCAGGGCCCTGGTGGGGCATCTGGGTGTGTGTGCTCAGTCATGTCCAACTTTTTGCAACCCCATGGACTGTAGCCTGCCAAGTCCTCCATCCATGGGGATTTTCCAGGCGAGGATACTGGAATAGGTTGCCATTCCCTCTTCCAAGGGATCTTCCTGACCCAGGAATCAAACCTGCATCTCTGGTATCTCCTGCACTGGCAGGCAGATTCTTTACGACTGTGCCACCTGGGAGGCCCGGCGGTGGGGATGGTAGTGCTGAGGTCCAGCAGCATCGGGGCCCTCAGTGCAGCAAGTTGGGTGTGTCTTTTAGTGCATTTCTAGGCTGTTAGCTGTGACCTTGGTTCTCTTACCATTCAGGCAATTCTGTGAGCTGCTTAGTGTCTTTTTAACATAGCCTTATTCGTTTTAATCACCAAACTGGTTTTTAATGGCTTGTCCCTAATTGCCTGGAGAGAGAGAGAGAGTTGTCAGGGTCATTGAAGGCAGATGGAGTCCATTGACCTCTTAGGTGGCACAGCGGGGAGGGAATCAGATGAGAATGTGACACATGGGTGAAGGTGGCCTATAAAAGACACATAGGTCCCCCCTGGGACCCAGGTGTGGGCCATGTGAACTCTGATGAGTCATATTAGCAATTCTTTTCTGGTTGGAAGAAGCAAGCACTGGAAGAAGGGAGCAAAGTCAGAATGGTATGCAGAGATAGCTGCAAGTCTCTCTCTTACAGACATCACACATGTATACACTGAATATGTGCACTGTGGGCCAATGAAAACCTAATTTTAGCTGAAGAAAAAAGTATGCTATCAGCTCAAGGAAATGCTGGTTATCTCAAACAGTTCAGAAGCCTGGATTAGCAGTTCATTCATCTCTCCAACTGTCCACCTCTCCATTTATTCATTCACTCAAATCTCATATATATTCTGGAACTAACTACATGCGAGATACTATATTAAGTGTGGGGGGATATAGTGTTGAATAAGATGCAGTTCTTGACTTCAGTTTATATAGGAAAACAGATAATAGGCAGTTAAAATTGAGCGTGCCAAATGCTATGGTGGGGATAAGCCCAGTAAGTGGAAGTACAGGAATGCAGAATAATAATAAAAGTTCATATTTGGGGGGTACTTGCTACATGCCAGGCCCTTTATAGGTGTGAGATTAATTTTTAAATCAAGTTTATGAGGTAAGTACATTTTTTAACCCCAGGTTTACAGATGAGAACATTGAGGCACAGAGAACTTAAGCAGTTTGCTCAAGGACCCACAGCTGGACAATGAATGGGGGAGCCAGAACTTAGCGCTCTGTTTTAATAAGTGGGCTTGGATTATCTCTACCTTTCCTCAATATCCCCACCTCTCAGGAGGCCATGTTTTAAAAACAATCCTTGATTGAGGTCTGCTCAGTCCATTCCAGTGTGGTCTTCTGATCCTGGGGAGCCTGACACCTTCCAAGGTGAGCCCATTAATAGGCACTAAGGCTGTCTAGTCAAGGCTATGGTTTTTCCTGTGGTCATGTATGGATGTGAGAGTTGGACTTTGAAGAAGGCTGAGCACCAAAGAATTGATGCTTTTGAACTGTGGTGTTGGAGAAGACTCTTGAGAGTCCCTTGAACTGCAAGGAGATCCAACCAGTCCATTCTGAAGATCAGCCCTGGGATTTCTTTGGAAGGAATCATGCTAAAGCTGAAACTCCAGTACTTTGGCCACCTCATGCGAAGAGTTGACTCATTGGAAAAGACTCTGATGCTGGGAGGAATTGGGGGCAGGAGGAGAAGGGGACGACAGAGGATGAGATGGCTGGATGGCATCACGGACTTGATAGATGCGAGTCTGAGTGAACTCCGGGATTTGGTGCTGGACAGGGAGGCCTGGCGTGCTACGATTCATGGGGTCGCAAAGAGTCGGACACGACTGAGCGACTGAACTGAACTGAACTGAAGGCTGTTTCCAGCAGCACACTCTGGCTATAGGAGTATATGACATAGAGGGATATTTAATGGAATGGGAAGATGTTTACTATTTTTATTAAATCAAAAAGTAAAACAGAATGTGCAATGTATAATATAAGCCTAATTTTTTAAAAAAAGTTTGTGTATATACAGAGGGAGAGTGTTACAGATGATTTTCTCTGGGTAATGGAATTTTATGTGTTTTCAATTGAATTCTTTTTGCTTGTTTGAATCTTCTTAATATTCCACAATCAATATGTGATACTTTTATAAAGAGAAAAGAAATACCCTATATTGATGTATTCTGCCTTTTACTACAGGTTGTCTCATTTTACATTAAATCATCAGCCACTAATGAAAACAGCCAGACAAGAAAGGCCGCGTGTGGCATGTTTCCATTTATGTGAAATGACTGGTAGATTACTGGTTGCCAGTGATCAGGGTCGGGATCAGGGTCAGGGGGTGACTGCTAATAAGTATGGGGTCCTTTTTGGGGGGAGGTGATGAAATATCCTAAATTTAGATGGTGGTGATGGTTACCCAACTCTGTGAATATATTAAAACCCACTGAATTGTACACTTTAAAAGAGTAAATTTTATGGCCTCTGAATTATCTCAGTGTTGACTTTTAAAAAAATTATGAATTAGAACCAAAATGTGCAATCAATCTGGAAGGTCATTACTAAATATACGCAATATATCATAATACTTTTCAGGTTACTGATGATACATGAGATAAGCATCCTTGTAAAAAAATGTGAAAAATTTACAATCAGCAAGAGGTTTCTCCTTTAGCACAGACAGGAATGTAATTTAGATTTGGTTTTAATGTAATAATAAGCATTTGCTGTCAGTCTTAAATTTGGGGGTATTTTCATCAATATTATTTGCTTTGTAAAACATAATGATTAAAAGTAAGTTTAAATAGCATTGTATTTTATTGAAAATTGAAGTTCATAATTATGACCAGAAGCTAAATTGTTTTAAAACAAGCCATCAACCGCTAACCTGGAAGATGGTTCAGACCATCGCCTAAATTCCTCAGTCTGAATGCTGGTGACTCTAGCATTTTCCTAGGGATGAGCATTTTTCCCTAAGGGCACCTTTCTGAGTCCAGATGCTCTCAGGTGAGACAAGATCCTGGCAAAGTCCACAGTTTCTCACGCAACCCATCAGAACCCACATGTGCTTAATCGAACACCCTCTGCTTGGAAATGTTTCAGGTTGCACCATCTTTGAAAACTGCAAGACGTGCCGAAACGGCTCCTGGGGGGGTACCCTGGACGACTTCTACGTGAAAGGGATCTACTGTGCAGAGTGCCGTGCAGGCTGGTACGGAGGAGACTGCATGCGTGAGTAATCCCTGACCCAGCTCCGACTCTAGCACAGGCTCCTTTAAAGCCTCACCTTGCCGTGGACTAAGGCTTCTTTTGTTGGACTCTTTGAGTTCTGGAAAGCTTGTGGCCAGAAGGCTTTCTAGGTAAGACTATAAGAAACAAAGATGTGTTTCCTTCTGCTGGGTGTGGATTGTGGACGTCTGTTTGGAATTGGCCACGGGAGGTTTCTGTCTCCTCTTAAATCTTCCCCTGTCTCCTGAATGAAGCCAAAGCATTCTGCACACAAGCATGCCTCGTGTCCATTCCAGAAGCAACTGCATGCTGTCATTGGTCAGCAGGCAGTGAATAAGGCTTCAAAAATGTTGTCTGTAGTGCATTTTAAATATGAATTCCTATTGGAAAACTTCTTAAATCCTGAGTTCAACTCTTGGAACCCACATCAACCTGTCAGCATGCCACTTGTCCCAGGAAAGGGATTCTTTCTGGGTTCTGCTTGATCTCCAAGGATTGCTTAATCTTTATTAGTGCTCCCCTCTGTGTCAATAATCCTTTGAAAATGGAGTGGAAATCTAAGCTGTCTCTCAGTTTAAGATTCCCCCATGCAGCAACCCAGTGGTGAATATCACTCTGAGCGGCAGGATCTGGAGCAATGTATAAACTGTTATTATTTTGTTAAGCCTATTTTACATGTTCCCCATTTAAATTAGAAGCAATCAGGATGGTTTTAGACTCTCATTAATTTTACTCTTACGAACGATATTTCCAGTCCACAGAGATAGAGGATGGAGTGTTATTGGTATTTCTTGCCTGATCAAACATGTAGCAAAAACTCAGGGGTCTAGGGCAAAGGGTAAGGAAAATAGCTAAGACCCCTAAGTCTGTGGGATTTCGGGGTCTGTGTGATTTCAGACCCCTTGTCTCACCTACCTCCTACTGGTGGACTTGTCCTGTAGCTTTGTTTTCTCTGCAAAGCAGCATATGAAGTCTCTAATGATAGCAGAGTGGAAGGGAAGCTGAGGCTTGAGAGAACCAAAATTTGGGGAGAGCCACCTGGTGAATGAGGAAATGCACCAGCTAGCAAAAAGTTAAAGCATGCCCAAGCATGGCCGAGGACCCAGTTGACGCTAGAACTAATGTGTAGGTGATGCAGCCTGGACAGGTGGGTGATGCTCACCGGCAGCATGGTAGCAGAGTAGAATAAAAGCAGTCATGTGGTTGACCTAAGAGTTGGCAGAGACACGACTGTCCAGGGGTCCAGCGTGGGCAGGACACAAAACCAAAATGAACCTGGTAAAGAAAATAGAGACTGGAGGTGTCGATGAGATGGAAAAGCAGGCTTAGTGGTAATAAAGCCACTGAACATGTAGATGAAAGAGGTATTGTGGTCAGAGAGTAGAATTTCTAAGTTAAAGCTTTCACAGGTGGCGGTGATAGAGTATTCATATGTATTAGTCAGTTTTTGCGGCATAAGAGTCAACCTCAAAAGGATAGATGTGTATTTTTCTCTGTCATGCGTCTGTGAGTTGGCTGGGGTTTAACTGATGTCAGCTGGGTTGGCCTGGGTTGAACTCTAGAGTTCGGAGCTCAGACCACAGCGGGCAGTTTGCGGTGTGATCTGCTTCGAGTGTGTCACAGAAGCGCAAGCAGTCAAGCCAAACACACGGCCACATTCATGGCCTCTGGTATCATCACATTCACTCGTATTCTAAGGAAGTCACGTGGCTGAGCCACAGATCAGTCAAGTATGAGAGTATATTCCGTCTCAAAGGAAAGGATACAAATATTTTCTGAACAATACTCTAAACACTGTGAGTGAGTTTGTTTAGAGGACAGGGCAGAGAAGGGGAAGAATATTTGCATGCAGGAAGTCAAAGACAGAGGGCTGCATTTTCCCGAAGAAATCCTGTCGATGTATCTTTCCAAATAGTACCTGTTGGTTGAGTCTTGGGTTTAGCCTCAGCTCAACAGCCGACTGTGTAGGTCTGTTTGGTCTGGATTGGTGATGGTTTCCATGTATAGGATCAAACTTTCTCAAAGACAGCAGAATTGGCTCAGGGCAATGGGTCACCACCACTAGGCAGGCAAAGTGGAGCACGCATGCCCCCATTCATTAAAAAGAAGTAATGAATAAATCTACCCATCCATTCAAAAATAGTGAAGGACAGAGAAACCTGGCGTGCTGCAGCTCATGGGGCTGCTAAGAGTTGGACACAACTTAGCAACTGAACAACAAACCACAATCCATTCAGAAAATGTTTCTTGAAAGAATGCTTCTATGTGCAATGATGAGCAAGACAGATGTAGTCACTGCCATGTTAGAACCTGAAATTTAGAGGAGACAAAAAGAATATGGTCAATGCTATGAAACAAACAAAGCAATGATCATACTCCTGTTCCATTCTGTGTTGGTTCAGTTATGCTTGTTCAATTCCACGGTGAAAGCCCTATTCCATGCAGTGTATGTTTCCCTGATCACAGCCACATACACAAAGAGAGCATTTCTTACGGATCACTAGGCAGGTCACCAGGGGAAACAGGGAACCCTCTGTGAGTTTACAATACCTTCGTGGAAACAGGACTTGACCATAAGAAGACATCAATATGATGTTATTAGTTTCTCATCACCTACAGCTCATACTAAATACATGTAAGGGGAATTCACAGGCGGAAGTAATTCATTTCAGTATTTGTTGACTGTCTGCCCTGCTGTCTAGGCAGGCAGGATGCTGCCTGCCTCTATTCAGGGGCAGCTGAACACTTGGGTGGTCTGTGCATGGCTGGGGCAGTGCTGGAGCCATGTGGCAGTGCAAGCATTTGCCCAGTAGATGGCGCCCAAGTGATCCTTTCAGATCGTTTAATTCTGGAGGAGGAGGGCTTCTTGCTGAACACCGTTGTAGAACCCGGGCACTTTTTCCTGAGTGCCATATAGAACCTTAGAAGAAAGGAGGAGTGCCAGGCAAATGCCAGAAAGGATCACGCATGTTTATATTTTAATTATAGACCTTTCAGTACTGAGCAGACGTGGTAGCACCTTTATTTGCTCACTGTCCTTGACAATGCTCGTCACAGATGGTTTTAATCCAACTCTTTATGGTCTTAACATCCATTATGTGATCGATTCATTAATAACCATTGACAAGTTACATTAAGCAAGAGAACTGGAGAAGGGCTGGAGGTCACTGAGCCCAGGGGAAAACTTTCTTCACATTTTCCTGGCCAGGAAAGATTGCTTTAGTAATCGCAGAATATTCAGAAGAGTGATCCCTTTTTTCTTCAAGTTTTTATTTTGATAAGTTTTAAATACACAGAGTTGAAAAAATACTACATTCATTCTTTACCTGGATTCACCCTTTATTATCATTTTCCCACATTTGTCTTCTCTCTCTTCTTCTGTACAGTGAGCACATGAATTTTCATTTTCCCCCCCTTAATCCTGTCATCCTCTTTTTGATGCTTAAATTGTCCCAGAATTGGCCGCCAAAGTCCCTTTAATATAGTTTGCTGCATCGTTCTGTGAGCACTTCCTTGCTTCTTGGCACTGTCCCCACCCCCTCAGTGTTTCAAATGTACAAGTCCTGAAATCAGCCATTTCTCCAATTCTGGTTCCTTTTGTGGGGAATGATATTTAGGAACTGTGATCTGGTGCTGGCAACGAGAGGCACTGATCTTTAAAGGTAAAATCAAGGCATCCTTTCAAAGCTTCTTAAACTGGAAAGTTGAGTTCTTAAGTGCAACCACTCTGCAGTCTTCCAGAGTGAAGTTTATTTAACTTGGCCTGCAGATCAAGTTCCTAAGCCACTAAATGAGATGAGCAGGAGCGGGCCCGAGAGCCTCCCGGATGTCACGCTTCTAGGTAGCACCGAAGTGAGGCCAACACTTCAGGCCCCGAAGGGTCACGGGGAGGTAGGAAGGTTAGGAGAGCAACCTAGACGAGAGAGGGCTTATGGGGAGAGTTTAATAGGCCTGTAATACTTTTCATTTCCTTAGTCATATTGTACATAGACACAGAGGAGCAGAGGAATGGGCCATCAGTGGTGACCGAAATGTGGGGTTGGAATATCAGAGAGGACCACGATTTGTGCTGGCTGGTCCAGGAATGATTGAGAGTCAGTGAGAAAGAGAGGGAGAAGGAGAGAGGGAGAGAAGGAGGGAGCAAAAGAGAGAGAGAAGGAGAAAGAAGGAAGCAGGGAAGGGGGGGGAGGGAGAGAAAAGGCCCACAAAGCTGGGAGTCTGATTTACTCATCTCTGGAGCTGTACTGCTGGGGAAGAATAGAGTCGCCTGGGTGGAGTTACTGAAAGCTGGCTCACAGAAGTCTGGGCTTTTGTGTCCTGACACCCCCAGGAAAGGAGCAGTGCTCACCTGGGTACAAATCGAGGATGGTATTCAGTGCAGTTCAGTTGCTCAGTCGTGTCCGACTCTTTGCAACCCCCATGAATCGCAGCACGCCAGGCCTCCCTGTCCAGCACCAACTCCTGGAGTTCACTCAGACTCACGTCCATCAAGTCAGTGATGCCATCCAGCCATTTCATCCTCTGTCGTCCCCTTCTCCTCCTGCCTCCAATCCCTCCCAGCATCAGAGTCTTTTCCAATGAGTCAACTCTTCGCATGAGGTGGGCAAAGTACTGGAGTTTCAGCTTTAGCATGAGTCCTTCCAAAGAAATCCCAGGGCTGATCTCCTTCAGAATGGATTGGTTGGGTCTCCTTGCAGTCCAAGGGACTCTCAAGAGTCTTCTCCAACACCACAGTTCAAAAGCATCAAGTCTTCGGATGGTATTATGTGGTGGTTAACAGCTGGGCTTGAAACCAGGCTTTTAATCTGCAAGACCTGGATTTTAATCTGTTTCATGACTCCTTCTGTGACTTTGGCAATGCTACCCAATCTTTGTAAATCTCAGCTTCCTCATTTACAAAATGAGGGAAATAACAGTGCCCCATCAGAGGATTTAATGAAGGATTAATGTGAGGGTTAAATGAAGTGCTATCTATGAAATTCCTTAATAAGGAGTCTGGAACATAGTAAGTGCTTGGTAAATGGTAGCTGCTATTCGTATTATTACTAAATCAGAGCCTTGAAGGGCGCTCTTTCTCTTTTCTTTGTTGGGAAGGAAATCAACATGGGGCCACAGAGGAAAAATAATAAAAGAGAACTCCCTAACAAACAAGAGGATAATACGCTGGTCATGAGGAGATCAGGGCTTCCCGGGTGGCCCCAGTGGTAAAGAATCCATCTGCCAATGCAGGAGATGCAGGAGACGTGGGTTTGCTCCCTGGGTCGGGAAGATCCTCTGGAGGAGGAAATGGCAGCCCACCCCAGTATTCTTGCCCAGAGAATTCCGTGGACAGAGGAGCCTGGCGGGCAACAGTCCACGGGTCACAGAGAGTTGGACGCGACTGAGCACGGACACGTGGGAGGCTGCTTTCCAGGACAAGTATTGTATATGTGGTGAATAGCATTTCATACTTTATGTGCTGAAGTTCTTGATTCTAGAGAATGAACGTTTGAACTTTTGCAGATGATTTTGTTATTAAAGAGCTCATTGATTATTGCTCAACTTCTGGTTTGGGTGGAGAGGGACATGAAAAAAGCCTTCCTTCCTCTTCAAACAGCAAAAAATCACTCTGTAAATCAAGGGAAATTCAGAATTTACTTTAAAGCCATCACGTATCTATGAACACAGAATCTATAAGAAACTAAACTCCATAGGAAAGAGCTCTTCCTAGGAGAGCAAGTGATCCAGGATACATCTTACCTGAGGCCAGCTACCGAGGTCAGGGCAGGGCAGGTGAAGGCCTGCCTGAGAAGGAGGAGGACCCAGCCAGACGTGGGATGAGCCTATGGGCTGGCCTATTGAACTTGCATCTAAAAAAGACCCCCAAACAAAGATTACCCTATCCACTGAGACTTCTCGGTGAAATTTTGTTGAGCAAGCAGAGGCTGGGGTGAGGCTAGAGAGCAGAAGATCTTGGGATATTGTGGTCATTTTCCAGTTTCAAAAATTTGTCATCTCAGAGTCTAGTGGTCTCACAGGCTCAAAGATTTCTGACCTTACAGTCATGGAAGTGCTGGAAGTTGGGCAGGGAGAATGTTCAAAATCAAAAATAAGTTTTCTAAGGTTCCCACTGCTTGACTTTCAAGATGCTTCTGGAGGGATTATAGCCTCAGTCCTGCCCCAAACCAGCTTGCTTCCTGATTTGATCAAATTGATCAGTACCTCATTCTACCTGCCTAATAGAGGAAAAGATATTACCAGTCAAAAGAAAATATGTCTTTTCTGTTGTGACTAAGCAAGAAGAGAATAGGACCAATAGTCGAGAGAAGGATCAGTCAAGAGAAACACACCACATGGGATCAAATATTAGAATTTTCAGACAAGGAGTTTTAAATAATTTTAAAATGAATATATTAAAGAATCTGCAGGAAAAGGTAATTATAATGGATGAAGAGATGAGAAAATTGAGAATAGATTTAGAAAGCATTAATAAGAACCAAAAGGAAATCTCAGAACTGAACACATTGTAATATTTGAAATTAAAAAATCATCAGAGGGGATTAACAGCTGATTGATCACGATGGAAGACAGGATCAGGGAATTTAAATACAGGTTGGTAGAAATCAACCAAACTGAAGCACAGAGAAAAAAGAAAAATATTTAGTTGTCTAATTTTTTATGCTGCTCTAGCCCAGTCCTTGACTTTTGAATTGGATCATTAGGGTTATGTTAGTGTATGCTTTTTTGATGAAGATTGTGATGAATCTGGGGGAGAAAAACCTTTTTGCAATAAAGTGGTAGATGGTATTTTTGCTGGACAACTGTTTCAACTGAATGGATAGACCATTTGGTATGGGATTGGGAAGAGGATGCAAAAATGGTTTGATTGGGCAGGAAGAGGCTTGATTTAATTGGCAGAGTCATTCATTCAGTTAATAATTAAGCACATATTTCACGCATATAAAGGTGAGCAAGACATACAAAGGTCCTTGCTTTCACGGAACTGTGTCATGGAGGAGACACACACTTAAGCAACCATTGTAAAGTATTAGATTGATTGGAATTAGGCCAGATCACAGGGTGGGCCATGAAGTCATTTCTAGAAACCTAATGAAGACGTGAGCCCCTGGTTAAAAGCTATCACTTATTATGAGCCAGACATTGCTCTAAGTACCTTCATGTAAGAACCATTCATCCTCATCCAGCCTTTTACAGGTGAGGGCATCGAGGCTCAGAGAGGCTGAGTCACTTTACCGCTTGCTGTCCTGCAGCTGTTACGTGGCAGAGCCAAGATGCCAGTTCAGAACCTGGACCCCAAAGTCCAGTCCCTTCCTCTGTACTAAGCTGCTTCTTGAAGTGAGAGGCCCTTGAGGTCTTCACTCCAAGTGCCTGTCTGAGGGATGAGCAGGTCAGGGTAGGATGAACCAAATCACATGGACGGTATCAGCTTCCTTCTTGCTTCTGGTCTGGTGTGTGGGTCATTCCCATGTCATCATCCAGGCTTTTGTTCTGCCATCCCTGTCTAGGCTCCTGGGCCTCAAGGCTTTAGAGCTTTAGCCATTGATGTAAACAGGCTCTTAGGAGACCTGGAGCAGTGGATCAGAACCTGGGCTGTCACCTGTGATTCTTTTGCCAAATTTGTGTCTCAGATTCAGACAATACTTGAAAAATGACAGTGTTAGCTGCCATTTATTGTTTATGTGTGCTAAATGCTTCACATACAGTAACTATCTCATTTAATCCTTAAATAATAAATCAGCAACAACAGTATGGTTGTAGGTACTCCTGTTATTTCCAAATGAGGGACACTCAGCTTGGAAAATCTGAAGTTGTCTGGGCTCACACAGCTAGGAGAAATCTGAACTGAGATTAGGACCTGGTCTGGCTTCCAGGGGCTTCCCAGGTGGCACTAATGGTTAAAGAGCCCGCTTGCCAATGCAGGAGACATAAGAGACATGGGTTCGATCCCTGGGTTGGGAAGATCCCCTGGAGGAGGGCATGGCAATCCACTCCAGTATTCTTGCCTGGAGAATCCCCTGGACAGAGGACCCTGGGGGGCTACAGTCCACAGAGTCAGACGTGGCTGAAGTGACTTAGCATACCCACACACGCCTGCATCAGTGGTTAGGACTCCAGGCTTTCATTGCTGAGGGTGTGGGTCAATCCCTGGTCAGGCAGCTAAGATCCTGCAAGTTGTGAAGCATGGCCAAAAAAAAAAGGAAGCTATCAGAGTTCTTTCTTTAGTCCTCCCTGCCCCCAGCCAAGAGGAAAGATTAAAAAAAAAAAAAAAAATCCACTGCTTCTCAGAAGCGCCCCTCCCTCCTTTCTCCCCCAGCTGGAGATAAGGACACTTGTCAGAATGCTGGGGGTGTTCACTGCTGTTGGGAAGCTTCCAGCTCTCGTTCTAGTTTGGAAATTCATGAAGATTTCCTTTCAGCTCTGTCGAAGCAGAGTCTATCCAGCTCTCTCTCCTGTTTGAGTTTGCAGCAAGGATAGGGGAGGAGGCAGGGTTGGAGATGAGTCCAGGATTTGAGATCCCAGGGGCCAGTCTGGCGTGGCTGGCAAAATTTCCTACGTACACACACGCATGCACATGCACACCTCTTCCCTTGCAGCCAGACGTGGTCAGGGAATCCGAACACGTCGTCCGGGCCCTTGCCACTCCCGTCTTTCAGCCCCAGGACCACCTGCTTGGCTGGCCAGCCACACTTCATTGGCGGGGACACTTGGCTGTGTTCAGCCCTAGACAGAGGGTGCAGTGAGTCTGCCCTGCAACCGGCTCCTCGGACTCCCCATGGGGGTGGGAGTGAGACGGGGGCTGAAGGAGGCCCTTGGTGTGAGGAGGGCATGGGGTCCTTCTCCTTTGCCCGGTGCCCACTAACTGCACACCGCTGCCCCCCCCCCACCCCCGCAAAGCACATTTCTGAGAAGTGGCCTCTGTGTCTCTGGCTGCTTGGAACTTGCACCCTGTCTTGAGGCCGACTCTGGCCTCCCCTCCAGAGTGAGAAGGGAAACATCATGAAGGTCCTGGCTTTTGTGTGGTTGGGAATCCTGGCTGTTTCTGAAGGACAGCCCCTGGTTTCCAGGAGCCAGTGGTCTCACATCTCACGTGGCCAGGGGCCAGCGCCCAGATCGGGGGTGGGTCCCCAGGTACTCCCCAGGCATCATGAGACCCTCGGGCTGGCCAAAGCCTGCTGGCTCCCCCGGATCTGAGAGCGGGAGAGAGGATCTGAGCGTGACACTGCTGTCTGATTCCAGGGAGGAAACCAGAAGCTGGCTGGCAGCATCTGCTGCCGGTTCTAACTTGGGGTCCATGCGGGAGGTTTGCTGCGAGCTGGGACTTAACACCTTGTGGTGGGGAAGCTGCCAGTCCCTGGGGGGGGGGGGGGGGGGGCGGAGGCTGTGCAGGAAGGTTTCTTTTTTTGTCTCTCACACCCAGTGTATCACTTCCGTAGCCGGGCAGCAGATGGGCGGACGGGGGCGATGAGGAATGTGAGGTGTGCAGGAAGAAGGCACGTGCATTTCCAATAGCTGGAGGGGCAGGGGGACGGGCAAAGATTCAATGTATTTGGGAATGGGGGTGGGAAATCCTGCCGCTTCAAAATGGTGCGGGAGAAGGCTGGGTCAGGAAACCCTAAGACAGATCCAGTGCTGGCACTAGACGGATTCAAGTTCAAGTCCCTGATCTGCCACCAACTAACAACGGCTAGCATTTGCTGGCTTTTCTGCTAAGGGCTTTCTGTGTGCATAATCTGATTCACGTCTCACAAAACGAATGGGGTAGATGCCAGTTTTATTCCCATTTGGCTCAAGTGTGGTGAGGTTCTGAGAGATGCTGTAACTCACCCAAAGCCACACAGCCGGTGACTCTAAGATTGAGACTCATACTGACAGGGGACTCCGACGTCCCATCGCAACCACTGCTCCACAGTTAGAACAGTCATCTGCCACCTTCCGACTTCCTGGCTGTGGGCCATGGGGATACCTAACTTCTCCCATCCTTAGGGTTCCTTGTCTGGGGGATGGGGAAATAAATGTCATTCGCCCAGCTTTCTTTTCTTAACTTTTTATTTTATATTGGAGTATAGCCAAGTAACAATGTTGTGATAGTTTCAGGTGAACAGCACAGCAGCTCAGCCATACATATACCTGTGTCCATTCTCCCCCAAACTCCCCTCCCATCCAGGCTGCCACATACCATTGAGCAGAATTTCCTGTATATACAGTAGGACCTGGTCGTTATCCATTTTAAATATAGCCGCATGTAGTGTATTCCCTTAGGAACTGTCTGTAAATGTGCAAAATGTGAAATTAAGGCGCGTGTGATGCCTGCTTAGTCGTTCCAGTTGCGTCCGACTCTCTGCAACCCTATGGACCATGGCCTGCCAGGCTCCTCTGTCCATGAGTGACTAGTAAATACTCCGCCAGGAGCCTGGCTGTCCCTCCTGGGCCAGGCCTATTTTCTCCTCACTCCTCTCTCTCCTATCCACCCCCTCCCCAAGGATGAACTAAACCAATCTCTCCATCTACCTCAGCTATCTCCAAGCTTTCTCGTGAGGATTAAACCAGAGAATGTGTGTAAGCCTTTTAGCCAGTCCCTGGCCTGTCGCAATGCCATCGTTCATTCATTCAACAGCTCTTTATTGAGCAGCATGTGTTCTGGGCCGGTTTCCATTCTAGGTGTACAAACTAGAGGAGTGCTATCTCTACCAAAGGGAGAAGCAAATGAGTTAGAAAATTTCCAGTAGCGATATCCACCATGAAGAAGACAAAATCAAGTAACGGCAGTGACCGCAGAAGTATGAAGATCCATTTTAGCTGGGTGGTCCAGGAAGGCCTCTTTGAAGAAGTGGCAGTTGAGCTTAATTCCCAGAGGAAGGAGACGTGGAAGAGGATGAACCTTCTAGGTTAAGGGAGCAGTGGGTGTGAAGCCTGGAGTTGGGACAGGAAGGGGGCCGTGTGGCTGGCTCAGAGTGAGGACTGGGTGGGTGGTGGTGGAGGCTGAACAGAGGGCAGGGCCGTGGGTGCTGCGGGGAGGTGAGCTACAGGGCACAGTCTTTGGAGGGGCGAGCCGAGAGAGTAATGTGACCTAATTCATGTATTTAAGCGGTAGCTTTGGCAGCTATGTGGGGAATGGAAAGTTGGGAGGAAAGGATGGATACAAGGAGGCTGGGATCACAGAGAGACGATGGAGGCCCGGCCAAATCAAGAGACTCACGTGGAAAGGGGCGAGAGATGCTTCCCACGCAGAAATAGAAGCAATAAACATCCTAATGATGAGATGACTTGGGCAACCTGGCAGTTAATCTTGCAAAAATCACACGCCTCAGACCTCAGGCTTATTGAAAACAGAGTTTGGGCTGTATTCCTACCCCTGTAGAAATATTACCACCATCATCTTGCCATGAGGCACTGTGCACTGATGTTCATGGTTTTCTTTTGAGCTTGGGAATTTATTGGGGGAGGTCATTAACGGCAACTTGAAGGTCTGGAGTTTATGATGGCAGACTGAGTTCCGTGTAGATAGGGTTAAATAAGCTTTTCCTATAAAGGGGTGGGTAGTAAATAGTTACATTTTTGTGGATTCTACTGTCTTGTTTTGCAGCTACTCAAGTCTGTCATTGTGGCTGGAAACCAACTTTACACGATGCATTAAAAATGTATGTGGCTTTGTTCCAATAAAACTTCATTTAAAATATAGGCAGTGAGCTGGATTTGGCCCATGGATCATACTTTGCCAACTCTGGCAGAAAATATAGTTTATTTACGTGATCGAGATAATTTTTTCCCTACAACTAGGGTACAGACCTCTGCTTATCTTGACACTAGAAGATGTGATCTATGATGTAATTGAATGGAGATTCTGTTCTGTACTTTTCAAATCTTGGGGATTCCTTGGAACAGACTCAGGAGACCAAGGTGATAATGAGGATGGAGGGCTTGGGGTCCCAGCTTCTACTTCAACCAGGACCCCCTCTTGGATTCATTGGTTTTAAGTTAAATTGGTGGTCTTCACAAGAGTTTGGGTGGGGGGGGGGGGGAAGAAAAGGTCTTGGGAGCTAGAAAAAAAATTGAAAATCACTACTCCAGTTGGACTGGTTGGAGTTCATGTCCAGCTTCTGGTATTTGCATTAGACAGGTGCTTCCCTGGTGGCTCAGATGGTAAAGAATCTCCCTGCCATGCCGAAGACCTAGGTTCCATCCCTGGGTCAGAAATATCCCCTGGAGAATGGAATGGTTACCCTCTCCAGATTCTGGCCTGGAGAATTCCATGGACAGAGGAGCCTGTTGGGCTACAGTCTATAGAGCAGCAAAGGGTCAGACAACTGAGCGACTAATGCTTTCACTATTGCATAATTGCTCATAGAACAAATTAATACATACATTTTCTAATTGGATGGAGGCACATAAAAAGGAGTTGCTTTGGGATTATGTGTGTGGAGTAGAGGGTGTATAGGGGACACAGAGCAGAGGGGCTTACGTACATTTAGATGCTGAACAAAGGCCACAGTGTCCCAGGTAGAGCTGCTGGGAGGGCCTACTTTCTGAGCCTTGTAAGGTGGCGGCAGCAGGCTGGTGTGTGGCAGTCTTGGAGAGTGGATTGGACCTCACATTCAGACACAGCTAGGTTTTAAATCTCTGCTCTGTCACTTATTAGCTAGACAAATTATTTAATCTCTGGTTATCTATTTTCCATCTGGAAAACTGGAATGATGCTATTTCCCTTCTCAAGCCGTTGGGTTAAATGAATGAATAATTCATTGCCAGTTGCCAAGCATATCACCAGGGGCTTGAGAAATAGAAATATCCTTCTCCATTCTGTTTTCAGGGGTGTGGGGTGAGCTCAGAGGCTTTGAGACCTTTTACCATCTCTTTCCTGTTGACTCCAATTTCCATGCCTCAATCTTCTCTTCTCAGGATGTGGCCAGGTTCTACGTGTTCCAAAGGGTCAGATTTTGTTGGAGAGCTACCCCCTGAATGCTCACTGTGAGTGGACCATTCACGCCAAACCTGGATTTATCATCCAACTCAGGTAAGGGGCTGGGGTCAGAATTATGGAACCTGAGGTTTAAGGAAGTGCAATAGCAAAACCAAAGGTCCTGGATCCTAGTAATCAGGGCTAACCATCTACATTTTATTCTTGAAAGCAGAAAATGTATATTAGAGCCTTTCCCATTACCTCTTAGTGATTTTGTGGGATAAGGCTTGGGTAAGACTACCACCAATTAAATGCTTGTCCTTCACTGACTGCAGACAGTGGGGCTCAGGTGACGATGACCCCAGGAAGACACCAATATGATGGAACACAGCACTGAGGGCAACCTGCCCACCCATAACTGTGACCAGGTCACCTATTCACTTAGTACTGGCTGCATTCTATGGAACGGGAGGAAATAAGGCCAGGCCTAACCTTTAAGGACTTTGTACTCTAGATTGGGGTTTATGCTTGTCACAGCTTCTTTCGTTGCTGTTCTCAGAAACCAACCACCACCTCCACAACCAATAAACCGATTCTTTCATTTGTGTGGAAGATAAGCCATTCATCTTATGGAGCACTGGGGTCCACACAAATGTTTAATTTATGCCATGGACTCAGTTGTAACTAGAGATAAATAACACAAGTGCATCCTACTTTGTGAGAACTGTTCACTGTTGCATCCGGGAGCCTGGAACAGGACATGGTACACACGACAGGTGCTCGATAGACCCTTCCTGCATTAAAAAAGTTGAAAGATCTGCTCCCTGCTTCCAGTGTTTCTCCTCTCTCCTAGCAGACACCTCTACTCTTCCTCTTTAGGAAAGCAGAGTGGCCCACTCAGCTCAGGACTTCTAGGGACGTTATCCACCTAGCTTTTCCCTTTTCTAACTCATGGAGACGTTGGTGGTGATAGAGATCTCTAATCTTCTAGAGCACAGGCTTCCAGTCAGTGTTTTCTGGGTGGATTGATGCACCCAGATGTTGCCATATGTCAGCTGGCTCCTCGATGGCAGTGTGTCGTGCAGGAGGGGCAACACTGTACCCCACATTGAGAGGATCCAGGACTCAGGTCCCTTTCCCAACCCTCCTCATCAAAGCCACCCTTTAGTTGCTGGTCTTCTTGTTCCCTGAGGTCCTGGGGTGTTAGGATTAAGGTTCAGTAAGTGAACCTTCCCAGAGGAAGTTCAAGGAACAAGTGAGAGGCTACACCATTCTGCTGAATGGGCTCCAGGCTGGACCTTCCAGTGTGATAAGGACAGTTTTGGATGCCACAGGCTAATTTTTCAGCAACTCAGGGACCAGGACAAATGGTCCCCTCAGAGGCCTCTGAAGAGCTTCTCCAAGACCCAGGATGAAATCAGCCCCACCTCCCCAACTCCACCAACCAAAACTCCAAAATGTTGGAGCGGTTGAGCAGCACATCACCTGCCCAGGAAAGGGCCCTAGGGAGGCACAGAAGTATATAGGTTTCTTCCCTGCAAACCTGGACCTGCTGGCCAGGGACAGTTATAAGGATGGAAATACTCTGCAGCCTAGTGTCCAGCCCCAAAGCTGGTCGTCATCCCTGGTGTTCCCTTTTCCATTGCCTACCACAGCCAGGTCACCAGAGAATCTATTTACTCAGCTGTAAAATCATCTCAAGTCTTTCCACTGTCTCTACTACCAAAATTCTACTTTGAACCGCCACCGACTCTTACCTGGATTCTCTTGTGGCCTAACTGGCTTCCCTGCCTCCACTCTTGCTGGCTCTGCCATCTCCTCTCTTCAGAGTGACTGGAGTGACCCTTTAAAATCCTCTCTCAACTTATCATTCTGTTGGTGAAACCTTCCAGTGGTTTCTCTCAAGCTTGGAATAAAATTCAAACTCCTCACCGTACAAAACGGCTCCTGCTCTCCTCTCTGACCTTCGTTCATACCATTCTCCCAGGTATGCACCGCCTGGCAGTGTAGCATCCCTGCCTCCTTTCATTTCCTCAGATATGCTCATGACTACCAGGGCCTTTGTACTTACAGATTCTCCTGCTGGACCGCCCTTCCCCATGACCTGCACACGGCTGGCTCCATTTCATCAGTTAAGTGTCTACCCAGATATGTCCTTGACCATGTATGTAGAAAGCTTACCCACCCAGTCACTCTCCATGCTCTCACTTGCTCTGTTTTTCTTAGGACTTAACACTCTCTACAGTTCCCTCGTTTTCTGGTTTCCTTGCTTTTTGTCTGTCCCTCAAATCAGAACTCATGAGGGCAGGCACTGTGTCTCCTAGGGAAGTTGCTGTACTTTCAGCACCTGGAACAGCATCTGTTACAGCGCAGACCTGCCATAGATGTGTTGAATGAGTGAACACATGAGTGAAGGTAAATGCAGGTTGCAGTATCTCCTGTTTCAGTTTCAGAAAAAGCTGTGATCTCGGTTTGGTGGTGGACTTGCCACCCCCACCCCACCCCCCCTTTTCAGATTAAGATACCAAAGCCCAGAGAAGCAAGTGATTGCTCAAGGCCAGCAGTGAGCTGGCGGGGGCCAGATCCTTCCTACTATAGCATGTTCCACACATTATGATGAGTAGGACTTACACTCCTTTACAAAATATTTTGTGATAAAATTTCTGAAAAATAAACACTAGTCATACTCAGTGATCTTTCCTTTTTTTAAATAAGATCTTTAAGAGCATACAGAATCCTGACTGTTCTCTAATTCTCGCACTTGAAGTTTTTGCCCAGGGTGATGGAAGTGACCCTAGTTCGAACTTTTCAGGTGGCAGTTCTGAGTTCTCTATTCCCGCGTCTCCAGAACGTGAGGAAGAATATACAGATGTACATTTTGTGAACCGGATACTCAGGCATTCCCTTGGGAATCGTCTGAAACGTTATCTTTTCCTCTCTTACCTTGGTGTGTGGCTGCCTCTTTTCTTACCTCTTGGAGATGAGAGCTTAGGGTTTTATCTTCTGCTTTGTTTGATCTGCTCCACCCCAATATTTCCAAACCCAAGATCCCTTTAAGGTAATCAAAGATATGTCTCTTTCAATTCTGAAATTTTGATATGATGCTACTGTTTCTACTCTTTGGGGCAAGAGTTATTGTTACCAAGAGGATAATTATCTTCTGATCCTTCCATCAGACAGAAGAGTATGCAGAGTTTTTTCCTTTGCTTGGTCTTTAAGATAACATATACTGTGTCACTCTCCAGTTGTAAAATTGAAGTATCCATTCTGTCACGTACTCAACATTTGTTTATTGTGTCTACGTGCTAGGAACTGCATCAGGCACTAAGCAAACAGTGATGGAGTAAGACAGATGCCACACCCTGCCCTTAAGGAATTTGCAGTCTAGGGGAGCAGACAGGCATGCATGTGTGCACACACACTCATGAAATCAAGGAGATAAATATGAGAAAGTAAAATGTCTATACACATTATGATGAAAACAAGGGCTCTCCTTTAGAAAGAGTTGTCAGGGAAGCCTCTTTAAGGAGAGAATATTTTAACTGAGCGCTGAGTTTAGGAAGGAACCAGCCAGGCAGCCTGGGAGGAAAAGTGCCCCTGTATGAGGAGCCGGTATGTGCAGAGGTTCTTGGAATGCACTGTGGCGCCCCCTGCACCTGGCATGCGTCCACACACCTGCACACAGTACTCCTGCCCACACACACGGAAAGAAATGTAGCTGCTCACAAGTCCTCCAGGGCCACGGTTCTATCAGATCAGGGCATAGCTCTTCTCTTCCGGAGGCCTGCTTGTCATCTGGCCTCAACCTTGCCCAGGGCGGGTGGAAGGGTTCTTCAGGGCCTCACCTGCCTCCTACTCTCACCCTCTCCTCCTCCAGGATTGTCATGTTGAGCCTGGAGTTTGATTACATGTGCCAATATGACTATGTTGAGGTCCGCGACGGGGACAGCAGCGACAGCCAGATCATCAAGCGTTTCTGTGGCAACGAGCGGCCAGCTCCCATCCGAAGCACGGGCTCTTCACTCCACATCCTCTTCCACTCAGATGGCTCGAAGAACTTCGACGGCTTCCATGCCATCTTTGAGGAGATCACAGGTAAAGGCCAGAGAGAGAAAGGTCGAATTTTACTTTAAAGTTTATTTTTTGGCCACGCCCTGTGGCATGTGGAATCTTAGTTCCCTGACCAGGGATTGAATCCATGCCCGCTGCAATGGAAGCATGGATTCTTAACCACTGGACCTCCAGAGAATATCCCAAATATCACTTTTTATGGCTGCGCTCTAGATAAACATTCCTTTCTGTGTTTCCCTCTCCTTCCTGCCCAGCCTTGTTAAAACCCCACCCTCTGGGTTCTCAGAAACGACCTGCACGTTGAGAAGGTGGAGAGAAATGGCAAGGGGTGTTTCAGAAACGCTCACCAGAACCAGAACTAGGAATTCTTACTTTGTAAAGCTGCTGTGGCACAGATAGATCAGGTCACTTGTCTGTGGTTGCACAGCTCTGGAGATGGAACTCGGTGATCTGTGCAGTTTGGCTCTGGAGCTCCTATTAGGGCCTCTCATGGTTAAGAGAGTTAGCTTTGGTCCCTGGCAAATTAAACCATATGGCTTAGACAAGTTCTACTGTTCTGGGCCTGGGTTTCCTAATCAGTGAATAAGGGCATAACCCTAGATCCTGCTCAGTTAAGGAGTCTCTGGGAGACAGAACAAATGAAGAGTGTCTGGTGCAGAGGAAGCCCTCAGTAGCCGCCCTGCCCCAGGCATGCCCTGAGCCTCCTTTGTCATCTTTCAAATAATTGTTCAAAGTCTGACACTACCCGGGAAATGCCACTCACTTTATGAGGAGCTCTGCATCTGACTTCACCTCCTGTCTTGTCATATGAGGAAGTAGCATTTGGCCAAAATGAACAATGGGCTCAGTGCTAAGGAATCACCCCAGATCTTTTCTACTCCTTGGAGATGGGATTGCATCAGGTTTTACAAGATAAACTCCAGCTTGAAGTATTTATTTTTTGAAACAAATAACTGAATTTAAGAAATTGCAATGGCCTTTTGACCATTCAAGCTCCCTTATGGAAGGTCTGATATGGATGTCTCAGGAAGGGAGGTGGGCGGAGGTGGAATCAGCCTTTCTTTAGCCTTGCCCGTTCAGCAAGACCAGCAGACACCCCACCCTCTCCACCTCGTCCCCCTGAGAACGTTCCTGCCCGAGCCTCCAGCAGTTGCTCCTATGAGCTGTGATCTGGCTCCCTCCCAGGACCTGTCTCCTACGCAGACTTGCAGGGCCTGGGAGCTCCAGAGGCTTTTGCTGCTATGCTGTGGTCAGCCTGCGGCTCAGTCCCTGCCCCTCGGTGCCACACTGCCAGTCGAGGCTGAGATCTGTCTGGCGGTGTTCATGGCAGTCAGAAGTTGCGGGCAGAGGCGGCTCACCAGCTTGTGACCCTGTGACTGAGGGAACGGTCAGGAGGGTCTCTTCCTCAGTCTCCCCTGGAGAACTCTGGTCTGTGTGGTCTTCCTGTTCCTCAGGCACCTGGTGTGACCCACCTGTACTCTTTATTCCCTGCCTAAAGCCACCTTCCCACCCCTGCACGTCATGTCCCATCCCCAGAGGCCCTGTCAGATTTCTCCTGCCCTGTTAAGCCTTTTTCCCTTGTTCCAATGAGCTGTGGCTTTGCCCTTTTCTGAATGTCTTCTAGAACTTTCTCTTTTCTGACACTCACTGAATCACGCTTCAGGTTGTAGTCACTGCCGACTCTCCTTCACAAAGCTTTGTCCTGATTAGCAGGCTCTCTCTTCGTCTTTGTCTCTTGCCAGCGCCTTCCACAGAGCCAGCGCTCGACTCAGGCTTGCTGCCCTCGGCCCAGCCATGTATTTCTACACCAGGGTAAATGAAGGTGGGGTTAGTGGGGAACAAGCAGACTAGTGTTTCCCAAAGTGTTCTCTGTAGAAAAATGGTCCCCAGGACTCTCTGTGAAATGCAGTCTCTCAGATCAAATAAGGCCTGTGAAAGGTAGAATGTTATGTGCATTCTTAGAAATTCACAATGCACATTAGAACGTGGAGCACGCTGAGAAGATCTGCAGCGCGGAAACCTGGTGGATTATCATTTAACCCCAGTAGCATTTCCCCACCGTATCTGAGACCATTAACTCTCAACATCTCAAGGGACTACAGTTCACAGAAGGCATGTTTGGAAATTCTTGAGTACCCTTCACCAGTGTCATGAAGTTGGCTTCGGTTCCTTTCCCCCAGTACCCCGGATGCTGAGCTTCCTTGAAAAAAAGAGATGTGTTACCCAAGCCTGCTCTCTTCCCACGGGAGCCCCTATGGGAGGGGTGAAGCTTGCTTCTGCTTTAATTATGTGGTGCCCTTGTGTGTATGGTCCTAGACTAGAGGTGTCTGGAGCAGACTTCTGGGGCCTTGGAAAACATCAAATAACATCAGCAACATTTGATTAGTGAGTAGCTGTTTTAGGCAGTCTTGAAACAGTGGTGACATGATTTCAATAAAAGGAGTTTAAAAATGGCAAGAAGACTTTAAAAGACAAGTGAGAGGCTGTGGTCAGGACACCAGGCTTGAATGAAGGGGCTCACCGCACAGGGGCGCTGAGAGCAATTGCCTTCTCTCTTACAGCATGTTCCTCGTCCCCTTGTTTCCACGACGGCACTTGCCTCCTTGACAGCACCGGATCTTACAAGTGTGCCTGCCTGGCGGGCTACACCGGGAAGCACTGTGAAAATCGTGAGTTTGCCTGCAGAGTGGGAGTGAAGGTGTCATGTGGGGCTGGCATGGAGAGGGTCTGGGGAGCTTGCTGGGGGTGTTGTTCCCTGGTGTCTACATGGTCTGTCCAAGATGACGGGTAACATGGACTCTCCCATTGAGTGAACCTCAAGAGGGCTGGGCTCTCTTTGAGTCAGAATGTTTGGAACCACCCCAGTTTGCCCTCACCTGCGGCAAATACCACTTAGAAAGATCTTATCTTAGAAAGATACACCTTCAGTGGCCTTATATAGTATCCAGAGCCCAAACACGCTGAGAAAGGGTCAACAGTAGAAAGCTACCATCATACACGCTCCTGAGGCCCAGAGTCTGAACTCCCTTTCCATCCCATGGTCTGAATTTTGGAGTCATGCTCCAGGGCACCATTCATTGTGTTTCTGTGCAGTCTGAAGCCCTGCACTGAGGATGGTAAAGATGTAGGATAACTATGAGCTCTAGATTCCCAGGGACAGTCCTAGTTTAGGCACTTTGTCTATGTCTAGTTATTAATAGCATACTGTTTCATACGCGAGTGTCCTGAGTGGATGACAAAGTACGATGATCATCTTATGATGATCTGACCAGGTTACATGAGTCACAGACAAAGCAACATTTTATTGAGAGACGACTATGCACTGAGGTCTGTGGGAATGCACAAGAAAGCATGTCCTGCTGTTCTCTGAAGGACCTTATCCTGACTTGTGAGCTCAGCTCTGTGCTTCTCTGGTAATTCTTGAGCAGGTCTGAGAGGTGATGGGGCTGCAAGGGTGGTATAGGCCAGAGGAGTCACAGAGGAAAGAAGTCCGCCAGCCGTGGCAGTCCACATATTATTCTCTGGGATCATTCCCTTTCTGCCCTTGCCACTTGAGTTCCCACCACCTCCTGCCTGAGCCATATCCTGGCTGTCCCATCGGGTCACCCACACTTTCCAGTTCTTGCAGACAGACATCAAACAAATGACTTACTCCAAAGCACGTAGGAGTTTCTCATTCATGTTTTTGAAGGGCAGAACATGACTCTTGTGTGCTATTAGACTCAAGCTTTTGCCAGAGGAGAGAAACTAGAACATGTATCTGATACAGCAAATCTTTATCTGATAATGGCATCTGATATGGCATTGCCCTTGGGAAGGGTACACACAGGCCAGTGCATATGGCAGCACTGGGCAGCACCCAGCCCAGTGGTGCGGTGCCCAGGACTGTGCCATTGGCAGAGAGGAACTTAAACGCTATGACCAAAAATCAGCTATCAAGGGTCTTTGGTGATCAAGAGCCCTTCTATGTATGATAAGTGATCCTAATGGAAGTTTGAGACCTAAAACTGGTATCCCACGCTGGAGCTGTCACATGGGTGAAATGAGCAGAACAGGAGGAGTCAACATTTGGGGAAAAGCAAAGGAGGGCAGCTAATGACCTAGGGAGGGTTCCCCCAAAGCAGATCCTGACATGGGAACGTGTGTACAAATGACGTGTCAAGGACACGTCCCCCAGGAGAAGCTGGTAAGGGAGTGGGGAGGCTGGACCGGAAGGGAAGGAAGCCAAGCAAAGGCACAATTTCGGGCAAAATCCCAGCCTGAGTGTTAACAGGCTGTGGAATCTGGAATGGAAAGTACATCTCAGAGTGTGTCCTGGCTTTAACACAAGACAGCTGGGCTTTCACATCCCAAGTGCGATTGGCAATTGGCTAAGGTCTGCCTTGGGCAAGTGGGACATGCTTAACGTTCTGTGCATGTGCCAGGGTGGTTCCAGTAACACTCGAGCAGTGGAGGCATTGGCTGGTGCAGGCCATTGGAAGGATACAGAGCAGATTGGGTGGGGGAGGGGAGGGAAGCGGCATCCCAGGACAGGGCCCCAGCAGCCTCTGCTGTCACTTCTAACTGGCATGCTCAGGTTACTTTGGGGTCATCCTATATATGAGACCTGGTTTGACAACATTCTATAAAGTTCATGCATTTTTCAGTTAATTTTGTGAATTTCCCTTGCAAACAACGCAGACTGAAGCCAGTATCGGTAGTGTGTCCTTGAGTGTACATTTCATTCTACTTAAAACACCTGTTGCTTTGGGTGTCTCAGCTGACCTAAGTGTGATTATGCCGGATTCTTAGAAAAGTATGTTCTGCTTTGTGGTTCTTGTCTCGTTCAAGTTCTCTGTGAGGCGTACAAGGCGGAGAAGTGTTGCTTTCCCTTTGTTTCAGGAATTTGTAGATGGAGTGATTGTGGAGTCTTGATAATGACTGATCATGAGCGCTACCCTTTAGATGCAGAGGGGTACAAAAAAAGGAAGCCCTAAATTCTTTACCATAACTTTACCATACTAAACTAACTGTACCATATTAGGGCTTTGATTAACAAAGGCAAAATTGGAGAAAAGTTAAACATTACCAATTAGTCAAAATACCTGTAAGAAGCTGAGTTAAATTGGAGAAGGAGAGTGGAGGAGAGGGAAGGAAATTGGTCTGAAAGTTTTGACTAAAATATTTATGAGTAGCTTTTGAGTGAAAAATGGACTTATAGGCATTATTACTTTATCCAGAAAAAAAACCCAGAACAAAACAAATAAATATGATGAAAAAGAATGTAAACTATGTCATTATGAACTGATTCATAACTTGATTCATGAACTATCTCAAATTGCTTTTGGTCTCAAGTCACTTTTGCTTTCAAAACACCAGCGTAAATGGACAAGAGAATTCTTTCTAGCTACTTTTCAAAATGTTGTTCAAAAACCATAATTCTCTTAGTACCCTGTTGTTGAGACTGGGGAAAGATATTGTTTGTGGATATCTGATAAGCCATTTGCTGTGGTGGTGGTAGTTTAATCCCTAAGTCATGTCTGACTCCTGCGACACCATGGACTGTAACCCACCAGGCTTCTCTGTCCGTGGGAGTTCCCAGGCAAGAATACTGGAGTGGGTAGCCACTTCCTTCTCCAGGGCCTCTTCCTGACTTAGGGATCAAACCCACGTCTTCTGCAGTGCACTGATTTTTTTTTTTTTTTTTCCAATGAGCCACTAGGAAAGCCTTGGGGGACCAAATGTTTGATTATTTTCCATAAGATTTAGGTCTGTTTTTCTGTCTTAGGATATTCACCATGAATTCCAACTAACTCAATAAGGGAATCATCACAATGGTCTATTAACAGTTTACCTTGTAATTTCTGAACAAACTTTAACCGTTTATCCAGAAAAACCAAAACAAACAAACAAACAAACCTTTATCATAGATATATCAAAAAGCTGAAAATACTTCCCTGGAAGAAATTCTTTCAAAATTAATAAGAAACTGAAGCATTCTAGGATATTCTAAATCCTAAAATGCCCAAATTGGACTAGGCATATGTTTTTTAAAAATGACTTTTAAAGCAGCAAAACAAATGTTAATGAAAATTCCATCTTTTGTTTATGTAGCACCAAATCTGATGAGGGGAAATCATTTCATGGATGATGCTTTAATGTGCTGCTCTCCGAAAGGTTTTGTGGGAAGGTAGATGATCCTTTAAGCAAATGAAGGATTTTAAGTACAGGGCTCAGGACACTAAATTGGTCAAATTCAAGACCAGAGGCCAGAATTCCACACTTCCCACCCTGTTTACAAGTTCTCAGACACCATTCTCACCACCTGGCTTGGTGAGACTGCAGATTGATTAGCTCTGGTCTCATTATCAAGTCCTCTCAGAGGACTTTCCTTCCCAGGTAAGACCCACCTGTCTCTCTTTTCTAGAAAGTCCCAATTAGCTGTCTCTTGATATGAGTTATTCTCTTTATTTTCCTTGTGTGTGTTTATGTCTGTGAGTGGGAATAGAATTGAAATAGATTTTCTGCTTAATTACAGAAAAAATATAGACTTGTAAAAATAATCAAACAGTACAGAGGTGTATAAAATAAAAAGAACATTATTTTTTCTGACCAATCCTGGTTCCCACGGTTAGCAACTTGATGAGGATCCTTCTAAACTTTTTTCTAAGGTGTGCAAACCTAGGTTGTCTATGTGTCATTACTTTAAACCAGTGGTTCTCATCTGGGGGTGATTTTGCCCCCTGCTCCTGCCCCAGGGGACTTTTGGAAACTGGAAACGTTTTTGGCTGTTGTAACAACAGGAGGGGAGGGTGCCACTGGCATTTGGTGGGTAGAGGCCAGGGATGCTGCAAAACCCCCCAAGATACACAGGACAGCCCCACAACAAAGAGCTGTCTGGCCCACAGGTCAGTAGTGCCAAGACTGAGAAACCTGGTTTCAAGCAAAAGTGAATTTAAAGCATACGTACAATTTTTCAACTTTTTGCCTTCAGTGTTCATATCATAGACATTTTCCCAGGTCAGTCCATGTTGGTCTGTTGGAGGATTCCATTATATGAATGTCTATCCAATCATATAATCATTCCATCGCTTAAGATGGACTCAATGTCATTTTTAATATTCTTACTATTATGAAAAAGGCTGAGATGAATAGCCTCACATGTTTCTTTGTTCACATGCAAAGGTATTTTGTAAAATAAATTCCTAGATGTTGAATTGTTAGTCCAAAGGTTACCTGTATTTAACCTTTGGAGAGCTGTTGCCAAAGTGGTCACCAAAAAAGTCACTTTACCTGCTTACAAGACAAGCCATTATACACACCGGTCCTCAAAATAAGAGTTAGAACGTGCGTGTCACAACTTGGTCTATCCTTGTCAAGTTGAAAATGGATTTATTGTCAAAGGAATTCTTTGAGTCTGAGGGGAGATGTTTTGTTCAGATTTTGTGGGGTAGTAAATAAACAACCTGGAGAAGAAAATGGCAACCCACTCCAGTATTCTTGCCTGGGAAATCCCATGAACAGAGGAGCCTGGCAGGCTACAGTCCATGGGGTCACAAAAGACTTGGACGTGACCTAACGACTAAACAAGCAAGCAAGATGAACAAGAAGATACAATCAACACAGGTTTTCCCGTTGGGTTAGTGAGAGGGTGCAAGGGCCCTGAGGGCAGTCTTCACTGATTGCAACCCCACCTTCTCCTCAAGTTGTTTTCCAGGGAAGAAGCACCTTCTCCTGCTCCCAGATGACCTCCTCTGAGAACAAAAACAGGGGAGTGGGCCCTCCTGAGCTCTGGGGCCAAGCTAACCTCCTGCCAGCACCCTCTGCAACCCCAGCCTCCCTGGGCCACCATGTAAGAAACTGGGCCCCCATTTTTTTTCCTCTGAAGTTTCCTGTTTCTTTGTGTGGAACAGAAGGACAAAGTAAGTTCTTGAGTAAATGGTCGGAATCTTGTTTTGAAAAAGTAGAGAGTGAGGGGTTCACTGCCCGCTCCACTTTCCATGTTGCCTTTGTTCCTCTGGCCCAGTTGACGGTGCCGAGGTCTCCCTGCTGCATCCTAATGAAGGGCGATGAAACGGGCTAAATCTTGGGGCACAATGCTCACCCTGCGGGCTCAGACGCGCCTTTGAACAACACAAATCGGCTTCCACCAATTAAAGACAAATGGTGTCTCTGGATTCGTTGGGGTTCTGGGGCATCAGAAGGTTTCCCACTAGCCTGTCCCAAGGACTGGGAAGAAAAGAGCCCAGGATAAGAGGCATACTTTATACTTCAGCTTCAAAGGGCCAACCCGTGTTTCTCATCAAAATAAGTGACTGGGAACTTTGGGGTTTTCCAGGAGACCTTAATAGTGATGAATGTCCTGAGACCCTTGTGGGTCACAGTCCCCTCTCCCATCACAGGTAAATAATGGGCTGCAGGCTTGCTGGAATTAATGTGTATTTGTTCTAAGATCTCTTAGGGGAGACATTGTAAAAATGGAATTTTGAACTGGCTTCTTTAGAGTTCTAAAGGTCTGTTTCATCTTTAACATGTAGAAGACAGGTGAGAATACCTTTGTCCACACTGAGATGACACAACCTAGGGTGGAGAGCTTGGACTCTGGTCAGAAAGACTTTGGTTTGGTTCTAAATCTGCAATTTACCAGCCTGGTAAGTCTTGAGCAAGTAATTTACCTCCTAGGAGTCTCAGTCTCCCCACTTATAAATTCCAGGAAAATCTTATCAAGTTCTTCTTAGGGGTGATAGCAGGGAGGGAATAAGATGATCCATTTAAGATACTTGTATATTGATACAGATAGTGATAGAATTACACTGAATTTAATAGAAACAGTTATTCTTATTACTACTTCTGGGCCCATGTAGCCATTTAAAAGTTTGGCAGAAAGCAAGGATGTTCTAGCTAAGGGGTTAGGGCATCAGCACTCGTTTCTACAAACTAGATGATCATGACAAACCTTTCTCAGACTCTCAAGGTTTAAGAAAATTCTCCCAAGAGTTTCTGAGTTTCCTCTATGAACTGTTCCTCCTGAATCATTGCCAGATGCTAAGGACTGCTGCCATTACACCAGCATCCAGGCAAGAAAGATTGGGTTTTAAAAGACAGGTAGATACTGCCAATGCCTTTGTCATAAAGAAACCCTGGATCCCAGGGGTAGACATGCACAGTGGCATGATGGATGGGGAGTCTCTGTAGCCAGAACAGCCAGAATAGGGGGCTGTTGGAGATGATACATGAAGTAATAGCAGGGGGGACTGGATAGGGAAACTCCGGGGCAGGTTGCTCCAAGCATCATGTTACTTGGTCAGCCTCCTTATTCCTCATGGTTCTTTTTTAATGTTCACTCATTAACATGAGGTGGACTCTATGTCAGTCCCCTGTGGTTATACAGGAGACCAAGTCTCCAGAGCATCCCTTGCATATTAAATTAGAGGAACAGGGCAGAAAAGAGAATTCACAGTCTGGCTGGAGAGGACATTAGGGGTATAAGGATAACTTCATAAAAAAACAGTTCCTGGCGGTCCGCTGTTTTTACCCACCAACACTCAGTAGTAACCCAGAGCCTTCAGAGACAGAAGGAGTCCTGGGAGGATGCTTAGCTAGTAGTCTGCTTCCCTCTTACACCTCCTACACCGGAGCCTCCCATCCGCTGTCTCTCCGTAACACGGAGATGAATCTCTGCCCCTTTCTTAGCGTGTTTGAAGGGATGCTGTCTCATTGGATTTAGATCTGGAAAGCCAATGTGGTCACTGAACACAGTGGAAGCTGCCCTCTCATAACTATCTAATATTTGCTTGTTTTTATAATTCAGGGGGAAATTTTCCTTATCATTTGAATCATTTTTTGTTGGGTAACTCTGAGTCTACATAGACCAAATAACATGTTAGCCTTAACTCTGCTGGGCTCCATGAATCTGTGGCCTTTTAATCAAGGCATAGCCTCTTCTCACTCAGAGTAAGATGATTAGGATTGGTATACATGGAGTGCATTTTGCTGGTCAGCAGTTGTTTTAGTGATGGATGGCATTCTAGCCAAATAGTAAGAGGACAGATCAAGCCTCATAAACAGCTCTTCAGCCTGACTGACTCCGAGAACTTGGGAGGGAGTGCCCAGCAGTGTGGGATGGGCCAGGTCCACCACTGTTTTACTAAGACTTTGCTTCCGCTTGCCTGCTCCTTGTGGGGACCCTCTTGGCTTTTGCTCTGGCAGACAAGGTCCCTGAGGCAGGACGTCATGCAGGGGTAGGATTTATTTTGGTTTTGGGTTAAGAAGTAACTCAGAGCTGGGATGGACTCTTTGCCCATGGAGGGAAGTGGTGGGAAGATAAGAAGAACAGAAGAACTTGAGAGCAAAGCCGAATTACCTGCTGATGGAAGCAAACTCACCTGCTATCGCAGACCCCGAGGCCGACTCCAGCAGTGTTCTCATTTGCCTTGGAAACTCCTGCCTTGTGGGGCATTTACCACCTGTCCCTCACCCTGCTTCAGAAGGTGAAAGCTTCTTTTCTGCAAAACACAAGGCATGTTTATTGGTATCCAAGTATTAAAAACTACAATGGTAGTTATTCTCTGCATTCCCAATATAGACCAGACTCTGTGCTCTATGTGACACTGTCTCATTTAATTATCACAACATGCCCCTGGGGGAGGTACTGTGATCCTCCCCACTTGGCAGATTCATCCAGCCAGACATTTTTGAGTGTCTGTTAGGCACCAGGCACTGGTAAGGGTAAGGCAGGGCCCTTTAGTATATTTTCCTGCTTCATTTGGCAGAACTGTACACCAGTTCCAATCGTAGCCTTTTTCTGGCACACAGGAGAGTGGTCATGCCATGCATTTCCCAGATACTACTACTTCTAGAAAGATGTTTGGTAATAATGCTGATGGTGAGGATGAGAGTTACTAAGTGGGCAGGATCCCAGGACTCAAATGTCCTCTGAAGCTCAGGACTCCTCTGCAAGGTCATCCTCTTCATCCCCAAGGCTAAACAGAATTTCCTTGTTTGGGCTATTTTCGCTGTGAGCACACTTTACATTTGAAAAGCTGTCGAGGAATGCCACTGGGGGACATTTTGGTAGTGTTATTACGTACCGTCCAGCCCCATCCCCTGGAGCTGACTCAGAAACATTCTGAGATTTGTGGGAGCCTCCCAGTGGTCATGTATGGATGTGAGAGTTGGACTGTGAAGAAAGCTGAGCCCTGAAGAATCGATGCTTTTGAACTGTGGTGTTGGAGAAGACTCTTGAGAGTCCCTTGGACTGCAAGGAGATCCAACCAGTCCATTCTAAAGGAGATCAGTCCTGGGTGTTCATTGGAAGGACTGATGCTAAAGCTGAAACTCCAATACTTTGGCCACCTCATGCCAAGAGCTGACTCATTGGAAAAGACTCTGATGCTGGGAGGGATTGGGGGCAGGAGGAGAAGGGGACGACAGAGGATGAGATGGCTGGGATGGCATCACTGACTCAATGGACGTGAGTCTGAGTGAACTCTGGGAGTTGGTAATGGATAGGGAGGCCTGGCGTGCTGCAATTCATGGGGTCGCAAAGAGTCGGATCCGACTGAGCGACTGGACTGAACTGAACTGAAGAAGACTTACTGAGCACATCCACCAGGTAGAAGACGACTACGTTTCTATAGTTACATAAGTTACCCATCGACTCTAGCAAATGAGGATGTTGATTTTGAACAAAAGCAAAGTAATCAGGACTTTCTGAGGATTTTTTGAAGCAGACCCGTCTCCTAGGCACAGGGAGTTTCAGCTGTCTAATGAAATAGGCCATCTAAACACCAGAAAAGGGGTGTCCGAAAGACACAGTGTACCAGGAGCCAAGGACAATACTGATTAAGATCAAGTCGCTAATTGAAAGCCTCAGCCTCCAAATTGCTGCCAGATGAACAAATAGCGGTGTGTGCAGTCCAAGTATAATTTCACACGGGTGCTGTCTCATTCACAACCTGGGAAGGCTGGGAAACATCAGGGGGCAGAGTTCCATCAGCTGGCCAGGGACAAAAAGGGTTTCAGTGGAGGGGTTATATCACCAGTTGGTGTCATTGTTCCTGGTTGGGGAAGACATTTTGGAGGTAAAAGATGTTGGGTCCGGAGGCACCAGACTCAGATACAAACTAAACAGGAAGAAGTGAGAAAGGGATTCAAGCCTGTCCGAAGGCAGTCTCTGGGTGTTGGTCTCATATTAAGTTAGGTTTCCAGGATGAACGAAGTCCCAGTAAGAAACTTAATGCTTTATATATAAATAATATACATATTTTAGAAAACTTATGAATTTTTGCCCAACTAAAAAATGTGTGACATTTTGATTCCACTTGTTTGGCTTAGTATGAATAGAATGCTAGATTTCTAAAAAAAAAAAACAGATATGCAATAAGCAACAAAAGGTTACTGTATGGCATAGGGAACTATAGCAATATCTTGTAATGATCTCTAATGGAAAATAATTTAAAAATAATATATTGTATATGTATAACTGAATTACCTTGCTGTGCACCTGAAACATTGTAAGTCAACTATTCTTCACTAAAATATATATATAAAGAAAAAAAAAAAAGAAAGTGAATGCCTTTTCCAAATAGAGCTGAAATGATCACAAATTGTTCCTTTGAATTTGGTGACAAGAACAGGTGGATAGCAGAGTATTTGAAGAGTTGAGGCTAACGCCCCAGCTCACACTGCCAGCTAGATAATGGAGTCCTGAATGCTGTTGACTTTGGATCTGTGTCCCTTGCTGGAACTCTCAAGATACTCTTACAGCTCAAATAGTTCCTGTTAAAGAGACAGAGTGGTCCCCTTAGTGTTTTGCTCAGATAGCTCTCTCATTACCCTAAATGTCTCATTAACATAAAATTTGAGAAAAGAAATGTATGATTCTTTTAGGTGCAGTTTTGTAAAACACATCAGACCATTTTTGTAAGCAATCAGCTTCCCAGCTGGCGCTAGTGGTAAAGAGTCTGCTTGCCAATGCAGGAGATGCAAGAGACGCAGGTTCGATCCCTAGGTGGGGAAGATCTCCTGGAAGACGAAAATTGCAAACCACTCTAGTATTCTTGCCTGGAGAATCCCATGGACAGAGGAGCCTGAAGGGCTATAGTTCATGGGGCTGTGAAGTGTCAGACACAGCTGAGCAACTGAACACACACACAGGGTAAAAATAATAATTAAAGTAAGAGAGTTTAGAAGTGGGACAAGAACAGAGAAGGAGGACACTCTATGGGATGAGAAAGTTCAACATTTGCATCAGATGAAATGATCAGCCTCAGAAAGTCTGCGATTCTGAATTTCTTGGCAGCAAAGGCCAAAAAAGAGAAAGGCCTTCGCTGGCATAGCTTTCATTGTGTATTAACGGAAAGCAAATACAAGTTCATTTGCAGATGCAAATATTGTTTGTGTTATTTTAATTCCTAATTCTTCCCTTTCCTTATGTAAAGGTGGGTGCTGGAGAAATGTTTTTCACTTCAACTTTGTAAATAACAGAAATTTAACCCTTTTTATACCAAACGTGTAAAAACTGGGTTCTTCCACCTTCCTGGGGGAAAAAAAAAGGTAGCTAGACTTTATTATGCTAACATTATTACTGTTGACCCACTGACCTCCAGCCCCAGGCTCCTGCAGCTCTGCCTAAGGGCTTTCTCTGGCTCTCAGAGTCCATTGACTCATATATGAGCAAAGACTGGAGTGCTGAGGAATTAATGTTCGTCTCATCATCCTTCAACAAATGGTTGATGGTGGTCTGTAGGTAATAACTCATATCCATTGCTCTCTGGGTAGTATGACTCTGAGGCATAGTCTACACTGTCTTCCAGAGTTTCCCAATGGCACTGAAACTCCATTGCCCCCAGTAGTAACATTCTTAATAATACAAACTTTTGTGTCTTACTTTCCCACACTACTTTTGGCCCTCATTGGGATCACCACCTACATAAGCTCCTTACACTCAAATCTATCTCTCCCAGCCTGCTTCTAGAAGAACCCAACCTAAAATAATTTGTGAAGATATTTCTCTGAGGAGCTAACTTAATTGAGTTATAGAACTCAAGTCAGCTAGATCACCATTCGGTTGTTTATTTAAAATATTGGGTAAGACTTTGATCAATGCTAAGTAACATATATTTCAGGATTGCATTGTCTAAAGGGATGCTCAAAGTATGATTGTATTATTGGTTTAAAAAGAGTCAATGTTAGATCCAAGAATTGATCTCTCTCTCTTTTGTCCCTTTCGCTCTCACACACACACTGTTCTTAGTGTGAAAGAGCCAGCCCAGTCCTTTGTGAGATGGGGTAGTACAAGTAAGTGGAGACGCCAGTAATGTTTCTAGAGAGAGCCTATAATGTCTCCCAAAGGACTTGAAATCTGAAGGATTTGGTCATCCTCTGCCATCTACCATTTTTCAGACACGTGTTAGAAAGCGGCTGCTCCCATCGTAAGGCAGCATCGCTGGGCCTGTTCTAACTGCGTCCTCCTTCCTAATTGGGCCCTTGATCAATTGGTCTCACTGCATTAACTGTAACACGTGCCCTGGTTAAATGGTCGTCTCTGTATCAACACATCTGTTTAATATCACAAGGAGAACACACATGTGATACAATAGCTTCCAACAAATCCCAAATGATTATTCTTAGCATAAACATCTAAAATAGAGCCTGGTTCCATTTCACCCAGGTTTCTGCCTGTAGATTAAGAGGTTATCGTTCAGGCAACAAAAAGGCTGAGTTGTATTAACCCAGTTAATCGTACCTGATGGAATCTTTGGTGCAACCCAGACTACCGTCAATTGCTGTGGTTGGCTAGTATTTTCTGAGACGCCCCCTACACCTCTTTAAATTATTTAAGGCCCCAGTGATTACGTTTACTTTATTGTTCGGTTAGACGTTCCTATGTTCTGATATAATTTATAAGCAAAGTTAGACACTAGTCATTTAGGATGAAATGGTGCTAATGAAAAATTATATATGTGTGTCTCCATTCCCCTGAAGACTTGGGGGCTAAGTCTCTGGAAGGCCTCAAACCATTTTTAAATAAGTGCTTACATCAGCACTTATTTTAATAAGGCGGGGAGGGCCTTGGGTTGTCTGGGTTTAAAGGAAAATTTTTCATGTTAAAATTACAGACGCACATCTGCCAATCCCTGATTCTGCTGGGCACAGAGGAGGCGCTCATTGAATAGAGGAGGCGAGAAGTCATCAGTGATACCAACAGCCAGCAGCAGTTCACAGGCCTTTACAGAAAGACAAATTGGGCTTCCAGAAAGAAAAGTGGTGGTTGAACTGTTTGGTTCCTAGGGGCTTTTCTCTATGTATTGTCTCCAAATTTGAACTGATAGCTTTGAGAAGAAAGGAAAAGACAAATACTCATGAATCTGGTGTATCATATTGAAATTCTAGATTCATTCATAAAAAGGTATTTTGTGAGCAAGGATAGAGTAATATAATGGAACAAGCAGTCTGCTTTCTTGCCACAGCTGGATCTGCCCTCTGAATTTTGTGATCATGAGGGTGATGGGAAATGAACCCTCTCCCTAAATTAGGAATGAAGAGTGTGAGGTTCCTTTTGTTGTAGTCAGTGTAGTTGATCTGAGCAGAGGGCACAAAGAAGGCGGTGTTATTTGTGTGCACCAAAAAGCTGCTTCTCCTTATAATGTCTCTGCAGTATCCTGATACACTTCTTGATGTCTCTATCATCAGGTCCATTTTTTGTGGTCATGGCCCATAAAACCATCTTAGCTATTATACCTTATACTGAGCATGCATCTTAGTGGACCAATCAGGGGAGAAAAGGATATAACTTTATTTGCTTTAAATCAACTTAAGTCCAACTCCGCTGCTGCTAAGTCACTTCAGTCATGTCCGACTCTGTGTGACCCCAGAGACGGCAGCCCATCAGGCTCCACCATCCCTGGGATTCTCCAGGTAAGAACAATGGAGTGGGTTGCCATTTCCTTCTCCAATGCATGAAAGTGAAAAGTGAAAGTGAAGTTGTTCAGTCGTGTCTCACTCTGCGAGACCCCATGGACTGCAGCCCACCAGGCTCCTCCGTCCATGGGATTTTCCAGGCAAGACTACTGGAGTGGGGTGCCATTGCCTTCTCCAAGTCCAACTCTAAGACCCACAATTCAGGCCCGTGGGAAGTTCAGTCATTGCTGGGGCCAGCTCTGTATCCCAGGGTTGCAAAAGGTCCCTGGCTTTACACAGACAGCAGCAAATCAGTAAGAAAAATGCTTGGATGGTATATTCTGGGTCCACACTGTTCAGCTTGGGGAAATCCATGTCTTAAGGCTCCTGTTCCCTTCAGGTCAAAACAGCCCTGCTGATGGAGCTTGGCGGGTGGGATGCTGGAATAGGAGACTGTCTGTGGAGGCTGGAGACCCTCTGATGAGATGTGGCCTTTCTAGTTGCCCTGCCAGTCATCCTGCCCAAGATCTCCTAGGAGTGTGGAAAGCCAAACAAGCCCCATGCCAGGGGTTGACTTAACCACCTTTTGGGCTTCCAACACTCCCAGGAGTGCTGCCATGGGGAGGCATGAACGGTTCTGATGCCCAGGGCTAAGAAAACAGCAGAACTCCCCAAACCAGGTCCTGAGCCACTTTTGGGTCCACATGATTTATTAAAGGGAGTACTTTCAGGATCAACAACTAAGGAAGTTGCAGAAGGAAAATGGGAAAGAGGAACAAACCAAGCATGAGTGATTTTAACTGAACTCCCAGACTCAGCCCCATCCTATAAGGTGCTGGGAAGTGTAAATCACACCTTGAAGAACAGGAGTTGGGCCTTTGTGCTTCCACACCCATCAGTCACTGGCTATAGACAACCCTGGGGTGAGCATGAAGGGGCCGAAAATCTAGGCAGTTTTTAGCTCCTCATATGGGCGAGATGGTGCCCATGCCAAGGGCAGTCTGTGAAGGTGGCAGGTGCCAGCTCTCAGCAGCAAAGCACACGTATAGAAGCAGAGCTTGGAAAAGGACAAGAGGAGACCTCGATGTGGCACCAACAGTGATCGCTACAAGGGCCATGCAAAGTGATCGCATCTCCTCTGTAAAGTGGTATCACAGGGAACTGTCTAATACTGCTGTCCTGAAGAGCAAAAGAAGACAAGGGAGAGAAGGTCTTTTTAAAGCCGTTTATCTGAAACAGTGTCGAAGAGAAGTGCATCCTGGGTACTGCCTCTGCTTACAAGGTAGCATGTAAAGGCATGCTAAACTTAATGTGTTTATATCCCTAGGCTGAGTCCCCAAAGTAATAGGACAATGTGCTATTTATGACTAATTATGGACTATTTTACTTAGCAAAGCAGGAGTTTGATGCTCCTTCACACCAGTGATGCAGAGGTTTTAAATTCTCATTTGGCTTTGTGTGAAAACATCCATCCCACCGAGAAGAAATGAAATCAAAAGCTCTTGAAACATCAAATAGGAAAGAATCATGAGTCTATTCAGTGGGGGAGATACAGAGGTTTCTAAACAGAGAACCCACAGGGAGAAAAGAGAGATAGCTTTGAAATCTAACCTTAGGGAGATGCTCTGATGAGATGCAGATGGTCTATGAACCCAACAGGTAGAGGTCTAAACCAGGAGAGAAAAGGATAGATGAGGAAGTCTTAGAATGCTCTTCAAAAGCATCAGACGAGAAGGTATAGCTTTGAAAAGCACAGGAAATAAATGAGGGAAGAGAGAATAATGCTCAGTAGATGTTTGATGTAAGAATATAATTTTAAGGCTTCATTACACAGGATTAAAATAGATGAATGTTCAGAGACCATGCTTGGTACCCGGAAGTCTGAATCAACACACTGGACCCAGATCTGGAAACCCATTGCATTACCAAGAGACCAAAAAGTATTGCTTTGTACTTGAAAAGGTCCAATAATTAGATTCCTTTATGGATTTTTCTTTAAGGTGTATGCATTTGGGGAATTGATTTTTAAAGGCAGTTGGATGCTTTGTAAAGACAAACACAGGAAGTAGAGACTATGTGTAGTTTAAATTGCTACTCGAAACCAGACCAACCAGAAAAGTGTTATTATCTTGCTTCATAGATGAGGAAACCAAGACCTGAAAAGATTAATTTTCTCAGACCCTAGTTTATTAACTGGAAGAATGAGTACATTTTAGCCTTTATTCTTTCTGCCCACAAACAGACATTTGTTGAATACCTGTGTATTTGAGCCTATAGCTATCTGATCCTGGAGGCCACTCTTTTTCCACCAGAGTCTAGTGACAAAACATTTAAATCTGAGTTCATGGAATGTTGGATTACACTATGGTTATGCAGGATGGTAAAGAGATTTGCAGGGGGCAGAGAGGGTCTGGGAGCGCACACAAAAAAGCCATGAAGACTTAATGCTAGATTTATAGGCTTAGCGGGGGATACCCAAACCATTTCCTGACACTTTCAAAGATAATAGCTATAGGACAGCAACAAAATTATAAAATACACAATTTTATGGCTAACATTTTCCGATTATAAAACTTGAAAAAAATAGTAGAAAGAAGCAAGAAACATTCTCAATGTTACAAACCAGAGATAACGACTGTAATTATTTTAAAGTATGCTTTTCCAGTCCTTTTCTTTCCTTTGGCTGCTTAAATTTTCTTTCTTTGGTTTTGATTTTGAACAGCTTTATACGCTATGTCTGTGTGTGATTTTCTTCATACTTATCTGGCTTGGGACCTTGTAAATCTGTAGGTCAGTGTCTTTCATCAGAAAAATTTCAGTTGTTATCTCTTTACATATTGGTTTTCCTCCATTCTCTCTCTTTTCTTCTGGGATCCCAGTTACATTTATTTATTAACTTTCTTACTATATCTTTACATTTTCCTGTGCATTTTTCATCTTTTTGTTTCTTAGGCTTCATACTGAGTCTTCTCTTTGAAGCCATCTTTCAGTTTGCTGGTACCCTTCAGTTGCATCTGATTTGCTATTAAACTCACCCACTGAATTTTTTACTTTATGTCATTATAACTTTTGTGTTCTAGATTTCTCCTTGGGTTACTTTTTAAGGTGAAAGTTTTCTTCCAAAGTCCTCAGTTTTATATTTTATTTCCTTGAACATTTTCAGTCTATTTCCTTTTTAAGTTGTGTCAAACAACTCCATTATCTGAATCCTTTATGAATCTATTTCTAACGTCTACGTTTCTCTTGATTTTCAGCCACATGGTCTCACCTTTCACTGAACCTACCCTTGGAAGCATCATCCTGCTCAACCCTGGTCGTATTTCATGAGCATAACTTGAAACCAAATGAAAGAGTAGACCTACAAGAGAAGTAGGCATGTGTCTTGATTTCAGAGATGTCATGTTAGAAAGGAATATGCGTTCCAGAATTATAGAAATGTGGCAGAATTCCTCCACCTTGGGCAGACGTGTTTAGGTATCCTGAGTCTGTTGCCCTTTAAATCTCCCTTTAAACCCTTTTCAATGACATGAAGAACCTGGATTGTCATTTTATTACCTGGAAGGGCTTGAGAACTCTCCAAGGTTCCTGCCAGTTAAACCCACATGAAATGTAATAGAAATAGGACCCATCTCACCGGTAAGAGATCATGAAGTGGAAGCCTAATGGACCGTGAAGGTACTTACTTCTAAGCGGAGAAAAATCCAATGATTAGGCTTACAGTAAAAGTGATTTCTTGTATTCTAACTGAGGCTGACATGGCTAGAGGCTAGTTCATTTTCTTTCCGTATTCCAGGACAGGTCTTAAGTATCACTCAGCCTTTCTTGGCTGTGATCTCTAACAAGCAAAGTTCAAAATGAATGAGGAACTACACTTGAATTACACAAATCATAGCCCTATGATAGTCTAACTGGTCACAGATTGAAGTCTCTGCCGGCACCAGACAGCTGGTGAGTGGGGACTGTGACCAAGGCAAGAATGTGATCCTGTCTAAGTAGAGAGCTCCTCCCCGCACCAGCTGATTCTTGCCCTGTGAGAATATAGACCCAGGGTTTCCAGAGCTAAATTTTGTCAGAAGCTAGTAACGCAGATTTTTATGAGACACTGTCTGATTTTTATGTTGATGGTGAATTCCATCCTCTGAAACTTGCAGGTATGACATATGTTTTGGCAATGATAGCAGTCTGTGGGCTCTTCCGGTTGTTTCCGGGCTACATATTCAGCTTTGACTGAGTCTGTACTATAAGAAGGCTTCCCTGGTGGCTCAGAGGTTAAAGTGTCTGCCCGCAGTGCAGGAGACCTGGGTTCGAAGAAGGTGGCCCATCAATGAAGCAATATGGAAGGCTCTTTCTGCCTCTTCATTCCACATCATCCAGGGATTCCTAGAAGTATAAGCACTGGGATTTTTCTGAGTCCTCTTGAAACTTCAAAAAGTGCAGTGCCTTCTCTATGCCATTTTGGTATTTTTAAACAACTCACTCAGTGAGATCCCTTTTTGACATTTAAAATGGGGCTTTGGCATCAACCACCAGGGAGATCACACAGAATGCATAGTCCAAAGCACACAGTGTCATTGAGATCAGCTGTCCTGTGAGCTGTGAGCAGTCTTAGAGTAGACAAACCAGGAGCTTGACCAGTTTAGCAACTTTGCCAAATTGCACATAGGAACAATGTATTAATTTTTAGTTAATATTAGAAATATTGTGGAAGTGTTATATGAATGGATATTCATTTCTTGCCTGGAGGCAAGCAAGCAAGTTGTTTGAAAGGTAACTGGGACCCTTAAGGGAAGAAAAGAATGTCCGATGCATAACTGAGTTGTGTGGAGACTGTTTTATAATGTGCTCAGTTGTGTCTGACTCTGCTAACTCGCCAGGCACTTCTGTCCATGGGATTTTTCAGGCAAGAATGCTGGAGTGGGTGGCCATTTCCTGCTCCAGGGGATCTTCCTGGATGAGAGATCAAACCTGTGTCTCATGTATTGGCAGGCGGATTCTTTACCACTGAGCCACCTGGGAAGCCCCTGTGTATAGGGATGAGCCCATATCTTAGAAAAATGATTAAAAAGAGGCTAGGGAGCCTGATAGAGTGATTGGTATCTAAACTCAGTAATTAAAGGTTGAATTCTAAGGGGACTTACTCTGTATCCTTAGGCAAGTAATACTCAGTATTGTACCATAATCCATTTGAGAAAAATATATTGTCTAGCTGATCAAGTATTTCCAGGATATATCTAATATCCTGTTCGGTGCTCAGGATAGTTTTGTTGATGCCAATTTTACTGAAAGTAGCTGTGCAGCGTGAATGAGAGAATAGAGATCTCCTATAATGAGTATTGTTACATGTTTAGATGAAAAGTTCTATTTGGAGATTAAGGGAATTTGTTGTATCTCTGAATTTATATTGGCTCTAGTGTTTTTTAATTACAACTTTTAACACACCCAGTGTTCTGGCAGATGAAATAGAAAATCTAAATTCATAAGTGTGCTCTCATTTCTAATCTACTCTACTTTCTGGGAACAACAGAAATAGGAAACTGAATAGTCTGGTTTAATTGCCCAAGCTTCAGGGAATGAAGGAGATGATATTACAGTACTGAAAACCAACAATCCTTGCATACTGAGGATAAAATCTAGGCAAAATGTTTATTTTGTCCAGACCTGTCCACATTTCACAATTTAGGAAGCAAATGAATGTGATTACATGAGAGCCTGATGTGGTGTCAAATTTATATATTTTTATATATATGGTGTGAAAGAGTTCTCAATTTAAGAATAAATTGTTAAAACAAGAAGATATGTCTAATGCGTGCATTTTTCTGTTATGCGTTTTCTCTTGGTAATTCCTTTGAGTACCATTGTTAGCAGGCTGCATATCACTGCATTTTTAATTCAATGAGATGTGAAAAGATTCAATGCTAAAATGAAATGCTTCAGACTCTTAATAACTCTCCTTTTCTTTTCTTTTCACTTTCAGTTCTTGAAGAAAGAAACTGCTCCGACCCCGGGGGCCCAGTCAATGGGTACAAGAAAGTTACAGGAGGCCCTGGGCTTATCCACGGGCGCTTTGCAAAAATCGGCACCGTCCTGACCTTCTTTTGTAACAGCTCCTATGTTCTCAGTGGTAATGAGATGAGAACTTGCCAGCAGAATGGAGAGTGGTCAGGAAAACAGCCAATCTGCATAAAAGGTGACTGGCAAATATTTCTGAAGTCTGTATAGATAAGTGGAGTTGCTGCACATTTTGGTAGCTCCCATACCTGTTTTTGAAGCCCTGGGGAAAAAAAATTGCCTTTCTCTTTTAAGTTCTCACTGAAACCATACATTATTCTTATATTGAAAACCATGCATAAAACATGTGCTTCTTTTTTGGATCGCCAAAGGACCAGTTTATCCTCATCACAATGTCTTGATGTGATCAAGAAGAGTGATGTACTTATCAGAGAAGTTTAGAGAGATGACAAGGCTGAGTTTTTTATGTGTAACCCCAAGGATAGAACTGAAACAATTAATATGTATTTATATGGCTACATTTATCTACCCTCTGTGCAACATTAAATCAGTGCAAGAAATAAAGATACAATGGACGCATCATCCTTGTCAGCCTGTGTGGAGGGAGGTTTGAAATGTTACAATGTTTGAAAGCATCTTTAAAAGACAATAAACCCTTGAACATTCAAAGGAGAGTTACAGAGCAAATGAGTGGTGTGTATTCTGAGAAATATGAGCTCCAATTCTCCTGTAGCAGGGAGGACTGGAGCCCCTTTGGGAAACAGGGAAGGATTTACTGAGATAAAGAGGAGTTGGGACGATATTCCAGTTGGAAGACAAAAGGTGGTATAGGCAGAAGTGAAAGAATCATGGTAAGTAAAAAAATGAGTCAATCGGGGAATCTGGGAGGTAAATTTTAAAAGGTAGTTTGAGACCAGAACAAATGGGACATTGCATAAGGAAGTCTGGACCTGACTCCATGACCGTAGGCATGTGTAGTTTCTTTTATATATATATCATGTGTATTTGAGATATATATATGCAGTTTCATTTCTCTGTCTACTTTTTGTTAGTTTTTGGCTGTGCTGGTTTTCGTTGCTGTGCGAGCTTTTCTCTAGTTGTGGAGAGTGGAGGCTGCTCTTTGTGGCAGTGGCTTCCCTTGTGGAGGACAGGCTCTCGGGTGGGTAGGCTCAGTAGTTGAGGTTTCCAGGCTCTAGAGCACAGGTTTCCGGCGTCAGTAGCTGCGCACACAGGCTTGGTTGCTCCATGTTATGTGGATCCTCCAGCATCAGGGATGATCTGTGTCTCCCGCACTGGCAGGTGGCTCCTTACCACCGAACCAACAGGGAAGCCCCGTAGTTTCTTGTTAAATTGATTCACTTGTTGCTCCAAGTCGACAGTAGCTCTCTTTTCAGTGGCAGGACTGAGCAAGTAACACACACACACACACACACACACACACACATACACACACAACTATCTCGTTTCCTGAAGAAAAGCATATCCTTGGCCTAGATTATCCAGATAATTGCTTCAATCCTCCACTTTGCCTTCTGAGTGTTTCTCAACAACCTGAATCACGGGAAAAGGAATGAAAGAACAAGTCTGTGAAAGGAAGACTTTAGACTTTAGCCAGGAGCGACCTTCATCCCCACCAGCACAGACTATGATTCTTGATTTCATTAGGTATGGACATGGTGTTACCTATGTCCTTAGAGATTTTTTGTTAACTCTTCTCTTACAAATTAATACAACTAGAGTTCCCTAGGTTGCTAATTAGACAAATGTTGGCTGCTTGATTGGGAAAGTGAGATGGGAAGGATTCCTTTTCACTTGTGAAGAAAGAGACTTCAACAAAATTAAACCAGGCTTTGAGTTGCTCTCAAAGGATCATTAGAAGCCTTAATTGCAGAGAAAGGACCTGGAGGAGTCAGTTACTCAAGACTTATTGTTGGTTGACACTGCTGTTCAGTTTTAAATGAGAACCTTGTGATTTCCTATCTTGGGCTACATTTTAGAACCTTGCCCTTGGCTTTGATTCCATATTGATCTAGTTTGCTAATACTGTGAACGGATAATTCTATTAACTGCTATTGCTTCATATCACTGGGCATCCCTGGTGGCTCAGACAGGAAAGAATCTGCCCTGCAAGGCAGGAGACATGGGTTTGATCCCTGGGTTGGGAAGATCCCCTGGAGGAGGGCATGGCAACCCACTCCAGTATTCTTGCCTGGAGAAGTCCATGGACAGAAGAGCCTGGTGGGCTCCAGTCTTTGGGGTCACAAAGAGTCAGACACAACTGAGCGACTAATCCTTTCACATTTTCATATCACCTGGATGGAGCAGCTCTTCAGACGTGTTTATTCTACTTGGGTTCTTCAAAGGGGGCTGCCATTTTATTAATAAATGAAACTCAGCATGCTCTGTTTTTTAAAAATTCATTTATTTACTTTGGGCCATTCTGGGTCTTAGTTGCACTCATGAGCTTCTCATTGGGGTGGCTTCGCTTGTTACAGAGTACACATGGTAGAGCATGGGCTCAGTATTTGTGGCTCACAGGCTTAGTTGCCCTGCAGCATGTGGGATCTTCCTGGACGAGGGATCGGACCCGGCTCTCCTTCATTGGCAGGTGGATTCTTAACCACTGAACCACCAGGGAAGTCTCTCAGCATGCTCTTTTGCTAAGCGAGCTGTTCATGCTTGGCTGACACGTCTCACTTCTGAGAGCCTGGGGAATGTGCACTGGTGTCCAGAGAGGGTGGTCAGGTATGAATCTGAATTCATGGTGTGAACAGTTAGTATGGAAAAGGATTATGCAGCTTTATCTTTTTCTTTCTAGCCTGCCGAGAACCAAAGATCTCAGACCTGGTGAGACGGAAAGTTCTTCCAATGCAGGTTCAGTCAAGGTGAGGTTGAAACACCTGAGCTCTGCTTTAAAGTCAAATGACCATTCCTTTCTCCACCCCCTTTCCCTACTTGTGTTTGGCCAAAGACAGTCTGAGGTTTCTTAGGGACACTCCGTGTTGACTTGCCAGGAAAGAAAAGGGCTTGTTAGATGGAGGCTTATTAGCTAGCTGCCTTTAGCCAAGAGGTAGCAACTGTTGGAAGATGTACAGGTTTCACTGGATCGTGGGAAAAATCAGTGGCTGGTTGGAAGCCAGACTTTAAGATGGCCTTTGAGGAGCTGGATTTTAATACTTGAGTCCTTCTAAAATGACTGCGTATTTATCACGCAGCTTTTAGGGAGATGGCATTCCTACCAAACACAGTCAGTTGTGGCTTAGGAAGATGTCCTTGGTAGTGATCAATCAGATAAGGCAGGCTGGTGGAGCTAGGGACCAGAGATGAGTGACTAGCCCCTGATGAACGATGTGAAGCCTCGGTGTGTGGGTGGGGTGGGGGGACGGGGTTGGGCGGGGTCGGGGGGCGGGACGCCCACCTAGTCTTTCTCCTGGAAAGAGAGAGGTGGGGACCCCTGGTGGCAAGCTAGGGAAGTTGCTTCCACGAGATTTCAACGAGGCTGAAATGCCTGGCTTCCTTCAGTTCCCTACTCAGTTTTTACCTGGCAGAGAGACCCTCCATGACAGTTCTTTTAAAAAGATAGCACCCTTACCTCCACCCTGACTGCTGAGCTGACTTCTTTACCCAGTATTTTCTGACCTTTACAGAGATCTCCAATTTTCACCTGGCATCATCTTCACCTATTGTCCTACTGACATTTGTCTATTTGTTCAGTTTCAGTCTCCTCACAACCCACCAAAAAATTGTGAAAGTTACACACGCAAGAACATTTCCTGATCAGTTCATGCTGAACTTCTAGTACCTAGAATAGTGCCTGCTGCATAGTGGACACCCCCAGAATAGTGAATGAGTGAATGACTGGATGGGATGGACAGGTTCAAGTGCTGTTTCTGTCATCTCTCTTTAGTGCTGGCTATTCTTAGGCAAATCCCTAAACTTGCAGAGCCTTTAGTTTCCTCTTTTCCAAAATGAGGGCAATCACACTAACGTTTGTCTCTAGAAATTGTTAAAGGATTAAATGCAAGGCAAATATCTTCCTGGAAGATTCACTGCTGGAGCAAGGATATGATGGTCTTCAGCAGACAGGCTCATTCAGGAACCCCCAAAGGCAATGCAAAGCTTCAGTGGCCAAAACCTGAGCTTGTTTGCAAGTACAGAAGCCCCCTGAGCTACAGACCTGGTTCTAAATATGAGCTAAAGATCTGTAGAATGGAATCAATGTAGGTGGAATATTTGCTCTGAGCAAAGCATTGTACAGACACGTGAAACATTTCCTACAATGGTATTCTCACCAGGGTGAGACTTGTGACCCCCCAGTGCTGTCTGGGGTCCTGTCTAAGCTTCCTGTGTACCCTTCAGCATCCCCACCTACCTCTCTGGACTTCCTTTCTCCATGCATTTAACAGGGATGAAAACATTGATTCCAAAAGGAAATCTCACTTGTCAGTTAATTGTCATCATGCACTGCTATAAAATGAGCAGAAGCTGTGTAGTGTGCATACCTCTCTCCCAAGAACCCTAGAGTGGCCTCTGGGGCTTCAACGTCAGGGCGCATTTAAAAGGCCTTTTCACATTGGCACACAACGCTTCTTATTTCTCCCAATCAATGCGCTCTGAGAGAAGGTTCTATTCTCTGAGGTGGACTAATTACATCCGTTAATTGCTAAATCAAGCTACTGTATCAACACAGTTTAGTTTGAGTCAATTCCTTATATTGCTCCATTATGATAATGGTTAGAGCAGAGCAGTCGCTTGGATTTCTTTCCTTGAAATTAACTTCTTTTCTTGTTTAATTTCACAATTAATTTGTGTGTGTGTGTGTGTGCATGTATAGCGTACCTTTGGATAGCAGCTATTATGTCAGATATTATGCTCTTTGGTTAACACCCTGGGGAGCTGGAGGCATGCCAGAAATGGAAATGGAGGAATAAAGAGAAGGTTGAAGTGTGCAAGAAAATCTGCTCAGTGGTAGAAGAGATGTGTGTGTGTGTGTGTGAGGGAGAGACAGAGACAGAGAGAGATAAGGAGAGAAAGGGAGAGCAAGTCACCCACACACAGAGGATGAGATAGCTGTTGTTTTCTTCCTTCGTAACTGAACATCTTTGTGAAGCTTGGCACAGATACTAAAAGGGCTGTAATGACTGTCTCCTGCACTCCTCTCTCTCCGGGCCCCTCTGCTGTGATGCAGGGAAACGCCATTACACCAGCTATACTCATCAGCCTTCAGCAAGCAAAAACTGCAGGACGCCCCTACCAAGAAGCCAGTCCTTCCCTTTGGAGACCTGCCACCTGGGTACCAGCATCTGCACGCCCAGCTCCAGTACGAATGCATCTCACCCTTCTACCGCCGCCTGGGCAGCAGCCGGAGGACATGTCTAAGGACCGGGAAGTGGAGTGGCCGTGCTCCGTCCTGCATCCCTAGTGAGTCAAGGCTTGTCCTTGCACTGAAACAGCTTACATCTCTCATGGCTGCCTATGAAAAGCCCCTGACCCTCTTGATGACTTTTGGGGGAAAAAAATCCTTGTCCAAAAGAATAGTCCTCTAATACTTTCCCTCAGCTTAGTGAAGTCTGAAATTCCACAGTTAGAGTTTCCTTCCTTTGGCTTAAACTTATCACCCAGGAGAGATGATTAAATCCTAGATGAATTTTTGAGGAAGAGGGGGCATACTTTCTGGTGGATGATTTTATCATATTTGCTTGGAGAAAAGGGACAGAGCAGTCATTAAGCACCAAATGGAGAAGGGATTGAAGGTGCCAGAGAACCTCTATTTATGCCATATTGGTTACCTGAGGCCCAGTTTTCATCCTCATCACCCAATGGTATTAATTACATTATTGTTAGTAAGTAATGCGGTATCAGTTACTTACAGGTTATAATAATGATTACTGAGATAATACGTGGAAATGTCTTGAATGGGCTTTTGCACATACTAAGCTACTACCCCCGTCCTTTTTGTTAGAGGAGAAGTATATGGCTTAGTTCGAGGTGGTCATCTTTATAGCAACAGTCATGATATTTTGAGTCAGTTTAAATACATCATCTCATCCACTCTCTGCAAGAACCTAGGAGACAGTTGTGATTACTGTATCCATTTTGCAGGCAGGAAGACTGAGGCTCTAAGAGATTAGGCAACTTACCCAGTAAGTGCCTGGGATGGTAAGACTCCCAATTATAATACTCGACTTTATAGTCAAGCACGTTAAGGTGGTTGATTAGTAATTAAAGAAAAAAAAAAACAAAACAGGTTAGATGCTCTGTGGTCTTGACCCCCGTCGGGCCCACCTTTCCAGATATGTGCTCTGTTGGTTGATTGACACGTTCTCCTCTGGATGGGGAGGTCTGAGTTTATCTCACTGAGCTGGTGCTTTCTCCGTAGTTTGTGGGAAAACCGAGAACATCTCTGCTCCGAAGACCCAGGGCACGCGCTGGCCGTGGCAGGCTGCCATCTACAGGAGGGCCGGCGGGGTGCACGGGGGCGGTCTGCACAAGGATGCCTGGTTTCTGGTCTGCAGCGGTGCTCTGGTCAACGAGCGCACGGTGGTGGTGGCTGCCCACTGCGTCACCGACCTGGGGAGGGTCACCGTGATCAAGACGGCAGACCTCAAAGTCGTCCTGGGGAAATTCTACAGGGATGACGACCGGGATGAGAAGAGCATCCAGAGCTTGCGGGTGAGAGAGGGCTGCAGCCTGGAAGTCTGGTTTCTGTCTCGGCAGCCCCCAGCATCGGGAGCGCAGTCCTTCTGTCAGTCTGTTATCTTGGCATCCAGTCCAGAGCCTGGAAATATTAGGCACATGCACGCTCAGTTGCTCAGTACTGTCGGACTCTTTGCGACCCCGTGCACTGGAGTCCACCTCTGTCCATGGAATTCTCCATGCAAGCAGACTGGAGTGGGTTGCCATGCCCTCCTGCAGGGGATCTTCCTGACCCAGAGGTTGAACCCATGTCTTTTGCATCTCCTGCACTGGCAAGCAGATTCTCTACCAACTGTGCCACCTAGATGCCTAACGTTTCATGATTGGCAGATACTAGAAAGGGACATCTAGAAAGACTATGGAGTCTTCCCCCCGAAAAAAAATTTTTAAATAAGATAATAAAAAATATCTTCTATCATTGGGGTCATTGAAAGGTAACCAACCACCTATTATGTTTAGGACACGGTGCTAGGTAGACTGTGAGGACATAGAGGCTCCTAATAAATTTCTAATATTATTTTCTTTCCCTACCTACCTCCCTCCTTCTGTACCATCCACCCTCTCATGCAGTCTAGCTCATCCACTTGTCCATCCATCCATCCATTGTTGGGTTCCCACAGCATGCCATTCACTGGGAATACACAGAACTGAACAAGGCATGATTTTTGCCCTGAAGAGTCCACAGGCTAGGGGAAGAGACAGACCAGTATATTGTGACTAATCCAGCACAATAGAATCCCTGGGCAAATGAGCTCAGATATAGAACAAGTCTATAAAAATGTTGTAGCGTATCACAGATGTAAGCTCCAGGGGGCCCCATCAAAGAGGGTGACGAGCAAGAATGGGGATAATCAGGGGAGGCTTGCTGGAAAAGTCTTGTGGACCATCCTAGGTGAAGCTCTAATCTTACTGGCTTGACGGTAAATGAAATGTTTACAGTGGACCAGAGGTTGCCAGCTGGTAGCCTGTAGAGGTTTGTGTTTTGATAGTGCTAATGTATATTTTTTTAATCAGTTAGTTGCCCACATTTGGAGAAGGCAGTGGCAACCCACTCCAGTCCTCTTGCCTGGAAAATCCCATGGACGGAGGAGCCTGGTGGGCTGCAGTCCATGGTGTCACTAGGAGTCGGACACGACTGAGCAAGTTCACTTTCACTTTTCACTTTCATGCATTGGAAAAGGAAATGGCCACCCACTTCAGTATTCTTGCCTGGAGAATCCCAGGGATGAGGAAGCCTGGTTGGCTGCTGTCTCTGGGGTCGCACAGAGTCGGACACGACTGAAGCAACTTAGCAGCAGCAGCAGCAGCAGCCAACATTTAAAATCCAGGAGGTTTCAGCCAGAGGTCTGGAGTCTATTCTCTGGCAAAATGAGCATGTCTGCACAGCAGTGGTCAGCTGAGCAAAGTGGTGTGCCTCTTTGCCTGGGATGTGGCACTCTGGTCCTTCGAAGCCTCGCTTGTCCACTCCACTTATTTAAAAACCACCTGCCAGCCCTGGTAGCCATTTCAGTTTGCAACCCTAGAAACAGAGCAGTTGCTTTCTATGATCCACTGAGCGCAGTGTGTCCAAATAATTGCAGCTGACTCTCAGATATTTTCTCCTGATAATTTAGCCCCAGGGCTTGCCTGTTGCCGTCACCGTGGAGTCGGCCGCTCATCATTGCTGTCCATTCTTTACCTTCATAGATTTCTGCAATCATCCTCCATCCCAACTACGACCCCATCCTGCTGGATACGGACATTGCCATCCTGAAGCTCCTGGACAAGGCTCGCATCAGCACCCGCGTCCAGCCCATCTGCCTGGCGGCCCCTCGGGATCTCAGCACCTCCTTCCAGGAGTCCAGCATCACCGTGGCCGGCTGGAACGTCCTGGCGGACGCCAGCAGCCCCGGCTACAAGGACGACACGCTGCGCTCAGGGGTGGTGAGGGTGGCGGACTCGCTGCTGTGTGAGGAGCAGCACGAGGCGCAGGGGATCCCGGTGAGCGTCACGGACAGCATGTTCTGTGCCGGCCGGGACCCCACGGCCCCTTCCGACATCTGCACAGCTGAGACGGGGGGCATCGCAGCTGTGTCCTTCCCGGGCCGGGCGTCCCCGGAGCCCCGCTGGCACCTGGTGGGGCTGGTCAGCTGGAGCTATGACAAGACGTGCAGCCACAGCCTCTCCACAGCCTTCACCAAAGTGCTGCCTTTTAAAGACTGGATTGAGAGAAACATGAAGTGAACCACAGGCCCAGGGAGGAGTGTTTCTGTGCAGCCGTCCGTGTGTGTCAGCCGGGGCGGTACAGACCCAGAGTGGGATTCTGCCTGTGAATTTCGCTGTGCCCCTGGGCTTCTGATTTCAAAATCAGTGGAGGGCGAGTCGAGCTTACTTTCTGGTAGGCCATTGCCTCCCTGACTGCTGGGGTCCTCTGGAAGATTCCCACGCTGCTTATAAGAACTCAGTTTCTTCCAAAGAGACTATGTGAGTGGCAAAGAAATTCACCCCATTCTACCAACCCAGTGGCCTTCCCTTCCCACCTTTTGGGGATGAACCAGATGCCATGGTCAGCTCCGGTCGAGAGAAGGTCGAGACCGGATTCATCAGGTCTCTTCCAAGGCTCCAACCAGACCGATTTCCAAAGAGCCACCAGCAGGCCGGCCCCAGACAGCAAGCCTGGCTGTGGCATTGGCTGTATCACAGAGTGGTCCTTTTCCTTCCCAGTCGCCTGTACATACTTTAATAAAACCAGGGTTGGCTTCTGACCCACAGAACACATGTCCTATGGCTCTGATTCCTGCCTGCAGCCTTTCTGAGCTACGTGTGTTGGGACCGGTGGCTGGAGGCAGCCTTTTAATAGATCATCATTCCCAAATAATGCATATAGCAAAGCCAGTGCCATCTTTTCAATGCCAGCGCTTGCAGTTTGCTGTTCATAGGGAAAGAGAGAAAGGGGATGGGCACCATCAGATAAGGCACAAGCAGAGGAAAATACCAGGGACTTGACAATTTCTAGTGTCCCCTCTGGTTCTCAGGTTCTACATTCAAGCACAACACCCTGCTTTGAATCTCCAGAAATCTCTAGGATGTATTTTCATAGCATCTGAATTGGAATCACCTATTTATTCACACTTGATTGAGATATGCCAAGAACCCGCTACTTCATTCTTCTCTGTAACTTACACAACTTTCCTTTCAAGCCCCATGCCTGACTCCCACTGCATAGCAGAGGAAGAAAAAACCGAATCCAATCTGGTCCCTGAAGGGGTCTTTTCAGGAACAGTCTCTTTTTGGGGTGATTCACTCTTTCATACTTTCTCCCCAGCTTTCACCAGATTCCTCCTCTCCCAGATGGTACCATGGAGGCCTGGGACACCGGAGGACTCCTGAGTTTCTGCAGGCTCTTGGCTGTGTGTGGTATCACTTTCTCATTCCTAGGCATTTGGGGGACATTGGGTGCTCAGGTCTGTAACGTGTGTAACTTGTGCAGAGTTCTCTCTGCTTCCCTGGGACTCTGCGGTCCTCCCCGCTCACTTGGCTGCTCTTCGGGTCTGGCTTGCACTGATACTGCTGAGATCTAGGGGGACTCTGTCTTGACACTGGTTTGTTTGGGTTACTCAGCTTCCTGGCCACAGTGGCAGCCTTCTTGGGAGGCTCCCCAGCTGGCCTTTCAGTGCTCTCCTCTTCCTCCCCTGAAGGCTTGTGGAACATCTTGGTCTTTTCCATACCTCCTGAGGCCTGAAAGCCCAAGGTTGGTGCAGGACACCTGGGGGACAGTCCCATCCTGCAGACCCCAACAGAAACTCTTCCCTCCCTTATCAGAGAGAACTTTGACCCCAAGGCCTTTAGCCCCAAGGCAGGATGCCAAATCTGTCCCCCAACCTGCATCCCCATCTCTGTGTCTTTGCATCATTCCCTGAGCCAGCAGAGAATTTCTGGTACTTCCTCTCTTGGTTAGGCTTTCTTGAGGCTTTCCGTAAGTCAGGCTCCCCATCCTCTGCTTTCAGTCACTCCTCACGGCTTAATCTGAGAACAATGTGTTGGTTATCAACTTCTGAGGACCAGCCATCCAACACGTAGTAGGTGAAGCTGGACTGTTGGACTTGACAAATATTTATCAGGCTGCTCAAAAGGCTTTTTCCTTGCTGTTTTTAAGCCTAGAAAGTTTGGATCTCAAGAGGTGTAATGGTAGTTGGATCAAAAAGATCTAAATTCCTGTCTTTCCACTTATTTTGAGTGATCTTGGGCAAGTCACCTAACGTCACCCGTGTCAGTTCGTTATTTATTAGGTTGGCATGTGGAAGCCTGTCTTTTGCGGTAGCTGTGATGGTTCAGTGAGCTACTGTGTAAAACGGTGAATATAGTACCTGACACACAGCTCAGTGCCTGTAACCCCTGGCAGGGGCAGGACTGTCCAGCTGGGCACAGCTCCGTAAAGCCTCCATATCTACCACTTCTCACCTGGGCGTCCATGCTTACGCCTTCCATTCTTTCACGCGGGTCTGACTCCTCCCCTGCATTATCACGTTCCCTAGTTTCTTGACACTCTTTTTACTCTTTAGTGTCATTTTCTATCTTTGCCTCACCGCTCAGCTTTGGTTCTCGTTGCATCATCTCTGCTGTGACTGTGGTGCCTTTAGCAGCTGAGTCTGGCCCCCAGGCCGGGTGACACCGCCGGTGGCTGCTTAGTGACTATCCTCATGGCCGCTTGCCACTCTCCCTAGACCTTCCTGCCCCAGTACTGCTCTCACGACGAGCACTCAACCATGCTAATCAGGACGAGGGAGTCAGATACAAGCCTCTCCCTGGGCCATACCTGGCACTGGAGGAATCTCATCCATCTCTCTCTGTCACATGGTCCTTACATCCTAGGGATAGAATGCCAAGGATGAGGGATCTCTTCTTAGCTGGAAATCTGGAGTGCATATCAGTCAGGGATTTTTCAGAACTTATAAGGTCCACGGAGTATAAGGGATTACGGTGACCACAGACAATTATGGGCACTGGTGGTAAAGTCTCCTTGAGGCTGTGGCCTTTGCATCCAGTGTTGGACCTGAATTCAAGTGGCCAGCAGTTGTGAAGGAAAGTTGGATGTGAAATTGGAAGAGCAAGAATGAGCTGGAACCCCAAAAAACATTGAAAGTCATGTCTGTCTCTGCTGTCCCCAACCTCCATGATTTGAGTGACCTGCATCCCCACACACCTGGTCCAGGAGACTTGGAGAAGCTGGAAGAGGATTTCCAGCAGGTATGGGAGGGCCTGCGGGCCAGGGTGCTGTTCTACCCAGGAAAGGTGAACGAGCCAACCAGTGATGTTGTGTATGAACTGCCAAGGTGCCCGATGCTCTTACCAGCTTCCGGAGAGTGGAGATGGCTGTAGCTTTACTCTCCTCTTCAAATCTCATGTTAAGCTTCTTTGGCGCTCACTCTAACCTGGAGCCATACAGGGAAGGGGACTCTGCAAACGTAGTTGCAGCCCCCCTCTAAGTTGACAAGGAACAAAAGTCATCACAAATCATTGCATGAAATATTAACGTGGCTGTCGACAGGGGATGCCTTTGTGGAGAGCTGGTGAAGGCTTCTGTTTCATCCAGATTAGTTTGGCTCTAATTTCTTTTGTAGCAGTTTTTTGTTTTGTTTTGTTTTAGACACATGCAACCCCCAATATCTGACATTCTATCAGTGAAGCCTTGGTGTCTAGGAGCTGGCCTGGCACTCACTTCAAAGCTATGGTGTTCTCCTGCTGAAGATCAATTATTTCACAGCATGCTGGTATCAGTCAAGAGCCTTCTGTGACTGTGATGGATCAAGGCAGACACAAGGCTGCTTTATATCTTGTCAGTGAAGAGGCAAAAGCAAGGTCATTATACAAACTAAAAATACGAATGGTCCCCCTCTCCTGGTTGAGAGCAGTGACTGTCTTTACTTCTATACCAATTACAGTGTTAGCCTCTATTTTTCCTTCCTCCTAGATAAGATTTATAAAGATAACCAATTGTAGAATTACCTCAATTTAACTGATAGCATCCAATCCACAACAAAGCCCCAATTCCCTGGGACTTGCTCAAAATCACCTAATAGAAGCCTGAATCCTAGAATAAGTTTTCTAAAACTCTCTTATGTTTTTATTAAATTTTATTATTGTTCTGGGTCTCCACTGTAGCTCGGGAACTTTCTCTAGTTGTCATGTGACATGTGGGATCTTAGTTTCCTGACCAGGAATGGAACCCAGGTCCCCTGCACTGGGAGGCGGATTCTTAACCAGATTCTTAACCATTGGACCACCAGGGAATTCCCTCTAATACTCGCTTGATGATGTACATTCTCTTTCATTTCGAAGAGCAATAAATCCATCTTGTTCAACTAGGATTGGCCAGGTTTAACATCAAGTGGACTTTCAAGAATTACAGAGTAGTCACCCACCCTGCTTTATTTTATTTAAACTCCAGTGGGAATTGAGAGGAAGGGTCAATCCAAATAAGCAATGTTTTTATTCACAGGGTAGTTAGAACTTCAAATTGAGTCTTGAGTGTAGGTGGAAAGGAAGTGTAGGATATTGTAAGTACAGAAAATGCTTGGAAAGTATGTAGGATTAAACATGGAGGGGGGCTGGCTTAGAGAAGGGCCAATTCTCTTTTTTTTAATTAATTTATTTATTTTTGGCTACAGTTCAGTTCAGTTCAGTCGCTCAGTTGTGTCCGACTCTTTGTGAGCCCATGAATCGCAGCACGCCAGGTCTCCCTGTCCATCACCAACTCCCAGAGTTCACTCAGACTCACATCTTTCGAGTCCATGATGCCATCCGGCCATCTCATCCTGGGTCGTCCCCTTCTCCTTCTGCCCCCAATCCCTCCCAGCATCAGAGTCTTTTCCAATGAGTCAACTCTTTGCATGAGGTGGCCAAAGTACTGGAGTTTCAGCTTCAGCATCATTCCCTCCAAAGGAATCCCAGGGCTGATCTCCTTCAGAATGGACTGGTTGGATCTCCTTGCAGTCCAAGGGACTCTCAAGAGTCTTCTCCAACACCACAGTTCAAAAGCATAAGCTCTTCGGCGCTCAGCTTTGGCTGCACTGGGTCTTCATTGCTGTGCACGGGCTTTTCTCTGGCTGCAGTGAGCTGGGGCTGCTCCTCATTTTGGTGCCTGGGCTTCTCATTGTGGTGGCTTCTCTCGCTGCAGAGCATGGGCTCTAGGTGCCTGGGCGTCAGTAGTTGCAGCGCACGGGCTCAGTATTACAGTTGCAGCTTGTAGGTTTCAGAGAGCAGGCTCAGCAGTTGTGATGCGCGGGCTTAGTTGCTCCGTGGCATGTAGAATCTTCCAGGACCTGGGGTCAAACCCGTGTGCGGGTTCTTATCCACTGTGCCACCAGGGAAGTTTGGGAAGAGCCAATTCTTTCCTATCACGAATCCTTTATTACAGTGACAGGCCAGGTTGGCCAGCCAGCGCCTTAATAACAAGGATCAGTTAAGTTGGTGGTAGCTCTCAAAAGCTAGGATCAAGAATTTGGCTTCTTACTCCCCATTTGCAAACATTCAAGCCCATGTTGATGTCTCCAGGAGAGTGAAAGGAAAGAAGTGGAATTCTAGAAAGACCATCAGGCTAGCTGTGCAATGGTTAAAAGACCCAGCCTGAGTTTAAATCCCAGCTCTGTCACTGACATGCTGTGACCCTGAGCATGACATTCAATCTCGGTCCTACTGTTGTTCTATCCACAAATGGGAGTGAAATGATATGGGGATTCAGGGAGTTAATGCGTCTGTGACTGAAGCATGTAGAACAGCATCTGCCCTGTGCTTCATCGCTCAGTCATGTCCAACTCTTTGTGAGCCCATGGACTGCAGCCTGCCAAGAACCTCTCTCCATGGGGGTTCTCCAGGCAAGACCGCATCTGACCTATTGCACTCTGTAGATACTGGCCACTGTTAAGATGGTTGTTGTTTCATTGCTGTCCTTCTAAGAGGAGACTGGAGATGGAGAAACCAGTTATGAGCGACCTTATGAGGGCTGGAGAGAGGAGGAGAGGATTTAGAATGCTGTTGAGGTACAAGCATGTGGAACGAAGTTTGGCAACCTGTGGAATGAGGTTGAAAACGGGAAAGGATGGGCAGAAATAAATGAGGTTTCAGGTTAAAAGAACCAACAGGGTTGAGAGCAAGAAGCAGTGGGACTAGAGACTTCCCTGGTGGCCTAGCATCTAAGACTCCATGCTCCCAGTGCAGGGGGCCCAGGTTTCATCCCTGGTCAGGGAACTAGATCCCAGATGCCCACAACTAAAGATCATGTGTGCAACAGTAACAAACAAACAAACAATCAAAAAGCAATAGGACTATGTAAGTGGGAGTCGTCGGGATAAATTTCTAAGAAAAAGTGTCAGAGCTTGCACCAGGTTTTTACACATTTCCCTGTCTGCATGTGTGTGTGTGTATACGTGTTTGGTGGGAGTTCAGGGGCATACAGGATGGACTTAATCAAAAGGATCAGGTACAGCTGGACAAGTAGAAATTTGCAGCCCTCTCAATGAGTCCTCACCAGCATAATACTTGTTGTTCCTTGGAGTTATGGCTGTGGAGTTTGAATATTAATCTTTACAGTTCTTTGCGATTTTCATGCCTTCAAATTCATCACCTACTCATAACTTATTAGGGCTTCCACATTTGCCTCCTCCATTGGAAAATTAGTCGATAAAATCTCTTCCATCATGAATTCAATCAGAGATTGTGAGTTCATTGATTTTTCTACCTATCATTCATCCACCCAGAAAAATTGAGAGTTAAGGATTGAAATACTAAAGATGGACAACATAGGCTTGGTGCTTGCCCTTAATCAGATAGTCCCAGAAATACATGAATAATCAGAAATCATCATGAATACTGGGAAGAAAATACAGGGTATTGTAAAATTGTAGAACAAATGTCGCTGATTTAACCTGGATGGGCCAGGATAAAAGGTTTGCCTCCCTGAGGATGTGATGACTGATCTGGGAAGAAGTTGACTATTGGATGGAGGGTGGGGAGAGGGGAAGAACATTCCAGGCAGAGATGAGCGTGTACAGAGATGCTGAGAGAAGGGCTTTTGGCATATATAGGGAACTTCCAGAGAACCAGTAAAGCTTCAGAGGAAAGCAAGAGGAAGGGAGAGGTGTGCCAGGAGGCTGGAAATGCAGTTTTGGTGTGTACGGCCACCCTGGGAGCTGGGAGCACCACACTCTATATGTCAGACTCCATGAACTCCAAGAATGTGCACTAGGAACAATTAGTGAGGCCATCAACTCATCATCTATAGCCTTTGGCTTTGACCTTGTGTTTTTCTGTTATCCTTCTAACCTGGTTATGAATGAAGACCTTGAGTCTCCCAGCAATGACACAATTGCATCATGTTCTAAAAAAGATCTTAAATGAGGATGAGGTGAGTTAAAAAAAGACCGAAAGTCAATGCAAGAAGCAAAGAAGTGAGACACTTATAGCTTCACTCCTGCCTTATTTTTTTCTCTTGCTTTAGTATCCTGTGAAAATGTTGAGTGAAATACATTTGGATCCCTAGGGCTTGGGGAAGTTTATCTTTTTAGGGCTGTTGGAAAGACGAGAACACTTTGGAGTGATTTGGTAGCCATTTGTGGTCTCTTTTTGCTTTTCTTGGCAGGAGGACCTGCTTTCCCTGGCAGGGCTCTCCCGGATGTGCTGTTGAGGCCCAGCATTTTAAGAAGACTGTCTCAATGGCTGAGGTTTTTAGGGATCACTTCACGTTTGTATTCCAGTTCACCAAGTGTTTATCCAGAGGCTTGTGGACCAGGCACGATGGAGAGTTTTGTCAACAAAGAAAAAAAAAAAAGTCAGTAGATAAAACTAGGGAATAGCTTTCTTGGGTGACAAATAATATTAGAGATTGAATTCTCAGAGGAAACAAAAATCAGTGTTATGTTTCTGAACTTATGGTTTCTAGGAAAAGATAACTCCAAACAAAAGAGAAAGAAAGAATGTTATTAATCTTTGTTTTGAAAGGGGAACAGGATGTTACAAATAAAACAGTATGTGGGTGCTAATAAATAAAACCTCCAAGTGAATTGGGACTCTCCTAATTTGCTGTTATTCCCCAAAAGCATAGTTTAGCCTCTGATTTTAAAAATGTCGCTGAATCTATAACTTCAACTTAGACATCAATTACCTGGTTGCTGTCTCTCTCTCTTGATAAAGAAAATAACTTTATGAAAAAAATATTTTGGGATTTGATAACAAAGCCCCCCTCAGAATTACCAAATTCATAAAAAAAAAGTAAATACAGAAAATAGAACCATAAGCACATCACTGGATTTCTGAGGTCACAGAAGCCTAGCTTGGGTCCCTGGTTTGATCCTTTAGCCAAATCATTTAGCATTTAACTCCAGTAAGCTGTGTCAAGCAACAAAACCCTCTCTCCATCATTTTGCCCATCATAAAGATGTCACGGCTGAATACCATCCTAGCAGAACAAAGAGAAGTGAGAGATGTATAAGTGGCATTCTTTGCCATGATTAGAAGAAATGGGGCGGGGGAGATAGAAAGGAAAATACCAGCAATAACTCTCAAGAAGTGTTTCTACTTTACACTGGGATCAAGCTACTAAAAAAGAGACAGTTACTCTAATTCAAAATTGTGTGGTTTTTATGGTGGACATAAAGAATTTGCACCAACCCTGACATTTTGCCTCAAGTTATCTCCTAGAAGAAGATGCTGACACATAGGAATGATGAACCAGGGACTCACAATTCATCTTTTCCCCCTGTGTCCTTTCGTCTTTCATCTGTGCTGAGTAAATGGAGTGAATTCACACTCCTCCTATTAGAATTCATCAGGCAATAAGCGTAGCTAACAAATGCTTCAGTCTTCCTGAGCCTTCTACTTAATGAGGTGGTTTCTGCCTGAAGAATGGATTATATTTAGACCAAGTTCTCAGTCTGAATTGAGATTTCTCTGAAGTGACATCTCTTTTCTCATCAGCATAGAGAGTCAGGTAAAAATAGAACTCCCTTACTTCCTTTTGCTAATGCGTGTTAACAAGAAAAGAGTGAATGAACCTAACTTGTATCTTCCTGCTCTGAACACCTGTGGGAGGGGTAATTCTCTCTATCTTCTATTCAGTGACCACAGTGGACAAACAGTGCTATAGGCAGGCTCACCCGTAGCTGTGCTGTGTGGTTGGATCTGAAGCACTACCAGCATTATCACTTCAGAGTGAGGACAGCGTGATGGGCAGGAGGCTGACATAATAAAGATGACAACAGCCATCACTGTGTGCCAGGAACTGTGCCATCACCTCCTCTAGTTCTCCTCCAAGCAGAGCGGGTGGTGTCATCACTAGTTCCATCGATGCCCAGAAGGTTAAGTGACTCACTCACGTTCAGTCAAAATGGAAAGCGGGGAGATGGATTGCAATTGAAACTCACGACTCCAAACATGATTGAAACGAGTGGTTCTCAGGTCAGTGTAATTCTGAAAGTGAAAGTTGCTCAGTCTTGTCTGACTCTTTGTGACTGTGTAGTCCATGGAATTCTCCAGGCCAGAATACTAGAGTGGGTAGCCTTTCCCTTCTCCAGGGGATCTTCCCAACCCAGGAATCAAACCCAAGTCTCTTGCATTGAAGGTGGATTCTTTACCAGTTGAGCCACAAGAGAAGCCCAAGCATACTGGAGTGGGTAGCCTATCCCATCTCCAGCAGATCTTTCCAACCCAGGAATCGAACCAGGGTCTCCTGCGTTGCAGGCAGATTCTTTACCAACTGAGCTATCAGGAAGGCCAATTCTGAAGGCCATGTTATAACTTCTAACGGAGGCCACCGTCACTTTCTTAAGACAATGAGTGGCTGCTGCTGTGAAGATTTTCCTCCCACCAGTTATCACCCTAAACTCCCTTCTCTTTCCATCACCTTTTTGTTTTCAAGTTAGTTTCAGGCTTCTCTAACATCTCTCTTCGATGCTTTCAGCTTCAGAGCCAATGCTGTGCAAGAATATCACCTTTCTTCTAAAACAGAACATTGTACAAGGATTTTCATTCATGGTTTTCATTTATCCTAAAAATAGCTCACAGTTCTGAAAAATTAGCATACTCATTTTAATTGTCCCGATGAAAGGGCCTCCAACATCCTCTCTGTTTTATTTCTTTCTTAAAAACCTTACAGTGTCTATCTTGCAGTCTAAGTGATCGGACCAAAGTTTCAAAAGACAGATCCAGACATGCTGCTGTTTCTCTGGGTCACTTTCTTCTGATAAACTCTGGACATTGAAACATTTCTCCTCTGTTGTCATCATGATGGGGAAATGGGCTTATTTAATGGCCTTTTATGGAAAAGCAGTGTAGGACTTTTTTCTTTCTTTTCTATATTAGGAGTCCCCCTCCCACCCTGTGCAGCATCAGAGATGCAATAACCAATCTCAGGCGATCCAAAGGAAAACCAAGACAGGGAATGAATTCCTTAGAAGAACAAATAAGAGAAGGCAAAGCCTTTATCCCTTCTTTGGTCCAACTAAGCTCCTAAAAGGACTGGAGAAGAACACTGAGAATTATAGGATTTAGGATTGGAACCTTTGAGGCCATCTGGTGATTTGTTCCGTGGTATTAAACGTACCACCTTCTCATTTCTAGCAAATGGCCTGACTGGGTCCTCTCTGCTAGAAGATCCTCTGTGATGGAGAGGATGTTGCATGGGGTGAACTGTTCCAATAGTGATGTCACTATTATTACTATAGGTTGCATAGAAGAGAGATTAAAAGCAAGATTATGCAGAAAGACTGCCTGTACTCAAACACCAGTTTTGCCCCCGCCTCATCCATTGGTCCTGTAGGTTCATTCTCTGACTGTCTCCGTTCTGCACTGTTCCCTGGGAGGTTGAACTATAAGAACTGAACTATAACTACTGCATATGAATTATGACAATGTGCTCCCCTGCCCTCTGCTTCCAGCTATAGTCAACAGGGAGTCCCTGAAGGGGAGAAGAGAACAGGAGGGAAGTGGGGGTCAAGTTATTTATTGCCAGACCCCTTTCCAGCAGGTTGCCATGGCAACAAAGTCTCAGTCTGGGTCAGCTGGAACCGGTGTGCTCTTTGGGTTCAGGCTTAGGGTGGGTAATGATGCCCCACTATTACAGTCCGTGGGCTCTGCCTTATGTCTTTGAATTTCCCCACATCCTTCCCTTACCCTTCTAAATTGTCTCTTTATTAAACTTTGCACAGCTTCCTTAATTTGAATATGCCAACTTTTTCTAGCTGAGACCTTGACTGACACAACCACTCACTATCTGTGTAATGTTGGTCAAGTTCTATAACCGCTCTTGGATTCCGTTTTCTCCTTTGTAAATTGGGGGTAATAATAATAATATATGCTGTAGAAGGACATCTTAAGAATCAGATGAGATGATATATAAAGATACTTGGAATGTGCAGTAAGGACTCAGTAAACGCTGCTGCTGCTGCTAAGTCACTTCAGTCGTGTCCGACTCTGTGCGACCCCATAGACGGCAGCCCACCAGGCTCCGCCGTCCCTGGGATTCTCCAGGCAAGAACACTGGAGTGGGTTGCCATTTCCTTCTCCAATGCATGAAAGTGAAAAGTGAAAGTGAGGTCACTCAGTCGTGTCCGACCCTCAGCAACCCCATGGACTGCAGCCTACCAGGCTCCCCCATCCAGTAAATGCTAGAGTAAAGCTATTAATACAACTACCATGAAGTCTCAACCTGAACACTGCCTTAATTCAACTATGGTAAGTTACTTCTCGTAGCTTGACTTAGGTTTTAAGTCAACAGTCAATACAGAAAAAAAGAAAAAAAAATTCCTCAGAGTCAAATTAGACTTGAACATCCCTCAAGATGGTGTAGTCAATTTTTTGGTATTCAGTCCTGCAGAGTTGTTTTTATTCACGCCAAGTTTGATAACCTGTGGGTGAGACTTAAGAAAGGTGAATCTACATGCAAATGTCAGAGCATCCCACCCTTTCTGCTTCTGCCATAACCATGGAATCCCTAGAGGAGATTGAGAGATGCTAGAAAATTCGAAAGTGTTCCTGCTGGCTTATAGGGTTGACCTCGTTCTGTTCTCACATCAGGGCTTTATCTACTTAATGTTGGCTGGGAGATTTGTAGTTTGCTGTGAAGACAGAAAGGAGTTAATGGGGTCACACTTTAGATGGTTTTAGGGGAGGCTAGATTTTTAAAGTGGGCTCAGTAGGAAATTAAATGGGGTGCATGCTGCTGCTCCCGTATATCTGAGATGACCCTTTGCTGATCATTCAGGGTGTGCCAGCCTCAGAGCTAAGCGTTTCCTCCATGTTATCCAGTTTAACCTCATAGCAACTATGAGATGGAACTATTATGTTCTCTGGTTTTCACATGAGAAAGCTGAACACCTAAGGTGCCCAGTCTAAGACTAAACAGTCTTATTGACGCCAGGGGCGGTATTTAATGTGTTTCTGCCTCACTTAGCTCTCAGTTTAGATCCAAGACTGAGGCAGAGAGAGCCTGGCTTACCCTCCAGTGTTCCATGTATGTGCAAACTGAGAATTAAACTCCATGTTTGATAGCTTTTCATGTTAGTTGTCCACAACAGTACACACATGTTTGCCTGAATAGATTTTTACATGCCCTGTGTTTGATGAGAAGAGAGTCAGCCTGGTATCTTTCTTCCTCCCCCCATACCCCCCAAAGACTAAACACACCAACTTGCTTCAAATGCTCCTCAGGACCATATTTCTGGACCCCTTTCCATCTTGTTGGACCATCTCCAGTCCACTGGTTCCTGATGCTGGCTGGAGTAGGATAAATCACCTGAGGAAGTTAAAGAGAAAAACCAAAAACTGAGTCAGGACCCTGCTCCAAATTGCTGGTAGGTGGCCTGAGCATTATCGTTTGTCAAAAGCTCTCTCAGTACATTTTAATCAGCAGTCAATATGGGAAAGCACTGCTCCAATTTGCTGCTAAAAAATTGAAGAATTAGTGGGGATGTTGGCAGGGCCCTCTGGAGCGAGGAAAAAGAATCGGTTCCTTCTAGCTAATGATTATTATCCAGAATTATCTGCGGCATGTTCCACACGATTTAATAGGCCTCATCTCCAAGGGCAGCTGAATGCAAATGTCTCTCATTGTAGCATGAGATGTGAAGGTTCCCAAACAAAGCCGTTTGCAAGGAAGGTGCAAAGTGGAGCCACTTCTCCCATGGAATCTGGCCATGCTTGTTGACTCACCAGAATTCTCTCTGATCCTGAATGCTGAGAATATAACTAAGACTGCTTTTGATTGGATGGTTTAAAATGTAAAATCAACACCATCCGCCTTTCTCTGTCCTTTTGCTTCCTCTGTGTTTCTGTGGCCTCAGCTGTGTTGCCCTTGGCAGTGAGAGCTGAGGAATGGTGTGGCTCAGTGCTCACCTGTGTGCAGGTACTGAGGGATTCAGACAGAGGAGTTCCTCCGTGCTGCTTGTAAAGGGGCTGCGGTAGTCCGCTGGGATCGCGAACTTCTAGAGAGATGCCCGCGGCTTTGTTCTCCAGCTGCCACCTCAGCAGAAAGAGCAGTAAAATCTCTAAATTGTAAAGAGAAAATGAGACTGCACACATTCTGCACCTGACAACTTCACATACAAAGGCACAGGTCCACTCTTGACAGGACTCAAAAGGCAGAACCAAACACCACACGGAGGCTCAGGAAGGTGGTTTTTCATCTACAAATGATTATAAATCACAACTAAATTTTTTAAAAAGAAAATTAGAGGTGCTATGAAGGGTCCTATGATAGATAAGATATAGGTCTGGTTAATCTAACCGGGGCTCACAGGAAAGAGAGAGAGAGGGAAGGGACGAGATGGGGGAAGGTTTGAATGAAGGAAGACGTTCGAATTCAGATTTGGAAAAGGGAGGTGAACAGAAACGTTTAAAAAACTTCTATTTAGTTCTTTTCTCGTTTTCTTGTTATTTCTCCTATCTGCTTATGCACTCTTGGATATCGTGCTCAGAAAACTATCCTCCAAGGACGCTTAGATTAAACTGAACACTTTTTGAAGGTTTACTGGGTGCCAGAATCGTTTAAGAACTCTGCGCGTCTTTTACATTTCATTTAGATCTCAGCTCTGGGCAGTTGGGAATGGTACTTCTGTTTTGCAGAAGGAATGAGGAAGAGTTGAGGAATTTCCTCCCTAATTATTCCACTGGAAGGTGAAGAACTCAAGCTCTCAGATATCAGCGTCAGGGATTTAACCACGAAGCCGCCCTGCTGGGGCTCAGCTCCCCTGGCACGGTCCCGGGGAGGAGCTCCCGAGTTTCCACGTGGCCAGCTGCATTCAGTCTTCGGGAAGGTGTAAGCACAACCACCGGGCTGGAGAGCGCCTCTGCCGAGGAATCAGGCCAGGCATGCGGCGACTGAGGACAGTACCCGCGTCCCAGACCCCGCCAGGAGAAACCTGGCAAGTTCCAAGGCGCAGATTTGCACCGCGGACATCTCTCGGGCGCGTTGCCACTCTGTAAATCAAGAGAGTCTGTTTAATTCTCACCGCGGCCCTGCAAAGGGGGTTGTTTGGCTCCATTTCTTAGAAGAGCAAAGTGAGGCGTGCCCTCCCCAGTGGCCGCTACGTCGGCAGGTGGTGGAGCAGTAGGTGTCTGCCTCTTCCCAGAGATAATAAAATCTGCACGGATTTTGCCATTATTATGCAAAGCCGGCGGGGAGGCTCGGACCCTCCCTTGACCGAGCCCATCTGTCTCCGCGCGCCGCCCCCGGGGCACAGAAGACGACAGCGAGCGGAGCGGAGTGGGTGGAAACCCGTCCCCGCCGCTTGCCTCACCATCTCTCCACTTCTTCACCACCAGCGCCCCCGAGGCCGACCTCCCTTGGCTCAAAAACAAAAACAAAAAACTACCGCCTCCCCCGTACCCTCCCGCCGCCCCAGGGAGCTGCATTAATATTAATCCCGATGCATAATTGAAGGCCGGAGATTTATTCGGGCCGAGGCAAGGGAGGGTGCCCAGCTGGGCTGTATTTCGGCCGCTTGGGTTTCGTGAGGCCTGGTACCCAGGACGTGGGAGGATGGGGTGGGTGTGCCGCCGGTGAGGATGAGCTTGGGAATGAAGTGAGCCCTAGCGGGTGTACCAAGGAGTGAGGCGGGGTGCCGGGGGCTGCTCCAGGGAGGCAAGGACGGAGGGGCATCCCAGGTCTCCGTGACGTGGCCTGCGCTGTGCCCAGCGAGGGGTGACCCGGGGCCACGCGGGCTTGAAGGGAAACAATAGCGACTCCTTAGATCCTGGGCTCCTGCCACCGGCAGCCTGGGCTTTCCCGGGAGACCAGCCGGGGTTCTTTTCTTATTTGGCTAATTTATGGCGAGAGGCTGGGGGCGGAGGGATGGCAGAGGAGGAACCGCGTCTAGAGACTGGGGGCGAGGGGGCGGCTTGTTAAAGGAGTCTCCCGAGGCGGCGGCCCTGGTGATGTCAGCTCTCGACGAAAATAGAGAGGGATCGCCTGCAAATCCCCAGCTCCGGCGGGGCTAAACCTTGCAATCCCTCCCCGGCCGGCGCCGAGCCAGGGTGCAGGGGCCTCCACCGCCTCCCCTGGCGCGCGCACACACACCGCACACGCGCGCACGCACGCACCCACTCCCTTGCACACCCACCGCACACACTCGCCGCCCTCCCCCCTGCCACCGTCCTCCGAGCCCGCGCTCCGCCACGCGGCGAGCCCCACAGCAAACACAGGTGGCCCCGGCTGCACGCCGTCCCGCGCCCCCTCCGGCAGCCCGGGGGCGGCGCTCTCTCGGGGAAGCCACCTTCTAAGCACCCGCACTCCCCCGCCCTCCATCCAGAGCACCCAGCCAAGCGACACCGAGGCCGGCGGAGGGAGCGCGGGACGCGCGCAGCGGAGAGCGGGGACGCGGCTTAGAGCCGGCTGGAGCCTCCTGCGCGCGTTGAGGCGCTAAAGGGCTTACCCAGGAGGGGGGTGGAAGGGCGGGGAGATTCTCCCCCCTTAAATACTGCGCTCGGCTGCACTCGTGCGCTCACCCCGGCACCCGCTCACTCCTCGCCTGCAGCTGCCGGATTGTGCCGAAGAGGAGGGGGCGTTACCCCAGGACATGGCATCCACGGAAGGGTGAGGGGGGCTTTGCTCGCTACCGGCAGGCAAGGGGTTGGGGCGAGGGGGCGGCGCGCGCGCGGAGTGGTGGCTCCCTATCCCGGATGAGAACAGAGAGACGCCGGCGCCGGGCCTCGGAGACCGTGACGGAGCGATGGCTGGGCTGGGGGTGGGATGGTGGAGAGGATATTGATTTTCTTTCGCGAAGCTTGCTGCTTAACGTTTTGAAGGTGCGAGAGACAGAGGATTGTTTCATTTTAATTAAAAAAGGTTTCGGTGGAGGTGTGCAAAAGAGTGACGAAGAATCCTCTTGGGGTTACTTTTGAGATTTGCAAACAATAAGGGATTGGGCACAGTAAGAGCGGCAGACGCTGCCTAGGGAAGCAGCGCCTGGAACTCGGCGCCGGCTGGAAGGTGGGGACCGGCCGGGAATGAATGAACTGGGACCCGGGCCGGGGCGGGGCAAAGCCCAGCGCGCGCAGCCTTGAATGTCAGGTTTGCAGAGTCGCAGAGCAGATACCCGGCCTGCGTTGATCTCTCCTTGTCCCTGGATGGCGGAATCTCCCTAGCCAGTTTGAAGGAAGCGTGGAAAAGATTTGGGTGCTTTCCGAGAAGCGGCGGGAAAGTAAGTGGCTTCGGGCAAGGACAGGAGGGACAGGAGTCCCCAAATTCCAGCGGGGGGAGCGTTGATTTCCCCGATTCTCCCCGCTGCCTTGGAGTTGTCTCCTGCCTCCTGAGGCAGCAGTTGAATGGAGAATGTTCCCGGTGATAATAAGGGTAGCTTCTTTACCGGGAAGGAGATTTAGCTGCAAGAAACCCTTGAGTACTCCTATGTCAAAGAAAGTGAAAGTTGCTCAGTCGTATCCGACTCTTTGCGACCCCATGGACTATACAGTCCATGGAATTCTCTAGGCCAGAATACTGGAGTGGGTAGCCGTTCCCTTCTCCAGGCGATCTTCCCAACCCAGGTATCGAACCCAGGTCTCCCACATTGCAGGCGGATTCTTTACCAGCTGAGCCACAAGGGAAGTCCAAGGAAGGGTCCAAAACTAGGTCCCTGGATCGGTATTTCCCAGGGAAGTCTCTCAGCTTGGTAGAATCTGAGTAGGAATAAAAGGACTGGTTGGGGAGCTCAGCCCTTTGGTTCATTCACAAAAGTGCACTAGCCTTTTGCAAGGCATCACTGGATCCATATTAAGTGGCAAGCAAGTACCAGGGGCTCCTCTCAGCACAGGTGGAGCAGCCCTGGTGCCGGAGCTTTCCAGGGCTTCTAGCAAATTTTACCAACTCTGCAGGCTTGTTTTGGGAAATCGATCGCTAAGTGGGCATGTGGAGCAGCCCCAAAGTTAGATCTCTAAATTTCAACCTCCAAGGAAGGACAAGTATTTCTGAAACTGTCTGCTCTGTGTTCAGGAGAAGGGACCCATCTTTTTTCTGGCCCTGAGTCCTTCTGGCCCCTGGAGTCCTTCCAAAGGGGGTTGGGGGCAGCTGGTATCTTGTAGTATGAGATCTCTCCTCTCTTTTTGTCCTAACAGTTCAGCTATGTGGACCTTTTTGACTGTTTCTTCTCCAAACTGATGCTCCGGAAAGAGGTTTGTGTACAAGCAGGGCAATACACTTTTCTAACACAGATCTCTAGAATTCAATATTAATATGCCTCATCCTCAGTGTCTCTTTGCCTGTTTAATTAGTCATTCATATTAGAAAGGATGCAAAGGCACCACTGGCGGCTTTCAGGTCCCTTCTAGATTTGCCCCTGCTTGTAAGGGCTAGGTTGGACAACATCTCTGAAAAGGATGGATGATGGCAGTGTTTCAAGTCCTGCATCCTTATTTGATGGCCAGATAGTAAAGGGACAGGTTTACCCCCCAATCAAGTGGTGTTTATCTCACCTTTGTCCTAAATGAGAGCTGCCAAACGATTTGACTCTATATTTGATTTAAGTATAGAGCAGAAGGGATTCACATTCTATTAGTAAGGTATTATGCACCGTGCCGTTGTCAAGAAAAGACTGGTCAAAGGCATTTGCATTTAGGGAAGAACTGAGAAAATTTGAAAGATTGGGAAACAAATAGAGAAAGAACTCTGACCCATTATCATTTCAGGGCAGTACTGATGAGCAGGTGACGCTCTCAGAAGCCCTGGTCTTTCCTTTTTTCTTCTCTTCCTTTCTTCCATCTTTTCACCAGGTGCATTGACTCAGCATTTGTTGGGTAGACCTCATGTGGTGGGCACTCTGGGTGTGTGGGGGCTCCAAAGACCTAAGACTTTGATTAGTAGACTGTTCATATGGTTTAGTGAGATTCTCTTGCCTCTTCTGTTGCCTTTAGTTAATGTACCTTGTAAAGGGAAGTTCACGGAGAATCCGCAGACTGGTTGCCTTTGTTAGCCCGTGTCAAGCTGTTTCCTTGAAACATACATTGCTGAGAAGGAAACAAAAAATAGCAACAGAGTCTTATGCTTTCAAGATATGTATTTTGAGTTCGATTGATCCCGAATGTTTGGGGAATGGAACTGTATGGCAAACTGACCATTCTGGTCACCATTTATTTGGTGATGTAGTTACACTCAACAACATAGGCAGATTACCAATTTTGAAAGAATTATTAGAAGCCATAGTGACATCTTATGTTTGTTTAGCACTTCACTTTCAAAGCTTATTTGTGTCATCATCACATTTGATTCTTCCAGTAACTGTGAAGTAGGCGGTCCAAGGAGGATGAACTTTAAGGATAAAATGATATAGAATGTATCGTCATCTTTCCAGGAAGATTCCAGGACTTGACCCAACTTTAGAGTTACCATCTGGAAATATCAGTTATCATGGAAGAGTGTGCTAGGCATGTCTGGCAAAGGATATTACCAGCTTTCTTTCGAAACTTTGGCATACACTGTGCAAACTGCCTTTGGGAATATTCTCATTATCAGCCTGTGCACTTGATCATTGCCTTTGCACAGCATACTCAAACACGATCTGGTTACGTGAGGTTTCTGATTGTTTGGAATTGGGATAATTAGCATCCAGCTTCTAGAAGACTCTACGTGGACTCTTTGGTAGTTCCTAGACCCTGAGGGGCATTTTCCTGCAAAGTAGCGTCTAATTTGATAGTTGAGGATTCTGTCTTTCTGAGTCCTCAGACATGGCTAGAATTATGGTTTTGGTCCCTGATCCAAATTGGAAAGAGATTATTAGTATTAGACTGGCTAGTGTCCAATATAGACTGAATTATGTTGGAGCACTCAGACGCGTAGTGGCAGGCCATTTCAGAAATACATTCTAGGCGTGGGAGATGGCTAGGTCACCAAGTATGTCAGGGACCCAAGGCGATCTGTCTTATGATCAGCTCCCAGGAGCCAAGGGGTCAGAGCAAAAGCCAAGTGCAAGGGCTTCGGTTTCAATTTGACTTTGAAAACCAGCAAATCAGAAAGCTGCTGACAGCAGAAAAACCCCGCAAGCGGGACCACTGGATTTATTATTTCAAGCAAACAAAAGCAAAACGTTAACAATTGCCTTCTCCCGCCTCCCCTTGGGAGTGAAGTTGAGGCCAGCGGGAGGAAGAGCCCACAGAATAGACTTATTGAAAAGGGAACAGAGGGCATAGGTGTAGGGTCCAGAGGGGGTTGCATGTTGCCTGCCTCATGCAGTTTTAATTTCTCATTTTCAGCCTCCCTGGGTAAAATACAGATGCGTGAAACTCAAATGAGAAAGCAATTTCACATTTACTAAGATCGCCTCTTGTGAGTGATTGAAAGCTTAATTCTCATGAAACAATTTCTAAAGCCAGACGAAGCCTGTGATATGGAAAAAGCCAAGATATTAAAAACCAGAAACAGTTCTGCCCATCAGTATCAATGGCCACTTCTTTTCTTCTCTAATGCAACATAATTAGGGGCTGTCTCCCCTGGCTTTGGATGTAAGGGAATTGTCAGATAAGGAAAAGTCTTTAAGAGATGGCAGTGCTTGGGCTACAGAAACAGGCACTATTTAACAGCAAGGTGTGAGATTTCTGGGTCAGTGTGCCCTAAATCATACAGATCCAGGATTGCAAAACTGACAGTCTGAAGCTTAACAAAGGTTGATTTCAGTGAAAATCTTGCCTCCCTACCCTCCTCCATGGCTGTATCACACAATGCCCAGATGCCTGGTTTTTCCCTCTTTTAAAGGCAAACTAAATTGTTTTTCATGCTGATTTTCCCCCCCTTGGGACTTGCTTCCTCTTGGAACCAACTGCATCTCTTCATTTCAATCACTTGCTATACTTATTTTAATCAAACCAGACACTGGTCATTTCAAATCTAGTAATAGCAGGCAAGAGTCATTCTCAAGATGAAATTTTAGTTTTGTTTGCATTTTCAGAACTTGTCCTGGAAGTTTGAAAAAGCAAACAGATGCCACACACCGCCTTGCCTGCTCTCTTCTCTCTCAACAGCTTGTTGGGGGCCGGTAGAATGTTTCATAGCAAGGGTTTTAGGATCCAGATTACGGCAAATCTCTTTATTTACCAGATCATGAGCTTGCTCTCTCTTCCCTCTGTCAGCCCCTCACCCCTCACCACACCAAGCGGCCAAGTCCTTGGAGTGAATTAATTAAAGGAGTGTTTAAAAATATCTCATTGCTCCATCTCCACGTGCTCCATCATTGATTGGAGGCAGATGGGTTGCAGATTTGTCAGTAGAATAGAAAAGGACCAGCATCTCGTTATAAATCTGTCTGGTTGGCATCAGATGATGGCAGAAAAGATAATAGGCCAGCAATATGAAAGGGGAATAAAGGCAGGGGTAGATCCTTAAACTTCAGAAAAGGATACCTCATTTTCTTAGTGCGTGTTTTTGTGTTTTTGTTTTTTTAATTTAAATGGCTGTTTTCCAATGATATTGATATTTATTTATCTTTAATTCGTGGATCTATTTAATTTCTCACGGGTGTCTGCTGAACGGCCGTCTGGTGTTCTTGGCAGTCTCAGCAGCTGCTTCAGATTATGGACTCGTTGAACAAGGACTGTCCTTTAAAAATGGAATGAACTCTATTTTGGTGGCTGGATTTGTCCATCTGGGTCCCAGTAGAATAGGTGGTGGTCTGTGTTAAAGACCCTGGATGAAGTCCATGCGGGCAAGGAGAGGGACAACCCCCCCCCCCGCCCCACTTACAAACCCTGTATATTAGAGGCTGCATTTAAACCAAGAGGACTTTCTTCTGTTACATTTCGTCAGGAGTGCCATCTGTCACTCAGTCTTTGTGATCTGGCATGGAACTTCCCATCACATGCCCTGCTACCCCAGCTTCCCAGCCTCTGTGCTTGAAGGATCCCAGAGATGGTGGCCAAAGTGGAAGTGGGGTGGAGGCCTGTCTGCCTCCCAAGCTCCGCTCTTCCCATAGCACCAGATTCGTGGTATCGGATGCCCGTAGACCGTAGGTGGCCCACAGACATGTGTGTTTTGGGTCACACAGGATTCTGAAAACCTTTAAATAGTTTGCTTAGACTTGACATCTTGGAAAGTGAAGTCAAGTGGGCCTTAGAAAGCATCACTACAAACAAAGCTAGTGGAGGTGATGGAATCCCAGTTGAGCTGTTTCAAATCCTGAAAGATGATGCTGTGAAAGTGCTGCACTCAATATGCCAGCAAATTTGGAAAACTCAGCAGTGACCACAGGACTGGAAAAGGTCAGTTTTCATTCCAATTCCAAAGAAAGGAAATGCCAAAGAATGCTCAAACGACCGCACAATTGCACTCATCTCACACGCTAGTAAAGTAATGCTCAAAATTCTCCAAGCCAGGCTTCAGCAATACGTGACCCGTGAACTCCCTGATGTTCAAGCTGGTTTTAGAAAAGGCAGAGGAACCAGAGATCAAATTGCCAACATCCGCTGGATCATGGAAAAAGCAAGAGAATTCCAGAAAAACATCTATTTCTGCTTTATTGACTATGCCAAAGCCTTTGACTGTGTGGATCACAATACACTGTGGAAAATTCTGAAAGAGATGGGAATACCAGACCACCTGACCTGCCTCTTGAGAAATCTGTATGCAGGTCAAGAAGCAACAGTTAGAACTGGACATGGAACAACAGACTGTTTCCAAATAGGAAAAGGAGTACGTCAAGGCTGTAGATTGTCACCCTGCTTATTTAACTTCTATGCAGAGTACATCATGAGAAACCCTGGACTGGAAGAAACACAAGCTGGAATCAAGATTGCTGGGAGAAATATCAATAACCTTAGATATGCAGATGACACCACCCTTATGGCAGAAAGTGAAGAGGAGCTAAAAAGCCTCTTGATGAAAGTGAAAGAGGAGAGCGAAAAAGTTGGCTTAAAGCTCAACATTCAGAAAACAAAGATAATGACATCCGGTCCTATCACTTCATGGGAAATAGATGGGGAAACAGTGGAAACGGTGTCAGACTTTATTTTTTTGGGCTCCAAAATCACTGCAGATGGTGATTGCAGCCATGAAATTAAAAGACGCTTACTCCTTGGAAGAAAAGTTATGACCAACCTAGATAGTATATTCAAAAGCAGAGACATTACTTTGCCGACTAAGGTCCATCTAGTCAAGGCTATGGTTTTTCCTGTGGTCATGTATGGATGTGAGAGTTGGACTGTGAAGAAGGCTGAGCGCCGAAGAATTGATGCTTTTGAACGGTGGTGTTGGAGAAGACTCTTGAGAGTCCCTTGGGCTACAAGGAGATCCAACCAGTCCATTCTGAAGGAGATCAGCCCTGGGATTTCTTTGGAAGGAATGATGCTAAAGCTGAAACTCCAGTACTTTGGCCACCTTATGCGAAAAGTTGACTCATTGGAAAAGACTCTGATGCTGGGAGGGATTGGGGGCAGGAGGAGAAGGGGACGACCCAGGCTGAGATGGCTGGATGGCATCACGGACTCAGTGGACGTGAGTGTGAGTGAACTCCGGGATTTGGTGCTGGACAGGGAGGCCTGGCGTGCTGCGATTCATGGGGTTGCAAAGAGTCGGACACGACTGAGCGACTGAACTGACTGAATAATGTTTCACCTAAAAAAAAAAAAAAAAATGTTGATTCTGGTTTCTCCCAAATGTTGGGAAATCTGATAATAAAAGACCAGCCCTTTTGTCTTGGTATCACTTATTGAAATGCTTAACAGCCATACCTTTGTTTAAGCACTTTGCATGTATTAATTGATTTAATCCGCACAACAATGTGATTTAAAAGGACTATTATTATCCCCATTTCGCAGGTGTGAAAACTGAGTCGTAGAAAGATTAAGCAGCTTGCTGTTGGTTTTACAGCTAGTGAGTGGCAAAGTCAGGTTTTAAACCCAGACAGCCTGGCTCTGGAACCCAGACTGTAACCACTAGGCTATACTGCTTGGTCCCACAGGGGTGGAGGGTGGGAAGAGTCAGCTGGGGATGAAGAGTGGCTGTCCCCCAAGACAGGCTATGTGCCTCTCAGGTTGGACAGAGTCTTTTCTGAGACGAGTTGCTCATGTTTCTTGGTTGGCCCCTTACTTCTCTAAGGCAGCCCCTGAGAGAACGAGAGCTTGGAGTCCCTCTTCTCAGGGTATGACGCTGTCTAGCAGTTGCGGCTACTTTTCTTGTTAATCCCTTCAAAACACTGCCTTCTTGTTTCCATTAACTGTGTTCTTAATGAAGAGTTCCTTTGTGATTATTGGTTGTCCGGACACCATAGCATGGTCTTATCAGATGCAGAGCTTTGAGACAGCCCAGTGTACGACCACATGGGTTCAATCCTTTGAAATATCGAGCCTTGAGAATACATTTCTTAGTGGCAATTGTAGTGCAGCATTTAGCAGGCCCTGGAATTTATTCTTTCTTCTGTGATTTTCAAGCATGGCTGGTTAAGGCTGTGACTTCACTTACCCATCTCCTAACACAGCTACTTTTCTTATCTCTTTAGGAGTGTGGCTGATGTCCTTGGTTTGTTTGTTTGTTTGTTTGTTCTTTGCAACATATGCAGACAGTGATGACTGGGGATGCCTCTTAAATCGAGGAAGAATCATTCAGAGAGTGTGTATGTTCAGTCAGTTGGTCGTGTCCAACTCTTTGCGACCCTATGGGATGTAGCCTGACATGCTCCTCTGTCCATGGGATTCTCCAGGCGAAAATACTAGAGTGGGTTGCCATGCCCTCCTCCAGGGATCTTCCTGATCCAGGGATCAAACCCGTGTTTCGCTGCATTGGCAGGAGGATTCTTTACCGCTGAGGCACCTGGGAAGACCCTCAGAGAATGTATTTCTGTGCCTTCTTAAGAGTGGCACAGTTTGCTGACTGTCCAGTAGGTGGCAGTAGATGTCAGCACTTTGTCCAGACTGGCTGTGTGACTCCCTTTGGTCCTTAGGGAATCTCAATTCCCACAGGATCCCATTCTCTTTTGATTAAAACATGTTTCCACCAAATATATTTTTTTGGTGTTTGTGAGATGATTCTCATATGTGTGTGTGCTCAGTCGTGTCCAGCTCTTTTGCGACCCCTTGGCCTGTAGCCCTCCAGGCTCTTCTGCCCATGAAATTTTCCAGGCAAGAATACTGGAGTGGGTTGCCATTTCCTCCTGCAAGGGATATTCCCAACACAAGGAGCAAACCCTTGTCTCTTGCATCTTTTGCATTAGCTTACCATTAGCACCACTTGGGAAGCCCTGTTTACAGATATCACCATAAACAAATACAAATAGGCCCATTTGCTTGAACTTGGAACTCCAAGTCTATATGACTACACATATATAATTTCATTAAGTCCTTGAAAAACTTATGAAATATTATGCTCATTTTACAGATGGGGAAACAGAGATATGTTGCTTTTACATTGTAATTGGGTACCTGTTTTTTTTGGTCATCTACTTCTACTGTGTTTCATAGTATCCACATTTTGCAATTAATTCACGTTTTATTAAAATTTCACAAGCTTTGAAACAGTACAGGGCACGACCACTTGTCTATAGTCCTTTGTTCGTTTGTTTGCTCCAATCATTTTGATCAAAGGCAGCAAGATAGCCAAGTGTCCTTGCAAGAAGAGATAATCAAGAATTTAAGAGGCAATGCACAAGAAGGACAGCAACGGTGACCAAAAGAAGTGAGCTTATCTTTGAACGGAGGTGTGACATTCAAAAGAAAATACTGCCGTTGAAACGAAGTGGGAATAAGGTCAGGCAACGGAGAATGATGGTTAGACCTGAGCTTGAAGACGTTGATCTAGCATCTGTTTTCAAATATTAGAAGTGGTTGCAGGGCATGAAGGGAGATAAGGTAAAAGAGAACAGATGGAAGGAAAGCATTCTTCTCAATTAGGCATCAGGCAAAACTGTATTTTTGTTTATGGACCAAATTGCAGTTGTGTTTTTACCCTTGTACTTAGTCGCCCAGTCGTGTTTGACTGTTTGCGACCCCATGGATTCCTCTGCCCATGGAATTTTCCAGGCAAGAATATTGGAATGGATTGCCATTTCTTCTGCCAGGGGATCTTCCCGACCCTGGGATCAAACCTTTGTCTCCCACATCTCCTGCACTGGCAGGCGAATTCTTTATCACTGAGTCATCTGGGAAGCTCTTGTTTTTAATCTCAGTCTTCATGTAAAAAGAGAGTTATGATCTGATAACCAGCTTTGTTAGAGAAGTCCATGTGGACAAAGCAAAAGTGGGTTAATATGTCTAGAAGTGAAATGGATGAATATCAACTGACAACGCGTAGACATGCTAAAGGGATGATGATTTCTGGGTGATGGGTTCAGCAGCTACTTTTTATACTGAAATGCAACATAGGGTCTAGAGAAAGTGTCAAAAGTAAATATTGGACTAATTTCTAAGAAGAGAATAGAGTGTAATGGAATTATAGACTGAATCTGTTCCCCTAGTGTTTTCCTGGGATTCAAAGTCATCCATCAGCAGATATTAGTAAAACCATCATAGCACAGAAGCACTGCAGGGATCATTGATTTTTCCATCATGATTAATTGCTAACATTTCAATGAAGAACTAATCATTTGCAAGCATTTCTCTCTTAGTCTGAGAAGACCAAAATTTGGAGTCTTTTCAAGACATTAATACATTGGGGTTGAGGACCTATTGCAGTTCTCTCCTGGGAAATACTTTGGGATGGAGACTTGTGTGCAGGAAATTTATTGAGAGAACTTCTCAGAATAAATCCTTGTAGAATAGAGAATGGAGCAAGGGTGAGCAGAGGAAGAAGTTGAAACAGTCCAACAAAGTGCCTGTCCCATTCTTCAGGAAGTTCTGGTGCAGAAAGGTCCTGAATGGAGAGAAAAGAGACCTCTACCACTAGAACAACCTGCCCCTGGATTGGGTTGTGCTTGGGCAGTGGGCCTGGCCCTGGGTGAAGACAGAGATAGAGTTGGTAAGCATTGTCACTTATCAACACTCCCAGCAGCTGGGGGGATAAATGCCTCAGTCCTGAACGTGGGGGCATTCAGGGGAACTCACCACAGCATCCACTGTTAGCTCCAAATTCGAATGTTTGAGAGAGGTTCTGTTGCTTTCCATCTGAATATCCAGGCTCCACAAAACTGTCATCTGTAATAAAATACTGTACCTTAAAAGGAGGGTGCCGTTGGGCAACAGGGAGGCAGGTGGGTTCTGGTGGGCAAGGCTGGAGAGCAGGTGTCACTGCCCTAGTTCTAGCTGTGACCCACACAGCCCCCAAAGACAGATGACCTAACCGTTCTCATCACTCAGACCTTCCAAAGGTATCTGGTCCAACAGGAGCCTGGTTATCTCAAATTGATGCCCAAGAAAGGGAAACCAGTTCTAGTGAATGGAAGGGGCCAGAAAGATCAACAGATAAATATCCCAGGAGCCAGACTCTAGCTATTACTGATATTTCCAGCGTTCACAGCGGCTGTATCTATGCTCCTGCTAGTGTTGTCTCTCGTGGAGTCCTTGCCTTGGAAGAGGGGAGGCGGGGGACTGGGTCATCCCTTTCTGGAACATCCACTGCCTTGTTCTGTTGATTCAAGAAGCCGTGCGTTCTGTCAACCTCCGGCCCAAAGCGCTCGTATGTTGACTTTTCCCTGATCTGTTCCCTTGGTAAACATGCAGATGTGTTCAGAGACGAAAGAGCACTTTTGTATGTAATCCAAGGCCTTGCAGATTATACCTCTGTGGGTATTTCCACTTGTTTTCTCACAGCAGGTGAGACCTGGTCTGCTTTGAGACCAGGACATTGGTTATCAATGTGTCTGTGTTTTTATTAGCATGACAACTCAGTTCAAATGGCCCAATTATAGAGTAACAGAAGGTAAAGCAAGCAACACTGAAACCTTCCTTTCCTTACCCGTTTTTAAGAGTTACACATCTCTTGTTCACAATGGCAGATAGATATCGTGTATGTTTCCAGAAAATGGGTAAGGCAACACTGACTGTTTTGAATCTACATTTAGAGACTACATTTGGCACATGGAATGTATTAGCTGAATAAAGGGGTATGAAGAATTTACTATCCACTGTCAAATAGATTATCTTAAACAATTAAAAGAAAAATTTTTTGTCCTTTGGGTCAAAAAATTTTTTGTCCTATGGCTCTTTTCCCATAATGAAAAAATGTGGCCTTATTAAAAAACAAACCAAAAAACCCCCAAACTTCTAATATTACAGAGTAGCACAAAGAAATAATAGATTGTCTCTCAGCTCAATCCTGTTCTCTAAAAATACTCACTTTTTGGGTCTTTTGAGGCAGGCATGTAACCTGTAACATGAGACAGTGTAAACATCCAATTCTTAATATGCAAATTGCATAATCCTATCCAGCTTACTTCAACTTGCTTTTCACTTCATGCCTCGTATATATGCATATGAGATATATATATATATATATATATAATCTATATATCTGGTAATAGCTCACTGTCCACTCTATGGTTATATAATAATTGATTTAAGCAGTCCTTGATCGATAGATATTTAGGTCATCTCCAAGTCTTTGTTATTACAATTATTATAAGAATTTTGAGTGAAATATGAGTTGGAAGTGGAGAAGGCAATGGCACCCCACTCCAGGGCTGCTGTCTATGGGGTCGCACAGAGTCGGACACGACTGAAGTGACTTAGCAGCAGCAGCAGCATGAGCTGGAGAAGAGAATGAGGCAGGACCACTGAGCTTGGTTAGAAGATGACATCTGGGTGGAGAATACTGGCCTATATTAGGCTATAGAGCTGCATAAGCATTACCAGATTCCAAGGATATTTAGAAGGACTCAGTGACCAAGCACATGTAGGGGGCTGAGGGAAGATTCCTAGGGAGCTCCCATGTGTCTCGGTGGACAGAAGTGCTTCAGGGTACTTAGGATGTTGAGAAGTAAGGAGGGGAATCAGGAGAGAATTAAGGGTCTTGGAGTGGCTGACACCGCTTCATGCTACAGTGACGTTAAATAATGTAAGTCCTGAAAAGGGATCATTTTCAAGGCGGTTGCAGAGCCAGAGTCAGCAATATAAGGGCTACTGTTGGCATGTGATTGTGAGTTGGGAATGGCTGGAGAGAAAGTGAATGTGGTTTTTTTTTAAGAGTGGGCATCCAGGGGAGGATGCGAGAGCAGGGTTACATTTTGGTTTACTTGCTTTAGTTTCAGTGTAGGTGTGAGGTAAGCATGCTCAAAAGGTTGTCTAAGTGATGCTGAGATCTTGAGTTCCCTTTGTGGAAGAAGCTGATGAAGAAAAGGAGTAGAACCAGAGGGTAATTCATCACTTGCTCTGGAGGTTCCTGCAGGAGAAGACACGGCAGCGCTCTGAGTACTTGGTCAGAGTTTCCTGCAGTCTTCCTGCTCCAACCCACGATGCAGGGAAAGAGAGCTCAGAGCAGAGGGCGCGGAAAAGCTCGTGTGCCTAAACCGCTAGACCCATGCAGCCAACCCTCGTGGCCCTTTGAGTGACAGAGGGGGCAGCTGGCTGGAGTTGGATATATTTTAGTAGTGGTTGTTATTTACTTTTTTGTTTCACTGTCTATAGCCTTCCTAAGTCTCACTAGCTGGATCTCTTCTATTTTTCTTCATAATCTTTCATCTGTGCTCTTGTGTAGCTCCTAAAACTTCCTCGGACTCATTCTTGATCCCCATTCTCTTGGCTCTGCGTTCTCTCTGGATCCCTTCTTGGGCACTTGCATGCCACATGTATACTGATAACTCCCAAGTGTATGTTTCTATCTCAGACCTTTCCTCCAAGCTCCAGTTTCCTATATCCCTCACCCTAATGGACATCTCCATTTGGGCATTGCACAGGCATCTCAAAATGATCACGGTACAGTGGAAATGTTGGTTATTTCCCCTGCAGACTCACCCCTGCTCCTTCCCAAGTTTCTTCAGAGAGTCAAAGCTAGAAAGGTAAGTATTGGCCCTGTTTTTTTCTCTTCCATCAGTCCCAACCTACAAGCTTTCTCAGTTCTATCTCCAAAACGTGCCTAAGTCTGGCCTTTTCTCTCCATGGTCATGCTTCATGCTAGCCCAGGCACGTCATCTCTCCAGTGGAAGCTTCCCAACCTCCTAACTTTCATTTCCTCAAACACCCCCCAGTCTTGCCCACCTTCGGGCCCATTCCCTTTGTCTGGACCACTTCCTACCCTCCACCTACCACCCTTCTCCAGTTGGCCATCACCCTCTTACATGCAAACATCCTTTAGTTCTTAGCTGGAGCCGTGTTTCCCAGAGAGCTCTTCTCTCATCCCGCCGCTGAAAATAGGTCCCCCTTTCTTGGTCCTACATCATTCTCCTTCCCCCCCTTCTTCATGGCATCAGTTACAATTTTATTTATCTTCTTATGTCTGTCTACCTCCATCACCAGAATGTAAGCACTCTGACAGTTGGTTCATCATGGCATCTCCTAGGATCCGAGCGCTACGCACTCAGTACACATTTATTAATTGAATACTCACCCGCCTCAGCCTGGGGATGTCGGAAGCCTTCTCTAGAGAGATGACATTTGGGCTGGGTCTTTTCCAGGAACTTTGTCCCCATCACATTTATTATAGCGCTTCATTATTACAGGAGTATGCTAAGTGTTTTCTTGTCTGTCTGAGCCATCACAATCCTGAGATCTCTCTGAGGATGAGGACTACATTCATTTCTTTGTGCCCCAACTTATCATTATCACAGTGCATGTTGGTGTAACTGAATTGTCTGATTTGGCAAGGAGGCATGCAAGGGCATAGAGAGGATGGTTTTAAGGGAGGAATGGCACCAAAATTGAAAAAAAAAAAAACAAAAAACACAACAACCCTGCTCTTTTGCTTGTTAGGACAAGTCCTCCTTTTTAGTTCCTGGCGATCAGTTGAACTTCTCTGCCTAGCAGTCAATAAATAACCAGCCTTTTCACTGCAAAGGTTGACAAGGTTCAAGTAGGTTATAAGAATAATTGGGCAGCAGCTCATCTTGTGAAGCCACAAATGTATTTGTCATAGTCAATTATGTTCCCATGCTGTTGCCTGGGAAAGATTACAAACTCCTGTAGCTGCTGTTATTTTAAAATGCAATAAAATGGAATCAGATAAAGAGTTTCTGAGTCCACTTCCTCCTGTCTTTCCCAAGACTTCTGGCTTTCTCTGAGTGATGTCTTTCTGTTCCTTTTCCTCTTTCCTTCTGAAGGAAAACAAGGAGAAGTTAGCATTCATTTGATATTCAAAGAAGGATTTAAGTAAAAAATGATGTGCAAATTACATCAGAGAATAAATCCAGGGCTCAACAGTACAACTGCTTGTGAAACTGGTCTAGAAAAAGGTCTATTAATATTGATGCTTTTTAACTTTTAAAGAGATTCTGAATGTATTTAATCATTCCCATTAGAGTTCTCTTCTTTGACTTCCTATTGTGGTTGGAAAAGAAAAAGCCCTGGGTCTAAAAATAGATACATCTTGCTGTTGGTATATGTTTCCTGGTAAAGTTGAAGGACAGGGGACCCCTTCCAGAGCCCAAAACTGGGCTTTTGTCTAACACTTGGAAATGAATTGTCCGAGGAAACACATCTGCTGACAAAGCAAGAGATTTTACTGGGAAAGGGCACCCGGGTGGAGAGCAGCAGGATAAGGGAACCCAGGAGAACTGCTCTGTCACATGGCTTGCAGTCTCAGGTTTTATGGTGATAGTTAGTTTCCGGGTTGTCTTTAGCCAATCATTCTGACTCAGAGTCCTTCCTGGTGGTGCACGCCTTGTTCAGCCAGGATGGATGTCAAAGAGAAGGATTCTGGGAGGTGGTCGGACATGTGGTATCTCCTTTTGACCTTTCCCAAACTCTTCCGGTTGGTGGAGGCTGATTAGTTCCGTGTTCCTTACCAGGACCTCCCGTCGTAAAATAACTCATGCAAATAGTTACTATGGTGCCTGGCCAGGGTGGGCCGTTTCAGTGTGCTTCCCCTAACAGTAATGTAAAGAAAAATGTGTGATACTCCTATATTTCTTGAAGTCCTTTGCTGGAGTTTTCTAGGGCTGGGACGCACATGTTGAGGGCTGTTTTTTGTGTCCTGGTGGGATAAGAAAATAAAACCTCTGCTCACTCGGCATGCTTGTTTTTTCTCCATCCTCAGGGAGAATTCTGTGATGAGATGAAGGGCCCGTTTATGGAACCCCTTCCTGAGCCTTATGAGAAAGTCTTCAGCTGGAACCACCCTCCTCATCCTTAATGGTGAATGCTAGATTCTTCCTAGGTTCAGAGCTGGGGCAGTCAGACTGCTGTTTTTGAGTTGAAAGTAGAATCGAAGTAGAGATGCTGTGTTTTCTAGTCTTCTCTGACATAGAAGTCGTTGTTAGCTAGAGCACCCACGGATCGTGTTTTCACTTTCTTTGCTTTCGCTTTCCCTCTGAAGACTCTCAGTGGGTTTCCAGGATAGTAAGCTGCAGGTCTCCACACACAATCCCTATGTGTTAAGTAATGGTTCAGCACACAAAATCTACCCAGTTTTTCCAGAAGGGGGCGCTGTGGGGCCTCCTGCATGCCAGCTGCAGGGCAAGGGTGGTTTTCCTGCTGCCCTGAATCGGGAGCCAGAGGGCACGTCCCTCCCCAGGCCAGCACCAGCTGCTGCCACGGGTTTTGAGAAGGGAAGCTCTGCCGCTTTGACTGTTTATATTCTAAGTGACCTGGAGTTGTTAAAATACCTGGGGACCAGAGCTCTGGAGCACAAGGCTATACCTGGGACAGCAGGACTGAGGTTGAAAACAAGTCGCCAGCGGTCGCCATTGCCAGCCTGGTCCTGGGTCATCGTCCTAGTCCTCCTGGCTTCTCCCTGAGCATCACCGGGGGGGCTTCAAGCGAGATTTGCTGGTTCCAGAGCCTGGGTAGGTCCAATCTGGTTTGGTCTGGGATCCTGGCAGACTTCTTAAAAGTGAAGGGGCAATCATGGGGAGGAAGAGAAGGCTTTTAATGAGAGAGAAAAAAGACGAGGGATTGAGAAGTACGTTTCGAAAGCACTGGAAAGGCCCCAGAATAAACGTGGTGAGAGTGGAAGCCTGAAAGCGGATATTCCTCTCTTCCAAATGACTAACCAGCCACCCCAGAAGTCCAGCTTGTGTTCCAACCCAGTTGGAAGCAGGAAATCGAATTCAAACAGGTGTGAAAACTCTGTGTTTTGGTTGCTGGGCTCACTCCCTTAGGAGGAGACCATAGCAGAAGGAGGAGGGCCTTAGCCATGTGTCCATATGCTGGTCGAAAGAGGACATCGCTGTCCACCTTTGAGCTAAGCTGCCCAGGCCAGTCAGCAAGATGGAGGTCTTCTCAAGTTTTCAAACAGCAGGAAAATCAGGCTTCTGCGCAGCTGTGAGTTTAGCATCTGGTCAAGGGGGCATTTAAAATTAACTTTTGAGTTTCTCATGTCATAGAATCATAGGGTATTTACAGAATATATACATGAATACAGTCAAAAAGATCACTGGGGCAGGGGGTGAGCTTTACTGCAAGAATTTCTGAGTCCTCCAAGAGAATCTTAAGATTATTTGAATTTATTGATTTTACACATAGAAACATAGGGAAGCAGAGCTGACTTCCTGGGCATGGGATGGGCAGCTACACAGGGCTCAGAAGGGACCTGTCCTTGGTTTAATGCTCTATAGTCACATTCTTGAAATTCTTAATAACAGAGTCCTGGGGTTTTAATTTTTGCACTAAGCCCCGCAAATCGCATGGCCAGTCCCGCAGGGAAGCCACACAGAAACAGGCCTGTATGGAATACTGCTGTTCATGGTGACATGAAGAGGATGATAACCTTGAGAATATCTGATCTCTTGCAGTACCCTAGACTGTTTCATAATGAGATACTTGGCATAAAGCAGTTTCTGGGACCCGTGTTGTAGTGGTTGGAAGGATTTTCTGTTGCACGGCTTCCTGACAGTAAAACTCCAGGGAAGTTAACTAGCCTCTCTGAGACTCAGTTTATTTATCTGTTAAATAGGGACAATATCACGCACCAGATAGGTTTGGAAAGGATTAAGGCAGAATGTGAGCCTGGGACACAGAGGCCACCTGTGATGATGATTGTTTTTCTTTATCTCGGAATAGCCTTTACTGTGTTGCTTTAAGCCTGGTGAACTTAGGTGGGGTTATCTGTCAATTTCTCTACTTTGCAAGTTAGGTTGCCAACACTCATACGCACGGCTGTGTGTTTGCTAATTCTTTCTTGAGAACCATAGTGATAAGATTAGAAAGTTGGTCCTAGACTTCTTTGATCTTATGGTGGTATTTGCACTAGTGATGGTTTGTTTGAAGGTTTTTCTCTTTCTGTGCTTTTAACCCTTGAACTATTTGTACTCATAACACACCTGACTCAAAACATGTGGTGCATTTTCTACTACACTCTCCAATGCCAGCTGGGTGTCCTACCATTCAGTTCAGTTCTTACACCTTCTACCTGGGAGTTAGCATCAGATCCCATAAGTTAAGGGTTCAGTCCCACGAGGATGCCCCACTGCAGATGCTGGTTGAAAGCCCGGGTTGTATTTTGATTGACAGGCTGGACATTCAGGGGGTTCCCATAACCCCCTCAATAGATTTGCTAATGTGCTGGAATGACCCACAGAACTCAGGGAAACACTTTAGTTTAGTTACGTTTCCAGAAAGTGAAAGTGAAAGTCGCTCAGTCGTGTCCGACTCTTTGTGACCCCAGGCACTATTCAGTCCATGGAATTCTCCAGGTCAGAATACTGGGGTGGGTAGCCTTTCCCTTCTCCAGGGGATCTTCCCTACCCAGGAATTGAGCTGGGGTCTCCTGCATTGCAGGTGGATTCTTTACCAGCTGTGCTACCAGGGAAGCCCCCTGTGTATCCAAGTTTCTTGTAAAGGATGCAATTCAAGAACAGCCAATGGAAGAGATGATAGGCAAGGTATGGAGAAGGGGGTCTGGTCCCCTCTCTGGGCACACCTTGATGTGTTTACAACATGGAAGCTCTAGAAGCTTCCTTTAGAGATTTCTAAGGGAGTTTCATGGTATCGGCATGATTGATGACACCACTGGCCGTTGGTTATTAACTCAATCTCCAGCTCCTTTCTCCTCCCCCAGGGTCCGGGTGGGAGGAGGGGCTGAAGTTTCCAGCCCTCTAATGCTTTGGTCTTACTGGTGGCAGCTGCCAGGCTGAACTGTCTTTGTGCTGCAAGAACTAAGCGTCCTTTCTGCGCTGCCTAGGGATAGATGATAGACCAAGCTGCTTCCAACTGCAGGGCGTCGTCTACATGCAGGCGCTGAGTGCCAGCGCTGCTGCTCCGTTCTTCACCTTCTTGGCTCGAGACCCAGCCCGGGCCACTTCCCTGCTTCCAGCTGTGGCCATCTGGATCTTGTGCCCCAAGGCTAAGAAGGTGACATCTACCTAGCAACCAAACAGGGAGAATCATCCTGTTTGTCTTTATTATCCAGGCAGGTCAAAGTTAAGGTGTCGAGACCAAGTCATTCAGAGTTCTTGCTTTCCTTTCGTCTGTGACCTAGGAGATGTCTGTGGGGAGCTGAGTCTGTTGGACAGCTCTCCACTTCCTTAAGGCTAGAGGGGGTCCACGTGGGAAGGACGGGAGGTCAGGGAGCAGGGGGAGTAGAATGGCCATGCTCAACGCCTGCATGGATGGGATTGCGTCTTCCAGGCTGGTAAGAAGATGATGCAGCTGAAAATTTCTGTTTTGCAAGTAACTGCAGGCCGATCCAAATAAACTCACAAATAGAGTCTCTCAGCCGGTGGCCTAGCCGTGGGCAGGCTCCGCAGGGCTGGTGTCCCTCCTTCCTATCCAGGAGGCTCTGAATGGCCTCTCTTCTCATCCCATGTGTTTCAGAGCCAAGTGGAGCTGAGTAGGAGGCTAAGCTGCCGCTGCTTAGCGTAAGACTGCCTTTGTTTAGATCTCTTAAGATTAGGTAACTCACATCATCTCCCTGAGTGAGAGGAAGGGGCATTGCCTTTTATTACCCTACAAACAGTGGACCCCAAATATCTATTTCAGCGGGCTTTACTTAACTCAGTGTGGAGTTGCTGTGAACTTAATATCCTCTGGATGACTCATCCAGGGTAGCACTTCAAGTTTGGGCTGTGTTTCCTTAGCCAAACTCGGCTCTTATTTTCGTTCAGCCCTCTTCAAAAGAGAGAGCGGTCAAGGCATGCGAAATTTCCTTGGCAAGGAACGCTGAATCAGCTTCTATGTCACGAAAAGGATAATAAGGTGTTTCTTCTTGTTGTCACCATGGACTCAGAATGTTCCAGAACATTTGGTTCAGCCCCCTCATTAGCCAGAAGTCCACAGTCCAACTGAGCAGAGAGACCTGGGTTTTAGTCCTTGCTCTGCTACTGGCTTCTGGACCAGAAACAGGTCCATTAAATCTCACAATACCCTGAGTACTGTGAGTCTGAAAGATTGAAAGGAAGAAGAGACTGGAAGTTGAAGACTGTCTCAGGCAGATTCTCAGCTTTTCTTCTTCCCTCCTAGTCTGTGAGCTTTCGAAGGTGAATTGCTCTCTTCACCTGTGTTTGTCCCTTCACCTGGGGCCTCCGCTGGCTATTCTGGGGTCCCTGAGACCATTATTCCCCTGGATGATACTTCTCTGTCTGGAGGCTTGGTGGAAGGTGAGGTGGCAAAGCAAGCCTTCCCTTAGCTCCCTTGCCCTTTAATTCCCCCAGAGCCTCTCACATACAAGGGGGTTGTGAATGTGTAGACTTTATTGAAGAGATGAGAATATCCAGAGGGGATGATGTTAAAAAGTTATCTTTTAAAAAGATAACTTTTTATTAATTTAAAAGATTTTTTAAAATATATTAAAAAACTTTAATATTATTTCTTAATCTAAAAAATTTAAATTTAAAAATTTAAAAATATGGTTTTTTAAAATTATTATTCTCCAGCTGTAACATCATGACCAGCGATTTAACTGTGCAGCAGAAATGGGACCCAGAGCTGTGTCTCTCCAAACCCTGGGGCCATTTGGCTCTGATCATTTCCACTAAATAGATCAGAATCTACAGGTTCGAATTTTCCTGGAATTCCATGCTATTCTTTTCCGGTGGGATGGTGGCCCTCTAGCCGGTGAGCAGTGATTGAAGGTGTGGCCATGGGGTGAGCTCTCCAGGGTAGAAAGGAAGGGATCCGCCTGGCTGGCCTGGCCTGCTTTTTTCTACTGAGTCACTCGGTCATTTTCTAGGCCAGAAAGTTCATGCTTTTGACTAATGTTAAGGAAATTTTAATATTTAATCAGGAGAATTAAATGAGCTATTTGCACATTTATGTAGTTGAAAAGCATTCTTTCGCTCCAGCAGGTTCAGGTGGCCAGATCTGCACATCCAGTGTACAAGGGACAGACAGGCAGGTACAGGACATCATGGCAGGTATCTGGTGCCCGAGCAGTGTGCCAAGGCTTTGGAGACCCAGGAGCTGTGTCTCTGACCCCTCCACCCCTGGCTGAGGGCACGTTTGGGTACAGAGTGTGAATCTCAGCCTTCACCTGGACATCATGAGCCAAGCAGGATGCCCCCACTGCCTGTGAGAGGGAGGTGGGGGAAAGGATCACAGCTGGGGGGGCTTGTACAAGGCAGGGGAGTTTATCTTTCAAGACTCCTGGGGTTAAGGTTGGGATTGTTCAGGAGCTGGGGATGGATTTGATGACAGAAAGGCAGTAAGCTTGCAAATTGCTGAGGACGGGAGGGTTCCATTGAACAAAGACATCTTCTTCCTTCACATGTGAACTGGTGGATGCTGGCTCATGGTTATAAAAGGGGCTCAAATGTCTGGAGCCTCCTCCAGTCATTCCCACGAGATTAAAAGCTTGGATATGGAGGAGGAAAATTGTGAAAGAAATGCACAGGATGATAAAGGGAGTCTGTCTCTCCTATATTTAAAAAACTTGAACATTTTTAGGCAAAGAATTCTTTAAAATGTCTTTTTAATATCTGTATGCCATTTTAAGATGCATGTTCTAGTGACACCTATAATAATTTTCATTTGGTTATATTTCGTATATGGAGGAGGCCACAGATTACTATAAATCAGTCCTGGATATCCATTGGAAGGACTGATGCTGAAGCTGAAACTCCGATACTTTGGCCACCTGATGTGAAGAACGGACTCATTGGAAAAGACCCTAATGCTGGGAAAGTTTGAAGGCAGGAGGAGAAGGGGATGACAGAGGATGAGATGATTGGATGGCATCACTAACTTGCTCGACATGAGTTTGAGCAAGCTCTGGGAGTTGAAGGACAGGGAAGCCTGGCATGCTGGAGTCCATGGGGTCGCAAAGAGTCAGAAATGACTGAGTGACTGAACTTAACAGATTACTCCTGAGAATGCTCAAAACTTGGAGGAACAGTGATTGATGACTTTGTTCAAATTCGTGAAACATCCTTCGCGTCTTGTCTGAATGCCTCTTCCCGATGACCAAATATTAATTTGATGAAAGGCTTAGCAGTGAATACCAGTCTGGGAATTACTTTCACCATCTCTGCTCAGGACATTAAGAGAGCAAAAAGAACTGCAGCCATCGGGCTTAAAGTGACCCGGGAAGGGACTCCTGTGTTAACTGCAGGATGGAGGCAATATCAGCGTCTGGGCTGGCCTCTGCCTTCAGCATGGGAGCGTTAGAAGTTAGGCCAGTCTTCTGGAATATCACCTGGGCCTCCGGCTCAAGCTGCAGTGAAATAGGTGCTGTTCATTGATCTAACAGATGCATGTAGAGTGGCTGGCCCCCTGCTTTGGTGTTCAGGATGACCCTCTGTAGGGATTCCCTGGTGGCTCAGACAGTAAAGAGTCTGCCTGCAATGTGGGAGACCTGGGTTCGATCCCTGGGTTGGGAAGATCATGACAACCCCCTTTAGTATCTTGCCTGGAAAATCCCATGGACCGAGGAACCTGGCAGGCTACAGTCCATGGGGTTGCAAAGAGGTGGACGCGATTGAGCGACTTCACTTTTCTGTGAGTCAGATACTGCTGTCTGATGGGGCCCAGCCACCTGGCACCTGGAGAGAATGCCTTTTGGTCTCTTGCTACCTGCTGTCCTCGCAGCCTGGCCGGAACCTTAGTGCAGGACCCCTGGCACCTAGAAGGAGCGAGAGGTGTTTGAGTATCGGACTGGTTATTTTCCCGATGAGCAACTTGGCTTCTCGGAGCGTCAGATTCCTCTTCTGTCCCTACTATAAAGTAGAGATAATAGCATCTACCTTGCAGGGCTGTAATGAAAGTCATCTGCCATTTGACTGGTCCTGCAACAAGTAGGTGCTTGGGAACAAAGGTGGCTGTTATAAAACATATTGCCAGGGCTTCCTTTCTGGCTCAGTGGTAAAGAAGCCGCCTGCCAGTGCAGGAGACACAAGTTTGATCCCCAGGTTGGGGAGGTCTCACATGCCTCAGAGCAACTAAGCCTGTGAGCCACAACTACTGAGCCCATGTGCCCTGGAGTCCATGCCCTGCAACAAGAGAAGCCGCTGCAGTGAGAAGGCTGCATGCTCCCAGGAAGAGTAGTCCCCGCTCACCGCAGCTAGAGAAAAGCTCACACAGCAGCGAATACCCAGCACAGCCAAAAATAAATGATAAATACATTAATGTAAAATATAAAACATTCCCAGGTAAGCAGTGCTTAAATCTCTCTGGAACACCTGAAACTGAGCCTTCAAAATGTATAAAACCTTTATTCAAAGTGTGCTAATTTTACATTTATGCACATCCCCCTGGTGGCTCAGATGGTAAAGCGTCTGCCTACAATGCAGGAGACCTGGGTTCAATCCCTGGATCAGGAAGATCTCCTGGAGAAGGAAATGGCAACCCACTCCAGTATTCTTGCCTGGAAAATCCCATGGACGGAGGAGCCTGGTGGGCTACAGTCCATGCGCACCTCGTCACTGCCAAAAATCTGCCAGAAAAAGAGATATGAGGATGCCAGGCCTGGACGGATGCTGTGCTGGACTCAGGGCATCGCTTCCAGGTGGCTTTCCCAAGCCCTTCCACTGCCACCGAGAAGAGTCTGGAAACCCTGGAAGCCTTTATTTTGACAGGCAAAATCTGGGCCTTGGAGCTCGAGCTCTCTCACTTGTCTCACTCAACAAGCATAAATATTGTTTGACCCCCGGGCATTTCTTGTGCCCACTGTATGCAGTAGTCTCTATGCAATTGCCCCGCAGAACCCCTGCCCCAAAGCGGCAGAGGCTGGCTTCCTCTGCCCGCTGCTGGTGACATCCCCGACCCTGGACACAGGGGGGCGCTGTGGCCCCACTTTTCCTCAAAAACAATTGAGCCGCTCGCCAGGTTTTCTGAGTGAGCCCTGAAGATCCTAGTCCTTTGTGCTTACATGATTTCATTACTCTGTGTTTTCCTATGTGGAAATTAGCGGAAGGATGGCAGCGACCTAAAATTGCACACGCAGAAAATGTGCATGACTTCTTCAACTAGGAAACCTCAAAAACTTGACAGCAATTATGTTTTCATTGTAACAAATAAATATTCCATACACCTTGTGAGAATAGTCTTCAACACACACAGACACACACACACACACACACACAAAATAGGACATTTATACGTGATTTTTATTTATTCACCAAAATAGATATCACTCAGCTATCTCTTTTATTTTTTTCACTTTATAATAGCCCCAGTGACTTTTTCAGTCTTTCCCACACTATTTTTTTTTTTCCAAAATGACTTTATTTAGCTATCTGGGGCCATCAAATCTGAGGTGTGAAGCCCTGAAGTATTAGGGTTGAAAATGAAAAAAGAGGCACCTTAATGAAAAGCCCTAACTGAAGTGAAGAGAAGCTTAAAATGATGGCATTTTGGTTATTCACAGAGCAGCATCTGAGCAGTATTAATTTTCATGGTGGGTCAAAAGCTGCTCATTTTCCCTAGAACTAAAGGAATAGTTACAATCCTTAAATTCCCTGAGAGGCCTTCTTCCGCAAACCTGTGCCCACTTTCCTATGGACTGGTTGACAGTCCGATGGGCCAGTTCTCCAGGCACAAAGGTGGAGTTTAGTGCTATATCTAGCTAGGAAGGCATTGTTTGAGGGAGGGGAAGGTGCCTACAAGGTAGAAATGGTAGCCCAGGCCTGTTGTCATGCAGTCGCTGAATCGTGTCCGACTCTTTGAGACCCCATGGATCGAAGCACGCCAGGCTTCCCTGTCCTCCACTGTCTCCCAGAATTTGTTCAAGTTCATGTCCATTGAGTCAGTGATGCCAGCCAACCATCTCATCCTCTGCCACCCCTTCTCCTTTTGCCTTCAATCTTTCCCATCATCCAGGTCTTTTCCAATGAGTTGGCTCTTTGATCAGGTGGCCAAAGTATTGGAGCTTTAGCATCAGTCCATCCAATGAATATTCAGAGTTGATTTCCTTTAGAATTGACTGGTTTGATTTCCTTGCAGTCCCAGGGACCCTTAAAGAGTCTTCTCCAACACTACATTTTGAAAGCACCAATTCTTCAGTGCTCAGCCTTTCTCATGGTCCAGCTCTCACATCCACATATGACTACTGGAAAAATCACAGTTTTGACTATACAGACCTTTGTCAGGCGATGCCTCTGCTTTTTCATACTCTGTCCAGCTTTGTCACAGCTTTTCTTCCAAGAAGCAAACACCTAATTTCATGGCTGCAGCCACGGCCCTTGGTGATCTAGGAGCCGAAGGAAAGAAAGTCTGTTACTGCCTCTTCTTGTCCCCTTCTTTTTGCCGTGAAGTGATGGGACCAGAGGCCATGATCTTAGTTTTTTGAATGTTGAGTTTTAAGCCAGCGTTTTCACTCTCTTTCACCCTCATCAGACTAGCATGGGTTCAAATCCCAGCTCTGTTTTTTCCTGCCCAGTTGAGGGATCTGGAGCCAGTTACTTAATTGCTTGGAATCTCTTTTGTAAAGTGTGGTAATGAAACTCCTCTTGCAGGATTGTCATTAGTATCAAGTCAAATAACATATATGTGTATGTATGTGTATGTGTGTGTGTGTGTGTGTGTATATATATATATATATATGCACAGTAACTGGCAGACAATAAGCATCTGATGCTCTTTTAGGGGTCAGCAAACTTTTTCCGCAAAGGATCAGGTGGTAAATATTTTAGACATGATGGACATGAGTTTGAGCAAGCCGTAGGAGTTGGTGATGAACAGGGAAGCCTGGCATGCTGCGGTCCATGGGGTCAGAAAGAGCTGGACACAACTGAGCGACTGAACTGAACTGAGGTCATACACAGTCTGTGTGGCAACTCTTCACCAATACAGTATGTGAATGAAGCACAGAGGATGTGTTTCAATAAGGATTTATCTACAAAAACAGATGGCGGGGTGGATTTGACATAAACAGTCGCTGCTGACCCTGCTCTAGGTCAGCGCTGCCTGCTAGAACCTTAATATGAGCCTCCTCTTTAATATTAAATGTTCTCATAGCCACAGAAAGTAAAGAGGAACAGGTGACATTCGTTTTAGTAAAATATTTCATTTGCTTCAAATTATCCAAACTAGTTTTGCTTTCACATGCAATCGGCAGGAAACATCATTAATGAGGTATTTTCCTTTAATGTTTGGTGATATTTTTAAACGTCTGCTGTGTATTTTAAACTCACCGCCCCTCTTCTTTCATACTAGTCACATTTCGAGTGCTCCATCCCTACGCTGAACAGCACAGCTTTAGACAGTACTTCTCGAACTGCCATCATAACCATTTAGTGGGTCAAGAAATCCATTTGTTAGAAAAAAGTCAAATTAAGAAAATGAAATTGAGAGGGATAGAACCTGTCAGAGTGCATCCCATATTGAAAGGATACAGATTGTTTCCTGCAGATTTGTGTGTACTTGCCCATGTGTCCATGTGCGTGCGTGTGTGTGTGTGTGAAGCGTGTAAGTGTGTGCTGGGTCATGATGAGAAACATCAGATGTGTTTCTTCCTGTGGGCTGTCAAACATGCTTGATGTTCACTATTTTACACACTATAGTCAAGCTTTTTTTTTTTTTTTTTAAACGTAGGCTGAGATGTTTAGTTTCTTCCTCACTTAGGCTGTGCCGGCACTGTGCCAAGAGCTTTGTGTTGACCACATGACTGGTGTAGAACCAGTCGAACTAGTTACCAAGTGTCATGCCAGCCATTTCAAAAGCACAAATCAAAATTCTCAACTTTAAACTTGACTATCGCTGTACTTAATTTCTAAGACTCCTCCTTTTACAGATAGTAAGCTGAAACCCGGAGTGGTGCTATGCATAATCAAGATCCCAAACATGAGCCGTGTCTTGGGGTAACAGTGAGACAGTCTGTGTGCCCAGCTTGGGGACAGCTCCTGTCTCACGTGATGGGGCTCCACCTGTGCACGAGGATGGGAGCCGGGCCAGCTCACCCAATGACTTAAGTGTCGCAAGTCCCTGAGGCTTGAAACTTCGGGATTTATGAAACACAGGTTAAAGGGATGTTGCTTAAAAGTATTTCCTTCTTCCACACGTTTTTCTGAGCAACGACCCAAAAGTGAAGTAAGTTCATGCTCTGCACTCAAACAGCTCAGCTTTTATCTTTCTATAATAATATGTCTAATATTTTTCAGTTGGGAGTGGAGAAGAGCATGTTCTTCTGTCTGGCTCCTAATTGCATAAAAGTTGAAGATAGGAAACTGATGAAACTCATTTTCCCTTCTTCTCTTTAGCTGTGTGATGAAAGATATTTTAAATAGTGTGTATAGTAAAAATTATTTAAGGTCCATTTTCCTGAAGTATAGTCTGAGTTTATCCCACTCTCAGTTGGGTTCAATTTTCTTCTTTTCCCACAGGGCTGGTGTGTAGACACAGTACAGACTTTGGATTCAGGTTGACTTGGGCACCGATCCTGCCTACATGACTTCTAGGCTGTGAGGCTTAGCCATGGTCTCTAAGACTCAGCTTCTTGACCTATAAAATAGGGATAATAATTTTGGCCTTATAAGTTTGTGGTAAAGATTACTTGGGGAAATATATGTTAAGATAAAAAAGACTTTGTGTGAAAAAATTCTTTTACATATGAATTTTCCATATGAATATGTTTTCATAATAATAGAGCCGAGTATATTTTTTCACTTCCTCTTCCTTCCAGGAGGGTGCAGTATAGAGCCAAGAAATGTTTTTGTGGCATTTATTTTATTGTCCTGATTATTTAATGACTTAGAGACTGCATTTTAAGGTATCTTTTCTCCACCTGTTCACATTTCATTCTCACATATAGACAGTTTCCATCAGGAATTCAACATTTGAGAAGAAATGGTCTTACGTTTTAGATCCTTGAAACAACAAATAAGGGCTTTCAGCTGTCGCCATGACAACCAAACCCTCTCCAGTCAGTTATCCAGAGTGAATTATTAAAGAGCTCTGTCCAGAGAGTCGTTCTAAGGGGAAGGGTACACGGCTCTAATAGTGAGAGACGGTTGCAGTGCTGGAAAGTGGGGTATGGGCTTGCTTTCTCACTTCATCCACAGGGAAAGACTCAGATGAGCCAACCATTTGCACGTGATCCTCTTCAGTGGCTAAAGAGTCGGTTTTCCCAGAATTTCAGGTCGCTTAAAACACTGAGTGTCTCTCTGAGTCACTTTTTCAGAAGCAGGGTGTGTAAACGAGCACTTTCTCTCATTCCCGGAAAGAGTTGACCTGATCCTGCTCAGATAATCCTTCCTATAATGAAAATGTCCGTCTATAGTGATAGGTCGATCAGGAACAAGTTGTTACACCAGTTCCAGGAGAGGATGGAGGAGGCTGCTGGAAGATGAGGAAGTCAGAAAGTGTAGGTTTGCAACTTACTGAGATATAAATGGCTGCCCTCATTTTTATTTTAAAGTAAGAAATGCCACGTGTTATAGTCATAGATAACCTTCTCAGACAAAGTAATATTAAAGCAACTTACTTAAATGTTCTGAGCCTCAGTTTCCACATAGGTGATATAGGTTTCACCAGATCTTTTAGGGGCGGTTGTGAGGATAAATGCATAGAAAATGTAAAGCGAAGTCCTGGCACACAGTAAGCTCTCAGTGTGTTAACTGTTGCGCTTAAAATGGTTGATTCGCATGCTGCACATCATTATTTCCCTAACGTTGTTGAATCTCTTGAAATCTATTAGGATATTCAAAATAAAACATCGTAAAGGTGACTTTATTTTCATTTTCAAAAATAAGAATTGGTTTCCTTTGTTTTTCTTTCAGAAGAAAATGCTTGAACCTGCCATCCAAGTAATAACATTCTGATGGCTTTTCTTCAGCATTGAGTTTTGCTTTATGCTCCCATCTTTGAATTTCATTGCAATGGTATCTAAGGTTGTCAGTGTCTGAAAGTATATAGAAAATATATGCATTTTTAAAAGACATGTTCCGTTTTGTGTGTGTGTGTGCACGCTCAGTCGTGTCCTACTCTTTGTGACCCCTGGACTGTAGCCCGCCAGGCTCCTCTGTCCATGGAATTTTCCTTTCCTGACACAGTAGAAGAGTGAGAGATGATAGGGCAAGACAGGCCTAAGAATTTAGGTATCCTATTGAAGAGAAAAACCTGGTGATATGGTAAAACCACGGCAAGGAACATGGTGAGGCTCAGAGATAGTATTTTCCAAAGGATGATTTTGCTTGCTGCTTGGTGTCTCCTCTGCCCAAATTCTTTTTAAAATAATTTTGTTTATTTATTTATTGGCTGTGCTGGCTGTTTGCTGCGCCTTGGGTTTCTCTCTAGTTGCGGCGAGAGGGACCTACTCTCTAGATGCGGGTTGCGGGCTTCTCGTTGCCTTGGTTCCTTTAGCTGTGAACATGGGCTCTAGTGAACGCGGGCTCAGTGGCTGCGGCTCCTGGGCTCTAGAGCACTGGCCCAACAGCTGTGGCACGAGGGCTTAGTTGCTGTCCGGCATGTGGGGTCTTCCTGGACCAGGGACTGAACTCATGTCTCCTGCATTATCAGATGGAGTCTTTTCCACTGAGCTACCAGGGAAGCCCCTAATTTCTAACTCTGATGAGTCAAATTCCTGTAGGGTCAAAAAAAAATTATTATGTGAGTTTGGTTAGAAGATGCTAAGGAGAGTCAGGCAGAGAGAAATGAAACCAAGCCCTGTATCTTTGAAGGAACCCATCTTGGGGGAAGATCGGGAGAGCAGGTGGGCTTGCCTGGTTCCTTGTAGAACTAGTGTTCGGAGATAACTCACAGGTCTCAAACAGCGTATGTTTAAGGAGCTCCAAAAAGACCATTTCTCTGGCAACCATGCCCCTGTGCAGGATCTTCTACCTGGGAAGAATGGGAGACACAGTATTGCAAAATTTGGAGGCTTTAGAGTCAAACAGACTAGCTTGGAGAAATTACCTAACCTCTCAGAGCCTCAGTTTGCTCATCTGAGAAAAGGGATGTACTATTTTTCTTGTAAAGTTGGGAAGAGGATGAAATGAGAAACAATCTGTGATGTGTTTTTCATGTCATATACTTTCAACATCTGTTATTCCTCTTCTGAGTCTCGAAAAAGTTGTCCATTTTTCTAATTCATAAAGAGGAGGGCAGAGATGGTTTGACCTGGGAGATTTACTGGTCTTTCTAAGTTACACTTAGAGGAGAGGGGGAGAACTTTTGTTTTTGGATATTTCTATTTCCCTCTGAGGCCCAATCACATATGATGTATATGTGATTATGATCTTACCATCATTCAGCATGTGAGTAAATTTTTATTATCATATGTCTTTAGTTTATCCTTGTATAAGCAACAAATTTCTGGGAAGTTTAACCATGTTCCTCTCGATGAGTTGGGCCATATGTAGGCAGGTGGTTACCTATTTGGTACACAGTAGAGTAGAAAAACTATACTGCCCTGAGACTCTGACTGTAGGCTTCTGGGCTTTGGCAATCACCTTGACCTCTCTAATCTTTATTCTTTCTTTCATATGTAAAATATAAGGTTGATGATTAGATTTCTAAAATCCTTTTACATCCTCCAAATTCTGTGATTGAAGTTCTCAGTTATTCGTGTAATTGTCTAATAGCATAAACAGACCAATGGCCAAACCTCTGTGAAAGTATTTTTCATTCCTGACGTTGGTGAATCTTCTGAAGGTTTGGAGGTTGGGACACTGATGAGTATGCCACAGCACAAGTACAGATGGGTAACTGAGCAAGTGAGTAAGCCTCAGTGATGAATGGATGTTCTCTAATCCACTGGGCCTAAAGCTGGAACAGTCTGAGACTCATTTAGGACTCAGGATTCTTGGATCCTCCACATGCTTGTCGTTTTGAATTATGGCCATATGCTGAGCAGATGGCCTCTGGGCTGGCCTTCCTTGTTGGAGCAGGAACAGGTCATCTTCATTTATCTGTACATTGTATTTCTAAAACTCATGGGATTTTAAGGATAAGTTCAGAATTAAGACATACTAGGATCAAGCCATATGGATGAGAACACTCTTCTTCCATATTCCATGTGGGATCTGAGGTCATCCAGAGTTTGACAAATGCTTGTTGTTCTATACTTTCCATTAAAATATTTCTAGAATTAGGATATTTCACAAAGTCATTCTCAGCTCTCACTAACCAATCATCCAGTCCCTGGTCCAAATGGCATATGGCAGGACAACCTCTATCATTACTTTGTTTCTTGTTCTTGGATTCCATGAGATACCCATGCCTCACACTGTCACACTCTCCCCTTTTGTTGTGTGTGAGTGCATTTCTCTTTCAAGTAACCAGCAGAGTCCGGACCAGAACAGTGGAGGAAGATGGCGGGCCGTTGCTGAACTGTACTGGGTTGTGGCCGTCCTGTTTTTCACCTGTCTCCTTTATTCTGTTAACTGTCAGCGCTCCAGACTTACCGCTAGAACGACTGCTGACCCTTCAGCACTAAGAAGCCCCAGGGACAGGATCTGGAGAGAGATTTACACAAAACGCATCATGGTTGAGGTGGTATCGTGGTGGCTGCTCCTGCAAGCCCCAGCATTGCCCCCAGGAATCCATCTGGGTGCCATTCAACAGACATTGATCAGACACCCACTGTGCATGAAGCCTTGTGATACTTGCTGGAAAAACTGTGGATAAGATAGGGTGCTTGCCCTTGAGTGGTTTTCACCATAATAAGCAACAGCTTATCCAAAATATGCCCTATGCCGGGCATTGTTTTAAATGCTTCACGTGTGTTAGCTCTTGTGACCTTCAGAACGACTCCCCGGGGTCACTATTACTATTCTCAACCCTGTTTTCTAGGTGGGGAAATGGAGATGCAGAGAGAATGGGCAACTTGCTCAGTTACCAAGCAAGTGAGTAACAGAACCAGAATCCAATCCCAGGCAGTTGACTTGAGTCTGGACTCCCACCAACCCTGGCACATTCTGCTAATACTTTCCTTTTCTCTGATAACCTCAGTAACATCTTCATCTGCCTAATCTTTGTAGCCTTTTTATTAATAACCATTATTAACAATCATTTGTCAAATAACATCATGATAAAAATAATGTTGCTCAAAACAAAACAAATTTCAACCAAAAAAAATAATAAAGCAAGAAACCAGCCAACCCCCCACCACCCGCAAAAATAATCACCCACAATCATTTTAGTTTATGTCCTTTTAATCTGTTTTTTTTTTTAATCAACATTTTAAAGTCTGAATCTTTCACTGAGCACTGTGACAGGTTTGTTTTTTCCCCACTATATTCTTCATCAACATCACTTTAATGACTCGTCAGTTTGCAAGTTTTCAAATCATACTTATACCGTAATATTGACTTAATCACTTATTGTTGGACATTACTTCTTACACGTCACTGTTGCAAAACACGTGATCATGCACATCTTTGTATATACATTTTTTCATATATATTTAACAATTTCCTTAGATGGTTGTCTGTTGGATTTTAACTTTTGTTGTGTCTGGGTGAGGAAAACAGAACCAGACTTTGGAATCAGGTTCCAAAGAAGCACTTAAGTTCTTTTTATTCCTGGAGAGCCGAGGAATAGTAATACCATAAATGTTTGAAGCATGATCTAAATCATCTTTTACTTTTTAGATAAACAGTTTTAAACTTAGGATTTGTTCTCTGGGAAATATGGAGAATTTTCATCTTGAGGACTAGATTTGGCTTCTGCCAAAGATTAGCTAAATCACAATGTAACTGTATCTTCCTCCCTCTTGAAGAATCACAGTGAAATGCGGGCGAATCAAACACACAAAGATCAGGAAGACATCAGTTTAACAGGAGCTCTGTGGGAGTGAGAATGTAGAGAGGCTGACAGACCAGGATGGAACACACAGCGTGAATACATAGCAAGTAAAGGTCCATCAAGCAATGGGTGGTTCAATACGTAGTGGTCGACCACAGGCCTTGGAGGTACATGGGGTTGAACTGAAAGCTTGACTCCACGTCTTACTTGCTGTGTGGGCTTGCACAGTTGTTCCATCTTTCTGAACCTCAGTATCTTCACCTATAAAATGGGTATGTGATAGTTATCTGCTTCAAAGAGTTGTTGTGAGGATTTAACCAGATCATGTACATAAACATTATATATATGTAAAGTAAACATTCCAGGAGTCATGTATGGATGTGAGCGTTGGACTATAAAGAAAGCTGAGCACTGAAGACTTGATGCTTTTGAACTCTGGTGTTGGAGAAGACTCTTGAGAGTCCCTTGGATAGCAAGGAGATCCAACCAGTCCATCCTAAAGGAAATCAGTCCTGAATATTCATTGGAAGTACTTACGCTGAAGCTGAAACTCTAATACTTTGGCCACCTGATGCGAAGAACTAACTCATTTGAAAAGACCCTGATGCTGGGAAAGATTGAAGGCAGGAAGAAAAGGGGATGACAGAGGATGAGATGGTTGGGTGGCATCACCAACTCAATGGACATGAGTTTGAGTGAACTCTGGGAGTTGGTGATGGACAGGGAGGCCTGGTGTGCTGCAGTCCATGGGGTTGCAAAGAGTCGGACACGACTGAGCGACTGAACTGAACTGAACTGTAAGGAAATGTCTAACTGCTGTTGACTGCTTTGCACAGGGCAGTAGACTATGGCACGTTCATCATCATCCGTATCACTCAGTGGAGGGGACTGTGTGATCAGAGGTCAGCACTCGTACACTCTGTGGTGGGGCATGAAAACCGTTAGGGAAGTTCGGTCTTCTGGAAATGACAACAAAAGAAAACATGCCATGTGACAGCTGTGGGAAATGAATGCTGCTCTTTATTTTCCGAAAGTGCAAAGTAGGATCAGCTTGGAATTTCCCACCTGCTTTCTGAGGACAAATGAGGGCAGTTAAGAGGCCTTGGGCAGCAGGATGGGCATGAGTGGATAGGCTTATGGCTTGTACTTTAACATTCCTCTGGTGTTTTTAGAAATCTGCGTTTGGAGATCACTCTGCCTTATGCTTCTTTGGGGTACTCTTGGTAGAACCCCAACTCAAAGGGAGAAAAAGGGAAGCTTTATTGGTTAAGGTCATGAGGGTATCTAGGGAGTTAGTGATGGATCAAGGCCAAGGGCACAGACACCATCAGGATCATCCCATTCCCTCCCATCTCTTGGTTGGGCTTTCCTGGGTTGTCTCATTTCAGGTAGTGATTTGAGGTTCCTGAGAGCTCAAAGCATACAGCATCCTTACTGTCGATGATCTTAGTAATAAAAAGTGCTTCTTTCCTGATGCTTCAAGGAAAAGACCCAGGGAACAGCCTCATTAGCTGGACTCCCAGTCCCACCCATTCCTGTTCTGACCTGTGTAGGGAAGGTCATTTGACTGGATCACTTGGTTCACTTCTAGGAGCAGATGGAAAGGGGTGTAAGAGTAAAAAAAAAAAAAAAAAAGGAGGAGGGAAAAGAAATATATATAGCTGCTAAAAACTCCTAAAAATCTCATGGTTATGTGGCTTACACCTGAGCTCTGCAGTACTTAATTTACTGAGTTTATGAAGAATTTTTTCTCCCTTTTCCAGCTCTGCTTCCACAAATGTGTGATTGCTAAGTCAGGTGTGGCCTTCTGACGCCCGAAGCTTCAGCAGTCGCTATGTGCATCCTGCCTCTTTAAGCTCAGGGTGTCATTAGTGGCATAACAGCCACCCTGTGCCACTTAACTTCTCCCTACAGATTCTAAAAATACCCAGTGGCTCTCAAAACAAACAGCGAGGCCATGGCGTCTGCAGGCGCCACCGCAGTCCAGCTCCCTAAATGCCTTAGCGCTGTCCTTGGAAATACAGCCACTGGGTCCCTCAGCTCCATTCTTCATTCTTTATTTTCCGCTTTGGCTCAACTATACTGCTATTTAACACAGAGCAGGAAAAAGGGGTTATTGACAGAACAGAATTGACTGGAAGAAAGGGAAAGAGAAATGAACCCCCAACTAATTCACGCTGTCATTTTGGAGTTCTCTTGTAGACCTGAACTAAGATATGTCAAGAGATCAGTCCAGGGAGCAGCAAAGATTAGCTGGGATTTAAAATAAAACTCTTTAACCCGAGGTCACCTAGAATAACTCTCCCGTGTGTGTCCATGAAGATACCCGAGGACCCTATTCTGAGAAGGTTAGTGAACACAAACCATCTGGGTCGCTACCTGGATGATTTTTTCAAAGGAAAGCAAAACCCAGTCCCCGTTCGGTGAAATTTTTAGGTGGAGTTGCCTCATCCAGGGTATTGAGGTTTTCCTGTTTCAAGGAGGTGTCCCATTCTGTGGGGCTGAGGTGCTAAGAATATTGGCATCACATGTTTTGGGAAGGTGCCGGGTGTTGTTTGATCAAATCAACGAGCACTGGGTTGTTTTTTGGAACTTGGCCAAGGGATTAAATGATAAAATCAGATGGGTTATGAAAATAATGTGAGTCATTACTGATCAGACCTTTTATAGATTTCCTGGAAGAATCAGATGTCTCTTGAAGATAATGAGCCTGAACCCAGCAGAAGCATGAGAGTAAGGGCTTTGGCTGTTTGTGCTTACACGGAATAATGAATAATAGATGTCACGAGTGATACTCATGCAAAGGAGAGAAAAAAACCAAACACAGCTTTTCACCACCTCTGTGGATGTCCAGACTACATCGAGCATTTGTTTTAGCTCTTGGGAATTGCCACGCGATTAATAGATTGCCCAGAAGTTGTTCTCAGAACAGCCTTTCAGTTGGCCGAGTTATGGCAGAATGCTAAGATTTAAACTAAAAAGTTCAGCCTTGTAGGGTAAGCATGAGTAAGTAAGTTCTTGGGACAGAATGTACTTACCATTGTTTCCATCCTTACGTGAATGAAGCAAGCGTATGTACCTTGGACATATGCTTCTCATTGGAAAATGGGATCAAATGTCTCTTTCTGAACTGGTTCTCATCAGAAGTCCTTGGCATCTTCTCAAGGCTCAAGTAAAGGCTCCTCAGCTCCCCAGTTGCTAGGTGGTCTCTCCCTAGGAAAGTGTCAGAGGCAGGGGCTTCTTGCTCTTTGTGGGTGGGAGTTTGCTCATTCAGGATGTCATGTCTGCCTTCTTTAAAAAACCGGCATTGCTTATCTAACTGGAATTGCCTAAATGTGATGAAGGTGTTCTAATAGTTTTGTGCATCTGGGCAGCCTAATAAGACTGTTAGTAATAACAATAGCAGCAGGAAGGACAGCTAACTAACGTTGCTGCAGCACTTCCTTTATGCCAGACACTGGTCTGTGTGTTATAGATGTTAATGCACTTAATCCACAAACAACGGGGTTTCGGCTTACCTGTCTATCTTCTCCTTTCAGAGCTGCTGTTTGCCAGGATGCCTACACACACTTTCCAAGATTGCCAGCTTTTAATGGCATCCATGCAGATTTGACTTTCAATAGAATTTAATTGAAGAGAGCCACATGTTCTGTGTTTGTTGGGACACACTTATCTTTCACATTCTTGTTGGTCTGTGAGCAATAAGTTCAAAGCACACTATATATCAATCCAGTCCAGAGTTTCAGTTCCCGGAAAAGACTCATTTTGTTCCCGCTGCCCTTCTTGCCTCCAGCACTTTGGAAAGGTTCTCATTGTATGCTAAGTAGTTAAATTTCATGAGAAAGAAGAGCTGTGGACTTTTAGAGTTGCTCATACAGACACCTATTGCTGATGCAAATAGGAAGGGTGAGTGTTTTCCGAAATGAAGATTTTTACAAATCAGTTCAGGTTTGTGACAATTTTAACCTGCTTCAGATCAGTCATTAATATTCATTTCTGGCTTTTCCTCTGCCTTTGTAGGCGATGTATGATACGGAGCTGCTCGCTGCTCGAAGATTGCTGAGTTCCCAGGAGGCAGGGTCCCCTGAGTGTCCGGTGTGTCATCACCCAAACAACGTTTCAGAATAATCGGTCCCCAAAGTATTATAGTGCAAAGGCATCAGGCTGCTTCCACTGTGCCTGTGTGTTAGGATCTGGGGCTTCTGCCCTTTTCAAAATTCCATATTGCTTTTCTTTTCAGAATGTGAAATCCTATACGGAGAATTCACTTTTGAGAAAGGAGAGAGTGATATTGCTGATTCTATTTCCAAGTTTGAAACCAATGGACTGGGTTTGCATTGAAGGGCACTAAGCTGGTGTGGTGTAGCTTTATTCTGGCTGAAACCCGTAAAGGAACTTCCAAATGCCAGGCTGGTCCCATTTGCCATGTGCACGTGTTTTCATTTAGGAATGCCTATTTTGTGAAATGGACTGTGAATCTGAGTTTCTTAAAAAAACCAACACACTGGAATGCAGGAGAGGGGTGTTTGCAATTATCTAGATGGTTTAAGTCATGGAGATGTCTAAAATAAGAGATGTAGGCCCCAAAGAAAAGAAAATAAGCAAAACAAACAAGCTACTCTAATTTTTTAGGGTCTAAATAATCTGGATTTGATCACTGTGACAGGCGAAATTAAGGACAATGGCAGAATCTGCATGAATTTGCTTATGTAGATCTATCTTTTAGGGTTACTTTGCAGGGACTTGAGATTTTTTTTTCTTCTTACCTGCTTGATTTTTTTTCACCTTATGAGTCTTCCTTGGAAATGGAATGAATGAAGAGAGCATGACGGGCCTTGGCTATCAGGAAGATTCAAGCTTGAAAAATTCCAGTGTGCCCACTTAGCTGTCTGGTAACCTTTCTGAGCCCCAGTTACCTCCTTTGAATATGGAGTTGATAAGCAATCCTCTTTGGTGATGATCTAATGGAATGATGGATATAGAGCATCTGGTACATGGTGTGTGTTCTGTGATATTTGTCTGGTTCACTTTGCATCTTACTCTTTGAGTTGAGGACAAACCAGAGGATGATTTGTTAGAGAGAGCCAATCCAATTTTGGCTGAAATAAGAAAGTCAACAAAGAAAAGGAAAACTACAGTCTCTCATGATAACATGCTTTTCATGCTGTATCCCAGCTCTACTGCTGACTTGCTGTGTGACCTTTAGAAATTGTTTAACCGCTCTGATCTTCAATTCCCTGATCAGTGACTTGGGAGTTATAATCATAGTTCCTTCCTCCTAGGGCTGTGGAGAGGATTAAATGAGCTAATGCGGGCAGTGTGTTTACCTCCAGGCCCTATACCTGGTTATAGGGAGCTGTGCCTCTGCTTGTTCTTTACTTCTCGGGCTGTGGACCCTCATGAAGACTTGGGTCTCCCTGGCTTGCCCATTCCTCCTAGCGTGTGTCAAACCGGCTGCACTTTGGGAAGCTCACCCGTGCCTATGAAGTGGTTCTTCACCTCCAGGGGATCCAAGCCTTTCCTGGGCAGTGACCATCAACCTGTGGGTACTGAGCAGATCTATGGAGTAGTGATGCTGAGAATATGAATCAGAGAGGGAAAGATGAGAGAGAGACACACCTCACAGCACGTGTAAGTGATCTGTTCTTTTTTCTCTTCCAGTTCTATTGAGATAGAACGAACGTGCAAGCCTGTGTCAGTTTAATGTGTATGGCGTGAGGATTTGACTGACATACATCATGAAATGATGATCACAGTAAATGTTGTGAACATCCATCATCTCACATGAATAGAAAATAAAATAAATAGAAAAAATATTTCCTTATGATGAGAACTCTTAGGATGTGTTCTCTTACTAACTTCCATATATAACATACAATAGTGTTAATTATATTCATCGTTTGTATGTTGCCTCTCTAGTGCTTATTTATTTTCTAACTGGAAATGTGCACCTTTTGACTGCCTTCATGCAATTCTCCTGCCCTCAATCCTCATTTCTCATCTCTTTTTTCTATGAATTTGGGTTTTTTGGTGGTTTTTTTTTTTTTTTTTGGCAGTATGATTGACCTACAACACTATACCTTAGTGATTCAACATTTCTATACATTTAAAACTGAACTGATGTGTTTTTCTAAAGAAGATCCAGGTTTCTAAACTTAATCATTGCCAGCTCCTTTTGTTCACAATTTTAAACAGATTTAATGTCAAGTCAAAATGAGTACTTATTTACATATTTAGGAGGAAATGTAGTCTGATTACAATGACAAAGATAAACACATTCATTTATAAACCGAGAATGTCACTGGTTTTGATCCTTTTGTCATTTGTATATTTGTTTTTTTCAACGCCAAATTCTGTAAAAATTTTAGATAATTTTAGACTTAAAGAAGAACGGTAAAAATAATACAGAGAGTTCCCGTATGCCCGTCACTCTGCTTCCTGTAATGGTAACAGTTTACATAACCACAGGACATTGATTAAAACGAAGAAATCAGCCTTGCTCCAATACTATTAGAACTTGCTTGGATTTCCCCAGTTTTTCCAGGAAGGTCCTTTCTGTTCTAGGATCCGATCCAGAATCCCGTGTTGCATTTAGCTGTCCTGTCTCCTCCCACCAGTGACAGTTCCTCAGTCTTTCCTCGTCTTTTGTGACCTTGCCACTTTTGAAGAGGTCTGATCAGTTATTTTGTAAAACACCTCTCAAGTTGGAATTGCCTAATAATTTCTCCATTTCTAGGTTTTTAGTTGACTGTTCTATGTATACTTGACTACTCAGGCTGAGAAACCATTCACAGATAAATGTTTCAAGGTCTGATAAATTATCTAGTCGCTTCTGAGAATAGCTGATTAGGTATTATAAATCCTAGAGGTTAAGAGTATGGACTGTGGAGCCAGAGAGCCTGGGTTTTGTTCCTGGCTCTGTGACTTACCTGCTGTGTGACCTCATGAATGTTACTTGACCTCTCTGTGCCATCATCTACAAGATGAGGATAATATTGGGACTTCTTTGGGTTGTGGTGAAGACTCAGTTACAGCACTCGGTGCATCAAACGGTACCTTGCATGTAGTCATCACTCAGTATGTCTTAGCTGTTACCATTGCTCTCCTCTGCAACCCGGCCCCATGGAAGTTCAGGACTAATGATTTCCTGTTGTCACTTTTTAGGTCTGCACAGTCAGGTGTGGCTCTTGCCAGAGTGATGACTTGGCAGCAAAGCCCCGGGGTTTTTGGATATAGGCCACATGTCCCATCTAGAAAACTCATTTCAACAGGAGGATTGAATCTCGGCTGCCAGAACCATGTAGAAGTTCAGTCTCCAGTGTGTCCTGGCTGTGCTCAGCTCTTAGAGCACACTTGTCTCATCTCCCACCCTCAGCCCCTGCCGACAGCCCTGGGATCTGCTCAGAGCTCTCTCCAGGAGTCCTTCCTCTCTTCTGCCTTCTCCCGGGCCTCTCACCTTGGCGCTCTCTCTTCACCTTGTTCCTCTGACTTGATGTGAGGCAGCAAAGCATGATGGTTACACACGCTGCTTTCGTAGCAACGCTGGCTGGCTTTACTTCCCCGGCCCATCACTTCAACGTTGCTTAGATCTCTGTGCTTCAGTTTCTTTGTCTCTGAAAGGGGCAAATGATAGTAACAATTATTATAATGAAATTGACCTTATTCTTTGTGATGCACCATTTTACATGTTACCTGTTTTATTACAACTGTATGACAGAGCTACTAACACGCTCCCATTTTACAGACGAGGAAACTGAGAAACAGAGAATTTAACTAGCTTGCCCCCGATCACAGAGCTAAGAGATAGAGGAGTCTAGATTCAAACCCCACCTGGTCTCGAGGTTCACATTTCTATTCACCCCATGCCCTTCACCACATGGAGTCTTGGGGTGGGGGGTGTTCTGTAAATAATTTACAGGGGGTTAAATAATTCTCGGGGTTTAGATAATTTACATAGAGCACTTATCAATGTGCCTGGCTTGGGGTTAATGTTCAGTCAGTTTTAACTATCATGAATCCCATGATCTGACTTCTGTTTCCTCTGGCTCGTGGTTTATATGATTCTGGGTTGCAGGTCCTAGGGTTTATCAGTCATTGACCTGGCACCCTGCACCGTGAGCAATGGACACCTCGCCCAGTTACCAGACCAGTGTACCCCACCCCCGACCCATGCTGTATTAGTCCCGCAAGCCCCCCACCCAGCAGATGGGCCCGCGCACAGCCCTTCACCTGATACAGTCAAGCCTGCACTCCTCTGCCTGTTTCTAATCGACTCACTTTCTAGTGGCTTTGCTCCTCTTCCATCTAGTTTCACCGTGCCCCTCCGACCTTTGGTTCCGCTTCCCTGGCCCAGTTTCTGCCTCCTTCCCCTCACCCACGGCTGGCCTCCTGCCTGTCTGGACCAGCTGCTTCCTGTCCCCAGGCTCAGCCCCGGGAGCCTGTCATGTGGGACACAGTCTGAGACAGATCCTCATGACCGGTGTCCCTGCTGGGTTTGCCCAAGTCACGAAGGAACTGTGCCCTGTGGTGGAAACAGCAGCACCTGTTTATGGGCCTTGAGGTCTGAGAGAAGGTGTTCGAGGAGCTGTTGTTTCGTCGCTAAGTCATGTCCAACTCTGTGACTCTGTGAACTGTAGTCTGGTCAAGAATCCTGGAGTGGGTTGCTATTTCTTTCTCCAGGGGATCTTCCTGACCCAGGGACCGAACCCACGTCTCCTGCATTGGCAGGCAGATTTATTACCACTAAGCCACCCAAAGGACAACTGTGGGAGGGGCAGGGAGCAGGAGCTGGCTAGCGTTTTGTTCCCTGGTCCCAGGAAGCTCTCTTCCTCAAACCTCAGTGTTTAAGGATCACCTGGAGATTCTGTTAGATTCTGTTTCGCGGGGCCGGACAGGGCCTGGGACTCTGCAGTTCTGTCTCCTAGGTGATGGTTGCTGGAGTACCCATTGATAAACAAGAGATTGAGCACAGTAATTCAGCCAGTGGCATTTCTGACCATTCAACAAAGAATTCAAGCTACAAAAGCGATGTCTTGAGCATCAATGCAGATGTTGCCTCCTCCTAAAGATGTTAAATGGGGTCATGGTCTGCTTTGGCAGAGGTTTTGAGGCATCTCTCATCTTCTGGTACCAAAGAAAATGAGGCCACAGGTTCAAAATCAGCCTCTTAGGGAGCAGGCAGCTTCTTAACTCACTAGTCATTGGCCACCAAGGTCGTATGCGAGGGCGAGAAAAATCCACTGTGGCCAAGGGATGGGGTCCTGAGGGCCCAGCTGGACCATGGTAGATGCTTCTCCAAGGCAACAGGAAGGGAGTGAATGTGGGTTATGGTGGAGGTGGTGCCCCATCCAGGTGCGAAGGGGAGGCCATAGATAGGAGATGAATGGAATGATAGGAGGCAAGGGAATGGGACCTGTCCTGGAAGTGTCCAGGCTGGACTGGTGGAGGGGATTTGCTCAGGATGGATGAGGCCAGGCTGTTCTCACTCAGGCTGGCCACCAGGCTGAAAGGACCAGAGCCAATACAGGTGAATCAACTCATTCCATCGCCTGAGCAAGACTCTTCTACCCCTGAGCCACCAGGGAAGCAGGGAATGGAGACTCAATATGGAGGCCTCTTTTCGCCTGTAGTTTTTCCCCTCTGCCACCTGCCTCCAGTGAGATAGCTGCTCAGAAGAATGGGAAGAGATGGTATGTCTCCCTGCATGGCCGTCCTCCCCGCCCTATCCCCTGCTCAGCCCTTCTCTTCACTCTCTGCTCCTGTAACACCCTCTCTGTTGTTTGGGCTTCTCTTCCAACCTGTAAATCCCATCTCTTGGGATGCTGAGTTTAGAGACTCCAGGCTGCTTCTCTCGTGGCCGGTGAGGCATAGCGTCCCCCATACCAGCATCATCCTCATTCCCTTGAAAGCTGAAGTAACTCCCGCAGTTATTTTAGGAGAGCCTTGGCTCCTTTCTTGAGGAGGCTTGGCCCAGCCTGGACTGTAGGTGGAGTGCCACCAAAGGCGGGTAGGAAGGGTCAGTGCCTTGGGCTGTCATTGCCTCTTTCCCATCATGTCCCCTAATGATTCTTGATTTCCATAACCAGATGAGCTCATTATTCCTATATGGGCTGTTCCTTCCATTTCTAGCTATAGATACTTATCATATTCTGAGTTTTGTCAGCATTAGTTACGTATATGAGTTACTACCAGTATCATTCTACCCCAGCCCCCTGTCTCACCACATTCACATCCTGCCGACAAGTATGACGATCAGATGGCGATCAGATGGTGGGGCCTAGCCTTGTTGAGCCTGCAATGGGTAGCATAGAAGGCAGTTCATGAAAATTCAGAATAAATGTGTCAGATGCTGATATGGAAATGCTAGGCTCCTTTCAGGCTCTTGGATATGGCCCATATCATGCCCTGGGGGCTTTGAGGGACCTGGTGTTAGGGGCAGTGCTGTGACAGGGATCCACAAAGCCACGTTCAGAAAGGAAAGACCGTAAGTCTCCATCCATAACTCCCCTTCTCCTGCTTCCCACGAGTGCCTGCAGGCAACCTCAGTGTCCTTAGCTGAAGCACTAAGCGTCCTGAAGCTGCGAGCTGGCCCAGACTCTGTCCCACTGTCTTCCAGACCATGGAGCTCCTTTATCCCCCAAAGCCTTGTGTCTTTATTTCCAGCCTCCAGCCTGGGTTTCCTTTCATTCTCTGCGTACATGTGTTGCTTCAGTTTGGGCAAGTCAGGGACATACAAGGCTTCTGATTAGGAATCTGGAGTCTTGTAAACAGAACTGAGGATGGGACGCCTACAGCGCAATCAGACCTTGTGGACGATGCTGAAATATAACTTTCATGCTAAAGAGTATCTGACTCCCTCCACCCTCACCACCACTGCCTTGAGTTCCGTGACAGAAGCCCCATTCCCTGGGGATTACATTAATCTCCAGAGCCCCCAGTCTCTGGGAAGGCCATGGGGGAAAAAAGTCCTCTCTAGGATGTGTTATTTCTGCTGCACCCACGCTGTTAGCACCGGAGCAGGACTTGACGCTGGTGCTTTAAGACCAGTGAGGGGTGTGGGGAGGGAAGGCAAGCGACAGGTGTGTGTGCCGTCTCTCTTCCAGACTTCTCCTTCTCTATCCAGGTGGTGCTAGTGGTAAAGAATCCACCTGCTAAATGCAGGAGATGCAAGAGACCCTGGTTCGATCCCTGGGTTGGGAAGATCCCCTGGAGTAGAAAATGGCAACCTATTCCAATTCTGTCTTGCCTGGGAAATCCCATGGACAGAGGAGCCTGGGGGGCTGCAATCCCTGGGGTTACAAAGAGTCGGACATAACTGAGCACCAAACATGTATGCATGTATCATCTTAAAAAGTGTTCTTTGTAGGTGGTGAATCGGAAGTAGAGTAGAATTAAAATCAGGTGAGACATGTATAAATGGAATATTAAAAAGGCACAAGAAATGTCAGCCTTGTCTGCAGTGAACTCTGCCATGATGAGTAGCAGGGCTCTGCATGTAACCATGTGTTTCTGAGTGGTTTTACATGAGATCTTTGCCCTCATGTGCTGCCCTCCACAAAATGGCAAGCCCCAGGGCAGGTTGGCACACTCTGGGGCCAAGGATGAGGCAGGCACATCACACACTAGCCTGAATCTGCTCCAACTGACTGCTTATGTCCAGGCATCAATGCCGTCTGTGTTTTAGTCGGAGGCAACCGAGCAGGCCTGTAGAGTTAGAAGAGATAAAATAGCACAGGAATAAAAATATCCAACTTAAAATAGGTAATAATCCTGGTTGCACAATAAGGCAGCTGTTTGTAAGAGTGGAAGAAGCAAGGCTGCGTGACCTTGACAGATTATGCAGCCGGGCCTTCCTTTCTTGGTCTGTAGAATGGGCTTCAAAATCCCTAGCACACATTGGGACTTCTCTGGAGGTCCAGCAGCTAAGACTCTGCAAGGGGCCCAGGTTCAATCCCTGGTCAGGGAACTAAGATCCCACATGCCACAATTAAGACCTGGTGCAGCTGAATAAATATTTAAAAAAAATACCTATCGTACAAAGTTAACAATAATAGTAATGACAGCCATAATTGATTGAGCCTGACTGTGGGTCAAGCGTTATTTGAAGGTCTTCACATTATGAAGGTGGGACTATTACTGTCCTTATTTTGCAGATGAAGAAAGAGAAACCCAGAGAGGTTTAGGAAGTGGTAGAGCTGGACTCAAACCTGTGCTGTTAATAATAAAACCACACATGGTAAGAATCCAGGTCAGTGCACAGCCTTATTCAAAGCATGAAACATGTCCCAGTGAAATGAAAGACAATTTAGATGGCTGTGCACTGGTGACAAATTAAGGAACGTTTCATCTCATGGTGAGAAACTTACTCCTTTTCTGAATCTCTTCCAACCTTTCTGATGATGACAAAGTTAAAACCTTGGTCAGGTGCTGCTAGGCCTTTATCACTGTCCTAAAGCCTTTCAGCTTCCCTTTTAAACAAAGAGAGCAGGAGGCTGGGGCTTCTGCAGACATCCAGCTCACATTCAATAAGGATATTTGTTGTCATGTTTGTTTTCATGCCTACCTTCTATTTATGACAAGGGTTACTGGGTTTTCATTGATAGTAGGCATGTAAAAGTCCCTCTGAAGATACATGGATTTAAGTACAAAGAGTCTGTCAGGACTAAACATTAAGTCAATTCTAGTAGAGGTGGTATTCAGATAAGGCAAAAATAGCCAAGGCTCATGCTTGTGAGGGACTCAGGCATGAGAAATCTTGCGATAGATCGTGAGTAGGTTTCAGCCTGATGCGTAGCATGGGGTTCGTACTCAATGAATGTTAAAGACAGAGGGAAGGGAGGGTGCCATGCTGTCTTCTGATCTGGGAACTGGAGAAAAGAAATGAGCCCCTGGTAAACTGCAGGAAACAGTCTTTCCCTTGAAATTTTGGGTATGAGTTTAGCTTGTCTGAAGGTTGATGGATCAAGCAGGGGATGGAGAGAATGAGGTTGGTTTTGGTCTTCAGAGAACCCAGGTGGCTGAGTCTGGTGGTGGACTCAGATCTTAGGGTCAGACCCCAAGTTACAAGTGGGAGGCTCCAGATGAGGGGAGGGTTTTCCCCAAAGTCACTCAGGTGGAGAGCAGCTGTAGTATGGACTGGTGTTTCCGTCTGTTTCTAGCCAAGTGCCTCGTCTTCGTCTCTTTTCCCAAAATAGTCACCAGGCTTGAACTGGTTCCTGGTAAAACCCGGATGGCTCAGGGATAAGCCCCCATCTTTAGGTGCTCACCACTTCTCAGCACTGCATGAGGCACCCTGAGTTACAGGAACCTCCATGAGGGGAAAAATCAATCATCTCCAACCTTAAGGATCTGGTAAAGCTCTGCTATATGATTTTGCCCTTAGACGAGCATTGTTTGAGAGGTAAGTGGCTCAGGTCTTCTAGAATAGCATCAGTTAGGAAGGTCCCTCTAGGAGTGATAAACTCTGTATGACTCGGCTTTCACCAGGTTTTGCTTCAGTAACAACAACTCCCAAATCTCTGTGGCTTACAACCACGGAAATTTGTTTCTTGTGTCTGTTACTGCAGGTCAACAGCAGTTAGCCACCGTGTTTCCTCCATAAGGGACCCAGGCTGAAGACACAGCCCTCACCTGGGTCATGCCATTCTCGCAGGAGAGGGAAAAAGCAGTGACAGAATCACCTGAAAGTTCTTGAGGCTTCTGCTAGGAAGAGAAACGTGTTGCTTCTATTCTGTTTTGGTTTGGGCAGACTCCAGAGCAGAATCCAGAATGAGTAGTTTATTTGGGAGGGGCAGGAAACACCAGGAAGGAGGGCTGAAGTGGAAGGGCAGCCAAGGGAGGCTGGGTTATCAAGCCCACCACCTCTGTGGGCGACTCTAGTTTAACCCATGGGAAATCGTGGAGACGGGGCACATTAGCTGTGTTAGCCCTGGAGTCCTGGTATCCTCTCCAGCAATGAAGGAGCTGATGTATTTACACATTCACATCTGCCAGTCATTGGTTGAGGGCTACTCCTTGCAGGAACGTTTAATTCCCCAGCGTTTCTGGCCCACAGAGGGCCAGAGTAGCCTTTTAGCTTCTGAGAAAGCCCTCAGGCAAAGAGATACAGATACTGGCAGTTGGGAGTTAGCTGGAACACATTAGAGTGACAAATGAGTGCTAGCGGTGAGGCTCAGAAAACATCTGAGATCTCTCATTCCACTGACGGAAGTGGAGAGGGAAAACATGGCATCAGGGATGGAGGCAAATGGTCCTCCCCCAGAGGTCCAACTGTTATCTGAGGTCTGAAGCACAGTGCGCAGCCCCTGAGCCCTGATGTATGGAGCGCAGTAAACTCTTGAGTCACGAGCACGAGTGATACTTAATTGAGAACTACTAGGTAGACTAGTGGAGAAGGCGACGGCGCCCCACTCCAGTACTTTTGCCTGAAAAATCCCATGGACGGAGCAGCCTGGTAGGCTGCAGTCCATGAGGTCGCTAGAGTTGGACACGACTGAGCGACTTCCCTTTCACATTTCACAGTCATGCATTGGAGAGGAAAGTGGCAACCCACTCCAGTGTTCTTGCCTGGAGAATCCCAGGGACGGGGGAGCCTGGTGGGCTGCCGTCTGTGGGGTCGCACAGAGTCGGACACGACTGAAGCGACTCAGCAGCAGCGGCAGCAGGTAGACTAGGGGCTTCCGTGGTGGCTCAGATGGTACAGAATCTGCCTGCAATGCAGGGCACCGGACTTGATCCCTGGGTCGGGAAGATCCTCTGAAGAGGGGAATGGCAACCCACTTCAGTATTTTTGCCTGGAGAATCTCACGGACAGAGAAGCCTGGCGGGCTACAGACCATGGGGTCACAAAGAGTCAGACAGGACTGAGCGACTAACACTTTCACTTTTTGGTAGACTAGACTGTGTTGACCTTGACAGCACTGACGTTTGGGGCTGGGTCATTCTTTGCTGTGGAGGGGCTAGCCTAGGCACCATAGGATGTTTAGCAGCATCCCTGGCCTCCACCCATGAAATGACAGTGGCACCTTCCCACCTCCAGTTGGGTCAACCAAAAATGTCTCCAGATTGCCCAGTGTCCCCTGGGGAGTGAAATTGCCCCCACAGAGAACCACTGATATAGATCATGCATGCATTGCTAATTCCCAGAGAACTGGAATAAATTACTAATTCCCAAAGAATTAAATTATAGGTGCCTGGGCAGAGGAGTTCCCACCTAGTGGAGGAAACAAACAAATATAAACTCTAAGGACAAGTCACTCTGTGTTGCAGCACTTTGAAATATGCAAAGGAAGAGAACTAGTTCAGGAATGGAAAGGATGAATTCTTTGAAAAGTGGGGATGGGCAAGGAAGGCTGTATAGAGCCAGAGATAGCTGGGTAAGGTTTTGAAGGATGAAGAGGAGTTTTCCAGATGAGTGATACCATGTGTAGAAGTTAAATATAATCTTTGATGATGGTGGAGACTTGGGAATGCTATAATAATTGGTGCTGGAAATGCTGACTTCAGAGCCTTCTCACAGGCAGGCCAGACTGCAGGACTGTAATTGAATCAGCTTTTCCTTGTGATAACAAAGCATTCTGAGTGCATATGGACCTGGGTTCCAGCCCTCCTCTGTCCATCCACCAGCTGTCAACTTTTCTGACTCCCTCCCCATTTTCTCATCTGTAAAATGGGTATAATACCTACCTTATGGGTCTGTCTTGAGAACTAAATCATGCTAAACTTTCAGCCCTGTACCCGGCATGTAGTATGAGAACAGTAACTGACAGTTAATTACCATAAATATTATGAAATAGGCTGAATTTGCATAATAATAACTAGCTTTTAATGAGAGTGTATTCTGCTCCAGGCACCACCACAAGGGCCTGTCACAATAGGTATTGTGATTGCTATCTCCACTTTACACAGGAAGAAGCCAAGGCACAGAGTAATTTGTACGGTGGGTGAATGGTACTCAAATGCCAGCAGACGTCTGAACAAGCAGTCTCTTTGCTGGATGCTTTAGTACTTAGCATTTCTCCTTAACTTTTTGAAAAGAAATCAAGGGCTTGGTTATAAAGTTATTTTCACCAAAGTTTTAGAGCCAGTGTAGCAACTTTTGAATAAATGAACTTTTCTCACTGTTGACTGAAGGTCCTTAATGCAGTTATAGAATATTAATAAGAAAATGAGTGAGCAGAGACTTATTTTTAACCACAGTATCTGTGCTGGCCTCTCAGTGAGAGTCTACTGGGGTAGATGATGAATCACTCATGCTGACCCCTTCCAGAAATGTCTGTGAGAGGAACACAAAGGGAAACTTTCAGCTGCTTAACCCCCCCCCCCAGTCCCCACCCCCAGGCTATTAAAAAAAAATGCTGAAAGTGTGTTTGTCAGCCTCCTGGATACCAGGTCCAGAACAGGAGGGGGTTTGTCTTCTCTCCCTCTGTGACAGGGACGCATGGTGTTCTTGGTGTTATGGGGAGCAGGATGTGTTCCAAGGACGCTTTTAAATCCAGCCTCCTGCCGTGTGCCAGCAATGGAAATCAGCGTAGGGTCCCGGTGTCTGGGGGAATACCCTTCTTCCGCTATATGCTTATTTCTGGCTAAGCTCTCATCTTTGATGGCCTCTCCTTGTAGGAACAGTAAATACAGCTCAGTGAGGGCATGGACCTGGTCTGCCATACGTAGTTCTGTGTCCTGAACCCATTGGAGGAGCTCCAACAAGAAAGAGTCAGTGAATGAAAGGTGTGGATGCTCCTTCTTTCCCAATAACACCTGTCACCTGCCTGGACTACACCTTTGTTTCTCCCATCTTGGGCTCAGGTCCAGACTCCAGTCCTTTCCAGCCACGTGTTCTGGGGTAAATGCCTTCCCCTGTTTATGCCCCGCCAGTAAGGTGGCATGTGTGTGTGCTCAGGCATGTCCGGCTCTGTGCGACCCCATGGACTGTAGCCAGCCAGGCTCCTCTGTCCACGGAGTTTTCCAGGCAAGAATACTGGAATGGGTTGCCATTTCCTTCTCCAGGGGATCTTCCCGACCCAGGGATTGAACTTGTGTCTCTTGTGTCTCCTGCACTCACAGGCTGATTCCTTACTGCTGGCGCCACCTGGGAAGCCCGTAGGTAAGGTGGAGCGAATAACAGTTCCATGCAGAAGGAGGCTGGAAGAAGCCAGTCTAAAGCACTTGGCTTGTAGAAAGTACTCTTGGTGGTAGTTCTTTTGCTTATAATTTTGAGATGGAGCTGGATCTGTTGGCGGTATCCCTCGGGTTGGGGAGAGGAACTGGCATCCTAGAATTCCCCAATCCTTCCCTTGGAGGGATAGTAAGGTGCCCTCAGGTTCTATATTCCAAATAAAGTTTGAAACCCTCTGGTGAGCCCATGTTTTCCAAATGACGAAAACCATGGCAGCCTGGAGAAAGAGGCATCTGCAGCAGCTTTGCTCTCGTTGGCTGTGGCCCCGGCTCCAGCTGGCCCCCTTTCCTCGCTGCCAGGCAGCACCTGCTGTCTGCCTCCTACTCAGACATCCGTGAGTCAGTAGCAACCCCAGAACATTCTGGGCCAGAATGTGAATGCGGCTCGGACTGTGCCTGACTAGGTGACTAGCTGGTTGTTTTCACTGCACGACACCCCCCAAAATGTTTTTACTCACCATGCCCCACCCGTACCCATTCCTGCCTCCTCCACTTTCTATTCTTTCTTGAATAGGCGTGCTTCACACTACCCCTTCTCTAGAGAGACAGTCAGCCCCTCCAGGGAGAGGTAGGGTCATGTAGCGGGTCCTGGCTCAGGCTCAGAAGTCCAAACTTGGAGTGTGTGGATCGCAGCTCTGCCGTGGAGCTGCCGTGTGAACTTGGGCAAGTTACTCAGCTTCTCTGTGCGTTCTCCTGGTCTGTAAATGAGAATAATGGTAGTGCCTACCTGACAGGGTCTTTGAGAGATTTAAACAAGCCAAGCTCATGCAAAGCACATAGAATGTGCTTTGACACATGCTGAGTCTTCAGTGAAGCTTAGCTGATACCAAGATCTTACAGTGACAAGTGGTAGCAAAAGAGGATGGTGCTGTTTCAGCCGTAAGAGCTCGCATGTAGTCAGGCTGCCGAGGGGATCTGGGATTGGAAATCCAGGTGGCTGTGGATTTGCCATGGATTCTTTTAAAATTTCTTTCTTTCTTTATTTGACTGTGTTGAGTCTTGGTTGTGGTGCGTGGGCTTAGTTGCCCCGCGGCAAGTAGAATCTTCCTGGACCTGGGATCAGGTCCCCTGAATTGCAAGGCGGATTCTTTACCACTGGGCCACCAGGAAATTCCTTGCTGTGGATTCTAATGGCAACTCTCAATGGAGAAATTGTTCAAAGGACCTTAAGGGCTCATGAAGTGAAAGTGTTAATTACTCAGCTGTGTCCGACTCTTTGCAACCCCATGGACTGTAACCTGCCAGGCTCCTCTGTCTATGGAATTCTCCAGGCAAGAATACTGAAGTGGGTTGCCATTCCCTTCTCCAGGGGATCTTCCTGACCCAGGGATTGAACCCGGGTCTCCTGCATTGCTGGCAGATTCTTTACTGTCTGAGCCACCAGGGAAGCCCAAGGGCTCATAAAGGCAATGGCAATCATGCTTCTGTAACCTGATGAATCCAGGTTAAATGTCAGGGAGTGAGGCTGCCAGGGAATGAGCAGTTAATGATCGCAGCGGGTGTAAGGCTAGTAATGGAGGAATGAGAGCAAGTGCCAAGGAAGGATAGTGTGGTAACAGTGCGGCTTGCTAGCTAGCTGCTGGGCTCACTGGATGAAAAGTCACAAAACCCTGAGAGGAAAAAGGTGTAGTTCTTGCTTATGGAAAGGAGAGGGACATCAGAAGTCTAAGATGATCCTGTCGAGTTCTCTAACTCCAGTAATTACACAATGTTCAAACAAACACTTAATGACCTTGGCACCTTTCAGCCAAAGGATACACTCAATAGGACAGTTTGTTACTTCTGTAACGTCGGAACACTGGCTGGGTAAACTTTAAAGCACCTGACAGATCTTCCTGCAAGGTACAGCAGCACCGAGATGAAAGACAGGACTCATGCCCATGCTATGGGGCCAGCGCATTCCTGGAGATGAGAGGATGGTCAGGTCAGAAGTCTTGGGATGGGGTGGGGCTGGGCTGTGCGGGACAATGAGAAGGGAAGAATCACTTTATATTCCTGGAGGAAAAGAAATGACAAGTGGCACAATGGGTTATTACAGCACACTCATTGGAGCTTGTTTCGGTATCTGGCAAAGACATTTGCTTTCCCCAGGGGTTGAGGTAACGTGTGGTTCCTCCTGTGAACCAAGTCCTTCCTGGAAATATAAAGGTGTCAAGAAAGGAGTGAAAATTGGGAACTATAATCTGCTCATCAGAAAACAACTGGTTCTGACATGTTTCAGACTGGTGAAGAAGATGTGTGGTCCCTGCACCCTGATGCCTAGTGATGAACCAGGCACATGGTTCTCTTCCCAATGAGTATGTGTTGAATGAATGAATGAGTGAATGATATTCGTACGTTTTCATATAGATGTGTTCTCCTTTAGTTGTTGTTTAGTTGCTAAGTCATTTCTGACTTCTTCGCAACCCTGGGGACTGTAGCCCACCAGGCTCCTCTGTCCATGGATGACCGCTTACATAACATATTAACAAGGTGTTTAGAGATGACTTGGAAAAACTGTACCTTGTACTAAAATCACCATCTGTGATTGCATCTTGAAGAACTTAGGCACCCGGATGTGAGCTGTAGTCGTTAATGAGGATGTCACCCGCATTCAATCCCGCGTTCTAGAGGTTCGAATGTTACCATTTTCAGCAATCATTGCTGAAGGAGTTGGTCCAGATAAAACCCTATGCATCTCAGCTCTGCCGTTTACCTGGTGTGTGATAACTGTATTTCCCTGTGCAAGCAAGTACCCGGTACGATTTCATTAAGACAGCGTTGTCAGTTAACCCTGCTGCAAAAGCTCTTCAGTCCAAAGATTTAAAAGCAAAAGTGTTTAAGTGGTGTTGCTCTGTGACCTGAACTTGGTGTGATGGGAAAGCCAGCAGGCTTGGTTTTCACGTTGGAAAGACACTTTCTGATATTGCTAAATACATAAGGTATTTGGTTCAGTGTTGTACTTTGGGACCCAGTTAGCATTTCTTATCTCTCTTGCAACACAAAGTGTAGGTGTTACAGTGCCTCCTGTCATTTTTCCTCTTCAAATCACTCCTCTTCAGTTCCCCCCATATTTGGGAAGAAGTGGTTGTTGTCCATTGTTAAGTGTATCTATTGAGTGTTTGTTAGCAGTTTGGGACTCAGTTTTAGGGTTTACTAGGATTTGGATGGTACTCAAATACTCTATCCTTTTATACATTGATTTGTATTTGCAGAAGCCCAAAAAGATGTTTTTAAAAGTCTAATGAAGAAGAAATGGGTCATAGCCATAATTCAGGAAATCAGAAAGAAGAGATCAGTGTGGAAAGGTTGGATTTTGAGCAAGGACTCTCTGTATGTGTTTGACATTACCAAGTTGTGAAAAACCTAATGATTTTCATTTTTTACATTAATTTAAATGATTTATTCTGTTCATATTTTGGCTTATTTCTCCTCACTGCTTTAAACTAATTTCTTAAAGTTCATTTGTTCATAGTTTCATTTTAAAGGATATTAATATTATGATTATAAAAGTTCTATATGCTTATTGCTTGGAAAATCCCATGGACAAAGGAGCCTGGTAGGCTGCAGTCCATGGGGTCGCTAAGAGTCAGGCACGTCCGAGTGACTTCACTTTTGCTTTTCACTTTCATGCATTGGAGAAGGAAATGGCAGCCCACTCCAGTGTTCTTGCCTGGAGAATCCCAGGGATAGGGGAGCCTGGTGGGCTGCCGTCTATGAGGTCGCACACAGTCGGACACGACTGAAGCAACTTAGCAGCAGCAGCAGCAGCAACCAATGGTTAAAATTTTTTTAAGTATAAATAAGGGGGCAGAATCACCTGTGATTCCTTCAACCAGAGATAATCGCTATTCAAATGTGTCTTTTTCTAGTCATAATGTAGGATAATATTTGGGACCATGTTTTATACCTTCAGTCTTATATCTGTTTTTTAGATTATCCCCCTCCGTTATTTTTTTGTTTTAAGAAAAGGAGCTCAAATCATTATACTGTAAATTCCTGTTCCAAAGTCCCTTCTACTCCTAGTGATTATTCTTAAGTCCATTCTTGTCTTGTGTGGGCTGTGTGAAGGGCCTGCTCCATGTCCAGCTGCATGGACAGGCACTAGGGTGACAAATGGAAACATGGATAAGAAATTACATCTTTGAATGGCTCTGTCATACTTCACTGCTGCTGTGGCATTGTTTGCTGAACCTTTCAGAGAGAATGAACTGAGTTGTTTCTAATTTTCTTATTATCTAAATAGTGCTACAACTAATCATCTTAGTCTGAATTGAATTTACTTTTCTTGGACATTGTTCCCAAGATGGGGTTGCCAGGCCCATGAATGTAAACAGACTTACAATACTTGTTACCTCTTTACAGTATTACTTAATCCAGTTAATACTGCCCCCTATGATGTCCAAATGTACTTCTTTACAGGAAGCCCACTCCTGTCCAATCTAAGTCATATTTATTGGGTTTCTCTGGTGACTTAGTGGTAAAGAACCGCCTGCCAATGCAGGAGACCCGGCTTCAGTCCTTGGAGTCAGGAGGATCCCCTGGAGAAGGAAATGGTGACCTACTCCAGTATTCTTGCCTGGGAAACTGAATGGGCAGAGGAACCTGGCCGGCTGCAGTCTCTGGGGTCTCAAAAGGGTCAGACACGACTGAATCAGACACAACAACAATTTATATTTGCTGCCTTAATAGGGATCTAAAATTAAGTGAAACAGATTTGAATTTACTTTTTGAAACTCTTACCTTTTTGTCACCAGAGGTACATATAATGCTTGCCAAAAAAGTGACATGAGTTTGTTAATTATTACCTAAACAATACTTTAAAACATGTAATGTATTATTAAAAAATTAGTTTCTACTAAGTAATAAAATTAACATAAGGATTTAATGTTTGGGAAGAGTTCTGAAAGAAAAGACTTGCTTCCATATTGGTTTTCCCTCATTTTTCTTTATCTTCTCACCAAATTCTCAGAAATTTTACCACTCTCAATGCCATTCACCTGCTTGACCTAAATGTTTCAAACAAGCCTAAGCAATAAGAGAAAAGTGATATTCTAGACCTTCAGAACCAATTTCCTTTCAAGTGTTGGAGAAGGGTCCTTGTATTTCCTTGCCTAGGAAAGAAAAGATGCCATGTGTTCTTGACCCAAAGTGGCTGTCTTGGAATGCACCCCTTCTCTGCTCACATCTGAGCCAAAGACATTCTGCCCAGAACTCCAGGTGAGCCCTAGTTGCTGCCTGGAGTCTTAATCTTAGCAAACACACAGCCATAACATTTGGCTAGAGAAGCACGTAAACATGAGAGAATTCTCTCCAAATGAACCTTTCTACTCTCCAGGGACACCAGTGGGGTGGAAGATCTTATCCCTGTACATTTATAAGACAAAGCAACACAAGCCCTTAATATCCTTGTTAAAAATCAATTAGTCATGTTGTATGGGTTGATTATAGGTTTGTGAGTATGAGTTTGGAAAAAAAGTTACAGGCTCTCTCAATTTGGTCTACTTGATGGCACTGAACCATCAAGTTGAATTCAAGAACATCCAAAGTGTAAACTTCCAATGAGTACAAGCCTCTGGAGGCTTTAGAATCACTATGGCTGGATGTCTTACAACTCACTCGGAAGGCTAAAGCAACTGGTGCGAGTGGTCGGCTGTGCGTTTCACATGATTACTTTCACGTGATTATTTTACTTAACATCTAAAGAGAAAAAACAGCTCTGTAGTGGGCAGTGCTGTGATCGTCCCCTGCCACTCTCTGCCTGAGAAAACCGAGCAGAGCTACCCTCCCATACCCAGTGAGACAGTCAGCCAAGGTGCTGAGTCTGAGTCTATAACTGACTCGCTCACTCCAGAGTCACGTGTTGACCAATCGACTCTGATCTGCAGCACCCGTGCAGTAAGACAGGACGGTCAGCAAGCAGGACCCATGCGTGCTGCCCTCCCAGTGAGCCGCCGAGTGCCCCCAGGTGCTAATCACCGGAAATGGGGCCAGTTTCAGGAGAGAACAGAAAAGGGGCCGAGGCGAGTGCAACAGGAGGGCATTGAGGGCCAAAAGGAGGAGGAGGAGGGCAGCCCACCATGGTTGGCATCATCACAGACCCTCTGGATACTCGCTGTTTTTCATCCTAAGAATAAAGTCTATGCTTTGAACTTTTCTTCCACTGTGGGGGAGGATTGTGACTTCCCACTGGGTGAGAGAGCCTGCTGCAAGGCAGAAATCCTCTGAAGGCTTGTGTTTTGTCTTTGACATTCAACCACATTTTACACCACCTTCTATCATATCTCTGTGTTTATTTCTGTATGTTATATTATTTTAAATTACCATTTAAATGATTCTAATATGCAATCATTTATGAGTTTCCATTGATTTCAAAACACCACATGGGTGGGGAGGGCACTACGTTAATTAAAAGGCACATTCCATTTTCAGAAATATTGAAATATGGGGACAAAGTGTACCTTAGAATGAGGACATTCAGCAAATTCTGAGTGAAATCACTGCTCCTGGAAGCTGTGCCATGTTTCTGGCGGGGCTGGGTCTGTCTTCTGGTATATGTGTACATGTGCGGGTAGACAAGTACCTTGGTATCTAATGCACAACCTTAGATGTGTTGTAGGGTGGGAGTGGGGAGTGTGTTGGGTTTGGGGCTGAGAGGTGTAAGGAAATGCCCAGTGCCCATTCTGGATTCTTTTCTGTCATCCCTTAGGACAGAGTTCCTAGACCTTGGCAATGTTGGCATTTGGAGCCAGTTAACCCTATTTTGGGAGATGTTTAGCAGCATGCCTGGCCTCTATCCATGAAGATCATCCCTTGTCCCTGGTTGTAATAACCAAAAATGTCTTCGGATGCTACAGAATTGCCCCTGCTTAAGAGTCGCTGCGTTAGGGCCAAAGAGAAGCTCCCAAAGCAGTGGACCAATACAGAGCCTTTGGCATTTCTGTTCTTGGGAAAAGTATTGTGATTAAGAACAAAGTTTCTGAAGTTAGGCTGAGATTTTCAAAACCCACTTCTCTGTCATTTTGGGCAGATAACTGCACTTTTGGGGGCCTCAGTTTCTTTACCTGTCAAATGGGGATAAGAGTAGCACCTACCTCTGTGACCTCCCGGGATCGTTGTGGGTATAAAGTGCTTGGAGGGACACCTGGAGTAAGTGCTTTGGACATATTAGGTACCATTACTATCAATGTTATTATTGTTGCCATTATTATTGAGGGTCCTTTGGCCACCCCCACCGGCTGGAATAATTACTGGCCATCTCTCGCCTGCAGGCTCCCGCCTCCGGATCGTGTTGATAGGGCTTCTCACTCCCTGATCAAGCTCTTCACTTTCCCTCCTTAGATCCATCCTTTCTCACCCTCTGAACTCTCGCTTGCTTCTGCAGCGCTGTTTACCATCGCATTAGTCCACTCACTCCCAGCCTAATCCTTGGACTGAAAAGTGTGTGTTATGTTTATTACTAAATAATAGCAACTCACGTTCTCTCTCCTACCCTCTCTCTTCTCTTTCCCTCTCTCTCTGTCTCGGGTTTGGTGCAGCTCACTCTGAGATATTTTTATCAATCTAAATGGAGATGATACTATTAGGAAGAGAAAGAGGAAAAATTGTGCCAGTCCTTTGGAGAAGCAAGCTGGAACCTAGCTGTTTCCTCGGCCATTGGAATGGCTTCTAGAAGGACAACATTGGCACTGGGACAGGATAAAAATGCCTCATCTCTGTGACCTCTGAGGATCGGCCAAGGCAAGAGTGGATAAAGAGCTAACCTACCCCGCCTGCCAGCCAAAAATAGGCTGACTGCGTCACAGGGCTTTTGGTCATTAAACCTTTCCTCTGCAGAAGACTGTGGTTCCAACTGGAACAGGGCCAGGGACGGGTTAAGGTAATTCACTCCCAAACCTGAAATTCGTCTCTTTGCATCAGAAGCAGCCTTAGAAATTGAGTAGTGCTACATGGGGGTGTAAATTGTAACCAGGAATGATATATAAGCAGCCAGCTGAGGGAACATGTGCAATGAGGCTACTTATAGATTAACTATTCTTTGTCTTTTAAATAATGAAGACCTACTTTTTGGATCAATCAGTTTATTTTTTTAACTTTTGTTTCTCACTCTAAAGGTTAAATCATGTTTGTTGTAGAAGGTTTGAACATAAAGAATCAATAAGAAATTAAAATATATCCATCATCTTACCATTACAGCCACTGGAAACTTTTTGTGCCTTTTTTTTTCTTGTATCTTGATGCAATGTACAGTTTTCCTAAAATTGTCATCATATGCAATTTTCTGTCTTTTCATTTTAAAAGTACACACAAAGTACTCACAATGATGCTGCATCTCAGATTCAATTCAAGTGTTAGTCGCTTCAGTTCAGTTCAGTTTAGTCATGTCCAACTCTTTGTGACCCCATGAATCGCAGCACTCCAGGCCTCCGTGTCCATCACCAACTCCTGGAGTTCACTCAAACTCATGTCCATCAAGTCAGTGATGCCATCCAGCCATCTCATCCTCTGTCGTTCCCTTCTCCTCCTGCCCCCCACCCCAATCCCTCCCAGCATCAGGGTCTTTTCCAATCAGTCAACACTTGGCATGAGGTGGCCAAAGTATTGGAGTTTCAGCTTTAGCATCAGTCCTTCCAATGAACACCCAGGACTGATCTCTTTTAGAATGGACTGGTTGGATCTCCTTGCAGCCCAAGGACTCTCAAGAATCTTCTCCAACACCACAGTTAAAAAGCATCAATTCTTCAGTGCTCAGCTTTCTTCACAGTCCAACTATCACATCCATACATGACCACTGGAAAAACCATAGCCTTGACTAGACAGAACTTTGTTGGCAAAGTAATGTCTCTGCTTTTTAATATGCTATCTAAGTTGGTCATAACTTTCCTTCCAAGGAGTAAGCATCTTAATTTCATGGCTGCAATCACTATCTGCAGTGATTTTGGAGCCCAGAAAAATAAAGTCTGACACTGTTTCCCCTGTTTCCCCATCTCTTTGCCATGAAGTGATGGGACCAGATGCCATGATCTTCATTTTCTGAATGTTGAGCTTTAAGCCAACTTTTTCACTCTCGTCTTTCACTTTCATCAAGAGGCTTTTTAGTTCCTCTTCACTTTCTGCTGTAAAGGTGGTGTCATCTGCATATCTGAGGCTATTGATATTTCTCCCGGCAATCTTGTCGCTTAGTCGTGTCCAACTCTTTGCGACTCCATGGGCTGTAGCCCACCAGTCTCCTCTGTCCATGGAATTGTCCAGGCAAGAATACTGGAGTAGGTTGCCATTCCCTTCTCCAGGAGATCTTCTGACCCAGAGATTGAACCTGGGTACTATATCTCATGAGGTCATTAAATATATTACTTGAGAACCAGGTGGATTTTTGCTTATTAACTTCCTCTTGACAGGGCTGAGTGTACATGTTGGTAGGACGAGGCTCTGGTCTGGAGTGTTCTTCAGACTCCACAGTCCCAGGAGGAGCTGATGTGCCATCTGTGGGAGCAGAGACATGCTGGTCACTCAGGGAGGTGGGGAAGGGATGGGAGGCTGCCAAGCCACCCTGGAGAAAGCGTGGCACAGGAAGTGGAGCATGGGCTCCTAAGGAAAGCACTTCTGGGTTGTATGCTGTCTGTGCCACCATTTTCCTGACTTTGATTAATCTATCTCACCCTCTAAACCTCAGTATTCCCATCTATAAAATGGAACTAATGATTGTGTCTGTTTCTTTGGATTACTGGGGATAGTACCTGACTGGGTACACATTTGGGATCATTAGTATGCTATCATGATTAATCCCTCAAATGAAGACTGGATCAGCCGACTCCATTCTAGAGGATAGTGGGTAGATGGGTTCACCCTGTAAGAAAATGTCTAAAAGAAAATAAAAATGTGGATTGGATTTAGTATGTTCTTCCAGAGGGGAGGTGCAGTCAAGATATAGAGTGGTCCAAAGCATGGAGTTAGGGCTCCTTCCATTATGCTTTAGAGGCCATTAGTAGAGGATGCTTCCGATGCCTGCTAGGAGGTCACCCACCCCAGAGTCTTGGTCTAGACCAAAGAGTCTCCAACCCCAGCCGGGTGTCTTCCTAATCAGGCTTGATGGAGCAGCTAACAGTATTTAATACATCATGGCAACCCACTCCAGTACTCTTGCCTGGAAAATCCCATGGATGGAGGAGCCTGGAGGCTGCAGTCCATGGGGTCACTATGAGTCAGAGACGACTGGGCGACTTCCCTTTCACTTTTCACTTTTCATGCGTTGGAGAAGGAAATGGCAACCCACTCCAGTGTTCTTGCCTGGAGAATCCCAGGGATAGGGGAACCTGGTGGGCTGCCGTCTCTGGGGTCGCACAGAGTCAGACACGACTGAAGCGACTTAGCACCAGCAGCAGTTTTGTTGCTGCAGCCAAGGTTGTTAAGACTTGGAATTGACACACTGGGATGAAATCTTATCTCCCAGTGCCTTTGTGGAAGGATCGCCAGGTAGTAGGGGTTCAGGTCTGGCTCCAGTCAGGAGCAAGAAAGCATATGAGATGGTTGGAGAGACCTGGGTTTGAATCCTACTTCTGCAGTAGCTTTAGGACTTTGGGTAAGTTTCACACACTCAGTCGCTCTTTACCTTCTCACTTGATCCAAGTTAAACATCTGTACCTTGTGGGTTGATGTTGAGGATTAAAAGAGATAAAGTCTAGGACATGCCTAGCACCATGCTGGATTTGCTATAGATACTAAAAAAATGTTGATATCATCTTCCACCCCCCACACTCAGCAAGATAAAACAAGGAATAAGAGAGTCTCTTGGTTTCTCCATCTGTAAATAAGAAGGGTTAATTAAAGTTAATGGCTCACTCAGCCTCTAGGGCTTGGGAAGTATTTGTCTTGTCCTCCGATTGTCAGTCCTAAACATCAGTAGTGAGTTTCCAGTATTTGCTGGCACGTCCTGGAAGATAACCATTGTGTGTATACCATGTGCCAAGCACTGAACTCAGCCCTTTGCATGAGTCATCCCATTCAGGGCTTACATTCCATAAAGAAGAAAAACAAGGCTCAGAGACATTATTAAGAGACTCATTCCAAGTTTCTTACTTCATAAGTGGTGGAGGTGGGATTTGTGCCTAGACCCTTGGACAGAGAAGAGATCAAACCAGACAATCCTAAAGGAAATCAACCCTATATATTCATTGGAAGGACTGGTGCTGAAGCTCCAATGCTTTGGCCACCTGATGTGATGAGCTGACTCATTATAAAAGACCCAGATGCTGGGAAAGATTGAAGGTGGGAGGAGAAGGGGGTGGCAGAGGATGAGATGGTTAAATAGCCTTACTGACTCAATGGACATAAGTTTGAACAAACTCTGGGAGATAGTGAATCACAGGGAAGCCTGGCATGCTGTAGTCCATGGGACTGCAAAATGTCAGATATAATGTAGTGACTGAATGACTCTACTTCTGGAGACCATTTTTACAGCTAAAGACTTCTGCCCCCTCCCCAGCCCCCCACCCCGCTGTTGGCAAAGATAAGTACAAAACAGACGAGAATGGCCATTTCAGCAACTAGATTGAAGCCCCACTGAGCCCAAGGACTGTGGGTTATCCGCTCTGTCCCCTCCCAGGCAGGCATGCAGCAAACAGGAAGAATGTGCAAGAATGGAAGAATGTATGGAAAATCTAAGCATCTGAGTCAGGCTTCCTTTAAATGCAGATATCCTGTGAACAGCAAGTGCCTTAGACACATAACTCCACTATAAGAGAGACCAGGACTTTCTCAGGTCCCTGGGAGCGAAGGAGACTGAAAATCTGGAGGGGAAGGACGCTCCCTCAATTTTCATTTCCCCACAAAAGGAAAGGAGGAAAGGACCAGAGATGAAGAAGACAGCTTCATAGGTTTCAAAGCAGAAAACCATCTGAATTATTGATTTCCAGGACCAGGACATTAGCTGGACAAGGTTTGGTGGTTAGCAAGCTATGTAAAGAATCCGTGTTTCTAAGGATTTATAGAAAACTGCAACGTCATCCATCATTTAATTTCTTGTTCCTGGGAATGTTGGCCTTTGATTCCCTTTGTGCTTTTGATCCCTTCCTGATTCTCCTTTTTTTTTAAAATTTTATTTTTATTTTGTATATTCTTTTTTTTTTCCACTGTGCTGGGTCTTCGTTGCTGTTTGCGGGCTTTCTCTGGCTATGATGGACGGGAGCTACTCTTCCTCGTGGTGTGCAGGCTTTTCACTGCGGTGGCTTCTCTTTTTGCAGACCTCAGGCTCTAGAGAGTGGGCTTCGGTGGATATGACACACAGGCTTAGTCATCCCACCACATGTGAAATCTTCCCAGGCCAGGGATCCAGTCCACGTCCTCTGCACTGGCAGGTGGATTCTTAACCGCTGGACCCCCATGCTGCTGCTGCTGCTGCTGCGAAGTCGCTTCAGTCATGTCCGACTCTGTGCGACCCGCATGGAAGTCTCTGCTTCTCCCTTTTAATGTGGCCTTGGCTTTTATCTTTATTCCTCACTCTCTAGGTGCTCCCATTCACATCCTAACTTCCCATTTTGCTGCCTGTTGCTCCCAGATTCACCTCCCACGTGGTTCTGCCTGTTCCTGAGCTGTGCCTTTCCCAGCCCGCCCCTGGGCGTTTCCCCTCCGCTTCGTCTCCACTTCTCTGTCCCTATGCAGTGTCTCCCTATGGCCTTCTAGGCTCAGCCCACGTCCTCCTCCTCTGGGACTCTGTCCCAGACTGTTCGTCCGTCCTTTGTCACTCCGATTGCACTGATGCGTTTGTGCATCTGTCTGTTCCTTTGGCAGTTAACCGCATGCTTCCTCCGTCCCCTCTAGCCTTTCTCCCCATCTACTCAGGAAGCCTTTAAATGTCTGTCTTCATATGGCGACCCCATTACATGCAAGGCACTCTGCTGAGAGCTGAGGGACAGCCAAGAGAAATATCGGGTTTGCCCATCAATAGACGCTTGAGGGAAGACACCCCAGAAATAAGTGTCCATTGGCCTGACTCACGGCTGGAAGTTCTTTCACCAATAGCAGAGGAAGCCAAGGCAGGCATGTCTCTCCTTTTGACTTTCCTCATTTCTTCTCTGCAGAAGCAGAGGAATGCTTTAGTGTTAGCCTGGGTTCACAGTCCTATTCCTAGCGAGGTTGTGCCCATGAGTCCCAGAATCCACCAGCTATGTGAATTTAGCATCTCCCACAGGGCAACGTGTGGATGCTGTTGATGGGTTGGGCACTTTCTCTGAATGAGAGTGACCTCAGCTCAACCCAAGTGGAGCCCAGACCATCACAGGGAGTACAGTCCTTGGCAGGATCAGAATGGAAAGCTGGCTTCAGAGGGAGAGGCCCCTTCTGCCACTTCTGCATGTCCTAAAGCTCACCGCACCAGCTTCTTTGTTGTCGTTTTTCTTAGGAATAAATGAGTGTGATAATTCATTTAATAAATATTTGCCAAGCACACCATTCTCTGATGCCCTAGTTCCTCCCTGGCACAAAGATAAATATGACTGTCTCTGCTCTAACTAAGTCAACATCTAAGAAAGAAGGTATATGCAAATTACTCAGAGAAAGATGGAAAATATGGGCACTCCTCAGTATTGTGTCCTTGACAGACATTGCTAATCAAGCATAGAACTTACCTTGAATCTGGATTCAGCTTCAGAATCCTTCTCAATACATTGTTCTAGGCAGCCACTGTTATTGAATTGGGTACTGGGCAAGAGTCAACTGGCTTGTGAGCCATTCTTATCTTTGTTGTTCAGTAACTAAGTTGTGTCCAACTCTTTGCGACCCCATGGACTGCAGCACACCAGGCTTTCCTGTCCTTCACTATCTCCCGGAGTTTGCTCAAACTCATGTCCATTGAGTCAGTGATGCCATCCAACCGTCTCATCCTTTGTTGGCCCCTCCTGCTCTCAGTCTTTCCCAGCATCTTTCCCAGGGTTTTATTCAATGAGACAGCTCTTCTCATCAGATGGCCAAAGTATGGGAGCTTCAGTTTCAGCATCAGTCCTTCCAGTGAATATTTAGGACTGATTTCCTTTAAGATTGACTGGTTGGATCTCCTTGCTGTCCAAGGGACTCTCAAGAGTCTTCTCCAGCACCACAGTTCAAAAGAATTCTAATCTTTAAGGCAGTCTAAAGGCCACTGAGATAGAGGGAGGGGACTCATTGTATTGAGTTACTGTGTCTGTCTGTTTAGTGGAAGTGCTTAGACGTAACACTGCTTTTGGGGAAACCCCCGAAGATCACTCCTCATGACATCTTCATGCTTCCCCTGCTCTCGCATGCTCCTTTCTGCCTGTGTTTTAAAGGATTCTTCTTCCTCTCTTTCCCCACAGAAGTAGTGGTGAGACTCAGCTCTCATCCTTTTTAAGGTCTTTGTTTTCGCTTTTTCTCCCACTTGGAGAGTTAATTAAAGTGGTCAACTCCCAAATCTTTATCTTCAGGTGCATGTTTTTTTTCCAAAGTCTCCCCTTCTTCCTTTGGCATTGGAGCAGCAGGATAACCTAAGCCTGCTTTATCTTCCCTACTCCCTCCCCAGCCCCGACTCCTTGCCTGCAGAGCCTCTGCTGGGAGCATCTGGGTCCACTCATGTGGAGTCAGCTATAGGGCGTCCTGCTCCCATGCCTCTCTTCTCTGCTTTGTCACATCCTAGCCAGCATCTGCGGAGAAGGCAATGGCACCCCACTCCAGTACTCTTGCCTGGAAAACCCCATGGACGGAGGAGCCTGGTGGGCTGCAGTCCATGGGGTCGCTAAGAGTCGGACATGACTGGGCGAGTTCACTTTCACTTTTCATTTTCATGCATTGGAGAAGGAAACGGCAACCCACTCCAGTGTTCTTGCCTGGATAATCCCAGGGATGGGGAGCCTGGTGGGCTGCCGTCTATGGGGTTGCACAGTCGGACATGACTGAAGTGACTTAGCAGCTTCCAGCATCTGAGTCTCAGCTGAACTGTCACTTCACCTGGAAAGTCATCTCCAACTTCTTTATGATTTCTGAAGAGAACCAGGGGCCGAGATTCTTACTATCTTACTCTTTCAGTCATTCAGCAAATAGCTGCTAACTGCCTCCCAAGGATGTGCAGTGAATATGATGCAAACCTGCCCTCAGGGAGCCTGGCGTCTGGTCACACTCTTGCTGCTAGTTGCTCTTGTTCACATGTCACACCTCTGCCATTAGACCAAGCCCCTTGTGTCCACTGTGTCCCCACAGTCCTGTGTATATTGCAGATGCTCCACATGTCCTGGAGTGGACTGAAAGGTGGCCTCTCTCAAGTTGGATGAATATGTAGTCCTTCGGGCAGCTCAGAAAGGGAGGAGGGCTGGAGAAGAAGGAACTTGGAACAAGGTGTTTGCACTCCAGAGCATTGGGAGCCAGGGTAGGGATGGACACCTCAAATGGAAAGCAGTTGTGGTTAAAACGCATTAAGGTTATGATCTGGGTTTGCATTCCAGCTCTTCTGCTTAATAACTAAGAAACTTTGGGCAGGTAACTTAACACATATGTTGACCAGGGGATTTTTACAAAAACCTGTGGCTGATGATTTGTTATAGAAGTAAATATTGCTACATCTCCAATCAATAACATGTGGGTAACAAATGTTATGTCTCTGGTCAATAAGTTGTTAATTTCTCTGTGCCTCAGTTTTCTCATCTGCGCAATGGGTCTTAAAATGTCACCCTTATATAGCGGTTATGAGGTTTAAATAAGTAAGTGGGTTTAAATGAAAATAAAGCGCTGAATACAATGCTTGGTCTACACATCGGCTATTACTTAGACTTTCCTGACAGTGGGATTTACTGGGGATTTTTAAAGTACTTTTCTGTAAACAAAGTGCATATTATTTATATAATCTGAAAAACAGACAATAAAACTATTTTTCTAAGAGACAAGGAAAGAGTCTGGTGGGTAGGGGGGTCACAGTCATCTCTGCTAGCTTCTGCTCCTTGCCCCATGTGTAGATTTCCTGGTGCACTGCGTGTCGGGGAGGTAAGTTTCAATTCCGCCACCCTGCCTGTTCTCTTTGGTTCCTCCTTGTCCTAAGAGTTTCACAGTGTGAGGCTCCAACCTTCCTGGATGCTGTCATGGTTTGCTCCTGAGAGTCGTTTGTTCTCGTAACTTGCTTGGAGAACAGAAATGAGTCACCCAAGGGTTCCCCTGCAGAGAGGATTCGCTGAGCACTGCGGTAGCAGGGGTTCCTCAGGACTGGGCAGAGGTCTCCGAAAGTGGGAAGGTATATGCAATGCTGAGCAGAGGAAGGAGGGGGGCCAGCCTGCGTTTGCAAAAGCAGGAGTCAAGTCCACACCTTTTATGAAGTGTTTTATGGTGAAGCTGTAATTGGAACCCTGCTATTTAGCAAGAATCATGAGGTGTGATGGTCTTAACACTGAGTCCCGTGGGGGCCTGAGAGAAACTGGCAGGGAAAACAGAGACGCAGGCATCGTGGAGTGGGTTGCTTGGATTCCTCACGCTGCTTAAGACTGCCTATTTATTATTTTTAAAATTATTGTTATTCATTTTTTACTCTGGGACATTCAAAACTCAAGTTAGAGACAAACCAGAGATATTTGACAGTTACCTGCTGTCTCTCTGAAACAGAGCTGCTAAGCCTCATTGAGTGATTCAATTCTCTTACTACCTTCTAGAGACGAAAAGTACCTCTGGGTCACTTCCAGCTTAGAGGGCAGGGGAATGGAACCCAGTCAGCGTGCTCAGGACCCAGAAGCCCTTGCCATATAGAGAGAGGGCGGTTGTCAGGCCCACCGTTGATCCCGCTCATCATTGCCCCATCTGAATGTCTTAGTTGCCCGAGCTGAGCGACGGGCTTTCCAGGTGGCTCAGTGGTAAAGAATCTGCCTGCCAATGCAGGAGACTTGGGTTCGATCCCTGGGTCGGGAAGATCCCCTGGAGAAGGCAATGGCTACCCATTCCAGTATTCTTTCCTGGAGATGTCCATGGCCAGAGAAGCCTGGTGGGCCTACAGTCCATGGGGTCACAAAAAGTCAGACACTCCCGAGCACGCACACACAAGCTGAGGGAAGGGGCTCGCGTTCCTTTGGAAACTCAGAGCCCGCAGGTTGCCTGAGGAATGGGATGTGGTTTCCTCTTCGTCTTTTTCAACCCGTGAGGGATGGCAGCCACGACTCAGGCTTTTGGGGTCATGCTGTATCCAAAGCGACAATCTTTAGCGGTTGGAGAAGGACCAGAGGTTGTTCACCAGGGTCCATGAGTAAAAGGGGTCTTGGGTTGGAAGGAGAACGTTTCTGTATGTGTGTTTTCAGGGGGAAATGCCTGCAATCACATCAAACACGTACTCGACCGAATTTGCCTGTCTGTGTGAAGGTGAGGAAATCCTCCTTGCTGTTTTCAGAATTTACCGCCTCGCTCCTGCCTACGGGCCTTGGCACTTGCTGTTTTTACTCTCAGAATACGTTTCCCAGGGTTTCCACCTGGTCACCCTGACTTTTCTCAAGTCATTGATCAAATGTGCCCTCCTGACCCGCTTATATAACATGGTCGTCCGTCACTCTCTGTCCCATTGCCTCACTCCATTGTTTTCCCGCAGTGCTTCGTGGTACTTACACGGTATGACATTATTTGTTTATGATCGCTCTCTGTGCAAGCCTCTGCGGTGTTCACTGCTCTTTCTGCGGTATGTAGAATAGTGCCAAGACCAGAGTAGATGCTACGTGATGGATGAGCAGATGCTCAGTGCCATCTGAATGGATGAGTGAATGAACAAATCAATATCTTTGGTTATATTTGGGTCTCAGATGTAAAATGTATTTTTTTTAAATGATAGAAGATGGAAGTCTGAGTTCTTTTTAAAAAATTTTTTATTGAAATATAGTTGATTTACAATTCTCTGCTTGTTTCAGTTTCAGATGCAGAGAAAAGCAGTTCAGTTACACACACATATTTAAAAATATATATCCTTTTTTTAACATTCTCTTCTTTATAATAGGTTATTATAAAACATTGAGTATAGTTCCCTGTACTAAACAGTAGGTCCCCACTCGTCATCCATTCTATACACAGTAGTGTGTATATCTCAGTCCCAAACTCCTAATTTGTCCCTCTCTTGTTCCCTGAACAACCACAGATTTGCCTTGCATATCCATGAGTCTATCTCTGTTCCACAAATAAATTCACCTGTATCATTTTCTAAACTCCACACACAAGCAATACGACACAATCCGTCCCTAGCTCTCTTTCCGCCCCCCCTCCCCACCCCGCCTCCAGCACTCAACACACACACACCACATCTTTCCCATCCATCCATCTATCCATCCACCCATAGACACCCAGGCAGCCTTCATGTGCTGGCCACTGCCGACAGTGCCACTATGAACGCTGGGGTGTGAGGTGCGAGTTATTGGTGGGGCTGCTTCTCAGCCATGTACCTTTCATCTGCTATGAAATACACGTGGGCACTGCAATGGACGTGTGTGTGTGTGTGTCTCAAAATGAAGTGGTCAGATCTTGGTGCACAGATATTATTATTATTAATTGTTATATTCTGGGCACAGATAATGGGTTCCCCCCCTTTGAAAATGGGGTGCTGACATTGTAGACACATTGGCGTGGTTTTTGTGACTTACCTGAGCCTTTACAATCTGTCACAGCAGGACAATGATGCAAGTCTCATTTGCAAGCTGCAGCCCCATCCTAGAATCATTATTACCACATTCTAGGGGAGATGTCCCAGGGGTTGAACTGAAGTGACCAGGAATGGTTTGGGGCTGGTATTTTCTCGTACATGAACTCCTGTGTGAATGGGATACAACGGCCTCTGTTACTGACCAAGGGCAAGTGGAACTAAGACTAGGAAAGGAGATTCTGCATTTTCCTCTAATCTCATTTTTTTTAATAAAAAAAAAATAAAGTATTTATTTGCTTATTTTTGGCTGTGCTAGGCCTCTGTTGCTGCGCGAGGGCTTTCTCTAGTTGCGGTGAGCGGGGGCTACTCTTCGGATCTGTGCGCGGGCTTCTCCTTGCGGTGGTTCCTCTTGTGGAGTGTGGGCCCTAAGCACGTGGGTTTCAGTGGCTGTGGCGCATGGGCTTAGTTGCCCCACGGCAAGTGGAATCTTCCTGGACTAGGGATTGCACCCATGTCCCCAGCAATTGGCAGGTGGATTCTTAACCACTGGACCACCAGGGAAGCCCCATTTTCTTCTAATTTTAGAGAAGAAAATAAAAGGTACTCACTTTTCCAGGAAGTATATTCCTTCTGGTCTCTTCTGGACAGATTATTTGTTTTGTTTCGGGGGCATAAACCTCAGAATCATTTTGGACAGAAGGTTGTCTTTTGTCAGTATCTGTATGGGGTGAGCTTGGAAGTAAATTCAGCACTCAGGCTTATGACCTCCCTGATAACTCCTCTCTAAAGGACAGCTTCTAAGTTTTGTGCTTTAAAAAGGTAATACTTTCTTGTATTAAAAAAATATATTCTGTCCTCTTCCAGGCCTTTTAGATGGCTTATTCACCATTCTTCAAAATAAAATTTAACTATAGAGCAAGAAACATATATAGCATTGTTTCAAAAGTCAAAACCTAAAAAAAAAGCCTACCAAAAATATGTATACACACACTCACCTCTGAAACCCTCTTCCATTCCCAGAGTTAACCCCCATTTTTTACTTCTCTTTCCAGAATTTTTCTCCATGCATTATAAGTGTACATGTGAGTATACAATTTTTATATATTTATATCCTGTATATTTTTCCAAATAGTGATACATCATTCTTTAAAACAGATTCAGTCTTTCATTGCATCAAAGTATGTCAGAATTTAACTGTCCCATATTGATGGAGTTTAGGTTATTGCTCAGATTTTACTATTATAAACAATTCTGCAAAGATTATGCATCTTTGTGCATAGGCATGCATGCTTCTCTAGGACAGATATTAAGAAAAAAATTTCCAGGGGATCAAAGAGCACTGCATACTTTTAATTTTGATAGAAACTACAACATTAACCCTCCTTCCACCCGCCTTACCAATCTAGACTCCCATGTTTAATTTCCTACATGCTCGCCAATCCTAGATATTATAATTTTAAACTATTTTGTCAATTTGATGTGCAAAAATTGCTCTTTTCCTTTGCTATACTCTGATTTCCAAGGTATTTGAGAATCTGTCTGTCGCTTGTGATACTCCCAGCACTGGTGGGTTTTTAACATTCTTTTCAAACATTTTCATTAATAAGACTATCCAGAAATGCTTCTCTTCCAGGACTAACACACAGTTGGTAGTTAAAATATTGAAATCTTTTGCAAAAACAACCAGCTTTTACCGTATGTGTGTTGATAGTGATATGAAGTGACTTGGAGGGAGAAAGCATTTTCTAATCTGGAAATCAGTATGGAATCACAGCTTCTGGTTATGTTATATGTTTTCAATAACTCTGAAAACACAGAATCCTTTGGAAAGAAATATGTTGGGGTACATAGTTGGGTTATAATCATACTTCTAAAGTTAGTATTAGAGGACTGAGGCCACCTCTGCCACTGATGTGGCCCGTGACTAGTTAATAAACCAGGAGACGAAACAATAAAAAACAAATAAACATTGAAATACTTTCATGCTTGTTGGTAGAGTGCCCTGACCTTTAGTTCGTATTCCTTCACCCCATGCCATGGACCTGCCTGGGAGGCAGCAATGAAGAGGTTAATATGCAGGCTAGAGGTGCAGGAGACCTTTGAAGCCTTGCTTGGTCACAGTCCCAGCCTCTGTTCAGATGGTTTGGTGCCCCGATGTACTATTTAAACAATATTTAGACAATTCTCTCCCCTACTCGCAACCACGTGTGCTCCACCTATGTTTTAAGACATTTGGCAGTTTTTGGCTTCTGAGAGAGCCGCTGGAACATACTGCTGGTTTGCTTCTTGAATGGGTCCCTGTTTTGTTTGCTGGTTTTCCAGGATTACGCTTGCATAATTTCCTTGTGCCCTTAGCCTGCACACCATAATCCCAGAGGGCACACCAGGGAAATAAGATGCCCCTTATGTAACTTGTTATGTAAGAGTCTGGAGATCCGAGTCTCACTGGAGAATGTCTGCCACATTTTCCAAGAGGTCTGAAAGTTCATTTTGACAGGGGTTTATGTTGTCTCTTTCAGTCAATTGAATTCTTTCAAAAGCATTGTGTTATTTCAGAAATAGCTGATGGGAAAGGAGAAAGAAGAAAGGGCAGTACTGCTATTCTGTGTCAGATGCTTAGCAGAGGTTATTGTATCTAATTTAATCTTCTCTGCAATCCTCTTTCCTTCTAAACAGACCCAGGCTTTCAGGGACAAAAGCGAGTAGCTGAGACTCGTGGCTGGAGATACCAGCTCTGGGCTATACAGTCAGACCCAGGTTCTGTGTATAGAACAAGCCTCTGTGTTTGTGTGTGTGTGTGTGTGTGTGTGAGAGAGAGAGAGAGAGAGAGAGAGAGAGAGACAGATGGGGCATGAGTAAGTCACAATCCTGCTAGACCACTCTGTTTCATGTCCTATTCTCTTGAAGCCAAATTTTGCCTACTGATTTAAAGCTGATAAGGAAGCTCAGACTGGTCTGAGCACTTTCAGTGCCTTGGGGGCCAGGCTAAGGCCACCTCTTTGATCTCTGTGCCAGAGATACCCTCCCTGGGCCTGGCTGTGCCCAGATGGACTGGAGGCTGGCACTTTGGCTCCCTAATGCCCACCCCCTTCCTCTTTACCTCAGAGCTATGGCAGACCCCAAAGCAGCAGGTCCCATGTAACATGCTTGCCCGTCACAGGCGGGGTCTCCCTGCTTCTTCTCCCTCTGCTCAGGGAAGTGACGTGGAGAGGAGATCATACCAGAGTGAATGTTTGCAATGGCCAAGCTCACCAAGCCTCAAAGAAAAAGCTTAACCAGGAAGCGTGAGGAAATGGGATTCTGGTCGCTTAACATTTAGGGTCACTGGGAGATGAAAATAGAGGAGTTTCTCAGCAAGTATATTTTTGGTAATTCTCTCTTAGTTTTAATCCTTACGTTGAGAAAGTAATAAAAACACATGGAAAAACATTCAAATTGTGCTAAAGAGTGTCTGCCTCTCGCGTGAGATACCTATTTACATATTCTTCGCCTAAGAGGCCACCCCTATTAACAGTGCCCTGTGATCCACCAACAGTATTATCTGTGATCTTTGTGTATTAGTTTGGTACAAAGATAATTGTTGTTTTGGACCGTGAATTTTAAATCATTATAACTAGGCTCAAACACATCTTCATTAATCAAAATAAGAACCATTACAATCAACATATTTTTGCCAATAAGAAATAGTTTATTCATGTAGCATAAAAATCTGTGCTTTAGAATTCAAGGAACTCTTGGAAAGCATTTTCTGCCTCCTGGTGATTGTGGAAATATTTTCCCCTGCAAAAGGTTGTCGAGATGGTTGAAGAAGTGGCAGTTGGTTGGCAAGTGGTCAGGTGAATACGGTGGATGAGTCAAAACTTGGTAGTTCAATTTTTGAAGCATTTGTTGTGCGACATGCGGTTGATGTTGTCATGGAGAAGAACTGGGCCCATTCTGCTGACAGTTCTCAGTGCATCTCATTGATTTGCTGAGCGTACTTCTCAGATATAATAGTTTTGCCAGGGTTCAGAAAGCTGTAGTCGATTGGATGGGCAGCAGACCACCAAACAGTGACTGTGACCTTTTTTTGGTGCAAGTTTGGCTTTGGGAGGTGCTTTGGAGCTTCTTCTTGGTCCAGCCACTGAGCTCGTCACTGCTGGTTGTCGTATAAAATCCACTTTTCATTGCATGTCACAAACCAATTGAAAAATGGTTCATTGGTGTTGTGTAGAATAACAGGCGACGACACTTCAGAACGATGATTTTTTTCTTTGATCTGTGGTTAGCTCATGAGGCACTCACTTATCAAGCTTTTCACCTTTCCAATTTGCTTCAAATGGCAAGCAGCCATAGAATGGTTGATGCTGAGTTCTTTGGCAACTTCTCATTTAGTTGTAAGAGGATCAGCTTAGATGATGGCTCTCAGTTCGTTGTTGTAAACTTTGGATGGCTGGCCACTATGCTCCTCATCTTCAAGGCTCTTGCCTTCTTTGCAAAACTTCTTGAACCACCACTGTACTGTATGTTGGTGAGCAGTTCCTGGGCCAAATGTGTTGTTAATATTGTGAGTTGTTGACGTTGTGAGTTATCTCCACTGCTATATAACCCATTTTGATTTCGAATACGAAAATTGCTTGGATTTACTTTTTTGTCCAACATCATTTCCATAGTCTAAAAGAAATATATAATAAACAGTAAGTAATAAGTCCTTAACCAAAAAAAAAACATAAAGCAGGAAATGTGCATTAAAATGATGTATAACACAACCACATTTATTTAAGAAGGCATTCCAATATCAAATGGCAAGTTTCAGCAGTGCAAAAACCATGATTACTTTTGCACCAGCCTAATATATAATAACAAGTGTGTATATTTTCTATCTATCTAATCATTTATCATCAGATAGAATAGAATCATCATTCTGTTCCAACCTATGCTTCATCTTGTGGTTGAAAATTATTTAGAACTCTCAAATTTCTTTTCTCATCTTGGTTTGTTGGGGGTCACTACACCCCTGACAGAAGGTCTTGTGTGTCCCCTGGGATGCCTGTCTGAGGTCCAGTCCTCATTCTGAAGTCCTCCAGCTGGTGAAAGTGGAGCACTGGATCACACCGCAACCAGAGACCCCTCTGAGCTGGGGTTGACATACCCCGCACTATCTCCTCCTTGTGTCTGTCTTTCTCTTCGGAGAATGTGAGAAGACGCTGTAGGAGGAGGTGATCATTTCTCCCCTTTTCTTCTAGGTTCTTGGGTGATAGCCTGTGTAATAAAAAGGCAGATTGACAGGAGGAAAGCAGATTTAATTCCTTATGCATATAGGTACAGGAACTCCACAAAGATCTGAGACCCAAAGGCAGCCAGGGAATCGAGACTTATATAACATCCCGAGCTAAGAAACGGGATAGGGGTTTAGGGCTTCAAGAGGAGAAAGGCAATCCATAGGAAGAAAAGAAGGGCAGATATTTAGTAGATAAATGTTTGCCCTGCCCTGCTGGTAAGTCTCTCAGATGAAAAAGTTACATCTGGTAATAGTTTTCTTCCAGAAATACAGACCTCCTTTCTAAATTCTTTTAGACAGTTAAGAAGAAGGTAAAAAGGTCTTCCCAGGTGGCGCAGTGGTAAAGACTCTGCCTGCCAGTGCAGGGGGTGCAAGAGATGCACGTTCAGTCCCTGGGTTGGGAAGATACCCTGGAATGGGAAATGGCAACCCACTCCAGTATTCTTGCCTGGAAAATTCTATGGACAGAGGAGCCTGGTGGGCTCTAGTCCTTAGGGTCACAAAGAGTCAGACATGACTGGGAGACTGATCATGCTCAAAAAGCTTTACTCAGTCTGCTGGATCTTGATTGACTTCAACTCAAGATGATCCTTAAGCCAAAGAGGCATATTTTGGGGTTGGCATGTTCTGCTCCCCTTCAGTGCCCTGTGGGTGGATGGATCCAGTTGGGTGGGATTTCACGGAATCCTTGCTTCAGCAAAAGCAAAGCCCTGAAGGATCCTAATTTATAATCCTTTCTCCCAGCATGGAGACTACCTGTTTACCTATGTTGATTGCTAGATAACCATATGCTCTAACAGAAGGAGGTCAGTTTTCTCTGCAGCAAATTTTTTCCCCCTTTAAGTATGGCAAGAATAAAGGGCTTGAGAAATGGCTAAGAGACCACTTTTGACTACAACTGCCTCTGAATTACCACCTGAGAAACCAGTACTCTACTGGGCCTTGTCACAAGTGGAAAACAGGATGATCCCCAAAGAACTACTCTCTAGAGAGCACAGATACAGTTAGGCAGATTCCCGTTTCAGAGAAAGGAAAATAAGCTGTTGGTTGTGTTCCTGTCCTAATCTGATCTGGAGAACTCTACGTCTGTTTCCTTCATCTCACAGAGCCCCATGTAGAATTGGGTCCTAACCTCTGCCATCTGCTACCCAATAGCTATGTAACTTTGGGCAGGTAAGTCTCCATGGGCAAAATAATTGTCTATATCAAAGGATTGTTTTGTTTACTTGCGAGTGATAGATGCCGACTTAATCTGACTTTAATACATGAATGTATTGGCTTATTAGCTGAGAAGTCCAGAGGTAGCTTCAGGCAGTGTTGGATCCAGAAGCTAAAATCCTACCATTAGGACTTGTTCTTTTTCCATCTTCTGTTGTCTTCAAACACAGATATCCATGCAGGGTCTTGTTAGCTCTGGACTTACATCCTAGCAGCTCAGAAACCTCTGCAAAAAAAAAAAAAGAGTTTTTCCTTCTCATAATTTCCAATTTCAGTCTTAGGACTGAAACTTACATTCCCACCTCTGAATCTCTGTTGTCCTGAGGATGGAGTATCTTGATTTGTCACGCTTGAGGTGGGCAGTGGGTCAGCTCCACCCAAACCACAGGGTCACCAAAGGAGGTGTCCTAAGGGAAGTTAAAATGGCAGAACCAAGAAAGTAGTATGTGGATACTAGGTAGGCAAGAGCAACAGGTTTGCAGAGTAGGGGCTAAATGAGAGGTCAGCAATTTTTTTTTTTTTTTCTGTAAAGGGCCAGATAACAAACATTATAAGGTTTCTGCTACAACTCCTCAACCCTGCCCTTGTAGTGCAAAAGCAACCATAGACAGTAGGTAAATGATGGGCCTAGCCATGTTCTGATAGAACTTTATTTACAAAAACAGGCAGTGGGCTGGATTTGGTCAATGGCTAGAGTTTGGTGATCTCTGATCTAAAAGAATGCACAGGATCTTCTCCCATATATTCCAAATGACATCTGCACATACAAAGTAATTAACAGATACTGGCTATTATTAGCATTTAGGCTGTAAGTAAAGATAATAACAATGATAACATTGAGAATAATTATGAGAACACTAATTGGATAATGACACATAATGCATTGTGAGTAATATGTCAGCCATGTGTTCCAGGACAATTTCTACCCTGTTAGTGGGGCTTCCACTCCACCTGCTCAAAGAGCTGGAAGGGACCACAGAGGTATCCAATGCAAATGTCTCCTTTTAGCCATGAATCTTAGGCTCAGACCAGGGGCGACTCACGTACAAGTATACACAGGAAACCGGTGGCATTTTTGGAATTTGCAGCTGTTACCTCTGGCCCCTCTCCTACAGTCCTGAAGGACTCTGCCCCTGTAGACACATGGTACACCTAGTACATTTTAAAACAGAAGTAGAATCAAGTCATAAGTATTCATTGACTGTGGATCCAAACTGAGTAATGTAGTGACTTCGTATCAGTACAGCTCTTGGCACATTCTTGACCCAGTGGAAAGACCTTCTTCTGGACCAGTATGTTTTTATAACCCAGGAGAACTGCCTGCTGTTGGGATGACTCAGATGTCTGTTTTACACGAAGATTACTGAATACTTCTTGATGCTTTTGAAAACAGTGAATAAAATCAATAGTTACTCATTGCTTTACTTACTTCCCTCTTTGTCACTGTTTCTGTTGGCTTAGCATGCTGGTAGCCATCCAAACAGCTAGTTTCCAATTTGGCTATATGCTAATGAAAGGTTTCCCCTCGTATCCCCCATCAACATTTACAGAGACCTGTGTGCCCAAAGAGGGTTGAATTGTGGTGTTGGAGAAGACTCTTGAGAGTCCCTTGGACTACAAAGAGATCAAACCAGTCTATCCTAAAGGAAACTAACCCTGAATGTTCATTGGAAGGACTGATGTTGAAGCTAAATACTTTGGCCACCTGATGCGAAGAGCTGACTCATCGGAAAGACTTTGATGTTGGGAAAGACTGAAGGCAATAGGAAAAGGGGGCAGCAGAGGATAAGATGGTTAGATAGCATCACTGACTCAATAGACATGAATCTGAGCAAACTCCAGGATATAGTGAAGGACGGGGAAGCCTAGTGTACTGCTGCCCGTGGAGTCACAAAGAGTCGAACATGATTTAGTGACTGAATAACAACAAAAGAGGGTCATACCCTTTGGGCAAAGTCTTCATGATCAGCGAAGCCCTCTGTGGGGTTGGTTGACCAATAGACAGCCCCACAGCGACCCAAGAGATGGATATTGTAGAACCAGAGCTCTGTAGCTTCTCTTTTTTTCCACAAATTTATTTCCGATGGTCATTACTCAGCCTTATAAACCAGTTAATTTACATAAATCAACAAAAAGACATTTCTCATGAATCAAAAATAAGCCATAGACTCCTCTGATCTCAAGTACTACAGGGACCTCAGTAAACACAATGGAACATTTGGGATTTGGTTTATCATTCCTCTAAGGCAAGGGTCAGCAAACTTTTTCTGTAAAGGTCAGATGGTAAATATTTAATGCTTCGTGATCCATTTGGTGGGCTATGATTTGCTGACTTCTGCTCTAAACTCAGTTAGGTACAAAAAGCAGAGCAAAAGATGGAGTATTTGCATGGGCTGCCCAGTTTCTCAAATGCAGTCGTTGAAACTCGAGCTTTAGAGTTAGACAGATGTAGGTTTAGCTCTGTGGTTCTGCTGCTTTGGGGGTGAATTTAGGCATGTTAGTTTTCTTACCTATAAAATGGGAATATTCGCAGTCTTCCCATAATGACTTGTGAAGATCAAGCAAAGAAAGTCACTTGCCCCAGAGTTGGTGTGCTGTCTAAATTGTAGCAGTATAATTTGCACAGTTATCGGTAACCAAGATCAATGGGTAAAAGGACCTATTCGGTAGGATGCAATTGAGGAATTGACCTGTCTGGTTACCTTCAAAGAAAATTAGGTGGGGAATGCCAAGAAACCTATTTTCATCATCATCTTCTAAGGGAGGAATCTGAGACTAGATCAGATTTGCTTTGCACTGTTGCTAGGAAACTAGTGCTAACTCATGACAGACCATGTTCCTTTCTCTGACAAATGAGTCCTTACATCATTCAGAGGAAAATCTCAAATTAAAAATCTCTTTTCTGAACACTTTCTTCGGTCATAGAGTTAAGGCAAGTGGCCTGCTTTGGGTCTGGATTGTCAACATGGTCTGAGAACAGGTGGGAGGAGGGACTACTGCCATGGAAGCTCTGGGACCTTGCTAATTACTTCCCAGTGACTTCATCATGCTGCCTTGATTTTGCAACCCTTGTTGCCATGGCTGAAGCTTGAAAGAATTTGGCCTGAAGCCACCTGTATGCTCAACATACTGGGGAATGTAGCTTTCGATAACTAAATTTTACATTTATTTCAGAAGAATTATGAGCTATGAGGTTGAAGTTGGGTGTGTTGGTTAAGACTGGAGAATGAAAAGTTTACTTCTGAAGGCAAAGTAAAAGAAAGTGCAAAACAGTAATCTCTTTTTCTTACGCACACACACACCACATCACATCACATCACACCACACTCTACTTGGAATAGTTGGAAGTCAGGTCTATGATTCAGTAACTAAAGGAATATCCAAGAATGGTATTCTCATTTGAAAGTTCCAGGTTCTTGCAGCTGCCATTTTTATGGTAAAAAAGGAAGAGATTTTGAGTAAACACAGATCAGGCTGTGATTTCCAGCTCTGTCCTTTCCTAGCTATTTGACAGCAGGCAAATTACTTAATCTTGTTTACTCATCTGTAAAATAACTTAACAATCACTTCTCACATTGTACAAAACGTCTGTCTTAAAAGATGCTGCAAGTAACTGCTGTCCAGCCGGACTATACAGATTGGAGTCCAGATTGCCAAATCTGCACACCCCGTCCCTCACTGTAGACTTGTTAAAAAAAAATAAAAGGCTGAAGTCATTCTCAGCATTTTAGCACATATTGAGTCATTGCTCTAGAGGGTTCTAATCCTGGGGCCATGATAGCAAGGAGACCTGCTGAAAAGACAATGTAAAACCTGCTCCACCCTCCCTGGCCTGCTGGCTGACAGTAGTTGTTCTTCTTGCATTGTCTGTACCTGCTCTCAGGGAAGGTGGGCACAGGTCACTTGCTTTTCACGCTTGTCCCCTGGGAAACTTTGTTCAAAGTTGTAAATTATGTGACATCTTTAGTAACAACTTGATTCACTTTGAACCACACTCCTGGCCAATAAATACTCAATCCTTGCTTGAGGATTTCGTTTATGCACACAGGATAAGTCTTCATCTATACAGTGACAGAACTACAGGGGACAGGGATTGCTAACTTAACAGGAGCCAGGCAGGTGTATAAATGAAGTCAGGAGGTGGTTTATGCTCCTCTTCACATTTCTTTCAGGAAAAACAGCAGTGTAAGCTGTTTTTGTATCTGACACTGGGCTTCGACATCAGGGAGCAATAGGGACTGGTGGGAGCTGGGGCAGAGTAGAAAATTTGTGTCTGTCTAAAGGACAATCACTTCTCAGTTGTAGTTGATTGTTATCACTCAGGAATTGAGTTGGAGGATACCTAGATATTTCTAGTACTCTAAGAGATGAGAGAAATAAATATATTAGCTTTTAAACATTGTTCAATAATTGAAATTTTAAAAAGTAGTAACAACAACTGTGTGTTACTCTTGTGGTATAAGCCCTTCCATAGACTGAAAGGAAGAATTGGTGGGGAAAAAAAATGAAGTTGGGGGAAAGATAGTTGAGTGGACTAACACCTCAAAAAATGGTGTATGGCATTTCTTGCAATACTCTCCAAGTGGAAAATCTTGCCTATTTCATTTAAGCTTTGCCATATTCCTCAGATTTTACTTATAAAGGCAGGAAAGTGGCCAAACACCTTTGGTACTTTAGATCCAAACAAAGAGCAATGATGTTTAGTTAAGAAAAATGTAAATGGTTAACAACTTATCACTGCAAATTAAAAGGGATTTTTAGGATTACTTCTCAAATTGTTACCTTTAACATTGCTAAAGTTACTTCTGACTGAACTTAGCCAAAAATAAAAGGAATATTTGCCTAAAGGAGTAAATGGGTTCTGTGACTTCTCTCCTTTATATTTGGTATAAAAGCATAAGAATATTTGCTTAGTGTCTAAGAAAGACCTCTTTGGAAGTACTTGTTATACTGTGTAGGGATGGGGAAGAGACCCACTAAAAGGAGCATGCTTGCAGAACAAGAGTTGGGCAGCTCTTGGACAGTCCATCAGGCTTGTGTTTTGCTCAATGGACTATGGTAACTGAGAGTGAGGACTGTGGAGTATGAGGAGGAAGGGCAAAGATGATTACATGAGCTTCTATTCTATGTTTGCTAGGTGGTGTGTGATGTAAAACCTCTTCTCCCCGTACCCTGTATTGCACTGTGAAGTTAGATCTGTTCTCAAGTAGGGAACAATGGGCCAAGTGTCAGCAGAATGTGACGTTAGGGCACATGGGCTGGGAGGAAGAAGGAGGCGAAATTGCCCATGGCAAGAAAGCCTGCCACTTCTGTATTAACTCAAAGCCCTAGGATGTCCTGGAGTCCAGGGAACTGATTTCAAGGAGCGCTGTAGATCTTATCCAAGCCCTATTATCATACGTTGTCCTAGCACTTATTTTGATCTACTAGTTTTCACTGAACACCTATTAGGTCCTGGCATTGTGCATGCCATTGTATAGTGGATTCAAGGAAAGATAAGACATGATCCTTGTTTTGATGTCATGATTTAGGAGCCAACCAGATAAGTCCTTGATGTGGAAATAAAGCACACTCAGAAATACATGAGAGATTTTTACGGTTTGAGCAAGATTGAACCTTTCTTCCCAAGCACCTGGGATGGAGACCTTTCACTTCAGTTGTGTGGAGTGAAATGGTGTTGATGGTCCAATGGCCAACATACCAGACCCCTTCCAGGGATATCGGAAGAGCTGTGACTGGAATGGTTCAAGAGTGTATAAAAAGTCAAGGTATGACTACTTGTAGTAATTAGAGGCCCTAGTTGCTTTTGGCAGGGTCATCAGATGTTAGTTGAGCTTCCGGTCAACGTCAAGCCTGAGGAGTTTTGTATATTCTTTCTTTGCGCTTTGTTTGTGCTTCTCTCCAAATCCATATCCATAGGATCAGCCTCTTATTTAGTGCCTGATCTGGGGAAGCTCCTGCCACTTGTTGACAAAGTCACCTCCTAGATCCTAAAGACTTGAGTCCCCCTGGTACCTGCTCAGTGAAATCTTGTGTGCTTAGTCATTCCGTCATGTCTCACTCTTTCAACCCCATGGACTGTAGCCCACCAGGCTCCTCTGTCCATGGGGATTCTCCAGTCAACACTGGAGTGGGTTACCACACCCTCCTCCAGGGGATCTTCCCAATTCAGGGATCGATCCCAGGTCTCCTTCATTGCAGGCAGATTCTTAACCAGCTAAGCTACCAGGGAAGCCCCAGTGAAATCTGAATGAGCACCTAATAAATATTGGGTCCAGGAGTAGATACGGGCGCTTCCCCCACAGAGTTTAAAGCCTAATGGGGAAGATATTCAGACATTAAGGAGGCAATTTGAATGTGATAAAATATGAAGTGCAACACAAGAAAGGACTATTCAAAGAAACAATGTCAAAGAGTCAATTAAGATTTCAGGTTTAATATAAGAAGTAATATTAGTCCTAGAACACCATGAACTTTACATCTAGCTATTAAAAGTGAGGGGTGGGGAATGAATTATAAAAAAGGATATATTCCACTTGTGGGCTTTGCCAAATTTATGTAGACCACTGTGAACCAATCTGTCTCAGTAAGTTACCAGTTTGAGACATGCACATTCTTCTCTTAAGAAGGAATTTTCCTGGTGATTGAATGGCTCTGTTTATCACTTGTAAAATAAACATACAAGACTAGTTAAGAGGAGACTGGGCAGTCAATCTGGTGGAATTAACAGGGACTGAATATCTAGTTGACAGATTCAGTTCAGTTCAGTCGTGTCCGACTCTTTGTGACCCCATGGACTGCAGCACACAAGGCTTCCCTGTTCATCACTAACTCCCAGAGCTTGCTCAAACTCATGTCCATCGAGTCGGTGATGCCATCCAACCATCTCATCCTCTGTCGTCCCCTTCTCCTCCTGCCTTCAATCTTTCCCAGCATCAGGGTCTTTTCCAGTGAGTCAGTTCTTCACATCAGGTGGCCAGAGTATTGGAATTTCAGCTTTAGCATCAGTCCTTCCAGTGAATATTCAGGACTGATTTCCTTTAGGATTAACTGGTTTGATCCCCTTGCAGTCACTTGCAACTCCTTGAAGTTGACAGATTAATAGCCATATATTTAGCGGCTCATTAGAAGGAACCATGGAGAAGGCGATGGCACCCCACTCCAGTACTCTTGCTTGGAAGATCATATGGACGGAGGAGCCTGGTGGGCTGCAGTCCATGTGGTCGCGAACAGTCGGACATGACTGAGCGACTTCCCTTTCACTTTTCACTTTCATACATTGGACAGTGTTCTTGCCTGGAGAATCCCAGGGATGGGGGAGCCTGGTGGGCTGCCGTCTATGGGGTCACACAGAGTCGGACATGACTGCAGTGACTTAGCAGCAGCAGAAGGAACCAAGGTAAGAAAAAACACAAGTCATCTAGGAGGCCCTGAAGTGCTTCCTTGGGTGTGTTAACCTAAAACAATGAAACAGCCAGTTGTTTTTTACTAGCAAGACAGGTTTACTTAGGAGAAGTGAAGAAGTGAAATTTGGGACATGCAACTATAATGAAACATGTATAAATCTGGTAAAAAAAAAAAAAAAGAGGAGACTTTTATAGAGGAGAAGAGGAAGTTGGGAGGGACTGCTATAAACAAAAAGTCCATCAGAGGAAACTTTGAGTTCAAAATCTAGTGGCTTCTCATTGGCTGAGCTCTGACAGTCTCTCGTTGGCTTAACTGTTGCCAGGAAAGCAGAAATCTTTCTTCTTCCTGATCAGGGTAGTGTCTCTCCCTCCTGGAGATGCAAGGTATGTCTCTTCCCATTGGTTTGTACATGAGAGGTCTCCCTTCTGGTCCCCTAACTCCACTGTAGAGAGTTTCCTTTTATTAATTTCCACAGGTGATGGGTACCATTTAGAGACAGGATGTTGACCAGTCTTTGAAACAGGCTAATGGTTAAGGAAATATGGTGCTTTAGCCTCTGTTTATCTAGAGCTTCCCTCACTAGTGGAAGAAGGGAGGAAGGGTGATGTCGAAGAAGTCTGCCTGCATCACAGGAAGGGAGACTGAGAGGCAAGCCAGCGGCCTCTCTGAACAGAACTTTAGAAGGAGAAGAGTGAATATTGATCAGAAACTCCCAGTGTCTGCATCTTGCCTCTTTAGCTTACTCTAAACAGCAAATAAGACACTTAGCCTATGGTCTGGGACTATTACTTTTCTATTGTTGCTATAACAAATTACTGCAAAGTAAGTGTTTTAAAGGCTTTCCAGGTGGTGCTAGGGGTAAAGAACCTGCCTGCCACTCTAGAAGATGTAAGAGACATGTGTTCGATTCCTGAGTCGGGAGGATCCCCTAGAAGAGGGCATGGCAACCCGCTCTAGAATTCTTGACTAGAGAATCCCATGGACAAAGGAGCCTTGCAGGCTATGGTCCATGGGGTCACAAAGAGTCAGACATGACTGAAGCAACTTAGCATACATGCACAGCCTAAAATCAAGATGTCAGCAAGACTGTGTTTCTTTCTGAAGGCTGTAAAGAAGAGCTTGGTTTTTGGCCTTTACCAGCTTCCAGAAGCTGTCCACGCATCCCTTGACTCACGGCCAATGATGTTAGACTGAGTCTTTCTTACGTTGCCATTTCTCTAGTTCTCTCTCTCCCCTGCCTCCTTCTACTTATAAGAGCACTTGTGATGATATATGTCTCACTTGGATAATTCAGAATAAACTACATCTCAAGGTCAGTTAATGAGTAACCTTAATTCCCTTTTGCCAGGTAACAGACATTCTCATGGGTCCTGGATTAGGGCGTGAACATTTTGGGAGAGTGGGCATGATTCTGTATCTGTACTGTTATACTGGTACACAATAAAAGTCAATCAATGGTCCCTGTTTATTATCAGTACTCCTGATCTGTTCTTTCTCAAGTGTAAGATTAGGTACTGGCCTTCGTTCTTCAAATGCAGGACCAAAGCCTCAGCTCTGGTAGACTTTAGAAAGCCTGTCCTTGACTGTCTCAGGGGGCAGGGATGTGGCCAGACCCCACCTGGAGGGTTGTGTCTGGCCTAGGAGGTACATTGTAAGTGGATGTAAGTGGTTTGAAGTGCTGCAACCAGGGTGGTCAGGAACTTGAGGAAGAGAAAATTATGGGAAAGCTGGTGGGTAGGGAAGGAATTAGGCTTCAGGTATTGCAAGTGTGTCATGATTGAGAACATGCCCCGTACATAGGTAGAGCTGGGTTCCTATCCCAGTTCAGTCACTCACCAGCTGCCCGGCTTTGGGCAAATGACCTCCCCTCTCTGATCTCCAGTTTTTTGTCTATGAAAAGGAATAATAATAGTATCTATGTCGTGAAAGTGTTTGGAGTGGTCAGTGAGATAATGCATGTGAGATGTCTAGTGTGTTACCTGGTGCTATTCCATGGGGTAGAAAAATAACCAGTGAGTAGAAGCCACAGGGAGAATTTAGTCTCATCATAAAGGAGGAGCTTTGTAATAGTGAAAGCTGTCCAGTGGCAAGACGATGAGATGTGTGAAATCATAAGCTCCCCTTCATCACACCAGTTCAGATTTTGACTGGACATCAGCCTGTGGATCAACAACAGCAAAGCCACCTGAATGCTTTCTAAAAAGTCCACAGGTCTAGGACTCAACCGATGTGCTGAACTGGGATAGTCAGGGATGGGGCTTAGAGATCTGTGTTTCCTTAAAAAAAAAAAAAAAGCACCCAGGAGCACTGATGGTCCAGGACAGGTGACAAGATGATGGGTTCCCTGAGCTCACATTGCCTTTTTTCTCCACTAGGGTCATACTCCTCTCTCTGCTTTCCTTCTCCGGGAGCTAGACTCGTATGTCCCATAAGTTGCCAGGGCCTGGGCAGAGATGAAAATATTTTTGTGTCCATCACTCTGCAGACATCCCTAGAGAGGATGTAGCCAAAGGACCCTAGACTCAAAGGCAGAGTACAACACAGGATTTCATTTTGCTGCAAGACCAGCTGGTTCAAGCCCCAGCTCAGCTGCTTCTGAACTTGGGCGAGCTACAGAATTTCCATGTCTGAGATGAAATAAGTCCTTCCCAGTAGAGGAGGTCATAAAGAAATCAGTTAATAGATGTGAAAATATTTTGTAAACTATGCAATTGTTAAGTTGTGACTATTTTTAATTTATTTATTTTGGCTGCACGGGTCTTCATTGCTGCTGCTGGGCTTTCCCTAGCTGTGGCGAGCCGAGGGCTACCCTCTAGTTGTGGCTTTGGGGCTCTAGAGTGCAGCTCAATAGTTGTGGCTGCATGAATTTAGTTGCTCTGTGACATGTGGTATCCTCCTGGACCAGGGATCAAACCTATGTCCCTGGCCTTGGCAGGCAGATTCTTAACCGCTGGACCACCAGGGAAGGCCTTACTAAGTTACTGTTAACTTATGTGTTTATAAGTTCAATGGATAAAATGTTGGTTATTATTTATAATTCAAAAGAAGAATGAAAAGAGAAGAGCCTACAAGGAACTTTCTTTGGGAAGTTAAACTGTGTGAGAGTACTTTGCAGTTATGGGCATGGGAACACAGAGGCAGATAAAACCCGGGTATTTCTTTCTTGGGGCCCATGAGATCACTCTCGGGCTAACCTGGGCTACCCAGAAACCCCACCAATTTTGTCTCATCTGAAGAAGACATTTGCTGCTGTTGCTGCTGTTCAGCCACTCAGTTGGGTCCGACTCTTTGTGGCCCCGTGAACTGTAACCCACCAGGCTCCTCTGTCCATGGGATTCTCTAGGCAAGAGTACTGGAGGGGATTGCCATTTCCTTCTCTAGAGGATCTTCTTAAAGTGTTTTTTCAAGTCTAAGGTGCACACAAAAAAGCACATAGACTTTAAATCACCAGCTTAATTAATTTTCATAAATTGAACACACATGTGAAACTAGCCTCCGAATAAAAAAGGAAAGTAGAAAAAGAATATCGGTAGCCTTAAGAAACCCTGCTGAGGCCACAGAATTTGAACGCAGTGACTTCAGAACTGACTGGTGCAAAACTCACACCCAATGTTCTGGCCTCCCCTCCTTTTATTTGGCTTCTGGATGTGGTTTTGGTCAGGAGCTGTGTCTGGCGATTTTCCCTCAGCAAGTCCTGTTCTCTGGGAGAGATCTGAGAAGATCCTTCACACTGAGGTGTCGGTGAATGCCTTTCCTTTGATTTCTAGCTTTCATCTGGTCTCCTGCAGGGATATAAAGGGGCAGGTCTCTCTTGAGGAGGATTTTCAAGGTCTCTGGGAGCCAGGAGTGGGTGATTTTGAAGAGCAATGAAAAACCTTAAAGAAATCCTAAAGTGTCACCCCTCTGGCCTTTCGATTCCCTGCCCTGGTCATTTACATGGTCATGATGGTGACTTGTCTTCTTGCTTATTCCTGACACCACGTTTCAAGATTGGGTGCCTGGAGAGAAAAGGTCTGTGAACAGACAGGCCCCTCTGTTCACAGAAGACTGCATTGAAGAAAAGCAATGGTGAGGTGTGACCAAAACGCCCAGAAAGCCTTAGCTACTGGACGCCCTGCCCAGTTTCTCCTGGTGCCTGAAAGCTGTGCAGCTCATTAAGCTACTTAGTCAACATATAAGCCACTCCCATGTCTGGGGGACTGATTGGGAAGGCCCAGTTTGGGGAGCTTCTGGGGCCAAAGGAGGAACTTCCCAGGCCTCTGGGCCAAATCCAGAGCTCTGTTAATCAAGGGAGTGCCTTGAAATCAGTCCCATTGGGAAAGGAATAAATGTCCAGGCTCTTTGGTTGAAGGATCACATTTTTGAGAATCGAGATTTAGGGATGTTGATCTTGGCAATGGAGTCTTGAGAAATGGAATATTTCCTGCCGTATCAGTAAACAAGGATGTCATAGTCACCAGCAATTGCAGCCACCACTAATGGTGAGGTGGTGAACCCTGAGGAAACTCAGGAAAGAAAGAATACCTCCTACCTAGCAGCCATCAGTGGAGAAGGAAATGGCAACCCACTCCAGTATTCTTGCCTGGAGAATCCCAGAGATGGAGAAGCCTGGTGGGCTGCCATCTATGGGGTTGCACAGAGTTGGACATGACTGAAGCGACTTAGCATGCATGTATGCATGCATGCTTTGGAGAAGGAAATGGCAACCCACTCCAGTATTCTTGCCTGGAGAATCCCAGGGACAGAGGAGCCTGGTGGGCTGCCGTCAGTGGGGTCGCACAGAGTCGGACACGACTGGCACGACTTAGCAGCAGCAACAGCAGCAGCAGCCATCAGACCGCAGCCACTCCCTACTGTAAGCCCTGGAAAAACTCAGGATGTGAAAAATGCCAGAATCCAGCCCCAGCTAGCTGAGGGGCATGTCAAAGGAATGATTTCAGTGAGCCGAGACTCTTGCATCTTCCCAAACATAGAAAAGCTCTTGTTGTTTAGTTGCTAAGTTGTGTTGGACTCTTTGTGACCTCGTGGACCACAGCGCACCAGGTTCCTCTGTCCTCCAGTAACTCCCAGAGTTTGCTTAAATTCATATTCATTGAGTCAGTGATGCTATCTAACCATCTCATCCTCTGTCGTCCCCTTCTCCTCCTCCCCTCAATCTTTCCCAGCATCAGGGTCTTTTCCAATGAATCAGCTCTTTGCATCAGATGGCCAAAGTATTGGAGCTTCAGCCTCAGTATCAGTCCTTCCAAAGGATAGTCAGTCCTTCCAATGAATATTCCAATGATTTCCGTTAGGATTGACTGGTTTGATCTCCTTGCTGTCCAAGGGACTCTCAAGAGTCTTTTCCAGAACCACAGTTCAAAAGCATCAATTTGAAAAATGCTAAATTTCTTAATTTGGGATATCTGGCTTCCTTTACTTAATACTAATCTTTTGATGTTCAGACTACCTGCCTTTTCTTGCAAAACTTCTGTACAAGCTGACTCCTCCCCTCATCTTCTCAGCAGTTCTCTCAGGGTTACTTGAGGTGCTGTCTCCCAGCCTTAAGTTCTAAAAATCCCCACCAAATAAAACATAACTCTCAACTTTGAGCTTCTGAATATTTTTTGAGTCCACAGTCCTAATGTATCTTCCCATGTCCTCATCAGTTTTCCCTGAAGGCCTCATTAGCTGAGGTTCATGGCACCACATTCCCCAAGAATGCTGGGAGCAGTGAGGCCACCACGCTTGGGCAGGGCAACTGGATCAAAACCACCAGCAAGGAAGGGCCAGCCCTTGAGTGGTGCTGACCTGCCCTTCCTACCTCCCACTGGTTTTTCTAATGTGAGTATTTGTACTTCTGTTCTCTTTTCCCTCCTCCTCACAGATTTCTTAGTCTTTTAGAACACTACCATCTAGAATGGAGTATCACACAGAACCTGTGACTAGAACATATTTTCTTGTCTAATCACCCATTCATTCATTCGTTTCTAAACATACAATGATTGAGTGTCTCCTATATGCCAGGAACAACACTGAGTGTGGGAAAGACAGAATCAAGTAAGTCAAGATCTTGCCTTAATCTTAGTCTAGTGGGGGAAAAGACAAGTAAATTGTGATAAGTACCTTGAGAGAGGTAAGCTGCAGGAAGAACATCCAAAAAGAAAACTCGGGAATCAACAAAGACTTCCCGAGGGAAGTCATAGCAGAATTGAATTTTGAGGAGGAAATAAAGATGAGTCTACAAAGGCTGGGTCAGAGGGTGTGGGAAAGAGGACACTTTAGCAGAAGAGACAGTTTGCCTCAAGGCAAACTAACTGGGGCCAGGTTCCCTGTGGCTCACACCTGGAGCCCATGCCCCATGAATTGCCTCCTTTTATTGGACTAATATGAAGTTTTCAAATTTATTTTCATGTTATTCAGTGAACCAGAGCCAGAGGGAGTGGCATTTACTTCAGAATCGGCATGCCTCTGGGGATTGGGCTGGCCAGTGTGGCCAATGTGTTCCTAGGCCATGGCTCAATCTTTATTTTTAGAAGGAGCTCCCAGTTTGGGACGATCAAACACCTCCACCCCAGTCTGTCACTTGGGCCTGGAGATTCACTGTTCCTTGGTGTCTTATTTCTGTTTTGGGTGATGAACCTTTCTGGAGATGGGTGATTCCATTGGGTCAAGGCTGACTCAAGTCTCTACCCTGGGGAGGACCTTACAAAAGTCCAGAGGTTTTATACTTAAGGATGTTCTCCTGATGCTCTTCCAGAGGTGATCCAGGCCAGTTCACAGTGTGGAGCTTACAGCCCTGGGAACTTCCCAGGCTCCCACCCACTTGGGCCTCCTTCTGGTACTTTCTTTTTGTAAAAAGCACAAACACCATTTGTTGCTATAGTGACGTACTAAAACTCACTGGTAGCTAAGCTATCTGAGTGGTCATTTTGTACCATTTTAGGCATTTAAGACAAGGAAAGGAAGCTTGATAGAATGTTGATTTTGCGTTAAATACTGTGCTTTCATAAGTACCATCTATTTTCTTCGGCTCCAAAATCACAGTGGACGGTGACTGCTGCCATGAAATTAAAAGACGCTTGCTCCTTGCAAGAAAAGCTATGACAAACCCGGACAGTATATTAAAAAGCAGAGACATCACTTTGCCGACAAAGGTCCATATAGTCAAAGCTATGGTTTTTTCAGTAGTCATATACAGATGTGAGAGTTGGATCATAAAGAAGGTTGAACGCCAAAGAATTGATGCTTTCAAACTGTGGTGTTGGAGAAGATTCTTGAGAGTCCCTTGGATAGCAAGGAGATCAAACCAGTCAATCCTAAAGTAAATAAACCCTGAATACTCACTGGAAGCTCCAATACTTTAGCCACCTGATGCGAAGAGCTGGCTCATTGGAAAAGACCCTGATGCTGGGAAAGATTTAAGGCAGGAGAAGAAGGGGACAACAGAGGATAAGATGGTTGGATGGCATTACCAATTCAATGGACGTGAGTTTGAGCAAGCTCTGGGAGATAGTGAAGGAGAGGGAAGCCTGGTGTGCTGCAGTCCATGGGGTCTCAAAGAGTCAGACAGGACTTAGCGGCTGAACAACAACAAAACATCTTACTGAAGGTTCTATAATGACCAGTGAGTTGAACGTTATCGTTCTAGAGATGAAGTGAATGCCTTGTCCCAGCCATAACTGGAAAGGGTAGATTTTAACCAAGAATCTGATGACCATGTAATTATGTAGTTGCATTCTGCCAGGGTCCCTTCTGTCAGCTGCTAATCAGAGCTAGTGTTTTTGACTTTTGGTTCTCAGCAGAATGAGTGTCATTTTATTTATTCCTTCATGGTTTTTTCTCCTAGTACTTCTTTTTTTTTTAATTAAAAAAATTTTAATTTATTTTTTTATTGGAGGATAAGTGCTCTACAGTGTTGTGTTGGTTTCTGCCATACAACAAAGTGAATCAGCTGAAGTTACACATATATCCCCTCTCTCTTGAGCCTCTCTGCCACCCCACCACCTACCCATCCTGGCCCTCTAGGTCATCACAGAGCACCAAGCTGAATTCCCTGTTCTATACGGCTGCTTCCCATTATATATTTTACATACGGTAGTGTGCGTGTATGTATGTGTGTGTGTGTGTATAAATTTATGTGTGTGTGTGCTTAGTTGCTCAGTCGTGTCCAACTCTGTGCAACCCCATGGACTGTAGCCCACCAGGCCTCTCTGTCCACGGGGATTCTCCAGGCAGCAGTACTGGAGTGGGCTGCCTCTGCTGTTTTCTCAGTTCATCCCACTCTCCCCTTCCCCTCCCTGTGTCCACAGTCCATTGTCTATGTCTGCGTCTCTATTCCTGCCTTGCAAATAGGTTCATCTGGACCATTTTTTCTAGATTCCATATAGATGCATTAATATCCAATATTTGTTTTTCTCCTTCTGACTTACTTCATTCTGTATAACAGTCTCTAGGTTCATCCATGTCACTATAACTGACTCAAATTAGTTCCTTTTTCTGGCTGAGTAATATTCCATTGTATATATATCTCCTACTACTTCCTGTGTGAGAACACCTGAAGCCCCAACTGACTCTATTTGCCATTTATGTCATTAGCCAGTTTGGGCCCCTTGGCCTGGAAAGTGATTTTTAAAAATTCATTTTTTTTATCTTGATTGGCTGTGAATGAGATAGGTGACCTTTCAGTGATTCGATGGTGAATTTGGCAATTGGCTGGACAAATGCCAGTTCACCTGTTGGACTATATTCCCAGAACATTGATCTGCCCCTTTGAGAAGTCTAGACTAAGAATTGGTCAGACATGAGAGGGTATTAAGATGATTCCTGTGTCTGAATTATACACTGAATTTGACCTCAAACTCAGTGTTAGTAGCTCTAGAAAAACATGCTTATGTGGCAGAGATAGGAAAGGAGAAAACTGAGGTAAAGACATTAAGCAATGGTTGTTGTTAACACTGGTTTGTCTCTTATCTGTAAGTCACCCATAAGGTCTAAGCTCATTCAGTCCTGAATAGAATAGAATGGAGGCTGCCTCTCTGGAACTGAAGGCTATTAATTACCACCTTGTACCCCAGGAGAATGAGAGAATCACAGAATTTTAGAGCGATAGAGAATTTCTGATTCAGCCCTCTTACTTTACAAATTAAGAGCCTGGGACCTAAAATATAAAAAATCTGCCAAAATTGATACCTAAACCCCACTGGTATTTCATTTCAAGAGTGTGTTTTTATCATTTCGTAGTGCTTTACTCTGCTGTCTGCTGATTATGAACAAGTAAATTTACATCCATCCGATACTGTTTCTGACACAGCCAGTTAGTAGCACCCTGGAGTTAGAACCCAGACCTCCTGACTTCCCATCTCATGTTGCCTAGTAGGTCCAATCCCATCATGATTTGGGATAATTGTAAACTGTGCTCCTTAGCCAGACCCTCTGATAGTCAAGAAGCTTAAGATGTATCATTTGTGAAGTCTGGTGTTCACTGGCAGGCAGGGCTTTTCCAGCAAGTATGTGATCTAGGAAATGGACACAGTGAACAGAAAGGGACTGAAGGAGATTTAGAGGCTGTGAACCTCTAGGTTTCATTTATTCTCAGGATCAATGAGGACACAGCATCTGTCAGAGAGATTCTGACTTCTTGGTTAGTGAGCATCCTTGACATGGTTAAACCCAGTCTTACAGGATCTAGAATGGGTGAAGGGAGTGGTTGTTGGAAATTCCCAACTGTTTTAGAGTTCCTGTCCCTTTCCCTATGGGGTGGTGTTCTTTAAGGAGCCAGGGAGTTCCCAGATGTGGGACAATCACAACTGTAACCACAGTTTTGTGGTGTTCAGAGCTGACAGCACTGGTATTTCCGGCATTCTTCTCCAAAGACCTTGGCCACCTTGGGGGAAAGCCCCCTCAACAAACACTGTTTCTGTTCTTGAGGGTCTAACCTAGTGTCTCCCATTAGGGCAGTTTCTGGACCCTGTCTTTTCTGCGCCTCTGAGGTCTTTGATTTGGGCCCCAGAGGGTGGGAGGGGTGGTGTTCATGGCAGATCTCACATCTTCCAGATAAAAACACACCAGTTGCTTTTAGGTTCCCTGGAGAACATTCTGTTGTCACCTCATTGAACCAGCGTAGGAGGAAAAAGAGAATTCAGTGCCAGTTAAGTTGACGCAGAAGCGTGCAGGCAGGAAATCTGTATCCAACACCACATCTAATGAGCCCATCATTAGAGGCTCTTGGCAGAGTGAGGGAAAACAAACGCAAATGAAAAACAGGTTCAACACTTAGTACCGGCCCCATTACACGCTCCCTTTGAATTCACAGAGGCTGTTCTGCACGTTAAGCTGAGCTTGCCTTTGAAACAGAACTCACGTGGATTTGCATGAGAAAGAACAGGCCAGCAACTGACTGCAAAATTAACAGCTGTTTAAATAGTTCAGGGGAGGAGCTAAGGCAGAAAGAAGTTACAGGCTCATTGTTCAGGTCTGGATTATCCAAGAAGCTCTTCCATCACATGGCCTTACTTTGTTGGCCAGTGGAGAGAGATCTGGTGGAACTGGCTTATGGAACTTTCCAGTTAAGGAATTGCATTGCTAAATCTTCCATCCAGAAGGTACTCAAGTAGAAATAGAGGTGATGAACACTTTGGGGAGAGCATCAGGCTTGATGGATTTGGTAGAACCAAGCCATCACACTTGGGCTTTCACAGTCCTTATTGCTTGGTTCTCTCTGCATAGCCACAAGTTGTAGGGATGGAGTGTTAATATAAGGATAAGTATGTGCACTTGTATTAACTTATTGTGTTTATCCAACAGACTTCCCAGATCAGGCCTTGCCTTTCCTGTTCATTGCCAGGGTAGCAAATCTTCAGGCTGCTGTGACCTCAACCTTCCTCCTGTGTCCAACTCACGTTTCTCTGGAATTCATTTCTCTTGAAGCTGGGACAGTCATTGAAATCTACCATATTCACGATGATAATGAGATGTAGCATTACCGCCTTGACTTTTGTTTGAATCTGTGTCTGTGCTAAAAACCAACATGTGGACACCAGAATTGGCATCTGGTGGGAGCTTCAGGCGCTAGTTTGGACAAATACATTCCTAAATTGTGTATATTTCATTTATTTTGCTAAGCTCTGGACAAATTGCATTCTTAATTTAGGAGACCCCTCATTCCTCCAGGTTTCTGGTCAAATGCCCTTTATGACAGAAGCTCTCCTTTCCTGACCAGCTGATGTAAAATAGCTCTGTCTTCTTTCTGTGTGTCAGCCTCTTCCTAGCATATTACCTCCACTTGAAATATATTTTTCCATTTATTTGCTCTCCACTAAAATGTGCATCCTGCGGGAGCAAGGGCTTTGTCTCTTCTGTCTATTGTGTTATTGTAGCACCTGTAACAGCATGGGGCCTGTAACATATGCCCAGTAGGAACTTGTGGAATAAATGCAGAATGGTGAGAGGGTTGCTTGGGGGTATGCTGCCAGCTACTGTAGAAGGACCTGGTTCCCAAGAGGGGCACAGTGCCCTGTGTAGCTGCTTTCCAGTTCATAGTTTCTTTGAACAAACATTTATCAAGTGCTTGGGGCCAGGTGTTAAAGAACACAGTTCTGCTCTCAGGGTTTGAAGAGTGGTGGAGGATGTAGATGTTTAAATTAAATCCATCCTTTAAGGTCCAGCTCTGGTATCAGTCCCTTCTGGGAACCTTTCTTTAACTTTCTTCTTCTTCCCCAAAGCCAGGTTAGGCACCATTCTTAGCAGGTCCCATAGCATCCTGTACAGGATCTTATCATGGCCCGTATGTAAGGAGACAAGTACCAGATCCTGTGCGTTGTGTTCCGCATACGAGCTCCTTAAGGCCAAGGATTATACCTTACTCATTACTGACTGTTGTGTCTGACACACAGAGTCCTCAGTAAATACCAGGTATCCTTGTTATCCCTGTTGCTAGGCGCATTCAGTAACCAGCATCCACATAACTGGGGATGTGTGTAAAGTCATATGAAAAACTGTATCTGTTCCAGGGATATAATGTACACCATGATAAATATAATAACACTGCTGTATATTATATATGAAAGTTGTTGAGAGTAAATCCTAAAGGTTCTCATCACAAGGAAAAATTTGTTTTCTATTTCTTTAATTTTGTACATATATGAGATGATGGATGTTTTCTAAACTTACTGTGATAATCATTTCACATTGTATATAAATCAAATTTTTATGCTGCTTACCTTAAACTTATACAGTGCTGTGTGTCATTTATATCTCAGTAAAACTAGAAGGAAAAAACCCTACAACCATATGAAGGAATAAAATGATTGCTGTTATTCAGCTGCTAAGTTGGGTCTTACTCTTTGCTACCCCATGGCCTGGCATATGCCAGGCCTTCCTGTCCCTTGCTGTCTCCCTGAGTTTGCCCAAGTTCATGTCCATTGAATCGGTGATGCTGTCCAACCCTAAAGATGATTAGAAATGGTAAATACAAAATAAAAACAGAGTAGTATATCTCTTCTTCTGAGGATATATAAGACTTAGAAGCAGTTCTATATTGTGCCGTACCATGTCCTTTAATCTTATGTTCTATAATATTCTCCATTTCAAGCTCTCTTTGTGTTCTTGGGGGGTGTAGGGATCACTTAGACTTGTCAAGGATTTTTACAAAGAGATCTTGGCAGACTCCCTGCATCCCCAGAGGCAAGCAGAGGCCCTGATGCACTTTAACGATGATTTTCTACACGCAGATGTTAGAAGCTCCTCCGAGCCTGGAGCACATGTTTAATTCCAAGTGGGCAAGTCACAGGCATCCTCTCAATAAATACTTGTGGGTTCATGAGATTTTGATGCTGCCACTTTGATGTGGCTGTTTTGATTCGGGGCTTCAGGGATGTTTTGCCATGGCTTAAAAGACAAATCATTAAACAAATAGAGATTTTGTGCGACTCAGAAGGTTGGCCAACAGGCATCCAACCACACTGCTTGATGGGGTGTGGACGTTAACCTAATATTTGTGTGTTTTTACTTGGACGTGGCTGTTTTGATGCCTGATGCTTTCATTACGTCGTATGGATCTTGCCAGAATGTCTGGTTTAAATATTTGATAGTCTCACTGAAATACCAACCATGATTCTAACTTCAGTGGCAGGAGGGCTTCAAATGAAACAGAAGGCAGGGGATTATGCTCTCGAGGCGCTCATAGAGTATTTTGCCAAGGGCTGGCTAATGAATGCATTCACCATTTCAGAACACGTACGGCCGCCATTATTATTGGCAATTTCCCGGTTTACAGCTTCAGATTATTGGCTAGAGAAGTGTTTAAAAATATAAAAAGATCCTAATGCAAGCATGGAAATATGGTCCATCCATGTTAAAAAGATCGTTTTGATCATTTTCCCTGCTGTGCTGTAAAAAGAACTTTTCTGTCTGTTTTATTTGGTGGTGGGAGGAAATGGCAGGCTCCTCCGAAGGCAATGGCAACCCACTCCAGTGTTCCTGCGTGGAGGATCCCAGGGATGGGAGAGCCTGGTGGGCTGCCGTCTATGGGGTTGCACAGAGTCAGACACGACTGAAGCAACTTAGCAGCAGCAGCTGCAAGAAGACGAAGACGCTTTTCTTTGACTAATGTTTTCGTCTGAGCGTTCTACCAGACCTTGCTACATTACTCCTAATTTTAAAATATTTTAGAAGCAAGTACATTAAACAGCTTGTTAAGAAAAAGTAAGTCATTGTACTGGGTCCCTGGTCTTGACTCTGAGAGTCCAGAAGCTAAGCTTGGTATCTTGAAAGAAACAAAGAGAAGTCGCTCAGTCGTGTCCACCTCTTTGCCACCCCATGGACTGTAGCCACCAGGCTCCTCCCTCCACAGGATTTTCCAGGCAAGAGTACTGGAGTGGGTTGCTGTTTCCTTCTCCAAAGATTGTTTCCACCCAGTTTTGAACTGGGGACTTTTCACATGTTAGGCAAACGTGATAACCACTACACTATGGAAACCGTATGGCTATATGTCCCTAATGTTGTCTTGAATGGTGGTGCAACTGCATGGGTCCCCTAAGTTAAATGTCACACTTGTCATGAATATTCCCTGGAGAAAGGAATCACATGTACTGGCTGCCTGACATACATCATCATGTTTAACTTCCACAAGGTAGGCCTCGAACCTTTCTTTCCTTTCTCTTTTTTTTTTCAGAGAACATTTCTTTATTTATGGGTATGTCAGGTGTTAGTTAATGGTACGAGGACTCTTCCTTGCAGCCATACGGGCTCCTCTCCAGTTGTGGTCTGCGAGCTCCAGAGTGCCTTGGCTCTGTAGTTTGCAGTACACAGGCTCTCTGGTTGAGACCCTGGGCTCAGTAGTTTCGGTATGTGGACTTGGTCGCCTCATGGCACATGGGATCTTAATTCCCCAGCCAGGGATCAAACCCATTCCCCCTGAGCTGGAAGGCAGATTATTAATCACTGGACCACCAGGGAAGTCCCGAGCCCTTCTTTCTATAAACCACACAGCTAGCAAGTGATAGAGTCATGATTTGAACCCAGGCTCTCTGATTCCAAAATCCACACTATTGCCAGTATAACCAGTGATTTCAAACCACTGGCCTGCAGGTTGGTGTTGACTCCAAAGGAATGTCTCTCCAGTCTGTGGTGGGAATATCTGGGTAAGGGTGACACCTGTTTATCTTGAAGAAACACATGTGTGCTAAGGTGAATCAGTCATGTCCAGCTCTTTGCAACCCTGTGGACCACAGGCCACCAGGCTCCTCTGACCATGGGATTCTCCAGGCAAGAATACTGGAGTGGGTTGCCATGCCCTCTTCCAGGGGATCTTCCTAACCCAGGGATCGAACCGGCATCTCTTAGGGTCTACCTGCATCGTCAGGCAGGTTCTTTACCACTAGTGCCACCTGGAAATAGTTGTTTATTCAGAGACTGTGACTTGTCTTTCAAGGTGTTAAAGATCGGGTTTTCTTTGGTCACATGATGGTAGTTGTAAATGACAGCTAACAGAAATGCCCTAAGATGTCAAAGTAAAAAAAAAAAATTGGCCTCCCTGTGTTGGTCCCCAAGCTTAAACTTGAAATCTTATTGGCCCAGGAAATGACATAGCTGGAAAAAAGAGACAATCTACTCATTGTCCTGGCAGAGTCTTTGATGGCTGACTTAGCAGAGCTTGGGTTCACGTGGGGTTTTTCTGGAAGGGGACTGGGATGCATCTGCAGTTGGTGGTAATCACAGGCTGCTTAAAGAGATGCTCCTTTGACACTGAGGAGCATGACTCTTGGGCAGCTCAGAGGAGTCCCGATAATGCAAGTGACCTTTTAAAAAACACAATGGAATCATTTTTTTTTTTAAACTAGAAAAATCACCTTTTCCAAAAGAGAGGTAGAACTTGGACTACTAGCATGTCTGAGTTTTCCATGCCCAGGATGGGGAAGACTGGAGCTCAGAGGCATTTAATTTAGCAGTGACTCAGGCTGTTACTTTCCTGACCTTAGATGATTACGAAGTCATCTTTTTGTTCTTGATACAAGAATGAAAGGGCTCAGATTTTGGAGCCAGACATATCTGAGCAAATTACTCTCTGTGAAATGGGGCAGGGACACTTGCCTTGGAGAGTTACCATGGGACTCTAGGGAGAACCTTCCACTGCCTTTCCTGCGATGATTCAAGATAACAGGGATAAAAACACTTAGCTTGTTGGCATTTGGTGTGTCCTGCTCACATGTGAACTATCATTCAGGGCACCCTGAGTTTCTTTGACTTTTTACTTCCCTGCCAGTGATTCCAGAATCCCAGCTGTGCCCGGGGAGGCTGTTTCACCTCCTACATCCCGAGCCCCTCAAACTGCAGAGGGGCAGTGCCCAGCAGACTCTAACCACTGCCTTCACTTCTGTTTCAGTGCCAACAACATGCCCAAGCAGGTGGAAGTACGGATGCACGACAGCCACCTGAGTGCGGAGGAGCCAAAGCCGCGGCATCTGGGGCTGCGCTTGTGCGACAAGCTGGGGAAGAACCTCCTGCTCACCCTGACCGTGTTCGGTAGGAGACAGGTGGCCCCACCCACTCCTCCGCCCCGGGTCTCTCCTGGCTCTGTGTGGAAGCTGGTTCTGGCAGCGGGCACTCTAACCCAGAAAGCAAGCCACATGTGCTGCCTAACCCCACCTTTGCCCTGGCACAGCTGCCTCAGTGAGACTCTTTTCCCTTTCACCTGCCCCAGCCATGTTTTCCTCCTTGGGGTTCTAGTGGATCTCAGATTCCAGTGAGCATGACCGGTTTCTGTGGATAAATGAGCATGCAGATTCCCGGGTCCTGCTCACAGACTGTGCTGTGGGCCATTTGCATGAGACCTTGGAATCTGCATCTTAAGCCTTCTGTGCATGTGTGTGTGTGTGTGTGTGTGCTCAGCTGCTTCACTCGTGTCCAGCCCTTTGTGACAATATGGACAGTAGCCCGCCAGGCTCCTCTGTCCATGGGATTTTCCAGGCAAGAATACTGGAGTGGGTTGCCATGCTCTCCTCCAGGGGATCTTCCTCACCCAGGGATCCAACCCACGTCTCCTATACCTTGGGCATGGCAGGCAGATTCTTTACCACTAAGCCACCAGGGAAGCCCCTTAAACCTTCTAGGTGATTCCAAAGCAGATGATCAGTATTCCACATTTAGAGAAGTACCTGCATCTTGATAAAGGCAACAGTTGCCAAAACCTCACCAACAAGACTCCAAGGATTCACATTCTCCATGCACCTCATTAACTTAGATTCAGTTAACACAGTAGCTAACAAGGTCAGTGTGGAAGAGGCTTGTCCTGAAGCTTTGATCTGCTCCAGCTCCACCTCAGAAGTCTTGCTTCTCTGCTTCAGGTCTCACCCAGGTGCTGGTTGTATTTTTTGTGTGACTGTTGATATAGACTTGGCCTTGGGTTTTCAACCAGGATTTATTGAAAATGGGGGAAATTGCAGTTTCTTGTACTGAAACGCCTTCTCCTTTGAGTCAGTCTCCTTGGATGTCAGTGGACTACAGTCAGGAGTGGACATTTGCCCCAGCTCAGTTCACTGAATAGAAGAAAACCGCAGACGTGGTAGGGTTTTCCAAGGGTTACCCTTCACAGAAGGGATGAAATTTCATTCGTCCTAAGTTTTAAAAAAGTGTGCTCTTCACTTGTGAAGAAAAAAATACCAGATTTCCGGCCGTGTTACTTACTCTCTTTGCATCTCTGGAGTTAATCCCATAGCCATATACCTAGGACGCCCCTGCCTCTCTCCCTGACTCTAGTCATGCTTATAATCCCATTTGTGGTTTCCACAAGGGTGGCTTATGTTAGCCACCAGTTTGGAGTGATCCAAGGTTTTGTTGTGGAATCCTTGAGTATGCAAAGCGAAAGGCTCCTGGTAGCATTTCTGCTCAAATTGTTTCCTCCCAAATCTTATATTTTTAGACACCCTCCTTCATCTCCCTTAAGATCAACATGTTTCAGGATTATGTATCAGGACATAGAAGTCAAATACAAAGCTCTTTGAGGATGAGCCATGGGGAAATGACTGGAAGTAGAAAAAAGAAAACTAATGCCACTTTGGTCACGTAAATGTTCCTTTTGTCTGATATTCAGTAACAAAGATAAGAAATATATTCGACACCGTGGCATGTACCCAGCCTAGGCTGGGAAGAGAAGCATATCTGACGTTGTGGGTTATTTCTACTGACAATCTCTGACTCTGAAAGTGGATGATATCCTAAAGAAACTGGGATCAAGTTGCCAGGTTATATTTCCCACAAAGCCTTCAGAAGGCTCTTCTTGACTCCAGAGTGGCTTTTTAGAAGAGTTGGAGATAGAAAACATTTTTCCACAAGTCAACAAAATTAACTTCACTTTTCTAATGGTATTTTTGTTATGTGTTAGTCATCATCTGATAATAGAGAGGTACGAGAAAAGTTAATGTTATTGAACTATATCCCTAGAGCTATTCATTTGATGAGGGCAAAAAATATATTCATATTTTTTCTCCTTCCTTATAGGTGTCATCCTGGGGGCAGTATGTGGAGGACTTCTTCGCTTGGCATCTCCTATCCACCCAGATGTGGTTATGTTAATAGCCTTCCCAGGGGATATACTCATGAGGATGCTGAAAATGCTCATTCTCCCTCTCATCATCTCCAGTTTAATCACAGGTAAGACCACTTTTCTGGCACCAGGTCACAGTGGGTCATACTCTTGCTCTAGCTTTTGGACTGACCATAAAATCTCAATTTGGTTGAATCAATGAATCTGATCATCTTCTGTGTCATTTCTCTTCAGAGTCTTGATTTTCCTAACTCTAAAACTGAAATGAAAGTGAAAGTGAAATCTCTCAGTCATGTCTGACTCTTTGTGACCCCATGGACTGTAGCCTACCAGGCTCTTCTGTCCATGAGATTTTCTAGGCAATAGTTCTGGAGTGGATTGCCATTTCCTTCTCCAGGAGATCTTCCCAACCCAGGGATCAAACCCGGGTCTCCCACATTGGAGACAGATGCTTTACTGTCTGAGCCACCAGGGAAGCCCACAAAACTGAAATAAACAACCTTGAGAAAAAGAGTTTGGTCAGTCCATCTGTCTGTGTAGCAACAGAGGATAAAAAGGAAATAGCCACATGTTAAACGTGATCATCTCTAGAGATTTTAATTTTCAATGTACACTTTTCTCATTTTCTAAATTGTATTTGTTCAGTTCAGTTCAGTTCAGTCGCTCAGTCATGTCCAACTCTTTGTGACCCCATGAATTGAAGCATGCCAGGCCTCCCTGTCCGTCACCGTCTCCCAGAGTTCACTCAGACTCACGTCCATCAAGTCCGTGATGACATCCAGCCATCTCATCCTCTGTCGTCCCCTTCTCCTCCTGCCCGCAATCCCTCCCAGCATCAGAGTCTTTTCCAATGAGTCAACTCTTCGCATGAGGTGGCCAAAGTACTGGAGCTTCAGCTTTAGCATCATTCCTTCCAAAGAAATCCCAGGGTTGATCTCCTTCAGAATGGACTGGTTGGATCTCCTTGCAGTCCAAGGGACTCTCAAGAGTCTTCTCCAACACCACAGTTCAAAAGCATCAATTCTTCGGCACTCAGCCTTCTTCACAGTCCAACTCTCACATCCATACATGACCACAGGAAAAACCATAGCCTTCAGAAACTGACAAATAAAGAAAAACACATAGAAAAAGTAGTTTTTTCTTTAATATTTAGTTGCGTGTAGAGGGAAGTGGTTATTAATGATGAATGGAATACTAGATATGAAACTCTTGGAGTGTTTCAGAAGAAAGATGCCCTTAATGTGTAGTTCATGTCTACTTGTGTTTTGGCTCAAAGAGTTGTTTCATTTGAAAGAATTTTATTTTTTCCCCTCCCTGGGCTTATACAGGTAGTTTCCTCCTTACCAAATATTACTCAAATGTTGTTGAAATTGTTGAATGTTAGAGACTAAGCTCTGGGTTAGGGACGAAGAACTGGGATTTGGTTTGTATCTGGGGGACCAACAGGCTGGGTGATCTTGAGAAATCTGTTCTAGACCACCCACTTTATGAATGTAGTGAAGCTCTGGTGACTCCAAGAGATTCAGCTGCTACAGTCTCATAGCTGGTTGGCCAATGAATCCAGTGAGGAAAAGAGCTGGCACTCGGTGTCAGGAAGGTCTTAGCATTCAGCCTCAGACTGCGTGAAGCTGTATTTTACTTTAAAAGCTCCTTTTGAAATCAGATAAATTTGTTCTCCATGCCTGTTTAATAGATTGTACATTAGCCAACCCAGTAAGGAAGTTTCATTTCCATTAGCTATACTTAGACTTCAGATTGATTGAAAGGACAAATAGGTCATATATGGGTCAGCTTCATTCAGAAAAGTTAATGTCAATAATAGTCTCCTCCTGCATGGCAAAAAGACTGATCTGCAGTAAAAGTTGCATGTCTCAGTCTAGTAAAAGCAGGAACTGAAACCAGGAAATAGAAAAACTGAAGAAACTACTGGAAAAAAACCCAGTGAAGGCTGGAGTTTTTGTGACTTGCTTGGAGTTTCTGCTAACCATCAGAGAAGCTTCTGAGAATTAGATGGAGCTTCCACCCATGCTGGGTGTTTTGTACATGTGTTCTCACGTCCCTATACAAGGTCAGACAACGTGGTCTCCATCAGGCTTCATCTGAGAGGGGTGATAGGGCTGTGCTAGAACCACTTCCACTTTCCCAGACTTTGGATTTTGTGACCCGTAATGTATTCAAAAGAGATTTTGAATACATAGGGCTACCAACCTTTTATTTCCCCAAGTGAGGACCTTCAAACAAACAAACCAAAAAACCTAAAATGTACCAGCATCGCTACTTCATAAGGAAAGGATTTCTTAATACCTAAGAAGTGGGAAGGACATAATCTCAGAATCAAAAATTGAATAGAGCATTCAACTTTCACTATCACAGGCTGAAAAAAAATTTTTGTCACCAACTAGTTTATAAACCCTGGAACAGATGTTCTCCAGCTCTTCACAGTTCCCTGTGTGCGTGTGATCAGTCGCTCCATCGTGTCTGACTCTTATGACCCCCATGGACTACAGCCCACCAGGCTCCTCTGTCCATGGGATTTTCCAGGCAAGAATACTGGAGTGGGTTGCCATTTCCTCCAAGGGATCTTCCTGACACAAGGATAGAATTATGTCTCTTGCGTCTCCTGCATTGGCAGGCAGATTCTTTACCACTAGCACCACCCTCTAGAATCTCAAAAATATCCTTGGAAAATTGAATTGTAAACTGTGGCGTCGACCAAATATTCAGTTGAAGGAGGTTTAATTAACCATTAATACATTTGAGTAATACAAAGCCCAGGGTTGGTTATAGGTATGCATGCCAAGTAGCTTCAGTTGTGTCCGACTGTTTGCGACCCCGTGGACTGTAGGCTGTCAGGCTCCTCTATCCACAGGGATTCTCCAGGCAAGAATAGTGGAGTGGGTTGCCATTTTTTCCTCCAGGGAATCTTCCCAACCTAGGGATCAAACCCAGGTCCCCTGCATTGCAGGTGGATTCTTTACCACCTAGCACCTGGGGAAGCTATAGGTATGCAGACAGAGGTAAGTAACAGGGAGATAATGGAACTAATCCTTCTGGATTTCTTTTTCTATCCAGGGTTGTCAGGCCTGGATGCTAAAGCCAGCGGCCGCTTAGGCACAAGAGCTATGGTGTACTACATGTCCACAACCATCATTGCCGCGGTGTTGGGGGTCATCCTTGTCCTGGCCATCCACCCAGGCAACCCCAAACTCAAGAAGCAACTGGGGCCTGGGAAGAAGAACGATGAAGTGTCCAGCTTAGATGCCTTTTTGGACCTTATTCGGAATCTCTTCCCCGAAAACCTTGTTCAAGCCTGTTTTCAGCAGGTAACCCAGAGTTCTGATAGTCTTGCTTCTCCAAACTCCTAAGTTATGAAGGTGATAACTTTGAGACTATTTCAGCAAACCAGCTGTGGGCAATAATTTTTTTCATATTTATGTCTCTGCCTAAGTGTGGGGGATCCTCTGGGGCAGAATTTTCAGATAGGAGTCCCTTAGTCTTTTTTTTTTAACTTCCATTGCTTTTGCAGTACGCTTAGTAGCATTTAGCTCTGGAATCTCTCTTCTCCTTTTTCCTGTTTGTCTCTTTTTCTTCTTTTTGGTTCTTTTCTCTGTATCATCCACAGGCACATTTTTATCACCCTTGCCCACAACCCTCTAGAGTACCCGGTGGTTCTCGATCTTAGCAATGTTAGCAAAACCGCGTGTGGTCCATTTCAAAATGCTTATTTATGTTCTACAGAATCAGAATCTCCAGAACGGGCCCAGTAATTGGGTATTCATCAAATTAATACTTGAGGGTGTTTGTCAAAGTAACACATGAGGCTTGTAGAAATTTAAAGAAATTTTTGAATGCACATAAAGTAAAAATTCAAGTCCCCACGTCCCTTCCCTAGGCGACTCATGTTTCCTCCTATAAATATAAATATATATATATGTATATATATTTGTCACATGTATGTTGTGTATGTATGTATAAAATAAAAAAATATCAATCTGGGAATGTTGCCTCATACATACGGTGCTACATTCTACTTTCTTGTTTAACAGTGTTTTAGTGTCATCTCTTTTTCTGTGGTTGTGTAGTATTTCTAAAGGATAAATTCTAGAAGCAAAACATGCCCTGCCAAAGAGTTGATATTTTGAATTTGCTGATGTTATAAAAAATGGTCCTACAAAATTTGTAGCAATATATACTCCTACCAACGGCATACACGCGTATCTGTGTTTTTAACACACAATTTTTAAAACCTGTTGATTCCGCTGGGTATGTTACCGGCCAGAGTTCTTAGACTCTAGAAATTGATAAGAGGTCAGACGAGAAATGTAGGCAAGGCTTTATTTGACCTCAGGCTGCAGCTGGAGGAAGTGAGAACAAGTAACAGCTCCTCTTGCTCTGTCCCTGAATGTGTGTGTGAATGTGCCCCTGAATGTGGGGGCGGGGGGGCGGGGAATGTAGGGGTGCAGGACAAGCTGGTCCCTTAAATTGGGTGAGGGTAGGGTGGTCCAGGGGTTAGGCCAGTAGGGTGCCTTGGGTGGTCTGCCCACTCCCTTGGTGGTGCTGTGTACAGGCGTTGTGCCTGGTACCCTGCTTTTGTTCCAGAAACCTCAGGAGTGGCAGTTGGGTTTTGGGTCTTTTTGCATTATGTTGTTCATAATTTGCCTCAACTGTGCATGCGTGCAGTTGTTTTTAGTCCCTGATAGCTTCTTTTTACTGTTGCTTGAGGAGACATTTGCCCCGATACAAGCATGGCAGCAAAGGGTCCCAGGTCCCGGGTCCCAAATCCTAGCCTCTCTCAAGTAAATCGACTGAGTCAGCTGCCCAGACCCTCCTCAACAGACAACCAGCCTGTTGTCTAGACCCAAAGTTAGTTTAGGTTAGAATATACCTCAGTTCCCATTAGCCCTGGTTGGAAGTAAACTAGAACCAAGGAACCTCCTTCAGCCATTTCCAGTGACTCACAGAAGAATAAAATTAGGAAACAGGTTACAGAGAAGAGAAGTCTACATTCCCAGCTGCCCTCAAGGTGCCATTGCCACCCACTGCTGAGCCAGTGCACTCTGGATAAACCTGGAATATGGTCTCTGCTTTCCAAGGCCACTTTAGATGCACTTGTAGCAAGGAACTATATTAAAGGAAACATCCCAGGCAGGAGAAGTTGAGTGGGGAGTGACTAGAAACCAACTAGGGGACTTCCCTGATGGTGCAGTGGATGGGAGCCCGCCTGGCAGTGCAGGGGAGTTGGGTGTGGTCCCTGGTCCGGGAAGATTCCACATGCCATGCAGTGGCTGAGCCCATGCGCCGTGACTGCTGAGTCCGTGTACTGCAACTACTGAAGCCTGTGTAACCTAAAGCCTGTGCTTCGCAACAAGGGAAGCCACTGCCACGAGAAGCCCTCATGCCCCAAAGAAGAGGAGCCCCCACTCACCACAGCTAGAGAAAGCAATGAAGACCCAGTGCAGCCATGAATAAATACATTTAAGACAAGAAAAACATTCTTTGTCCTGCAAACAGTCATAGGTTAAAAAAAGAGAATGAAACAGGCTAGGGAAGGGGTGCTTCTGGGTACCCTCTCTCTATTGCCCCTGCCCCTCAGCCAGCCTGTTTAGAAAGACAAGCTTGCTGACTCTGGGGCAGTGGACACAACCAGGTGCCAAATCTATTCTTAACCTTTTGGAAAGAGCTCCCTGGAGCTGGAGCAGCTGGAGGCTGAGCCGGTAGGGGACCAGGGATGGGAGCAGTATCGGAGAGAGGGGAGAGGGACAGATTTGGGCTTCACTCTGGTACCCGATCACGACCACGTTCCATGTGAGAAGGAGCCTCTTTTGTCTGAGTGACTGGGGCAGGACTGAGAAGCAGGCAGGCCCCCGGAGCTGTGGATGTGAGCTAGAGGAGAGTTCTGTGGTGCAGCCATGCTCATGCTTCCTGAGTTGTCTGGTCGATGGGCAATCTTTGTATGTTGCTGCCCTGGGCAAAGGGCACTGGGGGCTCGGGGGCAGCACCAGGATAGAGGATCAGGCCATTCCCTGGCCCGCCCAGCCCTGGATCCACCCCTCCGCTGGCAAAATCCACATGAGGAGTGAGCTCTTCATCCTCCAACGAAGCCCAAGGACATGGTCGCTTTGGGTTAGGACTACTGGGAAAAAAAAAAAAATCGTGGAATATTTTACCTCAGGCTGAGGGAGGGTGCAGATTTCATAGGCCAGTCTCTGGGCAGCCCAGAGGAAAGGGAGCTTAACCCACGGGCAATCCCAAGGGCTTAGGAGAGTCTTGAAGAGGGTTGGAAGACAGGGAACGCTTAGACGGTGACATGGCATTGCCAGAAAGAAAGGCAGAGAACCCCATCTCAGTGGTAGCATCCCTAGCGCCTGGCCTGCAGCTCAAGCCACTCACCTGTGCTCTTTGGGAGCTATATTTTGGAGTCAATAGAACTCACTTTGAATCCTGCTTAGTAACTACTAGCTCTCTGTCCTAGGGTTAGTTACTCAGCTCTGTGAGTCCTGAGGGGCTCCTGTTGACATAAGAGATAGAAAGATGTCACATGAACATGGTATACCTGGCCGCCTGATCCTGGAGGCCACCATTCATTCAGGCCGATGGCCGTGGTGGCACTAGTGGTAAAGAATCCGCCTGCCAATGCAGGAGACTCGAGAGACATGGGTTTGATCCCTGGATCAGGAAGATCCCCTGGAGAAGGGAATGGCAACCCACTCCAGTAATCTTGCCCGGAGAATCCTGTGGACAGAGGCGCCTGGCAGGCTACGGTCCACGGGGTCTCAAAGAGTCGGACAAGACTGACGTGACTGAGCACACACATGGGCACTACTCCTTTGAGCTTTAGCTTTTTTAGCCTTCTCAGAGTAGGCCTGTATTTGGCTATGGTCCTCACTTTGTTCCCAGGCACACAACTTTGTTGTCCATGGAGGCGTCCCTTCAGATCCCCCCTGCATTCTCCCTTTGGGTCGTCATTGCCCAGGCCAAGGGGGCTGTGAGCTGCCTGCTCCCCCTCAGCCGGCCTGCTCCTCTCCCAGCACAGTCCATGTGGCCAGGTTGGAACACAGAGCACTGCCTCACCCCAGGGCGTGTACGCTGTACTTCCCTCTCCCAGTTAGGAGAGCCCATCTGTTCAGCCTTGCTTTCCCTTGGGCTCAGCTGCTGGAGGAGTGTGTCCATATAGTTTAGCAGGCAGCACAGGTGGTGAAAGAACTCGGGGGTGGTCAGTGCATCTGAGCTGAAGTCCCAATAACTCTATGACATCTGACAAGTCACTTGACTTCTCCATGCCTCTTCTTTCGCATCTATTCAGGCTTCAGCCATCTGTTGCCTACTACGTTCCGGCACTGACGTTCTAGGATTCTGCACGCCTTCTATTTTCATGCCCAGAGAGGTAGTGATTCTCTGGGCTCAGACATTGCATTTTCACAGCATGCAGAATGCCTGGCACCTTTGAAAATAGGATGGCTGCCCCAGATGTTGAGGAACAGCCTGAGAGCTTCTTAGGGGACTGTTGGCCCAGAGATGCTTGGGGAACATGGAGCAAGTCTTGGTATCATTGCCCGGAAAGAGAGGCTGTCTTCCCACCTCACACCTCCCTGCTCTGGTGGCTGCTGCTGGCTGGCACATCTGGCAGCCGGATGGAAATCCCCAGCAGAGCCAGGCTCTGGGAGGAACCCACGTGAGAGTGGGTCTGTGAAGACTCCATGTGACGGAAACCAGGCAGAGAGAAGCAAATCGTGTGAGTCATGGGGTGCTGATCTGACCCCCACCAAGACCGTCACCCTCCTATTCCTGGCCAGATCCAGGACCCATCACAGGGGCCAGCAGGTCAGCCAACTGGGTTTCATATTTGATATTGTCTCCCTGGGAATGAAAGAAGCAGACAGGCGTCCCTCCTCTCAAAGCTTGTGTCCCGTTACTGACCATACTGCTTATAGTAATTACAAGAGAATGTTATAAATCCTGTCCCTACCATGGGATGAGGACAGCCATTTCTCACCTGTATTTGTGCCTTAAAGCATCACTCTGTCAAATTCCCCAATTTTATAATCTCGTTTATGACATTTCTTATTTTTGACAGATTAGGAATTTAAAAACACATAATTGGCTAGGATTTTGGTGATTTTAACAGCGTCTCGTCTTTATGTTCTTTTCCCCCATCCCATTAGATTCAAACAGTGACGAAGAAAGTCCTGGTGGCACCCCCATCAGACGAGGACAGCAATTCCACCAACGCTGTCCTCTCGCTGTTGAATGAGACTGTGACCGAGGCTCCGGAGGAGACCCAGGTGGTCATCAAGAAGGGCCTGGAGTTCAAGGACGGCATGAACGTCTTAGGTGAGTACCTTGTCTTCATCTCCTTGCAGGAGACACCTCTGCTGAGGTCACGTGGCCAGCCTTCCCGGCAGTGCAGCACCCGGGCATCCTGGTTTCCTTCTCAGAAAGCCAGTCGCCCTGCTGTCCTGTAGGTGGAGCAATTGGCTTTCTCTGGGGAGCGATTTGAGGGTAACTGGGATTGAGCTGAGACAAGGGCAGGGGAGAAGGCAGGAGCAATACCACGTAGGGGTGTGGGGACTGGAGTCGGAGGAGGAGAAGGGACTGACTCTCACAGGGCACTTCCCCCGACTTTCTGCCTGGTGTTGGCCAGTCACTTTCTCTGACTCTCCATTTCATGAGGTTACACATCCAAGTGTTTCATTTCTTTCTCTTCTAGCCACCCTTGTGTGAGTCCCAGGACTGTGTAGGCATAGGAGCTTGTCCCGCCCCGGTCCTCACAGTCTGTAAACAAAGGCAGTGCTTTTAGAAGTGGAAAGTGTTAGCGTTGGTGCTAAAAGGAGCTTCTCAAAAGGAGAAGCTTTTGTTTTAACTTTCTGGGATTCCAGGGAGCCCTTTCCCCAAGTGTGGAACCTTCTGAGCATGCCATCACGGGGGTTCTTGGACTCTGCAGTTAGACCAGTTTGGATCCTGTTTGGATCCCTTATGGACCATTCACTGATTATCTAATTGTGGACAGATTCCTCTGTGTCTCGAGATTCATCTGAAAGTGGGCATGGAGTTGGCATTTCTCTTGTAGATCATTGCGAGGATTCAATGAGATTGTGCATGTGGGCCCAGCGGTACGTGCCCTGTGCTTTATCATGCAAGCGGCTCTCATCATTAAAGGTGAGCTGCTCAGTAGGAAAAACCCCCAGAGGATACTCCCCACTCAGTTTACTCCCCAACCACCCCTGGGTCCATTCTCCCCACCATAACTCTGCTAGAATGGTGTCCCCAAGCCGAGACAGAGGGGCATCTGGTCATAAGGTACGAGAAATGGGAAATCTGTGTGGAAGAAATATGCTGATCCATGCAGAGCGAGCTTTCTAAGGATTTGAATGAGAGCCCTTTAGAAAAGATTGAGCTCGCTTTATCATCTAAGAGATCAAATGCCCTTGTCTCTTTGCTAGGGGTGTCAGATAATATACAGGGTGCCCATTTCATGTGAATTTCAGATAAACAACAGATAGTGTTAAAGGGTTATGTCCCAAATATTGCACTGGATATACTTGTATTTAAAAAAAATGCATTCTTTATCTGAAATTCAGATTTCATCTGGGAGTCCTTTTTTCTCTTCTCAGTTTGGTAACCCTACTCCTTACTCGTCCAGAATGGTTGACTCAGCAAGATTGCCCCACCACTAAAAAGTGTCTTTTTCTTTGACCTGGCAGGAAGTGAGAGTGAGGGAAGAGATAAGCAGACCAGGTTACCAGGCAACAGAAGATCAATAAATATTGTTGACAATCAGTGGGAGGCGAGAGGAGGAAGGAGAAAGTGGGAGAGTTCCTCTGAGGAGAAGGATTTGCAAACACCCTCCACATCCAACCTTGAGTGGCTCTTCTTTGCCACTGTCCAGATATCTGTGACCCTTTCAGGCATTCCCAACTCCCCTCGTCCCCCCATGACCCACGGTCAATGCGGCCCCACAGTTTTGTACTGTGGCCATGAGTAACGGGGTCAGGGCTCTGGAGTGAATCATTCAGAAGACTTTTTGTGGTCATTTCCAGGGTCTTGGTGGATTCTGGGAAGTCACCTGACCTTTGGCTGTACTGGGGAGTTTCAACACCATTCAGGACTCACTCAACCCCAGTGACCAAGTCTAAGAGGGCTTTGTTCAAATGAAACCCTGGCTGTTCCAGTGAGTGAGTTCAATGAAGCACTGTTCACAGAGGGAAATGACAGGCTGGCCATGAGTTTCTAAGTGCAGATTGAGGCCCTGGAGAGCTAAGGGAAGTTAGACGGTTGAGAAACTTCCCATTTACAAATCATGGCTGAAATCAGGTTCTTTCCATGATCTTCCAAGGCAGAGATGGTGGCTTTTTTTTTTTTTTTTTTTTTTGGTTTTTGGTTGTTTTTTGGCTTTGGAAAGTCCCGAGGATCAAGCATTGCAATTGTGAAGATAAAAACTCCAGTTCCAGCCTCCCACTTCTTGAAAGACTCATTTCTCTACTCCCCAAACCTCCAGACTACTCTGGGCTTCACTTCAATTCAATCCCAATCACTTAAGTCAACTCCTGTGAGAGATTACTCCTTTCAACATCTCTCTCTCTTATACTCATGGAGATGGACAGTTTCTGCTGACCCTGCCAGGGATGCTATTTTATTCTAGTTCTTTGGGACCTTGAGACCTTGGGCATTTTCTCTTCGAATTTCCAGATGGAATTAACCACGTGACACTAGCTATTCTCAGCCATGATATTCACAGATTATCACTCACCACACACCTAGAAAACTCCTCTCTGTGGGTTTGAGATGAACCTAAATTTGATTTCTTCTGTTACTGCAGAACTAGGTCACTCTAATTCTAGGTCACGCTAATTCTCATTAAGCCTTTGTGTTTATGGCCAAAACTGACTTGTAAGTCACTAGTTAATCTTTCTGGCTAAGAGCTGAAAAGGGGAAATATTAAATATCATGGATTAAGAATTTCAGTGCAAGTGCTAGATTCTTTTTTCTGAAGAAGAGAGGGTCCAGCAAAGGATAGTTGAACAATCTGGGTTGATATATACTTGGTATGAGAAGTGAATGATTTAGGTAACTATGTAAAACGTAAATTCAGAAGTTTGGACAGAAAGAATTTTCCCCTAAGAGAATCAAATCATAATGCTATAATTTACCTTGATATGGCTCAAGACTGTGGGCATAAATGGACACTATAGGAAACTGGATATAATAGGGAGGGGCTAGAAATAAAGTCTGCCAAAAACAAAGTAGGTGTAGGGAAGAGGAAGGGGAGAAAGGGAAGAGTGGATGGCCCATACTGCAGGGCAGAAAATAAGTCAGATGGGCAAGCAAGGGCCTGTTGCCAAGGGAACAATGACATTGGTTTATAGTCCATGCAAGTCATTAGCATTGGAGCCCCAAGATTGGCAGTCACAGATTGGTAGTTGAGGGGCACATGATGACTGGTTATCAGAAATCCAGAGACACCCCACCCGCCACAGGCAGTATGGGGACATCTGTTAGCCATGGAGCACACCCCAGACACTAGGAGAGTCTGGGTGAGACTCCAGGGTGAGATGCTGAGGAAGAGGAGTGGAGGGAGTGATGGCAGAGAGAATTTTCTGGGGAGAGAAAAGCTGGGTCTTGCCTTGGAGGAACTAACATATCAGGCAGGTTTCTAGGACAGATACTCAGAGAATGAGACAAGGGCAACACAGAAATAAGATCAAAGGTTGGCAGTTGGTCTTAGTCCAGGACTTAGTGCAATTTGATGCTGACATCAAGAGGTGGGGACAGGGTTCCCCAGACCCTCCTGGCCTGGGATTAGATCGACCCTGGGAGCTGGGGTGGGGCTGCACTTAGATGGAAGTCAGGTGACATCAAGTAAAAGGAGAAGGGGGCCAAGGGGCTAGGAAATAACAAAGAGTGTATTCTAGTTTTATGATCCTGGAAAAAAAAAAAGGCACACGCAATAAAAAAGAAAGTGTTCTAACCGTTTGGACCGTGGAAAAAATGATGATGAATTAATAAATAACAGGTTAAATCCAAACAAACTGGGTCATCTGGGGTTTCCCAGCTGTTTTGGATTTCTCATTGCTTTCCCTTTGATTTTTCAAGATTTCTTCCTCCTTCTCAAATAAGCAATAGAAAAATAATTTCATGTTTAGGATTTCCCTAGAGGGAAACATATACCAACTATGCATTAATTTGGGAGAACACCAAGCTAATATAGACATAACCCTGGCAAAGACTGAATTGGCTAATTGGTCTCTACTCTTCTAATATTGGCTCCAAGGTTTACATGATAATCCCCAAGTCCCAACAAGCCTTTCTTCGTTAATCTATCTACTAATGGAATCTGCTTACACATGACTTCATAAGTGAGGGGCAGAGGGGAGAGAGAAGAGAGTACTTTTTAGTTTGGAATGAAAATGAATTCATTTTCTCCAAGGAACTAACCTGCTTATAGTTCAACTTGCTTATGTGGAAAATAGTCAGGAAAGCCATAATTATGCAGGGGAAAGGTATTTTCAGTGTGGGACATAATACTTCTGTCTTTTAATGCTTAATTCATAGGGTAGCTGGTGGTGAGAATATGGCTGCATACACAGGGGATGGTTATGAACAAGAAGAAAACACATACTTTATCATTTGTCCTTTTGTGTTCTGTGATTCACCCAACAGGTCTGATAGGGTTTTTCATTGCTTTTGGCATTGCCATGGGGAAGATGGGCGAGCAGGCCAAGTTGATGGTGGAATTCTTCAACATTTTGAATGAAATTGTAATGAAGTTAGTGATCATGATCATGTGGTAAGTGGGTCTGTTCTTACATCATTGTGGTGGGGGTGCGAGGTGGTCGTGGGGTCTCCAAAGGACCCTGAACCCTCCTAGCAGGAAAGAGTGAGCAGGCATGAATCAAGGAAAGACTTCTCTGGAAAGACTTTGAAAAACAGGAATGGAACTCTCTTTTTTGGAACTTTCCATAGATAATGAGCAGGAAAACTGTGAAGCCTGTGGGCCAGATCTTATCTGCCATTTGTTTTGTGTGGCCTGTGAGTTAAGAATGGGTTCTATGTTATTATTTTGGTGAAAAAATCTAGAATATTAATAATCACAATACATGGTTATGCAAAATTCATACTCAGTGCCCATAAATAGTTTTGTTGGGACCCATCCTACCTATTCGCTCATGTACTGTCTAGGGTTGCTTTTGTGCTAAGAGGCAGAGTTGAGTAGTTGTGACCAAGACTGCGTAAGCCGCAAAGCCTAAAAAGTTTACTGTTTGACCCCTTGCTTAAAAAGTTCACCCATCTCTGCCCTGGAGGAAAAGAACACATACATATACACAAAACCAAAAAAACCAAAAACCAGACAAGCTGGAAATATCACTCAGTAATAGTGAATCTGAGCAATATCAGGATACACTATACTAAGATAGGGCCAAGATCCCAAGGATGTGGCATGACCCAGGGTGTGTGGAAGAATCACTTCTCCAGTATTCTGGTGTCCCAAATGAAATGCCTCTTAGATCTGGGTTCTCATGACTCATACAGAAAATGAATAAATAAATAAATAAAAGAGGCAGTTCTCAGGCCATGCAAGAAAAAGTGCCATCACCCAGGATTAAGTGCTCTTAGAAATCTGGTTCCACCCTCTAGTTTTACAGTAGAGAAAGCTGTGGTCCAGAGATACTCAATCTTGATTCTTTAACACTGTCATGATCACCATGATCTTTATGGTTTTCCTTTTATCTGCCAAGAGTCATGAGAGTGCTTCATGCCTCTCAAGTGTAATCCCCACAACCCTGCAAAGACGGTGTTATGGTTCCCAATTGACAGAAAAGGCAACTGAGGTTCAAGGAGGTAAGTTAACTTGCCTAAGATTATATAGCCAGGGAGAAGAGGAGCCGGTGTTTATACCGATATCAAAGTCTTTGGTGTGTACTTGGGTGGGGGTTTTGTTGTTTGAATCATGTGAGTGGTATTGTCTCCACTTCATCTCATGTGTGTTTATGGTCAGTGGTTCTGAAGTCTAGGATGGGCCAGGACAGCATCAGCTTCTTCTCCTTCACAAGGGATCTGTGTCACCTCCAGTTACTGGAAATTTCTCGTGTTCACTATCTACCAGATAGAACGATTTTTACATGTATTCATTTCGGGTCCCTACGATGGTCTTGTATGTCTACCTGGGAATAAAGTAAAACCGCTCTTAGACCAAACGACGTGTGTGTTCTGCTTGCCGCGGGAATTCTGGGTTACAGAGCCCTTCGCTCTGCCTGCTCCAGTCCCCTGCACCTGCCTCCCCAATCCTCCTCCACTTTCCTTCCCCTGAAATTCCATCTGCTTCATCTCTTCTTCCTTTTCTTGGCCCTTACTTCCCACCTTACAAGGGCAACGTCTGTTCCCAACTTGTATTTTATCACCAAGCACAGTGATGTGCCTGTAGTAAATTCCTACTGAAACTTCAGGAACAAGTGGGCTAGCTAAAAGCCCCAGGGTCTCCGATCAAGAAGATGTTCCTCATGACTTTATGAAGCATATTTAATAGTTCTGGTCTGTTCTAATCATTGCTTTATTGACTTTGGAAACACGGAAAAGATTCTCGTACAATAGTGTGTTCTTTTCAATTATTGTATTGATTCTTCAACTTCCCAGGCAAGGCTGGATTTCTAAATATTTCTTTTGTGTGAAGATTTAAAGTCACACACAATGTCATGCTGTAAAAATATTTTAAAATATCTTTTAAGGACTTCTCTGGTGGTCCAGTGATTAAGGCACCGTGCTTCCAATGCAGAGGGCATAGGCTCGATCCCTGGTTGGGGAACTAAGATCCCACATGCGCACGGCCAAAAAAAAATAGTCTTCTGTCTTTTGAATCCATTCTGAGCTTGCTGAGAGTTTAATAAATGGCAATATGCAAAGCTTCCTCCAGCCCACCATTTCTCATGATGTACTCTGCATATAAGTTAAACAAGCAGGGTGACAATATACAGCCTTGACGTTCTCATTTTCCTATTTGGAACCAGTCTGTTGTTCCATGTCCAGTTCTAACTGTTGCTTCCTGACCTGCATACAGGTTTCTCAGGAGGCAGGTCAGGTGGTCTGGTATTCCTATCTCCTTCAGAATTTTCCACAGTTTATTGTGATCCACACAGTGAAAGGCTTTGGGTCTATCTAGTCAAAGCTATAGTTTTTTTCAGTAGTCATGTATGGGTGTGAGAGCTGGACTATAAAGAAAGCTGAGTGCTGAAGAATTGATGCTTTTGAACTGTGGTATTGGAGAAGACTCTTGAGAGTCCCTTGGACTGCAAGGAGATCCAGCCAGTCCATCCTAAAGGAGATCAGTCCTGGGTGTTCATTGGAAGGACTGATGCTGAACTCCAGTACTTTGGCCACCTGATACAAAGAGCTGACTCATTAGAAAAAACCCTGATGTTGGGAAAAACAGAAGGCAGGAGGAGAAGGGGACGACAGAGGATGGGATGCTTAGATGGCATCACCGACTCAATGGACATGGGTCTGGGTAGACTCCGGCAGTTGATGATGGACAGGGAGGCCTGGAGTGCTGCGATTCATGGTGTCGCAAAGAGTCGCACATGACTGAGTGACTGAACTGAACTGAATATGCAAAGCAGAACAGGCCTCTTAGTTTTAAACATTAAAGATCTGCCTTTCCTTCCTAGAATTCCTAGCAGGGTGATCACCCTCACTGTAAATATGCAGCTCAGTTTTCTTTACTATGATGCCCATGATGTGGGTTGTGTATGAAAATTCCTTCCTTCATCCATGCCAGTGTCATTTCCACTGAGCCCCTGAAGCAGGAAGAGTCTTCTAGGAAATCAAATGAGTCATGGGAAAAAGTGTATCCTCCCTTCTTCCCAGGGATGGAGTGGGTGTGGATCAAAATGTTTCCTCTTCACTGAAACCAAAACTCCTAAAGATTTAACATCATATCCCTGGAGATGAAGAGCAATTGTGAGTCAGGAGCAAGGCCTGTGGAATGGTTTCTGACAGCTGTTTGATTACCACATCTAGCCCAACAGTCTGGAGGGTGTAATATGACGTGAGATCTCAATCCTACATATTTATTTCATTCTTCAGCTGCCTTGCCAGCAATTGATAATGATGTGTATAAGAAGGTTCTGGATAAAACAGCCAACCACATCTTATCTGACACCCTCAAAGCTTAAATCATCAGAGTTCTTTTGTAGTCTTCTCTATGCGATAGTAAGAATAGTAATAATAGTTAAAAAACAAATTAGTGCTGCCATATGACCCTACAATCCCCCTCCTGGCCATATACCCCCCCAAAACGTGATCCGATAGGATACATGCACCCCAATGTTCATTGCAGCACTACTTACAGTAGCCGAGACATGGAAGCAACCTAAATGTCCATTGACAGGTGAATGAGCAAAGAAGATACGGACATATGTACAATGGAATATTAGCCATTAAGGAGAATGAAATAATGCCATATGTAGTAATATGGTTGGATCTAGGGATTGTCATGCTGAGTGAAGTAAGTCAGACGGAAAAGGAGAAATATCATATGACATCCGTTATATGTGGGATCTAAAAAGAAATGATACAATTGAACTTATTTACAAAACAGAAACAGACTCACAGCCTTAGAGAATGAACTTGTGGTTCCCAGGGGGAAGAATGGGGGCAAGAGATGGTTAGAGACTTTGGGACAGACCTGTACACATTGTTGTATTTAAAATGAATAACCAACAAGGTCCTACTGTATACACAGGGAATTTTTCTCAGTGTTGTGTGACAGCCTGGATGGGAGGGGAGTTTGCAGGAGAATGCATGTATGTATATGTATGGCTGAGTCCCTTTGCTCTCTCTCTGAAACTGTCATAACATTGCTAATCGGCTATACTCTGATGTAAAATAAAGAGTTGTTTCAAAATTTTAGAAAAGAGTAGTAATAATAGCACAAAGCATCATTGAGGAGATTGCTATTAATCTAACAATGCTAGCGTGTGATGTGTTAGTCACTCAGTCGTGTCCAACTCTTTGCGACCCCCTGGACTGTAGCCCACCAGGCTCCTCTGTCCCTGGGATTTCTCAAGCAAGAACACTGGAGTGGGTTGCCATTTCCTTCTCCAGGGGATCTTCCTGACCCAGGGATGGAACCCGTGTCTTCTGCATTGCAAGCAGATTCTTTACTGTCTGAGCCACTAGGATATTAAATTAATAACAGAATTATTAAATTCTTGCTATATATTCAGCACTTTTTCAATTACTCTCCTGTATCTATTATTGAGAAGGTAATAATTATTATAATTATTATTTTAGGTCATAACTAAGATTTTCCAAATTCCTGCTACATGCCTAATACTGTTCCAGAATTTTACACACGTTGACTCTTTTATTTGTCACAATAAGACCTAGTGAAAGTGCTGCACTCAATATGCCGACAAATCTGGAAAACTCAGCAGTGGCCACAGGACTGGGAAAGGTCAGTTTTCATTCCAATCCCAAAGAAAGGCAATGCCAAAAAATGTTCAAACTACTGCACAGTTATACTCATCTAGCAAAGTAAAGCTGAAAATTCTCCAAGCCAGGCTTTAACAGTACGTGAACCGGGAACTTCCAGATGTTCAAGCTGGATTTAGAAAAGGCAGAGGAACCAGAGATCAAATTGCCAACATCTGCTGGATCATTGAAAAAGTGAGAAAGTTCAAGGAAAACATCTACTTCTGCTTTATTGACTACACCAAAGCTTTTGACTGTGTGGATCACAACAAACTATGGAAGATTCTTAAAGAGATGGGAATACTAGACCACCTGACCTGCCTGCTGAGAAATCTGTATCCTCGTCAAGAAGCAGCAGTTAGAACTGGACATGGAACAGACTGGTTCCAAATAGGAAAAGGAGTACGTCAAGGCTGTATATTGTTACCCTGCTTATTTAACTTCTATGCAGAGTACATCATGAGAAATGCCAGGCTGGATGAAGCACAAGCTGGAATCAAGATTGCTGGGAGAAATATCAATAACCTCAGATACACAGATGACAACCCTCTTATGGCAGAAAGCGAAGAAGAACTGAAGAGCCTCTTGATGAAAGTGAAAGAGGAGAGTGAAAAAGTTGGCTTAAAACTCAACATTCAGAAAACTAAGATCATGGCCTCTGGTCCCATCACTTCATGGGGAATAGATGGGGAAACAATGGAAACAGTGAGAGACTTTATTTTTGGGCTCCAAAATCACTGCAGATGGTGAATGCAGCCATGAAATTAAAAGATGCTTGCTCCTTTGAAGAAAAGCTATGACCATCCTAGACACCATATTAAAAAGCAGAGACATTACTTTACCAACAAAGGGTCTGTCTAGTCAAAACTATGGTTTTTCCAGTAGTCATGTATAGATGGGAGAGTTGGACTATAAAGAAAGCTGAGTGCTGAAGAATTCATGCTTTTGAATTGTGGTGTTGGAGAAGACTCTTGAGAGTCCCTTGGACTGCAAGGAGATCCAACCCGTCCATCCTAAAGGAAATCAGTCCTGAATATTCATTGGAAGGACTGATGGTGAAGCTGAAACTCCAATACTTTGGCCACCTGATACGAAGAACTGACTCATTGGAAAAGACCTTGACGCTGAGAAAGACTGAAGGCAGGAGGAGAAGGGACAACAGAGGATGAGATGATTGGATGGCATCACGGATGTGATGGACATGAGTTTGAGCAGGCTCTGGGAGTTGGTGATGGACAGGGAGGCCTGGCGTGCTGCGATTCATGGGGTCACAAAGAGTTGGACACGACTGAGAGACTGAACTGAACTGAAGACCTACCCAAAATAGGCACTTTGGTGAACCTCATTTTCCAGATGAGAAAACCATGCACACTGGTTAGCTTGCCCAGTGTTGCATGGCCTTAGTAATGGGAATTATAGAAAACTGTTAGTAAACTCAACTTCTATTTGAACCTGGGATCTTCCTCTTATGAGCTGAGTGACGTTAGGCAAGTTAGATGCACTCTGCACTCCTCATCTTGACCTGCGAGATAGATTGATCATAGAATCCACATCATAGGGTTGCTGTGAGAATTGAGTGAAATTGTGACAAATAGTTGTGGAGCGGTTCCTGTGTGCTGGGACCCGGCTAAGCATTTTACATGAACTCGTATTGTCATTAGGGCTTCCTGGTGGCTCAGGGGGCTTCTCTTGTGGCTCAGCTGGTACAGAATCTGCCTGCAAGGCAGGAGAACTGGGTTCGATCCCTGAGTTGGGAAGATCCCCTGGAGAAGGGAAAGGCTACCCACTCTAGTGCTCTGGTCTGGAGAATTCCATGGACTGTATAGTCTCAGTTCAGTTCACTGTATAGTCTATAGGGTCACAAAGAGTTGGGCATGACTGAGCGACTTTCTCTTAACTGGTGGCCCAGCAGTAAGAATCTGTCTGCATGAGGCAAAGGAGATGTGGGTCCAATTCCTGGATCAGAAAGATCCTCTGGAGGAGGGCATGGCAACCCACTCCAGTAATCTTACCTGGAGAATCCCAGGGACAGAGGAATCTGGTGAGCTACAGTCCATAGCGTCGCAAAGAGTTAGATATGACTAAAGTGACTAAACACGCTCGCAGGCACAATATTGTTATTATATTGTAATTACCATTAGAATCAATTCAATTCATAACCTCTGTTTCTCTGTGCTCATGAATTCCTTAAGAAGCCTGCAAAGCCCTCTGAATCACTGAAAGTAAAGAAAGAAAAACTCTTAATTTCGGTGTGATTTTCATATCCTCGTTTTTTGCAGAGTGCTTTAAAACATTTTTTCTCAAAATCTGCAAAACATGTAGAATGTAAAACTTTTCCTAATCTCACCACCGTAGAAACATACAGTAAGAAGTGAACTCTCTCCTCACTGTTTCAACTCTCTCTCTCAGTTAACCCACTACCACCACCATCCATCCACCCCCGATCCAGCCACCCACCCAACCATCCATTCATTCTTTCACTTCCAAAATACTTTTGAGCATGTCTTCTCTGCCAACAACAATGTTAGGCTCTAGTGATGTAATGGAGCCTGGAGGCTCCATGAACTGGCTTTCACTCTGTCCTGATAAAAAGTTCTAACCTCCATATGGTAACTCTCAGAAAAAGTGACTTTTTGGATAGCCAGAACCTCACCCAAAGTAAAATGGGAAAATGGAGATTTGTGTTTTTTCCTTACCCTGAATTCAGACAGCACCTTGGGTAATTTTTGGAATGTTTATCTTTATTGACGAGCTCTTCCACCTCTTGAGTTCTCTTGAAATCTGCCCCAAACTGGTAGACCGGTGTTGTTATTGGCAACATGTGGGACAGAACCACAGTGACTTCAGGGCAGGACTGAGAAAGTCCCTCCACTTATCTCTAACCACTCCAAGCATCTGGTCCACCATCTGTCCTGTCTTTGAAAGTCCCCGGTTAATCATTTTAGTGGGTTGAAACTGGAAGCCTAGAATAAGTTGCAGCAAAATAAAGGAAATAGTTTCCAAAGACTAATCAAGGAATATCTGTATTTCAGCCATTGCAGATCAGATTTTATTGCTGAAAACAGTGATTTCTAAATACATCAGAATGACCTGGGGAACTTGTTTGAGGTATAAATGCCCCAAGGCTGCTGCTGCTGCTGTTGCTAAGTCGCTTCAGTCGTGTCCGACCCTGTGCGACCCCATAGATGGCAGCCCACCAGGCTCCCCCGTCCCTGGGATTCTCCAGGCAAGAACACTGGAGTGGGTTGCCATTTCCTTCTCCAATGCATGAAAGTGAAAAGTGAAAGTGGCTAGCTCTGGGAAATTCTAACTCAGTCGCTATGTGGTGGGTCCAGGGAATCCATGTTGTTTCAGGCAGGCCAGGTGATTTGGAGGCAGGAGTCTGTGGTTACACGGACTGAGACTGGGGTACGTTAGTGCTGTGTATGAGCCTGTTTGTGGAGTAGAGAGCAGACCTTGGTGAGAACCTTAAGATAACAAGAGCTGAGGTGTGAAGTGGGTGAGGAAGGAAAGGGTGATGCAGCAGTAAGAAAAAGATGCCGCAGGTCAGTCCTGGATGAATCAATGGCTTTGAAAATGCTGCCCAGAGCTGAGGTTACAGCCAGTTTCAGGGCAGCATCGGAGCCATTCCCTCCGCCAACTCTGTAGTCATATCCTTCTGATTTAGAAACTGCTGGGCATCACTTGGCTTTAGAAACCTCACAAGAGTTCTCAGCCTCTTCATGCACTTTGGTTTATGGCTTTGGTTGTTTGCTTCATCCCTTTAAGTGGTGATCTTGAGCACTTGCTCATAAAATCATCTGTAGTTGGGTTGGCAGTAGCCTGTGAGATACCTTGAAGTGAAAGTGAAAGTCACTCAGTCATGTCTGACTCTTTGTGACTCCAGGGACTATAGCCTGCCAGGCTCCGCTGTCCTTGGAATTCTCCAGGCCAGAATACTAGAGTGGGTAGCCATCTCCTTCTCCAGGGGATCGTCCCAACCCAGGGGTCGAACCCAGTTCTCCCATATTGCAGGCTGATTCTTTACCAGCTGAGGCACCAAGGAAGCCTTAGAAAGTCTCTTTTAACTCAGACTTGACTCATTCAGCATGGTGATGAGGGGACATGGAGTAGATGTGTGGAAACAGAACATGCAAGAGACGCCTGCATCAGGGGGATTCCCCATGGCTGAGTGGGTAAAGAATCTGCTTGCAATGCAGGAGACACAGGAGCTGTGGGTTCAGTCACTGGGCTGGGAAGATCCCCTGAAGAAGGAAATAGGAACCCACTCCAGTATTTTCACCTGAAAAATCCTATTGGCAGAGAAGCCTGGCAGGCCACAGTTCACAGGGTCGAAAAGAGTTGGACGTGATTGAGCGGCTAAGCATGCACACCTGTGTCAGCAATCAGAGAACTAATGGTGCTGACAGGGATTGGTGGGGGGCAGGACTTCTGATAGTGTGTACATATATGCAAGTTCAAAAATGTAATCACCGACTTCCCTGGTGGACCAGTGATTAGGATTTTGCCTTCCAATGCCAGAGGTGCAGTTTTGATCCCCTTCCCTGGTGGCTCAGATGGTAAAATGTCTGCCTATAATGCAGGAGACCTGGGTTCAATCCCTGGGTCGGGAAGATCTCCTGGAGAAGAGAAAGGCTACCCACTCCAGTATTCTTGCCTGGAAAATCCCGTGGACGGAAGAGCCTGGTAGACTACAGTCCATGGTGTTACAAAGAGTCAGACACGACTGAGCGACTTCACCTTCCTTCCTTCCTTGGGGAGCTGAGATCCCACATGCCTTGTGGCCAAAAAGCCAAGGCATAAAACAGAAGCAGTATTGTGATACATTCAGTAAAGACTTAAAAAAAAAAAAAAAAACTTAAAAAAAAAGGAAACCTAATTCTCACAGCAATCCCATGAGGTTGTAGTTAGCCTCTCTAAGCCTTGACTTGCACATCTTTAAAATGGAAATAAGTCACCAACCAAGGTCATAGAGCTGGTAAATGGCTGGACAACCTCCACGTCTCGTGTAATTGCGAATATGACTCTCATCTACTCCTCATGGCTTTGCTTTAACCCAGAAAGTGCTTGCTTGCTCCAAACAAAATGGATAGAACAAAACCCACCAAATCTGCTCACTGACCTTCTCTTTTTTCTGACTCCCCTCCCGCACCTGGGAGCCTGACTTCATTTGCCCCACAGTCTTTCTTTCAAATATATTCATAATTCTTAATAAGGTGGCAGTGTTCCCACAGACATGTTCATTTCAGTCAGAAGTATCACAGGCTGAACAATTTCATGCTCCAACACCAGCAGGTTAAGCAGTGGGGGTGTTGCCAAACATGTGAAAAGCATACTCAAGGTAAGAGAGAAAGAACATGGTTGGCTGAATGAAGAGTGAGGATGATGGTAGATTTTTTCCAAGCACACTATAAAATAGTATAGACACAGAAAATAAGTTTTTCTTAGGATAGATTGATAGGTGGCAAATGGTTTGCTTCTGTACAAAAAGCTACAACTGCTCCTTCAAGGAAGTGGTTTGGTGGGTAGAGATGAAAACCCCCAGTGGTAGTGTTTCACAGATCTGAGATTATTCTCCTCCCCCTCTTTCCTGGTTTCATGATCTTGGGCCTGACTTTTCCGAACCTCAATTTCCTCATTTGCCAAACAGCCATAATGAAATCTTGGTTTTAGGGTTGTGGTAAGAATTAAATGTGTGGATGTCTCCCCATAATACTTGAAATACGATGAGTGGCAGCCAGCATTCTTGTTGGAATAAGTATGGAAAGAAACACTTTCAAACTTGGAAGTGATAAAATCACGTTTCTCTAAACATGCTCTTTGGCTCATATGATTTTCTTGTTTGGGCAGCTCTCTCTCTCTTTCTCTAAATTCCTTCCAGGCCAAAAACAAAGCACAGTTTACAAACACCAGTGTTCATAAATTGATGAAACTCGGATGAGTTTTCTGGGAAGCTCTAGATTTATTCTCAATTTTCGGGAAAGATATGGAATAGAGAAGTCAAACAAGATTATTAAAGATGTAACTTGGGTGTCTCTTAACTTTAAGCATGGTGCTTACTTAAGAGGTGGTAAAACTTGTCTCCTCTAGCCCTAAAAAATTACCTGAGCAACAAAGTTTATCTTGGGATTTTTCATCAGAGCAGGAGCCACTGGGTCCATAGAAAAGATTTCAGATAATGTGGCTAGTCAGAAGCAAAATATAGTATGTATTGAATCTCCTGGTCCTCTTTTGTAAACACTCTTTGTACAGAAATGTGGAGAGTTTTCCTCAGGGTACGGTACCTAGGAGGGCCCAGATTTTAAATTCTAAATCCCATCACCAGCTCTTTCATGCTTTTTCTTTTCTATTTTTCAGGTACTCTCCCCTGGGTATTGCCTGCCTAATCTGTGGGAAGATCATTGCAATCAAGGACTTAGAAGTGGTTGCTAGGCAACTGGGGATGTACATGATCACGGTGATTGTCGGCCTCATCATCCATGGGGGGATCTTTCTCCCCTTGATTTACTTTCTAGTGACCAGGAAAAACCCTTTCTCCTTTTTTGCTGGCATTTTCCAAGCTTGGATCACTGCCCTGGGTACCGCTTCCAGGTAGAGAACACAAGAAATCACCGTTTCTCTCTGCTCGATCCTTTAACTTCTTTGCCACTCCTTTTTCAAAATCTTCCCATCACAGTATTCAATGAGAACACTTTTCACATATTATTAAAATATTTTTGAAGAAGCAGAACACTGTAGATTCTTGAATCCTTTTAGGAACTTTTGATTTTTTTGCTGAACTTTTTGCTGGTATGCTGCTGTCTTGGAACTATGATCTCATATAACATTTCCCAGGTGAATGCATATGGTTCATCTTTAGGCATAATTTGGCACATATAGCATTAGGGAAAAGTGTTAGTAGCGCAGTCATGTCTGATTCTTTGTGACCCCATGGACTGTAGCCTGTCAGTCTCCTCTATCCATGGTATTCCCCAGGCAAGAATATTGGAGTGGGTAGCCATTCCCTTCTTTAAGAGATCTTCCCAACAGAGGGATTGAACCAGGGTCTCCCGCATTGCAGGCAGATTCATTATGATCTGAGCCACAGGGAAGCACAGATAGCATTAGTTCAGCTTTAAATGTTTTCCAAAAGGGTGTAACAGGATGCTATTTTATTTAAGAAATTCTCTCACCTGTGATTTGAAAAATGCTATTACAGCATATCACTCTAGAGTAATTTTTCAAGAATAAGAAAAAAAGGTTTTGCAGGATGAATGGTAGGTTAGGTGAGATTTTTCAAACAAACTGGAAATCAGACAAGTCTTTGAACCTGTAATGGACTATTCAGTCCCATTGATTTTGAGGAAAGTCAGGTTGGTATTGATTTGACTTAACATTGACGAAGAGTTGGTTCCTTCTTCGTTACCTAGTTCCAGTGCCTCAGAAGCCAGTGAGGGCTCCAGAGATATGCAGACCGAAAAAGCAAAAACTCTTCTTCCTTGGACTGAATTTAGCAAAAACAAACCAACAAATCAACAAAAACAAGTACATAAGAAACACCAAGCAATGTAGAATTTCCAAGACTAAAAGAGCTTTATTCTCTCAGCCTGCAATATTCGCTTTTATTTCTGCACATGTGTCCTTGGTTCACGAAACAGAGACTGAGGCCATAAAGTAGGTGGCAGGGAGACAGACAGACTCTGCAACCCACAGCCCAGGGTGATCGCTGGAGTCACAGGTTGGCAGGTCCTTGTTACAGAGCCCAGGACCACGCTCCGCCAGGGAGGCAGCTACTCTGTGACACAGGGAAACTGCTGCTCCTGAACTACTGAGCAGGCCATCAGGTTTTTCTTAAGTTACATAATAGGCCCATAGTGGTGATGCCTAGGAAGCCAAATTATATTTCCAGCTTGCAAATCAATGAGAAGTTTGGCCTAGTAGAATGGAAGGTTTCAGAAAAAGTGAAAATATATTCAGTCTGGGAGATCTAGATTCTGCATTTGGTTTCCCAAGACGAAGGAAAGTACTCCAAAATTTTCTTTTTCCTTCTTGGTCCTATAAATTTCTTATGGTTAAAGAGTTCTATCCATAAAAATCCTGTCTTTTTAGTGGAAAAGTTAACTTTTTTTCAAAAATAAAGCAATCAGGTTTAGTTTCATTTCTGTTTTCTGGTTATGAGCATGATGTTTTCTCATTATGAACAAGTTCAGACAGTGAATAAAAGTTTGGAGAAAAAACAGGCATCACCACTGATACTTAAGTAGTAACATTTTAATTAATCTTTACAGTTATGTACATTTCCATTTCGTATTATATGCAGATATTGTACATTGCTAAAGTGAGTTGAGAAGATCCCTTGCAGAAGGAAATAGCAACCCACTCCCGTATTCTTGCCTGGGAAGTCCCATGGACAGAGGAGCCTGGCGGGCTACAGCTCATGGGGTTGCAAAAGAGTAGGTCCACAACTTAGTGACTAAACCAAAAACAACAAAATTTTCACTGGTCAACATATCATAAGAGTTATGTTATATCTGTTAATATAGCTCTTACTATAACTATATTTCTATTACTACTATTTTTAAACTTCATAATAATATACTGTATGTACTATAAAACAACCCCATCCCAAATGTATATTTAAGCCTTGTATATTGAATAGAGCTGTGACACGCAGCATTGTAAATACATCTCTGCAAGGATGTCTGATGATCTCCTCAGGATAAATTTTGAGTTTCTGAATCTGCTGGTAAGCCCATTGATGGTTTTGAAGCATATTACCAGATTACTATTTGGAAAAGTACGTTGGTTTATGTCCCTGCTAACTGGGGACATAAAAGCAGTCATTTTAACACTTTCCAAACCTATTGGTGAAAAGTGATCTCACTGAATTTGCATTACTCTGATTACTGGGGAGGGAAAACATCTTTTTGTGTTCTTTTTGATCATCCTTCCCTCCCCTCCCCTGCCCTGTGAATTGTTTGTGAGCTTACTTTCCTGTTGGGGTATTTATCCTTTCCTGATTGGTTTTCAGCTCTCTTCATGTATAAAGATATCAACTTATGTATCATATGTTGCAAATAATGCCCCTCTTCACTTGATATTTGTCTTAATATTTTACTGTGCTTTGTATCACTAGCAGGTTTTAATTTGTGGAGCTTCCCCCACGGCTCAGTGATGAAAAGAATCTCCCTGCGGTACAGGAAACACAGGCTTGATCCCTGGGTCAGGAAGATCCCCTGGAGAAGGGCATGGCAACCCACTCCAGTATTCTTGCCAGGAAAACTGCATGGATAGAGGAGCCTGGCGGGCTACAGTCCATAGTGTTGCAAAGAGTTGGACATGACTGAAGCAACTGAGCACAAAGCCATCAATCTTTTTCTTTAGTATTTAAAATTTTGACTTTGCTTAGGAATATCTTTTCCACCAAAAGTTGTAAAATATTACTTTATGTTTTCTTCCAGTGCCATTATGGTTTTGACTATCTCAAAATATTATTATCTTTTCTTTTGAATGACTAGACAATTCTCCTAGTCCCTTTATACGACAAAGGTAAATCTTAAAATCATTGGGAAAACCCGAAATTATATCTAAATCAAAGACAAATTCTTGGGTTATCTGACCAAGACCACAAACATTAGATGCATTTCTCCCCTTTTACCTTGTATTTTATCTGAAAAAAGAATATGGTTTTAATCTTTGGTTAAAATGTGGCTTTTGCCCGGATGTAGAAAATCCCATGGACAGAGGAGCCTGGTGGGCTGCAGTCCATGGGGTCGCTAAGAGTCGGACATGACTGAGTGACTTCACTTTTCACTTTCATGCATTGGAGAAGAAAATGGCACCCCACTCTGGTATTCTTGCCTGGAGAATCCCAGGGACGGAGGAGCCCGGTGGGCTACCATCTATGGGGTCGTACAGAGTTGGACACGACTGAAGCGACTTAGCAGCAGCAGCAGAATTTCTTTTATTTTCTTTTTAAAGTCACGGTGGCAGGGGTCATGTACTGAGAATTAACTCAAGGTTTCTTTCCCATTATGACCACAAGGGAAAAGCCCCAGGGACACAGTTAAATACACTTTCTACCTCCTCAGACCTTGGCCTGTATGGGACATAGAGGGGAGGTTTGGCCCCATTTTCTCAATAGGCACAGGGGCTGGTGTCAGGGCAGCTGGGTTGCAGTAGGGGGTGGCCTGGGACACATCTCTCTGCATCCCTCTGACCTCAGTGCCTGCTGTTAAAACTAATCTGGATAAAAAAACAAGAAAATTATATCTAAATCATATGACCATGGAGGCAGGAGCCAAAAAAAAAACAAACCCACAATGTCAGAATGTCAGCCTGTCAATGCAAGAAAGAGTTAAAATTCTCAAATCCTAATTTGGACTGATGGGGTACATATGAATTTTTAAGACACAAAGCATATCCCCTAGTGGCAGTAAGAATATTTTCATGCCTCACCAGTTGTGTTCCTCAGTCTCTTGAATTGTCTAAAGACCCTTTGATGACAGTGTGGGGAAATGAATGCAGTAATAATAGTGGATATATTCCAGTTGTCCCAGCAGTGTCCTTAGATTCACACCAGTGAGAATCTAGCTGCCCACAGCAGCTATGCTGCCATTTCAGACCAATCATGGTGTCCTGGTGACATCAAAGGATCTTAGAAAGGGGCTGGGGGTGTGGGAGAGGAATAAAGGACATTAGGTGAAAGTGAGGGAATTAGCTGCTCCCTTACATTCGACTCTTTGTGACCCCATGGACTGTAGCCCACCGGGCTTCTGTGTCCATGGAATTCTCTAGGCAAGAATACTGGAGTGAGTTGCCATTCCCTTTCCAGGGGATCTTCCCCGCCTAGGGATCCAACCTGGGTCTCCTGCGTTGCAGGCAGATTCTTTGCCATCTGAGCCACCAGGGAAGCCAAAGGACGCTAACTTCTCTTGAAATAGCTGGGGCAGCAAGCCAGGTACAACAACACTCCCATATGTAAATGAGGCCAGACCCCAACCTTTTCCCTGGGTTCCTAGGGCTTTTTAAATGAGAGGTCTCCAAACATCCATAACTTTCTCCACCTAAAGCCAAAGAGGAGCCATGAGACAGACCCCTGACCTGAAATCACAAAGAATGGTTCAGTAAGATGACTCTGGCTACTCTAGGTTGTTAATAGGGCTTGTGGGTCTATGGAATGTTAAGGTGCAGATTTACGAGACCCTAAGTTTGGAGCTTCAGGGTCCTTGGTTCTGAGTTGGTCCTGGAATCTGCATTTTGTTTATCATGCCTGACACTGACGGTCCTCTTCCACTCTGAGAAACCGAGACCTTTGCAAGTGTCTTTGTCCAGCCCTAATCCTGACAAGTAGGAGGGAACCATGACTAAGGCTATAATGACAAGAAGACAAATGTGCCATCCACACTAGGGGTTTCTCTCAAGTCAGTTTGCTAAAGTTTGAATAAGAAAAAAGAGAATGGCTCACAAGGTATTCCCATGGCAGTTGGAATGTTCTGCGTCACTTTCCATGTTCATTAAACTTTGAAGCAAATCCACTTGCCCTCCCATCACCTCTGTCCACATGGAAATAAAAAGTCTGGCTTTCAGCGACTCTTACTCTCGTAGGTCTCCTCTTTTAGAAGACACCAAACATGGCAGGGGTTCTGGCCTTTGAGAATGATTCCTAAGGTCATGAATTTGCATCCCACGCCTGGGAGGAGTAGGAGTGAAGTCACTCCACATTGGGTCTTTGATTAGCTACAGAGCTTTCCTGCCCTATGTCATAGGAGAGACTCTAGAGTTGGCAATGACAATTTATCAGGGAGTTGGAATGTCTGTGAGGATCCCCAGGAAATTGGAAAATTCTGAAAGAGATGGGGATACCAGACCACCTGACCTGCCTCTTGAGAAACCTATATGCAGGTCAGGAAACAACAGTTAGAACTGGACATGGAACAACAGACTGGTTCCAAATAGGAAAAGGAGTACATCAAGGCTGTGTCTTGTCACCCTGCTTATTTAACTTCTATGCAGAGTACATCATGAGAAACGCTGGGCTGGAAGAAGCTCAAGCTGGAATCAAGATTGCTGGGAGAAATATCGATAACCTCAGATATGCAGATGACACCACCCTTATGGCAGAAAGTGAAGAGGAACTAAAAAGCCTCTTGATGAAAGTGAAAGTGGAGAGTGAAAAGGTTGGCTTAAAGCTCAACATTCAGAAAATGAAGATCATGGCATCTGGTCCCATCACTTCATGGGAAATAGATGAGGAAACAGTGGAAACAGTGTCAGACTTTATCTTTTTGGGCTCCAAAATCACTGCAGATGGTGACTGCAGCCATGAAATTAAAAGATGCTTACTCCTTGGAAGGAAAGTTATGACCAACCTAGATAGCATATTCAAAAGCAGAGACATTACTTTGCCAAGAAAGGTCCGTCTAGTCAAGGCTATGGTTTTTCCAGTGGTCATGTATGGATGTGAGAGTTGGACTGTGAAGAAGGCTGAGAGCCGAAGAATTGATGCTTTTGAACTGTGGTGTTGGAGAAGACTCTTGAGAGTCCCTTGGACTTCAAGGAGATCCAACCAGTCCATTCTAAAGATCAGCCCTGGGTGTTCTTTGGAAGGAATGATGCTAAAGCTGAAACTCCAGTACTCTGGCCACCTCATGTGAAGAGTTGACTCATTAGAAAAGACTCTGATGCTGGGAGGGATTGGGGGCAGGAGGAGAAGGGGATGACAGAGGATGAGATGGCTGGATGGCATCACTGACTCGATGTATCTGAGTCTGAGTGAACTCCGGGAGTTGTTGATGACCAGGGAGGCCTGGCGTGCTGCGATTCATGGGGTCGCAAAGAGGTGGACACGACTGAGTGACTGAACTGAACTGAACTGAACTGGATTCTTGCTGAATGGTGCTTGCCATATTTGTCCAGCTTTCTCAAAATTAGCAAGCCGGCTCAGGGCAATTCCCAGGGGCTGGGTACAACCCATGTAGTTAATCTTGTTGGAAACAGTGTTTTAGCATAAAATTATGGGTCATTCAAACATTCCTCATTCTGTCTTACTATTAGTAGCTGAACCTTTTCCTTACCTTTATTTTGCAGCCCCAATTAATGTGGGCAATCACACAGGTTTTGAATATTTAATCCAAGATGAAAACAGGGACCAAAGGGAAAGGAGAACTTGAAGCTCTGAGTAGATCTCAAAAACTAGAACCAACAAAAATATTTTGCTACCTAATTAGCATCTTAATAAGATTGAATGTGAGCCTCCAAATCAAGGGGTTTTTTGTTTGTTTCTGTTTTGTTTTTTTGTTTTGCTTTATTGCTAGAATTGAAATTTATTTGAATTTAAAACATTTTTTACTGGAGTACAGAGCTCTATTCAATACTGTGTAATGGCCTATATGGCAAATTGATGGGTTTTAATTTAGTTCTAGATGCTGCTTTTTTCAAGTCACATTGCTTGACTGCAACAAAGAACAAAAGCTTTGTGGTGGCATTTCAGACGGTGCTTTGTCCTGCTTCTCTAAAGTGGACACAACTCTCGCCTCTCTTGTCCCTTAGTGCCGGAACTTTGCCCGTCACCTTCCGCTGCTTGGAAGAAAATCTGGGGATCGATAAGCGTGTGACTAGATTTGTCCTGCCAGTCGGAGCGACCATTAACATGGATGGCACGGCCCTTTATGAAGCGGTGGCTGCCATCTTCATAGCCCAAATGAATGGCGTCGTCCTAGATGGAGGCCAGATTGTGACCGTAAGGTGAGTGACGTGGGTGGGATGAAGCACTGAAACAATCCTTTACCCTTTTGTCCCTTCCACAGTAATTCCATTTCACAAGGGCCACTTCAGTTTCAGTTATCCGGGTAGAAGGATGGTGAAAGACGTGAAAGAGCAGAGGAATTATTGGCAAGCTCAAAGGGAAGATGGGAAGAGGAATTAAGCAGGCTCACTCTAATGTCTTCTGTTTGTATTGCCTATGTGAAATTGCTTCAGAAATTTGATATTGATTGATTTTTAACCATCGTGTGATGTTCCAAGACAGTTACTTCTATATTTAATAGATGAAGAAGCATAGGCTTCAGGAGCTCGGTAGTTTGTCTGAAGATGTAATACCATCAGTAATGAGCCAGAAGGGCTGTTACTGGGACCTGCATCAACTGACTCTGGATCCAGTTTTTCTTAAAATATGCTCCCTTCAGCTTTCCAGGGAATGACAGCATAACTGATAAAGTACTTGGAGGAAGAGATTCCTCAATACAGCACGTAACATTTTATTACAAATAAATAGTAATTTTTTTTGTTTTTGCTAAAGTCATTTTACCTATGTATTTATCATTTTTAAAAATTCAGAAAGAACACTTTTCCAAAATGTCATTAAAGACATATCGCTTCTCTGCAGACTTAAAGATCACACCTACTTGTATGTATTAGTTTATCTAATCCTCACAACCATCCTAGGAGGTATGTACTTGTCTCAGTCAGCTCAGGCTGTGTAACAAAATACCACAGACTATTTGGCTCAAACAGAAGATGTTTATTTCTTATAGTTCTGGAGGATGGGAAGTCCAAGATTAAGGTGCCAGTGGGTTCAGCTCCTGAAGAATGTCCTCTTCCAGATTTGCAAATAACCACCTTCTAGATGCTCACTTACATGGCCTTGCCTTGGTACCTGGAGAGAGACAGCAAGTTCTATTATGTCTCCTCTTACAAGGACACGAATCTCACCATGAAAACTCTACCTTCATGACCAAGGCTCCATCTCCAAGTACCATCACACTGGAGATTAGGGCTTCAACAGATGAATCTGGGGAGGACGCACCTCAACCTATAGCAGTACTGTAAAGGAGGCTCAATTTCAAATAATGGGACAATAATCACAAATTCTAGGTTGGTTGAGAGCACTGTGCCTGATATATAGTCACCTGTCAATAAATCTTAGCTACTAGTATTATGACTATTATTGATGCCTAATCAAATACAGTGCTCCTAGCACATGACAGAAAAAGGTGACAGTGATATAGTGAGTAACATGATGTCACTCAGTGGAAAACATGCTTTATGTCAAATTATCAAGCCTTCTAAGTCATGTCCTGACATGTCCTGTGTACAGGACTGCCAACCTCCCTTCCTTTTAAATTCAAAGACAAACCAACCTCCCTTACTTTAAAATTCAAAGACAAATGGGGCTTTTTAATGTCTCTGAAGTCTCCCATTAATGAAGCAACCATGCTTCCCATCAAGCTCACATCATTAGATGAGAACTTGCAGATCACACCAGGTGATTGAGATTATGCTTGAATTATTTAAATTTACCCTTTATTTTAATAATGATAGTACCGAGAATCTTCACAGGACAAAGGATAAAGTTGGCCAAATATATTTAATAGTGGTGCCTCTGACAAGTTCAATCAAATCCGCTGTTTGTAGACGTCACAAGGGCTATCTGGGAAACACCTCCCCCCCAAGGAGTATATGTAGTTCATATACTCCGTATGTAGTATATGTATATTTAGTATATGTAGTTAGGTAGTTTCCTGGCTGCTACTTAGTATATGTAGTATATGTAATTCCAATTTAGTCAGAGAAAAATAGCCAAGTCTAGCTTCATTCCTGTGCCTCCAAGTACATTTCTCATCTTCTCATTTCCCTGCATGTAGCAAAACAGTGGCCAGGAATTCTTAGCAAATTTGTTAAGTCTTAGAGTTCAATGTGCGGAGAAGGCAATGGCACCCCACTCCAGTACTCTTGCCTGGAGAATCCCATGGATGGAGGAGCCTGGTGGGCTGCAGTCCATGGGGTCGCTAAGAGTCGGACACGACTGAGCGACTTCACTTTCACGTTTCACTTTCATGCATTGGAGAAGGAAATGGCAACCCACTCCAGGGTTCTTGCCTGGAGAATCCCAGGGACTGGGGAGCCTGGTGGGCTGCTGTCTGTGGAGTCGCACAGAGTCGGACACGACAGATGTGACTTAGCAGCAGCAGTAGCAGAGTTCAATGTGAGGAGGGATCAAGAGACATAAAAAGGCAGCATGGCATTGGAATCGAGTAGACGAGTGCTCATATCCCAGCAGACCATGTTCAGCTGAGTGACCCTAAGTTTCTCCACCCATCCAGTTGGTGGTACAACCAGATGTACCTTGCAGGGTTACTGTGAGGTTCTGCTGCAATTAATGTGTGTGTGGTGTCTTGTACAACATCCAAAAACCAGCCAGAGGAGTGAGCCAGAGGAGCGGAAGGACGTGAAAATCGGGAAGGGATAAAGAGAGGGAAGATCTCCGCCCAGGGGCTGTTGCAGGGCTTAGAGTTCCACAGGCACCCTGCCTATGTTCGGGCCAGGAAATGACTGAGATGGAGGAACAGAAAGAGAGCCAGCTTCCAGGAAGATTTCTTTATAGAAGTTTGTCTCACACAACCAAGGGGTAACAAGACAACGTGGCCACAGCACCCAGGGATGTGCAAGAGTGACTCACAGAACAGAAGCAACTGAGGTTGCAAGCAAAACAGCCTCAGCCAAGACTGCTAGAACTTAGGAAGTTCCCCTTCCCTGGTGTGTTCTATCCATGTTGGGGAAATGGCTGAGAATTCCCACCTGCCAGCTCTCGGGACTTTAGGGAAGTTTTCATCACAAAGCAGCCTCATCCTGCCCAGATTTCCCAATGAGAATAAGAATTCACATGTATTAGCGGGAGGGGACTTTGCAGTGTGCCAGCCTCTTCTAAGTGCTTAATTTCTGAGCTCCTGCATACCCCATGAGTGAGACCCCATTGTTATCTCTTGTTTTATAGATAAGGGAATCAAGGCACAAAGACGTTAAGTAAGTTGCCCAAAGTCATGTGCTTAATAAGTGCCAGAATTGGGATTTGAAGCTAGGTCGTTCAACTTGAGAACCTTCTCTGATAACCACTACTAATTATTATCTCTTATGACCTAAATGGATGCCCCCCACCCCCCAAAATGGAGCTCTTTAAACCCTTACATCAGCTCCATATTGCTGGGGCAGGGTAAAAGCAAAGATGGGTTCTAATCCCACCTAGGGGGAGTATCTGTTTTGTGATAAGCCTAAATGGGGGAAGGATGGCAATATGGAAAAAGCAGTGCAAACCACAAAACCTCCTGGGAACTTTCTTTCCTCAAGTGTAAGATTAGGTAAATTCAGGTTCCTTTTGACTGTAATACCAGGGCTCTGTACATGGACACACCAATTGGCAAATCAGCTTGGGAGTCTGAGTCTTGGTTTGAAGCCAGAAGACCTACTGTAAAAACTCTATACAAACTGTAAAACAAACAAACAAAAAACTTTATGTAAACACAGAGAAAGCAGCCGCCTATTTCTTTTCAGCAGTCAGAAAAGCAAGTTGGGAATCCATATTTTCATAAGCTGTCCATTCAGAAATGACAGCTTTTATAAACAGCATCCAGAATAGAGGGAGAAAAAGTCACTGTCCTTTGCTTGACCACAGAGGCCCTCTGGTGTCTAGGAGGGGTGCTTGAACCCTAGATTAAACTCGTTTCCAGAGACAACTTCAAAATGGCACTGGGTATGCCCTTGGTGTCCCTTGAAAAGCAAGGAATGAGATGTTTCAGGAAGAAGGTCTCCCATTTTTTTTATTATCATTTCTTGGCGCCCTGTTTCTGAATAATGTACTTTCCAGCCCCTGGTGAAATGTCCAGGCATCTAAAGCTTAATGCCATTTGGAATTCTGTCAGTTTGTTTCCCCGATGTCCACTCAGTTGGGTCTGGATATTTGCTATTCTGAGTTCTCATGTTAATGTTGGCAATGACCTCCTCAGACTCTTGCCACTTAGTCCAGAAGTCTCTGTTTCTCACAGAGACATAAAGACGTAAGCAGAAATGAATGCAGTGGTGTTCCTGTGGAAGGATTAAGGGTGATTTGTTTTTCTTCTTAAGTATTTCCTTGCCTGCATTTAGAGCCATGCTTACCTTATTTGAGCCCTGTGATGTATTTGGTGAATGGCATGGCATGATGGGGGCAAGACTCTGATCCATGAATTTGTAAGCTTCCATCAGACTGAGCAAAACCCAAATAGACCCTGTTTCCTGGGTCTTGGTACTCCAGATTCCTCTATTCCTTGGGAGGAAAAAGGGATTTTATGACTGCTGGGAAAATTAGAGCTTAAAATTGCCTGCCAGTGATGGTTTTGGCAAGGCTACTTTCTCTTCCTTTGACCTGACCTTTTTCGTTCTCACAGCCTCACGGCCACACTGGCCAGCGTTGGTGCAGCCAGTATTCCCAGTGCTGGGCTGGTCACCATGCTCCTTATCCTGACGGCTGTGGGCCTGCCGACCGAGGACATCAGCCTGCTGGTGGCTGTGGACTGGCTGCTGTAAGTGTCTGTGTGTGTGGCTCTGCTGGGAATGTGAATACTGCCGCCCAGGGGTGGACAAGATGCAAGGTTGCGCCAAGATCTTCTTCGCCAGTCCCCATGACAACGCTCTCATTTCCTCCCTCCTTTCTTCCCCCTAACATTTACTGAGTGCCTCTTTGGGAACCAGAGAAGAAAAAGAATGTTTGAGAGCTTCAGAGTCTAGTGGAGGAAGCAAATTAATTAAAATACGAAGTTAAAAGCAGAGCTACAAGGGACAAATTACTGTTGAAGCATGCAGGGGACCTCAAAACTGAGTGAGCTGATTATACTGAGTGGACAAAGCACAAAGGAGTATATACTGTATGATTCCATTTATGTGGTGCTCTAGGAAAGATAATATGGTCTCCAGCAGTAAAAAGAGATCATGGTTGCCTGGGCCCAGAAATCGAGGCATGAGGATTAACCGGGAAGGGCCCAAAGAAGGCATTAGGAGTGATAGAAATGGTCCATAGACACAGGTATGCACAGGTGTTCACATAAATGGAAACTCGTCAAAACATACACTTAAATGGGTACATTCTATTGTATGTAAGTTATACTTCAATAATGTATATTTCTAAATTGCACACACATAGAATAATAGTGATAGAGATAGACACCCATCCCACACTAGGATGGAAAGGCAGAGTGGAGAAATCAGAAAACAAGGGAAATAGCTACTGAGTACTATGTGTCAGCTACACTGAGTCCTTCACAGGTTTCTTTAACAATGATGAAGATTTGGTGTTATCACTTCCATTTTATAAATCGGAAAACTGAGGTTTAGGGAGAATGAATAGAGATTCGACCCTCGGTCTGCTTGGGTTTGGAGGCCACCACATTCATAATCATGGCCACATTCAAGTTCCTAAAGGTAGTGATACCTAAGCTGGACCCTAACAGGTAGGTAGACGTTACCCAGTTTAGGACATTCTGGTCAAGGCAAGCCTACACAAAGGCTCAGAGGCAACAAATAAAGTGGTTTCGTACTGTTGGAGCACAAAGTGAAAGGTAGGGAGTGGTGAAAGGTGACATAAGGTAGACAGCCTTGAGCCCGTGCAGAGATGCTTGAACTTGACAGTGTACATGTAGCCCAGCTTGCTTTCCCAGTGAAGGACATTATCCTAGTGTGAGACTCACTATCTGTTCCCAAAGGTGGGTCAGTCTATCCAGATGGCCCCCAGTAGGAGGCTGGCATATTCTTGCCAAGGTCTTCCTGGGGCTCTGATGTTTTATGGGATGTACACTGGTACTTCCAGTCCAGTCCTGGCACTCCGTGACAGGGGCCAGCCCTTGGCTTCGAGTCAGAGGCTCGGAATGACGAGCGCAGAGATCCAAAGTGTTCACACTTACTTTTGTAAAATTGCCCTACCTGCCAGTAGCGATTTTTCTGACATTTATTGACATGGATTTTAAGAGCCAGAAGCCACATTTTATGGACTTGAGTTCCTGCATGCTAGAGAAGTTCCACTTCTCTGCAAGCACCCTTCCGAAGAGAGAAGGGAGTGAGTGGCCGAAGGGAAGAAGGAGATCTTGGAAGGGTAGAAGGAAGCCTTGTCTTTCCAGAAAACTTGCCTATTCTTGAGGTTTGGTTACAAATGAGAAGTGGACAGAATCTGTTTAACTCAGGAGGGGCACGGATCTTCCTAACTGGTTCTTCTGTCACCAGAGAAATGCCCTGGAAATGCCTTTCATGGGAGACGAATCTTATCTGTCCCTGCCCGTCTCTTTCAACGGGGGTAGAGGAGCCTTAGCCCTAGTTTGGCGGTTCTCTGTGCCCTGTGCTGGCCCCAAGGGGCAGGCTTTCTCATGATATCCATCCAAACAAGGCAGTTATTGGGGCAGCTGAGATTGGTTGGTGGGGTTTGGTGGAAGGATTTGGAGCAAATAGGATGAGAGAGACTAAGGGGTGGGGTTGGTTTTGGTTAGGAGGAGGACAAAGTGGAAATAAAGACGTTGGCCACTGTTGGGGACAGAGCACACAGCAGGAGCTCAATAATTGCATGTTAAAGTGACACACAGAGCTGCTTTGTGATAACCAGGGGCCTTTCCACACATGAAGAATGATAGAAGAAGCTATTAAAAGTCCCAGCTGCTTCCCTTGTGACTTTAGCCTCCTCTACCTCTTTGACCTTTGAACTTATGCTGTTAGGATCCGTTGCCTACTCTCTTCTTGGACTTGTTGCCAAGGCCTGAAATCCACCATTAGAGATGTATCTCTTTAGCAATGATTAGTATAGATGCTGCCCCCCATTATAATGCAAATTCATTTTAGTGGAAAAATATACTCGATGTATCAGGAATGACGAAAAGGAGCTAATATTTGGTGGGTGCCGCCATGCTCTTTACATTAGTTTACAGTTAATCCATAAAGAGCACAGTGGTGTGTTTCACAGATGAGGAAACCAAGTGTCAAAAGGCACAGGGTAGCTTGTGTGGCCGGGTCAGGGCCCTTCACACCACCCCACACAGGCGCAAAGGGGTCCAGAATCAGAATGGTTGGGAAAAACAAGCTGATTCGGGGGCACCCCTCGTTCTACTTTCTAACCAGAGAATTTTTTGTCTGACTTGTTTTTTTTTTCTTCCCCTCTCTCAGGATTAAAACAAAACAAAACAAGGAGGTTAAGTGGGGACAAACAGGGTACAATGAAGGTCTCAGCCACTCTAAGACTTCAGGTCCTCTGGCTCCCTTGGATCAGCCATTGTGGGCTGGTCTTCCTGGCAGTCATCTTCCAAGCCTCTTGGAGGAGAGTCAGCTCATGAAACATGCATGACCCTGCCTCCTCCTGACCTAAATGTCAGCGAATAGGCGCTCACAGGCTTGCACCTGCACCCAGAGCAAGGCGTCCTCATTCTGGAGGTGAAACGTGCTAGCAGGAGGGAGTTGGCTGAACAACAGCAAAAACGTAATGATCCGTTTGGATTAACTCTATTGATGAGATTGCGTATGAGAAAACGTCATTGCAGGCTGCAGCTGGAAAGGGTAGAGTGATTGAAGAACTCGCTTCTAGTTCTGGGGTCTGATCTCAGAGGGAAAGAGGCTCTGTGATCAAGGGGAGCAAGCCAGAGACCCGGGTCTGAACTCTGCACTTACTCATGGTAGGACTGTGGGCTAGTTACTTACTTTCTGGATTCAACTGTGTCATGCGGATAACGGGAGCAGTAAAGCTACTAGCTTGAAAGCACAGTCTAGACCTCCGTGCCCTTGAATGCCCTTCCAGTTTTAAGACCCAGACTAGGATTCTGCTGGTGATGGATGTTGATATACAAATGAGCATGAACATTCCTTTTCAGAAGCAAAGAAAAAGAGAGGGTAGAGGATCCTGGGAAAGTGTGTAGGGGTCTGTAGCTAGGTCAGATCTGCTTTGAATTAGTAACGGTTCCACATTCTTTCTCACCAGCAAGAGGAGTTCTGGAAACACACTCTTGGTCATGGGCTCCATGGCTGTTGGATGCCCTTCAGTGTGTGAGTGGGGCAGGGGATGAATTGAGAGAGGGGTGCAGGGGGCTCTGGTTTTTCCCTGGTGATGTAGTCTGTGCAGGAGACAAAGAAAAGCAGGACATTTCTTTTCCTCCCCAGGTTTGTGAGGTTTGTAAGCTTTCATAACTCTAGCAATTTTCAATGTAGAACCAAACAAAGCCCACAGTGACATTTAATGTGCCATGCTGTGTGCCAACTGCTGGAGGTCAGCCAGCCACATTACTGCCTGCCAAGCCCTGGATGATTTTCAATGAGCAGGCTTAGCTGCTCTGTAAATGTCATGGTGAAAAGCAAGATTCTGGGCCCTGAAAGTCTCTGAGTCCTAGAACACCAGATGGGAGGGGCTGGTAAAATCAGAACCTCCCCCAGGGTCCAAGAAGCCCTTTGCGTCAGGAGTCTTTGGCAGATGTTTATGAGTCCTTGCTGACATCACCCCCTCTCTCTGAAGGCGTCAGGATGGAAGGAAAACTGGGGGATGAGTACCAGGCTTGCTTGCTCAGTCACTCAGTCATGTCCAACTCTTTGCAACCCCATGGACTGGAGCCTGCCAGACTCCTCAGTCCATGCGATTTTCCAGGCAAAAATACTGGAGTGGGTTGCCATTTCCTCCTCCAGAGAAATCTGCACTTGGCTGTGATCAATTAATTGTAAACACCGATGCTCTCAGACTAGCCAGGGACCGACCCAGGGATCGAACCCACATTTCAGTATGTCTCCTACGTTGCATGTGGGTTCCTTACCACCAGCGCCACCCAGGAAGCCCGTGCCACGGAAAGGTGATAAATAACTGAGTCAGACCACAGGTGGGAAAAGGAAAGCCAGGTGGACCTATGGCCCGGTTATCACATAGGACTGCTGGTGAGATTATTTCTGGGGACGTATTTGCTCATTGGAGATATAGTTGAGTTCTTTCCTTATAAGGAAGCCTAAGGGGGCCTCCACCCTGCAAGGGGCACCCTGAAGTTCCCCTATTATCCTCCCAGAGGGAATAGAGCTTTGGTTCTCAAACTTGAGTGTGCACTCAACCTCCTGGAGAGTCAGAAGATCTGGGGAGGGGCCCAAGAGGTGGCTTGTCTAACAAGTCCCAGAGGATGCTGATGATCAATCCAGGGACCTCACCTCCAGAAGCAATGGCGCAGAGCAGAGGTAGAGAAGGGGGAGCAGGAGTTCCTGACTCTGGTATGTGAACATCTCTCCTCTTTTCTGAGCTCCAGCTGACATTGGGGGCATCCATTCAATGAAAGGAGATCAAGAGGACACCGGGCTCTGATAACTAATACTCAGTGTCAGACGTTGTTCTGCACGTGTCCCATGGACTTGTTTTAAAAGTTGCAGCAAATTACGAGGCAGCTAATAATACTATCCTTGTTTTACACTTCAGGAAACTGAGGCTTAGAGCAAAGAAATATATCCCCATTTAGTAGGTCTTAAAAGGCTGACCTGGGATTTAAAGCCAGACCATCTGGCTGTTCCTTGGGTGTCCCAGGCTTCCCATCTGCATTTTCATTAGCTCATTTGAGTCATGCACACATGCATATTTACACACACTTAGCTGAAGTAACCCCCGCTCTGTGTCTGGTGGAAAAGAAAACCAATTCCTAGGCACACCATACCTCTGAAGATTCCACAGGTTTATGTTTAAGCCTTTTGCTTCAATTTCCTACTTCCAGTGACTTCTCCTCTTTTCTACATCTTACCTCATCTTTCATTTTTTTGTCATCCTTTAGCATGCCAGCCTTACCCTTTTAGATTAAGTCCTTCTGTCCCCTGCCAAAGTGTTCCTGACTCAACGCAGTGTAATTCCCCATCGAGGGAGTGGGGTGGAGGTGGGTCACATTTTAATGCATCACAAAAGAAATATATATATATATGCTCATGGAAAGATTAGAGGAGGGGCCAAGCTCAGAAGAGCTATAAAACAAGAAAGAAAATCTCCTTTTCCGTGCAGCTCCATCTTGAAAAGGAGCAGAATGTGAGACTCCCCAAAATGCCGGTTAGCATGTGGCTTATTTTAAGCTGAAAGTGGTCAGGACCCATCAGACTAAGGACAAGCTTTTTTCCTCCTCCTTAACTGACTGAAAGGATTTAGAAGGAAGCCTATAGCAGGAAGAACTCTGTTACCAGAGAGAACTTTTTTCACTGGAGAGGCTTATCTGCATGGCCAGGCAAACATTTGTTTACCAAATATTTGCTCTTCCTGTGAGTTGTCGTCCTCTCCTTTCAAGCCCCAGACCCTTGTCCCCTTCCTTCCCTCAGGATGGCATGTAAGCCTCAATTACCTGACTGCCTTTGAGTCTCCTATTTTATTAAGGCTCAGGCATATACGAAATTACATTTTCCCATTAATCTCTTATGTAGATTTAATTATTAGACCAGCCAAAGGGGTCTAGAAGGGAAGAAGGGAATTTATTTTCTTCCCCTATTATCTCTTGTTTCTCTTGTATCAGAATAATAATTTATGGAAAGTAAAAACTTAATAGTAGGCATCTATTTTCTTTTTGGAACGTCCTTTGGTGTACCCCACCCCTGGGAATCTCTTCCTACACCTGTTTAGTTCCAGTCTCTGCCTACCTGGCTGTTCCTCCTCACTCTCCACCTCTGCGTCTTTTCTCAGTTCTCAAGACACTGCTCTCACTTTCCTCTGCAAGGGAATCTGGGCTGTGTCTCCCTCTTCCTTCTTCTAGATCTCACCCAGGGTCTGAACTTTTTACCACTGAAATAACCAACTGGAGGGTTGGTGAGCAGAAGGCAGTTCTCTTTCTAGAATTAATCTGCTTCCACTTCTTAGACAATGATCCATCCCCACACTGCCTCCTTCACATACCCGCTTACCTCCTTTCCAGCCCTCCTCCCCTCCTGCCCGTATCATAAACGAATACAACAGCCCACTCTGAAAGGGCTTATAGTCTGGTAATGGGGACAGACGTGGTCAGAAAATCCCACCAGAGGTAGGTACAGAGGAGGAGCGTGTAAGACATGATGAAGGAATAAGAGAGGAAGTGATTTGCTCCCCTTTGTGCTTGGACCGATGATGACGGTGTGATGCAGTTAAGGCTGAGCACTGAATTTCGGTCAAGTGCTCTGTGAAGGCTTTTATAGGCAGTTTGGTCCAAGACCTCTCAAAGGTTGAGCACTTCTCTGGGTTAGTGGTTGTTATGTTCTCAACACGCTTGGAAGTGGATATTGCTTTCCATATTTTACAAATGAGAAAACTGAGCAGAAAAACTAAACAACCTTCTCTGTTGGAGCCAGAATTGCAATCCAGGCTTGAATCCAAACTTCAGTGTCCTGTGATTCCTTCTTCCCTTCCCTAATCCCATGCAGTCTGAGCCCTCAGATACCCAGAATAGTGCCGGCCTTCTCAAGGTCTGGGGCCTCAGGTGACCCCTCTGCCACACTGCGCACCCTGCATCCTGAGAGGCAGACACAGTGGTTTGTTTCTATGAGTATTAGGCTGGCTCATATGAAATGGCCAATAGTTAGCCTTTCTGAAAGAAAGTGAAAGTCGCTCAGTCTGACTCTTTGTGACCCCATGGACTTTACAGTCCGTGGAATTCTCCACGCCAGAATACTAGAGTAGGTAGCCTTTCCCTTCTCCAGAGGATCTTCCCAACCCAGGGATCGAACCCAGGTCTCCTGCATTGCGGGCGGATTCTTTACCAGCTGAGCCACAAGGGAAGCCCAAGAATACTGGAGTGGGTAGTTGGCCTTTCTAGATTTATAAAAATGGCAGTTTCATGTGGTTCACTCCAGTACAAGGTACCAGTTGAATTTTGAGTGACCCTGGATCTGTTCTTCTGTGAATAAGACTTTCAGACAATCCCACCATCTTCCTGCCAGACGATTTAGACTGAGAGAAGGAGAAAGAGAGAGCACCTTGGCAATTGTTTTTCTTGCAAGAAACCCGACCCAGTGCCTCAGCATGAAGGAGCTTCATCAAGTCCCCATTTTGGTTTTGATTCCTGGTAACTCCAAAGAATAGCTATATCATTTTTGGAATTCATTCAATTAAAAGCTCACATCTTTCCCCTTCTCACAGTCTGGACATGCTATATCCAGACCAGAGAATAACAGGAAGCACTCTAAAATTCTTTTTTTACAAAGCAGCCTAAAAATCTCCTGAGATCAGCAGGGTTTCATGAACAGTTGGAGCTGTTGGGAGAGAAAATGAAAGCATTTGTCTGTGGAGAAATTTTCCACACGTGAGCGATAAATTCCCATATCCTGCTCTTGGCTAGAGTCGGACTTCCCCAGAGTTTGGTCAGATATTTCCCTGGTGGCCTCAAAAGCAAACCCAGATTTCTCTCTTCTGCCTGCCTCTACCGTTCTGTCTCCTCAGCTTCACAGTCAGGCATCTTGACTAACGTGGTTCTGCACAGTGTTCCCCTCTTCCTTGCCTCTCATTTAAGCTTCTTCCAGTGCAGAGCTGTGGATTGAAGCTACCCTTGCCAGGCTGATCATGGCCTCTTCATTGCTGAAGCCAAGAGGCACTTCTTTGCCTCATCTTAGCCGACCTCCAGGCAGTCATGGGTGCTTCCCCCTCCCTCTTCTAAATTCCTGCCCCCTTTGCAGGCTCTTATTCCTTTGCCCATTCCTTAACTATTTTGTCTTCCTGAACTAGATTCTCTGCTTGTTTCACTTTACTTTCTCTCCAAGGACGAACTGAATCTGCCTTGACTCACCCATGGCCTCTTTAGGTGTTGACTCTTCATTCACACCTGAAGCTCAGATCTCTCTCCTGACCTTTGGCCCATATTCCCAATCATTTGCAGGACATTTCCCCTTGGCTGGGTCACAGTCCACACACTTGGCACGTTTACGCGGACACCAGAATCTTTTTCCTCCCCATCAGTTATGCCCCCTAGATATGGTAGCCTTGTCCTTTGGTTGCCCAAACCAGAAACTTGAGAGAACTTCTCGGCTCTTTCTTGTTTGTTTGTTTCTTTTCCGTAATCAACCAGTCCTCAAGTCCTGTAATTCTGTCTCCTGCTTCTTGTTGTGAAGTCGCTAAGTCATGTCCAACTCTTTGCGACTCCATGGACTGCAACACACCAGGCTTCCCTGTCCCTCACTGTCTCTGGGAGTTTGCTCAGATTCATGTCCACTGAGTCAGTGATGCTATCTGTCTCTGTCTCAGGTTCATCTTCCTCTGTATCTACCACATCTTTACTAAGCGGATTTTGCTCTTTCAGTCTTGCCATTCTCTATACTGGACCAACTGAAGCCCTTCCGTGGCTTCCCGTCACGCTTGGGATAAAGTCCTGGCTCTTGCACTTAACGGATAAGGCCACGCACGATTTGGTCAGTCCTTTCCTTCTGCTCCCACTGTACTCATTAGCCATCCGGAATGCTCCTGAGAGTACCTACCTTTTAGATCTCACACATATTAGTTCTCTCTTCTCTCTAGCTCATTATCTCAGATCCACCCTTAGTACCTGACTCAAGACATTTCGATTCCAGCCATTGATGGGACCCCAGTGTAAATAAAGTTCCCTGCTTACAAAACCCAAGAACATCCAGTGCTTATTCCTATTCGAATATTTATCTTATTCTAGTGGAGGATACAGACAAGTAAAGAGAGTGTGAGTTTTTACAGAAAAGAGAGCATAGGAAGGGTCTTTTCTGGTTCTTTACTGCTTGGACACTTGGCATAGCACACATACTAAAATGCTCATTATGTATTTGTTGAATGAATCAATAAACACTGGGTTGGTCAAAAAGTTATTCAGATCTTTCCATAAGACAGTATGGAAAAACCCAAATGAACTTTTTGGCCAACCCAATAACAAAGAGCTCAGCAAGTATTAGAGTCCACGTTCTTATTTTGTTTCCACTTAACCATTTTCAAACTTAGCCATTTTTCAAATCAGTGCTGTCTGGCTCCTGAGTGCTTTGTGTCATACGGTGGACAGTGGATTCTAGAGTCACATTGCCTGTGTCCAGATTTGGTTCTGTGACTCTGCGAGGGTGTGTGACTTTGAAAAGCCACTTAATTTCTTTCAACCTCAGTGTTTCCATCTCTTAAATTTGGATAATAGTCCTTATAGAGTTATGGTGAGGATTAAATAAGGTAATATCTATAAAGTATATTCCTATTCATATAAATGTGAAGAATCATCGCATTTCAACATCATCATCAGGCTTCCCTGGTTGCATGGGGTGGCAACTAGTTGGACACAATTTAACAACTAAACAACAACCTTTATCATCACCGCCACGATTACCTTGATCCCTCTATTTGCCAATAAGACAGATTCTTCTGGACCATGAGATGAGTGGGTATTCAGAGCATTCTTCTTGAAGGCTTTAGTTCTCTTTGGAATTAACAATTGACCAGGGGTGTTGGGTGCACAGCTCAGAGCATAGGCCAAGAGGGATGGGAAGTATAGTTGAAAAATGACAAAGTAGACTACAACTCTCTGAGGAGCAAATAACTCAGCTGGTTAGTTGGGAGTGCTGCCTTAGGAACTGGCCTATAAATAAGGTTGATGTTTTAAGGGGAGACAGTAACTTAACCAGGCATGTTTGGATGGTCTACCTAGGAGGTGCCAAAAGAGTGTATGAAATGACTTAATATGATTAACAGTAATAGTATGAAAGTGAAAGTGTTAGTCACTCAGTTGTGTCTGACTCTGCAACCCCCTGGACAGTAGCCCTCCAGTCCCCTCTGTCTATGGAATTCTCCAGGCATGTATAATGGAGTGGGTTGCCACTCCCTTCTCCAGGAGATCTTCCCAAACTAGGCATCGAACCCAGGTCTCCTCCATTGCAGGCAGATTCTTTACCATCTGAGCCACCAGGGAAGCCCAATAATGATGGTAGCTCACATTTATGTGAACAGGAATATATCTTATAGATACTACCTTATTTAATCCTCACCATAATTCTATTAGAAGTAAAAGTATACAACATGCAATAATTAATTTTGTGAGTTCTCATTAAATGTTTGGAACTATTCTAAGAATTATGTTATTTTATTTAATCTTCACAACAACCTTTCTGTAGGGAACTTTTTAAAATTATTATTTCCATTTTATACATGAGACAACCAAGGCTCACAAACATGTATGATCAGCGTTGTCCAACAGGTAAAGGGAAAAGCTGGCATTTGAATCCAAGTCAGCTTGCCTCCAGAGTCCAAGCTTTTCCTTTCTTTCTTTTTGGTTGCTCTGAGTCTTCACTGTTGCATGCAGGCTTTCTCTAGTTGCAGGGAGTGGGGGTTACTATTCACTTCATGGCATGGATTCCTCATCCCATGGCTTCTCTCGTTGCAGAGCACAGGGTCTAGGCATGCAGCCTTCAGTGGCTGTGGCTCATGGACTCTAGACCCTGGGACTCAGTGGCTGTGGCTCATGGATTCTAGACCTGGGACTCAGTGGCTGTGGCTCATGGACTCTAGACCCTGGGACTCAGTGGCTGTGGCTCATGGACTCTAGACCCTGGGACTCAGTGGCTGTGGCTTATGGATTCTAGACCTGGGACTCAGTGGCTGTGGCTCATGGACTCTAGACCCTGGGACTCAGTGGCTGTAGCTCATGGACTCTAGACCCTGGGACTCGGTGGCTGTGGCTCATGGACTCTAGACCCTGGGACTCGGTGGCTGTGGCTCATGGACTCTAGACCCTGGGACTCGGTGGCTGTGGCTCATGGACTCTAGACCCTGGGACTCGGTGGCTGTGGCTCATGGACTCTAGACCCTGGGACTCGGTGGCTGTGGCTCATGGATTCTAGACCCTGACTCAGTGGTTGTGGCTCATGGACTCTAGACCCTGGGACTCAGTGGCTGTGGCTCACGGACTCTAGACCCTGGGACTCAATGGCTGTGGCTCACGGACTCTAGACCCTGGGACTCAGTGGCTGTGGCTCATGGATTCTAGACCCTGGGACTCAGTGGCTGTGGCTCATGGATTCTAGACCCTGGGACTCAGTGGCTGTGGCTCATGGATTCTAGACCTGGGACTCAGTGGCTGTGGCTCATGGACTCTAGACCCTGGGACTCAGTGGCTGTGGCTTATGGATTCTAGACCTGGGACTCAGTGGCTGTGGCTCATGGACTCTAGACCCTGGGACTCAGTGGCTGTAGCTCATGGACTCTAGACCCTGGGACTCGGTGGCTGTGGCTCATGGACTCTAGACCCTGGGACTCGGTGGCTGTGGCTCATGGACTCTAGACCCTGGGACTCGGTGGCTGTGGCTCATGGACTCTAGACCCTGGGACTCGGTGGCTGTGGCTCATGGACTCTAGACCCTGGGACTCAGTGGCTGTGGCTCATGGATTCTAGACCCTGACTCAGTGGTTGTGGCTCATGGACTCTAGACCCTGGGACTCAGTGGCTGTGGCTCATGGACTCTAGACCCTGGGACTCAGTGGCTGTGGCTCACGGACTCTAGACCCTGGGACTCAGTGGCTGTGGCTCATGGACTCTAGACCCTGGGACTCAGTGGCTGTGGCTCATGGATTCTAGACCCTGACTCAGTGGTTGTGGCTCATGGACTCTAGACCCTGGGACTCAGTGGCTGTGGCTCATGGATTCTAGACCTGGGACTCAGTGGCTGTGGCTCATGGATTCTAGACCCTGGGACTCAGTGGCTGTGGCTCACGGACTCTAGACCCTGGGACTCAATGGTTGTGGCTCACGGACTCTAGACCCTGGGACTCAATGGTTGTGGCTCATGGACTCTAGACCCTGGGACTCAGTGGCTGTGGCTCATGGACTCTAGACCCTGGGACTCAATGGTTGTGGCTCATGGACTCTAGACCCTGGGACTCAATGGTTGTGGCTCATGGACTCTAGACCCTGGGACTCAGTGGCTGTGGCTCACGGACTCTAGACCCTGGGACTCAATGGTTGTGGCTCACGGACTCTAGACCCTGGGACTCAGTGGCTGTGGCTCATGGACTCTAGACCCTGGGACTCAGTGGCTGTGGCTCATGGACTCTAGACCCTGACTCAGTGGTTGTAGCTCATGGACTGTAGACCCTGGGACTCAGTGGTTGTGGCTCATGGATTCTAGACCCTGGGACTCAATGGTTGTGGCTCACGGACTCTAGACCCTGGGACTCAATGATTGTGGCTCATGGACTCTAGACCATGGGACTCAGTGGCTGTGGCTCATGGGCTTAGTTTCTTGGGTGCAGGTTGAATCTTCCCAGACCAGGGATCTTACCCGTGTCCCTTGCATTGACAGGTGAATTCTTATCCACTGTGTCACCTGGGAAGTCCCAGGCTTTTTCTTACTACATAATTCGCTCTCATCTCTTTATATTGGGGATTCTTAGTGAGCTCCACATCAAGTGCTTGCGTCTTGGAGATGACCTCAAGACCCAGACTTTGTTCATGTTAAGGCTATCACTCTGAGGTAGATTCTCTAAAGCAGAAGGGAGGGCGAGAACCTTCTCAAATATGCAGATGTCCCTGAGAGTTGAAGTGGGCTGTCATCTGTATCTTTTTCATGGATAGTATCTTCCTGCATAAAACCAGAAGGACAGCTGGCTCCCAAGCTCCTTGCAAGAGAGCCAAGCCAGACTCCTTCTACTGCAACTTCATAATGACTGGGCTTCCCTGGTAACAGAGCTGGTAAAGAATCCGCCTGCAATGCAGGAGACCAGGGTTCCATTCCTGGGTTGGGAGGATCCCCTGCAGAAGAGATAGGCTACCCATTCCAGTATTCTTGGGCTTCCCTGGTGGCTCAGATGGTAAAGAATACACCTGTAATGCAGGAGATGTGGGTTTGATCCCTGGGTTGGGGAGATCCCCTAGAGAAGGGAATAGCTACCCACTCCCATTCTGGCCTGGAGAATTCCATGGACAGAGGTGCAGTCCATGGGGTTGCAAAGAGTCAGACATGATTGAGTGACTTTCACTTTAAATGAGAAATAGATTTGATCAGAGCAGGTAGAATTTATTTTAGGCTTTTGTTCCAAGAACCAATTAAGGTTTCCACATCGCCTTAAACCAATGCTGGTATCCTCCTTTTTTTTTTTTTTAATTTTGAGTCGAATGCTAGAATGCTGGGCTAAGATGTCTCGGTAGCATTTTTACTTAAACTCTTTTTCTTTTCTTTGTGATTTTCCAGCATCCTTCTTTTTACAACTTTGAGTATCTCACAAATCTGGTCAAAAGGACTCTTCACACTGTTTTTAACTTATGGGTGAGAGATTACAATCTACTCTTAAGAACTTAACTAGTTTTCCTGATGCTGACATTTTGAGAGGGAGTGTTATGAGCCATCCTATTTTTTCCAAGTCAGAACTTGAGAAACGGATTTGAGGAAGGAGTTTTCTCAGCCCTTCCTGGTTCCAGAGGCCCTCTGGAAGATTTTATTTTTTTTAGATTAACAGAAAGAGCAAGAGAAAGTATTTTGGTGTTTTTCAGGGCACATCATCACTACACATATTAGTCAGGGAGGAAACTGTGACTGGGTGTCTTAGCCAACAGCTGTGTCTGTGTGTATGTGTGTGTTGGGCAGAGATCCTTACGAAAAAGATAAAATTTTTATTATGGGGGAATTCATAGGTGGCTACTCTTTCACAAAGAATTAATAAATAAGTGGAGGTAATCTGGAATCTTTGAAGAACAGTTTAAATCAAGAAGGCTTGCTGGACATTACTAGAAATGGCTGCTGTCTGGGTACTAATTCTGAGGTCTAGACATTGTTGTGGCTGTTCAGTCACCGAGTCGTTCCAACTCTTTGTGAACCCATGGCCTGCAGCATGCCAGGCCTCCCTGTCTTTCACCATCTCCTGGAGTTTGCCCAAGTTCATGTCCGTTGAATTTCCCATCATTTATGAGTAGGTCAGATGGTAAATTGGAGAAGGAAATAGCAGCCCACTCCAGTACTCTTGCCTAGAAATTCCCATGGACAGAGAAGCCTGGTAGGCTACGGTCCATGGGGTCGTTAAGGGTCAGACATGACTGAGCGACTTCACTTTCACTTTTCACTTTCATGCGTTGGAGAAGGAAATGGCAACCCACTCCAGTGTTCTTGCCTGGAAAATCCCAGGGACGGGGGAGCCTGGTGGACTACTGTCTATGGGGTCACACAGAGTCAGACACAACTGAAGTGACTTAGCAGCAGCAGCAGATGATAAAGAATCTGCCTGTAGTGCAGGAGACATGGATTCAATTCCAGGATCTGGAATATCCTCCAGAGAAGAGAATGGCAACCTACTCCAGTATTCATGCCAGAATAATCCCATGGACAGAAGAGTGTGGTGGGCTACAGTCCATGGGTTTGCAAAGAGTCAGACATGACTGAAGCCACTTAGCATGTATGCAGAATGTGAAGCAAAATGAAAGAAAGAGGATTCAAACTTGATTACTGGTGCTGCACACCTTTCAGTTCAGTTTGGTTCAGTTGCTCAGTCATGCCCGACTCTTTGCGACCCTGTGGACTGCAGCACGCCAGGCTTCCCTGTCCACCACAACTTCTGGAGCCTCCTCAAACTCGTGTCCATTGAGTTGGTGATGCCATCCAACCATCTCATTCTCTGTCACCCTCTTCTCCTTCTGCCTTCAATCTTTCCTAGTGTCAGGATTTTTTCCAATGAGTCAGCTCTTCACATCAGGTAACCAAAGTATTGGAGCATCAGTCCTTCCAATGAGTATTCAGGGTTGATTTTCTTCAGGGTTGACTGGTTTGATCTCCTTGCATCCAAGGAACTCTCAAGAGTGATCCCCAGGACCACAGTTCAAAAGCATCAATTCTTCAGCACTCTGCCTTCTTTATGGTCCACCTCTCATGACTACATGACTACTGGATATTATTTCCCTCTAATTCTTCCTCCTTCCTGCCTCCTTTCTTTTCTGTTATTGTTTATTGGGCTTACATTTTACTAAGCAATTTATGTACATCATTTTGTTTAATTTTCATACAAGCTTATGAGAGAAGTACGATTGTTATCTCCAGTTGACAAACAAGGAAATCAACGCTCATGAAAGTGAAGTCACTTGGTCCAGACCAGTCACAAGTCCAGAGTGAAAGATAGAGCTAGAACTCAACCCCAGGGCTCTCCAGTCCAGACCTTGACCTCTCAACCCTCACATCATACTGCTTCCTCACTAAGCGTGTTCTATTCTTTGTCTCCAGGGACAGAATGAGAACGTCTGTCAATGTTGTGGGTGACTCTTTTGGGGCTGGGATTGTCTATCACCTCTCCAAGTCTGAGCTGGACACCATTGACTCCCAGCACCGAGTGCATGAAGATATCGAAATGACCAAGACTCAGTCCATTTATGATGACTTGAAGAACCATAGGGAGAGCAACTCAAACCAGTGTGTCTATGCTGCACACAACTCAGTCATAGTAGATGAGTGCAAGGTACCTTTCCCGTTCATGGATATCGAGACCTGTATATAATAGTGCATGCTCAGTTTCTTAAAGCAAACACAAAAGCCCTGCATGTATTATTGTCACATTTATTTTTCTAAAGAATCATGTAACTCAAGCTTCTGTGAGTCCCAGATCATCTAACTCCGTGTCTAACATGGCAGGAAATCAATAAGTCTAACAGTGAAAGAGTCAGATGGTTGCTTGTTTCATCTATGTGATATAAAACAATCATTCTGATTCCCCTGTCCACCTACTCTGCAAATTTTATCCGTTTTCTCTGAATATTATGCTCAAGAATTTGTGGTTTCTAGGGCTCTGCTGACTTTCAGATACTCTGTTCCTCAAGTGAAACATCGAGAGAAATGCCCAGAATCACTTGATTTACATAGCACAAGTGTTCCTCCTTGCTGTATATCATGTATTGGTTAAAAAAAGAAAAAGAAAAACATGCCCACATAAATTTGCAAAGCTATCATTCTCTTAATTATTTTCGTGGGAGCATGAGTTCTGACCTAGAAGTCACTTTGCCCCAAGAATGGGGAAGCAATTGTCTCCTGCAGGACAATTATCCATAAATGTCTTTTAAAAAACATGACATGTCACACATTGCCTGGCAGCACCATTATTCCTGAAGCATGGATGTTCTGGACTCTTCCAAGCTGTTGGATGCTAAGTCTTAAAGCTCAGTGGGCTCTGTCTCGCCTTCACTGTAACTAACTTGACATTGTCAAACACCGAGTGTCATGACCAGAGCGAAGCAAACTTGGAGAAGCCCCGGCAGGTGAGCAAGGTCGACTCTGGAGGGTCGAGACAGCAGCTGAGGACAGTCTGAACCCAACACAGATTTCTGAGACCTTGTTGACTCCTGTTGACCTCATTTAATAATTAATTTCTCCCTGTATTTCTGGGTCATTCCAAATGTATGCCAGACAACTAAGGATGACATAGAAGCAATCCTCTTTATTGGACTATAACATAGTTCAATGGCTCACCCCCCTCTGTATCAGCTACATTGTGCATACACCTAATTTTCTAATGAAAATTAGGGAGGGACCCTACTCATCAAGAGGCAATTGCATAAATCAGTTACCTCTGTGAAAACAGTTAAAACTGTTGGAAATTAAGATGGACCTAAATGGTAAACTCCATTCTCCTGGAAAAGTACCACATCTAAATGAATATGCTGGATTATTCTCCATCAAAATGTTAGTTTTGGTCAACAAGAGTCAGTATTTCATGAAATAGGTTTATGCTCTATTATATTTAACAAGTATTTATTGTGTGCCTTGTGGGGTTTAATTGAGCACCCCCATCTTATTCCTATGACTTCCTATATTTTGATTATTAGTCGCATTTCACAGAGTGCCCATAACTGACAAAGCCCTGAATTAGGCACTGGAGGACAGCAAAATGAATGTACAATTACATAGCAAAGATACAGCTTGATCCCAATGGCTGCCATACAAGGAAATATAGTCGTATGAATGAAAATAAAATCACTGTATGTATTTTTTAATTTTGCAGTTATAAGAAGGATCTTAGAGGTTAATTACCTTTAGAGTGACCCTTTTGGAGCATCTCAGCATACAACTTAACAATATTGTACAGGACAAGTTTTGAGGAAGATTTGTAAGCATGGGGATAGTTTTAGATTTCAGACTTCCCAGATTTTTTTTTTTTTCCTCCCTTAAAGGACATCAAGCATGTCAGGACAAATTCATTTCATTTTTTTAGCAAACAGTTAAACCCCCAAAGGGAAATGTTGGTCACCTCTCCCTATCACTAGGAAATAAGCCCATGAGGAAAGAAATTGTATTCCTATTTATCACTGCTGTGCCCTAAAGTAGTGCCAGGCATGCAACGGGCTCTGCAGAGATATTTACTGAGTGTATCCTTTTAGCATCCTGACCCTATGCTTTATTTCAGATAACCTTTTTTTTTTTTTTTTTTGCTGGGCAGTTCCATAGAGATAGTGGCTTAGTCTCTAGGTAATTAACCACTGAACCAACCACTCATTGGTGAATTATTGTTTAATAATCAAGTAATGAAACTGAGCAGGTCATGAAAATAATGAAACGACCATATTGGTTTAATAATTATTCAGCTGTTTTCGTTTTTTAGTTAAGTGATCGAGTTCAGCTCTGTGAAGATCATGAGGTCAGGCAATTGACTCTTCTTGCTGTAGACCAATCAGCTGGCTTGACACCCACCCACAAAGGAGGCAGCCAGAGCTACAGAGATGAATTTGCAGGCTTTACCCAGAATATCTGAGTTACCTTTACTCCTGCCTTTGAAACTCTTCCTGGTCTGTTTTGTTCCACTGTTTTAAAAACTGAGCTGGGGACATCAGTGCTTTCCACCAGTCCCTACCCTTCTGGCTTTTCTGTTACCCAGATGTTGGAAAAGAGCCGGGTGGAATGGATGGGGGGGTGGAGTCCCCACTTCCTTTAAGCCAGTCAGAAAAAGGGAATGCCCCCCAAAAACTGCTGTCCCAGCTACTTTAGAGACAGAGGTCCTAATATGTGAAAACAATCCCCCCAGGTTCTGTCTGGTTTTCCAAAGGCACCCCACTGAGATTTATAATGTTACACGGCTATTGATCTGGTTCATCGCTAAAAGCCAAATAGGCACATCCAAGGTCATGGTGAACAGGCAGCTTGCTCCAGGCAGACAGTTTGTCCCTGGCAGTCTTTCCTGACAGTTCACTGAAGGGGAAACAAATTTGCTGCTGCTCTGGTCACACCTTTAACCATTTTAAGCATTGTTATTTCATGTTGGTCTCTCTAGTTTCAGACTCTTGCCTTGTAACCGTAGTTTGAAAGTATGCAATGTTTTTTATTTTAACCAGAATAACTGCATGTGATGCTTACATTTGCTTCTTGCATGGTCTTTTTTTTAAAATGAAGGCTTCATGGGGAGTGGTGGAAGGAGTAGTTTTTATTTTCATTTGCTTGGTTCATGAAAGGCATTTGGTTTTCTGTCCCTAGCATGTTGTGTGTGTTCATAATGCATGCGTCTCCCTTCCACTTGGGTAAGAAGAAGGTCAGATTTCTTTCAATCATTGCTGCCGTTTGTCATGTCTCCGTGTCCTAATGCTTCCATAAATCCAGTCTCTCCATTATGTGGAATATCAGTCGTGGGTTTAAGTTTGCACATGACGTTGAGGACAGACAGATGGAAGGTAAGCTAGGAAAACGATTTAGATGTGGAGGGGGAAACCTCCCAATCTGTGTAAGGGTTCAGTTTGCTTAGAGCCAGGGAAGCATAATCCAGACAGTCTGGTGATTATAGTTGATTAATAAATGTCTGTGTTGAAATAATTTAGATTTACTGGTCCCTGGCTTTTAATTCCCTTCTTTTCTTCTTTCAACGTTTAAAGCCTGGACAGCTTATATGGTGGAGCCAGACCACCAAGATTTCTGATTTTAAAGTTGGACATATATAAAATCCACCTGGGCTCATTGAAACTGAACCTTTCACGTGCATGAGTAGAACTAGATGCTGGTTCTGGATGTTTTTGTTTCTCTGCGGTTGTCTGGAGTAGCACGGGCACTATGTTTTAAGGACTGCATTATTGTATTGTGAGTCTATGGGTAATTAGAGCCCCTCACAACCCTAAAAGCATCATACAAGTTATTTATTTCCCAACTTGCAAAGTCTCTCTAGTGCTTCAGATACCTTCCCAAGGCAAATATGCCTTTTTAAAGTGTGCAAATCATTGTTGAAAACCAAGACCAGCTTAAAATCAATTTGGAAAGAACAGTGGCTAACATCAATATTTAAGTTGCATAGTAGAACCTGGGTCTGGTGCTCCTCCACATAGCCCCCGGGGTGGTTTTCTCGTTCATGGCCTATAAGTTGGATTGTTGATGATAATTATTTTCAGGTAACTCTGGCAGCCAATGGAAAGTCAGCCGACTGCAGTGTTGAGGAAGAACCTTGGAAACATGAAAAATAAGGATATGACTCTCAGCAAATTATTGAATAAACCCCCCAACGTATCTTATGGTAAAAGAGGATATAAACAAGCTTTCTTTAAAAAGAAAAAAATACATCTATTTCTGTTTACTTAATCTATTAGCTGAGGCTTAGAGGATCTGTTGTGAGTCAGTGACAGGCACGGTGCTGTGTGTCATTGCCAAATAATGCTTCGTAAATGTCTCATTTTCTCACTTGTATTATTGTTTGAATGGATGCTGGTGGAGGAATCAGTTTGAATTGAAGATGCATTCTTGCCAGCTTCCCTTTTCTCTCAAGATGCAGAAGCGTGGGTGCTCTTTTTCCCAGGAGACACAACTAAAGGCGTGTGGCACATTCTGGGGATTTGGAATAATGAGCAGACACTTGGCGTGTTACTCTTTCCAGCGTTCTCCAGCCGCACCTGGTAGCACACAAGAGATTCTGTTGGAGCCTTTGTAAGAAATCCCCTTCAGCATCTTAGAGCGTTTGCCCTTGTGTTGGTGAAAAGAAAGTACCCATCTTAGGGAACTCTGACAGTTTCTCTTCTGTTGAATTTCTCTCTTTAAGTTGAATGACTAAATGTTTCAAAGAGAGTCACATTTGGAGCCATATCTTAAAAGCAGCCTATTATGGAACCCACTGAGTCTCTGCTCTACCCCACCTAGTCTATGGGAACAATTGTTGAATTTCAAAGTATGTTTCATAACTTGCTCTAAATTCAGTAATGGATTAGGATGTAGCTTACATAAAATTGCTGTATATATTGACAACACTTAGAGAGCACAGTCAACACAAATTTTAACCAGATTCAAATTTATTTGTGTTTGGGTTACATCACCTTGTATAGTGAAATCAAGTGAGATTATTTGATCTATGCTTCACTGTCTTTATTTTGTCCATAAAATTTTTATTTGGGTTTCTACCTAAAAAAAAGACATTCTTCATCTCCAAATTATTTCTGTCATATTCTCATCAGACTAAAAGACTTAATCATTTTACTGTCTTCACAGATGGAAAACAGTTACATTGGCTGTGCCTCTTTTAATACTAATCTCATGATAAAAGCAAACCCAAAACACGGTTAGTTATTTAATATGTAGAAAGCTTTTTATTATATTTTATCAAAGCACCTAAAATCAATTACAGGACATAGTTGAAAGCAGAACCCATCTTCCTCCCCAGTCTTCTCTGTGGAAAGAACCAGTAAACAAACATATGTGCAAAATCCTATAAAGATGACATTTCTATGGCAAAGTCAAGGCAGCCTTGAACCATAGAGTAGGAGAAAAGGGTGGCTTTACGGAACTTCACAGATGGAGTCTTTTCCAAGCTGTGGAAGTTTGAGGGGATACATAATATAATACTGGAGTAACTCATCAGTGCCTTGCATGCTATAGGCATCTCCAAGCTACGTTTTGCAGTGTCTCTACTATCATTTTCTATTGAACAACCCGCAGTATTTTCGTAAGGTACCTGGCTTTGGGAGTTTGCTAAGGATTACTTGAACATACATCACTGAGAAATAAGGCACACTTGACTCTAAGGAATGTTGAAAACCTTGGTCCACTGTGGGAGCAGGGTGATCATCTGAGGCCAGCAGATGTGTGCTGAGATATTCATGAATAGCTGTAGAGCCCAAGTTTTCACAGGAGAAGGTGTCTATGGACATCACATGCCCTTCATTACCTACTCCTTGTGACCTTACTCTTCCATGTAGAGAAACTTTGGAACACACAAGAGACATGAGATTCTAGTAGTTTTGTCTCTTAAGCCCTAGTTTTTTTTTTTTTTTTAATAACAATCACTATTGAGCAGTATTAAGTAGCTCTTTGCTTTTTTTAAAAAAAATAATGCATTGGTCTTCATTTTCATTAGCTGGACAGTTAAGAGGGTGGCCAAGGGCTTGCTGAAATGTAGTAGTGGCAAATGCCTCCTTTATAGTAGATGTCATGGGTTGTAGGGATGGTTCCTGGATTTAACTGTGAAACTGTTAACAAGTCTCTAAGTCGTGCTTCTGAGGGCATTATTTATGGTGCGGAGAAGGATGTAGCTGTCCATCTAGGAACTTGTGGTTTTGTTGTTTTAGGCCAGCTTAGCACTTGAACATACTGACAGGCTGCTCAAAGGAGTGGTCTCAAGATTGTCTTCCAAAGATTCTGCCTAAAAGTCTTCCATGACTGCTTGTCTTCAGTTTTTTCCTCGTTATTGAGTTAGCCTATACATATATAAGGGGACAGTGTATTCAGAAGAAACTAGGTGCTCAGCTTAACAAAGTGGATTTTTCTAGTTTGAAACTGTATGCAGTAAGTTTCACGAGAATATCCTTAGGAAACTGGTTTATTTGGAAGTTCAACAAATCAGTTAAAAATAAGCAGTTTCTCAAATTCAGGAGTAGCTTGAAAACCCAGGGTGTACGTAGAACTGACATGTGACTGTGTCCTCTGGTTTTTTAGGCCTCTCTTATTCTTCTCATGCCATGCCCATTGGGGTTTCCTTGTCCAGCCTATGTGCCATAAACAGGACAAGCAGATCCAGAATATACCTCTAACAACCATTTCTAAACAGGATATTATAACTTGTCAGTTGTATGCATAGATTTATTTTAACAAGTCAAGCACAAATATGAATGCTTATAACACTCCATTCATGTTTGATCATGTATAAATGTTACATTTGTACACAGACATGGCAGGCTAGATATACACACTGTATCCTGTAAGTTCTGTTAAGTCAGGGCTTTGGCAACATCGTTTTTTATGGACTCATTTACTATATTTAGGAATCAGAATCATTTCAGGAGAAAAGCAAGTAGACTTTTATTCTCTCCTTCCTCATTTGTGTCCTTTGAAAAACCCAAGGGGTGTCGTGATTTGATTACCTACTACAATTCAATGAATCAAGTCCTATTCGTGAAAAGAATGGCGTAGCTATCAAGGCAAAGCTTTATCTTAGACCTTTGGGGATGTGCCCCCCATGAAAAGAGCACCAGAAATTCAAGGCAATCATCTAAATCACTCAGATCTTCGATATAAAACTTTAGATAGTAAGTTCTGAATCAAGTAGTTATCAGATTTGATTCTTATTGTTGGGAGTGGAAATACAACCTATAGCCTGCAGAAGTTACCATGTTCCATAAAATATAAATATTTACTTTTCTTTAACTACTCATCAGCTTGGGTGTTCAGAAAAGTCTAAAGAAAGGTTGCCAAAATGCCTGGTTTTTGGATTTGAACTCGTGGAAGCGGAGAAGGCAATGGCACCCCACTCCAGCCCTCTTGCCTGGAAAATCCCATGGACGGAGGAGCCTGGTGGGCCACAACCATGGGGTCACTAAGAGTTAGACACAACTGAGCAACTTCACTTTCACGTTTCACTTTCATACATTGGAGAAGGAAATGGCAACCCACTCCAGTGTTCTTGCCTGGAGAATCCCAGGGACAGGGGAGCCTCATGGGCTGCCGTCTGTGGGGTTGCACAGAGTCGGACACCACTGAAGTGACTTAGCAGCAGCAGCAAGCTAAGAAAGGCTTAGGGGAAATTCAGTTTATGGGGAGATGTACTCTTGGTCAGTAAGGTCAGGAATTCCAACAGCTGGTTAATTAGAAAGTCTCAGATCATTTCCACTTGTGCATAGAGACATATGTCATTTGTAAGTGTATATCTAGTCAAGAAGCCCGTTTGGAGTCAGGTAGAAAATCCCATGGACAGAAGGAGCCTGGCAGACTACAGTCCTTGGAGTTGCAAGAGTTAGACATGACTTAATGACTAAGTAACAACAATTCACCTACTGGATCTCCAGAGAGAAGCCCAACCCTGCCATGTTTTTGCAAATACCACACTTCCGTTTGTTCCCAATAGCAAAAGGTGTGGTACCATATTTCACTTTTGTCTGAATCAAGGGTTCTGTTTGTGCTATGTTTTCCATACAAAGAGCATTAGAGAATTAAGGCAGTCATCTAGAGCATGCAGATCTTCATGATCTGAACCAAGTAGCTGTTAGACATTCAGCAGTGAATGCAAATAGGTACCCTCATGTTCAGAGAGAATTCTCCATCATTCAGACTCTTGATAAACAAGCCGCAGCAGCTCTTGCCCGGTGTGATGACTAAATGCTCAGCATTTACACCCAGTAGAGGTGGCCATTCCCACTTGATTGCTCGTCAGTGCTTGGGGCCATACAGTTGCGCGGGTTGCTGGTTGGGCTTTGCTTATTCTCCAGATAAATTCATTCCAAGCCAAGGAAAGGGACCAAGTGGGATTCTTCAATTATATAATACTTGCTTTTTGAATACAATATGATGATCCAGGAGCCTGAAAAGATTAAGGTGAAAAGCAAAAGGCCTGAAGGAATTTTGAAGTGAGAATTTTATAAATCTAGTTGTCAAAGAAGATAAATGGTCTCAGTATCTGATAATTTTGTCTAAAACCAAAAAAGGCCAATGAGCATCAAGCCAGACAGGTTGCATTATTGGCAGGTTGGTCTCCTGGGATGAAGTGAGTGCAAAGCTGTTCAGACATCAGTTGCTTTTGATTTTTTTTTTCTGAAAAGAAAATTCAACTCCTGCTCTTCCTTTTCCTCTCTTCTTATTCCAGTGATCATTGTTGCTCAGTTTAGTAACGACCATCCAAGTTAGCGCAAAGGTTGGTTTTAGAACAGACGACAGGGAATCTTAACTGAGTAGTATCGAATTTCATAGCACAGCTAATTTAGGAAATAACAGAAATAACAGAGATGAGGAGAAATAATGCAGTTGGGAAGAGAAACATTTGACTGAGACTCTGCCCATTTTTATTCACATAACTTACACTAGTCACTTTACCCATGAGCACCATTGAAAAAAAAAAAAAAAAAAGGACAGGCTAGATTAAATTATTCAAATGCCCATCCATTCCTAAGAAGCCACCATGTAATTATCTCTGCTTTAACTTCCTTTTCTTACGAGGCTTACTACTATGTGCACATGCTAAGTCACTTCAGTTGTGTCTGACTCTTTGTAACCCTATGGACCATAGCCCACCAGGCTGCTCTGTCCATGGGATTCTCCAGGCAAGAATACTGGAGTGGCTTGCCATGCCCTCCTCCAGGGGCTCTTCCCATCCCAGGGACTGAACCCACGTCTATGTCTCCTGCATCGGCAGGCAGGCTCTTTACCACTAGCTCTGCCTGGGACACTTACTTACTGTTATAACACATTACTTAATTATATTGTAAGTCAGAGGAGCCCACAATAATGAATAGTCAATTTGGATTTTTCTCATCCCCTTTGGGGGAAATTAAGTTCAAGCCTCTCTCTTCATTTGACGTCTTAGAACAAGCTTGGAAGATGGCCATGTCCATCTACAGTCTGGTCTTTGGGAGTACAAACCGACCTCCTTTTATAAAACTGTCCTTTACTTAACGTGCTGTCCTAGTAGAAGTAGCCATTCAGCTCAGGGAAAAGTGCTGCCCCAGTCACCACAGGATGAATCTGTGGCCTCCCTCATGGTCTTGCATCGTTCCTGCTACAGCAACAGAGCCCACGCTGAATACCCAAAACACACAGTTTCCTCCAGACGGTCCTAATTGCCAACCCAGTATGGGAATTTGGGAACCTTTGGAAAATCAACTTGAACACTCTTATGAAATTTGGTGCAAGACTTACACAATAACAGCAGCTGTCTGTAAATACCTTCCTTTCCACCAGTACTCAGACACGCACATCCACATACAGGGTGGGATCGAGCCAAGTCCTTTCTCTGGAAAGGTTTGCAGGAACGTTTGATTGAGTTCATTTTCAGATTTTCCTCTTGGTTTGTTTTCACTGCGGTCATCACATCACAGGCAGAGAAGGTCTGTCTTACAAGAGTGGACTTGTATTGGTGATCCTGGATCTTCTTTTATGCCATTTCTAAAGTGAATAAAATGCCTGGTCTGTCTGCAGGGGGCGTGTGACCAGCCATGGCCTTTGAACAATCTCTTGAACATTCCAGTATCACTGCAATGGGCTGCTGTGTGCATCCTTGTTCTTTGTCCAGACTGCTGCTAAATATGGAATAGGATTTGTATTACTGTGCCACGAACACTTTCATTAACAAAGACTTCGCTCAGCTCCGTAAACGCAGGGCAGAGAGATGTACAGCTAACTGAAAGGATAGAGTTAGTTTTTGTTTGTTTAAATTTTTCATGTGGAAGACCTAATACTAGAGCATCAATAAAAAGATATTTCTTAACTGACCCATATAAGAGCATATGAAAAAGTAAGAAAAGCCCTCAAGCTCTTATTTCATTCACTCTGAGTAACTGCTAATCAGCTTGCCTATGTCCAGCCTTGCCTCGCCTTCTTACCCCTGGAGCATGTATCCATTTCGATATATGTTAAAGTCCTTTTGATTGTTATACAGGGCCCTTTGGGGCTGAGGATAAAAACTGCTACTGAACAGATCCCTGTACCTTGAAGAGTCAGCACTTGACCTAGAGCCCAGGTAACAACAGGTCTCCAATTTCTCCGGAGACACCCCTCATCCCTGGGTGAGTGTTGGAAGGTAACTTATGACCATTGTCATCTTTCCCCGCGGAGGTGGGGATAATGCGGTGGGAGCCTCACTCCTTCGGGGGTTCTGTTTCTTCTTATGGCAACCATGTAAGCTGCCTAAAAACAGTCTGTTGCCTTTGGTAGGAGAGAAATGCACACAGTAGCCCAGGAAGTTAGTTTAGCGTGTCTCTGAGGTTTTGCCCCCATGGAGCGAGTTCTCTGAGATGTATGATCAGAAAGCTGGTACTCTGGTTTCTTACTTCCCCAGGAGAGTTCTTCTCCTTACTCGGAACTCATCCTTTGGCAGCCAGATCTTTCCATAAATGACCTTCACTCCTTCCCTTCCTCCTTCCCCCAGGAAATCTCAGCATTACATTTCCATGTTGCACAGGACAGACCAGGTTATCTGGTCACTCTAGAGATTTGTATATAAAAAAATACTTTTGTGAGGATTTTTGTATATTGTTTTTCTGTTTGTTTTCTATGGCTTGAGGAGAGAGCTGGCAAACTGTGAATCTAATTTGATCTTGCCGCCAGCAGACATATTTTGGCTTCCTGGTAAAAATTTATGTTACCAAGGACAATATATTGCCCTCTGATCAGTATTGTACCCTCCAAAATTCACAGATTCCTCCAATCCAACCTTACATTATTTTTTAAACAAATCCCTGGGCTTCTTTGCTGTTATTTATAAAAAGCATGAGAAAACGTATTTAGAGTCCTGGATAGTGTATGTTTAATATTGATTTAGCCTTTAATGATGTTATATAGGTTTGTATCTATTCTTCATAAACCATAAAGAACTCAGCGTAGACTGAATGGATCTATTTAGTATCTGTAATTTTGCAGACAGATATTTTCTTACGGTATTTTCTATATAACCACATATGTAGAATTACGACTAATTCAAGCACAAGACATTTCTACAGCAATTTAGAGCTGTCATTGTTTCCTGAGCATACAGTCACATTTGAAAAATGTAAAAACCCAGTCCTTTGCGATGCAATGAACAAAATGACCATTAAGAACAAAGAGTCAGTTAAATCCTTTAGCTGGTTAGGATATGTATAATATTTAAACAATTAGTCTTTTTAACTCAAGGAATGGTGCTGACTCTTTATTTTTGACACATCTTGTTTTTCCACCTAACATTCTAATTTTGCTTTTCTCCAAGAACATGAAAAATAAGATGATAATAGTGGAATCATGTCTATTGAGAATCTCCCATGCCTTCCTAATAATGTATGTGAAAATTGGCTTAGGAAAACTTTGGATAGCAGAGATTGAGGGTGCGTGTGAGGAAGCCGATCAGTACAGATTTGTTGCAGGTCATTCTTGCCAAGTAAATTGGTAGTAAATGTCACATTGTTATGTGAATTGAGCACATATTTTTAAGGTTAAAATAAAAGACATTAGTACCAGCTATGAAGCAATACTCTATCAATGGGGCTTAGAGTCTCACTGAAATTATTTAGAAGCAGCCCAGGTAGATTCTGTCCTCAGGTGAGTAACAATCTATGTAAATTTCCCCAAAAGGCAAATCAATAATCACTGCAAAGACAAGGAAGGGTCTTCCTTCCGCCAAACACACTTTCTGATAATATGATTGTAGGGCTAGTATTTTTGCTATGTTTTAGGAAATAGTTACATAGAAAGTGTACTGGTGTGTATTTAAATCCACTCCTCATTAAGCAATCAGATTAGATATGCCCTCAACTGGCAACAATTATATCTGTGATTTTCAAGTACAGATAGCTGTCAAGCATGAAGTTCTTGTGTATACACAGTAACACTTGGTTCACGCATGAAGAAAAGTGCCTATGCACTTTGTGTAGCTATAATGTAGATATCTATGTGTAATTTCAGTGAAATGGTATATAGATGTATTGTAATTTAATTTAAATGTTATTTTTGGCTGTTTATCTAAGTGCAGTAGACATGTTGATTCATGTTTTGAAAATCCTTCTTTTCCTTCTTAGATAGCTAGTGGTAAATCATTTCTCCTCTTTCTTAATGTGACTTGGGAATGTATATCAGTGAAGAACTTATCTGTGAATCCTTTGTACTGATGATTGGTTGAACGTCTGTGTGTATCCAGTATCTTTGTAAATATGTGATTCAGGGCAAGGGGGTGTTGGATATGTGTCATGTTTCTCAGTCAAAAGCCATCTGATGTCTATGTAGTGCCCAGTGAATACCTTTGTGGAACTTTTGATTATCTAGGCCTAGGTAGGTTTAGAACAAGGACATTTATCTGCAGCTAAGACATTTATGTTTGCTTGATGAATTGAGCTCAAAGAGACAAAAGGTTCGTCTGCTGAGCATGAGCATGTAAGCATAATGGTTGCCAAATACCGACCATCATGCTCATGACTTAAAGGTTGTGAAGAGCCTTGTCCCTCTTGGTTTCTTGAGTTGGGGTACAGGAAAGATGTTCACTAACTGCCATGCAGGTGAAATCCCACAAAAGCACACTTCTGGTAGTAAATTGCACAGCTGTCTCTAGAAAGATAGAGCGTGAGAAGCACAAGAATGGTCAGTATACTCTTGGGGAGATTGCAAAAAAAACAACCGGTGAAGCACAGATCCCGCATATGTGAAGGGAGCAGGGCTTCTAGCTCCTAGGCTTTGTGTGTGTGTTTCAACAGTTTGAAGAGAAGGTTAACTAATGCAATTATATACTTGCCTCCCAAACACACATTCTGTCTAATTATCACTGAGTTGAATGCTCTGAGGTCTATAGCTCCTGTAACCCTCTTTTCCTTCTTTAAGGACAGAGAAAAATGACCATGTGCAGCTGGGAACACTGAATGTTCCTCTCTTTTCACAAGAAATGTGAAGCTTAGGAGATCCTCTGAGGGCACAAAGCATGTTAATTTCAGTGTCTACTCCAGTGATTGGAGTGAAAGGATGTAACTGTGGGCAGGCACATTTTTTTTTTCTTGAAAATGTGGCTTCTTCAACTTGTGTCATATTCAGGATGGAAACCTTACTGAAAGAAATCTAGCCTTTAGGTAGAATTCCCTTTGAAGATTCTTGTGTGTGTCCAGAATGAAAGATAAGAATAATTGTTTCCCTCACGTTCACAATCCCCATTGATCTAAAGTCATGTAACGTAGAGCATCTACAGCGCATCGGATTTAATGAACGGAAAAAAGATAAAAAATTTCAACTAATTTTGAGGTTGTTTCTTACATATAGTACTAGGAAATGCCTTGTTTGGCAAAGCACATTTTGGGTATTTGAAGCATTTTGCTTTTACCTTTAGCTTTCTTACAATGCGGACTGATTACTGTAACATTACATGTGTAAAATAACTGGATTTTCTTTATACACTGGAAATAATCTTTAAATCCAATATTTCACTATGTGTTTTAACTTTTATGTATATATCTCTCATTAATAAATGTGGATTCCAATTTCTCTTGGCTGTTGACTCTCCTTCAATTCCAATTTTAAGCTAGTGTTCATTACCTAGTAATGGTGTCTCCAGTGTTCCTTTTGGAGAAACTTGCGACTTGAAACCTACAGTGTCTAAATGAATATTTCCTAGGAAGCCTAAATATACAGTGGAGTTACATCTTATGCTATAAAGTTATGAGTTGGACAAAAATGCTTGTGAATCAGCCAGTATGGGTTATCGGCCACATCTCAGCAGCTTAAAGCAACCAAGGTTGATTTCTTATTCATATGACATGTCCATCACTGTCTGGGGGACTTTGGTCCACACCATCCTCACTGAGGGAGTCTGAGAGAGACTTCCTCCTTGTGCTTCTGCCCTTACCAAATGCAAGAAAAAAGGAACAGGGCAGATCTTACACTGACTCCTAAAGCACCCTTCCAAATGCTGTATGCCTCATTTCTGCTCATTTATCAATGGCCAGAACAAGTCACATGTCTCTACCTAACTTCAAGGAAACAGGAAAGTGCAACCTGACCTGGTGTCCAGGAATAAAACTGGAAAGAGCTGATGAACAGCTCTAACGGCTATTAGGCCATAAAAAATAATAATAATAATAATAAACCCTTAAATTATCCATAAAGGATAGTATGCAAAGATGTAGTCTTTCAATAAATCCAACACAGTAAGTTTTTCTCTAGTATTGGAAAAACCAATGCTATGGAAGTAAGTGATAAGCATTTAACGTTACATTGCAGAAATAAAATGCATGGTCTTCAGGAGTAGGGTCACATTCAGCAGAATGAGATTCTCATCCAGTGAAAGGTAGACATACAGGAATGGAGCCCCATCAAGAAAAATACATGTTTTCACACTTCAGGGCACCCACAGATTTAATAGGAGAGTTTGAATTAGTTGAATTGTTGTCTCTCATTCTTTTGGGGGAGGATAAGGAGGCAAATATCAATAACCTCAGATATGCAGATGACACCACCCTTATGGCAGAAAGTGAAAAGGAACTAAAAAGCCTCTTGATGAAAGTGAAAGAGGAGAGTGAAAAAGTTGGCTTAAAGCTCAACATTCAGAAAACTAAGATCATGGCATCTGGTCCCATCACTTCATGGGAAATAGATGGAGAAACAGTGGAAACAGTGTCAGACTTTTTTTTTTTTTGGCTCCAAAATCACTGCAGATGGTGACTGTAGCCATGAAATTTAAAAACGCTTACTCCTTGGAAGAAAAGTTATGACCAACCTAGATAGCATGTTGAAAAGCAGAGACATTACTTTACCAACAAAAGTCCATCTAGTCAAGGCTATGGTTTTTCCAGTGGTCATGTATGGATATGAGAGTTGGACTGTGAAGAAAGCTGAGTGCCGAAGAATTGATGGTTTAGAACTGTGGTGTTGGAAAAGACTCTTGAGAGTCCCTTGGACTGCAAGGAGATCCAACCAGTCCATTCTGAAGGCGATCAGCCCTGGGATTTCTTTGGAAGGAATGATGCTAAAGCTGAAACTCCAGTACTTTGGCCACCTCATGCGAAGGGTTGACTCATTGGAAAAGACTCTAATGCTGGGAGGGACTGAGGGCAGGAGGAGAAGGGGGCGACAGAGGATGAGACGGCTGGATGGCATCACTGACTCGATGGACTTGAGTCTGAGTGAACTCCGGGAGTTGATGATGGACAGGGAGGTCTGGCGTGCTGCAGTTCATGGGGTTGCAAGGAGTCAAACATGACTGAGTGACTGAACTGAACTGAACTGAACTGAACTGAAGGAGACAAATATTTGATTTTAAAATAAGTACCTAAATGTGACACATCATAATTCTTTTCACCAATGCTAGTAATTTATTTAAATTGTTGATGAAAATGGACACTTGAAGACACCTTTCTTTATTTTCTTGGAGTCAAGTGTACATCACATCCATATTCAAATGTTATTAAAATCTCATTTACAGAAAATATGGTCATCAGTAAATTTCTGGGCTGCCATTTTGTTTTAAAGTAGCACAGAGCCGCCGACTGGAGTTAAGTTAAGCTTAACACTTTAGTATGGATGCCATTTGATCATTATCAACCAGTCCTTCATAAGAAACATGACTTTGCTTGTTCAGGGAGTATAATCCCCATGTTTTAATTTCTTGCCCTTTTTTCTGGAACAGAGGTGTTTCATCTACCCAGTGGTTGTAAGGCCACTTATTATGCTGCTTTCCCTTTTTGAAAGAAGGAGAAGCAGAAGAAGAAAAATAAAAAGAAGAATTATTTGGGGGCTGGGAATGGAAAGAAGGATTATAGGCTAGGAACCAGCAGGCAGGAGTTCTGACCTTCGCACAGTCACTAAAGTGTTGTGCAAATGTGGTCCTTCCCTTAGCAATTTGGAAGTCATCTTGACATATGTAAAATTAGGGGTTTGAAGTAGACACTTTCTAAACTTTTGAACTCTGAAATTTGAATTCTGTCAGCTGGGTACATCATCATGACTACAGATAATTTTGGTTTTTAATCTGATTAGCATAATGTCTCATACATACAAAAGGATATATGCAATCTATATCTAAGTTACAATGCGGCATGATATAGAATCCTATGACTCGGTAAGCCAGTGCAGGAACTAAAGCATCCCCAAACATTTCACTTGACCTTTGTACTCCTTCCTTATTCCATTCAGCTGCTTTACTCCCCGGGGGAAACTGCTTCTGGAAATTTTGTTTATCATTCCTCCACTTTTAAAAATAGGTTGTTTTTTTTTTTTTAGTCTCACACATATGCACGACTCCACAAGCTCTGCTTATTTCTGAGCTTTATAAAAAGGGTATTACATTGCATGTAGTCCTTTCCAATATGTCTCTTTTCTTCTTAACATGTTTCTCAGTTTATTCATGCTGTTACAAGTAGCTGTGGTTCATTTTCACGTCTGTATAATTACATAGTGTGTGAAATGTGCCATATTTTGGTTACTCACTTTCCTGCCAATGTATATTTGCCTCATTTCCAGTTGTTTTTTTGATGTTAAATAATGCTGCTATGAATGTTTCTGTATGTTTCCTGGGTGTACAACCTAGGGAGGCTTTGACACATGTGCTTCTAGAGATAATAAATAAAAAATGTGTGTTTTTGTGTGTCTCTGTGTGTCTGTGTATCTCTGTGTATGCGTGCATGCATGACTGAAAAGTTCCTCTTCAAATCTTCCATTTATTTGTCCGTGGCTCCTTCAAAGCACTCACTTGTGAACCATTGTTGGAACCCTTGGTGATTCATCCACTGCTGGCTGTTTAATGGAGTCCATCTCACTGGCAGGAGCACTGAGGCAGACAAAACCAGAGTATTTTTTGAGTTTTTGGCCACATGTGGAATCTTAATTCCTCAGCCAGGGATGGGACCTACATTCCCTGCAGTGGAAGGCAGAGTCTTGACTGCTGGACCACCAGGGAAGTCCCTTTTATATGGTGTGTGTGTGTGTGTGTGGCTGCACTGCGTGGCATGTGGCACTTCCCTGACCAGAGATTGAACCTATGCCCCCTGAAGTGGAAGCACGGAGTCTTAACCTCTGGACCGCCAGTGAAGTCCAAAACAAGCATTTTAAAAGGGGAATTTAAATTTAAAGCTGAAGCCTTCTTTCGTCAGGCTCACATGATACGTACCGTCAGAGAGTACAGCTCTGACGGTAGCCAGAGACGGCCTGCTCAGCCTTTGACCTCTTTAAGCAATGATGTGCTACACCCAGCAACTCCACCCGACATTAGCAGGTTGCATGCTATGATGCAAACAGTGGTTTGAAGGAAGAAGCTACAGGAAGTCACAAGAAATATCTCTACCTACCCCAAGAACCACTAATAGCCAAATTAGCTGCACTCTCTACCCCCACAGTGGAAGACTGTAGAGCCGTAAAAGGCTCTGCGGATACCACCTACGGCCCTGAACCTTCTGGGCATCTCTCCTTCCAGGCACGGTGACACAAACAGGAAGCCAGGACTCGGTACTTCAAAGAACCACAGGTAACGGAGGTTTAGGCACCTCCAAGGAAGCATTCATGAGGTGCTCTCCCTGCTCGTCACCGCTCAGCCCAGACAGGAAGGCATGGGTGGAGATGCCCACACAGTTGATGTGGGCCCCGCCAGAGTAAAAGACTGTGGAGTCCCCAGCAAATAATAATTTCCTTCCTGGTAATTTTTAAAGTTCCGTTCATTCTTCTTCTTACTGAGGCAGTGAGAGGCCATCTCTAATTCCTATGTCATGGTAAGAAAAACAGCTGCAGAGGCTGAAATTCAGGAGTGCTGGTTGACCTCCTGGAGAAGGCAATGGCACCCCACTCCAGTACTCTTGCCAGGAAAATCCCATGGATGGAGGAGCCTGGTAGGCTGCAGTCCATGGGGTCGCAAAGAGTTGGACATGACTGAGCAACTTCACTTTCACTTTTCACTTTCATGCATTGGAGAGGGAAATGGCAACCCACTCCAGTCCTCTTGCCTGGAGAATCCCTGGAACAGGGGAGCCTGGTGGGCTGCTGTCTATGGGGTCTCACAGAGTCAGACACGACTGAAGCAACTTAGCAGCAGCAGCAGCAGCAGTTGACCTCCACGGCCTGTTCAAGAACAGTCTAAAGAGAGCAAAAGCCATCCAATATAAATACTGTTCTTACCGTCAAACATTTAAAAGCAGTGATTTTAGGACTTCCCTGGTGGCCCAGTAGTTAAGTGCAGGGGACACAGGTTCAATCCCTGGTCCGGGAGATTCCACATGCCTGGGGGTGACTAAACCCATGCAGCACAACTACTGAAGCGCATGCGCCCTAGAGCCCATGCTCCACGACAAGAGAGGCCGTTGCAAAGAGAAGCACTCACGCCACAACCAGAGAAAGCCCGTGCACAGCAACGAAGGCCCAGTGCAGTCAAAATAAATAAATAGATAAAATTTGAAAAATAAGAGCAGTGACTTTAAATTCTTCTGAATTCCATAAGCAGACAAATGAAACATTATTGCATTTCCCCTGTCGCCCTTGATTGGGTCAGAATGAATATGCAAAACCCCAACATCTATTTTTGTCTGTGATTTGGGGTGATCAGATTTCAGCCTTCCAAATACTGTCTGGAAAAATCTAGAGGCCACTAGTGAAGGAAAAAAGACAAATATAGAACTGCTGTCATCTACGGTTCACTCCTTTTGTTGCATGAGCTGACTCTCCTGGAATTCTCCAACGGCTTCTGTCACTTCTCAGATGTTTTCCAGGCCTGTGTAATGTATTGCTCACAGAAGGAGGGGCCAAGGAATTTCCAAACTGCCTTCATCTGAGTGAAAAGTTCAACTGGAACCCAGCTTCTCTTTTCCAGTTGCTTACTCTCCTGATCCCAAACTTTCCTCACCTCTTAGTGAGGAGGACAGAAATCATTTCAAACTGTAAAGTTAGAAAGGACCTCGGGGGCAAATATTTGAAATTTAGCCATGTCTTTTTGCAGATGGGGGGTTCCCTCGTGTCTCAGATGGTAAAGAATCTGCCTGCAATGAGGGAGACCTGGGTTCTATTCCTGCGTCGGGAAGATACCCTGGAGAAGGGAATGGCTACTCACTCCAGTATTCTTGCCTGGAGAACTCCATGGACAGAGGAACCTGGTGGGCTATAGTCCATGGGGTCACAAAGAGTCAGACATGACTGAGCGACTAACGATTTCACTTTCTTTTGCAGATGAGGAAATCAGTATCATAATTAAAAAGAATTAGAGGAAATACAGGGGCAAACCAAGGTTAAATCCTGATTCTGTAACTTTTCCAACTATGGGCCATTGGAGAGTTTATGTAGACTCACTTTCTTCATCTGTGAAATGGGGCTAATCATGCCTATGCTACATAAAGCAGTTTACACAGTACTTGGCACATATTAAGGGTTCAGTCAATGATAGTTATCATCAGCATCACTGTTACCATCCTTAGCACTATCAGCCACAACTTCTTAGTGACTAAGCTGGAAGAAGTCTGGCTTTCTCTTTCCCAACTTGGCCTCTTTTTTCAGCCATACCACATTGACACTAGCCTGTAAAACAGAGTTCAGCTGCTCTTCCAAAAATCTGGGCTTAATTCTTGGACCATGACCTCTCCTGACCCGGCCCAGGATAATCTCTACTCCTAGAGGAGCTTTATGAACATCACACTCCTTTCCGTCTTTTGTTCCTGGTGCCCCTCCACACTTTCTTCTGCTACTCACCGAAGCTCTGATTCTTGACAATGAGGGAAGGCACTGGATTTCTTCAGGGATGGGAATTGAATCTCAGCCCTACCCAAATGGCCTCTCACTGGGATGGAAGCCTGAGCTTGCTCTTCCAACAGGAAAGGGAACATGACATCCAGAAATGAAGCAATCCTTTTCCTCACATAGAAGGCCCTCAGGGAGTCCCAAGCTTGCAGTGTTGCGTGTAGTAGTAGAGACAAATGTCATGAGAAAAGCTGTTGCTGTGGAATGTGGCCAACCCAGCAGGTCCCTCAGAGCCCCTTGGCTGAGTCTATTCCCGGCAGTTTCCCTTCCCATCATCCTTTTCTCCATTGCCTTGTCTTCTTTCAAGAATGATGTTCACTTTCTCCTCCAACAGTGTCAAGAACAGAACTTGGGAGAAACTTTGTGGAACCTTTTGGTTTGAGGAGCTCATCCATTGCTGTGTTAGAATCATCTCAAAATGGTGCCCCTCTTGAGTCTGCAGCTGCTTCAGGGCATGGCCACACTCTGATGAAAGTGAAGTCGCTCAGTCGCATCTGACTCTTTGCGACCCCATGGTCTGTAGCCTGCCAGGCTCCTCCATCCATGAGATTTTCCAGGCAAGAATACTGGAGTGAGTTGCCATTTCCTTCTCCGGGAGATCTTCCCAGCCCAGGGATTGAACCTGGGTCTCCCACATTGCAAGCAGACTCTTTACCGTCTGAGCCACCAGGGAATCAGCGAGGAGCCTGATAGTTATGATTAATAGTAGTTATTATCATAGGTAATATCCCTAGAAGTGGAACCTGAGACAGGATTCAAGTTCACAGGGTGTGTCTGAGGGCCTACTTCTCGGGAAACCCTATGAGACTAGGAGAGCAGTGGAAGAGGGCAGGGGAAGAACCGAGCAAGAAGATAGCTTCAGGGAGAGTCTAACTTTGTGTTGTCCCCACTTGAGGAAAGGAAACTTGTCTTTGGCACCCACATCAGTCAGTCACTGACTGTGGGCCACGTAGGGAGGTGTGGGCAGAACCTGCAGGGTAGGCAGCTCTCATCTGCAGAGAGCTATTCACTAGAGAGAAAGCAGCCGTGAGCTGTTAGCTGTCCACACAGCAGTTACGAGATGGGTGGACGAATCCAAGAAGGGCATCTGGGCAGAATACGTATGGCGTCTGCTACAGTTTCCCTTCCACATGTGGCAGGCTCTTGTAGGCCTTGGGCATTTGTCTTCTCGTAACAATTCTGTGAGGCAGGCGCTGTCACCCTCCCTGTTTCACAGGTAATGGAAACCGAGATTCAGAAACTTACAGACCTAAGAAGAAGCTGGCTCGGGGCTTCCCTGGTGGCTCACTGATGAAGAGTCACCTGCTAATGCAGGAGAGACGGGTTCAATCCCTGATGCGGGAAATCCCACATGCCGTGGGGCAACTAAGCCCCTGCACCACAACTACTGAGCCTTGCTCTAGAGCCCAGGAGCCTCAGCTATTAATGCTGAAGCCTGCCAGCCCTAGGGCCCATGCTCTACAACAAGAAAAGCCTCTGCAGTGAGAAGCCTGCCAACCGCAGCTGAGAGTAGCCCCTGCTTGCCACAACTAGAGAAAAGCCCATTCAGCGACAAAGACCCAGCACGGCCAAAATTAATTAAAAATTAAAAAGCTGGCCTGGAGGTCTATCTGGTTTCAATATCTCCTACTATACTGGCTCCATTTCCCCAAATAACCCAGCAGAGTACATTGCCACATTATTGATTGTTTTAATGGCATTTAAACCTCTGGGCTGAATGCAATAGTCCTCGATGTCTCATTTGGAAGTCCAAGTATGCATGAGACTTTAGGGCATTCATTCAAAGAGGATTGGTCATGCTTATCATCACATAACATCCTGCATCATCTACTTAACTGCTCCAAGGAATCATGAAACCCATGTTTGGTAAAGAGAAGATCTCAAAAGATATCTGTAGTCCTAAGGTACACCTGTCCTTAGCTGGCCCAGGTTATTAGAACATTTTCTCTTCCTTAAAACATTTGCTAAGTCAACAGGCCAATGAGTGTCATCCAGAGTGTCAACTGTGATCAACTGAGAGTGAGGGGGATTCCAAGATGCCATCTGTGCTCACTAGGGAAGAATCCTGTTTGATTATCAATGACTGCAAGTGAAGAGGTTGTGATTTATGTTTGTCTTATATCTGCCACCTTTCATTGTAGCAGTCTGGATGAGTTGCACAGCAGTGACAAAGAGCACCCAGGTCTTGGTGGCCTCAGCATGATAAGTTTGTTACTGTCTTTACCATAGTTAAGGTTACAGAGGTCTGCAGAGGTCACTCTGTTCACTGCAGTTCCTCACAATCCCTCAATGATCAACCAGCTACTATCTCATAACAGAGAGGAAAGAGCTCCAGGAAGGTCACTCCAGTGAAATGTCACTTTGGCTTCCAACTTATTGGCCAGAAGGATCACAGGATCCCACCCAGCCTGAGAGAGAAGGCAATGCAGTCTCACTGCATTCTCAGGATGGGGGAGACGGAGAAACATTTGTTGACCAGCACTAATAAATTATTACGGCCCACCTCTCTTGTCACGTAATATCGGGCGCACTTTGTTTCCCAAAGGCAAAATGTGTTTACCACTTGGCCAATGGAAACCATATCAAAGTCTCACCCAATTGTGGCACCAAGCTCAAAGCCCAGGATCTTGGGGTGATGTGGGGACATTTCTGCATATGGTTTGGATGTGGCTCCTGTTGGCCTAGAAACCAATAAACAAACAAATAAACAAAAATCCAAGTTTTCTGCAGCTCCTAATCTCTCTTCCATACCCCGCCTACCAACGTAGTCCCATAGTGAAACAGGGTCAATTTAGTCACCTTGAAAAGTGAAAGTCAAAGTGTTAGTTGCTCTAACAACTAACATCTGACGCTCTGTGGCTCCGTAGACTGTAGCCCACCAGGCTCCTCTGTCCACGGAATTCTCCAGGCAAGAATACTGGAATGGGTCTCCATTCCCTTCTCCAGGGGATCTTCCTGACCCAGGGATTGAACCTGGGTCTTCTGCATTGCAGGCAGATTCTTTACCATCTAAACATGCAGGGAAGCCCCATAGTCACCTTAAATTATTCCCATCTGGACAGGAGACAAACAAAAAACCTAGAGCCACAGCATTTTAGAAATCCTGATGGGAAGACATTAGAGGCCCCCAGGAAATTTCTTGATTAGATTTTGATCCAGCTCTCTGGAAACCAGTCCATTCCCTGCCCCCCACCAATGACCCTTAATTCCACCTCCGAGTAAGTCCTTCTTTTTCCATTATGCTTTACTGATGCACATGAAGAGGATACTCAGAAATAATTTCTCCCGTAGCAACATTCTCTACCTTTTGTTCATAGAAAGACCGTGCTGGATGCCACGTTAGTTCCTGCAGAGGTTTTCACAATAGACACGATGATCATGTACTTGAATTGACTTTGTTTCTGAAGCTGAGCTGACCTTTAGGGCACAAAGCATCTCTCTATTTTGTTTGGGGTTGAAACGTGCTAACTTCTTCCAGCTCTACATGTTTTCACATTTCTAGAGTCTCTCCTTCCCTCTAGGGAGGTAATGAAAGTATTTGACTTAGTCACTGTGCCATTTGTCAGGGTCTCTCAGTGGCTCTGATGGCAGAATCTGTCTGGGCCCTGGAATGGGCATACAGCATGCAATGGGCAATACGGTTTTGTTATCTGGGGCCACGGAGAATTTGCAGTTGTTTTTACTGCTAACGGCTGCATGATACATTAGGCAAATTTATTCCCTGCTCTGGGTTTCAGCTTAAATGTTTCCTCTCTGAGGTAGCCTCATTTGGAAACAAAATCATTTATGATTCGGTAACGATCTGAAGATGATGTATGTCTAACTGTCCTGAAGAAAAGGGAACTCAGTTGTTCCCTGTGGAAGCCAAAAAAGGCTTCCAAAGGCACGATGGAGGAGAGACAGCACAGATAAAGGCAGTCTTGGCTGCGTTAAAATAAGTTGTTTTTTGAAGATTGAGGCCTGAGTTTCACAATCGCAAAAAATTATATTTTATATGCACCAACTTCAAATTAGAAATGAGATTTTTTTTAAAACCAGCTATGTTATTGGAAACAAAAATTATGAATCAGCTAATTTAAAATATTGTTAATTAACAATACTATTGTATACCTTTATTTCTGCCCCAGTGGAATGGGCATCTCACTGTCCTCTGATTGATGGAGGTCAGAAGGAAAGTCTGTCCTTTCTCCATCTGAATTCTTGCTTTGGGGAATGTTTCTGCTGCCTAGTGGGGCACATGGGCAGTTTCTTGTTTAACATGTATTGAACCTGTATTAGGTGGCAGACACTGATCTATGGAATGGATATCTTTATCTATATCCTCACAACAAGGAAGTGAAGGCGCCTTCACTAACCCCATTTAACAGATGAAGAAACTGAGGCCCAGATATGTTAAATAAAGTGCCCTTAGGCATAATGTCCACTGGGCTTCCCAGATGGCACAGTGGTAAAGAATCTGCCTGCCAACGCAGGAGATGCAAGACACATGGGTTCAATCCCTGTGTCAGGAAGATCCCCTGGAGGAGGAAATGGCAAGCTGCTCCAGTATTCTTACCTGGAAAGCTCCATGGAGAGAGGAGCCTGGCGGGTTACAGTCCGAGGGGTCACAGAGTCAGACATGACTAGTACATCCACACATAATGTCCATTAGGAGGAAAGGATGCCCTTTTTCTATTCTTGTCTTGGGTAGTTGGAGGCTGGAAGAATGCTGCCACCATAACTTCCATCACCAGCTCTGCCACTGGCCACGGCTACCACATTCCTACAGCCATCATTCTCTCTTTGTGTCTCTCTTGTTTGTGAGTCATTTACTCAAAATTCAAAGTCCAAGACAGGAGTGTCCTTTTAGCCAAGCTTGCCTAGCGCAAGTTTAAATCACACTTTTGCATTTCTCACCCACACTCCGTCCATGTGATGCCTCAAGACCTAGGGCTCTCCTGGGTTCTGCCGGATCTCTTCTCAGAGACACTTGCTCTGCACACACCTCGGGTTAGAGCTTCCTACACAGCCCGAATCAGGAATCCCTTACCATTTACTTTGAGTCTTCCAAAAATCTGTTGAAATCTCTTTTTCTGCTTAAGTGTCTTCTTTCATTCTTTTTGTGTGGATTGGTCTAAAGTTTTGATGCATTTGCTATCATTGAGTAAGCTTTTTTTTGGCTGTGCTTGGTCTTTGTTGCTCTGCTGGGGCTTTTTCTATTTGCAGCAAGAGGAGGCTACACTCCAGTTTCAGTGCCAAGGCTTCTCGTTGCAGGCCTCTTTTGTTCCAGAGCATGGGCTCTAGGAACCTGGGCTCAGTAGTTGTGGTGCAAGGGCTTAACTGCTCAAAGGCACATGAGATCGTCCCAGACCAGGGATCAAACCCATGTTGCTTCATTGTCAGATGGATTCTTAACCACAGGACTACCGGGGAAGTCCTTGCGTAACATTAGAAAAACACATAAATGACTATATTCAATCTGCTGACTTTAACAGAAAGTCTGAGTTGGACTCTCCGTTCTCGAGTGGGAACAATAGTGTGTGTCATGTCCCTTCCCAACTGGAAGTGCCTGGCTAGGATGTGGCCTCCCCCTGGCCCATGCCCACGTCCCTCGTTTATGTGCATCACTGTATGAAAGAAACTTCTATACACCGTCAATGTGCTCGCTAGTTAGGTCCACTTTGACAGCTGGGTGGCATTCTGCTAACTTTTTGGCAGCTGGCCTGGGGAATATATTCACAGCTTAATTCTAAGTTATGACTTGGATTGAAAATAACCAGACTCCGTATCCCCATTCAAATGCCCTGGAAAAAACCTCCAATAGCAGCTAGTGAATTAGGTCCCTCATTTTCTGCCACATAAGACGTGTCTCTTGCTATGCTTCCCCGGTGCATTTGGTCAACACGCATGACTGAGTACCTACTCTGTGCCAGGCATTCCTCCAAGTACAGAGGACACTGCAGGGAACAGGAAGCTTATTGTGAAGTTTGTAATCCAGCTATTGGATTCAAAAAAGTTCCATATTTGCAGCAGGGGGAGTATGCCCAGGCACTGTGGATTGATTTAACTTTCATTTCAAGCTGGTGTGTGTGTGTGTGTGTGTGTGTGTGTGTGTGTGTGTGTGTGTTGCAGGGGTGGGGAGTGTTTCCTCCTGGAGCGGGCACTGTGAGATGTGCCTAATTCCCACCCGTCATCATATCTCTTCCATTAATGTCATCCATCTCTGGTGTCTCCTCCCTTCCTCCTTGCATTTGTCACCCCTTCCCACAGACATAATCACATCTCTGTGATTTCAGCTCTTTTTGCCTCCCTCAGCTTTCCCAGCTTGCTGTGTTAAATGTCATTTACTTTTCTCCTACTTCAAGTTATAGCTTCTCCACAGACAATGGTAGGCTCCGTGTCTGCATCCTCTGGGATCCCTAGGGGTGAGCCCTGGGCGCTGGTTACTGAAGGGTTGGAGGAAAAGCTTGGTGAAAGTTTGCCACCCTGGGTGGTGGCTGGGCTTCCCCTGGATTGTGCTGTTCGAAGTCACTTCATTTGTGTCCAACTCTGTGCGACTCTGTGGATTGTAGCCCGCCAGGCTCCTCTGTCCATGGTATTTTCCAAGCAAGAACACTGGAGTGGGTTGCCATTTCCTTCTCCAGAGGATCTTCCCAACCCAGGGATCAAACATGCCTTTCCTGCATTGGCAAGTGAGTTCTTTAGCAGCAGCATCACTAATTAAGCATGTTTCATCACCTCTAGGATTAATTTCTTTCAGAAACGTCCAGTTCTGACCTAAATAACACATATTTTCTTCAATTCATTTTGACACTCCCCCTAGCAGAATTAGTAGCTGGACTAAATATGCTTCTAGAGCCTTCGCACCCACCTGGCCTCTGAGGTCATTTTTCAGGCACCTTACTCTTATTGGACAGTAGAGAATATCTTATCCAAATCATGTTTCCCTAAATTCTGAAGGCATGAGGAAATGTCAGTTCACCCGGTCCCACTGATGTTGTTTGATATTTAACTCATTTGCGTTATTTGTTAATAAACTGAAGGATACTTTGGGGGACAGAAAATATTTCCAGTAAAAGAAAGACTTCTAGGAATAAAGAGTTTTCCAGGAAACAGATATTTGGTTGTCTATTTACCTTTCCATAGTAATGGAGTAGACCATTAATTTTGTATTTTAAAAAAACTTTTTTTGGGGAGGCTGCATTCCCGTGGCACATGGGATCTTCTTCCCCAGCTGGAGACCGAACCTTCGCCTCCTGCATTGGAAGGTGGATTCTTAACCACTGGACCACTGAGGGTGTTCCAAATGTTGTGTTTTTAATGTTAACTCTAAGAAACAAGACAAAACACCAAATAAGCCTGTCCCTTCTTTGAAGAGCTCTAGATTCTTTTAGCAAATTCATTTAGTCAAAAGAACAATTCCAAACCAAAATCAGGAGCCACCGTTTGGTATGGGATTGACTTTTTCCTCAAACACCAAACTGACAAGCAATATGTGCTGCATTTAGAACCGACTAATAGGCATAGACTGTTTGAGTCCCAGATGATTCTGAAATTCATTTACTAGCTGGTCAATGCTGATGCCAGCATCTTTAAGAGACGTAATGAGAATCATGCCTGCTAAAAGATGGGTAGGTTCTCTCTGCTATATTTAAAATAGATAACAAATAAGGTCCTACTGTATAACACGAGGAATTCCGCTCAATGTTTTGTGGCAGCCTGGATGGGAGGGGAGTTTAGGGGAGAATGGACACAAGTCTATGTATGGCTGAGTCCCTTTACTATCCACCTGAAACTATCCCAACATTGTTCATCAGCTATACTCCAATATAAAATTAAAATTTTTTTTAAAAAAAGATGGTTCAGGCAGTATATGTAGGAGTTAAGAGAAATAGGGAGTTAAGGCAAATTGCCAACATCCATTGGATCATCAAAAAACCAAGAGAGTTCCAGAAAAAACATCTACTTCAGCTTTATTGACTATGCCATAGCCTTTGACTGTGTGGATCACAACCAACTGTGGAAAATTCTTAAAGAGATGGGAATTCCAGACCACCGGACCTGCCTCCTGACAAAATCTGTATACAGGTCAAGAAGCAACAGTTAGAACTGGACATGGAACAACAGACTGGTTCCAAATCAGGAAAGGAGTACATCAAGGCTGTATATTGTCACCCTGCTTATTTAACATATACGCAGAGTACCTCATGAGAAATGCTGGACTGGATGAAACACAAGCTGGAATCAAGGTTGCTGGGAGAAATGCCAAGAACCTCAGATACGCAGATGACATTACCCTTATGGCAGAAAGCAAAAAAGAACTAAAGAGGCTCTTGATGAAAGTGAAAGAGGAGAGTGAAAAGGTTGGCTTAAAACTCAACATTCAGAAAATTAAGATCATGGCATCTGGTCCCATCACTTCATGGCAAATAGATGTGGAAACAGTGGAAATGGTAGCAGACTTTAAAATCACTACAGATGGTGACTGCAGCCATGAAATTAAAAGACGCTTGCTCCTTGGAAGAAAAGTTATGACCAACCTAGACAGCATATTAAAAAGCAGACCTTTACCAACAAATGTCCATCTAGTCAAATAGTAGTCATGTATGGTTGTGAGAGTTGGACTATAAAGAAACCTGAGCACCAAAGAATTGATGCTTTTGAACTGTGGTGTTGGAGAAGACTCTTGAGAGTCCCTTGGACTGCAAGGAGATCCAACCTGTCCATTTTAAAGGAAATCAGTCCTGAATATTCATTGGAAGGACTGATGCTGAAGCTGAAACTCCAATACTTTGGCCACCTGATGTGAAGAACTGACTCATTGGAAAAGACCCTGATTCTAGGAAAGACTGAAGGTGGGAGGACAAGGGGATGACAGAGGATGAGATGGTTGGATGGCATCACTGACCCAATGGACATGAGTTTGAGTGAACTCTGGGAGTTGGCGATGGACAGGGAGGCCTGATGTGCTGCAATTCATGGGGTCGCAAAGAGTCAGACACAACTGAGCAACTGAACTGAACTGAAGGGAAATAGGCGCTGGTTCCAGGCTGCTCATGTTGGCATCCTGGCTCTGCCACTTCCTGGTTGAGCAACCATGCTCCCATGCCTTCGTTTCCCCGTCTGCAGAGTGAGAATGATAAAGTACTAGACCTCACGTGGCTGTGTGAGTCTTATTTCAGTTTTCTTCTTTTAGCACACATTTGTTCTCTGTGCGACACTATTCTGAGACCTTCAAGATGCTAATTTGTTTAGTTCTGATAACACTGTAAGCTATGTTCTAAGACCTATTTAGCCCCAGAGATGTTACAGAACTTGAGTGAACACATAAGCACACAAAGGTTTTCAATTAAATTAAAATTTAAAATTGTGACATTGTTGATTTACAATGTTAATTAGTTTTAGGTGTACAACAAAGTGATTTGATATTTTTATAGGCTTTGCTTCATCCAAAGTTATTATAGAAGATTCGTTATATTCCTTGGGCTGTACATTATATATTTGAGTCTTATTTATTTTATCCCTAGTAATTTGTACTTCTTAGTCCTTCCCCTATTTTGCCCCTCCTCCAACCCTTCCTCCCACTGATAACCATTAGCTTGTTCTCTGTGTCTGTGAGTCTGTTTCTGGTTTGTTATAGTCAATCATTTATTTTATTTTTGAGAGTCCATATATCAATGAAAGTATACAGGATTTTTCTCTGCCTGACTTACATCATTAAGCATAATACCCTCCATGCTGTTGCAAACGGTAAGATTTCATTCATTTTTATGGTTGAGTAGTATTCACACACGTGCTTGTGTATGTGTGCACACACACGCACACACACCGCATCTCCTTTATCCTGCCATCTGTTGATGGATACTTAAGTTGCTTCCATCACACCACATGGTTTAAATAGTGTGTCGGACACGACTGATCGACTTCACTTTCGCTTTTCCCTTTCTCGCACTGGAGAAGGAAATGGCAACCCGCTCCAGTGGTCTTGCCTGGAGAATCCCAGGGACGGCGAGCCTGGTGGGCTGCCGTCTGTTGGGTCGCACAGAGTCGGACACGACTGAAGCGACTTAGCAGCAGCAGCAGCAGTCAGGTAGATGATAAACACTTAGTGCTAGCCTTTGTAGATAGATACCCTCCTATACTGCCCCCGTCACAGCAGCGGGTCCTCTGCCACAGTTCTCTGTGTGCCACAGACAAAGATGTGAAGCCCAGCACACAGCACATGCCCAGTACATAGGAGGAGGTATTCAGTATTATGATTAAATGGCAATTAATTAATATTTCCTTCTCCTTCAAGCATCTTTGAATCCTTTTCAAAACACAAGGGAGTGATTTAAAAGAAAATGTGGATCATCAGCTGTACTTTGACCCTTGGTCCCATCACCCAGGCAACCCAGTTTCATTTCCACTCCACACAGCCTTAGTGCACAGACACCCACCTTCATCTTCTTCTTTCTGGTTTTACTTTGATGATTCAAGGACTGAAGTTAGGTGCTAGTGCTAAGTCACTTCAGTCGTGTCCAACTCTTTGCAACACCATGGACTATAGCCTGCCAGGCTCCTCTGTCCATGGTATTTTCCTGGCAAAGATACCAGAGTGGGTTGCCATTTCCTCTTCCAGGGGATCTTTCCAACCCAGGGAGAGAACCCACCTCTCTTAAGTCTCCCGCATTGGCAGGCGGGTTCTTTGCCAGGTTCAGTTCAGTTCAATTCGCTCCATCATGTCTGACTCTTTGTGACCCCATGGACTACAGCAAGTCAGGCATCGCTGTCCATCACCAACTCCCAGAGTTCACCCAAACTCATGTCCATTGAGTCAGTATGCCATTCAACCATCTCATCCTCTGTTGTCCCCTTCTCCTCCCACCTTCAATCTTTCCCAGCATCAGGGTCTTTCCTAATGAGTCAGTTCTTCACATCAGGTGGCCAAAGTATTGGAGTTTCAGCTTCAGCATCAGTCCTTCCAATGAATATTCAGGACTGATTTCCTTTAAAATGGACAGGTTGGATCTCCTTGCAGTCCAAGGGACTCTCAAGAGTCTTCTCTAACACCACAGTTCAAAAGCATCAATTCTTCTGCGCTCAGCTTCCTTTACAGTCCAACTCTCACATTCATACATGACTACTGGAAAAACCATAGCTTTGACTACACAGACCTTTGTTGGTAGTGTCTCTGCTTTTAAATAGGCTGTTTAGGTTGGTCATAGCTTTCTTCCAAGGAGCAAGCATCTTTTAATTTCATGGCTGCAGTCACCATGTGAAGTGATTTCATAGCCCAGAAAAATAAAGTCTGACACTGTTTCCACGTCTATTTGCCATGAAGTGATGGGACCAGATGCCATGATCTTAATTTTCTGACTGTTGAGTTTTAAGCCAACCTTTTCACTCTCCTCTTTCACTTTCATCAAGAGCCTCTTTAGTTCTTCTTTGCTATCTGCCATAAGGGTAATGTCATCTGCATATCTGAGGTTCTTGGCATTTCTCCCAGCAACCTTGATTCCAGCTTATGTTTCATCCAGTCCAGCATTTCTCATGAGGTACTCTGCATATATGTTAAATAAGCAGGGTGACAATATACACCCTTGATGTACTCCTTTCCTGATTTGGAACCAGTCTGTTGTTCCATGTCCAGTTCTAACTGTTGCTTCTTGACCTGTATACAGATTTTGTCAGGAGGCAGGTCCAGTGGTCTGGAATTCCCATCTCTTCAAGAATTTTCCACAGTTGGTTGTGATCCACACAGTCAAAGGCTATGGCATAGTCAATAAAGCCGAAGTAGATGTTTTTTCTGGAACTCTCTTGCTTTTTCAATGATCCAGCGGATGTTGGCAATTTGATCTCTGGTTCCTCTGCGTTTTCTAAATCCAGCTTGAACATCTGGAAGTTCATGGTTCACATATTGCTGAAGCCTCGCTTGGAGAATTTTGAGCATTACTTTACTAGCGTGTGAGATGAGTGCAATTGTGCAGTAGTTTGAACATTCTTTGGCATTGCCTTTCTTTGGGATTGGAATGAAAACTGACCTTTTCCAGTCCTGTGGCCACTGCTGAGTTTTCCAAATTTGCTAGCATATTGAGTGAAGCACTTTCACAGCATCATCTTTTAGGATTTGAAAGAGCTCAACTAGAATTCCATCACCTCCACTAGCTTTGTTCGTAGTGATGCTTTCTAAGGCCCACTTGACTTCGCATTTCAGGATGTCTGGCTCTAGATGAGTGATCACACTATCATGATTATCTGGGTCATGAAGATCTTTTTTGTATAGTTCTTCTGTGTATTCTTGCCACCTCTTCTTAATATCTTCTGCTTCTGTTAGGTCCATATCATTTCTGTCCTTTATCAAGCCCATCTTTGCATGAAATGTTCCCTTGGTATCTCTAATTTTCTTGAAGAGATCTCTAGTCTTTCCCATTCTGTTGTTTTCCTCTATTTCTTTACAGATCACTGAGGAAGGCTTTCTTATCTCTCCTTGCTATTCTTTGGAACTCTGCATTAAAATGGGTATATCTTTCCTCTTCTCCTTTGCTTTTCTCTTTTATTCTTTTCTCAGCTATTTGTAAGACCTTGTCAGACAGCCATTTAGTCACTTTGCATTTCTTTTCCTTGGGGATGGTCTTGATCACGGCCTCCTATACAATGTCATGAACCTACATCCATAGTTCTTCAGGCACTCTATCAGATCTAATCCTTTGAATCTATTTCTCACTTCCACTGTATAACTGTAAGGGATTTGATTTAGGTCATATCTGAATGGGCTAGTGATTTTCCCTACTTTCTTCAATTTAAGTCTGAATTTGGCAATAAGGAGTTCATGATCTGAGCCAGTCAGCTCCTAGTCTTGTTTTTGATAACTGTATAGAGCTTCTCCATCTTTGGCTGTAAAGAATATAATCAGTCTGAAATCGGTGTTGACCATCTGGTGATGTCCATGTGTAGTCTTCTCTTGTGTTGTTGGAAGAGGGTGTTTGCTATGACCAGGTGGCTGGACTCAGTTTCCACGTGGATCACAGGGATGTTTAGAGGTGTCCACTAGGGGGCGCATGATCAACAGGTCAGGAAAGGCCTTCAAGGAGGTTGGACTTAACAGGGAAAATACTCAGTTTCTGAGAAGATTGAAACTAGGTGGGAGAATTCACGTTGATCTCACCCTTGGTTTGCCAGATGAACACCCAGGATTTTTCTTAGCTTTTCCATGAATCTCTAAATTTTGCCAAAGAGAAAATAGGTGTAAAACACGGGGTCAGAATGTCTGCCTGCTGAGAGAAGTCTCAGCCTGGTGCTGTCCTAAGACAGAGCCGCAGATCACCAACGACTCTGTAAACTGTCCAGACCTTCGGAAGGTGCCAGACCCCAGAGCCCAGTGGATGTGGCTTTGGGGGCGCAAGACAAGAGCAGCCAAGTGTGGCCTATTCAATATGTCCGGGGAGGGCACCTCACTGAGAATGAGAGGGAGAGATGCTGTCCTTCTTGAGACTTTTTGAGGTCAGTTACACCTATTCTTGGGCTTCCCAGGTAACTCAGACATTGAGTTACCTCTCTGCCTGCCAAAGAAGGAGACTTGAGTTCAATCGTGGGTCAGGAAGATTCCCCTGGAGCAGGAAATGGCAAACCATTCCAGTATTTTCGCCTGCGAAATCCCATGGACAGAGGAACCTGGTGGGCTACAGTCCATGGGGTCATAAAGACTTGCACACGGCTGAGTGCGTACACACACACACACACACACACACACACACACACACCCCTATTCTTTTTTCTTTGATTGCTAAATGCCAACGGTCCTCAATAAATAGTTACTAACTTTTTTTTTCCAGAACAATTGTTCAAGTCTTACTCTTCTTTGTCTTTTTCTAATTCTATTTTTATCCTTCTGACTGCTTTCCCTGACATTTCTTTCTTCATTTCTTAATGAGATTTAAAGAAACTTGGGAGGAGTAGAAAATTAAAAGCGCAGCTCTTCCTGAACTCCAGTAACCTTGCCTGTGTTGGAATTGCCCTTAAGCCTTTAGAGATGAAAACCTGTCTCTCCACTTCTGCATGGAAGACTTCCCAAGGTGTGGGCCTGCGATCTCTAGAGCGTGATCCCTGGAATTTCAACCTGTCTCCTCTCTCTCCCCAGGTAGGAGCCACCCTGAAGCTTGGCTCTGGCAGGGCCTCTGTGTAGTAAGATTTTGTCAATAAAATGCTTTGCTAATTCCACCCTTTCCTAGAAAACAGGAGGGGAACCTCTTTTCTTTTTAGTGGCTATTTGGACATCTCAGGGTGGGAGGTTCTTAGGACTCCAGTTCCTAGAAGGGTTTGGGAAGGGCTGAAAAATTCTGGAATACCTCTGACCTCCCCTGCATCCTGGTTCACATTCTATCTGGGTCCCTACTGTGGATTCACACAATAAACACTTGGAAGATGTCAAGAAAGAGACAGGAAATGCGTGTTCAACTACAACATCCCATGCATTTTACACGCATTATCTTATTTAATCCCCCAGCAGTCTTCCTGGTGGCAATTACTATTCCCAAGTTACAAGTGGGGCAATGAGGCACAGAGCCATTCAATGACTTGTGAAGGTCATCAAGGGAGTAAGTGGCAGGGGGTGGATTTGAACTCAGTTTTATTTTATTCTACTTTTTGGCTGTACTGTACGGCTTGCAGGATCTTAGTTTCCCAACCAGAGAATGGAACCCCCATCCTCTGCAGTGAAATCATGGAATTCTAACCACCAGTGTGCATGCTGAGTCGCTTCAGTCGTGTCCGACTCTGTGCGGCCCTATGGACTGTAGCGCACCAGGTTTCTCTGTCTGTGGGATTCTCCAGGCAAGAATACTCGAGTGGGTTGGCATGCCCTCCTCCAGGGGATCTTCCCAACCCGGGGATTGAACCCACCTCTCTTACGTCAACCTGCATTGCCAGGTGGGTTCTTTACCACTAGTGCCACCTGGGAAGTTGCCCCCAGGAAATTCCCTGTTTCATTTTAAAGACCATCATTTTCTAACTAAACTTCAGCTGCCTTTCTTGAGATTTTTGCCACTCCTCTTCAAGGACTTAGGAAGAAGGAAGTGGTTTGGACTAGACTCCTGGAAAACAGTAGTCATCACATGATGAAGCAAGCAGTCTGGAAACCTGAGGGGGCGGGATTGAGGAGGCGGGTGACGGGGAGCCGTGATGGGCAAACTCCGGGTGATGAAGACCAGATGTCAACACAGGCACAGGATGAGGCTGGAGGCTGATGTGCAACCACTGGGCAAGAAGGATGGCTCAGCCAGACTGCCCGCTCCCCTGGCCCTTTCCCCCAGGCATCATGGGAAAAATCACCTTTACACATGACTGACTCCTTCACTTTTCAATAAAGACAGCTTCTATGAGGTTGTTTATGGTGTCCTAAATTAATTCTATTACCACTATGGCCAAATAGTAAATGTATCTTCATTTACTCAGCCCCAAACCCTTCCTGTGGTTTCCAAACCCCTCCTTTGGCCCCACCAGGCACAGAGAGGGCGTGCTGACCTGGTTTGTGACACTTGGAGACCATCTCTTAACTTTGCCAAGTTTAGTTTATCGAAGGTCTGCCAACAGGCAATAAAGTAGGTTAAGTCAGAGTCTTTGGATGGAGTCGGGCTCCATTTCAGGCCCCACCACTTACTACTTGTGTAGCTGGGGGACATCATTAACTTCTCACTACCTGCCAGTGGCTCTCTTGTTCAAATAGGGTAAGAATTCCCCTTCATGGGTAGCAGGGAAGACTCATGAGTGTATGGTCAGTCCCTAAGTTATGTCTGACTATTTGCAACCCCATGGACTGTAGTTCCCAGGCTCCGGCAGGCTCCTCTGTCCATGGGATTTCCCAGGCAATAATACTGGAGTGGGTTGCCATTTCCTTCTCCAGGGGATCTTCCCAACCCAGGGATCTAGCCCACATCTCCTGCATCGCAGGCAGATTGTTTAACACTGAGCCACCTGGGAAGCCCCATTGCATGTGGTTTCTTTACCGCTGAACCACCGGGGAAACCCAGGGAAGACTAACAGATGTGCAAGCCCAGGTATCCATAAGTGAACAGCAGATGGTAACTTTTGAGGCTGTTATGAAGCTGGACCTTCTGTTGTGTGTTGGAGATACAAAACCAAATCTTGCCCTCAACAGACTCACTTGTCTCATGAAAGAGAGGCCTACAGGCAAATGAAGAAAATGGCAGAGTAAGACCTGCTTCAGTGACATGTGGACAAGTTGGAAAGGTACTCTGAGGGGAAGAAAGATCTCCATTCAGGTGGGGGTGGGTGAGACTACTTCCTGGAGGTCAGGATCAAAGCCATAGGTGGGGCTCCACCTCTGGTTAATTTGCAACCACAGCTTGAATGGCGAGATTTCATCAAAGGACAGCAGCTACCCTGCTTCCTGGACTGCTGCTTTTCAGTCTTGCTTTAAAGGAGAGCCTTGGATTCTGAAATATTCTGGGTCCAGATACCCTCAGTTAATAGTCACTCACATTTAAAAACTGGCTGATTCATGTTGATGTATGGCAGAAACCATCACAATATTGTAATCCTCCTCCAATTAAAAAAAAAAAAAACACCTGGTTAGAGTTTGGAAAATTGGAGGGGGTGATGAAGAAAGAGATTAAGTACCTAGAGTGTGTCTGTGGGAGATGAATTAATATTCAGATAAAAATTAATATTTTTAAGGACCTGATATATGCCAGGCACAGCCACGTACCGATTCTCTCCTTCAACCCTCATAGCAGCCCTGTGAAAGTTTTGTGGTCTCTTTTTTACAGATGAGACAGCTAAGACTAAAACCATTTAAGCTGTATAAGCAGGATTGAGCAGTGGTAGAGTCAATATTAAAACTCAGATTTGTCTAATTCTAGAGCTCATGTTCTTTCTACTGTTCTAGGCAGCTCCCAAACTATATTTTACATAGGATCTGGCTCCTTCCTTTTCCAATGAATAGCAATTATGAAGTTGTTTATGGCTTTTTAAAAGAATGCTATTGCCAACACAGTCAAAATGGGGTGTGTATCTTATGCATAAACAGGAGAGGTGCCCTTGAGCACAAGAATCTTTCAACATACCTGTCATAGGTTGATTGTACTAATGGCCCTCTATGGGTCTCCTCGAAGCTATGCTTTTTGTGATAGGACTTTGCAGCAGTTCCCATGAAGAGGCAGAATCTACTCCTCAGTCTCCAGGTCTGGGCTCATCTTGTGCCTTGCTTTGGTGAATAGTATAATAGTGTTAGGGTAGAGGAGAAGTTCTCGGGCTCAAGAAGTGATGTGGGCACCTGCCCTCACCTGGAACCCTGCCAGACCTTGGAGGTGTGTGAGGGACACACGCAAAGAGCCTCCAATGGTCCCACCCATCCTAGATGAAGCCACAGTAGGTCAGCCAACTTCTAGCTGACCTGTTTGCTAAGTACAACCATGAGCAGTCCAGTCATGCTCAGCGGAGCCCTGGCCAGATCCCAAAAGCACCTGGTCAATGGGTGGACTCATGAGAAATAACCAATGTTTGTTATTTTAAATTGCTCTGTTTTGGAGTGGTTTTAAAATGCCTCAGTAGTTAGCTGCTATAACTGAAAAATAACCTTTTTAATTAGAGGTCAACAAAGCCAAGGCATCTATTACTTCCGTTATTAATCAGTGCTCTAGTTTGGATTGATTGTTCCTGAGACATGCTGTACAGCTCTCAGCTCAGGGTCTTCCTTTATTATCTCTTTAGGGATTCTTTTTACTTTGCTTACTGAATCTCATAGTTCCCCCTTTCTTAGTAACTCCCTTGCTTTAATGGAGTATATCCTTCAGGAGTAGCCTGGGGACGGATAACTAGGTTTGGAGAGAATGCAGATATGAAATGTTTTCACTCTGCCCTTGCAGTTAATTTGTTGGCTTTTTGGCTAAGATCAAGTGGTGGCTCAGGCGGAAAGCATCTGTCTACAGTGTGGGAGACCTGGGTTCGATCCCTGGGTCAAGAAGTTCCCTGGAGAAGGAAACGGCAACCCACTCCAGTACTCTTGCCTAGAAAATCCCATGGATGGAGGAGCCTAGTGTCCATGGGGTTGCAAAGAGTTGGACACGACTGAGCAACTTCACTTTTGGCTACATTAGAATCCTAGCTTGAAAACATTTCTCTTAGAATTTTCATGGCACTTGTTTTCTCGTCCTCACACTTTCAAGGTGGCTGTTGAGCAGTCTAAATCTATTCTGACTCTCAGTCCTCCTTGTGATATACACTTTCCTCCTCAGAAACTTATAAGATAATCTCTTTGCCTTGGCTCTCATGAATTTTTTAAATGACAGGCCGTATCGTGTATCTGTTTTCACCCTTTGTGCTCAGCACTCAGTCCTTTTAGTCTGGATATTCACACTCTTTCATTCTGAGGAATTTTCTTGATCTACTTCTTAGATGATTCCTTCTTCATATTCTCTGTTTCTCTTTGTGTAATTCCTATTATTTGTAAGTTAGATGTCCTAGAGTTTTCTCTACTTTTCTTTTCTCCTCTGTTTCCACACTGTTTTCTGGGATATTTCTTCAATTTTATTTTCCCAACTTGCTGTTGAGTTTTTTTTTTTTTTTAATTTGTACTTTCAATTTGAATTTTTAAAAGCTTCTTTTTTAGGGATTCACTAAATGTTCCTTTTTTTTCACCATAGCATTGTGTTCTTCTTTCATAGATAGGATTATCTCTTACTTTCTCACTGAGAGTATTACCGACATATATTTTTAAAGTTTTCTTCTCCATGAATTGTCTCATGGGTAAGAGGGAGCCACAGCAAGCTAAGAGCCCTGTGTGCCTGGAAGGCTTTGAGATCTTCATTGTAGATTGCTTTGCTGGGCTGTATATAGCCTTGGGAAGCTAGTCTGTTGCTATTTTTTGGTTTGCTTTGAAGTTTATCAGATTCCCCAGGAAGACTGAGTTTTGCCTGGAGCATATTGTATATGCGTGTCTACCAGCATTCTGGGAACCAGGCTGGGGGAAAAGGTCTAGGAAGGCTGACATTCCTTACATACAGTTTCACTTTACAGGAGGATACTTTTAATGTCAACTGTGTATGCCTGTTGCTACACAGTCAGGCTCTTTTTTTGCCCTCTTCAGAGAATAATCTTCCCGTCTTTTGCTAGAATGGAGAAAGAAAGAACAGTCATTCAACTCCTTAGTCATTTAGCCATCTCCCTAATTTGAGCCCTGCCTTCTCCACCAAGGTGGAGCCCTTCTCCAACGGGGCTTCCCTGGCGGCTTAGACGGTAAAGCGTCTGCCCGCAATGCGGGAGACCCGGGTTCGATCCGTGGCTTGGGAAGATCTTCTGGAGAAGGAAACGGCAACCGACTCCAGTACTCTTGCCTGGAAAATTCCATGGACAAAGGAGCCTTGTAGGCTACAGTCTGTGGGGTCGCAAAGAGTCAGACACAACTGAGTGACTTCACTTCACTTTCTCCACCATATCCAGAAACAGCTAATGCTGCCAAATCTTATGACTTTGAGAGTTCTGCTACACAAATCTGGTTGCTTCTCAATTTCCCCCCTGCTGGCTTGAGATCCAGCTTTTCCAAATTTGCTCAGCTATCAATGAACCATCAGTTTCCAGCTTCAAATTTTTGCGGTTATTAACTCTTCCTCCATCCTCTTTGGCCCCATGGGTTTAAGTCTTTTTGCAAGCTCTGTCTTTTTAGAGCCTTGCATGAGGGAAGGAATGTTCTCTCTCCTTTCTTTAACTAGAAGGCCAACGGTAGTTCTTGGCTTTTAAAGCATTAACACTTTACAGTATCTCATTTAATTTGAAATGTGTAGACCACACACTTTAATGGAAAATTATACTTTCTCCAAAAGAAGAGTTTTAAGTGTTAGAAATTAATTTAATGTTTCTTTTCAGAAAAAAATGAGTGTGAAGCTCTAGTCACCTCATAAACCTTTAACTTTGTGCATCTAAATTACCCAAACAACCAAATAATCACAGCTGTGCCCCTCTAGGCCTCCTACCCCTTTAAATCGGAGGCTCCTGAGTCCATTTCCCTTTTAACCCACTAACCCTTTTAATAGTAGCCTTTTAATATGTTCCAATAAGTGCTTCCAGCTGAGTAATATACATATCATGCTTTCCTCACTATTACTGGTCCATTAAAAAATATACAAAAATCAGAGTTGAGGGTGTGCTGTGAAAAATCAAAATATTTAACAATGGCCATCATGCATGCATGAACAATGAGCTATTCTTGGAAAATTCAACACAAGTGGTTTATAAAAAGACATTCCTACAACATAATGGTGAATGTTATTCTTAAGTACATTTTGCTTTCTAGAGAAATCAGTGATTTCTTTCTCCTACTCCCCTGCTGTGTACTGGTATATTGAGTGAAGGGAGGCTATGAATTGATTCTAGTTGTCATGGTCTTGATGTAAAATTTCTTGAGAGGTTCTGCTAGAGAAATCTGTGCCAGGCTAGAATCTGCAAAATATGGATATGAAGGTATCTTTTGCCCCATCTTATTTTTCACCTAATGCTAATTTAAAGGAAGCCCTCAGGAGACACAAAAGATTTGTAGTTTTTCAGGAAAAATTACACCTGAAGCCCTCACCTTTGCCAAACTATCAGCTTTGGTCTCCTAAGCTCTGCAAAATAATAAAATGCTGGCCCCTTTCTTTTACAAATAATACTGTTTAAGACCCAGCCCAGGCCACCTGGCAAGCTACTGGTAGGAATGACATGGAGTTATGTCCTTATTTCAAGTGGCAGGGGGCAGATCCTATTCCCCTGAGCACAGGCAATGTTGCCGGGGTACTGTATCCTAGGATGAAAGTTTTAGACCTCCCCTTTCCCTTTCTTAAGAACACAGAGGTATATCCAAGTGAGGGGTGGCAACAATTATGAAAGGGAAGATCATATGTAATTCCAAAAGAGAGTAGAAAACAATCTCCTATTTCAGCCTGCTTGATGGAAAAATCACTGCAGATGGTGACTGCAGCCATGAAATTAAAAGACGCTTGCTTCTCGGAAGAAAAGCAATGACAAACCTAGACAGTATATTAAAAAGCAGAGATGTTACTTTGCCAACAAAAGTCTGTCTAGTCAAAGCTATCGTTTTTCTAGTAGTCATGTATGGATGTGAGAGCTGAATCGTAAAGAAGGCTGAGTGATGAGGAATTGATGCTTTTGAACTGTGGTGTTGGAGAAGACTCTTGAGAGTCCCTTGGACTGCAAGGAGATCCAACCAGTCCATCCTAAAGGAATTCAATCCTGAATATTCATTGGAAAGGCTGCTGCTGAAGCTAAATCACCAATACTTTGGCCACCTGATGCAAACAGCCAACTCGTTAGAAAAGACCCTGATGCTGAGATAGACTGAGAGCAGGAAGAGAAGGGGATGACAGAGGATGAGATGCTTGGATAGCATCACCAACTCAATGGACATGAGTTTGAGCAAGCTCCGGGAGATGGTGAAGAACAGGGAGGCCCGGCATGCTGCAGTCCATGGGGTCCAAAGAGTTGGACACAACTGAGCGACTGAACAAAATTTCAGCCTACTTGACGGGAATGTATAGAAGGGGTGGAAAACCTTCCCTAGCTGTGAGACTTGTATGACTGTGCAGGACCCCAAAGTGAACCTGGGGTAGGTTGAGCTGGGTCTGACTTTCTTGAATCTGCCCATCGTGGTTTGTTGCATTTAAGTTAAAGAGCCTGCGTGAGCCTGTCTGGGTCTGCAGCAGCCCAGGAAAGCTCTGGCTAGTGGGGGTACTTGGACAACAGCAGCAGTAACAACAGTGTGGCTTGAAAATAAAAAGAACGCCAGACAGCTAACTATGGAGCTGACTGAGGATATCCCCAGAAGAGAAAGGAAACTTTCAAAGACCAGGATGGGGAGGGGATTGTGAGCGTGGATGGGGAAGAGTTGAGTTTCCGAATAAGCAGAAAGCTGGCAACTCTCCTTTAAGTACTGATATATTCTTCAGAATCCACTCTGGGTGTAAGCCCAGCCCTGATTCACATGGGACAGTTTTTTTCCCTTCTCCTCCTCCTTCTTCATGTTTGGGCTGGGAAACATTGTCAGTTGTAATCAGTGTAGGCAAATTATTTTTTCTGGGGACCTAAGGAAGGAGGTCCCAGTTTATGGAACCCCTTATTTTCATAGATTCAATTTCTTCTATTACCAGCAGCCTTTGGAAGTTTTAGGACCAACAAAGTCTCCTGAACTTCTATACAAAGACTGCTAAAGACTTGCAAAGCAGGAGATAAAGCCATTATTCTCTTATTTGGCCATATAACTGCTGATCTGGTGATGAATCCAAGGTGGGAAGCCCTGTCACCTTGTGAGGGATTCTCCAGCCACTTAAGTTAACCTTGAATAGCAACTGCTTTGGATGGAGACCACTGGCTTGAAAACACACGTGCAAACACGGCCATAAAAATCCTCCAACAGGATCTGCGCTGCTCCCTGCTCCCCTTTCCCTGCTTCTGCCCGTCTGTTGGCCACTGTCTGGGCTCCTTCATTTCTACTGGCTTCTCCTTTTATTACAAAAGGTTAGAAGGCGCTTCCGTATTGTTTTTGGACAACACCATGGAACATCACAAATGGTAGATCATGCACATGTCACATGACTTTTCACCGCCTTTCAGGGGAAAGAATAGGCGGCCATTAGTACATAAAAGCAGCTGAAGCTCCTCCTCTCACAGTTTTGGTTGTAGGACAGGATAGAATGCCTTCGGAACCTCAGAAGTAAAACAATACTGTCTCCCCTGGTCCTCTCTGAGATTTGGGTGAGTGAGCCTGAGTGGGGGCTTCGTGGCTCTGAGATGAAGACTTGCAAGGAGGACCTCCTCGCCTCTTCCTGATGAGCTGTTGGGACCCAGGCTTTGCTGATTAGGAAACTGAAAGATCACAGCACAAAGGGTTAAGGTGGAAGAAGTACAGGTGTTTATTATGAATCAGCAGAAACCCTTTTATGCCTCTGACCAGGTAGGTAACCAAAAAAAAAAAAAAAAAAAAATCACTGATCAAAGGACCTCCAGGGTTTCATATTTCAAAAACACAGATAAATAGCTTACTATAGATAAATAGCTTCACCGTTTGGGTATTTCCCAGAAGCATCTGAAAATTTTCCAAGGAGTCTGTAGAAGGGGATGTGTAACCAGTACACCCCCACCCCCAACCCCACTAGAAAGAAATGCCCAGGGATTGGGCTGCTGGAAGGGCAATATGGACCCATTCAAATTTCCTTCCAGGGGTCAATCCCTCCTAGCCCTGGGGATGTCCTTAGCAGGTGGCTGTTCCCTGGTGGGTGGGGTGAAGGCGAAGGTTGAGGGTCAGGAAGATGGACGCATGGCTTTTGTTAGAAGCTGCCCATCACACAGCTCAGGGAGGTGAGACGCTTCTCGGTGGGGACTGCTGCTGCTGCTGCTAAGTCGCTTCAGTCGTGTCCGACTCTGTGCGACCCCATAGACTAGAACAGTCCAATTCTTGCCGATTATTAACTGGGCCCTCATTTCAGAAAGCAATGAGGTTTTTATCAACTGGATCTGACTTTAAAAAATAAAACACAAAAAACTCCCAAAAAAGGAATAGAAAATTTTATGCTAAAAAAAAAAGATCCCCAATGAAACAATCAGTAGCACACTGCATCTGTGAAGTGTCCCAGCTCCCTGTAATGGTTGTGTCTCCAACGGTGGTTTATCTCCAAGGTCACAGAGTAGGTGTTACACCCCAATCTTCATATCCACATTCTGCAGGTTCCGCGTCTCATCTGCCGTCACGAACTGGTCTGGGGTCTCTGACGACCCCTTGTTCACCAAATGCACCATCTCCTGAGACTTGCTAGCTTCTCCGTTGAGTCCGCTGGGCTTTCTCTCCTCCATGGTTCCATTCCCATTGTTGATCACCAGTTTTTTCTTCTGCCCACACCTAAGAATTGAAAAAAAAATTATAAGAGAAATGGGTACAATGGTTTTGTCATCATCGTCACAGTTAATACCACCATCACTATGGTTTATGATAATCTGAGTATATTTCATCGTACTGACTTTTAACAATCAGCACTTTTCACAGCAAAGTCCTTGACCCCGTAGCCAAAGCATCACTTGTAAACTTGTTAGAAATGCAAATTCTCAGGCCTACCTCAGACATCCCGAATCAGAAAACTCGAGGAGCGGGGACCAGAGTCTGGGACTTAGCAAACCCTCAAGGGCTACCTGAAGTGAGTCTGAGAATCAGTGGTCACAGCTATGGGAAGCCAGTGCTCACTGTATCCCCCATTACAGCTAAAGAAATCTTGGGCTTGGAAAATTCCATCACTTGCCCCAGGTTATTGAACAAGTACTAAGAGAACTGGGATTCAAACCCTGGTGTGTCTGACTCCCAAGTTCTAACTCTCCTTCCATCAAATCCTGTAAGGGAAATGTTTGCCTCTGTTAAACTCTAGCTGTTTCTGCAGGCTTAGATAAACCATCAACGGGACGACTGTAAATCATTCTGATTTGTGTATTCAAGAAAGTCCCTTTACTTCCTCTCCCAGTCAACACTTTGTTGGCGTTGTCAGGGTTATTATTGCAAATACCAAGAAGAATGAGGCACCGCTTTGCTAGAAGTATAGTGTTAGTGTTAGTTGCTCAGTCGTGTCTGACTCTTCACAACTCCTTGGACTCTAGCCCAGCAAGCTCCTCTGTCCATGGAATTCTCCAGGCAAGAATGCTGGAATGGGTTGCCATTCCCTTCTCCAAGGGATCTTCCCAACCCAGGGATTGAACCCTGCATTGCAGCCAGATTCTTTACCATCTGAGCCACCAGGGAAGATATAAGGCCACACTGGTTTTTCCCTTATGCTTGGTTAATTGCCATGTAACTTTAGATACGGGAAGTTTAACTATATAAGGGAAGTCATTCACTATTTAAGATTTCTTAATAACATTACTCAAATGCAGGTCTGCTATAGAAGAGCATGACCTTGATCTTGTTGCTGGGTCAGGGCATTGCCTTATCCCCGCCCCAGCCTGAAGCAATGCTTCCTCTTTCCTGGAACACGATCACTGCCACACATCAAGAAGTCAGATGCTGCTTAAACAAAAGCAAAGGTGCAAACCCTCACAACTACAAGTAGAGTGGGAGTGAGGGGAAATGTGCATTTATTGGACACTTCCTGAATGTCAGGCACTTTACATGTAATTTCATGTAATCTTTACAATAATCTCACAAAGCAGCTGTTATTCCCATTATACAGCAATGGAAACTGAGGCTCAGGGAGGTTTAGTAACTGGCTTGAGGTCACACAGCCAGTAAGAGGGACAGAGTCAATATTCAAATGTAGGCTTTTATGACCCAAAGTCTCAGCTCTGCCGACCTTGCTTTATTCATGCTGCTAACCATCTGGAGATCTGGAACAAGTATGAAGTCGGAATTGTTCACTTTGCCGCTGGATATTTGGAGTTGTAGAGACAAAGCTTCTATTATTCATGATCATGGGCCGTTCCCTCTGGAACTGCCAGGGCCATAAACTTTAACCACTTGTTTGGGGAAGTAAAAATTATACCTCCTGAATATGAGGTTGATCCTGTATCCTCTGGCATGACTCTTGATGAGGGCGGGAGGAAGGACACTTGACCTCTGCTGATCCGCAGGGCTGAGCATATGGATCCACGTAGACAAGAGCAGGGGCTTGGAAGGCCTGGTTTGAGGGCCTTACCACTGTGTGACCTCAGGCAACTCACTTAACGTATCTGAGCTTTCTTATCTGTAACACCAGGCTGTTAAGAGTACCAGTGTCACAAGACTGTGGAAATCCCTTGAAACAGAGGCTGGCACTGGATACATGAGTTTACCACCATTTTATCTGTTGCTTTTCTGAACAAGGTAGAGTAAGGAAATCGAGGCCTTGGATAAGCACTTAGAACGGCATCCGAAACACAGTGAATGTTCTAGAGGCACTTGCTGCACTTATTAGTGTAACCAGAGCCGTGTGAAATGTTTGCTGATTCTTCTGCCACCTCCACTCCCCTTGTTATATTTATGATGAAAACGTCGTAAAAGGCCAAAGGGAGGTGCTGCCTGTGTTTGATTCGGATTACCAAGGGTTATCTCACTTGTCTTTGCTTTTGCAGCTTTTTGTTTGAATTTAATTTTGTTGTAGTACAGTTGATTTACAACGTTGTGTTACTTTCTGCTGTACAGCAAAGTGATTCAGTTATACACGTTCGTGCGTACTAAGTCACTTCAGTACTGTCTGACTCCTCAACGCCATGGACTGTAGCCCACCAGGTTCTTCGGTCCAAGGGATTTTCCAGGCAAGAATACTGGAGTGGGTTGCCATGCCCTCCTCCAGGAGATTTTCCCGACCCACAGACTGAACCTGCATCTCTCACATCTACCTGCACTGGCAGGTGGATTCTTTACCCTTAGCCCCACCTGGAAAACCCTCAGCTATACACATACACCACCCTTATGGCAGAAAGTGAAGAAGAACTAAAGAGCCTCTTGATGAAAGTGAAAAAGGAGAGTGAAAAAGTTGGCTTAAAGCTTAACATTCAGAAAACAAAGATCATAGCATCTGGTCCCAACGCTTCATGACAAATAGATGGAGAAACAGTGGCAGACTTTATTTTGGTGGGAGGGGGCTCCAAAATTGCTGCAGATGGTGACTGCAGCCATGAAATTAAAAGACGCTTACTCCTTGGAAGGAAAGTTATGACCAACTTTGTGAAGTCACTTGTCAGTCATGTTGGACTTTTTGCAACCCCAGGGACTATAGCCTATCACGCTCCTCCGTCCATGGGATTTTCCAGGCAAGAGTACTGGAGTGGGTTGCCATTTCCTTCTCCAGAGGATCTTCCCAACCCAGGGAAGATGACCAATCTGGACAGCACATTAAAAAGCAGAGACATTACTTTGCCAACAAAGGTCCATCTAGTTAAGGCTATGGTTTTTTCCAGTGGTCATGTATGGATGTGAGAGTTGGACTATAAAGAAAGCTGAGTGCCAAAGAATTGAAGCTTTTGAACTGTGGTGTTGGAGAAGACTCTTGAGAGTCCCTTGGACTGCAAGGAGATCCAACCAGTCCATTCTGAAGGAGATCAGTCCTGAATATTCATTGGAAGGACTGACGCTGAAGCTGAAACTCCAATACTTTGGCCACCTGATGCAAAGAACTGACTCATTTGAAAAGACCCTGATGCTAGGAAAGATTGAGGGCAGGAGGAGAAACGGACGACAGAGGATGAGATGGTTGGATGGCATCACCGACTCAATGGACATGAGTCTGAGTGAACTCCAGGAGTTGGTGATGAACAGGGAGGCCTGGGGTGCTACAGTCCATGGGGCTGCAGAGTCGGACACGACTGAGTGACTGAACTGAACTGAACTGATACACACACATACATATATTCTTTTTCATGTTCTTTTCCATTATGGTTTGTCACAGGATATTAAATATAGTTGCCTATGCTATAGAGTAGGACCTTGTCATTTATCCATGTTATATATAGTATGGGGTTGGCAAAAAAGTTTGTTTGTTTTTCCCATAACATCTTACAGAAAAACCCAAATGACCTTTGTGGCCAACCCAATAGTTTGTATCAGATGGTCTTTGGAGAAAAGGTATCTTATTAAGGTAATTTCCACTCATCCACCAAACGGGTACTTGAGAAGTTGGATGAAACAGTGCAGGAAAGTGATTTATAATTGTAAGATAAATGTTTGTGCAAGGGGCTGAGGTGGGGATTAACGTTATTACCCTAAATGAAGCTGATTTTGAAAGTGGGTAACATTAGACCTGCAGGATGGAGGAATGCTGTGCTTGGATTTGGTCCTGCCCCCATTTCCCTCTGGATTTATGTGTCTCTGTTTTCTGTCTGAGTTCTTTCAGGAGGGCAGGGTGATGCTCATAAATAACTCAGCCCAATATTTGGTGCTCTGGGCAATTTATAAGTACTTTTAAAAAGCAAGCTCTCATTTTTTTCTTTCTTAGTAGTTACAGGAATTTAAAAAGAAACATTAGAGCTGAAGGGACTTCAGAGGTGATCCAGCATATCTCTTTTCTGAGTCCAAGAAGTCAAGCATATCACCCAAAGCTATCCCGCTAGTTATGGCAGGAACTACAGTCTAGTATTTACAACTTAAGACTTTTTGACTCTAAAGGTCAGAGATCTTTACTGAACCACATCTTGCCTGTATCTCCTTTCCTCTTCAATCTCAGGCATCAGCTGAGGATGCAAGTGACCTCACAATGAGGAAGCTGTCAGACTGAAGCCTGGCCAGGAGTGGGTGGGCAGGCTGTGTGGGGTTTAGAAGCCAGGAAACATGTTCTTTAGGGCACGGAGGAGTTTATCTTAAAAGTGAAGGGGTAAGGTAACTTAACAACTGGTCTTGGGACTTCCCTGGTGGTCCAGTGGTTGGGATTCTGAGCTTCCAAACCAGGGGTTGCAGGTACAATCCCTGGTTGGGGAACTAAGATACCACATGTTGTTGTTTAGTGGCTCAGTCGTGTCCAACTCTTGGTGACCCTGTGGACTGTAGTCCCCCAGGCTCCCCTGCTCATGGGATTTCCCAAGCAATAATACTGGAGTAGGTTGCCATTTCCAGCTCCGGGGGATCTTCCCAATGCAGGAATCGAACCTGCGTTTTCAGTTTGGCAGGCAGATTCTTTACCACCGAGCCAACCGGGAAGCAAGATCCCACATGCCGTGGCCAAAAAATAAAAATAGATGAATAATTCTATATGTAAACATCTGTACTAAGTTCATACTGATGTCATCAGTTCTAATCCATTACTACAAGGATCATTCTGGCCTCCTCCCCTTCCTTAAAAACAACATCAATAGCAAAAAAACCCAGAAAACAAGACTGATCTTATGTCTTATCTACCTGACAGTCCTGAAAAACACTTAGAGATCTATTTTGCAGTGTGTTGGAGCTTTGCCATTCCAGCCAGTAGACACCAGCCTTAAGATATAAACTAGTTCAAATGAAATAAAATAAAAAATTCACTTCTTAAGTTGAACTGGCCACATTAGGAGCCTCAGCAGCCAAACGTGGTTAATGGTTGTATATGAGCACAAACGTGGAACACTTTCGTCATCACAGAAAGTTCTACCAGACAGCTCTGTTGTGGAGGGCAGAAGGAGTTTGGGTGAGCTTAGATTAGAGTGAACTAGGCTGCAGCTTAGAGGAAGGAAGACATGTCTAAGTCATGGAGATTTACGGAGGGGACGCACCAGGCTGAGGGTGCATGGCTGCCCTCCGGGGTGTAGAGGCAGGATGATTATTCCCATGTCAGTGCAAGCAGGCAAAGGCCTTTTCTGCACAGTTGATACAGAAACATTTCTTAATCACTTCCCTTCTGTGAAGCTTTCTCTCTCCTCTTCACACAAACCCGATAAATTCTTTAAGGAGAAAGGCATCTAACTTCTTCTCTTCAGTCTCATCCAATAGCTACCAATCCAACTGATTCCTAAAAGAGCTGTCGGCTTTTACAGAGAGTGAATACAGTTCTGATCTCCACTGGAAAGGTGCAATTCAGGGACTCTGGTTATAAAAAGAACAGCAGGAAAGGTAATAATGTGGGCTAAGACAGGGACTGGGAAAGCGAGAGAAATTACAGGACCCCTACATCGGCATCTTTAAGACGATGGAACTCACAGATCACTCCTTCACGGAAGCCCGTGTTTAACTCTCCAACCTCAACTTCAGTAGTTAGTGATTTTCCACTTCTGTCTTTTAATCGTAACTCATATAACACGGCCTGGCCCAGAGTATGTTGGCAATAAACAATAGCCGACTCAAAGTGAACAGGCCAATACTGCCACAACACCTCAGGGTTTTTGCAGAGAAGGCATGGTACCCTTTTTGTTTTCATCTCTTCCTCCTCTGTAGTGCTGACGTCACAGCCGCCCCTCAAAAGACATTTGCTGAATAAGTGAATGCCTGGTATAGGCCTCTTATCTTCAAACAAACTTTCTTTGATGAAAATAGGATTCTGTATCCCTCTAGAACGAAACGCTCCAAATAGAAAGGCCTCTGCCTTTAGAGAGGATTAGAAATGGGCTGGTGGCTTTAGAATCACAGTGTATATCCCAGGGCCTCTGCAGCCGTTAATCAGTCTTTAGCTCTGCGGCAAATCTGTTTTCGATTATCAAATCAGGACATGGTAATTCAGAACATCCGAGCAGCTACTCTCCCGGTGAGACGCTTGCTCTACCGGATCCTGTGTGTCCCTGTTTGCTGGTTGCCAGAGTGACTGCTGGTATTGGGAGGAGCGGGTGGGGAAGCAAGGGGGCCTGCTTATGCTGCTGACATGATGGGAAGTGACATACGAGCCAACCAGTCACACTAGCTGCTCGGGGGACAGCTGAGACACTTCTCCGAGTTCTCCCCCACGTTGAGAGCATCTGAGGCCAACGTTTCTGTTGGCGACATGTGCAGAGCTCATAGGCTGTATATGTGAGCAGAAGTGGTACATTTTAGGGCCTGGAATAAAAGGACTGATTTCCAACAATAGGAAACTCATATTTAATCGAACAAAAGTCATCTACGAAGAAAGCACAGAGGCTGAAGGAAAGTATAAAGACTCTTTGTAAGGGCTCCCTAAGTCATATTATTTAAATTCAACTAAAAAAAAAAATCTCTTTCCATTTAGTCATGGGAGATGTTTAGGAGGTCTTTCCTATTTCTTTTCCTAGTTTTTGTTCCTTATGCAATTGGCTAAATTTGTTTTTGTTTTACAGATAAAAACACATCTCTTTGACTTTAAAAGCACTTTCATTAACTTGTATGAATGTAAAATGACATTATTTCATTTCCTCCAAAAAGGAAAGATACTGCATGAGCCATAAATGGCAATGGAATTAGCTAGCTGTTCCTTGGCTTTCCAAAAGCCAACAAGAAAGATTCTAGAATTTTCTCCAGGTCTCTTCCCAAATGTAGGGGCATTTTCTGACCTGTTTGATGATCTAATGATACAATAAATGTGGCCCCACTTGGAAATAAGATTCTTTTGCTTTGTAAGAAGAAACCTCAAGGGACATTTACAAAAAGTTTGATGTTCCTCTGCATTTTTTTGGAGAAAAATTGTGCATCTTTGAATGTCTTGAAATTTAGAGCTATATTTCTGGAGTACTCCTGTGAAAGTTCATTTTCTCTGATGCTAGAATTACTGTTTTCCTTTGCTTCATTTTAAATGCAGCATGATTTCTAGAGGCTGGTCACAGCTCAATCAGGTATATGCAGGTATATCATTCCAAAACAACAGGCCTTGGTTGAGGGAGGGAGAGATGTCTGATGATATAAAAACAACCCACACGCCAGGTCTAGGGAGGTGACTGTCTTTTTTCAGATTTTCCATGGAAAGTCTCAGGGAACTCTTCCTAGGCCATAACCTGAATCCTTTTGATGACAGCTTTCAGAAAGCAGAAAATAGTGTCATTACCAAAAAAAAAAAAAATCACAAACCCAATGCCTGCTCTAGGTAAGGGTTCTAGAGGTTTCTAGGGGCCTCAGACAGGCTAAAGGGCCAATCCTTGAATCTCTATACAGCATTTTTGTGCACTGTGAAGACACTTGATAAATATTTGTTCAGTTAATCAGAGTGAAAGTGTTAGTCTCTGAGTCCTGTCTGACTCTTCGTGACCAGATGGATTGTAACCCACCAGACTCCTCTATCCACGGGGTTTTCCCAGCAAGAATATTGGAGTGAGTTGCCATGCCCTCCTTCAGGGGATCTTCCTGACCCAGGGATTGAACCCAGGTCTCCCGCATTGCAGCCAGACTCTTCACCATCTCAGCCACCAGGGAAGCCCAATGAATCAATGAATGAGTATACTATTTCATGTCTTACTGGTGAGATATTACACAACTCTCATCACATACCCCAAAATTAAGACCCACAGGAGACCCATTTAAAAGCAGATGTCTAAAGAATCACAGTCTCCCTTCTCTAAAGAATATACCAGAGCAGAGCTTCTTAAACTGTACTGTCCACATGAGTCCCTGGAGTCTTATCAAAACACAGACTCTGATACAGGGGACTGGGGTAGGGCTTGAGATGTAGCATTTCTGACAAGCTTCCAGGGTGCAGAGGCTGCTGGTTGCAGGGGCTATACTCTTGAGTAGCAAGGACATATTGCCTATGGCTTTTTTTTTTCCTGATTGAAGTATAGTTGACTCACAATATTCTATTAGTCTCACATATACAACATAGTAATTCAACATTTCTATAGATTGCACTCCATATAATGTTAATACAAAATATCGGCTATATTCCTTGTGTTGTGCAATGTATCCTTGTAGCTTGTATTTTATACCTAGTAGTTTTACAGCCTAAGTTTAAATGATACCCTTTCAAAGTTAAGGCCCTGAGGAGCATCGCCTTACCTTCTCCTACTGTTGACAGCAATGCAAACTGCGAGAATCAAAGCCAAGGCCAGGAGAGATGCCAAGATGATCAGCCATTCTGGTGGGAAGCCAAAGACATGCATGAGCTTGGGGAATGCACTTTATAAATTGGTCCAAACAAGAGCTACAGTCAGCTCTACACATGGGTCCAACCAAAGGTCTAGCCAACAGCCAGCTAATAGTGGAAGAACCATTTTGCTATAGGTCTTTGTCTAACAGGCCTGTTTATCATACCTTATGATCAATCAAGATTTCCAAGTTCCCCCAGGAGAAACACATTTCCAAAAAGCATAGAATGAACTGTAAAATCTGTAGATGCCTTTGGTGCGATATTATTAAATAAATTAAAAGAATGTTCCTTAAAAGTATCATTCCTTTTCTATATGAGAGCATTTGCATTGTATTTTATTAAGGAACAAAAATGGAGGTCATATACTAGTGGGTGGCAGAAATGACATCCCTGTGGAGCGGTCAGGAGGGTCATTTGGCAAAATTTGTCAAAATCCTTCAAAATGTACAGCCTTTGATCCATCAGTTATACTTCTAGGAATATAGGACCTCAGACTTGGCTATAAAGATGTTTCTTACTGAGCTATTTATAAAAGTTGGAAACCATCTACTATTCAACAATAAGGGATTGGTTAAATGAATTAGGGTCCATCCACTGTACTGTGTACTAAGATATAGAGGAAGACTATTTAATGACATTGAAAAGCTGTGACCAGCCAGCTGGGGATGAGTTTACTAAACAGTGTGTCAAATTACATGTTTGTGTAGAAATCAGATAGAAAAATAATGGAAAAGACACACATGAAAATGATTACTATGGTACTCTGGATGGTGAGGTAGATAACAAGGGAACTCTATTTTTACCCTTTTGTTCAACAGTATTCTCGAAAATGCCTCCAATAATTAGTGTATCACTTGTAAACCAATAAAATCTTACATACATGTTTTTAAAACCAAGCTACAGTAGGATTAAAATATAACTTGACAATCTGAATAAATGTAATAGCAAAGTAGATTGTATATCCATGCAATGAACAGAAGCTGAAGGAACAAGAAAGATGGGAAGTCATTCACTGGCTATTCTTCTTGGAGACACTTCATTTTCCTCTGATTTCTTTCTCAGTACTGCCTCAGCCTAACCCCTCCCTGATTTGATGAGTCTGGGGAGGGAGGCTGAGTCAGGAGATGGAGAGGCTGACAGAAAGGTATCCTTTCTGTTCTTTCCCGGTGGGTCTAGCCCTAAGATGCTCCACACTCTCTCTCACTAGAGCTGGGGAAAGTCCTGCTGCTCGATTATAGCAACTGCCTCCCACCACCCCCTTAGTCCATTCCTCCGACTTCACATGCTCTGCTCAGGGAAGTCAAGGCAAGGGGACATAGGCCACACCATGTTCTGCCCTCTTCCTAAGGGAGGCTCCGCTTGAGAGCTCTGTAGAGCAGAGAATTAAAAGAATAATTGACAACTCTAGGAAAAACCTTCCTTAATTGTAATCCCACTTTACACATGTCCAGTTTGGAGCCTAAGCCAAAGAAAGCATTTGCCTCAAATGCCTTAAATCTTGATGCTCAAGGGAGCCAGGTGGCCCAGCCCTCTCACCATATTCTTAAACTTTCTTCCCTCTGAATCAGTAAAGATTGTCCCTCGTGAAAAGTAGTTTGGGGGCCAGAAGAATATTTTCACTCCACCCAATGCACATGACTCTTGTATTTCCCCATCGTCTGCAATGTGAGGAGAAAGTTACACATCCACCCTCCAACCCGGAAATAGAGAGGGAACTGGCCTCAAGTTCCTGTCCCCTGGGACAGGAAGATCACTCACTTGGGGAGGGAGCTTTAGTAACTAACAAGGCACTTCTCTGGGACAGACTAGGGACAGGTCCAAACATGAGCTCAGCCAATTTATGGGATCAAGGCAGAAGGAAAGATTTCATTCTTTCTCAAGGGGCTGTGGTACTGCATTCACCCTTTAGCTCACAAAGAGGAGCCATCAGGTTCAAGGGCAGACATGTAGGAGAATGTGCTTTCCAACTGGTCTCTTCTTCCCTTCTGTGACGTTCAGAGAGACCTGCTTTTAGTATTTCTTTCCTTCACAGCTCAAAACTCACCTGGAATTTGAGGTTTCCGTATAGGACCTGAGGTTGTGTTTGCCCCATGGTCTTCACTCCCACTTGAGTGTCCTAAAGAGAAAAAACAACAATTCTCAACAAACGGAACGTGTAACCAGGAGTTTCTTACTGAGCAACACATAAGGCCAAACTCTACATGCTACATCATTGCAAAGCTATAGATCCAACCCACAGACATCCATTTTGTGTTGTATGAAAGAAACATCCCTCCAGAAAAGCTCTCTTTGATTAAGGGTAAGGCTTAGAAATGTCATTTTTCAACAAGAGTATGAGAATTTTCAGCAGTAGTACTATGCAGTATTTAAGAGGCTATAAATCAATCAAGATAGCCCTGCATTCAAGTCCTACCTCTGTCTCTCACCAGTAATATCTGCTGGGACAAGTCATCTCTCGCCAGGTCTGTTTTCTCACTCATAATATAGGGGTAATAATAGAATCTGCTTCATCATCATTTTATAGAGGTTTAAAGAAGTGAACAAGAAGGGTAATTGTGTGCAGTTACTGTAATAGGGAAGAACTTTTTATATTACCAGCTAATCATTAAAGAAATGCTATCTATAAGCTTAAATTATACATAGTGGCCCATCTCTGGGAACCCTGCCTTCTAGGGAATGAGCATTAACCTAAAATATCTTGGTCTAGTTCCTAGGAAGCATCCTGACAAGCCCCACCTGTGAATGACTGCAGAAAGGAAGAAATTAACAAGCCTGATGGAAACCAGGAGAAGTTTGATTTCACTTCTGTCCCTATTAGTATAAAAGAAGCCTGAATTCTAACTCAAGCAAGATGGTTCTTTGGGACACCAGTCCACCATCTTTGTCTGCTGGCTTTACAAATAAAGTCACTAATCCTTGATCCACCAACTCATCTCTTGATTTATTGGCCTGTTGTACCGCAAGCAGTACAATCTTCAACTCGGCAACATTACAATTCTCTATTTTTAATTTAAGACCTTGCTACCCTTGACCAGCAACATCACCATGGGAGCTTGCTGGTAATACACAGCTTCAGGTTTCATCCCAAACCTCAGAATCTTCATTTTAACAAGATCCCCAGGGGATTCAAATGCTTCAGGTAGTTCAAAGCAAACCTAAAAATTACGTCCAACATCTTCAATAGTCATAAACATAAAAAAAAAAGAGATTCAGGGTAGGGTGGGGTGGGCAATGTCCCTTTTTCTTTGTGAAAAATCACCCTAAGGAGAGTGCAGGCTAATATGTCTATATTCACAAAACATGTACTTCTTAGAAGACAACATTCTCTGCTGCTACAAAATCAAATAAGGAGACAAAGAATCCAAACTGGAAGGAAGCAGGAAGAATCACAAGATAAAGAATTCACAAGTCAGAACAGGAGGTTCATCACAATGAGGGAGGAATCATGTTTTAAATGAAACTTCCAAGGCATTTTGTGAAGAGACTCACCCAAATGAAAGCTTTGGTGTGTGTGCGCATGCGTGTGTGTTTGTGTGTTGTGTGTGTGTGTTGTGCTTCCTCCACTGTTTCAAAACAAAATGTGAAAAATTCCCACTAAAATGAACTCTTTCCCCCTACCCAATGGGAACCCACTGCAAAATCCTGAAGGGTTCCCAGGGAAGTAAAAAAAACAGGAAGTCTGTTTGGCTACTCAATGAATGAAGATGTTGTTGTCGGTCAGTTGCTCAGCCGTGTCCGACTCTTTGTGACCCCATGAAGATGGGCAGAACTTAAACAGCCTTTTCTCAGAGTCAAATTTCTGACTGTACATGGTGAACTCTGAAATTTTGATGGCTGTGGTTATTTTGAGTAGAATGGCTCCTGTTTATGCAATTCAATGTACTCAGTTCAGTTCAGTTCAGTCACTCAGTAGTGTCCAACTCTTTGCGACCACATGAATCACACCACGCCAGGCCTGCCTGTCCATCACCAACTCCCGGAGTTCACTCACACTCACGTCCATCGAGTCAGTGATGCCATCCAGCCATCTCATCCTCTGTCGTCCCCTTCTCCTCCTGCCCCCAATCCCTCCCAGCATCAGAGTCTTTTCCAATGAGTCAACTCTTCGCACGAGGTGGCCAAAGTACTGGAGTTTCAGCTTTAGCATCATTCCTTCCAAAGAAATCCCAGGGCTGATCTCCTTTAGAATAGACTGGTTGGATCTCCTTGCAGCCCAAGGGACTCTCAAGAGTCTTCTCCAACAACACAGTTCAAAAGCATCAATTCTTCGGCGCTCAGCCTTCTTCACAGTTTATGTGATTCAATGTATTAGTTAAACTCAAAATGGAGCAAAACAAATTCTACTGGACATTTGGCTGTTTCAGCAGGCCATTTTGACAGTGCCTTCTGTCAGTCAGAAGGAATCCAAGGGGCTTCCTCTAGCTGCCTCCCAGAGGCCTTGGTCATTACTGGCAGGTGCTAGCCTGAACAGGTCATGGGATACTAGCCATCTAAACTACAGATCTTTGCCTTGAAAACCACTTAAGGGGTACAGCCACTCTCGCTGGTCTGTGTCTGACTCACAGCAGCCTTTGATATTTGAACGGGAGGCCCTCAATGGGTCATCATCTCTTTATTTTGATTTTCATAAAAAGTGCTCCCAGAAAGGAAAGATCTGGGTGTGTGTACAACCAGATGAGACCTTCCATTTGAACAACACACACCTACTCAGGAGGCAAACATTAGAGACTAACCCCTGCCCACCTGATTCTTACTTCAGGAAAGAGCCGGAAAAGACAAATGAGACCCAGCAGGCCTGGTCTTGCACCCTAGAGCTCGGTGAATCCAGCCGGGGTAGGGCTGGTTGGGAAGTAAGTTCTGCAAAGAGGGATGCTTGACAATGCAGTTGGGAGGTGAGATCCAATCTGAGACATGTGCACAGGTGGCTCACACTGTGAGGAAAAAGTCTAAACAGTGCTTCTCAAACTTTAAAGTATATACAGACTGCCTAGTGGGAGCAGGGTGGGGTAGGCCTGGAATACAGTTCTTGATTCAGTGGTCTGGGGAGTCCGCATTTCCAGACAGCTCTTAGGTGATGTCCCTGCCACTGGTCCAGGGACCATGCTTGGAGTGGCTAAAATCACTTGATTTTAAAAAGCACCCCCCACCCAAAAAAAAAACCCCAAAACTAAAGAGCACCTCCTTATAGTAATAGCTCCATATAATTTTCAAAACACTTTCATATTTTTAATACAGCATGCTCTTCACAAGAGCTCTAGGAGGTAACAGAGGCCTGTGTCCTGATCTCCTTTTTTACTAATAAATCGAAACTGGAAAAGGTTAAATGCCCCACCCAAGGCCCCCAGAGAGCCTGGGACTTCTGTCTTTATTTTAGAAGCATTTCTACTGGGCCCCTACATCCCTATGCTCTTACAGGATAGGTTATTACTGAAGCCACCATGTAAATATCCATTTCAGTATTTGCTTTAAGTGTGTGAACCCTCAAGCTTGGAGGCAACCCTACTCCCAGCTGGGAAGGAGGGGAAGGGCAATAGTTCATATGGGGTTACGTGGCTGGCATGGGGTCACCTGGGCTGGCAATAATCAGGGAGACCACAGTGAGACAGCATCGGCAGAACCTTTCAGGAGCAACGTTAGTGATCACAAGTCAACCTGCCTCATGGCAGACTTTTGCTGCCTGGAGTGATATTTCTAGAGGCGTGATCATTACAGTAATTATGGCAGTAATGATGGTCATTACAGGGTATTTCTCCAGATCATGCTTCTGAGAGGCAACACAAGATCCCTGGGCTTAAAACCTGGCTTCACCATTCAACTCTACCAAGTCAACTCAGCCATGCTGCTTAGCCTCTCTAAGCCTTATTTTCTCATTTGTAATACTAGGATAATACAATTACTGACATAATTAAATAAGAACATAAAAGATGAAATACAGGGAATCACCGATACCTGACTGTTGATCTACAGAAGTGGCAGTTTCAGATGGTCCAACCTAACACGTGTAAAGTGTTCAGAATGATGCCACCAGCCCACAGTAAATTCTCAGTAAAGGCCATGTGCGGTGGGCAGGGGAATTATGCTAAAGACTTTACAAGTATACATCATTTAGTCTTTAAAACAAGAGCCTTAAAGTCTTTAAAGAGCTTTAAAACAAGAGTCTTTAAAACAAGGCAGGTGTGCATGTGTGTGCATGCTTGGTCACTTCCGACTCTTTGTGACCCCATGGACTGTATCCATGGGGTTTTCTTAGCAAAAATACTGGAGTGGATTGCCATTTCCTCCTCCAGGGGACCTTCTTCATCCAGGGATCAAACCCAAGTCTCCTGTGTCTCCTGCATTGCAGGCAGATTCTTTACCCACTGAGCCACTGGGAATGCCCCTTTAAAACATTGCCCTGTGACAATTATTATCATCCCAATTTTTTTGGTTAGGAAGTCAAATCTCAGATCCTTTTAACAAGGTCCCTCGTTGGCATGTGAAGGAGCTGGAATCAAACCCAGGCCATTCTTTCTCCAAAATCTATGTTCTTAATCGCCCTGGTAAAATGCAGTGTTAAACTGAGCACCTGCTTGAATTCTTCCTGATTTTTCCAGGTGGAAGAATTTTCTCAAAAGCAGTCGTCCTCAAAGTGGAGTCCGTGTCTGAGCAGAATCAGCGTCACCAGAGAAATGACTAGAAATACAAATGCTCAGGCTTCAGTCCACTCCTCTCAAAGCAGAAACATTCAAGGATGGGGCCCAGCAGTGTAGTTTAATAAGTTCTCCCCGTGACTGTGATGCATGCAAAGAACGTATAAATACCACTTCTGGGGAGACACTGACTCATACATCATTAATAATTAGCAGGTTCCATGATGGTAACAGTAAACGACTAAGAGCAGCTCAAACTCACCAGCTGATTCAGATGCACGAGTTGTATAGGACCTTCCACTGGGGTCGCGGGACGAGCCATAGTCTCCTGTAAGGAGCAACAGAGGGAGGTTCAATACCGTATGCTCAGGTACGTCCCCATCTGGGCTTCCTCACCTGCGCATTTTCATACAGCCCATTGCAAAGTCTCTTAAAGGTAACCAAAAATAATGACAAAGGAGTTCCGAATGGGTCCATGATATGAATTCTTGTTCATTGCTTCCTTCACTGATGAGTGGGTTAGAGCTTCAATCAAAATTTTAAAAACTGGGACAGCACAGACCAGTAAGGATGACCATAGGAAGTGTTGCTTCAGCAGAAACCCCCAAATTGTAACTCTACCAAAAATACTATGATGTCTTGGCAAGTCAGAGGTTGGGATTTGATGTGTCTTTGACATAACAATTATATGCTTTGAATCATGATAGATGTGATCATTGGGAATGCATGTACTCTGTGGCTTAGGGCATGGGACATTTGAAGAGATTTCTCTGAGGCAGGAAATTGAGAAATGTTTTGTTTGTTCAATAAAGTAGCTTGGGGTTGAATCAGTAAGGATTCAGAAAGAAAAGTCAATTCAATTTAGAGAAAATAAAGTCTGAAAATAAGTGAAAAAGAAATGGGGAGATAGCTAACATGCGGTTAAGGTGTACCTGCTTATTAGAATATATTTCAAATCATATTTTCCAAAAACTTAAATCTGTATTTTCAACACCAAGAGTTAATATAACCCCATCTTCTCAAACATCCATCACAGAAGGCTTTACATTGAAACAAGTTCATGAATTGCTAAAATTTGGATCCACAGTTCAAATCTCTAGTTCAGAATATGGAAATTCTGGTTCCTCCCCCTGCTGCCCACACATTTCCTAATATTATAATGGAATCTTGAAGCAAAACGAAACAGGTTCATAAAATGGCTATGGTCACCCATTATGAAAAATTCCTCTAAGGAATACACAGTAATCTGATCTTCACAATGTCCTTATTTAGAGAAAGTGGAGATAGGCGATCTGTAATCTCTTACACAATTGTATGGAGGAAATAGATTGCTTTGTTCCTTGGCTGATGGTTAGAAAAACTGACAACAGGATTTGCTGAAATGCTGACACCAAAGCACTCAGTACCACCACCACCACCACCACCACCACCACCACCACCACCACCATCACCACCAAGACCACCACCATCACCACCATCACCACCACCACCACCATCACCACCAAGACCACAGCCACTACAATTAAGGATGTTTTCATTCTTAACATTAAGTAAAAAGGCGGAGAAAAAAATATATGGGAAGAAATTAGCCTTATCTGAATATTCTGGAAGAAAATCAAGGATGATAGATCATTTAATCCACGGAGAACTATGGAAAATCTGTCTGTACTGCTGCAGAATGCAGAAGGAATCGGGGTATGTAAATATCGACTTTGTAGAAAGCATTTTATTTACTAACAAATAGGCTATGTAATCCTTTGAGGCTACTGTAACTGTTAAAGTGGCCATTTAAATTCACTCGGCTGCATAAAGGGCCCTATTTTGCCAAGAGAAACCAGGCAGTGCTCTAAAATTCATTTCTCCAGAAGAATACTGACATGGCTACTTGGAATTTTTAACAACTGAGGGCAGAACCATGCCGAATAAAGAACCAGCAGGTGTAAAGGGGCTTTGTCATGCCGCTACTGTTGAGGTCAGGATTTTTTACAACTGTTTCCCTTGAAGCCCTGAGATGGGCAGCCCAGGCATGTGGGCTCTAGGATACGGGCCAGGCACATGGCATCCCACAACAGCCACAGCATCGCACTGTCATTTGCTTTATATATCGAGTTCTCATGAGACTTATTGTTCATCTGAGGGGGCATGGGGTAGGAAAAGACATGTGCTACTACATATATATATATTTAAAATAATGGATCTTTAATATTCCTTAATGGTTGAATAGTAAGAACACTTAAATATCTGGCACCAGGAAGAGAGAGTTCAATTTTAGTTTCTTAGCCAGGGTAAGTATTTTGCAGTTCCCTTTTCTTCAATATTAGTTTCTTAGTGCAAACAGAGAAACAAAAGTAGAAATGGGAAGGATGGCAAAGTCCATGTGTAACTTATTGAATGTCATCTTCGATCAACTTTTTGCTTTCATAAGAGAAAGGGTCAGTTCAGTTCAGTTCAGTCACTCAGTCATGTCCAACTCTTTGCGACCCCATGAACCGCAGCATGCCAGGCCTCTCTGTCTGAGAAAGGGTAACTAGTCATAATGTAGATTAAATCATAAAGTTTTAAGTGCGCACCATAATTAGAAGAGGTATCCATAAGCCCTTCACCAAAAATAAAATCCACCAATCTATCACCAATAAAAAATAATTTCAGAGCAAAGACATTAGTATAAGGAAATTATTCACAAGTTGGGTAAAACCTTACGTGAGCAGCATATATTAGCTGAATCAAATGAAACTGATACTTGACTACTTTTACTTACAAAAATGTCGATTTCATATGGTTCAATTAAATATATCAGAAGGTCAGGAATAAGACAAAGAAAGAAATTCTACCATAACAACCAAGTCACAAAAAATAAATGGAAATTACACAGGCAAATAAAAGCATTATTCATCTGAAGTAAATCTACTGCATTAGAATGATGACCTGTGATGAAAGCCATTCCCGTGACACAAATCAATATAATTACAGTCTCCACAGAGAAGACGTTCTTTACTATATGAAAGTATGTGTTGTTTCTTCCTATAGAGAAAGCAAACCAGACATCAAATGGCCAAATTACCTGGTAAAGTAAGATCAGCCTTAGAGGTGGAATCTCCAGCAATAGTAACTTCAGTAACTCCAGGGGACCCAGTCTTAGTAGGGGTCATTGGGGTGAGGGTTGTGTATTCATTTGTATCTGGAGAATGAGTGTAACCTTCCACTGAAGTAGTTGCATCTTCAGGAAGATTTCCACCTCTTCTTCCATCGTTCCTATCTGTGTGGAGGTGGAATCAACGGTAAACCCACATTTGTAAGCCCACCACCCAAAACATGCTGGTCTTCAGCATGTGCAATTGCTGCAAAAACTTTTCACTTGTTATTTGTGAACATGGAGCAAAAGATGATGCAGTTTGTCACCCTATTGAGCAGAATCAATATTTTGCAGTCAATACTATCTGGACATCATTCAATGGAAGAGAGTGGCGATCCTAATATCTAGAAGAGACATTCATTGCAACATCTGCTTGGGTTATTCAAATACGGTTTATGCCTCTAGAATTGTTACCGTAAAACTCAGGTACTACATAATCTTGAGTTCTTACTGAATTGAACCCACCGCTGATGAAGAGGAAAAAATGTGTTACTGAATTGAAAGGTAACATTAGGCTGTGCAGTTGGGATAGCAAATGCAAAGTTTCAAAGATGTGAGGCTTTGGTTATTCTTTCCTTTCCTTGAACTGCTTCTTGGTCACCTGCACCATGGATTTGTGGTCCAGAGGATAAATGGCAAAACAATATTATTAATGCAAGGAAAACAGAGAGTGCTATAATTCAGATTTTTCCACCCAATCACACACCAGCAATCTGTTACTCTTAAACAAAGTCACTAACTCTAGGGTTTAAGAAACCCAAACTTGAAGATTAAGAAAATATAGTTTGCATTTCATATACAATGGCTTCTAAGAGATCTACAAAGCAGAAAAGTCAGAGCACCATCACCAGCCACACCTTCTGATCAGGAGTAACAGCAGGACAACAGCCAACTGATGTACCTCCACCAAAGACACTGCAAAAGCACCCGTGGTTTATTGATTCTTTCCAATAGCTGAAGCCACGTGGGCTTTACAGTCCTTACTGATAGATGTTGGAGTAGCAGTCGTTGAGTGGCCTTTGTCTTCTTCTAAGCCGCCATGCGATGGAGAGAAGCTGTGAGTATCACTCTGCTCTGTTTCAATGAGGGATGAGTCCAGTATTAATTTGGGGCCATGAGACAAATCCTCTGTTATCTGCTGACAGGGAGGATCTGATACAGTCAGACGGGTAGGTACATAGGAATACCAAGGTGTTTGCATGCCATTCTCCTCTGACTGGAAGAAATGCACGACAGAATTCTGCTTTGCCCCTTAGCTGGCTTTGTTTTTCTGGATAATAAACAAGGTGAATTGCCAAGATGAAATCTAAGCCAAAACTTTGTCGGCCGTGGATCATCCTGGCCCAATTATAACATTGCTTCCTGTCACTCAGGAAAAACCAGAAACAAAGGAAAAAGAATGCTTGAATCCCGGTGCTCCTATCAGCCATCAAGAGCAGCTTCACTGTGTGTCAAGAAGTGTGACTATAGGGAAAGTAAACACCAGCAGAGCAGGCAGAATACCTGTAACCACAAAAGAGGAAGAAGTTCATCTAGACTAACCCGCTCAAGTAGCTCAGCTCAGATTTACACGGGGAAACACTTAAGTCACTATTGTACCCCATGATTAGCTTTTTGATCTCGTTTGTGGATGAGGATTCTCATCAATGCACTGAAAGGCCAGGAAACGCTTGTCTGGGCAAATACAGGGCCCTCACTGATACATATCAATTTCTGGTTGAACCACTGCCCATATCTGAAATGGTTTTCATTGTTTTGAGTTAATTTATTTTGTGTTCTTCTAAGAAAAGGACTGACCTCTGAGTTACAGGGGCAAGCACACCCTAAAGCGTACCACTAAGCCACGTCCACTACCCAGTAAATATTATAACCAGGAGAAAGGCAGTCAACAGATCCCAAGTCCCACAACAGAGCAAAAGTCAACAGGGACATAAAGTAGGACTGCAAGACCCTCCATTGGCAGGGACCATTTCTAGGCTTATTTGCATCTCCTTTGATGCCTGGTTGCTGGGTTATTTACATTCTTGACAATGAACACATGCTTGTTGATTTTTCCCTTTGCCTGAAAGGGCTCACATGAAAAGACTCTGCCCAGTATGTCTAGCAAGCAGTGAAATGAGGCCCTTGTAATTCTGGATTTCTTTAATATTCTGTCAAGAAATTATGAATGACTTTATGTTGATCTCTGGGATAGCTCTGCACCTATGTGGTGGATGTTAAGGCCACTAGAAGTTTAGCATTGTTTCTGCCAGATGTTTAGTGATAGGAAGAGATATGAGCAAACGTTCTTCTTTTATTCCCAGGGCCCTGCCACCAATGTCAATTGTCAAAAAATTGTCTTGATCCTCCTCTATGGGCTAATGTGATTCCCCTACTTTCTGTGATTATCTAGCCCCAAAACATCCTTTTACAACCACTGAAAAATGCTACCCCTCTTCCGCCTTGATTGAAAGATGGGACTCACAAGGAACTAGTCAGTTAAAACAGAGAGATACCACTACCCTAGCTGTGGCCTTGAATTTCACTAACTTAACTACTCAAAGCAGAAAAATCAAGTGGAATGGAGTCCCACATCCTTTTCCTTTTTAATAAAAAGTTAAAGAGGAAACCACCACAAATGAAGGTATAATCAGATTTAAAGAACCACCCAGAAAATAAAGACAAGGAGGACAAATCTGATATTCTGAGTTGAGCTGAACCACTCAGCACTGAATGAGCTATACCACCACCAAGCCCTGCATCAGGGCCAAGGAGAGCAAGAGCTGAAGCAAGAATACAGGTCAAGAGGCTGAGGATCTTTATCCTTACGAGTTGTCATCGAGAGAGGTCCTGTCCTGTCCAAGTCTCCCACCGAACTCGTGTTTGGATCTGCAGAAGGCTGAAGCGTTGTACTAGGGCTGGTGTCTGTATCTGAAGGAATTAAATCAGTGTTATTGCTTGATTTTCTAACTGCTATCTGAAGGTCATTTCTGGTCTAGAGATAAATAATACTTATATTCAAACCTGCATGAGAGGAAAGAAAGCACATACTAATTCACGTCTCCAGAACTGAAATAAATGATCAGTTCTCCAAAAGGGCCTCTCAAGAAGTAACTGGCTTTCATTTAAAGGCTGAGTTGTATGAAAGCTACAATCTTTGTTGTTTTTTGCTGAGTCTGGAAAGATGCTAAATGAGTACATGATGGGCCTCCTAAGCCTTGCAGAGAGACAGAAATACAACCCACATGTGACTTGTCCTGTTCTATACAAATGATCTATGCGTGAGCGCATGCTCAGTTGCTTCAGTCTTGTGAGACCCCATGGACTGCAGCCTACCAGGCTCCTCAGTCCATGGAATTCTCCAGGCAAGAATACTGGAGTGGGTGGCCATGCCCTCCTCCAGGGGATCTTCCCGACTCAGGGATCGAACCTGCCTCTCTTGTGTCTACTGAATTGGCAGGTGCATTGTGTACTGCTGAGACACGGGGTAAGCCAGTGATCTGACATGTGGATAAAAGACAAACTGTACTGGTTCAGGCACCATTTTGTTACATTCTCTTGACTTGGCCAAAAAAAAAATGTTGTTACAGTCCTCTTCCCTCATTTCCTCCTCTTTTGCTCCATGAACTGAAAGTACAAATAAAATCATCATCCCATACTATCTAGATGGAAGCCACGGGGATTTCTAGGGCAAAGAATAAGAAGCATTAGATATCAATGAATCCTCCATACACATACGTAGGAGATGTCTTTGGAATGCAACGTGTATAATGTTGAACTACATAGAAATTTCACTGAAATATTTATAGAAGCTGTTTCTAATAACTATCACAAATCAATTCTGCTGAAATAACAAGTCCCGAGTGAAACAGAGGCCACACAAGCCATAAACACCATCACTATTGCCGACTCTTGGATTCAAAGTCCACCCACTCTGCTGCCTCTGGGGAGATTTAATCTGTTCCAAATGACTCCAGAGGAGAACACTGGAATATTAGGGACCCACATCTACACTGTAGCCTTTCCACTGCACATCAGGGTCTTCATAGAACAAAACGCAGCTGACTCTATTATTTTAAAATAATAGTAGTAGTAGTAATCGCTAAAAAAGAGCAAAGTCTGGCTAATCCAAATCAAAACCCCAAATGGATATCCCCCCAGAAAATGTCCAGCCTGCTGATGGTTCTAGGCACTCTTGTTCCTCTTTCCTTTTATAAGTAGAATCCTTTAAGAGGTGTGACGCCATTCTATGGTTGAAGCCAATTATAACGTTCTTGACTTCATCAATTTGATGAAAACCCTTTCTCTTCATCAATATGAAGACAATATTGATTCTGAAGCTTTCACTGGCTTGGTTTTCCACAATGGGTATCATCAGAGTCCCCAGCCAGCATGTGTGTAAAATGCGTGTTTGGGTCTACACGCGGCACTTCAGCCGCACAACAGAATGGCCCCAACCTCACCATTCACACTCATCTTTCTTTGTGACATGTGGGTCCACTGACTCTGCCAAATTCATTTCTTGGCTTTCTTTCTTTTAAACCTCTCCTTATATGTATTTCTTTCCTTAAAAACAATAAAAAAAATTCCCCTACTTCCTGTCTCTGACTAACTAGATTTTTTTTTCCATTTTTCAAAAACCAGATCCAAGCTACCTTTCTCTGAGGTTGTCCAAGAGATCCGCAGAATTTCTTTTGTGTTTATTGCTAGCAATGTTCATTTGACATCTATTACTTACCCTCTCATACTATTAGATCTATTTTGAAGCTGTTTTCCTAGCTAACTTTTAAGTTCCTTAAGAGCATGCATGTGACTGCTAAGTCGCTTCAGTCATGTCTGATTCTTTGCAAACCTATGGACTGTAGCCTACCAGACTCTTCTGTCCATGGGATTCTCCAGGCTTATGCAAAGTGGGTTGCCATTTCCTCCTCCAGAGGATCTTTCTGACCCAGGAGTCAAACTCACGTCTCTTCTATCTCTCACATTGGCAGGTGGGTGCTTTACCACTAGCGCCACCTGGGAAGCTCTACCTTAAGAACACGGACCATGAATTAACTGCACATTGTGCGTCTCCATAATGCACTGAACATAAAGCACAATTACATTTGCAGATATTTAATATAGTTATACTTTAAGGGATATATGATCACTAACGTTTGGGTACAACATAGTTGCAATGTTCTGGAGAAATGAGACCACAGAAACTACTGGATTCATTTTGGAGAGAACTTTGCTTACCTCAATACTGAGAGACATTATATTGCATTCTGAGAACTCACTTCAATAAGTCCTGTGCAGTGCATACCCTTGGGAATTTGGGTCCAGAAAATATATTCGAAACTATGACTGAAAATTCATATCACCAATTTGTTCTCTTGGTTGATCTCCCTTTGTGGAATGTTACATGTCTGTGATCAAGACATCTTGCTAAATTTTAAAAAATTAATAAAATTGCACAATTCTATTCATGGATTTAGTAAAGAACATAGATTCTTCTCCTTGGTAAACACTGGGAAAAGAGGGGCACCACTTGCTACCAATTCTTACAGATTCTCTCGGGAAAGTTGTCATCTGGTTCTGCTAAAGGAAACATTTCTTTTAAATTTAAAATTTTGTCAAATACAATAATAATCTCCCACTGTTGCAGAGCTCCAGCTAGTCTTTTTCTCACTCTCTCTTGTTTAATTCTGTTTTTGAATTGCATATACGTAAATTGCTGTTTACTCACTAAGTCGTGTCTGACTCACCACGACCCCCAAGGACCAGGTTCCTCTGCCCAAGTGATTTTCCAGGCAAGAATACTGGAGTGGGTTGTCATTTCCTTCTCCAGTAGGTAAATAAGAATGCTAATTAAGAAAACAATGATTCCATCCTGTATAAAAGCTATCCATGCTTTAAATTCACAAACATTTATGGAGGCCCAAGGGTGGTGCAAATCCTAAGTCACCGAGTAGTGTATTTTATTTCTAAGTTTCCAAGAGTAATTCACACAATTTTCCAGAGTCTTTTAGTTATTTGTTTGGAATCTTTGACCTCTAACATTTCTCTACCAAAGACAAGTTTTATCGTGGGTCTGTAATGGAAATAGTCACTGGATCTATCACTTCATTCTTTTTAAAACCCTGCACTTGGAAGTATATGGAAAAGAAATCTTGAGACTGCTCCTCTTCAGAGAAAATGACTTCTAATTCCCATCATTTTAGGACTAATCCTCCTTTACTCTCCTGCCAAATTCTCCACTCTTGCCCAGGACTTCAGATTCAGATGTATATGCATATCAGTCTTACTAAGAAAACTAATTTTGGAAGAAACAAAGTTCTTCAGGAAAGCAGACTGGTCTGAAGCCAAAGGGATACTTCTAGGAAAACAGCCATTTGGTGGCTTTCTAAAACATAATATATAAAAGAGCTCAGAGATTATTACCCATCCTTCCTTTTGTTCGATGACCTCGCCCCATTGGATGCGAGACTGGGTCGAAGAAGTAAGTTGAGGAACTGTCCTCTTGGCTCTGCGTTGTCACTCTTTGACGGGGATGGCTGACATGCGTTGAGGCTGCTGTGACTATGCAGTTTAAGCAATTATCAAAGTGTTAGTTGGCATCTGGACAGGGATACACTAATTTTTTTTTTAAAGACTATATTCTCTGCTCAAGACAATGAAAGGGTCTTCCGGGTCTAGAGGGCCGGGAAGTTGCACAAATGCAGAATGTTTCAGCAGGTGCCGTTTCACTCATGCTCATTTTCCCTAGCAATCAGCATGTGAACCAGAGGATGCAAAAGCACTAATAACTTCTCTAGCGGGAGGATGAGAAGTTATAGTAAAGACAGAGGAGAAATAGCTCTTCACCCACACCACGCTGCCACCATCCCTGGAAGGAGGAAGTGCAGGAGTCCAAACACACTCGATCATCCTAGACAACCGCATCCCGGCGAAATGCACGTGAGGCCAGTAGTGATGCAGGGAAGGAGTCAGGTAACAGCTTCCCCACCCCCAGACAGACAGGAAAGTCAATGCCATTCATCTCAAAAGCATGAATGGACTCCATCAGAAGCAGTACCACCCAACAGTGAGATTTAGGGCACAAGTGACATAAGAATGCAGCACGTGCTTTGGCTTCATTCTGAGCCAATGAAGACGCAGAGGTAGAAAAGATGACAATAGTGGCCCCTTGGCAGCAACCACATCATGTAGCCAGTCACTGGATCCATCACTCTGACAGCTATGAATTCAGAAGCTGCCACACACCGGAAGAAAATCATGCGTTATATCCTATATTGTAAATGAAAACACAGGAATACTTCCCACTGCCATCAAGTAAGGATACGGAATTCACATTTTTTTACAAGATAGGATGCATTTCAAGGCTTCTGTCACACATGCATAGGAGCTGGCAGAGTGAACTTATCAGGCAACGCTTAGAAATGACAAGAGATGACAAGCTTTGACTCCAATCTCCCCAATCCCACAGTTCAAGTATAGAGGCATTTTTTTTTTAATTTAAGAAGAAACTATTGTCTATTCGAGGAGAAATCTCCAAATAAACATGACAAAAGGCCAAATGACACCAGACATGTGTTTGTCTCAAAATGTCTGGCTCCATTTCTTCAACTACTGAGGTTTTTCTGACCAAAAGCTTCTAACAAGCCCAGTATTTTATAGAACTGTGTTGTAAAGACTGGACCCACATCATGGAGAAGATTCCTTTACAAAAGAAAAGGTAGTATTTTATACGATCAGAGTCTCTTCGACAGTCTCCCCAGGGGATGCCAACATTAGATCCGAAAGTGACGCATGCAAGCACATATTCCATGTCTCCCTTCTGTGCCTACATCCATTTCTGCTCAGGGGATTTATTATGAGCACTTAAGGGCTGGCTCTGTGTTGGCTGCATGGTCATTGATTAAGGGACTGTAACATCTTGTGACAATTCTTTCCAACTCTTCTTGTTCACTGTCCTCAAAGCCCAGCATTTAACGCCCGAGGAAATTTTCACCCAAGTCTGCCTGTGAAACCATGCATTACCAGTTGTCCCTGCTGTTGAATGAGAGTCTTCTTTTGGTGTTTGGGGATATTCCCCAGGCCTTCCATTCTCAAACCACTGCTCTTTCTGGGTAGCTGTTTCTTCTGCTGTACTAGTAGTGGGTGCCTGGGCTGTGAGAAGAACGTCAACGGTGAGCTGTTATTGTTCAATTACTTTCCTTACCAACACATAGCTTCCTACCTTAAACACATATACAGGTGGGACAGGAGGCAGAAAGGGACAGCAAGAGAGAGACCACTGGTCACTCTGAAAGGGATATTAGAAATCAGATGGCCTTTAGTCTTTAGACTTTAGTCTAAATCCTTTAGTCCTTAAATCCTTTAGTCTTTCAGGTGAGAAAACGGGCCCAAAGAAATCGTGATTTGCTCAAAATCACATAGCCAGATCAGCACAAAGTTATAACTAGATCACAGTCTATGAATTCCTAGTACTATTCTTATTTTACTAGAGTTTATGGCCTCACATACCCTGCCTGAAAGAACTGTTCATTCAAAAAATTAACCTCTGGTCTTCAGTGATTTGAGGGGGAGGAGTATATTATATAACAATCTATGATGAGATCAGCCTAGTAGGAAGACTTCTCAAATAGTGGTCACATGACTCAACATCTCACACACCGGAAATGTACCAGCAGTGAATCTGCCCAGCATGAAAGATGCTGGGAATGATTGAGATGCTATTCCACTGACATATTACAAGGTTATGTCCATGGAGCATCTAAAATTGTCAAAATCACGTTTTAACAAATTTAATTCAGTGGAAGAAAACTCTTCTAGCCAATGTTTGACATTATTTAAAACCTTTCTAACCAGTGTTTGGCATTGTAAGAGTGTGTGACAGGCTTAAAACTTCAAGCACTCAATGTTGTAATTGTCTAGTTTGAAGAAGGACAAAATGAATGAAATAAAATTGTACCAGGGTGCCTTTGGGAAGAATCAGAAAATCACTGACATTTTCATCCATTGTGACTAACACTGAAGTTCTGTTCATCAAGAAAATGAGACTGTTAAATACTGTGCATCAACTATACCTCAGTAAAAAAAGGAAAAACAGACTGTATAGACTTGCCAGGCTGAAGTACAGTTTGCAACTTGTAAAACTAGTTTATTTCACTATTTTAGAAAATAATGTGTTGTGACTTGACAACAGCAAAGATGTTTAAAAAAAATAAAACTTACTGCCCTCATTTTACCCTTGCATTGGCCAAAACATTCCTGAAATTAACAGGTTATCCAGAGGGAGGGAAAAAAAAATAAAAATCTTAAGTTCTACCTCCCCCTGATTAAATCACTACCTCCTGACAAATAATGAAGATAGAAACAACACTGGATGTAATTACCAAAAAAAAAAAAACCCAACAACAAAAAGAGAAAATTTAACCCAAATATAAACTGCTTAAAGTCAAAAAGAAAAGAAAAGAAATGCACACACTATTCTATACTCTTGCTACCACTATCTTTATAAACAGAATGATCCTTTAAATAGCCAGTAACCCTCTGTTGTCTTCAATATATGGGTTAGCAGACTATAGGATTTCCATTGCAAATACAAAGATTGACTCTCTTCTAGAAGCTGTAATGTTTTTTTGATAAAGCCTAGAAATCGCCAGCCAGAATCACTTGATGTTTTGCAAGTCCCCATAAAAGAATCGCTGAAGCAGCTTCCACTTTCTGTTAGGTTTTGTTCTGTCCTGTTTTTCAGCTACCCTCCAGTAATCATGCCCCTCCCCCACTACTTTTTGACAATAGGCTCATTAATTCCCAGCCTCTTAACTAGTACAAACTTAAATAATATAAACTTTTAGGTACAAACTGTCTTAACAACTTCTAAAATAAACTATTAGGACCCAAAGGGACTGGTACAGAATCCCATTCTGAAGAAATTTGTTTTATTTCTCTTATTTCTGTTTCTTATTTCATTAGACTCTTTGTTAACTCAGCCCATAATCCTCATGTGAATATCAAATCTATTGTGGTCAGTAATGAGATGCAGGCCTGTTGGGTGTATTCAGTACAATACTCTGTGCTGTGCCTAGTAGCTTCTAATTCTTTGCGACCCCATGGACCGAAGCCTGCCAGGCTCCTCTGTCCATGTGGATTCTCCAGGCAAGAATATCAGAGTACTGGAGTGGGTTGCCATTTCCTCTTCAGGGAATCTTTCCAACACAGGAATCAAACCCAGGTCTCCCGCATTGTGGGTAGATTCTTTACTGTCCAAGCCACCAGGAAAGGTCACAGTGCTCAGGATGTTCAGTCCTAATCTGTTCAGTCCTAGCTGATGTCTGAAAGTTTCTTTTGTTGTCTGAAGACATCTTCAGACCTTGGATTCCCAAACTCCTTTGGCTTTTAGTGATTGTTCCTTACATTTTTTGCTTTTGGAGTGTTTAAGGCTATAAGAACCATGGTTGAACCATAATTTCTATAATGCTACGAGCTGTTATCCTAAATTAAAGCTTCTTTTATACCAAATATAGGCATCTCTGAGAGAGAGACAAAAAAAGAAGAGAATATACTTACTTCTTTTTTGTCCTATTCTCATAGGCCAGTAGAAAGACTTGAAATTGCTTTAGGAAACCTGAGATGTTTGCATACAAGTAAGAATAACAGCATCAAAGCCTTCCCCCAAATTACCTTGAGTTTAAAAACAGAAAAAGAACAGTCAAGGAATTCAAATATAGTCCATCTAAGTGACTGTCTTTCCCAAGAGCACAAGGGAGGTGTTTCTACAATGGGGTGAGAAACAGAATGTGAAAAAGAAGCTGGATTTCTCAAAGATCTTTACAGAAAACAAAGAGTTCCAAAGATCCTTGGACTTGTCACACTTTCTTTCCACATGCCACTGCTAAGCACCAAAAGAACACTCTCTCCTTCAGACATTTCTGTAAAAACACACAAACTATCCAAATGGAGCCTCTGGGAATCTTTAACACAAAAAACCGTATCTTAGATATTTTTAAACATTTTGGCCTTTGGGGGCAACTTGACAAGTTAGTATTTTTAATTCCAATTTCTAAGAGACCGTGTGCAGATTTGGCAGCTTTTTATGCTCTGGGGATAAAAGAAATTACTGTGTGGAGATCGAAGATGTAGCCAATGTCTTTCCCCTACTCTCTGGAGTGACTTCACTACTCAGCTAAACCAGAACTGCTGACTGCCATCCTTCTTACTTGTGCTTGTAGGATGCGGGGTCTCCTCTTCATCCTGATACCCATGGTGACTGAGAGAAGAGTGCGGTTCCTGGGTCCAGCGTTCTCCATAAGCACTGGTGCTACTTCTGTCCACATCTGTCGTGATGATGGTTATATACATTGTGACTTTTTATCAACCAGTTTTTGATGGTTCTATTTTTTTTCTTTTCATTAAAGTACATGCCATCTAATGGTTCAATGCCTAAGTAGTACCTCTGAGCATCAACTCTTAACACTTTTGCGTGATATTGCTAATCTCTCCCAAGAGAAAATCAAAATGCATAGAATTTCTTAATGATTACCTGTTATACCACTATGACCACTTTGTCAAGGGCAGCACCGCAAACCATTTTAACATGTTCAGTTTTATAATGAAGCAACGTAAAATATCTTATGCCCAGATGATATAATTGACAAATGACTCAAGCTGAATGGAGTATCCTCATGAAAGTTCACTAAGAATTTGTGATGAGATATTAACTAAATTTCCCCATTGTGTCCTGATGATTGACATTTGCAGCACCAAAGACTTTGAGGGGGAAAAATAATCTTTAAGTATGTGTAACCCATTACCAGTCATCCTTGTGGTTGTCTGAGGTGATGCTTCTGGATTCGAATGGTCTGGGTTCCTTTGGATCCAATTCGGGTTCTGTTGTGGGTGGGTAAAAACCCGTGGTGTGGTTGAAACTGTGACAATGATGATTCAAGTAATTAGGAGAACGTTATTTCTTGAGCCTTCACCATTTGTTTTGTACATTTCTCCCTTCTGTAGTCTACAGAGTCGTTCATCTATACCAGGCTGTATAGATGGTTGAGTAGAAATGAAGGGACAGTGGAGAGTGACTTCAGCTTGACTCAGCCATATTGTTAAGTATCTCAGTGTCCTTCGCATTCTGTCAGAGAACACGTGGAGGTCAGAACATGAGATCTTCTGGAGAAAGCAGCTAAAGAAGCTGCATGCAGCAGGAAGGACAGCTTTGAAAACACCAGCCCTCCACCGAGGAGAACCAAAGACGTCAACGCTTTGTGCGTCCATGCAGTCTGTAACAACCCTCTGCACTTGAAAACCCAAGCAATCTCTAACACTGAAAGGTGTGCTTACAGGTAGACGCTCGAGCTGAAGAGTAGATGCTTGAAAGTTATGCCATGATGACCACTTTACTTCGTTAGTAGCATTATGGGGAAAGAAACACCCTGAGCAGCCAGAGCTTTCCTATAGATGATTCAAAGGAAGAATATCTACCTAGAACAGCCATGTGATGAGCTATGTATTTCTGAATATTCATCAAACACCTCAGAAATTCTCATCAAATACAGAGCATTTCATGAGCAAGCCATTCATAGCCAATGAAAAGAAAACCAAGATGCGTACATTCAGTAAGAAAAACCATAGGTAACCAACCACCATTGCAGCAGCTCCCCTAAAATAAAAAGAAGCAGACATCCACCACTGCCCTGATATTGTCACCCCCAAACATGACAGGGCTGGAAGAAGAGATGCACATGACAGAAGAATCACGACAAAATCAGAATCAACGTCTTTTGGAAAGGTTATTTGAAAATCCATCCTAATTCTTTCAAACTTTATTTTGATACCCAAATAATACAAAACGCTTCAGAATGATAATACTATTGGATTCTATTTCACAAGTTAATAAAATCAGGTAAAATCATGAACTACGTTCTCAATTCGTTTGAAAAACTGGCAGTTATCACACCCCAATAGAAGGAAGTGGGCATCCAGCTCAATTAAGTGCATAGGTGCCAAGAAGAAAAGTGAGCTGAAATGGAGAAATATGCCACAGACATGAAACAATATCAAGGGAAGCTCCCCGCTGGAGCCTGAGCGTATAATTTATTTTCAGGTTGATCTGTTTGGCTTGCCATTTAAGAGGGCTTAGTTTCTCAAGTATTAAGACGACATCTTTCCCGATGCCCAACCTAGAAGATATGGCTATATCCTGAACCCAACAGACAGTACAATAGTGAAGCTCCAGTGTTTTGAGGGTATTTGGTATTCTTTCTGAAGTTACTAAAGAGAGCTCCCTTGTTAGTTTCTAAGCTCTGCAGGGGTGTCCAGCTAAGGAATACAGCTTAGATATAAAGCATATAGTTCACCTCAAGTATTTGTTGTACTGATGTCATATACTCAAATGCCTTCAGGTCTAAGCTATTTTTTTGGACCACTTCCTCTTGGGATGCTATACTTTTGGGGTTGAAGCTCTCAGGTTCAAATAGGACAGACTGGACTTCAGTGACCTGAGAGAGCTCATTTAGCACCCCAAAGGCACATCTTCTCTTTCAAAAAAAAAAAAAAAGGTAGAGCTGTAATGGAGTCAGTTTCAGCAATCTCATCTCATTCAGCAGTATCTTAGCTCATGAACAGGTAAGTATACGAAACTCAGTTATCTGGCAGAGTATTAGACCAATTTTTGATCTTTTAAAGGACCTTTCAGCTCAATTTCCATCTCTATTCTCAAAAAAGTTTTATAACTGTCACAAACTTGGATACTATGATGCAATGGCTTCACTATATGTCTTTAACAATTGGCACTGTTATGTTATAGCTTAGCTTTTACACATAAATAAACAAAACAGGAAGGATTTACATGAGGAATTAAGAATTTTATAAAAGATTTTGGCTTCCATTAAAAAAAATCAGTTTCTTTCTTCATAATCTCATCAAGGCATAACTAACTAACCTGTGATCACAGGCTTATGCTCATTTCTCACATTAACTATTTCCCAAGAAAGATACTATTGGGCATCACTCAGATTAATCGATAAGCCTGGCACAGATGGTTCTATAGGAATTGATTATTCTTACTGGTGCTGGAGATAAAATCTTCATCATCATCAATGCCTGATCCAGAATAACTGGGGTGTCTGTCTCTTTCATCTTCATTTTCTTCGGTTGGCTCCCAGCCTGCTGAGATGATACTTGAATCCGTACCTGTTGCGGTGACTTGCTTTAGTATCTGAGCTGAATGCCAAGTGATCCATTTCACAGAGGGAAAAAAACAGGCACAGAATGTATATCAAATTCCCAAGATTATAAGAGAGAAGTGAGAGATTTGACTTCTATACTCCAAATTGTTATATTCTGGTCTCAAGCTAATGTATAGATCTGAAGACAACTGGGTATGATCTTTACAGTGGAATACTCTTTTCAAGGAAGTTAAAAGAATAAATATAGACATAACCTCACCAAAGAAGTAAAAGAGAAAAAGGCTGATAAACTCCCCCATGCTTTCAGATGCATTTATTATTAAGCATATGCCATGAAAGCTAGGCTGTCAAGAACAGAATAAAAAAGTTTCACACGTGCCCATTTGTTGTGTTAAGCCACCTTCAGTAATACCTTGGAATCTAAACACATGTCAATCATTTCTAAAAATCCCTCAGTTGTATTCACAATTTGCTATTCATCCAGCTATTAGGTTTGATCTTCTCTAGCATTTGATTTCTGTAACTCTGAACACAAATGAAAGCTACGCTGCAGTTCCCAGCATTATTTTAGCATACAACCAGAAAACTGATAAGAAGCCCGCACTCCGCAACCAAAAGTAGCCCCCGCTTGCCGCAACTAGGGAAAGCCTGTGCAAAACAAGGACGACTCCGTGCAGCTAAACAGATAAATACATAAACAAAAATAAAAAGGTGATAATCAGAACTATCCACCAATGAGCTTTTACAGAAAGTATTGTGTCCCTCACCATCAGAAAGATCATTTTGCAGAGAAACTGAGTATGAGATTAGATGATTAGAAATGTGGACTGAACAAGACACTGATCCTCGTCACATATGAGGCTGATGCTTGCAAAGATTGAAGGCAAAAGAAGAGGGTGTCAGAGGATGAGGCGGCTGGACGGCAGCACCAGTGCAATGGACATGGACTTGGGCAAACTCTGGGAGATGGTGCGGGACAGGGAGGGCTGGTGTGCTGCAGTCCATGGACTCACAGAGTCAGACACAACTGGGCGACTGAACAGCCACCACATGTGACAGTCTGTGCTTCTAAAATCCAGCTCTTCAGAGTTCCAGCCCTTCACCTTCTACCCTCTATCTTGGTCAACCAGTATCATCCTCCAAGAATCTAGGGTGTGATACATCTGCCTGCAGCCTCAGAGACATAGCCCCAACAATATCAGACACGTGGCAGAGGGGCAGCTGAGGTGAAAGCTGGAAAGAGATCCCATTCCACTTTTCTCCAGTTAGAGTCCAAATTCCCAAACAGCGTTGCCCATGGTTACTTGTACATCAATGCTAGATTTTGCAAAGCAGAACAGAACATTTTGAGACTCAGTTTTTGAAAATAGAATACTCAATCAAGAAAGACAAACTGAAGTGACCCAATGATCTTACTAACAAGACTAGAAGCCAGAGTCTTGACTGGAAACTTCCAAAGACTGCCATTTCTGTAGCCATGATGTGCGTCAGAAGAATAGTAGAAATTAGTGCCATGTGCTAAGTCACTTCAGTAGTGTCCAACTCTTTGCAACCCTATGGACTGTAGCACACCAAGCTCCTCTCTCCATGGGATTTCCCAGGTGAGAATACTGGACTGGGTTGACATTTCCTTTCCCAGGGGCTCTTCCCAACCCAGAGATCGAACCCACATCTCTTGTGTCTCCAGCAATGGCAGGCAAATTCTTTACCACTAGTGCCAGAAAATAGTAGATACAAAAGCTGAGAAAAGTTCAAGCAGAGAGGATGAAACCATCATTAAATCCCCAAATACAACAGTAAGCCGAATTAGATTTCTTTTTTCTCGCTATCAAGAAAGCCCAAGGAGAAGTACAAGACCTTTTCCTTCACAACATTTGTCTGATGAAGATAAACCTTGTAAACATTTTAAAAATACCATTTTAAAAATTCTGCTTTCAATCTCTTCCCCACCCCTCCAACGTTATCTTAATCACTATCATATGTAATCATAACATAATATCAGTACTATTTTCCTTATAGGAATATTTGTCAAAGTAAAAAATACAGTTTATTTTAGTCTCATAAACTAAGCAAATGTAAAGGATCTTTTTTATAACTCTTCTTCTGAATTAAAAAAGTTCTAATTATTTTGAAATATGGTCATATCCACCAACAACAAAAGTTAGTAAATGAAGATATGCTAACAATATCCCATTGTTACAGACTTGGAATCTTTTCCCACAAAAACTCTTAAGTCAAAACACTTTATAGCTACTTAGAATGAATAGTCAAACATCCAGGGAGCTTGTTAGAAACCTAGATTTTGAGGTCAAGCACAGGTCACTTCCTACACTTTACAGTTGAGATAGCAGATGTCCAAACAATTGTCTGGGGCCTACACTTTCCATCTGTAAATCAGTATTTTCCTCTGTTATTATTATTCTCTGTGTTAATCAGATCAGCGGAAACCAGGAGTATGCATTTTCTAATAGACTTCTTTTAAGAGGACGTGTTCTGATTGAATCTCTTAATCAAAGATCTGAAGGAAAAATAATTCTGATTCTAGGTGCATGTTGCCAGAAGGAAAACAAGTAGGACATTGAGCAGAATCCAGTCATGTCCCAGGTCCACTGGCCTCGCTATTAAACAAAGTGGTGCCAGATTCTGTTCTCCCTAAGGATGGTGACAGAGCATCAGTAGGAAATTCTGACATAATAAAGAGGTCCTTTCCCTGAATACTGAAAGGCTTGGCATTCAAGACAATAGAGACGCAAGAGACGTAACAGTTTCCCTGTCACTGTTGCTGTTTGATCCCGAGTCTTAGGCTGTGAATTACCAAACCAAGACCATATCCAATTATACTGCTCCTGAGCTGCTGCATGGCGGTTTGAGTACAAAGTTGCAGAAACCGGATCAATTATGAAAACATCATTAGTGAGGTCTTTTCAGAAAAACTTTACTCCCAGTCCTATCTATATAAAATGTGTGCATATTTTATAGAATGAAGATTAGAGAAGATTGAGGCCTGATTTTATCTTTCCAGGCTCCCCCAGATCTCTTAGCATCTTAGGACAATTTCAGTATGCTTATCCGTATAGTGTTACTCATTCTTCAAACCAAGCCCCCTGAATACAAGCTGAGAACAAAATCAAGTAGCAACTTAATAACCTGTGATGGAAAAGAGATTTTACATCTACTTGATTAGGTGACCCAGCCATGAACTGGAAGCCTTCTAGGTAGCATTTCATAAAGTTGCTTCCATTCATTTATTTTTGGAGTATCTTTAGAGGTGCTTGCTTGTAACTTTTGGATCTTTTTGTCATTTTACCTGAGGAAGCTTGTAATGACAACTAGCATTTCCAAGTTCCTCCCACATTCATTAATCTCAAGTCAAGCTTTATACTTGAGCAGGAACTCTGCAAAGGGTGTGTTTCCAAGTGTTGAAATCAGATAAAGATTTCTCAAGAATCCATTTATCACTTTCTGTTACTTTTAATTCTCATACAGAATGCATTTTCAGAAAGGAAACAAAAACTTCCCAAGTTAGAGAAATTCTGGATTCTATTCAAATTAGAGGAAGGCAATTGCAAAAATTGTCATTTTGCAATTTTGAAATCTCCCACTTGATTCTCAAGTTGGACTTGAGTCCAGACTGTTTCCCTGAAGAATAGCAAAAATCATCAGGGTAAACCTCTAAGCCAGTTGAGATTTTAAAAAATCATTTTGAGTCACATGCTTCTTTGAAAATCTAATATAAGTTACGGCTGCTCTCCTCGAAAAAGGGAGCCTATACATACACGTTTTCAAAGTTCTGCATATTTTTTTTCTGGTGGCTCTTGAATACCTTACAGCTTATCATTGAGCCTACTGGAAGCCCATGAACTCTAGATTAAAAGCTTTAACTCTATACACATTCAATGTCAACTCCTTACACAGTATGTTCAGTGCTACAAAGGACACATATACATAAAAGGGACTAGAGAGATAGGAGCCAATTTTACGCCGGATGCCCCAGCTAAACCTGGGCATCCTCCTGGAAAACCTGCAGACAACCCATTCTTACCTCAGAAACTTGATTAAAGGAACAGAACTCTGGCCACCCTCTCCCTCTAGTACATCCGGTAGAAACCAACAGGAAGTAAACAGACAAGAGCAGGACAGAAATAGGCATTATTTCTGTCTTCCGAAAAGGAGGTGTATGACAGTTGGAGAAACTGTGAACAGCTCTCGCCTAGCCAGCAGAGTTTTCATCTCTTCCCCACACAAGCAGACCATACTAGACCAAAAATAATAATAAATATATTATTATATTATATGTCATTATACATATAATAAATATACATGTATATGTAATTACACCCAGAAGACAAGGAGATAAGAGTGATCCAAGGCAAGAGTCTGCTTCCTGAATTATAAGTTTTTGGATTCCAAATGATTCCAGATCACGAATAGCAAAAAGGCTGATGACATACCTCCAGGAAGGCGCTTCCAAAAACAACATTTATAATAAAAGGCTTGCTGGAAGTCAAGCGCTTCCCAGATGGTCTTTCTCACTGGCTCTCCTTATTGCCACCCACCAAGGACCCTTAAGGATGGAATCAACCACGCAAGCCAAAGATGCACTTCTTGGTGTTCAGCCAGCCTTCCTCTTGACCTCTGCCCTTCTGCATACATTAGGGAGGTTTTGTTATCACTCCCTCTCGCTAAGTCCCAACTCTCAGTCCAATAGCTATGAGGCTTGGGGATTCTCCTCACTCGGCTTGGAAAATATGGTTTGTTCAGGAACTTGTCAGTGCTAATGTTCTCGAGTTTGCCGCTTGAGCAGGCTGCTTGTTTTCTTTGACGCCTTTCTTCGTGTGAGCTAATGTATTCAGCATTGCCCTACTGGATCCTACAACACTCTCTCGACTCTCAGGTTGGCTCTGGACTTACTCCGCTAGACATATAAGTCTCCTCCTACACTACTTAAACTTAGCTAAGTGTTTTGGAAAGAGAAAAGCACAATTCTTTTCTCAACCCAAATGCTAAACTATGTTTTAGTTAAGTAAACATACTTAACCAAATCATTCCCTGGATTTCTGTATAGGAAACAGGCTCCATGAAGGGAGATTCATCTGAGTCCCCAGTAACAAGAGCATTGTCTGGCTCAGAGAAGACCTCAAATACTGGTTGAATGAAAGACGAGGTTACTAATCCTTACCTTTTCCTCAATATTACCTTCTAATGGTGTTTACCACTGGGTCCCAAGCATTAGAATCGCTTGATACATTGTAGGACTTCAAAAATATGTTTGCTGATTAAGGCAGAAAAGCTACTGTCCTTAAAGGATGTTGCCATGAATGTTTATAAAATGTCCTCATTGCCCTTCCTGAAGCACATGTGAAATACTATTTTCTATAGGCTGTTAGCAGCTTAAATGTTAGTTTCATCTGGTTCCCACAAGATACATTTTTGTCTCGATTTTCTTCTTTGGAGGGAAATGGTACTTTAAGACTGCCTTGATCTGCTTCCTGCTGAGACCACTAATTGTTGCTTTTGCTAAAATTGCATTCCCTGAACACCTTCTAAGTGGTTACTTTAGAAAGGCAGGGAACTCAGGAAGGAGCAAGTAACTAGCAGCTCCACCTGCTTGGTTTGCAGAAGCTTCTCTCCAGAAGGGTTGTCCAAACCTGGATAGGGTGGAGAGGGAGGTAAGAGGGGGGTTCAGGATGGAAGGCACATATGTTATACTTATGCCAATTCATGTTGATGTATGGCAAAAAAAAAAAAAAATCACAATATTGTAAGGTAATTATCCTCCAATTAAAACAAATAAACTTTAAAAGAAGGATTGTTCATAGGATTACACACAATACTGCAACGCAGTCTCCAGAGATCCAATAACCTAGCAAATCATGGGAAATACTGCAATGCAGTCTCCAGAGATCCAATAACCTAGGAAATCATGGGAAATTTGAAAATATCTGCTGTTTGAAATGCTTCAAAGAATCTTTGGAGAATGACCGGATCCCAGCTTTATCTGTGCCCTTCCCTCGGCAATCTGCTAACAGAAATTTAAAACACCATCAAGAAAGTGACCTTACGTTAAATCACAGGGCTCTGACAAATCGCCCTGGCTTCTGAAGAATACAAAAGAGCCCCGTCTTGAGCACTGGCAAACCAGGACATTTTCTGCCACACTCTCTGGAGACCAGAATTTCACCCCCCGAGAGCCGCAGCCAGGAGAAGAGAAGCTCCACACCATACTAGGAAAGGAGCTCAAGAGGCACAAGGCCTGTTTGAATTTGAATAATCCTCCACAGAAGGAACACAGCCCATCTGGAAACCTGTTTTAAAACAAACCGTAGGGGAAAAAGCAAAGAAGGAAGCAGGGCAGAAGACCAGAGGAAGATGTACACACTTTCCAATGAAAGTGAAACGCCGGGGCCAAACCCCAAAGAAACTGAATGCAGAGCTTAAATAGCTGCACTCCAGCAGTCCCCAAAATGAGTTACTCACATAACCAAGCAAGCATGAAGAGCCTTCCCCACTAGAGACGGATATAAAACCCATAAGTAGATTTAATTTGATCAGATAACTCTTTCAGATACACTCCCTTAGGCCAAAAACAAAGGAATTGTTTAGCAAATCATGAGTGGAGAGTATGACTAATTATTACCCAATTAACAACATGAATACACATCAAGTTAAAACCTAAACGTATAAAATGAACCTGAAAAAAAAGTAGCAGATGAAATGGTATGCATATTTTACGATCCCGACTTTATGGAAATAATTTTATCCATAAATGGGTAAGAACAAGAAGGGAATGCACCAAAAATGAAACTAGCTTGTGTTATCAGGTCTCAACCGTCACCATTTCTCTGGGACAAGAGAACAAGGGACGTTCTTCTGAAAAATTTCCAGTACGGTACTTCTTAGAGATGGAAAAAACAGTTTTTTTTGTAAGCAGAAGCAGTCAACGATATAGCACACTGACAACTGCGGGAGGCCACCTCCCCAAATCATGTCACCACCTTCTAGAGACAGACGCTATCAACACGAGTTCATGTCCCTCAGAGAGACCAGAGACATCCCTGTGAGCGAATGGCTATCGGAAAGCACAGGGACTCTTTCTCCTTACTGGTATCCGAGGTATTCTCTGGCTTGCTGGAGACCCAGGGGCTGTCTTGGTCTGGGGGTGGGTACGCGGTTGGCAGGTGCGTGTGGAAGATGCTGTAGCCTCCTGACGTGCTTCTCTCGCTGGGGGAGCCACTGCTCATCTCATCATCAGGAGGGCTGCTGGGGCTCACGATGCTCGGGTTGATGTCTTCGGGGTTCGTTCTGTATTCGCCTTTCTTGGTGTAACGGGTGCCATCGCGGTTTACAATAGCTGGAAGACAGAGGAGCCACTTTCAGAACCTGACAGCTGATGTATTCTGACTATAAGGAAGACGGTGGCTTAGCTTACAGTGACTTCAGAGCTATTTTTCTGTTTTTATTAAGCAAAACAGTGGCTAACTACATCTCTAGTGGGGATGACAAAGTGACTATATAATGCACTGAGACAGTGAACCCTCCCTGGCCACTCACACACTCTGGAAGTGGGAAGGCAGGGGAGAGGGTGTATTTAGATGTCCCCAGGTTTGAATCCCAGCTTTGTGTGGCTCTAGACGAGGTAGGCAACCCTCTGAGCTTCAGTTTCATCATTTGTAAAGTGGGAATGAGACTACCTCCTCTATAAGCGCTATATGATACATTGTATGGAAAGTACTTAGCCTAGTATTCAAAATAGAGCTGGTGCTCAATAAACGGTGATTCTCCTGCCTGGTCCCTACCCTTCCTTCTCAAGTACATGTCACATTTGTTGCTATTAATTCCATCTATTTTGAGAAAGTAGGAGACAAAGAGGCAGTCAGTCTCATCAGGGAATACAAGACATAACTTCTTTATTAGTGCTTCAGTTTACCGAGTTTCACAGATACTGTGTTGTTTTCCACATGGAAGCTTTGTGGAAACTCTTTGTTGTCAGAAAATGGTGAGCATTTTTTAGCAATAAAATATTAATTAAGGCATGTACATTTGTTTAAAAAAAAACAAAACAATGCTATTGTACACTTGGATTATAGTATAGTGTAAATGTAACGTCTACATGTGCTGGGAAACTCCCCCAAATGTATCAAAATGTTCGTTTCATTGCAGTGGTCTGGAACCAGACCTCTGAGGTATGCAAATCCATGAAGAATTAGATTTTCTTTCTAAGGGGAAAATGTTTCCAGTTTCAATGAATCCCCAGTCCTGGCTAACAAAACAGCACGCTGAAACACTGACAGAGGCTCTGCCATCTGTGAAATTCAACTGGAAATGAGCACACAGGAGTGCATGTAAAGATCAAAACCTTTGGTTTAAACAAGAAAATGACTAGAACGACATGAGGAGAAAGAGCGAGAAGGGCTTCATTCATAGTTCTAAATGTGTTGCCTTCAAGTGTGAGTCACTCACTGCACAAGTGTGCATTTAGCTGAAATGATTTTCTACTATGCGGCATAAGCAGGACTAAAGATTCCTTCTGTTTGTCTAACTATCTTGTCCAAGTGGAACTATTAATCAAATATAACTTCTAAAAAATCCAAAGTCTCCATCACCCTAATCATCTCACAGACGGAGATCTGATAAAGAAATAGGACCACACTTGAACAGGTCTGGACATGGAGAAAAAGATCTGTTGGGACCAAGGAAATGGGGCATTTATTGAGCATCTACTATGGGCCGGGCATGGATCACATATCTTTTTTAAGTTTCATGACAAACCTTATATGTTGATTCATTACTCAAACGAGAAAACTGAGGCTCAGATCATCCAGATTGTAGAGAACTTGGATTTCACACCAGGTCTGACACAGACAGAGCACTTCACAGGTGCCGGCCCCTTCCTGTCCGGCACAGGCCAGGGGCAATTTCCTGCCGTGGGGAGCTGGAACTGTGTGGGCCAGGCATGACTTTCGTCCCCCTGTCACCACAACACTCCGGCCACCTTGGACATCGAGAGGTCTGGCTTTTAGGAGGTAGAAATCCAGCCTCATCATCACTGTCATACTTCTCAAAACATGAGGCTCAGAGGCAATCAAATCAAGGTTAACACGTTGACCTATTTGAAAGTTCTGGCTGAAATACTGTGTTTTCTGCAGTGTCAATCTCTCAGGATAATCAGGAAGATTTTAGGTCGACATAGTGTAAATAACGTTGAAACACATATCAAGAAGTTTGCGTTCTTATTATCATTTTTAAATACTCCAGTTGAATCATACAGAAAATGTGGGAGGCCAGAATGTCCCTACCTCTAACACCTATTAATCCCTCCCTCTGAGAAAGGGAACATGGCTCAGACTCAGAGCCTTCAACAGCTAGAATTTAAGAACATTATTTAATTTTTCTTACATTTATATTTATTTCTAAGGTTACCTTTTACTTATAACCAGAGGTATTGGCTTTCCATTTGGAGTTATATTAATGCTTTTTAAGTAGAAAATAATGGGTCAAATAAAGGGAAAATATCAAGTAAATGACAGTGCTGTGTCCACAGAGATGCCAAAAAATGTGAAAGCAGTTCTCAGGTGACTGATGTTTCAGGAACAATGAATGTATCAGGGTAAACCATATAGCAAGAAAGGGGCAGTAAACTGTAGCCCTGTCTTTAGCCTTAAGGAAATGAGTGCGATTCCATTCAAATATGAAACAAGAAATGCACCTGATCTTTTCCCCAAGAATAGGAAAACTCCGTCGAGGTTAGAAGAGATACATACTTATGGTAATGGGTCCTTCAAAGGCATTGGGCAGGTCTGTGACTGAGGTACAGTCTTCTCCAAGTGGAGCTATGAAGTAGAAAAGAAAAAAGACATGAGAACGCTAAAAACCAGAAGCCTAATTGATGTCCATTTCTCTTTGCTAGGATGACTTTCGCTATAACTTAGCCCAGATCATTTTCTTAAACTTGACCAAGTCACCTAGGAACTTCTCTGACCTTGGTGATGCATTTTTTCACTTTTATTTTACTTCATACATCTTTAGAAGGTCCCCACGCCAACAAATCCACTCATTAACAAATGTATATGCTCTATACCAAGCATTATAGAAGGCTGGTTGATACAATGGTGGTAAGATAGACATGGTCTTTCTTTATTGAGGCATACATTAGAAGTTATTTTTTAAATGTATTATTATAAAATTAACAGGGGAAGCACTTCAAAAAGTGTTAAAGAAATGTATGAACTATAATGAAGAAATCACATGTAACCCCAATAATCTGCAGAAACAATGGGAAAACATGGCTGGCAAATGCAATCAAATACTTATCAGCACGAACAGCATGAGACTCTAAAGACTATAATAATCCACACAGAACTTACTTTGTAGGAATGTTTTTTTAAAAAACCAATCTTTTTCTTTTTATTAATGTATTGTTAATGCATTTAACTAATCCCCTAAGTGCCTATTCTGAATAAAATACTTCTAACTGTATAGCTTCCGAGGTTGTCCACCTTTGGTCCAGGTGCCCGGAATATTTTCTGAGGCTTCTGTTTTGGCTTATATCATCACAGACACTTCTGACTTCCTTTTCTTCTCCCTTCCATTTACCTTCTACTTCCTCCCTTCTTTGGGAATAACAATTTCTGACTGTACGCTGGGCCTACCTGATCACCCACAGATGTTATGAGAGCAGCTCTTTGAGAAGCACTGTCTAATGCCCTTTGAAAGCAAACTCTGAAAGTTTCCCCCTGCCAGCCATCCCTTGAGCACTGTAGGGAGCCTGTAGAATGCTTTAACCAACAGTTCCATTCCTGCTTAAATGCTCTATTCCGTAACTGGACCTTGGTTAAGCTCTAAAAACTCAGAGAGCTTTAAGCTGGCTTCGCTGTTACAGGAAGGCTGGATTCAGTTGTGTATTATAGTTTTTATACTTGTGTGTGTGTGTGGGTGTGTGTGTGTGTGTGTGTGTGCACGTGCTTTAACTAATGAAATGGAAAACTGATTTCTTAGGTTAGTTTCTTCTAGAATTGTTTCTTGGAAAAGAGGACAGAACAAAGAAATGGGTGGATGGTTGGTAGATGGATGGATGGATGGATGGATAAATGGATGGATGGGTGAATGGATGGATGGATCGATGGATCGATGGAAGGAAGGATGGATGGACAGAGGGAGGCAGGCAGGCAAACTGCTATTACAAAGGAGCCTATTATCACAAGTATTTTGAATGTCCTGCCATAAATCACTGGGTATTTATGACTTAGACAAACACACAAGTCGAACAAAGCAGAGTTTGCTTGCTCTCCAGTTCCTAGGAGCATATTTTCCCACATATAAAGGGCATGGTGCCCTTTACTTGCCTATCCTTTGCCATCATAATGGAAACACCTGGCAGCTTTATACACTCAACCAGAGAAAAGCAGGTTTTAAAAATAGCCATTCTTGCAAGGGCTGATTAAAAGATTTCTCAGAAGAGAGACTCTTCAAAGAGAATGTCATTTCCTTGGTAAGGTCATTCCTCATACTCCAGTCTAAGCTAGCCCCTCACCACCCCCAACACCCATCACCACTGCAGCGTTGTTCTCTCTCATGTCTTCTTGCTCACCACTAGCTGAAACTGTCCTGTTCATTTTACTTGATGGCTGTTCATAGAACATCTCCTATCCCCTACCCCCTGCCACCCAGCCACCTCCATAGAAATATGGAAATTCCACAAGATAAGCAGTAACTTTATCTTTCTTGCCAAGAACATTTATGTATCATGGGGCTAGAGAGGCACCAAAATCTTTGTTGAATGAATGGGGGAAAAAAAAAACCACCAATATAATTTTCTTACAGTCCATTCTTCTGGTAAACGTATCTAAGATATTAACTCCCCCCCACAAATGGTCTGCAAATACAAACAAGTCAAGAAACATTCTTATCAACCCTGAATGGCTAAGAATTAACGAAAGGAAGTTTCAGGCCTATCAGTTCTTTTATTCATTTTAAGCATTAACTCAGCACATATGACGGATCACAGAATAAACAAGGAGCAAAAGATGAACATTTCTGTCTGCTTTTGAGGAATCTGCAGATCATGGGAGACAATAATAGTATTTCTTTAGACTTTTGCTGTTTCCAAAAAATTCCCAGTGATTCCCTCATTTGAAAATCAGGACAAACAGCCAACCTGGGAGATCCTGCAAAGTATCTACAGGATCTATTTTGGGGACACCACCAGAAACTGACCTGACCCATGAGATGTTTCTGATTTAACTGTTATGTTACACAAACCCAGAAACAGGATTATGACTTCTTAATGTCAAGGATGGAATCAGTTCAGTTCAGTTCAGTCACTCAGTCGTGTCTGACTCTTTGCGATCCCATGAATCGCAGCACGCCAGGCCTCCCTGTCCATCACCAACTCCCGGAGCTCACTCAAACTCACGTCCATCGAGTCGGTGATGCCATCCAGCCATCTCATCCTCGGTCGTCCTCTTTTCCTCCTTCCCCCAATCCCTTCCAGCATCAGAGTCTTTTCCAATGAGTCAACTCTTCACATGAGGTGGCCAAGGTACTGGAGTTTCAGCTTTAGCATCATTCCTTCCAAAGAACACCCAGGGCTGATCTCCTTTAGAATGGACTGGTTGGATCTCCCTACAGTCTAAGGGACTCTCAAGAGTCTTCTCCAACACCACCTCCCCCAAATTCAAAGACAATTGTAGGTAACAGTAGTGCACTGGAAATTTCCAGGAATAAAGTTGCAAGAGAATGAAGCATGATGTCAAAACCAATAAGGCAGTTTTGCAAATGATTAGTGCATTTGTTAGAATGGAGTCCCTTCATGCTCCAATTCACCCTAACTTTTATAAAGAATATCAAATCTGGCAGGCATACTAAGATGGATGGTGACCCAAATGTGCAATACATTCATGTTCCCATGTCAGATACAGGGCCTCATTGGACAGCCTTTCATTCTGTTTAATGAGCATCACACTGCTGAAAGAATCAAGCCTGTGGAGTTTCCTTGAACTGAAGGATTTGTTAGAAAGACTCTGAAGTGAGCCTCCTGATACATTGCATCTCATAAACCTTGCCTCCACTATACCAAAATAGCCAAGAGAAATGTTAATTATTCAGTCTAACCAATCACTCAGTGACAGATGGACAGACAGCTTCCTGAGTGCCCAGTACATACTTGTTAAATAAATGAATAAATAAACAGATGAATGTAGAATCTTGCCCCTAAATTTCTCCTTTCCAAAGAGAAAAGGGCATTTTACTGAAAGTAAACTTCAAAAATGAACTAATTCAGGTCAGTTTTCTGTATTAACACAGAAGTCACCAGTGCTGAGCCTGACCAATGAGAAAAGAGGCAATAAACACCATGAAGCCTTTCCAGGGCCTGCTGTATTTTCATTTGTCAACCACAGGCCATGTTTTACAAAAAATACTGCCAACGTTTTAAGCTTATGGAAGGTATCTGCTAAGATGGGGCTGGCTTTGGTCCCTGTGGCAAGTTTGCAAGGAGGATCACATCACTGGGCCCTGACCACCTGCTGAGCGGTCTCAGGCTCAGATGGATTCAAGGATCTTTCCAATGTGATCCCTGGCACAGAGCAGAAGGTTATCAACATCTGTCATCCACTTAACACCCTCATCATCATCCAACTCTAATCCAAGACATTTAGAACGTATTTCTCCTTAGATAAACATTCTTCTCTAGCTCCTTTATTTTTCATCTCATGACTTCGACAAGATTAACTCTGGAGACAAGAAAGATGGCCTCTGGTTCCTTCTCACTCTACTCTGCCCAGCACAATACTGAACGTGTGTCATTGATCACTAAAACATACAGAAAATTGATAAAAAGCACTCTAACATATTGAGTAAATTTGGATACAAGAAAATGAAACCCATTGCTTTGAACTTTACTGCAGCTACTTTGGCAAGCAATATCCCCCAGGACTTCTCAAACTTTTCAATGGAACTAACCTCCCCAAAGTAGAGGAAGGTTCATCAGTACTGTTCACTCCCTTCTCTGAAGATGAGCCCAACCCTATGGGCAAAAAGAAAGGCAGGGAGAAAAGTCTCAGTGGTAACTGGCCTGTGCGTGCCTGCTAAGTCGCTTTAGTCGTGTCCGACTCTTTGTGACCCTATAGACTGCAGACCCTATAGCCTGGCGGACCAGGCTCCTCTGTCCACGGAATTCTCCAAGCAAACTGGATTGCTGTGCCCTCCTCCAGGGAATCTTCTCCACCCAGGGATCGAACCTGCATCTCTTATGTCTCTTTGCCATTGTCAGCACGTGTCCTGACGCTCCCACGGACCTGGCTGTGCACGGCTGTCCACCACGCCGTGGCTTCCTTCCCTCGCTCCCATCAGGGCTCTCCCACACCCACCTCCTCATGGGCACTCTCTCTGATTATCTTCTCAGAAGAAAAGCACCCCTAGCACTCTGGAGTCCCTTGCTCTGCTTTTTTTTTACAACACTTGTCACTGTCTGACTTCATGAAAGTGATTTCATATTTATTTGCTTACTGTTGGCCTCTCCAACATAGCAGGTAAGCACCCTGGAGACAGGACTCTTTTTTACTACTGATGAAATATGCATCAAGCATCTGTTATGTGAATGGAGGCTGCATGCATCCCCACTGAAGCCGAGACTGTCAGCCATGCTGCTGAAGGCTGGCTGGCCAAAAGCTGCCCAGGACTTAAAGCCGACCCACTTGGGACCAACCTGAAGCATTGAAGCAGTACGTGTCATACTGGGAGGTGTTGGATGTGAGGATGTACACCCCTGTGTTGTTCGCAGCACAGATGGAATTGGGGTGGATCCGGGGAATCACCACATGCCCGTCTATGAACCCGTACCTGCAAAAGAAAACCAGAGGTCATCCACCTGCAACAGTGTAATTAGGGACTTCATAAAATCCCATCCAAGGCTGTTTCATGCAGTACAAAACCTCCTTCTGCTCACCCACCCCTAGGCATGTCAGAGTTTTCAACAACTGAGTTACACAAAAGCCAAAAACAACAACAGAGGGACAGTGAAAGGGACCAACAAGGCTGACAAAGTGATTTTCTTGGAGCTCTGTAAAATTTTTAAAAAAATCGATCCATTGCCATTGAAATCTGTGATCAGCAATCAGTCTGAATGAGCAGAGGGAAGCCAAAGTCAGATAAAATGACCCCTTTACCATGTGAGATCCACTCTGGCCTGCCATTACCTTCCTATTTGCCAGAAAATACAGAAAACTACTGGCTCCCATCAGTTGGGAACTAGGTGGCTTTTCATCTCAGTTCATAAATCGCAAACCGATATCCTTCCCATATCTATCTTCCTCTTCTTTCCTGGTCTCATCTTTTTTTGCGATTCCTTCATTCCAGACTTCATTGTTCTAAATTTGTGAAAGTCGCTCAGTCGTGTCTGATTCTTTGCAACCCCATGGACTGTAGCCAGGCTCCTCTGGCCATGGAATTCTCCAAGCAAAAATACTGCAGTGGGTTGTCATTTCCTTCTCCAGGGGATTTTCCCAACCCAGGGATTGAACCTGAGTCTTCTGCACTGCAGGCAGATTCTGTACCCACTGGGCCACTTTATTAATTAATATATGCCAGATACAATGCCTCTTGTCCCATGAACATCTCAAGCATGATTCCACTGCCAGTGGAAGTAAATTGATGGTCATTAAAATGCGAGTACTAATGATTAATGGGTTTCCCTCATAGCTCAGTTGGTAAAGAATCCACCTGCAATGCAGGAGACCCTAGTTCAATTCCTGGGTTGGGAAGATCCGTTGGAGAAGGGATAGGCTACCCACTCCAGTATTCTTGGGCTTCCCTGGTGGCTCAGCTGGTAAAGAATTCACCTGCAATGCGGGAGACCTGGGTTCGATCCCTGGGTTGGGAAGCTCCCCTGGAGAAGGGAAAGGCTACCCACTCCAGTATTCTGGTCTGGAGAATTCCATGGATTGTATAGTCTATGGGGTTGCAAACAGTCAGACATGACTGAGCAACTTTTGCCACTAATGATTAAGTAGTAGCAAAGCCTCATTAGCTCAGGAATTTTCCAGAAACAACAGTCAGAGAAGTGCTTAAACTCCTCCATCCCATCATGGTGTTTCTGGGAGCATGCTGGAGAAAACAATTGTATCCTTTTCAGATACAACATACAGTACCCAACCTCTGACTAGCATCCTGGTGGTTGAATACTTACCGCATGATTTCTCTCAAATGTAAAATGCTTCAAAAAATGAGGTGTGGGCTGAGAAAATACCATTTGCAAGGGAAAAGGACAGCACTAAATCCAACAGGCTTTTGAAAATGCAATGCCCAAATCCCTTCAATCTTTCCCGCCAGGGGCGACAGTATGTATTGCATCGTCCTGCAAGACCCACAGAAATGGCTGTGAGTCTGAAATTTCTAAGCACCTTGAACTCATCATGTCTAAACTGCAAAGGCTGACATGACTAATTCCTCATCTGCATGGCCAGACTGGTTTCTCCATAGACTCCAGAGCTTGCAGGGGGGTGGGGAGGTACAATTAAATATTAATTCCATGTATCTGAGGATCCCAACTAATCAGGGTGGGGCAGACTGAAGACAGTAGCTGCTAAGGTTTTCCCATCACCTGTGAGACTCTCCCATCTGTCCTATGGCAGGTATCTGATTCATAGATACCTGAGTGAAATTATGGAAATACATTTTGCAACACTTAGAACCAGCTATGGGTAGAACGATAGATTTCTTTGGCACAGTTTTTCTTTGTCTTTTTTAAATAATAAAACTCCTGGTGAGCCCACTCCCCATTTTACTCCCATCACATTCTGCTAGTCCGTATAACACTGACATTCTAGCAGTTACAATTCCCTCTGTAAATTATTCCTAAGTTTTTACCACATTGTGTTGACTGTAGGTTTTATATGTCACCCTGTCCATCAGTTAGGGATATTAAAACTTTTATGTGTGTATACTACATGAGTCAACTTAGCACACATGCACACACACTACATGAGTAGGTTGCTGTTCCCAGGAAGAAAAGAAATACTCAGCAAATCCATCCATGGAGCAGACTTTCATCTCTCTTTTGCTCTCAGTTCTTCAGGAGGGCTGGGTCATTAAATCTTGCCCTGGGCTCAGAAGCTGGCCTGGAGTCTAGACTCCTCCCCATGCAAGTGATGTGGCCCAGGACAGGCTGCAGAACTAAGCCTCAGTTGCTTACTTTGCAAAGTGGAGTCATACAACTAACTCCTGGTGCAGTCTGAGGATTAAGACAGGGATACCCACAGATGAGCTGGGGTCTGTGCTGTGCTCAGTCAATTAAGTCATGTTCAATACTTTGCAATCCATGGACTGTAGCCTGCAGGCTCCTCTGTCCATTCTTGTCCAGGCAAGAATACTGGAGTAGGTTGCCATTTCTTCCTCTAGGGGATCTTCCCAACCCAGGGATCAAACTCGTGTCTCCTGCACTGGCAGGCATAGTCTCTACCACTGAATCCCCTGAGAAGCCCTTTGTCCAGCATCTAAGGGTTGGACGATTGGCCACTGGGCACAGTAAGAACTCCCCTTGTTCTCAGCATATAAGAACATTTCCGTATTTCATAAGTTTGCCTTGCCTGCATTTCACAATCAAAATTCAGCTTACAAAATCCACTTTCTTAGGCCACTGGCCTAGTCAGGGCCATATTTAAATAATTAGCCTTAGGAATAGAATAAATGGACATGCTAATTAACTTTCCTGCATTGCAGCCTACACCTCAAGTTCAGAAGCTACCTGAGCTATCTGCTCCTTTTATATTCTCCCAGACCCTGCTGCAGAGAAGGCTATGGCACCCCACTTCAGTACTCTTGCCTGGAAAATCCCATGGACGGAGGAGCCTGGTAGGCTGCGGTCTGTGGGGTCGCTGAGGGTCGGACATGACTGAGGGACTTCACTTTCACGCATTGGAGAAGGAAATGGTAAAACATTCCGGAGTTCTTCCCTGGAGAATCCCAGGGATGGGGGAGCCTTGGTGGGCTGCCACCTATGGGGTTGCACAGAGTCGGATACGACTGAAGTGACTTAGCAGCAGACCCTGCTGGAACACAGATGTCTGCACACATCTGCTCTTCGCTTCAGAGCAAAGCTGCTCAATAGAACTTTCTGTGAAATAGAAACACTCTATAATCTCAGTTGTCTGATAAAGCAGCTGCCAGGCATTTGTGGCTAATTAGACACTTGAAACATAGTGCCACCAAGAGCTAAAGTTTTTATTTTATTTAATTTTAATTAGATATCACTAGCCAAGCGTGGCTAGCAGTCACCATATTAGAAAAACTGAAAAGATGCTTCATTTTCCTCATCAGGCTCAGTTCATTTTCCTCAGAGTCTCAGTTCCCACCCAGACTACAGGTGCCTTACCCAAGGACAGGAGATAGATGCACTTAGCTTACATTGAATGGTTTCCAAAGAGTTCTGCAGCGTGACTTTGTAAAAAGCAGCCTGGGTTTGTATGTGAGCATGTTAATGAGAAGAGAACCGTGTTACCTAACCTCACATTGCAGAAGTACAGAGGGGCGGCTGCAGGATGGGGCGGAAACTTCGGACCGAAGTTGTCCAGATTCCCTAGGCTTCTTCTCATGAAAACAAACCAAACGCAAACACCTCACCACAGTGGTCACCACTGCTTGCTCTTAATGTGCACCACTTACCACAGGGCCATAAAAAAAATTCAGAAAATAAGGGCCATGCCTGCTCTGAGGGCTGCCCAAGTGGCTCAGTGGTAAAGAGTCCACCTACCAACGCAGGAGACGCAAGAGATGCAGGTTCAATCCCTGTGTGAGAAGAATCCCCTGGCTACCCACTCCAGTATTCTCGCCTGGAAAATTCCAAGGACAGAGCAGCCTGGCAGCCTACAGTCCATGGGGTCGCAAAGAGTCAGACATGACTGAGCAGCTGAGTGTGCACACACAGGCGAGGCTGCTGTGAACATCCTTGAGCAAAAGGACCTAAGGACTGCCCCCTGAGCACCGCGAGGTCCGGTAGGAGGAGCTCAGGAGGCCTCCTTCAACTCCTCTCACTGCTTTGCAATCACTTGTAATAATATACATCTTAATAATTTTCATGCCCTTTTCTCCCAAATCAGAGCAACACAGAAGAGAATCAAGATCAAAAGAGAGAAAAATAGTTTGAAAAACCTGCTTCAGCCAAGTCTACAGGGTCAAGGCTCCACCAGGCACGGACTTATCTTAAACAGTTACTTGGTTTTTCAATTTCTTGTGGTTCTGACAATGATATTGCCGGCTTCTTCAAAGCCCAGAGTGCACACTGTTGACAGGAGGGTTCAAGCAAGTGGATTCCAACCTACGACCTTTAAAGCCTCCCCTGGGAAACCCCGCTGTGACTCACAAAGATGTCTTTAGCTGGCCTTAAATTTTAGTAGTCATACTGGTTCCAGATTGACTTGCCCAAATTCATGGGTGGGGCCGACTCTTCAGGCAACCAACCATTCAGGTGTCAGAGGGGACGCTTCCGGGTCTAAGCCCCGCCCCCTGGACCCAGGCAGCTTGCCTTCCTCAGTGGGCTTAGTTGGGGCGTAGGCGGGTGCTGGTCCCTTACCTGCAGGTCTCAAACCCTATGCTCCGGGCCGCCTCCATCTGGGCCATGGTGGGCAGCGTGCTATTGAAGGCCTTGCAGAGGTCGGCAGCCTCAGTCTTGGAGATGCTGTAGCGACCATTCTTCTCCACGTGGAATACGCCTGCATATCGGCAGGTTATATTCAGATCTGTGGGATGAAAAGAAACAGTTAGATTGTTTTGCATCCATCATTTGGAAAGGGTAAGAACTTTGTTTTAGAGTAGCCTCATTGCAAAGCCAAATAATCTTCCCTACTGGCCAGAGCCTTCCACCTTCACTGCAGCATGTCAAAGCATTGCTGCCTCATGCTTAAATCTGAGATAAAACACAGGAAAGGAGCACCACCTGTACATTTTGTCCAGGTGGTGCTAGTGATAAAGAACCCAGCTGCCAACACAGGAGACAAGAGACCTGAGTTCGATCGTTAGGTTGGGAAGATCTCCTGGAGGAGGAAACGGCAACCCACTCCAGTATTCTTGCCTGGAGAATACCATGAACAGAGGAGCCCGGCTGGCTACAGTCCATGGGACCACAGAGAGACACGACTGAGCGACTGAGCACATCATTGAGAAAACTGAGGCTCAGAAAAGTGAGCTGCCCAAGGAAGTGAGGATTGCTGTCCAGAGCCTGTAGCTGCCTTCCTGAATCCCAGCTGTTCTGTTTCAGCAATACAGTTCCGAGCTGATAGCCAGGGTGGGGATGCCTGTGACTGCAGTGTCCCTGGGTACCTAGTTTCTTTGGGGTTCTGTGTGGCATCATCTTTCAAGAACCCTGCGAGGTGACTTATAGGTAAGTTATATACATATTATTCATAGGTGAAGAAACTGGAGCTGAGAAAAAGGAAATGACTTCCCAAAGTCACCCAGCAATTAAGTGGCAGAGCTGGAATTCCATCTCAGGTCTGTTTAACATCAAAACCCACACTCTGATCCACTTATTCCCGTGTGCTCAGGAATCCTTTCGTGTCATTAGAGCCAGTCTTCACTCTGGAGGGATACACCTGAACAACTGTGACCTAATGACGAAGACAGGATCGGTGTTAATGGAACTGTAAGGACAACAAGTGCTCTCTCCTTTCTGAGCAGGAAGTAGCTTCCAACCACGAGAAAACAGTGTCTGACAAAGTACAAACCGAGATGATAAGAGAACTGTGAAACCTCTCCACAATCTTTCTCGATTCTGAACATAGTGAAAGAAGAAATGGAGCTTTGAGAAGACATAAGGCAGTATCAAGTGGTTTTCTTTTGTTTCATCAGTGCAGAGGTGCTTTTAAAAAAGTGTCAGAACTAGGTGAGATGGAGCAAACGTGTTTGGGGGATTTCCTTTCTGGTCTAATGGTGTCCTTCGGAAGCCACTCACACAACGCTTGGCTGATGAGGCTAGAGGAGCACAGAGGAGAGGAACGGACAAGGCGCTTTTGAAATCCTGTTTGTTTTTACTGACATTTTCAGCTTTGGCTTCGGTTGGCCAATCTTTGCCAAGAGAAACTGTTGCGCTGGTTGACTATCCTTCCGGAGGCCCTCTGTGTGTAGCTTACAAAAGAGAAACAAAGCCTCCCAATCAGCTTCTTGGAGGTGAGACTGTTAGGAGAGATCTCAGCAGATGCCAGGAGAGGCAGGGCGTGGCCGTCAGCATGCAGCCGGGTGGCTGCCGTCACTCCCAGGTTAAATATAAAGTCTGAGGCATGGACGGTGGCTTGGAGCTAAATGGCAGTTTCTGTGTTATTAACATAAATTTGAGTTTGCCACCTGGCATGTAGAATATGCAAATACGAAAGGAACCATTCAGATTGATACTTGTGAATAAAATCTCTTGAGTTCCACGAGGAGCAAACAACCTCCCTTGATAGACAACACACACGTAAGTGTGAGGGTGTCTCTACATGTGCGTGAGAATAGTGAGCGTGTGTGGTGTGTGCTTATGGTCAGCCAAGACAGGAAAGCATGGATAAAATCTAGCTTCAGCCTTCCTAGAAACACGAAGATTAAACAGGGCGTGCAGTAGATCTCAGGAAAGGGACTGCTGGATGAATGAAGAAATTCTATGCAATGTGAGGATTCCACAGCTTATATTCATCTTAATCTCACACATAAAAAAGGTCCTATCCTAGCCCTGATGGCATTCAGCCATCTGGGAATTCCAAAGATGGTTCCAAAACCTTCATTTCAGGTCAAGAGTATTCACATTCCTCCCCTCTGGGTCCCTCATGCCTTAAAAAGGACCAAGCCTTTCAGGGCTGTGTATCCGTTAAGTCTTCAAAATGTATGAAGACTTTCCAACACTTCCTTAACACTTACACAAGCAGAAATTACTACCCCCAAAGGGTATTAGTAATACTAACTGCAATAATAGCTGTTAACACACATTGTGCACTTATGATGTATAGGCCAGACATTTTTCTACCCATTTGACAAGTATTAACTCATTTTATGGAGAAGGCAATGGCAACCCACTCCAGTACTCTTGCCTGGAAACTCCCATGGACGGAGGAGCCTGGTAGGCTGCAGTCCATGGGGTAGCGAAGAGTCGGACACGACTGAGACTTCACTTTCACTTTTCACTTTCATGCATTGGAGAAGGAAATAGCACCCTACTCCAGCGTTCTTGCCTGGAGAATCCCAAGGACAGAGGAGCCTGGTAGGCTGCCATCTACAGGGTCGCACAGAGTCAGACATGACTGAAGCGACTTAGCAGCAACTTATTTTATCCGTATACAGTAGGTAATATTATTGTCCCCACTTTCCAGATACAGAAACTGAGGCACAGAGAGGGGAAGAAACGTGCCCAGGTTCACAGAACTCATAACGATGGAGCTAGGATTCAAACCCAGCCAGTCTGGGCACCAAGAGACCACAGGATTAACCACCAGGCCACTACTTCTAAACCTAATTTACAAAACATTTTATGCACTCTCAACCTCCCCCATGTAGAGCCAGAAATATCCCAAGGTTTAAGTTAGAGCAAGGCTGAGGCATGAGGAGCCATGGACCACAAATCACAGGACAGCCTCCTGTGTCCCTGGCAATGGCCACACTGCCAACACCTGTAGCGAGGCAGGACTCCCCAGATATCTGGGCATCGCTCTGGATAAACAGAGATCTCTGTGATCCAGGAGCTGCCGTGACTCAAGGGCCTAATAGTAAATGGCCAAATGCATCTCTCCAATAAGCCTGTCCAGCTGGACATGAATCAAGATTGCTTTCCGCTGGACCCTCTGGTCTCCAATAAATCATGAAATAAAGGAGTGATCCCATGTTCCTCCCTCTGAGAGATCTGATGGGTAACACTAATGGTTGGAGGCCACTTTCAGATTCAGGGTGGCGTCTGAAGGAGGAAGAGTGTTTGTTATGATGCGGTTGCCAGGAGGACAGAGGAACCATGGGCCCGGCACCCAGGGATCTCACTGCCCATGTGGGAAGGGCTCTATCAGTGGCCTGTCGGGAAGACCACAAAAAAACATGCTCACCAAGAGACCTGTGTAATCCACTCCCCGGCACCAACTCACATTGAAGCCTTGTAGTTCAACTTACAGGAGATATACCCAAGATATACCCTGGCTTCAAGTCCTGACATTGCTACTAGCTCTGGGTTACACAGATAGATAGTTCCTTAACCTCTCTGACACTCAGCCTTCTCCTTGATGGGATGACAGTGCCATCGGGGTTTGTGGGACCGTGAAATGAGACAAAGCATGTCAAACACTCCGTATGACGTCTGGCACTTAATTAGAGCCAATGGGTGTTTTATACTCATTAGGTGGGTGATCTACTTCAGCTAAATTAATTCTCACAAAAGTGCTATGGAATAGGTACTACTGCCAAGCCCATTTTAGAGAGAAAGAAACTGAGGCACAAACAAATTAAATAATGTGTCCAAAGTTACCCAAGCTGGGGAGTCAGGGTTCCAACTCCTGGGCTATGACACCAATTCTGTGGGGTTCTAGGTATATTTGTTTTTGGATAAACCAAAGCTGATCCATAACACTATTAATCTTGCCTATATTTTTCACTAAGACTCACATCAAGAAAAATAGATCTTTCTAGTAAAATCACCCCAGCACATTTCAAAATCTTGCTTAGGGCCTGAGATGAGTAGCTTCTTGGTTTGCTCCAGTCGCTTCACAAGTGGAAGAAAATCACAGCCTCTTCTGAGAGTACCACTCTGTGTAATCTTTACCCAACTAGCCTCTGAGGGTCTCCAGACTTTCCTCGGAGGTGAGTAGCGTGGGAGAACGGATGTCACACAGCTGACCAGCAGGGCTGAGGGACAAGAAGTTCTCATGAGCGGGTCTTCAGGGGTCTATAAACCTGTGAAATTACTTATATGCAAGATTCTGTGTATATGTACGTATCTATGTATCTGCACGCATATGCATGCAAGCGTGTACACGTGTGTAGGTGTTTCGCTGGAGACAGCATCCCTGGGTTTCCATTAGTTTCTCAAAGATGTCTATGACAGAAATAGGTAAATAATGATAAGAAATTATTATCTTTCAAGTGAAAGTGTTAGTCACTCAGTTGTGTCCGACTCTTTGCGACCCCATGGACTATAGCCCACCAAGCTTCTCTTTCCATGGGATTCTCCAGGCAAGAATACTGGAGTGGGCTGCCATGCCCTCTTCCAGGGGATCTTCCTTTAAGGTTTCTTCATTAATGAGAAATTCCAGGATTCTAAAATTTCGGAACTTCCTTGTGGGCTTCCTGGGAGCAGTGACTGCGTCTCTCCCCAGGACCCTGTGCAGTACCATAGAGGTAGGCACCCATGGAACAAATGAAGGGAGGAAATGCTTCCCCACTTCCCCCCAGGACAAACAGATTGTGTGAGCTACAAACAAAACACGTCTCAGGTCCACTCCCCGCATCGTGTCTAAAAGAATCAGCAGCTGGCCCTGGTTGAGAATTCCCCAGTAGATATTTCAAATGTCTTGAAGCGTTTGCTTCTGAGAACTTATGCTGTTTTCCCTGAAAGCAAACGTTGCAGAGACCATCTTTCAGCTCTGTAGCCAGTGTTGTCTGCCTGGACTTCACAGTCATCCTCTCCAAGATGAGCAAGGCCTTTTTGCATCCTGTCATAGGGACCCTTGAGGCCGGATCTCCTGAGATGTCTTGAGGACACACACGGGGCACCCCACATGCAGACCCCGGGAGACCATCTGCAGTCATGCTGTGCCCAGAGGCTTAGTTCTCTGAGCCAGACTTCTCCAGATGGCCCCCAATGAACTAGTGTGTTTTCCAACAGGCGCCACCTAGATGGGCCTGGCCCCTTCCGTCATCTCCTCAGAAAGGGTGAGGCAGCATTAAGGCAGAATGAGATTTTTGTTTCCTGATTTGGTCCCACCAGAGTAGGCTGTGAGTCTGGGGAAGCTGGTCTTCTTAAAGACTGGGAGAAGGCCACTTCGTGCGACTGAGTGACTTGTGCACTTTTCATGGCCATGATAGTAACTGCAAACGTTCATCCAGCGCCTAATTGGACCCCTATGAGGTTTTTAATATTTTACACCTAAAATTTCATTTAATTCTCACAGCAGTGGTGGTATATGGCAGGCACTTTTATTAGCCCCATTTGACATGGAAGGGAACTGATTCTTTGAGAAGACAAGAATGACGTGAGCCAGGGCCCAGCAGACCAGATTTCCGATTGGGCAGTCTGGCTGATCACAATGCAGTGTTAAGCGGCACCTCATGCGTGGGACAGATGCTGAGCTACAGGAAACCTACTTCTTCTCCACGTGGTTTGTAAGGTGCAGAGAGGTGAGAATTAAAAGAGGGCTCTGCAGAGAGGAATTTGAGCTAATACGCTCAAGTATTATTTTAAGATCACAGGTCTCTTGATTCTGGACCAGAGGCTTAAAAGGCACTTCTCCTAAGAGCTTGGGAAGATGTCAGTGGGAAGACCTGCACTAATGGAACTTACACCCTGTCCCCGAGGCAAAGATGCCAAGGAGGTCCCTGTGTTTGCTGACTTTCCCCAACAGAAGGCTGGCTTCCTCTTTCTCATCCTACTTGTCCTCTTCCCGTCATCCCCTTGAAGATCAAAGGCTCCAACCCCAGCTGCAGCCTCAGGCCCCTTCTGCCCTTTACAGTCGGAGGACTCTGGCAGAAGTCAGGCAGGGCAGAATGAAGACAGGTTGGCCTAGGACTGGGATGCCAGACCACAGGCTGTCCCTGTGACATTTTGAGATATCTGATGACCAGCCTACAAATTTCAACAGACCAGGCCATTCCAGCTGGGTCATGACACTCCATTCACTCCATCAAACTCCTGGAGTCAATCACATGCAAGACAAAAGCACCTGTGGGCTCTCCACATTTTCACCTTTATACCGTTTATCATGAGTTAGCCAGGATCCTCTTTCTATCTTCTGATTTGCTGAGTTCATGTCTGGAAAAGGTTATGCAACTCACAAATCTAATCGAACTGATTCTGATCAGAACTAGGGAGAGAAAAGGTCAATTTTTTAAAAAAGCATTATTGCTAATTGGATCACCTGTGTTTAAAGCCAGGCGGGATAATAGGGAGCAGCTAACCAAATTCTCAGGAGACACAAGAGGAAACAAAAATCCACAATGACTGAGCATGGCCCCCTAGCCAGTTGTGAGAGAAGCAGGACCTCCGGGGTCCAAAACTGCTAGATTTCGGACCCCCTGTCCAGAGCTCTAACTACTGAACTTGCTTTTATAAGAGGCCTGAGCAAGCTGTTCCAATAAAGGCCACAGTCCACAGTGTCAATGGGACATGAAGAAACCATTCTGTTCTTCATTGTGATTGTTTAATGTCTTCAAAGCCCAGAAGTTTCCATCTAGGAGTCTTCCTGGCAATTACAGCCCCTGCTGCCACCCAGGTCTGCCAGTCCAGAAGGCTGGCAGCATTCCTGCTGCCCCACATCTCTCGCCCCCATCCCCTGATGCCCATGTGATGGGCGCCTGATGAAAGGGTCTATTGTTCAGCATCCCCTTCTGAACCATGCCAAAATCACGCTCAGTGGCCGAATCGCCTTTGGCTGCCCCGGGCAGACCATGAGGCTTGGGTGACTCAGTCTCTCCCGGAATTGCCCTGGAGGCGGGCGAGGGTTTAATGAGCAGAGAAAATACTCATACACCATCATCCCCAGAGAATTTCCTCCAGAATGTGTCCTGGGTGGCTTTCAACTCAGCTTTTCATCTCTTGGCGCTCAGAAGGGAAATGCACCCCAATTTCTTGGCGCCTGACTCTATCCTCTGGCCTCTCAGCCTCTTGTCCAAGGAGCCTGTCATGGCAGGCAACACTGAACCAACCAGGACCTATCACATCCGCTCTGTCAGAGGAAAGTGCAGGGGCTCTCAGCCACTGCCCTGACCCTTCAGTCTAGGCCTCCCAAGGACCAACCCCATGAAGCTCTTAGCTTGTTTGTACAGAGTCTAAAGAAAGAGCCTCCACCCCTGCCTCCTGGTGGAAGGATGGGAACTGGGGGAGAGGAGAGGGTGGGAAGGTCTGTTTAGGTCCCCACTCCTGATCCTGGATCCAACAGTCTTTCTGGCCAAGGAGAGTGTGTCCCAGAACTGTCACCTCTGTACCCAATTCTGCGAGGCTAAGTGGTTTTGATGAACGAGTCTCCGGGAAGACAGCTGAGGGAGAGAAACCACAGCGTGTACCCCTACATGTCGCCATGGCAACCAGAAAATGCTCGGCTCTGGAAGACCTTTGTTTTCTTCTGTTTTCTTCTTTTTTGGATCATATCTGTTTAACAGACTGACTAACACAAACCCAGGATGTGGTTAAAAACAAATGAGAAAGTATCTCAGGAGCCCACATGGGGTTTTTCCTGTTGCAAGCAGAAAAGAAAAAAGAGGTCCTACTTTATTTCATACCTATATATACTTTGGTGGCGAGGGGGTGGGTAGTTACAGTTATATCACCTATCTAGTTCAGGTACAGCTCTGGTTCAGGTCTGGAGCCAGATCTTTGAGGAACTGGCTGGTTTTATTTTGAGGGGAGTACTTCACGAGGGGCTTCCCTGGTAGCTCAGCTGGTAAAGAATCCGCCTACAATGCAGGAGACCCTAGTTCGATTCCTGGGTCAGGAAGATCCACTCCAGTATTCTTGGGCTTCCCTGATGGCTCACACAATACAGAATCGCCTGCAGTACAGGAGACCTGGGTTCAATCCCTTGGGTTGGGAAGATCCCTTGGAGGAGGGCGTGTCAACCCATGTCAGTATTCTTGCCTGCAGAACCCCATGGACAGATGTGCCTGGCGGGGTTCAGTCCATGGGGTTGCAAAGAGTCAGACATGACTGACCAACTAAGCACAGCACACTTCATGAGAGCTGAGGTGGGCTGAGACTGTCACTCACGGATAATAGCTGCTTTTCGGGGTGGTTAGTGAGTCACTGACACACAGATGACCCGTAGGGCCCCATCTGGGAGAGGGGCGAAGGGGTTCTAGCCTAAATCTTACTCATTATGAGCTGTGTGACCTTGAATAAATCACTCTCGATTTCTGGTTCACGCCTAAACTTCCTGCCTCCCAGGACGAAGGGAGGAGTTAGGAAATGCTTGAGCTAGTAGGATAAAGCAGGGGGGAGCCAGATGCACACCTGGGGTGATATGAACATCTCAACACTTTTCAAAAATCTAACATTGATTAAAATGCATACAGGCTCCAACCCCAGCAGAACAGGCGGATCAAAGCACAAGCAGGTGTCAGTCATATCACTATGGTGGGGTCTTTCCATCTCCAGTTATGAAGCATTTCTACATCCAAAGGCAGCCCTGTGAGGCCCATCAGGTAGGTACTATGGCCCCATTTTACAGATGAAGAAGCTAAGGAGCAAGAGATTCAGAGACTCCTAAGTCTTACAGAATTTGAATAAAACCCAGACCTCAACTCAGATTTTCGAGGTATTCTGATTTTCCCCATTATCCGTGGTTCTGCCCTTTCCATCTTGGGTGTCAGCCAGCAAAGGGGAAAAGTGGCAGCATTCAGACAGAAGGGTGATGGTTTTCATACTTTCCCTTCCCTTCTCCTCCCAATGATGTCTTAGGCAGAACCACAATATTTAAGAATGGAGGAAAGCAGAACTGCTTCCGTGAGAGCTGGAGTGAGGATGAAGGGGCAGACCCAAGACCCTGGATCCAACAGCAGCTCATTCTTGCCCAGCCCCCACCCCACACCACCAAGGTCCTGATACCCTCCACAATGCTTTCTAAGAAACTGCATGGAACACTCAGGAAACCACTGCAGTAGGGGCCCATAATAGCAATGATAACCACTGCTTGGCAAGGCATGCTGTGTGCCAGGGGCTCCAAAGCATCCTAAGAGGGTTAGTCACCCCTGTGACAGATGTGGAAGCGGAGGGTCAGAGCACTAAGTCATTAGTACAAGGCTCTGAAGCCTGAAGGCTGCGGCCCAAATCAAACACATTGCATAAAATGCTTTAAAAGTGATCCAAGCTTAGTAATTAAAAAAAAAAAAATGCTCTCATCAGTCTCAAGAATAAAAATGCTTTGCAATGTAAAGTTCTCCTTAAAGGTTGGAGAGAAGATAGCTAAGTCTGCCTTTCCAAACCTAATCTACAGTGATGGGAGCTGATCAGCAATGGACTAGAGCGGCTTGACAGATCCAGAAACTGAGGTGAAGCTGCTGTCCTCCAAGGCAGAGCCATCCAGGCTGAGGGGAACAGAAGGCCAGCACCAATTCCCACAGAGCCCAGCAGGACTGCCCAGTCTGGGGTATCTCCAACTTGGATTTGAATTCCTTGACCCTATCTCTCCCAGCATCCTTTCAACGGATGAAGAGAAGATTCTGGAATCTATGGAGCGGCTTTTTGGTGTTGAACATTAATCTAGGTGTGGTAATCATGTCCTACCATGGGATCCTCAGAACGGCTTTGAGAGGTCAAATCATCAACCCCATTTTGCAGATCAAACAGGTGAGGTTCAGAGCACAACTGACTCAACATTCGACTATGAAACTGGCATGGTCACAAGTCAAACGACGGAATTATACCTGGTCTCTGACATGAGTTAGTTTAGGCGTTTACCAAAGCCACCCTCCTCTGCGTGGGGCACAGAGACTCTCACACTGGGGGCTGGAAATGCAAGGACCCTGTTGGGTGTGGCTGGGACAGGTCCTACTGCTGGACCTCTGGCTGGGCTTCTCTGCCATATTACCAAGAATGGAGCACCTACTGTGTGCTAAGTGCTTCCCACTGATTGTCTCATTTAATTCCCACAATAAATGTATGATATAAGGACAATTGTTGATCAGACCTTATTACAGATAAGAAAACTACCATTTAGAGAGGTTAAGAAACCTGTTCTTTTCCTATTCATTTATTTATATAATTAAATGTAAGTTGCCTCTATAAGTTAATTACGTCAAATTAAACATTTAATTAATTGGCATTTTAATATTTAATTGTTGACATTTTACCTGTTTTTCTTATTTCTGAATTTTGGTACTTGGAATACAGACTCTTATGATATCCAAAAAGAAGAAAACAATTTGTCCAAGTTTGCACTGTTAAGGGGTCAGGCAGCCTGCCACCTTTACATGGTTTGAGATAGAACAAGAACCAGGCCTTTAGGTTGCCCCTTTCCTCTTCAAATACAACAGCAGTGAACTGATGCAGCTACAAAAGTATGTACTGATAACAACAAGTATTAAAGTGACCAAGGAGAATTCTGGATTTCCACCGATTTTAAATTACGAGGGCTTGGAAATCAGGTCGTGTTTCTGTGACTCAGTCATTCTCTCCTCTCATAGATTACGTTTCTCTCTCTCTCCCTCTATCAGATGCTAAAGTGAAGAGCGGTGTGTGTGCACCCATGTGAATCACAGTCTCCTTCGCAGTTCAAGAATCTGACCATTATTCATTCTCCAGATGCTTTTGGAACATTACTTAGCCATAAAAAGGAACAAAATTGAGTCCTTTGCAGAGATGTGGATGGACCTAGAATCTGTCATACAGAGTGAAGTAAGTCAGAAAGATAAAAACAAATATCATATATTAATACATGTTTGTGGAATCTAGAAAAAAAACGGTACCAATGAACCTATTTGCAGGGCAGGAATAGAGACGCACACATAAAGAATGGATATATGGACACAGAGAAGGGAAGGGTAGGATGAACTGAGAGATTAGAATCACATATACACTGCTGCTGCTGCTGCTGCTAAGTCACTTCAGTCGTGTCCGACTCTGTGCAACCCCATAGACGGCAGCCCCCCAGGCTCCCCCGTCCCTGGGATTCTCCAGGCAAGAACACTGGAGTGGGTTGCCATTTCCTTCTCCAATGCATGAAAGTGAAAAGTGAAAGTGAAGTCGCTCAGTCGTGTCCGACTCTTCGCGACCCCATGGACTGCAGCCTACCAGGCTCCTCCGTCCATGGGATTTTCCAGGCAAGAGTACTGGAGTGGGGTGCCATCGCCTTCTCCGATATATACACTACCATCTGTAAAACAGATAGCTATTGGGAAGCTGCTACATAACACAAGGAGCTCAGCTCTGTGCTCTGTGATGACCTAGATGGTTGGGATTGGGGGGAGGGCGGGTGGTGGAAGGAAGTCCAAGAGGGAGGGAATATATGTATCCATGTAACAGGTTCACTTAGTTGTACAACAGAAACTAACACAACATTGTAAAGAAATTACACTCCAATCAAAAAAAAAAGTTCGGGGGAAAAAGAATTTACCAAAAAAAAAAAAAAAAGGATTAATACAAATGTTTCAAAACAGAGACCCTACAAGGGGAGACGCTGGATCATGGGGCTATTTTTAAAAATCTGGGCCAGAAGATTTCTAGGATCAGTACAGTTCCAACTGCCCTGTGAGCTAAGAGCTTGTAATTCACACCTCTTCCTGAGCTTTCAATCTCTGAAATCTCATCTGTAACCACAGATGCCAGATGCAAATGCCAGGCTCCAGAGAACTCATTCCTGACAAGCTTTTAAATCCGACTCAAGCCACAGAGTTTGGACCAAAATCTTTACCATTTCATGCATCGCCGGAGTGGGCCAAACATAACTTCCTGCTCTTAAGGAACATGGCTCACACAAAAAAGCCAGGAGGCTTGGAAATAGAGAAGGTTACAAATGACCCTTCTGCCAAGCTGTCAAAGAAAATAAGATCTGGATTTTCCTTCAAATAAACGGTCACTGGACACAGAAAGAGACCACACCTGGGTGAAGGCCTAAACTCTTTTCACCATGGACATTTGAGGGGCATCCTAGAAGCTCTAGGATGAGGATGACAAGAACTCTTCCTACGAAATCTGTGCCTCTCAGGTCACTATTGGTCTCCCTAGGGCATGGTGCAAGGCATACATTCAAAGCCCTTTCTAGAAGATACAACCCTGGCAGCTGAGGACACACAAGGTCCCTGCCCTAAAAGAGCTTATGCACTAGTGTGGGGAAACAAGACAGCCATACAGGGAAATGCAGAGAATATAAATAAGGCAGTCTGGGGTAGCGATGGTACTACACGAAAATAAAAGATGAACAGGCTGCCTCTTCTGGCAGTCTGTGTGGTCTGAGGCTCACTCTTTTATGAAGCTGTTGGGTATATTTTCCTTATTTATTATGGGGCTCTTGGTGAGATCAGATACCTGACAAAAGAAAATACCTATACACAAACAGAGAGAGATTAAATCATATTTGGAATTCATCTTTGCCTTCCAGGGTCCATGACGAGATGTCCCTAGAATGTGGACTTAAGATAAACACGGGAGACTTGGAAGGCAAAGGCCAAGGCAACTGAATGAGCCAGCTTCGGTGTCCACTTGAGCCATTAGCTGGGTACCGAGTTGATGGAAGTGGGCTGCAGACACCCATTCTGGGTCTTTGCCTGAACTCGAAGGAGGCAAATCAGCGTGACAGAGCAAGCCCATCAGACTGCAACTGTGCTAAGTCCACGCACCAGCCCTGAAGGCTTACAAGAATCTCCCAGCATCTTCAGCCTCTCGGAGTTTACAGATACTAGGGTGATGGAGCAATCACCCCCATGGTATTGTAAGACGGTACAGCAGCCAAGTTCATAGTCTTTCACATTAGAGAGACTTGAGTCCAAAGCCCAGCTTGGGGTCCTGTGGAACATCAGGCACACCATGTTTTCTTAACCTTTCGGCCTCATTTCTTCCTTACTAAAGAAAAGGCAGCAACTCCCTCATGGGGTGCTTTTAAGTGTAAATGAAGACACACACTTGAAATAGGTGGCAAAGTACCTGACGCTTAGTAAAGTGGCTGGGATTTGATTAATATTAGACAATCACCTCAAAGACTAAAGTGTATTTAAGGCTAAGAGCCTCCTGCTCTGACAATTCTTGATAAACTGGCCAGCCATTCACTGTATCACCGGTAACAGCCACTCAAGACTCCCAGTTAGGAGTCAGGAGCCTAATTATTCAGATACACAAGCCCCCGCTCTATACAATATGTGCAATTGACAGATAGGAAGGAAAGAAAGAAGGAAGAGGGAAAAGCAGAAAGGAAGGAAGGAATGAAGGAAGGAAGGAAGGAAGGAGAAGTCATCAGATAGATGAATGGATAGATGGATAGACAGACACTACTTATAAAACACTACTCTTGGAAGAAGTCTGCCTCAAGTGATACTAACCCATAGAATCAAAATGGGTTCCATTAGGACCATTCCTTGTTCATCTTTATATCTGTGATGTCTGATTCATAGTATGGTGCCCAATAGATGTTTCTTTAGTTTTGTGGGAAATACATTAGAGTCCAGTGACCTGGGATCTGCAGTTTGACTTCTCACTAATAAGCCACCAGTACTCATCAGTAAGGCTTCAGTTTCTTTATCAGACCCAGGAAGAAGTTGGCTTTGGTAGTCTCTAGGTCCTTTGGCCAACCCAACGCTCTGCCTTTAGAAGGACAGGTCTACGTTTCTTTTAAACTTGTTCTCTAAACCCGAGTGGCTCCCTGTTGCCTGCAGGGTTGTGGTATTTCCCTCTGGAATCAAGGCGGCAGTGGTGTGCATCAAGCAGGCTGGAGCGGCCAACAAAAAGAAATAATAGACAAAACAAGAGTGTTACCAGCATCCTGCTCTCCGATTACACCAACTAAACGCCTTCCAGCCCACAGAGACTAGTAGAACCTGCCCCATCGAAGTCGGCAGGAGAGAATGGTTTCAATTAAGAGCAGCACAGCCAGGATCGCGGATTCCCTTAGAGAGACTACTCCTAAATTATTACAAACAGCCCCAGTGCTCCCTGTAGCAAATTTCAGCATCGCGGGCCAACTCAGACCATTCTTTAGCTGTGAGACAATCCTCCAGTGAGGTGCTTTCGAGCAGATCCCACCTGCACCCCTGGAAGTCGAGACGCCCACTCTTAATTGACTTCCTGATCTCTGGTGGTCTCACAGGTCCCGCTGCCAGTACAGAGAGCAAAGAGGGAGGTTCGCTCCACCTGTTTTCCCAAAGATGACTCTCCGTAGTACTAAACTGTTTCAAGACCGTTCATTTTCAAGGAGCCAGAAAAACCCAGATTCTCAGGAAAAGGAGATGCCTTGAAGCTTTAAGGCCTCCAGTTCTGGAGATGGAGAGGATAGGATGGGTCCCATAAGACTGAGTGGGAACGTTGCTGTGGTATTAGAGGGAGAGGATTGAATTTCAGCCCCACCACGTGAGAGCAGAGCCTTCTTGGGCAAGTTACTTCATCTTTATGAGTCTCAGTTTCTCAGCCTATAAAATGGCTCTGAGGAAATGCAGTCATTCATTTACTGAATGGATATTTGCTGCAAACCTCAAAGAGAGGTTTATGGCAGTTAGATAATAAACTCACGGGAAAGCATTAGCGTTGAGTTTGGTTCATAACAAGTGTTCAGTAAATGTCAATCTTTTTCCTTCTCCCACAGGAAGATTAAAAAAAACATCTTGCATGACCAGCCCCAGCTCTCCCAGATATCAAGGGGACCCCTGGGTTCTGATTTATAACGTATTTATACTACAAGCAATTGTTTGTGTTTTGATAGTCTTGTTTCCGCCCAAACAGCAGTCTGCAACCACACTCTTAAGACACTAAAAGCAAAATGAGAGTGTGACACAAAGGCGAACACTCCTATCAAAAGATGCAAAGTTTTAGTCACTTCTGAGGTGCGGCGGGGAGGGGCCGGATCTTCCTTTCTTTAAAGGCGAACAGAACTAAGCAGTTAAAGGTAATTAAAGTATTTGGGGGAGATAAGAGGATTGAACATCCCAATATGATTGAAGGGTGGGCACTTCATGTGTTCAAAAGCTGGTCCCCCAGCCCCAACCCCTCCACAAGCAGGAAATTCCAGGCCTGGGCTTCTGGGGGAAGCAGCGGACCCTGAGGAACTTCAAAATTTCCAGAATGAGAAGGAAGCTACTGCATTAAGTTGCCCCTGAGGGTCTTTCTATACTCTGAGACCAGGTAAAGGAGGGCTTCCCAAGAGGGAGGGAAATACCATCTCCTCCTCCTCATGCCAACTGTCAGCACTGAAGGCAGGAAGAGCCAGATCCTGCTGAGACAAGCAGCCTTGGAGACTGCCTGTCATCAAGCAAGTAAAGACAGGCCTGGAGCGCGTCGGCCGACTCGCTTTCACCAGCTTCTGCAATAGCCAAGCTTCCCGGAACATCCCCGGCTGCCGTGTCTGCCTGGCAGCAGTTGTTCCAGTAAGCACGTGGGTGTCAGCACTTTGGTGTCCCCTTGCCACCAAATTAAATGAGATCTTATTGACTAACATTTTGCCCAGAAATGGAATGAACATCTTCCAAAGGCAGCTGGAAGCATTTCTCAAGTGCAGCAGGAACAAAGTTTGGGCTGAATGAGGAAAGGAGAGGTTCCGGGTCTAATACTACAGTGATGACACTGAGGATGCTTGGTCCTGTCAGTTACTCCACACACAATCTGGTAGTCCTTACACAATCTTACACCTAGGTATTATTACTCTGCCTTAAAGACAAGAAAACTGAGGTTCAGAGTGTTGTCAATTGCCACGTAATTGATGAGGGGCAGGACTCAAACCCACGCTTCCAGGTGGCTCAGCGGTCAAGATTCCGCCTGCTATGCAGGAGCCACAGGAGATGCAGGTTTGATTCCTGGGTTGGGAAGATCCCCTGGAAGAGGGCACGGCAAGCCACTCCAGTATTCTCGCCTGGAGAACCCCTTGGACAGAGGAACCTAGTGGGCTACAGTCCATAGGGTTGCAAAGAGTTGGACATGACTAACGCAACTCGGCACGCATGCAGGACTCAAACCCAGATTGAACTCCAGTATCCACAGTGCTTTCTGAGAGTGGGATACCAGACTCAGATCCCACTCATGAATCCCTGACCTCGGTGCTTAGCCCAGAGGCTGAGCTGACAGTCAGTCCTACTAACTACAAGGATGATGAGTAAGCATTCTCTAATGTATCCTTTAGAAGACAGAGAACCTGACTTTGAGAGAGACTATTTTCTGATGGCCTATTTGAAGAGACGCCTGTTTCTAAATGTCTTCCAGAGAGTCTGGGAAGCTCATCTGGAGAAGAAACTGGATGAGTTTCCCAGAGGCTTTAACAATGCACACAATGCAGAATACAGAAGTAGATGTTGACTTTAGCTTTCCGGGCAATACAAATAACAGGAAGCTCAAACAGATAATAGGGTACCTTTCCTCTACCCTGAGAAACAGTCTTTAAGGAAGGCTGGAGATTATCTGATGGTGTTTTTCGGTAAGGAAACAGAGCTGCCCCCCAAACAAGTTTCACAAGAGAGCCATGGGGAGCCCCACCCTCTGTCCCCAGTAAGAAGAATCTAGAATACCCAAGGCTTGCCTCCCCAAGCCTTCCTCCATCTCTTCTCTCCCTCAGCAGAACATGTTTCCTCCTTGTCTTTCACAGCCATCCTGAACATTGCACATATTCAGCCTTTGTTTGGTGCCTTTGCAGAAAACCATGGAAGAGACTATATCTAGGTGATGGTAGCCAAGAGGAATGGCAACTGGGGTGGTGCGCAGTCACAGAGGGAGGAGAAAAGATGTGGTCTGTTTGCTAACCCTCATTTGCTTTCTAAGGAAGTTTGTCTCTTAATCCAATAAATAGAAAAATAGATAGATGATACATACATGGATGGATAGGTACATAGACCAACAAATAGATACAGATAATAGACATATATGATAGATACATGGATGGATGAACAGACAGATACATAATAGCTACATGGATACATACATATGTAAAGTTGTTTTTTTAACTGAATTTGGACATCACAAACTGAATCTACCAGGGTAAGCCACAATCGCACAAATCCAACCAAATAGTAAAGTAGCAGACCAATTCCAAGTCTATTCATTCAACAAGATTTTATCCAGTGCCCCCATGGGCACTGTGCTAGGCACTGAGACCAGGGCATTGAAAAAGGTCAGCAAGGTCATTTTCCCGACGTAGACTGTGGTCCAAGGAAGAAGACAAACTTTCAACAAAACAACAACACAGCACGATAAATGTAGTATCAGAAGGGCAAGGTGCTGAACGCTTGCACTTTAAAGGGAAGCCTTTCCTCCCCAAGGCTTCTGCTGTCCCCAAGACATGCCTCCCCGAGGCATTGTCATTTCAGCTGAGAACTGAAGGATAGACAGAGAACTAGCAGGCCAGGCTCAGCAGGCCTTGCAGTCAGGAAATTCACCCTCATAATAAAGCGTAAATCATTTCAGTTTGATAGAATCCATTTCCTCTCACTCTTTCATCATTAGATTTTGAGAAGCAAGGCCCCCTTCCTGCGTCAGAAACCATCACATTCTTGAGGTCCACATTAAACATCCCCTGGGTTTCTCTTCCCTGGATTCAGTCCTTATAAATCCTTTAATGATACTTAAGTGATAAAAAGGAATGGAAAAATAATTTTTTAAATTCTGAGTTTCCCTCCATGCTGTTAGATTCATGAGCACACTGCATGGAGGCAGGACACTGGCCCAGAAAACCCACCTGTCTCTCTTTGGACTAATCAAAATGTTAAGATGTTGAACCCTTGAGTTTTGGACTCAGAGAAACTATTAATATTTGGAAGGAGTTTTTCTGCTTATGAAAGAGCAATTATTCGTACAAAATTCAATAGTTAATTTAGATTCCCTGAAGCAAGTCTGATCCATGGGGAGTCAACAGAGGGTGGTGGCAGGAACATCAACTCTGAGGATGGAGAAGTTAAGATTCAAATCCTGAATCTGCATTAATTCTGTGATCCTGGGAAAGTCATTAAACGCCTCTCCTCTACAGGAGTGTAATAATGCTGACCGGGAAGCTGATGTGAGTGCTGGATTAGATAATGGAGCTGAACACACTTCACACACATTAACACACTCCAGGAGTGTAGTTTTTGAAAAGGGAAGCCGGCCTTCTCCCTTGGGGGTCATCATCTCATAGTTTACAGGAAGAGACGCTCTTCCAAGGCCACAGTAATTCTGTTTAAATGGGTCACTACAGATTCATCGTCCTCAGCAAAGTGCAGCTCCAGCGGCGCTGAGATGAGCTGCAGTGATGAGTTTCTAATAATGAAGTGCTCAAGTGTGCAAAAGATGGGCTATTTCCTGTAAATTATAACAGATTTAAGGTTATTCCCTGATATGCTTTTCTTGGAGAGAGAAAAAGATAAAGTTACAGCTATCGTGATTGAGCATAAACCCAGACCATCCAAGCCTCCACCTGCAGTGTGTCCCCCATGTGAACTCTTGTCAGTGAGGTGTGTCTTCCTGGGAGAAGCATGAGGGTGTGACTTAGAAAACACAAGAACTTGCCTTTTTCCTTTTGCCTACACAGAATTGCAAATCAAACTCTACCAGCTGTGTGGACTCCTTTAGAGCCTTATTGATTATTTGGAGCCTTATTGATTATAAGCAACGTTGTTACCAATGCAATAAAATCCTTCTAATTGAAAGTGCTTCGGGGAAGAGGAGGCCACCAACTCCTAACTCATTTGGGTGGATCATGAATGGTCTCAGTTGAGCACTGTGATCAGAGTTCTCCTTGCCACTGATCGGGTTAGTGTGGGTCTCCAGGGGAATGGCACACCATTCTTCCAATAAGAAGTGAAGTGAAGTCACTCAGTCATGTCCGACTCTTTGCGACCTCATGGACTGTAGCCCACCAGGCTCCTCCATCCATGGGATTTTCCAGGCAAGAGTACTGGTGTGGGGTGCCACTTCCTTCTCCAAGGGAAGTCAATTAAGGACTTCTGCAAAAGCCATCCTTCCATTTTTAAAGAAGAGATATTTATGAATAAGTATTCCCTCTTCGGGTGGTAGACACTGCTTTTTGTTTTGTTTTTCCATAGGATGCCTGGAACTGTGAGAGTCAATTTGGGACCATGAAGGAGGCTAAACTATAGGAATACACTATGAGGGGCAGAGTGGAAAGCTGGAAGAAAACTGGATCTTTGATAACGTCATTGCTTCTGGAATCATCCTGTTTCCATACTTCTTGCTGTGCTAGATAACAGTTTACGAGGGTTGATGATTCTGTTCCTTACTGTGATACCAGCTGACATGCACTGATGTGGGTATACCAAGAACTATGTGACAGATAGCATCACATGGGACTGACACACCATGGGCTGATGCATGGATGGGCTGTGGCTTTTGTTCAGTCATGATAGCTATAACTCCACCCTTATCTCTCCAACCCAAGAAAGCACATCTGAACAAAAGGAAAAGGATGCCATCATCATCACTGGGAGGGACAATAGCCTGAATCTGTTCTTGTTCAGAAGACACAGTTGTTTATAACTGACCATCTGGATGGCTGGTGCCTATACTCTGCTAATTGATAAATACTATTAGCATCATGCACATGTGTGTGTGCACATGTCTGACTCTTTGCGACCCCATGGACTGTAGCCCTCCAGACTCCGCTGTCCGTGGAATTTTCCAGGCAAGAATACTGGAATGGGTTGCAATTTCTTACTCCAAGGGATCTTCCTCACCTACGGATTGAACCTGCATCTCCTGAATTGTCAAGCGGATTATTTATCACTGTGCCACCTGGGAAGCCCAGCCTGTGCTTTTACCTGAAAGCATTCTAAGTGATGCTTTGTGGGGGCCGGGGGGGGGGTTGTTTTTGTTTTTTCCTTACCACATCTATGTCACCCTCTTGATAGAGTCCACTCCAGTCATCTCCAAGTATTTACCATCAACAAAGAGATTTTTTAAAAGTGAGGCCTTTGTAGTCAGATAGTTGGACACCTGAATCCTAGGGCTCTTGCCTGCTCCTCCTGCCTGGACCCAGTCAATGCACCTCCATGGCTGCTGGAAGTCATGCTACAAACCACCCCTCAGGGACACATCAATCAGACCCTGGCCTCAAACTCTTGCCACCAAAGTGTTCAAAATAAGACCAAGAAACTTCCAATAAAATGGACCAAATTTGACCCTAAACCAAAGCTTAATGTTCAAGATGCCTATGTAAATTATGATTTCTTCTCCCTTGGGAAAATACTTTTGCTTCCCAGAGTTTGGGTTCCTTCATTTCCCCAACATGTGCTTCTAAAAGTTTGAGTCAACTTGGAGGTTCTCATGGCTCTCTTCCCACCACTGCCTATTGTAGGGCAAGTAGGACAAACCTACTGCTTTCAGAATTTTGAGGAATACAACCTTGATTTTTGGCCCTCTTATTCAGAGGACCCTATGTGAGGCAGCCAGAACAGGAGCTTCTGTGGCTAGAGTTGTGATGAGAAGCTCTGACCTCACCTACCAAAATGTCCCCTGGACCTGAGAGCTGGTGGGATTGAGGAGCCCAACAGGTAGCCCCAGCCCCCCAAATGGAGCTGCAGGGATCCTGCAAACACACTCACTGCTATTCATTGAGAAGTCTCTGATGCTCTAAATCAGGCGCAGTCTCCCTGTTACATGCTCTCACAAGCTCCTGTACTTCTCCTTCTGAGCTCTGACCACAAGTGTAATTAAACAAGGGTGTAATGAGTTGTTTACAGCGTCTTCCCAGCTCGAGTATAAGTCCCATCACAGCAGAAACTGTGCCTCTCTTGTTTAAGGTTGTATTCCTAGTGCCTGGCAGGAGTGCCTGGCATATATTGGTGTTCAGTAAATGCATGTTGAGTCAACAAATGCACCGTCTGAAAACCACTGACTGCTCAGAGAGGCTAGGTAAGAGCTAGGCCAGGTGACGCTGGGCCTTTTGGTTTCCAAAGGTTCACTGAATCATAAAGGACCAAAACAAACAGCAAGCATGCATGCACAAGGTACTACATAGGAAACCAGATCCGAGCACAGTGAGGCCCAGCAGAGTGTGAACACCCGCACTATTTCCCACTGTGTCACACACGCACACACAAAACCCAAGCCTGGAACTATTTTCTCTTCCTCTCTGTCCCTCCAAATCTTCTGGCCCTGGTCAGCCATGTGTCCTCCTGTTTAGTGCCCTTTCCTATCATCTCAAAGGATGAAATGGAAAGGGTACTGGATGGAGGGGCAGAAACCAGAGTTTTGACTCTAACCGGTTGTGTGACCTTGGGTAAGTCATGTGCAGTCTTCGAGATGGCCTTCCCATAGTCATCCAAAAGAAATAGGTGGACTCTATAATTTCCAGCGCCTTTCCCCATCCTGACATGCCATCACCATGGGCTTTGTGTCACCAGATCCTGAAAACTTCTCACTTAGGGCCCTTTTTCCTCTTTTCCATCTTTGGATCCGTAATTCAGTCCTGCTATAGGACGCAGCTCAGCCTTGCACCCTCTAAGCCCTAGCAAAGACTCTGAAAACCCTCCCTCATTTGCCTCCAGCGCTTTCATTGAGTCACCGCAGTAGGGGTATTGTGACACAACTTGGCAGGGCACCACCATCCCCTGCAGGCTGGCTGTGTCTGCCCGCCTCCGGAAACGGCAGGATCAAGAACTTGAGCACATACCAAGGGCCCCAGATAAGTGCTGCCCTGCAGAGGAGGGCAGCACGTAGGAGAGCATTCCGAAGACTACAATTTCAATGACTGGGGTCAACCAGCAACAGAAGACAGAGATAAAGGTGAAAGTGACTTCAGGTAATAATAGAACCTTGTAGTTTCTACATCACAAGTTTCTGCCTACCAGCACAAAACACTTTTACACCAGCAGGTAAAAGTGGAGAGGTGTGGGAGAGGCAGACGGATTATTACCCCCACGCCATTTCACAAAGTGTACTGAAACATTAGACAGATAAAGCCAGCAGCCCAGGGTCACACAATTAGGCTTTGACACGGTGGGAATTAGAGCAGTGTCCTAATCTCACCCAGGGGCTATTTCCAATAGACTCCTGATGGAGCCTTTGTTTCATCCCGTGGTTCTACCTTATCTTACCTACCCAGGCAGTGACCTTGCTTTTATCCCTTAGGGATGAACAGGGGGAAACTGGAGCTGCTCAGAGTGGGCTGACCAGCCAGAGTTCAGAATCCAGCCTTCTTGACTTGGATGCTCCAGCGGGGGCCAGCCTGTGGAATGCTGCTACTGTTTGTATCTGGGAGGCAAGGAAGAGCCCCCCATGGCAGCTGAGAATGCAGAGGCTCCAGGGCTGATAAAAGTTGTAATTAACATGCACATATAACCCTTTCATCTTCAAAGGCTTTAACTAACATGAGTTAGCTATGCCTCCTATCATCCCCATGGCTGAGGAATCATTTTTCTCTTCTCAGTTTGCAGATGAAGTTGATGCGAGAAGCTACCCTTGGCCACGAGGTCTGGCGCTTGTTTAAACAGAGGAGATTCCTGGCTCCAAGCACCTTACTTCACTGGGGTTGATGGGAAAACAGAATGTGAATGAATCAGGAGAGAAGGCTCAGGGGACCAAACTCCTCTGGGAAAGAGGCTGCATTTATACCATTCTGGAAGGAGACTGAGTCTATGGTATGGCTATTTAACCAGATTAAGTGGGCTAAACTCCCAGCATTACACACACTATCTGAAAGGTACACCAGAAAAGTCTACTGCTCTATTGTGGTGATGTCTCTGTGATACAGGAGGGTCAAATCCTCTATACTGCACCCATAACAGACATCAATTGACCACAGCACTCTCTGTGGACTTCCCAGGTGGCACTAGTGGTAAAGAACCCACCTGTCAATGCAGGAGACATAAGAGACGTGGGTTCGATCTCTGTGCCAGCAAGGTAGAGTCTGCCTGCAATGCAGGAGACCCAGGTTCGATCCCTGGATCCGAAAGATCCCCTGGAGAAGGAAACGGCAACCCACTCCAGGATTCTTGCTGAGGAAATCCCATGGACAGAGGAGCCTGGCAGGCTACAGTCCATGGGGTCACAAGAGTCAGGCCCGACTTAGCGACTAAACCACCACCACCAATATTCTTGGCTGGAAAATTCCATGGAGAGAGGAGCCTGGTGGGCTACAGTCTATAAATTCCATGGTTAGAAGAGCCTGGTGGACTGCAGTCCATAGGGTTGCAGAGAGTCGGACATGACTGAAGCAACTTAGCACGCACGCATGCAATCTTTGTGGCTGAGCCAAGGTCTGGCTTCTTAGCACAGCCTCTCAGGCACCCTTGAGTAGTCAATGGGAAACGATACAGGAGCTGAAATCTGTTTGCTATCGCTGCCCTGCTGTAGAGCCTGTTTGCGATTCTCTTAAATTGCCAGAAGTCGCCAAAGTTTTTATCTCAACCAATGTTGGAGCTAGCCTTTTTCTGAACTCTGTCTAGCACTGTCTAAAGAGGGTGTCATGAGAACTTCTAAGTCTCTGGAATGGAATCTCATAGATGGTGCCACTTGATCACTTGGAATCTGTCCAACCTCATCCTTCACTGTTCTTCAACATGGTGTCTCTTAATTAAAGGGCATGGAGCCCCTTACTGACCCCAATCAAGTCATACTTATTTCCCCAACTTTTAAACGTTCAGTTCGTTCTTTACGCTTCCCTAAGTCACTCTCCTTTCTCTGTTCATCTTCCTACGCTCAATTCATCCCCACATTTTACTGCTTCCATGAAACCACCCTACACAACGGCCACACAGAAATGTCTGCTCTCTTACCCACTTTCTTCACTTGGTTAATTCTTCTTTTACCAAACAGTAAATTCTCTGAGGACAGAAACTAGATCTACTTCCCTCACTTCTTTCCACAAAGACAATCACATAACAGTTTTTCGTGCATTTATTGAATCGGTGGGTTTATTCCCATTTTACACCCAGAGAAACAGAAGCAACTAATAAAGGAAGAACCTTGCCCACAGTCATCCTGTAACTAAGATGGAAAAATGCCGAGCCTCCGCTGGCCACATGTGGTTCTCACTTCTCCTAGAAGGCAGTGTCTGGGGGATTGCCTGGAGATACAGATGACTGGACCGTACCCAGCAGTTACCGAGGGCAATGCCAGTGACAGGAGAACTGAGTCCATCCACAAGTATTTCAACTTCTGGTCAGTGGATTCTAGATGGATATGAAACAGGGCACACCCAGGATGCACTCTGATCTGACAAGGGCTTTCAGTGACCAATAGAAGAGCAGAAGCCCAACAGAGCATTTAGCCTCTCACTTACCACCTTGAAGTGAAGGGTTAGTCGCTCAGTCCTGTCTGACTCTGAGACCCCATAGACTGTAGCCTGCCAGGCTCCTCCGTCCATGGAATTCTCCTTGGGCTGCCATTTCCTTCTCTAGGGGATCTTCCTGACCCAGAGATCGAACCCAGGTCTTCTGCACTGCAGGCAGATTCTTTACCATCTAAGACACCAGGAAAACCCAACATATCACCTGGACAAACTCCTAAGTAATGTAGTCATTCTAATTTCCTCCCCCACTTCCTGCCCTCACTGAGCCGGAAGAGTTTCTCTGGTTCCACAGAAAATAAATAAATATCTTAGTAGGAGTCTGGAAGTTTCTCCATAGAAGAAGCAACTCACCATCTCAAAAGACTACCTGTGCCACCTATATATATATATATATATATATATATTTCTTTGTTTTGTTTTCAGATTCCCATGGCAATCCTAGTTCTTTTTCCTAGGATGCTACAGTTCATCCTCTAAGCACTGCTTTGGCTGAATACTATGGTTCATTTTGCATCAACATGTTACAGGGATCCCTTGAGAAAAGCTGAGAAATCCAATGTGTCCATGGAGCATTGAGAGTGAAGGAGACAACTTTTCTCTTCTTCAGGGGTTGACTTCTCTAGCCTCTTGAAGCAATGTTTGTTCAAAGAATATTGCATCTGGAAGTGAAGTGAAAGTCGCTCAGCTGTGTCCGATTCTTTGAGACCCCATGGACTATACAGTCCATGGAATTCTCCAGGCCAGAATACTGGAGTAGGTAGCTGTTCCCTTCTCCAGGGAATCTTCCCAACCCAGGGATTGAACCCGGGTCTCCTGCATTGCAGGTGGGTTCCTTACCAGCTGAGCCACAAGGGAAGCCCTATCGCATTTGGATCCTGTGGCTAATCCCAGGACTGACTTTGGGCAGTTTTAGCTGTGGGACTGACACCTGTTGCTAACTTCTCTGGCTTAGACTTCATCTGCTCACCCGCAAGGGGTCAGAAGGATCTGGAAGAGTTCTCTGAGCAGAGAACCTTGGCCCAGGAGTCCATCCGGCCAATTGGCGTTTAGAGTATAACTCGGTCTGTATGCTTGTTGTTTCTGATATGGATTAATAATTCACTTCTGATATTTAATACAAACCAGACATCACTTTTGTGTGTTGGGGGGCAGTTGTGGAGGGGGTGGGAAGGGTCTGCACCACAGTGTGTTTTTCCTTGCATTAACTTTTATGAGGCTTAGGTGTTCATGGGCCTGCAGAATGGTGGGTTTACAGAATGTGAGGCTGGGAAAGGACTGCACAGATCAACTAGAATCCTGCTGTCTCATCTGACACATGGGAAATTGGAGGCAAATTGGTGTAAAATGATTGGCTCTGCATCACACAGTCAATCAGTTACAGAGAGGCGCTGAAGAATTATAGTCATTTCCATACTCGAGGCGCCTTCTGTGTGCTGGACCCGAGCTCCAGACACTACGTACTGAACACTGTTCTAGATGCTTAATGTGTACAGCCCCTGGGGCTCACGCTGCTCTCGTGGGGCCGGGAGGAGAATCAGCCTGTTTCACAGCCCTTCCTCCTTCCACACAGCCCTCCTCCAAAGTCAACCTTCTCATTCCCATCCCACCACACAGAACAGCTGGTTCGGTACAGAAGGTCTTTAAATAATTGAAAGAAAGAACTCCTCCCTTTTTTCCTTTTAACATAGTGACCAAAAAGCCCACCTCTTTTCTCTGAGTGTCACTGGAACATGATCTTGAGGCTTAAGTTCTGTGTACATGAAGTCAGATTTGGCAGGGCTGGGGCTGAGAGGCAGACAGACCTCTAGGAAATTAAGATCCTCGGTCTACTGGACAAAACTCAGTGAGCTCTAAACTTCTCCTGCCTTGCCTGATATGTCAAACTCGAAGAAAGACACACTCAAATTAGAGAGAATGCAGAGTAAAGTGATGTCAAGGAGATGTGAGGATCAGTATAGGAAGCATGAGAGAGAAAAAAAAAAAACAGGTTTCTATAGATCAGAAAGATTTAAAAAGATGAAAAAACATAGCCAGAACCTATGAAAATCACAAAAGGTAAATGATAAAGATGGCTTTGATAGCCAAATCTAGAACTTTCATTCATTCAGTCCAACATTTATTGAACATCTACTATAACTGAGAAACTGACAGATGGGAACCTCAAGGATACAAAATTGTACATAATGTACATAAAACATAAGCTTTTCCCTAAGGAGCTTATAGACTCACCGGTGAAAGAGAACAGAGACCATAATATAGCTCAGCAGCAGCCTTTGAATTTTTTAGATAGAAATGCGCTCGTGGGCTTTTCATGAATCATCAAGGAGAAACAACTAGTAGACAAAAGGGCAAAGCAAAAGTCGCTTGAGGAAGTCTAGAGCAAAGGTCTCCAAGCCCCGGGCCATGGACCAGTTTCAATCTGCAGCCTGTTAGGAACCGGGTTGCACAGCAGGAGGTGAGCAATGGGTGAAGCTAAAACCATCTCCGCGCCCTGTCCATGGAAAAATTGCTGCCCATAAGACTGGCTCCTGGTGCCAAAAAGGTTGGGGACTGCTGGTCTAGAGGGATGAGTCTGACCTCTAAGGTTGGCCTTGGGAAGATAACTAGTTCCATCATAGAGAATTCACTACAAAGCTGAAGTTCTGGGCAGGAGATTTCTATGGCAGTATTACTTGTCTCTCCAAACTCTGCTTTATGTCTATGTGACCAGCTTTCTTGTGGGCACCTATACCCTTGTCCTCCCCTTGTAGGGAAGTGTGGCCCTGAAACTCACTAGTGGCTGAGGGGCTGACTCAGTGACGTCAGCTGGTCTGCTATAGACTATAAGATGATGCTCAGCTCTGTTGGAATCTGCTTCATGAACTGGACACATGCAACAATGGCAACATTTGTAACTGGCATACAGTATTTACGCCATTTGATACTTTTGGAGACAGGGGCCTGGCTAGAAATGATCTTCCAAGCCAGAGGCAAGAGACCAGGTCTGAGCTGCATGGAATTGTTCCTTTCTCCCTGGCATCTCAGGTTCCATAATGGTGAACACTTGTGAAGAGGCCTTATCATCCCCACTCTAATATCCTGGTGGGTTCTCTCTGAGAGAGGAAGTAGAAGATGCTGCCTAGATCCACTACTGATGTGTGGTTTCTTTTAGAAGGCACTGCAGACCTACTCAAGTGCAAAAAAGATGTACTGAAATTGAAACAGATGGGGTTCTGTGATGAGTCGCTGCTCCCAGGCCAAAGGCCCAGCTGCCTACCTGCAGGCTGAGTTGGAGGTCTCCAGGGGCCTTTGCTTCCTCCCTTCTGGGAGAGCACCCAGAAGAAATGCTACCTGCCCTCTCCCATGCAAAGGCCACCTGCTGGGCCAAATAGCAGCCAAGCCACAGGTCTGCACTGGAGCTGGGAAGAAGGGCAGGAGTAAATGTCTAGTTTTGGCCCGATTTCACGTGCCCGTGGCCTGCGGCCTGACACCCTTCGCTTTCAGAGTCTATCCTTCTGTCTCCAATTCTAGCTGGTAGAGAGAAGGTCCTGGCACTAAGGACCCTTAACCTGAGGGCAAACATTTTCACTGCTGCTCAGTTAGCTCCTCTCCCAACTTTATCCTGTCATGAGCCAAGGTCCTAGACAATGGAGCAGCGTCGTTCATCCACCATCCAGGGGACAAGTATGAAGTGATACTGAACAAATGACTCGGTTCACTGCCCCCCGAATCCTACTCCTTCCTCAATTCCCCCCACTCCGCATCCCGTATGGGCAGACATTCTATCCAGGAACTGGACTGAATGAGCCGCACAGAGTAGGAATGGGAAGACGTTTCCATGACAACTTCTTTCTCCTTCATATTTGCAGCTCCAGCCCCCTCCTATGACATCATGCACATAAACAGAGAGCAAATCCAGCTCTGTGGATGTTATGATCCTGCCCAGCAGTGTACTAGCAGGTATGAAGACAACCAGTAAGCATACTAGCAGGTATCGCTGTTTGAGTTTCTGGACACCCTGATGTCTTGATATACTAAGGAAGGCAGAGCAATGCAGTCAGCAAGGACGTGAGCCCTGTAGCGAGACCACCTGGACTGGAAATCCAGCTCTCCTGCTTACCAGCTCTGTGGCCTTGGGCAAGTGACTCAAATTCTTTATGCCTCTGTTTTCTCATAGGTAAAAGGGGTAATACGAGCACGCCTTCCTAAGGTTAGTGCATGGATTAAACACGTTAGTAGAGGGAACAGGATGATGTTTGCTATTATTACCAACAATAGTGACAGTATTTCCAATGTATACAACTGACTGCAAAGAAACAAACAAAATGTACAAGAGCTCTAACTCTCCAGAAAGGTTGAGGGTTAGAAAGATGAACTTTCAAGCACAGCTCAAGGAGATTCACCATGACACCATGGCAAAGTCTCAGAATTACTGGTCTCTGTGAGTTCTCTCTCTCCCTAGAATTTTGCACTTAACATTCACTCTCAAAAGCTGAAGACTCAGGAAAGATTTGGGGGACCTGGGTTTTGCAAATCACCTCCTTGGTGACTCAGCCCCTCCCCACCCTCCTGGGACCTATCTGCCCACACTTGCTCTTAGGAGAGACTTTTGCCTCAAGAGGACACACCCAGGCAGCCGATGCACCTCCAAACTCAGGGACATCTGGGTTTGTGAGGTTCTGGACCCCCCTGACACTCACCCCTCATCCTGCCCCCAAGTTTCACGGGGTGGATGAGCCATGGGTAGGCAGCACCTGCCCCATTTGTGGTCAGCATCACACGTGGCAAGCTCTGTGGAGACAAAGCACTGTCGGCCTCCATGTCAGGTGTCAGGCTTTGCTGAAGACCTGTAGTCTGAGACCCACAGAGAAGGCAAGGATCTTCTGGGAAGTACTTCCACTTCTCTGCCAGCTGCTAACACCTTCCAGAAATTGGAGGGGTTGGTAGGGAGAGTGTGGGTCTCTCACCCAAGAAGTCCAACATCAGATTAGCATCTCCAAAATAAGCCAGAGTTCCAAGCGGGCCACTGCCCAGGAGTGTTTTATTTTGAGGTTTCAGTGTGGGACTGGGTGTCATCATCCGGCCTAACTCCCACTCCCTTCTTGGCCCAAGAAGTGAGTCATCCTGTCCTTAGACAGACGTCCCCAGTCACGGCAAGCAGCCACCAAAGCCACAAACAGATGGGTGATCTCCCTACTTGGGCAGACCAAAAACGAGTCCTGTGGTGGGACGCTGTCCAGCCAAGCACTCATCTCAGCCTTGTCCTGGAGGCAGTCCTCACCACTGCTATCATGTACAAATAAAGGCCTCTGCATCTTATGTAGACTATGGAGCATGTTTTCATATACCTGGATGTAATAATTTCTATATTCTAAATATTCATTTCAGTTCAACAGTAACAGATAACAAATATGGGCCAGGACTGGGTTCTGAGACTACAAAAATGAATGCGATTCCATCCCTGATGTCAGGGGGCCCCCCGACAACACTGCAGAAGAGAGATAAAAGATCTATCTGGTCTGGGGTTTTCCGCCAATGAGAAGTGTGAAAGTCATGAGCACCTCTTGGCCCCAGAAGATAAATATGCTTATTGATCTTAATTTCCCTGTGCAGTTTTTAGGCTAATTAACTGGGGACCTATGGGGACCAGATATCTCCTCGTCAGAGACGAGGTTGGCCACCATTCAGTGATGCCAGGGATTCTCAGCTGGGGGTGACTTTATCACCACCCCCGTTTGGCCATGTCTGGAGGCTATATAGGCCGTCACACCTGGCCAGGGGGCGGGGCGGGGGGCAGTGGCAGGCGTGCACTTTCAGAATCTAGAGTAAGAATAAACCAGAGATGCACCATCAGCTGTTATCCAGGAAACCCTCCACTCGACCACAAGCTGCTTGAGAGCGAGGACTGTGCCCTGTTGACCGTGAGCTCCCAAGACTGCTTGGTGCACAAATGGGCAGCAAGTGCGTGAGCTTTTGCTGGATATATTGTCCAGTTAATGAACTTGCTCAAGAGTGGGTAAATGAACGGCAGGGAAACAGAAATGCACACGGCCTGAGCTCATTCCCGCTTCTTCAGATGCTCAAATCTTCTCTTGTGCACATGGCCCCCTCTTCCTCCCCATCACTGAGTCCCCAGCCCTCCTGGCTGTGCCTCAGCTCAGCAAGGCTGTTCGTCCTGTGGTCCTAGTTGGCCAGGCTGTCACTCCTTGGTACGGTGTTTCCCATGTAGAGCCTTAAGGTTCTTGGATAGAGTCCCGCTCTCTCACATTTAATTCCCCTGTGAGACCCAGTACAGTGTGGGACCCACAGAAGACACCTTATACAAACTTAACGACTGACCAGCAATACCACGTTATGGGTAGACAAACACATGCGTTCAGTTACTTACATGCCTATGGACACACCCACCATGTATATGTCCACACCTAGCAAGCAAAAACCCAGTATGTCATTTTTCTTGGGGCTTCACATATTGGGATGATCAAGAGAGAGAGAGCAGAGGGGCACAAATGTTCCTCTCCAAAGTATAAATTTTCTGAACCAGATAGTAATTTAATTGGATAGTAATTTAATTAGGCTGAATAATGAGCTGTAGAGATGTGATTTTCACTTATGCAAAAATCCATGCAAGTTTCTGACTTCTAATCACACAAAGTCATGCACTTATTTGTAGAAAAAAATCTATATTAAGTCAAAACTATACATTGGACTTCAACTGGTAAAATATACGCATGTTTGAAATCCTGACCCTCCTGGAAAATCCAGAGTTCCCAACCGCTGTGTCCATGCCAAACCAGATCCCACAACCACACACTTTAGAAAACACTCTGGCAGATAGGGCTGTCTTCCCAAATCCTTGCTGGGCAGCTTCGAGGGAGCACACTTTTTAAAAAAAATATTAACTTGCTAAGGGATTAAGAGTGGAGTTCCAACTTAAGGTTGAAGGCATTAGCCTCCCCTGGTGAGTCTAGAGAACACTGGTGTGTTTCCCACTGAAGCAAAGACACAAAGGAAATTGAGTCATCAGCATCTGGCTGTGCAACCCCTCAGACATTCTCTCTGAAGCAGAAAAGATCCCCTTTGAGAACTCCACTCGGTCTGGCGGGATTTGCCACCTGCTTCAGTTCATTCTTTCACAAGACCCACTTCCCTTTCAGTCTCTTGGTGGAGTCAACTAAAAAGGAGGTGCAGGGGAAACACAAGGGTAGCCTGTAACTCAGCCCCCATCCCAGCCAGGATGGGTGGCCGGGGGAGGCCCGCTTCCCTCTCACAACCTCCTCTTCATCAGGGACTCCCCACCTGGAACCGTCTGACACTCAAGGCCAAACTGAAATCTCACTTGAGTGGCCACGTGTCACCTCGCACCCCACACTGACATTCCGTTCAAGATCCCTGCCTTTTCTAGAAACCGTATCATCCTATCGCCGGGGTCCTCGACACTCCTCCTCACTGGGGCACACACAACCTGCTAAACGCTGAGGGTTTCCACTGAGCATGTAACAAGAGGGCTTCCTGGGTCATTGCACCTAGAATGTCTGCAGGGTCAGAGCCTTTGCAAGGACCCCCCCCCCTTTTTTTTTTCCATTTCCAGGCAGAAAGCCTTGCCCTGACTTGTCTCTTAGACAAGCAACAGCCTCTCCCTTTTTTCCAAGCCTGCAAATGAGAGCATGTCTAGAAGGGCAGCTGGACTCTGATAAGGGAATTGACTTATTTTAGTAACAAATAGCTAGGCTGGCATCTCTCGACAGCTGTGGCCAGGACTGGAGAGAGACAGGCCAGGGCAGAGCAGGGCAGCCAAGAGTTCTCAGCCTGCCGGGGAAGAGGAAAGCCACTCATCCCAGGCTTCATGTTTGCTGGCCTCACACAATTTCCAGAGTCCTCCAGAGGCAAATAATGAATCAAAGCAACAACAGGCACTGGAGTCTAACACAGAGGATGTGAGACAACAGAGGACCCCAACTCCATCACTCATACTAGCTGTGTGTCCTCGGGCAAGTCATTCCATCTCCCTGAGCCTCTCAACTTCTTTATCTGGAAAATGGAATGAAAAGATTGCTAAACACACACAGGGCTGTTGTGAAGCTTATATAGGATAACCTGTTCAAAGCCCATGGCTGAATGCCTCGTATGAAGCTGTGTGCATGCACGCTCAGTTGCGTCCGACTCTTTGTGACCCCATGAACTGTGAAGCCTTCCAGGCTCCTCTGTCCATGGGATTTTCCAGGCAGAAATACTGGAGTGGGTGGCCATTTCCTCCTCCAGGGGATCTTTCTGAGCCAGGGATTGAACCCACATCTGCTGGGTCTCCTGCCTTGCTGGCAGATTCTTTACCACTGAGCCACCAGGGTCAGTGCTCGGTAAATTGTATTGCCTGCAGATTTAGGACCCTACTTCATAGAGGAACCGAGTGTCAGGCTTTTAAAGCTGGGATGCTGCTAACTGAGAAGGATCCAGCAACACCCCAGGAGGCTCTGGACAGTACAGAGGCTCTACCCCAAGCAGCCACTTTGCTTGATAAGAAGAAAGTTATCATCTTTATTCTTAGGTTAAACTCAAACTGGATATACTGTGGAGGAAAATATAAAATTGTATTGAGCATTTAAGACAGCAACTTAAGGTGTGAAACAAACGTTGCTACCTCTGTAGACCACACATTCCCCACCCACTGTAAGTAGTGGAGGTGGGCTCAGTCCTGGAGGATTAAGGTATTTCAGAGCCCTGAGGTTTGGAAAGCGTCCTGTGCTAACACTCGGCCTGAGAGACAGGGGAAGTCACCTTTCTCTCTTTGGGGATCTGTTTCCTCCTTGGGAAAAAGAAAGGGTTTTTCTAAACGATTCTTGGAGTCCCCATCTCTGAGTCTACAATAGTGAGTCAAGAAATATTTCTTGAATGAGTGGAAAGGGATCTGTCATAAACTAAGAATTTCACACTGCCCAGCAGCCTCTCCAAATTGCGTGGGCCAAACTGGAAAAAGAACGGAAACTTTTTCTACTGGCTGCAAAACTCAAACACACCTACTTGGCACTGTGCCTTTGCAGGAAGGAAGATGTCTATTGTGTATCTGGGGGACAACTGAATTAACTGATGCTAACCAACCTCAGCGGGAATGGAGGTTGGCTTCGTTGCTGCTTCTCCTGGGAAAACACAGCCAAAAGTCTAACTCCCAGAAAGAGGGGTCTCTAAGGCTCAGAGGGATCAGAAGGGTGCCAGCCACCCCCAAAGCCCCAGAGCTCTTAGCTGCACCCCTCTTTCTAAACAGCAGGGGCACAATTCTCTAGCAAGGACCTCTCACCCACAGAGGACAGGAGGCAGGCAGGTATAGAGGGCTCACTTCACTGCTCTTTATCCAGGGTTACTTTCGTCCTTCCACATGTGAAATGTAGTTCAACAGATCTGTTCTCCAACTTAGAGTTTGGGTCCAACGCAGCTTAACTGTATTTGGCTATGTCTCTACTTCTTGCTTTTCAGTATGAAGATCAGACCCTTTCTTCCTCCCCCAAGCCTTGCCACTTGCCGAAATGTCCACATTGTCCTCTGGAGCCCACCACCTTCGCTGGTGGGGCACCAGAAGAGTCTTCCCGCCTCCTCTTTGTCCTTCCTCTCTGTGCCAGCCCAGCCCGAGCCCACTGTTAAGTCACATCTCCTTCCCAAGTCTCAGTTCCTTCCAAACAGCTTAACAAGTGCATGAAAGCCTGGGCCCAGACAGCTATCGCTACTGGCATTTTTTTGCGCTTCCTCCAAATGACGCTCCCCAAAGGGACCACGGAAACCCAGAGCAGGAGTAAGCCTGCCCATCTGGGGGGAAGGGAGGAACTTCAAGGGTCAGGACAGTGCCAAATATCAGGGGATGGGGCCCTTTAGAAGAATTTGGGCTACAGGATGGAAGGAGTCAGGAGTCGAAATCCTCAGAAGGAAAGCAGAAGATGCCCCAGGGAGGTAACATACAAATGGACTTCCTTATAGGCGAGAGAGAGACACCAGCCTGGTTCCTCTTCCCTAAGGCCAGGCTCACAGCTCTCCCTGAAATCCTTCCCTGCTCTCTCCCATTCCAAGTCTCTCTGCCTTTCAAGAGATCCTTGGAGCTCCAGTTCCCCTTGGAAAGCTTCCTCTAAAGCCTCTGGTCCACCACCTCCTTCCACAAAATCCTTTCTGAGTTTGTCCATATCATGCTGCTGTTTGTCCATATCATACATGCAGCTTAACCAGTGCTAACTAAGCAACAGGCAAAGAGGCTTGGTTCACAGAACCAGCAGTCTTCTGACTGTGTGAACACAGACAAGTCACTTAACCTCTCTGAGCTTCAGTTTGCTGCCCTCCTGCAAAACGGGGCTAACGACAGGACACTTCTCAGTGGGCCATTGTTGAGGGTAAAACGAGATAACGCATGTAAAGAATTTAGCACAGTGCCTGGCCCAGCCCAAATGTATAATAAATGGTGGCTGGTGCTGCCATTATGATTACTGTTAATTATTATTATTAATTATTACTTTTCTGATTCAGGAATCTAAATCCTAGACCCTCACTTATCCTCTCAGTCTAAAGTATCCCGGTAGGACGGTGTCTCTTACTTTCCTGGTACCCCCAGAGCTGGGTTTAATAAACACTTGCTGAGTAGAATTAACCATAGGTTGAGCTGTCTTAATGACCCAGCTGGCACTTCTTAAAAGAAAAATTAATTTTGCTAGCGATAAGCAAATCAGCCATGTAATTATCTGCACATATAAAGACAAAGAAAAGGAATGCTTGGAGTTCAGCCTTGCCAGAATACCTCACACGCAGCCACCCCCTCGACAGCCCCTGAGAAGCACGGACCCTGTGGGGATGGGATACACCCTGTGGGGATAGGATACAGGCGCCGGGATCCCTGATGCCACCCAGGAGCCTGCTTCCCTGTCCTGCTCCGAGGCTGCCAGGCACCCACTGGGAGCCACTTGACTGTCTGGATTTCCCCTAACTGATTGGCAGCCTGCAGGAGGTTGCCAGGATGGAGCAGCTGGCCGAGTCACTGCCTATCCTACTCACACTCCCTGCCCCAGGCTGGCACCTCGTGGCGACCCAGAACCTTGCCACAGAGAAGGTTCAAGTTCCCACAAGCGTTAAGATTGTTCGTGACTGGAGCCAACTGTAAGAGCTTTGGAACCTAGGTGAAATGGGAGAGCCACGGGAACGCGGGACCCCATTCTGGGACGCTTGTTGCCACCAACCCTCACACAAGGCGACAGTGCCCACCTCTATGGCCACCTCGCTAGCACCCCTGTCCCAACCCCAGCCCCTGTCCCTGCCCTGCGCAGCCTGGCTTGAAGTGCCCTTGGGCACAGGAGTCTGTTAGTCCAGACAGGCTGCGCGCACCCAGGAGTACAGTTCCTTGTGCTCCACCGGCTCCAACCACCCCACCCCAAACCGCGCGCCAACAGCCTGCTGCCCAGCAAACTTTTCTGCGCTCTTTCTTTTTGCCGTTCCACAAAACGGTGCTTCCCAACGACAGGCTCTCCAAGAGCTTAGCGCAAATCCTCGCCCGGTCCTCCTTCGCCAAATCCCAGCCGCTCGCCGCCCACTTGACCCCGACCCCCCCCGCCCCCCGCCCCCAGGGCCAACGGTGCCCGCACGGCTGGGTCCGGGCCACTCCCTCCCGTCCGGGCGGGCACTCACCGATCTGCGCCAGGCTCAGCTGCACGAGGCAGAGTCCCCAAGCTGCGCGCCACCAAAACGTGTCCATGGCGTCGGAGCGAGCGACCGAGCGAGCGGAGTGGAGCCGGAGGGGCCGGGCGCTGGGCGGGGGCCGGCGAAGCACGGGGCAAGCAGGGCGCCCGAACCTGTCGGAGGCTGGGGTCCGGCTGGCAATGAGGGCGCCTCGGAAGTTGGGTGCAGTTTTTATTCGAGGGTTGAGAGTGACCTAAGAGGGAGGGAGCGAGGGAGGACACACCCAAGCGAGGGGGCTGTGACTAAGCAGCCGGCAGAAGTTTAAAGACGTACCAGCTCTCCTTAGCCCTGGCCCCTCGGCCCCCGCCCCGTTCTCCCCCGAGATAATAAAGCAGGGTGCCTGGGCGCGCACCCCGGAGGGCCGAGGGGGTCCCCGTGCACCCAGGACGCACCGACTTTTCTCTCCTGGCGGCTGGGAGCGCAGCCTCTGGACGCAGGAGGGAATAACTGAGTCCTGAAACCTCGCCCCTTTGGGTTCAGCCTCTGGCCTCTCCCCTCCGCGAAGTTTCTCTTTTGACTCAGGCTGGGGAACTCTTCTCTGTGGGTTTCACAGGCAGCTGGATATTCTGGGAGAGGGGCTGGGACAGTGGAAGTGTGGTTTTCCCCTGCGCATGGTCGGGAGCTTGCGATTCTTCCAGGGAAGGGAGGAAGAGCTCGTCGACCTTCCCTTGAAAGAGAAGGGGGTTCATTAACACGCTTCGGGTGGACTTTTGATTCTTAGCAGGACTGCTCAGGGAGAGCTAATGGTAGCCAGCCACGGCGCTGGTATTTGGCTCTACTGACCTGTGCATCATCTTCCGGTCCCAGGCTGGCACCTGGTTCCATCTATCCATTCCTCCTTGGCTTACTCACACTCTCACTCATCCTCCCAAACACCCACGGGTTCCTCTATCTACCCATTTTATCTTGTGTCTCTCCAGGGCTCACACATCTATTTACCCTCCTGTCCATCAGTATGCACTCACATGCACCCAGCCTCCTGTCCTGCCATTTGTCCAACTACATATCCTTCTGTCTACCCATCCATCAACCACATTTTCTTCCAACCACCCTCCCATACAACTTCTCATCCATCTATTAATCTTTTCACAGCTCTTTGTAAAGCCACATCCATCTATATACTATTCTCCCCTCTATCCATCCATACCCACATATCTGTTCATACATGTACTCACACATTATCTATCCATCCATCCATCCGTCATCTACACATCCATTCATCATTTTACCCCTCCTCTCACCCACCCACACATCGATCCCTTCTTTCTTGGTCCCGTTTATATTCCTATCTACATGAATATTAATCCACTTTCTATCCTAATCTATTCTACTCAGCAAATCTCAGAAAAGGGAGGAGATTGTCATATTCCTCATTTTGAGTTTGAAAAAATCATACTTTGCACTATAATTCCATATCTATCTGTAACATTGTGATACAATATTTGAAAAGCAAGTGCAGCATTTATTGCTAACTTGGACTACTGAATCTGGTACCAGAAACTGTGAAGAGACCCTGAAAGAGCCTTGCCAGCATTTTTAAAGCAAAGTAATCACTTTTTTATTTTGGAGAGCAATTGGAACATTTGATCAGATAAAAAGATTGAAGGAAGACAGCAAGATATGAGGCTAGGGGGTAAGCAGGGGCCAGTTTGTAAATTATACTAGGAAGTTTGAGCTTGATCCCTAAGAAACAGGAAGTCAATGAAAGTTTACTTTGCTGTTGCTGTTGTTGTACTAAAATACACCTAATAGAAAATTTAACATTTTAGCCATTAGGTAGCTTTTCATGCAGTCACGAAATTGTGCAGCCATCCCTATTGCTTTAGTTCAGGCTGCCATAACAAAGTACTATAGACTGGGTGGCTTAAATGACCTATTTATTTCTCACAGTTCTGGAAGCTGAGAAGTCCACGATCAGGGTGCCAGTATGGTCCGGTTCTGTTGAGAACACTCTTCTGGTTTGCAGAGAGTCATCTTCTCTGTCCTTGTCCTCACAAGAGGGAGAGAAGGGGATGGAGGGGGAGAGAGAGGACAAGCTCTCTTGTGTGCATCTGCTTATAAAGGCACTAATCCCATTCACGGGAGCTCCACTCACATGACCTAAACTACCTCTCAAAAGCCCCACCTCCTAATAGCCTCACACTGGAAGTTAAGATTTCAACATATGAACTTGCAGGGAGACAAACATTTAGAACAAATGCTATGTAGTTCAGTGTGAGTTTTGAGTTGGGAAGAGCCTGCTTGACTAGGGGCTGTTCCTCTTGCATTTTCAGGGAGAGTATGTGGAGCTGAAAGATCGCTGGACTTACTGTTCCCCAGCTGCTCAGTGGCTGACATTCCACGTCCAAAGGGGTGGCCCGTCTGAAACAAAGAGCCCCACTTGACCAACAGGTACGCTGATAAACGCTACAATAGTAGCTGACTTGGCCGAGCCATCTGTGACCAAGAGGACACTTTCCTTCAGCAACTGGGGGCAAACTGGCTTCCAGGCAGATCTTCAGGCTCTGATCACGTGAGAAACCAGCCCTGGTGAGTTTCGTGGAAAGAACACTGGACAAGGAATGACCGTGGCTGTCTTGTGTCACTTCCAGGGTTTTCAGCTTTTTTTCTTGTTTTGTTTTGGAGAAGAGGGGGAAAGTGGAATGGATATTTGTAGTCACTAGAAAGACTGGAAACAATGTTTGTCTTTCTGTTCCATGCATGGAACTAGGTATTTCCTTGGAGACTCCTCAGAAACATACACAGGGATCAAAGCAAAGGCTTAGGTGTGGGCTATGCCTCCCCCATGGGAGAAGGAAATGGCAACCCACTCCAGTATTCTTGCCTGGAGAATCCCCAGGACAGAAGAGCCTGGTGGGCTGCCATCTTTGGGGTTGCACAGAGTTGGACACGACTGAAGCGACTTAGCAGCAGCAGCAGCATGCCTCCCCCGCTAGAGTCCCCATCCCAGCCACAGAGCTCCCTCTGGCATCAATGTTATACACTAGACTGCTGAGTGAGATTTCATTTTGACAAAGAATTTGACTTCACGCAAATATTAAAAACCACTAGATTGGGTCATCTTGAACCTTGGTCCCCTTTGCACTTGTGCAGTAAACAATCAGCAAAGGAAGAAACGTGTATGAAAGTGTTTTGCAAACTGTAGAGGGGCATGCAAATTCTCGGGCATCGTAGTTAGGATTCTTCTCCCAGGGGAGATCTTTTGCTAGCCTGCTTCCCGATAATTCAGTGCTGGACTGAGGTTGTTTGCCCCCATGCCACAAATGACTCATTTCAAACTGACCTGGTGACTTACTGAGTCAGGGCCACCCCTTGGGAATTCCTGGATCACCTCTCAGAGCAAACCCCACTCCCTTTCCACCCCCGACGCCTCTCCTTTACTCTGCCCACACCACTGGCCTCACCAGGACTTTCCCTGCTCTTCTCTGAGCCTCTGAAAGCTTGTATCTTCAAAATTGCTATTTTTAGGTGGTCAATATCTATTGCAGGGGATACTTTTCTAAGCCAAACTATGAGACATGGGAAAGTAAAAAAGAGAGCTTGAATTGATCTGGGTTGACGTGAGATTACACTATTTGGGAAGAATCCAGGATGCAATCAGCAGCCTTGGATGAGGAAACCCCAAGTCTGAGCCTCAGCTCTCCCGCTTACCAGTCAGTGACTTTATTTGGGTCTCTTAACCTCCGGGAGTTTTGGTCATCCTGTCCACAAATAACACAAATTCTCATCCCGTTGACGTTGATAAGAATGTTATCACAGTTATGAGTAGTAAGTGAAAAAAGTCAGCAGGACTCTTTCCCGGGATCCCTGCCTCATGGTGAAACTATGACCTACCAGCCTGCAAGCTATCTAGAGAGAGGACCATGTCTGCCTTGGGTCTCAGTACTAACTCAGTTCCAATGCCTGGTAATTGCTGTCTCTAGTGTTCGTACTGCGCTCAGTAAATAAACACGACATAAATGCAAAAATACTATCGTTCTTTTCCCTCCCAGCACACTTTATATGGTGACTTCAGGAATCACGTGATCCAATAGGTAGAAGCATTTAAACAACCTGACACTTTTGAGACATAGGCAGGCACCAGTGTCATTCTGGATGACCACTCTCAGCAGACCCGGGACAGCTGGAGCGTAGTTCCCTCTGGCAGACTAGACTTTGTTTATTTTTCTTCCTAAAATGTTGGGGCCCGCTGGCTATTATTACTGACTAATAATAAATCGTGGTGTTCTTGAGCAAAGAAAAGTCAGATCTAAACCAAATGTTAGCAGGCCTATGTGGAGTAAGGCTGGGAGGTGGAAAGTAAATCATGGGATTTGAGGATTATGAACATAGCAGGCCACTGGGCTCTTTTAAAGGGATAACATTCAGTTCTTTTCTCCCAGAGATGGAGTAATTTGGCAAAGTAAAGAAAAAGTGCCATTCTGGTTCAGCTTTCACTCAAAAAATAAATCCATTCTTAGATCACCCTCCCAGTGTGAATTCCACACATTCCCGTGAGCAGCAGTGAAAAAGCTCTTGTGAAAGAATTACTAGTGAAGTCCCAGGATACTGGTCATTTGGGATGCAATCATGACTAATTGGTCTTGAGTTAACCAAGTGTGACTATGGAGCTGAGCCTTTAGGATTACTAAGGCTTTCAAAGTATGGCAACTGAAGTAGCTAATGCATCCTGAAAATGAAGGGTATAGAGTGCCTCTGGAGTCTAGGTAGGTCCATGTCAGTTGCAAAATGAGGTTTACACATGCCTTTGGAAGTTAAAATGGTGTGCTATTGGACCAAATCCCTTAGCTGGATAGAAACTAACTTAGAAAGTGAATTGTCAAAGATGAGATTTGAATGAATGGTATGTGACCTCATGTAGTAGCCTAATCAGGAGGAAGGCAAGTGAGAATGTATATTGCACAATTATTTAAAAGAAATATAATTATATTCCTTTTAAGTATGGAGTAACTAAAATTCTTACCTCTTCACCTTCTCTCCACATCATGCGGATTGTTAGTTAAACATCTCTGGAAAGTCTTTAAGGGGTCTTCATTAATGGACATTTAAGCATGATGTATGTTGATCATACCTGTTATTGAAATGTCATGGTGGCTGATATCCTTGGGGTAATCTGAAAATTGTTCTCTTCATCCCTTTGCTGTGTGACCATGTGACTTTTAGGTGCAGAGCAAAACTGAAACGTTTTTGATTCTATCATAATTAGTCATCACCACCAGTCACCACTGTTGTCACTGCCACCCCCCACCCCACTATTATGTGACCACCGCCACCGCTACATCATCATTACCAATACCTACCCACCCATACCACCATCATCAGTGCCCCTGCTACTCAGCCTCATTATCCTAAACCTTGCAGCTAGACACCAGTTTAGCGTATCCTAAACTGTATCCCATTCAGTTATCCCGACAGCCCTATGAAAAGTTCGTTCCTATTTTCCAGAGAAGGAAGCCGAGGTTCAGGAATGTTAGGTGACTAATCCAAGGTCAAATCTTCATTATACTTAAAAGAAGCCTCTTTGGCCATTAAGAGATATAGAGATAGAAACATTTTATCTCATTCTGATTCTTGATCTATTGATAGCAAAAACACTAAGACTAAACTAGTGGAGTCTTAATTAGTTTTCACTCAGTTTTATTCCAGTCAGTTTCTTTTAGGAAGGAAGGTTTCCTTCAGAAGCTTTTGTGAGAGTTGGGGAGGTAGAGAGGAGTTTCAGTTCAGTTCAGTTCAGTCGCTCAGTCGTGTCCGACTCTTTGCAACCCCATGAACGGCAGCACGCCAGCCTCCCTGTCCATCACCAACTCCTGGAGTTTACCCAAACTCATGTCCATTGAGTTGGAGAGGAGTTTACTAAAGTAAAATATAGAGAATACTGATTCTCACAGCTCACTGAAAAATTAGGCTCTTAGAATGAGGCAATTTTATAATTTTAAACTTTATTGAAGTATAGCTGATTTACAATATTGTGGTTAATTACTGCTGTATAGCAAAATGACTCAGCTATTCATATACACATTTTTCATTTTCTTTTCCATTATAATATATCACAAGATAATGAATACAGTTCCCTGTGGCATACAGTAGAACCTTATTGTTTAAGAATGAGGCAACTTTAAGTACATAAACTAGTTTTGCTTACTTACTAGAAAATTCTAGATTTGCATAGGACTTCCAGGTGTACAAGCTGGGTTTCAAAGGGGCAGAGAAACCAGAGATCGAATTGCCAATATTCATTGGATCATGGAGAAAGCAAGGGAGTTCCAGAAAAACCATGTACCGCCTATACTGGAAGAGACACAGGAGACGCGGGTTCGATCCCTGGGTCGGGAAGTTCTCCTGGAGGAAGGCATGGCAACCCACTGTAGTATTCTTGCTGGGAAAATCCCATGGACAGGGGAGCCTGCTGGGCTATGGTCCATGGGGTCGCAAAGGGTCAGGCACAACTGAGCAACTGAGCCCCCATGCAGTTTCATTGATTGCACTAAAGCCTTTGACTGTGCGGATCCCAACAAACTGGAAAACTCTTAAAGAGATAAGAGTACCAGACAATCTTATCTCTCTCCTGAGAAAACAGTAAGTAGGTCAAGAAGCAAGTTAGAACCAGACATGGAACAACAGACTGGTTCAAAACTGGGAAAGGAGTACATCAAGGCTGTATATCGTCTTTTGTCACCCTGCCTATTTAACTTATATGCAGAGTACATCATGCAAAATGCCAGGCTGGATGAAGCACAAGCTGGAACCAAGATTGCCAACAGAAATGTCAACAGCCTCAGTTATGCAGAAAGTGAAGAGCTTCTTCACTAAACTAAACTTCACTAACTAAAGAGCTTCTTGATGAGGGTGAAAGAGGAGAGTGAAACAGCTGGCTTAAAACTCAACATTCAAAAAACTAAGATCATGGCAACTGGCCCCATTACTTAATGGCAAATAGAATGGGAAAAAGTGAAAACAGTGACAGATTTCACTTTCCTGGGCTCCAAAATCACTGTGGACAGTGACTGCTGCCATGCAATTAAATTTTCCTTCCATGTTCCTTGGAAGGAAAGCTATGACAAAGCTAGAGAGCATATTAAAAAGTAGAGATATCACTTTACCAACAAAGGTCCATATAGTCAAAGCTATGATTTATCCAGTGGTCATGTATGAATGTGAGAGTTGAACCATAAAGAAGGCTGAATGCTGAAGAATTGATGCTTTGGAATTGTGGTGCTAGAGCAGATTCTTGAGAATCCCTTGGGCAGCAAGAAGATCAAACCAGTCAATCCTAAAGGAAATCAGTCCTGAATATTCATTGGAAGGACTGTTGCTGAAACTGAAGCTCCAATACTTTGGCCGTCTGAATCAAAAAGCTGACTCATTGGAAAAGACCTTGAGGCTGGGAAAGGCTGAAGTCAAAAGGAGCAGGGGTGGCAGAGGTTGAGATGGTTAGACAGCATCACCGGCTCAATGGAGATGAATTTGAGCAAACTCTGGGAGGTTGTGGAGGAGCGAAGAGCCTGTGTGCTGCCGTCCATGGGGTCACAATGAGTCAGATACAACTTAGCGACTGAACAACAACAGATGCCTTCATTCATTAGAATATCATTATGAGACAGCTGCATGTCCTTCCTAGAAATAAACACCATTCTCTGTTTATAGCACCTGGAGGTTTATTCAGTGATCATACTCCTCATAAGACACTTTTTGGTTTGCTGGCCCAACTCACAAGTTATAATTATTTCTCTCAATGTTGTTTCTAGACCCTTAAAGGCAGCCTCCCACGGCAGCCGCAGTCTTACTATGTGACCTCTACCTGCCATGCCCATGACTGATTGGACCAGGTGCCAGACGCCTGATGCAAGTTGGGCCAGTCATTAGTCTCTCTTCTAGAAACTTGGGATTGGAGTAGGGCTGATCCTGTAAACCATACTTGGAAGCCGTGGGGTAGCCACGTACCTCCATGTGGATGGAGAAACAAAAGAAAGGAGAAGCAGGCAAAAGCTGGGAGAAAGGCAGAAAAACCTCAGTTCTGACACTTTTTTGTTCCTTGTTCTAGTCCAGTCTTGACATCTGACTGCATTCTTACCCATGACTTGTGTGATGTGTCCTGATATCCTTTCAGAAATCCCCTTTCTTCTGTTTGTGTTAGTGCTAGCTGGCTTCTGTTGCAACCAAGAGTACTTGAATATAAGAGGGTGGCTGTTTGTTTTACGAAAGACTAAACAGCGGTTTTTGATTAAACTGGTCAATCCTGAAGGAAAACAACCCTGAATGTTCACTGGGAGGACTGGTGCTAAAGCTCAAGCTCCAATACTTTGGCCACCTGGAAGGAAGAACTGACTCATTGGAAAAGATCCTGATGCTGGGAAAGACTGAGGGCAAGAGAAGAAGGGGGACAACAGAGGACGAGATGTTTGGATGGCATCACCATCTCAATGGGCATGAGTTTGAGCAAATTCTGGGAGATAGTGAAGGACAAGGAAACCTGGTGTGCTGCAGTCCATGGGGCTGCAAAGTGTTGGACACAGCTTAGCAACTGACCAACAACAATCACAAAACAGGGGCTTAAATGGCTGAGATGTGCCCCCTATTGGGCCTTCAATTCAGGACTTATGAGTCTAAATCTCAGGGTTTCTGATTCTAAATTCCATGCCCTTTTCATAATCTGGCCTCACCTACACCCCACCCCACCCCACCCCCATCAAAACCCCCATCATCCAATTGTCCTGAGAGAGTACAATTAATTCTTCTCACTGTTAGAGGCTCTAGACATTCTGATGAGTTGCCCACAGTTGCACAGAACTCCAAATGAGTGGCAGGTCTTCTGAGTCCTGTTTTCCCAGACCTTCTCCAAAAAGCCCCTTTCTGCCTGAACATGCCTCACAGTCTATTTCAAAAGCAAAACATTTCAGCTGGCAGATGGTAACAGCTGTTTCTCTTCAAAACACCCAAAGGGTAAAACTTCTGGGCTACAATGCACAGGAGTGAGGCTCCAGCCAAGTCTCCAGCCAGGCTCCTACAGAAAAGAGAATAGGGGCTTCCCTGGTGGCTCAGGGGTAAAGAATCCACCTGCCAGTGCAGGAGATGTAGGTTTGATCCCTGGGTCAGGAAGATCCCCTGGAGAAGGAAATGGCAATCCACTCCACTATTCTTGCCTGGGAAACCCCATAAACTGAGGAGCCTGGCGGGTTACAGTCCATGGGGTTGCAAAAAGAGTCAGACAAGACTTAGCAACTAAACAACAAGTAGCTTGGAAACATGAGGTCAGGCCCAAACCCATCTTATTGCCTGCCGCTGCTTCTCTGCTACAGGAGGCTGCTGCTTTGGAAGGCATTGCGTGGGTGAGAAAGAGACTCGAACTAAATTTCATTGGGAAAGGATGTAGTGAGGGAGGGGCTAGGAGAGAGAAAAGAGCAGGAATCTTAAGTGTGTGTATGTGAGATGGAAGGGGGAAAAAGGCGCAGATATGAATCCGTCAGGGTATGGAGGGAAATACAAGCCTTCTAACTCTCAATCAGAAATTTAAGAGATTTCTACTGGAGGCATTAGATGGACTAAGCATGGAGGAAAAACTCAAAATGAACCAGACCTAGTCTCTCCCATCAAAAAGATTATAGTCCATGTTGGGGTTGGCAAATTAACTGCCTGCCTTACTTTCAGAAATGTTTACTAAGTACTTCTATGCACCAGGAACTACTCAGGACTAGAAATACAACAGGATTTTCTTATCATTGAGGAGGTGAGTGGAGAATGCGAGGTAAGTTCAACAGGTGAATAGGAAGTTCTCCTCGAAGAGGTGACACATGAGCCAAACTTGCAAAAGTATAAGAAAAAAGTTTTCAAAAAAGCAGGCACAGAAAATAGAAGGTTTGAGATGGAATAAATGGCAACCCACTCCAGTGTTCTTGCCTGGAGAACCCCAGGGACGGGGGAGCCCGGTGGGCTGCCGTCTATGGGGTCGCACAGAGTCGGACACGACTGAAGCGACTTAGCAGCAGCATTCTCAGTGTGTTTGAGGAACAGAAAGACCAGTGTGGCTGGAGTGGAATGAATAGCAAATAAGTGGTTAGGAAATGAGATTCTAGAGGAGGGTAAGTTCTAACTTGTATGTGACCTGGCAAGCTATGGTAAAAAAAATTTGGATTTTATGCTGATTGTAGTAGGATGATTTTTGTTGGATTTCCCTTCATTTTTTTTTGCTCCAATTAACTAGTAATGATGGCTTAAATCACTGTGATGAGAAAGAATCTGAGGTCTTACAGATCAATGGGTAAGAGGTCATTGATGCCTTAATAGTATTTATCAAGTTTCTAGGATGGGGCAAAGGTAATGCTAATAATAAGTATTTGTCATCTCTGATGAGGATGGAATACTAAGTTGTATTAGTCAGGATAGTGTGGGTTATGCTGCAGTAACAGCATCACCGAAATGTCATTGGCTTAAATTTTTAAGAAATTTCTCACAAAGTTAGTACAAAACATAATTTTGAAATCCTAGCAAAGTTGTCTAGACAACCTACAGACTGGGAGAAAATATTTGCCAAAGGATGTGATTGACAAAAGATTAATTTCTAAAATACACAAACAGCTCATACAACCCAACAACAATAACAACAACAACAAAAAAAAAAACACCAAACAACTCAGTCAAAAAATGGCAGAAGGCCTAAATAAACACTTCTCCAAAGAAGACATACAGATAATCAATAGGCACATGAAAATATGCTCAGCCTCAATAATTATTCAGTTCAGTTCAGTCGCTCAGTCGTGTCCGACTCTTTGCGACCCCATGAATCGCAGCACACCAGGCCTCCCTTTCCATTACCAACTCCCGGAGTTCACTCACACTCATGTCCATCGAGTCAGTGATGCCATCCAGCCATCTCATCCTCTGTCGTCCCCTTCTCCTCCTGCCCCTAATCCCTCCCAGCATCAGAGTCTTTCCCAATTAGTCAACTTTTTGCATGAGGTGGCCAAAATACTGGAGTTTCAGCTTTAGCATCATTCCTTCCAAAGAACACCCAGGACTGATCTCCTTTAGAATAGACTGGTTGGATCTCCTTGCAGTCCAAGGGACTCTCAAGAGTCTTCTCCAACACCACAGTTCAAAAGCATCAATTCTTCGGCGCTCAGCTTTCTTCACAGTCTAACTCTCACATCCATACATGACCACTGAGCTATGGAAAAACCATAGCCTTGACTAGATGGACCTTTGTTGGCAAAGTAATGGCTCTGCTTTTGAATATGCTATCTAGGTTGGTCATAACCCTTCTTCCAAGGAGTAAGCGTCTTTTAATTTCAAGGCTGCAGTCACCATCTCCAGTGATTTTGGAGCCCGAAAAATAAAGTCTGACACTGTTTCCACTGTTTCCCTATCTATCTCCTATGAAGTGATGGGACCAGATGCCATGATCTTCGTTTTCTGAATGTTGAGCTTTAAGCCAACTTTTTCACTCTCCTCTTTCACTTTCATCAAGAGGCTTTTTAGTTCCTCTTCACTTTCTGCCACAAGGGTGGTATCATCTGCATATCTGAGGTTATTGATATTTCTCCTGGAAATCTTGATTCCAGCTTGTGCTTCTTCCATCCCAGCGTTTCTCATGATGTACTCTGCATAGAAGTTAAATAAGCAGGGTGACAATATACAGCTTTGACGTACTTCTTTTCCTATTTGGAACCAGTCTGTTGTTCTATGTCCAGTTCTAACTGTTCAGTTCAGTTCAGTTGCTCAGTCGTGTCCGACTCTTTGCGACCACATGAATCACAGCACGCCAGGCCTCCCTTTCCATCACCAACTCCCGGAGTTCACTCACACTCATGTCCATCGAGTCAGTGATGCCATCCAGCCATCTCATCCTCTGTCGTCCCCTTCTCCTCCTGCCCCCAATCCCTACCAGCATCAGTCTTTTCCAATGAGTCAACTCTTAACATGAGGTGGCCAAAGTGTTGGAGTTTCAGCTTCAGCATCATTCCCTCCAAAGAAATCCCAGGGAAATGCAAATTAAAACTACAAGGAGGTACCATCTCACACTTTCAGAATAGTCATCGATTTCTGGAGAGTATGGAAAAAAGGGAACCCTCCTACACTGTTGGTAGAAACGTAAATTTGTGCAGTCACTATGATAAACAGTTATGGAAGCTCACCAAAAGTAAAAATAGAATCACCATATGCCCAATTAGACATACGAAGGGGACATGTCATGCAAAGATGGGCACAGTAAAGGACAGAAACGGTATAGACCTAACAGAAGCAGAAGATGTTAAGAAGAGGTTGCAAGAATACACAGAAGTACTATCCAAAAAATATCTTAAAGACCCAGATATCCACAATGGTGTGATCACTCACCTAGAGCCAGACATCTTGGAGTGCAAAATCAAATGGGCCTTTGGCAGAATCACTATGAATAAAGCTAGTGGAGGTGATGGAATTCCAGTTGAGCTGTTTCAAATCCTAAAAGATGATGCTGTGAAAATACTGCACTCAATATGAAAGCAAATTTGGAAAACTCAGCAGTGGCCACAGGATTGGAAAAGGTCAGTTTTCATTCCAATCCCAAAGAAAGGCAATGCCAAAGAATGTTCAAACTACTGCACAATTGCACTAATTTCACACACTAGCAAAGTAATGCTCAAAATTCTGCAAGCTAGACTTCAACGGTATGTAAGCCAAGAACTTCCTGATGTTCAAGCTGGATTTAGAAAAGGCAGAGAAACCAGAGATCAAATTGTCCACATCCGTTTGATCATAGAAAAAGCAAGAAAATTCCAGAAAAACATCTACTTCTGCTTTATTGACTGTGCTAAAACCTTTGACTGTGTGGATCACAACAAACTGGAAAATTATTAAAGAGATGGGAATACTATACCACCTTACCTGCCTCCTGAGAAATCTGTATGCAGGTCAAGAAGCAACAGTTAGAATTGGACATGGAACAACGGACTGGTTCCAAATTGGGAAACCAGTATGTCGAGGCTGTATACTGTCACCTTGCTTATTTAACTTACATGCAGAGAACATCATGAGAAATGCTGGGTCTGGATGAAGCACAAGCTGGAATCAAGATTGCCAGGAGAAATATCAGTAACTTCAGATATGCAGATGACACCACCCTTGTGGCAGAAAGTGAAGAGGAACTAAAGAGCCTCTTGATGAAAGTGAAAGAGAGTGAAAAAGTTGGCTTAAAACTCAACCTTCAGAAAACGAAGATCATGGCATCTGGTCCCATCACTTCATGGCAAATAGATGGGGAAACAATGGAAACAGTGAGAGATTTTATTTTGGGGGGCTCCCAAATCACTGCAGATGGTGACTGCAGCCATGAAATTAAAAGACGCTTGCTCCTTGTAAGAAAAGCTATGACCAAACCAGACAGCATATTAAAAGGCAAAGACATTACTATGCCGACAAAGGTCTGTCTAGTCAAAGCTATGGTTTTTCCAGTAGTCACATATGGATGTGAGAGTTGGACCATAAAGAAGGCTGAGTGCTAAAGAATTGAACCATGGCACTGGAGAAGACTCTTGAGAGTCCCTTGGGCTTCAAGGAGTCCAACCAGTTTGACATCCAACCAGTCCATCCTAAAGGAAATCAGTCCTGAATATTCATTGGAAGGACTTATGCCGAAGCTGAAGCTCCAATACTTTGGCCACCTGATATGAAGAACTGACTCATTGGAAGATACTGATACTGGGTAAGATTGACAGCAGAAGGAGAAGGGGATGACAGAGGATGAGATGGTTGGATGGCATCACTGACTCAATGGACATGAGTTTGAGCAAGCACCGGGAGTTGGTGATGGACAGGGAAGCCTGGCATGCTGCAGTCCATGGGGTTGCAAAGAGTCAACTGATGCAATCAAAAGTTCCTAGTCTCACTTTTGGGCATATATTTGGAGAAACTATAATTCAAACAGATACACGCACCCCAATGTTCATAGCAGTATTATCTGCAATATCCAGGACATGGAAGCAACCTAAGAGTCCATCTGAAGATGAATGGATAAAGATGGATCAAGAATTCTGAAAGACAATTTAAAATTGTCTCTGCCACATGTTTGTATATGCATTCTAAAATATATACACACACAATGGAGTACTTCTCAGTCATAAAAAAGAATGAAATTGTGTCATTTGCAGCAACATGAATGGACCTAGAGATTATCATACTAAGTCAACTAAGTCAGAAAGGGATATACAAATACCATATGATAATCACTTATATGTGGAATCTAACATATGACACAAATGAAGTTACTTACAACACAGAAACAGACCCACAGACATAGAAAAGCAAACTGATGCTTACCAAAGGGGAAAGGGGCAAAGGAAGGGTATGTTAGGAGTTTGGGATTAGCAGATACAAACTACTACATATAAAGTAGCTAATGTGTTTATACATATATATATGTAACTGAATCACTTTGCTGTACCCCAGAAACTAACGTAATATTATAAATCAACTATACTTCAATAAAAAGTAAGTACAGTGTCCAAATATTAATATTTACCAAATAAATAAGGTCTTATTTTCAACACATTTGTTACACATCCCAAAAGAGTACAATTTCTCTCTGTGTCTATCTTTGTATTAAAAGAGGACTAGAAGTATATGAGGTGAGATTATTGCTGACCTTTGTCCAAATAAGGCAATGAGAATTTAACGGAAGGATATATATGGCACAAAAGGAAGTTGGAAATCTTAAAAAAAAAAAAAACATTTAATTATGAAGAATTTCAATTATAAAAATAGATAAACAGGCAGTGAGAAAAGTACCGATCACCCAGCTTCAGCAATCGTCAACTCATGGTTCATTTTATCTGTCTGCACTTCCTACTTCCTTCCTCACCACTGGAGTATTTTGAAGCAAATCCCAGACATCATGTCTTTTTATCTGTAAATATTTCAATATGTGACTCTAAAAAATGAGAGCTCTTTAAAATAACATAACCACAATACTGTTATTACATTATGGGTTATTTACAATTGTCTCCACTACATGTTTGTATATGTATTATAAAATATATACATTACTTTGGAATCAAACAACAGTCATACTTTAAAAACATATTTCTGTGATGACCTAAGTGTTTGTGAAAGTGTTAGTTGCTCAGTTACGTTGGACTCTGCAATCCCATGGACTGTAGCCCACCAGGCTCCTCTGTCCATGGAATTCTCCAGGCAAGAATACTGGAGTGGGTTGCCATTTCCTTCTCCAGGGGATCTTCCCAACCCAGGGATAGAACCCAGATCTCGAACTCAGGTCTCCCGCATTGCAGGCAGATTCTTTACCATCTGAGCCACCAGGGAAGTCCCATAAATGGGAAGGAAATCCGAAACAGAGAGGATATATGTACACCTATAGCTGATTCACTTTGCTATAGAGTAGAAACTGACACAACATTGTAAAGCAATCATACTCCAATAAAAATTAATTTAAAAACATATTAAGATGCATTAAACATAACTGGTGTCTTCAAAGATGCACACACACAAACACACACATATACACACAAACATACAGAGTGGCTTCCCGTCATCTAGGAAACGCCTGGTCCTGAGGGCAGTCTCCACTACACACCGGGTGATCTGTTCTGCCTGCAGTAGAATACCTGGCCGTCCCCATCCCAGTCTGTGGGATGGGGCTGTGGCGGGGATCTGGCTCAGGCTTATAACTGCTGAGTGGTCCAGACAGGTGGCCTTTGGAAAGGGATGCAGGTGAGGGTATCTAACCTGAGAAGCAAGAGGCAGGGCCACCAGGTGACATCCTTGGAGAAGGTCCAGGCAGCCCCTCTGGTGCCAGCCAGCTGATGCCCCAGCATCTACCACCTAAACTTTTACAGCCTTATCGGTCACTCTTGTGACCTGGGTCAATGAATTGAGATCATTCTTCCTGGCCAGTTTGGCCAGGTGTATGTGGATGAGGGCATGAGAACTCTGAATACTCAAGAACAACCAGAGGGAAAATCCGGACAGAGACTGTACCTAAGACATGGTTGGCTTTTGTTCCAGTTGTACCGAATCTGACTTCTCAGTAGCCACCAGTTCCCCTTTCCCAGGCCAGATGGGGCCATGCCAATCGGTGATGGCTGGCACTAGCAAGACCTGGCTTGCCCTGATTCAGGGTGGAAAACTTTATTTATTGTGGCTTAGCCTTGTGGAGGAGGGGGATCCCCAGGACAGGGGATCATGTATCTCCACCGACAAACCAACAAACAGCGGCATTTCCATCACCTCATCTCGTGGAGATACTCCCCAGGACTGTGATCCCCTCCACACTGTATTCACAGAGCCCCTGTGCTGGGCACAGGTGGGTGACATCGCTGGATGCACATGGAGGGTGAGCATTCGATCAGTTTCTCAGATGGGTTTCATATTTCTCACTCTTTCTATGTCTTTTGAGCTCTGTTTTCCTCTGGCTGGTCTCGCTTTCACTCTCCCCCTGCCCTCCTCACATCCTCACTGTTCATCCTCTCCCCTGTCTCCCTTCACTCCTGCCTCTCAACTGGCTCCTCCTCCTACCAGCCACATTTATGTCTTTTCTTAAAACGTCACCCTTGCGGCCACCACTTTGGTCTGCCCATCTGCCAGCGCCTCAGCTGGGTTTTGTCCCTTTCTCTTTCCCCACCCACAGAGTGTCAGCCCCTGGCCGTCTGATTTAGATCTTGCTTGTGTTTCCATTCTCATCACACGCAATCTGGAAACTCACCTTCAGAGCAGAGCGTGGCTCTGGGGTGCAGCCCTCAGGACATCCCTGTTTTATACCTCTCTCTTCCCTCAGGAGGCAGGGATGGATTTCTCTGGTCCTTTGCTGGGGAGAAAGAATGGCAGGGTGTTAGCTCATAGAAAAAACATGGTGGGCACAAAAAAATGCTACTCCGTCCCCATCTCCACAGGGGGAGAGACGGAGACCAAGAAAGTTCCATCTATGTATGGGGTAGGCACTGGGACAAGGGAGAACTCAGAATGTCTCACTGAATTCTGTGTTGTAGGAATGACATTGCCACTTAAAGAATCTGAGGATCAGAGAGGTTAAGTAACTTACCTGTAGTCACACAGCAGTGAAGCCAGTGATAGAACCTGGTGTAATGTCAAAGCCCTTGTTCATTCCACCACAATAAGGACAACTGTGGAGTGAGGAAACTGGGTAACTAGACTGCCTTTTTCTGTTTCAACATTCAAGAAAGTCTCTTACCATCCAACACCTCACCATTTGTTTCTCTCTTCCTGCCCTTTACTCATCTGCATCTCATTTCCTCTAGAAAAGTTTATGGTTGTAAACGTCTTCACCTCCTCTCCCGTCCTGCCCCATGCCTTTCTCCACCCACGTTTCGGTGATATCACCAGCACCTTGGGCAAGTCTGCAAAACCTCCCCACCAGTGAAGCTTCGAGATTCTAGTTGTCTGGAGCCAGGGCCAAAGTTGCCCTTCCCTGTGGGATGCTTACAGAGAAATTGTGCTCAGGATTTCAGCATCTGCCTTAAGTTCAATGGACACTTGGAAGCAGGCTAATACATACAGTTTGGCTGGGGGCTCATGAAGAGCCACGTCAAGCTCTCCCCAGAATTCCCAGGGACCCTTAACTCGCTGATGCACGAGCCCGCCTACAGTGCCCCAGGCAGCTTTGTTCTGCTCTTGCTGACAAGGTAGTGCCTCTGCAAGGCTGAAAATAATTTTGGAACAGGAAAAAAGATTCACCTAAATCCCACTTGGTATTAAAAGTTATTTTTGTTTTTGATACATCTTTTCAGTTTTTGATTACATGTGCTCAGATTTTTTTTTTCCCTATACTGTTTCTCATCATGGTGTACACAGTTTGATTTTCTGCTTTGTTCCCTTAGCACTTTATTCTTTCGTGGTTTTTTTCTAGACTTTTTATTTTTTATTGGAGTATATCCAATTAACAGTGCTGTGATTAGATTCAAGTGAACTGTGAAGGGACTCAGCCATACATATACGTGTATCCGTTCTCCCCCAACAGCCCCCTCCCATCCAGGCTGCCACAGAACATTGAGCAGAGCTCCTAAATACAAGTTCCAGAATTGCTATTTCCTAGCATTCCATTGATTAGATGTAGCATAATTTATTAAACTATTACCCTGCTGATGTACATGTAAGTTGCTTCCTCTGGTTGCAATTATATAAAACATTCTAATAGAGATTTTATGCCTGTTGCTTTTTGCTTTCATCACATTATTTCCTCAGAAAATTTATCAGGAATGGGAGTTCGCACTTGTTAACCGTGTGACCTTGGGCAAACTACTTAATTTCTCTAAGCCTCAATTTCCTCAAATGTTAAACAAAGCTGATATAATGCTTAATCCATAGGGTTGTGGTGGAAGACTGAATAAAATGAAGTAACATATATTCCATACATCTTAGCTAGGACTGGGCTTCCCAGGTGGCTCAGATGGTAAAGAATCTGCCTGCAGTGCAGGAGACCCTGGATTGATTCCTGGGTTGGGAAGATTCCCTGGAGAAGGGCATGGCACCCCACTCCAGTATTCTTGCCTGGAGGATCCCATGGACAGAGGGGCCTGATGGGCTACAGTCCATGGGGTCACAAAGAGCTGGACACGACTGAGCAACTAACACTAGCTAGTCCTAGCGACACTAGCTGTCACTGCTGCTGTAACTTCTTTTGACACTATTTTTTCTGTACTTTTAGACTCAGCTGACTCAGTATCATGTGGTTGAAACCTAGAATATTTTCTTAGAGGAAAACACAGCCTGATTTGCAATCATCCAACAGGTCAAATCATTTTAGAACTTCTTTCTTCATACGTACCTCTCAACCCTGCTACCTAGTCCTTACCCACATCTCCTGTCTGTTCTGAACCTGAGACTTGAGTCAAACCTCAGTCCTTACTTGATTTCTTTTAAGGCCTTCGTAGGCGTCCCGGGTGGCGCTAGAGGCATCTGCCTGCCAACACAAGAGACATAAGAGAAACAGGTTCGATCCCTGGGTTGGGAAGATCCCCCTGGAGGAGCTCATGGCAACCCACCCCAGTGTTCTTGCCTGGAGAGTCCCCATGGACAGAGGAGCCTGGTGGGCTATGCTCCATAGGGTCTCAAAGATTTGGACACGACTGAAGTGACCTAGCTGCAACAGCAAAGGCCTTTGTGGGCCCTTGACCCTCTTAATTTTGGAAACCATACTGCAGATCACATCAGACATCACCTGTCCCTCCATATCCAACAGGAACTATAAAACAGGAGCAGTAGACATGATGTGAAGTTTTGTATTAAATACTTAATAATTTTGATTTTGTGGTTTGGGTTAAGGTTTAGTGGTCCAATGAATAATGCCTTTCACTCACAGACTTAGAGAATGAATTTATGATTGACAAGAGGGAAGAATGGGGGTAAGGGATAGTTAGGGAGTTTGGGGTGGACATGTATACTCTGCTACATTTAAAATGAATAACCAAGAAGGTCCTACTGTATAGCGCATGGAACTCTGCTCAATGTTATGTGGCAGCCTGGATGGGAGCGGAGTTTGGGGAAGAATAAACATGTGTACTTGTATGACTGAGTCCCTTTGTTGTCCACCTGAAAGTATCACAGCATTGCTAGTTGGCCATACTCCAATATGAAATAAAGAGTTTAAAAGAAAAAAAAAAATCATCTAAGAAAAAATACATTCAGTAGACAGATGGAGATCAAGTCAACAGCTTTATTACTAGGAAAAGATGAAGAAACGAAAATGTTCTAAATATGCGGCCAGAGAGAGCTTTTTAATACTGCTGCCTGAAAGAAACTTGTAACATCCCTCCAAAAAACCTTCAGGCTTCCCCCATTTGCCACAGAGTGGATGAAAGCCCAGAATGGCCCCTCACCGCAGGGTCTGAAAGAAGACAAGAGGGTGGAGCTGAGTGGAGAATATTCAGGTTTTCTCCAAACTCACTGGCAAAAGAGAGAGAGGGTAAAGGATGGTCAGAGAAGCCAGGAGTATTTTTAGCTGACATTCCTCCACGTGAAAATATTGAACAACTTGCAGAAACATGGGTGGACCTAGAGAGTCGTTGACTAGGCAGCCAGCTATGTCTGTTGTGCTTTGGTTTGGTGGTTATGATTTTAAAGAACTGATTCCCTTCTATTTTTCTGTTCTCGTCTCTGAACCTCAATTTCCTCATCTGCCCTCTGCACCCACAAGGCTGCAAGGCTGCCTTGAGATATAGGCTGCCTTGAGATATAGGCTGAGATATAAGGCTGCCTTGATCCAGTGAGATATGGTGTAAGCTACAAAGCGCTGTGTAAATCTTGCTTCTTGAGCCTGACGATCACGGGTGTGAACTTTTCCTACTACCACTGAATGGCAACTCATCACAGACTTGAGCAGTTGTTGGCAAAGTTAGGGTAGTCCTTATAAGTCTGGAAAGTGGAAACATCTCACCATTGGAATGAAAGTTCCTCTTTGGTCTCCAAATAGAATTTTTAAAAATGGAAATAAAAAGTTAGAGCAAATTAAGCCAATGAACATATGAAAGGATGCTCAGTGTCACTAATCACCAGGGAAATGCAAATCAAAATAACAGTGAGATGTCACCTTAAACCTACTAAGATGGCTACCATAACAAGTGTTGGCGAGGATGTGGAGACATTGCAATCCTTATACCCTGTTGATGGGAAGGAAAGATAATGCAGCCATTATGGAAAATGGTGTGGTGGTTCCTCAAAGAACTTAAAATAGAATTACCGTCTGAACTAGAGATTCTACTCCTGATTGTAGAAACAGAAGAACTGAAAGCAAGATCTTGAAGAGATATTTGCACACCCGTGTTCATAGCAGCATCATTTACAATAGCTGAAAAGTGGAAGTAGTCCAAAAAGTCCACTTGATGAAAGGATATGCAAAATGAGGTATGTACATATAATGAGATGCTTTTTCAGTCTTAAGAAGAAAGGAAGGCTGTCATGTGCTATGATATGAATGAATTCTGAAGACATTATGCTGAGTGAAATAAACCAGTCACAAAAGGACAAATACTGTGTGATTCCACTTATGTGAGTTAACTAGAGTAGTCAGATTGATAGAAACAGAGTAGAATGGTGGTTGCCAGAGGCTGGAGGGAGGGGAAAATGGGCAGTTGTTGTTTACTAGGTAAAGAGCTTAAGTTCTGCAAGATGAAAAAAGTTCTGGAGACTGGTTATTTAACCATGTAAAGGCACTTCTTGCCTGGGAAATCCTATGGACATGGGAGCCCGCCGGGCTACAGTCCATGGGGGTCACAAGAGTCAGACATGGCTTAGCAACTAACAACAACAACAGAAGCACCAAATGCCACTGAGCTGAACATTTATAAATCAGTAAGATGGCAAAATTCATGGTAGACAGTTTTCCAGATCACTGCAGATGGTGACTGCAGCCATGAAATTAAAAGACACTTACTCCTTGGAAGGAAAGTTATGACCAACCTAGACAGCATATTGAAAAGCAGAGACATTACTTTGTCAACAAAGATCAGTCTAGTCAAGGCTATGGTTTTTCCAGTGGTCATGTATGGATGTGAGAGTTGGACTATAAAGAAAGCTGAGTGCAGAAGAATTGATGCTTTTGAACTGTGGTGTTGGAGAAGACTCTTGAGAGTCCCTTGGACTGCAAGGAGATCCAACCAGTCCATCCTAAAGGAGATCAGTACTGAATATTCATTGGAAGGACTGATGCTGAAGCTGAAACTCCAATACTTTGGCCACCTGATGTGAAGAGCTGACTCATTGGAAAAGACCCTGATGCTTGGAGGGATTGACGGCAGGAGGAGAAGGGGATGACAGAGGATGAGATAGTTGGATGGCATCACAGACTCAGTGGACATGGGTTTGGGTGGACTCTGGGAGTTGGTGATGGACAGGGAGGCCTGGCATGCTGTGGTTCATGAGGTTGCAAAGAATTGGACACGACTGAGCGTCTGAACTACTGACTGACTGACCATGATAAAACTTTTTAAATTAAAGCTTGCAGTGCTGGATGGTACAGAGTGAAATAGGCACTCACCCTCACCACATGAACAGTCGATGGGACTTCAAAAGGACTTACTTCCTGTGGATGGTGGTTTGGTAACATCTATCAAAATGAATGGCAGAAGAGGGAGGAGGGTCAGAGGAACATTATCAGGGAGGTGGTCTTTGGGACCTAAAAGAAGGGCCATTATATAATAGAACCAGGTGGGACCCCAAGAACAGTAGTAGAGTCAGTGTCCAGAGACTGCCCACCCTCTGCCTAGTGGGTGATTTTTGCAGCCAACATTAGGAAATGGAGTTAACCATCACTCTCAGTTGGGTGACCCATTCCCCTGTAAAGTCCTTTACTTGCTGTCCTCCTGGTCATCAGGTAAAGCTTTCTTACCTGCTGATCATTTTGATAGAAGTGTCATCTACCTATGCCCAAGATTTTATTAAGCCCATCCGTATCGGCTTCCTGTGTAGCTCAGTTGGTTAAGACTCTGCCTGCAATGCAAGAGACCCGGATTCAGTTCCTGGGGTGGGAAGATCCCCTGGAGAAGGAAATGGCAACCCACTCCAGTATTCTTGCCCAAGAAATCCTATGGACAGAGGAGCCTGGCAGGCTACAGTCCATGGGGTCGCAAGAGTTGGACATGAGTTAGCGGCTAAACCACCAGCCATCCATTTCAGGCACAGCTGGTTAACCAGCAAATAATCTCAACATTTTAGTGGCTTTACACAATAAAACAATATCTTTCTTATATGAGCTTCAGTGCAGATGTTCTTGGTGGGATAGCATTCCTGGGCAGTTCTCCAAGTGGTGACCCAGAGATCCAGGTTTCTTGTATCTGGTGGCTTTGCTATGCATTGAGGCAGTAGTTTCCAACCTTTTTTGGCCCCAGGGACTGGTTTCACGGGAGAGTTTTTTCACAGACCAGGAGAGTTGGGGCATGGGGGCTGGTTTCAGGATGATTCTTGTAAGAAGCATGCAACCTAGATCTCTTGCATATGCAATTCACAGTAGGGTTTGCACTCCTGTGAGACTCCAGTGCTTCCGCTGATCTGACAGGAGGAGCTCAGGCAGTGAAGCAAGCGAAGGGGAGCGGCTGTAAATACAGATAAAGCTTTGGTCTCTTGCCTGCTTGCCGCTCACCTCTTGCTGTACGGTCCAGTTCCTAAGAGGTCTGTGGCCCAGGGACTGTGGAACCCTGCCGGAAGGCCCCTGCAGGGTCTTCCACTGGAGCCTCTGCATTCAACCAGACAGCAAGATATGAGAGAGGGCAAGGAAATTGCATGGGTCATTTTAGGGGCCAGGCTTGGAAGCAGCAAACATCATTGCCACTGTCTGCCAAGAGGCAGGAAGTTCAAGGCAGGGCAACTCCAGTTCTTGTCTTTTCTCCTCTGCTCTGTGTTGACGCTGCCCTCAAAGTGGCCATCCTCACGGCTACAAGATGGCTGCCAGCTGAATCCGGGGAATCGGTTGTTCGTGTTGAAAAAGAGAGAGGGAAAAGACGTTTCTCTTTTCCACGAAGCTCTGAGCAAATCTCTCCTCACATCTCACTGATATGAAGTGGCTTAGGACTGCACAATCCTGAAACAGTCAATGACAGAGGAACTACTATGAATGGGTATAAAGTCACTGCATAATCAACACTCAAGGGAGACAGTCAACAACAGTGACTCCTGGCAGGTTTGGACCAGACTGTGGAAAATCTTCAATCTCACCCTCAGGAACCTGTATGTAAAATAGAAGACATGAGGAATCACTGACTGTTCTTCCAGCAAGGGAGTAGTCAGATCTAAGTTCAGGGCCTGATTATTTGGGTGTGTTGACTGGAAATAGCCGAGCAGAGGGGAGTGGATGAGGAAGAACCATGTGCCCATTGCCACCAAGGCTGTCTTCTCCCTGCATCAAAAGTGGCTCCCAGGAGAGCAGTAGCTCGACTCGTTCACAGCAGGTGGAGATGACATGAAGCATGAAGCCAGTGGGAGTGGAAAGGAGAGTTTTGATGGAAGAAACATTCCACGAAGAACCAACAGGATGACAGTAAACAGGGAAAGAAAGCTTTTCAATGATTCTGCAGTTGTAGATTTGGGTGATTTTAATGTGTAGGGCCATGAACAGAAATCTGGTCATCCAGGAGAGTCAGTGAGGGGATTTTGAGTCTGTAAATCACATGGATGATCTATATAAAATCATCCATTATAAAACAAAATAATGTTAATATAAAAACAAAATAAATATAAAATATAAAACAAAAACCAAAAATATAAAACAAAACCATGTTAAACATTAACAATATAAAAACAAAACAAATATTTTATAACAAAATAATGTGAATATTTTATATAAATACAAAAACAAAATAAATACAAAATATGTAAACAAAATATAAATATAAAACAATGTTAATAATAAAGCAAGAATAATTAATAATAAAATTAGCATGTATTGAGCAAGTTAATATGTGTCAATATTTCCTAATGTACTTAGTTAATATTTGCTAAGATGCCTATTGTTCTGATACACATGTATGCATCCATTTATTCCTTACAACAATCCTATTTTTATCCCCATTCAGTAGAGGAAGAGCCTGAGGACCACAGTGGTAAAAGTACACAATTGAAGGTCATGTAACTGGTAAGCAGATAAGGTAGGATCAAACTGAGTCCATCTGACTCCAGACACTCTTCTTTCAGCCATTGCAAGAGCTAATATTTAAGCATCTACTATGTGATGGTAGATGAGGATAGAGAATACCCATGGACAGAGGAATCTGGCAGGCTGCAGTCCATGGGGTCGCAGAGTCGAACACGACTGAGCAACACTGCACACACGTGATGGTACTCTCCTACAGTCTCTTTAATCCTGAGAGTCAACCTATAAACTGGATTTCATAGATGAGGACGCTGAGGCACAGAAAGGATAAGAGACTTGCCCAGAGCAACACAGCTAGTAAGTGGCAGAGGTGGGATTCAAACTGCAGCTGGCATAGCTCTAAAACATGGGTTCTTTCCATGATGCCATGAAAAAGAGAAATGTATGGCACCCCACTCCAGTACTCTTGCCTGGAAAATCCCATGGACAGAGGAGCCTGGTAGGCTGCAGTCCATGGGGTCGCTAAGAGACGACTGAGCGACTTCCCTTTCACTTTTCACTTTCATGCATTGGAGAAGGAAATGGCAACCTACTCCAGTGTTTTTGCCTGGAGAATCCCAGGGACGGGGGAGCTTGGTAGGTTGCCGTCTATGGGGTCGCACAGAGTCGAACACGACTGAAGCGACTTAGCAGCAGCATCCTGGGACTGGGTTTCCCTGGTAGCTCAGATGGTAAAGAATCTGCCTATGTGGGACACCCAGATTCAATACCTCAGTTGAGAAGATCCTCCAGAGAAGGAGATGGCTACCAAATCCAGCATTTTTGCCTGGAGAATCCAAGGACAGAGGAGCCTGGCTGGCTATAATCCATGGGGTTGCAAAGAGTTGGACACGACTAAAGCAACTTAACACATAAGTTGCTTATGTGTTAAGCACCTATCCTAGGACCACCCCTATCTTATCAATGACATTTTAAACTTCTACACTGGGGACCAAATATCACACATTTAGGGTACACCCCAGAGAAGGCAATGGCACCCCACTGCAGTACTCTTGCCTGGAAAATCCCATGGACGGAGGAGCCTGGTAGGCTGCAGTCCATGGGGTCGCAAAGAGTCGGACACAACTGAGCAACTTCGTTTCACTTTTCACTTTCATGCACTGGAGAAGGAACTGGCAACCCACTCCAGTGTTCTTGCCTGGAGAATCCCAGGGACAGGGGAAGCTGGTGGGTTTCTGTCTATGGGGTCGCACAAAGTCGGACACGACTGAGGCGACTTAGCAGCAGCAGCAGCAGCACGGTACACCCTTGTGAGTACAGGACCTGGTACGTGGATGTCCAAGACCAATAGAATTGTGAAGTCTCTGGAAATCTCTGCATAGAAAGAAAATCTTGAAGCTATGCTGGGAGGATCCTGACCAATGGAGGCATGAAGTTCAAGGAAGTTGAAGGGTGGGGTCAGACAGTCCTGAGTCCCATTGCATTTGCTGGGCAGCCTTGGGCAAATTGCTTAATTTCTGAGCTTTAATGTCCTCATCTGTAAAATGGGGATAATAATAGCAGAACCTCACTCTGGAAAACTATCTAATGAGGACTTCCTATTATAAGAGGAAGCAAGTAAACATTTGGCTCCCAGCCAGTAGAAGCAAACACTCATTACATAGTAGCAATGTTGCTATGATTGTTGTTATTGCTATTATTTCTACAAGAGAATGTGGAAGGCAAACAGCCCATGCCTCTGGGAGAAGGATTCTGCAGCTTATCTTTTACAATATTCCTGCCCCTTTGAAGCCTCCATGCAGCAGCTCCCTTGGCCTCCAAGTTTCACAGGCAGGATCTCCACAAACCTAATTGACCAAGGCCAGCTGCTGCTCCTGGAAGAAAGGAAGAGGGGAGGAGGAGGATGGGAAAGAGGAGGTAAGAGGGACTGCCTACCCAAGAACCCTTCCCTAGGCCCTTCCCAGATCCTACCAGCTCTGCAGCGTGGCCCCAGCACCGGCTCAGGCCATACTTCCTGCCCAGTCACGTGGTTTGTATTTCAAAATGTAACCAGCAGCTGTTGGCAGCTGGTTCCAGCTATGAATACCATGACCAAGAAATGAGGGAGCTGTGAGGTCAGTGCTGGCCCTGGAGCAGCTGCTTCCCTCTCCACATGGGTGGGGAGTCAGCAGATGGAGGGAACCCAGCCCTGAGAACCACCACACAGGGCGCTGGCTACCCCAGGGCGGGGATCTCAGATCTTCCAGATGGAGACCCCCTCAGTTCAGTCCGTCGGGGCTCAGACTCTGGCTTACTCACCAAGAAGCAGCAGCTTCCCTTCAGCAGCCATTGCTCCCAGAGAGTTCTGGAATCTGAGGAGTCTCCATGTGCTTAGTCACGGAACATTAGAGCCGGCAAAGCCCTTAATCCAACCGTCCCGTTTTATAGGCAAAGAAACTGAGGCCCAGAGGGGTGAACTGACTAGTCTAAGATGGCCCGATGAGTCAGCCTAGGGCTGGGGCAGGAACTCTTGCTGAAAACAGTGAGCCTGGGGCTTTTCCATTACTCAAAACCACAGAGCCTGCCCCGGCACCCTTACCTAAAAAGGGCCGGATCCTGGGGTCCAGTCGGGACCTGCGACCCCACACTTTTGAAAAAAAGGCTTGCTGAGCACAGATGTTGGGCAAACGTACTGGCAAAGAAAAATGTATTTTGACCGGGAAACACACTCACCCTCCAGTGCAAAATGGAGAAGAATCGAATTCCCCAAGCAGAAGTCCTCCTACGGATGAGCAGCACCTGCACACACGTGTGGACACACAGAAAAAAGACTGGAAGGAAAAGTAAAACAGACTTACTTCTGGAAGGCAGGGCTGTGAATGTTCTTCATGTGTCTCTTGTCTTATCCGCATTTTTCTATTTTCTTACTGCGAGAGTGTTTATTTCTATTACAACAGCATTAAAAGGATACACAATAAACAGCCAAGTGCCCAGGTCCCCAGTCATCCACATTCAGTCAGGCTTGGCTTGTGGAAGATTCCAGAACAGGCTGCACCTATTGCACAAGGTGGGGCCGTTTTCTTCTCTGGGGAAGACTAAGCAAGCTCGGGCCTGAGGGCAGCAGGCATGGTGTGGCTCTGCTCAGCTGGAGCAGCAGCTCTGGCTCAGGGCACCCCTGGGTCCTCTGGTGTGCACCAGGGAGGGAGGGCCAGCTCCAGACCCCAGCCTCTCAGCTGGCTCTGCAGCGCACGTGCCGAAGGCCTCACGCGTGGAAAATGATCTGGCCTTTGTCTGGCTCTTCCCCACTCTCCAGAGCCAGACAAAGGCCAGATGGCCTCTGGGAAACTCTCCCAGTCTCAGCCACACCTTCCAGGAAACCTCATGGCAGTTTTGTCTTGTAGACACGCATCTCTCACTCACATTCTGTTGCCACTTGCCCACTACAACACCAATGTCCTGAAGACCAAGCCACCTTTCTGAGTTAGCCCGTGAGGGAGCCCTCCCAACCTCCATCTTGCTGAGTACAGCTCAGGTAGTGGTGGGCCTCCTCACAAGTACCACGGAGCTCAGAGACCATTTTGTTTAGACAGAACACTGTCCCTGTGCCACGTGCCAAGTCAGGACTATGGTGCTCGCCCATGGCCCTGGCTGGGCCCCTACCTTCTTGTTGCTGTTGTTCAGTCCCTAAGTCATGTCCGATCGTTTGAGACCCCACGGGCTGCAGCAAGCCAGGCTTCCCCGTCCTTCACTCTCTCCCAGAGTTTGCTCAGATTCATGTGCATTGAGTCAGTGATGCCATCCAACCATCTCATCCTCGGTCGTCCCCTTTTCCTCCTGCCCCCAATCCCTCCCAGCATCAGAGTCTTTTCCGCAAGTCAGCTCTTCTCATCAGGTGGCCAAAGTATTGGAGCTTCAGCTTCAGCATCAGTCTTTAGATATCAGCTGATTGGTGCTTCCTCAAAGGGCCCAAGTACCAGAGGAAATGCCCTCATACACTGAAGGGGCACCTCCACGAGGACAGCTTCTCTTGTTCCGTAAAGGGTGGGTCTTACCACGTCTCCACATGGTGGTGGCAAACCCAGAAGGCACCTAAGCAACCAAGTCTGAGAGCATGGGCTCAGCCTGTTTCCTGGGCCTGTTAGGAAGTTCCCAGAGTCTCAGCTACCTCTCTTGTAAAATGAGTCTCAGTGGTGCTGACAGCCTTCACTCATTCTCGGCCTCTCTACCTATGTGGTCAGCACACTGCCCTCGGGTACCCGCACACTGCTTGTTTTTGTGTGGCCTTCAAGCCAAGAATGGTTTCTACATCTTCAAATGGCTGGAAAAAATAAAAAGAAGAGTGCTATTTCATAATAGATGAAAATTATATGAAATTCAAATGGCAGTGTTCATAAATAAAGCTTTATGGGAACACAGCCACGCACTTTTATTTGCGTCTTTCCTGTGGCTGCTTTTGAGCTCCGACGGCAGAGATTGAGTAGTTACAACAGAGAACAGATGGCCCGCAAAGACTGTTTACTATCTGACCCTGGCCCTGAAAAGAAAAAGGTTTGCCAATCCCTGATCTGACCAGTGTGGTACACAGAAGAATGTGAACAAGTATTCCTCTCTTCCCATCATCTTTTTAATACTCCCCACCGGGTACCTCTGGTCCTGTCCCAAAGAAAAGGAATATTGCTGTTTGGGCAGGATGATGGAGGGGGCACTCTCCTCACTGTGGATCTTCAGGCTTGAAGTTGGAAGATCAGGTTACAGAGACTGGATCTTCATTCTGCCACCAACTGGCTATGTGACCCAGGGAAAGTCACTTCACCTCTCTGAGCCTCAGTTTCCCTCACCTGTAAAGTGGGATGATGATAACAGCTGATGCTTACATTACTGCTTGCCGTGTGTCAGAGGCTGCTGCGTGGTGCCAATCACATAGACCACTTCTTTAATGCTGACAGTTCTGTGAACAGGTACAATTGTCACCCCATTTGTGGGCAAGGAGAGTGGAGGCAACGGGAAGGTAGGTGAGCCACCCAGGCTCTGCAGCCAATCAGGAGCGGGGCCCAGAGACTGTGTGTGGGCGACAAACAGCTGCACCACTTGGGTGCTCCAGTAACCCTTATAAGCCTTCAGGCTTCACACCCATCCTGGGAGATGCAGCTGAGATAAGGAACCTGCATGCTTTTCTCAACAAGTTCTAAGATGACATAAACATTTATCTTGAAAGAAAATGAAGGGAAAAACATTTCCAAATCTCTCGCCAATGGTGGCATGTCAGAGACTGTGGGAGCATCTTGGATAGAAGGAGATGTTCACGCCTACCTGGGTGGTTCTAGTTCCTACCTCCACTGGGAGGAAGCAACCGGCTCTGCTCCCCAAGCCAGAGCGCTGAGCTATTGAGACCTGTTCCCAGCCCAGCCTTGATTGATAAACAGGAGTCACCTTTCTCCTCGGGTGATGGGGACGCTGTGGCACCTTTCTCACCCTGCTTGGGTCTCCACCCAGCCACTGCTCCCTGCCCCGATCTGGCGGGATCTCAGAGAAGGAACAGCCCCGGTTTCTCAGCTGTGAGTGCTGCGGAGGACGCACCTATTCTGTGGAAGCCTCCCCAGCTCTCCTTCCCACCCGGGCCCCAGCCCTCCCTCTGACCTCTCACTCCCGCATTAGCACTGGGGAGGAGTGGCAAGGGCTGGGCAGGCTGTGTCTTGCCTTTTTGTCCAATTGATCCACGTGAAGGCTCTGGCTTGGCTGGGAGGGTGGGGAGCTGGCACTGAAAATACAGCACGTGTGCTAAAGGGTTAATCCCTTGAGCTCCACAGTTAAAATTCCTCTACCACTTCCTGGCTGTGGGACCTTGAGCAACTTACTTAACCTTTCTATGCCTGTCTTCTGAAGAGCAAAAGGGAAGATTCAATGACCTGCAAAGAGCTTGTGACAGTGCCTGGCATATATGAAGTGCTCAACAAACATGGGCTATGGTTATTTCTTTCTCTCTCAGCAACTTCTTCAGGATAAGGTACCTCAAGGATGCTACAAAGGGTTTTTTCCACATGCTTTCACAATGGGCTGTGCCATAATGCATCCTGATTCATCCAGTATATGTAGAGGACTTACAGTTGCCAGGCACTGTTCAGATCTGGAGAATGCAAGGGCCTTCCCTCGTGGCTCAGATGGTAAAGAATCTGCCTGCAATGCAGAAGACCTGGGTTCGATCCCTAGGTCAGGAAGATCCCCTGGAGAAGGGGATGGCAACCCAGTCCAGTATTCTTGCCATGGACAGAGGAACCTGGCGGGCTGCAGTCCATGGGGTCGCAAAGAGTCGGACATGACTGAGCGACTAAGCACGCACACAGTGTGAGGGGAGGGAGGCGGGAGACATGCATGGGTAGAACACTGCAGCGGGGGTTGATGCTTTGAGACCCATGGGCCCTGGAGAGGGATCCTCTAAGGCTGGTGAACCTGAGACAGGGGAGGAGACAAGGGGCAGAGAAGACCTGTCAGAGGAGATAAACTTGAACTGCGTCCAGAGTCCTGGGAAGGCCTCGCAGGAGCCAGGTGAGCATCGCAGACCAGGGAACGGTGTGGAGAGGCACAGCTCAGCACGCCCCATCCACAGTTATCTCTGTGAGCCTCTGTGGAGACCCAGCTTAGAGCCTGATCTTAAGGACCAGGTGTGCTCCAGGGGGAAGTGTGAAAGTTCCTCTTAGCGACTAACAGTAAGGCCATGGCTGCCAGGTGTGGACAGGACAGGGGAGACACCCAGAGCCATGGCTGGGAGAGAAGAGAGGAAAAGGGAAAGTGCCAGGAGACTCAGGGCTGTTCCATCCCAAGGCTGCTCTGAGCGGCTCCCCCTGAACCCTGCTCACAGCCTTGGAGGCTCAGCAGGAATTGAGAGCCAAAAGGGACGGAAGAGAAGAAGGCCAACTTTCTCAGGCCCCATGTGAAGGGAAGAGAACCAGCTGGGTTGATGGGGGAGAAGAGGGCGAACTCGTCCAGGGAGGGGCCATCCTGGCAGGCTGAGGCCAGGAAAGCCATCCTGGAGTCTCTGACCGTGGGCTGTCTCAACCCTGCCGTGACCGACTGTGGCCCCAGCGCATCTGCCCTCCTTTTCCAATCCTCCGGCTCACCTGAGCCAGGCTTTCAGCTCAGCCCTGCTCAACACGGGCACTCATGGGCATCCGCACCTGACCTGGATAGGAGAGAAGCAGACACTCTGCACCGTAGGCCAGTGTCTGCCGCCAACCTGCCGTGTGGCCCTGGGCAAGTGCCCACCCTCTCTGCTTTCTGTTTCCTTATCCTTACGTTGGGACCATGCATTTCCTTTTCCTCCAGGTTTGCTGGGAGGAATTAGTGTGATGTGAAAAAACACTCAAATGCTTTACGTGGGAATGGTTGTGTCTTTGAGGTCTTCTCTGAAGGTGAGTGTCAGGGAGGGCAATCCAGTTCCCTGTCGCATCCAGTGCAGAGCATGTCAGGCCCGCTGGCAGCTGGTTCTGCCCCGGATGGGGAGAAGTTGGGGGGAATTCAGCCTTCAGCAGGTCTCCTCACCTGCTCCAGCCTTGTGGTCACTGAAACTGCCAGAGTGGTGAGAGCTCCAGAGACAAACCCAAAACCCATGAAGGCTGCAATACAGCGCCTGCTTCCCTCACCTACTCCAGCCCCCAGGACAGGTTGCTGGAATCACCTCCCCGGTAGCTACTGTGGCTTCTTCCTGATGAATACAAGTCCACTTCAGCCTGATGAGGCAGAGGTTTGAGCCAAAAGCTACATTTCTCATGACTCTGGCATCTGGAGTAGCTATGGGACACAGCTTTGGCCAAAAAGATACGACGGTACTGGACTGAGACTCTGGAAACCTCCCAACAGGTTCCTCTGACATGTTGCCATCTGATCTTCCGCTACATACTGCCTGGGATGGGGAACCACTGCCTAGAATTTTAAAAGCCATTTTGCAACCACGAGGACATAATCCATATGCTGAGAATGGCTGAGCAAGAGCCCTGATGTCATCTTTGACCTGTCATGTAACTCTGGACCACCTGCTTCTGGAAATAATAAGTTCTTAATTGTTAAAGCCACCGTTTTCCCCCTTCCTGGGAAGAGGTTAAGGTGAGGAGATGGAGTCAGTTATTTACAGTCAAGCACAATTATAAATATAAATATTATAAAAAGCACAATTCGTGCTTTCCTCCAAAGACTAGGTCATCACTACCTTGAGCATCATCTGGGATCCCACAAAAGACTTACCACACTGCTCTGTAAGAGTCAGTTATTCATCCACTCTGCCTATCAGGTGCAGGCTCAGAGAAGGCAGAGTGCACATTCTGTGTTGATCACAGCTGCATCCCCAGGGCATGACAGTTTCTGGCAAACATTAGCTTCTTCATGTGTCTTTTTGAATCAATGAATAGAAGTACACTTTAAAAATCTAATTCCAGGAGATGTAGCTAACTTGCCTTAGACCCAAGAACCATCATCTCTGGCCAATTTTGAAACCTCTGTTGGCGCATGTTTGAAAAAGTCAGGTTTTAGCATGGTTTGCCTAAAATACCCCAAGCTTTGTAAATAACCCTCTCAGCTCCCAAAGAACCACTGCCTTTTCCTAACCACCCACAGCTCATCATGGCTGCCCTTAACTTGCCACTACATGACCCAGAAGGCAGCTCATGCAACCTCGCCTGCACATTCTGATGCCGAGTGCTCATCATAACTGAGAAAGGGCACACCCCACAACATATGGATAGCTTGCTTGAATATACATAAATGTGTGTAGGGAAACAGTCACCAGCATATCTGTCTGGTCATCTTCCTATCCTAAACATCTCAGATATATTTAGACTTGTACAATTACTTTCTTTAAGACCTCCAGAAGGTTCTAACGGTCTCCTCCTCTTCTTTCCTTTATTGTGACTTTCTCCTCCAAACCTGCTATTTTCACCATGTCCTCAAAACATTCACTCTTTTTCTGTATTCAAGTTATCTAACTTGGGGATCCAGCTATATAACTTTTTTGTTTGCCTTTTTTTTGGAAATGCATGCGAGGTCCTATATAACTAACGGGAATGCAAAGTTCATATGTTTTCTACAAACTTGCAATTCATTTGTTCCAGATATTTGATGACAGTCCCTTGAAGAAAATCATAATGATGCCACAGGACTGCCCGCTAAAAGCCCCCTCAGGTTCTTCTTTCTGGGTTCACACCCTCCCATGAAGTTTGAAGAGGGCCACACAACCTGAGATCCTTACTCTTCTTCGTCATCCACCTGCTGAATGGAGTGGACTCTAAGGACCTAGAGGAGGATGGAGCCGCAAGATGGAAGGAGCTGGGTCTCTTGAGCGGCTGCATGAATCAGAGACCTGCGGATCTTGCACTAGGCTGTTGCAAGAATAAGAAATAAATGTTATGGCACTGGTGCTTTGGAAGTGTATCTGCTATAGCATCCAGCATTGTTTCAGGTTACTCTTTACTTCTCTATCGCCTTTTTTAGTCTCTTTATTCTAAAATGCTATCCCAGTTTGATTTGCATTAGTTATTTACAATCCATGACTATAGTGAATGTGGGCCTTTAGATCAATGGTTCCCAAACTTGGCTGTGCAACAGAAGTAACTGAGAAGCTTTAAAAATTTTCCAGGGCTCAGGTCTCACCCCCAGAGGTTGTGATTCAATTGGTCAGTGGTGGAACCTGTCTTTGCTATTTTGAAAGAGCATCCCAGGTGATACTGAGGGCAACCAGAATTAAAAGCCATCATTTTAGAGCAAATGTTCTCCACATTGGGCATGCACCCACGTGAGAGACTTGTTCAAATACATATTTCTGGTTCCCATTCCCAGAGTTTCTGATTCAGTTGAGTCCCAGGTACAGTCTGGGAATTTTCATTTGTAATACATTCCTAAATGAGGCTGATACTGTTGCTTCTGGGACCACACTCTGCGAACTCTTGGTCCGGACTTTTTATTTATTTATTTATTTATTTTTGGTTTGTTTTTTTGTTTTTGTTTTTGTTTTATTTTAAATTTTTATTTTTACTTTATTTTACTTTACAATACAATCACTGGTGTCATCCCTGGAAAATGCTAACCACTCAATAGTTGAGCACATAACTGAGTTGAAATGAAGATGTTTGTGCTGTGCTTTGTCACTCAGTCGTGTCTGACTCTTTGTGACTCCATGGAGCCCGTCAGGCTCCTCTGTCCATGGGGATTCTCCAGGCAAGAATACTGGAGTGGGTTGCCACACCCTCCTCCAGGGGATCTTCCCAACCCAGGGATCAAACCCCGGTCTCCTGCATTGCAGGCAGACGCTTTAACCTCTGAGCTACCAGGGAAGTCCATCAATACTAAAGTGGGTCGCCTAGCCCATTCCCTCTCCAGGGGATCTTCCCAACCCAGGAATTGAACCAGGATCTCCTGCATTGCAGGAGGATTCCTTACCAGTTGAGCTACCAGGGAAGCCCAAAGATGTGTAGGCCTTTATACTCGATGACTCTACTTGCTTTGTTTTTCAATAGATTCAGATTGAGTTTGCTTAGCTGTGCAATTCAACCAAGACACTCACTCTGTAGGAACAGGAAGCGGGGAGATTGTTTGGGTGAGAAGGAATTGAATACTTGGCTTTGAGCTGGCATGTGGAAGCAAATATTTATCTAGTATCGTGTGTAACCGTGGCACTGTGTCGACCTCTCCCTCTTTTATCTTCAGGGAAGGGAGATTTCCGAGAGAGAGAGGGACTTCTAGACTGACTGTAAGCAGTAGATATCAGTGAGATGGAGGCAGGAGGGTCTCTCAGTGAGCTGCAATCATACACACAAGCACACACACACACTGGATTTATAGGGGAAGTGGGAGAATTGGATTTGATACATCAAGGAGGCACAAAATTAATGATGGAATGATGTCATAACGTCCTCGTTTCCAGGTATTGATGCCCCCTGTGTATTTTCCTCCTGTTGAATGTGAGCTGGACTTAGTCACTTGCTTCAGTGAACAGAATATAGTAAAAGTGATGGCTGCCACGTCTAAGATTAGATTACAAAGATTCTGGCTTCTGTCTTGCAGGCTTTATCTCGCTGTCTGTTTGCTTGTCCTGATGGAGTCCAGCTGCTGAGTTGTGAGCCGCTCTCTGATGAGGTCCACATGGCAAGAAACTGATGTCTCCGGCCAACAGCCAGCCAGGACCTGAAGCCTGCCGGCAGTCGTGTGAGTGAGTGACTCCTCCTCTCAACACTTGAGCAGATGACATCCCTGGCTTTATCTTGATTGCACCTTGTGAGCAACCCTAAGTCAGAGGTACCCCACTAAACCATGCTTATATTCTGGACCCACCAAGAAACTGGGATATAATGTTTGTTGTTTTAAAATAAGTATAGGGATAACTTGTAATAGATAGCTAATTTGTAATAGACAGCTAATAATTTGCAGTAGATACCCAGTCAGCTCTTTCTGGACGACAGGGTATATGGAAACACTAGTGAATTCTGTATTTGAGCCCCAGGTTATATGTTTGTTCTTATAAAATGAGTTCCATACTTGGAATCAAGATTGTGTGGAACACCATGGTAATAGGTAAAGCTCTTTACAGATTCCTAAATGATAGTGATGGCAAAACCATTCTGGGTACAGAAAGCAAATTCTATAAATGAAATGGGTATCTTTTCCCATGAGGACAAAACCTGGCCTTCTCCATAATAAAAGGGGTCCAATGTAATTATCGTGCAGCCAGGTAGCTGTCAGTCCCGTGAGGAATGGTCCCACTTTAGAGGCTTATATCAGCTCCCTTTGTCTTGGTAGGGTGGTCTTAGCGGTGGTGATAGCTCAAGAAGCTTTGGTAAGGGAACATCTATGTTGGACCCGTTATGCCAGCTCCCCCTGCTGCCATGACCACTCTGCCTATGGAGCAAGCACAGGGTCATCTGGAAAAAGGACAGACATTCCTCAGACAGACTGTCTTGTCCATTTGCTTATTTGGAACCTTGTCTGCAGTAGCCCTTGGTGAGTATATTCACAGGACACAGATGTCTTTACCCTTTGTACCCATTCCCATAGATCCACCTCTCCCCAGACCCCCTTGTCACCAGTCTTCTAATCTGGCAAGAGCCAAAGTCTCTGCACTGCCCAAAGTTATACCTACTTGGATTTTCCATCACCACTATCTTTTGGGGCCACCCCTGAGCAGGCCTATAAGGAGTGCCATCTGCTTCTTGTTGGTGCCAGGATACTGGGTAGATCCACCTATACATCTGGCCTGTCATCATCTTTTCTTCTTTAGCTGTGAGAAACTTCTGTGGAGCCATACATTTGGCTGCAAGGAGAAAGAGTAAGGGCCATGGGGGTCTGAGCCATTTGCTTAGACAAGGCATTGCGTCTTCCAGACCACTGAGGCTTGCTGCTTTTCTTTCTGCATTCTCAGTGGGATGTTCAAACTTCTCAGTGGGATGTTTTAATTTATTTTTTTCTGTGAACACTCTTTAGGATCTCCAGAGGTAGCCAGCCTGCACTACAGTCCAAACAATCACCACTGTCACCAGAGCAGCTCAAAAGGGCAGTCACTGACCTCAAATCATCATCTCCTCCCTGTGTATTCCAGTCCACCCCCTGCCCCAACTGGCAATGATTTGAGTAATTGTTAGGACACTGCAAGACATAATAATCAGTTCCCCCCCACCCCCAGCCTCAGCACACACACACATACACCGGATACATACACCTGTACTTATTAAGTGTAATAAGTACACTTAATAAGTGTACTTATTAAGTACACTTATATGTGTACTTAATAAATGTATCAGCAGCCCAGTCCCAGAATCTCATTTTGAGGGTCTGTGTCTGATACCATTTACTGTAAGTGTCCTGGCAGGAAACAAAGGATGCTCTAACAAAGGGGATTGAAGAGAATGGAATGAAGACACTATAGACAAATGTGTGGCTGGGGTAGTGAAGCTCTCTGGGGTTGGCAAGTAAAGAAGCTGCCACCACCCCTAGGTCTAAAGAGGAGAAGAATGGAATAGCTCCCAGACCCCAGTGGGGTCTCTCTGGCTGTAAGGGGTAGCTGGCTTCCATTGGGAGCACAGCCATTGCCAACCCGAGGCCTGGCAGGGAGGTAGCTGGGGAAATAATCACCCTGGCCCCTCTCTCCTTGAACTTGTCTGCCATTGGCCAACTGATGAGAAGTCAGAAGGCGAGAGAGACATGAATGAAGCTTGTACATATCAGCCTCCAGGGTCACAGAAGCATGGGGAGAATGGTGGCTGTGGACCTGGAAGGGCACACAGAGGCCACTTGGCGCAAATCTAGTCCCACCGCTGATAAGCTATTCCTCCCAAGAAGGTAGGAAGGGAGCTGGCTTAAAGGTTAGGAGGCTCCCGCCATCTCTGCCAAGTCCTCAGTTTCCTCATCTGTTAAAGGACACATCAGATTCGTTTCCATACTTACCAAGCTACATACTTATCCGTACCTGCAGGGCTGAGGGCACAGACCAGGGAGTATTAGGGATGAATAAAGCCATGGGGTGATGTGGGTCAGGATTTTTGCTTGAAGATTTCAAAATAATTATTTCTTTAAAAATCCAGCATGAAACAGAATACAATGTCCCAATAAGTTGTTGAAATAAAATTAATTTCAGGAGGTTACACTGAAGTGACACCTCCATTCCTTGCTGGGGGACATGCATCACTCATAGCAGCCACTGAGTGGGATTTGGTGGAGAAACTTGGGAAGCGCCAGATGATTCCAGAAAGCTCCTCCACACCTGACATTCAGAGCTTCTTGGATTAAACTTCTCCGGGCTCCTGAGTTTCATTCCCTGAGAACCTGAATTCATTTTTCAAATAGCCCTGAAGAGTAAAGCTCTCCTTGGTATGAAGGTATGAAGTGCTCTCAAAAGTGTGCCTGAGTCTCTGAGACACCTCAAAACATCGCCCCTCACAGCCGCACCCAGAACTATCTGGGAGGAGTGCGGTGTTGCTCTCTGTTGACCTCCTCACAATGGGCTGTACCCTGAAGGGCTGCTGGGTTCCCAGAGGGTTGAGGACTAGGCTAAAACGCATGCAGAGTGAAAAGCAAAAGGATGCTGGCAGCTTGGAGTATCAGAGAGGGATTAAGAAAGGGAAGAAGTAGGGATAAGAGGTGGGAGCAGAGCAGAGCTTGGCAGTGGGTAGAGGGAGTGTGAAAGTAACCACGGAGGTGTGGGGGACTTATCTTAGGACTCACACTGAATTTCACTGTTGTGGCAATAAAGCAAAAGCAAATAGACCCAACTCCAACTGGGCTACCATTATCTATTGGCTCTGTGTTAGGCACTGTGCTAAGAAATAATGAAGACACTCAGATCAAGAGAGATGAGTCCATGGACTTGGACGGCACTTACATTCTAGGTGGGGGAGAAAAAAGAAAAGCAAGGAAGCAGACTGATTCATCAACTCAGATACCGATGGGTGCTGAGGGTACAGGAGGCTACAGGAAGAGCAGGACCTGGCAAGCTCTCCCTGACAAGGGCCAGATGGTAGACAGCTTCAGCCTTATGGACCGTGTGTCCTCTGTTGCTGCCACACACACACAGTCCTCAACTCTGGTGATGCAACACAAAGGCATCCGTAGGCAACCTGTGAATAAATAGGTGTGAACAGATTTGACCCTTGGACTATAAGTTGCCAAGCCCTGGGATGGGCGCAAGCTTGGCGAGGGGGCCAGGTGGGAAGGCAGATAGAGGATGTTAAGCCAGGCACCCTGAGAACCTGAACGATGAGAAAGGACCAGTCATGGGTGGCCTGGGAGAAGAGCATTCCAGATAGAAGGATGAACACGTGCGAACACCTCGGAATACAGAATGTCCCAAGGGTGAAATGAAGGCCACTGCATCTGGAGTATATTAAACAAGAGTGGGAAAAGAAAAGTTATGACCAACCTAGATGGCATATTCAAAAGCAGAGACATTACTTTGCCGACTAAGGTCCGTCTAGTCAAGGCTATGGTTTTTCCACTGGTCATGTATGGATGTGAGAGTTGGATGGTGAAGAAGGCTGAGCGCCGAAGAATTGATGTTTTTGAACTGTGGTGCTGGAAAAGACTCTTGAGAGTCCCTTGGACTGCAAGGAGATCCAACCAGTCCATTCTGAAGGAGATCAGCCCTGGGATTTCTTTGGAAGGAATGATGCTAAAGCTGAAACTCCAGTACTTTGGACACCTCATGCGAAGAGTTGACTCATTGGAAAAAACTCTGATGCTGGGAGGGATTGGGGGCAGGAGGAGAAAGGGACGACAGAGGATGAGATGGCTGGATGGCATCACGGACTCGATGGACGTGAGTCTGAGTGAACTCTGGGAGATGGTGATGAACAGGGAGGCCTGGTGTGCTGCGATTCATGGGGTCGCAAAGAGTCGGACACTACTGAGCGACTGAACTGAACTGAACTGATGTCACCAAGATAGGGTGCCACCAAGTCTGGAGTTTTTCTACTTATGACAGGAAGCTACTGGAAGGTTTTAAACAGAGTGATGAGTAGAAAGTCTTGTTTGTTGTCAGAGAGAGGAAGGAAAAGAGAAATTCCTTACTACAAAGCACCTGGCCATGGATTGACTCATAGAAGTAGCTAATACCTTTTTAGAATTGGTTGCTAAAGCACTGTGCCTCCAAAGGGTCATCAAATCCTAAAATAGAAAGTAGTTTAGGTTTCCCTATAGCTCAGACAGTAAAGAATCTGCCTTCAATGCAGGAGACCCAGGGTTGATCCCTGGGTCAGGAAGATCCTCTGGAGAAGGAAATGCCAATCCACTCCAGTATTCTTGCCTGGAGAATCTCATGAAGAGAGGAGCCTGTGGGCTACAGTCCACGGGGTCACAAAGAGTCGGACACTACGTTCAGAGCAACTAACACACACGTAGACACAAGCTGGCATATCTCCCACATTTTACAGGTAAGTGTATTGAAACCCAGAGAGATTGGTTGCTTTGCTCAAGATCACTCAGTAAGTTGGCTGCAGAGCTGGGACTGGAACCCGGAGAGAGAAGCTTGGCCTGATAATAAAGCAGTCATTGTGGCAATGGCAGCATGACTCTGGATCCAGTAAGATGATGTCACTTGGCCACATTGGCGCACCCAGCCTCACAGGGACTCAATGCGAGGGTTCCAGGGAGAAAAGCCTGGGAACAAAAGAGTTCCAGGGGCAAGGGACCGAGCAGCGGCCTTGAGTGGACAGAGGAAATCTTGGGCATGCCCATTCTCCCAGTGGCTGTTGGCTGAAGAATCCTGAGCATGGGACTCCACTGGAAGAGGCCAGAGGTGGACAGGAGGACAACAGCAGGCACCAAACGGAAACAAGGGCTTCTTTCTGAGAACATCTGATAGAGCCCCAAGAAAGGTCAGAAACACTCGAGGAATATTTCAAGGAAAGCTGAAGCATGTAACAGCAGGTGAGACCAGTGAAATGCGATTTATTGCCGTCAGCAGCTCCCATTTTTGCCACCCTGTCTGGTGTGCTCTCAGGAAACATAAGTCACGTTTCAGAGTTACCTGAGAATATATGGACCCATATCCTAGTCCATTCAGCAAATATACCAGCACCAAATTAAGTATCTACCTACTGCCTCCAACACATTGGTTGTTCTTGGAGCTGGTACACCTACTGTCAATGACCCCAGATCCATGCCAAAGGCAAGCTTTGGCAACCTAGTGCATGGCCCTGGGCAGAATGGTGAGAGATGGAAGGTCACACCTCTCGTGTGAAATACAGCACAGCTGGGGAGCAGTGGGTGGAGGGTGTGGGTTCAGGATTTTGAAGTCAGATCTCAGGATATGGGGCTCCTCCCCAAGCAGGGAGGTGGGTCTCATCGGGTCAAGACAGGGCAGCATTCAGCCTTCCTCTCCTTCCTGGGCAAGGGCCTCTGTCCCTCCTCTTGCACAGCAAAGTTGCTTTTCTCTTTCTAGGGGATTAAAAAGTGCTATGAAATGTACTTTCCAATTTTAGGGCTCTCGCCCAGGCTCTATTTCTAGTGACCAACTGGAAAAATATCTCTCATTCTGCATGTACATATTTGAAATCTGGCCAGTAGCTTCTGAGTCCACTCCTTGGACGGGGTTGTATAAGACAGAATCAGTCCCAAACAATGTCTTCAGGAGAATGTCAGCCTGCATTTTGCAGAGAAGACGTGAACCTCCGTGGCATCAACCCTGCTACCTTCAGCCATGGGGAAATTTGAAAAGAGTTTTGTTTCAAAGATTCATCAACAGCCTTGTGGCTTTCTGCTGAGGAAGATACTGAGATTTAGGGATGTATAAGTAAGAAAAGTTGAAGTTCCAAAGAAAAAGAGCCACAGTCCTTTCACCACTTTCTCTCAATGGGTTCCATTTCTAACAGGAATTATGGACCAGGATCAGCGAGGGGCTTGGTGCTTTACTGTGAATAAAACTGCACATGAGGTGAGCTGAGTGGGCCTGAATTAGCCTCACCAGATAGGAGCTAAGTGCAGAAGAGAACCATGGAAACCAACATCAATTGAAACATCAGGTGGTCCTCACAGTGGGACTGTGCCCAGTGCAGTGAAAGGGGATCAGCTCCATTGGTCCAATAGGACAGTAACGAAGCTGGCTGCATTTGATGTGGCTGGGGAATGCTTTTGGAGGGTCTAAGGCCTGACATTTTAAACTGGAACACCTATGCTTGCTCCTTGGAAGAAAAGCAATGACAAACCTAGACAGCATATTAAAAGCAGAGACATCACTTTGGCAACAAATGTCTGTATAGTCAAAGCTATGGTTTTTCCAGGAGTCATGTATGGATGTGAGAGTTGGACCATAAAGAAGGCTGAGTGTCAAAGAAATTATGCTTTTGAATGGTGGTGTTGGAGAAGACTCTTGAAAGTACCTTGGGCTGCAATGAGATCAAACCAGTCAATCCTAAAGGAAATCAATCCTGAATTTTCATTGGAAGGACTGATGCTAAAGCTGAAGCTCCACCTGATTTGAAGAGCTGACTCATTAGAAAAGACCCTGATGTTGGGAAAGATTGATGGCAGGAGGAGAAGAGGACAGCAGAGGATGAGATGGTTGGATGGCATCACTGACTCAATGGGCATGAGTTGAGCAAGCTCTGGGAGATGGTGAAGGACAGGAAAGCCTGGCGTGCTGCAGTCCATGGGGTTGCAGAGTCGGACACAACTGAGCAACTGAACAACTCTTGCAACCCCATTGTCTATAGCCTGCCAGGCTTCATTGTCCATGGGATTTTCTAGGCAAGAATACTGGAGTGGGTTGCCATTCCTTTCTCCAGAGGATCTTCCTAACCCAAGGGATTGAAACAGCATCTCTTGCATTGCAGGCAAATTCTTTACTACTGAGCCACCAGGGAGGCTCAGACACTCATGCACGTGTGTGTGCTGTCACTTCAGTTCATGTCGGACTCTGCGACCCTCTGGACTGTAGCCAGCCAGGCTCCTCTGCCCATGGGATTCTTCAGGCAAGAATACTGGAGTGGGTTGCCATGCCCTCCTCCAGGGGATCTTCCAGATGCAGGGATCGAACCCACATCTCTTACGTCTCCTGCATTGGCAGGCAGGATCTTTCCATTGCCACCTGGAAAGCCCACAGACACTCATACAAGACCTCAACTTGGCAGAAAGCCTCTGAGGATGCGGACTTAAGGAAGCCAAATTTTGGCAGCGTTCTAACAGAGACACCGATTTCCATATACAGCAGTGGTGGAGCCTCGGTACCCAGTTCCCCATGTACTCAGAGCGAGCAACTCTGTCTGGCAGCTGTGATGTCTGTGTTTAAGGTTGACGCTACTTGGGGATTCACTGGGGCAGCCCCAGAGAGGTGGTTTGGGCATATTTCCTCTATGGGGAGAACTCGACTCTCTGTTTTGCCTACAAAATCCACAGTTGCTCCTCACTTCCTGTTCTGCCTGAGCTACTAAGAACCGGCTCTGTGTTTCCAGCCAAGAACCGTAACTGCTCCACATGGAGGCAAACACGAGAGCCACAGCACTCTTAGAAATAAACAGGAGATGCCAAAGAAATTTCACACCGTATTGGGTACTTCAGGCTAAATCTTTTTTTTTTACACTTTTTGGTTATTAGGGGCATTTTGGTAGAAATGTTTGAAAATCCCTGGCCTCAGAAATAAGCCTGGATTAAAAAAGAAAGAAATGAAGATAGGAAGGAGGCAGGACAAAAGGGAAAAAGGCACAGAAAGGCACCCCAAAGAAATATTAGTGCACGTAACTGCCTGCCTGAAAAAGGCTGAGACAGGGCTTCCCTGGTGGCCAGTGGGTAAGAATCCACCTGCCAGTGCAGGGGACACAGATTCAATCCCTGGTCCAGGAAGATCCCGCATGCCACAGAACAAATAAGCCCCGGCACCACAGCTACTGAGCCAGCACTCTAGAGCCCATGAGCTGCAACCAGGGAGTCGAAGCACCGCAGCTACTGAAGCCTGCCTGCCTAGAGCCTGCACACCTCAACAAAGAGGAGCCCCCACTCGCCACAACAAGAGAAAGCCTGTGCGCAGCAGTGAAGACCCAGTGTGGTCAAAAATAAATAAATAAATAAATCCTTATTAAAAAAAAAAAAGACAGACATGCATCATCTCATGTGACCCTTGTGTCAATTTTGTGACGGTCCCATCTTACAGATATGAAAGTTGAGGCTGCAGCAGAGATGACGGGACTTGTGCAAGCATGTGCAGTGGAAGGCAGCAGGGGCCAGTGTTGAAGCCAAGCTGTCTCTCCAAGTCCTGTGCTCCTCCACCTCGTCCCACAGTGGGTACCTGCTCTGTGTTCCTGTTCAGTAAAGAAGGGGAAGCTCAGAATGCAAGAACCAGAGGGCGTCTTTCCCACCTCCCTATCGAACTACTCAGTATCCCTTCTCCTTAAAGTTTATTCCCACCACCCCATCCAGGCCAGGGGACCCAGTGGGGCAGTATTACAGGGGGTTTCAGCTGGGCCTGCAGCTTCTGGTGTTGAAACCCTTCCACTGGGCGGCAGGCGCTGTCCACAGCCGGGTGAACACAACCAGGAGCACTGTTGGCTTGGGTTCAGCAGCTTCTTGTCTTCCTCCCTTGCCCAGCCCTCTCATTACTCAGTGTCACAATGGCCAGGGCCTCGCAAACACACTGGGCTTTGTCTGCAGAGACACAAGTCAATGGAGCCTACAAATGGGAGTGGAGCTGCTGAGAAAACAGCACCTCCTTTGGGGATCATGAGAACCCAACATGGCCTGTGTTTGCAGGGCAACTTGAGGCCAGGCTGGGGGACGGCTGATGGGAGATCCAAGCTTATGGGGGGTCTGCACTCAGAGCTGCTGTCCACGGGGAGCTAGAGCCCAGTACTGCTTGTGAGTAGCAATGAGAAGACAGAAAGGGGATGATGGTGGGTGATGCTCCCAAAGAGTCCGGAACTTAATTGCTAATAATCATAACTGTCATTTATTGAGCACTAACTATATGTCAGGCATTCCTGAGCGCTTTACAAACTTGTTCTATCTTCACTAAACCCCCCAAGATAAGTACTATTCTTATCCCTGTTTTTCAAATGAAGACCCTGAGGGTTAAGGCATTTGACCAAAGTCACACCAGTAGAGAAGGCAGAACACAGATGTGAGAACAGGTCCTGCAGATGACAAAAGCCAAATTTTATTAAGTCTTTGTTAAATACTCAGCCTTTTGGGTTCTACATGGCTCACAAAATGAACAGACCTTCAGGAACAGGGCGAGTGGTGAATTAAAAATCTTTTGTCTCTCCATAGTTGTCCAGTATGGGCTCCGATTCAGCCTGGATTCCCCAGGGGAGCTACTGACAAGTCTCCACGGTGTTCATTAAATGCCCATTGGGAGCACTGCCCAGCCCTGTCCAGGACCTGCAGGCTTGCCAAGCCTGTCAGCAGATTAACCGCATTCAAAGTAGATAAATACAAGAAACCTGACTGTTTGGATTGTCTTTGTTTCCTTGTCCCTGTGATGCCAAGTCAGGATGGGTTAGTACTAGATCAGCGCTTCTTTTCAAAGTTGGGTCATGGTCTCCTCACCCCCCAAACCCTTTATCACTCTGCTGGAGATGGTGGAGTCTTTTCGTCACTGTATGACTTTCCCTCCATGCTCTGTTCTACCCATTCCTGTCCTGAGGATTATGTTTCTCACTTACAGAGGAGGAGTAAAAGAGATACAGAGGAAATATCCTGCTCCTTTGTGAACAAAGAATGCCAACTTAGAACCACCTTCCTTAGTATCAGTACAGCTCTTTGTCACTCAGCCAAGGCAGGAAGAGGCAGTGAGAGATGAATTTCACATATGATACATGCAAGAAGCCTAGTTTATGGATCTTTGAGAAAATGGTTCTGTGGAGCCAAGACTTAAAACTAGTTCACTGGGGTTGCAACTATGCGGCCAAAGCAGATATTGCCAGTCAATCACGGCACTCCTCTGAATCAGGATCTGGACTCTCAAATGCCTCAAGAGTGTGTTCCAGGCAGCCATTACCAATCAGAGCACATAAGATAAAACCTATTTTTAAATGTGAACCAGTCTATGGACTCTTCGTGGGTAGGACCCCACCTTATAAAAGCATTTGTCTCTCCGCAGATGACACCACCCTTATGGCAGAAAATGAAGAGGAACTAAAAAGCCTCTTGATGAAAGTGAAAGAGGAGAGTGGAAAAGTTGGCTTAAAGCTCAACATTCAGAAAATAAAGATTATGGCATCTGGTCCCATCACTTCATGGGAAATAGATGGGGAAACAGTGGAAACAGTCTCAGACTTTCTTTTTGGGGGGCTTCAAAATCACTGCAGATGGTGACTGCAGCCATGAAATTAAAAGACACTTACTCCTTGGAAGAAAAGTTAGGACCAACCTAGATAGCATATTGAAAAGCAGAGACATTACTTTGCCAACAAAGGTCCGTCTAGTCAAGGCTATGGTTTTTCCACTGGTCATGTATGGATGTGAGAGTTGGACTGTGAAGAAAGCTGAGCACTGAAGAATTGATGCTTTGGAACTGTGGTGTTGGAGAAGACTCTTGAGAGTCCCTTGGACTGCAAGGAGATCCAACCAGTCCATCCTAAAGGAGATCAGTCCTGGGTGTTCATTGGAAGGGCTGATGCTGAAGCTGAAACTCCAATACTTTGGCCACCTCATGCGAAGAGCTGACTCATTGGAAAAGACCCTGATGCTGGGAGGGATTGGGAGCAGGAGGAGAAGGGGACAACAGAAGATGAGATGGCTGGATGGCATTACTGACTCGACGGACATGAGTCTGAGTGAACTCTGGGAGTTGGTGATGAACAGGGAGGCCTGGCGTGCTGCAATTCATGGGGTCGCAAAGAGTCAGACACAACTGAGCGACTGAACTGAACTGAATATAACCTAACACAGCGTGATCTGGATAGCCCTCAACGTTTGTTGAACACATAGTGAATGAAATAATGGGTTAATGTAACTGTTTAGACAGATGTGACTCAGTCATCTTCTGGGTACCCTATCTTTGCTCTTATCTTTTACTAAGGTGCTGGAACCTCCTGGGTACCAAATTGTGCTTTGTTCACATGTTCTTCCCAGGTTGCTTTAGCTTTATAAGTTTCTACACTGATCCCGAAGCTGGGAAGCTGTACCCTCAACCAAAAAAGTCAAACAAGAATTCATCGACCCTAAGTCAGCAGACCCATTAGAATAACAGAACCTGGTGGATTCTCTCAGCCTCTGATGATTAATGTCATTGTTTCCAGACCAAGTTTCTCTCCCTGACTTGTTCATCCCTCGAGATGAACTCTCTTCTGGGAGGTATCTTATGCAAATAGCCTTCTAATGGACCTGTCTCATCAGCTTCCCAGTTTCTTAGTCACAGCTGAATTCCAACAGTGGACACAGCTTATCCCTAGTCTATCAAACTCCCTCTTTGCCCCTATATGTGGCAAACAGTGTTTAGCAGCTAGTTATTGCTATGTAACAGAACCCTTTCAATATTTAATGGCTTAAAATAACAAACATTCCTTGTTTCTCACAAGTCTACAGGTCAGCTGGGTGGTTTTGCTGGTCTGTGTTGGGCTTGGTTAATGTTGGCTGGACTCACTTATGTGCCTCTGACCAGTTTGCTAGGTGACTGAGATAGTTCAACTAGGATGGCCGTGGCTGGAAGACCTCGCTCCCTTTCAGGTGTCTGTGGTTTACTTCCAACAGATTTGCCTGGCATAGTCTCATGATAAGGGCCATGGTCAAATAGGGACAAACAGAAATGTAGCATTTAGACAAGAAGAGGATGTACCTTTCACTAGTGGGATACATTTGAAACAGTGCCTAGTGTGTGATCCTGACCCCTTATATGAGGGGAAAAGTTTCAAATCAGTGGCAATCATACTTCAGATGAATATCTTGAATACAAAGGCCTCCATCAAAATATTTTCTGGTGGTGAACAGGCTTTGGCCTTGCCCAATCTACCAAGTTTTCATCAAGGAACTCAGCAGTTGAAACAAAAATCAAGGCTTCCCTGGATAGTCCAAGCTGGTTTTAAGGTCCACAGAAGGTCTCCTTTTCGTCTTGAAAAGTACTTCTTTTGTAGCCACGCTGACACAGACACTGGCTTCCTGTCATTCCCCATCTTTTGGCCAAGCTTGTAGCTCAAGGCGGGCCATTCCCACACTTGCTTAGATTTCTACGGCAGCTGTCGTCATCTGGTGGTTTTGATGATATAGGTGTCAAGAGTGGGAGTGAGGGTTCGTTTTTTGTTCTTCTGATCTGGTTTTAGAAAACATACAGAAAGTCCAGACCGCACATGTCTTCCTAAAAGTTTAATTCCCTTCACTCTCATTATGGAATAGTTGAGTCCTGTTGAGGATTAAATCATCTTCATGGGCTTGGCTGAAAGGCCCTGAGAAGATGATTAAATGCAGCAAGATTGCAAGTTGGCAATCTCTCTTTGAATATCATCTCAAATGGTGAGATCTGAAAAAAGAGCGGTTCTTGTCTTGACTTTTTGGTGAGGTCTTTGCTTCAAGGATGAGCAGCAAGATGTTTAAATCTTCTACTCCTTGTGTGAGCAGGCACATGCCAAAACCCTATTCCTTATATCCTCTACCCATAAAAAGACTCTGAGCTAGTTCTCATCACCTTTCCCATTAATCCTGGATGTTAATTCATAATTCTTCTCTACTCAACATTCCAGGTAACCACTCCAACTGATAAGAGCTGATAACTAAGATGGAAAAGATTTACCACCTGAATATGGATGGACTAAAGATTTCAAAGTAGAAATGAATATAACAGGCTCTTATGAGTTGAATTTTGTCTACCCCCACAGAGTATGAATTGTGAAGGCCACAATTCATACATTGAAGTCCTGCCCCTCAGAATGGGACTTCCTTTGGAAACAGGGTTATTGCAGATGTAATTAGTTAATGTGAGATTATACAGTTAAAAATGAGGCTATGCTGAGGTATATGACCCAAGTCAATAAGACTGGTGTCATTATAAAAAAGAAATTTGGACATAGATGCACTTGGGAGAACACCAGAAGATCATGAAGACAGAACTGTATGAGCCAAGGAATGTCAAAGATTTCCAGCAAACCTCCAGAAACTAAGCAAGAGGCATGAAACAGACTATTCCAGTTTTCAGAAAGAACCATCTTGCTAACACCTTGATCTCAGACCCCAGTCTCCAGAACCGTGAGACAATACATTTGTGTTATTTAGACAACTCAGTCTGTGGTACTTTGTTACAGAAGACCTAGAAATCCAACACAAGGTCAGAGAGAATCTTGCCTATGATTATTTCTAGGAGGTTCAAAGAGACAGGAAATTTTAAAACAGAAAGGCAACTTGGAGACCAAATAGACAATTTTTCTTCTCCCAGCCACAAATCCCTTTTGCAAATAAAGAAACCGAAGCCCAGAGAAATTACGAGATGTGACTAAAGTCACAGAGCCAGCTGGTCAGAGCCAAGATTCCATATTAGGTCTTTTGATTGTCACTTTCCCAGGTGGCTCAGTGGATAGCCACCTGAATGTAGGAGATGCTGGAGACACAGGTTCAGTCCCTGGGTTGGGAAGATCCCCTGAAGAAGGAGATGGCGACCCACTCCAGTATTCTTGCCTGGAGAATCCCATGAACAGAGGAGCCTGGTGGGCTACAGCCCATGGGGTTACAAAGAGTCGGACATGACTGAAGCAACTAAGTACACCCCCATGCCATATTTCCAGGCACACTTTGGTCATTTGCGTACATCTGTATCTCTTCTAATCTACCATGATACCTTGAAAGCAAGGTCTATATGCCTGGAATCTGCCATGCTTTCTCACATAAAACAAACCCTCAATAATATTTGCCAGTAATAGTTCATATATCCAGGGTCTTCCACAGGGTTATCTCCATGTTGACCCAAGAAATGGTGCTTTTCCAAAAGCAATTCCTGTGCTAGAGAGAGAACACAAAGGCTCAAATGTGTCCAGGCTCAAAATGTGTCAAGCTGTGGACAGCAACTCCCAATGGCCTGTAAGTCATCAAGCCTTGTTCACAAGTAGACCGAGGTTCCACTTGTTCAGTCTGGGCCAAGTAGCCTTCTCCTGACAACATGGTGCTCTGAGTGGAGTGAGCCACGAAGACCTTCCAGCTGCCCATGAGCTCTTAGCCAGCTCCCTTCAGCAGCTATAGATTTATCTCTCTTCCCTAGCTGAAGGTCTCACATGCTTCCTAGAGGCAGAGACCATCTTTTTTCTCTACATCTTCCATGTTGCCCAGGGCCCAGGGTTCAGCTCGTATCATGGCAGATACCCAATGAATGGTGTCAGCATGGACCAGCCAGCCTCCTATGCCATCAGCTATCTGTTGAGCGCAAGAAGAGGAAAATTTACAAGATGTTATTTTGCTAAAAATATACCTCTAAGGGGAATCTCCTTTCCAAAGCTGGAAGAGCATTGAAAGAAATCATTAGCATGAGACTTTTCAACACTTAACATGTCTGTCTGGATTTAGAGAACAAAAATTCAGTCAGTTTAGTCTCTGTAGGAAAATCTCCCACAAGGCAGATTTATGATGCAAATTTTACATTGTGCTTGTTTCACCATAATAAACAAATGCTTGCAAAAAATAGATTTAGTCAATTCTAAAAATCATGATTATTTTGAGTATATTAAATTCATCAAATATGTTAGATACGTTTAGGAGGTGACTTCATATTTCTCACATCTCACTTCCACAATTTTGGTATTTTTATGGTTGACATGGGTTCTGAGGAACAGAATATAATTTGTTTTTCACTGAGCTGATGGGAAATCAGGATTGGCTTGTATGTGCTTTGTTGATTACAGCTGTTCAAGACCTGCTTGGATCAAAAGGAGGGAGTTGCTAAAGTCCATTTGGTCTGGCTACATAAACTGTGGGGCTCAAGTATGAAAGGAGAAGGCAGCAGGGAAGTCAGTCGTCAAGTCCCACTGCATGCCACCTCAACCCACAGTGTCCCCCTCAAAGGATTATAACCCCCAGCACACACTGGGTACACCGATGCGAATGACTGAGAGGCTCCCACCCAGTCAAATGCACTGTGGCACTGCCAGCCTCGGGAAGGGACAGCACTGCCATGCTCCCCCCCAAGATGCCATGGGGTGCCGCCCAGCCACCACCCTGCCTGCATCTGCTTCTACCGGAAGCTGGGATAGTGAGCTGAGCTCCATCGTCCCAACAGACTTCACTCAGAAAATACAAACTCAAAGTCAAATTAAGACTTGTAAGATGGCAGTGTTAGGACATTAAACCCCAAGCGAGTCCTCTGAGCATGAATCGATGGCACCAGTCACTCAGCCATGAGTCCGGCCCCACCAGGGACAGTTGCATAGGCACTCAGTTTTTCCTATGGGCCTTAACAGATGTGCTGGTCTCATGTTGAGAGTGTAACGCTGGGTTGCATGCTATATGAGCTAAACTAGACTGTAAGACCTTTGAAGGTCAGAGATTCTCTGATTTCTCTTTCTCCCAAAGCACTTAGAAGGTTTTGACACACTAACCAATAGCACATAAATCACATAGTGTAAGTCACAAACTGAAACGCTGGAAATACAATATTCCGGGGCACATACGGGGAGTTGAATTACAACTTTCATCACAGCAAGGTGACTGTGGAGCCCCCATTCCTGAATAAGGAGCCCACCAGCATGGGAGGTAGAAGGGTGGAAGCTATCACTTAAAGGTGCAACATGGGAAAGAGGGTTGGGGAGGAAGGTTTCTGAGAAAGACACTGTTTGCTGGCTCTGAGCCTTAGCTCACATCATTGATACATATACATCACAAAGCAATTCGATTCTCTGGGGAGAATTAGGCAATGATGTGCACTTGGAAACTATAAGGAAAATGGAGCCACGCCTTAAATGTTGTGGTTAAAAGCTGGAAACCACAACCTCTCAGCTCCTTATTATTGAGACTTCTTAATAGCAAAATTCCTTCCTGACTCTGTGCATAATTGCCTGCAAGAGGGAGCAGGAGATGAGGTCCCTCCATCCTGCAAGGCTCAGATGCCAATCCGATTGATTCACAGGCTCCCTGCTGTTTGAAACTGTCCTGCCAAGTGGCTGCTGGGAGAAGTCATGAAGCCAGCGGATGAAAATAGCCCTGCCTGCTGGGAGAAAGAGGATCTCCAGCGCTCTTTTCTCACCCTGTAACAAATACTGACGAAGCATTTTTGCATCTCTGCCAGTTGCTATGGAGACCGTGAGGGGAACACATGTAAATAGTCCGCCTGTGAGAGACATGCTAAGGTCCTCCAATGCAATGTGGAGTCTTCTAGACTTTTCTCTTTCTGGCTGAGAGCTGCAGTTTGCAGCTACATCAGTAAGCTCTGTGGTTTCAGGCCTCAGACTCGTGAGACTCCTGTTTAAGGAACTTGTCTACCAGGAGCGAGAGGGAAACACCCCATGTCTGGGTGAGATCTTCATTTGAAACACTTTCCTAATACATTTATGTTAGCAGAAAGTTCCTCCACCTTCTCATCTGTAAAGCGGGAGAGATAAAGCCCCCCTCGTGGGTGGAAGGCTGAGAAGGGACACAAGCTTTATAAAGATGAAAGCACCAGGTACGTCTGCTGCTGCTGCTGCTGCTGCTAAGTCGCTTCAGTCGTGTCCGAGTCTGTGCGACCCCATAGACACGTCTAGCAGCATGAATTAACGGAATTACCGTGATTACCGTATATTCCTAAAGACTTGTCAAATCCAAACATAGTCTCATTTAGGCATTGGCATGTACAAACGGGGCCAGCTCATCATCAGAGCTAGCGGTTAGAAGGCATTGTTCCTTCTCAAAGCTTGGTGTGGATGTCCCCATGCTATCACTTAGTCCTGCTAAAGACAGGCTAGTTCAGAAGAGGAATCTAGGTCTCGGGGCCTGGCTCCTGCCAGGGCCTCCGTGGTGATCAACAGCCTCATCCACAGCCTTTCATCCACGCGAGAGCAGAGTAGCTCAGCCGCCAATTTCTTCCGCCCCTTGAGAAAACCCAGGTGTTTTCTTACAACACAAATACACGCCCAGGGCTCAGAAAAGCCAGCAGATCCAGGAGCAGGATCCAAGCCCGCAGATCCTCCTCCTCAGAGAGGCACGGAGGAGGACCAGAGAGTAGGTGTGGGCAAGCTCTGGTTTGAATTCCAAAAGCAGCCCCTCGAATTCCAGCTCCTGCGTGGGAGGAGGGGCGGGGCCTAGGGCGAGGGCGTTGTCCTCAGTGACCGTCTGCTGCCGCCCACGCCCCCGCGTCTCAGCCGGGTCTGTTCTCTGCTATCTCCTTGGTAACCCCACGTGGTGCTGTGGTGACGAGAGGAAACAGCGCAAACAGAATCAGTCAGCGGTGGGGAACTAGGCTTGCTGCTTCTTCCACCCAGCTCCCTCTCCATTCCAGAGTTCTAGATGCCGGTTCCTGATTCAAGTCACACGCCAATGCTGGCCTTCAAAAGCAGCAGCCTAGTCCACGTGTGTCAATGAGGAGGATCCCGGACAGGCTGAACCTGCGGGCTCCAACCATCTCAGCCCAAATGCGGCAGGCTGCTGGGGAGCAGAACTCACCAGGCAGGACTCTGAGGGGAGGGTGGCCGGCCAGGGGTAAAGGGGAGCATGGACAGGGAGCTGGAGCAGGGCAGAGGTCAGCCGGCTGAAGAATTCCCCAAATTCTTTTCCCTTGGCACTCCACACTCCAAATCTCCCATCTTAAAGAAAAATATAATGTATGTATAGATAGATAAAATATACATATAAAATAATGTATGTATTATATATGTGTGTATGTAAAATATATATAATATACATGGTTATTAGAACTTCTATGAAGTTGAGGAGGGGGGATTAATAGTATATTGCGGGGTTTTTTTTGTTGTGTGTGTGTGTTTGTGTTTGCTTTGCTAGGAAAGGGAGGAGAATTAAAAGGTGTGACAAAGGGAAATTATGATAGTGATGATATCAAATAGGAATGAGCCAAGAATTCGTTTATTCATTCAGGAAATATTGAGTGAACGTCCATTACATACAAGGTCCTGTTTTAGATGTTGGGGATAGGGCAGTAAATAAAACAGGCAGAAATTCCTGACTTCATGGCACTTACATTCAAGTGGGAGAGGCAGGAAATAAAAATGACAGATTTGTTTTTTCAAATGACAAAATTACAACAAAACGTGATGAATATGTAAAACGTATCATACACACACACAGAGACATAAAGCAGGGTGAGGACCAGGAACCTGGATGGAAGCTGCAGTTCAGGAGGGAAAACCAAGGGAGTCCTCACTGCAGAATCAGTTCTGAGTCAAGTAGTGGCAGGCGAGGAGGACTTGAGGTGGGCTGGTATCTGGGCAAAGAGCATCCTGAGACCAATCAGGAGGCTGCCCGTGCCTGGAGCCGCGTGAGGGTGATGGGGTTGGGGGGAGGAGAGGGCGTGAGGCTGGAGTGTGATGCGTCAGATCAGATGGGGCTTTGGGGGCTGCTGAAAAGGTTTAGGCTTTTCCTCCAAGTGAAATGAGGAGACATGGGAAGGTCTTCAGCAGAGAAGTGGTGTGACTTGCTTTCTGTTTAAGGATTGCTGTGGCTGCTTCATGGGGAGTTAGATGGAGGGTGGAGAAGGGCTGGTACTCTGAATCTGACATCTGGTCTCACTCTATTAAAAAGTGGAACTGGCAAGTGTTGGGGAGGTTCGAGATAAGTTCCCAAACTTCCTCTTACATGATCAGGAGGATGGAGAAAAGCTGGAAATGGGATGCTTTGGGTGTGATTCAGTGTTAATGAAAGGTGTTCCCACACAACCTAAAATCATCTTTGCTATCACTGGTAGATTATCTCCCATCCCTTGGAAAATGTGATCTAGAGAAAAACCATCAGTTCCCCATATGTGGATGCTGTAATTTATCCAGCCCCTGGGGGTTCTTGGCAGGAAGCTGCTATTCAGATAATAACTTAGAGATACTAAGTCTGACACCGCCCCCATCCCTTCACGGTTAACTCCATATCTTGGACTAAAATTCAAAAAGTAAAACATTGTATTCAAGTGCAGCGGGGTCACTGAGTGATTCACACACACTCAGAGGTGCCAATGCATGCAGCTCCTTTGTTTTCCATAACTCATCAAATCTTCCTTGTATCTCCCTGCCCCTGTGTAATGTAGAGGAAGAGACAACTTACATGATCAGCAGGAATATCTTGGCTTCTTCTGGAGTCCCTGAGGTTAGCACTTGGGTCTTTGGTTGGTGGCGGTATCATTACCATGTGACCACGGGTATGGGAATCCGCATGGTGACCTCTGGTCTTGAGGGGCATCCCTGCGTTTAGGTGTTGGGCCCTGTGCCAATGTCCCTTAGGTGTTCCCAGTCTAGTTTGTTTGTTGACAAGCAATGGACACACTTACCCATGGGACATGGTAAGTGCCTCTATGAATCAAATCACGATTTCAAGGGCCCCCACTTTCCAACTTCAGGTCTCTTGAGTTTCCAGTGACCCATCTTGAACCTTGCTGACCTTCACCAGGGCACCTGGGCAGACAGGGATATAGCACATTGCTGTTTACCAAGGTCCCTCCATTCGCTGATAATACACTGTCCCACTCCAGCCACGTTAGTCGTGGTGCCAGACACACGATGGGATTCTCCTGGTTGCGTTCAGCCTCTTCTACTCTGTGTGTGGGAAAGTAGGTCACTTGCTCTAAGATTTTTTAGTCCCTGCATACGGGAGCCTGGTGGGCCACCATCTATGGGGTTGCACAGAATCGGACCCGACCAACATGACTTAGCAGCAGCAGCAGCATACCTTTCTGAATGTTTTCATAGTTCTCTCCCCATAAAAGCATTGACCCCAAGGAAGAGGCAAGCAAGACTCTGATGTGTGAGAGTCTTATCTTGTCTCCACTTCTCTTCTCACTCCTGTGCTCTGCGGGACAGTGAGTATGCCCTTCCCCCCTCTTCTTTTCGGGTAAGAATGTACCATAGTGATATCTTTTTCCTTGCTAAAGTGGTGTCAGTTCCACCCACTTTCCTGGGGCCACGATGGTTGTGCAGAGTGCACCCTCAATCAGTTCAGTCGCTCAGTCGTGTCCGACTCTTTGTGACCCCATGGACTGCAGCATGCCAGGCTTCCCTGTCCATCACCAACTCCCCAGAGCTTGCTCAAACTTGGGAAGCCAATACTGAGACAGAATTAAGATTGCAAGAGTTTTGAGTGACACTTGTGAAGATAAAAGAGAGAGAAAGTAGGGTTGGACAGGGACAGCCTCAGACCGTGACGCAGATCTGAGTCATTTTGGCCAACCGAGTGAGGGATTTCAGAGCAAAGGTTGCTCATCAGAGGAGTCCCATGTTGAAGAGAATCAGCCAGGTCTGGTACCTGCTCTGTGTTCAATCATTGGCTAGGGGACTGCCCCAGGAAGAGCATGACCCTGGCTGTAAAGGTGCGGTGGATCTTAAGGCATCGATAGCTGGAGGCTCTAAGCTAACAGCATCTTTTACAATGGACCGCAAAGTTCTTTCTGGAAAGGAGACCCAGATGAACACCTCTAATACTGCCACAGCAGAGGTAAGGTTGCTAGAGAAATGACTGATGGGGCAAATAATGAAATTCATATCAGATTGATATTTTCTACATGTTTTACATATTACCCAAGTCATCACTGAGCACAATCTTAGCCCACATCCTCTTCACTGCAGGTGAGGTTTAATCCACTGTGACCACAGCATGAAGCAAGTAACACAGATTTGACTGTTCTCAAACCTTTCCTAAGAACCTCTTCACACAACAAGGGGCTGGCCTAATGCTTTAAAACCATGAGCATGGCCCTTACAGGGCCCTCCGCTTTTAATCTAAGAGGCTTTGTGTAAATTTTAAAAACACATCCATTTTAACTCAACAGTTGGTACCAGCACGTGCCAAGTTGTTCCTCTAAACCCAAGTCCTCTGCTAAGACAACGATCTGCATGCTGCCAGGGAAATTTCAGTGGTTTGTTGATAGCAAACTAACAGTGATAGAGAGCTACAAATCTCTAACAAGGAAAGCTCCTATGAGTCAGAGGCCAATCACCTAACTGTCTGTTCACCAGATTTCCTTCCTGTGAGTCACTTTAAAAAGCTTGACTTCTTCTTTCTCAGTTTTCAGCCCTTTTCTTGTTTAATCAATGAGAGTTGAATCCATGTTAGAATTACTGGAAGTGCTGAGATGCAACTGGCCCTCTCTCTTAGACAGTCCGTGGAAAGGAAGTGGTAGAGAGGAGATGGAAGGATGTAGGAAAGAAGTCTAAATGTGACCAGAGCAGGGAGGCAAAAAAGATTGGAGGAGAAACCAAAAGACTAGAAATTCTTGCTATCCCAGGAGTCAAAATATTGCTTGGTTTAGTCATAATTTATCACAATGACGGCCAGTTTCCTGGAAGTAATGTTGTCGGAAAAACTGTACAACTCGTGTTGAATTTGAATTTCAAATAATGAGTCAATTTTTAGCATAAACATGTCCAGTGAAATAATTCAGACATGCTTATATTGAATTTATTTTTTTTCTGAAATTCAAATTGAACTCAACATCCTATACTTTTATTTGCTAAATCTGGCAACCCAATCCAGGAGACATTTCTGTCTCATCACGTTGGGTTGACGAGGGTGATAGCTCCTTGTTGAAGGGGAAATGGAGAGTACAGACCATGGTCCTACTTTCTGGCAGAAAGATTCAGATGATTTGGACTTGAAATCCTTCCCTCTGGGTTACCTCTGCCTTCCCAGCTCTGCTCCACACTGAGTACTTGAAACTGACCACTGGTTCAAACCCACCTGCAGGTCACTGAAACTGGACTTGCTGTTTTTGACGTGGTATCTTCTATGGCTAAAGGTAAGCTTGGATCCCACAGCCTATCGAACCTTATTCTTGCCTTAATCACCACCATGTCTGATCAATAGGACTGAGCTTTTGCCTTGGCTTCTGTCTGTATCTAAGGTCCTAAACTTCAAACTATTCAGTTGTGGTTTTGACATCCTGCCTAGACCATGGGTTACTTCTAAGCCCATGCCTCAGGTGTGTCTTCAAGCCAAACACATCACCTGGGATCACAGTGCTGACTCCAAGCCTTGCCCTCTTGTAGTACAGGGATTGCCAAACATTTCCTGTACAGGGCCAGATAGAACATATTTTTACTTTGTAAACCTCGAGTCTCTTTCATTACTCGATTCTGCTAGTGTAGCAGCAGCAGCATGAACAAATATGTGTTCCCATAAAGTTTTGTTTATAAAGACAGGCCCATGGGGCAGATTTGGCATACGAATTGTAGTTTGCTGACCCCTGTTCTAGAACATCCTGTGATCTTGCTCTTCCTGCCCCCAGAGTCTCCACTTATATCTATATGGATGCTGACCTATTATAGCTCATGGGAGCCTTTGCTACCAGAGAGGACTGTGATCGATGCTCCAGACTCCAGTCCTGTTTCACAGTCTTAATGCCCTAGTCTTGGGCCTGGCAGGTCCCAGCTTTATTCTCTTTCCCTCTGTCAGCCTCTGGGGTCCCAGCATGTCTAGAGAATGAGTGCACACAAGTGAGCCAACATCTGCTTTTGTTTCCACACGGCAGCCAGGATCCACTTTCCTTTTTTCCATAAACACTATCTTAGTTCAAGATTTTGTTGCCAACACCTTAGATGGGTTCTGCTGGGGTCCAGCCCTGGTGGATCCAGGGTGATTCGAAGGTGGGGACGGAGTCGGCGTCTTTGGAAAAATACATATTTAATCACAGATATAGAGAGATTAGAAATGGATAGTGTAGTAGGAAGATTAGTGGAGAAAAAGAGGCTGAATAACTTGGATTACGTGGAATAGCATCCATGCTCCAGATGGGAATTCAGCCAGAAAAACGGGAGCAAGAAAGAAGCGACATGGGGGAATCAGTCTTTCCGGAAACTGATCCGATGTCTGTATTTTTGGGTTAGCTTATATACCTTTTGTTACACATAGGGATGAATACAGAGTCACGCGGGGTCAGCAGTCCTGACCTTTATCAAAATCAGGTGCTTCACATAAATGTATAAAAAAGGTACATCATCTTCTGGCCATGAGTGAGACCTGCTGACATTTTATGATCCTTTCTTTCTGATAACCAAAAAACTTATTTCTTCCAAGGGTGTTTTTTCTTAAACAAGACACCACCCTCCAAATAAAGTTACATTCCTATAGGGTGAGGGTGTAGTGAGTTACAATCAAGAAAGGAATTTATTTAACCCAAGGTTAACATGATTAGTCTTAAAGGTTAATACTTATTTCTCCTATATGCTTAAAGGTTAATACTTATTTCTTCCTATATGCTAGTTATATTCATTATAAGGGTAGGGAACATGGAGATTTTGCAGCAAACATTAGCCCAACAAATGAAAATCCTTTCACCAGTGCTCCCCTTAAGATCTATTTAGTCTTAAGATATGATAAAGTTACATTTTTACATAGCAAGGACACAGTGATTTATAACAAAGTACAGTGATCTATTACAAAAGAGAAAATCCATTAACTCAAAAAGTCTAGTATTGCTAACATCAAACTACTATATTTCCTTTTCTATATTCCAAATACATTGATTAATATGTTCCCAGGAGCCTAAGGATATGGAGGCCTGGCGGCAATCATTGACTCAACAAGAAGAAAAAGCCCTGTGTTAATTAAGACTTTCAAAATACTCCAAAACTCTCTGTGCTGTTTATGGTTAAGAGGTAGTAAACAATCATGTGGCTAGTGGCAGGAGTATGGATAATCCTGTCACACAAGTTAGTCTGTCAGCAGAGAGGTTTGACCTGAGACATCCTTGTCCCACCCAGAGCAGGGAATTAGCAGCAATTATTGACACAACAAATGAAAAACCCTTCACCAATATAATTCCTAACCAACCCATTATACTAATAATTTCTACTCCCCAAAAGAATTTGCCTTTAGTAAGTCTAAAACATCTCCTGCCTCTCAGGTTGGGAGGCTGTAAACAATCACATGTGGCCGGAGGAACCTATACAGGCGGGCTAGATAACCTTCAGAGGAGTCCGTAAGCTGAAACACTCCTGTTACGCCCAAGAATTTTTATTGCCTTGGAGTTGCGCGTTTACTCCTTCTCCGAGAGAAACGGTTATGGGGGAGAGCCCCCCGTAAAGTCAGAGGTGTAGGTGAGAGCATAAAACAGACTCTGGTTTTGGGGTAGATGCTCGGGAACAGGGGGTTTCCTGAGGCTTGATCACGCCTTTGCGTATGCCAAGCCTCCTTCCTCATGACCTTTGCCATGGGCGGAGTTCCTCACGCTGGCTCCCGGCAGGTTCTATCTTCTCTTTGGACGTCTGCCTCCCAAATCTTCATTGCACATTGCTGCTGCACGAAAGGCAACGAGACTGCCTGCCAGTGCTAGGGAAGGTTTTGTCATGGATTCAGAGAGAACCCTTCTCTTCTTAGATGATTAAAAAATTCTGGCAAAGTAATCCTGAACCAGTGCAGTTTCAGGACTACACATTTGGTGCTTCAGGGTGAAGAAAAATCAACATCATGAATAATATTGATGCTGTTATTAACAGTGACAGTATGGCCTTACTATGGAATGATAACGCAAGACGAACATCACAGCAACTCCGTATGTGTATGACCAAATCCACTTCTTCACAAGAGGAGGACTTTGGGACCTAACTCATGAATTTCAAAAGTAAGACTTTTAAATTAGGAAAAGACAATTCTGAAAGAAGAACATTATTTTCAAATAATGCTAATTGACACCCCGAACTGCTGCTCTGGGTGAGTTTGACCACCTTGTTCTACACATTTTTTTTTTTTTTTAACTTTATGGGATAAGTATTTCTCTTAGAAGTTGAGTGCAATTGAAGATTTTTAAGCCAAATCCTATTTAAAATAGAGCTTATTCTTTGATTTTGGAGTCTTCCTTTCCTCTTTTAAAAAAATGGTTGTTTTCTGTTTATTGTCTTTTATCATAATAAACCATCAATAACCATTATATCCCCAAGATTGAAGCTCTCTGTACTTGCTTGAGAAGAGTATTTTTTGAGTTATCTGAACTCCTTCAAACCAGTCAATTGTTTTAATTGTTAGGGCTTTGGAATAAATCTAAAACTATCATATCTTTATATTACTGCTAGGTTTGGGTTTGATTATAGCTGCTTGCATGAGATGGGTGTTCAGCAAATACTAATTGAGGTAAATGTTTCTGTAATAATTGTGATCAATTGTCAGAACTTTATTAACATTAACTTTTAAATAGATATATCTTTGTATAATTGTTATACAAAAACTGTACCTCTTGAAAGCATAGAATTTGATGAATTTTGACATATGAATAAATTTGCCATGAAATTTCACTACCATCAAAATAATGAACATGTTCATTACTTTTAAATATTTCCTCATGCCTCTTTTGAATCTCTTCTTCCTGTTCCTCCCTATATGTTCCCCACCTCCAATTCACTGCTCTATTTTATGTGTTTTCTAGAATTTTATATAAATGGAACTATGCACTGTGCACTCTTTCTTGTCTGACTTCTTCATTCACCAAAATTGTTTTGTATATTCCTTCATGTTGAAATGTGTATCAACAATTCACTTATTTTCATCAGTGAATGATATTTCAGTTTGTCTGAAAATAATTTGCTTGTCCATTTACCTGTTGATGGACATCTGGTTTGTTTCCAGTTTGGGGCTGTACAAAATAAAGCTGTGATGGACATTCATAAATAGGTCTTTATATGATGATATAGGCTTCCAGGTAGCACAATGGTAAAGATGCACTTGAGGGCGGGAGCTGCTGGTTCAATCCCTGAGTTGGGATATCCTCTGGAATAGGAAATGGCAACCCATTCCAGTATTTTTACCTGGAGAATCCTATGGACAGAGGAGCAGAGTTGGACAGGGGTTGTAAAGAGTTGGATGCTGAGCACAACAGCATATGATTATAGGCTTTCACTTACCATGGACAAATACTAAGAAATAAAATGGCTGATCACATGTCAGACCTGCCTAAACTTTTAAAAAACAGTTCCACTTCTTTCCAAAGTATTTTGGAAACCCCCGCCAGTCATATATGAGAGTTCCAGTTTTCTATATTCTTACCAACACTTGGTATAGTCATTAAAAAAAAAAAAGCCATTCTCATATGAGTGTGGTGGTATTTCATTCTGATTCAATTTTCATTGTCCTAATGACTAATGGGGCTTCCCTGGCAGCTCAGTGAGTAAAGAATCTGCCTGCAGTGCTGGAGACTGGGGTTCGATCCCTGGGTTGGGAAGATCCTTGGAGAAAGAAATAGAAAGAAATGGCAACACGGTCCAGTAGTCTTATCTGGAAAATCCTACGGACAGAGGAGGCTGGTGGGCTACAGTCCATGGGGTCGCAAGAGTCGGACATGATTTAGCGACTAAAACCACCACCAATGACTAATGATGTTGAGAATCTTTTCATGTTATTATCTGACGTTCAATATTATTCAGATTTAAACTTTTTGTCTAATTGATGGGCTTTGACACCTGATTTTTTTTTTTTTTTTTTGGTGAAATGTCTGTTCAGAGAGTTTGCCCATTTTTTAAATTGGGGTTTTTTTTGTTTGTTTCCTTATAATGAGTTTGAGAATTCTTTAAATATTTTAATCCAAGTCTTATTACAAATATATAATGTACAAATAATTTCTTCCAGTCTTTATCTTTTTATCAAGGCTTTTAATGAAGAAAAAGTTTTATTTTTTATAAAGTGCAATTTCTCAATTTTTCCTTTTATGTATAATGCATTTGGTGTCATCTAAGAACTCTGCCTAGTGTTAGATCCAAAAAGATTTATTTTATATTTTTCCTAAAAAGTTTTATACTTTATGTTTTACATTAAAAATTCACAATCCATTTATCCATTTTCAGTAAATTGTCAAATAAATTCTGAGACTTAAGTCAAGATTTCTTTCTTTTGCTTGTGAATGTCCAACTGTTCCTTCCTACCTGATAAAAGAAAAACTACCCTTGCTTCATTGAACTGCTTTGTATCTTTGCCAAAAGTCAACTGAGCCTATCTGTACAGATCTATTTATGGGCTCTGTATTCTGTCTCATTCATCTGTATGCCTGTCCTTCCAGCAGTATCACAGAGTCTTCATTGCCATAGCCAGATAATAACTCTTGAAATGGAGTAGAACAACTCCTGCCACTTATTTTTATTTTAAAAAGTTATTTTAAACTACTTTAGTTCCTTTGCCCTTCCATATAAATTTTAGAATAATCTTGTCTATATTTACAAAAATTTGGGAGAAATTTTGACAGAAAATGTGTTAAACCTTAATATCAGTTTGGAGAGAATTAACATCTTAGCTATGTTGAATTTTCCAGTCCACAAATACAGCATCCATGTCTATTTATTTAGGTCTCCTTTGATTCATTTCATCAGCATTTTGTGCTTTTCAGCATACAAGTCTTGTACATTGTTAAGTTTACATCCAAGTGCTTAATATTTTTGAACAACTGTAAATATTTTACATTTTGCTATCAACATATTCATTGTTAGTATTTAGAAATATGGGCTTCCTTGATAGCTCAGTTGGTAAAGAATCTGCCTGCAATGCAGGAGACCCCGGTTCAATTCCTGGGCTGGGAGGATCCGCTGGAGAAGGGGTAGGCTACCCACTCCAATATTCTTGGGCTTCCCTTGTGGCTCAGCTGGTAAAGAATCTGCCTGCAGTATAAGAGAGCTGGGTTTGATCCCTGGGTTGGGAAGATCCCCTGGAGAAGAGAAAGGCTACCCACTCCAGTATTCTGGCCTGGAGAATTCCGTGGACTTAAACCTTAATATCAATTTGGAGAGAATTAACATCTTAACTATGTTGAATTTTCCAGTCCACAAATGCAGCATCCATGTCTGTTTATTTAGGTCTCCTTCGATTCCTTTCATTGTCATTTTTGTGCTTTTCAGCATGCAAGTTTTGTACATGGTTTTTTAAGTTTACATACAAGTGCTTAATTTTTTTTGAACAATTGTAAATGGTTTTATATTTAAAAGTTTGATATAGACATCTTAATTGTTAGTATATAGAAATACAATTGACTTTTATATGCTTATTTGGTATCCAGTGATCTTGCTGAACATAATTCTTGATTCTAAGAGGTTTTTGTGTATTTCCTGGTATCTTCTGCATAGACATGTCCAACCTAGCTTTTTTTAAACATCACCCTGGTGATGAGGTGTGGCGGAGATAGGGTCGCAGTGTTGGGGTAGCTGTAAGCCTGGCTATGGTTTTTCCAGTAGTTATGTATGGATGTGAGAGTTGGACTGTGAAGAAGGCTGAGCACCAAAGAATTGATGCTTTTGAACTGTGGTGTTGGAGAAGACTCTTGAGAGTCCCTTGGACTGCAAGGAGATCCAACCAGTCCATTTTGAAGGAGATCAGCCCTGGGATTTCTTTGGAAGGAATGATGCTAAAGCTGAAACTCCAGTACTTTGGCCACCTCATGTGAAGAGTTGACTCATTGGAAAAGACTTTGATGCTGGGAGGAATTGGGGGCAGGAGGAGAAGGGGATGACAGAGGATGAGATGGCTGGATGGCATCACTGACTCAATGGACGTGAGTCTGAGTGAACTCTGGGAGTTGGTGATGGACAGGGAGGCCTGGTGTGCTGCGATTCATGGGGTCGCAAAGAGTCAGACACGACTGAGCGACTGAACTGAACTGAAGCCTGGTGGAGGTGGAATTTATGTTGCCCACCAGGTCTTTGCTGGAATGAGTACGGATGGGGCCATAGCTTTTTCTGTGCTGTTTGGCTAGAGGAGAGATGTTACTATCTAAAAGTTCCTGATCTTACTAGGCTACCTGTTTCCTACAGCCCTGGCTAAAGAGAGCAAACTTTTTGGTTTTGTGGGGGTGGGGGAGGTATACTGGATCTTCATTGGAAGGACTGATGCTGGGGCTGAAACTCCAATACTTTGGCCACCTCATGTGAAGAGTTGACTCATCGGAAAAGACCCTGATGCTGGGAGGGATTGGGGACAGGAGGAGAGGGGACAACAGAGGATGAGATGGCTGGATGGCATCACTGACTTGATGCACATGAGTTTGGGTGAACTCCAGGAGTTGGTGATGTACAGGGAGGCCTGGCGTGCTGCGATTCATGGGGTTGCAAAGAGTCAGACCCGACTGAGAGACTGAACTGAACTGAAACTGGGTCTACATTGCTGTGCATGAACTTTTCTCTAGTAGCAGAGGCAGCTGTCCAGTTGTGGTGTGCAGGCTTCTCTTGTTGTGGAGCACTGGGCCTAGAGTGTGCACGTTTCAGTAGTTGCGGTACATGGGCTTAGTTGCCCTGTGAAAAATGGAATCTTCCCAGACCAGGGGTTGAACTCATATGCCCTGCACTAACAGGCAGATTCTTAACCACTGAGCCACCAGGGGAGTCTGAGAGCAGACTTTAGTCGTGACTTTTTTTTATGTGCTTATTGGCATTCACAGTTTGCTGGATTATATATCAGCTCCAAGGATATATTTCAAATCCTGAAAGATGATGCTGTGACAGTGCTGCACTCTATATGCCAGCAAATCTGGAAAACTCAGCAGTGGCCACAGGACTGGAAAAGGTCAGTTTCCATTCCAATCCCAAAGAAAGGCAATGCTAAAGAATGCTCAAACTACCGCACAATTGCACTCATCTCACACACTAGTAAAGTAATGCTCAAAATTCTCCAAGCCAGGCTTCAGCAATACATGAACTGTGAACTCCCTGATGTTCAAGCTGGTTTTAGAAAAGGCAGAGGAACCAGAGATCAAATTGGCAACATCCGCTGGATCATGGAAAAAGCAAGAGAGTTCCAGAAAAACACCTATTTCTGCTTTATTGACTATGCCAAAGCCTTTGACTGTGTGGATCACAATAAACTGTGGAAAATTCTGAAAGAGATGGGAATACCAGACCACCTGACCTGCCTCTTGAGAAACCTGTATGCAGGTCAGGAAGCAACAGTTAGACATGGACATGGAACAACAGACTGGTTCCAAATAGGAAAAGGAGTACGTCAAGGCTGTATATTGTCACCCTGCTTATTTCACTTATATGCAGAGAACATCATGAGAAACGCTGGGATGGAAGAAGCACAAGCTGGAATCAAGATTGCCAGGAGAAATATCAGTAACCTCAGATCTGCAGATGACACCACCCTTATGGCAGAAAGTGAAGAGGAACTAAAGAGCCTCTTGATGAAAGTGAAAGTGGAGAGTGAAAAAGTTGGCTTAAAGCTCGACATTCAGAAAACGAAGATCATGGCATCTGGTCCCATCACTTCATGGAAAATAGATGGGGAAACAGTGGAAATGGTGTCCGACTTTATTTTTTGGGGCTCCAAAATCACTGCAGATGGTGATTGCAGCCATGAAATCAAAAGACACTTACTCCTGGGAAGGAAAGTTATGACCAATCTAGATAGCATATTAAAAAATAAAGATATTACTTTGCCAATCCATCCAGTCAAGGCTATGGTTTTTCCAGTGGTTGTATATGAATGTGAGAGTTGGACTGTGAAGAAAGCTGAGCCCCGAAGAATTGATGGTTTTGAAATGTGGTGTTGGAGAAGACTCTTGAGAGTCCCTTGGACTGCAAGGAGATCCAACCAGTCCATCCTAAAGGAGATCAGTCCTGGGTGTTCATTGGAAGGACTGATGCCGAGGCTGAAACTCCAATACTTTGGCCACCTAATGCGAAGAGCTGACTCATTGGAAAAGACCCTGATGCTGGGAAGGATTGAGGGCAGGAGGAGAAGGGGACAACAGGGATGAAATCGCTGGATGGTATCACCGACTTGATGCCCATGAGTTTAGGTGAACTCTGGGAGTTGGTGATGGACATGGAGGCCTGGCGTGCTGCGTTTCATGGGGTCGCAAAAAGTTGGACCCAACTGAGCAAATGAACTGAACTGAACTGAACTGAAGGATATATGAGGCAAAAAGAAAACCCAGGGAATTCACCAATTTTCTGTTCTCTGGGTCCCAGTCTATCTTCTTCTCTTCTCTTTTCAGAGGCTCCTTATGCTTGTTTTATATGCAATATCCAGGATCTTCATCACACTTAATGGAAAGAATAGTAAAAATTTTATCTATTCTACCTTCCCGTTAGCAGAATCATTCATTTGTTTTGCTGGAGTTATCCTCAACTTTTATTGTGAAAATGTTACAGCAGTTACTATTTCTGTTTCTGACTTAAAAGAATTACACAGTGCTTCCATTTTAAAAGCAGTCACTGGAGTTCCGTGGTGGTCCAGTGGTTAGGACTTTGAGCTTTCACTGCCATGGCCTAGGTTTAGCCTCTGGTTGGGGAAATAAAATCCCACAAGCCATGAAGCACAGCCACACACACAAAAAAAAGCAGATAGTCACTTAGTTTACTATTATTTTCCCAGATGAAATCGTTTAAATGGGTTTTCTTAAAGTGGTACTTACCAGAGTGGGCAACGTGGCAAAGTAGGAAGACTCTGCTTTGCATAGGCACATAAATATTACAACAATTGGTAGAGCAACTATTGATGGGAAAGATCTGAGGACTAGCAAGAAAGATCTGCTACAAATAAAGACATAAAGAACGAACTACAAGACAGGTAGAAGGGGCGGAGAAGCAGTATAATCAAGACCCATATGCCTGGGTGGGTGACCCACAAACAGCAGGATAATAACAATGGCAGGATTCTCCCCAAGGAGTGAGAAGCCCAAGCTCCACATCCAGCTCCCCAGCCTGGGGATCCTGCAATGGAAAGATGAGCCCCCAGAACCTTTGGTGTTAATGGCCAGTGGGGCTTACTTTGCGCTTCCCTGGTAGCTCAGCTGGTAAAGAACATGCCCGCAATGCAGGAGACCCCAGTCCAATTCCTGGGTCAGGAGGATCCCCTGGAGAAGGGATAGGCTACCTACTCCATTATTCTTGGGCTTCCCTGGTGGTTCAGACAGTGAATAATTCACATACAATTTAGGAGACCTGGGTTCAACCCCTGGGTTGGGAAGATCCCCTGGAGGAGGGAAAGGCTACCCACTCCAATATTCTTGCCTGGAGAATCCCCATGGACAGAGAAACCTGGCAGGCTAGAGTCCATGGGATGGCAGAGAGACAAGGCTGAGCAATTAAGCACAGCACAGCACAGGGGCTTACTTTGGGGAAAGCCAATGGGCTGTAGGAAAGAGATTCCACTCTAGAACGGCACATGCAAAATCTCACATGCTGCAAGACCTAGGGCAGATGCAGTCCTTTGAAAGGAGTTTATTGGTCAGACCCACCTGCTGATCTTGGAGAGCCTCCAGAATAGGCAGGAGGCAACTGGAGCTCACCCTGGACACACAGGCACTGGAAGCAGCCATTTTTGAGAGCTCATACCACACCAAGGGTGCTGGTAGAAAGAACAAAGTTCTCAGACAACCTAACCTTAGACCTAAAGGAGCTAAAAAAGAACAAACAGAACCCAAAGTTCGTAGAAGGAGAGAAATACTAAAGATTATTGTTGTTATTTAGTGCTTAAGTCGTGTCCAACTCTTTTGCAATGCCATGGACTGTAGCCTGCAAGGCTCCTCTGTCCATGGGATTTCTCAGACAAGAATACTGGAGTGGGTTGTCATTTCCTTCTCCAGGGGATCTTCCCGACCCAAGGATCAAACTACATGTCCTGCATTGGCAAGAGGATTTTTTTTTTTTTTACCACTGAGCCACCAGGAAAGCCCATAGTAAAGGTTAGAGCAGAAATAAATTAGAGACAAACTGAAGACCAACGAATCCATCCTTAAGGAGATCAGTCCTGAGTGTTCATTGGAAGAACTGATGTTGAAGCTGAAACTCCAATACTTTGGCCACCTGATGCGAAGAACAGACTTATTAGAAAAGACCCTGATGCTGGGAAAGATGGAAGGCTGGAGGAGAAGGGGACAACAGAGGATGAGATGGTTGGATGGCATCACTGACTCAATGGACATGAGTTTGGGTGTTCTCCGGGAGTTGGTGGACAGGGAGGCATGGCAACTCTCAGTCCATGGGGTTACAAAGAGTCTGACATGACTGAGCGACTGAACTGAACTGAACTGAAGAATAAAAATCACATGATCATTTCAATAGATGTGTGAAAATTTTTGACAAAACTGAGCCCCTATTTATGATTTTAAAAAGCTCTCAACAAAGTGGTTATAGAGGAAATATACCTCAACATAATATAGGCCATATATGACAAGCCCAGCTAACATTATGTTCTATGGTGAAAAGCTAAAAGGATTCCCTTTATGATCAGGACAAAGACAACGATGCCCATTCTCATCACTTTTATTCAACATATTATTGGAAGTCCTAGCTATGGCAATCAGCGAAGAAAAAGAAATAAAAGGTGTCCAAATTGGAAAGGATTAAGTAAATTGTCATTGTTTGCAGATGACATGATACCATACCAGAAAAGCCTAAAAATGTCACCAAAATACTACTAGAACTCATCAATGAAATCAGTAAAGTTGCAAGATACAAAAGTAATATGTAGAATTCTGTTGCATTTTTCTTTTTTTAATATAAATTTATTTTAATTGGAGGTTAATTACTTTACAATATTGTATCGGTTTTGCTATACATCAACATGAATCCACCAGAGGTATATACATGTTCCCCATCCTGAACCCCCCTCCCATCCCCGTCCCCATACCATCCCTCTGGGTTGTCCCAGTGCACCAGCCCCAAGCATCCAGTATCATGCATCGAACCTGGACTGCCAATTCATTTCGTATATGATATTAAACATGTTTCAATGCCATTCTACCAAATCATCCCACCCTCTCCCTCTCCCACAGAGTCCAAAAGTCTGTTCTATACATCTGTGTCTCTTTTGCTGTCTCGCATACAGGGTTATCATTACCATCTTTCTAAATTCCATATATATGCGTTAGTATACTGTATTGGTGTTTTTCTTTCTGGCTTACTTCACTCTGTATAATCGGCTCCAGTTTCATCCACCTCATTAGAACAGATTCAAATGTATTCTTTTTAATGGCTGAGTAATACTCCATTGTGTATATGTACCATAGCTTTCTTATCCATTTGTCTGCTGATGGACATCTAGGTTGCTTCCATGTCCTGGCTATTATAAACAGTGCTGTGATGAACGTTTCTATACACTAACAATAAAACATAGGAGATTAGGAAACAATCCCATTTCTCATCACATCAAAAAGAATAAAAAAGGAAATAGAAGACTTGTACTTGGAAAGCTCTGATGAAAGAAATAGCAGATGACAGAAACAGATGGAAAGATATACCATGCCCATGGGTTTAAAGAATTAATTTTATTAAAGTGATCATACTACCCAAAGCATTCAAAGATTCAGTGCAATCCTTATCAAAATACCAATGGCTTTTTTCATAGAACTGGAACAAACAATTCTAAAATTTGTATGGAAATACAAAAGACCCCAAATAATCAAAACAATCTTGAGAAAGAAGAAAATGGGAGGCATTACGCTCCCTGATTTCAGACTCTACTATGAGCAAGGTCCGGGAGATGGTGAAGGACAGGGAAGCCTGGTGTGCTGCAGTCCATGGGGTCGCAAAGAGTCAGATATGACTGAGTGACCGGCTAACAACAACAAATGAAACTAGAGTAGTCAGAATAGCATTGTCTTGCACACAAGTGAAAAATGGACACATAGATCAATGGAACAGAATAGCAAGCCCAGAAATGAATCTGCATGTATATGGGCAATTAATCTATGACAAAAGAGGTAAAAATATACAGTGGGGGAAAGGCAGCCTCTTCAATTAAGGGTGTTCAGAGAGCTGGACAGTTCCATGCAAAAAATCTCCAAATTGGATAACTTTCTCAAACCACGCACAAAAATAAATTCAAAATGGACTGAAGACTTAAATGTAACATCTAAAATCACAAAAATTCTAGGAAAAAACATAGACGGTGTGCTCTTTGACCAATATTGGTCTTTGTAATATATTTTTGAATCTGTTTCCTCAAGCAAGCAAAATAAAGGAAAAAGAAACAGCACTGTGTATGCGTGCTAAGTCGCTTCAGTCATGTCTGACTCTTTGTGACCCTATGGACTGCAGCCCACCAGACTCCTCTGTCCATGGGATTCTCCAGGCAAGAATACTGGAGTGAGTTGCCATACCCTCCTCCAGGGGATCTTCCTGATCCAGGTAGCGAACCCAAGTATCTTAAGGCTCCTGCACTGGCAGGTGGGTTCTTCACAACTTTCACCACCTGGGACGCCCAAACAAACAGCACAACATCAAACTAAGAAGCTTTTGGACAGTGAAGGAAATGATCAACAAATTGAAAAAGCTACCTATTGAATAGGATAAGATATTTGCAAATGATGTATCAAATAAGGAGTTAATATCCAAAAATATACAAAGAACTCACACAACTCAACATGAAAAAAACCAAACAACCTCATTTTAAAAGTGGGCAAAAGATCTCAATCGACATTTTTCCAAAGAAGACAGAGAGATGGCCAACTGGCACGTGAAAAGGTGCTCAACATCACTAACCATCAGGGAATGCAAATCTAAACCACAATGAGATATCACCTCGAACGTGTTGGAATGACTCTTACCAAAAAACCAACAAATAACAGGTATTGGCAAGGATGTAGAGAAAAGAGAACCCTTATACCCTGTTGATGGAAATATAAATTAGTGCAAGCACTATAGAGAACAGTATGAAAATTCCTTAAAAAATTAAAAATAGAGCTATCCCTTGATCCAGCAATTCCACTCCTGGCTATATAGCTAAAGAAGATGAAAACTTTAATTAGAAAAGATACATGCATTCTAATTAAAGATACATCTTTAATTAAAGATGCATGCATCTAATACATGCATTCATCGCAGCATTATTTACAATTGCCAAGATATGGAAGCAACCTAAGTGCTCATTGATAGGTGAATGGGTTAAGAAAATGTGGCGTTATGTAGATACAGTGGAATATTGCCTAGTGATAAAAAATAATGAAATCTTTCCACTTGTGAAAACATAGATAGACCTAGAGGGTATCATGCAAATAAATCAGACCAAAGATACGGTATGATTTCACTTTTACGTGGAATCTAAAAACCAAAACAAATGAACAAATGTAACAAAACGAAGCAGCGTTATCCACACAGAGAACAAGTAGGTGGTCACCAGAGGGGAGGGGTTTGTGGGGGAGAAGAGAAATAGGTGAGGGGATTAAGAACTGCAAACGTCCTCTTGAAGAATAAATGAGTCACAAGTATGAAACGTGTGGTGTGGGAAATATAGCCAGTAATTAGGTAATATCTTTGTATGGTGACAGATTGTAACTAGACATCATGGTAATTATTTTGAAAGGAGAATTTAGAAATATTGAATCACTATATCATATAACAAGAACTAATACAGTGTTGTAGGACAATTATATTTCAAAACCAAACAAACAAAATCATAGAAAAAGAGATCTGACTTTTAGTTACCAGAGTTGGGGAGAAAGGAATTTGGATGAAGGTAGTCACGATTAATATAATTAACATTGCCATATGTTATATATGAAAGTTGAGAGTGAATCCTGAGTTCTCATCAAAAGGAAGGAATTTTTTTTCATTTCTTTAATTTTGTATCTGTATGAGATGATGGGTGCTCACTAAATATATTGTAACAATTGTTTCGAGATGTATGTGATTTTCATCATTATGCCCTACACTTTGACTTTCTATGTGTTGCATGTCAGTTACATGTCAATAAAACTGGAAGAAAAAAAGTTTTACTTACGCATGACCAGAAAAAAATCCCTTCAATTATAGTGCAGTGTATTCTATGAGGTAGCTTGTTGTTCAGTTGCTAAGTCATGTCTAACTCTTTGTGACCCCATGGATTGCAGCATGCCAGGCTTCCTTGTCCTTCACCATCTCCCAGAGTTTGCTTAAACTCATGTCCCTTGAGTCGGTGATGCCATCCACCCATCTCATCCTCTGTCGTCCCCTTCTCCTCCTGCCTTCAATCTTCCCAAACATCAGGGTCATTTCCAATGAGTCAGCTCTTCACCTCAGGTGGCCAACGTATTGGAACTTCAGCGTCAGTTGAAGCTGAAGCATCAGTCCTTGCAATGAATATTTCATAACTGCATAATCACTCCCCAGAGATGATTCTTCATAAGACAGTTGTTCAGATGGTAACTTATCCCTAGAAGTATTGTGATTCAGCAGCAGGTTCTAAATGAAGTTATAGTTGAGAAGGAAAGAGAAAGAGGTGCTTCTAGCCAGACACAAAGTGTCTCCATAGTGGAGAACCAGCCCCAGTGGCCTTTCCAGGTGAACCAGCCACTGGTTGCTGTGTCATCTACAGTACTTATTGGGCTCTTTCTCATTTATTTCAACCACAGAGCTTATCAGCCCAACCCTACTCCAACCATTTCTACCCAGTTTTCTCCAATAGAGGCAGACTTGTACTGGTCAAATTCTGAAGTCAGAGAGATTCAGATTTGAATTGTACAATTGGTCTCACTCCTGCTCTTGTGGCTAAAGTTGGACGAGATCCCTGTTACTAAGCATCAATAGGGAGAGAGAGAGAGAGACAGAGGGGAATAAGAAGAGAAGAGTGTTTTCTCTCTAACAAAGGATGCTGAGCACAAAAGCCCACCGCACAAGGTCAGGAAGGAAAGTGTTCGGTTGCATCTGAGATGCAGAGCTTGCAGGTTAAGAAGCAAGTTAGCTGATAGAGGAAGCGTTCCCCAGGACAGGACTAGTAGGCAGCCTACGTAACAAGGAGACCACTGAGATGAGGGGGGAAGTCGAAGGCCTGCAAACACGTTCAGGAAAACACTTTACAAGCAGGACCCAACCACAGCAGCATCCCTCTTGTGCTCAGCTTGTGTGTTGTCAGAGAGAGCACCACCCATGTAAGTTCACACCTGGTGGTGCTGATGTATTAATAGAATAAACAGAAAGAGCTGGGGTAGGACTGGACCGACAGGCTTTGTGTCAAGTGAGGTCAGGTATAGAGCTCTGGCTAGAATGAAACTGCAGGGTGGTGTTCAAACATAAAGGTAAGCAGGTAAACAGAGTCATGGGAGGATAACACTTTCTCTGGAGAAGCCAGATAAAGGCTAGAGACTGAACTTGTAGTATCAGGTTCAATGGGATTCAAATAGAAGCAGATTTAGAACAGCAAGGTAGGGTCATGGTGAAATTGTTCAAATATCAGGGGGCACTATTTAGGATCTGAGGGCAAGAGGGAGTAGAGATGTGGTTTGAGCTGGTGGGACAGTTTTAGGGACAAGGAAAAAGGTAGAAAAATGATACATCTTTTTGGATGGAGATAGAGGCCATTGCCCTACGCTAATGGAGGAAAACTTCAGATTGTTACCATAGAATCATCTCCCTACTCTTTCCAGAAATAAAAAGACTTGGGGAAGGTAATCAGATTTATGGGTTTCTGGAAAACAAGATTACTCATCCCCATTGACCAGGCAAAACATTGGTTGCAAGCTATCAAAGAATATGAAAATAGGAAAATGGTTACCTAGCCAGGTTGCCGTGGAGAGAAGTGGTGTCTTGGGTCCTTTTAAGAGGAACTGAGATAGCAGAAGTCTGTAGTATTGATTTCATTCTCTAGGTCCAGAAAAGCAAGATGAGAAGAAAAAGTGTCAACCCACATCGCTTCCTTGGGACCTTCATATCATCTCTCTCATGGAGATGGCATGATACATGTTTCATCCAAGTAGGGGCCCAGCAGTGAGCCACCTTCCCTGGTGGCTCAGACAATAGAGAATCTGCCTGCAATGCAGGAGATCTGGGTTCAGTCCCTGAGTCAGGAAGATCCCTGGAGAAAGGAATGGCAACCCACTCCACTATTCTTGCCTGGAAAATTCCATGGACAAAGGAGCCTGGCAGGCTCCAGTCCACAGGGTCACAAAAAGTCAAACACAATTGATCAACTAACACTTTCAGTGAGTTTAGACCTCAGGGGCAAGGTCACAAAGACCTCCTCAGATGTTACATCAGATGATGGAAGAGGGGACAGGCAAGTTGAGAACAGCTGTTGGGTAGACAACGAGCAGTGTCTGTGGCTGAGGCAGTTGGGTTGTTCCTTTGATTTGCCTCTCTCATAGAGGCAAAGCCACGCCATTTGAAAGGCAATTTAGTAGATACGATCTGCCTTCATGAGATCATGGGTATTTCTGCTGTCCTAGTTCCCGGGAAAGCAATTCCATTTGAAAATTCTGCTGTGACTCTCCAAAGAATATTTCCTAAGTTACATGTAAAAGTAAGTCATTAGAAAATGCAACTTGCTTTCATTTTTGTTTAACCTGTAGTTCTGCAAACCTCACCCTCTGGGTTAGTAGCCCACAAATATATCATAGCGCTTATTAAAATTAATAATGATTTGGATGTATCTGTTTATTTATCTGCCTCTTCCATCACTTTTACTGTAATAGTCATCTGCCTTATTTTCAATTCTTTCTGGGACACAGTAGTCATTCAGTAAAAGTATATTGAATAAATAAAGGAGCAAAGGAAAATTTTGGATGAAGAAACTATGAGGGAAATCTTTAGAGTGGAAAAGTTACCTATCAATGTCTTTGCAATTTATTTTGAGCACAAAAGGTTATTTTTCATGCTTGCCTGATATCTTATACCGAACACTATGGGAAGAAGTTCAAGAAAGGTACCCCCTTTCTGTTGACTTAGCATTTGTATGTGGAGCTTAGCTAGGACTTCCCAGGTGGCGCTAGTGGTAAAGAATTCTCCTGCCAATGCAAGAGACAAAAGAGATGCCAGTTCAATCCCTGGGTCAGGAAGATCCCCTGGAGGAGGGCACGGCAACACACTGCAGTATTCTTGCCTGGAGAATCCCAAGGACAGAGGAGCCCGTCAAGAGTCAGACATGACTGAAGCAACTGAGCATGTGTCCATGTGGAGTTTAACTACACCAAACAGCTACAACAGACAGAAAGCGAATTGTAATTCAAGTTTTGTGTTCTAGGATCTTGGCTAAGGGTAAGAGAAGGTCTGTCTTTTCATTTCTTCAGAGATCTCAAACTCCCCCATTTTCACTGCCGTGAGCCAAGTTCCCAGAGCTGACTGAGAGGGAAGTAGGTGGGCATCCAGCTGCATAAACACGCCCTCATTTTTCAGGTAATGGGCTCCTTGGACCACTTTCCCTCTCAGGTCAAAAAACAGACAGTAGAGTCTCTAGTGACTGTGAGCCAGGAGAGGAGGATGAGAGGTCTTCAGAGAGGCGCCAGCTGGAGGAGACCTCAGGAGAGCATGGGATAGCTGTGTCTGTCCACGCTGCTTTCCCACAAAGAGGAAAGAAGACAAACAAAAGCTCAAGCTGTGAGTGGGAGGGAGTGGGTAGGGAAGTCAAGTTTATGTTAGAAGCATTGAAAAGAAGGACCGCGCAAGTGAGGAAATGCTGGAAGACTCTGGAAAGCGAGACGGGCAGTGGAAAGTTGAGGTCAATAAACACCACCCCTGCTGCTATTGTTTTTCCAATTTTCCTCCTCTCAGGAGGTGCTTTTCTTGGCTGGGACTCCCTCAGACGACTCCTAAGCAGCCAGGATGGTGACAGGAAAGCCAAGGAGGGGAGAAAACTGGGAAGCATTTCAAAAGCTTCTTCCCCGATACTCTCCTTCATTTCCCTTGTAAACCAGTTTTAGAAATCATGACCATCTAGGCAAAGAGGTTCTGACTGGAGCCTGCCACGGCCCCAGACAGCCATTTCTTCTCTTTGTTCAAACTTTCAAATCCTGTAAGGTTTTTTGTAAACTTTCTACCAGCGGCCCTGCCCCTCTGACAATTCGTTATAAGGAGAATGGAAAACATGAGAGACTCTCAGCTAATGGGTAAGACATGTAGGACAACTCTCCCAGCTTCTGCTGCCTCGGAGGCCACCTTGCTCCCAGCCCCCAGGGTATGGCGCAGCGTGAAAGGATGCTCTGCTTGTCCAGGGGACCAAGCACTCTTCTGGGAGAGCAGAGTGTCCTGGGCTGGACTAGCAGACAGATGAGGAGAACACCAGAGGAGAAGACCATGGGCACTTGGCAAACCAGGACAAGGATGGAGAAGCTTGCCTTCCAGGCTGCTATTAATATTTTAAATCCCCAGCTGAACTAGGAGCACAGAGCAAAGGGATGCTAAAGATGTTTCCTTGTTTCCTTTGGGTGATGTTTGGTCTCCATTGAGGACCTGTTTCCAGGACACAGTGTTACCCCCTCCGTCCTCACACCTGTGACACATCAGCCATGTGGCACCAGGTGAAAGGGGACCAATTCCTCCAACATGAGACTATCGCCTTCCTGCAGCAGAAGCAGGGACTGGGCAGGGCTGACCTCAGAGGGCCATTCCTCGGACCGTGACTTCTCTTTTCTGGCGATATCCCCTCCCTAGGTGACCTCATCCAGTCTCTCGGCTTTAAGCACGAACACCCACATTTACACCTCCAGTCCCAGCTTCCCCCTCGGGCTCTGGCTTTCTTATCTCCGAGTGCCTCCTTACAATCTCTACTGGGATGTCTAACTGACATCTCCAACTAGACGCGTGCAAACAGCGTTTCGGAACCTTCCACCCACACCCGTTCTACCCACGTGTCGGTTGACAGAAACTCTGTTCTTCCAGCTGCAGAGAGCAAAAACCCTGACTTCTCTCTCTCTCTCAACCCACTTCCAAATGCTGAACCCGGTCTGTCTCTACCATGAAATACACCTAGTTGTCGCTGCCTCCAGTGGTCCTCCAAGGCTCAGGGTCTCCCACCTTTATCATTGTCAGGACTTCCTGGTCTCCTTGTTTCCTCTGTGACCCCACTTCTTTCTGTTCTCTGTCTACAGCCTGAGTGGTTCTCAAGTTTTAAGTCAGATCATGTGACTCTTTCCACTCAAAACCCTCTAGTGGCTCCATCTCACTCGGAAGAAAAACCAAAGCCCTCACGATGGCCTAATGTTCTCTAACTCTTGCTGCCCTGGTCCGTGTTCACACCCCTCCGGCTGCACTGGCCTCCCGACTGTCCCTCCAACACAGAAACTATTCCCGCCTCAGTCTCCCCAAGCCATCACCTGCACGGCCAGCTCTCCTCTTTTTCAGATCTCTCTCTCCTTCGGTGTGAGGGCTTGGATGTGACTTTCTCTGACCACCCTCTGCTGCTGCTAAGTCGCGTCAGTCGTGTCTGACTCTGTGTGACCCCATAGACAGCAGCCCACTAGGCTCCTCTGTCCACAGGATTCTCTGGGCAAGAACACTGGAGTGGGCTGCCATTTCCTCCCCCCCCCACCACTATAGGACAGCAAACGTTACCCAGCCACCTTGTCCCGTATCCCCTGCCTTGCCTCTCTTCATGGCATTTTCTCATTTTGGGGCATATTTTAAGTTGCATGAGAACCAAGATCTTTTCTCTCGTGTTGACTGCTGTATCTGCTGTGCTAAGAATAAAGCTTCATGATTAGCAGTTGCTTAATAAATGCCAAGTGAACTTCGGATCCACTTTCACTCTCTGGCCACAGAAGGACTATTGTTCTTGGATACAGCATTTCAGTTTTCTTCACCATAAAAGGAAAGAGGATGAGGTGTGATGGCTTCATTGAAAGGTAGAGTTTTTTTTAATGAGTTTACAAGAAGGTCATTAAAAAAAAAAATCTTCAGAAATCCATTAAATTTGTTCCATTGTGACTGATTCATTTGATGAGAACAAGTTTCCATGCAGTGGGGGAACTGGGATGGGGTAGTGGTGTCAGAAACAAAGAGAGGAGAAATATTTTTATTATTTATTAAGATGAAGTTTACCCCTCTCATTTCATTTATTAGATAAAATGTTTTCTGAGTAGAACATACCAGAAAAATGCACAAGCCTTAAATAAGTTATTGATGATTTTTTACAAAGTAAACACATCCATGGACTCACCTCCCAGGTCAAGAAGTAGAACATTACCCGGACCTGAGTCCTCCTTACACCTCTTCACACAATTACTTCCTTCTTGTTCCTTAAAGGGACTGTTCTCCTGCCTTGTAACATTGCAGGTGAATTTTGCTTCATTTCAAACCTCATATAAATGGAATCAGACAGTATGCATTCTTTTGCAACTAGCTTCTTTCATTCTACCTTATATTTGTGAGAGTCATCAACGTCGTGTGTAGCAATGATTAATTTATTTTCATCGTGTACCATATTCCACTCTATGAATATGTCGCAGTATATTTATCTGTTCTACTCTTGATGGGCATGTTGGCTTTTTCTCTTGAGGCTAGTCTGAATAATGTTTCAATGAACATTTCTGAGCCTATCTCTGATCAACATAAGCCTTCATTTCCCTCAGATGTATACCCAGAAATAGACTTGACAAGTTTTGAACATGTTATATTTAGGTTTAGCAGATATTCCGAACTTTCCCTAGTGGCTGTATCACTCTAAATTCCCACTAGTAATATATGTGTCCTAGTTGCTCACATCCTCACAATCACTTGGCATTCTTCTTTTAACTATTTTCACTCTTGTGGGTGGTTAGTGATATTTTAGTATGATTTTTTAGTATATTTCCTTGATGACTAGCTGAACACCTTTTCATATGTTTACTGGCCATTCTATTGTGAAATGCTTGTTCAGTTCTTTCACTCATTTATTTTCAATTGAGTAGTATTCCCCTTCTATTGGAAGTGTTCTTTGTATATTCTGAATTGAGCCCTTTATCAGTTACATGTATTGTGAATATCTTTTCTCACTCTGTGTCTAGACTCTTTTTTAAAACCTTCTGAATGGTATCTTTTGATGAATCAGTTTTTAATTTTTTGATGAATCAATGGTTTTAATTTTAATAAACTTCAATATATAAATATTCTTCCTTATGGTTAGGGCTTTTTGTGTCCTATTTAAGAATATTTGCCTACCTCAAGGTCAAGAACCTATTCTTGACCTGTGTTTTCTTCTAAAAGCTTTCATATTGAAGTCTATAGACCACATAGAATTCGTTGTTTGTTTGTTTGTTTTTGCTCTGTTATAAAGCAAACCTAGATATTTTAAAAAGCAGAGACATTACTTTGCTGACAAAGGTCCATCTAGTCAAAAGTATGGTTTTTCCAGTAATCATGTATGGATTTGAGAGTTGGACCCTAAAGAAGGTTGAGGGCTGAAGAATTGATGCTTTTGAACTGTGGTGTTGGAGAAGACTCTTGTGAGCTCCTTGGACTGCAAGGTGATCAAATCAAGCAATCCTAAAGGATATCAATCCTAGATATTCATTGGAAGGACTGATGCTGAAGCTGAGGTGAGGTGAAGTTGCTGAGTCATGTCCGACTCTTTGCGACCCCATGGACTGTAGCCTACCAGACTCTTCCATCCATGGGATTTTCCAGGCAAGAGTACTGGAGTGGGTTGTCATTTCCTTCTCCAGAGGATCTTCCCAACCCGGGGATTGAACCCAGGTCTCCCGCATTGTAGGCAGACGCTTTACCGTCTGAGCCACCAGGGAAGTTCCAATAATTTGACCATCTAATGTGAAGAACTAACTCGTTTGGGAAAGACCTTGATGCTGGGAAAGATTGAAGGCAGGAGGAGAAGGGGATGACAGAGGATGAGATGGTTGGATGGCATCACAGACTCAATGGACATGAGTTTGAGCAGGCTCCGGGAGTTGGTGATGGACAGGGAAGCCTGGTGTGTTGCAGTCTGTGGGGTCACAAAGAATCAGACATGACTGAGCAACTGAACAACAACATAAAGCAGGGGCTGGGTTTTATTCTGATTTTTCCATTTGGCTATCTATTTGATCCAGCACCACTTACTGATAAGGTTGTTTTTGGTAAGTTTGGACCAGTGCCCTGAAGCGCCACTTTTTTTTCACAAATCAAGTGCCTGTATATGCGTGGATCTGTTTCTAGACTCGACTCTGTTCTACTGGTTTATTCGCCTATTGGTGTGCTAATGCTACACAGTCTTAATTCCTGTCACTTTCTAATAAATCTGCTCCAGTGTCTGGTCCAGTAAGCCCTCCAGCTTTGTTTTTATTTGAGGTGATCTTTGCTATTCTTCACTCTTGGCATCCCTACTTTACTTTGATGGACTAGAAAACACCTTTAAAAGTAAAATATCTTCCCATTTTGGTGGACCCTCATATCATCCAAGCAGCAGCTTTGGGTTATGCCATAACGTCCACAGTGCAGTGTGTTAGTAGCTCAGTCATGTCCGACTCTTTTTGATCCCATGGACTGCAGTGCGCCTCTGTCCATGGGATTCCTCAGGCAAGAATACTGGAGTGGGTAGCCATTCCCTTCTCCAGGGGATCTTCCCAACCCAGGGACCAAACCCAGGTCTCTTGGATTGCAGGCAGATTCTTTACCATCTGAGGCTCTAGGGCAGCCCTTACCAGACCTCAGTCCATGGGTTGCCTGCAGCCTGGTGCTCCAAATGGTATTTTTGCGAGTGTGTGCAGTAGCAATACGCCCGGTCCCCTGCTAGTTTCTGCTACCCATACAACCTCTGTTATTTCTAGCAATAAATTATATTGTGTTCTTACTGTTATGTCAGGCATTTTAAGTGCTTTGCACACATTATCTATTTAATCCTGCCTACCACCCAAGGAGGTAAGTACCCTCTTACTGCCCCCTAAAGAGTTATACCAACCTTTCAAAGATCCTTCTTTCCCCACTCACTGTTCCTTCTCTGTCAGCTGCAATGCCTCCGTAGAACCTAGCTTTTCTGAGCTTGAAGGATCGGAGAGGTATTTGATATGACAAATGAGGAAATTCATGCCCAGAGAGGGAACTGATTTACACAGGGCTTCCTTAGCTGGTTAATGGCAGAGAAAGAATTAGAACACTTGACTCTCAGACAGTTCACAGTCCCACTGCCATTTCCCAGTTATTGTGTCCGCAACCAGACTTCCTTGCTGTTACCCAATTTATTTCCCCTCCATTTCTGATTAAATTTCTGTAACGACTTGTCTATGATGTTGGCTATTTCTACTTCCTCATCTCCCATTCTCTCCTTGGCCCACTTTGAAACTACTGAAACTGCTCACATCGAGACCGTTGCTCCTTTCATGCTGTCCAGCCTGTGGTTTCTTCTCTCATGTTACCAGACCTCTTAGCTAGCATCCACCCACCTGATCATTCTCCTCTTTCTTGCCACATTCTCTTCTTTCACCTGTATCACTACATTCCCTCAGATTTTCTTCTAACTCATTGGCTATTGATTCTTCATTCCCCTCAGCTGGACCCACCCCCTCTCGACCTAAATTTCATATTTTAAAGTACCCAGGTTTGCTCCTTGGCATATATTTCCATCCACACTCTTTCTGTAAGTGACTGCACCAGCCCTACAGTCCTAAATACAATGTATCTCCTAGAGTTTGCCAAGCTAGTTGTTCCAACCTTGACTTCTCTCCCGAGGTCTAGACTTTAACCTCTTGCTTGACATCTCCATTTGGATGTTGTCTTAATTGGGTCCGCTATAAAACAGAGCCCAAGGCAAGGATTAGCACAGTAACAGTTTAATTGGGAGATATGAGTCCAGGGTACTGGGTGTAGGAGAAAAAGGGAAAGAAGGCCAAGGAAGGTGTGGATAGAATGCAGGGAGCTGCTCTTCCAACCTGGCTTTCACCTCGCAGAGAGCTGCCAAGAGACCAGCAGTCACTCAGAAGCTGTGTTCACTCAGCACATGGCACTTCGTTTGGGAGAGTTGCTTGAAGATATTGTACCTTAGAGCAGCCCATGGGAGAAGGAAAAAGGAAGACTAATCTGTCTGCCTCCCTTTTGGCTCCCATTTCCCCCTTGTTCAAAGTTCACCCTTAGGGAAATAATTCTATACTTCCAGTGTGCAGAATCCAAACCATCATTGCTGTGCTGACAGCCAACTCATGGTGCGATATTCCATTCATGTTTGAACATGGAAGAGTGACCCAGAGTTGCTGGAGCCCTGGCAGGGGGAGACAGAGGGGAACAAAGAAAGAGGCTGAACAGTGTTTGTGGCCCAGAGCAGATGTCTACTAGACATATCAAAATGAACATGGCTCACCATTCAGAAAACTAAGATCATGGTATCTGGTCCCATCACTTCATGGCAAATAGATGGGGAAACAATGAAAGCAGTGAGAGATTTTATTTTCTTGGGCTCCAAAATCACTGCAGATGCTGACTGCAGCCATGAAATTAAAAGCACTTTCTCCTTAGAAGAAAAGCTATGACCAACCTAGCTGCTGCTGCTAAATCGCTTCAGTCGTGTCCGACTCTGTGCGACCCCATAGACAGAGCCCACCAGGCTTCTCTGTTCCTGGGATTCTCCATGCAAGAATACTGGAGTGGATTGCCATTTCCTTCTCCAATGCATGCATGCATGCATGCTAAGTCACTTCAGTCATGTCCAACTTTGTGCGACCCCATGGACAGCAGCCCATCAGTCTCCTCCGTCCACAGGATTCTCTAGGCAAGAATACTGGAGAGGGTTGCAATTCCTTCTCCAATGACCAACCTAGAAAGCATATTAAAAAGCAGAGACATTACTTTACCAACAAAGGTTTGTCTAGTCAAAGCTATGGTTTTTCCAGTAGTCATGTACAGATGTGAGACTATAAAGAAAGTCCATGTTGGACTATACAGAAAGGTGAGCACTGAAGAATTGGTGCTTTTGAACTGTGGTGTTGGAGAAGACTCTTGAGAGTCCCTTGAACTGCAAGGAGATCCAACTAGTCCATCCTAAAGGAATCAGTCCTGGATGTTCATTGGAAGGACTGATACTGAAGCTGAAACTCCAATACTTTGGCCACCTGATGTGAAGAACTGACTCATTTGAAAAGACCCTGATGCTGGGAAAGATTGACAGCGGGAGGAGAAGGGGACAACAGAGGATGAGATGGCTGGATGGCATCAGCGACATGATGGACATGAATTTGAGTAAACTCTGGGAGTTGGTGATGGCCAGGGAGGCCTGGCAAGCAGCAGTCCATGGGGTTGCAAAGAGCTGGACACGATGAGTGACTGAACTGAACTGAACTGAAACAGAACTCTTGATTTCTTTCTGCCAACCAACCTGATTCCCTCTTCTCTCACAGTCTTGTTCATCTTGGAAAATGGCACAACTGACTCCACTGCTGAACTTTAGTCGAGGATACGGTCACTTCATGCATAGACCACTGAAATGGCCTGTGAACTGGTCCTTTCAGTCTCACTTTTATTTCCTTTCAGTGTATTCTTCATATCACAAGAGTGATTTTTATAAATGTAATGCAGCAATGTTCTTCTCAGCTCTGGAGCTCTGTTCCATCACTTACTCTCAGATCAAACGCCTCCCTTCACTCCCCTATTGAAAGGGGCTGTCTATATCACCTTGCTTTATGGCAACCTTAGTTCTTACCACTTTCTGAAATCATCTCACTGGATATGTGTTATACATTGCCTGTCTTCCCACTATAATATAAGCGCCATTCAGGTACAGAGCCTGCTGTCTGTCTCCCCGTATCCGCAGCGCCTAGAATAGTCTTTGATACATGAAGGGGCACTGTAAATGTTTGTTGAATGAATGAGTGACAGAATGAACAGCAGCTGAGCTGAGAGCCTAACTCCGCGTGGCAAGCATGTATCTGTTTGCCTGACTTTGCATCTTGTTAGGTCTTCCTACAACAAAATTCTAGAACAAGGAATGTAGTAAGGTTGAAGGGCATTACTTAGATCCTAGAAGAGTTCAGGATGAATTTGGAAATCAGTTAACAGATTCTATCTTGTCTCTATTTATTAAAATTAAACTTTTATTTTGAGATCATCGTAGACGCACATCCAGTTTTAAGAAACAATGCAGATACCGTTACCAGTTTGCCCCATGGTACGTTGTAAAAATCATGGTACAATATCACAACCAGGATACTGACAGATGTGGTCGACATACAGAAGATTTCTGTCACCATAAGGATTCCTTAAGGTATATTTTTACAGCCTCAGCTGCTTCTTTCCTGCTCCCACCTCCTAAACCCCTAGAAGCTCCTAACTTGTTTCCATTTTTGACTATTTGATCATTTTAGGAATATCATACAAAGGGAATCATACAGTATATAATCTTTGGGGATTGGCATTTTTCACTCAGCATAATTCTTTGGAGATTCATCCAGGTTGTTGCCTGTACAAATAATTCATAGCTTACTCTTTTTTATTGCTGGGTGTTGTGCCATGGTGTGGATGGGCCTCAGTTTGCTTAACTAGTCACCCTCTGAAGAACATTTGGATTGTTTCCAGTTTGGGGCTACTACCAATAAAATCGCTAAATTTGAGTACAAGTTTTTGTGTGAACACGAAATTTTCATCTCAGTTGGATAAATGGCCAAGAATGCAATCTCTGGATGCCAGTTGCTAGCAGCATCTAAAGAATGTCCCTCAAAAAAAGAAAGAAAGAAAGAAAGAAAGAGCAGCCCTCTATTTTTCCAAGTGTGGTGAGGATGCAGAGAAACTAGATCACTCACACATTGCTGATAGGAATTCAAAAATGGTACCACCACTCTGGAAAGCAGTTTGACAGTTTCTTTTAAAAAAATAAGCAACTACCGCACCACCCAGAGACTGATTACAGGAGATTTGGATTCACCAGCACCCTTTCCGCTGCCCCATTCTTCAAAAAGCCTGATGCCCAGTCCCTGGTTTGGGGATTAATGATAAAAACCAACTGCTGTCTAGGTGTAGCAGCTCATGAAGCATTGAAGAAATTATAAAAAGAAAGGAAATTCACATTTTCTGGACTCCCCAGTCCATTTAAATTAATGCCAGAAATGATGTACTGTTCCTTGAGTCTCTGGGGGAGCAGTCTGTGGCCAGATTTCAGTTGAGACCTTGATAAGCCATAGGAAACCGCATTCATAGGCCAAATCAGATGGGTGGGGGACACCTTAACACAACCTTTATGAAGGCCAGATGGAGAGAGGCTGCAGACAGAAGCAACAACATCAGAAATGTTGGTTTCTGTGCGTGTTACCTTGCCTGAGCCCAGCGTAGATTAAAGGCTGCTTCTAAGAGAGGAAAAGTTAGATCTAATATTTAGGGTTGGGGCCATTCTGGAATTTTCTTTCTTTGGGGGCTTGACAAGCCAAAACCATACAGCAGAGAGAGAAGCCTTTGTTTAGTTCTTCTCAGGATTACCACCACATCTTATTGGTCCCACTTCCTCTGGAGGCCTGGCCTCTCTTCTTCCCTCCCTCTCCTCCTCGACCTCATCCTTGTCTTCTCACCTTCTCAAAGCCATGTTTTCTAACACCTTAACTGTTTGTATTTTGTTTAACACATACTTGCACTGTGGTTACTATTTCCCATGCATTGTTTTATGATTTTATGTGAATTGGTTCTATCAAAACTCCTAACAAACCTATGAGATAGGGATCAGTAATGTCCCAATTGTGCAGATGAGGGAACTGAGCCATAGAGGGGTCAAGTACCTTGCCCAGAGTCACACAGCTAAGTGCAGAGATAAGCTTCCGGCCCACAAAGTCTGGCTCCAGAATCAGTGCCCTTAATCACTACATTAGGATGACTTTCTAGCAATGACATATATGCCTTAAACGTCTCTCTTTTCAAGGCCACTTGGTATTTCAGTAAAAGAAGAAGCCTTCTGCTGAAGGAAAAAAGCATTAAAATGTGGGATTTTGGATAGAGAGTAACAGGGATCTAGCCTGTCACCCAGGCTACTGTGCATACCGGACCCTCATGAGGCAGGGGGCGGTTTATTGCATGTGACAGTTCTATCTTGTGTAGGTTATTTCTAAGAATTGCTACTGATGTTTAGGAAATGGAATTACTATGTGCCAGAGACTAGGTGAGGAGCAGCCTATATACTATGTTAACAAAAGCGCAGGACAGCTGATATTAATTCTCCTTTAACAATTAGGAAGTTAAAGCCACCAGTGGCAGATGGTTAAGTAAGCGAAGTTGAACAGTTTGAAACAGCCGTTCTAGGCCTGTCTGGTCTCCTTTTACTACACAAAAACGATTTAAGCATTAAGTTTCTAGTTTTGCTTTTATCTTCAGTCAGCATGTCCATTTTGGCAAATGACAAGGTAAGAATAGAAAGTTCCATCTTCCCCCCATGAATCAGTTACTCCCCCAGATTTCACATCATAAGACTGTGGCGCCAACCACTGCCTAGGTGCTCAAATAGAAAAATGCAGGGCTTGGTCTGTGTATCTCTCTCACCCTGACCCTTCTTTACAATTTACCAGCGAGTTCTGTCAATTCTGTCTCCAAAATGCATCCCAAGTCCATGTGCTTGCGTCAGTCCACCAGAGCCTCGAGTCCAGGCCACCACCACCCGCTGCCCCAACAACATCCACAGTGCCTTCCTGGGCACAGCCTGCTTCCCCTGCAATCTGTCTCCATAGAGACATGTATATTCTTCTTAAGATGTGAGCTGGATCTTGTCCCTCTCTTAATAGGGGCTTCCCTAATAGCTCAGTTGGTAAAGAATCTGCCTGCAATGCAGGAGACCCCGGTTTGATTCCTGGGTCAGGAAGATCTGCTGGAGAAGGGATAGGCTACCCACTCCAGTATTCTTGGGCTTCCCTTGTGGCTCAGCTGGTAAAAAATCTCCCTGCAATGCAGGAGACCTAGGTTCAATCCCTGGGTTGGGAAGATCTCCTGGAGAAGAGAACGGCTACCCACTCCAGTATTCTGGCCTGGAGAATTCCATGGACTATATAGTCCATGGAGTCACAAAGAGTCGGACACGACTGAGAGACTTTCACTTTCCTTTCATATTAAATATTCTTCCAGCTATATTTGATGCCACTTCCCAGTCCTCTCACTAATCTCCATCCAGAATAGATTAAGCGCTTCCACACTTCACCCACAGCAGCATCCATCCCCCCACTCTTCCTGTGGCTCTGATCTCCTCAAAAAGCTCCACTGAATCTGCAGTACACATCTTCCCTCCGTTAAATCTCCCTCCAAAGTCTTAGACTGGTGCCTGGCATGCAGCAAGCACTCAATTAGTGATAGGTCTTATTTCTGTTTTGATCATTGTTGTTCTAGTAAATATTCTAAAGATGCATGCCTAGGTGACTAGATCACCAGAGTAGGAAAGACGAACACTGTTAATATCTGAGGCCCTCAGAGCTGCTAAGAGAGGAAGATTATATACTTCGAGAGGAAAAAACAAAAAACAAAAACAAAAAAATATATACATATATATGGGCTTGTAAATCCTCTTCTCTGCCTTAAAAAAAATCATTAACTATTCTTGTCATAAACGTAATAACCAAGTGCTTAATGATAGCATGTTTTACAACAGCGATGTAAAACATATTTTGAAAAAATAGCAGAACACTTCTGATATTTTTTTTAAAGCAGTGTCTAGATTTGTCTGATGAATTTTCCTAAGTAAGTTTCACTCTGGCTCTTGCAGTCCCCCAGCATGTTCTTTTTCTACAAACTTAGCAATAAGTGCTTACTTAAAATTTTCAAACATGGGGAAAACCTTGTTATATTAAGTGGTTAAAGGAAGCCTACAGATGCCATGTACGAAAATCTACCAGTGTACTAGCTACACTGATTAAACGTTTACTTTACTCCAGGCTTCATTCCCAAGTAATAGCAAATAGGACAGGCATGGAAATAAGCTGACTCCTAAACTCAACCCGATCTAAAACCCAGAATTGGAAACACACCTAATTATTAATCCTGTATGTCGTTGCAGGCTTTTCTTTGTTCCTCTGTACTTGGCAAATGTTCTAACACTTTTTATTTTCTGTCTTTGTAAGCTATACTTTATTGGAGTATAGTTGCTTTATAATGTTGTGTTAGTTTCTACTGTACAGCAAAATGAATCAGCCATACATACGTCCCCTCCCTTTTGGATTTCCTCCCCATTCAGGTCACCACAGAGCACTGAGTTGAGTTCCCTGTGCTGGACAATAGGTTCTCATTCGTTATCTGTTTCACGCATAGTATCACGCATAGTATCAGTAGTGTGTACGTGTTGATCCCAGTTGCTCCTTGATAACGATACATTTGTTCTCTACGTTTGTGACTCTATTTCTGCTTTGTAAATAAGATCATAAGGGAACTCTTTCTAACACTTTCTAAAACACACTTTGTTCGCTTTTAAAGTTTCCCTGGAAACTTCCAAAGGGCAGCTGTTGTGGGCTCACATCATCTCCCCCTTACCCCCACAAATGTGCAAATAAAGAACCACCTCTGTGTCTTTAATTTATAACAGGCTAAACTTTCCCCTGTAAACTGATACTTTGACCAGAAGTCTGTGGGTGGGATGGGTGCTGTGTTTTTTCGGTCGTAGCTTCTTTTGGCTGATAAACTAGCACTTAAGTGTTTCCCTTTTCCAAACCCCCAAATGAAAAGTGTCTTTGTGGTGAGGTGGCAGCCCAACTGTCATTGCCAACGTGAATGGTCCTGGGGACACTTATTTTTAGTTTGCTGCCTAAGCAAGAACTAGGCTGGGTAACAAGGGCCCTTGGGGGTGCAAACTCCCAGAATCCAGAGCATGGAGCTTTTAAAGGGAAGCCAGGTGAAGTAAAAGACAGTTGCAGGAAGGCCTAAGAACCTGCTCTCCAAGTGGGGCACAGAGACACACCAGAGATCTTGTCTTGGGTGATGTTTAGATGGTTTAATTTTATCAAGGCTGCTATAAAACAGAAACACATGGACTCCATTTCAGTTCTGTTCAGTTCAGTCGCTCCATTTGGATGAATGTAAATCCAGGCAGGCCCGGGAACTAATTATAGCAGCGAGGCTGAGGATGAAAAGCAAGGTAGACATCCGCTCTATGGCCCGCTTAGCATCCTGTCCTCGCTTCTAACAGAGCCTGAAGCAAGTGTCTCACCTTCGGTGGGTGGAGCAGTTGCCATGTCACCGAGCAAGGCCAGTGTACTCTCCAGGGAGCAAAAATCAGTCCTAGTGAAGGGACACAGGGACCCCGCACCGATGCAGGGTTTTTTAGTCTCTCCCACCTAGATCACCTAGTTTCCTGTCCTGTACAAAGCCAGATTCTTTAGATTTTTGTTTCATTCTGTGAGCTACTCTGTGGCCTTCTAATATGTATGAGGGTGTGGTGTGATGTATATATGTGTGTATCTTCAACTTTTTTTTTTCTTAAAGGAGCAAAAGTTAGTTTCTTTTGCTTGGAACCAAAGAACTGTCCCCCTCCCCCAAAATGAGAGCCCTGACATATTTCACTGTATATGCAAATCCCTGGCTGGCTCTGCACAGAAGGGCAATCCCCTCTCCCCCCGCCCATCTCTACTCCCCTCCCCATCTTGGCTCAAGTATTTTCAATTAGGGAAAAATGAATCCTCCTCCTTAAACAGGAACTGTGACAGGCTGGGCTTTATGAAAGCATTGGTGACTGTTTTTTCCTTCCTCTTTCCACGAATGCAAGCTTCTTACTATTTCCTAACCAGGGGCAGCCAAGCAAATATAGTCTCGAAAAGACTCTTTCGGCAAGAGAGGGAGTGAGGGCCTGCCCACCATCAGAGTCTGGTGTGTTGCTGGTTCAGAACCTGGTTTTGTTCATCCTGTGGTTTTCTGAACTGGGAACCAGACTCTGGCACTGACCTCTCAGAGACTAAATACTCTTGGCAGAAGCACCTCTGACTCAATGGATAGAAATATTGAGGGCATCAGAAAATAATGCCCTCAGACTCGTGCAAGTCCAGAGGGGTGGGATGAGGTATAGTGGGGGGACCTTCCTTAGGAAGTAGGGCTCTATATACTCCGAAAGTAGACGAGGAGAAGGAAAGTTGTGATAAACATTTAGTGAGCTAAAAAATGCTCCTGACATGCCATTCATTGACAAGAGCCTATAAAACTGTACTACCAGTTTTATATACAACGCCTGTGTGTATGTGTGTGTGTGTGCGTGTGTATGTGCACATGCCTACATGTATCTGCATAGAGAACCAGAGACAGGAGGGGAGGGGAGAGTGAGAAAGACAGCAAGAAGCCATCTGGTCTCTTGGTAATAGGATGACGGGTGATTTTAATTCCCTTCTTAAAGCCTCTTCACATTTAAAATTTTTTCAATAATGATTCTGCGTTACTTTCAAACTGGAAAAAATCCATAAATATAACTTGGAAAAAAGGAAAGCGATGCCCTCATTAGCACGAGGCTCTGTCTAAGCAGTGCAGGAGCCCCACCCACCCCAATGAAATCTGGCTCATCAGAGTCACATGCGGAGATTGTATCAACCTCAGTGGCCGCAGGATAGACACTCTACAACTACCACTGCTATCGCTGCTATTACTTTGCCCAGCACGAATAGGATCTCCATAGTACATGTTTATTTTTCAAGGTATCTCTTACCTCATTTGACGCACCATATAATCTAGTAAGGTAGGAAGGGCCAATAACATTGGTCCATCTTATGGATGAGGGAACTGAAGTACTGGCCAGTATGTCACGTTAGATCTTATAGTATTATTACTGATAACAACAATAGTGGTCTTAGCTATCAAATTATCAGACCTCTGTCCCCAAATCTCTTTAGAGTACAACAGAAACCATAGTAGTTCATACATATTTTTGTGCCCCTGGGCTTCCCTGGTAGCTCAGATGTAAAGAACCAGCCTGAAATGCAGGAGATCCAGGTTTGATCCCTGAGTTGGGAAGATCCCCTGGAAAAGGGATTGGCTACCCACTCCAGTATTCTTGCCTGGAGAATTCCATGGACAGAGGAGCCTGGCGGGAGACAGTCCATGGCGTCTCAAAGAGTTGGACATGACTGAGCAACTAACACTTTCACTTTATTGAGTGCCCCTAATGGCTTCAAATTTATTGAAGTAGATGCAGTTGTTCTTATTTTAAAGTTAAAGAAAACCTGGGGCCCAGAAAGATTAAGTAATCTGTCTATAAACACATAATTAGTAAATGGCTGAGTCAGCCTGTGAACTCAAGCAGTCTGACTCCAAGATTATGAACTGGACTGGAAAGTCACATGTCTACTATTCCATTTTTGAAGAAAATTTCCATTAGAGTAAACTGGCCAAACCCTTCAACGTCGTTCTGTTCTAATCTGACCCCCATTTGGAATGCGTCTTAGTCTGAAAGTAAACATCTCATATCCACCGGGGCAGAAGTGGCTCGTCACTAATATTTTCAGCTCTGAGTGAAAATGTGGAAGAGCTCAAAAGAGATGGTATCCAAGTCCATTTCAGAGGCCAAGATGGCTTAAAGAACTTGGGTAAACACTCAGCTCAAAAACTAACAAACTCCCAGCAGTGATGGGTGACCTCCAACAGAAGTAGTAGCCTGGAAAATGGGAAGGATCAATTCACAGTGAAATCAAGCTGGGCTCCCTTCTGCAGTGCGTCTCTCTGCCATTTTGGTCTCCATAGCACTGCAGACACGAAAATGTGGCAGGAAACCCAGGAGTCTAGGCTAGCAAAATGTTATTTCAAAGCAGTATCTGGCAGTTGGGGAGGGAAGGCAGACTAGAGATAAACACGAGATCAAAAGTCTGGTAAGACTTGGTATCATTCAAATATACCCACGGACATTTGAAAGTTGTTTTACTCACTAGGGCAGCCTGGGGCAAGGTGATGAACTCCAGGAAGCTGGTCACGGTCAGCCTCTACCATCTCTCAGTGCTCTTTCTGCCCTTAGAATGTCTTCTCCTTCATATACTCACTGTCCTCAGCCACTATCCATCACCAGACCTGGGGTCTCCCAGTTGTCTCCCGCACAACTCTGTCCTTCCAGGCAAACCCTGACTGTCTTTTATTAAGAGGGGATCTTAAAGTGTATTCCCACCATAGCTGTTCAGTTTTTCAAAGTATTACTGACTAAACCAAAACGATAAACTAATTCATGATTTATGCTGAGTGATAATGACTTAATAAGTTAGTATGCTTAGAGAACTTGTGAAATTTACCCTAACAATAACTAATGAAATTTTGCTGGCATTCTGGGAGGCTGGTGTGGTAAGCTAGGATCAGATTTGACTGCTTGGTCATGTCCAACTCTTTGCGATCCCATGGACTGTAGTCTACTAGGCTTCTCTGTCCATGGAATTTTCCAGGCAAGAATACTGGAAGTGGGAAACCATTTCCTACTCCAGTGTGTCTTCCTGACCCAGGGATCAAACCCACATCTCTTACATTACCTGCATTGGCAAGTGGGTTCTTTACCATTAGCGCCATCTGGGAAGCCCATGGTAGGGATGTTGAGTGATTATTTTTATTCAACTCTCCTCTCCTTTTAAATAGGACCTATCACCTGTGTTTGACGATGGACCAAGGTGTTTAACTGACAATGAATGATCTTACAGCAGACTCTTTCTCTGTGGTGGCAACTGTGAACTCATTTGTTGAAATGGAAGTGTCCTAAGTTCAAAACAACCTGGATCCCTGGGGCATAGGTATTCTAGAGAATCATCCAGACCTACAATGGACTTTGGGACTTTGGACGAAACTTTGGGTGACTTCCTTTATATTATTCTACCAACCTTTTGGTGTTATTTGTTATAGCAGCATAGTTCAGCACATCCTGACTATTATAGCTAGTGACTTTTACACCTCAAATCATAACCTATAACCTGCTTCTTCTCTACTGTTAAGAGAGGTATGTGCCACTTATTAGCTATAGCTTTGGACAAGCTATTATACCTCCCCAAAAGGAGTCTCAGTATTCTCCTCTGCAGGACAGGATGGCTGGTCTTTTTCAGATATGAGTCTACCTAAATGGTAATCCCAAATTATATGGTACCTGCTCCCTGTATTATATGCTAAGACAAGGCAATTTATCTCCAAACAGAGGTGCTAAACCTGTCAAACACTTTCCTAGTTATATCTCTGAACAGGAAGGTCAAGACCCCAGGTTGCCAGTACATAAGCGTGTTCAGGGCTTCCTAGGTGGCACTGGTGTAATAGACGCTGCCTGTCAATGCAGGTAGATTTGAGACTTGGGTTTGATCCCTGGTTGGAAAGATCCCCTGGAGTAGGAAATGGCAACTCACTCCAGCATTCTTGCCTGGAGAATCTCATGGACAGAAGAGGCTGGTGGACTACAGTCCATAGATCACACAGAATCAGACACAACTGAAGTGACTTAGCACACACAAGCACATTTTAGGAGTTTTGAGAGTGTAGCAAGAAGCCAGACAATGTCTCATTACTCTTTAATGTTGACCATTTTAATACCCCTCAGCTATCAAATTTGTCAGATTAGAGCTGGTTCCATCTGAGAATTACATAGCTTTTCCCAAAGTTTCAGTTCAGTTCAGTTCAGTCGCTCAGTCGTGTCCGACTCTTTGCAACCCCATGAATTGCAGCACGCCAGGCCTCCCTGTCCATCACAAACTCCTGGAGTTCACTCAGACTTGCATCCATCGAGTCAGTGATGCCATCCAGCCATCTCATCCTCTGTCGTCCCCTTCTCCTCCTGCCCCCAATCCCTCCCAGCATCAAAGTCTTTTCCAATGAGTCAACTCTTCGCATGAGGTGGCCAAAGTACTGGAGTTTCAGCTTTAGCATCATTCCTTCCGAAGAAATCCCAGGGTTGATCTCCTTCAGAATGGACTGATTGGATCTCCTTGCAGTCCAAGGGACTCTCAAGAGTCTTCTCCAACACTACAGTTCAAAAGCATCAATTCTTCAGTGCTCAGCTTTCTTCACCGTCCAACTCTCACATCCATACATGCCTACTGGAAAAACCATAGCCTTGCCTAGACGGACCTTAGTTGGCAAAGTAATGTCTCTGCTTTTGAATATGTTATCTAGGTTGGTCATAACTTTTCTTCCAAGGAGTAAGGGTCTTTTAATTTCATGGCTGCAATCACCATCTGCAGTGATTTTGGAGCCCCCAAAAATGAAGTCTGACACTGTTTCCCCACCTATTTCCCATGAAGTGATGGGACCGGATGCCATGATCTTCATTTTCTGAATGTTGAGCTTTAAGCCAACTTTTTCACTCTCCTCTTTCACTTTCATCAAGAGGCTTTTTAGTTCCTCTTCACTTTCTGCCATAAGGGTGGTGTCATCTGCATATCTGAGGTTATTGATATTTCTCCCAGCAATCTTGATTCCAACTTGTGTTTCTTCCAGTCCAGTGTTTCTCATGATGTACTCTGCATAGAAGTTAAATAAGCAGGGTGACAATATGCAGCCTTGACGTATTCCTTTTCCTATTTGGAACCAGTCTGTTGTTCCATGTCCAGTTCTAACTGTTGTTTCCTGGCCTGCATACAGATTTCTCAAGAGGCAGGTCAGGTGGTCTGGTAGTCCCATCTCTTTCAGAATTTTCCACAGTTTACTGTGATCCATACATTGGAAATTCCCAGTTCATGTCTGAAGACCAGAGGCCACATCATCTATCAGTGGTTCTGTCCTTTTAACACAACAACACCTCTTCAAAGATTTTCCCCGGATGTGCATATATGTATAACTATTAGAGCCTGTTGAACTAAAAGTGCACTATTTTAAAACTGTTTTAGTCTATTGTTGTTCATGTATTTTGAAAATAGCACATATATTATTTAAAATATTTAGACATATTATACATTCAGCCTATAGGTGATGTTGGGCACATGGGTATGTTTGCAGGCTCCTTGCAGTAACTCTGAGGTTGCCCAGGGGCTATTCATACCCAAAGGCTGGGAATAATAAATTCAAGGAATCTAGGAGAATATTGCAACCTATATTGGTTCTTGCTTCCTCCCTTTCTCCCTCAAACTCTAAGTCTCTGAGAAGCAGATGCTAACACAGAATTAGAGGGCACGAGGTTTTGTGAGGAATAACACCTGTCAAAGGGAAGGTGAGATGGCAGGAATGGTCATGAGGAAGTTGCTTGACCGTGGTCCAGGCTCTGTTAGCCCCAAACGTTGCTCCAAAGCAAGATTGCCTGTTGGAGCTTATCCCTATCGGATGGAAATGGCCATAACTTTATTCCTTGACCTTGCTCAGTTATGAGCTGGGGCCACTTTGAGTAGAGTGTGACTTGAGTTTAAAATTTGCTAAGAGGTGAGGTTGTCACCTAGTTATCCTCCTGGCAACTGGGTAGCGAGTCCTTTCTGGGAAGGGGGATCTGAGTAGTTTATCTCCATTTGCCACACCCTAAATTTCCCCCATTTCTATAGGCAATTTTGTCCCTCAAGGTTAAATGTGAAGAAAATATAACTTTATAAATGACAATGTGAATTACCCTCAGGACATGAGCCATCTCTAAACAAATTCAGAAGGAAAATTATAACCATATGTAAGCATAACTGCATTAGCTAAAGGGTGAGGTGTTCCCAGGATTGGGGGTTTCATTTAGTTTAAGCAGAATCTCCTTCTGCCGAGGAAGTTAATTGCAAGTCTGAAATAAGATTAGAGAAGTGTTTGCTGCAAGAGTCTGATCATACTCTGCATTGAACATGACTCTTCATGAATACATTGGCTGTTTACTGTGGGGAAGAGACTGTGTTGGGAAAAATGAAGCAGTAATTGCAAGGCAGGAAATTACCAGGGAAGGCGCCTTCTCTTAGGAGGAAGCAGAAGTCTATTACAATGTCAGTCCCTTCACTTAGCCTGGGCTGTGAGGGAGTGATTACCATGTGCCCTGAAAAACAGACTGGGATGGATCCAGCTAGTAGGAAATATTTACAAGATCAAACCTGAATACAGGAACCATATCCTGTTAATCCGGTTTGAAACACTGAGCCAGTCAATCTCCAAAGATGCATCTTGCAGAAGCTGCCAAGGTGGTTTCCAAGTGGGAGTTTACACAGACCAAGGAGAGCAGAGGGGGGGGAACAAACGAAAGGGAAACTTTGGAGGTGGGACCCTCTCCTACCCTTGCCTCCAGTCCTACCTCAAAAGTGGGGTCCCATCTTTATCCCTGACATGTTAGGGTTTTGTGTAAGGTTACTTTTAAGAAAAAGTTCCTTAATGAAAATAAATGAATCAGATAATCACAGTTTCCTAGGTCTCACATGAAGCCTACTGAAATAGACTCTCACATGAATTTGCCTTTCCAAAAATGCTGCTCAATGAACTTTATGATAAAAAATGGAGAGACAGATGACTAATGAGATAGGTAGATATTATTAATAGATGATAGATAAAGGCTTGATAGATAATACACATTTATCAATATACTAATATGCAATGCATATTATAACATATACACAAACATAAAAAATATAAAGGGGTAAGATAAAACTAAACAGAATAGAGACTCTAGTATCTTCTCGCACCCAGGGGATTGTCTTGATTTCTCCTGATGTAGGCAAATCTTACATGGGAGCATTCTTACAGTCTTCCCTGTGATAGAAATGTTTGGGAAATAATCAGATACATACCATGACTTACAGATATAAATCCATCCCAATTTTTTTAATGGAGTCTGAGCCACTGAGATAGTGGCTCCTTCCATCCCGGTCTATTCCTTCTTCTGTATCAGCGCCAGGGACTCAGGGAAGTGGACAATGGTGGTAGGTGATTACAACAAAGTGGGGAAAGGGCACACGTCTTTTTCCAAACCAGATGGTTTCTTCCTCCCCTTCAAGCACAGATGAAATCCAACTTAAGCAAAGATGAGATTTCAAAACAGTTCTGTTCCATCATCCACGTTTAGAACAGTGAGTGGAATTGGTGACACTTGTGTTGATCAAAGGTCCTATAGCTCAACTCTGAAAGTCAACCATAAATATATAGTCACTGATGTCTGGGCGAATTACGTGAGAAGAACCAGTGTGAGGGGGATCATTCCTGAACCAGATGGGTGGATATTAACAGAGAGGCGGTTTGAAGACCCTTTCAAGCGAAGGCCAAGCTCATCAGCAGCCCGGGGATTCAAGAAGGTCTGAGACAGGTACCAGATGTGTTTGTGTCACTTCTGTGACTCAGCTTCTATTTCAGCCACTGGTAAATAAAGGACTGTTTCCAGGTATGCTATATTTGGTTAAAATCTAAACTTGGACATTAAGTATAGCCCTAAGGTGGCCAAGGCAACAATGCTCTCCACCACAACTATTTCACACACGTTGGATTGAAAAGAAATTAAAATTAGAAGCATTAAAAAAATGAAATTAAGCCTGTGGGTTTCCCACACAACCTGCAAATCTCCCTTTACTGTCAGCACAGCACCAGAGTTCTGCTTCTGTTTTGACAGCTCTTTCCGCTTGGAGTCCCACTTTCGGTACTATTTCCCCAATGTGCTTTCCCACCTGTTGTCCATTCACAGTCTGTCTCCCCTCCACTCCTTTCCCTCCAAATTTCCACCTGCCAATCTGCCTCTCCTACCCCACCCTCAGATGCATGTACAGGCTTTGCCCCAAAGCCTCCCCAGTGAGCAATATCTTTTTCTGGGGATAGTAAGCACTGACTCATCAACTCCTTCTTACCACAGTTTCCAAAACACAGTCTTACTTCACCCTTGTCTCTACCCAGATCTCCGTAGGTCTGGGCCACCATGTGCGTAAACAGACTCTTAATAGTGGGGTTCCCTCATCATCTTCCCCACCCCCTCTCACTCTCTATCCATTTTCTGATGCTTATCCCCCAAAATTTCTGAAGAAAGCAGAGTCCTTATGCTCTAGTTCAGTTCTATCCTGAACTAGAACCCTTCCGGCCCCCATTGTTTGCTGCATCTCAGACTGTTTTTACTCTTGGCCAACAAAGGAAAATACTTTTCTGTGGTTAAAATAAGACTCAGAGATCCTTAGAGAAATGGCACAGTAAAAATAGGAGAGACCACAGTCAATTCCGTTTTAGCTTCACCACCTGGGCAGGAACAATAGAACCTAAAGACAAGCCAAGATTTTCTGTGAATTGGGTAGCCAAGTGCATTTGACTCTATTCTCCCAGCCCCAGTGAGAAGCAACAAAGCAGCAGAGATTTCCATGTGGCTAGCTGAAGATGAAAGTTCTCATGTTTTTCTGTTAACCATAAGTGTATGTATCCCTTTATCAGATCCATACAAGGCAGCACCTTTAAGACATGGATTGGAGGGTGACATGTGATAGATGAGAAATAGTCTTCAGCAAAATCAATCCGATTGTCCTCTTCACTATTCCCAAGTTCTTAGTAAACCAGCTTGAGTGTAACTACCTCCTGACACTCCCTTTCCTCCAAATCTATCCTTTAGATCCCTCCCCAGCTGACACATCAGCCTGCTGGTGACTCAGAATTAGTTCAGAATATTCCCTCACACCCTTACCTCTCTGATCAAGACCAAGCCTGTTCCCTACTGATTCTAACACTGACCCCAGCATGCCCTCAGGTTTCAACTCTCCCAGATCGTGCCTGGCTCTTTGATTTGGGAAGTGGCGGGAAGCTTGTATAGCAGCCTGTGCCTTTACAACTCCCCAGAACTGATGGAGTAGCTGTGCGGCAGCCTTCATGGAGGAATGCATTGAGAAACTCTTCAGTCTACCATGCCTTCATATTCCAGGAAAGGAGCTGCCTTCTTAGATTCTGGAATTGCTTCAGCTCTTGGCTTAGATTTTAGAGAAAATGCCACCTATCGCCTTTAGTAAGGGATTCCTCTGCCTGTCCATGATGAGACCACTGAAATAAGACAAACCAAACAAAAAAAGAAGTGTGTGTGAAACTGTCCCCTATAAATGAAAAGAGATGTTTCACCAGAAATGATGCTGGTGGGACTATTGTTGGGGCACAGCCCCTAGAGGTGGCCTGCTTGCCTAGTTACTAGGTCTCAAAGAAGAATTCACATTCCATATGGCTTCCAGATGGTGCACTGCAGGTCATCTAATGTCCTTTGTGAAACATGTTCAATTGCATTTAGGAATTAACTTCCAACTTGGGAGAGTTTCCCAGGATTGCAGAAGCCTGTTTTAGGGTTGATCTATGAATATGTCATAAGCCCATTGTTAGATAATCAATTAAATATTTGAATTAAATGATTCAAATAGCCATAGGCAGCTTAGTCCCTCTTCTGATGGCTTCCTTCCAGAACATATGAAGGAAGCAGAATTTAAGGAATCAAGACTTCTGGGATCCAATTGCCCTCTGCATCTCAAGACATTTGTCAGATAAAGAATATTTTTGCTGTTAAATAAATCTCTAAGCTATGAAAAACCTAGATAGGGTATTAAAAAGCAGAGATATCACTTTGCCAGCAAAGGTCCATATAGTCAAAGCCAGGTACAGATGTGAGAGTTGGGCCACAAAGAAAGCTGAGCAACGAAGAGCCGATGCTTTCAAACTGTGGTGTAGAGAAGACTCTAGAAAGTCCCTTGTACAGCAAAGAGATCAAACTAGTCAGTGATAAAGGAAATCAACCCTGAATATTCATTGAAAGGACTGATGCTAAAGTTGAAGCTCCAGTACTTTGGCCGCCTGATGTGAAGAGCCGACTCATTGGAAAAGACCCTGATGCTAGGAAAGATTGAGGGCAGGCAGAGAAGGGGGCAACAGAGGATGAGATGATTGGATGGCATTATTGACTCAATGGACATGAATTTGAGCAAACTCCGGGAGATAGTGAAGGACAGGGAAGCCTGGTGTGATGCAGGCCATGGGATCACAAAAAGTTAGATGACTGAGCAGCTAAATAACAACAACAACAACAAATATGTGCTCAGGATAAGCAAGAACTAAGCCAGATAAGGGGGCTAGAGTGATGGCAGGGCTCGGCCGAGTGGTGAAGGCAGGACCACAGGAACAGGCTGGAGGAGGAACCCCCACAGGCTGGCTGGTGGTTGATAAGTCACAACTGAAACCAAAGAAACTAACAAAGTAGGAGTTCAAGGGTTGGGCTGAGGTCAGAGGGCAAGGCTGGGACTTCACCTAGAGACAGGCTCCTGCTGACAATGGCCTTCCTCAAGTGCCCCCACTTCGAAGGGAAGATGGAGATGATCCTACTAAGGGTCAGCTGAATCCAGAGCACTTGGCATCTTCCTTTGTGTTACTTTATAATCAGGAAAAAAAAATCAAACACTATGTTCTGAAGTGAAACTTTCAGACAGTGAGATATGGAGGAAGAAGGCCTGATTTTTGTCTGACTCCAGTCTTTTCATTAACTAGGTATAGAACATTAGACAAGTCAAATTTCCCGAGGCCTCAATTTTTTTATTTTATTTGAGTGTGGAGTGAAAGTTGCTCAGTCATGTCCGACTCTGCGACCCCATGGACTATACAGTCCATGGAATTCTCCAGGCCAGAATAATGGAGTCGGTAGCCATTTTCATCTCCAGGGGATCTTCCCAAACCAGGGATCAAACCTAGGTCTCCTGCATTGCAGGTGGATTCTTTGAGGCCTAAATTTCTCTCCATCAAATGAAGTTGTGCTAAACACTGCCTAAAGAGTCTTCCAGGTTTAGAAATGATGAGGCCACTTCCAGTATATATGTATGCACATGTGCGCACACACACACACACACACACACACACACACACACACACACACGTGATGGTGAGAGTGATGCGGTTCTCCAGGAAGGTCAGAATACTATCCTTGCTGTGGGTGTCCTCTCTCCTGAGTCTGGCTCTGGGAGGGGCAAACTTCCTCAAAAACCACAACTGTTAAAATGGCTCCAAAGGAGTTATACTTGATTCCTGTTTCCTAACATCCTGAATGTGAGGCCCAACAGAACTGATAATGGGGCACGTCCTCTAAGTTACAGACCACAAACTGAAAGGGAAAAAACCATGCTACCCAAGGACTTAGCCAGTGGTGGATAACTGGGGCCAGAAAAACAAGCCTGACCTGGGACAGGCCAGTTCACCACGAGGGAATACACAGTGGTGGCCCAGCGAGGATTTCCCTTTTTCCAAGACAAACCAAGTTGGCTCTGATGAAACTAGTTGTGGCTAAATTCCCCTCCCTTAGTCATATCATTATTCCCAAATTGCAGTGTGCTCCATCATCGAGGGACTTGGGGAAGTCTTTGAAATTATTCAGTCATCCTAAGTGCTATGCGTTTATCCACCGCTCCATCAAGTGGGCACTGCCTGTACATGACAGGCCCTGTGCCAGGCATCAGGAACACCACAGTAACCAGGACTGACATAACCTGTGCCTGCATGGGACTTACAGTCTGATGTGGGAGATGGAAAGCATACAAATAATATATAACTACAATGAGGGAGGGAACAAAAGAAGCAGAGTGAAATGATGGAGAATCATGAGAGGGGCAATGGAGTATATTTGCAGAGAGTAAGTAGAGAAGGTCTCTCCATGAAGGGGACACAAAAGCAGAGACCAGTCCTATCACCATCTTTCTTTCTCAAGTTTGCTTTGACTATTCGGGCTTTTTTCTATTTCCATGCTCAGCCATAAAAAGGAATGATATTGGGTCATGTATAGATGTGGATGGACCTAGAGTCTGTCATATAGAGTGAGTAAGTCAGAAAAACAAATATCATATATTAATGCATGTAAGTGGAATCTAGAAAAATGGTACAGATGAATCTATTTGCAGGCAGGAATACAGACGCAGATGTAGAGAACCACTGGGTGGATACAGAGCCAGAGAGGAGGGTGGGATGAACGGGGAGTTTGGGATTGACGTATGTGCACTGCCATGTGTAAAACAGATAGCTTGTGGGAACCTGCTGTGTAGGCGCTCAGCTCAGAGCTCTGGGTGACCTAGATGGGTGGGATGGGGTGGGTACGTGGGAGAGAGGCAGATCCAAAAGGGTGGGAGTATATGTGATACACATAGTGGATTCCTTTCGTTGCATTGCAGAAAACGCTGCTGAGTAGGGTTAGAGTGATGGGGGATAAGTAGGTTTTATCTCTGAGATAAAGTATGATATTTCTGGTTGAAGAGGAAGATGGAAGGTCAGAGGTGATAATCAGAAAGAATGGTGTTGATAGATTCCAAAGGTTGTATTCCCTCTGGTGATGACAGTGAAAAAAAAAAAGTGGGTGACTGAGGTGGGGTGGAAGGGTGGCCATTGGTCATGAGGGAGCTGAGGAACCTAGAACTAGGAACAGACAGCTGGCCATCTGAGAGCTGAGTCGCTGAGACTAATAACTGGATTTGACTTAGAGAGGAAGACAGAGGTTTAAATCCTCAGAAAACAAGGTGTGACCAGCATTGAGGGCAGAAATACTGAGAGACAGGAAAAGAGAGAAAGAGAGAGAAAGAGAAAAAACAGCAAGACAGCATACATTTTAAAGGGACAGACGGGAACAAAAGAACACTTCCTCACCTCTTCAATGTAAAGTATGGGGCGCATGAGTGAACAAAGGCTCTGGTTGAGAGACTTGGAGCGAGTGGTGGACTCCCAGGCTCTTTGTGGACTCACAGGCTGCCAGTCCCAATAGGACAACAAGTGTTCAGAGAAGAGGTCATGCCACCCTCAACCCCCACTGGCACGCACTAAAGCCTGTTACACTCTCTGAGGTTTAACCCTGCATGGTCAAAGCTTCTTCACTCCCGTCTCCCCATATCCCAATTCCAGGGCAGAGGAAGGGTGTTCAAAAGTTTGGAGACTAAAAATAACCAGAGAGCAAAACAATTAAATGTCCTAAACAAAAGCCCCCAGTTAGCACCAATGTGGATTAGGTGGAGCTGCTCTTATGAAATCCGCATTATTTTGAGAGCATCCCTTCAGCCCCCTGGAGAAAGAAATGGCAACCCACTCCAGTGTTCTTGCCTGGAGAATCCCAGGGACGGAGGAGCCTGGTGGGCTGCTGTCTATGGGATCGTACAGAGTCAGACACGACTGAAGAGACTTAGCAGCAGCAGCAGCCTCAGCCCCCCACCATTCATGGTTCAAAACAGATTTCTCTCTGCTGCAAGTGAAAGGAAATCTCTCTGCTGTTCCCACCATTGACCCTTTTCCTTTGCTAGCCCTTATTTCCTTGAACCTCGTCTCCACTCTGCTCCCAAGTTTGGGTCCACTTATTATTTTTTGTTAATATAAGAAGCCTGTGCTATTAATTTTTTTTTTTTTTGGTTGTACCACACAGAATATGGTATCTTAGTTCCTCGACCAGGGAGGAAACCTGTGCCCCTGCAGTGGAAGTGCAGAGTTTTAACCACTGGACTGCCAGGGAAGTCCCAGTTTGGGTCTATTTGACCTTCGCCCTTTCAATTTGGCATGTGGTCTTGGTCTCTTTCAAATCTGACTTAGGCTGAGACTTGCCCCCGGGTCCCTGTTGCTCTTTTTCTGGTCCCTCTTCATCCCCACCCCATCATGGGCTGTCTCAGCAGTCTGGTCAGGGTTGATAAGTCATCCGAAGTGCAGAAGTAAAGCAGGGGCAACACCAGTGTCAGCAAAGGAAAACTCTCAGTGCCGATTCATCCTCCAAATCCAGAGCTCTGAGCCTTCTAGAAAATTTTCTGAGTGAACTGTATAGATACAGAGCTTGACACATTGTTTCATATTCTGAAGATCCTACAGTTAAAAATGTGCAATTGAATTACACTGTCCATGTTTTATTAAATGATACCAACCCCTATCCTAGTTTTAGTCAACTGAATCATAAACAAAAAAAAATTTAATTTCGGAGGAAAAACTTAGATATTTGTTGTGCATCAAAAATGCTTATTGGGGGATTGAAAAGGGTTCTAAGAAGCTGTGTAATACTGGAAAATATCTTATTCTTTCTGTGCTGTGGTTGGTCTGTAAAGTGTGCCAGTTAAATGTTGGACCTCTTGGGTCCCTTCAGGCTCAGTGTTGTGAATCATTGCAACCTGTGTTTCAGTGGCCCTGCTTTTCAGGGCCACTAACAGCAGGCAGTGTCTCCCCAGTTACTCAAGAATATGTTCTGTTAGCTTCCACAGGTCAGATGACACTTTTCTTTCCTTTTCTGGGCCTCCCTTCCATTTACGCTGTCTACTGGCATTCCCTGAGTTGCTGGTTCTTTGGGGTGTAAAGTTCATCACCCATCACCACCATTACAGCCATGGTGTATGAATGTCCTTGTGATGCCAACACTGTCTCAGTATTTGTACACCCCTGTGTTGAAACCTGAAGCAAGACTGCCAAACTCCACCTCTGACATCTGAACCCTGGGAGCACTTGGTGAGAGGCGACGTCAAGTTCCTGTGAAAACTTCAGAGGCACCACTCAAACTGTGGACAGGGTGTCAGTCTCTTGTCTATTTCCACAAAGAATAACACTAGTTGGCTGAACACCCAAGACCCACAAAATATAGGACTGATCTAATCTGTCTTTGGAAATCATTGAGACAAACCCATTATCTGAGAAGCCATGACAAGTTATAATTAGAAGCCCAATGAGTCACGGCTCATGGGAGTCAGCTCAGGAGCTCTCATAAAACGACACACCAGTTTGACGTCTGCTGAGACTCATTCCAGGCATCAGAATTCAGCCTCATACAAGGACTGAGGCAATATATTAGGGACAAGTAATATACATGGAGCCCAAGGACTTCATGCAGGACCCAGCCTGACTGTGAAGACAGAGCATCAGGCACAGGAAGTACAAACGAAGTGATAAAAACTGTTACTAGAAAAAACAAAAATTCCCTTCACCACACAGAGTTTCTCTTTAATTTTTCTTAAGGTGGTAAGGTTGCTGATTTAAGCCCTTCACATACTTTCCTAGCAGTGAATTGACTAGCCAACTAAATCAAACATGCCCGTGCATCCTGCCAGGCCACATGGATTCAGAAAGAATATGTACTTTAAAGTCCCAGCTACCTTACCTACTTGCTGGCTAAGTGACCATGAACAGGACTCCAAAATTGTAAACCTGAGACCCCCTATTTATCAAATGAAGTTTTAATGAGGATTAAAAAGCAATAATATCTTTTTTTTTAAATAATATCTTCTAATGCAAAGCATCTGGCTCAGGATCCCACATACAATGGATGTTCAATCTATTATGTCAATTTCTTTCCTTCCCAGTAGAAGTCATCAGATGACACTAGCTTCAGGTCTTCTTCCAGACACAGAACACATCCTTCAAAGTGTTAATGCCATTTCAGCTCATCAGACACCTCGTCTCAGCAAAGCCATTAGAAACCCCCAAAGTACTATATTTTTCTCCTGGTAAGTGGCTCACTTCCCACAACTTCCCACCACGTTATATTAAGTGAGCCCAACAAATGAGTCACACTACTTACAGAAGCAAATTTAGGAGCCACACCCAAAACACAGGCATTTTGACTTTTCACAAGAAGCTGGTAGTATCACCAAAAAGAAGGCTCAGGGGACCCACAGTCAGGAAACCCCCAATTCCCAGGCTACCTCTGAATTCATATGCAAACACAAACCCTTCGTTCATTTTTTTGTGGAGAGTGTGAATTTCTAACTACAGTATTCAACGACAGCTGAAAGCCACTGAACAACATTCAGATTTTTGCTGAATTTTCTGCTTTGTAGGTGGGTGGTGTGACGGGTACAGGGGAATATATCAAGATGGCCTAATCACTTTTTAAATGGGCAATACCAAATTAAATTTAAAGCAACATCCTAGTCATTGGGTCCTTGTACACCATATTTGGTAGATTAGAAGGTGATTGCTTACTTTTTGAAAACATCTAGCATTGCATTTAAAGTACGCTTTTGATGTTCAACAAAAATTTCAAGAACTTATCTACTGCATGACAGTACAATAATTTGTACAAAAGCAGAACGAAAAGAAAGGAAGTTTATGATTTGCCAAGGTCATAGGTGATGAATAAATTTGCACTTAGGATATAAATACTCCAAGCTTGTAGAAAACATGGTTATGGTGATTGGACTTAAACTACTGGCCTTAATTTCTATCCAAGGAATTATCATCAAATTTATGCAGAACTATTGAAAGCCCTCCCAAAATCCAGAGCACATGGGCCTCCAGCTGAAGACAACCTCACAACATCAAAAGCAGTAAACTGAAAAACTATGTGAGTAAATAGGCTACTACAGGAGTCATAAGGCACCATAAACAAAAAAGTTATCCCTCTAGCAGCTGGACCTACTAGAGTAATCTAAAAGAGACAATAAAATAAGTATTTTCAAAAAATTAAGACTTATAAGAAATGGGAGGAAGAAACATGATCCATAATGAAAGATAAGGATAATAAAATAAGACATGTTTGACAAAGAACAGAAAGGAAATGAAGTCATTAAAATAGACTACATTTTAGTAGTCTAAACAGAAGAAACAGAATACTATAGAAAGCTGCTGAGAAGAATTCTGCTGTGGTTCAGTCACTCAGTCGTGTCTGACTCTTTGCGACCCCATGGACTGCAACACGCCAGGCTTCCCTATCCTTCGCTATCTCTAAGAGTTTGCTCAAATTCATGTCCATTGAGTCAATGATGCTATCCAACCATCTCATCCTCTGTTGCCCACTTCTGCTCCTGCCCTCGATCTTTGCCAGCATCAGGGTCTCCTCCAATGAGTTAGTTCTTTGCATCAGGCCAAACTATTGGAGCTTCAGCTTCAGCATCAGTCCTTCCAATGAATAGCTAGGGTTGATTTCCTTTAGTGCTAAGTGGTTTGATCTCCTTGCTGTCCAAGGGACTCTTGAGCCTCTTCTCCAGCAACACAGTTCAAAAACATCAATTCTTTAGCACTCAGCCTTCTTTACAGTCCATCTCTCACATCCATACATGACTACTGGAAAAACTATAGCTTTGACTACATGGACATTTGTCGGCAAAGTGATGTCTCTGCTTTTAATGTGCTGTCTAGGTTGGTCATTGCTTTTCTTCCAAGAAGCAAGTGTCTTTTAATTTCATGGCTGTAGTCACCATCTGCAGTGATTTTGGGGGTCCAAGAAAATAAAGTCTGTCACTGTTTCTATTTTTCCCTCATTTATTTGCCATGAAGTGATGGGACTGGATGCCAAGATCTTAGTTTTTTGAATGTTGAGTTTTAAGCCAGCTTTTTCACTCTCCTCTTTCACCTTCATCAAGAGGCTGTTTAGTTCCTCTTCACTTTCTGCCATTAGGGTGGTGTCATCTGCATATCTGAGGTTATTGACACATCTCCCGACAATCTTGATTCCAACTTGTGCTTCACCCAGCTTGGTGTTTCACGTGATGTATCCTGAATATAAGTTAAATAAGGGTGCCAATATACAGCCTTGACATACTCCTTTCCCAATTTTGAACCAGTCTGTTGTTCCATGTCCAGTTCTAACTGTTGTTTCTTGACCTGCATATAGATTTCTTAGGAGGCAGATAAGGTGGTCTGGTATTCCCATCTCTTTAAGAACTGTCCTCAGTTTATTGTGATCCACACAGTCACAGGCTTTAGCATAGCCAATGAAGAATTAGTGAAATGTAAAATAAAACTGAGGAAACTACTTATACTATATCACAGAGAACAGAGGGCAAATACAAATGTATAGAAAATATGGAGTCTAGATTGAAAAAAAGCCAGCAGATATAAAATCAGGCTGCTATATTGTATAGTTCTAAAGATTACTACTCATAAGACATCTGATATAGATGGTGCTGCTTGGACTTTTACAACATGTCATACTTTATTTAATAGAATCAGAAAGCAAGACTAGAGAATATGGGATGAAATGATGATTTGAAAAAGGATAAGAGATAAGAAATTTCCACAATTGAAGAAAGACTCAAGTTCTCAGTTTCAGACAGAACAAGTTCAGAAGAGTCCTAGACAGTATAAATAAAAATAAATAAGAAATTTTTGAGGAAAATGAAAAACACCAAAGTCAATGAAAAACAACCAGAAAGAGAAAAGATTGTTGTTATGTTGTGGTTGTTGTTTAGTTGCTAAGTCATGTCTGGCTTTTTTGTGATCCCAGGGACTGTAGCCCACCAGGCTCCTCTGTCCATGAGATTTCCCAGGCAAGAATACTGGAGTGTATTGCCATTTCCTTCTCCAGGGGGTCTTCTATCTTCCTGACCTGGGCATTGAACCTGTATCTCCTGCACTGGCGGGAAGATTCTTTACCACTGAGTCACCAGGAAAGCCCTGAAGAAAAAGATCACCTGAAAAATAATGGGAAATAAAAATGACTGAATACTTTTTATCAACAACAATGCATGCCATGGAACAATGAAATCATTATCTCTGATCTACTGAGGCAACCGTTCTGTCATTTTAATATTCTAAACCAAGATATGTTTTCATTCAATAATAATATATAGTTCATTCACACAAAGAAAGCTCACAATGGAGAGAACCTCATAATACATTCTTAACAGAAGACAAACAAAAACAAAAGAGGTTTTTGTTTTAGAAAGGAGGGAAAGTAAATATATACTTCAATTCATAGTAATAGTATATAAAACACTGGAACATTACCCAGGGAATAAATGCAATTGGTTATCTATGGAGGAAGGAAGGAACTGAACTGATGAGGATAAAAGTGAGAGCAAAATTTCTCACTGATCACACCGTTGATTACCCTGTTTAACATTTTTGTTTAATGGGCAAATTACTAAACACAAAACCTACCAAGACTGAATCATGAAGAAACAGAAAATCTGAACAGACCTGTAACTAGGAAGGAGATTGAATTATTAACTAAAGCCTTTTCAACAAAAAACAGTTCAGGACCAGATGGTTTCATTGGTAAATTCTACCAAACACAGAAAGAAGAATTAATGTTAATTTTTCTCAAACTCTTCCCAAAAAAATGGAAAAGGAAGAAACACTTCCAAACTTATTCTTTGTGGCCAGCATTAGTCTGTATCAAAGCTAGACAAAACACCAAAAGAAAAGACAGCTTCAGGCCAACACCACTGATGAATGTTGATACCAAAATTCTCCACAAAACATGAGGAAGCAGAATTCAACATTATGTTTTAAAGATTTTCCACTAGGATCAAATAGGGTTTATTTCCGGAGATAAGAATAGTGTAGCACATGAAAAGTAATCACTATCACAACAGAATGAATTAAAAAGTCACACATGATCACCTCAAATGATGTAGAAAAAAACCTTTGGCAAAATTCAGCACCCTTTCACGATAAAGAAAAAATTCTCAACCTAGTAGGAATAGAAAAAAAACTGCTTCAACATAAGAGCTGCATATGAAAATTCCACAGCTAACATATTAAATGGTGAAAGATTAAGTTTTTTTTGTAAGGTCAGTAACAACACAAGGATGCCACTTTTGCCACTTCTGTTCAACATAATACTAGAAGTCCTAGCTAGAGCAATTGGATAAGAAAAAGAAATAAAAGGCATCCAAAACGGGAAGGAAGAAGTAAAATTATCTCTATTTGCCGATGACATGATCTTTTATGTAAAAACCCTAAAAATCACACACACACAGATACACGTACACACACAACTGTTAAAATTAACAACAAATTCAGCAAAGCTGCAGGATATAAAATCAACATACGTTGCTGGTTGCCAAGATGGCACAGTATGAAGACACTGAGCTCAGCTAATCCTGTGGGCCCACCAAGTTACAGCTATTTACAGAGCAACTATCAGTGAAAATGACCTGTGGAAGAAGAAGAGCAGAAAAGGTCTTCCACAACTAAAAATATAGAGGAGTCACGGTGAGAAAAGTAGAAGGGGTAGGAACACTGTATGGTCAAGACTCAGACTCCCAGGCAGACAACCCACAAATTGGAGGATAACTACAATTGCAGAGGTTCTCCTCAAGGAGAGAAGGGTCTGAGGCCCATATTGAACTCCCTGGCCCAGGGTTCCTGCACCAGGAAGATAAGGCTTTGAAAGCCAGTGGGGATTACTTTCTGTAGAGCCACAGGGATGTGGGAAACAGACTGTACTCTTGAAGAGCACACACAAAACCTCACATGCTCTGAGACCAAGGGCAGAAGCAATTTGAAAGGGGCCTGGGTTAGACCCCCTGGCTGATCTTGGAGAGCCCCAAGAAGAGGTAGGGGCAATTGGGACTTGCACAGGTGACACAGATATTGGCAGCAGCCATTTTTCAGAGTTCATTCTAACACAAGGACACTTGTGCTGGTAAGCAACATTTTGGAATACTTTCTCTAGCTTATTAACACTAGGACCTGGCCCTGCCCACCAGCTGGTAGGCACCAGTCCTGGGACACCTCAGGCAAAGCAGTTAGCCAGGTAGGGACAGACTTATCCATCACAGACCAGCTGCCATATGACCCCCTGAACCTCCAACTACCCTGGGGACATGGATCACTAACCAGTGAGCTGATCCCAGTTCCAGGACACCCTGAACCCCATAATCAGCCATGTCATAAATTGGCCCTGCATACCAACAAGCTGATACTAGCTTCAAAGCACCCACCTTGGCAGTCAGTGACCCCAGGACCTGCCTTTGCACACCAGTGGGCCAGAACTAGCCCCAAGATGACTAGAGCTTCACAGCCCTGCCCACCAATGGACTAGTATCAGACCAGGACTCCCCAGGTCATGCAGCCAGCTGTGCTAGGACCTGGCCTCACCCATTAGAAGCAGGTAGCCTCATGTCAGGCAGGGACTAGTGAGCAGCCAGACCAGGAGCAGTCACAGCTATACCAGCATGCTCACAGAAGTCAGTCCTCTGCAACAGCAGGGCTATGCAGCCCACAGGGAGGACTCTCAGTGCATATAGCTCTGGTGATCAAAAGAGGGTATGTCAATGGGCCCCATGAAACATCTTCTACATAAAGTCACCTCTCCAAGATTAGGAGGTCTAACCAACCTACCAAATATTAATGCATAGAAATAAAAACAGAATTAGGCAAAATGAGACATCAGAGGCCTATGTTCCAAATCAAGGAACAAGATAATATTTCAGAAGAACTAAATGAAGGGGAGATAAGCAATCTACCCAACAGAGTTCAAGGTAATAATAATAAAGATGCTTTATAAACTTGGGAGAAGAATGGGAGAACCCAGTGACAAGTTCAACAAAAAGCAAATATAAAAAAGAACCAAACAGAGCTGAAGCACACAGCCATAACATAAAAATACACTAGAAAGAATTAACAGCAGATTATATACTGCTGCTGCTGCTAAGTTGCTTCAGTTGTGTGACCCCATAGACGGCAGCCCACCAGGCTCCCCTGTCCCTGGGATTCTCCAGGCAAGAACACTGGAGTGGGTTGCCATTTCCTTCTCGATTATATACTATAGAGGCACAAATCAGCAAACTAGAAGCAAAAGTAGTGGAAATCACTCAAACTGAATAGAAATAAGAAAAAAAGAATTTTTAAAAATTTGAACAGAAAAAAAAAAAATATGTGAACAGTTTAAGAGACCTTTGGGACAACATCACGCATACTAACACTCACATTATAGGAGTCCCAGAAGGAGAAGAGAGAAAGGGGCAGAGAATAAATTTGAAGACATAATAGCTGAAAACTTCCCTAACCTGGGAAAGGAAACAAACACCTAGGTCCAGGAAGCACAGAGAGTCCCAGACAGTATAAACCCAAAGCATACCATACCGAGATGCATTGTAGTTAAAATGACAAAAATTAAAGATAATCTTAAAAGCAGTAAGGGAAAAGCAACTAATTATGCACAAGGGAACTCCCTCAAGTCTATCATTAGACTTTTCAGCAGAAACTCTGCAGGCCAGAAGGGAGTGCCACAATATATTTAAAGTGAAGAAAAAAAAAAACCTGCAACTAAAATTACTCTACCCGGCATAGCTATTATTCATACTTTATGGAAAGATGGAGTTTTACAGTCAAGCAAAATCTTGAAGAGTTCAGCATCACCAAATCAGCTTTACAAGAAGAGTTGAAGGGATTTCTCTAGGCAGAAAAGAAAAAGTCACAACTGGATATATAAAAATTACGAAAGAAAAAAATCTCATTGGTAAAGGCAACTATACAGTAAAGGTAATAGATGAGCCACTTAGAAAGCTAGCAGGCAGGTTAAAAAGCAAAAGTAGTAAATATCATCCATATCCACAATAAGTAGTTAAGGAATACACACACACACACACAGCGTATGTAAAATATGACATCAGAAACATTAAATGTGGGGATGAGGGGAGTGAAAATGCAAGGTTGTTGAAATGTATTGAAACTTAAGAGATCAGAAACTTAACACACACACACACACCTCATGGTAACACAAACTAGAAGTCTACCATAGAAACACAGATAAAAAAGAGAAAGGAATCCAAATACAACACTGCTGCTAAGTCACTTCAGTTGTGTCCGACCCTGTGCGACCCCATAGACAGCAGCCCACCAGGCTCCCCCGTCCCTGGGATTCTCCAGGCAAGAACACCGGAGTGGGTTGCCATTTCCTTCGCCAATGCGTGAAAGTAAAAAGTGAAAGTGAAGTCACTCAGCCGTGTCCGACTCTTGGCGACCCCGTGGACTGCAGCCTGCCAGGCTCCTCCGTCCATGGGATTTTTGGGGCAAGAGTACTGGAGTCGGGTGCCGTTGAAGACAGTAATAAAATCACAAGCGAAAAGAGCAAAAGAAGAAGACACAGAACTACAAAAACCATTCCAAAACAATTAACAAAATGGCAAGAATTATATACCTATCAATAATAAATTTAAATGTAAATGAACTAAATACTATAATCAAAAGGGATAGAGTGGCTGAGTAAGACCCATCTATACCATGTCTATAAGAAAGCCACTTCAGATCTGCTGCTGCTGCTGCTGCTAAGTCACTTCAGTCATGTCCGACTCTGTGCGACCCCACAGACTGCAGCCCACCAGGCTCCCCCATCCCTGGGATTCTCCAGGCAAGAACACTGGAGTGGGTTGCCATTTCCTTCTCCAGTGCATGAAAGGGAAAAGTGAAAGTGAAGCTGCTCAATCGCATCTGACTCTTCACGACCCCACGGACTGCAGCCTACCAGGCTCCTGCACCCGTGGGATTTTCCAGGCAAGAGTACTGGAGTGGGGTGCCATTGCCTTCTCCCACTTCAGATCTAGAGACACACAAAGACAGAAAGATGGGGTGGAAAAAGGTATTCCATGCAACTGGAAACAAAACAAAAAAAAGAGGGGATGGCAAACTTATATCAGACAAAATAGACTTTAAAATAAAAACTGTAACAAGAGACAAAGAAAGACATTACATAATTATCAAGGGATCAATCCAAGAAGAAGATAAAACAATTAAAAATATATATGCACACAAGATAGAACCTTCTAAATACATGAAGCAAATATTTATAGACATAAAAGAAGAAATTGACATTAACACAATAATAATATGGGACTTTAACACCCCACTCATATCAATGGACAGATCGTCCAGACATAAAATCACTGACCTTAAACAATACATTAGACCAATGAACTTAGTAGACATAGATCATTCCATCCCCAAACAGCAGAATATACATTCTTTTCAAGTGCACATGGAACATTCCCTGTCCTTCACTATCTCCTAGACTTTGCTCAGACTCATGTCCATTGCGTCAGTGATGCCATCCAACCATCTCATCCTCTGTCTTCCCCTTCTCCTCCTGCCTTCAATCTTTCCCAGCATCAGGGTCTTTTCCAAGGAGTCAGCTCTTTGCATCAGGTAGCCAAAGTGTTGGAGCTTCAGCTTCAGTCCTTCTAATGAGTATTTAGTGTTGATTTCCTTTAGAATTGACTGATTTGATCTCCTTGCTGTCCAGGGGACTCTCGAGTCTTCTCCAACACCACAGTTCTAAAGCATCAATTCTTTGGCACTCTACCTTCTTTATGGTCCCACTCTCACTTCCATACATGACTACTGGAAAGACCATAGCCTTGAGTGTACAGACGTTTGTTGGCAAAGTGATGTCTTTGCTTTTTAATACACTGTCTAGGTTTGTCATAGCTTCCCTGCCAAGAGGCAATCGTCTTCTAATTTCATGACTGCAGTCACCATCCGCAGTGATTTTAGAGCCCAAGAAGAGGAAATCTGTCACTGCTTCCAACTTCCCCCTCCACAACCCCCCTATTTGCCATGAAGTGATGGGACCGGATGCCATGATCTTATTTTTTTAACATTGAGTTTTAAACCGACTTTTTCACTCTCCTCTTTCACTCTCATCAAGAAGCTGTTTAGTTCCTCTCCACTTTCTGCCATTAGGGTGGTGGTATTTGCATATCTGAGGTTGTTGATATTTCTCCCAGCAATCTTGATTCCAGCTTATAACTCATTCAGCCTGGCATTTCCCATGATGTGTTCTGCATATAAGCTAAATAACAGGGTGACAGTATACCACTTTGCTATACTCCTTTCTCAATTTTGAACTATCTGTTGTTCCATGTAAGGTTCTAACTGTTGCTTCTTGATCCACATACAGGTTTCTCAGGAGTGCTAAGTCACATGTGTTAGGCCACAAAACAACCCTCAGTAAATTTAAGAAAATTGAAACCATATCAAGCATCTTTTCTGACCACAAAACTGTCAGAGTAGAAATCAACTATAGAAAAAAAAAAAACTTCAAAACAACACGTAGAAGCCAAACAAAATGCTGCTAAACAATTAAAGTGTCGTTGAACAAATCAAAGAAGAAATTTAAAAAAATGCCTAGAGACGAAAATAAAAACACAATGATATAAAATCTGTGGGGCACAACGAAAATTCCAAAAGGAAACTTTATAGTGATTCAAGCCTGCTTCAGGAAACAAGAAAATGTTCAAATAAAAGAAATGAGCAGAAGAACGAGTGGAAAAAATTAAGCGGGAATCAGTGATTTAAGACAAATCATGATCGCGACACATCTGAGATCCAGCTGCAGGAGGTGCTGCCAACATGTGGAGGCCAGAGAGGCTTTGTGCCAGTAGAAGTGTGACCTGGAGCAAGAGGCTGAGGAGAATGGACCAGGTAACAATTCTGCTGGCTCAGAAAATGACCAACAGCCCATGCCCATCTGCAGACTTGACTGAACAACACTTGAGGCTACGTGGAGAGGGTCTTGCTTTTTTTTTTCCCTCTCTCTCTCTCTCTCTCTCTTTTTTTCCTAAGAAAAAATAATCTTCAGGAAAATATTCTTCTGATAGCTTTTATCACTGAGCTTAATAAGTTGACCTTAAATTTTCAAATAGAAAAGTAACAAGGATTTCCAGATTTGAGAAGAGAACTGATAAGGTGAACTTTTCATTATAATAAGCATAAAGAGAATAATACCCAGCAATTTCAGATTGGAGGTTACTTGGGATGGGATAGAGTGATAAAGAACCTGTCTACACTTAAGACTTCAGCTGGCTTGGTTTTTAAAGTGTTCTGTGGAAGGATAATCCTACACATTTATTTTGATGTTTGGAATATATCATAATAAATTTCCATTTGTTTAGGATTAATTTACATGCAGAAAAGCACAAAAATCTTAGCTGGCCAGATTGGTGAATTTTTATATAGGTGTACGACAGTGTAATGCACTCATGTCAAAATATAGAACATATTCAACTCCAAAAAAGGAGAAAAAATACCCCCAAATCCCTCACAAAAATCAGTTTCATTTTTATACACTAAAAAATATTCAAAAGAAAAAAAATAATTTCATTTGCAATAGCATTGAAAACAATAAAATACTTAGAAATAAACTTAACCAAGGGGGCCAAAGATTTATACACTGAAAATTACAAAATGTTATTGAAAGAAATTAAAGACACAAGTAAGTAAAAAGACAGTGTTCACAGATTAGAAGACTTAACATTGTTAAGATGTCAATACTATCCAAACTAATCTATAGATGCAATGAAATCACTCTTAAAACCCCAATGATGTATTTTCCAAAAGTAGAAAAATCCATCTTAAAATTCCTATGGAATCTCAAAGGACCCTAGAGAGCTGAAACAAATTTGGAAAAGAACAATGCTAGAGGCTTCACAATTTCTGATTTCAAACTCAGTAATCAACAGTGTGGTTCAGGCTTACAGACAGTTGGCCAATTTAATAGAATAGAAATATGTCAAATGACTTTTGACAAGGGTGCCCAGACTGTATAGGCGGAGAAGAACAGTGTTTTCAATACACATTACTGGGAAAACTAGGTTTCCACATGCAAAAGAATGAAGTTGCACCTTTTCTTATATCACCTATTAAAGAAAAACTCAAAATGATATATGACCTAAATATAATAAATGTAAGAGCAAACTATAAAGCTCTTAGAACAAAACATAGAAGAAAAGCTTCGTGACACTGGATTTGGCAATGATTTCTTAGATACAACACTAAAGGCATCAGACAACAAAGGAAAAAATAAATTGGACTACATCCAAATTTAAAACTTCTGTGTATCAAAGGACACAGAGTGAGAAGGCGACTGCAGAATGGGAAACAACATTTGTAAATCATATACCAGATAAGGGGTTAAGATGAAGAATATAGAAAAAATGCCTACAATTGAATAACAAACAATTCAAATAAAAGAATAGGCAGAGGACTTGAATAGATATTTCTCTAAAGAAGATACAAAAATGGCCAATAAGTACACGAGAAGATGTTCAAAATCACTAGTATCGTTGGGCAAATGCAAACCAAAACCACAATGAGATACCACTTCACATCCACTAGGATGCTACTACAAAATTAAAACAAAATAGAAAATAACAACTGTTGGCAAGGATGTGGAGACATGGCAACCTTGTGGATGGGAATGTAAGATGGTGCAGCCCCTCCGGAATCTGTCATGGCAGTTCCCCAAAAAGTTAAACACAGAATTACCATATGATTTAGTGATTTCACTTTTGGGTACATACCTAAAACAATTGAAAGCAGAGGCTCAAGAAGATATCTGTACCCCCATGTGCATAGCAACATTACTATCAACAGTCAAAAGGTGGAAGCATTGTGTTCATGGATGAATGAACTGGTAATAAAAAAAAGTGATATAACGTGCAATAGAATATTATTCAGTCTTACAAAGGAAGGAAATTCTGACACACACTACAACATAGATGGATCTTGGAGACATTATGCTGAGTGAAATAAGTCAGTCACAAAAGGACAAATACTATATGAATCCATTTAAATGAGATATTTTGAGTATTCAAAATGCACAGAGACATAAAGCAGAGTTGATGGTTGCAAAAAGCTGGAGAAAGACAGGGGAATAGGGAGTTGTTTAATCAGTAGAGAGTTTCAGTTTTGCACAATGAAAAGCATTCCGAAGATGGATGATGGTGATGGTTGCACAATAATGAAAATGTACTTAATATCATTGAACAGCACACTTAAAATGGTTAAAATGGTAATTTTTATGTTATGTGTATTTTACCATCATTTGAAAAAATGTCCAAGTATACTCCACAGAAACGTAATTCAAGAGGTGATTAATTAAAAAGTCAAAATAAAGTATTTATATCCATATGAAAAAAATTTTGCTTGCTTTTATTAAAAAGCATTTAATAAAGAACATCTTTGAAAACTTAACAGCATGGCACAAGAAATAGATGTTCATTGGAGAAAATTTTTAAAACTATGGGCAAAATAAGAAGATATATTTAAAAATCACCCATAATTTACTATCCAAAGATAACTATGGCTAACTTTTTGGTGTATATCCTTTAAATACATATATCATATGCATATGTATATGCTTGAGATATATATATATATATATATGTGTGTGTGTTTATTTTCTCAGCTGGTAAAGAATCCGCCTGCAATGTGGGAGATCTGGGTTCGATCCCTGGGTTGGGAAGATCCCCTGGAGAAGGGAAAGGCTACCCATTCCAGTATTCTGGCCTGGAGAATTCCATGGACTGTATAGTCCATGGGGTCACAAAGAGTCAGACACGACTGAGTGACTTTCACTTACACAGAGAGAACAAAAATTTTATTTATCATAAGATATTCATTTACAAAATGAAAAGATATCACAGGATCTACCAATACTGGCCCTGACACTCTACTTGTAATCACAGTAATGTAATATTGCCTACATTTATACTGACATCCACACATATTCATAAACAATATTACCAGTGAGAATTGTTGTCTGTGAATACTGATAGGATTGAACAGATGAAAGTGACCCTTTCTACCACTGTACACAGGGAGGCTGTTTCATCCCCCATTTTACTATGAACACTTTCAAGCAAACAGTAAAGTAGAAATAATTTCCTGGTGAACACTGCATATCTACCACCTAGGTTCTACCATTGACATGTTGTTATGCTTAGTTTATCCCATCCATCTATTCTTTCCATCCATCAATCTATCTTATTTTGTAAATTGCAGATGCCAAAACATTGTTGTTGTTCAGTCACCCAGTCGTGTCTGACGCTTTGCGACCCCACGGACTGCAGCACACCAGGCTCCCTGTCCCTCACCATCTCCTAGAGTTTGCCCAAGTTCATGTTTATTGCACTGGTGATGCAATCTCATCCTCTGAAGCCCTCTTCTCCTTCTGCCCTCAATCCTTCCCAGCATCAGAGACTTTTCCAATGAGCTGTCAGCACTGGATGACCAAAATACCGCAGTTTCAGTTTCAACATCAGTCCTTCCAATGAATATTCAGCGTTGATTTCCCTTAAGACTGATTGGTTTGATCTCCTTGCTGTCCAAGAGACTTTCAGGAGTCTTCTCCAACACCAGAGTTTGAAGGCATCAATTCTTTGGCATTCTGCCTTCTTTATAATCCAGCTCTCACCCTAAATATTTCGCCATGCATATTTTTAACTTGTTACTTTAAGATGAAATTTATACACAATGAAACGCACAAATCTAACATGGACATTCATTGAGATTTGACAAATACATACAACTGTTTAATCCAAACTTACGAGGCTGTAGTATATTAACATCACCCCAGAAAATTTCCTCATGCCTCCTCCCAATCACCTCTGTCCACACTCCCTGGGGGCAACAAATGCTCTGATCTTTTTTCATGAAATTTGTAGAATTTCATGCAAGTGGGATCATGCTTCCACTCAGCATAATTAAGCCTCTTACTCATGAGCTCAGACAGAATTTGGGAACAATTTACTTCCTTCTGGTCTCCAGTGTGATGAGTCACTCATCTGCTGCCGCCGCCACCCTGCCGGCCACTTGATGTAGCGATCCCTTCTTTAATTGCCATCCCCTTCTTCTCCTGCAGGTTATTTCCCTCCTGGCCTCAGATTTCCCCAGGTAGGGGCTCATTTGCATTTCCTTATGCAGTTCATGCTAGTGGACACACAAAGGTGAATCTGGGGGCAAATTTAACAAACTGGCAGGAGAATCTATTCCAGATTCTTCTGGAGTAGCCTGGTAGAGTAGGGTATTTTATCCACTGCTAAATCCATGCAAACACCAGCAGCTAATTTTGTATGGTCTTGCCACAGTCTGTGAAATTGATGATAATGCCAAACCACCATTCACTGGGGGCAGAGGAAAATGGAAATCATAGGTTACATATTTATGAAATGCATGCCCCAAACAGACACTGCCCCATCCTACTGGACAGTACACGGGGAGAAGTCAAAATAGTCTTGCACTGCGGTTTTTGTCATCACTCAGTATAAATCTATGACCATCTTATTTTGCACTTATTTTACAATAAATCTTGTAGGCACAATGAGCCAATTTTTTTTCAAAACTAAACTGAAAGTATACATTTAGTGGGGCTTCCCTGGTAGTTCAGAGGTTAAAGCATATGCCCGCAATGCAGGAGACCTGGGTTCAATCTCTAGGTTGGGAAGATCCCCTGGAGAAGGAAATGGCAACCCACTCCAGTATTCTTGCCTAGAGAATCCCATGGACGGAGGAGCCTGGTGGGCTACAGTCCACGGGGTCACAAAGAGTCGGACACAACTGAGCGACTTCACTTCACTTCACTTCATACATTTAGCGAACAATTAAATACTATGCTTCTATGTTTGAAGAGAATTGATAAGTGTAACGTACACAAATATGTTTGACATTTACTATCAAATCCCTCATTCAGTTCAGTTCAGTCACTCAGTCATGTCCAACTCTTTGCGATCCCATGAACTGCAGCACACCAGGCCTCCCTGTCTATCACCAACTCCCGGAGTTCACCCACACTCATGTCCATGGAGTCAGTGATGCCATCCAACCATCTCATCCTCTGTCGTCTCCTTCTCCTCCTGCCTTCAATCTTTCCCAGCATCAGGGTCTTTTCAAATGAGTCAGCTCTTCACATTAGGTGGCCAAAGTATTGCAGTTTCAGCTTCAACATCAGACCTTCCAGTGAACATTCAGGACTGATTTCCTTTAGGATGGACTGGTTGGATCTCCTTGCAGTCCAAGGGACTCTCAAGAGTCTTCTCTAACACCACAGTTCAAAAGCATCAATTCTTCTGCGCTCAGCTTTCTTTATAGTCCAACTCTCACATCCATACATGACTCCTGGAAAAACCATAGCCATGACTAGATGGACCTTTGTTGACAATCCTCACTACTAAGGGTAATATCCCTTTTAATTAGGGTGTCATAGTGATATCACAATTACTTGAAAACCAGAAGGTACAAATCTGCTGCAGAAGAAGCATCGTCACCTACTTAATCATAAGTGGATATTTTAAAAATTTTTAATGGGAAGATAGTTGCTTTACAATGCTGTGTTGGTTCCTGCCATACAACACTGTGACTCAGTTATAACTATATATTCCCTCCCTCTTGAGCTAAGTGGATATTTAAACAATGTGTCTGTAGATAATGACTGCAGCTCTAGCTTCTATAAATGACAGAATGTACATTTATACATCACTTTATGAAGCATGGTTTTTCCACTTAAATTGATTGAATATTTTTCTAAATTAATTTCACTTATTTTTACTTTCAGATTTCTTGTGCACATTTAAAATTAGTGTTTTGAAACCAAAAGGGGAAAAGTGGGAACTTTGCAAATAGTTAAATAATTCCAATTTTACCCACCACTGTCACTTGATACTTCATATAGAAAAATCAGTTGTTTTCTGATATTAATTTGCTTTTTGAAATCCAAATTTCCTGGTGGCTCAGCTGGTAAAGAATGTACCTGCAATGCTGGAGACCTGGGTTCAATCCCTGGGTTGGGAAGATCCCCCGGAGAAAGGAATGGCTACCCACTCCAGTGTTCTGGCCTGGAGAATTCCACAGACTCTATAGTCAATGGGGTCACAAAGAGATGGACATGATTGAGTGACTTTCACTTTCAAGGAAAGTTTTGGAAGTTTATCCTGTTCATAGTGAAACACTTGAGGTTTTTTTGAATGTTTCTATAAATTCAAGTGAAATGTTTACCAGTGATGACAAATTTATTTGCTTTTCCATTAATATAAAAGCAAATTTTGGTGAAGCATAGTCATATAGTAAAAACAGTGTTCTTATTAAATAAAAACAGCCTATAGAGTCAAATCACAACTTATGAGTAAACACATAAGCCATAATTTTATACAAACAAGTCACAGTATTTTACCAATTTAAAAAAAGAAGCTAGAGCTATCAAACTATATGTACACAGATACAAAAACTAAACTACCAAATTTTGTGACAAGTGTAATGTTGAAAATGAAAAAACCCTCAAACACTGGCACAGTAATATGAGTTTTACTTCCTTGCTGCTCATAATGAATCAGATGTAAAACATTTTTTAGGTCTTTCGATTTTTATTTTGTTTATCAACCTGTGTATGCTGTGCGCGCTCAGTCACCAAGTCATGTCTGATTCCTTGCGACCCTATGGACTGTAGCCTGCCAGGCTCCTCTATCCATGGGATTTTCCAGGCAAGAATACTGGAGTGGGATGCCATTTCCTCCTCTGGGGGATCTTCTCCATCCATGGATTGAACCTATGCTGCCTGCCTGCCTGTCCTGCATGACATTGGCAGACAGATTCTTTATCACTTGAGCCACCTGGAAAGCCCAAAAGAGAGCAGTATTTAGCTCTTTTTCAAAGAGCTATTAATATTGGAAAGCAAATGGAATGAGTCCTCCAAAATTTGGATGTTGAAACCAAACCCCCTAATATTACAGAATTAAGAAGTAGGATCTTTTGATGGTGATTAAGACTAGTGTCCAAAAATGTATCAAACTTCTGTTTATTTGTTTAGAAATGAGAGCTCTAAAACTTGGTTGAATTTCATTTAAAATCAGTTGGAAATCTTTAAAGTATGCCATAAATGGAAAGCCCTCAAAGTGCAGCTTTTGGAATTTAAGGGGGAAATGCCAGGAATAAGGGAAAGCTTGCCAACGAGGAGACATTGACACATCTTCTTATTAAAAGAAAGATGGAACTAAATGAGTAAAATAATGAGCATTCAAACAGTACATGAGATTTGATTTGGAAAATTGGTAATTGAGTTTGGAGTATCATAACATGTAGGAAGAATAATTTGATAGAGCATCTATTTTTTAGTAGATAATTGGATAATGTCTGCTGGAGTGAAGTAAAAGTAAAAACCATGTGATTTTTCACCATTTAAATTTGATGAAGCATTAAAAATAATAATAAATACACGCAAAGTTTTTTTTTTTCCAAAATATTTATTTTAATTTACTTATATATTTATGTGGCTGCACCAGGTCTTAGCTGCGGCCCTGACCAGGGATTGAACTCGGGCCCCCTGTATTGGGAGTGAGGAGTCTTAGCTACGGGACCATCAGCAAAGTCCTAATACAAGCAATCTTTATGGTAAATTTTGCCTTTAAAAATATTTGACAAAAAAAGTTACTTCAAACTGAAGCTGAAAGGTAGTATCTAAAGTATTCAAGTTGAAATATTTAGCTATTTCAATATAGAAAAATAGTTTTGAGAATATCTTTCATCTAACATAAATCATCCTGATCTTACCAGCATCTGTAACTTATTTGCTCAATTAAAAAAAATTTTTTTTTACTACAAATGAGAGTCAATTGAATACGTCAAGAATTTTAAATTAGCCAGAAATTACAATTTGACGATCTCAGAAATTTTAAGGAAAAAAATGCACACAAAAATAGAAATACACTAAAAAAATTCTTTGGAAAAATACTAGTGACACTGTTTTAGAGTTAAAAATGGCTAATGACTAGGTGGAGCATAGACGATTTTTAGGGCAGTGGAAATACTCTGCCTGATACTATAATGATGAATACATGTCATTACACAGTTGTCCAAACACATATAATGTACATGACCAAGAATGAACCTGAATATAAACTATAGACTAGGTGGTAATGTTGTGTCAGTTCAATAAATGTACCACTCTGGTGGGAGATGCTGTCAACGGGGGAAAGTGTGCATGTGTGGGGGCAGGAGGGGCAAGGACAATCTCTACACTTTCTGCTCAGTTTTGCTGTGAATGTTACTCAGTCATGAAAAGGAATGAAAAATTTGCCATCTACTACAACATAATACCCTCCAGGTTTATCCTGAGGGTGAACCTGGAGGGTATTATGCTGAAGTCAGAGAAAGACAAATCCTCCGTGTTTTCACTTAAGTGTGAAATCTAAAAAGTTAAAACAAACAAATGAAACAAAACAGAAATACTCACAGACAGAGAACAAAGTAGTGGTTACAGAGGGGAGAGGAGTGAGGAGGAGGGCCAGGACAGAGGAAGGCGGTCAAAAGGCACAAGCTATTTGGTATAAAATAAATAAAACACAAAGATATAATGTGCAGTACAGGGAATATAACCAGTTTATAATAATTTTAAATGGAGTGTAATCTATAAAAGTATCAAATCACTATGTTACACACTTGAGAGTAATATAATGTTATAAATCAAATAGACTTCAACAGAAAGGATGAGTACCAGGATTAACTATTCTAGTTGCTAATTTTTAATGGTCATATAATCAACATCTAGACATTTAAAGTTTTTGCATATATATATGTTACATTCAGTTTATTAGAAATAAGTTTTGAAAGTGTTTTTGAATAAAACAGGAGTTTTTGTCATTCTGTCAATGTAACACCTTTCTCAGTCAAATAAATACTTCAAAAATATAGAACAAATTACTTTAGCACTCCTTTCTCCTCTGTACAGTGTGTTGCCACCATACTTTGGAAGGTGGTTAAAAGAATGCCTTGTGTTCTGAAAGCAGTTCGAAAAAGTGAGTCACAGCGATGTTTTCAGCAAAGGCAATGGGATAGGCACGGCACTTCTGAAGGAGGACACTTGATGAAGGACAGCAGTCGTGTAGAATACCCAGCATAAAAAAAGAAAAACTCAGTTCCACTGACTCAGTTCTCCTGTCTGTCAAAGTTTGTCTTACAGTAGATCCTACAAACCAGACTGTAGGAATCAGCTGGAATGCTTTAAACACAACCCAAATCTCCCTGAGTGACGAAGAAAATGCAGAAAGCTGCATTTTCAAAGGCTCCCAGGAGATGCTGAGCTGGCTGCCTATTACATCTCTGAGTGACTTTCTGTGAATCCATAAATATCTGCTCTACAGTGTCTTGGAAGAGCCAGGACGTCGCCGCCATTCAACTCTGCTGAGCCCCTGCTCTGCGTGGGATGTTTTACCAGCTACACTTCGTCCTGCCCTTATGCTGCTCGAGGTAAGGTGGTTGGAAACTTGCTTGTGGACGGCTGCCCTTTCCTCCTGAAGCTTCCACTCCTCAAAGCCTTCCTTGGGGAGGAAGATTTGTCTAGACTCTTCACTGCAGAAGCTGCAGGACAGCCAGAAGTCACTCCTGGCCACCTCAGTGGCTGTTCTCACAGAGGTGCTGTGTTCCTCATTTGCTAATGGAGCAAATGGAAACCTGAGACATTCCATCACTAGAAATGGTCCAGCTGTCGCATGTAGGTGCATATTCATTTTTCTTCTTCTCTTGACCCTTAAACATTGGTGTATATTCATTTTTTTCTCTTGATCCTGAAACATTTATTGTCTTTTCTTCTGGCAGTCTAGGGATTAAGACTTCACCTTCTAACATAAGGGATGTGGGTCCGATCCCTGGTCGAGGAGCAAAGATCCCACATGTCTGTAGCCAAAGAAAACAAAACCAGGGCTTCCCTTGTGGCTCAGCTGGTAAAGAATCCGCCTGCAATGCGGAAGACCTGGTTTTGATGTCTGGGTTGGGAAGATCCCAGAGGAGCCTGGTGGGCTATAGTCCATGGAGTCACAGAGTCAGACATAACTAAGCAACTTTCACTTCTCATTCTAAACTGGTTATATAGGCTTGATACAGAGAAGTGAGAAAACAAGGAAAAGTAAAATCCAATAAAAATAATCTAAAATATTATCTTCAGGAGAAAATTAGTCATTATGAATATTCTGGTTTGTATACTCTTCTAGTGTTAATTGCATTTATACATTTTGTTTTAGATAAAAGTGGAATTATATTACAGTGTTGATTTTGTAAAAATAAACATCGTGAATGTGTACAAGGAGTGTTTCTTCAACTGTCCTTTCTGTTGCCACTTCTCCTGGAGATTAAAGTCTCAAAGTAGATGTATTAATTTAGCAGGAGAGTTAGGCTGTCTCATTAAAACTTGGATGAACGCCCTCTGTCATAGCTTATTTATATAAGTCGCTTTCTTAAATGGAGAAGGAAATGGTAACCGCTCCAGTATTCTTGCCTGGAGAATCCCATGGACAGAGGAGCCTAGCAGGCCACAGTTCATGGGGTCACTAGAGTCAGACACAACTTAAAGAATAAACGACAATGATGAGCTTTCTTAAAATCAAATCAACGGCTCTGACTAACAAGACATCCACATTAATGTCCCACAGCCATTGAAATAGCTACTCCTTCCTTATGTGTGTGTGTGTATATATATATAATATTTTCCCTAATATTGGTAATTTGTGTGGGTTTTTTTTCCCTTGATAAATCTTGCTAGGGGATTAAAAACGCTATTAATCTTTTAAAAAACTGATTTATTTTATTCATTTCTACTTTCTATTTTATTGGTTTCTGTTCTCAAGTATTTCCTTTCTGTTACTCCTTTTGGCTTTAACTGACTCTTTCCTCCCTTCCATATATTTTGCACATACAACAAACATTGGCTGAGATGTGTCAGCCGCTCTGAAGGGCAAGATTAAACAATTAAACTTCATTTATGATTTCCATGAACCCCCAAAAAGAAAAAAAAAATCAAAGCACAACCATCCGTGTCACATTGAACTTGGAAGGAAGTATAAATAAAACATGCTTTGAACAAAAGCTGCTGGAATATGGAAAAATCTTTCCTAGCCAAGGCTCGCCTTTGAGGTTCACTCCAAAACCAGGCAACCACTAGAGATAGTTGGCCCATAATTCTGAGTGTCTGAAGTGCAGCAATTCCAGTTCATGAGCACTAATGTAATTTGTGAAAACAATGCACGCATCACTGGCATCAAACTCAAAGCTTAACAAAATCTCTCTTCTCCCGAGTGTAGCGTTGGCTGATTGCTCTGAGTCATTAAGTTGGAAGAGACACTCAAGGAGGATGCATTGGAGGAGCACACCGAACCAGGTGATTTAATTATTTCTCACATTTCTCTCTTCTTGGTAGCTAATTAGCAAACATTCCTTTCGCTCCCTTATCTCTTTTGAGGTCATATCAGCAATTATCGCCCTCCAGTTTATGCAAAAACTACCTGAATAACTCACAATGCAGAAGAACTTATCTGCTTTCTTCCATTTCCTTTTGCCTAAGAATGATTAATAATGAAATATTTCAAACATACAGCAAAATAGAGAGATCAATAAAACCACCCAGATTTAACAGATGGTAATGCTCCACTGCACATACTTAATAATGCTTAAAAAAGCTCTTCAGTCATCCCTGCCACTTTTACAAAAATATTTGGCCTTTTGCTATAACATATCTTAGGCACACCTCTTTGTGCATAACTCTCTACGTCTCTCTGAAGCAGCTGCAGAGCTGTCAGCTCCACGGTCTTTATTGTTGCAGTATGGCCAACTCCACAGGGCAGGGGTGAGACCTGTGTGCGGCGCTTGCAGCGTAGTTTGGGGGCCGTACAGATCTGAGTTCCAAACTCCTGTCAACTAGCCGAGTGAATGTGGACAAATGTCTGTACGTAGTTTCTCACTTGTAAAACAGGAATAACAATACCTCCTTGTAGAGATGTTGGAAGGTGATATAAATAAAGCATTAAAGAGTACGCAGCACATGGTTAAGTGGTTGTTATCAGCTTATCTGTTGTATACATACTGAACAATCCTTATAAAGCTTGCGTCCATATCCAACTGAGACTATATTTACCAGGAATGAGCCAACCACTATCCAGATAATTAACAATTCCTTACCTGCAGACTAATACATATCACCTTGGTATGTGAAGCCAGATATAGCCCAGTGAAATGGCACTCTTTTCCTGTAATAGTTGGAGGTGGCTTTTTCCCATGGTTTTGATTTCAATAACAAAATTGAATTTTATAGTTTTATAGCACTTACTTTGTTGTAAAGCCAAATTAGCCCATGAGATAAGGCAGCAGATTATAAAAGCAAGGTGCCTTATGATCATGGACATTATTTAGTTGTCTTTTTAAAAACTTATTTTCTTTTTTAATTGAAGGGCAATTGCTTTACATTTGGTTGTTTCTATAAGCATCTCCTTTTTGTATCCTTAGGTTTCTTTATTATTTGTCATTAAAACAAATTACCCTTAAAAAAAAAAAAAACTACATTTTTAAACTCAGTTTCTCAACCATGGCTGAGGCTCAAAGGCACCTGTTATCCATCCCAAGGTCCCCACCCAAGACACACTGGACTCTCTGGGAGTGATGGGGTGGGGAGAATAAGATGAATGGGATTAACGTTCCATTCAAGTGAGGCTGTTGTAGACCCAGAATTGAGAATCACACTGGGCTAACTACTTGAAATGGTACCTAGAATCTGAAAGGCAGTATTAGATTTGGGAATTAATCAGAAAAATCCTTCCATATTTTTTTTCCTTCAATAGCTTAGCAAGGATGCTGCTATCCCAAGTTTTCTGTTGCAACTTACGTCCTCCATAGGAATGAAGGGTATGTACGGTCCATCCAGGCACAGTGTAAATCAAAACACATGTCAATCTCTGGAAGAAAAGTGTTCGGACCATCTAACTGGATTCCACTAGAATGAGTCTGTGAGACACCACACTGAAGTAACTGAAAACCAACCCCTCTTTAGGATAGCCAAAACATACAAAAAATTGGATTTAACTCAATTTTCAAAAAGAAATTGCTTCTAATTGCATAATGTATATATCATATCCTTATGCAAACAGAAACACACCAAATGTCAGAACCTGGCCTGAGAGTACACTGGTTTCCAGCCCTGAATGTGTTGCCTATTCCTGCCAAAGCTCATCTTTCCTCTCCCCTCTTTTATTCCCATGAGCTGCATGCTCTGAGGTAATCGGGCAGAAAAGCACATCTGAAGATGGAGACCATTAAGAAATCACGCTTCTCTTTATTTATTACAGTCTCCATGGCGAGAGCAAAATAAAAGAAAACTGTGTTTCAAAGCAACAACAATAAAGGAAGTAGCGTCTCTCTCCGGCAGGCACATCTCAGAAACTACGCTGCTCAGTGTCAGATGATGCCGTGTGCCCTGCCCCACATGGAAGTGCATGACTCCCCATGGGGCTGGCCTTATGCAGACACACAAACTCCAGAGACCCAGAACCCACTGCTAGAAGGTGCCGACTTTTATACTGTCTCTGGGGATCGGGTTGCTAAGCTTCTCTTTCAACTGACTTCCAGATATCAGATGTGAAATCTCTGGGGCTTTCCAGGCCACCTAATTCAAAGTAATCAGGAACCTGAATAGGGTCAGAATGCTGGCTGACCTCTTTCAACAAACAGGGACCTAGACTTTGGGCTGCTGAGACAGCCAGTTCTATAGCTCTGGACAAGAGTCAGCAGATAACATGTTTTCTAATGCTTGAGGCAGGCAACTCCAAAGCTTGGCCCTCTCCCTCTAAGAAATTGGGGTCTCCAGACTTTTTAGTAACATAGTAGTATATTCCCTCAGTGTAGTCTCATCCTTATTGTATCACTTCGGCCGTGTATTCAAGTCCTCTGACCCATATCAATTGCAGCAAGTTGCTTCCCCTTTAATAAAGGCTCTGAGTATCTAATCATAAATTTTCTGAACCATCTAACCCAATGACAGTATTCTCCCTGGTTAGCTTCCAAGAGTCCCCACCCCCTTTCCACTTTACCCCAGAAGAAAGTGGAAAAATAGGCAGAGAGAATGGTGAAACAGTAGTTTCTAATAGTTTGCTTGCTTTTTTTTTTTCTAAAGGGAGGAAATTCCGTTTGTGGATTACTTAGAGCAAAAATGCTATCTCGGCTTTGGACTTGCCCCTATATTCATTAATGTTGGTACTTTTTATTTAGTTTTGTAGGTTCCCTTTGCTTAAAAACCCAGGGGAAAAAACCCAACTCTTTAATTTACTCACATCCTGCTGGGCTTTCTCAGGCTAATCATTTTCACACCAGCATTAACTGCAACATCCTAGTTAGAAGCAAAAGGGGAGACAGGTCTACTGGAGGTGGCCAGACCGCAGAGGGAAGGAGGTCCATGCCTCTTGCCGGAAGCCAACACCAGGGCCACCCTCAGCTATTTCAAAGGTCAGCAGGCGCAGTCCTAGAAGAAACTACTACACTTACTTTCCAACCTGCAGAGCTCAGGGAGGCATAAAGATTCAATTAAGTAAATTAACTGACAACATGTGGTAACTGCCAGTTCCTGAGAACCCAAGAGATAAATAGGAAGTTATCCTCACCCTTCAGGTGACTGAAGAATTTATCTTGATGCAACAAAAATAACTACTTTACAATATTGTGATGGTTTTTGCCATACATCAATATGAATCGGCCATAGGTATACATGTGTCCACCTCCCTCCCCACCCGATCTCTCCAGGTTGTCACAGAGCTCTGGCTTTGGGTGTCCTGCATCATATAGCAAACTCGCACTGGGCATCTATTTTACATATGGTAATGTATATGTTTCAATGCTATTCACTCAAATCATCCCACCCTCTCCTTCTCCCACTGAGTCCAAAAGTCTGTTTTAAATAAATAAAAATTTTTAAATAGGAAAAAATAAAGCAAGCGTGTGCTTTGCAGACTTGGAGAGGAGCTCTCCTCCTCGTCCTGGGGTGACCCTGGGTCCCTGGCTCTGGGAGACCACTTGACCAGCAAGGTTGACAGCTGCCCTCCTCCCTCTCCTCCCCCTACACAAAAGTATAACCTTTGTAACCATGGCAACTTAAGCCTGTGGACTAGTGTTATCCAAAGGGTGACTTTTCTTTCTTTCCTATCATGGCGGTTCACACTGCTTCATCCTGATCTTTAGGCTGAGGTTCAGTCACAATGAAATGGACGTTAAGGGTGATCAAGAAGAAGCCAAAGAGGGGAGGAGGCAGAAGAGGCAGTCAAGAGGGGCCCTACTCTGTCTGGTTGATAAGGACAGTTAGGATCTTGGGGGAGGGATGGTGAGAATATTATGTTGGGACTGTGTGAGAGAGGATTATATAATAAAAGATGCCCATTTTACTGCCTGGCTGCCCAACTGAATAGGTTTATAAACCACAGGTCTCTTTTCTAAGTCCTGGCTTGCAAATCCACTTCCCCCTCCTCCTGTGCAGCCCCCCTTGGTCACCGTAAAGTCATCAGTTCCCACCAGAGTCCCAGGGCCCTCTAAGTAGGGGCATTCTGGCCCCTGGCTATTTGTAATTTCATCCTCTGAAATCCTGTGTCTCCTCCTGAGTTTGCACACTGACTCAGGCATTATATTCTTAAAACTATAAAGTCATCCCCTTTATGCCCATTCAGAAAGCCTAAGCAGAAAAGACTAGTTCATCTGAGAAACAGCCAGCTTGCTATATGGAAATCGGATCCTCTCACTGTCCACAAACCATGGACCACAAAAAGATGCCTCAGTTGGCAGAGCTCAAATGCTTGACCTCCCTCTATCCCTAACAGCCATGTGACTTTGGGAAAAGTTCTGTCTTTTCTTCGGATTTAAGTTTTCTCCTTTATTAAAAAAGGGCAACAACCAGCCCTACCTCTTTCGGCTATAAATTCTATGTTTGGAATTGCAAGGGTGAAGATCTGAGAATCTGCATGGCAAATGGGCCTAAAAATAACAGTACCTAACACTCAAGTACTTCACAAATATTAAGTCATTTAATCCTCTCCAGAACCCTATGAGGAAGGTATAATGATGACCTTGGGTTTTTCAGATGGGAACAAGTTAGAGAGGTTGAGCATGTGTCACACAGCAGTGGTGGAGTTGGGGTAGGGACTCAGGCAGTCTGGCTCTAAGGTAAGTGCTTGGAACTACCATGGATACAGGGTAACAGGGAGATCAGAGGTCTCAACCTCCTCTTCACATGCTTAGGTGAGAGAAGAAGTGTGAAGATGATGGTTTACCTGAAAGTCAACAGCATGAACAAAGAGCCAAGAGGAAAGGTAGCCAGTGCCTGCTCTCTCTACCTACCACCTGCCAGATTTTCTGCATTAGTGTACACATCACCATAGACAAATAAGCACTTCATGACAATGGTATAAATTGGGATGATCCTGGCAAAATCATTAAAAAAGAAAAAATCGATCAGCTTGGGATCTCTTTGCCACCTGCATTGAAATAGTCAAATGATATCGGATGAGGGAACACAAGAGGCCAGACCAAAGAGAGCCACTTTCAAGACTAGTTTAGAAAAATAAGCTGCCTCTAGCGGTCTTTCAAACAAAGCCACTGAGGTTCTGACTGCCCTGTTCTGGACTCCCAGCTATAGGTTCCTCAAAAGCAAGTGCCTTTCACTGAGCCCAACACCAGTCCAGCAAGATCTTTGCAGAGGAAAAGGCAACATGCTTGACCATTTTTAAAAACAGAGACAGTAAGAACCCCAAACCCTATAAGACTCTCTACCAGGAAAGCTCTTGCCAATTCACTGCAGAATGATACTGATGAGAATTTATAATACTATCTTGATTCTATAAAGCACTACGGCCCGAGATCCTGAATTCAGCCTCTTTCAATGCTTAATGACTACAGAACAGTTTCATTAAAATGAATGTTGTTTGGTTCTGTGCCCTTCAGGTTTTTTCCATCATTAATCCTTTTGGAGCAGGGTGGGGCTGGGCTGGAAACGACATATAACTCTGGTTGCAGCTGTCCTTATGCAACACAGCACATCCACGAGTTACACATGACCTTTTGGGGGAAACCAACACAATTATGCTGTTTTATGCAGCTTTAGGCTGTTAAGTGGTCATTGATATGTACTACCATCAACTTGGAAAGTATATTGATACTTTTTTTGACCTTATCAACCAAATGGCTGTGTGGCATACATGCTGTCAAGCTGAATGAAACACCTCTCTTCCCCCGAGCTAAAAGCACACTGTATTAAGCAGCTGTAGATTCTTTACTACCATGTCATTGATTTACCTACTGGACTTTGTTAACCCAGGAGAGCTATGACTCACCCTTCTTACCTTTCCATTTAATAAAATAGGTTTCCTTTTGATACAATCTCTTCTTTATCTAGATTTATTTGTTCTGAATCCTGAGGCATTCTTATGGCATTATTTCTTACCAAAGACAGCTCTCCCTCAGTGTTTGTTTAACGATAATTTTTATTTCAAGCTCTTCCTGACTGGTATGTTTGCCCTCTCTCAAGGCTTTATATTCCTAGGAATACTTGAGTCACATGTTGTCAGACTGCCAGCCCGCATCAATCACAGGCGAGGGTCACTCACACAGGTCACAGGATGGTGTTAGAATTCTTTAAGAGTTGAGCTCAGAGACAATCTTTTTTCTTTCTTTCCTCTCTTCATATTCATTCATTTTAATTCCCAGGCATGCAACAGGTCATTCATTCATTCAACCACTAGCTGAAGAATTACTACGTGTCAGGCATTTTTGCTGGGTGCGGGAGATAAGAGTTGGACAAACATGGTCTGCTTTTAGGAAGCTCACAATATGGCAAATAAGAAAGGTCATGATTAGATAAAGCTTGAAGTGTCGTAAGGGAAGATCCACAAGGCATTTGTAGGTGTGCAGAGGGCTGTTTGACTCTATCTAGAAGATTCCAGAATACATCCCAGAGCCAAGAAGTGATGATGCTTGATCTGAACCTTATTTTAAAAGGCAAGTAGTGGTCATTTTGGGGGAGGCCGAACAACAGACGGATCCACTCGGATGCAGCAGAGGGACATGATTAAGGGAGAGGCTTAGTCATGGCCAGGCCAGGAAGGGCTCTGTCTCTTGAAAGTCAGATTCTGTGCCGTATTAGCTCCATCTGGCATTGCTTCTTGGCCCCAGGGACACCAAACAGAGTATGCAAAGGCTAGTCAGGGATTAGTGCCAGTTTAGGGCATCAGCCTACCTCTCCAAGAGACCTACAGCAGTGACCTGCAGTGACCAGCCTACCTCTCCAAGAGACCTAGAGCAGTGACTACAACAGTGGTGCTTGTTTTGTAGTCTGGTCTGCAGAGGGTTACAGGGTGGTGATCATCCTGGAAGCCTCTCTGGAACAGGATCTCTCTGCATAAGGTCATGATATGAGGGATCCAGGTGGCAAAGAGCAATGTAAATGGCATTTGCAGATGGGAAGATAGTGGGTGCCCAGGGGCAGAGACACGAGTCAGTAAGCCTCACACGTGACATGTCAGATAGACAGGGCTAGGGGAAGAGGTATGTGCATGCTGTGTGCTAAGTTGCTTCAGTCATGTCTGACTCCACAACCCCATGGCCTGTGGCCCACCAGGCTCCTCTGTCCATTGGATTCTCCAGACAAGAATACTGGAGCGGGTTGCCACGCCTTCCTCCAGATATCTTCCCGACCCAGGGATGGAACCTGGGTCTCTTACGTCTCCTGCATTGGTAGGTGGGCTCTCTACCACTAGCACCACCTGGGGAGCCCAGGGGAGGAGGCAGGGGACATGAAAGGGGTCAGATCTGCCGGTTCCCTTTGTGTCATGAGCATGCTCCTGCAGACTATTACAGGTTTCCAAGTCAGAGCAGCTAAGGTTGGAGAAAACACGAGTAAACGGTCTCGGCACAGACGTGAAGCACTACTAGAAAATTAGTAAAACAAATCTCATGGTTTGCTTGCTTCTTTCCAACCTCTGTTCTCCACGTCCAACAGCAGCCTGCCTGTCATATCAAGTTAGACATTCTCCCTTTGAAATTATACATTCATAGAGCTTAAGGAAGCTTTTAGATAGCAATGTCATTACTTAAAAAAAATAAAAATAAAAACTCAAGTAATGCCCTAATCATCTATTTTTGCTTCTATCTGTAGCATAGCTCATCTGCATTAATGTACTTAATGCTCGTCAGAAGACTTGGAAATTGCTCAGGAAAATGATCTGACTTCTAATGAACCCTGAGAGATCCCCCCCTCTGTACCCGGGCCCTGGCTTTCTAAATTTTCCATGACAAATTCTGGGTAAAATGATTAAATAAACAATAGAATTTTGAGTCTATGCAACTTTAGGGTTATCTGATTTCACGCATTGGCCTCTCTGCTCCACAACCCATAGATTTTTCTCCTATATATATGCTTTATGATGGATATTTCAAGAATTTAAAACTTTCACTCAAGCTAAGGTTCCTTAATTCTCGTGAGTAATTTCTTTGGCCAGAATGTGTTACAGGGACAAAAGCAGTTTCAAAATTGCTGGCTCATGCCTGTTGCCTGCAAATTACTCTCAGTCTAGCAAAGAAAAAGGTTTTAGTGTTTTGACTGTCGCCAAAGACACTTAGGATAGTATGTAATTCCCCAATTCTCTCCCCAACTCTGTCCCAATTGGCCCATATTTTCTATTGCACAGTTATAAGAAGATAGGGGCTTCCCAGGTGGTGCTAGTGGTAAAAGAATCCACCTGCCAGCGTCGGGAGACACGAGAGGCAGGTTGGATCCCTGGGTTGGGAAGATCCCCTGGAGAAGGAAATGGCAACCCACTCCAGTATTCTTGTCTGGAAAATTTCATGGACAGAGGAGCCTAGAGGGCTACAGCTCATGGGATTGCAAAGAGTTGTACACGACTGAATGTGCACACACACACACATACACACACACAAGAAGACAGCTTCTGGGTACTGCACAATGAATATAGGTTTAGTCTGGTTAACGCAATAGGAGTATTTCTAATACAATATATCAGTGAGGATTTTGCAAGCACCATTAAAAATTATCTGAAGGGTATTTTTTAGGTGGCTTTCTGCTTTTCATAAAGCAAAAGTCCTTTTGAAAAGATGACATCATTCCCCACTTCCTGTGTTCTCATTTCAGGTTTTCACGAATTAATTTCAGAGAAGGATGGAAGCTACTGTTCTCTTACATTTGTTGAACAGCCTACACACCAACACAAGAGCCAATCAAGCTTTGCTGCTAAGGTTTACTAAACAAAGACATGAAAATGTGGGCTATAGACGACAGAACTTACTCATGAGTCAGTAGCCAGCCAAAGATCTTAGTTCCAACTAATTAGCCCACAGCCTTTCATATCTAGTTCTGCTTTTCCAGTATTTTCTAAGAGTCTGATTTCTAGTCAGGAACTGAGAAAGTGGGGTAGATTCTACTTCTGTATGATCCACAGGGGTGCCAGCCAAGATTCCCTGTGTTAACAGTAGTAGGAAAAGTGGCTGAGCCCCAGGATCCTAAACACAAGAACTCATTCTCCTTGGCCTCCATGCTTTCTCCTCACTCCACCAGAAGATTCTAAAGGGGAAGAATCAATGAGCAGAGAACAAAGTGAGGCAAAGGCAGACACGACTGTTAATGGGACTCCTTGCTGCAAACCCTGACGTGATGGATCCTGGTGAGCTGGCTTGAACTGTAAGCACTCTTGCCAGAGGAATGGTTCTTAAATCTGGTCACACATCACAACCACCCGGGGAGGTATGGTTTCGTTCTATAGTTTCAAGTCTCATCTCAGACTTATCTCCAGGGGTGGGGCCCTGGACTCTGTACTTTAATAAGTATGGCATACCGGCATGTCTTCTCTTGTCCCCAGCATTCTTGGTATTAGGGAACCACGGATTCGAGTTGGAAAGTGTAAGGTCAGTGATGTGCTGAAGACGGCTTGTACCAGCTTGCCAAAGCCGAGTGTTTATAATTTTCAGGCACTTTTGCAAACACTTATCAAAGTTAGATTATATAAGCATACTATTAAATGTGTGCGTGCGGCTCAGTCGTATCTGACTCTTTGCGACCGCATGAATGCCATGGGACTTCCCAGGCAAGAATACTGGACTGAGTTGCCATTTCACACACCAGGGGATCTTCCTGACCCAGAGAGTGAACCCGTGTCTCTTGGGTCTCCTGCATTGGCAGATGGACTTTTTTTTAACACCAAGCCACTAGTAAATTATATCAAAACCATAGCTAATATGCAAAGTTCATTATGTCCTAATCACTTACTACATTTAACTGTTCCCTATGTTCTTGAGGTTTCTACATCTGTTGTCTATACACTGGTGGGAAATGCAATGAAATGGCGCAGAGCCACACGTTTCTTCCCAACTCCACTGTCAGTGACAACACATTGGTAGCTTGAGATTAGAACATTTTATCGTGGAGATCAGCAAATGCTAGAAAACTGGAAATTGATATATTGCTGTCTCTAGACTTAAGAAAGTGATAGAAAAATGCAAATAATGCAGATGAAACTTTAAAATATGTCATGGTTGTAGCCGGTACATTGTGAATAGCACAAAATTTGAGGAAATGCTAGTAAGTATTTAAAAATTGTCTGATTTTAGAAAACATGTTACTCTCTTTATTGACAAATTCCAAAATATGACATCTTTGTTGTTTTAACTATCACCTTAACTCATTTTTTCTTTTGGCCATGCCATGCGGCATGTGAGATCACACATACCTCCTGCAGTGGAAGCATGGAGTTCTAACCACTGGACCACAAGGGAAGTCCCTCACCTTACTCTTTCATGTTAAGAAAAACATCAACCAACATTCATGTTGGGAACCACTTACTCATCAACTGCATTCAATGAAAGCATTCGTTGAGATCAGTGAGCTATGTAAAATTCACAATAAAGAGTACTGTATGTTCTGTGTGTCAACTGTATACTTTTATTGAATTCTGACTGTATTTATATATGTACTGTATTTGAAACACAAGCTGGAAACAAGATTGCCAGGAGATATATCACTAACCTCAGATATGCAGATGACACCACCTGTATGGCAGAAAGCAAAGAGGAACTAAAGAGCCTCTTGCTGAAAGTGAAAGAGGAGAGTGAAAAAGCTGGCTTAACGCTCAGCGTTCAAAAAGTGAAGATCATGGCATCTGGTCGCATCTCTTCATGGCAAATAGATAGGGAAACAATGCAAACAGTGACAGACTTCATTTTCTTGGGCTCTAAAATCACTGCAGATGGTGACTGTAGCCATGAAATTAAGATGCTTGCTCCTTGGAAGAAAAGCTATGACCCACCTAGACAGCACTTTGAAAAGCACAGACATTACTTTGTCAACAAAGGTCCGCCTAGTCAAAGCTATGGTTTTTCCAGTAGTCATGTGTGGATGTGAGAGTTAGACCATAAAGAAAGCTGAGCACTGAAGAAATGATACTTTTGAACTGTGGTGTTGGAGAAGACTCTTGAGATTCTCTTGGGCTGCAAGGAGATCAAACCAGTCAATCCTAAAGGAAATCAGTCCTGAATGTTCACTGGAAGGACTGATGCTGAAACTCCAATACTTTGGCCACCTGATGTGAAAAACTGACTCAATAGAAAAGACCCTTATGCTGGAAAAGATTGAAGGCCGGAGAAAGGAACGACAGAGAATGAGATGGTTGGATAGCATCACTGACTCGATGGGCATGAATTTGAGCAAGCTCCGGGAGTTGGTGATGGACAGGCGAGTTGGTGATGGACAGGGAGGCCTGACATGCTGCATTCCATGCTGCATTTGCAAAGAGTCGGACACGACTGAGCAACCGAACTGAACTGCATTTGTATTTAATGACACTGTATATTCTATTAAATTTGCAAATTGTTTATATTATCTTTTATGTATCAGTAAAATTTCTAATAGACTCACTTTTGATTATATATGTATATACATGTTTTCCAGAGAGCTGGATGTTCAAATATTTACCAGGACACTGTGGCCTAAGCCGAGAACAAAAACAGGTTGAACGGCTTCTGTGCCTTCTATCCTATAGGTCCATGCCCTTATCTCAGCCCTTCAGTTTACCATTCCCCAGTCAAGAAGTACACAGTGAATTGTACCAGAACACAAGTCAAAAGGAAAAGAGATTTTCCCGAAGATGCAAACCCAATAACTAACTGAATCTGCCTAATTCGGCCCTTCCTAAGGAGGCTGTCTTCCAAGCAGGGACAGCTTTAGGCTGACCTGACCACACCTGCCATGTGGAAAAACAAGGGAGAATTCTAACTGATGGCAGGCAGTCTGGACACCACGGCCTAACAAACGTCCTTCCCCTTGAATCCACATTAATGTCTCCTTGGGAGCAGAGGACAGGTGGGTAGAGGCGTCGAAGTAGTAAACCAGGAGTTTGATCTTTTTGTCAAATTTGGAACACATCGGGTACCTTTCATCAAGCAAAGTGTACACAAATATCAAGACTTCTCACACATTTGTCACTGCTTATGGTTTAAACATATCTTTCTAAAGGTGAAATAAAATGCAATTATCAAACCAAGCTGCCACTAGTGGTAAAGAACCTGCCTGCTAATGCAGGAGACAAAAGAGATGTGGGGTTCCACCCCTGGGTCGGGAAGATCCCCTGGAGTAGGGAGTGGCAGCCTACTCCAGTATTCTTGCTTGGAGAATCCCCATGAACAGAGGATTGTAACTGGAGGGTTACAGCCCATGGGGTCACAAAGAGTCGTACATGACTAAAGCGACTTAGCATGCAGCACTCATGCATCAGAAAGATGTACAGACATTTTAAAAATTCCGTTGCTTGGTAATCTTATTGTTTTGAAACTTCAGGCCAATGCCAATAGCTAACACTCACCACTAAGAAGTTTCCTTCAGTGCTGGGGGAAACTGCAATGAAATTTAAAGCTTTCTTTCAACAAAATGTGTCCCTAATCAAATCAGATTTCTGCTTGTCCAAGCTGCTTGTGTGTCCTAGTCCATGAATCTATTCAACACACGAGTATTTTTCCATCTGTCACAATCTTATCCACCTAATTTCTTAATTCTTCTTTAAATACAGAGAAGCAAAAGTCCACCAAATATCTGTTATTTTTATGAGTACCAGGTTGCAGAAATTTCTGCTAGAGTCATCCAATTAAAGTGCAGTTTTTCAATTATGAAAAAAACACAACTGATGCAGATAAGGGGTCTTCAGGTAAACTGCTTTTGAATGTCTTATGATATTGAAAATATAAAAGCACAAAAAGATCTTTCTGACCTCTAATAAAAGATGAGTCAATGCTACCATCACAAAGGGAAACTGGCCTCAGAACATCTTAGAGAAAACACAATATTATGGCCTAGTCCTGACAAATGGTAATACTTTTATTTAATCGGTATGTTCTTGAAACCTAGGTACAGAACTGCTCCAACAAGATTCCCCAGGTCCTTAAAACAGGAATGTGTTTGGTAGGTAAAGGTCAGACTGACACACTGAGGGATGGTGAGGGATGACGAGCGGGAGAAACTCAATCAGCCTGAGACCCTACAAGATATGAGCCTTGTGTTATATTTTACAAATTAATAACTGCATTGGTGATGATAAGGATGAAGGGTGGAGAGGAGACACACTTCAAGGAAAAACACATTCAAGATACACTTGCAAAACAAGCCGGGGAAAATCAAGCATATTTCTATGTACCAGCCTCTGGTATCTGCACAGAAAGAACATGTACTTTCAACCACAAAGACATTTATTAAGTTAAAAAAATTATTAGACATTTCTTTTTCCATAGCTTGTTAGCTCATAGCAAAACTAAAGAATTTTTTTTGGTCCTCAGCTAATAAGTTGCCCTCTAATTAAGAACCCGAGGTGTTTTTCTGGTGAACCCTTAATTATTAATCCATCTAGCACCACTCATGAATCAGAAGGTTAAAGGAATATATCATTCATTACTGTTAAAATCCAGAGGACAGTAAGATTGCTGTGGCTTTAGCTACAGATTTATTTTTGTAATATTCTTACTTCTACAGTGCTGTAGCAGGTGCTACCGAGAAGTTCGTTTTCACTACGCTAACAGGCATTTCCCCAACTCATAAGTCTTTAAGGAGCTAACCTCCAGGATTTACTACTAAATTGATATTTTTTGAAAGAGGAGTCTCTTACGAGGCTCTGGGACCAAGCTGCCTGTCTTGAATCCTGTCACTGAAGTTACTCAACATGTCTTTAGTGAAATGCTGATAATATGCATATTGACTTTATGAGATTGTGATGAAACTTGAGTTAACAATATTTACATTTAAAAACTGAGACCAACGACTGAAACACAATAAGCTAGCTATTACAATAGCTCAGGGTGAGCATATGTATAGTTTGAAGAAAAGATCTTATCTTAGTGGGAATGAAATTAACTAGGTAATTAGAAAATTATATTGGAGTATCTACCTAGAAAATGGGCTTCCCCTGTGGCTCCGCTGGTAAAGAATCTGCCTGCAATGCAGGAGAGCTGGGTTCGATCCCTGAGTTGGGAAGATCCCCTGGAGAAGGGAACAGCTACGCACTCCAGTATTCTGGCCTGGAGAATACCATGGACTGTATTATCCATGGAGTCACAAAGAGTCAGACACTACTGAGAGACTTTCAGTTCATTTCACTTCGCCTAGAAAATAAAAGTCCTGTAGAGAATTTCTCAAATGATACAAGAAAATACACAAAAGACCTGTACACACTAAATACTAAGTTTTCAGTTTTGCCCCATTCATAGGCTCATATACTCTCAGCTGAAAGGAATAATGACTCCAAGTTTTCTCTAAAAAAAAAAATGACTAAAATTGAAAAAATTTAACAGTTTGCTCTCAAGAGCAGCTACATTTATAAATCTTAGCATCCATATAAAGAGAAAACCTTGGAACTCTTATTTTGATTAGTATTTAAGTAACAGTTGAGATAAAGTATATTCTTGCTAATTCATCAATAATAGATAATAATTTAACTTTGGTGTCAAAATGAAATACCCACAAATAGTATGTTATTTAATAAGTAATGAAACCTAGTTAACCGTGAGAGCTCTGCAACATGGGAAGAGCTACATGGTGCTGGAAGATGAAGAGAGCTGGCCTCAACTTTGCTAACATTCACTTTGAATTAATACATTGAAAGAACGAACTAACTTGATATTTAGCATTAGAAATACCAAACTGGAAAAGTAAAACTTGATTTTTACCTGCTCCTATAATTTTGCTGTCTGCTGGAAAACAACTGCTGCAAATGTAAAATGGTATCTGAATACAGAACTATCCCAGCTGAAATAATACAACCTAGAAGGTTATATACTGCAGTATGGGGAGCTTGAATTTTGGCACTGCAAAGACCTAGGTTCAAATCCCAGTTGTGGCACTTCTGAGCTGTGTGCCACTCACGTAATCCCTGAGTTTGTTTCCCTAGTCTGCCTTGCAATGATGGTCATAAAGTAGCATATACCTACCTCATAAAACTGAGAAGATTAAAGAAGATAAATAACCATAAATGTGATTCATTTCCCTCTTATTTCTTCACTTTATAGGTAAGAGAATTCTGAGGCACAGAAATGAGGTTTTTTACCAACAGCACAGTAATTTACAGATAAAGTTGAAAACTAGGCTTAAAATAATTTTTGATTTAAGGATGCAAATGTGGGAGATGATGTACTAAAGACCAGTAGCTCCGCCGAGAAGGATGGTAATTTATTAAGTACCACCTTCCCTGGTGTCTCCAACGGTAAAGAATCCGCCTGCAATGTGGGAGACCTGGGTTGGATCCCTGGGTTGGGAAGATTCCCTGGAGAAGGAAATGGCAACCCACTGCAGTATTCTTGCCTGGAGAATCCCCATGGACAGAGGAGCCTGATGGGCTACAGTCCACGGGGTCACAAAGAGTCCAACACGACTGAGCAACTAAGCACACTCACACACCTTATAGCTATAATGCCAGTAGAACAAGTGTAATTCATGGGATTAAAAAGTTAACATATTTATATAATACTTTATGCTTTATAAAGTGCTATGACTAATATAACTTAATATGACCACAATCGCCTTGTCTTTTAAAGACCCATTTTTTTAAATTATAGGAGTAATAATTTCATAAACTAAGAAATCTCAGAAAAAATAAATTACTCTAGGTAAAAATCAGGAATAAGCAATGATTTTGCTAATAGTTTCTCAACTTTTAATGAAAAAGTCCGAGTTTCTCTTAACTGTATATACCATACATATGTTATATTAGAGGTTTAAAAAGTAGCTATTAACACTTTGCTAGGAAGGAAAAGGCTGCCTGGATTTGTTGCAAAAAATATAGGTAAGGAACTTCCCCGGTTGTCCAGTGGCTAAAACTTCAAGCTCCCAGTTCAGGGTTCAAACCCTGGTCAGGGAACTAGATTCTACATGCCACAATTACAGAGTTCGCATGCTGCGACTAGATACTGCCTGCTGCAATGAAGACCAAAGAGCCCATGCACTGCAGCTAACACTGGTGCTGACAAATAAATTAAAAAAGACTGCTAAGTGATAAAATGTCAAAGTAAATTTTATATGATCAAAGAAGTCAAAGACTGCTACTAATAGAGGCTAATGGTTTTTCAAAATACATCTTTATACCTTAAATTTCAATGAAACAGTGTCTTCAATATTACAAGTAGCCAAACCACAAATCCTTAAAACCCAGCAGTCTCTTTCTCTTGAGATCAATACAAATGCTAGAAAACAATTTTAAAAATCCACAAAAGTATTTTAAATGATTTTAATAGAAGATTGCTGCATTTCCCATTTATAAAGTCAAAATGTTTCCTGAAATATAGCATTTGCTGTATGTAACTTATCAGAATCTTAACCATTTGTTCACTGGTGATGAGGGCCATGGAAGGTTCTGTTTTGGACTGGGAAACTGCATCACTGTTACTGCATTACCTGACAGCACACACCTACCCCACATATTCATAATGCTGTTATTGTTTAGTCACTAAGTCATGTTCAACTTTGTGACCCCATGGATTGCAGCACATCAGGCTTCCCTGAGTTTGAGCTTGCTCAAACTCATGTCCATTGAGTCAGTGATGCCATCCAACTATCTCATCCTGTCAGCCCCTTCTCCTCTCGCCCTCAATTCTTCCTAGCACCAGGGTCTTTTCCAATGAGTTGGCTCTTGTATCAGGTGGCCAAAGTATTGGAGCTTTAGCATCAGCTCTTACAATGAATATTCAGGGTTGATTTCCTTTAGGAAATATTCATAACATCCCACCGCAAATGAACACGTCAAATATTCTTGAGTTCTCCGTTCATTAAAGCCCCTGACCTGGCAGAGAATCTAATCAATGGATCTTATATATTGTGGCCAAATTAACTTGAAAGTGATTCTACACTGTTACTTCCTTTTCCAAAAGTCAACAAGTTTCCGCGTCACATTTAAAATAATGGTTAATTCTTACCTGCAACACACTTCATTCTTTTATCTCATCACTTCACTTGACCATGATGCAATGTGTAACGAGGATACATTTTCCTTGAAAACTAAGAATTATTATTTTTATTTTTCTCCCATACTCTCAGTATATTAACTCACAGCACCACCTATCTTTGAATAACGGTTAGGAAACTAGTTTTACTTTTAGCATAATGCCCAAATATCTGGCCTTTACAATTTACTGTGAAATTAAGTCCAAAATGCCAAAAGGAAAAAAAAAAATCTAAAAGCAGAAGTTCCATTTGATATGTACACTCAGACCAGTACATATCAATTTCTTAGCAATGTTTCAAAAGAGTCTGGCTAGCAGCATACTAAAGATTTTAATCTGCCAGAAAACAGTCAGTGAGCACACTGTGCCTGAAAATGCTAAGTACAAGTTGCAGTCAGGGAGAAGCAGGGCCATTTTGACTTATCTATTCTAATATTCACTGATATTTTCATGCCCAAGTGTTAACTGGAATATGTGTTGCCTTTCCCTTTACCAGTCTTCTCAACATTTTGGTCATTACCCTTATTTAAATTAGAAAGGAAAACAAAACAAAACATGTATAAAGTTTCATTTTCACATCCTGTCAGTACTATAAATAAATTTAAAATAGCCTGCTCCTATAGCACTCAGTTCATTCTCTGTAACCATCCCAATTAAGGACACCACGCTGCTGCTGCTGCTGCTGCTGCTGCTGCTGCGTCACCTCAGTCCTGTCCAACTCTGTGCGACCCCACAGACGGCAGCCCACCAGGCTCCCCCATCCCTGGGATTCTCCAGGTAGGAACACTGGAGTGGGTTGCCATTTCCTTCTCCAATGCATGAAAGTGAAAAGTGAAAGTGAAGCCACTCAGTCGTGTCCGACTCTTAGCGACCCCGTGGACTGCAGCCTACCAGACTCCTCTGTCCATGGGATTTTCCAGGCAAGAGTACTGGAGTAGGGTGCCATCGCTTTCTCTGTAAGGACACCACACCTCTTTCTCAAATCAGTGTTATTTCTCTGACCCTTCCATAAACCAAGGCAGTATAGATATATTAGAGAAAACACTGTTAGTCAGAATGAATGAGCATCTATACCAACAGCTGAGAACTCAAGCCATGAGAAGCAACTGATTATAGGAAAAGTTTGGCTGTGATGTCCATAAAGAATTAAAATGTCTTGAATTTATGGAGCATCTCTCCTGTGGAAGGCAGGACAGCTCTGAAAGGCAGGCGGGGCCAAGTATCACCCACTTCATCTACCAGGAAACAGATGTGACTACTGATCAGTGTAGTGGCTACTGATCAGGCATGACTACAGAAGAGTGTTAGTCCATTGGCAAAGCAAAACTCTAGGCCAAGGGTCACTTATGGCTGCCTCATGCTCTATTCTTCAGACATAAAAATTAGAAGAAAAAAAATTTTTTTCAGTTAAAATGAACTGAAAATAATGTGACTTATGAAAGTTATTTTGAAAATAGCATTTGCTTACAATTTTTAGTATAACTGTTAATATGACAAAAGTTTTGAAGACTATTTTTAAAGAATGGCTGAGTAAGTGGATTAAGCATCTTAGCAATTGATACATTGGGGCTCTAATTATTTTAGAAAGCTCTTTTGTTATAGCATAAGTAGTTCATCACGTCATAACATACAACTTATACCACAAGTAACTGGGAGTCACTGGTAAATTAAATCCATCCAATTCCAGGTTTAGTTAGTCTGTCAAGTGTAGCAGAGTTGTTAAAAGAAGTTCTAACCTTTACAAGAAGTAGTCAAACTTTCATATTACCAATGGAATAAAAAGGATAGTTCTCACCTGCTTGACAGGTTTTCTCTTCTCCTCTTTCTGAAGTTTTACATTCCACATCCATTATTTTCCTAATGTCATATTACAGGTGACCCCAGAACAACATGAGTTTGAACTGTGCACGTCCACTTAACACATGGAATTTTTTCAGTAAGTACCTACTATAACCCAATCCCCATTTGGTTGACTTCCCGGATGCAGAACCAGGGATATGAGGATCGACTGTAAACTTAAACACAGATTTTCAACTACACGGGCCACCATTATCCACCTGAGTTGTTCACGGGTTAACTGTAATTTTAAATTTATTCTCTCCTTCTGTAGGATCTCACTGAAGCTGTTCCAGGGAAATTACTAATCTATTTCAAGGTACTAAACTTCTGTGCCCTAATGTTTAAAATACAATAGAAATGTTTATATTTTCTTATAGTTTATTGCACAATATAAACTTGATTAAAATGTATTAACAACACATTGTATTCAAATGACACTAAATTAAAATGTTTGGCAGGAAATTACATGATTTAATATATTCCAACTCAGTATGAAGGTAAGCGAGCAGTTTATTTCTGAAGTTTTAGATATTTTAACTATAATTCATTATCAAAACAAATATTTTGGTCTCTTTTTTCATCATTAATTTTTTAAAAAATTCTTCTTCTTTAAGTTCACAGTGTCATGGAAGTGTAAAATAAGACTGCTAAAAACCACTTTAAAACATATGGCTTTATATACATAAAAAATTCAATAATGTTGCCACAACCCCTAATGCAGTGTGATTCTTATTTATTTACTAGTATCCAGAATAAACTTCTGTACATATTAAATTGTTCAAGTATGTCTAGAGCAGTGCTTGTAAAACTGAGGTCCCACTGATACAATAATGGGTATCTCTTTGAAGACCACTTCTAATTCCAACACAAGTAGAGTTCTAAAATTTTTTGATTTTACAGTTTATCATACATCCTCAAATATCCTAAAATGCTCCACTGAGCCAAACATCTAATTTAATTCACATCTAGCTTAACATCCCTTTAGTACAGCACCAGTGGTTAAACTAAGGATGCATCTGACTAACCAAATGTTCTCACTCTTCTTTTAGCTACAGTTTATTATTTACTTCCATAACATCAAACCCAAATGAAAATGAAGACAACGCAGGTCAAACTCTTTCATCTTAAATAAATACACATTTCACCCACTCCATACTTAAATACCTAATTGTTTTCCTATAGTGTATGTTTCTCAGTAACAGCAATACAATTAACTAAGCCAAAGACCAACTTCTTATCTTTGAGGATCAGGCAAGTCGGAGAGGATTCTCCAGGTTTGCTTTAAAACTTTCCAGAAACCTGGTGGCCAGTTCATCGTCTACCACCCGGCTGTCACTGGACATGGTGACCGTTATGAGCTGACGCTGCTGCAGCTGGGCATTCCCCTCTTCATCTTGAGTGAGCTTCAGCACAGGTCGGAATCTCCCTACCGCCAAAATGCAGGCCTGAGGAGGGTTGATCACGGCAGTAAATTCATCGATGCCAAACATCCCCAAGTTGGAAATACTAGGGGAAAACAAAAAGCTCTGAACGTGGTATGTCTTTAACCAAAGAACCCTTTCCCTGAGTCATACATTTTTACTTTACTGAAAAACTGTGCCCAGTTACTCAAAGACCAAAGAATACCATTTACTATAGTATCAAAAAGAAAGCAAGTAACAACACAGAAATACTGTATCTAATATAAACAGATACTCAGCACTGAACTGTAAGCCCCAGGCAGAGAAATATGGCAAGAAAAATAGAAAGAAAAAAAGAACTAGAAGAGTATAAGGGTTAGAAAAAAGAAATAAAACCTTGTTTGAAGATGAACTGACTGTGTACAAAGAAAATCTAAGCATCCACAGATAAACGAGTAAGGTAAGTGAATTTAGCTAAACCACTAGATAAATCAATGTAAAAATCTGTATCTATATACAGGTTGCTTTCATTAGAAAAAATTAATACAATGCCATTTATAATAGTATAAAAAAATCTAAATCTAATAAACATATATCTGATCCGTAAACAAAAAATTACAAAATACAGCTGAAAGAAATCAAATAACTAAGTAAACACTGGTATATACCATGTTCATTCACTAGAAGACTCAGTGCTATAAGGATGTCAATTCTCCTTAAACTTAAATCGATCAAACAATTCAATGCAATCCCAACAAAAATCCTAGCAAGGTCACTGCATGTGTGTATGAAAAAAGACAAGCTGATTTAAAATTTTATTTGGAAATACAAAGCCAGGAAAGACAATCTTGATGGTGAACAAAACTGGAAGACTTTCACTGTCACAGATCAAAAATTACAATTAGCTTGCATTAAGCAAGCAAAGGACAAACAGACCAACTGAAAAGGAGAGAGAATACAGAAAAGAACCAAACATGGTTACCTTCTCAATGCTATAGAGTAGTAATGGTTTCAATAACTGACATTTAGTCAATTAATTATCCACATGGGGAAAAAAAGAGAACTTTGACCTTTAAAAAAAAAAGAGTACTAACAACAAAGAAAAATACTGGTAAATAGGATTTTATTAACTCAGAACTTCTGTTCATTAAAAAACACCATCAGGCAAGTTTCAAAGGCAAGGTACAAAGTGGGAAAGGTATTTGAAATAATATGTATCCTAAAAAGTCTGTGTATCAGGAAAAAGAAACTCCTATAACACATTTTAAAAAATAGACACAAACTTTAGCAGGTGTTTTATTTGATAAGTAACCAGATACCCAAATGGCTGACAGATAAATGAAGACAGTATTCAACATCATTAATTTTCATTTCCCTTGGGCTTCCCAGGTGGTATCAGTGGTAAAGCAGGAGATGTATGAGACACAGGTTCGATCCCTGGGTCAGGAAGATTCCCTGGAGGAGGGAATGGCAACCCACTCCAGTATTCTTGCCTGGAGAATCCCTTGGACAGAGGAGCCTGGTGGGCTACAACCCCAAGACTGACTAAAACCTAACAATACCGAGTTAACAAGAATATGAAGCAACAGAAATTCTCATACACTGTTAATGGAAGCAAAAAATGGTAGAACCATTTTGAAAAGCTATCTGGCAGAATCTACTTAAGACATAAACCCAGCAATTCTACTTTCAGGTTTATACAAAAAAAAATACATACATATAGTCACCATAAGACACCGACAAGAATGTTCATGGCATCAGCATTTGTAAGAGCACGAAACTGTGAACAACACAAATGCCCAGCAACAGTGAAATGGACACTAGCATATTTATGCAGAATACTACACAATGCCACAGTGCAAGAATGAGCAAATGACTTTCACACAACATAGCTCATCTCACAGACATTAATGCTGAATGAAAGAAGTCAGACACTGAAGAATATGTATTTATATAAAGATCAACACTGGCAAAACAAAAATGTTGGTAATAACTTTCAGAATTGTGGTTACCCTCTAGGGGGTCAGAATTAGGAGAGATAAAGGGAAGCTTATGACATGGAGGTAACGTTCATAATCTTGCTTTGGTCGGTTACACAGATTTCTTCACTTTGTAAAACATTCCAGCTACATTCAGTGTACTTTACTGTATGTAAGTTATTACACTTAAACAAGAATAGACCTGATGATAACTCAAGAGTCAGAGTGTTAATATTTTACCCCAAGGGACCTAACCCCAAGGAACCTTAAAATAAATCACAAGTAGAAAAAAAAATAGTTGAGGTTTATAAACCTACTTACTATATGTCAGAACCTGAATGTCATTCTATGAACATCTGAATGGGCTAACCAGCTAACCCTAATGGCTTTCTACTAGCTCTAATACGAAAGCCTAACTAGTCTGAAGAACATTTTCACATATTCTCTTGTCTAAAGTATATTTAGCTTAAATTTTTAAAAAAAGTTTCAGAAAATAAAACAGGTTGACAAGTACTTTATAAATCTTATGTCTGTTTCATGCTACCAATAATTAAGAGTTTAAATTTTACCTAAAAGATCCTCCTTGGTATTCTTCAGGTAACAATTTTCCATCTCTGGCTTTCTTTGATAGAGCCTGAGAAAAATATAAGCAGAGCATGATAACCAACACTACATTATATAGCTGATTTTGTCACTTTAAATATTTTTATAGGGTACACTCTCATCTTTGATAGGCCTTGACTTTATAAGAGAGTATACATACATATGCATGTACATATACATTTTAAAATTATATATATATAATTTTCTCTAACACACTTAAAAATGAGTAAGTTAGAGCACAGTTAATCCAAGAAGCTATAAATCTGTGAATCAAAACTCTAGAAAAATCATTTCCCTTTAAAAACTGTTCAAATATTGGAATTATCTTGTATACTATGCAGAATGTTTGAGTATTCTTTATATATACAAGGCAATTTTCTGCTTTGCCTATGGACTTTTTTTCTTGCAAGACAAAGTATGAGAAGAGCTCTTTCTGTTAATTTAGTACCTTTTAAATAAATTATTCAGTGGCAACAGTCTCACAACCAGCACATCAACTTTCATCTTTCGGCATTTGCTTCTCTTTTACCCATAACAAACTAATTTCAAATAGTTGTTTAAAGAGACCCAGAATTTTATATTTACTTCACAATATTACAAGCAGCTTCAGTGTTGTCATTCTTTATAACTGATTTTTTAAATGTCTGTTTAACATTCTAAAGATCACATCTGCCACAATTCAGTCATTTTCCTAGTGGTGTAATTTGGTTAATTTGTTTCTTTTGAATTATTTCACATGATTTCTCAGAAGTGGAATTACAAAGCCCTAGAAAATGGACTTTTTGTTGTTGTTTTTGATCCTATAGCTAAAGCATTTCCTGAATGACCTAGTCTACACTGCTACAAGGGATGTAGAAATGCAGTCATTTCATGTCACCCTAAAGTTGAGGTCTAAAAACGTACAGAGGGAAAGACAGATAATACTCTGAAAGTCAAAAGCAGTTGAATTATTCTCTACTTGTACTTGCAATTAACCATACTTCTCTTAGTTTTTATTTTTCAATGCTTCAAAAGCAAGGGGACAGAGACTGAATCATTACATGTGAATAATAAAGAATTATTTTAGAGAGCAGGGATAAATGAAGCTATTGTCATTGGGTTGATGATACAAATCTAGGGCTTATTCAATATGATGTATTATATAGATAACAAAGATACATTTACAATTACCACTGATCGCTATTTAATTTTAAATCATAGATGATTCAATTTTTGAAAAATAAAACATTCTGTAAAAACCTAAAAATGATCTCAACACATCATTGTGACTTACTGCCAAACGCATCAATTACAGGTTTATGTTATTAGTACACAGTCACTTACAAAACTATATAGAAATTACAGGTTTATGTTATTAGTACACAGTCACTTACAAAACTATATAGATCCGGAACGAAAATTAAGAGATGTATTTAGACTTGTACTTGGAATATCACAAATAGAACAAGCGGCAAATGCATTTTTTTCCTGCCTTAAGCAATATAACTTCACATGATCTGAACAACAAGCATATATCATATGAACTTTAAAAGCTTTTCTCTAAAGGCAGATGATCACAACACATCCTGATAAGTTACCAGGCTAAAAGAAATAAAAAACATTTATTATTAAAAAAAAATAAAACAGACTGCAAGCATACATAATGTACTTTTAAAAAATCTCTATAAACCCAAAACGTATCAGTAGGATATTCATGTCAACGAACTCAAGAGAGCATGGAATAAGGATAGATTCTGATGAGTATCACTGGTTCTAAAAGTAACTAATCCTCATTGGTATTTCCTGGTAATGTGAACTTAAAAATCAAAGCACGTGTTCCCTGAACCATCCAGTTGACAGGACATAATACAAGCTAACTAGCAACTATTTCTAAAATTACCTCGTGTGTGCATGCTAATTCATTTCATTCATGTCTGATTCTTTGTGACCCTATGGATCGTAGCCCACCAGGCTCCTCTGTCCATGCGGATTCTCCTGGCAAGAATACTGGAGTGGGTTGCCATGCCCTCCTTCAGAGAATCTTCCCAACTCAGGGATCGAAACCGTGTCTCCTGCATTGCAGGTGGATTCTTTACTGCTAAGCAACCAGGGAAGCCCAAAATATATCACATGCCTTACTAATTCATTCAAAAAATTTATTGGCTACTAATGAGAAATGCTGGACTGGAAGAAACACAAGCTGGAATCAAGATTGCCGGGAGAAATATCAATAACTGGGAGAAATATCAATATCATATCATCTGTCAGATATGCAGATGACATCACCCTTATGGCAGAAAGTGAAGAGGAACTAAAATGCCTCTTGATGAAAGTCAAAGAGGAGAGCGAAAAAGTTGGCTTAAAGCTCAACATTCAGAAAATGAAGATCATGGCATCCGGTTCCATCACTTCATGGGAAATAGATGGGGAAACAGTGGAAACAGTGTCAAACTTTTTTTTTTCGGGCTCCAAAATCACTGCAGATGGTGACTGCAGCCATGAAATTAAAAGACCCTTACTCCTTGGAAGAAAAGTTAGGACCAACCTAGATAGTATATTCAAAAGCAGAGACATTACTTTGCCGACTAAGGTCCGTCTAGTCAAGGCTATGGTTTTTCCAGTAGTCATGTATGGATGTGAGAGTTGCACTGTGAAGAAGGCTCAGTGCCGAAGAATTGATGCTTTTGAACTGTGGTGTTGGAGAAGACTCTTGAGAGTCCCTTGGACTGCAAGGAGATCCATTCTAAAGGAGATCAACCCTGGGATTTCTTTGCAAGGAATGATGGTAAAGCTGAAACTCCAGTACTTTGGCCACCTCATGCGAAGAGTTGACTCATTGGAAAAGACCCTGATGCTGGGAGGGATTGGGGGCAGGAGGAGAAGGGGATGACAGAGGATGAGATGGTTGGATGGCATCACGGACTCGATGGATGTGAGTCTGAGTGAACTCCAGGAGTCTGTGATGGACAGGGAGGCCTGGCGTGCTGCGATTCATGGGGTTGCAAAGAGTCGGACACAACTGAGCGACTGAACTGAACTGAATGAGGTAAACTTTGCTTTGGTCTCTTAAAACTACTGTAATTAATGAAGAATAGCATGGAGTTTAAACTTGTTACTGTATTACTTTATTTAGGAAATATAAACCTGAACTTTGCTGAGGCATGCCTTTAGTCCCACACACTGACAACCTTGTGATTCTTAAGCGTCAAGAAGTACTCAGAGGAGGCGTTCTTAACTTGGAGTCCATGGATAGATATTCACAGTCTAATAAATTCCTTGAAAAACTACTTCCAACAGAATAATTTTTATTGAAACCTTTCTTTTAAATAAATTCAACTATTTGAAACAGTTTAATTTAAATAAATTCAACTAGTTGAATATATAAATTCAACTATTCAACTGAGCAACTATTATCTTCTAAGTACCATCCAGAATTAGATATATGGCAATGAACAAGACAGTCAACATCAGAGTGTCAGGAACATAGAGGGGTCGACAAATAAATAAACAAGGTAAATTCAAAGACTTATAAACCATACGAAGACAATAAACAGGGTAATTGTTTATTCAGGAACCTACTTTAGCTATGGAAGCCACAGAAGGCCTAAGAAAGTGGCATTTGAACTGAGAAATGCCTGGGTTTAAACAACTTCTAGTGCTTTCTAGATGCAACACTGTGGGCAAATTTCTTAAAAGTGCTAAATCTCAGTTTCTTCAATTTGAAGTTAAGGTTCCAACTATGATATAAAGCTATTAAGATTGAGTGAAGCGCTTAGCCTACTGTCTGGTACATTATAAGATAAGGAAGTGAAAGTCGCTCAGTTGTGTCCAACTCTTAGAGACCCCACGGACTATACAATCCATGGAATTCTCCAGGCCAGAATACTGGAGTGGGTAGCCTATCCCTTCTCCAGGGGATATTCCCAACCCAGGAATCAAACCGGGGTCTCCTGCACTGCAGGCGGATTCTTTACCAACTGAGCTATGAGGGAAGCCCTGCTGCTACTGCTGCTAAGTCGCTTCAGTCGTGTCCGACTCTGTGCGACCCCATAGACGGCAGCCCTAGTGGAGTGTTAATCACCGACCTTGAAGTGGGAGAGAGGCAGGCAGAATGGGAAGCTCAGACAAATAGCCAGAGCAAACAGACCCAGGAGCTGCTAGGAGTTACAGGAAATGCTCAAGGACCAACAGAGGCCCTGGGACATTCCCAAGGGCTGGGAGGGCCCTTCCCACTGCTGGCAGGCAGGTGACACTGCTTCCTAACCACCTCAACTTAGTTTCTTTTAGTATGCAATGAACAGCGAATGCTAACATAGCTGCTTTAAGAATCATATTATAGGACTAAAATTGATAAACTGGTTAGAATCAAAGAAATCTCCCCATAACAGTTAATTTTTAACTCTATAGTTAAAGGAAATTCTAATTCTACTGTTCAATCTCATAGGAATGTCACAAAAACACTAAAATTACATGTATTTCACTGCTGCTGAAAACTGTTCATGAAAAAAAGGTGTGCAGCATCTAAGTAATCCAACTTTTATTACTTTAACTTTTGAATACCACCCTTCAATTTTAAAAATGTTCCTTTTTTAAATATAAAAACACTCTGCAAATCTTTCCAAAGAGGAGGGAACAAAGATCTAAGTACGCAAATTCCACTAAGGTCACCTTTAATTATATTTAACTCTAAGATCCAAGACTATGCATTTTAAATTAGATTACCTTCCATTCACTGGGGCTTCACTGGTAGCTCAGCTGGTCAAGAATCTGCCTGCAATGCAGCAGAGCATCGTTCAAGTCCTGGGTTGGGGAGATCTGCTAGAGAAGGGACAGGCTACCCACTCCAGTATTCTTGGGCTTCTCTGGTGGCTCAGCTGGTAAAGAACCTGTCTGCAGTGCAGGAGACCTGGGTTCCATCCTTAGGTTGGGAAGATCCTCTGGATAAGGGAAAGGCTACCCACTCTAGTATTCTGGCCTAGAGAATTCCATGGACGTTGCAAAGAGTAGGACATGACTGAGCAACTTACACTTTCCATTCATTTATTTATCTGGGGTAAGTAGGTCTACAAATTTATACAGCTCCATAAAGAAGTCTTATATTCTACTTTTTAATCCCCCTTATAACTTGTTATACACACACACACACACACACACACACACACACACACACACACACATATATCTCAGGTCCTTGTTAAACGGAAAAAGAATCACTTATCTAAATGAATCTGAAATTTTCAAAGGTAACACTTCAAGACCTGGATACTTCTGTGAAAAACTACCCTTGGAAATTAATCAAGGCTGTCAAAGCTGACCTACTGTGTATGTTCCTTGCCTATTCAATGCAGTAATTTTGGTGAGAGCTGATTCTTCCATATTAGCGCCCAGGGGAAAAAAACAAAAATTTTGCTTCTGGAATACTAAGTACTTTCAGTGGTCTCAACCCTAGAGAGGAAATGAATAAACTTTTAAGAATAAACTCCTGTGAAAAGTGAGCACTTGAATAAAAATATAGTTTCAGCTTTAACTTTAAAATCTATCTAAAATATTATATTTAGGGTCAAATTATGGACTTTGGGAAATAAAGCAGTCATCTGTAGCTTGAATGCAGCTGGCCCTAAATATGCATGTTATTTCTGAATGTTTGAATGCAAAATAATCTTAAAATGGGTTGTATTTGGATCAAAACTTAAAAACATGTCTACATCATCGATAATCATTTCAAAATAACAAAAATCTCTCTTTCTCACACACACACATCTATCTCACAGTGTGACTGGATCATTTTGCAAGTATAGTATTGCTTAAGACCTACCTTTACAGAGTCAGCAATCTCCTGTAGACCCTTAGCAGCAGCATCTTTTATGACTGGTGTAATGAGACCTCTGTCTGTCGCCACAGCCACTGAAATGTCAACACAGGGCAGCTGCTTTGCACCCTCTCCATCCCAGCTTGCATTAACACTAGGCATTTGCTAGAAAGCATAAGTAGAAAAAAACATGCTATTAAAGAAGGAGCTTTAGACTAAGGTTATTAGAGAAAAATAATTTATGTCATGCATTTTTAAAAGTGAATATAGCTAGACTGAAGGAAAGAAATACAAATTTGATTTGAAGAAAGTGGGTTGTACCCCTATATTAAATAACTTTTATGTTTGGGAAGAATAAACACACTATCTTTTTTGAAGCAAGGTTAAGGAAATTCTGATGATACATACATGTTTTGATCTCTTTATATCATGGTTAAGAAAAAGCCTTTTTTTCTTAAACCTAATTGCTGCTGCTGCTGCTGCTGCTAAGTCGCTTCAGTCATGTCCGACTCTGTGTGACCTCATAGATGGCAGCCCCCCAGGCTCCCCCATCCCTGGGATTCTCTAGGCAAGAATACTGGAGTGGGTTGCCATTTCCTTCTCCAATGCATGAAAGTGAAAAGTCAAAGTGAAGTCGCTCAGTCGTGTCCGACTCTTCGCAACCCCATGGACTGCAGCCTACCAGACTCCTCTGTCCATGGGATTTTCCAGGCAAGAGTACTGGAGTGTGGTGCCACTGCCTTCTCCACACCTAACTGCTAGGGAGTATTTAATGTTTGTGAGCCTTCCTGCCTCATATGATGACTGACATGACTTTGAGAAGAAGAGAAGAGGGTAGAGGGGTAGTGACATTCAACCACATTATTCCTGCGGTATAAGGGAACCTGACTTCTTAGAGTAGCCCTGGGAGATATTAGACCCTTAATAAGTGACTTCCTTATTTAAGAGAGATTTCCTAGGCTTCATTAACATATGCTATATACTACATATGGGGCTTCGCTGGTGGCTCAGTGGTAAGGAATCTGCTTGCTCATGCAGGAGACATGGGTTTGATCCCTGGGTCGGGAAGATCCCCTGGAGAAGGAAATGGTAATGTGGCAACCCACTCCAGTACTCTTGCCTGGGAAATCCCATGGACAGAGGAGTCTGGCAGGCTACAATCCATTGGGTCACAAAGAGCCAGACATGACTTAGCAACTAAAACAGCAACATATACTACATATGAGCATGTACATATTTAATATACATACAACTACACTGAGGATGAAAAAATGGAAGAAATTACCAAATGCCTGGAAACAGTGTGTGTTGATAATGCTGTGAACTATCACAAGAGAAAATGATGCTGAAAAATGGAAAGCAACTGCTAATTTCTTTACAAAAAATTCATCGCTTTCTGCCAAGTTACATCCAAGCTTCCCAGCATGTCATATAAGCACAGCAATCCACAATCTGCTTCCACCCCATCTCTCTAATTTTACTCCTGACCACTCTCTTAAGATGAATTTCCACTTAGGTTTCTCATAGTTCTGCTACACTGATTTCCATTTCATCACTGTTCAACTACTCATTTCACTTCTTCATCTTTCAAGGCTCAACTCTTTTACACAACGATGCCACTATGTCCAAATAATAAAGCCCCAACCTCCAGAGGATTTTAAATTCTTCATAGATAATAACGAAATGAAAGAAGAAAATAAATCAAAACAAATCCTCACAAATGAAGAATGTCTGGCCCAAAATATTAGAGACTACTTTAGAAGCCAAAATTATCTGGGCTTTACTACTTACTTTAAGTGTAACAGCTGCTGCCTTGATGATAAAATCGTTTACTGATACTTTAATGTCATCTGAAAGAAAAATAAGCATGTGATGGTTAATATTCAAAATAAAACTTTAAAATGAACAATTATGATTTCAAACTTAAACTATGAACTGTACTGACAAACAATGGTAAAAAAATATATATTACAGGTCTTTGTCTGCTTAGTCATAAGATTTCCTTGAGTAGAAAAATTTGCATTATATGAGGTTTTGGACAAATAATATTAACCACGAATGTAAATGTTTACTCCCAGTCCTGATTACAATTCTTTTAAATTGCTCAGATATCATACACAAGTACTTGAAAGATACATGACAACCATAATCAGAAAAAAAAAGAACCAAGTCCTGTGTCTCTAAAATAACAAATGGTCTGTCCGTCCACAGCATGTACAGTCAGGAAGTTTACAAGACGATTCATTTTCTTCCAAATCCTTTTCAAGTCCATATCCTGTGTACTCTTTATAATACACTGATTATATTAGAACAATCACCTTAAAAAAATAAGCACATATATATATATATATATATATATATATATAATATATGTATACATATATACACACACACAGGGGCGGGGCGGGGGGGGATTTTCAGAAATTTCTTTTTACCGACAAGGCATGCAATGAAAAACATTTAAAATTACTACATTAAATAAGAGCTGGTTTTTAACTCAGCCAAACAGGATATAGTAAATGCCAAAGATGAAGCAATGTTGGCATGGATCCTAATGTAATGAATGATACGAGGTCTCTCACTAGTTTTATGGTGAATTCAATTAAACCAATGTTCTTCCAGTATACATAATGATTTTAAGATAAAGCTGGGGTCCCCTCCCTTTCCAAAGGGCTGATCATAACAAAGGCATTGGGTTTATACCTCTGCTTTACCAGTGCATATGAAAGTGTTGGAAAATGGAAACTATATTTGATTCTTTATTGCATGGGCTTCTAGAAAAAAGACTTTAAGATCAATATCTAGTCATGGTATGTGGAGGATACACAAATCCAGTTACTACAGTATCATGGAATTTTACACGAACAACAGTTCATTCCAAAGGCATGCTAAGATTTCAGAAAGGGATTAAATGTATTACCATAAACCGAAGTACTGCCAAACTGTCATAGTAACTGTCAGCTGCTTTTCTAATACACAGCTCTTTTAGTTCAGATTTCCAGAACTACAGACATCTTTGTTTAAAACTCTTTTAGGAGCAGAAAAATAAATGGATATAAAAGATATAAAAGTGCTGAGAGACTTTTATCAATTCACTGTGCTTATTGCTCAAGTATCTCAGCATCCTTCTCACTTTACCTACTATCCATAGGTGTCCCCAGTGAAGACTTCCCAAATCACCTACCAGCTGATGATTTCCAAATCTAGGGCCCTAGTGGGCAGTCCTTACCTGATTTCCCACCCTCATCATACTCCTATATTTGACCACTTTTTTCATCTTGAAACACATTCTCTTTCTGCTATTTGTGTTAGACTCTCCTGGTTTTATTCCACAATCTGCTCACTCTCTTTCAGTCAGACACCATTTATATGACAATGATTCCTTCAAATTTTATCTTAAATCCTTCTGTATCTCGAGTTTCATCTCAAACACACATTTTCTCACATGACATTTTCATTTATATTTCTGATAGGCATCCCTAATCTAGTATGTGGAAAGAAGATGTTTTCCCCAAATTCCTTTCAAACATATAGAAAGGATACCATTGCTAACATTTTATTAAGAACAGAGTAGGACATAACTGTGGAAAATTCTTAAAGAGATGGGAATACCACACCACCTGATCTGCCTCTTGAGAAATCTGTATGCAGGTCAAGAAACAACAGTTAGAACTGGACATGGAACAGACGGGTTACAAATTGGGAAAGGAGTATATCAAGGCTGTATACTGTCACCCTGCTTATTTAACTTGTTTGCAGAGTACATCAAATGAAAATCTGGACGTTTGACACAAAGTGGAATCAAGATTGCTGGGAGAAACATCAATAACCTCAGATATGCAGATGATACCACCCTTAGGGCAGAAAGTGAAGAACTAAAGAGCCTCTTGATGAAAGTGAAAGAGGAGAGTGAAAAAGTTGGCTTAAAACTCAACATTCAGAAAGTTTAAGATCATGGCATCTGGTCCCATCACTTCATGGCAAATAGACAGGGAAAAAATGGAAACAGTGAGAGACTTCATTTTGGGGGGCTTCAAAATCACTGCAGATGGTGACTGTAGCCATGAAATTGAGACATTTGCTTCTTGGAAGAAAAGCTATGACCAACCTAAACAGCATATTAAAAAGCAGAGACATTACTTTGCCAATAAACGTCCGTCTAGTCAAAGCTATGGTTTTTCCAGTAATCATGTATGGATGTGAGAGTTGGACTATAAAGAAAGCTGAGTGCCAAAGAATTGATGCTTTTGAACTGCGGTGTTGGAAAAGACTCTTGAGAGTCCCTTGGACTGCAAGGAGATAGAACCGGTCCATCCTAAAGGAAATCAGTCCTGAATATTCACTGGAAGGACTGATGCTGAAATTCCAATACTTTGGCCACCTGATGTGAAGAACTGACGCATTCGAAAAGACCCTGATGCTGGGAAAGACTGAAGGCAGGAGAAGAGGAAGACAAAGGATGAGATGGTTGGATGGCATCACCAACTCAATGAACATGAGTTTGAGTAAACTCCAGGAGCTGGTGATGGACAGGGAGACCTGACGTGCTACAGTCCACAGGGTCGCAAAGAGTCAGATCCTACTGAGCAACTGAACTGAACTGAGTAGGACATACACTGTGAGGGAATATCAAACACTCTCATTTGCATATTGTTACAAAACAGTGTGAAACATGCTTACAGAATGTTATAGATTATAACCTCATATAAGAAAGAGGAGTGGAGATGCATGGATCATGTGGGCTCTTTGAAGACTCAACAGAAAATTCCTAATTGAAAGGATAAACCAAATCTGGGCAATGCAGATGCTATATGAATCCATACCTTCACTGAAATAGTACTGCTTCTTGTCTCATGAGAGGAAGGAACTAGGAAAATTATTGCCACAATAACCTCTATGTCATACAAAACTAAGCAAGTTTAATTTGAGACCAAGGGGAGCTTCCAGGGTTAACTTTCTGACTATTGATCACGCTGTCTAAAATAGCTTTCCATTTGGTTCCGTGGACTGTTAGAATCTGTCAGGTTTGAAAGCCTATAGCTAAACTGATTTACCAGGCCTGCTTTCATTTAGGATGTAGACAGCCATAAGAGAAAGCTGTGCCCATCTGAATAGGGTGAGAGGAAAAGCAAGATCAACTACAAAATCATAACTTTCTTGAGCCCATTAAGGAATGGAGGTTATATCTAAGCTTTAGAATTATGTCTAATATTTATAATTAGAGCTCACAGGAGAAAAAAATATGAAGCAGAAGATATAGTTACAAATAACTGTATCTAGAAGTTTTCAAATTAATTAAATACACAAATCACAAAACAGATAAGCTAAGAGAAACCCAGACAGGATAAATGCAATAGGTCAAAAAACAAAAAGGGAAATAAAAAGCTTTAAGCACGAAACAGTCATGCTGCTAAAACATCATAGGAGAACAAAGAAAAAGAATGGCAGCCAATATTCTGTAGGTCAGAAGATAATGGGATGATACCTTTAAAATTACTGAAAAAAAAAAATAAAAAAAAAAAACCATACCTGTTTACTTAAAATTCTACACCCAGCAAAAATATCTTTCAAAAATGAAGGAGATACACCCATGAGAATGACTGCTATCAAAAACACAGAAAATAACATCAGTTTATACTAAAAAGTTTATGTCTCTCAGCAACTTTAGTTTTAGTTGACTGGGGAGAGGAACAATACAAATTTAATATCATGAAAGTACATTTTAAATATGAACTAAAAATTAAAATGTATAAAGAAGAGTGATATCTTAAGATATCTTTAAAATATTCTTAATCAGTTTTGGATATTTTTATGTTCTAAAATGTTAAGAATTGCTTCTTCAGATATCGTTCCAATAAGTATGATGTATTCAATACTATGGAATCCATTTATTTCTTATAGGAAAAGAGAATTCTTTTCTAATACTAAAATATGCCCAGATGATGAAACTGAACTAAGAAGATACACAATGTACATTTTATAAACAAAGGATATCATAACAGTTTCGCATGTGTATGACATTAAATAAACTCAGTTTTACTAACCTCTGACCAGATTTTGTCTAGCTTTTAGGACAGCTCCAAGGTCACAATCAGTAGTAGCATATGCATGAGGTATAGTACTTTTAGATTCAGTTAATCTCTTGGCAATAACCCTTCTAATATTGCTAGCTGGGATTTCAGTGAATGTGCCCTGCAAAGAATGATAACGTGTCCATTAAATCACAAACAGAACTGAAAAAAACAAGCAAATAAACTGTATAACTGAAATCCGGTCTCAATGACCTAACTTAAGAAAATAAAGTTTAATACTGGAAAGCCTGTGCGCCACAACAGAGAGCCCTTGAGCTGCAATAAAGACATAACACAGCCAAAAGTGGCTGTCAGGAGTAAAGACCACATTTTCTTTAAAAAAAGAAAAGGAAACATACTAAATCATAAATAATCCCCTAATGGGTGTGCTTACTGAGATATTACCTGTAAGCCTGTAAGTAGCTTTTGTTACAAACGTCACTTCTTAAAACTCAAAGCAATCAACGTATCAACAACACAACTACAGGGAATTCTTACTTATTAAAATGGCATACATGAGAAAAAGATAATCCAAAATACTAATCTCCCAAATTATTTCTATTTTGGTTTGTAGTTAAGAATAAAACAAATCACATGATATCTTATTTTCAATAAACTCATAAAGTACGCATGAGATAAGAAGGTCTTCTTATAACTTTACCGTTGCTTTTCAATTCCGTTTCTTGAACCTCTAACAAAAACATGATGGACCTTAAATTACGGATAATTCCTTTTTTGTTCTTCATTCTGGGGCAGGATTACAATCACTTAGGATAATAAAAAGTCAAAAGTACAGCTGACGTTTTTTTACAAATGCTAAGAGAATCAAACATTTTATGCTAGCAAAACATTTGATCAAATAAAATAAATAATGTTTATATACTAAAAGAATTTTAAAGTTTATCTGCCAAATTTAACCAACTTATTTTTTAAAGAAATAAGATCTGATTCCTCATAAACTGTTGTGTATGTAGACATGAATCATTAACATACATTTCAAAAATCTGTTTCTCATGAAACTTGCACTGTTTTTAATTCTTTCCCAATAGTACATTTGAATATATTTCTCCATCAGAAAAGGCACTGTAGCTTTATTTTTTTCAGTGCTCATTCAACGTTAAACAAGCATGATTATCCTGCATTTCTTCTGATGGCAAGCAAATGACATAAAGAGTACTAAGAAAGGGAGACAGAGAGGTAAAACGGAGTAATTCGAAAACAAAAAAGGGCATGTATCCAAGAGGGAGAGAATGATGAGCTATACAATCTCTACAGGTTTTTCACTAAAACAAGGTTTTTTTAACATTGTTAGTCAAAAATAAAACATATCCACAAAAGGGAGCTGATGTCAGCTATTAATAACTAGTAGCACACCCAAGGAAAAAAGACACGGCAAGTATCATTATTATAGGGCAGATACATGGCACGCACACTGTGGAACTTGTGGCAAATTTAAATTGAAGCATAATTCTCTTTGGAAGTGAGCACTGTATAAACAAATTTTGTTTACTGAAATATGCGAAACAGAGTATTTGTGTCTTTATCACTTTGAGCTGCTATCAGTAGCTCATAATGCACTGGTAAAAGAACCCATAAGAGTAATGGTTCTTATTTTTTCTCTCAGTTAAATCTGAAAAATAAAAATCTGTTCAGATGACATTACCTCTACATTAGGTTGTCCGGGAGTGGATACAGGAGGGATCATTGGCCGGGGATAAGATGGTGTGGCTGCAGCCTGTGGGGGCAAAGGCGCTGTGGGAGCGGCTGGCAGGGCTGGGGTGGGTCTGGGTTCAGTGATCTTGCCCGTCTGTTTCAACTGGACCAGTTTGAGAGCATCCCTGGAGATAACGGAGTTAGATAACCATGATTAGCAACCAGGAATCCAAGAAAGTTCAGAAAATGGAGGCTACATGTGAAGGGAAGATAAAGGAAATGAGTATTTTTTTCGGGAGGGAGGTGTCTTTTGGCAGATAAGCAATTCATAAAGTAAGCCATACCCTCATTCTTAGTACTTGTGAAATAATTTTCACATAGCATTCACAGAGTGTTAAGCTTACTGTACATATGACTTTCATTAGGATATTTACTAAAGCACTGGAGCAAATTTGACTGTTTATGGCCAGGAAATCATATGACTTAAAATTATGCCCAAATGTTATCAGCACAATCTAATGTAATAAACCTAACCCATAAAAGCATTTAGAATGAAAAATAACTAAACAAGTAACAGACTTGCTTTTGTATTATTCTGCAAAACAAAGGTGTCTTTGTTTATTAAAAGGATATATAGTTAGACTACCATGTCAAGCTCTCAATGCATTCTAAGTTATAGTGGCATAAAGTCATGCATTTCCTTACACAAAACAGCTTTTTTGAAAATTTTAATCTGACAATTCAATAGTACTTAAAAATGTCCTACATTAAAAATGTTTTAAACTTAATTTTTTTAAACAAAGAAGATTTTACATAATCTAAAAATGGCTTCAGGGTGACACAAATCCAAAGGCAATTTATATTTCTGAAATGTCTTAAATGCAGTTAGTGATCTGGTATTATCACATGGTAGGAAGAATGTTAACTCTGAGACTGCCCAATATTGCTGTTCCTGGTGTATACCCCCCACATCATCTCTCCTGAGTGTAGCTGGGCCTGTGAACATGATGGATGTCACTCCCATGATTAGGCTGCCTTTGAGGACAAAGTGATGGATTTTGTAGACATATCCATTAAGGCCCTAAATCAGTGACACTGAGTTAATCAAAAGGCAACCTATCCATGGTTCAGTCTTTAAAAGGAAGAGAAAATTCCTAAAAGAAGAAATCTGAATGGAGAAAAATTCTTTTACTTGCCTTGGAGAAACAAGCAGGCATTTAGGAATTGTCTATGGAGATGATCACATGGAAAAGATCTGAAGGAGGCCTCCAGGAGGTGAGAGCAATCTCTGGATGAGAGCTAGCAAATAAACAAGGGTAAGAGTTCTACTACCCAAGGACCTGAATCCTACTAACAACCATGTGAGCCTGGAAGAGGGCTCCAATCTGCAGATGAGACCCTACTCCTGGCTGACACCTTGATTTCAGTCTTGTGAGACCATGGGTCAGAACCCCAGCCATGCTGGGCCAGGATTTCTGATCCACAGCACCGTCAGACAGTAAGTGGGTGTTGTTTTAAACAGCTACTAAGTTTGTTGCAATCTGTCATGCAGCAATAGAAAAGTGACACAGATAGGAATGCTCCTGCCTGGGGGACATCAAGGGAGGGATCTCCCAAAGTGTACACGCACATTTTTAAAGAAGGAGAATCCATGCTTTGTATATCAGGTCCAGAAAGGGATCCATGAACTTAATATTAAGTGCAAGTAACTTACTTGCTTCAAAGTTAAAGAACTGACATTTAAGATAAGATGTCAGACTGATAAAGAAGTTTCAAATCATCCTCTACCTTTAGGTTAGGAAAGAGGGAATAAAAGTGGAAAAATGAGCCTCCTGTGTACGTATTGCGGTTATGTTAATTACGTAATCTTACACCACCCATGTGAGAGGATACTACTCCCTCCCTTATTTATAAATAAGTAGGTTCAAAGAGGTTAGAACACAGCAAACTCTACTGTAATGGACTATGTGGGAGAGGAGTCTAAAAAAGACTAGATATGTGTATATGTCTCACTGATTCATCTTGCTGTACACCTGAAACTAACACGACGTTGTACATCCACTATACTCCAGTAAAAGCTAAAACAAACAAACAAAAAAACAAACAGGTTCCATTCCAAGTTAGTACTTGTCAAGCACCTACTATTATCCTAGGTGTTGAAAATACATGGACACGTCCCATCAAGGAGTGTTATTCTATAGGAGAGTCAACACATTAATCAAGTAAACAAATGAAGAGATAGCAAGTGAAGAAAATAAAGCAGAGTAATGAGGTTGAAAGTCATGGGTGAGAGGAGGTGTTATTTTAAAACAGGATGGTCAGGGGAGGCCTGAAGACATATTATTTCTCTGAAGGACATGAAAAAACAAGTCTCAAGAATAGCTGGGAAAAGCATGTTACGAGGCAGAGAATAGCCAAGTGCAAAGGCAGGGAAATTAGGGCTTCTAAGAACAAAGCCCTGTGTAGAAGGAGTGCAACGGACACAGCAGAGAGGCTTTACAGATGAAGCTGAAGAGGCAGGCAGCCAGGAGCTGCCAGGGCTGGGAACAAACCTTGGTTTGACCAACTCCAAAGCCTCTGTATTTTCTACTACTCTTCTAATACCTATGCAGAGGATGTCAACTAAACTAAGGCAGAGTCAGAACAAACTGTTCTCTTGAGAAAAGACTAGAATAGAATGAAATAAGCCAACCTCAGACTGACAGCAATTCTGGAACTGAGGAGCCTGTGGGCTACAGACCATAGGGTTGTAAACAGTCAGACACGACTGAGTGACTGAGCATGCGTGTGTGCTGGGACTGGATGAAGAAATGCTTTATCTACCTCGTCTATATATGGAGCTAAAAGTAGGACCTCCTGACAAAGGCCCTTCATCCGACACACAAAATTAACAGGAACATAACTGGAGGCAATGCTGGTGCTCCGAGGTTGAGCCACACCGTGGTGGTGATGACAGAAAAACTGAGTGTCCCAGGGAATGAGCTTATGTACTCTTAAGGGTTTTGACCACAAGCTTACTCCTGTTTAGAAGTTAACTTTTAATTTACCCGGATAGTTCAGTTTGTGAAGAATCCGCCTGCAATGCAGGAGACCCCGGTTCAATTTCTGGGTCAGGAAGATCCACTGGAGAAGGGGTAGGCTACCCACTCCAGTATTCTTGGGCTGCCCTCGTGGCTCAGCTGGGAAAGAATCTGCCTGCAATGTGGGAGACCTGGGATCCATCCCTGGGTTGGGAAGATCCCCTGGAGAAGGAAACGGCTACCCACTCCAGTATTCTGGCCTGGAAAAATTCCACAGACTGTATAGTCCATGGGGTCGCAAAGAGTCGGACACGACTAAATGACTTTCACTCACTTTAACTTACTTATGGTATTTATAACCAGAAGTGCCATTTTTCCAGTTGATTGTGACAATTTATAGATGAAACAAATGACTGCCCTATATTCACTAGGGATATATGTCATGAGTCAAAACTTTGGCCACATAGATAAAAGTGTGAGCACTGATATAAAATAGACCTTTTATTGATTTTAAAAAATGCCTTTAACAAAAGATATTTTGCTTTTAAGAGTTCTTACAAGTCACAGTCTAACATTACTAGTCCCCTTTCATCACCTAAGGTAATTAAATATGTCTCTAACAAAATCTATTATTAATCTGGGTATTAAACTAAAGTTCAGCATCACAATGGCATATACAAAACACACTGATTTTCTCATTCAGGGATCACTAGTGCACCCTCAGTAATCGGTTAAAAACAAACAAAGCAACAACAACAACAATTCGAAGAAACTAAAAAAAATCTAAAATAATGCCTAAGTACATCTACTTAAAAAAAAAGGTTGGTCAGACTAAATAGATATACTTTTATTTCACAATCAGCATAACTATTACTTACTATTTTCATCAAGAAAAGGCAGTTTAGGTTCATCTCTAAGAGTCATTAATCATAAACAAGTAGCAGAAAATAAATTCTGGCCACAGGCTCACAGTAAACTTTTGTTGCTAAGTTTATATTTATATACATCATAAAGGATGAATGTTAATCATTGGTTAATAACAGCCAATAATTGTTTCTGCCATGCAGAGAATTACTTTAATGCTTTCTGTCCATTAAATAGTCAGTCTAAGCTTGAAGAATTAGGTGGACATTAAAAAAATTAAGAGAAAAACTGATACATCACCCACTTCTGCAGAAAGGCAGAGGAAGCTTTGGGCATTCACTTAGGGTAGAACCTTCTCTACCAGATCCCTTAATTCATCTGGGCGTGCTAAGAATTAGTTCTAAAAAGAAATATTACTGAAAACATACGACACGACTGTCATGCCTACTATACTGCATCTGTGACACTGTGACATGAATACAAGCATTAGCTACAGCTATGATTCAAGACACAGATACACCAAAGAAGCTAGGCTGCAGGCCAAGAATGTAAGTGTGTTCTGCCTCCAACAGCGTCCTTGGCACTTCTTTTCTTAAAATTATGTTACATGTATAGGCCAAGTCAAGTCTATGTGCTTTTGCACAATATATATTCTGGGCAATATGTCTGCTTAATGCAACATTAAAACAGCAACCATGACACTTTGATTTTCTTCATAAACACAATGGATCAGAAGTAACTCCCTCTTTTCTCTTCTACTTGAATTTTTAGTTGACAGCGTAAGGAGAAAGGATGCACCTCAACAATGTGTACTAAGGCATTTGGGGGCAGCTTATGCCAAAGCCTGCAATTTCTCAGTCTTACCACAAGTAAACCTTTCTGTAGATGACATGAAGACAAAATTTTTTCCAAAGCTCACTTCAGTGTTTAACTCAAAACACAGGCATCTTTAGTGGTATACAAGCATGCTTTAAGGATCCATTTTTCCCATAAAATCTTTTGTAATATGTCACAGTTTGAAGACTGAAGGTTTTGACTCTCTTATGGTAGAGGTTTAAAGAATAAGGGCAGGGAAAGGATCAGGTAACAAGGAGACAAAGACGGCAAAGATATCAAAAACATAACTCTGCAACAGTGTTTCCTTTAGGGTACCCAATAAGATAACACCATTCTGTCCTCCTTAGGAAATGTTAGACCTACTATGATGACTTTCAACTTGGGTTTAAAAAAGATCTTTATTCATCATTTATGTATTAAGCACATACGGAGAGAAGGGAAAGAAGAAGAAAATTCTACTTCTTTATCCCACTGCACTCATACCACTGCTCTGCCCTCTAAGCTTCAAGAGCCTTTTCTCAGATCCCTTCCTCCTTGACTCACATTCATCTCCTAGATACCTTCCAACACAGAAATTTGTGCCTTTTAAAATGTTTTCCTATTTATTATCTCAGTCATAACTTTACCAGTTTATTATCAAACTTACATCTCTAGTTCTGAACTGTCTCCAGAGACGCATCTTCACCTCAGTGACCCTGATATCTGCAATCTGGCTTGTTGGCACTGACAATAAGCTTCAAACCAAACACATTATTCATAAGTTACTCCATCAAGACAAGTGGTTCCACCAATCCCTTGTTTCATGGGGCCAAGACATCACCTGGCCCAGGATCCTAAGTACACACCTTGAGTTGCTGCTCTCCTGCTCCATTCTCAACAGATTGCTGGGTTTTCTCCTTATAATGCTGTCTCCATCATTTACATTCTCACCCATGTTCAGGTACTCATTCTCTCCTACCTGGACTACTTTATGAGCCTCTTAACTTATCTCCTTACCTCAAGTCTTCTTCTGCTCCAATGTATCTTTTACAAATTTGCAAAATTGATTTTTCTATGGTACACCTATTATTATTTGGCATTTCATTAAGTCTTCAACAATTAATGAATTACACATAGACTCTTTATCTTCTTCAGATATATAGGCAAGTGTATCATGTTATAAAGAAAGCTGTTTTGACCCATTTTTACAGAGACTTTTTATTATTAAGGTATAGGTTGGTAGAAGATTAACAAAATTAACATACAAGTAGAAGGCAATGGCACCCCACTCCAGTACTCTTGCCTGGAAAATCCCATGGATGGAGGAGCCTGGTAGGCTGCAGTCCATGGGGTCGCTAAAAGTCGGACACGACTGAGCGACTTCACTTTCACTTTTCACTTTCATGCACTGGAGAAGGAAATGGCAACCCACTCCGGTGTTCTTGCCTGGAGAATCCCAGGGACCGGGGAGCCTGGTGGGCTGCCGTCTATGGGGTCGCACAGAGTTGGACACGACTGAAGCGACTTAGCAGTAGCAGTAGATATTAAATAAGGATTGATGTGGGCAAAAACCTAGGCTTAACTACCTATCAGGATTCTTTATTTTAATTTTTAATGGTTAAGTGAAACTTGTAAGTTGTTTAACTAATGGCTGACTGCTGCCTTTCAGCCAGGGGTCAGAATAGCTGATTTCCAACTCATGTGAGTATGACACAAACTTCACATTATGTGCTTTAAAAACAAATCAGTAAGGCTGAAGTACAGATAACAGGATATCTGAAAATTAAAGCTATACTACTTTCATTAAAAGAAATATTCATCAATAAACCAGCGCTTTAATGAGAAGTAAAATAATCCAATGAAAAGAAAGGAAAGTCACCTGGTCAGGCATTGCCACTTAATAATTTAATAACTTTGCTCTATCTCAACTTGTAAAAATTTTAGCCAACATTACTGATCACTTCTCATCAACATTAGATAAACTGGGAAGAGTGTATTACTTCAAAATGCTAACTCAATTTGAAAATTTAATATTACTCTAATAGGAATGTAGCATACACTACTACAGCAATTTCACATTAGTTCATATGCCTATTTGATTAATCTTTGTCTGTCTCACTAGACTAATTTTTGATAGAGCAGGTCCCATCTATTTCAATATGTTCTTGAAACTCAGAAAACTTAAAATTAATTTAATATGATATAGTCCCAATAAAAATATCATAGTCTTCCTGCCTAACCCCACCAGTGGGGCTAGATAAATTATTTAAAAACCATTTGGAAGAAAAAAAAAAGAAAACTGGTTTATTGACAAATAAGAGAAAAGAGAGTGCTATCAGATTTTATTTAACTTATATGCAGAGTACATCATGTGAAATGCTGGGCTGGATGAAGCACAAGCTGGAATCAAGACTGCCGAGAGAAATATTAATAATCTCAGATATGCAGATGACACCATCCTTATGGCAGAAAGCAAAGAAGAACTAAAAAGCCTCTTGATGAAAGTGAAAGAGAGTGAAAAAGTTAGCTTAAAACTCAACATTCAGAAAACGAAGATCATGGCATCTGGTCCCATCACTTCATGGCAAATAGAATGGGGAAACAATGGAAACAGTGAGAGACTTTATTTTGGGGGGCTCCAAAATCACTGCATATGGTGACTGCAGCCATGAAGTTAAAAGACACTTGCTCCTTGGGAAAAAAGCTATGACCAACCTAAATTGCATACTAAAAAGCAGAGACATTACTTTACCAACAAAGGCCTGTCTAGTCAAAGCTATGGTTTTTCTAGTAGTCATGTATGGATCTGAGAGTTGGACTATAAAGAAAGCTGGATGCCAAAGAATTGATGCTTTTGAACCATGGTGCTGGAGAAGACTCTTGAGAGTCCCTTGGACAGCAAGGAGATCCAACCAGTCCATCCTAAAGGAAATCTGTCCTGAATATTCATTGGAAGGACTGATGCTGAAGCTGAAACTCTAATACTTTGGCCACCTGATGCAAAGAACTGACTCACTGGAAAAGACCCTGAGGCTGGGAAAGATTGAAGGCAGGAGGAGAAGGGGATGACAGAGGATGAGATGGTTGGATGGCATCATCGACTCAATGCACATGAATTTGAGCAAGCTCTGGGAGTTGGTGATGGACAGGGAAGCCTGGTGTGCTGCTGTCCTTGGGGTCACAAAGAGTCAGAGACAACTGAACTGAACTGATCAGATTTTAAAACTTACTGTAAAATATTTCTAATTAGGAGTGTGGTTCCAAAAAAAAAAAAAAAGAGGTACTAATTCATGGATAGACTGATGAATGGAATAGAAAAGAAAATCTAAAATGAGATGGAAATTGCTTTGATCATACACATGTGATTACATCATTAGCTCATACGAACTTAAAACAATGCAAAGATTCACCACTCTGCACACTAATTTTCTCCATTTATCATCATTTCTACGGTTCTGGCTTAGTTATCAAATTAGAACTGTTCTTCAGTAACGCTGCAATTATTCAAAAAAACAACCTTTGCATAAAATACAATTTTATGCTGACAAAAGCAATTAAAAGTACAAAAGTGCAGTGAATTTCCTTTTAAATCTTACACTGAATAAGTCCTTCTTTAAACACTTTCAGCAATGATCATGATAAATACTGGACCTGGGTATTACAAAAAGCACACACATACTCTTTAGTGAATATCCCCCGAGGGCCAGTGGCTGTGCCCTGGTTAGCATCCAGTGCGTGCTTTTCCAGAATATTGCGGGCAGCTGGACTTAAACGGAACCTAAGAAGAAAATATAAAATTAAAGGAACCAATTAACACATTTGATTCTAAATGTCAACAGCTTTGCTGATAATTAGAAAACTAAAAACGTATAATGAACCTAAAACAACTTCTATAGACAGTGACAGTCAAATAAGTTAATCCATAATAATCTGGTTTATTTTACTAATAAGACATTTTCATACAAATTTAATTACTATTCTGAAATATTATGAGAAACTATATTGCTCCTTCATGTAGTTTTTATTATAGTAAGATATGTGTAAAATTTACCATTTGAAGCATTTATAGGCGTTTTTATTGAGTGGATTTAAGTACAGTAGCAACACTCTGCAGCCATCACCACCATCCATCTCCAGAACTTTATCATCCTCCCAAAATGAAACTCCACACCAATTAATAACTCTCCATTCCTTCCTCCCACCAGCCCCTGGCAACCATCACGTTGCTCTCTGTCTTTACTAATTTGACTACTCTAGGTAACTTGTTAAGTGAAATCATTCATTATTTGTCTTTTTGTGACTGGTTTATTTTACCTACATATCTTCAAGATTCATCCATATTGTGTCAGCATTTCTTCCCTTGTTAAGACTAACATTCCATTATATATTGTATAATATATTATATACAATATATATTCCACATATATATTGTATATTGAGCTCTAGTACTTGTCAGAAACTCAAATGCAGGGTAGTTAGAAATGTGTGTTAAAATTCTAATTCCATTTTATATAAGTTATACATTTGAAATTGGAATTCACATTACAGTAATTAGGAGTCCATAAATAGGAACACAATGAAGTTTGGTACACTGAATTCCATTCTGGAATCTTAAAACCTAACTCAGGAATTCAATGCAGACACTAAATATTTGTTTTGCTCTCCACAGGATGTATAGGGCCTTCATAGTACTTGGAATATTTAAGTATTCAATATTATCTGTCTGTGGAATAAATGATGATGGTAAAATAATCATTCCTAGACCTCAGTTTCCTAAGAAAAGAAAGGGAAGGTCAGCAACTTCTTACTTAATCTACAAAGATGTTTTAAATAGGATAATGATTAAAATATTCCAAAAGTTTCATAATCTTTAAAAAAAAAAACAATCCACAAACATTATTCAAATAAGTGTCCCTTGTGGCTCGGATGGTAAAGTATCTGCTTGCAATGTAGGAGACTTGGGTTCAATCCCTGAGTCAGGAAGATTCCCTGGAGAAGGAAATGGCTACCCACTCCAGTATTCTTGCCTGGAGAATCCCGTAGACAGAGTAGCCTGGCAGGCTACAGTCCATGGTGTCGGACACGAGTCAGACACGGACAAGAGTCGGACACAACTGAGCAACTAATACTTACCATGTTCACATTTAGATCAGAAAATAGATTTAAGAATGTACCATTCTGGAGAAGGGAATGGCAACCCACTCCAGTATTCTTGCCTGGAGAATTCCATGGAGAGAGGAGCATGGCAGGCTACAGTCCATGGGGTCTCAAAGAGTTGGACACGATTGAGTGAATTTCACTGTCATTTATTCAAATAAACATACTTACTGGAGTTTTCCTGGTGGGTGTTCCTTCTTGGCAGGGGTAGCAATCTGTGGTTCTGGTGAGGGGGGAGGCACTGATGGTTTTGCAGCTGGTGGTGGAGGACCTGTATCTTTAGGAATTTCAACATGTTTCCAATCTTCTCCTTCTTCAACTAGCAAACCAATCAGTGAACCCAACCGTATATTTTTAGATCCTTCCGCCACCTATATTTAAAAAAGAAAATAATTGCAGAGAAAGATTCATGATTTCGTGAAGTAGTTTATTCTTTGCATAACTCTGTACCTGTTAGAAATCTCTCTTAAAATGAGCTAAAACCTACATCTGAGCTAGCCTACCTCCTCCCTTCCACTCACCATGTTCCTTGCCTAAGTTCCCTCACTCATCCCTTCCTTCACCACTCTCCACCTTCGTTACTAACGCTAACTCCTGAAATTAAAAAAAAAAAAACCAGCAGAGAACGTCTCCTCTTTCTGACAGGCTTCAAATACGTAAGAGCTACCATTACCATCTTCCTTTTGATGTCATTCGGTACAAATCTAAAATAAGAGTTGTAGTACATACCTTAACTATTTGTCTTTCCCAGATAGTTTCCACAATGGCTTAGGAATTCCACCTCATAAGAGATTAACTCCTTCAAATAAGTCATATGCACTAAAAGTAAAATCTTTTCAGTAAACTTAGTCTCTGGAAAAAAATGTCCCATTGTATGGATGGAATTGGTTAATTACTTTGGTTAACAATAACTGTGTGTGTGTGCACGCACGCGCACGTGTGCGCCTAGTCTCAGTTGAGCACAACTCTCTGTGACTCCATGGACTGTAGCCCGTCAGGCTTCTCTGTCCATGGGATTCTCCAGGCCAGAATACTGGAGTGGGAAGCCATTCCCTTCTCCAGCAGATCTTCCCAACCCAGGGATCGAACCGAGGTCTCCTGCATTGCAGGCAGATTCTTTATCATCTGAGCCACCAGGGAAGTCCATAGTAAGTGTCCTTTCCACATTTCTTTTTCCCTTGTATGTATAATTACAAAATCTAAGACATAAAGTAAAACCTCATGAATTTTCTGTCAGTATATGAGACACACAGCAGTGTCTCAGCTAACCATTCTTTCACAGATAATGTCAAATACATAAATAAAGGCAAGATGATTTTTTAATGCAAATATATATTAAGCATTTTGGCAGGGTTAATTTACAAAGAAAAGGTTGATTCTTATTTAATTATTAAAAGAAGTCCCTGGAGAACCTTCAGATGATATTATAAGTTCAATACTAGAAGAAAATGTCATTCCTTTAAAATTTTCTATTATTATCTTTCAATTACTTTAAATAAGGTTCATTAGAGACATACTTTAATGAATAATATACTGTAGGATGTTCACTAATACAGTAATTATAAGTAAAAGTGTGACAGAATGGGGTTGACATTTCTAAGTAACCCTAATTTTCATGCTTATTAGTATGTGCACTATTAAAATAATAAGTTTTGAGAGTTAGGAAGCTTCCTAAATTTACTAATTACTGATGGAGCAAAATACATATAAAAAACTGGTATATAAAACTAAATAAAGATGTTTAATGAATAGCAGCTGAGGAAAAATGTTAAGCAATCCAAGAACAATTTGCTTGTTTGTCACTTACTAAAAAGTTTTACTTCTTTGGACTGCTTATTTTTTTTTTAACTATGTCAAAAAGATGAGTTAAGATTATTAATAGCTTAACATTTTTTCTTCTTTTAAAAATGTCTATTTGCTTGCTTACGAACTACTAACTCAAAATCACAAAGTAAAATGACCAATTTTCTTAAAAAATTGATAGAAAGCATTAAGTGATATGAAGTCCATTTGATGTTAATTCCTAACAAAAACTGAACCAGAAACAGGATCAATATCCAAGTTCAAAGAACACCACTCAAATAAAAAGCATGTTTAAAAAAAGGGAAGGTTTATCCTAGAGATATCAACAGGTTTCTGAAATCAGATATTATACTGAATCTGAAACTGACACCTCACCTTCTGTTTCATTTATTGAAATAAATCATATAAATGCTTCCGTATATACCCTACCTATTGATATCTTCAGAAGTAGGCAATAATGAGCATTTAGTATCATTTTCCTTTTCACCATATCTATGTGTTAAGTAAATTTTATTTTTAACTATTCATATTTTTCCATTAAAAAAATGACATGATGGAACATGAAACCCAAATGAAATGAACAATGGTATATTACCACACAATTTGAATATATTAATAGAAAGTAAAATAAAACAATGTCCATTATAGTTCCATTTAAAGCCACACTAAAGTCCCTGGTGGCTCAGAGGTTAAAGCATCTGCCTGCAATGCAGGAGACCTGGGTTCAATCCCTCGGTCGGGAAGATCCCCTGGAGAAGGAAATGGCAACCCACTCCAGTATTCTTGCCTGGAGAATCCCATGGACGGAGGAGCCTGGTGGGCTACAGTCTACGTGGTCGCAAAGAGTTGGACACGACTGTGCGACTTCACTTTCACTAAAGTCCCTATACAAACTTAAAGACCACTTCTCTTTTTCTATTCCCTTAGTGCCGTAAGAGATCTTTTAGAGGTGTGCTAGTTTCCTGCATATATTTGCTTATGTTGTAGTCAGCAAATATTTAAAACTGATGAAGACTTCGTAACAAAAGAATAAATTATGCTCTTTTCAAAGCTGTGTTGAGAAACCAAATGAGCCTTTGTTACTGCTCCGAGTTAGGACTGTGGATGTGCTCAGCTCTAGGACAGTATCTGGAGCTTAATGATGCCTCAGAGGCCCAGGTCTTGGCCCAGGCACTTGACTTACTTGATCAAAAGTCTCTCCTACTCTTGTATCACTGATTTCTTAATACTAAAAGAAAGAGTTTTACACTTAGTTCTGCTAAAACAGCTCAATAATGCTCAAATATTGGATCTAGAGTCTGTCATTTAAATTAATAGGGTCCCCTCCCAATTTTTTACAGGTTCTTTGGGTTTCAGTGCTGGCCCTGCTACTGACTAGTTATGTGACCTTGGTGAGGTTTATCTCACCCTGCCTGCTTCTTCATCTGTAAAATAGAAATAATAATAGTAACTACTTCATAGAGATATTATATGAAATAAATGAGTTATATATAAGACACTTAGAATAGTGCCAGACATCTAGGAAATGCTACATAGATGGGAAAGATGCTATTATTATGATTATAGTGGTGTCTTTCTCCAAGTTATGATTTTTTTTGTATAACATATATATATTTATTTAAATTCATACCTTATGTACATATAGATGGACATATTTATTTACTTCTCTCCATTTTTTTTTCAACTTTTTGCCCTCAAGTTCTATCTGTGTTGTTACAAATAGCAAGATTTCATTCTTAGTATTCCACTGTGTATTTATACTCTAGTTTCTTCATCCAATCACTCACTGATGGACACTTAGGTAGTTTCTGTATCTTGGCTGTTGTAAATAATCCTGGAGTAAACATGGGAGTGCAGGTATCTTTTTGAGTTAGTGTTTTCTTTTTCTTTGGGTAAATATCAGAAGTGGAATTGCTAGATCATATGATAGTTCTATTTTTAAATTTTAGGAGCCTCCATACTGCTTCCCATAGTGGCTGCACCACCAACAGTTTACATTCCCACCAAGAGTACACAGGAGTTCTCTTTTCTCCACATCCTCACCAACACTTGTTTCTTATCTTTTTGGTAGCAGCTATTCTAACAGCTGTGAGGTAACACCTCATTGTGGTTAGGTTTGCATTTCTCTGATGATTAATGATGTTGAGCATCCTTTCATGTAACTGTTGGCCATCTGCATGTCTTCCTTGGAAAAATGTCTATTCAGATCTCCTGCTCATTTTTAAATTGGATTGCTTGTTTTTTTCTATTGAGTTGTATGACTTCTTTATGTATTTTGGATATCAGCCCCTTATCAGATATATGACTTACATATATTTTCTCCCATTCTGTAGGTTGCCTTTGCATTTTGCTGTGGTTTCCTTTGCTGTATAAAGCTTTTCTGTTTGATGTATTCCCACTTGTTTATTTTTGCATCAAAAAATCATAGCTGAGACCTATGTTAAGGACCTTACCAAGTTAGGGTTAGGATTAGGGTTATTTTTAAAACAAAAAATATACTCAACATGGATCAAGCAGGAACCTCTCATTGCTAAAGGTTGAAAATTCATACAAAAAGGCCCAGCCACGAGGCTGGCAGCACTACAGTGCAAATAGCAGCATGTGAGACACTGCGGTGGTGAGGCCTATGACGAACTATTTCTCGATATACATGTACACACAGAGTCTGAATTCTATCCGTAGGCCCAGACCCCTAGTATGAGTTCTCTTTACCAGAGACATCCCCACAAGCTGAAATGTATTATCTGCAAAAGTGCTAAAAGACAGCCCCTCTAATTAGCTCACCTGTCTACCCAAGGATATGAGATACTGAAGACACAAAATATCTACAGTAGTACTTCCCAGGAGAGAAACTGTTTGAGGGGCTCCACTCCATTAAAGGTGCTCATAAATACTGTCTGTTTTGATTTGACATTAAAAAATAATCAGTAAGTTAAAAAAATATTTAGTCTTCTTTAAAACAGAACAGCTTGAGAGTTGCTAAGTGAGGACTGAAGGAGCACACACAATGGTTAGTAGAAATGAGCTGAGTCACACGACTGACTTAAAAGTTGGTTTAAAACCAGTTCAGATTTTCCCAACATAGTTTGAACCATTATACAGTTTGAAATTTTTGTTCTTTAAGGTATACATATTTAACTTACATGCACAATGAACAGTGGTTTAAAAGGAAGATACGTAAGATACAACAAAGGAGAAAACAAATGAACAACAGACTAAAATGTAAAGGGCAGAAGAAACACTTAAGTCCTTGAATACCAGTGTGCCTGCCACTCAAGTGCTGGGCACTGTTCTTGCACAGTATTCACTCATTTAATTCTCTTAAAAACCTTTTGAAGTGCTATTATTATTCCCACATATAGATAAGGAAACTGAGGCTGCGAAGGAAAGGCTAAATAACTTGCTCTAGATCACAGGGCTAGTAAGTCAGGAGTCAAACGCAGTGTGACACTAGAGACAACAGTCAATATGATCAGTACTGTGTCCGTCAATTACATTCACATGATCAAAACGATCACCTCGCACCTCAAGACGGTGCTGTTTTTACAAGGAAGCCTAAAAAAGAAGAGCACATGATAAATGATTTAATTTTTAGTTCATGGGAAACACAGACTCATTTATTACTTTAATGTCATTTATCCATTTCAGTATTAAAAAAATTAGAACTGAGACTATTTCCCATTTACTAGGATATGCTCTGGGCTTTGAGAGGATATTTTCTCAATTAAAAATACAGTCTATGAAGAAGAATCAACTGCAAGGTCTGACAACTTCAAATTTCAACTGATAATTTTCAAACTACAAAAGGTAATTTTGAAGAAGACTGCAAGCAATTTAACAAAATATGAGGGAGGGTAAGAGGGAACCTAACAATAAAATAAAACCACAGTGAAAAGATCCATTCTTTACTGGAGTGAGATATAGCGAAGAAATTGAATCAGAGGAACAGTACCCAAAATAATTACGATCTGTTGTTTTTGTAATAGGTTTCTCAGGTGGTTCGAGTAAAAGAATCCACCTGCCAATGCAGGAGATGCAAGAGACACAGGTTCAATCTCTGGGTCGGGAAGAACCCCTGCAGTAGAAAATGGCAACCTGCTCCAGTACTCTTGCCTGGGAAATACCATGGACAAGAGAAGCCTGGCAGGCCACACAGTCCATGGGGCCACAGAGAGTTGGACACCACTGAGCACTACTTTTTGCAATATTCGGATGATCAATAAAGGAATTTTAAAAATGTTTTAATATATATAGAGGTCAAAATTTAGAAAAAATTCTATTTTTGAAAATTGTTTTGAAGAGTAACAGCCTACCCCCAAATAAAAATCAATGACTGTATTGGCAGTCAATAAACTAAAATTTTAAAAAATTATGTTTAAATATGTCCTAACAGCTTACATTCTCTTCACTCTCAAAAGCATCCTGACCTGTATGACAAATTATACAGTAACCCTAAATATATCTGAAGCCAATCTTAAACTCTTCAGCAAAAGTCATCTTAATATTCTATTTTATTGTTATTTAATCACTAAGTCATGTTCACCTCTTCACGACCCCACAGACTGCAGCCCTCCAGGCTCCTCTGTCCATGGGATTTCCTAGGCAAGAATACTGGAGAGGGTTGCCATTTCCTTCTCCAGGGAAACTTTCCAACCCAGGGATCGAACCTGGGTCTCCTGCATTAGCAGACAGATTCTTTATCAATGAGCCACCAGGGAATCCCCTCCATTTTATTACTTTACCACTTAAAACATCTGCTATCTAATTTGCTGAATAATAAATTAAAGACTAAACTTATGAACTGATACATGTGTAACACTTTAAGGTTTTTAGATGACAATTTACTAGTGTGATTAAATGAGACTTTAACAACTCTCCCATTAACTTAATTGGAAATAAATCATAAAATTATCTATACTGGCAGCACTTATTCTTTATTAATATTAAGAATGTCTAAGCTTTTCTTCTGGCTCTAAATGAACCACCAGGACTTCCCTGCTGGCTCAGACAGTAAAGCATCCGCTTACAATACAGGAGACCTGGGTTCAGCCCCTGGGTTGGGAAGATCTCCTGGAGAAGGAATGGCAACCCATTTCCCATCAAGAATAAGAATCCAGTATTCTTGCCTGGAAAATCCCATGGACGAAGGAGCCTAGTAGGCTACAGTCCATGGGGTCACAAAGAGTCGGACACGACTGAGCGACTTCACTTTTCAAGCTTTTTTTCTGGCTCTAAATGAAATACAATAATTAATATTTTATATTTAAAATGGAATTCAGATGTAAAAATTATGATTACTAAGAAAGGAATAAAATCGGGGTGGGGGAGAAAATAAAAAACTCTCTAAGACTATGGAAATAAATCCCTATGAAGAGCAAAACAGATTATAATTCTTAATCTTTCAAACATGTGGGCAAACTAAAAACTGGAGTTTTATATCATTACCTGCCTTTTAATAAGCTCAATTAACCAACTCCTTGATTCTGAAAGTAAGATTCTCTTACATGTATTCCTATAAAAATCATTTTATTATGGGTACTAATGTGAGAATTATTCCAGAATGAAAGACAAAGGTGTAACTTGCGAATGGAAAGGTTAAGAATGGAGGGGGGGCGGTAAAAGGCTTTAAAAATATCAGTAATACCACCTTAATCTTCCTTCCATTTTTCCCCCTATAAAATTGCATGCACTGTGATATGAATATACTCCCATTCCTATTATCCAAAATGCATGTGGAATAATAATAAAGCCACAGAGCTCTAAAGCATATACATACAGCCTTTGGCAAGGAAACTGCTATTTGTACCACTAAAGCTGTTATCAATCATACCACCTCACACCACCTTTTCAGAACTTTGGGGCCCAGATGAACAGATACGCCTGACCTAAGGCATCATTATTAATTTGAAATGTATTACTAAGTACTTGAGTGAAAAATGCTATCAATCCTGGAAGACTTTCATAGCCAAACAATCCAGAACTGAGGCCAAAGACACAGCTTGCCAAAAGCACACACAGGTGGGCTTACTACATGTGCTAATTCAAACATTTTTCCTTTACAAATGCTCCATAAATTAGTGAAATAAACTATTTTTGGTAAGAACACTTACTTTTTTCTAGTTATAAAGGTACTGAACTTTTAGTCTTCCATTCATACTTCCTCCTAGGAAGTATTTTCAACAATGGCTATCAATAGGGAAGATGTCAACTGAAAGGAATTTGACAAATTAGAATGCAAAAAATATTAAGTGTGACATTCCAAAGTACAGTCTCTGGATAGAATGTACAAAAGAAGGCATTATATCCATGGTCCAAGTGGAGGTGAGCTGGTGGCTCAGGAGTGAGACCACATCCAGGGACTACTAAGAGATGTGCAGCGTGTCTGCACAAATCACGCTGCAGAGGCATGAATGGACACTTAATAATGTCTAGTCACAAAAACCAACACCAATTATGAGATAAATATGCAGGCTGAAATGGGAATATGGTCACCAAGACTGAATGAGTAAGTGTAATAATAATGGGAACAGTGATGGTTACCAACACTTGGTGGGTGATAGGCCTTGTAATGAGCATATATGCATTATCTCAATCTCTACTATTACCACATAACCTAGGGTATTACAGCTACCTCCACTTTACTAGGAAGGCTAAAGAATTTGCCAGTCATGACATAACTAATAACTGGCAGAACTGATCATCTATATGGATCAGATAACAGTGTGGTTCCAGAGCCTATGCTCTTAGCTGCTATACCACACTATCCATTAACTGTCCTAAAAGGTAAGAAACAAACACGCTCTATCAGTGAGTATACCATGTAACCGCAGACAGGCTTCATGCATTTTATTTCACTTACTTTTCATATAAACTCTAATATTCCATTACAAGAAAATGCTTATTATAGAAAATTAAGAATATAGAGAAAAACAGGAAAAAAAGAGCAGGAGAATCATTTAGTTCTACTACCTAAAGACAAACCTCAAACTTTTATAACACTTTATTCTAATCTTGTCTATATTTATATTTTTATTTAAAGTTCTGTAAGACTGTAATCACCATCTATATATAATTATAAAAGCATTTTTCCAAAATATTTTGAATTTTTTTTAACTTATAATGAAATCACATTTTTTCCTAGGAATTACTTTTTAATGGCTACATGATATTTCCTTCTGTTAATTAAGTAATCTCTCTTGTATTGCTACACATTTTTGTTGAAGGGTTACACTAACTTCAGCATGTAATAATACAACCAAAGTTTTCCAAGTAACAGCTTCATATTTTTAATTAGTTATAAAGCAAAGACTGTTGAGAGAAGTTTTCAAAACTACTACAGTATATTAAAACTTAGACCTAAAAGGAAATGTCTTTGGTTTTACTAGACCCACAGCATATTTTCTTTTGCTCATGTAACAGAAAATATGCTATCAAAAGATATGAGTGTCAACAACATGCAAGAATGTGGAATATTCCATACACATATCTTTTTAGGGCTTCCCAGGTAGTGCAGTGGTAAAGAATCTACCTGCCCATGCAGGAGAGACATGGGTTTGATCCCTAGGTCAGGAAAATCCCCTGTAAGAAGAAATGCCAACCCACTCCAGTATTCTTGCCTGGGAAATCTCACTGATGGAGGAGCCTGGTGGATTATAGTCCATAGGGTCACAAAGAGTCAGACACGACTGAGCACATAATCACAGATACATTTTTATGCAATTATATTTTAAACAACTGTAAAAATAATAAAGGATGAATAAAACTGTAAGGATGAGGAAGTATCAGGAAACTTAGTGTGGCTATGAAACCCACATGCAAGACTCTGCACAGGACAACTTCAAACTTCTTGTCTAGAGAAAGGAGATGAGCTGACTTTATACACCTTTCAGGCCTGGGAGTCCGAGGATAGATGAAGATCAGATTTCTCGTTTTCATAAGATTACAGTAAAACATTTCTTTAAAAAAAAATTTACCAACTACAAACTTGGAAACTGCAAGCTCAAGCTTTAACTATTGTTCTCTTTGTCTTTAAATTTCACCTCAAACAGTTCTCTCATCCCTCAGGTCAGAACACTTCTCATTTTCCACTAAAGAACCTCCAATACTGAGCATCTTTATCATAGCTGAAATAGTTCTATGTTGTCTGATCATCACTGATTATTATTAGACCTAACAGTGAAATATTTTAAATGTCTGAACTTAAAATGTATTATGTAGATATAATAAAACACACAACCACAACAACATATACAAAGAGGTACAAATAAACACTAACTCAATTTTAAAGAACTTGACAGTTAGGAAACCTTCATCCTGTTGAAGACAATCAAAATAAAAACTTACCACTATTTTGGCCAAGATGCCATCATCACTTGCATCTAAGGTTACCACAGCTTTGTCAGTCTCTATTTCACATAAGGCATCTCCAGCACTCACAGCTTCACCTACAAAACAAGACTGGGTTTGTTTTGTTTTTTAAATATGAATATTAGTTATGTGAGTTGGTGGGTGTAAAGTGTTTAAAATATGATAGTAAGTATTAAAATACTCAACAGCTATTTCTGGGCTGTGGAATGACAAATAATTCTCACACTGTGTGTATGTTTCTGTGTGTTTGTTTATGTGTACAAGTATGCTTTCTCACATTTTCCAAAAGCCCAATAATGACATAAGCTATATCTCTTATAATAAAAAAGTGATTACAGAGATTGTTGAGCAAATATTAAATCACATTTTATAGAAAATAGTAGGGGATGCATATCCTCCTCTGAACAAATCAATTCCAGACCCCACAGTCCTTTCTTTTGAATATATTTTGACTATTATTCCAACAGTTTTACAATTAATAACACCTCTTTAACATCTTAAGCAAGTTCAGAAACCCTGCTGGCACAGAGCAAAAATGAATAAAAACATATGAAGCATGACGAGAGAAAATCAAAGACACAGCTAAGGTCAAATAAGAAATGTTTCTGTGCAACAGAAATGGTATGGATATTCAAAAATGCTGAGCAGAACCTGACCTGCTGGCTTCTGGATCTAAAAGCAGGTGGTACAGAGGAAGGGTGATGTATAGTGGTTTTCTTTGGCGCAAAGGGAACTAAAAGCACATCAATTCTCTCCTTAAGGCTAGGGCTGGAGCAGGGCTCTACTTATAACAGGAGACTGATAAATCAGTGAACCCAAACCTCTGACTAGAACTATGGCTTTAAATCAGAAGTGTGGGTCTAATAAGGTACTAATAAGGGAACAAAAACTACCTGAAGACCAGGAACAGAGCCAAGCCGCCCTCTGGTTCCATCAGTGCATCTGCCGGTATACCAAGGATCAACGAGACCTAGCAACATCCCTGGATTGAGGGGTGGGGGAGGGGAGACTCAGGAACAGGTGGGAAGACACTGAAACTAAAACAAAAACATTCCCCTCAAAAGTAAGTGGCAAAACGAAGTTCCAAAACATGAAGAAATTTAATGCCAAGAAGGAAAACCACAGAAATCAGGAATCGACTCAGAAATCCATTTCAGATGCAATCTGTTTAGTGCAACCCACCACAGATTTTAAAGTAAGTATCTTAAGGATGTTTAGAAGCAGAAACAAAGGTAAAAGATCCATCACAAGAACAAGAGATTGAAAAAGAAAAATAATGTGCAGAAACAAAACTATCAGGTTGAAAGGAAAAAAAAAACTAAACTGGAAATTTTAGAAATGAAAAATATAGTGAATGAAATTTTATATATATATTAAAAAAAAACAAAACAGTCAATGGATATGTTCTAAGGTGAGGTAGTGAAAGAATGATTTAGTAAATTAAAGACAGCTTCGATGAACTACCTGGAACTTAATATGAGCATACAAAAAGTTTAGTAGAAAAGAGCAGCTAAGGACATAAATTGAGGCTGCAGCATTTGTCCAAAGGAGTTCCCAGGAAAGAGATGGGAGAGATAGTGGAGAAACAGTAACTGAAGAGATAATTGCTGAGAATTTCCTAGAGCTGAAAAGAGATATGCATCTTCAAAATGAAAGAGTACTAAATGAGTTTACAGTGTGGTGATCTATGATGTATTGACTAGGAGGGGATATAGGGAGTCTTGGAACTTGCTGGAAATATTCTGCATTGTGACTAGGTGCTGGTAACCTGGATACATGTGCATATAAAAATTAACTGAGTTTACACTTTGTGCAGGTAACACATTGATAAAAAGAATTACTGCATACATGTGACTCCACATTGTAGATACACACTGTATAGAAGTTGCATACAATCAACAATAGAAACACAATCTTAAATGCTATCAGAGGGAAAAAAAATAGATTACCTCAATGGAATGACAGACTGAGAGCACACTTCTCAGCAGCTGCAATAGAGGTCAGAAGACAATGGAGTAATATCTTCAAAAAGCTGAGGAAAAATAACTGTCTAGAATTTTATATGCAGCCAGACCACCATTCAAGAATGAAGGAAAAGTATTCTTTAGATACATAAAAGCTAAGAAAATTTACCACTTATTGATGAGCTACTACAAAATGCAGTTTATCGAATAGAAAAGCAGACAGAGGGGCCACAGGGCCTATGCAACGCAAGCAGCATAGGAAACGAGAGCGCGCTAACCAGCGATCGTTCACAAGGAAGCTTCCGAGGGGCTAAGAGTTCACAACTCAAACACTGAAAAAACAGCAAGGTGGGTAAGGTTATTTTCGGCTTGATAAAACATACAGAACTTTGATATACACAGGAGAAAAAAATACTGGATAATTCTACATTCCACTGGCAAAATATAATTAAATATGTATCCTAAAAACTTAATGGTATATGCCAAGAAATATAAAAATGGAAGTACAACCTATAGCATTCATAAAAGCAGGAAACATAGAAAATAACAAAATGTATTATTTAATTAAAGACAGACGCATGAAAAGAAAAAAACAAAGACTAAAACCTGAAAACACAAAAATGGCAGAAGTTCAAACATACCAGTAACTGCAATTAATATAAATGGATTAAAACCACCTACTAAAAGTAAGAGATTATCAAAACAAAACAAAACAAATCTGCGTAAATGTTGCTTATAAGAAACAGACCTAAAACAAAAATAGAATAAAAGGAGAAAGAAAAATACAAAACACAGAAACACACCCCCTTGGCTACCCACCAAAAATAGCTGGCATAGCAACATGAATAGGCATACTCAATAAAAGAACATGAAGGAAAATCTAAAACGCAGAAACAACAAATATGCTCTAGAAGTTCACTGTACTAAAACTCCTTCACTGAATACCAAGATTTTCACAAAGATGGCTATAATATACCTCAGTTAAAATAGTTCAGAACAACCAATACAAACTATTTTAATGAAATAAACTGTTAGATATTTACTGAACACCTAATAGGTGCTCTTTGTCTAACCCCAGAGAGATTTTCCTGTTTAACCAATATTTATTGAAAATATATTATGGCACTGAGGATTCAACAGTGAGGGGAAATGGTTAAGGTTTCTGACCTCATGAAGCTTCCTTACTATCTTGTGACAAATTAAGTGGAAATTACAGTGGGATTAGGTGAAATCAGGATGCTATGGCAACATTCAAGAGGGGCATCTAATGCAGTTTTTGGTAGATGAGAGAAGGCTTTTTTTTTAAAAAAAATCTGAGCCTGACAAGATGAGGAGGCAATCTAGTAAAGGGCAAGTGATCCAGGCAGAAAGCACAGCATACCCAAAGCCCCAGAGGCAAAAGAGAACAGGGAACTTCAAAGGATCTGGCCAACAGTACCTGAGAGAAGTGATGAGAGATTAGGCTGGTGAAGTAGGCAGGAATCAGACCCAAAAAGGAATCTTGGCTGTCACTCAGGGAAAGCTACTGTGCCAGATTATACAATCTCACATTACTTCTTTATCTGACACATTTCAGGGCAGTTAGGACAGGCTACATTGCAAACAGAAAGGAATCACATCCTAATACGTTTCTGTTGTAACCGTGGAAAAAACAACTGAAAGAGGCAACCTAGCACTTAAATCCTTCTTTTAGACACCTAGGGAAGAAATTCTGCCCAAAGGAAAACTATAAAATAGTGTTTTGTCATTTGTGCTTGCCTGTTTCAAATTCCAAACACCCTTTGAAAATTGTTCACAAATTGTATCTCAGCAAATAGATCAACCCAGATCATTTTGTTCCTATCCTGAATCCCTAGAGTAGTTGTAACTAATCACAAGTTGCACTATGAAATGCTGCTGCTGCTAAGTCACTTCAGTCGTGTCCGACTCTGTGCGACCCCATAGACGGCAGCCCACCAGGCTCCCCCGTCCCTGGGATTCTCCAGGCAAGAACACTGGAGTGGATTGCCATTTCCTTCTCCAATGCATGAAAGTGAAAAGTCAAAGTGAAGTTGCTCAGTCGTGTCTGACTCTTAGCGAACCCATGGACTGCAGCCTACCAGGCCCCTCTGCCCATGGGATTTTCCAGGCAAGAGTACTGGAGTGGGGTGCCATTGCCTTCTCCATGAAAAGTTATGCTCCTGCTATCATTTTTTAAAAATGGGTTTTCCTCTATTTACCAAACTATGAACTTCACAATAGGAATAGGATGCATCTCAGGTGTTTCATACTCTGCCTCATTCCCCAGGACTCCAGGTAGTGCCTCACACATAATGTGAAAGGTCGGGCAAGGTCGGGCAAGTTCGGGCATGTTGAGGCATGCCCGGACATGTTGAGGCTTGCCCGGGCGTGTTGAGGCACGCCCCGGAAAAGTGCCGCAGACAAGTCCCGGAGGCGGGCCGACAACCAAGCCGTCCAATCAGGTGCCGACACGGAGCCCTTGGACACCAATCACCGCTGAGCCCGCGCTTTCTTCCTTATATGGGAGCCCGGCCCTGGCTATAAAACCTTTCCCCACCCCTCATACCTCGCAGACTCCCTTCACTTCCTTGCTCACCCGCCCCCGGGAGTTCTGCCCGAGAGCAACTGCCCAATAAAGGCCCTGATCAACGGTCCATAGGGGTGGCTCTTTCTTCCCGCAGCGTTTCTTACATAATGAGTGTGAGATTAAAACATTTCAGGAAAAAACTGAAGTAATATCACAAATTCTCATTTCCTTATAAGGTATACATCAAACTGTCCTTTAAACAAAGTGGAACCATTTCTTTCAGTTCTACATTTGATCTGTAGCATGTTTCTGACATTTAAAAACTCATGTATCCTGTCTCCTTATTTTAATTAAATGTACACTCATTCACAAAAAACAGACATACATATTAGTTATATGAGAGTCATGAAAGGGAGATAAAATGTAAAGAAACAGAGAGAAGCATCTAATTATGTGGCGAACTTTCCCCAGAAACCACAGCAAGGTTTAAAACATTGTATTATTATGCAAGGCATAGCAATTACCCCTAATATCACACAACTAAGGTTCTACATACACATCAATAATCAAAGATAAAGTGAACGCCAAAGAAAAATTTTGAGCCATGAGGATTCCAAATATACTCAGTTTCAGCCTTGGTCAACAATTTAGTGCTATAACTTGGACAGCCTGCAAGGCACAGGAGTTACAAAGAGCTCTTCCAACACAGACACAGGTTTATTCCAAGCCCTGACACTTACTGGTTGGTAATTTTGACCAAGTTACTTATTAATCTCTCTCTGACTCTAAGGAAGATTTTGAATGTACAGCCATTAGGGAAAAAAAGTCATGAAACTGCCAGTGTTAACTCTTCACATACCTCTTCAAAAAGCACTTCACAACATCTTTAGATTAAGAAGTTAGGTATGTTATGAATGACCATTGAGAACCAAGATTCATTCTAGTTCCCTACAGCGTGCGTACTCTTATTTTAGACAGATAATTCAACACTCGTTTAGTACATAAGGCATTCATCAGTTAGCACAGGGTGTAAACACAACAGTAAGATGTGGCTCTGTCCACAACGAGTTCAGAGTCTAGAGGAGAAGCTTGAGAGGCTGGTACAGAGCATCAGGGCCGGCGCGAGGCGACAGACGGCGAGGAGGAGGGCTGCCTGGCTGCAGAAGGAGCCGTGGCCTCGCCGTGTTCCCGCGTGTCCCTGCGCCATCGCCTCACGGTGCGGGTCAGCAGCCGAGGTGGAGCGGGCCCGGAGCGAGAGTGCGGGCCCCAGGAGGGGCCAGAGCAGAGGCCCGCCCGGGGGCCGCTCCCCAGCACCGAAGCCAGCATCGTCATCATGCTGAGCCTTTGTCCCGGCGGGCGGCTGAGGACTGGAGTACACCAGGCAGGCGTCCCTTTCTCTTTCAGATTCTGGGTGTGTCCAGACCAGACAGTTAGTGGTGATCCGTATCAGCTAAGCACATTCTATGACTTTCGCAAAATAATTCTGTTCTGCCGAATGTGAAGAATGAAAGTCTTTACTTAGAAGGTGTGTGTGGTGGTAGCGGCAGACCAAGTAAGTCACATCTACATGAACATGAAAGAAAACACCTCCTCTTGGTGTTAACCTGAACCAGGATGACAACTATGATGAGAGGCAAAAATAACTGTTTATCAACACAAATATTTACTAGCTGCCCTATGTGAATGATACTGCCCAAGGCCCGATGGTAAATAATAACAAGATAGACCTGCTTCAAGAAGTTTCTAGGCTGACTGAGGAAGAAGACTAACAAGCAGGCCAAGAAGTCCCATCCAGTCAGTGCCCAAGCAGCGTAGAAGGACAGAGAAGGGGAGCCTAGTCAGGATTTGCCAACTCCTCCCACCACACAGGAAAAGATACCATTTGTATGCCCCATGGCCCAGGCAACTCAGCTCCTAGGCCATCTGAAGTCCTACTCTGAGGGCTGAAGGCATGAGTAGTTGTTTGAGAAGGAAACTGCTAGGCAAAGCTAACCGCCCTTATATCCCTCTGGCTCTCACATTTTTACTGCAGTGCTCACCACACACGTGGCTAGTGCCTATTACACTGGACACTGCAGACACAGAACCCGTCCATCTCCACAGAAAGCTCTGCTGAATGACATAATCTGTAATTCCACTCACCAACTCTAGAATTCTGACATAGTAGAAATATTAACAATAAATGTGAAATGCTCTTCATAATGATGAAAGGTGATTCAGCAATACAAGGAATGAATTGCTGATACATGCTACAACATGGATGAACTGCAAAATCACGCTAAATCAAAGAAGCCAGTCACAAAAGGCTTCATAAAACATGAATCTATTTACACTAAATGCCCAGAGAAGGCAAATTTTTAGAGACAAAAGCAGATCAAGATAGTGATAAGAGAAAGAAGTAACTGTAATCAAGCATTAGGGATGTTTTTGGAGGTGATAGAAATGTTCTAAAACTGGATTTTGATGACAGTTTCAGAACTCTATATATTCACTAAAAATCACTGAATTCTGCATTTAAAATAGGTGAAGACTACAGTGTGTATATTATACCTCAAAAGCTGTTAAAATAGTAGTATACTGAAACAACATTGAAGTTATGTGTGAAACACACATTTAAAATTTTTTCCATTTTAGCATCCAAACATGTATACAAATCCCCAGAAAAAAAACAGAAACCGAAGCCATCTACAATAAAAGCCAGATACCCATTTTACTTTCCAGTAGCAACTGGTAATAATGATTCAGTGATCAACTCATCCAAGACAGTTTTATTTCTGAATTCTATACACTATATTAGTTAGGTACAGTCTAAGGTTTGCTCAAAAATTGTTTGAAATATTCAAGATTCCCAGTCACATGACAGAAGCAAAGCCCACATAAAATGACAGTTTCTGACAGATAACAAACCCCAAGCATGGCAGCAGTAACGTGGCTGATGATGCAAGTTCCACGTGGGTTCCAGATGTGGCTAAGTACTGCACAAAATTGTTAGTATCTCAGCCTAGTTTTGTTCCAGTGTTTCAGGATATGCTCTTAAATATCTCAAGAAAGAAAACAATGTTTTTCATACTCTTAAATATGCTCTCACAATAGGAGGGAAGAAGAATATTTTCTTCCTTTTGGTTGTTTTAACAGATTTGACCTTACAGTTTAGTTCCGTTCAGTCATGTCCAGCTCTTTGCAACCCCATGATTTGACCTTTAAATTGATGAAAAAATAATGTATACACTTTAAATAAAAATATCTGATACACACTTCCCCCATCAAATAACAAGCTTGAAATAAAAATGTGGAATTGTAGTACAATTCACCTTTCAGCAGATTTTGAAATTGTACATGTTACCTAGCATTTTTGAACTGTTTTCTCTACTAACTTAATGATGCATATTCAGTACTTAATCCTCAGACTGAAATTAAGTATTGTAATATTCATTGTAACACTACTTTTCTAACACTCATTAGACCAACAAAGATGGGAATAATTTATATGCGGTATTATTACATGTTTCCGTGTGATGATAATGGCTATCAGGAGCTGTGACCACTTGGCTGTACAAGAGCGAATGTAAGTCCCTCACCCACTCCATGTGAAATGTGCACTCTGCTTGCCTTCCCAGCCCTAGAAGCTGCCCACGGACATAGCCATGAGATAGAATTCTGGTGCTGAGATCACCTGGACAGTGTATGTGACTGAGCCCAGCGTAGGCCTCTGTATACTTTTAAGATTCTAGCTGGTGGTGCGGGGTTCAGCCTGGCCTGTGGCCTCTCATGAAAGTCCCCTTGCTTATTAAACTTGTCACGTTATCAAACTGGAGCCTCTTTCTTCCATTTCTCCCTACCCTCCATGTATGAGGCAGATTTCAGACGATAATCAGGAGATTCCTGAGGAGGTTATGAAACACTATGACTTCAAAAAAGAAAAGGAAACTGAGTTATCACAGAATTCTGAAGTCAAGGATTTATCTTAGCTATCGTCTAGTTCAACTCACTCCCAGATATTTCACGGCACAGTGGGAACCCCAAAGGACAAATCCAGGCCAGAGTATTTTCCATACCACTCTTATTGGCTTGGCTTACCCCGCCTCCCCCCACCATACATGTTAACAGTTGTAAATTACAGTCTCCTATTTTCAAGAAATGTTAGTTTGTAAGACCCAACTGCCATCCACCAAAGGTTATCAGATCATTAGCCTCAGCTTAAAAATAAATTAGATTCAAAATTAGATACATTGTTCTTTTTCATGAAAAAAATTTCAATCCTCTTAAATGTCTGAAAGTTTAAACTCAGTGTTTTAAACAGTAACCATACAATAAAGATCTCAAGATAAAAAATTTTTTTAAATGTAGCTAGTGAGATAAGAAGTATATAGAAAGTTTTCTTACAGAATGTAAATGTTTCTAACACACGATGATAGAACCAAGTCGTGTATCAAGCACTAAACACACTAAGCCATATATAACCCTACCCATGTGTGCAATACAGAAAGAACTAAATTATGCTCACACACACCAAAAAAATTCATAAAGGTGATGACCTTAAACAAGAAGCCAGTGGATTATGGAGAACCAAGGATTTAGACTTCTCTCTGTTACTTATGTATACTGGTAAACATTTCTCCTCAGTTGGTAGAACACAGAATTTTAAAAGCAACCATCAAGGAAACAGCCTCCAAGTGCTTCAAGTACATCCTGGCTTGTCCTATATGAAAACAGCATGTGTAATCAAAATTAAAAAAGAACAGAATGATGAAACCATTTGTCTCCTGGCTCTTCATCATACTCACCATATTCTAATGGCTGTGAATAACTTATCAGACTGCCAGTGAGCTGAACGACCAAGAGATAAATGTGGTCCAAAGAACCCTCTTATCTATTAATACTTGCCTCTCAGGTCTCAAAGTGTGAAGAAATTTAATCTTTTTATAATAATCTTAAAAGGCTGGTCTGTGTCTGAATCATTATTTAATGACACCAACACTCTGTCATGCTGAATATGGAAATAGCCAAAGCTCTGTAATTCATCAGGAAAAAAGAAACTTAAAAATAGATTCCAACTGACTGCATTATTAATAAAGGTGGAACTTTCTTAGATACTGATAATTATTTTAAAAGGTGGCAGCAACCCTGCAGAGCCAATGGCTCACAATGCTTCCTAATGAAGCACTGGTTCTTTCATTTATATGACATTTATTTGTCTTTCTCAAATTCTAGAAAAGTCTCTGTCAGTTTTTGTTGTTGTTGTTATTACCTCTTCCTCATTCTCTCTCTTTGTCCTTGTAGAATTCTTCCTATTGGGTTAGTATAGGATTCTCATTCTGTTCTTCAGGTCTCAGCTTCTCTTTTATATTTTCTACTGCTTTATCTCACTGCTGCATGCAGACTAATTTTCTCAGGTTGGACTTCACGAAAACTTTGGTCAGTCACATCTACACTTTAACCCAAATCTGAGTGTTATATTTTCTAATTTTGGAGACAATATTTTCCATTCCTAGAAGTTCTACTTGTCCTTTTCAAATCTGTCTGGATTGTGTTTGTCTTTTTACATAGTTTCAATTCCTTCTCTTAAACGTTTTATCATTTCAAACGTATGTTTTGATATATGCAGTAATTCCAATTAACTGAAGTTCTTGGAGGTCTAATTCTGCTGCTTGTTATGTCTAATAACTTTTGCTCCTAAAAGGCAGCTTCCATGTCAATTACTAAGTATGGAATTGTGAATTTGTGGCTAAAGTGGGACTTTATCTCGGAATCTTGTGTGAACTGGCTTAGAGACTATGTTTTCCATAATAATGGCATCTGCCAAGTAACCCAGGAAGATTATCAGCCCAGGACTGCTTCACCCCTACTTGCGCATTCCCAGAAAATGCAAATACTACAAATCTGAACCCCCAAAGCCTCACGAGAAGAGGCCTATGAGAGAACATTTTCAACAGAGTAGGCATTTTAAATTCCAAGTCAAACAAATATATTTGTCTGTAAAGCATATGGCTTTAGAGAGCTTCCCAGGTGGCTTGGTGGTAAGGAATTTGCCTGCAATGCAGGAGACCTGGGTTGTACTGCTGGGTTGGGAAGATGCCCTCGAGAAGGAACTGGCAATCCATTCCAGTAGGCTTGCACGGGAAATCTCATGGACAGTGGAGCCTAGCAGGCTACAGTCCATGGGGTCACAAAAGAGCCTCCTGTGTCACACCTCCCATCTCCTATACTGGCCCAGTCCACAGATCCAAACTCCTCCTGCAAGGCCCAGTCTATCATTTGTCTTATTGCCTTTCCAGCATCAAGGTCCTGCCTCTTAACCACAAGAACCGGGTACTTTTCCCTCGTACTTCCAAGCTTGTACTTCCACTTGCAGCCTTCTTCCCAACCCCAACACTTGTCGTCACTGCCATGAATGGCTCATTTCCCAGAATCACAGCACAGCCCTGTCATACTCTGAACTCCTGCCCACTGCCTAAACTCTCTCTATACCACTTGGTAAGCACTAGGCTGGACCATTCAATACCAGCATTTGTCAGGATGACATCTGTGCCCACTGAATCACATAGAGACCCCAGAAGTCCTTTCAGGGCTACCCTCTGGGGTCAGTCCTCCCAGACCATGTCCTTCATTCTCAGCTCACTCTTTCCTCTTCTCTTTACATGTTTAATGCTTGGCTTAACATTTCTCAATCTGAGGCATAATAATGGCTATGGGGAACTCATATGGTCAATATCTCTATACATCTGTTCAACAAACCTTAATGGAAATTCAGCTCTCCAAAAGTTTAGCATGCTGCAGGAGGGGTAAAGCGCAGGGAGATGGCTAAAGAAGCCATTCCACAGTCAGTGCCCGGTACACGGCAACGACAACAGAAACGAAAGGGAAGGAAGCCAGCTGCCAGGAAAATAAAAATCTCCTCCTCCAACTTGCTCCACAGTGATGTTTCCTCTGTTCTTTTGTACCATGAGCACTGAAGCATCCTCATCTCTTTGGCCTCCATATACTTAGTCTTATTTTTTTAAGCACCATACTAAGTATTGAAAATCTGGCAAAATAATTATTTACAAGAATTATTGTAATACTTACATTGTATAAAAACAACCTACGTGATCATCAACAGATAAATGGATAAAGATGTGAGATATATACATAAATACATTATTCAATGGAATACTACTCAGTCATAAAAAAAGAGGAAAAGTTTGCTATTTGCAACAGCAAGGATGATGGACCTTGAGGGTATTATGCTAAATGAAATAATGCAAAGAAAGATAAATATGATTCTACTCATACAAAGAATATAACAAACAAAACAAAGAATCAACAAATCAAGACAAACACAAAGCCACAGACAGCAGAATAGTGGTTACCCAGTAATCAGGGGATGGGGAGGGGAAGGCGGAGAGGACGAAATGGGTAAAGAGGATCGCCCACGTGTTGCCAGATGGAGACGTAAGGTTTTGGTGGTGAGCAAAGCGCAGCACACAGAGAAGAAATCTGAGTGTGTGCACATGAAATACACAGTGCTATAAACCAATGTTACTTCAGTAAACACATTCTAAAAAATCTGGCAAAATGGTTTCTATATAAGTAAGAGATTAATACAGCTTAGGTACTATTATAACAAATACTGTCATACTAACAAGATTCAAAATTCACATTGAACTTATAAAAAACTGAGGAAAGAGTAGTTTCTCACTCCAAGTTATATCCCAAAGGCTACAGACTGTACAACTTTAGAAAAGATTAGCACAAAAATCTCAGAAGTGATAGAGAGAGTTAATAAACCAGCTTAGAAACTTTTACAACTGTCAGTTGACTCATGAACAACTTTGCTCACCCTCCCACCAGAGGTATTTTGAAGTTAATGCCAGACATACTGTCATTTCATAAGTAAGTATTTCAACTCATATCTCTTAGAGATAAACTTTTTTAAATGATCATCACAGGATCATTAAACCTCTAAAATGATTCATGCCTTAATCTCATTAAACATGTAATTTTCAAATGTCCCCAAATGTTTTAGTTACTTGAATCATAAACAAAATAAGGTCCCTGCATTGGAACTGGATTATGCTGACACATTCCTCATGGTGTCACTGAATACATCCCCTATATCTCCTGGAAATTGGTGTTACAACTATAAGCTTGATCACATTTGGCTCAAGTTTCTGGCAAGACAATCTTATAGCTGGTGGGGTGTACTAGCTGGTTTTCTCTCTTTTTGTGATAACAGCAGAGCATTGATGGTCACTGGCAATATCCCTTAATTCATTAGCGTTTGCAAAATTGTGACACGGTGACATTCTATCATTCCTCCATCTTTTAAGAATTGGGAAATATGCCACTAATTAGAAATTTCTTGGCACATGGTTATTCTGAGCTACAGTTCGTAGAAGAAAGGCAAGGACAATACTTGAGTCTTTCCACTCATCGTCAGTTTTCAAAACGAGTTACTTTACTGGTATTCCCTAAAGGAGAATTACTGAAAGCTTTGAATTCAAATATATTTAATGTGTTTCAAAATATACCATAGATACTATTCTTACTGATTCTCAAATTGGCCCATTTTTGAGTCCTGAGTCCATTAAGATGCCCTCAGGAGTTTTGGGGGAATTTAGTTTGAAAGGTTTCCCCAGTAGCTCAGACAGTAAAGAGTCTGTCTGCAGTGTAGGAGAACCAGGTTCGATCCCTGGGTCGGGAAGATCCCCTGAAGAAGGAAACGGTAACCCACCCCAGTATTCTTCCCTGGAAAATCCCATGGACAGAGGAGCCTGGTAGGTTACAGTCCATGGGATGGCGAAGAGTCAGAGATGACTGAGTGACTTCACTTTCAGGAGTTTTTGATAACTGCTTTGCTTTCTAAATTGACAATATGTTCAAGCAGGAAACCCCAATTCGATTCCTGGGTAGGGAAGATTCACTGGAGAAGGGATAGGCTACTCACTCCAGCATTCCTGGGCTTTCCTGGTGGCTCAGCTGGTAAAGAATCTGCCTGCTATGCGGGAGACCTGGGTTCAATCCCTGGGTTGGGAAGATCCCCTGGAGAAGAGAACTCTAGTATTCTGGCCTGGAGAATTCCATGGACTATACAGTCCATGAGGTCATAAGAGTCAGACATGACTGAGTGACTTTCACTTTCACATTCCATCTTGTACACTGCCTGCCACAGACCTGGAAGCAGCTATTTTCCAAGAAGCTCTGGTTAACTTCAGCAGGAAATGGCATTTAGAGACTATAGTCTCATTGTTAGGGGTACTCATCACTAGCAGGTTTGTTGTTTTTCCAGGCCCTGCCACGGAAAAGAGCTATAAAATTAACCATCACAGGATCTTTCCTTAACCCTAGCTATCTTTCATATGTTTTCCTTTAAAACTCATCCAAAGGCTGGGTTCCCAATAATATCAGCTTAATCACTCATCTGCTTTATCCCATAAAACACATTTTAAAAAACCTTAGAGTAACAAAGACAACCAACATAACCACTATAATACAATTACTCTAAACAGTTTATATTTTTAGAGATGTCATTGTCTTTCAGTTACAATTTAGCAGGTATATACAGTCAAGTTTACTGACATTTGAAATAGCCCCTCTCTGCATGGGTGTTGTATCAGTTAGTCAGTATATAATTAGGCCCTTCTGCTTCATCTGGTTTCCACGGTTAGGAGTCTTTTAAAATTAAATTGTGTTAAAATTATGCAAAATATGTATGTGTTCTAAAGTTAAGGAGACAAACAAGATACATTCAGAGAAATCTAGCTTCTACTCCCTCCACTCACTACACTGTTTCCTCAACTGCACTACAGATAACCACTTTTTTTTGTTGTTAATTTTTTCGTCTGTTTTAAAATTTCCAAATATTAGTACTCCTATCTCTTTTTTTCGTGAATAATACATACTGTATCTACCAGTTTCCACCTTGCTTTTCTGCCCTGAAGATCAAGCTACAATAGTATCAGAGATACTCTTCATTCCTCTTAGAGCTGTGGATATAGTCTATGTTATTCATCAAACTCTGTGTTGACCACTGCTGGACTGTTTCCACCTTTTGCTATTACAAACACTGCTGTAATAAATCACCTCACATGTGAGTCTTTTCTTATTTTTGCCTTGAGATAGGATCCCTAGAAATAGAACTGCCTGGCCAAAGGGTAAATATAAATGTAGTGTTTCTAGGTATTGACAAATTTTCTTCCCTAGCATCACTGACTTAATGGACATGAGTTTGAGCAAACTCCAGGAGACAGAGAAGGACAGGGAAGCCTGGCGTGCTGCAGTCCATGGGGGTTGCAAAGAGTCAGACATGACTGAGCAGCTGAACAAGGGCTTATACCATTTTGCATTTCCTCCATCAGTGTTTGAGAGTGCCTGCCTCCTCCCATTCCCTCTAGTCTCATCAACAGGATAACTTGTCAAACTTTTCAATTTCTATTAAAGTGATTGGTAAGAAATAATAAATCAGTGTAGCATTAGTCTGTGTATTTATTAGTACAAAATATTAAGTAGCTTTTCACGTGTTTAAAGGCAATTTGTAGTTCTTTTTCTGCAAATCATCTACTCCTATATCTTGCCCATTTTCTTGCTAAGTTGACAGTTTTCTTATTCTGTACTTTTTAGAAATCTTAACCCTCTGTGGTTAAAAACTGCAACACCCTTCTCCAATCTGTCACTTTTTTACTCTATTTATTATGTTTTCAGCTATACTACAGTTATTATTTTTACTATCAAATTATCTGTAGCTCCTTTATTGCATCTGGAGTTTGAGTTGTAGTTAGGGTAATTATCTATTTCCAGAGGAATTCACCAGCTTTTTTCCCCTAGTACTTGTCCGGTTTCATTTTTGTATATTAAGTGACTGAGACATTTGTAATTTATCCCTGGCACAGTGCAAGGACAAAATGTAGTATCACCTTCCTTCACTATTTAAACACTAAACAATGGTGTGCGTCTGTGTCTATTTCCTCATTTTCTATTCAGTTCTAGCAGTATGTCTTTCTATGCACCAATACCACAGTTTTACTTACAAAAGCTTAATAACACGTTTCAAAAGCTAGCAGATCTACAACTCTGCTCTGCTGCCCTTCTATAAATTTTTTTTAGTATTTTTATTTATGTGTTCTTTCCAATGAAGTTTATAATCAGATTGCCTGGCTACAGGAAAACACACATACACAGAGTCATTATAAAGTAACAAACTAACTTTAGGGAATTGACAATTTTATGATGCTGAAACTAAAGGAAGTGTTAAGAACTAAAACTTGCAAAGAAGCCTTAAAATAGCTGATCATTCTCTGCTTGGGAAAAGATACAGGCTAGCCCCATAAAACCTTTGCTACATTACCGCAAGAAATTTTTACTTAAACAAGAAAGGTTAACAAGCATAAGAACCAATCATTTCATGTATATCATGTATTGTGTAAACCAGATTAGGAAAAAACAAAAATGATCAAATAACACCGGTATTAGTAACGCACTACTTACCCTCCTTTTTTAGCCATTTCACAATGTTCCCTTCTTCCATTGTAGGAGACAGTGATGGCATGAGTATCTTAATAGGGTCAGCTGAAATTGAACAAAGGAAAGATTAAACACAATAAGTAATACACCTCATGAGGCATCAACAAAAAGTTCAAGTAAATTAATATGAAATTCAATCTGGGGAAAAAAATATTCCAGTCTGAAAGACACCCAACTGTTCAAACTAAGTGTTCAGTAATCTTTTCCAGAATATTTTCAATTCCTTTTTCATCGTTCCCCCAAGTCCTCTATGCATATTTTCAAGCCAGGTGCTTACAAGATTAAAAAAAAAAAAAGTCGACTTATGTTTCATCTTTTTCTCCTTCCTCTTTTGTCACTACAAAAAAAATATTTACAGGTAAAACAACCAAAGGAAAAGGCAAATAAAAAGAAAATAAACTGGTTTCTGAGAACCTACAACACAATAATTAAGATTAGATTTACAACAGAATAATCAAGATTAAACTTTAAGAAACTGGTTGTGTTTTTACTTTCATTAACATTACATACTCTTCAAGAATCAAGGGTTCTTGCTGCTAAGTGTGAAAAGGAGAGGTTTGCCTTGTTGCGGATGATCTGGCAAGAGAACTTATGTAATTAAATCAGTCTGAGATTGTGTTCTATACCAGAATTTGATTTAGGATCCAAAAGATACACTCAAGCCAGGGTGACCTCTCAATAAAGCAGAGCTACTTTTCCCTCAGGTATCAAAAAAGAAGACACTTCATGTATATGCCAGATGTGCTTCCCTAGAGTTCCACCTTCCAGGACCAGAGCACACAGTTGTTATATTACAATTTACAGGAAGTTTATACTAATAACTGTTGCCCACTCTAGTGCTTCTTTAGCAGCAGCCACAGTAACAAACTACATTCCCTGTAATCCTCCACAAAACTTATTCTCTTCTTAGATTATTTAACTCTCTGACATAAAAAAGCAAAACATATCACATCTAGCATACTTCAAATGTGGAAAAGAGTAGAACAGCACTTTTTCCCCCCATTGATGTTTTGGGGTTGGAAATAAGGAAATTTAATACTAATATTAAATGAAGTTAAACATTTTCTTTGAGAAACAAATAATTTTAATGTAATTTCAGATGGGGAGTTCCCATGGCTTCATGGTAAAGGAGTTCCATCTCTGAAATATCCAGAAGGAAGCTTCTGTCCTCCCTGCACTTTTCATTCACTCCCCTCTAAAGGACTGGGAAAAGGACCTGAACACATACAGCTGCCTCAGTGTCCTCAATGTAAGACCTGCCTGCCTATGGCGAGCCTGCATCTTCCCTGCAGTTCTTCTGTGCACTAGGCATAAATGGACCTGCCCTTCACAGCAGAGAGCAAGTCCAACTCTCTCTGTTCCTGTGAGCAGGCCCAGTGGGTGCTGGGAAGTTACTCAAGATGTGAAGTTTCTATACACAAACTCTCTCTCAAACAAAAGGCCAAAGTCTACACAGGGGCTGTACTGAGGAGTCCAACTGCAGAAGGCCACAGACTTAAGTCACATTTTCCAATTGAACAAAATCATCAGCATTAAAACTGTTAACTCTGATCTCCACTCGTCTGACTTATTGCCTCTTTCTCAACTGGTACTAAACTATAAGGATACAAACGTAGAATCATCACTCGTAATAATACCCCAACAGTGATAGAGCCCAAACCAAATTCTAAGTCAACACACCCATTTCATCAAAGAGAAAAATATAGCCCTCGATCGAGGGATCTGAATTCTGCCTAACTCTCCAGGCTGTACTCTCCTACACTCTATTACCACTCATCAGTAATTGATGATCCTTACCAATATGGACCATCAATTAATTAGTCATCGGTTATTTATAGCCTATTCACTCAGAAATTCAAATGTGAGTATTCTTCCTGTGTCTAGTCAAATAGCCTAACAATCCCTCTCTATTAAAAGTTCAAGCCTGACATTATGACATGGAATATTTCACAACCACGTACACAGCAAATTTATACATCATATAGTTTCAATACAAGGAGGCAAACTAAATGAGCTGCAATGATTCTATGTCCAGATTCTGATGTATGACAAACACGAACTCGATTTTCTCAGAACAAAGTCTCTCTTCCATATTTTTATACCTTGGATCTAGGTGCCATGATACAACTAGTCTTTATTTTACGATTCTCTATTATAATCTCTCACCTATGAGACTATCACATTTCCCATTACTTCTGACATTAAGTACTTTATTATGAAAATTTCACATTATTTTATGAATTCCCACATGAAGAACCACAAAAATTTTCATATTTTAAAAATAAAAACATCATTCCTCCTACAGCCACCCTTCATGGGTGAATTGGAATTGCTTCTCTGAATAATGACAATAAAACATAAAAATTCTGTAATAGATTATTATCCTTCTCTGAAATGAAGGTGACAAAAAAACAAAGACATTCTGGACATTTCCATTATTCAGTACTATCTCCTGATTGATTATACTGACTTATGGAGAGTAAAATGTGCAATGTGTTTTCTGATTAATCTGACCAATCTATCTATCCTCAGACTCTCACACTAGAAAATCATTTTAAGAAGGAAGTATTAATTTATTAATGAAAATGAATATTTCATTTTAGTATATCCTCATTCTCCCTGAATATTATACACATCTTTTCCAAATATATTTTTTTCCGTGGGAAGGTAATTATATAGTCATAATTTCAGTTTTGAATGAAGGGCTGTACATAACTAATATCTGATAGCTGCCATCAATTCTTTTGAAGATAGTATGGGCTTTTCTAGACTCCTTGAATTTCAACCTGTACATAACATTGCTTAATTCCATTGGAAGTTATATATCACTTCCCTTCTCATTTCAATAGCAGTACATTCTACCTTTCTCCTAGCAAACTGAGGAGGCCTTGAAATGGGCACCAACTACAGTTCCTATTTATAACTGGGCACAACTATAGTAATAATAAAGGAAATGTGGTTTTTTATTCCCCTGGTCATACAGGTTATTTCAATTAGTACTCAAAAAATACCCCATATTTTGTTAAGACTAACTCTCTTGTAGTCATTTTAGTGTTGTTTATCAAGCTAAAAAGTATATATATTGGCTGATAAGTCTGCCCTGCTATAGCAGTTAAAGACAATACTTAAAATATTTTAAGGTAACTAGAGTAATGTACATTTCCAGTTTACATTTAAATATACTGATTTTAGAGTCTCATCACAACTGTTTTAGTCTCATTTTCTGCCTCAACAGAATGGCACTGTCATTTTTTAGTATATATTTTTTATTTTTAGAACACGTTTTTTCTTAGTATATTGCTGCTTTACCTGCATCAGGCATTTGAGCATACGAGCAATCGATCACTCACTGAATCTATAGCAGCTTTTCTAAACAATTCCTTATTTCTTCAAATCTGATCTTCCGATCTTTCTAAAGCATAATTCAGTTTTCAACTTCAAATATAGTGCATTAATCTAATTTCTTATTCTCTAAGGCATGTCTTTAATTTTAAAACACTCATAGATCAGCAAAACCTATTAAAGAAGTTTTAAAGTGAAGATCTACACATCAATTCTAAAAGGTCTCTAGATTGAAAAAAAAAGATTAATATGAGCAAACTCTTAAAATACAAAGGCAGAACAAATAGCTTTGTGGCTAATATGAAGCAGATCTAAGCTCCATTACTCTAACAATTAAGGAAATTCCACAATTTACATAGGGTCATGCTCTGTTTCATAATGCGACTATAATCCAAACACAGAAATCACAAAGACAGACAAATCGAAGAAATAAATTACCCAGTACTTTATTAGCACAGCTCTCTGTTCTTTAATTTGCTTATTTCCTAATAGAGAGAAAGCTTTTCATTTAATCACTTCTCTTTCTAATGCAAGAACTCATTAAATAAAATTAACCTTTCAAATTTCTGCTTAGATAAAGCAATTCTGCCACCTGCAGGCTGGATTGAAAAAAGGCCATATGAAGTACAAGGAATTTCAAAATCAGTACCAGGGCACAAAGTATTAACACAGCAGTTTTGAATAAAGAAAGGTAAAGATGTCACATGGATCTTTGTTCAAATACTTATTTTGATATAAGAATAGACTGAAAATGTCAATGAGCAACAACAGAAAACATACTAGTTTGTCTGAATATAGTATCAAAAGTAACAAGCATGAAAGATGTCCCTCAAACAGTACACATGGCCTAAGTAAAGGACAGGAAAGCAGTGCAGCAGGCCATGGGGTTGCAAAGAGTCAGACACGACTTAGTGACTGCACGCGTGTGCACACACACACACACACACACACACACACACACACGGCATAATCCAATTTCTACCTATTTAACTTGTATGTACACAAAGACCGAAAGGATTCACTCCAAAATGACAACAGTACCTGTCTCTAGTTGATGGTTTTATTATATACACTTTTTTGTTTCTTTGTTCCTTGTTACTTTTAGACACAAACTCACAAAAACAGGGAGACAAGAAAGAACAATAGAACAACACTGCTGGAAGCAGAGAACTGAATAATGTTGATAGTAAGACAAATGATTGACCAAGAAAGTCTAAGAAAGCTGAATGCTAAACCAAAGTGGAAAAAACTGAGATAATCAACCTGGTTTATATGAGAATTTCCCAAAGGTCCAAGAACTGGCAGTACGGAGACCTTTGGAAACACTGGCCCTTTGAAGACTTGGGTGAATGCTATTTAAGTGCTGAGTAACATCACCATCCTTCAGCAGAAGCCTGGAGGTTGTTTCCTCTGTAGAAGTAAAAGAGAAGACCTTTGGGAGACTGGTTGAACCTACACGCCTAGAGAAATACAGAAACTACGGAAGTACATTAACTGAGACATCAGCTGATGTGACTGACAATACCAGAAACTGTGTTAAGTAGGTATTACATGGTGTCGGACAAATAGGCAAGTTAAACAGAAAAACTAAAGAAAAAAAGTTTAAAGGGAAAGATTTTTTTAAAAAGCAGAAAAGGTCAGTTCAGTAGCTCAGTTCAGTTCAGTCGTTCAGTCGTGTCCGACTCCTTGCGACCACATGAATCGCAGCACACCAGGCCTCCCTGTCCATCACCATCTCCAGGAGTTCACTCAGACTCACGTCCATTGAGTCAGTGATGCCATCCAGCCATCTCATCTTTGGTCGCCCCCTTCTCCTCCTGCCCCCAATCCCTCCCAGCATCAGAGTCTTTTCCAATGAGTCAACTCTTCGCATGAGGTGGCCAAAGTATTAGTGTTTCAGCTTTAGGATTCCTTCAGAATGGACTGGTTGGATCTCCTTGCAGTCCAAGTAGCTCAGTAGTGTCCAACTCTTTGTGACCCCATGGAATGCAGCACGCCAGGCCTCCCTGTCCATCACCAACTCCCAGAGCTCACGCAAACTCATGTCCATCGAGTTGGTGATGCCATTTAACCACCTCATCCTGTCGTCTCCTTCTCTTCCTACCTTCAATCTTTCCCAGCATCAAGGTCTTTTCAAATGAGTCAGTTCTTCGCATCAGGTGGCCAAAGTATTGGGGTTTCAGCTTCAGCATCAATCCTTCCAATGAATATTCAGGACTGACTTCCTTTAGGATTGACTGGTTGGATTTCCTTGCAGTTCAAGAGACTCTCAAGAGTCTTCTCCAACATCACAGTTCAAAAGCATCAATTCTTTGGCGCTCAGCTTTCTTTATAGTCCAACTCTTACATCCATCATGACTACTGGAAAAAGCACAGCTTTGACTAGACAGACCTTTGTTGGCAAAGTAATGTGTCTGCTTTTTAATATGCTGTCTAGGTTGGTCATAGCTTTTCTTCCAAGGAGCAAGCATCTTTTAATTTATGGGCTGTAGTCACCATCTGCAGTGATTTTGGAGTACAAGAAAGTAAAGTCTCTCACTGTTTCCACTGTTTCCCCATCTATTTGCCATGAAGTGATGGGACTGGACGCCATGTCTTCCTGGTTCTTAGTTTTCTGAATATTGAGTTTTTCACTCTTCGCTTTCACATTCATCAAGAGGTTCTTTATTTCCTCTTCACTTTCTGCCATAAGGGTGGTATCATCTACATATCTGAGGTTATTGATATTTCTCCCAGCAATCGTGCTTCCAGCTTGTGCTTTATCCAGCCCAGCATTTTGCATGATATACTCTGCATATAAGTTAAATAAGCAAGGTGACAATATACAGCCTTTATGTACTCCTTTCCTGATTTGGAACCAGTCTGTTCTTCCATGTCTAGTTCTAGCTGTTGCTTCTGGACCTGCATACAGATTTTTCAGGAGGCAGGTCAGGTGGTCTAGTATTCCCATCTTTAAGAATTTTCCAGTTTGTTGTGATCTACTCAGCCAAAGGCTTTGGCATAGTCATAAAGCAGAAGTAGATGGTTTTCTGGAACTCTTGCTTTTTCGATAACACAACGGATGTTGGCAATTTGATCTCTGGTTCCTCTGCCATTTCTAAATCCAGCTTGAACATCTGGAATTTCATGGTTCATGTACTTTTGAAGCCTGGCTTGGAAAATTTTGAGTATTACTTTGCTAGTGTTGAAACAGCTCAATAGCTATTGAATAGCCCTGCTGAAATAGATCAATAGCTATTGAATAGCATTGCAATAACTCCGACCAGGAATGCAAGAAGCTGAAGTTGAACAGTTCTATGAAGACCTACAAGACCTTCTAGAACTAACACCCCCAAAAAGATGTCCTTTTCATTATAGGGGACTTGAATGCAAAAGTAGGAAGTCAAGATTTTGATACCTGGAGTAACAGGCAAATTTGGCCTTAGAGTACAAAACGAAGCAGCTCAAAGGCTAACAGAGTTTTGCCAAGAGAACGCACTGGTCATAGCAAACACCATCTTCCAACAACACAAGAGAAGACTCTACACATGGACATCACCAGATGGTCAATACTGAAATCAGATTGATTACATTTTTGTAGCCAAAGATGGAGAAGCTCTATAGTCAGCAAAAACAAGACCGGGAGCTGACTGTGGCTCAGATCATGAATTCCTTATTGCCAAATTCAGACTCATACTGAAGAAAGTAGGGAAAACCACCAGACCATTCAGGCATGACCTAAATCAAATCCCTATGATTATACAGTGGAAATGACAAATAGATTCAAGGGATTAGATCTGATAGACAGAGTGCTTGAAGAACTATGGAAGGAGTTTTGTGACATTGTACATGAGGCAGTGAGCAAGACCATCCCCAAGAAAAAGAAATGCAAAAAGGCTAACTGATTGTCTGATGAGGCCTTACAAATAGCTAAGAAAGAAAGAGAAGCTAAAGGCAATGGAGAAAAGGAAAGATACACCCATTTGAAAGGAGAGTTCCAAAGAATAGCATGGAGATAAGAAAGCCTTCTCCAGTGATCAATGCAAAGAAATAGAGGAAAATAATAGAATAGGAAAGACTAGAGATCTCTTCAAGAAAATCAGAGATACCAACGGAACATTTCATGCAAAGAGGGGTACAAAAAAGGATAGAAATGGTACGGACCTAACAAAAGCAGAAGATATTAAGAGGTACAGAAGAACTATACAAAAAAGATCTTCACACCCAGATAACCACGATGATGTGATCACTCACCTAGAGCCAGACATCCTGGAGTGTGAAGTCAAGTGGGCCTTCGGAAGCATCACTACAAACAAAGCTAGTGGAGGTGATGGAATTCCAGTTGAGCTATTTCAAATGCTAAAAGATGATGCTGTGAAAGGGCTGTATTCAATATAGAAGCAAATCTGGAAAACTCAGGAGTGACCACAGGGCTGGAAAAGGTCAGTTTTCATTCCAATCCCAAAGAAAGGCAATGCCAACGAATGCTCAAACTACAGCATGACTGCACTCATTTCACACGCCAGTCAAGTAAGAAAGGTAACTCATAATATGGGATGATACATGACAATTCTCAGTTAAGCATACTTGGCTGGTGTCAACATAGATTTAATTAAGAATTGAAAAATAACTATATTGGGAGAATGGGAGAGAGAAAACAGGGGGATGACTGATTAGAAGTCATCCATAGACAGTATTTAACATAGGGAGATGAGCAGATGCCAGAGGACGGTTAGGAGACAAAACTTGTTGCTTCTGAGGAAGATGACTGAAGGAGTAGGAAAAGATGGGTCAGAGATCCACCGTGTTGCCATAAGCCTTTCAGTACCATTTGCCTATTTAAACTATACACATGCACTACTGTATTAAAATAAGCTATTATTTAATAAGATAGGTTTAAGTGAGGTTACACAGGTCAAGTCATTATAGTGGGGCCTGGCAAAAAGTTAAGTCTCAAAAAATGTGACCAGTTAATAGGCAGCACAGAGATGGTTAAGAGGATGAACTCTGAAGGCATGCAGTTGGCTATGTGATGATGTCCTGGGCTTCACAGGTGGTCAGTGGTAAAGAATCTGCCTGCCAATGCAGAGACACAAGAGCCACGGGTTTGATCTCTGGGTTGGGAAGATCCCCTGGAGGAAGGCATGGGAACCCACTCCAGTATTCCTGCCTGGAGAGTCCCATGGACAGAGGAGCCTGGTGGTCTACAGTCCACAGGGTCGCAAAGAGTTGGACATGACTGAAGCGACCCCCGCCCACATACACAAACGACAATATCTTACTTCACAATTCATTCAGGTAAGGAGAGACAGATTCACAGGTTCCTCTCACACACCTTCCCAACCTAAACTTGAAGGTTCCCTTTCTACTCTTTACCTTATCCAGCCTTGTCCTCATTGCTAAAGTGCACTAACTCTCGAACTCTTTAACTGTACTGCACATGTGAAAACCTAATTCTCATTAATGCCACTGGCAGATGTTGTACCTCCTGCAGTGCTCTTAATGCTGCCTACTAAAGCGAAAGGGCAAACGAGGCACTCAAGAAATGCTTACAGAGCTCCTGCTGTCCCAGCCCTCAACCCACAGAAGACCAGAATCCTGACCTCAAAGGATTATAGTTTAAATGGGACATCAAGACAAACATACTAGTGGTAGACAGTAGTAGATGACCGTGCTGTCAGATGCCAAAGGGCTGAGAGACGAGATTCTAGCTGATCAGGAAAGGAAATCTTGATTTGTGTGCTAGTACCGCTTCATCCTCATTAGAATGGCTATTATCAAAAATGCAGAAAACAACTGTTTGTGGAGAAATTAAGAGCCCTTGTGCACTACCGGAGGGAAAGTAAAACAAGTAAAACTATGCAGCTTCTGTGTAGAAACCACCCAATGGTTCCTCAAAACATTAAACGTTGAATGATCATTTATTTGATGAGGCAATCTCACTTATGGCTATATACCCAAAAGAAATGAAAGCAGGAATAAGAACAGGTGTTTGCACAACCGTGTTCATAGCAGCACTATTCACAGCGGCCAAAAACTGCAAACCCCCCAAGTGTCCATTGATATGTGAATGGATAAACAAAATGTGGTATATACAGCCAATAAAATGTGATTCGGCCTCCAAAACGGATGAAATTCAGATACCTGCAATAACATGGATGAAACTTGAAGACATTATACTAAGTGAAATAAGCCAGACACAAAAAGACAAATATTTCATGACTGCATCTTTAATGAGGTACCTACGTAGAACAGGCAAATTCAGAGAGGAGGTAGAACAGTGGTTACCAAGGGCTGGGTGGAGAGGGAACGGGGAGTTACTGTTCAGTGGGTACAAAGTTTCAGTTTGGGATGATGAAAAAGTTTTGGAGACCACAGTAATGGCCAGACAACAGTGTGAAAGCTCTCAGTGTCCTGGAACTATACATTTAAAAATAGTTAAAATAGTGCTCGCTTCGGCAGCACATATACTAAAAATAGTTAAAATAGTAAATTATATATATATATTTTACAATGAAAAAATAACATTAAATTAAAAAAAAATCTGCCAGGCAAATAAAACATGGTGAGGGGCCAACAGAGATATTCCAGGATAGGGAAACATCATATGCAAACAAAGAGGAAAGAAACATAGCTTAGTTTGGCTAAAGAGTAGGACATAATGAAAATGAAAAGTGGGTCGAGGAAGTTCAAAAAAGTATGCTGGGACTACTACCTAACAGTACATAGCCCCAGTACCTCCCAGTACACTTTACTACATGGGTAATGGGTTTGACATTCTATAAACACCAATGAAAAGGCATGAAAATATTTTGAGTAAAAGAAATAAACACAATAAAAATACTGAACTTGTTTGCAGTGCCACAGGCATAGCTATGTCCACAAGGATATAACTGACAAAAAGAAAAGAAAAACTGCACGTGCTTTGAGATGGTCACAACCATAAAGCTAAAATAATGGGATTTTAAATACAAAGTGAATATATCCATGAACATATTACCTGTTCTCCTTTACTGACTTAGAATACTTGTTCTGAAACTGAAAAGTCATGTAAAGGACCAGATCCTTTTAAGAAATGTAAGGAAGGTAAGTGTTAGGGACCAAACGACGGTCTCTAGGACCTGAGTCACGTTTACCAGAAAGAGACAGGATATGTGCTCATCCTGCCTGGCCAATCATGTAACGCCAGCTACTCCTGTAACTGAGACAAAGAACTGCCTGTATATAAGCAGCCATACTCCTTTGTTCGGGGCTCTTGTCAGATTCCCTTGTGTGGGATGAGACTTGGGCCCTAGCGCGCTAGAAATAAACAAACTTCCTTCTTGCGTTTGCAATACTGTGGTGGACTTGCTCTCTCGGTCGGTTCGGAGATACAGGCTCCGAGCATAACATCTGGGGGCTCATCCGGGATCTCCGTCCCGCCGGGGAGGACAACTCTCCTGGTAGAAGGGAGTAACCTCGTTAGGAGATAAGAGCTCTGAGCACCGGTGCTAACGTTGCAGAAGCCCAGATTAAGTCCGAGGCCCGGTATCGTACTGGGGAGGCATCTGGCTGTAAAGTGCAGAGGCAAGTCAGCGTAAGGCCAGGGCCTGGTTTCGTGCTGGGGAGGCAGCTGGCTCTGGTTACTGGATTAAGTCCAGCGTAAGGCCGGGGCCCAGTTTCGTGCTGGGGAGGCAGCTGGCTCTGTGAACATCCTGCAGGTAAGATTGAGTGCATTGTCGTTGTTTGCCTATTTGTGGTGTCTGCGTTGCTCTTTGTGTGCTCTGTTGGCTCCCAGTGTACTTTTCTGTGATCATGGGACAAACAACTTCTACTCCTTTATCTCTTATGATTAACCACTTCTCTGATTTCAAGTCTAGAGCACAGAATCTATCATTGCTGGTGAAAAAAAGCAAGTTAGTAACTTTTTGTTCTGCCGAGTGGCCTGCTTTTGATGTCAGCTGGCCACGAGAAGGCACCTTCAGCCTGCCTACTATTCCAGCGGTCAGAGAGAAGGAGCTCACCCCCTACCCTTCAGGACACCCAGCCAGACCAAACTCCATACATTGTGGTCTGACAGGACCTGGTGGAAAACCCCCTGGCCTGGCTAAAACCTTTTGTTTCTCAGCCCCTCACTTCCCTTCCCTCTTCCCCGCCCTTGCTTCCACAGGTTCCACAGGTTTCATCGGGAAAAGCCAAAAAGAGAACCAAGCCTTCAGCTCCTCCCAGAAAAAGGGGCCCCGCCTAGGGAACTCGGAAAAAGGCAAAAAAAAAAAAAAAAATGGCCGGCATAGCAGAGGAAGACCCGGAGGTTCCCTCCTCCACCATTCATGCGTTTCCGGTCCGGGCGGGGCCAGCCAGAGAGGGTGGAGAACGGACATATCAGTATTGGCCCTTCTCCACTAGTGATTTGTACAATTAAAAAACCCAGACTCCCTCCTTCTCTGAAAAACCACAGGGTCTTATTGATCTTCTAGAGTCTATCCTGTTTACTCACAATCCTACTTGGGATGATTGTCAGCAACTGTTACAGGTACTTTTTACTACAGAGGAGCACGAACGGATCCCGTCAGAAGCCCGGAAAAATGTGCCAGGGGTGGATGGGAGGCCCACCATACAGCCTAACCTCATTGAGGAGGGGTTCCCCTTGGTGCGACCCAACTGGGACTTCGAACGCGCTGAAGGTAAGGAGCGTCTCCAAGTGTACCGTCACACTCTCATGGCTGGCCTTAGAGGGGCCGCCAAAAAGCCAACTAATTTGGCCAAAATAAATCCAGTGAGACAACAGCCAAATGAGAGCCCAGCAGCCTTCCTGAAAAGGATAATGAAAGCTTTTAGACAGTATACCCCTATGGTCCCACAGGCAGATGAGTCACGAGCGGCAGTTATGTTAGCATTTGTAAATCAAGCAGCCCCCGATATTAGAAAAAAGTTACAAAAGATAGAGAGGTTAAATAAACAATCCTTGCAAGATCTAGTGAGGGCAGCTGAGAGAGTTTTTAATCATGGAGAGACCCCAGAAGAGAGAGAGGACCGCATTAAAAGAAAAGAAAAAAAATTTAGAGCTGAAGAAAACCGTAAAAATCAAAAAGAGCTGGCCCAGATATTTTTTGCTGGGGTTGAAAACAAAAACAGGTTCCAGAAAGGGAAAAAAATTGGACTCAAAAACTAAAGAAAAAATGACAAGGCGTAAGCTTGGAAAAAACCAATGTGCGTTTTGTAAAGAGTTTGGACGTTAAAAAGATAAATGCCCCCAAAAAAATCTAAAAAAGGGGCCCAAGAACCCCAAGAACGAGATTCCCTCTCCAGACAGTCATATCCTCTACGCGGGTGAGGATAGCGACTAGGGGGGTCAGGGCTCGAAGCCCCTCCCCGAGTCCTGGGTAACTATAAATGTGGAGGGGAAACCGGTTAACTTCATGGTGGACACGGGAGCCGAATACTCAGTCTTAAACCAAAAAGATGGACCCATGTCTAAAAAAAGTAGCTGGGTGCAGGGAGCAACCGGGACTAAACGATATGGATGGACTACAAAACGGCATGTGAACTTGGGGGCCCACCAGGTGACCCATTCTTTTCTGGTGATACCTGAGTGTCCAGCGCCCTTGTTAGAAAGAGATTTACTGTCTAAAGTAAATGCCCAAATTCATTTCGACCACGGACAAGTGTCGGTTTTAGATGGGACCGGGCATCCTCTTCAGGTCCTGTGTCTGGCATTAAAAGATAAATACAGACTCTACTTGCCAGAGGCCCCAGCGACAATAAGCCCCGAAGTACAACCATGGGTTCAAAGATACCCTCAGGCCTGGGCTGAAACAGCAGAAATGGGACTGGCCAAACAGAGGCCCCCTATCATTGTAGAACTGAAAGCCAGTGCTTCCCCGGTGAGGGTACGACAGTACCCCATGAGTCAAGAGGCTCGACAAGGAATTACTCCTCATATACAACGCCTCATAGATGCTGGGGTCCTGAAAAGGTGCCGGTCCCCATGAAACACTCCCCTGTTGCCTGTAAAAAAGCCTGGGGGGACTGATTTTAGGCCGGTTCAAGATCTATGAGAAGTCAACAAACGGGTGAGTGATATTCATCCGATGGTTCCTAACCCTTATACATTGCTAAGCAACTTGCCTCCAAACTACATTTGGTACACTGTCTTAGATTTAAAAGATGCCTTTTTCAGTTTGCCTCTTGCCCCCGCAAGCCAAGAGATCTTTGCCTTCGAATGGCAGGAAGATGGTAGTCAGACCCCTGTGCAGCTGACATGGACTCGCTTACCACAGGGTTTCAAAAACTCGCCCACGTTATTTAATGAGGCCCTGGACGAAGACCTCCGTGAGTATCGAGTTGAACACCCTACCATTGTTTTATTACAATATGTTGATGACCTTATGCTGGCAGCGGCTACAGAAAAAGAGTGCCAAGAGGCAACAGGTGACCTTCTCCAAACCTTGGGGACTTTAGGTTACAGGGCCAGTGCCAAAAAGGCCCAGATTGCCAAGCAAGAGGTTACATACCTCGGTTATAAGATAAAACAGGGCCAGAGGTGGCTAACACAGGCTATAAAAAAAACCATCCTCCAGATCCCTGAGCCGGCTAACCCTAGACAAGTGAGAAAATTTCTGGGAACTGTGGGATATTGCCGGTTATAGATCTTGGGGTTTGCAAAAAAGGCCAGGCCCCTATATGAAGGGACCGAAGAAAACAAGGACTGGGAATGGACTGAGCCAATAAAAGAGGCCTTCCAAGAGCTCAGGAGAGCCTTGCTAGAAGCTCCTGCCCTTGCCCTCCCTGATCCATCTAAGCCTTTCCAATTATTTGTAGATAAAAAGCGGGGGATAAAAAAGGGGGTACTAACACAGAGATGGGGACCATGGAAGCGACCTGTAGCTTACCTTTCCAAGAGACTGGACCCAGTGGCAGCCGGATGGCCACCTTGCCTCCGTATCATCACGGCCACCGCGCTCTTAGTCCACAATGCTGATAAACTGACTTATAGACAGAGACTCTTGGTCTACACTCCTCATGCCATAGAGAGAGTTTTAAAGCAACCCCCAGGTAAATGGATTTCTAATGCCCGCTTGACGCACTACCAGGCCTTGCTACTTGACACCCCACGGATTCATTTCCAAATGCCCTGCACTCTAAATCCGGCCACTCTTTTGCCCAATCCGGAAAAAAATAGCCCCCTCCATGATTGTGATGAGATACTGGCTGGGGTAACAGCAATGCAAAAAGACTTAACCGATACTCCACTGGATAACAGTGAGCTAAAATGGTTCACAGACGGCAGCAGTTATATAAAAGATGGACAGAGACGGGCGGGAGCCGCAGTAGTAGATGACTCTGGACAGACAATATGGGCAGAGGCCCTTCCCCCGGATACCTCAGCACAAAAGGCAGAGATAATTGCCCTGATTCAAGCATTAGAGAGAGCCAAAAAAATAACAATAATAACTATTTTCACTGACAGTCACTATGCTTTTGGCACGGTACACATCCAGGGCCCAATATATCGGGAACGGGGGTTTTTGACAGCTAAAAAAAAAAAGAAATTAAAAACTTGCCTAAAATCCATAGACTTTTAGAGGCTGTACAGATGCCTCAGGCTGTGTCAATAGTACACGTACCTGGAGATCAGAAGGGTGACAGCCCCATGGCACGAGGGAATCGTGCCACAGACCTGGCAGCTCAAAAAGTAGCTGATGAAGATTTCATCACCCCTGTGTTGGCGATCGGACTTCCACCTTCAGGTATGAGAACTCTGCCCCCAACCCCTGAGTATTCATCCACAGACTTTGCTTGGATCCAAAAACACACCAACCTTCAAAAAGATAAAGATGGATGGTACCAAGACTCAGACGGCTACTTGATACTCCCTGCTCAGTTGGGACAGCAACTATGTGAGCATTTACACTTGTCTACTCATCTGAAAAAAAAAAAAAAAAAGACTCTGATGCTCTTTCAAACTGCGCGCTTGCGATTTCCCCAGCACCAGACAACTGTAAAGAACATAGTGCATGCTTGTAAGGCGTGTCAACAGATGAGGCCACAAAAAGGACAACATGCAGGACTGAGATATAGGGAGAAGGACCAGGGCAACAATGGAAAATAGATTTCACCGAGGTAAGGCCAGGCAAATATGGTTACCGGTACTTGTTAGTGTTGGTGGATACCTTCTCAGGGTGGGTGGAAGCTTTTCCTACAAAGGAAAAAACCGCGATGATAGTGGCAAAAGAAGATTAAAAAAAAAAAAAAATAGTTCCCAGGTTTGGCCTGCCAGTGACCATCGGCTCTGATAATAGACCTGCTTTTGTGAGTCAAATAGTTCAGAGCCTTGCCCTAGCCCTGGGGACTAAATAGAAGTTACATTGTAAATATAGTCCACAGAGCTCAGGGCAAATAAAAAAATAAATCGGACTCTAAAAAACTTTAACTAAATTGGCTATAGAGACTGGCGGGGACTGGGTGACCCTCCTTCCTTTCGCCCTCTTCCGTGCGCGTAATACTCCTTATCAACTTAATCTGACCCCATTTAAAATTCTGTATGGGAGATCTCCCCCTGTATGTCCAATATTTAAAGAAAAGAAACTACCGCCTCCCACGTTGGGGCAATTCCAAGAGGCCATGATGGCCTTAAGCAAGGTGCACTCTCGTGTCTAGAAACTGCTCCGAAAAATACATGTGGGTCAAAATAAGGAAACTATTCCCTCACATGACATTGGCCCAGGAGACTGGGTATGGGTCAAAAGGCACCAAACCAAGGCACTAAAACCCAAATGAAAGGGTCCTTATGTTGTTCTTCTTACCACCCCAACTGCCCTAAAGGTTGACGGTATTGGGCTTTGGGTGCATTGCAACCACGTACGCCCAGCTGCTTCAGCAGAGCAGGAAGACGCTAAAAAAAAATAAAAAGCATCTCTGCACCCGTCCAACCCCCTGAGGCTAAAGCTTCAAAGGCGCCAACAGGACCAGGACAACTCGACTGGGCCATCTTGTGGATGAACCAGTTACTCTGCTCCGGAGTTGCCAGCGTGAACCCACATCAACCCGTCAAAATCACCTAAAAGCTGCAAAATGGACTAACACGAAAGGTGCTAAACTCCACTACCGCAATACATCCACCAAACACATGGTGGCCAGACTTGTACTTTGACCTTAAGCCGATGGTAAATGTGCCTTGGGCTAGGGGTTATCTCCAAAAACAAGGGTTCTGGGCATGCCCAGGCGCACCCAGACATGACTGAAAGACCTGTGGCGGGGCACAAGACTCATTGTAAAACTTGGGATTGTGTTACTTCTAATGATGGACCTTGACGCTGGAAAGTAGGAAATCGAGATTTACTTAATTTTTCATTCGCCAAGCCCCTCCCTAGGGTCCTCGGAGATCCAACTTTTAGCTGTGAAAGTTGCAATTATGCACAAGTCAGAATAAGGTTCAATCCAAAAAAAAGCAAACAGGAGATTAGATCTGCTCTTTCTGCAACAAGGGGGACTCTGTGCTGCCCTAGAAAAAGAGTGCTGTTTCTATGCGGATCATACACAAATAGTTAAAAAATCTATGGCCAAAGTGAGAGAAGGACTAGCCCAACGTAAACGAGACCGTGAGGCTCAACAGGGATGGTTTGAATCTTGGTTTCAACAATCCCCTTGGCTGACTACCCTAATCTCCACCTTGCTGGGACCCCTGCTAGTACTTTTACTAATGCTTACTTCGGCCCATGTATTATCAATAGACTTGTAGCCTTTGTAAAGGAATGCATAAATACAGTACAGCTGTTTGTGCTTCGACAACAATATCAAACTGTGTCTCAAGACCGAGAGGAAGATTCCTCTATATGATCTAAGGACAGGGGGGAATGTTAGGGACCAAACGATGGTCTCTAGGACCTGAGTCATGTTTACCAGAAAGAGACAGGATATGCGCTCATCCTGCCTGGCCAATCATGTAACGCCAGCTACTCCTGTAACTGAGACAAAAAACTGCCTGTATATAAGCCGCCATACTCCTTTGTTCAGGGCTCTTGTCAGATTCCCTTGTGTGGGATGAGACTTGGGCCCTAGCGCGCTAGAAATAAACAAACTCCCTTCTTGCGTTTGCAATACTGTGGTGGACTTGCTCTCTCGGTCGGTTCGGAGATACGGGCTCAGAGCATAACAGTAAGGGGCCCCAGTTGCAGGGGAGGACTATTTTCCTGGTTCATCAGAGAAGCCTTCCTCTGACAAAGTGAGCAGAACTGAATGGAAGAAGCCATGCACATCTCTGTCGGAAGGGCCTTCTGAACAGAGGAAAGCACAAGCACAAGAATGAGCATACTTGGTACGTTCAGAATTCACCAAGGGAGTCGGTGTGCTAGAGTGGACCCAGTGTGAGCAGAGGCACGGTCAGAGCCGAAGTCATAGAGGTGGAGGGTTTGTATCATACTGGGCCTTGTGAACCACAGTCAGGGCTTCAGATTTTCTTCTGAGATTTATGAGAAGCTCTTGGAGGGTTTTCAGCAGAAGAGTAACATGATCTGGTTTATAATTTAAAAGTGACACTCTGAAAGCTGCAGGGAGAACAGTCTGTACTGGGCCAAGGGTGTGGTGGGGACATCTACTGGGACTCCTGCAATAAACTGGAATAGAGGTGGTAGAAGCCTGGCCAGGCTAGTTGGTGGAACAAGTGGTGAGGAGTGGTCAGATTACATTTAAAAAGTAGAGCCAATGAGAGTTTCTGGTTTTCAGATGTGGCATGGGAAAGTCAGGAATCAAGGATGACTTGATTTAGGAGTACCAGCTTAAAAAAAACAAAACAAAACAAAACAGAAATCCAAATTAGATGCCTCTGCTCCAAAAACAACATTCTTCTTCCTATAAAAAGTGCCCTAAAAGCTTACATAGCCTTGATTCCTATTCAGCTATTCAAATATAGACAGAAAAATCCTATTAAAAATCAGGTCAGTTATGAAGAGCCTGTGCTTGCTCTTGGCAAAGCATTGGCCCAGGGAAACAGTCCAGGGAAACCTTGTTTGGTTCTTCCAAGTGTAGAAACTACACTCACTCTCTTCCCCTCTTAGCATAAGACCTGCCACACACATACACACGAGCCAGTACTTGATGGCATCAGTGTTAAACCTGAGGCATAAAGTGTAACGACTAGTGGGTGTCAGTCAGGTGGGCCTGCAAGGTGTCTCCCATCTGCCCTTACAGATCTACTCATCAACCCTCCCCAGCACTACTAAACAGGCTACACTAACAGGCTTCCTTGCTTTGGCCACCAGCTGGGTTCCACCAACAGGCAGCATAAGGAGACTGAAAAGGAGAGAGGAGAGTGAGGTCAGGTTATTTCCTCAGCTCCCTCCTTGCAGGGTCGCCTGACCTGGCTGGATCCTTTAACCAAAGGGCACAGCTCCATCAGAGATCACAAAGGCTCCCCACTTCCCAGTTCCAGAAGTGCTCCCTGCCCATGCCTCTTCAAGCTAAGGGTGATCACAGCACCTTATTCAAAAAGCCCCTTAGTACCGTGCCATCTCTATACCCTAAGTTCACAAAAATGGTCACTTACTAAACTCCACTCAAATTACCCATTTTTAGAGTGTTATCCATTCCCTGACAGGACCGTATTAAGAAGATTTAGGAGGGTGGCATTAAGTAACAAGAAAAATTTCAAACCACAGGCAGGTCACTCCATTTGAACGAACAGTTATGAGCAGAGAGGGGCTTTCCTGGTAGCTCAGCTGGTTAAGAATCTGCCTGCAATGCAAGAGACCGCAGTTTGATTCCTGGATTGGGAAGATGCCCTGGAGAAGGGATAGGCTACCCACTCCAGTATTCTTGGGTTTCCGTGGGGGCTTAGTCAGTAAACAATCAATCAGCCTGCAATGCAGGGGACCTGGGTTCGATCCCTGGGTCATGAAGATGCCCAGGAGGAGAGCATGGCAACCCACTCCAATATTCTTGCCTACCAGCTTTCTTGTTCTCAGATATGGCAAATACCCTTGCAAAGTAGCACAATTATTTTCTATAGGAATTAACCAAAATGTTCATGGTAACAGGTTGGAGACCAGGTGGCATTATAGATAAATTACAGGGAGATCTACAAGTTCCCTGGAATCACATACAAAATTTTGCTTTTTTCTGAAGAAGTTTGATAGAGTTTTTCAGTTTTCAAATAGATTTATGCCCCTCTAGAAAAATTCAATGCCAACAGATTCCCTGAATTATAAAGAAATGCTCCTGAATTATATATTCACCAACCTTAATTCTTCCCTAGAAATGTTTTGCTAATACAAGAAAGACCGTGATTGCAGGAAAATATCTGGTAGACTACCAGCTACAGTAAATGGACTGCTTACCAAGTACAAAAAATAAAGAGGCACAATACAGTCCACTTTGTTTACAGAACCTGCTGATTCCTTCATATACTTAGTACCCACCCAGTGATTTGAACGTATGTCAGTGTGGCTGAAGAACCATTTCCTGAGTGAAATAAACCAAACACCTCAGAAGAGGTTTCAGCTTGCAGCACTGGTCTTTCTGGGATTAAACTAGAAATTTTAAATTCTACATGAATCCCAGTTAATTTTGCAATCTTGGAACAAAGGCAAAAAGAAATCACCACTCCAGAGTGTAGTGGAAGAATGAACATATGACTAACAGTTTGGGGATTTACACATTTTGTCATAAAGGCAAATTGATGCTCAAGACAACAACAAGGTATATATTCAAGAGTGGACCATCTTAGAAACTTACAGAGAGGACACTGACATATACTTTTTAACTCTTGAATGGTCCTAATATCCTTTATAAGTCTAGAATGTTAGTATCTTAAGTTATTTAAAATAAAAAACTTAAGACATCACACCTGTTCCTGACAAAACATTTCACAATGTAGATATTACTCAAATGCCTCACTTATTTAAAAAAAAGAAAAAAGCAGGTGTTCGCTAAAACATACAGAGTGAACAGAACTTCAGCATGTTGCCACTGTTCTGCTGATGTCTAGTCAAGTTATTACTTGGCACTGAAGAAGGCTGTGGTTAGGGAAAGAACCAGCTTTGGTGTCAGGCAGCCTGGGTTAAACTAGATTTTTATCACCAGAGCACAGCATTAGCTGTCATAAGTTCTGAGTGAATTCACATAAAGGGCTGAAAAAGGGGAATGGTACATGGCAAGCTCTCAATAAATGCTACGTTTTATTCCCAAACCCACTTTTCCAACTTTTTTCTGGCTGGCAGAGACCCGATTCTGTTCGGCTGTAACCCTTTTTTGTGAACACGTGCCCTGAGTTGATGAGCCCACTGCCCTAGTCCATTTGGACTGCTATGAGAAAATACCTGAGGCTGGTGGCTTATAAACAACATTTATTTCTGACGATTCTGGAGGCTGGAGAGTCCAAGATCATGATGCTGGCCAATCCGGGATGGTGGCTGATGAGGGCCCACTTCCCGGTTCACAGAGAGCATCTTCCTGTGGTGTCTTCACATGGTGGGAGAGGCAAGGCTGCTCTCTGGAGTCTCTTTTATAAGGGCACTAGACCCCATTCATGAAGGCTCCTCTCACTCTGACCCAGGCCCCTGCCAAAGGCCCCCACCTCCTAATTACCCTCTCATTGCCCATTAGGTTACAATGTATGAATTTGGGGAGGACACAAATATTCAGTTCCCAACTTCATGATTAGTCAAAGTCAGTCTACTCCAAGATATCCAACAAGCAAGGACCTCTTTTCTTCCTCTGTATATTATTACGTGCATAGTTCCAAAGCATTCATTCACTTACCAACCTTGGACAAACCACTAAACCTCATGGACTATCTCTTCACCCATAAAAAACAACTAACCTTTGCATGGGTCTTATGATTAGAAGTGACAGAGGTATAGAATCTTTTTTCAGGCCGCACTGTGTGGCCTGCAGGATCTTACTTCTCCAACCAGGGATTGAACCTGTGCTCCCTATACTGGTGTGCAGAGCGTTAACCACCAAACCACCAGGGAAATTCAAAAAGAATCTAAAATGAAGCCCAGCAAATAGTGAATGTTCAGTATGTAATGGCTCCTTGGAATATCCCACTTTAATATCGTGAATGAAAAGTTTTAAAGCAATGCATACTAAGTACTTCCTGATAATTCAAATCTTACCAGATTATCCTGCTGCTGCTTCTACTAAGATCTCATTCATCCCCTTTCTATTTTCCTTAGTTAGTTAGTTCACTCGCTCAGTTATGTCCGACTCTTTGCAACCCCACGAATCGCAGCATGCCAGGCCTCCCTGTCCATCACTAACTCCCGGAGTTCACCTTAGATGACCACAGATCTCAACTATTGAGTAGCCTATTCTGCCTTGTTTAATTGATCATCCATTTTCTCTAGTCAATACTTAAACCCAAAACAATTAAAATGAGGGACTTCACTACTCTACTCTAATCAAGTGGTCAGAATAACAGACATCATTGATTCCCAACTCACACTTCCCTTTTAAAGGAAATGTCCAAACTGCAGTCTTTGATGGAATCAACCCTGTGTTCTATACTACAACTGACCTACATTGGGTCATCAGCTTCTCTGCCCAGGGAATCTGGAGTTAGATCACAAAAATGGTGGTGTGTGCTTGAACTAAACTGAAAGAGCAACGAATCTAAGGACCTGCATCGGCGTTAAGGCAAGGCAAGTTGACATGATAGAAAAAGAAAAACCATGAGTAAGTAGATTGACAAGTGTGTGGAGAAAACCAACGTAAATCAGAGAAAGAGAGCAGACAATGGGAGCCCTACAAGAAATGGATATGGCCCAGGCACTCTGGTGTTGCACCCTTCTAAGAAATCCTATAGTTCAGCAAGTTTGTATGTTTCTGTTTCCATGCTTAAAGAACTCAAAGAACAGTAACAGTCTCATCAATATCAGTGTAGAAAGATCTACTTAGAGCCCGGCCTAAAACAGTATTTATACTTTGGCAAAAATAACTGTAAAAATTAATAAACAGAAACTTCAATGAAATAGAGCTGGGAGACCAGAAGGGGGATGTCTCACACGCTGTGATAACTGCAAAGCCCAAAAGGAAGAAGACTGATTCCTCTTCTTTCCTGGCGAGGACTCAGCCAATGAAAAGCCGTGGACTCTTTGCTTACTGTAGCCTCCTACCTCCTCTGTCCCTCTGTATTAAGTGTTCTCCTTCCTGAGCTTGTGGGGATTAGAATGTGGCTCCCCATGGTTGCAGACCCCAAACTGCTCTTCTCTGCAGATCCCGAATAAACCCATCTTTGGTCAAGAAATGTCTGGTAGTCTGTTATAGGTCAACATGCCACACCATTGACTCTTAACAAAGAAGTCCTCTCCCTTATTATAGAACCACCATCAAAAACTCAGATGCTTAGAGGAAACAGGAGAAAGAAGTGGGTTATCAGTACCTTGGGCTTCCCTCATATCTCAGTCGGTAAAGAATCTGCCTGCAATGCAGGAGACCTGGGTTCGATTCCTGGGTTGGGAAAACCCCCTGGAGAAGGAAATGGCAACCCATTCCAGTATTCATGCCTGGAGAATCCCATGGACAGAGGAGCCTGACCATGGGGTCGCAAGAGTCAGACACGACTTAGCGACTAAACTAACTACTACCATCAGTATCTTGTAAGTTTCTACAGCTCCAGTCATGCTTCATTTTCATATTAAATAATGATAAATTTCCTCCTTTATACACACACACACACACACACACACACACACACACACACAGAGCCCTCTCCCATTTTTCCTAACCTATCTCTCGTTTTCCGCTTTCCATAGAGATAAGAGTGCAAGAAAAGAACAACAACTAGAGGTGATGACAAATTTCAAAGGACATTCAGTCTTGCTGGCTGAGACGTAACAGAGAAGAGAAAACGGTCAACTAGAAAGTATGTAATTTCCTACCTGAAGAGAACAGTCATTACTCAGTCTCAATCGTCTGTCACCATACAGGTCCTAACTTTAAATTTTCAAAGGAAGACAAAAACTTAGACTGTTTATCTGAGGTTTCTAGTTTTTAAATGTTGTCAATAAATTTAATTTTCTCCTAAAATGACACAGACTGGTTCACTAGCTGCAAATGTGCAGTACTGTAGAGCTGTTTTTTTTAAAATATAACTTCTGAGATTTTTAGCTTCCCCAGATATGTTTATTTAACATCTATATACGCAAGGCCTATAGTCAGATATTGGGCGAAGCACGACAAAGACCGAAGCTCATTTATTTTCCTCCTCTCATGTTATTTTACATTCAACACGTCATTCCTCAGAGACAACTTAAAACCAACAATATTAACATCTTACTAATTATTAATTAATTCCAAACTAAGCCATTTTCTCTGAAAGGGCAGCAATGGAAACTCTTCAAAGTTAAACGCCTAGGGTGTGATGAAAAATGGTTTACAAATGCTTTGCCACTTCTGTAAATATCACAGTTAGCCTCTGGGTCTTTATGTCTGCAGCTCTTCCAGCCTGGAAGGACTGCCACCTCCAGGAAGCCTTCTTATGTTCTCCCTTATCATCCTGAACTTAGCCCCTCTGGGCTCCCTACACACACTCCTGAAACCATGCTGCTGTTGTTTACCTCCCCATACTTTAAGGATAAAGCCTACACGGAACACAGGATTCCATCTCCAGAAGCATGACTAGATGGGCCATGTGCCTGAATACACAGAACCTGTTCCTTCAGCAGGACAACTGCTTTCTTAGCAGCTACCAGGTACCTTGCAACTAGGGCTCATTTCTTCACTCAGTAATAGTGTGGTGAATAAGTCTCTGCCCTCTCAGTACACACTGCAGTTCAGAGACTGAAACAGTTAAGGATTTGTTAAACAGAAGTGAAAAAATACATGGCTCCTGTTCAGGTCATTACCAGTATAGCTGGGTGGCTTTGGGAGTACCACTGAGTTCCTCTGAGCCTTAGTATCTTCTGCCCAATAAAAATGCAGATAATGCGAACTTTACTAGGTAGTTGTGAGAAGTGAATAAGGAATTCTAAGAAGGGCCAAGCACACAGCATATGCTATAGTTCATAAATATGCTACCAACAAACACCTTTTAAAGAAACCAAAACGCCAAGTGACTTCACAACCGACTGATTTTTAAATCCTTGACAGTTAAGTGAAAGAGGAAATAATTCAATAATTGTGTCAAATTCATACTCTATAGACTACCAAATAGTTGTTTAGTTTTATGAAACTATAATTTCTATCAAGCTCGAGAAAAACCAACAAACACCTCGTAATCCATGCTCTGTAAAGCAAATAGTTCAAGGATTGTCATGTATATTTATCATGGCAAAACAAAAATATGTGAAAAGTCAGGAGACAAATTTTGACTTAGCATTAGGAAAAATATATAAGATTTCCAAATAACCTACGGCTATCCAATAACATACAGTAATAATGCCTGTGCCCCACCACCCCCAAGATGTCCTAACCCCAGAACCTGTGAATATGTTGTTGCATGGCAAGTGGGAATTAAGGTTGAAAAAGAGATCAGAATTGCTAAACACCTGACCTTTTTTCAAAAAAATTTAAATGACTTTGGCATTTTTTAAAATTCATTTATTTTTTTGGCCACACTGCACAGAATGTGGGATCTTAGTTCCCTTACTAGGGATCGAACCCACACCTCGTGCAGTGGAAGCGTAGTCTAAACCACTGGTGAGTGTATGTGTGTAGATGCTAAGTCGCTTCAGTCGTGTCCAACTCTTTGTGACCCTATGGACTGTAGCCCACTAGGCTCCTCTATCCATGGGATTCTCCAGGCAAGAATACTAGAATGGGTTGCCATGACCTCCTCCAGAGGATCTTCCCGACCCAGGGATCGAATCTGTCTTCTGCAGCTCCTGCACTGCAGGTGGATTCTTTGCCTCTGAGCCATGGGGGAAGTCCTTTAACCACTGGCTCACCAGGTAAACACCTGAGGACCACCACTGAACAACTGATCTTGAAATAGGGAAAGAATCCTAGATCACTGAGGCGGGCCCTGTATCCATCAAAGAAGGAGGCACCAGGAAGCTAAGACAGCTTTCCTAGGATTCTTTACAGATGAAGTTCAAGCAGATATCTAGACAAGTTGTTCGCAGTGTGTTGGGGGGTAGGTAAAATTTCATGACGCCTCAAATAAGCACTGTCAAGTTGGGTCTAAGCAAAATCCCTGAAACGGCATGCACATTTTTGAGTATGCAACACTTGCCCCCTTTCTCAGTAGAGAGTTTGAAATATTCAAAGATTCTCAAAAGTATCTGTTTAATAAGAACATTCTTTCTCAGTTATTCCTAAGAGTGAGCTTTTAATGTTCCATGATTTTCTAAGACAGCAAATCTCAAAGTGTAGCCCATCAAACACCAAACGTTGATGTTTTGTACACGAAAATTCACCAAAGGTTGTTTGTAAAATGTAGATTGCTGAGCTCTACCCCAGACAGAATCTCTGGCAGCTGTAGGAAAGTTCATTATTTAACAAACTGGGGGAAGAGAGGACAGGGAATGCTAAAACACAGTTTAAAAAAGCCACTGCTACAAGAGGGATTTTATGAAACATTAAGCTGAAGGAGTTTAATTGTTCCCTTAAATCTTAAAGTCTCAGTGCACTCACCATGCCATTAACTTCATGTAACTTTTTTTTTTTTCCTTGGGCCTCAAGTAGCTCAGAATATGTAGGCAAATGCCTACGCCAAATTTTTTATATTACAATTCATGGTATGGAGGGACTGAATGATCAGCAGGTAATAATTATACATCAGGCTCAGTATGCACTCGCCCCTTTTGTCAAGAAAAATAATGCCTGGCACACTACATTGCAAACTATTACATACTGGGAGAATTGTGTTTTATTTAATGACAACTTTCTATAATAAATTTAAGGAATTTCAACGACTGCCCAGTTCCACAGGGGTTAATTCACAACTCACTGCAGTTGCCCAGCAACAGTGAGACCTGAGAGGAATTCAAGATGAAGCACTATGCTTTGGATAAACAGGCTCTAGGATGGTTCAAAGCACATCTCAGGAAGAATTTAAATAACCCTAGATTCTTACATCTCCCCATCCATAGAAAAACACTAAGATAATAAATATTAAAATCATTAACGACATATCTGTTATGATTGGCGGTAATCTTTGCTAAGGTATACGCTTGACTGCATGCATTTCCTAACCAAAAAGACTCATATGCAATCTGGCTTACCCCCCACCCCCCCTCAACTCCCACCTCTGCAGAGTAGTTCCTCAGGGCTGAGTGGCTGTCTCCCGGGCTATAAAACTCAGTAAGACCTAGAATAAAACTTAAAACTCACAACTCTTTCGTTGTGTCTTTAAGTCGACACCTTCGTAAGATTCCCCTCCTAAATTTTCACTCTTTCAAGCTCATGTTTTGCTTAAAACATTCTTCCGGACCTATGTCTGATGATGTCTAGACATTAACAAATGGGGTCCTTTATCAGTCCTGGCGTAGAGCAATCCCAGGGGCCTCGAAGGTCTCCTAACTGAGACAGGTCAGGAAAATGAATAAAAGCAGCTAACGATGACGTCTGAATGTCAGCAAACTTGGGCAATTAGCCAACTCTAAAGACACCTGAAATATGACTGGGAAGGGGCCTGAGACAGGCCTCAGAACCCAAATTCCAAGGCAAGGTCACGAAGAAGCCAGGCGGCCAGAGATGGAGTCAAGTTCTCCTAGCTTCCAAAAAAACCCTTTGCGGCATGCACTAGACCACGCCAGCAGACCCTCTCCCACAAAAAGGATTAGGGAACGGTGAGCTCCGGGCGCCTCCACACCCAGATGCAGGCCTTCGATCAAAAAGCCCCTGCCCCAGGCCCATTGCTCAGGTACAGAGAAGCTGAGCAAGCCCCGGCCACTCACCCCGCAGCCACTGCGTACTGTGAAACCATCTCCAACTAGCTCCACGGCCGACAGACCACCTAGCAGCCCCCTTAACCAGCTCTGGGCTTCTGCGACTGCCAAAGCCCAAAAGGCAACGCAGCAGGCGCGGGTCACAGCCTAGCCTCCAGGAGGCCGCCATCTTCCCGGCCTTCTCCTGGGCTGCCCTCAGCACAGCCTGATCGCCCAGTCATCAAGGCCCGCCCATACCCCGCCTCCCACCCGGGGACACGCCCCCCTAGAGGCCTGCGCGCCTCTGAGTCGAGTTCTAGCCCCTCCTCCAACCTGGTTGGCCCCGCCTCCCAACCAAGCGGCTGCGCGGTTGGGTCAGAGAGGCCCTCTAAGACCCGCCTTTCATCTTGTCCGCCCCGCCCCCAGGCTGCCCTCAGAGCCGCCTGATTTTAGTTCGGGCCTCGTTGCGTTGGCCCAGGCGAAGCGCCAGGAGCACTCGAGCCGTGCGAAGGTTACCAGGCGCGGGTAGTGCTAGTCCCGGCCATGTCTGGCTCTCACGCTCCAGAGGGAGACTGTTGCTCACGGCAGTGCCGCGTGCAGGTAGGGGCGGGGCCGCCGGTGCCCTCTATTCCCAGGAAGCGAGGCGCCCGCCTGGTGGGGCTTTGCGCCGGACCGGACGCGACCACCGTGCGCCGCCCCTTGCTCCCCGCGTGTGGACCTGAGGCCCCTGCCTACTCGGCGAGCTTTGCTTCCAGCGCTGGGATTTTTCGGCGGCGAGGGCTGGGCACCAAACGTTGAAAAGGGAAAAATAACTGAGGGGGAGCATTGGGCGTCTTTAATGTGTTTTTCAAAACCATTTAACATAAAAGACCTTCGGGGAAACTCGAAGCTCTGGAGTGGAACTGGAGCTAGGACTGTCCTCTGCAGCTGTTTTCCTGCGCTCTTCGTTTGCCGCTCAGTAGGCAGTGGGAAAACGTCCGCGGAGCCAGGTCTTCGGACTGTAGCCAGCACTTTTACTCTGCGCAGTTGCTCTTTGACTGCCTCGGATTAGATTGATTATGGAATGATCTTAAAAAGGGTTTTTCCTTAAACAGAAGAGGAAAATCCACCCTCGGGCTGCGCATACCTTTTATTCTGGAACACCCACGTGCTCAGGGTGATAATTAAGGGCTTGGCCTTGGTTACGGAGGAAATCTAGAGGAATAAACAATTGCAACGTGAGAAGCCTTGCTTAATTAAGAGGCAGAGAGGGAAAGCACCCCCCCCCCCCCGAAACTCGCTCCTTTATTTCTCCTGGGGCTGAAGGGCCCAATTAAAAAGTAGTAACGTGGGTCACAGCCTAGCAGGTTTTATTGGGAAATTCTTGGCAACCACTATTCTTGTGTGAATAAGTAACATAACACAGATTAGCAAAGTCTCTTATTTGTTTTCTTCTTCCCACGTACTACAGTTTGTTTATTCCTCATTTCACTGCCATTTAGAAACTCGCCCCCTGCCTGCTTCTACAAAGATTAGATTAATACCTGCTGGAGTTACTGACTTTCAACACACCCTGAAAGGAGTAGAGAGAGATCAGGAATGAGATACTGTAGGAAAACCTGGCAGAGCAGGCTGTCAGACAGTTGTTTTCAAGAGAACATTTTATAAGTATTAGTTTCTTGCATTTTTCTCCTATCTAGAAAAGCACTAAAATAATTGAAACATCTGTGCCGCGTGACTAGCGTCAACCGGGTGATTAACATCAACCCTTGGCCAAAATGTGGGCTTGATTCCATGTAACTCTCCTTCACTAAAATTATCTACTGACCTCCCTTCTCACCACTTTGGATCAGTTCCTCAGAACTGAGAGGCTGTCTCCCTGCCTATAGTCCTCATTTTGCCCCCAGTTAAACTTAACTTTATGCTAAGCTGAGAAGGATTGAGGGCAGGAGGAGAAGGGGACGACAGAGGATGAGATGGTTGGTGGATGGCATCACCGACTCAATGGACATGGGTTTGGGTAGACTGGCAGTTGATGATGGGGAGGTCTGGTGTGCTGCGGTTCCTGGGGTCGCAAACGCGACTGAGCCGCTGAACTGAACTGAAACTTAACTTTGAGGTTGTGCCTTTTTTTTTTTCTTCAGTCAACATAGCTTTTTAAAAAACTGTCTCTGGGGTATAAATTCCATTAATGCAATGACTGTGTTTTGTTCAGGGCTGAATTCCCAGAAGTGCTTCATGTGTGGTAGACAGGCAAGGAATACTTAAAGCTGGTATCACTATCCACTTAGCAACTCAGCCAACTGAAAACTTAGAATTCCTTGAAGCCTCTTTTTTTTCAGGTTTTCTTACCCAAAGCCTATCCTTTTTAACTCTTTATCTTCCAAATCCATCTCCACCATCACACATTAAAATTTCATTTTGAAACTTTCGCACAGCCTTCTGGTCTGGTCTGGTCTTTTGCTACCTTGGTCATCCTTCAGCCTTTCTTCTGTATTACCGCTATAGAAATGTTTCAAAAACAAGATGTGATCCAGTCATCTTCTACTTAAAATGACTCAGCAGTTAGCAACCATCTGTAACATAAAGTCCAAACCCCAGTGCATGGCATGAAAGACCCTTACAGTCTTGATCCCTACCTGCCTCCATCCTGCAGAACCTAATTCTGGTTGCTGGTGCTTAAGAGTTCTCTCTGACTGAAACACTCTTTCTCCTCTTCACATACCTGCATACTCCGCCACATCCTTTATTAAAACTTAGCTCAGCATCCCTTCCTCTCTGGTCTTTCCCAACTCCTGCTCCCTCCCAGCAGTAGCTTCTACTCGCATAATGCCCTGGACCATCTTGTTTTATACGTTGTTTTGTGATTTTGCAACTTTTACTAGAGTTTGAGCCCTCAAGGGGAAGGATTTCATCTTACTCCTATTTATTTCTATGGAGCCTTCAGTAAAGGTTTGTGAAGTGAATGAATGAGAGGGCTATTCAATAGGTACACAAAAAAGGTACAAAGGGCAGTTGCCATGACACAGAGTTTGAGGAAAGATCACTTCTGCCTGAGAAGATGAAAGAAGGAATCATAGGGGAAGTGGGTATGAAGGCTGATAAGCAAGAATTTGACAGCTAGAGTTGGGATAATTGGAGATCCAGCATGAACAATAACAGTGCAAAGAGAAAAAGATGTATTCTTGGCTGTCAAGATAATGTGTCTTGAGTCATCTATTGCTGCATAGCAAGTATCCCAAAACTTAACACACAATCATTGTCTCACATAGTTTCTGACAATTAGGAATGCAAGAGAATTTAGCTCAGGGTTCTGGCTTAAAGTTTCTCATGAGACGGCAGTCAAGCTGTCAACTAGAGCTGCAGGCATTCAAACCTTGACTGCAGCCGGGATGTGCTTCCGGGCTCACAAAGTTACTGGCAGGCCTCTGTTCCTCCCATTTTATTGGCCCAAGCCTCAGTTCTTCCTTGTATGGCCTGCTGCATAGCTGATACCCTATAACATGGCAGCTGCTGATCCAAAGGAGAGCAGAGAAGATGGAAGCTGTAGTCTTCAGTAACCTGATATCGGAAGTGACAGACTGTCACTTCTCAGTGGGTCTTCACACAGACCAGCCCCATACAATTTTGGAATGGAACTTTACACCAGGATGTGGAAACCAGGAAACTGGGGTCATCATTAAGGGCCATCCTGGAGGTTGATTACTATGTAGGTGGACTAGAACTGAGAGATTTATGTAAAAAAATGAAAATATTTGAAAGTTAAATGGGAGCAAAAAAAGCAGAAGGACTTAATTAACAGACCCAGGACATGGTATCTGAGCATTAAATGATTTGAGGAAGGGAGTTTAAGTGATCAAAGTAGTGTATTAGTACTAAAAATAGAGTGAAGGGTAAGCTGGAGGGAAATGGAGAAGTTGTAGGCAAAGAAGCCAAATAAGGAAAAATTACCTTCATCCTGGCCAAATATGAGTCCATGAGAGCTTTACACTCTACTATTATATTGGACTTCCCTGGTGGCTCAGACGGTAAAGCATCTGTCTACAATGTGGGAGACCTGGGTTCGATCCCTGGGTCGAGAAATCCCTTGGAGAAGGAAATGGCAACCTACTCTAGTACTCTTGCCTAGAAAATCCCATGGATGGAAGAGCCTGGTGTCCATGGGGTCACAAAGAGTTGGACACAACTGAGTAACTTCACTATTATAAAGTAAGAAAAGCTAGGATGATGGAAAAGTGAATTCTACAAAATTAACTGCATTCAATTGAAAGGACTACCTTTTATCCTGACATTATCCTTCCTACTGTTTTTATGTTAAACATGCACTTTCTTTTTTGAAGAATGTGATGATGATTAAATATAACTAACGTTGTAACTTGGCAATCTTATGTCAGTCCCTAAAATTTAAAGAACAACAGCAACGAAAGCTATTGGTCTTGAAATTCAGAAGTCTAGGAATCACTCATCCAGGTTATTAATATAAGGAACTCAATACCCAGAAAGAGTCACTGACTCACATAGGGCAATCAGCTAGAGGATATCAGAGTTAAAGCCAGGCTCCTTGTGTTAATGTGTTCAAGCTCACTCTGTTTGCTGCACAATAGGCCAATGAATTGAGAGACAAGGTGTTGAGGCAAGGAAGAGACTTCAGTTTGGGAGCCGGCAGCCTGAGAAGATGGCATGCTTGCACCTCAAAATAACCATCTTATTGGGGTCTGGATGCCCCAATTTTATAGTTTGGAGAAAAAGAAGCCAGGAGGAACTAAAGTTGAAAGGCAGAATGGAGAGGGAGATGCAGTGGGGAAGTAAAGTGAATGGGTCTTCAGTCTTGCAAAAATCTCCAAGGGAATGTCCAGCCTTCAGAAGGAGTGTGTGAATCTCTTCAGTGAGACGCTTAAACAGTAAGTGAACCGATAACTTCCGGATGTTCAAGCCAGGTTTAGAAAAGGCAGAGGAAGGTGAGATCAAATTGCCAACATCTGTTGGGTCATGGAAAAGGCAAGAGAGTTTCAGAAAAGCATCTACTACTTCTTTATTCACTATGTCAGAGCATTTGACTGGGTGGGTCACAACAAACTGGAAAATTCTTCAAGAGATGGAAATACCAGACAGCCTTACCTGCCTCCTGAGAAATCTGTATGCAAGTTAAGAAGCGACAGTTAGAACCAGACACGAAACAGTGGACTGGCTCCAAATTGGGAAAGGAGTACATCAAGGCTGTATATTGTCACCTTGCTTATTTAACTTATATTTAGAGTACATCATGCAAAATGCTGGGCTGGATGAAGCACAAGCTGGAATCAAGATTGCCAGGAGAAATATCAATAACCTCAGATATGCAGATGACACCACCCTTATGGCAGAAAGCAAAGAGCAACTAAAGAACCTCTTGATGAAAGTGAAGAGGAGAGTGAAAAAGCTGGCTTAAAACTCAATATTCAGAAAACGAAGATCATGGCATCCAGTCCCATCACTTCATGGCAAATAGATGGGGAAACAGTGGAAACAGTGAGAGACTTTATTTTCTTGTGCTCCAAAATCACTGCAGATGGTGACTGCAGCCCATAAATTAAAAGATGTTTGCTCCTTGGAAGAAAAGCTATGACCAACCTAGACAGCATATTAAAAAGCAGACATTACTTTGCCTACAAAGTTCCATCTGGTCAGAGCTATGCTTTTTCCAATAGTCATGTATGGGTGTGAGAGTTGGACCATACAGAAGGCTGAGCACTGAAGAATTGATGTTTCTGAACTGTGGTGTTGGAGAAGACTCTTGAGAGTCTCTTGGACTGCAAGGAGATCCAACCAGTCCATGCTGAAGGAAATCAGTCCTGAATATTCATTGGAAGGACTAATGCTGAAGTTGAAACTCCAATACTTTGGCCACGATGTGAAGAACTGACTCATTTGAAAAGACCCTGATGCTGGGAAAGATTGAAGGCAGGAAAAGAAGGGGATGATAGAGGATGAGATGGTTGGATGGCATCACCAACTCAATGGACATGAGTTTGAGTAAGCTCCAGGAGTTGGTGATGGACAGGGAGGCCTGGCGTGCTGCAGTCAGTGAGGTCGCAAAGAATCAGACACGACTGAGCGACTGAACTGAACTGATAGAGATTCAGCTTAATTGCTCTAGTAGATATTGTCCTGTTTCTCTTTATTATTTATTTGTAAATCCAGGATTCCTGATTATTTCATGTATTTGTGTTTTGAATTCTCTTTTGTACACACAGTTTTACCATCTTTTTGATTCCCTCATTAGTTGATGGGCTAAAATGCCTTTGACAGGTATTCATTTTATGATTGTAAGAGAGTCTCCCCCCGAGGAAAACCCCTGAGAAATACATGCCTCTATTATGCTTAAATTGAAAGAAAAAGTGGAGGAGATTAGAGCCATGGCTGGCTGTGAGCAGGTACCTCAGTGACATTCGAGGATGATTTCCTTAAAATAACCATCATTGTCTGGGCTTGGGTTGGAAAAGAATTTCCAGACATGAGACAGCATGAGGGCTAAATAAAGTTTATTAGAGTGGGAGACGCTCTTAGAACAGCGGGCCAGCTCAAGGGAGAACCGATGTTGAACAGGGTCCTTAGTCCACTTTTATACCCAGGGTACAAGGAGTGGGATAGGGGACTTGCAGGTCATTTGCTGATTGGATTAGGCACTTATACTGGGTGGGGTTAAAAGTAAGGCAAATACCTTCTCCCTATGGGGTGTCGGGGAGACAGGCTATACTGCTCAGGAGGACCTGAAATCCATTAATAGTTAAAACACAGGGGAGGGAAGGATGATAAGGGTCTGGCTTTTCTGTTCCTGCATTCCAAGCCCCTTGATGGTTTTATCTGCTCTTTCGTTCTTGGGTCACAACAATAAATAGATTGAAAAATTGGGGAAATGAAATATTGATTCAAAAACTATTCAGGCCTTAGTTTTTAATATATACAAAACAACCCAGATGGGTGGGGTTGGGAGGGAGGTGAGAGGGGAGTTTAGGACGGAGGGACACATGTACACCCATGGTTGATTCATACAGTATGGCAAAAACCACCACAATATTGTAAAATCATTAGCCTCCAATTAAATAATTTAAAATGTGTGTGTGTGTGTATATATATATATATATATATATATATATAAAATACTGTTAAATGTTGCCCCCTAACTGTATGGAACCTCTACTAAAAGAAGTTGATTGCAACCTACCTTTAGATATATCTTTCAGAACCCTTATTCTAAGTGAAAAATCAGACAATAACAAACAAGATACTATTGACATTCAGGGGAAAGCTAAATACTAACTAAATCTTTTCTTTCTTATCAATTCTTATTAAAATATGTATTCTGGTTTTTACTTTTCTTACCATTCTGGGCAACTTAAATGACTGCATATTTAGTAAATATACCTCTCTTGGTTCCTGCTGCTGATTATTTTTTTGAAATTGTAATTTTGTGGATTTGAATGAAACCTTACTAACAACAGCGGCCTTATCATTGTTACTCCTGTAGCAGAAAGCTGGCTAATGGTTCTGATACCTCAGTACTGGAAAGACAAAAGGGAAAAGGGGGTGGGGGGTGGGGAGCAGGGCTTAAGAACAGTCTATTTCCTATAATGTTTGCAACTTGCTGTGGAAATGGATGGTTTTAAAGATTGAAAACTGCAGGAGTCTTCTCATTGGCTGTATTTTAATATGTAATTAAAACATCATTTATATTCCTAAAAAAAGAAATAGCAAATTATACAAGGCTTCAGTAATTTTAGCTAGATTTAAAAAGGAAAAAATAAGAAAAACCAACATAGCTTTATTAATATTTTAATTCAGAAATTTTTCATTTATTAAAGTGGAAAGGAAATGAACATTGTGACACACATTGTGCTGCCTGCTGTGTCCATTGTTCAGTTCAGTTCAGTCAATCATGTCCGACACTGTGACCCCATGGACTGCAGCACGCCAGGCCTCCCTGTCCATCACCAACTCCCGGAGTTTACTCAAACTCGTCCATAGAGTTGGTGATGACATCCAACCATCTCATCCTCTGTCATTCCCTTCTCATCACACCTTCAATCTTACCTAGCATCAGGGTCTTTTTCCAGTGAGTCAGTTTTCCATATCAGGTGGCCAAAGTATTGGAGTTTCAGCTTCAGCGTCAGTCCTTCCAATGAATATTCAGGCCTGATTTCCTTTAGGATGGACTGGTTGGATCTCCTTGCAGTCCAAGAGACTCTCAAGAGTCTTCTCCAATATCACAGTTCAAAAGCATCAATTCTTTGGTGTTCAGCTTTCTTTATAGTCCAACTCTCACATGACCACTGGAAAAACCATAGCTTTGATAGCTTATGGTGAATGATATCGGATTTGTGATCTCTGAAGAAGATTTAGCTTCGGGACTAGGGACCAGGCTTGATCACTCAAGAGCTTTTGTGTAGCAGAGTTTTATTAAAGTAAGAAAAGGGTCCAAGAAAGCTTCTGACATAGACATCAGAAGGGGGACAGAGAGTGCCCCCCTTGTTAGTGTTAGTGAGGGAATTATATACTTTGATGAGTTGTTCATTTCAGTTCAGTCGCTCAGTTGTGTCCAACTCTTTGCGACCCCATGAATCGCACCATGCCAGGCCTCCCTGTCCATCACCAACTTCTGGAGTTCACTCAGATTGATGTTCATCAAGTCAGTGATGCCATCCAGCCATCTCATCCTCAGTCGTCCCCTTCTCCTCCTGGCCCCAATCCCTCCCAGCATCAAAGTCTTTTTCCAATGAGTCAACTCTTCGCATGAGGTGGCCAAAGTACTGGAGTTTCAGCTTTAGCATCATTTCTTCCAAAGAAATCCCAGGGCTGATCTCCTTCAGAATGGACTGGTTGGATCTCCTTGCAGTCCAAGGGACTCTCAAGAGTCTTCTCCAACACCACACTTCAAAAGCATCAATTCTTCAGTGCTCAGCCTTTTTCACAGTCCAACTCTCACATCCATACATGACTACTGGAAAAACCATAGCCTTGACTAGATGGACCTTAGGCGGCAAAGTAATATCTCTGCTTTTGAATATGCTATCTAGGTTGGTCATAACTTTTATAAATCAAAAGAATGTCTCAAGGTTATAAAGATCTTACTAGACCCACTTCCGTAATTTACATTTTAAGATAACAGGATTAGCCAGAAGGTTTTCAGGAAGGAGAAACTGTCCTCAAGCAGGATACATTGTGGTTATATAATCCCTAGTACAGAGAACTCCTAGAACTCCAGGAGTTGGTGAACAGGGAGGCCTGGCGTGCTGCAATTCATGGGGTCGCAAAGAGTTGGACACGACTGAGCGAATGAACTGAACTGACAGAGTTTAAACTGAGTTGTGAAGTCATCAGTTCCCGGCTTAAAGAAAAAAATTTTTTTTATGTGACTAAGGAATGTAGAGGGGGAAAAAAAAACCCACAAAGTTTGTCCTTTCCTTCTCCTTGAGAATTCCAGACCCCTCTCTCCTTGAGGACCCCTGGATCTTATCAATCTGCCTAGGAATTGACTCTTTCAGTTTTGACCAGATGGACCTTTGTTGGCAAAGTAATGTCTCAGCTTTTTAATATGCTGTCTAGGTTGGTCATAACTTTTCTTGCAAGGACCAAGTGTCTGTTACTTTCATGGCTGCAGTCACCATCTGCAGTGATTTTGGAGCCCCCCAAAATAAAGTCTCTCACTGTTTCCATTGTTTCCCCATCTATTTGCCATGAAGTGATGGGACTGGATGCCATGATCTTCGTTTTTTGAATGTTGAGCTTTAAGCCAACTTTTTCACTCTCCTCTTTCACTTTCATCAAGAGGCTTTTAGTTCCTCTTCACTTTCTGCCATAAGGGTGGTGTCATCTGCATATCTGAGGTTATTGATATTTCTCCTGGCAGTCTTGAATCCAGCTTGTGCTTCACCCAGCCCAGCATTTTGCATGATATACTCTGCATGTAAGTTAAATAAGCAGGATGACAGTATACAGCCTTGATATACTCCTTTCCCTTTTTGGAACCAGTCTGTTCTTCCATGTCTAGTTCTAGCTGTTGCTTCTTGACCTGCATATAGATTTCTCAAGAGGCAGGTCAGGTGGTCTGGTATTTCCATCTCTTTAAGAATTTTCCATAGTTTGTTGTGCTCTATGCAGTCAAAGGCTTTGGCGTAGTCAATAAAGCAGAAGTAGATGTTTTTCTGGAACTCCCTTGCTTTTTCTATGATCCAGCAGATGTTGGCAATTTGATCTTGTGTTCCTCTGGCTTTTCTAAATCCAGCTTGAACATCTGGAAGTTTACGGTTCATGTACTGTTGAAGCCTGGTTTGGAGAATTTTGAACATTACTTTGCTAGCATGTGAGATGAGTGCAATTGTGTGGTAGTTTGAACAGTGTTTGGCATTGTCTTTCTTTGGGATTGGATATATCCATTATATGTCATTTTAATCCTCAGCATGTTCTCATTTAATGGATGAGTAAACTGAGGCCTGGGCTTCCCTGGTGGCTCAGTGGTAAAAAATCCATCTGCCAATGCAGGAGACACCAGTTTGATCTCTGTGTAGGGACGATCCCCTAGAGAAGGAAATGGCAACCTACTCCAGTACTCTTGCCTGGAGAATCCCATGGACAGAGGAGCCCGGTGGGCTACAGTGCATGGGGTCACCAAAGAGCCAGACATGACTGAGCAACTAAACAACAACAAAACTGAGGCCCCGGGTCATGTAAGCAATTAACCCCGAAGCCTGTGCTGAATCAGAACTTTAAAAAACGTCAGCTTTCCCATATCCTTAATTTTATATTCTTAAGTCTGCTCCATCAAATTATCACTAGCAATACTTACCTAAAATAAAATAGTATGTATAATATTAACAGTGAATATGGGAAAATACCATAATTTCAAATACCCATATAAGTAGCTAAAAATGTAGTCTGTTCAATAATAACCCCTCTTTGGACTCAAAGATGTTCTTTCCCCTTTTCCCAGTGCTGAGATTTCTATAGGCAGATATGCTAACTGTGCTTTGCTGCACAGTGCGTCTATTTCTTGTTCACTTTAATCTGGAGAGTATAGTCCCTTGGGGTCCCATGTGTATGCTGGGATTTTTTATTGGATGCCCCGTTTGGAGCATACCTGAGGTTTTATCTTGTGCTTCTAGTGACTTGCATAGCTATCAAAATTGAAGCACTTAGGTCACCAGAGTTTTGCAGATGCTTTCAAGGAAGTTATAGGAGCTCACTTCCCTCCCAGGTAGACTCACTCTTTTCTTCAGTGGCCCCTGTGAAACCTTATTTTCCAGCCAGCTAAGCAATATATTTTGAAATGTTTTTTAAAATAATTCAGCTGTTTTAGTTGTTTTCAAGGTAAGGGTTGTAAATCATTACTGCCAAAATGGAATTCATGGTATTTCTTTATTATTGTTTTTGTTTGCATGCATTTTAGCTTTACCAAAAGGGGGGAAATGCTTTATTTTCTTTTTCTAAACAAATAATCACCAGACATATATAAAAGTGGGGCTTTTATTTCAGCTAGATTTATTGTACTGATAATTTCACCAGCTGTATAAATGTGGGATCATCATGTTGTACATCTGAAGCATAATGTTATATGTCAATTATATCTCATATATTACTTCTATAACATCTTAAACAGTAAGATGTTATCCCAAATATCTTCATAGAATGGGGCCTAGAAAATATTAATTATGATTGCTTCTGTGTGCTTTTTATGTCATTTTCTTGACTTATATTCCATAATGAGTATACATGGATTTTGTAATAATAGAAAACAGTATAATTACTATGGAAAAAGGACATTTTTTTTTAGGAAAAAAAAAAGATTGAACCAAGACAGAGAAGATGAAAAAATAACTATCATAGTATATATCATGTACATCATGCCTTAATGAGGTGTTTTAAATACGATGTTTTGTTTAAAGAAATCTTCTGGGTAGACTGAAGTGTGCCTCTTTCAGCACTAGATTTTATTTTACTTCAACCATTTCAGTAAGACACTTTGCAATATAATATGGTATTTCCCCACCTCATTGTTATAACTTGTTCCATAGTATTGGACTATGTGGCCCTTAACTGAATGATTCTAGGTGGCCAAACAATATGGCAGATCCACTTTCCAAACATTAAAAACAAAGTATATTTTGTAATAATTTTCTCTCTCACAGTATCCTCTCTATGGTAGATTTTCTTAAACTTCCTTAAATTGTTTTTTTTACTAGAGATATCTAGTATATATTATCAGAGAAGGCAATGGCACCCCACTCCGGTACTCTTGCCTGGAAAATCCCATGGACAGATGAGCCTGGTGGGCTGCAGTCCATGGGTTCGCTAAGAGTCAGACACGACTGAGCGACTTCACTTTCACTTTTCCCTTTAATGCATTGGAGAAGGAAATGGCATCCCACTCCCGTGTTCTTGCCTGGAGAATCCCAGGGATGGGGGAGCCTGGTGGGCTGCCAGATATGGGGTTGCACAAAGTCAGACACGACTGAAGTGACTTAGCAGTAGCAGCAGCAGTATATATTATAGTAAGTATATATTATATAGTATATACTATAGTAAGTATGTAAGTATATATTATATATATTATAGTAAGATATCAAGTAACTTACTATAATAGTTACTTGATAAAATAATGTCTATTTAGAAATCATTATCTTCTTTTTAAGGACAAGGAACATCCAAGATACCTGATCCCAGAGCTTTGCAAGCAGTTCTACCATTTGGGCTGGGTCACTGGGACTGGAGGAGGAATTAGCTTGAAGCATGGGTAAGTTTCTGGCTGATTCTCCATATAAGTAGACCACCAAGAGCCTAACATGTATTATGTCAAAGAACAGCTGATGATCAGTTTCTCAGTTTCTAAATAGAGAAATAGGTGTTTGCATAACTGAATGGAGTAAGTGTTCTCTAGATGTTGCATATATAATAAATACCTGTGGACTTAAGAACCACAATTTGTAATCCAGATAATTTGGTCCCAGTGTTTGGAGTACCAAAGTTAACTAACATGCTGCTGGATATGTTCGTGTCTGGAACTATAAAGGATCCCTTCTGGGTAGACAGGATTTGTTACAAAGGTTCAGATACATATTTCAGAGTCACTTAGATACAGATTGTTAACCATCCAAAAATCCTAAAAATTACATTTTGAGTAAAAAATAGCAATATGCCTTTCCAACTACATGTATCGTTATTAATGGACTTAATACCTGCGGGTCCATGGTGCTCACAGGACAAAACAAAGAGGTATTTGACTTGAAGTAGAAGGAATAAATAGTATTTAATTGTTCATTAGATTTATTCAGTGTCATTCCTTTAAGAGGATGAAAAAATAAGTAACTTACTTACAATGAAAATAAAGGTTGTAGAATCTCATTCCCTTAATTGTTTCTGGGACAGGATTAATATTTTTCCTCCTGAAATGTTTTAGGAATATTAATTGTCTGGAGGCTGAATATTAAATTGAGTAACTTGATTTATTTCTTTATCCTAATTCACTTTCTTTAACAAAATTGGACTACTACAATATTTATATGATATTGAATATATAGAGTAACACCTCCAAGGAGGCTGCATTGTTTGGAAAAGAATGGAATGTAAAATGTAATCAGTAAACTTTCTTTTTTTTTTTTTTTTGGCTTCACAACATGCAATTATCTTAGTTCCCCAACTAGGAATTGAAGTCTGGCCCCTTGCGTTGGAAGCATGCCTTCCTAATCACTGAACCACCAGGGGAATTTCTATAATCAGAACATTTTGGACTAAAGGGACTTTGTGGCATCCCACAAGATGATGCCATTGAAACTTCATCTGCTTCAAATTACCAAGAAACTCATAAAATATAATTAAACTGTGGGAAATGGCAGGAGAGGCCTTACTCAACAGCTGTCAGAGTTCATATGTAGGGAGGCTCTTGGTCTGCAAAGGTCCTGTTCCACGTAGTACGTGGTACCTCCATTACATGGGTCCTCCTACCATCAACCCAGTGCTAATGTGTCAATCGGTATTTCACAGGTTTTCAGAGTATTTTGCCAAAACTTTCAAGTTGACCTGTTCACAACAACGTCCTAGAACAACATCTGTTGTTATTATAATTGTTTCATTTTTTCATTTAGGAGTTGAGTCCTAGTAATTTTGTTTTTGAGCTGTATTATTTATAATAAATCATATTCTAAACCTTGCCTTTAGTAACCTGCTTTTTAATTGCATTGTCAGAAATACTAGTTTGTGCATGTATGAATAAGGGCTTCCCAGGTGGGCACAGTGGTGAAGAATCCACTTGCCAATGCATGAGACTCAGGTTCGATCCCTGGGTCGAGAAGATCCCCTGGAGTAGGAAATGGCAACCCACTCCAGTATTTCTTGCCTGAAGATTCCATAGACAGAAGAGCCTGGCAGATTGCATTCCACAAATTCCATGGACAGAGGAGCCTGGCAGCCTACAGTCCATGGGGCCACAAAGAGGTGGACGTGACTAAGTGCACACACACAAAGAGGCAGTGCAGTGGTAAAAAAAAAAATCCGCCTGCCAATTCAGGAGACACAGTAGATATGGGTTAGATCCCTGGATCAGGAAGATCCCCACTAATAGGAAATGGCAACCCATTCCAGTATTCTTTCCTGGAAAATTTCATGGACAGAGGAGCTTGGTGGGCTACAGTCCATGGGGTCACAAAGAGTCAGACACAACACGTACACACACATACATATGTAAGAAACAGAGCTTTCTACCTAACTGAATTAAAATAACTTTTTCCAATTGGCTCTTTTAAAAAAAAATAGCAAAATTAAAAATAGAATGTAAGCAAGGGGCCATTGCAGATCTCAGGAAGAAATATTTTCATCATAAAGATATAAGAGACTGTAATTAAAATGTAGAACCATTCTCTAAAATTGTGTATGGTTATGCTAAAGCCCTGAGGGGCACATTTTAAAATTAATTGACTTTGTAGCATTACAGTCAATTTGTGGGGACGTTGCATTGTATTTGTAAAATGTCTGTTATTAGATTCTTAATTGGTGAGGAGCGCCGCCTAGAGGTCACAGGTGAAAACAGCCACGATTGTATGTCACTGCATTTGGGATCTTACTAAATTTGTGCTTCATAGAGTAAAATGGGTAATTTGTAGTAAAATGTTGAATTTTCTCCCTAATATTTAAAAGACTTTGTAGACCCATATCAATAATTTTATCAATGGTATTAATATTCTCATGTTAATGAAAGTTTTTTTCTGATGCTTCAGAGCAGATATATTTGGCATGAAGGACAAACCCAATAGATTATGTTTCCACAGTAAGTGTGGCCGTAAGCCTTTGGAGAAAATGAAATTATTTACATTTCCAAGGTTTGGCTGCTATCAGTCCAATTTATATGCTCCTGACGTGTGGTACCAAACAAGAGAAGACAGCTAAAGACACAGGAGTGTTAAATCAGAAGGAAGAAATGGAGGACCAAGAAAATAACAATAGTCACGGCTATTCCAGGATACTTAGCAGCCGTTGTGTTTAGGTTGGGCTCCTGCCTTTCACATTTAACATTTCCTATTTTCACAGCATGATGTTTTTATGTGTCAGAAACACTAATCCTGTTGTATGATACTAAAATTAAAATTAATTGTCCCATATTGTAGACAAGATAATTGAAGCATAGTAAGATTTAAAGGATTTTTTTAAGTAAATACGAGTAGAAGCAGTACATGTACATGCATTATGAACCCTTGCGGTTTGTCCCCCTGCTCACCACAGAGTGAAAGAGCAGAGAGTGTGGAGAAAATAAATTCCCAAACGTAGTACCTGGAAACTCAACATGTTTTCTGTTTGTGGCTTACAGTCCCAAGAAATACTTTACTTTTAGTCTTTAGCATTTGTCCTTCCCAAAATAAAAGCTCTATCATCTCTGTATTTTTATCCAGATATCTCCTTCCTTGTAGGTGTAAATATATTTTTTTCTAAAATCTATTAGCTAATCGTTTAATCAAAATTGACCAAAATCTAAACTGATTTCTATTTTACAAAAGTAGTAATAAAAACAGATTTAGCATACCAGGGAATTCCCTGGCGGTCCAGTGGTTAGGATTCCATGCTTTCACTGCTGCTGCTGCTGCTGCTAAGTCACTTCAGTCGTGTCCGACTCCTAGCGACCCCATAGACAGCAGCTCACCAGGCTCCCCCGTCCCTAGGATTCTCCAGGCAAGAACACTGGAGTGGGTTACCATTTCACTACTGAGGGCTTATTTACAGCAGACTGTTGGGAACTTTATCTGGGTCTTTTCCCAGGGCTGCATAAATATCTTCCCGCATGAGAAGACCTACAAGTCCACTTACCAGCAGAGGTGATTAGACTATGTACCACACATGATTCCAGAGTCTCTTTCATGTTCTTCATGTTACATGAGGACAAAAGATTTGGATCTCTGGTATTTATAAGGGGTCCTTTTTGACAGTACGATCCCTGTGCATTGCCACTGGTTCCAGAGGAGTGCCACTCTATGATTTTCTTAGGCAACAAAGTTCTAAAGCAGTGACTACTTTGTGAAAATGAATGCTTGAACAAAGCTTACTGTGCTTTGGATTTCACTCCCTTTATCAGGCGTTTTGGGCTTCCCTGGTGACTCAGATAGTAAAGAGTTAGCCTGCAATGCTAAAGACCTGGATTTGATCCCTGGGTTGAGAAGAGTCCCCTGGAGAAGGGAATGGCTACCCACTCCAGTATTCTTGTCTGGAGAATTACATGGACAGAGGAGCCTGGTGGGCTACGGTTTTGTGGGATCACAAAGAGTCGGACACGACTGATCAACTAACACTTTCACTTTCATATCCAGCATTTATTTTCTAGACCTTAATTTATGAGTAGACCTTAAAGCAACTTCCTTACATTTTGTCAATTCTAAGTCTATAGGTTTATTTGTAACCCCTACTTTGGCAGCTTGATGCAATATAGCCAGTCATCCTCATTTTCTGTGGGAAAGGGTTGATATTTTTTTAACTCTATTTTATATTGGAGTATAGCCAATTGACAATGTTGTAATAGTTTCAGGTGGACAGCAGATAGGCTCATCCATAAGTATACATGTATCCATTCTCCTTCAAACTCCCCTCCCCTCCAGGCTGCCACATAGCGTTGAGCAGAGATCCATGTGCTATACAGTAGGTTCTTGTCGGTTATCCATTTCAAATACAGTAGTGTGTACATGTCCAAACTCTCTAACTATCCTTTCCCTCATCCTTACCCCCAGCAACCATAAGTTCATTCTCTTAAGTCTGTGAGTCTCTTTTGTGTGTTCATGCTAAGTTGCTTCAGTCCTGTCCGATCCTTTGCAACCCTGTGGGCTGTAGCCCGCCAGGCTCCTCTCTCCATGCGATTCTGTAGGTAAGAATACTGGAGTGGGTTGCCATGCCCTCCTCCAGGGGATCTTCCCTACCCAGGGGTTGAACCCATGTCTCATACATCTCCTGCATTGGCAGGCAGGTTGTTTACCACTAGCGTCACCTAGGAAGCCCTGGGCGTCTCCTTCAGAAACAGTTAATATTGATTTAGTGCCCCTAGTCCATGCCTCAGTGGCGGAAGCTAGAGCATGCAGGTGCTGATATTTCCTTCATTTGCATTATGTGGCAGCTCTTCAACACCCTCTGGCAGCAACTGAAACTGACACATGAGCCAGAGGATCTTTGTTGAGGGTGGAGAGAATTTAGAGATTTTGAAATTAATTTCCAAATCAAATTTGAAAGCACCTTGTGGTAATGCTGTAGCATCCTCCCTTAGCACAGGTGTTGTATAACAGAGATCTCCAGATGTAACCATGCCTTTTACATTTTTAACTTTCTGCAATTTTTTAGCTTTGTTACCATGTATTTTCACGAGATAGAAGTGTTTTTCAACTAGGAAGCATACTGTTCCACCCAAAAAAGTAGCCCAGAGTTAAAGCTGTAATTTAACCAGCCATCCAGCAGAGGTCTCTGAACTTCATGTTTTGTAATAAGAGCATTTCAAACAAAATGAAACCCGATTCCTTGCAAGACTTTGAGTGAGCATGTTTTCCTCTGATTGGATTTTAGAATTACTGTGTTCCATGTCTAGCAAGATCAACTCTGCTTATTGACGCTTAAAGATGCTAACGACTTGTGTTTTCAGATTTGTATTTATCCTAACTAGATGAAAGTCTGGTTACCATTAATTTTGCACCATAAAAAGAAATAAAGAACTTTATATGAAAATGTAGAAGACAGAAGGAACTATCAACATTTCACTGTGTCACCAGCATTATAAAGACATTAAAGTAGCTTGCTGTTCTTTCTTGCTGTTCTTTCTCTACAACCTGTTCCATTAATTGAATAAAGCTGCTATTTGTATGACTTGATTTATAAAGATGATTAATGATTGGACTTCAAGGATACACTTTTCTTTTTTGCAAAAGCAGAACAATAGAGTTAAATAAATACCAATTTCTATATTTTGTATCACCAGCAATGAAATCTACATTGCTCCTTCAGGAGTGCAAAAGGAACGGATACAGGTATGGTAAAGGGATCCTTCTTAAACCTAAATGTCTGCTCTTCTCTACCTGATTATTGTTTTGTGAAATGGAATTAATATTAAAAGAAATGTTAGTTTTGAAGGGAAATTATATTGTGATAATTTAAATAACTAATCAACAAACATTTGTTAAGTAACTACTAAATTTTTTTAAGGTGGTAATGATCCTGCATATCACCAGGTGTTCTAAACTTTCTTTCTGCCTCTACAGGGCAAAAGTGAATAGTACAGTCTTAAATCATAATAAAAGATGATTATAACTGCAGCATTATAACACCATCTTTGTCGGCTAATAGGTTAATCAGATTGGACCAAATGGACCAAATTGACTCATATTTAATAATGGCAAATATCTTCCAAAGTTATAAAACTTTGTTTCAAAATTTTGAGAGGACCCCTTCTGTATTAACGCTAGAATAATACCCAGAATAGAGTTAAAACAAGTACATACTTAATTCTCTCTAAGGCATAATGCTTCATTAATAAAGAATTTATATGGTAGTTTACAATAAACCCTGGCAAATGAAAGTTACAAGTCAGAAATATGCATGTGTTAGTAGGAGAAACCTGTGGATCTACATAATTCCTTAGAACTTAAAAAATAATGTGCCTCGTCGAGATTAGCATTTCTGAGTACCAGGTAAGATTCTCAAGGAATAAGAAAATTTTATTCTCTGTTTTTCCTCTTATATTATGAAATATGAAAAAAATTATAATACCCATCCTAAAATAGTGATTATATAGTCTCTCTGAAATATAGTTGTGAAATTACATGGCAAAACTGAGAAATTAATGAAATAACCTTATACTTGCATATTCAATTTTCCATATCAATTTTTTTCTTCAAATTCTAAAGGTGGATTTTTTTAACTCTTGAGATTATTTTGGTTAGTAGAAAACATTTTTTTATTTCTCAAAATGGTTATATATTTTTGAGTGAGAAACTATATAAATATTTAAAATGAGTTGCACATATATTATGGAGAAAGCAATGGCACCCCACTCCAGTACTCTTTCCTGGAAAATCCCATGGACGGAGGAGCCTTGGTAGGCTGCAGTCCATGGGGTTGCAAAGAGTTGGACACGACTGGGCGACTTCACTTTCACTTTTCACTTTCATGCCTTGGAGAAGGCAATGGCAACCCACTCCAGTGTTCTTGCCTGGAGAATCCCAGGGACGGGGGAGCCTGGTGGGCTGCCGTCTTTGAGGTCGCACAGAGTCAGACATGACTGAAGCGACTTAGTAGCAGCAGCAGCAGCACACATATATTAGCACTGTATGTATATACTATAGACAAGAAAAAAGACATTTCTCATTGATATTTATGAACCTTTTCTTTTTCCTTCTCTAAATAGCCTGAAGACATGTTTGTTTGTGACATCAATGAAAAGGACATAAGCGGACCTCCACCATCTAAGAATCTTAAGAAAAGCCAGTGTACTCCTCTTTTCATGAATGCTTACACAATGAGAGGTCGGTAGAAAATGTGCTCAGCATAACGAATATTTGCAGAGTAGGCTCCCCTAAATGGGCTCTCCTGTTTGGCTCAGTGATAAAGAATCCTCCTGCTTATGCAGGAGATACAAGTTCAATCCATGGGTAGGGAAGATCCCCTGGAGAGGGAAATGGCAACCCACTCCAGTATTCTTCCCTGGAAAATCCCATGGACTATAGTCCTGGCAGGCTATACTCCATGGGACTGTAAAAGAGTCAGACATGACTCAGTGGCTAAACAATAAAACTCCCCCCTAAATAATGGCAATTATTGTTGTAATTCATATTTCTTAAATGCCTGCTATGTGCAAGAATTATAAACGTGTTCACTGATTTAGTCCTCACATCGTCTCTGTGGAAGGTCCATTAGTACTTCAGTTTATACATGAAAGGACAGAGGCTGTGGGAAGGTTTTCCCCAAATAAACAGCTAGTGAGTATTGGGGGGGCCAGAATTACAATGTAGATGAGTATGACTCCACTAGATTGTCAGATTAACCAACTAACTATTATATATACAATCCAATTCCTACTCTTAGTTTAGAGCTATACCTCTGCAAATTTGTAGTAGAAATTAATCAAACTGCAAAGGAGGGAAAATCATGGTCTTTTATTCACTTCAGTGGGAGTGGTCCTCTCTTTTCTGAAAAATTTACTATATGACATTTTATTATTAATAAACATTTTATTACTAATTCCCAGAAATTGTGGTAGAAAACTAACCTAGAAAGATTGAACCTAAAGGACAATGTAAAAATAAGAAAGTATAACTGAAGTACTGACTTAGCCATTGCAATGAAGTCATAAAGACCATGCTTTAGTATAGCCCCTGAATGAAATCAGTACACAGTGAATAATCATGCTATGTTCTGTTCCCAGACATTACCAGCTACTATTGACAGGATGAAACTTCAACAGCAGATTCTGCCAGCCTGGAGAATCTTTCCTAGCAAAAAAAGCTAAATAAACTTCCAGTTGCAAAAATAGCCATTACTGAGTTTTATAGTATACAAATTCTTTTTTAGGTAAACCCATTGCATCTATATCTTAAAATCCCAATCATTCCTTATGTCACCAAGATGTGGCCTACACCATAAAGCCTATCTTGATCAAGGGTCAGACTGACCTGGGTTCAAATCCCAAGTTTTCAGCTACTGTTAGAGTTGGACAGTGTAGTTAAATAACTGTGAATAAGTTATTTAACAGTCTCTGAGCCTTGACCATTAAATGGGAGAGATGGTTGTTGTGATGATATAAAGAGAAAACATCTTTAAAGGAGACATAGGAATCCCTAATTGAGTGGTCATAGTATTGTGATAATGATCTCTATTATTATAATAGCTGTACTTTAGACCATCTAAAACATGTTTTTGAGCATATATGAAGTATTGTGCACATTGTCCACTTGCTGGATAAAGTTTAATGTTTCTTCTTTTTTCTTTCTGACTCTTCTCTTTCCTACCTCCCTTCCTCCTCTCCTACCCACTGCCAACGTTTTATTCGATGCCAAAAAAAACAAGTCTATAACCATATATAAATATATGTGTGTGTATGTGTGTATATGTGTGTGTATATATATATATAAACTCTTTAAAAAGCATAATTTACTTTTCACTGAGCATGTGACTGTATTCTTCCCCCCACCGCACCCCAGAAGCAGGCGCTGTGATCCATACCCATTCTAAAGCCGCTGTCATGGCCACCCTTGTCTTCCCAGGAAAGGAGTTTAAAATTACACATCAAGAGATGATCAAAGGAATAAAGAAATGTACCTCGGGAGGGTATTACAGGTATTTCTGCCCCCCCCCCTCTTTTTTTGTGTGCTTAAATAATTTGAACAGTATTTCTCCTTCTTGTGATAAACGGGATCCTGATATTTTTATGTATTTAATATGATGTTATTACCCTACTTAATATTATACTTCCAGATCTATTCTCAGTGACACCAATTAGATGCCTCCCTTCCTTCTCCCCATTCCCAACCCAGCCTTGGTAAATTATTGCCAACGTGAATAACGAAATGTTTGTTGGAGTGAAAAGAAAAGGACTGGGCTGAGATTTCTGTAGAGATGGAAAGACTGTGTTCCTCTATTGAAACAACCCGAGAATAAGCGCTCCTCACCTTCACTTTGTCTTCAGGAAGTTTCAGCTCTGACTAAAGTTTATGCTTCGCTTGGATTTCATGTAGTATTTCTGTAAAATTTTCATTTAAAAAAATTTTATAATTATTTTAATGTAGATCTCTATATGCTTATATTTTTCAGTGTGGAAAGGGGCATAGATAATATAGAACAGAGGCCCTTCAGACAAAATCAGCTAAATCTACCAGCCCACAAAAATGTGGCCATTATTCACCAATCTAGAATATAGTGACACAAAGAAATATGTTCCTGGGACTCAGGGACAGGCTCAGCATTTCATCTAAATGTTTGGGCATTCTTGTTCCTGAACCTTCACCCTTCTTAATTTCCTAAAGGGGCTGAATCCACTTTGGCTTGTTGAGAAGAAAAGGGTGCCAGTTTCACTTAAGTGTTCTTACGCCAGTATGTTACTGTTACTGCACGTAATAGACAGTACGTGTTTAAACTAGTGTGCTGAGAAGTTCATTTGACTTGATTTTACTTAATATTTATTGTGTGCCTAAAGCATTCCTCAGCACTGAGAAACACCTACTTACAGAAGTTAAATATTTAAATTATGAAAGTGTACATAGTAAAGCATAGCCGCGTACTACCTTTTCCACGTCTGGGTCTTGAAGGTGAGGCATTTGTGTGTTACCAATTTCATCGGCATTTGATTGCTTCAGTGAAGAAATAAAAATAGGTCAGAAGAACATGTGAAACGGTAGGCTTAGGAGCAAAGCCCAGCAGAAAGTCTTTGGAATTTGTGGAAAAAAGAATGACGTGAATGCAAAGATGCCATTTGTTATGCATCACAGTGTATATACTTTTTATATATTATGTTGAATGTTTCAGAACTTAAAGAGTACAAAGTTTTTTGAGATGTTTTTGCAGTTCTGTTTGAGCCTGGCTGGCTGGGAAATCAGTAACAGGGTCATTATCACAGCTCCTGGGCAGTGGTACTTAATCAGGTTTTGGGTAGAATCCTAAGTATCCAGTCAAAAGAAGGGGCAAAAAAAGGTGGATGAAGTCGGAAAAAGGATGGAGTTTTTACATTTTCTACTCTACTTTTTAAAAATTTTAAGTGCATCTTAAAAATAATGATAACTTTCAAATGCCTAATTCTTATTGGTGAGGTAACCATGTTAAATGTAACTGTCCTCCCTTTTGAAGGCAAATGCCTGTGGAAGGGTGAAAAGAACGCTGTTTAGTTGGAGGACTACCCCTGGCTCTGCTCCTGTAAAAGGAGGAGATCGGACTGGATTAGCTTTCAGGTCTTCTTTTACTGTGGAATTATTTTGCACCTGGAGCTATTTCTGACTGTTTGGTGTATGGTAGAGAAAAATATAAGTTTGTGGTTTTCATGGCCAATACTAGGAAAGACTTGGGACTAGCAATTTTTCCTTCCATGTTTAAGGATATTTTATAATTACCTCTGTTTTACTTAAGTGAAATAATGGGCAACCTCGTTCAGTTAATGGTAATGATTGGCCAAGTTCTTTATCACATGACTGCTATTTATTCTGTACCTTCCCTAAAGTAGTAATTTCTGATAGTTTATTGATAGAACTTATTTTGGTTAACTGTAGCCATTACAAAGGAGGTGAAAAAGCAGATGATACATTAACAAGGCAAGAGAAGTTCATGTTACAAGGAAAATATGTCGGAGTTTTGATTGGTTGTAAATGACCTCAGAAATAGTGGTAACTTTACCAGTGACAAATTACTTCTTGAGTATTATTACAGAAACAAAAAATGAAAAATGCGTATTTTGATTTCATCACATGTACTTAGTAAAAATAAGGTAAAAATAAGTTCTAACATCACAGATGTGAGAACGTTCTAAAAATGTTATCATACCCTTAATGGTTCACTCAAAAGGTTTTTGCTATCCCAGGACCATAAACCACACATGTATTTATTTGCCTATCCAAGACACTTTCAGGTCCTGCAGAGATAGAATAAAATGGTTGCGAACTGTTGGGAAATTCCTGCTTTAAGTAGTTCAGTTGTTAATCCTTCCTGTGTTCAAAACACTATGATTCTCTGTGCTTCATGGAAATACTTGTATGATCTTGATTATTTCTTTGTTAGGTTTTGGTGTCCTGTACAAATTTCTGCCACTTCTACTTAAGATTAGAACAATGCCTGCCAGATTCCCAAGGCGTCTTTTGATATAGTTGTTCATGCAGGATACACAGACTGACATGCAACATCTTGTTCATAATTTGGAGTGGCTTCTCGGATGTAAAGAGAATGTCTAGCTTATTATTTGAAAAAGTGACCAGTTTTATATATGAATACGTTTGTTTTAAAAAGGAGCATGTTTTGTCTTACAGATACGATGATATGTTAGTAGTACCTATTATTGAAAACACACCTGAGGAGAAAGACCTCAAAGAGCGCATGGCTCGGGCAATGAATGATTACCCAGACTCCTGTGCAGTGCTAGTCAGACGGCATGGAGTCTACGTCTGGGGCGAGACATGGGAGAAGGCTAAAACCATGTAAGTGTAAACCAAGGAACGTCAGGGCCAGTCACCCTTTAGTTGGAGGACTACCCCTGGCTCTGCTCCTGTGAAAGAGTAGACCGGACTGCATTAGCTTTCAGGTCTTCTTTTACTGGTATGACTTTTTTTGGTGTGTCACTGGTCAAATTGGTTTAATCTGACTTTAAACCAACTTCACAGTTTATCATTATTATTTCTAGACATTTTCTTTGTATTATATATTCTTTTGTTAAGACATAATTTTCAGGCCTCCTGGTTTTTGGCAAGTTACTGTGCCCTCTGATATAAAGAAGGAGCAACAGCTCTTGTTCTCTCAGTTGAGGGCTAGGATGATTTGCTACATTTATTTACGAAAATGGCACATAATAAAAAATTTAAATTTAGGTAAGTAGTATATTTTAAACTCTTTTATTTCCTGAGAAGTGTATGGTATGGTGGCATGATACGGTGTGATTCCTTTTTTTAATAATGTTAGAGACAAAATAAGAAACCCTTTGCATAGAATTGAGGGGGGTGAAATTACTAGGAACAGGGTTCATGTGATGCAGAGGAAAAATGTGATTATTAGAAGTGGAGAACTCTGACTAAACGCTTTTAATGCTTTTTGCTTTTTATTTTTTTAAACAGGTGTGAGTGTTATGACTATTTGTTTGATGTTGCTGTATCAATGAAGCAAGTAGGGCTGGACCCAGCACAGCTTCCCGCTGGAGAAAATGGAATTGTATAAGTAAATGGAAATTTACTGTATAGAGAGATAAAGGAAAGAGGAAAGTGAAGTCGCTCAGTTGTGTCCGACTCTTTGCGACCCCATGGACTGTAGCCTATGAAGCTCCTCTGTCCATGGGATTTTCCAGGCAATAGTACTGGAGTGGATTGCCATTTCCTTCTCCAGGGGATCTTCCCAACCCAGGGATCGAACCCAGGTCTCCCGCATTGTAGACAGACGCTTTATCATCTGAGCCATAGAGAGATAAAGCTTATCTTAATTATTACATAAATGACATGACCTTTTCTAAATGAATTGAAAATGTCCATGAAGATATTGATTTGTCACTAAACAATGCAGATCTTCTGACACTGGGTGATATTTGCTTGTATTCTTATAATCTTAAATGACAATGCAATGGAATAAAAATTTTATAATGAATGTGTTTTGGGTTTTTTGGCTATGCTATCCTGCATATGGGGTCCTAGTTCAGGGATCAAATCCATGGATCGAATCCTCGCTTCCTAGAGTGGAAGCAAGGAATCTGAACCACACAAGAATCCCATGAATGTTTTTTATGTTTATTTCTAAACCCCTAATGGCAACATATTTCCCTTTGAATTAATCTTTTTTTGTATATACTCCCAGAAAATTCCTATTACTCTTCAAAGTTGTTGGTGATTATAGAACCCATTGGAAAATTTCCACTAAATTATAGAATGAGCATTTTCTTATTTTAATATTGGTAACATAAATTTGCTTGAAAAGTTAAGACAGATGTGCCACTCAATGCTAATGTTGAGTCAATTTTATAGATTTCCTCTTTATGCTGTACAGATTTCCCTGTATTGTGAGGTAGAGCAGTCATGTTATAGTGGGATCAGTTGTAAAGTTCAAATCAAGTATACTCAAACTCTCCTGATGAGATAAACCATGACCAACACAGAGATGTAATCAGAAAATGCTTTTTTTAATGTAGCCAAAAGCAGCAGCATCTTGATCATAAGGTTTTATTTGGTTAATACTATTATTGAACTGGGAGAGAAAATAATGCACCATCTCCAAAATCATCATCTCATCCTCCAGCCCCTCAGTTGATCATCTTCAACCATTCGAATTCATTTACCCCAGTCCTTTCTCTCCAGCAAGTCTTTAGCCTCATCTAGACTTCCAGTCCCTTTCCCCTACCATTTATCAGTGTCCGTGACTCCTTTCTTATCCTCGCTTCCTTCCTTATGAAGCATAGATGATGGCGTTTTGCACCACATTATTGGACACACCCTAACCTGTGTGTCTTGTCCCCTCCGTCCTACCTGTCAGCCCTCGGTCTTTGAGACCCACTTTCTTGGCACCTGTACCCAAGCAGCAAGGCCTGATGGGAAGATGTGCACAAGTATGTTGACTGATCTCACTGCAGATTTTTGACCACACCTCTCAGGCGGGCACTTGTTGCTGCCAAACAAACCTCTAATTCCCTGGTGCTAGTTTAGTTGCTGAGTCGTATTCAACTCTTTCGCGACCCCATGAACAGTAGCCCGTCAGACTCTTTCCATGGGATTTCCCAGGCAAGACTACTGGAGCCAGTTGCCATTTCCTACTCCAGGGATCGAACCCTCGTCTCCTGTGTCTCCTGCATTGCAGGCAGATACTTTTACCGCAAAACCACCTGAGATGCCCTGTAATTCCCTAGTTAAGTTCACTTTCTCTCTCTCGTGACTATTTCTCATAGTGTTACTTATCTGACATCAAATACCCAACCTTCCCACATTACCTCTCAGATGATAACCTCCCCAGACTTTTAGAGATAAATAGATTGAAAGAGCTAACTAATCTCCCCATTTCAAATTTCTGCCAGCCTTCCTACCTCCTACCTCTTTGTCACTTTACTGAATTCTAAGGTCAGTTCTTCCACTTATGCCTTGGATCCCAGCACCTGCTGACCTCAAGGGCTTTGCCGCTGTAAAGATCCCCACATTTTACTCCATTTATTTCTTGCATTGTTAATTTTTACCTTCTTTCATTGGTATAAAAGTACACTGTGATACCCTTCATCTCAAACACACAAACTTTGCCTTCAATCATTTGGCTAACTCCAGCACCTTTACTGGTAGCTCAGCTGGTAAAGAATCTGCCTGCAATGCATGAGACTCCAGTTCGATTCCTGGGTTGGGAAGATACCCTGGAGAAGGGATAGGCTACCTACTGCAGTATTCTTGCCTGAAGAATCCTTAAGGACAAAGGAGCCTGGTGGGTTGCAGTCCATGGGGTCTCAAAGAGTTGGGTCATGACTGAGCAACTAAGCACACTCACAGCACCTTTCCAACAGAGCTTTTTGAAAGCGTTATCCACTTTTCTGTCAACTTCTGTTTTCTCACTTGCTCCTTGACCCACCCACTCCAATCCAGTTGCACCACAGCCACTGAAACAGCTTTATTTAGCAAGAGTAAGAAATCCCCCCAATACTCATCCTTTCGAAAGCTTCGTTTGCTTGTTTTGCTCTAAGTGAAACCTGTCTCTCTCCCCTGGGGACACAATTTCCCCTGAAGCTCTCAGTGACTGTTTTCACTTCCGCTCTTACCCAAGCATTGCAGGGAGTGAATTCCTTGAACACTCAATGTCCTTCCCCTCCTGTTCCACTGTACTCTTCAATCCATCAATCACAGTCATTCCAGCTCTCTTCTGACTCCAGACCTGTACTTGAGCACCTTAATGTGGCTGAAGAAAACTCTGCTGAGGTCAAGTGGGCCCTTAATACTGCCTATGAATTTTAAATTTATTACAGTGGTCTGTCTCTTCATTCCCTTCCTCCCCTTGACAACTGCTTCTCTCTTCACACTTCAAACACCTCCCTGCATATTCTTTCTTGGCTGATGACCTTGATTGCTATTTCACTGGAAGAAAAAAAAAATTAGGAACTACCAGGAGAGATCTTGCTTCCCCCTGCCCGCACGTACTTGCGATGAACTGTCTGTGCCTCCGCTAAGGCCAGCCTCTTCCTCCCAGCAGTAGATCTCCCAGTTCCAAAACCAGAATTTCCTGGTGTCTCCCCAGCTCAACGGTAACTCCATCCTTCCAGTAACTCAGGCAGATAATTGCAGCATCCTGCTTGAGTTTATTTGCAGGCTTGCTAAGTCGTTTCAGTCGTGTCCGACTCTGTGCGACCCCATAGACGGCAGCCCACCAGGCTCTTCCGTCCCTGGGATTCTCCAGGCAAGAACACTGGAGTGGGTTGCCATTTCCTTCTCCAATGCATGAAAGTGAAAAGTGAAAGTGAAGTCACTCAGTCATGTCTGACTCTTAGGGACCCCATGGACTGCAGCCTACCAGGCTCCTCCGTCCATGGGATTTGCCAGGCAAGAGTACTGGAGTGGGTTGCCATTGCCTTCATCCAGCTAATCAGCAAATCCCATCAGCTTTACCTTGTGAACAGTCTCTACACTTCTCACTGCATTCAGTTATCGATACCTCCTGGCCCAAGCCCCGCTATTCTTCACTTGTATGCTTAGTCTCTCAGTTACGTCCGATTCTTTGTGACCCTATGGGCTATAACCCACTAGGCTCCTCTGTCCATGGAATCTTCTAGGCAAGAATACTGGAGTGCATTGCCATTTCCTTCTCCAGGGGATCTTCCCTACCCAGGGATCGAACCCGTGTCTCTTATGTCTCCTGCATTGCAAACAGATTCTTTACCCACTGCTAAATTACAGCAATTGCCTCCTAACTAGTTTCCTTGCTTTTGACTTTGCTCCGCACCTCTTCCCGGCCCCCATAGTGTCTGCTCAATATGGAAGCAGCTGTGAAGTTGAAGTGCTCCTCAGCCCAAAACCCGGGCTTCCTGTCTCACAATGAAGGCTCCACTCCCCTCTTACCCCATTCAGTCACCCTCTTCCTCACTTACTCTGCTGCAGCCACTCTGGCCTCCTTCTGAGTCTTTAAAGTTGCCAGGCACTTTCACACGCGTTCTTCCCTCTTTAAATGCTCTTCCTCCAGCCACATGCATCGCTCATTCCCTCTGCTCATTCAGGGTTTCACAAGTCACCTCTGTGCTGTTATTTTACTTTATTTTTATTTATTTCTTTAATCCTTGCCAGCTCTATTCTCAGAGCCGCTGTCCTTCCTGCATCCTCTTCCTGGGATGCCCTTCCCATGTGCAGCTCCCCAGCTGTCTTCTGAAGGTCTTCCTTGTGTGCACTCCTCGTCCGACTGCCAGCAATGGACAACTAGGAGGGCTAGTTCTCCCAACACTATAGGGAAGATTCTATTTGCTGAGGCTGAATCTTCGAGTAGGGCTTCAGCAAGGTCTTTTGTCCCAGTGTCCTTCATATCAGTTGAACAAGACCAAGTCAGGTTCAGAAGCAAAGGAAAGCTTCGTTATTAATGGAATAATGGACAGGCTCCGGGTCTAGAGCCTGATTACTCTTATTTAAATTGCAACCCTGCCCTCCACGCCTGGAGCTCTCTCTCCTGCTATTCTTTGCTGTTGTTCAGTCGCTAAGTTGTGCCCAACTCTGAGAATGAAAAAGCCCTGCTTGGGCATCCCTGGTAGCTCAGCTGGTAAAGAATCCACCTGCAATGCAGGAGACCCCAATTCGATTCTTAGGTGGGGAAGTTCCACTGGAGAAAGGATAGACTGCTCACTCCAGTATTCTTGGGCTTCTGTGGTGGCTCAGATGATAAAGAATCCACTTGCAGTGTGGGAGATCTGGGTTCAATCCCTGGGTTGGAAAGATCCTCTGGAGGAGGGCATGGCAACCCACTCCAGTATTCTTGCCTTGAGAATCCCCATGGACAGAGGAGCCTGGTGGGCTATGGTCCATGGGGTCACAAAGAGTCAGACATGACTGAACGACTAAGCACAGCTTATTTAGTTTTCTTTTAAGTGCTCAGAATCAGCTAGCATACTATAATTTATCTTTTCCCCCCCTCACAGATTGTAGATCCCATGAAGACAAGGATTTTCCCGTTTTGTTCACAGGTGTAGCTCTAGTCCCTTGAACAGTATCTAGTGTGGAGTTGGTACTCAATACATATCTGCTCAATGAAAGACCACTTTTGTGCCAAAACTGGTGGTCAGTTCTCTAAATTTTATTTGAATTTACAATAACTTTGCTGGTGATGACTCCCTCCTTGAAACAGTTTTCTCTAGGCTTCCATGACCCCGGACTCATGTGATTTTCTACTTACCTCATTGGTCACTTCTGCGGTTCTTGAATATTTCTCTTCTGTCAGATGTCTAAATGCTGGAGGGCCTCGGGGTTCTCTGCCCTTAACAGTCTTCTCCACCTACCATTTTTTTCTCAGGAAATCTCATTCGGCACCGTAGCTTTGAAATATTACCTATAGGCTGATGACACAGTATTTTATCTCTGGCCCAGATGTCTGCCTTACATTCCAGAAGTATCTCCCCACTTCCTCCACTGAACACCTTGGATGTCTAATAGGCCTCTTAAACTTTCCATATATAGCCCAAAACGGTGCCATAGAATTTTCTTCTATGTGAGCTGTTGCCCCACCCCCACCTCCAAACAGTTTCTGGATAGTTACACCAAAAAGTTCTTTGAGACAGACCGGTCTTGTTCACTGCAACCAAGAAAAATGCCTGACCATTGTAAGCACTCCATATATATTGGTACTCTTGGTTCTTGGTGAAGATTCTTCCACTGGGGAGAAATAGTTTTGGTCACTTCTGTTTAACCTCATTTTCCTCATTAAAATGGAGCTGAAGAGCGAGATGAAGTACGTGATGGAACAAACCGCAGGGCTCGACCCATAGGAAAAGGTTGGCCAAAAAGTTCACTCAGGTTTTTCTGTAACATTGTATGGAAAATCTCAAATGAACTTTTTGGGCAATATCTATTACCCTCATTTAAAAAAATATTTATTCAATCGACTGCATTCGGTCTTAGTTGTGGCACGTGGCATCTTTTGTTGTGGCGTGTGGGATCTAGTTTCCTGACCAGTGATCAAACCCAGATCCCTGCATTGGGAGCACAGAGTTTTAGCCACTAGACCACCAGGGAAGTCCCAAATTACCCTCCTTTCTGTAAGACGCTTCATCCTTGGGAAGAAAGCTATGACAAACCTCAGTTCAGTTCAGTTCAGTTGCTCAGTCGTCTCTGACTCTTTGCGACCCCATGAATCGCAACACGCCAGGCCTCCCTGTCCATCAGCAACTCCCGGAGTTCACTCAGACTCACGTCCACTGAGTCCGTGATGCCATCCAGCCATCTCATCCTCTGTCGTCCCCTTCTCCTCCTGCCCCCAATCCCTCCCAGCATCAGAGTCTTTTCCAATGAGTCAACTCTTCTCATGAGGTGGCCGAAGTACTGGAGTTTCAGCTTTAGCATCATTCCTTCCAGAGAAATCCCAGGGTTGATCTCCTTTAGAATGGACTGGTTGGATCTCCTTGCAGTCCAAGGGACTCTCAAGAGTCTTCTCCAACACCACAGTTCAAAAGCATCAATTCTTTGGCGCTCACCCTTAGACAGCATATTAAAAAGAGGAGACATCACTTTGTCAACAAATGTCTTATAGATGTCCATGTGCAGATGTGAGAGTTGGACCATATAGAAGGCTGAGCGCCAAAGAATTGATGCTATTGAACTGTGGTGTTGGAGAAGACTCTGAAGAGTCCCTTGGACAGAAAGGAAATCAAACCAGTCAATCCTAAAGGAAATCAACCCTGAATATTCATTGCAAGGACCGATGCTGAAGCTGAAGCTCCAACACTTATGGCCACCTAATTCAAAGAGCTGACTCATTGGGAAAGACTCTGTTGCTGTGAAAGATTGAGGGCAGGAGAAAAGGGCAAGAGGATGAGGCAGTTGCATGGCATCACCAACTCAGTAGACATGAGTTTGAGCAAACTCTGGGAAATAGTGAAGGACAAGGAAGTCTGGCATGCTGCAGTCCCATGGAATTTCAAAGAGTCAGATATTAGCCACTTAAAACAACTATAAGTCTTATTTAATTCTCAGGATTTTGAAGTGTTACCCCATTTTTTTTTAACATGGCAAAGTTGGGCTCAGATAGGAATAATAAATATGTAGGATTTAAGAGAAAAAATATAAACTTCTTACAGCAATGCCTGTCATATACCAGGAATGCATTCAAACTGTAAAGATCTTTTCCTAAACACCCCTCACTTGGTTACCCTCAAGGCAATTGTAATGAAGTAAGTCATTTAAGCTGTACTGTAGTATGGCACATCTCTGATCGTGTTTCCCCGCCACCCGGCCCTTCTCCTGCCCAATATGCAGAAAAGATGCATAAAACCTCATTTGGAGGTTGGGGGGTTTGGGGGGCACAGGTAGCTGGTGGAAGTGTGTATCTCCTAGTTAGTTGTTTCTAGTACTGTTTTTAAAGAAGGATATGATCCCTGCAAAGTGATTGCAGGGGCTGAGGTCCAAAGGTGATACACATACAGTGAAGGAAGAGCTTATTCTCAGCACCTGGCATATGGGTAACTCAGTGACTATTTGTGGAGGGGAGCAACAGGCATTCTTCACATGCCCTTGTGACTGTTTTTCTCTCAATTATCCCACTTCTTTAAATAAGGAGAGGAAAACTGGGTTATGAATGAAAGATTAAACTGGTAAGAGATCTAGATCAAACACTTTTATTTCACTAAGTGCAGGACATTCCATTCACTCCCAGATTGAATAAGGGATTAACATTTTAGTCAAGAGTATATTATTTGTTTCTCAAATGATTTTAGAGCCTCATGGTTCCACCCAGCTCTCTTTTGTAAGAAGCAACTCCAAATACTATAGTTCCCCAGAGAATGCCCCCAAACAATCATAATGGTAAAGTCATAACCTTAGGAAGAGTTTCATCTTATATTTCAACTGGCTCAAATATTTCCCTTTTGATGAAGAAAACTGCCATGTTTCATCAGGAATTCCAATTAGGGTAGTCAGATATGGGACTTATAACACTGACATCACTTTCAAGAAGCAGTAAGAATTCTCCCACCAAAGTTCTTCAAAACAGGACTATAAGAGAAAGAGAATTTGGTTTTCATCTCACTGACCTGTAACTACTGAGTCATCATGCTTCTGATGATTATTGCTGCAATAAGTATCATTTTGTGGTTATAAGTTATAAACAGTGTTCATCTCTTTATCTGTCAGAGTTGTCTCTAATCATGTAATTTTATTATTTGAAAGTACATTTTCTGAAAATTACACAAACCTGACTAAAGAAAAATTGGGGGGCTTCCCAGATGGTGCTAGTGGTAAAGAACTTGCCTGCTGATGTAGGGGAGACATAAGAGATGTGGGTTCCATCCCTGGGTTGGGAAGATACCCCTGGAAGAGAGCATGACAACCCACTCCTGTATTCTTGCCTGGAGAATCCCATGAACAGAGGAGCCTGGCAGGCTATGTACAGTTCACAGGGTTGCAAAGAGTTGAACATGACAGAAGCTATGGCAAAGAAAAAATATAGTTTTCCTACATTTATTTTCTCCTTGTTTAAAATTCTGTAACTTTTTATTATTGAAATTTTAGAAGCCAGAGAATAAGCAAGGTGATTAAATACCGTATTAGTCTCTTCTATGATGTTCTTGAAACTTTATGATGTAGAAGTAAACGTCGTGGGGATAAAATTAATTTCTTCAAGTCATTAGAACTGCAGTCCAGGCCAGTTGTAATAATCATAGCAGTCTTTTTGGAGCTCTAAAAACTCACAGAGCTCCATTTTCTAGGAGCTCAAGCACCATGATGCGTGCATGCTCAGTTGCTCAGTCATGTCCAGCTCTTTGCAACCCGATAGACTGTAGCCTGGAGAAGGGGATGGCACCCCATTCCAGTACTTTTGCCTGGAAAATCCCACGGACGGAGGAGCCTGGTGGGCTGCAGTCCATGGGATCGCTAAGAGTCGGACACGACTGAGCGACTTCACTTTCACTTTTTACTTTCATGCATTGGAGAAGGAAATGGCAACTCACTCCAGTGTTCTTGCTTGGAGAATCCCAGGGACGGGGAGCCTGGTAGGCTGCCGTCTGTGGGGTCACACAGAGTCGGACACGACTGAAGCGACTTAGCAGCAGCAGTAGCAGCAGCAGCAGCAGACTGTAGCCTGTCGGGCTCCTCTGTTCATGAGATTCTCCAGGGAAGAATACTGGAGAGGGTTGCCATGACCTCCTCCAGGGAATCTTCCCCACCCAGGGATGGAACTCGAGTCTCCTGCGGCTCCTGCATTGCTGGCAGATTCTTTGCTGCTGAGCCACCAGGGAAGCCCCAAGCACTATGCTAAGGAACTTTAAATATACTACACCCAATTCTTATAATAACCTTTGAAGGTATTATTACCTCCATTTAATAGATGAACAGAGTTAAATTCAGAGGTTAAATTACCCAAGTAAAAAAATTTACCAAGACCACACCACAAGCCCTTTGCACTTTCCCACATCAGATCAATTTTATTTCATCGATATGATATAATTACTTATATGGGTGTAAAGAGAGTTTTCCTGTTTAAACATAGGTAGTTTCTGAGATAGGCATTAGGGACTTAGGAAAAGAAGCATTTTTGTCTTACTGACCTAATAGTACCCAAAATTTCTTTGGGGACCATTTATTAATCATGTGTTGGGTTTCCATTTACTATACAATTTGATGATTAAGTTTTATCCTTTAAAATATCAAGTATTCTCTTCTATTATTTTACTTATACTTTTACTAAGTATCTTTTTCTTTCATACTTGATATTATTTTTTATTTCAATGAGAGCTACATCTTTGCAAACAAAACCAAGAAATTCGTGTTTTTGGTTTTTTTTTTTTTGGTTTACTGAAGAGCTGCATATTAGTTTTGAAGGTCAATGAGTAAAGTGAAACTCTCCAACAGTCAAAATTACCTTAAAAAATCCTTTAAATCATCTGTATAGTCCTATACATGTGATTTGTGCATGTAACACAGTTTCTTTCATTTTTTCCAATAATAAGTGTTTATCTATGGCCCTCAATCACACTTTTTTCCTTTCTTAAGAATATTGATCAAGCCACTACCAACCATTTATCTACTACTGGAACAATGTGTCTTAAAATTACAAATGTTTCCATTGGTTTCACAAATATTCATTCTTGGTTTCAGGTTTCATTGCATCCATCACCTTTAATATGAGTAAGGAAAAGGGGGGATTGCCCTGGTATATGATCCCATTAAGTCAACTTTAACATGCTTGAATACCACTGGAACTCACTAGCCAGCTAAGATTAGTCCTCTTCCCTTACGCATGGTGAAACTTTCCAATTAATAAACTTTTCTTTCCCATATTCCAAATACAAAGATCTTATGCTCATTTAGGCTTGTGTTATTTTATGAAAACTGGCTGAAAACCAAAATACCCTATCCCAAGGAAATACAATATATACAATATATACAGTAGCAAGTATGCTCTTGAAGCAGGCAGTTGTGTCGGTGTCAAATATAAGTAGAAGCACTGAGGACCATCTGTAAGCTTGTCAGTTTCATGTAAATGATTTAAAAGAGGCCGCAAGAAGATACCATACCAAGAGAATGCAATAGACATGCCCAGAGCGCTGAATGATCCCACCCAAATGGGAAACTGCTGCCTCTCAAATGATATTGCTGCAAACCTAGGATAGTAAGTAGATGCCAAGAGATATTGAATGAATGACTCTGGGCCTCCCAGCAATATTAAAGTAGATGGGAATTAGGAGTAAGATGAAATGTCTGTCTCATCTCTTCCTCCCAGTTCTACAAGGAAAGAATTGAGCCTGGGAAGAATGAGTGTCATGTTAGTCTTTTTGTATAATTAATTAATTGATTATTTAGTATTTTTGGCTGTGCTAGGTCTTTACTGCTGCACGAGGGCTTTCTCTAGTTGCAGTGAGTAAGGTCTACTCTTTGCTGCCGGATGTGGGCATCTCATTGCAGTGGCTTCTTTTGATGTGGAGCACAGGCTCTAGGGTTGCGGGCTCAGTAGTTTTGGCTCATGGTCTTGGTTGCCCCAACACATGTAGAATCTTCTTTGACCAGTGATCGAACCCATGTCCCCTACCTTGGCAGGTGGATTCTTAACCATTGGGCCACCAGGGAAGTCCAGCCATGTTAGCTTTTACATCATGGACATTGTTGGTCATGGTGATTAATGGAGTAGGACTGGGAAAGTCTTAAATCCCTGTCTGGAACAAAATTGAAAGGGAGAGTTATAAATAAACAAATCAGTATTATATTATGTGCTGTGTGTTCTGAGTCGCTTCATTCATGTCCAATTCTTTACAACCCTATTGATTGTAGCCTGCCAGGCTCCTCTGTCCATGGGATTCTCTAGGCAAGAATACTGGAGTGGGTTGTCATTTCCTTGTCCAGAGGAATCTTCCTGACCCAGGGATCGAACCCACGTCTCTTATGTCTCCTACATTGGCAAGCAGGTTCTTTACCACTAGCACCACCTGAGAAAACTATTATATTATATCGCAAAAGAAGAGGTTTGGAAGAATAGGATTATAAAATCTTGTGGAGGCAATAAAGCTTATCTAATATTTTATTATTAAATGTCTAATTTTTATGAGCTTTCCCATTAGCAAACTATGAATCATTTTATTCATTAATAACAATTGCATAAAATCTTATAGTTAAGCAAACACTTCCACTCTTCTTGTCATCTCAGCAATCCTGTGATTACAGCATTTTCACCATCTGCCAAAGAATGCAAGCTTCTGGCAAACCACGGCCATGTCCTGTGGATCACTATTCCTGTGCCCACATGTACTAAGACAATCAGAAATGTTTGTTTCTTGAAGAATTCCCCCCTATTGCAAATGAAAACACGGATTCCAAAAGGCTAACTTGTCCAAGCCCTGTGAGTGGTAGAACTGGGAATTTGTCCTAGGTTTTAGCTCTGAATTCTGTGACATTTGCTCAAACTGGATGAACAAATATCTCAGCAAATGTAGATATATACATTTGATTCTTATATGTTTTAATTGTTCAAGATAATGTACATAGGTACATTTTCAGATTGACTTCTCTGTTTTATTTTTTTTAATCTTTTTAAAAATTGGATAGCTATTTACAATGGAGGCTTCCCAGGTGGTACAGTGGTAAAAAAAAAAAAAACAACAACAATCTGCCTGCCCATGCAAGAGATGTGGATTCGATTCCTGAGCTGATAAGATCCCCTGGAGAAGGAAATGGCAGCCCACTTCAGTATTCTTGGCTGGGAAATCCCATGGACAGAGGAGCCTGGTGGACTACAGCCCATGGGGTCTGAAAGAGTAGGACACGACTGAGCAATTGAGCATGCAGTTATTAATATTTACAGTGTTGTGTTTGTTTCAAGTGTATAGCACTATAGTTCATTTATACATATATAGGATATCATTCAAACAGCAATTATGTCCCTGTCTTCCTCTGCAGTTCTTAAGAATGAACTTAGACTAGTTGATCAGATTGCATGTTTCTGCTCTTTTCATTTTTTTTAGTAGTTCTTCATGGACACGTTCAGTTCAGTTCAGTCGCTCAGTCGTGTCTGACTCTTTGCGACCCCATGAATCGCAGTACGCCAGGCCTCCCTGCCCGTCACCATCTCCCAGAGTTCACTCAGACTCACGTCCTTCGAGTCTGTGATGCCATCCAGCCATCTCATCCTCTGTCGTCCCCTTCTCCTCCTGCCCCCAATCCCTCCCAGCATCAGAGTCTTTTCCAATGAGTCAACTCTTCGCATGAGGCGGCCAAAGTACTGGAGCTTCAGCTTTAGCATCATTCCTTCCAAAGAACACCCAGGGTTGATCTCTTTCAGAATGGACTGGTTGGATCTCCTTGCAGTCCAAGGGACTCTCAAGAGTCTTCAACACCACAGTTCAAAAGCATCAATTCTTCAGCACTCAGCCTTCTTCACAGTCCAACTCTCCCATCCATACATGACCACAGTAAAAACCATAGCCTTGACTAGACGGACCTTAGTCGGCAAAGTAATGTCTCTGCTTTTGAATATACTATCTAAGTTGGTCATAACTTTTCTTCCAAGGAGTAAGCGTCTTTTAATTTCATGGCTGCAGTCACCATCTGCAGTGATGTGGAGCCCAAAAAAATAAAGTCTGACACTGTTTCCACTGTTTCCCCATCTATTTCCCATGAAGTGATGGGACCAGATGCCATGATCTTCGTTTTCTGAATGTTGAGCTTTAAGCCAACTTTTTCGCTCTTGGTCAACACCGAAATCAGATTGATTATATTCTTTGCAGCCAAAGATGGAGAAGCTCTACACAGTCAATAAAAACAAGACCAAGAGCTGACTGTGGCTCAGATCATGAATTCCTTATTGCCAAATTCAGACTCATGGACATGAGGATCCTGATAATCTCTGTCTCACATAACCTAGATATGTGTTCATTTTCAAAATTTCAACCTTTAAGGCCTTGCAACTAAATGATACTTTCCAATGACACTTTCAGAACCATTCGTTTTACATAATGTCAGGTAGAATTCTGCCATTTCAGTTCCTTTTTTTTTTTTTTTTTAGCAATTACAGTTAATTTAATTGCATGGCATCTGTAACTGGTGAGTGATCTTATCACAAAATGGAATGACTAAACTCATTCCAATTTGTATTTATCAATGTCGCATCAGCAATCATGTGTGCTTTTTATAGAAAGTCTCTGAAAAAGACTTCTTTCCTCCATTTTCCTAAATTTCAGAACCTACTATAATTTCCTCCGCTGCCTCTTTTTATCTGGAATCCAAATTAAATTCTTACTTCAAGTGCTGATTTCCCTTCCCAGCCAAAAATGCCTGTTAATACTTTGATGTGTCTTGTGAGGGTTAATACTTTTCCCCCAGGTAACTTCATAAGAATTACCATTTAACACTTAAAATGATTCTGACTCACCAAACTTAAAAGTAAGTGTGATTTTAACCCAAGCCTTAACTCCCTCCAGCTGTTCATCTTCAATCATGCAGTGCCATTCACAATATTCTTCAAGCATTTTTCCTATTTACTTAAGAATCAAATCACTATCTATAGTTCCAATATGAAATAAAAACTTTACCTTAAACCAAATCCATGACATATTAAAATATCTATTATCACTCATGATCTTTCTTAATGCTTTCACATCCTAGGACTGAGGTTTTCCTACTGGTTTTCCTGTCCTTCTGTTCGTCTTGCCCATCCTTCTTAATGTGTGTGTGCGTGCTAAGTGGCTTCAGTTGTTGTATTCGACTCTTTGCGACCCCGTGGACTGTAGCCTGCCAGGCTCCTCTGTCCATGGGATTCTCCAGGCAAGAATACTGGAGTGGGTTGCCATGCCCTCTTCCAGGGGATCTTCCCAACCCATGGATCTAACCCAACTCTGTTGCATCTCCTGCGTTGGCAGGCAGGTTCTTTACACCCTAGCGCCATCTGAGACAAACATCCTTCTTAATAGGGGAGATTTTATTCTTTATTACTTTTCCCCCCTTCTTGTCTTTTTCTTGTTTCTCCTCCTTTTCATTCTTTGAACATGTATCTTTTCTTTGGTTCTTTTAACCTCTGTCCTGACTTATACTTCTTTCTTGACATCTATATTCTCAGCATATGTATTAGTGTTTTTAATATTTTTACACTGACTTTGAGAAGAATCACTTAGCTTTCTTCCATTATCTTGGCTGACATTTATTAGGGATCTTTTTAACTCCTAATTTCAGCTACTCTTCCTTTTATCCTCAGTACTTCTTCAGTACTCAGGTATTGGCACTCATGTAGTGGGAAGCTGTCACTTGAACTGTCTGCCCAGTTTCCTTGATTCATTGGACCCAGTTCCACATCCTGGCCATTCCACAGAATTTTGGAATGCCTTATCAGTCACAATGCCCTACCTGCCTTTGGCTATAGGCTTCAACACGTGACCAGGTCTGGCCAGTCATGGGCACCATCACCCTGCCCACAGTGGTGGTTTCAGTATGAGGTTCCTGACTCAAGGAAAGCTGCCAGGGTTCATCTTCCCTACCTCAAAGAAGAAAGGTATCTTTGATTGAAGAGAGTGAAACCAACACACAAAGAGAAGCACTAAAAGCAGATATAGAAATGGAAAGTTCTAATGAAGAACTATCTACTGAAACAGTGAGTTTCATTGCCTCATTTCAGCCCTGCCTTGGGATTCACCTCAACTTTTAAGTCAGAAGGAATGAGCAGATTTGTTTTTTATTTAGTTTTTTAACCTGAGTTATTTTGAGATGAATTCTTTCTTAACAGAGTCTTAACTGATACAAAACCTAAGAGTAGATGCTATGCAATTGTATGAAACAAAAAGACTAACTCACATTAATGTGAACGGGACCAGAGTTTTTCATGCACATTACTTTCTACAGAACTGGTAAACAGAGAAATGATGTTGGTATATTGCTATAACATGAAATTTGTGTTGGTTTGTACATAGCTTTTTTTTTCATCACATTGTTTAAAGCAACCAGGGCAAGCTCTCATAATTAATGAGAAAACTTTAGAATTATATGAAAGCTTCAGGAGGAAAGCTGAAAATGGACACATGTTCATTCTTTATTGCAAAAAAAGGCAGGGGGAGCTGATTTAGTAGCTTCATAAGCCCTCAATGTTTCTACCTGTTAAACTGTGTTTCTACCTGTATAAAAAATGGGTTAATGAAGAAGGCTTTAGACTGGATCAGATTTCTAAATTTAATGAAAATAGAGTCTTTCAGAAGCAAATGCTCTCTAAGGCCTACATCTCAAAGAAGAGCAACCCTGTGGGATTATAAGGAAGTAAATAGTTAACTAACAGCGATGCTGGGTGCAAATACTGGAGAGAGCTAACTGCCAGCATTTTTATTAGTAGCAGTATTGCTTTTATTGGTGTTCTGGTTACATGGTATGATAAATTTTAGTGGTCTGCTTCAGCCTCGTTGATTCTGTATGCTTTATTACAGTCAACACAGCATAGAGCATAAAGATGGCATTAGAACATTTATATTTCATTTATATATATCCACGTTATTTCTGAAAAGGATTGAGGACCATGCAAAATTTTACATAATAAGATGATTTGGAGGGACAGAAAAGGAAAGAAAGAAATAGAAACACAGGCATTATCATCAAAGGGCAATGTTAAGGCTAAAACAAAATAAAGTTGTAAGGCCCCATGCTATGTATACACTCTTTGGAGTTGGTGTAAAATCAGTGGCAATTCCATAACCATTTATTACTATTCATCTCACATAACCCAAATGGCTATGTTGGTTTAGATTGAAAAATAAGAATATAAACTTGGTAGAATTAAATATATGCACCCACTTGATTAACTAGGGATATGGTAGATTTTTAGATCCATAAGAACAGGATGTTTTTTTGTATTTCATTCTTGGATCTTCAGCACTCTGGTGTTTAATGGGTATTCTATAAATATCTGCCAAGTGAAAGTAATTAAAAACCATTTTATTTCCTTAGCTTCTGAATTAGTTCTTAATTTATTTTTTTCTTTTAAAACCATTTTTATTCTAAAATTAGATACAGAAAATGAAATAAAAATATATCGCTTAGTGAATTATTACAGGGTGAACACTCATGAAGTCCTATCAAGTCAAGAAATAGAACTTTACCAAGCACCTCAGATACAGTCCATGGAATTCTCTAGGCCAGAATACTGGAGTGGGTAGCCTTTTCCTTCCCCAGGGGATCTTCCCCACCCAAGGATCGAACCCAGATGTCCTGCATTGCAGGCATATTCTCAGTATTCTTGGGCTTCCCTGGTGGCTCAGCTGGTAAAGAATCCACCTGCAATGCAGGAGGCCTGGGTTTGATCCCTGGGTTGGGAAGACCCCCTGGAGAAGAGAACGGCTAGCCACTCCAGTATTCTGGCCTGGAGAATTCCATGGACTGTATAGTCCATGGGGTAGCAAAGAGTCAGACACGACTGAGAGACTTTCACTTCAAGCACCTCAGAAGCTTCTCCTGTGTCCCATCCCAGCTACATTTCCATCCCACCAAATGTAGCTGTTATCCTGACTTTTACATTAATTGTTTCTCTGCATTTTAAAGTAATATATTACCCAAGTGTACACCTTAGACCCTAAAGTGTTCCCCATTAAAAAAAATTGTCATAGCCTTTAAATTTCCTTGAATCCAAAGGTTATTCATTTTTCCACCCCTTATCTTTACAATTTGTCTGTTGAAGAACTCAGGCCATTTCCAAGATTGAATTTTGCTGCTTTCGTACTCATGACGCATGATCCTCAGACCTCAGTATTTCTTATAATCTTATTTTTATCTTTATTTATTTACTGATATTTTAACTCAAGTCCATGTTTGTTTGCAATGTACATATACGTTTACCATAATAGAAAAATTCAGACTGTACAAAGGACTGTCTCTGTAGAGCATTTCCTCTTCCCTCTCTGCTCTCATGGCCTGTATCCTCTCTTTGGAGGCAACCACTGATACCATTTTCTTCTGCAGTCCTCCACAGATAGTCTGTGCAAATGGAAGAATATATTACATCCATCTGTATTAGACACAGGGATACAACACCTGGATCCCTTTTCATGGGAAGGTTTGTGGCCCTAGAAGTGCTGCCAGCAGATAGCCCTTAGCTGTCAGCCTATCCAGAGGTCGCCACCCAAAGCCTTGCACTCCCCAGGGCGGCCCATATCCAGTGTTTGAGGCAACAGGAATGTAAAGGTCTGGCCATTTCAGCCTAGTGCTGGTTACGTCTGAAGGGCCAATTCTTTCTCAGGGTTAGCTGAGGTCATCAGGCCTGGATTACAGCTTGGCTTCTCCCTCTGTCTACCATAGAGTCACCAACACTCCCAGTTTTCCAAGTACTGAGGGAAGTTCTCAGGATGCTGTATTTTCAATGCTAAAACCAAAAATGTTCCAGGAAAACCAGGATGAATTGGCACCTCAACCATGTGTGTTGATCCCAAAGATACCGCCTAATAAGCATCCTATACACTAAACTTGGACTCAGAGTCTGCTTCCTGGGGTACTCAGTGAGTGACAGCAGTAAAGGGACAGTTCAACTGTGAACTTTCACTGATGGTTAAGATTGTACATCAAGGAAGAGAAAACCCTGGCAGACACAATGCATCAGGCATTTGAAAATTATGGAGGAAATGGTCACCGTAGCGACAGTGGGGTTGGGTGGCTACTCTGATTATTGCGTCAGTAAAAGATAGCAAGAGCCTGACAGTGATTAACAGGCAATTGAAAGCCAACAGTGAAAGCCAGAGGGTTTCCCTGATAGCCAGGAGATGCTCCTCTCCTGCCGTAGCAAAGTAAAGAAAGCTGAAGAACAGGTCCGGGTTTTAATGATCAGAGTATCTGACATTCAAAGAATGTTCAATGTGAAAATAAGGCCAGTCTGCCATGACAAGATCAAGGGTCTTGCTAAAAAAGAATGGACCATTACACAGTCAATGGAGTAATCAGTATTCGTGTTTCTGAAAATCTTTAATTTCCAGATTCCCTGAATTTTCTGAGCCTGCAGGAATGATTAGGAGCTGGCACCCCTCCTTTGCCTTTCCCCACTCAAGGCAGCCTCCTGCAGGATCTGTTCATACTCCCCTCTTGGCCACGAGGCACATAAGTTGCATTAAGTCACAGAATAACCCAGTCGGGGTTTGTGTTAGGCCAGGAAAGAGAGGAAACAGACCCCCAAGGAGATGCAACACCTAGCTACAGATACTAGCAGAAGATAGGGGACTTTTGTAGGAATGAATTCCAACAGTGCTTGACAAAGAAAGCTGGTGTGTAAGACTGATTATGGGAGACTTGGTTTATCTTTGGAGGGGAAAGGGGTCTATTTAAATGCTTAACCACTGTTGGACACAGGGTCTGAAGTGACATTGGTAGCTGAAGACCCAAAGTATCATGGCCTCCCCGTTACAGTGGGTTCAGAAGCAGCCAGGCTACAAACAGATTGTTGATCTGGTTCTGGCTGACTGTGGGCCCATTGTATATTTCCGATGTATGGTTGGAATAGACATAGTTGGGAGATGATGCAACCCTCACTTTGGATTTTTGGCCTGTGGAGTAAAAATTGTCTATCATTTTTGTAGAGGAGACCAAGAAAAGCCTTTAAAAGTGCTGATACCTCCATCCTGCTCCCAGCCAAGATACTAAATGAGAAACAAATTCGTATCCTCAGAGAGATGACAGAAATTAATGCCACCTTTAAGGATATAAAGGAGTTGGTTCAGTTCAGTTCAGTTCAGTTCATTCGCTCAGTCATGTCCGACCCTTTGCGACCCCATAAATCGCAGCACGCCAGGCTTCCCTGTCCATCACCAACTCCCGGAGTCTACTCAAACTCATGTTCATTGAGTGGTGATGCCATCCAGCCATCTCATCCTCTGTCATCCCCTTCTCCTCCTGCCCCCAATCCCTCCCAGCATCAGGGTCTTTTCCAATAAGTCAACTCTTTGCATGAGGTGGCCAAAGTATTAGAGTTTCAGCTTTAGCATCAGTTCTTCCAATGAACACCCAGGACTGATCTCCTTTAGGATGGACTGGTTGGACCTCCTTGCAGTCCAAGGGACTCTCAAGAGTCTTCTCCAACACCACAGTTCAAAAGCAACAATTCTTTGGCGCTCAGCTTTCTTCGCAGTCCAACTTTCACATTCATACATGACCACTGGATAAACCATAGCCTTGACTAGATGGACCTTTGCTGGCAAAGTAATGTCTCTGCTTTTGAATATGCTATCTAGGTTGGTCCTAACTTTCCTTCCAAGGAGTAAGCGTCTTTTAATTTCATGGCTGCAGTCACCACCTGCAGTGATGTTGGAGCCCCAAAAAATAAAGTCTGACACTGTTTCCACTGTTCCCCCATCTATTTGCCATGAAGTGATGGGACCAGATGTCATGATCTTTGTTTTCTGAATGTTGAGCTTTAAGCCAACTTTTTCACTCTCCTCTTTCACTTTCATCAAGAGGCTTTTTAGTTCCTCTTTACTTTCTGCCATAAGGGTGGTGTCATCTGCATATCTGAGGTTATTGATATTTCTCCCAGCAATCTTGATTCCAGCTTGTACTTCCTCCAGCCCAGCATTTCTCATGATGTACTCTGCATCTAAGTTAAATAAGCAGGGTGACAATACACAGCCTTGACATACTCCTTTTCCTATTTGGAACCAGTCTGTTGTTCCATGTCCAGTTCTAACTGTTGCTTCCTGACCTGCATACAGGTTTCTCAAGAGGCAGGTCAGGTGGTCTAGTATTCCCATCGCTTTCAGAATTTTCCACAGTTTATTGTTGGTTCAGTTCAGTTCAGTTAAGTCACTCAGTCATGTCCAACTCTTTGCAACCCCGTGAACTGCAGCACGCCAGGCCTCCCTGTCCATCACCAACTCCTGGAGTTTACGCAAACTCATGTCCACTGAGTCAGTGATGCCATCCAGCCATCTCATCCTCTGTTGTCCCCTTCTCCTCCTGCCCCCAATCCCTCCCAGCATCAGTCTTTTCCAATTAGTCAACTCCTTGCATGAGGTGGCCAAAGTATTAGAGTTTCAGCTTTAGCATCAGTCCTTCCAATGAACACCCAGGACTGATCTCCTTTAGAATGGACTGGTTGAATCTCCTTGCAGTCCAAGGGACTCTCAAGAGTCTTCTCCAACACCACAGTTCAAAAGCAACAATTCTTTGGCACTCAGCTTTCTTTACGGTCCAACTCTCCCATCCATACATGACCACTGGATAAACCATAGCCTTGACTAGACGGACCTTTGCTGGCAAAGTAATGTCTCTGCTTTTGAATATGCTCTCTAGGTTGGTCCTAACTTTCCTTCCAAGGAGTAAGCATCTTTTAATTTCATGGCTGCAGTCACCATCTGCCATGATGGTAGAGATCCCCATTTCATCTCCACCTAACTTACCCACTGGGACCCCTGTAGAAATGAGTCAAATGTCCTGGAGAATGACCTTAGACTACCATAAACCCAACTGCTGCCTCCATGACAGATATGGCGTTTTTGCTAGAGAAGATTAACATGGCCTCAGATACATGTTGTAGAGCGGCAATTTCTAGATCAGAAAAGAGGATCACAAACAGTTCACCTTTATGTGACACAGGCAATAATTCCACCCCCCCACCCCCAGGGCTGTGTTAGTGCTGTCTCAAAATAGTGTCCAAAGAGATTTGGAGTTTCTGTATATCTCATAGATCATTGTATTGGCCCACCATATTGATGACATTATGCTAAATGAGCCAGGTGAGCAAGAACTAGCTAACATCTGCTTGAGTGGTTCGAGATAAATCTTATGAAGATTCAGGAGCTTAACACATGAGGAAAAATGCTAAATATCTGATAGTCAAAGGCATGCTAGTATATTCCATCCAAAATGAAAGACAAATTGTTACATCTTATACATCCCACTAGGAAGAAGGAAGCCCAATGCCTCATAGATCTCTTTGGGTTCTGGAGACAAAATATTCCACACTTGGGAATACTGCTGCAACATATACAGTGGTTGTCTTGGAAGGTTGCCACCTCTGAGTGCCACGCAGTACAGGAAAGAATTCTGTAGCATTTCCAGCTTGTTGTGGAAGCAGCCTCGCTACTTGGGGGCCATAGGACCCACAAGACGCTGTGATATTTGAGAATCAGTTGTGGAAAAAGCTATCGTGTGTAGTTTATACCAACTCCCAGTGGAAAAATCACTATGCAGGTCCCAGGCTTCTGCAATGAAGGATCATTTGCCTTTTGAAAAAGCAGTGTACCCCTGAGCCTATGAAACACCAAGGATGATGGTTAATTTATGTGTTAACTTGCTTAGGCTATGGTGCTGGTCAAACACCAGTCTAAATGTTGCTGTAAAGGTAATTTTAGATGTGATTAACATTTAAATCAGTAGACTTTGAGTAAAGCAGATTACCTTCCATAAAAGGGTGGGCCTCATCCAATCAGTTGAAGGCCTTAAGGGAAAAGACTGAAGTATTTTAAAGAGAAATTCTGCCTCTAGACAGCTTTGAATTGCAACACTGACTTTATCTGGTATTTCCAGCTGACTGGCCTACACCACAAAGATTTTGTTTTTCAAATTTTTAAATTAAAAAAAAATTTTTTTGGCCAAGTCACCCAGCATGTGGGATCTTAGTTCCCTTACAATGGATGAAACCCACATCTCCTGCGTTGGAAGCATATGAGTTTTAACCACCGGACCACCAGGGAATTCCCTGCACTGCAGGTTTTGGACTTGCCAGCTCTCACAATCATGCGAGCCAATTCCTTAAATAAATCCTTCTCCATCTTCAAATGTATATGTGTATATATGTATGTGTGTGCATGTATACATCTGTGTGTGAATGTGTGTGCATATAAATATATATATATACACATATGTTCTGTTGGTCCTCTGTCTCTGGAGAACCCTAATACTCCAAGTGACCATACATTCAGAACATCCAACATCATCATGAGCTAGGTTTTGTCAGACCTACCAAGTCATCACTTAGGTGGATCCACAATTCCTGAGATGGCAGTGATCCCCTTGGAATCAAGCATGAGTTGGGCCAGAGGTCACAAAGCAGTTGCGATAGCAGAGAGCTCAGGATTTTACCCATTCATTGTTGCACAAGCTCTTCTCCTTTATTTCATATGTATGGTCACATGGTGAGTGCCTTAATCAGCTGACAGAGGAGGAAAAGCCTGGGCTTGATTTATGGATGGTTAACTCAGCATGTGCTTGCAAGCCAGAAACTTGCCACAAGCTAAACTATATCCCCACCCAGGGGTGATCCAGAAAAACAGTAGTGAGGCAAAATGCTTCCAGGGAGGTGAGTGTCAGGCGATGAATCTGGTCACTTTGCATGGACCAAAGAAGTGGCTCAAGGGTAAAATATATACAGACTCCCTGGCAATGGCAAGTGACCAGGCGGGCTGCTCCTGTGTCTGGACGCAGAAAGATTGGAAAACTGGGAGGTAGGAGCATGAGGAGAGACCTATGACAGTGGCACAAAGTATGAAGCTCTTGAAATCACACACTGATGCCAACCACAGAGCGTAAACTGTAGAACCGGCGTGAGACAGCGAAGTGGACAGGCTGACTCAGTACATGCCATCCAGCCTCTAAGTCTCTCTGATAGCACTTCCCACAAGCCATCTGATTAATTATTTCAGACTAAACAAACCTTCAGTAGATCACATCCATCATAACTAAGGACAGCCACCAACTCTGGCACTCCCAGCCAAGTTTTATGGTAATATTTGAGGACTCACAGAAGCAGGAGCCAACCAAGGGTCAGATCTGGAGGCCCTGATAGAATGACTATTCATGGCTATGAGCTCATTGTTCTTCCATGCCTGGACTTGACCTGGCATTAAGTCTCCTTGGGCACTCAACACAAAGATGCATTTATCCAAAGAGTGTAATGTTACCCTTAAATGACTACCAGTGGCTTCTACCAGTAATCTTTCTCCATCTGTGTCTACTTAGAAAGGACTCCACCCAGTAGCTGCCTTGGGGTCCTCCCAAAGGAGCCCAAACCCACATCATTGAAAGGAACCAAGCGTCTATTCTCCTCTGCAGAAATTCTATAATCCACTATGGTAATACAGCTGCCTCCAACAGTAAACCATGAGAGAATGCAACTGGTGTGATTGTCCCAGAAAATTGTTCAAACCCTCAGTGATTCCACCAAACTCTTACTGCAATGGCAGGAAACGGCCGAAAATATTCAGTAGGTAGCTGGAGATATGCATCTAAACATTGGAAAAAAAGTATCTGAGAATTTTCAGCAGATCAGTAAATTCTTACAACCATTCATCCATTCATTTATTCAATAGTATTTATTGAACATTTACTGTGTGTCAAGCACTCTGCAGTATGCTCAACATTTTCCAGCAAATAAGACAGATCTGGCCTCTATTATACCTATATTTAGACTCTGATGGGATCATGAAATTATTCACTGAAGCCATGAGTATAGATGGTCTTTCCAAGGGTGTGGAGAAACGCTTGATGACAGGACACATTCTGGAGTGTAAAAGAGAAACTAGGAAAGGAGATAGAAAAAGAGGAAGTAGATAGAAAACCAGAAGAGCATAGCATTTTGTTTAAGATATGAGAATGACAAAGAGAGAGAAAAGGTAAAATATATCCTGATAAAAAGTGCAGATGGTATTTAAGACACAAACTCTAGGCTCAGAAATATGTAACTTTGAGTCCTACCTCCACCATTTATTGGTGATATGACTTTGATTGGGAGATATGAGATCAATTATGACAAGTGTCAAGTATACTGCTTAACAAACAGAAGTTTGGTTTTTTATTTTGCTTTTGCAGGGGGCACCTTTGAATTTCACAAAAAGAAGAATTGGTGCATTCTAGGAAATTTGCCCAAAGTCCTTAAACTTCAAAATTCAGTATGCTCTCCCTCATAAACCCTTCCATTGTCTATGTACTTCAGAGCGTGAATCTTCCACTATGGGCCCTTTTGATCAAACATAGGAAGAAGAGCAATAAAGAGGATACTTGTAATAACTATTTAGGGCCCCCATTCAGTGCTCAGATGCCTCAGGGTTTTACCTTTGGGGATGTGCTCAGTCACACAACTGGAAATTTAAGCAAAGTATATCTTACAACTCAGAAATTGAGGCTGAATTGGACTCTCCTAGTGTAGCATATGAATAAATCAAGCATCAGACTCACCTCAATTTAGAAGGCTACAAGACATTTTTCTTTTGCCTTTACTTGGACATTGGAGGCAGGGATAGCAAAAGTCTACAAGCAATAAATGCTGGAGAGGGTGTGGAGAAAAGGGAACCCTTTTACACTGTTGATGGGAATGCAAACTAGTACAGCCACTATGGAGAACAGTGTGGCGATTCCTTAAAAAACTAGAAATTGAACTGCCTTGTGACCCAGCAATCCCACTGCTGGGCATACACACCGAGGAAACCAGAATTGAAAGAGACACGTGTACCCCAATGTTCATCGCAGCACTATTTATAATAGCCAGGACATGGAAGCAACCTAGATGTCCATCAGCAGACAAATGGATAAGAAAGCTGTGGTACATATACACAATGGAGTATTACTCAGCCATTAAAAAGAATACATTTGAATCCGTTCTAATGAGGTGGATGAAACTGGAGCCGATTATACAGAGTGAAGTAAGCCAGAAAGAAACACACCAATACAGTATACTAATGCATATATATGGAATTTAGAAAGATGGTAATGATAACCCTGTATGCGAGACAGCAAAAGAGACACAGATGTATAGAACAGTCTTTTGGACTCTGTGAGAGAGGGCGAGGGTGGGATGATTTGGGAGAATGGCATTGAAATATGTATACTATCATGTAAGAAATGAATCTCCAGTCTAGGTTCAATACAGGATACAGGATGCTTGGGGCTGGTGCACTGGGATGACCCAGAGAGATGATATGGGGAGAGAGGTGGGAGGGGGGTTCAGGATTGAGAACTCATGTACGCCCATGGCGGATGCATGTCAATGTATGGCAAAACCAATACAGTATTGTAAAGTAAAATAAAAAATAAATAAATTTTTTTAAAAAAACCAAGCTCAGCTCCCCCCCCCTCAACCCAGAAAAGAGAGAAATATCAGAGGCAAGTGTATAAAGAACCAACAAACTGGGATCCAAAAGAGGAGATGGCCAAGCTTGGGGAAGACTGATAAATAGAAGGCAGCTGTCAGAGGATCAAGGAGAAGACCCTGAAAGCAGGCGTAGACCATTAATTGGAGAAGTTTGGTAGTGAAAAGACAAGAGACAGAGAATTCTGGCTGTGCTGCTGTCAAATGCAACCTGAACTTGTCAATTACTGAAACCAAGTTCTGTTTGATGAGTTGGCTTCTCAAGCAAGCAATCTGTCTGTTTCCCAGGGCTTGGCTTTCTCATGTTCCAGAAACAGAGAGGATCATAATCTCTGCTGAGATGTCAGTGGAAAAACTCTACTTTCTAGTATGTCCAGCCTGCAGATAATGATCTTGACTAGAAGATTACAAGGCAGTTAAAAGTAGTTAAGGTGCCAGGTCAGAGTGTCCTCATTCCAACTGGGGAAAGATCATTCTTTTGATGTATTAGCTTAGGCAAATAAACAGTCACTAAAAGTCTCTGCAGTGACACCAGATTTCATGTCAGGTCCTACTTTGGGATGCAGGTACAGCAGCATCTAGGTCATCAGTGTGGATCTGGCTCCTAAATCACTGACAGGCTATGGATTAGCTCTAGGATAAGATCATTTTCCTGAGGAAGGGAGAGTCAGTGATGGAGGATGAAGACTGTGGTTTGGCTCCCATCCCAAATCTATTCCAGAGCAGCTTCCACTACCCTGCAATTGGTCCTAACTCTGTTCCTAATGAACAGGCGGAGAATTGAAGTTCCATTTCTGCTCCTCTCACTTCCAACTCCTGCCCTTTTTTTGCTGGAGTGGCTACCAGCCCATGTCACCACGGCCGGATTTACCAGAGGGTCTGCCTTTGACCTGCTGTGCGCGCATATGTGCCAGTCAGGGTGGTGACAGGGGTTGCCAGAATATTCGCCCTGGTGCTCAGAAAGCATGGCGACCAAATGTTTATGATGCTGTCTGGCTGGTGGGCTTTAAAACCCTTTCAGGCTTGAGATCCAAATTGTAATCTACACACTAGCCTCATGGCCATACAAAGAAACTTCAAGGGGTGTCCTTTCCAGGGCTGCCTTCTGAGTACATTGATTCCTGACATAGGTCATTGGCTGGCATGGGAAAAAGGAGTCTCTCAAAGGTATATGATGGGATCTTCCTACAGATTTCCACTGTTGGATTTAATTTTTTTGCAGGTTATTAAGATAATGTTTTATTTTATGGATAGTATTTTCTGCTCTGTATACAAACATGTAGGGAAAGTATGTCTTTCAGAATTCACCAGTTTTGGTTTTTTGTTTGCTTGTTTTTATTTTTAATTGGAGGATAATTGCTTTACAATGTTGCATTGATTCCTGCCATATGGCAGCAAATCAGCCAAAGTGTATATATGTGTGTGTATATATCCCCTTCCTCTCTACCCCCCCCTCCCACTCCCTGCCCCCTATCCTGCCTCTCTGGGTCATCACAGAGTGCTAGGCTGGGCTCCCCACGTTACACGGTGCCTTCCTTCCAGCTCTCTGTTTCACACATGGCGGTATATGTATGTCAATGTACTTTCTCCATTCATTCCACCGTCTCCTTCCCCTTCTGTGTCCACAAGTTTGTTCCCAATGTCCGTGTCTCCATTCCTTTCCTACGAATAGGATCATCTGTATTGTTTCCCATTTCCTAGATTCCATACATATACTTTAATATATTATATCTGTTGTTCCCTTTCTGGCTTGGCTTACTTCACTCTGTGGAATAGTCTCTAGGTTCATCCATCTCACTATGAATGGACTCAACTCCATTCATTTTTATGGCTGAGTAATATAACATGGTATATGGCATACACCACAAATTGTTGGATTAAATTTAAGTAAAAACATTCTAACATTAGGTTGTTGGATGACGAGGACAGGAATTAAAGAAAGCAGTATGGCTTTATTTTTGTTTACTCATTTTTCAACGTGTATTTGTTGAGAACCTTCTATGCACTGGGCACTGTACTAAATGCTGGAGGTGCAGAATGAGCAAAACCACTCAGGCTCCTACCTTCATGGAGCTGGAAGGAATCAGCTAGATCATCACACAAGGAGACAGAAGAGTACAGTGTTTCTAAAGAGGGCCATGGTCTGTGAGAATACACGATAAAGAAGCTTGACCTGGTTTGGTGGCCGTGATGGTAGAGGGAAGGAATATCTTAAACTTTAAAGGCCAAGAAAGAACACAGAGACCATGAATAGCTCATCACATGTGGTAGCCTTGGCCAAGTCTTAGGTATGAGGATTCTCCTCTCTTTCTTTCAAGTTGTCCCATGTTTCTTTCTGGATGGAAAAGAAAAACTAGAAAATATCCACATAGGTTTAGGTGATGCCATTGGACAAAGAAATAATTCAATAATGGAACATGATTTCTTGATGTACTAAGTTCAAGGCAGACTAGGCTAGTTGCTACTTCCTAAATGAAAAGCCATCAAGTAGAATCTTAATAAGTTGACTAAATTCAGTCTTTTCTAACTATAAAAGCAGGAAATTTATATGAATTGGGCTAACTATATAGAGACTTCCGATAAGGAACTTCAATGTGCAATACTGAGGAACACACTGACTTTAAACCACACAATGAGGAACCATGCCCATACATTATTTTTGTAGGACAAGAATCAGGAAACCTCTGTGAAAACAAAAAGATGTGAAAGAAAGACCCCTAGGCTGAGTGTCACCAGACTTTGATTTTAACACCAGCAAGGCCATTAACATTTCCTCTGTGACTTGGTAACATTGCTTTCTGTCTCTGAAGCAATTGTTCCTCATTTGTGAAAGTGTGGGGTTTGACCTGTGATATTTAAGGTCCCATCCCTTCAAGACTCTTCTTATTCCTTGCTCCTATAAGATGGTCAAACTCAGAATAACAAATTTCTATATTGCCCAGCTTAGCATACAATTGTCTCCCATTTCTGATCCCTGTCTGTCCATTGCATGAGTTAGGTTCCACGTGGACCCAGACCAGAATAGATTTACCTGTTTTTGTCACATGATTTGTGAGTTAAGAGCTCAGATCTGGATCTCAGTTAATTAGCACTAACCATTTACTACCCCTGTGACCTGGATAACTTATTTCAACTTTCCAAGACTCTATTTGCCCATCTGTAAAATGAGGGTGACAATCATCCCCTCTCAGAGTTGTCATGTGCCTGGCATAAAATAAATGATGGTAGATAACTTTGTGGTTATGTGCTAAAATGATAAACTCAAGACTCCTGGGTTCGAATTACACGTCCGCCACTTGCCAGCCTTGAGCACTTGCTCAGGTTACTTAACTTTCCCTGTATTTCACTTTCCAATCTATAAAATAGATTTAATAATCACAGTAGTGAGCATCAAACCAATAATCCCAGCATGCACATGAAACAGTACCTGACTCTTAGAACTCAATACGAGTTAGCAATTATTATGATTAAGTGGTAGCTAATACTTTTTCTACTAGAGTGCATACTATATATCAAAAATGCAAACATCCAGCGGGAAATCATCACAGAGCATTACCCAACGAATCAGAAAAATAATGGACATCTCTACTAGTCAACCCAAACACAAATTAATTACTGTGCATTTTGTTTTAACCCTTGATGAAAATAGAGATAGTATGGCTTAGTCCTTAGACACTGAGTCCAAAGGAATCAGAAAGGAAATGCTTTCTGAAGACCTTGGCTGCTGGCCCGCCATCTCCTCCCCACTGACTAGCATGACCAAGAGCCAGAAGCCAAGCCTCACAGTGCTCAGCGGCGGGGCAAGTGATAACCACACAGGATGTATGCCTGTTGAGAGCGAGGTCGTGATTCAGGGGTTTGACTCTGTCAAACGGTGCTGACAAAGACACGCTGTTTTCCCTGACAGTATAGAATCAGATTACTGCACATACAAGTGTCTCACACCTGGAAAAGATGAAATTACACTGAGCTTAATCCTCCGAAACCAGATCAACAAGAAGTCGCTTAAACATTTAGGAGATCAGTTGTCTCCTGGCAAAGAAAATAATGCAAGGCAGTTGGGCAGTCTTCACTAATTAAAAGGGCCTGGCCTTGTCAATTGAAAAACCTCTCTGATCCTTTATTCTCTTTATTAATTATACCTTGAGACGTCTGAACACAGTCTCTGGGCACTTAGGTCTTGTGTACTCATTCGAGTTTGCTGAGGAAATCAGTCCTTTGGTGAGGTTACGTAAGTGAAACAAAGCAGACTGATATCAGATACTTCACTAAAAATAGACAAATAAATTCATCCCTTTCAGCAAAAGTAAGCTTTGCTCCAGTTAAGGTCAGTGTAGATTATATCCATGTCCAATGTGTCAGTGAACACATATCCAGGGTTATAACCAAAACTGAAGCCAGACAGGAGTTTCATAACCTTTGTCTCTGGGTTTAACTAACCAGAAAGCCAGGGTTTGGAAAGGGTTTAAACCGAAGACTCCTAGTGAACTCCGGTGCACACCATCCCCCTCAACACCTCTAAACACCTGGGCTCTCCCCGTGGCCCCACCTGCAGAGCAGCTCTGTCCTCACACCAAGTGGACAGAAAACAGCCACCTCCCCACGCTATCTTTAACCTGCAGCCCCAGCTTACTGCAGCCAAGTTCTCCCCTCTGTTCCCTCCCACAAGCAGACAATGTAGTTTGGAGTTTTAATGAAAATTAAACTATGGGACATTTATCTCAATCGATTGTCCTACATTATGCAAAACAATGTAATGAGGAAGGGTAAGAGTTGATCAACTCAAATTTTAAAATTCCATTTTAAAAACCAGATAATATATGCAAAAAACCGCACTGAAAACAAGAAACATATAACCAAAAAAATGCCAAAGACATCACAATTATACAAAAAAACACAGGTGTTCATCTTTCCTCTCTCCCCAGCTAGTTTCCTCTGGTGTTTTAGAATTGCTTTCAATTCTTCTCTAAGTATTTAATACATATTCAAGTCATATACATAGTCACATATATAGTATATATATATATAACCCTCAACACACATGCACTTACAAATGATAACAAACCTAACCCTCTGCTCTGTACCTTGTTTTGTTTTGTTTTATACTGTATGTTGAAGATTCACGTCAATACATACAGGACAGCCTCGCTCTTTCCAAAGACATCAAAGAACTCTATGGTATAGAGGTATCATAATGGACTTAACCAGTTCCTTAGTGAAGGATATTTAGGATTTTTTCTCCCAGTCTTTTGCTTTTATAGACAATATGGTAAGATATGTGCCTTGTATGCACAACATCATATCCATGTGTAAATATACCTGCAGAAGAAATTCCTTGGAGTGGAACAGTTAGGTGAAAAAATACATACATGTGTAATTTGGATAGATGCTGACCAATTATCATCATAGAAGTTGAGAAATTGTGCCAATTTATCTTCCTACCAACAATGAATGAGACAGGCTATCTCCCCAAAACCTGGGAAGGCCAGTGTGTTAGCAAATTTTTTGATTTTTGCCAAATCAAAATGACGATTATATCTTACTCGATTTCATTTGCCTTTTTCTTATTACTGGACAGGGCACCTTTACAAATGTTTAGATGTCTTTTCCTGAAACTGTCTATTCATGTCCTTTGTCTCTTGGGGCGTTGGTCTCTTTTTTCCGTATTTTTTTTTCATCGAGGTATAATTGACACATAACATGGTATTAGTTTCAGGTGTACAACATCATGACTCGATATTTGTGTATATTGCAAAATGATCACCACAATAAGTCTAGTTAACATCTGTCACCGCACATAGTTCCTGATTTGTAAACACGCTTAGTACGTTAAGGAAAATCAGGCTATGCAGTACAAATATTTCATTCTAGTTTGTTGTTTGATTTTTTTACTTTGTGTCATCTTTTTCTCAAGCATATTAATTTTTTCTTCTTTTGCATAATTGAATTTATCAAGTTTTTCTTTCATTTTGAATGGGTGGAAGTGGGGAGAGGCCATCAATATTTAACTGACCAAAGTCAAAACTGACCAAAAGCCAAACTCCTCCAAATAGCCTACACGTCTGTGTTATCTTTACTTCCTTCTCAAGCCCCATCTCTGTTGACTCTCCTCACACACATAAAGTTCCAGCCAAATAAGCTAATTGTATTTCCCAAAACAAGTCTTCACATTTATTTATTTATTTTTTTTCTATTTGGAAAGCGTTTCTCAATCCCATATTCCAAATTTATCTGATGGGCAAATTCCTGTTTCACACAAAGCAATTCAGATATCATCTCCTTTGTGAAGAATTCCCTGCCTGTTTCATCTTTCATCTGATTAGTTATGTAGCATTTTCTACAAGCACTCTGGTCCTGATCATATGGTTCAGTTCATATCCTAGACAGTTAGCGTGGGCTCTGGAACCAGGCTATATGGGTTGGGATCCTGGTTTGGCCACTTATTTGATGTTTGCAATTTGACCTTGAGCAACTTATTTCACTTCTCTGTGCTCTAATGTCTTCATCTGTAAAGTGGGGATAACAAAAATGCATCATAGAATTGCTTTAAGAATTAAATACTGCAGCATTTGCTAAAGTGTTAAACAGACCTACGTTGAGAACAGTATCTGACACGAAGAAAATGATTACTATATAAATGAAAATGTACTGAACCCAGTCCCAGTCTAAGCAACAGAGAGAAAACCTCCAGGAAGCCATTGTGCTATCATTTATCTGCTTCCCTGTCTTCTTTCCTAGACTGATGCCTTGACGGAAAGGGCCAGATATTGTTCTTTACACAACTTTGTCTCCCAAGCACCAATATATGGTAGCTTCATTGAATGAACAACTGAATGAATACATGTTTTCCTGTCCAAGGTTCTCACTTTAGTTGAAATATAACATCAATATGTAAAGTAAATTTAAGAAAGCCCTCAAAATAAAAATAAAGATATAGAAGTTGTCCATAACACAAGTAAGTACAAAGTCCTTATACCTGTAATTGTTAAAGAAATAGTCAAAGAGACCAGTGGAGCTGAACAACAACAACAAAAATTCTTGAGGGTATTCTCTTCAAAGATTTAAATTCGAGAAAGAACAAGGATTGTTGAAACAGTTGAAGGTATCCCACGTCGGGGGATATACAGGGACACTTTAGGATCCTCTTAAGCCCTAGGCAGCTCCACACATATTTTTTATCAAACCTTCAAAGAAACCTATGTCTACAATAACTTGGGGTAAAAAATTGAAAGATATTTTCCAATTTGGCTTTTGAAATTTGCTGTGAGTAGCTCCTTTGAATCCCACTTGGTTGTGATTTCTCAGTCATCACTGGGTACCCATGAGAAATTTTAAGTCGTAAAATCTAATCCACAAATTATTTTTCATTGTAATGAGATATTTATGAATATAAAATTTAATTATTGAAACTGATATATGATATAATTTTCAGTAATGTCACTAAACATTTTAAAATTTTGATTTCACAATTTCCATATTTTGGAGGCAAAACATTTCTTTATTTTTTTTTCTCCTGGTCTCAGGTATTTTAATCAGTTCTTGAAATGTTCTTGGGCCCCAGCCGAGGCACTATGCCTATGGTACCCAATGGGCAAAACAGCCCAGCTTGTTCAAAGGCCTGGAGGCAAGTGCAATCAAGTTTTATGCTGAATATGACAAACTTATTTTCTCTGTTGAAGCCAAGTATTTATGTGGAGGATTAGTTGGATACATACTTCCTAAGAGAACCAGCTGTTTTTGTAAGTAAAGACCTGTTGCAAAAAGAACAGAAAACCTCTTTCGGTTGGGAAGTGGGGGTAAGCGGGACACATTGCTTTCCTCATCATCTGCCAAGAACACCATGCCCTCATTTCATGTCAAAGTCTATTAACACTCAGTACCAGATACAAGATCTGGAATTGAAATTATTATCTTCCATCACAGTCGATTCTTATGCCTTTTCCAGGACAAATTCCCATAGCTTTTTCAGGTTCTTTGGAGCAATTTAGACCCTTTCCTTTTTTTTTTCATCCCCCTTGTGGCTGTTGTTGTACATCACATCCCTAGGTATGGAGGAGAGGTCCCGTCTTTGAACGATGCACAGAAAAAGGTAAAAAATAGACTGAGGCTAAAAACCTCCTTGAACCTGAACCAGGCTGTGGGGAAAGAACACTGGGATGGAATATCCAGCTGGAATGAACATCATTTTTACAGGTGGTGGTATGAATGACTCCATGATAAAGGAACCAGGGTTGGCGTTTTGCACAACTCTAGGGGCAATTTGCACGTTGGGTCACAGTGTCCCCCCTGGAGGTGGGCAACTTTGTGGGTCTGAAAGCAATGGGTCATAGGCCTTTAATTTCCAGAGAAACAAGAGGCAAAATGGCCCAGGAGAAGAGAGAACATTCTACCAAGTTGCATGTATGTTTCAGACGTTCTGGAGCTGCAGTTGATTTCATGCCCAACTCTTGCTACACCTAAGATTTGCATATAGTACTGGGGAGGTTTGAGGGGAAAACCAGGGTTCCACCACTGAACCCAAGCCAAACCTTCAATGACTGGAACCTGAGAAAACTGCTCTTTTCAATTTTAATCTAGTTTCCCTTTCCCAATAGTATTTAAAGGACAAATGTGTTCTGTTCTGCAGCCCTGGAACTTACTATTCATGGTTAAGTCATTACCTGTGAGGACTTTATACGGGTTATTGGAAGTTTAGCTTTACAGTAAATGTACTATAATTTACACAGTAAAATGCAGTCCCTTGCTTAATTACTTACCTCACCTATTGGGAGTTTTTCTCATTTCTCAGGTCAAGGTTTTTACTGAGGGCCATAACTACAGAGTTGACATTGCTATGAAACACTTTTGAAACCCTCAGAATAAGATTTCTTGACAACACCTAAGAGCAACTCGCCAAAAACAATGAATGGTGTTTCACAATCTGAGTGGGTGTACTTCATCTACCTAATATGTAAATAAAGGAGTGGTGAGTTAACAGCTCAATACTGGAGGGACTTCTCAAGAAAGCTCAGCTACTAGAAATCAAGGGCAACTTGACTCAGATCCTGTGACCCTATGGAATTCGGGCTCTGGAAGTTCAGAGGGCCTAGACCAAGGAGAGGATAAGAGGCCCCTTTTTCTCTCTGGTGTTCACCCATGTCCATAGAGATGAGATACCAGGAGGTGGGCTCCAGAGCTGTTTCTGAATTGTCTGTTGTTTCTATTCCCTGGGACCAATGATAAACTTCTGTCATGTCCTGTGGTTCACATCAGAGTGAAAGCCCCATAGACCAGCATGACCCAAAGGAGTAGAAGCCCCCAGGCCCAGCCAGACAAAGGAAAACAGGGACCATGGAAGAGGAAAAACAGTATTTGTAAGTACTGATAGAATCACTGTAGCAATTGCAATTCAATCATCTGTAGCTAGCACTTGTCCACACTTATTTAAACATGGAAACCCAGATTCCCGAAAATTCTGCCCACCTTTTAAGCTCTTCTGGAAGCCCCCAGGGGATGTTCCATAGGCATCTGCACACAGTTCTGTTGCTTTCCATCCAGCCTCTCTGTTGATGTCCAGTTCCTAAGATTCCCTCCATAGGCTCCATGCAAACCTGACATCTGGGCCAAGGCTGTGTCTCATGGCACTGCCAGAGCTGCTAACCTAAAAGGGGCCAAATTATTAATATCTTTTTACCTGGGCAGCAAAGCATCCAAGGTGTCACATAGTCCCTGTGAAAACAGCTCCTTCTTGCCTCTTTCTGGGAGGGTTTAGATTAGAGACCAAGGGATCAGACTGGTTCACTTGGGAACTGATACCTGAAACAGATATACTTTTTTTCTCTCCACCTTCTCCCTTTCCTACCCTTTATCCTCCCCCAGCCCTCCTCACTCACTCTATTTCAGGGTATCATAATGAGCCCCAATAATCTACAAGTTAATGAGTCCCCACGGAGGCCAGATACTACCTTCTGAGAAGCAACACTGTGTTTATTAAACGGCTGTATAGTCTGGTGGCTGAAGCCATGAGTCACACTTAGATCTGAATACAGGCTCTGCCACTTACTATGTCCTTAAGCAAGTGGCTTAATGGTCTTTATGGCCCAGTCTCCTGAATCACTAAGTGGAGATGATAATAAGACTTAGCTCATAGGGTTGTGGTTAGAATTCCACGAGATCATTCATTTATATCTTCCTTGTATAAGTATTTTATTGAGGGACTATAATGTTTGAAGCAGTTTTAGATGTTGGAGATATAGCAGAGAACAAAATATCCAATCCTTTATTCTCATGGAGCTTAAATTCCATCTGGAGAAATAAACACTAAGCACAAATAATATAATGCTGGAGAGAGATAAATTTTATAAAGCATAAAGCCTGATTAAGGTATGGACAGTGACAGGGAAACTGTTTGATATAAGATAGTCAGGGAAGGTGTCTTTGAGGAGGTGGCATATGAGTGAAGACCTAATTTTAAATTATTTAGCATAATTCAAGCATAGAGTGTTCCATAAATGGAACCTTTAATAATATTACTTTCCAGGTTCTTATCTTCAAGATCTTCATAGAATATATGCCTAAAAATGCAGTCGATACTTCATTTTATTAAAAAAAAATACATCTATGCAACAACATTAAAAAAAACCCAACTCATTTCACTAACAAAACCACACATTTTAATTATTGTATCTCATTCATTCTTAGTCTCTCATCCCTGGCTACCTTTCTACTGGGTACCAGAGAAAGTTCCAGAACTGAGTGTTTTGACCATTGGTACATTACCCCTCAGGGCTTCCCAGGTGGCACAATGGTAAATAATCCACCTGCCAACGCAGGAGATACTGGCTCAATCCCTGGGTCGGGAAGATGCCCTGGATTAGGAAACGGCAACCCACTCCAGTATTCTTGCCTGGAAAAGTCATGGACAGAGCAGCCTGGTGGGCTATAGTCCGTGGGGTCACAAAGAGTCAGACATGACTTAGCAACTGAGCACTCACGCACATCACCCCACAAAAGTCTGTCAGTACCTGAGAAGAGTAGCAACACACTTTCTAGAATGGATCCACTGTTAGCTCTATGGAAGCTGGACTACAGATGAGGAAGGAAGCATGGAAGCGGAGTGAGCACATTTAGTAGACAGCACTGTACATCACTCAGGAGTATCATTCTACTGATGGTGTGTAAGCCCGCATGAATGGTATCCCTGAAAAATTATCTCAGACTACTTGGAAGCCATTGAAACCTGGTTTGGATGTAGAACAGACTTTTTCAAAATGTGTTTCTGGAAACATCTGTTCTATGGAGTTTCATGTTCAAAATCTTTGGGAAACACGGCAAACTAAATTTTGCTCCTGGAGATTCACAAGATATATTAACAGATTAGATTAAAGGTCTTGAGGGGTTCTTCAGTGAAGATATCCCTAGTTGACCCTATTATCCCTATTATCCCTGGTTGACCCCAAATTCTCTGATCACAGAACCCCTTTCTCTCTTAATACTTATTAATTTTCACTTTTTAATACTTATTTTGAGCTTCCCTGATAGCTCAGTTGGTAAAGAATCCACCTGCAATGAAGGAGGCCCTGGTTCAATTCCTGGTTGGGAAGATCCACTGGAGAAGGAGGGGTAGGCTACTCACTCCAGTATTGTTGGGCTTCCCTGGTGGCTCAGCTGGTAAAGAATTTGCCTATAATGCAGGAGACCTGGGTTCGATCCCTGGGTTGGGGAGATTCCCTGGAGAAGGGAATAGCTACCCACTCCAGTATTATGGCCTGGAGAATTCTATGGACTGTATAGCCCATGGGGTCACAAAGAGTCAGACACGACTGAGCAACTTTCACTTGGGCTTCCCTCATAGTTCAGTTGGTAAAGAATCCGCCTGCAATGCAGAAGACCCAGGTTTGATTCCTAGGTTGGGAAGGTCCCTTGGAGTAGGAAATAGCAACCCACTCCAGTATTAAGAATCCCATGGGCAGAGGAGCCTGGCAGGCTATGGTCCATGGGGTCACAAGAGTCGGACATGACTTAGTGACTAAACCATCAATACTTATCAATCTGCACTTTTTGAAATGTTACTCCAAAGGCTAAATTTTAATCTGCTCATCACAACTCAGACTTCCAGAATCTTAGAAATGGCACAGGAGTAAGCAATTGGTAAATATGGAGTGTGACTCCATATAGGTGTCACAATAGGTAAAGCTACTATCAAATGTACGTTCAACTTATAGTCAAATTTTTATGTACAAATGAGTGCTCTTACTTCAAGTATCAGAGAGGCACCAATATATTAATAGAAAGGTTTTGGAACTCTAGGTTTTCTGGACTTATTTTCAGAATCTAAAAGTTTGGGGGTGGAAAATAATCTTACCCTGCATTCCAATTTGGATTCTTGAGTGAGAGGGAGGTATGGAGTTATACAGCCAGCTTGCTGGGAATTGCACTTAACCTGCAGCTTCTTCTATGGGTGCTGAGGGGCACACCATTGAGAGTGTGTCATGCATGTAAATATTTTCTGTCATGTCTGTTATCTGATGAAATAAGGTGAAGAAATGCTGAACGAACATAAATCCCATATTTTACGTATGAGAACATGGAGGCCCAAGGGGGCAAAATAACATGCCTGGATCACTCAGCTAGAAGAAAACTCAGTAGATCTAAGACCCAGGTGTCTTGTTTTCTGGCTCTGAACAGCTTGGCCTTATTTGAAGCATCTGTCTCATGTCATGTTCCCTGGAAGCAGAGCCTGAGATGGGAATTCTAGTAAAGAGATTCAGTGGAAGAATGTTATAGACCCGACTCAATCGAGGATCCTTCTGTGTCAACCAATAAACGATCAATTTTGGGGTAGAATATGCTTTCTCCTAAACCCAAAGAGGCTTGTTCTTAATTGTATAAAACACAAAGTACAAGCATTTGACTTTGTTTTTAGATAGGATAATCCAGCATGCCCAGATCACTGGGTCCCTAAAAACTTCACCGTAGCAGCGAGTCACTGAATCTTTGTAGTGTTTATCTCCTACTTCCTGCTCCTTGAAGCACATAAATGTTGCCAAGGCATCCGGAGACTACGCCACCTCTCATCACTGATACGGGCTTCCCAGGTGGCACAGGGGTAAAGAATCTGCCTGCCAATGCAGGAGACTCAGGTTCAATCCCTGGATCACGGAGATCTTCTGGAGGAGGGGATAGCAACCCACTCCAATATTCTTGCCTGGAGAATCCCATGGACAGAGGAGCCTGACAGGCTACAGTCCATGGGGTCACAAAAGCGTTGGACATGACTGAAAGACTAACACTTTCACATTCATCACTGACAAAACGATATCATATAGTGGATCAAGTCCCAGTATTATTCTGCATAACTGTCAGATTGTTTCAGTCTCTTTGGACTACACTCTGAACAGAGAGGAGGGACATAGACATAGCCTTGTGTCTATAAATTCCTGCTGTCCTTGCCATTAGGTTCTGTGCGTGCACTTCAGCTCTCTTTGCCTTCTGGCTGCAAAGAAGTACTGTCTCTAAGTGCCATCAAAGAGGACCTCAGCTTTAAGTCACTGATTAACACATATGAGCCTTGCATTTTCTCTCTTCACTCAGTCAACAGCACTTAGCAGCAGCCTCCCAATTGCACAGTGTTTGACTTAGCTCCATACGTCTCAAATGCCTGGGCCATTATTTCCTATATCCCCCTGCTCACCAAAAGTGCAATTCTTAGCCACTGTCCTGCAGTAGCAAGCCAGAAACTATCAATACCCCACCTACCGACAGGAGGGCTCCTCATTGCCATGCGGTCTGTGACTGATACACCTCCGAAATTCTTAGAGTCTATTTCCCACGGCTGTGATTGGTACCATCTTAGGTAGAATTCCCTAAAAGCGGAGCCTGAGGTGGGGATTTTTCATTGAAAAATTGCTCACAGGAGAAGAGAAGTAAGGGAAGCAGAGTGGGGCAAGAGGATAAAAGAGAAGTAAGGACATGTTCTCAGTTGAAAACCAGCATCAGTCTGGCCCCACAGAAAGCACTGAAGCAGGAATTCCACCACATGGTTGGTTTTCCCTCGAGGCAGGGATGTCAGCCTTTTGTATCCCTCTGTTTGTCACTGGCTGCTGGCTGCTGTCAGGGTGTGTAGGGGTGTCTCACTTATGGGGTTGGCCGCTCTTGGTCAGCAGAGAATGCGCAGAGGCTGAGGCAGCTTTACCCACAGCATCCAGGGGATGGGCCCACCAGCCAGGTGATGGGGAAGTAGACAAGGCATTGATGGTGACCACTCCAGATAACTTCTGTAATCACTCCTAGTCCCGAGGATTAAGAGTTGATAGTAGCAGAGAGCCAAAAAGTTACTGGGATCCAACCTGGTAAATCAGCTTAACACACAATATAGTATTGTTGTTTTTTTAAAAAAAATACAAATAACATTTTTTAAAGGTGATAATAATGCTCTATACAAAGAATTTCCTGTTTTCCTTTGTACTTTATAAACTACTCTGCAACCAAGGTCCATAAAGGACTCCAAATACTTTATATCCAGTGGTATTATCATTAGAGTAAGAGTCTAAGTGACCACTCTGATGTTGACAGCACTTACTTGGAGGCATAAACACAAGAATGTATGAACGAAAATCAGGTTACTCTCATTATATAAAAATAGAGTATAAAATGGACAATTTACACTAGAAGAAAGACATATGGCCAAAAACAGATTTTAAATGCCATTCGGCTTCCCTAGAGATTAAAAACACGTCTAGTAAATCAAAGCATTATCATCCCTTTGCCTGGGCTTCCCTGGTGGTGCAGAGGTTAAAGTGTCTGTCTGCAATGTGGGAGACCTGGGTTCGATCCCTGGGTAGGGAAGATCCCCTGGAGAAGGAAATGGCAACCCACTCCAGTATTTTTGCCTGGAGAATCCCATGGACGGAGGAGCTTGGTGGGCTACAGTCCACGGGTCGCAAAGAGTCGGACACGACTGAGCGACTTCCCTTTCTTTCTTTCTTTCTTTCTTTCTTTCTTTCTTTCCTTTGCCTATCATGTGAGGATGAAGTGAGATAAATACTCTTCAAGTCTCTAGGGTGCAAATGTGAATGGGCACAGGCTTTTTGGAAGATAATTTGACAATATGTATCAAAATTCTGGGGAAAAAAATTGATATTTCCCTCCCCCAACCTAATAATTCCATGTCGAAGACCTGATTACAAGGAAATAATCAGTGAACCAAAAAAGCTATGTTCAAAGACATTCAAATGGCGTTGTTTTATGTTAGTGAAAAATTGGAAACAGTTGAAAACTTAAATGTCCAAAAACTATGAAATGAGTACACAAATTCGGGAACATTTAGATGATGAACTATTGTGCATCAGGATTGCCTGAGTTTGAATTTCAGTTCTTCTTTTCCCTAGCTCTATAACCCGGGGAGAATTAATTAACGTTAATTACTTTTCTTAAAAGGGAGATTATAACAGATCCTATCTTAAAGCGTTGCTATGTGAAGTGCTTAAAACAGTGCCCAACTCATAGAAGAGCTATTGTTATTGTTTAGGAGGTAAAACATAAAGGTATATTAATGTCTTATGTAAATATTTATGTATTAGATGAGTGAAAAAGTGGGATACAAAGTACATATATTATGGTGCCAGGTTTTTTATGATTAGGTATTCATAGGTCAAAGCCTGGAAAAAAAATAAACCATTAAACCACAAACATTTTGCTCTCAGGACTTCTTTATCCTTTTGAAAATTATCACAAAGAACTTTTACTTGCGTGAGTTATATCTATGGATAGTTACTATATTCAAAAATTAAAATCTGAAAATTTAAAAACATAGGTATGTAGCTGCACATAAGCTTTTAGAGTGACGATACACTCACGTGTCCTGTAACTTTGGGAAAGCTCCACTGTACACTCAAGAGACAATAAGAGTAAACCAAACAAACAATGGCTTGGTATTAGTAGTAAAAGAATCCTGGCTCTGTGGACCCCCTAAAAGAATTTCAGGGGGCCCCAGAAAGTCTTTGGACCATGCTTTGAGAACATTGCATTAAATCAATGTTAGTATAAATCATTATATACATTTTCCTTTGTCTTCTGTATTTTTCAACCTTTCTACCATGAGCGTATATGATATTATAATCACAAAATGTAAGAATAATTTTAAAGTGTATTTAGTTATAGTTATGCCAGGTGAATATACACTCAGTTAGATCAGAGATTCTTCTGCCTAAATGATCATCCTGCATTTTCCTGAATTCCAAGAAGCGTGTTCCTCGATTTTACAAGACATCCAAGAACACAGGAATCAGTGGTTCTACCTAATTGAACTTATTTAGGATGCTTTTCTTAAATCCAAAATCTATTTAATAAAATGTTGAAACTCTCAGGAGGAAGCCAGGTCAGACTGGAAGAGTGACTGATGGCAAACTTTCTGCTTATGCACAGAATAGGAGTACTACCCTTAATGAGCAGTTTAGCCACAGAGGCAAAGATGCCTGTTCCCAGTGTCTTCACGCATCGTGATCATACGATCACAATTGATGGTCACTTTGTCATATTCACTCCTGTGTTCTCAGGGCCTAGTATAGCATCTGATGCACAGCGGGCATTCAACATTTGTTAAATGAATCAATGTATGAGCAAAAGCTGCCAAGAAGCTGGCAAGAGGCGCTATAATAATGGTTTCCATGCCAAGCACTTTGCATATATGTTTTCATCTCAACCACCTATATCTCACTGATGTGGAACTTTTATCATCCCTGCTTGCCAGACAAGAATACAGAAGCTTAGAGAGTTTTAGTCACTTGCTCGAGGACACCCAGCCAGGAAACAGCAGAGCAAAGGTTGGAACTCAGGTTTCTCTGAGGGCAGAACCCATGTTCCTGATTCTATAGAGTACCACCTTTTTAACAGGCTGCTATGATTTCTGGGGTGTCTGAGGACTGTAGCCCACCAGGCTCCTCTGTCCATGGAATTCTTGAGGCAAGAATACTGGAGTGAGTAGCCATTACCTTCTCCAGGAGATCTTCCCAACCCAGGGATTGAACCATCAAACCTGGGTCTCCTGCATTGCAGGCAGATTCTTTACCATCTGAGCCACCAGGGAAGCCCTCTGAGAAGACCACTGGCCAGAAAATGCTTGGAAAGATCACTTGGAACTCTGATAGTAAAATCCCACCCTGAGAAATTTCTGCTTCTACTGAAGCCTGTAACACTTAATTTTCTGAGTATAGGTTACAAGGTGCAAGGGGATGGGGGAGGCAAGAGGAGGGAGAGGAGACCGAGGTAAGTTGAGAAGGGGAACTGGAGAAGTTCAGAGATGTCGAGAAGCCGTAGCAACACGAAGCTGGAGGGATTGAAGACATAAATAACTATCTCGCCCTCCCAGGTGTCCTGGCAACTGAAATTGGGGGACCAATAGAAGGCAAATCTCTCTTAATGAGTTAAGCTGATACCAGAGCCCCCTGGAGAGCATGTTTGAGGAAGATGGAGGAAGCAGATGGGCTCCGTCTTCCTAAAATCGATCAAAGTCCCTGCAAAACCCTGCTCACTCAAGACGGCTGCTTTCATTCACCCAACATCTCAGCAGAAGCCCCTGCTGTACAACATCCATTCAGCTTCCAATGAGTGAAAACAAGACAGAGTCTCAGAAACACAACAAAAAATGTCTGCTAGTGAAAAGGAACATTTTCCATAAACATCTAGGGAGGTGGGAAGGAGGTGGAAATAGAAGTCAGGACAACAGCTGAAAAAGTTAAGAAGAACCTGACCAACAAATCAACAGAGAGATTGGAAAGTTTTTTTCAGGTGCTGCGGGAGGAAAATGGGTTTATCTGGTGCACAGTGTTTACTGAGTGTATATTAGATTGTTACACTAGAGCCAATACCTATAGGGCATATGCCTGGAATGTTATGTTGCCCCTACAGCCTGACCTTTGCATGTCCTATGCCCTCTGCTTGGAAAGTCTTTCCACTCTTCACCTGGTTACATCAAATTCACCATTTAAGACTCAACTTAGAGACGATGCCCTCCAGACAGCCTCCTATGACTCCTAACACCCCTTAAGTCTCCAACCAGATATGGGTTATGTTGATACAAATAATTTTTATCTATGACTGTTTCCCTGGCTAAACTGATGTTCTTTGAGGGGCTGTGTGATTTTTTTTTTTTTTCAGCTGTGCTGCACAGCTTGTGGGATCTTAGCTCTGTGACTAGGGATTGAACCCAGGCACTCAGCAGTGAAAGGCAGAGTCCTAACCACTGGATCCCCATGAAATTCCTGCTGTGTCTTTTTCTTATTCATCTCCCCAATGCCTGGCACTTAGTAATAGCTCAGGAAGTATATGTTGCCTTAATTTGATTCTCCACACCCCACACCACTGACTAATCAAATGAATTTTAGTAACATACAACTCTTACTAGACTAAAAACATAGTCTAGGAATCAGATCTGAGCTCTGATCCTGGCCTCACCACTTTCAAGACCTATAGCCTTAGGTGAGTTTCTCAGCCTCTCAGAGCTTTAGTTTCCTCACTTGTGAGTGGAGTTAAAATCTTCCATCTCAAAGAACTGTTGAAATGATTCAATGAACAAGTCCCTGGCACAGTTCCTGGCACATAGTGGATACCTAGTAACTATTAGTTCCCTGTGAAAGTATTAGTTGCTCAGTCATGTCTGACTCTTTGCCACACCATGGACTGTAGCCCCTCTAGGTTTCTCTGTCTGTGGGATTCTCCAGGCAAGAATACTGAAGTAGAAGCCATTCCCTTCTCCAGAGGCTCTTCCTGACCCAGGGATTGAACCTGGGTCTCCTGCATTGCAGGCAGATTCTTCACCATCTGACCCACCAGGGAAGCCTATTAGTTCCCTGTAGTAATAAATTATTGGGAAAAGTCATGGAAAGATTGACAGGACCAGGGACTTGCCTGGGCCTTGATAGGGAATAAAGTCTACTGCCCTCTGGGGGTGTCTTGAGTAACTTGGGCCACGGGCCATATGCTCAGCTCTCAGCTGGAGTCCTCAGTGGTCCCTGAAGTGGGGTGTGGGGAACCTGTTCCAGGACAGAGCTGAGGTGGGAGCTTCTCCTGCTGAGGTGGGCACACAGCAGGACGGCTAATGAGGGAGGATTTCTGTCAAAAGGACCCACAGGTGGATAAGAGACTGAGGCAACCTTGAATAACAACAGGAGTGGCTGTAGGAGGCAGTCCCCGGGGCCCCGTTTACCTCGCCACTATCCTAAGTCCTCTCCTTCTCCAGCCTGGGAGAACAACCCAACACTGAAAGTCAGCTCACAGGCCACAGAAGGGAAAAGGTGGGATGAGGAGGACAGTGGAAGGATTTAGGGATCCAGGGGCCCAGGGGTGTGGGGCTTCTGTGTGATTAGAAAGGGCCCCCAAAGAGAGAGGCTCCCTGTAGGGCAAGGAGAGGAGACACCCTTCAACTCATGACTCAGTCAGAATCTATTCCTGGGCTCTGAGGGATCACAGTGGTCAACTTCAGATCAAAGGAAAGAGTACTTCTATGTGTCCTGGACTCACCATTAATTATCAGTGAAATGTTGAAGTTAATGGTCTGTGCCTACTCCGCTTTCAATGTTAATAGTAAAGTTGGGACATTTGGCAGAGACTCCAATATCTATTCTCTCCTTCTTCCTAAGCAGAAGACTACTCTCCATATTTTAGCTGAACATGCAGCTACCTAGAACAAGACTATGTTTCCCAGACTCCCTTGCAGCTAAGGCTGGCCATGACGTTCAGTTCTGGCCCATAGGATAGATGCAAAAGTCAATGTACAGCTTCCATGAAACGTTCTTAAAAGTAGGGGGTGTGCCCTTCTCTTTCCAATAGGCTTGGAATGTAGATGTGATGGTTGAGGCTGGAGCAACAAGCAACAGCTAGAAGAATTCTAGGTCTGAAAACAATGTAGTTGCCATACTAGGTGACAATGCATACCTTAAGAGGGAAATTAAAAAAAAAACTTCTACCTCTTACTTTGGGTTTTTTGTCACAGTTGAGCTTAATTTTAACTGATACAAGGGCCTCCTCAATAGTTTCAAAAGCCAAAATCTTCCATTTCCCTGGGAAAAAATACCATGCAGGTTAATGATATTGAGTAACATCTATTGAGGGTTCACTATGTTTAGACTTTATCCTAAACACTTTGAGTGCCTTAGTTCATTTAATCCTCATAACAATCCCATGAAGTAAGTGCTATGTTATTCTTGCTTTGTAGATGAGGAAACAGGAATGAGGCAAGTTAACTGACTTACTCAAGTTCACAGAGCAAGTAGAAGAACTGGTATCTGAACCCAGATGCTGGGCTCAAATGCAGACTCTTAACCATTGCAGTAGCTAAAATTTAATCATATCAGAGTCCAAATCAGCGTGCTTTTGGTGTTCCCTTTCTTGGTTTCTATCACCCAGAGTTCTTTCTGTCTTTCATTACTTTCAAAATGGAGAAATACATGCATTAGCTAACACAGTAGTTTGGGAGGACCTTTCTTGAAACATGGGCTTCCCTGGTGGCTCAGATGGTAGAGAGTTTGCCTGCAGTGTTGGAGACCCAGCTTTGATCCCTGGGTCAGGAAGATCCCCTGGAGAAGGAAATGGCAACCCAGTCCAGTATTCTTGCCTGGAAAATCCCATGGACAGAGGAGCCTGGCAGGCTACAGTCCATGAGGTCACAAAGAGTCAGACATGACTGAGCAACTTCACTCACTTCTTGAAACAGAGGATGCGTAATAGAAATGAAAGTGTAGAGGGAAACTGATAAAAATGGGTCATTTTGTCGACTGGGTACCTCTACTCTAAAGTGGTGGTGTTCAAACTTTCTGAGTGGTATAACCCTATCAGTATAACACACAGTCTGGGGACACAGAATCCCTTAAGCACGAGTGTATGTGTGTCTGTGTGAAACTCACATGTCCTGCTGTATGATCAGATTCCTATAGTGGGTACTGGGGTGATCTGCCCAGAACCCCTCTTCATAGCTGATTCCTCCAGCTTCTAGAAGTTCCTAGAAGAAGGCAGATCAGTTGCTGAAGGCTCACAGCTGCATTCCTCTCTGGAAACCGCCCTTGGCTGAAGGAAACTGCTCATCCAAGGTCATGCCCTTCCAGGGTACAGCCGGCAGCCAGTGACTGAGGCGGGGTGCAAAAACCCAGCTCCTTTGCCTTAATTCAGAACCGCTCTGGGGGTCTCCCCAGCTCCAGAGCTCCCTGTACCATGGGGGCAGCCTCTGTCCCATATGCATTCAAGTCAGCTCCCCTGGGTGTATCACCTGAGACCACTCCCCAACCAACTTACACACAGCTTTATATTTCATAGTCTGTTTCCAGAGATTCAATCAAAGACAATTAAGTGCGTTATCAGATAGACTTTCAAATTAAAACTCAAGCAAGGGTGAAGTGAAAGTGAATACAAAACGCTGTAACATCTATTTACCCCCAGCAGTTGTCTTGTGCTATGTCTACACACTTTAGAGATAGTTTCCAAAGTTTATCATTTCACATATTATTCACATTGATCCCAGCCCAGGGATAGGAGTAGAGGTCTGATAGGAAGACTGGGAGAAGATGGAGGAAGAAAAGGGAATCCTTCCCTCATTCCTCCCACCCAGTTCAGATTCTCCTGGCATAGACATTCATAGCCCCATTTTCTGCTCCTTTGGGATATTTATCACACTTGTGCAAACCTGTTTAACGACTGTCTTCTCAGAAGACTAAAGATTCATGAGGTCACGTTCTGTGTGTGTCTTGTTCATCACTGTCTACATAATACCTGATAGTTCCTGATATTCAGTAGATGCTAAATAAATACTTGTCTACTGGGAGGGAAAAGGCGAGAGAAAAAGGGAGAGACAGAATCAGAGAGGGGGTCGGGAACAGGGAGAGGCTTAATCAGGTTCTGTTCAGCCCTCCTTCTCAGCGATCAGTGCTACATACAGGCTTTCCCAGCTGTTTCAGTGCACAGTTCCTAAGGACTGCCTTGAACTTGGAAGGCCCTTCACTGGGCATATGGAAGGAGAATGTATCCATTAGTTCATCCAATAAGATCTCATTAGAACCTACAGTGTATCAAGCCACCCGCTCTGCTTTGGGGATGTAAAGGTGAGTGAGCCTAGACAAGGTGTCTGAGCTTATGCAGCTTGGAGCCTGGGAGCAGACATTAATCAAACAAAAGCACAGAAATTTACTGACAAATTAGGGTAAGCACTCTCAAAGAAAGAAGAAGTACACCCTAAATATGGCACGGTCTGGTATACATCTCGGGGAGTGGGGTTGGGGGTGGGGTGAAGATGGCAGGGAAGTTTGGTCAGACATGGCTTTCCCGTCAGAGGAGGTGATGCTTGACCTATAGCTGATCGGTCTGGTTAGCTGGGCTGGTGTTTCTCCACCTCAGGACTGTTGACATAGGGGCCAGATAATCACTTCTTTCTGAGGGTGGGGGCTGGCTGTCCTGTGCACTTCACAACCTTTAGCAGTAATGACCTCTATTCACCAGAAGTTATGGCACCAGCCCCAACATGTTGGTTGTGATAATCTCAGTATCTCTGGACATCGCCAAATGTCCCCAGGAGGACAAAATCAGGGGACAGAATGTCCCCAGGAGGAAAGGGAGAGGGCAGAAAGGGGAAAGGCAAGTCAGGTGGAAGGAGCCTCACCTCCAAAGACCCCAGGGTGAGAAAGCATTGTGGTTGGAGGGACTGGCGGATGGGGCCAGACCCTGAAACCTGAGAAAGAAGGAAATGAGTTGTCTACCCCTTGGTAAAGAAAACATAAAATTGCAGAGAAAGAGAAGGTGAGAGCCTACCAGGCTACCGACAGGATCTCATGACTCTAATCACTGGGGTCCAAATATTAAGAAATAAGCCCCTGTAAATCCAGAGCCCTGAGATGATGGTAATTGAGCTGGGTTAGCACATGTAGCCCATGAGCTCAGCTCATAGGGTTGACGAGGGGATGACTGATGAACCAAGTGGGGCAAGAGGACCATGCCAAGGGCTCCATTTAATAAATCAGCTGACACTCCCCGGCATTTGCATTGCTAATGGTGGTTCCTAAACCCCAGGTGTTGCTGCAGAAACTTGTCCGATGTTGCCTCCCCACCTGTAACTCCCAAGGGAGTTGGCAGGGGTACAGGGTTCTGGGTGGTGCGATCTGAAACACATTTTAAAATCAGCCTGGAGCTGGTGGACAACATATCCAAAAGATCTGGCCACACACGTGTAGGCATGGTGTCCAACCGAGCACCTCAAAGCTGGAGTCACAGGGTCACTGAGGCAACACTGCCCTGGAATGAGGCATTAGATGCCCCTTCTTGGGCTACTGAGCTCCCAGGCATTCCACCATGAATTCGTTTGCTAACCAGCGAGGACCTCCAATAAGTGAAAGTTAACCACTTTGGATCTCTGTTTCTTCTAGTCTATGCTGAAAATTTTCTTTTCTCTGTTTTTTTGGGAGTGGAGGGTGGGACATGGGACGCTGAATATCAGGGTCATGTAAGGAGTTTTTTTCAATGTGTATCCCATGCTCCATTAGCCCTAAGACTCCCATATGCGCTCAGGGAGGTGTGTCCTTCAGGATCAGAGTCGCCAGTTTTCCTCTTGCCTCAAACTCCAATATCATTTGATATGACATTGTCCCTTATCCTGTTTTCTTTTTAAATTTTGGAATTTTTTTCCTTGTGGATTTTTTTGCATTAATTTGTTTGTTTGTTTAAAATACTGCATTAGGAGATTTCCCTGAATGTCCAGCGGTTAGGGCTCTGTACTTCCAATGCAGGTGTCATGGGTTCGATCCCTGGTCAGGGACCTAAGAACCCGCAGGCTGTGCACATGCCCTCTTCCCAAATTAAATTAAAAATTTAAAAAGAAAAGATACTAGAAAAGAAAAAAATATTGCATTAGAATATTATTTATCTTGATGACTGAAAATTTTAGGGCCCCTTAATTTTTAAAATTTTTATTTTATATTTAATTGTAGTAAAACACATCTAACATAAAATTAATGATCCTAACTATATTTTAGGGTGCTGCTGCTGCTGCTAAGTTGCTTCAGTCATGTCCGACTCTGTGCGACCCCATAGACGGCAGCCCACCAGGCTCCCCCATCCCTGGGATTCTCCAGGCAAGAACACTGGAGTGGGTTGCCATTTCCTTCTCTAATGCATGCAAGTGAAAAGTGCAAGTGAAGTCGCTCAGTCATGTCTGACTCTTAGTGACCCCATGGACTGCAGACCACCAGGCTCCTCCATCCGTGGGATTTTCCAGGCGAGAGTACTGAAGTGGGGTGCCACTGCCTTCTCCATTTTAGTGTGCAGTACAGTGGTATTAAGCATCTTCACTTTGTTGTGGAACCACCACCACCATTCATCTTCCCAAACTGAAACACTACAGCCACTGAACAGTAACTCCCCGTTCCCTCCTCCCCCAGCCCCTGCCCACCACCAATATACTTTTCTTCTCTATAAATTTGCAACTCTAGATGCTTCATATGAGTAGAATCTTACAACATTTGCTATTCGGTGACTTGCTTATTTCACTTAACATAATGTCCTCAAGCTTTGTCTATATCGTGGCATGTATAAGAATTTCCATCCTTTTTAAGATTGAGTAATATTTCATTGTACATATATACCACATTTTCCTTATCCATTCATCCATCCATGGATACTTGAGTTTCTTCCATCTTTTAGTTATTGGGAATGTTGCTGTTCAGTCACTAAGCTGTGTCCGCCTCTTTGCAACTCCATGGACTGTAGCATGCCGGGCTTTCCTGTCCTTCACTTTCATGTCCATTGAATCAGTGATGCTATCTAACCATTTCATCCTCTGCCGTCCCCTTTTCCTTTTGCCTTCAGTCTTTCCCATCAGGGTCTTTTCCAGTGAGCTAGCTCCAGGTGGCCTAAGTATTGGAGCTTCAGCTTTTGCGTCAGTCCTTCCAGTGGATATTCAGGGCTGATTTCCTTTAGGATTGACTACTATAAACATGGGTATGCAAGTATCTATTTGAGATTCTGCTTTGCATTCTTTTTAACACCTAGAAGTGGAATTGCTGAATCCTTGATAATTTTATTTTTAGTTTCTTGAGGAAATGTCATATTGTTTTCCATAGTGCCTACAACATTTTACATTCCTATCAACAGAGCACAAGGGGTCCAATTTCTCATCCTTGCCAACAACGTTTTTTCTTTTCTCATTTTGTTTCATTCTGTTCCTTCCCTTTCCCTTTGCTTTTTCCTTTCCTTTCCTTTTCTTTTGGTAGCAGCTATCCTAATGATTTGAGGTGGGTGTGAGGTGGGGCTTGCAGGCATGCTAAGTCGTTTTAGTCATGGCCTACTCTTTGTGACCCCATGGACTGTAGCCCGCCAGGCTTCCCTGTCTATCACCAACCTCCAGAGCTTGCTCAAACTCATGTCCATCTAGCTGGTGATGCCATCCAACCATCTCACTCTCTATTGTCCCCTTCTCCTCCTGCCTTCAATATTTCCCAGCATCAGGGTCTTTTCTAAAAAGTCAGTTCTTCTCATCAGGTGGCCAAAGTATTGGAGCTTCAGCTTCGACATCAGTCCTTCCAATGAATATTCAGGACTGATTTCCTTTAGGATGGACGGCTTTGATCTCCTTGAAGTCCAAGGGACTCTCCAGAGTCTTCTCCAACACCACAGTTCAAAAGCATCAATTCTTTGGCTCTCAGCTTTCTTAATAGTCCAACTCTCACATCCATACATGACTACTGGAAAAACCATAGCTTTGACTCTACAGACCAAGGATACCATGTTGCATTTAGGGTGTAGCTGTTTTTCTTTGTTTGTATCTCTGCTGTTTTGCCTGAAGAATGTTTTTAAGAGGGAAACTTGGAAGCCTTTAGATAGGAATGATTCTACCTTCTGCCACTATCTTTCACCACTCCCTATTGTCTAGTGCCAGCTTCAGACATCTGCAATTACTGCCTGCCCCTGGAGACATGTGAATCTGTAAGCCCTTGCCTAGGTATCAGGTTAATCCTTCCCCCTCCAGGAAGCCTTAATTCAGTGATTAATTCTTTGGGGTCTGCAGAAATCCGCCATTAAAATTCAAATACCATCAGCTATGAAATCTATTCACAGTTAAATATCTTAAAGAAGTTAATTGATAGGGAGGAAAGCCTTACTGGTTTGTTGTTAGTGAAAAAGTGCCAGGAGACGAGAAGGTGGTAGGGAGAGAGGCAGGCACCTCTGCGGGAAGGCTGGCCAGGCTGTGACACTGAATGCATCCATCTCATGCCGTGGGCTGGGCCCTGCCTGAGCTGGGCCCTGATTCTTACTGCTCAGTTACTTGACAGCTCCTGTCCGCCACCTCTGGGCCTCCTGGCAGTGCGGGTCTGTGAGCCCCCTAGAGCCTATTGTGTTGCTGACTTGGGCCATTCTGCTGGCTCTACTTCATTCCTTTCCCGAATGCGGGGGACTCAGGCCCTTGGTGGGAACCTGATGGGAAACAGGGGCTGGAAGAAACTCTGCCACTAATTTACTGAGGAGTTTCTCTGCCCCGAGCAATGCAAAGTGCTAAACTGGTATTTGAAAGTGAAGAGCTGACGTTTAAACACAGCAGAGGCAGTATTTTCAACCAATTTTTTTTACTCACAAATAGACCACAGGCTATGAGCAATCAACCAGCTTGTTTTCTTCCCCACATTTTTACATAGCTGAATGTGCATATACATAATTTCATATAGGGACTTCCCTGGTGGTCCAGTGGTTAAGAATTTGCCTGTCAATGCAGGGGACACAGGTTCGATCCCTTCTCCAGGAAGATTTCACACGCTGCAGAACAACTAAGCCCATTCGTCACAACTACTGAGCCCTACCAGCCAGAGTCTGTACTCTGCAACAAGAGAAGCCACACGGTGAGGAGCCATGCATCGCATCTAGAAAGTTGACCCTTCTCACCTCAACTAGAGCAAGTCTGTATGCAGCAATGAAGAGCCCATGTGCCACAATGAAGACCCAGTGTAGCCAAAAATATATGAATAAATACACAAAGAATAAATAAATAACTTAAAAGACTGCTCTTATGGACGGCTGACACCATGGGCACTTTAGTCAGCTTTAACAACCACCTGCTTGTTATCTAGGACAAGGATCATAATTTTCTCCCCTTGTCAAATGAGAAAAGTGGAAAGTTTAGCTCGGAGAGTCCAAAAGATGCACCAGCTATGACACAGCAAAAAAAAAAAAAAGATGTAAAACTGGCCTTGAAATCGTGGAATGGAGTGGTTAAGAGCATGAACCCTGAAAGTGTGTACATTTTGACCACATTTGCCCGTTTCCTCACCCCTGCAAATCCCACCTCTGGCAACAACCAATTTGTTCTCTGTTTTCTATGAGTTCATTTATTTGAGATTCCACATATAAGTGAGATCATACAGTATTTGCCTTTCTCTGCCTGACCTATTTCATTTAGCATAATGCCCTCAAGAATCATCCATGTCGTCCCATATGTCAAGAGTTCCTTCTTTTTCATGGCTGAATAATATTCCATTGTATATACATACCTTATTTTCTTATCCATTCATTCATCAGTGGACACTTAGGTCGCTTCCATATCTTGGCTCTTGTGAATAATGCTTCAATAAGCATGAGGAGTACAAATAACTCTTCAATGTACAGCATGGTAACTATAGCTAAAAATGCTATATTGTATATTTGAGCTATTGAACTTTTAGTTACACGCAAAATTGTAACTATGTGAGGTAATGGATGTGTTAACCAACCTTATTGTGGTGATCATTTCACAATATATACATATACCAAATCATTACCTCGTATACCTTAGATGAAGTACATAGTTAAATATCGATTATCTCTCAACAAAGCTGAAAAAATAAAAAGTGTTACCTGGTGTTCAAATCCTGCCTGCCTGCACCTTGGAATGCATGTGATGTGGGTGTCTGTTAGATTCTGCATCTCAGTTACCTTCTAGATGAGGATAATAATGGCACCTTATTGTGATATTATAAAGACTAAAGGGGAGGGATCACATCATCCCTTGTAGTCTTTATAAATATGTGGGAGATAAAACCTTAGAAACACAGACTCTCTGAGTCTAAATCTCTGGCTCTTTGGACACAGAACTGACTGAAAGAAGCACACTTCCTCTAGCCCCATTTTACAGATAAGAAAACTAAGGCCATGGAAATGGAAGGATTTTTGGTTTCAGTTTAGGAAATTAAATTAGGAAAAATAAAATTTAAGAGATCAAAGGAAAGCATCTGAAATAAAAACACAGAGACAAAACAGCAAGGCCAGACTAAATAGAAGCTAGACAGAGTATCTGTGAAAATGGGAAGGTTGAGAAGGTTAACAAAACAGTGAACTCATTTCTGACAGGTAACCGGAAAGAACAAGCCGTGTTGTCATACTCCTCAGAGGCTGGCTGGGCAGCTGCCAACATGCCAGCAGCAGTCCCCCGTATTGCCCCTCCCTGAGCATTGCCACGAGGCTCCACACTCCTAACCCTGCTCAGCCATGTTTGGGGGCTGTTCCCATCAAGCCCCTTGAGAAGATTCACTCTGTGTTCCTTTTTTTCCAGTTGGCTGCCTGTTGGCTGCAGTTGGCCTTGTTCACACCTTTATCTGCAGAGGAATGAGTGTTCAGAAAGCACTGTCTACAAAGCAAGCCCCTCTCCTGAAAGCTAAGGGCTGAGCGATCAGCATATGCTGTAGCACATCCTGGATCCTTCCAGAAACGTGGTTCCTCTTCTCCAGTCATCCCTGTACACCTTGACTTAGGTTACACACACGCATGTGCAAACACACACACACACACACACACACACACACACACACACACACTTGCGCACAGCAAAAGAGAAAGGAACAAAAATTTCCTGCCTTCACTACTCGTCAAGTGATTCCATCCAAACTGACCAAGTTCACTCAGGGACCTGCAGGATGGCTCAGCGTCAGATGGTGGCAGAATAAGACAGATAAGAAAGCAAGGGGTGGCCTGAAGTGGGTGGAGCAGGTCCATCCACCCATTCTCCTCCTGCGAAGATGAAGTCACCTCCTGAGTTCTTTCCTGTGTGTCTGAGTGTACCTGGCAGGCGGTTTGATCTCCTGTCTCTCTCTCCTGCAGGTGTCCTCTGCGTGGCTCCAGGTGAGATGCCACAGGCTTGTGGGTAAAATGTTCAGCTCCTACCTGTTGGGAGGGGAGCCCAGCTCCAGCTAACCTCGGCAGGTCCCAAACCAGATCGTCCCAGCCGGCCCTCCCTTTGTATTTCTTCATCCTACTTAAGACAAGCAATTTATTAAATGTGCCATTTGATGAGATGGAACCTTCATGCTTTGGAGGCGTGTTGCTTTAGACATACTCACGCGGCAGAGAAATAGCTTTTTCTGTGAAACTGTGAGCTATTTGGGGTTCTGGGAAATAATCCCTTATCTTTACAGATGGCTGGAACACACAGTATAGTCAGGACAGCGCAGTAGATTGGAAAGAGTAATAATTATTTGAAGGAAAATTGAGGAGATATATCTTGTTTTTTGAGTTTAAAATTTATCTCACGTGGGATAAAATGCACTCTTTTTAGGGTATAGTTTTATGAGTTTTGACAAATGTATACATTCATGGACCCACTACCTCGATTAAGATCTAGAACAGAGACTTCCCAGCTGGTCCAGTAGTTAAGACTTCATCTCCCAATGCAGAGGATGTGAGTTCGACCCCTGGTTGGGAAGCTAAGATCCCACATATCTTGCAGCCAAAAATAGAAGCAATATTGTAACAACTGCAACAAAAGCTTTAAAAATAGTCCACATTAAATATATATATAACAGTTCTATAGACCTGTTCATAGGTATATAGAGACTTCCTTGTGCCCCTTTTTTTGGGTTTGAATTGTGTTCCTGCAAAATTCATATGGTGAACTCGTAACTCTCAGTACCTCAGAATAGGGCCTTATTTAGAGATATAGTCTTCACAGAAGAAATCAAGTCAAAATGAGGTCCATTAGAGTGGCCCCTAATCCAACATGGCTGGTGTGAAAAGGAGCTATTTGGACACACATGTATGCATGCCCAGGATGCCGTGTGAACATGAAGGTGCCCACCTACAAATCAAAGAGATGGGCCTGGACCAGGTCCTTTCCTCAGAGCCCTCAGCAGGAGGCCACATTGCCAACAGTTTGATTTTGGACTTTGAGGGCCATTAGATAATTTTTAGCACTTAAACCATTCAGTTTGAAGCACTTTGTCATGGCAACCCTTTGTATCAGTTTATTATCAGCAAACTAATACAGCCCCTTTACAGTCCACCACCTGCCCCCACCTTGGCCCCTGGCAGGCACTGATCTGATTTTTGCATCTATAGTTTGGCTTTTTTTCAGAATGTTGTGTAAGTGGGATTACATAGTATGTAGCTTTTTGAGTCTGTTTTCATTCAGTACAGTGCTTTTAAGATTCACCCACGTTCCTTTTTTTTTTCCATTCAATTGCCGAGGAGGATTCCATTTTATGGATGTACCACAGTTTTATTTCTCCATTCACCAGTTGAAGCATATTTAGTTTATTTCAAGGTTTAAGGTATTGGGACTAAATTGTTCATTAATATTCACATATAGCACTTTTTTTTTTTTTGCATGTGGACCTTTTCTCTTGGATAAATACCTGACAGTTGGATTCCTGAGTCACATAATAAGCATAGGTTTACATTTGCATGAAGTTAGCAAATTTGTTTTCAAAGTGGCTGTTCTATTTTTGTATTCTTGCCAGCAATATATGAACATTTTAAGTGGTGTTTCACACCTTCCCCACTGTACTTGGTCTGTTTTTGTTTTTGCCAATAGTATCTATGTATAGGTATTTCACTGTGGTTTTACTTCCATTTTCCTAATGACTAGAGATGTTCAACATCTTTTTTGTGGTCATTTGCCATCTATATAAACTTTTTTCTGTGAAGTATCTAATCAAATATTTCCCCATTTTTAATTGTTTTTTAAAAATATTTGAATTCGAGAGGATAAAAGTCCTTTATCAAATAAATATTTGCAAATATGATTTTGTTTTGCAAATATTGTCTTCCAGACTATGACATGTCTTTTTATTTTCTTAACAGTATCTTTTGTAGAGCAGAAATTTTAAGTTTGGATGTAGTCCAATTTATCAAAAAAAATTTAATGGATCATGCTTTTGATATCACAGTTAGGAAATCTTTACTCAAGTTCACAAAGTTCAGAACACCAGCTTTTCTTGTTGACTGAGCAGCTGATTCTCATCTTAGATGGGTCACTCATCCTTTCTCAGCCTTAGTTTATCTCTCTGTGAAATGTGGAGACTGAAATGATAGTATTTTTTCAAACTAATAGACAGCAAGAGGAACCCACTTTTAACTGAGATCATACATAGTACCCCAGCACATAAAATTGAAGTATTCTTGGGGTCTTGCCTTCCTGGGGTCTTGTAAGCCATGTTTCCTACCTTTCTTGTGTACACAAACCACTCGATGTCCTTATGCAAATGCAGAAGCTGATTTGTAGGTCCGGAATAACGATGAGGCTCTGCAGTTCTAACAAACTCTGGGGGTTGGCTGATGCTGGTCCAGCAATCTCACTTTGAGTGGCAAAGCTCCAGAGTTCTCTCAAGGACAAAATGTGAAGTCTACTTTTGACTTTGAATTTCTGCAGTGGATTTCTTTCAAAGAGAGAATAATTTTCCCACTTCAATAATTCTCTTTCCCTCCTATGAACCCCATTATTACCCCCAGTTAGCTGATGGGTACACCGAGGCCCAGGTCTGAGCCAAGTTCTCTGGAATGTGGAGGATCAGTATAGAAGAACGCTGCCAGCAGCTGGGGACATGAACCGTCATGAACTGTATAGCAGAATGAGTGTAACACTGAGAACTTGTTCTGTTTTATCAGAAACTCAAGCTGGCTTAAGGAAGAGGGGGATGTGTTTTGGCCAATGTAACTAAAATGTCTGAGGTTATGCTGGCTGCACATATAGTTGGATCTAGAGGTTTGAATGCTATCATACAAATAATGGCTCTGAAAATTTTAGTTCTGTGCTCCTCTGAATTGGTTTCATTCCCAGGCAGGTTCTTCACACGCCATGATAAGAAGACCACTGGTGGTCTAGGCCCACATTTGATCAGCTGAGAACCACGAGCAGAAAGGCTAGTCCCCTTTTCCAATAGTTTTGCCAAAAATTTTACATTTGAACTTTACTGGCTTAGCTCAGGCCACGGGCCTGCCTATCTACGTAACAATGACTGTGGCCAACGAGCCTGTGGGATGCTGTCAGCTGATGGACCAGGCCTAAATGATGCTTATAGCCTGGGGATGAAGTCAGTTTCACCTGAACCACATAGACTTAAAGTCCAGAAAGAAATTTCCCAAAATAAAGGGTAATATTGTTTGCTTAATGGGCAAACAACAGTGTCTGCTACAGTCATTATGAATCGATATATGTGAAAACCTATGTTTTTGGTTTTGATTTTGAAGGGGGAAGAGGAAACAAGAATCTGTAACTCCGGCCACTCAGGAAACCTCTTCATGTGTCTTAGATCCCTCAGCTCTTCCTTGGCACTCAATCTGTTTCAAGCTCCTTGGACTCCCTTTCTCCAATTTCACTGCAGCCCCCAACTTCCAACACTTAAGATTTTCATGCTGTCTTTTCCAGTCTGACAAATGCATTTCAAGGCTAAACATTTGTATTCTTATTATCTCAGAGTTCCTTGGACTTGAAGTGAGAATTGCAAGTGAGGACAATACTTGATACAAAATAATTGTTTACTAAAGGTGGAATTTTTATACTAAAGGCAGTGAGGGATTTCCACCCCTCAGGACGGAGGGATCTCCTTTGTCCTGCCAAATCATCCACCTGGTTTTACTGACCTATAAAATTGGCCAAGGTCACAGCCTTCTAGCCCTAAAGCAATCCCCTCTTTCTGTAGGGGGCAGTAGAAACAGGTAGAGTCAGGGCTGGGCTGATTCAAGGCAATGTCAGGATTCTCTCAGGAGGAACCCTTAAATAGGAGTGCAAGTGGCAAATCCTGCCTACTGACAGTGTGAAAAGCCTGTAAATTGAGACCTCAGGAGGGGAACATTCTTGCTTTCTCTCTGGCAGAGAGAAGAGGCTGGTTGGGGCCTGGCAGTCATCAACTTCAGTCATTCAGCTGGTGAGAAACACCCCTCAACTGTCAGTCTGCAGGCAGGTCCACACTGCTCCCCAGCAGGAGGATGATGGTTCTGGCTACAAAAGAGCGAGTTCTGGCCAAAGATGGAACTTTTGGGGTTTGTGTGTGTGTGTGTGTGTGTGTGTGTGTGTGTGTGTGTGTGTGTGTGTGTAGGATCGAGTTGATGTCCCTGTAATGTCAGGTTAGTCTGATCGGGCATTTTATTGAATGACACAAATTCCAGTTTCAGTAACAGTACCCCAGTGTCAACAGTGGATGTAAATAGATTGTCTTATAAAATGAGACCATACGTGCACGGTGTCCCAACCTCCCCCTCCTGCGTGTGTGAGCTATGAGACCACACTTGGCACCCGTAGGCACCCCTCTCTCCCTCACCCGGCACACACAATGACCCCCTTTATGTGCTGCCCGCCGGCTTCCATGGGAAGGGCACTCAGTATGTGCAGAGTCTGACTACAGTACCACTGTCCCTGGTAATCATTAACCCGAAATGGCATTTATGATGGTGAGAGGTAGTGTGTGCTGCGCTCCCTTCATCCCTCCAGCAAACAGAATGTACTGACTCTAAACAGGTAGGACCAGTTGCTGCTAGGCCCTCAGAGACACCGTGTTCTGCAGTGGAATTAGCCATGGATAATGGGCCCATTCAAGCTGGCGGCAGGAGCTTTCCTCTGTGGGCCGCACAAATTCAGGAGCTGGGCCTGGACCCCAGGGGCTGGAGGGCAGGTTTAGGTTTCTAAATGGGCTTTGTTCACTCACTGGAAGAGAAAGCTCCAAAGCAGAGCCCTGGGAACCAGGCTTTAAGCTTCAGATAGATTCCCTCAGGAGTCAGGGGCTGAATAATCCCTTTGAGCTGCTTCAGATCTGATACAAGGTTCGATCAACTTAGGGCCTTTTCATGTAATAATTGGTAAGGGGAGGGAAAGCCATGCTTGAAGAGCAGCTGGGGTTGAGGTGAGGAAAAAGACCCAGAGGAGTTTTATCCCGCCAAATCATCCATCTGGTTTTACTGGACCTACAAAATGGTCAAGTTAGTCAACTACCTAACCAAAGGAGTTAGGTAGTTGACTCAAAACACACAGCCAGCTTGGCCCAGAACTGGAGGCAACCCAGGCACAGGCCTCCCAATACTTGCTTTGGCCTCTTTGAGGGAGAGGCCACCAAGGCTCCTCACACAAGGAGGCAGGTGTCACTCTTTCCTCGGGCCCTTGCTACTTATTTTATTTGGGTGGAAGAGGAGAAGCCGGGGTGTGGCAAACTTAGAGCAGGCAGGTTCCAGTCTGGGTTCTGGTCCCAGTAGTTGTATGATGGTCGGTCCATCCCTTCATGTCTTTGGACCTCGGTTTTCTCAGCTGCAAAGAGAAAGCCAGGACAGATGACCTCTAGAGTCACCCATAGCACTGATGTTCAGTAGAGAACATTCAGCCATGGACAGGGGCACCTGGGGAAGCCTCGGGTGATGGGAACGGTCCTGTGGGATGAAGTTGCTGAAAGGGAAAAAGAGAACTTAAAAACATCAATTTGTAACTTTTATCTTCCTATCATTGATTCACTAGAGTTCTCTTAGAAAATGATAAAGTGCTAATTAGAATCTTAGAGTCCTGGGTCTTCTCTGGTGGTGCAGTGGCTAACACTCCAAGCTCCCAATGCAGGGGGCCTGTATTGAACCCCTGGTCAGGGAATTAGATCTCCAATTCACCTGCAATGCAGGAGACCAAAGAGACATGGGTTCAGTCCCTAGGGAGGACAGATCCCCTGGAGCAGGAAATGGCAACCCACTCTAGTATTCTTGCCTGGAAAATTCTATGCACAGAGGAGCCTGGTGGGCAACAGTCCATGTGGTCGCAAAGAGTAGGACACAGCAGAGCACACGTGCACACACTTCAGCAACTAGAGCTTGCTTACCACAACTACAGGTCCCACTTGCTGCAATCAAGACTGAGGACTCCACTTACTGCAACTAAGATCCAGTGCAACCTTATAAAAAAAATTTAGAGTCCTTTTTCTTTCATTCTTTTCCTTGTCAAATGTAGTGTCTTGGCCAAGGTTACAGGGAGAATCGGTAACAGATCTCCCACTTCCGGTCTGGAAAGCTTCCAATGACCATGTGACCACCTGGGTTCGGTAGCTAGTGACTAGGCCATCCCTCAGCAACTGCGGCAACAGCAGGAAGCATGCCATCAGTGATGGAGCTCAGACCCTGTGCTGTACACATTACCTACCTCGGTTCATTTCTTTCTTTAAATTAAAAACCTGAAACAAACAAACCTATGTCTCATTTAAGTGTTTTCTTCTTTGCAGTCATTCTCTGTGCTTTTGCAGTCTTAAAACCTTCTCGAGGCTAAGTCCAAGATTTCTCTTGGTAAATGTCACATTGCACTTGAAAATATGTGGGTTATTTTCAAGTATCTTTTGATATTGATTTCTAACATAATTCCACAGTGATAAGAGAACAGACTTTGTATGATTTCAAAACCTTTAGACCATGAAATTTTTGCACCATGTTTTACATGCCTGGATATGTTCCAGTATCTCCTGGTTTATAGTCTATGGGAACTTGACTAGAATTTGTACTCTGCTGGTGGGTGAAAATTGTATAAATCTTAATTATGTTGAATTGGTTCATAGTCTACTGTATCCTTCTACCTTTCTATTTATTCTATTAATTTTTGAGATTTTGATACTGAAAATCCAACCAAAAATCTTAATTTATTGACTTAAAAAATAATTGTAATATATAGTGGAACTATCTGTAACTTTGTTCTGTGTTTTCCAAGTCTCCTGTAAATGTGTTATCATACTTTCATAATTTAAAAACTAAAATTTTTTTTAAAAACTGACAATAGGTATACTCAAACCTAATATAATGGTATATGTCAATTATATCTCAATTAAAAATTCAACAACCTATGATAGGTGTGCTCTTACCAGTTTCATATGAAGATATGGAAAGTAAAGCTGGAGGACAATTTGTCTAAAGTCACAGGGTCTAAAATTCAAACCCAAGCAGTCTGGCTGCTGAATCTGCTTACCTAGTCATGGCACCATGTTGCCTTGATATGGGCTTTTATTCAGAGTTATGGAAATATCCCATAAAGATGGATTTTAAAGTGCTCTCAGTGTTCCTGATTAGAAAACCAGCTGGTGAATTGGGCACTCTCTTTATGGGCTGTGTGCCTTCCTTGGTACACTGGGACAAGGGCCTGCGGACAGATCAAGTCGTTCTTCTCTTAGGCTCTCCAGCTCCTGAAACAGGGTTTCTTTTCCATGTACAGTGTTGCCAGGCTTGCTAACACCCTGGACCTGGCCAGTGGGTGATCTCACACGGAGTCAGTTTGCCTAGAATCCTCCAAAGAGGAAGAAAACATTCTAATCATTCTCTTTCTCCTGCTACTAAAGCCAGCATCAGTCCCAAGGCCCTGGAAACTCTAGCCCCATAAAGATCCTGTTTCAGTGTCTTCGTGTGATGGTTGGGTGGGGAGAGGGGGTTGGATGGAGCAACTGGAGTAATCAGTCACTTTCGAAATGAACAGAGCCTCTTGACATGCTTTTCTCTTATCTTGTCCTGGAGAAATTCATTTCTGATATAATCGTCAAAATAGAAAATGGGCAGTGTGCCTTTTCCCCAAATGGACAGGCCAAATCTGGCCTGAAGCGGCTCAGCAATTGGCATTCTGTCCCAGACCCCTGGGTGGAGGCAGAGAGAGACTGAGGTACCCAGTGTGTTGCCAGAGGCCTCCTTCGCTCTGGGGTATCATGACATCAGGTCACAGAATATGCCTCCTGATGACATTCAGTTCTAGGAAAAATGTTTGGCTTTATCAAACTAGAACTGGCTGACCTCAGGAGAGAACATCCCCGGGACTCCTTGGCCCTTGCAGCAGGCCTGAACTGGACTCACTTCAGTCTTAAGAGCAGCTGACCCTAAAGGTGACTGGGCTTGTGGGGTCAAAGCTCACAAAACATAGCCTCTACGGTTTCCCATTTGTCTTAGACTGGGGGATTCCCCGGTGGCACGGTGGTAAAGTATCCGCCTGTCAATGCGGGAGACACAAGAGATGTGGGTTCAATCCCTGGTTCCTGGAGTAGGAGTGGCAACCTGTTCCAGTATTCTTGCCTGGAAAATCCCATGGACAGAGAAACCTATTGGGCTACAGTTCACAGGGTGGAGCGCATGTGTGCTAAGTCTCTTCACTAGAGTGGGTTGCCATGCCCGCCTCCAGGGGATCTTCCCAATCCAGCGGTCAAACCCGAGTCTCTTACGTCTCTTGCATTGGCGGGCAGGTTTTGCGTGTTTTTTAATCACTAGCGACACCTGGGAAGCCCTGTAGGGTGAAGTAGGAAATCCGCTCCGGTGTTCTTGCCTATAAAATTCCACAGACAGAGGCGCCTAGCAGGCAGACTCTGTCCTCACCAGGCACCGCAGTCAAAATGCCCCTTCTTTTCTTTCTCTTGGCCACGTCATACAGCACGTGGGCTCTTTGTTCCCCACCCAGGGACTGAACACACACCCCTTGTGTTGAAAGCACTGAGTCTTAATCACTGAACTACCAGGGAAGTCCCTGAACTGCCCCTTCTCCAGGGAAGTTCTTCCATTACCCTCAGTCTGGGTTACATCCCCTGTGATTCTCCACTGTGGAACTTATAATTCCCTGTACAATCATACATTTAATACAAGTCCCTTCTCCAAAACTGTCAGCTCCACAGAGAAGACGAGTGCCTGATGGATCCATCAGTACTCAGAGATAGTGCATGTTTAGGCCCAGGCCATCACAATAAAGCAGATATCACAACAAAGCTAGCCACGTGAAAGTTTTGGTTTCCCAGTGCAAACAGAAGTTCTGTTTATACTATATTGCAGTCTATTAAGTGTGCAATATAGCCTTATGTCTAAGAAAAGCACTGTACCTACATTAATTTAAAAATAATGGTTAGCCCCAAAAGGCTAACCATTATTTGAACCTTCAGCAAATTTTAGTAGTAACATTAAAGATCACTGATCACAGATCACCATAATAAATCTGATAATAATGAAAAAGTTTTAAATTCTGAGAGAATTACCAAAATGTGACCCAGGAACATGAAGTGAGCAAATGGTGTTATAAAAATGGTACTGATAGACTTGCTCAATTTAGAGTTGTCATAAACCTTCAGTTTGTAATAAAACACAGTATCTGCAAAGTACAATAAAATGAAGTACAATAAAACAAGGTATGCCTGTTCAGTGCTGGCACTTAGTAGTTCAGTCAGTTCAGTCGCTCAGTCGTGTCCGACTCTGTGACCCCATGAATTGCAGCATGCCGGGCCTCCCTGTCCATCACCAACTCCCAGAGTTTACTCAAACTCACGTCCATCGAGTCGGTGATGCCATCCAGCCATCTCATCCTCTGTCGTCCCCTACTCCTCCTGCCCTCAATCCCTCCCAGCATCAGAGTCTTTTCCAATGAGTCAACTCTTTGCATGAGGTGGCCAAAGTACTGGAGTTTCAGGTTTAGCATTATTCCTTCCAAAGAACACCCAGGGCTGATCTCCTTTAGAATGGACTGGTTGGATCTCCTCGCAGTCCAAACAGCACTTGTAATCATTCATTAAATATTTGTTGAATAAAAGAAGCAGAGGATATTACATCAAAAATCGATAAGAAAATATTGGAACTAGAAATGATCTTGCATGTTTATTTCAACCCTGGAAAGGGAGGCTCGGGCTGATAAAGTGACTTGTTCAAGGTCACGGGGCTGGGTGATAAGAGCGCTAAAATAGAATCCAAGACTCTCTGCTTCAGTTGACGCTTTAACGGGGTTACTTTTCATGTCTGCTCCTTACAAAAGCTCTTCTGTGGAGTGTTCCCATCCCTCTGCTCCAAATACAGCTGTCATCTATTCACTTCTTTGCATCCCTATGACCATACTCTGGGCCAACCCACCATCATCTCTTGCCTGGAATTTCAGGAGCTTCCTAAGAAGTCTCTCAATTTCTCCCCTCCCCTCTTCACTCCCTCGACACACAATAACTTCAGTGATTTTTTTGTTTTTAACGTATGTATCACAACATGTCATTCCTCTACTTCAGTCCCCTCAGTGATGTCCCAAATGTAACCACACTCACTCCTTATCTAGGCTTCTGAGCCCTGCATCCTCTGGTCTTTGCCTCCCTCTCCTCTCCTCATCACTCTTCCTTTTACCAGCTACTTTCTACCCCTGCTGGCCTCTTTCTTCTGTTGCTCAAATACTTCAGGTTTGCAGTTTCTTCTGCCTGGAATACTTTGTGCACATCTATTCATCCATCATTTCACACAGTCTCACCTCTGACTATCCTGGGTAAAGTGACTTCTCCTGCACTTCCACAGCACACTCTATCACATTTGCTACCTTTGCAATATAAATCACTCTCTGAAATTATCTTTAAAAAAAAAAACTGATTTGTTTTCTTGTATACTATCTGCCAAATCATACCCTGATGTAACCCCCATGAGAGCAAGAACTGTCTTATATCACTGTATGTCTGGCACCTCAATCAACATCCATATATGTTCAGTGAATTTGTTGAATGAATTAGTACTTGCAACCACTTCTGCTTAATCGGAGTTACTTTCATGGATTTGTTCCTGAAGGTGGTGACAAAGAATTAACTCATCCAACACCCTAGAGTGTTTATGGAGAAAAGGAAGATATTCGGATAAGCCAAATATTTCCAAAACAATATCAGAATCGCCAGAAGTGCTGGTAAAAATAGAGCTTGTTGGGAGCCATTCAGCATCCAGGGCTGAGTCAGGAAGTTGCTGGGCTTCCCAGGTGGTGCTAGTGGTAAAGAACCCACTAGGCAATGCAGAAGTTCAACCCCTGCTTAGGAAGATCCTCTGGAAGAGGGCATGGCAATCCACTCCATTATTCTTGCCTGGAGAATCCCATGGACAGAGGAGCCTGGCAGGCTACAGTCCACAGGGTTGCAAAGAATCAAACACAATTGAAGTGACTTAGCACACAAGCACGCGGGAAGTTGCTGGCTACCGAGAAAAAGTGGGCCAGTTTGGAAAACCACTGTGTAATGGGATCCAGCGCCAAGTACATGTTCTTATCTTTGACTTTGTATCTACGCTTCTGGGAAATAATCCTAACCACAGAAAAACTTTTTGTTCAAAGATATTTATCACATCTTGCTTATAAACGTGCAAATTTAAAAACAAGAGAAACATTCCAAAGTAGGAGAAATGATTAAGGAAACTATGATACGGTCATTTGATGGACATTAAACTTACAAATATGTTTCTACATGAAAAGTATTTTGACTTTGTCATAGTCTGAGTATTCATGATTGTTGGTTCACAGCCTCAGAAGTTTCCTGAATGAAATTTGAAACTGGCCTCCATACATGAAGCACAAGGAGTGAAGGAAGAGGGAGGCAGACCACTTTAGATGGGCAGGTGGCAGGTTTAATAAGCAAGGAGGCTTAAGTACATGGTTTGGTTTGAGGGGCTGCAAGATGTATAGATCTTCATACCCACCTGCCAGAATCTTAAAAGGTTATTCAGAGGACTTGATGGGGTGGAGGGAAGACTGGAAGGAATTATATTAAAAAGCTCACAGCAATTGTGTTAAGCTTGTCAGGTATGAGTGATTTTGCCTTTCTCCATTCTCCATGAAGTGATTTTATTGTCTCTGTAACTTACCAAGCATGCGTGCTCAGTTGCTCAGTTGTGTTTTTAGAATGAAGAGCAAAATTGGAGGACTCACATTTCAACACTTAACTATTAAACTATAACAATTAAAGCAATTTCTTCTGGGTATAAAGATAAACATATGGATAAAAATACAGAAATAGACATGTATTTAAAGAAAATTAATTTTTGACAAAGATGCCAAGGTAATTTGTGGGGAAAGAATAGCCTTTTCAGTCAATGGTGCAGAAACTATTGGACATCCATATGCAAAAATGTTGAACTTTTTTTAGTCATATACACAAAATTAATTTTGAGTAAATCAGAGACATAAATTTCAGGTGAAACAATAAAAATTTTAGAATAAAATGTAAAAGATCTTGGAGACACTGAGTTATACAAAGATTTCCTAGATATGACATAAAAAACAAAAACATTGTTTATAATCAAATTTAATTTAAAGTTTTTTTTTCTCTGTGAAAGAGAATGCTAATAAAAATGCAGGCCATAGACTAGAGGAAATATTTGCAAAGAACTGCAAGTGTAAATGTTTGTGTAGGTTTTCTTCATAATCACCAAAAATAAGAAACAATTCAAATATCTATTTACTGGTTAATGGATAAACAAATACTCATGCACACACTTAAATACTACTCAGAAATGTTAATGAATACACTAAAGACAAGTGTGATAAGTCTCAAAAACATTGTGCTAGGAGAAATGTCCCAGGTAGGGGGCTTCCCAGGTGGTGCTAGTGGTAAAGAACCCACCTGCCAATGCAGGAGACATAAGAGACAGGGCTTTGATCCCTGGGTCAGGAAGATCCCCTGGAGGAGGACATTGCAATCCGCTCCAGTGGTTTTGCCTGGAGAATCCCATGGACAGAGAAGCCTGTGGGGCTAGAGTCCATTGGGTCACAAATAGTTGGACATGACTGAAGCAACTTAGCATACAAGAGAAACGTACCACATGCATAAGATTGTAGGACTGTAGGAATCCATTTATTTGACATGCTGGAAAAGGTGAAAATATAGGGACAAGTATCAGAACAGCGGTCACTAAGGATGAAGATGGGGAGAAGGTGTTGAATGTGAAGGAGAACAAGGGAACTTTTTGAAGTAATGAATATTTGATGTATTTTAGATTGTAATGATGGCTACATGACTATTTATTACATTTATCGAAACTCATGGAAATGTGTACTTCAAAAGGGTGAATTTTACAGTATGTAAATTAAATTTCAATATACCTGAGCAAAGGAAAAATAAAGAGAATAGTAAGAGAGGAATTGTAGACATCAAAAAAGAGGCAAGTCTCTCAAGGAGTTTCGCTGAAAATGAGAGATGAAATGGGACATTTGCTGGCAGGGGAAGTAAAGTCAATGTGAAGTGAAACTTTAAAATTTTATTTTACAATCATTTTTTACCAATGGAACAAGAGCACTGAGTAAAGAAGTCCCATCTTCGGGCTATCAGCAAGTTCTCTTTGTTCATTGATGAGGACAGTCCAATAGTGAGAGAAGAGAATTAAAGGAGCAGAGTCCCTGAATTGTTGAGCCCAAAGGGACTTACTGGTTTCAGAAAGGACCATGGGCAATATTCTTTACAGCGGGAAAGTAAAAGTGAAAGTATTAGTCACTCGTCGTGTGCGACTCTTTGTGACCCCATAAACTGTAGCCGGCCAGGCTCTTCTGTCCATGGAATTCTCCAGGCAAGAATACAGGAGTTGGTAGCCATTCCCTTCTCCAGGGGATCTTCCCTACCCAGGGGTTGAACCTGGGTCTCCTGCATTGCAGGCAGATTCTTTACCCTCTGTGCCACCGGGGAAGCCCTTATAACAGGAGGGAGGGCCCAATATGTGGGTCTCAATGCCAGCAGTTGGTAGATGCTGTGGTGGGCATCTGGGCATTTTCTTCTGATTGCTTTTGTTTTCTCTGTCAGTAGAAATCAAGGTCAACAACTGAGAGAGCTTTCACTGTTAATGACTACCAGCTCACCTAAATCTGGCTATTTCTTCTCATCTTCACTAAACTACAAGCAGCAAATGCACCATGCCTTGCATTTGACCATCACCAAGTGATACCCCAAGGGCAGCCAACAGATCAGCTGATTGGACGGCAAAGTGTTAAGCAATTCCATTTTGTTGTTGTTGTTGACTTGTTTTTTATTTGAACTGACCAGAAACTTTGGGGCCAGATATTGCCAGCTGGAGTTCATCTTCAGCTTCAGTTTTACAGCTCTTGTCCGTCTGTCTTTCTTCCCTGTCCTTTATTTGGGCATCATTTGCTCAACTAAATAAAGTACACACTGTCAACAGAAGTCCAACCCAGAGATCTCTGGCCCTTGAATCCATCCAGCATCCCGTCTCTTTAGATGCCATTTATTTTCAGTATCTCAGTATCTAAATTAAACTTGATTTCGCTCTCCTCTAAAATACTTTTTTTTCTCTTTATCCAGTATTCCCACCTCAGTAAGTGCCACAATCATTGGAATTCTCTTTCTTTCTTCCCTTTATCTCCATCCCCTGTTGCTTCCATCTTTGGGCTATCAGCAAGTTCTCTTTGTCCTTTCTTCAAGACATCTCAAGGAACTGACTGCTTCTTTTCATCTCTATTACCTTAATCTAGACCATGACTAACATCTTTTACTTGGACTACTGAAATGACTTCCGTAATTTTCTCTGCTTAAGCCCCTGCATGCATGGAATCTATTATTCATCATGGCATACAAAATTTTATCTGACCTGAATCTTGCCTATTTCTCAAACCTCATTTCATGTACTCTCCACTTGCTTACTCTTGTCTGGTTGCACTGATCTTTCATTTCTTTGAATATCACATGCTCTTTTTGGCTCAGACTATTTTCTCTGCCCCTTTTCCTGGAAGCTCCTCCATCTGCTCCTCAAATGCCTGGCTCTCTCTCACCTTTAAGATCTCTGCATGGTTGCCACCACCTCACTGATGGCAATGCCTTCATTAATGCCTTCCCTGACTACTTTATTTAAAAGTCATTGCCTAATTCCTTTTGTAAGTCATTGATTTTATAAGTCTAATCTCTTTTGTTTTGCTTCTGTTTCTAAAATCTTTTTTAGTTTATTTCTCTACTAGACTGAATGTACAAATGGACAGTAGCCACGCCATGTATAAAAATAGAACTTTGACTCACAACCTACAGCAAACTGCCCAGTAAACCAGTCCCTTTATCTATAATAAACAACCCAGGAAGCCAGCCTGCTTTAAGTCAGACTTGCAGGAAGCCAGATTTTTATCTCCAATGACAATCTAGAGAGCTAAACGATATTTCTGTGACAATTGGCCCCAAATGCCAAGAGTTGATTAATAACTCTAATTGTAGGTTCTTTCCAATTTAGGACTAAATCAAAGGAAGTCAAATATGCATCCCTAATCGATTATATAGGATGCCCTGCTTCTGGATGCTTACAGCTTCCCTATGCTAACAGCCTCCAATTAGGCCATAATGAAGTCTTTCTTTCTTTCCACGGTAAAGCTTTCCCATTCCCCGATTAGCCTTTGAGTTTCTGCCAAAAAGCATCTGGCTGCCTGCCTACCTGCCTGCTAAGCTGCTTCAGTCGTGCCCCAACTCTGTGCGACACTATGGACCGTAGCCCGCCAGGCTCCTCTGTCCATGGGATTCTCCAGGTAAGAATACTAGAGTGGGTTGCCCTGCCCTCCTCCAGAGGATCTTCCCGACCCAGGGACTGACTCTGCATCTCTTGTGTCTCCTGAATTGACAGGCAGGTTTTTACCACTGGCACCACCTGAAGTGAAGTGAAAGTCGCTCAATCGTGTCCGACTCTTTGAGACCCCATGGACTGTACAGTTCCAGTACAGAGCTCTCCAGGCCAGAATTCTCCTCATTTAGTTGAACTGGAGTGGGTAAGCTTTCCCTTCCCCAGGGATCTTCCCAACCCAGGATTTGACCCCAGATCTCCCACACTGCAGGCAGAGTCTTTACCAGCTGAGCCACCACGAAGCCCAAAAGGTAGCTGACTTCCTTGCTATGGCAAGCTCAGAGTAAATAGCCTTTGCTTTTTTCATTTGATCTATAAAAAGAAATGGACTGTGCCTTGCTTACAATTGTATTATCAAGGCAACAGTGTCTACTCAATAAATACTTGGTGAATAAGTGAACAAATTAACAAATGGAAACCTAAAATCGTTAGTTGGATAGTCAATCTTTCCCCATTCTGGCTTCAAACTTATTCCTTGCCATATCCACTCTTACATCCTCCAAGCTTAATTTCTCAACCAAATCACATGCATTCTTCTCTATAACACATGGAAGTTTTTTCTTCTCCATGAAATCTTTTTTTGATTACCCAAGCCTTTGCTTACTCTCCCTTCTCTGAATTAAAACAGCACAAACCAGCCCATTTGGTTTTTAATTTCTTTTAGTTCAGGAGATGTCTCTTCTTCTGAGATTGATGGTTGAATTTCTGGTACCATTCATGATGTCTAAAACAAGCCATAATGCAAAAAATAATGATAATAACAGTTTAATCTTGTAACAATGCTGAGGGTTATGTACTGCTACTATCCTCATTTTACATATGAGGAAACTGAGGCACAGAGACTGTCTTGCCTAAACTAATAAATTAGTAAAAGGTAGAGCTGAGGTTTGAATTCAGTTCTGCCTAAATTATACTGAATATATGTCAGAGCTGCATACTATATGAACTACTTTTCATGTACTGTACATATACTAGGTACACATACATGAAGAAAGACTTCATGTATGGCCTGATTGGAGGCTGTCAGCATAGGGAGGCTATAAGCTTCCAAACTAGAAGTTGGACTGTGAAGAAAGCTGAGCACCGAAGAATTGATGCTTTTGAACTGTGGTGTTGGAGAAGACTCTTGAGAGTCCCTTGGACTGCAAGGAGATCCAACCAGTCCATTCTAAAGGAGATCAGTCCTGGGTGTTCTTTGGAAGGACTGATGCTAAAGCTGAAACTCCAATACTTTGGCCACCTCATGCGAAGAGTTGACTCATGACGCTGGGAGGGATTAGGGGCAGGAGGAAAAGGGGACGGACAGAGGATGAGATGGCTGGATGGCATCACCGACTCGATGGACTTGAGTCTGAGTGAACTCTGGGAGATAGTGATGGACAGGGAGGCCTGGCGTGCTGCGATTCATGGGGTCGCAGAGTCAGACATGACTGAGTGACTGAACTGAACTGAACTGAACTAGGTCTTCAATAAATGTTTCTGAAATTGATGAAATAACCAAATTAAAAAGCTCCATAAACAAAATAGAAAAGGGAACAGAACTCTTTAGGATGTCCAAAAGGTTAAGTGCAGCAAAGGTCATGGTGACTGGATGAGATGAAGCAGGGACCCCAAGTCCTGCATTCTAACCCTAGCCTCCTGCTGTGATCCTAAGACAAGCTCTTTCTTCTTCAGGGTTTCTTCCCCCATCTCATACTACATCGGCACTTCCACCTCCCTTGAAACTGTTTCCCAGGATGGAACCAAACAGTGACTGTAGGATATTTGGTGATAGTGTTAACCATTCTTTCCTTTGTGAGCATGTTAAGATCAGTTCAACCATCTTTTCTGAGGAATGGTGCTGGATGCTAAGGAGAATGCTGTCAGCAAGCAGGTAAACTGCATGTGCCTTCTAGCAGTTTGTGATAAGGAAACATGGAATTCAATTCAATGAGTTCATAGACCTTCCCCCACCTGCTACATCAAAGTTGGAATGAATTGCTATTTCATATGATACAGATTTATGAGTAATTATGAATGTAAATCGAGTAGAAGAATTGGAAAGGTTGATCTTTTTGACTGGCTAGACACGAGGTGTTATAATACTACTACACCTGCAAAATCATCAGAAAAGATTTGAAAAATTTGCATTTCCCAGGTAGCTCAGTGGGTAAAAAACCCACCTGCAATGTAGGAGATGCAGGAGATGTGTGTTCGATCCCTGGGTCAGGAAGATCTTCCTGAAGGAAGGCATAGCAACTCACTCCAATATTCTTGCCTGGAGAATCCCATGGACAGAGGAGCCTGGCAGGCTATGGTCCACAAGGTCACAAAGAGTCGAACATGACTGAAGCCACTGAGCATGCATGCATTCAAAAGTAGTGCTGGATTAAGCAGATATAAATGTAGTCTTTGTTTAGGGATGTTTCTTTGAAGGAGTCTGGGTTACATCATACCTCTCCTGGAAGCATGGAAAATTATGATGTGTGATAAGTATAATCAATGGAATGCAAAGCACCTGGTACAAGAAAATTCCCCAGGGACAGCTAACTCTGGACAATGGTCCTCACTCTCTTAGCCTTAATGCGTCTTCAGCAAGCCTTGCTTTATACGATGCTTTGAAGAAATGGGTGGATGTGTCATCATTGAATCACTGAGAACTAATGGCTTAGCATGATCTCAACTATGAAAATACAGGTAAATACATTGCATATACAGGTATTTGCATACACATACCAAATTAAGAAAAAAATCCCAGAATTCTAGCGTACATAATACATATATATTCTTTTCAGATTATTTTCCATTATAGGTTATTACAAGACATTAATATAGCTCTCTGTTCTATAAATCCTTATTGTTTATCTTTTTTATATATAGTGGTATGTACTTATTAATTCCATACTGAGTACATGTAATTTTGCTTTTCCTTCTTCAGACTGTTCTGTATTTTATGACTTTTCTATGAGTACAAATTACTTTTAACATTAAAAAATGTGTTTAGTATATTTAAATGTTTTGCAGCAGAAGGGGTAATTTCCTTTTAAGAGTAGCTCCTAAGAAATATTCTCTTATTCATAAGGTTTTTAAATTGGTAGATTAAAAGCATATTCTATGAGACATCCAATATATTCATTTCATTTAACACCTGACCAACAGCTCCCAGTTTAAGACATATTGAAAAGCTGATAGTAGATATTTATTAAAAAGGAGTAGAATTTACCACTTATGATTAGAAATGTTGTCACAGAGTTTTGCAGTGCAGAACAATCTCTCCTGGGTGTCTATTGATTTTTCCTTTTTCTCTGTCTCTCTCTTTCTCTCCTACAGCCCTGCAGTTAGGGGTAAGGAGGAACCAGCAAGTACCTGAAACTCCTCTGCACACATTTCAGTTAACAGTCCCTGAGTGAGAGCTGATAAAGGAATGATTGCTTACACAAAAAGACCTTACCCAGAAATTGTTAGAAACTGTCAGACCTGGAGGGGGTGTCATGGGGAAGGACTTTTGATATTAAGCTGACCTGAAGTCCCAAAATTTTATCCCATTGTTATTACATAATAAAAGATGTGTTAGCAAAAAAGAATTTCAATCAAAGAATTTTAATCCTGGTATAAGTTCAGGATTAGTTTAAGTGACAGTTACTAATGGTAAAAGGCAGTAAGAGAAGCCCTAATTATAATTAAAATAGTCACAGAAATCTAGATTTTTAAAATAAACTTAGAAACCTTCCATCCCAAATGTTTTATTTCCAGAAGAATAAAGTCAAATACCCTTGGAATGCAAGGAGATCAAATTAGTCAATCAAAAAGGAAATCAGTCCTGAATATTCATTGGAAAGACTGATGCTGAAGCTGAACCTCCAATACTTTGGTCACCTGATGTGAAGAATACTTTGGTCACCTGATGTGAAGAACTGATTCATTGGAGAAGACCCTGATGCTGGGAAAGATTGAAGGCAGGAGGAGAAGGGGGTGACAGAGGATGAACTGGTTGAATGGCATCACCAACTCGATGGACATGAGTTTGAACAAGCTCTGGGAGCTGGTGATGGACAGGGAAGCCTGGTGCGCTGCAGTCCATGGCGTCGCAAAGAGTTGGGCACAACTAAGCAACCGAACTAAACTGACTGAAAGGTCAAAGAAAATGCAGACAAATTATATTTTAGCTGAAGTCACACAACTGATTTTTGCAGAGCTGGCTCTGTTACTGAGATTTTGAATATTCCAGTCTTTTAGACATTTAGCACTGCCTTCTATCCTAAAGTTAATATTTCTTATAAAAAGATTGGCATCACAGGTATAATCTTTAATTATTTTTCTGCTGACATTTATTTATAGCCAATAACTGCTGTTTTACTTTAAAAAACATATAGTCTGTGGGGGGGAGTGATGGAAAATTAATGGCTCTAATATGAATTTCACTTAATGTATTCAATTCCCTATGTTGTTTAGGTCATAACATCCCCATGGACCAAGGTACTCAATGTCATCTAGAAGCAGAACAATCAGTTTATCAAGTTTTGTTTCCACTGATTCATGAATTCAAATTCCACTTGAAATTCAGATTTACAAATTGTTAACCTCATCGTCACAAACAGGTTTGTGTTTAGAGTTTGGGAAAAACTGACTATTTTATTTGGCATGAGATTAAGAGAGTTGGGGAGAAGAGATTTGTTGTTTTCTTTGGTGGAATTTAAGAGTGTCCTTTTCCAGAGTTCAGTGGTAATGAATGGAATTATTTGCTATGCTTTAGAGCCTCATCTGAGGGAAATTCTAAGAGTTCTCAATTTTTACTTTTCTGAGCTTAATACTGATATAACTGTCCACTGGCCAAACTTAGGAAAGAAATGGAGCAGCAGCAGCAGCAGCAGCAGCAGAGAGAGAGAGAGAGAGAGAGAGAGAGAGAGAGAGAGAGAGAGAGAGAGAGAGAGAGAGAGAGAGCGAGCGTGTGTATGTGTGTTACAGGGGTAGGGGTAGTGGTTTCAGTTTTATTGCTTTCTTCTTTCAGCCATGTACCTTTTCTTTGGCATTACCAGGTTTGGAAATTTTTCTTTTCTTTCTTTCTTTCTTTTTTTTTTTTTGGTGGACTGGAAACAGAAAAAGTCATTTCCTCTTGGTTTGGCTCTGAAAACAGTCCTGGTAGAGGCTTGGTACAGTTCTTGGAATCCTGGGCTCTAAAATACCTATTTAACACCTTTGCCATGCTCTTGTGGTTACTGACTAGGTTTAGAAGAGTGAAGCAGGTGAGGAAGAAGAACCTGATGGGAAAAGCCTTGGCTACCTGACTAGTCTCACACCTCTTGGTCAAAGTGCCCATGTTCTCTGCCACCAAATGGTATGTTGGGTTGCCAATGTTAAGAAAATGCTTTCACCTTTCTACTTGTTTGGACTCACGGGTATGCCTACAACATCTTATGATGAGGCAAATAAAAATAGCCATCATTGTAACCCAGTATAGAAAAAAAAACACTTCTTTCTTACCAGCCAATGAGGAGTTTATGTGCAATTTTTCTAGCTTTAGAGTACTTTCCATATTTTTCTTCCTAGCTACTGGGGCACAGAAGTCTAGTTCTGTCAGTAATATACAAAGTTAATCCACATGGGTGGGGGTTTCCAGGGGACTAAACCATACTTAGAAATCAAATCCAAGAATCATATTGATAATAGAAGTCTTGAGAGGGACCCAACAGTTGACTGACTCTAATGGGAAAAAACCCAACTAGGCTGCTAGAGATAAATTGGAAGAAAAGTTATGACCAACCTAGATAGCATATTCAAAAGCAGAGACATTACTTTGCCGACTAAGGTTCGTCTAGTCAAGGCTATGGTTTTTTCTGTGGTCATATATGGATGTGAGAGTTGGACTGTGAAGAAGGCTGAGCGCTGAAAAATTGATGCTTTTGAAGTGTGGTGTTGGAGAAGACTCTTGAGAGTCCCTTGGACTGCAAGGAGATCCAACCAGTCCATTCTGAAGGAGATCAGCCCTGGGATTTCTTTGGAAGGAATGATGCTAAAGCTGAAGCTCCAGTACTTTGGCCACCTCATGTGAAGAGCTGACTCGTTGGAAAAGACTCTGATGCTGGGAGGGATTGGGGGCAGGAGGAGAAGGGGACGACAGAGGATGAGATGGCTGGATGGCATCACGGACTCGATGGATGTGAGTCTGAGTGAACTCCTGGAGTTGGTGATAGACAGGGAGGCCTGGCGTGTTGTGATTCATGGGGTCACAAAGAATCAGACACGACTGAGTGACTGAACTGAACTGAACTAAGGTCACATGATTTTTCAAGGCAAAGCAAGACTTCATCTTCTTTCCATGCTTCTTGTTTCATGCTATAATCACAATGTATAGATTTCAGGGAAATACTAATACCATTTCTGTAAAAACTCAGATATTTTGCTGACACTTCTGGGTTGACCAGAACCCTATATTGCTCTCCCAACTTGTTTGCTTGTCAATAACCTGGAAGCACTGATGCAGATCAGGGCAACTCAAGTGAACCAGTTTAACCTGAAGACCTTAAAAAAAAATCATTCTGCAGAACTAAAAACAGATCAAATGATTGAGTTTCCAGCACAAGTTCTAACACGTCAGGCTTATCTGTGTTTTCCCTGGTTGAAATGTTCTATCATCGAAGAATGCTTTCTCTTGGTTGGAGAGCTAATCAAAGCCTGTTGAGCAGTGAGCAGTTAGGAAGAGCTCATGTGGTCAACATCTCGGGGGCTGGGTTATGCATACCCTGGAAAACTTTCCCAGCAGGCATCTCAAGAGATTATGTGTGGATAACTGCTTTATGGGAAACTGTTAATCTCTTTCAGTTTCCTAATGTGCTGGTGCAAGCGTAGACAGGGAACAGATCTTTGATTGCAGTGTCCCCAGCAGTTGGCACAGCAGGCTTGCAGTAAACTTGTTGAAAGAATGAATAAGCCACTGATTTCACCACTCTCTACACATATAGCAATCAGGCAAAGAATGATAGAGGTGAGGGGACAGACACTTTTAAAAAGAAAATAATCTCTTCTGATTCAGAATGAAGGGATGCTGAAAATGACTACTTACAGAATAAGTCCTTCCTTAGATCTCATTGATGATTCCTCTGAGTATTGGTATCTTTATCTGAAAAGTGGGATTGATACAGCACCTACGTCCTGGGGTTGCTGTAAGAATTCATTAGGGGAATCTATGTAAAGCACTCCGACTATCTTGGGTTTATAGTAAATACTGCTGCTGCTGCTGCTGCTAAGTCACTTCAGTCATGTCCGACTCTGTGCGACCCCATAGACAGCTCTCCCGTCCCTGGGATTCTCCAGGCAAGAACACTGGAGTGGGTTGCCATTTCCTTCTCCAATGAATGAAAGTGAAAAGTGAAAGTGAAGTCGCTCAGTCATGTCTGACTCTTAGTGACCCTATGGACTGCAGCCTACCAGGCTCCTCTGTCCATGGGATTTTCCAGGCAAGAGTACTGGAGTGGGGTGCCATTGCCTTCTCTGATAGTAAATACTAACTAAACATTATTATATAAACTTTCTGTCTTAACAATCTTGTGTATAAACTAGAAATAGTTCTTACCTCATAGTTTTAATGTACAAAGTACTGAAAACAGAAGCCAATACTTGAGTGCCTTCTGCTGCTGCTGCTGCTAAGTCGCTTCAGTCGTGTCTGACTCTGTGCGACCCCATAAATGGCAGCTCACTAGGCTCCTCTGTCTCTGGGATTCTCCAGGCAAGGATACTGGAGTGGGTTGCCATTTCCTTCTATAAACATTATTTAAGGCACTTTCATTATTACTAATTCATTATAACAACCTGATGAATCATATGCTGTTATTATCTCCATTCTGCAGATTAGAAAATTGAAGTTCAGATGAGATAACCACCTGTTCAAACACAGCCAGAAAATAGTGGAGCCAGGATTGGATCCCAAGTAATTAATTCAAGAATATCAGTCATAGAGCTTTGCTGCTTCTCACAAACACGGGTGAAGCATTTAGCAGTGTCCAGCATGTATTATAGTACATGCTGATTCATTACATCTCAATAAATGTTGCTCAATAAATGCTGATGGATATAGCGCTTTTTTTTTTTGTAGTTAGCTGAATGACTTAATGTGCTTATTAACATTTTAGTTGTAAAATGTTATGACTATGGCAGCATTGAACTTCCCAGGTGGCGCTACTGGTAAAAGAATCTGCCTGCTAATGCAGGAGACGAAAGAGACACGAGTTCGATCCCTTTCGATCCTTGGGTCAGGAAGATCCCCTGGAGGAGGAAATGGCACCTCACTCCAGTATTATTTCCAGGAGAATCCCACTGACGAAAAGCCTGGTAGGTTACAGTCCATGGGGTTGCAAGGGGTCAGGCATGACTAAGCATCTGAGACACAATGGTAACATCAGAAAATACTATAGCTATTGTCTCTGGGGCTTCCCCTGTGGCTCGGTGGTAAAGAACCCACCTGCAATGCAGGAGACGCACAGGATGTGGTTCAATCCTTGGGTTGGGAAGATCTCCTGGAGGAGGGTATGACAACCCACTCAAGTATTCTTAGCTGGAAAATCCCATGGACAGAGGAGCTTCTTGGGCTACAATCCATAGAGTCACAAAGAGTCGGACACTACTGAAGTGACTGAGCGTACATTGTCTCTAGTTCTGGAGAGAAAAGCACTAGTTTTGCAAAGCAAAACAAAAAAACCCCTCACTCTTGAGGGGTTTATTATGGTAGAATCCCATTATGTGTGATTTAACCCATAAGAATTCAACTATTCATACTGGCAAAAATATTAAAATACTGTGTGACATTGCAGAAGGAAATCTTGCATATAAAACATTTATTATGTACTGTAAGATGCTGAATGCATTGTACATTTATATGTAAATATTAATTTACAGAATCATAAGTACAAAACCAAGTACATCGTGAAAGTGAAAGAAAGTGAAGTCGCTCAGTCATGCCTGACTCTTTGCAACCCCATGGACTGTAGCCTATCAGGCTCCTCTGTCCATGGGATTTTCCAGGCAAGAGTTTTGGAGTAGGTTTCCATTTCCTTCTCCAGGGGATCTTCCCGACCCAGGGATTGAACCCAGGTCTCCTGCATTATAGGCAGACGCTTTACCGTCTGAGACACCAGGGAGATAGTACTTTGGGGGAACTGAAAAGTATTTTCAAGGGGAATTTTGAATACTTGTGACTTCCAGCTTGCATATTACCTTTGGAAAATGACTTCTGTGCAGGGTGAGGATTCTCTTAATCCACACAAGCCTAGTATCAATCATGAGTAAAAGTGAATGGAGAGTGAGGAGACCAGCAGCAGCTCTTCCCACTGGTAACAGTAGTTAGGTCGTTGATAACATTTAGTTCCCTTTGTGTGCCAGGACCTGTGTTAAGCACTGAATGTGGATAATCTCATTCAATGCTCACAAAGATCCTATAAGGTAGATACAAGCGAGATCATCCTTCTTTGACAGATGAGGTACAGAGGTAATGAAAGGTACCATTATGGAAAGCCTGTTACACAGCATACCTTATCTCTAATTTTCATCATAACCTTGCAACGTAGGTAATTATCCTCCTTTTATAGGCAAGAAAATAGATGCTCATGGGGTTAGGTAAATTGCCCAAGGTCACACAGCTGGTAAGTGACTGAGGGCAGATTGGAGCCCAAAGCTTGTGCGCATTGCACCACACAGTGCTCCCTTGGGGGGAAGCAGCTCTCTGCGAGAAGATGCATCCTCATCTGCTATCACTTATCTGGGGAGCACAGCGAAGCACTGGCTTTACCAGCAACAAATGATGATAACTTGATCTCCTTCAGTTTGTCTCTTTGCCTGTCTCTTCATTGGTGCCACATGGGATTTTAAGATTATCTTAAAAGTTTGTAGATTGCTTTGGCCTCTTTGAAAACAAGACACCATGTGAACTCCTCATTGACCATGGCTTTGACCCTAGTGCAAGACATTGTTTATTTGCCTGAAGTTCTGGAAGTTACTACACAATGAGGAGATGGTTTATATTTCAATATTCTTCTACATTAGCTTGCTTTCTGCTCAAAAAGCCCTGAGGCAGACAGAGAAAGAACTTCCCAGGTAGATGAGCTGGTAAAGAATCCGCCAGAGATGCAGGAGAGCCTGGTTCAATTCCTGGAAATGGGAAGTTCCCCTGGCGAAGGGATAGGCTACCCACTCCACTTTTCTTGGGCATCCCTGGTGGTTCAGAAGGTAAAGAATCCGCCTGCAATGTGGGAGACCTGGGTTCAATCTCTGGTTTGGGAAGATCCCCTGTAGAAGGAAATGACAACCCAATCCAATATCATTGCCTGGAGAATCCCCATGGGCAGAGGAGCCTGATGGTTCCTCTTTTCTTTCTCAATAGCAGTTTCTACCAACTGGTTAAAAAGGCCAGAATGTGTTTATAAAATCCACCCCCACCCCACCCCTTTTGTCCTGTTCCTCAACAAAAGTCTTCTGTCTCTAGACCATGCATGTCCTTCCACTTAGTGTCATCCTATGATTCAGGAAGTCATCATGTCTTACCTGGAGGGTGACTAATTTTTCTTAATTTGCCTGAGACTTTTCAGGTTTTATTGCTGCAAGTTCCACCCCCATGGAATCCCTCTGCTACAGGCAAACCAGGATGGTTGATCTCTCCATTAACCCAGTCTTCTCTAGGAGTCTCCTAACAAGGCTCCCATGTCCCTTGTTTGCGGGTCTAATTCTTTCTCCACCCAGTAGCCAGCAGCGATCCCTTGACATCACGTGTTATTGTGTCATCCTCTCTACTTAAAGATCTACCTTCTGAAGATAATTCAAACTTCTTACCTTGACTTACAAAACACGGCCTGATTTGGTCCTTTGCTATTTCTCCAACCTCTTCCTCCTTCACTGTGATGTTGCTGTCATTTCCTCAATTATGCCAAACTCTTCTGCTCCCCAGCTGTTTCCTTTGCCTGGAGTGTCCTTTCTCCAACTCTCTGTGTCCACAATTTGTCATTATGTAGATGTGTGATGATTTGATTAATGTCCTCTGGGAATGAAAGATCCTTGACTCCCCAGTTCCTAACTTAATCCTCAGTGCCTAGTACCAAGGCTGACACCTAATACAGTCACACAGAATATTCACAGAATGAATTAGTGAATGAAACAAAGAATAGATGAGTGAATATAAGTTTGTCAATGGGCTGTGCTGCTGAGATTCCATGATCTGAAAGGCCAGGGTTTCCAGGACATGATAAGTTTGGAAACAGAGGCCAGAGCATGAAGAGGTTCATAGGGTGTGCCAAGGAGTTGGGACATTGTCCCAAGTACAATGGAGGAACTTCTGAGGGGTTTAGAGCCAGGAAATGACATAATGCCATATACATTTAGAAAAACTCAGGGTTGGACAGGTAAGTAGGGGACCACTCAACAAAAACCCCTTTAATCCTGGATCAGCTCAGTTCAGTTGCTCAGTCGTGTCCAACTCTTTGTGACCCTATGGACTGCAGCACGCCAGCCTTCCCTGTCCATCACCAACTCCCAGAGCTTACTCAAACTCATGTTCATCAAATCGGCAATGCCATCCAATCATCTCATCCTCTGTCATCCCCTTCTCATCCTGCCTTCTGTCTTTCCAAGCATCAAGGTCTTTGCCAATGAGTCAGTTCTTTCACATCAGGTGGCCAAAGTATCGGAGTTTCAGCTTCAGCATCAGTCCTTCCAAAGAATATTCAGGACTGATTTCCTTTAGGATGGACTGATTGGATCTCCTTGAAGTCCATGGGACTCTATTGGAATACCACAGTTCAAAAGCATCAATTCTTCTGCTCTCAGCTTTCTTTATAGTCCAACTCTCACATCCATGCATGACTACTGGGAAAAACCATAGCTTTGACTAGATAGACCTTTGTTGACAAAGTAATGTCTCTGCTTCTGAATATGCTGTCTAGGTTGGTCACAGCTTTTCTTCCAAGGAGCAAGCATCTTTTACTTTCATGGCTCAGTCCCCATCTGCAGTGATTTTGGAGCCCACCCCCCAAAAAATAAAGTCTGTCACTGTTTCCATCATTTCCCCATCTATTTGCCATGAAGTGATGGGATTGGATGCCATGATCTTAGTTTTCTGAATGTTGAGCTTTAAGCCAACTTTTTCACTCTCCTCTTTCACTTTCATCAAGAGGCTTTTGAGTTCCTCTTCACTTTCTGCCATCAGGGTGGTGTCATCTGCATATCTGATGTTATTGATATTTCTCCCAGCAGTCCTGATTCCAGCTTGATAGCTGCAGAGATTAGGGCATGTGTTTGCAAGGAGGCTTGTAGAGCCAACTGAGTATTACTGTTTCCTTGCTCAATTTTCGGGAAACGAAGAGCAAATTATGCATCAAAGACTTCTATAGCTCTGGCCCATAACTAATTGTGTTTTTAAAATGTGTGTAATCACAAATCAGAGATTATGTAAAGGGCCTAATTGATGCGGAGATTGCCTTCCTATAGCAAGTTACTGGTGCCATTTTTCTAAGGCTGACTTTCATATGTATTGCATTGGGCTCACACTACTGGCAGCAATGGCCTCTGTCCACTCTGAGGACCCTGTAGCCAGAGTTCATTGCACTGAAAGGGGGTCAAAGAGCAGTCTCAGGGAATGGGCAAGTGTTTCCAATGACAGTAAATATGGAAGAGTTGGCGGACTGTCACAGAAATAGCACTGAATTAAAGACAAAGAAGCCTAGCTCATGACGCCTGAGTTGGAATCAAACGGTGCAGAATTCTAAGAAATCAACTGAAATTGTTTAAAAGCTATGCAGTCTTAAAGACACAGCTGTGTATAACGGACTTTTGGACTCAGAGGGAGAGGGAGAGGGTGGGATGATTTTGGAGAATGGCATTCTATCATGTATACTATCATGTAAGAATTGAATCGCCAGTCTATGTCTGATGCAGGATACAGCATGCTTGGGGCTGGTGCATGGGGATGACCCAGAGAGATGTTATGGGGAGGGAGGTGGGAGGGGGGTTCATGTTTGGGAACACATGTAAAAATTAAAGATTTTAAAATTAAAAAAATAAAAATAAAAGATTAAAAAAAAAAAAAAGCTATGCAATCTTAAAGAGGTGATGAGTTTTCCCAAACTTGCTTTCCTTCTCTGGTAAAAGTAGGTGGTCTATTCTGTGATCTCCTAGTCATAAGTTATTTTCCCCTCCTTTGAATGATGCTAAAGCTGAAACTCCAGTACTTTGGCCACCTCATGTGAAGAGCTGACTCATTGGAAAAGACTCTGGTGCTGGGAGGGATTGGGGGCAGGAGGAGAAGGGGACGACCGAGGATGAGATGGCTGGATGGCATCACAGACTCGATGGACATGAGTTTAAGTGAACTCTGGGGGCTGGTGATGGACAGGGAGGCCTGGTGTGCTGCAATTCATGAGGTCACAAAGAGTTGGACACCACTGAGCGACTGAACTGAACTGAACTGAACTAAACTTGCTTTATTTTAAAATGTGTGTAGTAAGTTACCACTTTTTTTTTTTTAACATAATAACCAGGGTGCTCATGGCAGATCACCATCCTCCTTCTTTTCCATTTTCCATCTCCATCTGCTCATCAGCATTTCAGAACCGATATATCTCACAATGGACTTCCCCAATGGCTCAGCAGATAAAGAATCTGCCTGCAACGCAGGAGACGCAGGAAATACAGGTTCAACCTCTTTGTTGGGAAGATCCCCTGGAGGAGAAAATGGCAACCCACTGCAGTATTCCTGCATGGAGAAGCCCATGGACAGAGGAGCCTGGTGGGCTACAGTCCATGGGGTCGCATGGACACTACTGAGCATGCACATATCTCACACTGAGCCTACCTACCACCCTCCCTCTGAAACCTATTCCCCACTTCATTAAAGATCCTGCCACTGAACCATCACTTTCAACACTCACCTTTGAAAACTGCCCCACGCATCCAGGTAGTTGCCAAGATGCTTTGCATCCACCTCTACAATGTCTTTCACCCTCCTGGCTTCTCTCCACTGCCTTTATGTAAGCCCCTTATTTACTTTCAGTACTCCATTATGGAAAGTCTCAAACACATACAAAATAAACAGAATGAAAGTCTGTATAAGTATCACTCAGTTTCCACAGTTACCAATATTATGCCATCTTCCATTCTCTGATCAATTATTATTATTATTTTATAATTATTTTCTAGGTAAAGCAAAATTTACACAGCCCAAATCTTTGCTGTACAGATTTGTCAAATGGAGACATCCATTTAACGTAGGCTTCTATTATGATCCAGAATATTTTATCTCCCAGTTTCTTTGTCTCTACTCCATCTTCTCCCCTCTCCCAAAGTCACCACTGTTGTGATTTATCGTTCTTAGATTAGTTTGGCTGTTGTAGAAATGTAAATAAATGGAATTATACACTCTGTCCTCATTTGTGGCAGCTTTTTCCACTGAGGATAATATCTGTAAGATTCTTCCACTTAGTTCCATTCATCAGTAGTTCATTTTTAAATAGCAATGATAGCAGTCCACTGGATGAATAAATGTGCTTATCCATTCTACTATTGTGGATATTTATTTGGGTTGTTTCTATTTTAGGCCACTGTGAATGAAACTACTATGAACATTTTTGCACAACCTTTTGATGGACCTATGTTTTCATTTCTATTTGATGATCCTAAATGTAAAATTTCTGAGTCTTCACATTAGTTTTTCTCTGGATGGCTGCAGAATTCTCCTAGATACCATGCCTGCCACCTGCTGTCAGCCCTCATTTTCTGGCATCAAGGCATATATATACCTTTTCCCAAAGTGGAACTCTCCATTGTCAAAATCTACTCAGGAAGTCTCCCGTTGTCTTCAGAGTGAAGTCAAGCCTGCCTGGTCAGACATTTGAGACCCCTCGCAACTCAGTCTCAGATTTCTTGCCCCATGTTTGTTTCCTGTGTCTTCCTGATGCTCTCTGGGAGCTGACAATGTATTCTCATTGATCTTAGGGTCCTGTAGGATGGCTGCCTCGACAGCAGCACCTTACTTAACTCACGGCAGTCCTGGATGTCAGTGGCCTGGAGCATGTTTGCCGGATGGCGCTCATACTTCTAACTGCAGACCCAGGAGCATCCTTTCAATGTCGCTGCCACTCTCACTTCAGCTTCATAGAAGGTAGGACATCAAACCAGGTGAAATTTCCCTGGATGCTAAGATTCTGGGAATTTTACCAAACCTGCCAGATACAGAAATTCCACGCGGCTCATGCCACTGATCTACCAGCAGTAGGAGGCTGAGTCGGGCAATGGCAGGAGCTCAGGAATCAGAGTTGGTTGTCTCAGGTTCTAGCCTTCCATCTACCAGTCACTGTGTATCCTTGCATAGGTTTGTCACCTGAGCCCCCATTGCCCCGTGGGGACACTGGGATGAGGGGTGAGAGGTGACCTTGATGATAACTAACATCAAAATTAAAGTCACTATGTTCGATTTTAAGTAATAAGCTAGTTTTGCCGTTTCCTTTTGGTTGGCAGTCCCTTTTGCCTTTTTGTGTTCTCTTCCCTGTGAATTCAGTGCATCCTAAGTACAACCCTACATTACTCCTTGTCCTAAGCTATCAGTGCCAGCAGCCAGGGCACAGCTGTAATGCCAAGTTCCTGCCAGCAAGACCTCACCCAATGGTGCTAAGAGTTGGTGTCCAGCTGCATATTTGCCTGAAGCAGGGATATCTGTTGCTATAAGGGCTCTCCATGGAGCATAGAATAGCCACCTAACACAAACAGTTACAAAACTGACAAGAGTCAGACTGCATTTTTCCACAGGGAAATAAAATCTTTATCCCCATCTCAGAGATACTATTCACTTTCTAGCTCTATGACTTAATTTTTCTCTGCCTCTATTTGCTCATCTGTAAGATGAGAATAATAAAATGTCTATCTTGATTTTTCAAAAAAGAAATTAAAAAATGTAAAACACTTTGAATTATGTCAAGCAATAGCAAAATCTCAGTAAATATTAGATAAGGTCATTATCATCATTAATGTCATTAACAGCATCTTACAGGTTGCAGATAACTTTGAGAAATGTGGATTCTGCACTACAGTCTTCAAGGCTTAAGATGTTTACCAAGTTCACTAAATTATTTCCTTTTCTTCCACTTAAACAGATTCAAAATGGAAACTGTTTCTAAGCGCAAGCAGCCTTTGTTCTCTTTTTTCTTGGAAATGGGTTTTTTTTTTCTTTTAAACTGGAAAGCTCATTTCTTTGAGTCTCCCATCCCCTAGGTCCCATCCATTGGTGTCTTCCATGGCGACAGCAGAGGTGGGCAATGGACTCCTGGTACCATCTTGGGAAGCAAGGAAGGGACCTGACAAAGTCTTGAATGGCAGAAGACTACCTCTCATGCCTGTGAGAGGAGCAAAGAGAAGTGAAGAAAGGAGCAAAGAGAAGAACAAGGTGGCCATAAACAAAAGCTGGAATTGTTTGAGAAATGGACCCTTTTCAGAACCTTTCAAAGCCACCCTTTCACAAAGCCTGGCAGGGATACAGTATCGAGCCTGGGTGTCAGCCAAGCATGGCCTTAATTTATTATTGCCAAACTGTTTGTTGTGTCTATTTGCCAAGACTTACTAATTGAACTTTTGTTGGTCTGGCTGCCCTTCCAGAGAACTGGAGCTTTTGTTATCTGCTGCAAGAGTCCTTCCATGGAATGCGCCAAAAACTTGACTGAGTGATGGCTGATTTCCTTCTTCTGTTCAGGGTGCTTTTTTTTTTTCAGGAATGTTGTTGTTATTTGTTTTTGCTGTGTTATGCATTGTTTGTTCAGTTCCAACCCAAAGTAGATGTTTGGACTGAACTAGAAGGAAATTCACTGAGCCATGATGAGATCAGAGAGGTCCCCAAAAAGGCCTGCATGGAGACTTCCTTCCTGGATTTTCCCATCATGCACCCTCTCTGAGCTTCTGCCACACATGGAAGGAAAGTTTTAGACCAATGGATCTCAAAGTATGGTCCCAAGAGCAGCATCAGTCACCTCTAGGAATGTCAGAATGGAAATTCTCGGATCCTACTCCAGAGCTACCAAATTAGGAAACTATTTGCACAAGCTTTTGTGATTTTGACGTGAACTAAAGTGTGAAGCCAACACTAGCATTTGCAGCCTCGACATTGTTGACAATTTGGGCTCAACGATTCTATAAAGGGGCTGTCCAGTGTGTGGTAGGATGTTTAACAGCACTCCTGGCCTCCAACCACTAGATTCCAGCAGCTTCCATCCTCACCCAACAATTGTTGGGACGACCAACAATGTCTCCAGTCTTTGCCAAGTATCCTGGGGTCAAGGAGGTAATATCACCCCTGGTTGAGATGACAAGCAAACTGCTTGCTGTTTCTCTGCACTGTATTGACAACAGCTGCAGCCTTGTCTGGGAGGCTATTAACACACCACAGTGATGGGCACCAAAAGATAGAACTGCCTAACAGCAGATATTGTTTTTCAGTCCTGATAAATCTTCCTTTTAATCCACCCTCAGGCAAGACCATGTGACTCTGACTTTCTGAGCTAGTTCTCTTGCTCAGCTGCTTGGTGTATTCAAGACAAAACAAAACAAAAACCCTTCAGAATTTAGGTTCTTCTCACCCTCTAATTTGTTTGTTACCCTAAAGCAGAAGAGACAGAGGGACTGGATTCAGAGGTTCCATGATATACCTACCATTCAGAGCGACAAGAATGGTACTAATCTTCCAAATGTCCATCTCACCTTCAAAATAGAAGATTTCCTTGAGCATTTCTGGGCAAGCGTTTCCCAATTTTTTCTATAGGGTTTCTATCATTGGATTCTTAATGTTGTTGTATTGGTGACTTGCATTTGAAGGATACTCAGATCAGGGGATTTGCTATAGGCTTTATTCCCACCACTGTCATTTCGGAGTTTGGATAATGTTTCCACTTGAGGAAGCTGGACTTGTCCAAAATCAGCTCGAACAGACTCAGCCAAAACTAAAGTCAACAGCTCATACAAACGCAAACTAAAGTCACAGTTTGCTGGCCCCTTAGGTTGAGTTCTATCAAGCAGCTGCTGTATACCAACATCGGGCTAGTGCTGGATACTCGGGATGCGGCGAGAGAAACACAGCACCTCTGCCTGGAGGGAGCTCGTTGCTGGACAAAGTAGAAGCCATTTCAAACAGAACGCGGAGTTCTTGACGTCAGAGGGACGCACGCAGCATCCCGACAGCCTGCTTCACTATTGAATCCTCAGTGTCGGACACATAGGAGGGGCTTAATAAATATTTGCTGAATGATCTTAGAGAGGAATCATTTTACACAGACTCAGTTCAGTTCAGTCACTCAGTCACGTCCGACTCTTTGCAACCCCATGAATCGCAGCACGCCAGGCCTCCCTGTCCATCACCATCTCCCGGAGTTCACTCAGACTCACGTCCATCGAGTCAGTGATGCCTTCCAGCCATCTCATCCTCTGTCGTCCCCTTCTCCTCCTGCCCCCAATCCCTCCCAGCATCAGAGTCTTTTCCAATGAGTCAACTTTTCTCATGAGGCGGCCAAAGTACTGGAGCTTCAGCTTTAGCATCATTCCTTCCAAAGAACACCCAGGGCTGATCTCCTTCAGAATGGACTGGTTGGATCTCCTTGCAGTCCAAGGGACTCTCAAGAGTCTTCTCCAACACCACACTTCAAAAGCATCAATTCTTCACAGCTCAGCCTTCTTCACAGTCCAACTCTCACATCCATATATGACCACTGGAAAAACCATAGCCTTGACTAGACGAACCTTAGTCGGCAAAGTAATGTCTCTGCTTTTGAATATGCTATCTAGGTTGGTCATAACTTTTCTTCCAAGGAGTAAGCGTCTTTTAATTTCATGGCTGCAGTCACCACCTGCAGCGATTTTGGAGTCCCCCAAATTAGGTGCCTTGTATTTCTCAGCTCCTCTCCTGCTCCTCTTCTGTCTCATTTTCCATGGCCATTCTGTATGGTCTGGGCTGCTCATGACACGGCCAGCTCAGGATACTTGGGCTTCCACCATGGCAGTCAGCTTTCCCCAGAGCAAATATTCCAAGAGTGAATATTTCAAGAGGCCCAAGTGAAAGCCAAATATTCTTACAATCTGGTTTTGGAGGTTCCAGAACATACTTTCACTGTATTTTAATGAGCAAGCAAGTCACTATAGCCAGCCCAGATTCAAGGGATGGGGAGAAATAGCCCTTTTCCTTAGTGGGGGAGTGGCTTGGCTATAGGAGGAAAGAAATTGTACAGGCACCATCTTGAAGAAAAGCTTCCTCAGTGAGTCCCAGGGGTTGAAGGAATTGGAACTGAGAGAATTGAGCCTGAGGGACTTGGAGAAGCAAGCTACAGAGTGATTACCCTGAGCTCTGTGAGAAGCCACGGGAAGGCTGAAGCTGTGGCATGGAGGCAAGACTGTGGAATGATGGATTTCATTTTGGAATCATCCACCTCTTACAGCTATGAAGAACAGGGTGGAGTGGGATGGGATGGGAGGCAGGGAGGTGAAGTGAGCTATGATCAGAACTCTAGCCTAAGAGCAAAAGTGATCTGGGGGTGGAGGGATAAAGGCTTGGCATTGGACACGGGTGTCATATAGTGAGACTTTGAAGAAACTTCAAGTTCTCTGAGGGCTTCTGACACCCTTCTCCACACACCCAAAAATATCTCCTTTCAAAACGAGAGGAGAAAGGCATCGTTTTCCATTCCAGGAACTGAATGGGGGGTAAATGGCAGCTGGCAACTGAGCTTGTCTTGAGAGGCTTAATGGTCACACTTTTTTCAGGTTGGGTACGAGCTGCCACTGAGGAAAGCAAACAGAATTGGTGTGAAAACTATTAGAAAAGGTCCTCAGAACAAAGGCTCCATTTGGCAGCTGTTGCTCAGAGCTGAGTGAAATAAACAAAAGAGTTTGTTGAGCAAACATGAAAGCAGCCTAATTGATGCAATTAAGGTGAAATTAAATAAAGGAAGGTTTTAGCCCAAAGTTCAAGGAAAATTTTTCACAAGGTTGTCACGGGAATAGTCATTTGGGGCTTTTAAATAAAGGGACGCACAGGATGTGGGAAATTGGCCCATTTGACCCTTAGGAGCAGACCAAACCCAGTGTGCCAATGTGGAGTCCACGTGTCAGGCCCAAGACTGGCCCTGGCTGGCCAATCTTGGGATGGGTGAGGTGGGAGGTTGGGGTTAGGTAGGATCAGGGAAGGAGGGAACAGAGGCAGAAACAAAGCAACAATTCAGCAAGACCAGAATTATGCTGGTCACCACAGTACTCCGTTTTGTTCACTTCTTGACACTAATATCTGAGGTCATCTTGTTCATCGCACATTACTTGTTTACTCTCTGTCCTCTCCAACCAAGTATACACATTCGCAGACATGCACACACATATGAAGACACACTATGGAATACTGGGTCTCCTTGGAATGCGGCTTTGGAGATGCCTGTCTGGCTGGGTTAAGACTCCCCCAAACACTGAAACCCCAAAGCAAAGCTCTGTACCTGACACGTGTGCCAGAGCACCGCCCTGACACCTCAGCACTGTCCCACAGGAAACGCATACCTGAAACCAACTCAAACGAGTACCTTTATTTAACAAACAATTACATAGCCCTTACTGTAGGCCAGGTACAATTGCAAGTGTTTTACAAGTATTAATCCAATCCTCATAAAAATCCTATGATGTAAGGATACTCTTATCTTCATTTCAGAGAGGAGGAACGGCAATAGAAAGGTCGAGGAGCTTGTCTGAGCCAGGATAAGGGGAGCGAAGGTCCCAAATCCCTAGCAGCGATCCTCTTCCCCTTCACTAGGCCCCTTTGAGGGGGCTAGATGGCGAAGTACTGATTGCTAAGTACTAAGCTCATCCTTCTGCCTAAATGGTGGAAAACAGGAGAGACACCTAGAAAGGCTGAAAGCACATACTGATCAACAGTGCATTGACAATGATTAAATGTGGGCTTCGCAGAGTAAGGGATGAATGCATTGAAAGGAAGTCCCAGTCCTTTCTTTACAAGTAAATGTATGAAATTTTAAAAATCTGCAGAGGAAAATTAGGAGTTTAAAAAAACAGATAAAATACATGGGTGAAAGGAAAAGACACAACTTCATGAAGTTTAAAAACAATTTTAGAAACAATTCTAGTTCAATCCCTCCATTTCACAAATGATGAAAGACCTAGGTCAAGAGTTGTTCAAATTTAATGTTCGTTAAAAATGCCCAAGGAGCATGTTAAAAATGTAAATACTGGATATTATTCCTAAACCCCTACCAGAGATCACAAATCAGTTAATACATGATTCATGAAGTTCTGGAATCTGTCTTTTGCTGGCAGATTTAAAGACAGGAGTTGGTCTTTAGATGACTCAGATGCAGGTGGTCCAGGGATCACAGTTTGAAATACACCTAAAAGTAGACCAACCAAGAGATGAAGGACTTCATTCAAGCCTCATACCTACTCAGTGGCAGGTCACTGCAACTTTGCACAGGTAGTCTATATAACAAGTTACCTTTTAAACACTTTTTTACAGATTCAAAGTCATTTCAGTAGTCTTGAACATAAACTATATTACGTATAATTTGGTTAGCACATCTTTATTTAATTCTCTTTTCCCTACTTATGATTTAAAAGTAAGCTCAAAACATAAGATATTGAACTTCAAGGAAACTTCCCTTATTTTTTGCCTCTTAATGATAAGCAGTAAAAAGGTGAAATAGAAATTATTAACGCACATCTCAAAGGCTTTTTCTCTGACCCATCTCTTCTCTCATAGAATTAGTATGATAGAGAAAACATTTATTTTCAGAAGTGGAGCAAACAGAAAATAATAGCCCCGAACTCAAGTATTATAATTTGCTTTTAGGACTTAATTGGGCTTCCCTGATAACTCAGTTGGTAAAGTATCTGCCTGCAATGTGGGAGGCCTGGGTTTGATCCCTGGGTTGGGAAGATCCCTTGGAGAAGGGAAAGGCTATCCGCTCCAGTATTCTGGCCTGGAGAATTCCATGGACTGTATAGTCCATGGGGTCTCAAAGAGTCAGACACAACTGAGCGACTTACACTCACTCAGGACTTAATCGAACCATTTAAAATTTTTAACAATTTATATACCATAAAATGTATTTTGGTAAGTGAATGTTGCAATGTATTTCCATAAATTCGCATAATGGTCTGCCATGATCCAGTTTAAAATATTTCAATCAGCCAAAAGTTCTCTTGTACTTACTTGCATTCAGTCCTTGCTCCCAACCACAGCTGCAAGTAACCACTGACCCTTCTGTCTCTATAACTTCTCCTTTTGTAAAAATTTCCTATTAATGGACTCATACTATGCAGTGCTTGTATCTGGCTCTTTTCACTTAGCATAATATGTTTGAGATACATCCATGATGTTGCCTGTGTTGTAGGATTCCATTGTATGAATACAACACAATGTACTTATCAACACACAAATGGATGACCACTGATTTTTTTTTTTTTTTTGCTATTACAAAAAAATGATGCTTGATCTCACTTGTATGTGGAATCTAAAAAAGTAGAAAGCATGGAAGCAGAGAGTAGAAGAGTGGTTATCAGGGTTGGGGAGTTAGGGGAAATGGGGAGATGTTGGTCAAAGGGTACAAAATTAGCCGTTGTGTTGAATGAATAAGTCTAGAGATCTAATGTACATGATGACTATGGTTAAGAATACTGTTTAAATACTGGAAATCTTATGAGAGAGTAGAGTTCAAGTGCTTTCATCTCACACACACACAGAAAGTTTAACTGTGGGGAGATGATATGTTAATTAGGTTGACTGTGGTAAATAAATATTTCACTATGTTCTTGTCTATCAAATCATATTGTACACCCTAAATATACACAATTTTTATTAAGAAAAATACTGCTATAAACACCTGTGTGCAAGTCATTGTGTGGACATTTTTTTCCCACTTATCTTGAGCCAATTCCTAGGACTGGAATTTTTGGATAATATGGTAAGTTTATGTTTAATTTTTTGAGAAATTGCTAAACTGCTTCCCAATGCAGCTGCACCATTTTGCATTGTCACCGGTAGTGCATGAAAATTTCAGTCAATCCATTTCCTCATCAGCTCATAGTACTGTTGGTCTTTTAAATTTTTGTCATTCTGGATGTGCTTAGTTGCTCAGTCATGTCCGACTCTTTGCAACCCCATGGACTGTAGCCTGCCAGGCACCTCTGGGCATGGGGATTCTCCAGGCCAGAATACTGGAGTGGGTGGCCATGCCCTCCTCCAGGGAACCTTCCCAACCTAGGGATCGAACCTAAGTCTCCCTCACTGCAGGCAGATTCTTAACTGTCTGAGCCACCAGGGAAGACCTTCGTCATTCTGGTTTATAAGTAATCATATCTTCTTGTGGTATTGTTTTTCCCTAATGAAATATGATGATCAGCTTTTCCTGTTTATTGTAGTCCACATATCTTCTCCAGTAAAGTATCTCTTTCAAATACATCATTGGGTTGTTTGTCATCTTATTACCGAGAGTAAAAGTTTTCTATATATTCTAGACATATCTGCATTATAAGACATATCATTTGCAAAATTTTATTCCAGTCTGTGGCTTGCCTTTTTACTTTCTTAGTGATGCATTTTTGAGATGTAAAAGATTTTTTTAATGAAGTTCAATTAGCAAATGTTTTCAGTTGTTACAGATTGTAGGTTTGATGTCACATTTAAGAACTATTTGCCTAACCCAAGGTCACAAAGACCTTTTCCTATGTTTTCTTCTGGAAATTTTATCCTTTTAGCTCTAAAGTTTAGGTCTACACTCTATTTTTAATTAAAAGTTTATGGATAAAGGGAGGCAGAATCTTAGTTCATTTTTTCACATGGATCTCCAATTATTTCAACTTCGTTTTAAAAAAAACTATATCTGCCCCCTCCCATTGAATTATCTTGATATGTTTGTTGAAAACCAATGGAACAAAATTATATAAATGTATTTCTAGATTCTCTATTCTGTTCTGTAGCTTTCTATGTCTACCCTTATGCTAATCTGCATTGTCTTGAGTGTTTTAGGTTCACAGTTAGTCAGTCTTCAAGTCAAGTAATATAAATCTCCCAACATAGTCTTTTTTCAAAAGTCTCTTGGCTATTCTGTGTTCTTTGTATTTTCATATCAATTTTGAATACACTTCTCAATTTATTCATACAAGCCTTCAGGGATTTTGTACAATTTCGTGTTGAATCTAGAAATTAATTTGAGAAGAATTACTATTTTAACAATACTGAGTCTTGTAATTGAAAAAATGGCTTTTCATTTATTTAGATCTCTAATTTTTCTCAGCAATATTTTGTTGGCTTGAGTATCTTTCACTGTTAATGTCAAATTATTCTGAAGTATTTATTCTGTCTGATGCTATTATGAATTGAATTATTTTCTTAATCTTTATTTTGGGGGGGGAGTGTTCATTGCTAGTATTTTGATTTAGTATTTCTTCTTGAGTCAGTTTTGATAACTTATGTCTTTCTAAGAATTTGTCCATTTCTTCTAAGTTATTGAATTTATTGCCATAAAGTTCTTAATAATCTTCCTTATAACATTTTAATTTCTGTAGGTTTAATAATGATTATAGTATAGTGGTTTTATTGATGATTTTATTACTGTCTGTTGTCTCTTTTTCTTGATAAACCTATCTTAAGGTGGATTAATTTTGTTAATCCTTAGAAATTATTAACTTTTGGTGGATTAATTTTTGATTGTTTTTATTTTGATTTCCACTCTAATCTTTATTTTCCTTCTGCTTATTGTAAATTTTGTCTGCTCTCCTTCATTTCTTGGGATAGAAGCTCAGATTACTGAATTTTAATCTTTTTTCTTTAGCATGGAAAGTGTTTAAGGCACTCCTGTAGAGGCATACTACAAACTTTTATATGCTGTGTTTAAATTTTCTTTCAGTTCAGATATTTTCCAGTTTCCTTTGTGATTTCTTCTTGTACCATGGGATATTTATGAATGTATTAATTTCCAGATGGTGGGAAATTTCCAATATTTCTTTCTGTTGTTGATTTTTAATTTAGTTAAATTGTGGTCCAGAACACATAAATGTCATTGCTTCAATTTTTTAATATTTATTGGAACTTTTTAATGACTTAGAATATGGTCTATCCATATCCTAACATTCTACATATCCATGTTGGGAGGGATTGGGGGAAGGAGGAGAAGGGGATGACAGAGGATGAGATGGCTGGATGGCATCACCAACTTGATGCACATGAGTTTTGGTGAACTCCAGGAGTTGGTGATGGACAGAGAGGCCTGGCATGCTGTGATTCATGGGGTCGCAGAGTGGGACACGACTGAGTGACTGAACTGAACTGAACTGTAGACATTTTTGGTTGTCACAACTAGGGGTCTGTGCTACTGGCATCTAGTGGGTAGAGGCTGGAGATTCAGCTAAACACTTTACAGTGTACAGGACAACCTCTCCGACAAAGAATTATGTGGCCCAAAATGTCGAAAGTGCTGAGGTTTAGAACCCCTCTTATAGAGGATATAAATGGTATTTCAGTTCAGTTCAGTCACTCAGTCATGTCCAACTCTTTGTGACCCCATGAACTGCAGCATGCCAAGCTTCTCTGTCCATCACCTACTCCTGGAATTTACTCAAACTCATGTCCATCGAGTCGGTGATGCCATCCAGCCATCTCATCTTCTGTCGTCCCCTTCTCCTCTTGCCCCCAATCCCTCCCAGCATCAGAGTCTTTTCCAATGAGTCAACTCTTCGCATGAGGTGGCCACAGTATTAGAGTTTCAGCTTTAGCATCATTCCTTCCAAAGAACACCCAGGACTGATCTCCTTTAGAATGGACTGGTTGGATCTCCTTGCAGTCCAAGGGACTTTCAAGAGTCTTCTCCAACACCACAGTTCAAAAGCATCAATTCTTCAGCGTTCAGCTTTCCTCACAGTCCAACTCTCACATCCATACATGACTACTGGAAAAACCATAGCCTTGACTAGACGGACCTTTGTTGGCAAAGTAATGTCTCTGCTTTTTAATATTATCTAGCTGTAATGAAAAGCTTCAGACAGTAATTTCTGTGCTATGGGACTTACTGCAGTGTAGCTGAAATTAATCAGCATTTTAGCAGTCACCACATTTCTGTCATGTTTGTTTGTCTGACTTTCTCCCTAGAATGTGAACCTCATGAGCGTGAGATACACCCAAGTCTTTACGGTGGTTAAAAGCAGAGCATCTGGAGTCAGACAGACTTGGATTTCAACCTTATTTCTACCTTCACTAGACATTTGACTTTCGGCTGGTTACTTGACCTCCCCACGCCTCAGTTTTCTCTATTGTGTAATATGAACAATGTACCTATCTCATAGGATTGTTGTGACAAACAACCTAATCAAGGAAGCCACTTGATATAGTCTTAGCACACGTAGTCATCATTTTATTAGTTATTGTTATCTGCAGCACCAAGCCCAGTGCCCTATAAATATGTGCAAACAAATGAATGAGTAATTAAGTCCTTTCTCACCTCCTTTACCTCCACAATGGAGCACTGGCTCTACAAAGTAATCCTGATTGGGATGAGAACTGTCCCTTCTTATTCCTGGACCAAGGCATAGCTCCTACAGAGGAGGTCTCTTGCGTCTACAAGAAATGGACGGCAGTCCAGACAGCACAAATAAGTATAAGACAAATAGAGGCTGACTTCAGTTCCACCCTTGAGACTCCTACTAATGTGATATGAAATGATCATGAGGGGAGTCAGCGAGGCTCCTGCCCCAAGGGGCCCCATGATGCTGTTCACCGTGCCCCACTCTGGACAGTTCTGCTTCAGAGAAGCAGTTCTTTCTTCTTAGTGGCTGTCACCTGCCACAACGCTCTCCACCCCATTCCTGAGTCTTGGGCACTTCCTCCACACTGGGAACGTCTCCCAGACAGTCTCATTACCTATTAGGCAACTTCTTTTGATCAATTTTAAAGGCCTTTGGACCCCTCCCTATGTACCTCACCTCCTGTCCCCATCTGTTTCTAAGTGACCTGGCAAAGACCACATCCATGAATTAGTTTGATAACTCTTAAAAAGGGTGGGTGAGAGCAAAGCTTTGACAACCTAATTTCTCACCATGTTTGCTTTTGAGGGAGGAGTTCACAGTGAAAGAAAGGATCACTTCAAGCCTCTAAAGAGCCCCTTGGTATCTGAAGCAGGATTTACATGGTGCCTGGGAACCACTGACCAATCAGAAAGACACAGCTTAGAAGCAGAAAGGGGTCACGTTCATTTGACATAGAGTTGTGTGGCTCCATTTTACTCTCTGGTTCCTAATATGCCTCAGGTTGGCAAGCATCTCAGGGCACAAACAAAATCTGGAACCATTCTCCTTATTGAAATGTATTATTTGTTCACTGATTGATGCCCTTAATCGTCAAAAAAAAAAAAAAAAAAAGAGGTAATTATTGGCTTTATGAGGTTTCTTCGGCATTGCCTTTCTTTGAGATTGGAATGAAAACTGACCTTTTCCAGTCTTGAGGCCACTGCTGAGTTTTCCAAATTTGCTGGCATATTGAGTGCAGCACTTTCACAGCATCATCTTTCAGGATTTGAAATAGCTCAACTGGAATTCTATCACCTCCTCTAGCTTTCTTCATAGTGATGCTTTCTAAGGCCCACTTGACTTCACATTCTAGGATGTCTGGCTCTAGATGAGTGATCACACCATTGTGATTATCTTGGTCATGAAGATCTGTTTTGTACAGTTCTTCTGTGTATTCTTGCCATCTCTTAATATCTTCTGCTTCTGTTAGGTCCATACCATTTCTCTCCTTTATCGAGCCCATCTTTGCATGAAATAGTCCCTTGGTATCTCTAATTTTCTTGAAGAGATCTCTAGTCTTTCTCATTCTGTTGTTTTCCTCTATTTCTTTGCATTGATCACTGAGGAAGTCTTTCTTATCTCTCCTAGCTATTCTTTGGAACTCTGCATTCAGATGCTTATATCTTTCCTTTTCTCCTTTGCTTTTCACAACTCTTCTTTTCACAGCTATTTGTAAGGCCTCCCCAGACAGCCATTTTGCTTTTTTGCATTTCTTTTCCATGGGGATGGTCTTGATCCCTGTCTCTTGTACAATGTCACGAACCTCTGTCCATAGTTCATCAGGCACTCTATCAGATCTAGTTCCTTAAACCGATTTCTCACAATTGTACTCATCTCACATGCTAGTAAAGTAATGCTCAAAATTCTCCAAGCCAGGCTTCAGCAATACGTGAACCATGAACTTCGAGATGCTCAAGCTGGTTTTAGAAAAGGCAGAGGAACCAGAGATCAAATTGCCAACATCAGCTGGATCATTGAAAGAGCAAGAGAGTTCCTTTGACTATGCCAAAGCCTTTGACAGTGTGAATCACAATAAACTGTGGAAAATTCTTCAAGAGATGGGAATACCAGACCACCTGACCTGCCTCTTGAGAAACCTATATGCAGGTCAGGAAGCAACAGTTAGAACTGGACATGGAACAACAGACTGGTTCCAAATAGGAAAAAGAGTATGTCAAGGCTGTATATTGTCACCCTACTTATTTAGCTTTTATGCAGAGTACATCATGAGAAACGCTAAGCTGGAGGAAGCACAAGCTGGAATCAAGATTGCCGACAGAAATATCAATAACCTCAAATATGCAGATGACACCACCCTTATGGCAGAAAGTGAAGAGGAACTAAAAAGCCTCTTGATGAAAGAGGAGAGTGAAAAAGTTGGCTTAAAGCTCAACATTCAGAAAACGAAGATCATGGCATCTGGTCCCATCACTTCATGGGAAATAGATGGGGAACCAGTAGAAACAGTGTCAGACTTTATTTTTTGGCCTCCAAAATCACTGCAGAAGGTGATTGCAGCCATGAAATTAAAAAGACGCTTACTCCTTGGAAGGAAATTTATGACCAACCTAGATAGCATATTGAGAAGCAGAGACATTACTTTGCCAACAAAGGTCTGTCTAGTCAAGGCTATGGTTTTTCCAGTGGTCATGTATGGATATGAGAGTTGGACTGTGAAGACAGCTGAGCACTGAAGAATTGATGCTTTTGAGCTGTGGTATTGGAGAAGACTCTTGAGAGTCCCTTGGACTGCAAGGAGACCCAACCAGTCCATTCTAAAGGAGATCAGTCCTGGGTGTTCTTTGGAAGGAATGATGCTAAAGCTGAAGCTCCAGTACTTTGGCCACCTCATGCAAAGAGTTGACTCATTGGAAAAGACTCTGATGCTGGGAGGGATTGGGGGCAAGAGGAGAAGGGGACGACAGAAGATGAGATGGCTGGATGGCATCACCGACTTGATGGACGTGAGTTTGAGGGAACTCCGGGAGTTGTTGATGGACAGGGAGGCCTGGCGTGCTGCAATTCATGGAGTCACAAAGAGTTGGACACAAGTGAGTGACTGAACTGAACTGCACTGATGAGGTTTCTTTATATAGTTACATAAATACATCCCCTCCCTGATGACAGTATGCAACAGAGATCAAGGCAATATAAGATCAAAGTGATCTGGACCCAGAAGAAATACAGGTACAAACATCAGTAAGCATTAGGGACAGAGTATTGACCTTATTTTTTAAATATCAGAAAACAGACTTTTCATTTTCTGCTATTTTAATATTAGGGACTTATAACAAATATTCCTACTTTGTTGAAATTCAAACATTACAAAGAAACTAGTAAAAGCTAACATTCATGAATGCTGACTGTGTGCTGGTTATTTTTCTAAATCCTTTGCATATTAATTCATTTACTTATTTAAGAAATCCTTCTTAACCATGTAATCCTTGGCCAGGCCTTGTTCTAAGTTCTGGGCATAGAGCAACAAATAAAGCCCTCAAACATCCCTGCCTTCATGGACCTTACACTCCTTGGGGAAGTCAATAAACTTCAATAAATATGCAGATTATATAGTACATTAGGACTTCCCTGGTGGCTCAGATGGTGAAGAATCTGCCTGCAATGCAGGAGACCTGGGTTCAATCCCTGGGTCTGGAAGATCCCCTGGAGAATGGAATGGCAATCCACTCCGTATTCTTGCCTGGCGAATCCCACGGATTCAGTCCACAGGGTTGCAAAGAGTTGGACACGACTGAACAACTAACACTATTACTATATGGTACAGTACACAGCTGAAATAAAGCTGGAAAGGGACAGAGAGAGTTGGGTATAGGGTGCTGCAATTTTCAATCAGGCATTTGGTGAATGTCTCACTGAGAATCTGTCATTTGGCTGAAAGCTTGAAGGAAAGCTCACATTTAATAAAACAGGGTTGCTACTGGGTGTTTTATTTGATTTTTACTAAACCTGGTACTAACCCCCTAAGCCACCAGTAAATCTGTGTGAAACTCTACATTTTGCAAATGACTGAACCTTGGTCAGGTACAAGTGAGCTAAGGTTGAAGTCACCCATGTAGTCACTGGTCTCATTTTGTGGTGGATCCAAGTGCTGTTGATTTTTCATGCTACTTGGGGGAACGAGCGGTGTGCTTCTGAGGGTAAATTGATTATCATGGGCATCTGGAGGGGTTTTCTCTGGACTATCCTTCCCCAGATGAATCATAACATGCTTTTCTTTCTTTTTTAAATTGCCTTATTTCCAAGAATTGGAATTTCTTACTGATAGAATTGATCTGAATGCTAATATTCAGACCCTCCACGTGTGAAAAAAGAACACATGGAGCAGGCCTTCCAAGAATTCTGGAGAGTCTCAGCCCCTGAACCTGTGACCTGATCATAACTTGGCTTCTGCCATTTTGTCCAGCATAAACCCAGGCTGTTGTTTTCCAAGTTCCTCCAGATACCTTCCCCAAGTCTCTCAGCTGTCTCCTCTCCAACACCACCTCACTGCCCCACCAAAGCCAAATCAGCTTTGAAAGATATAATAACAGCCATGCATCATGTTAGTTTGATTTTTCAATCTAAGGACCTCCTCTCCCTTAAAGCTAACAGTGTTTTAAGACTAATTTCTAATTCTGCAAATGGAATTTTAATCATCAAGGAGTCAAGAAACAAGTGAGAAAAGTAATTAAGACAAGTGACTCTTGGGAAGCTTTGAAATTCTTTCCATGTGATGGATCACGCAAGTACCTTGCCTTCTCTGATTTGCATGATGTGATGGTTTCCCTATAATGATACATAGGAAGGCCACAAGTACCCTGATTCTTTGTGTGTGAGCTGGGCAGAATAGAAGTGCCCTTGTCCATAAAGGTCCTGAAAGGTACTTTGCAAAATTCACCTCTTGGTTTCTCCTACAGCTCTGTGCATCAGGGTCAAGTTCAGTTCTTCTCCACTTCCCACCGATAAGAATTCTTTAAACATTTCCCCATTCTCCATTATTTAAAAGATTTCCCCTGTCAAGCATGTATTTAATAATAGTGATATTATAAACTCCTGGCATGGAGTAAATACTCAAGAAATAACCCAATATCATGGCTAACTCTTTGTTTTTCCAGCACCTTTATATTTGGGAATCACCCTATCCTATATGATAGGTGGTAAATATATTTCTATATATTTGTAAGCTATATATATTTATGGCAGGGTGTCCCATGGCAGGGTGACCACATGACCCAGGCTGTCCAACTGAACATTTGCTTACTCTGGCCCAGTAATTGGTTTGGAAGATGTCATTTAACTCAAGACAGGCCAATCAGAGTGATCCCTAGAAACTCACTGAAACTATTAGGATACAAGTAGTCTTTGTTTCCTGGAGTTACTAGTTGTAAGAATCGTGTAAGTTAAAAGCTGCCAGTGGTCATCTTTGCTACTGTGTCAGAATCTACCTGAGAATAAAACCAATGAACTACACAGATAAATGAAGAAAGGGAAATGATGACCAAATGCCCTAGTTTTCCCAAGACAGAGGAGTTTCCCAAGATGGAAAACTTTCATTGTCCCTGACTAAACCAGAATGGTCAGCCACCCTGGGATGGAGCCCTGATGATATCATTTGAACACTTAGATTTTGGTGGGTCTGAAGCCAGCTTATCTTTGTACTGCTTAGTCATAAGAACAAATAAATTAACTTCTTTGCTTTAGCAAGTTGAATTAGGTTTCTATCACTTGCAGTTTCATGTTCCCTAAATAAAGAGATATTTCCACCAACCTGTGGTGTTTTATTACAACTTCCAATAGATAACAGCCACAAAAGTTCAATGATTATCATTATTTTTAAGTTTATGGAACCCTAAGAATTCAGAGTACCTAAGCTGGGAACCATTGCAGTGATATGATCTTCTTATATAGATGCTGATTCTGAGTTTTACTCTACTGTTAATTCTTAAAGCTTAAGCTCCGTACCCACTTTCCTATGAAAGAAAGAAAGGAAAGAAGGAAGGAAAGAAGAAAGAAGTAAGTTTTCCTTAAACATATTTGGGAATAGAAGACCGAAGAAGCATTTTTGGAAGAAGGACCTTGGAAATAGAAATGGACTGGTATTTCAACCTTTTCTTCAGAATAGACATTTATAGACTGTTAATCAAACATTTAGCAAATGTAACTACGTGCAAGGTGCAAGGTACTGTACCTAAGGTAAATAGGCAAATGGAAGCCCAGAGTCCTGAGGCATCCAGCTCAAAGCAAATTAGTCACAGAGGGATTTGAGGAATGCAAACTCCACCCCTGGTCATTACCACCATTTTATTGCTCTTCTGTCTTTCTTATTACTGCTGATCACGGCTACTTATCTGGCTATTTTCCTAGCTAGGGCAAATATTTCAACTTATATGAGCCATGATAATCATCACCCACAAGGAGGAAAATAATAGAAGAAAGAACATCTAAAAGAAGTTAGAAAAAAAACAAACAAGTCAACAAAATGGTATGTTAGATTGTAGAGTCATTGTTGTTGTTCAGTTGCTAAGTCATGTCCACCTCTCTGCGACCCCATGGACTGCAGCACGCCAGGCTTCCCTGTCCACCATCTCCTGGAGTTTGCTCAAATTCATGTCCATTGAGTTGTTGATGCCATCCAACCATCTCATCCTCTGTTGCCCCCTTCTCCTTTTGTCTTCGATCATTCCCAGCATCAGGGTCTTTCCAAAGAGTCGGCTCTTCGCATCAGGTGGCCAAAGTACTGGAGCTTCAGCTTCAGCATCCATCAGTCCTTCCAATGAATGTTCAGGATTGACTGCTTTGATCTCCTTGCTGTCTAAGCGACTCTCAAGTCCTCTCCAGCTCTATAAGGAGATTGATTTGTTTGATAGATCAACTGACATTCTTGAGGTGTCAGAAAATTTCCCCTGCACTAATGTCTGTCTCCCCATTTTGTGGATCCCTGATGAGTCGGACACGACTGAAGCGACTTAGCAGCAGCAGCAGCAGATGAGTGCAAAGAAGCATGTTCATCACTGTGGGGAAATCCAAAAGGAACAGAATGCGTTTGCATATCACTGAGTAGCTCCTTGTTGGCTACCTACCCTTCCCTTTATCATCTCCTCACCTCTCTACTCATGTTCCCTGCATTTCCTAAATGAACTGCTGCTGCTGCTGTTTAGTCACTAAGTCATGTCTGACTAGTTTTTAAAACTGAACATTGAATTTCCTAGCTCTTTGAGCTTGGATAATTTATTTAAATTTTTGGTGTCTCAATTTCCTCATCAATAAAATGGAGACAATAGCGCTCATCTCATAAGTTTTCTAATGAAATGTGGGCTCAATTTCTGGGTCCAGAAGATCCCCTGGAGAAGAAAATGGCAACCCAGTCCAGTACAGATGAGCCTGGAGGGCTACATTCCATGGGGTCACAAAAGTTGTACACGCCTTAGCAACTAAACAACAAAGCTATAAAGCGGTCAGAATATTGCCAGGGGCTTAAGAAAGACTCTTTCCTTGTGGTTTAGGGACTAAGATTCCATACTCCCAATGCTGGGAGCCCATCCTCAATGCCTGATCAGGAAACTGGATCCCACCTGCCTCAGCTGAAAGGCCTAAGACCCAGTGCAGCCAAATAAATAATTTTTAAAAAGCACTGATTGAATATGTATATATCTAGCTTTTGCTTTTTCTGCCATTTTTGCCCAATCTCTTCACACAAAGGATCACTTTTGCTTGGGCAAGTAGAAATAAGAAATCACAGTGCATTTTAAAATATCATTTTGCTACTTCCATAGAATTTGAGACTTGATATTTAGATTCCTCTTGTGCTCTGGGGTATTAATATTCAAAGAGAGAAGAAAACAGAAGGTAGGATGCTTGTGCCTTGGGGGAATTTCCTGCAATCAGTAAAGTCCTAACCGATTGAATACCAATTGCTTTCCGGTGGTCTCTTCTTCAGAAACATGACATTAAGTAAGTGATTTAGAGGGAAGAAACCCTCTTGACTTGGTTGTATATGCATCAGTGAAGCAGCATTTCTGCTGCGGAATTTCTGCCCCTGGCATCTAACACTTTGTCTTTTCTACCCTTTGGAAATTCTAATATCTTAAAAGCCAGCTCTGGCCTTCTGTTTTCTTGGACATTTGCCAAGCTAATTTCCCAACACTGAAGAGTGTTATGGAAGTTAACCTGCATGAAAAGGAATAATAATTTTGTTCTACCTATTAATATAGGGTTTAGGGTCACCACTGCCTTTGTAAATTTGTGTGCTTTTCTTGGGCAGCTGCCAAATAGTTTTCCTAGGCACCAGGACTTTACCCTCACATTACCACATCAGTTAGCTTTTTATTCAGTTTAGTTAATTTGGCTGAGGGAGTTGTGCCAAAAATTGCTATTAGGAAGCTAATCTTATTTGCCCCAAAGCAGCTAAAGGATTCTCAAAGTGATTTTCTCTGATTTTTAAAAAATTAAATTGTTTTAAACTTTAAAAAAACTTCATTTTTTTCTCCCATTGAAGCAAGACAAGGAAACAAGTTGAAAGAGGCTATGTCATTCAGCTATAGTTGATGAGGGAGACAGAATTAGGTCGACTGTAGCTCTCTCCATTTCTCAGGTTCTAAGATCTGAATTTAAGGTAAAAAAAAATAATGAGACAAATGAAGACAAATGGCTGCAAAGCAGACAGGAGTAAATGTCATTTTCTGATGCTGCAAGCTGACACATACAAGCAAGGGAACGCGGGGTCCCTTTGGATATCCTAGATGCAACCTCTGTGAGGGAAGATCATCACTGTCTGACACTGGAAAAATAAACCTTAATGTGCTTTTAAAATTAAAAAAAAATTTATTGAAGTATAGTTGATATACACTATTAGTTTTGGATGTACAACATAGAGATTCAGTATTTTTTGCAAATTATACTTCATTATAGGTTCACCATGGGCTTCCCTGGTGGTTCAGTGGCAAAAAAATCTGCCTTCCAAGCAGGAAATGCCCAGGTCGGAAATATATCCTGGAAGAGGAAATGGCAACTCACTCCAGTATTCTTGCCTAGGAAATCTCATGGACAGAGGAGCCTGGCAGTCTTTACAGTCCAGGTGGTTGCAGAGAATTGGACACAACTTAGCAACTAAAAACAAAATATATCTTATTACCAAATAATGACATTCCCTGTGTTTTAAAGTATATTCATATTGCTTATCCATTTGATACATTAAAATATATATCTGTTAATCCCATACCCCTAATTTGTCCTTCTCTCCCTTTCATCTCCCCTTTGTTAACCACAAATTTGTCTTCTATATCTGCGAGTCTGTTTTTGTTTTATGTATACATTCATTTGGTGGTTTTATTTAATTTTTTTGGATTCCACATATAAGTTATATAGTATTTATCTTTGACTGACTTCACTAAGCATAATACTTTCTAGATTCAGCCACACTGCTACAAGTGGCAAGATTTCATTCTTTTTTATAGCTGAGCAATAGTCTATGATATATATATATCATATATATCATATCTTCATAATTAAGAAAAAGGTATATGTCACACCATCTTAATTATATTGTTTTTTGATGAGCACTTGAGTTGCTTCTGTGTCTTGGCTACTTGGCTATGTATCTTTTTGAATTAGTGTTTTCATTTTTTTCCATTAATATATACCCAGGAGTGGAATTTCTGGATCATATTGTAATTCTCTTTTTAGTTTTTTGAGGAACTTCCATACTGTTTCCCATAGTGGCTGCCCCGATTTGCATTCCCACCAATAGTGTACAAGGGTATCTCTTTCTTCATATCCTCTCCAGTCCTTGTTATTTGTACTTTTTATGATGGCCAGTCTGAAACGTAGGAGGTGCTATATCATTGTTTTGATTTGCATTTCTCTAATAATTAGTGATATGGAGCATCTTTTCACATGCCTGTTAGCCATCTATATATCTTATTTAGAAAAATGTCTATTCAGGTCTTCTGCCCATATTTTGATTGGGTTACTTTTTGTTGCTGTTATTGAGTTGTTTGAGTCGTTTGTACATTCTAGATATTAATTCCTTGTCTGTGACATCATTTACAAATATTTTCTCCCATTCTGTAGGTTGTCTTTTCATATTGTACATGGTTTCCTTTGCTAAGCCAAAGTTTTTAAGTAGGTTCTATTTGCTTATTTTTGCTTTGATTTCTTTTGCCTTCAAATGAAGATTCCCCCAAAAAATATCACTACAATTTATGTCAGAGTGTTCTGCTTATGTTATCTTCTAGATGTTTTAAGGATTCAGGTCTTACTTTTAGGTCTTTATCCATTATAAGTTTATTTTTATATATGGTGTGAGTAAATATTCTAACCTCACTTTTTTTTTTTCCACATAGCTGTCCAACTTTCCTAGCACCACTTACTGAAGAGATTGTCTTTTCTCCATTGTATATTCTTGCCTCTTTTGTCATAGATTAATTGGACATAAATGTGAGGATTTATTTCTGGGCTCTCTATTTTGTTCTGTTGACTTATGTGTCTATTTTTGTGCCAGTATCATATTATTTGGGAGAAGGAAATGGCAATCCACTCCAATATTCTTGCCTGGAGAATCCCATGGACAGAGGAGCCTGGCAGGCTATCGTCCATAGGGTTGCAAGAGTCAGACACGACTTAGCAACTACGCCACCACCATCATGTTATTTGATAACTATAGTCTGAAGTCTGATAGGGTTATACTTCCAGCTTTATATTTTCCAATCTCTTCTTAAGACTACTTTGGTAGCTCAAGGTCTTTTGTGGTTCCACATGAATTATTAGGATTATTTGCCTGAGGTGCTTTAAGCATCAGCACCAAGTCCTTTAACATTTATCCATCTTCAGAAGCCAAGTGCGTTGTTTTCGTCACTTGGTTGTGTCCTGTGCTTTGCAACCCATGGACTGTAGTCCGCCAGGCTCCTCTGTCTATGAAATTCTCCAGGCAAGAATACTAGAGTGGGTTGCCATGACCTTCTCCATGGGATCTTCACAACGTAGGGATCAAACCTGGGTCTCCTGCATTGCAGGCAGATTCTTTACCATCTGAACCACTAAGACAAAATAATAAAGACTGTTGAGCTTCAGAGGCCAACTGGAGTTGTGTGAGATTCCTTGGACCTGCCAATGAAAAGCTGTTCTTAATTTGAATGATTACATAAGGATGCCCAAGGGACTCTGAGATGCTGCAGTCAATAGCTTCAAGTGTTGTGCAGAAGTTTTCTCACCAGCATGGAGTTATTAATGTTATGCAGTTAAGGTGACTCAATTTCTCTACATCATGGTACCTTCCTTTCTTCCTTTCTGAGAGGAGACTTTCCTTTTCTGTAACTTTATTCACCCCCAATTCTTTCTGTACTAAAAAATTAGTCCAAGAAGTTCTCTTGATATTTGTTTCCATTCCAAATCAACACATATATTTTTTCAAGTCTGAGAGTGCATTGATTTTCCTAAAACTGAGTGGGAAATTAGTTAACCTTTGGAACCACCACTATCGATAGATGAGTTACAGTGAGAAAAATAACAATCTCAAAATTGGTATTTTGCCTACCAGATAGCATTCTGAGAAATGGGTAAGAATCGCTAAACTGAATTCTCATGGAGATCAAATATGTGTCCTAGAGCATGGGCTGTAACACAGATAGACCTGAATTTATTACAAAATATATAGCTTTCAGCAAGCAATCGAGTGTCTTTTGGCCTCAGTTTCCTCATCTGTAAAATGGATATCATAATAACTATAATACCTGCTTCATAGGATAAATAGGGCTTCCCTAGTGACTCAGGGGTAAAGAATCCACCCACAATGCAGGAACCCAGGAGACATGGGTTCAATCCCTGGTTGGGAAGATCCCCTAAACGAGGTCATGACAACCCAGTCCAGTATTCTTGCTGGAGAATCCCATGGACAGAGGAGCCTGGCAGGTTACAGTTCATGGGGTCGCAAAGAGTTGGACACAACTGAAGTGACTTAGCATGCACACATGCATAGCACAAGTGGGATGATAAGTGGAGATTGTGGATATAAAGCAGTGAGAGAAAGTAGCTATCACAGTGTAATCATTCATTCTTCCTGAGGTGGTCAGGTGGGGAAGAACTAGAAGTATTAATAGCTCCATTTTATAGGGATGGAGTGCACGTGTTAGAGATAAGTGATTTCCATCAGCCAGCCAATTTAGTTCCAGATCAGGAGCAAGAACTCACATCTCCAGATTCTTTAGCCTTTTTTCTTTGTCTTGGAGACAAAACTTGAATGAGGCTTTATCCTCCTGCTAATGACAGCCCCCTCCCAAGTCCCCAAGGGCCCAACTCAACTGCTTTTCAGCTCTGAAACCAGATCACATTTCCCATTTCCATTTTCTAAGTATCCATGGAGCCAATTTCTGTTGTTATTTTTGCAGGGAATTAGCACGATCTGATTTTAAACAGTTCTGCTGTGACGGAAAGGACAATGGCTGAAGGACTTGGGAGCCTGGGTTTCCTTTTGAGAGGCAGCACAGCAGATTGTCTAGAAGCTTGGATTTGGCTTCATGCCATATGTCCTATTTTTTTCCCAAGATAGCTTACAGTGTGGATGTATCCCCAAAGTAATTCTTATTAGCATCTTTTTTAATTCTTAAAACTGTCCCAATTGGGGCTTTAAAATATGTAGTCACCCTAACTCTAGAGTCAAGACTGTCTAGACTCAAATCCCATACTGACTACGTACCATTTTTATAGCAAGTCACTCCATTCTGCCTCAGTTTCCTCTGCTGTAAGAAGGAGATAATGATAATAAAAGGACCTACCCTTGGGATTGGGAGATTTCAATGTGTTAATACCTATAAAATGCTCAGAATAGTACCTGTCACATACTGTGTGCTATGTCAGGGTGAGCTATTATTAATCTCTTACTAGCAAAACCAGTGGACACCCAGCCCCATTTAAAAATGTGTTAAATGAGAATTATGACATCTGGCCTCCTCATTTTACAGAGTTCTTCTGGAGATCAGAGGAAATACTGTAATTAAAACATATGAAGCCATTTACGATTTAAAACATTATTGTTGTTCTGGGAATATGACTAATACAAGAGTCAGTGAAGTATGGAAGAAAAAGCACTAAACGTCATCACGTCATCAGAGCTATAGCTCCATTTTCCTTTTCTTTTTTCCAAATTACTCTTTACATTTTAAAATGACTGGACATTTAAAAATTCAGTTTATCTCCATATCTTACTCTCATACCTCTCTCATCCCCTAGACAATCCTGCCACTGTCTTAATCTTTTTATAGGTATGTATTATTGCAAAATAAATAGTTGTAGTTTTGTGGTTTTATGCTAATTGGCTTTATATATGGATTTATTTCTTAGTATTTTCACTAAACATTATTCTTGAGGTTCAGCCATGTTTTCATGTGAATGTGTAATGTTTTGCATACTGTGATTTCTTAATATCCTATGGTGTGTGCCATGTTTTATCAGTGATGGACTCTGTGGTACTGTTATATGATGGTTAGCATTTTTTAGCATACCTTATTTTTAAATTAAGGTATACATGTTTTTAAACATAATGCTATTGCACACTTAATACACTACAGTTCAGTGTAAACGTAACTTTTATATGTACTGGGAAACCAAAAAATTCATGTGATTCACTTTCCTGATATATTTACTTTATTGCAGTGATCTGGAACCAAACCTGCAATATCTCTGAGACATGCCATGTATAAACACCTTTTCAATTTTAGATAGTATGAAAATCTCTATCTTTCCTATCATTGGCAAGTAAATTTGTCCATAATGTCCTTTGTTGAAAAGAGATCTTTATTTTTGCTCATGAAATCTTTTCCTACCTTGAGATCACAAACATGTTTCACTTTGTTCCCTGACATTTGATGTTTTTTCTTTCACATTTAAATGCTTTATTCATCTGAAACCTCTTTAGGTAGGGATCCTATTTTATTTTTCTCCAAATGATGAGGTACATTCCTGCACTCCTTCTACTAAACAATCTGGCCTTTCTTCCACAGAACTTTGATGCCTTTCTATGCCATATATGATGCTCCATACACACATGGGTCTGACTCTTGCCTTTCTGGATGTCTCATAGATCTATTTGTCCATTTTTTAACAATTCCAAACTGTATTTTATTACTATCACCCGCTGATGCATCTCAATGCCTGGCAAGGCAATCCTTTCCTTATATTCTATCCTGGAATGTGAAGTCAAGCAGGCCTTAGAAAGCATCACTATGAACAAAGCTAGTGGAGGTGATGGAATTCCAGTGGAGCTATTTCAAATCCTGAAAGATGATGCTGTGAAAGTGCTGCACTTAATATGCCAGCAAGTTTGGAAAACTCAGCAGTGGCCACAGGACTTGAAAAGGTCAGTTTCATTACAATCCCAAAGAAAGGCAATGCCAAAGAATGCTCAAACTACCGCACAAATTGCACTCATCTCACATGCTAGTAAAGTAATGCTCAAAATTCTCCAAGCCAGGCTTCAGCAATACGTGAACCGTGAACTTCCTAATGTTCAAGCTGGTTTTAGAAAAGGCAGAGGAATCAGAGATCAAATTGCCAATGTCCGTTGAATCATCGAAATAGCAAGAGAGTCCAGAAAAGCATCTATTTCTGCTTTATTGTCTATGCCAAAGCCTTTGACTGTGTGGATCACAATAAACTATGGAAAATTCTGAAAGAGATGGGAATACCAGACCACCTGATCTGCCTCTTGAGAAATCTGTATGCAGGTCAGGAAGCAACAGTTAGAACTGGACATGGAACAACAGACTGGTTCCAAATAGGAAAAGGAGTACGTCAAGGCTGTATAGTGTCACCCTGCTTATTTAGCTTATATGCAGAGTACATCATGAGAAATGCTGGGCTGGAAGAAGCACAAGCTGGAATCAAGATTTCCAGGAGAAATATCAATAACCTCAGATATGCAGATAACACCACCCTTATGGCAGAAAGTGAAGAGGAACTAAAAGCCTCTTGATGAAAGTGAAAGAGGAGAGCAAAAAAGTTGGCTGAAAGCTCAACATTCAGAAAACGAAGATCATGGCATCCAGTCCCATTAATTCATGGGAAATAGAGGGAGAAACAGTGGAAACAGTGTCAGACTTTATTTTGGGGGGCTCCAAAATCACTGCAGATGGCGATTGCAGCCATGAAATTAAAAGACACCTTACTCCTTGGAAGGAAAGCTATGACCAACCTAGATAGCATGTTAAAAAGCAGAGACATTACTTTGCCAACAAAGGTCTGTCTAGTCAAGGCTATGGTTTTTCCAGTGGTCATGTATGGATGTGAGAGTTGGACTTTGGTCATGTATGGATGTGAGAGTTGGACTGTGAAGAAAGCTGAGGGCTGAAGAATTGATGCTTTTGAACTGTGGTGTTGGAGAAGACTCTTGAGAGTCCCTTGGACTGCAAGGAGATCAGTCCTGGGTGTTCATTGGACGGACCGATGCTAAAGCTGAAACTCCAATACTTTGGCCACCTCATGCAAAGAGTTGACTCATTGGAAAAAACCCTGATGCTGGGAGGGATTGGGGGCAGGAGGAAAAGGGGACGACAGAGAATGAGATGACTGGATGGCATCACCGACTCGATGGGCATGAGTTTCGGTAAACTCTGGGAATTGGTGATGGACAGGGAGGCTTGGCATGCTGAGATTCATGGGGTCGCAAAGAGTCGGACACAACTGAGCGACTGAGCTGAAATGAAAGTTGACTTAGTGGATCTCTCTTCCTCCAAAGACATTTTAAAAACCATTTTTTGAGACTTCCTTGCCGGTCCAGTGGTAAAGAAACCACGCTTTCAGGGCAGGGACTCAGGTTCAGTCCTGGTTGGGGAACTAAGATCCTGCATGCCGTACTGTGCGGCCAAAGCAAACGAACAAAACACTTGTATTCAACGCCCACCAAAAGCCTAACTGGTATCTGATCACATTAAATGTATGGATTAACCTGGAAATAATTGTTACCATTATAATCTCAAAACACCCACTGAAGAGTGTAAAATATCTCAAATCGCCACATATTCAGGTCAGGTTTTATGTTTTTCTGTGGAATTTAAAATGTTTCTCCATGGAAGTCACATGTATTCCAGGTTCATTTATAGATACCTATAATCTTTGTTGCTTTGGAGCATGTAGCAATTCGACTGAGACTTGGGTTCTGATGTTACTCTGTCACTGATTATGCTCTATGAGTTTAGGCAAGCCATTCCACTGCTCCCTGGTGCCAATTTCCTTATTTATTAAGAGATCAAATTGCAGTTGATGGTCTCTGTGCTTATCACAGATAACAAAACAATGATCAACCCAGATTAAAATCTCAAAATGTTAAAGTTTGCAGGAAAAAAATCTCAAAACGTGTCAGCCTTTGCAGAGAGAGGTGACTACATGTACAGTGCTTAGCATGCCTGGGACACAGTTGTACTCAATATATGTTAACAACTACTGTTATCATGCCTACTTAAAACTGAAGAAGCAGACACTCTTGAGAGGTGAAGTAACTTTCCCAGCTAATAGGTGGCTGGTTTGGGACATAACACATGCTAAAATCTTCAGGTGAAACTCCTTGCAAACAGTGATATATCCTACCTTGATCAGCTCCTACAGCCTCCAAAGATTTGCGCGACCAGCTCAGAAATGCCTATCAATGTATTGGTTATCTTGCCTGCTGGAGCTCACACCAGGCTCCTAAACACAAGAGGCCATGAACAACATCCAGGACTTCATTGTGTGCACATCGGTTAGAGTGGCCATCAGGTCTGGCTGCACGTATTTGCTTTTGTAGAACATCACTTTTCCTAGAAGTCCAATGTGTTCCTGGACGCCACTGGCTGATAGTGGAGTCAGATAACAGCCTGGGATGGCAGCCGACATTCACAGGACAGGAAGTGGGTGCCATCCAGCCAGCTGGGTGAGAATCAATGCCTCTCTCAGACTGCACATAAAGATTAAAGCGGGGATGATGGAAATCTCCAGAAAAGTGATGTTTCTCTCCCCAGCAGCCAGGGAAGGTAGCCTTGAAGCCCATGAAGGCCCAGCCTGTAGCCAGATATGAGGAGAGAATGTGAAGAGAATCTCCTGATGAGTTTTTCTGCTTCCAGGTTGTAGCCCATTTGTCAAGACCCTTCCAGCTGCAAAGGACAGGAACCCAACTCAAACCAGTTTAGTGATGACTAACTTAAACTGGGTTGAATAAAAACAGAAATGTTATTAGCTTAAGTAACCCCTAGATAGATTTAATAGAGTCAGATCCAGAATGTTAGAATTATTTCATCAGTCTTTCTCTCCCCTCTTCCCCTCCCACCCCTCTTTCCCCCATCTCTCTACCCTACCCAAATCTTCAGGTAAGCTCTCTCTGAAAGAGGGAAATATGGCTACTGGCAGCCCCAAGTTAATGTCTTCTGCAGGATGTAGTCCCTCATTCAGCATCCATATCAGTTCCTATAAGGATTCTGGATCTGTTTGGGTCGGGGAGCATGGGCAGAAAATAGAGAACCATTGTTGTTTAGTTGTTAAGTTATGTCCAGCTTTTCATGACCCCATGGCCTACAGCATGCCTTCCCTGTCCTCCACTGTCTCCTGGAGTTTATTCAAATTCATGTCCATTGAGTCACTGATGCTGTCTAATCACCTCATCCTCTGTCACTGCCTTCTTCTTTTGCCCTCAATCTTTCCCAGCATCAAGGTGTTTTCCAAAGAGTTGGCTCTTTGCATCAGGTACCCAAAGTACTGGAGCTTCAGCTTCAACATCAGTCCTTCCAATGAATATTCAGGGTTGATTTCCTTCAGGATTAACTGGTTTGATCTCCTTGCTGTCCAAGGAACTCTCAAGATTCTTCTCCAGCACCACAGTTCAAAAGCATCAATTCTTTGGTGGTCAGTCTTCTTTATGGCCCAACTCTCACATCTGTACATGACTACTGGAAAAACCATAACTTTGACTATATTGACTTTGTCAGCAAAGTGACACCTCTTGTTTTTAATATACAATCCAGGTTTTTCATAGCTTTTCTTCTAAGGAGCAAGGGTTTTTTTTTTTTAATTTCATGGCTGCAGTCACCATCTGCAGTGGTTTTGGAGCCCAAGAAAATAAAATCTGTCACTGTTTCCATTGTTTCCCCGTCTATTTGTCATGAAGTGATGGGGCTGGATGCCATGATCTTAATTTTTTGAATGTTGAGTTTTAAGCCAACTTTTTCTCTCTCCACTTTTGTCCTCATCAAGAGACTCTTTCGCTCCTTTTTGCTTTCTGCCATTAGGGTGGTGTCATCTGCCTATCTGAGGTTATTGATATTTCTCCCAGCAAACTTGATTCCAGCTTGTGCTTCTTCCAGCCCAGCGTTTCTCATGATGTACTCTGCATATAAGTTAAATAATCACAGTGACAATGTGATTGTCATCAAGGAGCCTTGATGTACTCCTTTCCTGATTTGGAACCAGTCTGTTGTTCCATGTCTGGTTCTAATTGTTACTTCTTGAGCTGGAGCATACAGTTTTCTCAGGAGACAGGTGAAGTGATTTGGTATTCCCATCTTTTAAAGAATTTTCCACATCATTTTGTATCTTTCTCCTTACCTTCTCAAACTCTGGGAACAAGAGCTCTGTGCCTTGGCAGGATTAAGAGCTGGTGAACTCAGGTGGTATTGGTGACCTCCACGCTTCAGTAATTGTATGCTCTTCTAAGGAAATGGCAACCCACTCCAGTATTCTTGCCTGGAAAATCCCACTGACGGAAGAGCCTGGTAGGCTACAGTCCATGGGGTCGCAAAGAGTCAGACACAACTGAGCGACTTTCTTCTTCTTCTTCTAACTCTCTAGCATTGGTGTCTTTATTTCGGACTGTAAACTTTTGTGTGAGTGCTTATACCAGCAGAAAGCCATGTTCGTTTTTTTTAATTCAACAACTATTTAATAGGGACCTACCAGGTGTCGAGCACCTCCTTCCTGACTAGTTTGCCAAGAGTAGCCCTTGCCTTCTTCTTGGCAGCCAGGGCTTCCCATAGGCTCAGCCATGCCCTGCATTACTCCAGAAATATGAGTCACACAGATAGTGAAGGCAATGGTATGTCCTGGGCATTGTGCATCACGGCAGCCCTGTTGGCAGCTCTCACTATTCAATTTCTAGTGAATAAGAGATAATTAAAAACCACTGAATACATCAATTTAAAACTTAGGCTTTGGTTCCAAATCCAGCTCAGCCAGTAGCCTGTAATACCATTCAGGGCTTTCAGCTTCTTTTTTCTCACTTGGAAAACAAGAACCTTGGAGCCTCTGAGGATTATTCGGAGGATTAAATAAAATAACATGTATGCAAGGAGCTCTAAGCACCATAGTTGGCACCCAGAAAGGACTTGATAAATGTTAGCAATTATGACCTTCATGATTGATATATATTTGACAAAATTAATATACTGGGGGTCTTTCACGGTCATAAGTAATTCAAGACAGCAGTATAATCATCTCCTTTGATAGAATGAGCCTGTCTGTTCACTGCTGCATATGTAGGTTAGCCCAGGGTCAAGCACATAATAAGAGGTGGATAATGTTTGTTGAGTGAATTTATCATATCTTCTGTTTTCATAGTTGTTTACACATTTCCTCACACCTGGACTTGAATTCAGTTCTAGAGGTAATTGTGACAGAAAGAAAACAAGAAGAGCCTAATGCTGATGGAGGTATTGCTAGACTTTGGCCCTGTGCTTTATAAGCATGGTATCAGGTAACATTCAATACAGCCTTTGAGCCCCATATTACAGGTAATACTGAGGCTCCCAGAGGCTATTACATGCTCAAGATCCCCCAGCAAGTGGCTGAACTAGCTTATGATGGAAGAGGCGTAGTATTCACGGTTCAGTAAATACTCATTCAATTCTAACTGCACGGCAGCCAGAGCTAAGAGCTGGGGTTCCGAGGGTAGAGAACAGCCATCTTCTTAGTGTCTGGGCAAAAAGTTCATTTTTCTTCATCAAGTTGTTCTGCTCTAGCTTTATATGGAAACATTTTCTGCTCAAACCTGAAAATGAAAAAAAAAAAAAGCAGCAGCAGCAGCTCGTGCTCTTTGTACAACATCTGGAGGTCCACGAGTAAAACCGGCATCATGATTATACAGTGGAGGAAACCCCAAACAAGGGAGGCATTTCGGCCCAGACCACAAAGTGTGTTATGACACAGTCAAGGCTAAGGCAAGGGGCCCTGACTCTCAGTGCAGAGGAATAGAGAGGTGAGTGAAAGCACAGGCACTGGGGTCAGGCTGGCTGGGTTTGAGATCTGCCTCCACTTAGAAGCTTGAGTGAGTCATTAAATCAGCCTGAAATTTAGTTTCCTCATATGTAAAGTGGGACAATAAAAGTAAGTAATTGACAGCCTGGATGAATCTTACAAGCACTGTGGTAAGTGAAAGAAGCCAGAACAAAAAGCTACATACTATATGATTCCATTTATAAGACATTTTGGAAAACAACAGAAAACAGGTCAGTAGATGCTTGCTTGGGGGCTGAGGGGACAGGATTGACGATTAAGGGACATAGACTCACTCTTTGGAGTAATGGAAATACTTGATATTTTATGGTGTGGCTATGTCCATGTATATGTTTGTTGAAATTCATCAAATTATACACCTAAAATGTGACCCCTACTGTATTTGAATTATAGCTCTATAAAACTGACTTAAGAAAAACAAATAGTTCATGAGTTCTTGTGTGTGCATGCATGCTAAGTTGCTTCACTCATGCCCCACTCTTTGCAACCATAGCCCTGGCTCCTCTGTCCATGGGATTCTCTAGGCAAGAATACTGAATTAAGTTGCCTTTCTTTTCTCCAGGGGATCTTCCCAACCCAGGGATCAAACCCACATCTCTATATGTCTCCTGCATTGGCAGGCAGGTTCTTTACCACCAGGGCCACTTGGGAAGCCCTCATGGGTTCTTATTACCATTAAGTTAACTAATGAGGCACTTGGAACATCACCTAGGAGACAGTCATCCCAGATGAACGTTTGCTCTTCTCGCCAAGTCAGCTCATTCAAGTGTGCACATCTCTGAAAACCAAAAAGGATTCTGCAAAACTCTGGATTAAAAAAAAAAGGAAACTTCTTCATGCATTCCTAAATTTTTATATTTATCATTTAATGGAAGATGATGCAGGAAATGTTAAATTCACTGAAATAATTGCAAATCGTCTAATGTACCATGACAAGACCAGCTCATATCAAAGTGAAAGATGGAGACAGGTAATGGGTTAAAATGGCAATTTAACCTATGGTATCTTCATGTCCAACTCTTTGTGACCCCATGGACTGTAGCCCATCAGGCTCCTCTTCCTCTGTCCATGGGATTCTCCAAGCAAGAATACTGGAGTGCACTGCCATTCCTTTGTCCAGGGTATCTTTCAGACCCAGGGATCAAACCCAGGTCTCCTGCATTGCAGGCAGATTCTTTACTGTCTGAGCCACCAGGGAAACCCATAATATCTTCTCACTGCGCATAAATATATACTTATTTTAAGAGGGTGGAAAAAAAACAACTTGGGCCACTCAAATACGCAGACTATTCTCTCCCTTTTCCTAGAATCAACCTAAAGTTGCTTGATTTCTGACATTTCGGAAATTGTTTTTGTCTCCAAACTCTGATATTAGCTATTCCAGGTACGTAAATCTAACCCAGACACCATAGTGGAATGGGCTTGGACGGTTGCCCTGTTCAGGAACAATTGTTCTACAGCCTCATATGTTTGAGCTTTAGGGACACGAGGTTGAATCCTACTTCTTCCACCAACTGCTGACCTGAGGCAAGATTCCTATGTCCCCAAGCTTTAGTTTTCTCATCTGTCAATTCAAGAAGTACGACTAGATAATATGCTAAACCTTTCACATCCCAACTTCTAGCATTCTACAACCCTTGGGATGAAGAGGCAGATATGTTTTGATCAACTTTCAATATCTACCAGGTATAAACATTCTCTGGGCCAGAATTTCTTATGCATAAAATGGGATAATAATACCCACTTCAACAGACTTTTGTTGAGTGAATGAAACTTTGTGTGTAAAAGCTCCTTATAGTTTCTGGTCCAAAGATGTAATCTCCTTCCCTCTCTTCTTCTATTCTTTCTTTTTCCCTCCCTCTCTATTAGCGTAATGGGGCTTCCCTGGTAGTTCAACTGGAAAAGAATCCACCTGCAATGCTGGAGACCCCAGTTCAATCCATTGGTTGGGAAGATCCCCTGGAGAAGGAAACAGCTACCCACTCCAGCATTCTGGCCTGGAGAATTCCATGGACAGAGGAGCCTGGCAGGCTATAGTCCATGGGGTTGCAAGGAGTCAGACACAACTGAATGATTTTCACACATATTAGCAGAAGAGATTTCTACAGGATTTTAAGAGCTCACATGTTTGCTCCCTTTATTTAGAAAGCACATGTGGTCTTGAACCTGTATATTTGTCTGTCACAAGTACTGATGCATGGTAAAAGTACTGGCTATTCATTGGAAGAAAGTTGAAATAAATTTGTAATTATTACAAAGGTAAAATAGCTCAGAAGGCTAAAACTGACCTCTTGGTTTTTCAGATCTATCAGTAGACCAAAATTTTCTTCAGTGGGTAAAATTATCATTTACTTCACTCATTCATTGATTCATTTGACAGTCAAATTTTGACCCACTCTATGTGCCAAGCATAGTGCTAAGTCATACAGATACAATATGAATCAGATGTTGTCATTAAGCTCAAAAATCATCCAGGTAATTGGAAAGAGGCACAGAGGTTATGAGAGAAGTGCACTCAGGGTACATTAGAGGTCCAAAGAAGGATGTGGTGGATTCTTCCAAGGGGTGGTCAGGAAGGCTGCACAGAGGAGTGGAGCCTGGACTTGAATCATAAAAGATGAGGAGGTATTCACCAGGTAGAAGCGGTAAAGAAGGGACCTGCATGCAGAAGGTGCAGTGTGTGCAATGACCCAGGTACCTACAGTAGTCCTGAAAAATCTGGAAACACAAGTGGGTCAGGGTGGTAGGAGTGGAGGGTACAGTGTGGAGGATCCAGTGAGAGAAGGAGCTGGAAGTCCTAGACATGTTTTCTTTAAGCCAACGCAGATCTGCTCAAAAGGGAGGACGTCAGATGCTGCACAATTGTTGATGACAACAGAAGAGAAACTCAGCTATGGCCCAACTCAGCTGCCAACCACTGACCTTGACAGGTCATAGCTCTGTTGTGTGTGATGAATCTGGACGTGGTTTTCCAGGCACTCTACACCAATTGGATTGATTTCTTTCTATGTCAGATCATCGTCGTTAGAGACAGCAACAGGTGGAAGCCATTTGTTCGAATTCCAACACTTCGGTGGAGTTTTTCTTAGAAATGGGGTCATATTTTTTACTCTCTGCTAGTTGCTCAAGTGGAAGGATAGGAGTTACAGATTAAAAAATAGATTTTTTTAAATAAGGCAATGATTCACAAGGTTCTGGTGAGACGAGGTGAATTGTCAATAAGGAAACCAAAAGTCATCTAACACCTAAATTGTACTAGCTGCTTTCTAACTTTGTCAACACTCTGCATACTCCAAAACATACTCATCCCACTTGACTGCCTTGCCTCTGAAGGGTCTTCTCGTAGAACCTTGGGTATGTCTTAGCATTTGGCTTCTAAGGAGCAAAACTAAAAGGAAGGTAATGAGAAGAAATTGATCTCCTTCTCTTCTTACATAGTGAGGCCACTGACAAATACCCCTGGCTCCGGGTTGAGATTTAAATGAGGAATAAAGTCTGGGCTTTGGAGCTAATGAAAGAGCAGTGCTAGACTATCCTAAATGTATAAAACTAAGAGAAGCACCCTGGATGTTTTGACTTGTATTCTTTCATGGAAAGAAGGAGGGAAAAAAAAATAAACTTACAGATACAACAATGTGCTGGAACAAACGTAGACAGGAAGGGAAGGGCAAAAAACAAAATGTCGTCTCTCTCAGAACCTATCACCTCTCTCCCATATTACAAAAAATTCTTCCCCCATTAAATGTCTGTATTGCTTTCTTGTTCTTGCCTTTGCTCTTTCATTCTTCCTTATAATCCTTTCTTCCATTATGCCTGCCCTTCATTCCCCCCCCCTCTTTTTTTTTTTCATCTCTTGCTGTTGCTTCTGCACCGTCAGTCTCTTTTTTAAAGTTCAAATTGAAATACCAGAGTTAATCCCTGAGAAGCAGCTCTGTTTTCCCTGCCACCGCGTTGCACAACTTGTGGTGTGGCTTTGTGCCACCATCACCTATGCAGCGAGATTTTACGTGGCCAAGGAACATCTTGTACAATGCCACTTTTTATCAAAACCAAATAGCATAACAATGCATACAGGGCTCCGTTCACATCAACCTCATAAGATTTCACTATGATAAAAACAATGGGGTTGAAATAGAAAATCCATCTTTGTTTGTAAAGAAATAGCTCTGGTGCCTCTCCCAGGCCCCCCTCAGAAGCCCCCCGCTGCTCCTTCATTCTCTCTCCTCCCCACCCTCTTGTCATTAAGTGCTTCTTTTGGCCTCCAACTGTTCAGGTTTCACCAGTCTGGTGACCTATTAGGATGAGGTTGCACCATACTGGGGTGGGGCTGGAGGGGAGGGAGGGAAAAGGCTTAAGCTGAAAGTCCCACTGAAGCTGGGTTTTACTCCCCGACTATCATGGTCCTCATAATCCTGGCTGGGCAGGAAGGTCTTAGGGATGAGTATCACTAATGAAGTATCAATGTGGAGATCAGAACGAAGAAAGAGAGGAACATCTCCAGATGTAAGTAAGTTACAGCTGCTACAGTTACATCAAGAGATGCCTGGCCTTGCTTGTCAGCTTAGAGATGTCCTTAGCCACAGAACTCGAGGAGAGGAACAGGCGTCAAGAAGACACTGGCTGGACAGCCCAAGAGCAATGACAGAAGCATGTTGTCATGGTGTGGACATGTCACAGGCTTGGGATTAGGGAGGCATGGTGAAGGATGCCCTTTCCCGTCATGACCCCTACAGAATACTTTCTAACAATAGGGCTAAAAAGGACTGAGACCTCTCTTTGTCTTGACACAATCCTAACCTTAATCAAGATTAAGAGTCATAGGATCCCCAACAGGAAGGTTTTATGCTCTCTCCCTGAGCATGGAAGCAAGACCTTCAATGCTGGGTAGGTAGAAGAGTGGATGAAAACAGAGATGACTCGCTAAAGCCAATGAGAAGGATAATTCTGCAGTTGGAAAGTCCTTGCTCTCCCTCCTACAACATAGACTCAAGACTGTGCCTTCCCCCTATCTAGTTTGTGGACATCATTCATTTATTTACTCATTCATTTATGTCAGAAATAATCATTAGATTTCTACTGTACATTAGCAGGGTTCTAAGGCTCTGAGGGTAATGAAATTTACACAAGGCAGAGTCCTTGTTTTCACACAGAGGAAAAGGCATAAAATAAATTTATAAGTATGTTAAAAACACAAATTCAGCTAATGATAAGTGCTATGAAGTCCTTTTTTTCTCTCAAAAACAAGGTATGGGAAATCAATGAGCGTAGGAAATAGGCAGCCACTTTAAATTTAGATGGACAGGCTGGCTTCTCTGAAAAGGTAACATTGAAATGAGACCCATGTAGGGAGAAAGAGGCAGGGGAAGAGCATCTCAGACATAGAGAATAGCAGGTGCAAAGGCTCAGAGGTAGATGCAGGCCTGGCAAGTTGGAGAAATGCAAAAAGTCTCATTGAGTCTGGTACGAGAGATAGGGATATGGAGGGTGCACCAAGAGGTCATGGAGGCAGGGCCCACCTCCAGCCAACTTCCTGCTGCCTCTCTCCCCCAGCTATAAGTGCCTGGGTACATCCAATTCAAGACTATCTGGGGCTGGATTGGAAAGTGATTCCTGCTGTGAGGGGGACTTTTTGAGAGCTCCACATGGCCTCCCCAGGAGAAAGCCAACTCTCCACCTCCCCACTGCAGCCCCAAACACAGAGATTAGTGAAAGATTCTCTGAGTGTCAGCCCTTGGGTGTGAGACTTAAACTCTTAATTCCAAACCATTACAACATGGGTATCCAATTGCTGCTGATGACTTCAAATGGTTTGCTTGTGAGTGCCAGGCATTTTTTGTCAATGAAGGATTTCTCTCCCGGATTTGGTTTTGTGTGAGTCTGATGTTTGCCAAAACTCCAGCTTAATTAAAAACAAGCTAGATGATTGAGAGAGTCACTGAAAGGATATATGGGTGCTTGTGAGGAAAAGAATTAGTGTTAGTGTGGAAAAGAAAAGTGTGTGAATTAGAGGGTCAGAGGGGGAAGCTACTGACAGCGTGAGCTCTGGGTTTAAACCCTCTCCCTGGCCCTTGCAACTTATCATTTTGGGGCCTCAGTTTCCTCACCTGTAAACTGTGCAGAGTGATAGTACCTTCAGTTGTGGATGATTAAAGGCGTCAGTAACGTGAAGGGCCGAGCAATTTACAAAGATGCAATGATTGCCTGCTTTTTGGTATAAGAGCAACATCACTGTGCTCCCAGGTCTGAATTCTCAGTGGCTTGGGTCAGCCAGGTATGACCGTGGGACACTGAGGCTGACCATAAGCTCAGGGCCTTATGTCTGCCTGTTAGTTCTGTCTCTTTTTGGAATCATACCACATTCTCAATCCCAAAACATTCATCTCACAGACAAAGGTCTTTGGTCCCAGAAGGGAATAAATAAATTTAAAAATGTAAACAGGGCATCATGAATCCTTTTTTCCACTGGGAAAAAAAAAAAAAACAAAACTCAAGGTCATAGTGGTGAGAGAGACGTCCTTCTCCTGCACCTGATCAGGGAGCCCCTAGGCTTGACATAAGGACCCACTGGACAATCAAAAAATCTAGTCCCTAGAAAGGTGTGTCTAGGTCTGTGCTTTCAAACTTAAAAAAAAAAAAGTTTTTAAAATAATTGACCTTTTAAAATAAGTGAAATCTCACCAGGAACCCCAACACATTACACCAAAAAAAGTGTTGAAGAGCTGTACCTTCTCAGCCCCTTCTTTCCCTCTGTGACTGTCCCTGAAGCAACTGTTGGAATATTATATTAAAAAAAAAAAAAATACAGGCTTAGCTGTCAAAAGCCTCAAAGAAAAGAAGTTTACATTAACTCCCTCAGTTACTCATCCTCGGGCACTTTTATATTAATTTACTTAGTTTTTGAAAATCATTTCTGTACCTAGTTTTGTAAAAGTCAGTCTCAAAATGGAAAACAGCAGTTTCCACTCTACGTCTTCTTGCCCTTGAATTGTTCTCCCAAAGGCAATGACTTTTAACCTTTCTAGCTGTTTCTTTGGAATTTACCTCTTTATCTTGAAATGACATATGTATACTGCTGATTCTTTTAATCTCAGACATTTATCTTTTGACTTTCTATGATGAAAGATAAGCATCCAGCTCTTTACAACACTTTTCTTTAGCTCCCCCCATGTCCCTCCATAACACACACACTTGCCCTCCCCTATTCATTCACATAGAACAGCACCAGTTTTTCCTTAATCTAATATCAACTATTTACTTGATCACATCTATAAAAATATTGTTCACAGATGAGTCACATAATGTACCACGATTATATTTTTTCTCCTGTATATTTCTTCCTATAGTTACCTATTGACTCATCTTTCCTTACTGATTTTGTGTTCTCACATAGAATTTAAAACTTCTCTCAATGAAATCAAAGTCATCTAAAAGGTTCAATGTTCTTTTGTTGGGAATGCGTCCCTTACAGAGACCCTTGGTCCCCCTCCCCTCTGAATTGGCTCCTTTATCAGTCTGCTGTGCTGCTAGTATTTCAGTCTCTCTTTTATCATCATCCCAAGAATCCTCTGAGTCTTCCCTGTAACTCAAATGGTAAAGAATCTGATTGCAACACAGGAGACCTGGGCTCGATCCCTGGGTCAGGAAGATCCTCTGGAGAAGGGAATGGCAATCTACTCCAGTATTCTTGCCTGGAGAATCCTATGGACAGAGAAGCCTGGTGGGCTACAGTCTGTGGGATCGCAAAGAGTCGGACACAACTAAGTGACTAACACTTCTATTACTACAAGAATCCTCTGAACTCCTTTCTCGACTGGATCCCTGGAGATTCAATGTCTTGATTTACTCCCCTTTTCAGTGAAACACATCCTCCTGTAGCTTCCCAAAGAAATATGCTTGGAAAGTGACTTTTTGAGAACATGCATATCTGAAAATATTTTTACTATATGCTCACACAATTTATAGTTGGCAGATCAATCATTTTCCTTGCTGTAAATTTGATGGCACTTGTTAGATCCATGTATTTTGCTCTTTGCCCAAAAGTTGAAGAATAGGTGTGTATTTAACTCCACATATGAGGCATGATCCTCCACCTGTCTTGTGAAAGGATTCTTGGAGACATAAACATCTGACTCTGCGTACATGACACGCCATCTGTCGCAAGACAAGGCAAGAGATAATTAACCCTGTCCTTCACCCATTGTCACTAGCAAACACTTGTGGAAAAGTGCCTACACTGTGTGCCAGGTACTGCGCTCAATGCTGGGACTTGTTTTGGTTTGGGATGATTAATTCATGTGTATTTATTTTGACAGGTTCACATGGAGGCCTCAGGCCATATAGCAACACTAAGACTTTTCTTTCAAGCTATTCTCCTCAACTAGGTCAGCTTCCCTTACTTTAGTCAGCAGACGCCAAACTCAATAGATGAGCCTGCCAAGAGAAGGGCCCAGCAATGAATACTGGGCTCTTGCAGGTGTCACTGGGCAAACAGCATAGAAGACCTATTGTCTAGAGTTGAGGGGCTCTGAAGGCTCAGGAAAAGCTTACCTCACCTGCTCACACAAAGAATGTACCAGAACCTTTGCGCTATGCTCCAAGGGAAGTCAGTGGAGCTCCTAGAAAACGGCCCACTCCCCCGTCGTGAGACCAACTGGAGGGGACCTCACAGCAGGAGAACAGGACAGAAGATAATATTACAGCGATAGCAACAATGACAACAACAATAATAATTGTTTTTATTTTGCTTATAAAACCAAAAGGGAAATTCTGCTTTCATGTGGCTATTTGGGACACTAACCCTGTGCTAGGGACTCAGTAACATTAAGATAGAATGCTCACATCTGCTTTGCTTCCCAGAGGCATTTTCCATTATCATTAAGTAAAACTACAAGAAAGGGATCCAAAGAAAATAAGAGCCACTGTGCTGGAAAAATACATCCCCTTTCTGACCCAACAGCATTACTCTAGGATTTATCCCTAGGAAATGATAAATGAGATGAAGTATCACTGTTAGAAACTATGATATAATGAAAGGTGCAAGAAAAAATAGAATCTTAAAGATATTTACTGAAATACTGCTAGAAAATCAATACTGTTCAAAATAGCCTACATATTTCCCCAATTAAGGGCAGTGCCTTCACTCAGTGAAATACCATTCACCCATTAAAAATTATGTAAGAGAAACGTGTCCCTTGATGTAGAAAGATATTTATGATATATACTATTTTTATATATGTATATGTACATGAATGCATATATGTGTATGTAACTACATGTATTTCAAAAATATTGATAAAGAATATATCAGCAGTTAAGAGCAGTTATCTCTGGGTTGGTGGAGTAAACGTTGGTTGGGCTTTTTTCTTTCTTTCTTTTTTTTTTTTTTTTTTTGGTTTAGCTCTATTTTCCACAACGCTTTGCTCTGCAATTAAAAAAAATCCACCAAAAGGTATTTTGAGTATCTAGGATAAAAAAGAAAGAAAGGGCTTCAGCAAGCCAAGGGTAAACCTTGAAAGACGCTTTCCCCAGAGGCACAATTTCCCAGCAGCTTCCTCTGTGCATCCCTCACTCCTGCAGTCTATAGTTCAGTCTATAGTTTCTGTAGCACAAGCTTGAGCACACCTGGCTGCAGGTGGCCTGGAGGTTAACAGTTGGCTGTGGCCGCAAGGGTCCCAGCCACCCACGTAAGTTGGTGAGTCAGGGCTTGTTTTGCGCTGTTGCAAGAAGCATCCAAGCATCAAGCCGGGAGGTCACAGAGAGGTCGTCTCCCATCAAGAGCCCATACAGAGGTGCTGATCTGGTAGACAAAGCCTTTCCTTAGGGCAGATTCTGGAAACCACCCTACAGTCCCCAGCTGCATTTCACATGCCTTTCAATTAGCTTATGGCTTAGATACAGCCACGCTCACATCCTTGAAACGTGGCACTATCTGCCCAAAATTAACTGCTCATTCTCAGAGCAAGACAATGACCACCACTCTCAGCTATAGATCACTTACTGTGCACCAGACACCTTGCTAAACTTTCTGTACACATTGTTCCTACTTGTTATCATTCTGCATGCTGGATGTTATTATATCTATTTTCTCAACAGCAGAAATTGAACTCTCTGATTTGTCTGCCCTTCCCATGAAGGAACAGAGCCAGGATTTGAATTAGGTCTGTAGACGTCTCATACAAAAGACTGCTTTTCCACCATCTGGCTTTTGGTTGGGAGCCCCCATTCTGGCAGCAAACATATACTGCTTTGTGGGTGACTCTATTATTTTTAGTCATGTCAGGAGCTATGTGTCTCTTCCTTTGGGTCCCACGGAGTGCCCAGCAATGGACTAGAGCATTGTGGATGAGAGAAACTGAAATTCCAGGCTAGTGAAATCAGGTTTAGGGAAAATCGTAACTTCTAATCTTCCGCCTTGCTCCTTTCTCTGTTCCATCATCTCTCAGCAATCTTGGAGTAGGAGTTGTGCTCCTAAATGCCTGTGGTCATATTAAACATTCTTCCAATGCTTGAGGTCATTCTTGGGCAGCGGTGGAGGAGGGCACCAAGATCTCCTCTGGCAGTTTCCTTATCCACCTGTTCTGCCTTATCACCCATGTTTCTCCACCTCAGTCTTCAAGCCTAAGCTGTCTTTCGTTGTCCATCATTCCCACATTTCAGGCTGCGTCCCCACTGTGTCTGCCAGCTAGATTGCCTGACAGTGAGGAGATAATAAAGAGGTGTTGAGTAAGCGAATGCACCATGAGTGGATGGGTGAATGCCTTGCCCTTCATCTAGTTAAGTCCTGCCCCTCCTCCAAGGTCGGGCTCCAGTCCCACCATCTCTGTGAAGCCTTTCCTCCATTGCCCTGGGCCTCAGAACGAACTCTTCACTCAAAACACTTGGAACACGTGCAGTCATGACACTGGTGTGACTCAGCATGTGCTGTCTCATACATATAAGGTGTCTGTGTGTCCTGCTTTAGTGAATATATGGTGCTAGTCAATGATTTTGGAGCCAGAGAGACTTGGCTTCCAGTTTCGGTTCCACCCATGTGACCTGGTAAACTTGGCTTAATCTCTCAGGCTCAGTTTCTTAACCTATTAAAAAGGGACAATGCCCACCTTCTAAATTGTCATGAAAGGAAACTAAGAAGTGCCCTTTCTCAAAATGCCAAAGAGTCAAATGACAAAATAATATGTAGAGCATAATCTTAGTCTCTTAAAAATAGGCGTTTCTTTTTGTAGGCTTACTTGCAAGTGTTTTGTGAGGGAATGGATGTGTAAAGTCTGAAAGAACACACACTGAACTGCTAACATATACAGTTAATCCCATCATGACCGAATGGTATAATAGCATTTGTTCATGTAATATACTATAATAGTTATTTGTGCAAATATTTATTTCCCTCCCAACAAATAGTAACAATCTGAAAGGCAGAAACTGATTTTACCCATTAGGATGCTAAATTATGCAATGGTAACTTCAAAATCCCAGATGCTGAAACAGCAAGGTTATTTTCTTGCTTCTGTTGCATGTCCATTGTGGGCTTGGCTGGCTCTAAACATCAAAATCTCTAAGGGATGCAAGCTGCCAGACCACTGCCATCTTACCAGGTAGCACACGAAAGGAAAAGAGAGAGGGACAGAGTGTTTGCTCAGACTTCTTGGCCACTCTGAACTTTAAGGAGGCACAAAGATGCAATCTTCCCATGTGTCTGGAAGGAGGTAGCATCCAGAGTATCTGTGGAGTAGCCAGCTGATTCACTTGCTGGCAACTTCTCATCTCTAAAGTTGGGATGATGCCTGGCCCATTGTGGTCACTCGGGTAGTACAGAAGATAATGCAATGCAATAGAATTCAGGTGCTCTTTGAGGCTCTGGAGAAAAATATAAAAATGGATAAGACCACCAATTTAATAAAAGATTAGTGAGAGAAAAGATACACGCTCAAGCAATTACAGTGGGTATGGTGACACACATGCTCTAATAAAATCATAACACCTTAGAAAAGTATATTAGTTTTCCATGGCTGCTATAACAACACATTTAGCAGCTTAAAATAGCACGAATGTGTTAGTTTACAGTTCTGTAGGTCAGACTTCTAATACAGGTCTCACTAAACTGAAACCAAGGTGTTGGCTGGATGCATTCCTTTCTGGACGGTCTTGAGTTCATCTCCTGCTTATTCAGTTTGCTGACAGAATTTAGTTCCTTGGGGCTGTAGGACTGCCGCACCATCTTTTGTTGGCTGTCAGCTGAGGGCTCTTTTCAGTTTCTAGAGGCTACTACATTCTTTGGCTCGTGGGCCCCTTCTTCCATCGTCAAAGCCAGCAAAGTGGTGGGTCTAGTCCTTCTTGCTTTGTGTCTCTACATCCCACTTTCCTGATTTTCTCTTCTACAGTTTTTAAAAAACTTTTTGTCTTATATTGGAGGATAGCTGATTGGCAATGTTATGATAGTTTCAGATGTACAGCAGAGTGATTCAGTTATAGCTGTGTGTGCATGCTCAGTCGCTTCAGTCAAGTCTAACTCTGTGTGCTGTAGCCTGCCAGGCTCCTCCTTCAGTGGGATTCTCCAGGCAAGAATACTGGAGTGGGTTGCCCGCCCTCCTCCAGGGGATCTTCCCGATCCAGAGATCAAACCAGCGTCTCCTACATCTCCTGCATTGCAGGTAGATTCTTTACCCACCGAGCCACCTGGGTAGACCCCTAGTTATACCTATACATACATCTATTCTTTTTCAGATTCTTTTCCCATTTAGGTTGTTACATAATATTGAGGAGTGTTCTTTGTGCTCTACAGTAGGTCCTTGTTGGTCATCCATTTCACATAAATACATCCATTTTACATCCATGTACATACATCCAGTATGTACATGTCCAACCTAAACTCCCTAACTATCCCTTACACTCACTCTTCTCTCTCTTCCGCTTTTAAAGACACAGTGATCAGATGGAGATGACCCAGATAACTCAGGACAATCACCACATCTCAAAGTCTTTAATCATAACTGTATCTGCAGAGTCCCTTTTGCCATGCAAGGTGTCTTATTCGGTGGTTCCAAGGAACAGGGCATGGATGTCTTTGGAGGACTATTTTTCTGCTTCCCACAGGGAGTTTTAAAAACTACAGATACATAAATATAAATTGTATATATATGCATATGTACATGTATATATATTTAATTATAACTTAATATATTTTGTGGTGGTGGATTCCAGGCTGAGGGTCAAGCACACACAAAGAGAACAGTGAGTCTGTGCCTGTTGTGTTCAAGGAACCAGAAGTGGGTGCCTGCAGTAAAGAAGTGACGCCTCAGGAGACACAAGGCAGGACAGGAGGGTGAAGCAGGCTTGACTGGCTGACTTGCTAGAAAAAGTGCACGGGGGCTGTGAAATCAGACATACCTGGGTTTGAGGCTCAACTCTACCACTCAGCTGTTCGATAATGAGCAAAGTGACTTAACCTCTGTGAACCTCAACTCCTAAACTGTGAAAAGAAGCTGCTAACAATAGTGCCTATTTCATAGGGTTGTTCGGAGGCTTATTTATGATAACATTTAAGGTGTTTAAAATTTAATGAAGGGTACCATTGTTGATATTACCAACCGTGTCTTTCCTGGCTGTGGTTGGGTCACCTGCCCTGAAGGGCAGAGTCTGGGAGAACCAGACAGGTGGGCTGCAGGAGAATTCTTCCCAGCCTCCTCTCCTACCTCTAAAGCCAACCCCATGGATTGCATGGATGACTTTCCCACTCATCAGATGTGCTTATTGTACCTTAAGGAGAGAGCCTGCTTCTACAAAAACTGTCTCTTTGTATGCTCTGAACTTGCCCTGATGCTGTGGTTAACCATGATGGACAAAAAGATGGTTCCAAGGCCAAACCTCAAACAAAATCATGTTCCCATACCGTCAAAAGGGTCTTAGGCACCTCTTCAATGCCCAGATACTTTTATCAATTCATTCTTCAATGATCCAAGGCAGTGAGCTTGATGTGTCCAGATCTTCTTTCCTCACAAAAAATTCTGGGCCCTAAATATAGACGGGGATGTCACAGATAATTGAACTCTGGCCAAATGTTCAGAACCATCTTCAGAGAAGTGGGGAAGGAATAAACTGGCTTTTGTATATGTATGTATGTGTACAAAAAGAGAGCAAATGTACTTTGCAGAATTATTGATTTTGATACACTTTGTAATTCTAAGCTAAAAAGCAAGTGAAAGAGGGAAAATACATGAAAACACAGAATTAACAGTGAGTGCCCAATTCTGAATTTTTTCTGCAAGGCTATAGCTCATATGTGGTGGTAGTGGTGGTTTGCTAAATGAACAGAACAGAGTTTTGAGCCCAAACTACCCCGGATGATGCAGGCGGCAGGTGAGAGCAAAGCCTTTAATCCTTGCCACCCACACCCTCTTCCCCGTGGTGAAGGATGACTTTTTTCATCCTAACAATGTAATAAATAATCATCTTAGAAGATACAGGTTACTAAACAAGAAAAAACTTACGTTCTGACCTACCTCCTAGATAAATCCCAATATTTTACAATATCCTTTCCATTTTATTTCCACACAAATACTTTTCAATTTTACCAAAACAGAATGACTTTGCATATGCTATCTTGAGAACATGAATATTCATTAAGCACCTGTATGTCACCTCCTGAACCCTAGTTTCCTGCTCTGTAACTCAAGGGTATTTGTAAACTAGTACTACAAATATAAACATAGTCAATACATGTTAAAAATGATCATATCATAAACAAGAATCATAACTATTATTGTCTTGCTTAATCATTACAGAAACTCTGCCAAATTATTACAGAAAAAACAGAGGCTTGGAGAATTGTCATGTAATCAACCTATATAAGTTGGAAGGGGTGAATTTATAAAAACCCTAATTTATTTGATCCACAACTCAAAGTCAGTGCTTCCCTAAAAGATGAAGAAGAGAGAGCAAATATTCCACAGATTTTTTTAATCTGGGATAAGACAGTTTGCTTCAGAATCTTCTTTCATCAGCTCATAGCCGATTTTTTCCACCCAGATTAATTGCTCCAAATCTTTCATTTGGAGAAGGATTTGCAAGAAAATCACAACTATTCAAGATGGCTTTTCCAAAGTGTAGTCACCTCCACTTTTGCCCGGTTCTCTTGACTTCTAGCTTTGGTCAATTCCTTTTTGATATTAATAACTTCAGCACAAATAATAGATCTTCCAGCAACAACTCAGTTCCCCCTCAACCCCTTGTAAATGCTGTGGAATTAAGAATTGAGCCCTTGTAACTTCTAAGTTCCTCATTAGAACACAAAGTTGAGAATAGATTTAAATGAAATTCAGCTATCATTGTCATCTATCTGCAGTTCATTAGATTTCATTTGTTGGGTTCCCACAGGCCTCCTGGCTAGAAAGACTTGGGCAGGTGTCACCCTTGCTGCCCTGCCTCACACACAGATACACGTGCATGTGTGCATGAGCGCACACAATGACACACACACAAATGCACACACTGAGCCACTGTGGGTCAGGTGTCTGAGTCTCCCAAAATCTGGCACCTCATACTGGGCTGGTCCAGATCATACTAAGTAGAGGTCGGCTTGGCACACAGCTTGGCTGTCTGAGGGATGTAGATTCAGGTGGAATTAATTAAGCTTAAGGGAGACCCAGTTTCCAGCTCTTAATTAATGTGTTGCACCTGCATCCAAGTGTGTTGCTCCTCTTAGACCAAGACCAAGTCCAAGCAAGACAAGGGGCATGAGGCCGCACCAGGACCAAAGTCATGTTTCCATGGCCTGTGGGACTGTGTGAGGAACTTCTGCACAGAGAGCTCCATTGATAACGTGGTTTGTCTACTGATGCTGACAAATGCCTGGAGTTCTACCATGAGAACTTCATTCCTGTGGATGAAAGCTTCGGAGTAGCAGAATATCATCTGTTAAAATGCACATACTGGGACTTCCCTGGCAGTCCGGTGGTTAAGACTTCACACTCCCAATGCAGTAAGCAGAGGTTCAATCCCTGGAAGGGGAACTAAGATCCCCACATGCCCCACAGTATGGCCTAAATAAATAAATAAAAGAAGATGCGCATACCTGTGGGGGAATAATGTAAGGCTTATAAACCAGTAATGCATTCATGTAAATTATTGCATTGGATGGCCTCATTATTTAACATGGCCCTCGAGGCATCAGGACACAGAAGTTTGAATGGAAGGCTTTACCAGGATAAGTGGAAAAGGGAGTTAGAGGTCGGAGAGCATCGGGCCCTGGGGAGGAAGGTATGAGAGCACGGCTGACTTTATAAACTTGATTTCCACTCGTTGGTGGGGTGACTGAGCTGCAGACACTGCTGGGTGACCTTCGGCAGATCCATGGCCTGTCTTGGTGACTAAGCCACACCCTGAAGGTGATTGAGGTGACCTACAGCTCCAGGCAGCTGGGTGAAGAATTAATTAATGACTATGAAAGGGACCTGAAAACACCAGGTTCTTTGACATGCAAGGCATGATTATTAAGTCATTAGGAGGACTGGCTAATTATTATTTCAAAAGTTGCTAGTGGAAGGGGCAACTACCTGTTGCACTCCATGGGAAAAACTTTGAGAAGGCTATGGGATGAGAAGATAGAAGGGATACAGGTGTAGCCTTCACCACTTGCTCTCAGCCTATGATGGAAAACTGGTCTTTCTGCATCCAGAGTAACCAGATTGTGGTACCAGGTTGGTATGTATTAGGATGTATGAGGACCAGCAGTCTGCAATGAGTTTTCTAGACTTCTGGTTTGGCTGTTGGTCTTTTCACCACCATCCTCCCAGGAATTAGGAATACCAAGCACTAACAGGAGGAACTGGTCCTAGCAACTCACACGCACTGTCCTTTTTTGGATGGCCCAGGTGGTAGGTGTGACCAAGTACTCCAGAGGTCAGACAGGGAGGTGGAGCCCAAGAAAGGTGTGGTTACACTCAGCCACTAAAGAGATGTGGGATCTTGTGCAAGTTATTTCCTTAAACTTCTTCTTCTACAAAATGGGGTCAAAAGCCCCTTCTTACTTCCCTTCTCTGAGGACTGATATTAAGACCAAATGGGACAACAGATACAAAAGTTCTTCATGAAGCATAAAATGCCATCTTTGTAACTGGTCTTTAATATCAGTGTCTGAAACTGTACCTATTTATTCCAGAAGCTTTATCAAACTTGACTTGGAGATTGAGATGTCTTTAAGTTTGACATGATGAATGAAGAAGATCTCTCAGGGGTATCATGTGAAGTTTTATTTGATCCATTGAATCTCACCCAACTGTCGGCCATGAGCACCTAAAATTTTGAGCACTTATCAGTGTTTTCATTAAAGGATTTTCCCTCTTGAAGGTTCATCGTTAAAATGTTCATCTTTAACAACAAGATGGAGGAGGAGTGGAAGAATCCATGTTTATCTTCTGATGCGTTCATGTTGAGTCGTGTCCGACTCTTTGAGACCTTGTGGACTGTAGCCTGCCAGGCTTCTCTGTCCATGGGATTCTATAGGCAAGACTACTGGAGTGAGTTGCCATGCCCTCCTCCAGGGGACCTTCCCAACCCAGGGATCGAACCTGTGTCTCTTACGTTTCTTGCACTGGCAAGTGAGTTCTTTACCACTAGCACCACCTAGGAAGTCCCTATCTATTGATGGATAAATACAAATTGGTTCATCACGTGAGCCAGTTTTCCACCATGACCCTGACATATGGGACTTGGAGTCTGTAACTTTTAATGAATGGGAGGAAGAGTTCAAGGAAACAGCAACCATAGAAGAGCAAGAATGCTTGGTGCCCAAAAAGTTCAGAGAGGAGAATCCTATAAAGAGAAGGACGAAAAATAGAAACATGTATTGGTAATACTATTAAGACTTTTGTATATGGAGGTGAGGGGTGGGAAAGAGGGTTCAAGAGGGAGGGGACAAGAGGGAGGGGACATATATATACTTATAGTTGATTCATGCTGTTGTACAGTAAAAACCAACACAACATTGTAAATCAATTGTACAATTAAAAATAAAATTTAAAACAAAGCAGAAGACTTCTGTATAACCCTTTAGATTGGAGCCTTTGTGTATATTTTCTCTCCAAATCCTCACAGGAGTCTGGTACATTATTATTAATATTTCCTTTTTAGAATTTCTTTTTATTATTTCCTTTTAGTAGAATAAACTAAGATCTAGAAGCTTAAATGACAGATCCAATACGTGGTGGAGACAGGACTCAGATGCAGGTCCTGAGTCCCTAGGTCTGTGCTTTTCCACCACATCCTCATGCCTACGCTTCACATTTTACCTGGAGAGAATCTCTTAGTTCAATTTTCCTTGCCCTAAAGATTTTATCTGTCCTCCTCTTAGAGAATGACTGAGACATTGGGAATGTTCTGTAAGTAGCTGTCTCCTTTCTTCTCCTTTCCCTTTTAGTAGGTCATGTCCAATCCGTTCAATGGAGGAATAATGATAGTAGTTGACATCCATGGAACATTGCTATGTGCTGGGTGTTTTGTCTGTAGTATATCTAATTCTCAGCACAATCTTTAAGATAGGTCTCATATCCTCAGTCTATAGCGGCACAGACCAAGGCTTCCAGAGTATAAATGGCTTGCCCAAGGTCAAAACAGCTTACCAAGTAGCACTCATGTTAAAGAACTCACCTGCTGATGCAGGAGGTATAAGCGAGGCATGTTTGATCCCTGGGTCAGGAAGATCCCTTGAAGAAGAAAATGGAAACCCACTCCAGTATTCTTGCCTGGAGAATCCCATGGACAGAAGAGCCTGGCAGGCTGCAGTCCACGAGGTCGCAAAGAGTCGGACATGAGCACACAGCAAACAGGAGGGCCAGGATTCAAGCCCAGTCTGCCAGTCCTTAAAGCCCATGTAAGAGGCATTGTCATCAGTACAAAAAAGCTATCAGTTGGTATCTTTTTCCTTTTTTAAAAAACCATCTGTTCTCAAATTTCTATGAAAGCTAAACCCTTAGAAGCCACTTTTACTTATAAATACTTCTATCCATGTTTCAGCGGGGCCCATGAGCAAGATCATGGCATCCAGTCCCATCACTTCATGGCAGATAGATGGGGAAACAGTGGAAACAGTGGATGACTTTATTTTTCTGGGCTCCAAAATCACTGCAGATGGTGATTGCAGCCATGAAATTAAAAGACGCTTACTCCTTGGAAGGAAAGTTATGACCAACCTAAATACATATTAAAAAGCAGAGACATTACTTTGCCAGCAAATGTCCGTCTAGTCAAGGCTATGGTTTTTCCAGTAGTCATGTATGGATGTGAGAGTTGGACTGTGAAGAAAGCTGAAGAACTGATGCTTTTGAACTGTGGTGTTGGAAAAGACTCTTGAGAGTCCCTTGGACTGCAAGGAGATCCAACCAGTCCATTCTAAAGGAGACCAGTCCTGGGTGTTCTTTGGAAGGACTAATGCTAAAGCTGAAACTCCAATACTTTGGCCACCTCATGTGAAGAGTTGACTCATTGGAAAAGACTCTGATGCTGGGAGGGATTGGGGGCAGGAGGAGAAGGGGATGACAGAGGATGAGATGGCTGGATGGCATCACTGACTCGATGGACGTGAGTTTGAGTGAACTCTGCGAGTTGGTGATGGACAGCGAGGCCTGGCATGCTGCAATTCATGGGGTCACAAAGAGTCAGACACGACTGAGTGACTGAACTGAACTGAAATGAACTGACCTGACAGCGACTTTAGCTATTAATTTCTTTATATTTATCCTGCTTGTAATTTATTGAAACTGAACTCTCTGAATCTAATTAGTTTATTTCTTAAAATATGGAAAAATTTAAATTCTCAATATCTTCTTAATATTGCTTTCTACAAATCTTTCTGTTCTCTGGTACAGCAATTCCAGTTAGATATGTTAGCTTTTGCCAATGTATCACTAACCCAGTTTCCCCTTTCATCCTTTTGTGTCTCTATACTTTTTTCATATTTTCCACATCTTGATCTCTGGAGGCTATTTACAGCTTACTGACCAGAGATGTATTAATATGTCCTTTGTTACCCAAACCTTGTGGACCAGAAACATTTCAATATTCACCTACATAGTAAACTGCCAACCAAAGGCAATTATTTCTGAAAAAAATCCCCCAGTCAATAATGTGTGAAGACAATTTCTTTAGATCTGTCTTTAATTCTATAAGGATTTTGACTCATTGCTATTTTTCTTAATTTCTAGAAGTTCTATTTTATTATTATCCAAATCTGCCTGCTCATCATATTCATTCATCCAATTAAAAATATTTTAATTAATTTTTATAGTTGCTTTACAATGTATTAGTTTCTGCTCTACAGACAAATGAATCAGTTATATATACATATATATCCACCCTTTTTTAGATTTCCTTCCCATTTAGGTCACTGCACAGCATTGAGTAGATTTCAGTGTGCTATACAGTAGGTTTTCATTAGTTATCTATTTTATATATAGTAGTGTGTTTAAGTCAATCCCAGTTTCCCAATTTATCCCACCCGCCTTCCCCTCTTAGTATCCATAAGTTTGTTCTCTATGTCTGTGACTGTATTTCTGCTTTGCAAATAAGTTTGTCTCTACCATTTATCATGCTTTTAATATTTAATTTTTATTCAGTGTGAGCCAAGCATGGGTCTATTTCTCATTTATTGTGGCTTGTTCTCTCATGTATATAGGAATTTTTATTTATACCATATTAAAACATTACCTATGGGTGTTCTTTGTGTTTGGGTTTAAATGGCAATCCACCACAGAAGATTAGTATTTTCTCCTGCCAGTTACTTGAGAGAATGAACACAGGAACTGCTTTTAATATTTGGTTTGAAGTGTTTTTGTAAACACACAGGTAGTATGCATTTGAATCCAAGTTCATATGATGACTTACTTATGAATAGAAACTCTTGGAGGAAGCAGTTTTTCTCTTTACTCAGAGTCATAGCTGAAACACACCTTGCTCCTTGCCAACCTGCTTACTGGGTAGATCCTGTTTTCCTAGATATTGTTTCTCTGAGGGAGTGGCCCTCTTGGGGTCCTGATTTTATATAGCAATCTGTATTCTGACTCCTGCTCTGAGCAGTCTCAAGTCCTATCTTCCTCCTCATGTGTTACAAGGATAGTTGTCAAGAACAAACAAAACACTTTAGGTTATAAGTTGTTGGAGAAGCTGCCAAATTTAGTGCTTAACTCTCTGGGACTGTATTGCAGCTTTGGATTTAGCCTCTGAGGGATTCTTTTCTCGAAAAATCTGCTAGATTGCTTTAAATTTTTTTACTTTACCTTTTATCTAGCATTTCTTATTTCTCCCCTCCTTTCTTTTTCTTGTCTTTTCTTTTTTTTTGTCAGAAGGATTTTACACTATCCAGTCCTCTATATTTCTGGAAATAGAAATCTTCATAACATATTCCCATCTCCTTCTCAGATGGAGAGCCCTCACTTATCGTTAAATTTCTCACTGAGATGTCATCTCTTCTGGGTAACATTCACTGCCTCTCTCTCTCTCTCTCTCTCTCTCTCCCCCTCCAAAAGCAGAATAAATGAGCCCATTGTCTGTGTTCTCAAATACTTGGAATATACATCTAATAAAGATCTCCCACATTTTTTATTATACTGATTTGCTTATCTGCTTCCTCCTACTGTTCTGCAAGATCCTGGCAGAGTGTTTTAGTGATCATTTTACGTTCGGTATTTAACACAATGCCGGACACAAAATAAACATTCGAATGGATATTTATTTGAGTGTGAATAAAGAAATAAACAAAACATCTTTATTTACCAGATGAAGTCCAAACTCATTAGCATGTCATTCAGGTACCTCCACTGCAACCCATGCTTCCAGCCTTATTATTCAATTAATGCATTATTAATGATTGCATCTATTCTTTATTAACTCATTCATTCATACATTTATTCATTATACAAGTACTTTTTGAGTGCCTATTATAGGCAAGACTCCATGCCCAGAAGTGGGAACATCTTCATGATCTCAGTCTTTGTGGAATATGTTAGCAAAGGGGAGCAAGTATTAATAAATAATTACATGATACTTAGTTACATTGTGATAAATGTTACAAAGGAGAGATAAGAGCCCTACAAGATAATGAAATGTGATGTGCATGTGGAAAGAGCATCCCAGGTGGGAAGGCGCTGAAACAAGAAAGCACCTGGTGAATATACCCACTGCCACCTCTCACTGGCTCTGCAACAGCAGCAAAGGACCAATCCTTGTTCCCTGAACAGCTCCACAGTAATATCTGGGCTCAACTTGTTCCCTCTGCCTCATCTGTCCTTATCACTCATTTATCCCCCTCCACCTCTATCTGTCAACATATCGGGATCCTACTTCTTTCCCAAAGGTTTTGTTCCTGAGGCCTCCCTTGGTCTGGAAATGATTTTACTGCTCCTTGTTCCCACTTGGTATCTCCAGTTATGGTGTTTATCTTATAGTTCAGTTATCTATGTATGCAAACAACGTGAGGGCAAGCAATATGTTTTATTCAGCTTGATAGGTTTGTGCTTGGTAAAATCTCAATTTGGCCACAGTTTACTTCTGTGGCAAGGTTATAACCAGATTGTGCCAGACCAGAAACCGCAATAACGTCAGAAAAGAACTTCAAACTGGTTTACCAAGAGAAGAGTTTTTTTAAAAACCAACCATGCCAAACCACAAGTTCACAGCGTTTTGGACAGGTAGCCAAGACCAAGACCTTTTCAAGCTTCCTTAGCACTATGAACCCACTGATCTGGCATGAAATTTAAAAAAAAAACCCCAAACTATGTAACTTGATTTGGTCATGTTGGATAACACCAACTATCCAGCTCTGCAGGCAAGGAGTTAGTGTGAAATGGTTAACTTTTCCCTGCTCCTTCCATAAGGAATAGATCCCAAGTGCTATCTGCCCCAACCATGATGGGTTGGAGGGCAAGGTATCTTGGGTGGGTGCACACTTAGGTAAAATCAAAGCAAAATTTAAAATGAAGACCAACACACCATATTTTTAAATATTTAAAATTTGTAAATTATAATCATACACAGTTAATTGAAATATGTTCCATCCTCCTACCTTGACAAATAAACCCTGAGAACAACATAGAAGACTGAGTGCAAGTGTGGAATTCTCCAGCACTTTGCAACATGGTGCTCAAGAAAAGCCAGTCCCTCCTGTTTTTGGCAATCCACTCTAGTACTCTTGCCTGGAAAATCCCATGGACAGAGGAGCATGGTAGGTACAATCCATGGGGTTGCAAAGAGTCGGACACGACTAAGCGACTTCACTCACTCACTCGCTCACTGTTTTCCAGGACCCCTTCTCCCCCTGACTGCATCCTACACCAAGAGTGTCTTGTATACACATAAATGTAAACATCCTAGCCCACACATTCAAGCTGCACCATCCTTCTCACAAAGTAGTGCCCATTGACTAACTCTCCCAGGTGCAGAGTTTATCCTCAGGAACAGTCTTTACTAGGGAAGAAGGCTGAGCAATCCCCAGAAGCAAGTTCAAGACCTCTTGAACAGGGAATTATTGGATCTAGAAGCATGGTCTTGAAGGAAAGATATAGGCTTCATGTGAACACCTTTCTTTGGTCTCATGGACCAGGTGCCCTAGCCAGACAAGGGCCAGAGTAAAGTCTTCCAAACGGTAGGGCCTGGGTCAGGAACCCCTTTTACTTGCAACTAAGGGTCAGTACCATAGAAAGTGACTACGATCTAGGTACTAACAATGGTAACAAAGAGGAAGGCAGTTGCCAACACATCAAGGTTGGATACACTGGTAAAACCATGACCAGTGTATCTTAAAATATCTTCTATATTTACATTAATGCTCAGATGATCTCATTCAGTTTTATGAATTTCAATATCACCTCTATGCAAAGCAAACCTGTTATTGCCATCATATCTACACTATAAGAATTGATACAGGAAGTTTATCAAGTGGAAGGACATTGAAACTAGAAGAAAAGTTGGATCTACTTTAAAGAATGAAGAGAAATGAAAACTAAAACCAAAGCCCAAGAAATATAAATAGTAAAACAGTACTAGTGATAAAATTAAACCTTAAAGAAAATCATTTAACCCAAAATAAGGTGAGACAAGGGGAAAGAGAAAAAGAGGAACAAAGACACATGGCATAAATATAAATCACAGGATACTAGATTTAAACACATCAAATTGATAATGATACTAAATGTAACTGGTCTAATCACTTGACTTAAAATGCAGCATCTTTCAAAACAGATAAGAAGGTAAGACATAACTAAACTATGTCTAAAGAAACATAATTTAAATAAAAAGACACAGGTAAATTAAAAGTAAAATGCCAGAAAGTGGTACATCATGAAGTACCAAGCAAAAGATATCTGGAATGGCTATATTTTTATCAAACAAAAGAGAATTTGCAATAAGGAATAGTCAGTTCAGTGGCTCAGTCATGTCCAACTCTTTGTGACCCCATGGACTGCAGCACGCCAGGCTTCCTTGTTCATCACCAACTCCTGGAAGCTACTCAAACTCATGTCCATCATGTCAGTGATGCCATCCAACCATCTTATTCTCTGTCAACCCCTTCTCCTTCCCCCTTCAATCCTTCCCAGCATCAGGGTCTTTTCCAATGAATTGGTTCTTCGTATCAGGTGGCCAAAGTATTGGAGTTTCAGCTTCAGCATCAGTCCTTCCAATGAATATTCAGGACTGATTTCCTTTAGGATGGACTGGTTGGATCTCCTTGCAGTCCAAGGGACTCTCAAGAGTCTTCTCCAACACCAGTTCAAAAGCATCAGTTCTTTGGTGTTCAGCTTTCTTTATAATCCAACTCTCACATCCATACATGACAAATGGAAAAACCATAGTTTTGACCACATGGACCTTTGTTGGCAAAGTAATGTCTCCGCTTTTTAATATGCTGTCTAGGTTGGTCATAGCTTTTCCTCCAAGGAACAAGCGTCTTTTAATTTCATGGCTGCAGTCATCATCTGCAGTGATTTTGGAGCCTCAAAAAATAAAGTCTCTCACTGTTTTTATTGTTTCCTCCATCTATTTGCCATGAAGTGATGGGACCGGATGCCATGATCTTAGTTTTCTGAATGTTGAACTTTAAGCCAACTTTTTCACTCTCCTCTTTCACTTTCATCAAGAGGCTCTTTAGTTCTTCGTTTTCTGCCATAAGTGTGGTGTCACCTCCATATCTGAGATTATTGATATTTCTCCCAGCAATCTTTATTCCAGCTTGTGTTTCATCCAGTCCAGCATTTCTCATGTTGTACTCTATATATGTTAAATAAGCAGGGTGACAATACACAGCCTTGACATACTCCTTTCCCAATTTGAAACCCATCTGTTGTTCCATGTCCAGGTCTAACTGTTGCTTCTTGACCTGCCTACAGGTTTCTCAGGAGGCAGGTCAGGTGGCTGGTATTCCCATCTCTTTGGGAATTTTCCACAGTTTGCTGTGATCCACACAGTCAAAGGCTTTGGCATCAATAAAGCAAAAGCAGATGTTTTTCTGGAACTCTCTTGCTTTTTTGATGATCCAACAGATGTTGACAATTTGATCTCTGGTTCCTCTGCTTTTTCTAAACCCAGCTTGAACATCTGGAAGTTCATAGGTCACATACTGTTGAAGCCTGGCTTGGAGAATTTTGAGCATTACTTTGCAAGCATGTGAGATGAGTGCTTAAACAACGATTCTTTGGAGGAAAGGTTATTTGTCAATGAAGACAACTTTAATGAGTTTCTTGAAGAGGTCCTGAGCCCTTCATTTAAATAGACAATACCCCTGCCACCACCATTAATTGAAGTTCCTCTGGTTACTGATAGTAGGACTGAAATACGTGCAGTTGCCAAGAATGCAGTAACTGTGAGCAGCTCCATGAAAAAGAAGAGTCAATGAAGGAAGTCCTCTAACAGAAGAAGAAAATCTAGAACATGCTACCACCTCAATTACTGATTCTGATTCATCTGTAGCAGTCACAGTACTAGAAGCAGACAGTTGTGATTAAGTTGCATGCTTGCAACAAGAGGCTCTTGATGTTTCTCAAAAGCAGTTTGCAAAGTCTCAGCAATCTAAGTTAGAAAAGGAACCTGAATTTATAAAAGACAAAAGTGCTGTTGATGAAAATGAAAAAAAAAAAGATAATTTAAAAGAACCAGTAATAACTGAAGAGAAAGAATTGGATGGAAATCACCCATCTTCATTAGTGAACAAAACCGCAGTTCACAATATACCTGGTTTTGACCACTAAAGTAAACCAATATGCAAGATGATAGTGATCAGGAAGCTTCCATAACCCTCTTATCCCTGTCTATCAGAGGGCAGACAGAATGAAAACCACAATCATAGAAAACTAACCAAACTGACCATATGGACCACAGCCTTGTCTAGCCTAATGGAACTGTGAGCCATGCCGTTTATGGCTTGGGCCACCGAAGTTGGATGGGTCATGGCAGAGAGTTCTGATAAAAAGTGGTCCACTGGAGAAGGGAATGGCAAACCACTTCAGTATTCTTGCCTTGAAAACCCCATGAACAGTATGAAAAGTAATATTACCAGGCACAAATAGGAATTATTTTATAAAATTGATCAAATCATCAGAAAATGAAAGTCACTCATTTGTGTCCAAGTCTTTGCAACCCCATGGACTATACGGTCCATGGAATTCTCCAGGCCAGAATACTGGAGTGGGTAGCTGTTCCCTTCTCCAGGGGAATCTTCCCAACCCAGAGATAGAACCCAGGTCTCCAGAATTGCAGGCAGATTCTTTACCAGCTGAGCCACAAGGGAAAGCCAAGAATACTGGAGTGGGTAGCCTATCCCTTCTCCAGTGGATTTTCCCAACCAGGAATTGAACTGGGGTCTCCTGCATTGTAGGTGGATTCTTTACCAGCTGAACTAGCAGGGAAGCTGGAAATCATCAGAGTTCAATTCAGTTCAGTTCAGTCACTCAGTCGTGTCTAACTCTTTGCCACCCGATGGACTGTAGCAAGTCAGGCTTACTTGTCCATCACCAAATCCTGGAGCTTGCTCAAACTCATGTCCATCAAGTTGGTGATGCCATCCAAGCATCTTATCCTCTGTCATCCCCTTCTCTTTCTGCTTTCAATCTTTCCCAGAATCAGGGTCTTTTCCAATAAGTCAGTTGTTCTTCACATCAGGTGGTCAAAGTATTGGAGTTTCAGCTTTAGCATCAGTCTTTCCAGTGAATATTCAGGACTGATTTCCTAGAAGACCTAAATAATGCAATCAAACTAACCTGAACTAACTGGGATTTATAGAACAATAGCTGCTGCTGCTGCTGCTAAGTCACTTCAGTCGTGTCTGACTCTGTGTGACCCCATAGACGGCAGCCCACCAGGCTCCCCCATCCCTGGGATTCTCTAGGCAAGAATTCTGGAGAGGGTTGCCATTTCCTTCTCCAATGCATGAAAGTGAAAAGTGAAAGTGAAGTTGCTCAGTCGTGTCCGACTCTTAGCGACCCCATGGACTGCAGCCTACCAGGCTCCTCCATCCATGGGATTCTCCAGGCAAGAGTACTGGAGTGGGGTGCCATTGCCTTCTCCGAGGACAACAGCAGAATATTCTTTTTTTTCGAATATTCATGAAACAGTCACTAGTCCACATTCCTGGTCAGAAATCTGCTTCATTTATTTTAAAGCATTGAAATTACACAGAGGTTGTTTTTGAACAAAATGGAGTTAAATTGAAAATCATAATAAAAATATATGGATAATGCCAAGTTTGGAAATAGAGCATTTTTAAAATATATTTTAAATAATTCATGGGTCAAATAAGCTATCATAAAGGAAATTGGAAAATGTTTAACTGAGTAAAAATGACAATAAAATATATTAATACCTGTAAGATAGAATTAAAGTAATGCTTAAAATGAAATTTTGGTGGCTCAGAAGATAAAGAATCTGCCTACAATGCAGGATACCTGGGTTTGATCCCTGGGTGGGGAAGATAACCCTGGAGAAGAGAATGGCAACCCACTCCAGTATTCTTGCCTGGAAAATTCCATGGACAGAGGAGCCTGGTGGGCTACAGTCCATGGGGTTCCAAAGAGTTAGACTTGACTGAGTGACTAATACTTTCACTTTCACTAAAATGAAATTTACATTATTAAATGCTTACATAAAAAAGAGAAAGACCCAAAGCTATTTGTCTAAGTTTTCAAATTAAGAAGCTAAAGAATAAGAGTAAATTAAACCCAAAATAGCAAGAAGGAAGGAAATAATAACAATACGACAGAAATCAATGAAATAGAAAAATGACAAACAATAGAGAACATCATGAAACCAAAATCTGAGTCTTTGAAAAGATTAATAAATTTGGCAAATCTGTACTGATCAAGGCAAAAGAGAAAAAGTATAGATTATCAATATCAAGAATGCAAGATGGTATCACTGCAACTCCTACAGACATTAACAATATAACAAGTTCATGTAATAACCAACTGTAATAATAAATGTTAAACAAATCTAAAGCTACCAAAAGCATCTCAAGATGCTTTAAAATTTTTAAAATCTTTATAGTCCTGTAACTATCAAATAAGATTACTTTATAATTTAAAATGTACCCACATTTAAAATGCAGGCCCAGATGGCTTCATTGCTGTATTCCAACATTTAATTAAGAAAGTATATCAACCAAAAAGCATGTTTCAGAAGGGCTTCCCTGGTGGCTCAGATGGTAAAGAATTTGCCTGAGATGTGGGAGACCCAGGTTCAGTCCTTGGATCGGGAAGATCCCCTAGAGAAGGAAATGGAAACCCACTCCAGTATTCTTGCCTGAGAAATTCCATGGAGAGGAACGTGATGGGCTACAGTCCATGGGGTCGCAAAGAGTCAACATGACTGAGTGACTAACACATTAATTCATAAACATGTTTCAGATAACAGATGAGGAGAAACTACTTCTCAATTTACTTTATGAAGCCAGCATTTATTTCAAACAGATATTTCAAAGAGGAAAAGAGCAAAAGCAACAGATAAGTATTTCTTGTGAACATAGATGAAAAATCCTCAACAAAATTCTAGCACATTGAATTCAGCAATATATAAAAAAGATAGCATATTATGACTATATGTGATTTATTCCAAAAAAAAAAAAAAAAAACACTATGCTGTAGAAATGTGTCCATTTACATAGAAGTACATTGGCAAAGAGACTGGAGGAAAATATCAGGCCGTAAAAAGTATCTCTTAAAGGGGAAAATATATAAATGTGTACAAACAGAAAAGAATCTCAGTGACTTCCATAGGTTTGATGGAACCGTCTGATTCAAGACCGGAACAATGACATTCCATATAAACATAACTATCGGAAAGACGTTGTTAAGCTCAACAATAAGATGTACTAGAAACACAACAAATGTAAAGTTATGAGTGTTGGTTAAAGTCAAAGATGCACTTGGCTCTGGATCCTGAAGCACATATTAACAGCTGAAAGTCTGTTCCTGGGTGGTAAAAGGAGCACAGTTTCATCTAATAAGTATCACTGCTTATCCGACTCTGTGCGACCCCATAGACGGCAGCCCACTAGGCTCCCCTGTCCCTGGGATTCTCCAGGCAAGAATACTAGAGTGGGTTGCCATTTTCTTCTCCAATGCATGAAAGTGAAAAATGAAAGTGAAGTCGCTCAGTTGTGCCCAATTCTTAGCGACCTCATGGACTGCAGCCTCCCAGGCTCCTCCGTCCATGGGATTTTCCAGGCAAGAGTACTGGAGTAGGGTGCCATTGCCTTCTCCAGGAATAAGTATCACAGTACTGCATAATCCGCAGATGGTTGAATCCAAGGATACAGAACTTGGGATAAAGAAAGTTGACTGTAGAATTAAATGTGGGTTTTCCACTGTGTAGGAAATCAGTGCTCCTAACCCCTGAGTTGTTCAGGGTCAACGGTAGTTAGAAATATTGAATATAAAAAATAAATACTGTCACAAAAGAAATAAATGCAAAAGATAGAATCAACTCTAAGTTAACACAAAGAGAATATCAGTTCACTATAATGTGCTGGGAAGCTCATCGAAAACATAGCATAAAGAGACAAAGACCTGAATAATTAAGAGAGGAGATAAGAGACATGAAAGATAGGTTGTCAAGCCTCCAAAGAGGAGAGAGAAAGAGGTAATAGCAGAGAAGCAATATTTGAAAGAATAAGAGCTAAGAATTTTCTATGATTGGAGAAGAAACTGAATCTTCACATTTGAAATTTGAACGTCAAGCAGGATAAATAAAGATAAATCTAACCTTTAGGCAAAATGTGGTAAAACTGTATAACATTAATGATAACTAAAACTATTAAAAGCTACTAAAAAAAAAAACAACAGTCTACAGCAATATTGATTTCCAGAAACAATAGGATAATTTCTTCACACTAATAAAGAAAAATACCATTAATTAAAAATTTTATAAACAGTTAACAATTAGTTAAGTGAAAGCTAAATTAAGACATTTTTAGACACAAAAGTACCAAAAGAAACTACCTCATCAACCTCAAGAACTATTAAAAGATATGTTTCATCAAGAAGAAAAGCAAACCCATAGAAAGGTCATTGACAAACACAAAACTTATAAAATATGCCAATAAACTTAATTAATTAATAACCTTTATTTTAAAATTGTATTTTGCTTATTTTAGAAGGTAAAAATAAAACTTCACACAACACAAACAAGGATATATTCCTCACAATATATGAGGAATACGCAGTGGATAAACTTAAGGCATGCTTAGTTCTGAGTCTTGTCTACTACGAAAAAGTAGACATATAAGGCATTGATAAACTCTGGACTGTCAGAAAAAATTTACAGATGTGTTTGAATGGCAAGTTGTAATTCTATGCAACAAAGTTTTTTCTTCTTGTGAGGTTTCCGTGCCTTTAAAATAATAATACTTCTCTGAATTACTGACATTAGGCTTGGTCATTGGACTTCTTTGACCATTGCAATGTATTTGGTAATAAGATACATTACTTCCAGAACCTTTCAGAACCACTGAAAGGAACTTTCAGAACCATTGTGTACTCCATGACTTTTTTTCCCTCTGCTTTTTTTTTTTTCCCCTCTGCTTTCAAACTGGCATTGCCAGATAAATTGCAGCCTAGCCCATTAAATTTGATTTTCAGAAAAAATAACCTACAAGTTTTAGTATATGTCCCATACAATATTTATTACATGCTTACACTAAAAAATTACTCACTGCTATTTGAAATTCAAATTTAACTGACATAAATATCCTTGTCTAAAATTAACTCAAATGTATCACAGAATTAATGTAAAACACAAACTGTAAAATTCCTTGAAGATAACATTGAAGAAAATCTAGACAACCTTGGGTGTGGTAGTGACTTTTAAAATGCAAGATCAAGGACCTGATTTGTGAAAGAAATAATTAATAAGTAGGATTTCATCAAAACTTAAAACTTGTGCTCTGAAAAAAACAAACAAACAGTGTCAAGAGACTACCAAGACAAGACACACACTGGGAGAAAACATTTGTAACAGACATTTCTGATAAAGGACTGTTACCCAAAATATACATAGAACTCTTACCAACAAACAACCTGATTTTAAAGTGAATCAAAAACCTTAACAAGCATCTAACCAAAGAAGATACCTAAATGACAACTAAACATATGAAAAGATGCTCTACATAATATGACCTTCAGTTCAATTCAGTTCAGTCGCTCAGTTGTGTCCAACTCTTTGCGACCCCATGAATCGCAGCACGCCAGGCCTCCCTGTCCATTACCAAATCCCGGAGTTTACCCAAACTCATGTCCACCGAGTCAGTGATGCCATCCAGCCATCTCATCCTCTGTCTCCCCTTCTCCTCCTGCCCCCAATCCCTCCCAGCATCAGAGTCTTCCAATGAGTCAACTCTTCACATGAGGTGGCCAAAGTACTGGAGTTTCAGCTTCAGCATCATTCCTTCAAAAGAAATCCCAAAGCTGATCTCCTTCAGAATGGATTGGTTGGATCTCCTTGCAGTCCAAGGGACTCTCAAGAGTCTTCTCCAACACCACAGTTCAAAAGCATCAATTCTTCAGTGCTCAGCCTTCTTCACAGTCCAACTCTCACATCCATACATGACCACTGGAAAAACCATAGCCTTGATTAGAAGGACCTTTGTTGGCAAAGTAATGTCTCTACTTTTCAATATGCTATCTAGGTTGGTCATAACTTTTCTTCCAAGGAGTAAGCGTCTTTTAATTTCATGGCTGCAATCACCATCTGCAGTGATTTTGGAGCCCCCCAAAATAAAGTCTGATACTGTTTCCACTGTTTCCCCATCTATTTCCCATGACATGATGGGACCAGATGCCATGATCTTCGTTTTCTGAATGTTCAGCTTTAAGCCAACTTTTTCACTCTCCTCTTTCACTTTCATCAAGAGGCTTTTTAGCTCCTCTTCACTTTCTGCCATAAGCGTGGTGTCATCTGCATATCTGAGGTTATTGATATTTCTCCAGGTAATCTTGATTCCAGCTTGTGTTTCTTCCAGCCCAGCGTTTCTCATGATGTACTCTGCATAGAAGTTAAATAAGCAGGGTGACAACATACAGCCTTGACGTACTCCTTTTCCTATTTGGAACCAGTCTGTTGTTCCATGTCCTGTTCTAACTGTTGCTTCCTGACCTGCATATACGTTTCTCAAGAGGCAGCTTAGGTGGTCTGGTATTCCCATCTCTTTCAGAATTGTCCACAGTTTATTGTGATCCACACAGTCAAAGGCTTTGGCATAGTCAATAAAGCATGTGACATTAGGGAAATGCAAATCAAAACAAGGAGATATCACTACATATCTATTGGAATGGCCAACATCCAGAACACTGACAACACCAGATGCTGACGAGGCTATGGACAACAGGAATTTCTATACATATAGCTGATGCACATTATCATACAGCAGACACTAACAGAACATTGTGAAGCAATTGTACTCCAATTAAAAAATTTTTGAAAAAAACTTGGCCAAGATTAAAGTGAGGGAGAGGAATGAATAGGCAAGCAAGAGATTTTTAAGGTCGTGAAAATGCTCTGTATGATAATGAATATCATGAATGTATTTTATTATACGTTTGTCCAAACCCATAGAGTGTACAGCACCAAGAGTAAATCTGAAGGTAAATGATAGACTTTAAGTGATTATGATGCATCAATATAGGCTCATCAGGTATAACAAATGGAACACTCTGGAGTATATGGGAAATCTCTGTCTGTCAATAGGGAGTCATCTGCATATCTGAGGTTGTTGATATTTCTCCCAGCAATCTTGATTTCAGCTTGTGTGTCTTCCAGCCCAGCATTTCTCATGATGTACTCTGCATAGAAGTTAAATAAGCAGGGTGACAATATACAGCCTTGACGTACTCTTTTTCACTCAATTTTGCTGTGAATCTAAAACTGTTCTAAAAATATTCTTTTTTTAAAAAAAAAAAAGCATGTACTGATTATAGATACATTCAGTTCAGTTCATTTCAGTCACTCAGTTGTGTCCAACTCTTTGGGACCCCACGAATCACAGCACACCAGGCCTCCCTGTCCATCACCAAATCCCGGAGTTCACTCAGACTCACATCCATTGAGTCGGTGATGCCATCCAGCCATCTCATCCTCTGTCGTCCCCTTTTCCTCATGCCCCCAATCCCTCCCAGCATCAGAGTCTTTCCTAATGAGTCAACTCTTTGCATGAGGTGGCCAAAGTACTTGAGTTTCAGCTTTAGTATTATTCCTTCCAAAGAACACCCAGGACTGATCTCCTTTAGAAAGGACTGGTTGGATCTCCTTGCAGTCCAAGGGACTCTCAAGAGTCTTCTCCAACACCACAGTTCAAAAGCATCAATTCTTCGGCACTCAGCTTTCTTCACAGTCCAACTCTCACATCCATACATGACCACTGGAAAAACCATAGCCTTGACTAGACAGACCTTTGTGGCAAAGTAATGTCTCTGCTTTTCAATATGCGATCTAGGTTGGTCATAACTTTCCTTCCAAGGAGTAAGTGTCTTTTAATTTCATGGCTGCAGTCACCATCTGCAATGATTATAGATACTTGCAAAGTTATACCCACAAATGGTTTCTATCCAGCATGTTATTTAAAATGCTTACAAATCAATAAGAAAAATAATCAATGCAATGAAGTATGTTCAAATGACCTGGCAATTTATAGGAAAGAAAACTTGAATAATAATAAATGTATGAAAATGTGCTCAACCTCATTAACATTTGTGGAATGCAAATTATAACAAAAATGAGATATAGTTTCACATCCCTCACATTCATGAACATTCAAAATTATGGCAATGCCAAGTGTTGATGAGAGCATGGAACAATGGTAATATTCATGCCTGTTGGTGGGAGAGTAAATTGGTACCACTGCTTGAGAAACATATTTTGGCATCATCTCAGAGAAGGCAATGGCACCCCACTCCGGTACTCTTGCCTGGAAAATCCCATGGACGGAGGAATCTGGTAGGCTGCAGTCCATGGGGTCGCACAGAGTCGGAGACGACTGAGTGACTTCACTTTCACTTTCCACTTTCATGCATTGGAGAAGGAAATGGCAACCCACTCCAGTGTTCTTGCCTGGAGAATCCCAGGGATGGGGGAGCCTAATGGACTGCCATCTATGGGGTCTCACAGAGTCGGACACGACTGAAGCGACTTAACAGCAGCAGCAGGGAACACAGAAGATATCTGTGCTCTCCAACACAACATTCTAGAGAAATTTTAACACATGAGTGCAAGAAAACATGTGCAAGAATACTTATTGCAGCTTTTACATGGGAGTAAAAACTTGGAAATAGTTTAAATATCTATCAGAAGGATGGGTAAACTGTGATACATTTACATAATGAAATATCATTCAGCACTTTAAATGAAGCTGAGAGAGTAGCACATATATATATATATATGTAAAATATCAATTACAGAATGATATAGACAGCATAAAGCCATCTACATAAAATTTTAAATTGTGCAAAATTTGCAACTTACAGCTTAGAGATGGATACATAGATAGCAAAAGTATTAAATTCAGCATGAGAATTAAGGAGAGTGGTCATCTTTCAGAAGAGAAAGAAGCTAATAGAATAGGGGATAGGTACCCAGGGAATTCCATTTGTATCTGTCAATGTAATTCTTTATTTCTCTAAAAGGAAAAAGCCTATATGCTTCTTTGTATTTGAAATATTTCACAATGACTTAAAAATTCAGAAGGAAAAGTAAAATCAAGGAGTTGACAGTACTTCTTTATGAGTATATGAATTTATCTTATTGTTGTTTTAGGATTTCTCTTTTTCATTGTTGTTCAAAGAAGCAAATTCTTTTTTTTCCTGAATATTAAATAATTAGGCTTTTCTCCGACCTGAATATTTTGGATGTGTATATGAATATATATATGTGTGTGTGTGTGTGTGTGTGTATCTCTATATATACACACATACATGTATGTGTGTGTGTGATATAACATATGTATATATGTGTGTATGTGTGATACTACACATATTTTTTAATAGTAACAATGACAACACAGTTGGAGACTTTTTTTTTCTCCATCAGTTTTCTGGAATGCTTGATGGAAAAGGATTTTTCTGGACCATGTAGATGGTAACCTCACAAAGGTCGTGGCATGTGCGGAATGGCCTCACCCATGGTGGTTTCCAGGGTTTGGATGAGAACCAGTTTCTGGCTATTTCACCATCTCAGGAGAGGTGAGAGATGTTGCTCTGAGACACCCAGTCAGCACTGCTTCTACCTGAGAGGCCCTGCCCAACCTTGAAATCATTTCTGAAACTAATGAGATCAGCAGCTTTTCACGAAACCATGAGTCATCTCTATCGGTGAAGATTTCCAGGGGCCTGAGGAGAGCCTTCAAGTGCTGGCTTCACCAGGTGTGCTAGGATCACCAACCCTTCCCCAACACCTAGTGCCACATCCGGCCCATTGCCCACAGTCATGAGGTCACAACAGACAAAGAAAATTTCTTGGGTTTCAGGTGAAGACTGTAAAAGTAATGCAATCCCAATGAAAATTCCAGTCAGATTGTTTTTCAGGAACTTTATCATTTAGCACTTACATTAGCTCACGACTAATTAAGACATTACTAATTTTAAGACACATTAGAAGACCAGTAATAGAAACTGTATGGTATTCAACAGAAACAGACAAATCAGTCAGTGGAAGAGAAGAAAGTAGTGCCACATAAAGACAGATAGATAGATAGTCTGAAAGATTTACTGAGGCACTTCCTTAATAAATAACATTGAGAAACTAGAAAATTGACTATTATAGGAAAAAATACTGAAGCTAGATTACTAACCCCATTAATAAGGGTAGATTTTAACAGATAAAAACCTCAGATCTGCAGATGACACCACCCTTATGGCAGAAAGTGAAGAAGAACTAAAGAGCCTCTTGATGAAAGTGAAAGAAGAGAGTGAAAAAGTTGGCTTAAAACTCAACATTCAGAAAACTAAGATTATGGCAACTGGTCCCATCACTTCATGGGAAATAGGTGGGGAAACAGTGGAAACAGTGGCTGACTTTATTTTTGGGGGCTCCCAAATCACTGCAAATGGTGACTGCAGCCATGAAATTAAAAGACACTTGGTCCTTGGAAGAAAAGCTATGACAAACCTAAACAGCATATTAAAAAGCAGAGACATTACTTTGCCAACAAAGGTCCATCTAGTCAAAGCTATGGTTTTTCCAGGAGTCATGTATGGATGTGAGAGTTGGACTATAAAGAAAGCTGAGTGCCAAAGAATTGATGCTTTTGAACTGTGGTGTTGGAGAAGACTCTTGAGAGTCCCTTGGACTGCAAGGAAATCCAACCAGTCCAGCCTAAAGGAAATCAGTCCTGAACATTCATTGGAAGGACTGATGCTGAAGCTGAAACTCCCAATACTTTGGCCACCTTATGCAAAGAACTGACTCATTGGAAAAGACCCTGATGCTGGGAAAGATTGAAAGCAGGAGAAGGGGACGAGAGAGGATGAGATGGTTGGATGGCATCACCGACTCAATGGACATGAGTTTGAGTAAACTCCGGGAGTTGGTGATGGACAGGGAGGCCTGGAGTGCTGCAGTCCATGGGGTCACAAAGAGTCAAACACGACTGAGTGATGAACTGAACTGAAAAACCTAAATGTGACACTAAAACTATAAAATTAATAGACTAAACTATAGAATATGCAGAGAATTTAAAACACTATTATACCTATGCTACCCACTCCAGTATTCTTGGGCTTCCCTTGTGGCTCCACTGGTAAAGAATCAGCCTGAAATGTGGGAGACCTGGGTTCAGTCCCTGGATTGGGAATACCCCGTGGAGCAGGGAAAGGATACCCACTCCAGTATTCTGACCTGGAGAATTCTATGAACTGTATAGTCCATTGGGTCACAAAGAGTCCCACACGACTGAGTGACTTTCACTTTCACTTCACTTTCATACCTAATGTAAAAAATAATTGAATGAGGTATATAATCAAACATAATTTACATAAAACAGAAGTAATACACATAGTGTTAGTCACTCAGTTGTGTCTGACTACGATCCCATAGACGGTAGCCTCTGTCCATGGACTTCTCAAGGATACTAAAGTGAGTTGCCATCTCCTCCAGGGGATCTTCCCAACCTAAGGATTGAACCCAGGTGTTCCACACTGTGGGCAGATTCTTCACCGTTTGAGACACCAGGGAAGCTTTACTATATAATTAAACATGATTTACATAAAATTGAAATAGTACACATACAATATATATTTGAAGAACACGTATTTTTAAAAAAACGTGAATGTGAAACACCACAAAAAACACATAGAATAGAATGGTTGTTCATGGAAATGGGTATGAAAAAAAAAGACAATAAATAAGTAAGTCAAGTAAAAAAGAAACCCTTGAGGGGCCACTAAAAATTATGTCCCATAAACTGAAGAGTGTGATTAACTCTGCAACTGAAGATACACTTGCCCTGTAAATGCTCATAGTCTCATATGGAAAAAGATACTACAAACATTAAAGAAATTGCATATGTATTAATGAATTCACGTGCCATCTGGCAAAGAAGAGATACTCATTATACAGATGCTCCTATTTAAGCCAGGCAGATCGTAATAAAAGCCATCACATGGGATGTATTACAGCATAATACAGAGTGTAAGTAAGTAAGTAAGTTTTAGTCGTTCAGTCATGCCTGACTCTTTGCAACCCCACGGACTGTAGCCCACCAGGCTCCTCTGTCCATGAGATTTTCCAGGCAAGGATATGGAAGTGGGCTGCCATTTCCTTCTCCAGGGGATCTTCCCAACCCAGGGATAAAACCTGGGTCTCCTGCACTGCAGGCAGATTCTTTACTGGCTGAGTGACTAACATCTTTTTTTTTTTTTTTTATGGACAAAAGATCCTAGGTGTCTTCTTCTCGAAGTATATTAATGGAACTGTTTATTCAATAAAAATCTAAGCACAAATTACCTGAGGCAATACATCACAGATGCATGTGTGGGAATTGATGGAAATGCATTAGGGTATTGCCATGTTCATCAGCACTTTGGATAATAAGTGACAGAAATGTGAGCCTATCTATCTTTTGCAGTATCGATAAATGGTATATTACTTACATTTATCTAAGTTTTTAGATTTTATGATTTTGTAGAAGAAAAAAGCACAACAAAGAAAATGAACCTTTCCTTTATGCTCTTTTCTCTCCCATCTCTAGAATTTCTCCCCCATCATCTTCTAATACTTTTCCTACTTTAATTAAATAAGAATAATCTTAAAGATTTGCTGGGCTTCCTTGGAAGCTCAGACACTAAAAAATCTGCCGGGAGTACAGGAGACCCAGGTTCAAACTCTTGAGCGGGAAGATCCCCTAGAGAAGAGAATGGCTGCCCACTTAAGTATTCTTGCCCAGAGAATTCCTTGGACAGAGGAGCTTGGTGGGCTATAACCTGTGGGGTCACAAAGAGCTGGACACAACTGGGTGATTTTCACTTCACTCACTTCATTCACAATCCTAAAGGAAATCAACCCTGAATATTCATTGGAAGGCTGTTGCTGAAGTTGAAGCTCTGATAATTTGGACACATACTGTGAAGAGCTGAATCATTGGGAAAGACCTTGATGATAGGGAAGATTCAAGGCAAAAGGAGAGGGAGACAGCAGAGGATGAGATGGTTACATAGCATCATCAACTCAACGACATGAATGTGAGCAAACTCTAGGAGATAGAGAAGGACAGAGGAGCCTGGCATGCTGCAGTCCATGGGTTTGAAAAGAGTTAGACATGACTTAGTGACTAAACAATAACAACCTTATTTAAACGGTAAAAAGGTTGAAATAACTAAAACACCCCCAAAATAGGAGAATAGCTAAGCCAATATGGTTCCCGTTTGAAAGACTATTATAGACTCATGAAAATTATATTAAAGTAGAAGAGGAAGAATGAGCACTAAGGAGGGGTTGATGCATTGTGGCTGGAAACACAAGTCCATGAACAGAGCTCAGTTTCTCCCCATAAGTTGTTCTGGCTGGAACCTCTGGTGATTTGTCTCATCTGCATTGCAAGCATTATTTAACAAATTCCACACTTCTACCAATTCTTTAGGAATTCAGAATGGTTTTTGCTGACAGTGGGAGGTCATGCAGGAAAAAATATTTTTTCAAAACTGATTGGGTGGACGAGGGCATAGAGATTTGTAGAGGCATCATAAGTAATTCTGGCATAGCACTACTTAATTTCATCTGTGTTAATTGAGTGTAAGGTACTCCATTATTTTATGTATCATTAAGTAAGAAAAACACTGTCAATTTAGCTATGACATAATAGAGTCCTAAAAAAAACAATACAGCAGTCTGGAAAGCTGGGGTGTATGTCCCAACCCTTCTACTTCTAGCTATGCATCTGTGAACACATGAACTAACCTCTCTAAGCCTCAGTGTCAGCATTTGTAATAAGAAAACAGTAATAGGATCCACTGAGAATTCTGTGTAGAGATTAAACGAGAAGAAAACACAGTGTTTAGCATGGTGTCTAGAACATAATGAAACAATGGAATGGTTACAAATTGAGAAAGGAGTACATCAAGGCTGTATATTGTCACCCAGCTTATTTAACTTATACGCAGAGTACATCATGAGAAATGCTGGGCTGGATGAAGCACAAGCTGGAATCAAGATTGCTGGGAGAAATATCAATAACCTCAGACATGCAGAAGACACCACCCTTATGTAAAAAAGCAAAGAGGAACTAAAAGAGGAAGTGAAAGAAGAGAGTGAAAAAGCTGACTTCAAACTCAACATTCAGAAAACTAAGATCATGGCATCTGGTCCCATCACTTCATGGCAAATAGATGGGGAAACAATGGAAATAGTGACAGACTTTACTTTCTTGGGCTCCAAAATCACTATAGATGGTGGCTGCAGCCATGAAATTGTTGCTTGCTCCTTGGAAGACAAGCTATGACAAACCTAGACAGCATAAAAAGCAGAGATATTACTTCGTCAACAAAGGTCCGTCTATTGGTCAAGGCTATGGTTTTTCCAGTAGTCATGTATGGATGTGAGAGTCGGACTATAAAGAAAGCTGAGTGCCAAAGAATTGATGCTTTTGAACTGTGGTGTTAGAGAAGACTCTTGAGAGTCCCTTGGACAGCAAGGAGATCCAACCAGTCAATCCTAAAGGAAGTCAGTCCTGAATATTCATTGGAAGGACTGATGCTGAAGCTGAAGCTCCAGTACTTTGGTCACCTCATGCAAAGAACTGACTCATTTGAAAAGACCCTGTTGCTGGGAAAGATTGAAGGCAGGAGGAGAAGGGGACAACAGAGGATGAGATGGTTGGATCGCATCACCAACTCAATGGACATGAATTTGAGCAAGTTCTGGGAGTTGGTGAAGGACAGGAAAACCTAGGGTGCTGCAGTTCATGGGGTTGCAAAGAGTAGGACACGACAAGCAACTGAACTGAAATGAACTAGTACATACAGGCCATTGATGCTTAAAATATATTAGAAATTTTAGGATGAATGGAAAGTTTGTAAGAATTTAGAATGTGCTCCCAGAGTTAGCATGCTCAGTCATGTCTGATTCTTTGTGACGCCATGGACTATAGCCAGCCAGGCTCTTCTGTCCATGGAATTCTTCAGCAAGAATACTGGAATAGGTTGCCTTCTCCAGAGGATCTTCCTGACCCAGGGATCGAACTCGGATCTCCTGCATTGCTGGCAAATTCTTTACAATCTGAGCCACCAGGGAATCCCCAAAAGTTGGTAATAATATAGTATGTGTTCATGGTAAGATGTAATGAAAAAGCAAGAGATAACATTACTATAATCTCAACCATATTTTTTTTAAGTAATGTATAGGAAAAATACTGCAAAGAAATATGTCAAAATTTTCACAGATGTGTTAACATATATAATACACATTTGGAAGGTAAAACTATGGATTGTTTTTTCTTTTTTTTTCTTTTTGTATTTTCCTGGCTTCCTAACTTCTCTATAAAATTAATGTTAATGGGAAAAAGGTATTTGACTACTTTTATGATTTATTCCTAGGTGCTTTTTTCATACTTGGGTACCACCATTGAATGAGGAAACAAATGTACCCTCAATGTGGCTACAAAGCATCAGTCCTACCACTTCTTATTCTAGCCTGAGGACATTGCTAATTAAACAAAGCCTTCTGTGATTCTCACCCTGAATTCTAGTAATACCTGATGTTTACAATCTTTAAAACAATAGTCCAGCTCTTTCCTTCTAATCAAAATAGTTTGAAATAGCACAAACTGGTAAAGCTTATCTTTGGTCTCATGCATTATTCGTCCCCAGGATATTTATGCATTAACTATTAACATATTTGATCACTATATCAAAACTTCAGGCTAAAGACAAAAATGAAAAAAATCAAGGTGGAATTTTAGGAGGCCAATTTTTGGGAAAGGAGATTTGGAAAGAAGTTCCTTTCAACTGCAACACCTTCATTTTCTTTTACCAAAAGACCATAGGTTTACCAGCAGAGTTTCATGTCTGTAAACCTCTGGCAGGATGTCAGATTTTCCTAAGCAGTCCTACTATTGAATGTTCTACCACTTGTGCTGGTCAGGCATTGTACTCCAACCTTGGTTTTACCTCTAAGATCCTGTCAACTCATCCCTTTTTATATTCCAGGCACCTGGCTCTTGGCAGATGTTAAATCAATTGGTTGCCCAGTGATCAATTTCTTCCAGCAAAAAGATAGACCTCTTCCCTCCCTAGCAAAGCCATAAATTTCCCCTCACTCTCAGACTTTGTGCCTCACCTCTTCAGACCTCTTCTACCAGGATGGCACAGCCCACTCTGCCTGATGCGTGAACTAGACTAGTCCTCCCAGACGTGTCCTGGAGCCAGTTTCCCAGCAGATGAGAACAGGTGGTCAGGGCCATGCCATGCCCACGCTGTGGAAAGCCACTGGAAATGACTGGTATGTGAGTCATATAGCTGTGTCACTGTTTGTTCACAGGGACCAAAGCTACATTTGTTCCAAGCCTGTAGATTCAGAGAAGAAAAAAAATCTCAGGAAAAAACCAGAGGCTCAGATTATTCCAAATTACCTGCAAAAGGCAGAGTGATAGGCGGCCTGCAGGTGGAGATAAGACAGCTCTTGAAATTCTACTGAAAGGCTGCAGGCACCTGTCCCCAGGTGTCTTGGGTAGCTGGCAGACAGATGTTTCCCTATGAAAAGACTGAAGCAGAGATATTGTCTTTGGTGTGCCCAGAGAGGGGGTTCTTGGATGGCCTTTGGAATTGTTGGTTGGTATGGCAGAGAAAACTTGTGACTTGGTTTCAGAAAGCCTGCATTCAAGTTCTGCTTCTCTCGCCTAATGATGGTATGATCTTGGGTGAGTCTCTTAGTTTCCCTGAGTGTCAGTTTTGTCATCTGCAAGCTGGTGGCAGTAATTCCAGGGTGCTGAGATAATTCAGAGAGTTTCCATGAATCTCCTGGTGTATAGGAAGTGCTCAGTGAAGGTTTCATTCCTTATCCATTCTCTTTCCAGTGTATTCAAGTGTGGAAAGGCTAGGAGAGATTCTGTGATTTGCCAAAGGTCTCCCACATCAATGGTGAATGAATGACAGACCTCTATTTTCTGTCTGGAAAGTGGGAGAACTGGGACTCGAGTCTAGTTAGTTGCCTGTTTTAAAATCGAGGAATTTCCCTGGTGGTCTAGTGGTTGAAACTCTGTGTTTCTAATGCAGGGGGTTTGGGTTTGATCCCTGGTTGGGGAACTACAATCCCAGATGCCACGCAATGTGGAAAATAATTAAAGTAAAAGAAAATTACTTACAAAAATAAAATCAAATGCATTTTTCTGAAAATTCTTTTTGCTCTTGCCAATCAATGCCAACTGATGGAGGCCTAGTCAGAACCGAAGTTGAGGAGGGGGAACACACATTCTTAGGGCCGAGAGGGGAAAAAAATCTGACAGGCAGAGCTCACTGAAAAAGCCCTTAGTTCTGTGCTTCTGTCATCCTTGGCAGCCAGTGAACCAGGCAGAGGCAGCACATGGGAGCGTCCAGTCCAGCATCGTCACATGTGGCTGCTCCCTGCAGTCACCTGGCACTGCTGACCCAGGACCCTCTCACTGTAACAGCAACAACCATACAATGACAGCTCCCACTTACTCACTACTTCCCGTGGAGCCAGTCACAGGCCAAACATGTCCCTTCTCAAGGCTGTTGTGAAGATGCAATAAGGTACTGTCTACAACACTGGCCAGAGCAAGTGGTCTATAGTAAGTGTTCAATTAATGGTAGCTTTGGGCACTTTATATACAAGCCCCTTTCATCTTTCCAATGACTTTATAAATTGCTTATTATCAAAGTCTCTGGGCTTTCCTGGTGGCTCAGACAGTAAAGAATCTGCTTGCAATGTGGGAGATTCAGGTATGATCCCTGGGGAAGATCCCCTGGAGAAGGGAATGGCAATCCACTCCTGCATTCTTGCCTGGAAAATTCCATGGACAGAGGAGCCTTGTGGGCTACAGTCTATGGGATTGCAATGAGTCAGACATGACTGAGTGACTAACGCTACCATTGAGGATATTTAGGCTTAGTGGATAAAGGAACTAGGTCACAGACAAAAAGCTGACCATCAGTAGAAATCAGGATTTAAAGTCGATATATCTGAGTCCAAAGCCTGTGCTTTGAACCATTAGGACATAGTCGCTCATAGGTCAGCTAGTGAAAGTTGTGAGTCACGGGATAGTCTCAGTGTAATGTTGTCAGAGTTCCCTCTTTCCCAGGGGAAATTGTGCTGAGCCCTAAACAGCACAGCAGGAGGGCAGCAAATGCCTGGCCAGCTGGCTCCCTCCTCTGCATTGCAGGAGCCTCTCTGAGACTAAAGACTGGTGGCTCAGAAGGAGAGAACTGAACTGGGTTTTTATAGGAGAAACCTTAGAGGTTTCCTGATCTCAAGGTCAGTAGACTGGTTTGTCTGTTCCAGTTTGATTTGGTTTGATTTTGCTTTGGAACACTTTGCTCAAATGAAATTTTATAGGAAAGTCTGAAGAGTGAAGTCAACAAAAGTGAAACCACTCTGTTGAAAATGAATGGAAGGGCCAGAGCCTCACCTCCTCCAAGTAACTCTGACATATGCACCTCTTAATGTAAGAAAGGAGGCCATGCATCTGGGGACAAAGGACCATGCCCTCTGCACGTGGATGGAGACAATATGGGTAGTGCAGTGTACATGGGGCTTTGAAATCAGATAGACCTAGGTTCTCATCACATCTCTCTTCTTTAACCTATGTCTGATTTAAGCAAGGGAAATCATCCTTCTGAGCATGTTTTGTCCCATGGAAAATGGAGCCCTGATCCCAATCTGAGAAGGTTGTTGAGAGAAAATGGAATAATCGGTGAAAATGGCCTCAAACAGTAAAAGACACAGAAAAGAAAGGAAACAACTGTTAGCTCTTAGATCACCAATCTGAGGTTTTGCTTCTTTTATTTTTCATGAAAGGAAGAAGACATTTTTATGGGTTAAAATGAATAAAGAAAATATACCTTTAAAAAAGCATATATAATCACAAAACCTGAAAAAAAAAATGCACATCCTGAGACTCCCCTAGTGGTCCAGTGGCCAAGACTTCCCAACACAGGGCACCCAGGTTCGATTCTTTGTCAGGAAACTAGATTCTGGGTGTTGCACCAAGAGATCTGCATGCTACAGCTGAGAGATCCAGAACGCCTCAACTAAAAACCCGGCATGCCTCAACTAAAAACCCGGCATGCCTCAACGGAGATCGAAGACCCAGTGTCCCACCTCTAAGACCCAGTGCAGCCGAATAAAGAAATAAATAATATGTTTAAAACCCACATCCTTGCCTTCATTCAACACTTCCCACGTGCCCAGAACTGTGTGGTACCAAGATGGAACAAGGAATATGACTCGCGTCTGCCCCAGATCTTACAGTCCAGTGTGAGTACAGCTACACACACACACACACACACAGAGGAAAAATTTCCAAACTCGTCCCAGTGTGGCAGATGATGACAGTGCAGCAGCTTGAAGTCCTGAATCCTGGGAATCCCTCCTCTGGTTCTTGTCAGAGCAGGAAAAACACCAAAGCAGTGAACCAGACCATCACCCTCCCAACTTAGATATGGTAGAATTCCAAGACTTTATGTACCAGAACAAAGGCATTTTTCTACTATTTTTTGTCCAGTGAGACCAGAGAGGTAAATATAGATAAAATATAGTGACCATGCAACTCTTCGTTGCATTTGTTGAGTGCTCACTCTATGCAACGTGCAGACACTACATGGATTATCTTTGGGCTCCAAACTACTTGAAAGCAAAGAGTTTTGTGTTCCCAGAGACAGAGCAAAGGACTAGACTTTTCAGCTCTTTCCCGACTGAAATAATTTTTTTTGTCCCCGAAGAATTCCTTTCAGTATTTGTCTTGGTGTAGCCAAAAATAACTAAAATTATAAAAATAATATAAAATAATTCCATCTATATAACCTATCTATTCTTTTTTTTTTTTTTTTACTGAATAGCTCATCCATTAATAAAGCTTATATGTAAGGTTTTACAGTGAGAAATCACGCTTTCAACAAGATCCTCCAACCTCCCAAGTCCCAGCCCTTAATTCATCTATCTTTTTATTAGTCTAGAAGCCTGGAATGACATCCACCAAATGTGTACATGATTATTTGGAGTGGTAGGATTTGAGTTGGGTTTTTTTTTTCTCCATGTTTTTCCATACTTCTTTTTACAAATAGTGATCAGATATAATTTAAATCCCACTGTTCTGTGAAGACTTTGCTGACTGTGAGGACCAGAAATTACTTCTTTCTTCTCCATCATCCATATCGCTTACTCTGCAGCACGCGCACATCATATACATACTCTCTGAGACCAATGCTATTTGTAGACATGCAATGCATTCCTGCTGTAGCAGCTCCCTGGAAGTCCAATCTGTGGTTCCACCATTAGCACTGAGTTCAGTTCAGTTTAGTCACTCAGTTGTGTCCAACTCTGTGACCCCATGAACCGCAGCACACCAGGTCTCCCTATCCATCACCAACTCCTGGAGTTTACCCAAACTCATGTTCATTGAGTCAGTGATTCCATCTAACCACCTCATCCTCTGTCATCCCCTTCTCCTCCTGCCCCCAATCCCTCCCAGCATCAGGGTCTTCTCAAATGAGTCAGCTCTTCACATCAGGTGGCCAAAATATTGGAGTTTCAGCTTCAACATCAGTCCTTCCAATAAACACCCAGGACTGGTTTCCTTCAGGATGGACTGGTCGGATCTCCTTGCAGTCCAAGGCACTCTCAAGAGTCTTCTCCAACACCACAGTTCAAAAGCATCAATTCTTCAGCACTCTGCTTTCTTCACAGTCCAACTCTCACATCCATACAGGACCACTGGAAAAACCATAGCCTTGACTAGACGGACCTTTGTTGACAAGGTAATGTTTCTGCTTTTTAATAAGCTGTCTAGGTTGGTCATAACTTTCCTTCCAAGGAGTAAGCGTCTTTTAATTTCATGGCTGCAGTCACCATCTGCAGTGATTTTGGAGCCCCCAAAAATAAAGTCTGACACTGTTTCCACTGTTTCCCCATCTATTTGCATGAAGTGATGGGACCAGATGCCATGATCTTCGTTTTCTGAATGTTGAGCTTTAAGCCAACTTTTTCACTCTCTTTCAGTTTCATCAAGAGGCTCTTTAGTTTTTCTTCACTTTCTGCCATAAAAGTGGTGTCATCTGCATATCTGAGGTTACTGATATTTCTCCTGGCAATCTTGATTCCAGCCTGGCATTTCTCATGATGTACTCTGCATAGAAGTTAAATAAGCAGGGTGACAACATACAGCCTTGATGTACTCCTTTCCCAATTTGGAACCAGTCTGTTGCTCCATGTCCTGTTCTAACTGTTGCTTCCTGACCTGCATACAGGTTTCTCAAGAGGCAGGTCAGGTGGTCTGGTATTCCCATCTCTTTGAGAATTTTCTACTGTAAGCATTACAAGGACCAATCAACCTCAAGAAAAGATGATATCTATCATGAGTTTTGAGTTTCAAATTACACTCAGTGCCCCAGGAAGCTGTTTATATTTGCATTTTTGGCAAAATTTGACCTCCTGTTTCTAAGAAAGCCTACTCAACAAAAGAAGGGACTTTGCTCAGCTGTTTAAATTTTAGGATGTTCTTCCTCTAGCAGCTTAAGGGTTCATGCAATAGAAATGTCATTGCTTGGGAGCTGCCTTCAAGTCCCAATTCTGCTACCTGGGCAAATTGTGTAATCATACTAAGTCTCCATTTCCTCCTCCCAAGGGAAAGATGGTAACAATGCTATTTACCTACTTCATAGAGTTAAATGAGATCATATAAGTAAAGTGCATGGTACTCTCCCTATCAGAGTAAGCACTCCATAAATATTAGCCCTCACCGTTACCCTTGAGTCATATTCCCAGGAGCTGCTTTCCCAGGTGGAGATATACTTCTTAGATCCTGAAGGGCAGCTTTCCCTGGAGTTGACCACATATGTCCAAGGATCCAGGCTCTGCGGCTTTTGTCTCGACTCCCCTCCCACTTTCACAACCTTACAAAATCATCAAAGATAATTTCACATTTACCTTAGTTCACCAATGCTTTCCAGGGCAGAATCATAAATATTTAAATATATTTCAGACTACATTCAAACTTACTTTCATAAATTCTTGAAACTTTCTATCTGGGACAACCTCAGACATGATCTAGTCCAACTTGTTGACTTACGAATGAAGAAACCAAAGCAAGAGCTTTGAAGAAACTTGCCTAAAGGCCCATGGCTAGTTAGTAATGGAGCCATGCCTGGAACCCAGGTCCCATCTTCCTGCAAGTCCCTATTATGGATTGCTTTGCCATGTAATATGCTGGTTAATTGGCTGTCTCCCCCAGAAAGTATAAGCACCAGCTTAGAACACCTGCTTGTTCATGAGAAAGCTGAGGTTTAGAGGTTAAGTCATCGGTCACCGAGGTCACCCAGCTGGTCAGCGAAGGTATGAGATTTGGAACTTGGATTGTTCCCGTTCAGAAGCCTGTATTTTTTATTCTACTAGCCTGTTTTCTAGTCTCAGTGACTTAAAGATATCTCCTTTCTCAAGAAAGAATGAACATCAATGGCGGATACAGAACAGTGGTGTAGAACAGGAAGTCAAGTGGGCTCAGACACTAACCTGCTGTGTGAGCTTGGACCAGTCCTTTGACCTTGCCTTGTACTGTGTCTTGAGCAGCAAGACTGTGGCAGCCTCTGGGGCAGTGCATGGCACCTGGGATGCCATGGAGATCCATATGGAGCTGAAAATTGTTGACTGTGGGAAGCCTTTTTCCCCCAGTACCACATGGCCACATTCTTTACTTCTTGTTTTCCCTCTCACAGGACACCTCAGCGGAGAGTCCATCACAAGCCCGGAATCCTGCGTCTCCCTCCCTACTCAGGTGAGGCGTGTCCTCAGGTCAAAATGAAGAGATCGCCTCTGTTTCCACAGCTTCAGCAAGGATCACCAGCTCTATCAAGTGTGAATACCCTGTTTGTTTTCCTTTTTGTCTCTCTGTTTGCCATTGGAAAAGTCCATTAGTGCTGAATGACAAGACTAAATAGTCAAAGGGAGAACAGTTGATGTGTTAATAACTCTTAGGTAAATACCATTTGTTATTGTCACCACTGAGGCTTTCAGAGAGATGGCACCATTCCGGGCCCTGGACTGGAACTGTCCTCTTGTCAGCTCTCCATCTTTCAGCAACCTGGAAAGACAGGTTTGGAGAGGGAAGGAGTCTGAAAAAGATTGGTGAGCAAGAGGAAGGGAAGGTATGGGAAAGAAACAGGGACTCTGAAAGCGATACAGAGAATGAGAGAGAGGAGGGTAGGCTCAAATACGTGCCCACACGTGCCTCAGCACGCACACACACACACACACACAGTGATGCCAAGGTGCGACGTCAGAGAGCTGGTGATTAATGGAATTTTTACCAGATTTCATAATCTCTTATATTCCTTCCTTCCCAGTGCTAGGGATCTCTGCATTCATCACATTTTAGCAGCTCTAACTTGGTTCCTCTGGTTCCACATCTGCTCTTCTACTGACATCCAAGATGTGCAGTTTGTCCTACTGAACCGTCTGGGACCCAGAGGGGAGGTGATGTTGAAGAACCAGTATAAGATTCAAAGGGTCAGCATAAGAAGGTCACATGGCATCACCATGAAGGTCAGGAGAAAAAAACTTTGTAAAGGATATCTCCATGTTGCGGGGGATGGTGGAATCCGCAATCAGGAAAGCTCATATTTGCATGAAAAGATTCGTGAACAGGAAAACTGGAAAACTGGCTTCTGCTCTTAGTTAAGAGCCTGGGTGACCACCTTGGGTCTGTATATTAAGTTCTCTGCACTTTTATTATGGTGTGTGTGCTTGCATGCTCAGTTGCTCTGTCATGTCCTATACTTTGCAACCCCATGGACTGTAGCCTGCCAGGCTCCTTTTTCCATGGGATTTTCTAGGCAAGAATACTGCAGTGGGTTGCCATTTCCTCCTCTGGGGTTTCTGATGGCATTTTAAACCAAATGATCTTCCAGCTCCAAGCATCTCTGGGACTGAGATATTAAGTCAGATCAGACACTGAATACTCTTTGAATCATCATCTCTGGCTAGGGATGATCAAGTATGACTTTAACACAAGGTAAACTGGCTTGAAAACAACCATGTTGGTTAGAGATCATTGGGTTCCCAGACTAAAGACCTTAAATACCTCTCTTAGAGTTGTCACAAATTTAGTAATAATTCTTTTACATTGTTTAGTGGTTCATTCTTTCCATAGCACTCTCCAAGACAGACAATAGAGCATCAGGATTGAGACACCAACTCTGGACTCAGCCAGTGTGTGCTTGCAAGCTAAGTGGCTTCAGCTCTGTCCCACTCTTCACGACCCTATGAACTGCAGCATGCCAGGTTCTTCTGTCCATGGGATTCCCAGGCAGGAAAACTGGAGTGGATTGCCATTTCCTACTCCAGGGGATCTTTCTGACTCAGGGATCAAACTGGCATCTCTTACATCTGCCTGCATTAGCAGGTGGGTTCTTTACCACTCAGGTAGAGGTTCAAATCTCAGCTCTGCCACACACCAGCAGGGTGAAGTCAGGTAAGATTCTTTGCCTCTCTAAGCCTCAGTTTCCTCAACTACAAGATGGAAATAACAGTGAGTCTATCTCCTGGACAAAGATTTAAAGAAACAAATAAACAAATGCAAAATGTTTAGCAAAGTGCCTATCTGTATAAACCCTCCATAAATATTAGATTCCGTCCACTCCATTCCCACAGCGCTGCTGGGAATTTAGTGTGTATTTCCGTTTAGGAGACTAAGAAACTAAAGAACGGAGAAGTTAACTGACATGACCGCAGTCTCCAGCCAGTTAGAGTTGAAGCCAGGACCAGGAAGGAAATAGCCTGTTCATCCCTCATATCCTCACAAAGTCTCTAAACTGAGCTTTCGAGAGCCTAAGCTTTGAGGGTGAGAATGTAAAGAGACGAGGGTAAAGGCTAAGGATTTTATCTTGGGGAACACATGTCATTAGAAGGATGGGAAGAGTAAGAACTTAAGATTGAGGAAAGCAGGAGAAGAAAGCTGGTGCAGGAAAGGAAACGGATCTTTTCCAAAGTAGAGAGGGGGGTCAGCAATGTCAAAAATCATGAAGTCAAAAGAAAGTTCTTGGAATTTGAAAGCAAAAAAAGTCCTTCATTTACTCAACAAATATTCATTGAGCCAGCTACATATGTTCGGCACATCCTAACGCTAGGAATATGTTGGTGAACGTGGTGGACAAGATACCTGCTCTCTTGAAGCTCCCATTCTAGCAGGGAATATAAATACTGTAAGAGTAACCTAATGTCCTAAAAATGTAATTTCAAGCAGTGATAGTTCTAAAAAGAAGATAAAATGAGGATAGTACAATAGCAAGTCATGGAGAAGGTGGGTAAGGAGCTGAAGCTCAAGTGATTAACAAAGGTGGCTTTAGGAATCTTCCAACCACAAGACCATAAAAAGTGTATTTTAGGTGAAGGGAACAACTGAAATCAAGTCCCAGAGGTATGGATGAGTTTGACTATGACCTTCAGGGGGCATTTTCAGTGTCTTGATATGAACAGAGGCCAGATTATGGGTTAACAGAAGAGAATTGAGACATAAGGAAATAGAGAGTCTATAGGTCAACTGGGCTTCCCTAGTGGCTCAACAGTTAAGAATCCCCCTGCTAAGGCAAGAAACACAGGTTCAATCTCTGGGTCAGGAAGATCCCCTGGAGAAGGAAATGGCAACCCACTCTAGTATTCTTGCCTGGGAAATCCTATGGACAGAGGAGCCTGGTGGGCTATAGTCCATGGGGTCACAACTTAGTGACCACCACCATTGGTCAACTACTCACTCAAGGAGTTGGTCTTGAAAAGTAGGAAGAAAGTGGCATTCATGGCATTTATAGCTGACAGTGGGCAATACCAGCTATTCCTGTTTGGGATGTTTCATTTCCCTTCCCATTTCAGTGATATGTCCTCAATATCAAAATTTTCAACCAAAGAGCCACATTCTTGGAACATTCACATTATAGATGGGGAAACAGTGGGAACAGTGGCTGACTTTATTTTTCTGGGCTCCAAAATCACTGCAGATGGTGATTGCAGCCATGAAATTAAAAGACGCTTACTCCTTGGAAGGAAAGTTATGACCAATCCAGACAGCATATTAAAAAGCAGAGACATTACTTTGCCAACAAAGGTCCATCTAGTCAAGGCTATGGTTTTTCCAGTGGTCATGTATGGATATGAGAGTTGGACTATAAAGAAAGCAGAGTGCTGAAGAATTGATGCTTTTGAACTGTGGTGTTGGAGAAGACTCTTGAGAGTGCCTTGGACTGCAAGGAGATCCAACCAGTCCATCCTAAAGGAGATCAGTCCTGGGTGTTCATTGAAAGGACTGATGTTGAAGCTGCAACTCCAATACTTTGGCCACCAGATGCAAAGAGCTGACTCATTTGAAATGACCCTGATGTTGGGAGAGATTGAAGGCAGGAGGAGAAGGGGATGACAGAGGATGAGATGATTGTATGGCATCACCGACTCGATGGACGTGGGTTTGGGTGGACTCCGGGACTTGGTGATGGACAGGGAGGCCTGGCGTGCTGCGGTTCATGGGGGTAGCGAAGAGCTGGACACAACTGAGCGACTGGACTGAACTGAACTGAACTATAAAGTATTTGTGGGATTTGGAGATAAGCATACTCTATTCCTCCCACTCCAAGACTCCACTGACAGCATGGAACTTGTTTGCACTCGTAGATAACTGTCACCATTCCAGCAAACACAGAGATATTTGCTTTGGATCTTTATTAATTTTTTGTTCTCTAGAATTCAGGGTCACCTCTGGTTTCTAAGGCTTAGTGGATCTTATTTCACTGTTGATTATTTTTGCTTACTGCCCTTTCCCCTTTCCACCCTTATCCCATCTTCCCAAGTCAGATTCTAGAGCAGTGCTGCCCATTGGGACTTTCTTTGATTATAGAAATGTTCTATATCTGTTTATCCAATAGAGAAACCTTTAACCATATGTGACTATACATATGGTAGTTTAATTAACCAGCTACATTTTCATTTATATAATTTTAATGAACTTAAATGTTAATCACCACATGTGCCTAGCACCTATGGTTTTGGACAGACAGATATTTCTAAAGAGTTAAAATTCAGGAGAGTTCCTGTTTCCCAAAGAGGATACACTCTGCAAGCTCTTCATGATTACTGAGAAATATGTCAGTGCAAATAATCCCTAAGGCAATGAGGGAATTTCTCCTCCTTGGAAAAAAATGGAATTTATATAAAGTGGGCTGAGTTTGATGTGCTTGAATATTATCAGCGTACTAATATGGCCTGAAAATGAAAATACTGCTTCCTGTAGCTCAGAGAGGTAATCTCAAAAGATCATTTCCCTAACAGTGTTCCAAAGGGTGCTGATTTCATGAAGTCTTCTTTGATGAAAAAGTTCCATTGCCAAATAGGCTTGGAGAATTGGGAATGCTTTTTTACCTCTCTTACAGATTCACAATGCACGTCATAACACAAAGGCTCTGGAAAATCCTACAGTAAATAACTCTGTAATACATCATTTGACTCAGTACTATTTCTTCAATGTCTTTAACCATGAAACTCTGTGTGTGTGTGTGTGTGTGTGTGTGTGTGTGTGTGTAAAACATTAGTGTTCTGACGCACTAGAGAAATGTTAGGGTTATAAGTATGGACTTTGGGGGAATTCCCTGGTGGTTCAGTGGTGAGGACTCGGTGCTTTCACTGCCACAGCCCCTGTTAAGTCCCTGGTCAGGGAACTAAGATCCTGCAAGTTGCCTGGTGCAGCCAAAAAAAAAGAATGTGGACTTTAGGAAAAAAAAGAGCTGGGTGAACAATGCCAGTTCTACCAATTACTACTAACTGTGTGACCTTAAGAAAGTCGTTTAACCTTTCTGACTGTCATTTCCTTCAGCTGAGAATTGGAGATAATATTTATATATAACAGGTTTCATGTAGGTTAAATGCAATCATGTATACAAAGAATACATCCCAGTTCCTGGGACCAACTGATTCTTCCCCAAGTTATTTTCATTGTGACTTATGAACTAAAGTGACTGAAGGACTGAAGACTCTGCGCCCCCAGGAGAAATATGCTATGAACTGGTAGAACGCATGTCCTGCCTGGAAATATTTTTAAGTGTGGTATTGGAAAGCTGGATGTAACAGTAGTCTTTTCTGCCTCCCTTTGTTCATCCTTCACTAAGAATGTACACTCAGCATTGAATGGCTTCCTGCAATATATTCTTAACAGAACAGCCAGAAGGATCCTTTCAAACCAGCAATGGAGCACAGCATTCCTCTCTGGCTCCCCATCTCACTCAAACTAGAGACTTCGACCTAGCCTCCAAGCTCTCTAACATTATTTCCTACTATTGCCGAGTCTATCTTGCAAACAGACTACCCTCCTTTTCTTTGGACATCTCAGAAACAGGTGTCAAGAACCTCAGGAACTTTGCATTTGTGGTGCCTCCAATAGAGTACCATCCCCTCCCCCCAGCTATCTCCACGGTTCCTTTCTTAACCCTGCCCGAACTTGCAATCACCCCTACATACTCGAGCATACTCCACTCTTCCTTGCTCTACATCTCTTGACTACACATCTGATATGCCATGTTGTGTTTGTCGATATTTTGTTTCTTGTCTATTTCCATCCAACAGAGCATAAATGTCACAAGAGCAGAATTTTTTTGTCTCTTTCATTCTCTGCCATAATTCAGTGCCTAGGACAATGCCTGGCATGTAGGCGTAGATGCTCAGTAAATGATTATTGAGTAAACACATGCAGAAACTGCCTACATTGTGTTGCTACAGACCAAGTGCATTCCTCTAAGCCCAGTTTTGGATGGCTTGTTGAAGCATGAAACACACAGTTACAGGCTGGTCTCTGTAGTTTTTATTAGTGTTTTCTGGGACCCATCAAACAAACAAACAAAAAAACACCTGTATTTTGAAAAAAATAATTATTTCATAAAACAGAAATACTCAGTTTGAATTTAACACAGTTTCAAGGGCAAGGTTTCTGATTGTTAAAAAAAAATAGCGGCAGTAGGGTTGCTTCCCCAAAAAATGTCAACCCAGAAGCCAGATGGGAAGAAAAGCAAGAATTAGGCAGACAGTTACAGAAAGATAAATCCCAATTAAGCTAAACTCATGAAGGCTTATACATTTCAGTGGTTTGCGACACCCAGTCTCATCACGTTTTTATTCAATGTTCTCTCTCTTATTCCAGAAATGGAATCCTGAGAAGCAATGCTGAGGCTAATTCAGCTCACGTACTTTCTTTCACACAGGAAGTAGCCATTCCATGGGCTCCTATGGAGTTTCTCCTATACCCCATATAGTTAGATAAACTCCTCCCAAAGATGGTTCCATGCTGTGCACACAGGTAGGCACTCAACAAACTTCTTTTTTAACTATAGAAGAATAATATAACTGCCTCTTTCTCTTACTATTTTAACTTCTCCTATATTTTATACATTTGAAAAACAAGACACTTGCAAAGCTAAAATCTAATGTGCATGACTAACCTTATCAAAAGATCCCTCAATATTTTTCAAAAAGAAAAAAAAATACAAACCAACCCCAAAATACTAAAACTTAGAACTGCTTTACACTTAAATAGAAATTTACATCATATAAACATTCATAATCTTCATCGTTTAAGACAGGTTCAAGGTTCATGACTGGCTTCTGATATACCAGGTAATTCTCACAGTTCCCAGTGAGGTGACAGAATTCTCACACAACATAGGTTGATTTGCAGAACCAAATAACCTGTCTTGGTTTTATTTCAGCGCAGGTAGGAAGGCAAAGTAAAGAACCTCACAGTAAAATGTTCATCTGACAGATAATAAGTCCTTGAAGTTTTGGCTGTTGTGCTCTTCGTCCAGTAAAGAAACAATTTACATCACAATTATGGATATGGGCTCCCAATCTGAGGAGTCTTCCAGAAGACATTTATTCATTAACTCATCATATAGTTTATTAAGGACCTATCTCATGTAGGTATTGAAAAAAAAACAGTATTGCTAAGATATCATCCCTGCCCGCACAGAGCTTACAGTCTAATGAGAGAACAGTTTGAAACAGAACAAGCACATTTCAAAGGAAAACTCACTGCCCTGGTCTGTGCTGCTCAGAAAGCAACTTCCAGAAGTTGTAGGCATGTCGCTGGGGGTCAGAGCTTTGCTCGTTTCATCAAGTCAATTATCTAGAGGCCCCAGATGATCTGAATCTAGTAAAGTCTTAGCAATACATTTCCTTCCTCAGGTTCCCATGCAAAAATAAAATAAGAGCCCAAGCCTTTAGTGTAAGAAGGGTTTAAGGAGGCCATGTGTAGTGATCATAGGAGTGTTGGCTCAGATGAGAGCTTCTCAAATGAGAAGCTGTGAGTTGCCAAAAGAAGGGGGCTTTACCTGCTGCTGGCTTGTTGCTGAGAGTTTGCTCTCCCTTGCAACAATGGGGTGGGAAAGATTCTGCTCACACCCCAAGTTGGCATGGCTCAATTACCTTGAGTTCTCCAAGTCACGAATAGCACATAGAAAATGCATCAAACTCAAGCCAAGACAATAGAGAGATATACTGAGAACTTAATACGCCAACCTATTTAAGTAGGAACGAGGTGCCAAGAAACCATCACTTTCAACAAATAACACAATCTGCTAATTATCTGCAGTGTTCCAGGCAGTACACCCCAGACTCACTACCTAGCAGGGGTTGCTCTTCAACAGAGAGGGTGAAGAAAGAGCCAAGACCAATTTGGAGGAACATGAGAAAGAAACTTACAGTTTTGAAGAAGGGAGAGCTCAGAGAATGATCCAGGCAGCTTAGACGATGAGCAGGCCAAGCCAGAGGACAGCAGAGAGCAAATTAGCAGATGTCTCTTAATAACTACGCACAGACATGCAAACATTCACGTGTTTACATTAATTCAAATATCTGGAAGTTTTAATCTCTTCTGCGGAAAGTATGGTCAACTGCTGGGAAAGCCTCAGTTTCTATAGCCTCGCTTGGAGAGCAAGGTTTGTCTTTCTCGTGGGAATGTCTCAGATCTGTGCTGCCCATCATGCTTCTAACAAGAGCCACGATGGCCAGTGACCTTGGGGCACAGCTTAGTGAGATGAATGACCTTCTGAAGGTACAACTGAGTTGTTTTTCTTTCTGCCTGGCTTGGTCACCTCCAGAGGGGCTACTCAGCATTGTCGAAGTACAGATACTGAGAAACGTCTATAACTCCTTCCTGACCACAGCTCCTGAACTGAGTTTTCTGTTTTTCTCTTCCATCCTTCCTTTCTTTAGTCTTTTTGTTTGTTTGTTTGTTTGTTTGTTTAACATTTCTCTAGATCCAAATCTAGGCAAGACAGCGTTCACTTTGGAATGAGTTAAAATGAGACAGGAAGGTTATCCAAAAGAGGAAAGATTGTAAGAAGCAATATCTACGAATGTACCTCCCTGGCACTAACTTCTCTCTGTCTGTCTGTCTCCCTCTCTCGCCTCTGTGTTTCCTTCCACAATATCATTTTTTCTCTATTTTGTCATTCTACTGAAAATGTGTTGCATTGTTAGCTCTTGTAAAGTTATCTGATTCTAGCTCTCATCTGGGATTCTGAAAAGAAGTCCCTCTAACAATTTCAACCCATTGTCCCAACATTTTAAAAATGAAAAATAGGTTGACTTTAAAGTCTTCACTCCAGGGATTTTTGCTGCTGTTGTTCTGAGAGTAAATCACCATCTTCATCTTGACTAGCTAAACCAGTGGTTCTCCACCTACCCAACCTGGGGGACTTTTGGCAATGTCTAGAGACATTTTTGGTTGTGACAACTTTGACGACCACAGTGCTATTGGCATATAGTAGGTAGAGGTCATAGATATGCTAAACATCTCAAAACACACACTACAGCCAAAATAATACACAATGAAGAAGAATTCAGCCAAAAATGTCAATTGTGCCAATTTTGAAACCACAGACAATGGGAATACAAGAGAAAACTCATCATCTCCTTTTCCCACTTATTTTTTAAGCAATTAATATAAAAATAACCAAAGACAAACCTTCTCTTAAACAACCAAAAGTAAGCAGAGGTGGCAATTGAAGTTTTTCACCAATGAGTTGAGAAGGAGGAGGGAAGATAGACTTCACACCAGGTAAATCATTCCTGAATGAGTATAAAGCCCCCTGCACCATTATTCTTCTCTGATTTAAACAGGAAATTTATGTGATTATGCAGTGATTACAGTCCACCCTGGACTGCGGAAGTCCTCAGTCTCCACTCACTCACTCCTGAAGGTCAGGGTAAACATCCCAAGCATCCTTCTGGTTCATCCCATCAATCTGAGACCCTGAAGTTCATCCTGGCGACCACATCCACCTCACTTGAGGAGGCCACGTGAATGCTTATGTGTGGAGGACACGTCACCTTTTCCTAAATCATTTTGCATATAAAAACATTTAATGCCCTCTGATTATTTTTCTTTCTCTTAACAAGAAGCACAAGACTCTGTCCTTCTTGCGGCAGAAAAGAACTTCACAATAGAGTCAAAAATCACAACCAGACACAGCGTCATATTTCACAGAAAACTGTGTACGTTTGTTCCCCATATAGGACATACTTCAAAAGTAACAAAATAATTTTATCAACTGTCATGTTCCTTCTTCCTGTTAGAAGTAGATGTATTTTTTTCCCCCTTGTGGTGCATAAATATCAGAAAACAAGTAGTCTTTGAAATATTTACGTCCGGGAACTTCATGGTTGGTTATCATTTGGGGGGGTATTTAGCTTTGTGTTCAAAGGTGTCAGCAGCTTCAGTTTTCATTTTCCCTCCATCCACGTGCATTCTTGCCAAATTTATATACCAGTCTTCGTCCATCCACACGTTCCAGAATTTCTCTTTTGTAGTAATATCTGTAACAAAAGACATTGCATAAGGGGCCTGGTCTTATTAAGATGGCTGGGGGAATAAATGGTCGTGTGGTCTTAACATATTTGGAGACATGAAACTCCTAACCTCATGGCTCGGCTGAGTTTTTCGTAGGTCATGCTGCTGTTGTTTTTCTTTTTCCCCCAGAGCTGAGCCACAGCCTCTGATTTCAAGAACCTGAAGATGCCCTCAGACCGGTCTTCCCACTTGATTAACCCTGGATTCTTGTCTGGGTTTAGCAGGATGTCGCGGATGAATTCCCATAAGTGGGTCCCTCGCGGATCTGAGGCCAAGTGGAAAAGAAGAGTTTATTCGCAGCTTAAGTCACAGCAAAGAACAGCTCGCGGAAGCCTAGAGTTGAAACATCTTCCACCAAGTAAGAAATACTCAATACCTTGCTACCCACCTATGATACCACATCACAGCATCTCCAGTATTGAGTTTGAGAATGAAGTAGCACAATTTTTTGATTTTACAAATCAGAAAGCTGAAGCATGGAGAAGTTAACTGCCTTGACCAAAGTCACACGAGCAAATTAGTGGCAAAGCCAAGACAAAACAATAGGTCTCACCTAGAAAACAGATTTGTGGTTGTCAAGGGGAAGGGGTTGGGGGATGGATGGAGTGGGAGGTTGGGGTTAGCAGATGTAAGCTGTTATAGATAAAATGCATAAACAACAAGGTCCTACTGTATGGCACAGGGAACTATATTAGATATCCTATTTAAAAAAGCACAATGGAAAAAATATTTTTAAAAAGGATGCAGAGGGAGGGGATATATATATATAGATATAGACGTGACTGATTCCTGTTGACGTACAGCAGAGACAACCACAATATTATAAAGCAATATCCTGCAGTAAAAAATAAATAAAAGAATGAAAAAGAATGTGTGTGTGTACATATATATATGTATATGTATAACTGAATCACCTTGCTGTACAGCAGAAATTACACAACATTGTAAATAAATTTCAATAAAAAAACAAATTTAAAAAATCAGTCCTAGATCACCTAGGCTAGTGGGAGCATCTTCAAAATATGGTTAACAGATTGCTGGGGACTCATTTCAACTTGTTACTTCCCAGGAGAACAATGCTCAGCCACTTTTATTTATTAACAGGATCTCAACCAACTCGACAGCTGCAACCCAACAATTGTGTGTCAGCCAAATACACAGGGTTCTAGAACTCTTAGGCCTAGAATATATTGCGGTGGGGTCTCACGGGGGTTGAGGGAGTCCATCTGAAAATAAAACAGCAACTGTAATGACATTAGCAACCAAATTCAATTCTATCCCCATTGGATTTGTGACACACAACTCCCTCCCCAAGCCCCAGTTAGTGAGGCTGTGTTCCTTCAGTCCTTCAGGATGACATGGAGTAGCAGATAGCAAAGATGTCCAACCACTGCAATTTCCAGATTATACCACCTTGATCCCTTTTCCCCACCAACTCCACATCTCTGATATTTCATACACTTTCATAAGATTTTATTATGGGGGGAAATATAGCTCCACAAAAGCACTGCTGACGCTTAAGAATAAACAATATTTCTTGGAACAGTAACCCAACAAAAGAAAGAAGCCAACACTCAGCAAAAGAAAAAAAGAAAAAAAAAAAGAATATACCTCTTCCCACCTTTCTCCTCACCCCACCCTTTTTTTTTTTTTTTTTTCTGGAGAAAGGGAGATAGCCCACCACATGCCTGTAAGAAGTTCCCATTCACAGAGGTCTCAGTGTTAGAACAAATAGAACAGTGTGAGGAGGAAATATCCATTGAAACTCTACTTTGAGAAACCACTGCAGAGGGGCTGCTTGGCCAGCAAGTGATGCCTCTCTTTTCACACCCCACCCAGTCTGAGGTGAAGAAATGCAGGCAGCAGGAAGAGGCAATGTTTGCCTTAGAACTGGTAGCCTCCAGCAACCCTCCACTTGAACGAAAAGAACGGCCGGGAGGCAACGAAAGCCAGCCAACTTACTGTGCTTTTTGGTGTGGGGCTTTGTCGGGTGGTCTTGCTCCTTTTTCATATCAGGTGATTCTGCTAAAGAGAAAAAAAAAAAAACGAGAACTGCTTCATTTCCCTGTCTCCTACAATTGTTATCTTCGTTCATCCATTCAGTTCACCAGGATTTATTGCACACCCACTACATGCCTGGCACTGTTCATGTAGTTGGTCATGACCAAAACAGAGCAGAGATGATAAGTGCTCCAGAGAAAATATTTCAGGATAAGAAAAAAAGGGTAGACATGTGGGAATGGGAACAAATTGCGATTAAATATAAGGTGGTCACAGAAGAACTGATAAGGGGACCAGAGGGTGTGAAGGAGACAGCCACACAGAGACCTTGTGGAAGAACCCACTGTGCCTGAGAATAGTAAGTGCAAAGGCCCTGAGGTTGATGTGCACAGAATAGAAGGGAGCCAGTGTGGCTGTGAGCAAGGGGCAGAGGGCAAACAGTGACGTTCAGATCACTAAGGCCTTATAGGATATTTTGAGGATTTTAGTTTTTATTCTGTGAGAGATAAGAAGCCATCGAAGGATTTATGTCATCAAACAGTTTTTTTTTTCAGTGAAATACCAAAATGTAAACATTTAAAACAAAGAAAGATGACTTTTAAGCCAAAGGAGTGCCTTTTTTTTGGCATGCAAAGTTACATTTTAATCAGCCAGACAAAGGTGCCATTGACTGGCCTGAGCTCAGCACAGAGGGCCACAGTGGACTGTGGAAACACAAATTAGTTTAACAAATGACTCATGATGGTGACCCTTGAGATTATCAACAAGAGAAAATGACAGAGGCAAATTTGTGAAATAAAACTTGTTAAAAAGAAAACTAAATGACTAAGCAGTGTGTGTCTGTGTGTGTGCCTCTGTGTGTGTGTGTCTGTGTGTGTGTGCCTCTGTGTGTGTGTGTGTGTGCCTCTGTGTGTGTCTGTGTGTGTGCCTCTGTGTGTGTCTGTGTGTGTGCCTCTGTGTGTGTCTGTGTGTATGCCTGTGTTTGTGTGTGCCTCTGTGTGTGTATGTGTGTATTTATATCAGTGGGCATATCCAATATCAGGAGAACTAAAGCAGATCTTACAAAAAAAAAAAAAAAGCCCACCATCAAAAATCTGCCAACTTGAATACAGAGCTACTCGTAAGTGGTAGCCAATTCCGATCAGAAATTGGGCCAGTATATCACATCTCTTCTGTGAGCATTACATCAGAGTTCCCTTACTTAGAGTTTGCTGACCCATGTGTAGCTTTCAAGAGCATTTTAATCAGACCAACACTGCTGGCAAAGGAAGAGGATCCAAGCGTTCGAGATTGTCAAGAGTGGTCCATTATTCAATAAGGTTTGAATATCTTTAGATCCTAATGCAAATGGTAAAGAGTAACTCTTTTTTCTTTAGCACTTACTATGTACCAGGCACTGTGGTCAGTACTTTACATGAAGCACCTTATGTGATTCACACAATAACCCTATGAGGAAAGTACTAGCAGGATCCAGAGGTTTTACTCATAACCACTGTTCTTTGCCATTTACAAAGATGGTGCCGCATAACAGATTTCATAAATGCCTTCCCTGCCAAGAATCAGGTTCAGTTCTGCAACACTCTAGTCAGTGGGGAGAAGTCATTCCAATTTGATGATTCTGTATTTCCCAACGTGCATAGACACATTCACCTATCTGAGTACCCAGATTGTCACAACTCAGAGCTCCCAGCAGCTTGAAAGTCATGGTGGGATGGATGAAAGAGTTTTAATAAGATCTGGTTAGAAGAGAAACCTCTTTTTCTGGTGGTTAAATGCACCACCACCCTCCACTACCCCTCCCACTTCCTCCCCATACAACAATGTCAGCAGGAGGGTTTGCACCTGACTCAGATTTCTCTAAAACTCGGAAAAACAAATTCACAGAAAATGCAAGGAGACTCCACTCTCTCTCTCTCTCTGTAGGTTTCGCAGTGAGGTTGCGACATCCCATCAGGATGTGACAATATTGCGACAGGTTGGCACCCACCCCGGTTTCCAAGTGATGCATCACGCTGACAGGGCCACGTTGTTCTGCAGACAAAGAGTGCCATTTACCCAGCAGGCCACAAGCAAAGCTTATTTTCAAATGGCATCCAGGAGTGGTGCAGGGCCATTATTTCAGAGCCAGGGTTGAAGTCAGAAAAACCCAAGTGTAAGTGTTTCTCAGCTTATTGGCCTCAATCCTTACTTAAGGGTTGCAAGCACATGTAATGCAAGAATCAATTACTTTGGGAGATTAAGGTATCTTTATGAATAAACTGGAAACCTTGGACCTTCTCCCCAGAAAAAGGCACATATGTGTGTGTACACTCATGAAATTCTGTAACAATTTCAGGAGTTTGTGAGTCATTAGCTGACCATGGATTCCAGAGTAAGAACCCCCAGACCTACTACACCAAGAGGAAATGTTCTTTTTAAGATGTCAACCATTTACCCAAGCTAGACTTCCATCCATCTTAGGGAAGAACCTCAGCCAAAAAAAAAGCCCTCAGTAAAAATGTGACCATCATCATATGGAAGAATATGCAGCCACAGGCAAAAAAAAAAAACTCGAATTTCTTCCATCCTCTTCTTCTAGTCCCCAGTGCATGGGGGGCAAGCTGTAGAATCACCCACCTGCCTCAGCACTAAAATCTTTTGATCTGAAACTTCACCTTAATATGATGGCCTCTCCCCCTGGCTCTTCCCCTGGCCCTCAAATAAAAGTCAGAACCTTTGAAGTTAGCCGTGTGGTTAGGTGACTCATCCTTATAAAATAATAGCTTGCTCTGAGGAAGTTGTCCAGCTTGGTTTTCTCCTGCTGTGCTTCCAGACACCTCAGGCCAAGGTCCAGTCCGGACTGGGGCAGCACCAAGGCACAAGTTTATGAAGAGCTCCAGAGCATGACTTCAGCTAAGCTGCTTCGCAAGAAGCAAAGATTAGAAGCATTTGCATATGATTCAGCTGTGAGCCATTTCTTTACGGGATATACAAATTTCAGTGTTATAATAGACCATGCCACCCTCGCTCTAGGCTCAGCGAGTCGGTGAATAAACACATCAAGCCTGCGTTGGCATGATTAGCTTGAGGATTATCGGGCAGATCAGGAACACTGGCGGCAGCCATTTTATGAAATGAGCAGATGACAGAGAAATCAAAACACGGCCCGCTTCCCCACCTGTGTTTATCAGTGAGGGCATCAGTTTATGTGTGGCCTCGCCTCAGTGTGGCTTGTAACCTGCATTAAAACACATAAAGATACCTAACTGCCCTCCATTTCATGGGAGCTGGAAATCTGAAGACTCAGACGAATAACAGGTCTTTGGGGCAGGGCTGGGGGGTTGCGGCAGGGTGAGGGGTGGAGGTTCGGGGGTCCTGGTCCCATTCAGTAGAGACTAAACTATTCTGAAAGGGACTGATCCTTACAAGGCTATAATTAACTATTCTACCTGGAGGGCTTGTTACCCCAAAGAATTTACCAACCCAGACACTGAATTGATTAAGTGATCATTCTGATAGAGCTCCTGAATGGCTTATCTCTTTTTTCAGCCTGTGTTACAATTTCAGGATAGGAATCCAGGATAAAGAGATTAAGAATCAATGAAGGGACTTCCCTGGCGGTTCAGTGGTTATGACTCTGTGCTTCCGCTGCAGGGGACGTGGGTTCAATCCCTGGTCAAGGTAGTAAGATCCCACATGCTCAATACCAGAAAAAAAGAAAGGAAATTTCTTGAACTGAATAAAAATGAAAATACAACATATCAACTTTAAAAAATTTAAAAAAAGAAAGAATCAAGGGGTGTGAAGGAGAGTAGATTTATAAAGCTCATTTTAAGAAGGACTATTCAAAAGTTGAGTAAGTGAACTCAGAAGGCAGTGAGTTCCCCATTACCTCCATGGGATCATCCCTACCCAGGGACCGAACTCATGTCTCCTCCACCTCCTGCACTGCAGGTGAATTCTTTATCCCTGAGCCACCAGGGATGCCCACAAACATGAAAACAGACATTGGTCCCTATTGATTCTGAGATTCTAGCAGGTAAGTCAGGATGCAAAAGATAGCAGGGGCGCCTGGCGTGAGGGCAGCAGAGCTGTGATGACTGCTTTTGATTTCCCAGGTGCCTTGAGATCTAACCACCTCTGAGGCTCGGGAAGTGGTTGGTTCAACTTCATTCTTAGTTGCAATCTTCTGCCCTAAGCCAAAGACTCAGGACATGGGATGTAATACCTTAGGAAGTGTGGCAGGAAGTCAGAGGGTGACGAGGGTGGTCTCTTCAGCTCTGAAAACCTTAGTCTTAACTGAGTGGCAACAAAATTTTACCCTGACTGGCTCAATTCCCCCAGAATGGTAAATCCACTGCAGAACATTTCAGAGTTTGATCTAGTTCCCTAATTTCAGCAAATATTTAGAGTGACACACAATGGGATGGGCCACCGGGGCTCCGGAGGGGGAAATCAAAAAATGAATTGGCCTTCACTCTTCACCTCGATCCCAGAAGCATTTACCCTGGCTCCCAGCCCTGTCTCATTCAAGAGGCTTGAACTAAACAAAACCTCAAACCGAAAGCTTTCGTTTTTTCAGTTCTCAAAAACACACTCAACAAAAGCCAAAAAAAAAAAAAAAAAAAAAGAGAGAGAGAGAAAGAGAGAAGGGGTTGTTGTTTGACTCTTGCCTTTCACAAACACACTTTTAAAATCCCAGTTCTGAAGCTGCCCCAAATTAAGTTCCAGGAAAAGACAGAGTCACTTGTAACAGGTCTAAGCTCTATTTTACAGAGCCAGACAGAGCCACAAGTTCCCAATGAGATCAAGAGTTGGCATGAAACCATCTCTTCACCTTCCTTGTGTGCTCATTCCTACCAATGGACCTATTTGTAAGTGGATGAAGAGGAATAATCTGAAAGCCCCTCTCCCAGACTCCCAACAGACCAACCCTCTCACTCAGTTTGACTTTGACTGAGTCATGGATAGATAGCCTCCAGACGAATCCAATCTTGAACACAACAAATATGAACATAACTCATAATGTGCAGGTGGTCTGACTAATTAGAGAGTCCTGATGAGCCTTCAAGTGCAGACTTTAAGACTGACCCATGATTCCCAAGGTTCTAGATGTTTTCAGCAGCTGCACCTTCAACCCAGAGACCATTTTCCCAAGTCCACTGACTTCTGGATTCCACTGTGAGACATTCTTTTTCTAAATCCAAAGACAGCTTGCTGAAAATTAAATAGAGCCTTCTCCCCTAATATACCCACTTATTAATAATTTTATCAGATAATTTCACAAAAGCAAGTTTTTATTGAAAAGAGAGTTTTTCTTGTCACAAGACAGTGATTTGGATTTACAGGAGGAAAACACATTTTCTAGAGGCATCTTTGCTGATCATTTTCCATAGATAAATATGGGCTCAAAAGCAGTTCTTTTATAAACTTTTCCCAGACCTTCATTGGAAAAGTGAAAGTGAAAATGAAGTCACTCAGTCGTGTTCAACTCTTTGTGACCCCATGAACCGTAGCCTACCAGGCTCCTCTGTCCATAGGATTTTCCAGGCAAGAGTACTGGAGTGGGTTGCCATTTCCTTCTCCAGGAGATCTTCCTGACCCAGGGATTGAACCCAGGTCTCCCACACTGTAGGCAGACGCTTTACTGTCTGAGCCGCTGGGGAAGTCCTTGAAGGACTCTGGCAAAGCTGGAAATGTAGAACATTGGTAATTCTCAATAAGCAGTTGTATATGGTACACTCAGCCTTGGGTGTCAGGACAACTTACCAATGGGAAGGTGACCAGTGGTTGTCATGGAGATCTGGGCCCGGCAGAAAGTTTTGCTGTCCAGCAAATCTGTGGCAGTGAAAACGTAAGGGACATTGAGATCCCCCTCCTTACAACATAAAGTTTTGGCTTTTAGAAAAACAGAATCAGAATGTAACGGGGGTCTTAAGTGTTGGGGAGTTAGTTACCTACTGTGCTACCATAGTTGGTGTCGTATAAATAGTTTTCTTCTTTCCAGGTGTTCATGATGGAAGGGTCTACAAAGGACAGAAAATGGAAATGTCAGCAGTCACCTTCCCCAGGTGGGGAGTTTGCCTTTTCTTACTCAATGTTCATTATCAGAAAGGTGTGGGACAAGAAGGTGGTTTTCAAAGAGAAGAGATCAGATTCTACTTCAGTCACATGTTGATTTACAATAATGCTAGCCCAGTTTTTCTTCCAGCGCCCTGGGGGAGATGGACTTTGTTACAGCCTCATCCAGGTGTTCTATGCCTGTTGCATTTTGAGGGGCATGAGAGCAGTTGCAGCGGTGGGATCCTATCCTAGCCCAGCGCTTTCCTGGGGATGTGTCATCTGCACTTGGGGGTGGGGGAGTTCAGGGGCCTGGCATCGTCATCCATTCTATTGCACTGTCACCAGAATACTTTAATACTAGTTTTAAAAAAATGGTAAGGACAAAAAAATTTCATGATGAATGAGCATCTTTTCCTAGTAATATCTTCCTGGGAGAATTAATTATGTTTCTTTTGTAAAAAGTCTGCTCAGTCTTATCATAGAATCTTTATTGCTAAAATCCGGAGTGAAACTCTTAAGCTAGGTGACAGCTCCCTCCCTCCAGGACATCTCCAATAGTCTTAAGGGGTGGACATAAAATTTTCAAAATAAAACTGAAGAGAAGAAGAGGAGATTGTATCTGAATCAAATAAACAGCTTTTAAGAGTAGAACCTCATTCGAATGGATAAAGAAGACGCAGTACGTATATACAATGGAATATTACTCAGCCATTAAAAAGAATGAAACAGTGCCACTCGCAGCAACACAGATGGTCCTAGAGAGTGTCATAGTGAGTGAAGTAAGTCAGAGAGAGAAGCAGAAATATCGTATGACATCCCTTATATGTGGAATCTGAAGTGAACTTACAAAACAGAAAGAGACTCTTAGAAACTTAGAAAATGAACTTATGGCTGCCAGGAGTAGATGGGATAGTTAGAGAGTTTGGGATGGTCATGTACACATTGCTGTATTTAAAATGGATAGTTAACAAGGACTTATTGTATAGCACATGGGACTCTGCTCAGTGTTGCATTGCAGCCTGGATGGGAATAGGGTCTGGGAGAGAAGGGACACGTGTATGTGTGGCCGAGTCCCTTCGCTGTCCACCTGAAACTATCACATTGTTCATTGGTTCTGTCCCAATACCAAATAAAAAGTTAAAAAAAAAAAAAGAGTAGGGCTTCATTGCTTCATCTTGGAAAAGAAGTTCTTTCTTTTTTCAGAGTGCTGGGTAAGCACATCTCTTGACTCTTTAGATTTCAGACTCAAAGGAAACTCCCCGCCACCTACCCCAAAAGCAACCCAACTCCTACACACCCCCCACATCTGGCTGATCTCCAACAGAAGATCTCTTTTTTTCCTGGCTGGACAAGAGCTGAGCGATCTGGCAGGAGCTGTCACCTCATCCCCGCCAAGAACTACCTGCATGCCCCTCCTCACAGATAGAGATGTCCTCAGCTCCCTCCTGCCCAGCATCTGAATTTCAGGGCTGGGGTGGTAAGCCACTGGCTGAGTTTCATTTTGTTTTTATAGCATAAACGGTATAAAATCTGACTCACTGGCTAAGTCCTCTTGTTTACGACATAGGGATTTAGCTGGTATTTGAACTAATAGCTACGTGCTTAGGCACCCCAAGCCCAATCTCTTGGGGTTACACCCTCTCTCCTCGTTGGGTTGCCTCGTACACCTGTTGTTGTCTCTGAAAACAAACTGAACCAAAAGAGGTTTGGGGGTGTTGGCCCCTGCATGAGCCTCCTCTCCCCTCCTCCCAGGGTGCACCTTCTTCCCCACCCTTCAGCTCAGCTTTCCTGAACAGGCACCACGAGAATGTCTGGGTGGTCAAGGAGGAATTGTCAAGTACTTGGGACCCCTCCAGTATCACCTTCTGGCTCTTCCACTGGGGCTATCTGTCTGGCCAATAGTGGGGGTTAGAGGTGAGGGTGTACCATCCTCTTGGCCGAGTCCTATTCCTGCCTCTAAGGTAGTCGGGCCCATAAAGCACAAACCATCTGGGTAACTCAAGCCCTGGTCTCTGGGGTGGGGGAGGCGGGAAGGGCAGGGCTGGAAAACCTAATTAACATGCTTAGCAGCTATTGTTTTTTCTTTAATAATGGTAGACCAGCCCCCTTATACAAGAGTAAATAACTGCATGGGGCCAGTTTCTGCCCCTAGTGACTCACAAATCACCCCAGGTCAAATTTTGTCCTTGGTGACTGGCACGCAAGCCTCAGGGAGGCCTGTGGCAGACTCTGTGGTTGGCCCATGTGGCCCGCATTCTCGCTGATGTGGGCATGGGGAGAGACCCTGGGGCGGGAGCAGTTCCTGCGGACTTGGGGCAACTTGCAGAGTTCTCCCTAGACTAAGAGGTCATAAAAGGGCAATATGCCAGGAAACTCTGATTGATACCAGGCTCTGGGGCACAACTTCTGGAGGCAGTTACTGTCCTCTGAAGATCCCCTGGTGGGGGGAGGTGGGGAGACAGAAAGTCCCCAGGAGAGAGAGTTCAGGACAGAGAAAGGAGGGATGATTGGGCAGAAGGAGGAGTACAAAGTGAATGTAATGGCTCTGGGACCGCAGACTCCACTCGGGGCTCAGAACAGCAGCTTTTGTCTGAAAGTGCTCTTAAGGCAAGAGTTGGTTCCACAGCTGCTTTGGATATCCTTATAGAAACTCCAAGGTCCTCAATCTCTCCCCAAGCCCAGTCTCTTGGGGTAACACCTTCTCTCCTCGTTGGGTCACCTCATATACCTCTTGTTGTCTGTCGTAGAATCTACGACACCCAGGCCGGTGCTTCCTGCTCTTAATGAAACACACTCCCTCCAAGGGAGAAGGGGGAGAGGAGACACTGACACTTCCTCTTCTCTGCTCTTGCTTCTCCTGACTTGGCTAAGTCCAACCCCCTGACTCTCTGCAATGAGGAGGATGCGCGCTTAGACTCTGCATTTTTCTGGGCTCTTGGATCAGAGCCTGGATGCGCCCCTGACCAACCACGGGAAGCAGAGACGTGTGGGAGGAATTAGGCTCACCACCAGTCTAGAAGTCAGAAACAGTTGGCAGGCATCGTCCCAAGGACAAGGAATGAGATTCCTGGCAGGGTGGGTAGCCCATTAGAGACAGTCAGGGAAGAGGAATCCCTGGATTTCCGGCCCAAACACCGGCTCCATCCTGCTCCCACACTCTCCCTCACACTCCCTCCCAACTTGTGTCTGCCCCAGGCCTTTGCTTCCCAAGTTGGCTCCCTTCATCTACCACGACTCACCGGTTTGTTCAGTTTTGACAATGACATTGTGCGTGGACTGGAACAGGTCACTGCTGCACTGGCCTGTGAAGGGCAGATTGGGAAAGTCAGAGTGAGCCCACACGGAGCCAAAATGTGTTGCTTGGCTAAGGGCAAAGCTGGCTTCATGGAAGAGTTTCTGCTAAGCCCACTGCCTAATCATTATCCTTTGCATCTGAGAGGGGGCTTCCCTCTCTGCATCTGTAATCTCAAGCCTGGGGTCCTTGGCCCAGAAAATCAGTAGCTGGGGCACCCACCTCAAATGGAATTATTTAGCTTTTCAAAGAGAAGATATCCAGTATAAGGGAACTAGAAGTTTAGATGTTAGAAGACCAGTTTCTCTACTAATAGCTGCAAGTCACTTCAGCTTTCTCGGTCTTGGTTTCCTCAACTGTAAATTTAGGGGATTAAACTAGATAAAGTCATTAGATGGCCTCTAAGGTGCTTTCCCATACTAAGATCTGACACAAAATGCAAACAAAAACACAAAGCCATCTTCATCCTTTTTTGATCTTAAACGTAACCCTTTTTGGTGAGATCCAATCTGTGAGACACGTCTAAGTACGTGCAGTGATTCTTCTCCTACATATGCCTTACAGCTTCTCTTCAGATGTATCACACATAAAAGCATAGGCATGCACGTGTGCAAAGTAGCTTCAGATGTGTCCAGCCCTACGGATTGTAGCCCACCAGGCTCCTCTGTCCATGGGATTTTCCAGGCCAGAATACTGGAGTGGATTGCCATTCCCTTCTCCGGGGGATCTTCCTGATACAGGGATCAAACCCGTGTCTCTAATGTCTCCTGCGTTGGCAGGCGGGTTCTTTACCACTAGCGCCACTTGGAAAGCCCCATTAAAGCACATATATACATGTAAATTCATTTTGTATGTTTGTCTTCCCCAGCCAGATTACAAATATCTCAGGAGCAGAGGTCACGCTTTAACATCTCTAACCTTCGGTTTTCCCAGATGAAAACTTCCCCTATCAAATGGGCACGATGTTTATTTTCTCATAAGGTCACCAAATGAATCTATTCACTTGGAGTCCTTGTATAAATAAATACTCAATAAATGTAAGTTAGTAGAACGTTTACAAAAAGGCAAATGACAAAAACTAGGTGAGAAATCTGGCCAGGAGGCAGTCAGAGACACCGGCCATACGCAGTGGAATCAGACAAGTCATGGAAGGCCAAAGATGGAAGGCCAGAGCCGGGAAGTCAAGGGTGACCACATCCCATCCCACGCCTCCCTGTCTTAAGCTTCAATCAGAGCAAAGCTTTAAAGGAGTGGATTTAATTGGAGGTGGGGAGGTAAATATTTTTAATTCTTCAAGTATAAGTCTGCTCTTTCTGAAGACTCCTGGGCGTTATTTTTAGAGCCTTGTTTGGTTTGGTTCTAGTAAAAGAAAAATGAGCAACCACTTCTGAGGTGGGCAGGAAGCAGGGAGTGCCCCGGAGCTGAATGAGGTCATCTCAAACGGCCACCATGCTGCCAGCTCAGTGGCCAGACATTGGGTCTCTTCAGTGTTGATGGCAGCTGTTGGGGTCTGAATCTGGTCCATAGCCCTGGAGCTCATGCTTCCCACAACCCCAGCTCCACGTCCAAACACAGGTTCTGCTTGGATAGATGTGCCCATTCCAAAGTAAACAGGCCAGCCCACTATTCATACATATCACTGCTTCCCAAAAGGGTTCTCAGAGAAGCTAGTTTTTTAAATAACCATTATCAGAAGAACTTCAGGCCGGTGTCAAGGGCATTCTGCAAGATAGCTATCTCCCCTACCAAGCCTTCCAAGCCAGTGTAGCATGCATGCATGTGTGAACCAACTATCACTGATGGATAGCCTTTGAATGCTTCCTGTCTATGTGCTGGGTGAGGCATCAGAAGAGACATCTGGGGCTCTAGGATAGCCCCAATCCCAGAAGTCACTGCAGAAACATACCAAACCTGTCCAGACCATTCATTCTAACCCTTTTTCATTTAGGACCTTTTAAGAATTTGTTGTAATAACATAAGCTTTCTCTCCTCCCCCAAAACAAACTAGATGTAATTTCACCTATTTTTTTGTTTTACCATGCTTATGTCCCATTGTAAGAACCTAGCGAAGTGAGGTCACTCAGTCGTGTCCGACTCTTTGCGACCCCATGAACTGTAACCTATCAGGCTCCTCTGTCCATGGGATTTTCCAGGCAATAGTACTGGAGTGGATTGCCATTTCCTTCTCCAGCGGATCTTCCCAACCCAGGGATCAAACCCAAGTCCCCCGCATTGTAGACAGACGCTTTACTGTCTGAGCCACTTTTTAAAATAGCCATGGCAATCTTAACCAGCAAGTGATTGGGAATGAAATAATCAAACCCCATTTGTAAAAGAAATAAGTGGTTTTCTGAGAGCACCAAGTATTCTGTGACTACCCAGCTAACCCTTGTCTCCTTGGAAATTAACCATAAGAAGAGAATTACATTACCCTAGATTTGTATGGGATTTGGTACACCTTGTACCCTAGGCTTCAAGCCTGTTCCCTCTCACCTCCCTTCTACTTCCCTGTCTTGGAAAACAGTCATTTGGAGGTAAGACCATCCTCAGATGTCCCTAAACAGGAACCCTGCCAGTCATGGAGTCTCTGCCCTTCCCAGCTGGCTCCCAACAGGGTAGAGAGAGTGAAAGAGAGTCACCATTCCACTTGAGATGCTGCAGGTTGCTGTAAAGAAGCTGCCCCGCCGTCCCCGCCGCCCGGGTGAACTCCTGCAGACTCATGCTGCAGAGGTGCTCGCCGTTGATGTCAAACTCCTGGAAAGGGATGCAGCTGGCGTCCAGCTGGTTGGTGTCCAGGAGATGCTGGAGCCACTCCCACACCTGGTACTTGGTCCAGTACTGAGGATGGATTTCATGCCACTGGCCTCCAAAAAACCCACTGGAAACTGCAAAAGAGGAGGCAGCCCTGTGAGTGAGCCGTGTTTGTTTCTGAGCATGATCCCAGACAGGGAGGTGCACTGCCAGAAGTCACAGGGATCGCCCCCGAGGTGTGCACACATCAGCAGAGGTTGGATTTGGAGAGGAGGCTCTGGGAAATGCAATTCCTTCCCTAGTTGTGGTAGGAGCCAGTCATTCAGCCTCCCTACATCCTCCTATTGTTCCTCGTATACTCACGTCTGGGCTCTGGATAGAACACAAGACTTGAAATGCTCTGAGATCATGAGCTTCTTCCCCATCTCTCACAAAGTACCATGAAAGCTAATGCATTGCTACAGGTTCAGCAACATGTTGGCTTCCTGCCCACACCCACAGAGTTCCATGGTTTTTGTTTTTTTTTTTTTCCCTCTCTCTCTCACACACCTGTCTGTATATACACATATACCCCCAATTCAAACCATTTTCCACCAGAAGCCTGAGACTCGGGTTCTCCTCTTTATGATGCCTTTGTTTCTCCCCAGAGTGGTCCAGATGATTCATCTGCTTGCTGTGCTGATGTCCCCCTGCCCACTATGATGGTTACAATCACTATGATGTCACTTCCCTACCCAGTCACCTTCAGCAACTTCCCTTTATCCACTGAAATTAGGTCCAAAACTTCCAAGCCAGGTACTGAGGCTCTTCACTATTCCTCAAGTGACCTTTTTTCTGTATTGTCCTTTAGGCCAGTTTGAGGTCTACCTATGGCTCCCTCCCTGCTGAATTCCTGCCCAACTCACTGACTCCGACCACCCACCCATAAAGCCATCAGAGACCCCCCGACCGACTGCTGAGGGCTGCTGTCTCTAAATCTCCAGGAAACATACTTCCCATTTCTCCTCATGACTTCTGTCCTGTTTTGCCTTCTTTGACGGGTCTTTACAGTCCTATTCTTCATTGTAAACTGTATGCTCAATTTACCCAGCCCTATATACGTTCTTACCCATCCTTGTATCTCCCATAAAAACTACTTAGAGATTTTGCCATGATAGGTACTTTCTCTCCACTTCTTCAGTAAGTTTATTGCTGAAGAATAAATAACATTGGAACCTGGAAGAGCCTGTGAGATCTAGTCACAGGATGGCTAATTCAAGTACCAGTGAAGAGGAGTTCCTCCAAGTCAATAAATATTATTGAGCTCACTATGGACTAACTATCTATGTATGTGACTCTCATACTCACTTAAGAGAGCATCACTAAATCAACCCAGAGTCCTGGAGGGATGGAGAAGAAAGAGCCAGCTTCTGTTGGCATGTGACCAGGCTGAGAGCTCTTACAATCCCTTCTAAAGCAGGGACCAAGGGAGGGAGCACTCTCTTGGAAGAGGTGAGGGGTAGGAACAAGGGGGAGACCCTATTATAGCCCACCAAGCTGAAGAAGGGGAAATCTAACTGAGCATGACACACAGATATTCCCACCAACTCAAGGATGGACCAATAAAAGAAAACGTAGCACAAGAAAATGGTCCCTAACTTTTTCTTCAAGGTCCTGCTAGATCTGTACTTCTCTAAACTCTAAAGCGATTATGAATCACCAGGGAATGTTGTTCAAATGCAGATTCTGATTCCATAGACTTGGGATGAGGCCTGAGATTCTGCATTCCTGGTGAGTGTCCCAGGAATGGGGATGATGATGATGTTTGTTTGTCAGTGGACACAGTTTGCATGGCAAAGAGATACAGAGCTTCAAAAGGTCTGATCCCCATAATACCCACAGCCTGGCCCTCAACACTCCCAGAGGAGAAGCTCAAGGGGGAATGCTTCCAACCCACTCCTGTTTTTACTCACCTTCTTGGACTTCATCCACTGCTCCCAGACTTAAGGATTGCTAAGAACGGGGAGTCAAGATCACGTGGGCACAAAGGTGCTGTCCTGGGTCATACCTGCTGCTCACATTAGGTGCCTTACTCCTCATACCTCATAACCACACAAAAGTAGGCCTGAACCCTCAGCTGGGGTCCTAAAGGCAAAGCCAACAGTGAAGGGGGAAGGGATAAGGATTGGGAGAATCTAGTCCCCAAATTTAATTACATAGAAATATTCCCAAATATACTAACATACTGAGCCTAAACGGGATGTCTCTCATTCCTCCCACTTTTTTTGGTGTCTCACCAACCAATGCAGTTGTTGAAGGGTGGGCTATATTTTTTTGAAGCTCCCCCAAGCCTCTGTTCTTTTATTTTGAAATTAATTGTTTTGCTAACTGTGCAACTCTGAGTTTGCAAACAAGAGACAACAACTCTCAGTAACCCCACACCAGGCCTATAGTACATTCTTTCAATGTCACATGATTCAGATGAGAGGAGGGTTCCTGATAGTGCAGCCTATTAGAACTTGGCAGAACCAGAGAAATTTTGTCTGAAGTTGAACAGGGCAGACTCCCCACTAGCCTGCAGAAGTTTGGGGAAAAGCCTATGAGTTCAGCTTCTCTCTGGCATTCAACTGGTCTCCCCAGTCCCATCAATCAAGACCAGGAGCTTCTGGAAGTGAGAATGTAACAGTGATGAGTGGATTCTACTCCCTGCACAGCAAACAAGAGGAATGCTGCCATAATGGAGGGTCTAAGGGCTTGGGATGCAAAAGACTTTCCAGCCTGAAGAGCTTTTCCCTGTTTAGAATTATCCTTCAAGGTCCCCACAGGGAAGCTCATGCCCAGAAAAGACAGCAGTTCAGGAGGACGGGTGATCAAATAAGAGATCTCCCCTTTCTGTTTTCCATGCTGTGTGGCTGGGGATTCCAAGTTGAAAGGTGGAGCTGCCCAGAAATCGGCTGCTTCTTGGAGAATGCAACCTTCCATTGGCATTCCACTTCTGCCTCCCAGACATTGTTCATCAAGAGCCACTTCCCTGTTGTTCAAGGGAAGCAAGAGCAGCAGAGTCTCTAGGGAGGAAATTAGTAGCAGGCAGAGGGTGAGAGAAGGCCCAGACCTCCTTACACCTGCTGCGGTCCAGTGCATAGGAGTTTGCCCCAGCTGACTGCCTTCACAACAAGGTGCACGGCGCTGATTAGCAACCACTGTATTCAGCCTGGCTTCTACAGTAAGCCAGGGCCGGATCCACCCTCTGTAGGCCCCAGACTAAGCCCTCCCTCTTCTAATCCACCAATCTTAGATTAAAGCACCACAGGCAGGCACATGGTCTCCTAACAAATCTACCCACCCTTTATAGAGGGAAGTCACTGGAGAATGAAACAGAAGGATGAAGCTGCTCTCTCTTCTTAATGTCCATGCTTCCACGTGACACACACACACACACACACACACACACACACACACACAGAGTTTTCTCTCCTATCCCATCTTCATATCCCAGCCAACACTATTAAAATGGCCTTACTTTGGGGTATCTCTTCTCTCACCCTCTGTGTCAGCTTGCCAACCTGGAACTTTGAATATTGAGAGGAAACCACAGAATATCTCGAGTGGGCTTCTGGCTGGGGCTCCAGGGACCTGTGGGGATCTCCTGCTTAAAGAGTTTTCTCCAGTCCCCCTGGCTCCCACATCCCCTGTATTTCCCACAGGCCTCCTGGCTCCCAGACCCCGTGTAAGCTTCATGAAGTTGGGGAATAAAGTCTAATCAGAGCAAAAGAAGAAGCTGGAAGAAGCTGCATGGGGAGGGACATACGCAGCCCCCTTACCATTGCACGTGGGGTAGCTGTCTGTCCAGGCTGGCTGCTGGTGGAGAAGATTGTTGCTGGGGTTGAGATTCATTACACCACTTCCTTCCAGAATCATGATCTGTAAGGGGATCAAAAAGGCCGTTCCGTCAGTGCCTCTGGGACAAACGTCATTTCAGAGTATGGATCATAGAGCAAATTTAGGAAGGAAGAAAGAACGTGTCCTCCCGACCACTGCCTGCCAAGCATGTTGCCACAGCCCTTTCAGTAAAAGCAAAACTGACTGGCAATTAAAAATTTCCAGGTTCAATTTTCATATGCATGAGGCAAGTTTTTACAGCCACCCATTCATACATGAATAATCTCTGATCGGGAATGAAACAGGAGGAAAATGTAATACCTGCTCACCGGGTGAGTCTGGCTAGCAGCCAACTTTTTCTTTTTTTCTACAAAAGTGAAAATATCAGAGAGATTTTGTTTAAGGTGGAATTGCCATTCGGTAAAATCCCAAATGGGTAGCAGAACAGACCCAGCACCTGTGTGGGAACCCTGACACACCTGAGCAGCCCGCCCCTCAGCATCCAGCAAATTTCCCCAGTGAGGATATCTGCCAAGAGATGGGCTGGTCTCAGGGGATCTCAGCCATATTTGCCCTAGAGCTTTTCAAGCACTTAGCTCTGTGATAACGTTATAAATCAGCTGGTTTCTCCAATAAGACACTGACGCTTCCTTCTTGGTAAAAAGTTCATCCTCACATTCCCTTTCCTTTTAGTTATCACCATTCAGTCACTCAGTCAATATCTGACTCTTTGCAACACCATAGACTGCAGCACACCAGGCCTCCCTGTCCTTCACCATCTCCCGGAGTTTGCTCAAACTCACGTCCATTGAGTCACTGATGCCATCCACCTGGAGGATACTGCAAGCTTCACAGTGGACCTGAATGGGACTTTCTCAGTATGGGGCTCGTTTTCTCAGTAAAGGATCAAGGAGAAGAGCCTTTCTTCCATGAGCCTGTTTTTGGATTTTTTTTGAACTGTACGAAGATTTTATGCTTTAGAAATATTCACCTCGGTCCACCAGCACTTACAATGTTCTTACCCTCATGCCAGACTCAAAGCCTCAGAAGTGCATTCAATCATTCAAAGGATGAACAGTCTGTTTCCAGAAGGTGACTGAGCCTTACCCGGGACCTCTAAGGGTAACCTGCTCTTTCTAAATGTTGGAGTGAGGAGAAGCTAGAATTACAGTAGAAGATCACGGAAAATTCTCTGCCTGTTTGGGTGAAAACTTGCATCTTCATGTGTCACCAACATCCCCAGGATGGAAATTGCCCAACCAGAGCCATTCCACTCCCTCAAAACCCCTTCCTCTAATTTAACTACTGCTCCTTTGGGTCAATGTAGGGCTTAAGAGGGGAGAAAAGGGGTCTGGAAAAGACATAAAAATTCATTCATGTATTCATTCTTTCAACAGATATTTATTAGCCTTGCAATGGGTTGGGCACAGTTCTAGGAACAGGGAGCAGAGCAGTGATTAAGGGTTGAATTAGGCTTAACAGAAACATTTATGATGATCGTTAACATCATCATCCTGGTTGTTTGGCAAATAATTAGGCCTGAATCCAGCCTAAGTAGAAGGTAGGAGAAGGCAAGATGGGGTGGCAATGATGAGCTCTGTAACAGCCCACAGGGATGGTACCAAAGAGATGAGTTTCGATGTCAGAAAGAGCTGGAGTTTATCCCAAGTTCCACCACTTAATACCAGCGAAGTTCTTAGCTGGTTTGTACTAAGTCAAACAAGTTATTAGCCTCTCTGAACCCCAGTTTCCTTGTATGTAAAATACAGACCATTGTAGCCACCGTATGTATTGGTTGGGACTTAAGTGAGTCTCCATACCTCGAGCACTTGGCACCAAATAGGACGTAACTGCATAGCAGGTATGTTCTGATGAGGAGGCATTCTATGCCTATGAACAACCTGAACCAGAAGCAACTGTGGGCCTCAGTTTCCCTGGGCAGAAATTGAAGGGCTAGTAAATTCCTTTTGTTCCAGAAATGTCTTGGATTCTCACTCTCAGAGAAAACCAACCCAAGTCAAACTTTCTTTTCTTTTCCCATTGAACTTTCTAGAGCAGTAGCCCTAAGCTAAGAAATCAGATGGGGGGACTTGAAGGCAAAAGAAAGCTTCCAGTTCCCCAGAGGGGTGGCTGGGAGAGGGAGAGGGCATGGCACCAGCTCCTGTTTGCTCAAGGCTAGGCTTGTTCCTTGCCAGCATTTGCTCAACTACAAGCAGTAGAAAGGTTACTGTTTAACCCTGAAAGGGCTGAAGCTCAGAGCCCAGTCCATGTGCCCTCCAGGCTGGGGGTGGGGGTGGGGTGTGCAGGGGAGGCTTCCCTGAAATTCTTTCACAAGGGTTTGCCTGTAGGGCTGTTTCAAAGTGGCTCTTTCAGTGGAAGTCAGATCTGCTGGGGCCAACTATGACCCACTTCCTCAGCCGGCTGGCTCAGGGCTTCTCTTCACCAATTCCCCAAAATCTAGAAGGCAGAGTTGTGTGAGGACTGAGCACCCATCTTTGTAGTTGGGGAGAGGTGGGCTCAGATCCTAGTTCGCCTGCTCCCGGTGGGTGACCCTGAAACAAGTTCAAGTCTATCTGACCTGAATCTTTCTGATCCTCACTTTCCCCACTTGTAAAATGGGAACAACCCAAACTCAAAGGGCTGTGGGCATCAAATGAGCTTGTGCGCACAGAGAGCTCAGCGGGTACTAAGAATTCAATAAATTTCGCAGGAACACATGGGCCAGACTTCCTCTTATGACTAAATGCCCCACAAGCCCCTCTCCTCCAGACGGACATCATTTCTCACCATGAGGCATCCAGAACTACTCTCAGCCAGAGAGAAGTACTGAGGATTACAAGGTCACAGCTACCCCATTGCCATCTGGGCCCCCAGGAGGCTGAGCGCACTCCCTGCTGGCACCCCCTTTCCAAGGGAAAGCAGCCAGCACAACGAGGGGCCCTTTTTTACAGGGCCCAGTAAATGGTTAGCACCCATAAAAGAGTTTATGTGGCTTATTCCTTAGTGAGTCAGAGTTCACTGAGCTCACCCAGGCTGCTGAGAAGGTCAGTGTTCTCAACCCAGCTTGGGGCGACAGGGACCATGCCCTCAGGGTGGGCACGGAAGGCCCCTGGGGCCAGAATGGCTGAAGGCCTTTTACCAAATTCTAATCCCTTGGAGACCCAGCTTTTCAAGTGTGAAATAAGGACATTTGTGCCCCAACAGCCTCACAAGATTGTTGAGAAGATCAAATGAGATAATAGATAATAAATCTGCCTTGAAAATGGTAAAAGAAAGAAAAAGCATTATTATTATAACCAACTTACCCACACTCCCGTATACAAATGTAGACTTTCCATGGTACATGGTGATTACCTTCTGCTGTGCTTAGTTGCTCAGTCGTGTGTCCAACATTTTGTGACCCATGGACTGTAGTCCGCCAGGCTCCTCTGTCCATGGGATCCAGGTAAGAATACTGGAGTGGGTTGTCATGCCCTCCTCCAGGGGATCTTCCCAACCCAGGGATCAAAGCCAGGTCTCCCACAGTTCAGGTGGATTCTTTACTGTCTGAGCCACCAGGGAACCCTGAGAATACTGGGGTGAGTAGCCCGTCCCTTCTCCAGGGGAACTTCCTGACTGACCCAGGAATTGAACTGGGCTCTCCTGCATCGCAGGCAGATTCTTTACCAGCTGAGCTACCAGGGAAGCCCAGGTGATTACCTGATGGAGTATGAAAAGCAATCCTTTTAATTTAGAAGTATTTAATGCTTCTCGTTAATCTTTTTACTTTACCTTCAGCATAACTTTTCTTATTTTCTTAAAAAAAAAGTATCAATTATGGGAGGTTGAGACTTTGCAGACTTTGAGGGCTGGGTTGGAACCCAGACTCCCCATCTGTGTCTTTGAGCTATGTGACCTTGAGTGTGTTACTCCTTCCGAGCTCAGCATCTTTACTGATTCCAAAGAGGGAGTCAGGGAACCGTGGATTAAGGGCTATTTGGAAGGATAAGTAATGCTATGAAGTTAAAGGTCCCTGGGCTTCCCTGGTGGCTCAGATGGTATAGACTCCACCTGCAATGCAGGAGACCCGGGTTCAATCCCTGGGTCGGGAAGATCCAAGATTGGAAGCAGTAAATTCAGAGCCTAAGGAAAAACAGTTCCACCCTTTGAGCTAAATGCAAGCTGGAGAAGGATCCGCTTCACCTCATTTCCAGCTAGAGAGAGAATTCTAGGGTGAAAAGCAGGGTTTCTCAGCCTTGGCGTGACTGGCATTTTGGTCCAGGATGGTACAGGTTGGGAGGGCTATCTTGTACACTACAGGATGCCCAGCTGTATCTCTAGCCTCTTCCCACTAGATTCTAGCAGCACTCATGCACCAACCCTGGAAAAAAAGCCCCGGAGCCAGATCACACCTAGTCATGAGCGCCAGTCAAATCAGAGCCCATGGAAACAACAGCTCAGATTTTGTTCTTGCGGGGGCGGCGACTTTGGACTAGCCTTTCTGAGCTGCTATATCCTCTCTTGGGAAACTGCCACCTAGGCTTGCTGGAGGACTGAGGGAGATTCAGGACCATGGCGCCCCTGGCACAATGCCTCATCATACCCATACCTGGTAAGTGCCTCCTAGGTGGAAGTTTATGAAAATTCACTGAGTATTGGACCCCCCTTTGTCTATTCTCACATAGTATGTATTCTGGGAACACAGCATAAATTGTTACTTGGGGTATTGAAAAATGCACATCACAGAAAACAAAAAAGTAAATTTTAATTCAAACCGAAAGATTGAAATGCACTGAGATATACAAGGTTTTTCCATCTGCATTCTCTTCACTGATTCCTCCACATTCGCCCAAGATGTCACCCTTTGTGCCACAATTCTAAGACTGACACTTTGGATGACAGAAGTCTGCTCTTTATTTCTAGAGGAGGAACCATGGATGGGATCCAATCAATTACAGCAGATGGTCCCTCATGCCAGCCTTCCAGTCGGACACTCTTCTATCCTAGGCAGCAACTTCCTGGGCCACTAGGGTTTGGCCAATCCGAACTCAGTTTGGCAGAGAGGCAGCACCGTGCTCTGCTGGGGTGGCCAGAATCACTCTTTATTCCCCACTTGGTTAAGGGGCCCCTTGGGATTAAACACAAGCACCCGCAGTACCCCAAGTTGCTACAGACTCAGACTACTTCTGAGCCACTCACATATAGAGATGACCTACCACGTGTGTACCCACCCCACCAGACCTTCATCAAGAGTGGATTCCCTTCCAGCACCAGCTTGACCACCATGCACAGGGAAGACCAATGGATCAGGGAGGGGGCCAGCAGAATGCCTAGCCTGACTCTAAAGTTTAAGAATCTCACGTTTTAACTGTTGCTCAGCAGCTCAACTGGGAGTGGGTGAGACTAGTCACAGAGACAGAATCTCACTAACATCTGGGTTGAAAGGACATACTCAAGGTGTGAGGAGCTTCAAACCCAGCCCAATGTTGCCATGCTTCTGGAGGGCAGTTCTCATGGTGACTCAGATGGTGAGGATTGAAGTCTTGATTCTGCTCCTTGGCAGGCTGTGTTGACCCTGGGGAAGTACCATCCTGTTTAAAGTTTCACTTTCCCCCATGATAAAAAGTGGGAGAAATGGAGTTGACATGTGGATCAAACGAGAACGTTTGTAAAATTCTCACGCAGCACGTCAGGAAATGTTAGCTGTCACCGTGGGGTCTGCCCAGAAGCTTCTCTCTGAACTGTGTTGGTTGGCCTGGGCAATATTCTTAGGGTTGAGGTAGACTCTTCAGAGGTAGGATGGTGCAATGGTGGGAAGCACCAGGCTGTGCAGTCAAATGGCCATGGTTCAGTGCCTGGTTTTGCCAACTGACTAATCACTTGGGCAAGTGATTCAACTTCTCTGGGTCTCAGTTTCCTCGTTGATAGAATGGGGATGATATGAAAACGATTGTTGAAAGACAAAATGAAGTGATACCAGTAGAATGCTTGGTACATATTACACATATCACAATATACGTATTAAGTACTTGGTGAATACAAGCTAATTGGTGTTAGTCGCTCAGTCGTATCTGACTCTTTGCAACCCTGTGGACTGTAGCCCACCAGGCTCCTCTGTCCATGGAATTCTCCAGGCAAGAATACTGGAGTGGATTGCCATTCCTTTCTCCAGGGGATCTCCCCGACCCAGGGATTGAACCCAGGTCTCCTGAATTGCAGGAAGATTCTTGACCATCTGAGCCACCAGGGAAGTCCCTAATTATTAGTATCTTTTATTTGTTGTGTTGTGACTTATTATTTCATTGAGTCTCCAAGGTGGAAATTGAGGGTTAAGTTCATTTCAAGCAAGGCTTCTAACTTCTACCATCTACATCATGTTTAGCAGTCCCAGTGAGCTGGCACACTCTAGCCTAGGGCTGGACTCGGGCTCCCCAGCCCCATCCTGCTCTGCTGGGTGACACACCATTAGGCTGGGTGATGGACAGCATCTCTGAGCCCCTGCTCACAGAAGCCGTGCTCTGCCCCTCTGCCCGCTTCCTGCTCCCCTTCGTGCCACCAGACACACGCTGCCTGAGGCTGCCAGCAGCAGTGGGAGGGCACACCTCTGCAGGCCCTGGGTTACCACCCCAGCATTTTGCTCCCACACACCATGGCTGGTTTGCAGGTGCACAGGCGAGCAGCTCGTCTCAGACGGGAGCTCCTGGCGGAAGACAGCCTGCGGATCTCTATCCTACAGGGTCCCTTAGCACACGAATTGCTCAATGACTAGAAGAAAGGGGTCTGGGATTTGACCTCTTAAGGACAGAAAAGTGAGCAAAAGGAGGTTCCCTTGGAACTTTGGCAAAGGACCAGAGCCAGGTCTTCTGGAGCCCAGGAGGCTCTGCCCAGCCTCGGGACTCCTAACAAGGCCAAGCCCTGCTCCACTGGTCTCTCTTAAACACACAGAGAGGACCTGCCAGCATAGACAAACACAGTCCAGCTTGGGCTCACTCATCTAGAGCAAGGTGTGTCTTTTGCTCTGTGGTGGGGCTACTGAGACCTAAGACCAAGTGCTGTACTGCTACTACTAATAGTAGCTATATACTATAGTAGCTAGGGCTTATTGAACATTTAAATGTGCTGCCTCTTTTCTCATAGTTTTAAATCCATTATCTCAGTCAATACTCACAATTGCTCTGTAAGGCATTATGTCATTTAGAAGATGGTTCATCTGCAGCTCCAAGAGGTTGTGTCACTTGTTCAAGCTCACACAGTTTTGAAAGAACTGAAACTAGCAGAGAATTCAAACTCCGAGTGTCTAGCAACAAACCCTGGGCACTTTCTGCTGAGATGGGGGTGCTTTGCCAAAAAAGAAAGATGCCCTCAGCTCATCTTCAGCCCCAGCCCCATCCTACACACTGTCACAGCATTCTCCCTGTGCCACCTGGGGTCTCACACCTTTACCAGGTTTCTCCTGGATTACAAAGCTCTCTGCGTCCATTCAATCATGCAGGGACCCTGATTGAAACATGTTTCTTTTTTGCCAGAGCAACCTGAAGTCATCTCTCTTCTCAATATATTCAAGAGTTCTTTTTAGAATGAACGGGGAGAATTCCGTTATCATTTTTCCATACCTACAGTATACTCAGGTAGGAATATTTAGGGCCAGTTTTATCTATGATACTTTTAGCCATTAAAATAGATTTATGTGTGCCAAGTTGCTTCAGTTGTGTCCAACTCTTTGTGATCCTATGGAGTGTAGCCCGCCAGGCTCCTCTGTCCCTAGGATTCTCCAGGCAAGTATACTGGAGTGGGTTGCTCTGCCCTCCTCCAGGGGATCTTCCCCGATCGAGGGATCAAACCCAGGTATCATAAAAGGAGTATTTATGTATTCATGCAAATATATTAATCTATACATGTAAATATATGAATATATTTGCATACACATATGAATATTCCTTGTATGATTTAATAAAATGATTTTTAGTTTATATTTTAGAAATAAACCAATCCACAGTGCTTTGTGCTTCATCTGGATTAGAACTGAATTAGTTCAAAAAGTAGTGTTTTCTTCTGTTGGGAGGGTGAAGATACACCGGAAGCCGCCAGGGCCACAGAGCAGATCATAAGCAGGGCTTCGCTTGCATTCCCTGCTCCCAGCCCTCGGGGACCGAGAGTCAAAGCCACAGTCTACCTTCTTCCAGATCCTTGATTCATTCAACCACATCATCCCCAGACTGCCTCAGAATACTGTGGGTATTTTTACTCCTCAAGCCCAAGGAGCAATTAGGCACTTTAAATAATCACTTTTGCAATGACAGCACTATCCAGACCATTCTCAGTCCTTAATCAAAGTTACCAGCAGGTGAATTCACAGCATTTGCCCAAAGAATGTTGCAACAGCTTACTGACTTCCTGTTTCAATATGACTGTCATTTCAAGAGAACTACTCCCAGTGAGGAGAAGAGAAAATTCAAGTACATGTGAAATCTAACTGAATGTAACAAAGATGATAATTCATGTTTTCCAAATGAATCAAAATATGAATCAAGCTCAGGGAATGTATTTGATCCTCTCAGGATTACATCACAGGTAATTTCATACCCTCATAATATGTTTCAAGAGAGACATTTCATGTTCCCAGGGGCAGCATCGGAAGCATTATTCCTGGGCTTTCAAGCGTTTCCATGAGCAATGATGCCATAGTGGGAGCCCGAGAGTCGATTCATTATAGATACACTTTACTAACTATAAGCCAGTTGAAAATACACATCTTATGCTGATTTTTATCAGTCTTAGTGACAGTTCAGACAAGAAACAGACACTGACCGGAGACCAAAATTGATCAAAAAACAAGATTCCCTTACATGACCTCAGGGGCCTTTATCAATCGTGTTCAGCTATGGCAAACTAAAAATAGGGCAAGCTTCGAAACATGAATGTCACGGAGTCTTTTCAGACCTCAAGGGAAACTATGGCTCTCTCCTCCCCAGACTGCATACTCACACCAAGTTTTGCACATATTTTGTGCAAAAGGCCCTCCAAAGACCATCGACTGACCCCTACAAATCTATTGACACCATGGATCTTTAAATCAAAATCTCTGTTGCACTCATGTAGGACTGAAATGAAAAGAAAACTTGTAGTGGAGTCAGGGTCAGAAGAAAGTCTACCCCGACCTCTGAGAGAAGCCCTGAGAGTTTTTATTCTTGCTCTTTCTTGACATGAGTGTTGCACAGTTTTCCCACAGTAGCAGCAGGAAGGGCCTCCCCTCTCCCTCTCCATCAGCAGCTGAAGGAGGGACCATGCTGCACCCAGGATAGTCATTCTGGACCTCTGTTCGGCAATGTAGTAAAAAATTCACCATATACCCCACCACCTTGAACCTCAGTATTTCTTTCCTGACCAATCCTTGATCTCTCTTCTAAAACACAGTAGCCATAAGCAACAGATAGCAAAAAATAAAAGCAAAAACAAGCAAACCAAAAAAAACCCCGCCTACTTTTACAACAGAAGTCTCCATAGGTGTTTGGAAAGGCATAGGTATGGAAACTGGGAGATTACCTTTACAATGCTTATTTTCCTACTTGGCTGAAGAGGCCACACGATTGGTCTATGGGCCACTTGTATCATCAGCACCTAAGAAGAAGTTAAACTTGGAGTTTCCTGAGGTCCCACCTAGACCTGTGAATCAGAATCTATGCTTTTAAGACCCCACCTTCACCAATCCTTAAGCACCCTTGCCATTAAGAGCTTCTGGTTAAAGACTCATCTACTTGAGTTCTCTCAAGTTCCCAAAACAAGATAACGAACTCCAGCAGTTATTGGCCCTAAAATAAACATCCACAAACACCAGGAAGTCCTCGTAAAGTCAGAGGCGATACATTTCAATCCGAAGAACTCAAGCTTCAGTTCATCTGCGGAGATTCTCTCCCTGTCTTATTGCCTAACTTGAAGTAAAGCAGTTCCTAACATCCAATACCACCTTGTTCAATGCAACAGTGCTCAGCAACTTAACAAGTATGAGTCTGTGAAGGCCAAACCAAGTCCTCAGAACACAGCATTTGTGGAGGATTTTTGTAATGATTATTTTCATCAAGGGGATTTCATAGCTGGCTGAGTCACCCCTTATTCCATCCCACCCCCACCACAGCTCTTCCAAAGATTAACCACCCTACCAAAGAAACCTGGTATCTTAGCCTTCAGTGGAGAGAAACAATCATCAAGAAATGTTTGCCCTGCTAGTATATTGATCGCTTCCAATTAATAGATATTCATTGATGAGCTACTAGATGTCGGCACTGTACTAGGTGCTGGGGGCATAAGAGTGAAAAAAACACAGACGCCGCCCTGCTCAACTGGACTGTCCAGCAAGGGCACCACTTCTGAAAATGTTGTAGTAGCTTTTTCCAGGGTCATCTGGCCTCATTGGCCATCTCCTGCTGGAGTGACAGTAGGACAAGAGCAGGGAGAGCCAGGTGACCTGCTTTGGCATTTGGAAATGACCAAGCTTGGAAAGAACTTCAGCTCCCTTAAAAAACAGGACTAGGGCAGGAATAGAGATGCAGATGTAGAGAAGAGACTTGTGGACACAGTGGAGGAAGGAGAGGCTAGGACAAATTGAGAGAGTGGCGTTGACATATACATACACTACTGTGTGTAAAATAAACAGCTTTCGTGCTCTGTGACGACCTAGATGGGAGGGACAGGGGATTGGGAGGGAGGCTCAAGAGGGCGGGAATGTATGTCTGCATATAACTGGTTCACTTCATTGTACAGCAGAAACCAACACAACATTGTAAAGCAATTATCCTCCAATTAAAAATAAATAAATTAATCAATTAAAAAGAAAAGCCAGGACTGGTCCTCCTTTCTCCAACAACCCCAAACCCTTGCCTTCACAGGAAACCCTCACCGAGACCTGGAGTTGGCAGCCATGAGTTTCGCACAGCAGCCTCAGCCAAAACCAATCTCCACGCAGGACAGAATAAAGCAGCTGGTTGTCTGGATAGCTGCATGTCTCTCCCTGAGACAATAGTGTGTTTATGTGTCAGAGGGTTAGGGGCAGGTTAACATAAAACCCACCGTAAACAGAGCTGTTAATTCAGTTGCTGGCAGGGGCTTCTGTTATCTTCTGAATACCTCCCAGAGGGTATAAGCCCTACTTTTTCATTTGAGTTGGCAGCAGAGTTATTTTTTTGCACCTGTTGCTCTGCTCCAATAACAACGCAGTTAAGCATTGATTTGTTGGAAAATAAACAGAAAAAAGCAAAGAAAGGCATCTGCCCAAACAGCCTGAGCTGGTTTGACAGAGCGTTCATGCCAATTTGTTTTTCCCATAAAAACCAAAGAAAAACCTGCGCTTTCAGTTTAAATGCTATCCTCCCACTCCCTAAGAAGAAAAGGTGGTATCGAAGAGACCAGCCAGAGCTGGCAGGGCCCAGGGGCCAGAAGACACTGTACTTTTCCATTGGCTGGCTCTACGAGGGCGCTAAGGAGTATCTGAGATCTGTAGAATTGCATGGCCAGCCTCCAGCCAGCCCAGGTTAAGATCCTGAGTCAGATTAACAAGGCCAGAGAAGGGGCTGCCACGGCATGATCATAACCCAAACCACGCTCTTCCAAATGGTTCATTTCCGAAAGTCAGTAAGTTCGGGGAGTAGGTGTGGTCTCTGGGTTACCTCCCCAAGCAGAGACTCAGCGTGGCTCTCCCAAAGGCTTCTTTCATCCAGCCCTGGGCAATGAGCATAATTTGAAAGCCCCCAGTCCCTGGACCATAGCTTTCCCAATGGGGAAAGGAGGTTAGCCATACCTACCTCCAAGGCAAGCTGTGTAGACTCACTCATGTCCTGCCAAGTGACTTGAGATCCCAGGTGTCCTGTCGAAAGGACCTAAGATGTTCACTGTATGATGCCCGTGTTAATTCAAGCATCACCGCGCTCTCATTTCCCAACAGTTTGTCAATACCACATGATGTGCTCAAGCCAGAAAGGGCTACAAAAAGCTAAACAAATCACTCAAATGGAGATCATGACAACACTAATTAAGCAGTGGCATCATCACCCAGCCTTCAACACACACTGTCAGGCGAAGCCTCTTAATATCTCTTATTTAAGCCTTGAGCGGAAAACCTGGGACGTGCAGGCAATGCGTGATGTTCCCCAAGATTGCCACCTCCCCGCAGCTTTCTCTCAGCCATTGGGCTTTCATTATCACCAGACCATTGGCTTAATGGGGAGGGGAGGTCACAGCAGTGGGGGGAAGCCTCCGAAATGCCTCTTCTCAAGGAGCGTTAAGAACAGAGTGTTCTGACAGAAGAGGGATATGGCTGGCTGAGCATTCCCAAGCATTCTTGTCATGAGTAGGACAGGGAGGGGACTGCCTCAGAACCAAATTGGGAGGCCAGAAGAATAAAAGATTTAACAACACCCTCAGTTGACTGAAAAATAAATAAGACCCAGGACTAGCAGGAATGTGGGAAGGGTGGAGGGAGGTTAAGAGGATGGAATCGGAGCCAGGGAGGGTTGGGATGGACTGGGACAATGGATTTGACCAGGTCAAGATTAAAGTTTCTTCCCAGAGAAAGACTGAGATGCCCCAGTCAGGGAAAGATCAACAGCCACCGATTTGGGATCTCACAGATGGTATAATTACAAAACAGCAGTTAAAATTATGACGAGGATGACAGTTTATATTAATTGAGTGTTTATGATGTGTTAGGCATTGAACTAGGCTTTACAGGAATTGTCTCATTCACTCCTTGCAATAACCCCAGACGTGGATACTAATATCTCCATTTTCACAGAAAAGGAGACACAGAGAACTTGAGTGACTTACTCAAAGACACAAAGCTAGTAAATGGTTGGATGTATTATAATAAATGTATTGGGGTGTAGGGGGAAAGTGCCATATAACTTTTTGTAGCTTTGAAAATGCACTCTTGTATTTCCAAAGACAAGGTGATTGTCTTTTAGGATTGCACACTTTTATTTTGGAAACTGAGCTCCTTTTAAGTACAGCTGTATAATTTTTTTCCCCCAAATGTGAGCATGAAGCATACTAATCATCCTTGTGCCCTTAATTGAAAGTTATTTTAGTGTCCATCTGTGTGGATGCTACTGAAACACCCGTTCATGTCCACCCAAACCCATCTGTCAAAACTTCAGCCTGGCTTCCAGCTGAAAGCCCCAGATTGACTCAGCGATTGGGTTTGGCTGCTTAAAGTCACCTCAGACTTATTAGCCACGATAAAAGAGTGGTAATAATCACAAGGAAATTGAAACATTAAGGGGAAATTATGCCTCCTTTTGAAAAGCATCTGACGACTAAGCCAATACACACGGGTCCTGATGTCAGACCCACTGTGTCGTGGACGTCACTCCAATGAGGGGAGGGCTCTGGGAGCCTACATTCCATCCCTCTGAGAAGTCTAGGAAAGTTCTCCCCAACCTCCGTCACACCCATGACCCTGCAAATGTTTGTAAAAACGTCGCCATAAAACAGACAAGACTTCACTAGACTCATTCCAGCATCATCTTTGCAACTTAAGAAACAAATAATACATGAATTTTCTCATGCATTAGAGCATCTCCTCTTTAGAAGAAGTAGGGTTTTCTCTTTGTACAGACAATCATTAAACAACCATAGACAAGAAAGTCGTATTCCTTTCTAGAGCCTTGCTGCAAGACCTATAGACTCTAGGCATACCAGGTCTCATTTTCTCTTCCAGAACACACTTCATTCTGCTTCCTCTAGCTCCCTGACCTGTAGAGTAAGCCCTCTGGAAAATAACACATGAAAATACTCCTTAGCAAGGCAAGTGACTTCCAATCAGAAGGGTTTTCCCAGGGATCAAACTCCTTCCAGCTGATTATTCAGGTATTCCTCCCCTTGCTTCATTGGACTTCTTTGACACTCAAAATGATCAAATCAAAATAGCTAAGGTCAGTTAGATGAGCATGATAAGGAGGAGCCGGGGTTCTCCCTGCAGCTTCCCAGCATCAGGAGTTGTCTCACATTTGAATAATTTCATCATATCCAAGGGAGCCCAGCTGCGTGACTGGCAGGACTCAGTGCAAAAGGAAAATCCAGAGCCCCTTGTCCCAAATGTGTTAAGAACTTCAAGACAGCAACAACAGAGTGTTAAACCAAGCACAGGTGCTTTCTAAGTGTCGGACCCTGCATGACTGAGGTGGCTGTATTACGCTGACCCAGCCCTGTCCCAAGGCGTCAGTCCCAACTCTTGCCTTTATCTACACCGTTGCTCTATCATCATGGAAGGCAGGGAGACACTTTACTGTCTAAAGCTCCTAAAGGAGTTAGGAGAGTCCAACAAAATATGACATGGAACATGCCTGTAATAGCACCTGGCTTATGGCAGCACTCAACAAAGGTTAGCTATTATTAGCATGATTATTATTATTGTTATTATCTTCATGATGCCAAGGTCCCTTGACAACTCCAAAACTACCCATAGACAAGAACGATGGATGGGAAGAAAACACACCCCACTCTGATAGAAACTATTTATTAGCTACTGCTGTTCATTTCATCAGTCGTGTGTGAGAGAATGCTATAAGTTAGGGGCTCTTAGCCTTCTCTTTATACGGTGAACCCATCTGGCAGTCCACTGAGGATTATGGACTCCTCAAAATAACAGTTTTGAAATGACAAAGTAAAATACTAAGATTAGAAAGGAAGCTTATATTGAAATACAATTTTCAAAATACTTTTAGAAATAAATGTGTGATAGCATAAAAATGTATGTGCTTCTTTGTTGTTCTTTAGTCACTCAGTCGTGTCTGACTCTTTGCAACCCGATGGACTGCAGCATTCCAGGCTTCCCTGTCCTTCACCGTCTCCTGGAGTATGCTGAAACTCATGCCCATTGAGTCAATGATGTCGTGTGCTTCTTTATTAGTACATTAAACAAGAATAGCTAGTCCAGGTTCGATAACTTCCATGATATCAAAGTAGTGATGAATATCAATATTTTAAGACATCTGTAACAAGTGCAATGTGATATATTAATATCTGTAATTTCTCTGTGTGATAATCAGTTACAGCTATTGCTACTGAGGAGTTTAGTATGCCACACTTGTACTGAAACTGAATTGAATTCACATTGAATATTGAATTTTAAATTACTGAAAGTAAAATTTTTATTTGTTTTCACATCCAAGTCCACAAAGCCTCTGATTTCTCCCCATGGACACTAAGAGATCCTTGGATCCCAGGTTAGAAACCTTTCTTGTTTTTGTGGCAAGGACTGCTTGTTTAATTCAAAGAGCCTCTAGCTACCACTTCTACATGGCCAGAAGCCTCGTTTGAACAATTTACAGGAGGTAGACCCCATAGTGCCTTGCCAAAATAAGTAGGAATTTTTTTCAAAGCCTGTAGAATATCCAGAGCAATTAATGCCTTAGCTGCCATGGCCAGTAAGTATCCGGAGACTCAAGAATTTAAGGGGTGGGCAACATATATAAAGCTGTGATTAGTCATGTGGACTGCCGGGAAGGAGATCAGTTTCTTCTGGAGGCCTATACATGCCAGGCATCAAGACAGGATAAAAAAACAACGTGCTATGTACCTATCTCAGGTCTTCCTTGAGGCTCCGGTGGGTGGTGGTTGCAGCCAGCTCAACACAAGGCTCCACTAAGAGATCCCCCTTCACATGGCTCATCCTACCTCCCTGCTGCCCACCTTCCCCACTGAAAACCCCGCTGCCTTTCTTCCCCAAAGTCACAGTGCAGAGCCGACGTCGATCATTTTGACAAACAAAATCCCAGAATTATCCAGACACTCCTTCTCAAGAGAGACTCACTGAAAACACCCAGGCTGAGGACTGATCCTCCGATTCCATTCCACAATTACTAATTGTTTACTCACAAGCATGGGTCCGGATGCTTTCAGATTCTTTGTCTAATTTAATCCTTATAACAGCCTGTGCAGATGTTATTACCCCCATTTTCCAGATGAGGAAACTTATATTCTGGAGCTTAGATAATTTACCCAATGTCACTCAGCTGCTCGGTGACAGAGTCGAACGTGAACCCAGGTGTTCTGACTTTAACCTTGTGTTTTTTCGACCACATTCCAACTGCTTCCAGGCAACAAAAACCCATAGCCTCCTGCCTTTTGAGATACACAAGCAGCCAAAGTCTACACTTCACCCATGTTCCTCAAGCCTCTGGTCAAGGGAGTTAGAAAGGTAAGCTAGGTGTCCTCTGATTTTCTCAGTGGACATAATTGAGACAGAGGCTGAACTGAGGCCAAATCTAAAGTCCAGTTGTGAAGAAAACAAGTCTTGTCAGTAGTTACCATGGAGACAGGCTGAAATAATCTTCACCTTTCAGGCCCCAATTACCTCCTCCAATAGAATATATCAGTAGTCGTTATGAGAGAATTTTTTTAAAGTTTCCTCAAAGGGACCCCCTCAAAAATCTCTTTGAGACAGTCATACGCTCCAAGTCCCATTGTCATATTTAAAAATAGAAGACCTCTTTCATATTCCAACAGAGATTTGATAGACTTTTGGAAGAAGTCTGCATCAGGTCAAGAAAGGGATGGCAGGTGAGCTAAAATGTCTCAAATCCACAATTGGACCAATAAAGGTCTAGCCCCAAAGGCCCTTTATGTGGTGTCTATGACATAGAGGGAGGGGTATGTGGCCGAATAGGAACTTTTAAACTTGCCACAATCACGCCCATAAAGCCCTAGCCCCCAAGGCCGTTTGTGTGGTGACCATGATACAGAGTGAGGGGTACGTGGCTAAATAGGAACTTTTAAATTCACCACAATCACAACATCAAAAAAAAAAGTGTGCATCTGGAGAAGGACCTACAAAAGTAAAAATAAGTAGTTATTATAATAGTGGGGTTCATGAGGTAGTCTAATAGGCTAGCAATCAAAATATTATAGTAGGCCTTTGGGCTCCTTTTGATTCGGGACTTGGTTTTCATCAGAGGCACAGTATGAAGAATGTTTAAAACGCTGGTCACATTTAAAATAAATAAACAGATACCCTTAATAATAACGAAGACGCTGCTGAAAAAGGACAGGAAGGAAACTCTCAGGGCCAAGGTGTTGGGGAAAATTGGAAGAGAATCCAATGAACCAGAACAAGGGGCTCAGCCCTGTAAAACAGCCCAAAGACAGAGTGTGGTTAGGTCCTAGTGAAATCAGTTTTCAAAGGGGTATTTTACAGGGTATCTCTTTTAAGACAAGGCCAATTAAAGCCCTGGGAGCCTCTTTAAATGGGCCATCCTGCTTGACTCTATTACAAGCTCTGATTTTTCCAGACTCAGGCCAAGGGGCTCTGTAAAGACTGGAGTCTCTAGGTGGGCTGCCCAGTGGCTGGGCCAGCCATGTTCCTCTTCTGATGACCCCTCAGGTCTTCCTCTATAGGAGGTGAGCCCACACCCAGCCAATCTACCCAGTAATTCATGGGCAATCAGTCAAGTGAGCTGACCAGCACCACACAATCTGAGTGGCCTCCATGGGGGCCTGAATATCCACTTTTCAGCCAGCTGCTTCGGGGTTTTACAGAAGAGGGCATTAGAGTGCCTACCCGGGTATGCCAGCGGCTTCCAGTGGTCACAAAACAGCTGCATCTGCTTCTGTACTCAGGCTGACTTCGAATAAATGAGACAATTGAGAAAGACGGGATATTGTCATGGGAACTGATCCCAGCACCCCTAGGAAAGTCTCCCGGTATCCAGTCTGCACTACCTCAGCCAGGCATATCCCTGGGCCAAAGTTCTGAAGACCCCAAGGAAGCCATTTAAGAGTTCCGACTGGTCTTCCTTCCTGTCTCATCCTTAGGAGGGCATCTCTCATCCCATTCTCAGCTTTCACAGCCTCAAGTTAAACCTGCTGACCTCTAGACGTAGCTAGCTTTCCCCAGGCACCAGATTCTGAGGACCGAAGTGTATCTTCAGGATGATCAGGTTTCAAAATGAGGGATCAAAAGCCCAGGGAGGTGGAGTATGCTGCTGTGGGCACATAGTTTTGCTGGGACTACAAAACCAGGTCTCCTGACTGCCAGTCCGGGACTGTCCTGCACCCTGCCTTGTCTACACCGTGCTCCCATCACTCAAAACATGAGTCTGGGATTCTTCAAGAATTCGTAAAGACATTTTTTTTCCTTCTGAAGTCCAATAATTCTTTAATCGAATAACTCTGAGGGATCCATGAAAACTTCTACTCCTGCACATCTTAGCTTCCTGACGTCAAAACCACTTGGCTTGAATATATGTTCCATCTGAACATGACCCATTCTCCCTCACTGCATTCTATTTCCTGCACAGCTTAATAGCCTGGACCTCTAAAGCCCTGTCTGATTTAAATAAACATAATAGTCACATATATCTAATAAGAGCACAATTGCTGCTCCTCAAAACAAATCATATGATTTAAAATCCTATTATGAAAAATTAGATAAGAAAATATTAAACAAAGTTTATTATCTTCCCTGTCGCTTCAGTGATTGTGCAACAGATTTAAGAGAACCCACCAAGACAGGGCTGCCGTCCTGCCTCAGTCTTCAGACGACCATCCCCCGCGCATTGCCGGCGTGCCTCACCCCAGCTAAGAGCTCAGCACGGTTGGTTACCCAGCAACACAACCAGGGTGAGAAGTCAGGTCTCCAACACCAAAGCTGCATGGAGCCGAAGCCTCCCAACTGGGGCCTCTCCCACAACAGAAATGATTGTCACTTCAATTCTACCAGAGAGGGATCTTAACAAGAGAAATGGTCTGAAACGGCAGAAAAAGGTATCACCGAAAATCACGTTCCCACTTTGTATTTGATTCCTCCAAACCGTGGCATTGCTTCTCAAGTGTGTTAGCAGTTTCTACCACGGCGTTCTTGGTATCCACCCCACCCCATCTCCCAGAGGTCTTTGAAAATCCCATCTGTTCCAAAGGACTTAGGGAGGACTCTAATTGGAGGAAGCGAGGCAAAGACTGAATCACTTTTGAATGATCTGTGTAAACCTCTGCGACTGGGCTTGATGCTTGAACATTCAACAGGGTTCCTACACTGAGCTTTCAAAAAGCAAGATGGTCTAAGGAACACAATTCAGGGCTAACCTTCATTTAGGGCCGGGGAGTAGGTGGGGATGAGGAAGAAATATAACATTACAAGAATCCACAACACTAAATTCTACTTCCTAGAAGTGAACTTTGACCCACAGTACTCACATTCTGGCCTAGGACCTGATATGAGTTCCTTCCAGTTTCTGATTAGCTAACTGAATGCAGTGGAGTAAATACTTTAGCCTCTCAGTTTCCATTTTGTCTCGGCCTTTGAAATCATCAAAAAGGTACTGAAAGAGGATCTGCATAAAGTCAGTAAATTAAAGGGAGCACAAATGTGGAATCGTGAGTGTGAACATAAGACTTCTCAGAGGTCCAGAAAGACCCAAGGCGTTTCCATCTAAGGGCACTCATAGTATATTTATTTTTAAAAGGAAAAAAAAAATCAAAAGGGCATTGTTTGAATTTAACAAATAGATGCTTTTTAACTCAAAAGAAAAAATATAATTGAATTTGAGATTTTTCATATGTACGAGGCCTGGATCTAAGGCATCACACTCCCCACAATCACCCAAAAAATTCCCAAAGAATGCCACCATTTGAACAGTAATGCAAGAGAACTGAAAGCACAGTTGCTCCCTCAAAGTTACTTTCTTCTAAAGTGCCACTCTAAAATAGTTTGGAAATATGGAGGATTATCTCCATTATATTTATTATTTTTTCAAATGTGATCACGCATTTTCAAATGACCCTCATTTCACGTTCCACTGTCTTTTAAAGTCTGTCCACATAAGCCATTAGTGATGGTGCAGAAATAATGTAATCCTACACGATTTCAGGTTATAAAAAGATGAATTTGATGAGTTTTTTCATAGCCTCTGTACTCAAGTTCTCAAAAAGAAGATTAAACGGAGCCTTCTACAAAATCCAAATGCAGCTATTAAAGTCATTCTCCTTTTTTTAGAATTAAAGATTATTCACTTTTATAGGGCTACATAAAATCGTTCTTAAAATCTCTTAAGAGCCTTTCCTGGTAGCATCCCTTACCCCTAAAATTCTTCCTAATAACACAACTTCATCTCTCCTGTTGGAAATCAACTCTTCCCTTGACTTCAGTGGAATTAGCACATGGCCACTCATGAGCCCCAACTATACTTTTATGCAGTGAAAAGCTCTATCTAAACACATCCTCACAACCATGCCTATAGAACAAACTCCTGAATTAGACCTTCCATTGAAAAGTTTTCCAGTCCAAACACTCACTCACTCTATCCCTGTTACTAAGGTCAGTGTGGTGAGACACCTATGAACTTAGGCCCAGAAGCTTACGCTTCATCTTAACAAGGTCATGCTCTCACAATCCCAGCAGTATGCTAAATCTTAGCAAAGACAGATGGTGAAAATGTCACTTTCCTGACTCGGCATTGTCATTACCAGCAAAAGGATGATCTCCCCACTGTTTCCAGTTCTATCCACATGGAGGCCAATACTTCTCCACTGTGACCAAACAAAATCAAAAGAACCCCTGTCTTAGAAGACATTTGGTGCTGCTGACTCACATCTGCCTGTCTGGTCACAGTATCCCATCTTGGAACAAAGGGCTGGTCTGTCTCCTTATGATATGGCAAAACTCTTTGCCAAAATTGCTTTTGTTTTCTGGACAGAGGTGTGCAACGCTCCCTCATACCCTTGCCTACCCACGCTGCCTGAACACTTTTTCTAATTTGAATGCATACACCTTTGCCTGTTTCCAGCCATTTTCCAACACCAGAATATACTGAAGATGAATCTACCTTTCCCTACAAATAATGGAATGAGTCAGGAAAATCACCAACAGAAGACATCTCTAGAAAATAAGAATGTGTGTTCTGAGCCCCAACAGCAATTTAGCCAACCAGTTCATCACTGAGAAGAACCTGTTCCAGCTTTCAGAATTTCACAATTCAATCCAGGGAAATGGCTTTGTCACAGAAAGAGAGGGAAACTAGGGGACTTTTAAATTCAGTGATTGGAAGCCCAGACTCCACCAGGGAGTTCAGATAGCACTCAGAGTCAGCCTGACGCCCTCCAAAATCAAATCCTAAGACGACCCAGTGAGATGAACGCAGCTGGGGCGTGTTCACTTCCTGCCAGCTGCCTCCGGGAGTCTCTTTTATTTTCCTCTGTCTGATTCAAGGCAGGTTTCTCTTTCCACTCAGGTATTTGAATTCCAGACTCCAAAGAAGTTTTAAAAATAAGGACTTACCTCATCTACCTAAAGATTCTGGGTGGGAAATCCAATAGCTGTGGCAAATGGAGGGAAGAATTCACGCCAGCTCTTACGGGGACAGGGAACCAGGAGTGTTATCACGTCTGAGCCCTCATCAGAGTGAAGATCAATGCACATGACAATAATTTTAAATCATTTTGTAGGATGTTAAGCAATAAGCCACCAACCGGGAATTCCCTAAGTCACTTCCCCCTCTTCTGATTGGCTGCCGGGCCCTTTAAAAAAATAAAATAAAGGATTACAAACATTTGCTCATTTGCATTTGGCCAACTCACACGTTAGTGTTCAAACAAAACAGGTCTAACCAGGTTATGCCTGTGTCTCGAGAACAGAGAGACAACCTGTTAATGGATGAGGAATTGATTCGGTGGTGACTGTTCTTTTCAGCTTAGAGGCTGTTTCAGGTGAAAAACACCAGGCTTGCTCCCCAAAGGCACCACCAGGAGGGGAGAATGTAAATGCAATGTGAGCAGAAGCTCAAATCTGGAGGAGATGGTGGTATAGGGGATTCAGGGGCTCTCTTAAACCTCTGTCTTCATGTACTAATTTATGTTCAGTCCACTCTGCTTCAATATCAAGATCTTTTTCCTGCCACACAGACACCAGGTTTTTATGGGGCTCCCGGCCAGGTTGCTGGAAGCATAATTCTCTCTCCAGGCACCATGATTACCTCCTTGTCATGGACCCTTGGTAATTTCAGTGGACTTTGAAAAGCCAATCTCCCCGGTCCCAGTAATGAGCTTTGGAAAATTTGAAGGAAGGGTCCTGGGAGGGAGAGTCTACCCTGAGTTGACAAAGTAGAAGAGTCAGCTGTCAACAACGCAGAGGCCTGACTATCTGGTTGTCTGCTTAGCCAGATTCTTCCGCTTGACACTTCCATGGTCTCTCGTTTTTTAACTATAAATCAACCCTCCCTATAGGAGCTCGAGAAAGAAAAACCAAGATGCTGAAATGAGAAATACAACACACTTTGGGCAAGAAGATGGAATTTGAGGGAGGATCCATGGATTTCAAATATCCGCACAATTTCCACCCCCGCTGGCCAGGGGCCTGCTTCACTGGCTCACAGACGCCCTTCCTCCAATTCAGGTGAATGTCAGCTCCTGGCAAGGAAAAATACTATGGACTTTCTCTCTTGGGTCTCCTTAGACACTGGCCTGGCATGAGCTAAGTGTTTAAGCGGATTTCTTGAACTCACCAGGCCTCCCCTCTATGGGAGGGGAAAGGGAATTTGAGTTTTGGCAAAGAGACAAAGATTTTGTGATCAAAACCAAGAAGTTCCTTGTGCAAAAGAGGAAAGTCTGAAGAAAAAAAAAAAAAAGGAAAGTCTGTATATGGGCAACGACTTAATAGAACAAAAAGTAAGCCATTGCCCAACAGGAGGTGGACTAGTGAGTGGACAGCAGCCCTCCTTTTTTTGCTGGTTGTCCTAGTGTGGGCGCCATGTTTGCTGAGGTTCTGGAAGGTGAAAAAGACTTGGTGGGAGGGTAGTCCAGGAGGGTCTCAGAACTCGGGCAGGACCTGGAGGTTTTGAAGGTTTTGTAAGTACAATTTAAGGGGGCTCTGAAAAACACTTCTATCTCCCTGGCTTTCACTAAACATTCCCACCATTCCCTACCTTCAACCTGCATGTTTTCCAAAGGCCTTGTTAAAACACAAATATCTGATAAACACAGTAAATGTCATTATTGCCCATTATCACATTAGCCCTAATTAGCCTATCAGCTCCAGATCTGAGAGCAGAGCCCTCAGGGAACAGACTGGGTTTTGCTTAAAGGATGACTCAGGAACAATCTGAACTAGCAGCCCCACTCACTTTAGGGGGGTGCTCTGTGTGTGTGTGTGTGTGTGTGTGTGTGTGTGTGTGTGTGTGTGTGTGTGGGAAGGGGTGGTGGGGTGTTATAAGTACCAGTGTAACTCCGGGAAGCAAACTTGATCTTCTTTACAGTTTTGCCTGAAATTAACCAGGGGCATATGTGGGAGGTAGGGGGTGTGATCAGGAAGTGGTTAACTTCAAAAACAACTCCAAAAGTGATGTGATTCTCAGGTCCAGTCCCAGCCACCTTTAATTGCAGGCTCTTTTATTAATATTTCTAGCTGAAGAGTTCCAGTTACATCTCCAATGTCTTCATCCACTCTTACCCTGCTCATTTTCTATCAGAGGACTATCCATTAAGGTACTCCTGAGAAGTCATTTGAGGATGGAAATGATGAAAGGGGAAGGAAAGATGTCACCTCATTCTTATAAACCACTTTATTTGTGGAGTCTTTATGTATATATATATATATATATATATGTTACCGAGAAGGCAATGGCACCCCACTCCAGTCCTCTTGCCTGGAAAATCCCATGGATGGAGGAGGCTGGTAGGCTGCAGTCCATGGGGTCGCTAAGAGTTGGACATGACTGAGCGACTTCACTTTCACTTTTTACTTTCATGCATTGGAGAAGGAAATGGCAACCCACTCCAGTGTTCTTGCCTGGAGAATCCCAGGGACGGGGGAGCCTGGTGGGCTGCCATCTATGGGGTCTCACAGAGTCAGACACAACTAAAACGACTTAGCAGTATGTATATATACAAAGTACCTAACAATGTGTCTGGTCCTTAATGGGTTCTTACTAAGTATTGTTTCTTTTCTTTACTTGAAACTTGGCTAAGCCTCCCTTAAAAGCAAAAACATCTTCCTCCTGCATCCAAAAAAAAAAAAAAAGATTTTTAGGCCTGCTACATCCATAGAGAAATCCCTTCAGAGTATGAGGTGTTTTACCCTACGATTAGCTTCAATATGACACCACTTACATCAAATTAGACAGATGTGTAGTTACAAAGATAGACAGATGAATCAACGGATATCACATCCATAGAGAAATTCCTTTAAAGTATGAGGTCTTTTACTCTATGGTAAAAGAGACAGCACTTATATCATATCAGATTGATGCATAGCTAGATAGATAGAGATGATAGAATGGATGGCAGTCTTGATTTTTACAATCAAGACAAGCTTGATTTTTACAATCAAGCTACAAGGGCTTTCCTTGTAACTCACTCAGTAAAGAATCTGCTTGCAGTGCAGGAGACCCAGGTTTGATCCCTGGGTTGGGAAGAGCCCCTGGAGAAGGAAATGGCAACCCACTCCAGTATCCTTGCCTGGAAAATCTCATGGACAGAGGAGCCTGGTGGGCTGCCGTCCATGGGGTCGCAAAGAGTCGGGCACGACTGAGTGACTAACACTTACTTATCTACTTGATTTTTAACTGAAAATCCCAGAAGCTGGATTTGATGATGAGACCTTCAATTGCAAGAGCATTAAACATATCAAGCACGTCATTCATGGGTAAGTTTAAAAGTTTAGCCACAAAATCATTAAACATACCAGAGTCTGTTTATGAACACATTGTTAATTTCTCGAAAGTCATAACCTTCTCGAGGAGAAATCAGGTAAGAGTCTCATTATTCCATCAGAGTTCTAACCCCAGTATAGGTTCCATTTGCTCTATGCTCCCAGGATCTCTTGGAGACTGATAAAGACCAAGGGAGGCAATGAGGTGATGAGACAAAGCTGACTGCCTAGGTTTTAAGGATGTGAAGACATAAAACAGAGAGGCAAAGCAGCCTGCCCTCAGGTTAAGATCGAGATAATACCGAGAACTGGAACCGACTCTGCAAACTCAATTACTCTGAAGAGAAACCTTCCTGGTTTCAAGGCTGTAACACTGTCTCAGACCTGTGCAAAGACACAGGTCAAGGCCTTGGGTCACGTTGTAATGCTAGTTCCCATAAAAGAAAGAGTGGGGCAGAGCAAACCAAGCCGGATTATGTGCAATGACCTGGGGACCCTGAGTTCAGTTGAAATGTCTACCAGGAGATCCACATCTCAGAATCAATGAACCCCAGGGACCTTAATTCCTACACCAAGGCCAAGACAAAGAATCTCTCTGAGCCAAGTATCAAGCCCTAAGGGGTCGAGTCTTAATACCAACACAGGCTGTGGTTACAAGGTTAATGAGAGCACTGTGCTTGCTGTGAAAAAAAAAAAGGATGCTGGCTTACTTTACACAGCACCTTTTAACTAGAGGCCCTATATTTATTTTTGAAAGCAAATGTGTGTTTATATATGTTTCTGTCTATCATCCCTTCTTGATGACATGGAATTACCTCCAGGGCAGAATGTGGCAATTTAGTGAGAGCCACACAAGAATATTACTCTAGAACTGACAGGAACAAGAAACTCTGGTGAGAGGAGGGGGCTGATGTAAAGAATTATCTGACTAGGGGGCTGGCTAGAATTAAATAAGGAACTAGGGTTAATAAATATCATCTGGCCTCACACCCTACTCCCTCCTAAGAGCTGTGCTTCCAAAATCTTTCCATCTTTCTTAGATCTAATTCCCAAGGGTCTACAGATCCTCTGGGGAGCAGCTTCCTGGGCTCTGAAGGTCGCACTTGAGTTCCATGTGGAAGGTCTGACACTGACAGCTCTTAACAGCTATGTAAGCACTTTGTGACCGTGACTTTTGCTGTAACATTTGTGCCTACACACTGAGAATATTCTCTGCCAATGGAACATCCTACTTGCCTGCTGAGGTGGGGATAAACTTGGTGCTGGAGTAGGGGTGGGTAGTTCACCATTTCTGGAAAAAAAAAAAATGACGCAGTGCATGTATACATATGTGCACACACACCCACAAATACACCTCAGGCATCTGGACGCATCACCAATGCACCGAAGGTAAGTGTTCTGAACTCTCCTCTCATATTTTAATTATTCTCCAAGACATCGCGATTCTTGCCTTTTTAAACGCACTCCTGACCCATTCCTTCTGCCTCACCTATATCTTATAACTCTCTTTCTGGCCTTATCTCTCTTCCCAGACAACTTTACATGGTGCCCTGACTTAATGCCAACTCCACTATTGGCATAAGCACTCTGCTTCTTGAATCAAACTGCTTTGAGAGTCTAAACAACATTTCCATCAGGGTCTTCAGGAAGGCTCGTTTCTCCGTCTCACAACAGGAGACCAGACAAGGCAAAAGTTCTCCACTTCCAGGCCACCTTCTTGCAGCCTATATTTTCTTTTTTGTGTGGGCAAGAGCTTCTTACAATTATAGGGGTTATTTTAATGTTTTACTTAACTGTGAGAACTTTTTCCACTATCATGGAAACTCCAACTTTAAAACAGAGTAAGGAGATGCTGCTGAAGATACATCAAGAGGTGAGGCACGGCAGCCTGCCCAGATCGGTCACCCATCCCTGCCCCTGCAGGCACTCAGCCTTTTCTGACCCACGTATCCTTGCTCTGCCCTAATGCATCATCAGGATCGCCCGTACAACTCAGGGACTCCTGCCTACACCGACCAAATTGACACCTCAAAAGGTGAGTGACAGCAGAGACAATAATTAATATTGCATTCATCACCATCTATTTATATTTTGTGGGCTCCTGTATTATTCCACTAATGATAAATCAGAAGACTAGGTTCCTACTGTCCAAGAGGTTCATTATAATGGGGCTGAACTTGAGTGAAGTCCTCAGTCCCTAATCTCTTTCAGCCAGGGGTCATGAGAGACAGCAAACTCTCAGATCCAAGTAGAAACCATGTAAAATCACAATCTAAATGTCTAATGACTGGGGAGAACCTGTGGTGTTGCAAGATCAGGGTACTCGGAACCTATTCCCTCATCCTCAAAAAAAGAAAAAGACAACACAGCTTTCTCAGAAGCAGCCGGTCAAGTGAAAACGACAGAGATGTTGCAGTCAGACTGACCAGGATGACCTTGTCACAGTTACTTACGCTTTAGCTCTCAGCTTTCCCATCTGTTTATTGGGTACATAAATACTTTCAGTGAGCTATCTAGATATTTAAATTAGAAATGTACAGAGCACTAGCAGAGTGTCTGGCATTTGTTGGGCTCTCAGGAAATGCTTACTCTCTCCTTAAAGTATGGAGCTTAAATCTCAAGAGATCCCCTTAGGAATGTATGAAGTTACATAAGGGTGCTGTTGTTCAGTCGCTAAGTTGTGTCTGACTGTGTTTGGATTGCAACACTCCAGTCCTCTCTGTCCCTCACCATCTGCCAGCATCTCCCGGAATTTGCCCAAGTTCATGTCCATTGAATTGGTGATGCTATCCAACCATCTCATCTTCTGCCACCCTTCATGGATCACTGGCTTGTCCTGGCGAAGGGGCATGTGTAACTCAATGAAGCTAAAAGCCATGCCATGCAGGGCCACCCAAGACAGACGGGTCATAGTGAAGAGTTCTGACAAGACCTGGTCCACTGGAGGAAGGAATGGCAAACCACTCCTGTATTCGCACCACAAGAACCCCATCAACAGTGTTAAACGACAGAAAGATGAGACACCAAAGGATGGACCTCCCAGGCTGAAAGGTGTCCAAGGTGCTGCTGGGAAAGAACAGAAGGCAATTACTAATAGCTCCAGAAAGAACGAAGCTGCTGGGCCAAAGCAAAAACAATGCTCTGTTGTGGATGGGTCTGGTGGTGAAAGTAAAGTCCGATACTGTAAAGAACCATACTGCATAGGAACCCGGAATGTTAGGTTCATGAATCAAGGTAAATTGGATGTGGTCAAGCAGGAAATGGCAAGAGTGAACATAAGGGTGATGAGAGAACTAATTCTCCTCATTTCAAAGACAAAGTAGGGAAGGGGAGAAGTGATACTGGGCATGTTATAGGAAAATGGAAGCATGATAACGGCTCTTCACATTTATTCATTTTTAACCATGTCCCAGTCACTAGAATTTAACTTGCATCACCTCATTTAATCCTCACAAAACTCCATCAGAAAGGTACTAACTCTCTTCTTACTTTGCAGAGGAGGGAGCTGAGCCTCCTAAGCATGAGAAGTAACTTGGCCAAGGCCATACAGCAAAGCAAGTTGCTGGAGCTCAGACAAAGCCAGTGTCATTCCAAAACAAGTCAACCACAACCATCTTCAAAAAAGAGAAGTTCAACGGTATGTTGAATTTTGGATTATAGAAAGTTTCTCAATAGTGTCCAGCTCTTTGCGACCCCATGGATTATACAGTCCATGGAATTCTCCAGGCCAGAATACTGGAGTGGGTAGCCATTCCCTTCTACAAAGGATCTTCCCAACCAAAGGATCAAACCCAGGTCTCCTGCATTGTAGGGGGATTCTTTACCATCTGAGCTCCTAGGGAAGACCATAATATCTTACAGGGATAGGAAAAGCCAAGCTCAATTCTGGAAGGCAATTGGAGACGTGACTGTTTCTTGTAAGAGCAAGATTGTAAAGTTGAAATGAAAAAAAAGTATAAGACAGGCAAACAGATCTGGATCTTCTAGGACAGTCTTCAACCCCTGTCCTTCCATACCAAATATTTAAAAAGCCAAATGCCCAGAATAATAATTGAGGGGAAACCCACTGGAAAAAGCTGTGACTTGGTCTTGCCTGGGAATTCATGAGTCTCTTGACGCAAAGGTCACCCTGCCACCCACCCAGCCTAATAGCCCTAGGCAGGCTAAGTCCCACAGCCTCTAGATGCAGAAATGGCAGAAGAATAGTCAAGAGTTGGAGCGATGATCAAAGCATTACTAATGACCATTGAGGGACGCAGTGGAACTTCATTAGAGGTGGGGGTTGTCATCAGTTTCTCCATCCCATTCTTCATAAGCAACTGAGAGTGTCTCAAGAAAACGTAAAATACTAATCAGTCAGATTCTGCTCCTAAATGCCTTCCAGATAGAAACTAGAAATTCTAGACTTGCTCATGCCTCTGGAAAGAATGCACCTACAAACCTCCTGGAAATGATATCTGATCATTGACAAGCACAACTGCTGGGACTATACAAATAGCCTCATTTGCATAAATAAATTATTCATTTAATCCAGTCAAAGCATATGCACCTGCACGTTGGTGGAATGTCAAGAAAGAAGCCTTTGGAATTATTTATGAATAATTCCATATTTGGGGGAAATCCAAATGAAATCTCCCCACATGTATCATGGCATATGTATGATTTTTCTCCCCTTTCTCACCCCCCCCCCCAACTCCATTCTTAGCAACCACACGTTGAGAACAGGGTTTGGAATTAGTCAATTTGTCTTCCTGGAGAAGGACAGTATACCAAATACCTATTTTGAGACCTAGTTTCTTTTATGACTGTGAGCCAGGAAAGTTTTATGAGAATCCTGATTTAAGGTTGGAGGTTAATAGCTCTGAAATTCTGAGAACCAAAAGACAATTGTGTAGGTGGGTATACAGTAAAACTGAAATAAGGAACTCCTCTGTAAACTGAACCAAAAATCTGCAGTCAGTTCATCTGAAAACTTCTCTCGGGAGGACAGCCCCAAGCAAAAGAGACTGGCCACAGTCTGCCCACTTCCTTACAGTGGAAAGTATGGAGGCCCTCGAACTCTGTTCTGCTGGAAAGAATGAGAGATGGAAGACGGGGGGACAGAGCAACCTGACCAGGTGAGCATCCAAAAAAGGGCATGGTCAGCTTGCCATAGACATTCTCCATCAACCCCAAAACCAGATGGTTCAGGGGCTTTCTCCATCAGCACCAAAAGACTTCAAAGTCTCACCAAGGTTTATCATCCTCAAGTTCACCTGTTTGTGGTTCTCCAGGAATTGCCAGACTCACTAGAGCAGAAAAGCTCAGGGAGCCCAACCTGAGCTCTCACAATCGTATGTGGCTGTGTTGGAGGAAGGGAGCCCCTGGCAAATTTCTGATTTTTGCCAATCCATTTTCTTTTCAGTTGGCAGGTCACCTTAACTTGGACGCTAAATGCACAGCTGGGAAAAATAGGCTTGTTAGGGGATGGGTCAAGGCTCCATGAACATGAGCCTTGGCTGGGGGTAACATTCTTTGAACAACCAGGTAAGACGAGCCTAAGAAGCCATGGCACTGAGCTTCCATGGACTTAATTGTTGGGCATCGAGACCCGGCATGGATCCTGCCCAGCCCATGGCCTGACCCCCAGTAGACAACTCTTTGTTCTAACCTGTCTCCGCTCCTCAGACCTGTTGGCAGCAAGCAGCAGGTGGCAGGGCAGAGTTGCTGGGAAAGAGGGTAAACTGAGACCAAAAAGGAAAGAGACAAAGAGCAGTTACTGTGTGCTTCATTGTGAAGCCCTTAGAGAAACTGACTTGCCCCCCCAAAACTCACCTTGGTAATTTTCCTTACCATTCTAGTCACAACTGAACCAGAATTGTATTTACGCACCACCATTCTTCATGTTTGCCGCCTTCTCAAAAAGCAACTAGACCATTCTCCTGCTCAAAAATCTTTACCAGGATTTCCCTGGTGATCCAGTTGTTAAGAATCTGCCTGCCAACACAGGGAACATGGGTTCAATCCTGGGAAGATCCCATATTCTACTGAGCAACTAAACCTGGACATCCCAACTACTGAGTTCACCCACCTGGATCCCATGCTCCACAGTGAGAAGCCCATGCACCCCAACTAGAGGACAGACCCTGCTCACCACAGCTAGAGAAAGCCCACGTACAGCAGTGAAGACCCAGGGCAGACAAAAAAAAGTCTTTACCAGTTTCCCCATTCCCTGGAGCTGTGGCCCTCAAAGGATGACAAGATGATTTTTAAGCACAAATCATAATTTCTACTTTAACAGTTACATGTTGGCACATGAAAACTAACTTAGTAAAGTAAAAAAGAGTCAGTACCGGTCAAAATGAAAGTTATTAAGCAAATAATATAAACAGGTACATAGACATAGTGAAAAATAGAGTTAATAAAATTGGAGTGATTAAAATTTGGAAAATAAAGGCTCAAAGGCAGACAGCCCCAACTCTCTGAGGGCACACGGTTACTGGTCCCCATCACTTGGTCTCCACCTGTGTCCTCAGGCCCACAGTCTCCAGCTGCACCTCTGATATACACCCCAGACACGACGGACCCACAGGGCTTCTGCACATGTGCCACGTGCTTCTCTGCTTCCTGCCAACCCACCACGTGGACCTTTCTGCATCTTTGCCCAGCGGAACCCAACCCATTTTCTCCACTCAGTCTTCCCCAGTTGCTTCATTAGAATCTGTGTTCCCAAATGGTTTGTTTGTACTTGGAACCATTCAGTAGTCAACAAATGTTTGCCAAGTTTCTGCCATGGGCCAGACACTATATCAGGAAATAGGGATTTAGCCACAGGAGAAAAAAAAAAAAAAAAGATAAAAATTCCTGCTATCATGGAACACAGATGCTAATGAAGCAAGACTTCAGTACATTTCCTAGTCTGCCATGTAGGGCCATTTGGGGTTCTGCATTTCCCCAGCCAGCCTGGGTAACCCAGGCAGATGGGGTCTACATTGCCTATCCCTAGAAAGGCTTAACATACTTCTCTCAAGTATCAGGGCGCTGAGTCGGTGAAACTCCAAAGCTGGGGCTTGGGTGTCTAGAAGCAGTGGCATAACCTACACACCCTGTGTGTCTATGGTGCTTTAGAACCTGTTTCTTCTGTGTATCTCCTTAGATGCTCCCAGTATCCCTGGGAAGTGTGATGCATACAAGATGGTTGAAATGATACACCTCCCCGCTTGGTTTGGCATCTATCTGGAGGTCACTCAGTGACTGCATGGTGCCCAGGGGTCTGAGGTCACATGCGTGGTTCCCAGCGGGTCCTCTGGGTCCTGTACACTCTCCTCCAGCCTCAGGGGAGGCACCTCCAGGCACAGACAGCTCTAATTCCCTATGGGAATCAAACCCACAGAAGGAGCACCTTCCCGCGTCAAGACTCTGTAGTGACCTCAGGAAAGAGGAGGGTGCCCGAGAGCACTGTCAGGAGGGGAAGTAGCCGCAGCCGTCTTCCCAGAAAGAAGCAGTGCTAAGTTATTCCTGCTGCTCTCTCTCCGCATCACCCTCCTCTCCTCTTTCTCAGTCTGACAGTTTTTCAGAATCACTGCCTGATCTTGTCCGGGAGGCACCATGTAGAGAACCCAGCTCATGCCAGACTTCCCTGGTTTTAGCAACGAATGTCCCACCTTCCAGGAAATGCCACGGTCCAGGAAATTTCTGGTAAACCAAGAAGGTTGGTCAACCCACCAGTTTGATCTTCTCTAACAGCTGTGGGTCCTTGGGCACTTACCTACCACCTCTGAGTCCCCATGCTCCCATTGGCAAATGGAGATATACCATCCCCCAGCACTGGAGAGGATTAAAGAGGCATTATATGTTTAGGGAGCACGCCAGTGCACCATAAATGGTGGCTGGTATTAATACCTTTGGAGGCTGGACTGAGACCTGGAGTTGAACCCAAGGTCCTATGAGCTGGTCTCTTGGACGAAAAGGAGATCCAACCAGTCCATCCTAAAGGAAATCAGTCCTGAATGTTCATTGGAAGGACTGATGTTGAAGCTGAAACTCCAATAATTTGGCCACCTGATGTGAAGAACTGACTCATTTGAAAAGACTCTGATGTTGGGAAAGATTGAAGGCGGGAAAAGAAGGGGACGACAGAGGATGAGATGGTTGGATGGAATCACCGACTCAATGGACATGAGTTTGAGTAGGCTCTGGGAATGGGTGATGGACAGGGAGGCCTGGAGAACTGCAGTCCATGGGGTCGAAAAGAGTGGGACACGACTGAGTGACAGAACTGAACTGAACTGAACTGATGAGCTGGTTAATGCTTGCCGAGTCACTCTTTTAGAGGTGGCCATGCAAAGGATCTGGTGAAGGCGATGGCACCCCATTCCAGTACTCTTGCCTGGAAAATCCCATGGGCGCAGGAGCCTGGTAGCCTGCAGTCCATGGGGTCACTAAGAGTAGAAGATGACTGAGCGACTTCACTTTCACTTTCCACTTTCATGCATTGGAGAAGGAAATGGCAACCCACTCCAGTGTTCTTGCCTGGAGAATCCCAGGGACGGGGGAGCCTGGTGGGAGGCCATCTATGGGGTCGCACAGAGTTGGACACGACTGAAGCGACTTAGCAGCAGCAGCAGTGCAAAGAATCATGTGGCCACAAGGACGTAGTCTCACCAGGGCCTCCGACTGGCAAGAAACAAGAGATTTGCTAGCAAAGTGCTGTAAATCAATGCCCCAATCCACCCATTTCTGGCCTTACTATTTTTATTCAGTGTGTATTGTATGCCAGAAACTAAGTACTTTATTTACATACAATTTCTTATTTAATCCTCACAACAGCCCCTCAAGGTAGTACTATAATCCCCCATTTTAATGATGAGGAACCTGAGGCTGAGGGAGATTTAGTAATTTGCCTGAGGTCACACTGCTGGGAAGGACAGAGAGAAACTGCCTGACCTCAGAGCCTCCATCCCTAACCACCTCTAACTTTATATGAAAAACATCCTCTCGGGTGGGAGCTGATCACTTTTCTCTCCTACAATAGAAGAAACTGGGCAATCCAATCAGCCTCATGGAGAAGGGGAATTAGCAGGCGAGCCCTTGCTTGCTGGGAGGTGATGGTTTATCCTGCAACTCTGCTGGGTTTCCCAGAACCCTGAATAAATATTTACATAATCTTGTTACATTGATCCCCAGCTTGAGACTGCAGAAAACATAGAACCAACCCATGCTGGCAGACCTTTGTTGTTTGGATGTATTATTTTTCAGGCCATGACAGTCTTATAGGCAGACTCATTCCTGTAGATTGTTCAGTACAGAGGACAGGACTCTTGACTTGGAGACAAGTTTTCACCCCAACTTCACCGCTGATGAGCTATGCCACTTTGAACAACTTGAGGCTCAGTGTTCTCATCTGTAAAATGGGCATGAAGTTTGTCCCAGTATCATCATCATCACCCGTCATGGAGAACTCACAGGTATGCTAAACGCTTACTTGTATCTTTGCGTTAAATCCTCTCAAAAGCTCTTTGATGCAGTTACTATTTTTATCTCTGTTTTACAGTTGAGGAAATAGAGACTCAGAAAAGTTAGGAAATTTGACCAAAGTCATAGATCTAGTAAGAGGCAGAGCAGGGTCTGAAACCCAGATGGCTCGACACAAGATTGTTGCCCTCTACCCCCTGCCTCATCCCCCCATGTACTGCCTCTTGTAATAAGTGCTGTAAAGATTTCAGTGAGATGGGACATGTGAACATGCCCACCTCAAAGGTCACCCTGTGGTAGCATCCTCTGGTCCACAAATCTCAGCCCACACTCCTTACTGGTACCTGAAGAGTCAAGAGAGGGGCTCAGGGTGGAAGTACCCTCTTCACCGGGGCACCTCTTCCTTCCTAACTGGACTGCCCTCCAAGATGGTAGCGAGCAGTGGGCCAGCTGAATCGGCACCTGTGAGCGTGACAGTGACTCAGGAATGGAGAGAACCAAGGAAAGAGCCTCCCGCTGCAGAACAAAGCCAGGCGGCAACCTGGGCTGTGGCTAATTACAGGCTGGAGAGGTGGCTCGTTGACCGAGGACTGGCTGATTTTACACACTGATGAGTCAGAGCCTCAGAGCCTTTGAGGTCTAAAACTCCACCAGGCCACTGGGGACCCAACTAGAATTTCTAAAACAGAAGCCCATTAGTCCTACCCCTCATCCCAACTACCGCACCTCATACCCTCATGCCTTGCTGGCCTTCATAAACCCATGCCTAAGCCTCCGGGGATGGCTCCATCCAGCCCAAAACTCTCAAAGAGTGGGAGGAGAGTGTACTGTACCATTGGAGTGTGGTAGAATTGTCAAATATACAAAAATCGGCCACCTGGTTAAAAAATGGAAGCCAGGCAGGCTCTTCATGTGGTTCTACAAAAGGGTAAAAAAAGTCATTTTCCATCAATATTAAAAAAAAAAAAAAATCCTCCCACTACCATATCCAGAGCTATGGGGTGAGTCCTGCCAGGTCATGATAGAAGTTCTCCTCAGCACTGGGGTTTCGGGTCAGAGAGACATCAGTTTCTGTTCCAGATCTGTCAGTTGTGGCTTTGTGACCTTGGCCAAGTGACCTGACCTCTCTGAGCCTCTACGTCCTCATGTATTAGAGGTGCACCACCACAGTACTAACTCTGTAGGATAATTGAAGGAATTCATCTAGGGCTGCTTCTGTCAGTTACTTGATTCATTGCTCCTGTCCTGAATTCTGCCTCTTCTCCCTCCCGTCCTCACGCTCCATGTCTCACAGTTTTCACTGACTACCTCCCCATAGTCCACTGGACTTGACTCCCTGTCCCTGCTTAAAGGAATTTTAGAATGAGGCCAGTTGAATTGGTAACCCAGCCCAAGTTGGCTGTGTTTGGTTAATACAAGTGGGCCCCATGTTGTCAGTAATTGGGTCTGGTGAACTTTCCAACGGCTCCTTGCTTTGGTTTGAAAGGCTGGCAAGGCCACCGTCTACCCCTCCCCAGTCTCATCCTTTTCTTCTTTCCATAGCACTATGTCACCTGCACACAGCACCAGGAGGTCATGGGCTCTTTCCATGGAAATGTTCTTTGGTTACATGGTGATTTGCATCCTGTAACACCAAAAGCCTGGAACGCACCCAGGACATGTGACCAGCCACAGCCTGACAATGACCAAGTCACACTTTTTTTTTTTTAAACTCACACCTCAACCTGTCCACGTCCTCCTCCTCTCTCTCACTACCATCTCTCCAAACACAACAAAGATCTATGTGTTAGAACTTTCTAGAATAACAAAACCAATTAAAAATAATACTATTTTGTGTCAAGCACAGTGCTTAAAGTAGATGACTCTGTTACTTCGAGATTTTATGTTTGGAAATGTGAAGACTCCACTGAACCCTCAAAGCTTTCCAGATAGTCTTGGGCCTGGTTCCTACCATTTCTTCCGGTAACCATTTCTCAGATGGCCCCTGCCCACTGCTGTCACGTGGCACTCAGCTTGTCAGGCAGAGGAGCAGCTGAATAAACCTGGTCAGTGGCCCACACGGCCAGTGCAAGGTGTGTGTGTGGGCTGTGTGGGGTCTGAGGGATTTAAAAGCACCAGCTGAACTGTTACTGTTAACACCCACTATTGGTTCAAGCACGTAGAGGAGGAACATTGTTTGTGGGAGGGTATGTTTGTACAGTCTTTATAGAGGGCAATTTGGTGTTATCTACCAAAATGTGAACGCTCAGATCCTCTGACCCAGCAACCCCATTCCTCAGAATCGCTTGCCTTGGTATATGCACAAAAGACCACAGAAATACATGATGAAAATTTGGAAATGATATTAATGTTCGCCAACAAGAGAAAGCTAAAACAAACTATGGAGACTTCCCGGATGGTCTAGTGGCTAAGGCTTGGTGGTCCCCACGCAAGGGGCCCAGGTTTGATCCCTGTTCAGGGAACTAGATCCCGCACACGGCAGCTGAGACCCAATACAGCCAAATAAATAAACAAATAAAATACTGTAAAAACAAAATAAACTGTGGTCCGTCTAAACTATGAAGTATTATTAGGAAGATAGTGTTAGGTCTGTATGTTGCTGTTGTCTGGTCACTGGGTCATGTCCGACTCTTTGTGACCCTGCGGACTGTATACTATGACATTAAAAAATGTCCACATACAGTGAAAAAAGCTAAAAAAACAAGACTTACAAACCTGCTGTGTTTTTTGGTTTAAATATCTGTACTTTGCATATGACTGAGAGAGAATACAATGACCGTGTTAATAGTTGCTGCTGGGGGTGGGGGTGGGACTGGGAGGAAATCTCCCATTCTTCTTTGTTTACATTTCGTGACAGGTATATATCTATCTATTTATATCTATATGATTAAAATATCCCAAAGCAGTAGATCCCTCCATTTTTCTCCCTGACATCTTTATTGCAGAATCCTCCAGCAGTGCCTAATAACCCCAAATAAACATTTATCCAAAGCTTTGCTGTTTACAAAGCACTTTCACAGATAAAAGAACATCAAAATCTCACACCATCCCTGTGAGACTGTCCCCATTTTACAGATGAGAACACAGAAACTCAGAGAGGAAAAGTGGTTCTGCCCCATGTCTAAGGGCTGGTGGCTGGCACAGCAGGATGAGAAGCCTTGGTTTTCCTGCTCCAGTGCCAGGCGCCCTCCCAGCCCTCCCAGCCAAGGCCTGCAGTGGTCCTTCAGGGCCAGGATCAAGTGATGCTGCCTCAGATCTGCTCTGGTCCAAGGTAAAAACTAGGATACCCGGGCATGGCTAAGAAAGCTAAAGGGAGAGAGAAGAAGAGCAGAGTGGGGAAAGGTGAGGAGCTTGGTAGAGAACAGAGATTCGAAAGGAGCTGAGAAGGACGAGAGCATGTCAGAATGTTCAGTAATTAAATGTGTAGGCCATCAGAGCTTCCCAGATGGTGCTAGTGGTAAAGAATCTGCCTGCCAAAGCAAGAGACGTAAGAGACATGGGTTTAATCTCTGGGTCGGGAAGATCCCCTGGAGGGAGGCATGGTAACCCACTCCAGTATTCTTATCTGGAGAAACCCCATGGACAGGGGAGCCTGGTGGGCTACAGTCCATAGGGTTGCAAAGAGTCAAACATAACTGAAGCAACTTAGCACGCAAGCATGCACCCATCAGGAAGCCAGCAAGACCCTAACGTGTGCCTCCTTCCCAGAGCTGCTTCATTGTCTGGGGGCTGAGTCATTTGTCACCGTCTTGCTCTCAGCTGTATGAGAGCAGAGCCTCAACCTCCACATGGTAGTGAGATGGCTCCCATCTAAGGTATGTCACAGGAACTTCTGCCCAGAAGACCCTTAGGGATCTGTCCTCAGAGCCTCCGGTGGAAGAAGCCATCTCAGAGGCCTTTCTATAATGCTCATCTGCTGGTTTAACACGCTCCTGTGGCTCCCATGCTCTTTGAAGTAAGCTTAACCTCCATCACCTGATTCACCAGGCCTTTTGTGATCTGGCTCCTACTTCTTTAAGCTCATCTCCAGTTATTTCCCACTGGACATTCTCGTGACCAACCTAGACAGCATATTAAAAAGCAGAGACTTTTGCCAGCAAAGGTCCGTCTACTCAAAGCTATGGTTTTTCCAGAAGTCATGTATGGATGTGAGAGTTGGACCATAAGGAAAGCTGAGTGCCAAAGAATTGATGCTTTTGAACTGTGGTGTTGGAGAAGACTCTTGAGAGTCCCTTGGACAGCAAGGAGATCAAACCAGTCAATCCTAAAGGAAATCAACCCTGAATATTCACTGGAAGGACTGATGCTGAAGCTGAAGCTCCAATACTTTGGTCACATCATGAGAAGAACTGCTGGGAAAGATTGAAGGCAGGAGGAGAAGGGGACAACAGAGGATGAGATGGTTGAATGGCATTACTGACTCCATGGACATCAGTTTGAGTAAGCTCTGGGGGTTGGTGATGGACAGGGAAGCCTGGTGTGCTGCAGTCCATGGGGTCGCAAAGCGTCGGACATGACTGAGTGATTGAACTGAACTAATTCTACATACTGGCTCCAGTCAGCCACACTCCTCTCCTCTCCCCGTCTCTGTCTTCTCCGATCTATCTCATATGCTGAACCATCTGCCCGGGAATACTCACTGCCCCTGTTTCTCCAGGCCAACTACTACCCAAGCTTCAAATCTCAGCCCAAACAGAACGTCGTCTAGGGAAACTTGCTGCTGGATGGCCCTAACATCATCCCCTCCCCCATCACCCCCGAGTAGTTCCCTCTCTCTCCTTGGGTCTCCCTCCCTCTAGCACTACGCTGCTTTTCAATGGCTTCATCACTTGTCTCTCTCCTTGGCTAGACTAGCTCAGAGGCAGGTGTGCTCTAGGAATCCCTGCTGCTGCTGCTAAGTTGCTTCAGTCATGTCCGACTCTGTGTGACCCCATAGACGGCAGCCCACCAGGCTCCCCCCGTCCCTGGGATTCTCCAGGCAAGAACACTGGAGTGGGTTGCCATTTCCTTCTCCAATGCATGAAAGTGAAAAGGGAAAGTGAAGTCGCTCAGTCGTCTCCGACTCTTAGTGACCCCATGGACTGCAGCCTACCAGGCTCCTCCGTCCATGGGATTTTCCAGGCAAGAGGACTGGAGTGAGGTGCCATTGCCTTCTCCGATAGGAATCCCTGAGAACATAGTTAATGAATGAGGGATGTCATGGTGTGGTGGTTGCCAGTCTGATACCCACCGTAGGTGACAGGTATCAGACCTCAGCGGTGGAACTTTGCCTTGCAGCCCTGGCAGGTGTCACAGGAATCTTGCTGCCTTCATCCACAGGGCCAGTTCCTCTCTGCCTTTGTCTGGCAAATCTAAAGCTTTGAATAAGGTATGTTACAAAGGGCAGTAACTACTGGAAGATGTGCTGTGAGAATTTTCTGGCAGGTTCTAACCACCATTCCTTAGGGGGAGAAACAGGACACCCTCAGGTGTGCAAAGTGCTAATAGAAGCAGAGGGCTGTGGCCAGGCTTACGAGGTACGGAGTCCACTCCTGCCTCCTGGCCAGACTGGCTCAGTGGCAGACAAGAGGGTGCCTCCTTGGATTATCAGTAGAAGGGTATTTTATTAATATTCTTAGCTGTGTAGTAATGGTTCCACGAAAGATAAGCACTCACAGGGAGGATGGTGTCACAACCTCCCAGCATTCGGGACATGGAAGCAGGTCTCCACATCGTGAGGTCTGGGTGCATCCTTCAGGCCAGCCTGAGTGCCCAGGGCGAGGAGACGGAAAGCCAGCAGGCTCTCTCAAGAGACGGCAAAGAAAACACTGTAGGATCAGACCTTGGGCGCACAAAATTATCAGGGTCACAATCAGGCACCTGCCGTTTGCAATCAACCTAGCCCTGCCCTGGGCACACAAGGTCCTAGCCACCCAGCATCTCACTGGCTCCTCACAACAACCTCTCCAGGTTTGGGAAGGAGCTGAGCTGAGCAGGCTTTGCCTCTGGCTCCCAGAGGTCTCAGTCCTAAGCAAAGAGCTGGGAATTAAGGAACCAAGGCGTTTGGTTGCCAGTCTGAAGCCCTCTGCTTTTGACATTCTGCTTCTCAGTCCCGAAAGAAGAGAGATGGAACAGCACAGGCCACACGCCCCACTGTCCACAGAACCCACAGTCCACACTTTCAGTAACTATCTGGGCACCTACTATGATCCAGGCACTGTTCCACACTGTCAGAAAACTAGGAATAGAAAAACAACTAAAACAGATTTTAAAAACATAAAATACCCTCATGGAGCTTACATTCTCATATTGTAGCATTTATTAGTGGCTACAAGTGACATGATTTTATTTTTTCTTGGCGTATAATTGCCTTACAGTGTCATGTTAGTTTCTGCTGTACAAAGAAGTAAATCAGCTCTGTGTATATGTATATCTCCTTCCTCCCACCCTACACCATCCCACCCCACCAGGTCATCATAAAGCACCAAGCTGAGCTTCCTGTGCTTTAGAGCAGGTTTCTGCTACCTATCTATGTCACATACGGTAGTGTATAAATGTCAATCCATGATTTGAAAGGACACATGTACCCCAGTGTTCATTGCAGCACTATTTACAACAGCCAGGACACGGAAGCAACGTAAATGTCCATGGATGGATAACAGATAAAGAGGATGTGGTATGTGTATGCAGTGGAATATTACTCAGCCACTAGATGGAATGAAATAGAGTCATTTGTAGAGACACTGGTGGTCCAAGAACCTGTTATACAGACTGAGGTATGCCAGAAAGAGAAAAACAACTGTATATTAATGCACATATGCAGAATCTAAAAAAAAAAATGGTACTAATGAACCTATTTCCAGGGCAGGAATAGAGATGCAGACATAGCAAATGGACATATGACATGATCTTAGATGATCCGAGGGTCTGGAATTCAGCAGCACTGGGTCACATCATGAGAAAAGTGTACCTTTCAAATTCTTTTTTCTTTTCACACACTTTGAAAGTGGTCTCAGTCTTCTGACAGTCCCTTTAACAAAAAGGGCATGGTGGTAGGAGCTAGTGAGAAGTTTATCCCCTTGCTGGATTTTCACCCTATTTAGTAAAGGGTTTCCCTGATGGCTCAGAAGGTACAGAATTTGCCTGCAATGCAGGAAACTCAGGTTCAATCTCTGGGTCAGGAAGATCCCCTGGAGAAGGCAATGGCAACCCACTCCAGTATTCTTGCCTGAAGAATTCATGAACAGAGGAGCCTGGTTGGCCACAGTCCATGGGCTCGCAGAGTCGGACACAGCTGAGGGACTAACACTTCAGTAACACTTAATGTGTATCTGTGGCCAGTGATGTTAATTTTCCATCGAAGGTAGATAGAGTCGCTTTCTAAATAAACGTAAATTCTCTGATCAGGGAGTCATTTTAAAGAAGGCTGTAAGAGGCTAGCCGTAGGACAGCTGACCAGTGGCTAAAGCAAAGCACTGGGTTTGGGGAGCCTTGAACTAGGCGGTGTGACTGAAAGCGCTTCTGCACCTCGAGACTGAGACAGGTTCATGCCTTTTGGGGGGGTTTCAAAGAACCAGGCGGGGAAGCTCCACTGCTCATGCTTAAATGAACCCCACGCCCATCTCCCTCACTCCCGCACCCTCCGATCTCCACTGGGCTGGCCCCATGCTGTCTCCAGCAGAGAGGCCACAGCAGCTGAGTCTGGAGCCAGACAGCAAACACCCTGCCCGCCCGACCTCTGCCGCCAGTAATCTCTCTGCCTTATCTCAATCCCCACACTTTCACTGAGGGCAAAGGTCATTCTCAGGAAGCTCCCTCCACATCAATGGCCCTTCTTCCCAGAAGCTAGGCTCCTCCTGCTCTGAATGAGAGAGAACTAACTGCCTGCAGCCCCCACCGAATCCCATTTATCTCTAGATCCACAGCTTTACGCTGGCTCAGTGTCAGAGGCACCGGAGGAGACTTACCAAAAGGTAAGGGCCTTGGGCCCTGCGCAGACTCGATGAGTCAGAGTCATTGCAAGATGGGGCCTGGAAGACTGCATTCTGTGACCCTGCCAACTGTGTTTGTGAAACCATGTAACTCAGATTGGGACGTGAGCCCACATGCTTTTAACTGAGTTCACACACCTTGTTTTAGGACTCAAGGAAGCTCAGGTTCTTAACGTCTCCTCACAGAAAGAGTTCATTGAGAGGCAAAGTGATAGGTAAGAAAAGGATTTATTTAGGGAGAAACAGACTCCCCAGACAGAGTGAAGGTGATCTCAGAAGGAAAGAGGCCTTGGGAGAAACACATTCCACAGACAGAGTATGGCCCATGCCAGAAGGCAAGAGTGGCCTTGAAATATGGTGTGGTTAGTTTTTATAGGCTGGGTAATTTCATAGGCTAATCTGTGGGAGGAGTTTTTCAACTATTTGGGGGAAGGGGCTGGGATTTCCAGGAACTGGGCCACTGCCCACTTTTTGGTCTTTATGATTGGCCTTGGAACTGTCTTGGCACTAGTGGGTGTGTCATTTAGCTTGCTGATGTGTTACCATGAGCATATACTGAGGGCTCAAGGTCTAGTGGAAGTCAACTCGTCTGCCATCTTGGACCCGTTTGGACCCATCTTGGACCCAGTTTATGTCGTGTCCTATGGCCATGTCATTCTTTCAAAGCTGTGCCCTGCCCCCTTTCCTCCTGTTTCATTTGGATCTGCAGGTCAGGAAGTTCTTGGTTTGAAAGGCCTGCTCAGTGGGCTTCCTGTGTGGCCAAGGAATGACCCACAGTTGCATTATCAAGGCAGCGAGTGCAGGTGCTTGGGCTCTGGAGTTGAGCAAACCTGGATTCAAATCTCCACAAGGAAGTGGCTGAGCTGCCTCAGGCAAGTGGCTTAACCACTCTGAGCCTCAGTCACCTCGGCTAGAAAAGGGGGTAACAGTGGCTCCTATGCATCCTCTGGCTGTTGGAGGATTCTGTGACCTGGTGTATATAAAGTGCACGATACAGGGACTGACTGAGGGCAAGAGCTAACAGAGTCCTGGCCAGCACTGTTAGGATTGATTGTAACCTTGGCCACCTAAAGGGACTCAGAGTGGTCGGCAAGAGGGGAGAAGGAAGGAGAGGAGTGAGAGGAGGAAGCAGAGCCCAAACGACCCACACCATCCACGTATTATCTGCCCCTTTCCCTTCAAATCCCTGACGTCCCTGAAGCCAGAGGCCAGGATTCTCAGTCATCCCCCTGGACGTGGGGCCGAAGTTACCAAGAGATCCACAGATGCGAGGCAGAACTTCCCCAGGAGCAATCCACTGTGTGGATGGTGAACAACCAAGAAGGGCGACCTAGGACCCCATATTATGGATGAGGGGCTCAGGAAGGCCCTGCCTCTTCACCGACAGAGTGGGTGCTCCTGTTGCCTCTCCTTCTTTTCTTCACTTGTTCGAGGTTACAAACAGGAAATCCACGTGGAGATCAGCACTCTCATTCATCCCTTCCTCCCCTCTTTCAGCAGATCCTCACTGAGGGTCTGCAGGGTGTCCACGCTTGGCATAGAGAATCCACCACAGGACAGGTGTCCTCTGCTTCACCTGCCTTGTTTTGCAGATGAGAAACCTGGAACCCTGGAAGGTGAAGTGACGCAGCCACCATCACCGCCAGCGAGTGGCAGCCCTGGCACCCTGGCTTGAACCATTTCTTCCTACTCCGCTCCCTGCCCGCATGAAGCACAGGCCAACAGTGTCTTGAGGATGCTTTTCTCTCAACCTCCATCTCTGGCATAATGTCCAGAGCATGGGAATTCTACACAAGTGGAATGAATGAACAGTTTGAAAGCTAATCTCCTACTGGGAGTAGAGAGTATAACACAGTGAGGGCAGAGCTTCTCAAACTCCAGTGTACACGTGAATCACCTGGGGATCACGTTCAAATGCAGATGCCAGATGCTGATCCAGGGAGTCTGGGATGAGCTGGGGGTTCTGTGTTCCTACAAGGCTGCCCGCCCCAGACCGTAACTTGAACTGTATAGAGCACCCTCTGGAGCCAGACTGCCTGGATTTGAAGCCCAAGTCTGCTACTTACCAGCTGCGCAGCCTTGAGCCAGTTACTGTGCCTGGATTTTCTCACCTGCCAAGGCGGATGGGTGACAATAAGAGGACTTTCTTTATAGAGTCAGTGGCAAGGTTAATGAGTTAATATGTGTTAAGCACTTTGCCCAGTGCCTGGCACATATTAAGTGCTCAAAAAACATTGGTTGTTATCACAAGGTACAAGGAGAACTTTCTTTATAGTAGGGCAACCCCCCCTCCCTACTGTCCTGGCCGCACCCCCAGGGGACTCAGTATATTCCTCCGCAGTGTCCAACCAGCCTTGGTCCAAACCACCCTTGAACAGCCCCAGTTCCAAAAAGGCTGAATCCATCTCACTGAGATAATGGTCCAAGCAGCACAGGGCTCTTCCCCACCCCACCTGCCACCCCCAACCTGGACGTCACACAGCTGTGTGAGTGGGATGGATTAGAAGGTGCCACAGGCAGAAAGAACAGAATTCTGCCTTGCAAAACTCGAGTTCCAGCTGGCAGGCGTTTAGGTCTGTTTTCTCCAAAAGCCTCTCAGATCTTTCAGGAGGCAAAGAGCTTTTATCTGCAAGATCGTGAAGAGCCAGAAGACAATAAAGATCCATGCAGTAACTGCTGAATCCCGCTGATATCATCAGAAAGAAGGCAGGCATGCCTATCAGGGAGTTTTCAGAAGACATAAATTAACAGTCCTTTGGGGCTGGCAGGTCAGCAAGGTCTTAGAAAAAACTCAGAACCAGGTGCCCAAAGTTTGGCTTCTCTTTTTTTCCTGGTTGGAAGATTGTTTTTCTCTATTCTCAGCAACCCACCCCCCTCCCCCTGCCCTGCAAACTACAACATTCCTGCCCCCCAGTAACGTGTGCCTCCCACCATATTGTTCATACTGACGCATGAACAGCTGTGAGCAGCTCGAATGAAGTCTGAAACTTTTGTTTTCCCCAAGATCCACATCTTTAGCTAAGGGGAAAACATCCCAGTAAGAAACATCTTAGACATCAGTCATGGGGAAAGGGCAGCTGGGTAGAAACTTGATGTGGTTTCAAGGTCGGGAAACCCTAAGTTAGAATCCCGGTCCTAACATTTACCAGCTCGGGCGAGTCATTGAGTTTCTCATCTGTAAAACAGGGCCAGCACCTCCTGTGCAAAGCAACCTGGGATTAGAGAGAATGTATAGGACGCACCAAGGATAATCCCAAACACTGGCAACTGCTCAATTAGTGGTTGTGTTTATGACCGCCTGGGAGTACCCTGCCTGACCTCCCCAGGCGGGACTCAGCCTACCCCCTTGGTCCCAGCCTGTCTCCTCCACTTGCACTCAGCAGCTAGACCCCTGGAGGCATTCATTCCTTTGTGTGCATCCTTGCCCTGCTCTCCACGGTGAGCTCATTGAGGGCAGGGACCTCGTCTGATTTATCTCGGATCTTTGTGTCCCACACAGGGCTGGCATCATAAAGGGGCCCATCTGAATTCCAGACCCTGACCTTAGAGATAAAGGGAGCCCTCCTGGGTGCCTGCCCTCATTCGTCCTTGGGGCTGAGGCTTGGCTGAAGGAACAGGGTCTAGTGGGGAGGCGCCGTGGCCACCCCCAGACCCTCAGTCTCTGGGCTCTACAGCACCTCCAGAACTGGTGTGTGGTTTCTCTCTGGTGAACAACCTCAGTTTGATCCCAGCTCCCCGGCATGGGAGAGGTCCTGGCGTGTGCAGGCAGGGAAGCTCTAAGCTCTGGGTTGGGCATTGGCTCCATTGTTTCGTTCTCTCTCTCTTATCTCGTTAGTTAGTGATTAACTGCTCTTTGAAGGTTTCCCAGCCTCCAAAGCTCCCCCAGGAGCACAGGTGGCCACTGAGTTGGAGCAGGAAAGCCTGACTCAGGCCCCAGTTCTCTCTGCTAGACAGAGAGAACCCAGAGGCACAGCCTTGTGGGGGTGCTGCGGCTGGCGCTGTGCTAACTGTCAGGGTTTGCTGGGAAGGGCACTGGAGGCGTGTCCCCAAGTGCTGGTTCCTTGGAAGAGACAGAAGAGTGGGGAGGGGGGGTCGGGGGGGAGGGGGAGGTGTGCACGGGGGAGGTGTCTGGAGGGAGAAAACCAGGACCTGGGAGAGAGAGGCTTCACTCTCACCACTCCCACCTCCACCCACCCCCAGGACCTTTCTGTACAAACCCTGATCCATGCAGCTTCATCAGATAAAAGCTACATTAACAGACAGCCGCCAGCTTAGGAGCCAGAGGGAGCTGGAGGGCTTCCCTAGTGGCTCAGACAGTAAAGAATCTGCCCGCAATGCAGGAGACCTGGATTCGATCCCTGGGTTGGGAAGATCCCCTGGAGAAGGGCACGGCAACCCACTCCAGTATTCTTGCCTGGAAAATTCCAGGGACAGAAGAGCCCTGGCAGACTACAGACCATGCGGCCACAAAGAGTCAGACATGACTGAGCGACTAACACTCTCACTTTCCTGTAAGCTGGAACAACCACCTCCCACCTCTCTCCAGCAACCCCTCCCTGAGGTGGGCCACCAAGGAGACCAGGTGGAAGCAGGTGGCTTGGAGGAGTGTCATCTAGAACTCTCCAGGAGACACAAAGAACTTTTCATTCAGAATGTCTGTCTCTCCTCCATCTTTTCTTTTCTTTAACATCACGATTTTTGATTTGAGGTTTGGACTTCCATAGAGAGACTTTCAGGAGACCTATGAATGCCAACCCCCAGTACACACAATCAGCAAACAATTGGGAATAGGAATCACAGTACAGTTTTCTGGGAATGGACTTCTACATTCAGCCAACATGATATAACTATGTTTCACCCTAAAACGCTTGAGTGACTTCCTGTTTATTCCATTGCGTTTACAGGGGAGGAGAGCGTAGCAAACCGTTATGACATGGATGGCCCTTTCTGCCTCTGTTACCCTCTTCTTTGGCTCTGGGCGGGGACTGTGGCATTTGGGCCCTTCTAGCGCCTTCTTTGCCCAGGCCCCTGGCCTTTGCCATTGCTGTTCCCTCTCTCTGCCTTGAGATTTCCTCCAACACTTCTACAGCTGCCCTTTCTCATAGTTCAAGTTCAGCTCCAGCATTTTGCCCTCAGGGCTGAATCAGCATCACCCCCAATGCTCCCCAGGTCCCCACAGCACCCTGTTTATGTTTTCACTGCACGTGCCAGGCCTTGCTTTGCTTATTTATCTAGTCTTAGTTTACTATCTAGGATGCAAGCTCCCCAAGGGCAGAATTTTGTGGGGCTCCTGTCATAGCTCCAGTGGCTGGCAGAGCAGTTAGGATTCAAAACATTTATAGGAAGAATGAATGTGCGTGGAGCTCTCTTTGGGTTCTCAGAGGGGTTGGTTTTGAACTCCCAAGTTTAAAAACTAAGACGCAGATCCAGAGAATGGACTTGTGGAACAAGGGGTAGGGTGCAGGGTGAAAGAGAGGGGTATGGATTAGGAGGTTGGGGTTGACGTATATTCACTACCATGTGTGAAAATAGATAGCTAGTGGGAAGCTGCTGTCTGGCACAGGGAGCTCGACTCTGTGGTCTGTGATAACCTGGAGGGGTGGGATGGGGGAGGGCTGGGAGGGACATCCGAAAAGGAGGGGATATATGTGTCAGTTCAGTTCAGTTGCTCAGTCGTATCCAACTCTTTGTGACCTTATGGACTGCAGCACGCCAGGCTTCCCTGTCCATCACCAACTCCCGGAGCTTGCTCAAATTCAGGTCCTTCGAGTCAGTGATGCCAATCAACCATCTCGTCCTCTGTTGTCCCCTTCTCCTCCTGCCTTCAATCTTCCCCAGCATCAGGGTCTTTTCCAGTAAGTCAGTTCTTTGCATCAGATGGCCAAAGTATTGGTGCTTCAGCTTCAGCATCAGTCCTTCCAATGAATATTCAGGGTTGATTTCCTTTAGGGTTGACCGGTTTGGTTGACTGGATATATGTATACATATAGCTGATTCACTTCATTGTACAGCAGAAAATAGCACAATGCTGTAAAGCAACAATATCCCAATAAATAATAATAATAATAATAATAAACCAGGGCTCTAAATTAGAACTCAACAGAATATAGCCCTTGAGCCACATCCCGTCCACTATCTTTGTACTGTCTTCAAGATAAAATGTTCTTTACAATTTGAAATGATCAAAAGGAGAATAAGATTCAATAGCACATGAAGGACATATACAGTTCAAATTTCAGTGCCCATCACTGAAATTATACTGGGACACAGCCACAGTTATCCATTTATATATTCTCTGAGGCTGCCCTCACATTGTAACAGCAAAGCTGAGCAATTGTAACAGAGAGGGTCTGGCTGGCTAAGTCCAAAATATTTACTGCCTGGGCCTCTACAGAAGAAATTTGCCAACCCATTAGACGTAGAGGGGGAGTACAGTTACATATGGGAAAGGGTGAAGGAAGGGGAAAAAAATAAAAATAAAAGAGTAGAGAGAAAGGAAAATGGAAACAATAAGGAGAAAAGCAATGCATTTTATTGAGCACCTACTGTGTACCGTGCAGTGTGTTTAGTGCTTTACTTGCTCTATTTCTTGCGTGAAAGTGAAAGTGAAATTGCTCAGGCGTGTCTGACATTTTGTGACACCATGGACTATAAAATCCATGAAATTCTCCAGGCCAGAATACTGGAGTGGGTAGCCGTTCCCTGCTCCAGGAGATCTTCCCAACCCAAGGATCAAACCCAGGTCTCCCGCATTGCTGGCAGATTCTTTACCAGCTGAGCCACCAGGGAAGCCCAAGAATGCTGGAGTGGGTAGCCTGTCCCTTTCCAGCAGATCTTCCCGTCCCAGGGATTGAACCAGGGTCTTCCGCATTGCAGGGGATTCTTCACCAGCTGATCTACCTGCGTGTGTGCTAAGTCACTCTGTGCGACCCCATGGACTGTAGCCCGCCAGGCTCCACGGTCCTTTGGACTCTCCAGGCAAGAATACTGGAGTGGATTGCCACGCCCTCCTCCAGGGAATCTTTCCAACTCAGGGATCAAACCCATGTTTCTTATGTCTCCTGCATTGGCAGGCGAGTTCTTTACCACTAGCGCCATCTGGGAAGTGCTACTTTACTTCCTAGCTCCGAAGAAAACTTCCGGTAGAGGCATAATCTTTGGTCAAAAAGCCTCCATTTTCAAACTCTATGCTTCTTCTGAGCACCTATTGCCTGACCGCCCAGTCCTCTCTCTGTTATGAAGGCATCCAGTCCTGCCCCTTCCTCATAACATTTCCTGTTCCAGACATTTCTTTCTGCAGAGATCAAAACTTGCTTGCCCTCTTATTCTCTTAAAGTCCTGCTGTCTGCTAAGCAATAGCAGAAGTGAAATTTTTTCTCTGTATTACTTCTACCCTCATCCATGCTGTCTAACATGGTAGATGGCACATAGTAGGAATTCAGTAAATATTTGCTAAGTGACTAAATTACACAATCAACAACATAGAGCCTGAGTTCAATTAACCACCATGTCCTAGAGCAGAGGACCCCAGTGTGGGGCTCTTCTGAGAGGAAGATGGTTGGCAACAGACAGATCCTTCCTGACAACGTTCTTGTGTTACAACCACCAAAGACCACTCCATAGACACCTGAGGGCTTGCAGCCTGCTCCCCCTCCTTCCTGCCCTACTGTTCTTCCTATGCAGCTGCCCACCTCTGGTCCTCAAAGGCCCTCCCTGTCCATTCTGCTTGTCCTATCACTGTTCGAGGCTCTTGGCTGATCCAGGGGAAAACAAGTCACAGGATGAGAGTTGGCTAGAATGGACAAGCAACAGAAGTGGGAGTGAATTATATCTGGAAATTGCACTTCCTCTGTGTTTGCGTCAAGACAGGAATAGAAGGAACCGGCCAGGAGGTTCCATCAAAAACCAATCCCAGGCAACCTCCCCTTGTGATAACAGATGACAACGCATCTATCTGGTATTTCCTGTGAGAGGTGATGACTCTTGCTTTGGTGGCTGGTTTGTGAAAGAGACAAGTCCCCTTGTGAAAGAGAAGAAAGTTCATGAGCACTAGCTCTGGGAATTCAAAGAGAGAAGGGGAGTGTCAGAGGACGGGGAGAGAATAATTTCAGAAGAAGTATGACTGATACGTTAGTGGTGCCAGCTGGGAGAGATGTGTGCACTGCTGGCTCACGTATTCCATGTGTTTTGATGACACCATCAGCCGAAGGCTCTCCATTTCCTTGTGTCTCCTCCATGTTTGGCTTCTGGGGGCAGCTACCAATAATTCCTGGGGGAATCCCAAGATTGGAAGTAGGGCAAAGACCCTGGGTCACAAAGTCCCTCTTATCAGGCAACAGTAAGAACTGGAGAAAGAAAACCAGACGGCAGCAAAAGAAAAGAACAAGGCAGATCAATCCTGGAAACTCACAGTAGCAAAAAGCTGGACTGAGTGGATTGCTCTGACTTTTGATGTGACCCACCATTTCTAAGGTAGAGCAGGAACCTCTTGAAGAATTTCCCCACCTGCAGCTTCAGTTTGCCAAATGCTGTTGTCTTTTCCAGGGTGAGTGGCCATTTTTGCACCAGCAAAATACAGCTTACTATCTTTTTCATTCAGATAAAAGTGACTTTATTGAAGGGAGTCCAGGGTTGAAAGAAATATATATTCATACAATTTAATTCACTGCTAAAAAACATAGAAAGTGAAAATGAAAGTCACTCAGTCATGTCCAACTGTTTGCGACCCCTTGGACTATACAGTCCGTGGAATACTCCCGGCCAGAATACTTGAATGGGTAGAATTTCCTTTCTCCAGGGGATCTTCCCAATCCGGGGATTGAACCCAAGTCTCCCGCATTGCATCTTTACACATGGGAAGCCCCCAAAAACATATAAGAAAGCCAATTTTAAAATGAGCATCATTAGGGAATTCCCTGGTGGTCAGTGGTTATGACTCCATGCTCTCACTGCTAAAGGCCCAGGTTCAATCTCTGGTCAAGAAACTAAGATCTCACCATCTGTGCAGTGCAGCCTAAATAAATAAGTACAAATTGTGTGTGTTTTTGACCAGAAATGTAAAGTCAAAAGCTTAACTTGAAAAAAAAAAGAGAGGGAGCATCCTTAAAGGCAGAAAAGGAAGTTCAACCTCACTGATCATCAGAGAAGCAAAAACCAACACAGAAAAGGTCACTCACATCCTTCGAACTAGCAAAACTGTCTGATGATAATAAAAAAAAGTCTGATGATAATAAATGTTGGCCAGAGGGTAACAAGGAAGGCATTCTAAGCCACTGCTAGTTCAGGACCGGGGATTGTTGTAAACACTTCAGAGAGCTATTTCCCAGTTCTAGTCAAGAAGAAGATACACATGCTTGTGACCTGGTAAATCCAAGTCCAGACATGACTGCTGGGAAACTTTAGCACATAGTCACAAGATGATAGGACAAAGAGATTCATTGCATCACTATTTGTAAAATGAATGATTGGAAAACCCTAGATGTGCTTCAGTGGGAAAATGGATGAATAAATTGCAACAGCACCCACATTCATTGTTTCATTTATTCTTTCATTCCTTTTGCATTTCACAAATTTGCAAGAGTTTTTATTAATATGAGTAAAAATCACCTGGGAAGCTTGTTTAAAAGGCAAAATTCCTGGCCTCATCCTCAGAGTCTGAGTCTTAGATATGGGAGAGGTTCAAGGAGGAGAGATTTTTTGCAAGCACTATGTGTGATGCCAACACATGTGGTCTTTGAGTTAGTATCTAATCATTCATCCTGAGGTTAGATTTAAAGCTGAATTATAAAACTAGGTGGGCTATATGTGGACCCTGGTTGTTCATCACATACTAGGTAAAGAGTCCTGCATTGCCTGGGTTGGGAGGATCAGAAGGAAGGGGTTTAGGTGAAATTTTTCCTCTATAGAATTCTGTCCTCTCATGTGAAATAAGAAAGCCAAACCAGGATGGCTCAATTTCCCCTTCCATTCTTCATTTCAGTGATTCTGTCTCTAGAGGGGCACATTGCTGAGTAACTAAGCACAGTTTTCCAAAGGAGCCCACAGCCCTACCTCTACATTCAACAGCATTCCTTTAACCAGAATTCTGTTATTGCCACTTCTGGCACCTTAAATCCCCATGTGGTCCCCATGAGCTCCCAAAGCATTTGCATCAAAGAAGCATTAAGTTATGTTTAGAGACTATTTCCCCGTCGAAACGCAGACAATTGGATTCTAGCGGCTTGAAAAGTCAATACGTGCATGGCAGATATCAAAACTGTAAAACCCAGAATATCTGATTAATTATTTGACAGTTGTTAAACTGGATAGGGTTCAGGCAAAGGTTGGCCAAATTTCCTACACATAGTTCCCTGCCTCTGTGGACAAGGAAAAATAATATTGACTAAAGGTTCAAATAAAACCTTGATTCCATGCCATCTATTTTCTCATGAATTTTGGCCATTGTGGAGGCCCCGATCTGACCTAAAATCTTTGCCTTTGGGTCTTTTCTAACTTTTGAATTGTGTTATTAAGTGCTGATGAGGTACAGGATAGGGCTTCCCAGCTGGTTCAGTAGTAAAGCATCTGCCTGCAATGCAGAAGACCTGGGTTCGATCTCTGGGTTGGAAAGATCCCCAGGAGGAGGAAATGGCAATCTACTCCAGTATTCTTGCCAGGAAAATCCCATGGACAGAGGAGCCTGGGGGGCTACAGTCCACAAGGCTGCAGAGTCAGATGCAACTGAAGCGATGGAGCTGACAAGGTACAGGCTGGAGCAAGGTGGCTTTTGTAGCTCCAAGACTCATTCAGTTAACACATATCTGTGGGTAGACCTGGGCCCAGGTGGAGGATCAGATGCGCTTGTTCTGGCCTGATGGCCCTCAGATCCATCCCCTATTCCTTTGTCTTCTCAGCACCCCTCCCTTTCTGCTCTCTTCCCTGGGTCTGATACCTGCGGGTGCAAGAGTTTCTCAGGCTCCTGTGTCAGCCAGCTTTGCTTGGGTCAGCCAGAGGCGGCGCCAGCAGGAGAAAGGAGGAAGGAAGTGAGAAGCCAGGGTATTTCTTCCCTACCCTCTGTCCTGGGCATGTTTCCAGAGGCCACCTCATTTCCTCCACGGCTCCAGCTCCCTGCAGACCAGCCCATCAGGGGTTCTTTGTTTTTCAGCCTCCTTTTCTTTTTTCAGCCTATATGTACCAGTGGACTTCTGCTCTTACTGACCTGTATTTACCTTACCATCTTCTATTTGACTTCAAAGATCTTCCAACACTGGGGTGACCCACTCCCTACATTAAATTCTCTCTATTGAAAACACCTGAGTTTCTATTTTCCTGTTTAGATCCTAACTGATACAGAAGGTAACTAGCCTCTCCTTTCCACCCAGTCAATTTTATAATTCTTTGTCTTCCATGTGCATCAAGGAGTTTGTCCTTTTCACAACCTGTTCATCTCATTTAAGCCCACAGAATCCCTGAGACGTGGACAGGGCAGGAACTCATTTTACAGAAGAGAGAACAGACCAAGAGATGCTCAAGTGATATATCAAAGTTGCACAGCTAGTGAACTACCGAGCAGAAGCGAGAATCCAGGTATCTTATGAGCTGGTGTTAATTTCCCTATGGGGCTCTCAGGCCCTTGTCTCTCTCTCCAACTCTTACCACCAGAAGAATTCTTTAGGGGTCAAAATAAGGATTCATTTGGGTCTCATTTGCACTTGATGAAAAGGTGCTGTAACTATGCAAACTGCACACCCAGAGGAGTTCAAGGGAGTATTCATTTCTATTTTGGTCTTTATAAGAATATTTTGCATTTATGTCATCCAGGCTTTGTCAGTTCAGTTCAGTTCAGTCTCTCAGTCATGTCCGACTCTCTGCGACCCCGTGAATTGCAGCACGCCAGGCCTCCCTGTCCATCACCAACTCCCAGAGTTCACTCAGACTCACGTCCATAGAGTCAGTGATGCCATCCAGCCATCTCATCCTCTGGTGTCCCCTTCTCCTGCCCCCAATCTCTCCCAGCATCAGAGTCTTTTCCAATGAGTCAGTTCTTCTAATCAGGTGGCCAAAGTATTGGAGTTTCAGCTTCAGCATTGTTCCTTCCAAAGAACACCCAGGACTGATCTCCTTTAGAATGGACTGGTTGGACCTCCTTGCACTCCAAGGGACTCTCAAGAGTCTTCTCCAACACCACAGTTCAAAAGCATCAATTCTTCAGCCCTCAGCTTTCTTCACAGTCCAACTCTCACATCCATACATGACCAATGGAAAAACCATAGCCTTAACTAGACGGACCTTTGTTGGGAAAGTAATGTCTCTGCTTTTCAATATGCTATCTAGGTTGGTCATAACTTTCCTTCCAAGGAGTAAGCATCTTTTAATTTGTCAGCATTCTGGAAATCCTAGAACAGTGTTTCTCAAAGTCAGAATTATATAAGGAAGTGGGGTATTTCTTATAAAAACTCAGATTCCTGCCCTCCCTAGAAAATAGAGAAGCTGGGGAAAGGTACTGGGAAAGTGTATTTTCATCTAATATTCCAGGTGATGCTGATGAAAAGTAAGTTTCAAGGGGCTGCTGTTCCATGAGACAGAAAAAAATTTGTCATTGTCCACAGAGAAGAAGGAGGAATCAGTGAGGCGAGGACAGGACTGCTTTGTGGCCAGTCTAATAAAGACCCAGCCCCTCAAGCTTCCATCCTGGCTAAGAGACACCACTTATGACACCCTACGTTGTGTCCAACTTAGTCTGAGACACTGCCTGGGTATGGTTCCAATTACTCTTCACAGCAACCCTATGAAGTAGCTGTTGTGGTTCCTATTTCCCACATGAGAAATCTGAACATAGATTAAATAACTGCCACTGGGTCACCCAACTATGACACAAATTCCAATTAAGTTCTGCACAACTCCCAAGTCGGGCACTTGTCTGTCCATGTCACCCTTCCCAGAATGGAGCCCGCTTGATCATGGCAACAATTATACAATGAACTGGCTCTGTAGGGGGCCTAGGATACTCTCCATGGGGTCTGGGTTTCTTACTGCTTGTTCCTGAAAGAGGCATCAGTGTAGCTGCAAAGAAGGCAGATGGATGGCATCCAACCCCCCTTCACACCTGCCGTTCTAAACCACTAGGTTATAGGAAGGGATTCTGGCAGGTGACATGCCAGTGGTCTCTTGATTTTCCTTCTCAAATTTTCCCAGAGGCTCTTCTACCCCTGAACTTGGCTCAGAAGCTTCTGGTTCTGCCCCAAACCAGTAGGAAACCAAGCAGAAAGCCTAAAGGAGCAGATGTCTGCATTAATCTATCCACAGAGGCCCCTGGGGAAGCAGCCCAACTGTTGTTCTTATCACAAATGTTTAAAAACTTAATAACATGAATGGGCAAGTGTACAAGCACAAGATGCTTGACATCTGGATAATCTTACATCATCTGAGCTGCTTTTTTTTTTTTTTTTTCCTTCCTAATACATTGCTTTACATGTCTGGTCACCATTCTGTTGACACAACTATTTGGATCAGACAAGCTAACAAAACTGCCAGATGGAGACTGAGTGAGGCAGAGCAGGGCTGGGGGATTCTCAGATCAGGATGATCATGCAAAGAGTGCAGAGAGGGCTTCTGATCCATAAGAAAATGCCTGATTCTCCCCACAGCTTCAGTGTTCTCTTTTTATCCTTGCGAGAGCTGCTGTACCCCAGCCTACCTGCTCAATTTTATATTTACATCTCAGTAGACATTGGAGAAGGAAATGGCAACCCACTCCCACGTTCTTGCCTGGAGAATCCCAGGGACGGGGAAGCCTGGTGGGCTGCTGTCTCTGGGGTCGCACAGAGCCGGACACGACTGAAGCGACTTAGCAGCAGCAGCAGCAGCTGCAGACATGTTTTATGTATGTGAGGGTGTCCTGGAAACAGGACAGCTTAGCTTTGGAAAACAAAGGTGTGAGTTCAAATCCAAGACCAATCACTTGCTAACCGTATCCTCTTGGACATGTTCAATAAATTCTCTGAGCCTCAGGTTACTCATCAGTAAAATGAACACAATTAAAGCATATTAAACTTTTAGAATTGCTGAAGGAAAAACATTTTTTTGATTGTTTATGAAGCAGTTATCACAGCACCTAATTCAACATATATTTCTTGAGTGCCTTCTACATGTCAGACACTGTTCAAGGCCCTAGAAACAATTGTAGTAAACAAAAAAAGTCCCTGACCTCATAGAGCTTATAAACTAGTGGCAGAGGCAGAAAATAAACAAGCAGATATGTTTACAATATACCATAGCTTGACAATGGGCTTCCCTGGTAGCTCAACTGGTAAAGAATCTGCCTGCAACATGGGAGACCCTGGTTTGATTCCTGGGTCAGAAAGATCCCCTGGAGGAGGGCATGGCAATCCACTCCAGTATTCTTGCCTGGAAAATCCCATGAACAGAGGAACCTGGCAGGCTACAGTCCATGGAGTCACAAAGAGTCAGATATGACTGAGTGACTAAGCACAGCACAGAGCTTGGCAGTAAGTGCTGTGAAGGAAAATAAAGCAGGAGGTAGTGGAAACAGAGTGGCAGAGGGGAGAGCCAATGCTGTTACTGATGAGATGGTCAGAGACGATCTCCCTGCAGAAGCGACGTCTGAGAAGAAGTATGAATGAGATGACAGAATAAAGAAATGGATATCTGGGGCAAGAGCATTTCAGACAGACTGGAGAGCAAGTGCAAAAATCCTGAAGCTGGAGCATGTTTCCTTATTTAGGACCAGCCCAGAGGCAAGTGTGGCTTGGGGAAGTTTAGAAGAAGCCAAAAAGCAAAAAATAACTGATACATAGGTAGTTAAGCAGGTAGGTAGGCAGATAAGACTAAATTCATTCACTTTTCATAATATCGTCCTATCTTGGGTGGAATAATGCTAGGTACTAAGATAGACATAAAGTTGAACAAGATAGAGAATTTATCTCTGATGATCCTTGAACCGTTCATTAGTCTAGTAGGGGATAAAATATCTAAATAATGAGAAAAGAAAATAATAGATGTCATAAAAGAAGTGTGGTAAAAAGTATAGGAGCCTGAAAGAGAGAGTCTTTGTCTGTCATAGTCACTCTCACCACCAGAAACCTGGAGCAATTAATGAAAGAAATGACAGTTACATAAAGACTTAAAACAATGCTGCTCACTGTGCTCAAAGAGACAAAAAAAGAACTTAAGGCATCTCAGCATTAACTAGAATAATACCATTGTAAATTTGAGAAAAGAATCAAACAGAAATCCCAGAATGCTAATATTAAAAACTAAATAACAAAGGAAAAAAACTCAACAGATGGAATTAATAGCAAACTCAATACCAGTAGATATAGACAGAATTAGTGAACTGCTAGGTAGACCAGAAGAAATTACCCAGAAGGAAGCAGAAAGAGACAAAATGATAGAAAGTACAAAGATGAGAAGAATATAGTGAGCAGAAAATATTTTTTCAGGAATACTAGGAGAAGTTAGAAAAAGAATAGCAGAATAATGGCCTAAAAATATGGAAGGAAGGGGAAAAAAGAGTAAAAATTAATGAGATGGAAAAACTAGAATAAATTGAAAGAAAAAGGTCAAAAGTTGGTTCTTTGAAATGACCGATGAAATTGATAAAATTTTGCTGGGACAGATCAAGACCAAAAAAGGGGGGGAAAAGGCACAAATCAATAGCATCAGCATTGAAAAAGAGAACATCATTATCTTTGCTGGAGACATTAGCAAGATATTAAGAGGAGATTATGAACAACTCTATATGAATTAATTTGAAATGAGCTAGACAAAATCCTAGGAAAACACTACTAATCAAAACTAATGAAAAAAGAAATTTAAAAATCTGAATAATTGTGGAAATATTAAAATAACTGATTTTTAATTAAAAACAAACTTATAAATAAAATGTCTCTGATGGCTTCAAACAAACTTGATGAACTATTTAAAGAAGGTATCAGTTCAGTTCAGCTCAGTCGCTCAGTCGTGTCCGACTCTTTGCAACCCCATGAATCGCAGCACACCAGGCCTCCCTGTCCATCACCAACTCCCAGAGTTCACTCAGACTCACGTCCATAGAGTCAGTGATGCCATCCAGCCATCTCATCCTCTGGTGTCCCCTTCTCCTGCCCCCAGTCTCTCCCAGCATCAGAGTCTTTTCCAAGGAGTCAGTTCTTCTAATCAGGTGGCCAAAGTATTGGAGTTTCAGCTTCAGCATCGTTCCTTCCAAAGAACACCCAGGACTGATCTCCTTTAGAATGGACTGGTTGGACCTCCTTGCAGTCCAAAGGACTCTCAAGAGTCTTCTCCAATACCACAGTTCAAAAGCATCAATTCTTCGGCTCTCAGCTTTCTTCACAGTCCAACTCTCACATCCATGCATGACCACTGGAAAAACCATAGCCTTAACTAGACGGACCTTTGCTGGCAAAGTAACGTCTCTGCTTTTGAATATGCTATCTAGGTTGGTTATAACTTTCCTTCCAAGGAGTAAGCATCTTTTAATTTCATGGCTGCAGTCACCATCTGCAGTGATTTTGGAACCCCCCAAAATAAAATCTGACACTGTTTCCACTGTTTCCCCATCTATTTCCCATGAAGTGATGGACCAGATGTCATGATCTTCGTTTTCTGAATGTTGAGCTTTAAGCCAACTTTTTCACTCTCCTCTTTCACTTTCATCAAGAGGCTTTTTAGCTCCTCTTCACTTTCTTCCATAAGGGTGGTATCATCTGCATATCTGAGGTTCTTGATATTTCTCCCAGCAATCTTGATTCCAACTTGTGATTCTTCCAGCCCAGCGTTTCTCATGATGTACTCTGCATAGAAGTTAAATAAGCAGGGTGACAATATACAGCCTTGATGTACTCCTTGTCCTATTTGGAACCAGTCTGTTGTTCTATGTCCAGTTCTAACTGTTGCTTCCTGACCTGCATATAGGTTTCTTAAGAGGCAGGTCAGGTTAATCTTGATTTAAAAAAAAAAAAAACCAACAAGAATAGTATGAGAAAGAAAATTACTGGCCAGTTTTACTCATGAGCATGTGAAAAAATCCTAAATGAAATATTAACAAGCTGAAGCCAGCAATGTATATGTAAAAAGGAATCAAATTCTGTCCACCTTTTGCTTATTCTTCGGTACTAGAATCCCAGGGACAGGGGAGCCTGGTGGGCTTCCGTCTATGGGGTCACACAGAGTTGGCACGACTGAAGCGACTTAGCAGCAGCAGCAGCAGAGTAAATGCTGCTTTAGTATCAGAAAACCAATATAATTTGTCACCTTAATAGATGAAAGAGGAATGGAAACAACCCAAGTTCTGGTCAGCAGAAGATGTGGCCCATATATACAATGGAATTCTACTTAGCCATTAAAAGGAATGAAATATTGCCATTTGCAGCAGCATGGATGGGCCTAAAGAATATTATACTTAGTGAAGTAAGTCAGAGAAAGACAAACACTTTATGCTATCATTTATATGAAGAATCTAAAAAAAAAAATAATAATACAAATAAATCAATATACAAAACAGAAACAGACTCAGGCATAGAAAAGAAACTCATGGTCACCGAAGTGGGAAGGGAGGGAAGGAGAGACGAGTTAGGAGTACAAGATTAACAAATACAAACTACTAAACATGAAATACATACACAACAAGGATTTACAGTATGACATAGGAAACTATATTCAGTATCTTGGAATAATCTATAATGAAATATAATCTGAAATATATATAACTGAATCACTTTTCTGTATACCTGAAATTAGTACAATATTGTAAATCAACTATACTTCAATTTAAAAAAAGGAAGAGAGGAATCATAGTCCTCTCAATATATGCAGATAAAGGCATTCACTAAAATTCAGCATCCATTTATTATTAAAAATCTTAGAAACTAGAAAAAGGGGGCCACTGAACTAATCTGGCAAAGAGTATCTACAAAACTCTTTGATATGAAAACTATATCAACTAATATACTTTAAAATGAAAAAGTAATGAAACTTGGAAAATAATCTTCTGAAGGTTGTGAAGAAGCAAGGATGCTTATTATCATGACTGCAGTCTTACCCAGCAAAGCAAGAAAAAAAAATTAAAAGACATAAGGAAGAAATAAAATTGTTATTATTTGTGGATTACATTATCATCTATATTGAAAATTCATGGGAATCAGCACATCAGTTTTGGACTTTAAGAAATTTAGTTCCTCAAGGTCACTGGATATAAAGTGAACCCAGAAAAATGAATTAAATTTCTATTCACTGACCACAATTTTTGTAAACTGAAAAAAAAAATGTTTAATGTAACATTTACATTAGCATTTAAAAATATCAAAAATCTAAAAATCTAACAAAGCACGTGCAAGACCTCCGTGCAAAACATCCATTATTGAAAGAAGTTAAAGAAGACCTGGGTTAAAGGAGAGAAATTTTGTTACTGAACTGGAACACTCAAAATTTTAAATGTCAGTTCTTCCTAAATTGAGCTATGGCTTCAATAAAAAATCCCAACAGGATTTTAAAGAATTTAACAAATACTTCCTAAACTTATATGGAATTGCTAAAGTCCAAGACTAGTCAAGACCTCCTGGAAGAGGAAGCCCAGGGTTGAAGGACTTGCTTTACCAGGTATTGAGTCTTACTACCACAGCGGAGTAATTCAGACTGTCATTTTCATTCTAGGATATGGAGGGAGGAAGACATCACTAGTGTTTTTTAATATCTGGGTGTTCCCCCTTTCCAGGCACCTGGCAGACAGCTCTTCAGGGCCCCTTACAGGTAAAACCCTCTGGTTCGGGCAAATGAGCTGCAAGAGGAAGTAAATGATGGATGATGTTTTTATGCGGAGTCAGTGAAAAACTCAAGAGGAAACCTCAGTGACTCTTCTCTGTATGGAGAGTGCTCTCAGTGAAGCAACCACTTCACGTCATGCAGATGGCTGCCCTGATGCGTCTCCTGCATCACCTGTGGCCTGCTGGTGAAGGAGTCATAACTTCAGTATGTTAAGCCATGAGAAGTTGGGCTTGTTTGTTACCAAAACAGAGCACAGCCCTTCTTATCTTATGCAACATACAGACAGACCAGTGGAACACAAGAGCACCCGAAACTGTCTACGTGTAGACAACTGATTTTTCAACACAAAGTCAAATTGGAGAGTAGTAAAGAAAGAATGGTCTTGGAACAACTGGATATCCATTTGGGAACTTATCCTTACCTCACACTACACAAGGAAATCAATTCCAGGTGAATTTCCAACCTTACTTGAAAGGCTATACTATATAAAGCTTTTAGAAGAAAATATGGGTGGATTTTTCATAACTCAGTAATCGATTTTTTAAATAAGAAGCAACAGATAGTTAAAAGATATGAATGATTATATGAATGAAAAGATAGTTAAATTGTGTTCTATTCAATTTCACAAGACAAAAAAGTTTTGTATACCCAAACAGAATGCCTAAATGTTAATAATAGCATGACTACATTATTGGCTGAATTCATTTTCCTATTTTCCTTACCTCTTTTTTTCAAATATTCTATGATGAATACAGATCTCTTCTGTAATAAGAGAGTAAAAACACCCATAAGAAGTTACTAGGTTTTTGTGTGTGTTTAAAATCAAGAAGAGGTAATCCAAAATTTGAGGATATAAAATAAGAAATTTCCAGACCTTATTCTCACTTGTTTGTTAACCAAAAGGGAAGACATCCTAAAGACGGCATATCAGGCAATGTGGCAGGTGGGTTATGTGGCCTTTACTATGGCTCTATTTAGCTACTAGAACATTATCAAGGCACCTGATACCACATTTCTTAGTTTATGCTTTTATTTTGTATGGGAGTATAGTTGATATACAGTGTTCTGTTTGGTTCAGGTGTACAGCTAAGTGACTAGGTTATACATATACATATTATCTATTCTTTTTCAGCTTCTTTTCCCATTTATGGTTACCAAAGGAGAATGTGGGAGGGAAGGATAAATTAGGAGTTTAGATGAATGTATATACACTTTGCTGTTGTCGTTCCTTAGTCACTAAATCATGTCCGATTCTTCTGAGACCCCATGGAGAGTAGCCTGCCAGGCTCCTCTGTCCATGGGATTTCCCAGGAGTGGGTTTTCATTTCTTTCTCCAGGGGATCTTCCTGACCCAAGGATCAAACCTGGGTGTCCTGCATCTCTGCACTCACAGATGGATTCTTTACCCCTGAGCCTCCTGGGAAACCCATATATATATATGCTGCTGCTGCTACTGCTAAGTCGCTTCAGTCGTGTCCGACTCTGTGCGACCCCATAGACGGCCTCCTACCAGGCTCCTCTGTCCCCGGAATTCTCCAAGCAAGAACACTGGAGTGGGTTGCCATTTCCTTCTCCAATGCATGAACATGGAAAGTGAAAGTGAAGTCGCTTCAGTCGTGTCCGACTCTGTGCGACCCCATAGACGGCCTCCTACCAGGCTCGTCTGTCCCCGGGATTCTCCAAGCAAGAACACTGGAGTGGGTTGCCATTTCCTTCTCCAATGCATGAACATGGAAAGTGAAAGTGAAGTCGCTCAGTCGTGTCCGACTCTTAGCGACCTCATGGACTGCAGCCCACCAGGCTCCTCTGTCCATGGGATTTTCTAGGCAACAGCACTGGAGTGGGGCACCATTATAACCAACAAGGACCTACTGTAGAGCACAGGGAATTCCACTCAGTATTCTGATATCACTGTTTAAAAGCCTTTCTGTTGCAGATTCACAGTCTCTATTCCTGGAGGGAGCTCCCTTGTGAAGCCTCCTTCTTTCTTATGCTTCCATTTCTGTTCTCCTTTCTCTGATAGGAAATATGTTTTGACTTGAGCATCTTTCATGGACTTTATCAGCCCTGAGGCTGCAAGGTCTCCAGCCTCACCCCAGGTGGCTGTCCATCTGGTCTTCCAGGGCCAGGCACTGGAACCTCTCTCTCCTTTCAGTCATGCTACTCCAGGCTCTTTGTAAAATCTTTATTAGACACACATTTGACTCTGACCAGCCTGAACATAAAGGCCTTTAAGATCTAAAACATACGTAAGGATACTTATTTTTACTCTTGGTTGTACTCTTGGTTTTTATAGTTTTATTGGCTCTCATTTATTCATTGAACATTTATTGGGCATGGGCAGTAATTTCATCACAGACCACAGCCCCTGAAGCCCTGGGATTTCACTTCCTAAATTCCAAGGCCTGGCAAAACATGAAATGGAGATGTGGAGGATAAAGGTCATTCCAGAGACAAAGAGCCATCGACATGCAGAAATGCCGGGATAAATGGGCTTTACCTGGATTCAGAGATTCTAAAAGTGTCTCACAGTGATCATGAAGAAGTTTCTGGAATAAGGGTGGCAGCTCGTTGGAAGGGCATTAATAGCAACCACCTTTATCAGCATCATTGGTATTTACGGAACACCTACTATGCTGTAGAAATTATGCCACACATTTTACATACGTCATCTCATTCAAAACTCATGGCAACCCTGGGATATATGGGGCTTCCCTGGTGGCTCAGCAGTAAAGGATGTGTCCGCCAATGCAGGAGACACGGGTTCAACCCCTGGGTTGGGAAAATCCCCTGGAGAAGGAAATTGCTACCCACCCCAGTATTCTTCTTGCCTGGGAAATACTATGGACAAAGGAGCCTGGAGGGCTATAGGCCATGGGGTCACAAAGCAACTAAACAATAACAATTGGGATGTATATTATATTATCTTCTTTTTGAAGATGAGGAAGTTGAGACTCAGAAGAGGTTAGGTAATTGCCCGCAGTCCCATAGTGCCAAGGTGGTAGTTTTGAGCCAGGAATCCACATCTGTCAATGGGAAATTCTTCCCTCTTTTTCTGACAGTAACTCCAGCTCTGGGCACTGTTATTCATGTACATTTTAGTAAGATGTTTTAACTTCACACTCTTTGAGGGAGAACAAGGAACCTTGACTTCTGAAGGCCTTTTGTATCTAGCACCATTTTCTCTAGGACAGCTTCCTGTATTTGAGACATTGTCCCCAGGAAGGTGGGGACAGAGCAGTCTTGGTGTCAACAGTCAGTCAAGAGACCCAAATGAGACCACGCTTGCAACACGCTTGGCTCAGAGCATGCACAGAAGAGGCCCTTGGTGGCCTTCATCATTATGTTGATTCCTCAGGCCCAAGGAATGCCAGCTATCCTTGCCTTTGCAGGTAGTGGGAAAAACTTCCAAACACACAGATTCTAATGATGTCTTGGATTCTGGTCCAACCACTATCTTCAGGAGCATCCCTCATCCACCCCGGCATTCACATTCTGAGTGTCCAATAGATATGACATTTCATCACCAAGTCCCTAAGCCCTGAGCCAACTCACTTCACCGAGCCTTCATGTCACAACAGGAGAATGATGAGATCCTGACTAGTGCTCAGGTAAGAAACTCCACTAGTTTCTGTATCAGATCCTATGAAAGACAATATCGTGAAGCAAAACATGGAGGCTTAGAGACCAAACCCAGAAACAAGCAGAGTGGGAACGATGGTTTGCTCCTTCCAGGTGTCTGGCCTGGGGCAGTTTACTCAACTTCTCCTTTGAGCCTCTATAACAAGTAGATAGTAATAACTACCCCACAGCTTTGTTAAGGGGATCACTATACAATTCAATGACGTCAAGTGCTTAACACAGAGCCTGGTGCATAGGAAGGAATGAACAAATAATTGCTCATCATTATTTTATTATTATTAAATGCAAAAAAATCCTACTATGAGATTTGTTTTCCAGGTTTATAAATAACTATCTTAAATGACTTATCTCCCCTCCTGGATCAGGCAGTCTGCTCTTTGATGTCTTGGAACAAGTCAGTCTGTGGAATCTTGTTCAGTGCCGTGTGCCTGGCACGCAGAGGTGCAGGGGCTTGGCAGGCGGGAGGACAGAGGATTTAAGCAGCAATTTTAGCTGAGTGTACCAGAAGGGACATTTGAAAAATCTATTTGAAATGCTAAAATAAAAGGTAATTTGTGAAGCTGGTAGAACAGGAGAACTCGAGGCCTGTTTCCCTAATGGCACGAGAAGGGGTCTGGACTATATGCTGCTGCCTTGCGTCTCTGACATTCCTAAATAAAGCAGCCTGATTCTGCAAGGATCATCCTAGCTGCTACTGTGTGCATTTGGCAACTTCTAGTCCCTCGTGGCACAGGAAAACTTCTAGTCCCTCACGGCCCAGGAAAATCTGATGCTCTTCTCTGGGCGAAGGGCTCACACAAGCCCAGCCTACTGCTAGGGTGTATCTTCACTTCCCACTAAGCCTGGAGGCTTGCATTTGATCCCTGGGTTGGGAAGATCCCCTGGAGAAGGGAAAGGCTACCCACTCCAGTATTCTGGCCTGGAGAATTCCATGGACTGTATAGCCTATGGAGTTGCAAAGAGTCAGACACGACTGAGTGACTTTCAAAAAAAAAAGCCTCCCTAGGAGCCACCCAGTTCCAACATCTCCCAGTTCCCACCATATGCATCCTCAGAAGACAGAATTCCAACCAGAATTCCCTGAACTTGCAGAGGAGACATCTCTGAACAAAAGGCTTGTTTGTTTTCAGCATGAACTGCCAAGGTGTTCAGAAGAAAATGTCCTTCTTTCCACCACAGCTTTAGAGAATCATTCTGTTTTTAATATGTTCAGGGAAGAAAAAGCTAGCAACGAATTGTCTTGGCTTCTTCTCGAGTGAAAATTTGCTTTGGGATTAAGGAAACATCGCCACCTGGTGGAATGATATTAAAATAACCAGACAAAGACTGATCAGCTGCTGTCTGCTGTGCTTAGGTGTGTCGGATTCTTTGTGACCCCATGGGCTGTAGCCCCTCAGGCTCCTCTGTCCATGGGGATTCTCCAGACAAGAATACTGGAGTGGGTTGCCCTGCCCTCCTCCAGGGAATCTTCCCAACCCAGGGATCAAACCCAGGTACGTCTCCTCCATTACAGGCAGATTCTTTACCACTAGCGCCACCTGGGAAGCCACGTGTTGTGTTGGTCGCTCAGCCATATCCGACTCTTTGTGATCCCACAGGCTGTAGCCCACCCAAAATGACTTACTAACTAACACAGTCAGGATCATTTTCATCCTTCATGTCCCCTCTTACTTCTTATCAACTTTATGGAGGCAGAAGAGGAAGACCAGAGGAGTTGCACCTGGCATGCAGAGAAGGCCGCTCAGGCATCACAGGGAAGTTCGGGATCTGAGAACTCTCTGTTTTATGTTTCTGACTCAGAAGTTATTGATTGTAATGGGCTAGATTAATCAGCTCATTCTCTTAACTGGGCCAGGAACAGATATAAGCCGTAACAGTGGGGGGTGTTTTCACGTCTGCTTGGAATATTTGCTTCCTGAAGACAATATGTTCAGTGAGGTGAGTATAGAAAACCTCATTATTTATACAGTGTGAAAACCCATCACTGTGCGAATTGAAGCATCTTATTACAGGCAAGAGGCTCCCCTTGTGGCTCAGTGGTTAAAGAAATTCATCTGCCAATGCAAGAGATGGGGGTTTGATCCCTGGGTTGGGAAGATCCCCTGGAGTAGGAAATGGCAACCCACTCCAGTATTCTTGCCTGGGAAATCCCATGGACAGAGGAGCCTGGCGGGCTACAGTCCAGGGGGTCACAAAGGAGTTGGACACAACTTAAGGACTGAGCATAACAACAACAACATTATAGGCACAACTATTTCCTTCTCTTATACGCCCCCACCACCTTGCAATTCACTACATGTGCATACGCACCATTCAATCTATTTAAATGATTTAATCTTCACAAGCAGCCTATGGTTGGCATAATAAGTCATTACTGAGGAGAAAATAGAGGTTCAGAGAAGTTAAGTGATTTTCCAGTGGTCACACAGCTACCAATGGCAGCACTGGGACTTGAAAGAAAGGAGGAAACAGTATTTAACCTACAGTGGGGCAGGAGAGGTACGCACGCTTCCAACTCTGCTGTCCATGGGCTCCTCCACTTGGCAAGTAGCAAGGCGGCATTCATCTGGCCCGACCACTGCAGGAGCACGCAGTCTTCCTATGGCTACCGCCACATCCTATTGTTATTTACTTGACTGTGGAGCACACTGCAAAATCCTAGGACATACGCTTTCATTTAAAACTGGCTTTGAGGGACTTCCCTGGGGGGCTAAGACTCCATAGTCCCAGTACAGGGTTCGATCCCTGGTCACGCAACTAGATCCCACATGCCACAACTAAGAGTTCACATGCCACAATAAAAGATCCTGCGTGCCACAACTAGGACCCAGGGTAGCCAAATAAATAAACAAACATTTAAAAGAGTTGAGAAATTTTGCCAAATGTCACAGTCTCTCCTCTGAGTGGGCGACACAGCAGAACCACTCACCATCCCTTAGGCTGCCGACTGGGGTCCATGGGACTGTCACGAGGGCTTTTTACCCATTCGCCACCTAAACCATTTCAAGGAACCCTACTGTAAATCCCTGACAATGAGGGTTCTTTGTGCCTTATAAATACAGTCCTCTACTGTGTTGCCTCCTCTGAACACTGGGACCCAAAGCCTAGTCCTCAAACCACGTGTGTTCTGTGTCTAGTCTCCCTCTCTAAGTGGGATAATCTCATCACATGCCTTTAAATGCCACCTATACGCTGATGATCTCTACATGTATATCCACAAGCCTAGCCTCTCTGCTATATTCCAGCCTCATGTATGCAACTGTCTACTCAACACTGCAACGTCTTACGCATCGAAACCAGCATGTCCACATCCCAGCTTTCAGTTGCCTTCAGCCCCTCCACTCTCCTTTCACAGTCTTTTCCGTTGCAGCAAATGGGAATCCCATGTTTCTCAGTTTCTCAGTCTGAAACCTTTGGAGTCTTCCCTGGATTCCTCTCAGCCTCTCAGAACCCATGGCTCATCTGTCTTCACAGAACATCGAAAATCTGCTACTTGTCACCACCATTGTTGCTATGCAGCCACCTTCACCTGGACTATTGCGATGGCTTTGTACCTGGTCTCCCTACACAGCAACCAGAGTTGTCTTTTTAAAATGTACACCAGAACTGTCATTTCTCCAAACCTTCCAAGGTATTTCCACCTTTCTCTCATGGTTGCTACATAATATTGTTCCACTCACCTCTCTAACCTGCCCTCCAACCATCACTCCCTTGCTGCCACCATCTGCTAGAAATGTAGGGAAATAAGAACAGGGGCTTCATTTTATCCCATGAAGCATGGAGCCCAGAGCCTAGACAAAACCTAGAACATACAAGATACTGAGTAAATAGAGGTGAAAACACAAATGCCTTTTCCCTCTGTCTGGTTGATTCATTAATGCCTACAGTCCAGAGCCTGACCACAGCAAAGAGTACCCCCTGCTCACCGCAGCTAGAGAAAGCCCACACACAGCAAAAAAGAGCCCATGTGCCACAAAAAAAGACCTGGAGTAGCCATAAGTAAATAAATAAATAAATTTCAACTAAAAAAATAGGTTAGGGGGCCAGATGTGGCCCACAGACCATGGTTTACTGATCCCTGATCAAGGAAATACAATAGAATATTACTCAGCTCCTAAAAAGAATGAAATAATGCCATTTGAAACAACATGGATGAACCTAGAGATGGTCATGCCGAATGAACTAAGCCAAACAGAGGAGAAATACCGTGTGATATCCCTTATATGCAGAATCTAAAAAGAAGTGTTACAAATGCACTTACAAAGCAGAAACAGATTCACAGAGGGGAAGAATGGGGGAAAGGACAGGGAGTTTGGGATCAACACGTACACACTGTTGTATTTGAAATGAATAAGCAATAAGATTCCACTGTACAGCACAGGGAACTCTGTGGCAGTCTGGATGGGAGAGGAGTTTGGGGGGAAATGGATACGTGTATATGTATGGCTGAGTCCCTTTGCTGTCCTCTTGAAACTATCACGATATTGTCAATTGTCTGTTATTTATAAAGTAAAAAGATTTTTAAAAGACTTTTTAGAAAGGGATGGAGACCTCATTTGGGGAAAGCATCTAAAGAACTTGTCTGGATATCAGCGATTTTTAGAAGACGGCTGCTCGCGTCTACAGATTCTGTCGACTTACGCTGCAGTATTTCCCGGTCTCCAGCCACCCCTTCCCTGCTCACTTCAGACTGTCCCCCACAGTCTGAATCAGCTCTGGCCAAACTATCCTGCTGGGCTTCCCTGGTGCCTCAGATGGTAAAGAATCCACCTGCAATGCGGGAGACCTGGGTTCGATCCCTGGGTTGGAAAGGTCCCCTGGAGGAGCGCATGGCAACCCACTCCAGTATTCTTGTCTGGGGAATCCCAATGGACAGAGGAGCCTTGGTGGGCTACAGGTGATGGGGTCACAAAGAGCTGGACATGACTGAGCGGCTAAGCACAGCAGAGCACAATCTATCCTGTTATTGTTTGTCCTGAATTCAGTGGGTTTTGTACACTGACAGGCGCTCTCGGTTTGTCTCAAGTCTGAAGTGAAGGGGGGATTCTGTCAGCAACCAAGGACCTCTGTTCAGTCCTGAATGGCAGGTTTTTCTTCCAGTTCCAGAACTTGTCCCCATACATGTGCTAAGTACATACTTACACCAACTCTAGCTTGTCTACTTGGTTAATATATTGTGCAGGATTCAATACATTGCTCCCTTATATCTGTTTGTACGTTTTATTTTTGTTTCAAAAAAATCTGAACTAAGGCTAGCATATCCTTGAACTCCTGGCAAAATTTAAATAGTAATAAAATAGTATACCCATAAAAAAGGGATAAAGAAATGTTAAACATGCAGATTAAATTTTTAACTGTGTGCATGGGAAATACATTATGAAGCACAAAAAAATTGAGAAAATATTCTTGCAATATTTAAAAACTATCATCTAATTCAGCAAAGTTATCTGTGTCATTGACCAATGATTGATGGTCCAACATGTCAGCCATGCTGTTTCCCTTTCTACTTACTTGTCACATTAAGGAAAAATCAACCCACATTCATGTAGGAACTGCACTTGTTCATCAACTGAAACAATAGATCAGCTACATTCTGGATACAAGAGCCCAGAGCAAAATTCAACAAAGGCATTTTAGCGAACTCCATTGGCTATAAGAAGTTTGGCTTCCCTGGTGGCTCAGATGGCAAAGAATCTGCCTGCCATGCAGGAGACCCAGGTTCGGTCCCTGGGTCAGGAAGATCCCCTGGAGAAGGGAATGGCAACCCACTCCAGTAATCTTGCCTGGAAAATCCCAAGTACAGAGGAGCCTGGCAGGCTACAGTTGATGGGGTCACAAAAGAGTCGGACCCAACTGAGTGACTAATACACACTCATAAGAAACTCACAATAAAGAGTATTATATCATTTGCAGTTTGTAAATTGTGTTTGCTCTTTGTTTACATCAATAAGCACTTATCAACACACCACTGAACACCAGTTCTTCCTGTACTTTAAACTATTTTGTTAAAGCCTGGGCCTGGTAACACTCCGTTTTACAACTTTTGAGAATAAGTCATGTACCGTATGGCAGCTCAGAGAAGGTCCCTGAGCTACACAGCCCATCTGCCCAAGGCATCCATAAGGAACTGGCTAGTCTAGAAGCCATGAGCTCTGCAGGGTCCTGTACTCTCCTAGTTGAACCCCAAACATTCCAATGGAAACAAACATTCTCAAGTTCCTACACACTCCTGGGAAAACCCTATTTTCAAACCAAAATTGAATATGTGTTCTGAAAATGTCTGTTACACCTGAAAACTAAGAATATTACAGGAAAGTTAGGTCTTATATTCTTGGACTGCATCGCTTCTAGCCTTATGACAAAGGCGTTCACTCTTGAGATAGTTTTAAAACATTGACCAATCAATCCATGCAGATCAATTGTTTAAGAGAATACTTGACTTCAAAAAAAATTAAATAATTTCAAATGTACTACTGTTGTTCCGGAGGAAGACACTTTCTGGCCGGGACAGAGAATCAAGCCAGTCTAAAAGAACTGGTAAGTCTATTTATAAAAAGTGCACCCCAGTTCCAGGATCACGAAAGCTATTTCTGGGTATAGTGTAGTCAGACAGTCAAGAGTTGTGGCTCTGGAATTATGACGCTAAGAACTGTGGGAGATTCTAGGGCTTCTATAACTGCCTTATAATTTTGTTTGGGGACTCTGTTTACATTCCTATGGCCTGTCTCAGGATGTGCGTGCTCTTAGAGGCAGTGACTATGTTTTCCTTTTAATCCCCCAAATGACAGATTGCACAGCATAGCGTAGGAGCTCTAACACCGCATGAGGGAGAAAGGGACTGCTTGTAACTACTGGTGATAACTTAGCATCCTCAACCACTGCTCCGGGACAGGGAGGGTGCGGGGTCCCAGCTCACACTTGCGTGGAGGGAAAAATAGCTTTCATGCATCAGAAAGAACACAGGCCTTGTCCACAGAAGAGCTGGATTCAGAGCCTGGCTCTGCTCTGCGTGACCTTGGAAAAACTTCTTTCCAAATACGGCTACCTCTCCACCAGCACCCTTTAATGCAAGCAACCATCCCCTAGGGTGTGATGTCTGAGTCAGCCTTCTCTTGGCTCTCCCCAAGTCCACTCCCACCCCCTCCAATGCAGTGTTCTCACAATAACCAGAAGGAGTTTTGACACAACAAACCTCATCTCATTCCATGGCTCTTCATTGGCTCCCTGTGTCCTCAAAGATAATGTGTAGATTCCTTTTCAGAACACACGCACCCTTCACCATCTGTTCCCTGCACTGGTCCCCGGGGTGCTTTTGGCCACACCATTCACACCATTCCATTCTTTGCTCTGGGCACACTGGCCTCTCAGTAGCCTATCCCTTCTCCAGTGGATCTTCTCAACCCAGGAATCAAACCGGGGTCTCCTGCATGGCAGGCGGATTCTTTACCAGCTGAGCTGCCAGGGAAGGCCCTGCTCCTCACTCACTCAAGCCCATTCTAGTCTCCAAGTCTTGCCTGGGCTCTTCCCTCCCCGTCTCCCATCCTCACACCTCATTTCATCCAGTTCACTCTTACCAGCTTATAGAACTCATGCGCTGCCTCTGGAAAACCAGCTCTGGTTCTCCGGACACACCGTCTCTCGTGTTTTCTTCATGCCCTTATTTCAAATGCATTGAATGAACTACTTGTAAAAGGATTTGTTTGTTGTCTGTCTTCCTCAGACAGACTAGAAGCTAGAAGCACTCAGGAACACGTGTGTGTGTTTCCCCCATCACCGCTCCCCAGTATCCTCATCAGCTAGCCAGTGATAGGTTCTCAGTAAATGTCTTGAACCAACAGCTGGCGGAGCTTTATTCTTTGAAATTGTTTCTTCATTTACAAATGGCAATAAGGCCCACTTCATAGGACTGTCACGAGCATGAAGTTAGATAATTCATGATAAAGCTCTCCCATGGTGTCCTGTATATAGGAGACACTTAGTAAATGTTTGTTGAGTGACTATAAGAACTACAGCTTCTAAACTAGCACTTCTTTAAGTGGGCCCAGGAAGCAGACTAGGCTAGTAATTAGCACTTGTGAAGATTTCTTTATTAGGTGATTAATACAACTTAAACCTTGGGTATTGAGGCTAAGCTATTATTAAGGCAAGTGCTGTTGATTGGCACTTGCTGGGCATGGGCTGTCGCTCCGTGCCAGACCAGGACACTTGTAATATTGTCCTGGGTGATGGGTTCACCAAGATTTAGGAGATATAGACAGAAAGGGGGCTGTTTAATGGTTGGGAAGTGCAAGGAAAATCCTGGTGTACACATAGAGGCACGAGGATGCTTCCAGGCTGGTGACTTCAAAATTCAGCCCAGAACTTGGCAACCCACTCCAGTATTCTTGCCTAGAAAATCGCATGGATGGAGGAGCCTGGTGGGCTACAGTCCATGGGGTCGCAAAGAGTCAGACATGACTTAGCAATTAAACAACAGCAACAAATACTAAAAAAAAAAAAAGGTTAATTTGTTAAAATTCAGCCCCCGGACTCAAAAAAAGGTATCTTTCATTCTTTCTTGGGAAATTCATAGGTTGTGAGTTCAAACAAAGCAAATGAGTAAACCCAAGAAACAGAAAGACAGGAAGTTCAGGACACAGGTGATCCTACACTGGAAAAGGAAGATTGCTGTACTTGGGAAGATGGAAGGAGGGGAGGCTGGGAGAGCCAGCAGGAATGGCCTCCGGAGCTGGGTGAAGGGGACTGTGAGAAGGGTCTGCTGAGGAAATGGCAGAGTTGACAGACTCTCTGGTGGGAGGATCTTGTTGAGAGACGAGTAGGAGAAAAGAACTGGGGGGAAAGTTGGTGGTTAGAAAGGCAATCAAAGGAAAAATGAGGTAATTGTGAACTCCAGGGTGAGGGCCGTGGATGAGGTCTAGTAAAAGAAAGAATATGTGCTCTTAACACATAATGTAGCTCAACTGTGGGAAAAAGGAGGCAATGTGGAAAACAGTGCTTGATGGATTTATTTCTATTTTTCTGTCTTTCCCAACTTAAAAAAAAAAAGGCCATCTTTGCACTTTATATTGCAGGAAAATAAATCAACTTTTTAAAACTTTTGTTGGAGTCGAGTTGACTTACAATGTTGTCTTAGTTTCTGCTGTACAACAAAGCGGATCAGTTACGCACAGACATATCTCCATTCTTTTTTAGACTCTTTTCCTAGATAGTCGCTTACAGAGCATTGAGTAGAGTTCCCTGTGCTATACAGCAGCTTATTAGTTATTTATTTTTTATACGGTAGTGTGTATATGTTAGTCCCAATCTCATGATTAAAATCAACTTTCCAAAACCTAAAACAGAACATCAGACTTGAACAAGAAGAGGAACTGGAAAGCATGGCCTGGAGAGAATCTGTAGAAGGGAAAGGAGATTGCCCTTTGGTGATGAATTTCCACATGGTGATGGGTTAGTGCATAAGGATATGTTTGGTCCAGAACAGCCTCTTCCTTTCTCCCACATTCCCATCCACCGACATCCCAACCTGGCATCCTTCTAGCATTCAGGTCCCCCAAATTACAGGGCCTGGAGTCCTCTCCATGTCACCCCCTCACCATCCCGGCACTGAGTCAGTGGGTAACGTGTGTGTGTGTGGTTCATTTCTGACACGTTGCCATCAATAGGAGTCACAAAGCACTTGGTGCCCGTGTAATTCTCCTTTATAGCACCCGGTACAGGGCATGGGGAATTAGGTACTAGAAATACCTAATGAAGATGCAGAGGAAAAGTAATAAACCTGCAAAGTTAAATCCGTGAGCTGCCGAGTCTCCTAGACCTGGGTTGAATTCTAGTTCTACGCCTACAAGCTGCAGGACCCTGGGCAAGGATTGCCTTCTCTGGGTTAACTTATCTATAAGGAGGAGAGTAAAAGAGCCTCCATCACAGGGATGTTGTGTAGATTAATTGAGATGATGCTGAGTGACTGATGTTGTAAAGGTCCAATAAATGCCAACAATTTTAACTATCTGCAGTATTTGTGGTATGAATATAGGGAAGTCCCCACAACTGATCAGTCTTGTCATGCATGCCATTGATACACTCCACGCTGGCAAATATTTTTAACTAATAATTATTTTTTATTTTCAGCATTTTAGTTAATGGTACTAACATAACAGGCTTACAAAAACAGCAACAGCAACAACATAAAACAGCAAGCTCCTTCCTGTTCATCTCCCAAGTCTTATTCCCAGAAGCAAACCCTTTTGCCTCTATTAGTTTTTCTTTTGATATTTGTGTCCATTTTCCTAAATAATGTCCTTATGCCAGTATTCTTTGACGTGTCAATTTTAATATAATGGTCAATAAACAGTTAGCTCTCTTATACCTTATTGTCCCTGCCCCTTCCTCCAAACTTCAGGTTAAACCAACAACCATCATCTGCATTTTAATGACTACACATGTATTTATTTTTCACCCATTAGTCAAGTAATACATCACGATTGCATATCCTCTTTTGAAAGGTTTTTTTTGTTTTGTTTTCCAGGAATTAAGCATTGCCTTCTTCACTCTTCATTTGCTTGATTTTCTCTGTACTTTTCATTCTTTTCACAAATGTTCCAACATCTTTGTTACACACATTTTAAATACTGCTTCTGAATGCGTAAGCTGATCAGATATTCCTTTCATTCCCTCCCCTGGTGCTGTCCTTCTGGAGCCGTCCATCCTTGCCAGCCTCACGTGTAATCAGGACCCTTTGGCTGTTCCCTGTACCGTGTGCTGTGAATACAGGGAAGTCCTGTTTCTCAGAATCCATTTCTTCCTCTTTTTTGATTCATGTCCTTGTTCTGATGGAGTATGTCTTCTAATACTTTGTGAGACTGTGTGCATAGGAGGCAAAATTTTCACCTTTATTTGTCTGATAGTATTCTAATTCCTCCCTCACATCAGGCTGTTGGTTGAACTGGATATAGAATTCCAGGTAAAAATAATTTTTCTCTTAAAAATTTAAGGAATTGCTCCCTCCCGGTGTCAGATTTCCATAGAGAAAGCTGATGCCATTCCAAGTTTATCGTATGTGACCCATTTCTCACTCTGGAAGTCTTTAGGAACCTCTTGTCCTAAAATTTCCTAAGGATGGGTTTCAATGTGGTTTTTTCCAACATTTTTATCCATTTTCCTGGGTACAGGGTGAGTCTTTTCAATCTGGAAACCCACAACCTTTTGTTCTAGACTCTTTTCTTAAAATGTTTCTCCTTTCTTTTTCTCTATTCTCCTTCTCAAACTTTTTTTGGTCATTTACAACCTTCTGGGTTGATTCTCCATTGTTGTTTTTGAAATCTAAAGTTTTATTGCTTAAACATGATCTTCTAACCTTCTGTTTAAGTTTTGTTTTTATTTTGTCATTTATGCTTTAGATTTCTAGGAATTCTTTCCTCTTCTCGGATTGTTTCCATGGCAACTTGTACTTCTTTCAGAGATATTTGGGTTGGCCAAAAAGTTCATTTGAGTTTTTCTATATGATGATGGTACAGAAAAATCCAAACTAACTTTCTGGCCAACCCAATATATCTTTCCAAAAGACAATAATTATATGAAGGCTTTTATTTTAAAACTTATTTTCTTTTCCTTGGTGTTTCTCTGCTCTTTACATTACCAGGTTCTTTTTTTCTCTTTTGGTAATTTTATTCTGTCACTGATGTTGAAAGTTTCATCAAGAGTAATCCTCTCTTTCCACAATTAAAACCAAGTTACTGTGACAATTAATTAGAAGTTTTGTATTAAAGGTCAGGCCTCACTGGTGGCTACCCTGGAAACTGACCCAACAGTGAGCTGCTCTTTTACTGGGGTGCTCTCAGAAATGAGGGTCTGGGTGTTCTCTTGGATGACTCAGTTTCTCTGGAAAGAAATCTCCCAGTCTTCTACCTGGGGGCAGGCTGCAAGTGCTTATCTAAGCCTGGCTGCAGGCATCCTAGAAGAAGCCAAGATCTCAAGAAGAGTCTTTCCTTTCTTCCTCATTTTCAGGATGGGATTTCACTCTGAACTCCACCATCTCTCAGTCTCCCAGGGCAGAGCAAGGGGACAGACTGTAAAGTCTCCTGACTGTTTGGCATGGGGAGAAAAAAAGACGTTGACATCCAAATTCTCTATATTCTGAATTTCAACCAGAATTTATTTATTTATTGCTACTTGACATAGCACCTGTTATCTCTAAGCCTCAGCCTTTCTATAGGGTCTGACCAGTAAAGTAGCTTCTTTCTCCATTCGTTACCCCACCCGCATTCCTCATTCTCTCGAAACCACTTAGGTTTTCGCTTCCTCTGCTCTGGTAAGTCAATTTCCATTTCTCCAGATGTTTTCCATTTTCTAAAATTTGTTGAATCGTCTTGTCCAATGATATTTCCTCTTCCCCCCCTTCTCTTTGTTTTACACTATCCCTTTTTTTAAGTTGAAGTAAAATTCATATAATAAAAAATTCATGTAAACCACTGTAAAGTGCACAGTCCAGTGGCAACTAGTACATTCACAAGGGTGTGCCACCATCAGCTCTCTCTAGTTCCAAAACACTTCATCACTGTTAGAGGAAAGCCTGTGCCCATGAAGCAGTCACTCCCTACTCCTCCTTCCTCCTAGCCACGACCAACCTGCTTTCCATCTCTATGGATTCACTTGTTTGGAATTTTTTTTAAACAAACGGAATCAAACAGTATCTGGCATTTTGTGACTGGTCTTTTTCATTTAGCATAACATTTTCAAGGCTCCATGTTGTAGCTTACAAAAGCATTTATTCCTTTTTATTCCTTCACTCCTTTAGTCCCTTTTATATTTCTTTAAATAATATCCCCTCGTGCATATTCAACAGTTGACGGATATCTGCTGTTTTATTTATTTCCCATCAGAGGGGGATGAGAATTGGGAAAGGTAGATGATAAATAAGAGTGGTGCCGTGTTTAGACAAAAGAATGGTCCTAAGCATGATGCAAGTTCTATCAACCAGACATAAGCTTGGCTTTCATTTTCACCTCTTGTTTAAAAACTAAGCTCTGTGACCAGTCCTTGTTAGAACAACCATCAAAAGGTTGTAGTCCATCCCATCAGAGTCACAGGTAGAAATGCTTTCCTCTTCCCTGGCCTAGGATCTCTCAGCCAGTTGAGGAAATTCCCAAAAAGGTGTTTGGAAAGGCAGTCCCAAATTGTTTGGGGTTGCATGGCTGTTTGATGATTAGATAAGTGTGTCTTAACTCCAAGAATTTTTAGAAGGAAGTATAAAACTGATAAAGTATTTCAAATACATAGAATAATATTTCTGCATCTAAGAATGCATAGATAGTTAACATTTCATTTGTTGTTTAGTCACTAAGTCATGTCTGACTCTTTTGAGACTCCATGGACTGTAGCCTGCGAATCTCCCCTGTTCGTGGGAATTCCCAGGCAAGAATACTGGAGTGGGTTGCCATCTCTTCCTCCAGGGGATCACATTAGAACGTATACTCTCATTCTACCGAATCATATATTCCATTCCCTAGAACTGGAGCCAGGTAATTCTAAAACATGGGCAACATCCCAGTTGGAGAATTAATGCAAAGTGATAAATGTATATTCTTAGGTGTCATGGCTTATTTTCAGAATATCTTAGGTGGATATAAAATAGCCTATAGAGAAAGAAAATTAAAATAAAAGTTTATGTGGTGCTACCGTAATGTAATTTGCCAAAGAGATTAATTCCTAAGTCAATATCTAGAACAACAGCATTCAGTGTGCTTATACTGAAGTGTCAACCTCAGACTCTTGAATTTCTTAAAACTATAAAGTCAGAGCCACTCCTGGAAAAGGTGGGGCATACTTCCCTAATGGCCAGTCGATCAGGTAATGGAAAAAAAAAAAAAAAAACACAAGCACCCAGAAAAAAGAGTTGAAGGCAAATTCTTATTTCCACTTGGCTTTATACTCTGGCACCACTGGACATAACACTGACCTTCTTTTGTTCTGATTTCCTCTGCCAGCTTTCTCAGCATTCTGAGCCAGAGGGGTGTCAGCCCTTCCTGGGAGGCCTCTCAGATCGCATGAGAAGCAGAGGCCACAGGGCTGGACGCAGATTCCCTGGGCAAGCGGATTCCCCGCGCCCCTGCCTGACCAGGTGAGGGCACTGGACCCAGATCTGCACCAGTACACGAGTTCGCCTCCTATCACATCTGCCCTCTCTCAGGACAGGAAAGTCACGGGCGCATCTGAATCGAGTCCCGAAAGGGCCACACTGGAGGTTTCCAGCTCTCTGATCACCCTCTTCACAGGTTGAGAGGCAGATTCCATGAGATGAGTACCAAGTAGCCACTGGAGGAGGTATGGCCGAGCTCCGGTCCATCTCCCATGCAGGCAAGCACAGCAAGGCTTGACAGAAAGAAACACTGACAGGTACACAAGAGTAGGACACAGCAGCAACACATCAGCAAGGCAGAGAGGCTGGGAAGGGAGACACAGCAAAACAAGTTAGTCAGCATGCTTGTCAGGTGGATAAGGGAAGGGCAAATGCAAGTATTGATGATGTTATTCCAGAAGAGACTGCAAAAAAGGCTTCCTCTCTGGTCCAATTCATCACCTTCAATGTGGCTATCCCTGTAACCATCATCATCCCATCACCATTATCCCATCATCACCATCATCTTTAAATCAAATAAACAATGAATGGGGCTTCCCTGGTGGCTTAGTGGTAAAGAACTCACCTGCCAATGCAGGAGACGTGGGTTCGATCCCTGACTCTGGGAGGATCCCACATGCTCTGGAGCGACTGAGCCCATGGACCACAGCTACAAAGTTTCCATACCGCAATTGCGGAAGCCCACACGCCCTAGAGCCCGTACTCCACAACCCAAGCCATCACAATGAGCGTGCTGCAACTATAGAGTAGCCCCCACTCGCCACAACTACAGAAAAATCTGAACAACGAAAACCCAGCACAGCCAAACACAAATAAATAAAAAAATAACTTGGATGAGTGGCGGCCTGTGCTCTGTGCTGATCACACCCGACATGATCATCCGTGTCAGGATTATCACAGCATCCCCACTGGCACCATCAGCAGCACCACAACCCTTGGATAAAAAGTGTCAATGTACCCATTGTGCTGTGGTACTCTGCAAAAAAAGCAAGAAGACGCTAGACCCAGGCCGGTCCTCTAGGACTGCACTATTGCTATTGTTACTATTAGCTAAAATGAATCTGATGTTTACCATGTCTCAGACACTGTGCAAGGATTAAACCTCAGAAAACCCTATGAGGTATTAATGCCTCATCCTACTGAGAAGATAGATTTAGAGAGGTTAAGTGATGTGTCCAAGATCCCATGTCTAAGGAGCGGTGGAGCCACGGATTTGGCCCTGAATTTGAACCCAGGGTTTACCAGCTTTACCACCCTTTGCTGTATATTGTCTCCCACAGCCTTCCCAGTGGTCTTCAAATCGGGGTATTCACAAAAAAGACCCACTGAGAGCGGCAGAAAAACATTAGACCTGCTATTCATTTCATCATTTAGTTTCTATTTTATATGTGTTCCATAACATACTTAACTTACCACCATGATAGAGTATGTGCACAACTTATAAATAAATAATTCATCTCTGGATACATGCTGAATGTTTTACTGATAGAAGTATGTAGTCAAAATAGCTTAGCGATCACCCATTTGAACAAAACTGACATGGGCTAATTAGCCACATAGCTAGGTAAATAGAAAATTAAATCAACTGGACCTGAGCGTACCTCTGAGGAAATGCATCCAGTGTGTACAATTCTGAATCATGATAATAATTGTATCCTGCAGAATTGAAGTTTGATTTCAACAAGTGACTAAAAATGAGGACATATCCTCTTTAATGGCGCCTCTTTGTTTATCATACAAACTGAGCTTCTATTACTAATGTACCTGTTTTAGAAACAATAAACATGGATTAGTTGTCTAATAAGTGCTTTAATTAAAGAGATATAGGATTAGTTGTCTAATAAATATTTTAATTAAAGAGCTATCATTTCAGACCTTTCTAAGTCTTCTTTGAAAATGTCCCAAATTTTTCTTCACTTAAAAAGTAAATATATACTTTTAAAAGGAATGTTTATCTTTCAGAAATAGATAATACAATTCTTGGGTGTAAAATGACACAGGCTTCAAAATAATCTGGAGTCAGGGAATGAATGGGGTTCAGAAGAGAGAGAATTGGCGGAGAGCTGATCACTATTGAAGCTTAGAGACAGATATCTAGAGTATATGTGATCCGCCAACTTCTGTTTTGGTTTTAGTTTCCTAATAAATAGTTTAAATGTTTTTTTTTTTTTTAAGTTACAACTTGACTTTTTTTTTCTACTGAGCACTGTCAAATTTAACATCTTTATACAGTCCCTGAAATTCTCCAGGTCAGAATACTGGAGTGGGTAGCCTTTCCCTTGTCCAGGGGAATCTTCCCAACCCAGGGATCGAACCCAGATCTCCCGCATGGCAGGTAGATTCTTTACCAACTGAGCTATGAGGGAAGCCCACTTCAAAAAGAGTTACAACTTGATTTTTTCCATTGAGCACTGTCAGATTCAACATCTCAGTTGAGAAAGGAGAAGAATGATCAAGTGTTGGATTTCACAGAAATTATTATATGCCCTTTCCTATATTCATAAAACCATGATTTTTTTTCTAGTAAATATGCATTCATTGTTTGCTATTGTGCTAGAATCAACCTCATATGAAGATACAATTAAGAGGGGAAAAAGAGGCTTAAAAAAAAAACTGCATTAGCTGTATGGGGAAAAAGTCAGAAAAGAAACAAACTTCATTATCATTAAAAGGAGTCCTTGGAAATGGAAAGAGACTCACAGACTTAGTATACTGAATTTATGATTGCCGGGGGGATGGGATAGTTAGGGAGTTTGGGAAGGTCGTATACATGCTGCCATATTCAAAATGGATAACCAAGAAGGACATATTGTATAGTACATGGAACTCTACTCAGAGTTGTGTGCCAGCCTGGATGGGAGGGGAGTTTGGGGGAGAATGGATACATGCATACGTGGGCTACAGTCCACGGGGTCGCAAACAGTCGGACACAGCTGAGTGACTCACACAGTTCACATATGACTGAGTCCCTTCACTGTTCACCCGAAACTACCACAATATTGTTAATCAGCTATATCCCAATACAACATAAAAAGTTTGAAGTTTGAAAAAAAAAAAAAAAAAGAAATGAGTCCTTGCAAAACACTTTTCAGCTGACGCTGTTGGTGTGGGTGACAATGTTAGGGCATTTCACACACAGACGGTTGGCACAGAATCTGGTTGGAATCTGGAAATCATCACTCAGAAGCAGAGCAAACAGTTTGAAGGAGCCCAGGTGACATCTCAGCAAGCCGCAGTTCCCAGAGTCCACAGAGGGACAAGAAGAACCAACAAATGGTGACCACTCTGCCATTGGTATTAAGCCACAGAGCATCTCGCCCACGTGTTCATCAAATAATGCAGAGAAGGCAGGAAATGGCAGTGTTCACTATGGCACATAGCTCCTGAAAGAGCGGGAAGTCACTCCGGAAGGGAACACCCACCTGTTGGCCTCACCAGTGCTCCAAGAAACCAGAGCCATCCCTGCCAAGAAGCCTCAGGCAAGAGTCCTTCCAGAGTTCAGACTCCAAGCCCTCTTCGATCCTTCGTGTTCTGAGTAAAGAGTTTCCACACTGAGGGCTCATTCCAATTACACCCCAAGATAATAATCAAAATGATAGGTAAAGATAGGCTTGGCTTTCTGGCCTGGCAGCCAAAGCACAGAGTGCTGCAGGGAGAGAAGGGGCTGATTGGGATCTCTCGCAGCTGTGACGTCTTGTTGGAGAGCCTCTGAGGGCAGCTGGGGCCCTGTCTTCAGACTGTGCTACCGAGAAAGCTATGGGGGACGAGCACCGACATGCTTGTTGTGACACGGGCTTTCCTGGGAAGAGAGAGGAGGTGGACCCATCCGGCCCACCTCCCCAGGACATTTGAGACAGAATCAAAGAGGCTACGGAGGAGCCAGGATGATGTGAGAAAGGCGAGGCTGTTGGGCCCAAATGGTGGACTCTGCAATGGCCAAGCCCCAGAGTCACAAAAATTCAGAGACGGGAGAGGATGAAAATGTCACTAGTGTCGCCTCCGTCCAGGTGAAGGAGCCCAGGGATGATATAGGGTGGAGGGGAGCTTCAGACGCTCCGTGATCTCCATCAACAGGCCTTCAGGTTGCCCTGAAGTAAATACACAATCCAAAGAGAAAACAGGGCTTGCTCTGCACATGCTGCTTCAGGGAACACCTGTCACCCCTTCTGAAGCACCTCCCATCAAGGAATTTTGAAAGCACCCTTCCCCATCCCACCCTCCCAGACAGTTAATGCTTGAACGGACCCTACAAATGGTCAACATCCTTAGAGAACAGTCCCCAGAGAAAGCCTACCTTGGGTCTGAGTGGCACCATCTGAAACGATTTCCTGGCCATTTGGTAATAGATATTAAGAACCTAAAACTTTTCTCATTCCTCTTAACCCAGTCATTAATTTCTTGGATCTACACAAAGGAAGCGACCTTCAATACGATAAAAGTTCTGCATAACATTCTTTAAGACAACAAATGACTGGAAACCATGGGGGGATAATAATAGACACTACATCCACTCAATTGGATGATATTCAGCCATTAAAATATGTTCATACAGACAATGGAGCAATAGGAAAGACACTTACAAGGTACAGGTGTTGAGAAATCAGGATGCTGAATTCCGCACTCATTAGGGTCGATCTATTTATTTTTAAGAAGACTTATTCACAAAATGACTAGAAATGATCCCACTTATATGAGGCACCTGGAATAGTCCAATTCATAGATACAGAACTAGTGGTTATCAGGGCTGAGGAAGGGGATAATGGGGAGTTGCGGGTTAGAGGGTACAAAGTTTCAATTTGGGTTAAAGAAAAGTTCTGAAGATGGATGGTTGTGGTAGTTGCATAATAATATGAATATACTTAACGCCACTGAACTGTACACTTAAAAATGGTTCAGTTCAGTTCAGTCGCTCAGTTGTCTGACTCTTTGTGACCCCATGAATCGCAGCACGCCAGGCCTCCCTGTCCATCACCAACTCCCGGAGTTCACTCAGACTCACATCCATCGAGTCAGTGATGCCATCCAGCCATCTCTTCCTCTGTCGTCCCCTTTTCCTCCTGCCCCCAATCCCTCCCAGCATCAAAGTCTTTTCCAATGATTCAACTCTTCGCATGATAGAAAGGTAAATTTGATATGTGTATTTTACCATAATTTTTAAAGACACAAAAATATGCCTAGAAGGAAATAAACAAAAAATTAAGAGGAAACTATTTGAGTGGGACAATTTTACATGGTTTTTTTTTTCCTCATTTAGGATTTTTTGTACTCTTTAAATGCATATGAGGAATATATCTAGTTGACCATGGGAAAATCCAAAATACCTTATTTAAAAAAAATAAATTTCAACATGAGATTGCATAAAGTGTACCTGATATCTTTCTACAGAGCTTTTCAAGGCAATAATAATAATACACTTTCCTCAGGTTAAATGTCTTTCCTTGACTAAGTGCCCATTTTAAAGAGGAGGAAACTGAGGCTTGTCGAGGTGGGTGACTTCTCAGATCACAGAGTGTGTTGGCGGAAATGGTTTTGATGGTAATGACCTTTGCAACCTCAAGCCATTGACAGTGAATGTGACCAACACAAGGTCATTAGGTCTAGACACTCATTTTGTCCTCAGATCTAAGCTCCTCTAAGCCATAGAGAAAAAACCCATCCATTGTTTTGGAATTCCAGCTAGCCTCCACCTACCTTAACTTTTCAGCTTTCGTGAGAAACAATTGGTATGAAAAAAAAACCTCCTGGATTTAATCCAAAAAAGACAACCTCTTGATGGATCCCACAGCTAGCCAACAAATTTCAGTAAACTTCCTCCACCCTCTGCTTCTCAGGATTAGGACCCTGAGGCCTTGAAACTGAATCATTAAGGACTTAGTTATGCTCAGGAGGAGGGACACCCTGAGGTAGGAAATTTAGACTCATCTACGTTGGAACTGTTTTTTAAAACAAGGGCTATTAGCTGTTTAATATTATAATTTCAATCATTTTCATCAGTTGGAATATTGAGTTACCTGGAGTGGCTATTCCTCCCACATTCTGGTTGTTTTTCATTTTAAAAAAGGTAATAGAGTATCCAGTGAACTTACATCAAAGGGTCTGAAAAGCTTCAACAAAGAAAGCAAATTTCGTTCTATGTTCTAGGCATCTCTTAGTCTCACTTCACATTGATTCCCATTCACTCTGATTCGCAGCTAACTTTAATTTCCTCTGATAGCCAGCTCCATGACCTTTGCAATCCTGGAAATGAAAACTCTGGCAGTTTGTCTCAAGCACAAGGAATATTCATGAGCCCTTTGCTAAATCCAGTGAAACAAAGGAAAACAGCTCTGGTATCCAGCAACCAGTAATTAAGGGACAACGCCTCATTAGTAATAGCGAGAATATGGGGCAATGAGAGGTCTCAGCCAGAACTCCTGCCGAGCCTAGAGAACCAGCTTGGTTGGTGGAGGAGACAAACAGATACCAGTGAGTCAGTCAAGTTTAGTGTACACTGAACACCATTGATCCAGAGGGTATTCTGTGAATCAACACCGAATTGTCCTCTGAATCTCCAAGCGCTGTGGAAGTCACAACAATATAATAGGATGCCTGGAAGACAAGTCACGATAAAGAATCCATAGCCAAAGTTTGGAAGAGGCATAGGGAGTGGGCTTCATCTCAAATGTCAGCTTTGATTGACAGAGGCTGCATAGAACAGTGCACCAAGAAGGATCTGGGGCTCCTGTCCCAGTGAGCGGTAAAGTGGTGTCTGTGCTAGGGTGTGGGGAGGAGGCAACGCCAACGACTGTGCCAGGCATTTGCCAGCTGTAGCCCCAACTCTCATGAGAATTACTTTTCTGAAAAAAAAAAAAAAAGAAGTTGCCCAGGCAATACCAGCCACAGGCAAAATCAAGAGGAAGATGAAATTTGCTTTTAACAAACCAAGTTTCCCTCTGACATTTCCCTTCTCCAACCACCCAAATAACTTTCTGTTCTTTCACTAATATGTCAGACCCTCCATTTTCTTCTGGGAGCTCATGACAAACAGTTAAAAGGATTCACATTTCAAAAGAAATAAAAATGTCCTTCAAAGGAGCTGATAAGAGGAAACTGGGACCACTAGTCAGCAGGAGGAGCTGGGAAGAAGAATTCTGCTTACTCCTGTCGGTGGTGATGGCTCCTCCAATAGAAGGAAATCCCTGAATCTGAAGAAAGGAGGAATTCATGTTTCCACTGCCTGATTCTACCAGCCCTAACTCTGACTTTCTTCCTCTGCTACAACCAAACACACGAAGATCTCTCTCACAAAATCTGGAGGCACTGAGTGGAGAATCCCATGATCCAGAGAAGCATCACACTGGACCAGAGAGAAGTCAGTCATGTCTGACTCTCTGCAACCCTACGGGCTCTAGCCCATCAGGCTCCTCTGTCCATGGGATTCTCCAGGCAAGAATAATGGTTGCCTTGCCATGCCCTCCTCCAGAGGATCTTCCCAACCCAGGGATCAAACCCACATCTCTTATGTATCCTGCATTGGCAGGAGGGTTCTTTACCACTAGCGACACCTGGGAAGCTAGATAGATGTCAGTTCAGTTCAGTTCAGTTGCTCAGTCATGTCCAACCCTTTGCACCCCCATGGACTGCAGCTCACCAGGCCTCCCTGTCCATCACCAACTCCCAGAGTTTACTCAAACTCATGTCCATTGAGTTGGTAATGCCATCCAACCATCTCATCCTCTGTTGTTCCCTTCTCCTCCTGCCCTCAGTTTTTCCCAGCCTCAGGGTCCTTTCAAATGAGTCAGCTCTTCGCATCAGGTGGCCAAAGTATTGGAGTTTCAGCTTCAGCATCAGTCCTTCCAATGAATATTCAGGACTGATTTCCTTTAGGATGGACTGGTTGGATCTCCTTGCAGTCCAAGGGACTCTCAAGAGCCTTCTCTAACACCACAGTTCAAAAGCATCAATTCTTTGGTGCTCAGCTTTCTTTATAGTCCAACTCTCACAAGTGGTCTTTTTCTCTGGGTTTATTGCCTTCCTCCTAGAAGTTACAGCTAATTCATCTAAACAGTCCTTTCTCTCCCCTCCACCAGACCTGGGTTCCTGGTGTCAATAAAGATGGAAGGACAGAAGAGACTCAAAGAATGGAACAAGAATAAACTCTGTAGCCAAAACAAAGAGAGCAGCCGTCCAAACACAAGTCAAACTTGTTTTTCAGTTGACTTCATCCCACAGAGAGAGATACCCCTCAAAACCTCTGTTCTTCCTCAACATGCCAATATTGTTATTTCAGAGCAGCTGGCACTGAGTCTCTGGCAGCCCCGTTCAGGCCTCAGAAGCCACTGGGGATGGGAGAAGGGAGACACAGCTGGAGAGGTGGGGGCCATCTTTCTTCCTTCATCAGGGTAAAAGCTTGGACAAAAGGCAGAAGAACTTAGACAAGGTATTCTCCGTTTCATGTCCAGAGTAGCACCAAGTCAGGTCCCAAGGTGAAACGCAAGCTCATAGCTATGAAAACTAGATCCAGGTAGCAGAGTGAACTCATGCAGGGAGAGCACCCTCTCTGGTCTTGCCACGCATGCTCTCTTTACTCAGGAAACTGAGCCAAGGGTCCTGGATGGTACTTTACCCTCCCTATTCTGAGCCAAAGGAGTTTAGAGGCTGCCCTTACAAACCTCTAGGTCCCTGCACCTACCTCTCCGCTCTCCAAGATAAGCTAAGACATCTAGTGAATGATGAGTAAATGGATGACTCAAGAGTTGACTCTGGGTCTTTCAGGCTGCGTGGTCCACCCAGGGTTAGACCTTTCTGAGTAAGTCCCCAGCTGGTGAGAATAAAAGGCTGTTCCCCTCAACCATTCCGTGGACGCAGCTGATCTTATCAAGCCTTATAGCGAAATAAGCCTCATCTAGGGACACTCTGTAACCCCTGAGCCGGTCCTAGTCCACCCAGTCAGGACACGTTTCCTCTACTGGGCCATCCAACCTAGCCCTGCCCTTCCCAGGCTGGTTACCCCTTCATCCCTATACCCGCTGGCACATACCCAGCATGGGTGAATCGCAAGGACTTTAGGTCAGGTCAACTCCGGTATAAATCATAGCTCAGTCATTTTTGGCTGAAAAACTCAGCAGGTTTCTTAACCCCTCTGTGTCTCAAACTGAAATAGAAGGATAATAACACTTCACTGGTATTCTATTACCTCCACTAATGGCAGGACCTGCCAGGAGGCTCAATGCCAGGGAACTCTGTTTGCAAAGTGGCCTATGCATATGGCACCCCCTGGAGTTGTGCTTGGTGAACTGCATGTAGCAGCCGTGCAGCGGAGACAGCCATCTCGTCTGTCCTGTCCCTTGATCTGCCATACGTGCCCAGAATAGCGCCTGACTGTAAGTGTATGAATAGGACCCTTGTAAGGACTCCATCACTGATTCAATGGACATGGGTCTGAGCAAACTCTGGGAGACTATGAAGGACAGGGAAGCCTGGCGTTCTGCAGTCCATGGGGTCTCAAAGAGTCGGAGACTGAGCAACAGAATAACACCAATGGACTCCAATAAATGGTTTGTGTGAAGAGCCTAGTTTTGGAATAGATCCTCAGTAAATGGAAGTAGTGATTACTCTTCTCGATGATGTTACTAAGTATAAAAAAAAGTAAAAGCTTCCAGGCCTGGCTTTTACAAATTCATGGGGTGCTGGACGTAAACGTGGAGGGCCATTCTCCATCAAGCCCTCAGCTCCTGATGAAAGTTGCTTTTCTTACATCCTTCTGAATGGTTGCTGGAGACTTTGCCCTGCTCTCCTGCTTGGCCTGGTCTGTCCTCTTCCTACCCCCAGCCCAGCTCTGGCCCGAGCCTGACCCCTAAACCACAGCAGGACAGCAGAGCTGCCATCTGGCTCCCATGAGGATTGCTATCTCACCTTCAGGTAAAAGTCAGGACTTTCCTCTCCTTTGGCTCTTCTTGGCTCCTTCGTTTGGCATCAGGACCACTATTCAGTAGCCAGTCCTACTCAAAAGCCACAACTCCTTCTTGGAAACAGCACAGAGCTGAAAACAAGGGGCCCAAACATCTCTGCCAAGAGGGACATTGCACAACACTAGCGCCATGTTCCGGGTGAAGGGAACCCAGGTTTAGAGAGGAGGGCATGCATTCTCCCCTGATCTTGAAGGAGGTGGAGGGGTGGGGGGTGGTGATGGATGTTTAAGTGCCTCTCATTCAAAGGGCCATTTTGGTTTTGTAAGTCAGATGACTCTGGCTTCACCCTAGATGTGTCTCCCCATATTCACTATCACCACACCCACGGGGATAATCTTTTTTCAAGGGACAATAGGTGGCTGCCACCTTTGTATAATATGAACAATGTCAGGAAGGAATCCACCCCAGAAATATGATCTCCCTGGATGACTGGAATTCCACCATTAATGATTCACTCCTTTGGGGTGAGCACACCCACTGTCTGGCTGTGCTGGAAAACACAAATTCTCCTGGGAGAGGTAACACATTAAGTTCCTAACAGCTGGAGCGAATAACTTCACCATGCTCCTATCAGGACTAATATCCTCCTGATAGGAGAGATAGGGAGGTGCTGGGTCCATGGGGTTGGGATGGGTCTTGTAAGAATCAAAGAAGAGAGAAGGTGCTGCAGTCAAACTTTGTTCTCATCACCAGGTATCCTGGAGCAGGCCTGCCTGCTCCACCAAGCCAGCTGGCTCTGGAGCTGTTGATTTTCATGAGTTGTTCAACAAAGGATTCAAAGAGACAACATATACAAAGGACTAACTCTGTACCCCTACATGTAATTGGTATTCAACACATGTGGGTCTATCTTGTTCATTCCATGGATGGAAAGATGTATTTGCCTTGAGAGGAGAAGGTTGGTCCACATCTGCCCCTCATCTTCTGGGAAAGACAGGTCAAAGAAATCAGGTTTCTCCTCTACTCCTTATTTGAGCAAGGGCCTTCCTCTGTCCCACCAACCCATCTGACTCATGGATATTTCACTGCTGTTGTGGGAGAAAGAGGGGGTTGAATACAGGTATTTGTTCAGTTCAGTTCAGTCGCTGAGTCGTGTCCAGTTCTCTGCAACCCCATGGACTGCAGCATGCCAGGCCTCCCTGTCCATCACCAACTCCCAGAACTTACTCAGACTCATGTCCCTTGAGTCAGTGAACTGCTCAATGGGGAACTGGTTTCTTGGTCCCAAGGCTGTGAGAGTTGGAAGAGCCTCTTGCTTGGTATTGATTCTGCTGTCCTTCCCAGCTCTGTGAATTCTCTCCTGTAGACCAGGCCCTGCTGGGCCTCAAGAAGCCGAGCTCCACAAACTGCATTGCCAGGCTCCTTTGTCCTGTGCCTTCGAGTTACAGTTGGCCAATGGGAGGTGCCAGAGGAGACTGGGACGCATGAGGAGAGAAACAAGAGATTAATTCCCTCCACTCCCTCCCTGCTGGCCAGGGTTGTGGCAATAGCTGAACCCGCAAGCTATGGTCACAGATCCCACGAGGCAGCCCCTCTCACATGGTTGCAGTGCCCACGGGGATCATTTACCCAAGAGTGGAAAAGATTGCTTGCTTTTGCTGGTCCCTGGGGGCACTGCCATCTCTTACTGGCCATCATCCCTTTATTTCCCATTCACCAGGATTACTGGAAGGACCACATGGGATTTCAGATGCAGTTTCTTCACCAGTACTTGCTGAAAGATGACATGCCCAAGAGAAGAAGCTCCCCTTTAGAAGAAGCCATGTAGACATGTAGATTAATATAAAAACTAACCTATTGCTCAGCCAGTCCATTCCCAAGACTCTTGGGCTCACCCTGGATGCCCAGATTCACTTGCTCCATCAGCAGAAACACTTTCTCCATTTGAGGCAGGGGTTTTAAGGAAGATTTCTTTCCTTTTGGTTTCTCACAGTCATTTTCATCACTTCTTTAGTTAGTGGCAATTTTTCCTAAAAGTCTCCACCTTGGCTGAGCCAAGGAGTTGTCAGTCAAAGATGTTACACTTTCTCGAAGAAAAACAAAATGTTACACAGATGCAGGTTTGTCCTTTTTAACCTCTTTATTGAAATTGTCCAATTCATACTTTAAACCAGAATGTTGGTTATTCCCCAGTTCTAAAATCTCCACATGACCAAAACCAAAAAACTTTTGTACGTGCTATAAGGGCCCATAAAGTTCATCTCATTTCCAAAAGCTGGAAGGGATCTGCCCAGGAGTACATCAGTGGCAGAGCCTGGGCCCAAACCCTAAGATTCCTGATGCCCAGGATCAGTAGGCTTCCTACTAGTCCATATATGTGGGCAGCCCTCCTACTGAATCAGAGCTCTTAGACTATTGAATTGACTTAATTGCTTCCCCTACAAGACTGTGAGCTCAGAGCCCTCAGCCATCTGAATTTACATACCTGTTCTACTCTTTTAAGTGAAAGCTCAATAAGGAGGGAGCCAAGCCATGTTCACTATCTTGCCTCCAGTCCCTACTTCTGTGTCTAGAACATTAACTCCAACTTGAATGCATGACATTCTGTGTGCAGATCTTTGTGGTTCCAGGCATCAGATGTTCTCAGACACACTCACTCCCCCCAGCACTCATGAGTGAGCACTGATGGAGAGACCACTGAGAGTCACCAGCCCCTTACAGCAGCCCCTCAAGGCCACCTCGTGCAAACTCCATGACTGGGGCCCTCACTCTCAGTATTGGGCACAGGAGAAATCTAGGTCAAATGAATATCCTGAGAAGTCTTAGAAAGAAATAAATGGAAAGAGATGGCTTCAAAGAGCGTGGTGGGTCTGTTTTCACAGAAGGCAGCCCACTGTTCAGTGACTCCTAGCTATTAGCAGCTCCTATTATTGAGTGTTGAGTCCCTACCAGGCCCAATCTGCATCTTCGTGTGTATGCGTGTGTACACATGCTCAGTTGCTCAGTCGTGTCTGACTCTTTCCGACCCCATGGACTGCAGCCCACCATGTTCCTCTCTCCATGGGATTCTCCAGGCAAGAATACTGGAAGGGGTTGCCAATTTGCATCTCCATACATGCTCTCAATTCATCCTTATAACTGTCCTACAAGCAAAGTATTATGTTCCTTAGTTTTTAGCTGAGGAAATCAGATTCAGCGTGGTTAAGCCACTTACCGAAAATCACGTCACTTCCATGTCTGCATCCATCCCTCTTGACTAGGATGCTTCTTCCAAGAGAACCCTGGATTTTCTTAAAACACCAGTTCATAACATCACCTGACTACCCCTTTCCCTTGTTCATTACAATCCAGTTCCAGAACTGAAATTCAGGGAAAGGTGTTATGCACGCATGCTTAGTCGCATCTGACTCTGTGACTGTTTGAACTATAGCTTGACAGGCTTCTCTGTCCATGGGATTTTTCGAGCAAGAATACTGGAATGGGTTGCCATTTTCTCCTCCAGGGAAGAGGTGAGGATATTGACAAAGTGGAGGGTTCTAGACAATCTGTCTGGTTCGCTCTGAGAAATGGCTTTGAGCCAACAGAGGAGCTGGTGTCCAGGGGGCTGTTAGCAAAGTCTAGCCCTCAGTATGCTCCTTTTCCCACTTCCACCTCCCACTATAGAACTATCTGGACTCATCAGAGCAAAACATATTAGAGGTTTTCAATTCATTATATCATTTGTGCTGCTCAACAACCCTGAGGTAAGAAAAGATTACTATCACCATCTTAAGATGAGGAAATATCAGCTCAGGGAGGTTGTTACTTGTCCAAATTTCCGCAGCTAGTAAGAGGAGGAGACAAGCTCCAGGCCAAGCCTTCTCTTACCAGGATTGGTTCACCTCTCCCTGCCCCTATCCTTGTAGAGGGGAATGTGAGGGATGTGAATTAGATGAAGCCAAAGTAGCCTTGGCATTGACCCAGCCTGCTCCGAACCACAACCTCAGCCTCCACCACTGGATGGAGGAATTAAGTCATTCCATGGATGACTTAATTACTCTTTAACACCAGCCAAGATGGCTGCCAAGCTCCAGACACAGCAGGTTGTTCTCTGCCTCTGGTGCCCAGGGACATCCTGGGAATGGCAGGCAGGCTTTGGTGGCAGGGTCTGGGAGGAGAGCAGGGCTCCCTTCTGACAACAGAAAACTGCAAGGCACACGGACTGGCCACATGACAGAGTTGGAGCAACTATGCTAACTCAAGGAGCTTACAGCGTGGTGACCAATACTGTAGAATCCCATTTGTGCTATGTGTCCAGAGGACACAGGGAAAGAAAAAGATAGGGAGACAGAGGCAACAGGTAAATTCCACTTTAGAACTCCTTTAGCCCTCAGACTGGTTAATATGAAAGGTGGTGTTTGGGTTCAAACCCCAGCAACATCATTTTCCAGTTCTTACCTGAGACTGTTTCCACATCTTCATAGGGTTGCTGGGCAGACCTGAGATGCTGTATGTGGACATAGCGCTGAGCACTTACTATATTCCAGGCACTCAGTACTAGATATTGATTGCACCTTTCATCTGAAGGGCTCTGTGAGGTGGAAACTCTTCTATTGCTATTTTATGATGAGGACAGTGTCTTAGAGAAGGTGAATAATTTACCCAAGACAGCCAAAAAGCGCTGGGGTTGGGGTGATGAATGTGAGCTAGTTGCAACAATTCTAATTCTAACCTATGAGCTCTTTGAAAGCAGACATCAGAACCTGGATTTAGTTTTATTAACTATGAAATATTTCCAACAGAGAGAAGTAGTGTAATATTACAAATGCTTGGGTAACAAAAACTCAGGCTAAGACATAAAATGTTAAAACTGAAGTCTCTGCACACATCCCTAATCCTTTACTCCTCACCCTCCTGAAAGAATGAATCATTCATTCATCCAGCATTGTTTGTTATCTACTTGCTCTGTGCCATGACTGGCTTCTAGCTGTTGAATTGTTTTCAGCATTTTCCTGAATTAAGAATTCATCATTTCCATCCCTGTTCTATACTTTTACCATAATTTAGGTATACATGTGTGCGTGTGTGTTAGTCACTCAGTCGTGTCTGACTCTTTGCGACCCCATGGACTATAGCCTGCCAAGCTCTTCTGTCCATGGAATTCTCCAGGCAAGAATGCTGGAGTGGGTTGGCATGCCCTTCTCCAGAGGATCTTCCCAAACCAGGGATGGAACCCAGGTCTCCTGCATAGCAGACAGATTCTTTACTGTTTGAGCTACCTGGGAAGCTCAATTCAGTTATCCATTAGCAATATTTGATATTTGTTTCATGGTTTGAAACTTTGTATAAATATTAAACCATTTCTAAATCGTTCAGAAATATCAGTTCAGTTCAGTCACTCAGTCGTGTCTGACTCTTTGCAACCCCATGGACCGCAGCATGCCAGGCCTCCCTGTCAATCGCTAACTCCCAGATGTTTATTCAGATTCACGTCCATTGAGTCGGTGATGCCATCCAACATTTTGAGACAAAAGAAAGAGACAGAAACAGAGAGGGAGCATCCAATATATTAATCATATATATCATAGCAGTAACAATAAATACATTAAGTTGAACTGAAAAAATATACTCCTTCTTAAGAAAAGAAAAATAGGAGCATCTCACTTTATCTTGAGCAGTCTCACTTCAAATGACTCAAGACCATCTCCAAGAAAAAGAAATGCAAAAAGGCAAAATGGTTGTCTGAGGAGGCCTTACAAATAGCTGAGAAAAGAAGAGAAGCTAAAGGCAAAAGAGAAAAGGAAGATATACCCATTTGAAAGCAGAGTTCCAAAGAATAGCAAGGAGAGATAAGAAAGCCTTCCTCGGTGATCAATGCAAAGAAATAGAGGAAAATACTAGAATTGGAAAGACTAGAAATCTCTTCAAGAAAATCAGAGATACCAAGCGAACATTTCATGCAAAGATGGGCACAATAAAGGACAGAAATCATATGGAACTAACACAGGCAGAAGATATTAAGAGGTGGCAATAATACACAGAAGAACTATACAAAAAAGATCTTCATGACCCAGATAACCACGATGGTGTTTATCACTCACCTAGAGCCAGACATCCTGGAATGCAAAGTCAAGTGGGCCTTAGGAAGCATCACTACAAACAAAGCTAGCGGAGGTGATAGAATTCCAGTGGAGCTACTTCAAATCCTAAAAGATGATGCTGTGAAAGTGCTGCACTCAATATGCCAGCAAATTTGGAAGACTCAGCAGAGGCCACAGGACTAGAAAAGGTCAGTTTTCATTCCAATCCCAAAGAAAGGCAATGCCAAAGAATGCTCAAACTACCACACAACTGCACTCATCTCACATGCTAGCAAAGTAATGTTCAAGATCCTCCAAGCCAGGCTATAATAGTACGTGAACCATGAACTTCCAGATGTTCAAGCTGGATTCAGAAAAGGCAGAGGAACCAGAGATCAAATTGCCAACATCCGCTGGATCATCGAAAAAGCAAGTGAGTTCCAGAAAAACATCTATTTCTACTTTATTGACCACATCAAAGACTTTGACTGCGTGGATCACAACAAACTATGGAAAATTCTTAAAGAGATGGGAATACCAGACTATCTGACCTGCCTCCTGAGAAATCTGTATGCAGGTCAAGAAGCAACAGTTAGAACTGGACATGGAACAACAGACTGGTTCCAAATAGGAAAAGGAGTACGTCAAGGCTGTATATTGTCACCCTGCTTATTTAACTTATATGCAGAGTACTTCATGAGAAATGCCAGGCTGGAAGAAGCACAAGCTGGAATCAAGATTGCTGGGAGAAATATCAATCACCTCAGATATGCAGATGACCCTTCTGGCAAAAAGCAAAGAAGAACTAAAGAGCCTCTTGATGAAAGTGAAAGAGGAGAGTGAAAAAGTTGGCTTAAAGCTCAACATTCAGAAAACTAAGATCATGCCATTCAGTCCCATCACTTTATGGCAAATAGATGGGGAAACAGTGGAAACAGTGTCAGACTTTATTTTGGGGGGCTCCAAAATCACTGCAGATGGTGACTGCAGCCATGAAATTAAAAGACGCTTACTCCTTGGAAGAAAAGCTATGACCAACCTAGATAGCATGTTAAAAAGCAGAGACATTACTTTGCCAACCAAGGTCCATCTAATCAAAGCTATGGTTTTTCTGGTAGTCATGTATGGATATGAGAGTTGGACTATACAGAAAGCAGAACACCAAAGAATTGATGCTTTTGAACCATGCTGTTGGAGAAGACTCTTGAGAGTCCCTTGGACTGCAAGGAGGTCCAACCAGTCCATCCTAAAGGAAATCGGTCCTGGATATTCATCGGAAGGACTGATGCTGAAGCTGAAACTCCAATACTTTGGCCACCTGATGCGAAGAACTGACTCATTGGGAAAGACCCTGATGCTGGGAAAGATTGAAGGTGGGAGGAGAAGGGGACAACAGAAGACAAGATGGTTGGATGGTGTCACCAACTCAATGGACATGAGTTTGAGTAAACTCCAGGAGTCAGTGATGGACAAGGAAGCCTGGCTTGTTGCAGTCCATGGGATTGCAGAGTTGGACACAACTGAATGACTGAACTGATGGGGGTTATGGAAGCTGATACTGCAATCTATTCTAACCAAATTCCAAACTAAGATCAAATCGGAAAGAGACACTGATAATAATACAGCATTACGTTTGTATAGTGTGTTGTCATTCTTAAGGTATTTTCAGAAACATTACTCTCACGATTATAATATGTTAGAAGGAAGAGATTGCAGGAATCCCCAGTCCACAGAGTTTCAGAGTTCATTTTACCAGCAGAATACATTTTTTCCAAACTAAATCTTACCTAGAATGGCTCCAGCTTAAAATAAGAGAGGATGAACTTTCCTGGTGGTTCAGTGGTTAAGACTTTTTTGCCTTCCAATGCAGAGGATAGGTGCCATCAGGGAGCTAAGATTCCACATGCCTCAGGGCAAAACCTAAACATAAAACAGAAGCAATATTGCAATAAATCAATACAGAATTTAAAAATGGCCCACATCAAAAATCAGTTCAGTTCAGTCTCTCAGTCATGCCCGACTCTTCGCGACCCCACGAACTGCAGCCTACCAGGCTCCTTCGTCCATGGGATTTGCCAGGCAAGAGTACTGGAGTGGGGTGCCATTGCCTTCTCAGAGAAGCAAATTAGTTTCCCCCAATAATGCCTTTGTGTGAAGCATAATATGACTGAAACATGAGTGATTAGAGGCATTTCAGCCACAGGACTCCTCATACCAGTGTCCAATCACCAGCTACAGGGACGCCAGAACCACTTATGGTAAAAGCAGCTGGGGCATCAGCTTTCTAAGCTCTGGATCATAGATGGCAGGATGACTTTGAAATAATTTAGTGGTACCCACCAGACATCCACTCCTCTAGCCTTTACTACAGTTCTATAAGCTCTTAATCCCCTGAATTGAATCCATTTCTACTTAAAATTCTCAGTCTAATTCCCTCACTGAACTCTAACTGAATGTATGTTGCTTTAAACAGTTTGACTCCCATCAAAAAAAAAGATAACAGAGCAGCAAGGAAAATGATGTAGAGCATCCCAAAGGCTCAGAGCAGGGAAAAAGTAAATTCTCCGAGATCTCAGAAGTTTGGAGTTTGTGGTAGGATGAATTTTCACAAAACCAAGACTTCATTTTAAAAACATTGCAGCAAATGACTTAATGCAAATCCTTCACATTGTAATTGAAAATGCAAAGGATAAAATCTACCAAAACTGAATGATGAAGAAATAGAAAATCTGAGTAAACCAATAGTGAGTAAGAAGATTATATCAGTTATCAAAAAGTCCCATCAGATGAAAGACAGAACCTGGTGAATTTACTGGTGAATTCTACCAAACATTTAAAGAATTAATACTAGTCTTTCTCAAACCATTCCAGAAAACTAAAGAGGAGGAAACACTTTCATTTTTTGATTTGTTTTACAAGACCAGATTGTCCTGATGCCAAAGCCAGACACAGACTTTGCAAGAAATGAAAATTAAGAGTCTACTATCACTGATGAATCTAAATGCAAAAATTATCAACAAAATACCAGCACATAGAAATCAAATAGCACCATAATCAAGTAGGATTTATCCCAGGGATGCAAGAATGATTCAACAAACACAAATCAATAAATATGATACCTCACAATAAAAGAATGAAGAATAAAATAATCATCTCAATAGATGCAGAAAAAGCATTTGACAAAATTCAAAAATCTCATGATTAAAAAAATTCCTAACAAATTAGATATAGAAGAAATGTACCTCAACATAATATAAGCCATATATAACAAGCCCACAGTTAACATCATACTAAACAGTGAAGAGCTGGAAGATTTTCCCCTAAGATCCGGAACAAATTACAGATGCCCACTCTTGCCACTGCCATTCAACACAGCCCTGGAAGTCCTAACCAGAGCAATTAGGCAAGAAAAAGAAATAAAATGTATCCAAATCAGAAAGGAAGAAGTAAAATTGTCTCTGCAGATGCCATGATCTTATACATACAATATATGTATACCTATGGCTGATTCTTGTTGAGGTTTGACAGAAAACAACAAAATTCTATAAAGCAATTATCCTTCAGTTAAAAAATAAATAAATTTTAGAAAAGGAAAATCCTAAAGACTCCACACAAAAAAAAACCAAAAACCTGTTAGAACTAATAGATTCAGGAAAATTGCAGTATACAAAAGCAATATACAGGGAGTTGCCTGGTGGTCTAGTGGTTAGGATTTGGCACTTCACAGCCATAGTTCAGTTCATAGTCCAGGTTCAGTTCCTGGTCAGGGAACAGAGATTCCACAAGCTACATGGCACATCTATCCCAAAAAAAGCAATTTTACAAAATCAATTGCATTTCTGTACACCAAAAATGAACTATCAGAAAGAGAAATTAAGGAAATAATCCCATTTACAGTAATGTCAAAAACAATGAATTTAACCAAGGAATAGGAATAAATTTAACCAAGAAGGTAAAACACCTGTACACAGGAAACCACAAGACACTGATGAAAGAAACTGAGAAAGACACAAGTGGAAATATCTTCTATGTTCATGGATTGGAAGAATTGGTAATGCTGATAAGTCCATACTACCCAAAGCAATATACAGAGTCAACTCAATCCTTATGAAAATTCCATTGATATTGTCCACAGAAAGAGAAGGACCAATTCTAAAATTTTCATGGAACCACCAAAGACCAAAAAGAGCCAGTGCAGTCTTGAGAAAGAACAAAACTTATAGTATTGCACTTTCTGATTTCAAATTATATTATAAGCTATAGTAATCAAAACAGTATGGTACTGGCATAAAAACAGATACATACACCAGCAGAACACAATAGAGAGTCCGGTATATACCCACACATATATAGTCAACTAATCTTTGACCAGGGCACCAAAAATACACAGTTGGAATAGGATGGCCTCTTCAATAAATGGTATTGAGAAAACTATATATCCACATGAAGAAGAATGTAAATGAACTCCTATTAAATACCACTCAAAAATTAACTCAAAATAGATTAAAAGCTTGAATGTAAGACCTGAAACCGTAAAACCCCTAGATGAAATCAGAGGAAGACTCCTTAACGTTGGCATTGGCGATGATTTCCTGGATAGGATACCAAATGTTCAGGCAACAAAAGCAAAAATAAACAAGTGAGACTACAACAAACTGAAAAGCTTCTGCACAGGAAGGAAAACAATCAGCAAAATGAAACGGCAACGTATGGAATTGGAGGAAATACTTATAAATCATATATCTAATAGGATTGATATCCAAAATATATAATAAACTCCTATCACTTAATAGGGGAAATAAGAACAGAACAAAACAACAAATCGCCCACATACACACACACACATACATGCGCACACATATACCCAGAATACACTGATTTTTAAAATGCACAAAGGACCTGAATAGACATTTTTCCAAAGAAAACATGGCCAACAGGTATATAAACCAATGCATGACATTGCTGATTATCAGGAGAATGCAAATCAAAACCACAATGATATATATCACCTCACAACAGTTAGAATGGCTTTTATCAAGAAGACAAAAGATGTGTTGGAAAGGATGTGAGGAAAAGGAAACCTTGTGCACAGTGGGTGAACATGTTAATTGCTATAGCCATTATGAAAAAATATAAAGATTCCCAAAAAATTAAAAATAGGACAATCATATGATCCAGCATTCCTACTTCTGGGGATATATCTAAAGGAAATGAAATCAGAATCTCAAAAAATATCTGCTCTCCCCTGTTCACTGCAGCATTACTCACAATAGCCAAGATAAGGAAACAATGTTAAGTGTTTAATCAATGGATGAATGGATAAAAAAGATATAATATGCATATACAATGGAATATTATTCAACCATGAGAAAGAAGGAAATCCTACCCATTTGCAGCAACATGGATTTACCTAGAGAACACTATGCTAAGTAAAATTAGTCATACAGAGAAAAATAATGTACAATCTCACTTTGAAAAAAAAAGAAATCAGACATAGAAACTTAGAAGAATGGTGGTTACCAGAGGCCTGGTTTCAGGGTGTGGGGGGATGTGGCAGGGATGGGAAGAGGTTGATCAAAGGTTACAAGCCTTCAGTTGTACAATGAATAAGCCCTGGGGATCTAATATACTATGGCTCTAATCACTACAGCAGGGTAACTATAGTTAGTAAGACTGTGCTGTGTATTTTAAGTTGCTAAGAAAGTAGATCTTAAGATCTTGTAGCTCACCACAAAAAAATTACCTATATGATGATACTATTACTTAATAGTATGATAACTATTTCACAAAGTATACATACATATGTCAAATTATCACATTGTACACTTTAAATACATACAATTTTATTTGTCTATTATACCTCAATAAAGCTGAAAAGAATTGGAGGTCCTCTGAGACTCTGATCATAGTTCCTTCCATCACATAAGGCCACCTTTGAGTTCTGAACCACTGGGGACCCACCTGAGTGTTTTAGAAGACAGGTGTGCAACTAACAACTCCTTGGATTGGAAGAAGTTCTGCCACATGCTGAGAGCATTTAAGATTGTGGAAGAAATGTTGGAAATGAAACCTAATGAGTGGTATTCACTTTTATGGCAGGATTTATAAAGATATACAGTCCTCATAAAGAGCAGCCATTGCCAACCAAAAGCTTGTTAAGTGCCTACAGATTTTATTTCCAACGTAACAACCAGAGTCCCTCACATGTCTCTAGTAACGATGCCCGGCGTGACCTCGAGCCTCTAAGCTTAAACATCTTGTGCCTCATTTTCTCTCTGTAAAAGGGAGATAATGACACTAGCTGCTGGATCATGTTGGCAGCATGCTTGGAGATCTCCAGATCAAAGGGTCTCTGCCTGGACCAAGCAAGCTGATGACAGTGCTTACTATCATTAGTGTTGTTGTTGTTATTGTTATTGTTGGGAGTGGCCATGTTGCAGCCCGGGAAGCAGTCATGACTCTCAGGCTGATTCAGCACAAGGGCAGAATGAGGATACATTTTAGTTTTGCAGAAGCCATTGACAGAACAGCCCATTTCATTGACAACTCATGATAGCACATTCCGGAGTTGGTGATGGACAGGGAGGCCTGGCGTACTGCAATTCATGGGGTCGCAAAGAGTCGGACATGACTGAGCGACTGAACTGAACTGAGCTGAAGGCTCCCCAAACAGTAACCCCATGTGACCCCTCAAAGTAGGACCATACCTACAGCATTTCCCAGAGGTAAATGGTCTTTGGAGAAGGAAACAAGTGAGGACGACCCCATCATTTCTTGGGTTATACGGTCCTGTCATCACACTGTCAGCAAAGGAGCCCTATACCAGATCCCATGATAAGTGGAACTTGGGCTGAATGTCAACTCCCAAGTGCCTTGGCCAACACTTTTGTGCAGTGTACACACTACACAACTGTACATGGCAATCCTGGATCTGTTGACTCCTCAGCCATTGAGGCCTTTCACTAACTGCAGAGAGTTAATGGAAAGCATCCTCCCCATCCCACCAACTGATACTTGCTTTATATGATATTGGCCATCCTTGAAACTTTCATGTTAACAAAATGGTACACTAAAAAGCTTGATAATCACTGTGTATATGTAACATAGAAATAAATAAAGGGAGATATTTTTTGGAGATATCAGTCAGTTCAGTTCAGTCGCTCAGTCATGTCCGACTCTTTGCAACCCTGTGGACTACAGCCCTCCAGCCTTCCCTCTTCGTCACCAACTCCCAGAGCTTGCTCAAACTCAGGTCCATCGAGTTGGTGATGCCATCCAGCCATCTCATCCTCTATCATCCCCTTCTCCTCTTGCCTTCAATCTTTCCCAGCATCAGGGTCTTTTCAAATGAGTCAGTTCTTCGCATCAGGTGGCCAAAGTACTGGAGTTTCAGCTTTAGCATCAGTCCTTTCAATGGATATTCAGGACTGATTTCCTTTAGGATTAACTGCTTGGATCTCCTTGCAGTCCAAGGGACTCTCAAGAGTCTTCTCCAACACCACAGTCAAAGCATCAATTCTTCAGTGCTCAGCTTTCTTTATGGTCCAACTCTCATATCCATACATGACTCCTGGAAAAACCATAGCTTTGACTAGATGGACCTTTGTCGCCAAAGTAATGTCTCGGCTTTTTAATGTGCTGTTTAGCTTGGTCATAGCTTTTCTTCCACGGAACAAGCATCTTTTAATTTCATGCCTAAAGTCACCATTTGCAGTGATTTTGGAGCCTAAGAAAATAGTCTGTCACTGCTTCCATTGTTTCCCCATCTATTTGCCATGAAGTGATGGGACCGGATGCTATGATCTTCATTTTTTGAATATTGAGTTTTAAGCCAGGCTTTTCACTCTCCTCTTTCACTTTCATCAAGAGGCTCTACAGTTCCTCTTCACTTTTGGAGATCTGCAAAGGCTCAGATCTGGAAAACATATTTTATTATGCCATGGTAGTTTAGGAAGTATGTAGAGTTGGTAAGGAATTTTCAGTCAACATGAACTCGAAACTGCAGAAATTTCTTTCTTCCCCCTCTTTCTCTAATTGAATGAGCTTTCTGCCTGGGATGCATATTCTGATCAATGTAAAATTATTAGTCTAGTTACTTTAAAGTAAAGTAAGTCAAAATCAGTGTTTTTAGCCACCCTTTCAGCTCAGAGTGTGGTGTGTGTGTGATAGGAATGCCACCCAGCATGCAGTGTAAGAAGGCAGTGACCTCTGCTTAGTTAAGTCTCCTTCTGCTTGGTCTCATGCTGGCTTCTGGTTTCAAATGTAACTCATGTTATCTGGTCCCAAGGCTTGCAAATTCTCTGAGATGCAACTATCTCCTCATCAGATATCTGAAGTATCAGATCAGCCTCCATCCTCAGCCCTGGGGTCCACACATATTCAAGCAAGGAGCTCTTATAGGCTTCCCAACTCTCATTTCTTATTTTCTCTGTCTTCCTCTCCCCTCTCTTTCTTTCTCCTCCCCTTCCCTCCCCTTCCCTCTGTATCCTTCCCTTCCCTCCCTTTCCACCTCTCTCTCTTCCTCCTCCTCTATACACCAATACCCCTCCTCCTCTATGCACCAGATTGGTGTCTCAGTGTCTCCCATTGAGATATTCAGATGCCCAACCCTCAGAACTCCAAGGTTTTGTGAAAATCGGAAAGTTATGTCTACAGTTTTTTCTCCCCACTAGATATACCACCATTTCTATTCTATGGCCGTCTTTCTGTGATGAACAGAAAACTTATCTGAAGCTTGAAGACTCCCTTAGACTGCTTGTTGAGACACAGAAATGAAGGCCATCTTCACAGGCCATCTTCACTTCAAGGCAGATCCTATTATGTCCCTTGGCCAGGATTCACCTCTCAGAGTGGAGAGAGGCACAGGGTGGGCCACTCACACTCATGTCCAACCCTCTGACTTCACCTCTGCCTCTCTTTTTCTCCAAATATCAGAGGTCAGAGGTGAGGGAAGGAACTGACTGACTACATCCACTTCCAAAATCTTCCATCTGAACCCTCAGCACATGAACTTAAAAACTAAGTACGCACCACCTTAGTTTGGAAGTTCCACCGTGGCTTGAATGTAAGCAGCTTTCAGGACGGAACAAGTTGAGTATGGAAGGTGTTACAACACATACATTAATGTGTCAGATGTTATCCAGCCTCAAGTTAGGTGGGGTGGCGGGGGGCAGCTGAAGCTAGGACACGACTAGTGCTCTATAAATGAGAAACTTCTAGAGCAGAATGAGAGCCAAGCAATGGCACTAGGGCAACAAGCAGAATGGGAAGGCAATGTAAAGATATTTATCAAAAGTTCTTTCAAGAAAAAAAATGTGTCCCTTACAGCCCAGTAATTTCATTTCTCAGAGTTATCTTAAGATAACGAGGCAAGTACACAATGATTATCTACAAAGATGTTCCATGCAGAACCGTTTACACTGAAAAGAAACTGGAAATCACTACATGTTCAACAATAGGCAATAGATATGTAATAAGTTCTTGCAAAGAAATGTTACATAACCACTAAAAACGGATGTTGTTGTTCAGTTGCTAAGTCATGTCTGACTCTTTGTGACACCATGGATGCAAAGAATGATGATCTAAACTATATCTTTTGGAGTAGAAAGATATTAAGATACCTGGTTAAATGGAAAAAAAAGATTACCTAGCAAAATTGACAGCATAATCTCATTTTTATTATATTATATGTATTCTGGTGGGAGATGCTCTGTTTTACTTATCTTTATTTTCTATGAAGAACAAGTATTACTGACTTAATAAAAGACAGTAATGGGGAAAAAATGGTTGTATTCAGAAGATAAGCTGTGTGTTTAAAGGAAACAGGGAAAATTACTTGCGGGCAAAACAGAGTTGCCAACTCTGAAAAATTGTTGACAAATTCAGCCTGCTCCCTTCAGAGTACAGATCTTCTGTGGTTCCGCCCTTCTCTAAAGGCACCAATCTGGTTCTTCACGGCAAACAACAGAGCCAGTTTCAGCAACAAGAGCATTTGTTAAGTGATATTGGGACTTCCACATTTAGGAAGGTAGAGTTGATGTACTTCTTCTTATTCCGCCCACTAAGTACAAATAAAAATCATAGACATTACGTATATAATAATCATAAAATTATGAAAGTTGGGGAAAGGAAGGAAGACAGGCTGGGAACTAAGGAATGACATGGTGGTAAGTTTTCTGAGTTTTCTTTTGGTCTCATATACCCGAGAATGGGAGCTGAAGAAACTTGTAACCAAGAAATGTAAATAAGCAGGGACATAAATAAGCCGTAATAAAAACCTACTCTTTGTAGCCAAGAACCAGGAAAGGATGGCAAGATAGAAAACTTTTAGATAATAACTGCTCTATTCCAGTCAAACATAACCGAAAAGAAAGAAAAACGGTGCCTACTCACATCCAGGCCAGCAAAGGCAAAAATGAGGGACCTACACTTACACCTTCCCCAGGCTATGAGGGTCCCCAGCCCTTCTGCCCACATGGTGTCAGAGAAGCCCAAGTAAGGATTTGGGGTCTTCATCCTACCAAATGACAACAAGCACCTGACTCACCACGTAGGTGTCATGGAGCCATCATGGTGAGCATGAGCCTCCACCTCCACCTCCAATTATCAATCCACCCCCTCCCCTCCCCACCGGGGTGGTATTAGAGGAGGCCTAGGGAAGAGTCAGGACTTTGTCACTACCCAGAGATAATCTGGTCACCTCCCTTCACTGTGACATCAGTGGAGGATGGGTGGCAAGAAGTAACAAAGCATTCCTACCCCTCCCAACCAGGGTGGCATCAGCGAAGGCCTAGTGGGGAACCAGAACTCCCACCTCCACCCTAATAATGAGAAATCCCTGCCCCACTCAGGTGTCAACAGAGGCTAAGCGGGGGCTTGGATTTCTACTCCCCCCTGGCAGGAGCAGGGCAGTGCCTCCCTCTTCCTGTAACAGAGAAGAGTCCAAACATGTCAGTACAACAGAAGATGTGAATAGGATCCAGAGTATCATAACATTATAACAAAAATGTCCAGTTTCAAAAGACTGTAACTCTTCATCCGAAGAACCAAGAAAATTTCAGCTTGAATGTACAATCAATAAAGGCCAGCACCAAAATGATAGAGACATTAGAACTAGCTGACAAGGATCTTCAAGCAGCTATCTTACACACAATTCAACATAAAACTGTGGACATGCCTGAAATAAGTGGGAAAAAAAATGAAGTTTCATCAAAGAATTAGAAAGTTTCAGCAAATAAATAGAAGATAATAAAAAGAACCAAATGGAATTTCAGAACTGAAAAATATAGTAACTGAAGTTAAAAACTCAGTGGATAAGCTCAACAGTAGAATGGAGGGAACAAAGAAAAGAGCTTGTAAACTTGAAGATAGAATGATAGAAATAACCCAGCATGAAAAACAGAAAGAAATAGATGAGAAAGAAAATAAGTAGAGCCGCAGGGACCTGTGGAACAAACATCTAACATTCCTGTCAGAGTCCCAGAAGCAGAGGAGAAAAGGGCAGGATTGGAAAAGCATTCAAAGAGATAATTGCTGAAAATCTCCCAAATTTGCAAAAGACATAAACCTCAGATTCAAGAAGCTGAGCAGCAAGCCCCAACCCAGAATAAACCCCCAAAATGACATTCCAGGCATATCCTAGTTCAACTTCTGAAAACTAAAGGCAAATTTAAAAATATTTAAAGCAGCTAAAGAGAAACAACACGCTGCCAATAAAAGGAAAAACAATTTATATCACAGTGGATTTCTCATCAGAAACTGTAGACACCAGAAGGGAGGGGCACCATATTATCCAAGTGTGGAAAGGAAAGATCTGTCCGATCAGAATCCAGCAGAAATATCCTTCAGGACTGAATGAGAAATCAAGACATTCTCAGATGAAGGACATTGATTGTCACGGGCAGACCTATCCAAAACTAATGGCTGAAAGGAGTTCTCTAAACAGAAAAAAAAATGACAGAAGAAGGAATCCTGAGACATTAGGAAGGAGAAGAACATCGGGAGAGCAAAATTGGGGGCTAAATGCGACAGTCCTTCTGCCCTTCCGTTTTTTAAATTATGTTGCCTGGCGATAGCAAAAATCATAACAGTATCTGATGTGGTCCTAAATGTATCTGGAGGAAATATACAAGGCAATTTTATTATAAGTAGGGGTGGACCTACAGGGAGATAAGTTGCTGTGCCTCATTTGAACTGATGAATGTCAATACCAGTAGACTGTGATGTTATGTACATATAATATAATATCTAGAGCAGCCACTAAATAAGCTATCAAAGAGACATAGTCGAAAACATGACAGGCAAGTCAAAATGCAATTCTAAAAAAACAAATATTCAGATAACCCCCAGGAAGGCAAATAAAACAGAGAAATAAATAAAAAGAGAGAACAGAAAAGAAGAAACAATTTGGTATAAAGATTATGATACCCAAAATGGCACTAAATGATCTAAATATAGAGGTTAAGCAAGGAAAATCATCAGAGTGGATTTTAAAACATGCCTCAACTATATGCTGTTACTTCAAATACAATCATATAGGTAGGTTGAAAGTCAAAAAAGATGGGAGAGGATATGTCAGGCAAACTTTAATCAAAGCAAAGCAGGTGGCTATATTAAAATCTGATAAAGTAAACTTAAGCAAAGAAAATTACCAGAGGCAGTGAAGAACATTACACAATGATTTTTAAAGTGTCAATTCACAAGAAAGGGTATATGTGAAGCAAATTACTGATAAAACTTGAAAAGAGAGCTAGACAAATCCAACAATTGTAGTTGGAGACATCAGCACCACCCCCCTCAACAATTAATAGAACAAGTGGACAGAATATCAAAAATATAGACAAACCCAACAACACTATTAACCGAGGAAATCTAACCAACATTTACAGAACACTACACCCAGCAACGGCAGAATGCATATTCAAGCACTCACAGAACAAATACTAAGAGAGACCAAGTCCTGGGTCATTAGCAAATGTAAAGGACTGAGGAGCTCACAAATCTCCTGGAGGGAGGCTCAGAGAATCAGACATAGAAGCTCTGCCACCAAGAACAACAAGAACATCACTCCAGGCCCTCCCTGGCCTGCCTCTGCAGAGATACCTCCACCGCCACCACTTGACTGGGCCACACACCAGGCCACAGGTGACTCTGCCAGGACCCCAACCACTGCTGCCCCTGAAAATAGATCCCTGGCACTGCCATCTTCCTCATATGATCCCCTTCAAGATCAACGTCTACTGTGGGGGTGTCTTACGGAAGGTGCCTAAGTCATGACAACCCACCCAGTTGCAAAGGGGGAGCAGGGGCAGATTAAGAAAACAGGCATCTAGCCCTGCACTGGGGAATTGAGACTCAGAATGAAGAGCCAGGCTAAGAAAGGAAAGCCAAAAAAGCTTGATGCCAAACAAGGGATACGTCCCCCACAGAATGGATGGCACTCAGAGGCCTCTCCTAGCAGCTGCACCCCACCCTCTGCTTCTGGCCCAGAGTCTGGGCTCCTAGTGATGGGAAGGCCTGGGCTCTCCTGGAGAACTTAGCTGCTTTTCCAGCCTCCCTCATACACACCCCTAGATCCGGACTTCATTTCTCATACATGAGAACTCTTGGGTGGAATAAGTCACCAGGTAAAATGAACTCATTGCAAGCTTCACATTATCTCACTCTCCAATCTTGCTTGAGTGAATTCTTATCTTCAGATCGAGGTTGTTTTTCACTAGAAATGAATCAAATTCAGGCACAGGACCAGCTATCTGTCAGGAGGAGCAGGTAAGGGCGGAACACGTGCGTATACACACACATTCACTCATGACAGAGCTGTTCCTGTCAAGCTTCAAGAGACAAGTGACTCACTGACACTGCTTACACTCTGCCCCAGACATGCTGCACCAGACCCCCCGGTCTCAGATTGAAGAGATCACAGGCGCACAATGGACACAGAGAAAACAGCAATTAGCCTCACTCCCCTTTGTCACCCAAATCGTCCAAGTTCTCACCCATCCTGAAGTTTTCAGGCTTCAGGACGAACAAAGGAAAAGGTGTGGAAGGAGAGAAATGGGAGGTTACATGGACAGTGTCTAAGAATTTCAGTGTCAGGGTGACCTGGGCTCAAATCCTAGCTTGGCCACTTCTGACTGTGTGCCTTTGAGCAGATTAATCTCTGCACACTCAGATTGTTCAACCGTAAAAACAGGATAATCACGCCTTCCTCTCAAAGTTGTTAAGAGGATTAAAATGAGATGCTTTTTGTAAAGTGTTTGGCACACAGTATGTGCTCAATAAATCACAGCTGCTCATATTATTATTAAGGCAGAGTTTTTGTTGTAGTCGTTTTTTAAGCAGAGACTACTGAACACAGAAAGAATGCTACTATATTTGCACTTTTGTAAAAGTGGACGGACCTAGAGGTTATCATACTAAGTGAAGTAAGCCAAACAGAGAAAAACAAACATATGATATATGATATATGGACTCTAAAAAATGATACAGATGAACTTATCCGCAGAACAGGAATAGACTCACAGACATAGAAAACACACTTAAGGCTGCCAACAAGGATGGCAGGAGGTGGGGGGGGGGGGCACAAATTAGGAGCTTAGACCTAACTTATATGCCCTATGTAGTATAAGATAGGCAAACAAGGGCTTAACTGGATAGCACAGGGAACTAGTCTCATTATTTTGTAATAACCTATAAGGGTAATGAATCTTCAAAAAAAACACAGATATGTGTGTATGCATAACTGAATTACTTTAATATACAACTGAAGCTAACACAAAATTGGAAATCAACTATACTTCAATAAATTTTTTTTTAAATTAAAAAAAAGTTTTTACGTGAAAGGATTGAATTAAAAAAAAATCCAGAGTATCCCGTCCCTGAAATAGAAACCCCAGGTGCGTAGTTATACTAGGACACAGCATGGAGCCCTGTGCCAGAATGCTGACCCCCTGTGGCCAATCTCTCCAAAGGCAGAGTGGGCTGGTGGTCTTGGCTGGCCGGAGACACCCAAGGGTTCACCAGCCACCTAAGACAGGATTTAGACCTGGATCCAAGGTCTGGGGACACAGGGGTGACCTGCAGAGAAGGGTGTCGCCTGAAACAAGGCAAGAAAGAACAGGAGACCCACTTCCTGTAAACAGAGCTCCCCCTTCATTGAAGGAGGGCAGGACAGGGCTTGGTCGACCTGAGAGCCCAACTGAGTAAGCGAGTCAGGGCCAAGTTAAATAAACATCAAGTCCAAGGAAGGCTACATGCAGCAAAAAGTAAGAGCTGTTTCAAATTCGCTCTGAAACTCCACCCACCAGGAATGATTGTTTCCTCAAAATGAAGTAAAGAGAAAGCATTTCCCAGAGAACCTCCCCCCATTGGAACACTTCTAAAGGCAGCTGCCAATCAGAAGTCAGGTCATAAGGCACAAAGACCATAGCATCTGCTTCCAGAAAGTTCTGCCAAGTGGTATCTGGGCCTAAGTGCGCGGTTGAAATCCCAGCTCCACAGTGACTAGCTGTGTGACCCTAGGCAAGTTGCTGAACTGATCTGAGCCAGTTTTCCATCTGCAAAAACAGGGAGCGTAACAAGTCAACCATATAGGAGTGTTGTGAGGATCAAATGAGATAAGGTCTGGTGAGTTCTTACAACAGTGTCCGGAACTTATTAAACCCTTGGAACATAATGTTAGTTGTAATTATTGTTAATATTGTGTCAGTGCCGCTCTCCTCCCAACACGGTGCCTAGGAAACTGCCCTTTCTGATTATTGCAGGACCTAGGAAATAAGGACGAAATCCACAAGGAAGTGAAAGAATGAACTGAAAACACACGGATGACCTCATTTCTCAGAGTCACCAGGACACATTCGGGAAGGTTCAAGCAAAAGCAAAACAGTAGTTGCCTCTGAAGCTGGGCTTCCCTGGTGGCTCAGCTGGTAAAGAATCTGCCTGAAACACAAGAGACACAGGTTCGATCCCTGAGTTGGGAAGATCCCCTGGAGAAGGAAATGGCGACCCACTCCAGTATTAGTGCCTGGAGAATTCCATAGACAGAAGAGCCTGGTGGTCTACAGTCTATGGAGTCACAAAGAGTTGGACATGACTGAGCCGACTAACACTTCCACACTCGAGCCCGACAGACCTTGGTTCACAGTTCAGCTTCAACACTTAACTCCGTGACACTGGGAATGTTGCTTAACTTCTCTGAGCTTCTGAATCCTTGCTTCCAAAATAGGTATGAAAATCCGTAAGACCTCCCTTGCAAATTATTCCTGGGAACTAAATAATGCACAAATGTACCTAAAGAGGGTTTGCACAGTGCCTAACACATAGCTGGTACCAGCAAAAATTGGTTCCTTTTCCCTTGTTCCCTGTAGAAAACTACAGCTTCTGGCTTAAATGGCATGCCTATGAATTCAACCCCCAAAGTAATTTTTCTAAAAAAACCTTCCCTATTCTGCAGGTCATCTTTTCCCTCCTCTCATCTGAATTACTAAGCAACATCTGGGAAAACAGCTAACCCACTATTGATGGCTTACCGTCTAGCTTCTTTGATAGCTGTGTGACACGGGACACGTTTTTTCATTTCTCTGATTGTATCCTGATTGTAAACTAGAGATACAAATCTACAACAGCTAGTTTGCTGATTTAATTCTATTTAGGTTCAATTACATATCATGTATAAAAGGGCCTTAACTTTTGCACAGAGAGGTGAAGTCCAGCACTTGGCACATCCGTGCAGGTCCCCCCACATTTTACATCCGTTATGTCATTTCATCCTCAAAATAATCCTATATCCCTAGTATTTCAGCCTGAAACTAAAGCTCAGAGAGGTTATGCCACTAACCCAAAGTCACACAGCTAACTACCTTTAAATGGTGGTCTTCAGACTCAGGCTTTTAGTCAGCCACACTGAGGGAAGGGGTTGGCTGCCCCCTGTGGAGAGCAACTCCAGGAGACGCCAACATAGGCTGGGAAGCTTGGTCACAGCTCTCTCCCTGCCATTGAGAGGGCGGTCCCTTGGTCTCAGGGAGCCCCACACAAGGAGGGGTCCCTGTTTCTCCAGCAGTCAGTGAACATGGCTCATGTTCAGAAGCCAGGTGCCTGCCAGTTTCACAAGGAGATTGCTGGCAGGCCCCGCAGTCTCTGTTACTAGAGACTGAATTGCCAGTGAAAGAAGCCCATTGTGTGTCCTGTGAATGAAGAATACCCCATTTAGAGAAAGAATTCAACTGGTTTTTCACAGAGAAAGAAGACAGACAGGCCTGGTGAACAGAGAGAACAATGTCCATCATTCACCAGATTTTTACTTAACATCAAAGCTGGGTGACCAACCAGGTGAAAGGCCACCCAGGGCCACACAGCATGGAGCCCACTGAGGCCACCTTGGTGTATGAGCAGAAAGATCAGTGGTTGAGAAGAACGAACACAGAGTCCCAGGCTCGGCTCCCTCACCGTGCACCCTGGCCAACTTAAATCCTGGCCCTTTCTAGATGATTCATGGGGAGAGTGCCCTGGATGGTCTATATGTAGCTGGTTCTCAAATGTGACCACACGTTGAAATCACCTGGAGAGGTTTTAAAACTGCTGATACTTGGTCCTGCTGCCAAGAGATTCTGATTGTATTGCTATGGGGCATTGCCCAGGTACTGGGAATTTTTCAAAGCTCCCCAGGGTGGTTTTAAAGTACAGCCAAAATTGAGAACCAGTGAGCCCCAGGGGCAGAAACTGTTTTGTCCACAGCTGTGTCTGGAGCTGAGCACAGGGCCTGCTGTACACTTGGCGCCCAATAAATATCTGTGGGATGAATGAGTGCATGGACTGCTCTAAGACATTTGAAAGAAGCCATCCAGTCCCAGCTTCAGTGATGGTCGCTCTGTGTTTATCACTCTATCATCTACTGGGATTTGGCACAAGTTTTCTTTAACAAAAAAAGAAAAAGTTTGTCTGCTGAAAAAAAAAAGAAAAAGCCCACTGGACCATAAAATCACTGAGATTCTTTCCAATGCCAAAGCACACCGATTCCAAGACCATAAATCCCTTCTTGCCCTTTGAGAGCAGTCATGTTTTTCAGATAAATTATCAGGGCGAGCAAGTCCTGGGCTGGGTCCCTCTGAAGGCTGGCTGGTCTGCTGAAGCCGAAGACTTTTGTCTCCCATGCTGACCCCTTTCCTCAGTGGGCCCCCCGGGGGTCCGTGTGCCCCAGCATTCCATTCTTATTCTTCCCTCACTTTAAGTTCCTTCTCTGAGTGAACTCAGCCACTCCCAAAGCTTTAACTCTCATTTATAAATTGGTGACTCCAAATCAGTACCTCGAGCCCTGCCCTGTCATTCTGAGCTCCAGACTCGGCCATCCAAGTGGCTACTGAGCATCACCACCTCGATTCCCTTAGGCACTTCAATTTCAAGCTGTCCCAGAAGTGAACTCATTACCTTCCCCACCCAAACCTGCTCCTCCTCCTGCCTCCCCTATCTTGATGAACAGCATCACCTCCACCCAGTTACCCAAACCAGGAAACTGGAATCATCTCCGACCTCTCCCTCTCTCTTGCCAGGATCACGCCCCACTCCGGGAATTTTATCTCTAAAACAGCCATTGACTTTACCTTTCTATTAGAAAGGTGAATTAGAAATCCTTCTAATTTCTCTATCTTCCACAGCTCTTCCAGAGTATCTTTCTAAAATCCAGATCCAAAGATGTCACTAAGAATAAAGGTCTGGTTAGCAAGGAGGACAAGCTAGGAAGTCTACACCACGCAGACAGCCGCATTCCAGGTTTTCCCGTCATCTCCCTCTCACCCATACATCCTGACCACGCTGGCTGACCTGAGACACTAATTAATAATAACACATTTGCTGGGACTTCCCTGGTGGTCCAGTGGTTAAGACTTCACGCTTCCAAAGCCAGCGATGCAAGCTCAGTCCCTGGTCAGGGGGGCTAAGATCCCACCTGCTGCACAGCATAGTGAAAAAGAAAGAAAGAAAGAATAATAACTCATTTGCTGCTTATGCTGCCTCTCCTTTATGTTAGGTCCAGACCAGGGGCCTGAATGTATAATATCTCTCCCTCCTTGCCTTACTCTCCCCACTGAAATGCCCTGGCCCTCTCAAACACCAACTTATTCTTCAAGGCTTAGCTATAACTGGCTTTCCAAGCTTTGCCTCAGCCCTCATAAGGCATGCCTGATCAAGGGGCTTCCTCTATAGAAGACAGCAAATACTTGGATAGATATGCTAAGCAGTTTTCTAAGCACCTTACATGTTTTACACTAATTTCATTCTCACAACGGCCACTGACACACGACTACAATTATATCCATTTTGCCAATGAGTAAACTGAGGTAGAGAGAGATGAAGTCCAGGAGCTGGGACTTGAACTCCCTCGGATGAGGCTCTCAGTCACTGCCTCCTAAGAATCTATATCCGGAAACCCATTTTACTTGCCATAAGAAAACCCTCACATTTTTCAGAGGGCTCTTTTCTTCAAACAAAAGTCCACCCTGACAGCTAACCTGTTGCGTAGAAAATAGGGGCTAAGGGTGGTCAGTGAAGGTAATGTAGCTCTAACCTCCCTATCCTAGCATCAATATTTGAGAGAACACTGAAGAACCCCCAGAGCTCCAAAGAGAAGCATCTGAAACACAGTATCCTAAGATAGCTTTTATTTACCATTCTGTGGTTTATTGGCAAGATGCCCTCCATATCCAAAAGTAGTTAGGAGATTGAGGGACTGTCTCCAGATGAGCAGTGAAGTTTCTGTGATAAAACATTTAAGGAGCAGCTTAATGAACAGTCCCAGACCATTTCCAGGTGGCTAAAGCTTATACGATTAAAAACCCAATCAATAGATTCCAACTTTGTATTTTGAGGTAGAGTATGCAAAGCATAATGTAACTTTTTTATAAGTTATATATAACATACCTTTCAGTAACTTAGGGCATTCCTTTTGAATGTTGGACAGTGTAAATATCCCGTGTGACATGCTCTGTGTCTAACTGCTTTCCCACATTCCAAACAAGGGCATCTATGAGCTCCAGGTTGTGTTTTATACTTTTTCTGTTCCTATCACCATCAGAGGGTCAAGTGTCATTTCTCCTTTCACATGTTTATCTCCAACAGCTTCTTCCTCACCCCTCCTAATGTGTTCTAACAGCTATGGATTTTCTGAAACTCAAACTTGTTATAATCATGCCCAAAGTAGGAACCTATATCCAGAAAGAAATAAGAACAGAGAAGTTTTCCTTGTAGTAAAACGGTCTTTAGTACAGTAAATTTGCTACTTTTCTAGTGAGTTTTTGTGAGATCTTTTCTCATCCTCTTCATTCATTTAACATATACTAAGCCTGTGTTAGGTACTGGAAAACTGCGCTGGATGCTGAGGACAAAAAATGGATGAAGCACCGTCCCTGGCATCAAGGACTTGCCCGTTTAGAAAGAGAGACAAGTAAATAGAAATAATGATATGGGCATGGTATAAGCCCTGGGGCAATGATGTCTACAAAGCTTAAAAGCACTTCACTCTGCCTTGGGGAGTGGCAGCAGTCAGGGAAGTCTTTCCAGAGGAGGTGGCATGTGAACCAATTCCTGAAACGTTTATTATTAAGAGGTCAACCAGCAGCAACGACAAAGAAAATAGATTGAGGAGAGAGCATGGTAAACAAATGCAAAGACAAGGAAAGATGAGAAAACCCAGAGAGTCTTGGAGCTCCAAAGAGTTCAGTCAGGCTGAAGCATGCATATGTTTGTAGGAAGCAATGAAAATAGCAGCTGAATAGGGGAAAAAACTTGGCGAGTAAATTGCTCATATATTTTAAATGCTTGAAGGAAAGATAATGCGAACTTCTCAAGGCAGATTAACAATTGACTTTATCACACCCATATGTATTCAATGAGCCAAGTCAATTTGCTGCAGGGGAAAAAAGAAATACTAACACTGGGCAACTCCCACTGGCCGGACACTGCTGTGGTGTTTCACACGTTTAATTTCATCGAATTATCCCAACAATCCTATGAGGTGGGAACAAATATTACATATACACATGAAGAAACAAGTCAAGATGTTCAGTAAATTCCCAAGGACCCAGCATAAGAAAGCAGTCTACTGCACCCATGGAAGTGTTAGCATTCTGGTTTCCTTGGAGTTGAAGCAGGTGAGCTGAGGGGGAAGCAAGGCTGAGAGTCTTAAGTAGGGAAGCAGATGGGAGGAGAGAGAAAGATGAGGGAGTGAGAGTCGGGGAGGAGGGCAGGGGTGGACCTGGAGGAGGAAGGGCCTTTTGGCTGTAGTTCCATGTGGGAGACCCTCTGAGCTAAGGTCCAGGGCTGGTGGCCCAAGCACGGCAGAGTAGATGAATCCCAGGATTCCTGTGGGTGGGGTCCAGTTACACAGGTGAGGGAAGAGGTGACCAGCAGCCCAGCAGTGGGCTGGAACAAACCTTCCACCCATGCCTGGAGATGTCAGAGCAGATGGGACTCAAGGATTCTGGGCTGGGAGGAGAGCAGCCAAGGCAGAGCCCTCATTTGATAGTTGATGAAACCGAGGGAGGCTAAGTGACATGTCCACAGATACCCAATGCTCGTGTACGTGCCTTTTCTTTCTTTGCTTCCCATCTGGTAAGGAAAGAGACGGGACTAAAATCCGAGTCTCCTGATCTCCTGGAATCCAAACAGCCATTCACCATCCCTTCCTTCCCACCAGGTCATTTGCTAAGCCAACATCTGGAAACTAGAAATCAAGTGGGCTCACCTGAAGAAAAGGCTAGAGTTCAACAGGAAGAGCAAAGGGGGCTTAGAAGACATTGTTAGCGTAGTAAACCTTGGCCAGCTTCCTGAGAAATAGGCGTCAGTCTCAGTTACGCCCATGCCATGCGAGGTGAATCCCAGTGTTCTTTCTCATTCTTTTCTTGAACAATATATACGTTCCCTGAGCAAAGGGAAGGGAGACTTTGGGGGGAAAAAAAGTAAATGGTGAAAGGCTGGAAGTCAGAGAAGAACCTTTTGTAAAGAAATTTCACAATATTTGGTCAATGAATGAATAGCTACCAGGGAATCCTGAAAATGTTCTTTATACTGCACTCTACACAATAGCCACTCTGATGCTTTTCTAACGTGTATTCTAGTATTGCCTCGCTAGCTGTTAAAATTTGTTTGACAAAGAGACACTGTCCTCGACTGTTCCTGCTTCCCTGACTCATAATCCTGGCAGCCCCTGGACTGCCCCATGAACCAGCAACTAAAGGGTGCTATCCTAGCAAGGGGGCCACCAGACTCTTCAGGGTAAGTTCTGACAGGTCAGAACTTGTGTGAGTACTCTTTGTTAAATAATATCCCCCTCACTTATAAAAAGAAAAAAAAAAACAAAACAACTCTGCACTTCAGCTTGACTAAGTTACGCAAAATGAATGCTATACTATGCAGTCTTTCCATCAACTGGGTGCATATAACTCTTGAGAATCCAGTAAGGGTCAAACCCTGTCATAGGCACCAGAAAACAATAGAGACTAAAACCTACTATGGGTTTGTTTGGTTTCATGGAGCTTTTAGCCTAGTAGGGAACGTTCTATGCTCAATTTCACTCCATCATCAAATAAGATGACCTACATGCTCCCTGATCCTGTGGTTCACAACAGAAGATGGTGCAGCATGCCTAGGAGGTTTTGGAAACTGGGATAGGTATTTTCCATAGTTGCAATAACTGGAATTTGTGACTGGCTTTTACTGGGAATGCAATGGACAACCCTGCAAAAAAGAATGGCTTTTCTATGCCTGCAAAGCCCTGAGATTTGAAAGAGAAAAAATTATATGCAATCAACCTTGAACCAGTTTTCAGACAGAATCGTCTGCATGGTGAACCCCAGCCTACTAGAGTTTTACACGATGCTTATCACTGGGGCCAAAAAGAATTTCAGGAGCAAAGTTCTGGTTACAGAATCCTGCTCTATGGTGGGCAAAGTGTGGCATATAGCCAGCCAGGGACCCTTCACCCAGAGCCAGCCACCGAGCTCTGTATTCTGCACACAGTACCTGAAGGAGCACAAGAGAAGAAAGGTGTTTATTGAAAACTATGTTACCACTTGCGTAAGACTGTTTTAAATACTGAACTTCAGCCCAGAACATAAAGAGTTAAGTCCCTTGCTTGCTCCTTTTAAAAAAGGTGGGGGAGGAGAGGGCAGTGTAGCCCCCTAATCCTTGTGGTTTCATTCCTTACCAGCCAGAAAGCATTGTCTGAACCCACACATTTCTCTCTAAAGCTTTCTTTACAGCCCCTCTGTTGCAGAAACAGAGGTATTATTTTCACCCTTGGCATTCCCTTAAAGTAAAGCAAAGTTCTCTTGTCCTCCACCACAGGGCTGGGAGCTGACAGAAAAAAAAAAAAAAAGATAGTGAAGAAATCAATAGTCTAGAAGACTAGTCAATCATTCAGCCAAAACTGCAAAGTATGTTCCTGACCTTACTCCTGATTCCTGCAACGCAACTGTGGGGGCTGTACCTTAAAGAGAGCAGACACATAAGAGATGGATGAGAAATACCTGCTGGGTGAATGAATAAAATGACCAAAATAAAGTACAATGGGTCACAGTAAGACCCTGACACTGCTTTAGGTCACCAAGAAGTCAATTCCATGTGAGGTTCAGAGGCTAGAATCTAAAACTCTGGCCTGTCTCCTATTAGATATCCAACAGAACTTTGTTGAATAATAATAGTAATAACAGCTAACATGTGGCAGGTACTGTACTAAACGCTGTACCTGGCTCATTTTATTTAATCTTCACATAAATGCTGACTAGTAGGACTAGTCGTTATTGCCCAAATAAGGAGAGTCAGGTCATGAGAAGTTCAGCTACTTTCCCAAGATCACGCAGCTAGAAAGGAAAACAGCAGGTTACCAGTCTTGGCCTCTTGTCTCCTGAGTTTATCCCCTCGGCTCTCCAGAGGGGAGAAGGTGAGTCACTAACTTCCGATTTGTTGGAGCCCATAGGATTTTTGTTTTACATTTTTTTCTTCTTTTAATTAATTAATTCATTTTAATTGGAGGAAATTGCAATGCTGTGACGGTTTCTGCAATACATATGAATCGGCCATAGGTATACATGTGCCCCTTTCTTCCTGAACCTGCCTCCCTCTTCCCTCCCCACCAGATCCCTCCAGGTTGTCACAGAGCACCAGCTTTGGGTGCCCTGCTTCATACATCAGACTCACACTGGATTCTAATATGTCCCACTGAGCAGTCTTGAGAAGCTGTCTTCGAGAAATAGGGGTTGAAGAAGCTGCTTCTGAAACCTGGAGCATCCCCACCAAATACTTAAGGAGCCCTGTGCCAGGCTGTGTGCTGAAAACTCATGAAATTAAATGTGTATAAAGAGTGTTCCAAAAGTTTTAAACCTGTAGAAATCACACCAGCCTGAGTGTGGAAGCAGGGTCAGAGATGGATTCACTGATGAGGTAGCGTTTGACAGCCTTGGAAGGAGATGGGGGTTTGGACGATGACGAGAGGTATGGAGGGAAGACCACAATATCACTTCCTACTAAAAGAAAGAAGAGTTATCTGTCTTGAAGTAAGAATTTGATCCTTCTGGCAACTCATTCCTGCTATTCAGACCCAGGGGCCAGGTCTAAACATACTAAAAGTAATCAACACAGCCCAGAACAAGATTTTGGGAGGAACCCTTTAAGAAGGCACTCGCAGGGTGATAGGAAAAAGCCTGGGGCTGGTCATCATGATGAGAAGAGTTTCGCTCATGCCAAGAACCCAAGGGGCAAGAGTGAGGGTGCACAGGTGCTCGGATCAAAAGAGGCTACTCTTCTGCCCCTTTGAATTTAGAGGATTATACAATAGAAGCGTATACATCTCTCCAGAGGGTCAGCTTTCACAGGATCCTTTAATCGTTCCAAATTGGCACTGAGTCCCATCTTAGTTATTCATGTGTGTTCTAGAGTTTCTCACATAACAACTCCCCTGAAGTTCCCAGGCAAAACTGGGGCTCTGTTCAAGATGAGTCACTCAGGAGCTCTAAGGGGTTTCCCTGAAGGGCAGGACTGAGTCCTGCCCTCAACAAGGGATGCTGAGAACAACTAGCTATAGGGTGTTTATCCTTGAGTCAGGGGTCATGAAGGGAAGGGGGCATAAATAACCGATGAAGGTGCCTAGATCATCAAAGCATTGGCATTTTGGATGTACTCCATTAATTCTAATGTATGGATAAGATCCACCCTCCCCCACCTCCCGCCAAGGATATTCTTAGGGAAGTAGGATAACCAATATCCTTGGTTTTTGATAGTAACAATGAATTTTCAAAGATAGGTCTGTAAACTCTGTGCTGTCATGCATATTGTCTAATATCAGTCTCTGATACAGACAACAGAAACCCAAAATGAACTAGCTTTTAAATAAAAGAAATTATTGGCTTGTCTAACTGAAATCTCTAAAGGGAGTTCAGGCATGGCTGGATCCAGAGGCTCAAACAGTCACCGGGATTTGATTTCTCTCTGGGCCAGCTCTGCTTTCTTGTGTGAGGGTTTCACTCTTGAGCAGTCTCCTATCACATGATGGACCCTTAGCAGCTCCAGGTTTACACCTTTCTTGCTTCAAATCTAGGAGAAAGAAATCATTTTCAATATCTTCAAGAAAGATCCTGATGTTAAGTCTCTTCTCAGGCTATTGGCCAAGTTCCAAAAACAAATATTTTTTTTTAATTGCTTCCACTATAGTAATGGTCCTACCTAGACTCAACAGGAGAGAAATAGAGCTCACGTCTCTATAGGAGAATGTCAGTGTTGTATCATAAAAAGAGAATGTGCACTGAGATTTCATGTTGAGCCATCTGAAAAAAAATACAGTCTGCAGGGCAGGGAACTAGCATGCACATCAAAATTTGAGAAGCCCAGCACAACACCAGTGTTAGGCTCACTACTTATTTGATACTTAACTTATTTGTTTTCCAAAGTTCCAAGTGTATATCTCAATCAAAGAAATAATATGTCATTTTATCATATAAATGATAAGAAATATAGAATATTTTCTAAGTAATGTCCTATTTTCACTCATCTGGTCAACCAGTGAATAGACAGAGTCTCTATTATGGTCAAGGCATGGTCACAGATGCTAGGAATAGAGTGATAAACAGGATAAGACTGACCCCGATTTTGTAAGGCATCCTCCACTCTTTAAGGTGTCAAGGGTCCAGAACCTCTTCATGGGAGTCCCAAAGGGTCCTAGGGGTCTCCCAGATCAGCCCCCTGGAATTCTCCAATAAATTTGAGAAGGGTTCTGCCTTCCTAAAACCGTTGAAATTCTTCGCTAGACTAGCCTTATTCCCCAAAGAGGATTTTGGTCAAAAAAGGACCCAAATCATCACAGTGTAGACATCTGAGAGAAAGTGGCTGGCAGAAGCCAATCCTGATGCAAGGTTACCCTGGACCCTTTCCTGTCCTCTGAGAGGAACAGACACCACCTCCCCAGGACCACCGCATCTCCACCCTCCTAAGTATTCTCTGCCCTTGGGCAAAGGCAGGCTCCTGAAAATAACAACTAGGTCAGGATGCATATAATCCACCCCAATGCAAAATCTGTAAGCAACAAGATGTATCAGTTTTCATAACTTAAAAGTCCAAAGGCACCTGGGTTATTCAGGAATGCTAGATCCTGGAGTTCAAACACTGTCTCTCTACCTTCAGATCGCTCTCTCTTTCTCTCCATCCATCCAACCATCCAGCTCCATCACTTTCCAACTCTCGGGTTTATTCCTGTTCACACCTTAGCCTTCTTCCCCATCCCAAATGTGGCTTCTTCCATGTAGTCAGGAAAAGTGGCCCCAAGAAGCACGAAGTGTATTGTCTTTACTGTTCCTCATCCCAGAGGAACAGAGACCCTCCCTTTCTCAGGATCCATACCTATGCCTAATGAGAACTCCCATTGGCCCTGATTGGGGCATATGCCCGCCACACACACCCCCAACTCCTGCAGCCTGGGGAAGGGCAGAGCCGTGACTGGAGCAAGGGAGGGGTGACTTTACCAAAGGAAAACAGAGTAGGTGAAGAAGGAAGAGAAAAGAAATGCTGGCCAGGCAAAAATAACGAGAATCCCCACATTACCCAACAACCACTTGCACCTGGGCCAAAGGCAAGACTGTAAGGGCTGAGTGTATGTCCTTCTGGGACCAAGATTTCATTGCAAATGGCAGTTTCATGGACCCCTCCTCCCATACCTTTTCCCAATGTGCATATCCTATCCAGCTTGCCTGCCTTAATCAAAATGTCCCCACCTCTGCAAGGCCTCATGTCATTTCACCAGATCAAGAGCGATCACCCCACCCACAGTTATCAAGCACTTCAGTTCAGTTCAGTTCAGTTCAGTCACTCAGTCATGTCCAACTCTTTGCAACCCCATGGAGTGCAGCACGCCAGGCTTCCCTGTCCATCACCAGCTCCCAGAGCTTGTTCAAACTCATGTCCATCAAGTCAGTGATGCCATCCAATTATCTCATCCTCTGTCATCCCCTTCTCCTCCTGCCTTCAATCTTTTCCAACATCAGGATCTTTTCTAAAGAGTCAGTTCTTCACATCAGGTGGCCCAAGTATTGGAGTTCAAGCTTCAACACCAGTCCTTCCAATGAATATTCAGTACTAACTTCCTTTAGGATTAACTGGTTGGATCTCCTTGCAGTCCAAGGGACTCTCAAGAGTCTTATCCCAGACCACAGGCTTCTCCAGCACCACACTATATACCAAGTACTATGCTGATCACTTTGCTTATTTTTCTCCCCTAATCCTCACATCTCCATGAGACAAACACTATTATTGCCCCTATATTAGTTTGCGGAGAAGGCAACGGCAACCCACTCCAGTACTCTTGCCTGGAAAATCCCATGGACAGAGGAGCCTGGTAGGCTGCAGTCCATGGGGTTGCTAGGAGTCAGACATGACTGAGCGACTTCACTTTCACGTTTCACTTTCATGCATTGGAGAAGAAAATGGCAACCCACTCCAGTGTTCTTGCCTGGAGAATCCCAGGGACGGGGGAGCCTGGTGGGCTGCTGTCTCTGGGGTCGCACAGAGTCGGACACAACTGAAGCGACTTAGCAGCAGCAGCAGCAGCAGCAGGGCTGCCACAACAAAGTACCCCAAACTGTGTGGCTTAAACAACAGAAATGTATTATCTCACAGTTCTGGAGACTAGAGGTCTAAAATCAAGATGTTAAGTTGGTTTCTTCCGAGTGCTACGAGGAAGAATCTGACCCATGTCTCTCCCCTAGGCTCTGGTAGCCCCAGTATTCCTTGGCATGTAGATAGCACTCTCCTTGTGTCTCCACATCACCTTCCCCCTGACATGTCTGTCTTTGTGCCCCAGTTTCTCTTTTATATAAGAATATCAGTCATACTGGCTTAGGACTCACTATTATAACCTTATCTTAACTTGATCATCAGCAAAGGTTTTTTTGTTTTTTTTTTCAAATAAGGTCACATTCACAGGTACTGGGGGCTAGGACATCAACATCCTTGTGGACATAATTCAACCCATAAAATAGCCCCCCTTTTATTACATGAGGAAACTGAGTCTCAGAGGATTATGAGCCAGTTATATACCTGTGAAGGCAGCCCCTATGCAAAGGTTTGGGATCTGCACAACTCCACTCTGTCTCTTTTCTCATCCTTCTCCAAAAATCTCTTCCCTCTTCAACACTGTTTACCTTGTAACCACTATTCCCTGGATTTGTGTGTAATTTTGCACCACCCTTCCAGACTCTAAGCTCCTTAACAATAGGAGTTTATCATATTTATTTCTGTTTGCCCAGCCAACCTACCAAGACTTAATCCTTATCACTCAGATAAATAGAGATGGACATCAAGGTGATGATCTAAACTGAACACTGTCCTTCATAGATCATGTCATTGATGAACCAGATAAGTCTTGACAAGTTCATTTTTTAAAGCTTTTTCATTGGTCTGTCTGACTTCATTCTTCCAGCAAATTTTTAATAAGCCCCTCCTATGAGTCAGGCACAGTGCTAGGCACTGAGGAAACAGATAAATCAGACTAAGTCCACACCCTCTGAGAGTTTAAAACCTGGTAGACAAGACAGATAAGTCAATAAATCATTGTAATACAACGTCTTGAAATACAAGCTGTCTTGATGTCAGGAGTTCTTAGAAAAGCAATGAAGGCAGGCAGGCTTGGACTTGTACAACTTCTAAGAAGTTGGAAAAGAGACCCTACAAATCAGAGACCATCTTAAAACATTGAATTTTAGTATAAGAGAAAACCAAGAAATAATCTCCACCCTCCTGTTGCTGCAGACGACCACACTGAACAAACAGTGTGTAAGAAACTGCCCAGAAGCTAGCTTTAGTCTAAGCCAGTAAACCAGAGAAAAACCTCACATGGGTTCCAAATCTGGGCAGACCTGGGTTTAAATCCAGGCTCTGCTACATCTGTTGTTGTTCAGTCACTAAGTTGTGTCCGACTCTTCGACTCCATGGACTCATGTCCACTGAGTCCGTGATGCTATCTCACCATCTCATCCTCTGCCACCCTCTTCTCCTTTTGCCTTCAATCTTCAGCATCAGGGCCTGCTCTTTTTAAATATACATAACATAAAATTTCCCATTTTGACCATTTTAGGGGTACAGCTCACTGGCATTGAGCCTGCTCACATTGTTGTGCAGCTATTATCACTATCCATCTCCAGAACTTTTTCATCTTCCCAATCTGAAACTCAGCACCCATAAAATAAGAATTCCTCCTTCACACCTCTCTTTACCACCCCTGGCCACCACGGTTCTACTTTCTGTTTCTATGAATTTGACAATTTTAGACACCTCATATGAGTAGAACCCTACTGTATTTGTCCTTTTGTGACTAGTTGATTTCACTTAGCATGATATCCTCAAGGTTCATCTTCATGTCTCATGGTCATAGCGTGTGTCTGAATTTCATTCCCTGGCCATTTTTTTTCAAGTTCAAGTCCATCTCTTGTTCCTTCCTTCAATTTCTGTCACCCTCTCCTCAAAATAGAAACATGGAGACACAATAATGTACAAGACAGTGACTACATTAAAATACACACACACACACACACAAGTTTTTCTCCCGATTACAAATGTATTCTTTCTTATGCCGCATTTGGTGATGGCTCCAATTTCTGAAGTCTTCATCATCACCCATTGCCCTTTTGAGGAGGGATGTGTTTCCCGCAGAAAGTGTTTTTGTTCAGCTTTGCATCCCATTGGGTGGGGCAGGGCTGAAGCAACAGGCAGCCTCTAAACGATGTTTACTCCAATCGACACTATTGCATAGCCATAAATCTACATTCACCTCATCACCTGTCTTTCTTTGAATCCAAAGTTGAAAACACTCTCCTGCTCTTCTCAGCTGGGTCACAAATTTTTCCTTAATCCTAGTCATTCAAAAGAAAAGTGTTATGGGTTTTGAAGTCGCTCCTTTGTGCTAATAAGTTTGGCCTGTTCTGCCCCACCACCACCCTCCACCAAATCCCCAGCCCCAACCCCAAGCCCAACCAGTGACCTCTCAGTCACCAGTTCCCAGGCTCAGCTCTGGGAGGCTCACTCAGGTGGTGGAGAGGTGCCCTATCCAAGTTGCTACCATCAAAAAGATCTGCAGCAGCATTTATAGCAGTGGAAAACTAGAAATAACCAAAACCTTGAACACGAGGATATTGGTTAAATAAATTATAGCACACACATTAGACAGAGTAGGATGGAAGTCATTAATATAACGATAAAAGAAAAAAAAAAGATATGCAAAAGCTTTTAAGTTTAATTAGCTCCCATCTGTTTATTTCTGCTTTTGTTTCTTTGGCTTTAGGAGATCTAAAAAAAAATCATTGCTACAATATATATCAAAGAGTGTTCTGCATATCTTCTCTTTTAGGAGTTTTATGGTTTCGGGTCTTATTTTGAGTTTATTTTTATATACAGCATGAGAAGATGTTCTGAGTTCATTCCTTTACATGTAGCTGTGCATTTTTCTAAGAACCACTTGTTGAAAGACTGTATTTTCTCCATTGCATATTCTTTCCTCCTTTGTCATAGACCAACTGACCATAAATGGGTGGGTTTATTTCTGGACTCTCTGTTCCGTTGACTCATGTGTCTGTTTTTGTGCCAGAGCTATGCTGTTTTAATTACTGTACTTTGCCGTATAGTCTGAAGTCAGAAAGTGTGATTCCTCCGGCTTTGTTCCTTTATCTCCAGATTGCTTTGGCAAGCCCAGATCTTTTGTGGTTCCATTTACATTTGGGGACTACTTGTTCTAATTCTGTGAGAACTGTCATGAGCATTTTGATAGGAATTACATTAAATCTGTAGGTTGCTTTAGGTAGTATGGATATTTTAACAGTATTAATTCTTCTAATCCATGAACACAAATATTTTTCCATTTCTTTGGATCATTGTCAATTTCCTTTACCAATGTTTTATACTTTTCAGAGTATAGGTCTTTCATTTCCTTGGTTAAGTTTATTCTTAGGTAGTTTATTCTTTCTAATGTGATTTTAAGTAGAATTGTCTTCCTGCTTTCTCTTTCTGATAATTCATTATTAGCGCATAGAGAAGCAACAGATATTTATATAGTAATCTTATACACTGTTGATGGCAATGTGAATTGGTACAGTCACTATGGAAAACAGTATAGAGGTGTCTCAACAAACAAAAGCTAGAGCTACCATATGAGGCAGCAATCCCACTTCCAGAAATATTTCTGAAGAAAGTGAAAACATTAATTCATAAAGGTATGTTCACTTTAATATTCATAGCAGCATCATTTATAATAGCCAAGATATGGAAGCAACCTAAGTTTTCATCAACAGATGGATGGATAATAAGATGTGATATGTATACACAATGGAATATTAGTCATTAAAAAATGAAATTCTGCCATTTGCAACATTGTGGGTGGACTTAGTATTATGCTTAGCAAAGTAAGTCAGGCCGAGAAAGATGAATACTCTGCTATCATTTATATGTAGAATCTAAACAATAAAATAATTGTATGTAATAAGACAGACTCACACAGAGAACAAACTAGTGGTTATTAGAGGGGAGAGGGATGGCAGAGGGGCAAGTTAGGGATATGGGAGTAAGAGACACAAACTATGTATAAAATAAATAATCAATAAGGATACATTGAACAGTACAGAGATATAGCTTATTAATGGGTTGGCCCAAAAGTTCATTTGGATTTTTCCATCATCTTACAGAAAACCCAAACAAACATTTTGATCTACCCAATATTTTGCAATAACTTTAAATAGAGTATAGCCTATTAAACTAATGCATCACTATGTTGTACACCTGAAACTGACATAAATGATACTTCAACTTAAAAAGAACAATAAAGCATGGAAAGATGTTCAGAATAATCCTCGTGTGTGTGTGTCCCTTAACTACAGAATGATTTAACTATGGAATTACCATAACATTTCCTTTTTATGGATTTGCTTGCACTTTCTGCAAAGCATGCATATTACTTTCTTTATTTAGTCCCTAGACCTGTCATGACAAATGACCACAAGCTTCCTGGCTTACCACGACTGAAATCTATTTTCTCATAGTTCCAGGGGTCAGAAGTCTGAAATCAGCTGTCGGCAGAACCACGTTCCTTCCAAAGTCTCCCTGGAAAGTAGGCTTCTTCCAGCTTCAAGTGGTTGTTGATGTTTCTCAGGTTGAGTTCACCTCTACCCACCCTCTGCCTCTGCCTCCTCGCCTTCACCTCTCCTGTGTGTCTGGCCCTAAAAGCCTTCTCTGTTGTAAGGATACACGTGATCACACTCGGACAATCCAGGATAAACGCTTACTGTCAAGATCCTGAACGGAATCATGTTTTATTCACTCTTAACCATATAACGTAATAGTCACAACTTCTAGGAATTACAATGTGGACGTATTTGGGAGGAGCTACCTTCCAGTCCATTATACGTTATAATCAACAAAAAGAAATCTTATGTTTTCCTTTTAGATACGTGGTGTTGGAGAAGACTCTTGAGAGTCCCTTGGACTGCAAGGAGATCAAACCAGTCAATTAACACAATTTTTTAAATTGCATTAAAATTTTTTTTAAAAAAACTCAAACTAAACACAACAGGGTACAAACAAAGTTCAAGGTATGAGGCAGCATGAAGTGGTGACCAAATGCTTCTCCACACACATCCAGGAAATTACTGCCGCAGCACTGAGAAACTAGTGATGCCAGGTGTGACTTTTAAAAAGAAATTGGTGATCTGGATTTGCCTATACATTTCCTGATTTTCAAATAAGGCAACTAATTCACAGGAAGAAACAAAACACCACCTCAAACACAGGCAACAAAAAATATGTGTTTGTAGGCAAACCAAGCAAAAACATACCTGTAGGCCTCACTGGTCCATGCACTCCATCTTGTGAGGAGAACTCTGTCTTCAGAAGGAAAGGTGGTAGGGTAGATCACTCCCCTATATCTCCTACATCTTTGGGGCTCTCTAGGAATCTCCATCTCTTAAATAGTAGGAAATATTAATAGAAGGGCCATCAAAGTTCCATATAGTGAAACCTATGGTTTTTCCAGTAAACATGTATGGATATGAGAGATGAACCGTTAAACCATAAAGGCGGAGTGCCCAAGAATTGATGCTTTCAAATACTGGTGCTGAAGAAAAGACTCTTGAGAGTCCCTCAGACAGCAAAGAGATCAAACCAGTCAATCCAAAAGGAAATCAATTCTGAATATTCATTGGAAGGACTGATGCTGAAGCTGAAGCTCTTAATACTCTGGCCATCTAATGCGAACAGCCCACTCATTAGAAAAGACCCTGATGCTGGGAAAGATTGAAGGTAGGAGGAGAAAGGGACAACAGAGGATGAGATGGTTGGATGGCATCACTGACTCAGTTGACATGAGTTTCAGCAAGCTCCAGGAGCTGGTGATAAACAGGGAAGTCTGGCATGCTGCAGTCCATGGGGGCAGAAAAAGTCGGACACAACTCAGCGACTAAACTGAACTGAACGCACTCACTACTTTATGCATTGCTCTAGCCCAGAACCCAGTGCCTGATTCATGAGGGACACCAAGTAAATATTGTTGGAGGGATGAATAAACAGCCCAGAGTAGGAACTACATTCAGGATGAGAAATCATAGATGATTTCTTTCCTTTTATTTTTTCCTTTGCTATTTTTTCTTACTATAATTTTCAGATGCCATTAAAAGCTATTTCCTTTTTTCTTTTTTTTTTTCAGCTGCTCAGACGTGTCCGACTCTTTGTGACCCCATGAATCACAACACGCCAGGCCTCTCTGTCTATCACTAACTCCCGGAGTATACACAAACTCATGTCCATCGAGTCGGTGATGCCATCCAGCCGTCTCATCATCTGTCGTCCCCTTCTCCTCCTGCCCCCAATCCTTCCCAGCATCAGAGTCTTTTCCAGTGAGTCAACTCTTCACATGAGGTGGCCAAAGTACTAGAGTTTCAGTTTAGTATCATTCCTTCCAAAGAAATCCCAGGGCTGATCTCCTTTAGGATGGACTGGTTGGATCTCCTTGCAGTCCAAGGGACTCTCAACAGTCTTCTCCAACACCACAGTTCAAAAGCATCAATTCTTCGGCGCTCAGCTTTCACAGTCCAACTCTCACATCCGTACATGACCACAGGAAAAACCATAGCCTTGACTAGATGGACCTTAGTCGGCAAAGTAATGTCTCTGCTTTTGAATATGCTATCTAGGTTGGTCATAGCTTTCCTTGCAAGGAGTAAGCGTCTTTTAATTTCATGGCTGCAGTCACCATCTGCAGTGATTTTGGAGCCCAAAAAATAAAGTCTGACACTGTTTCTACTGTTTCCCCATCTATTTCCCATGAAGTGATGGGACTGGATGCCATGATCTTCGTTTTCTGAATGTTGAGCTTTCAGCCAACTTTTTCGCTCTCCTCTTTCACTTTCATCAAGAGGCTTTTTAGTTCCTCTTCACTTTCTGCCATTACGGTGGTGTCATCTGCATATCTGAGGTTATTGATATTTCTCCTGGCAATCTTGATTCCAGCTTGTGCTTCTTCCAGCCCAGCATTTCTCATAATGTACTCTACATAGAAGTTAAATAAGCAGGGTGACAATATACAGCCTTGACGTATTCCTTTTCCTATTTGGAACCAGTCTGTTGTTCCATGTCCAGTTCTAACTGTTGCTTCCTGACCTGCATACAGATTTCTCAAGAGGGAGGTCAGGTGGTCTGGTATTCCCATCTCTTTCAGAATTTTCCACAGTTTATTGTGACCCACACAGTAAAAGGCTAAGTAAAAGTAGAAATAGATGCTTTTCTGGAACTCTCTTGCTTTTTCCATGATCCAGTGGATGTTGTCAATTTTATCTCTGGTTCCTCTGCCTTTTCTAAAACCAGCTTGAACATCTGGAAGTTCACGGTTCACGTACTGCTGAAGCCTGGCTTGGAGAATTTTGAGCATTACTTTACTAGCGTGTGAGATGAGTGCAATTGTGTGGTAGTTTGAGCATTCTTTGGCATTGCCTTTCTTTGGGAATGGAATGAAAACTGACCTTTTCCAGTCCTGTGGCCACTGCTGAGTTTTCCAAATTTGCTGCCATATTGAGTGCAGCACTTTCACAGCATCATCTTTCAGGATTTGAAATAGCTCCACTGGAATTTCATCACCTCCACTAGCTTTGTTTGTGTGATGCTTTCTAAGATCCACTTGACTTCACATTCCAGGATGTCTGGCTCTAGATGAGTGATCACACCATTGTGATTATCCGGGTTGTGAAAATCTTTTTTGTACAGTTCTGTGTATTCTTGCCACCTCTTCTTAATATCTTCTGCTTCTGTTAGGTCCACACCATTTCTGTCCTTTATCGAGCCCATCTTTGCATGAAATGTTCCCTTGGTGTCTCTAATTTTCTTGAAGAGATCTCTAGTCTTTCCCATTCTGTTCTTTTCCTCTATTTCTTTGCATTGATCTCTCCTTGCTATTCTTTGAAACTCTGCATTCAGATGGTTATATCTTTCCTTTTCTCCTTTGCTTTTCGCTTCTCTTCTTTTCACAGCTATTTGTAAGGCCTCCCCAGACAGCCATTTTGCTTTTTTGCATTTCTTTTCCATGGGGATGGTCTTGATCCCTGTCTCCTGTGCAATGTCACGAACCTCATTCTATAGTTCATCAGGCACTCTATCTATCAGATCTAGACCCTTAAATCTATTTCTCACTTCCACTGTATAATCATAAGGGATTTGATTTAAGTCATACCTGAGTGGTCTAGCAGTTTTCCCTACTTTCTTCAACTTAAGTCTGAATTTGGCAATAAGAAGTTCATGATCTGAGCCACGGTCAGCTCCTGGTCTTGTTTTTGCTGACTGTATAGAGCTTCTCCACCTTTGGCTGCAAAGAATATAATCAATCTGATTTCGGTGTTGACCATCTGGTGATGTCCATGTGTAGAGTCTTCTCTTGTGTTGTTGGAAGAGGGTGTTTGCTATGACCAGTGCATTTTCTTGGCAAACCTCTATTAGTCTTTGCCCTGCTTCATTCTGCATTCCAAGCCCAAATTTGCCTGTTACTCCAGGTGTTTCTTGACTTCCTACTTTTGCATTCCAGTCCCCTATAATGAAAAGGACATCTTTTTTGGGTGTTAGTTCTACAAGGTCTGTGGGTCGTCATAGAACCGTTCAACTTCACCTTCTTCAGCATTACTGCTTGGGGCATAGGCTTGGATTACTGTGATATTCAATGGTTTGCCTTGGAGATGAACAGAGATTATTCTGTCCTTTTTGAGATTGCATCCAAGTACTGCATTTCGGACTCTTGTTGACCATGATGGCTGCTCCATTTCTTCTGAGGGATTCCTGCCCACAGTAGTAGATATAATGGTCATCTGAGTTAAATTCACCCATTCCAGTCCATTTTAGTTCGCTGATTCCTAGAATATTGACGTTCACTCTTGCCATCTCTTGTTTGACCACTTCCAATTTGCCTTGACTCATGGACCTGAAATTCCAGGTTCCTATGCAATATTGTTCTTTATAGCATCGGACCTTGCTTCTATCACCGGTCACATTCACAACTGGGTATTGTTTTTGCTTTGGCTCCATCCCTTCATTCTTTCTGGAGTTATTTCTCCACTGATCTCCAGTAGCATATTGGGCACCTACTGACCTGGGGAGTTCCTCTTTCAGTATCCTATCATTTTGCCTTTTCCTACTGTTCAAAGGGTTCTCAAGGCAAGAATACTGAAGTGGTTTGCCATTCCCTTCTCCAGTGGACCACATTCTGTCAGACCTCTCCACCATGACCGGCCCATCTTGGGTTGCCCCGTGGGCATGGCTTAGTTTCATTGAGTTAGACAAGGCTGTGGTCCTAGTGTGATTAGATTTGTCCTATGCACCACTTAATCCCATCTGAGCCAATAACATTCAACCTCTGCAGAGTCTAGCTCAAGAATAGTCAATGTTGTGCCTATGCTCTGCCCCACCACTCCAAGCACCCTCCCACCACTCCTTCCCCTCCATACACACGCAGAAAACATTGCTGATAGGTTGTGGCACTCTTTATACACTGTGTCAGGATCCTTCTAAACACAACTCCCCAGGCAGTCATAACCATCAGTCCAACCTGGCATGCAAGATAAAAGCTATTTTTCATCCCTCATCTAGTCCATGCTAGAGAATATATCTTTATCGTCAACAAATGTTTATTGACTTCCTAATGTGCATAAAGGCTTACAATCTAGATATGAATTCAGGAAACCCTTAAAGAAAAAGAGATACAAGACAATGCCAGGTAGCCCATGCTAAAGGCCAAACGCGTGATGGATTGACTTGCTGGAGGAACTTAGATGTTGCTGGAGATGCATGAGGGCTTCAAGAAGTTTACTGTAGAAAATTAGACTGTAAGGAATCATCAAAGGAAAAATGGAATTTAGGTAAGTGAAAAAATATGGAGATAAAAATTCCAGCTTCAAGAAGAAAGTGATCAAGAGCTCAGGGACAGACAAGTATACATGGGGTACTTTTAGAAATGGAGAACAAACCCACTTAGCTAACACCAAGTCATTCAACTCAAATGCCACTTCCTGGGTTGAGGTCTTTCTGGATCAGACCGGTGAAAACAGGGGTTTGTTTTTCTTCATGGACCTCCCGACCATGAGTTCCATAGGTCAGGGACCTTGCTTATTCACCTCGATGTTCCCAGTCACTAGAAGAGACCTAGGCACACAGTAGGTGCTCAGAAAATATTTACTGGATAAATGAATAAACCACGGGTTCCTGTAAGGGACGTTATAGGTGCTCCATATGGAGAAATATGTAGGTTTGATTGTTACTGCATTTGGATGTCAAACTAAGGACTTGGGGCTTTGGAAAAGTATTCCAAAGTGTTTCTCGTCTAATCCCATCAAATGTATTAGGTCAAAACAGGATTTTATTTTAATATTTTTTTGACCTGGACCATTTTTAAAGTTTTTGTTGAACTTATTACAGTATTTCTTCTGTTTTATGCTTTGGCTTTTTGGCCCCAACACATGTGGGATCTTAGCTCCCCAACCAGGGATCGAACCTGCATGCCCTGCATTGAAAGGTGAAGTCTTAACCACTGGGCCACCAGAGAAGTCCCCAAAATGAGAATTCTAGATTGAATGCATTTTTGGATCACTGGATAACTTCTTGAAGTTAAACAAAGTTGACCATGTTTATTTTCTGCAATTCTTTCTTTCACGTCTACCGTATCTTTCCAGGTGGTGCTAGTGGTAAAGAATCAGCCAACCAATACAAGTAGATAAGATGTGGATTCAATCCCTGGGTCAGGAAGATCCCCTGGAGGAGGATATGGCAACCCACTCCAGTATTCTTGGTTGGAGAATCCCATGGACAGAGGAGCCTGGCAAGCTACAGTCCATAGGATTGCATAGAGTTGGACAAGACTGAAGCAACTTGGCACGCACACACCGTATCTTTGTGGATATTCAAATATTCTCCAAGCATTATCCCATAGCACTCTTCTTTTATTTTCTCTTCTTTATTTTTTTCATTAAATGCAGCATACTGAATTTAGTGTTTACATTAACGTGAAGACAATTTGGAAAATGGAGCTGTGGAATCTTTAGAGATGCTGGAATGGGAGTTTCTGCATATGCAATGATATTTTAGGAGGATCAGTGTGGTAGAATGGATTAGGAAAGGAGAGAGGCTTAAAACAGGGAGCCTCACTTGGGGATGATAGCAAAAATCATCCTCTCAAACATATGCCACAAATAGGATATGCCAGACACGAGACAGTAAGCATAAAGCAATAAACAAAACAAAGTCTACCCCACCTGGAGAGGATGCCCATATGTTCTGGTTTGTCCAGGACAGTCCCAACTTTTGTCTGTTGTCCCCATACAATTAGTAAATAGTACCATGTTTATTCAGCGCTTCCCCGGTGGCTTCCTTGCAGGTAATGAATCTGCCTGCAATGCAGGAGACCAGGGTTTGATCCCTGGGTAAGGAAGACCCCCTGCAGAAGGAAAGGCCAACCCACTTCAGTATTATTGCCATGTTTATTCTCGAAATTGCCATGGTTTGGATAATAAACTAATGGCCACTCAATTCGTGGAGCTCACGTTATGGAAGAGACCAAGAGGTGAGCCCACGTGGCACCTTTGTATAAGTCAGAATCCCTTTCTGGGTGGACACAACTTGAATAAAGGCAGTTTTGTGGGAAGATGCAGGCTCTCACAGGACACTCAGAAGGCAGAGCTCAGGCTGGGTGTTTATCTCCTCTCGCTTATTGCATGCAGGGGGTTTTGTAAGCTAGGTGTGGATTCAAGAATGATTTAAAAAAAAGGCACAAGATAATGCCTAGCCCTGCCTTCTTGGGCAGTGAGCCACCTGCAGAACCACCAGCTGGCATCCTGGAGATAATCAGTAAACAAATAAATATATAAGTAAATGCAACATTAAGTACTGGAAAGTCCTGTGACGAAAACTAGCATGAACCAAGGGGATCAAGAGTGAAGGGCAGCCCTAGTGCATACTCCAGCAGGCACCACTGGTGTCGTAGGCTGTGGAGAGGGCGCCCCCTGGGGTTGAGCAACTTGGCCACCCAGACATGAGGTGCTTTGTTAGAAAGGATGGTCAGGAAGTCCTCTCTGTGGAGGCGGTGGGTCATTTGTCACTGACTGTAAAGGAAGAGGGATAGACAGGAGAGAAATGTCACAGTGGTGTGGAGTCAGTGTGACATGGTGCCAGCCTTGGGAAGGACTTTGAGGAGTGAGTGTTAAAGATGACTTCAGGCTTCCACGCGTGAGGAACTAGGAAAACGCTGCTGCTGCCAAGTCGCTTCAGTCGTGTCCGACTCTGCGCGGCCCCATAGACGGCAGCCCACCAGGCTCTGTCGTCCCTGGGATTCTCCAGGCAAGAACACTGGAGTGGGTTGCCATTGCCTTCTCCGTGGAAAATGCTCGCACCACTCAAATCTACCCACTTGAGCCTGCCACAAGTGGATGGTGCAGGGAACACCCCAGGGAAAGAGGCGCAGTCCCTTCTCTTGGGGAGTTGACTGTCTCCTTCAGAATTTCCAAACCTGTCTGGAGGAACACTAGCTAGGTATGCTAATAGGTGTTACTAGAAAAAGTTGCTCAAGTTTGAGAAAGACTGGATTAAGCAAAATCAAAGAGGTTTCTTTACTAGACGAATTCTCAGAGATTTTAATATACCCTCGTGAGCTTCGTGAATCCGAAGCAGGGACTATAAAGGGTAACCCGTCCTGAGTTAGCTGACCAGAGACATTTTTCTTCGCAAGGTGTTTCAGGATACCAGACCCCACATCTGTTGGGGCCCACAGTTGCTATGGTGCATTGGCAACCTCTGAGTCAGCCCCCCTCAGGGCCAAGATTAGCCTCTGACTGACTGGCTAAAAGCAGTTGTGTAACCTCCTTGGGCCTCCACTTACCCTTCTATAAAATGGGGATAAAGATATTGCCCTCCCTCTCCTGGGTGGCACGAGGCACTGATAATTACTATTTGGCCAGGTGCTGAGGTGCTGATGAGCTCTGTCTGACACATTTCTTCGTGCCTCCTCCAGACGCTGTGCCTCGCCTCCCCAGACACAGCCCTGCTGCTCGCTCAGACCTCAGCCACGTCGGGCAAGGCAGCAGCTGTCTCTCTTCTTCATAGCTCCCGTCAAAACAGGATACTCGCCTGACCTCCAGCCCCCACCTGGGCATTGTGGAGGTGGGAGGGCCATCTGCCGGCTGCCATTCTGGGGCCCTGCTGCACGTGGGAGGCTGTTCAGGGCTGGGGCACCCCGAGGGGGTGTCGCCGGCCTGGAAGCAGCCATGCGGTATCCTTGTTGCTGAGGAGCCCAGCCAACTGCGGCCTTCTCGGGGCCAAGCAATGACCACGTCAGAGGACCAGAGCCCAGCCCAGCCTGGCGGGACAAGCGAGCAGAGGTGGGTGCTACATGTCTGAGGGTGCAGGAAGAGGAAGGGGCACCTGATGGGAGAGGAGACAGCCCATGGGCAGGGCTAGCCTTGCTCCAATCCTTCCACCAAGAGTGAGGAAAAGGGGGTGCTGAGAAAACTCGGAGGTTCCTGTATATCCACTGAGCTTGCAAACCAGACTCTATCACCATGCCTCGGGGGTAGGACAAGCATCCTCATGAAGCATGGTGGCCTTTTGTAGTTACTTTTTGCTCTTTAGTCTAAGCCGTGAGATTCATTTTTACCCAATTTCATCCAGATAGGAAATGTTGGGGAGTCAGAAAAGCAGCACGTGGCACCCCTAATTCGAGGCTGTAGGCACTTGGAACAGCTCTGCAGGTGACTAAAATAATGCCTGGCCCTGAGTAGAAGGATGGAAAAGGAGTGGTTGTTGGATCTCCCTGGGTAATTTTGAAACGCCAGTGTGCATCTGCAGAATGGGATCATAGTCATATGCAGTCCCTTCAGTTGGCTGGTGTCAGGACTCATTCCTGTGTGCTGGGCATTCTCCTGTGATCCAGTGGTTCGTTTTGATGCACATCTTGCTTATTCGTACTGACATGCCTTCTGCCCAGCAGAAAAGCATCCCATTGGATAGTAGGTTCTTACTTTCATCCTCAGCTAAATTCAGCTGCTCTAAAACGTGTAAGACAGAGCTGAGACCCAAGCGGATGGCAGTCCCCATCTCCAGGCCCATGGCATCAAATGCCAATTGAAAATCAAGATCTCTTAATTCTTGGAGATGGGGTGGGGGGCACATGGGGTCTAATTCCAGGGGAGGGACTAAATTAAGGAGTGACATCAGGGGCCTGTCTAGCTCAATTTCTAGCCCCCACCTTCTTTAAAAGCCACCAGTGTCTGTGTGTTACGAAATGACTTGTCAATGTTAGAGGAGCCATGCAAAGAATATTCAGCACGTCATTAACCTCATTCCAACATGTAATTAGCCTAAAAGGCCTCTTCGCTGCCTCCATTCAGCGTTACATCATAAAGAATCAGATATTTTCAGGACATCGTGAAGACTTTAAAGAGTTAATTATGGCTCAGTAGAGCCCATCCCCGACAGCCTAAGATCCAGGAATTAAACTGTTTATTTTCAAGTGTCAGTCCTCCAGACAGCATTCACAGTCACTTCCTCCAAGGAACCTGAGACTGACATTGGTTTGGACATAGAGCCACCAGAGTATGCCGTGGTGAGTTAGAGGAGGTAATTGAATTCAGGCCTTCCTCCTACTTTGGGCCACGTGTTCTCAGAGATATCATCTGTACAGTCTCAGAGAGAAAAGGGAACCAAGGCGAGCTGGAATTCTACTTTCCCTCCTAGTTCCATGGGGCGAATCCAGCTAAAGCCGTTTTAATCTCTGAGCTGGAGAGACCAACAGTGTGTCCAGAGTTCAAAGGGAGTTCAGTCCTAATCTGGATGTTACCATCTGAGCCAATCTAACCAAGCAGGCTCTGAGGATATTATTATCAGTCAAGTGTAATTATAGATAAAATAGTTTTATTAATCAGCTTCCTAAGGAGACTGTGTTTATCTGATGGCTGTGCATGGCGTGGGAGGATCTGTGCTGTGTGTGGTGGATTGCTGGGGAGGACAGGCTGTCTAGGGGAGAGCATGGAAGATATAAGAGGGGGTGTGGTTGGGAGTTGTGTCTAAGACTGTACATGACGAATGGGAGTACAAGCGGTAGAATTTGGCCTGTTCTCCCTTCTGTGTTGAATCTGTCATAACTCTTTTCCCCCCAGAAAATAGACCCTTCTATGTTTCTATTTAGCTAAGACCTCTGGAGCTCCTGATAGCTATCCAATAGCTATCAGGTTTCCCTGATAGCTCAGTTTGTAAAGAATCTGCCTGCAATGCAGGAGATGCCAGTTCGATTCCTGAATCAGGAAGATCCTCTGGAGAAGGGACAGGCTACCCACTCCAGTATTTTTGGGCTTCCCTTGTGGCTAAGTTGGTAAAGAATCCACCTGCGATGCAGGAGACCTGGGTTTGATCCCTGGGCTGGGAAGATCCCCTGGAGAAGAGAAGGGCTACCCACTCCAGTATTCTGACCTGGAGAATTCCATTGACTGTATAGTCCATGGGGTCGCAAAGAGTCGGACACAACTGAGTGACTTTCACTTTCATGGGGCTCCTAATTGCCAAGTCTACCTGCAAGTGCCCTCTTTAGCCACTGTCTGCCACATTTTCAAATCTTCCGTCCAGGCCTATCTTGGCTTGTCTTCAAGGTCTATCACCTTAAACTAGTTTGTAAGTTGCAAGGGCTCCTGAAACAGTACTGCTCCTTCTGAATATTGTGTGGTCTGACTGGAGTCAACTCTACTCACCTCTGGTCCAGATAAATGAACTCCTCAAGGCCCAATACTAAATGGATCCTCCAGAAAGTCTCCAATTCTGATTTAAACTTGATTAAACATCAGTGGTTTCCTAAAGGAAATCAACCCTGAATATTCATTGGAAGGGCTGTTGCTAAAACTAAAGGTCCAATACTTTGGCCACCTGATGGAAGAGCCAATTCATTGGAAAAGACACTGATGCTAGGAAAGATTGAAGGCAAAAGGAGAAGGGGGCAGTAAAGGATGAGATGGTAAGATAGCACCACTGACTCAAGGGACTTGAATTTGAGCAAACTCTGGGAGATAGTGAAGGACAGAGGAGCCTGGCATGCTGCAGTCCATGGGGTTGCAAAGAGGCGGATATGACTTAGCAACTAAACAGCAATAACAAACATCAGTGGTCAGATGGGTGTAAGGTAACACTTCAAAGCTAGGTTCCCCGCTACAGCAAGGGCTGAACACCTATCCCCACGTGGGGCAGGCCCAGAGCCAGCCTGGTCATTTCCACCCTTCCCCCCAGTCTACTCACAGCCTTAAATAGTTGGACGGCCTCTCTTAGCACAGCCATGGTCTGCTGGTCAATTGTGCAACTCACCGCTCGCTTTGGCTGGAACACTTGACCCCAGTTGGTTATTTCCTCCCTCAGATGGCCTTGTGCAAAATCTGCCATCTGCCTTAACGCCACCTGAACTTTACTCAAAGTGACAGCTGCAGCCTGGGGTGAAGACAAACCCCTAATCAAAGAGACCCTGCGCCTGTTTCCCCCGCATAAAGGCAGGTGGCATCCATTCTCGCCTAGGTTCAGCAGAAGGTGAACTTGCCAAAGCCCACCCACAGGGCTTGTGCAGGAAGATGGAGAGTGGGCCCTGGCCAGGTGGCAGAGCTGTTGGCCACTCTATAAAGTGAGCAGTTGGGATTTTTGGAGCATCTTTGCTCCCAGAAGGGCACATGGGAGGTCAGGACAAAAAAGTTTGGGTCAGGGAATGAACATTTTATAAAAGTATAAGATGTATAAAAAAGTGTAAGTATGAAAGTAAATCTTATATAACATCTTACAAAAGTATTACTCTATTTAAGATAATTAATAACTGTTGGCCAGATATGCTGGCCTGCTCCTAACTTCCAAGGTTAGTGTACTTTTGACAGACACCAGGTAAGAGATGGAAAATGAACAAATGGATGGATGAAATCAACTAAGTGCCAGGGGCACACACCTGTATTATTTCAATTAATCTAGTGAATAGCTAACATTATTTTCATTTTGCTGATTAGGAAATTGAGGGGTGGATAAGTTTAATAACAGCAGTAGCAGCAAAAATAATAATATAGTAAGAAGTATAACCATCATTTATTGAGTATTTAATAAATGCCAGGCATTGAGCTAAGTACTTCTTGTTTTATATTATTTCCTTTAATCCTTACCAAAACTCTATGAAGTAACAATTTATTTCTCCAGGTTTTTAGATGAGGAAGCTGTGTCTTAAGGAGAGGATTACTACTGGCTACCAAGTGATAGCACCAAGCTTTGAACCTGCATCTATCAGACTCGAAACCTAGTGGCCTTTCTTGTTCTTGTTTTTCCTTTGCTGCCTTCTTTTCTGGTTTTTGCTTTTAGCAACACCACAGTTGTCTGTTTAGTTACTGTTTCATTTAAAACTGTTCGGCCATTTTGCACAGCAAAGGAAACCATAAACAAACCAAAAAGACAACCCACAGATTGGGAGAAAATATTTGCAAATGATGCAGCCAACAAGGGCTTAATCTCCAAAATATACAAACAGCTCATGCAGCTCAATATATATATAAAAAAAAAGAAAACAACCCTATCAAATAATGGGAAGAAGACCTAAATAGACATTTCTCCAAAGAAGACATACACATGACCAAGAGGCACATAATTCTCAACATCACTAATTATTAGAGAAAAGTAAATCAAAACTGCAATGAGATATCACCTCTCTCCAGTCAGAATGTGTGTTCTTAGTCACTTAGTCATGTCCAACTCTTTGTGACCCCATGGACTATAGCCTGCCTGTCTCCTCTGTCCATGGGGATTCTCCAAGCAAAAATAATGGAGTGGATTGCCATGCCTTCCTCCAGGGGATCTTCCCAAACCAGGGACTGAACCCAGGTTTCTCTCATTGCAGGCAAATTCTTTACCATCTGAGCCACCAGGGAAGCCCATGAATACTTGAGTGGGTAGCCTATCCCTTCTCCAGAGGATCTTCCCAACCCAGGAATCAAACTGGGGTCTCAAGCATAGCAGGCGGATTCTTTATCAGCTGATCTACCAGGGAAGCTCTCACTCAGAATTGCCATCATCAAAAAGTCCACAAACAATAAATGCTGGAGAGGGTATGGAGAAAAGAGAACACTCCTACACTCTTGGTGGGAATGTAAATGGTACAGTCACTATGGAGAACCATATGGAGGTTCCTTTAAAAGTCAAAAATAGAGCTATGATATGATCCAACTATTCCACACCTGGACATATATCTAGAGAAAAACATAATTTGAAAAGATACATGCGCCTTGATGTTTACTGCAGCACTGTTTACAATAGGCAAGACATGGAAGCAATCTAAATGTCCATCAACCTAGGAATGGATAAAGAAGATGTGGTACCTGTATATAATGGAATATTGTTCTTGTTTAGTCACTACATCTTGTCTGACTCTGAGATGTGTTTCTGACTGTAGCCCACCAGGCTCCTCTGTCCATGGGATTTACCAGGCAAGAATACTAGAGTGGGTTGCCATTTTTCTTCTCCAAAGGATCTTCCCAGCTCTAGGATCAAACCCATGTCTTCTGCATTGGCAGGCAGATTCTTTACTGCTGAGCCACCAGGGAAGCCCAGTGGAATATTACTCAGCCATAAAAAAGAATGAAATAATGCCTTTTGCAGGAACATGAATGGACCTAGAGATTATCGTACTGTGTGAAGGAAGTCAGACAGAGAATCACAGATGTCAGATGATATTGCTTATATGGGGAATCTAGAAAGAATGATACAAATGAACTTATTTACAAAGCAGAAATAGACTTAGAAAACAAATTTATGGTTAACAAAGGGAAGGGAGAAGATAAATTAGGAGTTTGGGATTAACCTATACACACTACTATATATAGAATAGATAACCAACAAGGACTATAGTATAGCAAAAGGAACTCTACTCAATATTCTGCAATAACCTGAAGGGGGAAAGAATTGAAAAGGAATAGATATATCTGTATATATAACTGAATCACTTTTCTGTTCACCTGAAACTAACATAGCACTGTAAATCAGCTATACTCCAAGAAAATTATAATAATCAACTATACTCCAACAAAATAAAAATTAAAAAAGGAAAAGAAATAAAATGTTCAGCCAAGTCCCATATTTCATATTGGTTCTTTGGAACCAAAGGATGACCATTGACTCAGAATGAAACTGAATCCTACCTACCTGCTTTTGTACTTTGAGAGGAATTAAAACATCATTTCACGAAAAGAGATGAGGGCAAGTGATGTCCAAGACCAAAGAAGACACTTATCTTCTCTTTAACTCCAACAGCTCAATGATAACTTCCCCAAATGTGGACCCTAGACAAACACCTTGGGGAGTGAAAAATGCCTCACTGGAACCTTCCCGGCTTTGCAAGTTCAAGGCACAAACCAGTCAACATTGATGTGAAACTCTCAGTGAGGCCAGGCAGCTTCCCAAATTTGAAGGCTCACCTCTCAGATTTATAAATACTCTTAAGTACCAGAATTGTTGGATTTCAGTTAGCACATGATGACACACTCTAGAAGAAGGTGATAAACCAGAAAAGTTCATAACAATGAAAGGCTGAAATTTTGTAAAAGCACAGTGCCTGAGTTCTTACACCATCCTGTGTTTACAACTGAGACTGTTTCTCTAAGTGAGTCTCCAACAAAACCAAACTCAGGAAATTTCAGTGTGCAGTCCAGACCTTTGTACTTTTTAATGGCAAATCAAATTGTGGGAGATAGTAGAAGATTGCAAGGAAACAACCTAAGAAAGCAATATTAGTTTAAAATGAGTGGAAGAAGAAAACCCAGCAGTAACCTCCATAAGAAATACAGTGTAATCCTGGAAAAACTCATGGACAGAGTAAGAGAAAAATCAAAGTTGTTGACCAAGCATCATTGCTGACCTGCAAAAATCTGACCCTGAAGAGCAGACAAGATCTGAGACCTCCTCAAACTCAAAACCCCTCATCAACTAGCCAGAGACCCCTGCTAGTTCTTAGTGGTTGATGTCCCAGGACTGCCATGTGGTGGCATGTGTTAGACGTGAGCTCCTGGGCCATCCCATGCTCATTCTCTCTGCACACCTGCAAGTTTCCTCTTGTTTGAAAGGGCCTGTCCTTCTGGCCGTCTCAGACACCACAGAGAGTGGTGGGCCATGGCCCGAGCTCTGAATCAGGCAGTGGGACCCTGGTTCTGCTGCTTGTTAGCTGTATGACTTTGGGCAAATTCCTGAAGCTCTTTGAGCCTCAGTTTCCCCTTCTGTAAAATGTGGATAATAACAGGCCCAATTCCTATAGTTGTAGTTGGCACATAATGAGCAACCATTTTTAGCAAGTCATTCCAATTTTTCATAACCCAACTCACATGCCATATCTCACAAGAAGCAGTTTCTGACTGTTTCAGCTCTTATTGACCTCCCCGTCGCTGAAGTCCTACAGTCCCTAACTCAAAATTAGACTTGGATTCTATACTCGCTCTAAATGTCTCTTTTTGAATTCTCTGCTAAAGTGCTTGTTACTTGAAGGATACAACTAGATCTTGCTTTTTTTTTTAATATTCCTTAAAATATTGGCCTATTACATATGCTTTAATTACTATATTTACCAAGTTCACATTTTAAACATTTCTGAAATCAGGATAAGCTTTACCATCTACCTATACATTTAATATAATGTTTTCTGCCTACAAAGTTTACCTAAACCAGTGTTGTCTATTATAATCAACAGCATCTTAGAAATAAGATTTGCTTGACTAATAAAAGTAGATCTACGTGGATCCACTACAGATTTCCCCTAGCATCCCCCCCCAAGCCAGCCTCCATCCTCACAGGCGCCATCGCCCCCCGTCCATTGACTGTAAACGTGCTTTTTGATGACAACTGACAGAAGAGTTCAGTGCGGAGACATGGATATCAGTGTGAAGACACGCAATATCAAACAACATGTGTGGTCATGCCTACCGATGGATGAGGAAACTGAAGTTCAGATAAATTTAGCCAGCAAGTGTCAATTCACCTGTAGGAAGATTAAGTCTTCAATGATTGACTGATGGATCATCTAATGATAGCCTGTCATTAATGTGGTTCCTGAATTAACGAAGTGAATGAGCCATAGCTGAAGGGACTGGTCCATTCAATACTAGTCAATGGCAGCACCGTCAGCACCACACCATCCTCCAACCAACATCATGAACTGGCCATAGGAGTCAATGGCATCCATTCTTCACATTGTCGCCCCCAGCAATTCTCTCAGGAAGCAAGCTCATGCCCGCCAGGGTATTGATGTTTGGTAGGAAAACAGCTAAAGAAAATACTCTTTAAGAATACTTCCTTTGAGAAAGCGTCCCTTAGCTGGGCCTCTCAGATGCATTCAACGTATAGCCATTATGACTTCAGATTTAACTGGGCTCACCTAAAACATAGCACCTAGCTAGGTGGCACTGCTGCTGCTGCTGCTAAGTCACTTCAGTCGTGTTGTGTCACTCTTAGTGACCCCATGGACAGCAGCCTACAAGGCTCCTCTGTCCATGGGATTTTCCAGGCAAGAGTACTGGAGTGGGTTGCCATTGCCTTCTCCATAGGTGGCACTAGCAGTAAAGAACTTGCCTGCCAATGCAGGAGAGGTAAGAGATGCAGGATCAATCCCTGGGTCAGAAAGATCCCCCGGAGGAGGGCATCGCAACCCTCTCCAGTATTCTTGCCTGTAGAATCCCATGGACAGAGGAGCCAGGCAGGCTACAGTCCTTGGGGTCGCACAGAGTCAGACATGACTAAAGCGACTCAGCATGCTCCAGTATCTCTACAGAGAGAGAGGAGACCAAAACTACTGTCATGCAATTGTGTCTGCTGTTTTAGAAACATTACCATAACTCAACCTTAAAATGGCAACATCAATATACCTAACCTCATTTTCATTATGCTTCAGCCAGCCATTGTCTTTGCTATTGTTTAAACTCCACGATGCCTTCTGTGATGGAAATCACACAAAGATCCATTTCTTCCACGAAGCTCATAGCCATGGAAGGATTATCAAGGCAGCTGCCTCACTGCTGTTCTCTGCTGAGTTGGGGTTCTTGGCCAGGAGAATGGACAGCGTGAATAGCTAAGGGATGAGCTGGATATAGGAGACTGGGGCAAGACCCAAAGAGGAAATGAAGCAAATACACAACCAGCAACAAGAGTTGCTTCAGCACTTATTTGTGCTTAAGTGCATCCTGGCTGTTTCCGTGGATAATAGGTTTATAATGCTTATCCTTGATTTTGATCCCCTGAGAAGCCTAAGAAATTGATATCAGGACTTCCCTGGTGGTCCAGTGGTTAAGAATCCTCCTTCCAATGCAGAGGATGCAGGTTCGGTCACTGGTCGGGGAACTAAGATCCCACATGCTGCAGGGCAGCTGAGCCTGCATACTGCAACAAGAGACACCACAACAAACACCCAGCACAGCCCCCCCCAACCCCCACTCCAAAAAAAAATTGTGTCTCCACAACTTAGATTCTGCCTACTCCAGAGGTACCAAATGATAGCCTAATGGGGAACCTTGTGACTCTAGTGCCACCTGTGTGTACATGCTAAGTCATTCAGTTGTGACCAACTCTTTGTGACCCCATGGACTGTAGCCCACCAGGCTCCTCTTGGGATTCTCTCACATCAGTTCAGTTCAGTTCAGTCACTCAGTTGTGTCCGACTCTTTGCAACCCCATGAACTGCAGCACGCCAGGCCTCCCTGTCCATCACCAACTCCCAGAGTTCACTCAGACTCATGTCCCTTGAGTCGGTGATGCCATCCAGCCATCTCATCCTCTGTCGTCCCCTTCTCCTCCTGCCCCCAATCCCTCCCAGCATCAGAGTCTTTTCCAATGAGTCAGTTCTTCGCATGAGGTGGCCAAAGTACTGGAGCTTCAGCTTCAGCATCATTCCTTCCAAAGAACACCCAGGACTGATCTCCTTTAGGATGGACTGGTTGGATCTCCTTGCAGTCCAAGGGACTCTCAAGAGTCTTCTCCAACACCACAGTTCAAAAGCATCAATTCTTCAGCCCTCAGCCTTCTTCACAGTCCAACTCTCACATCCATACATGACCAACGGAAAAACCATAGCCTTGATCAGACAGACCTTTGTTGGCAAAGTAATGTCTCTGCTTTTGAATATGCTGTCTAGGTTGGTCATAACTTCCCTTCCAAGGAGTAAGCGTCTTTTAATTTCATGGCTGCAGTCACCATCTGCAGTGATTTTGGTGCCCAAAAAAATAAAGTCTGACTCTGTTTCCCCATCTATTTCCCATGAAGTGATAGGACCAGATGCCATGATCTTCGTTTTCTGAATGTTGAGCTTTAAGCCAACTTTTTCACTCTCCTCTTTCACTTTCTTCAAGAGGCTTTTTAGTTCCTCTTCACTTTCTGCCATTACGGTGGTGTCATCTGCATATCTGAGGTTATTGATATTTCTCCTGGCAATCTTGATTCCAGCTTGTGGTTCCTCCAGCCCAGTGTTTCTCATGATGTACTCTGCATAAAAGTTAAATAAGCAGGGTGACAATATACAGCCTTGACGTACTCCTTTTCCTACTTGGAACCAGTCTGTTGTTCCATGTCCAGTTCTAACTGTTGCTTCCTGACCTGCATATAGGTTTCTCAAGAGGCAGGTCAGGTGGTCTGGTAATCCCATCTCTCTCAGAGTTTTCCACAGTTTATTATGATCCACACAGTAAAAGGCTTTGGCATACTCAATAAAGCAGAAATAGATGTTTCTCTAGAACTTTCTTGCTTTTTCAATGATGTTGTCAATTTGATCTCTGGTTCCTCTGCCTTTTCTAAAACCAGCTTGAACGTCTGGAAGTTCATGGTTCACGTACTGCTGAAGCCTGGCTTGGAGAATTTTGAGCATTACTTTACTAGCATGTGAGATGAGTGCAATTGTGTGGTAGTTTGAGCATTCTTTGGCATTGCCTTTCTTTGGGAATGAAATGAAAACTGACATTTTCCAGTCCTGTGGCCACTGCTGAGTTTTCCAAATTTGCTGCCATATTGAGTGCAGCACTTTCACAGCATCATCTTTCAGGATTTGAAATAGCTCCACTGGAATTTCATCACCTCCACTAGCTTTGTTCACAGTGATGCTTTCTAAGGCCCACTTGACTTCACATTCCAGGATGTCTGGCTCTAGATGAGTGATCACACCATCGTGATTATCTGGGTTGTGAAGCTCTTTTTTGTACAGTTCTTCTGTGTATTCTTGCCATCTCTTCTTAATATCTTCTGCTTCTGTTAGGTCCATACCATTTCTGTCCTTTATCGAGCCCATCTTTGCATGAAATGTTCCCTTGGTATCTCTAATTTTCTTGAAGAGATCTCTAGTCTTTCCCATTCTGTTGTTTGCCTTTATTTCTTTGCATTGATCGCTGAGGAAGGCTTTCTTATCTCTCCTTGCTATTCTTTGGAACTCTGCATTCAGATACTTATATCTTTCCTTTTCTCCTTTGCTTTTTGCTTCTCTTCTTTTCACAGCTAATTATAAGTCCTCCTCGGACAATCATTTTGCTTTTTTGCATTTCTTTTCCATGGGGATGGTCTTGATCCCTGTCTCCTGTACAATGTCACGAACCTCCGTCCACAGTTCATCAGGCACTCTTATCTATCACATCTAGACCCTTAAGTCTCTTTCTCACTTCCACTGTAATCATAAGGGATTTGATTTAGGTCATACCTGAATGGTCTAGTGGTTTTCCTTACTTTCTTCAATTTGAATTTGGCAATAAGGAGTTCAGCCACAGTCAGCTTCTGGTCTTGTTTTTGCTGACTGTATAGAGCTTCTCCATCTTTGGCTGCAAAGAATATAATCAATCTGATTTTGGTGTTGACCATCTGGTGATGTCCATGTGTAGAGTCTTTTTTTGTGTTGTTGGAAGAGAGTGTTTGTTATGAGAGTGTTTGTTATGACCAGTGTGTTCTCTTGGCAAAATTCTATTAGCCTTTGCTAATTCCGTACTCCAAGGCCAAATTTGCCTGTTACTCCAGGTGTTTCTTGACTTTCTACTTTTGCATTCCAGTCCCCTATAATGAAAAGGACATCTTTTGGGGGTGTTAGTTCTAAAAGGTCTTGTAAGTCATCATAGAACCGTTCAACTTCACCTTCTTCAGCATTACTGCTTGGGGCATAGGCTTGGGTTACTGTGATATTCAATGGTTTGCCTTGGAGATGAACAGAGATTATTCTGTCCTTTTTGAGATTCCATCCAAGTACTGCATTTTGGACTCTTGTTGACCATGATGCCTGCTCCATTTCTTCTGAGGGATTCCTGCCCACAGTAGTAGATATAATGGTCATCTGAGTTAAATTCACCCATTCCAGTCCATTTTAGTTCGCTGATTCCTAAAATGTCGACGTTCACTCTTGCCACCTCCTGTTTGACCACTTCCAATTTGCCTTGATTCATGGACCTGACATTCCAGGTTCCTATGCAATCTTGTTCTTTATAGCATCAGACCTTGCTTCTATCACCGGTCACATTCACAACTGGGTATTGTTTTTGCTTTGGCTCCATCCCTTCATTCTTTCTGGAGTTATTTCTCCACTGATCTCCAGTAGCATATTGGGCACCTACTGACCTGGGAAGTTCCTCTTTCAGTATCCTATCATTTTCCCTTTTCATACTGTTCATGGGGTTCTCAAGGCAAGAATACTGAAGTGGTTTGCCATCCCCTTCTCCAGTGGACCACATTCTGTCAGACCTCTCCACCATGACCGGCCCATCTTGGGTTGCCCCGCGGGCATGGCTTAGTTTCATTGAGTTAGACAAGGCTGTGGTCCATGTGATCAGATTGGCTAGTTTTCTGTGTTTATGGTTTCAGTGTGTCTGCCCTCTGATAACCTAGACTCAAATCCTGCTTCACGTTCTACCAGCTGTGTGATATTTGGCAAGTCCCTTGAACTTTCTATTCCTGTTTCCTCATTAGCAAATTTTAGATAATAATAATAGTACCTTCCTCACAGGAGTGATGCAAAGATTAAATGATTTAATACATGGAGCATGCCTAGGCAATGCCTGGCAACTAGTAAATGCCAGATAAATGGTAGCAATTGTGATTATTCATTGCAGAAGGGCAATAGTTTCCTACTTGGTGTGGTAATCCTCAAAGTTGGGTGATCTCAATCAACATCTACATTTCTCTCCATAGACCATAGGAGTCACCATTCAGTGAGAACTTAATGTGTACCAGGAATCAGAGTAGGTATGTCCAAATGAGGAAACTGAAGCCTTAAAGTCTGATGCCTCATCTAATGGCTCCCAGGGGGCAGGTGCCAGGAGCTTGTTATCATACATATCCACAAACAGAAAACTTTTCATTCTTAAATATTTAAGCCAATAGAGCATAGAAAATGTAATTTCTCCAACAGACTCTTTTCCCAAAAAAAAAAAAAATGGTTTTAAGATAATGGAGACAGAGATCCTAATCCATAGCTCATATATTTTATCTTCATCCTGAAAGTCTGTTTCTGCTAATGGCCTCATCTCTGAATTTAGCTAAATGTATTTTTTAATTCACTTTTGTTTTCAGCCTGTGCTGCCCCTTGGGTCATGAGGGTGATAGATTGAGGGAGAGAAAAATGACTAAAGAAATGCTGGCTCGGGTTAACCAGAGTCAGGGTCTAGGAGAAGAAGGGAACCCCTTACATCTAGTGAAAGGAACTGGGTAGGAACCTCCAGCCTTATGTCAGGAGGCTTGCCTTTTAATTCACTCCCATGATACATGCATGTAAAGAGCGTCTTCTTTGTCCCAAGAACCACACTAGACACCAGAAAATCAAGGAGGTAACAGAATTTCTATTCTATTCTGAGAGACAGACTGTGTGTGCAACAGTCATGAGACCCAGGGATCTTAAGCCAACCGAGAGGGAAGGACCCCCTCTGAGACCAGCTTGAACTCTTATGTCTACACTGTGGTTTTAACAGTGGAAAGCCTTGAGTTCAACCCAGGCTTGGCCACTGCCCAGCTGGGTGACACCCAACAAGCCTGACAACTCTGATTCTTCATCCTTTAAAAGAAGGTAGCCATAGCTACTTTTCAGGATTACAGTGAAAAATAACCATGGGACAACAGGTGAGCGGTTCTAGAACAGTTCTTGGCATATGGTCGATTCCCTCCTCCTGTCCCCTCTCATGAGGGAACTAGGAGCCCCCAGGGACCAGTCAGCATGGTGGTTAAGAGGATGGGCTCCGGAGGCAGAAAATACTGCTCTGCCACTTACTGGCTGTGTGACCGTGGGCAAATTACTTCAATTCTCTATGCCTCAGTTCCTTTATCTGTAAAATGCGGATAATAAGTAGCATCCTCATCAGAGAGTTATGAGAATTTAAAGTAGTGAATGTATTACAAGATAAGGCACATGAAAGTTATCAAGCATCTATTTGAGCAAAATTCCAATCTGGCATCACCAAACTGCAAGTGATTAGTTTAGAAGCACTCCACCAACAAGAGCCAGGGGAGTGACTTTTTTATTTTCTTCTATTTTCTGGTCACACCATGTGGCACGAGGGACCTGAGTTCCCTGACCCTGAATCCAACCTGTGCCCCCTGCAGTGGAACACCCTATCTTAACCATTGGACCGCCGGGGAAGTCCCGGGAATGGCTTTTATAGTTCAGACATGGAAGAAAGCAAGGAAATTATTTGATTGGCTTTCGCTTAAGCAGTTGCTTTATCTGGGAAATCCTAGTTGGCTGTCTGTGATTGGTGGTTTTGAATTTCTTTTTCTTTGGACCTGAGTGCCTTTACAATCAACTTTGGCTGAGGCATCAGTTTGCTTATGTAGGCTAACCGGGCATTAAAGGCACCAGAGTCAAACAGCCTCCTTGTTTAATTACTTTAACAAATGTAACAGGCCGGCATGTAGATAGGGTCTTCTGTGGTGGCTCAGAGGTACAGAGTGCCTGCAATGCAGGAGACACAGAAGACATGAGTTCTATCCATGGGTCGTGAAGATCCCCTGGAGGAGAGCATGGCAGCCCACTCCAGTATTCCTGCCTGGAGAATCCCTTGGACAGAGAGGAGCCTGGTGGGCTACAGTCCTTAGGGTGGCAAAGAGTCAGACACAACTGAACACACGCACACACAGCACGTAGATAACAGAGTTCATTCTAGGGCTCTCACCTCTTCTCAGCTTTTAATTCATTTAACTCACCCAACACCCTACAAGGGAGGCATTCTTTCCGCGCCCCCCAACCCCCGCGACTATACACATGAGGGAACTAGGATGTAAGGAATTTAAGGAAGTTTCCCAGACTCACTCAGCCAGAAAATGGCAAAGTCAGGATTCAAACCTATAAAGTCTCTCTGCAGAATCCAGGCATAGGAATTTCACTGGTGGTCCAGTGGTTAAGACTTCACCTTTCAATGCTGGGGGTATGGGTTCTATCCTTGGCTGGGGAACTGAGATCCCACATGCCTCATGGCCAAAAATCCAAAACATAAAACAGAAGCAATATTGTAACAATTTCAATTAAAGAAAAAAACTTTTTAAATGATCCACATCAAAAAACCTTTTAAAAAATATAGAATCCAGGCTTAGTCACTCTGTGGCTCTTGTAAGCCTAATTCATGCTACCTGTATTGCTATGTGGTTGAGACAGCAGAGGGAGGATGGGCTGGAAAGTCTAGAATGCCTTATTCCTTTGGTCCTCCTCTGACATTCAAATACAGGTTTTATGAGCTTAGTGTTTGATATCATTCAAGATCTCCACTCCAACCAAATTTAGGTTCAATGTGATAGTTAGATTTAATTAGAGTCAAATTCCTCTTTTATTTCGGTTTTATCTTAATCACCTCTTTTATTCACTAGCCCAGAAGCCTGTAATTTCCCACATGGGCACCCAGATATGCTGTATTACACACTCAGGTCCAGGAGACCAACAGTTCTCTGTCATACACGTTTACAGCCAGAAACTTTTCACTCTGAAATAGCTGAGCCAAGACAGCATAGAAACAAATGTAATTTCTCCAAAGACTCTTTTCTAAAAACAATATCAGAATACGATGTTTTCCATGAAACTCTCTCCACCAAGAAGAACATATGTGTGTAGATATAAACATAAGAAGACTTTCCAAGACTAGTGACAAGATGGGAAATTACCCAACAGTGGGAAACAGTGTGTATGACCAACCAGATCCCCCAGACACAGAGGAGAAAGAGGCAAATCGCAGAATTTTAAAGCTCAAAGGAATCTCAGTGACCACCTAATCCCATTCTCTGCAGAATCTTTTCAAGTGTGGATTCTTTTGTTCAAGAGAAATCTTATCCTGAAGATTGATATAAAAGCCGAGATGCTCTTACTGAATCAGGGAGGAGCCGCCTGGAGCCTAACCCACTCTGATCCCATTCTCTCACCCACCCACCCCCAGCAGCTCCAAGGGTTCCTCAGAGCACAGTTTGAAAATTTCAATTCTAAGCCAGCCTCCTCCTTTTACCATCAGGGGATGTGAAGCCCAGAGAAGCTACCTGACTTGCCTGAGGTTACACAGCAAGTCAGAATCCCCAGCAGTCCTCTTAGCTTCCTTCAACAAGTTTTCCATGATGACGCTCGAGTCCGCTAATGAACTGCCTTTTGTTTCCCCAGACTGTATGTGTGTTTGTATTTGCGTTTGTACCCATACCTGGTGCTCCCAAGAAAACCTAACAGACCAGTCCCTGCTCTGACTCTAAAGCTCAGAGTCTGCAGTTTGGACATAGGTCTCGGCTGCCCGGGAGAGCTGGAAGCACAGGGCCAAAAGGCAGGGGGCCATCAGTGCCATTCTGCAGGTGACCGGGGACTTCTGTTTTCAGCCTAAGATGGGTCCAGTTTCTGCTCTTATAGGGATGCAGGTAGTTCTCACAAAGACACCTGAGAGCTGGCATCCAAGTCAGACCCCAGCCTCGTAGCTGTGGTCACCTGGCCGAGCCCCTAAACCTCTTCTTTTCTCCATATGTAAAGGGGAGGTAAGAGAGAAAACAACCCCATGGCACATTATGTCCCAAGAGGTTAGAAGTTGAATAAGTTAATGTGTGCGATGGCTGGTTATGCTTTGGGTGAAAAAGTAGAAACAAGGCCCCAACATTGGTTCAACAAACTGGCTGTTTCCTTCAGTCTGCTGGGAAGGCATGAGTTTAGAGAAAGTGGTGGAGAAGGGTCAAAGAAAACACTACAATCAGAACGAAACAAAGAGCTCACCCAGTGCTTCACTCGCAGGACCTCGTATGAGGGTAGGTCCTGTTATTTGCATTAGAGCGACTTAAGTTATTAGCTAACTAGTTAAGTGGTTCAAGGTGACATGACTAGAAAATGATGCACCTAGATTTGAATTCAGGCATCTAACTGCAAAAAAAAAAAAAAAAATCATCTAGCTGCAGAGTCTGTTCTTAACCACTGCCCTATCCTACCCTTCCACCTTACTGCTGGGGTGGGGGAGGGGGAGGAGGGCTGCAGAGATGGGCACCACAGCTAGATTCCTGTTTCCCCTCCAGCTTGCCCAAAAGAGAGTTCCCAGCAAATGCAGGATCCAGCAAAGCTCCCAGAGGCGAGAAGAATTCTCAGCTTGTTTACTGACTCCCCGGGTGGGGAGCAGGGGAGCCGGGGTGGGGTGGGGGGAGCTGTGCACAAAAGCAGGATAAAGGTAAACTTTCTGTGTGTGAGAACCGTTCCCCCTCCAAGGAGCCGTGTCACTGTATGTCACCGTCATCAAAGGGGTTGTGCATAAACCTGAAAAACCAAACGGACCTGTCTGTAGGTGTTACTTATATCACAAGGCTACAGGTGCCTTTATTTCCACCGTACGCCGGTGCTGGGAGTGCCTGCCTTCTCTTGCTTTGAAAACCTCCTCTTTGGACCCAGCACCGCCGTCCTCACGTAAGCACCTTTTCTTTGCTCTTTTGGATAAGTCGTAAGGGGCGTCAGGGCTTAGTGGCTCTGGTGGGGGGCCTGGGTCTGTGGGTCCGTCCCCAGCTCCAGATGGCCAGGCCTCCTGCCACGTCCATCAGTCACAGTACCTCCCCGGAGCTGTTTGACTGGGATTTAACTGCTGGCCTGAGAGAGACGTTTTTGCTTCCTCAGGCTGTGTAGCCACCCAGCTCCTTCGTGGTAGCCCCTGCCCTCTCTGGGTCACTTGATTAAACCAAGGGGAACTCACTGAGAGAGAATGGCGTACGGGCACACCATTCTCTACCCTTCTTCAAGCTAACCTGAGGAAGGAAAGCTGGATTTTACACCAAAAAATATTCAGCCTCAAGAAAAGCCCACCTCCTCCTGCCTAAGTGCCTCCTTTTCCCATTGGCCTGCTCATGGAGCACCCCCTTGAAACAGAAAAAAATAATAGTTGTCTTATTACAGTTTGGGGAATTTTTCAGGAGATTGTCTGAACATAATAGCTTAAAGGAAACCCATTGTGCACTCTCACACCTCCTCAGTACAAAATGCTTCCAGAAAGGCAATGGTTAGGGTTTTTCCACTGTGTTCTCAGACCTTTTCTAAGACGCTGCACTATGTGAGGTTCTTGAGCGTTCGCCCCCTGCTGGCAGACTGGTGTAGCACATGCTCCCTTCTCCCGCGGGAGCTGAGAACCCATATTCATTCTGATGTGCTTCATTCTATGTGCTGAGAATTTTACAAACTGGAAAGGCTGTCAGAGATCATTAGGGACAATGATCCCTAATTGTCTTTACAGAGGAGGAAACTGAAGCCTAGCAAGGTAAAGTGATTCAGGGAGACAGCTTCATGTTTCAGCCTCAAGACCCAGGGGAAGAGGTTGTTTGCCCTTCTGAGTGAAAGCTTAATCCTTTAGTCCTCATGTTTTCTGTGAGAGGGTTTTTTGGCGATTCAAAGTGTTCTTGGTAAGAGTTTTCACAGATTGGTTGTCTGCTTTTCTCAGAAGTTACCTAAGTAGCAACCTTTTAGAATACTGATGGCAATTGATTCCCCCATCCCCTGCTGGGACAGTAATAGACGTATATGTTATATCTGCTCATCTACATATATTACCTAATTTTGTTAAATCTTTGGGTTATCCTGAGTATTGCATGTTAAAATCTCCATTTGAGAGATGAGCTCAAAGAGGGTTAGGGATTTTGACACAACACACCTTATATGAAACAAAACTAAAGAATATAAAAAATAAAATTTTAGTAGGCTGAGTAGTAAGAAATGTGTCCCACATCCCTTTCCTTGTGGGTGGCAGAAGTAGGACTTAAATCCCAATGGATTTAATATAGCTTCCCAGGTAGCTCAGTGGGTAAAGAATCCACCTGCAATGCAAGAGCTACAGGAGATGCCGGTTCCATCCCCAAGTTGGGAAGATCCCCTGGAGAAGAGCATGGAAACCCACTCCAGTATTTTTGCCTGGAGAATCTCATGGACGGAGAAGCTTGGCAGGCTCCAGTCCACAGCACTGCAGAGTTTGGACGCGACTGAGCCACACACACATGGGTTTAACCCAAACCCAATGAACCTTGTATGGGAGCCCATGGTAAACTATTCAGCACAACTCCTATGAGTCTTTGCCAGCACCTTTCGAAAAACAACTAAAAAAGAACAAACTAGCAAACTCCTGATACAAACCAAAGGAAGATGAGGAATCACTTGGCAAGACATTAGCAAAGCAGTCTCATAGCTGCTCTGGTTTTTCCCAGAAGAGCAAACACTCAAGCACCCAACCCACAAGCCTTTAGCAGAAAGCGTTGAAATAGTTCAACCAATGGGTTTTCCTCCATGTGTCTCTTCTGAGGGAGGTCCAAAAGGTAGGAAGTGGACCCTGCCTTGCCCGTAGGGCTCGGGACCTGGTGGGCATTGGGGTATCACTGGGACTTTAGAGGAGGAAAAGCATTATTCTTCCCAGCAAGATGGCCCTGATGGTGGGATCAAGGAAGGCCCTCCCGAGCCCCTTTTTCCATGGTTTACACCTTCACAGCCCGTTCTGTGCAGTGATGCTTTGGTGCATAAACAGCCAATGTGTAGGTGCTTAATTGGGTGAATTTTTGGTCACATGCCCAGAGTGAAGTTGATGATCTCTGCCAGGGTCAGGAAGGAATTTTCCTTGTCTGGCAGACTGGCCAAGGCTGGGTGCTTTGCCCCTTCCGCTCTCTCTGGAAGGCTGAACAGAGGTGCCATGGACACCACACCTGTGACTGCTGCCTCTGACTCGTGTGAGGGCAAGAAGCCCACAGGCCTGCCTCTCTGACTGTGTGGACCCTTCCGGTGCACCCTTGGTGAGTGAACCAAATTGTCAGAAGGGTTAGGAAGCCCCCGGAGGCACCAGGGACCTAAGTGTCCATGCCATTCCCAAAGGTCCAGCCAGGTTTTCTCGTGCATGGAAGAGAACCCACTTGATTCTCCCTTCTTGTGCTAAAAGCACTTGATTCTTTCCTACCTACTGGGCAGCTAAAGTGCTGATTACACTTTGGGGAGACTGAATTCTACCGCCATAGGTCTGTAGACGGGCAGTGAGCGAGGGTTCAGAATACTTAAGGGGTCTGGCTAATCCAGGCAAAGAGTGTCCAGAGATCACGGCTGAAAGTGGGTATGGGAGGAAAAGGAGAAGAGAAAATCATGGGAATTTTTTATAGCTAAAATTTCGTCTCTGTATGATTGAATTGTACTCCAATTTGGTGAGCGTACTCGACCGCAGTATCCAACTATAACCATCATATATGCCTACGTGTATGTGTGCACGTGTGTGACTGTGTCAGCCAAATCGGGTGGGATCCTGAAGAAAATCACGCAGCTAGGGTATGTGTTAGAGTCCGTCTCATTGCTGTGTTCATGCAGCCGATGAAGTATTGAGGCTCCAAGAAAAGCAAGAGGCAGAATCATGACAATTCTCCTTCTATGAGGACAAGTCAGCCAGCCTCTCAAAAAACAAAAATGTGGGGTTACAATAGCAGGCCTAGTACCCTCCCTAGGCTTCCCCTACTTGTCCTGCTGCTGACTCTTAAGTCTAACCCAATGCTTCTCAACCTTTCTTTTTCCATTATCACCCCCTTTTTCGTTCTTTTTTTTTTTCAAGAATTTTTTAAGGTGGACAATTTTTAAAAGTCTTTACTGAATTGGTTGCAATTTTGCCTCTGTTTTATGTTTTGGTTTTTAGGCCGCATTTGGGGTCTTAGCTCCCCAGGCAGGGATTGAACCCACTCTCCCCTACATTGGAAGGTGAAGTCTTAACCACTGAACCACCAGGGAAGTCCCCTAGATCATTGTTTCTTAATCTTACCCCCTCCATGACATGTTAATGTCACAGATTTTCCATTCATCATTTATGTGCTGTGGGCTTTGAAGAGTCATAAAGGATAATGCGGGTTAAGATTTTTTTGACCCTCAAGACCAATTTTTTTAATGAATTTTTTCCCTCTGTGGTCACTGTTCCCCCGTCGGAATACATATTCTAACTTCAGGCCTAAAACTATATATCACTGGGCCTCCATGTCCACCCTGAGAAGAGGGAACCCAAAAGCTGTTGTTGCCCACCACCCTCTTCCACCTACATTAAAGAAATCTGAAGAGCTAAAATGTTCAGTGATTGCAAGGACTGTAGAAGGCCTAAGAAGCTGGACTGCTGAATACAAAGCAGCCATTATTCCTGAACTTTCACACCTAGGGCCTGCTGGTTAAGTGGCCAAGGTCTTTTGTGGAGAGTCCAAGAATTAACAATATCCCCTCCTCCCACTGCAATAGAAAAAAGAAAAACTGCTGCCTTTTCTAAAACACACTTTTCCACAAAGCAAAAAATAATTACGGAAGAAAAACAGCATGTTGTATACCGGAAACAGACCTTTAAGAAAACTTAATGGATATAATTTGCCATAGAAGGAACCCCCAAAGGGAATCAGATACAGACATCACCGAGTACAGCACTGGAGAGATCACAGTGCCAGCGAGTAGGGTGGTGCGAAGAGAAAAAAAAGAAATCCTTCTAAGAGGTAAATATTGTACTGGTCATAGAGATTCCTACTTTATCTGCCATCAGACTCAATTTACCAAATGACTTTCGAGAGCTTTGTCAGGCAGAGATGAAGAAGCACGTTCCTACTGTTGGATCCTATATCTGGAGGGTTTCTAATTAACACCAGAGACCTGGGAACTGTTCTCCACATGGAGGCCACCTCTCCTTTCTCCAAGCCCACCTGTGAAGGTCATGTCAGAGGTCTGCCACCCTCTCCTCCCATTTTCTGAGCCTCCGACCCAGAGGGGTAGGGGGTATTTTTACCTTGAACCGTCACTTAGGAGGACTTTTCTGGGGTCAAGCCCAGAAAGTAGAAAAGGCTTTGGGCTCCCACCAAGCCTCTTTCTCCCTCATAGCCTCCCACCCCCATCCCTCCTCATCCAGCCACCTGCTCAGGGATATAAAACCAGTCAATCTGTGGGAAAATCAGAGTCCAGACCCAGGCAGCCTTGACCTCTGCTTGATACGGCTCCCAGGGGGAGATCCAGGAACATGATAATCTGCTGGGCACGTTAACCCTCTCCGGGAATCAGGAAGGAGACTTCCTAGTGAGGTCTGGCAACTTTGCAGTGATGCCCAGAGAGGGTGCCTGTATGTGAGAATCTGAATTCAGGTGTTTCTCTGTCTGGAGCAGAGTTCTCGTGCCTATCTGATAGTGATGATCATGACAGACTTGCAAATATCCCCAAAGAATTGATCTCTGATTCTGGAATCACACAGTCCCTGACCCTCTCGGGATCAAGATCCGGATTGTCCTGGTAGTGAGCCTGGGATGTGTCTGTGAGCGGATGAGGCTGTGAGCGTTTGTAGAAAGGAAAGCAGATGGGTTGAACATTGGAAAAAACTTAATTCCCTACACTATAGGGTGTGTGACTTTGACAAAGTTACACGGATTTCTTAGGCCTTAATTTTCACAACTGTAAAATGTCTGGATGCGGGAAAGATTGGACTGACATTGATTTCCAACATGCCAGGCCACTCATGATACATGCTATAAATCCAGCCAGGGGTAGCAGACATTTTCTTAAAGCACCAGATAGTAAATATTTTAGGATTTGCAGGCCTAAAGGCAAAATCAAGTGCATTATGCACATATTATATAACCATTTAATATGTAACCATTTAAAAATGTAAAATCATTTTTATCTGTGAGCCATTCAAAAACAGGTGGTGGATTAGACTGTGTCTGTAGGTTGTGCCTAGACCCTCTGATCCAGGCAATGAATGGATGACTAATTTTTATTTCAAAGCTTATGTCTTTATTTTTATGTATATTAAATGAGTCCTGGCTTTCCATTTATAGTAATGATATAAAGTTTTCCTTTTAAGTAAATGCAGTTATGTTAAACAATAAGGGAGGTGATTTTTTTTTAATAAGTAAGTTATCACGGGGCAGGTGAATAACTAAAGTTTGGAAAACACTGGACTAGATGATTTATAAGTTCTTGACCATCTTAAAATTCCATGCACTTAATAACCCAAGACGTGGAATCTAGTCTTTGCTTTGCCACCTCCCAGCTGTGTGATCTCGAGCTGCCATATCCTCTTTGCTGAAGGGGTAGAGCCAAGTACCTCATCAATATTATTGCAATAATAATAAGAGAATTTGGGTGAACAGGTTTTTCCAATTCACCAAGAATGAATTCTTTTTTTTTTTTTTCCTCTGAATTGTGGGAATATGGAAAACAACAAAGGGAAATTTGAAAGAGGAAACTAATGTGGGCAAGAATGTTTGCCCCTTCTTTTCTATCCCCTCTCCAACCTCAATCAGACATCTTTTCCCAAAAGTTCCCACTCGCTGGTATGCACAGCAACTAGGATTATTTCTTCTTAAATAGACCAACCTGAGTTGTCACTCAAACTCCATTACCTGCCACCTGGGTGGTATGGGGTGTGTCATCTGGAATCTCAGAGCTCCCATCCCTCATCTTTAAGACAGAACGCCTACCAGACCCTGACTCAGAGTGGTTGTTCTGGGGACACCACGAATAATAACTGCTCAGCCCAGGGCACTCAGTGAAGCAAGTGTTACAGTGGTGACAAGTCCCCACTCTCTTATCCAAAACCCTGGGGTGGGACGTGCTGCAGAATTCAGAATTCTTCAAGTATCAGGAAGCCACCCAGGGTATATACTGCAGAGCACAGATTACTCCTCTCAAGGTATTGCCTGCTTGGACTGCTTAAATGCATCAATATTTTCTGCAGTGTATCACATGAATATTCATCAAGTAGAACAAATGAAACTATAGCTATAGATATAAAACTGTATGGCATACTATAGTTATATATGTTTAATATATGGTTTAGTTTACATACATATATAGAAGTATAGATATAATTATATATAAAAGTTTTATAGCAATCAATTCGGGACTGTTTTTGCTGGGAGATAAGTTGGCGCCAAACACATACAAACATAGTTTCAGTTTCAGAGCTTTCAGATTTCAGAACTGTGGATTAGTGTTTGTGGGCATATTCACTTATAATAATTCTTTCCCTGTTTTCAGAAGTATATTTTTAGACATTATAATCCAGAGTTCAGGGGCCAGGTGAGAGAGAACAGGAAAAGTAAAGAACGAGGCATTATTGCACAATTAAAACCTTCATCCTCAAATGCCAGCTTTGCCACTTACTGGGCATGTTACCTGGGCAATTGTCTCAACCTCTCTGCCTCAGTTTTTCTCATCTATAAAATGCGGATGTACACACAAACCTCGCAGGATGCGGCAAGAATTAAATAACGTCCCCGTGGAAGGCACTTAGAGGAATGCCTGGCTCCTGGGAGGCTGCATGTTTGTGTTTGCTGACGTAATTAAAAGCCAAATGTAGGGATTTCCCTGGCAGCCCAGTGGTTAAGACTCTATGCTTCTACTACATGGGGCATGTGTTCAGTCCCCAGGTGGGAAACTAAGATCCCTTATGCCAGTGATACAGTCAAAAAACAAAAAACAAGTGTTGCCCTGCTGGGGTCTCCTGCAGCGTGGTTTGCCACCTCCTCACAGCCTCTTCTGCTATTACAGGGTGATGTTGGACTCAGTGACACACAGCACCTTCCTGCCCAACACGTCCTTCTGCGACCCCCTGATGTCGTGGACTGACCTGTTCAGCAATGAAGAGTATTACCCTGCCTTTGAGCATCAGACAGGTGCGTATGACTGGAGAAGCCCATCTGAGCTGGGACAGGCTGGGGCAGGAGGTGGCGCTGGCCTCAGGTGGGCGGCAAGGCCATGCTGGCCTGAAAAGGCCAGCTCTCACCAGCGTTCAGGACAGAGGGTTGCCAGAGTCCGGGGCAGAAGAAAGAGCCACTTCTGCACAGAAGAAAGCCCTGGAATCCTCACTGCAACCTCTTCCCGGCTCTGTGGCCTTGGGAAACTCCACTAACCTCTCTGAGCCTTATTTTGCTAATGGGTAAAAAGGAGATAACACCAATCTCCTGGAGCAATTAATTTAAACAAAATAGTAAAAACCCTTAGGCCAAAGCCTAGTAAGTACACTGTGATTGTTTGAGCATCCTGGCTTTAGCCAACATTTGCTAAATACTTACTAGCTGTGCCCCAGACCCTGTGCCAAACACTCATTTCATCCTTACAGAAACCATAAGAGAAATTAGTAATTATTATTCCCATTTTATAGATGAAGAAACTGAGGCACAGAGAGGTTTCATGACCCACCCAAGGTCTAACAGTTAACTAAGTCTCATGCACATTGACTTGAGCTCTGTGCCCTTAACTATCCTACATGGTCATCTTACATATGGTGTAAATCTTACATATGGTGTAATGCTGTGGTTATCACTATTAATATTATCGCTATTCTCTGAACTTTTATTTCCTTACTGCTAGAGCAGGGATGATGAGTTCTATAAGGATCAAGAGAGCCAAACTGTGAAATATATAACCTGGCAGCCAAGGAAGCGCTCAGTAAACAGGGGTCCCCTCGTTGTCCCCCAGGGCCGCCCTCCCCACACTTCCTCCTCTCCTAGTCCAGTTCTCTCCACCTAAGAAGGAAGCACGGGGCCTTGTGCAGGCCATAAGCCAAAGTGAGGCCAGCTGAGCTTTGCCCCAGAAACCCTCCGAGGGCCGCTGTCCCCAGGTGCCGCGTGACTGCACATCACGGCAAGCCTGGCCGACTCTAGCACAGCAGGTACACGCCCCGCGGTGGGGGTGACTCAAGCGCCGATCCAGCCCTCGGGCCTCACCACCCAGCCTTGACCCTGTGTGTTCTAGCCCAGTGGGGCTCACACTCGGGATCAGAAAGCAGGTGGCGTCCAGGAGAGGGTGAGTCTCAAAGGTCAGTGTGAAATGCCCCCCTCAAGGAGTGCCTGCCTCCAGGCCAGACACCAGCACTGCACAGACAGACCTGAGGCAGGTGCTTACACAGACCAATCCCACACCCTCCCCTAACCCTACACGTGACATACACGTGCCTGTGACATGGTTCACTCTCACCAGGGTCCAGATCATTGCATGGGGACCTGACTCATCCAGCTGCACAGGACAGTTCTTCTTCAAGCCTAAAGAGTGCCTCGTTCCCAAAAAGACAATGAGAAATGTACTCAATCTCTCCCTACCCTCCCACCCTGTGTTCGGTCAAGAGGCTTAATCTGAAGGAGGAAAACAGAGGTTTCCAAGTCCTTGTCTCTTCCCTGAGTGTCCCATGATGGTGGAGCCCAGCCCCACCCACACATAACCCAGACCTGCCATCCTGGGAGCCCTCTCTTCCTGCCTCTTCTACCAGGTGCTGTCAGAGTCGGATGGGAGAGGGTAGCCTCAGGTGCCTACACCATGCAGTGTTCCAGGAGCTTCTGTAGTTGTCAAGAGCTCAGACTTTCGAGCCAGGCATGGCCAAGAGTGGGCCAGCTTCCTGCCATTAGCAAGGGAGGGGCCAGGTTTGGGGCTTGCCCTCTCGGACTCTGGATTCCAGGAGCTGAGTCTTTCTGAGCTTAAAAAGGTCAAGTTTGGGTGTGAAACAGTCCCAAGTAAGGACCAGGCTCCCTGGGTCCCACTGGTGGGAGGAATGCCCTGCAGGGCCTTCTGTCTTTTTTTCTCCCAGGAGGTGACCTGGGAGATACATCTGAGAGGGATGTATCAGGAGATAGCCAAGTTCTCCTCCAGACACTGCTCTGCCAATTTGCCACCTTAGTGGCCGTCTCTTATGAAGTCCTTGCCCACCTCCTAGGAAATTCCAGCTTGAAGTCAGGGTTGTCCAAATGGCAGCTTCCTGTTTGGGTCCAAGGTGATGGGGCTGGTGCTGGCACTGACCGGCCCCGTGACCTTGGCCAGGTTCTCCCTAACATCTCTGAGATATGTTTTCCTTGGCTAAAATAGCATCTGCCTCCCTGTGTTGGGAGGATTGACTGAGATTCCGCATATAATGTGCTTAGCAAAATGCCGGGCACTTGGTAGGTCGTCACTGCAGCCAAGACACCACATGGAAAAATAGGTTTCTCTCTCCTTGCCTCACTTTTCATATTGAACAAAAGCAACACAGGTCTCTATCTCAACCTATCCAGTTCAGAATTGTTGGCAGCTTAGACACTTTGAGACAAAAAAGGAGAGAAAGGGAGACAGAAATGGTATGCTTGCTGGATAAATGATATCTATGAACAAAAAAGGCAGGGAGGAATAAGCAATATGGTCAGGAGAACCAGCTGTTTACTGCCTCTTAAATGGCTCTAGCAGAGGCAGCCAAACCTTCACCCTCCGTGTGTTAAGAGCTCAGGACCTGGCCTCTCTTAAAACCAGCACTTAGAGGCTGCCCTGCAGGCTGGCGAGTGGATGGTCACAGATTGCAAAATGCTCTAGAATGTCATGAGTTCACCCTTCAGCTCTTTTAAAATAAAGAATTACAGATACTGGAACATTTTATCCAAGGTGGATAGTGGGGAGCTGTGTATATTTCACTAGCAGGTAATGTTTTTTAAAGATGATTTCTCCAATTGAGTTCCAGTAGCCAAGCATCTGACAAGTCATGGAATATCCTGACTCACCCCTACTTTCTGGAATTCTATCCTGACCCTCCACAAACCCACACCTCCCTCCCCTGATGGCCAAGATGGCCAGGCCAATGTGCAGTGTACCTTGGCTTTAGGATCTTGCTTATACTTCGCAGCAGAGTTTTCTAGGTTGGGGCAGCTCTAAGGGTTCTTGGGAGGTCCCTTGAGGACCTGGAGTGACAGCTGAGACGGACAAGCTTTAGGCCCCCCTCTCCACCCCCACCATCACTTTGATTCCAAAGACAGTGCAGCATAGTGGTTCCCAAGGCTTGGCTGCAGGAGCTGGGTTACACCTAAATGACCTCCTCCTTGGGCTTCCCTTGTGGTTCAGCTGGTAAAGAATCCACCTGCAATGTGGGAGACCTGGGTTTGATCTCTGGGATGGGAAGATCCCCTGGAGAAGGGAACGGCTACCCACTCTAGTATTCTGGCCTGGGGAATTCCATGGACTGTATAGTCAGTCCATGGGGTCGCAAAGAGCCAGACACAACTGAGTGACTTTCACTTGCACTTTTCACCTTGCTCGGCCACTTACTCGTTGTGTAACCTCCAGAAGGGCTTTCACCATTCTCTGCCTTTGGTTCTTCATTTACTTTGTAAGATAGGCTACGTGATCTAGGACCTCGAGTTGAGGATGGGATGAGAAAACTCAACAGTGTAGCAGAGTAACTGGAATGTACTAAGTGCTCAACAAATACGTTAGCTGTAGGAGAATTCATGGCTTCCCTGGTGACTCAGCAGTAAAGAATCCACCTGCAGGGCAGGAGGTGCAGCAGACTCGGGTTCCGTCCCTGTGTTGGAAGACCCCCTGGACGAGGGCATGGAAACCCACTCCAGTATTCTTGCCCTGGGAAATCCCATAGACAGAGGAGCCTGGCGGGCTACAGTCCATGGGGCTGCAAGCAGTCAGATATGACTGAAGCGATTGAGCACAAGCACGAGATTTTATTTGATGGAAAAAATAATTTTTTTAAGGTACAAAATGCTGATCTTGGATATTAACATCCAGATACTCAGAAAGAGAGGTATCTGGGTTCCAGGGGGGCTTTTCTTAAGTAAGATTCCTATTCCAGGTAGAGATATTTGAGATCAGATACAAAGAGAGTCTCAGAATTTCTAAATCAAAGCCAAATAATGAAATATAAAATCATCAGAAAGCCTAAGGTGAGCCCCGTGGCGCTGGTCACACCCCAGCACACTCCCAAGGACAGACCTCACTGCTGGCCACCTCCAGCCTCTCCCGCACACATCTGAGCCTTTGGGCAGCTGTGGCCTGGGATGGCTTAGGGCCTGGTGCTCTCTGTCCTTTCTAACCACACGCTCATGGCCTCGACTTTTGGATGATACCCAGCCAGCCTTCTCATCTCTTCCCCATCCAGTTTCTTACATTGCTCCAGGCTCTTTTTTTTTTTTTTTTTTTCCATCTCATGGTCTAAATCACTCCACAGGCTTAGAAGGAAAGTCAAGAAAGACTATTGGATGGGGCTAGACCAACTCTGGAGGGAAACCTGGAAGCCATAGATCATTTCAGGTCCCTCCTCGTAAAGTCCTTCCTTTCGGTGACAAACCACAATTGACGTGTGCTACCTAGTCCATTCACTGGCCCTCTTCAGTACTGCTCCAGGCAAAAGACTTTCCCAGTTTCCGATGCTAATAAATCGTGCTAATTACAGTCCAGGCTGGCTAACTCAGGTCTCCTCTGACCCCAGACTGTCTGCCTCCCTCTCACTGGGTCCTTGGGTTCCTTTGTTCTGCGTGTTCCTCAGTTAGACTGAGGCCCGGGTGGAGACAGCGTCATTTCCCTGAGAACAAATGTCGTCCCCAAATAATAACTAATTACAAGTGACACAGGGAACTGTTGATCTGAATTGTCATCCGGATCACTGGGCTAAGTTTCTCTCAGCCCATGCATCATTTCTCTTCCATTTCACAGCAAGCTTCCTAAAAGATAGACACTATTATTATTCCTCTTTTACAGATGAATGAAGCTGAGGTCCAGAAAGGTTAGAAAACTTTACTAAGGTGGCACAGCTAACAAGTGGAGGAAATGCAATTAACATAGTGGTATGGAGTGACCCCAATATTAACAAGTACATGTTGATATTTAACATTAACGGTATTGAACGAGCACTTACTCTCTGCCTGTTCTGTTCCAAGCACACTGCATGCATTGATTCACTTACTCTTTGTAACAGCATGGAGAGGTAGATCCTATTATTTCCGTTTTGCTAACGAGTTCTAGGAGGCAGGCCCCCTAAGTGTGAGATCACACACACTTTCAGCTTTAAGGGAGAATTCAAATAACAAGCTCCAGAACAGTAATTGTTCAAGGAGCCTAGTGGTGTTAAGGAGAGGAAGCCGTCTAGTACCTTCCCCTCAACTCCCAGCAGAGCAGCACTGTTTTTTTCCAGATAAAACTTCAATTTGAAGAAAATACTATTCAGCTAAAAATAAAAATTCTGCCTCTACCAACCCCAAATTCCCAGTCCATCCCTCTCCCTCCCCAAACTATTACATTTAGAATGGATAAACAACAAGATGGTACTGTAGGCACAAGGAACTATGTCCAATCTCCTGGGATAAACCAAGATGGAAAAGAATATTTAAAAAAAAATGTGTATATATGCAAAACTGAGTCACTTTGGGCTTCCCTGGTGGCTGATGGTAAAGAATCTGCCTGCAATGAGGGAGACCTGGGTTGGATCCCTGGGTCAGGAAGATCCCTTGGAGAAGGGAATGGCAATCCACTCCAGTATTCTTGCCTGGAGAATTCCATGCACAGAGGTTATAAACCACGGGATCAGGAAGAGTTGGAGACAATGAGCAACTAACACTCACTTTCATAGATTAGCATAGCATTATAAATCAACTGTACTTCAATAAAAATAAATAAACTCTTAGCATGCCCACTCTAAACAATAATCTGGAAGTAGACAACTGTCCAGAAGCTTGTCAAGTTCTCCCTCAAAAGCGACCACCAGGAGGGAGCCAGCCTGTGGAAGATTTTTAACTGCCCCTTGGAGTGATTTTTAAAAACTAAATAAGTCAGCACTTAAAAATTGTGAGATTTCACATAACAATCTGGGCCTGGCAACACAGGGCCTAACTTCCTGCCTGGCAACAGCCAACTAGCAGACCTGGGCCACAACTCTCCACTTGGCATGAACTTGCCCATTCTCACTGTCCCCATTGACGGCCACTTTCGGGCATGGGCATCACCTGCTGACCCTGTGGGCATCTGAGTTGCACTAGCCCAGCTCTAAAAGCTTAAGCTCTCCCTCTGAATTTGAATGCATCCCAGGTTATAGCATCGTCTCTGAGAACGTCACCCCAGACTCCCTTTAACCCCATACGTCTTCTTCCCAGTGCAGCTAACCCTTTAAACAAGTGTCCTGACCTAGTTCCAACTTCAAAGGAGCTGGCCAAGCCTGCTGTGTAATCCTGGCCTGGGGACCAGACATGGGATATCATCTGTCCCCAACTGGTAAACATAGGCAGAAGTGCCTCATGGCACAGTTTCTCTATAAAGTCTAGATTATTTTGTGAATGGTAGACATGTTGAGGAAAACACTACATTTCCAGACAGTACAACCGTTGAAGATAATATATTCTCTGGGTGAATTACCCTGTCTTTTATTTTCTCTGAGTTCATTTCTTCCAAGCAGTAAAATGGTCTTCATGCCATTCAAACAGTGTTATCATCAGCCTCTCTATCCTTCCTCTGATTTTTCAAACCTAGGTTATATATGTAGATTATATATATAAATATATATGTGAAACAAAACATATAAATATACATACATACACTGTACTATATAAGCATTTGTATAAACTATGTACATATATTTTAATTTAATTATATGTTTATATATGTGCATGCATGCTCAGTCACTCAGTTGTGTCTGACTCTTTGAGACTCCATGGATTGTAGCCCACCAGGCTCCTCTGTCCATGGAATTTTCCAGGCAGGAATACTGGAGGGAGTTGCCATTTCCTACTCCAGGGGATCTTCTCCATCCAGGGATGGAACCCACATCTCTTGCTCCTCCTGCATTGACAGGCAAATTCTTGACCACAGCACCACCTGGGAATCCCCTTCTCTGTATATACCTTCATCCAAATTGTTTAGCCTGTGTGTCCAGTTTGGTCCCTGTCAACCAAGAAGAGGGAGGCAAATATGATGCAAACTTCCCACCTGCAAAGATGGAAGAGTTAGTGGGGGCCTAACTTCCTTACTGACCAGCCATGCAGCCTTAGTAGAGTCACGTAACCTCCTAGGCCTTCAGTTTCCTCGTGTGAAGTGATGATAATAGCTATCGAGCCCCAGGCTGGTCATTTCACTTCCCAAGCACCCACAGGGGGCTAGGCCAGCTCCCAGCCCACCCGACTCAGGTTGAACAAAGCAGAGCTGGGCCCGCCCACCTGGGGGAATAGAGAGGGAGGTGACAGGAGGAGCCCTGAGTCGGGGTGAGGAGGACTGGCCTCCCTCAGAGGGGCAGTGAGCTGTGCTCTTGAGGATGAGCAGAAATTAGAAGACAGGTTGATGCCATCCTAAGTGACCAGAAGTGCCCGTGAAAAGACCTGGGGCTGGAGGCAGTGCTGGCGGGGTGGGCTGGGGGGGGGGGGGGGGGGGGGGGGGTACGGACGGAGTGAGGAAGAGGAAGCAGGCCTTCCTCACCGCTGTGAGGACAGGATGGCGCAAACACCCCACAACCAAACGTCTTCCCACCATGTTGCTCTTCGCCCGCACAGGGCCGAGAACAGCCCCTTCTCTCTCCACTCTGGGGGCCGTGGGAGGCACTCAGCCGGTGAGGAGAGCCGCCATGTTGGCCCCGGGCCCAGCCTCCCTCCAGGACCGGGAGCCGCACACAAAGCCCGCTCTGTGGGGAGCTTCGGGGCACACAGGGACCACGGGAAGGAGGTGGAGCCAGCGATAGCTTCCCAGTGTCCATGACACCTCTCTGAATCTCTCAGGCCTCGCTGGCCTCCAGAAACAACACGGCCATGGCCGTTTTCTTCTCCCAGGGCCAAAAAAAATAACGCGGGGGTGGAGGCGAGGAGCCGGGAGGGGCCTGGAGGCTTGGCGAACACTCTGCATGGAAAGAAAGGAAGTGTGTCCTCCAAGGGCAGCGCCCAGATAGGTACCCCCCCGGCGGGGTTCAGCTCAGGACTGGGCGGAAGAATTGCAAGGTTCATAAGTCTCTCGTGGGAATACCAGGGAGGCAGAGGCCCCGGGTTCACTCCAGCCAGAACTCAGCACATGGAAATACAGCCCACATGGGGAAAGGCCGCCAGATTTTCCGAGGAGATCTTGGAGCCCCACCCCACGACTGATAGGGGTCCCTCCTCATCCAGCAACGTCAGCCTCTGCCATCCTGGCCAGATATCAACTCTGATTAAAAACTTAAGATCTGGGATCCTTTGCTGTAGTGCTTACACCCAGACAAACATCTCAAACATAAAATACAAAAAAAAAAAAAAAAAACTATTAAGGGAGTAAAAATAACTGCCAATTTGGGGCAAATGGCTGAAAGTGAAAGTTGTTCAATCCTGTCTGACTCTTTGTGACCCCATGGACTGCAGCCCAAGCCCACCAGGCTCCTCTGTCCATGGGATTTTTTAGGCAAGAAAATGAGTGGGTAGCCATTCCCTTCTCCAGGGGATCTTCCCAATCCAGGGATCAAAGCTGTGTCTCCTGCATCGCAGGCAGATGCTTTAGTGCCTGAGCCACAAGGGAAGCTCTAAATGGTGAACAATAAAATACAAAAAGCCCTAAAATACAGAAAGGCCAAAACCCAACCACCTCTTCTGAGGCACCAGAGCAGAAACAGGGAACCACGCATGATCCCTGGGCTCAGAGCCTCCAAGGGGATGGGCAGACCACCTAAACCACCCCTCCCGCCTGACCCACCAGTTCGCTCCCTCCCTCACCCTACTTGAGAGACCAGGCTGACCCTCCTCTGGCATCTAGCAGGGACACCTGTTTCTTGTTCTCATTCCCTCGTGCTGCAGCATAAGTCATAAGAAAGTCTTGCCTGAATTCCTGGTCTGGTCTCTTATCAATTTCTATTGATTAAAGAGTCCAAGGACCCGAGTCTATAACAAACCTAGTGTTCAAGTTTGACCTCAATCCACTTCATGGTAGGAAAAGAGATTTCTGGAAGGGCTCTGAGTTAGAAGGAGTCTCAGTTTCTTCCTATCACCCATGTGGGAGGATTTGAGGAAGCAAAGCTGGTGTAGGTCAGGGCACATAGTAGCCTGACCAACACAAATGGGTGCTTAGGGGCAGAGAAGCCATCTCCTGCTAGATATTAGAATTGCCACAGTTCATTTGGGGATAATGGCAGCAAATTCAGCATTTAAAGAGAGAATCATAATAGCCTCGCTGCCATTTACTGTGGGGTCTAACTCATGAGAGACACTCTGTCATCCACACAGCCTGAGCCAGTCACCTCTGCCTGGCTCTGCCTGCTGCTTTCTCCTCAGCCCTCTCCTTCTCTCTGGCTCTCCGCTGGCATCCAATTCTCCTTCCATACTTCATCTCTTCTCTGTACTGATCTCTGAACACCAGCATGATAGAATAGGAAGAACACTGGCTTTTGAGTTCAGACTGGGGTTCATATCCCAACTCTGCCCACCACTGGCTGTGGGACCTTCAGCAGGTCCCCTGTGAACCTTGGCTTCCTCCTGCGGAACAGGAACCAAACCTCCTATGCATCATGAATCCTTAGCTCACAATTTGTTGTTTCACACATAGTAGGTGTTCGGTGATAATCTTTGTTGTTGTTAAGTCGTTAAGTCATGTTCATTTCTTGGCAACCCCATGGACTGCAGCATGCCAGGCTTCCCTGTCCTTCACTGTCTCCTGGAGTTAACTCAAACTCTTGTCCATTGAGTCAATGATGCCATGCAACCAGCTCATTCTCGGTCACCTGCCTTCTGCTCCTGCCCTCACTCTTTCCCAGCATCAGGATCTTTTCCAATGAGTCTGCTATTCACATCAGGTAACCAAAGTATTAGAGTTTCAGCTTCAGCATCAGTCCTTCCAATGAATATTCAGGGTTGATTTCCTTTAGGATTGACTGGTTTGATCTCCTTGCTGTTCAAGGGACTCTCAAGAGTCTTCTCCAGCACCACAGTTCAAAAATATCAGTTCTTTGGTACTCAGCCTTCTTTATGGTCCAACTCTCACATCTGTACATGACTACTGGATAACCACCATTGCTTTGACTATATGGACATTTGTCAGCAAAGGTGCTTAATGATAATCTTAATAATAGCACTAAAAATCTTCTAGACTGTTTTCTAAGTACTTTTTTATATATTAACTCATTTAATCCACAGAACAACCCTATGATGTAGGGGCTATCATTATCCCCGTTTTACTGATGAGAAAACTGAAGGTTTTTGAATGAATGAACAAATGAATGAATGAGTACCATGGTAATTGCAAGATTTGTCAAAGTGCCTGACCAAGGACCTGGTCCCTCACCTCTTCCACACCTGATCTATCAACCTTTTAGTTTCTCCTGGCATTGGGACAGTCTGTTGAGCACCCGTCTCTGCCCCTGGGTCAGCACAGCCACCTCTCAGCCTCTTGGACAGGATGGTGCCCACCTCTGTCTGGGGGCATAGGGAGCTTCAATGAAGGAGTGAGGGGGATCTGGCCTTGGGATAGAAATTCCTCAAAACACCACCGAAACACAAGAACAGCAATATAACCAACACTTCCACCTCTCCCATCCCGTAAAGAAGCCTGCTCTGGTTATCCATGGTCTGCCAAACACTTGGGCAACATCTCAGCTACCCAAGACAGCCAGAGACAACACACAAACCAGTAGCTAGTGTGGGGCAGCTGTCCATAAAAGCAGAGGGAATCAAATCAGCTTCAAATGGTGCCTGGCACACCACAGGTATTTAATAAATATTAATCAATAATTTTCTATGTGCCTTGTAGTCTATATACATTAACCACAAACTCCAGAAGAGCCCTGTGAGTGGAGCATATTATCCCCATTTTGCAGATAAGGAAACTGAGGTTTAAATATCTGTGGACCTTGCCCAAGTAGAAAGCCATGGAACCAGGATTAAAACCCAGGCTTGTCAGGCTCTGAAGTCTGTACTATTGATGTCATGTTGTCTGACACCAAATACCTGAAGGGCCTTTTTCTTTCTTCTCCCATAGTGACCCCCCTTCAAGGTGCTCCCAAGCCATAATCAGGTTTCCCACCCCTCTCATTCCCTCTTCTGCCAATAAGTCTACACACAGGATGCCTCTGGTTTTCACTGCAGGATAGAAGGTTACTAGGGTCCCAGAAAAACACCCCAGGACTGGAGGCCCCATTGACTCACTGGACAGAGGATGAGGATGTTAACAAAACCAGAGCCTCCTTCAGGGGGCTTCTAATCCTCTCCCAGCTGTCATCCCTCACTTGTCTCTTCCCGGTGCAGCTTGCGACTCCTACTGGACGTCCGTCCACCCCGAGTACTGGACGAAGCGCCACGTCTGGGAATGGCTCCAGTTCTGCTGCGACCAGTACAAGCTGGACGCCAACTGCATCTCTTTCTGCCATTTCAACATCAGCGGCCTGCAGCTGTGCGGCATGACACAGGAGGAGTTCATGGAGGCAGCCGGTGTCTGCGGGGAGTATCTGTACTTTATCCTCCAGAGCATCCGCTCACAAGGTCAGTGTCCAGAGCGCGGGGCCTCAAGGACAGGGGCTCGGGATTGGGACCAAATGACTCTGAGGTCCTGCCCCACCATAGGACTCACGTGGCGATATTTTATTAACTGCAACTGTTAACCCAGATCCTCTACTAACCAGAGCTTTCCATACCTAGAAGTTCTAGCACACTAGAATTAGAGATTGGAGGTAAAGCAGAGTGAGTTCCAAGGAAGTAAGTTGAGCCCATTTAAAAAAAAAAGAAAGAAAGAAAGAAAAAGAAAACTGAAACATCTTCAGGGATTGCCCAGGAACCAGGCTAATACAAAATAGTATGTTCATAAAGATTGGTAGCCATGAAAAGTGGACAAAAAGAGACTTTGGCTTGACCTTTCATTAAGCAGCAGAAGAAAATTAACTGGACCCTTACCTTCCCTGTTTCCAGGGAGGCTCAACTAATTGCAATTTCCTTTCATCACATTCCTAATGGTCAAGGATCAATTGGCCAAAAGGTGGCGACAGTATCTTTATTTAACACATAACATGCCCTGAAAGGGGGTCTTCCCTGCTAGCTCAGTTGATAAAGAATCTGCCTGCAATGAGGGAGACCCTAGCTCGATCCCTGGGTCGGGAAGATCCCCTGGAGAAGGGAAAGGCTAACCACTTCAGTATCCTGGCCTGGAGAATTCCATGGACAGTATAGTCCATGGGGTCACAATGAGTCGGACATGACTGAGCGACTTTCACTTCGTGCCCTGAAAGGGGCTTCCCAGGTGATGCTAGTGGAAAAGAAGACTCTTGCCTATACAGAGAGACATAAGAGACATAAGAGATGGGAGTTGAGTCCTTGAGTTGGGAAGATCCCCTGAGGAGGGCATGGCAACCCACTCCAGTACTCTTACCTGGAGAATCCCATGGAGAGAGGAGCCTGGTGGGCTACAGTCCATGGGGCTGCACAGAGTCAGACACGACTGAAGAGACCTAGCATGCACACACATGCCCTGAAAGAGCAGGATGTATATAGACAGGTTTTTAAAATCTGGAAAGGCTTTTTGAGAACATATAATTCTGTTTTCCCTTATCATAGATAAAGGGACTGAGGGCCCAAGTGGTTAAGTAACTTCTCCAGGGTTACACAGAAAATAAGGCTGATTCGTGGAAAGTCAGTACAAAGCAAGGGCTGAGAGATCAAAAAGACCTTTGTTCCTACCCTGGCTCTAATACATCAGAGCCACAGGACCTCTGGCACATGGTTAAACCTCTGTGAATCTCCATTGTCTCACCTCTAGGGTGGGGTAATGATACACACATCCTCAGCCTTCTTGACAAGATTCAGTGAAACATTACCTGGCATAAGCAGATAAGGAGCCAAATACAGTGAATGACACCTGCTTTTGTCATAATGAATATAACCAAGAAGAAAAAAATTATTTAATAAATAAAGGAAAGATATTTCAGCTCAATTTAAGGAGACATTTCTAAAAGCACCTTCTTTTATTTCATGTATGGTCAAGTCCCTTCACTGTTCACCTGAAACTATAACAACATTGTTAATTGGTTATACTCCAATACAAAATGTTTTTGATGTTTAAAAAAAATCAGATTAAAAAAAATAAAAAGGCTGTTTCAAAGTTGTCATAGGTAGGAGGCTCCCCATCACTGGAGGTAATCAGGCAACCTAATGGTCCCTTGCTTGATGGAGGTGCTGTGACAGGGAGTCCTGTTTGGGGAGAAACCCAAAGAGGACCTTCCAGCTCTGAGATTCTTTGCCCCCACCTTGATCTCCCCCATCATGAGTGCCTAAGGCACAAAAGCCCAGGACAGGGCCCCTCAGGCACTGCTTGGCTTCTGCCCTAGGAACCATGGCCTCGAGAGGGCAAGGAAGGGACAAACAGACCTGCTGTCCCTTGATTTCCAGTCCGTACTTGACTATTGCCAGTGCCAGTGACCTACCAGGGTCAGTGTTCTGCACAGAGTGGGCCTTCCAGGAAACAAGGCAAGTCTGAGCAAATCACAGAGGCTCAGGGAGGAGGCAGGCTCCATTTGGAACCCTTCCAAGGGAACAGCCTTGCACAAGAATGCCAGGACCACAGAGAAGAGTACCCCATCTAGGAGAAGATGCAGCTTGGCACTGCCAGCCTCAGTCAAAGGTCAAGTCAGTCATGTTTGTCTTCAGGCCCCTGCAGGTCCTGTGCTGGGATCTCCCCTCTGGGGCCCTTCTGTTCCAAGCAATTGTTACATCAAAACGTACCTGTCCCTGGTCCCATCACCTCAAGGTCTGTGCAAAATGGATAAGCGAAAAACCAGCTGGTTTTTAAACAGGCCACAAGTTGCCTCTTCTTATTCTAAAGGATCCTAGGAGCCACAAAGCCACCCCCAGTGATGGTCTTTCAGGCAGCCTGCAGGCCAGGGCGGTTATTGTGTTGAGCAGTGAGATTACTCCATCAGCCTGCTCAGTTCTCAGATCTCTATTTAATGTTCCTTGGGTGGGAATGTGTAAAGTGTATTGAAATGCAGATATTGTGACCAAAGTTTCCAGGGTCCCAATCTGCCCAGGACATAGACTCTTCACCTGTTATCCTGTTTTTTATCCTTAAAAGAGTCCTTGTTTGGACTATAAGTTATATGTTAAACTGGTTATTACCTAGGTTAGGTCTTGCATGTGTACATGTGTGCTAAGTCACTTCAGTTGTGTTTGACTCTGTGCAACCCTGTAGACTGTAACTTGCCAGGTTCCTCTGTCCATGGGATTCTCCAAGCAAGAATACAGGAATGGGTTGCATGCTCTCCACCAGGGCATCTTCCCTACCCAGGTTTCGAACTCACATCTCATGTCTCCTGCATTGGCAGGCGGGTTCCTTACCTCTAGCACCACCTGAGAAGGCCAGTTTAGGCCTTATATGACCCCATAGATTAGGGCTCTGACAGAAAAGGACACGGACCAAGTTTTGGCAGGGAGAGGAGTCAAAGGGGGTCCCTATGCCCAGGGTGTGTTCTGGCTCCACAGGCACTGCAGTGGGATTTAAGGGCCCAAAATCAGAGGGACCCTGGTCCCTGAGCGCAGGGTCAGCAGGAAGGGAGGAGGAAGGAGGCGGCTCCCCAGCGCAGGAGAGGAAGATCCCCCGGCAACCCCGCCTGTTCTTGGGAAGAAGGAACAGTGTATGGCTGACCAGAACCAGTCATTCCGAGAACCAGCGACCCTAGGAGTCAGCAGTCACAGCTGTGCCCCGTTCCCGTCTCCTCAGTAAACAGAAACTGGCCCTCACGTTGAACGCCACGTTAGAAAATGGATGTCCTCCGGCCTGTGGTGCTGCGTGAAAACGTGATCTGAAAGTCCTCATCCAGCCCCACCGCCCCCCCACCTTCAGAGGAGAAGAGCAGTCTCCAGGCCCCCCTTTGAATCCTCACGTCGCGTTTCTTAAGGCCTCCTGTGTGCATTCTTGTGTCCATTGTAGACCAGCAAGTCACAAGTGTTCAAATCCCTGAGGGATCAGAGGTCACATCCTAGATCATAGACAGCGCCAACAGGGCGGTCAGGGTGGTATTGTCACATGTTGCAGGCAAGGAACACAAGCCTGGAGTTTGGGTGATTGGCAAGTCTGCACAAGGGTCCATGACTCAAACCAGTGCAGGGCTCAGGCCTCCTGACCCCAAGCCAGGACTCACTCCCAATAGCCACTCAAAAAATTCTAGAAGCTGCTGGGAGCCCTGGCCCAGGGCTCTCCCAGGGTGACCTTTAAAAACAAAGAGATTGGGGGATTCCCTGGTGGTCCAGTAGTTAGGAATTGGCGCTTTCACTGCTGGGGCCCTGGTGTGATCCCTGGTTGGTGAACTAAGAGCACATAAGCTGTGCAGCAGCCAAAAAAGCACCAAGGAGGTTGTATCTCTCAGGAGTGGCTTTGGGGTGGCCCTATAAGGGCCAGGTGGTCTGCAAGTTTCCTTGTGAAATAAAACTACCCCGCAGAGGATGAAATCACTCCCCTTCTCCCCAGCACCTCCCCTTCTGGCCTGGCCACAGAAACCAGGGTTGTATGCCATGGTTAATGGATTTCTTTTTCTTTCCCAGGTTACTCCTTTTTTAATGATCCTGATGAGACCAAGGCCACTCTCAAAGACTGTAAGTAACCAAGTTCACGCTGCTGTGCACATGGGCTTGATGGTTCTTGCAGGACTTCACTCAAAGGCTGATAACCTGAAACGGTGGGAGACTAAGAGAAGATGGCAGGAGCACCATGGTGGACAGAGCATGGGGCTTGGGTCTGTGGCTTCTTTATCCTCCCCTAGACTCAATTTCTTTGTCTATAATATGGTCAGACCCTCACTGGGTCATGATGAGTTCAAGAAACAGTGCATATAAAGTGCCTAAACTATGCCAGCAGCCTAATTGCTCCAAATACTGGTACCCGTTAGCAGTAAAAAAATCATAATTACAAATTACTAACTGTTAGAGGCCTTGTGGTTGATAATGTCTAAAACTCAGAGCTCATTAAGCAGATCACATTTGTAATTATAAAGCAATGGAGGATCTCAAATGGCCTTGTTGACTGAAAATTAACCCGCTTGGTTTTGCTTCTGCAGATGGAGAAGGTTTAGGAAAGGGAACTTTGGAGCTTTCATTTTTTAAAGCTGATGGTGATGATTGCTCTTGGTTACTGAGACCCTCTCAAAGGTCCTGGCCTGGGGGCCTGACCAACCAGGACAAAGTGGCATCCGTCTGGGGACTTCAAGCAATGTTCCCATCCATCTTCAATAACTGTAAGATTAAATTAATAGCTATGGTGGCCGTGTGTGAAACCCTTACTGCGTGCCCAGCATGTTGCCAGGCCAGATATTCTATGTCCATTGTTATTTCAGTTCAGTTCAGTCTCAGTTGTGTCTGACTCTTTGCAACGCCATGGACTGCAGCACACCAGGCTTCCCTGTCCATCACCAACTCCCAGAGCGTGTTCAAATTCATGTCCATCGAGTCGGTTTTGCCATCCAATCGTCTCATCCTCTGTCATCCCCTTCTCCTCCCGCCTTCGATCTTTCCCAGTATCAGGGTCTTTTCCAGTGAGTCAGTTCTTCCCATCAGGTGGCCAAAGTACTGGAGCTTCAGCTTCAGCATCAGTCCTTCCAGTGAATATTCAGGACTGACTTCCTTTAGGATTGAGTGGTTGGATCTCCTTGCTGTCCAAGGGACTCTCAAGAGCCTTCTCCAACACCACCATTCTCATATATAACTTCACTATTTGTTTTTATTTTTTAATTTTTGTTGGAGTATAGTAGCTTGACAGTGCTGTGTTAGTTTCTACTGTGCCACAAAGCGAATCCTCTGTATGTAAACATAGATGCCCTCTTTTATTTTGGATTTCCTTCCCATTTAGATCACCACAGAGCACTGAGTAGGGTTCCCTGAGCTATACAAAACCTTCTCATTAGTTATTTATTTTATACTTAATATCAATAGTGTGTATTTGTCAATCCCAATATCCCAATTCATCCCATCCCCCGCTTTCCTCCTTTGGTGTCCATATGTTTGATCTCTACATCTGTGTCTCTATTTCTGTTTTGCAAATGAGATCATCTATACTAGTTTCCTAGATTTTACATGTATGTGTTAATATATGTGCTGACTTCCCTGGTGGCTCAGAGGTTAAAGTGTCTGCCTGGAATGCAGGAGACCAGGGTTCGATCCCTGTGTTAATATATGATATTTGTTTTCCTCTTTCTGACTTATTTTACTCTGTATGATGGTCTCTTGGTCCATCCACATCTCTACCAATGAATAACTTCACTAGATAGTAGCATTATCCCCATTTGCTTCTATGGAAACTGGCGGTGCTGGAACTCACAAGTCACGCAAGTCGTTGCAGAACTGAGATTCCAACTCTTCTCCTCAAGGTCTATGCTCTCATACATTGTGCTCCGCACTACATGCCTACAGGTACACACACAAGCACGCACGCGTGCCCCCAGACCCTTGTGCTCACTCTGCTGTCCACTCAGTTGAGACCTAGGACTCAGGATTCCTCTGGGTCTGGGCCTGGTGCCACAATGGTTCAGAGAACAAGGGATTTTTTACTTACACCCAACAAGCTAGGAAACTGTCAGAAGGGGCTGAAGGGATGCACCCCAGCCCTTCTCTGCTTGTTCTCTCCTCTCCCCTGCCCTGCTCCACCCCCACCTCAGAAGAGCCAGTGAACCAAGCCTGCAGGCCCAGCCTCGCTGCCGGGCACCTCTTGCGTTGGCCTGAGATGCAGGCTCTGTGACTGGACTGCTGGCCTCCTGGGGACATGTGCGTGACAAGCTCAGTGTAGACACTGCCCCTCCAGTCTCTATCCCAGCTTCTGGAGAACAGTGAGCGTGATTTCAGTCAACGACAGGGAACATATCCTCTGGCCACACTTTACCAGTCTCCGGTTTCAAGGCAAACAAACCTCTCCAAATCACACAGACAACAGACAGCCTGGGCCCTGTTCCCATTGGCCCGTGTCAGGCACAGCCCCGCTGTGGGGACACTTTCAAGACGAAGGTCAGTGTGAGGCAGGGAGAGCAACCCTCAGACTCTGCGGACCTCTGCAGAGAAGCTTGGGGTGGGGCGGGGCTCACCATGCTGCCGCCACCGCTGCCACCTTGGGGAGCTTTGGACATGGGAACCTCCCTCAACCTGGCCACCCAGTGATGGCTTCAGCTCCTCTATCCCCAGCCCCAGCCCCACCCCCAGCCAAGCGGGGCCTCCAGCCTTAGCTGACCCTTGACTAACATCAAATCCACCGCTGAGAAGTAGGAATGGATAGAGCAGGACTGTTTGTCTCTGGCAAGACCCACAGGTGGAAACGCCCGCCGTCCCACCCACCTCGCTTCTTGCTGATCAATCCTGTGTCCATCCCATCCAGCCACATAGCTTCCGTCCAAAGCACGTGGGGGAAATCTTAAGAATTAAAAAGGTGACTCTCTTCCACCTGTACTTGCCATTTGGGCATTTCAGTGAAAGGTGTTGTCCAGTCCCCAGTTAATAGTTCACCTTTGTTTATCTTGACCGCTTCATTTGTTTTCTCTCTTCCTGAAAGATTAAATTGAAACAAAGGCCAGGCCTGCTCTGCAGGCGACGCCGCAGAGCATGGCACCGGATCTGAGAGGAGGGTGAAACCCTTTCTCCGTCTTGATCAACTGACCATCAGCCCTGCTCACCTCCGTTCACCTCTCCGCCTGGCAGCATCTCCGCTGTCAGCTGATGTCTCCTGAGCGTTCGCTGTGGTTTGGCCTGTGCACTTGGGCCTATTTTCCCACAGTGATACAATCCTAGGCTGTAACGTAGGAAATAGCAGAGGGGAGGCCGAAGGGACCCTGAACACTGAAGTCACACGTTCACGTCATTGTTCGTTCCGGTGAACCATGCGCTGCAGTTACTTGAGCTGAGGGCTCCGATGCCAGAAAATTAGACGTGACCTCAGCTCCGCCATTAGGCAGGCTCCCCAAACGTCTCCAGGGCTTGCTCCGTCCTGCTCAGCTGTCTTCTTGTCCAAGAGCTTTCTCTGTTGGCTCCAGTTATGATCGCAGTCCCGCTCAGCCCCTTCACCACCACCTCGATCCTTTCACACTACTACTGCGTCTTTCTCCACCGCGTTTATCACCAATATGGGTTTGTCCACCGGCTGTTCCCTCCCACTTGGGCCTAAGTCCCCTGAGAGGAGAGACTGGGACCTGTTTCGTGTGGTCCCTCAGGAGCCTGTGAGTGAGGGACCTCCAGTGAGACACCTCTGTCTTCTTATATGTGAAGTGGGGAGGGTGAGAAACACATCATAAGGGTGGGTGAGATTGGGTGACCAGCTGGCCACAGCAGATGTTCTACACACTTTAATAACTATTCACTGAGTATCTGTTGGACACGTGCCATGAGAGAGACCCTGAAGCAGTAGTTGTGGACATCTGCCTGGAACAGAACTGCTTTAGGTCCAAGTCCCGGCTCCACCTCACTGGGTGAAACCCTTAAACTCTCTGGGCTTCAGTTGCTCCTCAGTAAAGGAAAAAAAGCAACAATACCTCAAGGGGTCTTGGCAAAGATGAAATGAGATACTGTCTGTGAAGCCCTCACCAAGCACTTGGTATTTAAAAGCACTCATCTGCTTGCAATGCAGGCACCCAGGTTTGGTCCCTGGGTCAGGAAGATCCCCTAGAGAAGGGAATGGCAACCCACTCCAGTATTCTTGCCTGGCGAACCCCATGGACAGAGGAGCCTGGCAGGCTACAGTTCACAGGGTCACAAAGAGTTGGACACGACTGAGCGACTATCACTTTCCACTTTCCATGGATATCAGCTGTCAGTTCAGGTGACCAACAGTTGACGTGAACCTTTACAATAGAGGGATAGTGGGTCCAGTGCTGGACACTGAGGAACACACAGGTGCTGTGGGACAGAGAAGGGTGGGGTCCAAGAAGCCTTCCTGAAGAGTTTTGTGAGAATGGAGTCGGTTGGGTGGAAGTGGGAGGCAGGGAGCCTGTGCAAAGGCCCTGAGGCACGAGAGGGTCAAGCCTTACTGGGACCGTCTGACCCAAGAAGGAAGGAGTTGAGAAGCAGCAAGAGATAAACCTGGAGAACCAGGTGGAGGTCTGGGTGTGAAAGGCCGGACTGACATGGCACCCTCTGCCTGGGAGACCACAGGGCACCACTGCAGGCTGTCACCCCGCGGAGTGACAAGACTCACGGGCACTGAGACCGGCCACCCTGGGCAGTGGTGCAGTGCACGGGACACCGTTCCCTCCCAGGACAGCATACTTATTTTGTCGTTCAGGAGTTATAGCATCGCCTCCCTACAGCAGGGATGGTGAGAATAGCGCAGTACAGTACATGGCTGCGCCACAGCATTTATTGAGCACTTACTGTATGCCCCGCACTGTGCTAGGTTCTGGGGATACACATGGGAACACAAATCCCTGCCCCCTAGTGGGGAGAGTCAGCCAGTGAACAAAATAAATACATATGTTCCATGGCAAAAAATAAAACTAGGACGCAGAGTGCGGAGTAGGGTGAGTGTGTGCAGTTCCGGCTCAGGCAGTCAGAGAGGGCCTCCCTGAAATGGTGACTTTGAGCAAAGATGGTGGTGAGAGCATGAACCTGAGGACACCCCAGGGAACAGCACTCAGGGCCAAGGGAGCGAGTGCCCCGAGGCAGGAGGTGCCTGTGAGTTTCAGAAGGCGCTGGGAGGCCACTGCGGCTGGAGTGGAGGGAGCAAGGCGATGTGGGGATGGGGAGGGGTGGTCTGCTGCCACCTTTTAGATTTTAATCATATACACGTTGTGTTTTTGTGTGTGTGTGTGTGGCTCAAACAACATTTATTATTTACACACAAACAGGCAATTTGGGCAGAACTCCGCGTGGGAGGCTTGCACACTATGCAAGGCATCCAAGTCCTGCGTTTGAGGAGGGGGAGGGGAGGCCCTGGAGAAGGGAGGGGGGATGGGAGGGGAAAGGGAGGTGAGAAGGGAGGGGTGGAGGATCCTCTTCCAAGACTCCACTTGCAGGGCTGGCCATTGGACCCAGCTGTGAGCTGGTCTGTGACGTCTTCCTGCCAGCCTTGGGAGTCTCAGGGCATGAATTCTGGGCTCCGTTCACAGCCCATATTGGAGGTGTGAGGACCGCAGACTCTACCCATTGACAGGAGAAGGACCACCCCTGCTAGAAGCCTCTGTGGACATTTAGCTGTGGCTTCTAAATGGAGAAGGAAATGGCAATCCACTCCAGTACTCTTGCCTGGAAAATCCCATGGACAGAGAAGCCTGGTAGGCTGCAGTCCATGGGGTCGCTAAGAGTTGGAGACGACTGAGCTACTTCACGTCACTTCACTTCACTTCTAAATGGAAGGCCAGATTTTTTTATTTTATATCGGAGTATAGTTGATAAACAATGTTGTGTTCAGCAAAGATTCAGTTATACCTATGCATGTATCTTCTTTTTCAAATTCTTTTCCCATTGAGGCTGTTACATAATTATGTGACTATACCCCTGTCTCAGACGGCTACAGCCTGAGTTCTAATCTAAGCCTGCACTGATTTCGTGCTTTGCTTTCTGCTCTTCATAAGCTGTAGTCTCTTTGCTTTTCTCTGTGTCCTTTTTGGTCTGTTCTCCACACACTAGCCAGAGGGATCATCTTAAAGTGTGGATCTTGTCAAAGTCCTCAGTCTTCACTTGTTGAATAAAATCCCTCGCCCTGATCAGGTGCCCGTGTGACTTGTCAGCAGCTAGCTGCCCCTGAGGGCACTTCCCGCCCTCCCTAGCGCCCCGCAGGCCCCTTGGCTTTGCACTGCTGCTCCCTCCCTCTGAAACCCTCCCCACCTCCTGGCATTAGCAGGACTGTGTGCCCTCTAGGAGACCCGCCCTGGCCACCCCATCTAGATGCAGCAGGTGCTTTCGCCTGCCTCCATTCTCTATCTAATGCCTCCTTCCTTCATAACACAACAGAGGCAATTTGTGTTGCACTTGTATTTTCCTTGCCCTATAGTCCTCAGCCTCTACCTGAGCGAGGACCAAGTCTGTCTTGTTCGCTTTCTGTTTCCAGCTCAGAGCCTGGAATCTGACACACAGTTGGGCCCCAGTGTTGAATGCATATTCTCCTGAAACCTACTAATTATCCCCAGAACAGCCAGCACCAGCTGTCTCCTGCCACAAAGGTGTCCAATTAATAGCTGCTCATTTGGTGTGACTTGAGGTCAGAACGTAGCCTCTAGATTTCTTCCTGCAGCTGTACATCACTCTGTTGCAGATGCTGATTCCAGTTGCTTGAAAACAAGTGGCATCAAAAGTCAAGACTGTCACAGTCATAGTCGAACAAGTAAGTGTGCTGATGTCATTTGTCGTGGCTAATTTCTTGAAACCATTCACGAGACAACATCATCTACTTCAATAAGCTTTGAGACCCAGTGTTTGAGCAGGACTAGTTATTTCCCAAACAACACAGCAGAGAAACTAATGATTACTTTTATAAGTGTTATCAAATTTTTCTTTTCCCTTGGAAATGGTAATAGGAGAATTAAAGTGAGTAAATATTTTAGCCAGACCGAATTTCTAAAGAAGGGTTTTTTTCTCCTGGTCTACTGTGGATCCTTCTCTCAAAGGTACTCCAGGATAATAGCAATTCCGTTAGCTTTCCCAGCACTGAGACAGATCTACAGGGTCAATCCAGCTGGGCTTGGGTCTAACCATTTAACATGTATTAAATCATGACCCTCTAACCTGTGCTATGAGATAGGTACTCTTACTAACCCATCTGAGAGAGACAATGACTAGAGAGATTTGGTTACAGAGCAAGAAGAGGTAAATTCAGGACCCAAACCCAGGCTCCAGAGTCAGTTTTAACGATGATACAATGAAACAACAGAAATACCTGTTTTTCATGAAAAACACAATTGTAGTATTCGTCCAGCCAGATGGTTGTAGCTATGGGGCCTCAGTAGAACCATATTGCTTGTCAGAAAGAAGAATGAAAGCATCATTCGACTGTCATGTCGTTAATTCCATAAGAACTGGTCGGGAGTTCCATAGAGCAGGGAAGCTTCATGAACCAGTGTCGCTGGTTGCTGTAAATCTGGTGTCTCTGTGGGTGTTTTGTAATTGTTTTAGCAGAAGAGAACATTTCACAGCTCAGTAAGGCTCCAAGTAGAGCGTTCAGTCATAACTTTGGGACATAACTCCATGAAGGAGGAATTCTCATGGTTTCATAAGAAGTTGTATGCCTCGACAATTTTAATTTTTCACTTTTTTTTTTTCTTGCTTCCCTAAAGGCCTCCAGAGTTCTCATCTATGGGAATTTGTGCGAGACCTGCTTCTATCTCCTGAGGAAAACTGTGGCATTCTGGAATGGGAAGATAGGGAACAAGGTATTTTTCGGGTGGTTAAATCAGAAGCCCTGGCGAAGATGTGGGGACAAAGGAAGAAAAATGACAGGATGACGTACGAAAAGCTGAGCAGAGCTCTGAGGTAAGTGAGCAGCACGAGGTGCCCTGAGTCTGCCGGCACAGTTATATAAAATGGTCAGCCGCAGAAAACTGGGCTGCCCAGGTGGCGCTAGTGTTAAAGAATCCGCTTGCCAACGTAGGGGACGTAAGAGATGCGGGTTCGATCCTGGGGTCGGGAAGATCCCCTGGAGGCGGGCATGGCAACCCACTCCAGTATTCTTGCCTGGAGAATCCCAGGGACAGAGGAGCCTGGCGGGCTACAGCCCAGAGGGTTGCAGAAGAGTCAGACACGACCGAAGCACACAGAAAACTACACGGCTCTTATTACTTGATAACCAAAAGGTCATGAGACTACACTTTGGGTCTTAGTTTCAGGTGAGATTGGGGTTTGTAAACTGACACGCCATCCTTGCCCTTCTTGGCAGTGTTCCCAGGGGATCACTCTGAGGCCATCACACACACACACACATTTTGAACTGCATGTGGTGAGGTTCAGTCTTCAAGATGTCTGGGAAAGGTTTAAGTGTAAGTTGATAAGAGGGTGTGAAAATACCAGGGCAACCACAAACTGGCCCCGCCAGCTGAGAGGAACGAGGGGCGAGCTTGTGTTTTGTCGCTTTCCCGCGGTGTGAACCTGCCCCCCGCCCCATGCTTCTCTTCTGCTGTCTTCGCAGGTACTACTATAAAACCGGAATTTTGGAACGGGTTGACCGAAGATTAGTGTACAAATTTGGAAAAAATGCACATGGGTGGCAGGAAGACAAGCTATGATCTGCTCCATCATCCAGCTCGTTTAATGGATTTCTGTCTTTTCAAACAATAGATTGCAATAGACATTGGACAGTCCTTTAAAAAAAAAAAAAAAACACCTGCCAACGTGCTGATAAAATTTCTCCACATCTCAGCTTACGTTTGGATTCAGAGTTGTTGTTGTCTGTTTGGGGGTAATGGCCACAACCCTTAAGCAATTATTATTATTTTTTTAATCCAAGGGGAGGAGGGAATGACCTTTTGTGGTACCCTGATCAAACATCACTTCCCTAGTGAAGAGTTGCAGAACCACAATGCCCAGTGCCATCAGTGCTGCTCAGAGAAAAAGGATCCAATTCTGCCATTTAGAGGCTCCCACTCCAAAGGCTCCAAAGTTTTCACATTGGTAACTGTGGCAGCTCACAAAGCAAAAAAAAAAAAAAAAAAAAAAAGTGATTAGTTTGTAGTTAACATAGTAGGAGGGGGTGAGATGTGATAAAATAAACAGACATATTTTAAATCGTTAAAGTCAAATTCCATAGTAAAGTTTCTTAATTGGTAAAGGAGCTAGGCCATCAAGCTGATACATAATTGGATTTAGCATAGTAAATGTTCTTAACCAGAACATCTTTTTAGCTGCTCAGCAAAACCCTCATGGCCATCTATCCAGGCTAACACACTTAAAATTAGGCACATTCTTAATTCTTGCTGAATTTATTCCCCCTCTTCTCCAGGGTAGGGAGCATCAGATGTGCAAAGACTTAATCAACAGACGCTTGCATCAATTTCTAAACCACTACTGTTTCTATGGTTCAAGCTGTCAATACAATAAAATCATAATTCACTGATTCTGTCTGTGGGCAAGACATTAAACCTTTATAGAGCCAGGAATTTCCTGACGGCTCTGTAACAGGCAATTAAACTATGAGTCTCTCGTTTTGTTTTCCTACCTGATGGGTACGCAAGCTCTCAATCGCATATTTCCTCGACAAAAATAGTGACGGTGGATTTACACCAGTGAACGTTCATGGGTTAAAGTCTGCACTGACGTTTTCTCATCGGTCACTGGTAGGTGAACCATTAGTGACTCCAGCGAGGTGGACTGCCCCCAGGACCCCTTCCCCAGAGCAGGAAGCTTCATGTGACGAGGCACTGAGCCACAAGATGGACTGAGGGCCTCCATCATAGAGTTTCACGTCAAAAGTAACTTGTTTTTTAAAAATGTGAATGACTGTGAAATAATCTATTTTTTGGATTCATTTGTTTCCCAGGTGGATACAGTTTATAAACAATGTGAATAAAATATTTAACATGTTACACTGTCTCTGGATTGTTCAGTTTAGCAAGGCCGGCTCAGCAAACATTGCTCAGAAGCCAAGTCGTGTTCAACTCTTTGTGACCCCATGAACTGCAGCACACCAGGCTTCCCTGTCCTTCACCATCTCCCAGAATTTGCCCAAACTCATGTCCACTGAGTTGGTGATACCATCCAACCATTTCATCCTCTGTCACCCACTTCTCCCCTCAGTCCTTCCCAGCATCAGGGTCTTTTCTAATGAGTTGACTATTCACATCAGTTGGCCAAAGTATTGAAGTTTCAGCTTCAGCATCAGTCCATCCGATGAATATCCAGGGTTGATTTCCTTTAGGATTGACTGGTTTGATCTCCTTGCTGTCCAAGGGGCTCTCAAGAGTCTTTTCCAGCACCACAGCTCGAAAGCATCAACTCTTGGGCGCTCAGCCTTCTTTATGGTTCAGTGGTTCAACTCTCACATCCATACATGTCTGCTGGAAAAAACATAACTTTGACTATATGGACCTTTGATGACCCTTCTATTAATATTTCCTGCCATTTAGGAGATGGAGATTCCTAGAGAGCCCCAAAGATGTAAGAGACATAGGGGAGTGATCTACCCCACCATCTTTCCTTCTGAAGACAGAGTTCTCACAAGATGGAGTGCATGGACCAGTGGGGCCTACAGGTATGTTTTTGTTTGATTTGCATACAAACACATATTTTTGTTGCTGGTGATTGAGGTGGTGTTTTGTTTCTTCCTGTGAATTAGTTGCCTTATTTGAAAATCAGGAAATGTATAGGCAAATCCAGATCACCAATTTCTTTTTAAAAGTCAGATCTGGCATCACTAGTTTCTCAGTGCTGCGGCAGTAATTTCCTGGACTGGGTGGAAGAGCATTTGGTCACCACGTCATGCTGCCTCATACCTTGAACTCTGTTCCCTGTTGTTTAGTTTGAGGTGGTTTTTGATTTTTCAATACAGTTTTAAAAAGTTACATCCCATTTACAGTTATTACAAAATGCTGACTATATTCCCCATATTGTACAATACATGCATGGACCCTACTTTACACCCAGTAGCTTGTGCTTCCCATTCCTTCACCTCTATTTTGCCCCCTCCCCGACTAGCAACCACTAGTCTGTTCTCTCGCTCCGTAAGTCTGCTTCTTCTTATATTCACTAGTTGGTTGTATTATTTAGATTCCACAAGTAAGTGATATCATACAGTATTGGTCATTCTCTGACTTATTTCACTAAGCATAATGATCTCCAGGGCCATCCATGTTGCTGCTGATGGCAAATTTTCATTCTTTTTATGGCTGAGTAATATTCCATTATATATATATGCACCACATCTTTATCCAATCTTCTGTCCGTGGATGATTAGATTGCTTCCATATGCTGGCAAACAATGCTGCTTTGAACACTGAGGCACATATGTCTTTTCGAGCCAGTGTTTTTGTTTTTCCAGATATGTATGTAGCAGTGGAATTGCTGGCTCACATGGTGGTTTTCTTATTTTTTGTTTTGTTTTTTTGAGAAGCCTCCATACTGTTTTCCATAATGGCTGCACCAAATCACTTTTTTTTTTTTTCCATATAACCAGAATGGTTTTACATTTTGAAATTGGGACCCCTGTCCAAGCCAGGTGAAGAGGGAAGTACCATGTTGATGCACTGGATCAAAGCTCACAGTCCAGTTGAAAGAGACTGTCCAGGAAATTGGCAATTATCTAACCGGAGGGGAGCTGGGAGCTTTCAGGCTACCAGCTTGGCAGTGAAAAAGCAGAACCAAGCAGCTCTGGGGAATGCAGGGACTGAGGTGAGGGCGAGGCAGGCAGTGGTGGACTGTACACTCACCACCTAAGAGATGCTGTGCCCCCACCGAAGGTGGGCATCAGGCAATTCAAAGAACAAAAAAATGAATCCCTCTGCTACTTAAAAAGTTCTCCTTCTGTAAAACCATTAAACTAGCTCTGCCTCTGTATGAGTTTCCAAGGCTGCCCGAAAGAAGTCACCAAATTCGGTGACTTAAAACTACAGAAATTCATTCTCTAAAAATTCTGGGGGATGAATCCAAAATTAAGGCATCAGCAGGGCCATGCACCCTCCATAAGTTCTAAGGAAGACCCCTTCCTTGCCCCTTCCAGCTTCCAGAGTCTCCAGGCGTTCCTTCACTTGTGGCTGTAAAAACGCAATCTCTGCCTCCATCTACATAGGAGTTGCCCATTCTCCTCTCCTTCAGTCTCTTAAAAGCTGACCTTGGAGTTCAGGACCCAGTCCAGGATGATCTCACCTGGCCATGCCATGCATGCGTGCTCCGTCGTGTCTGACTCTTTGTGACCCCATGGACAGTAGCCCACCAGGCTCCTCTGTCCATGGGATTCTCCAGGCAAGAATATTGGGAGTGCATTGCCATTTCCTTCTCCAAGGGATCTTCCCGACCCAGGCAATCGAACCCACATAAGAGGAGTCTCTTATGTCTCCTGCACTGATAGGCAGATTCTTTACAGTGTGCCACATGGGAAGCCAGATCTCATCTGGAGATATTTGCAAAAACCTTTTCTCCAAATAAAGTCACCTTCACAGGTTCCAGAGGTTAGGATATGGATATATTATTTTAGGGACCATCATTCAATCCACGATACTCTTTAAAATGTGAGTTTTACTTAAACATAGATTTTCATAATGTAATTCATTCCAGATCAGAAAATACAAGGATTATTGAAAATAACATGTTTAAACAAACAACAAAAAAGCAAAACAACAAAAATTAAAATGACAATGCAGAAATCACTTATCAAACAGCCAAATGATAGAATAAGTATTTCCTTTGTGAAAAAAAAAAAAAAAGACCACAGTAGAGCTTTCTACAAGTGAGTGATTAAAATTCTCAAAAACTCAAAAGTATACAGAACTTTTTGAGTTCACATCTATTAACCTTTCACATCTTTAAAAGCTCTGATGAGGATTTTAAAGCCTTCAGTGTGCCCTGTAGGATCACTTAAAATAGAATCTGGCCCTTTGCCTTTATCATGAAATAAGAAGCAAAGAAATGGCCAAGAAGCTTGCCCACTGTTTTTCTTTCAGAAAAGCAAGTGCTAAGAAATTTTGAAAACTTATTTCTGTAGCAGGCATTACAAATTAGAGTCATGCCCTTTTACCTGGGGAAGGGAAAAAATTAATGTGCTTTAAACTAAAATTCTGATATTGAACTTGAAAGCAACAAGATGATTCTTCAGTTTCCCTAAGTCCAGACCAACCCTCCTTTTAGAACAGTAAATAAAATATTTTAAAATACCAGTAGATTTTTAGAGAGTAGTGTGCCAGAAGGTAAATGAAAATGTCTTTTAAGAAGGTAAGAAGGTGAGAAACAAAAAGACATGTCCACACAAAAACACACACACAAATGTTCATAGCAGCATTATTCATAGTAGCCAAAAAAGTGTAAACCACCCAAATGTCTGTCGACTGATGAATGGATCACTAAAATACAGTTTATCCATACAACAGGATATTATTTAGCAACAGAAGGCAATGAAGTACAGATACATGATAAAACATGTAAGAATCTTGATAACATTATACTAAGTGAAAGAAGCCAGTCACTGAAGATCACATGTTGTTATGATTCCATTTAGATAAAATGTGCAATGTAGGCAAATCTATGGACAGATCCGAAATGGCCAAGGGTTACTGGGCAGGATTAAGTTGAGCGGGGGGTGGGGGGTGGGGGTGGGGGGGGGGTGGGGATGGTGCATGACTGCTAATGAGTACAGAGATTTTTAGGGGGGGACAGAGAAGCTCTAAAATTTGTGTTGACTGCACAACTCTGTGCATATGCTAAAAACCATTGAATCATACATTTTAAATGGATGGATTTTATGGTATGTGAAGTCTATCACCAAAAAACAGCTGGTTTCTTTTTTTAAAGAAAGTGTCAATGATCAACTGTGTCAAACACTGCCGAGAGGCCACGTAAGGTAAGGATGAGAACGGACTTTGGGCTTTGGGCCTGTGTGTGTACGTGTGTATGTGGCAAAACATACATAAAATTTACCATTTTTAAACTGCTTTTAAGTATACAGTTCAGTGGCAAATATATTCACGCTGTTATGTTACCATCACCACCATCCACCTCCAGAACTTTTTCATCTTCCAAATGAAACTCTGCTACTACTGCTAAGTTGCTTCAGTCATGTCCAACTCTGTGCGATCCCAAGGACGGCAGCCCACCAGGCTCCCCTGTCCCTGGGATTCTCCAGGCAAGAACACTGGAGTGGGTTGCCATTTCCTTCTCCAATGCATGAAAGTGAAAAGTGAAAGTGAAGCCGCTCAGTCGTCTCCAACTCTTGGTGACCCCATGGACTGCAGCCTACCAGGCTCCTCTGACCATGGATTTTCCAGGCAAGAGTACTGGAGTGGGTTGCCATTGCTTAGTCAATTACACAATGAAACTCTATACCTATTAAATAAGAATTCCCCATTCTCCCCTCCCCCAGCCCTTAGCAACCACCATTCTACTTTCTGTCTTCGTGTATTTCACTATTCTAGGTACCTCATATAAGTGGCACACGACTGAGCGACTTCACTTTCACTTTTCACTTTCATGCATTGGAGAAGGAAATGGCAGCCCACTCCAGTGTTCTTGCCTGGAGAATCCCAGGTACGGGGGAGCCCGGTGGGCTGCCGTCTATGCGGTCGCACAGAGTCAGACATGACTGAAGCGATTTAGCAGCCGCAGCAGCAGCATATAAGTGGAATCATATCATACTTGTCCATCTGTATCAGACTTACTTCACTTAGCATGTCTTCAAGATTCAGTCACGTTGCAACATGTGTCAGAATTTCCTTCTTTGTTAAGGCTGAATAATGTTCCATTGTCTGGATATACATCTTGTTTATCCATTCACCTATTAACGAGCCCTGAAGTTGTTTCACCTTTTGACCCTGATGAACAATGCTTCACATGGTACACATATCTCTTCAAGTCCCTGCTTCCACCCCTTTTGGGGATATACCCAGAAGCGGGACTCCTAGATGGGACTACTGGATTTTAGTGGCATGGAAGTCATTGGTGACCTTAACAAGGGCAGTCTGCTTGTAGGTTCAAAGAAAGGACAGAAAGAGTGAAGACAGCAAGTAAAGGCAGTTCTTAAAAGACATTGTTTCAATAAAAGGGAGCAGAATAAAGGGAATAATAACAATAAATATCATTAACACTGCTGTATGTTATATATGAAAACTGTTGAGAGTAAATCCTAAGAGCTCTCCTCATGAGAAAAAAAATTGTGTTTCTATTTCTTTAGTGTTGTATCTATATGAGATGACGAATGTTAACTAAAATTAGGTTGGTGCAAACGTAACTGCGGTTTCGGGTTTTTAAATCATTATAATCAGGCTCAAACACATCCTTATTAATCAACATAGGAACCACTACAATCAATACATTTTTGTCAGTAAGAAATGTTTGCTTCTTCCTGTAGTGTAGAAATCCGTGCTACAGGATTCACCAAACTCTTGGAAAGCATTTTCTGCATCCTGCTGGCTATGGAAGCATTTTCCCTGCAAAAAGTTGTCCCTGCAAAATGCAGATTTCAGTGCGTCTCATCAATTTGCTGCGCATACTCAGATGTAATGGTTTTGCTGGGATTCAGAAAGCTGGAGTAGATCAGTCCCGCAGCAGACCACCAAACAGTGACCCTTTTTTTGGTACAAGTTTGGCTTTGGGATGTGGCTTCCCTGGTGGCTCAGAGGTTAAAGCGTCTGCCTGCAATGTGGGAGACCTGGGTTCAATCCCTGGGTGGGGAAGATCCCCTGGAGAAGGAAATGGCAACCCACTCCAGTATTCTTGCCTGGAGAATCTCATGGATGGAGGAGCCTGAGGGGCTACAGTGCACAGGGTTGTAAAGAGTCAGACACGACTGAGCGACCTAACTTTCACTTTTCACTTGGCTTTGGGAAGTGCTTTAGAGCTGCTTCTTGGTCCAACCACTGAGCTGGCTGTTTGTCACCAGCTGTCATATAAAATCCACTTTTCGTCACACATCACAGTCCAATCCAGAAATGATCTGTTGTTGTTGCGAAGAATAAGAGAAGAAGACACTTCAAAATGATGATTTTTTTTTTCAGTCAGCTCATGAGGCACCCTCTTATTAATTAGGCTTTTTTACCTTTCTAATTTGCTTCAATGCTGAACGACCATATTGTGGCTGACGTTGAGTTCTTCAGCAACTTCTCCAGTAGTTGTAAGAGGATCAGCTTCGATGATCCTCCCAATTGGTCACTGTCAACTTCTGATGGCTGGCTGCTACGATCATCTTCAAGGCTCTCATCTCCTTTCCAAAACTTTGCAAAACCACTACTGCACCGTACATTTGTTAGCAGTTCCTGGGTCAAGCACATTACTCATCTTACTCACAAGCTGTCTCTGCTGCTTTACAGCCCATTTTGAACTCAAAGAATATGGCTCAAATTTGCTTTTTGCCTAACATTATTTTCATAGTCTAATGTAAATATAAAATAAACAGCTTGAGAAATCTGTATGCAGGTCAGGAAGCAACAGTTAAAACTGGACATGGAACAACAGACTGGTTCCAAATAGGAAAAGGAGTACGTCAAGGTTGTATATTGTCACCCTGCTTATTTAACTTCTATGCAGAGTACATCATGAGAAATGCTGGACTGGAAGAAACACAAGCTGGAATCAAGATTGCTGGGAGAAATATCAATAACCTCAGATATGCAGATGACACCACCCTTATGGCAGAAAGTGAAGAGGAACTAAAAAGCCTCTTGATGAAAGTGAAAGAGGAGAGTGAAAAAGTTGGCTTAAAGCTCAACATTCAGAAAATGAAGATCATGGCATCTGGTCCCATCACTTCATGGGAAATAGATGGGGAAACAGTGGAAACAGTGTCAGACTTTATTTTGGGGGGCTCCAAAATCACTGCAGATGGTGATTGCAGCCATGAAATTAAAAGACACTTACTCCTTGGAAGAAAAGTTATGACCAACCTAGATAGCATATTCAAAAGCAGAGACATTACTTTGCCGACTAAGGTCCGTCTAGTCAAGGCTATGGTTTTTCCTGTGGTCATGTACGGATGTGAGAATTAGACTGTGAAGAAGGCTGAGCGCCGAAGAATTGATGCTTTTGAATTGTGGTGTTGGAGAAGACTCTTGAGAGTCCCTTGGACTGCAAGGAGATCCAACCAGTCCATTCTGAAGGAGATCAGCCCTGGGATTTCTTTGGAAGGAATGATGCTAAAGCTGAAACTCCAGTACTTTAGCCACCTCATGCGAAGGGCTGACTCACTGGAAAAGACTCTGATGCTGGGAGGGACTGGGGGCAGGAGGAGAAGGGGACGACAGAGGATGAGATGGCTGGATGGCATCACTGACTCGATGGACATGAGTCTGAGTGAACTCCGGGAGTTGGTGATAGACAGGGAGGCCTGGTGTGCTGCGATTCATGGGGTCGCAAAGAGTCGGACATGACTGAGCGACTGAACTGAACTGAATAAATCATTACCAAAAAACATAAATGAGAAATGTACATTAAAATGATGTATAACATAATCACATTAAAAATGTATCCCAAAATCAAACGGCAAATTTCAACAATGCAAAAACCACAGTTACGTTTGCACTAATGCAATATTATTATTTTGACCTCACCACACAGTGTATGGAATCTTAGTTTCCCAACCAAGGATCAAACCTGGGCCCATGACTAGAGCACCAAGTCCTAACCACTGGACTGCCCAATTAAACTTACTGTCATAACCACTTCATGATTTATGTGAGCTGAATCATTATACTGTACACGTAAAATTTATACAGTGCTGTATGCCAACTATATATCAATAAAACTGCAAAGAAAAAAAGGGAAAAATAAAATTCAAAGAAGTTAAAACTCATAATCAGATAAAAAGAAGCAAGCTAATGAACAAGAGATCTAAGTAACTTTCAAAACGGGGAAATTTGCTGTTTTCCCAATAGAATAATGTTCTGGTCCCCTGTACCTCAGAAGCTGTGTATAATGGTTATTGGTTTAAACAAATAATATACTATTCTTGTGAAATCAGTATTTTCAATTTTAAGGGAAAGTATCTGATAACAGGGGGCTTTCCTGGTGCCTCAGCAGTAAAGAATCTGCCTGCCAATGCAGGAGACACAGGTTCAATTCCTGGGTCAGGAAGATCCCCTGGAGAAGGAAATGGCAACCCATTCCAGTATTCTTGCCTGGGAAATCCCAAGGACAGAGGAGCCTGACTGGCTACAGTCCATGGGGTCGCAAAAGAGTTGGACATGACTAAGCAACTAAACAACGACAGTCTAATAACATGATATTCAGATGAAGAATCTTGAGACATTTCAAGTTACATATGGAGACTAAAGAAATCAAACACCAGTCTTCTATTTTTATTTGCAGATTATTTTATTGGAAAAAGGAAAGCAATTACAAATCAGTCTACCAGAAAATCAGTGCTGTATTAGGATAAATGTAATTCCAAGTTTTAAAAAATCTGATTAATTCAAAGCAGGAATAAACATCAAGCCATGATGGTGCTGAAGTTATTTTCAAAAGATAGCAATGTGTTCTTCCTCATGGGAACTTAGAAAAATTTAAATTTCTCAGTAAATTATCTTTATCTTTTCTTCTTATATAATTACAGTGATATTTTTATAAAATAGGCCATGAGATGATATGTAAACATTAATCTCACTAAGATTTTTTCTTGTCAAATAAAATTGTATTTCTGCTAGAAACTTTCATTCTAGTCATTTTAAGTGAATAATCAGCTGTCAAAAGCAAATACATGTTTCTTTTAAATGACTGTTAAGCCCTAACCTTCATTCATCCACAGGAAAGTAGGATTAAAAGCCATTATTACATCATTTGCGATAGAAATCTGGATTATCATTTTGCAGACACAAGCTTGCATTTGCACGTCTAGTGCAGGAGAATCTTCCATCCAGCGATCAGTGGGTACAGGTGTGAACACAGGCTTTGCTTCACAGGCGGACGGCAAGGTGGTGCAGAACCAGGGCCCCCGACCCTCAGAGATTAGCTTTCTCCCTTGCAGACAAGTGAGACCCATGCTGCACATAGGTGTGAACTGCGTTCTGTTTCAAAAGGGCAAGACCAGCAGGTTAGTTAGCCCACTCAGGCAGAGACTCAGCACTTTTCTGCTTTCATCTGTGCTCAAATGAAAGTAACAATGCAGAGTTTGTCCACCTTAGATTGTCTTATAAGCACATGCACTAAGTTGCTTCAGTTGTGTCCAACTCTTTGAGACCCTATGGACTATAGCCCCTGCGGAGGAGGAGGTGACAATCCACTCCAGTATCCTTGCCTGGAGAATCCCATGGACAGAGAAGCCTGGTGGGGTTGCAAAGAATCGGACATCACACACACACACACACACACACGATGTCACATACACACACACACACTATGACACACACACACGTGACGTCTCTCACACACAAATGTCACATACACACACGACGTCTTACATACACACACGTCACATACACACACATCACATACACACACACACGACGTCTCTCACACACACGTCACATACACACACACGACGTCTTACATACACACACGTCACATACACACATATCACATACACACACACACGACATCTCTCACACACACGTCACATACACACACACGACGTCTCACACACACACACACGACGTCACACACACACACACACACGACATCACATACACACACGGCATGTCACACACACACAACAGTCTTATATGGCGCGGGCACACACACACACACACGACGTCACATACACACGTCTCACACACACACACACGTCACATACACACACACGACATCCCACATACACACGTCACATACACACACACACGTCACACACACACACACACAACATCACATAAACACACGGCATGTCACACACACACAGTCTTATATGGCGCAGGCACACACACACACACACACACAAACACACACACACCCACACCCACCGACCCACACAGAGTCTTATATGGCCCAGGGCTTAAATGAAGAGGTTGCGCTTTCCAGGTGAGTTCTTTATATCTCAACTGAGATTGTGAACAGCTGCTTAAGAAACTGAATAGTTGTCCCTGAGGAGAATCACTGCAAGAGAAAACCCACTGTGCCTATCCATGACACACATCCTCTGCCACAGCTGGGCTGCTCTGGGCTCACCTTAGGTTTCTCCTCATTGTATTTGTCCAAAAGAGCCTGGATGCGGGAGCCATATTCAGGATGGACATCACTGAAGTTCTTAACCTGAAAGCAAACGAACACCATGTGAGCATCACCCTAGCCCCCTCCCACGCCAGTCCCTCGTGTCTGCTCCACGGGATTTACTCCAGAGGGGAGGAGGGACACGTCCACAGGGGGCAGAGCCACACAGCATTTAACAACAGGGAGCAGGACTCAGGCCCTGATGTATACTGGCTGAGTAACCCTGGATAAGTCATTTGCCTGAGCTTCAATACACACTCCTCATGGAACAGGTGAGACAATCAAATCTCCCTCGTAGAATTCAATATCCACTCCCATAAAAACAAATGAGTCGATTAAATCAACCCTGCAGAGTATTGTGAGAAAAGGCATTAGGAGGTGGGCTCCACTTAGAGCAGGTAAAGAGCTGACCTCAGAGGAATGCAACAAGTTACGGTGATTTGTATTAAGAAACGGGCCCCGACACTGCCTGAATTTACAGTTAGTCGTATAGACCATGGGTAAAATAGATAGGTGGTGGGAAGCTACTGTCCAGCACGGGGAGCTCAGCTCAATGGTGACCTAGATGGGTAGGATGGGGCGGGGGTTGGGTTCAGGGGCCCAAGAAGGAGGGGATATATGTATACATATCCTTGACGCGCTTTGCTGTACAGCAGAAAGTAACACAACGTTGTAGAGCAATTATACGCCAATTAAAAAATAAAGTGAGCTGTACAAACACTGGCCTGTGCTGGCCAACTCTGCACACGTCGAGAAGGAATTCCTGACCAGGGGCTGATCCCCAGCAGACAGCAAGAGGTAGGATATCAAGAACCCACAGAGGCCAGGCAGCTTTAGTGTACATAAGAGGAGAAGGCCAAGAGTTTGAGCCCAATTCTCTGCTTACAAACAGTCTTACTCATTCTTCTAAGGAAGACGAGAAAAAACCCGCCCCACCTCTCTCACAGAGCAACAGTCAGGCTCTCTGCCTGAGTGAAATAGCAAGAAGTACTAGCGTCCAGGGAATCAAAGGGTTATCTTTCATATACACTCATCAAACACGGTTTATAGAGCTCGGCCTGCAGAGAAAGCGCCCAGCCTGCAAGGTTCTTATCTCCAGACCTTAGAACATACTCCAGACAGCTGCCCTTATGAACAGAGAGGCAGCAGCCAAGAGATAAGAGAAGGGCAGCGGTTCCTAAATTTATGAGAGGCTGACCCTGGGGCAGCCAGGAAACCAACAGTGAGCAAACAGCACAATGAGCGACCATCAGAAATGCCCTGGGGCACCTTTGCTCAAAAGGTCAGCCTGAGCTTTGGAAGCAGCTCAGTTTTTACCCCAGAAAACAGCATGTTTCTTGTTGCTTCTGAAGGCACATTGGGTATCATAACATCGAGCAGTCAGGCAGACTTCACACCACAAAGACGAAATCTATATTTCTTATCATCTAAGCAAAATTGTGGCAGGACCCACATTTTGATACTGGATATTACTCTCTTAACATGGAACTTGTCTACAGTCAGACTGAACAGCATCAGGAGACGATTTGCCCTAAACTAAATTATTACACACTGGACAAAGAGTAAAGGATTGATGGATACAGTGCATCTGCTGGAGGTAGGCCACAGAAAGAAAGGAATCAGAGGTTGATTGGGGATTCATACTAATTTTTTTTTTAAGTTTGCTTAACTCAAGTGAAATAGAAATGACACTTCTGAAGGTTTTTCTCCCACAGCTGCACTCTCCCATCCTGCCAGCAGGTGTCACCGGTCGGCTTACAAAGTATCACTCACCGCTTTCTTCTGGATAAAAAGCTGTGTGTCTTTCAGATGGCCCGCAATGTTCTCACACAGGCGTTTCCTCTGCTCCTCATTCAGTACTTTCAAATAGAAATCCCGCACCTGCTCATTGAAAACAGAGGGTGGGGAATCAGATAACTATTTTATCACGAACGAAACTGATCCAAACCCCACTTTTGAAATGAAGACGCAAGATTTCTCATTGCTGTAAGAATGAAAAAAGGCTTTGCATGTAGGGAACAAGGTATAAAGAAGGTTGAGAAGTGCTTGCAAACGAGACTCTCAACCAGGGCTGAACATTCTTGCAAACGAGATGTTCTGCCCAGTGTAGGGAACTAGGTTTAAGGAAGGTTGAGAAGTGCTTGCAAACGAGACTCTCAACCAGAGCTGAACACTCTTGCAAACAAGATGTTCAGCTAAGAATCCTGTTTGTTCCCGTGGGAAAAGAATATTTCTTGCACACAAGGATGTTTCTCTGATTCCTCAAAAGGAACGGACCCTGGGACAAAACGGATTCTAAGTTGATAAGGAAGTTCCCCAAAACAAAGTCTTAGCTGCAGTAAATAAGTCAAGGTAAAGGTTATCTCGCCCTGCGCCTGCGCACTGTATAGTCTCTGAATCAGTGCTTGGCAGCCTGCCCTGTAGGTTGTTGTGCAAGGGATATAAAATAAAGTAGCTGTAAGAAGCAAGTGTTAAAATATAAAGATTTAAACCACTCTGCAGTGTTGGTGTTTCATTCCGTCGCCAGCATCTGGCGCCCAACGTGGGGCCCGAACCCACGACCCTGGGATTAAGAGTCCCATGCTCTACCGACTGAGCTAGCCGGGCTAGGTGGCGCGCGCCTGTAGTCCCAGCTACTCGGGAGGCTGAGGCTGGAGGATCGTTTGAGCTCAGGAGTTCTGGGCTGCAGTGCACTATGCTGATCGGGTGTCCGCACTAAGTTCGGCATCAGTATGGTGACATCCCGGGAGCGGGGGACCACCAGGTTGCCTAAGGAGGGGTGAACCGGCCCAGGTCGGAAACGGAGCAGGTCAAAACTCCCGTGCTGATCAGTAGTGGGATCGCGCCTGTGAATAGCCACTGTACTCCAGCCTGGGCAACACAGCGAGACCCCAAAGAAAAAGACGTAGGGAACAAGGTATAAAGAAGGTTGAGAAGTGCTTGCAAACGAGACTCTCAACCAGGGCTGAACATTCTTGCAAATGAAATGTTCTTTTCCCACGGGAACAAACAGGATTCTTAGCTGTAGGTGAAGGTTAAGTGGAGCTGAGAGGTTGTTGAAATAGGCAGTGGAAACAGCATGCTAGCCAAATGTTTTGCTATGACTAAAAAGTATTTACCAGTTATTCAGTGCAAGCACTTCTCAACCTTCTTTATACCTTGTTCCCTACATTTGCAATTTAAGAATAATTTAAAACTATAGATGAAACTGTCACATGCTGAGTTCTTCATTTTTTAAGTCAAACAGGAAGATAACAGGGGACTTCACTGGCCGTCCAGTGATTCAGACTCCACGCTTCCAATGTGGGAGGCATGGGTTCAATCCCTGGTCAGGGAACTGAGAGCCCACATACCGCGGGGGCATAGGCAAAAAAAAAAAAAGAAAGATAATAGCTCGTGACTTCTTTTTAATAATGTGTTTTGTGGTCACTGCTTATAAATCTCTTATAAATAAAAGGCAGTGTGGCCTACAATTAAAAATGCCACCACACCTTATTACTGACAAGTGCAGAATGTGCTGTTATCGAATGCAAGCTTAGCACAAGACAACCTTTGTTCAGTTCACCCAGAACCAGAGAGGACACACCCTAGCTCATTAATTAGGTTCTTAGCTACTCGGAAGCCAAAATTTCTTAGAGAAGACAGATGTTAATAGTGGTATTTCGCTTACAGTATACTGATTTTACTTCTAAAATGAATATCAAAAGGTTAAAATTAAAAGTAAGTACATAGTAAGCAAAGTAATACATATATGAGTTCTAACAGCCTCTGCTTATTTCTGAAATCAGCCATTTCTGACATCGCTTTGACTCTACTCAACATTTCATCCATTCATTGAGCAAATATTTATTACTCACATACCTATAATGCACCCAGACACTATTCTACGTACTGTTCTGCTGCTGCTGCTAAGTCGCATCGGTCGTGTCCGACTCTGTGCGACTCCATGGACGGCAGCCCACCAGGCACCCCCGTCCCTGGAATTCTCCAGGCAAGAACACTGGAGTGGGTTGCCATCTCCTTCTCCAATGCACGAAAGTGAAAAGTGAAAGTGAAGGCGCTTAGTTGTAAAACATCAAATTACCCAAGGTAACAAATTTATAAAATATCAAAACTTTACAGTTTTTATAAGTTACCAAATATCAGAATATAATACTACTTTTAAAATTTGAGCAAACTTTAAATCTGATATTAAAGTTTAAAAATCTTTAGACTTTTAGGTGTTAACATAATCCAATCAAAGTACTGCATGTGGGAAGATCTAAATAGTTCTTTAAAGAAGATGTACAGATGGCCAACAAACATGAAAAAAATGCTGAACACTGCTAAATATTAGAGAAACACAAATCAAAACTACAATGAGGTATCACCCCACTCCAGTCTGAATGGTCATATCATAAACTCTAGTGGCTCAGACAGTAAAGAATCTGCCTGCAACATAGGAGACCCGGGTTTGATCCCTGGGCCAAGAAGATCCCCTGGAGTACCAAATGGCAACCCACTCCAGTATTCCTGCCTCGAGAATCCCATGGACAAAGGAGCCTCGCAGGCTGCAGCCCATGGGGTCACAGAGTCGGAAACAACTGAGCGACTAAGCACAGCACAGCACATGCCTGGCTAACGACCACCAATCATACACAGCTCGGCTGCTCACTACAGGAGGGCATGGACTCCACACACGAGACAGCTGTTCCATTTCATAACCAGATAAGGATGCTGAGCTAATCTACCCACTCCAACACGTTAACCACAGACCTTTAAGAGCAGGGCCAAATTCCTGTTAATGAAAAAGTGACATTTTTAATAGCCTGTATACAAAGCGAGAGAATAACTTTTTTTTCTTTTTAAGTGTACTATGTCTGCAGTTAGGGTACCAAACGTCAAGTGTGAAGTTCACTGTGATTCTTCAGGGGACACTGACCTGTCACAACCACCCAGATCGAGAGAGAAACGTCACTCACATCTCAGAAATGCCCCTACATAGCCCTCCTCCCAGTCCCCTTTCTCCAACTGACCCCCCAATTGTTTTTACTTCTATTATTATAAATGTCTTTCTTTACTTCTCTTGGAAATGTACACAAATGCAATCATGTGGTCTATATTCCCGTTCTATTGTTCATGTTTGTAAGATTTACCTGTGTGCCTGCTTGTTGGAATACTTCATTAGTTTTCATTGCTGTACACTGTGGGAATATCGGAGAAGGCAATGGCACCCCACTCCAGTACTTTTGCCTGGAAAATCCCATGGATGGAGGAGCCTGGTAGGCTGCAGTCCATGGGGTCACTAAGAGTCGGATACGACTGAGCGACTTCACTTTCACTTTTCCTTTCATGCATTGGAGAAGGAAATGGCAACCCACTCCAGTGTTCTTGCCTGGAAAATCCCAGGGACGGGGGAGCCTGGTGGGCTTCCATCTCTGGGGTCGCACAGAGTCGGACACGACTGAAGCAACTTAGCAGCAGCAGCAGCAGTGGGAATATACCAGTTTATTTATCTAAGCTTTCGTTGATGAACACTTGGATGATATGAAGAAACTGTCGTACCTGTCTTCTGCTGCTCATATGTACACATTTCTATTTGGAATCTATGCTTAAGAGTGCACTTACTAGGTCAAAAGGCACGTACGTGTTTAGCTTCAGTGGATACTGACAACTAGGTCTGCAGAACACCTGAACCAATCTACACTTACGTGAGAGCTGTTTCTCATTTCACAAATACTTGGTACACATTCCTTTTAAGTCTCGTCATTCTTGTGCATTTGCAGTAGCGCCTCTTTTTAGTTTTATTTTGTGTATTCCTGATGACTAGTGAAATATAAATGACCTTTCCGTCTGTTTTCCAGTCATTTGGATACTTCTTTTATGAAGTGCCTCTTCAAGTCTTTTGCCCATTTTTTTCATATTCATTTGTCTTTTTCTTATTGCTGTGTGGGAGTTCTTTATATGCACTGTACGTGTGTTGTTTGTTATTTAGAGGAAAGCAAACTGGCTTGCATTCTCAGTCTCTAAATGGTTTCTCATAATGAAGGGGAGTTCTTTTTTTCTCTCTTCATGAGTCTTGATAACATCCACTGCTCTGTCTGCCAGTTCAGTAATCCTTTCTTTAGTTATGTTTAATCACCTTTTTAAACTCATTTACTAAATGCTTGACTTTGGTTATTCATTTTCCAGCTCAGTATGTCCATTCAATTTTTTAAATTTTATTTTATTTTATTGGCCACACTGCACAGCTTGAGGGATCTTAGTTCCCCAATCAGGGATCGAACCTACACCCTCTGCAGCAGAAATGCAGTCTTAACTACTAGACTGCTAGGGATGTTCTCTCAATTCTTTTTTTATAGATTAAAGTTCTCAATAATGCTCCATGTTGTCATCTCTTTTCTATTTTCCTAAAAATATTACTTGCAGTCCGCAGAGTCGGACACGACTGAAGTGACTTAGCAGCAGTAAAACCTGTGTGTGACAATTTCACTGTCTGGATCTCCAGGAGGTTTGCTTCTATTGCCAATTTTGTTTTGTTTTTTTCCTTCCTCTTGATTTTTCAGATATAAGGTCTTAAGTGTTGGGTATGCCTGATAATTTAGTACTGAATGCTGGATATTTGCATATTAAAAAAAAGATAATCTGAGACTCTATTTTCAACTCCAACTAATATGGGAACTGAGTTATGAATAAATATGTTGTCCCTGAATTCAATCTGAGACATATTAGACACTTTAAACTTTAAACGGAGAAGACAATGGCACCCCACTCCAGGACTCTTGCCTGGAGAATCCCATGGACAGAGGAGCCTGGTGGGCTGGCAGTCCATGGGGTCACTAAGAGTTGGATATGACTAAGCGACTTCACTTTCACTTTTCACTTTCATGCACTGGAGAAGGAAATGGCAATCCACTCCAGTGTTCTTGCCTGGAGAATCCCAGGGACGGGGGAGCCTGGTGGGCTGCCGTCTATGGGGTCGCACAGAGTCGGACACGACTGAAGTGACTTAGCAGTAGCGGTAGCAGTAGCAGACACTTAAAAGGGGAATATATGCAGACATTGAGAAGAATGACCAAGCGACTCTCACAGAAGACGAAGGAGCCATTACCTGAGTGACATTGTCATCGTTGGCACTGTTGAAGCGCTGTACATCCCCAGAAAAGTGGGTCCTATGTTCCAGGGCAGAAGGCTGATGCTCGGGAGCACTAAAGCTATTGGGGTAGTAATTTGGAGCCCCACCTTTAAAGGAAAACCACATACATTCAGTTGGGGAGATGAAAAATGAAGTAAGTCTACAAAATAAAAAATAAATTCAAGTGACAATTATATATGTATGTGTGTGTGTGCACACACGCATGTGTGCACATGCCATGCACATATTATTTTGAACTCCCCACATTTAGCTATAAACACACCCAGATTCTTAGAGAATACTGTCATCTGCTCACATGTCCGTCTCCCTCTACATCTTACAGAAGAGATCTCAAGTTCCCTTTGAACACTCAGATGGTCCCATCTCTACAGTCTTCTGATGCTTACCAGGACAAATATATTTATATAAGTTTGGTTTGGCCCCCATAGAAGATGACACCCAAAGACACATTTCAAATTGGAGGGTTTCAAGTGGGCCTGGGCGCAGTTCAGACATGCAATCATGGGATTCCTGGGAGCTCAGAGTTCCAGCTCTGCTCTTTCAGTCACCAGGCACGCGGACTGAGCCCCGAGACACTCGCTGACTGCTGCAGGGTGATGCGGTGGTCAGTGCTGGATCCGGAATCTGGAAGTTCTGACTTTTCCATTCCAGCACATACGAGATTCCCATCACGGGACTCTACTTCACTACCTCTTAAAGGTGTTTAAGATGCTTGGGGTTTCTTTCCTTTATGGACTACGACTTTATTTAATTCTATTGGGCTGGCCAAAAAAGTTCGTTTGGGTTCTCCGTAACATCTTACGAACTTTTTGGCCAACCAACCCAACAGCTGCACTTTTGCTTCTTTCTACAGATGCATTTTTAAAGTATTTTTTTAACTTTGATATTTCTAATATGTCACCACTGATTTCTCTGGACTTAGGAAAAATAATGACAAATGCAATCAAAACATGTATTAAGGCTTCCGGAATAAATTTTGAGGCTTTTTTTTTTTCCCTTTTGGCATGTTTATTTTCCCAACCATACTCTGCTTCAGCTGATGTAAACAGAAGCTTGTGTTATCTGAGTACACACTGCCTAAACAGAAAGGATGGCTTGAAAAAACACAGCAAGTGGTTTGAACGAAGCAGTCTGGGTTTAGAATTTTACCCAGGTCCCTGCTGGAATAGACAATCCTGGGTGGCTACATCACACTGACAAAGGAATCAAAAGCTCTAGGAAGACAGGGGCACCATGCTCCCATGGAGTCCAGTTACCAACCCAAGAAATTCATTCCAGGTCAGCCACGTCCATGTGGAAAGCAAAGTTCTCCAATAACGAGCCATCACAGTGATTTTCTGTAGTAAGAATTAGCTCTTTGAAATGTGCCAGTTTGAGTAACTTTAAAATTTTATTTCCAAATAAGCTCTGACCTTTACTCAAAGTCGGAGTTGTCCTCAAGTCACTGACTACTGGGAAAGATTAAGCTTTTTCATCGAACTGCAAGGGAACAGGTCAAACTTTCTACTTTTAAAATTAGGCAAAAGGGGTGTCAAAGTAGTTTTTTCACACGTATGCCACTATAATAGTAAACAAGAATGGTAAACACAAAGCAATTACTTATTAATGACATCCCAAAATATATATGAATCACTTTAATACAGCCGGGCTTCCCTGACAGCTCAGTCGGTAAAGAATCTGCCTGCAATGCAGGAGACTCCAGTTCAATTCCTGGGTCGGGAAGATCCACTGGAAAAGGGATAGGCAACCCATTCCAGTATTCATAGGGCTTCCCTTGTGATTCAGCTAGTAAAGAATCCACCTGCAATGCGGGAGACCTGGGTTCGATCCCTGGGTTGGGAAGATTCCCCTGGAGAAGGGAAAAGCTACCCACTCCAGTATTCTGGCCTGGAAAATTCCACGGACTGCATAGTCCATGGGGATGCAAAGAATAGGACACGACTGTGCAACTTTCACTTAATACAGCCAGTCTCAACAACAAAAGAATCAAGGAATATTAATGAAAAACAATAACTTTAGGATAAAAACACAGAAGACAGATAGAGGAGTACCGATTACTTTGGGCAATTCTACACCAACACGTCAAGCCTCAGAGAGCAGAAATACTGCAACCACCCAACACACTCAGTTAGTGAGCATATTAACTTGTTGAATACTTGGAAGAGGCTTAATGATAATAATCGTAACGAGATGCAAGGCACAAAATTATATATGTATACGCTAATCTTAAATGTGTAACAAATATTCACAGAAGAGACTGGCAAGAAATACAGCAAAATCAATGTCAGTAATAAAATTGATTAATTAAAAAAAAAAAAAAAAAAAAACCTGCTCCCTAAGTTGGATGATATTCTGCAGCAGCCAGGGTGAAAGATCTTTCTCCCTGCCTTTCACTGTGAGATGGACAGAAAGTAAAATCTGAGGTGGGAACTCTCCAAAAAACATATAAAATAAATAAAAGTAAGAAGCGTCTTCAGGCAGCTGAGACCTTCATTGCTGGGCAAGAAATACATGGTGGGCACAAGCAGCCATATGGGGCTTCTACAGAGTTGGAGGTCGCTAGGGCAGCCTGAAAACCCCTGGGCTGATGGGGCACCCCAACCCCTGCCCAGCAGTGCCCCCCAGCACCCTCAGAGCGAGCCACCTTCTGAGGCTCACCCTGATTGTCCATCATGCACATGGGGCCGTCGCGCTGGTAGTTGGCCACTCGCGCACGGTAGGGGCAGTTCACAGGTATCTGGAGATAGTTGGGTCCCAGGCGGTGGCGGTGAGTGTCAGGATAGGCGAAAAGGCGGCCCTGCAGTCATAAAGGGAACAGACGTTGACAATGTGCCATAAGAGACAGAAGAGAAACAGCCCGTGAACTTCACTGGCAAGCCTCGAACACGGAGCACCACAGAGCCCTGACTGTCTGCCCAGTAAAGACCAGTTTCTTCTCTCTCACCAAATGAGTGCTCCCTAGCTGAACGGTCCTTAATCCTCCACATCGTGCAGCCAAAGAGCCAAAAAACTTCACTTCTCTTCTAGATCATAACTCCTTTTTCCCTCAAATAACAAGTTAGTGCCCAGGCGTGAATTATTTCTTATTCCTGGGACTTCCCTGGCAACCCAGGGGTTAAGACTCCAATGCAAGGGAGACAGGTGTGACCCCTGGTTGGGGAACTAGGATCCCACATGGTAAGTGGTGCAGCCAAAATATAAAAAAAATAAATAAGAAATAAAAATGATTTCTTGTTCCCAAGGACACATTACATTGCAAAACAAACTTGCTAGAACCCAACTGACTGGAGTCATGAACTAATTCCATTCCTCCCCACTCTCTCACTCCAGGGGAGGAGTCGACCATTTGCTCTCAACAAAAAGACGCAGATTTCTACAAAACCAACTGTACAGGAAATTATTTAAAAAAAAAACAACAACAACTTGTGTTGCAGCCTGGTTTATGTCAGATACACTTTGAACTCTGAGACTTTCTAGATATTAACCAAGTACTACACAAAGAAAGCCATGGTATTGGATGATGGCCCTACGATGACACAAGGCCCTGAATCAAGATTAAACTAAATCACATATTTACCAAGGCAGGAGATTGTGCAATTTCTTTCAATTAGTGTTGAAACAAAAACCTTGATGATTAACTCCATATAAATCTTAGTATCCAATTATTTAAATATTCTCATTATTCAAAGCTCTACTCACAAGCAGTTTTCTTTAATTGACTTTATTATTGGCCTTGAATCTGAAAGAATATTCATGCATGCATGCGTGCTAAGTCACTTCAGTCATGTCTGACTCTTTGCGACCCCATGGACTGTAGCCTGCCAGGCTCCTCTGTCCATGGAATTCTCCAGGCAAGAAAACTGGAGTGGGTACCCATTCCTTTCTCCAGGGGATCTTCCTAACCCAGGCCTCAAACCTAGGTCCTCCCACATTACAAGCAGATTCTTTACCATCTGAGCCACCAGGGAAGCCTGAAAGAATATTCTTATATCACTAATTCTATGGGCCACCCAAAACACAAATCAAGTTGAATAGGGCAACTGATGTGATTATTTTGTACCAAATCACTCAGGCCAAATGCTTAGTCCAGTCTTGCTGTTCTGTCCATAATCTGCTCTTGGCTGAGTGACTCTACCTCCCATAATCTGAGTCTAAAGTAATATTCAGGGACTTCCCCAGCCATCTAGTGGTTAAGACTTCACCTTCCAATGCAAAGGGTACAGGTTTGAACCCTGGTCAGGGAGCTAATAAGATCTGATCTGCCTCTCGACCAAAAAAACCAAAACATAACGCAGAAGCAATACTGTAACAAATTCAATAAAGACTTTAAAAATGGTCCACATCAAAAAAGAAATCTTCAAAAATATTAAAAATAAAGTAACATTCAGATGACCAGCCACGCAACCATGAACAAAAGCACCTAGGGTTTGGATGCTGGTTGCCTCCTTCTGCCCAAAATGGACTAAGCTGTGCTCTAACTATACCAACAGGACAGAAGCTAGAGCTGAGCCATCGGCAGCTCCTGGATGTGGCCTCATCATATTGTTCTGGTTTGGGGTCACCTTGTGTTTATAAAGGCATCCCCAACTGCAGGTAGAGACCTTCCAAGTTAAGCTGAGAAATGCATACAGCAAGGCCACACCCTGACCCCAACTTGAATGAAGGCCTTACCCAGGGCCCTGTGCCCAAGCTCCTTGCTGGGCTGGGGTGAAAAAACAGAGCAAAGCTCTCCCACTCCAGGAGTCGACTTCTCCACTCCTGATAAACTGTGATGCGTGGGAGGGGAAAAGGGCTGCCCCTGCATCACCAGGCACCCAGGGAACAGTCTCTGGGACTCACATTACACTACTGAGGGCTTTTCACCATGGTCCGGTTTACACTTGGTATCCCAAGGTTTTAAAATTTAAGAATGCGTTGCCTTTCAACATTATTGTTGAAAACACTGTCCATTACTGTACAACTACTACCACCTGGTCACGCGTTAGTTCCTATCAGAGTAATTTCCAAGCCCTCCTCACTGGCTCTCCTTTCCCAAGCCATCCTTCCAACAACGTCACCCTAGATATTCCTGCCAAAAGACTCTTCCTGAGGCCCCATGCAGATTCTATTACTTACCTACTCAAAAAGCCTTGGACAATTCCTCAATGCTCATCAAAAGGCTAACCAAGTACAATGGTTCTTCCCTGCTGTATGGCCTCCTGTCATAGCAGCCATGGCAGTCTATGAGTAGACAGGTATTCAACCCACAGCAGTCAAATTAAATTAAAAATGAGTATAAACCTATTTTCTATAAAAGGTTCAAATGTTCCCAATGTCAAAGCAAAAAAAAATTATTATTTTAAAAAAACAAAGGATACTTAGTTCATCTCCGTGGACAGTGACACCTGAACTGGAATTGGACGCTTACATAAGAAATAGCCGTCAGTCACTGTGATCTGATCTAGGGTGAAAACTTTACCCTTTGTAGCATGATCATAGTCTAAGAACACAAAACATTGATTTACTCTATAATTATTAAGCCAGTTATTTCCCCATTAATTTCTGATCCAGATAAGAATTTTTCACTCTTTGCACTCGAAAAAACATACTGGAGAGAGGTGAAAAAATACTGAATGCCTAGGAACATTACTGGGGAAGGCAATGACAACCCACTCGAGTACTCTCTCCTGGAAAATCCCATGGACGGAGGAGCCTGGTAGGCTGTAGTCCATGGGGTCGCGAAGAGTCAGACACGACAGAGCAACTTCACTTTCACTTTTCCTTTCATGCATTGGAGAAGGAAATGGCAACCCACTCCAGTGTTCTTGCCTGGAGAATCCCAGGGACTGGGGAGCCTGGTGGGCTGCCGTCTATGGGGTCACATAGAGTAGGACATGACTGAAGCGACTTAGCACCAGCAGCAGCAGGAACATTACCAAAACAAACAGTAAAACCCACTGCCTTTAATCAATGGAAACATAAACTGAGGTTGTAAAAATCATCTCTGGGTCTCTTTTTACACGTGCCATCATTTTCTCTTTACATGAAAGAGAAAATGAATACAGTTATGCTGATCAAATGTTATAATCAATTAATGGTATTCCCCATCCTTTGATTAGAGACTGAAAAAGAATATCCCACAAATACCTAAAGTATTTCTACTATAACTTCTTTTAACTTAAGAGCCTAAATATCCAAGCTACCATATTGAGGGACTCACTATGAAATTTGTTTTATTCTGTAAAGCTCATTTAAGGATGTTTCATTTAGTCTCACAGGAACTAAAGACCCAGACCAAGGTTTAAGTGATGTCCTAGTTAATTCTTCATATAAAAATCAAGCCAAATTATACTCTGTGTGTGTACACACGTACACGTGCAAGGGCACACAGGCTTGTTCACACACTCCTGCCTCACAACCTCTTGATCAACTAGGTTTACCTGAAGCATTTTGTCAGGGCTGGGCTCGATGCCGGGTGGCATGTTGCTTGGGTCAAAAGCCAACTGTTCAACTTCAGCAAAGTAATTAACTGGGTTCCGGTTTAAGACCAGTTTACCAACTGGGATAAGAGGGTAGTCACTGTGAGGCCAAACCTAAAAATAATGGCATATTCACAATTACCAGACAACCAACAGAAGGAAATTACGCATAAAAATATCAGCTTTCAAATACAATGAAGCCAATGATAGTAAATGAAAATAACATTTTTGAATCTAATAAATGGTAAGAATTAAGGTGAGTGCATTGGTTTAATCTTTTGCAACAGTAAACAGGAGTAAATACTGACATTTTCCCTGGGAAAAAATACATCATCTCATCAAAATTTGTTCCCTGCTAATAACAATATATCAGGCCACCCAGATGAACTCAGTAAAGTTATCAAATAGGAACTGGAAGGGAGGCTGGTGAGCCCTCATTCACAGGCTAGGAAACTCTTAGGTGGCTCCAACTGTTTTGTATACAACTTATAAATGCTTGACTACAATTTTTTTAAAATTAGGGGTGAAGGCACTTTAAAAAGAAAACAATTTAGTTGTTAACTGACTCACCTTAGTAAGATCAAATGGATTAAATGGAAAAGTTTCTGCCTCACTAAATGTCATGACCTGGATGTATAAAGTCCAGGAGGGGTAGTTGCCTGTGGCGATGGCATTGAAAAGATCGCGGAGGCCGTAGTCAGGATCTTCGTGGGCAAGTCTTGCTGCATCTTCCACAGAAAGGTTTTTGATGCCCTGATCAGTCTACAGGAAAAAACAAAGAAGCTCAAACTGAAACTTATTGGCAAAGTTATCAAACTTCAATCAGTAATTCATTGAGGGATTACGAGTGACACTATCCAAAGACTGGATTTTCCTCGTAACAGTAACTCCCCTCTTCAAATCTGACACAAGAATGAATTTATCAGTAAGAAATTCTATTTGCTTATCCTGATTCTTTTCAATGTCCAGGGAATCTGTCTATACATTTTATATTTAAAATTAGTCTTTCTTTCCCTTTATGGATTCTACATTATTTGAATTTTTTAAATTGTTGACATATAGTTCACTTTCAATTTTTCACTCATCTAGAAAATGCTACATTACTGTCTTCAGAAAAGCCAAAACAATTTTTGCTATAAAGTATATATAACATATAATTTATCATTTTAACCATTTTCAAGTGTTCAAGTCAGTGGATTTCTCTGAGTACATATTGTAAAATGGAGTTGTTGGGTCATATAGTAATTCTATGTTTAATTTCTTGAGGAATTTCAAAACTGTTTTCCAGAGTGGCTACTATTTGAATGTTTATACCCATGCTATTTCCAATCAGAAAAGAAAAATCAAAATATATTTTAAAAGTAAGCAAGTGGTTAATAAAATTAAAGGACTTTCCTCCTTTTTTAGCATGAAGTAATTTTTTAAATTCCCTGTCTTATAATATCTCAAATCAACTACTGAGATTGTGCTTAGCTAGTATCCCTCCACCCCAACTCTCTTCCTTTTTAAACTTTTTTTTTTTTAAATCATAGAATCACAGTTTATAGAGCTGAAAAGAAATTCAGTATAGCCACTCAAGCAGTTCACCAACTATGAGCAACCAAAAGTCCTGGGTTGGCCATAAAGTTCATTCAAGTTTTTCCATAAGATGAACCCAACTGAACTTTTTGGTCAACCCAATAGTATTAATATTCTGACTTTCAAACAAGCCATTAAAACCCAAAGACATTAAGTCACTTTCACCTGAGCTCTTATTATCATCCCATCCTGCTCTTCAATAAAGTTCCCACCACTATCTTATTTTGAAAGAGCCCCAAGAAGTCAGACACCACATAAATATTTCCTTCGCAAGCCACCTCTAGAAGGCTGGCCGATGTCTAGCACAGAAATCCCAGCTCTCTCTAGCCAGTGGCAAGATTTTTTTCACCCTGTTAGATCTTCAGAATTAGAATATGGACGTCACCATCTGCAGATCACTCAGTGAATACACTAAATTGTACAATATTATTGCAATACCTTTCTGATTTTAACTGAAGCCCCTGGGTTTAGAAAGGCATGACCTTAGGTCAGAACAATCCAGACTGATGACTCTATTAGATCCCATGCTACCTCAGAGCCCTTGGCTGACCAGACCCGTAAGCATCCCAATCTTTCCAGGGCCACTGGCAGCTGCCACTATTACCCAACTTCACCATGACTAAACTGGAGTTCAGAGAACCTTTAATAACGTGCCAAGAGATAATTATCTAGAAGAGGGAAGATGGGGGTTCAGATCGTTCTAACTGCAAAGCCACGACCACACTAGTTGTCCCAGATACAATCACTTAGTCTTGCTCTAAGTGGCACTACACTTCTTCTTTTGGCAATTACAAGCCAGTGGGTCAACTGTTTCCTGTAACTGTTCCTTGCCAACGATTAGAGATCCAAGTCATAAATATATACAGGGGTAACAGTTTTCCGGTTTGATATACCCACCTAAGTTGTTCAGATAATGGTTAAAATAGGACAGAAGAAAATAGGTCCCTGGGACATCATTAAGTGGGAGCCTGTATATGTCATGAGTCCACTTCTGTCTCTGCTTATTTTAGCAGATGTATTTGGAAACAAGTTCTTAAGCGACCAGAGGTTTTTTAAATAACCTTCTAGAGTTCCCTGGCAATATTACTTATTCTAACCAATGCCAAAGTCATACTAAAAGAACCCATGAAAACACCTCAATTAAAAGATTCTCAAAATATTCCCCAAAAGTAACTGATCTGATCTGATTATATGAAAGGAAATGAAAAAAAAAAAAAAAAAACACACAAATTTTGGGCTGGAGAAGCAGCAGTGGCCAGGCGGCCCAGCATACCTCCCCAGCTCCCACTGCTGCCATGAGGAAGGTCAGCTCAGAAGTTGGGGAAGGGTAGGAAGAATGAGGAGCCCAAGAAGAGATCTGCAAGGCTGTCAGCTAAACCTGCTCCTGCAAAAGTGGAAATAAAGCCCCAAAAGGCAGCAGAAAAGGATAAATCTTCAGAAAAAAATGTGCCAACAAAAGGCTAGGGGGGAAGAGCAAAAGGAAAACAGGACAAGGCGGCTAACCAAGGGACTAAAGATGATTTACCTGCAGAAAACAGAGATACTAAAACATGAGGAGAGCCCAGCCTCTGATGAAGCAGGAGAGAGAGAAGCCAAGTCTGATTAACATCACACACTCGGTACTTTCAGTGGTCCCTGTCTCCCTGCTTGTACAACCCAGAGGGATGTTTTTTAATCCACTATTTGGTAAATCCAAGTTTCTTAGTAGCTTTAGAAACAGTTTAAAGAAGGAGGGAATCTTGGGACTTCCCTGGTTGGTAGTCCAGTAATTAAAAATTCACCTTGCAATGCAGGGGACATGGGTTCAACCCTTGCAGGAAACTAAGATCCCACATGCCGTGGGGCAACTAAGTCCATCTGCCACAACTCATGGGCCCATGTGCCACAAAAAAGACCCAGCACGGCCAAAGAAGTAAATAAATATTTTTTTTAAAAAAAGAAGGAAAGTATCCCACCTCATCCAATTTTTAAAGTCTAAATGCTTTTTTTTAAAAAAAAAAGAAAAGATCATTTGCTGGTTGGTTATTTTTCGGTACGACCAGAAAATAGTGAATATGGGAGGCTTTGATTGTCTTAGGTGTCAGCTTAACAACTCCATAAATGGGGACAGCTTTTCTATCCTATAATACAAAGCATGTTACATAGCACTTTGGAGTTAGTTGCACACTTAATGTCTTGAACACTTTAAATCACTTCTCCTATGTTGTTTTTGGTAGAACTGTTCCCTAAATAAACTCCTTGATGTTGGTTCTCCTTATCAGAATCTTATGCACCCTGTAACATCTCTGGTTGCGGAAGTCCAGTTTTCCTAGTAACTTTGTTAACATGCTATGAATGACTGAAAATTCAAGTATGTAGTATATATGATATTAAATTGTGAATTAGTGGGACTTATGATATAACAGCATATTAACATTTGAAAATATTGGTGCTTGTATCCCGTCAAGGAAAATTTGCCTCCAAATTTTAAGCTAGAAAATCACTGAAATGTTTAGAAAAGAATCACAACTACATGATTTCTTTAGATTTTTGGTACATATGTTACAATTGTGTACAAATTAAAATGTCTGTATACTGATCCTCAAAACAACCAATAAAAATCTCAATTATGAAAGAAATAAATAATTTTTGTTTCCTGAAATTTATAACTGATTTTTTAATGTGTGGTGTTCATAATAAATCCTTTAAAAAATAGATGGATGAATTTAAAAGTGAGGAGAAATATTTTTTGAAAGATAGCATCAGATGTTGAAAATGAGAATGAGATTGCTATTACAAACAAGAATGTCCCAATTCTGTCTTAAAGCCCTCCTGGACCCCAAAAGTATCTGTACTCAGAACAGTGTACTCAGGGCTATGAAAGGCAAAGCAAAAACGTAACACGTGACTGTTTGCTAACACCTAACTCTAAACTCCAACAAAGAACTCTAGGCTAAACCAGGTAGGAATTTCCTTTTACCTAGCTGGGAGGCTTCTATTATCTCTTTATCTTTGATCTAAAACCTTAGATCTTTCTTCTCCAGAGAAAAAGATATATATCAATATGCACCTGCCAGCACCAGAAATGTTGAGAGCCAGCACCAAATATTTATGGCAGAGCTCCCAGGGTCCAGAAAGAAAAAGCTAGACTATTGATAGCAGCTATGTGCTATTTATTAGCCACATGAAGAGACCAAAGAGAGACTACTTTGTTCTAATTGGGCAGCCTGAGTGTTTACTCAGGCAGCGGCCAGTAAGATAATCACGGTCCTAATCAACCAGATAGATACTTGTCATTCTTGGGGGTGGAGGTACGGGAAAGGTGGAGAAGGCCAGGCCTTGATCCTTGCCCAATCCTCAGGAGAAGTAAGGAGACGTGGGTGGTAGGAGCCTTCCACCACCTTTGCCAAAGGTGACCTGTACCTTATAATGGAATTTGCAATAAACTGCCTCTCCATTAGCATTAACCAGCTTGAAAGTATGCGATCCATATCCGTTCATGTGCCTGTGTCCATCTGGAATCCCTCGATCACTGAACAGGAAGGAAACCTAAGGAACAGGAAAATCAAGGGTCAAATTGTTCAGTTTAAATGAAAACATACTTTTAAGACAGTCCTAAGTTTCCAGAAGAATCTCTCAATGACATGGAACATACTAGCCAAGTGCTCACAGGAAGGGTTGCCATTTGAAAAAAATATCAAACAGAAGAATTTTAAAGCAGAAATATTAAACATAAATCACTAATGTCCTGACTCAAAATTCTATACAGAAAACTAGCCTAATTTGTTCACATTCTAATTTAACAGAAAATTTGTTTGGTACTACTTTCCCTTCATTTCCCTAATACAAAGAGCTTGACTTCCTACAAGAAACTTTAATCCTTAATACTGTTAAATATCAATTGATAATGGTTCTAGTATCATGCAAGGTCCATGAATGGGGAAAGATGAATAAAGTCGTCATTATAAAACTCTTCAAGGACCAAGAAATCTGAGGAAGGCTCTCCAAAACAAAGTCAAAAATCAACTCCAATAAAATATCCAAAACTGGAGAAAACTGTATGAGGCATAATTAACAGTTCCTTATCAGGTGACATAGTGAAAAAAAGAGGCATTCCCACCTGATGCAGAGACTCAGGACGCAGGCTCCAGAAGTCCCAGACCATGTCCGGATCCTTCAGGTGTGTTTGAGGGTTTCTCTTCTGGCTGTGGATAAAGGACGGAAACTAAATGGAAAAAGAGAGGAAAAAAATCCAAAAATTAAATTTAAAGGACTTATGGTATCTTCAGTTCAGTCGCTCAGTCGTGTCTGACTCTTCACAACCCCAGGAACAGCAGCACACCAGGCCTATGGTGTCTTATACATTGCCTATTGCTAGGTTTACAGATTATCATTTTGAACAATACAATTTTAAAATTTTAACCTGCAAAACCCTAAAATGAAACTTACCCTCTACACATTTTTGAGCAGACTGCCTTTTTTTATTCATTTTCCAAGTGTTGTAAGGAAACTTGGATCATTCCCATCAAATCAGTGAGCCCCAAAATGCCAAACTAAGACTAATGATAATTGTTGACCTTATAAAAAGATACTAAACACAGAAAAAAATGTAAAAGGCAATCCAGCCAATCCCAGTCAATGTTCTCTTCTTTCTGCTTTTCCCAGGGCTTTTCCTCAAATGCCAATCTATACAGAGTATTTGAAATCAATTTAAATCAATAAATATCTGCAGAGTGCGAAATAATTCATCACCTACCAATAGAGCATCCCTGATGAAGAAAATGGGGGTGTTATTTCCAACAAGATCCCAATTACCATCTTCTGTGTAAAATTTCACTGCAAAGCCACGAGGGTCACGCACTGTGTCAGCTGAGCCTGATTCTCCAGCTAGAAGATTCAAATGGGGAAAATGAAGCCTCCACTACAGTACTCTGCATCCAGGAAGCCTCAAGTCATAAAAACACTGGGATCTACCCTTCCCAACTTCTAGAAGTATATTAGGTATTTAAGTGCCTGGGTTATTATTTCTACTACCCACCAGCTAATTTAGACTGAAAAAGTAAACAAAGAAATTAGCTGAGAGAAATAAGAAAGTATATATAATAACAGCTGAAAATATTATCCATTTAGTGTAATAAGATAGCTTTGTTCAAACAAGTAATTAAAATTTAAATTAAAATAAGGGACAATAGCTTTGTTCAAACAGGTCATTAAAAATTTAAGTAAAATAAGGGAAGAGAATAATTATGAAGATTAAGGCAGTGAACAAAGAGAATAAGCAAGTTGTCAAAATTATGAGGTTAATATTAAGAAAATGAGTCAAGACAGAAATTTTTATCCTTAATTTCATTTCCTTTTGCATTTCACAGAATTATAAAAATGCACAAACACAGACTCATGCAGAGGCAGAATTAATCAGGCACTGTGGTATGCTGAGATGCAATTTGATAGCTCTAACTCTGACTAGCTCTGTAACATGAGAAAAATCACCCTCTCAGAAACAGAAATAACCCCACCATGCAAAGCATTAATCTATCTACAGATTATAAGCAGGATCAGTACAACACTAACCACGGATGGCACAGAATTAACCCTCAATAAAGGGCAGTTGTTCTCATGGCTGTGGAGCAAGACTACTACTTCATGATCCGTTTGAGGCAACCACTCATAGGAAAAACTCTTTCCAAATGTCACAGAGTTGCAGGCGTGAGCTCTGCATAAGCATGATTTCCTAAGACCTCTCAACAAACAGAATTATAAGTAACTTTCTACATGTCTTAAAATAATTTTTCTACTGTAAAATGTTGCTATACTTTGGAGAAGTGCTTGTTTCCTATTGTCTGGTAAGTTTTTTCTGGAAACTAAGCTATAAATGCCTTAGATAAAATATAGGGTTGAGTCAAGCAACACCAGTAATGCAAACAGACCAACTTACCAACAGTGGAGAAGCGAACTGCAATGGGCGTCCTCTTTCCAATATGCTCGAACACCTTCGCCTTGGAGTATCTGGTAATGTCATGTGTGACCTCAAAGTAGCCAAAAGCCCCTAAAGAGAAAGACACAGAAATTGGCATCACAAGACTACCACTCAGGTCACCAGGCCCGCAACAGGTATCTGGGTGACAAGAGAAACTGGTGATTTAGCACTGGCCTTCTGGGAGCTTCCAATGATGGGAGAAGGGGAGATAACCAAACATAAAACGATGAGAGCAAAATGCAAAGCCCTGCGTCACTCAGGGCTAAGCTGAGAGCTACAGAGCCGGAGCCAAAGAGGAGTGGAGCCAGAAGGAACTAGTCAGGGTTGCCAGGAGAACAAAGGGTCTGAGAGGCCCTTCAGGTACAAGTAGGATCTAGGAGAGAAAGAACAGGGGAGAGAGGAGGAGAAAACACACGGAAAGGCTGAGCACTTAGGAAGCTCGCCACAGAGCCAAACAACGACCTGAACAGCATATCAAAGGCACGACAAAAAAAAGCTGGAGAAGATAGAACAGGAAATAAAGAAACTGGGAAGTCCAATACTTTGGCCACCTCACGCGAAGAGTTGACTCACTGGAAAAGACCCTGATGCTGGGAGGGACTGGGGGCAGGAGGAGAAGGGGACGACAGAGGATGAGATGGCTGGATGGCATCACCGACTCAATGCACATGAGTTTGGGTGAACTCCGAGAGTTGGTGATGGACAGGGAGGCCTGGCGTGCTGTGATTCATGGGGTCGCAAAGAGTCGGATACGACTGAGCGACTGAACTGAACTGAACTGAAATGGGAGTCCAACAAAACTTCTTCCTTTCTATCAAGCTTTCTTTTTCCTATTTTTTTTTTTAAGATTCACAATATTTAAGTGATTTATTTATTTATTGGCTGTGCCATGCAGCCTGTGAGATCTTGGCTCCCCAACTAGGGACGGAACCCAGACCTCCTGCATTGGAAGCTTGGAGTCCTAATTACTGGACTGCAGGGAAGTCCCTCCTTTTGAGTTTTTAGCTTTCTTTTAAATACCATCTACATCTTTTGTTTCTGTAATAAAAGCAAGATAAAAGTTTTACAGAAGTTTTGGACAAAAAGGAAAAATCACTGCAAAAATCACTACAGCACATTGACTTTGCACAGTTAATTCCAGTATTTATCCAGTTAAGTGCACCATCTTAATCCAGTTATAATTACAGTATGTCTATGTCTGTATTTCCATATTTTTCATTCTTTACTAAGATGCATAATGGAATAAAAGGAAGATTACTTTTATTTTTAGCAAAATAAAGTATTTTACATGGAAGGTTCAATCCAGGGAAATAACCATCATTTAATTACTGACTCCTCTATTGATGGACATTTTTGCCTTTCTCCAGGGAATGGAAATTTGGCACTTCTCTTAAAGGAACTCTGATCCTTTGAGAAGTAATTTTTAACCCAGGTGTTATGAAACAGTCCTTTCCCAGCAAATAAACACAGCTCTCACCTGCTCCTTTGGCATGCACGACTCTCTCAGGAATTCTCTCCCGGTCAAAGTGAGCCATTTCATCAGTGAAAACCACATCCTGGACGAGAAGGGGCCCTCGGGGCCCTACCGTCAGAACATTGAGTTTGTCTCCTACTGGATTACCGGCGCCAGTGGTCAGGACATCAGGTTTCTAAGTGAACAGGAGAGGAAAGGAGTGCAAGAGAGTCAATACCATCACACCCTCAATTTCCACTGTCACAGGGCACATCGTTTTGCATTTTTACATCTGCTACTCAAACTCTTTTTAAATTTCCTGTGTGAAAAGTACTAAAATGTTACAAAACATGCAGTTGCCTGAATTTATAATTGGGTCGCAGAAATCCTAAGAAATGCTAAGCAGGACGGTATCTAGATAACTCACCAACCTGCTCCCCTTCTGTTCTAGGTACAGCCACCAGGCTCCACACAGGAAACCTCAGGTAGAGATTCCCCTAAAAGGGATTATATATCATATGCGTTTAACACTGAATGTCCAAACTCATAATGAGAGATGGTCCCCAGGGAAGCTATGCCTCCACATGCTTTACACAGATTTTCCAAATACTTCCTGACCACCAGACATGTCAAGGCGAATCACCCTGTACAGTGCAGTACGCTTCCCTCAAGCAGTAGGTACCAGCCATCTGCAGCATCTCTTTTCAGTTCCAAAAGAAGTCACCAGCTTTTGTCATCGCCGAAAATAAAGTTACTGGTAAGATGGATTACAGTATTAATTTTCTAAAGATGCCAAATGTCTATGAGATGAGATAGGTTGTTTTACTGTAATTAAAAATTAGATCCACCCATTTTTCCTATTTCTATTATATCAGGAGCCCTTCAGCTGTCTCTTCTCTGGGATGGGAGCAGCATTTTTAAGTCTCATGTGATCCCGGGCAGCTTCATCTTGCTCTGTGGTCACATTCTGCTTTTGACAGCAGCCAACTGCCTCTCCCATGACCTTCCCCAGCCCTCCCCTGGCTACCAGCAAGTTAATCAACTTTTCATGTGTAAAAAAAATAAAAATGGCAGGGGAGGGGGGGCCAGTGGTGTGGGGAGGGGATTTCCCATAAAGGAGAAGAGAATGTGAGAAAACACTAAGCTCGGTGAAAGGAATGGTAAACAGGTCAGAGGGTCATTTCCATCTTTGCATCCCTAATACAGGAAGGCTGAGAAATTAATGAGACCACATCACAAGGCTCCTCCTCAGGACCAGGTCAGGGTGATAAAGCCAAAAACAAAAACTAGGCCCAGAGGAGGCAGATGCAGAGCCAGCTGGATGAGGGGATGAGCGAGCTGAAGGACTAAAGAACGAGATGGTCTCGCCTCGTGACAATGAATCATGGAATCTTAGTGCGGCAATGCTGAAATGGTGCCATCACCAGGCCTCCTGCCCACCCAATGTAGGAATCTCCTCCGTGACATCCATCCCCCCGAGAAATGAAACGTGGGTTTGTAGGTCAGTAACATTCAGCATCTCTTCCAGTTCCCTGGTCTAATAGATCAACTGTCCTCTCTTTTAACACCTTTCCAAGCCAATGGATATGCAATTTGTCTTTAAAACAAGTGTGGCAGGAAAAGGTTCAACAGTCAGCAAAACAGAATGGAGGTCATGGTCAAAGACCAGGGAGGAAAAGACCCCTGACTTCAGGCGGTGCTTAGGGTAACATCAAATAAGAGATACTGAATTTAAACAAAGACAGAGAGTATTTACTAGATGAAAAGAAGGACACAGTATATTCACTGAGATGGTGAGAATTAACAGAGTTAACGCAATGAAGCTTTACTAAATAAAGTAAGTGAAGGTGGAGCTGGGAAATGGACCATCAAAAGCAAACATTTTAAAGTCATTTCTGAAAAAAAGCCAGTTCCATGCAGTGAGCATTGCAATTAACCCCAGAATAGACACAATTTGTTTTGATTTTTGTTTAAATCAAACTTCCAGCATTCTCAAACATTTCGAATAATTTTGAACCTGATGCTGGGAAAGATTGAAGGCAGAAGGAGAAGGGGAAGACAGGATGAGATGGTTGGATGGCATCAGCAACCAGATGGACCTGAGTATGAGCAAGCTCTGGGAGTTGGTGATGGACAGGGAAGCCTGGTGTGCTGCAGTCTGTGGGGCCACAAAGAGTTGGACATGACTGAGTGACTGAACTGAACTGAACTGAACTTGAAGTAGAAAGCAGTGAAAACCAGCCCTCCTGGGCTACAAGCAATGACAAATATGTCCCAGAACAGCAAGACCTGGAAGATAGTACCTGTTTAGACGAGTACAGTCAGGTGAAGCCACTCCCTGCACGTGCTGAGAAAGCCCCAGGTGATGACAGGGGAGGGGAATGGTAGAGAAAGAAGAGAGAAAAAATGAAAAGCCTACCAATGGCAGAGGCAGCAACCGTCTGGCAGTGGTGATGAGAGCAACAGGTCAGCGGACTTCAGCCAGAGGCCGGGAAAGACAGGGCAGGAGGGAAAAATAAGTGGGGGCTTGTCTGTTGGTCAAGGACCTAAGAAGCAGCCACAGTGCACCTGGGTCTCACTCGTTCAACAGCCGCAAGGCGGACCCTCTGCAGGCTGGATGGCAGGGGCGGGGCGGTGGGGGAGTGGATTTAGCATTAGGGCCCCTCAGGTGACTCATTTCAAGTCACTCATTCACCAGCTGTGGTCCCTGTCCTCCTGGTCCCCACAGACCACAGAGCCTGGCAGGATGTATCCCTGTGACCTGCACACACAAGGGTAGAGGTCTGCCCACTTGGAGGAGGGTAGACACAGGCCTCCTGAGGACAGTGAGTGCCAGTAAAACCAGAAGAATATAACCACACCCCGGAGCCCATGCCCCTGTTATTCACCAGCATCAAACAAAAGAAACAAGATCCCGTGACGCAAGCTCTGGGCTTTCTCTAGGGATATGATGGAGGGTGGTAACCACGGGTCCAAAGCTAATCAGAAAGGACAAACACACAGAATCAGTACAGCTGATGGGACTGTACCTAGTGTCTCATTTCCCTTTGTAACTACCACTTCTCGAGCACTTGCCATATGCAAGGCTTTTTGCCTAGCTATCTTCATTCAAGCCTCTCAACAACCAGTGAGAGGAATATCATTGCTTGTTTAGTAGTCGATGCCACATGCTCAGAGTATTTAATAACTTCACGCAGATTTCTGTGTGGCAGCACACAGGAAAGTATGGAAGGGCAAAGATATGTCTGCCAACTTGCTGGTTATAGGGTTTTTGTTTTTTAAATTTTTTGGCCACTCCACGTGAGATGTGGCATCTCAGTTCCCCAACAGGGATTGAACCTGTGGCCCCTGCATTGGAAGCATTAATCATTGGACTGCCAGGGAAGGGCCTGTTTTAACTCAGTGCAAGATCACTTTAGAACTAGAATTTTTTTACGGACAGAAGAGCTCTTCTGTTGATAGATAATTCTAAGAGCTCCCGCTCTGGGAAAGCAGCATCAGCTACCTGTTAATGTGTTTAACATCTTTCTGGCTGCCAATTCCTCATGACAATCATACATGCTTCTCCTGGACCACTCTTCCTGCCCCACCCATGCCGCCCCACAAGCTGGGCCAAGGGCATCTTCCTGTGCCCCACAGAACAGATAATCTCATTGCCTTAATGCTCTATGGTTTTTTCTCTCGAGACAGTATACTCTTTCTGCATCTAGAGCCCTGCCACAAGTGCACAACCAAGGCTGAGGATTCAACAAGGAATGAATTAAACTATGGACTGATATGAAATCACCAAGAAAGATTATTTCTAAAAAGGACGAAGAGGTAACAATAGCCCATGTCTCTCCCTGCACCTTCCCTCCAAAAAACAAAAAGGGAAATATCTCAACTTATAGCTTCAAATTCTTTTTCTTTTTTAATTTTTTATTTATTTTTATTTTAGATGATGCTGGGTTTTCAATGCTGTGCAGGGCCTTTCTCTAGTTGTGGCGAGTGGGGACTACTCTCTAGTTGTGGTGCACAGGCTTCTCATTGCTTTGGCGTCTCTAGGTGCAGAGAAAGGTCTCGGCGTTCAGACTTCAGGAGCTGCGGCACACAGGCTTATTTGCCTCTAGTAGAATCTTCCCGGATGAGGGATGGAAGCCACGTCCCCTGTCTTGGCAGGTGGATTCCTAACCACTGGACTGCCAGGAAAGTCCTGTAATTTCAAATTCTGGTGAAAACCCATTAAACAACCTTGTCATAAAAACTGCTCCAGCAATTGGCAACAAGTACTTTGGCCTGGTTTAAAGGTTCGCACCATGATTAAAAAGAGAGGTTTGAGATTAAAGTAAAATTCCACTTTGGCTTTGCTGTTTGTATTTTTTGGCTCAAACTAAGACAGGGATGAAGAAATTTTCCTGGGAGCGGTCAAGATGGCTTTCTCTGGTGAAATATTTTGTCAACATAGTTGCCACTGGTAAGTGCCCTCTGCTCACAGAATTTCCAAGAACTCGCTATGGTAGGCTTCTTTTTTTAAACTGAAAAAGAGGGGTCATACAAACTGTCCCCAGCTTTCAATCCCAATAGAGTCATAATGTCAGCTTTATATTCTCAGAGATCAGCATAGAATATACCTATCATTTTCTAGCAAATCACCCCGTTCAGAAAACCAAAGACAGCCTCGGTCCTCAGGTTTCCTTGGTCCTCGAGTCGCGGGAGTTGGAATGACAGCGGGGTGGGGTTCCAGGCCTCCTGCCCTGATGCAAGGAAGCAGGGAAATACCCCCTTGTGGGGCAGTTTGGGAAAGGGACCCAGGCCTACAAGGGCCCCTCGCTCTTCCCTTTGGAAGCCAGTGGCCACAGCAGCATCTGCTCCTCTGGCAGTCTCCAGAGTCGCCCAAACACAAGGTGTAAATAAATTCAAATCGGGGAAACAGTCTCAGCAGGCCCTCTTTACCAAAACTCCTAAGCCACATTCTCCAGTTAAGCCTCAGCTTATAATGAAGATGATGTTTGCATCTCCTGTCATCCCACTGATTCTTTCTTTGCCTCTCTCTGTTTAGGGGTGAAAGGCCTTACTAGACACACTCAAGCTTCAGAACAACAAATATCAGCTTGCTCTGCGGGCACTGTTCTACCCTCTACTCAGGTTATCACATTTAGTCCACCTCTCCAAGGTAAAGACTGAGATAATCTCCACTATACACAAGAGGAAACTGAGGCATGGAGAAGTTATACAACCGGCTCAAGGCTACCCACCTAAAATGGGCCAGAAGCAGAGTCTGAACACAAGCAGACTGGCTCAAGGACCCAAAAGCATACACTATAGCGCCTCTCAGAACAGCACAGCTTACATCTCCTGCACATATTCTACAGGCTGGGCAACTGACATGTGTTGGTTTACACACGTTTTATATAAATTAATTCTCACAGCAATACTGCAAGGTAAGGAGAATTGTTATCCGATTCTCAATATGGGAAATGAAAGGGGAAGGAGGTGAGGTAATCTGCCCAGCAGTCAAGCCTCAAGTTGAACCCTGTTTGACTGTAAAGCCTGACCCCTCACTGGTTACTAAATCACTGTAAACTTCATTTAAAACCACCCTAAGGAAGAGACAGATGGACTCAAGAGACATATCAATCAATGCCATGTGTGAACCTTATTTGCATCTAGATTTGAACAAAGTGTTAAAAAAAAGAGAGAGAGATGGTGATTCTCAAGAACTCACAGAACTCAGCATCTAGCCATCCTCAGGCCATCATTTATTACGGCATTTAGATACAAAGCAAAATAAGCAAGGAGAAGAGGCTCCTTAAGTCAGAGGAAACCAGCAGAAGCTTCCGAGAGTCCTCTCCCAGTGGAGCCACACAAGACATGCCTAATTCCCCCAGCAAGTCGTGGCAACTCACATGAACTGCTGTTCTGCAGGGGAGCTCGTTACGGGGGAGAGTCGGTGGGACAAAAATTCATTATTGAAGCTGACAGACAAAAGCTTGGAGCTTCATTATACCATCTTTTCTGTTCAGCTCTGGTTTGAAATTTTCTACAATATAAAGTGTGGGTTGTTTTTTGCTTTTTTTGTTTTTCCATGAAGAATCAAAGAGCAATATCAAAGAAAAGAAGTCAGGGAGAAGTTGAAACAAGGGACAGAAATAGAGGGCTGCACCATGCATGAGTGGTTAGCCTGGGCAGGCTCTGTGTTCAATACTCTTCCTACATCAACATTCGGTCAAGACAAAGGACAGGCAAGTTCAGCACTGTACTCAAAATATACAACAGACCAGGTGATTAACGCTTCTTCCTGGTGGTGATTTAGTCACTAAGTCGTCTCCGACTCTTGCAACCCTGCAGACTGCAGCCCATCAGGCTGTTCATGGGATTTTCCAAGAACACTGGAGTGGGCTGCCGTTCCCTTCTCCAGGGGATCCTCCCAACCCATGGGTCAAACCCATGTCTCCTGCACTGCAGGCAGATTTTTTACTGAGCCACAGGCTCCTGCCCAGAGAGGGCTTATTGTCACTAGAAAACATGGAGAATCCTAACTTCCATGCAGGTGATTTACTCCTAAATTCTGAATTCAATAGGATGTGCTTTTTTTGTCTTAAAACATCGGAAGCATTAGAGTGACTCACCTCAATACCACATCACACTGAGGGGGTTCTCTAGCACAAAAATCAGTGAACTGACAACACTGGGAAACGTTTCTGACTGCCTTAAAGACTAAATAAAACACTATGCTTTCTGGGCTCCAAGTGGCAACTTCATCACCAGGATATACTTCATCTTGTAAGCTGACTTCATGATTAAGCCACCAGGTGCCTCAGTATAAGTCAAGAGCTGTCGGTCATTCTAAGGGCAAGAGGCAAGAATGAATTCTTGTCCTACTTTACTCATTGTCTAAGTTATTCTATGCCATCCACCTCTAGAAGCGCCATTCAATAAAAAATTGAATAATATATAATGGGAAAAAATGAAATCCAATAAATGGAAGAAAAAATCAAAATGTGTTCTTCATTAAGAACTAAATGGGCCCTGTTGGTACTGAACAAAATATACTAAAGTTGTCAGCGAGAGTGACAACAGGCCTCTCAACACTGCGCTAACTGCTATGGAATATGGCCTCAGGCTGACAACAGTGCACGGGGCAAGGAACAATAAGATCTCACAGGCAAGCAAAGAACTCCCCTTCCCTGGTAGCTCAGATGGTAGACTCTGCCTGCAATGCAGGAGACCTGGGTTCGATCCTTGGCTTAGGAAGATCCCCTGGAGAAGGGAATGGCAGCCCACTCCAGTATTCTTGCCTGGAGAATTCCATAGACAGACCATGGAGTCCCAGAGAGTCAGACAAGACTGAGCGACTTTCACAAACAAGGCCGTTGACGTCAAAGTGAACCCTGTGAGGGCAGCGGGAGCAAATGCCTGAAGAAAACTAAAAATGATTCCAAGGATCCCAGGGAAGACAACTAGTGGGTAGTTTTTTTGTTCTTTTTTGCAGATATTAACCCAACTTTATCAGTAATCACTTTTTTTTTAAAGTAGGTCTGGATGAGTTCTATCAGCTGTTTTTTTTTTTGAAACAAAATTTATTGAAACACAGCTGATTTACAGTGTTGTGTTTGTTAGATTCAGGTATATAGCAAAGTGATCCAGATGGATATTTTAGGTTCCTTTCCATTAATCAATATTACAAGATATTGTGTATAGTTCCTTTATGCTGTACGGTAGGTTCTTGATGGTTATCTGTTTTATTTATACTAGTGTGTATATGTAATTCCAAATTCCCAATTTATCCCTGTCCCACCACTTTCCCCTTTGTTAACCATAAATTTGCTTTCTATGTCTGTGAGTCTATTTCTGTTTTATAAATATGTTCATTTTTATCATTTAATTTTAGATTCTAGTGGACAGTTTTTATTCTAGGAAAAAAAAAAGTTGCCTTTTACAAGGAAGATAAATGTCAGACTTCAAGGTCACATGGTTGGACCGTTAAGCACAGACTGACTGAACACAGCTCCTCCCTCACCCTAGTGGGAAATGTATTATTGTATTATTTTGTATTCCTCTTGTATTATTTTGTACAAGAGGAAACATGTCCCAGTAGCTGCTCACATTTTTTTCTTTTCTTCTTGTTGAGTTCTCTATATTTCCAGATCTGGTCAAAATACACTGCTACTGGTTTTCAGCAAACAGAATAATCCTACCGAGAATAAAGCCTTGAAAATACATGGAATGGCTACCGAAAAAGAGGTTTTCTCTGCTTTGAAAATGACTTTACTAAATAAGTCTGACAGCACTGAGAATTGCACTAGTCCTTTAATTTTTCAAAAAAAAAAAAAAGTAGGCACTAAGAGGAGAGAAAGGCTCAAAAAATGAAGGACGATTGATCCCCTAAGTAAAAGATTCCTTTACTCTTAGCAGTAGAAACTACAGCAGCCACAGTACTAGAAAGAAAATGAACAAAAAAGGTTGTTTCCACAAGAAATGCAAACATACGTGCACAAGAAGTTATTCAGTCACCTCTTCTCCAGCCCCCTGAATGTCGGCAATGTTACATCAGTGCAGCTATTACCAAGTTTACCCTAAAAAATACATAAACCCTCAAAGGTTCTGTCTTGTGACTCATTGATAGGAATGCATGGTCTAAAATCCAACTTCTCTTCCAAGTAATAATGAACTGTTTAAAAAGGAAAGGCTCGAAATGCTCAAATTCTCCAGTTTTTAAGGGATCAGAGGCTACTAATTACCTTAAGTTTCCCACAGGAAGAGCCAATGGCATTCTAAGCAATAAACCAAGTTTCCATCAAGTTCCATTCAGAAGGACTGGAAATAACCTGAAGAACCACCTCCCTTCCCTAAACCTACTCTGAGAGAAAGAAAAATAAAGATTTTTAAGAAGATCCAAGTCATACCTATGAACGTATTTGATTTGTCACTCGCCTATTAAATTTCACAAAGGTCCCAATTCACTTGTCAGCAATGAAATATGCCCACAAGGAGAGACGCCCCATAAATTGTTTTCATGCTGGCTGATCTCGGTTCCAAAGGAGGAGACACCCAGCACGACGTTCAGCATCCGGTTTTTGAGGGAGGAGATGGCAGGGTGCCATCCAGCAGCAGTTCCACAACTTAATATAAACAAAGTGGGTGGTGGAAGGCAAGATACTGATGCAGAACTGCCCACTTATTTTTTAAAAAAGCACTTGCCAAGCAAATGAAGATTTGAAAAAAAAAAAAAAATACTACACTTTACTGTCATACATTTCTAACAGAAAGAATATTTTAAAAGTCCAACATACCCTTTTGAAAGAGATTATGCCTGTTTGCCCATCACCACATCAGAAGAAAATGGCTAGAGAGATTGTCACACATGGAAAGTATGTTTGGACACAATGTAGAAGGGTTGGCGACTGTCACCCAGCCTCACTCACAGCGGGTGCAGCCATGTGACAGGGCTTTAGACAAAGGAATGCAGGCAGAAGTGACATACGCCACTTCCAGCCTGGCATCTAAACCTCCCCCATACTCTCCTCCACGCTCTTAATCGTCTGTGACCAGACAGTGCTGTGGAGGGCAACATTAAGAAACCACGTGTTGCCACAGGAGCAGCCTCCTTCAGCCTGCAGCCTTGGGGAACTGTGGGCTGCCAAGGACTCGCTACCTCCTTCTGCAGCCTCAAACCATTTTGGCTAATCACGTAAGAGAGAAATAAACTTCTTACAGATTTATGCCATTATACACTTTGGTATGTATTATTACAGCATGTAGCCCATGCGTGACTGTACTTAAAACATGGGCTATGAATCAAGGATAGTAACACAAACAATCCGATGTTTTAAAGGACAAAAACTTTGAACAAATCCAGTAAAGAAATACATATGTGTGTGTTAGTCAGTCACGTCTGACTCTTTCTGATCCCATGGACTGCAGCCCACTAGACTCCTCTGTCCATGAATTCTCCAGGCAACAATACTGGAATGGGTTGCCCTTTCCACCTCCAGGGGATCTTCCTGACCCAGGGATCGAACCCAGGTCTCCTGCATTGCGGGCAGATTCTTTAGCATCTGAGCCACCAGGGAAGAAATATTGTATACCAGAGGTCAAACAGGCACATGAAAAGATGCATCACTGGTCATCAGAGCAAGGCAAATATCACTTCTTATTCACCAGAAAGGCTAAACTTAAAACAATGACAATCCCAAAGGATGGCAGGATGTGGACCAATGTAACTCTCAAACACTGTTGAAAGAAGTGTAAAATGGTAAACCACATCAGAAGAAGGCTTAGGAATTTCTCATAAGACATTCACTTGCCTTATCACTTACTCGGCAATTCTATTCACAGGTATTTTTTAAGAGAAATAAAAGTATATGTGCACAAAAAGGCTTATATAAGACTGTTTATAGAAAGTTAATTCATAACAGCCACACACTGGGAATAGTCCAGGTGCCCAACAACAGGATAAGCACACGGTGCTCTAATCAGACAATGGTGCTCTAATCAGCAGTAGTACTAGTACTCAGCAATACATGCAATGACAGGAACGAATCCTAAAACATTTTTAAAAAATCTTAAAACATATTTGCTGAATGAAAGCAGCGTTACACAAAAAGTTCCTAAATCAATGGTTAAAAAGCAAAATCATCAGTGGTTGCCTGGAGCAGAACTGCAGGAGAAGCAGGGAAAGATGGGAAATGGCACAAGGGAACATTCCAGGGTGATGAGAATCTTCTACATCTTGATAAAAGAACCGGATTCACAGGTGTTTATATTTATCAAAAAGCACAGATTGGTACACTTCATATTTCTATATTTTTGTACATAAATTTTGCCTTAAAAACATGAATTAAACAATGAATTCTGGTAATTTGCATCAAGTCTACTGATGTCTACAACATACTCTGAAGTGCCCCTCCAAAACATAGGTTAAGGGATGAATGAAGGGACAGACAGATATGGAATAACATGTTAAAAGAAATTTTTAAAAATGTGGTGGGTATTTAGGCATATACTACACAATTTTTCTCACTTTTCTGAATGTTTAAAATTTTTCCAAAGAAAGCATTAGGAAATTACAAAGGGTATGGACAGATGCAAAATTCCTTTGGGAAGTGGGCAGTCTCCTGTAAAAATACACAGCTTTCACTCAGAGCAGCTCAAGTCAGGAGAAACAAGACACCAAAGTGCCTGCCAATCAGGACAATGTAAACAGCACACTGAGATGCATGGGCAGAGGAGACGGAAGTATTTCAACTAGGGGTCCCCAGATTACAGACACGCGTTGCAGGCCAGCTGTTTCTCACATGGGTGACCATGCAGGGCAAGTCACCAGCAAGATCTTAATGATTTAACAACAGTTAATGATTCTCCCAAACAGTGACAAGGCAAGCTAGTCTCAACGGAGCCCTTTCAAAAGAATGAATTTTGTTTTATGCGAAACTCACTTGCCCATATTTTTTCCAATTCACCGAGGATTCATGAAAGCCTCCATGTGAACCAAGTTGCAGCAACCACTGGGCATACAGAGAGTCCTGGCTCTAGGAAGCAGAGTCTAATATTCACTCTGCCACTGACTAGTCACTTGTCCTTGACTGATAAGATGCTAAGTCTCTCTGGTTCACTTTGCCTAAGAACTCATGAAAAGCCAAATACCCTAGTAGCACATAATAAGGAGCACAATGAGAAAAGAGATTTTCCAGGCCCTCTAAAGAGAATGGTAGCCTTTTCACAAACAGGGGACTGCCAGGTAACCCATGAGCACTCAGCATTAATCCTAGTTCATGAACACTAACCCGGTCTTAAGGAAGAGCACTAAACGGGTACCCTGTCACTACCTAGATGGGTGGCATGAGGTGGGAGGGAGGTTCAGGGGGGAAGGGGCATATGCTTGCCTATGGCTGATTCATGTTGATGTATGGTAGAAACCAACACAATATCGTAAAGCAATTAACCTCCAATTAAAAATAAATTTTAAAAAGAAGAAAGAGCAAAGATGAGGAAAGCATGACTCTAGTCCTCTCTGCCATTAACCAGCCGCCATGGGAACTGGGCAAGTCCCAAAGACTCTCTAGGCCAATTTGACAAAAGAAGACTCAAAACAGAAGTGCTCCCATCCCACTCAACCTGCTCACAGATGCCCTTTAACGCTCTGCATCCTAGGGGTACAGGCCAGGAATGACTGGCCAGCCACTACAGGGCTGAATTCCTACTCAGCTGTAAAGCTCTTGTTCAGATGTCACCTGCTTTGAGAAGCCTGCCAACCAGGTCAGTCACTCCCTGTACACTCAGCAGATAACCTATATCAGTGCCCTGGCTACGTTGGAAGGTAACAATCTATTCACCTGTCTTGTCTCCCAAACTTGACTTTGAGCTTTTGGCCTCACTGGAATTTGCTCCACTTGCCCCAGCGCTGTGCCTAGCACATGCTGGCACTCAAAGCATAGGTGTAAATAAATGCATTAATTAATCACTAAGGTCATTTTTAGCTCTAAAATGCTAGACGATGTTTTTAAGTGCAAAAGGAATCATGGGTATACAAATCTTTTTATTTAGCTGTTTAATGCTGTATGTGCGCTTCCCTGGTGGCCCAGATGGTAAACAATCTGCCTGCAACACGGGAGACCTGGGTTCCATCCCTGGGTCGGGAAGATCCCCTGGAGAAGGGAATGGCAACCCACTCCAGCATTCTTGCCTGGATAATTCCACGGACAGAGCAGTCTGTCTGTGGGCTACAGTTCATGGGGTTACAGAGAGTCGGACACGACTGAGCAACTAAGACACAAACAATGCTTTATGTTCAGTGCTGGGGACATGGAGATGATAAAAGACGTTTCCTGCCCCCAAGACACCCCCCACCCCAAATACGAAAGCTGGTAGTTATTGTTTGAGCGAGGGCAAAGCTAGAGCCTGCTCCTGCTTCCCCGTCACTTCCTTTCTTGCAGCTGCAGCTCTCTGCCTCTTTCCCCATAAGCCTTCACTGCTGCCTCAAACTGCAACCTCTGTCCCAGCTGGCAACGGCTCAAAACTGTAAGCCAACCACCCACGACCGGCAGCCTACCACAAATCCTGCAGGACCGCTGCCCCCGGGGCCCAGAACCCTCTCCCCTCCCGCCCGCGAATGTAACAGCCCAACCAGACGGAAAGGAAGCACACGCACACCCCTAGGCCCCCCGCGATCGATGGTACAGCCCTCCCTCCCCAGAACCTCCGCGCTGGGGCAGCAGGGGCCGTTACTTGAGGACACCCAGCTTCCTACGCGGACCGTAGGGCCGGCTCGGAGAGCGCAGAGTGTACCTGCGCGGCCCTCTGCTCCTTCCAGTGTTTCATCTGGTCGCTGGCTGGATCCCGGTTGTCCGCCATGGTGTCTGAGCGGCGCTGCAGAACTTTGCAGGTGGGCTCGGCTTACGCGTCTCCAGCGCCGCAGCTGAAATAGGCGACTTCAGACTCCGCCACTCAGCTCCGCCCTCCCCCCCCGTCCCGCCCCCTCGGCAGGGCAGCCACCTGATTGGCCACTTGAGCTCCAGGCGGAATGGGATTGGAAGCCAGATAGGGGCGGGGCTGAGGAGCAGGGACTCGGGGAGAGGAGAGGCTGGGGAAAGATAGGAAAAGGAACTGCACCTCCTCACCTCCGACCCCCAAACTCCAGATTAACTAATTTGGGGTTGGCCCCCCGCGTACCCGGATGTGACTGTCTCCTCGGCTTATCAGTATCCTTCAGGGTGCCCTGGGAGGTAGCGGTTGATAGTCTGCCAGTTTTTTTTTGAGAGAATGCTTAGGCCCTGCTGGGTGAGGCTTTGAACTCTGGTAACATGCTCTCAGCTCTTAAAAAACAGAGAAAAAGAAATCCACGGTTGAGTTCCTCTGTGCAAAATGAAGGTTTGTCATGCTCCAATGTTAATAATTTTGTTTACAACTGAAAGGATTGGTGGAATTTGGAATAAATGCAAATACTGGTTCTATATTTAAGTATGACCAGTGATCACACTCTCAAATGTCACATAATTTTTTCTTTGTCAAAGATTAGAGATGACATGTATACACTGCTATACAATGACATGTATACATTTAAAAATGGTTAACCAACAAGGATCTGCTGTATAGACCAGAGAACTCTGCTCAGTGTTATGTGGCAGCCTAGATGGGCCTGTAATCTGGGGGAAAATGGATAGGTGTGTATGTATGGCTGAATCTCTTTGCTGTCCACCTTAAACTATCACAACATTGTTGGTTGGCTATACTTCTGTACAAAATAAAAAGCTTTTAAAAATAAAAGTAAAAAACACAGAAAAGCGAAATATTTGCAAGTTCTAAATCTTAATAGTCTAAAATACATAGGACAAAAACTCAGTCCTTTAGATTCCCTTTTTGGTTTAGAAGTTCCCCTTTTTGAGTGTCTGCTATGTGCTGGACACTGCTGATGGTTGCCAAACTCTACCACTTAATCTTCACAACAAAAAGAATATAAAGGTCAGTGAAGTCTCCCCACCATGACAAGCATGAAGAGGTTGGCTTGCTCCTGATGTAGAATAATTAACTAAGTTAAATAAGATGTCCAAACCCACTATTTATTAACAGAAATGCTGCCTTAGAGTTTAGGAAATGTCTTCCCTAAGTCAGTGTGACTAATTTTTGAGGTGTTTGAGCAATGCATTTTAATAAGTGAAATAACAATATATTTTGTAATATTCCAGAAGAAAATTGCTCAAGAGTTCAACAGTGCAAAAATGACTTATTCTATGAAAGTATCCTCAATTGGTGTCTTACTCTTGTCAAGACGTTTAAATTAGGTAACGTGTGAAAAGAGACTTGGTTATACACAGCTAGAGAGATTGTCTACAAAGTCTGAGACTTGGCATAAGAAAGCTGGGGGAAAATGGTCCTCCCAGACCTCAACAGAGATCTGTACTCCTACGACTTCTCATCCTGAGGCCACATTATAGCTCTTTCCTTCCGCTGTGTGAACCTCCCACTCATAGGGCATCGCACTTCCCTTCCCCTAGTCGTTTCCATCCTCTTCTGGTCAGGAGTTGCCTTATTCCAAATAGGCTGCCATTCTTTCCTTTTACTGTGGGTTCATATCACTTTTTATACTTGAGCTTGAACTCCAGGAGATGGTGATGGACAGGGAGGCCTGGCATGCTGCGATTCATGGGCTCACAGAGTCGGACACGACTGAGCGACTGAACTGAACTGAACTGAACTTGGTCTTGGAAATGTTCACATACTCTTGGGAGTCTAGTTCAGTCACATTTGTATAAAAAAAGTATTTTTGTGGTTAGAACTGGTAATCTAACCACTGTCTATAACATTATTTGCATGAGAATAAGTCTTTCAAGCTTAAATTAAGTAGAAGGAGCTAGGGAGGGCTACCAAAAATTTTTTGCCAAGTCGCGTTATGATCATTGGATCTATTAAAAGGCCCTAAGGAAGAAAAGAAAACACAGTACCCATAGAGAACTTTCAAGTGTTTATGTACATGATTTATGGAATGATGTACATGATTCCCCCAGTGGTTCTATGTAAATCTCATCTCCCGTACCTGCTGATTTATATGTCTCCGTATGTTAAAGGCCCTTTGTTTCCTGGGCCTCAGCTGCTCAGTGGTAGGACTTTTCTTTCTTTTTTTCTTTTGGCTGCACCACATGGCCTTAGTTCCCCAACCAGGGATCAAACCTGCAGTGTCTTAAAGTGGTAGGATTTTTGATTCTTTCTTGTTTTCACTGGGAATTGGATCAAATGCAATCTCTCTCCAGGTCATCACTTTGCTTATCTGCTTCTCTTGAAAAATAAGCAGTTTGTTTGTTTGTTTGCTTGCTACTCCAGATTTACTCTCCATCCTTCTTGATTCTAATCTGTACTCCAGAAATCGTGATTTTTATCATCCGCTTGGCCCCACGATATCCTGCCTTCTTCTTGAGTTCAGCCAATGGTGGGCTGGCGTGAGATCAGAGCTTAGGTGGAAAGAGGGACTAAATTATTCGTTATATTAGCGCCAAAGTTGGATTTTCCACAGAGTTAGTGAAGCTTAATTTTAGAGTTGCTCACCTACACATGTTCCTTCCAGACTTTTGGGAGGAGTCCTCACAAAGTGCTTATGTGCACTTTTTTGAGTCTGCATAGAATGAGTGAGGTATTTAACCACAATTGATATAACCATCATCTTTTCGAATCCGAATTCCCCTTCACCACATTACCTTTCTTGTCAAGTGTCATTGGAGTGACTGTGGTTATGTTTGGCATCCTGCTAAGGAGACATTGAGTTGGGGATTATTTGCTTGAGTTTAGTGGAATACAGTTGACCTGAAGTCTCTTCCGTGTGTACTGAGTTATTGTTCGTAAAGCTTTGCAAGCTAGAGCGTGGCAGAGTTATATCTGACTCTGATACCAAGTATCTCTGTAGCCTTTCCTCTGTCTGGCGAGCATCACTGAGCCTTTGATTTCTTTCTAATGCACAGAAACCCATGCTCAGCCTCTTGCCAACATCTGACCCTCTTTTCTCACCTCCCCTATCAAACTCCAGCACTTAGTTGCCTTGTCACTCGGTTTTATCTCCCATCACTGCGTTTCCTGTCCTCCTCACTCCACTAAGCTAAGATTCTTTTTTTTTTTTTTTTTTTTTGCCATACTGCATGGCTTTCAGGATCTTAGTCCCCTGACCAGGGATTGAACCCAGGCTGCGGCAGGGAAAATGTGGAATCCTAACTACTGGATCACCAGAGAATACCCTATAATTCATTGATTTAAAATGGCATTATCAATAGTAAAGTATAAAGTCAAAATGAAAGTTTTCTAAATTATAAATAACACAAATTTTGATAAACTATGCTAGAAGGAAGATTGAATTACCTTTCTATTCTCTCTATTGAAAATTTTTACTTCTTTTGGTGATCAAAAAGTATGCACTCAAAATGAAAAAAAAAGTATTTTAGAGATACGTCAGGCTGTTAATAAAGTATTATGCTTTTGGGGGGGTGGTTTGTAATGTTTTTATGGTACTTTTTTGATTATTCAAGTTTGTAAGTTGTGATTTTTTTACCATTGTAAACAAAGATTGATTTTTATACTTAAGTGTGTGTTCTTTTCCTTATAGAGACAGTGAAAAGTATACATATAAGCTTCGAGTCCTGCAAAATTGGGATCCACTCTTAGCAAGCTCACTGCCTGCCTACCCTGCCATAATTCCTTGATTTCTTGGAAACAGCCATGTCCTACAGCTGTAGGTATGTTGCTGCTGCTGCTGCTGCTAAGTCGCTTCAGTCATGTCCGACTCTGTGTGACCCCATAGAGAGCAGCCCACCAGGCTCCCCCATCCCTGGGATTCTCCAGGCAGGAACACTGGAGTGGGTTGCCATTTCCTTCTCCAGTGCATGAAAGTGAAAAGTGAAACCAAAGTTGCTCAGTCGTGTCCGACTCTTAGCGACCCCATGGACTACAGCCCACCAGGCTCCTCCGGCCATGGGATTCTCCAGGCAAGAGTACCAGAGCGGGGTGCCACTGCTTATAATTGGTTCCAAAAACCACTCTTTTTCTTTGCCTCTTCAGAGGCAAGAATGGCACACAGCCTACTTGCAGTCACAGATGTTTCCCCCTTTTTCTATACTCCTTTCATGAAAATTTCCACAATTGTCCCTTCAGAGTATACTGGGTTTTTTCAGGGATTCTGACTGATACAACTCATAAAAAGCAAAACAGTGAGATGCATTTTATCTTATTTTATTTTTAAATTTATTTTTTATTCAAGTACAAGTGATTGACAATGCTGTGTTACTTTCAGGTGTACAGAAAAGTAATGTAAATAATTTATATATATATGAGTGATATGTCGCTTAGTCATGTCCAACTCTTTGTGACCCCATGGACTATAGCCTGCCAGGTTCCTCCATCCATGGCATTTTCCAGGCAAGAATACAGGAGTGGGTTGTCATTTCCTTCACCAAGGGATCTTCTCCACCCAGGGATCGAACCCCGGTCTTCTGAGTTGCAGGCAGACTCCTTACCATCTGAGCCACCAGGAATGTCCTTTATATATTATATATTATATATAAAGGACTTTCCTTTATATATATTATAATATATAATAATATATATTATATATTATAATATATTAAATATATTATAATATATAATATATATACATACACACATACATATATATGTATATATTATATATTATAATATATATTATATATATATTCTTTTTCAGGTTCTTTTCCCCTATAGGTTATTACAAAATATTGAGTATAGTTCCCTGTGCTATACAATAGGTCTTTATTGGTTGTCTGTTTTATATATAGTAGTATATGAATATTAATCCCAACCTTCTAATTTATCCCTCCCCATCCCTTTCCCCTTTCCCCTTTGGTAGCCATCAGTTTTTTTTCTATGTGAGTCTACATCTGTTTTATAAATAAATTCATTGGAATAATTTTGTTTTAGATTCCAAATATAAACAATATCATATGATAGTTGTCTTTGTCTGGCTTATTTCAATGTGATTCAATTTAAAGGACACTTTCTGAACAAAAAAAAAAAAGGATACTTTCTGGAGATATTATAGTCCTGTATTGCTCAATACTTATCCAGCCAGCATGGTGTCCAGCTTTTGACCTTAGCACCCATTTACATGTTTAAAAATTATTGAGGACTCCAAAGAGCTTTCTTTTGTCAATGTTGGAAATATATAGGTGTATATGATTAGAAATTATAACTGATAAATTTTAAATATTTAAATATTATTTTTTATAAAAACAATAAGCCCAATAAATGTTAACTTAAATGACATATTATTGTAAAAAATAACCATATTTTCAAAAAATTAGAATATATTTTACATTTTTGCAAATCCTTTAATGTCTGGCATAGAAGACAACTGGATTCTCATATCTGCTTTCACATTCCATCTGATGCATTATCAGATCATGTAACTTTTGGAGTATTCCCCTGTACACCCATGAGAGAATGACAGTGAAAAAGGCAAATGACATCTTAGTATTATTAAGATCATTTCAACCTCATTGACCCCCTGACAGGACCCTCAAGGATCATCATATTGAGAATCACTTGTAAAGAGAAATGGACTCTGATTTGGAAATCAAAATCCTTAGCTTTTATTTCTGACATCTCCTAGCAATGTGGTCTGCAGTAAATCAGTATTTAACTTTTTTAGAATATGGTTTCCATGTCTACTAAGTGAAACATCCAAACAGAAAAACTAAGACTATTACAAATATCAAGATTCTTCAATTTGTGACTTGTTTATGAAAAGAAATAATAGCTGTCTTCAAGTCACTTCAGAAGACAGCTAATGAGATGTCAGTAAGGTCCATGTTAATACTCATGGAAGCCAAGTTCCATGGTGTTGAACCTCACTTCTGAAGGCACATATCAGAAAAATAAAGAAGGAAAAAAATATAATATGTCTAATTATGACTTACTTTTTGATAAACCAGTATGCATATTGGAACTGTCAATATCAATGCTGCCAAACATTTAAGATAGGGTGTTATTATGAGGTAAGCTTCCTGGGAAAATTACAGCAATGGCTTCCAACTTCCATTGGCTAGGAACTGAAAGAACTGCAAATATGTGACCAGCCTCAAAGATACTTGACACGCATGTTTTAAGCTCTAAAACAGAAACTTGTGGACAAAACAGTGTTATTAAATACTGATGGCAGAAGTTCTCATATTTTTGAGAACTGAGTTTAGGAAAAACAATTCCTCCTCTGCTTACTGGCTGGGCTGAACTAAGGGCAGGGTTGGCTTTGTAACTCTCCCCACCCTTTCTGGAGCGTGACCAGCCCATTGGGAAGCTTTATTATAGAGCATCCAGTTAAACTGGCTCCCTGGGGCGTGGAGCTGAAGCTGCACTTTGTCAGCCTGAGAGTAGTGTGCACCAAGGACACATCCCTGCCTTTCCTTAATTCTTCCTGGGCCTTGGTCTTATATCTGGACCCCCACCCCCTCAACCCTGAAACTGCCATTGGCATGCAGGTGGTGATGGTAGTCGGAGCCAGGGAGAAGGAGCAAGAAAGAGTGTCAGAATGCACTGGAGAAGTCAGTTATTGTTGGGAGGGGCAACTTTAATACAACAGACATCTGTTCCATTGAGAAAAGATCTTTGTTTAATGTATGGAGCTTGTGGTATAAGTCATAAAATGATCTAACCTATAGATGATAGGTTGGAATATTAAAATCCTCATCCCTTACATCAATGAAAGATGTCACTGAAGAATTTAGTACCCTTTGTAGTTCCCCCAAATGTGCACCAATTATTAACATTTAGATTTACAGCTTCAGAACTGTCAGTAGAGCTAGCTCTGAATTGAAAATCAAAACCTGCCTGCTGGTAAGCCCTCAGCTGTTTAACACTCAACAGGTTTTTATTGGGTATCAATAAAACCTACACAGGCTCTGGGGTTCAGTAGTCTATAAATTATCATGGTTCCTGCCCTATGGACTGACCCTATCTTCTAATCTTTCTCAAGTTAGCAAGATCACAGTTTCAGGAATTAGTTGATCCACTGTTCTGAAAAGACAACTGGCTGAATTGGAAGGAATTATCCAACCTCTACACATTAGCAATTTTAAAATAAGGGATTAAAATCCAAAATGCATAAGGAATCCTACCACTCAATAGCAAAAAACAAACAAAAACCAAATAAGCCAATTTAAAAATGGGTAAAGGACCTGAACAGACATTTTTTTTCCCCCCAAAGAAGACCTACAAATAGCAAGCAGGTATACAAAGAGATGGCTTCCCTGGTGGCTCAGTGGTGAAGAATCCACCTGCCAATGCAGGAGACTGGGGATCAATCCCTGGGTCAGGAAGATCCCCTGGAGAAGGAAACAACAACCCACTCCAGTATTCTTGCCTGGGAAATCCCATGGACAGAGGAGCCTTGCAGAAGTCCATGTGGTTGCAAGAGTCAGACACGACTCAGTGACTAAACAACAACAATATAAAGAGGTATTCCACATCCCTAATCATCAGGGAAGTGAACATCAAACCAGAAAGAGGTATCACTTAATACCTTTAACGATGGCTATCAAAAAGAGAGGAGAAAGTACATGTTGGAGAGGATGTAGAGAAAAGGGACCACTTGTACACTATTAATGGGAATGTAAATTGGTATAGGCATTATGGAAAACAATATGGAGGTTCCTCAAAATATTAAAACTAGAACTCTCATATTATTCAGCTATCCCACTTCTAGGTATACATCCAAAGGAACTGAAATTAGTATCGCCAAGAGATATCTGCAGTCTCACATTTATTGTAGCATTATTTACCACAGTCGAGATATGGAAATCACCTAAATATCTGTTGACAGATAAGTAGATAAAGAAAATGTGATGCACACACACACAATAGAATATTATCAGCTCTTTATAAACACACACATATACACACGCAAAGGGAAATCCTGCTGTTTCCAACAACAAGGATGAACACTACGCTAAATGAAACAAGTCAGACGCAGAAAGACAAAGACTGTACGACCTCACTGACATGGAAAAACTGTACGATCTCACTGACATGTGGCATCTGAAAAAGTCAAACTCGTAGAACCGGAACATAGCATGGAATTGCCAGGGGCTGGGGGGTGGAAGAGATGAGGAAATGTTGGTCAAAGGGTACAAACTTCGTTATAAGATGATTGAATTCTGGAGATCTAATGTGCATTGTGATGACAGTTAATAATACTGTTAATACACTTGAAATTTGCTAAAAGAGTAGATCTTCAGTATTCTCATCACGCATAAGAAATGGCAACTATGTGAGGTGATGTGATTAGCTTGAGTGTGGTGCTCATTTCACAACATACACATACATTAAATCATATTAAATCAGCACTGTGTACACCCTACATGTATGCAATCGTTATTTCCCAACCATACCTCAACAGACTGGAAAAGATAAATAACTGAGGTCCTCATGGATTATTATATCTGTGCATCCGGCGTTTAAAACTAGCTAGGAACGACTGGAACCCAGCTCTGTGCACTCCAGATTTTTCCTTTTTGGTGATGTTTATTTTCCTTCCCACTTCCCCACACACAAAAAAGTCCTAGTTCCACATTTTAGAATCACACACAGGCAATCAAAGGCCATTGATTCCTGGCCTTATTGCAAAAGCAGTATGTTGTTTGTCCTTTGTGTTTGCCAAATGCTAGAGTACAGTTGTCGTATAAATTTGTCTTTCGTGAAACAGTCTGTTTTTAAAACCAAAGTTCAACAGAAAGCTGATCACATGAGAAGAATTTCACCTATAACCTTGATAGATGATAGATTTTAAATGATAAATATTAAATAATGTCATTAGGTTTTATTATTTTATGTGTTTCAGAGAAGTCCCGTCAACATTTACCTTTCATAAACAGGTATTATTCAAGTTGGCATTTCAGATTTCCAAAAAGATATGGCATAACTTTTGTAATAGTGATGTGTTTTCTAAGATGTATTTTTAATTAAACAAGTAATCCATGAGTACTTTATTGTGTTAAAACATTCAAAACTTACAGAGATAACTAGTTTACAAAGTGACTTACAAGAAAGTATGTAATAGTCATTTTTTTTAATATGATAGACTAAGGAAAAGTTGTGAAATGTCAATATATTTAGGAGTGGAAAGGCAGAATAAAGTTTCCTGTTTCTTTTCTCTCCTTTCAGGCATCCAGTGGGTTCAATGTCCTTCAGCTTAGTGTACCAGCTAGAGTAGTTGACAACTGTTTATGAGAAAACTGTCAAGCAGTTCATGTTCTAGTTATCACTCAAACAAATACCTTTAAAAAAGAAGGGAAAACACCATCAATACAAAGTACTGAATGCTCGTATGGAATCCAGGCAACACTCAGAAAGTGTATTTTGCAGGTGTCAAGGGGTTGGAGGGAGCAAAGAGAGAGCAGTGGGGAGACAGGGAAGAAGTGAAGAGTGAAGGGACCCAGCAGCAGCACAGCTCCGGCGTTGCTTCTACAGGCTGTCAAGCCAGTTACCGAGGAGACTGATAACACTCCTCAACCAGGGATAAGGAGAACAAAGTCTACTTGTCACTTGCCCAAGGTCACACAAACCAGAAGTACAAAGCCTGATCTGATTTTATTCTCTTTATTATAAATCCCATGTGTTGGCCTTCCCGGGTGGTCCAGTGGCTATGGCTGCTCACTTCCACTGCAGGAGGTGTGGGTTCTGTCCCTAGTTGGGGAAGATTCTACATGCCACATGGCATGGCCAAAAAAAAAAAAAAATCACCCTGGCATTACTGCTCTATCATCGTTCCAGGCATGGCAGAGCTATATTTAATTCCAACAGCCCCATGAGAAGCATGCTGTTCTCAATTTCAAAATTAAGGAACTGCCTCCAACAGGTTAGGCCATTTTGCCCAAGGCCCCACAGTAAAAGAGAGAGCGCTGAGTAAACATGGGAGTGCACACCTCTGCCCTAGTATTTCAGTGTTTCTCGAACAGACCCTGAGAGGCTGTGAACCTATTTTTAGAGGCCTGAACATCTTCTTCAAGAACTTTAATTTTTTTTTTCAAAATAATATTTAAGATGTAATAGAAGCATATTTTAGATAGCTTCTAGGTTTAGATAGATTTAGATCCTTTTTAGGTTCTTTGGCTGATCTATTGACTTAAAACAGATGAACAGGAGAAGAACAGATTTAATTTCATACATACAAGAACCCCCCAAATATGAGACTCTTCCCCTGCAGCCCAGGAATAGAGGCTTATAGGCCATCCTTGAGCTAAGGAGAGGAGTGTAGGGGTCTGGCACCTGAAAGGGAAGGATGACAATTCACAGAAAGATGGGAAGAGCAGCAAATGTTTGGTAGACAAATGTTTGTTGAATCATGCAGATAAGCCTCCCAATGAAAAAAGTTAGTGTTGCTAATGTCTCTCTCTCTCTGGTACAAGCCCCCTAATCTAAATTCTCTAATGCAGCAGAGGAAGGGATAAAAAGCTCTTCTTGAGTCTATTGAGCCTTGATTGTTTTCGACTGGAAATTCATCCACATGCCAAAGTGACAATTTGGGGTAGCCTGCCAGAAGCCCCATCATCAAGTCATGCAGTGACATTCCAGTGCAGGCGTTTGTGTTCACATTTATAATCATCATAACCTTCAAAGTCTTGGCAAACGAGGATTTGCCCCTGGATTGGTGTGTCCTCATGTCAAATGACAACTCTCCTTCACTTGTACTGAGAGTTTATTACCAATTATAAGACCATACTTCTATTCTGCGATGATAATTCCAACTGAAAAACTATGAGAACATTATTTGATATATCAAGACAGTTGCAGCTCTGGAGTTTCTATGTAGGAGAGACTTAGTGGCTCTGCTGAGTGCTAAGTTGCCTCAGTCATGTCTGAGCCTTTGCAACCCCGTGGACAATAGCCTGCTAGGCTCCACTGTCCATGGAATTCTCCAGGCAAGAATAATGGAGAGCTTTTCATGCCTTCCTCCAAGGGATCTCCCCAACCCAGAGATCGAAAGTGTATCTCCTACACCTCCTGCGTTGGCAGGAGGGGTCTGTACCACTAACACCGCCTGGGAAGCCCTTTAATGACTCTAGTGGATTGGCATTAGGAGCAACAAGAGTTGTCCTGAAGCTTTATTGACAAGGGAATGGTTTTCTAAAAGTAAAATTGAGTCCTCTACAGAGCATAGCTCTCTCCAGAAAACTCTTTTAACATTTTCATAAAATGGTCATTTTTCAATTACTATGTAATGTCTTTTACTCCTGCATTTGTTTAAAATAAAGTTCATTTCCCCGTAGCCTGATGTAATTCCTTTGCTCTAGTAACTTTGTGTCTTTTCTGATTGCTTAATTTAAATGTAAGAAACTCTGGAAATTCTTAACCAGATGCAATGTATATGGCACTGATCAGAGCTTTGCTCTCAGGAGTTAAATCAGCATTGAGTCTGGACTGCCGAATGACTTAGAAATAGTATAGATTTTAATAGCTAAAATCACAGTTCGCTATATAGACCTTTTGATTTCAGAGCTATAACATACAAGGTTCCCCTTGTTATCCAAATTCATTCACCAGGCTCTCTGAACCAGGGGCTGAGTTCATCTGCATAGCAAAGGATAATTTTATAAAGAATAAAACATGTCCCCCACAGTTCCTTGTCCTTAGAAGAAGTCTCACCCATGGAACCAAGAAACAATACTGACCAACGCTATTCATTCCATGAGAAAACAGAGATCAACATTTCCTTCACAGTTTCTTTTTGTTCCTCTTTAACTTGTCTTGAAAACAAAGAGTCATTTGGTCCTGAAGTGAGAGAAGAAACCATTTATACCAATGGCATTTAAAAATAGTATATCTAGAAATGCAATTAAAATTAAGGGCAATAGCGGCAAACCATACACATATTGAGATTCAAAAGGTGAATATTTCACCAACACAAAGAGGAGATTTTAGCAATTAGGTGAACCTTTAGTGATGAATGATTGCATGAAAAAAAAAATTGCAAGCTATGAAGACACGGTCAATTTGAAGAAGTCTACTCAGCCTTGGGCTCCCCAGGTGTCTCACTGGGAAATAATCCACTTGCCAATGCAGGAGTAATGGGTTTGAGCCCTGGGTTGGGAAGATCTGCTGGAGAAGGAAATGGCAACCCACTCCAGTGTTCTTGCCTGGGAAATCCCACAGACAGAGGAGCCTGGTAGGTTACACGAGCCCATAGCGTCTCAAAGAGTCAGATACAACTTAGTGACTAGACGACAACAATTACTTAGCCTTACCTGGTAGAGGGGAAAACAATTAGTATTTAAGAACTTAACTGTCCTCTCTTTCATCTGTAAGATTGTTTGGGGGAGGCATAACTTATATCCATGAATTATACAAATGATTCTATCTTTATACCATACCCACCCCGTTGCAGACAGTGACAGGGAAATTAAGTCCAGGGTTTAGCAAAAATATCATTGAGTCCTTAACTAAGTAAAGGGATCCTGAAGCTGAGTTTGGGGGCAGAAGAATGAGCTGCATGGTGAAGCTAAAGGGATTTTAAGCTGTTGAGATCCAGTGATACAGAGGTCAGAAGGGAAGAGACCTGGAAATCACCAAGGAAATTTTGAAGAATAAGAGAATCTGATTCCGTTTTGTTATAGGCTTGGATAGCACTGCTGCATAATCCTCCTTGCCCCTTTCTCCAAATCCTCATCATACATTTGATTCCACAAATAACATCTTTTTTCTCACGGGGGATAATAGGAATCAAGAAAAACATAACTGAGTCACATGCCGGGGTCATAAGCGAGAGAGAAGTAACAGCAAAAGGTGTTACTCTCCTTAAACTTGGGCCAGAGGGATCCAGCTTCAGACCCCAAGCCATTCTAAAGCAGAGCTAATCCCACTACGATGTGAATGCAACCCCAAATGGGGTTTGTTAGGTTTTCAAGCAAGGCTGAGATTCTACAGTTCCAACAAGCTTCTAGGTAATACTGATGCAGCTGGTCTGAGGACCACACCCTCTGCCTTCCCAGACCATGCTCAGGTACCCTGCCCAAAGGAATCCAGCCCACGCTTAGGACCTGCACAAGCTTTATCGCTGGGTCCATCCTCCTAATGGTAGCCCATCTTGCTGCTGTGCATGCCAATAGGGCTAAGGTTTGCCCACAGATTTGCTATCTGAGGGCCAGCACACAGAATGCTACACATGAAACCTTTCCATGGTGTGAGATAGTGGAGAAGGGGGCACAGGAGAAAAATAATTGGAGGATGGACAGGGAGCAGAGGGATTCAGTTAGCAGGGTTCAGCTCTCCCCACACTGCCAAATTCCAGGGGTGAATCAGAAGTCCAAGAATTCTAAATTGCAATTCCAAATGGCAACCTGAGACTTCCCTGATGGGGAAGAATAAGTGGATAAGAATCTGCCTGCCAATGCAAAGGACATGAGTTCGATACTGGTCTAGGAAGATTCCACATGCTGCAGAGCAGTTAAGCCTGTGTCCCACAGCTCCTGAGCCCACACTCTGGAGGTCCCCCAGTCACAACTACTGAGCCAGAGTGCTACTGCTACTGAAGCTTGTGTGCCTAGAGCCCGTGCTCTCAACAAGAGACGCCACCACAATGAGACGCCCCTTCACTGCAACGAAGAGCAGCCCCTGCTCGCTGCAACTAGAGAAAGCCTGCGTGCAGCCACAAAGACCCAGCACAGCCAAAATAAATGAATGAATTGCAACCTGGCCTTCTGTGTTGTTATGAAGACGTATTTGTCAAAGTAGAAGGACAGTATTTTACTTAATAGTTTAGTATTTAATAGTTCATTAAATATTTAGACAACTGCCATGTGAGCTTTTCTTATTATTTCTGCCCTGCCCTGGGCTTTGCCAGTGTTAGGGGCAGGTTCCTGTAAAGGCACAGACCTCAAACCAAAACAAGAGTGGTGTGGGAGCTGGATCCAGCCCGACGGAAATTTCATCAGAAAAGTGCCCATCTTGGCAAGGAGGGGCCTTGGGAGGCTTGAGGTAACATCTGGGTTACATTTAAATGTTTGGAAGTTATCACAATATGATAAGGCTGTCCTCAATAAAAAGGTGGGGACCTCATTCTCAGAAAACTTACAAGAACCTTAGAGAATGTGTGCAAAAGGCGAGTAAGACCTTCGCCAGCTTATTTCATCTGTTGAAGTATGAGAGAAGTCAGTGATCACTCAACGAATTAAATAATATCTCAAACATTGAGAGTATTGCGTCATTTTTAGTTTTCCAGCTAACAGAGAAATGGCAAAGGCTGGAGAGAATTTCCAAATATATTTCAGTGGTTCTGTACATGAACTTTCAACGTGAAGGGTTACAGTCAGAGTACAAAATTACAGTCAGACTTCTATGAACACAGAAAATCACTGTGCTGACATTCTTTTCTTCACAAGGCCATAGGAAGTCCTGACCAGTCAAATTCAGAACATACTTGCTTTTTCTGACTTAAATTATTTTGTGTGGGAAAATAGTTGATTCACAGTGTTCTTTTAGTTTCAGGTGTGCAGCAAAGTTCATATATAGAACACACGTGCTTTTAATACCCATCAGATTTTCTTTCCTATTGGCTAAATTCAGTGTTATTGGAGACCAAGATCAGCAGGTTGGTTAGGGGCAGCATGAAGCATAAACAGCATTGACCTAGGAATTGGAGATCTCTGGATTTTAGTCTCAACTCTAGACTCTTCACAGCTTGTAGAACCCGGGGAAGCTATTAAGCCTCTCTGTGACTCAGCTTTCATTTGACTCTGTAGGCTTCAGCACACATTCTAGGGCATCTCTGAACGCATTCTTTATTTTTCCTCTTACTGTACTGCTCTTGATATTATTTTCTGCCGCTGGAAGAGCCAACATATCACAAAGAATGAAAGAGGAGACTATACATCAGATCTCATTTTTACTGGTGAGAACACGGAAACTAAATTTCAAAAAGAATATTTATCAGTTAAGGTCACTTAAACAGAAAGGGGGGATTTCCTGACGTGGAATCAGAAAGTCCAGGGGTAGGCAACATTTTCAGGGGCACCTCTTCCCAGGTTCAAATTCAATGATAGGAAATTGCAAGATGTCTCAAACACCCCCTCAGCTTTCTAGGATCTTCTTTTAATGTCCCAAGAATCCCTTGAGGTAGGTATTATTATTCTGTTTAGTAAATACAAATATCTACTTCATGAAGTTATGACTTTAAAAGAAAACCATGTATTAAAAAAGCCCTCAGGAGAAAAAAAAAAAAAAAACCCTCAGCACAATCCCTGACACAGAGTCAGAGCAAGAGATGTCAGCTATTTAATATATATTTACATATTTCATGCTTTACTAGACATAATAGATTACATATATTCTATTATCTACACTAGTGGGTTTTAAATTGTGCTCCAAGGAAATAAAAGGTTGCACAAACAATGAAATATTTGCCACCAATAATGATAATTACTGAATGAGGAGCTCATTTCTTGATTTCTTAAAATGTATTTTGTATATTTATATGTTCCATGCAAGACTTTGCTTGAAAAATGGATTTCACTGCTAAAAATAGATTAAATTACCTCTGACATATTCCAATCCATTAATTTTACTGATGATAAAACTAAAGCACAGAGAGATAAAATTCTTAAATTCTCATCTTAGAACATCTTAATATATCTGTTAGGATATATTCAGCTGCACATATGTAACAGACAATACATGTTAACTGGTCTAAATAATAAAAGGAAACAGTCAGTCACATAATAACAGGAAGGCCCATAAACAAGCAGGGTCTGTTTCAGGGCTGGTTTGATTCCCACAGCTCAGTGGTCTAAAAAAGAGTAAGAAGACCAACACCTCAAAACGAAAACTATGCACTTGCGAAGTTTCTTCTAGCAAACCTAAACTAACCCAGTTTCCCATCATCTTAGGTATAGAGAATAACAGAAGCAATGACTTGGAGATAGGAAATATAGCAGGACGACGTGTAGTCTATTTTAATTGGAGCCCAGCTGTTTTAAATGTAAGACTATTTTGATGAAAGAAGCAGTGTCCTGATAACTGGACAGCAATAGAATTTCATTCTCCAATTATAATGGCTATCAAAGCATCTCTGCAGAAGGTGACAGCCAGAGACTGGAGAAGGTAGGTCACACTGGGACACACAGGGGTCCCACCCACGGGTGTCCACAGGGCACTAGATGCTCCAAAGTTTAGCGCTTCACACAGCAGCATGGAAAGCACAACAAGAACATTTTATGTGACCTGAGGGACCTTGTATCCTCATTATGCATGATTACCAGCCAGACAACTTCCTTAATGTGAAACTCTGGGATTAGGCAGCTAATGCACAGGCAACCTAAATTCAGAAATGGCCCCATGCTATGCAGCAAGTCAAGCTAGTACTAATCCATGTTTCATATAGCTTTCTTGTTGATGTACATCCTATGTGATGGATTGTGTAACATTCCTCTTGTATATTCCCCTGGGGTATGTTAAATTACAAGACATTATTCATGGATACGGAGAAGGCAATGGCACCCCACTCCAGTACTCCTGCCTGGAAAATCCCATGGACAGAGGAGCCTGGAAGGCTGCAGTCCATGGGGTCACTGAGGGTCGGACACGACTGAGCAACTTCACTTTCACTTTTCACTTTCATGCATTGGAGAAGGAAATGGCAACCCACTCCAGTGTTCTTGCCGGGAGAATCCCCGGGACGGGGGAGGCTGGTGGGCTGCCGTCTATGGGGTTGCACAGAGTCGGACACGACTGAAGCGACTTAGCAGCAGCAGCAGCGTTCATGGATAATGTTTCAAAGTTCTGTAGAAATGAGGTAAAGGGTCTTACATCTAGAAAACTAGATTCGCCACTTCAATATCATTATAATTTAGAGTTAGATGATCAGAGAAAGTGTTAAGGAATACAAAAAAATCCAAACCTGGAGGTAAATATATTTGAGTTCCAATCTCAGCTCTGTCCCTTCAACTGTGTCACTTGGGCTACATTTCATAAATGTAATATTTATACTCGCTTCCTAGGGTTGTTTTGAGAATTTCAATTTATCTGTAGCACTTACACGACGCCTAGCACTTCATAAATTAAGTTACATAAGCCAAATAAAATCATCAAATTAAGATGTAGCAGGGTACCGGCAGCAGTAAAGATCTAGGTTATTGAAGGAGACGTCCTTTCGTGCTAATTCTGGTAGCCATCTGGTTTTCCTCTGAGGAATCCCCTATATCCAGCCCTTGCCCCTATCCACATGCTTCAGGATAACTTGATGCCATCCCAGCTGCAGGGCTGGACTCATGACTAAAACCTAAGCAATCAGGTCACTGTATTCCACCGGCTGAGTAATGGCTTTAGGGATGGGAACATGACCCAGTCACGTATAATGACGGTTTTGCTGGGAAAGCTGAAAGAAAGAAGCCTTACCTTATTCTGTTAGGTCTTAAGCTTGAAGATGCCTTGTAGCTTTTGGCAGTCGTCTTGGCCCAGATAAGGGGGTGGGGCTTGGGAAGCAGGGGAGCCAGTACAGAGGAAAGCAGATACGGCGGCAGCAAGAAACAGAGGCCTAATGACATAAGTGGGCGCCTAAACTCACCTGTGCTAAAACTATCGTTAAATCAAACAATAAGTTCCCTTGTAGGCTTACATTACTTTTGCAATCAAAATAAGTTCCCTTGTTGGCTTACATTACTTTTGCAATCAAAAGAGCCTAAACTGATACACCCGGAGATACATATTTTAAGATATTTGTATTAGGAAATAGACTGGTAACTCATCCAGATGGCACTAGTGGTAAAGAACCCGCCTGCCAATGCAGGAGACATGAGAGACACAGGTTCAATCCCTGGGTCAGGAAGATTCCCTGGAGAAGAGCATAGCAACTCACTCCAGTGTTCTTGCCTAGAAAATCCCATGGACAGAGGAGCTTGGCGGGCTACAGTCCACAGGGTCTCAAAGAGTCAGACACAACTGAAGCAACTTAGTATACACACACCATATAAATGAATTAGAGCGGCGGAGGCATAAGATCACTTCCATGGATGCAACAAAAGAAGGGACTTGATAAAATTCAATATCCATTGATGATTTTTAAAAAATAATAATAAGGAATGCTTTCAAATAGGAATGGAAGAAATCTTCCTTATTCAGATAAAAGGTAATGGGGGGAAGAAGGCAAATAATTAACTGAGTGAATCAGTTAAATCTTTCCTCTGGAGGTTGCAAAGACAAAGACGTTTCCTATCATAGCCTCTGCTTAACTTTGTTGGGTATGCTGGAGGCCCTAGCTTGTGCAATAAAGGAAGAAAGGAAAGACAAGATACAGCAATTGAAAAAAGAAGGGGAAAAATGTCATTTTCAGATTATACAATAATGGAAAAAATCCAAAAGAATCTATTCATACACTGTTAGGGCAGTAGGAGATCTTAGTAAGGTTCCTAGGATACAAAGTCCATACAGAAAAATCAACAGCATTTTAATACTCCCCAAAAAATTAGAAAATGAAATTTGAAAAGTGATACTACAGACAACAGCATTAATAATATTAAGTACCTAGAAATAAATTGTTTTTAAAAGGCATAAGACAGATTTCTATAGGAAAAATGATAATATTGAGATCCATTGAAGAAAGACTGATTACATGAGGAGCTACACCATGTTCATTAACCAAAACTTTCAATGGAATTTGGGCAGTTTGTTTGTTTTGTTTTGTTTTTAGAACTTGACAAGCTAATTTTAAAACATATGTGATGATGCAAAGGGCCAAAAATCTCTAAGATATTCTTAAATAAGAAAAGTGACCAAGGATTTATTTCAACAGATACCAAGATATCAAAGCTATGATAATTAAAACAGTGTGGAATTGATACAGTCATAGACAAAGAAACCAACAGATGAGAAAAGGATATCCTAAAAAAAAAATAGGACCCACATACATGTGGAACTTGATTAGACAGAAGTGGCAATACAGGGTATGGAAAAAGGACTGTATTTTTTAATAATGATGCTGAGACACTTAACTATATATGGGGGAAAAAATTAAATTGAAAAATACTGACCTCATTAGTAAACAGGAAAATGCAGTTTAAAAATCACAAGGAGGTACTACTCCATACTCATCAGAATGGCTGAAATGTAAACATCTGAAGTACCAAGTGCTAGAGAGGGAGTGAAGTCAGATATTTTCCTACACTGTTTATGGGAGCATGAATTGGTTCAATTACATTGGAAAACAGATTGGAATGATCCATTAAAGGCAAACAAATTGCACACCCTATGACCCAGACATTCAATTCCACTCCAGGAATGTGTCCATGTTCTCAGGCATCCAGCAACAGTAGAAGAGATGGGGTTTTTTTTAAGTGTGATATATTTGTGTAATGGAAGGTTGTCATTGTTCAGTCACTCAGTTGTGTCCAACTCTTTGCAAGCCCATGGACTGCAGCACGCCAGGCTTCCCCATCCTTCACTATTTCCCTATATAGCAATGAGAATAAACAAGCATTAGCTATCTACCACACAAGAGGGTGTTCAAAATAGTCAAGAAGCCAGACAACAAAAATACATGCTGTAAAATTACATTTTAAAGTTGAAACTAGGCAAAACACAAAATGTATTGTTTAGAAAGTTTACAAAGGTTGTAAAATTATAAGGAAAAGCAAGGGTGGAATTACTATAAAAGAAGTATGACGGAGAAAGAGCCTTTGGGGATTCTGGGAACTGTCAATATTCTGTTGGTGCCGTTCAGCAGGACTTCCTGGGATGACAGAAATTCTCTACATCTGAGCTGGTCAATACCATAGCCTTTAATCATGTGTTGCTGTCCAGCATTTGAAATGTGGCTAGTGTAACCGAAGAGCTGAATTTTAATTTTATTTCATTTTAGAATCTAAAACTATTTCATTTAAAATTTAAATAGCTACTTGGGGGAGAATGGGTACATGTATATGTACAGCTGAGTCCCTTCGCTGTTCACCTGAAACAACCACAACATTGTTAAAATTGGCTTCGTGTGTATGCTTGCGTGTGTCAGTTGCTCAGTCGTGTCTGACTCCGCAATCCCATGGACTGCAGCCCGCCAGTCTCCTCTGTCCATAGGATTCTCCAGGCAAGTATATTGGAGCGGGTGTGTGTTAGCAGCTCAGTTGATCCAACTCTTTGCGACCCCATGGACTGCAACCATCCAGGATCCTCTGTCCGTGGGATTTTCCAGGCAAGAATACTGGAGTGGGTTGCTATTTCCTTCTACAGTTGGAGTAGGTAGCCATTCCATTCTCCAAGGGATCTTTCCTACCCAGGGATTGAACCTGGGTCTCCTGCATTCCAGGCAGATTCTTTACCATCTGAGTCAACAGGAAAGCCCTGATTGGCTATACCCCAGTACAAAATAAAAAGTTTAAAAATGGCAAGCCCCTAAAAATAAACTTTAAATAGTTATAGGCTGTCAGTAGTTACTGTATTGGATCAAGTTTTCGTTGGAAAACAGAGGGCTTACTCAAAACAGCATAATTTGAGGAGGGCTCATTTAAAAGACGGTAATTACAAAGAGGCAGGTGTAGGGAAGCACAGGAGATGCTTCCGCAACTGGAGTTAGTGGCAGCCACGCTGTTACCGCCCTGAGCCTGAAGGGACAAGGGAAGGGCATAATCCCTGGGGCTGAAGGGACAGAAAATTATGTAGAGTCTACCAAGTTAAAAGGAGTGGAAAGACACAGCCAGCCTGAGATGACCTCCTATTTAGGAGCCAAAGGAATAGAGGCCCAACTCCCAGTGTCTCTCCGAAGGGTCTCCTGCCGCGGCTTCCCCTCGGGCAGACCCAAGAGACAGCCAAGAAGGCCAAACTGCTCACTGGTAACACACGTCAGCCTCCAGGCAAATAGCAGATAGAAAGTAGATCTGTGGGGATAAACAGATCTCCAGCAGGTGGCTCTTTTTTTAAAAAAAGAAAAAAAAAACCTTTTTATTTTATACTGGAGTATAGCTGATTAACAATGTTGTGATAGTTTCAGGTGGACAGAAAGGGGACTCAACCATCCATATACATCTATCCATTCTCCCCCAAACTCCCCTCCCATCCAAGCTTCCAGATAACACTGAGCAGAGTTCTATGTGCTATACAATAGGTCTTTGTTGGTTATCCATTTTAAATATAGCAGTGAGTACCTATCCATCCCAATCTATCTCGTCCCCCCATCCTTCCCCCTCAGCAACCATAAGTTCATTCTCTAAGTCTGCTCAGCACCTCAATCTTGACCTGTTTGCTTCATTATTATTTATTACACTGTACCTTTATTTAATTTATTTATTTAGGCTATGCTTGTGGGATCTTTGCTCCTTGACCAGAGGTTGAACCCGGGCCCTCGGCAGTGAAAGCTCAGAGTTCTAACCACTGAATTAACAGGGAATTTCCTGTATTTTTATATGCTATACTTTTTTTTTTCTGGTATGGGACTATAGTTTACCAAAAAAATACAAAGAGGAAGAGAAGGAGGTGGGGAGGGGAAGAAATGAGGAAAGATGAAAGATGAGTAAGAAAGAAAAGAACCAGGCCTGACCAGCTAGCACCTGTGTTATGCACTGGATTTAACTAAACTGGAAAATAGTAATCAAATATCTGAGTAAATCCACTTTATCAAATATTTTTCTCAAGTCAGTAAAACAGCAGAATTTTTACAGCTGTGTATAGTATTTCTGAACCCATGATGATCCTTAGACAGTAGCTTCTATCTTTAAACATTAATATCTTTCTGTTTAAAGTAACCGCAAATTAAATAGACATGTAACATGCCCAGAAATGTTGCGGACAAACCCCACAGTTGAGTGGAATTTTTATTTTGTTTGTCTTTCTATAATAGTGGGACTGCTCTTCAAGGTTCTGGGTAAAACCAGAGCTGTGAAATGGAACTGCGGTTTGTTTTTAAAGACGTGTGGATTGGTTAGGAATGCTTTGGCTGACAGAGAAAGACAATTGGTTAACTGTGGTTTAACACATAGAGATTGTATTTCACACGTTTAGACAAATGTCTGGACTTGAGCAGCTGCTGGTGACGGTTCAATGACTCAATCATTCCTGGGCTGGCATCTTCTGACCTTTTCCTTCCCATCACAAATGAGTTAAAAAAAGTTCCAGGTATCAAGTTGAAGGTACTTGTTGAGGGGCGAGAGGAGGCTTTGGAACACACAAACATTAACCTTTTGCTTTTATCATAAATGCAAAATCTGGGGCTTCCCTGGTGGCCCAGTGGTTAAGAATCTGCCTTGCAATGCAGAGGATGTGGGTTTGATCCCTGGCTGAACAACCAAAGATCCCACAAGACCCAATAAAGATCTGCACTCAAAGGAAACTTGAAAGAAAGAAAAGAAAAATCTTTCCAAACCCCCAACAGACTACCACCTACAACTTAGTGGCTAGCACTGTGCTACCTGGCCACTCCTGGATGGAAAGAGGTTGGGAACAGGAGTTTTTCTCTTTTGCAAACTTTGTAGGGAAGCTGACAGGGGATGAGGGAACCCTGTTAGCTCAGCCTGTTGAACTCATAATGCCTGAATTATGTCTCCTGCAATGTCCAAAATACCTACCATGAAAATGAGAATTCTTTGGTTGTAGGAATAATTTCTAACAGGCCTGTATATGTACATGTTGCCTGGAATGGTGGCATATCACCAACACGTTATGTCCCTTATCCTATCAGCAATCATTTGTCTCTGAAGATTTGCTAGGAGTTGCTGAGTATGCCAGCAAGTGCTAAAAGACTAGGGAAAGTAGGCTTTATCATAGGAGAAATCTATCAGGAAAACTCTAGACACTGAGAGTGGATCTTTAGTATCAATAATCAGGAGTAGGCACCACATCTAACCAGTGCGGCAAATAGGGCAAGGGGCAGTGAGAGAGAAAGTTTACCCATTGTTCTTTGCCTAGAGTCATTCTCAAAGTCAGTTCCTAAAAAGCAAGGCAGATCCTCTCCAGTGTGTGCCATTAAAGTTGATCCACTGCTCCTTCCAAGCTGCCAAGAATCAATGAGACATGAAAAACGGACATCATTAAGGTATGTCAGAAGAGAGACACAGACCTAGATTTGTTCCCTAGTGGTAGGGTGTTCATTAGGAGGACAGACTCCAGAGTTAGACTCGCAGGGACCAGATCCTAGCTCTGTTAGCTCCATGACTTAATTATAGGGTGTTCAGGAGGATTAAACAGTTAATACAGGTAACTTACTTGAAATCATGCATGGTGTATAGTAAGTGCTATATAAGAGCTGGCTTCAAAAAATAAAAATAAACCCTTTCTCCTTTGATCCTATTTGTATGATGCTTTAATATATGTATATATTTTTCTAAAGTCTTTCTTTTTTTCCTATAAGAGCAACAGAGGTTTACTCCAAAAAACTTAGAAAAGAGAAAAAAAAGAGAAAAATTTAAGTCAGTAATCTCCCTCCTTCAGAGAAAACCATTACCAATTATATTTGATCCATGTGTATATTTTCACTTATAAAAATTAGGTCTGCTTTGCATACTGCCCTGTAATATGACTGATTTTTAAAATGTAATAACATATTAGAAACATTTTTCCATACCTAGAAATACATTTGTACAGTATCTAGTATCTTTTTAGTTGTCACAAGTTATTCTTTTTTAATATAAATTTATTTATTTTAATTGAAGGTTAATTACTCCACAATATTGTATTGGTTTTGCCATACATCAACATGTATCCGCCACAGGTATTCTTAACAGAATGTTAATGGGTGTTCCATGATTATTATCCTTACCAGTTCTCTGCTATTGGGCACTGATATAGTTTGTTTTGTTGATTTTTCCCTGTTGTAGATGGCACTCTGTTGACCATCCTTAGAGCTACTTTCTTGTGCACATTCACAATAATTTCTGCAGGATAAATCCTCAGAAGTGAAATAGCCAGGTCAAAAGTTATGCTTATTTGTAAGGCTTTTGATGGGTATGCTTTGGTTATCTCCGGAAAAAAAAATGCATCCAAGTATATTTTCATTTCCTGACCCTCTGTGGGGAGGTGTCAGCGCATAGTGAAGCATGCGGCATCTTACTTCCCTAACCAGGGATGGAACCTGCACCCCCTGCAAAGGAAGCTCCAAGTCTTAACCACTGTACCACCAGGGAAGTCCCTCCTTTCCTTACCCTTGAAAGCACTGAGTATTATTATTGTTTGGTTTGCCATTTTTCAGCAATACTTTCTAAGATCCCCAAACCTGATATTCTTTGATGTAGTACCCACAACACACATGTGTGATTTCTAGGAATTATTTACCTTTAGCCCATGGCCCCTGACCCTTTATGTTAACTTTGCCTCAAGGACTTCTGTGGTGGGCTAGATTTTTGCCTTGGTGATATTTATAGCTCTTTATGTCAAGCTCTGATTTGTTTGTTTGGGAATAGAGCTCCCAGATATTTTTGATCATCATCTAAGTGTGAGAACCACTGCTTTTTTCAATGTTTTAATATAAATAAATACATTGACTACATTCCTAGGTTAAAGCAAGACAGATGGTGTGATCATCAACACCATGTCTTGGAACTAAAACTGAAATCTTTCAACACTCCTCAGTGTGCTGTTTACTCAATTATTCAACATTTACTCACCACATAATAGATTCGTGACCTATGTGCTAGGCATACAATGATAAATAATAATAATCCCAGCTCTCAAGAAGCTTGGGCTGAAGCAGAGGCAGATAGGCAAACAGACAAATCACAATGAGATGTGAAATATGCCGTTGAACCATATTCATTATATGTCAGCAGGGCGTAAATTGCTATGTGGGGAAAACTGGACATTATATAACTTATGGTTCATCTATTTACTTCCATAATACTTCCTAGAGTTCTGCCTTGTACTTTTTTTAAAAACATCTTTTGGCCGCACTACAAGCATGTGGGATCTTAATAATAGCTCCCCATCCAGGGATCAAGTCTGTGCCTCTTGCTCTGGCAACTCGGAGTCTTAACTCCTGGACTGCGGGGGAAGTTCAGGCCCTGTACCTTCATTTTCCAAATGTATTGCTTTCATTGTAACAAAGTAATACATACTGATTTTGGAAGGATCAAATAATATAGACAAGGCCCTCTTTCAAACTGTAATTTCATCTACTTTTTTTTTTTTTTTTTGCCACAAAGCTTGTGGAATCTTAGTTCCCTGACCAGGGATAGAACCTAGGCCCTGCCAGTGAAAGCCCCAAGTCCTAACCATTGGGCTGCCAGGGAATTTCCAAACTTTAGTGTTCTAGGTTGCTTTCTGTTCTTTTTGTTTTTTTAAACAAAAGTAGGATCAAAACATTATAATCCACCTTTTTCATTGACTATATGGTAAACATATTTCAAGATAAAAGATATATTTCTACAGCACTATTTTAAATGGCTCCATATTCTACTATATGGATAGTTTATTATTTTAGCAATCTGCTACTGTTAGACATGTATAGTGTTTCTATCTCTTTACAATCACTACAATACACCTCATCCGTAAGATGGTTGGATGGCATCACCAACTTGATGTCTGAGTTTGAGTAAGCGCCAGGAGTTGGTGCTGGACAGGGAAGCCTGGTGTGTTGCAGTCCATGAGGTTGCGAAGAGTTAGACATGACTGAGTGACTGAACTGAACAATACTATGATGGATTTTTTTGTTGTTAAATATCTGTGCTCATTCCTATTTCCTCAGCACAAACTTAAGAAGTGAAGTCACGTAATATTTGAAATGCTTCACCTGTAGTCACATTTAGAGACCAACGGCCACATTAGATCTCTCCCAGCTCGGTGGCTTTTTGCCCTCTTGGATTTTAGTCCTAGCTGCTGTAAATTAAACATGATCAAAAGGGCATGTACCATGGGCCAAAGTTCAGCGGCATTTACTGCTGCAGCAGGCTGGAGGGTATCACGTTGCTATAAAACATAGGAAGATGATTAGTTCTGAATGTAATGTTTTCTTGAAGCCTGATTGGCAAGTTGCCTAGGATAACTTGGCTACCTCCCCACTTGTTTGGGTTTCTTTTTTCCCAAGATATCTTTTTTCTGATGTCAGTGTTTGTATCTCAGACTATCTAAGTGCACCCTTGGCAAGATTCTGCTTGGGCTACATTTAACTGTGGCTTGCCAAAACCATGGGTATATTTCCTGCTGTAAACTTGTACGCGATCTTTGTCCACTCCAAGCTGACTGTCAGCGTGTTAACTTTGCTCAAATAAAGAGCATCTTGCTCTCTGGGGCTCATCTTTTTATTAAAAGAAAATGAGAAGCAGAATGATGAGGTGGAAGATTCCTTCACTGAGAAGTATTGAGCCAGGGATTCTGTAGCAGGCACTATGTGGGCATGAGGGTGAAGTGAAATGAAGGGAAGTGAGAGTCACTCAGTCGTGTCCAACTCTTTGTGACCCCATGGACTATACAGTCCACAGAATTCTCCAGGCCACAGTACTGGAGAGGGTAGCCGTTCCCTTCTCCAGGGGATCTTCCCAACCCAGGGACTAAACCCAGGTTTCCCACATTGCAGGAGAATTCTTTACCAATTAAGCCACCAGGGCATGAGGGTAGGATGATTCCAACACAGCTTATCTGGCTCTTCTAGTTTCCAGGGTAGCTGAGGTATTACTAGATGTAACACAAGACCCCAGTTATAAACTATGAGAAACCACCGAGGAGTCAGATTACAGAGAACTAAAAGACATGATCCCCAAGATTACACCCTAAGAGTTCCACTGGGTCCCCTTAAGCCACCAGTTTCCACACTAAGTCTGAACAAGAGCAAATTTTATTCCCTCTCCAACACTCCACAAAGGCAGATGAATTTCAACTGCACAGCATTCTGGAAAAGGCAAACCTGCGGAGATGATTTAAAAAATCAATGGCTGCTAGGGACTGGGGAAGGAGAATAAAGAATGAATAGGTGGGGAACAAAGAACTTTCAGGGCAGTGAAACTATTCTGTGTGATACTAAAGTGGTGGATACATGTCATTATACGTTTGTCCGAACCTGCAGAACGTACGACACCAAGAGTGAGCTTTAATGTAAACTGTGAACTCTGGGGGATGATGCTGTGTTAGTCCTGTCACTCAGTCCATGTCCAACGCTTTGTGACTGCAGCACGCCAGGCTCCCCTGTCCTTCACCATCTCCCAGAGTCTGCTCAGACTCATGTCCATTGAGTCGGTGATGCCACCCGACTGTCTTGTCTTCTGTCGTCTCCTTCTCCGCCTGCCTTCAGTCTTTCCCAGCATCAGGGCCTTTTCAAATGAGTCGGCCCTTTGCATCCGTTGGCCAAAGTATTGGAGCTTCAGCATCAGTCCTTCCAATGAGTATTCAGGGTTGATTTCCTTTAGGATGGACTGGTTTGATCTTCTGGCAGTCCAAGGGACTCTCAAGAGTCTTCTCCAGCACCACAGTTCAAAAGCATCCATTCTTTGCCACTCAGCCTTCTTTCCGGTAGCTATGTATGGATGTGAGAGTTGGACCATCAAGAAGGCTGAGCAAGAAAGAATTGATGTGTAAGTTCATTAATTGTAACATATGTACCTCGGGGGTGCAGGACATTGATAATGGAGAAGGAAGGCTGTGTATACACAGGGGCAGGGCGTCTATGCTGCTGCTGCTGCTAAGTCGCTTCAGTCGTGTCCAACTCTGTGCAACCCCATAGACGGCAGCCCACCAGCCTCCCCCATCCCTGGGATTCTCCAGGCAAGAACACTGGAGTGGATTGCCATTTCCTTCTCCAATGCATGAAAGAGAAATGTGAAAGTGAAGTCAGTCAGTCGTGTCTGACTCTTTGCGACCCAATGGACTGCAGCCTACCAGGCTCCCCCGCCCATGGGATTTTCTAGGCAAGAGTACTGGAGTAGGGTGCCATTGCCTTCTCCGAGGGCGTCTATAGGAAATCTCTATACCTTCCTGTCAGTTTTGCTGTGAACCTAAAATACCTCTTAAAAAAAATTCTAAAAAGCAAAAGTGGATGATAGCAAAAACAGAGTCCCTAATCAAAATTATCAAATCAATTGTTCCTACAGAAATTTGGAAAGGTTATAACAGATTTTTATACGAGTGGAAGAGTCGAATGATGTTGACTCTTGTTATTAAACTGCCAAACTGTCGATGCTAAGACAGTCACAATCTGAGTCGTCACTTTATACAACTGTCACTTCAGCAATAAGGAAGAATAAAGAATATTGATTCTATTTCATCTGCTCCCTGTAAGTGCAGATTTTGCGTGGGGGTTGTAAGGTAATCGGAAGAGCTATTTCACTAAATTGTTTTTCAATTGTTGACTATCAGTTTGTGGTAACTCATCCCAGTCACTGGCCTAAATGATGTTTCTTGTTACAATCCTGGTTTCTTTCTAGCTAATCCATCCTATCTTGAATCTTCTTTGCCTGAGAGAGAAAGAGTGTTTTAAATGTCCTACACTGTAGCAGTTTTTAACTATTAAAATCCTTTGCCATACAGTCTTAACAAGTAAAATGTGTTACAAGGAGATAGAACTTTCTGGTTTTGAGCAATGTGTGTTACATAATTCAGTATAACTCAACTGAGTTTAATGCAACAAATATTTATTGAGTGCCTATTCTGGGTTTTTAAACTTTGCTCTTGGGTGGAAGGGGCAGGGTTTGGAGCAAGAGGTATAAATCAGAGTTCTTTATTTCCAGAAATAGGCAATGTGGTTGGAAAGAAAAGACATATACCCATGAAACAATTCAATCACATTATTGGGCATACATGATAAGTGTCATTCATCTATCTGTTCCCAAAAAAAATGTTGACTGTTTTCCATGTGACTGAGTAGTTTCTGGGGATACACAGTTAAATGAAATAATCTCTGCCTTCAAGGTGCTGATAATAAAATGGGAAAACCGGACGAGTGAATAAGAGCTGCACTGCTTAGAGGAGAGATGGTGGCAGCAGAAATGGGATCAAGGAGTGTGTGGGGTCTGGAAAGTGATGGAAAGTTTCATGGAAGACGTGGTTCCAGGAGACCCCACTAAAAGGCACTGGGGATCTGTGGAGAAATGGCTGAGCCAGGCCTGGAGCAGGGAAAGTATGAGGTGAGACTGGGGGTGAGGGTATCAGGTCTGTTCATTAGCTACTTCCAACCAAGTAGTGGGTTGGCCAAAAAGTTCATTCCGGTTTTAACCTGAATGAACTTTTTGGCCAATCCAATACATTGTTTTAAGAACAGTCATGCATGAAACAGGTGAGAGCACTACGTGGGAAATGAAAACAGGCTAGACTACTGGGGACAGTTTCATGGGGAAGCGGGGAGTAGGGACTCTGGTGAAAGACTTAGGTGGGAAAGTTCTCACAGTGTCGTTTATACCGCAAACAGACAAGGAGAAACACAGAAAAGAAGAAAGGAAAGAAGGAAGGAAAGAAAAAGACAAGAGGGAGGGAGGGAGGACAGGGGAAGAGAAAGGAGAAAAAAAGAAAAAATGAGAAAGGAAAGAAGAACGGAGGAAGGAATGAAGAAAGAAAGAACACAATAAAAAGCCTCAATAAAGAAAAAACACAATAGAAAGCCTTAATAAAGGGCTAGCTGAAGAAAGTAAGGCCCACCATGCAATGGAATGTTACTCAGTCATTTTAGAAGGCTGCAGTAAAATGCAGGACTAGCTTGTAAAGATGACCATGATATTTTGTAGAACTTACTTGTTACATAAACCCATTTCTGTGAAAAGAGAAAAAGTAGTGAGTGTGCGTAGAGAGGTGTGTGTGTTACGCTTAAGGAAAAATCCTGAATGCCCAACAGTTAAGAGGCATGAGCCTGAAAGAATAAAAAAAGGACTTTCACTTCCTACTTTGTAAACTTTAAGTGATGGTTTTACAGTTGTTACTTTCATTTTATTTTTCTAAATACAAATTTTAAATATAGAAAAATATGTTAATATTTAAAAAGCTGCTATCCTAAATTGCTAATATAAACTTTAAAGGCATCTTTCTTCTAGCTCTGCTTGGGGTGGTGATGACTTAAAAACCAAAACCCATACACAGGAAAAATAATTACTAGAGAGTTACTCCCTTCAATATCCTATTGATAAATGTTTGGGTGTATTGGCTTTATTTCAGAAACTAAGAAAACAGAGTAACAGTAATGGTTCATCCTGACACCATGGAGATTTTCACGTCGGAGGGGAAGCTGCTGCTACTGCTAAGTCGCTTCAGTCGTGTCCGACTCTGTGCGACCCCATGGACGGCAGCCCACCAGGCTCCCCCGTCCCTGGGATTCTCCAGGCAAGAACACGGGAGTGGGTTGCCATTTCCTTCTCCAGTGCATGAAAGTGAAAAGGGAAGTCGCTCAGTTGTGTCCGACTCTTAGCGACCCCATGGACTGCAGCCCACCAGGCTCCTCTGTCCATGGGATTTTTTAGGCAAGAGTACTGGAGTGGGGTGCTATTGCCTCCTCCGGGAGGGGAAGCTAGTACCTAGTAAAGTGTACTCTGAACCCCATAACCTAAGGAGAGCCCACATGTGGAAGTGTCTTTTTGGCCTTAGAGATGTATTTTGTGACCCCAGGGGATATTTCTCAGTGTGAAACTAGCCAGACTCATAAGAACGGTCCCGTTAGCACAGTGGATAAGAATCTGCCTGCCAGGGCAGGGGATACGCAGGTTCAGTCCCTAGTCCGGGAGGATTCCACATGCTGAGGAGCAGCTAAGCCCGTATGCCACAGCTGCTAAGCCGTAGAGCCTGTGCTCCACAGCGAGAACCCACTACATGAGAAGCCAGCACGTCACAGCTAGAGAGTAGCCTCTGCTCTCCGCAACTAGAGAAAGTCTTTGTGTGGCAATGAAGACCCAGCGTAGCCAAAAATAAATAAATAAATGAATAAATAAATAAATAAATAAATAAATGGAGCAGTGTGAACATGTAAAAACAAGAATGGTCCCTTTAGTACTGTTCGAAACCACTGTGTCAGCCCAGCAAAGACTTAGATGAACATTACTCGGTGTCATGATACTTGAGATTTGCTTAAAAAATATTGGAGCCGGGGAAGTAGGTGACAGTGTAAACAAGGTTGACCATAAATTGATAATTATTAAAGTTGGATAATGAGTACATGGGGGTTCATTATAAAATTGTATTTTTAATATATTTGGAATTTTCAATAACAAAAAGGTTTTTTAAAGTGTTTAAAGAAGATCATTCAAGTAGAAGTCACAAATCTTGGTTATTAATCTTGGTTATTCTTCAGGTTTTTGATCCTGATTTGTTGACCAAATTGAAGCAAGCAATTTTATGTGCTTCAGGGTTCATCTATAATACAGAGTTCATCCCTAGAATCCAATAAACTCTTCAATTCTAAGTTGGTTTCTTACTTTGGTTCAGAGTGCTTTTAAAGAGGACTCAAATAGGGGATTTCCTGGCTGTGATTAGGCAATTTCACTGTCAAGGCCTGGGTTCAATCTCTGGTTGGGGAACTAAGATCCTACAAGTTGAGCGGTGAGGCCAAAAAATAAATAAAACAGACTAAAATAGAGGCTCAATTTTTAACCCTTTGGTGTTAAGATATATTCCCATCATATCTGTAGCCTTAATTGTCTTCAAATGAATTCAGCATTAAAAAGCCTAAGGAGACCACAGTCTGAACTCTGAAAATCATTTGTTCCAGTCCCACCTATAAATCAGCTATCCCTGGGCTTGGAGTTGCCCTTCCTTAAGGACAGACAGAGACATCTTCAAACTTTGGAAGAAATTCAGCAGTAGGAATAGCTGTTTGGTCCCGGATCTACCCACTCAGGAGATTTTAAACTTAAAAAAAATAAAATTAAGATCCAGTTCATGATTAAAGAACTAGACTTTTTAAGAGAAAGCTTTTAGCAAAATGAACGAGAGTGCCGCCTGCTGGGAACAGGAGAACTTCCTAAGGCGCATACTGAAGAGTGAGTTTCCTGGGCCCCACCCTGTTTGAATCACCTGAGAGCCACTGGTTAAAACGGAATGTTCCTAGGCTCTAGACCTGTTGTATAGAAGGTGGGGCTCAAAATTTTATACTTTATACAAGAGACAAATGCCTTCGTTCCCAAACTTGCCTGATAAGAATCATCTGGGAATGCTTGTTTAAAATACTTTCACCTGAATCACACTCCAGGCTTATAGAATCAGGACATCCAAAAGAGGCCCTGATAGGAATCATCTGGGGCATGAGGGCGAGAGCAATAGGTGAGGGAGATTAGGCGGTACAAGCATCCAGTTACAAAATAAATGAGTCAAGGGGGTGAAATGCCCCGCATGGAGAATACAGTTGATAATATTGTAATAACTTTGTATGGTGACAGATGGCAACTAGACTTCTCGTGGTGACGGTTTATAGAAACATTGAATCACTAGATTGTGAACTTAGGACTAATAGAGTGTTGTTTCAGGTCAGTATCAGTTCAGTTCAGTTCAGTTCAGTCGCTCAGTCGTGTCCAACTCTGTGCGACCCCATGAATCGCAGCACGCCAGGCCTCCCTGTCCATCACCAACTCCCGGAGTTCACTCAGACTCACGTCCATTGAGTCCGTGATGCCGTCCAGCCATCTCATCCTCTGTTATCCCCTTCTCCTCCTGTCCCCAATCCCTCCCAGTATCAGAGTCTTTTCCAATGAGTCAACTCTTTACCTGAGGTGGCCAAAGTACTGGAGCTTCAGCTTTAGCATCATTCCTTCCAAAGAAATCCCAGGGCTGATCTCCTTCAGAATGGACTGGTTGGATCTCCTTGCAGTCCAAGGGATTCTCAAGAGTCTTCTCCAACACCACAATTCAAAAGCATCAATTCTTCGGTGCTCACCCTTCTTCACAGTCCAATTCTCACATCCATACATGACCACAGGAAAAACCATAGCCTTGACTAGACGGACCTTAGTCGGCAAAGTTATGTCTTCAATTCAAACACATACGTACATACATACATACACACACAGTATGGAGAATGGGAAATCACCTGAGAAAGCTTGTTTCAAATACTTTTACCTGGATCACACTCGAGGCTAACTGAATCAGGAACTCCAGGAAAGGTGACTGAGACTTTAAATGTGTAGTAAGAATGCCAGATGAATCTTAAGAGATGAATGTTTAGTAAATATTGCAAATTTAAGCGTCATTTCATACTGTTCATGGGGAAGAAAAGCTATGATCAACCTAGACAGCATACTGAAAAACAGAGACATTACTTCACCAACAAAGGTCCATCTAGTCAGAGCTATGGTTTCTCCAGTAGTCATGTATGGATGTGAGAGTTGGACTATAAAGAAAGCTGAGCATCAAAGAGTTGATGCTTTTGAACTGTGGTGTTGGAGAAGACTCTTGAGAGTCCCTTGGACTGCAAGGAGATCCAACCAGTCCACCCTAAAGGAAATTAGTCTTGAATATTCATTGGAAGGACTGATGCTGAAGCTGAAACTCCAATACTTTGGCCACCTGATGTGAAGAACTGACTCACTAGAGAAAACCCTGATGCTGGGAAAGATTGAAGGCGGGAGAATGGGATGACAGAGGATGAGATGGTTGGATGGCATCACCAACACGTGTGATGGACATGAGTTTGAGTAGGCTCTGGGAGTTGGTGATGAACAGGGAAGTGGTGCAGTCCATGGGGTCTCAAAGAGTCGGATACGACTGAGCGACTGAACTTACTGAAAAGTCATACTTAACTCTAGATATTTTCCATGCCAAGACGGAATAGCACAATTGCAGTTCATTGATAACTGGTGTATACAACATCCAGATGGGGGATTTGGCAACAGTTCCTGGGTTTTCTGTCCTGTAGCTTGAAGTTTCAGCCCATCCCTTAAAATTCTTGCCTTTAACACCTTGATGGCTGCATCTCTAATCACAGCTATCACATCTAAGATACCAGCTGCCTACAGAACTCCCCCTTGGAGAGATACCTCCCGCATCTTGTTTACTTTGTGAGCTTTTTACTTGCGCCTGTCCCCTCACGCACACCACCTCCTTTCGCCCTGTGGACCAGTGCCCTAGGCTTATATTTACCTTTGGAAGAGTACTTGCATTCAACAGAATCATCAAATTCCAGCTTTGTGCAGGGGTCAGATGAACATTGACCTGTTCTGGGGTTTATCTGGATTCATTCCAAGGGTCTTGCCCTACCACCACTGCCTGAGCAGATACATAAACAATGGAGCTGCCTTTTCTGCTTCCAGTTAAATAAAAAGTCCCAGTCACTTTACAGCAACTCTGTAAGGCAGGCTGGAGGTCTCCGCCCAGCTAAGCCCGAGATATACTAGGTCAAAACCATCTAAACAGAGTCTTAAATAAAATATTGCATCGTGAATATAGTAGAGAGAGAGACAGAGTACAATACTTCCCAAACTTTACCACCGAATCCTTTTTCACAGACCATCTCCTGAGACTCTTCAGCATAACACGCTTTGGAAAAGTGTATTATTTTTCCCCTTCCTTAGTCAACTCGGGGTCCTTCATTTCAAACGATCTGTATGTCTCTCTGTTTTTTGTCTATTTAATTTTATTCTTTACAAGTACAAATTTTTATTTGGAAAGTTTGGGCACTATCATGTACAAAAACACCAAAACTTCTTCTTAAATTGAAATACAGTTGATTTGTAAAGTTATGTTAGTTTCGAGTATACAGCAAAGTGATTCATTTATATACACTTACATATCTATTCTTTTTCAGATCCTTTTCCCTTATAGGTTATACAGAATATTGAATATCCTCCCCCACGATGTACAGTAGGTCCTTGTTGGTTCCCTATTTTATATATAGTAGTGTGTGTTAATCCCAAACTCCTTATTTATGCCTCCCTCACCATGTTTGTTTTCTAGGTCTGTGGGTCTGTTTTGCCTGTCTCTTTAGTACTGAGGTCTGGAAAAATGATACCTGTGTCAGGGATGGGCTACCTTGGGTCACAAGAAACAGAAGGATGACCTCACGGTTTCTACACCATCAGTGCTTGTTCAATAACTGAGTGCTCTGCTTGAAATTCAGCTGCCACCAGCTGTTCTGCTAACCATGGCACACTCATCTGCTACCAGCATCTTTTTCAGCTCTTCTGGCATTCCGTGGGGGGCATTTCCTTCCTTGTGCTTGTCTCATTTCCCCTTTAGATGCGTCCATGTGGCGAGTCATGAACTGTAATGGCCCTTGGTGAGTGGCTCTTGAGAAGCACTGCAAAGCTTGTTACGCAGGAGAGCTGGTCTCATGCGCCCGTTTCTACATGTTGGCCGTGTGTTTTTTTAATGGCAAGGACCTTGTCTAACGTAACTTCGTGGTACTTAACACGTGTCTGACTCTTTTGTGACCCTATGGACTGTAGCCCGCCAGGCTCCTCTGTCCATGGGATTTCCCAGACAAGAAAACTGGAGGAGGTTGCCACTTCCTCCTCCAGGGGATCTTCCATACTCAGGGATTAAACCCAAGTTTCCTGCATTGGCAGGCAGATTTTTTTTTTTTTTAACCACTGAGCCACCAGGGAAGCCCAAGAGAGTTCTCTCTGTACTTAAATAATATTAACCTCTTCTCTTTCAAGATAAATTCTACACTATTTTGTCCCCTTGAGCAAACTCCAGAAGATAATGAAGGCCAGAGAAGCCTGGTGTGCTGCAATCCATGGGGTCACAAAGAGCTGGGCACAGTGTAGCTACTGAACAACAACCTTCACATTGTTATTTTGTAAGAAATTGTGTAACAAATATGAGACATTGCCCAGGGTAAAGTTTCTACATTTTATTTCAAGCTCTCCTCTTGTATAACTTTTGCATAGGTAATCCCAAATCTGTTTTCCAAGTGCTCACTCCACTGGAAATTCTCCCAATATTTGCTTTGGTTTCCTCATGTTCTTTTTAACTTGTCCAGCCACATGACAGTTGTTTTTCTTCGAAGATTATGTTTAGGCCCGGCCTGAGTTAAGAACCTGGGTTTGCTTTCTCTTTTTCTGATATAATTTGCATTCCTAAGATTAAGCACATCATTACCAGATTGCCTTCATTAAACACACTCGCATATGTAAGAAGCCACATCCGTTCTTTCCTTAGTCTGAAGTTTTGTACTTTATCTGGCTTGCCAACTCCCCGAAAGATTAACTGCAGTCAGTTGGTTCGTTTTTCAGAGGGTTCCGTGGACTTGTTCTCCGTCATTATATTTCTTCCTCTTTTTCTTTCTCCTCCATCACATAGAGCACAAACACTCTCCAGTCCTTAAGAGGACTATGGACTCCTTGGGGAATATATCAAAGGCAAGAGAGCTACGGTCTTAATCGTCTGTCATGGCTTTCTAGCCCCTTTACCAGATGTTTCCAGAAAGATCTTTCTTTCTTTTTTGTCTGTGCTGGGTCTTTGCTGCCCTGTGCAGACTTCACTGCCCCTCAGCATGTGGGATCTTACTTCCCCCACCAGGGATAGAACCCACATCCCTGGCATGGGAAGGCAGAGTCTTACTCACTGGACCGTCAGGGAAATCTCTCTCTCTCTTTTTTAAAGGTGAAAATTACAAAACACATTTCAGTGTGTGTCTCTAAAAGATAAAAACATTTAATAAATATAACCACACCACCATTACCACATCAAAAAACTAACAATGATTTCATAATAGCAAATATCCAGGCAGTGTTCCTGATTTTCAATTGTTTCATAAGGTCAAATGTTTATTGATTTTTTAAAAAAATTACAAATAAATTCCATACATTGTGATTGGCTGATATGTCTAAGTCTCTTTCAGTGTACAGGTTTCCCCTCCATCTCTGTTCCTTGTCATTCACTAACGAAACTCAGCTGTTTGTCCAGTAGCATTCCCACCACTGAATTTTGCTGAACAAATCCTTGCAGTGCAATTTAACAGTCACAGGATTCTGGAATTTACTGGTAGGCATGCAGTTTCCCTGGTGGCTCAGACAGTTAAGTATCTGCCTGCCATGGAAGAGACCCGGGTTCAATCCCTGGGACAGGAAAACCCCCTGGAGAAGGGTCTGGCTACCCACTCAGTATTCTTGCCTGGAGAACCTCATAGACAGCCTGGCAGCTACAGTCCATAGGGTAGCAAAGAGTCGGACACGACTGAGCGGCTAACACTTTCACTTTCATGCAGAGTTCTAGAGAATAGCAAGGAGAGATAAGAAGGCCTTCCTAAACGAACAATGCAGAGAAATAGGGGAAAACAACAGAATGGGAAAGAGAGAGATCTCAAGAAAATTGGAGATATAAAGGGAATATTTTCATGCAAGGATAGGCACAATAAAAGACAGAAATGGTAAGGACCTAACAGAAGCAGAAGAGATTAAAAAGAGGTGGCAAGAATACACAGGAAAATTATACAAAAAAGGTCTTAATGACCCAGATTACCACGATGGTGTGGTCACTCTCCTAGAGTGAGACATCCTGCAGTATGAAATCAAGTGGGCCTTTGAAAGCATTATAACAAACAAAGCTAGTGGAGGTGATTGAATTCCAGCTGAGCTATTTAAAATCCTAAAAGATGAGGCTAGTAAAGTGCTGCGCTCAATATGTCAACAAATTTGGAAAATTCAGCAGTGGCCGTAGGACTGGAAAAGGTCAGTTTTCATTCCAATTCCAAAGAAAGGCAATGCCAAAGAATGTTCAAACTACTATACAACTGCACTCATTTCACATGCTAGCAAGGTAATGCTCAAAATCCCTCAAGCTATGCTTCACCAATAAATGAACCAAGAACCTTCAGATGTACAAGCTGGATTTAGAAAACAAAGAGGAACCAGAGATAAAATTGCCAACATTCATTGGATCATAGAAAAGGCAAGGAAATCCAGAAAAATATCTATATGGTTCAACTCTCACATCCGTCCATGACTGCTGGAAAAACCATAGCTTTGGCTATATGGACCTTTGATTGCAAAGTAATGTCTCTGCTTTTTAATATGCTGTCTAGGTTTGTCATAGCTTTGACATCCTTTGCACCATAAAGAAGGCTGAGTGCCAAAGAGTTGATGCTTTTGAATCGTGGTGCTGGAGAAGACTCTTGAGAGACCCTTGGACAGTAAGGAGATCAAACCAGTCAATCCCAAAGGAAATCAACCCTGAATATTCACTGGAAGGACTGATGCTGAAGTTGAAGCTCCAATACTTTGGCCACCTGTTGCAAACAGCTGACTCATTGGAAAAGACCCTGATGCTGAGAAAGATTGAAGGCAAAAGGAGGGGGGCGGGCATCAGAGGATGAGATGGTTAGATAGCATCACTGACTCAATGGACATGAATCTGAACAAACTCTGGGAGATAGAGAAGGACAGGTGAGTCTGGCATGCTGTATTCCATGTGGTCAAAAACAGTTGGACACAACTTAGCGACTGAACAACAGCAACAAATGTTTGATTCTTTTACACTTCAAGTCATCAAGTAACTTGAATATATTAAGATAAATCCCATATGCTCTTTTCCTCCAAGATACATTTCAGATAGTTTCCTAGATAACCTTTCCATTCAATCAGTTCCCTGTCTTAAATTTCCCATTGTCATATTTGTTACTTTTTAAATTTTAAAAAAATTGTTTAATTTACAATGTTGTGCTGGTTTCTTCCATACAACAAGGAGAACTCAGCGATAAATAAATATATACATATGTGTGTGTGTTCAGTCGTGTCTGACTCTTTGCAATCCCATGGACTATAGCCTGTCAGGCTCCTCTGTCCATGGAATTTTCCAGGCAAGAATATTGGAGTGGGTTGCCATTTCCTTCTCCAGGGGATCTTCTCTACCCAGGGATTGAACCCGTCTCCTGCATTGGCAGGAGATACTTTACCACTGAGCCACCTGGGAAACCCCTTAGCTTCATACAGGTAATGTATATTTATTGAAAATTTTCTTTACCAACAATGGTGAAATCAAGACCCAAACTACAAAACATGATGGCAATTGATGCTTATAAAAAATAATGTGAAGGGTTATGTTTCACAGATTTGTGCAAACTTCTTTCAAATCTCAGTCTGTCCTTTTATCAAAGAGGAGATCACAGCATCTGTTATTCCTTGTGATTTAATAGTTAAAAAAAAAATGCATTCCATTGACAAAAAAGAAAAGCTTTGCTTCCAAACAGCACTAGTCTTTAAAGTGAATTTTCCCCAACATAAATATAGAAAATAGCCTGTATGGAGCACATTCGGCTTGGTCAGAACTCCTTCCCCCCCCCAACATTTAGATGTCGCCTGATGCAAGCGCAGCCTGGGAGGTCTGAATATATACATATGCCCCCTCCCTCTTGATCCTCCCTCTCCCTCTCTCCATCCCACCCATCTAGGTCCTCACAGAGTTCCAGGCTGGGCTCCTTGTGTTATATAGCCGCTTCCCAGTCGCTACCTATTTTAGGGTTAATTTTTTATGGAGGCACAGAACAAAATGATTTTGAAAAAAGAAAGAAAACCCGATTAAAAAAAAAAACTTGGCCGAATTTATTTCCTCTAAATGTCCATTAGAGGGCGACATTTGCTTTGCTATTATATTTCCCCTAATAAGATTTAAATCGCATCAAATTTCTTTTCACACTTTTAAACAAATTGAATATCCTTACCTACTTTGACTTCCTATCTCTATTATAGAAGATGTAGTCACATCTTGTGTCCTCTTGATTTGGTCCCTGCGGACTCAGCATCGGTTCATTAGTATCAATACTTCCAGCCTTGACGCCATTCCCAGTTGTAACCACCAGGCGGCGGTATTGCATAAAGAAAGATGAGCTGGAAGGCAAAATTAAGTCAAAACTGCCAAAGCAAAAGGAGTTTCACCGGGAAAGGGCAATTAATTTAAGAAGCAGAGAGAGAAACCAGACATTTCTAGTTCGTATGCAACTCACGGCCCAAGGTCAAAACCCTGTGAGATATAGTACAAAGCAGCTATTCAAGAGCGCAGGGGGAGGCTGACCTGGGGGAAATGCTTGCACAATCTCCTCCTTGCTTTTGTGGCTCCACAGGAGGAGGCGTGTCCACGTTCGTGCACGTGTCTGTGAATAGTTACAGGACAGTGGCGGGCCAGGGTGGGACCGGGCATGGATCTGCTGGATACCGCCTCTGGACAAGTGCATAAGACAGGTTTACAAAGGTGCTGCTTGGAGGTCAGCTCTCATTTTACCCCGGAAGGAAAGCGAGTCCTGAGCCGAGCAGAGAGCTCGCCTGAGGGCACACCGTTAGGAAGAGGTGCGTTCAGCCAGGTGTTCCAAGCCCAGGCCACAACTAGGGACGTTTTTCATTTTCGCACACCCATTACGCACGTGTGTAATACACTCCCCTCCCCCCCCCCACAGCACACACACTCGACACGAAGCACAAGAAGGACCCAACACAGCAAGCGGCGTCGTACAGTTTAACAGGAAAGTCACGACTCTTGCAAATCTGATCAGTTACGGCCTTCTCCCAGGAGTAGCACTCAGACTACTGCGTGTGTAATATTTCATGTGGCGTGGAGAGGTGAGGGCGGAATCGCAGCCCTCTGGAGGCTGTCCATTTATCAGGTGCCAGATTAAGAAGAATTTCTATTCTGATTGGAGCCTAGAAAGCAATGTAAAGAAAACCAGACGGATTTGGAAAGAGAAGCAAACAGGGGCAAACTCCTCGCTCCAAATACAACTGGAGTTTCGTCTCGGGAAAGGGGGAGGGGCTTGGCAGAAAGTCTTGAGAGAGGTGGGGCGTCTGACTTGGGTCCCCTCCCCCAGGCCTCGGTCCCCTCCCCTAGTCCCAACCCTTTTGCTCCCCTACCCTTACTCGACTCGCTGGCTTTTGGTGTTCGGCACCAAAAGGGTTTGAAAAGGAGCTGCGGACGCCCAAAGCCTGGACGGCGGGAAGGTGGCAACACACAGTGGCTTTTCCTTTACCTCTTTCTTTAATTCGTCAGCTCCCGAGCCTAACGTTTCGATCCCCCCTTTCCCAGCCGCCAGGTCGCTCACTCGCCATCTCCTTCCCCCTCCTCCACCGAGCCCTCGGCGGCTCCTCCAGACCCTCGGCCTCCAGCCCCGCCTCTGCCCGCGCTGGGTTTCACCGGCGGCGGAGTGAAATCAGCAAAGTGACCGCCCCTCTGGGAGATCATTGGTGCAGCCCCTGCCCGTCGCGGCCGATGATTGGTGGGCCGCCCGGGTTATTTGCATGCCGGCGGCAGCCCAGTACCCAGCTGTGCGGGCGGCTGGCTCCGCGCAGAAGTTTGCAGAGAGCTTTCTCGCTGGTCGGTCCTGGACTCGCGCAACCCCGGGAGCCGCCTCCTTCGATCGCCGCCGCCCTGTTCTCTCGGGATCCCTTCTCTGCGGAGGATAGACGCTCTGCTTCAGGGAAGTTGAGGTGGACCAGGGGGATTGCGGAGGAGGAGCAGCGGAGGATCGTTCCAGTGACAGCTCGGAGTCGGGACGCCGGGAGCGTGGGGCTCTGGCCGCCGCGAATCTCGCCCACCTTCCTGCGGCCGCCGGGTAGGCGGGCGGGCGATGCGGCCGCCGAGCCCCGCGGTGCCGAGAGAAAGGAGGGCGCCCCGGAGAGCCTAGAGCCTGTTTCTGCCCACTTGGGGAAGGGCTCATGGAGTTGTGAGCGCCCCTCCCTCGGCGAGGCCGCCCCGGGCAGGCTCCCCATGGCCGGGACGTACAGCTCCACTTTGAAGACGCTGGAGGACTTGACCTTGGACTCCGGGTATGGGGCCGGGGACTCGTGCCGCTCGCTCAGCCTCTCGTCCTCCAAGTCCAACTCGCAGGCGCTCAACTCTTCGGCGCAGCAACACCGCGGGGCGGCCTGGTGGTGCTACTCCGGCTCCATGAACAGCCGCCACAACAGCTGGGACACGGTGAACACGGTGCTGCCCGAGGACCCCGAAGTGGCCGACCTCTTCTCGCGCTGCCCGCGCCTGCCCGAACTGGAGGAGTTCCCCTGGACCGAGGGAGACGTGGCCCGGGTCCTTCGCAAAGGTGCCGGCGGCCGGCGGCAGCCCCTGTTCTCCGCCGAGGCGGTCAGGCGCCTGGCGGGGCTGCTCCGCCGGGCGCTCATCCGGGTGGCCCGCGAGGCGCAGCGCCTGAGCGTGCTGCACGCCAAGTGCACCCGCTTCGAGGTGCAAAGCGCCGTGCGCCTAGTGCACAGCTGGGCACTGGCCGAGAGCTGCGCGCTGGCCGCGGTCAAGGCCCTGTCCCTATACAGCATGAGCGCGGGCGACGGGCTGCGCCGGGGCAAGTCTGCGCGCTGCGGCCTCACCTTCTCAGTGGGCCGCTTCTTTCGCTGGATGGTGGACACCCGCATCTCCGTGCGAATCCACGAGTACGCGGCCATCTCACTCACCGCCTGCATGGAGAATCTGGTGGAAGAGATCCGGGCCAGGGTGCTCGCCAGCCAGAGCCCCGACGGTGGAGGGGCCGGAGGCGGGGAGGTGTCCGCTGAGGCCCTGGAGATGGTCATCAACAATGACGCCGAGCTCTGGGGCGTCCTGCAGCCCTATGAGCATCTCATCTGCGGCAAGAACGCCAACGGTAAGCGCGTGGGCTCTGGGCCCGTGGACCGGGTTGGAGGGAAGTCCAACCTGGGCTACGCAGGGGGTGAATTTCCTAGGACCAAGGAGAGTCAAGACCTGAGAGAAAGCGTTTGGCCTTTGGGTAGTGGAGTTCATTAAAGAGTCTTTCCCGAGGTTGTTCTTTCGGCAACTGACTTTCGGAGGGGAAAGCAGTGGTTGATCTGCTTCCGGTTGTGCGTCGTGTTGTCGCCGTTGGGGGCCATTCACTGATTGAACCTCTTGATGAAGCCATCCCTGAACCTCTCTCTCGGACTGCCTTGCGGCCCTCTCCCTTGCTTGATGGGTCTGTAGTTGGCCTCTTTCCCCGACCACTGGGTAGATCAACTATGGTTCGGTCCTAGTTCTATCGAGTTCAGTAGCAGCAGCCAGAGGGTCTGGGCTGCAAAGTCTTGGCTAAGTGGGATGGAAGGAGGGGAAGTGGATGCCTGGGACCTGGCCTGCCACCTTGAGCTTTGCTGGGTTGAAGGATGCCTTTCAGGGCCCTCTGGGAAAGGTGGACTGGCAGTGGTGGGTTCTTGACTCTGAGCCCGGGATAATGGAACATGGTGACTTCTGAATCCCCTTCCCAGAAAGGGGATCACATGCCAGTTCCCAGACCTGACTTTCCAAGCTGTCACCAACCAAGTGAGCAATTAATTAAAACCCTATGTTGTATTAAGTGCATGACCTTCTAGACTTTGCTGAAAGAAAGGATGACCCCATAGTCATCAACCAAGCTGGGGGGAAGAGGGGTGGGGGATGGGCAGACAGCATGGTGTCAAGTGCCAGAAGGAAACCATCTGGGTAGTTGCGTTTCTCTGAAAGAGGACATAGCTTCAGTGCAAAGAGTGGTAGGGAAGCACTTGACCTTTTCACTGGAAAGGTTATGGTGTGACCTGGGTTCAACAGTAAACCTGCCTACCAGACTCCAACTTCAGGAGTCAGCAAACCATCAGTTCTCTAGAATGCTACTTTGGCTAAACATCCTTACAGTCTGATCGGAGGGCCATTGTAGAGGCTGCATTCAATGGCAAATAAGTAGTACAGAGGAAGAGGCCAGGTGGGTATGGAAAAGGCATAAAGGGAGTCGTATTTAAGTGTGTTTTACATAATCATAATAGCTAAAATCTTAAATTAGCACCTAACAGAGTGTCAGTCACTGTTTCTATAAACTTCAGTAATCCCAGCCACCCTATTAGGTAGGTACCTATAGTATTATCCCCATTAGATAGATGGGGAAACTGAGGTACCCAGCAGTCAAGTAATTAACCCAAGCTTACACGGATATTAAGTGACAAGAATTTGAACCCAGGCAGGCTCCAGAGTTCAAGCTTTTAGCCCCTAGAGGAGAGGAAGCAGCTTTGTTTTCATTGATCCAATTTCCAAGGGGAGCAGTTGACATGTAAAGACTTCATTTTGAAGACAGTCTGTCTCTACCAGCATGGCTGACTTGGACTTTCTTGGGTTTTGTTTTTAATTCTGGCACAACTGGAAGGAGATGCCAGGAATGGCAAGAAGAGCATTTGCCTTTTAGTTTTCCTCCTCTTAGGTCAGAGTTGAGGTCAGTCCAGAATCTCAGCTGATGATGTCACAGCTGATAATTGTGCTTTGCCCTGCAGGTTTGTGGCATCAGCACGGGGAACACAGGCTCCAGGAGAGGAAGTGGAGGGCAGGGGGATTTCCATACGGTTGTCAGAGCCCGGGGGAAGCAGTCTGAACTTTTGGCTGAGGGGAGGCCCAGTCTGAACTCAAAGAAGGAGGACTCCTAGGAGAAAAAAACAAGGCCCTAAGGTGGATAATAGGTGACAAACAAATAAAACATCCCCTTCACACAGAACTGGTGCCCCTCAGGCTGAGAGACTTCTCGGTTTTTCTAACTGTAAATTGAAGCTGTTAAGAGCAGCTGCCTCCTCGGGGCCCTCTGAAAATTCAGAATGTGAGAAGTGGCTGGAACACAGGTGTCTTCTGTGAACGGGCTTATGTCTTATCTAGGGTCATCACTCCTTGGGATTTTCTTTACAGGCTGGGGTTTTGACCCCGTGATTTGACCTCTTCCCCTCCATCCCGCACCCCAAACAATCCTCCTTAAGCCATGTAGTTGAGACAGCAAGGCTCTTGGGTGACAGACAACACGTCTCCAGGATGCCCAGAGCACGCGTGTCCCTCTGCTCACTTCTCAGTCCCCAGGGCGCTCTCCAGCGAGACAGGTGAGCATCGCTTCCCCTGAGTAATATGGGTGCTCATTTTTTATACATGAAAACCCGAGGGTGGCCCCAGGAAACGATAACCAGGCTCATTTATTAAGTCCCTTTAGACAAAGTGAAATGAATGTCTAGTAGAGAGGCTATGAATTACTAATGCCTGAGAGCTGACTTCAGAGGGAAGCACAAACTGCTTAGGAAAGAAGTGGAGCGATCCTAAACCTTCGTTGTACCGAAATAAGCCAAGGCCAGCAAGGTTACCGTCTACACAGCTGAAGTCTAAGTGGCAAATGGCCGCACACGGGAGAGTTGCTGGCTCACAGTCTCGTCCTGCTGGTCTTCCCTTCGAATTATATATTTATTGTTGTTATGCCTGCTAATTATACAGCAAGGGCACACGCATCTGAGTCAGCTATATAGGGCTCTTAAACTTTTAATGTCTTCCAGCCGGGAATTCAAGAACCCTAATCCATCTAGTCCAGTCCATTACTCAGAGTACTGGGCAGATATGGTTTTGCTCAACCCAGGATGGATGATAAAAGTTCTATGGTGTTTATAAAACATGATCTCAGCTTCATAGAGCAACAGGAGTTATGTATCGCTTGCTCATTTAGTATCGATGTGTCTGTTCCCAGGGCAGTGTCATTCAGTGATGCTATCTTCGTGGCTTCCTTAACAGAGGTAGAGAAACCGCTTTAACAGGGTGGTATTTATAAACAGGGAGCTGGCAGAAAATAGGAGCTTCTCTCATCCACACCTCCCTTCTTCCCTCCCTCGCTCATTGTTGTATGTCAGTTTGATGCTGAGCATCGCTTGGGGTTTCTCCCTGGCCATTTTTCTTACTAAATGTTCACGAATGTCCATGGCCTTGGAGATAATTTCCTTCCATTCGGAGATGCTGGTTAAATGATAGGGTTTTGATGAAAATATTCCTACTCCAAAACAGTAACCAGGATGTACATGAAAGGTGCTCCATCATAATGGTAAGGAGCGAAAACTTTGGAATTGCAGTAAGGATTTGAAGCTCACCTCTGCTATTTCTATGAGTGACCTGGGCCATATTTCTTAACCATTCTAAGCCTCAATTTTGTTATCTGTAAAATGGGAGATAATAACAGCACTTAACTCCTTAGGTTGGTGTGAGGACTGGATGATATCATAGATTTAAAGATTGAATCACATAGTAAATGCTTAATAAATAGTTGCAGTTCATTCAACAAATATTTATTGACCACTGACCCTGTCTGCACCACTATTAAAAGTATGAGGATTAATTGGGGGAGGGGGAGGGTCCTCTCATGAAGCAGACTAATGGAGGAGACAAGGAAAAAGTGAACAAATAGGGATTTACTTTTAGCAGTTAAAGTAATGGGATCGCATGACTAGGACTAATTTAAATGATGGCCAAGGAAGGCCTTTCTGAAATTTCATTAGGAATAGATAATATATCAATACCACTGCTGTCTAAGGATCTCAAAGGGAAAAAAAAAAGTGAGGACCTTCCTGAATTATTCGCTTACTTATCAGCTGAGGCAAATCCCAACAATCTCATTTGCAGCGGAGAAATGAAAGGGCTGCGTCTAGAAAGCTCTTCTAGTTGCAGGACTCATTTAACACCGAGCTTATAGGGTGGGTTTCCATCGTGATAATCAACTCCAGGAGCAAGGGTTAATTGAGCCGCTAGTTGCTGTTTAATCAGTTTCCACACCTGCGTAGTTTGGGGAGGGGGAGCAGCTACCCTCCTTTTTAACTGTTTTATTGAAGCCAAGAGAGCTAGTAAAGCTGAAACAAAGCAAGCTTGTGGAAATGCAGGCCCTTTTTTTCTCCCCCTTGAATGCCTGAGAAATGCAACCCAGCTTTAAGTTGTTAGAAGAACAAGGTGGGGTTGTTCCACCTCCTCCAGGAGTTTTAGCTGCCTCCACACCAACCGAAGGGCCACCTCTCTGTGAATTTCCCCAGCACCCAGGGCAGATTCCTGAATCATTTCCTGCGTGTGTTGCTCCTATCACTCTGTGGGCTCATGGGCATCCGTGCCTCCCGTGTGCCTCCCATGGGGTCTGGCACACAGCGACACTCCAGGAGTGGCAGTCAGAAAAATGACTGATCCCACCATACAAAATGTTTAATTCCAGAAACTTCGTTTGAAATCATTTGACCCCCTCAGAAGACTCTTCCCCGCTTTCTACCGTGCCTGAGAACGTCAAGGTCTCGGTGAAGAGAGGCAGCATTTTGGAGGGCACCCAAACCATGGGGACATCATTCAATCTTTTGATCCTCTAATCTCGAGCAGGGTTCCCTACACCGTGATGAGTCGGTGTAAATAGGGATTTTGGGTCACGAGGGCTTCCTTCAGTGTGCAGCACCCACAGTGGGGGTTTCACAGCAGCCGTCTAACTGGCCACAGATAGATCCACGGGAAGACTGAGTTCAAAGAGGCACTCAGTTCCCCTAAGAATAGCAATACCAATCCCATCTTGCCTGCAGAGCTGCCCTAGAGGGCAGTCTGTGGATGACTATTGCTCAGAGGGCTTCCGGGTGGTTTAGTGGTAAAGAACCCACCTGCCAATGCAGGAGACCCAGGTTCGATCCCTGAGTCAGGAAGATCCCCTGGAGAGGGAAATGGCGACCCCATTCAGTATGCTTGCCTGGAGAATCCCATGGACAGAGGAGCCTGGTGAGCTACAGGCTATGGGGTCGCAAAGAATCGGGCACGACTGAGTGAGCATAGCTCAGCACTGCTCAGAAGAGGCTGCATCTGTGTTGTACCTCATCTGCCTCCAGTCTGAGGCTGGCACTAAGGCATTCAACTACCTCCTCATCACAGGGAGGCATGGGCAGTGTCTCCAGTCTGAAGTAAGCCAGGGACGCTGGGCTGCGAATCCTCAGGCTGGTCCTTGTCCCATTTCCCCATCAGTACCTGTCCTTCCCCCAGCTGGGGCTGTGGGCGAGTGCTCTATCTGTTTCCACACTCATCCAGCTGTAATAACAGGCCTGACCTCTGCACAGCTCAGAAACCTTTTCATCTGGGATCTTGCCCGCTGCCTATAAGAACCCATCGAGTGGAATGCTCTTTCACAGAAGGGTCTCTGGGAACCCAGGATTCACAGCTTGGTAATGGCCGGACCAGGGCCAAGCCCCATGTCACTCACGCCCTAGGCCTGTGCTTCTTCTGTGAAGAGTCCCAGAAACAAAGGTAGAGAGGGACAGGGGAGTATTTACCCCTCTGCCAGTGGAGGCGAGGGCCGGACTCACAGACTTGGTGGTAGATTGTAGATCTTGCTTGTTAATGGCCTGCTGTGTCCAGGCACTTTACATCCTTTAGGCCAGAGAATCTTCACAACCAAGGTGAAAACCAGGCATCAAGGCCCAAGATTGGATCTCCCTCCAGAGGATGTGTTATGCTGTTTAAACGCTGCTTGCTGGTGGGCCCAGAGTGTCCCGCAGGTGGCATCCATTTTAAGACATCTTTATTGCTGCTTCTGAGGGGTGGGGAACTCTCCCCAGGGAGGGCCTTACAAGCGTCATTAGCTGAGTGATCAACAAGCTCAGCTGAATGGAAAAGCTGCCGCCTCCATCTTCCAAGAGCAGGGAGAGCCAGCTTGGAGGAGGACACTCAGCAGGAGAGAACCTGAAGGGAGCCCATGTTTAGGCCACTGGCCTCAGGACACTCAACTCATTTGCTCTGGAGCTGGCAGAAAGTCTTCTGTGAAGGGGCCTTTGATTTCCTCCGAGTCCCTACAGTGTTGGGCCATTGGTGAAACCTCAGAGCCGGGAGCACAGGAAGAGAAGGAATCGGCGTAGCAAGAGCAGAGATGCTTCGGCTTTGAAGTCTGAGCTGGGCCCCAAATTGCCTTGCCTCTTACCAGGGCCTGGAGCAAGTCAATTCAAGTCCCCGACTCTAAAGCGCGGGGCCGGCTCTCATCCACGGACGGTTATGCCCCGTGAATACTCACTGCTCCCAGGACGTCAGAGCTGACGCTGGGTTGAGCGTTGAGAACTTGCCCAGGGTGGGGTGGCCTGGGTGTCATTCCTGGCGCCCTCCCTTGTGAGTTGCATGATCCCAGGCAGGGTCACTGCTATGCCTTGGTTTCTTCCTCCGTAACAGGATTTGGACCGCATCGTTTTTTTTTTTATTTTTTAATTTTGGCCTCACTGAATCTTGGTTGTGGTGCACGGGCTTTTCTCTATTTGCTACATGTGGGGGTTTCTCTAGCTGTGACGCAAGGGCTTTATTGCTGTGTAACATTTGGGATCTTTGTTCCCCGACCAGGGATCAAGCCTGCATACCCTGCCTTGGGAGGCGGATTCTTAACTGCTGGACCACCAGGGAAGTCCCTGGACTGGGTACATTGTGTTGCAGGGCTGAATTGTGCCCTGAAGTATACTTAGCAGCATCCCAGCCCCCACCCACTAGATGCCAGTAGCATCCTCCCTGCCCCACTCTCCCCACCCCAGCTGGCCAGTTGTGACAATCAAAAATGCCTCTAGACACTGACAGATGTCTGTTGGCGGGGGCAGAATTGCCCCTGGTTGAGAAATACTGCTCTGTAGTAGAGCTGAAAAGAGTACACAATTCGTAGGATGTTTGGGAGGATTTACTAAAGGTCTCTGTAAGGGACTTTGCACTGGGCCTGCACATAAAGTAGTCATTCTAATCACTGTTACATTTTTTTGCAAACTGTACTGCATGCACCCGTCGAGTTCACTTTTTGCTGAAGTGGGCATTGGTAGTGCAGGGGAGGACCGTGACCCAAATCCCAGGGTGACAAGGATGAGTCACACAGCTTTCCTGGGTGACTAATCGGGAGGAGGAAGTTACGGAATCGGGAAAAAGCACCTTTGCACCCTGCTCGGTTATGGCTCCTCGTGCCCTCAAGATGAAGCGTGCTGGCAGTGAGAGCCGACCCTCCCTCTGAGCTCAAGGCTGACCCTGCTGGGAGGACAGTGATGGCGCAGACTCAAAGCTGCGCTCATTCTGCTGGGGAGTCACTCTGCTATGTGTCTGGGACCCCGCCTCGTGCAGCTGCCAAGCCCTGAGCCACAGGACAGCAGGTGTTTTGTGTTTGCCGGCCTGTCATGTAAACATACTTTGTGGTCGTCTTGCTTGTTTTAAAAAAGGCCTAAATGGTTTTGCAACTTTGGCGGTAGGCTTGGAGCAGCTTCCCGAATTGGGAGGAGAAGCTTCAGAAACACCACCCCGAGTAAGCCTGAGGAATGCCACGCCGGCCTCGTTAATCAGCTGCTTGCCGCGCGCCAGCTACATCCAAGGCCACGGAGACAGATGGGAGGAGGATGGGAATGGATCTTGCCCGTCAAGAAGTTTAGAATCTATAGTAGAGATGGCCTGGTGGTCCAGATGGTAAAGAATCCTCCTGCAATGCAGGAGACCTGGGTTCTCCCCTTGGGTTGAGAAGATCCCCTGGAGAAGGGTATGGCTACCCACTCCAGTATTCCTGCCTGGGAAATCCCAGGGAGAGAGGAGCCTGGCGGGTTACAGCCCATGGGGTCGCAAAGAGTCAGGCATGACGGAGTGACCATCCACGCACGCCGGGAAAGCAAAACATGTCCATGGATCCTTCCAAGGATGTTTAGGGTCCTTACGTTCAAATGACAGATGATGCTAAAGCCACATCTTCCCCACTGCCCATCAGGGGTGTTTTTCACGAGCCATTTCACTTAATCCTCCCAAGTCGCTCTGTAAGACAGATATACTGTCCCCCTCATAGGTGGGGACCTTGAAGCTTTGGGTGCCTGCAGAGCTCAAAGGGGAGAGGTGAGCCCTGGCTGGGTGGGAGGGAGGGAGTCGGGGCTGTTCTGTGGAGGATGTGGCATGTGGTCCAGGGGCACTTGGGCGGGCTGGGCTGTGACGGGGAAGGAGAAGTGGTGCTGAGAGCATGCAGGCTTCCAGGCCGAGGGAACAGTGTGAGCAAAGACCTGGAAGCCAGTATGTGTGTGTTGGAAAAGTGAGCCTCTTTGGTTGGAAGTTTCAGACGCATGACGAGGAGGAGCAGGGCAGATAACACAGCAGAGAGGAAAACTTTCCCACATCTTTTATCCAGATGTTAAGGAGCCTGCCAGAGCTCAGGAAGAGAGTTTTCCAAAATTCATTTTTATAATTCAGAAATGGAGTGTGTCTGCTCCCCAGCGCATCGTAACCACAGCCTCAGACCTCCCATTACCCCTCTTGTTGATTGAAAGCTTGACCTCAGAAACGGCCCCCGGCCTCTGTCCTAAGACTACAAGTAAGGAAAGAAGACGTTTACCCCAGCAGACCTGGGCTGAGAGGGCCTGAAGAGCGAGGCTGCCATCAACTTTACTTCCCTCGTGCAATTTGACTTCTGACCTGGCATTTCTTGCGAGGCCTTGAATGTAGCATTTCAAGCCAGAGCAGTCCCAACAGGGAATGAAGACTGGGGCTGGCACACCTGTTGAAATGAGGCTGTTGGCCTGACTCTTGCCAAGGCAGGATTCTCAAACGTGGAAGCAGCAAGGGAAAGAAAACAGGATAAGAGGGTCCCAGAACTTTAGATTTGGGCTTGGTATGTTCAGCTTCCAGTTTGGACCATATCATTTTGAAAACAACAGCTCAATTCTGAGAGATTTAGTCACCTTCTCATTCTTGCTGAAGGTGTTTCCAGAGCACTGATAATCAAGATTTCACAAGTCCTGTTAACTGTTTGATATTGTGGAACCATCTTCGAGCTCAGTGCCACCTGCACTGAACTCCCTAGAATCCACCTGAATTCCGCTGATAGTAGTAAAATGAGATAGGTCATCAATGGCTTAGCCCATAACTCGGGTGTTAGACCTTTTCCTGACCCCAGTGTTATAAAGGAATTTGTCACTTGAAAAAGAGAAATCTCATGAATATTTTGCTATATATATATATATATATATACACACACACACACACACATACACAATCATTTATGGTTAATGGTTTCAGTCCATTGTTTTCTAAAATTGAGCTAGGCAAGAGGTTAGGGGTAGGGGGTGGTCAGGTCCATGATGAAAAAATTACATAGGAAAGCTGAATTTGGAAGTACCAGAGGTAGAAGGTTAGAGGTGGGGGGAGATTAAAGAGGACCACAAGGAGAGTGAAACAGTTCTTTCAGTGCATGAAAATTGTCCCTAAAATTGAGGCAGCAAAATTTTGTTGAAATTTTTGCAGCTTTTCTCCTGTATCTTTTAAGATAGTGAAAGCATTATTTGCAGTGAGGAGAGCTGTTCATGAACATGCGTTTCACAGACCAAGCACGTGTATATGCGCAAGCATCGTGGACCGTCCGGTTCAGAGTGAAGGCTGTGAATCCAGAAAATTCTGGGTTGAAGCTTGGCCTCTTCATGACCTGGAGTGAATCACTCCATCTTCTTGGCGTGAAGAGGTTGGACTAGATTCTCCAAGGGCCCCTCTGTCTCCGATAATGTTCCTAGACCCCACGTGGATCTTGTGAAGTCACTTTCCCAAGGTCGAGCCCTGTAATTAGTATCCTTGGGAAAGAAATGGCCTGGGATGGGGCTGGCCAAGCTCTCGAAAAGACGGCCCGGGTAGTAGGACCAAACACCATCCTTTTTATATTAGGATTAACTGTGATTACTCTGCTTAGAGTTTTTCTTCCCCCACTTTCTTCAGAAGGTGAGTTCTGTCTACTCTTGGCCGACGCACCCCCTCCAGCACTCAGCAGCTGCGTCCAGGTCCTGGCTGGCCTGCCGGGTGGTGGGATCAGCCCCGAGGTGACTTCATGCAGCCGCTGTTTGCAGCCCGCCTACCCGGCCTCAGATATTTATAGCAGGGAGCAGCTAGGAAAAAAAATTTAAACATGCTGCACCCTTCTTTATACTGTGTGGGACAGAGACAGGCATTGTGAGGAATTTAGAAGGCAGGGCAGTATAATCCAGCAAGATATTTTTAAATGCTATTTGTTGCAGTTGGCAGGGCCGGTTCTTCAAAGGGAGGGAAAGTGAGAGTAAGTGAGGATGACAGGCTGCCAAGAATTCTGAAATTGAGACGGGCAGCTCGGCACCCCAAGGGTATAGGTTCTGAACCCCGATTTCCTTCAGTCAAAGTTTGAGCAGGGCTTGGGGAGGTCCCCACCAGAACCGGGTGAGTGGGGCGGCCTGTCCCTCTCCCTACCCAGCCCGTCTACTCTAGGAATTCCCAAGTTCAAGGTGAATCAAATGTGCTGGAGAAGCAGCAGTCGTGGCTCCTGTGAAAAGAGAGACCCGGTGCTGCAGCTTTAACTCATTTCAGCAGCCGGGAAAACCACGTTGTGCGTGGGGACACCATTTGGAAGCAAGTTGCTCGCAGCTGTTCTCCTGGATGTGCGATCTCTCTAGGACGAGCCAGGCAGGCCAGGGCTGTGCCGGGACCCAGTTCAGTAGCAGGTGAGAGGGCCTTCGGGGTAGAGCTCTCCCTGGAAAGATGACAGAGACAGCCTCCCCCCCACTGCCACCACCTGTCCTGCGGATACTTGTAACCATCCTGGGAGAAGCTGCCGTGGTTTCTACTGTGCTGGTCTTGCAGGACGCAGGGTGGTTATGGTGGGAGGGTCTGGGGACTGGGATCCAAGGAGAGGCTAAGAGTTCAGTTTCGAGTGCATCAACTTTTTTGTTCAGCATAAATGTATTGAGGACTTCCTGTGTGCAGTGTTGGAACAAATGAATATGAGAGACTCGAAGGAGGGGAGGGTGCAGGCCCAGCGGATCATGAGGAGGAGGAAAGCCTGCTGGAGGAGACCTGGTGAGGCCTGCCAGGCTGGGGAAGGCAGCTCTGAGCAGAGGGAGCAGCAAGTGTGGGGTGAGGCCCTGGAGGCCGGCGGGACACGTGATAGGAGCCGGGTGTATACGTATTAAGGAGACGTGATCAGAGACGGGAGGGAGGGAGTGGCCAGCCAGGTAGGGCCTTGGAGGCCACTGCGTGGCACCTTGGCTTCCAATTCTAAGTCTGCTGGGAGCCCCTGGAGGGGCCGAGGCCCAGGAATGACATGGTGTGATGTACGTTTTAACGAACAAGATCACGCTGTCTGCCGTGTTGGATATGAACTGTAGCATCAAGCAGGGGCGCGGCATGACTGCTCAGGACCCTTTGGCGATGATCCAGGTGAGGGGATGGTGGCTTGGGTGTCAGTGGAGGAGGTTATTGATGGCTGTTTTGTTTGTTTGTTTTTTAAGATTTTTTTTCATGCGGGCCGTTTTCAAAGTCTTTATTGAATTTGTTTCGATAATGCTTCTGTTTTACGTTTTGGGTTTTTGGCTGCAAGGCATGCCGGATCCTAGCTCCCCAACCAGGGACTGAACCCGCACTGCCTGTATTGGAAGGCGGAGTCTTAACCCCCGGACCTCCAGGGAAGTCCTTGGTGGTGCATTCTGAAGTCTGAGCCAGCGGGACTTGCCAATAGCTTGGATGTGAGGGATGAGTGAGGAATCCATGTGACCCCCCAGGTGTATGGTCTGAGCAACTGAAAGAGTGGCCGTGGATTGAAAGGGGAACAGCTCTGTACGGAAGAAGCAGGGCTGAGCCAGAGACCCAAGTGTAGTTTTGGTTGCTTGTCTCAAACTTTATACAGAGAGAGATCAAGCAGGAGGTGGCCTCCTGTCTCCTTGACTGGAGGAAAGGCCACCGTGAACATCTTTAGTCACTATGGATTGACGCGTTGCCCTCCTTTGCCTTCCCCAAGGATAGGCACTGCGCAGCAGGGCTGGTTAGGACGTCAGGCAGTGGAGATTTAATTTTCAGTCTTATCATTCTTTGGTTGATGGCCTTAAGATGGCCCCCCCTAAATTTTGCCTTCTAGCTTCTTCGCAGGCAGCCAGCAGCCTTTAATGAAGATCGTCAGGTCCATTGTCTCCTGTCGTTAGTGTGAGGTCTGTTTAATTAGGCCCAGTTGTTCTGTGGATTGCTGTGACTTTGAGCCTGTGTCCTTCAGTTCTGGGAAAGCGAGCTTCCATTTCCAAGCAGCTTTGGATTCCTGGGGGTCAAGTCTGGGTCAGAAATTTAGCCGGAAAGAGAACCGTTGGGGGCAATTTGAGAGGGCACAGGGGCCCGGAGGGGTCTCAGAAAGGCCTTGGGAGCAACCAGGTGTCAGTGAGATGATTTGACCCCTGCTGCTCAGATGACACCGGTGGCTAAGAGATGGAACCTGAGAGTTACCACTGCCTGATAGCCAACTTGTTACTTCATCTCTGAACCTCAGTCTTCCTCTTCTGTTTAATGGGTATACCATGGTTCCTAACTTAGAGTTGTTTCAGGGACTCTTAACCCAGGATTCACACTAGAATCACCTGAAATGCTTTTAAAAAGAAAAAGTGTGTGTGTGTGTGTGTGTGTGTGTGTGTGAAGGCCCTATCTCCAGAAATTCTGGTATAAATGATCTGAAATAGGGCCCAGACCATGTGGGTAGTAGTTCTTGGGAGAGTCTGATGCTCTATGAGCACTCAGACATTAGCTATTATTCGTGGTAAAACAAAATCATTGTTCTAGAGCATTCGAGTCTGCCCCACCCAGGATGGTGACTTCCCTTCACTTCCCAGCCATGCTGATTTGGCTTGCTCCCCTGGCGGGATCACCAAAACACACCCAAGAGAAGCTTGAGCTGTGAGGTTCGCATGAAAAGAGCACGGTTAGATCTAGAATGGCAGTGGCACCCTGTAATGATGTTACCCAGCCCGCTGCTGAAAGAGGGAGATTAATTCCATCTTTCAGAGGAGGAAACCGAGGCTCAGGGAATTTCAGTCACTTGTTCAAAGTCATACAGCTAATGAGAGGTGGAGACGATAATCAAACGCCGGCAGCCTCACCCCTGACTCCCCACTCAGTCACACCCTGTTGCCTCCCAACCCAGAGAAGCTGAGAGACTCAGTGCTCAGCTCCGATGTCCAGCACATGCCTGCTACATGCTGAGCCTTTATAAAGTCCCAGCCCTTGCCGCATGCTTCACGTGTATGGTATTGAGTAGTCTGTGATTGCCCAGTGAGGTTTGTATTCTTTTTAATCTCATTTGACAGCTGAAGAGACTGGGGCTCAGAGAGGTCAAGGTAACATAGCTGGAAGATCAGCTGGGCTCCGAGGTCTTCATTCACCAGGCTGCCTCTGTCCTCAGCGGCAGCCTGGATGGGGTGAAGCACATGCAGAGATTTCCTGAGCCAAGAAATGAATGGTTTGGTCCAAGAGGGCTAGAGGAAAAGCATCCCTCATGGCTTCCGAAGGACCGAGCCATTTAGGTACCTTAAAATAGTAACATCGCTCAGAGGGGTGACCAACCTGACCTGCCTGAGGGCTGTGGTGTAGATACGTGTTTCTCTGGGAGTTAAAAGCCGCATTCTGCGAAGCACGGTGCTTCTCTTCTGTTGCTGTGAATGAAATAACCTCTGAGAGATTGTGTGGGTTGCTTAAAATAGTTTCAGAGGAAGAGAGTTTGGAAGCTGTTAGCTTCTCGAGTCTATCTCCTCCTGATTTATGACACCTTAGAGAGTGCTGGGCCTCTGCTTGTTTATAATCTGGTTTTTTCTTTCTACCATATTTTAGCCCTTGTGTCATCATAAGATGAAAGAGTTTGTCACCCAAAAAAGTGACAACCTTTCCTAAGTAATTTAATCAGAGGCTCTAGACACATTTTTTTTTTTTTCTTTTAAAAGGAAAAAAAAAAAAGTGAGAAAGTGAGGCAAGGTCATTTGTTTTCCAATCTCTCTCTTCCAGCTGCAGAGGTTCCAAAATCATAGTGATGATGTTTATTCTGGGGCAGGATGAATTTGTTTTATTCCTCCACACTAAGGTCTGCCCTGAGAAGCACATGTTCTCTTACAGTCTTCCTAGCATGGACACCTGACATACTGAGAGGGAGAGGAATTGCTCTACTCAGCACAGCAACCAGTAGACTTGTGAAGCTATTGAAATTTAATAAAATTCAATACGGTTAAAACATCGTGCACGTGACATTTCCAGTAATTACTGGTCATGGGAGGCAGGTGGCTATCAGACTGGACAAAGCAGATATGAACCATCTCCATCACTGCAGACATTCCATGGGGCATGTGGCCACCAAAGTGAGTCACTGGTTGGTTACTTGGGGCCAGCTGAGTCTTCACAGGTCTCAAAATTTTAACCATTATCCATCCTCTCTGAAGCCATCTGTGTGCAGAAACAAAGATTCATGGATGTGGAGATTAAGGCCATGGAGTCGTGTGGCTCTAACCTCTAGACCTTTGACACAAGGTCAGCTTTTATGATTTCCAAGCTGCCTGGCCTGGAGCAAGTTAGCCTCTGAAGTTATCACTGTCCGTTATCAGTGAACTGGTGATCTGAAAGTACTCTGTAGGGGTTTTGTGACCATTAAACAAAATAAAAAAGTACACATACAACCCTTAGCAGAATGCTTGACACATGGTAACAACTTACATGTGTTACAAGGTTGTCCATAGGTTTTCTCATTTGAGTCGTTGTTGTCATTTTCAACAACGACTCAAATGAGTTGTTGACTTCCCTGGTGGCTCAGACCGTAAAGCGTCTGCCTACAATGCGGGAGACCGGGGTTCAATCCCTGGGTCAGGAAGATCCCCTGGAGAAGGAAATGGCAACCCACTCCAGTATTCTTGCCTGAAAAATCCCATGAACGGAGGAGCCTGGTAGGCTACAGTCCATGGGGTCCTAAAGAGTCAGACACGACTGAATAACTTCACTGTCATTTTCAAGACAATGAAACAGGCTTGGGGGAACACTATTGCTGCTGGCCCTGCTGGTGCTCCTAGCACCAAGCAGTAGGACTTGAACTTGAGTTCTGCTTTTTCTCCTCCAAGTCTCTTCTTTCCTCCAGGGCTGGTTGGGTAACCCTTTGTCATATGTCAGAAGAGGTCTGTCTGAACTAGAACCTCTCATTCGGGAACTGCCTATTCCTTCTACCCTTTGAGGTGAACTCTTTTCAGAGGTGTTTTGCCTAAAGCCTGCCTGTCATGTCCGCATGGAGAACTGCTACCAGGCGAGCTCCTTCCAGAGTCTTTGGCTTCTTGGAGGTTGACGTTTATCCAAGAGATTAAGGCTGTTAGTGGTCTACCTGCCCTGTGGTCCTTTTGTGTCTTTTGCTATATGAGGACTGAGCCTGAGAGAGCCCTCAGTTCTGGCAGAGGATGACTTTGAAAGGAACATCCCCTGTAAAGAGTAGGACCAGGAGATGCCTCTCTGATGTGATGAATAGAACGGGTCTGAGAGGATGTTTGCTCACCTCTGGAGCCTGGGTTCAACCCCTGACTCTACTACTCACTTGTCCAAATTATATAGTGTCAGGACCAGATGTCTTTCCATGAGGTACTTTTTACTGCTCCCAGCCCTTTGCTTGGGGGTGATGAGAAAGTCATTCTTATTTTTCAAAGAAGCCCTGTTAATTATAGTACAGGCCTGTGCATAGCATATTCCCTACAATATAGCTAGCTAGTTAACCTTTCTGCACCTCAGTTTCCCCATCCTTAAAATGGGAACAGTATAAGAGTTTACCTGGCATGGTGGTGGTGAGGATAAAATGCAAAATAAAGCACTTAGCCTGGTGCCTGGCACAATGTGGCCACCAGGCGCCTACGGCCGATGCCACCCATCGCCATCTCTGCCGTCCTCACCATCGTTGCTTCCAGGCAGTGGCATTTGGTGCCCTTTCACGTTCAGGCGCTGTTTGCATTTCTCCTTGAGGGCGTATTAGCTGTCTACTCAGAAGTGGTCTTTAAGTGAATCTTATGACTGTGCAGCTGTCATTTCAGTACCTCACTTGGTATCTACCAGCCAGCTTCCTTACTGCTGGTGGTATGACCAGCACCACCAGTCAACCAGTATAATCTGAGAGAACTGGATTATTTCTATAGGATTAATTTGTGGTGTGAAATACCCAGGGAGATATGCAATTACCACTCATTTGCTCATATCCAGAATGTGCTAAATCTGCCTCTTGTAATGAAATCCAAATGGTTTGGAACCATATGTGGGGGATCGAGTAAGTTTCATCACAGTTGTTACAAGAGATGGGTTTAAAATCAGGGGGATCCAGATGCCACTAGCCGTGGTGACATCTCTGCTTTCCTTCTGCTCATGGCTCTACTGGGGGAGGCACCACTCTCAACCAGAAGTTTCCAAGGAAAGGAAGTTGGGGGCCAGGATATTACATCACTGTGTTGACATTTCTTTAACGTGGGCCCCATCGTGGGCCCTCCCAGGCTGACCGAACCCTTGTCCTTTGTGTGGCTTCCAGGCACTGACAGATCACCCCTGGTTAATGGATAACTCAGGCTCTTCTTGGCAAATAGTTGCCTTGTTAGTTATCTGTACTGTGCTATCTTCCACTGTCCACTTAGTCACTCATTTGTGTCTGGCTCTTTAGGATCCCATGGACTATAGCCTGCCAAGCTCCTCTGGCCATGGAATTCTCCAGGTAAGAGTACTGCAGCGGGTTGCCATGCCTCCTCCAGGGGTTCTTCCTGGCTCAGGGATTGAACCTGTGTCTCCTGCATCTCCTGCATTGCAGGCAGATTCTTTACTGCTGAGTCACCAAGAAAAGCCCTCCGTTAGCACTGGGGACCCTCAAACCTCAAAACAACCAAGTGGGGTGTGTGTGTACATGTGTGTATGTATAGCACGAGTTCACACATCCTCCCCTCCTTCCTAAGATACAGAAACCACTTAAATCAGTCATTTCCAGGTCTGGCTCATTGCTGAAATACTTTAAAAATTCATCTGGAACTCACCTTGGATGTATTAAGCAAAAATCTCTAGAAGTGGGACCAGGATGTCTGTGTTTTTAAGATGCACCTCAGGTGAATCTCATCCTCTGTCACTTAGACTTGGGTTTTGCCTTCCAGGCTCCTTTGAGAACATGCATTGGGCAAATGGCAACCTGAGCAACAGCCTGAGCTGATAACAGTAGCAGCAACTGGGCAAAAGCTCCCTTAGAGCTGGCATGTGAGGCTGCTCTGTGAGGGTCTCCTCTGGGAGCAGTGCGATGGAGATTTAGGTCCCTGAGCAGGAGGAGGTGGGGAAGAGTGTTGCCTTAGAAAAAAGAGCCAACCTTTGTGGGATGCTATCTTGTTTAATCATCTCAACCAACCTGTGAGGTGATGGAGATAAGAACACAGGCTGATATTCATCTTAAGCTGATATTTATTTATCTTCGCCTATGAGATTGGACAATTCTAAATGATTTGCATGGATTATCTCATGCAATCCCCACAATAGCCTAAAGGTGTAGGTTCTATTACTTATTCCCACTCTACAGATAAGGAAAACTGAGGCCTGGAGACAGTTTAAATGACTTGGACTTCCCTCTTTGGTAGTTCAGTTGGTAGACTCTGCTGCAATGCAGGAATCCACCTGCAGTGCAGGAGACCCCAGTGCGATTCCTGGGTCTGGAAGATCCCTTGGAGCAGGAAATGGCAACCCACTCCAGTTTTCTTGCCTGGATAATTCCATGGACGGAGGAGCCTGGCAGACCGTGGTCCATGGCTACAGTTGCAGAGAGTCGGACGTGACTGAGCAACTTTCAGTTCACTGCACTTCACTTCCAGGGTCACACACAGCATGTGATGGGACTGGAGGTTGAGGTAGTGTGAGCAGACCTCAGAGCCTGTAATTTCCATTTCTGAAAGCTGGCTAGAGTTTCAATAACCTAAGGAGTATGTTTAAGAGTATTTTGAATAAGAATCTTATAAGTAGAATGTCAGGTTTTCCATAGGGATTCTCTGCCATCTCTCTTTAAGACCCTGTCCTTTGGCCTTGCTAGCCCTGGTTTTCAGAGGTTGGTTATCCTCCCCCTGCCACCATCCCCCATTTCCTTCTTCCCTACTTGGTCCCTGCATGCAGCTCTTTTGGGAAAGCGGCTGGGGTCAGGGCCTGCCTCCATAGACAAATCAGTCAGGTTCTGGGTGTGCCATACTCACCACCCAGAAGCAGACTCAGCACAGGCCCCTCTTTGCCAGCATCCTTCCTAGTCACTTGTACTCAGATGGCCATCCTCCTGTCTAGACTGAGAAGCATACAGCTTTGTGATTGAGGGCTTGGATGTACAACTGGGCTGCCTGGATTCAAATCCTAGATTCACTGCTTCCTTGACAAATTGCTTCACATCTCCATGCCTCAGTTTACTTGCCTGTAAAATGGAAATAATACTACGTACGTGTGATAGGAATTCTACCTTCTAAGATGCCTGAAACCAGTGCCTGGCATGGAAGTGTCCAGTGCAGTGGCCATTATAATGATGATGGCAGTGACTGTTTGGGGTGGGACGTCTTTGGTGACCCTTTCTGTACTGTGATGGGGAGCCCGCTCAGCCATGAGCACATGCTGAGCATTATGCTGGAAAGATCAAGGGCTTGGGAGACAAATCTGGGTTTAATCTCAACTAAGCTGATTTTTTTTTTTTTAATGTGAAGCCCCTCTTCCTGTTTATTTTGCTTTTTAATCTGTAAAGTAGAGACTACAGTAGCTGCCTTGTGCTGTTGTAAAGGTGAAATGCAAAAATGTAAGCAAAGCTTCTGACAAGGTGCATGGCCTTAGCTGGCAATGAATGAACAGGGGGAAAACTGGGAGCTGAATGAACTTTAGAAATATAATAAGTGAAGATAAAAATTAGCCTCAAAAGATTACATACAGTCTGGTACAAGTTTTACGAAATTAAAATTTTAAAATGTAGTGGAGAAGTTCATCACAGCTACAGTAAATACTGCATGAAGTAAAAAGTTGGTGTGTGCAGACTTAGTCACTTCTGTCATGCTGGACTCTTTGACAAGAATGCTGGAGTGGGTTGCCATTCCCTCCTGCAGGGGATCTGCATGACCCAGAGTTCAAACCTGCGGCTCCTGTGAGCCACCGGGGAATCCCCGAAGGGGAAGTGAGGAATGGAAAACACAGGTGCTAGAATGATGGGGAGGGGGAGGGAAGCGATTGTCAAGGCTCTAGCTTTTGTTTTAGAGGTGAATTCACATTATTGTACCTCACTAAACATGGTCATGAACCAAGCATTAGGATACACTCAATTTGTGTAACTGAGGCTAAAATAATAGTGGGTTCTCAATAGGTGGCAACTATTATCATGACTCTGTGAAGCCCTCAAGGCACAGACCACCATTAATACTGCCTGAGATTACCTGTCATCTGTGCAAAATACCCCAAGAACCATGCTTTTCCGCCTCCAGCCACAGTGGCTTCCACATGGTGACACAGAACAGAGTGGGTATTTAAGCTGCCTTGCTTCTTAGGTTTTCTGGGCCTGTCTTGGACATGAGCTCCCGTGTGCGTCTAAAGCAGCTGGACAAAGACAGGTTTGTTCCTGCCCATGCTATGCTAGATACAGAGGCTTTCACTGGAACCACTTGAGCACTCATGCTAGCCAGGAGATTTTCTTTCCGAGGGAAGGAAATGTTTGGGTTGGACCTCATGGTATTTGCCTTGGTAAGATCTGAGACCTCTATGCTTCCATTGCCACCCCCGAGCATCATGACCTTTGCCTGTGGCTTTTCTTTGCCTGTGGCTCCCTCTCTTAAGGGAAAGGGGGAGCATTGTAGAGGGGGGGGCTTGTGAGACACCCCAGGCATGTGCTTGTCAGTCCCTGGCCTCTGGGCACTAAAGATCCTATGTCTCACTCCTCTCCTCTGAATCTGTGAAAGTGGAGGAGATGAGGGCGTAGGCTTTGGAGGTAAGGACACCCGGCTTCAATGTGGGGATCTTCACTGTGTGATTTGAGATTGAGGCATTCTATTTTTTTCCCTAGTTTTAAATGGAGGTACATGAAAGGTAGAATCTTAGTGTACAATTTGATGAAATCTTTGCCAGGCACACACCTGGGTGGCCCATCCAGGTCAAGATCATGATTCAAAATGCTCCCACCCCAGGAGGTGCCTCTGGGACCCTTCCCTGTCAGTTTCCATTCCCTTCCCCGCAAGTATCCATTATTCAGACTTTTGTCACCATCCATGAGCTTGCCTGTTCTTGAACTTCTGGGGGGCTAGGTACGTTATAAAATCTTTCTGAGCCCCAGCTCAGTCTCTTCATTTTTAAAACTGAAATTGTAGAACTTGTGTTGTAGTTTTGAGTTCAGAGAATCAAATGAGGCAACATGTGTAAAGCCATTAGTGAAACATTTGTAGAACAGTGAACACTCAGGTCGAGCTGGTGATGGTGGGTTATTGTGTGGCTGACTTAAGCCTTTGCCTGTTCTTCACCCGGGGACATAGGCCCTTCCCTGGGTCTCACTGCAATTCCTGTGCTCCCTCTGCCCTCTGACCCATCACAGCCTGGGACCACACCCCCACCCCCAACACACTTCTGAGATTGTGCCCTCTGTGGCTTTCAGCATTTCATAGTAAAACAAGTCCTTCTCGCTTAATGAGCAGAGGAAATGGGCAGGAAAGGGGAGTTCTGCTGCTTCTGCTCTTTTTCAAAGAGGGGTCTGTTTGCTCTATTAGCAAAATCAACAGAGGCGTTACTGGCAAGGGCTGAACTGGACAGATGTCCTTGGGTCCCCGGACACCAGGCTTGCCCAAGTGCCGGGAATCAGGGGTCATCGGTGAGGTTTCAGAAGCAAGAGGAAAAGCCACCTCTTCCAGCTCATCCTTTAAAGAGCAAAGCACCCCAAACAATCTACCGCTGTGACTACCTGAAATTTGACAATTATAATTTATTTCCTTAGGTCTAGGGTGGGGGGCATGGAGGGAAGCACAGGTGTCAAGGTCTGGGGGTGGGGAGTTGCGTGTGGTGGGGGTCATACTTGAATGATGTATGATTCCATTTGATCTGAATGGTTTTGATTGTGTCATTTCCTCAGGGGAGGCCTTTATGAAGGAGGAGGGAGCACTGTGCAGTTGGTGGGTGCAGTGATGACACAGGAGGCAAAGAGAGCTTATGAGGGCAAATTCCCTGTATTTATAATGTGGTCTAGGGCTCAGTCTGGCCACAGGAACCTCTACACACATTTACAGGATACCTACATCATGTCAAGTGTTGTGTCAGAAGGCAAGTGAAAAGTTACAGTCCCTGCCCTTCAGGGAGAAACTCTGAGTTGGGTAGAAAGAATTAAAGGGGCATTTGTAACACAGTTTGTTATGTGCTATACTTGGAAGACCCTGGCCCCTAATCCAGATGGGGGTGGGGGAGGCACAGGGTTATTACAGTTCTGGAGATGGTGTCATTTGCATTGAGATCTGAAAGATAAACAGAAGTTAGCTCTCAAAACGCTTGACCCACATCAGTGCATCCTTGGGACTCTCAGGAAATACATTTCTAAGGATAACTTCTGCCTACCCGATGAATGAGATTTTGTTTTTACTGAACCGTTTGACTCTTTTGCTGGTGGCCATACCATTGATTTTCTTTTTCCCCTCAGCAATCTTATAGGCCCTCTCTCCTGTGCTATGGAATTTTGAATCCACAGGTCTTCTGATCCTGCACAAGATTTTCATTTCCCTTCGAGGCAAGTGAGAAAGTCTGGGTGGGGAGATCCATCTGCAAACTGAAGACTTTATTAGTAAGGGTTTATGAGTAAGAGAGTAACCCTGCCACAGAACCAGATGAGAGATGTGTTTGTTATGGAAGAAGATACCCACTTGGCATCCTTCGAGGGGCCAGTCCTTGCGAACGGAGCCAACACGCCAAATTTCTCCAGTTACCATGGGACCCAGACTTAGACAGGAAATCATGGCAGGGTGGGAAAGAGTCCAAAATACACACGGCGGGTATACAGGCTGCAGTTAGAAAAGAGAGTCAGAGAACAATCTATCTATTTTCCTGAACGCATACTGCAAAATCAAATGAGGTTGTTTTTCTAAGACTCCTTACATTTTATGGACCTGATTTTCAAGTTTTAATTTTTTCCACATTAAGCAATACTTAGGTTATTTGCAGTGACCCTTTTGTATGTTCCTAGTGAGTACTTCTTAGGCTTGTTTTGTGTATTTTTTTTTTTTTTTTAAGCTCCCAAACTGCAAAAGAACCAGCGTCCCTTTGGTCTAGGGGGGGACTTGTTCCTCTAACACCTGGAAGGAATATCTTTCTGGTTTTACCAGGGCCGTCTCTTTTCTGTGAGCAGCCCTGGTAAACCCAGCCCTCACTTGTTTTATGGGATGTGCCAGTGGAAAATGGGAGGGGTCCTCTGTAAGGAAGCCCTCCTCACGGTTGGGTTTCTTGGAAATCAGTGCTGCCAAGACCAGCAACTGAAATTTCTCATTCATAAAGAAGCACATTTTCATCCTGCCCGTGAAGCTGTTACATTGAAAAATCAGGAAGGGGATCTTGTTCTTTTTGCAGATGTAGCTCTGGAAAAGTTCAGCACAGGCCAGACTGTTCATAGCCCGGGAACAGTTCCAGGCCTCCAGAGGAACGTTTAACAGGCCGCTATTGATCGCATTCTCCATGAACTGCCCCCATGTGTTTCTTGGGGAGTGTGCTACCCTGCTGACAAAATGACAGAGCATGGAATTTGCACCCTCATGCCCCACTGACAACACGCTCGCTCTCCCTCTCTCTGCTGGATCGGGTAGAATTTATCAGTTGAATTCATTTTATTGAGTTTGTTGCTTTTATCCCACACTGTGACCTTATAACCCATGACTAGTTTAGGAGTGAGGGGACGTGATGATGATAATCCCTAACATGGGTATAGCACTTAATGGTTTTTACAAAGTACTTCGCAGTCTTTCTCATTTGGTCTTACAGCTATTATAGCTAACACTTATTGAGTCTTTATACCAGGCACATTGCTAAACATTTCACAAACTTTATCTTGTTGTTATTCAGTTGCTAAGTTGTGTCTGACTCTTTGTGACCCCATGGACTGCAGCACACCAGGCTTCCCTGTCCTCTACTATCTCCTGGAGTTTGCTTAAGTTCATGTCTGTTGAGTCAGTGATGCTATCTAAGCATCACCTTTTGCCTTCAATAGTCTCCAGCATCAGGGTCTTTTCTAATGAATCGGCTCTTCATATCAGGTGGCCAAAGTATTAGAGCTTCAGCTCTAGCATCAGTCCTTCCAAAGAATATTCAGGGTTGATTTCCTTTAGGATTGACTGGTTTGATCTCCTTGCAGTCCAAGGGACCCTCAAGAGTCTTCTCCAGCACCACATTTCAAAAGCATTTTACCTTATTTAATCCTAAAATGACCCTGCATAATAATACTGATTATTTCCCTTTCACAGATAAAGAAACATCCTGAGATCACTTAGTTAGTTGAGAGTGGACTGGGGATTTGAACCCCAAGCTTCCTGACTTAAAGCCCATGTTGTTAAGTACCAGGTAGCACTGCCTCCCTTTCTCCTGGTGTTAGAGGCAGATGGCTTCATTCTCCATAGAAAAGGCTTGTTTGAGATCCTAGAGCCAAAAGCAACCCAGTGGGGACCAGAAGTCAGGTTTCCTGAGAGACCAGTGCTTTGTCATTACCCAAGACCTGTTAACCTGAAAAATATTATCCAACTGAGACTATCCCATTTCCAAGTCAGCCACCACTTGGTCAGAAATGGCCAGTCCTATATTCATTCTTCAGGGCAGGCAGATGGGAAGGAATTCTGGGAATCCAGTGGATTATGCTTACATTCTAAGTAATTTCACTGATGCTAAGAAGTCATAACGCTGCTACTTATAAGTGCACTTCCACTTAAAATTTCTACACCGGGACTCAGCAGGTTGCAGACACATTTCAAACCGATTAAAGCAAGAAAACATTTGCTGGCTTTTTTGAAAGTTCTGAAGGTAGCGTTGGCCACAGGGGTGTGTTGATTCAGGGCCTCAATGGTGTCTTTGGGACCCTGTTTCCTCTTGCTGGCTGGCTCCTCTGGATTCTGCTCTTGGGTTGGCGCCATTATCCAGTCGCTTTTCTTTTGTGATTATAAACCGTCTGCAGCAGCTTAAGCTTCAAAGCCTAATAGCAAAGGGGACAGGGCAGCTTCCCCAACAGCTCAAATAAAACTGTATGAGCTCTGATTGGCCTGACTTAGGTCACGTGCCCACCATTGAACCAATCACTGTAGTCCTGCCCCATGCTGGGAGCCATCCCCGCCTCCCTGACCCAGTCCAAGAACCATAAGTGTGCTTTAGAGGAGTGAAGAGTGGATGTAGCAGAGATGAGACGCTGGGAGACCTGGGGGTACAGCAGGGGGAAGATGGGCAATGAGATCCGGAGGGAAAAGTATAATGGAAAAAACCAGTCTTAGAGAGAAAGACATCTGCCACTTAAGGCTGGGAAGGGTAAATTTTTTATTTGGAGAGTTTCGACAGACCATTAAGGAGAACGGGAAGCTTACAAGTAGCTTTTTGTTGCAGCTATTAGGGCAATTATTATTTATTATATCCACTGACTTCAGTATATATTTGTTCTAATGTAACCTTTCCTCTCTGAAAGAAAAGTGCTTCTTTGGAGTACCTCTTAAATATTCAGATTATAGGTTTTGGGGAGAGAGCCATTTAGGTCCTGAATAGCTGGTGACTAGGCTTGTTTCTGTCTTAATGGTATCTTCAAATCATGCCAAATGAGTTGAGTGCCACTTCTCTGCTTCAGTCTGTCTCCAACTTGATGCCACCTTGCTGTGCTTCAAGGTCTAGTGAGAATATTTGGTCTGAGTGGCTTGTTGTCAAGTGTTACAGACGGGTTCATCTCACAGATCCCTGTTTTTAATCAGCTGCAGATGCAAATGGAAGGTGTGATAATAAGAGAGACCACATGCTTTCAGGATCCTAGATGGCTTGGTGGCTCCCTTGCTTTTCATTTCAGAACTAAACCAGACAAGGAGAGGTGTTATTAAATGTTCCTTTGGAAGTACCTACAGCTAACTGGATCCAGATACTGGGAACGTTTAGCTGATGAGGGTTCCCTGAGTGCCTGTCCCTGGCAGGCATCCTGTAGCCATCATGGTGGACACAGGAGTGGTCTCTGCCCTGAAGGAATGAATGAGCCTGCTGCAATTCTAACAGGAACTGTTTATTCAACAGTTACTCTGAGATGGCCCCATGCTAAGGATTTTGCATACGTCGTTTCTTTCAGTCCTCATAACACCAATAGGAGAGCAGATGCTAAGTCCTTGGTTTGCAGAGGAAGCAGCCTAGGCTTGGAGAGGTTAAGCCACCAGCCCCAAGTCACACAGCAAGCAAACCGCAAAGCCAGACTCACACTCCAGCTCTCTCCGGCTGCAAATCCCACATCCCTCACCCAGTGCTGTGGACGGAGACTGTCATTGCAGGATTTCTCACAGTCAAAAAACTGAGTTCTCCCTCGATAGCAGATTTCATCACTCATGAAACTGCCGGCCTGGGAAGACAGAAGATTGCCTCACGGCTGAGACCAGTGCCTTTCCAGAAGGAAGATACTGGGTGGGCCTCCTGCCAGCCTGTCTGACTCACGTGACACTTCCATCTGTCTGACTTTTGACTCTGAGCTGCCAGTCCAGCCTGTCTGCAGCCAGGACAGCAAGACCAGTCTGAGTACAAACTAAATCTCTATTTCTGGAATCGGGCAGAATCAGTTGTCCAGAGTAGTGGAGGCCCCCGTGATCTTCGGATTTTCACACATGGGTGGATGACACATCGGAGGTCTCAAGCAGTCTGGGGATTGAAGGTGTTAAACAGACTGTAAGGGGCTGGGTCTGGAAGCCAGACGGCAGACAGGGCACATCCTACCCGTGAAGCACACTGCCGGGGGCTTGTTGAAACCAACTCTGCCAAGGTCTTGGAAGCAGAAAACATAATCCAGAACCCTTTCTTCTGAGCAGGATCAGTTGAGTTTTGAAGGTTTTTTTTTTTCTTTCTTTTTTTGCCCCTGTCTAGTTTCACTTGGGAGAAATATATCTGGGAGGGGGGAAGAGTAGAAGTGAGGGAATTTTTTTGCCCCCCATTGTTATCAATAGGGATGCAGAGCCCTGTGAATAGTATGATGCTATAGAGTTGAAAATTTACCGCTAGGAATGAGGGGATAATCCTGGGGATGGGATGACTTTTTCAACAAAGCCACTGACTCCTATCCCTTTTGGCATTGCTTTCTCTCTGAAGGTGGGCTTCCCAGGTGGCTTAGTGGTAAAGAACCCACCTGCCAATGCAGGAGACATAAGAGGTTCAATCCCTGGATCGGAAAAATCCCCTGGAGGAGGAGGAAGTGGCAACCCACTCCAGGATTCTTGCGTGGAAAATTCCATAGACAGGGGAGCCTGGCGGGCTCCAGCCCATGGGGTTGCAAAGAGTCAGACATGACTGAGCACACACGCATGCATCCCCCTAAAGGTAATTGAGTTTGGAAAGGAATCTGGGCCAAGTGAACATGAGTGAATGTGCCGGAGGCTGCAGAGGGAGGGCTGGTGTCTCTGCTTCTGGGTCCTCAGGGGCGGGGAGTGTCCAGTGGGGAGAAGAAGACCTTATGCATGCTCCCACTCCATCCTGTAGAAATTTCATCTTCTCTGATGTTTTATATAAAAGCTAGAGTTGTAGTGCCCATCTCTGTCCCTAATAATTGTCTTTGCTCTGGTCTACTTTATCTGGTATTATAGCCACTCCACTTTGCTCTTGATACATGTTTGCCTAGTGTATTTTTCCATACACTTAATATTATCAGTTTATATAATTTACTAAGTGAGTTTCTGGTAAACAGCGTAGAGTTGCATATTCTTTTTTTATCTACTCTTATAATCTCTTTCTTAATTGGGACATTTAGGCTATTTAACATAACTTTTGATATTGGATCTAGCTTCCCATTTTTTGTTTGTTCTGTTTTTCCTCCTTTGATTATATTTTATTGTGTAGTTTTGTTTTTTCTTTTTAATTAGGTGCTCTAAGGTTTGAGAAGTATGTTTTCACAACCAACTTGGAATTAATATTTTCCTACTTCAAGTGTGGTATGGAAGGCTTACCACCATGTAGCTTGCTCCATATAAAATCTGTTTTAGAGGAAACCATCCTAACCCATCAGACAGTGTAGCGAAAGGAGGCAAACCTGGGAGGAATGATGTTTGTTTTTATCTCATTCATTCATTCATTTATCCAGCAGGCAACAGAAGCTTCTCCCTTCTGGGCTGAGTGGTCTAGTATGTAGTTGGACTAGTATTAATAGTAAGAGTATTAATAATGTTGATGAAAAACTAATCAGTCAATCTAAGAAGGAAATGGAAAATGTTACTCCAGCCAAACTGAGGATTAAAACCCTGGAACAGCCTTTCAGAAAGCTTTGAGAACTGTTCTGCCCATTAGAGGTCAAAGCAATTATATAAGTTTTTGAAAGAGGGGAAGGTACATTAAATGACATGTTATTGACAGATTACACAATCCAGATCTACACAAAGTACAAAAAGTAGTGGGTCATGGCCCCTTACAAAATTAAGAAGGAAGGTTATCTCCTAAGGAGTGGTGACCCCAGATGGGATTAAGAGGCAAGGTTATCTCCTAAGAAGGTCTGGTTAATACAGATGCACAATACATGCTGAAGGGGAGGGAGGAGGCCCAAATAGGTAGGGAAAAATTTTTTCTTGTCTTGCCATAAAATATGAATTTTAGTTCATCAGTAGTAATAGCTAGCTTTGAGCACTTATTGTGTGTCATGTACTGTTATAAATAAGTTCTTTACAGTCATTACGTTATATTCCAACAACCATATACTGTCGGTACTATAATTATTTGCATCTTATAAATGAAACTAGGGCATCAAGAGTTTAATTTGCCCAGGGTCACCTAGCCAGTAAATAGCAGATTTTGGACCCATTGGTTTTATCCCATTATCAGAAAGTCTCATGGAGGAAGAACATAGCAGAAGGTATAGAAAGAAAGTGAAGTTGCTCAGTCGTGTCCGACTCTTTGCGGCCCCATGGACTATAGCCTACCAGGCTCCTCCCTCCGTGGGATTCTCCAGGCAAGAGTACTGGAGTGGGCTGCCATTTCCTTCTGCAAGCAGAAGGTATAGGAGCTCCTAATCTGTCTTGAGGATCCCGTGCTCTCCACCGTCTTCAGGCCTTCTGCTGGAGCCCACTAATGGTCCACTTCAGAGGGTCCTTTGTTTCCAGCCTGGTCCACTTCCCCATCCTCCTGTGAATGCTGATAGGAGACCTTCTCTTTGCCAGGATGTATGCCCATAATACCAAAGCTCTGTAAATGGACCTTGAATCTGAGATTAGAACTACAAGGGTCTCCGACTGTGGCCTAAGCAGTGCACTTTTCAGGCATGGAATCCAAGGTGGGAGGTAGTGAAGCAGGCTGCCCCACGGGCACGCCAGTAGAAGGAGACCCTGGGCTGGACGTAGGCCTCCTAACTCCAGCTTTTGGTCTTTGTGCCTCGGTGTGCTTTCTTGGCAGGAGGGTGTGGGAAGCCAAAGAGCAGCAGAGCTGGAAATTCTGATCTGTAACTGACAGGGACAGCCAGCGGTCCCCACGGGGAGCCCTTCCCTGCATGCCAAGCCTCAGAAGACTTTGGCAGCTGGGCTCTGCTATTTAATAACCTTCTGGAGGCTGATCCAGTGGTCTGGCAGTATTGCTTACCAAGGCTGAGGTTTAATCGGAGCCTTAGGTTTTGCATTTCCTGAAGAGGCAGGAATGGACCCCAGGAAGAGCTATTGGAGGGGCAACTCTGTCACACTGACACCTGCTTTTTAACAGCAAAACCTTGCATGTGAGTGACAAGTAGATACCACTTCATGGGCCACACCTAATCGAATGATAATCACTTCCTGGAGCCCTTGATGAATCCAGGGTCAGTGGAAAGAAAGTTCAGTTTATTCTTATGAGTATTTGAGTACCTTCTCAATGGCTGGTGCTGGTTTGGCACTGGGGAGAGATTATATAAGATATACGAGGTCACTCTTCTCATGGAGATTGTTCTATATGGAAGAAATAGACAATAACTAATAAATAGACAAGTGGGACAATTTCAAGTAGTGGTAAGAGTGTTGAAACACAGTGACTACAAAATCAGACTAAAGTAGAGAAGGAATGCAGAGCTGGTAACACCAGAAGATGGTAAGTGGACAAAGTCCTGAATCTGAGGAGGAGCCGGTACAGTCATCCCTCGGTGTGTGCAGGGGACTGGTTCCAGGATCCCTATGGACACCGGAATCTGAGGATGCTCTGGATGACTGTAATGCCTAATACAAAGTAAATGCTATGTAAATAGTTGCCAATGTGGCAAATTCAAGTTTCGCTTTTTGGAAATTTTGGATATCTTTCTTAATATTTTTGATGCATGGATACTGAGGGCTGACTAATGCAAAGATCTGGGCAAAAACATTCTAGGAAGATGGAAGAAAATGTGCAAAGGGTCTTGAGGATGAACACTTTAAAGGCTTGGTAGGCTTTCAGGAGGTAAGCTCAGAGACATCTTTCCTTACTTATGAAATACTTAAAAAAAATTTATCATGAAAAATTTTCAAACATTAAAAAGAGTAGAGGGACTTCCCTGGTGGCTCAGTGGTAAAGAATCTGGCTGCCAGTGCAGGAGACACGGGGTCCCTGATCTCACATGCATCAGAGCAACTAAGCCTGTGCTCTAGAGACCTTGCTCCACAACAAGAGAAGCCACCACAATGAGAAGCCCACTCATCACAACTAGAGAAAGCCCATGCAGCAACAAAGACCCAGCACAGCCACAAGTAAATTAATTTTTAAAAAAGTAGAGATGTATGTCATGAGCAACTGTATATCCGTCACTCAGATGCAACAGTTACTACCATTTTGATGCTTTCTTCATTGTTTCCTCTCTTTGAAATAAGTTAAAGCAAATCCTAGATGTCGTGGTATTTTTATCCCTAAATACATCCGTATGCATCTTTTTTTTTTAACTCGGTAAAGAAATTTTATTCATTCACTTTAACAGAGTAGGAAATTTATTGGAATATAGATATATTACCTACATAGATATATGATATAAATATTATATGAATGTGAAAGTGTTAGTCACTCAATCGTGTTCAACTCTCTGTGACCCCATAGAGTGTAAGTCGCCAGGCTCCTTTGTCCATGGAGTTCTCCAGGCAAGAATTCTGGAGTGGGCAGCCGTTCCCTTCTCCAGGGGACCTTGCCAACCCCGGGATCAAACCCGGGTCTGCTGCAGTGTGCTTCCTTTAAAACAAGAGTTGTTTATGTGCTAATGTAATTTCTCATGGTTGCCACAATGCCATTGTCTTAATAGTAATAAGTCCTTCATATAATCTATAGGACCTAGTCCATATTAACATTTACCTGCTTGCCTTGGAAATGTCTTAGATGAGTTGATTAGTTTGAATCAGATTCCAAAAATGTTCTTCACATTGTAAATTGTTGTTAATTTAGATGTGTTTTCATGATGAGCACAAAGGGAAAGGTATTTGACATCAGACCTGCAGGAGTGGGATGGTTTTTGCATGTCTTACTGTCTCAATACGTACTTTAAATTGTGAGGAGCCCCAGAGGACCTGGAACTACTGTAGATATTGTTGGATTGTCTCCCAGTCCGGCATCAGAAGCCCCTGCTCCATCCTTTGTTCTTGTTAATGGAGCCGTGGCTCTACTCAGGAAAGAGAAGCCATGTGCTTTATGAGTCCGGGCCTTTCCTCCTGACCCAGACGTGAGACCTGACTATCTTGACAGCTGTGGCTCTTGTGCCCTTGATGGTGACTGATTGAAGAATGGGCCTGTGACCCAGCTCAGGCCATTGAGGGAAGTCTGCTAGGTGGGGCTTCTTGGAGGACTTTTCCTCTCGCAAAGGGGTGACCCGAGTTTGAGGTCATCTTTTCAGACTTTTGGGTGTCGTGTGGGGCTGTCTAGAGCTGTGGCAGCAGTCATCTAATGACTGTGCAGGGGAAGTTGGGAGAAGCCATCATCCTGAGGCTTCCCTGGTGGCTCAGATGGTAAAGAATCTGCCTGCGATGTGGGGGACCCAGGTTCAGTCCCAGGGTCGGGAAGATCCGCTAGAGAAGGGATGGCTACCCTCTCCAGTATTCTTGCCTGGAAAATTCCGGGGACAGAGGAGCCTGGCAGGCTAGTCCAGGGGGTCACAAAGAGACACAAATGAGCTACTAACAGTTTCTCTTTCACTATCCTGATGGAAACTGAAGGGTAAAAAAGGGAAAAAACTTGAGTCCTTGATGACACAACTAACCATCTTGAAACCACTCTTCCAGGGATGTCTTTTTATGAGTCAGTAACACCATTTTTTTTGTGCTCAGAAGCATCCTTTTCACAGGCATCTTTCTAGAAAAAGAAATATCATCTCCAAAATGTTTGATTTTCTTTGGATCAGAAAAGGGGGATTGACCTTCACACCCTATCTGTACCCTCCTGCTTAAGCCTGTTTATTTACTATTTATTTTCAAATTGGTTGATTAATGTTTCCCCTTTTTCTTTGAACTCCTGGCACATGGTGCTCTATGATTTGTCCAGGAACATTTATGAAGGTTTGACTTATGTGGGAATGGGAAGTGTGTTCCTTCTCTCCTTGCAAAGACTTAACCCAAAGTGATATATAGTGCAAGGTAAAACTTTATGGAAGATTTTAGCACAGATGGCTGCAAGAAAGAGAAAAAACCGTGTTGGAGATTGGTTAAACTTGCGTGTACCACTTGCCGATAGAGTAAGGTGTCCTCAGGAGACAGCAGGCAACAGTTAGGGCTTGTCCAAAGGAAATTAAGTTAGAATTTGGCAACGCTTTAATGTGGACATATGGTGCTTGTGGAATAAGTACTTGGTGAAAGGAAGGTGAGTGAATGGGAAAGGCATTCAACTCAGTCTACCAAAAATGACCCCTTGGGTTTCTAGGTTGTACTCTGCTTTACAAAGAAAAGATTCTGCTGTAATGAGGCATGTCCATTCAAGTGACCTGTTGTCATAAATCTCTATATCTGTGCGGAGTTGCAATGGCCCATGGCTTTTCCAGTTGGGGAATCATCCAGGGAAAATTCGTTTCTCATCATCTGCTAGAACTGTTTCAGTCACTGGGTACATTTCTATCTAAGACTCTGTCTTCTGACATGGCTTGTCCAGGAAATGCAAAATATTTAAATGTTAGCTCAAGTCTAACATCCTTAAGAAAGAAAATCCGTTCCTTCATCCAATGAAAACACCAGTGCCTTCCAAAGCTAGAACTATTAATAATTCCTGTTTGGGTCACCTATGCACACACGCAGGGAGACTGGATCAGATCCAACTCTGTTGGTAGAGATCTCCAGGAAGAAGCTGGGTATTAAGGATAAAAATAAAATAAGTAATGTGTTAAAGGTTTTCTATGTTCCAGGTAATGGATTAAATGTTTTATGCCTTTTAATTCATTGTAATGTACTTGCTCTCTAAGATCGAGTGTCTCATTTTCCAGATGACAAAACTGAGGCTTGGAGAAGGTAATTAACTTATCACAAGGTGATGAGTGGTGGTGAGGGGATTCATGCCCAGGTCTAGCTAACTCCAGAACCCACCTTGTTAACCACTTCCCAAAGATGGCACATGGCAACTACTTGGTTTGTGTTGGCCATTCCCTTCTTGCCCAAAGCCCATCTTTGGCTTGGAGCTGTCTCAAATTTAGGTTTTCCCTGCCCCACCTCCTAGACACTGACCAGCCCAGGCATCAGCTGGTCGTGATTGGACCTGCTCCTCTATGACAAGGTTGGAAAAAAGCTCTAATGAGCCTTGGCTGAGGACTCTGTGACTTTCTTCACTTGGCTGTGGAATGACCACCTGAAGTTAGTGGGATTGTGAGAAAGACGGCTTGAATCAAGGCTTCCTATCTGCCGGGTCCAGGCAGCAGAGCTTCACTGCACTGCCTTGCCCCCGGCTGTGTGCTCCTGGAGTTTGGGGTGATCTCTACTCCAGTGATGATCCTGCTGCTCTGCAAGGCTGACAAGATGTCCCCAGCTTCAGGAGCCTTTGCTGTCACTCTTGCTAAGGCAGTGCTGGTGTCTGACTCTGGAATGAGAGCCTGGGAAGAGGTGCCTTTGGCAGCTGAGCTGACTCAAGACTAATAACTGGGGTGGTCCTTTGAAAGGCGTGCCAGCTTCTTTCCTTGGCCACAAAATGATACTTGGTATTCCTTCATCAAAGCATCTTGTTTCTCTAAACAGTGGGCTTTATGGATTTCTTGAGAAGACCTGAGAGCATCTTGTTGGATCCTTATTACATTATGGGTCACCTCCCAACTCAGAACACTGAGTTCTGACTCCTCAGCTGGCACTGAATGGAAAACAGTCCCCTGGGCTCTTGGACTCTCTATTTACTTGGTGACTCACAATCCAGTAAAACCACCTTCTTTCAGACTGCCCAGAAATCTAAGTTGGATTTTGATGACTGCTCCGTCCTGTTGTTAGTGGCTGAGACTCAGAGTCATGTCCTGGCCCCACCACCAGCTGACTTGAGTGATCTCTACCAGTCCCTTGACCCCTCAGAGCCCATGTTTCCTTCTTGGGGAAGTGTTGGGGTGTGATTTTTCTAGGTGGTCTCTGGTTACCTTTAAAATCTGCAATTCTTTTTTTTTTTTTAATATTTATTTGACTGTGCTGGGTCTTACTTGTGGCACTCAGGATCTTTGGTCTTCCTTCTGGCATGTGAACTCTTGGTAGTGGTATGTGGGATCTAGTTCCTGACCAGGAACCAAACCTGGGCCTCCTGCATTCGGAGCACAGAATCTTAGCCACTGGACCGTGAGGGAAGTCTCAGTGATTCTTAATCTTGTTGATGAGCTCTTCTCCTTGCTAGTCAGGGCTGCCTGCGTCCGCCCAGTCAGCACCTCCCCATGGAGCCACCTCTGGCCAAGTGCTGTCCTGGGAAGGAAAAATACAATATAGGGGAGAGGCCACATGTCCCAGCCCCCTTGCCCACAGGAAGACTGTAGTCTCTGGGGTAGACAGGGCTGTGAGCAATGTGATAGTGACTCTGATGACCGTCTGAGCCGAGGGCAGCAGAATCAAAGGGTAAAGTTTCCCTGAGCTAGGCTGTGTCAAGCTGAGCTAGAGTAGAAACCAATCTCATGGGTGACACATTTAACCTTCCCAAGACAGGTCATGTTTTATGAAACACCTGGAAATCCACTCTGCATAACTGAGGATTCTCCCCTACACTCCTAAGTGCAGTTACTCCAGCTCTGTTGGTTCTAGAATTGGCTGCTAGTGGCAGAGAAGCAAACAGGCCTTTATGCCTCTCGTGCCCTATTACCTCCTGCATAAGAATTCTGGAATTAATGCTGATCAGGCCTGGGGTGTTCTGCCCAGATCTTTCTATCCCTTGTGCCTTTCTGGGCTTCCCCCAAAGAGGTCATTAGTGTGTCAAGAAACTGTAAACTGTGTCATAAGCTGCTCACCTATCCTTGGGCCCACTGCCCCATATTGGTCCTTGGTATACACATCATAGGGGGTTCCCAGGTGGCTCAGTGGATAAAGAATCTGCCTGCAGTGCTGGAGACACAGGAGACATGGGTTTAATCCCTGGGTTGGGAAGATCCCCTGGAGATGGGCATAGCAACCCACTCCAGTATTCTTGCCTGGAGAATCTCCATGGACAGAGAAGCCTGGCAGGCTACAGTTCATAGGGGTGCAAAGAGTTGGACCTGACGGAGCACGCCGCACATATACCCATCATATGGACAAGTAGGACAGGCCCAATCCAGCTTTATCTTTGGAAACATTTTGTGTGTGGTTTTTATTGTTACAGTTTTGTCATATTTGAGCACACAGTATGTTTGAAGAAACAAAACTGTATCTGTATCTATATATGTATATTCTGAAGCTCACAGTTGATCTGTAAAGTTGGGGTTTAGCAACCCAGCACCAGTGGAAATAGTAGCTTGGCCTTGCTATTTTCACCACTCTGGCCTGGTGTGTCTGTAGTTGATGAAATATTTGTGGCAAACACATGTTTGCCCTTGGTCACTGACTTAAGCCTGTGGGTTTTAGGGGAGCAAATGAGAAGACTGCAGGAGTTAATCCAAAGAGTATCTTTGCTTCCCAAAAAGGATAAAAGGGAGCAGTTTGCAGCTTTTCGAATACTCATGTGACAAGTGCTCCTGTGAGGGGCAGGGTCTGGGGCTGACCGCAGAATACAGCCTCAAGGTCAGTGCCCTGGGTTGGTTTCACACCCTGCCCCAGGGCTCACCCTTTGGAGGCTAGAAGTCATTTCCATCCTGCTGGGCAGGTAAAACAGAATGCTGGCGACATTTTTAGCCCTGTTCTAACAAACCCCGCCACTTGGTCCCAGAGTTGGTTCTGATCACGTCAAGTTGTAGGATGAAGGAAGATTTTTTTTTTTTCCCTTCCCTTTGAACTTGAATTGGACGTGTTTACTTATCAGTGGACATGGGTTGGTTAGAAATTGCTGTGTAAGGTGGCCTGGGACAAATTATCCTACGCCACTGAGAGTCCTTTCTCTGTAAAGGGGCTGACCTGCATGGGGGTTTGGGGGTTCTGTCTGTGTGTCAGGAACACTGAGATTCTGCCACGAAAGATGGTCTAAACCATGCAGGGTAGCTGCTCCTACCTGGAAAAGGGAAATTGAATTTGAGGACACCTGTGCACTTAAGAACTGAACTCTTGGTGAAGAAAAGTCTCTAAGCCAAGGCCAGCTGGGGAGTCAAGCCCTCACTTGGCCATGGGAGGGCTGTGATCTGGGGTTTGGGGGAGGAGGATGGAGCAGGAGGGAGCTGGATGGTGGAAAAAGGGGTGAAAAGGAACCTGGAACTCAGCTCTGGAATCAGCCTAATTGTTTCCATTCCTCCTCCTGAATTTCGGAGCTGTGTTCCCCAGAGCTTTTTGGAGTTTATTTCAGAATTTCCGAGATATGCGTTTTTGAATCCCAGGGAGCCAAACCCCAGACCCCTCAGGGCCCGGGGTCAGGAAGGGCCCGGACACAGGTGATTTCCTATACTCATTTCTCTCCATCAGCAGAAACTGGGCAACCCTGAACTGGGTGTGTTTACTCAGTGAAATCCAGCAACCTCAGGCCCCTGATTTTAATCAGGACACCGCTTGCTTTGTGGTAACTGAGGCTCCTCAGCCCTCGAGGCTCTGGTCCCACTTAGGCCTCCAAATGCCAGGCAGGCTGGTTTCTATGGATAGACTGTCTGCTGCTCACGTGGCCTCCTGCGAACGCAGACTCTCCAGAAGACAGACTCACCCAAGTGCAAGCCTCCTCTTAATGTGGAATTTCCAAGTCTTCTGGCCGGGAATTTTCCAGTCTTCCCTTTTTCAAAGGAGGGTAAGATAATACGTGGCGGCCTTTCTGGAGAAGTCATTTGGAGAGATGGGCTGGAACTTGGCAAAATGAACGTTGGGACCATTAGGGGGTTCATTAGCCTTGTAAACTCCGTGTCGCCCTCAACTTCTCAGCACCAGCCCTAAGAGGCAGGGCCGGCCTCACGGGTATACAACCTGTGGGGTCTCACAGGTCGTGCACACTCAGCTCAGTGACTTGTCGTTGCTGTCTGAATTCTTGTGAAATACTTGATTTTTGAATGAGGGGCACTCCCCCATTTTCATTTTGCCCTGGGCCCCCATAGGCACGTAGTCAGCCTTGTCAAGAGGGTTCAGGCTTCAAGGGTGGGTATCTGGGATGAAGGCTGGACTCTGCCATTCATCAGCCAGGTGTCTTGCACTAAGGCAACTCTGATCTCTTTAGCCTCAATTCCCTCCTTTCAAATGAGAACCAGTGGGCACCTCTGCCCTAGAGCTGCTGGGGGAGAGAAGAGATTATACCCTGTAGCACCAAGGATGGTGTGTGGCATGGTAGGCCCTGGAAAGCACATATCTGGCCTGCCTTTCTGGTTATTCCTTTCTCCATGCAACAAGTACTACTGAATACATATGCTCTGGACTGAACTGTGAGTCCCTCCATTTCCTGTGCATGTGCTGAAGCCCTAATCCTCAAAATGGCTCAATGTGGAGATACGGTCTTGAGAAGGTCTTTAAGGTTAAATGAGGCCGTGAAGGTGGGGCTCTCATCCAATAGGATTGGTGACCTTATAAGAGGAGGCGGGGGTGGGGGGATGAGAGAGAGATGATGACAGATGGATATGAAGAGAGGATGAGATGGAGGATATGAGACCTGCCATGTGAGGTCACAGCAAGAAGGCAGGAAGAAAGCGCTCATCAGAAACCGAAACCCTGCCGGACTTTGATCCTGGGTTTCCCAGCCTGCAGAACTGAGAGGAACTGAATTCTGTTGCCCAAGCCGCCTGGTCTGTGGTGCTCTGTTATAGCAGCCCTGGCTGACTAATACAGCACATGTGTGCCAGGCACTGGGTCAGACTCATTAAAGAAAATCATCAGGACTGAAGGATAAACTCAGACCCCACCTCCGTCTCTGAACAGATTGCGGAAGTCTCTGTTCTGTCTCAATATTTCCAAGAAGAACAGCTTTGAAGTCTGATGGGACCAGCTGGTCCATGGGACCTCAGGGCATGCAGAACGGCTGTTCATCCAGCCTTCCCTAGCCCTCCAGGGTGCCCTTGCTGGGTTTGGGATGCTAGATATCCAAGAATTAAACAAAGCCATATGCATGGGACCATTCCAGGCAGTATTTTCCATCGTCACTCTGTCGCTGGCATCAGTCAGTCCCCTTTGCTTTTGTAGATTTGGGGTCCGCTCTTTCTGAGCATGTTGAGCCATTCATCCTTCCCCTTCTCCCCTTTACCCTCCCTCCCCTGCACTGTGTGGCAACTGGGTCATGCCCTTGTGATCTGCCCCCAGCTTGGAGGAGAACTTCCTGAGGTAGTGCTGGGGGAAGTCCCTCTCCAAGGGCAGCAGGGGTTGAAATTTTTCCATAGTGAATCTATGAATTCTTGCTACCCATCCCAGGGGTAATAAGAGTAGTAACCATTGCTAGCAACACTTGATGAATGTTATAGTAAGCAGAGGCACTATTCTGAGTGAGGGCTTACACATTTTGCCATAGAGAGTGAAGCCTTACTCTTAAGCCTGTTAAAGAGGAAGAAACAGGTAGGCGAGTCCTCACAGTGGCATTGCTCTCACTTACATGGGATGGCTAATATCATCCAGTGTGTGCATTACCAGCTCCCCTGTCTCTTTGGGTGTTTGAGACAACTTCTCCAGATACCCACCTGTCAGATGCTGCTGGTCACAATGACAAGCTTGTTTATGAGGGGAAGGAAGGGCCTTGGCTTAACCAGGAAACACTGGCCCCACTGGGGCAAGAGGTGAGTGAGTCTCACAGTGACCCAGGCTGCCGCTCAGGTTCTGGCTCGCCTTCTGAGCCAGGTGGCCTGCAAGGAGCTACCAGACATTTGAAAGAATGTGGTCAGACCACATCCTCCCCAGGAGACAGCTGGAGTGCCCAGAAGCCAGCCAATAGGGCGGCAGTCTGGGAGCCGGCCCTCGGAGCAGCGCCTGTGAGGAGCGTCTGGCCGTCCCCTCACTCCTTTCTCTGCCAGCTGCTTGCTCTCCAGAAGCTGACCTCACTCCACAGAAGGCTCCAGAACCTCTTGAGCAAGAAATGCACACGGGCTCCTGTATACATTACCCCGCTGATGATGACAAGCTGCTATGAACCCTTTCGGTCCCTGGCCCGTTTCCAAATCAAGGGTATAAATTTGACTTGATTGTGCATCTTTCACTAGGAAAGAGCTTTTTTTTTTTTTTTTTTTTTTTTTTAAAAGAATACGGGTTTTATAATCACTTAAGCTTGTGTTTGTGGCCCCACTCTGCCACTTGCCTGCCCTGTAATGCAACGCAAGTTCCATACTCTCTCAGAGGCTGTTTCCTCCCACAAAATGAAAATAATAAAAGCTACGAGACAGGACTGTCAAGGGGACTGAAGGTTATAATGCACGAAACACACCTGCATAGCTCATGGCCATTGCTAAGTGCTCAGTGTACATGAGTTGCTGCTGCTGCAGAGCACAGTCTGAGATAAAGGACTTTTCTTGGGGAGGCTTATTTTTCTTAAATCAGTTGAGAGAGGAAAGGACAACAATGAGAACTCTGAGGATTGCAAACCACTTGGGAGCAGGGAGCATTTTGGAGTGGTCTTTTTTGGTCTAAATAATAAAGTACTGAACACTGTACTGGAAATAAAAGCTGGAGACTCAGTTCCAATGTAGCAGATATTTGCCCAACCCTGTGCAGGCTGGAGAATCCCATGGACAGAGGAGCCTGGTGGGCTACAGTCCATGGGGTCACAAAGAGTTGGACACGACTGAGCAGCTTAGCACTCATGCACGTGCAGTGTTTGTAGGTCACCATTGTCCCTTGCAGCAACCCCCTGAGGGTAGTTACCACCCCCAGTTAGAGCTGAGCACTCTTGCCCCATTTGCAGATTTGAACCAGAAGCTTCTGACCCTCAAGTCCAGTGTTTCTCGCTTCAGAGATCCTCTGAAAGTGGGTGGACAGTACAGGTTCTCCTGGGATGCCAGTGTTGAACCAAACAGGGGAGTGTTCATGGTCCATCTGAATGTCTTCTGTCCATTTGAAGATGCCCTTCTGGGCAGACCTACCTTTTGAGTCACTTTTTCTGAATGAACTGACAGAAGTCCTGTCTCAGCACAAGGTAGGGGTTGATTGTCCTTCCTTTATGCTTCCTCTCAAATGAGAAATTACCCTGAGACAGAAAGCTAGTAACTAGGGCTGCACTTGCTGAAGTTAAAGCTCCAATACTTTGGCCACCTGATGTGAAGAACAACTGACTCATTGGAAAAGACCCTGATGCTGGGGAAGATTGAAGGCCAAAGGAGAAGAGGGCGGCAGAGGATGGATGGTTAGATAGCATCACTGACTCAATAGGCATGAATTTGAGAAAGCTCCAGGCAATAGTAGAGGACAGGGAAGCCTGGAATGCTGCAGTCCAGGGGTTCACAAAGAGTCAAACACAACAGTCACACCACACCTCTCAACACACCCTAAGTCATGTGTTTAAATAATTGTATCCCATTGGGAAAAAAAACTTAAAAAAAATACTCAGCCCTGGAGAATGATGTCACTATTACCCTTAGAGAGACATTTTCTGTCCTCAGTTACAATGTCAGTGGCAGCTCCAGAATTTCTACTTAGGTGAGGTCTCAGCCTTAACTTGGTTTTAGGGTGTGATTGAGGGATCGGTGTGAAGCTTGTGTGCGTCAGGAGCCTATAGTTTTCTTTTTTAGTAAATCAGTTTGGGTTGGTTTGGAGCTAAGGGGAACCATAAGGACTGAGGCCTTGTCCAAGCCACTCTGAGTCTCACATGATTAAGCTTCACCTTTGGTATTTTTAGACCTCACGGCAGCAGATAAATTTGGAAGCACTTGCAGTGTGCCTCTCTGGGTCTGTAGCCGGGAGATACTGTGCTGCTGTCCACCCTCACTTCACAGGTCTCCACTCTCAGGCACAAGGCAGCCCTTCTGGGGCCTGACAAACCGGGGTGTGCATGAGGCCTGGCTGGGTCCACTGGAATGAAGACCAGGGTCCTGGAGCAAGCTGACAGGCAGAGTTAGGAAGCGATTCTTCTCGCAAGACAGGGGTGGGAGATGGGGGTGGGAGCAGCAGCCAGGGAGAGGAGCAGGTTTGGGCCATGTCCAGAGTGGGGTGTCTGTGACATATTTAAATCAAGCTGTAACTAACAAGTTGAATCTGCAGATCACGCCTGGAAAAGCATCAGCATTTAGATGAGCCACATTTAAAGGTACTTCTGGAGTCCATCCTGGCTCTCAGCCCTTTCTGTGCTTTATCTCATTTCACTGACAAGCATGAGGCACTCATTGTGCTTATCCCCCTTTTAGTAAAAAGAGTGGAGGCACAGTTCCATGGAGGGAGGTACCTCTCACACCACATGGTTAGTTAGTCTCTGGGTCAGGCTCACGCTCTTCGACTGTCAGGGGCAATTCAGATTTTGTGAGATCTAAAGTTTATCCAGTTGAGAAAAAGAATCCAAAATCGCAATGCAAGGGGAGACGTAAAAGTAAATATTTATTTAGAATGAGAAAAATACTGCAGCACACTTTTGGGTGGTTTTTTTTGGCCTGGCCACATGCAGCATGTGGAATCTTAAGTTCTCCAATCAGGGATCAAACCCATGCCCCCTGCAGCGGAAGGGCAGAGTCTCAATTACTGATCCACCAGAAAAGTCCCCCAACACATTTTCAAAAGCTGACATGTGTCACAGAACCAAGAAAAATCATTTTATTAAACTGCATGGCAATTTCAACAATATTTTCCCCCTCCTTTTGGGGAGCTTTGATCGCCTTTGTATATGACAATGAATAGAATATACTATTGCCTAGACAATGAATAGAATTTTTTATTTTCCATGAGAATATATTAACTATACTTGGAAATGACTGCTTACCAACCACTAAACTCAAGTGACTGTCTCCCCAACTCAGCTTCCCTTCAGCCAGCTCCCAGAAATGCATTCCTGATGTCCAGGGACATGTAAGGGAAGGTCAGCTGGAGTGGGGAGACCTGGCAGCCCGAACTGCTGTAGCCGACCTTACGTTCAGTTCAGTTCAGTCGCTCAGTCGTGTCCGACTCTTTGCCTCCCCATGAATCGCAGCACGCCAGGCCTCTCTGTCCATTACCAACTCCTGGAGTTCACTCAGACTCACGTCCATCGAGTCCGTGATGCCGTCCAGCCATCTCATCCTCGGTCGTCCCCTTCTCCTCCTGCCCCCAATCCCTCCCAGCATCAGAGTCTTTTCCAATGAGTCAACTCTTCACATGAGGTGTCCAAAGTACTGGAGTTTCAGCTTTAGCATCATTCCTTCCAGAGAAATCCCAGGGCTGATCTCCTTTAGAATGGACTGGTTGGATCTCCTTGCAGACCTTATGTTACCTAACCTTACACTGGTCACAAGTTACGAAATCACGTGTTCACCTGAACACATTGCTAGACCCCCTCAAGGTTTTGGAGGGGACTGCTACAAGCAGGGCCTGCCCAAAGTTGAAACTGCCTTAGCCTTTCAGTAAATCCACCTCAGCTTGAAATGTCCACCCACAGGGGACATATGATGGGAGAAGGGAGGCCATAGGGGCGCCCATCATCCAGGGCCACTGCACAGTCATGTCTTGTAAGTGCCCGCACTTCATAGTGAAACTGCTTAACTCTTGAGGGCCAAAGGCTTTTTAAAGCATTTCACACTGTTTTGTTTTCTTGAACAGACTGAGCAGAGCAGATGTGTGTTTCTCGATGACTCAGGGTTGTCGTATGAGTATTTTCACAGCCCTGTGCTTGCTGTAAGGGAGTCATTCACTCAGGGACCCCAAGATGTGACCTGGGGTTGACTCCAATACTAAACAGGCCCACATTCAGTCTTGTTTTACATTTTTTATACTAGCTTTCTCATTTTTCAGCCCTTATAAAGCTGTTAGCTACCATTTCTGGCTGCTTTGAACGAGCTGTGGTCTGAGAAACAAAACTAGCCAGCTTCCTTTCAGTTAACAGACTCTTTGAATATCTGCTGTGTGTCAGGTGATAAGCGGCTGGGAAGTGTACGTGTGCTGTGTACTAGTTGTTGTTTAGTTGCTAAGTTGAGTCTGACTCTTTGCGACACCGTGGACTGTAGCCCACCCATCTCCTCTGTGCATGCAATTTCCCAGGCAAGAATACTAAGAAGAGTGGGTTGCCATTTCCTATTCCTGGGGATCTTTGTGATCCAGGGATTGAACCCGCATCTCCTGCATTGGCAGGCAGATTCTTTACCGCTGAGCCTCCAGGAAGCCCACGTGTGCTCATAGTGGTTAGTAATAGCATTCATTGATTACTTGCTCTACACTGCTGCTGCTGCTGCTGCTAAGTCGCTTCAGTCGTGTCCAACTCTGTGCAACCCCATAGACAGCAGCCCACCAGGCTCCCCCGTCCCTGGGATTCTCCAGGCAAGAACACTGGAGTGGGTTGCCATTTCCTTCTCCAATGCATGAAAGTGAAAAGTGAAAGTGAAGTCGCTCAGTCGTGTCTGACTCCTAGCAACCCCATGGACTGCAGCCTATCAGGCTCCCCCGTCCCTGGGATTTTCCAGGCAAGAGTGCTGGAGTGGGGTGCCATTGCCTTCTCCGTGCTCTACACTAGGTGTTCTCATCTCATCACATGTGTCCACTCAGGTAAACCTCATAGCCATCTATGAGGTAGATGCTGTTGTTTTCCCCATCCTGCCAGAGAGGACGCTGAGGCACAGAGAAGTAAAGCGACTTGCCCAGGGTCACAGAGCAAAAGATGCTGGGCTGATATTCAGTCCCCGGCAGGTAGTCTGGCTCCAGAGCCACAGTCTTAACCACAGTGCCCTGTGGCTCAGTGTATAATCTCTTATCTTACAATACCCTTAGAGAAAAGTTTTAGACTGTATTTTAAGAATAAGGAAATGAAAACTCAGAGTAGTGAAGTAACTTTCCTGAAGACGTCAATTCCAAGACACCCGGCTTTTTACTTTCACTGTGTGGTAACTCCTGGAGATTCGTCTACTGTTGGGGCCAGACTCATAACCATTGATAATCTAAGACTCAGACCCAGAGAGCGTGATCTGTGTCCCCAAGGAAATCGCACTCTTAAACATATGTGAAAGGAAAGAGTTGTGGTATGAGTCTGAAGAACTTTCTCAGAGCTGTGAATGGGGGTCATGGCATTTCTAGAGAGTAGGTTCAATAGTTGTAGCACACAGGTTTAGTTGTCCCGTGGTATGTGGAATCTTCCCAGACCAGGGATCAAACCCACGTCTCCTGCACTGGCAGCCAGATTCTTAACCACTGGACCACCAGGGAAGCCTGGTTATGGCATTTCTGTTGGTAACTTAGACTCTTTTCCATCATTTCCTGATCATGGCCAGGTACTGGATGGTGGAGATTGCTGAAGAGCTGGGTTCGAGGTATGTGGGGTGTGGAGGTAATGTGGGTTATGCACGTGAGATCAGGGAAAAGAGAGGGATAAACGTGTGACCTGGGTGAGAGAACAGCATTAGTCATTTCTTGGTCCTGATCTTGTGGGTACTTTAGAGAAATGACCTAGTTGTTCTGAACTTCTTCTGTTGGAGACCCTTTTGAAGCAGAGCGAGCATGGGATGCTGTCACACTGTTCTGGCAGCAGCAGGAGGAAGTCTGGGGGATGATACCTGCTAATTTGGGATGTCATTGTAAGAGTTCTTAGGATACCAGGCTCTGAATAAGTGGATCATTCAGGGCTGCCTACAGGAAAGTCAGTCTCACTCTCAGTGGCCCCGGAGAGTCTTGATTAAAGCTTTGTTCTGCTTTTTCCTTTTTTTTTTAAAGTCCTCTCTCATCTTCTCATGCTATTAACATGTTAGTTGTCATTTATTGCTGTGGCTGGAAAATGAAGCATGCAAGCTGTGAGTTAGTCATGAGGCCCTTCTGAGTACCCCTATGTGTTGAGCTCATCCAAACCCTCATGTAGCAAGATTTTCTAAATATTATAAAGTAATATTTATTTATAAAAAGGAAAAAAACAACAACTAAAGGAAACAGTTCACCTTCCAGTCTTGTTTTCCCTGAAGGAGAAGTACTTTCTAACTGCATGGCAAAAGGCAAGAATACAAGCAAATGATGGAATGCCTTTTAAAAACAATCTCCCAGATGTGTGGTGGGGTCCAGGTGCGTTGAGCTTATCCCCATGTGGGGTCTACAGTGTTGAATAATGAGAAAATTAGTTTAAAATCATGCAAATATTTATCCATCGTATGAAAGTTATTTTACTCACAGCATTATTACACTTAGTGCGCTCTGGTACATTATAGAATTATTTTTCCCTCTAATAGTTTAAGTGAATCCTAGTTGTTTCCTTTTATTTAAATGAGATTTTACTGACTCTCAGAAGTAAATATAATTATATTCCAAGCACCTATATTTACCTTATAACATTAATATATCATTAATTATAATTGTATCACAAGTCAACATAATGTAAAAATAAATATTAGATAACATTCCAGTGTCAACATGCCCTTTCTTGAGAATGGCGGTCTATTTTTTCAGCTGCACTGTGCAGCATGCAGGGACCTTGGTTTCTCAGCCAGGGTTTGAACCCATGCTTTCTGCATGGAAGTGCAGGTGCTTAAACACTGGGCTATCAGAGAAGTCCTGGCAGTCTTATATAGAAGAATATCTCTCATATTAAGTGATACATGCTAAATTATCATATCAGTAGAGGAAGCCCAGTGTCTTCCCCTTTCAAATGGTTCAGCAAAAAAGGAAAAATAAACATGGCAACGTATTAACAACTTGTGAATCTAGGTGAAGGGTATGTGGGTAAAGTAACATTCTAGTCCTTTTGTCCCGTCCTCTAAGGTCTCTGAAGGCAGAAATCATCATGAATGAAATACACTGAGATAGCAGGTCTTTATCATAAGCCTCCTGTTCTCTTACTTCATTCATTTCCGGTGAAGCCTCAAAGCCACCAGTAGAATATTCATTTGTGTGACTTGCAAGATTACTTTCTGCCAGGAAGGCAAAAAAACAAACCAACAAACAAACAAACACAACCAACTGCTCTGTTAACTCAATTTTTCAGTTTGCTGGAAAAGAGGTCCATGTGGTATTACTACTTCAGTGGCGATGCTTTTGTGAGTATCATGTCAAATGTTGCAAGGTGTTCTTTTTTGGAGAGAAGACAGCCAAGTGCGAGACAGATCAGCTTGTCTGATAAGGGCTTCCCCTCTCACATGTTTCAGGAAAACACTGCCATTCACCAATGGCCCCAGCGGTCTCTTGGGTGTGTTGCTGAGTTTAGTGTGGAGACTTTAGACATTTTGATTTTAACTTGCAGATGTAAGGAGCTCTTCCAGATCAAGTGCACCTGTCATTTAAAGTCCACATTTTCTTGAGCCTGAGATGTGTGTTCTGATATGGGCGATCTGCAGTTCCTGCAGATGTCTCAGATGCTCTCCCACGAGTCCTAACCTTACTCAGGGGTGAGGCTCTGATGTCAGTCGACAGAGCAGAAATCATACGTGGCCAACATTTTTCTGCAGAAAATTTTTTCAACTGCTTGGAATGTATACTACATGAGGCACCTGGAAACTGGACCAACAGGGAGCACAGGTTCATGTTCCTGTCCATGTTCACCCTGGGGCCTACGCCCTTTGAAGGGGAGGGCAGTGCGAACACCAGTCTATAGGGCCTCTGTGGCCACGTGGTTGGTTAAGAACCCTCTGCAATTGCATTGCTGGGTTCAAATCCTGGCCCTGCCACCTCCAATCTACATGTCCATGGACAGGTTGCTTGACCTCTATGTTGTTTTTTCATCTGTGAAATGGGAATCATGCCTACCTAATAGGTTATTAGGAAGATTAAATGAATTCACTTATAGGAAGTGCTTGCAACAGTGCTGGCGCCCCATTAGATTCATGTAAGTAGTTACTACTGGTGTTTTTCCTTTCACATGTTTATATTTGCATTCATGTCTGTTAAATGCATTTTAAGTGCAACTCCACTGGAAAGGGTAGAGTGTGCATTGGCGCTGGCAGTTGAAAATGAAAGCATTTGATCTCTTCCTCCTCTGGACAGGAAGCTTCCACACTATGCCATTCACACCTTCCTTGCAGTCGATTCCTATCGCCTTGGATGTAGGGAGGCTGTTTCCAGTCCTCTTATCATGGTGACAGTGCTTGACTGGTTGATAGAAAAGGAAGATGGAGTTAAAAAGGAAACATTTGTAAGCAATCCTTGGTTGCTGGTTGGCTGGCTGCGGTTGGGTGCCACTCCGAGGAAGCACTCAGCACAGGAAGTGACCTTTGCACCCCTTCCTGTGGCTCTCCCTCTTGACCAATGAAGTGAGTTGACCACTGTCATATTCATAAATACCACACAGTCCAGTAAGATTGTGGGGAGGGGGAGAGGCTAAGTGTGTGGTCTATTTGGGAAAGACCTGAGAAAGTGTCCTGGGTCCTCTGCCTGAAATCAGAGGACAAGAATGTTGAGAATGAAACCCATTAGGAATATATCTGCCAGAGACAGGAAATTGAACTGGAGTTGCCTTATCAGATGCCCATCTTAACCCTCCATGAGAAGCACCAACAACCCAAGATGCAGATCTGTAGATCAGGTTCCATTTACAACTGGAGGCTTGATAGCTCCAGACCCCTGGGTAGCTTAGAACCCCCCGGTGAATCTGTAATGCCTCTGGGTAATAAATCAACTTGCCAGGAATGTCCCAGCTCTCCTGATTGGGGCTCTGGGTACCAGGCTTCAGTAGGTCTGGTTTCTGAGGGCTGGAGGCTCCATAGCATTAGCTGGTCACAGGGAGCATCTTGCTTTGCTTGCTGCCCCCAGGTTTTCCCAAACACTGGCACAAGTTGGTGACAGAAATAGCATGCAGACCAAGTTGATTTCAGGCCTTGGTAATCTTTCTGGCTGCAGTTTGAGCCCCTCTCTGGGGCGTGGAGAATCAGCAGGCCTTCTCATGCCAGAGATGTTTATGCAGGAATGCCTGCTGTCAAGTTTCCCCAGTAGAATGTCCATTGACAGGTTTGAATTTATCTAGTCATGGGTTTCTGATAGGAAGGTAAGAGTTTAATTTTAGTAAAGTCAGGGAGAGATTTTTTATTCTTATATTTTTGTTATTGTAGTAAAACGTACATAACATAAAATTTAGCATTTTAAATATAAACATTTTCAGGTGTACAATTTGGTGGCATTAGTGCACTCAATGATGTACAGCTGTGTCCACCATCCTTTAAAAATACATTTTTGATGAATGCCTCATGGCACAGGGAAATGCTCCCCACATGTCCAGCAATGGGAGACAAGAGGGTGGAGACAGGACCCTGTATGCTGTGGTTCAGTTCTAGGAAAATATACATGAATGTCTTATGTATGAAACGAGGCCAAAGTGTTAACAGTGATTATCTCAGGATGGTGGAAACACACAGTTTTTGTTTTCTTCCCTATACTTTCTGCGATTTGCCAAATTTTATGCCCTGAGCATACAAACATGTTGAAATGTTTTCTAATGTTAAGGGTTCCAGAGTGAGGAGAAATGGAAGACTTCTGAATCTTCAGAGGTGGATCCCTCTTTGGGTTGTAGACAGAATGGAGCTAAAACATATGTGTGCCACAAAGTTCACAGGCCTTTTTCCCCCTTCTCTCCCTTTCAGCTTTCAGGCTAGGCCTTCATGCTCTGCTGGTTGATGTGATTATACCAATTTAAGCTTGCTTATGCTAACTTTTTTTCCCCTTTAGACTTTTTTAAACTTGAAGTACAGTTGATATACAGTATTATATGTTACAGGTGTGCAACATGGTGATTTTCACAATTTTTAAAGTTATATTCCATTTATAGTTTTTGCAAAATACTGGCTGTATTTCCTACATTGTAAAGTATATCCTTGTAGCTTATTTTATTCTAGCTTTCTGATGGACAGGAAATGTACACACACCAACTTGGAAAGTTTGTGATTCACGGTCATTTCATGAGAATGGAACACGCAAGAAAGGCAGAGCAAAGGAACGGAAACAGAAGGGTGGAAAGCAGCATTTAGTCCTTATGGGGCTGTGGCAACCTCCTCTTCTCGTTGGTTACCTTTGTTGAACACCCAGAGTTTGAGCTCATCCCCCACCCCCAATTTTCTTTTGAAAGAAAGGATGAAAAAGCTATGAGGAGATGTATGAGCTCTGATTATGCCCAATTACATTTGGCAACTCAAGACCAGAATTAATGGGACCGGATTATTCTTCAACGCGAGATGCCGTGTTGCCCAGCCTAACGATTTTAGCTCTGGCCGAGCGGTAGATTGTCAAACAAATTAATAGCATGCTAATAGGTGCCTTTCAGGCTTCTCGTTTGTATTAATGAGTTCCACTCCATCCGATAACCAGTGATTTATAGCTTTGGAACTTGGAGCCTGGCTATAAAGATTGTCTTTTTGTCACTGTTTCTGGGGTGGGGCAGCCAGCCTAACAAGCTAAATGGTAGGGTTTTGTAATTGAATTCTAAAACGCAGAATGCCTGATGCGAGAACATTTCATTCTGATCATGGCTTGGGAAACTGAAAAGCCTTCAGTGTGTCTCCCACCACCCAAAGCTGAATGCAGTCTGATTCGGGTTTCCGTGACTTGGGAAACAAGAGTGTGACATGATTCTTAATCTAGGGGTACTCATGCTGAGCTAGCATGGCAGTTAGATTCAGTGCTCCTCTAAAGAAAACAAAATTTTTAAGAGCCATACAGGAAATCCCTTCCTTACCTTGGAGGTGCAGGCATCCATCACCGTCAACCCACATCCCTCCCAGCCCGCCCCTCATGAATAAGAGGCAGGGAGCACTAACTGGGTGCCAAGCACTGTGTGTGCTAAGTTGACTTCAGTCGTGTCCGACTCTGTGCAACCCTATGGACTGTAGCCTACCGGGCTCCTCTGTCCATGGCATTCTCCAGGCAAGAATACTGGAGTGGATTGCGATTCCTTTCTCCAGGGGATCTCCCCGACCCAGGGATTGAACCCATGTCTCTTATGTCTCCTGCATTGGCAGCTGGGTTCTTTACTGCTAGCGCCACCTGGGAAGCCCATTGGGCACTGTACCACCTACTTTATTCTTGTCTCATTTAATCTTTCCAGTGACTCTATGAAGTAGGAAGTAATATAATTCCCATTTCACAGAGACAAAGTTGAAACGCGGGGGTTAAGTAGCTGACCCCAGTTCTTTGAGCTGGTGAGTGGTAGAGCCAGGATGCCAACCTTGGCCACACTCTGACACCCTGCCCAGATGGCCCTGCTTCTATCTTCCTTCCGATGGAAGAGCCATGCAGAGTGGGAGCCCCAGATGAGCCTACTCTTGACAGGAGGACCTAAAGTAGCTGCTGTCAGTTTGAGCCTGGGGGAAAAAATGCCAGTTTCAAATGGAAAGGCCCATCTCCTAGGCTCAGGCAGGGTTCATTTGCTGGCCAAAAACTCCCACCAGGAGCAGTGGGCTGGCAGGTCCCTGGTGGACCTGCAGCCTCCCTGGGCTTTGCAGACTCTGCCTTCATTGTTTTCCATGAGGATTACACTGTCACAACTTTCCAAACACATAGTCCTTCTAAACCGGGGAACCCAATAATACCCTCAGAGATCTTGGCTTAAACATCACAGGAACATCTTGCTTGAAAGATTTTTTTAACATCAATTTAGGTTCACTTTCTCTGGTCCACGGCCACTGTCTATAGCCATGTCCTAGAAACAATCTGAAGACAGCTTCTTTTTCATAAGCAATCATCTGGAAATTTAATTGGTGTGCCATTCCTGCCTTCTGGTCCAAACCCTTGCCCAGTCCAGTCTCTTTACCTACTTTGATTCAACGTCTTCAAGTTCTTCCTATTTTACAATCACCAGCCATTCCAGAAAAACATCTGCTAAAAAGATTCATCCACTGTAGTGGGAATTAAGTACAATATTTTAACTTCAGACAATTTTACTTAATGTTTTCTACATTGCACAGAGCAGAGGATTAATGCAAACGTCCCTGAGAAGCTTCTATGAAACGTTAAGCTGCGTCTTCAATCACTCAAACCTTTCAAGGACCAGAATTTGAAAGAGAGTGAAGAAGCACCAAGAATAAAATTAGAACAGGGATCTTTATTAACTTAAACATTTATGCAGGTCCAGTTGTGTGTAGGAAACTCTATAAACTTTTTTGCTTTGGTGTACCCAAGCCGAATGCTGTGCTGTTTAATGGAAAGACCAGAAACTAAAATGGTTTTTTAAAGTAATTGGTTTAAAAGAGAAAAGGAGTGAGATTCCACCCCTGCCCCCCACCAATTTTTTTTTTTCTGTAATCTTCTATATTTTAAAGGTAGAAATTAAGACCTGAGTTTTATGCCAAAGGTACGCCATGAGTGATTGAGTCTGATCGGTAATGTTGTGGTGAAATGTGAGCGTGTGTTTTAGGATGTATTTTGGGGTGGTTGGTAGCCAGGAGTTCTGGGTTCTGGCCATTTCTTGCACACCAAGTGTGATTTTGGGTAAGTCACTTAGCCTCTCTGAGTCTGAGTGAGATGATAAAAATAGGAGAAATTGTCTGTTTACACTCAGCTTGAAAATTCTCTAGTGTGGTTTTGTTTTCGTACTAAGAAATTCTGCTCGACAGCACATGAGAAAAAGTTACCAGAATTTGACCATCTTTCTTTAACTACTTAAAAGACTGGAGAGAGAGAATAAGCACAAGACACAAAAGCCTCAGAGGGGTGGGGACCTTTAAGGAAAAGCGAATATATTCCTAAATTCACGGAGCATTTGCTGTGTGCCAGGTACAAGGGTAACAAGTTGAGATATAAAATGAATGTGTACACAAGTGGCTAAAGCTAAATCTTATTTTCCTTCGCTAAATACTTTTACAAAGTGGTTTTTTGGTTTGCTTTTTTCTTTTCCTTCCTTTGCATAATATGCCATATACACAAAGCTAAATTGTATATATGAATAGTAGCCTAACTTACTAAAAGTCTTCTTCAAACTCATTATGCATGGTGGTAAATTTTTCAAGGTCTTTGAGAAAGTTATCTAGAAATCCAAGGCTTAAAAAAAACAAAGTTCCTTTTCCATCTTGCTGTATGGAAATCTGCATGAATCTGGAATGCATTACTATCCCTACAGCCTTCTGAATTCATGGCTATTTATTTCTTTCGCACCCTGGATACACAGTTTGGATACAGGTCAGGACTCTCCTCTGTTTCTTATTGTCATTTCCAGACCATTTCTCCCTTATTTTCTCCTGAAAAGGAAAAGAACATCCAGTGTCTTTGAAGCATATAGCACTTGCGGTTATATCACCTGCTTTCCCTCCTTCAATTCCGTTCATGTCTTCAGACCCCCCCCCCCCCCAGCCTCACTGCCTCTCTCTTGACAGTAACTCCCACCTCCTTGTGGGCAGCTTTAAAATCCACAAAGGATGCTGGTCTTTTGGTTCCTTCACTCCCTCACTTCCAATGATCTTGCCCTTTTTCTGACTTCAGTCACCTGCTCCCAGGGTCAGACTCAGGGCTTTTTTATGACCAAGAATAACCACAACATATCTGAAATTACCTTAAGCTTCCTTCCTTCTGACCACCACTTCCTGTCTTTCTAGCCTCATTCTCTTGGTCCTAACGCTCAAGTGATTCCTCCATTCCAGGAGGACTTCCGACCCATATTGACTGCACTATGAACACCCTTCACCCTTTCTCTCTCCCTACTCACCTTAGATTTCATCATCATAATTACTGCCTTTCCTTTCACTCTATCTTACACTCTCTGGAAAATTCGAACCCTGGTTGAACCAAAATCTGCCTTCTCCATGCCATCACCCAAGCAGCTGAACGTGGCACAGAAGAACATGTACACAACCATGATGATTAGATTCACGTTAAATTTACGGCCACATACTTCAGCTGAGCCTTCTGCTTTGCTTGGCACACCTACTACATTCCATAGTCAGTTCACTCTTATTTTCCCACACCTCCTCTTCTCTCTGAAACTTTAAACACCTACTCTCTCTTTCATGTTCAACTGTTGACTTTGTTTTATACGTCACTGAGAAAATAGAAGTCATCAGGAGGAAATCTCCGTATTTTTCCTTTGCCAAATTGAAGATCCCCCTGTGTCTGAACCTCTGAACCCCCACACTCTGCCCGGCCTCCGGTGGTTGACCTCTGTCTCCTCCTAACTAGTGCCAACCCTCCACTTGTACATCAGCACCCCACCCCCTGTAGCCTATGGGAGAGCTTTGCTTCTGTGGTTCTTCCACCTCTGCTGGGTCATTCTCATCAGCAGACAAATACCCCATCTTAGATAAGTACCACCTTTAATTTTTTTTCTCTGACCCCTTGCTCACTGTTCCCTCCCATTTCTGTTTTCCAGCGTATAAGGAATCCTCTAGGAAGTGTTGTCTGTAGTTACTGTTGTCAGTTTCTCAGTTCTCATTCTTTGTAGGACCCATAGCAAGCAAGATCGGAGAAGGCAATGGCACCCCACTCCAGTACTCTTGCCTGGAAAATCCCATGGACGGGGGAGCCTGGTAGGCTGCAGTCCATAGGGTCGCGAACAGTCGGACACGACTGAGCAACTTCACTTTCACTTTTCACTTTCATGCATTAGAGAAGGAAATGGCAACCCACTCCAGTGTTCTTGCCTGGAGAATCCCAGGGACGGGGGAGCCTGGTGGGCTGCCATCTATGGGGTCACACAAAGTCGGACACAACTGAAGTGACTTAGCAGCAGCAGCAGCAGCAGCAAGCAAGATTCCAGCAGCAGCACCCCATTGGAGTTGCCTTGTTAAGGTATCAGCAACTTCTGCCTTGTCAGACTCTGATCCCTTCTTAGTCCTCATCTTACTGGCTCTCTCAGAAGCATCATTTTTTTTTCCTTTTAACTTTTATTTTGACAAAATTTCACATATAGAGAAAATGGCATGAACAGAATAAAAAAATCCCGTTACATCCTTCATCCAGATCTCCGGCTGTTAATTAATATTTTACCACGTTTCCTGTATCCTTACCTCTGTCCATCTCTCACTGTGCACGTGTGTGCACGCACACGCGCAGATTTCTTCCCCCACCTTTCGAGGGTGTCTCGGCAACATTTGATACAGCTGGTTACTCGTTCCTTCTTGAAACAGTTCCTTCCCATATGGCCTCTGGGGCCCCACGCTTTTGCCTCACAGTCTCTTTCGTGAGTGAGTTCTTCCTCCTCCTCCTCCTCCTGAGGGAGCTCTCTGGCACTCAGCCCTGAGACCTGATCCCTGGGGTAATCTCATTTGGTTCTGAGATCTCATTTTATACCTGCAGCCTGGACTGCTTCCCTCACCCCGGACTCTCCTTCTTCCTCCATCAAATGTTCCACGCCCAAAACTGAGGTCCTGATTTTACCTTCCCAGACCCTGCTTCCAGCCCAGGGCCTCCCTGTATCAATGGCACATTCTGGTCTCGCTGCCAAAACCCCAGCAGTTATGCCCCATTCTTCTTTCTCATCACACAGCCAGCCCATCAGCCAGCCTCTTGGCTCTGCCTTCAAAGAATCGTCTGTTCCTCTGGTCTCTCTCAGCTATACCACGTCTTCCTCCTCCACTGCATCCTCCTAACCTGTCTCCCTGCCCCCACTCTTGCTCCCTGGAAGCCAGCCCAGACCATGGCCCTTCACTGGCCACAGGCCTCTCCTCACACTTTGAATAAAATCCAAAGTCCTTTGGTGCCCTCTGTGCCCTCTGTGATCTGGCCCTTGCCTTCCTGGGTGACCCCTTTGTTACCACCCCTCAGGGCTGTGTACGTGCTGTTACCCTCACTCACATGGCCCCATGCCAGGCTCCCCTTCTTGGTGGCAGGTCTTGACTTCCCTGCCGCCTGCTCCAGGAAGCCTTCCTTGACCTCCCCTTGAGAGAGCTCCATGCTCTCATCCCTTCCATTCTTTCTCCGCTTAATTTCAGCAGCTGCTCACTGCCATATGTATTTGCTTATTGTCTATTAGACCCTCGAGGCAGAACGTTGCTCTGTTTACTAGCAAATGCCCTGGCACATAGAAATATTCTGTGTTCCAGGGGAGTGAAGGCAAAATGACTGACTGGTCTCTGAGAAGAGTCACGACCAGCAACCCTGGCCTGGTTGCCGTCTTCACAGACCATGACTAAAAAAATCCTCAAGGAAACTGGCTGGTTTCAGTCGAGGCCAGCGTTTTACCAGTGCAGAGTCGGAAAGATCATCTTTGTGCCACAAGACATGTAGATTCTTGCAGCTGTTTTAAAAAGTTTCCAAGTAAGTCTTCACTAAATCGTTCCCAGTCCTCTCTTAGAACGCTGAGGCTTTCCCTGCCTTCATTACTGGGGAGGGAGTGGGGTTATTGGATGAACAGAAGGGATCCAGTGGACTCATACAGATTGAAGTATCTATTTGCTTTAAGGCCTACTTAGATGTGCCTCCCACCTTCCCCAGTTCATTAGATTTAGAAAATACATGGACTGGGGTTGGGACTCAGCAAATTAGTATTTATGGCCTAAGTGTTAGATGTATAAATCAGTCAAGCTCAGATTCCTACTGCATTCATTTCAATGTACATTTTTGTTATTTGTGTAAGCCACTCAAAACCTTGGAAAAAACCCAACTCTAGTTACTAGTAGGGATGGTGCTGTGCAGACCATTTTGCCCAACTAAAAGCCCATTTGCATTAAATAATAATATTAAAAACAATTTTCGAAAGCAGATATAATCAAGATCAGCTAATGAAACAGTCTTCAGTCCCGTGTCCCCCCCACAGAGAGCATGGAGCCATCTCTGTCTCAGCCTGTGATCTGACCAAGCAGATCCACCAGTTTTGCAGCCTGTGTGTTCAGCCAACAAAGGAGTCTCCAGCTCTGGCTCCCTCCAGGCTGACAGTGTGCTTACAGACCCCTCACCCGCCGGGCGAAAGGCTGGCTGGGAAGCAGAAACTGGTCCACTCGGGATGAAGACATCAAAGCGGATTCTGATCCAATTAGAAAAAGATACTATTGTCCTCTGAATTCCCAAAGTTAGCAGGCTGTTATGAACACTTAGCCCGTTTCCTTGGGGATTGCTGTGGCATTGACTTAGATCCGAAGCTCATTGATATGCACACATCTCAACAGACCCCAGTCTCTGCTATGTGCAGGGAGCCTGGGAAGCCCGGCACCACCGCTTCCTTTCCACTCGCCAGATCAAGGTTTTCAGAGTTTGTACAGTGGCTGTAAAATGCTGTTTTTTCCTCAGTTGGTCTTAGGCGAGTGTTAGTCTCTTGCGTCTTGGAAAGGAGAATATGAACACTTTATTAGAGAAAAAAATTTGTAACTTTCCATTTATAGCACTTCAGAGGAGGAGCATGGGAAACAGTTTAAGCTGGTAATTTTAGCCATTAGTCCTGACTGTGGAATTCCCGGAGACACTTATCCATCTGTGTTCAAGTCACAATTATTCTGCCCTCTCTGGCACACACTTTTCTTTTGTTCTACTTTTATTTCCCCCTCTGAAGCTTTTCTGAAGGCCGCCTGTCCTTGACGATGTATAGATGATGTTCATATCTGCCATGTGTGACTAATGAACTGCTTAAAATGTCTTTCTTTGTAATAGGTGGCCACCTATTACGGGGAAGAACTACACTCATAAAGTTTAGAAAGTGTTTTCCTGGGGTAACTTGGGTTCGTATAGATTGCTGAGGTCAGGGAGGAATTGGATATATTCTTGACAAGAGAAAGTTGAGCCTTCTCTGTTCCCAGTCCACTGTGTAACCCCTAACTCCAGCTGCCGTCTTGGAAATGCAGATTATGGACCTTAAATGGGAGTGAGCAAGGGAGGGTAGCTATTATATTTCCACCCAAATTCAATCTCCCTCTGCAAAGACACATGCCTTGTCCAGTGGTTTCTATACTTTGATCCTCTAATGATTTCACAATCATTTTGTTTATATCTAAATACCACATAACTACATTCTTCTACTCAATATTTCTCTTGAAATCAATTTTTTAAAATCCAGCTTTGTTCTGAGTAATACTATCCATAACACTGAGTTTCTGATGGGCTTATTGTTTTTCCTAACACATTAAAATTTTTTGTTTCATGTTAATCCAAGTACCACTATATTTCTCAGCACTGCAATTGAAGAAGTATTTCTTTAGTATAAGAGCTGTTTTTCTGAAATAATGATTTAGATATTACTTCGGGGAAATCAGAAAGTCTATGTTTAGACTATACATAGATGATAATCTCCATTCTGATTTCAGAAACGCAGAAACTCAAGACAAGGAGTCATGTGCATAAACACAATATGGTTCTATACAAAAGTCAGGAATTTGCAGAGCCCTCTCTGAATATAAAAAACAGAGTTTTTAGAAGCATGGTTCGAGAGAGAAGCATTTATATGAGTGTTTTTGGATCTCTCTTGTTCACACTCTGTTTCACATAAGCATAACTTCAATGGCCAGCACCCTGGCCCAGATATCTCAGGTGGAGCCTAGAGTAGTACATCACCCAGGTAATCCTTATTACTGAATAATCCCATATCCTTTCCTTAGAACCCTGTTAACCTTTCTTTCTTTCTGACATCCTTTCTTTTTTTTTTTTTGAAAAGCGTTATCTTTACTTATTTTTGTCTGATAATATCCAATCATTGTTAAAAGGAAATAAAAAAAAATTTAAACCAACCCTGAGGGTACAAATGGATTCAATGATCCTACCTCCAGGGACTCCCAGACATGAGCAGTATTCATTCTTCCTATCATCTATCATTGCTTTTAATGTTTTTTGAACTGTGGTAAAAACCTAGCATTTACCTTCTTAACCAGTTTTTTAAGTGTTTAATTCAGTAGTGTTAAATATATTCTAGCTGTTGTAAAACATATCCCCCAAATTTTTCATCTTGCATATCTGAAACCCTGTACGTGTTCAACAAGTCCCCTTGGCCCTCCTGCCTCCAGCCCCTGATCCTCTACTTTCTGTTTCTATGAATTTTACTACTTTAGATGCCTCATGTAAGTGGAATCACACAGTATTTGTAACTAGATTGTGTCTCTTGGCATGATATCCTCAAGGTTCATCCATGCTGTAGCATGTGACAGAATCCTTCCTTTTAAAGGCTGAATAACATTCCATTGTATGTATGGAGCATAGCTTGTTTATCCAACTGACTGGGTTGCATCAGTCTCTTGGCTATTGAGAATAATGCTGCTGAGAACAAGGAAGTGCACATAGTCTCTTCCAGACCCTGCTTTCAGTTCTTTTGGATGCTTGCTCAGAAGTTGGATCACTGGGTCACATGGTTCTGTTTTTAATATTTTGAGGCACCTCCATGCTGTTTTCCACAGTGGTTGTACCATTATACATTCGCACCACAGTGCGCAAGAGCTGCAGTTTCCCCACATCCTCTCCAACACTTGTTATTTTCTGATTTTTGAATCATAGCTGTTTTGATGAGTGTGAGGTGGTATGTCGTGTACCCTTCCTGTCTTTATGTGTCTGTGTAGATGCACCTTTGAAACATAAATGTAATCATAATTATATGTGCTTTGTCTATAGAAAATGGCCTCTCTCTCCTGCTATATTTTTGTAAAAACCTATTAACTTACGTAAATATTTGAACTCTTTAGTGTCAAAGGAATAAAACGAGCTAAAGCAGAAGGCTAGGTTGGATTTTGTTTTGGTTTGTGACCAGGTATTTTTTTAACCACAGTTATAATGGATCCATTTGGAATCACCTTTTAATTCCATTTTCATGTATGAAATTTTTTATAATAAAAAAGTTTAACACCCCAGTGTTTTTATTAATTCACATTTTTTCTGATTTTCAGTTCAGTTCAGTCGCTGAGTCATGTCCGACTCTTTGCGACCCCATGAATCGCAACACACCAGGCCTTCTTGTCCATCACCAACTCCTGGAGTTCACTCAGACTCACGTCCATCGAGTGGGTGTTGCCATCCAGCCATCTCATCCTCTGTCGTCCCCTTCTCCTCCTGCCCCCAATCCCTCCCAGCATCAGAGTCTTTTCCAGTGAGTCAACTCTTCAAGTGAGGTGGCCAAAGGAGAACAAAAATTGGAGTGAGCTAGTATCTGTTTGAGGACTTTTATTGGTTTACTTACTTGGGGCTTCCCAGATGACTCAGTGGTAAAGAATCCACCTGCCAATGCAGGAGACACAAGAGACATGGGTTTGATCCCTGGGTCAGGAAGATCCCCTGGAGGAGGAAATGGCAAACCACTCCAGTATTCTTACCCAGACAATCCCATGGAGAGAAGAGACTGTAGGGCTGTAGTCCATGGCGTCACACAGAGTTGGACACGACTGAAGTAGCTAAACAGCAACAATTGGTTTACTTAGAGAAGTGTTAGCTTGCAAGCTAACATGGAAATTGGTGTTCTGAGAAAGTCCAAGGTAGGAGCTTTGGGATATGTAGAATTTAAGACACTAAGGGGAGCATTTGGGGGCCTGTATCAGATTTCCATGGTAGGGTCAATACAGCTGAATTGCTGTGATTTAGCAGTTCCATTCAAATGTCTTCAGGAGCTAGGACATTCATCTCTGTTGATTTGTTTTAATGAGGATGTTGGAGGTGAGGCAGTTGGGAATAGTGGGGACTCCAGTCAGCTGCAGGTCCTGCCTGAAGACTGTTCAAACTTCAGGCTTAATGAAAGCAAAGCTGTGTGGGCCAAACAATACACATCTGGGATAAATTGGGCTCGTGGGTGCAATCTGACATCTGCTGTGGCTTGTGGTTCTTTATGGGGTATTTTTTGCCTTGGGGGTTGGTTCAGCATCTCTCCGGTTTTAGTTACCTGCCCCCAGGCCTCCCTTGTTCAGGCCCTAGGCTGTACTCCTGGCTCATGGCCCGGGCCCCACACTGCCCCCTGTCAGAGGGACTGTCTCATCAGTTGACTTTAGTAAACCTTCTGGATGGGAAGGAAGAGTTGAGGCCAGGGGTAGCTGCAAGTTATGACTGAGCAGAGTTGGTTTATGGGAGTCTCCAGAAGCCATGAGTGTTGTGGCGGTTCTAGAGTCAGGTTTGGGTAGGTTCCAGCTTAGTCACTTACCCGTTTCTGGAGTTTGTGTACCAGTTCTACCAGTTCATGTTTCTAGGAGGCAATTGCTTTGCCTATCTAAGCCTCATGTTCTACCTCTGAGAATGGTAGAATGATAGAAGGTTTTCATGAGATTGAATACGACAGTATAGGAAAAGTGCACAGCACATGGTCATATCATGCTACGTTAGCCTTAACCATGACTTTTGGGATACAGAGGCCTCATGGATGTACCATGGTGAACCCTAAAATTAATTGCAAATGTTGTGTTGTTGAACACTTTAGTTCTCCTGGGGAGACGACCCCTTACCTTCCATCAGATTCTAAACTTCAGCCATGGTAGAATAGGGACCCTGATGCTCAGGGATGCTGAGGAAAAGTCACAGGACTTGGATGTTGGAGAACTGGCTCACAGGTCCTCCTGCCTAGAAGCACAAAGTCGAGTTTGATTCGCTCTTTCCATCGCTGTCAGGCAGGGCTTGACAGATTTATGCCACTGACCCACTTTCTCCAAGGGCAGAGCCAGTTTTCCAGGCAGTGCCGATGCCGAAACTGGAAAAGCAGATTCTCAGTCAGCCAATGTGACCTCAGTAAAAATGGCCGTGGGGCTGGGTTTCCATTTGAAGGCAGGGGTTAGGGATGAGGGAATGGGACGAATAACCCCATAGAGACTATGACGGTCACTGCTGATGTTGGGACCAGATGCAGGAGTTTCCAGCTGAGGAAGGCTGTGCCACATGTCAGGCCAAGAAGGTGGAACTTCTCGCAGTACACTCGGCCTCGACACCTCTCTCCACCTTCCTCGTGCAGCTGGGGACAAGTTTCTGCAGCAACAAGGAAACCTGGCTTTCTAGGGTAGGGTCTTGGCAATGTGGCTGGGGCCATCCTTCACTGGCATGCCTGGAGGACCTGTGAGTCCCTAACCACCCCATCCTGCCCCCCCACCATCCCCCAGCTGGAAACACCACTTAAAAGACTCATGAGATAATGGGATATTGATACTTTTTGTGCTCTGTCCTTCTGTCTTATTCTTTCAGATCCACTTCAGAGTACTCATGAAACTTGGGAGGGGTGCCTGGCTTCTAGGGGACCAGTTATTGGAAATCTTGGATGATTCTTGCACTTAGGATTACCTCCAAGAGGGTCCTCCTCTCTGGTTTGTTTGCTTTGTTTATGCAATGGGAGTTTTTAGATGACTGAATAGAAATTGGTGGAGAAAGGATGGACAGTAAGGCAGACAGATGTCCAGACAGGTGATAAATAAGAATAGCAAAATGTTAGTGATAGCCTCTAAATGGTGGCTATACAGGTGTTCACTATGAAACACTTTCAATGTTGCAGTCTGTTTGAAGATTTTAATAATTAAGTGTCATAGGAAATGAGATGAAGTATCTGAGTGTGAAACCTTTGGAAAATGGCATACGAGAATTCATGGATTCCCCCGAAATGGTTTTCTATTTTTTTTCAAGCTCTTCATGGCCTGTTCACTCCATCTGGGGCATTGAGGGGCTTGTTCTTGGTGATGTGGATTCAATAGTGAGTAAGGTGTTCCTCTGACTGTGGAACACACACCCTTTCATTCTTTCATGGGGAGGTCAGACAAGCGAGAGTAAAAAGTTCTATAAAAAGAAAAGATTTTTAAAACAGCCGTGGAAACACAGAGTGAGGAGCGAGCAGACTGCTGTATACTGAGGGCTCAGGAAGGCCTCTCGCCTCTGAGGAAGCATCTGAGCTGAGACCCCAGTGAGCCGAAGGCCCTTGCTGTGCAAAGATGAAGGAAGAAGCAGTTCTGGGAGAGGCTGCCACAGGCATGGCAGTGGACAGACACTGGGTGGATGGAAGGAAAGGAAAGAGAGTCAGCGCATGAGATATGCAGTGGCTGAGAGGCAGGTCGGGTCGGGCGGGACGTAGCCAAAGGCTTACAAGATAGGCCTAGACTGTTCCTCTGATTGCAATAAGCAGTCAAGATGAGGGAGGCATCCTGTGGGGATGTCTGCATCTACATTACATATGATGAAAGGGGATCCCCAAAAGTCAGGTCATGCAGGCAGAGGCCCTGGCGTGGGCAGAGAGGCTGTGCCTGTTGTATAACAGCTATCTTCAGAAACTGGAAGAGTTTTGAAGAAGTGGATCTATTTGTTGACTAGGATCAGTTGATCATTCATAATTGCAGAATGTTCCCACCCCCACCCCAGGAATTCATTTCTGTTGGTGCATATATAATATATATATCTGTAATTATAATACAGTAAAATCAGCTTGGGGCTTCCTTGGTGGCTCAGTGGTAAACAATCCGCCTGCCAGTGCAGGAGATGCAGGAGACATGGGTTCAGTCCTTGGGTCAGGAAGATCCCATGGGGAATGAGATGGCAACCCTCTCCTCTATTCTTGACTGGGAAAGCCCATGGACAGAGGAGCCTGGCAGGCTGCGGTCAATGGGGTCACAAAAGAGTCGGATACGACTTAACGTCTGAGCAGGCAACATCAGCTCTGGGGAATGTTTATACAGTTCTGTTGTACACGTTTGAGTAACTACTGTCACGGTCAAGATATAGAGCAGTTCCATCACCCCAAAAAGCTCCCCCCGTCTATACTTAATAGTCACATCATCCCCTCCCCCACCCCCTGACAACCGCTGATCTGTTCTCCATCAGTATAGTTCTGTCTTTGAGAAGATCATACGCATGGAATCTTGCCGTATATAACTTTTTGAGACTGGCTTCTTTCATGTAGCATAATGCCCATGAATATGTTTTTAAGCTTCGAAGAGGACATGTTGAGAATAGTAATCAAATGGCTTTTGTTTTCCTGGGAGTGAGGGAAGGGGGAGGAAGCAGCATGAAAATGGCAATGGATGGTGAAAACCGAGGACAGAGTGGGGGACAGAGAGGCGGGCTCGGGGAAAGGATGGTTGAGGAATTAACTGGGTATGTAAAAGGGAGATCGTATCAAGCTATCTTCTATAAACATGCAACGTAAATCTCCTTTGATTTTCCCCAAGAGACCTTCAGTACTGGAGGTTGGGTGATGGAGTTGAATTTATCTGGGGCTTTTTGGCTGACTCCTGCCAGGTACACATGGATCAAGGACAGACGCTGCCCACTGGGTTCCAAGCTGCAGGGGGACAACTTTTGGCTTAAACAGGAAACAGTGGAATAAAAGGATAGGGGAGAGGGTGTCTCACTGTGTCCTGGGTCCACGTTCCTGAAGGCAGTGAGAGGCTGGCTGGCCGGATGCTGCAGTCTCAGGCTGGAAGAGGGGCTGGTGCGCCCCGCCCAGTTCTTGACAAAGCATCCCCGAGTAAATGGAGCAGTTTGTGCACACGTGTGATGGGGTGAATGTAACAGGACCCAAGGGCAGGGGCTGAGCCCCTGCCTTCTCAAACATCAACCCTTCCCTGGCTTCTCTGAGATCACCTGTATAGAAAGACTTTGTAAACTACCAACCTATTGCGGCCTTTCATTGTTACTGTCCATTTCTGCACCTTTATGGATAAGAGGCATGCCAGATAATTACAGGGGGGAGGTGGAAATAAAAGGCCAACCTGTTTTTCCATTAGCAAGGATGCATTGCCATGTTCCTCTGGTTACCGCCGGCGCAAAGCGCACACTGGGTCGTGCTGCATAATGGCGAGTCCCCAGAGGCCCCCGATAGTGATCGATAGCGCCCGCCCAGCCCCAGGGCTCACATAATGAGCTGCGCAGCCCCACCAGAGTCACCGGCCAGCCTCAGGGAAACCTCCCCGCCCCCCGCGTCCACTTCTACAGCAAACGTCCCCTCCCCACCCGCCACCCCGGTCGCGGTTCCCTTTGATTGGCAGAAGCTCTGTTATTTCCGCCTGGGCTGCCTGACAGACTCTCCGCCTGGTCTAATTATGCTAGGCCTGTTCTTGGGCCTCGGCGACCCCAGGAAGGCTTTATCAGATTGTCCAACTGACCGTGACCAGATCTCCAGCACCTGCCTTCCTTGCTGATTGAGGAGGGAAGGTGTTTATACACAGCCGAGCCGGGGCTGATTGACTGGCCAGGGTCCTGGGCTGGGAACCGCCTGTCTGAGTGTCAGTGATGAAAAATGGAGTCAGCCACACCACCCAGCCTCATTAATGCCCCTCGGGGTCCCGACAGTATCAAGTGGGATGTGTGCAAGCAGAGTGCCTGCTGCCGTTGCTCACGGCCCTCGGGGACAGGTGTCCAGCTGCAGCAGTGCTCCTCGGGTCCACCCCTTCACGTTCTCATTGTCCTCTGCTTTCTCCACCTTCCCGGTTCCCGTTACCCATTCTCCGCTTCCTGCTCATCCTTCTCCAGTCCATCCTACCTGTGACCTCTCTCCTGCCACAGGAGGAGAAGTTGGTCTTCCACGCTCCTACCTTCCTTCCAGTGTCAGCTCTCAGAGCAGCCAGTCAGAATTCCTATTTGGGGGTGATTCACTGGGGTCATGAGCCTTCTGTTTCTGAAGGGAATCTTTGGGGTTGCCAATCTTTTTCAGGCACCCAACACTGTTTCTGGTTAATCACAGAGTTCCTGGAAGGCAGCCCAGACACTGGGGCTGTTCTCTCTGGTAACTGTGGTAAATGACCCGTATTGACAGGAACATTGAATCACCAAGGTCCTTTAGGGTTCTGTTTGCTAATTGATTGCTAGCAGCCTGAGAAGGTAAGAGTTTTCCAAAAGCCAGGCCATTTCTCCCCTCTTGAGTGATGGGGTTTGGCCCATTGTTGCTTGACCTCAGCTTCCCTGGGCTGAGCCAAGTTCTCCTATGTGAGAGGTACAGCGAGGGCTTTACTACTCCAAGCGTGATCTCTGGACCAGTTGCAGCCTCACCTGGGAGCTTGTTAGAAATGCAGAATCTCAGGCGCCACCCCAGACCTCCTGAATCAGAGTCTGGGTTGTGACAAGACCCATAGGATTGTGTGTACAGTGCAGTTTGAGAAACTCTGTACCAGGGCATGAATCTGATAGGGAGGCCCTTCTGTGGATTTGCCAAGCAGTAAGAGAACTCAGCAACATCCATCAAGCCAGCTGGTGAAACAGTCTCCCTTCCTTCTGGCCTGGTGAAGGACCTTGTCAGGAAACAAGAAAACCAGTTTAAAGCATGTTTGCCAAGACTAAGAAACTAAATGTGGGTCTTGGGCCCCTGAGACTAAGTTTCTTGGCAGCAGCCTTGCCTTACTCACAAGGAAATATTTTGGTATTGAAAGACTGAAAAATAGTGTCCTCTCAAGCCACCTTGGATGATACCCTCTAGGTTGGGTGGTATTTAGTGACAGTTTTTCTGTCTTGATCTGCCCTAAATTACTACTACTTATCTTTGGTCAAATTTGAAACTTTGAAGTTTGGACTTACGAGTTTTTTTTTTTTTTTCCCCTCAGTGTATATTTTTACATTTGCTAAGTGAACACATATTGCTTGCTTCTTGAATCAAAACAAAATTTTTATAATTTTATTGTACAGCCAATATGTTTAATGTAGACATAATTTTTAAATATGCATCATCAAAAAAGATAAAACCGTCTGTATTCTTATTGTTTGGAGATTATATCTTCAAGATGTTGATTCACGTATTGAGAGCTTTGTTTCACATACAGAGATTTCTTTTATTTTCCACACAATTGGGCTTCCCTGGTGGTTCAGACAGAGAATCCACCTGCAATGCGGGAGACCCAGATTCCATCCCTGGATTGAGAAGATCCCCTGGAGAAGGGAATGGCAACCCACTCCTGTATTCTTGCCTGGAGAATCCCATGGACAGAGGAGCCTGGTGGGATACAGTCCATGGGGTCACAAAGAGTTGGATGTGACTGAGCAACTAACACTCACTTTTTCACACAGTTTTATAACCTGCTTTCAATTCAATAATTAGTGATATCTTTCCAAGTCAGTAAATAGAGCTCTTCTACATATTCATTTAAAATACCTTACAAATTATTTCTTATGGAGTGTTCTCTATAATGAATTTATGTAATTCATCACCTATTTCTGGGCATTTTCGTTTATAGTGTTTTCTGTTATATCAGCATTGCCATCTGTAGCCATTTATTTGCACATGATGTTAATGACTTATATAGAATAACTTTTAAAATAAATATTAAAAGAAAGACAGTGCTCCAAGAATGAGAGGGTGGACTGTGAGTCTTGACTCCGTCCTGGGATGTAGCTTTGTGTCTTAATGGTGGCGTCGGGTGATAAGCCATCAATATGCCAAAACAGTGTGGTGCAGCTCCACTGTGGAATCATCTAGCTTTTCTTTTTTTGTTTCTTGGGTGGGGTTTTTTTTTTTTTTTTTTTTTGGCCATGTACCTTGTAGCACACGGGATCTTTTTTCCCCTAGCAGGGATCAAACCCGGGCCCTTGGCAGTGAGTGCATGGAGTCCTAACTACTGGACCACAGGGGATTCTTTGGGTCTTCTGAAGAAAACAAATTATTTGGGTTCTGCAGTGCAGTGGCCCACCTACCAGGCAGCCACAGAAGGCTGTGCTAGAATTCTGAAGTCTGGTTGACAAGGCATTGGTGGTAGTCTCAACAGAAAGGCCCAGGGGAGGTATGGAGGCTCCTGTGAGTGAGTGGGAAGCATGACGCTGTATGTGTATATTGGGGCCACACCCTGGATTTTAGCGGAGCCAGAGAGCTTGAGGCTTGGGTGTGGGCAGCTGTGCTCAAAGGGGAACCAGAGGTGGTTTCTAGCCAGGATGGAGCTGGGAGCCAGCACTGGAGAGGGGAGTGGCCTCAACACCAAGGAGCAGATACGGATTTGCCAGGCAGCCTGGGTAGAACCAGGAGGAGCTGTCTGGGGAGAAGGTGTTGGAGATCTCCTGCCAGATGAATGCGCAAGGGACATTGGAACCTCAGTGCATACTTCTGGTGTGGGAGACAGTCTGCTGGGTGTCATGCCATAGCTGAGACTGTGGTTTGGGGTGGAGCTTCTTGTTCCTGGAGTGCCGAGAACTTAGCTGTTCAACCCAGCATGTTCCCCTGTGAGAGGCAGCTGCAGCCACTTAAATGCCACCACCTCCTCCTGGCTGGAAGCAACCTCTCCAGTGTTGCTTTATCTGTGTCACTACCAGGGCCTTTCCCGTTTTCTCCTTTATGCTGTAGTTAGTTTCATGCATGTCTTGGGAAAAGCAGCACCATGTGGTGGGATCTCCCAGGGATTTCAAGGCCCCCAAGCTTTTTACTTAGCATTTTGCCTCCTGGGTCACCCTTGGGTGAGTTACTTCTCTGAGCCTAAGGATCCTATTTATAAAATAGGGTGATCATAAGAATTAGAAGTAATAACATAGAAAGTATCCCCTTAGTAGCTGGCTGGATAGCAAGTGCTTAAATTGCCCATTTTTATTGAGGGCTTAACATAGTCTAGTCTGTAAGGGTTGATGGATCATTGTCTGTGGGCAGATCACACTAGACATGCCTGTTAGGTTAGTAATAGGGGCCTTGAGGTCAAAAGGCTTAGGACAGAGCTGAGGAAAAACAATCACTGCCAGCAGATGATTGAGCTGTGCCTTTCTGACAAGGCAGAGAGAGAGGAAGAGGGGCCCTGGGCCGGGTGGTTGAAGCTTGAGAAGGGCATTCTGACCTGGACGACTGCAGCCAGAACAGCCCAGCAGGCAGGCTGCAGAGCCACTAGGAGCTTGGCCTAGTCTCATCAGCTCACCTCCAGGCTTGCCCCTGGCCTCTCTTTGCTATGCCAAGTAGTGCAGTGGTCAAGCCCACACATGCCAGGGTCCCATCCCAGCTCCATCCTTTCTGTTTGTGTGACCTTGGGCAGGTTCTTAACCATTTTGTGACTTAATGTTCTCATCTGTACAATGGGAATAATAGTACTCACCCCATAGGGTTTTCATGAGGATCAAATGAGTTTATTTATACAAAAAGATTTAGAATAGTGACTGGATACAGAAGATATTTTCTTTATCAGTGTTTGCCAGTGACTCTGTCTTGGGCCTTTCATCTTAACCTCTTCTTTCTTCCTGAGAGCAGAAGTCCTGTCTGATCCATTTAACCCTGTCTTAATAGGGATTCCGAAATATTTGTTGGATGGATGAAGGGGAGGCTCAAGCTATGATACCAGATGAACCCAGCTTCACATTCTGACTTTGCCCCATCTGTGGACCTCTGACTTTGCTGACCTCATTACCTCATTTGTAAAATGGGATAGAAGAGACTCCTCCTAGGATTGTATAAAGGATTAAAGAACGCATGCAAAGTCCGTGACAGCAGTGAGCTTTCAGGAAACAGTGGCACCGAGGTGGATGAGTGAAATAGTGCCTCAGTAAGGCTCATTCTACCACACTGAGTAGGTGGTTTCTGCATGTTTTCAGGTTTCACTTTGAAGTAGGAAGGTGGTTTCTGGTTTCTGTTTCGTTTTCCCTAGTGACTGTCAGACGCAGGAAGGAAAACAGGACGCCAGTGCATAGGCACCGTTCCCACCTCCCACAGCTGTACCCGTAGAGCCGCTTTTCTGGATGCTCTTTACATACACAAGCCAGTATCAGACCTTAGACCACCTTGGGAGTTCACTGTGGCCTTCGGAGTCCAGTCTGTGTCCGTAATGGCCAAGATCACTGGGCATCTTCCCAGCCTCTCTGTGGTGGTGGCCTGGCTTGGAGCACATCTCTGGTTTCCTAGCTGGTGCTTGGACACGCTAGCACATGGCTTTGTGTCTATAGTGATTTAGTTCTCATGAACTTGGCCATGTCCACTCCCAGAAGGATGTTGGAAATTTGGGAGACTTAGCCGGCTTCCCTGGTGGCTCAGTGATAAAGGATCTGCCTGCCAGTGCAGGAGGGATGGGTTTGATCCTTGGGTCGGAAAGATCCCCAGGGTCAGGAAGAAGGGAATGGCAACCCACACCAGTATTCTTGTGTGGGAAATCCCATGGACAGAGGTGCCTGATGGGCTACAGTCCACGGAGTTGCAAACAAGTCAGACATGACTTAGCGACCAAACAACAGCAAACAGCAGATAAGCTGTGTTACTGACAAGCTCAGACCCTACAGGGTGCTACAGGGAGTCAGAGAGAAGACATAGTTCTGTCCCACAGGGCCTGATGACACTCAGCCATTCCCTCAATGCATCAGAATGGAAGCCAGCACACTGGACAGCTTTAGTTTCCTTATCTGTGAGCTTAGGATGATGATTATTAAGTAGAGGACTTACTTCAGCCTCAACTGATCCCCAGAGTAATTCTCAGAATACTGGTCATGTGAAACAGACCACAGAAAAAGGTTCCACGGCCAAATATGTTTGGGAAATGAATTGCTTGGCCTTTACTTCTTGGCATTTTATTAATGTTAACATCCCTTGAGGCTAGGTAAAAACACTGAAGATATCTAATTATCCTACAAGAGTTTATAACAAGCGATTATATGAACATTAAGAACGGAGAATCTGTTATTTTTTAAATAAGACATTTAGAAAGTGGTAGAATTAAAAGTACTTGGCAAAAGTATTTTGTTTTGGTAACCGGTCACTTTTAGATCTGATCATAAAATACTCAGTATTTCACCGACCCATGGCCCTTTTGAAATAGCAGGGTGATGACTTGCTAGGAGATGCCTCCAGTGGGGGTAAGACTTTAACTTGAGTGATGGAGGTAAATTCTGACATTTCGAAGATGCTCTTTTTGAGACACTGGATTAATTACGGCTGTTCATTCGAGTAGCTTCTTTAACTTTAAACACATATTTTTAGACAAGTGAGCATCTCCTGAGCCTGCCCTTCAGCTAACTGTTCCAGATTGATCCAGAAGTATGAGATTGGAGCACTATGAAATATCCGGAGTCATCAATTTATCCTGAAAAGTATTTTTCATATACTTTGTGTCTTTGGGGGATAGCATTCATCCACAAAACTGCCTCATAATGGAACTGCTTTAACAAGAATCATTTGAAAATGTCAATGTCCTCACAATGCTGGACCATGGAAGTCAGGATGGATGACCAGACCCCCCCCCCCACCCCGCTCCTGGACCCCCACCCTCAGGCCTCCCTGAGCCTCATTGCTTACTTACTCTGATTGTTCTGGTGAGAAATGGAAGTGTGGGCCTGCACATCACCACGATCCTGGATCTGAAAGTTGATTAGGTCACCTCTGAAACCTCTGTGCCAGCCCAGCAAGAAACAGTGGATCCACCACAAGCTCTTGTTTGTTTTTACAGTTCTCCAGTCGTCCATCCTTCTCACCCCCTCGCTCCTGTGGCTGGTCAAGCTAATTTGATTTGACGTCCTGGCATTCGAGATTTGTCAAGTATTGTAACCCTAAGCGGTACTAATATTGAAAACCGTACTTGAAATTTATATAATCCAGATGTGCATGGCAATAGAGCAGAGAAGAGATGGCAGGCTTGGGTCGGGGAAGCGGTTGGGAGGTGGGGGAGCGTGTGTGTGCATGCGCGGAAGAATCTTGTTGCTCTATATTTTTTCCACATGGTATACAGCCTAGAAGGATTTTATGCATTAATATTTTCCCTTAAGAATAATAGCTGGATTATGAAGTATAGCTTAAAGTAAGTCCCACCATCGGTTTTATTCACAGCCAAGAATAACTGATTAAGTTTGGGGGAGCAGGAAGGTGATCTATTTTAAGTGCTTTTTAAACACTCTTAAATTGGTCAGGACCCTTCAGCAGTGTGGTCTTGAGAATGGTTAGTCACGCCGAGTCAGGATTTTTGACATGGCTCTCTTTAGCGGCGAATGTTTTCTATTTTAATGTACCGTTTTTCTCACTGGAGAGCCTTTGGCCATTTGGAGGGGTAATTCGGAGGCCCCTGCTTAGACACAAGGGCTTTGACCCCTGAGCTGTCAGTTCTGAGCCCCCAACATTGGTAAAGCCCAGTTGCCATTTCTATTTTCCGGAATCTCATAGAGTAGCTGAACTAAATGTAGAAAGGTCTCTGTTCAGATGTTTGATGGTGGCCTTGCTTGAAGCGCTTATCCAGTATCTCCCTTCTCCACCCGCCATCAGGGGCCCCTTGTACCGTCTCCAGCAGAACAGGCACCTTCCCTAACCACAGCCTTGCCCACCTGTCCAGACGACCGTGCGGTTTTGTCCAGCTGATAGAACTACTGCACATTGCTCACCTGACAGGGAGACCTGGGGCAGAAGCTTTAGTGTCCTAGACACGGAAGGAGAGCAGAATGTGGTGTTAGTCCTAGGCTCACTGTGTGTAATTAACATCTGCCCTTAACCAGAAGCCCAGGGAGAACTGGTCATGCCAGCTAGTAGCATACGACAATGATACAGAGAGGGAAGCAGAGAGCTGGGATCCACATTAGTGGGCTGGCTTCCGGAGGGCCTGGATGTTCATGGAAACCAAGGCTGCGGTTGGTACCCATGCCATCTGTGGTTATTTCTAGTGAGGAATCTGAGATCCGGTTGCTCTTTTAGCCCGCTTTGAAGGCAGAACAAAAGGAAAATGATGTCCAAGATTCAGGGGGAGCTTGTGGCCTGCTGCTGTTCCTCCCTCACTAAACAGCTCTGGAGAAAGTCTAGTGGGTACTGTCCCTGCAGCAAGAGTGGAACATTCTCCACTGGGCGCACCAGCTTTTCTTTGGTCATAACTTAGAGCCCTGGTTCCAGGAGGATTGGGAGGACGATGCCTGCCTCTGGGGCTCTCCTGAGCTGAGCCTCGGTCTGTGGGCTGCAGCCCCGTTCTGCCTCAAGTCTTGGGTAAGGCATGCGGTCGTGGCTCCAAGCCAAACAGATTCCAAATGATGGAATCTGATTTTTCCCGTTGGGTTTTGAGGTAAAGGAGTCAGTGTGGAATGTGATCAGGCCTCCATGGTTTGTTTATCTGATGTTCAGGTGCAGACTTGGGCTCCGGACTGAGTGGGGCAGAGCTGTGAGCCAGGCCGGCACGGAGCACAGGTGAGTCATCGCAGTCCACTCTGCGAGGCTCAGCAGCCTGGGACTGCGGCCCAAGCAGGAAGTAGATGGTCAAAGCTGCTGGTTCAGTTCTCTCCACTGGCGTCATCTCCTCATGTAGTTCTAGAGGGACGGAGGATGAGAGCAGGCTGGAAGTGGAGAAGCAGGAACTTCCGGGACAGGAACGTTTCAAGGCACATTTGTACAGTATACCTCCAGGCCCAGCCGATGTGAACTGACCCATGTATCTAATGGGATCCCAGGACAGAAATGGGGTTCTGCGAAGCCACTGGTCTGACTTTGTACCTCTTAGCTTGCAGACTGAGACCTGCTTGGCCAGAAAAGAAAATATTCTTCTTCCTTTTCTTAATGTTATCTAACTGAGGTGTGCATTGTTTTGTTGTTGCTGATTCATTTTAAAGATGTAGTATAACCATTTCAATGCAGTATTAATGCAAGGATGGATGCATAAGGTCATTGTAGAAAGGCTATAACCAGAGCTGAACCATAGCATTAATAAAGGACAAAATGAGAGCCCAGCCAGGAGGAGCTGTGGTCATGAAATAGGGAGTGCAGCCTGGTGGCTAAGAGCTCCAGTCTGGGAGTTTGTGATCCTGGGTTTGGATCCTGGCCCTGTGGCATATTTAGCTGTGACCTTGGCCTCTCCAGCCTCCTGTTCTCTTTCTATAAGATAGGAAGGTGGGGAGGGATAATATAGAGGTAAGGGTAAGAGGTACAAACTATTAGGTAGGAAAATAAGCTATGAGGATATAGTGTACAATGTGTGAAATATAGCCAATATTTTAAAATAACTATAAATGAAGTATAACCCTTAAAAACTGAATTCATTGTATTGTACACCTATAACTTCTGTAACATGGTACCACAACTATACTTCAATTGAAGAAGATTTTTAATACAGAAATTAAAAGATGGGAAGATGGTACTACACCAAAAATTGGCCTGAGAACTGAGTGCTTACTAAGTGGGAGCTGTTAGCATGATGGTTGTCATCCCTTCGCCCATAGCAACAGCCTGTTTTGGTGTGAAGCCCTCTATGCAGCTGGATGTGTGTGATTTCCTTCCTCTTTTCTACCTCGTTGCTCTAATACTAGTGCATAAGGGGATGCAAGTTCTTAGGAGGTTTGACCTTGAAGCCAGACCTTGTGGCCAGGACCAGTTCTCCTCCCATGGGAGCTGTTGTCAGGATCGGGTCCTGTGTCATCAGTCTCCTCTGAGGTGGGCTAGTGCTGCTCAGCTGTGAAGTCCATCTAGGGGACCACCATCCAGATGGATGAAGGAGTCTTTAAGAGGAAGCAAGAACACTCTGCGTTGGTGTTAATCCAGGGTCAAGCGCTGGCCTTTGCTGGCTCTGCCCCTCCCACGTCCCTTGCCAGCTTACCCTCCAAAACAGTGAACCTGGGGTCAACCAAGGCTCCCCAACAGAGACCCCGCCCTTCCAAAGGCAGGCTCCTCAGGCCCAAGTTTTCTATTCAAGTTACAGCATGGGTTTATTCCAAAATAACAAAAGCAGACCCCTGGTGTTTCCTTGGCTCACTTCTGTAAAGCATCGTGACCATTAAACAAAGGAAAAAAAGGTCTGAGCCTTGCAATAGACAGAAGTTAGACCAAAATTATTCTTCCCACTCCCTTCCTGGCTCCCAGGAATGGTGAAACTAGTGAGCGTAGAAGTAGCTTAAAAAATCATGGAGTTTTAATTAAGTGCCTGCCTGCTACTGTTTAAGCATGCTACATATATTAGGTTATTTAATCCTCCTAGGAACCCAGTCAGAGAAGTACTATTATTGTTGTTTCCCTTTTACAGAGAAGGGGACCCACGGCACAAAGCAGTGAATTAACTTGCTGAAGGTCACACAGCTGGGAAAGGCCAAGTCAGTCTGAGAATCCAGCCTGGCATCAGATGCTTCATCCACCCACAGTCCTATATTGCCTCTCATAATAGTTAAAAAAATAGTTGTTATTATAAAAATAAACCAAATACACGTGTGATAAAATGGCCTAAAACTGTAATACTTTTCCAACGTTGGTTTCCTAGTTTTGCTGTTGTGCTGTAAGACATAACCATCTAGGAGAACTGGGTGAAGGATACATAGGATCTTCCTGTATGATTTTTGCAGCTTCCCGTGAATTGATAATTGTTTTAAAACAAGGGGTTCCAGCAAACAGACTATGGCCAACATTGTTATTGAACTAGGATTTTATGCCAAGCACCATGCTAATATGCACTTTCCACTCATTGTTTAATCCTCCCAGCAGCCCAGTGAGGCACAGGTGCTTTTATTATCTTTAGGTACAAATGAGAAAATCAAAGGATGACAAAGTTAAATAAGTTGCATAAATTCAGGAGAAAGCGGTGAGGCCCCTGAGTCTTTCTGACTTCAGAGCGTAAACTCACAATGCTTTTTTGGATGTAAGAATACTTAGAAGGCGTGTGATGTGGGGGCCTAGCTCTCTGTCGGGCTCAGATGTGGAGTAGGTTGAGCTCCCCAGGTGACAGCAGCCTTGCAACCTTGTTTGGTCTGTGGCAGCCCTGTAAGGAATCACACCTGTCAGTTGCCATCATCATTTCTCTTTCCCCATCATCCCTTCCTTTCCATGAAGGAGCCATACGAGTTCAGCCACCCTAGATGTATGTTTTAGGATCTGAATTGCAAGTGCTCTTCACATCTCAGTGAAAGAGCAGGCTTTTGGTTCTGACCTGGATTCATGTTCTAGTTTGACTTCCCACTAGCTTTTTTACCTTGAGAGAGTTAAACTCCTAGAATAAAATAGAAATAATAGCAGTCCCTATCTCCTTGCTTTTTGTTTTACAAATATCCAATGAGATGAAGTACCTGGTGCATGGGTATTCCATAGTGTTGATTTCCACACGCTTGCTCAGCAAACATGGCAGGTGCTACAGAGTGTGAACTAGGGAGAGGGTATCTGTCCAGCCTAGAGTGCCTTCCTCTGGATCCAGACAGAGTTTGGGTATTGGACCCAAGCCAGGCACCTTCCTGGGACTCAAGGACATTGCTGTGATTTGGAAGAGGGAACATTAGCAATCACCATGTTGGAGGGCATCTGTGATTATCATCTTCATTTCCATCAAAGGTGTCTTGTGACAGGGGATCGTCAAGTTCAATTTAGTCTGAATCAGGACCCAGCAAGGATATATTTTTTATTTCTGCCCTGGGCTGAACCTGTCTTGAATAATTCAGTATCTATTTCCAAAGACTAAGCTTTCACGCCTCCTAGCTTCCATCCTGCTTTATTCAGGGTCATGTGGTTGCTTGTTTCTCAAAAAAATGCATGCATCCTCCCCTTTCTGGCTGCCAGTAATGAGTGTTGTTAGGAAAGAGAATCATCTTCTTATATGTACTACAAGATGGCAACAGCTGCTCAAAGTCTAGAGACCAGCCTCAGGGCAAAGGCTGCACACGGTGGCCTATGGATATCTTTCGACCTGATACTCTTAAAAGAAAAATTCGTATGCTATCATTAAAATATTAGATTTCCAGATCTGGCAACTGTTGGCTAAAGCTGAGTAGCATCTACCTCCTTTGGGTGGAGCAAGGAGCAAATGTTATCCAATTTGCTGTAAGCCTCCACCCTTCCCACCCGCCGCCCCCACCAAGATCACTCATTCACCTTACATTCTCAGTGTTCACAAGCATCTAGTTGCCAACTCTTGACGTAGATGAAGGGACTCTGTCTCCAAAGGTGCAGCCTATTGATGCTTTGGGAGTTAATTGGTCCCCAGTTGATCCCGAGACGCGGCTCCTTACTGTATGCGGATACGTAGAAGCAGTAGGCAGCTGCTCATTGTCCTTCCTTGAAGTCAGTGTCGCATCTGACTGTCTTAGGTAGGAAGCTGGGATTCTCAAGGAGAATTCTCAGCACTGTACCAACACCTTAACTGTGGCAGGATTAGGAAAAGTGATCTGAATGATGACACACACAGACTTGGGGAGTTGTGGGTGTGTACTTGTATCTGTGGGGAAGTAGCTGACTTGGAGTATAGTTCTATGATGTGAAAGATTCACAGGGATACCAGACAAGGAGTTGGAAGACATAAGTTACAGTCTGGCTTTACCACTTGCTAACTGAGCACTTGACTTCTTGGAGTCTGTTTTCTCATTGGTGAAATGGGAATAATGTTAAGTGTGCCTCGCAACAGGGTAGATAAGAGGATCAGGTTACATGATCCTGTGAAAATGTAAAGCTGTATTGAAAAGTCGGGTGATATGACAGAACGGTGTGCTATGGATGAACACACAATACACAACCTCTGTTTGTAAAGGATTGTGCTATTTGTAGATCAGGGATCAGCAAGCTGTGACCCACAGGACACATCCTGCCCTCTATATGGAAAGCTTGAAAAGCAATTGAAAGACAAATAGCATTTCACAGTGGGCAGAATTTCTATGCAGTTCCAATTTCTCTGTCCATATCAAGTTTCACTGGAACACAGCCATACCCACGGGTTTAGGTATTATCTGTGGCTGCTTTCTCCATGCATTGGCAGAGCTGGGTAGTTGTGACAGTGACCAGAAGGCCCTCTGACTCTTTACAGAAAAAGTTGGCCAACCCCTACTGTAGGTGGTGGAGGGGCAGTGACTCAGACCCTCCTCTTTCCCTCACTTCTTCTCCCACCCAGACGCAGGTGCTACTGCAAATGGGTGGCCCAAGGATATTTTCAGATGCAAAACCAAGAATTTCTCTCCATTTAACTGCCATAGAGGAACACTTCCATCTGGGTTCCAGCTAGGGGTACTTCCTGGTGAAAACCACAGCATTTTTCTTAAACTAATCTCCATTTCAGCAATAACCGCAAAAAGAGAAGAGGCTGTTCCTGTCACAGTGGGCATTTCTCCAGCGTATTAACCATCCAGCAGGCCTGGTCAGCAGAGTTTCCCTCAGCCTGGGACTGACAGGATGCAAAGAGGGCAGCTACGGCTCTGATAAGCTCATGAGGGTAGTGTTAGGGCTGAATTGCTCATGTGCTCAGTCGTGTCTGGCTCTTTAAGGCGACCCCATGGACTGTAGCCCACCAGGCTCCTCTGTCCGTGGAATTTTCCAGGCAAGAAAACTGGAGTGGGTTGCCATTTCATCCTCCAGAGGATCTTCCCAACCCAGGGACAGAACCCTCGTCTCCTGCGTCTCCTGCATTGGAGGCAGATTCTTTATTGTTGAACTTCCTGGGAAGCCCAGGGCTTAAGTCCCCAAAAAGATGGGTTGAAATCCTAACCCCTGTCACTTCAGAATGTGACCTGATTTGGAAATAGGGTTGTTGCAGATGTAATTAAGTAAAACAAGATCCTACTAAAGTGGGGCGGACTCTGGACCTAGCCTGACCAGCATCATGTAAATAGTAAGAGGGAAATTTGAACCTTTGAAAGTGGAGGCAGAAACTACAGTGGTACATCAGTACACCAAGGAAGGCCAAGGATTGGTGGCCACCAGCAGAAACTAGGAATGAGCTAGAAAGACCTCTCCCCAGGGTCTCAGAGAAAGCATGGCCCAGCTGATACCTTAATCTCCAATTTCTAGTCTCCAGAAGTGTAAGAGAATACATTTCTATTGTTTAAAGCCACCCCGTGTGTGGTATTTTGTTACAGCAGCCCTAGGAAACTCATGCAGGCAGCTTGCCCACCCCTGGTGCCACCTTCTAATGCCATTCAAAGCTCTTGGCACTGTCCACATTCTACAAACGAGGCTGTAGAGGCACTGCAGGTTTCAATGACCTGCCTGAGATTTTGCCTGGTGGCGGAGCAGGATGCAAACCCAGGCCTTCTGATTCCAAGCTACTGGGAATGGCTGTCCTCTGCCTGGTCCACAGCTTTCTAGTGGAGGGAAGGGCAGGTCCTCAGAATCATGGAGCCTCCTGCCTTGCGTTTCTCATTCCAGGAGCTCTGCAGAGAGTATTTCTTTACTGGGTTATCTGAGCTTGTTCACTTGGGCTCCCACGTGGGTAAGAGGAAAAATTAGTCACTAGCTTAGGAAAAAAAAAAGAGACTTCCCTGGTAGTCCAGTAGTTAAGACTCCATGTTTCCAATGCAGGGGGTGCATGTTCAACCCCTGGTTGGGGAATTTAGATCCTACCTGCCTCACAGCATGGCCAATAAATAAAATGAAGGTGAAGATATGTTTTGCATATATCTGTGTGCTTTTTACAGTTGTAAAATTGGGAGAAGAGTGAACTATCATTTTCATAACCAACTTTCAGAGCGTCTGAAGAATGTGCCTGAGAGATCCTTGGGGAGATACTCCACATAAAACTCCAATATGGAAGGCAATTTAATAAGGGAAGTCTCTGGTGACCTCCTGGAAAGCATAAGAGCCCTGATACTTCCTTCTTAGGTAGCGTCTAGTTGGCCAAGCTCATTTGTATGGCAAACAAATGAAATCAGCACCCAAAGCTCCCGAGATGCTGGGCTTCTCTGTACAAGGGCGATTGCTTGAAAACTTGCAGCTCACACACTAGTGAAGAAACTCAGGTTGAGAAGGAAATCTTACTGTTGAAAGTCTGGGATTTGTTTAAGATGGTCTTTCTCTCTATTGCAACTATTTTCAAATGTACAGAGACACATCAAGAGTTGTATGAAAAACTCCCCATGTTCCCACTGCCCAGGATCAGAACTCCCACTTCTCCTACTTTTTGCCCCACTTCACCTATTGCTTTGTCCTTGTTGTTGCTTAAGTATTTGAAAGCATGTCCCATATCATGCTATCTTTCCCCCTCCTACTCGAGTGAGCATCTCTTTAAAAAAAAAAAAAAAAGTTGCTTTTATAACCACAATTTCATCTTTGTGCCTAATCACATTAACAGGGATTCTCTGGAGCCAGTGCTACCCAGGTCATGTCCAGAGTTCAAGTCAATAGTTTTTAAACTATGTGAATGGAAATGTGGGCTGAGGGGCAGGGAGTGATGCCCATGGGACAGGTAGGAGGCTGAGGTCCAGGAAAGAGAACTTGAGCAGGTCCTCTTGGACTGCAGGGGTTTTCAGAAAGTGTGCAACACTGAGGCCAAGCAGGGCATTCCTGGCCATTGGGTGTTTCCCCCTCGCACGTGGTGACCCAGGTTTCTCCATAGAATTCTGCTAGCACTGGCTGGCTCTCATGAGGGTCACTACCTCTTGGACACTGGAGAGTCAGGTGCCCAACTTCAGCTTTGGAGGGCTTAGCATTCATGACCTATGGCTGGCGGCAGTCCTTGAGCCTTCTGGTGGCTGCACTGAAAGAGAATTGTTTCTTTCTCTGAACGTGGTTTTTTAACATCAAGAGAGCTTTTCTCTCCTACCTCTACCATCCCACCTACCCCCCAAAAAGGAGGAAAGAGCTTTTCTGGAATTTGTTTTTAGTGGACTCACTCAAAAGGAGCTTTCTGTTTATTTTTTGAGTGGCTCTCTGGACTGTTGTGTCCATTTATCATGCCTCCCTCCCAGCTCTCCCCCGTCTCTCCTTTACTCTGTGAATCTAAACTTCATCAAACTGTTGCTAATGACTACCACATGTCCGCAGAGGGCGCGGGGGGCAGGGAGAGGGGGAGCTGAGAAATGAAGGAATCCTCCAAGGAGCACAGTAGCATATTAAAATTCAATGGCTTAGTCATCAGAGTGTTCAGCCCCAGCACCGAAGAAAAATAAATGAATGTTCTGTAGCAGTTTTGTGGATCTCAGAGGAAGAGGGTGGCAGTGGGGAGGGAGGGAGGGGAGAGGTTGTGGTTTTGTGATAGAGGAGCTCATGCTGCAGAGAACAATTAAGGCCTTTGCTCAGAAACAACAGAACACACTACTGTTTTCCTGCCCCGTAGAGGAGCGCGCGCAGTGTCGGCAAGAAGGGACTGTTCTGATCAAATAGCTCGGCTGTCAAATGGGGAAACTGAGGCTGGGTAGGGGATGTGACTTCTGCACAGTCCTAGAATGAATTAGTGGCAGAGGTGAGACCAGATCCCAGGCCTTGGCACCTCGTGGTCAGTATGTCCCCCCTGGCCCCTGCATTCAAAAAGAGTATTTTCCTAACAAATGCTGGAGCAGGTATAGAGAAAAGGGAACCTGCCTATGCTGCTGATGGGAATGCAAACTGGTGCAGCCACTATGGAAAACGGTGTGAAGGTTCCTCAAGAAACTAAAAATAGAGTTGCCATTTGATCCAGCAATCCCTGGTCTTCCCTTGTGGTTCAGATGGTAAAGAATCTGCCTGCAATGTGGAAAACCCGGGTACGATCCCTAAGTCGGGAAGATCCCCTGGGGAAGGGAATAGATACCCACTCCAGTATTCTTGCCTGGAGAATTTCATGGACAGAGGAGCCTGGCAGGCTACAGTCCATGGTATTGCAAAGAGTCAGACACAACTGGGCAACTAATACTGTTACTTTCCAGCAGTCCCACTCCTGGGCGTATATCTAGACAAAACCATAGTTCAGAAAGATACATTCACCTCAGTGTTCCTAGCAGCACTCTGAATGATTACTGACAAGCCAAGACATGGAAGCAACCTAAATGTCCATTAACAGAGGGATGGATAAAGAAGATACGGTGACTCACTTTATTAAGATATTTACTTTATTGCAGTGACCTGGAACCGAACCTGCAATATCCTCAAGGTATGCCTGTTGTTGTTTAGTTGCTCATTCATATCTGACTCTTTGTGACCCTGTGGACTGCAGCATGCCAGGCTTCCCTGTCCTTCACTATCTCCTAGACCTTACTCAAACTCATGTCCATCGAGTCAGTGATGCCCTCCAACCATTTCGTCCTCTGTCATCCCCTTCTCCTCCTGCCTTCAATCTTTCCCAGCATCAGGGTCTTCTCCTATGAGTCAGATTTTTGCATTGGATGGCCAAAGTGTTGGAGCTTCAGCTACAGCATCAGTCCTTCCAATGAATATTCAGGATTGATTTCCTTTAAGATTGACTGGTTGGATCTCCTTGCAGTCCAAGGACTCTCAAGAGTCTTCTCCAGCACCACAGTTAAAAAGCATCAATTCAAAAAAAAAAAAAAGCATCAATTCTTTGACACTCAGCTTTCTTTATGGTCTAACCCTCACATTCATACATGACTACTGGAAAACCCATAGCTTTGACTATTGATGTACTTTGGATGTGCTGCCATTTAGTTGTATGGGCAGCAGAAATCGAAGCATTCATTTCACAGAGGGAGAAATTAGGACAGAGAGCTAGAGAGGATGGTACTAAGGGAGAGTTGAGGTTAGAATCCCAGCCTTGGGCCCTGCTCACTGGGCTCCCCATCCAGTGCTTCCCTCCAAGCTGTTCCTCAAAGATCAGGTGGGCTTGGGGACCCTCCTAATGGAGCTGGGACTCCCTCCCATTTTGTCCTGCTGGAGAAGCCAGGTAAGCCCTGCCTGGATCGCTTCCCTCAGAGGAGATGCTGGGAGACTTTCTCTGACAGACTGTTGATCTTCCAGAGCAAAACCAATCAACTGCCAGAATCTACAAAGTTGTAAGTGTGGAAAGGAGAGCTGCCTGGGCCTGTAGCAAGCCCCGCACCAGCCTTACTGGCAGGCAGTTTTGATGTCTACCTCCCAGGCCTCCAGATCACAGCCCTCCTCCCCCCGTCACCGCCCTACACACACACGCACACACACACACGTGCACACACGCGCACACGTACACACACGCGCACACGTACACACGGATACACACGTGCACGCACACACGTGCACACACAGACGCACACGCACACACAGATGCACGCACACACACGCGCACACACACACACACACACGTGCATCAGCAGGAGGGCTGGGGAGGAGCAGAGTGGCGGCTGTGTTGTGCATGTTAGATGTGCCTCTAACTTCTGACTAGGATCTTGCCCTTTGAACTTGGAGGACTCCTGAGGTCCGATGTGGGCTCGTGTGTCTGTGTTTCCCCACTGGGCCTGGAGGGAGATGAGCTCTGTCCACGGCGGGTGCTCATTTACAGGGAACGAGCGGCAGTGTGTTTGTCTTGGGCAGGTGTGTGCCCCGCCCGCCTGCCTTCCAGCCGCCCCAAGAACACGCCAGCTCACACCTAGGAGACCCTCAGGGAAGAGCCAAGCTCTTCTGATTCAGATAAACTTGGTTACCTGGGCTTGTCCCAGGAGACAGTAAAAGTGAAGCATGAGGAGACCTTATGTTTGTCAGCGCAGGAGTGAGTACTGTCTACAGTGCTCAGCCATAGGTATGTTCATTAAAAGCTGAGTACCTGTGAAAGAACTTTTGTCCAAACCCTCCCCCACCCCCTTCACATTCACTCTGCCTTCTTCTGCTGGTGGCTTTCGTGGCTGTAAAAGCCTCTGGTTTCCCCCACTGAGCCTGTATTAATGAATTTCTAGTAGAACTCCAGTGATTCTCCCTGAAATCTTGAGAACCCACGCTCTCATGCAAACACGTGCACATAGGGACTCCTACACAGGAGCCCCGACGCGCAGTGGTTCCCCTCTGTGTCCTCTCCATCAACACAGGTTCTCCAGAGATGCACCCTTAACTTGCCACAGCTGCTGCTGGCCCAGGTGTCTAATGCAAACCAGAGTTCCCCCGGAGCATTCCTGACGCTCAGCCATCCCAGAGCCATTCAGCTCTAGGCCCTGGGCTGCAAGTGAGCTCAGTTCAAACAAACCTGGGGCACATTATCTCCTCAGCCTGGTGCTGTCCCCCTGGCTGCCTCGTCCATTCCTCTGCCGGGCCTCTGGCATGCTGTGCTGGGCCCTTCTCCCCTGTCAGGTTTTCAGGGCCCTGGAGAACCTGTAAAGGTGTAGTTCAGGCAATGCCATGTGGAGAGGGCCGCGCTGTGTAACAGGGCCCCAGGCAGCTGAGGGTTTGCAGATGAGAATCGCCAGCGAAAGGCGGTGGGGAGTGGCCTGGCGCTGGTCTGGCCGGCCCTCGCGGAGGCCCTTGAGAAAACAGTATTGCGTTATTGTCACTATTAATAATGGCCCTTTATTCGAGCCTTGCTAGGACAATGCTCCAAACAAAGCTGAGAGGAAGAAACAATCCCTGCTGTGGGGCCTTGTAATTTATCAAGGCTGGTGGAGAAAGACAGATCCGCTGGGGCAGCTTGTGGGGGTGGGGTGGGATAGATTCTCTAGTTGCTGGAGGTGTAATTAGACGATGCCCCTGGCCGTACTGTGCATCCCGGTCACTTTGTCACAGGAGTGTCTCCAGCCCCTCCTTTGTCTTTATTCCACTAGATCTGAGCCCCTCCAAGGCTTTGAGAAGAGAGAGGATAACACTGAGCCAACTCAGATCTACATCTTGCCTCTGATACAGCAGGATGACCTTGGGCAGGTTCCTTTATTTCTCAATCTGATTCCCACCTGCCGGGGAGCGCCCCGATTGGAGATTATGCCTCGCTCAGTGAATACTAGCTGCCCAGAGCCGGTGGCAAGAGTGGTACAAAAGAGGACTTGCTGGAAGTGCCTTTGCACCCTTAAAAGAGAGAATCCATGTGCAGTGCTGACAGCTAACAGCGCTGTTATTGAGAGCCATGTGCCAAGCGCCGAGCCTGCTGCATCGCTGGACCTCATTTGCTTCTCGCTGAGAGAACGGTCGTGACAGCGATGGCCTTCCCGCTGTTCAGACGGGGATGTGAGGCTGTGTTGTTTTCTTGTTGGGTGCTGCACTCACCGTACCAGGGGGTGTGGTGGCATTTCGGGACTGGACGGGCTCTGTGAAAACCAGCAGACTACCCTGCCAAGTCGGAAGTCCCTCTGTCCCCCAGAGATGCTGGCAGCCGGTCGTTGCAGCTGTGTGGCAACAAGTCTGATTTAATTTAGGGGGTGGTACAGACAGCACTGTGCAGTGTTTGTTAAAAAGCAGAAGAATGCAGCTTATTCACCAATCTGTGAAAGTGGCTGTGCCTTGGGTGGGTGGGGAGCCAGAAGAGAATGGGTGAGAGCATTTTAAAAGAGTGAAAATGTGGATAATTATAAACGTATCATAATACCCATTATGCATGAAGTCTACGTGGATTAACTGACTACAGCTAAGTAGGCTCTGGGTTTCCTTGAGACCTCTCTTCCGGGGTTTATAATTCTCTTCAGACTTCTCTATTAATCTAGAAGATGGGAATCTAATCATTGTTGTCAGTAATCATCACCTTCCTTCTAAGTCCTTTTATCACCACCTTGGTTTCTCAGAAATAAAAGCCAGGCAGGAGAAAAAAAGTACATTTTTCACATAATACACGTGGTGTAAACCCAAAAAATGTTGGCGGGGGAAGGGTTTTGTAGGTCAAACCCTCTTTCAAGTGCATGAGAAAAATAGGCCACTTATTAGAATCCTATGGTAAATAGTTTCATCAAGCAAAGAAGCAAATGCATATTTATCTTTCAGGTAAATCTGGATTTTTCACATCCACAGTTACTACAGTGTGTACGCAAGTGGCTAGGTCATCCATTCCAGCAGTATTTCTCTTTTCCTATCAACTTGTATCTTTTCTGTGAAAAAATCTTTCAGGTTATTAAACCTAGGTGAGGGTAACGGAAACAGAAGATACGAATGTGCCTTATGGAGTATCATTTAAATGTAAAGATGCTGTGAAGCCACACAGAACAGGAAAAGGCATTTGGAGGACGTGTGGCTATGAACAGGGTGGTGGGAAGCTCGGAGAAGAAATTCTGAGCTTTGGTGTCCCCTCAGCCCTGCTGTCACCTTTGGTTGGCCTTGGGCAGGATTCTTGGTCTCACTGGGCATCAGCTTTTGTATATGTAATAGGGGGATTTGAATATTTAAGAAAAGCCCTGAGGTAAGAAACTATTGTGGAGTTCTTCCTAGTTGCTGGGCCAAATGTTAGTTTCAAAAAAAAAACTGTGTTACTCCCAGTTATCAGTACAGGTTTATCCCTGGAAGATACAGGCTTCTGGACAGGTCTGGGGAGAAACTTGATCTGGGAATTCTGCCCTCTCGAAGTCCCAGAACCTCAGCGCTCAGTGGTGTGTCCTTTCTGGAGACCCCTCATTGAATTACACCATGATCAGCAGTGGGGACCTCATGCATGGATTATTCAGGAGGCAGCACACTGCCCCACGAGGGCAGGTACTTTATCGGCTGGGATCAGGTGGGTTATGGCATTCAGAAAATCCTCGTTTTTTATTTGGCTTGTTTCTCCCTGTCCACTCGACCAGGTCCTCTTCCTCAGCTCTTGGTGCCTCTGGGGAAGCCTCAGAGGCTTTCTACAACCAGGTGTCTAAGCATGCAGTTATGTTCCCCGTGCATGTACACACACACACAACACCCTTCTCACCAAGAACAGACGCCTCGGTAGCGCTTTCCCTGTGCTGGGGTCATGGCCGAGCAGCGTACACACTCTGACTCACAGAGGTCCTAAGGGGCAGGCCCTGTGGTTCTTCCCCTTTTACAGATGACTCGGAAGCAAGAAGAGGTTCAGTGACTTGTCCAGAGCAACCCGAGATCATCCTGGGTTGTTAACTCCACCTCTGTGAACCCTTGACAGGTGTGTTTAAAACAGATGTGAACTTATCTCCCTCTGCCTCTCTCATTGTGAGGATCAAATGGGGGAAGAAAATAAAGTGAGACAGAAATTGGTAAGTTTTCCTTTCTTCAAATGAGCTGCAGGGAAAGCAGGTGAGAGGTATACTGTAATGATCAGTAACTTCTGAAATGAGTGGTGTAAATCTTGTAACATGACAATCCATAAAGTATGCCATGGGACTCATCTTGGAGGCTTTTGTGGGACAAAACAGGTTGGATTTCTGATGGACAGTGGAGTTTTGGGGGTCATTAGAGCACTCTGCCTGCAGGCCCCAAAAGGGAGCTGGGGTACTGCCTTTATTCCAGCCTTGTCTCCCAAGGACTGGGGTGAGGGGCGGAAGAGAGCCAGGCAGCGTGGTCCATGGTTGGGATGTGCTTTGGAGAGATTTGGCGATGTCAAGTGATTGATAACAACCCTCAAGTGGAGAATGTCTCCTCCAAGCCGTGCTTTGGTGTTCATTATGGCTGGAAGATGGTTTCTCCCTAGTCGGCCTCCTGGGTGTTGTTGCTCTATGTCCTGGTGTGAGAAGATGTGACTTTGAGAGGCCCTGAAGGGCCAGGGGCTATAAAAAGGAAAGAAAAAGAATAACTGTCAGATAACTTTGCTGGAGATGGTTCTTGGACTTTTCCATAAATAGTGCTTTGTGATTTGATCTTACTGTGAGACTATTTAAATTTACATTTTAATTAATAGTAAATAAAACTTCAGTTCTTTAGTCCTATGAGTTACATTTTGAGTGCCCAGTGACTAGTGACCACTGCGTAGGGCAGCACAGGGACAGAGCACTTTCATCGTTACGGAAAGTTCTAGCAGTTACCTGCTTCTTCTGGGTATATGTCAGCACGTCTGCTCTTTCCCAGGGTGAATTCTGTGGCCGCTTTTAGTCTAAAAGTGAAGTCAAAGTCGCTCAGTCAAGTCCGACTCTGTGTGACCTGATGGACTATACAGTGCATGGAATTTTCCAGGCCAGAATACTGGAGTGGGTAGCCTTCCCCTTCTCCAGGGGGTCTTTTGAACCCAGGGATCAAACCCAGGTCTCCCACATTGCAAGTGGATTCTTTATCAGCTGAGCCACCAGGGAAGCCCTTAGATTAAAAACTCTTCTTCATCTCTTAGAGTCCAGAAGTTTCTTGAAGACTTAGTTGTTCTGAGTTGCTTTTGACTGGTTCTAAACGTTTCATCATGTGTTTTCTTCTCTGGTGCTGTAGAACCAGGTCTTCCTGAGCCTCACACGACTGCCAGCTTCATTTTCTTTGCATTTTCCCATCCCATGTTGAGGGATCAAGGGATATTCATTCATTCTGGAGCATTTGTCCTCTGCGTGTGCTCAGAACAGACTCTGCTTATTCAGGTCAGAATGGACAGGTCAGAGGTCAATGTCAAGACCTATGTTCATGAGAAGTCAACTTATGGGACCAGGACTTGCTGCCCTTCATAATTTCATACGTGAGGAATAATAGGATTTTATTGCATAGTTAGAATTTTTAAATATGTTCTTGTTTAAGCAACTAAATGCCTGAGAAGGCATTTGAGTCTAGTGGGTGCCCTGTATCTGGGTGAACCACGGTATGTTAGTAATTCAGAACAACAAGATATGTGGGGCTGCAGACAAGGCAAATTCTGTCTCACTCCTGCAGCTGCGCAGCTGGGACAGTCCGCAGAAATGGAGAACTCACCAGCTAGCTTTTGCAGGAGATAGTTTTCCTTTGGGGTAGTCCAGGGCTCCCCTGGACCATCCGCTCTCAAGTGACTGAGTGTGTACGTGTGTGTTGGGGCCTGACACCGAGAAAAGAGACTTCTTGAAACATTTTTTACTTGGGAAAGAAAAAAACAAAAGAAGAGTCGTTGGCGATTTTGCCTCGAGTGTCTGGAACCTGACACCAGCCTCATTTTCCTCCACTGTCCACATGTCACACCGTGCAGGTTGCCAACACCGTGTCTCATTGCTGACTTGGTCCTCCCCACACTTGGCCTCCTTTCCCCAAACAGACCCCTTACATCGTGAAGGTCAGAACCCTGGACAGATTTTTATGCAGCCACCAGATGGTGTTTGCTTTAGCATAGATCCACAAACGATGTGTTATTACAGTAGAGGTGCCGAAAATTGTATGACAAGACTGGGTTTGTTCCTTTGCTAGAAACCTAAGGCTGAAATACTGCAGTATGCCTTCAAGCCTGACTCAGAAAATGAAAAGGAGCCTTTCCCAGAATTAGGGGGCATTCACCAGGGACCAGAGGGAAAAAAATAACATTGCACTGGTCACCAGTGGCTGGGCTGATGGTTTATTTTCTGTCTGTGTTTTATTAAATTTGTGTTTTCCATTTGACTTTTCCTTGTGTGATTTATTTCTGCTTCTAGGTGTTCTCCAGCCCCACCCCCACCAAGAGATTATAAGTTGATGATAATGTAGGTGTCACAGTTAGCTAAGACTCATCAGTTGGATTTCACGAAGAACAGGAATGGGAATGAATGTTAGTGTAGCGCCGGGGTGTTTGGGAAGGACCGAATGCCCACCCAGTGCATTATACCACTTCTGATGAAATGGCCATATCCTAAGGATTGGATTGATCCTAAAGGAAGTGATCAGGAATTTAATTTCATTTAAGGGGGCTTTGGAGGCCAGCACAGGGTCATACTATTCTTTTTCCTCCCTTAATTATGGCTCCTGGGACAAGACTATTGGAAGAGGGAAAAGAATTAATGTAATTTCTCCCTCCCTCTCCTCATTTTTAGAAAAGTCGCTTGGAACCACACGGCAACTTTAGAAGGATCTTGAATCTTGACCACCTGGTAGTCCCTCTGGTCTGAGGAGATCATGCCCTGGGCTCTCTGAAACCCTCCATCCTGAGCCTCTCAGTACTGAGGAGAATGGTGCAGAAGTGACTTGTCAGGTTAGTGATGGAGCCAGACCGGGCCTCCATCAGGACCATCCCACTGGCCCCCAGGTCAGAGGTCAAGTTTGGGTGTAAAGGTCAGGTAATGGAAATAGTTTGGGAACTTAGAGAGTGAAGGATTCAACTTCACTTGAGCAAATCTCAGTTTTCTCATCTGTAAGTGGAGTGCATAGTACTTACCCTGCTCACCTGAAAACTGAATGTTATGGTATGGATGGAAGTACTTTATACAAAATACAATTCTATACCTGTGTTCTCCAGTGTGGTAGCCACTAGCCACATGTGGCTATTAAAATTTAATTAAAATTAAATAAAGATGAATACGTGGTTCCTGATACTCGCCGGCCTTATTTTAAGTGGTGAGTGACTACCACGTTCACTAGTGCATCGTAAAGGAACATAAGGAAGGGGTGGAAATAGAAGCTTTCCTTCATTCTGGGGTCAGAAGGAATAGGGGCTTGGGAGCTTGCAGTCGTGAGGAAAGTTCAGCGAGGGAGGAGGGGTTTGATTCCAGTCTCTGCCAGGCACCAGCCATAAGCCTCAAAAGGATACCTCAACTATCTGAGCCTTCACTTGCTCATCGGTAACACAGAAAACCTAACAGTCCCTTCCTCCCAAGGTGCTTGTGAGGGTTTCATGAAACCGTGTCTGCCTAGCAGTCAGCTCAGTACCTGGCGTGTCCTAAGTGCTCCGATAATTTCTTGAATCATTGAAATCATGACTTGTTGAGCTGTAGGTGCTACTATCACTCTAATGCTGTAGCATACGGGAAAATACAAGTCAGCGCGTTCACTGCCTGTATACAGTGGCATCCCACTCCAGTACTCTTGCCTGGAAAATACCATGGACGGAGGAGCCTGGTGCTGCAGTCCCTAGGGTTGCTGCAAGTTGGACATGACTGAGCAGCTTCGCTTTCACTTTTCACTTTCATGCATTGGAGAAGGAAATGGCAACCCACTCCAGTGTTCTTGCCTGGAGAATCCCAGGGACGGGGGAGCCTGGTGGGCTGCCGTCTCTGGGGTCGCACAGAGTTGGACACGACTGAAGCGACTTAGCAGTAGCAGTATACCTTCCTCAGGGGAGAATGGCACACTTCACTGTGGGAGATTGAAAGAGGGGAGTGGTAGTTTTAAGCCCAAGGTGGTGACGGCCAGACAAGTTGGTTTTGTCTCAGGTGCCCTGAAGCAGAGAGGAGCCCATCCTTCAGGCACAGAAGGCAGCACTGAGCTCCCTTCCAGGGTGGGGGTGGGAGGAGGGCCCTGATCCCAGGTAGGAAGAAGCTGAGATAACCAGGCCTTTCAGCTCCCTCTGGGGCTCCTGTGGAGTGGTGGCTGCAGAGGGTGGAGGGGCTGGGCAAGGGGAGGGCTGTATCATGAGCGGTGCCCCCAGTCTTTCTGAAAGAAGGAGGTGAAGAATCCCAGTTTCCTGGGTCTCCTGGCCCAGGTGAGGCCTCCTGGCATGCAAGTGACCCAGATGCAGGTACTGAGATGAGAGACGGTGGAGGTGATGCTCCCAGCCTGGAAGGGACCAGGGTGTTTGACTTAGAGTGAGCAAGTCCTGATGTCATCAGGGAAGAATGCTGAGGAGATAACAGAGCTGGGTCTTCCCCAGGGTGGACCTGGGGATTAGCTGGGGGTGGGCAGGGAGCACAGGGCCGGCACTAACAGGTGGTGGTTTTTCTACTCAAGGCAGCTTGTGGAAACGGCTCTTCTTCCTGTGGATGGAGGGATGGAGTCAGGCCCTGAGCTGGGCCCAGGCCAGGAGAAGGCCAGATGTCCAGTCACCTTATGGCTCCCTGGAGACCACCCCCCTCCTCTGGCCCAGTCAGTAGTTTCATTGGCCCTGGCACTAGGTTAGGAAGGACTCTTGTGGTTGCAAGTTATAAGAAACATACTGGAGTATAAGGTGGAAATTTAAAAGGAGGTTTATTAGAAGCAGGTGGAGCCCAAGGGCAGGAGAGCTGAGCCTCGGGGCCCAGGATTGTGAGGATAGTGCCCCCTTTCTTCTCGTGCCTCCTCTTCTCCGTTCTGCTTTCCTGTCTTCCAGAGCTTCTTCAGTAACAAAGGGACCAACTGCAGGGTGGGGTCAGGGAGTGCTCTAAACACACTCTCAGGAACCCAGTCACTCTTCCTCCAGCCCTGCTCTGCCTTCCCTGGGAAGGAGTCGGTGGCCCTCCCGTGGTCCAGCTGGGCTGGGGTCCCGCTCCCCAGACTCCACCTTCCCACTGTGACGAGGAGATTAGTTAAGCAGTGGTCACTATGAGCTGCCCGCACACCCCAAAAGGTACTACTCCTGAGGAGTTCTGCCCAGCAGGGGCGCAGATGTGGCCGCTTCAAGGAAGAGACCAAAAGCAAGTGGGGAAACGTGGAGACTCAGGAAGGGGCCTGTGCACCTGGCCCCTCGCTGTGGCCTCAGTTGTCACCTTCCCAGGTGTGGCATCGTGGGGCTCCGGTGTGGGGACCAGGCCATGTCAGGTGGCTCACCCCTCTTTTCTGAGCCCTGGAACCTGAACTCAGGCTTTCCTTCTCTCAGGAAAGTCTCCTCCTCCCCAGCTGAGCTGGGAGCTCCTTCAGGGAAGGCACTGGGGCGGGAAGAAGGGATGACTCCGGACTCCTGGCTCTGCGAGCAGCCTGCCCACCACACTCGGGGAGCGCTCCGGGTGGGATGGGTGAGGAGAGTCCTCCGTCCGCTCCCAAGCTCCCTGAACACAAGCAGAGCGACGGTAACCAGGAGCCTGCACACTCTTCTTGCATCTTTCCAGCTACGGTCCACTCTGCTGTGGCTCACTTCTCACTTCCCCGTCAATACGCTTGTATTGTCCTTTAGTTACTTCGCGAGGGACAGTTGTGACAACTCCATTATAGTTTCTTTGGCGTGTAACTTGTGTCTGGGCAGTGGTCTGACTGGAAGGACATTTTAACCTGTTAGCATTGCGCTTGGTCCCAGGGGCAGCTGGGGGGGGGGGGGGTGGTGGTGGAATGCTAAGGATTCTTACAGAGACGTATGTAATATGAGATAAACTAAGTACAGAATTCTCCTTTTATCCCTCCAGTATGTGGCTCCCCTGCCCCCAGCACCTAACACCCTGCCAGGCGTGGCCGTGGGCACCTGGTCAGCAGTGTCCGAAGGGAGAGAGGCGGACAGGGTCTTCCACAAAGCCAATCACCCCAACATCCCTTTGATGCTTGGGGGAGGGGGCCGTTTCTGAGGGAGGGGATGCCGTATTTCTCCATTTAACAAAGCGCCTGCTTCTGACCCTCCAGCCTACAGGCTGGCAGAGTAGAAATAGTGTCTACTGTCTGAGCAGCACCTCGCCTTTCACAGGCGTGATTCACTTGGGAGCGATGCGCTCCCACGCCCCCGGCAGCCTCTCCCTGTCTATTTTGGTGTGGTTGTCATAGGAGAAGGGAGGAGCCACACTCCTTGCCTCTGAGAGGCCTCTCCTACCTTCTCTGTCCCACAACCCAGCTGAGCCCTGCTCCTAAGCCAGGGGGAATGTCCACCTCTTTGCCGCCAGCTTCTCCTTGCCAGTGCCCTCCTTCCTTTCCGCTTTGGTGTAATGTCAGAGATTCAGGAGGGATGAGTATAGAGACCCAGGACAGGTACTTTGATGTCAGACCAGTATTAATCCTGCTCTGCCCCTAACCAGCTGTGTGACCTTCAAGTTACTTTAACCTCTCTGAATCTCAGTTTTCTCATCTGTAAAATGGGGATGTGGTGCCTACCTCTGCATCATCCTGAGGGTTAAATGAGCCGAAACTGATTTGCACAGTGCCCAACATATGGTATGGGACTTCTCTGTAGCTCAGATGGTCAAGAATCTGCCTGCAATGCAGGAAACGTGGATTTGATCCCTGGAGGGAAGATCCCCTGGAGGGAGGGCATGGCATCCCACTCCAGTATTCTTGCCTGGAGAATCCCATTGACAGAGGAGCCTGGCAGGATATAGTCCGTGGGGTCTCAAAGAGTCAGACGCAACTGAGCAGCTGACGCACACTACTGCCATGTGGTAAGGTTGCAGCAGCTGCAGTTTCATTAAAGGAGACACCTGATCTACGTGCTGCAGAAAGAAGTTTGGAGTTGATGCCGTCCCTCTTGAAAGGGAATTTCAGTCAAGGCTGCTGAGGATGTGGAAGGAGCTGGTCTGGAGACTGAAAGCTTGTAGTTTCTTTGTGCTGTGACTGTTCACTTTCCGCATCCATCTGTCCTCTCCCTGCACTGAGTTTCATCTTCACATAAACACAGGACTGACCCTCCAGGTCATTTGAGAAGTTGTCTCATTTGGCCAAAAGCCTGCTGTGTCTCTTCCGCTCTGCTGATGGTGTGCAGAGATGGTACTGAAGAAGTATTTTCCTGACCAAGACAAAGCTCTGAGCTAGGTTTCAGGTGGGGTCAGATTCAAATGGCCTTGCCTTTCTCAGAAGGTCATGGAGTGACCTAGCCAGGTGGCCTGACCTCTAGCCAATGATCTGGGCCTCAGCGGTTAAGGCCTTGTCCTATTAGAGGATGATGCCAAAGTGCTTCTGACTCTCTGAGAAACCTCAGGGATTTTTCTGGTCAAAGATGGTTTAAGCTGTTTGCTTTTGTAGAATCTGATTTAAATTTCCCCCCAGTTATGGTTAGTTTGGGCTTCTCTGGTGGCGCAGTGGTAAAGAATCTGCCTGCCAATGCCGGACATGCAAGAGACATGGGTTCGATCCCTGAGTTGGGAAGATCCCCTGGAGAAGGAATTGGCAACTTACTCCAGTATTCCTGCCTGGGAAATCCCATGGAAGAAGAACCTGGTGAACTACAGTCCATGGGGTCTCAAAGAGGCAGGCATGACTTAGCGACTGAGCATGCCTAGTGTTTCACTACTTCTTTGCAATGCTTTCAGTTGCTCTCTGATACCTATGTGATAATATCAACCCATCCACTGTAGCTCAGGGGCCAGACTCAGACTTGTCCCTAAGGGCACAATCCACGCAGGTGCGGGGGCACTGCTGAGCTCCCATCACTGAATCAGCGCTGGTCCCTGGGTCCCAGCTCTGGCCAGCATCCACAGAAATGCAGGTCCTGGTCACCTTTGCAGTGGGTTTGTGTTGCAAACGTCATTTCTATAATACATACAGTGTTTTAGGCTTTTAAACAAACGTCATATCCTGACTTAAGTAAACACCATATGGGTGGATCTTGCTTAAAATACTACCCCCAAACTCAACACGTCCTTCTTTTTAAAAGTTATACATTTGGATTCATTTATGAAAACCACACTTGTGAACTAATTCACTCTTTTTACACACACTTAAGTGAACTGAGGGAGAGGGTGTGGTGATCATGTCAGGAGCCTGAGCGATGCCTTCAGGTCCTTCTCCAAAGGCAGAGCCACCTCTGAAGCAGATTGGGTGGAAATTCTGCTTCACAAATCCTTCCTGCTTTGGGTGACAGCTGCCCTGGAGTCTAGGAAAGCAGAATGAGAATGGAGTGGTAATTAAAGATTGTGAAGAAGTCTCTTTTTTAAATAGGAGACTCGCAGTTAACCCTTTGAAAGAATGAACCATTATTCCGTGGCATCCCTTTGTGTAAATGTGGGTTTTTCCACGGTGGGTTCCCAGCTGAGCGGGACCCCAGCACTAGACACACATATGCCTTTCACCCAACAAAAAGCCCTGAGATACTCCAATTTAAGTTTCTTTCTCCCCTACACCTCTGCACCTACTTCTTCCCTTACAAAATAGTGCCAATAATAGCTTATCTCACGGAGCTGTTGGGAGGTTAAATGATAGGATGCTTGTGAAGTTTTTAGCAAGGTGTCTGGTTTGCAGTAAATGTCCAGTCGCCACCAGCCTTTGCTGACACAGTGGTGAGAGTTGCTGGTTTGCTAAGACTTCTGGGCCTGCTCTGTGGCCCTGGTGGTCCTTGGTTCCTCTGTGGATGATCTATAGCACTTCTTTCAGAGCTGCTGAGGCAGAGGCAGTGGTGGGGGACGAAGCCCTCTTGGCAGCCTGTTGGTGCCCACAGCGCCACCTGGTCAACGGACCAAGGCAGATTCATAGAGGAGACACTGGCCTGACTTTTTAAGAAACAACTTCTGGCAAAAAGTGATCTGTAGAGCCTTTCTAGCCTGAATATAAAGAAATTCATTTGTGTAAAATCAATATGAACTTTATATTTTAAAAAAGCATGAACCTATAGAAATAAGTAGGGTTTTCTGTTGTAAGAGGGTACAGCACAAGTTGGGATGCTGGGTGTGTAGATATTGAGAAGAAGGTTTAGGGAGGCCAGATTCATCTTCTAAAAAACCAACAGAAAGCTCTTTTGTCACCGATTGGACAAGAGGCTGCCTAACCTTGGCCACTCTTGCTGAACTTGTTTAAGAAACCCACTTGATGTCCTGACTGGTTTCTTGTTTGGCTGAAGAGCCTTCATTTGAACAGAATTCTCTCCATTTAGGAGAGGAGGTGAGGACTGAGAACCAGATGGTGGCTCCTGTGGCTTGGGCTCTCAGAGTCCCTACTAGTCCCGCACACCCTGCCTGCAGCCCTCAAGTCCTCCTTGGGGATTGTGCCAGTCCTGCTGGGGGCATTGGGCCAAGGGGAAAGGCTCACTTGCACCTGGTTTCCAGTGTGTCTGGTGGGGAATTGTCCACTCCAAGGTGGACCCCGAGGGTGTGGATATGACCAAGGCAGCCTTAGGAAGGAGGTGCTCTGGCAGTCGCAGGGGCAACTGACTCAGGTTGTTGGGGATAGGGGAGCAAGAAACCCAGGCTCCCAGCCAACCCCACCCCCCTGGCATCTGTATGGGGTCGCTGCTGGTGGACACATATTGCCAGGAACTGATAGCAATGACCAGTCCATAAAAGACAGACATCTGTGGCTGCAGGATGAGGAAGACCTCTCTCCTCTGCTCGAGTTTGTGTGTTTCTGTGTCTGCAGCATTGGGGGCTAGGGTTCATCCTCAGTGTACAGTGTTGTCCAGAACAGCGCTCTGGCTCTAGACACTAGGAGAGGACAGCCTTGGAAGGAGCTGGTGGGTCCTGGGCATTTCAGCCATACCTAGGTGCTGGATCTTTTAGCCAACTTCCTACAAGTAAGGGCAAGCACAATTTAATTTTCAGAAAAAAAAATAATAACTCTGCTTGAAGGATCCTCTCTTTGGAAGAAGCATTCTGTGAGGAGCCTGTGATACAGGCAAGGAATATCATATCAGCCTTGAACACAGACGGGTAGTGTTTGGATCTGGCTTGGGCTCTGGGTAGCTGGCAAAATTGGTCCAGGTTATGTCATCTGTCTGTGCCTCAGTTTCTCACCTGTAAGCTGAGGATAGTGATGGAGTGTGTGTGTGTGCTCAGTCGTGTCCGACTCTTTGCGACCCCGTGGACCTTGGCCTGCCAGGCTCCTCGGTCCATAGGATTCTCCAGGCAGGGATACTGGAGTGGGGTAGCCATTCCCTTCTCCAAGGGATCTTCCTGACCCAGGGATCCAACCTGCATCTCTTGTGTCTCTTGCATTAGCAGGCAGATTCTTTACCAACAGTGCCGCCTGGGATGGAGTAGCAAACAGTTGAAGAGCACTTTCTGTACGTTCTAAGAATTATACTTTATACTCTAATCCCTGCATTGCTCACAATCACCTTGTGAGGTGGGTCTACCTATCACCGTATTGAAGGTACACAATTCATCAGTAATTAAGCAGGTTAACAATTTATAATAGCACCTGGGTCAAAATGTGCTTTCAATAAATATAATTTATTTTTAATTTTCTGTTGGGTGCTTCTGTTCTGCCCTTCAGCCTCATAGCTGGGGTTAGACTTTTTCTTAAGAAACCTCAGCAAGGATTTGACTGATAAGCACTTTTAGAGATCCAGGCTTTAGAGAGCAGCTGTCGCCGATGGAGTCTTCCGCTTAAGGCACCAGAAGTACCTGGGATGGCCATTGTCAGGCCTACTGTCTCTTGGGATTATCTCTCGGGGGAGGGGCTGGCAGCGTCGCTTTCACCCTTCCTCAGGCAGGACTGGTAGGAAGCCATTCCCTCCCCTCTTCTCCCCTTCCCCTGTGCCCCTCACGATCTGGGGTGTGGGGAGAGAGGCTTTTCCTGACCCCCCAGACGGAATTGGCTCTTCTTCTGAGTGCTCACAGCACCTCTTTCTCCCCTCTCATTTGTTCATTCATTCTTTCACCCATTCAGTAAGTATTTACCAAGTGTCTGTGAGGTGCCAGACACTTTTGGGTGCTCAGGACACGTCAGGAAATAAAACACATAATCCTAGGGGGGCGGGGGGAGACGGGAAGATGGTAGACAGGGACCACAGGAAGTATACACCAGAAGGCGGAAAGAGGGAACGAGCAAGGTGAGGTGGACGGGGCGGGGGTGGGGGGGGTCACAGGGGTTCAAGGAGTGAAGTTGGAGTTTGACATAGGATACTCAAAGTGGGTCTTGTGACTGTTAAACACAGGCTGGAGATAGAAGATTTTTGCCATGTGGAAAAATGGAAGAGGGATATTCCAGGCATAGAGAACAGCCTGTCTGACGGCCCACAGGCTTGACCAGTTCCAGTGGGGATGTGGGCAGTAAGATCTGGGGAGTTCCAGGGCAGCCCTGTCCGGCCTGAGAGGACATCTTCAGACCTCACCTTTGACTCAGAGAGATAGGGGACCCTCCGAGGGCTTTGAGCAGAGGAGTGACGTCATCTGAGGTGTTTAATGAAAGATTATCTAGATAGGAAGTGACTTCATTAGCATTTCTTTTTTAAAATATTTGGCTGCACCAGGTCTTAGCTGCAGCATGCGGGATCTTTAGTTGCAGTATGGGGGATCTAGTTCCCTGACCAGGAATCAAGCCCAGATCCCCTGCATTGGAGTGTGAAGTCTAGACCTGGGAGGTCCCTCACTGGCATTTCTTGATCCAAATCTCTTTCCACTTGGATTGTGCATCCCCCGTGGGCACAGGCTGTGGTCTTGTTCTTCTGCTCTAAGCCCAGCAGGCCATCATCTGTTCTCAATGAATGAATCAAGGAAGGCTGTACTGGGGCCTTTGGTCCCAGGTGTGATAGCATCAGAGGGAGGCATGGATTTTCACGCTTAAGATCAAGGCTCTGGCTGGATTCTGCCGGTGGCAGCCAAGCTATGGCCTCCAGCTCAGGGTAGAGGAAGCAGTCCACCAAAAAGCATCTGTTTGTCTTCATTATGAGACTCAGCATGTTGGAAAGGAGCCCAGGGTGTGCAGACGTGTATGAGGAGCCACAGGGAGGAGGTGGGCTGTGGCCAGAAGACAGCCTCCCTGTGAGTAACCCCGATGTCACCTCCTGTTCACCCTGCCCTCTCCCAGCCCCCTTTGCATCAGAGGAGGAAACAAACAGAAACCAATACAGCTGAAAAAAAAAACTGCTTTCAGACACCACTGGTTCCTCAGGTGTCTCAGCACCTCGGGTCTGCCCAGCACACATTTCCAGTGATTGGTTTGCAGTCTGCTTCCACAGACCCCAAAATGCATTCCTATTCAGGAGGTGATTTCCTAATGGGAAAACCCAAAGAATCTACAGGCTTCTGGCCTTGAAGCAGGTTTTGGGGGAGGTGGCCTCAGTGGTTTCACCCACCGTCCCCAGGGAGGCCATGTGGTGAGCTGGGTGTGAGCGTCAGGAGACTACACAAATGTGAGTTGGTTCTGACCTTGGGAAGTTTCAGTTGTATCACGTGTAAAATATAGAGATGACACATAGCCTGTCATCGGGCTGTTTGCAGTCATCAGAATAATAGCAAAGGCTAATATTTTTGGAGGACTATGGCCCAGATTCTAAGTTGAGTTCTTTCTATGGATTTATTTATTTAATGTTTAGAACAGTCTTATAAGTTCTAGTATCCCAGTTTTACAGACAAAGAAACTGAGGCCTAAAGAGGTTATTAAACAAGGTGCCCAACATCACCCCTGGTGGCTCAATGGTAAAGAATCTGCCTACAATGCAGGAGTTGTCATTAATTCTCTCGGTTGTGGCCAACTCTTTGTGACCCCGTGGACAGCAGCCCACCAGGCTTCCCTGTCAGGTTCAGTCCCTGAGTCAGGAAGATCTGCTGGAGAAGGAAATGGCAACCCATTTCAGTATTCTTGCCTGGGAAAGCCCATAGACAGAGAAGCCTGGCGGGCTACAGTCCATGGGGTTGCAAGGGTCGGACACAACTTAGCCAGTAAACCACCACCAACAAGGTCGTCCAGCCAGGAGGGTGGGGGTGGGGAGGGTGAATGGGGGTGAATATTGACAGTAACACAGCTAGACTAGCTCTAAACCCAACTCAGCCTTTACAGTGAAGACTTGATAAGTTTAAATGAGATGATCTGCTTGAAAGCCTGAATACAGCCAGCCTCACTTAGTCCTAAGGAAGGCTGTCCCTGATTTCGGCATGCTTTATTATCCTGCATTTTGTGCTAGGGGCCCAGCTGTGGATTATTCTAGTCACATGCTAAAAATGTGCAGGATTTTCAGTCTCTTTGTTGCCAGTGAAACTGCTGGTTATCTGCTTTTCCCTCAGCCAGCCAGCTGAGGCCTTCTGGCATTTTCACTTTGAGCTGTCAAAGGTCAGGCAAGTCCTGATAGAGTGTGGTCTTATCTCCTAAGTGTTTTAGAGCTGTTTATTCGTTTAAGGACTAGAGGTGATTTTTAAAAAGAAAGCACCTCTTTTAGTCAACAGTGACATCTCCAGAGGTGAGCATCTAGGTCCCCAGGACAGGCCTGCTGTGGCCTGCCAGTACCCAGGATGGCTGCTCAGAGAGTAGCCACTCTGATTACTCTTTGTATCTCCAAGGGTAGTACAGGGCCTGGCATGGCGCTGGCAAGAAGGAAACAGGTGATTTGTGAATTATGACCCCAAATAGCAGCGTTAGACTCAGGACTCAAAGCTTCAAATTCCATCCATTCACCAGACACGTCCACTTGTCTCCTCCAGTAATAAAGCGTCTTGGTCGCAGGCAGGTGGGGTTTTCCAGACAGTTTCCTATCAGTCAGTAGAACGCCCTCCGCTGAGTCACTGCACTTTGGGGCATGGGGGGCTCTTGAAGAAAGAGCCTCTTGGGGCTGTAACCTGAGGGGCTCTGTCTGTACCCCCTCAGGGCTCCATTCTTGTCCAGCCTGACGCTTGACCTCAGGGCTGTCCCTGGCCTTCCAGTTTTCACCTTTCAAACACTGAAGTCTGTGCTAAGTGCATTCCATGCAAGATCTTATCCCATCTTCATGGTAGCCATCTAAGAGGATCCTTCTTATAAATAGTAACAATCTGTGATATAGGGGCTTCCCTCATAGCTCAGTAGGTAAAGAATCTACCTGCAATGCAGGAGACCCAGGTTTGATCCCTGGGTCGGGAAGATCCCCCGAGAAGGAAATGGCAACTCACTCCAGTATTCGTGCCTGAAAAATCCCATGGACAGAGGAGCCTGGCGGGCTACAGTCCCTGGGATTGCAAAAGTCGGACATGATTTAGCGACTAAACCACCACAATATAAGATTAAGGCTAGGATTCTTTTTAAGGATTAAATGAGATACTTAACAGGGCATATTGAGCAAGAGTTCTAGAATGGACTCATCCGGAGTTGGTGATTTCTGTGGGTGGAGGCGGAGGGAGAGAGTGGTGGTTATGGATGAGGTTATGAAAGTGGGGTCTAGAAGGGTTAAGTGACTTGTCCTCAGCAGAAGCAGGATTTGACAGGGGCTATGTCTCACACGTCTCCTTTCTTTCAATGGGCAGTAACAGCCGCCCCTCCTGCAGCTGCAGAGTGTTCTTGAGAAGCCGAGGTTATCTTGGGTGTGATAGGAAAGGTGGAAACTTCCACCAACAGCCATTTCCCCTCCTCAGTCCTCTGCTTCTTCTCAGCAGGCTGCCTGTGAGCTGGGTGGAGGGGGAAAGATAAGAAGGGAAAGGGGAGGGCTAAGAGGGGTAGGACAGTCTTGTTTGAAGATCAGCTTTGATGATTTTCATCAAAGATCATCAAGATGATCTTGTTTGAATATCAGTTTGAAGACTGCCTAATTCTTAAAAATTCTTAAGAGTCATAAGCCTGGGAGTTCTTACTAGTGGGAAATGGTATACTCTTGGCCCCCTTGCTTCAGTCATAATTCTTGGTCTACCTGGAGCCATGCCTGGGGTAAACCCTCAGTAAGCATTTGGAGTTCTCCACTCAGGGACCAGGAAGTGGGAGGGTTGTTTGACCTCCAAGCTCCAGTTCCCTCTTCTGGAAAATGAAGCCACAGTGGTGCCTGTACTGTGGAGACTTTGGTGAGGAGTCACTGAGGGGACGTACCTCAGAATGGCTCAGCTCAGTGCAGAGGTGCTCAAAACCTGCGGGGACTAGCTAGCTCCACCTAGCTCCACCACGCCATGTGTGTTAGGACCGAAGACCCCACCTGGCCATTTTTTCCCACAAGTCCACACTCCCCCAGGACACCAATCGCTCTCTTTCCTCGGAGTTAAGACAGGAACACCTGGGCAAGTCTTTGGAAGTCCAGTGGTTAGGAAGGACCTCAGGTTCAATCTCTGGTCAGGGAAATAAAATCTTGTGAAAGTAAAATTAGTTGCTCAGTCCTGTCCGACTCTTTTGGCCCTGTAGGAGGCAATGGCACCCCACTCCAGTACTCTTGCCTGGAAAATCCCACAGACGGAGGAGCCTGGTAGGCTGCAGACCATGGGGTCGCTAGGAGTCAGACACGACTGAGCGACTTCACTTTCCCTTTTCACTTTCATGCACTGGAGAAGGAAATGGCAACCCACTCCAGTGTTCTTGCCTGGAGAATCCCAGGGACGGGGGAGCCTGGTGGGCTGCCATCTATGGGGTCGCACAGAGTCGGACACGACTGAATTGACTTAGCGGCAGCAGACTGTAGCCTGCCAGGCTGCTCTGTCCATGGGATTCTCCAGGCAAGAAGACTGGAGGGGGTTGCCATTTCCTTCTCCAGGGGATCTTCCTGACCCAGGGATCGAACCCAGGTGTCCTTCATTGCAGGCAGATTCTTTACCATCTGAGCCACCCAGGAAGCCCATAAGCTATTTTTTAAAAAAAGTACAAGTACACCTGCTACAGAGTCCTCTTACTGTCCCTACCCCTCCTGCCACCCTGTCCCCCAGAAGGAAAAGCCACAGTCCAGCAAGAGCTTCCACTCACTGAGGGCTGTGTGCAGAGGTGTTTGCAATGGGCAGGTGTCTGCCTCACCACCATCGCCATCGGGACAGTGTGTCAGATTCTGTGTATCAGGAACCTGACAGTCATCGTCTGGTTTGAAGATCAGACCGCGTAATTCTTTGAGTCATAAGCCTGGGAGTTCCTACTATTGGGAAAGCATAAGCCTAGTTCCTACCAATGGGAAACAGTGTCCCTCTGGGCCCCCTTGGTTCAGTAAGAAAGCCTTAGATCGGGAGGGCACGGCAAGGTCTGACTCATGGGTGACACCGAGACACGTCACAGCCCTGCAGTCCTAACCAGAGGCAGTAGCACAAGCCCCTGTGGATTCTCGTTTCATGTACAGAAGCCAAGACTCACTCCACACAGGGTCGTTGTGCAGTCTCGGCAGTTGAGTAGGAAGGAGGGTGGCAGGGGGCCCCAAGAGGACAGTTAAGGTGAATAGTGACTCTGCAGAGAGATTCAGACGCTGGCATGGGTAAGTTCACTCTGCTTTGTGATTCTCTGGTTTGTTAAAGCAAACGAGGGTCTGGGAGGTAAGATCAACCTGTAGGACCTTCATCAGACATCGCAGATGGGTTTAACTCCCACAGCAGCCTTGGATCCTAAAAGTTTACCATCAGTTATTGGTTCTTTTCCCCTCTCAGTCCTAGACTCCCAGAGACAGCTGTGTGATTCATGGTGTCCTTCCAGTACCTTCCCATTTTTCACCCCTTTCGTGGTTCTTGGGTGGCACCGATGTGAGCTGGTTGGAAATCCAGAGGATGAGGTGGACACGCTTGGACTTCCCTGAGCGAACACCTGTCTCCACCTTCCTGGCTCATCCCAGAAATGCCTAGTTAGATTCTCTGTCCCTCACCCCTGTTATGCTTTAGAAAAGCAGAAGTGTTAATCCTCATCACACTCCATCAAAGAGTGTCCTCACTACTTGTACAGATGAGGAAACTGAGGCATAGAAGGTATAAGTAATTTGCCCAAAGTCACACAGTAACTGGTAGAGCTGAGACTGAGACTCAGCTGGCTGTCAAATCCTTTTAACCACCATCCCATAAGGTACCGCTTCTAGAAAAAGGGCAACTCTGACCTGAAAAGTCTACTCCCTCCCTCTCCCCAAACCTTGGGAACTTGGCCTCTCTGAAGATTCCAGCCCGAGTAGTCACGGGCAGGCTCCTCTGATGGGATGGGGCAGGGGAGATCCGTGACTTGAACATCTGTGGATGCATTATTTATTTATTATGAGAAAATCTCTCCTACCTCTGATTACCTAGTGCTGATCCAGGGGGACCCTCTTTGGGGGCTGGTTGGCAATGAAGAAAGTGAAACCCTTTCTTGGGACCCCCTCAGTGATGAGGTCATCCCTTATGCCTTGGCTAGGTTGGATCATCAGAAAGTCCCTAGAATCGTGGTTTCCAGCCTCTGAGCTGTTCCTGTCAGCAGCTTGGCTTCCCCGCCGGCTAATGGAGTCAGTTCATCAGATGGAGACGTTTTGGGAACTGTGGGAAGGCGGATGCTCTTTAAGAGTTCACTTGGCTTTAGGATGGGGCGGGGGGCGGCGGGGGGGGGTGAGAGTCACACGCGTGCAACCTTTTTCTTTTCATTTGTTCTCAGAAGCCTGGGGGTTGGGGGTGGTGGGGGCAGGAAAGGTCTGTAGTGCGTAGCAATTGAGGTTATGATGATTTTCATATGAATTGTCAGATCTTCTGTGTCCATTAACTATCTTTTGTGGTGAGGAAGTTGATTGTGTAACTGGAAGAAGAGACTCCAGAGGACTGTTAAATGATAGCTCGGTCCCCCCAGGCTCTTGGCTCTTTATGCAGTGGAGGGTGGGAGTGGGAGTGGGCAGTGTTCTTGACAGTAGGCACCTTGCTTTTCTGGGAAAAATGATCGACTCAAAGTAGAACGCCGTCCTGCTCTTCGGATGGCAGTGGGTCTCTGGTGGATCCTTGCCAAGTGGTTGGGAGGTGATGGGGGCGGGGGACAGGGCCAGAGGAGAGTAGCAACTGCAGTCAGCCGCCCAAAGGTCAGTTCTTCCCATAGACTTGTCAAAGGGGCTTACCTTGTACTACTGCAAAGTCAGAGTTACAGCCTGTCTTACGGTCTGTTTGGGTAGTTGTTCTTTGCTGGCAGAGAGCCCAGGATGGGGGTGGGCAGGATAGGAAAGAGGTAGAGGCCTGAGAGTGAATTCCTGGCTTGGCTCAGCCTCAGGGTAAACTGCCTTACATGCTGCTGAAAAACTGTAGATGGGAAGGCAAACCCAGGAGCTGGCAGTGAATCCCCTCCACTCCTTATCAAAGGGATTCATTCAGATACTTCCTGAGTGCCAGAGATGGAGTGCTGAACAGGCCAGACACAGCCCTGGCCTTCACGGAGCTTCAAATCCAGCAGGGAAAATAGATGCCAGTGATCACAAGGGAACATAATGAGTAATGAGATCAGATGCAATGGAAGAGAGCAGCCCAGCTCAGGCAAGTCACTTAGCTTCCACTTGTCAGTCTCATCATTTATAAAGTGGGGGCCAGATCTCCCCTCACAGGCAGTTGCAAGGCTAACTGGGATTGTAGATGTTAAGTAATTGCTGTATGGTAGGTACTGGATTAATATTTATACAAACCCACGGATGAATATCCAGGCTTTCCTGGTGTCTCATTGGTAAAGAATCCGACTGCCAAGCAGGAGACGCAGGTTCCATCCCTGGTCCGGGAAGATCCCCTGGAAAAGGAAATGGCAACCCACTCCAGTATTCTTGCCTAGGAAGTTGGACAGAGGAGCCTGGCCGGCTGCAATCCATGGGATCACAAAAGAGTGGGTTCCAAGCAACTAGACAACAATGGATGAATATGAATATGGTCATAGCAAATCTCCATTCAACAGCTTCATTCAAGCACCTCCTATATTCCAGGCATTGTTCTGGACTTTTAAAATATGAATTAAATAGATAAAAGCCCTCCCTCTTGGAGATTATGCTGTATTTGGAGAAGACAGATAATACAATACAATAATTAAGTAGAAAGCATAGTATGCTTGGTGTTATGGTGACAAGATATGAAGAACTGACTCATTAGAAAAGACCCTGATGCTGGGAATGATTGAAGGCAAGGGGAGAAGGGGATGACAGAGGATGAGATGGTTGGATGGCATCACTGACTCAATGGATATGAGTTTGAGTAAGCTCCAGGAGTTGGTGATGGAGAGGGAAGCCTGGCATGCTGCAGTCCATGGGGTTGCAAAGAGTTGGACCTGACTGAGTGACTGAACTGAGGGCAACAAGTACTACCAGGAATGTGAACGGGGAGAGACGGAAGCGGGCAGATAAAGGGCAGGGAAAAGCTCACCGAAAGGCAGCATTTGTGAAAAGTCCTGAAAGGGGTGAGGGAACTAGCCAGTGCAGATCCCTGGGAAGCATTTCAAGAAAAGGGACAGCAAGTTCAGCTGCCCTGTGACCACAGCATGCCTGGTGTGTTTGAATATAGCAAGGAAGCCACTGTGATGTGGCCAGAGAGGTGGGGGTATGGAGGGTGACAAAGGGTTTTGAGGTCAATTTAAAGATTCTTTGAGAGAGCTGTGCTGGGTGAAGGGTGGACATGCAGAGGGTGGGGCCCCGGAGGGCTTTGAATAGAAGAGTGACATAATCAGACTTGGCGTCTTGGGTCTGAGTGGGTTCCCTCTTTCGGGAATGGAGCACAGAGTGAAGCAGGGAGATCAGCCAGGGTATTACAGAAAGCTGGGTGAGCAAGAGCGGTTTCCTGGACCACGCGGCATCAGGGAAGGCTGGAAGAGGGAGATTGGCCTCATAGGGAAGGAGAGTACATTTCTGGATAGAAGTGTCTGCCCTATCCCATCCCGACCTTCCTTCTTAGATGCCAGAGGAAGTTGATGGTAACCACAGTGCCCTGACCCTAGGGTGCCCTGGCTCCCTGCCAGTTTGCTTTGAGGAAACCAGAGTAGCTCAGAAGGTCAAGACCAGACTTTTTCTCCCCAAGTAAGAAAAGAGCTACAGAAATACAGGTGGGCTGGACCTGATCTGGCCTCGGAAAATGGTTGTTACCAGGGTTTCTTTCCTTTGGCTGGGGCTTTGTTTTCACTGAGGTGTCTTTGAGCCTTCACAGTTGTTTATGCCTGTGGTCCTGTCCTTTCCCCATCAGTAGCTGTCCTCTCGGAGAAGGCGATGGCACCCCACTCCAGTACTCTTGCCTGGAAAATCCCATGGATGGAGGAGCCTGGTAGGCTACAGTCCATGGAGTCGCAAAGAGTCGGACATGACTGAGCCACCTCACTTTCACTTTTCACTTTCATGCATTGGAGAAGGAAATGGCAACCCACTCCAGTGTTCTTGCCTGGAGAATCCCAGGGATGGGGGAGCCTGGTGGGCTTCCGTCTATGGGGTCGCACAGAGTTGGACACGACTGAAGCGACTTAGCAGCAGCAGCAGCAGCTGTCCTCTCTAGGAGATGCAGATCCTGAATTATCCATACTTCTATGAGGACCGCTGGCTTCTTTACAATGCGGCCTCAGGCTTTTCTTGAGTTGGGGCCCCATTTCACAGCATTAAGTGTGCAAGTTCACATTTACACAAATGATAGTTCAAAGAGTAAGAATATTCTTCACAAAGAGCGTATTCTAATCACAATAGCAATTATAAATAATCTGGCAGAGGGGTTTTAGAGATAACAGGAAATCAATTTGAAATCAGAACATGCAGAAATAGGGACTTTCCTGGTTGTTCAGCGGTTAAGACTCCACACTTCCACGGCAGAGGGCATGAGTCCGATCCCTGGTTGGGGAACTATTAATAAGATCCCACATGCTTCTAGGTACTGCAAAAAAAAAAAAAAAAAAAAAGAACGTGAAGAAAAGAAAAGAACAAGAGGGTGTAGTCAGAGTAATTGTTATAAAAACGGCCAGTATTACCCATTAGCCCATTCACTCTTCATAGCAATCCTATAGAGGGGGTGTTGTGGACTCTATTTTACAGATGGGGGAAACCACACACACAAACGTACACACACAAGGACACACACACACACACACACACACACACAGGAGGATTCAGTAACTTGCCCAGGATAATTCAGAGGTAGATGATCTATCCCCAGAGCCTGTGCTCTTGGCTACAACTCCTTAAGATACCCCTAAACAGCTTGCTTCCTTCTTACAATTTAAATGATGAATTTTGTCTTTGTGTTTACATTCAACTTTATCATAAACTTGAGGATCACAGATCATAACTGCCAAAACATTCCCAGGGAACCAAGAGTCCGGATCCCTGAGGGTTCCCAGATGGCTCTGGCGGGGCCGAGATGCCGAGGCCATCCAGAGTGATTAGGGCAGAGGAAGGGGGTCGCCCATCAAGGACAGGCGCTTTGCCGCTGATGTGAATTCGTTTATCCCCCTTCCTCCTCTTTGTCTCTTTGTCCTGCCTCCCCCTCCCAGCCCTGCACACAGGCCTGATGTATCGGCATCTCAATCACTTCTGCTTCCCCTAGAGATCAAGGCCCGGCCTTGGGCCCTGAGGCCTCCCAGAGTAAATCAGTAAATTGGGAGGAGGGGGGCAGAGAAGGGATCAAAAGAAAGTGGGGTCCTCTCTGCTGCCAGCTACCTGTCATGTGCCTCTTCTCCCGGGCGCGGGGGAGGAAGAGAAGGAGCTGCCCTCGGGGAAATCTGGAGGGAAAAGGTCCTTCTCCAGCCCTAGAAATTAGGTCTCTGAAACCCACCAGACAAAGAAACCCAAGTCAGGGAGAATTCTGTTCTTAAAAAGCATATTAAACTGAATCCTGTGTTTTCCGCCCTTCACACAAGGCCAAGGTGGAAGGAAAGCGTGAATTTTCTAAACTTCAACTGTAAGAGCTAAGGAAGGAGAAAATTTCCACATTTTCTCAGCTGTTTCAAAATGTATATTTAAGCATTCAGATGAAGAGATTGTTCCGAAGGACCTCTTCTTTCAAGGGATAGAACTTGCTCTATTTTGATTATTTTTCCTCCCCCTTCTTCTCCAGCCTCTGTCTTTTTCCATTTTCCTTCTCCCAACAAGAGTCTCCAGGGATTTCCCAACTGGAAGCTCTCCTCTCCATGGCAGAGCAGTCTCCTAGCCCTCATCTCTCCCTGCAGCTCCTCTTTCCCCTCCTGGAGATGGACCTACCCTGGGTCTGGGCAGCGGAAAAGACAGGTGCTGCGTTTGCCTCGACCAAACTGCTCTCTCTTGGTTTAGGGCTTTGCTACCTGGAAAGTTCATGTCAAGGGGAGACGAGTTCCACTCTGCCTTCCTGTCTTTGTCTGTTACCTGGGGCACAAAGACTGTTAAGTTAGCTAATGGCTGGCCTCTTGCGGCTGGTTAGTGCTGTTAACCAGCCTGAGCAGCCTGAATGAGGACAAGCTTTGTGACAGTTAGTGATGGATTGCCTGTTGCTGCTTCCTAGGGGTCGTGTCAGCAGGACCCATGACTTGTGGCTCACCAGCTTTGGGGCCTCCAAACTTTGGGGTCGCCCCTCAACAGGGTCCTGGATGACTTTGATGGGCAAATCCATTTAGGAAGGTGGGGTTGCAGGGACCAGGTCTTTTGATCTTTCACTTCCTGTGCGGCTGGTTGAACAAAGACTAGCTCATTAAATATTGGAAACGTGGAGTGTATTGAAGGGGCCCAGATGTGTTCCTTGCCTCTGATGATAATAACAGAACAGAGCCCACTTATTGGTTCATTGGCAAGCTCTTGCCACGTGTCAGGCATTAGGGCTTTGTGTGCATTGGCCCTTTTTAGTATTCACCCTAACCACTAGAGAAGAAACCACCTTCATTTTACAAAGGAAGAAACTGAGGTCCTAGAGGTCAAGTAACTAATGCAGGGTCATGGTCAAACAGCAGGTTGATGGCAGTCATTCCCCACCCCCACCCCCACCCCCCTCCCCCCCCACCCCCTCCCCCCCCCACCTCCCGCCCAGAAAGTGTTTATTGAACATTTACTATGCACCTGACATTGTTCAGGTAACCCCTGCCGGAAGGAATTTGCATTTTGAAGGGGAGCACCAGACACTGAACAGCTGAGCAAATACATAGACACAAGAAGCAGCTCTGTGTAAATGCTTCCGGGGAGCTAAAAGGACGGCAGAGCCTGTATTCCCAGAGCTCTGAGGCTGAGAAGAACAGGCAGCATCACCTGGTAATCTCAAGGCAGATTTAACTCACAAGGCAGACTTAACTCAGCTGAATGTCCACAGTGCTTCGCCCTCGCTGGTAGCTGCGGGTTCGCATTAGGAAACGATTGTGTGCCTTGTTTTGTGAGAGGCAGAGCCAGAACTGGCGCGAAAAGTGAAGTTCTCGTGATGCTGGCATGCTGAATTGCATCTCTCCTCTGCGAGCCTGGAGTCACACTTACCCAGCCTTACCCTGGACATAGATGGCCTTGTTCTCAGTGAAAGTAACCCAGGAATCCCCCTGATGGGAAAGCCTGGGGAATTTACTGTGGTTCTGAAGTTCTGGTTACAGCCTCTGCTCTAGGAAGGGCAGGGAGTGGTGAGCCCAACAGCTCTCATTCTCAGCTGATACCTGTTCCTGCCTGACACGGAACCTCCTCCATTCACTCCTGCCTCTCTGAGTCACACTCAGCTGGCCCTGCTGGGTGTCCACAAATAGCGCCTCAGTGTGACTTCACACCGGAAGCTTATCTGCCTGACTCATGGCCTGCTACGGGCATCTCCCTGGGGAGAGGCTTCTGGCCCTGCCCCCACCCCCGCAGGGGAAGAGCCAGAAAAGGGGGAAAATCCCTCACTAGGGCACCTGTTGTGGGAAATACCTGCAGCCCCAGCCTGGCTCTGCTTCAGGTGCCCTGGAGCTGGCAGCTTCACTAGATGCCTGTGAGATTGGGGGCAGGGGGTGGTGGGCACAGTTCAAATTTGGGGATGCATTTACAGCAGAAAACTGCAGCTCTTAAAGTACATTGACCTGAAAAAAATTGTTCACAACATATAGGATTCAGTGTTAGGTGAAAAGTAATGTCATTAGAATCCTATCTGAGATTCCTCCCTGGCAGTCCAATAGTTAAGACTCTGAGCTCCCAATGCAGGGGGCACAGGTTCGATCCCTGGTCAGGGAACTAAGATCTTACATACTGAGGTGCGGCATGGCCTTAAAAAAAAAAAAAATCCCATTTGTGATGAGAGGAGGGAATATTGATATGGTTAATTTATGTACCAAAAGAAATGCTATTTGAAGAAAAAAATATAGTATACAGCAATTATCTTTGGAGGTAAGAGTACAGAAAACTTTCTTTTTCTATTTGTTTGCCTTTCTGATTTTTAAATAATAATCATATTTATCATTATAATCAGAAAAAAAGATCTGGAGGAAAAAAATTCAAATAAACCAAACCCAAGTATCCTAAAACATAACAGCCTTGTTAAATGCCTAACAGTGACCCAAGGGTGACCATTATATGCAAGTGACTGGGGTGAGCTTAACATTGACCCAGCAAGCTTCAGCTGCCTCCCTAGCTACAGAAGGAACAAGTCAGTTCCCCAGGGTATCTCCCCTCATGGTCCCAGCAGAGCAGAGAGGAAAAAAAACACCTGTTCTCTGGACCAGTACCTCCTTGAGGCCCAGCACGGTGCCTGGCCTCCAGTAAGGGCTCAGTAGAAATGTTTTATTTGGAATGGACAAATGAATAAATAGTGTTTAAAAAAGGATTGAAGAAGATGATTTAGCTAATACAAACTTTAACACTTGATGAAGTGGACTGTCTCCTTTTGGAGAACTGCAAAATAGGGTGGAAGGCAGGAAGCTTTTATGGAATAATGAACAAGGAGGAGGGGAAGAAAAAATAGCTGATTGGCCAGAGCCACATGGTCAGCCTTGTTTGGGTGGAAAAGCCCAGAGTTGGCTTGGCACTTGGGGATCAAGTGACTGGATCTATATTGCATTTCTGGTCAAGTGGAGCGTTGACAGGGACATAAAAGTTATCAACGTTTCAGTGTGCTGATGTGGTACTTTGGGCTGGAGTGGCTCCATCTGGGGCCCAGAAAGTTATGTCAACAATAGATATATTGTGCTAATTCCCTGTCAGTCCAGTAGTTAAGACTCTGAGCTTTCATTGCCAAGGGCCTAGGTTCAATCCCTGGTTGGGTAACTAAGACCCCACAAGTCTCATGGTGCAGCCAAAAAAATTTGAAAACCCCAACAGATTCAATGCTCTTCCCCTCACTAGGAATTAGGGAAGTCCACATGATGCCATTTCTGGGACATTCCTTTTGTTGTTTGTTTGTTTGTAGGATTTACTTATTTATTAACATTTACGGTGTTCATTGGAAGCACTGATGCTGAAGCTGAAACTCCAGTACTTTGGCCACTTCATGCAAAGAGTTGACTCATTGGAAAAGACCCTGATGCTGGGAGGGATTGGGGGCAGGAGGAGAAGGGGATGACAGAGGATGGGATAGCTGGATGGCATCACCGACTCGATGGACATGAGTTTGAGTAAACTCCTGGAGTTAGTGATGGACAGGGAGGCCTGGCATGCTGTGATTCATGGGATCGCAAAGAGTCATATACGACTGAGTGACTGAACTGAACTGAATAAATTTTAAAGAATAGTTTTAGATTTAGAGAAAAGTTGCAGGAATATTACAGTAAGTCCCCAGATGCCTCAAACCCAGTTTTCCCTGTTACCATCTTACCTTTGTCACGTGTACATTTGTCGCAACAAGTAGCTCAGTGTGATACAGTGTTATTAACTGAAGTCCACACTTCATTAGGATCTCCTGGGTTTTCAGCTATTGTCCTTTTTCTGTCCCAGGATCCCCTGTTACTACATTTAGCCATCCTATCATCTTAGATCCCTCTCAGCTGTGATACTTTGTCATCTAAGCCTTTCCTTGCTGTTGTTGTTAGGTGTTTCTTAGAAGGTCCCTCAGTTTGGGTTTGACTGAGGTTTTTCTCATAATTAGGTTGGGATTGTGGGGTTTTGCAGGGGAAGACCACAGGAGTGAAGTGCCTTTTTCATCACATTGTGCCCAGGGTACATGCTGTCAACATGACTTACCACTGATGAGGTTCACCTCGCCCCCTGGGACGTTTGTCAGGCTTCTCTGCTGTGAAGTAGTAGAAGATTTGTCTGTTTCCCCCTCAATTATTCATTCAATCAATTGTTCAATTATTGTTAATCATATGGATACATGGATATTTAGTTTATACTTTGGATTGTAATCCTCTATTGCTGACATTGTTCCATCCCGGGTCATTGAGAGCTCTTTTCTTTGGCCCCTGCATCCCTTAACATGCCCCATCATTCTGGTTTTTTTGTTTTAGCACTCTCTTACTTTCTGGCATTACAAGATGCTTCAATTTCATCTTGTGTATTCCCTGCCCCATTCCTGCAATCTGCCATTTCTCCAGGGAGCTCTGGGTCCTTTTGGTGGTATTGGAAACCAGGATCTGGGTGTGGGATGTGCTGGTTGCTACTGGGGAAATAACAGCCAAATCTGTACAATAGTTTTGTGATGAGAATAACAGGGAAGGGGCTGGAAGATGTGGTCACTAACTAAGCCTTCTGCCAAATCAGCAGCTTTAGGTAGACACTAGTCAGCCCCATTTCACTGATGAAAGACTAAAGACTTGCCCAGCATCCCAGGGAAATGTGAAGGCTGTGTGTGTGTGTGTGTGTGTGTGTGTGTGTGTGTGTGTGTGTACACTTGCCCAGCATCCCAGGGAAATGTGAAGGCTGTGTGTAGGTGTGTGTGTGTGTGTGTGTGTACTCTCAAGCATGCATGTGCACTCTCACACAGGTGTGTAGCTGTCCATCCCGTGAACTCTTCAGGGGCAACCAAAGGCTCTGCTTCGTGAACTGAATGTTGGGAAGTTTTACAAGAAAGTGGACACAGGTAAAAGAGCAAATGTCAGGCAAAGTAGTAGAACCTGAAGCAGGTGGCAATTACTGCGTAGACACTTAAAAACTTTTTCAAAGGTATTTAATGTCAAGAAAATAGTGTGTAGTAAATAAAATGAAGCAACATTGTATGTTTAAAAAATATATCAGTACCTCTAAGTGATGGGATTATGGGTGATTTTTATTTTCTACGTTAGACCTGATTTTATTTTCTGTATTTTTCTGCAGTCAACATGCATTGATTATAATGATAAAAGTAATTTAATGTGAATCCAGTGAGTGAGTTTCATTCTTAGGGTCATCTAATCTCCCGTGACTGACTTTTTGTTAGCTATGTTTGTCTTATTTTTTAGGTGCTTCTTTCGTGTCTTTTATAATGGCCCTCAAGGAATTCCATTCTGGCATAGAATCACTGTCAAAGAATAAATACTTTTTTAAAAGATTATCACATAATAAGATACTACTTCATGCACCCTAGTAACCAAATAGACAGTAATGAATATTGGCCAGGACATACAGAAATCGAAACTCTCATGTACTGTTTGTTGGCAGAAATGTAATGATGCAGGCATTGTGAAAAAATTTTCTGGTAGTTCCTCAAAAAGTCAAATGTAAAATTACCATATGACTCAGCAATTCCACTCCTAGGTGTATACCTACGAGAAATGAAAATACATGTGCTCACAAAACTTGTAAGTACATGCTCACAATAGCATTATCTGTAATAGCTGAACAGTGGAAAGAATCCAAATGTCCATCAACTGATGCAAAGGTAAAGTGTGGTCTATCCATACAGTGCAAGATCATTGAGCCACAAAAAGAAGTAAACCACGGATACGGCAAGACATGGATGACCCTTAAAAATACTGTGCCACATATGTAAAAGAAGCCAGACACAAAAGGCTACATATTGTATGATGCCATTAACATAACATGCCTAGGGTAGGCAAATTTATAGAGACAAAGTAGATTACTAGTTGCCAGGGCTGGGCAGGGGTGGGGAAGACAGGGAATGGGGGTGTCTTTGGGGGGCTATTAAAAATGTTCTGGAATGAAATAGTCATTATGGTTTTATACTTCTGTGAATATACTAAAAGCCACTGAATTGTACATATTCAACGGGTAGGTTTAATGATATGTGATTTATAAAATCAGATTTTTTAGACGTCTTCAGTTTTGATTTATCAGTGCTGGGCCCAGACTCCCTACGGTGGAGCAGTGTAGAGCGTGGACCCTGTTGCTTCCTGGCTTGGAAGTGGGATCCTGGGCAAGCTGCTTACCCTCCTACAGTGTCGGATTTCTTTTATTTATTCATCTGTGGCTGTGGTGGGCCTTCGTTGCTGTGCAGACTTTCCCTCGTGGCGGCGAGCCGGGGCTACTTTCTATTGTGGTGCACAAGCTCCTCGTTGCGGTGGCTTCTCTTGTTGTGCAGCACAGGCTCTAGGTGCCCGGGACTGCAGTCTGTGGGCTTAGCTGCCCCACAGCTTGTGTAATCTTCCTGGACCAGAAAGTGCGTCCCCCGCGTCGGCAGGCAGATTCTCAACCGCTGGACCACCAGGGAAGTCCCAGTGTCAGTTTCCTGAGAGTAAATGGGCCCGTTACGTTACCAAGGGTCCTTGGGCATTTTGTGTGGACCCCATACTCCCCTTCCATATCCTCTTCTAGCCTGCCACAGTTAACGACTCCCTAAGGAGACGGGGCCGTCATTCACGTAAGGGGACCTTGGGTTTTGCTTCCCATTTCCCCAGGAAAGCCCCTGCATTAAAACTACCTCTTTCAAGAGACGAGGCTTCTAGGTAGGGGCCAGAGGGATGGCTTATCCTACCAAGCCGTTTCCGGTGTTTGTTTGAAGAAATAAACGTCATCTACGCATAGGTGACCTCTTCTGAAATGTCACGGGGCTTCTGAGCTCAGAGCACTCATACACGCATGTTTATTTTTCAGACACACTTTCTTCTCTCCCTTTCTCCCTCTTCTCTCCTTTTCTCTCTCTTTCTAAGGGGAGGGAGGAGGAGAACTAGGAGCTGAGGGTGGGCTCTGTAGCCTGCACACACAGCGTGGAGTCAGAGCTGTTGTTAGAGCTGTGATGTCACTATGACCACGCAGGGCCTCCAAACCCACACCTCTGAGCTCCCCTCCAGCTTGTCTGTGGACCGGGACCAGGACCTGGAGTGGGAAGGTGGAGGGCAGACTGACTTGCCCTCTCTCTTTCCATCCTGCTTGAGTCCCTGGGCCTGCAGAGTCAGCGTCTGACCCTCTGACATCTGTCCCCCAGACGGCCATCCCCTAACAGACCAGGCAAAGGGAGGAGGCGCGGTCAAGAGAAAGCTATTCGGAAGCCAAAGCTATTCTGTGGTTTGCTTTACTAGTGAGAGGGTCCAATGTTTTCACTAAGGCTTAAAGTTAAAATAAATTCGTGTTCTCTGAACATGGGTTTTTCCTACTTATGGAGCATCTGTCATGTTCTTGGAACTGCAGAGATGACAGAGAGAGGGAAGCAATAAGGCGAAAAGCATAGCCTCTGCCCTTCATAAGCTTCTGGTAAAAGGGTTGTCGATATCATAGTAGCTCCTGTGGGAGCCTGAGAACCCTGGGAGAGGGCCGAGGGCAATGGTGGTAAAAGACCACGTCCTCACATGATGGGGACGATGGCACAGACAAGGACACTGTCCTTGTATCATGTACCCAGCACTGTGCATTCCTGGGGTCTCAACTGACTGTCACGGGTGCTCTCTGAGAGCAGGTGTTATCCCCGTTCTACAGATGGGGAAACTGAGGCTCTGACGAGGTGTCACATGTCCAAAGCCACAGGGTGAGTAAGTGATAGAGCCAGATTTGAGGCTGGGTCTGCCCAACACGTAAGCTTGTGCTCGTGATCACTGTGCCATGGTCTACAACGGCTCTGGGAAGACGGTGTTGAAAAGTCACTGGGTAGAAAGAGGAAGGACAGGAAACGGGGGTTGCCACCAGTGCAGAGACTGCAATCATGAGTGTTTAGAATCAGAATCTGGAAAGAGGGGAGTGGACCATCCTCTGTTCTTCCGAACCAGTCAGGATAGACGCATACGACCTAGTCCGGGGGTGTGCTTGAGTCCTGGGCTCCCAGGTCTCAGTGGGCTAGAATCACACCAGGTGAGGACTTGTGATGGAGGGAGGGGCCCCAGCATGGAAAGGGGAGTAGGTTTACTGGCGTGGACACGAGTCAAGGGCCGGAAGCTGCAACAAGACAGGTGGGATTAAATAAGAACTTTCTAGCAGCTGCGACTGAGCTACTTCACTTTCACTTTTCCCTTTCATGCATTGGAGAAGGAAATGGCAGCCCACTCCAGTGTTCTTGCCTGGAGAATCCCAGGGACAGGGGAGCCCGGTGGGCTGCCGTCTATGGGGTCGCACAGAGTCGGACACGACTGAAGCGACTTAGCAGCAGCAGCAGCTGGGGCTGCACATGAGCTCCTGATCACCAGAACTGAGTCCTCAGGCAGCTACTCAGGGTGTCGTGCGGGACAAACATCAGGGACTGATCAGACAGTGCCATCTGTACTGGGGGGTGTGGTGAATATTGATACCATAATGGCAGTGTATTAAATAAAGATGAATCATGGGGATGTGCAAAATGAGAGGCTGTATGGTTTCTGTAGTCCTTTCCAGCCTTGGCTGTTAATAAATATATGTCAGGCTCTTCTGAGTTTGGAAGGAGGAGACGCCATGTGTGTTATAGTAAAGCCCAGGGACAGAAAAGTGACCTCCTGAAATTTTAGTCTAGGCAGCTAAGATTTTGATGCTTTCTCAGCTCGACCGTCTGGCAGGGAGCCTGGGGGTGGACAGTAAGGTCTCTAAGGTGACATTGCTTCCACCTCAGAGTCATCTGCGGCATGCTGACTGGTCAGTGACTCAAATAATGAGGTTGATGCTGGGAAGCAGGAGTCCACTTTTCTCTGCCCTCCATTCACTGCAGCCTTCCGCCTGCAGGACACAACCCCCCACAGGGGCACGAGCTGCAAAGCAGAGCTGCTGGAGCTAGAACAGGAGGCCACCGGAGCCGCCCAGGCAGGAGAAACACCCCCACAGAAAGACAAGGTTAATCTGCTCAAGGTGTGAGTGAGAATGTGGGGAGCTATGTTGTTGGCAACCGCCTCTGCCTGTAAGGATGGTTATAGGGGTTTGGACGCAGACTTGGGGTGCTGCAAAGAAAGTGAGAAAAGGCTGAGAGCCGCAGAGGGTGTCAGAGAGGCAGTTCTTTCCCTGTTGTTAGTTATGCTGCTCAAATCCAAGTGCGATCCAGCCCAGCTGGCCTGGAAGGCCGTCCTTGGCCTGCCTCTTCTCTGGCCGGTGGCTGACACAGCCTTAGTAGAGGAGGGGATACTGCCCGAACAGGCTGATTCACTGTTTCCACCAGGTCCAGACCATCGTGGTGGGCGGATCACTCGCCAGCCTTGTAAACTAACGCTCTGCTTGTCTGTGTGACGTTTATAGCCCCGTGGGGAGCTGGCTTTTTAATGAGCCTAATTTGAGACTCTAAGTAGGAGTTTGTAAAACAAACAGAGAGGGACTCCGGCCAAAGCCCAAAGAAGTGCACAGGGTCACGTCCAGCTCTGCAGACGGGCCATGGCTCTAGGCACCCAGGGCAGCAGCAAACGTGCTCCCCAAGGACAGGCCTCTCTTCCCAGGCAGCATGCTGCAGAAACCCCTGGAGGCTTAGCAAGACCTTCCCATTTGGCTTCTGCGTGGAAAGCACAGGGGTGTCCCAGCTTTCCTGGTGAGAGGAAAGGAGCGGGCTTGTGGTGCACATCCAGAACTGGATGTCAGTAGACCAGACGGCCTGGTTGCTCCCCGACTGAATGATAGACCCATAGCCAGCCTTCCAAGGCCTCTGGGAGCCAGAGTCTGCAACCCACAGACACCTGTGAGGAAATGCCACCTCTTCCTGCTGCTTTAATTCAGTTTTTGTGACACCCGGTCCTCAAATTCAGAATGAGATGATGCTGACGTCTATCATGAGGCCCTGTTAGAGTCACCTCTCTCTAGCAGGTCCCATGTGGATGTTCGGGGCTCAGTTCTAGGGCTGGGACCACAAGCAGGGGTCCTGTCAGTGCTCAAGCGCTGGGGTTTGATATGACTAGGAGGCCACTGCCCACGCTGAAGTCATACTGTGGGACTCTCCTGAATTGCCCAAAATAACAGTGCTTGGTACTGTGAGCCTTTAGAATGGAGTGTGCTGTAGCCATTGAAAGGGATCGTGTGAAACCATATCTGGGGCCTTGGAAAGATGTCTGTGAAATATTAAGTGAAAAAGGGTGATTAAAGTATTAATTTCTTAAAAGTATGCAAGCATGCAGAAAAATATGCATGCACACTCCAAAGCAGAGGTGCATATTCAAAAGTGCAAAAAGATATTAAACTATAATGTCAATGGTGATTATTTCAGGGCGGTAAAATTACTATTTTTATTCTCTTCTTTTTGCCTTTCTGCATTTTTTTAAAATGGAAATAAGCTGCGGGGATTCTGCCGTGGTAAGACTCCATGCTCTCATGCCCGAGGGCCCGGGTTCAGTCCCTGGTTGGGAAACTAAGATCCCACAAGCCATGTAGCATGGCCAAAAGAAAAGAAAAAAGTCTGTGAGTAGCCTTCTGCCGATAGATGGTCTTCCAAGAAGATGCCCCCGTGAAGGGAGATTCCAGCCCTTATGCTGGACAAAATGAGAGCTGGGGTTGCTGCAGCCACGTCTGGCTCTCAGGGAGCTAGACCACACGGGCCAGAATTCGCTGTTCTTAGCAGAGTTCCCGTCTGGCATGTGCACAGTCAGTGCCACAGAGAGGAGGTGGTGAGCTCACATTTTCAATCTCTACAGAGATGCAGGGGCCCTGGGAGTTGGGAGACGGCTTTATCATCAGACTCACCATATGATTTCATTTGAACAAATGGTTCCATGGCTTAGAAGAAATTTTTTTTGCAAACTAATGATTTACAGAAACCATATTGTACTAGAAAAGTTACTTCATCTGCAAGTCAGAGAAAACTACTATGGCGATCTGAATTGTGACCCTCCAAAATTCACTGGGGCTTCCCAGGTGGTGCTAGTGGTAAAGAAGCCGCCTGCCAGGGCAAGAGACATAAGAGACACAGGTTCAGTCCCTGGGTCGGGGAGATCCCCTGGAGGAGGGCTTGACCACCCAGTCCAGTGTTCTTCCCTGCAGAATCCCATGGACAGAGGAGGCCTGGTGGGCTACAGTCCATGGGGTTGCAAAGAGTTGGACATGACTGTCGCGACTTAGCACACGCGCATGCACACAGAATTCATAGCTTGAAGTTCTACCCTAGCACATCAGAATGTGACTGTATTTAAGGTAACTAAGGTAGAAATGAAGTCCTGAGTGGGCCCAAATCCAGTCTGACTGGTGTTCTTATAAGAAGGGGTGATCAGGACACAGACACACAGGGAAGACCACATAAAGACCCAGGGCAAAGACAGCCCAGGAGAGAGGCGTCAGAGGAAGAAAGCAGCCCTCCCCATGCCTTGATCTCAGACGTCTACCCTCCAGAACTGTGAGAAAACATGTTTCTGTTGTTCACGCCACCTGCTCTGTGGTATTTTTCTCCTGTAACAAGTTCAGAGATTGGCAGTTCCTGGTGGTGGCTAGCTTGCTCAGTGAGATGGTCGGAGACCCAGGCTCTTTCTACTTTCTGCTCTGCCATCCTCAGCACGTGGGCTCTGGTCTTGTCCCTTCCTGTAGCTCCACGCCCTGCATGGTGGCCTGCCTCCTGGAGGCATAATGGCTGCTGCTGTCCTTCTTCAGACAGTGTATCACATTTAAGACCAGGAGAAACACGAAGGTCCTGCCAGCTGGACAGCCTGTCCTTTCAGATAAGGAAAAGCAGTGCTCTCCAGAACCCCTGATGTCCTGAGTTTGTGTCTCATTGTCCAAAATCATGTTGCACAGCTGTAAAGGAGTCTGGGAAGGGGGCCCCCCAGGGCTTGTACTGCAGGTCATTCTGGGCAGTATCAGGGTTCTCTTAGCCAGGGAGAAGGACAGTATTGGATAGGTCACTGAGAACATCAGCGCAATTTCAAGTATCCGGATAATAGGTTGAAAGTTTTCATGCATCTTGGCAGGGGAAGATCATGGGCTCCTGGGAGAGAGCCAGTGAGGTTTGGGTGTCCCCATCCTGAGAATGAACATTCTGTGGGGACATCCTTCCCTGCACCTCCTCCCCACCTTCAGCCCACCCCCTGTTGTGTGGTGTTGCCCAGCCACAAGATGGGTGGGGACTGTTTGCAACTCATAAAGTCTGTTCAGTCCCTTTAGGGTTCTTGGAGTAAGCAGGGGCTTTGTGAAACATCCTGTTATTTTTCTTCCCTTGCCAATGATGACAGCACATAGCAAAAGCCCTCTCTTCAGATTCCTTCTAAGGTTCTAGTACCTACTGCAGAGCCCTCTCCTCTACCATTTATTATGGTGCCTTTTGAATATCTGTCTACATGTTTTTCCTCTCCTCTAGCATCAGGGACCTGGGTCTTACCTCGGTATTTCTAGCACACATGTGATGAAGGTTTGAGTGGGTGAATGAGTGATGGGAAAAGCACAGTGCTAACATTCCCTGAGCCTACTTAGATACTTGTTCCTTATTTGAAGTCATCAGTCCACCTTGGGACAGAAGGTCCCATGGCCTTAGAGTATGTGTTCTCTGTCTGTGGGTTTTAACTGCCTGCAAGCTGCCCTTTTTGGGGGCGGGAAGGCAGGGTGGTACATGGGTATGTCCGTTTGTGTCATATATGAGCTGATGAAGGGAGTGACTTCAACTCTGGGCTCTGGTGTCCCCAACCCACTTGGCATGGGGATGTCTTTTGTTGGCCCAGATTTTAAAGCATGTGTTGAATTCTCTCATTCTTTGTGAATTACCTTTTGGAGCCATAACAACTGAGACTGAAATTTGCTAACTGGTTTAATTTCATCCTGAAACATCACCAATTTTAAAAGTAGTCCAACATGTTTTTCACTTCTCTGGTCTTAAAAATGATTCCTTAATGAATTTTAGTTCCAAAATTTTACCTCCGTCTTTGATGTTTAAGTACGTAGCGCGAAAGCTAAAAGGAATGAGCAACTTTGTTGAAATTAGAGTCAAAGCAGTAGCCCAGGTGAGTTTTTATACTGTGAATTCCCTGACAAAGAAGATGTCTTCAGCCTGCAGTGGAGTTCTCTAATCTAGATACTCCTTCCCACCCCCTTCCACACTGCTGCCCGATTTATCTGTCTCCATGTGTGTATGACCCTATCATTCACGTGCTGAAACCCCTTCAGTGAGTCCTCCTTGCTCTCAGGACAGAGTCCCAGCCCCTTAGATTCCTGTGACCAGTGTCCACCTCCCTGGTTCCTCCCCAGGAGGCCTGTTACACTCGCCCGTCCCTTTGAGTTACCCTCTGCATCCCTCTGAGGGGCTCTGGATTAGTAGTGAGGTGGACAAGCGCAGACCTGGGGCCTGATCCCAGCTGACACCTGTTTTTTTGTGTAGCCTGCAAGCCAGTAATTAGTTTTATATTTTTAAATGTTGAAAAAGTATTAAAAGACTAGTTTGTGACACATGAAGTTGATATAAAATTCCAATTCTGTGCCCACATGGAGACTCCCCTGGTGTCCAGTGGCTAAGACTCCACACTCCCAAATGCAGGGAGCCCAGGTTGATCCTTGATGAGGAAACTAGACCCCACACGCCACAACTAAGAGTTTGAATGCTGCAACTAAGACCTAGAGCAACCAAATAGTTTTTTTTTTTTAATTATTTTAAAAATAGGGAAGATGGTCTTTTAAAAGTCTGTGCCCATCTGTTTATGTGTATGCACATTACACTGGCAGAATTGAGCGGTTGTAGCAGAGACCCACGTAGCCAAAAATATTTACTCTCTGACCCTTTGTGGGAAAAGTTCACTGATCCTAGCTTCATATTGGCTCCAAGGGTGGGTGGGGGGAGGACAGTGATCTCCCTTAGCCACCTCCCAGGCTGCCCCAAATAAACACACAGTCTAAGTATGAATAACGTGCTGACGCTACACATACAGCTTCATGACAAGTCCCATTGGACCCCTCCCCAGCCTGTCACTGCCCCAGATCCTCCCTATGCAGGCCCTTCCTCTGCTTGAAAGCCCCATCCAACTGATGTCCACTCATCAGCTATGTCTCTTCCTTCAGGAAGCCTTCCTTGACTACTCAGCCTACACAGTCCACTTAGAGACCCTCCTCTGGGCTCTTTGGTCCAACTCCATATAGCCCTTTTCACATATTATTGACTTGGCTGGTTTACTGTCTGCCCTTCTTCACTAGACTGCAAACATCAACAGGTCGAGACCATGTCCTGTTTACTTTTCAATCCCCAGAATTTAGCCACTTCTGGCAGATTATTAGGTCATCAGTAAACAGAAGAAGGGAGTGGATGAATGTAGAATAAATGATCTATCTATGGTGAGTAAAGCATGACTCTTTATCAGCACAGGCCTTTAGGAAAATAATGGGATAGATTGGCCTCGGGTCCCTTACTTCCTGCAAATAGTGATAATACTTTTATATGGTATCTGATGGCTTTATCCCAAAGCCCTTGGCCCTGGGAATCAGGGAAGTCTTTTATAAGAATATTCCCATCTATTACATGTTTGCTATGTTTCAGGCATTTTGCTGAATGCTTACTTAACTTCTAATTCTCAAATAATCCTGTGAACTAGGAGCTATTATTAGGCCTATATCAGTTCAGTTCAATTGCTCAGTCATATCCGATTGTTTGCAACCCCATGGACTGCAGCACGTGAGGCTTCCCTGTCCATCACCAACTCCCAGAGCTTGCTCAAGTTCTTGTCCATCAAGTTGGTGATGCCATCCAGCCATCTCATCCTCTGTTGTCCCCTTCTCCTGTCTTCAGTCTGTCTCAGCATCGGGGTCGTTTTCAAATGAGTCAGTTCTTCGCATCAGGTGGCCAAAGTATTGGAGCTTCAGCTTCAGCATCAGCCCTTCCAATGGATATTCAGGGTTGATTTCCTTTAAGATTGACTGGTTGGATCTCCTTGCAATCCAAAGGGACTCTCAAGAGTCTTCTCCAACACCACAGTTCAAGAGCATCAATTCTTCGGTGCTCAGCTTTCTTCACAGTCCAGCTCTCACATCCATACACGATTAGTGGCAAAACCATAGCTTTGGCTAGATGGACCTATATACAGATGAACAAATTGAGGCTCAGGGAAGTTAAGTAACTAGTCCAAAGTTACACAGTTAATAAGATTCATAGCTGAGTTTTAAACCTTCCTCCCTCTGATTCATGTTCTTAAATCACCTGAAAGATCTAAACCAAAGCAGGTTATATTTTTAGAAGGACTCTAGCACAGTATATTTCTGACTAATGTGCTCATATTCTATTAATAAATATCTTGGCCATCTGCCCTGGACTTCATGATACTTACCTCTTTTTTCTTAATCCCCAAGGAATGACTTGTGCTCAGGCTGATTTATCCCTCTTCTTCCTTTGGGCTGACACGTGGAGACGTCTTCCGCCCGCCTCTTTTACCTGCTGGCAGCACTGCTCTCGCTGGGGATGTAGCTCAGGGATCACTCCCGGGAGGAGCTTTGCCTTCTCTCCCATCCGTGTGCCCACCTTTGCCCCCACCCCAGCAATGGCAGTGGCAAGCCCCCCTTTTCACGCTTGGTGATTCCAGCCCTGTGACATTAAGATTTCCCCCAGCTCTGAGACCTCTCAGTCCCAGCACATTGCAGCTTCTACTGGCGGCTGAGGCCATTGTGTAGGCGTGTCATGATCACACAGGTTCAGTGTGTACCTGGCTGGGCCGAGTGTCTACAGGATGCCACAGGAGATGCCTCCTCAGTCACCACCATCTGGCCAGGTGAAGGAGCTGGCCTTTGGCAAGGCTGATTCTTGGAATAAGACTTGCAGACAAAAATCTCACCTCCTGCTTAGGACTATAGAACAATTTCTGAGTTTCTTTTCCTTATTTTTTTAATTAACATTTATGTAAAAAAATTAGGTTTTTTTCTATTTGCTTTTTGTGCCTCCATGAGCTCACAACAGTTGTAATAATGGTTTTATTTTTATTAAAATATGTATAAAAAAATAAAATAAAATATGTATGTTCATTTTTTAATCAGTAGAAAAAGTATGAAGTATAATGGAGGAAAAAAAACCATCTCAAATTCTCCCATGCAGGAATAACTTTTACGTTAAATGACGTTTGTTCTGGTCTCTTTATAAGTAATTAGATCATAGTTTTGTTTTTTTTCCAAAACATTCATTTGTTTTCTCATAAAAAAACTTAATTTCCATTAACTTTCTGCCATATTTGAAATTATAGATATTCCTGTACTCAAAAGAAATGACCTGTCATCCTCTTCTCCTTCTAAGTATATCTCCCCCATCTCGTCCCCTATTTCTCTTATAACAGTCACTTTTTACAACACCAATAAATCAAATTTGTATAAAGTTTAGAGAGTGTAGTAGTTCAAAACATTTTTATAGCCCTAACATAGAATAACTCTCACGGTGGTGGTGTGTGCATGAGCTGGGGGAAGGGTTGATATTTCAGGGTGATGACTGTGTGTGTTTGCATTTTGAATGTGCTGTTGCCTTTATACAAATGTGGATGGATGTTGTCCTTGGCTCACGGGAACTGGCGTGCTCAGTCACCATGGGTCAAGGACGGCGTTTGACAAAGGACCATGGTCACGTGGTGGATTTTCCTTTTTTTTAAGAGGCGGCAGTTGCAAGATTCAGGCTTCCTGGGTCACTCAAGTTCTTGCTGTGTTACATCAATACTTTGGAGATAGGCCACCCAGAATCTCTTAAAAAGTACTCTAAACACCCCAGGGATCTTATTCCACAGGAAGAAGTTCAGTGGTCCACGTGTGAGTTCTGCACTCCATACTGCCCCATGTTGTGACTGTTGCTGAGTTTCCCAGAGTTCACCTTTAGGTTTAATTTCCTGAAATTGATCTGCTTGGTTACTCTGGCTTTACTTTACTCTTGCAAAGGAGGAAAATGGCAATGAACAGGCTGCATTTTGTTACATCTTTACTTCAAAACAATTAAGCAGCCGTTCATGATCTTGACTGGTTCTTTTAGGGGTGTATTCATCCTCTGGGTCTGGGATGGAACTGATATGAACTTTAATTAAACAAATCACCAAACTGCCTGTGAGGTGGCATTCCTAGTGGAGATTCCAAGTTCACGCCCCGCCCCCACTGCTTTTTGGTCCGTTGTTGTTTTTTCCCTCTGGTGGCCCCTCTCTCCATCTAAATCTTCACCCTGCTTGCAGCCACCTGGGAACTGGGTGAGCCAGTCCTGAGTTCAGAGGTGCTGCTGCCAACTGGAGGGAAAAGAGGCAGCCCAGGGCCAGCTCCCCAAGCTGGAGCCCCACCAGCAGGCCCAAGACTGTCAAGGATTCCAAAGAGAGATGAATTCCAGCCCACTATTCACTGTGAGGTTTGCTTTTTACCATTTTTTTTTTAATCATCTTTTTAAAGAGAATTTGGTTCTGGCAATGAGCGTGTTGCACTTCATCAGTCTTTGATCTTGCTCTGGGTTCCCTGGCCCCTGGTTCCCTGGGCAGTCATAAACCGTTATTATTTCACGGTTTAATGGCAAGCTCCCAGCCCTCTGGGCCTCTCTTAACCAGAAGACCACCTTCTGCCCTGGTGGCGTTCTGATAACTTAGAGTGAAGTGTTAACCAGAGCATGGCAATGTTTGCTTTTAATTTCCTGACCTTGAGGAAGAAGGGGAAAGGGCAGTCCTAATTGGACTGGTAAGTGGTGAAGAAATCTTCTGTCCCTGAGCTTGTGGACTGCCCCGTGGGAGAGGCAGTGTGGACTCGAAGGATGAGCCGGCTGAGTCTGAATCCCACTTCCTCCACTAACTTGGTGACCTTCGCCAAGTGATCAGTGCCATCCAAACCAGTGTCCCTCATTGGTAAAAAGGGGCTAGTTAACAGTACTGGCTGATAGTGATGAGACCACTCCCAGGGTCTTCCCAGGGGCTCAGATGCTGCTTCATCTGACTGGTAGCGCTGCCCAGTGGGGGTCAGATCTCCGTTACTAACTCGTGGTTCAAACCTGCTTCCCAAACTCAACCTGGACCCCCACTCTTCTCTCTTCCCGTCTCCCCACCTTTGCTCCTCACTTGAACTCTTGGGTCTCACAGTACGGTGCTCTCATCTTTAGGTGGGTGCTGGCTGAGAATTACACGAGTGTTTGATTACTCTTGAGGAACCATTTTTACGGGGAAGACTGATAGTTCATCAAGTCAAGCAGATTTCATTCCAGTTCTAGGTTTTCTTCCTTATTTCCTTCATCGTTCCCCTGTTTCAACACTCCTCCTCAATCTGTTTGAACTTAGACTATCAGGAGAGACACCATTCAGTGAAGTGGGTTGTTTTTTTTTTTAATCAACTGTCTTTATATTCCATTTGGGTCTCTTGGGAAAATATTCCGGCTTTAACTCTTCAGCACTTTGTTCAGTGTGACTAATATACAAAAACTGGGCATTAAACGTACTATATATAAAATTCCAGATCGGAGAATGGAAACACTTAAAAAAAATGGTTGGATTATGTGAGCTATTTGGAAACTGTTCAGTGGGGCAACATAATTTTTATTTTCAGAAGCTTATGGATTGAACCTCACCCAAGCTTCCAGCTCCCAAGGAAACTGGCAAAAAGATGCCCTGCCAAGTTTCCTCTCAAGGGCAGTAAAAGAGCAATCCTCCGCATCCTGGGTTTCATTATAAAGAAGCAGGAGACAGACGGTGGCCTTTGCTGTCTTCACAGATGAGCTTCCCTGAGCCGGCTAGCGAGTCGGGGGAGGTGTATAGGCGCCAGGGACAGGGGACGGTGCTAGACACATGCGCTTGCACAGGTCTCTGGCTCCACCGCAGTCACTGCTTCCTGAAAACAACATTTGCAAGTCTGCACAGAGCTCTGGGACTGGAATGTTGAGTTGAGGGGACAGTTAAGTTAAGCCTTTTAAAAATTTTCCCACTTTTAATTTTATTATTTATTTTTAATTGATTGCATTACAATATTGGTTTGATATCTGTCATACATCAACATGGATTAGCCATTGGTGTCCCTCTTGAACCTCCCTCCCACCTCCCACCCTTTCCCACCCCTCTAGGTTGTTACAGAGCCCCAGTTTGAGTTCGCTGAGTTATTCAGCAAATTTCTGTTGGCTATTTATTTTATATGTGTTAGTATATACTTCCCTGCTACTGTCTCCATTCATCTCGCCCTCTCCTTCCTCTCACCTACCCTTGTCCAGAAGTCTGTTCTCTCTGTCTGCGTCTCCATTGCTGCCCTGCGAATAGGTTCATCTTGATGGCCTGTTGATGACTGGTCAGAAAAACTGAACTGTAAATTGATCTAGTTTTCACAAAAAAAGCTTATCTTTACATTACAATTTTGTGTGTATATGTATGAATGGCAAGGAGGTGTTTTTATAACTGGGTGGGGGGGGGAATGAAATCATAGGAAATAATACTATCAGGGCCCATTTGTTTCCACTGTTGACAATTCAGAAGTTAAATAGTGGAATGAAAGTGGGGGGAAAGGTTTTGAAGTGTATAGTGCTGAATCAGACTTAAGAGGCCATCCAACTGACCACCTTACCTTACAGAGAAGAGAATGAAGTCCCCACTGATTTAGTGTTTGGGCTGAGTCCTGCTTCTGAAAAAGCTTAGCACTGAAAGTCTGGTCTGTCAACCCAGTGTGGGGTCCACTGGCTTCTGCCTTGTTGCTTGCTTGCTTGGAGGAACCAGCACCTCTGCAAGCTGAAACCCAGCTTGAATTCCTGGTTGACTACCAGAAAGAAGGCAGGACTCGCCTTCTAGGCCCTGGATTTCCCATCTGACTCTATGGCGCCCTCTCTGGGGACTGGTGGTGAATCACCTGGGAAGGAACCTGAGCCTGAAGCAGAGTCAAGTGACCAAGCCCAGAAAACAGCTTGAGAAACCAGGATTGGGTGTGCGTAGGTTTCTTAATTCTGCACGTTTCTTGAGAAGTGCTGGGAATTTCCCCCGTTACTGGCAGAATTATTTTCATGCCTAAGTATCATAGAGAGAAGAATATTATCTCTTCTCATCTGTGGAAAGGTGTTTGAACCTATTCAGGAGGTGGGGAGTCACTGGAGAGTTTAAAGCCAGAGAAAAGAGTGTGTATCCAGAGTAACGCTAGTTACTTGGGCTTTCCAGGTGGCGCTAGTGGTAAAGACCCCACCTGCCAGCTCAGGAGATGTAAGAGACTCAGGGGGTTCTATCCCTGGGTCGGGAAGATCCCCTGGAGGGGGTATGGCAACCCACTCCAGTATTCTTGCCTGGAGAATCCCATGGACAAGGGAGCCTGGCAGTCTACAGTCCATGGGGTCACAAGGAGTCGGACACGACCGAAGCGACTTAGCACCCACAGCCAGAGTAAGGGATGTCAGGGACTGGTGAGGTGGAGCTGGGAGACGGGAGGGGCTGCTTGCAGGATCCAGAGGGAAGCCTGAACCAGCAGGGACAGAGTTTTGAGATAGGAAGGTGGTGAGAGCACCAGGGCTTGGTGGTTGATTGGATGTGTGGGGGAGGCAGGAGAGAGTTGATAAGAATGACTCATAGGTCTGTCCTTGGGCAACTGGGTGGATGCGGTGCTGTGCTCAAAGAAGGGACTGGCGGCTTTGGGGAATGAGATAATGAGTTCTGAGATTCAAGGGTTGGGCAACCTGCTTCAGAAAAATGGAATGACGGAAGATTGTGGTTGTGTGTGCAGACTGAGAAACCTAGAGGCTTCACATAGAGCCAAAGCAGATGGGGTGGAACCTTGTTTCAACAGAAATGCTGATTTTGGAGATGAGAGAGGCAGAGGATGCCTGGATCTTGTCTACTTCTTCCCTGCCTCTCATGCAGTAGTTCGTTTCACGGTAATGATCTGAGCCGTGCATGTGGGTTTTCTCTGTAACTTTTACAGTGTTCAGTAGGGATTGATTTGGGTGTCCTTATTAACTAGTAAAGGAATAAAGGTTTCACTCTGACTTGCTTTCTTTTCCATCATGACTGAAATAAACTGTTTTTTCTTAGTAAAGGGAAGGGGAATGCTTTGCCTTTCTTTTTTTTTTTTTGGAAAGCCCTTTTTCTAAAATAACCTTGCCCCAGGCCCATGTCATAAAGCTGGGAATTTCTATGGGCAAAGAAGGCATAGTGTTGCGAGAACTTAAGGCAAACGTTTTCCATCTCCAGTGAGAATGGCTGAAGAACAGGCTTATGTGGGAGACAGAAGAATTTCACATTGACCAAAAAAAAAAAAAAGACCTTTCTTAGAGGACAGACTCAGCAGATTCAGAAGGCAAGCTGTGGAACTGCATTTTGGAAAGATCGAGGGGAATAAGAGAGGTAGCCTTCTGTCCGTAGAGCGTCATGCAAGCCCTCCAGGAATCCTTGGCAGGTGGTACCTGGAGACACATTAAAAAAAGAAAGTCATATTTCTGTATCTTTTTATTTCCTCCTCTCAGACTCCAGGCCCAAACAGAACAGAACCCCTTTTCTCACACACATCCTCATTCTCTAACTAAAGGACAAGGTGGTGAAAGTTAGGATGTCATTTTTATTTCAACATCTTGAGACTCAAGAGATTGACATCTAGCCCCAGTTCAATTCCTGACCCTCAATAACCTTGGGAAGATCGCTTAACTTTGGGGGCGGGGGCCTTGGTTTTCTCATCTATAAGATGGGTGCAAACATTACCTCATGAAGCCTTGGGAATTGAATATGACCTTGCATACAAAGTTACCACAATCCTGGCACATAGCGAGCCCACTATAAAAGTCAGCAGTGTCTATTACTGATAATGACTGCCCTACCTCCCTTGCCAGGAGAATAAATTAAGTACTCAGTGTTAGAAGTCTCTTAAAAGCAAAAGGTACTATGCAAAAGCTGTGACGCTATCAGTTACTATTCTTAATAAGAGGCTCATAATTACCTTTGCCACGGTATTAAGTGAAAGCCCCTCTGGGTGGGTGATGACTGGGAAAGTGGGAACGGTTATTAATGGAGCTGCCAGCTCTTGTTACTAGAACCACTGACATAATGTTTCTCTCTGGGAATCCTTTGACAAATCAGCTGACCTTCCTATTCCCTTGCCCTAAGCACTGTAAATTTGATCCACATGTCCCCAGCATTGTTTCTTTGGATTAATAATGAAGAGAAGGGGGAGAGTGAGGCCTGCATTAGGACCTCTCGTTGCATAGAGACCCTCCCAAATGTTTGGGCTGTCCATGGGGTTGAGCTTTTTTAGTTGGGGGTGGGGGGGTGGGTGGGGGTTGTCTTTTGTTTTACTTGTCTTAATGCCCAGAGCCACCCCTTCCTAATGTGTTTGGGTCCTCAGCTGTCAGGGGGAGGTTCCGCTTTGGGGACCTAGTCATACCCTCCTCCTCCCACTGGAAACAGAGCTTTGAGGAAGTGCTTTGATGCCCTGCTTTGCCAGGTCAGTCACCACTGCCATCCTGGAAGGGTTGAAGGGAGACTCAGGGTGCAGGTCTCAGGCACACAGCAAGGCAGAGAGGGAGCACAGAGGAGGCCTGGAGGCGGGGTTGGGGGAAGGGCAGGCTAGTGGGGCAGGGCTGCAGAGCAGCTGAACCTTGAGACTGGGCAAAGTCCGCTGCCAGGATCCGGGCAGGAGAAAGACTGCTCTGCACGCACGTGAGGCCCAGCACAGGGACTCCTGGAGGGAACCGAGCAGAGATAACAGCGCTGAATCAGGACAGCCATAGGCGAGCTTGGTGGTGGGAATCTGGGCTCACAGAGGGATGAAACGCGTGTGTTCTAGAGCCAGTCAGACCTGGATTCGAATCCTAGCTCTGCCACTTAGTAGAGCAAGTTATTAAAACTCTCTGCACAGTATCTAAAATGGAGACAGAGGTGCCGACCTTGGTGAAAGAATAATACTTGAAGTCTGCATTCCCAGCACATAGGAAAAATACCTGTAATAGCAACTGAAGAGCCTTTAACTTTGAACCACACAGCAGTCCAGGCATTGACATTCAACAGCTCAAGTCATTCCTCACTGCCACACTGCCGTAAGCTCAATAGCCTTTGTTATCTGTAGTTAACACGTGAGGAATCTGAGGCACAGCGAAGTGAAGTAACTTGCCCAAGACACAGCTGGTTCAGTGACAGAGCCAGAATCATGAGCCCAGAGGCTCCAGCTCCAAGGCCCTGCCTTGAGCTCTTTGCTGCAGGACCCATGGCTATTATCATCCTTGTGACAATTTCTGTGGGCAGGATAGGGAATCCTAGCCTGGATTTGGCCACATCCCAGGGGCTCTCCCATCATCTCAAGGAATTTTAAGAGATTTTTCCCAAAAGTGACTGATTAAATTCCTGTGGGTATTTTGCTTTTTCAAAAAAAAGTTCAAGGGGGTTGGACAAAGATGTCTTGATCAAAGAAATAGCGGTTATCAAAAACTGGGAATCTCTGTGCCCACATGCTCTTAACAACCAACAGCTCAATTTTAAGCCAGTCTGATTTTGCTTCTCTGGTGTTTTCTAAGAAGCCACACAATGAGTTGAAGAAATTTACGCGCTGTCACCCTCTGGGATTGATTCTGACAGCTCTGCTCCTCTGTTGTTGAAGTGCTAATGAAAAACACTAATTGGCCTTGGCCGGTGGCTGGAGTGGGGAAAGCCAGCATCCTTTTTTCTGGTTTCTCTTAGTCCTGTTCTTGGCTTGAAGAAGGAGAAGGGGGTGGTGTGTGGGCAGCATGAGGAAGTGAGAGGACTCCAGGGGTGGTGCTGGCCTTTGAGTGGGCGGGATGGACCTTTATATCTGATGCCCCATTCCCTGAGCAACGTGAGGACAAAGCCAGGTCTCTCTGTCACCCTGGAATCCTGAAGACAGCACAGTGCCTGGGAAGCACTCTGCATATTCAGCGAGTGAAGAGGGGAAGGAATGAGTGAATGCTTGTGTGGCCCATGGGTGTCTGGAGGCCAGTTCCTTGTGCAGCTTCAGGAAAGGGTGATCTCCACCACTTTAAACCTCATACGCAGGTGGGCCACCCCGCATTCTGGCTCCCACAGCACCGGCCACAGTTAAAAGTCAGCTGTCCTAAGCGGAGCCTTGCAATTGGCCCACTCCAGCAGATGGGAAAGAGGGCTATGGACTCCCGCTTTGCTTCTTTCCTCAGGTGACTTGTTGATAAAAGACATTTTCGCCTATTGAGATATAGGGAAATCATTCTGGCTTATACATGAGTTAATCTGATTTTTTGTTGTTGTTGCTGTTTATTTGTTTATTTGGCAGCTCCGGGTTTTAGTTTGGGCATGTGGGATCTTTAGTTGTGGCGTATGAACTCTTAGTTGCAGCATGCAGGATCCAGTTCCCCGACCAGGGGTCGAACCCAGGGCCCCTGCATTGGAAGCTTGGAGTCTTAGCCACTGGGCCAGCAGGAAAGTCCCTAACTTGAATGTTATGCTAACCAAAATAACCTGTGGCCTATCAAACATACACTGTACATCTGCTTTAATTGCTGAAGAGCTAAGGGCACATTGACCGGAAGCAAATAATGTCTAAAAATAAAGTTTAAGGACTTCCCTGGCAGTCCAGTGGTTAAGACTTTACCTTCCAGTGCAGGGGTGGGGGTTCGATCCCTGGTTGTGGAACTAAGATCCCACATGCTGAAAACCTGAAACATAAAACGGAAGCAGTGTTGTAACAGATTCAGTGAAGACTTTAAAACTGGTCCACAGCCAAAAAAATCTTTTAAAAAAATGTGAAAATAAAGATGAAATGCCCCTCTTCCTGGGATGGTGTGCTACCGGCTCTCCTTTGATGATAAAGACCCCCTTCCCGGGTGCGAAGGCCTTAATGACTCTCTGTGTACATGCTGGTCTGTTCTTTTTTTTTTTTTTTCTTTTCAAACCTTGAAGAGATGTAATCCTGACTTGTTTAATATTCTTTATTCTGACAAGATACAAAACTGTAAGACTCTGCTTCTCTGAAGCAGTTTCTCAGAGTAATCTGGGCAGCACACTTCTAGGCTAGTCCTCCATTTGGCTCAAATAAAACTCTATTTTATTCGTATCATCGATTGTTTATTGATTATACTCTCTGACACGGCACCTTGTCTCCCCACAGGTGTCCTCTCCCTTCCCGCGTACTTCAGCCCCTACAACGGCGGGTCCCTGGGCCACGACGAGCGAGCCGACGCCTACGCGCAGCTGGAGCTCCGGACCCTGGAGCAGTCCCTCCTGGCCACCTGTGTGGGGAGCATCTCCGAGCTGAGTGAGTGGAGCCCCAACAGCCCGCTGGCTCTGAGGGAGAGGTGGGGAAGAGCCTGCCTTCTGGGTCCTGGATTCCTCCTCCTCTGCCCGTGTCCTGCCTTCTCCGAAAACTGTCCATCCCTTAAGGCCAGATTTTGCAAACCAGTGGCCCACAGACATGGGTGGTTTGACCAGCAGGTGCCTTTAATCACATCCAAACCCAGATTTCTGGTTTCTCTAGAGAAATCAGACCATCTGACACCACTGTGCCCCAGCCCTGAATGCCAGTGATCGGGGGAACTGAGTGGCAGCTAAGGGGACAGCAGGCGTTCCCTTCATCGTCACATACCTCAGTATCTCATAGCTGACCTGTCTCATGCATTTATTTTACCTGCCTGGCCCCCAAAGACTCTGAATTTATAGCCAGTGTTAGAAGGAACGCATGTCTTGAAGCCTCAACATAAAAAAGAAAGAAAAAAGCAGAACTTCTCTGGCTGGCAGAAGGCGGGTGTGGTCTGCGGACTCAGCCCTGCAGCGCCCTGAGCATCTCCCAGGACCTTGGGGCTCTCTGAAACACACCAGGAAACCCCTGGGTCTAGGTCATTACCGCTTGACAGCTGCTTCAAAAAAGCCTGTTAGGAGGCCAGAGATCCCCGTGCCCCCAGTCTCTCCCTCTCATTATCCCGATTATTTGAGCAATCAAACCGCACTCTCAGCCTCCTCAGTTCTCCCTTCCTGTGTCATAAGCCCACCCAGCAGAGGGTGGGCACACACGCCGGGGGTCGAAGCACACAGCCTGGAAACAGATGGAGTTTCACTCTGCTCCCGCCTTTTCCGCTTGTGATTTCTCTGAGGTTTCTGGCCCCTGAATAGTGAATGGCGAGCCTTTCTGCTTCTTTAGGACACAGCTTCCTCCCTCCCTGCCCCCAGCCTTCCTTCCCTCCCCAGGACAGGAAGTGAAGGTGCCTGGTTCAAGGTCATAGAGCAGATTGGTAAAAGGGCTGGTTCAGAAAGCGGGACTTCAGGCTCTTTGTCTCCTAGGGGCATTCCAGCATGGCCACCTGGGTCCGCTGCCCCTCGGGGCCCCTGTAGGAAGTTGGTGTGAGTGTGTGGGCTGTCTTTGGAGCTACGCAGAGTCTGTGTGTTGAACTCTCCTGGCCCAAGGACAATGGGGAACACATGGAGGCTTCAGTCCACTGGAGAGCACTTGGGTTTTGTTTCGCATTTGGAACATTGTGAGCACTTATTGTATGCAAGGCGCTGTATGAAGCATCTTGGTCACGTGATCTCATTTACTCTGCAGAACAGCTCAGCAAGGTATGTCCTGGTGAGGGAACTGAGGCTTAGAGAGGAAAAGTCATTGCCCCCAAGTCAGACTGCTGATTGGAAGAATCCAAGTGAGGGCTTGAGTCCTGCTGTGTCTGGCTTTAGCAGAGCTCTGAATTACCTAGGGCTATGGTGGGCTACAGCCCATAGGATTGCAAAGAGTCGACTCAAGGGACTTAGCACACATGCACGCATGGGCTTCGTAGACGTGGCTAGCAGCCCAGCCAACAGCATCTCAAGGCAGCTGAGGTCAAGATTGGAATCTGATCTTGACTTTTATCATAGAGCCTTTTATTGTAGTAGTCTCCATGCCCGTTACAAACCAGAGTCAGACACAAGGGGGGCATTCAGAAACTACTCTCAGGGGACAGGCTTGTCATCTTTCTGTCCTTGTCACTCAGCCCAGGGACCAAGTCCTGTTGTTTCTACCTTCTAAAACTATCCCGATTTTTGGTTTTCTCCTTTCACCACCTTCACTTCCAACAGCTCAACCCAAACCAGGGCTATTTAAAACCCAAATTGGATTTTGTCACTCTGCTGCTCAGTATCCCCTCCATTCTCCCCATGGCTTTCCAACACACTCATGAAATCCGGGACCGGACATGTCATCCATCTGGCTTCATCACCTACTATTCTTCTCTTGCTGACCGCCCTGCAACCACCCTGGCCTCCTAGCCAAAATCCTCCTACCCCAGGGCCTTTGCACTAGTCATTCCTCTGCCCATGACCTTTTCCCCCAGGTGCCCAATCATGGCATGTTCTCCAAATTTCTGCCAAATAACACTTACTAGACAGGCCTTCCCCACAGACCCTGCAGAGACTCAAGGTCCCACCCTCGTTCCTCTGTGTCCCATCTTTTGGCTTTGGTTTATTCCAAGCACTAATGGACACTTGGCAGGTGAATAGTTGGTCATCTCTCCCATGTGATTAGAAAGTCACCATCACAAGAATGGAGACTTTCTCTGTTGTACCCCTGGAGTACGTATCACTAGTGTCGAGAACAGTATCTGAGCCATGTATTTGTGTGTGTTTGTAGAAATGAATTCGCTGCGTGCTAAGTCACTCCAGTTGTGTCCAACTCTTGGCGACCCTATGGACTGTAGTCTGCCAGGCTTCTGTGTCCATGGGATTCTCCAGGCAAGAATACTGGGGTGCGTTACCATGCCCTCTCCCAGGGGATCTTCCCAACCAGAGATCGAACCTGTGTGTCCTGCATTAGCAGGCAGGTTCTTTACCACTGGTGCCACCTGGGAAGCCCAGTGAATCGTCCGTCATCCAGTTTTTGCCTCCTAAAGCCCACCTAGGATTGGTCCTCATCCTGGCTCAGCCATTCCTCAGGCCAAAGGTAAGAAGGATGCCCAGAGCATCTTTCACCAACAACCCAACTGGCTGTGTCATGTGCCAAGACTCCCAAGCTCTCTCGCTCTGAAACCAGTGTTTTTGCTAATCATCATGAAGGAGGAAGAAGCTGAAGGTGGAGGCAGATATTGTAGTTTTTCCCTCCGAGACTAAAGAACTTAATGAGGCTAGTGATACTTGGCACTGAGTACCTCGTCCCTGAGAATTTAGCCCGGGTTTAACATGCATCCTCTCACTGCACCTCGCCAGGACCAGCCTGCCAGGTTGGTCAGGAAGTCTCACCCTTGTATCGGCTGCACAGGGAGCTCCAGCCACTTGTCTTTTCCTCTGTCCCTCTCTGCTTATGAGAATGTAAATGGGAGGGAATAAGAAAGAAATGAAACACTTTTTTTAAAGGGAACCAGGTGGTGTGGGCCTCATTTTGGAGACAGTGTTAAATCCCAGGTTACCCCTGCTCTTTTTTTTTTTTTTTTTAACTGCCCCAGATCTTAGTTGCAGCATGTGGGATCTGTAGATGCAGTTTGCAAACCGTTAGTTGTGGTATGTGGAATCTAGTTCCTTGACCAGGGATTGAACTGGGCCCCCTGCATTGGGAGTGCAAAGTGTTGGGCACTGGGCCACCAGGGACATCCCTCCCCTGCTCTTTTTATCTAATGGCTCCTGATGGACGTTAGACAGTCCAGAGGGAACCCATAGCACCTCTGATCAAGGCTCTCGTGACTAGCAAGCAGAAAGGGTGTTTCTCCCTGCTCCGGGGTGTTCCTGGGCTTTAGACTGAGGTCTCATCAAGCTTAGGGTCATTTGATTCTTGAGTACAAGGACATCTCAGAAGCAGCTCTGAGAGCCCAGTTGTGCCAAACCAAGAGCACAGCCCCGTCGGGCCACAGCTTCTCAAACTCACTGTGGTGACGGGCCAGGAGTGGTATATCCTCACCTCTGTTGGGCTTCCCAGGTGGAGCTAGTGGTAGAGAACCTGCCTGCCAATGCAGGAGATGCAGGTTTGATCCCTGGGTTGGGAAGATCCCCTGGAGGAGGGGATCACATCTCACTCCAGTATTCCTCCTAGAGAATCCCATGGACAGAGGAGCCTGGCAGGCTACAGTCCATGGGGTCGCAGAGAGTTGGAGATAACCAAAGCAACTTAGCATAGCTCTATTGCAAACTGAAACTTTTATAAAATAAAAAGGAGTGTCTAGAGACACAAAATAAAGTGCAGATCAGATGCAAGTCATCTTATTTTATTATTAGATTAAATAGGCATAAAAATCACTCTGTCAGACTGCTCTGGAAATTTCTTCAAGCTCACTTTCAGTTTCTGAATTGAACTTCTGAACCAGTAACCACCAGTTTCGCAGACCTGTTCCAGTCTGCAGACCGCCCTTCGAGTAAGCAATGTTGCAATAGTCGAGAGCATGCATTTGGGACACAGGGACTGCAGTTCAAGTCCTGGCTGGTCCCCTTGCTGCTTGTGCCCCTGGACACCTTTAACTTCTGTAAGCCTGTGTCCTCATCTGTGAAATGAAAATGCCTCGCTGATGGGGTGGTTGTAGAGACTAGAGATTTTGTTGTCTAGAGATTTTGTTGTATCTTTTCATGTCTGTCACGAAGCCTAGAAAATAGAAAGTGGCAGGGAGGACAGTCTCTCAGGGAGAACACCCAGAGCATGCGGCTGTCTTTGCCTGTTACACGGCGCTGCAGCACAGCTTAAGTCTTTAGATCCCTGATCAGAGTTGTCTGCAGGCATCTGTCTTTTTGGTCTTTGAGAGAGACTGGTCGCCTGCAGCTTGGCTTGGATCGAAGTATCCAGGGCCTCCATCTCTAGTTCCCATGCCTTCATGGTTTTCCGAACTTTCAGAAAGCCTCTCTCTTCCTGGCTTCCCTTTTAGGGAACCCTTAGGAGGCACGTCTGTTCCTTCCTTGACTTTCTTGCCTGCATTCTGGCTGGAAACCTGCTGCCACGGGGTCTACACCAGAACAACGCAATAATTTTAAATGTAATGAATGGTAACAACTTCTACCTTATCAAACTTTGTAATGATATTTCACCAAAGTTTCTTTGATGCTATCAGGGATTCTGAATTCTCCTCCTCATGGTCCTGTGGTCGTGCCAACGGTTATGACATTCAGACCTGGAGACACGGGAGACAGGTTTCAACTTATTGCAGCCATGTAACTCTGCAACTAGCTTCTGGGAGGTGGCTTGGCCTGGGGTTATTGGGACCAGTTTCTACCACCCAGGACCTGAGGGCAGAGCTGGGATCTGACATTGCAGGGCTGGACTCCTCCTGTCCTGGGGAAGGTGGAGCAGCACTTGACTGCAGGCAGCGGTCCCAAGAGGAAGAGCATAAGGTGGCCTGCAGTCTAGAAAATAACAGCAGCAAAGGACAGTAATAATAATGGTGATGTATTTAACTTTACCGGAGAAGGCAGTGGCACCCCACTCCAGCACTCTTGCCTGGAAAATCCCATGGACGGAGGAGCCTGGTAGGCTGCAGTCCATGGGGTCGCTAAGAGTCGGGCACAACTGAGCGACTTCACTTTCGCCTATTGGAGAAGGAAATGGCAACCCACTCCAGTATTCTTGCCTGGAGAATCCCAGAGACAGAGGAGCCTAGTGGGGTGCCGTCTATGGGGTCGCACAGAGTTGGACATGGCTGAAGCAACTTAGCAGCATTTAACTTTACCAAGCCCTTTGTGCCAAGCATGATGTTAAGTGCTTCACACTGGTTATTTATTTGAATTCTCAGAACTTGTGATTAGAAGCAATTATTTTACAGATAAGGAAACTGAGGCTTTGATAAGTAACTTACAGAAGGCACACAGTTAGTTTGAAACCCAGGCAGGTCTGACTCTGGAATCTACGCTCTTAATCCACTTACCTGGTGATTCGCAAATCTGACTGGACATTAGATTCAGCAAGGGAGATTTTACAAAATATAGACACCTGGGTCCTGCCCTATGCCAATTAAATCAGTTTTGGGGATGGAACTAGGTATCAGGGGCTCTGTGCTCTCAGCCCTCTTGGCCCTGGGACCTGGCAGGAGGCACCCAAGCTACAGCTGTGGGCTGAGCAGGGTCCGCTGTATAGAGAGGAGTGAGGACCCAGGGGTGAGGGGGCATGGAGGGCTTTTTCCCTGCATGGAGGTCTCTAGTTCCAGGGTGGTCACTGTCCCTGCTTGGAAACCAAATGTTTTCACTCTGGCGGTCATGGGAGGACTTGGCATCTGATGAGCTCAAGTCAAGTACCACCAGAATTGTTTCAAAATGAAGTGAATGTGTAAGGCTACATTTTCATTCTTCAAATGTTTGCTGAGCACCTGTTTTGCAGTAGAACCTGTACAGGGCCCCAGGGATACATAGAACAGAGTACCGGACCCAGATGCTCTGTAGGGAAGTTTAAGGGAATAAGTGAATGATTTGGTCCTGCCGACATCAAATGACACTTCACCTGCCATAATAAAACCTGCTGGTTTCTCCCTCCATAGGTTCAGCTTTGCTCAGAGGCTTTCTATCCAGGGGGCTATCTGTGAGGAACTGCATGGGGGTGTAGGAAGCTGACCCACAGGGGACGCTCCCCTGAGTTCTCAGGCCTGAGAAGAATGGAAGGCGCCACTTTTCCTAGAGTGAGGGGCCCGCGGGTGCCGGGGGCTGTTTCACCCATCCTTTCTCAGCATTGTGGCCTCACACAATGATGGGATATTTCCTGTCCTAAGCTGGTGGGGTATTGAAAAGACTTGACTGGGGAAGAAACACAGCACAGGATATAGGAACCTGAGGACCCCACGACCTTCAGGAGGGGAGGCTGTGGCCTGGGTCTCTGCTCAGTTCATGGACTTACAGATGTGGATTCAAATCTAGACTCCACCATTTACTTAACCTCTGGACACTGTGGCATCCCTGTGATCAGGGAAATGCATGGGATCAGTAAATGTTTACCAGATGGGCCTCAGTTTCTTCATCTGTAAAATGGGGATATACTTGGACCCCAGCAGTGTACAGATCAAATTAAAGACTTTTTCTAGAAAATGGAACACCCGGCACATAGTAAGCATAGTGGATGGTAGTGGTGAGAGTTTTCCTTGGGGACATTGGAAAGGGAAGCCCTGTTCTGCAGAAGTACGTGCACTTTGGGGACTCCTCTGGTGGTCTAGTGGTTAAGAATCTGCCTTCCAATGCCGAGGACGTGGGTTCCATCTTTGGTCTGGAAACCAAGATCCTACATGCCACGGGGCAGCTAACCCCTCACTCCTCACTGCTAAGCCCATATGCTCTAGAGCCCATGCTCTGTGACAAAAACCCGAGGGCCGCAACTGGAGAGAAGCCCCCCATTGCATCTAGAGAAAGCCCGCACACCACAGCAAAGGGCCCACGTAGCCAAAATTTTTAAAAAAAATTTTTTAAAAAGAAGTACTTGAACTGCCCCCAGACAGCATGGAAAAGAACCACCACACAGCCTGGCACAGGAATTAGGGGCTGAGAGGAGAGGCCCAGAGAGATTCCCATGGTCGGAGCTGGGAGAAGGCCCGTGGGATGGTGGAGAGAGTGGGGATGTTGAAAAAGAAACTGTATTAGCATAAGGTCTGGTGGGGCCAGGCCCTGCCAAGTGTTTCATTCAACTGTTAGGGCAGGACTGGAAGTGAAAGGGAATCTAGATTGCTGTTGTGCATCTGGGTGACAGTTGCCACCTCCGCCTGCTGCCTCTGGGTAAACAGTAATTATGCATGCCGGCTTAGGCACTGTTCCTCTAACCAGCAAGGATCCTTGGAAGAATGTGCCCTGGCGACTCAGACATTTTCTTTTTCTCCCGCTCTCTCCTGCCCTCCTCCCCTCCAGGTGACCTGGTCTCCCGTGCCATGCACCACATGCAGGGGCGCCACCCGCTGTGTCCAGGCTCCAGCCCCGCGCGTCAGGCCCGCCAGCCGCCCCAGCCCATCACCTGGTCCCCCGACGCCCTCCACACACTGTACTACTTCCTGCGGTGTCCACAGATGGAGTCCATGGAGAACCCCAACCTGGACCCCCCGAGGATGGCCCTGAACAATGAACGGTAGGGCTCTGCCTTGGGCTGCGTACCTGGTGGGCCACGCGACCCCATGTGCGTGTGAAGCGACTGACAAGGTGGCTGAAGAACCCCGGCCCTGGCCTGTTTGCCTGTGGGGAGGTGGCCTGACACGGCGACGACTGTGCATTCGGATGGAGGAAGGTCTGGCCCTGGAGTGCAGTGGGGTTTGTTGACCCTGGGCTGATGCACTGTGGGTTGCTGAGGCTCCGAAGTTGAGCTTTGGCCCCTCTCAGCTCTAGCACTCATTCACCTGGGCTCTCAGAAATTCATTTGGTTCTTTTATAAAATGAGGTATTCACATCTACCTAGAAAAGTGGGTGGTAAGACGCGCGTGAGCTCATGCTCTGAGAAAAAACACTTAGGACAATGTCTGGGTGGTAACTGGCCCTCCATCAGTGGTAGCCGTCACCTCTGTTGATGACCGTGATGTCACTGTTACCATTATTCTTGTTAGAAATCTCAGGCATGTTTTGCCCCGTCCACTCATTTTACAGATGGGAACGTCATGGCTCTGGCCGATTATCTGATCTCCAGCAACTTAGTGGATGAACAGCCCCAGGGCCCAGGCCTGCTGGCTTCAGTCTAGTGCTCTCCCATAGGGGCCCAGCCCTTTCCCAGCTGATGGAGTTGGATCACCATCATTTTAATCCTCTGGGAGCTATCTAGCGAATGCAGGGCCGAGGCAGGCAGGGCCCGACACAGAGCGAGAAGGTGGCAGGTGGAGGCCCCGGCTTCCCTGAAGGAAGCACCAGCAGGGAGGTGGGGTCAGAGCACAGGCCCTCCACCCCAGCTGTTTCTGCTTTGCGGAGAGATTGTTGTGGTTGCCAGAGCTTGGCTGGGAGGGCGAAAGGGCCAAGAAAACATCTGGAGAGGGTGGGGATGGGGGGAAAGGGGGCTTGCTTATTGGTCGGTGAGGTCCCCGAGGGTGCCTGAGGCTGGGTCACCCAAACAAAGGTGACTGGGAGAGGAGGCAGAAGTACCTCCCTGGGACCCGCTGCCCCAGGCTGGGTGGCTTGGCCCTAGGGCTGTGACCATGGACGTTGGCTGCGGCGCTGGCCAAGGAGGTGCTCTTCTGCAGGCACTGTGCCCAGAACCCCTGGGATGTCTTTGTGGCCACCCTCTGGCTTTCCTCCTGGGAGGATTCCCAGGGCCTGATGCTCCAAAACATGGCATCAGGGTTCCTGTGTGACCCAAGCTGGTTGTCTGTATGTGATTGTTGCAGCTGCGCTGGAGTGGTAACATACACACGAGTGTGTGTTTAAATAGCCCATTATTTACAAACCGCACTGTCTGTGGCACAAAGAAATTGGACGCAAAGGCATTTTTCCATGAATCATTTCAAATGAGTGTTAGACACATGGAAAATTGGAACCACCATGAGGAAAAAAGAATCCCCAAATGTCAGATTTGGGGACGGTAAGGAGGACACCTTAAGAATACCCAGGCGGGTGGACGGCCCAACAGCTCTCTGATGGCCCAGCTCCTAGCTGCTGAGCAGGTCCTGCTGGACTTGGGCTCCCTCTGGGAGCCCTGCCACCCAAGGGAGGCTGTGCCACCCTTGGAGAGCCAGGCTGGCCTTCCCGCCTCAGGCCAGGCCACATGTCCCTGTGAGGCATTGCCGCTCTGACACCCTTAGCAGAGCTCTGGGGCCCCTCTTCGCTCCTGTGCACAAAGAGGCTGGAGCTTGCTAGGGCTCCAGGGAGACACCCTTTGCTTCTGTGAGTCTGGCAGTGTCTCTGTCCTCTCCCGTCCCGCACTTTATTCCCTTGAGGTTCCTCCCTCTGTCCTGGGTCTGGAACATGGGGTCAGGTCTCCCAACCAGAATAAGGCAGAACCTCTGGGTCTGCTTGGGGATTCGATGGTTTGGGGATGTCTGGGTCTGTTGGGATTAAGGGACCTCTTCCATGACCTCGCACGCGTGGGCTAAGGAGCTCAGCTCGGTCACTTGGGTTTGGCCCATGACACCATTGATGATGCCACTCCAGTCTGTGCTCGTAGGTTTCCGCTTTGAAGAAACTGCCCTTCTCCCTTCCCACTGGGTGCTGTGTGTGACCACAATAATGCTGACAAGGGGCGGGTGGGTCATACATTCATCCCTCCACGAAGCTCATCCTGGGTCCCTGCTATGCCACAGGCCGCCTCTACACTAGTCAATGGGGCTCCAGTATCTCTCCATGAAGACCATCTTCCCCATGGCTTCCCGCTCTGGGTTTGGAGGGAGGAGGGAAGTAGGGACTGCAAGGGGACGGCTTTGCAGGGGCACAAGGAGGCACTTTTATGTGCTTCCATCTGCCACTGCGGTGAGCCGGGCAGCAGTGGGGAAGGGAGCACAGGCTTCAGACAGAGACCTGAGCTCAGATCCAGCCTCCCACACAGGCCCCTCCACGGCTCAGGCTCCCTATCTGTAAAATGGGGCTGTGAGATAACACACGTGAAAGGAGCCACCTCTTCCCTTTAAAAGGGCAGCTCTACCTATTGCTGCTTCTTCCGTGCCCCACAATGAATCAGCAAGGTACGTGCTAACATTACAAATGAGGGCACAGGGCTGGGGGGCACCGAGCTGCTGAGTACCCGGGCAAGGATTCAAATCAGGTCTCTCTGACCTCACCAGCCAGGCTACAGCATTCCCAGCCGCGGCTGAGAACCAGTCTTAAAGCTCTAAGAAAACCTGGGTGGGTCCCAGCCCTGGGGACCCACCTCCTCCAGGGCTGTTCTGGCCCCACCAGCCTCTCCTCTCCCAGGACACCTTCCTCGCCTCCTGGGGAGGGCCCCTGCAGCTGAAACCTCCCTGCACCCTCCCAGGATCCCTTTCTTGCTGGCAGCTTTGCATCACAGGCACCAGCGAGGCATACGGCAGGGTCTCAAACACAGGATTAGTCCCAGCTGCCATCCTGCAGGGCACATCATCACCCGTGACCAAGCTCAGAAAGTGAAAGCACTTGCTGTCAGAAATCCAGGGTTACCCAGGGAGATGGGGGGAGCCTCCTTCCCCCCTACTCTGTGGTCTGGAGGAGAACGGACAACCATCTGGCTCAGCATGGTCCTCGCTCACTGTGCCTGGAGGCAGAGGGACGGGGAGCCAGAACAGAGGGCATGGTCCTCCTGGGAATGAGGAGTTTGGGGAAGTGGGGAGGGAGGTCGTGGAGACATGCAGGAGCGGAGGGAGGTCTGCTGTCTCGCCAGTGAGTTGCTGGACGAGGACATCATATAGCAGAGCACATGGAGGAAGACAGATACAGCTAGAGAAGCAGAGGGGGTGGAGGTGGAGGGGGGCAGAAATCTGGCTTTCTGCCTCAGAACCTTGGGCATTGGGGGTGCTCAGACTCCCCAAGAAGTGCTGTCAGCAGCCCGGAGAAGCCAGACACCTGCGGAATACTGGGAATGAAGGTGGGACGCTTGTCTACACCCCAGTCCATTTGCTTGAGCTTCACACCCTGGCCCCTGCCTTCTATCTCCCCACGCCAGCCCTGCATGGTGCCCTTCTGTGGAGAGAAGCATGCTCCAAAGGCTCAGGCCCTGCTGGTGTTCAGGATACTGAGCCAGGAGGAGCGTCTGATTTGGGATGCAGCTTAGAAACATCTGGTGTTCTGTTTCTTAGCCAACGGAGCACAGTCGGAGGGGAAAACTGCAATTCAAAGAGATCTCACTTCTCACTGACTGATTTTAGAACCTTCAACCTGTCCCTTAGTCTCTGCAAAGCCTGAGGGTACATGTTACTTGTACTTTTCACAGCCACCCTTAAGTTACGAGTGCTAGGAAGCTAATGCAGGCAGGACTTTTTTAGAGCAGGACCTGGACACCGTGAATGCTCGGTATTAGCTACTATGATGATTAGTATCAGGCAGAAGGAACAAGCGAATGCCATGACCACATGGCAGGAGATAGAGGGGGGACCTGGGGGCGAGAGAGAGAAACTGGGTAAGAACAAGGAAATACAGTCCAGAGTGATGCCCGAGGGGGCTGGGACCTCAGGGGCCAAGGCAAGGGGAGGGCTAAGCCTATGGCCTAGAAAGCCCTGCCCCGCTGTCTGGCTCCATGGTTTCAGGATCGACTGGTTTCCACTTGCCCTCTCCCCCCACATCCGCTCTCAGCACCTGGACTGCTCTGAGAATGCAGGTGCTAGGAAGCCCTTCCCATGCCGCTGTGAGGAGAGGCCCTCCTACCAGGAGCCAGTCCAGAGCTGTCTGGTACATGGTCCTGTGCCCCCGGCAGGGTCAGAAGTGACATGGGGCCCAGAATGCTGGTTTGATACCAAACGTAGTCCCCAGTTCCCATGGAGCTATTTTTGCTCAAAGTCTTTTTCCAGGTGGGATCCCAGAAGAAGGTACTGTGTGTCCAGCCCAGCCCTTGGGTCCCCTGATCCGTGTCTTGCTGGCCAAGAGGGTTCCTGAAAGTATGTGGACAGAACTCGGAAAAGCTGGAGTTAGCAAAGATGTGAGCCCACAGGGTTCTGGCCCACTCTACCTAAAGTCCATACCATTACCACAGGTACTGCCCAAGGTTGGGGGCTCCACCAGCCTCTAGGGTCATTCTGGAGGTATCATCTCTACTATCTTCTAGCAGTGTGACATGTCACCCCATCTTTCTAGGCCTCCAGTTTCCTTAATGGTAAAATGGTGAAGATAATAAGATGCTACTAGGATTAAATGAGTTTTGCCCTGCCCCCCCTCCCATTATGGTTATCAGCATTCTTAGATGACATGGTTGACATTGAGAATAGTCTCTCTTCATTGATGATGAATGTTTCTTTAGGATGAGGTTTCTTTAAAAGTGGTTCTCAAGCAGCATCTGGGTTAGTAATATGACTACAACTCATACAGTTACTACTAACTATTATTGATACTACTAAGATAACTACTGCCATTACCAATATAATAATTAATAATGCAACTCCTAATATTACTCCTACTTACAAACACCCCTACTGATTATAGCTAGCATTATAGAGCACATATTAAGTGACAGAAATGATACCATCTTAAGCAGTTCGCTTGTTAACTCATGTTTCTCGCTATACTTCTGTTGATCAGCAGGGAAGGGATATAAGAAAATTATGAAGGAGTGCCTTATGTGATTGAGTCTCCTGACTAATAAGAGAGGCAAAAACAAGACAAGGGGGGAAAACTGAGCATGAGCCAGCAGAGAGTGTTACAGGAAGCTTGATTGTCTGGTACTTCGTTAGGTCAGCTCTCAGGGCCTGCCACTGGCCTGGATTCAATCCCAGCTGTGTTACTTACGAGCTGGTGGCCTCGGTCCTTTAGCCTCTATGCCTCAGTTTCTTCTCAGCACAGGACCAGGAGTGCAGACTGCATGGAAAGGTCGTGGGGATTGAGTTAGTATGTGCAAAATATTAATGTTTGGCACACAGTTTGTGTCAGTCATCATCATTTCATCATCATTTTCTTTCCCTTCTTCATCATCATATTCACCATCCTGTTCCAGAGGATCTTGGAGAAGGCTGGCATCCTTGGAGGGGGGTGAGCATGTTAGAACAGACTGGGCTTCTAACGGGGCCTTAAAGACCAGCCACAGGACCCTGGGACAGATGGAGTGTGGGCAGCAGAAGTCACGGAGGGATTTTCTTGCTTCACAGTGTGTATTTTGCGACCAACATGCATCTCTCTCTTTTTTTTTTTTTTTTTTTTTGCTACACTGGGCCTTCACTGCTGTGTGCAGGCTTTCTCTAGTTGCGGCACATGGGGCTACTCTGTTGCAGTGTGCAGGCTTCTCATTTCAGTGGCTTCTCTGGCTGCAGCCACAGGCAGTAGGTGGGCACGAAGACTCGGTCATTGCAGCCCTCAGGCTCTAGAGCGTGCTAGCTTCAGTAGATTTTGTGCACAGGCTTAGCTGCCCTGTGGCACGTGGGATCTTTCCAGACCAGGGATCGAACCTGTGGCCCCTATATTGGCAGGTGGATTCTTAACCACCAGGACCTGGACAAGCAGGGAAGTCCGGATCTCCATTTTTTTCAAACACAGAATAGGGGTATGTGTGTGTTTTTAAGTCATCACTGGTTGTTGTTTGCCTAGGTAGATGCTTCTAGGTGGGACTCGAGTGGTTTTCTCGTGGAGACCTGCATTCTCAAGGGTGTGCGAGGATCAAGCCAGCCCCTCCTCCTCTAGCCATGTGATCCGAACACGTCTCCTTACCTTCTGAGACCCGGTTTCCTCCTGTGTAGAGTGAAGATCCCAGCAGTACCTGCTTCCTGGGGGAGCCTCAAAATCCTGGGGCAGGGCTCCCAATCCCCATAACACATGAAGCCCACAGTGAGGAGAGGCCCTTCTTTGTTCCAGTCTGGATGCAGGAGGGGGCTGTTTCCCCTAGGATGAGCACTTTACATAAATAGGAGGCACCCGCAGACAGGCTGAGTGTTCAGTCTGAAGAAATGGGCTCGTTAATCTTTTGCTCAGCTTGCGAAAGTGTTTTCTTATCAAATAATAGAGATGATGGCAGTGATGGCTTTGTACTCCTGACTTGTGGTTCCCTTAAATACCATTTCAAGAAGATTTGCAATGTTAAGCTCTTTTCTTTCTACTCCCCCCCACTTTTGTGCATTAAATTTCCATCTGTTTACCCAGAATGGAAGTAAAAGAAATAAAAATAGCTATTGGGTGGATTAAGTACTTTTCTCCATGCGCTCCTCAAGCTGGTGTGTCCAGGGACCTCTGAAGCCACTTGTCTGTGGTCTGCGGTGCACACAGGGAGCCATCCCTGCCACCCCTAGTCATTCCCCATCCTTCTGTCTCCTTTTTACTTTCCTCCAAGCACCCTCCTCTGTCTGAAGCTACCTTGTCTATGTATTTGCTTACTTCCTTTTCTGCCCTCTTCTCACCCCTCTAGAAGGTAAACGCCCAAAGGTCAGTGTAACCCCTGTGACTCTAGCACATAGAACATTCCCTGGCACAGAGTAAGCAGTTAAGTATTTTGTTCAGTGAGATAGGCTATAGAGCCTAAAGGTTGGAGTTATGGAGTCAGAAAGACCATCCCTGGGGTCTCTGCTCTGCTGTTGATGAGCTGTGTGACTATGGGCACATTAATTTATCAGGCCTCAGTTTCCCCAGATTTTCATGAAAAATGGCTTGATCTGCTTGCCAAGGTTTTTGTATGGATCCAATGAGGTAATCCACTGAAAGGACTTAGCACAGAAAAAGTCTTCATACATGGTAGCTGCTATTAGCTGTATAATTACTATTTTCATAAACCTGTGAAAGGACTCATAACTAAATCGTGTTTAATGCTTAAATAACCCAAAACAATGGTGATTTTAAAAATCACATCTACTCAAAATGCTTGTTTTCTTCTCCTCTTGTATATACCTCCTTCAGTCTCTGCCTTTAATTCCCTCTTAACTCCCCCTGACAGTAGCCAGTGAACCAGGCAAGTGACAAAGATGAGGTAGACCAGATGGACCAAAGGACTAGCTCAGTGAGGACTGTTTTGAACAGAAATATGTACCAACTTTGGATATATCACAACCCACCATCCAAGAATCTCAAAGAACTCTAAAAACTGGACTTCATCCACCCGTTGGTTTGCAAACCGAGCAGCAAGTCAAATGCTCCAAAGTCAGTGGTGTACTTGTGTCCCAGGCCCCTCGCTTGCTGGTTTGGTCCCAGTGCCTATGCAGGACAGGCTGCCACCGACAAGTGTTACGTGTGGAAGTGGTGTGAACTGATAGATATTTACATGGGCTACAAGCATCTGGGGGCTTCCCTGGTGGCTCAGCTGGTAAAGAATCTGCCTGCAATGCGGGAGACCTGGGTTCAATCCCTGGGTTGGGAAGACCCTTTGGAGAAGGGAAAGGCTAGCCACTCCAGTATTCTGGCCTGGAGAATTCCATGGACTGTATAGTCCATGGGGTCACAAATAGTCAGACACGACTGAGCAACTTTCACTTCACAAACATCTGGACAAAACTTTTTTTTTTTAATATTTACTGTTATTTTTGGCTGCACTGGGTCTCGTTGCTGGGTTCAAGCTTTCTCTAGTTGCGGCAAGCCGGGGCTACTCTCTAGTTGCAGGGCATGGGCTGCTGTTTGTGGTGGCTCCTCTTGCTGCAGAGTACAGGCTCTAGGCTGTGATGGGCTTCCGTAGTTGCAGCTCACAGGCTTAGCTGCCCTATGGCATGTGGGATCTTCCAGGACCAGGGATCAAACCTGTGTCCCCTGCATCGGCAGGCAAATTCTTAACCGCTGGACCACCAGGGAAGTCCTGGACAGTTTTATGGCTTATAAAGCACTTTATAACCGCAGCTGTCTAGCAGTTCCTCACAAGCTCTCGAGGGAAGCTCTTGAAGGAAGGCGCAGACTGAGGCCTTCTCCCGCAGCAGAGGGCAAGACGGACACCCAAAGTCACAGCTGGAAAGAGACAGCTCAGAGCTTAGACAGGGAAAGCCAATGATAAGGCTACAGTGAATTCACGGTATCACAGGCAATACCTCCCTCCCGCCTTCCAGGGAAGAGAGAACAAGACCCTGGAAGCTGGTCCCTCCATCAGCACCTCCTGTGACTTGGGCTGCCCGCTCTCAACTTCTCGGGGCCTCTTCCCCCAACAGGCTTGAGTTTGCTGGCTCTGGGTGGCCAGCACAGGTGGGCATCCATCCAGCTTTCGAGAAGGAGTGAGCCAGGGATAGGGGGCAGACAGAGGAAGTAGCAGTGCCAGATAACAGAGGCTGGAGACAGGATCCCAGCCCAGCCGTTGACAGGTGCCCCGGGGGCTGCCTGTTGCGTATGACTTCCTGTCCCATTGTTGCGCCCACCGGTCCCACCGGGAAGGAGAGGACCGGGAACTGCCAGGCCCGGGGATGTTTTTATAACATGTAGGCACAATCCCCTTTGTCGACAGCATCGCCAGGCTCCCCGAGAGAGCCTCGGTGCTGGGAAGTCCCAACTCCAGGGAATGGAGTTTGCTTTCTCAAAGAAGGCAGCTTCCGAGGCTGAGCATGGACTTTCCAGACCCCTGGGGATGGGGCAAGATAGAGCTCAGGCGATGTCTATAGTCACATGGGCGGGCTCTGGCCTGCTCCTACTTGCCTGCCAGCCAGCTCCCATAACTCCCTCCTCCCACAAGCCCAGCACCTCTGACGGCCGCCTCCTTAGCTGTTTTCATATTTCCAATTTGGGGACAGAAGGCTTTTAAGGGGTCCGGAGTGTTCCCTTGGGGCTTTGGGCCCCAGCCCAGCACCCCAATCCCTCCTGCCCTCAGTGCTGGTGAGGCGGTGGGCACAGCAGGCCTGCAGGCGCACCACGGTAACTCTTTTCCCCCTCATGCCTGCCTTCCAGTTCTCCACCGGCCAGGGGCTCAGAGCGTTTCATGGATGACAGTTTGGTCTCTGGAAAGACCTAGGAGTCTTTCGCTTTAGAGCCAGACAGCTCCCCACTGGCTAGCTGTGTGACCTTGGACATGTGTCCAAACCTCTCAAAGCCTTGGTGTTCACATTTGTAAAACGCAGACTAATAGTTATACCTCCCTTACAGGGTAGCTGTTAGAGGGTAAAGTTTGCAGAATGGCCTCATGCTTACTTGGCACATAGTAGGCCCTCAGCAAATCTTAGCAACGTGGCTCTACTGCTTTACTGCCCAGGCCAGCATCTTCCCTGAAGCTGCAGTTGGGCTGGGGGTACAGAAAGCCTGAACAAGTGCTGGGAACCTTTTTCTCTGACTGAGTTGGAGTGCACTGCCTCTACAGTACAGGTCAAATTCACTGGTAACCAGTCGGGAACGTTCCCCTTACACATGTGCTTCTCTGCCAGGCCTCAACAGACATGCCCCTACCTCCTCCTAGAAGTTTCTGGAAACTTTTTTTTTTTAATCCTTTCATCACGTGCTCAGTTGCATCCAACTCTTTGCAACCCCATGGACTGTAGCCGGCCAGGCTCCTCTGTCCATGGGACTTTCCAGACAAGGATACAGGAGTGGGTTGCCATTTCCTCCTCCAAGAGATCTTCCTGACCCAGGGATCGAACTCTTGTGTCTCCTGCACTACAGGTGGATTCTTTACCACTTGAGCCATTGGACTGATTGGTTGATTGATTGATTGGGGTATGCTGGGTCTTATTTTCAGCACTTGTGATCTTCATTGCTGTGTGTGACATGTTTTAGCAGTGGCACGTGGGATCTTAGTTCCCTGACCAGCGACCCAACCCAGGCCCCCTGTATTGGGAGCATGGAGTCTTAACTAACCACTGGGCCACCAGAAAAGTCCCTTCTGGAAACTCTTCACCTGACTGTGTGAATGGGTCCCCTTTCTGCCTTAGACTCTGGGGTATGGGAGAAGGCAGATGCTGTGTGATGATACCCAGCTGAATCCAGACAGGAATACCTATTCAGAGACTAAATAAAAGACCCAACCCCCACCCCACTGCTCAGCAGTTATCCGCGGGAAAACTGGAGCAGGACAGCTAAGCCACAGGCTCCTCTCCAGCCTGACTTGGCCAAGGTCCATGAGTGGCGACAAGCACCGTCACCGTGTTTTGAAAGCACTGTGTTCAAAAGAAGGAGCATGTACTTGAGCAGGCTGGAGGCCCTTGCCGGTCTGACTTCTTTCACATGGTGAAAGAACTGTGGCTTCTTGTCAGCCGTCACAGACGCTGAGCCTGGGTGATTCTGCATCTCTTACACCTTCATGCAGCAGCGAGCCCCGTGGGTGGGGTGTGGCTGGGAGGCCAAGGGAGCCACACCCTAGCAAGGTGGAGAGAGGCCTGCCTTCACCCCACTCCATTCCAGGTGCGTGGGAAGCAGCGATTCTCTGCCGGCTGGGCCAGCTGCTGGCCAGCCAGGCCACCATGCGGGAGGGCCTTGGCCTGAGAGGCCAGATAGAGGCCTTGAAGCTCGCAGCACTGGGAGTCCTCCCTGCTGGGTGGGAGAGGGTGGAGGGGTGCAGTCTCCACTGGAATCTGTAACATCCGCCCACATAAGAAGCCACCCTGGAGTCAGGCCCAGTTATCAAAGATAGATGGCTGTGTCCCCTGAATCGCGGCTCACGGCCACATGGACATCTGCTGAACTACACCTGCCATTGCCTCCATGGGATGGCTCCAGCCTCCCAGAAAAACCGCCTTAGCCCCAGTCGGCTGAGTTCCCCCAGGAAGCGGTTCCTGGGTAGAAAATTCTCCTGTGAAATGGTTATCTTTTTATCAGGGCAATATTTTCTTTCTTTTCTGAAGAGAACCATTTGTTAATACCCAAGTCAGCTCAGGCCTCTAAGCATGGAAGACGAAGTGCTTCCCTGTTTCATGAGCTCATCTGGCTGACTTAGAGCTCAGGGACCCTGCGGAGAGCGCTAGAGTAAGAGCAGACCCCTGAGAACATGTTCGCAGCTCGAGGGCTCTGCCTCCAGGAGTGAGAGGCATGCTGTGAATTTCTAAATTCAAAAGTTGAGTCTCTAACATGGGCTTCTGTCCTGAGGGATGCACAACAGCAGTCTCTGCCTTCAGAGAAATTATAGTCTGAGGACAAAGCAGTCAATGCCAGCTAGCAAAATGATTACAACTGGTGTATGTTTTGGGGCTCCCCAGGTGGTGCTAGTGGTAAAGAACCTGCCTGCCAATGCAGGAGACATAAGAGATGTGGGTTCGATCCCTAGGTCAGGAAGATCCCCTGGAGGAGAGAATAGCCACCCGCTCTAGTATTCTGGCCTGGAGAATCCCGTGGATAGAGGAGCCTGGCGGGCTACAGTCCATGGGGTAGCAGAGAGTCGGACACGACTGAAGCAAGTTAGCATGCATGTGCTGTGCAGGAGCAGAATGGAGACCAGGCTCAGGGCGGGTGGGCAGAGAGGGCCTCCCACTGCTGCAGGGACCCATGAGCCAGGCAAGGTGCTTTACCCAAGTGCTAAATACTAGGGTGACCGGGTGTTTGTGTTTGCCTGAGACACTTGTCTCTTATGCCTGCTGTCCCAGTGTTGTTGGCAGGAGCACTCCTCTTCCTTCTCAAATGTGGTCCAGCTTGGTGACAGATTACACGGTTAATCTGTGCTTAATACTCATCATTCCCAAGATGAAAGCGGTGGTGTAGGGTCCAGAAAATGGGAAGCCAGAGTCAACTTACTAAGCTAGGTGGCAGTGGAGTATACTATTTGGGAGCTTGGATCTTGGGGGTACCCTGCCTGGTACTGCCTCCCTGCTCTGCCACTTACTAGGTGTGTGACCTAGAGCAAGTTGCTTGACCTCTACAGGCCTCAGTTTCCCCATGTATAAAGTGGGGACAATAATAATACCTGTTTCCTAAAGTAGCAATGAGGATGAGATGAGTCAATAGATGTAAAGGGCTTAAAACAGTGCCAGGTGCTTAGCAGATGCTCTGTACACACTAACTGTTTGTGTTTCCTGAGTAATCCTGGCTGCCTGAGGAGCTGGGCCAGCATACCCCAGGATACCCCTATTACTACACTATTGGCCTCCCATCCATAGCTCATGTTGAGGTTCCCTGATGGGCAACCAATAGGAAGAGGTAGGAAAGTCATTCACAGCTAATCACGACTGGGTTGTAATCTAAATTTATATCCATATGCATATCTGAGCAAGTAGAGGTTTTTCTGGTGCCTCTAATCTGTACCAGATGGGTTTTAATAAGAAAAGCACATTTCCCCGAAGAAAGCCCTAAGCCCTGCCTCTCACAGAAGTCACCTGACCCCAGGTGGAGATTCTGCTAGGGGTCAGCTGCCGGGTCCGAGGCCAAGGGGCTGTTGGGGGGAGATAGTCCTCAGAGTCAGAAGAGAGATGCCTGCTCAGCTCTGACTCCAAGCTGAGCCAAACCACTCTGGTTTACCAAGCCATTCTAGAAAAATAATTAGTCCAAGATGTGAGCCAGACTAGAATCGCGTCCTTTGTGCTGAGAGTGGAATCTGACTTCATTTGGGACAATGTTGGTTTCATTCTCCATGGATGTTTTGGCTTGGTGTTAGGCCACCGCAGCCCTCCGGAAATCTTGGGGGATCTGGGGGTGAGGGCCTCAGAGTTGGCAAAGCAGAGCCAACCTTGACTTTCCCAGAGCAGTCTCTGCTTGAAGAGCTGGCACTTGATTGGGAAAAGGTTGCCATCTTTGCAGGTTCCTGATGGTGCCACTTACCAGGCCCAATCCAGCCAGCATGGCAGGGTGGGGTGTGGAAGCAGTGTGCTTCTGAATAAGGTCCTGAAGAGAGAAGGATTAGAGGGAAGGTCACCCCATCCACCCTAGGGCTCAGCAGTGACCCTCACTAAAGGCAGGGCAAAGTCAGTGCAAGAATTTAGGGCTGAGGGTGGGAGATCTTCTGGCCAGCCCCTCTCTCGACCATCATCTGTGTGGCTGGTCCTTGAGAGATTCCTTTCCTAGACTAAGGATCCTTACCTCAGGGTGGGCTGAGCTTAGATGTTGATGAAGACATCTCCTTACGGAGCTAGCCTAAGGCATCATGGGCCTCCCCAAACCCTCCCAGCCCCGGGAGCCAGGCCTGTGCCCCAAGACCCCCCTCTGCTCCCAGTCAACAGTGGAAGTTAAGAAACCATGGCCCAGGTTTCCTGGGGCTGAGCTCAGGCCGGGTGTCGAGGGCCTACGCAGCCGGTGGACACCTCCCAGACCCGCCTGCCTGAATACTTGAACCCCGTCCTCATGGGTGGGCGCAGAGGGGACATGCCTACTGGCCCCAGACTTGGCCTGCCCGGTGGGGACAGAGACACAAGGTCTTATCATGCCTGGGCCTCCAGTTCTGCCAACCTGACTCTCTCCCCAAGGCCCCTGCCCACCTCAAGGAAGAACAGAGCCTGCTTTGAGCTGGAAATCGGAGGCGTTTCCTATTTCATGTTGTTAAGACACCGCTTATGGGACTGTAATCCCAATAAATCATACGCTTGCTGAGTGGGGCAGGGTTTGTTTTTTGTTTTTTTTCCCCAGGCTGCAGGGACCTCTTAAAACCAAGGCCTTAAGAAGTTTCTTCTCTTTCATTTCTTTTTTAATGGGAAAAAATGGCTTTTGCAGGCCTGGTCCTGGTGAGGGGCCTTGTGAGCCTGTTGGCCTGATATTCTCAGGCTCAAATGTTTGATTAAAGAGGGAGAAGAGAAACTGAGTCACGACGCTTGGAGCTGGTCTCCCTGTTGCTGCTGACAGGTTCTGTGACCTTAGGCGAGACACTGGGCCTCCTGGGGCCTCTGTTTCCTCCTCCTCACCCCACTTCCTGTTAAAGGCCCACTTTCTTTGCTATATTTTATGAGTTTTCCTCATGATGTGAATTGCTATTTTATGCACACAAAGACAAATGCTTGGAGTCGGTGACCCTTTTAAGCGGCCTTGTTTGTCACAGTAGCAGCCCGACCGGATGTGTTTGCAAGCATATGTGTGGTGTTTCCGAGGTTAGGCAGCCAGCAGCCCTCGAGGACTGCAGGTCCCTCACAGTATCCCATGCCTACCCCCTCACGCCCTCGCTTGTTCATGACCCCGAAGCTCCTGGGTCTGTGTTGTCCTTGCCCCTTCCCCCGTCTAGGATTCTTGATGGCCAAGGCCCTGCACCGCCAGAAACAGTCTCCAGATCACACTCGACATAGTGGTTGCGTTTGTTGCTCTATTTTATGAGCTGGGGTGGAGTGGGTGGTGGGCAGCTCGCTGGTAGGCTTTTGCAAGCTTTGCATGTTTATACTTGCAGGAAGGTTGGGGGATGTGGAGAGGGAATTGGCTGGGCTTGATGAAGGCTGGAGCTGAGGCATTTAATAGATTCTTGTAGCCTTTTCTGCTATTATGTATTTTCTCTATCAACAGACACTAAAGTGATAGTAACAGCTAACCTTTACCAAGAATTTACCATGTGCTAAGCACTTTATGTACATACTTTTGGCTGTCTTATGAGGTGGCCCTATTATTGATACCCATTTTGTTGATGGGACAGCTGAGTCTAGAGAGAGAAGATAACTTGCACAGGATTATAATTTAATTCATCAAGAGTGCAATGGATTGCAACCTAGGGCAGTCTCCCTCAAGAGCCCGTGTACTTGATCTCTGTACAGAAGTTACAGCTTTTATCTTATGGAGGCTGTGAAATAACAGCAAAAGGGTTTCTCATGATGGTAAGTGTCTAGAAACCACCAACCTAACCCCATCTTTAAAAGAAAAATAGGCCCAAAGAAGGTAATGATATGCCCAAGGTTATAGACTCAATTCAGTGGCTTCTAGAAACTAGGGTTTTCTCCCAGTGAAGATTCGGTGTAGAATCCTCAGATCCTTAAGCCAGGAGTGTGCATGTACACCACACACCATTCTAGAATTGGACTGGGGTGGGATGCCAGCCCCATGCCTGTAAAGGCAGCAGTTCTCAAAGTGTGGTCTGGGGACCCTCTGGGTCCCAGAGACTTCTCAGGAGGCCCCAGGGTCAGCATTATTTTCATAACAATGAGATGTTATTTGCCTTTTCACTCATTTTCTCACAAGTCCCTGGGGAGTTTTTCAGAGACTGTGTGACATACAAGCACAGTATCACTCTGATGGCTGACAGAATGTGTATTCAGAGGTTTGAAGTTCTCTGTTTTAATTTCGGATACAGTAATTAGCGATAGAACAACACACATAAACCAAAGCTCTTTGAGGGCATGAATAATCTGTAAGAGTACAAAGGGGATCCTGAGACCAAAGCACTTGAGAACCACTAGTCCAAGGTGCCAGGCCCAGCACAGGGGACAGTCAGTGGCTTGCGGCCAACCGCAGCCTGGCGAAAAGGCAAAAAGAGAAAAGCAGGCCTTTTTCTCTGGAAGGGAACCAGAGAGCCCCTGGGGACGGTGCATAGCCAATCATTCCCAGCCTTGCTCCTCTGGAGTCCTTTCACCCTGTGTTAGATCACAGCCGTGGCCAGTACAGATGGGAGTTTTTATGGGGATTTTCCAGAATGTCCAGTAATGAAGGCCAGCTTCTCAGCATGCCCAATGGGCTAGATGAAATAACCTGAAAGGAAATAGTAGCCTGGAACCCACAGGCCAAGGGAAGGATGTTATTGAGAAAGTCCATGAATTGCTCATCATTTTACTTTCCTATGGGCCACAGGTCAACTGGTGGGTAGGCCAAGGAGAAAGGCCTGAAAGGATCATTTGGGGGCCTGCAATGGCCTTGGATGTGGACAAGTGGGCACCAGTCAGAGGCATAGTGATAGCTTTAACCCTGGAGTATTTTTGTATGTTGAGAATATTAATCAGTGTGCAATTCAAAGAACAGAAACCACCCTAGGTGTTTTCAACAAGAAGGGATTCAATGTAGGGAATTATGTGCCAAAAGAATCATTATGTGGGCTCAAGGAGCAGGTCTAAGGCTGAACCTCCAGGAATGACTCCAACCAAGAACAATACAAAACTTGCTATTGGAGGGTTTCTCCCTCTGAGATGACCCCAGAAACTGCAATTCAGGATTGAAGCTGGAGTCAAGAAGTTTTCGCTGTTGCCTTCAGTAGCAGTACTGCTGTCTCTGAAGCACTCAGGAAGTCAGGAAATGGACGCTGGAATGCTCTACAAGGGGAAAGTAATACTTCATGTTTTATGATTTGGTGTGCTGGTAGAACCAAGCAAAGAAGACACAAAGGGGACCTCCGCCTCACGTCCATTTATCAGATCTCATGCAGCTATGTCTTAATGGTGAAGTCTAATTACAAAGGAGTCTGCGAAATGTAGTTTTCAGTTTTCCACATCTCCAGCTAAGTTGGTAAATTGGAGGCTTAATGAACCAGTCCCCAGTATCTGCCCACCAGTTACCAATACTCTATCTTTTCACGTGCCGAGTTGTAAGAGGCACAAGCCTGGGGAATGCATCACAACACCATCTAATTAGACTTCATGGTTTCCTGACTTCCCTCTCGGATTTCCCGTAGGGCAGCTGGGAGATGCTGCTCAGAGCGTTTGTGGCCACACTTGGCTCTTTGTCTTGGCTGTTGGCCACAATAGAGAAGAATGGCTGGCACATCCGTGAACTATCTTTTTGCTTACCCTTCAGTCTCCAGTGCTGGTGGATTAAATAAAGCCTTCCCCTTGAATCAGAAGGACTGATATGTAGACGTATGTCTCTAAGCTTACCTTGCAGCACTGTGGTATAAGAACTGTAAAATTCCAAAATATTTGGGGGGAATTCAAATGGGCATTCACAACCAAGGAAGATCTTATAAACAGGAGGGTAATTCACAAATGAATTGTGGTTCCTTCCTGGATTCTACAAGCTCCCCACTAAGGGTCCTGACTTCCCACTCTTAACTAGTCTACATTGTGCCCTTGAAAAGTACATGTGTTTTTTTTTTTGTTGTTGTTGTTTTTTTCTGGGCAGAAAGAGGACTTGGTCCAGAACTGAAAACTCGGATGTATTCTGCCACATTCCTGATGCTTAGCCATCCTTTCAGTATTCAACTTAACTGAGGATCTGTTGTGTCCAGGCCCTGTGCCGGGTATACTTTGGAGAGGGATGGTAGAGGCATCATTCTTGTCTAAAGAGAAATAGTCTAGTCATGAACATGAGACATATTTATTCTCGAATAGAGTTCTAAGGGATCTTGGAGAAGGAAGAGTATTTTCACTGGAGAAGGGATGTGGGAAGGCCTCTAGAAAGAAGTGGCATTGGAACCAGTCCTTGAAGGATAAAGAGGATCTGGATGAGCAGAGGTGAGAGCTGGTTCATTCTTTCGAGGAGATGGGGACAGCCAGGGTGGGCTTGGGAACCATGAATGCCTGATGGTCTGGTGTGTCCTGATGAAAGGTTTGAGTCAGGGCTGGAAAGGAAGTTGGGGTGACGTTCTGAGCATCCCTGAAGGCCAGGGCTGCAAGCCTTCCCCAGCCTTTGGCCACCTTGTCATCATAGCAGTTGCTACAGGTAGCACACTTTGGACCTCCCTGGTGGCTCAGACGGAATCCGCCCATAATGGGGAGACCTGGGTCCAATCGCTGGGTTGGGAAGATTCCCTGGAGGCGGGCATGGCAATCCACTCCAGTATTCTTGCCTGGAGAATCCCCATGGACAGAGGAGCCTGCTTGGCTATAGTCCCTGGGGTCGCAAAGAGCTGGACACGACTGAGTGACGAACTGCACAGTGCACCAGTGAAATTCAAATCTAGGTGTATTTTCAGAACGCCAGAACCAGGACATCAAAATAGCTTCCAAATGAGCCACTTTTACAAACCCCATCTGATTATCTTATTAAATAAATAAATAAAAGGCATCCTTTGCCCGCAAGGAGAGAAGCTTTGAAAACTTTGAAGATGACCTAAGCTTTTGGAAACCTTAGAGAAGTCTCGTGAGGACATTCCCTGCAGGTGGTTTACTCAGAAGCTGAGGAGAAAGGATGGAGGTCTTCCTCCTGGACAGAGTACCTCTCTGCCTGTAGGAAAAGATGGTAACAGCAGGAACCTAACGCATGAGGAGCCCAGGGTATCAGAGGAAGTTGGGGGGGTGTGGATGGGGGCTGCAGGCATGAAGCCAAGACCAGCTGTCAGGGCCCCTCTGCAACGTGAGGTCTGCTAGGCTGTGGAGCATTCTGAGGTCTCACTGTTGGAGACCAGAACAGGCAGAGGACAGACAGACGGGTCCAGCCTGGTGGGGAGGGCAGGGACCAGCTCTGAGTGGCAGAGCTACCATATTGCTCCACCAGGGGGCAGTAGTCACCTTCCTGTGAATGGCGCCCCCTGGTGGTCCACAAAACACCCGCGGCAGGTGCCCCCTGAGTTTGTAGCTCCGAAGCCTTGCTGAGCTGCCTCTCCCGGCCTCCGAGCTGCCTCACACCATGGCCATGGTGTGACATAGACCCCGGGGCTCCCTCCCTGGAGGACCTGGAGCACCACGGGGCCGCCCAGCCTGCCACAGGAAGTGACTAGATCCACCTCAGCCCGGGAGTCAGTTGAGGGAGCGGCTGTCAGCCATGCATGTAGTGTGATATGCATCATCTCACTTGGCCTTCCAGCAGTCCTGAGAGGTGGGGATCACCTCGTCTCACAAGTAAAGAAGGAAACCGCCTCGGGGTGTTGTCTGTGGTGATGAAGGGGCTCAGCAGCACACCAGGGTCTGTGGGACTCTTTCCTCTGCCCCCGAGCACCCTGGAGAGCCCGCCCGAATTCTGTGGAGGGGGCAAGAGTCCCCAGTTCCTCTTGGGCCACCTGAGGCCCTCAGGCTCTGCTCGTGGCCCATGACAGGAATTCCTTCCAAGCCCTGACAGAGCTCCTGTGGAAGGGGACAGATCGGGGCCTCCCTGAGGAGGAAGGTCAGGTCCCCTCCACACCTCATGACTCTCCCCTCACAGAGGTCTATGGGGGGTGGGCCCAGCCTCCATGGCTGTCCTGAGAAGGGGGTGCTCAAGGGGGCGCCTGCCCAGGCCTGACCCTCTCTCTCTCTCTGCCTCACCCCGCCCCCCCAGGCCCTTCATGCTGCTGCCGCCGCTGATGGAGTGGATGCGTGTGGCCATCACGTACGCGGAGCACCGCCGCAGCCTCACCGTGGACAGCGGCGACATCCGGCAGGCAGCCCGGCTGCTGCTGCCCGGCCTGGACTGCGAGCCCCGGCAGCTCAAGTATGGAACCGGGCAGGAGCGAGGCGGGGAGGGCCGGGGTAAACCCGCTGCTCCCTCACTCTCCTGGATCGGGAGGGGGCCGAAAGCAGGGGCTGCAGCCCTCTCATTGGATCTGCTCTAAGGCGCTCTCTTCGTGAGCCCACCTGTTAGAGCTGATCTGTTCTGGACCTGGGCTGCTCTCCAGTGTGTCCTTCACAGCCACGGGTCTGGCACAGAGCAGACTCCCATTTGCATGTTGGGTGAGAGAGCGCTCACAGTGGGGCTGTTGGGGTACACAGCAGAGTGGGCCCTCCTCCCTGCGGTTGCCACCACTTTCTGGAGCACTTCCTAGGTGCAGGCCGGTGCTGAGCTCTCCTATTTTATGTGCATTTTCTCAGTCCTTTGACAACCTCAGAGAAGAAGGGGCTTTAATGCCCATTTTACAGATGGAGAAGCTGAGGATCAGGAGGAGCAGTAACTTGCCCACAGATGCTCTGCTAGCAAGCTGACCAAGCCTCAGTTTGAAGCCAGGCCTGTGTGGCCCCAAGCCTGAGTCCTTAGTTTCCTTCCCAGTGTGCCTCTGTTGTGTTGGACTGGCCTCTTGAAGTTGTTCCAGAGGGACGGTCCCCTGGCCATCCTTGACCTGGGAGAGCCTCGCTTTGCCCTCCCCTTCTCTGTCTCCATTGTAAATGCCACGACCTTGTCCTGTGACACGTGTTTTCTACTCTGGGGCCCAATCAAGGCTCCAGGCAAAAGCCACCTATTGGAAGCCCATGGCACACCCTCTGCACACCATGGCCGTCCTTGGTAGGATGTCTTGGCTGCACCTGGGAGTCTGGTCCACTCTCTGCCGTCTCTTTGGTGCTTCTGGGCCTCACCAGGAAGCATGGAGGGGAGAGGATGGGGCATCGAGGACTGGAACTTGGCCTCAATGACCATTCTTGAGAACGAGTACAGCCTACTCCATGCAAAAAAAAATACACAACCGAGTACTGTGTGTGGCCCAAGCCCCAACCAGAGTGTCTTCCTCCTCAGAAAGTCCCCCGAGAGATCATTTTGTGGGGGATTTCATTTCTGATCGTTGACAGCTCCCAAGAGCTCAGAGCACTTCTTTAGCGTGTTTATAGAAAGCTGAAGCATGTGCTCTTCCTGTCACCGAGCATGACAAGGCCAGTCACAGCCAATTAGATGGTAATTCCCTGTCCTTCCTGTCCATGCCATCCTCACGCCGCACATCGGCCTAGCACAGCGGTGTCACTTCTCGTAGTGAGGTCATGTCGTAGCAGAATCAGCCAGGCTTAAACACCTGGTCTCCTCTGCGCAGACCTGAATGCTGTTTCAGTTCCTTCCGGAGGCTGGATGCCCGAGCGGCTACGGAAAAATTCAACCAGGACCTGGGCTTCCGCATGCTCAACTGCGGAAGGACCGACCTCATCAGCCAGGCAATCGAAGCCCTGGGCCCCGAAGGGGTGAACACCATGGACGACCAGGTGCGTTCCGAGTGCTCCACCAGGCAGGCTCAGGACCAGAGTCCGCAGTGATGAGCGACTGCGGTAACCGGTGGTTCAGTCTGTTCTGTCCCAGACCTGAGACCCACCCACTCGGCTGTGTTTCTAAGAAGCGGGTTACTCCCGAATCGTACTCTGCTGCCTACATAGATGGCCAACTCAAGAGACTTCCCAGGCACCTTGGAAATCGTTTGTAATGGGCATTCGGCTTCCCCTCACTGGAAGGCTGGAGGCTGTCCCAGATGGTGCAGGGCTGGGAGAACGTCCAGAGAAATCAGCTTGATAGTGAGCTAGTGATAATTATCACTGAGACTTGTACTAGGGCATCCTGTGTGCCACGCTCCAGTAGAAATCCTTGCCTTCGTGAGTTAACATGCTAGAGGAGGAGGCAGATACTAAGAAACACAAAGTCATGAAATGCAGAGTATGTTAGTGAAAAGTGCTGATGCGTTAAATGAAGCCAGAAAAGGGGACAGGAAGTATTGGAGGCGATGGAGGAATTTTAGGCAGACTTTGACTGGAGTTTTTTGACCTGCTTTCTTTTTTGTTTTTGCTGTGAATAGCTGGCATTTACACAGCACTTCTTGTGTTCTAGGCACTGTTCTAAGCACTTTGCACAGATTAACTCATTTAATCTTGACCACAGCCCTGTGATGTAGGATTCATCCCCACTTTATAGAGAGAGAGACTGGGGTACAAAGCTCACACAACTAATGAGGAGCAGAGCTGGGATTAGAAGAACCCAAGCAGGCCAACCCCAGGCCCTTCCCCACCTGTGGGAGATGCAATTTTTATTTGATGCGGTTGCGTGAACTTCCCCAGGGTAATGGCACTGTAGTTTGGAAGTCCACACAGAAGCTTGGGGGAAGTTAAATGGCAGCTGAGAGGTCACGTAGCACTCTCAGATGAGATGGTGACATGGCAGAGGCTGTGATGAGGTGCCTGGTGAACCCAAGCCACAGTGGATTTTGGCAAGTCAGGCAGGAGCAGTCAGGGAAGGATTCTTCCCGAGTCATGCTGGAGGGAGAGGGTGGGGGGTGGATGCAGCAGAGAGGAGTGGGCGAAGGCATCCCGGGGAAGGGAGATGCTGGGGGCCAGAGCATCGGGGCGGGACAGTCAGGCACGTGCTGGGACGGGAAACCACGAAGCTGAGGGAGTTGCTGCAGGAGGGCTCTGGGAGGTGACAGGCTGGGTGTCGCATCTCCCCAGGGTGCCTCTGTCGACGCGAGCTCCTGGGCTTTCATCCTGGGGGAGATGTCTTCTCCTCCAGCAGCGGGGTGGGGAAGCCCATGGCCGCCAGCCTCACAGGGCTGGAGATTAGTCCTCCCATAATAGCTGTGGCAGCTCGGGCAAGCTGCTTTACCCCTTGAGCCTGTCTCCTCGCCTCCAACTTGTGGGATAGCAGTGCCTGCCCCCTAGACTTCTTCATCACACCTAGTAATTGCTCCTTGAAGGTGCCTCCATGTCTGTTGGTGTCGATAGGATGATTATCCCTGAAATCTGTTCATCAGTGTCTCTTGATTTAACCTCTTTCGGGGGAGGGACCAACATGCAAAAAAAAGTCGTTTCTCCTTATAGGACGTGTCGACAGCTTATAGTCTGAATCACATACAGACCTGTGGAGAAAAAAGAAGTCAGGCTTGTGCCGAGGGGAATAAAACAAAGTCAGGTTTTCACTCGGTGGCTTTTCTCTCAATGCCCCAGTCCTGTTTGTTCCCTCAGCCTCGGTGTTTGTAGAATGATCTGTGGGGTAGATAGACCTCTCAGCCATGATTAATCTTGGGCCATTTCTTTATCTCTGGGCGCTAGGCAAGGATTTATGAGGTAAGGAGATCCTGTCTACACAAAAATAACCTAATAAATAACATCACGGGGCTCCAGACAAACGCTTGCCAGCATCCAGCTGTGGAATAGTGCTTTCCACTGCGGCCTTTGCTGTTACTGGCTACAGAGGAGATTCCCGGCCAGGGGGTGGCTCCGTTAACCACCCACCTAAATTCGAGTAGGGATTGGGCCTCAGCTTTCAGAAAAGCTCAGAACTGCTCGCAGCACGAGACGTTCACGTCAACCTCTCCACCCTGTGTGAGACGCCTCGGGGAGAAGAGCTTCTCGGCTCACGCAGGCCTGGGTTCCGTCTGAGTCCATCCTCTTACATATTGTGTGACTGTAGGGCAAGTCAGTCCCCGTCTCCACTCCTCATCTGTGAGGGGGGGATAATAGCAGAACCTCCCCAATAAGGATGGCATGGTCATAAAATGAGATGATGGCATGTAAAGCTCTTCACACAGTGATTTACCAGCGCAGGGCCTGGGGTGGACTTGGACGTGTCAGTGTAGCATGGCAGCCGTGATGGTGGTGTTGTGTTACTTTAATTAGTTAGCTCATCCTTAGTTAGCTGGGCCAAGCACTAAATACATAGTAACTCATACTCTTTACAACAACCCAGTGAGGTAGATACTGTTGTTATTCCCATTTTAAAGATAAAGTAACTGAGGCATAGAGGAGTACAAGTAACTTGTACCAAGTTTACAGCAGGGGTTGCCTTTGTACTGGAGTCTGGCTGTAGGGCCTGTGCTCTTTGCCCCTCTGATGACCTGTAGTGCTCATGGAAATGTCCCCTACTCATCATTCAGGTGTCATATGTCCCCTGAGCCTGGGAGGGGCAGGCCCAGCCCCTTCTGTCTAGCACAAGACCCAAGGTTGTTCCAGATGAGCAGCTGGTCAAGCAGGAGACCTCTATCTGGTTTCCAGGGCAGACACCTATGGAACACGTGTCCTCATGTTCTATTTTCAAACAGTTTAGCATCTGCGTTTGCTTCACATAGGGTATGACGCCACTGATGTATGCCTGTGCTGCTGGGGATGAAGCCATGGTCCAGATGTTGATTGATGCTGGAGCCAACTTGGACATCCAGGTGAGAAAGCCCCAGAGGGCTGCCCCGGGCCCCCAACCCAGCGAGAGGAACACCCCAAGGTCTTCATCATCCATGCTGGCTGTGATGATTTGGACAACAGAGTAGATATGTCTCAGAGAACTGGAAATATAAGATACATAGAGATCATAGTTAGGAAAGACGGTTTTTTCTCAAGATTCGGGCTTTCTGCCAGAGAAGTGAGCTCAGAGGGGAGCCCACTGGAGAGAATGGCCATGATTCTGTTCCTGTAGCCCCTTTCCCCTTTTATCAAATTAGTCCCCAGCCATCCCTACCATCTCCAGACACTTCTTGCTCTACCTGCTCCCGAGGCATAAAGTGTTCCCCTTCTGCCATCTCTCTGCCCAGAGCAGACATCACTAATTGAACATCCTTTTGAGCCTTGCGCACAAGGTACTCCAGGCAGACGTTGCCAATCGAATATAGAAAGCACTTGAGTTGACTCCTGGCCACCATCCCTGCAGGGCTCCCCCTTAGCTCAGGCCCCATGTCACCTGCCCAGGAATGTCACTCACCTTGGAAACACTGATCCCTTGTGGCATTTTCCCAGGTTCCAAGCAACTCTCCCAGGCACCCCTCCATCCACCCGGATAGCCGGCACTGGACCTCGCTGACGTTTGCTGTGCTGCATGGACATATCTCTGTGGTCCAGGTGAGCTCCTGCCAGGTGTGCCATGCACCCCCAGCTTGCCAGATGGGCTGAACCCCAAGCACAGCCCCAGCCTCACATGTGTCGAGTGGGATCAGAAACACTGGTTAAGGCCAGCTCACTGGGTCCGCAGGACAGAGGATCAACTGGTTTGCCCTAAGGAGCAGGCTCTAGTGAGCAGGATGTGAGCAGGCTCCAATGTGAGATTGTAGGGAACAAGATGCAGGCCCAAAGGATACCAGGCCTGCCTGGCCTCTCTGCATCTGAGGGTGAGTCTCGAGGTGTGCTGGAATCTGGAATCTGTGCAGATGTGCTCAGATCTGAACAGATGTGTTTCTTTCCTCCAACCATCCTTCCAACCCTGAGCTATTCTTACTCCCTCATGAATTCTATGGCTTACACCATGCGGTCCTTCTGGTTCTGCCCCTCTCCGTTAGCAGCCATAGTCTCTCAGGATCTCAGTTCCTGAGAGAAGACTCAGATTGACACTGCTCGCCTGTCAGCCAAGTCACACTGTGCCCACCTTAGCCCCGGTAGCTGTAGCTGGCTGAGGGTCAGGGCAGGCCTGGAATGGAAGCTATGGATGGGGCATGGCAACACTGCCACTCGGCTCCCAGGCTCCTTCACTCCTCAGGCCTGCAGGGTTCCAGCAACTCCTTCCTGGGAGTCTGCATGACACCCTTGCCATCTGCTGGATTGCGAGTCCCTCGAGGGCAGGGGTCATGTCGACCTGTTCGCTGTCCACACAGTCCTGGCCTATATGAGAGATTCTGTAGTCGGTGGTCAGTAGGTTGGCTGCCACATCCTGCCTGCTTTTCGGTGACTGTCCTCCTGAGACCTTGAGCAGAGTTCCACCCTGGCCCAGACTGGCCTGCAGGGCTGTGCCCTGGGCTTGTCTGGACTGGTGCCCAGTTTCACCCTGTCGGGCAGGTCTCTGTCTTCCTCTGCTGCTTTGGTGCTCTGGCTCAGACGGCGCTGCCACAGCTGCTGTCTAACTGATAAGAGCCTCCTGCCAACAGCCACCCCCACACCCACACTGTGGGGAGACTGAGAGGTCAGCCTGGACCCTTCACACCTGGTCCCAGGTGAGGGGTAGGTAGGATTGGCCTAATTGCTCAAGCACAGTCTTGAGGAGGCTCAGTCTGTGGAAACCTGGGAGGGTTGGAAAGGCAGCTCCCTCCAAAGCAGCCAGTCAGGAAAGGTGAGATGGACTGAAGTCACCTATGGTGCTGACACCACCCCTGCCCAAGGCAAAGCCAGCCAGCCCAGTGGGAACCGCTTGGCATCTGTTAGCCCTGCTCCATCTGTCCCTTGCAAGCCCTGCCCTTGCCAGAACCAGGAGAGGCCACCTGGTGTCCCAGACAGCCAGGTTCTGCTCCAGCCCTGCACTGCCCAGCCTTGGGCAGCTCATGGAACCTCTTTGAAGAGAGCCCTAGAAGCCATTGGTTACTGAAGCCCTACGGAGAATTGAGCGCCTCTTCACTTAATCCCCAACAATGTTGCAAGACAGGCCTCTCTCCCGTTTTCTAGATGAGGAAGACGGAGGATTGGGGAGTTGAGATACCTGCCCCAGCTCACCCACTCAGCTCTGACCCTATTGGCTCTGCCTTTCCCACAACCTCTGCTGTGTCAAGAGCCTCAGATTCCCCTGGTTGATTGGACGGTGTTACCTTCTATTCTTGGGCTCCCCGGGTGGTGCTAGTGGTAAAAAACCTGGCTGCCCATGCAGAAGACGTAAAAGATGTGGGTTCAGTCCTTGGGTCAGGAAGAGCCCCTGGAGGAGGGCGTGGCAACCTACTCCAGTATTCTTGCCTGAAGAATCCCATGGACAGAGGAGCCTGATAGGCTATGGTCCATAGGGTCGCAAAGAATCAGACATGACTGAAGCGAGTTAGCACACACCTACCTTCTATTCTTCACTGTGGCCAGTTTGTAGGAAACTGAAAGGGGGAGATAGCTCAGAGGTCCCTATAGCTCAGGGGCTTGGTTCAAGACCACAAAAAGCACAGGGGAAGGTTCTGAGCATTTAAAGCTGTGAAGGTAACCAGGAGTTCTACAGTTCTGGATGCCCGAGGGAGCTGGCTCTTGGTCGCATGCCAGGAGGAAACTAAAGGCCACTCCCCGAAGCCTCCCCTGCACCTGGCCCAGGTGACACTCCCCTCCACGCTCAAGTGCCCTTCCTGTGCCTTGGCAGTTGCTCCTGGATGCTGGCGCCCACGTGGAGGGCTCTGCAGTGAACGGCGGCGAAGACAGCTATGCAGAGACGCCCCTGCAGCTGGCCTCTGCGGCCGGTAGGTGCACTGCTGCCCTGCCCAGCCAGGGTCCCTGACTGCCCTGCGGTTCCACCTGGCCCTCCTCACAGTGTCGCCCTGCCTGGCTGAGCCGCACACAGAGACCCCCATGGCAAGCCTTGAAACCCCTGCTTCAGGTTGCAAGGGGCTCCGCCTCACTCCATCGTCAGTGTTTCTATGGTGCTCAGTGCTCAGACAGGCCCAGCAGAGGGGCAGCGACGTGGGTGGTGGAAGCATTCCTGGCCCATCTCTTTCAGGGAACTACGAGCTGGTCAGCTTGCTGCTTAGCCGGGGCGCCGATCCCCTCCTCAGCATGCTCGAAGCCAACGGCATGGCCTCCTCCCTCCACGAGGATATGAACTGCTTCAGCCACTCAGCCGCCCATGGCCACAGGTACCTACCTGGGGCTTCCTGCCCCGTGTTCTGTGGAGCATGAAGCAGAAGAGCCAGGCCTGGAGATCTTTCCAGAGATGGAGGGAAGGGGTGGATAGAGGGTAGCTGCCTGCACACCAGCCAGAAAGAAGACACAGGTCTTCAGGCAGCCTGTGGGCCCAGAGGGTGGAGGTCTGGAAACACAGGGTGGTGGGTGCCCAGGGCAGGCCCTCTCATTCCCCCATAAGACCCTCTACCTGCAGCCACCCAGGGCTGCCCCAGGACCCCATCCCTTCCTGTGCCTGGGCTACTTCTCCATTGCCCGCCACAGCCTGGAGTGCTAGGGGCTTCCACCCAGACTTTAGCTCCACCATGAAGATGCTCCTGGTGGCTCTGCTAGAAATCACATCCTGCTCCAGGAGCAGATGGTGGACCCTGCTTTTTAGGGGCCAGGCCTGCCTGAGGGTGTGACAGGGCAGAGGTGAGACCAGAGCAGCTGGTCTCACCTAACCAGAGTTAGGCCGCTCTGGGGTCAAAGGGCAGCAGGGAAAAGGTGAGTAGAAGACAAAGAGGGACTCCCTTGAGGGACCTGGGTCATCCCGCTGTTGCTCTGTCAGCTCAGCGGTTAACAAGAGTACCCTTTGTGGCACAGCCCAGCTTCCATCACAAGGTGGGGAAGGGGTTGAGGAGAGGCAGGCAGGTCTGCAGGGAGACGGCTCCACCCCCAAGTGGCCTGGGGGCCTGCCCATGAGACAGCCATCTGGAGCCCCGGGCCACAGGATGCGACAGAAGAGCCTGGGGCTTGGAACCCCCTCTGAGTCTGCATCCCGCTCGGTGTGACATGAGCAAGATGTATTCATCACCCATGAATACTGAGGTTCCTCTCTCAGGGAGGGTTAAATGCACTGGTACATGGCAACATCAGGATTGCCAGGAGAAACATCAAGTACCTCAGATATGCAGATGATACCACTCTCATGGCAAAAAGTGAAGAACTAAAGAGCTTCTTGATGAAGGTGGAAGAGGAGCGTGAAAAAGCTGGCTTGAAACTCAGCATTCAAAAAACTAAGATCATGGCATCCAGTCCCATCACTTTATGGCATATAGATGGGGAAACAATGGAAACAGTGAAAGACTTTATTTTCTTGGGCTCCAAAGTCACTTTGGATGGTGACCACAGCCATGAAATTAAAACATGCTTGCTCCTTGGAAATTGTGAAAGTACTGCACTCAATATGCCAGCAAATTTGGAAAACTCTGCAGTGGCCATAGGACTGGAAAAGGTCAGTTTTCATTCCAATGCCAAAGAATGTTCAAGCTACTGCACAATTGCACTCATCTCACACGCTAGTAATGCTCAAAATTCTCCATGCCAGGCTTCAGCAATACGTGAACCGTGAACTTCCAAATGTCCAAGGTGGATTTAGAAAAGGCAGAGGGACCATAGAACAAATTGCCAACATCCGCTGAATCATCAAAAAAGCAAGAGAGTTCCAGAAAATCATCTACTTCTGCTTTATTGACTACGCCAAAGCCTTTGACTGTGGATCACAACAAACTGTGGAAAATTCTTAAAGAGATGGGAATACCAGACCACCTGACCTGCCTCCTGAGAAATCTGTATGCAGGTCAAGAAGCAACAGTTAGAACTGAACAAGGAAAAACAGACTGGTTCCAAAACTGGGAAAGGAGTACGTCAAGACTATATATTATCACCCTGCTTATTTAACTTCTGTGCAGAATACATCATGAGAAACGCTGGGCTGGAGGAAGCACAAGCTTTATCAAGATTGCCAGGAGAAATATCAATAACCTCAGATATGCAGATACCACCACTCTTATGGCAGAAAATGAAGAACTAAAGAGCCTCTTGATGAAAGTGAAAGAGGAGAGTGAAAAAGTTGGCTTAAAGGTCAACATTGAGAAAACTAAGATCATGGCATCCGGTCCCATCACTTCATGGGAAATAGATGGGGAAACAGTGGAAACAGTGTCAGACTTTATTTTGGGGGGCTCCAAAATCACTGCAGATGGTGACTGCAACCATGAAATTAAAAGAGGCTTACCCCTTGGAAGGAAAGTTATGACCAACCTAGACAGCATATTCAAAAGCGGAGGCATTACTTTGCCAACAAAGGTCCATCTGGTCAAGGCTATGGTTTTTCCAGTAGTCATGTATGAATGTGAGAGTTGGACTATAAAGAAAGCTGAGTGCCAAAGAACTGATGCTTTTGAACTGTGGTGTTGGAGAAGATTCTTGAGAGTCTTTTGGACTGCAAGGAGATCAAACAAGTCAATCCTAAAGGAAATCAATCCTGAATATTCATTGAAAGGACTGATGCCAAAACTGAAGCTCCCAATACTTTGGTCACCTGTTGCAAAGAGCCGACTCATTGGAATAAAGACCCTGATGCTGGGAAAGATAGAAGTCAGGAGGAGAAGGGGACAACCAAGGACAATATGGTTAGATGGCATCACCGACTCGATGGACATGAGTTTGAGCGAGCTCCTGGAGATGGTGAAGGAAGGACAGAGAAGCCTGGCATGCTGCAGTCCATGGGGTCGCTAAGAGTTGGACACGACTGAGCAACTGAACAACAACGTGGGAATATGCAAGTCAGCTGCTATTAGGACGATTGTTGTGTATCAGGCTCTGCATGTGATGTCACTTGAGCCTCACATTAACTGGGAGAGGATGATACTGATTCCCCATGCTACAGTGACAGAGCCATCAGGGCTCAGAGAGGTAGAACAACCTGTCTGAGATCACACAGGATGGCAGAGCCTGCTTGGCCCCAGAGCTCATGACTTCTCAGCAGTACCCGGATGGCAGAAGGGAGAGGTCTTCTGCCCCTTTCCCTGACTCACCCGGGGGCCCAGCCTGCCTGAGAAGGGAAGACCATGAGCCCTTTTTGCCCGCAGATGCCCCATAGTTGGCCCATCTGGGCCACAGGACGCTGAAAGGCAGCTCGGCAGGTACCATCCATGGCGGGAGCCTCAGACATCACCCTTCTTTGTCCCTTTCCCCACAGGAACGTCCTGAGGAAGCTCCTGACTCAGCCACAGCAGGCCAAAGCAGATGTGCTGTCCCTGGAGGAGATCCTGGCTGAGGGCGTGGAAGAGAGCGATGCGTCCAGCCAGGGCAGCGGCAGCGAGGGGCCCATGCGCCTGAGCCGGACGCGCACCAAGGCCCTCCAGGAGGCCATGTACTACAGCGCGGAGCACGGCTACGTGGACATCACCATGGAGCTGAGGGCGCTGGGTGAGGCCACGTGGTGTGCATGTATAGACACAGGCACACACACGCAGAGTCGCACACACACACATGCCGTGCTGCTCCTCAGTGTGCTTGTACACACACACAGACACACACACACACACACACACGAGAGGGCCAGGCCCACAGGCCAGACAGGCCAGGAGGCAGTGGAGTGCAGGGCGGGCCTCCGCCCTCTCAAACCAAGACAGGTAGTGCCCTGAGCCTCAGACAGTCCTCAGTGGGGACATGTCTCAAAAGCCTCACCCAGCCCTGTGCCCTCAGGGCCCCCAGCTTCCCTGGTCGAGGCCTGGTCATGTGGGAGCGTCTAGAGCACCAGGAGTCCACATTTCTGGTCAGTGAGATGCTCTCCAGTCCATCAGCCCGCCTCCCCACCTCCTTGGCCTGCAAGCTTGCAGACTTCTCCTTTCCTCCCAGGCGGCTGGTCAGACAGACCTGGGGGAGATCCCAGCCCTGCCACGTTCCCTAGTGCTCCTCCCCTGCGAATGTGAAGTCGTCACACACAGCACAGGGCCCAGTGCCCACTAACCGTGGGCGCTCAGTGCATGATGACAGCATCGCTCCTCTCCTGGGGGGCCATGACACACGAACACCCAGCGCTGGGCCAAGGAGGCGGGAGCCACACGGCCCTCTGGTGGCAGGCCAGCCTCAGTGCTCTTCCCTATGAAATGGGAATATCACTCCTAAACCAGTGATTCTGATGCTACCCTTGGCACCATGTCCCCAGGGAATGCCATCAGACCTTTTTAAATCCACAGTGAGGCTGGGGAGTAAGAAGCAATCTCTAATTATCAGAAACATCGCTGGTTTTTGTCATGACCTTTACAGAGTAGTTTTGGATTACTCTGCGGCCCCAGTGACATACTCCAGGGAGCTGGTAAACAGTAATTACATGACATTGCGTGTGCACAGACACTCCCGGAAGCCAGGTGCTGGGAAAAGCCCTTGGCGACAGAACAGGGTTCATTTCAGGCTTCTAGACAGGCATGGGGTCCTCTTGTCCCCACGCGCCCTGCATATCCTCCGGGCATTCGAGTCTCCGGGGCCACCCCTCCTAATTATAATGGTTCCTCCCCAGTAGGTAATTCCGGGGCCCAACAAGCCAGTGGGGCCAGTGTGGGTGCTGGGCCTGCACTTGAAGGCTCCCAGGCTGAGCTGTGGATTTTCAGAGATCAGGCTCCCTGCACTTGGCCTGAAGCCATTCCTCCACCTCATCTGATGGGAACTTTGAGACCCTTTTATGTCTCAGGGAGGCCCGTCAGGGTGAACAAATGCTTTCCTACTGGCTGTGCTGAGCTGGGGAGAGGGGGTGCCCCAACTTGGGCAGGGATCAGGTGCGTTGGTCTGCCGGAAAGGGGGCTGTCATGAGGTGGGCTCAGTGGTCCCTTTGGGGAGCGCTCTGCCCGGGGGGTGACTGCCCTTCCCCTTCCCGGTCCAGGCGTCCCCTGGAAGCTGCACGTCTGGATCGAGGCTCTGAGGACGTCCTTCTCCCAGTCTCGGTACTCGGTGGTGCAGAGCCTCCTGCGGGATTTCAGCTCCATCAAGGAGGAGGAGTACAATGAAGAGCTGGTGACTGAGGGCTTGCCGCTCATGTTTGACATCCTCAAGACCAGCAAGGTGAGACAGCCCCGGAGGCCCCGAGAGCCCAGAGACAGACCCAGAGACTGACACACAGGCAGACAGACCGCAGGACACAGACAGACCACAGGACGGACCCGGAGACTGACACACAGGCAGACAGACCACGGGACGCAGACAGACCGCAGGACGGACCCAAAGACTGACACACAGGCAGACAGACCACGGGACGTAGACAGACCACAGGACAGACCTGGAGACTGACACACAGGCAGACAGACCGCAGGACGCAGACAGACCACAGGATGGACCTGGAGACTGACACACAGGCAGACAGACCGCAGGACGCAGACAGACCACAGGACGGACCCGGAGACTGACACACAGGCAGACAGACCGCAGGACGCAGACAGACCGCAGGACGCAGACAGACCACAGGACGGACCCGGAGACTGACACACAGGCAGACAGACCGCAGGACGGACCTGGAGACTGACACACAGGCAGATAGACCATGGGATGCAGACAGACAACAGGACGGACCCGAAGACTGACACACAGGCAGACAGACCGCAGGACGCAGACAGACCACAGGACAGACCCGGAGACTGACACACAGGCAGACAGACCACAGGATGGACCTGGAGACTGACACACAGGCAGATAGACTGCGGAACGCAGACAGACCACAGGACGGACCCGGAGACTGACACACAGGCAGACAGACCGCAGGATGCAGACAGACCACAGGACAGACCTGGAGACTGACACAGGCAGATAGACCGCGGGACGCAGACAAACCACAGGATAGACCCGGAGACTGACACACAGGCAGACAGACCACAGGACGGACCCGGAGACTGACACACAGGCAGACAGACCACAGGACGCAGACAGACCACAGGACGGACCTGGAGGCTGACACACAGGCAGACAGACCACGGGATACAGACAGACCATAGAACGGACCTGGAGACTGACACACAGGCAGACAGACCGCAGGACGGACCCGGCGACTGACACACAGGCAGACAGACCACAGGACGCAGACAGACCACAGGACGGACCTGGAGACTGACACACAGGCAGACAGACCGCAGGACGCAGACAGACCACAGGATGGACCTGGAGACTGACACACAGGCAGATAGACCACGGAATGCAGACAGACTGCAGGACGGACCCGGAGACTGACACACAGGCAGACAGACCACAGGACGCAGACAGACCACAGGACGGACCTGGAGACTGACACACAGGCAGACAGACCGCAGGACGGACCCGAAGACTGACACACAGGCAGACAGACCGCAGGACGTAGACAGACCACAGGACGGACCCGGAGACTGACACACAGGCAGACAGACTGCAGGACGCAGACAGACCACAGGATGGACCCGGAGACTGCCTCACGGGCAGACAGACTGCAGGACGCTGACAGACCGCAGGACGGACCTGGAGACTGACACACAGGCAGACAGACCGCAGGACGGACCCGGGGACTGACACACAGGCAGACAGACCACGGGACGCAGACAGACCACAGGACGGACCTGGAGACTGACACACAGGCAGACAGACCACAGGACGCAGACAGACCACAGGACGCAGACAGACCACAGGATGGACCCGGAGACTGACACACAGGCAGACAGACTGTAGGACGCAGACAGACCGCAGGACGGACCCGGAGACTGACACACAGGTAGACAGACCACAGGATGGACCCAGAGACTGCCTCACGGGCGGGCAGACCGCAGGACGGAGACAGACCGCAGGACGGACCCGGAGACTGCCTCACGGGCAGACAGACTGCAGGACGCAGACAGACCTCAGGATGGACCTGGAGACTGACACATAGGCAGACAGACTGCAGGACGCAGACAGACCGCAGGACGGACCCGGAGACTGCCTCACGGGCAGACAGACTTAGGGACACCCCCCTCACAGGGACGGAAGGACACAGGCACCCCGCAGGTGGACGTCCAGCCCTCGCCCGGACCCGCCTGACTGCAGAGGCTAGGGTTCTGTCTGGGCCAGAGCCTGGCCACGAAAGCAGTCCGGGGAGTCGGTGTGGAAGACCGGGCCTCCCTCGCCAGACCAGATCCGGGGGGAATGAAGGGCAGTGCTGCGCTGATCCTGGCCTGGACTTTTGAAGCTGGCCTGGCGTACCTGGAGCTGTAAACACACGGCCTCCAGATGAGGGTCGAGCTGACGCCCCTCCCCGCCTCTCCCCCCGCAGAACGACTCGGTCACGCAGCAGCTAGCGGCCATCTTCACGCACTGCTACGGCAGCAGCCCCATCCCCCGCATCCCCGAGCTCCGCAAGACGCTGCCGGCCAGGCTCGGTGAGGCCTCCCCACCTCCTCTCCCCTCCCCCTCCGTCTCATCTCTGCCCTCCTTCCCCTTCCCAAGTGCCTGAGCGGCAGGCGCCGCCGTCATCCCCTTCTCCTTCCCCCCGCGACAGATCCTCACTTTTTGAACAACAAGGAGATGTCAGACGTGACCTTCCTAGTGGCAGGAAAGCTGTTTTATGCACATAAAGTCCTGCTGGTGACGGCTTCTAACAGGTAGGCAGCCCAGATAACAAATTCTCTGCCCCCTCCGGGAAGTCGGGGGAGGGCAGCTTCATGTAGATATGAGATTACGGGCAGGCTGGAGAAGAGCCTCTGCCCCCAGAGGGTGGTCACAGAGCAGGGAATCCTCACCACCCACCCCACAGGGGACAGAGGGACAGTCATGAGGGGACCCAGAGTTCTCCCAGAGGAGCTGGGTCATTGTTCTGGTCAAGCCATTGCTTTTGATGATTAGAAAACACGAATGTTCTAACATGAAGGGCAGTTTTCCAGCCATGGGTGTTACGGTCACTAAGCGAGAGGGCAGCTGGGACAGATCGGGGCTCAGCCCAGCTATCTGTCAGCCTAGGATGATGTAAAACGTCACTTGCCCAGAATTCTTTTGCGAGCACAGCAGTGATTTTTAAAATGCTTCTGTCCCCTGGTGACCGGTCAGGCGATGGATGGGGCCTTTGCCACACAGTGATGGAATAAAAGTCATGTTCAAGCCTTTCCTTGTCTCGTCTCCTTGGCTCCAGGTTCAAGACGCTGATGACCAATAAATCAGAGCAAGATGGCGACGGCAGTAAAACCATCGAGATCAGCGACATGAAGTTCCACATTTTCCAGGTGTGTGTACCTCAGCACTGCGGGCGTTTCTAGGGGTGCCCCTCCCCTACAGGACCCTGACCCTGGCTGGTCCATCTGGGCGGGGTCAGCCATGAGCCAGTCATAGTCTTCCCCGCCATCCCTAATGCCTTCTGTGTTTTGCTGACGCAGTGGTCAGGTTGGAGCATCTAGGCTTTTCCCAGCCAAGGTAGCCTTTCCGTTGTGAGTTTGCAGCTTCAGAGTCTGTTTCATGGGCCCTGAGCTCTAACCACTGGGTGAGGGGTCTGGGCAGCCTGACGGGCATGTAAGGACAGGCGCACACCACACGTGTAACCTGTGAGCGCTTGTCCTGAGTGAGCTCCCAGTCCACAGACTTGCTTGAGCATTTGTTGGGAACGCAGAGCCTCAGGCCCCATGCCAGGACCCCCCACAGTTTAACAAGACCCCAGGTGGGTGGAGAGTGACGTGCGCGTGTACCAGTGTAGGCCCATCACTCTTCCTCGGCATCAGACCCTAGCCATGCTGGCTAAGCAGAAAGAGCCACAGGGAGCCCATCCTGGTTGTGGGAGTTCAAGGTCAGGACTTTCGATCTCTAAGCTTCGGAGAATGTCAGAGGTTGCGTGACGGAAGCTCCGCAGGCTGGCCGCCAGGAGTGGCAGGCGAGGTCTGGAAGGGCCTGGCTGGGGTCTAAGCTGAGCCCCAGTGGGGAGCTCCTTTCTAGAAAGTGGTCTTCAGGCTGTAGGTGTGACCCTTAGGGGCTGAGACGGAGGCTAAGAGGCAGCTGGTATGTGAACCCAGGACCTGGCCTTGCCCGGGACAGGCTTGTGACCTAATGGGAGAGATCACAGCCTCACAGAAGTGTGAGTAGCCACCGTCTAAAAGGGTTTAGTCCCTCTCTCTTGTTCCTGGCAGTCATCTGCTTAGCATTTAGTCACTTATGGGTACCATGGAGACAGCAGTAAACAGGACAGGGACCCTGGCCTCCAGGAGACAGCATTATGAACGAATGTGACTGGGAGTGGTGGGGGAGGTGCCGGCAGTGCAGGAAGGGGCACTGAAGCTGCGAAGGAGGAAATTTCCTGGGGACCAGGGTAGTCAGCCAGGTATCAGGAGCTCCAGGTAGCCAGAGCAATCCACACGAAGACCACCACCACCAGAGACCACAGCCTGTTCAGAAAATGCTCTCTGGCCAAGTCCTGGCAGCCGTTCAGGAGAACATCCAGAAATGAGGCTGAGGCTGCCCCCGAGGAGCCATCACATGAAGGGCTTGAGCTTTAACCCAAGGGTAGTTAGAAGCTGCTCTGAGGTCGCCACCATCGGTGACACTTAGCCAGGCATGGTTCTAAGTGCATTTATCAGTTAAGCGTCACAGCACAGTCCAGGAGGTGCACACATGTTGTTTTCCCCCCTTGGTCCATGAGGTGTCGCAGGTACAGAGAAGTTCGATAACTTGTTCAAGGTCACACAGCTGGGAGGTGATAGAGCCAGGGTTCAATCTTAGGGTGTGTGGAATGGTCCAGTTTGTGTGACCTCGCACAGTCTGGAGGGTGAGGGGAGGACGGGCAGGACTGCAGCCGGGGGAGCAGGTGAGTGGCTGGTGAGAAATCCAGCTGAGTGATGATGGCGACCGGTAGAGGCAGCAGGGTAGAGGGGTGTGGATGAGGGGAGAGTGGCGGGCTTGGCGGCATTGGAGGAGGCCCAGGGTCGGGCATAGGGTATCTCCCCTCCCCTCTTCCCATCCCTTGAGCCAAACTCCCTGGGGAAGGGGAGCTTGCTTGGCTAAGAAGCCCAAAGTCCAGGTGAGTTGGAGCGTGAGGTGGGGTCACGACCCAACCCAGGAGGCGGTTTGAGAAGGGCAGTGGGGATTGGGCGGGAGGTGGGGGTGACAAGGGTGACCCCTGCCATCGAGGCGGCATCTGCTCAACTGGGGTGACCCCCGAGGCAGGAGAGGCTGGGCAGCCCTTGACGACTTCTCAGGCTTGTCACGGGGTAAAGAGAGACAACAGGCCTAACCTCAGGGCACACGTGGGCCTGGGGCATGTTAGCCACTGGCCTGGCCCTTTGAGTTCTCCAGGAACAAAGCTCTGCCATCCCGCAGTGTGGAGGGGTGGGCAGGGGGAGGGGCAGCGTGCGGCTGAAGCCATAGATCCAGGTCCGAGGCCTCCTAAAAAAGCCTAAGTTTCAGAGCAGCCCCCAGACATCTCATTGGCTCTCAAACACAAAGAGAACTTGAGATCTGTTTTCTAGAACAGGAAACGGAGGCCCAAGGAGATCTAAGCAATACTATCTCTAAAAGAAAGATAATGCTGGGCACAGAGGTTATGTAAAATTGCTTAATAGATGAAGGAAAAAGTAAAAAGAAACAGGTGAAATTTATTTAGCTTAATGTAGCCAAAATAGTATCATTCCACATAGAAAAATTTAATGAAATGTTTTCTTTTTTTTGCACTAAATGTTTGCAATGCAGTTTTGACACAACACAGACATCACAGGTGTAGCCTCTTGCCAGGGTCACTGCCAACTAAACCTCGGCCTTTGGGGGATGCCCCTGCCGTTCTGATGCGGCTGTTGGCCCCAGTCCTGTCCCCGCAGTATTGGGGGCCTCCCTGTGGTCATGCTCCTGGTGGCCCACTCTGGGCAGAAGGAAGCGAGGCCATCCCTGCAGCTGGTCCTGCCTGGGCCTCACTGGGAGCAGCCCTTTGCCCGCTCCAGCCCTGCAGGCTGCCTGCTTTGGATGACCCACAGCCTGCCCTGGGGCTACCGGGCTGTGGGAAATTAATGTCCGCAGCTGCCTGCTAGCAGCCCGGTTCCCCCAGGGAGGCTCCAAGAGGGCGATTCTGGTCCCACTGCTGTGGGCTCATCTGCATTCAGGTGCCTCAGGGAGACCCATGTGCCACGAGAGCTGGGCCGGGCCCAGACCAGCTCCCAAAAGCGGCAGGAGGCTGCTTCTAGGCCAGGGAGAGGAGCCACAGGCTGGGCCCCTTCTCACCTCAGGGCTGCCCTGAGGCTAACACCTAGGGAAGAATCCCTGGAGATGGGAGCCGCCCCACTCCCAGTCCTGGGCACCCAGCTCCCAGGATGGGGGATGGCGGAGGAAGCCAGGCGTGGGCCCGCCCGAGGCACACACTGCCTGGAATATGGGGACACGGGTATATCCGTGTAACTGTAAGATCTCCACCTGAGCTCCAGCGGGGGCTGCGCAAGACCTCTGGGAGCCCGCGCTCCTGAGGGGAGGGGGCGGGCTGATGCCTCCTGGACAGGCCAGGACGTGGCTGGCAGGCCCTCTTCCCTCCCCCGCCCCGCCCCAGCGTGGGCTCCTTTCCTCTAGACCCTCTGGTGCCCCTTCCAGCCTGGGGGCCAGTCCTAACAGAGCCCGACTGTGCCGGCTGGAGCCGTGTTTACTTATACCCTTGCCAGCTCCTTGCTGGGGCCCTTTCTTCAGCCAACCAGGGAGAATCATTTTTCTTTTTCCAGCTGGAAACTCCCCAGTCTCCAGCTTGATGGCAGAGCTTGTAAGTCAGACCTCAGCAGAACTAAACATAGCCCCCTCCCCAGGTCACCTCATGTGGTGTCGCAGGGCCCCCACTGGTCGGCAGGGTGACCTCTGGGCCAGGTCCCAGGCCCCAGCACTGCACTGGCTTCCAGGAGGAGGTCGGGATCTGGCTAGCCCTGATGGGGAGGTCAGGAGTCAGGATTCTGAGGGTGGACAGTCGCCCCCTCAGAGCCCCCCATGTTTAGAATTTCCGTAAGAGGAGAAATGAGTCGTGAGGTGCCTGGTGTGCTGGAAGGGTTCTGAGGAGGCGGGTCAGCCTCAGCAGCCTACCTGCCTGGCCTCAGTTTTTCCAGCCGTGAAGAGTATCTGCCCTCCTGGGCTCACAGGGCTGTTGTGGGGATTGAAGTGAAGCCACTCTGTGGAAGGCAGCTTGCCATACGCATTCCAGGGGAAGCACAAAAATGCCTGATGAGAGTCGGGCGGTGTGCAGACGCTGGCACACAGAGGTCACGGGGCACCAGGGGCGGGCAACGGCTGGAGTGGCGCTCGGGACATGGGGGGGCACCGAGGGGTGGGCAGCGGCTGGAGCCACGCTCGGGGCGGGAGGTGGGGCACTGAGGGGCGGGCAGCGGCTGGAGTGGTGCTTGGGGGGAGGAGGCACCGAGGGCCGGGCAGTGGCTGGAGCAGCGCTCGGGGTGGGAGGTAGGGCACCGAGGGCCGGGCAGCGTCTGGAGTGGCGCTCGGGGTGGGAGGTGGGGCACCAAGGGCCGGGCAGCGTCTGGAGTGGCACTCGGGGCGGGAGGTGGGGCACCGAGGGGCGGGCAGCGTCTGGAGTGGCACTCGGGGCGGGAGGTGGGGCACCGAGGGCCAGGCAGCGGCTGGAGCGGCACTCGGGGCGGGAGGTGGGGCATAAAGCTGGGCAGCGGCTGGAGCGGCGCTTGAGGTGAGGAGGCACCGAGGGCCAGGCAGCGGCTGGAGTGGCTCTCAGGGCTGGGGGGCACCGAGGGCCGGGCAGCGGCTGGAGCGGCGCTTGGGGTGAGGAGGCACCGAGGGCCGGGCAGCGGCTGGGGGGGCACCGAGGGCCGGGCAGCGGCTGGAGCAGCGCCCCACGGGCGCGGGGTGAGTACGGTGGTGCTGTGGGCCCCCCTGGGCCTCACATGGGGCCTTTTTCCTGCAGATGATGATGCAGTATCTGTACTACGGGGGAACGGAATCCATGGACATCCCTACTGGTGACATCCTGGAGGTGAGGACCTGGCCTGTCGGGGAGAGGAGCGGGGAGCCCCTGAGCCCATCCACCATGCCTGTGCCCAGCCTGAGACACCTGCCAGGTCTCACCCACCCCAATCTCAGAAACACAGCATTGGAGACATGAGGAGGGAGGGAAGGGGGCCTCTGCAAGGACCCCCTGCTTCCCTGCAGGTCCTCACTCTTCTGAGCACATGGGAAACGGTGCGCCTGTGGAACCCAACCTCCCGGGTGACCCCTCAGGGTTAGAAAGGGCCATCCCTGAGGATAGAAAGCCTAGGAGGATCAGAAGGCAGCAGGTACCCTCCCACCTTACCAGGTTACTGCTTCGAGAACGGACCTGCTGCTGGCCACGCGCCTGGCTAGAAAGTTGTGCAGATGAGCAGGAAGCTCATAGTTGAAGGCCTCGCGACATGAGAAATTCCAACCAATGTCTGTCACCTATCAGATACTTCCCAAGGTGTCCTAGCAAATACCTAGATGGCCTGGGGTAGAAATAAATCAAGGCCATCGGACTTAACTGGCAGGTGGGCAGGGAGGGTCCTGGGGGTCAGGAGGGCACACAGGGGCTCTCTGTTCTGTGATGCCGGGGCCATGGGCCTGGCCCCGCTCACCCACGGCCTCTCTTCCTCCTGCCAGCTATTGTCAGCTGCCAGTCTGTTCCAGCTGGACGCCCTGCAGCGGCACTGTGAGATCCTGTGCTCCCAGACCCTGAGCGTGGAGAGCGCCGTGAACACCTACAAGTATGCCAAGGTGAGGGCCCCCGCTGCCGCCCCTGCCCCCCATCACTCACCCTGCTGTGCCCTGGCAGCTTTGAAGGACAGTGTCACCCTCTCTGTGGCCTGAGGTCATGGCTGCCCAGTAAGGTGGCACAGCAGCTGGGGAGCTGAGCTCTGAGCCAGGTGGACCCCAGGTCCTGTACCAGTTGTGCCGCACTGGGCAGTGAGACCTGGGGCGGCAAAGAGCGGAGCCCCTCCAAGTCAGATCAGTTCTCAACACTACTCGAGTTTCTCCCCCTCGGTGCTCCTTAGTCTTCCTCGCAGCAGATGCCACGGTCACCTCCCACACCCGCAACGCATCAGCCACCCCTCTCCGTCCCGCTGCCTCCACTCTCCCCACTCTCGGACGGTCGCGTTGGCCTGGCCTCCAGCACTCCCTGGCTTTCACCCTGCAGTCCACAAGGCTCTTTGAAAAGTGTGAAGATCCCGCCACTCCCCTACTGAAACTCTTCAAAGGTTTCCCACTGCAAAGTAAAGACCCAGCCCTTATGTCACCCCTTATGAGGCCCTCAGGACCCTCTCCCATCTCCCCTTCCAATGCCTCCCTCTCCCTTCACCTGGCCACGTGGCCCCCATCTCTTTCTCGACTCATTTCCACCCCAGGACTGCGGCAGTCCTCCAGTAAGTCTCCTCCCCCAGCTGCCCCCAAGTCACACACCTCTCTGCCCCTTCAGCCACTCTCACTGCCTCAGAGCACTGACTACTGTCCGTGATCACCTGGCCTGGCTGGTTCCTTGGCTTCTCTCGTCCCCCTGATCTGGAACATCAGCTCTGAGAGCGCCTCACAGACCTGGGCCTCAGGGCCTGCATCCAGTGCCTGGCCCAGAGAGGGCACTCAGGGTTTGCTGAGCGTTTACCACGTGAACACTTATGCTGCACATCCCACCGTGGACAGCCCCTGCCCTTAGGGACAGAGCGTCCAGTCCCATGGGGATGAGGACTGCCCCTCAACAAGCCGTCACCAGCAGGACCAGGCGGAGAACAAGATGCCAGGATGTTCCTGGTGACACAGCTGGGATTTGAACCCAGATCAGTCTAACCTGAGGAGATGCTCATGGAAGGAATTCAGATGAGAAATTCAGTTGCCCTAAGATGCAGAGATAGGACCTGCCTACCTCCCTGGGTCTGGGGCTTGAAGCTGGACCTTTGCCCCTGAGGACTGTTTGGGGGCAGTTTTGGGCAGGGCTGTGCTGAAGCTGTGGTCTCACCCCTCTCCCTGCCCCCACAGATCCACAACGCCCCCGAACTGGCCCTGTTCTGCGAGGGCTTCTTCCTCAAGCACATGAAGGCCCTGCTGGAGCAGGACTCCTTCCGGCAGCTTATCTACGGCCGCAGCAGCAAAGTGCAGGGCCTGGACCCGCTGCAGGACCTGCAGAGCACCCTGGCCGAGCGCGTGCACTCACTCTACGTCACCTCTCGGGTGTGAGGTGTGGGGGCGGCTGGCTCTGTTACTAGGCCTCCCGGCGGGTAAGAAAGGCTGGGAGCTTCCTGGGGGTGTCTGGGCCAGCACACAGCCAGGACCAGTGGACATGCTGGCGCCTTGCTGGGCTGAGACTGGTTACTGGCACTCTTGGAGCCAGACTTGGGCAGGCCCAGAGCCTAACCATTTGCTCAACCAGTGATGAGCCAAGGGCAGGTGTGGCCACAAGTGGCCCCTCCCCACACCTGCCGCCTGGTTGCACCGGAGGGCTGCTGTGCACTCACCTTCGTGTGCCCCTCCCGGAGGCCCGCGCTAATCCCGCTCTGCTCTGCACAGCTTCTGGTCATGCCCTCCAGGCTCTAACCAGCCCACCTCCGGGGCCTCGGGCAGCTCAGACTGTCCGAAGTGGGGCTCCTGGGGGGTGTGGGCATCGTTATGAATGTAGAGAGTGTATGTCTATCTAGGCCTCAGGCCATTTCAGTCAAAAGCTGGTGGTTTTCCCTCAGTGTCACATCAGACAAACCTGAACTCAAGGCTGTGCCTTTGAAAGACCTGATGTGGCCTCCAGGGGGACTGGGGATCCGCGAAGAGGGTCATTTTCAGCCTATTTCCTTGGTGTCTGGGCTCCTTTGGGCAGAGGGGTGGCTGGCCTGCTCAGTGAGTAGTAGAGAAGGTGGTTTGTTCCCCCACCAGCGCCTTCAAAGCTTTTGGTCTGAGCCAAGGGTGGGGCATAGTGGAGGAGCCTGGTGGCCTCAGCTTGTGCTGCTGCTGCTGTTTTCAGGGGCCAATGTAAAGGGGTTGATTCTGAAATCCCAAGCCTAGAATTAGGCAGAGCCCTAGACATCCCTCCAGTCCAGTCTCTCCAGTGAAAGAGTCCTTTAACTTGGACTGGAGAGCAGGGCCCAGACTTCCCATTGGGAACTGCGGGTCTTGGGGAACTTAAAGGTCGGGGCATAGGCAGACAGGAAGGATTGGAAGAAGAGGTCCTTCTACTTCGCTACTACCTGCCCCTGCCATCCTGTAGGCTCCAGGCTCTCCTGGGTGGGGACACATCGCTGGGCCTGGACCCTTGTCGTATTTATGTACCAGACATCCGGGGCGTCTTCCGGAACAGCTTGTGCTGGATGTCCCCCTTTGGCTGTCTGGCTGTACCTTAGAAACTATTTATTCACCAGAAGCCCCAGGCACTTTAGGAGGTGTCCTTTCAGTCACCTTGAAAAACCCTGGGGGTTTGCAACCCTGGAAAATATTTTCAACTAGCTGCTTGAGCTGGATGTACAAAGGAATAGGCGTTATTTTATTGCTGTAATATTGTATGATACTGTAACTATACGTTAATGTTGTCACTTATTGTAAATGTACTATGGTTTTATTAACAATAAACACTTGTTAACAATGACCTCATGGCTCCTTATAGAGGGTTATCCAAAGTTCAGAGCTAGGGAGGAGCCCTAAGGACCAGGAAGAGAACCTGGAGCTGATTCCCTGGTTATTGAGACACCTGTGTTTCAGAGAAAACAAAGCCCTGACCGGAAGCTGTGCATGGCCAGCCGCTAACCCCTGCCCTGCCCCTCCCAGGACCTGAGCCTGGATCCAACCCTCACTGAGCCTGAGTCTTCCTGTTCTGTCCAATGGGGTAGGTGTGTTCCCATTCGTTAAGTACTTACATGGCACCGAGCTGGACTGGAAGGACGGGAGCCCAATGCCAGGAATAAGCTGTCAGTCAGATTTTTCACAGAACTAGAACAAATAACCCTAAAATTTATAATGGAACCACAAAAGACCCAGAATTGCCAAAGCAATCCTGCAAAAAAAAAAAAGAAAGCAGGAGGCAAAACTTTCCCAGACTTCAGACAATACTACAAAGCCACAGTAATCAAACCAGCACAGCACCAGCACTCATCATATAAACAGACACATTAACCAGTGGGACACAATAGAGAAACAAACCCACCTACCTATGGTCAGTCAGTCTTCATCAAAGGCAAGAATGATGGAAAAAAGGAAAGTGGGAAAATGACAGTCTCTTCAGCAAGTGGTGGTGGGAAAGCTGGACAGCCACATGTAAATCAGTAAAGTTAGAACACTCCCTTACAACATACACAAAAAATCAAAGTGCCTTTAAGACTTACTTAAATATAAGACATAACACCATAAAACTCCTAGACAAAAACATAAGCAAAATATTCTCTGATATAAATTATACCAATGTTTTCTTAGGTCAGTTTCCCAAGGCAATAGAAATAAAAGCAAAAACAAACAGGACCTAATCAAACTTACAGGCTTTTGTAAAGCAAAGGAAACCATTAACAAAAAGATAACCTACGGACTGGGAGGAAAATTATTTGCAAATGAAACTGACAAGGGCTTAATTTCCAAAATACAGAAAGAGCCGTCACAGCTCAACATCAAAACAAAAGCAAAAAAACCCAATCAAAAAATGAGTAAGACCTAAAGAGACATTTCTCTAAAGACATACAAATGGCAATAAGCACATGAAAAGATGCTCATCATCACTAGTTAGCGAAATGCAAATCAAAACTACAATGAGATACCACCTCACCCCAGTTAGAATGACCATCAAAGTCTACAAATAAATGCTGGACAGGATATGAAGACAAGGGAACTTTCCTACACTGTTGGTAGCAATGGAAGTTGCTGCAGTCACGATGGAAAACAGTATGGAGTTCCTCAAAAAATTAAAGAGTTGCCATATGATCCAGCAATCCCACTCCTGGGCATATATCCAGACAAAACTTTAATTTGAAAAGGTACATTCACCCACTATGTTCACAGCAGCACTGTTTACAACAGCCAAGATATGGAGACAGCCTACACGCCCATCAACAGAGGGATGGTGGAGGAGATGCGGTGCACGTATGCAATGAAACGCTACTCAGCCACAAAAAAGGATGAAATCAAGCCATTTGCAGCAACACGGATGGACCCAGAGAGTGTCATACTAAGAGAGACAAATACCATACGATATCACTTACATGTGGAATCCAAAACAACACAAATGAACATACTTACGAAACGGACTCAGAACAGAACTGTGGCTGCCAAGCGGTGCAGGCGGGGAATGGATTGGGAGTTTGGGATTCCCAGATGCAGACTATTATATATAGAATGGCTAAAAAATTAGATTCCACTGCATACCACAGGGAACTATATTCAATATGATAGACTATAATGAAAAATATGAAAAAATATATTTATAAAACTGAATCACTTTGCTGCATAGCAGAAATTAACATAACACTGTAAATCAACTATACTTCAGTAAAATTTTTAAAAAGACAGCTGTCAGGGACTTTCCTGCGGTGCCCTGAGCCCCGGGCCCCACCGCCCTGACGTGCAGAACTACTGCTAGGCTGTCAGAATAGTTGTTTGCAAATCCTTCCACGATGCATTTCTGTGTGGCCCAGTACAGGGAGGTCGGGGGCCTGATGAGGGCCCCCCTGGCCTTTGGTGGCTGCCGCCTTCAGGCCCTGCTGAGTGCTTGCTGGCTGTGTCACCTGTTAAAGGACAGAAGACCAGAAGCCAGTGACTCAGGCCCAAAGGTTTTCTGGAATAGGTGGTAGTTGTCTTAGGTACAAAGTCCAGGTAGAAATAAAGGTTTTTAAAATGTTTCCTGTCTGAAGCAGGAGAAATTCCTAAGGTCACTGGGAACACTGACGGGAGTGGCTGTGGTTTCAGTGACCGACAGGCCAGGACTCTGGAGTTGGGGGACAACATAAAGACCCCACAGGGTCAGTCAGTCCTGGGAAAGACCCACTGTGGGCTTTGCTGGATGGAGGCCCAGGCACGGCAGCCTGAGGCCTAGCCTGGGGCCCTGGCCTCTGTGGGGAGAGGGCTTGCCATGGACCCATGGTGCCCTCTGGTGGCCTCAGGTGGGAGGCACACCCCGTGGCACCATCCTCCTGGGCAGAGGCCTCTGCTAAGGTGGTTTGGGGGTGGTTTGGGGGTGGGTTGTCCCTCCCAGCACTCACCATGTCCAGGGGCTCCCCTTCAGAGGTCTGTGCCCACCCTCCCTACAGGCTCCCCCACCCCTGCAGGAGATGCTTCAGTCAAGTATGCAGCCTAAGCAGCAAGGTCTAATCACCAGCTGGCTCCATACAGGAGCTCAGCCGTTATTTTAAGGGGGTTGAAGATTGAAGGGAAGGTAACGTAAAGGGAGCAAGGCCCCTTCAAGCCTGCATGTAGCAGAAACATGTTCTAAGGCAAGCACTTAAATAATAATTAGAAAAAAAGTCAGACATTCTCCAAGGAGCCAGGAGAAACCAGCGTGGAAGTGGGACTGTCTTACCACCTTACCTTGCCCCAGTGGCCAGGCTTCCTCCTCCGGCCACCACTCAGGAGCGTGGGGGCTTCTCTCCTCTGCTGCCCACTTCAGGCTGTTAGCAGCCAAAGGCAGGCTGGGGAGAGGACAGTGAACTTCTCCTTAGCAGGGGACCCTGCTAAGGGAAACGAGGGGGTGGTTTCCTTCTACTCCAGCTACCCTGCGGGCAGTTGAGAAGCTGACTCGGCCGGAGTCTCCACAGGAAACTCATCCCGACAGGCCACCAAGGCTAAAGCCGAGTCTGCCTCCCGGCTCCTGGTACTTTCCCTTCTCCTGCCGGTTGCCCCACAGCAGCCAGATGTCGGGATTATCACAGCTTTCTCCTCGGCTGAACCACTGAAAGCCGAAGAAAAGCCTCAGCATCTCCCTCTCCCGCCACCCCCTGCCTTCTGCAGAAGCTACTCCACCTTTCGGCTTGCACCAGTTGTTTAGAGAATGGAGGGCAGCGTCTGGAGTCTGAGTCGCCTATTCAGGCCCAGGGGAGGCCAGTCCCGCCCCCTCTGGGCCAGGGGACTGGCGGCTGGCTGGTGTGATGGCCTCAGATAATGAGCCTACATTTATCCAAGGTGACGGTCACTCCCCTCATCCCCTCCCCCAGCCTCAGCAGCCCCCTTTGTGTCACTCCTGGTCACTCGAGGGTCCTCTGGGACTATGGGGGACAGATGAGCAGTGGAAGCGTTGAAGCGGGCCAGCGCTGGCTCCCTCGCGGCTCGGTGGAGTGGCAGGGGGATGAGACCATTGAGGAATCTTCTTTGTTCAGGCTTTTTCGGCCCCTTCCCCAGCCTAGTGACAGCATTCATCGGCGGCCTATGTGAATTCATTTTGCAAGTGAGATTTCCTGAGAGAGCGAGCTTTACAGATGTCACTCTGTCTGGAGGCCAGATGGTGAGGTCTGGGGGAGGCGCGCTTTTTCAGGTTTGGAGGAGAACCCAAGATCACAACCACCAAGTGCAGAGACCTGCACACACTTTGCACATAAGCGCCAAGACTGTACACGTAGGCAGAATGCTCACTTCCTTTTCATGTGCACAGAGAAAGGCCAGAGTACAGGCTGTGGTTTTAGAACAAAGCCCGGCCTCATTCAGTCCATCGTAGCACTTGTGGGCAACAGAGCAGCTACCCCGGGTTACACGTGCCACAGAACAGAGCCTTGGTGAACACCTGCTCCTCACAGCGGCCCTTCCAGGGAGGTGCTGTCATTACCACCTGCAGTTTACACACATGTGGACCTGGGTGGAAGTAAGAAGCGTGCTCCAGGTCACAGCAAGGGCCAGGCAGAGCCAGCATCAAGGCCAGAGAGAGTCCATGGAACAGAGCCGAGGACAGGCTTTGACACTAGAGGTGCTGAGCAAGACCAGGCCAACCTGGGTCCCGCACCTGTAAGATGATGTGGCTGGAGAGGTTTTAACATACCAGCCAGCTCAGATCATTTGGGGCTGTGACTGCATTTTAGCCACTCTCTTTAAGAAAACCCTCTTTGATGGGCTTCCCTTGTGGCTCAGTGGTAAAGAATCCACCCACCAATACTGAAGACGTGGGTTCAATCTCTGATCCGGGAAGATCCCACATGCTGCGAAGCAACTAAGCCTGTGCATCACAACTACTGAATCTGTGCTCTTCTAGAGCCTGGGAGACTAAAGCTCACATGCCTAGAGCCTGAGCTCCACACCAAGAGAAGCCACTGCAATGAGAAGCCCTGTTCCACAACTAAAGGAAAGCACTCACAGCAAAGACCCAGCACAGTCAAATAAACTAATTTTTAAAAAAATCCTCTCTAAAAGGCAGGCTCAGGCACTCACCCAAGAAAAACGGATCAAAAATTTTTTCATCTCATTGAACTTTCCTGTAGATTTAATGGGGGGAAGGCGTGGTGGTCCTAGGCACAGGCGGTCAGAATCTGCTCTCCTCCCTGTGGCCATCTGTCCTGGGAGCTGCACATTTAATCCTCTTTGCTCCAGAAGCTCCTCTTCCTTCCCTGTCTACAGACTAGACTTCTAGGAACCAGATAACCTACGAGGGCTGAGGAAAGGACCTATTTGGATTCACAGAAGACAGTCCTTTTAGAGTCTATGAAAAACCAAGGAAGAACAGTAACCAAGGCCACCGCAGGAATTCTTTAGATAAAAGTAAGAAAAAATACAGAAGCTGAAATCTGACTCAAGGAGCTTGGAAAGATCACCAGCAACTCACAGGCAGAGGCGAGGAGACAGGTAGATCAGAACCAGAGCACGACAGAGCCAGCCTCCACTCTGAACTCTCCCTGCACTTGGTGACATGAATAGAGAGCGACTGCACAGAACCAGCAGAGGGGGAGTTCTGTGGTGCTCCAGAGGTTAGGACTGCAAGCTTCCACTGCAGAGGGCCTGGGTTCGATCCCTGGTCAAGGATGGCAGGGCCCAGGTTTCAATAAAAATGGTATCAGACTTAGGACTGGAAAACAGATGCCAAACATTCCATGGTACACATGAAGCCACCACACTCCTGTCCACAAGAGACGGAGGGAACCAAACAATCTGACAGGAGCTAGGGATGAAAAGAGGCCCAGCTGGCTGGCTTCCAGGTGCCGCACCAAGTGCTACGGAGTGACCACAGGAAGCACGGGTCAGCGCGGTCAATTCCCCCACGGGCTCCCAGCTCGGTAAGCCCCAGCCACCCTGAGCCTTGATGCCGGCACCCTCCCAAGTGCACCTGCAGCCAAGATCCACCAGAAGAAATGGGCAAAGTCAACTCCTATCTAGGTGCAGTCGATGAGCACACAGGCCGCTGGTCTTTCTAGGATGTTATTTATTAAAAATAGATTCTCTATCTCCCCTCATCCCTGCTAGCAAAAGGGTCTTTCCCAACATTTTTTTTCCCAAATGGATGAAATAACAGGTACTGGGGACTCAGATATCATATCGTTCCCTAAGTTGAGAAGTCAAGCTTTTCTGGGTCACTGCTGGGGGAGGAAAGGGTCAGAACATGGCAGTGTGGGGCCCAGAGCTTAAACGTGGCTGACACGGCCATACAGCTGGACTAGAGCTCCTGGGACTCCAGGCTTCAGGGAGCCTGGGCAAGTTCATGATGACAGGCCTTGATGCTCCCCCCGCCGCCTCCGGGGTCTCCAGACAGCCGTGTACTTGATGCTCGAGAAGAGACGAGAGCCAGCACGGCTTCAACATGTGCAAGAAGGAATGGAGAAAGCTGGGCCCAAAGCGAAATATGAACGTATGGGAAAGGCAGGCCTGGACTGGGGGGAGGAGAGACGGCAATAACGGTGTGCCAACCATCGCGTTCTAAGCAGACCCCCTCGGAAGCGACACTGCCTTAAGCCATGTTCAGCTCATAGACTGAATTCCTGGCCCGCTTCTGGGTTTCCTGGGGATCCTGTTGCTTTTAATAGTCCAGTCAGCTGCCACTCAGTCCCGCCAGAGTCAGTCCTACAAGTCAGGGTATTTCCTTACGAGTCAGCCGCCGCCGCCCAAGTGTCTCTCCACTATTTCTTCCGCTTCAGTTTCATATCTTTTTTGTTCTTCATATCTCTGTTTTTCTTCAACTTTTTGTTCTGTTTGGGTTCTTGTTTGGCCTCCAGCTTCCTTTTCTTGTCACTGGAAAAGAAAGAACAAGAGTCGAAAGAAAAACATGCTGGATCTGTTACCTCTTTCAGACTGCTCTGCTTTGTCTGAGAAAGGGTTTCCGTCATCTGAAACTTGATGTAAGAATGTGCAGTTACACAGACGTGTTCTCTGTAGGCCTACGGGGCGCTGTGCTGGGGGCTGAGGACACAATGTACCAACCCTGTTCCTGCCCTGACCAAGCTTAGTCTGTGGAGGAAAAAACCTACACCTCAACTCCTGAAATCTGCACATTTCCCCTCCTAAAACTTAAAAATCCAAGGCATCACAAGAAACATTCATTCCCATCAGTTACCACTGAGGATTACCCTGGAAACCAGACACATTATCCCAGTGACCGTGAGGATAGTCCCCAATATAATACAAAGCATGAACTTCCCAGAAAAACCATACAGTACTTTTTGATGTGCTGTTATCTTTCCTAAGTGAGAAGAAAACCGAAAGGAATAGGGACACACTTCAGCTGGCCACTGGTCCCTCACTGACAGATTAACAGGAGAATAGCTCAGAAACGGCCACCTTCCTTCCAGCTTACAGGTTACAAATTTCTCTCCAGTCTCATTCTGCCCTGAAAACAAACATCTCCTTAGAAGGAGAGGGTGAACAATTCTGTCCAGAGACCATTAACATCACGTGAATGAAATGACTGCTAATAAAGCAAAGAAAAGATGCCTCAAATGCATACATCATGACAGTCAGTGTTTTCACTTCCAAAAGCACAAGCTCTGACGTTAACACTGAACCGTGGACGCACAAATAGCCACACAGGCTGGGGAGTAATGCAGGAGGCTCCTCCAGGCAGTGGCAGCCGACCCAAAGGTAGGAGCAGCGGAGCACGGGGCGAGGCTGCCACACACCGTGCATGCAGCCGGCCTCACTCCAAAGCCACCACGGTCAAGGCGGCGGCCACCATCAGCCCTGGGCCACGCCTGCTTTTTCGTCCAAACCAGAAATTAGAACACACTGACAGTGGGCTTTTGTGCCATGACAGAGACCATCATGAAAACAAGGCCAGCGCTGATGGGGGAGACCTCCAGGCTGCACAGTGACTTATGGAGTTGGCAGAAGAGGATATCCTGATTTCGGGAGTCTATGGCTCCTAGAGTCACAAGATGTCCTCTTTTCAAATAAACTCTTCAGGGAACCCTGTTGATGGCAATGCCAACAACTCACCCTCTCCACGAACCCCCAAGCCAACCCTGGAAGCCTCATCTCCAGAGGCCCAGGGCAGGGGAGGCCTCACTGTGTTCCCCAGGGAAACTCCAGTGACGGTTCCGGCCCACGGAACTATTGCCATCCTCAAACACGTGGCTCTGCAGAGAAGTAGCTGGGGCAAGGGTTTATCAAAAAGCAGTCCAAGGAGTTCTGGAGCTCCCCAAGATCCCTCCAGGTGGACCCCAAAGTCAAAACTATTTTCAAAACAATCCTAATACATAATCTGCCTTTTCCACTTTCATTCTCTCCCAACTATTCTATTTTCCAGAGGCTACAAGCCATATGATATCACAGCAGATTGAAGGCAGAAGCAGATGAGAGAATCCAGCTGCTTTCTAGTTTCCCAAATATTAAAGAGATTTGGAAAAACAAATGTAAAACATTCTCACTTTTCTCACTGAAATTTTTATGAGAAGGTTATTAAAAAAATTTTTTTAGTCAATGTCTGGCAAAACCAATACAGTATTGTAAAGTAAAATAAAGTAAAAAAAATAAAAATAAAAATAAAAGAATTCAAAAAAAAAAATTTTTTTTTAACCAATAATGAGTCCATGACTGTTAATTTTGAATGAGAAAACTTTTTTTTTTAAACTTCTCAGTATTTCATTTCTAAAATGGGAAATACTGATAGATACAACCAACATGCACAAAAGCCATTTGGGGTCCACAACCCAAAATGTTGAGAACCACTGGCTTAGAGGAAGGAGAGTACAGCAGGTAAAACTATGGGCTTTGCAGACAGACCTGGTCCTGATTCTGGCTCTGTCTCTTATTAGTTATATGCTTCTTGGGAAGTCACTTAACATCTGAGAGCCTTGGTTATTATTTCATCTTTAAAACACTGATATAACTATAAAACTCCTAGAAGAGAACATGGGCAAAACACTTTGACAAGTATCATACCAATGTTTTCATAGGTCAGTCTCCCAAACAGAAATAAAAATAAAAATAAATAAATGGGATCTAATCACACGTACAAGCTTTCACACAGCAAAGGAAACCATAAACAAAAAGAAACCTACAGAATGGGAGAAAACATTTGCAAATGATGCAATCAACCAGGGCTTGATTTCCAAAATATACAAACAGTTCCTACAGCTCAATAAAAAAAAAAAGGTGCAGAAGGCCTAGAGACCTTTCTCCAAAGAAGACATACAAATGGCCGACAGACACATGAAGGTATGCCCAACACTGCCAAGTGTTAGAGAAATGCAAATCAAAAGCACAGAGGTACTACCTCATGCTGGTCAGAAGGGCCATCACTAAAAAGTCCACAATTAACAAATGCCGGAGCGAATGTGGAGAAGAGAAAACCCTCCTACACTGTTGGTGGGAATGTGAGTTAGTGCAATCGATATGGAAAACAGAGGATGAGATGATTGGATGGCATCATGGACTCAATGGACATGAATCTGAGCAAACTCTGCCAGATGATGAAAGACGGGGAAGGCTGGAGTGCTGCAGTCCATGGGGTCGCAGAGAGACGGACTGAACAACAACGGAAACCAGCATGGAGGTTTCCAAGCAGATTAAGAATTACCCTATGATCCAGCAATCCCACTCCTGGGTATTTATCTAGACCAAACTATAACTCAAAAACATGTATGCACCCCTATGTATACAGCAGCACTGCTTACAACAGCCAAGACATGGAAGCAGCCTAAATGCCCACTGAGAGATGAACAGGTGAAGAAGATGCAGCGCGTATATGCAATGAAGTAATACTCAGCCATAGAGAGAGTGGAGTAATGCCGTTTGCAGCAACATGGGTGCGACCAGAGCTCATCATGCTAAGTGAAATAAGCAGAGGAACGACAAACACCACGTGACACCACTGATATCTGGAATCTAAAATGCGACACAAACGAACCGCTCTGTGAAACCGTCACAGAAACAGAGACCAGACCTGTGGTTGCCAAAGGGGAGGGAGGCAGGAGAGGGAGGGAGAGGGAGCCTGGGATCAGCAGATGCGAACGGGTACATACAGAATGGGTAAGGAAGGTCCTACCACACGGCCCAGGGAACTACATTCAAGATCCTGTGACAGACCACAACGGGAAAGAATACGAAAAAGTATATATAACTGAGTCATTTCACTGTGGTGCAGCAATACTATCAGTCAATCACACCACACTGTAAGTCAATTACACTTCAAGAAAAGAAAAGCAGTGATGTAAGAACAAAGCCACCTCTGTTGTCCTGAGCACGAAGGGAAAGCTGCATTAAAGCCCCCAGGAAGTGCTTAGCAGCAACTCCAAGGCTATTCAAGCCCAGCTCCCTGACATGTCTAGGAATCTGAGGGACGCAGAGATCCAAGCCTCCAACTGATCAGTAGGAGATACGATACAAAAGAAGCAACCCTCAAAGGAGAGAGCAGTGACTCCTCAAAGCACCTGCGCCAGCCTCCTTTCCCAAGTGAAAGCTACTAGGGAAGCAGAGAGAAGGCCAGAAGGCCTCCCCTGCCTGGTGGATGCCGGGCCCTCACCTTTTCAGGCTGACGATCGAGGCATTCTGCCCGGCTTTGTTCAAAACTTCATTCCATTCTTCGTCATCCCCACGGATTATATATCTATAAAAATAAAAGGAAATATCAAAGCCTGCTCAAAGGAAGAGAAGACAGCTTAAAAGAAAGTAAGAGGGTAGTGACGTTCTCATCACACACGTCCTGCCAGGAGAGCCAGGCTGAGATATGCCAGCGTCTGCACATCAGAGAGCAGGGGACGGGAATGTCACCGGAGCAGGCAGGGGTCACGGGCACAGAGGCAGCCACCCGACTTCTCCCACTCAACTCACCAACCACCCAAGAGAAGCCTCCTGTTACCCCCACCATCTCCCTGCTCGCCCCCACCTCCACAGCCCACAAGCCCCTGGACTGTGCCCTGCCCCCCCCCCACCTCTGGGATCTAGCAGTCCTGGGTCTGATGCTGCAAAGCCGAGGGCAAAGCTCAATACCCTGCTCTCGGACCTCCAGGCTGCCTCCATCTGATGTCCAACCACCATCCCTAATGACTCGGCAACGGGACTACAGGTCAAAAAGGCTCCGAGGCCACCAAATTCTGGAGCATTATTCACAATCTACGGGGCAGGCACCACCGTTGTAGCTGAAGCTCAAAAAGGGCTGTAACTTCCAGGGCACAGAAGGTTGGAGAGCAAGAGAGTTTTGTTGGAATGTTGGCCATAGAACCCTTTCTTCAAATTCACATCAAAAGCCAAGTATTAAAAAGTAGCCACTGAAAGTGGGTGCTTATGGATCAGCAGCCCCCTCCCCTGAGGGGCCTGGGACACAATACCATTTGCAAGTCATGACTTACAAAGTGGCAGAGCAGATCTGGGGAAAACAAATCTTTCAAAATTATGCAAATAGTGAATGGAGAGATTTTTAGCTATTAGTGCTTCTAAGAACAATCCCATGAAACACAGCTTTTTGGGGCACCCAGGATGTGAATTAGAAGAAATGAGCAGAGTCTCTGTGCTTCCCACGAGCTGCCGAGGGGCCTTACTGAGAGAGGTCCATGTCCTTCAGCTTCCCCACTTCTTTCCTGTGTTTCTCCTGAAACTCCTTGGCCGCTTCATCCTGTGGTCAGTCAGGCAGGGGGCAAATCAGACAGAGGTGAGAGGGAGGAACACCGTCACGACCACCAGCAGACCTCTCCTTCACCACGTTCACCACCTCCCACACCTGCAGAGGAAGCTCTTACTAAAGTGTACAGGACGTTAAAACATGCCTTCTGAAAAACCTAAAAGGACAAACAAGTATTGCAACAGAAGCTGCCTGACTGCCGGCTCTCACACACACTCAGCGGGAGGCCTCGTCCAGGGCAGGGAGCACACACAAAGGCAAGGAAACTTGGGGAGTGCGCTCCTCACACCCCTAGGACCCCAGCCCCGAGGGCCCTTCCTCCAGGGCAGAGAGAAGAGGTTCGGTGTTTGTACCAGGTCGTCGCTCAGCGTCTTCATTGTGGGCTCCATAACTACATCCTTCACTGCCACCATCTGCTCCTCGATGGCCTTCTCCTGCACTTCATTGAACAGCTACAAAAGACCAAGGCCAAGAAGCAGCAGATGAAGGAGAAGCCGAGACCCAACCACTCGTTACTCAACCACTGAGCGCACACTCCGTGTGGTTTAGGAGTCCACGCACTCGGGGGGAGCAGGAAAACAGTGGAGACAAGGTACACTCCAATCGGGGTACCTCTGGGAGAGAATGTTACAGCTGAAGCCCCCCATTTCTGTGTGTGTGTGTGAGAGAGAGAGAAGATCTGAGGCAATCAGAACCAAATGTTAACATTTCTGCATCTTTGGGCAGAAAATGGGCCAAAACCCTGCCCTCAGCTGAGGTTACCTTCACAACCTTGCGGATGATCCGGTTGAAAAGTCCCATCAGTTGGCCCGAGGGCAGCTCAATCTCCTTTTCCAGCTGGTCCACGGACTTGTGCTGCAGGCCGATCCCCAAGAGAAGAGCCTGGGGGACAGGAAATCTGTTGGAGTGGCTGCCAGAACAGGCTTTTATCCGTTAAAATGGCACCGAGAACCAGAGTTACTCTCCCTTGGTCAAAACGTCGACTGGCACTATTAGGAAATCTTCCCGCTCATCCACCAGGAAGGATGCCTTCCTCCTGAAATCCCCAGACCAACTTCTTATCCTGGCAAACAGCCGCTTCACAGCTGTGTTACAATACAGGGTGCTCCTACCTGCAAAAGGGGACCCCTACCCCCTCATCAGAACCATGAAGAAGTAAATGCTATCAGAACCACAAAGAATTAAATGCCCAAAGTTATGTCATAGCAGCCGACCAACTCCCAGCATATAAACTGCTCCACAAAGCCAGCACACGAGCAGCAGGTAACCTACCGACTGGGCCGCAGACAGGGCCAGGTCCCCTAGCTGGTTCAGGAAATACAGCCGGGAGATGGCCGGGATCATGTCCATGATGAGGTGATAGTCAACCATGTTCCGAGAATACATCTCGAGCCTCTTCAGATCGTAGGGGAGGAAGAGTGCTTCCAGCTCCTCCCGGCGTAGGGCTGGACATGCGACAGAGCCAGACGGGTCAGGGCAGCCCGACACCCTTGCTGGAATTCCCACATGGCACGCACAAAGGTCCCCGGGTGGCACCCAGCAGCTGTTCCTCCACCAGTCATCAGCCAGAACAGGGGAGGACCACCCGAAAGAGCCTGCCCACCCATACAACACCCCGCCTCAGGCAGCCCTGACCTCCTCACGCAGAGGGGAGGCGGCTCGGGCTGTGTGACAGGGGTGGGTGGTATGTGACCCTCGTGTTGGCACGGGACTCTGAGCATCAGTGCCCTGGGGTTAGAGGACCCCAGCATTTTCCCCACTTCATCACTTCTCTTCAGGACCCAGCTTTGCAGGCAACACACAGGCTCCCACCCCCAGCTCCAGAAACAGATTTTTCCACCCAAATATAATTGATCCCAAAAGAGACACACATTCACATAACAACCAACGGGGGGGGGGGGGGAATCCCCACAGCTGTTAGCACTAATGATCCTTTACACCTTTTTTATATTTTAAGTATTCAAACCAGAATCTGTGTGCCCAAAGCATTTCTATGTGTTGGCTACAGAAGGTTGGCAGCAGATTCTTATTACAATTTCATGAATGAGGAAATGGAGCCTCAGAATTGAGCTAGTTGCCCTAGCTCACGGGATTTAGAACAAGTTCCAGAACTGACTAGCTGCAGGCCTTACATTTGTCTCTGAAGCCAAGTCACACATGCCTCTAGTCCTGTCGTGGGGATGACAGGCACAGCGGGTGACAGAGGCCTTATGACGGGGCAGAGACTGCTGAGCGGAGGTGGCGGCGGGGGATACAGGCCTGCAACTGGTCCCTCCACGCCTAGTCTAGCCAGCCTCTTGGACCACACGCCCACCTCCCATATGTTCTGCACGACCAAGCCCCGCCAGCCCTCAGGCCACCTGGCCAGCTCACCCGGCTGCACAGGTTTCCCGATGTTTCTGTTCTGGAGGATGTTCAGAGCCAGGGGAGGAGAGAAGGTGCTGAACTGGTAAGACAGCAGGGCTAGGAACCGCCTTCGGAAATCTGCGGGTCCATCCAGACGGAGTCAGAGGTCTGCAGGGCCTGGGGCCTGTCACCTGGCTGCCCCCCAGGTCCACTCCCCACTCACCTTTCCAAAAGGCAGAGAGCCAGGCGCCCTGGTCTGCCTCCTCCTCGTCCACCAGTGTCTTCAGCATGATGCACGAGTGCTCTCCAGTCAGGTCATTCTGGGGAACGCAGATCCCTGACTGGCACCAAGGCCCCCTTTATGAAGCCCCAGTCAACGCGCATGGGTAAGCACGCTCTAAGGACCCTTGCTTCCTCCTCAGAGGGAGGGGCGGCCTCACCCTCATTCTCGCAGGGCCCACTGCCTACATGACAGCTTCCAGAGGCTACTCTGTCCTGGTGGCCCCCACGATGGAGCAAAGCTGCTTGAACCTTCGGAGCACGCCTTCTGCTGTGAGCCCCTGGCTCACACCAGGTCAGACTATGAGCCGAGAGGCATTACAGCTTAAACACCACATGACCCAATCAACATGTTTTGGGCACTCACAGCAAAGACTCCATGGCCAGCAAAGAGCATGGCAAGGGTTCTCATCCTGGCAACAGGCTTACAAGGGCAGGCTCCTTTAGGTTCCAAAACAGTGACCACACACAGGTTTTAAGATTTTTTACTACACAACAACCACACAGCCCAACACCATAAACATATCTAACAGATTTCAACTGAAGGGCATTCAAGTAACAAAATGCCACCACCAAGTCACAAGCAAGCAGTGCTGAACTCACTGGCTCCAGTGCGCTCCCTGCAATCGACGGCCAAGGCCACACCCCAGACCCAACCAGCCTCGCTGATGAGGACCCAGCACCCCCATAGGCGCCCCTGCCCCATGGAAGCAGCCACACACCCAGTGGTCCTCACCAGTCCAGCTCTGAACTCTCAAATGGGCATCTCCCTTGGATACTGACCTTGAGCTCTCCCAAACCACACCTCCGACACTCCCTCTGAGCTGCTGCTCCCCTCTCCAGCAAAACAGAACGATCAGGAGAACGTCACCCTCCTGGCACGACCTCCGCCAGCCGCCCGACACCCTCTGTGCCCACACTCTTCACTGCCCTCCAGTTGTAGGGGATGCACTGGCCCCCTCTCCTGCCCTCCGGCCTCTTCCGGGCCTGCAGACCTGTCATCAGCCCCCCTCACCTGTGTCTGCATGAGCTCTGCAGGACCATCCCCTGCAGCCGACCAGCATGTTCTGGAATCTCCCGGCTGACGAGCCCACCCCAGCTCCAATCCCCCTCCAGCGACCTATTCCTCTGGCCCCTCTGCCTCGTGTAGGAACCACCTATTCAGTCTATCTCCTCACCTCCTTCTCTTCTCCTGTCAGGGTAACCCCTCCACAGAAGCCACCTTCACTCCAATCACCAGTCCCAGAATCCAACGGTCAACTGTCCTCAACTTATTCATTCTCTTGAGGACAATGACTTCCCTTCTTTAAAGCACAAACCCTGCCCTTCTCCTACAGATCACAGCTCTTCCTCCTCAGCCCCCTACCTTGATGTATTTTCCAACTCATTCCTCTAAATGCTGGAATGTCCAAGGACTCACCTTCTTTATTCTCAGCCCCTACTTTCAATAGCTTTAAAAACTTACTCCCTGAACAAAAGCATTTACTGAACATACACTACACATAGCAGATGCTATTAAGTGCTGGGCTTACAGCTGTGAAGAAAATAGACACGGACCCCCTCCCAAATCCTTTACCCAGGAGTATATTCTATTAAGAACACACTGATGACTCTCAAATCTGTCTCCAGGCCCAGCCTCTTCTTCGAATTCCAGATTTCTGTGGTCAACTGCCTATTGCCTATGTCCACTCGAAGGTCTTATTAGACCCCAAAACAGTTCTCACTTCCACCTCCAAACCTGGTCCTCCCCATTGAGTCTTATCTCGGCAAACAGCACTTCCAACACCCAGTCTCTCAAGCCAAAAATCAAAGCACTGCCCTCAAGCCTTCTGTTCACTCATCTTCCACATCTCCGCCTTTGACTCTACTCAGTTCCTTCCAAACACCCCTGGCATCTGGCCCCTTCTCTCCCCTCACTGCATCCCCCTGAGCCACGCCACCCCTTTCATCCGCTCACCTCCCCGCCTCGACTGCGGCCCACTGTCCACGCGGCAGCCCCAAACCTCCCCTCTAACCCCTCCCTCCACCAGAGCAGGGAGCTGCCTTGCCATGAACCTCCACCCTTTCAAGGGTCCTCCAGCCACACTGGCCTTGTATCTCCTTCAAGTCACCAGTGTCCTTTCCACCTCAGGTCCTCACATTTGCTGTGCCCTCTGCTTGGAAGCGCTCTTCTCTGCGGGCAGGACTGTCACACGGCCGGCCCACTCTGACCGTTCAGGCTGCAGTGTGAAACGTCACCCCAGAAGCCTGGCCACTCACCACACCATCGCCGCCTGAGCGTTTCTTGTTTGCTCACTATGTTACTTCCACTCATCAGAAAACAAGCTTTCCCGGCTTATCGTACTCACCCCGCCTGATTCACCACAGGCGCTAAATATTTTTTCTAATAACCTGACTCACTAGCTCTCCCACCTTCTACTTTATTCTCTACGGCTCTGTTATAACCACACAGTCACATCCCTCCTTCAGATACCAACTTACCTCAAGCACCGCTAAAACCACTTTCCTTCCTGTTTTTTCAAAAAGTACATATAAAAAGTACGTACTCGAGAAGGCCCCCAGTGACAGGACTCCAGAACCGGGGGGACAAGTCCACGTGCACCTCTGCCATCTCAGTCAAGCACAAAGCTGCTTGACTGCGTGGGGCGGAGATGGGGGCAGGAACAAGTGTGACCACGTGGCCTCAGTGAGGCCGGCTGCCCCGGGGGCCATCAGAGCCAACCTCCTGGTGGCACAGGGACGCCTGCTCAGAGTGGAGCCAGAGGAACCAGGGCTCTGCAGGGACACTCCTGTCGCCAGCCCCTTCTTTGCCACACGCCTCACTCACCGGGGTCTGTCGCAGATAAACAGGAACAAACCCAGCTCGTTTCCAGAACCTGCAAAGACACAGAGAGCAGGTCGCCACGTGTGCCTTCTGGGAGTGGCTGGCATACAAGGCTGGCAAGGGCTATGGGGAGTCTCCGATGGCCGTCGCCCCAAGACAGACAGACACAGCCCGGAGAATGCGAGCTCTCAGGACACCAGGGCCCAGAGGACACTAACTTGAGGAGCCTGGGGGTCAGGCCATAGGACACTCCCAGGTAGTCCAGGCGTTCAGCAGGCCTCTCGTTCAGCTTGAGAAGTAAGGGAGGCAGGTCCTTCCGGGGAGTGACAACTTCTTCCAACAAGCTGACGGCCTGGCGGATGCCGGGGGAGGGCAGGTCCACCCAGCAGAGGAGGAGGAAGGTTAGCGACATGCCCAAGCACCCCAGCCACACCAGGTTCTGGACAAACACACCAAACACTGGGGTGGGTTTCTAGCTTTGTTCCCATGGTTTTAAAAATGAAAACACACCGCTAAGCCCAGTGATCATTCCCAAGAATCCCAAACCCCTAGACAAGCCTGGAATCACACTCCTTAGAACCCAGAATTCAGGAAATAGCCACATGTTTAGGAACACCAAACACATGTACAAAGAGACACAGGCAGGGTTCTCAAGATGGGCTGAAGATGCAGGTCTGCCACCACATGGCTCCAGTGTCTTGGGAAGTGACACACCTCTGAGCCTGACCTTAAATATAAGCCCTCCCCACCTCCAGAACAGGCACGTTGTGAAAAATCAAAGGAACCCACGTGAAAAGCCGCCCTAGTTCCTAGTGTTATATCCAGAAAGACAGAGCTTCCCTGGGTCTGGCTTCAGTACTGAGGGGAGGAGACTGCAGAGCTAGGGCTTCAAGCTCAAAGGTGCATCAGCATCACCTGGGAGCTTGTTAAGACCCAGATTGCTGGGTCCTACCCTAAAGCCTCAATTCAGGGACTGACAGACTTAACACGTCTCCAGATGAGGCTGATGATGCTGATCCGAGGGCCTCGGTTTAAGTGCTAGCTAGAGAGAGAGAAGCATCTCCAAAACCAGAGAGGAGCTCAGCTGCTGCGGCCCAGTGTAGCCCAGACCACGAAACTGCTCTTGATGACGATCCCGAAGACCCAGAGAGAAACCTGGTCTCTGCCAGGAACCGGGAGCCCGGCCAGAAGACGCTTACCTCGCTGCTGACGGTGTGAATCTCCTGCGATGTCTCCAGGACCTTCTCCTCAAGACAAGGGAACCTGCCCTCATAGTACATCTGTAGCAGCTGCAGGGCTCGGCTGCCATAGCCCATCTGTGAGCACACACGAGAGAAACGGGCGAGGGGAGCAGAGATGTCCTCAGCGTCTAAGCACTTCTGCTCCCCTGTACCACTTCTAGAAAGCCTCACTCTGGGTCACCCTGCCCTTGGCAAAGAGAACCAATGAAACCCCCCAACAAGGTCAAAGCAGAGACCCTCAAGACCTCATGTAGCAAGATCCTCACTCTTGCACCATCTAGCCCGCCCATCTGCCACCTGAGTGGGAGGCCGGCCGGCCACACTTTCTGGTCCACGGCTCAGCCAGTGCCAAACTGATGACTCTCCAGCTAACTCCTCAGTGGAGACTTCCAAGACAGGCAGTCATGACAGTAAGATCTGGTTCCCCAGCCCTCTGTCTTCACAAAGGGAAGAGCAACCATCCCGCCTGCCCACCCAGCCCCGGGCAAACCGCCCCCAGCACCTGGGTCTGCTACTCCTTGACCAGCTTCCTATTTAAACAACCGAGGGCACCTGGCCTAATGACGGCCAGCAACACGCCTGCAACTAATGATAGCACGCCAGCTTTGAAGGCATGAGGACACGTTACCCCTTGATAGTCCGGGTGAACAGCAATGCGAACCACCCTTCCACCTGAGAGACCGCCAAAGTCTGGGTCTTGGAACTGTGAGGGAGGCACAAGCCAGTAACTTAGCAACAAAGGACAGCCTCCAACATCACCAACGTCCCCTTGCCCCCACCCCGAGACACCCCAGGGAAAGCACTTCACCTGTTCTGACACTGTCCATGGAATCAGGTCACCTGAAGCCTTCTTGCCCCGAGACAGGCTGTTCAAGATGGACTGGCGTGAAATCTCCCCCTCAAGGCACACCTGTGGGGAAAGCAGGATGGTGCAGAGAGAGAGGCGGCTCCAGGTAGAGCGCCCACCCACAGAACCTCACCGGCGCCCTGCCCTGGCTCTGACCAGGCCAGCTGTTTCCCACTCCCGCTCACACTTAACCCTGTAACCAACTCATCTGTTTCTAAGGGAAGTTTCATTACTATGTCCCATGGGCATCCTGACACCGTCACCTAAGGAGGCAGAATACTGACAGCCCCCTGGCCCAGAAAGCAAAACCACACTAGACGAGGGTCTCCACACACGGTGTACACGTGAGCTCATCGATTAAGACTCGGGAGGGTCATATGGCTCTGTACAGAACTGTGCAAATTCACAATGACTCATGGGTAAACACAGTTAAACACGGTATGTGCACGTAATGAAATACAATTTTAACCCTTAAAAATTATGAAAATTATGAATATTTGACATGTTGGAAAAAAAGATTGCCAAATACTATGATCCCACGTTTGTGAATAAGAAAAACGATAAAGAAATGCATAAACACATGCCAGGCACTAAAAACATGTTTCCAATCTGCCTTTTAATTTTACAAGTACCTGGACTGCTTTTGAAATAAAGAGGAAAACAAAGCTCTGTTTCAGGAGCTGTAAGTCAAAATATGCAAAGCCAGTTCTGCCTTGCAGCCATCCGTGAACAGTGAAGCTTTGGGTGTGTGTTAGGGTGGCGGTTTCCTTTGCACCCTAACTGCCTGTCTGGATACACCCAGTCACTTGGCTCCAGCTCAGGAATCAACAGCTTCTGCTTCTGCACTCCCATTACTGAGCCACTAATCCTTGACTGCCTAAGTGGTTCCCAAATCGATGCCACAAGGACACCTCAGCTTCTGTACCTGGATGACAGCAAGCACTTCTGGAAGGGCATTCTGGGTGGGGGGCACAGGAGGCAGGAGGCAGAAGAGATGGTGAGCAGGGGCATCAGAAAGCATCTGAAGGTCGTTGGGAGAGTTCTGTGGAGCACAAACATGGTCAGTGAGAACCACTCCTCATCCCGTCCTTATTCGAGTGGCTACTCCAGAATCACGACTAGAGAATTGCCTTCCCCGAAGCCAAGTGAAGTGCTGAAACCCAGCAAAGCATGTGCCAGCATCTCGGCCGGGCAGGCTGACACTCTCCATAAGGGCCTCAGAGGGATGAGCCTCCTGTGTTTGCTGTCACCTCACCAGGAGCGCTGAGGCTGCAGAGTGGGGGCGGAGAACTGCTTAGTTAGCACTACACACCTCACGGCTGGGAAGTGAAGCTCCTCCTGATAAGAGGCTGCTATTTTAGGAAAACCTCTCAGGGCTTCTAACACCAACCCTTCAGCCTTCTATTACAGGCTATTATTCATAAAAATGCTACCTAGACACACACAAAGTATCCTTTCCAATGTTATCTTTTTAGTTTTTAAGACTTCCAAATATTCTAAATTCTCATTCACTGATCCCTAAAAATAGCCGGGGGTGTAAGGCTGGTCTCAGGTCACAGAGCACCCCCCAGATTACAACTGCTATGTCATCTCAGCCCATCCATTCAGCCAACTGGCAAGAAATATAAGTACCCCTTTTAAAATGGGCAAAACTTACCACCCTCTCCAGCTACGACACACGGAGCTACATGCAGAAATCCCATGGTCCATATACAAAGCTGGAGCAAAAAACAAGCCTGAACAATGGGAAATGCAACCCTGAAGTAGAACCCCTGGCCCCTGCCAACATCAGGACATTCTAGTCCCAGTGGAATGGTCACCTGAGCCACTGGGTAACAAAAGATGCAAAAAGTCAAGTAAAAAGGCACTGCCAAGAGCTGAAATTCACTGCTCAAGTCCATTTGAGGGCTGGTTTCAGTTACCTTGTAATGAGAAGCCACGTAGAGAGCCATAAGCCGTTGGAGGAAAACCTCGGAGGCCTTATGGTAGCAAAAGAGGGTATCTCTATTAACATAGTAGCTGGATTTGCGGTTAAGCAACCAAAACATATCAAAGAGAGCCCCGAACAAGACACGCTACTTCCAAGGACAACCTGGATACATGGGTTCCCTCAGCCTGGGAAGAGCAGGCCCTGGTTCTAAGCAGAAACATATCAGGGAAGGAAGAGAAGGGAAATCGAGAACATTCCACCTTCTCCTCTTCCCAGAGCAGCAGCCTATGAGGCAAAGGGCCAGAGCCTTCAGTTTAGCTCTCCCATCACCCCTCTCCCTTTCACAGGACGAACGGGACCCAGGAGGATACAGCTCACAGGCTTCAGGCAAGGGGCAGCCAGAGACAATCCGAGTGATGTTGAGGCAATCCAGGCACAGCAGGTCGTTCAGCCACTTCTCCACGGCGTCCCCAGGGGCGTATCGGATCGACTCCTGCAGGGAAACCTCATGCAGGGTTCGCACTGTTCAAAATACATGCAAGACTAAATACATTTTGTCCAGGAGATCAAGGCAAATGTTCTACTTTATCTCTGTCACGTGGTACCCACATAAATATGGCTCAAGAATTTAAACTGAGTGGTTTTAAATTGTTCCGGTGGATGTTCAACTTGTCTGGACACCAATCCCCAAAGGTCTCACTACGTCAAGGCAACCAATGCCCCGAGACGGTGACAAACAGGAATCCAGTCACCAGAAGGCCCAGGTCAGCCTCCCGTCTGGTCACTAGTTTGCTGTTCCTCAGAGAAAAGCAGCTTCATCTCCTGGGGACTCAGCCTCTCTGCCTGATCGTCAGAAGGTCTGCTATCACCCATAGTGTCACGAGGGGAAGGGTCCAGGAAGAGTGTGAAGTGACTTGCTGTGCACCGCAGGCCCATCCAGAGCTCCAGGGGTACCTGATGCCAGCCTGGCCGTCGCCGTGGTCTTGTTCTCAGCGGTGGTGCTGACCTGGCTCTGGGCACTCTGTTGGCGGAGCTGCTGAATTAGCTTGAGAGACAGAGACCGGCCAGTGCCCTCGTAGCTAGGAGAAAAAGCAAAGGCAGTTAGGCTCGAGGTGCCAAATCACCTCTCCAGGAGGGGATCGACCTGATGAAACCCCAGACTCCTGCTTGCTGAGAACAGCCCTTCACCTCTGAACTTCCAGCAGGGCATGTGCACGCCCGAAGGAAGCTGGGCTGCATGGCGGCTCAGCTGAGCCATCTAGGCCTGGGCTCAAGTCCTGGCATGTCCGTTTAGTACCTCTGGGCCAGGAACTCAACTTCTGTCAGCCTCCTCCTCAAAAGGGGATTAGTGTACACAGCTCACAGGGCTGTACTACGAACTAAAAAACAACGACCAAAAAGATGACATGAACAAAGCCTTTAGTATAATGGAACTGGAACAAAGATGAATGGTCGAGTAACGAGAAGTTGCATGGTTGAAAGATGAACTGAGAGCATTTCCAGTTTGGAAAAATCAAGATTAAACAAATCCACCATCTAAGTAATTTTTTTCAGGACTACTTTCCCTTGAAAGAAGACATAAACTAGAAAATTTTTCTAATTTTCAATTAGAAAAATGAACAGAGGACCTGAATAGATACTTCTCCAAAGAAGATACACTATGGCCAAAAAGCACATGATAGGATGCCCCACATGAGTCAACTAACAGGGACATGCAGATGAAGATCATTTGAGACACCATTTCTTGCTCACTAGGATGGCTATAGTCAAAAAGGACAAATAAATGTTAGCAAAGACATGGAACCCTTACACACTGCTGCTGGGAATGTAAAATGGTATTGTTGCTTTGGAAAACAATCTGGCAGTTCTTCAGTTAGAAAGTTACCATCTGACCCACTAGTTTGACTTCTAGGTATACCCGCAAGAGAACAGAAAACGTGTCTACACAAAAACATGAATGTTCACAGCAGCACTGTACTAGCCGAAAGAGAAATAAATGGTCGTCAACAGACAAACGGAAAGACAAGATGTGCATAAACACATACCGGAGTATTATTTGGCCAAGAAAAGGAATGAAGTACTGATATAAGCTACATGGAAGAACCTTGCAAACATTATGGTTAGTGAAAGAAGCCAGTCACAAAAGACCACATATTCAAAGATTCCACTTATATCAAGAGTCAGACTAGGCAAATCCATACATACAGAAAGCTGAGCAGTGATTCCCTCGAACTGAGGAAAAGGAAGGAATTGGAGGATAATAATTAAAGGGTATGGGGATTCTTTCCGGGAAAATGAAAATGTTCTAAATTGTCGTGATGGCTGCACAACTCTATGAATGTAATGAGTAAATTGTATAGTGGGTGAATAATATCTCAATAAAGATGTTACCAGAAAAAGTAAAATCCATCTTATTTAACTATTTTCAGTGTAAGTAAAGCAGTCAAATAATAAATCTAAAATATAGAACTATTTCTTCAAAATGTGACTTCCATATAGAAATCAACAATGAAGGCAAGTACACATTGACCTGGGCAGATTTCACAGTATATTCTTTTTTGTTTTTTTCTGGCCACACTACGTAGTTTGTGGGATCTTGGCTCCTTGACCAGGGATCAAACCCAGGCCACCAGCAGAGGAAGTTCAGATTCCTAACCACTGAACCACCAAGGAATTCCCAGCATATTTTTACATGAAAAAGCAAATGCAAAACATTATGGAAACTATGTTTATATTCTTATTCAAAATGAAAAAGTAAAATAAATGTACACCAAAATTCTAACAAGCTATCTCTAGAGAGTCAGATCGCTGGATTTCTTTTTGCTTACCTTCCCTTTCTCACTTTTCCATAGCAAACAACTAAATATTTCAAAATTTTGAAAAAGCTGCTTTCTTATGATAATTACACAGTTACTTAATACTACATTTTCACATAATTCTAGGGAATAAGACATTGTGCATTGTGTGTGCTAAGCCGCTTTGGTCATGTCTGACTCTTTGTGCCCCTATGGACTGCAGCCCACCAGGCTCCTCTGTCCATGGGATTCTCCAGGCAAGAATACTAGAGTGGGTTGCCATGCCCTCCTCCAGGGAATCTTCCCAACCCAGGGATTGAACCTAAGTCTCTTATATCTCCTGCACTGGCAGGCAGGTTCTTTACCACTAGCAGCACCTAGGAAGCCCAAGACATTGGCATTGCCATTTATGTGCTCCCTAGAACCTGGTCAGACCTAGACAGGAGACATTCATCAACTGGGTAATGAAATTCCTCAGTCTGGTGTTGCCTGTTCTGGTGGGCTATAGCTCACACCAGAGGGAGCTGTAGTTTACTATGAAAGGGTAAAGGAGAAGGCTGATGAGAGAGTGAAGCAGGCCCAAAGACTCAAACTTTAGGAATCAGCCCTATCCACCCAGCCCCAGGTCATGTTCACTAAATCCCACCTAACTGGCAACACCCTGTAAAGAGGGGAACGAGTCCTGCCCCCGGTGCTCACCCATTGATGGTGGATGCCATGAAAACAAGGTAGGGGCCCAGAAGACTCTTCACCAGGGGAAGGGGGATGGCAGCAGCTTCATCAATCACAACGAGCTCAGCCTGGCCCAGTTTCACAGCATCTGCTGGATGTACGTACTGCAGGAAGGGAAAATGCACATTGTTAGCTTGGCCGCCTGATACCATGGCTGCGATCGCTGGTGAGTCACCATAAAGGCCCTCTCCTTCCCCTCTCCCCCGTCTTCTGTCTTCTTTCTCTCATTCTTCCTTCCCTGGTTAGGACAAAGCAGGGACAGCTTAGAGTCAGACGCCTGGGGCCTAACAGTTCAACCACTGACTGTGCGGCCCTTCCTTGCAGAGCCTCAGATCCCTCGCCAGAAAATGGAGGAAATACTGATGGCTGCTTGAGAAAAAAATTAGGTAAATTAGGTAAAATTAAGTAAGTCTGCACCAACGCTCTGCCTAGGACCTGGCAAGTGACAGGTGATGCCTCCATTTCCTTTCTCTCCCCTCTTTCTCATGCTTCCCCAGCCTCACTCTAACCTATGGGCCAGAGGTAAGCTTGGCCCCAGCGATGGCTGAAGCGGAAGACTTCAGGTTTCCCAGGCATCTCCGACACGCCACGTACTGTGTGCCCTGCTGTGACACCGTCACTACTAAGCCCCATTCTTCCTGCACTGGTGGGGACACTTCTAAGACTCACAGTCTTCCTAGTGCTCACACATTTGTATTATTAGCCTGTCACAAACTCGCCACGAACTTGGCTCCCTTACGCGCATCAACAACCTCTTTAGTTCCTGCAGGGGTTCCTGCTTCTTTCAAGTTTGCAAAAGACCACAAAGAGGCATTTTATAGGAGAGGAAACCTGAAGAGCTAATTAACATCAACAACAGTATTCAACCTCACTAGTAATTAGCACAATGACACCACCCTTATGGCAGAAAGTGAAGAGGAGCTAAAAAGCCTCTTGATGAAAGTGAAAGAGGAGAGTGAAAAAGTTGGCTTAAGGCTCAACATTCAGAAAACGAAGATCATGGCGTCTGGTCCCATCACTTCATGGGAAATAGATGGGGAAACAGTAGAAACAGTGTCAGACTTTATTTTTGGGGGCTCCAAAATCACTGCAGATGGTGACTGCAGCCATGAAATTAAAAGACACTTACTCCTTGGAAGAAAAGTTATGACCAACCTAGATAGTATATTCAAAAGCAGAGACATTACTTTGCCAACTAAGGTCCGTCTAGTCAAGGCTCTGGTTTTTCCAGTGGTCATGTATGGATGTGAGAGAGGGACTGTGAAGAAGGCTGAGCGCCAAAGAATTGATGCATTTGAACTGTGGTGTTGGGGAAGACTCTTGAGGGTCCCTTGGACTGCAAGGAGATCCAACCAGTCCATTCTGAAGGAGATCAACCCTGAGATTTCTTTGGAAGGAACGATGCTAAAGCTGAAGCTCCAGTACTTTGGCCACCTCATGCGAAGAGTTGACTCATTGGAAAAGTCTCTGATGCTGGGAGGGATTGGGGGCAGGAGGAGAAGGGGACAACCGAGGATGAGATGGTTGGATGGCATCACGGACTCAATGGACGTGAGTCTGAGTGAACTCCGGGAGATGGTGATGGACAGGGAGACCTGGCGTGCTGCGATTCATGGGGTCACAAAGAGTCGGACACGACTGAGCAACTGAACTGAACTGAACTGAAGACAAGGAGATCCCACTTCCTATGCATGAGGACAAAATTTAATTAGCAGTAAAATACCACTGTTTGTGAGGACATGGGGAAACAAGAACTCAAAAAAGTGCTGGGGTGAAGGTAATTCCGCACAAACACTTGAAAGGAGAATTTGGCAAAATCCAAGAAAGATGGAAATCTATGCATATTCTAAAACCCAACAATTCCAATTCTAGACACATATAAACTGTAATATACTCACATAGTGCTTAAAAATCAGATCTCAAGCTTCAATCTGGACAAACCCGAAAACAAATGTTGAGTGAAAAAAAGGCAAGCTGAAAAAGGACAAGTACGGTATGCTACCATTTATGGATACATAATTATGTAGGGAAATATAAACACATGAATTGAAAGGAGATACACAATCTCAGAGTTATCTAAATGGAGTGACAGAAGGGCACGGATGGGGAAGGGTACAAGAGGGACTTCCACACTGAGGTTTTAGATCTTTAAAACAAAAATGTAAATGGCTTTTAAGATACGAAACAAACACAGCAAGCAGCAAAATGCCAGCATTTCTTAGGCCTGAGTGCGGGGCACCTCAGTATTATGTTACATTGGCCTCTCTGCTTTTCTGTAGTTTGAAGTATTTCATTACAAGTAAGATTTTGTAACTATTTTGCAAGAAGTTGAGGGGTCAAAGAAGCAGAGACCCCACTCATTTCCAACAGTAGGATACACGCCCTCAATGGGGCCCCATGTCTTGGATTTTTACAGAGAAGAGCTAAACAAGCACCTCACAAAAGCAGCAGACCCTGGAGAGGCGGAGCTGACTTTAGACCTAATATTCTTCTATATCTCAATTTCCAACAAGAAGAGGCCTCAAAGGGACATAAATGTAGCCTCATAAAGTCAGGTCACCTCTTCTGTACTTCAACTCCAGCCTGGAGACAAAACCACTCTGGTAAATATGAGAGGATCTCTGCAGACAGACCCCCAGGAGCAGCGAGGGCTGAGCCAGGCATTTCAGGGAAAGGCTTCCCTTCTTTGGTTTGTGTATTTCTCTTAAGTTTCCACAAACCTCTGTATTCTCACTGCCTGCAGCCTGCCCCTCACCCCAACGTTAGCCTTTCCTCCTTGAAGCTGAGAGAACCAGACCAAAGTAGGAAGAAATTACAGAAAGAACAGTCTAGAGACTCAGCAAGAAAAAAAATTACAGTCCTTGAGGGAAAAGGCATGAGCACTCAACATTATTTATAGCCTAGATCTTTGATGAAAGGTATACCTCCTTGACAGACATATACACAAAGGTCAAGGGTGGAACCTGCCACGTTTACCTGGCCCACTTCCCACCCCAGCCCAGCTCCAAAAAATACTCAATAGACCTACTCCATTAGGAGCCCATGGGGCCCCATCCCTTCTGCAAGCCTGTCATGATTTAACAAAATTGTAGCCTTTGGACAAGTACAGACCATTCAGGCTTACAAAGCACAGGAGATTTATAGAGCTTTCAGGGAAACACTGTTTAAAAAGGAAAGTAGGCCACTGGCTAAACCACAAAGATTCAGAGTACATCTCACAAAGACCTTTTCTTCTTTCAAATGCTAAGGTTATTGTTCTAGCTATAGGATGCATTGTTTCAAAACCTGCTGTAACTAAGCAGAATTAGAAATGATGTCAAAGAAAATGATTCCATTTCTCTTAGTTGATTAGCATACTCACTCAGTTTTCAAGGGACAACACTACAACTTTTCAATCTGGCGTACATATATTTGTTAGTTCGCTTGAATGTTTTTCTTTAGAAGAGGCTGAAAATATGGAACAGGTTTACCATAAAGCAACAATGCTGTCTAAAAGATACGCAATTACACATCACATAAAACAGCTATAAAAGGAGACATCTTAGAACATTTATACACAGCAGGACGCTGGCCCCACGTGGCAGGATTTGGAACAAGCCTCACCTGAATGGTCTGCCTGTGTTCCCGGAACACGTTCACTCTAATCACTGCTTTGTTAAATTCAGGATTTAGAGACTGAATGATCTCGTAATCCAGATGCTCCTGACGGGGAAAGAGCCAAACCAATACCAAACATCAGAAACAAGTTTGCATTCTATAGACTTCACCTGTATTTATACTCAGCATGAAATCAAAATAAGCTCTTATCCTAACTTCCTACCTGATACTGCAGAGCATCAAATCCTTTAAACACAAATTCAAACAGAGTGTGGAGGTTATCCGGGCTCGGGGAGGTAACAAAGATATTGGAGTACCTGTTGAACAAAAGGAGGACTTTTTTTTGCTTTTAAGTAATTAGGAAATTGAAGAAATGTTAAGAGAATTTAAAAAAGAAAATATTTTTGTTTGCCCCTGTTACACAGGTGATAACAAGAGACAGTGGTGGGGGATAAAAAAATAAGGACACACATTTTGAGGAGGAAAAGTAAAGCAGCTCCAGACCTGAGGGTATTTTTGCTCCCAAACTAATGAAAACAAGTTGCCAATTTGAAGGGAGCACACCCCAGCAATTAGCTACCAGCATCCATGAAAGCACACTACTGAGGGCACAAGGCTTTCAAACTGTGGTCCTGGAAAAGACTCCTGAGAGTCCCCTGGACTGCAAGGAGATCCAACCCATCAGTCCTAAAGGAAATCAACCCTGAATACGCATGAGAAGGACTGATGCTGAAGCTCCAATATTTTGGCCACCTGATGCGAAGAGCCGACTCACTGGAAGAGACCCTGATGTTGGGAAAGATTGAAGGCGAAAGGAAAAAGAGGGCGGCAGAGGATGAGATGGTTAGAGAGAATCACCGACTCAATGGACATGAATTTGAGCAAACTCCAGGAGACAGGGGAGGACAGAGGAGCCTGGTGTGCTGCAGTCCATGAGGTGGCATACAACTTAGTGAGTCAGACACAACTTAGCGACTAAACAACAAGAAGGTGCTCTGGGGACCGCTCCCTCAGTGTCAGAGACGGCACACGGCTCCCCAGTCCTGTACCCCTAGCCCAGAGAGGGTTTCATTCTCATCACTAGCTATGCTGAGATGTTTTCAAATCATGAGGCTAAAGTGCTCCACTGTGAGCAGGCAAAGGCCACAGTGAGCCTCTGAGGGATACTTGTTCAGTATAAAGAATACCAAAGGCAGAGGGCCAGGTGGTACCACTAGAGCAGCCAGAGTAACAAAGTCGGGAGCTGAGTTCAGTCCCAGCACAACCAGCACTGACTTGGGGGGACCTTGGGTGAGTCACTGAAACTCCCTGAGCCTGGGTTTATCATCTGTGAAACACTAACGTTGCTCTCAGGAGCACCAAGGAAGATCACGCATATCGGACACGGTAAATCCTACAGTCCATTATTTGTATCTGCGAAGCTGTAAGCACATGCTCTCCCGGCAGCTACATAAATCTGTCCAGGACAAAAGAATGGCAAGTGATGTCACACTCAAAGGCAGCTCCTCAATGCAAACAAGATTTTCTATTGATCAAATCATTAAAATGACAAACCTGCATTTTTCTCGGTCAGCAAAGCTGGTCATACACAGGCTCATTTCCTGAGAGCTTTGAAGTTCCTTACCACCATTACTTTCTCTTGTGTGTTTGTTCAACTCTACATAGTTATCACAAAGGCCCTGGTATCTGTGTGCCAGGACACACATACATGTACCTTTGGGATCTGGGGATAACAGCATTGCTCTTTCTAGCTGTTGCTGTTTAGTCACTAAGTTGACGCTGGGAAGGACTGAGGGAAAGATTGAGGGCAGGAGGAGAAGGGGGTGGAGACAGGATGAGATGGTTGGATGCCATCATCAACCCAATGGACATGAGTGTGAGCAAACTCTGGGAGGTTGTGAAGGACAGGGAAGCCTGGTATGCTGCAGTCCATGGGATCGCAAAGAGTTGGACACAACTTAGCGACTGAACAACAACTGAACAAATCACTAAGTTGTATCCAACTCTTTTGTGACCCCATGGACTGTAGCCCGCCAGGCTAAGAACACTGGAGTGGATTGTCATTTCCTTCTCCAGGGGCTCTTCCCAACCCAGGGATTGAACCCGCTACTCCTGCGCTGGCAAGTGGATTCTTTACCACTGAGCCCCCAGGGACACCTGCTCTCTCTAGACAGGTGCCCAAGATCTAGAGAAATCACTCAGGAGCTTGCTTACACCGGGAGCAGCCCCTTGACCCCTTGTCCTGCACACAGCTCCCACAGATCTCAGGGTGCCTGAAGCCCGGGATCCCCTTACCCGAAAGCCACCGCCCCAGCAATAGCCAGTCCCAGGGCTGCAGACTTCCCCCTTCCTCGGGCAGCCGTGAGCGCAACAGTACTCCTCAGGGTCTTTTCCGAGATCCCCTCAATGAATTTCAAGACAGCTTTGGCCTGTGGAAAGAGAACACATTGGGTGAGCTGTGAAAAAGGCCGAGGTCCAGCCACGTACTACCATCACCACAAAGCCAGGCTGATGCTGAGGCTAAACTGGAGTTGGGGGGGAGCAGGGGACGGGGCCGCTCTCACCGGCCAGCACCTAGACTCTTACTCCTGTGATCATCTCCTCTCAGTCTCCAGGCTTTGAACACCAACCAGATGCTGACAACCCCCCCAGTTCACATCTCCATCCAGACCTCTTCCCCCACACCAGACTCTTCCACACACCCAACTGCACCCTCTACGTCTACTACCCGTCTCACGCTCAACACCTAATGTCTCCCCAGTCCTCCTCCACATACGATCTTCCCCAGCTCAGCTAGTGCCCAACTGGTCAGGCCAAAAATCGCCTCCATTTTCTCCTCATGCCCGATTCATCAACAAACCCTGTCCTTCAAAACATGAAAATCCCACATTCCTCACTATCCTCTTCCTCCACTGCTCTGGTCGAAGCCACCACTGCGTCCTGCCACCATTTTTACAGATATAGCAGTGGGCATTATTTCCAGGATAAATTTCCAGGAGAAGAGCTGCTGAGTTAGAGGACGTGTGCATTAAAATGGGTGTCATGCCAAGTTATGGAAGCCCCACCCATGTACGAAAGGCCTTCTTTTCTGCAGCCTTGCTGTCTTGCTGTATAATCCTGCCAACTGTCTCTGTTCACACTGTGCGCTGAACCCATGGTAGGCAAGGTGTGAGCAGGGAAGCTGGATGAAAACTCAAGGAGTCACAGGAACTGCAGATATGTTTATTCTCTTCTGACTGGCCCAGCAGCCGTAGCAGCAGACCCGCTGCACTCTCCTCTCATGGTTGACCCAGTGGACACAGCCATAAGACAACCATAATGCAGACGCAATGGAGTGGCAAAGGCTTTTCAGGTGGAGCTTATGTATGCTGCTGCTGCTAAGTCACGTCAGTCGTGTCTGACTCTGTGCGACCACATAGACGGCAGCCCACCAGGCTCCCCCGTCCCTGGGATTCTCCAGGCAAGAACACTGGAGTGGCTTGCCATTTCCTTCTCCAATGCATGAATATAAAAAGTCAAACTGTAGTCACTCAGTCGTGTCCGGCTCTTAGCGAATCCATGGACTGTAGCCTACCAGGCTCCTCCGCCCATGGGATTTTCCAGGCAAGAGTAGTGGAGTGGGTTGCCATTGCGTTCTCCAAGCTTATGTATGTTTACAGAGCAAAAGTGGCCTGTGGCCAAGCAGATACACCATGACGCGCATGTGCAGTGCTGGGAGTGAGCTCAGCTGTTACATAACCATGTATTTACAAAACGTGGGGCGAGAGCGAGAGGCTGTGGAACAAGAGGGTCTGATGACCACCATCTTGGCTCATCTGCTCTCTCCCCACACTTGCCAACACTGGGTACTGCTAAACTTGTGAGTCTTGACCAACCTGAAATGGGAACTTAGGATCAGTTTCAATTTGTGTTACTTCAGTTATGAGAGAAAGCAGGCACCTTTTCCAAATCAATATAATTACTGGCTATCTATTTTGTTTGTAAATTACTCTGCTTTTTTGGACTGGTTTTTCATTTATTTTAGAATATTATTTTAGAGTTCATTTTTTAGTCCAAATTTCACACCCTTTTATTATGTTCGTGGATTTTTCCATGTACATTTTATCAGAGTGCTTCACTTCTCTAGAGCAAACAAGAAACGGATATGATACAGGGTTCAGCAAAGGCCAGGTTAAGGTGAGTAGGACCTGGATCCACTCTGAGTGTTTCCAGCTGGAGAGACTTGAGCTTCCTCAAGGCCCTCCCCTTCCTCCTGCCTGGGCCTAAGTGTCACTGCCCAGCCGTGAACGTAGAAAGTGCCCATGGGGAGACATGAAGAGCAGCACGGAGGGCAGGGGCGCCAGGAGCAGGGAGGGGCGCTGCCAGTCGTGGTTACTTCTGCCCTCTCCCCATCATCTCTCTCACTCCCCCTCTCTGATGATAAAGAAGGTACCAGGAAGTAGCTGAAAAGCAACCTGGAGCCTGCAGCCTGGGCTGCAGAGAGCACTGCATAGCTGGTGATTCTATTTCCAGAAAGAAAAGGGAAACCAGCCTGTTGGGATTCAGCCCCAAGTGAGCGGCGTCAGTGCAGCTGTTTTCCATCATGAGGGAAGAGCCCAGTGCTGACAGGCCTGTGCTGCTTGTCTGCTCAGGCTGGATCAGAACTCTGAACACACCTGACAGCTTGCAGGTATCTGGGCTGTGTCTATTCAGCTCCCATCACCATCCAACAACCACCGGAGAAGCCAGGTTTACCAGCCCTGGTCACTTGCGGGAGCACAGAAATGCATCCTGGAAGCTCCCTCCCAGCCTCCCAGAGACCAGGTGGACTGGGTACCCTCATCACAGGGCCCTCCTCAGCACTCACACTGGAGCGGGGCTGAGTACTAGGTGCCTCCAGCTCTCTTCACTTAAGAACAAGGCATAAGCAAAAACCTTATATCATCAAAACTCAGTGAGAATGAAAGGATGCAGGCCCATCAGCCCGTGCTGGAGGGGTTTCTCTTTAAACGTAACCCATCTCCTCCCGACCTCAGCTTCCTGAACAACAGCTACAAACAAGGGGGAGGAGGCGGGGGTAATCCCAGACTTCTATGCTATGCTGTGTGGCCAAGTGTAAGCAACAGAAAAGGTCCCTGCCCCACAGAGGAGCCAAGCCTCATTCTAACTTGGCTTCTGTTGTTTTCCGCTCGCTGTCTTTTCCCTCTGTGTGGTTCAGACAGGGATTGGGGGGTGTTCCAAACACATGCTCACCTGGTCGAGGGTCTTGCAGCAGTCCACCAACACACCCACAGGCTGGGTGTCCTGCAAGCTCTCCTTCAGCTCCTTCAGCTCCACATCAGAGGGACCGAGACGCTCATCCTACCAGCGAGGAGGAGGAGAAGGTTCACCACGGCCGTCGGAGGGTCAGCCCAGGAAACACAGCCTCCCCCAGATTCCCGGACCCTGGCGGCTCACCGGCGTCTGGGGAGGCAGGGCCTCAATGCTGGCGGCGTGGGAGGAGATGGGCAGGATGTTGAGCTGGTCATCGATGACAAGACACTTCTTACACGAGGCCAGAGAAAGAATAAACCTGAGGAGCAAAACCACCATCGTGAGGTGCTGGGGGCAACGTCAACACGAAAAGGAAGGGCTTTTCTTTAGGAAAATTATCCAGCCCACGTCTCTAGAGCATCATCTGTGGAACAGGGCTGGATGATTCCCGCCTCCCTTACAAGGCACCTGAACATGCTTTGCAGAGCAGACCTGTTACGGGGAGCTCTCTTGAGAGACTGATTATGAGTGCTCTTTCTGTGCAGAGCCCCTCAGCTCCGGGTCCCCTGGCCCTTCCCACATCCTCCCAGGTTCACCCTTTAGCACTAGGTGTCTCCTTCAGCTGGGAACCCCAAAGCCACCCCACGTATTCTCACCAACCACAGGTGCAAACACACACACACACGGACACCCTTCTGCCACAGGGAGGGAAAAACAAAGAAAAGGGTGGAGAGGACAGCTCCCTTTAGCTATAGTGCACAAACATTTCTGCGTGTAGAAAAACATGTGTTTGGCTGTAAAATCCAAGCTTGTCCCACAGCTGCAAGAAAAGGGCCTCCCGCACTACTTTCTCAGGCTTCACTCCCATCCGGCAGCACCGGGTGACTTCCAGACCCACACCTTCTACTGAGCAGCTTCAGAGGGGCTGAAACCAGGCCCCACAATTCCCCCAGGCCAATTCCTAAACTGCAGTAGTTCTGACGCTGTGGACCAGATCATTTTTATTAGGGGGTGGTGGTGGTGCTTTTTGGCCCCTTTTCAGCAGCATCATTGGCCTGTACCTTCCAATACCCCCCTCCCTGCCCCACCCAGCCAGGTCCTGACTATCCAAGTGTCTCCAGATACTGCCAAGTCTCTCCAAGGGCAAGACTGCTCAGGTTGAGAACCACTGCTCTAGGCCATGGCTCCTTCCTTCTTAAAGCTGTCAAAAGTTGCTAACTGGTATTCCCTAAACGGGGCTCTGGGTCAAATAAATTGGGGTCCCTTGTGCTGTGAGACTTTTCAGAGGCTACAACAGGCTCACATGATTCTTCAGAAAGGAAAAACTATATCAGCCATTTCCTAGACATAGTGGGCCAGAAAACCCTTTTGTTATAAGATCCCTCTTAAACAGCAGTGTTCAGTGAAACACATCTGGGGAAACAGGGGTCCAGATAGATTACCCCTCTGACAGCTGCGCAGGCAAAGAGCCAGAGTGGACAGCGACTTGGTGAGGACCAGAAGCAAGGCAGAATCCAGGCCCCAGCCTTCCACTCACTCTACCGCTTCCAGTGAGCTGCGCGACTACCACTGTGACTGGGGAGCTCACCGTCTGGGGCTCCTGCACCACCTTCCCTCAGACAGAGCATGGCTTTCAGCTGTGTCCAAGACAAAAACGCGGCCCCCACCCCCAACCCCCCTGGCTCCCACAGGTGAGGAAGTGGAAAATGCTCAGACCGACCTCTCGTTAAATCTTCCCACCACATCCTGATGGGCCTCTGTCCTGTATCTTGAATGCACATCCTAAAGGAGACAACGTCCATTAGTAGAGGCTAATGGCACTGAGGCTCAGCGTCCAGATGTGAAGAAGGTTCAGCAAGCAGCCCTGGGATAAAAGAGGCACCAGCGATGCTGCTAGAATCGAAATCTACCCCTACCTAACCTACTGTGCTAACCTGGCTGAATGCGATTTGCTGGAGCTGGAATCAGATGCTAACTGCAGTGTTTCTCATCACAACAAACATCCCCTCACTTCATCTTTAGCTTTTCCCACATTTTATCTAGCATCTCAAAATATATTCACTTGGTCAACAAAATGCACATGCCAACACCAGACACGAGAGGTACACACTGCAGTTTGGTAAAGCATGACCCCTACTCTCATGAAGCTTATCATCAAATGGTTGGATGGAGACAAGTAGATATTTTGGCAAATGCCACGAATGAAAAACAGGGTGTAGGGACAGCTAGTGGGGTGGCGTGGGAAGGGGGACTACTTGCACAGGGTAGTGAGGGAAGGCCCTGAGGTGGTAAGCAGGCGGCCAAGTAAGAGCAGGGGGAGAACAGAGAGACACCTTTGTTCACAGATATTTTAAGGAGGGCTTACTAAAGGCCAGGCACTCTTCCAGGAGTGAGGATATACCAGGGAGGAACACTGAGCCCCTGCTCCCATGAAGTCTGGAGACTGGCACAGGAAGCCAGATGGTAAGCAAGTAATGTCTGACTTTAGAGGTCTGTAACATGCTTTGAAGCCAAATAAAACAGGCTGAGGAGTGATGGGAGAAACACATATTCTACAGGGGGTGAGAGAGAGGGCCACGCTGAGGAGGTGGTATCTGGGCAGGGACTGGACTGCAGTGAGGAAGTGAGCCAGCAGACATTCCCGTGAGAAGAGCCAGTGGGAAGGCCCTCAGGTGAGAGTGTGCTGAGGGGAGAGGGCACATCTGAGGACCTCTGAGGCCAGAGCGGCTGGGGTGAGGAGAAGTGGTGGTCGGGGGGAGGCGACAAGAAGCGGGCTCCAGATCTGAGGAAAGCCCATTTCATCAGATGAAGGCAGCTCATGAAATCCCGAGGCCAATCCTAACAGTTCCCGAGCAGGTGGCCGTGGACATGATTCAAAACCTGCCGTGCAGAACACAACACCCACGTGGCAGAGCCAATGAGTCACAGACCAGCTGTGCATCCAGGAGGACATTTTCCTTACTTACAGCCAGGTCCACAACTTGGGCAGAAAATATCCCCCCCACCCCGCCCCCACCACTTGGAGTCAAAGTTTCTGCCAACCTGGGAATGGAATGGCAGTGTTCCTTCATCACCTACTAGGGAGAGGGCGGGGAGGACGTCAGGACATGGTCCCCTTTCCGTAGTACACAACTGCAGGCCCTGGCGTGGCTCTCTGTGGAATACTACTTCAGAAATTTAACTACACAATAGCTGCATCCTATCTGCACCTCACTGCTGTGGTATTTGCAAATGCCTGAGAGCAAGGGCACAATTCACATTCCCCAGCACACCCAGGGCCAGAGAAGACATCTCTGCAGTCACTTTTTCCTTAGTTGCAGTTAAAGAGCTCCCAGCCCAGAGATGATGCTGACTGTCCACTGGAGTTGCTCAGTAAGAATTCTTAAAAGAAAGTAGAAAAACACCAATTAACTTGAACCCCCACAATCAAGTTTAAAAAAACAGGGACTTACCATGGTCATTGTGTACAACTGCTTGAGTGAGTTCATGGTCCGCAGGAGGATAACCACCAACCCACCACCTTCCACTGTTTCTACAGTTCTGGCCAGCAAGTTTGGAGTCAAAGCTTCAAAATCCTGGAAGAAGAAGACCTTAGAACTAGCTGATGATGCAAAGAGCATGGTGGGGAAGCTTAACCAGGAGGCAAAGAGGGCTTTAAAGTACAAATTCAAGATGATACCCCCTACCAACTGACCAATACCCCCATACACAGTCCTTATTTAGGACTTATTTAGAACAGGTGTCTCTGGTTTTATATGTCAAAGTGTTTCCCATCATCCCTGATAAAATCTTATTTGGAAAGAAGTTCTCCAGTCTTCATTGATTCTCACATGAATTTCAGAAATATCTCACATTCATTTTCTGCTATGTTCATAGGCAGAAACTGACAAAACTCTACTGTACCACATGGGGGAGCCACTGCCTAAAGAAGCCATCATCACTGCATCTGCAGAAACAACTCCCTAGCAGTCAGTGATGGGGTGAGAACAGGCAAAACGCTCTCCTCAGCCTCCAAGGTGGGATGTAACCCAGCAATGCATGGACAACCCACTGGACTGCAGAAAGAAAAAACCAGAACTTCTATTCAGAATTTCCCACCTCATTTCTTAATTTATATTTTATAAGGTATGTTTTATAATACATGTAATTATAGCAGTGCATGCATATAATAAATACATGATGAAACAGTGGGAACCTGAGCTTAAATGTGGAGATTTGTGCTTAGATGTTTTCTTTCGGGGGCAGGAGAAGGGGGGAATCGATGAAATCACAAGTGTCAAAGAATCAAAGAATAAAACAAAGACCACCAGAGCTCAAAACAAAAATGTGAAACAATCTATGAACTTGCCAGGCAAGAGAAAATACATGCCAGTGAAGAAACTCACCAGATAGTTTTCTGCGGGGGGAGGGGGGTGTTGGGGGTGGGGGAGTGGAGTGAGGGGACTTTAAGAATTAGAAGGTTGATTGTGGGGGCTGGTTATTCAGTCAAGCACTTTGGACAGGATGTAAGTGCTCAGGTCTGTACCCAGTGAGTTAAAACAAGTCCTACTCCTGTCTGGTCTTCAGTTAGTTCTAAGAAGACAGTAAGTTCTAATAAAACAAAAGCCTTCAGTTGGTTCTAACAAGGTCTGGGGTTCTAGGGTCATGCAAAGTTCCGTGTTCTATCAAGCTGGTTAGACCCAGGTACGACGGAGCATCACTACCAGTCTGGGCATCTCTGGACAAGTGCTACGTTAGATAGAAAATGTTCTTTTCGTGGTGGTGAGTTATCAAGTTCCTTGGGAAAATGGCCGTCTTCCACTGATAAAGTCTGGGGGAAGGGGAATACGCACGCATCTTCTCTCCTCCCTGTACACCTGTTCTCGTGGGTACCCAGGCAGCCCGAGCACCCCTCAGTACTGTGCCCCCAGCTGCGGGCTGGGGGAGGTCACCCACCTGGAGAACGCACATGCCAAACGTGTTGCCCAGGATCTTGTGGGTCTCATTGTAGTAGCAGTAGCGAATGTTGGTGGCAGCTACGAAGAGTTCAAAGGGGTCATCTTGCTTTATGTTCAGCGTCCCGTTCTTTATTTTTTTCTGCAGCTGTCGCATTCTTTTCTTCCGATGACTGTAATCACCCCACCCCACCCCCAACCCCACGAGAGCCAGTTAACTGGAGAGGCTAGAGTTGGGAGAAGGGAATAGACTCAACAATCACCCACTTAAGACTTTCAGAGCTAGAAGGGAACTTGGAAATTGTAGGACTAATTCCCTTGCTTTAAAGCTAAAAAAAAAACCAAACAAACAAAACTGGAGAAGCATTAGAAGAGAAGGGCTTCAGAGGAAGATAGTATAAGTCTGTTTGTGAACCCTGCCATTTTCATACTTCACTTAACAAGAAGGGTAATGGGAGTCCCTAAACCCCACATTTAGCCAGATCTTGAAACTAAACCCTGGTGGGCTCATTATCTCAGTCTCAAGCCAATGCTTCAATTTCATGGCACTCCTTCCCAGAGAACCTGGGAGAGGCATCATGATGGTGGGTTACTTTATTCATTTTTCCTAAATGAATTCATCCACTTCCTTCCCAGATGGTTAGATCAAGTCCTCAAGGGCAGTTCTAATCTAAGAAAACACCGACAGAGGATACACAGGTTAGAATGGAATCTGGACATCTCCCAGACATCCCTGAATTTCTCTCTTGTTCTGCTGCTGCTGCTAAGTCGCTTCAGTCGTGTCTGACTCTGTGTGACCCCATAGACGGCAGCCCACCAGGCTCCCCCGTCCCTGGGATTCTCCAGGCAAGAACACTGGAATGGGTTGCCATTTCCTTCTCCAATGCATGAAAGTGAAAAGTGAAAGTGAAGTCTCTCAGTCGTGCCTGAGTCTTAGCGGCCCCATGGACTGCAGCCTACCAGGCTCCTCTGTCTGTGGGATTTTCCAGGCAAGAGTACAGGAGTGGGGTGCCATCACCTTCTCTGCTCTCTTGTCCTAAACATCTCTCAATACCCAAGTGTCAGTGAACTTCTTTAAGACTTTTTCTGCTGTGGACCGTTTTTAAAGTCTTTACTGAATTGGTTACAATACCGCTTCTGCTTTACATTTTGGTTTTTTTGGCCTCCAGGCACATGGGATCCTAGCTCCTGGACCACAGGCTGTGAACCTGCAGCCCTTGCACTGGAAGACAAAGTCTTAACCTCTGGACCGCCAGGGAAGTCCCAACTCTTTCTTTCAGGGAAAACAGAGAACAAGAACACTCCAGAACCAAGGGGTACATCAGACCAAAATTTCATCACCGGTTTCTAACTGAAGAGCAGGGCTAAGGCCTTCCCCCTGGGCCTCCAGCTCCTCAGCCTGTGACTTAGCACCAGCTTTACCCTGATGATCGGCCACACCCAGACAGGGCTGGGAGAGCTACAAGAGGCACAGGAGGGGTCTTTGTAAAAGTGAGATCAGGTGGGTTAAGTTGAAAGGCAAATCTGCCCAAAATACCCTGAACTGCCATTCTGACATTTACCAAGCGTACAGCAGTGAGAATCGGAACAGAAACTTATAATTCTGCTGAGAGACAACAGGCCTTATTCTCAATCTGTATTGAAAATGCTTACCTGCCCAATTATGGAAGAATATGCCCAAGTATTGAAAATATGGTGCTTTTTATTTTCACCTTTGTGATTTTTCTGTATTTTTCATATTCTCACAATAAAGCTTTTGTAATGTTTTTAAAGGCAAAACTATGTAATTCATAATCTAGTTTCTTTTAAGCAGAATCAAGTCTCTTAAAGACCAAAGGATAAGAACTAATCAAATTTAGCCTTTGGTACTCAAGTAAAATTAAAATGTTAGAGCCTGTTAACAATACACTCAACAAATAGTAACTGAGCACCTAGTAAAACATGGGAGATCCTTTGAAAATATGAAAATATAAAGATAAGCAGGAGAGGCCTCCTCGCTAAATGAATTTACTTACCAGTGGGCAAGTGATCACATCTTGAGGGAGAGAGAAGGTAAGGTGCCAAGCACTGTACAAAGAGACAAGGGCTAAAGAGGGCAGCGGGGCCATGCGCTAAGTCTGAGGGCCTTAGGAAAAGCTTCCTGCAGGCCCTGAACAAAGAGGAGCACCCGAGGGGAGTGATTCAGCAGGTGAGTACAGAGAGGTGAAGTGGTACCCCAAGTGGAGGAGGGAGCAGGGGGATTCACCGGAGCAGAGAGCAGCTGGGGCTGGAGACGCACCCTCGGAGTTCACCCCAAGACAAACTTTACATCTGGGGACAAGGGAGGGGGAAGAGGCCCAAGGACAGAACCACACAGGTGAACGGCTTGTGGGGGAAGATGAGATCAGAGAGAGGGAAGCACTTAGGAAGGTGGTCGGAGTAAAAGGAGAGCGTTTCTGAGGTGGCGCTATAGTGGGGCATCTGCCAAGGATCAGCACCCCGCACCCCAAACTCCTCCCCACATACGGGCGTAGGTAAAACTGCCAGGCTCCTACCAGGTGGCCCACCCCATTGCCTCTGGCCCAGGGCTAGATATCTTTCCAGAAGAATATGGGAGAAAGATGGATTTCTATGTTGTTGGACCCAAACCATGTAAACCTCAAGGGCGATTTCTGCAATGGGGACCACAGAAGGAGAGAGCTGTCCTGAGGTGGGAATGAACAGAGCAGACACAAGGGATTACACCGAGAAGAGGGACAGAGCAAGGGCCAGGGTGTCAGCACTGCGGCTGTACACCACCCCCAAGGCAGAGCCGAAATCTCACCCCCACAGGCTTCAGGAGCTAACCCAAATGCTGCTGACCCTTGAGAAACCTGGGGGTTAACCTATGTCTGACTTAGAGTCAGCCCCTCTATAACCATAGCTCCTCTGTATCAGAGAATTCAATCAACCACAGAGTACTGTAGAGCTTACTACTGAAACACATCCACATATAAGTGGAGTCCTACAGTTCAAACCCACACTGTTCAAGGGTCAACTGTACTTCAATAGATCCCATTTGTGCCTAAGTATGTTTGTGTTAGAGGTCTCATATTTACTATAAGAAGTCTTAAGTTCAACAATTAAAAAAAAAAAAAGAACAAGCCAATTGTCAGACAGCACACTAGTAGAAGAGCTCTGAAAAGAAGAAGAGGAAAGCTGCTGCATTAGGCATCAGGTGGAACCAGCATTATTAGATGAGCTCGATCAGCTGAGACAACTAGGAAGAAAAATGGCATGCAGAAAGCAAGGAACTGGGCTGAGAACATAAAAAAGCATGAAAAGATTTTGAAATTTATTGTCAGGAATGAAGAATGAACATCAGTTCTATTATTTTCTCTACTGGGAAGTGTCCTCAGAGACAGCACCTTTACTAACAATCCCTTAAAACCTAGGTCAAACAATCATTTCCTGGCATTTAACTAAGGAGCAGGGATGGGAAATGGGATGGGACACTCAAAGGGGCACGACTTACCTGCTAAAGCCCAGCTCTTTCTTATAGCACCATAGCACCGAAGGCCGAGCTTTCACAGTTGCTTTGGACAACATGTGATGGAGTATGACTACCTGGCAAAGAAAAAAGCCACAGACTCTTAGGGACAAGAGAGACCGCTGGGATGGCCAGGCCCAAGACTACAAGGCAAGCAGCGCCCAGGCTGGGACTAGAAACCAGATCACATACAGTTACTCTTGTGCTCAGTATCAAAAGCTGGTAACCTATCTGCTAATAACTCTAAATACTGAGTATTCATCACTTTCAAGAAATAAAGGAATGTTCCCACTAGGCATTTCACTTAAAGAAAACCAAAGAGACCTTAATGTCATTATGTGTAAAACCCCAGATGGTCCGTAACATGCTGACTCTCTGGAACAGGACACAAAGTCAGGAAGCATTTACCAGGTCTTACCTGATCCTTCCCTCGATCTCCAACCACAACAAAAAGAGACCTTTGCCGCTCAGCTACCCCATTCTCAATGAGAATCCGGATTCGATTATCCACTTTCTTCCGATGCATGGTGAAAAATTTGATCACTAAAACAGAAGGAAAGGAAACACGACTGGACATGAACATCCAGGTTCTGGGTGAAAACCATTAGCTGGCTGTCTCCTATGGGACAGGAGCTGAACTACGCACATTTATAAGTATTATTTTTTTAACCCTCAAACAGCTCCCTAGGGAAGACATCAGCCTCATTTTTTATATGAGGAAACTTAGGCTTGTAACTGCGAACATGTAACCTGACTCTATCACAGCATGACTGAGGCTCAGGAAAAAAAAAGAGATGAAGGAAGAAAAATTCAGGAAACAGAACTTCTAAAAATACCTCAAGAAATGTATAGATTAAAAGAACTGTGTGACTTTGCTATGTATCCTTTGTATATTTTCATGCTTTTAATCTTAATCACAATGCTAAGGACATCTTGATAACACTGTTTTGAAATAGCTGTTTTGATAGTCTTAATAATAAGCCATCTAAGATTTAGCTTAAAAACATTACCAAATAGTTGACCTAGGGTATGTCCCCTTGGGGTTCCCTGATAGCTCATTAGGTAAAGAACCTCCTGCAATGCAGGAGACCCCAGTTCGATTCCTGGGTCAAGAGGATCTGCTGGAGAAAGGTTAGGCTACCCACTCCAGTATTCTTGGGCTTCCCTGGTGGCTCAGCTGGTAAAGAATCCACCTGCAATGCAGGAAACCTGAGTTTGATCCCTGGGTTGGGAAGATCCTCTGGAGAAGGGAAAGGCTACCCACTCCAGTATTCTGACCTAGAGAATTCCATGGACTGTGTAGTCCATGGGGTGGCAAAGAGTTGGACACAACCGAGGAACTTTCACTTCACTTAGGCTTGAAAGGTGAAGAAAATGTTCCCATAGGCATGGAAAGCTATAATTCACACCCCTCTGGAGGAGTTTTTTAAAAATCAGAAACAATGTTAAAAAAAAAAAAAAAAGAATTAAAACCTATGATATAAACATGGGAAAATAAGGAAGTTTTCAAAAATGTTTGTTCAAAATCACTTTCAAGATTTATCTAAGGATATGGATATAGATGCTTATTAGAGGATAACACGGCAAGATATGTATATGTATATATGTATATACATTATATACACATTAAAAAACTGAAATGTAGTTATTAATGGACAGTGAGATAATGGATGATTCTTATTTTGTTCTTTTGTTTTGGGGAGTTTTGGTTTTTTTTTTCTAATTCACATATATTACTAACAAGATCAGAAGAAGAAATCAATGAATATTACTATGATGGAATGCGTACAATTGCTTCCTCAAGGGAAGGAAAACTATACCTAAGCCTGTACAAAGAGATTTCAAGTTACTGTGATTAAAGTTACTGTGATTACATATGCTAGGGCTTCCCTGATGGCTCAGAGGTTAAAGCGTCTGTCTGCAATACGGGAGACCTGGGTTTGATCCCTAGGTTGGGAAGATCCCCTGAAGAAGGAAATGGCAACCCACTCCAGTATTCTTGCCTGGAGAATCCCATGGACGAAGGAGCCTGGTGGGCTATAGTCCACGCGGTTGTAAAGAGCTGGACACGACTGAGCGACTTCACTTACTCACTTACTTACTCATGCTAGAACACTGCATCATTATCATAATAGATACACCAAAAAACACCAGAAATATCAATTATGTTTCTATAATTAAAAATAGAAATGACATGTTACGTAGACTCTCCAGTGTTAGCTGCATTCTACACACAAAGCTCATTAACTGAAACTTAACCCTATACCGTCTTCCTAAACTCTCAATCCAAACATGGATTTTAGCAGTTCTTTCTTACTGTAAAACACTATATCACAACCAATGGCTCTTATTTTATAAAGAAAGGACCCATTATAAATACTCAAATACCACCAAGGAAGAAAAATGATGGGAGACATGATTCACATTCAGGTGCCCTCCTGATTTCAAAGTCTGAACTGTTTCCAGTTCACCAACCAGCTTGTGAGCTCAGTTGCCAACCACACAAAAAAACCCACCACATCAACCAACAACCAATTATTGCTTTTTGTTCTAGTTACTGTGGGAGTCCCTGAAGTAGTACCAAATAAAGTCCTGGCTTCAAAGAGTTTTCATTTTCCTTAGAGAAAATATTTAAGAGAAAGAAATGAGGGATAATCTGCCTAAAGGCAGATAAAATTAGATGTAAAACTAATTGTTACAGACAGGTGAAAGTCTGAGACTACTGTGGGCTGCAGTTGCCAAGGAAGGCTTAATGGATAAGGAAGGCCTTGATGGCAGAGAAAGATAGTTATTTTTCAGTATTCATCTATCAGTCAAACAAATATCGTATTATCTATGCGCCAGGCATCATTCTAGGTGCACTGGTAAACAAAATAAAGTCCTGAGTGTTCCTGCTGAATACGGAGTATAAACGAATGAGCATAGGGATGTAGCTACCAGCTTGGGAGGATCTGGATGAAATGAGATTGTCTCTGTTCAATGCCAGGTGCTCCGCGGAAACCGAAAGTGTTGTCACGCACCCACTCAACCCACCCCACTCCACCCCAACTAGAGCCCCTTGAGGGAAGCGATCAAGTCACGCAACCCGCAAGAGCGCTTAGAAGCAGAGGGTCCTGTCATCTAAGAGCACCCAGATGAGGCGGCAGTCCTGATGGAGCGGCAGTCGGCATGTGTCGGGCACCAGCACTAATGCAAAGCCTTCGTCCTGGAGCCAGTCTCATCGGGCCCAAAAAGGACGCCGACACCGACCTCGGCACCCGCCCCCAACCATCCCGTGAAGGATACCTGCGCCCCGAGCCCGGCGGACTCCAGCCAGCAGCAAAGCGGAAGCACGTGGGGACACCGAACTTTTGCGGAAGAGGCGGGCGCAGCCTAGCGGATGCCTGGCCGCCAGCTCTCACAGATCACCCCTCCGCGACGCGAGTCTCGCTCGCGGGCTTGAAGGCGGGGCGTGCGCCGGCGCACTAAGGAAGCGGCGACGGCGAGAGGGGACCTTTTCAACGCGGTCGCTGAGTGATGACGTCAGAGCCCGCAGGGCGGAGCTGTAGCAACCGCAGCTGTACGGTTTAAATCTCTGCGGGTTGTAGCGGTGATGCTGGGTGTCGTTTGCCTCTTCAGGTCAGAGTTAAGATACCGCGGCTACGGAGGGCAGAATAAGTAGATGGTCGCACCCGCACGGCCTGTCACTGCGTGGGGCTAGCTCGGGTCCCAGACAGGCCGAGGTTTTGAGTATTAGCCTGGTTATGCGAGATGACTGGCTCCCAAGATGTGCGCATAATTTTGAGTCCTCTTATTTTAAATAACGTCCTAATGTGACAAGATAGGGAAACTCAATCAGCAGACCTTTCTCGTTCAGCTCACTTGACCCTCCTCATCCTCAGTCGTGACCTCGTAGATATTTGTCTGGGATTCCGTTTTCTACCCACTATTATTGCCGCTGTACTTTGCAGGCTCTTTAGGCCTCTACCGGCTGTCAAATGCTGGAGTTCTTAGGAAAACCAGCTCTGAGGTTCTGCTGTTTGGTTACTTCCCTCTACCCCACCCCCAAGCGAACTGTCAAGCAGTTGACTTAAAAGGCCATAGTCATGACTTTGGGGGTTAGAACGTTGAATTAAACACGTTCTGCTCAACTTTTCTCTGATGGCTGTTATCAGCCAAACTAATTTCCCTTTCTACCTTCGTCAAATCAAAATGTAATTCTGCAGTTACAAACCTAATGTAATCAGCACCACCCATGAGGTCCAACCACCATAATTTCATAATTCTCAACAAAATGTCAATATGCTAGACGAGATAAAGTGATCAAAATTTTCCTATCCCTCTTGAAGTTTAATAGTCTAGGTAAGAAAAAGGTGTTCAGAAAAAAGTATCCAGTGAATAAAAACTAACACACATAGAAGACATGGAAGGACTGAAATGGTGACCTGGAGCAAAGACCTTAATTTAAGAATGAGCCTTAACATTCTTTTTAACAGTTGAGTGGAAAGCTTTCCACACATTAAGTTTCCAGGACGGTTAAAGTTTCAGCAAAGCATTCAGTGTGGCCACAGTACAGTAAGCAAGAGAGAAAACAGTAGGAAATCAGGCCTGACACATTAGGCACACGGGCCAGATTTAGGATTCTAGGTGTGGCATGGTTTCTAGGGAAACTGCTGGAGTCTGAATAACAGGTAAGTGACAAAACCTGATTTGCCCTCTAAGGCTCAATCTGACTGCTATGCAAGAAAACTGTACTACAGGAGAGCAAGAGTTGAAACAGAACCATCATAAGCTACTGCGGTTACCTGTTCTGATAGTGGTGGTGGTGGTCACAAGTGCTGACTTAGGATATATTTTTAAGGTAGAATCATATGCATTTGCTTAAGGACTACAGACACAAGGTATGAAAGGAAACCAATATCATTTGCCCTGAGCAACTGGATATACGTTCATGAACAGATAAATCTGAAATACTCAAGGCATTCAAAATCAAGACATGAAGTTTGGGTGTGTTTGAGGCAGTTTGGGACCTAGAAATACTTCTGAGTGACTAAAATGATGACTGTAGTAATGGGATTGGTTAAGATCAACTAGGGAAGAATGTTAGCTAGGGATGAAGTCTACAACCAAGTCCTGGAAAACTCACTAAAGGATACTGAGCAGTGGCCAGTTAAGATAGAAATGTGTAGAACCCATTCACAACCACCCTGCACTTTGTTGTAATCATTTCTTACACGGGCTACAGAAAGTCATCTCTTGCATCATAATATTTTGCTCTCAACACTGTCGTTTTTGCTTTTGCCACTGGACTGCCAGGAAATCCCCTGCCTTGAGTGTTATTAAATAGCAATTTTATTAGGTGACCCACCATCGTCTCCTCCCCCAATCCCAACCGCTATACACACAGCTTAAAACTTACCAGTTTCCAACTCCCAAGAGACAAACTTACCATTCTTAGCAGTCCTTACCTGTTGCTTCAGCCTCTCTAGCTCTATAAAACCTATACTTCACTCTAGCCAGTTTCTCAGTCACTGGAGACTGGATTTGGACATGCAGTTCTCTCCCGTTCTTTACCAGTTTACTACTCCTCATGCTTCAGGTCTGAACTATTTACATCAAAATGTCTTTCCTGATCATTCTGACTAGGTCATATCCTATCACAGCCTTAGTATCCATCATCAACCATGTTGCTGCATCATGGCTTTTGCTGTATTTTAGTATCATCACAACATCTTTGATTAGACTGATGAGGGCAGGAACCAGTGATTCTGTCACCACGGAATGCTTAGTGCTTGGAATGGTGACCTGGCAAAGAGGGCCCAAATTTGCTGAATGAAGCTTTGGTGTACTGACGTAATACAGTGACTCCCTAATCTAAATACAATACTAACAGAAAACCAGTACTAAAAGAACAGTAAAATCTGCCTTCACTGAATCAGGTTATCTTTCACTACTTACATACTCAAGGAGCCAGTCTTCTGCATGAGACTGGATTAGGCTTCAGAACCGCTGTTTAAGGTATTAAGATCCCAACTGAGAAGAATTGTAGTAGTCTTAACAAGGTGAGGCTAACAGAAATTTAAGGTTTTTCCTTTCTTCTCACAAGTAGCACTTGTTCACTTAGAGCTTTGCTCAGTGATATAAACAACTAAAGCAAACTTCACTCAAGGACAATTAAGGTATCAGGTTTTAATATGATTTAATCTAATGTAATTTAAAACATTCACTAGTCTTTTCCAGTATTTCTGTAGAATTCAAAATGGGAAAGGGTATAGAATGAGCCTTAACAAATTATTTTCATATTCCTGAGGGTTTTCCCTCCCCCCATTAACTCTTTAGAAGGGATAATAAGCTTAAGAGCAATACTGATTCTTTTAATATAACTTACAGTCAATAAAACTTCAAAGAGTGCTTAATAAGAACTCAAATGGGATGAGATTCAGAAACTTAAAAGATGAAATGATGGGTTTTAACTTTGTGCTTACCTGTATCCCATTCCCCCTAAGATACATTATTGAAAATATAATGAACAATACAAATTTCCTAAGACACCTAGGAGGTGAATATTCAACTACTTTCTACATTTTATGAACTGGTTGTTAAGAGCACATCTGTTAATTAACCTTCTGAGAATAAATACACATTCTCATGTCTCTAAGTGACGTCTCCCCCATCACGGAGTCATATATATACATAGGAAGTTAAAGAACAGCAGAAGCTAGCTGATTAAAAATACTTAATGGATTTTGTTTTAATATGAAGATAATGATGATCAGAAAACCTCTTTCAATAATATTTTTTAGGGATATTAAGATCTGAAAATAAAACTGCCCTAGCCAAGGTAATCAATGACACTGTACCTTAAAGCTTTAAAACAGAAGTCTCATTACCCATATGAGATGATTGATACTGTGCATTTAAATGAAAGTACTTTATATATGGCATCTTGCTATACCAAGCCACAGTGCCACATGTGACAACCACCTCTTTTCAACTCTGCTAGAATATGCATTTGCCCACGTAAGGCCTCCTGCAGGGAGGACAAGCATCAAGCATCCACGAATTATACAGAACACTTAGTACCAAGACTCAGATCTTAATGGGACTTTTTAAAAAGTTCTCTGCCCCATAGAGAGGCGCTCCTTTAAAAAATATAGTCTGAATTCAGGCATAAGTTTTAGATTTAGACTACAACGGTAGAATGCCCAAAAAAAGGTATAATATTTCAAAAAGAACAAACGATTCTTTTAAAAACATACATAAGAAATAATCAAACTACTAATACCTTTACACATTCATGACATCTGCACTAACGCATAGAAGTTTGAAACCTAGAAAGCATTTCTCCCCCATCCCATCTCTGAACTGATTCATAGAGATCACTGTATAAAGAACTTATTTCAATTCTGATTTTAAATGTCATGAAATTATTTTCTACACAGATAGCAAAGTTAGTTTTATATATAGAAAGATTGTAAGCACACATCATCTAGGGATTACCCAGTAAACCACAAATATTTTACCTATCCGCCTAAAATAAAGCAAACATATGGTTGTGGTACATCCCAGGCAGATGTCATTTAAAGCACACAAGGGGAGGTGCTAGCAGAAGAAATACTTATTTGCAAAAGTAAACAGATAACCCTTCCAATATGATGTACCACAACCACACATGAGAAAAGTCAAGAACTTTTATTTTAAAATAAACATTGAAGATTCCCCCCTTCCCCACCACCCTACAAAACCTTGAATGTGGAATGTTCAATAGCCTATCCATTTTAGAAGGTTACAAAACCAACAAAAACTCCAGTTGTCTAATGATGAATGTTTGAGAATAGTTTTATGGGTTTAAGTAGCTGAGCACCTACTCGAAAAAGTCCTTAGCTAAAGGCTAAAAACTAAATTCAATTTCTGCACAGAAAATACCATTAACTTAATAGCCTTTGCTTAGTATAAGGTGGGATTAATTCCCCATGAAGACAAAGTGGGATACAACGAGCAGCATTAAGTTCATAGGCACACAGAACTAGTGCTCCAACTGCTAGCACAAATTTCAACATCGTACATAAATTACTAAACTGTCCATCGTCATCAGACTTGGGACTCTCCCTATACATCTATGGGAGGGAATCACCACTTTGAATAAATACCTCCATGTGAAACAGATAATTCAGTTAGGGTTAGACGAAAGATAAGTGCAAGTACTGTAGAAATAGCTGCTGGAGATAACCATAAAATTTGTAACACTAAACTGCATGGGGTTAACCACATAAGCTGCTAACTGTTGAACACCAGTGTTTCAAGATACAACTTTTATAAACATGTTTTATTTGTTTGTTTATACCATCAGAAGTGAAACTATTGACTGTCATTTCCCTAAGATAGGGAAATCAATCTAAAACACATACTGGTGCTTTTCAAAAGATAGCAATTTAAAAGGGTGGCAGCAGCAGGCATTTGATGTCTTTTTCTTTTAAAAACTTTCAGGCTGCAGGAAAAACATGTAACCAAGAGTGTTATGATTATCCATTAGATTTTCATCAGTACCTGTACCAATTTAGGTGACAATACAGCAAGATCCAAGGATTAGTGACAGACAATGTACGTCATAAGGAATGATATATACTACCAATCCTTACAAAAGTCATTGTCAAAGAAACTGTTAAGTGTTTGAAAGGTATCTAAGTATTTCACATTAAGTACAGAAGCGGCCATCCAGAATATATCCCTTAATTGTTGCATATTTTTCAAAAAGTGCCAATCAAAGCCTAATTTTGCATTTTGGCTTTGTCTTATACAGTATCAGCTGTTAAAAAGCAATTTACATGTGTCTTAAACCACAGTCGTCTGGCCAGAGGATGAATAGTGCCGTGTCAAAGCCTAAGGCTGGTACCCAGCCTTGTGTGTGATTACGGGCCCATGCATAATTTGGTATGCATCTAAATGTTCAGTGCTCCAATTTTAGTGGAAAAGGTGTGAAATGCAGTTGTTCTGCCAAACCACACTCCACTCCTTCCATCTTCCTTTCAAGGGAAATTTTAGTTTTGTCAGTTACCATTGAATGACTCCAGGGCTGATTTGTAGATTTTATCCAATGTCAGAAGTCAATCTTGCTTTATCCAAGCCACTTCAAATAACTATGGAGATATCACCCCATTAAAGTATATTATGTTTTACTCCTAAGCAAGGGTGAGGAATCTGAGTATCATGTGCAAGGCTCAAGATGACGCTTAGGACAGAACATGCAGAGTAAAAATAGTTTCCTTCCATATCCAGGTAATATAAAGCTGACAATTGTAGTCCTGTCTTTATGGGATGAAAACAGTCCCTTTACAATAAGTTTCCTGAAAGGGAGAACAAATAGATAATAACTCTTCTGGTAACATATTATGGTACACTGGCCAGTGTGTTTTTGGCGATTAAACATAATCCTGTGAATCAGATTAATTCACTTGCTGAGTGTTCATTTGCGGCATCCCTCTGTTGGGTCTTGGGGGCCCTCCACGACCTAGAAGACAAAAATGGCATTTGGTTTTTCTTTCAAATATTATTTGTTCTGCCTTCAAGCAGATTTTCATCTGAAGTCAAGAAGCATGTGGGCAGCTTGTCACATTATTAGGTTTAAGAGGTCAATTCTTCAGTGTTCAAGTTTCACCTGTCCTGGAAGTTGCCATGTGCAAATTTGCTCATGTTCTCTAGTTAAAAGAAGAGTAGAGCTAATGGAGTATTCCACCAGTACTCATTCATTCATTCATTCAACAAGTATTTATTGAGTGCCTACTATGTGCCAGGCACTGTCATCAGGCGTTGGAAATAGATACAGCAGTGAAGACAGACAAAGTACCTGCTCTCATGGAGCTTACATTCTAGTATACACGCTAGCTTACATTTCAGATAACATCATACTATCAAAATTAATAAAAGCACCAGAATGAAAAACAGACCTTATTACCTAAACTGTTATAAAGAAACTACATAACATTCAAAATTGTATAATGACTTGTAACAGATAAAGTAACTTTTTACATGCTGTTAAAACAGATTTTTAGCTACCATTCAACTCAACTTTCATTGAATATGCTACAAGGTGAGAAAGAACATAACCCACATTCACATGCAAATATCCTTTGATACTTCAAGTCAGTAATTCCCAAGTGATCCATAATTTTAAAAAAAAAATGCACCTTTTTTGCTGGCCAGTTTCTACTAGCATTGAAATTAAAGAATTTTGTAATTCCTCCTTAATATACATTTGTATACATATTATGGCCAATATCTAGAGGAAATCAATTCAACTTCCCTCAAATCAGAGAACCATTTAGAACTTCAGATCATATGAAATGCTACCTCTAATTGTTACACAGACTGACTTCCTACCCAAATAGGAAGTAGTTTTCCTATATTAAGAGACAAAACAAAAAACTCTTAAAACCTGTAATTTTTAAGTATAGTTCTGCAAGTTGGTTATGAATTTGGAGGCTTTGTTTAAAAGTCAGAAATAATGACATTTATAACACTTAATAGTGGTCCAAAAGTCATTGAAATTTCAATTTTCTATCACTTCTAAATGGTTCTCTAAATGTCACTATGGCTTATCCGGCCATTAAAGGGTTTCTGGCCCTAAAATATAATAAGCATGTTTCAAAAATGAAAAAGGAATAATAAATTTATATAAATGTTCAATCTCATTCCAAAAATGTCTTACAAAAATGTTTCAGTAAGTACTTCCTAAAAACATTTAGCAGGTTTTAGGACCTGAAAAATAATTTGCAGTTGGAAAAACACTTTCTGAGGAGGAGAAATGTTCTAGTTTTCAAGACAATTTATATAGTAACAGGGATAATCATTCAAAAAATTAAATTTGGGTTCAAGATAAGTTTTAGAAACAGAGCATTTCATTTAATCCCTAGCAACAACTCTGCAAATGATAAATGTATTCCTAACATGTAACCTACATGCAGACTATGAACAGCTCTTCCAAGGCCAGAACAGAAGCTCCACTTAGGAGCTAGGATCACCACCACAAAATATTACCTCGTGGGGCTCCCCGTGGTCCACTCTGCCCAGAGCCTCGCTTGAAATTCTGCTGATATCCATCCTAAAAGACAAGCTAGTTAGTACTGAAGAAAAGGTAATTTTTAATGCTTACTCTATTCTTACAGTCTTTCATAGCATACAAAATTCTGTTATTCTTTCAGACATTTAAACATAGCACTGCTATAAGATATTCTGTAATAGTACTTCTCTTATTTTCAAGATCAACGAGATACACTTCTTTGCTCATAAAAATCATTGTGTTTATCAAACTCTATTAAATGAATCCCTATATTGAGTGCTAAGAAAAGCAAAAGTCATCATTCTCCACAAAGAAGTATCTTGTACAGAGGTTCAAAATTAGCCCCAAATTACTTACTCTAGTTTGTCAAGCAACTACATTAGTCCCTTTCATTGTGGTACTTAGGTCAGGTTTATATTTTTAAACAATTTCACCTACCCTCTGATAGCCAGAGTAGTCCCGGGGAGCACTGAACTGAGACTGTGTATAACCACTGTTTGGAGTGTTAGTAGAGAATGAAGGGCGGTAACCATCATATCCTCCTAAAATTTAGGACAAGAAGAAAAAGCAAAAATTTTGTTGTTGTTGTTATCTTCTTAAAGAGTTTTTACCTTCTCACTACTGACCAAGGAAGAACTGAAAAACTGTTAAGCCATGCTAGTCATTCAAACTAATTTCTAATTTCCTACCCTGATCTAATTTGTCTCTATTGCCTTCTAAGATGCAGCAGTTACCCATCCTTGCACATACACACCACAAAAAAACAACAAATCTCCATAAGGTCTCATAATTTATAGAAAGCACTATCCTTTACAGGACAGTGGTAGATATGGGTTTAATACATACAAAATACTCAGTCCCAACTCTGCCAACTTAAATAACTCTTATCAACACATACCAAAAAAAAGTTTACACTGTACATAAGAAGCTAATGCAGAGAGATACAATTTTTTCATAAAAAACATATTTCTATATACTGTGCAAATTAGAAAAGAATATGAACTTTCTTTTGGGGGTTTTTGTCTTTACCTCTGAATCCATTAGCAGGTCCTCTGTATCCATTCATCAAGCCTCTAGCACCACGGGAACCCCCACGAGACACACCACGACTGTTGTAATAGGGCTGACTGCTACGTGGAAATCCAGTGTTCTGCTGAGGAGGCTGCTGGTGGTTACCAGTCACTTGATGGGGCTGGTCCTGAGAACCATGATAAGTGCCAACCACTATAACAGAAAGAAAAAAGTACATATATACATGTATACACACACACAGCTCATTACAATTTACCTGATTTCCTATATGCTTTCTCACTTAAGAAATTTCTTACAGTCTCCTCAAAGTTTAATTCTGTCTTTAAATTTTCATATTAATAACAGAGAAAACTACACATTAATGAAATCCCCGTCTTGCTCCTACCCCTGTACTAAGCTAAGAGAATGAAGTTCTCCAACAATAATTCCAAACCTCTGAGAGCACACATTGTGTGAAAGCACACCTATCCTTCTAAATGACTTGAAAGGCTGTATTATTTACACATCTTCTGAGAGCCACCTCTATATAGCACAAATGACCTACAATAATCAAAAGACTTTATGTACTGAAATACTTAGGGATTCTGTACCATTTAATTACTTCTTTTCATTATAATAAAGCTCCTATTGCTAGTTTTCTTATTCCTCTAAATTTCCCTTGATATTTGTTAAAACATACAAAAACATACCTTCCCATAGCTAAGCAGCTATAGCTAGAATACTCAATTACAAAGATAAATCAGCAGAGGCCTTCAAAATATACCCTGTCATAATACTTGAGTACATGTCAAATATTTTAAATGCACAGCCAATTTAAAAAAGAATTAAATAGTACTCATACTGGCACTTAACCCCCTGAAGTGAAGGTTCTACTATTGGAAGTATGGAAGTATTCTAATATGGAAGGTTGTCCATGCTATTATACCTTGGATCCCTCCTCCTTCCACAATGGGGAGAAGCCTAAAATCTAGAAACCTTCAAAAATAAAACAGCAAGATACATTCCTGGTATTACTCCAATGTTCATAATTCACAGGAGAGAAAAAACAAGGCTAACAGTAACTTTGGGAGATAAGGAAGGTACAGACCAAAGGAAGGGCCATACTCAAGGAAGAAAAAGTCAGCAGCCTCCAGTCAGCCCAAATGTTGTATGTTTGGGCAGAGAAACAAGGTAGTGTGAGTCTTGAAAATTTATCTGACCTACTTTGTATCTTCAAGAAATCCATGTTTATGGTTCTCAGAATGCTATTTTGCAATGAAAAAACTAGAGAATGCCTAGGAAGAAAAGGTTCTTTTTTGAACTACGTAATGGATCAAATGCACCTAAGCACAATGTGATCTTTCAAATTATCTTTTACTACATTCTCAAAACATAGCTATAAATCAAATATCACACCAGTAAAATTTTCTATCTATAAAGATTCACTCAGGAAATTCCCTGGCGATCCAGTGGTTAGGACACGGGTTTGATCCCTAGTGGGGGAACTAAGATCCTGCCCATACCACATGGTGTGGCCAAAAAAAAATTTTTTTTTTTTTTAATAAAAAGATTCATTCATATGCAAGTAGAAAATGGTCAGAAGAAGTGAATTTTTGACTTTGTCAGCAAGAACTTTATTATCCTTGGTCAAATCTCACTGCAAGAAACTCAAAGCGGAACAATTAAAGTGTGATCTTTATTTTAAAGATCCTAGTTAAGTGCACGTAAAGCATAAGCACGCACTTTCAGTCCATAGAGAAAAAAGTCATATATCCTTGCCAGATCTTTTTTTAATGTCATTGTTGATGAGATACTAATTCAAAACTTCTGAAATGATGGGGGACTTCCCTGGTGGTCCAGTGGCTAAGACACCACGCTCCAAATGTTGGGGGCCAGGGTTCGCCCCCTGGGAACTGGATCCAACATGTTGCCACTAAAGATCCACATGACACAGCTAAGACCTGGTGTGGCCAAATAAATATTAAAAAAAAAAAAAAACTTCTAAAACGATGGGATACACTGACTTAATCAACAAATATCGTTTAACGCCCTCAACATGCCAAGCCAGGTCCTACACACAAGGGATGAGATAGTTTCTGACACACAATCCTTGCCCATAAGGAAGTTTTAATAGTAGGAAATAATAAGTAAATAAAATACACATACAAGTAAAAACATCTATATTATTTCAGGTAATAAGAGATTAAGGAAAACACCGAGTAGGGTAAGTGAATGACTAAAGTAAGCATATTATATTTGGACAAGGCGATGAAGGGAGGTCTCTGTGAGGTGGTATCTGAGCACAGGCTTAAAAGTCACAAAGCAAGCTATGCAAATAGTGGAATAAAGTTTCAGGCAAAAAGAAAACAAAGCATAAAGGACTTTTCTTTACATTAAAGAAAGAAGATAATTTGTGTCTGTGGCTGTTTGGGCACACAACGAAGAAAACAGGACATACACAGGATCAAGGTAGGGGCCTAGATCGTGGATCTCGTGTAAGGTGAAGACTGGGTTTCTTTTCTAAATATAATTGAAAGGCACTGGGAGGCTCTGAACAGGAAGAGAGACATCTGATTTACATTTTAAAATCACTCTAGCTACTGTGTGGAAAACAGAATGGGCTAACATAAGAGTCAAGGGAGAGAGTTGCAATATTCTAGATAAGAGTTGATGGCTGCCTAGATTGCAGTGGTAGTGTGGATGTATTTGAGCAAAGCATATGGGCTGATTTATTTTGTACTGAAAATATCTTAACTGTTTTGAAGTTAATTTTCATTGATAACATATATTTTGACAAAGTAAAAAAAGATTATCTAGCACCAATGCTTCATAGTCAATTAGTGAAATTGAGTAGAATATAAGATAGATTGAACTGAACTGGCACAAAAGGCAAAACTAACCAAATCAAATGATAAATCACATTGATAGATTTATCAATATGATAAATCACATATTGGTAATTCTCGCAATATTTCAAACTTTCATTATTAGATAAGTTATGGTGATCTGCAGTCAGCAATCTTTGATGTTACAACTCAAGTGAGGTCTTGGAGGATGGTTAGCATTTTGGGGCAATAAAGTATTTTTTAATTGAGGCATGTACACTGTTTTTTAGGCATGATGCTATTACTGCACACTTAATAGACTATAGTATAGTGTTAAGAGAATTTTTATATGTACTAGGAAACCAAAACATTCATATGACTCACTTTATTGAGGTATTTGCTTTATTGCAGTGGTCTGGAACCAAACCTGCAATCTCCTCAAGGTATGCCTTTACGTGGCACTGAATAATTAAAGGAGCCTGAGAATGAGAAGTCCAATTTTATCATTCAGAAGCATAGACTGCATAACTGCCAAATTTCTATCAGACTATGGTTGATTCAAACTCTACTGATTAGTGATGCTAACTACCACAGGGATATCTAAGAAAAATTATTGTTGACCCAAGTCTGTCAAGAAATCAGAAGAGTTATTCACATCAGTCAGGTTTACTAGTTTGTTGTGGGATTCAAATTAAATCTCTAATTATTTGAATTAAATAAGCCAAGACCTAAAAATATATATATATTTATATCTTACAAATATAAGAAATCTACTATTGTCAGAAATATGGTTACTGGCCAAATTATGACCTTATTTGCTGGCAAGGACTTTGTTTTAACCTAGTCTACTAAATGTAGCCTTACCATGCCTTTACTGCTTAACTTTGTATAACTGACTTGTTGCCAGATATCATGCTACCAGGCTTCAATTAATTAGCAATTAAAACCAAAGTTGATCCTAATTCAAATAACAAGTTTAATTCCACTAAAATCACCAATGACATAGGCTATTTTGAAAACTCACTGACCAAAGGAAAATGGGCATATGGTCTCCAAAACCTGCACATAATTCACATACAGCAAATATGGACTTGATTGTACTCAGAATCAACAGTGAAAAATTAATTTGTTTTGGACTACTACCAAAATAAAAACTCTTGGTCACTGCCACTCTAAAGTCCAAACTCGCCTAACAATGTCAATCACTGCAGTGGAAAGTAAGCCAACGAGGTGACACTGGTTTTCCTACCTGTTTGAAGCTGTTCTTGCTGAAGCTCTGTTTGTTCTACTTGGTGAGGCTGACTGGAAAAACTCTGGTTATAACTGGCCTGGTACTGATTTTGCTGTTTTAACGTTTCTGGTTCATTAACAGGAGGAACTGGGGCATTCATATTGAACACCTATAAGTAAATAAAGTAAATGATTAGTTCTTCCCTTTATGCTAATCATTTTCCTACTTTTAACATGGCAGATCTCAATGCTGGTCTTAACTGAGATGTAAACAACAAGCATCACAAAAATCTCAAGATTTATTTCTCTCTCTGTCTCACACACACACACACACACACACACAAACACACACACACGAGTTTCTCAGTTAATGCACTTCAGTGTTGGAAAATACACATACACATCATAGAGCACTTTTTAGCAGAGTATAAACAAGGATTAAAAATCGGAGAAGACAAAGGATTAGAATCCTTGGAAATGCTATTATAAATGAGAAATCTTAAAAGATGCAAACCCCTGACATACTATCACTTAGATAAATTAAATCTATGAACTTTAAGTTGAATATTTCATTATATTTTAATTGAAAATTAGTATTTTAAGCATTTAACTATGAATTTTCCTGTGAGCACTGTTTTAGCTATATTCCATTGATCACGGTATTTTCGTTATCATTATTTTCTAGAAATCCTGTGATTTAGAGATTCTCACTGAAGAACTGAAGTGTAGTATCATAACATCTATTACTGAGACATAATTCAGTAAATTAAAAGATTCAGTAAATATGACTAAGTATAAACAATTAATCTCTAGGTAATGATCTGTGTTGTGTGTATGCTCCACTGTGTCCGACTCTTTGGGACACCATGAACTGTAGCCCACGAGGCTCCTATCCATGGGATTTTCCAAGCAAGAATACTGGAGTGATTTGCCATTTCCTTCTTCAGAGGATGTTTCTGACCCAGGGACCGAACCCACATCTTCTGTATTGGGGGGCAGATTCTTTACCACTGTGCCACAAGGGAAGACCAATGATATATATCAGTCTACTTTTTTCAAATTTAAAATTCTGTTACTTTAAAGGGTGAAACTACAAAACAAGATGTAGGCACATAACTCCTAAGATTCAAGTTTATCTCTGTGAACAGAAAAAAATGAGTTTTACATTCAATTAAACATAATCTAAAGTTACAGTAGATACAGACTCAAGCACAAAGTTTTTGTGACTTTTTGCTGAGACTCTACCATGAAGATAGTACACACCAGGCACTTAATGTCAACTGGCTTAATCTGCTTACCGTTTGCATGGATTGGAATGGAGCTGCATTTACATTGATTCCACTGCTATGTAAAGGTTTGCTTGTCCCAGCCTGGAACACTTGAGGCTGAGAAGCAGCAGGAAGGGATGATGATGCTGTAGTCTGGTCTGTATTTAAAGAGATCGTTGCCTAAACACAAAGTGAATAGATGCACTTTAGTGGTAAACTAAGACCTATACGTATGTTAATGAACTCAACTATCTTATGAAACAAAAATAATATAGTGAATGAGTTAGGTCCAAAACAAAGAGATACTGTATTAACAGTTATTTGCCTCCACCAATTCAAGTGCCTCATCAAGTTTATATGACCTAGTAACACAACTTGCCTGAATCTGGTCAATCGGTTCCTTTTGTGGTCGTTGCTCAGTAGCATGAGAAGGTTGGTACAAGGGTTGAGATGCTGTATATCCCTCACTTGTGGATGAAACCAAAGGAACCTAACAAAGAAGTAAAGAAATCAAAGCTTCATTCTGTTATAAACCAACTTCATTACATACAGGGCTAAGAAACGGACATTCATGTTAAAGAGACTATAAAACCTAACAACTGGAAAAATACATATATTATTAAGATCAAAGTTAATAAACCCAAGCCCAGTTACGAAGTTCCCTATAAATGTAGATAATATCTACACTAAATTTTAAAGTTATGAAATCTAAACTGTCATCTCAAATTCTCAGTTTGAAATTTTGAAACTTCATTATAATTAAAAACCACAAGGATTAACAAATAAATTGTTTTTATTAGTTCATTAAAGGAAAAATAAAGGTAAACATGGAAATAAAAGTTGATAGCTACTCATGCCAGACTTGACAATGATCAAACTCACACCTGGTTTTCATAAGCTAGCTAAGAAAGAGACCAAAGAACTGATTAAAAACAAAAACTGCAAAAATTTTTCAGTCTTACCTGTGTAGCTTCTGGCTGTACAGAAACTTGATTAGGTTGAGCAAGTCTAGATTCAGAATGAACTGTAAAATTGACCAAAAAAATACTGTCATACAAAATCAAATTTCTTCAGAGATGTATAAATATCTTTTAGTCTCTAAAGTCAATTTTCTATAGCCAAATCCTAAATAAACTATTTAGCAATTAGGAAAGTAAATGGGGAAGTACAGGAAGGATTTTAGCTTTCAAGTGAGCATTTTTAGTTAACTGATACTCATTATTATTAATCAACTGCCACATGCCTTTCACCTTTTTTTGCAGTGTTAGTCAAACAATACTAACAAATAAGTGTAGAGCAGAATAAGAATCAATGCTAGAATTATCCCTGAAAAAGAGCTTTTTAAAGCAGTTAACTACAAACAAGCACAGTCAAAACTTTGAGATAGATAATATCTAGAAATATTTTAACTATCAGTTTTCAATATAATTCCAAATCCTTCCACTGGAAAAAATAGGAAGTTATCTTTAAAAAGCCTATATTCAATTCAGTGTGCATGTTATTGTCAACTTTCATCATTCTTCCACTACTGTTCCAAATCATAAAATACAGTATCTTTCGTTAGTCATTTGGAAATCATCCATTTTCACTGGAGAGTCTAGTTGACTTACCATCACCTGAAAATCTAAATAGCTTTACAGAGTACATCAGTGGTGCATGTGCTGACTGGCGTAGCTAAGAAAACTATGTATTTTCTTCCTCTGGTAGAGCTAAAAAAGTGAACACTAATAACTTTGTGAGTCCCTGATCTGTTTTCTAACTCTTAGTAAAGAGACATGAGCTCCCTTTCCTTTAGAAAAATCCTAACTTACCATATTAACTATGTTTATTAAACATAGTTTAATAGTTCCTTTTACCAGCAACTCCTTTTATAACATTTAAGATCAACATTAAATGTGTTACTTCATATTGTTCCACATTTATGCCCTTAATGCTGACATGTTGTAGGAAAAAAACAAGATTCAAAATTACTAATGGTCTTTAAAAGATGCTCCACTTAACCCAATACAAAAGCACCAACCCTATTTACTGTGCTGCCGTTTCAAATAATGGTTTAAGATTAGTGAGAAATTGAAACTTCAGCTGTCTTCTAGTCCATCTCTTCCACTTTCCTCTTGAGCATTTCCTTACCCCCTCACTACTCCATCTCATTTTTAAGTAATAAGATGTTGAGAAATCCTCCTAAAAAGCTGCAATCATCCTTCAGAGAAAGACACCCATCTTTTTTAGATTAATTTTTAAAAAGTAATTTGGTCTTTCCTTTTTCCAAATATAGATAACGTTTTTTTTGTCACGCAGCATGTGGGATCCTAGTTCCCTCGCCAGGGATCAAACCCACACCCATTGTATTGGGTACATAGAGTCTTAACCACTAGACCTCCAGGGAAGTCCATTCCTAGGTTAATTTTGAAATTTAAAAAGCCAAGCAAAATTTCATCATACCAAAAAAAAAAAAAACACCCAACCAGGCATAACACATCTATAGTTGTACAAGTCAGGATGTGGCTGCTATAGGGCAAGGGAAGAGGTTGTAACTAGGGACTACAAGGGAACACAAGTAGGCTTTTGGGGTATTAGTAATGTTCCACTTCTGGGTGCTGGTGAGTTCAAGTTTGTAAAAACTCATCACACTTTAAATTTCCATGTACATTTCTGTATGTCCATATGCCAATAAAGTTAGCAAAAAAAAAATCCACCACTAATAATGATGGAACTACATTTATGGTTCACATTATAGGAAAAAAGAGTTAACATTTCTTACCAAATTAAAAGATACAAGATCTGAAAGTAATCATTAAAAATAAAAAGATTAATTTTCACGAACTTTACATAACCTAAAAAGACTGGTTCTGTATTTCTCACATAAACATGATCACTACCAACCTGGAGGGCAAACCAGCTGGGGTATGTCCATGTTCTGTGCTGGATTCATTGGCTGTGCAGATACAATGGCAGGATCAAGTGTCTGGTTTTCAAAATCCAGCATTGAATCCTAGGATATAATGCAATTCATATTTAGGTAGGATATAATGTATAAAGTTTAGGTAGGATACAATGTAATTAAGTTAATGTAAATACCTAACCCATCTGTCATAGTGTTTGACTAGTACCTACCTGTATGAAATTATAGGGCCCCTGCATTTGCGCCATAAGGTCCTGTACTCGCTGTCTTCTCACGAGGGGATCGGCTTGAGCCACTGGGGTCAAAGAGTGGGGTTCTGGTACTGAAGGAGATGCAGCCTGAGGTTGCTGCTGGAGTGAATTTACCACCTAAAGCAGAAGAGGACAGGTTGGTAGAATGACAGAGCTCCATCCATCACCGTCATGACTGGTCCCCAAATTACACATACCATGTATACTAGAAACAGAGTAACAGATTTGAATGTAGTCAACCTGACCAAATTAAGCCAAAGTTAACATTCTGATCAATGCTCTCACTTCTACAGGGTTCCCAATTCCACAGGGTTGCCACCTATTAATAGCATTTCAGATTTACCCTGTAAACAGCTTAAAAAAAAAAATACTGTGTCTATGTCCTAAAACCAAGTATTTTACTTAAACTGTTAAGCCTTCTACAGTAAGTAAACCTATACACCTATATATAAATAAATATATATCTCAGTACCTGATATATACTAAGCATTCAAGAAAATGTTAGCTATCATTAAACTTAAGTTCCTATCATTTCACTCTCCACCAGTACCATAGGATCAAGCTCTATCACACCTTGTCTAAATAGCTACAGAAGCCAAATTTCACTCTACCTATCATCTTCCTAATAATTTCTCCTAATTATTGTTTTAAGTAATTCCCTGCTCTGCTAAGAAATCTCACTAACTGTTATTACTACAAATTTACATATTTCTCTGCCTGGCTGTTAAGCCTGGACAAGTCACAACCTTAGTTCCTTTATACGCAATACTGAGCTAACAGAACTTGGTAATCAACAGTATCAGGGTAAAGGAAGAGTCTGAGATGACACCTCAATGTATCCCCCGTCAGGTAGTTTTCCTGAAGGCTATCCATGCAGGAGACCAGATTTTCATGGTGCAACCTGATTAACAGGTTGTGTACTTAATAGATTGAGCATGTAAACTACATAGATATTTGTATATTTTCTTGTAATTGGAACAGTAAAGTGGTGATTATATTAAATATCAACAGAAACAAATCACCTTTTAAAGTCTTATATAATGAGTTTGTTATTATAATAAATGTACTTATAATGCAAAATACTTAAAAATCTAAATTTGTTCTTAGGAGAGACAAAAAGTACTAATTAAAGACAAAAGACAGCCTTGTAACCGACAACTCTTACCTCAACTGTTTCAACTGTCCAGTCATCTACCTGCTCCTTTTCACCACTGCTGAACTGTGTTTCTGCCATAAATTGTCTATTTACATACTGCAAAGCAAAGTAAATGTTTGAGACCTCTGTTTGAAAGACAGAAAGAAAAAGCTAGCATAAAATAAAAATCATACCTCTGTTGATTCAACTTCATTTTGTTCAGTGTATTCTTCCACTGGCTCAGGTTCTAAAAGGTTAAAAAATGATACAAAAGAGTGTAAAATATATTTTTAAAAGTTAACGATTCATTTAAATCCAGTTCCCCATCATATAGTCTGAATTTACAAAGTTATAGTTAACAGTAAGTTTCTGTATTTTATTACTCTTACATAGTAGAAAACATTTTTTTTAACCATGTATTCCAGGCTTATTTCAGTTTCAACAGTAATTATTCTGGATCAAATATGATGCCAATAAACCAGCATCCTAGTCTCCACACTAATCTACTTGGTAAAAGTGGTGGTGGTGGGGTGGGAAAGACTACTTGGGAATTTTCTGGCAGTCCAGTGGTTAGGACTCTGCTTTCACTGCCAGGGCCCAGGTTCAATCCCTGCTCAGGGAACCAAGATCTTGCAAGCCCCTTCCCCCACCCCACCCCCACCCCCCAAAAAACCCGACTTAAATCGCTTTATATGGATCTGCAACAGTAAATTCCACCAATCTGCAGTGTTCCTGTCTAGTTTCAACCTAATAGCTAACACTTGTATGAAATGCTTACCATCATATACATATTACTTCCTAAATGAAGAACATGAGGTACAGAAGTTCAATAAGTTGCCCAAGTTTTACACAGCTAACACGTGTTGTCATCAACTTATCAGAAAAGTCTTCATAGTAACTGTTTACCTACATATTAGTGATACACTAGGTGCTAGAATAGATCTCTGGTGCCTGAGAAATTTATAGTTGTAACTCTCCATCATAGAAAACAACAACAAAACCTCATACCAAAAAAAAAAAAACCACCTCATACCATTCTCCTCAAATACTGGCATGGTAATAAGCCACAATAAATGAGCACACATCAGTCAAAATCTACTTGAAAAGCCATATATACAATAGTGGCCCCCTTATCCATATTCCAACCGAGCAATAACGTAGCAAGAGAAAGACATTTGTAACAGGGATAAAGATCAATAAGATAAATAACTGATATTTAACACCTCTGGGAATTACTCTTAATGTGTTTTGTCAATATATGGTCATGCTACAAAGTTTCTCTAAAAATCTAAGTGTACAAATGTAACTAAATAAATGTCTAGCTTGAACCTGTGGAAAGGAAAGTAAAACCAAGACCCTAAACTAACGTTCACAGCCACCTGAGTACTCACCAGCTTCAGCTACCTGGTCTTCAACTGTAGGTGCTGAGGCTGCCTCCTCTTCCTCACACAGACCATTCTGGTGGTTGTGGGTGCTGTCAAAGTAGTTTGACTGGAAAACACGCTCAACAATTTCCTTTAGAGCTTTATCTAAAAACACATTATAATTATAATCTTAGACTATCTGACTTAAAAGATTAAACATTCTACAAGATATAGTAGTAAAAAAAAAAATCAACTGTTACTTAAAAAATTAAAACATTAAATTCCAAAAGAAATTTATTACAAAATAAAAGAGAACAAGAAATTATTTGTATTAAATTTTAAGCATTTCAAATAAGTTAGTCCAAAAAAAAGTCCAAAATAAAATCATTTATTCTTTCAATAACCATATATTTAACAACTAACTATATGCTACTCAATGTACTAGGCACTGGCACTACAGAAAGGTATGTAAAAGACATAGTATCTGCCCTCCTGATTATCATTTATTCATTCAATAAGCATTTAGCACCTAACTATATGTTAAAAAGTCTAGTAGGCACTGGGGCTACAGAAAGGTATGTGAAACACGTAGTATTTGCCTTCCCTAATATAACAGTCCAATAGAGAAGAGCTCTCAACTACTCACAAAAACAGTAAAATACCATCTGTGAAAAGAACTACACGGAAGTACATGCATTGGACCTAATCGAGCAGAAACCATGAGAGGCTTTCCTGATGTAAGGACTGCAAGAGCTGAGATCTGGAAGATGAGCAGTAGAGAGGAAAAAAGTATTTCAAGGCAGAGGCAACAGCATTTACAAAGCCCTGTACAAAGAAGGGTGCCAAATACAAGTCAATTTAAGTATGCATTGAGACTGAAGCAAAGGAAATAAGGAAAAAGCATAAGGAAAGATAAGTCTGAAGACTGTTAAGGGCCAGAATTTGCAAGGTCTTACAAACTATACATATAAAAACTGCAATTAAAATAAAACCATTAAAAGATTCTAAAAAGGGATGGATGGTGAATTCAGGTGAGAGCACTACAGAAGAGAAAAAGCAGAAAAGTAGAGAAAGAAGTAGATTCAAAAGATATTTAAAAGGCAAATATAACTGTCAGAACTTGGTACATAAAGCTGTCAGGGCAACAAGTCAGGCAGAAGGTCTATGTCAGGAGTTAATTTCTGGCCTTGTAGATGTAGATCAAGAACTATAGTAACTATACAGAAAAATGAAACTTCAGAAACATTATATCAAAGGAGTATAAAATTAATCCTATACTCCTTTGATATAAAACTATTGGGAATTTCCTGGCCATACAGTGGATAGGACTCTGTGCTCTCACTGCCAAAGGCGTGGGTTCAATCCCTGGCCGGGAACTAAAATCCCACAAGATGCGCAGCATGGCCAAATAAACTATTTAACAATTTTTCGAATGCTGAACAGAACACTTCATGTGTTCTCTCTCCCTCTCCTTCAGAATCTCCTACCTCAGAGCTGTTTTAAAAACTTATGAAAACTGAATGCAAAAAAATACAGAGTAAAATTACACCTTTCTATTAACTGTAAAGGTGTTACATTCCTAAGATGCAAGAATGAGGCTAGGTAGAAAGTAACATCAAAACAAGCGACAGGCTTAGGCTTTAACCCTTATTAATCAACAGAGTTCATGAAAATTTTATCAGACATGACCAAAAGCTACTTTTGAATCTAACAAATTTATACCCATGTCAATTACTTTCTAATCAAGTGGGGAATTCAGTACATATTTGTAGCAGAACTAAATCAAGAAGTTGTTTTTTTTTTTAAACCAAGAAATACAAACAACATAGGTCAACAAATCAAGAAAATGGATTTCTTACATGAAAAGATACACAAGGATTGGCTCCTCGTATTTGATTTACCCATTTCCTTAAAGCAAATACACCCCAAATTATATCATACAGTTTGCCAAAAAATCTTGTGATTTCTTTTCAATCATAATAGCTAAAAACAAGACATACAGATACTTTTGCCTTAGTATATTCAAATATCTACTTCCGTATATCAACATTAAAAACAGTTAACAATCCAGTCCCTTTTACTAAGTGGTTAAAATCTAAAATTCCTAATTTACTGAAGTAGTATAACTTTAAAATATCTTTAAAAAAAACCCTGCATATTTACAGTTAAGGAGCTCATATATAGATTGTAGGTCTAGATAATTATTAGCTTTTTCAAAATACAAAAAAAAAGAATATCTGAAATTAGCAGAAGTCTAAGAAAAAATAAAAAAAGACTAAGGCAATGACCATGAATAGAATGCATGGGGTGGAGTAAATGTTTTTCACAAGATTTCATTCATAAGGAAAAACCAGTCCCCATTTAACACCAAAAACAATGAAAGCCAATTTGGTGTTAATCTGTCCCCCTGAAACAGACTAAGTTAAGAACAAAACCATGTTAATTTAGGACCCCCATCTTTACTGATTTTTGGTTGTTTGATGCTGTTTTGATTTACATACACACACAAAAAATTGCAAAAAATAAATAAAAACATACAAAAAGCAAACAAACCAAAAAAATTTAAAAGTAAACAGTGGATGAATATTACTTACATATTTCTAAAGTTTTCTTCAATTAACATTACTTTTAAATAGGAAATTAAACTTTAAAGGTTCTTAGTCACAAAAATCAAGTTGTCAGTGATACTCACAAGTTGTTCCACATACAGGTTTTTCCTTTCCTTCCAGCAAGTCCCACAGGTGAATGGAGGCATGTTCATACTGCTCATTCAACCTAATAATAAAAAAACATCTGGTTAATTACTTTTCAGTTGTTAACACAATATTTACAAGTTTCTATTATATCACTATACCTCAAGCTCATGTCTCGTTCGGGGTCTGCTAATTTGTAGAACTCATCTAACAACGACAATTCCTCTTCAGACAATATTGGCACTCCATTCAAACCTTGCTTCAGGTCAGTTCTTACTTCATCATCTCCCAGTTTGTCCAAAACATACTGCAGCTCAAGTACTGTCTTTAAACGTTTCTGTTCAGCTTCCTCTCTCATAAGCTGCTCCCGACGTGCCGTCTTCTTTATTGTTTTCTGAATCTGCATAAAGACATAAACATAAGACATATAAATAAATTTTATAAAAACTCTTTTACTAAAAAAGAAAAAAAAAACTCTTTTACTTCAATTTCAGGTCCAAAGTAAGACACATTTCACTCACTGAGTGAGATGTGACTCTGACATACAAAAGAATGACTCCCAACTTTAAAAGTTTAATAAATGGAACCGTTTTAAGTAGTTATTTATTAGAAATTCAAAACACGGGTTTTCTAGAAGGTATTACACTTCAGAAATGCTACCAATGAAACAAATATTTGCTTCAAAATAATCTAGCAGACAGGAAATGAGGAAGTGAGTACAGGTAAAATATAATTACTCATGAAACGATACTAACTGTAGAAGCTAGGTATGGTAAATGTAAGTTCATTACAGTCTTTAGTTCTTAAAATTTTTTGTAATAAAAAGTATAAAAACTAAAAATTCTCATTAAGGTTCAGAGTCAATTTTAAAAAAGAAACCCTACCACAGCCACAATTTAAAAAAAAAATCTATGTCTATCTTTAATAAAAAATGGTTCAAAATTCTAATTTCAATTGCCTACTACTGACTTAAAAGGAGATGTCAAACACACTACTACCCTCTTATCCCAAATAATCCACCAACTCCATTCTAGGAAGAAAGGCAGGAATGAGAAAATAAGTTGAGAAAGCAAAAGAAGTATGACAATAAAGAAAGCCACTCTGGATGAAATGAGAAGTTCAAGTAGGGAAGAATATGAAGACTAGAAAAGGTAGGCTTGAACTAGGCTGAAGAAGCTCTGGAATACAAAACAAAAAACGTGTTTAATAACTGGAAATTGCAACAAAGGATCAGAGTTAAAATAAAAGACTGCCAACGAAGTTAAAGGCCCAGTGAAAAGTTCCTTTTTTAACCAGTTAAAAAATCAAAGGAAAATACAAGTATCTTCATTTATACTGTGACAGTAGCTTCAGAAATAGATTCTCTATATTAAATTGTATATGGTAATTCTACTTCTGTGACTCATTAAAAAAAAATCAGAAACAAGAAATTGGGCAGGGTTCTTCAAGCCTGAGGGTCCGACTTAAGCTAAATGGAACAAATCCCTACTTGGATGTAAATCAAATAACTCCTACTCCATTTTCAGGAGTATCATCAATATTTCCCAGCTTCAATCAAATTTAATAAGTAACAATAATATTAAGTGCATGAACCATTAGTTACACCTCAAATACTGTTATAAGCACAACCCTATAATGAGGCAGGCACTAATTTTTTTTTTTTTTTAACAGATTAGAAAACTGAAGCAATGTGACAGCCTCGTCCCTCTCTTTCTCCCTTTCCTTTCTAAACCACTGGCTGTTTCTCTGGAAAACCCTGACTGATACAGGTATAGGAAAGTTAAGTAATCCTTTCTCTAAAGTCTTACAACTACTAAGTAAAAGTGGCAGAATGAGGATTCAAACCAGGGAGCTTGGTTCCAGAATCAGAACTTTTCATCTATGTACTACAATGTCTCTCATCACATAATAAACTGTTTATTTCAACAAATCAGAGGCAACTTTATTCTTCAAAGTTGTTGCAAGCCTTTCTTCAAGGAGCCAACACTAATTCAGAAGGATATTAACTTTCTGGTCTCAACTTTCAAGAAAAGTATTTGACTTTGTTCGTATTTAATTTTTATCCTGTTCCCCAAGACTTTGGTCACATCAAAAGATGTTGGGGAAAAATACACCCCTTCATTGGATCAAGAGCTGAAACAAGTGCAACATATCAGCCGGCCACATACCTTAAGATCCCTAATGGAGAAAGTAGTAACCAATTATATAAACAAGCCTCTTTATTTTCTGAGAGTTAACAGTATTGTAAGATAGTCCTGAGGCATAAAGGAAGACATGGAAGATAGAAGTCTACCACGTTTATACAACCATCTCTTGGTATCCAAGGGGACTCAATCCAGGACACAATACTCCACACCTCATGGATGCCAAAGTATCTATACATGTTCCAAGTACCTTACAGTACACCCTCTATATCTGTGTAATCAACCAACCTAGGATTTCAATCCCCGGATCCAGAACCCCAGATACAGAAGGCTGACTGTATATATTTGCACAGATAATTTTTCAGACCAATGATACATGTCCGTCATATATGAAACTCAGTTTAAAGGGCATCTTCAAGGTGTTACATTAAACTTTACAGAATTGTAAAGTAACTTAGATATAATTGGATCCAATCCTCTCCGCCTTGCAGAGAACTTATCAACAGCAATGCAAAAACTAAAACTCAAAAAATTTTCTGCCTTTATTTTTAGTATTTTATGAACAGATATGCCACCTTTTACTTACATCTTGGCTTAATGCCATGAAACTCCTCTGTAATTCTTTTGCAAACTCCAAGTTATTTGTGACTTCCTGGTACTTAGACACGGCATCCTAAAAATAACAAAAAGAAAATCCAACTTTTACTGGAAACACAAAATTAATCTTATTAAAATAAGTTATATAAAATCTAAATGAAATATAACATCTTACTAAAATAAGTTACATAAAATCTAAATGAAATATAACATCTTTACCAGCTGATCTTGATTAAGCCTTTCCCCTTTGTTCATTCGTTCCTGATAATCATCAAGCTTGCCCTATATTAAAAGAAAAAATAATTATATTCCATACTGGAAGTATATACCAGCTTAACAATGCTAAAATAACAAACCCATATAATTCTCTAAGTTTGTCTGTAATCTTGCCCTAAACATACTTTTTACATACTTTTTAGATAAACTACAGTTTTAGTATCTAAAATAGCATTAAATTGTGAGTTTAAAAAATGAATTTAAATATCCCAGCCATGCTGATACCAAATATTGTATTATAAGTCAATGATAAGTTACTGCTTATTTTAAAAATTATTTTAATTGGAGAGTAATTACTTTACAATGTTATGATGACTTTTGCCATACATCAATGTGAATCAGCCACAGGTGTATCTGTGTCCACCCCCATCCTTGGGCTTCTCAAAAAAGATGTGCATCAGATGGCCCAAGCATATGATACCCATCCACATGAGTGACAGCCACAATTCAATGAGGATTCCTCTTACACTCAAGTGACCATATCAGGTACCTTATTTTACTAAGTGTTATATTTTTGTTCCTCCCCTCCTCGCCAAAGAATTCATGTACGTTGTGTATTTATTTTTCTCAATAAACACATGTGCATACTGTCTTTGATGTGCCCCACTCATTTCCCTTAAAAATGAAGTAAATTCAAGCTATCATATCACTTACAGTCACAGTACACTAGCTTTGCTCAACAGCTTTGCTCTTATTTTCTCACAAACGTAACTAAATGAGCAAGAGTGGGGGAAGAAAATTAAGCCTCTGGTTTAAGATCATTCTCCCATCCCTCCTCCCAAAGTGGGAGGTTTCCTAGGCTACTATTCTTAAATTTAAAAAACTCCCCCACAAACATACTCAGGTAATAAGATACAGTCAAAAATTCAGTTGTTGTTTTAAGAGTCAGAGGAGAAATAAATAGAAATATAAATTAAGCAAGAAAAATTTTAAATAATCACAACAAATTACAAACATATATAGTTATTCCTTATCCTCGGCAACAGTAAAAAAAGAAAAGAAAGAAAGAAAGAAATCAAGAAAGCAGATACAAACTAAGGTTCTGATAAAACTCAGAGGCACAGAAACAAACTTAGAAGCAGTGTCAGAAAGTTGTTTTCAAATGATCCATTCTGTTTGTACCAGAAACAGTATTCAACTTTCATAATCATTTTACCTTAAATTTAAAAGCTGATCACACTTCAGATACACTAAAGGTAAATAAAATCAGTACAATCATTAAAACATTAATGGATGATGAAACTATTCAATCTTACTTAGGTGAACTGCTCCCTTCCCTGGTGGCTCAGAGGTTAAGGCCTCTGCCTGCAAGGTAGACCCAGGTTCAATCCCTGCGTCGGGAAGATCCCCTGGAGAAGGAAATGGCAACCCACTCCAGTATTCTTGCCTGGAAAATCCCATGGACGGAGGAGCCTGGTAGGTTCCAGTCCACGGGGTCGCAATGAGTCAGACACGACTGAGCGACTTCACTTTCTTTCTAGGTGAACTATTTACACAACAGTAAGCCCCCAGGGCTTCCCTGGTGGCCCAGTGGTTATTAAGAATCCACCTTGCAATGCAAGGGATACCAGGTCAATCTCTGGTCCAGAAAGATCCCACATGCCCCGGGGCAACCAGGCCTATCTATGCACAACTACTGAACCTGCACCCTAGAGCCTATGCTCTGCAACAGGAGAAGCCTACACACAATTGGAGGCAGCCTCTGCTCTCCGCAACTAGAGAAAGCCCCTGCACAGCAATGAAAACCCAGCACAGCCAAAAATAAATACATTTATAATAATTAAAACATTAAATAAATACATACATTAAAAAAATAAACCTCCAACTAAGTTCATATAAAATTCAAGTCTAGAATTACACTGTCAACAATTTGAGATTTTCTTTAGTAATCAGACAAAAGAAAACTTTACTAATACATGTCCATGTATTACCTAAAAAATCTGACACTTTAGGAAAGTGAACCATATTATTCTGAATTTCTTCCAACCATGAGAGACTTTGTGGTACTTACTCTGTTTAAAAAGAAAGCTTAGTCTTTAAGTAAATGAATCAAGATTTTTACACTGATACGGTACACCTAACCCCATAAGAGAGAAGTTAAACTGCCTCAAACACTGAGGATGAACAAAGACAGTTCATGTTTTTAAAAGGACAGGCTACTTTAAAAAAATAAAAAAATAAACAAGTTAAAGATTTGCTTTTAATTATGATTTATGATGTAATAATAGCATTATAATCTGTATTCCAGTACTTAGAAATATACAAATAGAAGATATGCCAACAGGAATGCCTGAAATTTAGTGCCAGTACACAGTAAAAATTCTAGCAACTAGGCAAAGAAAAACTGCTGTTAGCTTATACATTTATTACCTCCCCCTTTTAATGGCATTATACATTTTTCAAGAAACCTGTTGCTAAATCAGGATATCAGCACATAATGAATGATCAACAAATCCACAGGGGATGGTTTCACATACCTAGTGTTATAATTAAACGTCTGGACAACTTAAAACTCCTAAAAACTGTGTGTGTGTTTGTGTGTACACAAAGATTTTTTAAGGTGTTAAGAATGGTATCTGAGTGTTAGAATTACAGGTACAATCTTTTCCTTCTGTTTTGCACACTTATTTTGCAAATACATAGCTTATATAATAGTGATAAAAAATTAAAATCTTGTGCTACACAAAAATGTTAAGACTGTCAGATTTCAGGATACTGTCAGGACTTTCACCTACAATAATCCTTGAGTATGCATCTATACTATCCTAGGACGAGCTATGGCAGAAAAGTTCCAATTTTGTACACAATAGGCAAGGTGCTCTTCATCCAACCCCAAGATCTACGTCAGATTACATATTCTAAAGACGACTCACGTTGTACTGTTCTACAACGTGACCTTGGCACTTCTCATTAAAAACTAGTCTAATTCCTCTGACATAGTACTGAGCTTCAACCAAGAGAACAGTGGAAATGATCCTATGTGACTTCCAGGGTTGAGTCATAATAACAATGCATCTCTGCCCTGTTTGCTGGTCACTAAAACCAATCATGTTTGGAGCCCTGAGCTATCATTTAACAAGTCCAATAACCCTGGGATTGCCATGCTATGAGGAAGCTAAGCTATGAACAGAGGTCTCAAATAAGAATTCTGGTCAGCAATTCTAGCGTTACGTCATCCGAGCCCAGGCATCAGACATGTGAGGAAACAAGGTTGAGTCTTCCCAGCTGAGACCCCAGGCATCACAGAGCAGGTCAACCCCACTGTATGCCCTGAATCCCTAACAGGCATCATCTGTGCACATGATGAAATGAGGTAAGTGCCGGAGTAATCTGCCACACAGCAATAACTGGATGGTTAAGAGGTCAATGAAAAGAGAAAGAAGCTACTATGTGAAACTCGGCTTCATAGTACAAAAATTCTTGAAATACTGTCACCCGCAAGATCTCTGTGTAGCCAAAATAAAGATCTATGCATTAAATACAAGTAGAAAAATTGCCCACTTGGGGTTAAAATTTGCAGTACAAACTAAGATCATTACATAAATAAGGATTTGCTTGTCAAACTGACGGGTCCAACATTAACCCCCATAAAAACAGAGGGACAAAGACAGGAATAAAGTACTCCAGACACACACGGCTTTTCATTCCCTAAACTCGAAGACAGTTTGTAACATAGTGTTACAGACAAATTTGTTATATATTCGTATCATCCACATAAAATGAATAGTAAGTTTTTTTCCCAGCAGAATGGAGTTGTTTTTCTAGCATCAGATATCTTCGTCAGAAAGCCTACCACAATATTGCTATAACTGAAACCTGCCCTCTTAGATTCTATCTTGAAATATCCATCTTGAAAATTCAATTCAGGGTTCCTTTTTCAACTGAGCATCCCTAATGTATTAAAAATTCATTTATAGCACCACATATGAGCAAGATGGTGCAGTGGTGAAGAATTTGCCTGCCAATGCAGGAGACGTAAGAGGTGGAGGTTTGATCCCTGAGTCAGGAAGATCCCCTAGAATAGGAAATGGCAACCCACTCCAGTATTCTTGCCTGGAAAATTCCATGGACAGCCCATGGGGTTGCAACAAGTTGGACACAACTGAGTGACTGAGCACAGCAAGATAGAAAGTGTGTACTAGCAAGATAGAAATCGGGCCATTTTCCAGGTTACTCATAATCAGAATCTCTAAAGCAGAATCATGGAATCAGACACTACCCAGCACATGTCAAAACTAAGACTATACTGTCATGTAGTACCCAGAAACCAGTCCCACTCTTCTCTTTCTTATAACAGTTCAGAGTGTTTGTTATGACAGGCATTCAAATTAAAAGTATCATGGAGGCACTATTATCAATCACATTTCATTTAAATGGAAACTGAAAGGGCAATTAAATAACCTGCCTAAGGTCATATATGAGATGAGATGTTGGATGACATCACCAACTCTATGGATATGAGTTTGAGCAAGCTCCAGGAGTTGGCAATAAGACAGGGAAGTCTGGCGTGTTGCAGTCCATGGGGTCGCAAAGAGTCCGACACAACCGAGCAACTGAACTGAAATGAACTGAAGGTCGCCTATCCCAGAAAAACCACTTGTGCCTCAGCACTGTATTTCTACTCTATTCCAGCTATTGCTACACTTCATTTCTGTCCTCCTGCTGCTCTCTTCTTCCTTTCTCCAGAATTGCAGTACACCCAGATATTCCATCCCCGCCCAAGATTTTTTTTTTAATCACCAAAGCTACTTTATCTAACCTTTTTTTTTTAAACTTCACTAGGTGCTACAGGGCTATGTGCTAAGTTGCTCAGTCGTGTTAGACCCTGTGTAACCCTATGGACTGTAGCCCCCCGGCTCCTTTGTCCATAAGGGTTCTCCAGGCAAGAATACTCGAGTGGGTTGCCATGCCCTCCTCCAGGGGATCTGCACAAGCCAGTAATCGAACCTGCATCTCTTATGTCTCCTGAATTGGCAGGCAGGTTCTTTACAACTAGCGTCACCTGGGAAGCTATGAGGGCGGCATAAGATAGTCAAAATGACTGTTCTCCAGAGAGTCCCTTCCTTCCTGTTGTAACCAACAAATTCCATAAGTGAATAACTGGAAAAAAGTGAAAGTTAAAAAGAAATAGTAAAAAAATGAGAGACTCAAAAAACCACTAATTCTTCAACCAGACAACTGTGGTGGTGGGGGTTTAGCCGCTAAGTCGTGTCCATTTCTTGCTACTCCATGGACTGTAGCCTGCCAGGTCCCTCTGTCCATGGGATTCTCCAGGCAAGAACACTGGAGTGGGTTGCCATTCCCTTCTCCAGGAGATCTTCCCAACCCAGAAATCAAACCTGGATCTCCTGTATTACAGGCAGATTCTTTACCAACTAGACAACTGTAAACAGTCACAACAAGAAAAATTAGCAGAGACAACATCTTTAGCTTGACTATCTAGGAAACTATGTAACTCTCATTCTCAATTAAGGAAATCTTTAAACTGTGGGAGAATACTTAAAAATGAAGCTTAAAATAACAAAAATAGTAGTAACACCTAGCTATATCTCAAATTACTTTCTCTCCAGGCCAAATAAATCACTTCTGTAGTACTGAAAGAACTTGTAGAATGACAATGTAAATACAGCAAGACAAAGATTTCTTTTCCTCTCATCTTTCCATAATCTTCAGTGGCCCTTTCTAGACATTTCCAGTCCCCAATCCCTGCCTTCCTGTTCTTCATCTAGAAATATGAGTTCTGACTTTGCCTACACATGACTCTGCCTCCAACAAACGTTCCTCAATTCAACTGAGACTGAGTTGCTAGTAAAATTCATAGCAGACAGAAGAGGCATCAAGAATCAAGTTCCTTCAATTTTTAAAAGGAGGGTATAGATAACATAGAGTACAATCAATAGATGATTCATAGCATCTCTCTTCAAATGCTAGAAGCCTTTACATGTTGCAGGAGTCTGAGCTGTTACAGAAAAAAATATTTAACAGTGGTGTCAGGGATCTAACTCCAACATCATAAACTTAAGAGTTGTCCAAAAATGAAACAGACTTTCACTGAGAAATGAGCATTTCACCAGGCCCTAGAAGACTGATTAACACAGAAGCTCACTGAGTATGAAGACTGCAGGATTCCTGAACACTGAAGAACAGTAAAAGGATGCTAAATCAGTTGTTATCTAATGTCCCGTTGTAAGATAATTTTTTAGGCAGGTAACTAACCAGGAGTTATAATTTGACAAGATTTTTGTCCAGCTGGGCTTCCCTTGTGGCTCAGCTGGTAAACAATCTGCCTGCAATGCAGCACACCTGGGTTCTATCCCTGGGATGGGAAGATCCCCTGGAGAAAGGAAAGGCTACCCACTCCAGTATTCTGGCCTAGAGAATTCCATGGACTGTATAGTCCTCTGGGTCGCAAAGAGTCGGACACGACTGAGCAACTTTCGCTTTCACTTGTTCAACTGGAGGGGGGAAAAAGACAATCCCATAAAAACTTATTCCCTGTCCATGGCAGTAATTCTGTAGTCAAGTCTGAATGAAGGAATGCACCTAACCTTAGTAAGAAAATGTAAAAGTTTAGAGTTCCAACATCACCGACTTTGAATTATATTCTTATAAAGTCTAAAGCTTGTGAACTTGAAAAACAAATGATCCAAAAAAGAAAGAAACAACTGACCAAAGATAATCTTAACAAGTGCCTTTTGGATTATTAGTTGCTTTAGCCAAACTACTCAGGAGAATGAGTTGGTATAACTAAATGGCTTATATACTCTGCTGGGACTTCAATTATTGATAGAAAGATGTGAACTGTTAATTCATTTAAAATGGAGACCAAAAATGTTTTTCCCCCAATAATTAGTATATTTCAGCTATGTCTATGTTTGGATAAGAGTATTAAGGGGAATGCAGTGAAATTTCTAATAATCTACAATGGTTCAAATACCAAAAATCATCTGTCCTCCTTCCTAAGACTATTAACAAATCTTGTTTACACTACCTAGATTTTAAGATAGGAGTTTTCTAATTGCTTACTCATCAACTCTACTCACTTAAAAAAAATAAAATCCTTCAGGAAAAAAACCCAATTAAAAGAAAAAAACCGTTCAAGTAAATAGCTCTATACAAAAAAGCATTTTCCCCCTCATGGATTAATCCATTTTAACAGGATTTTATTGATGAAAATACAAGTATTGCTATGTAATGATTTAGTCAATCTAGCAAATATGTATTTAGCATACGCCATGTGCAAGGTACAGTAGGACAGTCTCTGCCCTCTGGCAGTTTACTACCTATTAGAAAAAATGAGGAAGGTGAGAACATAAGACAATATAAAAACGCAAAGAAAGTGTACAGACATGGGCAGCACAAGGAGTTAAAGGAAACAGACTGCACGGTCAAGAAGCACACCTTACCCTTTCCTCAGAAATAGCAATTGAGCAGAGGCACAATAAGGTCTCTGTCATCTGTTTCTACACTCGTACTCTATCCAAATGCAGCACTAGTATACAGCTAGTGGGAGAAATAAGATGAAAAGTCAAGCACCTTACAACTGCAGCTGTGACTGACTTTCTCTTCTGCTACTCCTCTCATTCTCCTCTACCGCATACATGCTATTCATTTCCTCCCCTCAAAGGAACAAATTATTAAAAAAAAAAAAATCCAGAAACTTGGAATACAAGAATTAAGATGTAAATATTGACACATCCCCTACTTCTCTCTACTGGTAATGCTATCCCCAGATTTTCTGGCCTATAACATACCAAGCTTGAGTAGAGACTAGCAAATGTGCATCTGGGGCTTGACTAAGCATGAAGAGAAACTTTAAATGGAACTTCACCTGTACTGCTAGTCGCTGGAGGCCATTACCTAGACAGCCTACAAACACAAATTTAGCAATGAGATGTTACTATATAGGTCTACAGAAGAATAAAAAAGGCTTTTTTCTTTGCTTTCACCCTTTTTAAATAGAAGAACTCTAAAATTAAAGTATGTGGGGGGACTTCTCTGGCAATCCAGTGATTTAGACTCCCGGATCCCCAATCAAGGGGAAAGGGTTCGGATCCCATTGGGAACTAAGATTTGGCATGTCACAGTGTGGCCAAAAAATAAATAAAAATTTAAAAAATAATAATAAAATTCAGTTATTTGAAGTAAAAGGCTTGGTTTGACAGGATCAGCTGTAACTTGAAAAATTACACTATGTCACAAAGCATTACAAATTCTAATTACCCCTCTAAAACATTACAAGAGACCTTGGAATTCACCTATTTTAACCTGGGTCATTTCACATGAGCACCTCAATTTCTTCCTCTGTAAAATGAACTGGAATAAATTCTAAAATGGCTTTAAGCTCGTAACATATTTCAAAGATTCTATAACAGTATGATAATAAAACTAAGAACACACTGTTTTAAGTTTTAGTACCAGGTTAATCCTCGTCTAGTTCTAAACATAAACTAATAAATTACATAAAAGTACGACAAACTGTATGCTTACTCTCTAACTCAGACAAAATTTATTCTGATATAAATATCTGATACAAATATTCTGACACAAACATAGGAATTATCCTAGAATAAAATATGGCCAACTTAAAACAACACATTCTTATTATCATACTCAGGATTCTACTCTCATTCCAGAAAAAGGTATTTGCGTCATCACGAGATAATTCACATCATTTTCTTTTCAAACTCAATTTTTAAATACTTTTCTATGTCACACACTCACAGAGCACACCCAGACAAGCAGAGGGAAACAAACTAAGCATTATACTTTTTCTTATGTGACAAGGTGAATGCAAAACAAAGTAATCTTGCTCTCTGCATTGCAGAGGAATAGTCCATGCAACCAATGGAAAAACTAGCACTTCAGAGATTTTAACTGTCAAGAAAAACTTCCGATGTTATCCCCAAGAAAAGCGTTTGCTTATACAAGTTATAAACGTTTTTATTTCAAAAGACTGAGAATTCTGTACAACACCTGCACTGAAAATCCTTTAGAGAGGCACACTGTATTGCTCTGTAAAGAAATGTTATCCTAACAATAAGCAATCCTTTTTCCAGAATATGAACTGCAAAGAAATACAGAGCAAAAAGACTTTAGGAGGTATGAAAAACAGTATACTTGTCTATCACTTCTGGTCATATTGGTTAAAACTGCCAGGTCATTCTGCTAGATAACACTGATTAATCCTTCACCTACCAAAGTCACTACTGTCTAAACTTACTACACTTGCAATGGAGTATAACAATTTTAAATGTCATCCATTAAAACATCCTTTATTCTATCTCAAAAATGATTACCTGTTACCATATAAAAGAGCTCTCCCTTGAGTTAAAGCAGCTTCCCTGGTTCAGTTGGTAAAGAATCTGCCTGCAATGCAGGAGACCAGGGTTCAATCCCTGGGTCTGGAAGATCCCCTGAAGAAGGAAATGGCAATCCACTCCAGTATTCTTGCCTGGAAAATCTCATGAACAGAGGAGCGTGGCAGGCTACAGTCCATGAGGTTGCAAGGGTTGTAACACAACTTAGCGACTAAACCCACCACCTTGAGTTAAAATTAAGACTTGGTTTCAAAACATCATCTTGCATACCCTAGGGCCCAGTTCTCTGCCAATTGATGAACTAGACAATCACTAAGTTCACTGTTACTTGTAATCAGTTGAAAGATTGGTAAATGGAATTTGACAAGATTCTATTATAGCTGCATTTCTTCTCTTTGCTGAACATTCACATAGTTTAAAAGCCCAAATTTCAAAAAACCACCAGGCCATTTAGTTGCATTACATAACAGGATCATATTTCATCAAAGCATGCATTCTCACTGAACAGATGCTTAGCTTGCCTCTAAATAACTTTGTTTTTTCACTGAAGTACAATAAAATTATTTCAATTCTCTATGTTTTGTGGTATTACCTATCAAGCAATAATTTTTATCGGGATACTTAATTTAAGAATCCCTGGAAAAAGGCATTTTGTCCAGAAAGCACCCATATGAAAAGGTCAAAACTAAAATACAACTCAAATATAACTTGCTCAAGAAGCTTAAGTAAAGATTGAAAACTGATTTGTAAAGTAAATCCTACTTTAGATGTATTAGAAACACTATTAAAAAATGGATCCTAGTTATATCCATTCATACAGTAATCATCTAGATATAGAAAATTTTCCATTTAAATTAGAAATTAGATGTGATTAAATTATAGAGGAAAACCCAAATGCCCTGAGTTTCTCAAAAATTAAAACCTGCAGTTTTAATAGTAAGTCACAACATTGGTACTACCAACTCAACTATTTAACAAGTAGGTAGCTCAGTCTCTGAGTTACCAAAAAGCCTCAGGTAACTGAAATTTGACCTTTCTGCTACCTAGCACCCTAACACTGCAAAGACAGGGAAAAAAGAAAAGAAAGGCATTTGCTGTTTGTGCAGTGTACTAAATCTCCATCATTACAAGGGAATTTTTCACTACTTACTGCTGCTGCTGCTAAGTCGCTTCAGTCGTGTCCAACTCTGTGCGACCCCATAGACAGCAGCCCACCAGGCTCCCCAATCCCTGGGATTCTCCAGGCAAGAATACTGGAGTAGGTTGCCATGTCCTTCTTCAATGCATGAAAGTGAAAAGTGAAAGTGAAGTCGCTCAGTCGAGTCGGACTCTTAGTGACCCCATGGACTGCAGCCTACCAGGCTCCTCCATCCATGGGATTTTCCAGGCAAGAGTACCAGAGCGGGGTGCCATTGCCTTCTCCTACCCTTGTCTATAATCTCTGTAATAATAACTATATTATTCTCTCCTTTATAATTGGGGGGAAAGGGGTAGGCAATGTATAGTACTACAAACCTATACACAGGAAAGACCTGTCACAGCTCAGGCCCTCATAGGGTTCATAAAACTAGCTTACTAATTTTTTCAGATACACTTAACACTAGAATCCAACTTACCTCACAACCAAGTTATGTGGTAATCAGTGCATGACTTTATATTATAAATGTCTTTCAAGAATCATTTTTCAGTCATTAAAACATAAATATCTATATTAAGATGTCTACACTTAAAATATTACATCATTAATATTGTTCTTCATTCAGGTATTAACTACAAGATTGACAGGGTTATTTACTGAATTAAGAGGTTTTTACAATGTAGGTAAGTCTCAATTTCAAATACAGTTAACAAAGATGGCAGACTCAGACGACACTGGTCTTGAGCATGCTTATCTTATTACATACTTGAATGTAGCTCCTTAACAATAAAAATGCTTTTGTTGCTTTGGTAGCACTGATAAATCTATTATTTCAAACAGTTATAATAAATCACTTATTTTATCAAAATAAAGGATCAGCAAAAGGTAGAAATCCACAACTAGCACATCTTTCAATTTCAAATAAAGTTCAAGTAAATTTCCAAATATAGAAGACAGTCTTTAAAACCTCTAAACATGCTTTAAAACTCCCCCCAAAAATGTAAAATGAATCATTAAACAAGCGATCAAAATAATTAAGGCCTAAATATAACCACATTTCAAGTTATTTCCCACAGCCCAAATTTTAGCCAAGTAGTTACCATTACAGCTGGCAAAATAAACATTTTAAAGTGACTTCTTCAAAATTCAAGATGTTATAATGTTTTACTAGAGGCAGATAAACAAATGCTACTAAATGATCTATTGTAACAGTTTGAAAGCAAGTTATTTCCTTTTTAAGGTAAAAGGCAAAAGTTTGCATAATAGTTACATATGTAACTACCCCATTTTTTTTTTGTACTACTGATTTGTTTTCCCTTTCCACCTCCAATCTTACTGAAGGCTGAATTATTCATTCTGCTAAAACGCTTTCTCTACACGTACACACAAACACACAGGCGCGCGCGCGCGCACACACACACACACACGTGTCCCTCTAAACAGAGCTGGCAGTCCTGCGCTGAAAGCATAAAACAAAAGACCAACTTGAAGATAAACCTCACAGTGTGACCTAGGAATGGTTAAATATTCAACCCAAAATTTGTGGGTGTGGCTCGAGTTTTCTTTTTGGAGGGGGGGACCGAGGGAGGCCAGTCGGGCGACTGCCTGGTCTCTGCCCTCCCCCTCTTTCGCTTTGTGCTCACAATGCAGCTCCCGTACAGCGCTTCCCTCTCCCCGCAGCCGCCGCCATGTTAGACGCGCTCTCCATGTGCCCAGAGACCTAGGAGCCCCTCCGTCCAACCCGGACCCACCCCCCCGCGAGTCTCGACCCGTGCAGTCTCCCTCCCCACCCTCTTCAGTGCGTCCCCAACGGGCAAAGAGCGGCTGCAGAAAGTCTTCTCGGGGTCGGGTGAAGCGTGAGGCTCGGGGGGACACCCGGACAATTGAAACAAAGAAGGAAGGGGCGCCCGCAGAGCGGGGCGGGGGTAGCAAATCCAAGGCCTGCCTGAGAGGGGCCTGAGGGAGAAGCGACTCTCGTTTAAGAACCCCGAACACTTCCCTCCGGAGGGAGCAGAGGGGCCGCTGCGCAGGCCTCAAGTACACGGTAACGGAGCGGACAAGCCCCAAGGCTCCAGGACGCAGGCCGCCCCGACTCCACGAGGCAGTCGGTTGGGCCCTGAACGCCCCCCGCCCCAGGACCTCTTCCTTTCCCCCCCGACCCCCGTCACAGAAAAAGGGCTTCCGCCACCGAGAGCAGGGCATCACGGTTAAATGCCTGGCGACGGGACAGGCCCCCACCCTCACACAAGCCAGTCGCCGAGGCCGCAGGCCTGGCCCCCGCGGGAGGACGGTAATAAAGAGGCCTGGGGGCCAGCGCCGCGTCCGCGTCAGGTGACAAGCACCTCCCCGCGGAGCCCGTTTTCCGGGCTCGAAGCCCCGCTTAACTGCGGAGGCCGGGCCTGGGCGAAGGGGAAGAGTCCGAGACTGGGAGTAAAGCCTGCGGCAAGTCAGGGTCCGAGCACCAAACCCTCCCTTCCCCGCCAGCTCCTGGCACCTTTTTCTTCTCCAGGTTCCGAAGTTTCTTGTCGATCACCCCGAGAATCTGCTTCATGGCCTCGGTCTGGACAGCCCCGGTGCCGGTCGTGGGGTGCTGGGAAGCCGGCGCGGCGGCCCCGGCCCCCGCCTCATTCCCGGAGGAACCCGACGGCGGTGGCGGTCCGGACGACTTGCTGCCGCTTCCGCTGTGGCTGGTGGCCGAAGGCATCTTGAGACCGTAAGGGGAGAGAAGAAAAAGCGGGAGGAAGGACAAGAGCGGCGAGTCAGTCGGCGGACGGGGCGAGACGCGGGACAAAACGCGCAGCGGGCGGGAGCCTGCGCGAGCCGCTGGGGGTGGGGACGGGGCCGGCGCGCGCCGCCGGGGCAGGAAGGGGCCGCGGGCGCGCGCGCGACCCGCCAGCGGGGCGCCCGGCGGGCCTCGCCCCGCCCCCCGCCCCGCCCCTCCCCCGCGCGAGCCACCGGCTCGGCCTACCGGCCCCGGGGCACCAAGACTCGCGCCGGGGGCGGGACCTCGCAGCGCCGTCCGCCAACGGCCAGAGCAACGGTCCCCACCGGGAGGGCCGGCACTCGCCTCCCTGCGAGGAAGGGAGGGAAGAGAAAGGTCGGGGCTGAGAGGCGGAGTAGGGTGAAGGGCACTGGAAATGACCGGGGGTGGGGGTGGGGAAGAGGAGACTTGAGGAGCAAGCCCCTCGCGCAGGTCCAGAAGATCCGGAGGTAAAGGACACTCGGGGCAGCGACCCGCTTCCCCTTCAGCGCCCCGGGTGGCGCTCACCGTGCGCGCGCGGAGGCCGCTGGAGATCCCAAGTGGGCAGCTGAGGGGACAAGGGTGGCAGTGCGTTCCGAGCAGTGTCGTGCGCTCCGTGGGCACAGGCTACTGCGCCCTGTCCCCGCTGCACCGAGAGCCGCTGCTAGTGAGGCGGAGAGCCGGGAGCGGGAGTGACTTAGGCAGCCAGCCCTCTGGGGCGGAGGGGGCGGGAGAAGCGGCGGGCGGGGGCCTTCGCGGTCGCTCGGGCTGCCCGGCGCGAACGCCTGCGAAGAAGGGCCCACCTGGCCTCCCGCCCGCCCTGCCCGGGGCCTTGGCCTGAGGGGCGGCCGCTCGGTATAGGTCTGCAGGGCCCCGGGGAGGCTGCCGGAGCGGTAGCTTTAATTTGGGGCGATATCGAAGCTAGGGTCCTTCAGGCGAAGTCGCTGGACGTCCAAACTGGGACAATAGGTGTCAAGCAGCTGTGTCTGGAGCTGGCAACTGCCCCACGGAGAGCCCTTATGCGGGGGGGTTCAGGGGGGAGAAAAAGGTTTCTGCAAGTAAGGGGTGTGCAGGGTGGGTGGTGCAATCCCAGCTTCTAGAATTCCTTTATATGCAGAGCAAGCAAACCCACACCTCAAAAGGTCTAAAGAGAAGTTGCCGCTTCCCCTACAACACAATCACCTGGTAACCTAGGAGTTCTCTGTAGAACGCGCTGCAAATGAGCAAGATGGATGGTTTTAAGTTATAAAACTCTGAACTCATGTTACAAATAATCTTCAGCTATCTTAAGATAACATGTACCCAATAGGCCTGAGTATTATGAATCAGACTTTTTTCGTTTTGTCTTAGATTTACCTAAAACTTTTAAGCGATTTTTTTCCTCCAAGGGAAATATTCCAGCCTTGGAATAAGGTTGTGGACGATGAACAAAAGAAAGGCCAAATGCTGGAGGAAAATGTATTAAAAGGAATATAAGCAGTGGAAAATTTAGCAACACAACGTATGACAACAGTAAATGACCCAGTTTATTATTTAAATTCCAGGAAAGGGATTTAGGAAAGGATGCTACCAAACCCACTGTTTACTGGGAAATAAAATGAGTAATACTGGTTGGCAACATGTATCCTGAGGGAGCCTGGAGAAGCAGCAGCCTACATCCTCAAGATACTCCAGTTAGTTGCAGTCTGTTGTCTATTCATTCAAATATTTATAGGGCACCTTACTATGCGTTAGGAACTCTTTAACGCTAGGGGTTGTAAACAATTTCTATGTGCTTGGAGCTTCATTCTAAGTTGGGAGAGGATAAGTAAATATATATCAGAGTGAAGAGGTAGAAGGGGAAGAAAAGCTGGTCAGGAAAAGCGTTAGTGACATTTGAGCCAAGACTGAAGGAAAAAGGTCACTCACTTATCTTGGAGGAAGAATTTTCCAGGTATAGGGAAAGCCATGTGCCAGCATCTGAGATGGGAGTGTGCTTGGTGTGTGCAAGGAAGAGCAAGGAGGCCAGAGTGGCAAGAGCAGAGTAGGAGATGAGGTCTAAGATATAAAAGAGAGCCAGCAGGTAAAGCGTGATAGACCACTAAGCACTTTGGCTTTTGCTGGATGAAATGGGGAGTCACTGTGTGCATAGTCTTAAACAGGAGAGTAACCTAATCAACCTGGGTTTTAAAGAAACCCTCTTGCTGCTATATAAAGAATTTACAGTAAATGTGAGAAGTGAGAGGGAGGGTGGAGCAAGAGCAGAGGCTGGGAGGCCAATTAAGAGGCTGTTGAAATAATCCAGCCCAGAGATGGTGGTGGCCAAGGTCAGGGTGGTGACAAGTGATTGGATGCTTTATAAATACATAGTGATAGCAGAACCAAAAGGATTTGCTAACTCATTAGGTGTGAGTGAAGTCAAAGTTGACCTGAGGTTATTCAAGACTTAAGCACAGAACTGTGCTTGGCTCTAATATAAACACTATGCTAAGGGCTAGAAAGGAAGATTAGAATCTTTTAGCTTCTTGCAGCAATTAGTGTCCTCAGCCTGACCACTATGACTATCAAAATCTCAGGCCCCACCCCAAATCTGCAGAGGTAATCTGCATTTTAACAAGCTTCTCAACCAATTTGTATGCCCAGTGAAATCTGAACTTTTTTACTGCTTTATTAGAACTTGATGTCTTTAAGATCAGACATGAACTACTAGACAAATTCTTCCCAAACCTAATAAAATAAAAAACTTAAGGTAAAACCTGGCAATCTGAGCTCTCTGGGTGATTCTGATACCTGCTAAAATATGAGAACCAGGGACTTGGAGACCTGTGGTGATTCAGGTTTGAGCTGAAGCGGTCTTGTGATTAGGTGTTAAGAAGGAAAGGCCTTTTCTGCCTTTCTTTGGCACATTATGCAATAGCAGTTACTGGAACATGAAGAGACTGGTCAGTTAAATTAGGCTTCAAGAAAAGAGAAAGTGGATTGTTGAAAGAAAGGATAGATGACAACACATGATAAAGACTGTCATTTGGGGATTCATCTCAGCCCACAGGGTATCATGATAGGCTAGGTTATTATGCTGCAGTAACAGTCCTGAAGACGCTTCTCCTTGGAAGGAAAGTTATGACCAACCTAGGTAGCATATTAAAAAGCAGAGACATTACTTTGCCAACAAAGGTCCATCTAGTCAAGGCTATGGTTTTTCCAGTAGTCATGTATGGATGTGAGAGTTGGACTGTGAAGAAGGCTGAGTGCCAAAGAATTGATGCTTTTGAACTGTGGTGTTGGAGAAGACTCTTGAGAGTCCCTTGGACTGCAAGGAGATCCAACCAGTCCATTCTAAAGGAGATCACTCCTGGGTGTTCTTTGGAAGGACTGATGGTGAAGCTGAAACTCCAGTACTTTGGCCACCTCATGCGAAGAGTTGACTCACTGGAAAAGACTCTGATGCTGGGAGAGATTGGGGACAGGAGGAAAAGGGGACGACCGAGGATGAGATGGCTGGATGGCATCACCGACTCAATGGACGTGAGTTTGAGTGAACTCCCAGAGTTGGTGATGGACAGGGAGGCCTGGCGTGCTGCAATTCATGGAGTCGCAAAGAGTCAGACACGACTGAGTGACTGAACTGACTGACTGACTGAACAGTCCTGAAAGCTGTGACTTAAAATAGGGATCTGCAAACTATAGTCCCTGAACCAAGTGGTCCTCTGTCTGCTTTTGTAAATAGTTTGGGGAGATAGGAGACACAGCCACATCCATTCTTGTACATATTTTTTTACGGCCTCTCATGCCACAGAACAGCAGAGTAGAGGAATAGTGATAGAGACATTATGACGTGCAAAACCTAAAATACTGTCTCATCCTTTACAGAAGAACTTTGCCAAACTCTGGCTTAAAACAAATGACCCATACCCATCATGGTTCAGCAAAGGGCTCTGCTCACAGCACTCAGATTCAAGCTGATAGAGAAACCATGTCTCAAGTACTGCTAATTACTATGCCACGAGGAGAAAGAGCTTGAGGGTTTCTCAAGCAGTTAGATACTCCAGAGAGTAGACTTGTGTCCTGTGTGCTCACACCTCATTAGCTAAAAAGAATCACATGACCCCATCCAACCAAGAGATGCTATCCTATCAGATGCCTAAAAGGAAGCCAGGTGAACCAGAAATACTTGGTAGACATACATAGCTGTTGTGTTCTCACTTCCAACAGTGTTATCCCAGCCCCATGTCCTTGGTTTTCTGACATTCTTGTAGTTGTTTATTCAGGTCAGCAGGTGCAAAAAGACCAACGAATTTAAGACAAAGCAGTATCTTTAACCTCACTCAGCCCAAAGCCACCATCCCAGCAAACCAAATTTGTCTATATCCCACCTGACAAAAAGGCAACTGAATCTACATTTATGTGAATTTTTAATACTTTCTCTTTTTGCCTTTTCTTCTGCTGAAGAGCCACGTGGTACTTGGAGTTATAGTATCACTGAAGAAATAGGAAAATTAAAGAGTTTTCCCAGTAAGCCAGTGGAAGAGCAGAAAATGTCTATAAATGGAAAATGCTTTCTCCAAAAACCCTGGTATTAAAGGTATACTCAATATTAATGTTTTAAAAACACAAATCTCCCAAGTTGAAGTTCATTTATTTAATTCATTAGACAATAGCACTCTGACATCTCCACAGTCTAGAGAAGTGAATAATTGAGCCACTTATCCTGATCATTTTGGCAAAATAGTTCAGCTGCTTCAACTCACATCACCCAATAAGCTAATGTTTCAAGCTTATTTGTTGCAGAAGAGAACTTTTGTCTGAATTATTTTAACTGATTTTCTGTGTCAAGTTGACAGAAACCTGGCCAGGTATGAACTACCCTGCTCACACAGCTAAGATTCTTATTTTTCAGTCATTTTATTACAAGTCAGCAGTAGACATTTCTATCATCATTTTTTCAGTACATTCTTATTTTATGATAATTTGTCTGTGTCCCTGAACTCTGAGCTTTTCAATGGAAGAAAACATTGTTTTTCATCTCTGTATCTGCAGAAGCAATAACATGCCTGGCACAAATATTTTGTCAGTAAGTATTGCCTACTAATATGTCACTGTATGACTGCAACATTGCCATCACTGGTCCATACTGCTCTTTTTCCTGTTCTATTTTGATAATCTTCTTTTCCACTTACATTTTCTGATGTCCGCTTTTTCTTGATTGTAATTTTATGCTTCGAAATCCGCTTCTTATTTAACAGAGCTACAATGTGTCCAGAATAGTTTTTTCAGGTTTCACAAAATAGTGTTTCTTATTGAACACTCCTAGAAGCGACGCACTGTTTTCAACATAAAAGCAAAAATACTTTGACCACAGGCATTAAAATGTTCTGTATGGCTACTTAAGTGAATTGTACATTCTTTTAACTTGATGTTTCTATTTCAGTGGTTCTCAACTTGTGATATTGCCCCCCTAAAGATATTTGGCAATGTCTGGAGTAGAAGTTGTCACAGCTTGAGGGGGAGGTGCTACTGACATCTAGTGGGTGGAGGCCAAGGATGTCTCTAAATATCCCGCAGTATTATCAAACTCCAAATGCCAGTAATGGGGAGGTTGGCAACTCTGTTCTATTTTATGAGACTTAAAATGCAGTCATTTTTCCAGTGCTTTACAAGTAAAAATATTGAAATGACATTGGCAGAAAAAAATCCCTAGAAAGTGTGAAAGGATGTAACACTAAACTGGGAACAGATAATCACCTTGAATCCTAGCACTTGATGCATAATCATGGTCTCTTTCAGGCTGTATTCATTTCACTCACTAATATTGATATATACGATCTACTTTGAACAATAAGAAAAAGAATTTCCTTCACAGTGACAACTGCCACACAGACTTTAGAAGGAATATAACTTTCTATCTCTTGAAGTTACTAGGAGAATATAAGCATAGAATAAAGGTACTTTATTCAGGACAGTTTCTACAACTGGTCAGCATATGTATTATTCAAGAATAAATTTCACATCTAAAACAACAGCTGCTACATTAATGGTTTACCTTTCAGGTGTTAACAACTTTTTTTTTTTTAATCTTGAGAGTCAAAGAACTTGACTAAACGATTTCCTAAACATTAAGTCACTAAATTAAAGATATGAAAAAGGTCCTGAAAATAGGTCCTGTGTTAGTTTTTTTTTTTAATTGTAAAATTTTCCAGTGAGCGTCAACTTTGGAAAGGGGAGAGTTCTGGAAGCCCCACCCCCACCCTAAATCTCCTGCTTTGTGCGGTGTTTCTCAAAGGGAGCAAGGCCCACCACCTTCAGAATCACCAGGGTCATTTATGAGCGTGAAGACAACTGGACTCTACCCCACATAGTACATCTACATCCCAGAATCTGAGACTTAGGGATATGTATTTTAAAAATCAAATTCCCCTTTGCACATTCAAGTTTGTGAATTGAAGTGGGGCACTTATTTTCACAAAAAAATGTTTCATAAACATTCAAACAAAAATACCTCTTTTCATGACATCCTCTTATCTTTCTTGCCAGGAAGTGCTATGAGGATCTCTTAAGTAGGGCATTGTTGGCAATCCCCAGAAACAATGAAAAGCACCGCAAATTCTATTCAGAAAGGAGCAATCAGATTCCAAGACTGGAGAGAAAACGTTGAGGAAACATTCGCTGGAGAGAATCCAGAATGGTGAATGGACTGCTCAGGGTTAAGGGAAAGGGAGGTGACTCAGCAAATCTATACTGCCTACTACTGTATATTATACTGAAAAGCTGCTGGCTAAAAAAGGGGGGCACGATTTAGTGGTACTACAGCATGCGCTGTGCTTCAGAATCACTAGGAGGACTTCTCAACACTGGGCTCATGGGGCCCCACCCCCACAGTGTCAGAAGCCTGGTGCAGATGTGGGACAGGCCCATGATTTTGATTTCTAACAAGTCCTCTCGTGCTGCTGCTGTGGGTCTAGAAACCACATTTTGAGAAGCACAGGATTAGAGGAATTTTTTCTTTAAAGATTGGAACAAAGAAAAACTAGGAGAGAAGAAATTTTTAAAAGTCATCAATGATGACAGTAATATATTGCAATATATCAGAATATCACAGTTTCTGCTGCTGTTTGTTTTGTATTTTCCTCTTTAACAGGCCAGAAAATAGATGTTGCAGGAAAGCTAACCTAAGCTAAGCTAAGTCACTTCAGTCATGTCTGACTCTGTGCGACCCCATAGACGGCAGTCCACCAGGGTCCCCCATCCCTGGGATTCTCCAGGCAAGAATACTGGAGTGGGTTGCCATTTCCTTCTCCAATGCATGAAAGTGAAAAGTGAAAGTGAAGTTAAGTCGCTCAGTCGTGTCCGACTCTTAGCGACCCCATGGACTGCAGCCTACCAGGCTCCTCCATCCATGGGATTTTCCAGGCAAGAGTGCTGGAGTGGGGTGCCATTGCCTTCTCCAGGAAAAGAATCTAAAAGAGAATGATTATGTGTATAACTGATTCACTTTGCTATATACCTGAAACTAACACAGCATTATAAATCAACTATACTCCAATAAAATCTTTTTAAAATATTGTTTTAAAAAATTTTTAATAGATGGGGATATTGGACAGGTTAGTCAAACCCCATTAAGCCACTGTTCCAAAGGACACTGAGGGAAGGAACCAGCCCCTCCTCTGCCTAGGCTGCTCTTGTATAAACCAAATGCTGCTCACTACTCTCTCCTACTGCAAGATCACATTCCTTAGCATTCTTCTGGGTTAGTGCTGGTGACACTTCATGAACGCAGTATTAACATCCACCTAAAGAAAACAGACACCAGGACTTCCCTGGTGGTACGGTGAATAAGAATCCACCTGCTGATGCGGGGGACACGGGTTCGATCCCTATTCTGGGAAGATTCCATATGCCTCAAAGCAACTGAAGCCCAGCACCTCAACTTCTGGAGCCTGTGCATTGTAGGGCCCATGAGCCACAACTGCTAAAGCCCACAGAGCCTGTCTCTGCAAAAAGGAGTAGCCACCGCAATGAGAAGCCCAAGCACTGCAACAAAGACCCAGCACAACCAAAAATTAATTAGTTAATTAAAAACATAACCACCAGCGAAAGAAAGGCACCAGTGCTTTAGGATTCTAGGCTGGGTTGATGAGAGAAAAAGGAGAGGTGTTAATGTGACAGTATGTTTGTGCAACATCTTCACAAGAGGAAAAATACAAATCATAAATATATTTTTAAACTTGTTTTTAAATTACAGAAGTTTATACAAATAATTCAAATAAGTAAAGTATGCAAAAAATTTAATGTGTTGTATAATAGCTTTATTGAGGTGTAATTAAAACACCATAAAATTCACCCTGTTAAAGTGTACAGTTCAGTAGTTTTTTGTGTATTCACAGAGTAATGCAATCATCATCGTTATCCAATTTTAACATACTTGTATCACTCTAAAGGTGGCATGTACTCATAAGTGATCATTCCCCATTTTCCCTTCCTCCAGCCCCTGGCTACTAATTTCTGTTTGTATGGATTTGTCTTTTGGGGATATTCTATATAGATGGCACTATACAATATTGGTGGGGCTTCATGGGTGTCCCTGGGCTTCCCTGATAGCTCAGCTGGTAAAGAATCCACCTATAAGAATCTGCAGGAGACCTGGGTTTGATCCCAGGGTTGGGAAGATCCTCTGGAGAAGGGAAAGGCTACCCACTCCAGTATTCTGGCCTGGAGAATTCCATGGACTGTATAGCGCACAGGGTCACAGAGTAGGACATGAATGAGCGACTTTCACTTTCCCAGGTGGTGCTAGTAGTAAAGAACCTGCCTGCCAATATAGGAGAACTAAGAGATGCTGGTTTGATCCCTGGGTTGGGAAGATCCCCTGGAGAAGGAAATGGCAAGCCACTCCAGTATTCTTGCCTGGAAAACCCTGTGGACAGAGAAGTCTGGTAGGCTACAATCCATGGGGTCGCAAGGAGTCGGACATGACTAAAGTGACTTAGCACACATACAATATGCAGCCTTGAGTCTCATTTATTTCACTTAGCACAATATTTTCAAGATTCATTCATGTTGTAGCATGTATTTCATTCCTTTTAATGGCTGAATGATTTTCCATTGTATGTACATAGAATAATCTGTTTAATCACTCATTAGCTGATGCACATTTGGCTTATTTCCACTCTTTGGTTATTGTGAATAATGCTGCTGTGAACATTCACATACAAGTTTTTATGTGAACATACTTTCAATTCTCTAGGTATATACGAAGAGTACAATTTCTGGGTCTTCTGGTAACTCTACCTTTAACTTTCTGAGCAATTACCAAACTGATTTCCAAAGCAGCCACACTATTTTACACTCTTACCAGTCTGGTATGAAATTTCCAACTTCTCCAATCCTCACTAATATTTGCTATCATCCATCTTTTTTATTATAGTCATCCTAGTGAATGTGTCTCAGTGAGAAGTGGTATCTCATTGTGGGTTTGATTTGCTTCATTGGGTATCTTTAAACAAGAATAGCTTCTTCCCTGCTTTGTTTAGCTCAGATTTTGCCAGAAAGCAGGGAAAATGCAATTGTATTTCAAGCTCTCTTAACTCTGTGTTTAGAACTGTCACAGTTCTGGTATTTACATTTCTGGCCAATGCTATAAAGTACCTAGCTAGGGAATCCTTGAGAAAGTACCAGAAGAATAGTACTGGCAGTGGATGGACACTCAAACATGTATGACGATTAGCACTTGACTTAAACTTAGGCAGGGTAGATGGATGGTTACCTAAAAACTTGATTTTGGCATTTGAAAGTCTTCTCAGATCCTTATTACTTCTAAGAAAACTGTGTAGTCACTCAGGAAACACTTCCTTAGTACTTTGTGTGTGCCGGAAACCATCCACGTCAACACACAATGCTGAATGAGACACAGTCTCATGGCCTCAAGGAAAGTAGGATTGAAAAGGATAGACAGAAAAAAAGGGGGGATGGGTGGGTAGACATATAAAGAAATAAAAGTGTAATATATCTCATGGTACTACTATACTTTCACTAAAGTGGCTAAAATTTGGAAACTGAAATGGATGAATAATGGTGAGAATGTGGAGAAACTGGAACACTCATACAATATTAACAGGAGTATACATTGACCTCACCATTTTAGAACAGTATTTGGCAGTGTCTCCTAATGCTGCATATTCACATACCCTTTAATGGAGAAATTTCACTTTTTGACATACACCTAATAGAAATGTATATATATGGTAACTGAAAGACATGATCAAGAATGTTCAGAGCAACATTGGTCTTACTAACTAAAAATGGAAACAATTCAAATGTCCATCAATAATGAAAAAGAAATGCTATACAGCCCTGAAAATCAACAAGCCACCTCCATTAGAAACAACATGGACCAGTCTAATATCCAGAATGTTGAATCAAGGAAACTAGATACAAGAGTATGAGACTTTCTAAAATGGGCATGCTAATTTGTGATGAAAAGAAATCAGATCAGTGGTTATATTGGGGTTAGGTAATGACTAGGATCAGAGAAGGAAATGGCACCCCACTCTGGTACTCTTACCTGGAGAATCGTATGGATGGAGGAGCCTGGTAGGCTGCAGTCCATGGGGTTGCGAAGAGTCGGACACAAATGAGCAACTTCACTTTTCACTTTCATGCATTGGAGAAGGAAATGGTAACCTACTCCAGTGTTCTTGCGTGGAGAATCTCAGGGAGGGTGGAGCCTGGTGGGCTGCCATCTATGGGGTTGCACAGAGTTGGACATGACTGAAGCGACTTAGTAGCAGCAGCAGCAATGACTAGGATGAAGCAAAAGAGGGGCTTTGGGGGTCCTGGAAATGTTCTATTTCTTGATCATAGGTGTAGTTACACAGGTAAAATTCACTTTGTAAAAATTACTGAGCTGCTACCTGTTTATGGTTTGATCACTTCTGCAGGTCTCCTTAAAATATTTCCATTTTTTATGATCAAAAATACAGGCAAAACTGGACACCTGTATATGAAAGAGAGGTGGCTCATTACCTGGGATTGGTTAACTCTTTGTAGGAGTGAACCAGGGAAGGCTGTCTGGAGATGTTGCCAGAGCTGGATTTTGAAAGATAAATTTTACAAGCAGACAAAAGTTGATAAAGGAAAGAGGAAAAACACTGCAAAGAGATCGACATGCTCAAAAGCATAGTTCAGTTCAGTTGCTCAGTCATGTACTACTCTTTGCAACCCCATGGACTGTAGCACACCAGGGCTCCCTGTCCATTACCAACTCCCAGAGTCCACCCAAACTCATGTCCATTGAGTCAGTGATGCCATCCAACCATCTCATCCTCTGTCGTCCCCTTCTCCTCCCGCCTTCAATCTTTCCCAGCATCAGTTCAGTTCAGTTCAGTCCAGTCACTCAGTCATGTCCGACTCTTTGCGACCCCATGAATTGCAGCACGCCAGGCCTCCCTGTCCATCACCAACTCCTGGAGTTCACTCAGACTCTTGTCCATCGAGTCGGTGATGCCATCCAGCCATCTTATCCTCGGTCGTCCCCTTCTTCTCCTGCCTCCAATCCCTCCCAGCATCAAAGTCTTTTCCAATGAGTCAACTCTTCTCATGAGGTGTCCAAAGTACTGGAGTTTCAGCTTTAGCATCATTCCTTCCAAAGAAATCCCAGGGTTGATCTCCTTCAGAATGGACTGGTTGGATCTCCTTGCAGTTCAAGGGACTATCAGGTCTTTTCAAATGAGTCAGCTGTTGGCATCAGGTGGCCAAAGTATTAGAGTTTCAGCTTCAACATCAGTCCTTCCAATGAACACTCAGGACTGATCTCCTTTTGGATGGACTGGTTGGATCTCCTTGCAGTCCAGGGGACTCTCAAGAGTCTTCTCCAACAACGCAGTTCAAAAACATCAATTCTTCGGCGCTCAGCTTTCTTCACAGTCCAACTCTCACATCCATACATGACTACTGGAAAAACCATAGCCTTGACTAGACGGATCTTTGGTCAAAAGCACATGGAGGCATAAAGTCATATAGCACATTTTAGGAATCATAGCAGTTCTATATCATTGGAGTAGAACTGGGGAGAGATGGCAGGAGGGAGATACAGATGGTAAGACTGGCCAGGTCATGAAAAAACTTTTTCATCTCAGCTAAAGAACTTGAGCTCAGACTGTAGGTCTTAGCTTTTCTATGGAAATATATTCCCCTGAAGTTCTGATTAAAATGGGCCATCTCATTGGGAAAATGCACACATAAAACATGTATACAATCCACAGTTCCTCTGATGCCCGTTCATCTGGACTTACTTCATGCTTCTCAGATTAAGAATCCTATCCTTGCAATAGGCTGCTGCTGCTGCTAAGTCACTTCAGTCATGTCCGACTCTGTGCGACCCCATAGACGGCAGCCCGCCAGGCTCCCCCGTCCCTGGGATTCTCCAGGCAAGAACACTGGAGTGGGTTGCCATTTCCCTTCTCCAATGCATGAAAGTGAAAAGTGAAATTGAAGTCACTCAGTCGTATCCGACTCTTAGTGACCCCATGGACTGCAGCCTACCAGGCTCCTCCGTCCATGGGATTTTCCAGGCAAGAGTACTGGAGTGGGGTGCCATTGCCTTCTCCTTGCAATAGGCACTGGGTGTTAATTAAAAGTTTTAAAGAGAACAGAGGTGGGACCCTTCATATTTCAGAAAGATCAGTGAATGCAGCATGGAGGCTGGATTGGAAGTTGAGAAAATGTGACCTGTAGGAACTGATTAGAAGGTAAGAGAATAGATAAAGGCTTGAACTAAAACAATGTTAGAACTGAATTCTAAGGATACTCATAGATAGAATCATCAAGGAAGGATTAGTGACTGATTAGATGTGAGGAGTTAGGAAGTGATAGCTTCTGGGATTCTCCTGTGACTTAGTCATCAGAAAGCCTACCAAAGACAGGAACTAGAAGGTGACAGGAACATTTTGGTTAAAAAATGAGTTTCTTGATGATCACTTTGAAAGGTATAGAAATATCGAATCACTGTGTTGTATACAAGAATTAGTATGCTGTTGTAGGTCAACTATATTTCAAAAACAAACTTGTAGAAAAAAACTTAAAGGGACTTCCCTGATGGTCCAGTGGTTAAGACTCCATGCTCCCAATAGAGGGGACATGAGTTCAATCCCTAGTTACGGAAGTAAGATCCCACATGCCATGGCCGAAAAAAAGGAAAAGAAAAAGTCATCAAATTTGTGATTATCAGAGGCAGAGAGTTGAGGGGAGGGGGAATTATTTGAAGGTAGTCAAAAGTACAAATTTACACTTATAAGTACTAGGAATGTAATGTACAATATGATAAATGTGATTAACACTTCTGTATGTTATCCACAAAAGAGAGTAAATCCTAAGACTCTTCATCACAAGGAAAGAAATTTGTCTTCTATTTCTTTAATTTTGTGCCTATATGAGATGATGGTTATTCACTAAAATCATTTCATGATGTATGTAAGCCAACTCATTAAGCTGTACACTTTAAACTTATATAGTACTTCTCAGAAATAAGTAGACCCTTAAACTAACTCCTTAGCTTCAAGTGCATCCTGATTAGCATTAGACGTCACACTGCCAGCCTCTGGTGACACCCTTTGCATTTAGGCCTTAAATGTTACAGGAGTAAACTTGGGCAGGAACAAATCAATTGGCATACACTAATTCATAAATCACAATAAACTGTGGAAAATTCTGAAAGAGATGGGAATACCAGACCACCTGACCTGCCTCTTGAGAAATCTGTATGCAGGTCAGGAAGCAACAGTTAGAACTGGACATGGAACAACAGACTGGTTCCAAATAGGAAAAGGAGTACATCAAGGCTGTATATAGTCACTCTGTTTATTTAACTTACATGCAGAGTACATCATGAGAAATGCTGGGCTAGATGAAGCACAAGCTGGAATCGAGATTGCTGGGGGAAATATCAATAACCTCAGATACGCAGATGACACCACCCTTATGGCAGAAAATGAAGAGGAACTAAAAAGCCTCTTGATGAAAGTGAAAGAGGAGAGTGAAAAAGTTGCCTTAAAGCTCAACATTCAGAAAACGAAGACCATGGCATCTGATCCCATCACTTCATGGCAAATAGGGAAACAGTGGAAACAGTGACAGACTTTATTTTTTGGGGCTCCAAAATCACTGCAGATGGTGACTGCAGCCATGAAATTAAAAGATGCTTACTTCTTGTAAGGAAAGTTATGACCAACCTAGATAGCATGTTAAAAAGCAGAGACATTACTTTGCCAACAAATGTCCATCTAGTCAAAGCTATGGTTTTTCCAGTAGTCATGTATGGATGTGAGAGTTGGACTGTAAAGAAAGCTGAGAGCCAAAGAATTGATGCTTTTGAACTGCGTTGTTGGAGAAGACTCTTGAGAGTCCCTTGGACTGCAAGGAGATCCAATCAGTCCATCCAAAAGGAGATCAGTCCTGAGTGTTCATTGGAAGGACTGATGTTGAAGCTGAAACTCCAATACTTTGGCTACCTGATGCAAAGAACTGACTCATTTGAAAAGACTCTGATGCTGGGAAAGATTGAGGGCAGGCTGAGAAGGGAACGACAGAGGATGAGATGGTTCGATGGCATCACTGACTCAATGGACATGAGTTTGGGAGGACTCCAGGAGTTGGTGATGGACAGGGAGACCTGGTGTGCTGCAGTCCATGGGGTAGCCAAGAGTCAGACACGACTGAGTGACTGAACTGAACTGAATTCATAAAGGCATTAACGTTTTGCCCCAGGGAAATGTAAGCAATTTTTGACACCTACCAGCACTCCTTACCCATGTTTGTGAACAAAATGAGCTGTGTGAGGGAAGAGCTTGAACACTTGAGTCCCACACCCACCATGGCATTGTGCTGTTACAGATGAACATACCACTTGGAAAGAAAGATGCTGCTGCTGCTGCTAAGTCTCTTCAGTCGTGTTCGACTCTGTGCGACCCCATAGATGGCAGCCCACCAGGCTCTCCCGTCCCTGGGATTCTCAAGGCAAGAATACTGGAGTGGGTTGCCATTTCCTTCTCCAATGCAGGAAAGTGAAGAGTGAAAGTGAAGTCGCTCAGTCGTGTCTGACTCTTAGCGACCCCATGGTCTGCAGCCCACCAGGCTCCTGCATCCATGGGATTTTCCAAGCAAGAGTACTGGAGTGGGGTGCCATTGCCTTCTTCAGGAAAGAAAGATATTTTCCCCTATTTCCAGAACTGAAATACTGTTGAACCTAGATCATCAAAATACTCTCCTTTCCTGAATAAGGCTTACCTTGGGCTATCTGGTGGACATTTGTGCCTGGTCACTGCAGATCATGCAGCAACGGATAAGGACGAGACAAGGACAGAGGACCAGTGGAGTCTGGTGTTTTACTGACAGTCACAGCAGTCAAAAAGAATATGAGCAGGGCTTTCCTGATGGCTGAGTGGTAAAGAATCCACCTGCCAAAGCAGAAGACATGGGTTTGATCCCTGGTCCAGGATGATCCCACATGCCACAGAGCAACTAAACCTGTGTAACACGACTGTGCCTGTGCGCTAGAGCCTTGAGAGCCAGAACTACTGAACCCACACACCACAGCTACTGAAGCCCCCGTGCCCTAGACCCCCATGGTCCTCAACAAGAGAAGCCACCGCAAGGAGAAGCCTAAGCACTGCTACTAAGGAACAGCTGGCGCACAGCATCCAAGGTCCACCGTAGCCATAAATAAATAGATAAAATTTGAAAGAAGAATATGATCTGGTTTTCCAGTTCCATCTATTAAGACCATCTGAACCTTTGGAATGTGAAGTTATCACACAAGAGAGACAAGTTAAAGGCTCCCAGTCACCTGATTTGAACATGAAGAGGAATGTGACCTTATTTTGAACCCCAGGGGAGTGAAACAGGATATATAGGTTTAATCAGATTTGCATTTTTAAAAGATCGCTCTGGCTGTTTCATAGAAAATGGATTTGGAGGGAGGCAAATATGGATGTAGGGATACAAGAGTCCACTTTAATCACTGAGGCAAGAGGTGATCATGGCTTGAACCAGAGACTGGTAGTGGATAAAGGGGGAATGGATTTAATAAATATTACATGTATCTTAGAGGATGAACAAATAGAATGTGGTCTTTGATGGAATATGAGGGGGTGGTAAGGGAGAGAGAGAAGTCACAGATGACTCCTAGGTTTCTGCTTTGTGCAACTAGGTGGGTGTAGAACCATCTCTGCAGCAAGACCAGATGGGAAACCAGAAGACAGAAAGTTCAAGTTCATACATTTCATTTGTAGGTTTTATGAGACACCAAATGACTTGCTAAGCACATATTTAAGTTAGGTCAGGAGCTTGGAGGAGAGCTTAGTTAAATGTTTAATGTGGGGTTCATTCATGTACAGATATTAATTGAAGTTCTGAGGGAAGAATAAGTGAGATCTATAGAGAAAGAAAAGAAAACCCAGGACAATACCAACATTTAAAGATGATGTCTCGTGGCTAAAAAATACAATCTATGCTCTTTCCCACCAGAAATACTATAAACCTGTAGAAGTAAGACAAAGTCAATATTATTCTTTTATTCTTTAAAGCTTGATGACTCCACAACCTGCCACTGCATGATAGAACAGAAAGGTTAAACCGTTGTGAAATTGCCCATTCATGTGGATATTATCATTAGAATCAAAGAGGCCTAAATGATCAGAATGACAAACATATCTTTGAGAAATTTCAATCAGTCAGGATGGCCATCATCAAAATTCTACAAACAGTGAATGCTGGAGAGGGTGTGGAGAAAAGGGAACTCTTTTACACTGTTGGTGGGAATGTAAATTGATACAGCCAATATGCAGAACAGTATCAAAGTTTTTCTGAAAACTAAAAACTGAACTACCGTGTGACCCAGCAATCCCACTCCTGGGCATATACCTGGAGAAAACCATAATTCAAAATGATTCATGCCCTCCAATGCTCATTGCAGCACTGTTTACAACTGCCAGGACATGAAAGCAACTAAATTTCTATCAACAGAGAAATGGATAAAGAAGTCTTGGTACACATATACAATGGAATATTACTCAGCCATAAAAAGGAACACACGGTGTCATTTGCAGAGATGTGGATAGACCTGGAGACTGTCATACAGAATGAAGTGAGTCAGAAAGAAAAAAACAAATATTAAATGTTAATGCATATATGTAGAATCTAGAAAAATGGTATAGATGATCTTATTTGCAAAGCAGAAATAGAGACACATATGTAGAGAAAAGACATATGGACACCAAAAGGGAAGGGGGATGGGATGACTTGGGAGATTGGGGTTGACATATGTACACTACTACGTACAAAATAAATAATGAGAACCTACTGTATCACACAGGGGACTCTATTCAGTGCTCTATGGTGACCTAAATGGGAAGAAAGTCCCCCAAAGAGGAGATACATACATACATATGGGCTTCCCTGGTGGCTCGGACAGTAAAGAATCTGCCTACAATGCAGGAGACCTGTGTTCAATCCCTGGGTCAGGAAGATTCCCTGGAGAAGGGAATGGCTACCCAGTCTAGTATTCTTGCCTGGAGAATTCCATGGACAGAGGAGAATGGCAGGCTACAGTCCATGGGGTTGAAAAGAGTTGGTCAGACATGATTGAATGACTAGCATATATTTATCATATGGCTGATTCACTTTGCCATACAGCAGAAACTGAATCAGCACTGTAACTGTACTCCAATAAAAATAAATAAATAAAGGTGATGTCAACAAGGAAAGTCCAAATAGGAAACTGAGAGGCACAGGAAGAAGACCAGGAGAATGTAGCATCACAGAAATCAAAGGAAGAGATTGTTTTAAACAGTTGATTGTGCTAAATAGTTCTAAACAGTGAAGATGGAGTCTGGAAAACGTGTTGATTTTAACTTGGATAAGGTTTTTTTTTTTTTTTTTTGTAATGTTTAACAACTGGTGTGGCTGGGCACAAACCAAGGAGAATGGATATTAGCCTGACACAGGAGTTGGGTAAAGAGACCCTTTCTGGTCCTGGCATTAACCTCTTAGTTATTCAGTTCAGTTCAGTTCAGTCACTCAGTCGTGTCCGACTCTTTGTGACCCCATGAATCGCAGCACACCAGGCCTCCCTGTCCATCACCAACTCCCGGAGTTCACTCAGACTCACGTTCATCGAGTCCGTGATGCCATCCAGCCATCTCATCCTCGGTCGTCCCCTTCTTCTCCTGCCCCCAATCCCTCCCAGCATCAGAGTCTTTTCCAGTGAGTCAACTCTTCGCATGAGGTGGCCAAAGTACTGGAGTTTCAGCTTTAGCATCATTCTTTCCAAAGAAATCCCAGGGCTGATCTCCTTCAGAATGGACTGGTTGGATCTCTTTGCAGTCCAAGGGACTCTCAAGTGTCTTCTTAGATGATGATAACTAAGGGCAACGGGCTGAGTGAGAAGAGTGGAGGTATTGGGTGGAGTTGGGGTGGCAGCTCTTTATAAAACTGATACAAAATTTTTCCAATAATTTAATCTGAAGTACAGGCATACTTGTGGGACAAGGATGAATGCTCTCTATTGTTTTAGCAGCAAGCGATCATTGGGGACCCTGGTGAGAGATCTTTCAGAAGAATGGTGGGAATCAAAGCCAGGTTCAAGCAGGTTAGGAAGGTAAGGTGCACTCCAATTAGAAGCCCATGCACTAGAGAGTAGTCCCCACTTGCTGCAACTAAGAGAAAGCCCATGTCAGCAATGAAGACCCAGTGCAGCCAAAAATAAATAAATAAAATTATTTTAAAAACTTAAAAAAAAGAAAGTAAGGTGATTGTAGGATAGAGAGAGTACATGTTCTAAGATATTTGGCTTTGAGATAGACTAGTGGCTAGTGGTTGAAGTGGGGGAAATTATTTACTTTTAACATTCTGGCAGACAAGGCTTCATGAATGCCATTCACATGTAGGAAAGGCTACAGCTAGAAGGAGGGATACCTATTTAGTATGAATAGAGGGAAATAATTTTATAGATATGGTAGCCACAAATTGGGAGAAGGCAATGGCAACCCACTCCAGTACTCTTGCCTGGAGAATCCCATGGACGGGGGAGCCTGGTAGGCTGAAGTCCATGGGGTCGCTAGGGGTTGGACACAACTGAGCGACTTCACTTTCACTTTTCACTTTCATGCATTGGAGAAGGAAATGGAAACCCACTCCAGTGTTCTTGCCTGGAGAATCCCAGGGACGGGGGAGCCTGGTGGGCTGCCGTCTATGGGGTCACACAGAGTCGGACACGACTGAAGTGACTTAGCAGCAGCAGCAGCAGCCACACATTGAAGGAATTTTTGCGTGATAGATTCTTTTATCACACCCCCTCCCTGCCATGAAGCAGAAAGTGAGGACTAATTGCTGAGAATGAAGGGAGGTAAGAGATCTGAAATTTAATAAATATAGGCAAATGAGTTGAGGGTGCTTTAGGAATTTGCTTTCTAAATTTCCAGGGGATATGGATGATGCTAGTTCAGGGCCTGCACTTTCAGAGAGAAGTACAGAGAAAGCACATGGGTACTGTTGAGTCCTGCCCCAGGCCACAGGTGCGAGGCCTTGCACCAAGGCCACAGAAGAGAAATCCAGAACCAAAGACACCTCCAAAGCTGACTGAACTCCTTTGTAACTGTTGCCAGAAGCCCTCTGATAATCACTAACAAGCTTCCGGACTCCCAGTTAGGCAAAGATGCCCACTCCAGTAAACACCCTAGAGTGTCCCAACCAATCACCTAATGCCAGCCTTGAAGCAGGAATTTCCTTTGTCTTGAGGCTATAAAAATTGACTATTAACTCACAAAGATGGTCGACTCTCCCTGGTCTGTCAGGAGGTTGGCCCACTGCACTTGCAGTGCCCACATTATCTCTGATCTTTGTTCTTAATTAACTCACTCCCTTCTGAAATGCCCTGTGTCTGGTAATTCTTTTCCAACCCATGCTGGGACTGCCTCAATAGTTACCTCCACAGTTGAATACCTTTATCTCCCAACTGGGGTTGGACCACAGTGACATTCCCATCACTATGTCCCAGCTACATCCATGCTTTCCACACAGTATATTTTCTACAGTTTTTTTTTTTTTTTTTCAAAGAAAAGTCAGACTATTTTGATCAGCTGCTTAAAACTTTTCAGTGGCTTCTTTGGACAGGCCAAGTCCCAAGTCCTCATTTGGGTCTGTAATGCCTTCATGATGTGGGCTCTGGATGTCTTTCCAACCTCATCTGCTGTTCTCTGCATTCCAGGCAACCTGTCCTCTTGCTCTTACAGGCAAAGCACACTCCCACTGCAAGGTCTTTGCACCTGGTCTTCTTGAGAATGTCCTCCCATGCCATGGTTCTCACCTCACTGCAATTCTCTGCTCAAAAGCCACTTATTTGGTGGTTCTTGCCATGATCTGTCTTGTTCATTTTACATCTTCAGTGTCTATAAACGCATCTGTCACAAAGTGGATGCTCATTCAATATGTGATGTATTGATGGTTGATGTCAACCATGTTGGATTTGACCAGAGTAGTGATAAAAGAGCAGAAAAACAAAGCAAATGAAGATAATTGCAAGAGGCTGATTGCAGTGACAGACCGACCGATCAAAGTTGGGTAAGGAACAAAGGAGTTGACAACATAAAGAGAGTTAAAGGGGAGCTTTTGGGCCAAGGTATCCCAAAGAGGTTGGAGACTGATCATAATGGAAACACCTGACCGAGCAAACTGTAACGCAAGAATCTGTGGTTGGGGAACGGGATGCTTATATTTGTGATTTGAGAGGGAAAGCAATTTCAAAGTGCAAAGGTTCTCAATGTAACTGTGGAAGTCAATAGTACAGGACAAAGGAGAAGGTCATCGGAGATAAGATGGTCAAGAAATTGAGGGGCTTGGGTGTTAGCCATCACTATGGACTGGAAGTGGCCCAGGATGAACCTGGTACAAAAGATTTGAATGATGATGAGGGGAAGGGTGGATTAACCACAGGGCATGAGCCTCAAAGGAATAGGAGATTTTACAAGAGCATGGGGTAGAAGTAATGGCCTAGAGATGGTGATGGGGAGAAGGAGGACAAGGGCCTGTCCCAGGGTAAACAGATATGAGTTTGATCCACCATCACAGAGGGCTGCTCTAGAAGGGAGCAGATTTCAACTGATGCCAGGACATATGGAGAACATTCCTGGAACCTGTAGTAGCTACAGGGGGATTTTCTGATCATAGGACAGGTGCTCCAGAGGGCACCCTGAAGAGCTGTGGTGGGGAGGTGAGTATTAGAACAGTGGGGAACCAATACAGGAACAAGGAAATAGGATTATGGGAGTGACGGCATATTGCAGCCATTCTCAAACTTCCCAGTGCATCAGAATCGGCGGAGGGCTTGTTAAAACACAGATTGCCAGGCTCCACTCCCACAGTTTCTGATTGAGTAGCTGAAAATTCACACTACAAGTCCCCAGCTGGTGTGGCTATTTTGATCCAAGGACCACACTCTCAGACTATGGATGTAATGGAAGACCAGTCACTAATGCGGCAGGGATGAAAGTGCAGAGTAGATTAGTCCCAGCCACGTCCCAGAGGATGTCAGATTCTGATCGAATGCACAAAGGGCTTGGTGCCACTCACTCTAGATGGTATCAACTTGATGCCAGTGACCTTAATACATTCAGCATGGGAGCAGTATGAGGATCTGGTCTTAATTCAAATGATGTCAGCTTAGTTCCGGAGAATATACTATGGAGCCCAGAAATATATTTTGGAGCAACTGCCTCAGGAGCCTAGCACAGAGGAGTGCTACCTAATGAATTAAAGATTTGTACTGCATCCAGTAGAATTAGAGGCTGGCCTAAAGCCGCATCCCAGTGGAATTGTTGGGCTTTGATTGTGAAGTCTCAGCAGTGATTGAATCAGGCGTCTGTCTCCACTAAGAAGCACTGAGATTGCCTGAGCAACCAAGAACTACTGATAACTCTGAGGTCTCAGACTTCACAAGCTGAATTATATAAGTGGAGTCACAATTACACCAGTAACTGTTATCTTGATGCTCCCAAGACCTTACCTAATTGATTGGCAGGGACCCAAATAGTTTCTAATGTTTTCCCTGAAACTCTCTGAGAAGGATTGGAGAAGTGACATTTGGAATATTCATATAAGAGTAACCTCATTGACACTTGAATTCTAGCAACAACACCTTTGAACCTAAACTCCAGAATCTCCAAGCTCCAAACCCTAGCTTATTAATAGCTGATATGAAGATGGTATGGTATGTCTCAGATTTCCCTCTCTCTCCTAACACTTGTGAAGTTCCCAGGGAAAAATCATACATGTCTGTGAATCACTCCTGGCCATCATTTGCTGCTAGGTAGAGGGAAAAGTCATGTGAGTTCTTTCAGACGGAAACACTGGAGTGTGAGTCAAACTAATGCTGGAAGTTCAGTCTGAGCACAGAGCAGGAAGTACAGTAGAGAAAGGAGCGGCATTTCAAGTCAGAGCCCAGCCAATTCTCTGGGAATGGAGGGTAGAACCCCCCACTTCTGACACCAGTGTTGTAAAGGGGAACAAAAACCTCCATGGGGTCTTTAGAGGAGACTGATGAGCCAAAGTTACACTAACTTAGCCTGTTTGCCTCCATGAAAAGAGAAAAAAAAAGCTCACTTGTGTAACTTCTCCAGACAAGACTGGATTTCTATTGGGCCCTCCCTTCCCTTTGATTGGCTATGGGAAAGAAAGGGGACACTCCTGAGTACTTTTGTGTACTCTGGCTCCAGGCAAGGGCAGGACAAGCCGTTGCAGAGACAAGGACCTACCAGAAAGTAAAATATCTCCTTGGTAAGTCTTTTTTTTTTTTTTTTCCTGTCTGATAACTCTTTAAAAGTTCTGAAGTGTGCCGTGTACCCTCTGGGCATGATAAAGTTAACTGGAAATGAGGGCAACTAAGCACAACTTGGCAACAGAATTTGACTTTGCTCCCAGAGGTTCTCCACTGTGGAGTCTAGGGGATTGGAAATCCATTCATTCAAATTAATATTTATGAGCACACATCACAATCACCAGGAGTATTTTTTCTGCAAAATCACACATCTTAATGAGTTTGCTTTGCATAGTCCTTCAGAGGCTACTTTTTCCTTTTTATTGTTGTTCAGTCGCTAAGTCTTGTCCGACTCTGTGATTCCATGGACTGCAGCACACTAGGCTTCCCTGATCTTCACTATCTCCCAGACTTTGCTCAAACTCAAGTCCACTGAGTTGATGATGCCATTCAACCATCTCATCCTCTGTCACCCTCTGTTTATACACTATACCTGAAATTTAGGTAACATAAAAAAGATGTGACGGTACCTGTATAAGGACTACATGTCAAACTGGGTTGTTTTTCCCAAGTCCCAGGTAACCTCCTCTAATCGTTTTTTTTTTCTTTCTTTCTTTAAGATTTTTGATATGGACCATTTTCAAAGTCTTCATTAAATTAAAATATTGCTTCTGTTTTCTGTTTTGGTTTATTTGGCTACAAGGACATGAGATCCTAGCTCCCAGAGAAGGGATCAAACCCGCACCCCCTTCGTTGGAAGCCGAAGTCCCAACCACTGGACAGCCAGGGAAGTCCTTAATCAAGATTTCTTAATAAATTTTCTTTAGAAATCATTAATGAAGCAATTATAAATATTAAGGAAATAATTTAAAAATAAGCCCTGAGTAATATCTAGCACTTTCTTTGACTTAAAAAAGAAATGTAGTATGAAGTACTGCTAGTCTAATTCTGATTGAAAGGGCTAAGTAGAAATAGTCATGGTTACCAATTATTGGCCACTTAACAATGCCCAAACACTTCATATGTGTTTTCACTTAATCTTCACGATAATTCAGTGAGGTGGGTGTTCTTTTACCAATATGAGAAAATGAAGAATTGGAGAGTTTAATGACATCTAAGACCTACAGTTAGGCTTCCCAGGTGGCTCAGTGGTAAAGAACCTGCCTGCCAGTGCAGGAGGCAAAGGAGACCAAGTTCAATCCCTGGGTCGGGAAGATCCCTGGAGGAGGAAATGACAACCCACTCCAGTATTCTTGCCTGGAGAACCCCATGGACAGAGGAGCCTGGCAGGCTACAGTCCATGGCGTCACACAGAATCAGACATGACAGCACTCACGCGAGTTCTAGAGCTATAATTTAGGTCAGAGTAACTGAGGCTTTGTCCGATGTGGGGCCTAAAATTCAGAGAGCAAGAAAACAGTTCTTTTAAAAGACTATATATTTTAAAGTACTTCTTTCTTTAAGAAACATTATATTTCTGTACTTCTGGCTTTGGTAGCAAGCTCCCCTGTAGGCTGGGACATTGCCATTTGGCAACCTACCAAGATTTGTCTGTGGATTTGTCTTCATTCCCATTCTACTAAGAGTGAACCTCCTCAGGACTTCCCTGGTGGTCCAGTGGCTAAGAAAGACTCCATGCTCCCAATGTAGGTGGCTTGGGTTTGATCCCTGGTCAGGGAACTAGATCCCACATTCTGCAACTAAGACCAGGTGCAGCCAAATAAATAAGTAATTTTTAAAAAATGTTTTAAAAAGAGTGAATATCTTGCCCTTCGCCCTCGTGCTAGATTTCAATCCCAACTTCATGTTGGTCTTAAAGACCAAGTTTTTCCTCCTTATCTTTCTCTTCTTTCTCTTTCCTCCTCCCTTCTTCCTTCTCAGAGTCAAACTTCTGTTACATCTCTAGAAAAAGAAGCTCACCTGACATAAAAACTTTACTCAGAGCCAAAAACCTTCAGGCTTTGGGTCATTAGCATAGCTTGGCTTCTGAAGCTTTGCAGCTGAAAGTCAGACTGACCTGCTGGAGTCTCAAGTTTTCTACATTTGCTCCTGGTTGCTATCTGCTCACTCTGTTAAAACTGAAACTGCGGGGCCCCTGAGCACAGAAACCTTTCTATCTTTCTTGTTTGTAGGGAACAGACTTCAGCCTCTGTGACCTTCCCTGCGTTCCAAAGGGCAGACTGGAACAGTTGCTAGTTGGGGAAGGGAGGGGATGCTGAGCAGCCAAGAAACCACCTGAGGTAAGATTAATGGAACCAGAGAAGAGCATCAAGATTAGGAGAACCTGAGGCTAGAGGAAAGGTGTGTAGGCCCTTATCAGCAGCCCCACCCTTGAACCTTGAATCCCACCGTGAAAACTCATCAAATCCTCCCAGGTTGGGACACACAGTTTTTGAGGGCACCAGCCTGCTGTGTACCCCTCTGCCTGGCAAAGCAGTAAAGCTATTATTTTCTACTTCACCCCAAACTCTGCCTCCAAGAATCAATTCAGCACCAGCGCACAGAGGCCAAGTTTTCGGCATCAAAACTGGCCCTAATGTGTGGAGAAGTTTTTGCTCAACACTATTGCCATGGGGCTAGGCCTGCTGAAACCCTGGCAGGGCAAAGGCAGGCTGCTGGTCTTTATCCCCAAGGTGCTCTAGGCCAAAATCACCCTGAATTCCTGATGCCACAGCCACTCAGCATCATCCACACCATCATTCTCTTAAAGACTGCTTCTTTAGGAGGGTGAGTCAGGGCCTTCTCATGCACCCAGTATGAGAAGGTAGGTCATTTTCCTTTGCATGACACAGAAGCAAGTCCACAGTTCAGGGTCTTTCTTTCCTCACGGAAATTTTATTACTGCAATTTTTTTTTTTTTTTCCCCTATCACAAGAACCCAAGGATTACCTAAGTACACCCTGGTAGATTTTTTTTTTAAACCATCTGGTAGATTTTAATGACTTCCAATGTCAGACTCGAAGAATTGAGGATTTGAACTTTTTCCAGAAGATTGCAAATTCAGTAAGGTATATTGAGATGAGATAAGCCCCATGGTGCTGCTGAATTATCAACAACCGGTTCTCTGGAGGAAAGTGTGTGATTGCATGTGTGTATGTTATATACATACATATATATTTTTTATTGCTATTTTAAGGCTATGAAAGGCTAGAACATAACCTGTAAATAAGATATAATACTTATTTTAAATTCTATATAACAATGGATTGTCACAAAATGCTCTGGATTTTTACCTAAATCTTACAGCCACAGCCAACCAGTGGTTGCTGCTGACAAGTACAGTTTCAACATGAATGTTGGTAAATATTTTCCTTCGCATGAACTGGTAAGATGAAAAAAAAACATAAAAGATATGTGTCAGAACTTCTCTTATTAATCATGTCGATAACACGATTAACATCTTTACTGAATGAAATAATGGTTTTAAAACACTGGAAGAATATTTCTTCAATTTTTTTGTGTGCTAGTCACAGTGTAATGGTTACAGACATCATACACTTTGAAATTTAAACTGTTACTAACATTTGTTCCCTCACTACCTTAAGTCTAGATAATTGACAAAACAATAAATCAAACCCTGATTTATAGTGTTTGCTGATTTCCATGGGGTATATACTCCTACCATGGTTAATTATAATCTAATGAGACGTTACTGAGTGCAGAGTTGGAAAAGGATACACCATAAAACATCAAAATTATAAATTATTTCTACTATTACAGATACAATAGATGGAAATAACCTCAAGAAAAGAGATAACATTAAAATATATAAATAATTTGAAAATAAAGTGTTTTGAGTATTTATGATTTCTATTTTAAATATATTTAATGGTAAGTTTAAATAATTAAAAAAAATAATTTTTAATAGTGATTGTTTAACTATAGGTTTGCAAATTTCCTGTAAATTTTACAGTCAGCTGTAAAAGTGGGTACAAGTTGGTTTCTCCAACAGACCACTGGCTAAGTCAAATCAGTAACAACACATTTAGTATTGTGGCTTTTAGTCATTAGGATCACATGTACATTTCCTATTTAGAGTGTCTATGATGACTACTGATGCTGTCCTTACGAAGTGTTTCTAGCTCTCCACTTCAGAGCAGAGAAATATGGTAAAGATTGTACTTTCTTGCCTTTTTGGAATTCGGGGTGGCCCAGTAACTTGTTTAGCAAAGCAAATGTGAGCAGAAACAACATGCGTCACGTTGGTGTGACAGCTTTAAGAACTAGGACACAATTTGCCACTTTCTCTCACTCTGCCACCAGCAATACTCCATTTAGTGACTTCTCCATCAGCCCATGTCCAAGAGTGAGGAGGGCCTGCCCCAGACCCCTCAGTCAGCACAAAGTGAACATGACGTATGAGTGAAAAATCAAATTCTTGTTTTAAGTCACTAAGATTTTTGGAATTGTTTCCTACTGAGCAATAACGTCTAACTGATACCGTGCCTAATACAGTAAGAGAATCTGGCATATCAGAGAATCAGACAGCTATTGTATCTGAAATATATGACTTATTTTAGATTTGTTATTTCAAGCTGAAGGATATGATAATTATTAACAGAATTACTCTTTGCAAGATAAACTGATTTACTACATTAAAGCATTTTATTTATTGCATTTGTAAGAAGTGCTTAAGTGCTTAAAAAGATTTTGCAAATAAGGTTGTAAGTCTTACCTATAAATTATCTGAAGTGCTTGGGGGGATATTATGCAAATTCTGCTTAAAGTGTTCATTACATGTGTAAATTTGAGGTGCTTCCCCAGTGGCTCAGATAGTAAAGAATCTGCCTGCATTAGGGAGGTTCGATCTCTGGGTCAGAAAGATTCCTGGAGAAGGGCATGGCAACCCACTGCAGTATTTCTTGCCTGGAGAATTCTATGGATAGAGGAGCCTGGTGGGCTACAGTCCATGGGGTGGCAAAGAGCTGGGCACAACTAAGTGACTGCTGCTGCTGCTGCTGCTGCTAAGTTGCTTCAGTCGTGTCTGACTCTGTGCGACCATGGACTGTAGCCCACCAGGCTCCCCCATCCCTGGGATTCTCCAGGCAAGAATACTGGAGTGGGTTGCCATTTCCTTTTCCAATGCATGAAAGTGAAAAGTGAGAGTGAAGTCGCTCAGTCGTATCTGACTCTTAGCGATCCCATGGACTGTAGCCTACCAGGCCCCTCCATCCATGGGATTCTCCAGGCAAGAATACTGGAGTGGGGTGCCATTTCCTTCTCCAATGCATGAAAGTGAAAAGTGAAAGTGAAGTCGCTCAGTCGTATCTGACTCTTAGCGATCCCATGGACTGTAGCCTACCAGGCCCCTCCGTCCATGGGATTCTCCAGGCAAGAATACTGGAGTGGGGTGCCATTGCCTTCTCCCAACTAAGTGACTAACACACGGTAAGTTTGAACTAGTTATTTGGGAGAATTAAACCTGCTAAACTTTAAGTAATTGAGTGTCAAAAAATATTACTAGATTTGTAACTAAAATAACACTTATAAGGTAAAGTTAAAAAAAATCTAAGATAATTGTTTTTGATGTATAATTTTAATAAGTTGAATATTAATTTAAAACCCAAATAACTGTGAATTGTCCTTTTCAAGCAAAATTACCCTCCTTGATCATTTTTAAAACCTCACACAGTGTGAGTTAATGACCATTCTTCACACTTCAGGGTTTAGTAGAAAGAATCTTCAACTAAAACTTGAAACCAGAATTCTATTTCTGGCCTAGCCAGCAAGTAATTAGCGCCTTCAAGAAGGTTCTGTTTATCTATCTACCTGTTTATTTTTTACTTCAAGACACACATCTTTTTTCCATTTAATCTTTTCCTTCCAGCAACGTCCTGCACTGTGTAAGTTGGAAGTGTCCAGCATAATGAGGCGACACAGCCGGTAAGTGCTGCTGGTGCAGCATCCCAACACCTCTGTGCCATCCAGAGAGCCACGGTCATGCCCTCTCCAACACGATCTGGATCTCAACCTTGGTGGCCATGGGGGTTCTTCCTTCAGTGCTCTAACTCAATCCTAGGGGTGAGGGCTATTAGATATTATAGAATAGACATGCTGTTATACATTAAATCTACTGTTTCCATATTCTTTAGAGCCAATCCTCATGACTCCAAACTCCTGTTATAGTTAATAATTCTTTATATTAGACTTTCCCTACTAATTACTATATGGTTGATCTCCCGTGATTATACCCAGACTGCTTTACCTTGATACAAATCATAACTTATACCCTGCTATCTTACCTCTCAGCCAACTCAAAAAGGATGAACACATGCACTGCATTTTAATACCTGTTTGATTTCTGAATTGTGCTTGAGGTTTACTTCCTCCATACTACCCACTTCTCCCAGCAAATCCTTCTTGATATAACCTATGCTCCAGTATCACAAGCTCTGATGTTGATCTATAATCAGACTGTGTTTGCCACACCCCTGCAGACTCCAATTCCTCTCTGCCTTGAATCTCTCCTGCCAGTAATGTCCTTGAGGGCTTCCCTCGTGGCTCAGTGGTAAAGAATCCTTCTGCTAATGCAGGAGATGTGGGTTCAATCCCTGGGCTGGGAAGATCCCCTGGAGAAGGAAATGGCAACCCATTCCCATATTCTTACCTGGAGAATCCCATGGACAGAGGAGCCTGGCAAGCTACGGTCCATGGGGTCACAAAGAGTCAGGTACAACTTAGCGACTAAACAACAACAATGTTCTTGAAGCATTTCTGCTTATTCTTTAAGACCCAGTTCTAGCATTACCTTTTTGAAGCTTCTGAGGCAGAGTTATTCAAATATCTCTATCGTAGCACTTGGCACATAGTATTTTATTTTCTACAACATTTATTTTCTTCAATAGACCATAAACTTGAAAACAGAGCCTGAATCCTGTTAATCTTTACAGCCCCAGCTCCTAGGACAGTGTCCAGCACACAGCAGGACATCAGGGCATCTTTGTTGAATGAATCAATACACCTACATATGATGCAAGAGATGGAAAATTTCAAAGCACTATAATTTATGATAATTGGCTATGATACAGCTCAGCAATTTCTTTTTGGTCAAATTATGAAAGTTATAACTACCCAAAAAATCAATTCTGCTTTTGGAATTATCAGGACCTCCAGAGTCTGACTTATTCTCATTAACTGAAAACCACAGCCAAGCTTTCATCCCCAGACCAATAGCCAAGATGCTCTTCCTAATCCCAAGGCCTCATCTCAGTTCCTCACCGAGGGAGACTACGTCTAGGACCAGGTGTCTGTAACTAGACAGACGGGGCATCTTGGTAAGTTAACTGAGTTAACTTGGTGAGTCAAATGGATTTCTAAATTACACTTTCCTCATCCATACCTACATCATAGATGAGGATTAAATAATGAGACACGATAAGTAAAGCTTGGGTCTACCCAGGTGGCTCAGTGGTAAAGAGTTTGTCTGCCAGTGTAGGGGCCACAGGAGACCTGGGTTCAGTTCCAGGGCCGGGAAGATCCCCTGGAGAACAAAATGGCAACCCACTCCAGTATTCTTGCCTGGAGAGCCCCATGGACAGAGGAGCCAGTCCATGGGGGATATAGTCCATGGGGTCACTAAAAAGTCAGACACGACTCAGCGACTAAACAACAACAACGAGACTTGGCGATCTGGACACTGGTCTGCCCATTCTCTGCGATAGAATCTGCCCATTTTAGAATTTGAGGCATCCCCAGTTCATCTCCTTGGAGCCCAACTCATGCAATATCTCAAATTCACCTGTGTCCTTGGGTAATTGTCCAAGTCACTACCACGATCAAAATCCACAACCTTGGCAAGCTGTTCAGGACCCTTCAAGATTGTCTTTGGTCCCCTTTCCCAGCTCTTGTCCTGTCCCATTCTCATCTCCTTTACCCGACAGCTGACCACAATTTAGCACATATACTGACTGTTCAAAAGTAACAAAGGCAGAAGAAATTCAATCCTTTTTCTCATCACAGTGAGCTTGTTGGGAAATTTCTAATCCGAAATAGATGATCCTGGGGTTTCATGTAATTTATGCGCAAGTATATGTGGTGCTAACCAATGTTTGCTTCTCTGTTTTTGTTGCCTAGAGAAGGGGAAACATTGGCGAGAGCATCTCTATGCCTCAAAGGCTTTGGACCAGCCTCTTTGGCTTCTTCCATTGATAGCTAACGTTGTTAGAGGGAGCTTTTACTCTTCAACATGGTCCTGAAAGAGTTCAAGTCACAGCCTTGTCATTTGCTTCCTGTGCGAGCATGGCATGTTTCTTAATTTCTCCAATCTTCAGTTCTTCAATGTATAAAATAGGTATGATAATAAGAATAACAGTTACTAAAAAAATTGAATGATACACATAACTTAATCAGCACAGTACCTGTACAGAACAAGCACCCAGCTGAATGAGAGCTGGTTCTAATTTTGTTGTTGTTGTGTGTGTACGTGTATATTTTTACAGGGACCAAATGGTCTGGAAATAATAAAAGAATACAAGCTACACAACTATGGAGAATAGTATGGAGGTTCCTTAAAAAAACTAAAAATAGAGTTATCATACAATCCTTCAGCCTGATTCCTGGGCATAGATATATATCTGGAGAAAACTCTAATTAGGAAAGATACCTGCACCCCAATGTTCATAGCAGTATTATTTACGAGAGCCAGCACATGGAAGCAACCCAAATATCCTTTGACAGATGAATGAATGAAGAAAATATGGTGCATATATACAATGGAGTATATGTATACACACACACACACATACACACACACACAAATGGACTATTACTCAGCCATATAAAAGAATGAAATAATGCCATTTGCAGAAATATTCATGGAGCTAGAGTTGATCTTATTCAATGAAGTCAGTCAGATAGGGGAAGATAAATATCATTTGACATCACTTATAAGTGGAATCTAAAAAAATGATACAAATGAACTTATTTACAAAAGAGAAATAGACTCACAGACATAGAGAACAAATGTATGGTTACCAAAGAGATTAGTAGGGAGGCAGAGAGATAAATGAGAAGTTTAGTATTAACATATATTACAATACTATATATAAAATAAATCAACAAGGGCCTAATGTATAGCACAGGGGATTATATTCAATATCTTGTAATAACCTATAATGGAAAAGAATCTGAAAAAGAATTTATTTATATGCATGTATATATAACTGAATCACTTTACTGTACACTTGAAACTGTCACAACATTGTAAATTATACGTCAATAAAAAAAAAGAATGGTTAAAAAAAGCTGCTACCATTGAGAGGATGCCTATACAGACCTGCTGGGGGGAAAAAAAAAAGCCTTTTTAGAGGACTCTGGCAAAGGTGAATTTTGAACAATTAGGTGACCTCTCCAGGGATTTTTAGGTACACTTACAAGCCCTAGACTCATAAGCTTGGGCATTTTTTTCTAGATGTTGCTGCATTTAAAAAATTATGATAAAATATACATAACATTTCGATTCCTGGGTTGGGAAGAACTCCTAGAGAAGGAATAGGGTACCGACGCCCGTATTCTTGGGCTTCTCTGGTGGCTCAGACAGTAAAGAATCTGCCTGCAATGTGGGAGACCTGGGTTCCATCCCTGGGTTAGGAAAGTCCTCTGGAGGAGGGCTTGGCAACCCACTCCAGTATTCTTGCCTGGAGAATCCCCATGGACAGAGGAGCCTAGGGGCTACAGTCCATAGGGTCACAGAGAGTCAGACACAACTGAAGGACTAAGCACAGCACAGCACAACATACAACTTACCATTTAACCATTTTAATCTTATGCATGTTTTAGGGATATCCACAAACCTTATAACATGATCAGTGATTAGTTAGGACACTTTAGTTTCAAGTCATAGAAAATTCATTTAAGCAATAAATGGAGTTTTTTGGTTTATTTAACTGAAAGTAAAGTGGTATCTGATATTGGGGATATTTTGATCCAGTAGCTCAAATGACTTTAAGGACTTGTTTTTCTTCCTGTTTTCCCTCTGCCCTCTGCTGGGCTGACTCTATCCTCCATAAAGTGCCTTCCTGGCAGCTCTGGGGACCCACAAACTCAGTTAAGAAAATGACTACCAAGTGGGCCAGGCCTCTAGCTTTTATAATCTCTCTCTTTTTTTCTTTTCCTGGCAATGCTGTGTGGCTTATTAGATCTTAGTTCCCTGACCAGGGATTGAACCCAGGCCACGGCAGTGAAAACTGAATTCTAACCACTGGATCGCCAGGAATTCTGAGTTCCCAATGAATAGAAGGAACCCAGCCCTCCTCACAACCCCCATTTCATGGTATCTCTTTGCACCTAGTCTAAGATTGCATTGTGTGCCTATTTTGGAAAGACGATGGTGACCAAAGGGCTGCTGCTGCTGCTAAGTCGCTTCAGTCGTGTCCGACTCTGTGTGACCCCAGAGACGGCAGCCCACCAGGCTCCCCCGTCTCTGGGATTCTCCAGGCAAGAACACTGGAGTGGCTTGCCATTTCCTTCTCCAAGGCATGAAAGTGAAAAGTGAAAGTGAAGTCGCTCAGTCGTGTCCGACTCTTCACGACCCCATGGACTGCAGCCTACCAGGCTCCTCTGCCCATGGGATTTTCCAGGCAAGAGTACTGGAGTGGGGTGCCATCGCCTTCTCCCGACCAAAGGGCAGAGGGTGGCTTAAACCAATTACAGTCCATCCCAGAATTGAAGCCAGGGTCAACCCATACAAACCACACAGCTGATAGTGGCAGAGGGGTGCTTTCCTCAAAATAAAACCCGAGGGCTCTTATCGGCAGAGGAAATGGCCACTACAAACACTCTGTCCTGTCCTCCCAAGACTTCCCACCTACCTTCCCAAGCAGGATGATTTCAGGTGTTTTTTTCCTCTTTTATCCATATTGCATCAGGCTCTTCTCCCTTGCTGGTATTCTGGCCTCATTCTCCACTGCCATTCATCTAACAACAGAATGATGAGACATGGATAGTCCTGACCTGACGAGTTTCAAGTTCTCAACTACTCCAGAATGAAAGGGTCCTTCAATGAATTCAAAATATAGCTGAAATTGTCAACCCCTCCCCACAAAAATTGAGTCACCACGTGCCCTGAAACTCATCTTTGAAAATCTCACTGCCTAACAGAGAAGAAAACCTTAGAATCTAAAATCAACTTTGGACTCCAGACACACACATAGTCTAACAGATATGGCCTTAATCTGTTGCACCCTAGTTTAGCACTCTGAAAACACAAAGCATTTTGAATTCTTATGGAGAATGTGTATGCCATTATGTGAAATGAGTTGGTCTTCTGCTAATCTTTTCAAATCCACACATTTCTTCAGAACAAGGGACTTTTGTTTTTGGCCACACTGACACACTTTTCTCCCGCTCTCTCTGTGAGTTACAGTGTTTGTTTCTTGAAAAGCTTTCCTTTCCAAAAAAGACCAAAAGGTGTGACAATTAGGAATTTGCAAGAATCCAGTTATACTTCAATACTGATTTCTAAAATTGCTTTTGAAGTTAAAGCAAATGCACATAACCGATATTGATAAATACCATTTTAGAGAGAGTTTTCGCTTAGCCTTTTAAAGGCAAGTGCTCCTCTCTGCTGCTCTCTCTCAGTGACCCACACCTGAAGTGGAAGACTTGCCATGTATACCTGTTGATGAAACCTGAGACATAACTGCTCACTGATGACTATATTTTAGTTGCAGGCAAAGCATTCAAAAGGAAGTAAACAGCATCTCAGTCCTGATTGAACAAAATCTAAACAAATGACAATATGATTACTTAAATCTTGAAGCTTAAGGATCTTGGACCATATATACTTTAGACATGTATGGCATCTCATGATTTAATATTTTGTTGCTTTGTGGGATGGCCACTTTCTACTCAAGTCTAGCAAGTCTGATTTCAGTGTTGTGACCCATTAAAGCAGAAGAATCTAAATAGAATCTACAATCTAGATAGAATCTATAATCAACTTTTGACTCCAGACATGTGAAGTCTAATGGATATGGCCTTAATCTTGTTGCCTGCTAGCTTAGCACTCTGAAAACACAAAGCATTTTGATTCTATGCTTTGTGTTTTGATTATTTGCTCTAAAACTTTTTTGGAGTCCATATAATCATACATGACTTCCCAGCTGGCACAGTGGTAAAGAATCTGCCTGCCAATGCAGGAGGCTCAAGAGATGAGGGTTCAATCCCTGGGTCAGGAAGATCCCCTGGAGGAAGAACTGGCAACCCACTCCAGTACTCTTGCTTGGAAAACCCCATGGACAGAGGAACCTGGTAGGCTACAGTCCATGGGGTCGTGAAAGAGTTGGACATGACAGAGCATGTGCATACAATATACATACTATGTATTGTGTATATTTATATTATGCTATATTCATATATTCTTACTGTTTTCTTTTTATCAATATAATAACTGAGTTAAAATTTTATTTCAGCACATATTTCCTACTTAAGTTGACAAATGAAAAAATATATAAGGTTTCTTCTGCTTTGTAAAATGCAAATTTTTTAAAATACAGACTTACTGAAGTATAAATGACATACAGTAAGCTACGCATACTGGAGAGGGAAATGGCAACCCACTCCAGTATTCTCTCCTGGGAAATCCCAACAGAGAGGAGCCTCGTTGGCTCCAGTCCATGGGGTTGCGAAAGAGTCAGACATGACTGAGCAACTAAACAACAAAGCTGCACGTATTTAAAGTGTAGAATTTCCTAAGTGTGACATATATATACCCTCACGAAGCCATCACCAATAATCTGTGAATACATCCATCGCCACCAGAAGTTTCCTCAAGCACTTTCTGTAATCCCTTCCGCCAACCGCCCTCCCAAGCTACCGTCGATCTGCCTCTGTTTTGATGGACAGAAAGTTTAATACAAATGGAATCAGTCAGTACATAATCTTTTATGCTTGGCTTCCTTCACTCAATAATTATTTAGAGATTCATCCATGTTGTTTTAGATATCAATAGTTTCCTGCATTTTATTGCTGAGTAGTAAGGAATATAGAGTTTTAATATCTGACCTTAAAATTCATAAAGTAGAAGCTCATTAATTCTGTTTAGTTGGTTACTTGATGTGATAACAGAGGACGTTTTTGTCAAGGTAGTATGCCTGAAATTTATGAAGTATGAGGCCTTATAACTCCTTTGCAACTCTTGGGGTACCTGTGACTTTAATTAGGTTATCTTCATACTACAAACTGTATGCATTAGGAGAAGGTTTGACATTGATTTGAATGGTAGAGTCACAGACTTTCATGACTAGAGGGAGCTTTGGAGATGATACCAACTACCTCTTCATTTTATAGACGAGGAACTGGATGCCCAGAGTGGTTAAAGGGTCTGAGATCACATGGAAGAGGTTTCTTTCAACATTATTTGGGGTGGTGGTGATGAGGCATTATAGTGGAGAACAGACTACAGTCTGTTCTCTGCCGTCTTGGCTTTCTCTGATCATTCCCAGATGCAGACCCATGAAACTCTGCCTCAGTTTCCATCTGGCCCCCGGCCAGAGGTCCACTCTCTCTGATGTCCCACCAGCTTTGGGGACAGGGAGAATGGCTTTGCTCCAGCAGGGCAGTTTATTGCAGCCCCTCAGTGCTTGAGAGCTGCTCAGAAAGCCTAAACCTCAGGACTCCCTCTGTCTGACCCAGCTGAGCTACCAAATCTAGTGGATGCGATGTGACTGCTTTCCTGGTTGCTTTAGAACAGCTATCAAGCTGTCTCCAGAGACCCACATGGCCAGCAGGGCAAAAGCCTCTTGCTGAAGCCCAGAGAGGGAAAATCGGACCCCATGTTTAAACACAGTTTGCTTCTCTTTCTCTTCCCTTCTATAACACCTCTGGGGCCAAGAAAAGGGTAGGCTTTCCCTTCTTCTTCTTCCTTGGAACTCAACAAGACTAGAGTTTGAAAAATAAAGATGGAGGTAAAGGAAAATATGCAATTCTCTCATAATAGTCTGACTTGCAAAGCTAGAGTAATATAGAAAAATCCCATTTTTGAGTGCCACAACCTGAATTTCCTCTTAGCATTCCTCTGTAACACTTTCGATCTCTCTAGGCAGAAGGATGCCCCAGGAAGACTAAGGTGAATATCATGTGTTCTGACAAACTAAATATAAAAGCACCTTAATAATTTTCAAACTATCAGTATTACCTCCATTCCACTTGCCACCAAAAATGTCCTAAGTAATACCCACTCACTCAGACTTACAATGAAATTACACCTGCCCAAGATTCAGAGACCCTCTCCCTTCCACAATCCATCTGCTCTTTACTACAATGGTGATAATACTAACACTTAAGAAAATGCACTATCTGCTATGCAGCTTATCTCATTTAATTCTCACAGCAATCCTATGTTGCCAGTACTATTTTTAAAAATGTCATTGAAGTATAGTTGATTTTCAATGTTGTGTTCATTTCTGCCACACAGCAAATGACTCAGTTATATGTGTATTCTTTTTCATATTCTTTTTCATTATGGTTATCACAGGATATTGAGTACAGTTTCCTGTGCTATACAGTGTGAAAGTGAAAGTCACTCAGTCGTGGCCGACTCTTTGCAACCCCATGGACTATACAATCCATGGAATTTTCCAGGCCAGAATACTGGAGTGGGTAGCCGTTCCCTTCTCCAGGGGATCTTCCCAAACCAGGGATCGAACCCAGGTCTCCCACATTGCAGGCGGATTCTTTACCAGCTGAGCCACCAGGGAAGTCCATACAGTAGGATCTTGTTGTTTATCCATCCTATATATAATAGTTTGCATCTACTAATCCCAAATTCCCAATCCTTCCCTCGCCCAGGCACCCCCCTTGGCAACCACAAGTCTGCTCTCTACTTGAGTCTGTCTCTGTTTTGTAGATATGTTCATATATGTCATATTTTAGATTCCACATATAAGTGACATCATATGGTATTTGTCTTTCCCTTTCTGACTTACTTTGCTTAGTATGATAATCTTTAACAATGACAGATTTTATTTTTTTAAGTTCCAAAATCACTGTGGATGGTGACTGCTGCTGCTAAGTCACTTCAGTCGTGTCTGACTCTGTGCGACCCCATAGATGGCAGCCCACCAGGTGGATGGTGACTATAGCCATGAAATTAAAAGACGCTTGCTCTTTGGAAGTAAAGCCATGATAAACCTAGATAGCGTATTAAAAAGCAGAGACATCACTTTGCTGACAAAGGTCCATGTAGTCAAAGCTATGGTTTTTCCAGTAGTCATGTATGGATGTGAAAGCTGGACCATAAAGAAGACTGAGGACTGAAGAACAGATGCTTCTGAATTGTGGTGTTGGAGAAGACTCTTGAGAGTCCCTTGGACTGCAAGGAGATCAAGCCAGTCAATCCTAAAGGAAATCAACCCTGAATATTCAGTAGAAGGATGATACTGAAACTGAAGCTCCAATACTTTGGCCACCTCATGCAAAGAGCCAACTTCACTGGAAAAGACCTTGATGCTGGGAAAAACTGAGGGCAAGAGAAGAACGGGCCAACAGAGGATGAGATGGTTGGATGGCATCACCAACTCAATGGACATGAGTTTGAGCAAACTCTGGGAGACAGTGAAGGACAGGGAAGCCTACCGTGCTGCAGTCCACGGGGTCACAGAGTTGGACACGACTTAGTGAATGAACAACAACAATGATGATCTCTAGGTTCACCCATGTTGCTGCAAATGGTATTATTTCATTCTTGTCAATGGCTGAACTATATATATGTATATAATCTTCTTTATCCATTCATCTGTCAATGGACATTTAGGTTTTTTCCATGTCTTGGCTATTGCGAATAGTGATATGAACATAGGGGTACATTATCTCTTTGAATTATAGTTTTATCTGGGTGTATGCCCCAAAGCGGGATTACTGGATCATATGGCAACTCTATTTTTAGCTTTTTGTGGGACCTCCATAGAGTTTTCTATAGTGGCTGCACCAATTCGCATTCCTATTAACACCATGAGAGGACTCTCTTTTCCTCACACCCTCTCCAGCATTTATTAGTTGTAGACTTTTTAATGACGGTCATTCCGACCAATGTGAGGTGGTACCTCGTTGTAGTTTCGATTTGCATCTCTCTATCAGCAATGCTGAGCATCTTTTATGTGTTGCTTCCCTCATAGCTCAGTTGGTAAAGAATCCGCCTGCAATGCAGGAGACCTTGGTTCGATTACTGGGTCGGGAAGATCCCCTGGAGAAGGGAAAGGCTACCCACTCCAGTATTCTGGCCTGAAGAATTCCATGAACTCTATAGTCCATGAGGTTGCAAAGAGTCGGACACAACTGAGCGACTTTCACTCACTTCACTTAGTACTATAATTCAGCCATTTTACTGATAAGGAAGCTGAAGATTAGAAAGATGACTGCTCAAGGTCATATATCTGGTAAGTCATAGAGTCATGAGCCTGCAGCCTTAGCTATTAGCTGCTTTCTAGTTTTTACCTACTAGTCTCCACGGCTTCCTTCCTGGTCACCATATACACAATGGTTACATTCCTAGGCTGAACTGGTCAACTTTGCCCAACTGGAGGAGGGGCAGTTCTCAGGACCTTTCTTACCAATCGATGTGTAGAATGAAATTTGAGTGGACCTGTTTATGGCAAAACTACAGGTGGCTAATGTAACAGCTTTTATTGCTTCTAGAAATCTTGGCACCAGTGATACATTAATTACCTTAAGTGAAGATACCAGCCTAAAAAAAAAAAGCCAAGGTATGTTGTAATTTAAGTTACAGATTAACAAATCACTGTTCTGACCTTTATTTTCCCTTTGCCCTAATTTTCTTACATTTTATCCTTTTATATTTGATGATTCTTTTTTTAAAGCTTCTGCAAATCTCCTTGGGAATGAGGTGGGAAGATCCAGCAAATCTAATTAATGAGTCAGCGAATCATTGTATTTAAAAGGTTAAAATAATAAAAATAAAACTTTTAAGAAAATTAAATGTGTATTAATTTTTTTAAACACTATCCTTGTAGAGAAGGGGGACAAAAAGAAGCAAATGTAGAGAAATATGGGAAACCTATTGAAAATGTGTTCATTTCCCCACTTTGTAGTTTGGACACATTCTTTACCATTAACTTTGAACTTTTCAGACATCATTTCTCCATTTGTCTTTGTATCGCTAGGATCTGTCACCATTCATCCATTCGATAAGTAATTTTAGAACTTTAGGAAACATGACAATACAAAGAGCTTGTTCTCCACGAGCTGACAAGGTAATGGGTACTGTCTAGTTTGTTGGGGGAGCTCAGTAAATGTTTGTGGAATAACTCTCACTTCAGCTCCACAAAAGAAGCTTGTATGCAAAATTAAGTTTATTTCTAGTTTTTAGAGAGACGCAGAGAGGCAATATGTCTTATTCATGGTGACTCATTGGAAAGAGAGAGAGCCAAAGATTCAAATCCAAGTATTAATATCTGGACCCCAGTGTCCTTGCTTTTCCTGAAGGCCACATTAATATAAACCCACAGGAAGCAGGTGGACATAGGTTTTTCCCCAGCTGCCTAGCATTTCTGTGAGTAGCCACTGAGGTTTCAAGGGAGGACACTGGAAAAGCACACCTTTCTAATCAGAGGCCTAGTGCCCCTGGACATGTGATGTCACCCATGCCAAGCCAATCACTGCATAACCATGCATCCCAGCTTGGCACCTTTAAACAACCACGATTAGTTATTTCTCATGATTCTGTGGGTTGACTGGGCATTCTTCTGCCCCATGGTGTTGGCTGGGTTTACTCATGCAACTGGTTTAGCTGGCAGCTGGGCTGGGCTGGAAAGTCTGGGCCATGGCGATTGACGACCTTCAGCTGTGGGGCCTTGATTTTCCTCCATAGGGCTCCTTCCACATGACATCTCAACCTGCTGTTGCCCCGTGTGCTCTTTCTCCAGTATTATAGCCCAAGATTCTTTATGGCATGAGAATGAAAACAAAGGCTGCTGGTATTTTAAAGGCTTGGACTCTGACGTTCCTGAAGGTCATTTTCATCACATTGTGTTGGCCTGAGGAAAACCATCTCAGGTTCAGTGGGAAAGGAAACAGACTCCATGTCTTAATGGAGGACTGGTGTGCTTACATAGGAAAGGGAAGAGTTGTTGAGGGGAGCATATTCAGGGAACCTGCCACAGAGCCCTCCCCAGCACAATTATGATATCTAGTCTCCTTCAGGAAGGCACAGATGCCACAAATCATGGAAACCTAGAGCTGCTGGGACCATCTTTGTCACCATGTAGAAGAAGCCTGCTTTTTCATAGAATGAAAAAAAAAACTCCACATATATACATATACCTGAAACTAACACAACATTGTAAATCAACTATACTCCAATAAAATTGAAAAAAAAAAAAAAAAAGAAAACGCCCATTGAGGACAAAGTCAGCCTAGACGAAAGCAGAGCAAGAGGTGGAAAAAAAAAATGTAGTGAAACTCAGTTCTCCACTGAAGTGGAACAGAGGTCATAGCGCTAAGTGGTTAAACAGCTCAGGATGTGAAGTCATACCACCCTGAGTTCTAATCTGGCTCCACTACCTACTAGCCATGTAACTTAGGGAAAGTTAATATCTCCAAGCGTCACATTCATCATCTATAAAATGTGCACAATAATAGTCCCTGTCTTCATAGGGTTGTTGTGACAGTTAACTGTGATGTTTGTGATGAGTTTAGCAAAGTGCTGGGCCCAGCATAAGTCCTCGGGGATGCGTGCTATGTACATTGAGATGCACCTGGAACCCCTCCCCCACAGAGATGCTCCCCACTCTGCTGGGACCTTGAAGGTCACAAGTGAGGTTCCAATCTTCACTTGGATTGGAAACCCTTTAACATGTAGCAAAAGATCCTCTATGTCAGAAGTCTCCCAAGCAACATATTCTTATTTCCTCTTTAAACATATGAAGCTAACAAATGCCTGACTTTAATTTGGAGAAAAGAAAAGAACTGTTGGTAAGTTTTGTGTCCTTCTTAGGAAATGTAAGTCCTATGCCAGACAACATGGAGAAATGAAGAACCTCACTACCATCACCACACCAAGAGAGGGGCATCAGTGGAACCTGTCACATTTTGTTTGTTCCCATAAAGCTGAATTCAAATCATAGGCAGTTGCTTCTTAGAGGTTGGACAGATCTGGGTTTCAGTTCACCTTGACAAGCTAAAGGTCACTAGTATGACATGGAATACTTTCATCTGTTATGTACAGTATACTTACATCTTTTATACATCTCTGTCAGTTCAAAAAGTGACTGCTTGTCTCTTCTGTTCTTTATTGGAAATGTAGTCTAATTTTGCATCAGATGGATTAATCTGTGGATCTCAGAAGTTACCTTTGCATCTCTCTCCTTTTTGATAAAATATATATAATGTAAATTTGTCATTAGTGATAGTCAGTACACTCATAATGTTGTACAACCGTCATATCTAGTTCCAGAATACACTTTCTCTTAATTCTCTCTCTCTTTTAACCAAATATTAGAATGAACTTCCTTGGTTACCTCCGTTTACAGGATTTAGGGTACTAGAGCAATTACTTGTTGTTCAGTTGCTAAGTTGTGTCCGACTCTTTGCAACCCCACAAACTGTAGCCTACCAGACTCCTCTGTCCATGGGATTTTCTAGGCAAGAGTCCTGGAGTGGATTGTCATTTCCTTCTCCAGGGGATCTTCCTAACTCAGGGATCGAATCCAGGCCTCCCACGTCGCAGGCAGACCCTTTAGCATCTGAGCCACCAGGGAAGATCAGTTCCTAGAAGCCACGAATCCTGATCAGACTGGTTTGATGAGGTTGAGGAATCTGCTGTGACTGTCAGCAGAGGACACAGGCCTCACTACCAGGAAACCTCGTGTGCTATTCGCAAAGGTACTTGTCGTGGAAAGAATCAACTGCCTTTTGTTAATTGGGTAATTAGTATTCTCCCTCCTGGCACATCTCTGGAAAAAGACATAAGTCTACACTGTTGTTTTTAGATGTCTGACAGTATTCATAAAACAATATCATTATTTACAAAAAATGGTCACCCTCATGAACTGTTTTCTGTGCCAGGAACCATGCTGCTAATTGATTCCTTGACATCTCTGTGGAGGAGGCCCCTTCACTAGCTCCACTTTGCAGATGAGAAAATGAAGCCTCAGAGAAGTTAAACAACTTTTCCAAGAGCACACATCTAGTAAGTTGTAAGCCAAGATTCAAACTCCAGTCTCATTGACCCTGAAACCTAGGCATTTAGCTCACGGTGAATGCAACCGTTTCACTCCACAATACAAGGTCAAACACAACCAACACATGAGAAATGCAGCCTGAGTCTCAAGAGCAAGAGTCATCATCAAAGCAGCAGCCTGAACAAGGAACACTGACTTGACGAAACAGCAGGGTACCACATGTAACTGAAGTCATAACGGCTTTACCCCCGTCTACTTCGTTCTTCTCAAAGAGCTGACTTATGAAGCCACGTGGAAACCTCTGTGGACCTCAGTCCTCATCTGCAAAATTTGTTCATGCCATTTCCCTTTCAGCTGGGGTAGATCCCTGGGCCCTGGTTTTCATCCCAGAATGGCAACCCACTCCAGTGTTCTTGCCTGGAGAATCCCAGGGACGAGGGAGCCTGGTGGGCTGCCGTCTATGGGGTCGCATAGAGTCGGACATGACTGAAGCGACTTAGCAGCAGCAGCAGCAGTACACTTTCCCTCCTTTAGGTTGCCTTTCTTATCTCCCGATTCTGGCTCTCCACACTTCTGACTCTATGCTTTTTGATATGTCACTTAAACTAGAGCCAACATTCCCTCTTGGATCTGATCTCAACATTGACCTTGTAGGAACTGCAGGTAAGAGAGTCTCAGCTTGGTCCACACCTCTGCCCTGGGCTCTGGTGCACAGAAGACATGCACCGTCAGGACAGTGGAAGAACACACCCATTCACACTCGTGTAGAGCTTTGTTGTTTACAGAACTTTGGAAAAATATCCTGTAATGTTTATAAAGGAAGACAGAGCTGGTATTAATTTTTCTAGTTTTAAAAAATGTCACAAACATTTCAAGTGTACCAAAGAAATACACTGAATGACAGGAACATCCATAAATACTGTCTAGACTTGACACACTCTTCCTTAAAGAAATAAAATGGTGCAGATATGATTGAATCCTCTGCCACTCCATTTCCCTCCCTCCTTCCCCAGAGAACCCACTGTCTTGAAATTGATTTGAATCATCCCAACCAGGTTTTAAAATGATAGGTTATTTATTATTATCTGTGTGAATCCACAATGAATATTATTTTGTGTTCTTAAAACTTCTATACAATATTATACTATATGTATTGTTTAGCCACTTGCTTTTTCAAAATTTTGTTAAGATTTATTTTTGTTGAAACATACATTTATGTTCATTCATTTCACCTAATAGCCTTCCTGGCTTTCTATATGCATATAGTAGCATATTTTATTTATCTAACCTCCTACTGATAGAAATTTATATAAATGTTTGTTTTGTATTATTTCAAAAGACACTGAAATGACCCACGTTGTACATCTGTTCTTATAGACATATGCCAGCCTTCTTCTAGAGTGAATTCCTGGAAGTAGAATTGCTAGGTCATAGGCTAAGTACAGAGCTACAATTTTAGATTCTCCCAAGTGGTTGTACCAATTTATATTCCCATCATCTGAGTCTGAGAATTCATATGGCCCTTGGTCCTTGACAATTATTGGCATTATCAGATATTTTGATTTTTATCGGTCTGTTCACCGAAAACTCGTTTCTCATTGCTTTATCATGGATAGATTTTGAATTAATGGCTCAATTTCTTTATTACAAAGTCCAATGGAGTTTTTTTTTTCTTCTTGACTCAATACTAATGATTTACAGTTGTTTTAAACAACTGCTTATTTCATCTATATTTTAAATATCTTGGCATAGAGTCGATTATGATATTTTCTTATTATTTTAAAATTCACTGTAATTGTGTTCTTCTTTTCATTTCTGGTATAGCTTATGTCTCCTCCTTTTAATAGATCTCAGCAGAGGGTTGTGTTTATATTAATCTTTTTGAAACATAAGATTTTGGTGTTGATATTTTGGTTCCTTATTTTCTATTCATTCATTTCCATGCCTCACTTTAGTCTCTCCCCTCTCCTTTTTTCGGTATACACTCTGTGGCTCTTTTCTAATTGCTTTCATTGTATAATAAGTTGTCTTTTTTTCTAATAATTTAAAGGATATAAATTTTCTTTCAAAAACTGCCTTAGCTATTTGATATATAGTTCTTTTGTTGTTATTTTTTCCTAATATTTAATAATTTTATAAGATTTCTATATTGATCAATGTATTTATTTAGAAAAGTACTTAAAATTTTCTAACTTTGTTAGAGTACAGTATGATGAGGTAATTGGTTATGTTTTTTCTAAAGTATTTTTAACTTCATTGTGTGTTAGACAGATAATGCAGTTTAAATGATATAAATTATTTTGTATTTATTGAGACTTCTCTGTGACCCAGTTGGGGTCACCTTTTGTAAATGTTCCATGTGTACTTGAAAAAATGTATAATATTGAATTACTGAGCACAGAATTCTATATGTCATTTGATTAAATTTGTTCAGATTTATTTTCTTTGAAAGTGAAGGTGTTCGGTCACTCAGTCGGGTCTGACTTTTTGCGACCCCATGGCCTGTAGTGTGCCAGGCTCCTCTGACAATGGAGTTCTCCAGGCAAGAATACCGGAATGGGTAGCCATTCCCTTCTCCAGGGGATCTTCCCAACCCAGGGATGGAACCTGGGTCTCTTGCATTGCAGGCAGATTCTTTACTGTCTGAGCCACCAGAGAAGCTTTCTTATTTTCTTTTGTCTACTTTTGTCTGCTTTATCTGTCTATTCTGAAAGTGGTATGTTAAAATTTCCCAACTATGATTGAGAATTGTCAATTTCTTTTTTGTAATTCCATCCACTTTTTCTATAAATATTTTAAGGACATGTTAGTAGGTACATACAAGTCCAGAGATGTTTATGACTGTCTGGAAATTACTCTTTTCATCATTCCATAATGACTCTCTCTTTCCAGGGATGCTTTTAGTTTTTCCCCTTAAGTCTATTTTGTGTGATAATAACATAGCTACATCAGATTTCTTTTCCTTAGCTTTTATCTGAGGGCTAGGTAGTTTTGGTTTACTTAGGTGATTTTCATCCTTTTAAAATGATATTGCTTGTAAACACCAGAGTGTTTCCTTTAAAATCTGAGAATCTTTGCCTTCCAATTGGCAAATTAAATTCCTTTTCATTTATTTTTATTGATGCATATTGGGTTATTTCTACTATCTTATTTTGACTTTTCCTACCATGCTTTACGTCTTTTTGTGTGTGTTTATTTCTTTGTAACTCAGTTCTACTTACTTGATCGAATTTTCTGGATTCTCCCATTTTTCTACTTGTTTGAAAGTTATATTAATATATTCTATTTTTATTCTTAAATTGATTACTCAGTAAAAGGTATAACTATTTTAACATAGTTTAAAGTTAGTCAATAGCTTTGCTGCTGCTAAGTCACTTCAGTCGTGTCTGACTCTGTGTGACCCCATAGACGGCAGCCCACCAGGCTCCCTCGTCCCTGGGATTCTCCAGGCAAGAACACTGGAGTGGGTTGCCATTTCCTTCTCTAATGCATGAAAGTGAAGAGTGAAAATGGAGTCACTCTGTCGTGTCCGACTCTTAGCGACCCCATGGACTGCAGCCTACCAAGCTCTTCCATCCATGGGATTTTCCAGGCAAGAGTACTTGGAGTGGGGTGCCATTGCCCTCTCCGAGTCAATAGCTTTAGCTCCCTTCAGTAAAAAATAAGGATCTTAAAACATTTTAATTGCAATCACCTGTCAATCTTCCAAGTGTTTGTTGTTTAGCATTATAGCTCTATCTTTTTTGTAAACTACTCTCTTTTTAATTATTATTTTCATAATCTATAGACAAGAAAACTGAGATTCAGGAAGGTCAGGTTATTACCTACGGTCATACATTTAACAAGTGGCAAAATCCATCTAGAACCCACCTTCATTTGGGAGTGAAACATCTATAGACTTGAATTCTTTGGGATGTGCTGGCCATTTCACTGTATGGCTAATTTTTATATGGCTAGTTTTAAGGCATGACAAGTGCTATTGGTTATCTCCAAATATCTCTCATTGAGTGAGTGTGACTCTGAAAGTCACTCTTTGCGACCCCATGCACTATACAGACTATGGAATTCCCCAGGCCAGAATACTGGAGTGGGTAGCCTTTCCCTTCTCCAGGATTAGTAAACCAGTTAAAATGGATGTTTTGCCCTTGGTTTGACCTTAAATTGAAAACAGACTCTTTATGCACCTTGTGTTTTCCACTGTGTTTACAGAATTTCATTGTTATTATAAAGGCGTGATAAATGACAGGTGATGTGCTGAGAGTAGATTAATGACATAACAGAAGAGACCGCTTCCTCCTTCCCCATGGAAGCCAGTTATCATACAAACAGAGCCATCCTCGAGACTCCTTACTTGAAATTTCAGTCTATATGTCCACCCATCCATCCTGTGATACGGGACAGTTTTATGGCTAAGGTTGGAATTGTAATTGCACAAATTTCCAGCCTCGTGCTTCAGTCTTCCAACCATGTTTCTTACTAATAAGGCTGAGATCCCAATGAAACATGTTTGTGGATAGCTCACCGCCACCTATTGTTATTTTAAGAAAACGACCCAAGTCCATTGAAGGTGAAGAGTGTCACGGTGTCATCTCTGTTCATGAAAGACAGCCCAATTTTCAGTTGGGGAACAAAGAGTATATTTGAGGGTGAAAGGCTGGTGAAATAGCTCGGCTGAGTAAATGCTCCTGCAGCAATGATTATTGCCTCATCACTCAAAGGTGAAAGAACAGGAAAATAAAATGGCACAGATTGCATCCCCCAGGTAACAGATGAGAGACAGGAGAAGAATATAGTTCAAAGGCTGGCAAGCACCCATGCTGTCCTCTGCAGACCCTGCAAGGGGACCTCTGCACCAATTTTGGATTGTGCAATTGTATTGAGCACTCACGCCCCATTTAAAAGACAAGTTGTGATAAGATTTGGTGCAGTTTCGATGGATTCAGAAAGAAACATTTGAGAAACACATCCCTGCTTGGCATGGAGAAGCATGGAATTAGTATGAAATGTCTACCTGTGTCAGGCCCTGTGCTAAACACTTTCCATCCATTATTTTAAATTTTCCTTATTAGTCATTTGAGGAAGATTTTAATATCCTTTATTGACAGAATATATTGAAGGTCGGAGACTTGAAGTGACTTCTCTAAATTCACAGAGCTAGTAAGTGAGATCTGAAACCAGGCCTGCTTGGTATTGTATTGTTTTGAAGTGAGATGATGTCTGCAATTTAGCAGTTTAAAAGGTAAAACTGTGATTGTAAGGTACTCATTCTGGATGGATTCCTTTCCTACTTCCCCAAGCCAATGAAGAAGAATTCTGCACAGACATTTTTCTCTGTCTAAACTCGGCAGTCCTGCAAGCCACCCCTGCCTCTATAGCCATCACCCTTTAAAAATAGGCCTTGAAATCTCACCAAGTCTCAGCCTTGAACCTCTAGTCCTGACTCTCCAAGGCTGCACACTGATCTGAATGTCAGCTTCTCCCTCCTCATCCCATCTACTGTTTCCAACCCCATAGCTTTCCTGCCATTTCTTACCTCCCTTCCCTGCCTGCAAAAGCCTGAATACTGGGCACAGCTTTCCTGGAGGCTGAGGACATGACTTCTGTCCTCTGAGGCTGCTCTGGCTCAGCTCCATTCCTGGAACAACCTGCCTCCCACCCATTTCTCATGCCTATTCAGTGCAGTCTCCTCCCCTCCGTTAAGTTTCCAACATTCACGAGTGGAAATGCCCTGAGCAGCTCTTTGTACCAGGCACTAATTCAAACATGGAGGGGTACAGATGTGCCCAAGGAGATGGTGGGGTTGGGACAGAAACAAACACATAAACAGGGTCCTGAAGCAATGCAACGAGTGCTGTGAGGCAGTCCTGCGATCTGGGACGTCTGCGCTGGATAACGGGTGAGGTCGTATCCTCTGAGGCTGAAGTGAAGCAGCAAAGAGGCTTCACAGACAATGTGAAGACTTACCTGACTCTGGAAGGATGAGTAGGCATTTTCATCCTTTCCTACCAGCCCGGTTGCTATGGTTAAAGCTGTAGTAGGCGATGAAACCTGGCGGAGTAAGGGTGGAAGGACAGGTGAAAGAGGTGAGGAGGGAACTTCAGGACTTCCACATCCTCTGCTCAACCCTTTAAGGTTGAGGGAAGATTATATTCCTGACTAGAGTGTCATTCTTCTGCTGGTAGGGAGAAGTGCCTTCTCTTTTTTTTCCATTTTGTCAAAACAAAATGGTGATGATGGCGGTGGGGGTGGGATTTTGTGAGTAATTACTTTTCCCATAGTAATAACTACCATCCCCTGCCCAGGCAGTTACTGTGTGTTAGAGGCTATTTGTACAACATTCTAGAGGATTCCCTCTTGGTGGGCACAAGGTTCTCGGTCACTTCTCAGATTACATTGTTTGAGGCCCCACCTGCTGGTAAAAGCTGGAAGGTCAGCAGTCGCGTCACCCTGTCCCCAGGGCTCCAGCCCTCTTTCCTTTGGGTATCCTGAACCCAGGAGTTGTGACACGTGTCTTGTGGCAGGAAACCCACACGTGTCTGGTCCCATTTCGGTGGGTGGAGCGCAGGGAAGGGCGGTGAGCATGGTGGGAGCCGGTTATGGTGGGCAGTGGCCAAAGTACTGGAGAGCCGTTCTCTGCTGCTGCCATAACCCCACTTGCTAGAGGGGAATCTGCTGCAGGAGGGACAGGGGAATTCTTCAAGGATAAACGGTATGTCCTCCAGGGCTACTCTCCCTGAGGGAGCTCACGGACAAGCTGTCCATAGTTCTCTTTGATTCCCCAATGGATAGCCACGTCCGCTGGAAGCAAAGCTAATCCAGGATGGTGGGGATGGGACCCAACTTCTCAATAACTTTGCAAGATGGGAGCAGCAGAACTCACGTGAAGCCCAGTTCTTGCTTGAGATGCTGCAGAGGTGGGGCCTCAGCTCACCAACCCAGTTCTTCACTAACAGTTATTCAAGGGGAGGAGATGTCTCTAGACTGTGCTCATCGGAGAGTCTCCTTGTCATTCCTAATAGATCTGAGCCTCTAGGGTTATTGTTTTTAAAATACACTGGCCTTGAGATTCCCTGGTGGCTCAGTGGTAAAGAATCTGCCTGCCAATGCAGGAGACAAAGATTCTATCCCTGATTTGGGAAGATCCCACACGTCACGGAGCAACTAAGCCACAACTATTGCGCCTGTGCCCTAGGGCCCAGGAGCCCAACAACTGAGGCCAAGCGCTGCAATTACTGGAGCCCGCATGCCCTAGAGCCCATACTCTGCAACAAGAGAAGCCATTGCAATGAGAAGCCCGCACACAGCAACTAGAGAGAAGTCCCTGAGCAGCACGGAAGACCCAGCACAGCCAAAAATAAATAAATAAAAATTTAAAAATATACTGGCCTTGAGGAATAGGCAGAACCAATGACAGCATCAAGCATTAAAAAGGGACCCAGAATCCCCATCTTGCACTCTCCCTTCTGAGTTCAAATTGCCAAGCCTGACGACAAGTCTCACATCTCTGGATTCAGTTTGTAATAGGGAAGAACAAATCGGACTCCACATTGGATCAGTTTCTTTCACTTTAATCTTTGTCTTCTAATGCTTTTGCTACAAGTTAATCACCAAAGTGATGTTGCCTCTAGCTTAAAGTATATATTTCCCTGGTGGCTCAGAGAGTAAAAAATCTGCCAGCAATGCAGGAGACCCAGGTTCCATCCCTGGGTCAGGAAGATCCCCTGGAGAAGGGAATAGCTACCCACTCCAGTATTCTTGTCTGGAGAATTCCATGGACAGAGGAACCTGGTGGGCTACAGTTCACGGGGTCACAAAAGAGTCAGACACGACTGAGCGATTAACATACATAAAGGCTCATCTCTAAGAACCCTGCCTCCCATGCCTGAGAGTTAAGCTAAAATACTTTGGTTTCACTCATAGGAAACCTCCTGACCCAGCCCACCTGTGAGTGGATCCAGGCAAGAAGGAATAAAAACTGCCTCTGCAGTCCGGCCAGAACCAGGGAATATTTGAAACAACTTATTGCCTCTTTTTCTTTACCTTCTTTCCTCTTCCTGTTTGTTCCATAAAAGAAACTAGCATCCAAACCAGGCAAGACAGTTCTTTGGGACAGCAGTCTACCATCTTCTAGGTCTACCGGCTTTCCAAATAAAGTCGCTATTCCTTGCCACAACAACTCATCCCTTGGTTTATTGACTTGCCATGCGGAGAGGAGTACAAGCTTGGACACAGTAACAAGTTGGACCTGTTGTCTTTTCCTACTTCTGAATCCTTTTTTGAATTGCCCTCAAGGATCTCCACGTATCTCTCTAACTCCAGCTCTCAGGGAGAAGGTTTGGGAATGGAGACAGTGTCAGCCTTTTCCCTCCCAGAAGATCTGTGGGTTCACTCTGCAAACCGGCTCCTCACCCTCCCTGGAGCCCTACAAACAAGGAGGGGCCCCTTCACTCAGCTAGACATCAGACCCACTAGACCTTTCCTTAGGGAAGGAAGGCTGCAAAGACCTCTTCAAGGGCAGTCTATACAAAACTGCTGACAGTTTCTTTTGCCCAACAGGGAAGAGGAGATCCGAGGTTACCTCATTTAATCTTCATGATAATCCTCTGAAGCAGGTGTTATTGGTACCCTCGTGTCACAAGAAAGAACACTAAGGCCCACAACGTGAAGGAACTTGTCCAAGTTCTCCATGGTTAGTGACAAAGAAGCGATTCCAGAGCTCTTGCACACATTGCTGGTCTGCCTTGGAAGAATTCCTTGTCCTCCTTGAACAGTCACCTGAGGAGAAAGGATGCATTGCGGAGAGTGATGAAGTCAAGAATGGGCTGCATGTGCGCTGAGATCAGATCAATGGGTGCTGAAGGCTAGCTATGGTAGTGAATTGACTATAAGGATATATGAGGTTGGGTTTCCCTGGTGACTCAGACAGTAAAGAATCTGCCCACAGTGTGGGAGATCCGGGTTTGATCCCTGGGTCAGGAAAATGCCCTGGAGTAAAGGAATAGCAACCCACTCCAGTGTTCTGGCCTGGAGAATTCCATGAACAGAGGAGCCTGGCAGGCTACAGTCCACTGGATTGCAAAGAGTCGGACATGACTGAGCAACACACGCATTTAATGAGGTTACTTTGGGGGGAACAAAAGTGTTCTATCTTGATTGTGGTGGTGATCACACTACTGTACATACTTGTTAAAATTCATTGAATTGTATATATAAAATTGGTGAATTGCTGAACTGAGCATATGAACTTATTCACAAACAGAAGTAGAGTTACCATGGTTACCAGAGGATTTGAGGGGCGGGTAGGGATAAAGTGGGAGATTGAGATTGACATATATACACTACTATATATAAAATAGATAATGAGGACTCACTGCATAACAGAGGGAACTCTACTCAATACTCTTCAGTGAACCAAATGGGAAAATAATCTTAAAAAAGAGTAGATATATGTGTATGTATAACTGCATCACTTTGTTATGTACCTGAAAGTAACACTGTAAATCAACTGTACTCCAGTAAAACTTTAAAAAAATAATAAAGAACAATAACAGCAAAAACAAAAAAAGGCTGCATATGGACCCACTGACATGTTATTTCTGTTTGGTTTTGTCATCTGTATCTGTTATGGGCTGAGTTGTGTTCCCCCCACCCTCTACATTCATATGTTGAAGCCCTGACCCCTAGGACCTCAGAATGTGATTGTATTTGGAGGTAGGCCCTTTAAAGAGGTTTTTAAGATAAAACGAGGTCCTATCGGAGGGTCCAAATCCAATATGACTGGTGTTCTTATAAGAAGAGGAAGTTTTAGAAACTGTGGATGAAAGTGAAAGACTGGGTCTTGCCACTCAAAGTGTGGTCTTAAACAATAGCAAGCATTACCTGCAGTTTGTTAGAACCACAAAACCCCAGGTACAATGAACCAGGATCTGTTATTTTAACAAAACTCTCAGGCAGGACCAGCTGGGTAATTGGTAGGGTTTGGTACAAAATGAAAATGAGAATCCCTTGTTTAAAAATTAGTAAGAATTTCAAGACTTTGGCAGCAGAGCATTAAGCCAATTGTGTATAGTACTAAGAGGTCTCACACCTGTGCCCTGCCCACAGGTGATAGGCACGCACTGTAAAGCTGGAGAATCATCACAGTGGTGTGATGAAACCTTTCACCTGAGAGATGGTTTTAGCTGGATTTTATCATTTTGCATTTTATCCTAAATACACAAAAGTTTTGCATTATATTCTTTGATGTATCTATTCTTCACATGATAAAATAATATTTTTCCCCCAAAAAATCTGGACGGAATATAGGCATTCCTGGATGATGTGTCTTGTGTTCGTATAGTGTTGACAGCCTGTGGCACCCTGCCCATTCCAGGAAGTATGCACACTGTGGGAAAATCTTGGGGCTAGCCCATACTAGGTGTGGACTGCAGGGCCCTTGATTAAAAGTTTTCAGAAGAATCGCCCCACACAAGTTCACGTCCCTTGCTTGCAAGAAGCTGAGCATTTATATAGTATCCCTCTGGACCGATTATTTAAGCTTTCTGAACCTCAGTCTTTTATAAAATGGGGGAGAAGAATAGTACCCCTTTCAGAGGATTATTGTGAGGTTGAAATGAGATAATACATAAAAATGAAACATAGAGACCATTTCCTATGGGATTTTTTGTTTTGTTTGTTTTGCTGTGTGGCTCTTAGTTCAGACCAGGGATTGAACTTGGGCGTCTGGCAGTGAAAAGCGCCACAGCCTAACCACCGGACCGCCAGGGAAGGCCCCTCCTGTGTACATTAAGTGTTCAATAAAAGTTAACTTATTACAGCCTGGAGATTAGATTCTTGCTTCACTCTGAGGAAGGCAGGCAACGAGAAAGTATGTCTCGAGGTGAATTTGCCCAGCTCCCAGACATGGAATAGCATTTATTCTAATGAGTTCATCTTGACCTGGGGTCTGGTTATCATTCTATTGATGCAGAAACCTGATTTTTAAATTGGAGCACTAAGGGCAGGCGGCGGTGGCGGTGGCGGTGGCACCCGGCGCACTAAGAGTGGCCGAGAGGAGCTACCCCATGTCCAAGGTCAGGGGCAGTGGCCTAGAGTGCCAGGCTGTGACGGCACAGGAATGGCCGAGAGGAGCTACCCCGCGTCCGAGGTCAGGGACGGCGGCCAGGAGGAGCTACCCTGCATCCGAGGTCAAGGGCTACGGCCGAGAGGAGCAACCCCACGTCCAAGGAGTGGTGGCTGTGTGGGCGCAGGAGGGCCTAGAGGAGCCATCCCACGTTGAAGGTCAGGAAGGGTGGTGGGAGGAGATACCTCTCATCCAAGGTAAGGAGCAGTGGCTGTGCTTTGCTGGAGCAGCTGTGAAGAGATACTCCATGCCCAAGGTAAGAGAAACCCAAGTAAGATGGTAGGTGTTGTAAGAGGGCATCAGAGGGCAGACACACTGAAACCATACTCACAGAAAACTAGTCAATCTAATCACACTAGGACCACAGCCTTGCCTAACTCAATGAAACTAAGCCATGCCCACGGGGCAACCCAAGATGGGCGGGTCGTGGTGGAGAGGTCTGATAGAATGTGGTCCACTGGAGAAGGGAATGGCAAACCACTTCAGTATTCTTGCCTTGAGAACCCCATGAACAGTAGGAAAAGGCAAAATGATAGGACACCAAAAGAGGAACTCCCCAGGCCAGTAGGTGCCCAATATGCTACTGGAGGTCAGTGGAGAAATAACTCCAGAAAGAATGAACAGATGGAGCCAAAGCAAAAGCAATACCCAGCTGTGGATGTGACTGGTGATAGAAGCAAGGTCCGATGCTGTAAAGAGCAGTATTGCATAGGAACCTGGAATGTCAGGTCCATGATTCAAGGCAAATTGGAAGTGGTCAAACAGGAGATGACAAGAGTGAACGTCGACATTCTAGGAATCAGCGAACTAAAATGGACTGGAATGGGTGAATTTAACTCAGATGACCATTATATCTACTACTGCGGGCAGGAATCCCTCAGAAGAAATGGAGTAGCCATCATGGTCAACAAAAGAGTCTGAAATGCAGTACTTTGATGCAGTCTCAAAAATGACAGAATGATCTCTGTTCATCTCCAAGGCAAACCATTCAATATCATAGTAATCCAAGTCTATGCCCCAACCAGTAATGCTGAAGAAGCTGAAGTTGAATGGTTTTATGAAGACCTACAAGACCTTTTAGAACTAACACCCAAAAAAGATGTCCTTTTCATTATAGGGGACTGGAATGCAAAAGTAGGAAGTCAAGAAACACCTGGAGTAACAGGCAAATTTGGCCTTGGAATGCAGAATGAAGCAGGGCAAAGGCTAATAGAGTTTTGCCAAGAAAATGCACTGGTCATAGCAAACACCCTCTTCCAACAACACAAGAGAAGACTCTACACATGGACATCACCAGATGGTCAACACTGAAATCAGACTGATTATATTCTCTGCACAGATTGATTATATTCTCTGCAGCAAAAGGAGAAGAAGCTCTATACAGTCAACACAAACAAGACCAGGAGCTGACTGTGGCTCAGATCATGAACTCCTTAATACCAAATTGAGACTTAAATTGAAGAAAGCAGGGAAAACCGCTAGACCATTCAGGTATGACCTAAATCAAATCCCTTATGATTATACAGTGGAAGTGAGCAATAGATTTAAGGGCCTAGACCTGATAGATAGAGTGCCTGATGAACTATGGACGGAGGTTCGTGACATTGTACAGGAGACAGAGATCAAGACCATCCTCATGGAAAAGAAATGCAAAAAAGCAAAATGGCTGTCTGGGGAAGCCTTACAAATAGCTGTGAAAAGAAGAGAAGTGAAAAGCCAAGGAGAAAAGGAAAGATATAAGCATCTGAATGCAGAGTTCCAAAGAATAGCAAGGAGAGATAAGAAGCCTTCTTCAGCAATCAATGCAAAGAAATAGAGGAAAAGAACAGAATGGGAAATACTAGAGATCTCTTCAAGAAAATTAGAGATACCAAGGGAACATTTCATGCAAAGATGGGCTCAATAAAGGACAGAAATGGTCTGGACCTAACAGAAGCAGAAGATATTAAGAAGAGATGGCAAGAATACACAGAAGAACTGTACAAAAAAGATCTTCATGACCAAGATAATCACGATGGTGTGATCACTCATGTAGAGCCAGACATCCTGGAATGTGAAATCAAGTGGGCCTTAGAAATCATCACTACGAACAAAGCTAGTGGAGGTGATGGAATTCCAGTGGAGCTATTTCAAATCCTGAAAGATGATGCTGGGAAAGTGCCGTATTCAATATGCCAGCAAATTTGGAAAACTCAGCAGTGGCCACAGGACTGGAAAAGGTCAGTTTTCATCCCAATCCCAAAGAAAGGCAATGACAAAGAATGCTCAAACTACTGCACAATTGCACTCATCTCACACACTAGCAAAGTAATGCTTAAAATTCTCCAAGCTAGGCTTCAGCAATACATGAACCGTGAACTTCCTGATGTTCAAGCTGGTTTTAGAAAAGGCAGAGGAACCAGAGATCAAATTGCCAACATTCGCTGGATCATCGAAAAAGCAAGAGAGTTCCAGAAAAACATCTATTTCTGCTTTATTGACTATGCCAAAGCCTTTGACTGTGTGGATCACAATAAACTGTGGAAAATTCTGAAAGAGATGGGAATACCAGACCACCTGACCTGGTGGCCTTGAGAAATCTGTACACAGGTCAGAAAGCAACAGTTAGAACTGGACATGGAACAATAGACTGGTTTCAAATAGGAAAAGGAGTACGTCAAGGTTGTATATTGTCACCCTGCTTATTTAACTTATATGCAGAGTACATCATGAGAAACGCTGGGCTGGAAGAAACACAAGCTGGAATCAAGATTGCTGGGAGAAATATCAAGAACCTCAGATATGCAGATGACACCACCCTTATGGCAGAAAGTGAAGAGGAACTAAAAAGCCTCTTGATGAAAGTGAAAGAGGAGAGTGAAAAAGTTGGCTTAAAGCTCAACATTCAGAAAACGAAGATCATGGCATCCGGTCCCATCACTTCATGGGAAATAGATGGGGAAACAGTGGAAACAGTGTCAAACTTTATTTCTGGGGGCTCCAAAATTACTGCAGATCGTGACTGCAGCCATGAAATTAAAAGAGGCTTACTCCTTGGAAGAAAAGTTATGACCAACCTAGATAGCATATTCAAAAGCAGAGACATTACTTTGCCAACTAAGGTCTGTCTAGTCAAGGCTATGGTTTTTCCAGTGGTCATGCATGGATGTGAGAGTTGGACTGTGAAGAAGGCTGAGCACTGAAGAATTGATGCTTTTAACTCTGGTGTTGGAGAAGACTCTTGAGAGTCCCTTGGACTGCAAGGAGATCCAACCAGTCCATTCTGAAGGAGATCAACCCTGGGATTTCTTTGGAAGGAATGATGCTAAAGCTGAAACTGCAGTACTTTGGACACCTCATGAGAAGAGTTGGCTCATTGGAAAAGACTCTAATGCTGGGAGGGATTGAGGGCAGGAGAAGAAGGGGACGACCGAGGATGAGATGACTGGATGGCATCACTGACTCAATGGACACGAGTCTGAGTGAACTCTGGGAGTTGGTGATGGACAGGGAGGCCTGGTGTGCTGCGGTTCATGGGGTCGCAAAGAGTCGGACCCGACTGAGCGACTGAACTGAACTGAACTGCTGCTGCTGCTGCTAAGTTGCTTCAGTCGTGTCCAACACTGTGCAGCCTCATAGATGGCAGCCCACCAGGCTCCCCGGTCCCTGGGATTCTCCAGGCAAGAACACTGGAGTGGGTTGCCATTTCCTTCTCCAATGCATGAAAGTGAAACATGAAAGTGAAGTCGCTCAGTCGTGTCCGACTCTTAGCGACCCCATGGACTGCAGCCTACCAGGCTCCTCCGTCCACGGGATTTTCCAGGTAAGAGTACCGGAGTGGGGTGCCATCGCCTTCTCCAAAACTGGAGTATAGATGATTAATAATGTTATGCTAGTTTCAGGTGTATAGCAAAGTGATTCAGTTATACATATATGTGTATCTATTTTTTTTGAAAATTTTTTTCCAGTTTAAGTTGTTTCAAAATATTGAGCAGAGTTTCCTGTGCTATACAGTGGGTCCTTGTTGGTTATTCATTTAAAATATAGCAGTGTGTACATGTCACAGCCTGTTTGTTCTCTGTGAGTCTGAGAAACCTGATATTGTAAGCACCCTGAGAGTGCAGCTATAATTGAGAGGTGTACTTACACAACTGGACACTGGTGGTCCCCAGTGGCGGTGTGTGCGTGTGCATACACACTGGTAGAGAAAGAGAGGAAAGGGGGAGAGGGAAGTTATTACACAGAGCAAATGAAAATTTAGAGTCTTGTGAGGATGACTTTTCTATTTTTCAGTGAGAGAAACTATTTCTACAAAGAGTTAGAAGGTTGCTGGGGGAAAACCACCACCAGCAGTGAGAAGACAGTCTCAAGGGGCTGGCAGTTTCAACTCTGACACCATGGTACCTTTGGGGCTTGCATCTTCTGAAACAGACAGGGTTAGTGCTGAGGAGCCTTAGGCCTAAAGGGGGCGCTCTAAGCTTCTGCTCTAGGAACCAGGCCAGGTTTTGCCTTTTGGTTACAAGCAAATACAGGGGAGTTTTGGAGAGAAGAGGTGGACTGGTGGGTGGGCTGTCCTTAAGAGAGACTGGATTAGTCTGGGCATGTGGGAGCTTGAGAGGTGCGTTTGGGGACATTGCTTGGGGAAATGTTTTTTATCTTTCAAATTCTATAATTGAATATGATAATCAATGTGTGTCACACACACATATGTATCTGATTAGAAAAGTTAAACATGAAAAAACAAACAAAAAGTTAAACATGCCTATTGTAAAAATTTCAAATATTAGAGTAAGTATAACTTTGAAAGTGAAACGCTTTGCTACTCACTTCTACCTGCTACACCTCCAAGAAATAAAGCGCTATTAAGAGTTTGGTATGTTTGCTATGCCCATATTCGTTAAATAGCTAGCTAGCTAGCTAACTAACTACACACACACACACACACACACACACACACACACACTCATATGTGTTTCTACATAAATATGAATGCTAACAATTAAGTTCACGGTGGTAGCCTGAGCTGTAGAGCCAGCTGAAGACTTTGCGTCATGTTAGCTACCACATTCTCTTCCCATGAGCAAGTAGCATAGAAAAGCATGTCAAAGAAATTTATGAACTGAGTGTGGGAACAAAATAAGGGGAGTGAGTTAACCTTCTGAAATGTCTCTCAACTAGGAGCTCGCGCTTTCTCCCACCAGCACACTGGGGAGCTAGTAACTCACAGAGTACATTTTGGAAAATGATCTCTCTGCCTATGTCATTTCAATGTCTCCTTAAAGCAACAAATTATGGCTGGGTTATATTGTCACTTTGTAAATTCTTCGTATTTGGGAGAAAATTAATAATTTTCTGTAAATTACCTATGGGTCCTTTGAAAAATATATTTAGTGCTTTATCTATAATGATTAAAACTGTGATATTAATTTTTAGCTGATGTTTCAAAAGAGAGTAGATAAATTTAATTTCCAGTAGCTGCTGCTGCTGCTGTCACTTCAGTCGTGTCTGACTCTGTGTGACCCCATAGATGGCAGCCCACCAGGCTCCCCCATCCCTGGGATTCTCCAGGCAAGAACACTGGAGTGGGTTGCCATTTCCTTCTCCAATACATCAAAGTGGAAAGTGAAAGTGAAGTTGCTCAGTAGCGACCCCATGGACTGCAGCCTAACAGGCTCTTCCGTCCATGGGAGTTTCCAGGCAGGAGTACTGAGGCCAATATACAAGGATCTTCCATCATAGCTCAGTTGTTAAAGAATCCACCTGCATTGCAAGATTCCACTTGCATTGCAGGAGACCTAGATTCAGTTCCTGGGTCTGGAAGATCCCCTGAAGAAGGAAATGGCAACCCACTCCGTATTTTTGCCTGGAAAATCCCATGGACAGAGGAGCCTGGCAGGCTACAGTCCATGGGGTCTCAAGAGTCAGACTTAGGGACTTAGGGACTAAACGACCGCCACCACAATATACAATATTTGTCTTTCCTTTCTGACTTACTTCACTCCATGCAGTAGGCCAGTGGAAATTTGCTGTGTGACACAGGGAGCTCAACCCAGTGCTCTGTGACAAGCTAGAGGGGTGGGATGGCGTGGGAGATAGGAGGGAGGATCACGAGACAGGGGACATGTGTATACCTGTGACTGATTTATGTTGATGCATGGTAGAAGCTGGCACAATACTGTAGAGCAATTATCCTCCAACTAAAATTTAAGAAAATAAACTGAGGCCAAAAACCTATTAATGGTAATAAATATTAAACTCTATCATTATGCATGACTATAAATATATGCTTCCCTCATAGCTCAGCTGGTAAATCATCTGTCTGCAATGCAGGAGACCCGAGTTCGATTCCTGGGTCGGGAAGATCCCCTGGAGAAGGAAATGGCAGCCAACTCCAGTATTCTTGCCTGGAGAATCCCATGGACAGAGGAGCCTGACAGGCTACAAGTCCATGGGGTCGCAAGAATTGGACACGACTAAGCGAATAAACCATCCATCCATCCATAAATATATGAAACATTTCTTTAAAAGTAATCATTAATTTTATATCTTTCTTGTAAACCTGAAAGTGTAAATTGTGATCATTTTTAGGCATGTAATACGTAAAAAGATGACCAATGCCTCTCGGCACAAACTGTTCTTCAGTTCATCCACTAGAGGGCACCTGAGAGTCGCTTAACAAAAGTAAATACAAAACCAAATTAAAAATCTGAACCAGAAACTACACACCTAAAGTACTACACACGCACACACACACACACTCTCTCTCTCTCTCTCTCTCTCCTGGCCATCAGTTCAGTTCAGTTCAATCACTCAGTTGTGTCCGACTCTTTGCGACTCCCTGAATTGCAGCACGCCAGGCCTCCTTGTCTAACACCAACTCCCGGAGTTCACTCAGACTCACGTCCATCGAGTCAGTGAGTCAGTGATGGACTCACTTCCATCGAGTCCATCCAGCCATCTCATCCTCTGTCGTCCCCTTCTCCTCCTGACCCCAATCCCTCCCAGCATCAGAGTCTTTTCCAATGAGTCAACACTTCGCATGAGGTGGCCAAAGGACTGGAGTTTCAGCTTCAGCATCATTCCCTCCAAAGAAATCCCAGGGCTGATCTCCTTCAACATATCTATCCGTAGACTAATACTTTTGAAAGAAATTTTGGATCTTGCCTAGATAAGAGGGTACTGTGTATCTTGCATTATATTAAATGCTTCTCTAGTGAAAATTGTGGTATTTAAGTTTGCTAGAAAAGGCTAGTAATTTTATTATCATAACTCCAGAATTGTTTCTCTATTTTATGTAATTAGTATATTACTTAATTGGATTCACCCTGAATGGCCTCATGAAAGATGCAGAATGTAATTTTTCCTTTATTAGATTCATCTTCTGCTTCTCACTCCCATTCCATGTTCCAGTAAAAGCAATTACCGTATTGCACATTAAAACTAAAAATGGGAAATAGTCCAAATGGCCAGTAGTACAGAATAGGAAAGTCAACAGTGGTGTGTTATGGCAATAAATATTTATATTGATCTATTCATTATAGTATATGTAAATTATAATACTAATCCAATAGCATTAGAAATGCATTTACAAAAATGGGCTGACCAGTCACTAAGGATTAGCCCCTATGCTATGTGGGTGCTGAGCAAGAAATAAATCCTAGCTCTGGCTGCTGCTGCTGCTGCTAAGTCGCTTCAGTCGTGTCCGACTCTGTGCGACCCCATAGACGGCAGCCCACCAGGCTCTGGAGGAATACATGATTTGGTATGGGTGTGTGTGTGTAGGTGTGAAGAGACCCATAACTGAACATACTTTGCCATTCAGTCACTCAGTTGTGTCCAACTCTTCGAAACCCCATGGACTGTAGCACGCCAGACTTCCCTGTCCTTCACCATCTCCTGGAGTTTGCTCAAACTCATGTCCATTGAGTCGGTGATGCCATCCAACCATTTCATCCTCTGTCATCCCCTTCTCCTCCTCCCTTCAATTTCTCCCAGCGTCAGGGTCTTTTCCAAAGAGCTGGCTCTTCTGATCAGGTGGCCAGAGTATTGGAGCTTCAGCTTCAGCATCAATCCTTCCAATGAATGTTTAGGGTTGTTTTCCTTTAGGATTGACTGGTTTGATCTCCTTGCTGTCCACTGAATACTTAGAGGGTAGGGATTGGAAGCATGAGCTCTGGAGTTCTCCCACTCATTTGTTATATGACCTTGAGCAAATAATTTTATCTGTCTCTGAGGCTTGATTTTTTTTATCTCTTAAATGGAGATAGTCACTTACCTTAATTTTATTATGAAAATTAAGTGGGCTCATGAACATGAAGTACCTGGCACCTAGTCCTGATTATGGAGTCCATTAAATGATCGTAATAGTCATGGTTTTGATCATTGTTGCTTTCTGCATGTAGCAGGGCGTCTTCGTGTGATACCATGAGTAATGGGCTTTCTCAGCTGCCCACCCCCAGGAGGAGATGGAAGCACTGTTCCATCCGGCCTGGGACACGTCAGTCACATCCTGACCATTCAAATTTCTGGCAGACAGTGGATCTGGCTGCCTTTTTATGGAGAAAATTACGAAGACGAGATCTCACCTCCTTTGGAATGGTCTGCATTTCTTTTCTGCTTTAGCTGCTTCAAGGTCCAGTGGCCAAAGTGGGCCTCTTCAGGTGAAGCCTTGCTGCAATCCTGAGAGCCTGTGTAGACTGCTGCCCCCACATGGGCTAGGAAATGGGCTTGGGACCCAGGATGGCAGAGGAAGTATTTCTCAAGTAAAGCTATGAACAATGCTTTTATCCAAGGAATCTGCCCAACTAAGACTCAATGAGGTCAAAAGAGGCATATGAGCTGAGGTCAGAAAGCCAGACGGTGAGATTCAAATGGGTGGCCAAGTAAAGACAGACAGATGCTGTGCTGAAATCCAGGGTGTAGAGCAGGGCTTACTGGCTTCCCTGGTGGCTTAGTTGGTAAAGAATCTGCCTGCAATGCAGGAGACCACATTCGATCCCTGGGTGGCGAAGATCCCCTGGAGAAGGAATTGGCAAACCCACTTCAGTATTCTTGCCTGGAATATCCCATGGACAGAGGAGACTGGTGAGCTACAGTCTATGGGGTTGCAGAGAGTTGGACTTAGCAACTAAACTGCCACCAGAGCAGGGATTGGAAACCAGGGTGAGTGAGTGCAGAGGACAGAGAATATTTTACCAGCTACTGTTCTTGATACGGGAGCTTATATTACAATAAGCCAAGTGCCCATGCTGATAAGTGCTACAAAGAAAGGTAGCATAGGATAGGGTCAGGGAGAGAGTTCCAGGGGAGGCAGTCTTAGCTAAGGTGGTGTTCTAGGTGGGAAGAACAGCAAAGGCCAGTCCTTAAGGCAGGAACGGCAGAAGAAGGCCATCACAGCTGGAGTGCTGTGAGTAAAGAGAGAGGAGGAGGGAAATGAGCTTAGAGAGGGAGGCAAGGGCCATACCATGCTGTGTCTTGTGAGCTGTGACACAGAGATTGGATTGCATGGATGCAATGGGAACCTACTCAAAGTTTTAAACAGGGCAGGAGCGTTGGCACAATCTAATTTATACTTTTTTATTTTTTTTTTTTTTTTTTCTACTTTATTTTTTTTTTTTATTAAATTTTAAAATCTTTAATTCTTACATGTGTTCCCAAACATGAAACCCCCTCCCACCTCCCTCCCCATAACATCTCTGTGGGTGATCCCCATGCACCAGCCCCAATCATGCTGTATCCTGCGTCAGACATAGACTGGCGATTCAATTCTGACATGATAGTATACATGATAGAATGCCATTCTCCCAAATCATCCCGCCCTCTCCCTCTCTCTCTGAGTCCAAAAGTCCGTTATACACAGCTGTGTCTTTTTTCCTGTCTTGCATACAGGGTCGTCATTGCCATCTTTCTAAATTCCATATATATGTGTTAGTATACTGTATTTTAAAAAACTAAATGTCTGTTTGTTTATTTATGGCTGCAGTGGGTCTTCCCTGCTGTGCCTGGGCTTTCTCTAGTTGCAACACAGGCTTCTCAGTTGGGGGGCTTCTCTTGTTTCAGAGCAAGGGTGCTAGGGCTCAGCAGTTGCTGCACGTGGGTTTAGTTGCCCTGAGGCATGTGGAATCTTCCTAGACCAGAGGTCAAACCCGTGTCCCCTCCATTGGCAGACAGATTCTTAACCACTGGACCACCAGGGAAGTTCCTAATATACACTTTAGAAAGAACCCTCTGGCTGCTGTGGGATGGATAAATTACAGTATGACATGAGTCTTACAGGAAAAATCTCAGGTCAAGGGGTTGGAGCTTCTGGGTCAAATCATATAAATAGTCCCAGGAGCTGGGTCAGGGGAAAATCTGTGTACAATATCTATGTCTCCTCTCCAACCCTGAAATTGTCCTTGTACTTAAACCAGGCTGGTAAGTAGGTCTCACCTCTAATTTGTTTGCCACGAGCAGCTTGGTCCTGGAAATGTGTTTATTCAGATTTCCAAACCTGCGATTCATGGGATCACAAAGAGTCAGACACGACTGAGCGACTGAACTGATGAACTGAACTGAAACCTGTGCAGATGACCCTAACATTTTGAGAAGCAAAGCTTGAAGCTGCTAAAATGGGGCCCCTGCTACACACCTCATTCTGTTTTAACATGGATGAGGAGAACTAAAGTTTACGGTTTTTAAAAAGTAAGAGGGTGTGTGGAGAAGTATGTTCATTTAAGTAGCATTTCAAATAGATGGGTTGGATTAGTCTTTAAAGATAAGTTAAAAGTATATAAAATTATGGGCTTCCCTGGTAGCTCAGCTGGTAAAGAATCCGCCTGCAATGCAGGAGATCCCAGTTCGATTCCTGGGTTAGGAAGATCCCCTGGAGAAGGGATAGGCTACCCATTCCAGTATTCTTGTCTGGAGAATCCCCATGGACAGAGGAGCCTGGTGGGCTACACTCCATGGAGTCGCAGAGTCAAACATGACTGAGCAACTAAGCACAGCAGAGCACGCATGTAAAGTTACAATATAGTATAGCATATAGAATATAGAATCACAACAGCTGCCATTTATTGAGAGCCTACCATGGGCTAAGAGGCTTCACAAATGAAACGAAACAACAATTATTGACATAGGAGTCTTTTTCCTCCTGCTGTACATTTGAAGAGGGTTCTGATTCTGGGACTGACTGATCCTTGTGGATCTTTGGATGCAATTGGTTATAAAAATACTTATTTACTTCTTGGCAAGCTAGCCATTAGAGTCTCTATGTTTTGCAGGTGGAGTGAAAAAAACTTATAGAGGTTGGATACCTGGTCTAATTGAGTATTAAAGCCAGAATTTGCATCCAGGGGTATGCAACTCCAGGACTCATGTTGGAGCCATTCTACGTGAGTCACACAGGTGTGATGCAGTGATTGAGTGTGTGAATCATGGCATCAGGGGGCCTTGGATTTGAATTCTCCATCATTTAATAACTTCCCTGATGGCTCAGTGGTAAAGAATCTACCTGCAATGCAGGAGACATGGGTTCAATTCCTGGTCCAGGAAGATCCCCTGAAGTAGGAAATGGCAACCCGCTCCAGCATTCTTGCCTGGGAAATCCAGTGGACAGAGAAACCCGGTGGGCTACAGTCCATGGGGTCGCAAAAATGTTGGACACGACTTAACAACTAGATAGCAACAACAAAAACAACAACCATTGTTTACTAGCTCTATCATCCTGGGGTTACTTAACATCTAGGAGATGTTACTGAACATCTTAGATTACTAACATCTGTGTTTTGTTCTCTGTAAATCAGGGATAACAATAGCCCCTCCTGCAAAGCTCGATCTAAAGAGCAGGTGAGACCTGTCGCTTGGTCCTGGCAAACGAAGGAGTCCAATAAATGTTAGTTATGATGATCATATACCATGCTGGCCTCTGAGAGGGCTTCTTTGGCATCTGTCTGAACCAGTTTCACTGCCAGCATCAGAAACATATATCCAGCCCTGGAAACATCCCACATAATAGACTGCGTCCGCTTAAGTTACTTCGAGCTGTGCTGTGCACAGCAGACATCTAAGGAGTGCTTTGGATGATGATATTACCCAACTGCATGAGTGGGTTTGATAGCTTTTCCAAAGGGCTGGTATTTCAGTTGTGCAACTGTAACTGCTTTGTGGCAATAGAAAAGATTTATTTTTTGTACCCCAATCAACCTTCAGCCCCATTTCTCAAACTCCATAAGATGTCGAAATTGTGCAGTATTAACGTTTGGTCAAAGGTGCTCGTGGCGTTTCACAGATGTGATGAAGAACCCATATTGTCCAAAATTGTTTTGTGATGCCTCCTGCCCTGAGCCTCGCTTGCCCTTTAAAGCTCAGTTGGTGGGAAAATTCAGATGCAAGCGCAGCTGGAAGGCAGAGGAAGGACAAAAACCTGGTTTGTTCCGCTTTGCAGGAGCCTGGGACCTCAGGCTGAGGTACAAGATGCCCCAATAAGGTAAAGGGTCCAGTAATCCTCTCCCTCCAGACCCAAGGAGGGCCAACAAAGATATATCATATAGTTTAAAAAATTAATATAATGCAGTAAATTTTGAATGGAGATGGTCGCCCGTCTCCTCTAGAGGAAACAGGAATGGTGGGGGAGCAGGGAAAAAGGGATTTTCTATCAGAGGGCTACCATTGTCAGTGAGGTAAGCTGCTCAGTAAGTCATTTCTAACTGCTTTGTGGGACCAGACTTCTCAACCTGAAGGTGAGGAATTGTGTGTCTTCTTCAGTCGGGGGTCTTTTCTACCCAGTCTGTTTTCACTTACACGGAAGAAACAGAGTCAGCCTGATGGGGTGTAAGAGCCCATTTGGGGGCAGTTTCTGTGTCTTGCAGCCTCGAGTGTCCCCACTCTCCTCTAAATCTTGGTGTTATGTGGAGCTGAACAGGCCTGGTTCAAAGAGCGGTGCAACCACAAACTAAAGCCACGTGACCTTAGTGTCCTCATCTGTAGAATGGAATTAACAAAAGAACTTCAACTATATATATATATATGGGGACTTCCCTGGTAGTCACTGGCTATGACTCCATGCTCCCAGTGTAAGGGATCCTGGTTTGATCCCTGGTCAGGGAACTAGATCCCACATGCTGCAACGAAGAGTTCATATACCACAATGAAGATCGAAGACCCTGCATGCCACAGCTAAGACCTGGCACAGTCAGTATATATATGCTATTGTTGTTCAGCCACCAAGTTGTGTCCAGCTGTTTGCAACCCCATGGACTGCAGCACACCAGGCTTCCCTGCCCTTCAGTGTCTTCTAGAGTTTGCTCAAATTCATGTCCACTGAGTCAATGATGGTATATATATAGAAAATAGAAAATAAAGGTAGCATTATAAATCAAAACTGACCATTCACACTTCTGTTTTTTAAAGGAAGTAGGCATGCTTCATGTCAGTGAGAAGATGCATTTTTCCTTTGTGCTTTTTCATTAATAGTGTTTGGATGATCCACAGTAAAATTGGAGCTGAATACGCCATAGAAGTTGGAGAGAACTGAATTGCTTTGCCCAGTAAATAGTTTTGGGGGGCTTAATAGCTTTGGGGGCTTCCAGTGGCCAAGGAGAGAGAAAAGAGAGAGAGAGATGGCCCAAACAGTACTGTAGAAGGCAGATCTTAAAGGGCTAGTAGAGCCCAGCTGTTGTTCAGTTTAGATGTTTATATACGTGAAAGCACTTAGAATAATTCTTGGCACCAGTAAGCATTTAATAAGGGGCAGCCACGAGCTGGGTAGCAAAGCTATCTCACTGTGGTCCTCCAATAATCTCTCTCTCTAGAGGAGTAGAATCCTCTCTCTTTTATGGGGTGTGTTCGCCTTGGGGAAAGTTCACTAGACAGTAAATGTGGAATGCAGTGGGTTCAGATTCTGATTTCACAGGGTTTACTTACCTGCTCCTTTCATTTTTCATCTTTAAATTAGGGCCAAGATAGTACCTCACTACAAATAACAAACGATGGAGAGGGTATTCCTATACTGTTAGTGGGAACGTAAATTGGTACAATCACTACAGAGAACAGTATGTATCTTCCTTTAAAAAATTAAAATACAACTATCATATGATCTGACAGTCCTACTCCTGGGCATATATCCAGAGACACCCATATTTTGAAAAGATATTTGCACCCCAGTGTTCATAGCAGCACTATTAACAATAGCCAAAACATGGAAGCAACCTAAATGTCCATTAATCTGTATGTATTGTGTGTATACATATAAAATGGACTATTATTCAGCCATTAAAAAGGATGGAATCATGCCATTTGCTGCAACATGAACAGACCTAGAGATTATCATACTAAGTCAGATGGTGAAAGACAAATGCCATATATCACTTGTATGTGCACTGTAAAAAAATGATACAAATGAATTTATTTACAAAACAGAAATAGACTCATAGATAGAAAACAACTTTATGGTTACCAAATGGGAAAGGAGAGAAAGTGAAAGTGAAAGTCTCTCAGTTGTGTCCAACTCTTTGTAACCCCATGGACTATAGAGAACATGGAATTCTCCAGACCAGAATACTTGAGTGGGTAGCCTTTTCCTTCTCCAGGGGATCTTCCCAACCCAGGGATTGCACCCAGGTCTCCCACACTGCAGGCGGATTCTTTACCAGCTGAGCCACAAGGAGAGGGGAGGGGAGGGATAAATTAGGAGTTTGGGAGTAATATATACACATTCCTATACATAATATAGATAGCCAACAGGGATCTAGTGTATAGCACAGGAAACTATACTCAGTATTTTATAATAACCTATAAGCTATATATATGTAAAACAGAAACACTGTGCTTTATATCTGAAACTGACACAACATTGTAAATCAACTATACTTCAATAAAAAATAAATATACAAAAAATGAAAAAACATTCCTCATATCATACAATTTATATGTAAAGTTTAAATGAGATTATCTAGATAATCCATGAGCCAGGCACTTGGCCTTCAGTAAATGTTAGCTCTTGCTAGTATTCTACAATAATAGTCTTATGACGATGGTATACCATCCTGGGCTTCCCAGGTAGCGCTAGGGGTAAAGAATCTGCCTGCCAATGCAGGAGACTTAAGAGATGCAGGTTTGATCTCTGGGTCAGAAAGATCCCCTGGAGGAGGGCATGGCAGCCCACGCCAGTATTCCTGCCTGGTGAATCCCAAGGACAGAAAAGCCTGGTGGGCTCTGGTCCATAGGATTGCAAATAGTCAGACACGACTAAAGCAACTTAGCATGCATAAGATCCTAGAACATGTGTTTTGTGGGTTTTATTTTAAAATTTACATGTCTATTCAATTTTAAAAACTTGAAAAACATAAAGAACACGGAAAACAACAGCTCTTTCAACAAAAAGATCACCAGTGTTAACATTTGGTTCATTTTTTCATTTTCCTTGCAAGTGTGTATACATCTTTGTTCTGTCTGTTCAAAATGATACTGTTCTATAGTCTGCTTTTTTTTTTCAAACCTAGCAATAGACTGTGAACTTTTCTCTATGGATGAGTTGTTTCTTAAAATAGATATTTCAGTGGAAGCAGTCATACCCTGGGACAGCAAATTCATTGCTTTTTTTTTTTAAGAGGGAGATGCCTCAAGGCTGTCCAAATTTGAGAGACACTGCATCTTACATTTCCTTCTTGGAAAATTAACAGTGCATATTAGCATGTTAAAGGCTCTGAGAAGCCCTTCCACAAAGAACCTGCTTGACTTTGATTAGATCAGTGTTTCCCAAACTAATTGAACGCTATGGAGTCATTTATTCTCATAACTCCTATTAATGTCTCAGGAATTATTGGGGGAGACACAGCTATAGGCTCAAGATTCCTTGAGAACAGGGAGCAGGTCTTGCTCATCTTCATTGTTTCCACACGGCCTTACAGTTGTGTTTTTAAGAAATTATACAAAATGAGATTGGATTGATGACTCTGCTTTCTAACCGACAGCCACACACGTGCGAACTGGGGGCCAAGGTTAGAGGCTGAGTCTGTGCTCCGAAGTGTTTCTTGGTGTAAAGCTAATTGGCCCCTTTGGGGATGAACCTGTGAACTTGGCCTTGTTAACGCCAGCACAAAACAGCTGAGTTTTTTTATCTGGTACCCTGAGATTGTTCTCGTACCCAGATTCTCATGCTGTCCTGCAGATGGCGATGCTGGTTTGTCAACTTTCTGAGAGCCTGAAGCTTGGGCCAAGAAAAGCTTGAAGTTGAGGGGAAGCAGATGCAGGTGAGGAAAAGAGTCAGGAGTGGGGGGATTATTGAAAACCAGAAGACACATTGTCAGGTTTGCAGTTGGCATGAAGCTGAGGAGTAGCAGCATATATATAGGGTGTTGGACACAGGTGTAAAAAAATCTTGATGAACCAGTGAGCCAAGAATAAATATCACTAGTATATATTGAGCACCAAGCTTGAGGCTGGAGATACGCTAGATAATTTCATTCATTATTTCTTTTAATCCCCTAAATAGACTAAAGAGGTAGTTCCTGCAGCTAGAAGAAGCAGAACTGGAAATTCAACCCTGATTCCTAGGCCTGGTGCTGTATCTGAGTGCTTTGCTAAACTGAAATGCGAAGGTATTTACCAAGGATGAATAAATATAAAATACTTCCTGTATCTATCTACTGTCACTCTATCTATCTATCTATCCATCTGTTTTTGTTTTTTTTTCCACTTGCACAGGATGGACCTAATTGCATGTCATGAAATTAATACCAGAAGTTTTTTTGTTTTTTAAGTTAGTCATCTGCTAAATAAATTAATTGCAATTCTGGGCTGCATTCTTAGGATTATCACATTTAGATCAGAGTGGTGGAAGTACTCTTTTTAGAATTCTTCTAGTCTTTTTAGTTCTGGTGATCACCATGCAAGATAATTATGGTCAAAATGAATACCCTAGAGTGGCCAGTTTAAAAGTCAGTCGTTGGGCTGAGTGGCCCTTGTGTCCCACCATATCCCTGTTACAGCACTTGCCAGTGATGTTGCAATTATTTCTTTAAATGTCCCCCTCTCCCGGTGGATGCTGTATTTCTTGAAGGTAGGAACTATGCCTTCATTTCTGCATTTCTAGGTTCTAGCAAAGTACATGGTACACAACGAACTTTTAGTAAAGTTTGGATGAATGAATGACCTCATGAATGAAGGGTGTCTCCTGCAGAAGTGATATCCGAACCTGAACCGAGGAAGGCTCTCAGGGAGCTTGGCCTAGATGAGCAGAAAGAGGACCTGAGGAAGCTGCGAGAACTATCTTCACACATGTGAGAGGTGTCACGCAGAGGAGATTCCAGAACAAAATTGTGCCTCTTCAAGTCTTGGGAGGCCAGTTTCTTTAACAAAGAAGAATCTCAGAGCTGTCTAAACATAAAAAGAGTTACTTTTTAAAAAATATTTATTTATTTGGCTGCACTGGGTCTTAGTTGCTGCACACAGGATCTTCTGTTGCTGTACATGAGAACTTCAGTGGCTGTATATGGGATCTATTTACCTGGTAAGGGATCGAACCTGGGCCCTCTGCAGTGAGAGTGAGGAGTCTTAGGCACTGATGGCAAACACCATCCAATCGTCTTAGCCAGAGGCAACATGAACATCTAGCAGGAATGGGGGAGAAAGGGTCCCTTCATTAGATTGAGGCAGAAGGAGGAGGTTACTGACGCATGTGGCTGTGTGGCAGGCATGCAGAAGGGACTCAATATTTGTTGAACAAATGAATAACAGTCTTCTAATAATTAAAGACTCATTCTGTAAATAGCTATTAAAATTTTCTATGCATTAGGTCTGTACTCAACTGAAGAGGTTGCATCAGTGAGAAGGATGACTCAGCCTCCATCAACAAGGGTGAGTGAACTATATAGGTTGGGAGCCCAAGATTCAGCCACACAGCCTGGGTTCAAAACCCAGCTCTGCCAATTCCTATATGTCTGTGGGCCTCAGTCTCCTCAGCTGTAAAATGGGGATAAAATAGCAGCCACCTTAAGGGATTATTTTGACAACTAAATGAATCAATACTGGATACATCTTTTTGATTCAAGTATTAATGATTATCACAGTGCATATCTTCCAGCAAGGGCTATAGAGAAGTTACTGTTATGTGAAGGATGCTCTGAAGAATATGAACTGAAATATGTGAGTATCTGGACAGCCCAGAAATTAGACACCCCATCAAATCAATATGTTCTAAATCTCTATTCCGTTTTCATTAGAGGAAAGGCTCAGTGCTTTGTGAGGCAGGATTATGGCTCACCCAACAGGGCTTTTGTGATGGTACCTCTCTCTCCCCTCGGAGTTGCCCAGCGCGACTAGAAAGGGAGGTTGGGACCCAGTCAGCAGGGAAGGGCAGAGATGGAGACCTGCTGGTGCCAACCCTGATCCTTACACCAAAGTCCTGAGCAAGTCCACTCAGCTCCAAACCTGCAGTCCTCACTAAGCCTCACGAACCCTTTGAAGTTAAACAGACAACTGTGTGCACGCTTGCCAAGTCGCTTCAATGTGTCCGACTCTTTGTGCTCCTGTGGACTGTGGCCCGCCAGGTTCCTCCATCCATGGGATTCTCCAGGCAAGAATACTGGAGTGGGTTGCCATGCCCTCCTCCAGGGGATCTTCCCAACCCAGGGACCTGCATCTCTTGGGTCTCCTGCATTGGCAGGGGGGTTCTTTAGTACTAGCACCACCTGGGAAGACCTACACAGAAAGCTCCCCTGCCCCCACCTCACCACATTAAAAGCTCACCTAGCATTTCCAAGCAAGTTCCTTTGGGGTGTTACCCCTGCCCCAAGGAACTTAGCAGAGTATTCATTCCAACCACATAGCATACTATCTGAGGAAATGGTAAGACAAAATTTTTCTGATCTCATTACACTTCCTATGATTTTTTATTCCCCCTTGTAGGTTTCTGCCCCAGGTGACTGATTAGCTGACCAATCCTAATCCCTCTCTGCTGATGGGGGCCAAGCAGAGTGTCACGAGGACACCTCCAAGGGAGCCTAGCCCTGACTTGGAGGGTAAGGGAGGACTGCAGAATATGTAGGTGTTAGTAATGCAATTGAGTGGTAAGGTTGGCTGTTCTGGACAGAGAGAATAGCACATGCAAAGGCCTGAGGTTAGTGAGAGGCACTGAGGTGTGTTAGGGGTTTGAAAATGGTTTAGTGTGGCTGGCTCACAGGGTACAGGGGGTGTGATGTGGGGAGAGAGAATGAAGAAGAGGCTGGAGAAGTATGAAGGGCCCTGTAAGTTGTGTTCAGGAGCTTACACTCCATCCAGAGCATGACAGGGAATCTACGGAGGGTTTGAAGGAAGGTGGTGCGACGAAGAGGTCTGCAGTTTAGAAAGAGCACCATTGCTGGGATGGGGATGGTCCTATGGGCGGAACCAGAGGCAGGAAGTTAGGCGGATGTTGCAGTACCTCATGGGAGAAACAGGGGTCACTGAACTACAGAAACTCCAGCATTGTAACTGGAGAAAGTGAAAGTGAAAGTTTCTTGGTTGTGACCAACTCTTTGGGACCCCATGGAATGTCCATGGAATTGTCCAGGCCAGAATACTGAAATGGGTAGCTGTTCCCTTCTCCAGGGGATCTTGCCAACCTAGGGATCAAACCCAGGTCTCCTGCACTGCAGTGGGTCTTTACCACCTGAACCACCAGGGAAAGCCCAAGAATACTGGAGTGTGTTGCCATTCCCTTCTCCAGGGTATTTTCCTGATCCAGGAGTCACACTGGGGTCTGCTGCATTGTAGGTGGATTCTTTATCAGCTGAGCTACCAGAAAGAGATGGTAAGCAAATTTGAGGGCAATTAACAGCCTCTTGCTACTGACTGGGGAGAAGGCAATGGCACCCTACTCCAGCACTCTTGCCTGGAAAATCCCATGGACGGAGGAGCCTGGTAGGCTGCAGTCCATGAGGTTGTTAAGAGTCGGGCACGACTGAGCGACTTCACTTTCACTTTTCACTTTCATGCGTTGGAGAAGGAAATGGCAACCCACTCCAGTGTTCTTGCCTGGAGAATCCCAGGGACGCGGGAGCCTGGTGGGCTGCCGTCTATGGGGTCACACACAGTCGGACACGACTGAAGTGACTTAGCAGCAGCAGCAGCTACTAACTGGGAGCTGAGGGTGATACCTTTTGGCTTCTTTGGTTCTTAGTGACAGTGTATTGATGTTTTCAAACTGTGGTACTGGAGAAGACTCTTGAGAGTCCCTTGTACAGTCCCTTGGATCAAACTAGTCAATCCTAAAGGAAATCAACTTTAGGAAATCAAAGAATATTCATGGAAGGACTGATGCTGAAGTTCCAATACTTTGGCCACCTGATGTGAAGAGTCGACTCATTAGAAAAGACTCTGATGCTGGGAAAGACTGAAGGTAAAAAAGAAGGGGGCAACAGAGGATGAGATAGTTGGATGGCATCCCTGACTTAAGGGACTTGAGTTTGAGCAAACTCTGGGAGATAATGAAGGACAGGGAAGCCTGGAGTGCTGTAGTCCATGGGGCTGCAAAGAGGCAAGACTTAGCGAAGAACAAAATACAGGCATCAGGTCAAAACCCCAGGCAGCAAAAATGGTCCATCAGGAGTGCCTGACACTTCCCTCTTTACCCTTCTTCTCTTATTGTCCCCATGCTTTCCCTCTTCCTATTATTTTTCTTTTTAAAATCTCTCCTTATATAGTATGTACTAAAGAGCGCGAGTGTCAGTCAGGCTGATGTTAATCACAGAACTAATTAAGTATTTATTTATTTAAGGTATTTGTTTTTATTTTAATTTCTTTGTGCCTCATTCATTTAATTATAAATGGGGATAATTGCACCTACCTCACAGGGCTGGGCGGAGAAGGCAATGGCAACCCACTCCAGTACTCTTGCCTGGGAAATCCCATGGACGGAGGAGCCTGGTGGGCTGCAGTCCATGGGGTCGCGAAGAGTCGGACACAACTGAGGGACTTCACTTTCACCTTTCACTTTCATGCGTTGGAGAAGGAAATGGCAACCCACTCCAGTGTTCTTGCCTGGAGAATCCCAGGGACCGGGGATCCTGGTGGGCTGCCGTCTATGGGGTCGCACAGAGTTGGACACGACTGAAGCGACTTAGCAGCAGCAGCACAGGGCTGGGATCATGATTCAGAGCAGATTTTCTCATTTGGACCCAAACTCAGTTCCCTGATGGAGGGTGGTAAATGGCACCACCCTGTGACCCGTTTACCCAAACCGAAACCTATGCTTCCCTCTTTCTTTTAGCGCCATCTCCTCCCACCCTACCCCTATGTAAATCACTGTCACCTGTTGTCTTGATGGCTGCAGTCGCTTCTTAATTGATCACCTGCTTCCACTTCCCTTCTTCAGGATCCTTTCTCTTATTTTCTCTGTAAAGAAGCCAGGGTGATCTTTTTAATTGTTAATATATATATATTTAATAACAACTTTATTGAGATATGTCACATACCGTAAGATTCACCCATTTAAAATGTACAATTCAGTGAGTTTCAGTATATTCAGAGAAACTAATTTAGAGCACCGTCATCACTGCTATCTAATTATAGAGCATTTTAATCACCCAAGTGGTTCAGTTGGTAAAGAATCCACTTGCAATGTGGGAGACCTGGGTTCGATCCCTGGGTTGGGAAGATCCCCTGAAGATGGGAAAGACTGCCTACTCCAGTATTCTGGCCTGGAGAATTCCATGGGCTGTATAGTCCGTGGGGTTGCAAGGAGTCGGACATGACTGAGCGACCACCTACTTCACTTCAGTCACCCCCAAAGGAAACCCCACACCTATTAGCAGGCGTTCTCTAATACCTCCTCCCCCGGACTTTGGCAATCATCAGTACTTTTTCTGTCTATGGATTTGCCTGTTCTGGATATTTTGTATTTAAGGACTCAAATAATATGTGATCTTTTGCTTCTGGCTTCTTTCATTCAACATAGTTTTCAAGGTTTACCCATATAGCAGCGTACGTTAGTATTATATTCCCTTATATGGCAGAATAAGCTTACATTGTATGGATATACCACATTTAAAAAAATATTTACTTGATGGCACCAGGTCTTAGTTGCGGCATGCAGAATGTTTTAGCTGCAGCATGTGGGATCTTGTTCCCTAATCATTTCGCCCCCCTGCATTGGGAGCAAGGAGTCTTAGCCACTGGACCACCAGAGAAGTCCCTATACCACATTTTATTTACCGCTCATCAGTTGATAGACATTTGAGTTCTTTCTGCCTTTTGGCTCTCATGAATAATGCTGCTGCTGTGAACATTTTTGTACAAGTTTTTGCATGGACGTATGTTTTCACTGCTCTTGTGTGTATACCTAGGACTGGAATGTGATAACTCTCATGTCATGTGCAATGAAGTAAGTCAGACGCAGAAAGGCGAATGTCATATGATATCACTTCTATGTGGAATCTAAATACAGGGCACAAATGAACTTATTGACAAAAGAGGAGTAGAATCACAGATATTGAAAACAAATGTGGTTACCAGGGGGTAAGAGGGAGGAAGGGATAAATTGGGAGATTGGAACTGACATATACACAATTATTTGTGAAATAGATAACTAAGAACTTGCTGTATAGAAGAGGGAACTCTACTTAATACTTTGTAATGGCTTATATGGGAAAAGAATCTTTAAAAAAGAGTGGATATATGTGCACATATAACTGAATCACTTTGCTGTATACCTGAAACTAACATAACATTGTAAATCAACCACAGTCCTTTAAAAATTTTTTTAATGATATTTTTGAGGGTCTGCCAAAGTGTTTACCAAAGTGACTTCCCATTTAAGAATCCCACTGGCAACGTACAAGGGTGCAATTTCTTCATATTCTTACAACTCTAGTCATTGTCTGTTTTTTTTAGTATAGTCATCTAGCTGAGTATGAACTGGTATCTCAAGGTGGCTTTGGTTTGCCTTTCCCTAGGGACCAATGATGCTGAACATTTTAAAATGTATTTTATGGCCATTTATATATCTTATTTGGAAAAATGTCCATTCAAATACTGGGCTTTCCTGCCTCCTGTCCCCACCCCGTTTTAAAAACGTTTCTTTATTGTGGTAAACTATACATAACCAGTCCATTCTGAAGGAGATCAGCCCTGGGATTTCTTTGGAAGGAATGATGCTAAAGCTGAAACTCCAGTACTTTGGCCACCTCATGCGAAGAGTTGACTTATTGGAAGACTTTGATGCTGGGAGGGATTGGGGGCAGGAGGAGAAGGGGACGACCGAGGATGAGATGGCTAGATGGCATCACTGACTTGATGAACGTGAGTCTGAGTGAACTCCGGGAGTTGGTGATGGACAGGGAGGCCTGGCGTGCTGCGATTCATGGGGTCGCAAAGAGTCGGACACGACTGAGTGACTGAACTGAACTGAACAGAACTGATACATAACATCACTGACGTGATGGACATGAGTTTGAGTAGGCTCCGGGAGTTGGTGATGGACAGGGAAGACTGGCGTGCTGCTGTCCATGTGGTCGCAAAGAGTCGGACGTGACTGACTAAACTGAATTCATAACATAAAAGTTACCATTTTAGCTATTACTGTTCAGGGGCATTAAGTAGATTCACATTATTGTACAACGATTGTCACCATCCATCTCCAGAAATTTTTCATCATCCCAAACTGAAACTCTGTCCTCCTTACCTCCCTCTCCTAGGCCTTAGTAACAACTATTCTCCTTTCTGCTGTTTAATTTTAGTTATTTAAGGTTTTAACAAAAGCCATCCTAATGGACGAGAAGTGGTATGTCACTGTGGTTTGGATTTGCATTCTCTGATGCTTAGTGGCGTAGAGCATCTTTTTATGTACCCGTTGGCCATCTGTATGCCTTCTCTGGAGAAATGTCTATTTATGTTCTTTGCCCATTTAAAACTGGATTATTTGTCTTTATATTATTGAGTTGTAAGTGTTCTTTACAGATCTTAGATACAAGTCCCTTATCAGACCCTTATCACTTCTTATGATGTACTTTGAAACACACAAATTTCTCATTTTGAGAACTCCACTTCATCTGATTCTTTTTCGGCTTATACGTTGGTGTCACTGCTAAGAAGCCATTCATTGCCTCATCCAAAGTTAGAAAGATTTAGTCCCATGTTTTCTTCTACCTGTTTTGTAGATTTTAGCTCTTACATTTAGGTGTCTGATCCGTTTTGAGTTCCTTATCGTACATGGTGTGAGGTAGAATCAAGGCGATCTTTTAAAAGTACACACCAGATTCCATGACTCCCCTGCTTAAAGTTTGGCACTGGCCTCTCACTGCTCTTAGGACAGATTCACATTCCTCACCACTGGGTCTTTTGTTTTCTCATCCCAACCGCCCCCCTCACCAGCCCCTCTAGTTTGCAGCAGCCATAGGCGCCTTCTAACAAACAGTTCTTACATGCAAACTCCTTCCTGCCCCAGTGTCCCTGCCCTGCAATTCGCTATACCTAAACATAGACTATCTGGTGGCTTCTCTCTTAATCCTCAGGTCTCAGTTTAAAAGTTTGCCTTCTTCAGGAAAATCTTTGCTGACAGCTCTATGTAACGCAGGTTCCCCACACCACACTTTGCTCCTTAGTTTCTGTCACAGTGGCATTAAAAAAACTGAGCAAAATTTAAAATCTTACTGGCTTTATTCAACCGTTCACGAATCAGGGAGCATCAAATCTAGCAGATAGAAAGGAGCTCCAAGTAGCTGCAGAAAATGGAAGACTTTTGTCTGCAGAAGGGAGTGGGAATGAGGAGGTTGTGCTGGGCAAAAAGCATGGTGGTTATTGCTTTAGGGGATGGCAGGGGTTTATGAGGCAGATTACCTAACCAGTGATGATGAGGAGATTCCTGACTGCCTGGTTTAAGATTCCATATCTGGAGTCTTGTTCAGGCTCTTGATTTGGTGAAGTGTGACTTTCAGCCTAAGTAACTCCCTGTTGGGCCTGCTGTCTTGTTTTTGACAGTAATTAACAAAGAAAATATTTGTTTTATTTGCTTACTTATGTATTGCCCCTCCCCTTATTTAAGGTCTGTGAGGGCCTGGACCATGTGTGTCTGATTCACCTTTATCCCCAGCTCTTAGTACAATGCTCTGTACATTAACAGGTATCCCATAGTTACTTATTTTAGGAAAGAAAGAGAAAGAATGAGCATTGTTAGTGTTTCTTCCCTTCCCAGCATACTTCCTCACTTTTGCCAATTCTACCACCTTTATTTTTGGTCACTTTTTGCCTGGATTTTCCTCTATTTCCTGTTTTCACAAAATATATCATGGAGTAGAACATCCATTTTTTTCTTTTTCACTTTTGTTTTTCTTTTCCTATTGCTTTTAGCATAAACATATGTTGGAATTCATCTTTCTATTCCACAACAAATTACTTTTTTCTTTTCTGGAACTTTCTCAACAAAAACTCAATATTGAACACTGAACTCTCTCGGTCTTTTCTTATGTTTTCACATGATAAGACTTTCCCCCTCCATGAAGATGAAAGCTAAGAAGAGAATTTTTTCTAGCTCAGAGTGGTGGACTGAGTTTTGGGCAAGTAAATCTCAATAAACACGAGGGCCTTGATCAGCAGCACTTTAGAAAACCAAATAAAACGAGGGTATGCTGTGCTCAAAATGTAAATTAAAAAAAAAATCCAAATCAGTGGGTTTTGAAACTGTTACCACCCAACAGCATACGAAATTTAATTAACCAAGCACCTTTCATGTAGAAATTCTATTAGAGGTAATCACACAATATTATTATTATGTATTGCTCAGGATCCTGCAGAATAATTTCTTACAGATGACTCCCTGTTGAAATGGGGGAACTGGGGTCCTTTGTTTGGTGCTATATCTTTGCACACACTTCTGCTCCATATCAATTCAGAAGGATTATACTCATAACAAACAAACAAACCTTCATCTTAATGTTAAGCTCTGCTCCCCCCACTGATAGAAATTCTTTTGATGAAGAAGACTGCAGCCGGAAACATGGTTAAGGACCATTTCACCTGAAAGCCGCACATTTTAGATTTTTTTTTGAGGTTGCCATCTTTCTTATCATTTACAGATATCCAAATACCTAAGAAGTGAGCCCAAAAGATGATTGAAACTTTTGATCCGAGAAATAACTCACACATTTGTTTTCTTTCCTCTAATCTTCAGAGCTGTGTATCTTGCTGACAAGCCCCAGATTTTTAAAAAAACAGATTTTCCTTTGGGTTTCCCCCTCCTTTCATGGTGGTAATATTTTCTCCTATCTTCCATCTTCTGAAAAAAAGTAGGTGTAACAGTCTAATCAGCCTTTACCAACTTTTCTGCAAGAACAAGGCAGAAAATATGAAGATATAAATCAAGAATTGTTATTATTGTTTATGTAGTAGTGATATATGACTCCACTGGGTGTTGTGTCTTACATGGCCACTTTGAAAACACAGAATGCTGCTCAGGCACAAGCGATTTGTTTCTGAGCCCTGTGCTTGGATATTTCTAATAAATATTATTCTTCCTCTGATTTTATGATATCAACAAAATACTCATGCAATAAAATATGTCCAGATTCCTAGTGTTAAGTCTACATTGTCAAACAAAGATAATATTCCCAAACTTGAAGAACTGTAGGTAGAGAAAACATTAGACATAAAATAACTAAATATTTGTAAATCATCATAATAACAATGATAGTTTTATGCATGGGACAATGTCTGGAAGGATATATATCAACTTATTAAGCCATGTAATTTCTGGATAGAGAAATCAGAGGCAATTTTAATTTTCTTTTTCTCTTTTTTGGCTTATCTATATTAATTTTTTCTAACTGTGAATGTATACTACTATTCAAATAAAAAGAGATTCTTTTCAAAGAATGGTACATAGCAAGAGTTGATAAAACTGGGTTTAAAAATAGAATTAGTATCATTCTTTCATGGAAAATAGAGTAGATTCTGAGAAAGTAAAATATCTGATTTATCTTCTATTAATTTCTGAGTTCATATTGTGCACACTTCTTTAGTGTGATGAAAACACTGACTACCTGTTGGCCAGCCTCATCCTTGTATCTAAGGCAGGTCACTGCCTACCTACCACATGCCAGGAAAAAGCAAGCGGCAGACCCTCCTATGTCTCAGTGGGAAAATAAGCTTCTCATTTGATTTCCAACTGGTTCCCACCCAAATCCTTTTCCACCTGGCTCTGAATTCCTAGCTTCTTCTTCTTTATAAACCCATGGGATTTCCTCAGGACACTTTAAAGACTTGGTCTGAATTCAGTCTTCCAACTTGAAGTGTGGTCTTTTCCTTCAGCCCAGACACCCATGTAATAGCTGTCATCCTTCCCATTCCACCCCACCTCGTCTCAAGATGGTGGAAGAAAACGAGATTGAAAGCCCTCTGTTTATAATAATGACCCCACCATCTCACCTCTTATGCCTCATCTTGCACTCTTATTTGGGAACAGTAGGACTTCTGTGAATGGCAAAGAAGGCTGGACCCAGAGATGCAATGTTGTGTTCAATGTCCTTGAGTCGATCATCCTGGAGATATTCAACTGTATGAATGAGAATGGCCACATCCATTCATTGTTTATGTCTGTCCTGCCTAGTCAGTACCTATGTCTTCAGTTCAGTTCAGTTCAGTTGCTCAGTCATGTCCGACTCTTTGAGACCCCATGAATCACAGCATGCCAGGCCTCCCTGTCCATCACTGACTCCTGGAGTCCACCCAAACCCATGTCCATTGAGTCAGTGATGCCATCCAACCATCTCATCCTCTGTCGTCCCTTTCTCCTCCTGCCTTCAATCTTTCCCAGCATCAGGGTCTTTTCCAATGAGTCAGCTCTTCGAATCAGGTGGCCAAAGTATTGGAGTTTCAGCTACAACATCAGTCCTACCAATGAACACCCAGGACTGATCTCCTTTAGGATGGACTGGTTGGATCTCCTTGCAGTCCAAGGGACTCTCAAGAGTCTTCTCCAACACCACAGTTCAAAAGCATCAATTCTTCGGCACTCAGCTTTCTTCACAGTCCAACTCTCACATCCATACATGACTACTGGAGAAACCATAGCTTTGACTAGACGGACCTTGGCAAAGTAATGTCTCTGCTTTTAAATATGCTGTCTAGGTTGGTCAACTTTCCTTCCAAGGAGTAAATGTCTTTTAATTTCATGGCTGCAGTCACCATCTGCAGTGATTTTGGAGCCCCCAAAAATAAAGTCTGACACTGTTTCCACTATTTCCCCATCTATTTGCCATGAAGTGATGGGACCGGATGCCATGGTCTTAGCTTTTTGAATGTTGAGTTTTAAGTCAACTTTTTCATTCTCCTCTTTCACTTTCATCAAGAGGCCCTTTAGTTCTTCACTTTCTGCCATAAGGGTGGTGTCATCTGCATATCTGAGGTGACTGATGTTTCTCCCAGCAATCTTGATTCCAGCTTGTGCTTCCTCCAGCCCAGCGTTTCTCATGATGTACTCTGCATAGAAGTTAAATAAGCAGGGTGAAAATATACAGCCTTGATGTGCTCCTTTTCCTATTTGGAACCAGTCTATTGTTCCATGTCCAGTTCTAACTGTTGCTTCTTGATTTGCACACAGGTTTCTCAAGAGGCAGGTCAGGTGGTCTGGTCTTCCCATCTCTTTCAGAATTTTCCACAGTTTATTGTGATCCACACAGTCAAAGGCTTTGTCATAGTCATAAAGCAAAAATAGATGTTACCTATATCTTATCAGTTGTTAAATATTTCAATATCATTCTCAGAGGAAAGTTGTAGTGTTATAAGTTGACAATACTTATAAGAAACCAGAGTTGAGTATGACTTAGGGCCAGCAATCTACCTTCAATAAACCTTGGTTTATACATTGGGAGAATAGGGTACCCTGTCCACTTCAGAGAGGTACTGTAATGCTCAAATTATCAGAGTAGATGCAGGAGCTCTCTGTCAATTGTGAGAGACCGTATGCAGGCAAGGAATAACGATGAAAATGACCAATAATGACCATAACAATGGTAGTGGTAAAGGTCAAGGTGATGGTGATAATGAATAAGAAGAAGGCAAACTTGGGAACACTGTAGACTGCCCTTTCCTAGTTCAGAGTGCTATAAACACTGCTTCCGGGCTCATAATCACAGTACCAAAGAGTTAGAAGCATATACACCGGCCACATCACCCCCTCTGGTTTATGCCATTGTAGCTCCCAGGTTGTTCATGGGTTAGGGCTTTGTCTGTGGGCATTTGTTCATGGTTTATTTCACATCCTGGCTTGGAGACTCTTCTATCTTGTAATGGCCAACACCAGGGACAGCTCTTGATGTCCATTCAGTGATCTGCTGGGACCCAGAGCCAGCAAGAGGGATACGTGGAACTACCCCAGTGGATTCCTGCATCACTAATACAGCATGATCTGAGCTGGATTCTCATGTACCTCCTGTGATCCCCAAACCCACTCTGCAAGTGTCTTGGATGAGCTGTTGGTTGTGGTCAGGTAGAGTTAGTAATTGACTGCCTGCCTCCTTTCCCGCTTCCTTTCTTCTCCTTGGCTCCCCGCTCACCCCACCACTCCCCTACACATCTCCTTTTGAAGTCTCTGGATCTGTGCTGAATCATAAATGATGCTTCTTGCTGACCTTGACAAGAGCCCCCATCCCTTTGGAGAAAGATGCAAACTCCATGAAGTCTATTTCAACAGAACTGGCACATACTGCCCCAATCTTTGGCTCCTCTAATTCATTCAGAGCAATGCCTGGCGGGCAGAGAGGTTTAAACCCTGTGGCCTTGAGGGGAAAATGTACCCTAGAAAGGGTTCTCTTTGTTTTTGTTAATTGTGAAATAAAACACTTCCTGCAGAGGAAGCCCCTGCTTGGTGAGGGCTTTCATGTCTCTTCCCAGAGTGATGGTCTCTGGGAGCCTCTCTTCCCGCTCATACTTTGGGATCAGATACTTAAAAGTTACACAGCCTATAAGATAGTGGGGAGAAGGCCTGAGGGACAAGCCCCAACACTCCCAAAGGCCTCTCAATTACACACTGAGAACAGGGTCTCAGGTGGGGGCAAAGTGGGAGGGAGTGGTTTTGCATTGGCCTCAGTCACAGAGCCTCATACTCATCTCCAAATGAGATGTGGCAGAGAGTCAGGAAAATTCAGCCATTAAAGTATTACAATTTCTGCTTGACCCAGTTTGGGCATTTCTTAATTCATAAGGAGCCTCGCTTGACCTTGGCGAGGCCCTGGGTGTGACCCCGCAGCAGCCAGTCTGAGGGTCAGGAAGAGCTGCTTTGAGCTTTCATTTCCTGGAGGGACGTATCTACCCAGTTGTTATATGTGATCATATGGCAGCCGTGTGTGGCAGCCCTTTGTTGTCATTTCACAAATGGGGAGCCTGAGGCCTTGTTACACAGATAGTAAGTAGTGGAGGGACTTCCCTGGTGGTCCAGTGGTCAAGAATCTGCCTTGCCATGTAGGAGATGCGGGTTGGATCCCTGGTCATGGAACTAAGATCCCACAATGCCACTGAAGAACTAAGCCTTCATGCCGCAATTACTGAAGCCTACGTGCTCTGGAGCTCATGAGCCACAACCAGAAAGTCCCTGTGCCACGATGAAAGATCCAATGTGATGCAACAAAGACCATGTGTGCCACAATTAAGACTGGACACAGCCAAATAAGTAAATCTTTTTCTAAAAAGTAAAGATACTTAAAAAAATGGAGTGGAGCTGGGCTGGTCTATCACTGAAGCATCTTCCCATACTTCCATTGTTAATAATAACACAGCCCACTGTTTTATAGTTAGCCTTGGACTTACTCATCAGCACCTGGGCTGATCTTCCAAGTGAGGCCATCCCTTCTCTGAACTCCTCCTGAAGACCATCCTACAGGAGCTGCCAGGTGGGGCTTAGATTTCTGCCTCAGTTAAAATCCTCTAAAATTCCCTTCTGAGAGAATCCAAGGCCTCTGATGCATTGATTGCCCTGGGTGACATCATGTTTAAGTTAGTCTGACCTCCCTGAGCTCATTTCTTCTTCCCGGTCACCTTTGCTTCCATCAAAAATAACAGGTTGCTGATAAGCTGGCTCTCAGCTCCCTGGCTCAGACGGTAGACTCTGAATCCATGCACAGAGCAGGCCTCTCAAGTTCGAAAAAGCCTTCATGCTCTATGTTTTGACAGGTTGAGAAATCCAATCCATTTATTTTGAAAACCCATTAAGCCCAGCCAATATGGGATATTTAGAAAGGCCAGAATCTTGCTTCTGGTCAGAAGGTCAGTGCTGTCATAAAACAACAGCTAAAGGAAGTGAAACAAAACATATTTTATTGTAGGGCTATAATTCCCAAACATTCTTTAAAAATGTACTTTCAGTTAAAATCAGACAAAACAAAAATACAGCACATTGAATTGCTGGAAATTGCCACCACTAAAAACTCTCTTTGTTCAGGGTACTTATTCAATTTTGCACACCCAGTTCCCATATCAGTGACAGGGGCATAGTAAATGCTCAATATATGTTCAATGAATGAGTCTCAAAATGGTTTACTTTGCTCTTTAACCTTTTTTCTAGGTATTAGTTTTTCTTGTTCCCAATGGCTGTTAAATCACTCTCAAGAAAAGAACATCTGATTTTAGTTCTCTGGGGTTTTGGAAAGTGAGTTTCAGAATAAGTAAGTTTGCCTCTTCTTGGCATCTTGAATTACATTATTGATGGTACAGATAACAGGGTCTTACAGTCAGACTCTCCAAAGATAACTCATTTGATCCTTTCAACCTTGTGAAGGAGGCATGAGAGATGTTATTATTTTCATGTTAGCCCTAGGAAGGGTGTGTAAGTACAGACCTTTACCTGAAAGAAAATAACCTTATTATTAGGTGATCCTGAACACAAATGATGTTCAGAAGATGCTACAAAATACTCTGTATTTTTCTCACTGATTCACCCCTGTTTCATGTAGTGTCCTCCTCTGATGGGTGTCCAGTGACTCTCTTTTTGAATCTTCTTTCCATCTTCTCTTACTTCCCATAATCCCTTCAATCTTCTCTACCCATCTCTCCAAGCTCCATCCCAAAGAATCACCAAAAGATCTTCAAGTTTCTTTTTCAAGGAAGGAATACTTTAAAGAATAATTTCATTTTTATTTATTTATATTTAGTTTTGGCTGTGCTTGGTCTTTGCTGCTGTGCAGGCTTTTCTCTAATAGCGAGTGGGGGCAACTGTCTAGTTGAGATGCTTGGGCTTTTCACTGTGGTGGCTTCTCTTGTTGCAGAACACAGGCTGCAGGGCACACGGGCTTCAGTCGTTCTGACACGTGGGCTCAGTAGTTGCAGCTCCTGGGCTCTAGAGCACAGGCTCAGTAGCTGTGGCACACGGGCTTAGCGTCACATGGGATCTGCCCAGGTCAGGGATAAAACCTGTGTCTCCTGCATTGGCAGGCAGACTCTTTACCACAGAGCCTTCAGGGAAGCCCAATCTTCAAGTTGCTAAGCACGCTCCTGCCTTCATTCTCATGGGATATAGCAGTTAAAATCCTGCATTCAAAGATTTAGTTTGTTGTTAAAGGAAGCAAATGTATAACCTGGGACCAGAGCTGACTCCTGGAGCCTTGAGGTAGACCCAGTAATTAGGGTTTCTTTTTTCCCGCTTGAACTATGAACCCACTGAGAAGTAAGACCAAAGAGTATGCTGATGGAAGTGATGTATCGCCTTAACAAGAAAGTGGATGTTGGGAGAATATGGCTTATAGTGGTAGGCAGATAGGGTTCCTACTACAGAATCTCAGATTAGAGACTTGCCCACGCTGGACTGGGGTAGGCTGACCTTCCTCAGGGCAGAATCCTTGGCTGGGTAGCTCCCAAAGGAAAGGGAGAGGAAAGGCACTGGATTATAAATGCCCAGTTCTTTCTTATAACCCAGTGCCTTCTTCCACACCCATCAATCAGGTAAGTTATTTTGTCCTACCTGAGGAAGAATGAATGAAGAGTAGGGCAGAGGCCAGGGGTGTTTTTATTTTTTTATTGAAGTGTAGTTGATTTACAATGTGTTAATTTCTACTGTACAACAGAATGACTCAGTTACATGTATTCTTTTTCATATTCTTTTCCACTTTGGTTTATTGCAGGATATTGAGTATAGTTCCCCGTGCTGTACCGTAGGGCCCTATTGTTTATCTGCTTTATATTTAGTCATGTGTATCTGTTAATCCCAGACTCTTGTTTTACTTCTCCCCCCACTTCCCCTTTGTTAACCGTAAGTTTGTTTTTTATAGATGTCTCCTTTTGGGAGGAATCATCAAGAAGGAAAGTGTTTCCCCTTAACACAGCATGTTCTATGGACCCCACTGTTTTTGAAGAGTGGACAGAGGGCTTCCCTGGTAGTCCAGTGGTTGGGAGTCAGCCTTGCTCTGCAGGGGACACCAGTTCGATCCCTGGTTCAGGAGGATCCCACCGAGCAGCCAAGCCCATGTGCCACAGTTACTGAGCCCATGCACTGCAACTGCTGAAGCCCACATGTCCTAGGGCCCATGTTCACAACAAGAGAAGCCGCTGCAGTGAGCAGCCCTCACACGGCAACTGGAAAACAGCCTCTGCTTGCTGCAACTGGAGAAAGTCTACATGCAGCCAAAATAACTAAAATAAATAAAATTATAAAGACAAGAAAAGTAGACAGAGTAGGTAATGTTTATAATAAGGAGATTTTGCATAAAAATCAGAATTTCAGGTGTTCTTTGAAAAATGGAATGGCTCATCAGCAATGAACCTGTGTTGCCACATGGCAACAGTGGCTCAGAACTGAACCACACCTGCCCCTTGAGGCAGGTCTATGTGCCTTAGCTTCTCAAGGCACTTTTCCTGTTGTGTAGATGGTGCTGTCTCCAATGGCGGTCATTTGTATTTCCTGCCTGGTCCTTCTGGGCATTTTATTTGGTTGCATGTGCTTTACCTGCGTGAGTCTAGAGTGGAGTATGTACAGGACTAACAGATGTGGCTCTAGCTGATGTTGTCCAGCTCAACTGATCAGTTTCATTTTGACTTGTTATTAGCTTAACCAAGTCTCAATCTTTCTGTTCTGTCTCACTAAGGACCTCTTCCATACCAGAGGCTTTGTGTTGGAGAAGAAAAAAGAGGCGAGAAAAATTCTGTCCTAGTAAACAAAAAAGAAACCGAGGCTCAGAGGTTAAGGAACTCGTCAAGGTGTGTTGCAGAAGAAAGACACCCATATGGTCCTTTGACATCTCCACTGCACCACAGCTGCGGTCATTTCTGCTTCACTGACCCAGTGGGCACCACTGATCCAGATGAGCAACAAATTGCACATCTGAGTGTATGTTTCTGAAATATACATTTCCTCCCTAGGATGACAAGTTAGAAGCTCCAGCCCAAGTAGATTCACAGCTGCTTTTCCAGGGCCAGCCGTGGGTGAAGAGAAGCAGTGACAAGGAAGAGAAGGGAGGCAAGAGTCTGTTTCATAGCCATCCTGAAACATTTTGGTCTCTTCTAGAGGTGCAAAGGGGTTAATTCAGGGGAAAGCAGGGCAGTCGCTCATTCAAACATTCCTGCTCTTACCCTGCCCACCCATTCTTTCTTAAGAACTTGGCATAAACCAGAGGGAAAGATGGTTGCTATGATGGATGGATGGATGAACCAATGGATCGATGATTCCTTTCAGGGAATTTTGTAAGGCTCTTCCATGTGTTCGTAACAGAAAACATTATGATTTAACACTTAAGGGTCAAATATCAAGGCTGAAAAAGCAAAGATACTCTGTCTCCCAAAAGAAGGAAGTACAGCGGAGATTAAGAGCAAGGAGTTTAAGAGCAGAGTCATTTGCTCTTTAGTATCATCTCTGAGCCTTAGTGTCTTCATGTATAAGTTGATAACAACAGTACCTTTCTCAAAGAAAGAGGGTTTTCCCACCTGGGTATGCACATCCTCCTTTAAAATAATCTCTGGATTACTCATAATACCTAATACATTATAAATGCTAGCTCCAATATTTTGGCCACCTGATAAGAAGAGCCAACTTATTGGGAAAGACCCTGAAGTTGGGAAAGATAGAAGGCAGGAGGAGATGGGGATGACAGAGGACAAGATGGTTGGGTGGCACCACTGACTCAATGGACATTAGTTTGAACAAGCTCCAGGAGATGGTGAAAGACAGAGAAGCCTGGTGTGCTGCAGTCCGTGGGGTCACAAAGAGTCAGACATGACTGAGCGACTGAACAACAACAACAAATAATTGTAAATACAATGTAAATACTGTGTAAATAGTTGCTGGTGTGAAGCAAATTCAAGTTTTGCTTTTTGGAACTTTCTGGAATTTTTCCACTTGTGTTCAATCCAGGGTTGTTTGAAACCACAGATGCAGGACCTGTGGCAACTGAGAGCTGGCTGTACTTTCAGCTGAGTCCTGTCACTTGTTGGTTATTTTAGCTGCCTTTAGTCACTTGAATGAGTCTGAGCCTCAGCTTTTCATCCATAAAACAAGAATTATTCTGTGAATTTCATTTGGTATTGTGATGATTTTGAAATTGCCAATAAGGAAAGTGAAAGAAAGTGAAGTTGCTTAGTCGTGTCCGACTCTTTGCAACCCCATGGACTGTAGCCTACCAGGTTCCTCCGTCCATGGAATTTTCCAGGCAATAAGGAAGGGCTTTGTAAATGGAAAAGCACTGTACAAATGTCAGGGCTGATTGTTGATGGTTTTTTCACCTGGCAGCCACAGTGGACTGTTCATCATTCCTTTGCTGAAAATTCCTGCAGTGCTTCCCTATTGCACTTAAAATCCAAACCTCTTAACAATGGCTCACTGGACTTTATACGCCTGCCCTAGGCATCCACTATCCTTTGTTTCTCCAAAGACTAAGCCATTCCTACCTCAGTGCCTTTGAACTTTGTTACATCTGCTGGAAATTCACGGCTGGCTCCTCATTTTTATTGAGGTCTTGCCTCAGAAGCCATCTTCGCAGAGGCCACCCTAGACCACCCACTCTAAGAAACTCTCTGCCCCAGCCACTCTCTCACTCTGTTTTGTTTCCCCAGGACTATTTGTCACAATCCAAACACGCCTTGATCATTTATTGTTTGTTAGTTGCCTGTTCTCCTCCCCCATGTAAGTTCCTCCCCAGGGGATCTGGTGTGCCTCTTCACAGTTTTACCAGTGCTTCAGAGAATGCCAGATATTGAGAGGTGCTCAGTAAAAAAAGCATTGGTCACATTTAGCTACAGGCCCACAAACCCCCAACACTTCCCACAAAAGTCAAAGAAGGTCCATTCATGGGAGAAATGTTTATAATTCACCCCGGACTTCTAAACTAGGAGCGTTCTGAATTGAGTTATATTCACTGAACACCTGCTGGCTACATGATTTAAGAGTCAGAATACTTTAAGAGTCTGACTCAGAATACTGAGTCAAAATATCACCAAGAAGGGAGAGCAACAAGTTTGCTCTGTACCCTGCAATACCAGTCAAGGCAGAATACATGAGGCTCACAGTTGTGTGGTCAGACAAAGATAGGGGCAAGGGCATTTCAGAGGAAACTTGTGGGCGGCAAGTGGACTCTTTGAGAAACAAAGCCAAGGGGGGCCAAGAAGGCCTTTGCCGAAATTGGCAGGCAGTGGCTGGTTAGTGAGGCAATTTGTGCCTGGCTGGCCCTGGCCCTGGCAACAGAGATGTGTGTCCGAGGGAGGTGTCGGCAGATCCGTGATGCCCCTTGGTGTTCTGGAAACTGCTACTGCTGCTTAATGGGCCAGTCAGACATTAAGTGCCTCCTACGCTATGGCAGCATTTGCAAATGAGCAGCTGAAGGAACATACTGGAAAGCAGAGGAGTTGAGTCTTGACCAAGTCTTCCATATCCTGCCCTCTCCACCCTACCTCTTTGATCTTAACATCTAACACAGTCTCCTTGTTCACTTTGCTTCCAACCCACTCAACCCAGCCTACCTCAGGGCCTTTGCACCAGCCGGTCCTTCTGCCTGGAACTCTCTGCCATCAGACCTGGCTGATTCACCGATATAGTTCATGTCTTTGCTTTAAGGTGGCCTCCTCAGAAAGGCCTTCTCTAGCCACGCTATGCAAAAAGAGCACCAGTCCTCTAGCCACACTCAAGTTCCTTACCCTCCCTTATTTTTCTTCAAATAAAACTGATAGTTTATTATTATCATCCATTTGTTTGTTTGCTTACTGGCTGTCTCCAATCCACTCATTACCCTCCTATCCCTACCAGTCTAGTTTAAATTTCTGGATAGGGACAATGTTTGTCTTGCTTAGAGCTATATTCCCCTTAGAACCATGCTTAACAGACTATCGGCAATGGTTGATTCAATTGAATAAACATGGTTCAGTTGAATTTACGGAATGAATGGGTAGATGAATGAATGAATGAATGAATGAGACGAGGTTCAGGATGGACTGGGTTATGAAGGGCACTGAATACCAGAGGTGAATAAAGAAGGGCAGGTGGTCAAGGGTAGAGAGAATGTGACTGAATGTAATGAAGCAGGAAAGTCTCAAGATGAAGAGGAGAACTTTAAGGGCTTTATCAGGTCCAGGCATATCCATCCCACACTAAACGTATATACATATCTATTAATGTAGAAGATGTAAACAAGATTCAAGATTTTGATAATTATCACTTCTGGAATTATTTGGTCACAAATACATTTGTTAAATTTATTAAACAAGGAGGCCACTGAACTGAGGTGGAATAAAGCAAGGGTATTATTTGATTGGCTAAAGCAATTGACTGATTTGGGAAAGCCCAGTTGGCTATTTATGATTTGTGATCCTTGTGTTTTGATTTCTTAACCATGAGGCATTTACAGACTTAGGTTTTGGTTTGCTTATGTTGACAGACACAGAGTTCCCAAATCTCTAGGAATTTCTGGGGTGATATGTTTTCTAATAAGGCAGCTCTTGATGGGATCCTAGATGGGGGCTGGTCACCAGAAAGACCAAGCCATGATTAGAAGCTTGAAACGTTCAGCCCCATCTCCCATCCTCCAGGAAGAGGGCAAGAGCTGGACACAGAGCTAATGATCCATTGTGCCTCTGTAATGAAGCCTCCATAAAAATCCTCAAAGTACAGGATTTGAAGAGCTTCCAGGGCCGTGAACACATTTTTTGCAGAGAGGGTGGAGCAGCCCAAGTCCAAAGGGACCGAAGTTCCTGTGCTTGGGACCCTTCTAGACCTTAACCTATGAAGCTCTTCATCTAGTTATTCATCCATATCGTCTATTGTTTTCTTTATTACATAGTAAGCTGGTAAACCTAAGTGTTTCTCTGAGTTCTGTGAACTGTCCTGCTGCTGCTGCTGCTGCTAAGTTGCTTCAGTCGTGTCCGACTCTGTGCTACCCCATAGATGGCAGCCCACTAGGCTCCTCTGTCCCTGGGATTCTCCAGGCAAGAATACTGGAGTGGGTTGCAAACCCTAGTCAGTTGGTCAGAAATACCAGAGACAAGCTGGAACTTGCAATTGGTGTCTGAAGTAGGGTCAGTCTGTGGGACTGAGCCCTTAACTAGTGGGATTTGATGCTAATTCTGTGTAGATGGGGTTCCCTCGTGGCTCAGACAGTAAAGAATCTGCCTGCAATGCAGGAGACTCAAGTTCAACCCCTGGGTGGGGAAGATCCCCTGGAGGAAGAATGGCAACCTTCTCTAGTAATCTTGCCTGGAGAATTCCATAGACAGAATAGCCTGGTGGGCTATAGTCCGTGAGATCAGGACTGAATTGAACTGTAGGATATCCAGCTGGTCAGAGTACTGGGTGGTATGGGAATAAATTCATACGTCTCATGACAGAAGTGTTGTGAGTGTGGTATTTGTGTAAGAGTAAAGGAAATGGGTGTTTCTCCAAGGTAATGCAAAACTCTGGGCAAAGCACTACCACCACTTCTATTCAACATAATACGGTGTTGGCAGTCCTAGCCACAGCCACGCGAAAGAAATAAAAGGTATCCAGACTGGAAAGAAAGAGGTAAAACTGTCATTATATGCAGATGACATGATACTCTATGTAGCAAACCCTAGGGACTCCACACAAAAGCTATTAGAACTGATAAGAAAATTCAGCAAGGTAGCAGGATAGAAGATTAATATGCAGAAATCTGTCACATTTCTTTACATGCACAATGAAAGAAGTAAAAAAAAAACCAAAAACTCCTTTTAAAATCATGTTAAAAAAATACCTAGGGATAGACCTGACCAAAGAGCTGAAAGACTTATACTCTGAAAATTATAAAACACTAATGAAGGAAACTGAAGATGATTGAAAGAAATGGAAAAGTAGTCCATGCTCTTGGATTGCAAGAGTTAATATTGCTAAAATGGCCCTCCTGGACTTCCCCTGTGGCACAGTGGGTAAGAATCCGCCTGCCAATGCAGGGGGATATGGGTTCAGTCCCTGGCCTGGGAGGATTCCACATGTCGTGGAGCAACTAAGCCTGTGCACCACAACTTCTGAGCCTGGGGTCTAGGTCCCGCAAGCCACAGCTACTGAGCCTGTGTGCTCCAGCTCCCGCTTCCCATACACCCAAAGCCTGTACTCCACAGCAAGAGTAGCCACCAAATGAGAAGCCCGCACAGCGCAACAAAGAGTAGCCCCTGCTCTCTGCAACTAGAGAAAGCCAGTGCTCAGCAACAAGGATCCAGCGCAACCAAAAATAAATAAACAAGTTAATTCATTAAAAGAAAAAGTGGCCATACTACCCAAAGCAATCTACAGATTTAATGCAATCCCTATCAAATTACCGATGACATTTTTCACTAAACTAGAACCAGGAGGTTGAGATGAAGAGATTCACACTTTATATATAAAATGAACAACAAGAGTTAACTATATAGCCCAGGGAACTGTAGTCAATATATTGTAAGAACCTATAATGAAAAAGAATCTGAGAAAGAACATAGATATTTAAACTGAATCACTTTGCTGTGTACCTGAAACTAACACAATATTGTAAATCAACTGTACTTCTATTAAGACATTAAAGAAAAGCCTGGGCAAAGCAACTTAAGGCTCAAATGTATGTGATAGTAATAATTGTTCAACATGACGTTGGACCAAGAGATTTGGATTGAAACCCTTATTAGGGAGCAACTAAAAGTCCAACTGAGTCATTCCCTTTGAAGTAGGTAGGTATGACAGAGTTCAGACTAGTATTATCTTCCAAGCAGCTAACTATTGAATGCGGAGGAGGGAGAAGGTAAGCGCCTGGGCCCAAATCAAGTACACCAAAGCCTGTAGTGTACTTTCCCAGATCCTCGATGCACATCCAGTATGGCCTGAGAGATTACTGCTGGCCTTCCTGAGGCCCCCTGATATCACAGTCCAGTTGTTATCTACCCCAACCTGCTCTGGAGCCTTGAGGAGGCCAAGCCACAGCCCGACTTCAGTGGGGCCCTCCTACCTTTCCAGCAAAGCTACCTCCAGCATTTCTGGTGAAGGAACTGCTCCACCAGCCACAGGACATTGCAGTGTACTTGGTACCTAGAACCACTTCCCATCAGTCACCCACCTCCAACTGTTCTGGTGCCATGGACAGGGAGATTCACATCCACAACAAAAGATGTGAAACTTGCCCTGTGTTTTCTGCTAAGTGAAGGAGACTTCTGGCTTGTTGTTGCTGTTGTTTTTCTTTAATCTTATCTCTCATTGGAGAGAAAGTGATGAGGGGAGAGCAACTTCCAAAAAGAAAAAAACTGAAAACCTCCTGCTGCTGCTGCTGCTGCTAAGTCATTCAGTCGTGTCCGACTCTGTGTGACCCCATAGATGACAGCCATCAGGCTCCCCTGTCCCTGGGATTCTCCAGGCAAGAACACTGGAGTGGGCTGCTATTTCCTTCTCTGATGCATGAAAGTGAAAAATAAAAGTGAAGTCGCTCAGTTGTGTCTGACTCTTAGCGACCCCATGGACTGCAGCCCACCAAGCTCCTCTGCCCATGGGATTTTCCAGGCAAGAGTGCTGGAGTCAGGTGGAAAACCTCCTAAAACAAAACAAAAAACTCCAAAAGAGCGGCCAATCTCATTAAGGACTCTCAAGCCTTTCGGATGGAGACATCTCAGAAGGGGTGTGCCAACTCTCTCCAAATATGTGAACTTTCCACGTAGAACAAAGATCAGATTTAAATTTCCTGTGATTCCGGACAGCACAGCAAGAAACAAGCAATGACCCCAGAGAGACAGCCTTTGACTCACTGAAAAGAAGAAATGTCCATCAGCCAGAACTTTCTGAAAATTAAATGGGCCACTTAGTCAGGTAGTGAGTCCTCTGTCCTTGGAGGTATTCAAGACTGGTCAAGGCATGTGGTCCTATATTTCATTCTACTGTATATATAACAAGGGATGTTACATACGCTTGCTGCTCCTGAGGCAGGTCTGGATGCTGGGAGTAGGGGGACAGAGATACTATGACTACACAATAAAAGCCATTAGCAGTTCAGTATGAGGGTACTGAGTGCTTATATCCACCAAGCGCTATATTAACTACTTTGCATGCATTTAGCCCTCACAGCAGTCTGAGGCATGGAGTCCTTTAATCACTATCCTGTTAGAGACAGGAGACAAAAGAATGCGAAGTAACTTGCCCAAGGCTGCACAGCTAGGAAGTGCAGATCTGGAACTCAAATCTTAAACTCTTCCCCAATCTGCTATGGTCCCATCCTCACCTCTGCTCCCTTCTTCTCTACCTCTCTGCTCCCTTCTAACAGAGCATAATAACTACAGGAGTATGATGACACAATGTCCCCCAAGGAAGTTCATTGGGATGGGCCCTAACCCAGAACAGCAATGCTAACAACACAAAACACCCAAATCACCCAAATCAGGGAAGTTACTACACTTGAGTACAATTTGCAAATCACCAAGAGAGAGTCTTCCTACAAAGTGAGAGTCAGTTTTTAAACGCCCACATCCTCTAGCCTCACTCTCCTCCCCAAAGGTTCTTCTGGCCTGGCTGGGGAGGCGGGGAAATCCCTTTGCCTTCATTTGCATCATTCTTGAGAGGAGGAAAGTGAACAAGTGTGAAGTCCCTCTCTGGAGAAGAGTCAGAATCACACCTTCAACTTGACCAGCCATGACTTTGTGGGAATCTAGCTAACAGGTCCAAAGCGAGTCAAACTAAGTTGTCAATGTTTCCCTCAAAGACTGTAGCACTGATCCTCTGCAAAGAACATGAGTGCATCCCACCCACTTACAAGAAAGGAGGGCTCATTGCAGGCCACCAAAAAGAAAACTGGGAAGAATGATGTTTGTTTTTTTTTTTTAATTGAGAGCTAATTGACATATGTTAGTTTCAGGTATACAACATAATGATTCGATATTTGTATGTGCTATGGAATGATCACCAGAATAAGCCTAGTTAATATCCATCACCACACACAGTTACACATTCTTTTTTCTTGTGATAAGAACTTTTAAGATTCACTCTCTTAGTAACTTTCAAATGTACAACCCAGTATCATACGCTATAGTCATCAGGCTGTATATTGCATCACTGGGACTTTGTTTTTTAACTGGAAGTTTGTACCTTTTGACTCCTTTCACCCATTTCACCCACTAACCTGCTAAACCCCACTAACATCTGGCAACCACCACAGATCTGGTTTCTGTATCTCTGAGTTTGGGAGTTTTTTGGATTTTTGCTTTCAGATTCCATGTGTGAGATCACACGGTATCTGTCTTTCTCTGTCTGACTTATTTCACTTAGCATAATGCCCTCTATGTCCGTTTATGCTGTTGCAAATGGTAAGCTTTCCTTCTTTTATGGCTAAATAATATTCCATTGTATATACGTGCCACATTATCTTTATCCATTCATCATGGACGTTTAGGTTGCTTCCATGTCTTGATTTTTGTGAATAGTGCTGCTGTGAACAGAGGGTTGCATGCATCTTTTCAAATTATAGTTTTGTCTGTATATATGCCCAGTAGTGGGATTGCTTGGATCATATGGTAATTTCCTTAATTTTTTGAGGAACCTCCATATCTTTCCATTGTGGCTGCACCTTTTACATCCCGGCATTTTAATGTGCTTCCACCCACATTGGACTGCAGCTGTGGGCCACAGACAGGAGGTGTCTCTGAGCTGCCATCACCTGTCAAACCATGCTCCCTCCAAGATTCAGGGAGCCCTGGGACTGTGAAATGTCACTTCCCAACTGCATCCATAGAACCACAGATAATTTCTGTGGGGTTAGGTCCTTTTCTAAAGCGTTTCTCTACATCCTAAAGGCAGTTTCTTACAAGGATCTGAGGTTCTTAATGGGTTTCCCAGGTGTTGCTAGTTGTAAAGAACCTGCCTGCCAGTGCAGGAAATGTAAGAGATGTGGGTTTGAGCCCTGGGTCGGGAAGATTCCCTGGAGGAGGGCAAGGCAACATACTCCACTATTCTTGCCTGGAGAATCCCATGAACAGAGGAGCCTGGCAGGCTATAGTCCGTAGGCTTGCAGAGTCGGACACAAGTGAAGCGACTTAGCATGCACATGCAAGGCTCTTAAAATCCCCAAATCCTGGTATGATCTAGAGGTCATGTTGTATTAACTTTTCCTAACTTCTTCCCTTGCACCACCTCATGAACCATCTACTTATCTGTGGGCCCCTGATCTAGGGTGCCGGGGTTGTGCCCAATCCCAAATCATCCCATTCTCCTCCAGCACCCTGGGGTGGCCTGGACTGACTTTTGTTTAGCAGGAGAATAAACATAATTTTCATCCCCACAAAATGGCAAAACCAAGCAGAGTGTGTGTGACTCTTTCCGGCCTCCCAGGGACCCTGGGCCACTGTGGCCCCATGCTGCCGGGGAGGAGAATGACTTAGCAGCACAAGGGCGATGCGTCATTAGAACAACAAGGCCAGCAGCAGCAGCGGTGCCCGGCCTTATCAGGGCGGGAGGCCTCGCTGGATTCTATTAATTGCCGAATGCTGTTGGGTTTGGCAGATACAGGAAGCAGTTTACATGGCTACACAGGGCCCCGGCTCACAGTCTCTCTGAAATGGTATTATTGTAGCGGGATAATGGTGATTAGGGACAGTTCCCGGAGGAAGACCAGGCCTTTGATGATTGAGTCACTTCCTCCCCACTCCCTTCAGTGCGATAGGGCAGCTCACCCCACAGACACACACCCTTTGCTGGCCGGACGGTCCCACGCCCCATGGCAAGGTTCCCAAGCAGGGCAGCTGGGAGCCTCATCAGGGCCACGATCGTGGGAGAAGTGGGAGCAGGCTGGAGACCACCCCTTTCCCCAGTTCTATTCTAGGTCAAGGTGACAGGCAACCTAGTTAATGATTTTGATTGTGTCCTTGACTCCTGTGACAGCATGGACTTTGGAACCGGGGAGACCAGGTTCTATGTTTTCTGGTTGTGTGAGCTGGAGTAGTCCTCTCTTTGAGCCTCAGGTTCCCCATTGGCAAAATGGTGGTGATAAAAGAATCTACCCCAAGGGGTGTTCTGAGGATTAAGTGGGATTCCTTTAATGTTGAATAAATAGTAGCTGTTATTATTACTGCTGTAGTTGCTGTTAAGAACACCTCCCCTCCCTGTCCCCACATCCACCCTCTCTTCCCTCAGAGTCTAGAGGGCAGGTCACATCGCCTTGAAAGAAATGTAGCCACCTCCGAGGGTAAGGCTGGAGAAAGATGAGGCTGCCTAGAGTGAAGGCCTGCAGTGGAGTAGATCTGAGTCTTGGCTTCCTCAGGGGCCACTTCTGGGCTCAGAGCTCCCCAGAAACACAGCCCATTGCCCTCAGCCTGCATTTGAGATGTGGTCTTCTTTACCACCGGGTGCTATCCTGGTCTACCCACTCTGCCAAGGGCTTGTCTCTGGGACATCTTTTCAAGAGCCATTCAGCATCCTGCTCATCTCATCCTTCACTGGGCTTCCGGGAGAAATCACCCCTTTGTGCATCTGGGTGGGAGCAGCCTTTGCCCTAACAAAGGTCTCTGCTCTATTGCTAGAAGCCAGAATGGACCCTGCAACTGCCCTCTGACACGCATGGGGGTGGAGAGAGGTGTGGTGAAGCTGGTAGGCCAAAGATGGGACAAAAACTGAGTAGCTGACAGAACGGGTGGGTTTCAGAGTCAGATGTCTTGGGCTCACCTCTGCCACTAACTAGTTGTGTGTTCTTAGGAAAGTCACTTCCTCTCGGTGCCTCAGTTTCTTCTTCTGGTAAATGGGGATGAAAATACCTCTCTCAGAGTGCTGTGGTCAGGATGAAATTACGTACTTATGCAAAACACTTAGTATAGTCCCAAACACATAGAAAATAATATATGGCAGCCAAAAGAGGTGACCCAGATGAGCCAAGGAGAGCTCTGAATACCACCAACAGGCTCCAGGCTCCAGAAAGGCGCAGAGTTCCCGCTGTCCCAGAGATGCTTCTGGAACCTAATGTGCATTAGGAACTGCCAGCCAGACCCAGAGTCCCCAAGACAGTGGCAATATCCTGTAAGCTGTCAAAGGCAGACATCATGTTGGTTTTGCTCACCTCTCTACCCTCAGTACCAAGTGCATTTGTTTCCTGTGGCTGCTATAGCAAATTACTGCAGACTTAATGGCTTAAAACATCACCAGCTGGACTTCCCTGGTGGTGCAGTGGATAAAAATCCACCTGGCAATACAGGCGACGATCCCTGGCCTGAGAGTAACTACTGAGTCCACGCACCTAGAGCCTGTGTTCCACAACAAGAGAAGCCACTGAATGAGAGATGAAACCAAGAGTAACCCCCACTTGCTGAAACTAGAGAAAGCCCGCACAAAAGCCATGAAGACCCAGAGCACCCAAAAAGAAGAAAAAAAAACAAAAAACAAAAACACTCCCAAGGTAACACCACTCAGCTAGTATCTTACCATTATGTAGATCAGAAGCCTGAAGTTGGTCTCCTGAGGTGAGAATCGAAGTGTTAAAGGGCAACCTTCCTTCTGGAGGCTCTGGGAAGGTGTCTAGAGGCTGTCTGAACTTCCAGGCTCCTGGTCCCTTCCTCCCTCTTCAAAACCAGCAGCGTAGCATCTTCAAACTTGAGTCTGATTCCCACTTACAAGGACTCGTGATCACACTGGGCTTACCTGGATTAGGCTGCTCTCCCCAGCCCAAGGGCAGTAATTAACTCCATCTGTGAACTCAATCCCCGCTTTGCTATATAGCATCTATACCCATCTAAGGATTTGAATATGCATACTTTGAGGAGCCATTACTTAGCCTACCACACCTAGTAGGAAGGAAAGTGGACAAAAGCCAGATAATAATGCTGAGTGGGCACCACTTTAGGGCTGAGCTTCCTATAAATGAAGGACAGAAGACCTTGTCATCCATCCCAAGATGCAAGATATTCACTTGTGAGAACAATCACGAGCACATTACAAGTGATTACAACCTAGAGTGGTAACAGGGTACAACAGCCCTTAGGAGATGAAGCACCTCGGGCCAGTGCTCAATTACTCATAATGTTTATTCAATAACTATCTTGAGCATCAATTAGGTGCGAAGGGTTCAGGAGGCAATGATGAACAAGATTACTGTTCCTGTCCTTCAGGAAACTAAGAGCTCAGGAAAATCCCCTAGAAGAGGTAAGGATGGAGCCAGGGTTAGACAGGAGAAGGCCAAGAGTTTGGAGAGAGGATGATGGTTTGGAAAGGTAGTCTGCATAGGTTACAAGCACAGAATCCACAGCCAAGGTCTCCTGGTTCAGAATTTGGCCCTGCCGTGTATCAGCTATTCGAACTTTAGAAAGTTTCTTGGAAATTCTCTGGTTGTTCAGTGGTTAGGGATCTAGGCTTTCACTGCCAAGGATCCAGGTTCAATCCCTGGTTGGGGGAACTAGGATCCCACAAGCTGTGTGGTACAGCCAAAAAAAAAAAAGAGAGAGAAAGTTTCGGAATGCCTTTGTACCCCAGTTATCTCATTTGAAAATAGGAATTGGGACTTCCTTTGGGGTCCAGTGGTTAAGACTCTGTGCTCCCATTGCAGGGGGCATGGGTTCAATCCCTGGTCAGGAAACTAGGATCCCTCATGCTACAGGGCATGACCTAAGAAAAAAAAATTGCTGTTTAAAAAAAAAAAATTGGGAACAATAATAGTACCTATGTCACAGAGGTGTTTGGGAAAACCACACAACTAAGTATATGAAAAGTGCTTGGTGCAGGATCTGACACGCTTCAAGTGCTATGTAAATGTTAACTAACATTATTGCCCACTTTTTATCCTTCTGATGGTCTTAAAAGAGCAAGCAAGGAGTGAGGGATAGCTCAGCAGATACTGGAAAGAAGACAGTTAAGCCAACTAATGATCTCTAGAAGGAATGCTCATTTAGGGGTAGAATTTTCAGCTTTTAAATTCTCCCAAGGTGGGGAAAAAATGCAGTATTTAATGACGGCTATTGGGTGACAACCTTTCTTCATGCAAATTTCCTTGTGACCCCTTAATGTAAACAGTTCAAGGGGCACAGAGTTCGACCTGAATAAGCTTGGACTTGCCCCAAGTGGACCAAACCTTGGCCTTGATCTTCACAGGTCCCTGGCCCCAGATACTGAAAGGATTGGGGGCAGGAAAGCCAGAAGCTCCATGCCCAGGCTGGCATAGAGGGGCCCAGATTCCCTGGGGAAAGGCTCCTTTGGCCATTGGACTCTTGTACCAAACAAATCCGGAAACATCGATTTGGTTTATGGTGTGTCCTAAATGCCCACTCTTCCTTAAACTCAGAGCCAGTGGTTGATTAGTGAGCAAACGTCTCCATTATCAAGGATGGAGGGCTAAAACTGGATTTATTTAAAGCATTTTCTCTTTGGAGGTGCAGTAATTGCTCTCTGATCAGACAGGAAGTCCTATTGCTCGAAAGGAGCCAGTGTTATCAAGAGAAAACATATCAACGCCTGTCCTCTTGGGAAGGGAATTGTGAGTAATCAACAGGGCCCCTCTCCAGCTGGCTGTGGGCCCTTTGTTCAGTTGGTGGACAGGTCAGGGAAAGTTTGAGCAGACAGTGCTTTGAAGGGGTGGGTGCCATTCCAATCCTTTCTCTTCATACTTTCCTCTCCAGGGGACAGGCTTTCCCCTGGGAAAGGCGCTAATGGGGTAAATTGTTCTGAAGCCATCAGACAAATCTGATTACCTTACTCTCCTACTTGAAAGCCATCAAGGGCACCCCTGTTACCTTCAGGTTCAAGACCAGTTCCTTGATATGGCTTACGAGGCCCTTCATCACCTGGCTTTGGTGGTCCATTGCTTCCTCCGGCTTTATCATCACTCCCAACCAGTACTCTCTTTTCTGCTTTTCTCCATGTGTGGAAAGTACACTCACCACGCCAGGAGCACCATCTCTACACATTATGGTGTGTTGGGTCTAAGACATTACCCATGAGCTCAGGAGACTGAATATACAGACATCAGAGGGAGCTCCAATAGAAGTCACAAAATGAACGAGACAGTCCTGATTGTGACAAAATTTCCCAAGCCAGCCCCAATGTCTAGCAACTTTCTGTGTGTTCTCTTTTTTTACCTTTTTATTTTGTATTGGAGTATAGCCGATTAACAATGTTATAATAGCTTCAGGTGGACGGCAAACGGACTCAGCCATACGTAAACATTCTCCCTCAAACTTCCCTCCCATCCAGGCTGCCACATAATATTGAGCAGAGTTCCCTGTGCTATAAAATAGGTCCTTGTTGGTTATTCATTTTAAATATAACAGCAAGGACATGTCCATCCCAAACTCCCTAACAGTCTCTTCCTCCCATTCTTTCCCCAGGCAAGTTTTCATTCTCTAAGTCTGTATCTGTTTTTCTCTATGTTCTTAATCTAGTCTGTATGCTTCTTGAGAACAGGAGAAATTTCTGATACCTTTGTTCTCACAAGAAGATACAATGGAAGGCAGGAATGATGATACTGATAGTAGGTGTTTAGTAGGTGACACCGCGAATAAGTATCATTTATTGAGCACATACTGTGCCTCAAGGAGCTTCCCAGGTGGCACAGTGGTAAAGAATCCACATGCCAATGCAGGAGATGCCAGAGATGTGGGTTCAATCCCTGGATTGGGAAGATCCCCCTGGAGTAGGAAACCCACTCCAGTATTCTTGCCTGGAAAATTCCACGGACAGAGGAGTCTGGCAGGATACAGTCCATGAGGTTGCAAAGAGCTGGATGTGACTGAGCAACTGAGTGCCTGTGCACGCGCAACTAAATGCATTTGCACGCACGCACACACATACACACGCATACACAGCCTATGCTTCAAGCTGTGTGTTAAAGACTTTGTGTGCCTTGTCTTATGAAATCCTCAGAATGACCCTGAGGTAAGTTTTGTTATCCCACCTTTATAGATAAGAATGTCAAGGCTGGTGGAGATGGTCGTTTGCCCAGGGTCATACATCCAGGAAACACAAACCCAGGTTTTCCTAAGCCCAGACCCATCCAGAACTCAAAGGCATACAAATCCCTATATGTGGATGTGTGGACGTGTCTCCAGCTTGGGGATGGGGGGAACCAGGAAAGACAGGACAGATGTAATCAGGGTAGGGCCTCTTTTGTTTGGCTTCACTTCAAACAAAGACGACAGCAGGGAAACTGAAGCCCCTACTTCCCTTCTCTGAAGACCAAAGCACAGCCAAAAATAGGAGTGACAGGAAACATTTGATCCCAATGTGTTAAATGAGCACAAACATCCTGCCAGCTTTGCCATCGGGGAGTGCCCGAGAGCAGCTGCTACACGCAGGCCAGTCAGGAGGCCAGCCTGCGGGGCAGTGCCCGGCCAGACCCCTCATGTCAACGTGGCTCTGGGTCTGCTGGCAGAGCTCCAGGGTTCTTAGAACAACAGAGAGGAGGGCACACAGGGTGCTTAGAGAGGATTATGGCCCAAAGAATGTACCTCGCAGAACTCCAAGCTTGGGAGGCCCCAGCTGCTTGCTCTGAACAAGCTTCTTGGACTGTCTACTTGGAAGCCTCACTTCCCAGATGACAGAAAACAGCGCAGATGCCAAGGCAGACCTCTTCCTGGGAGACACTGAACTCCGCTGACAGCTGTCCCCTGCTTAAGGACTGCTTGATGGCCTCGCTGAACTTCCCTTAGATTTAGGGCCCATCTAAGATGCTTCCACTTACCCTTCCTCTCCTCTTCTCGCATTGTGGTCTGAGGACTCTCTCAGCCTTTCTCAGCTCACCCTTCATTTTCTCTCACAGGAATTTCTCCTCTGAAGTCCTTGAATTGTTCAACAACCCCTTCTTGCCATCTGCTTCTCAGAGGACCTGGGCTAACTCAGAGATCACCTAGGAATTGCCTTATTTTATAGTTGAGAAAATTGAAGCTCAGAGAGGCAAAGGGATTTTCCTGAGGTCACACAGTAAACTCTCGCAGAGCAGGAAAGCGTTCTCCCAGCCCTCAGGTCATATCTGTTGACTTTGCCTCATGTGTGTTTGGAGTGGGAGGGAAGTGATGAGGCTTCTGTGAGAGTTTCTTCAAAACAAGACCCCTCAAATACTCGTGACTCCTTCTAGTCCAGTCTCTAAAGCTTGAGTCCTTAACCACATTGCTTGCCTGACCTAATACATACGAACATACTGTTCAACTGAGAGCGGTCATTTTTGCTTTTGTAAATGGGGCTGGTAAAGTGCATAGATGTCCAGCAGCAAGTGTGTGTGTGTCTAGAGAGAGCAGATCAGAAGAAAATTGAAAGGGCTGGGGACCTTCCCAACCAGAGAAAAAGGCACATCAGCGTTTGCTCAGGGACCTTTTTCTGCTGGGGCCTAAGCTGACTTGTCAGTTAAGACGCTTCCGGCTAATTTCTTCCACACCTGCCCGGGAGCTGGGGCTGCTTCATGGCCTCCATCAGGCTAATTGCCACTGTCTCCCCAGTGACACTGAGCTCAGTTCCTGATAAGGTGCTTCCTTAATAGTCTCCCTTTTCCCTGCTGACACCAGAAAATGGGCCTGACTTGGCGGCCCTGCACTGAGTGAGGCAGAGCTGTCACACCCAGCCCCCCAGCCCGAACCATTAGTGGACCCAGAATCAATAGTGTTCAGGCAACCCTGGTTTCCCTGAAAGCATTCATTTGGCACGTTTGCTGTTTGTCAGGCAGTTCCTTTCTCTAATGTCCCACGGTCCATGGCCCTGGTGCCTGAGTCTCTCCTCCTTTTACAGAAAGCTGAGCAGAGTTTGCAAGCTCCAGACATTATCAGCTTGCTCTCTTCGGAACAAAAGAATTCCAGTTTTCATGGTAATTGGTGAACCACTGTCTTGGTTACAGTTCTTTGGTTGCAAGCAGCAGAAATCAACGGCAGCGACTCTAAGCAGAGTAGGACCTAATGGGAAGTCGCTTCAGAACTCACCAGCGAGGCTAGATAGCACAGGCCAAGCTTCTTAAGATTCAAGTTCAAGAGAGAGAATGGCAGCTAGGTATAGTATGGGTCACTTACCTACCCTTTGACCAAAGGTGGGTGTGGAGACTAGATGGTCTGAATTGAACAAAGGTGAGTGATGATACCAGAAGAGAAAAGAATGGAGTGCGTCCAGCAACACAACAGAAGTCCACTAGGTAGACAGACATCTAGGGATACAGGACCAAAGGAGGGTCTAATGACCTAGTGTATGGTAATTCAGACTCCCTTGGGCCTTCCGGTCTCTTTACTAGGCCTATGAAAATTGCCTGGCACTGAACATGTATTCAGTAAATGACAGCTAGAATCAATCAGTGCTTAAATTTTTGCCTTTAAAGCATAACTTTAAACATCAGGCAAAGTTGAAGCACCCGGTAAAATGCTGGAGGCGTGCCCTAACTACCATCTTGAATTACATGAAGACTCCTAGGTGTTTTGACCAATTCTTTTTTAAGGATTCTTGCTAAGTTTAACAGGTAATGGAAACAGAGATTCCTCTTGTGGTCTCGAGGCTAAGACTCCATGCTCCCAATGCAGGGACCCAGGTTTGATCCCTGGTCAGGGAACTAGATCCCACATGCCACAACTAAGAGCCAGTACAGCCAAATAAATAAATATTTTAAAGAATAAGTCATAGAAACAAGGCTTCCCTGGTGGCTTAATGGTAAAGAATCTACCTGTTAACTAGACTTATACAAGAGATGTGGGTTTATTCCTGGGTCAGGAAGATTCCCTGGAGAAGGAAATGGAAACCCACTACAGTATTCTTGCCTGGAGAATCCCATGGATGGAGGAGCCTGACAGGGTGCAGTCCATGGGGTCACAAAGAGTTGGACACAACTCAGGGACTGAATACAATGCAAACAGTCTGAGATATTTGAAGACTTGGGTGAACCTTAAAAAAAATTTCAGTCTCTGGAAAGGGCTGCAGAAGAGCATGGAGGCCCCTGCTTCTTAACATATTTATTGTTAAACAGAATAGAGTTTCATCCATGTGGGATACCTTACCAGCACCATCAGACAGAATTTGCACTGTAACTGCTTATTTGCTTGCCTGGATCCCCTTCTAGCATATAGCATATAGTAAAAAACATATTTGTTGAATGAATGAATGAATGACAGGGGGACTGATGACCTTTCAGGATCCCTGGTTGACTAACTGCAAAGTGTTACAGCCACTGTACCACATCAGCTTGTGGAAACGGAATCAGCTCTCCTGGAGCTATTCTGGAGCTGCAGAGCTGATCTCTTAAAGCGTTCTTATCTGAAAACTTGTGATGCTTATTGAATGGAGGGGAGAGAGAGCATGGAAGGGCTAGCAGGGAAATCTGTGATTCAGAGGTGAGGCTGGGAGGACAGGAAATGGAACACAGAGAGGTGGGGTAGGGAGTTTGACAGGAAATTCCTGTGGGGACCCAGGGGTAGGTTCATGGTTAGGAACTTCGTTTAGTTCTGACCTGGACACTGTTGACCAGAGGTTCCCTTCTGATCCAAATGCCCATGAGCAAGAAGCTGCAAGTTCTCCCCCAGAATCAATGTTCGGTGGCAATACAGGACATGTCAGAGGCAATTCTTGACTGAAGGCCAGGTGGAGGGAATATATGCTACAGGGGTTCAGACGTGTAGGAGATCATCGTGGCAGAGGTGGTCCAAGGAGGCTTCTTGGGTGAGAAGTGGGATTCAGGCTGGTCTCAGACGATGGGAGAGATTTGGATCCGTGGAGAAAAAGGAGCACAGGCAGGGGCAGAGCCTGAAAAAAGCACAAAAGTAGAAAAGCACAGAGCATGCTTCTGAGGCAAGAAGGTCCTGGCCAGCTCAGGAACATGACGAGTCAGAGAAACAGGGACACAGGGAGTCTGGGTCAAGCCAAGGAGAGCTCTTTTTTTTTTTTCTTCCATTTCTTTTAAAATTTTAATTTAATGTAATTTATTTTTTTATTTGTACAAAGGAGAAATTTTAATATCACGCTAAATTATTATTTTTGGTTCATAGAGGTATATTTTATAAGTTCTGTCTACATATGAATGAATATGAAAATGAACAGAACATAAACAGGAGAGAAGGAGCCAACTCTTCTGCTGTTGAAACCCCCTGGTCCAATCCAATGATGACAAGAGGCTTTAGAATGGCAGCCTTTCGGGTGTACAGTGCTCACCTCCATACCTTGGGCTTGGGAGGCTGCCATCCTCCTCCCCGACCAATTCTGGCTTCACATGGTCTTGGCAACTCACTAAAGTTTTTCAGTTGATAGAAGGAGTATTGAATAAGTGAAACAGCCTGGATTCTACACATAGTTTCCATTTCCTCAAATGTTTGTGTCCTCAGTACTTTTTTTTTTTTTAAAGCTTTTAATTTTATACTGGAGTAGAGCCAATTAACACAGTGTTGTGATAGTTTCAGGTGGACAGCAAAGGGACTCAGCCATACATATACTTGTGTCCTTTCTCCCCCAAACTCCCCTCTCATCCAGGCTGCCACATAACACTGAGCAGAGTTCCCTGTGCTATACAGTAGGACCTTGTTGGTTATCCATTTTAAATATAGCAGAATGTACATGTCCATCCCAAACTCCCTATCTGTTCCCCTCATCCTTTCCCCACCACAACCATAAGTTCATTCGCTAAGTCTGTGAGCCTGTTTTTCTGCTTTGTAAATAAGTTCATTTGTATCATTTCTTTTTAGATTCTGCATATAAGAGATGTCATATGATTTTTCTCATTATCTGTCTGGCTTACTTCACTAAGCATGACAATCTCTAGGTCCATCCATGTTGCTACAAAAGGCATTATTCAGTTCTTCTTAACGGCTTAGTAATATTCCATCGCATATATGCACCACATCTTCTTTATCCATTCATCTGCAAGATCCTGGATTTCTTTCTTTTTGTTTAACATTAAAAATTTATTACAGAAATTTCAAACATTAGAAAGTTGAGAGAATAGTATAACGAATTCCTATGAACCCCTATCCAGATTCAACAGTTATCAATTTATGGTCAGTCTTTTTCATCTCTACTTGTTCTGTTCCCTTGCTTCATTCTTTTAAAGCAAATTCAGATGTCATATAATTTCAAGTGTGTGTTAATCACTCAGTCGTGTCTGACTCTTTGCCACCCCATGGACTGTATGGATTGTAGCCTGCCAGGCTTCTCTGTCCATGAAATTCTCTAGGCAAGAATACTGGAGTGGGTTGCCATTTCCTTCTCCAGGGCTCAAGTACTTGGAAGCTCATAAAGAAGAGAATCTGGGTCTCTGCTTCTGCAGCCCTTACCTGCTCCACCACCCACTTCACAGTGAGAGCTCAAGCGGAAGTCCAGCACTTAATTACTATAAGACAGGGCCTTGGAGAAGGCCAGTGGAGGAGGTGGTTCAGTTCAGTTCAGTTCAGTTGCTCAGTTGTGTCCAACTGTTTGCAACCCCATGAATCGCAGCACGCCAGGCCTCCCTGTCCATCACCGACTCCTGGAGCTCACTCAAACTCACGTCCATCGAATCAGTGATGCCATCAGCCATCTCATCCTCTGTCGTCCCCTTCTCCTCTGGCCCCCAATCCCTCCAACAAAGGTCCGTCTAGTCAAGGCTATGGTTTTTCCAGTGGTCATGCATGGATGTGAGAGCTGGACTGTGAAGAAGGCTGAGTGCCGAAGAATTGATGCTTTTGAACTGTGGTGTTGGAGAAGACTCTTGAGAGTCCTTTGGACTGCAAGGAGATCCAACCAGTCCATTCTGAAGGAGATCAGCCCTGGGATTTCTTTGGAAGGAATGATGCTAAAGCTGAAACTCCGGTACTTTGGCCACCTCATGCGAACAGTTGACTCATTGGAAAAGGAGGTGGTTAGGTGAAGATATCAACTGCACGGGAATTCTGGAACAATGCCTACAGCAGAGTGAGATTCTCCAGTGATTTTCTCTCTCCTGTCAGCCAGTAGAGCAGTTCAGTCAAGCGGGTTAACCTAGTAAGTTAAATAAGATTGGCTATTTCCCTTGGGTGAAATTTTAGGGATGCTGAGAAAGCTCCCTGCCTCCAAACTGTCTACCAGATCCCTTAATTCAGCTGGATGCTGCCTAAAATTCCATAATCAAAACTTCACCTCTCAGCTAGAAGCTGTGATCAATGACTTCTAAAGCAGTTATCAGTCCATGATATCTCACCGTGAAGGAAGGATGTGAAAGCATGTTTTGACAGGGAGGTTGGAGAAGAAGAGGAAGATGGAACCCAAGTCCTTGAGATGGAAGATCTTCAGAGACCTAGAAAGTGCCGGAGAGAGGGCAGGAAGGAGCTGGCATGGTGACTGACTTTGCTCAGCGTCATTTTGCTGAGTTCTAGCAACTAATCCTGACACCAGCCAGACTGTCCAGTTATTAACAAAAACGTTTCATACATTCAATCTGATTACAGCATCAGCCAGATGATTTAAACGACTGTATTAGGCAGCTAAATCCGCAGTCATTGGCTGCTCTGACACATAGGGGAGCTTGGCTAATCTTAACATTAGGAGGTTGCAGCCCGCTGTCCACAGCTGCCCGCTCACGGGGTGAATGATGCTGTTCTCAAGATCCCAAGGAGGCCCAAGGAGTTCAGGAGGATGGAAGTACTCATTCTTATTATAAAATCCCCTGAGAATAGCAGGCTGTTCAAAGGATCAGTGTGGGGGCCATTTTTCTTCTGAGGAACTTGCCTCCCAGTCTCACGCTGCATATTTCCTGGTCATAATAGTTTGGAGAAAAATATTGCTAAATGGCTGCATAAACAATTTTAATTGGCCTGGGCTCCCAAAATGTGCTATTTTTGTTCTGCTGCCAAGCTTGCTTTTTTTACTAGCTAATTATGCCCAGCATTTAACTTTCAGCAAAAAACAGGAAATAGGGCATTCATTACTCGAGTGACAACTTTTCAACAAGCCCACATTTCAACATCCATTGTGTAATTTCCTCTCCCTAGCTTACAGTTAGTTGTTCCATCAGGCCTTCGGAAACAAACAGCTCCTTCAGCGGGGGCTGGAAGGGGCTTTGTTAAGTTTAAATGCTTGCCTATCTCCAAAGCTGGCAATGCCTGCCTCTCCCTGCCCTGGGGGTGGGTCACTCCCATCTCATTTAGGCTCCTTGCAGACTTTCCTCATTGTGGTTTCTTCTGGTCTAAGTCTGCTGCTAGGTTGGTCTCTCCTATCAGGGGCTGGGCTGTGCCTGTTTATGACTCATCCCAGTGCTCCTGTGTGTTCTGGCCACACTCAGATGGATGCCCTGTTGTCCCCTGGGGAATCACAAAAGATAGCCAGCCTCAGTTTGCTAGGCAGCAACTCCTAGAAAGTGCTATAAAGCCATGTCTTGCTGTGTGTGTGCTCAGTTGCTAAGTACTGTCCAACTCTTTCATGGCTCCATAGACTGTAACCCACCACGTTTTTCTGTCCATGGGATTTCCCCAGCAAGAATACTGGAGTGGGTTGCCATTTCCTTCTCCAGGGAATCTTCCCGACCCAGGATTCAAACCCACATCTCCGGCCTGAGTCTCCTGCATAGGCAGTCAGATTCTTTACCAGTTGAACCACCTGGGAAGGGCCATTTTTAATGTGTTTTATTTTTAAAAATTTATTGTAAAGTATATCATATATGCATAGAAAGTGCATAAATTGTTAAATATATAGGTCAGTGAGTTAGCATAAAGTAAATACCACGTGAATAGATTATTACCAGCACCCCAGAAGCCCCCTTCACACACTCTCCCAATAATTACTCCCAAAGGAAAGTGAAGTCGCTCAGTCGTGTCCGACTCTTTGCAACCCCATGGACTGTAGCCTACCAGGCTCCTCTGTCCATGGGATTTTCCAGGCAATAGTACTGGAGTGGATTTCCATTTCCTTCTCCAGGGGATCTTCCCAATCCAGGAATTGAACCCGGGTCTCCCGCATTGTAGACAGACACTTTACCATCAGAGCCACCAGGGAAGTCAGTTATTCCCTAGGTCCTCCCCAAGGGCAACCACTATCCTGACTTCTGATACAATAGTTTAGTTTTAGGTATTCACACTTTACAGAAATGGAATTATATGTATGGATGTGTATGAATGAGGCCATGTGTGTATGTTTTTATACCTGCTTTCTTTTGTTCTACTAGGTTTTGTTGCTTGTAGCAGCGCCACACTCATTCTCATTACTATAGAGTATGCGCTGTATGAATGTATCACAAGGTGTCATGCTCCTATTAGTGGGCAGATGTTGCTTCTCATCTGTGACTGTTGTGCAAAATGCTGCTGTGAACATTCCTACGCGTGTCCTTTAGGTGTACGTGCACACATTTCCGCTGAGCATCAACTAGGAGAGCGCTACTGGGCCATGCACACAGTGTGCCTGTTTGACTGTTTTGACTGCACGCAAATTGTTATCACAGTAGTGTGGGTGAGTTGCCACTGCTCTATGTCCTTATCAACACGTGGAACTGTCTAACATGAGCACTGATTCTACATATTTCTTTCTCTCTTTTATGTGTCTGCCCTCCACTTTTACCAAAACTCGGGGCCTTCTTGAGGATGAGGTAAGTGGAGTGAAAGTGACATTGGTGTCAGGTGGATTCAGGCGCTTTATCTCCTGCTTTGGCTTCTTCTTCTTATTATTATTAATTGAGCACTTATTATATGGCAAGCACTGTGTTAGGTACTTTGTAATAGATGTTGCCATTTAAAACTTTATAACATGGATGCTATTATTGTCCTCATTTTCCAGGTGAAGAAACAGACTCAGAAATGTTAAGAACCTTGCCAGAGGTCTCATAATAAGCAGTAGAGTAGCAATTAGAATCCAGCTGTCTGTCCCACAGTCCCAATTCTTCACCATTGTGCCATTAATTCTCACCTGTATATTTTGGCACTCTGGCCTACTGCAATCCTTTCCTGGACACGTTGCTAAATTTTACATATAAAATGTATTTTGCTGCTCAGTACCAACACCTCTCTCTGCCCTAAGGCTCCCAGCCTCTGGTATCTTCAGACTGATACAGGCATTCCACGCTCCCCTCTCTGTATATGCCAGCTAAACAAATGCCCTATATCCTTGCCTCTTTATTATTCCTTTCTATGTCTCTTTCTCAAAAATGACAGAATGATCTCTGTTCACTTCCAAGGCAAACCATTCAGTATCACAGTATGCCAAGTCTATGCCCCGACCAGTAACGCTGAAGAAGCTGAAGTTGAACAGTTCTATGAAGACCTACAAGACCTTCTAGAACTAACACCCCCAAAAGATGTCCTTTTCATTATAGGGGACTGGAATGCAAAAGTAGGAAGTTAAGAAATACCTGGAGTAACAGACAAATTTGGCCTTGGAGTACAGAATGAAGCAGGGCAAAGACTAATAGAGTTCTGCCAAGAGAAAGCACTGGTCATAGCAAACACCCTCTTCCAACAACACAAGAGAAGACACTACACATGGACATCACCAGATGGTAGACACCAAAATCAGATTGATTATATTCTTTGCAGCCAAATGTAGAGAAGCTCTATACAGTCAGCAAAAACAAGACTGGGAGCTGACTGTGGCTCAGATCATGAACTCCTTATTGCCAAATTCAGACTGAAATTGAAGAAAGTGGAGAAAACCACTAGACCATTCAGGTATGACTTAAATCAAATACCTTATGACTATACAGTGGAAGTGAGAAATAGATTTATGGGACTAGATCTGATAGATAGAGTGCCTGATGAACTATGGATGGAGGTTTGTGACATTGTACAGGAGACAGAAATCAACACCATTCCTAAGAAAAAGAAATGCAAATAAGCAAAATGGTTGTCTGAGGAGGGCTTACAAATAGCTGTGACAAGAAGGGAAGCAAAAAGCAAAGGAGAAAAGGAAAGATAAACCCATTTGAATGCAGAGCTCCAAAGAATAGCAAGGAGAAATAAAAACAAGCCTTCCTCAGTGATCAGTGCAAAGAAATAGAGGAAAACAATAGAATGGGAAAGACTAGAGATCTCTTCAAGAAAATTAGAGATAACAAGGGAACATTTCATGCAAAAATAGGTTCAATAAAGGACAGAAATTGTATGGACCTAACAGAAGCAGAAGATATTAAGATGAGGTGGCAAGAATACACAGAACTATACAAAAAAGAGCTTCATGACCCAGATAATCACGATGGTGTGATCACTCATCTAGAGCCAGACATCCTGGATGCAGTGAAGTCAAGTGGGCCTTAGGAAGCATCACTATGAACAAAGCTAGTGGAGGTGATGGAATTCCAGTGGAGCTATTTCAAATCCTGAAAGATGATGCTGGGAAAGTGCTGCACTCAATATGCCAGCAAATTTGGAAAAGTCAGCAGTGGCCACAGGACTTGGAAATGTCAGTTTTCATTCCAATCTCAAAGAAAGGCAATGCCAAAGAATGCTCAAACTACCGCACAATTGCACTCATCTCACACGCTAGTAAAGCGATGTTTAAAATTCTCCAAGCCAGTCTTCAGCAATACGTGAACTGTGAACTTCCAGATGTTCAAGCTGGTTTTAGAAAAGGCAGAGGAACCAGAGATCAAATTGCCAACATTCGCTGGATCATCGAAAAAGCAAGAGAGTTCCAGAAAAACATCTATTTCTGCTTTATTGAATACACCAAAACCTTTGATTGTGTGGATCACAATAAACTGTGGAAAATTCTGAAAGAGATGGGAATACCAGACCACCCGACCTGCCTCTTGAGAAACCTATATGCAGGTCAGGAAGCAACAGTTAGAACTGGACATGGAACAACAGACTGGTTCCAAATAGGAGAAGGATTACGTGAAGGCTGTATATTGTCACCCTACTTATTTAACTTCTATGCAGAGTACATCATGAGAAACGCTGGGCTGGATGAAGCACAAGCTGGAATCAAGACAGCTGGGAGAAATTTCAATGACCTGAGATATTCAGATGACCCCACCCTTATGGCAGAAAGTAAAGAAGAACTAAAGAGCCTCTTGATGAAAGTAAAAGAGGAGAGTGAAAAAGTTGGCTTAAAGCTCAACATTCAGAAAGCTAAGATCATGGCATCTGGTCCCATCACTTCATGGGAAATAGATGGGGAAACAGTGGAAACAGTGGCTGACTTAATTTTTCGGGGCTCCAAAATCACTGCAAATGGTGATCGCAGCCATGAAATTAAAAGATGCTTACCCCTTGGAAGGAAAGTTATGACCAACCTAGACAGCATATTCAAAAGCAGAGACATTACTTTGCCAACAAAGGTCCGTCTAGTCAAGGCTATGGTTTTTCCAGTAGTTCTGTATGGATGTGAGAGTTGGACTATAAAGAAAGCTGAAGAATTGATGCTTTTGAACCGTGGTGTTGGAGAAGACTCTTTGAGAGTCCCTTGGACTGCAAGGAGATCCAACCAGTCCATCCTAAAGGAGATCAGTCCTGGGTGTTCATTGGAAGGACTGATGTTGAAGCTGAAACCCCAATACTTTGGCCACCTGATGCAAAGAGTTGACTCATTTGAAAAGACCCTGATGCTGGGAAAGATTGAGGGCTGGAGGGGAAGGGGACAACAGAGGATGAGATGGTTGCATGGCATCACTGACTCAATGGACATGGGTTTGGTTGGACTCCAGGAGTTGGTGATGGACAGGGAGGCTTGGCGTGCTGCGGTTCATGGGGTCACAAAGAGTCGGACTCAACTGACTGAACTGAACTGATGCATCTCAGTTATATACTGTCATGTAACAAACTATCCCAAACTTAATGGCATAAAACAGTCACCGTATTTTTTTCCTGTTCATGTGTTCTGCAGGTTAGGAATTTACAGAAGGTATGGTGGGACAGCTTGTCACTGCTCCTGCACGGATGAGCTTCAGCTGGGAAGATTGGAATGACTGGAGCTGGAGTCATCTGGAAGCTTCTTGATTTACATACACCTGTTGCCTGGGCTGGCTTTGGCTCAGCTGGAACTGCTGGCACCAACATGTAACTTCTGCACAGTATGTTGGTTTCGTGGCAGGCAGACATTTTTCTTTTTTTTGATTGTGCTGAGTCTATGTCACGGTACAAGAGGGCTCCTCTTGTTGTGGAGCAAGGGCTCTAGAGTGCGTGTAGTTGCAGCACGAGGGCTTTCTCTAATTGCCGTGTTTGGGCTTGGTTGTCCTGCAGCATGTGTGATCTCAGTTCCCAGACCAAGGATCAATCCCATATCCCCTGCATTGAAAGGTGAATTCTTAGCCAGTGGACCTCTGGGGAAGTCCTGGAAGACTTTCAATAGAGCAGCACAATGCTCCAAGAATGATGTGAAATCTCCATGGCCATTGATGAATTATCCTTGGAACTCAAACATATCTTCACATCTCTCATACTCTATTGGCTAAGACAGTCACAGCCTTCCCAGATTCAAGGGGAGGGGACATAGACGTCATTGCTTGGTGGGATAATCATCCTGTACAAAAAATTTGCAGCCATGTTCTAAAACCATTCATTTCAGTTCATTTCAGTCACTCAGTCGTGTCCAACTCTTTGTGACCCCGTGGACTGTAGCACACCTAGTTTCCCTGTCCATCACCAACTCCCAGAGCTTACTCAAACTCATGTCCATCTAGTCAGGGATGCCACCCAACCATCTAATCCTCTGTCATCCCCTTCTGCTCCTGCCCTCAATCTTTCCCAGCATCAGGGTCTTTTCCAATGAGTCAGTTCTTCCAATCAGGTGGCCAAAGTATTGGACTTTCAACTTCAGAATCAGTCCTTCCAATGAATATTCAGGATTGATTTCCATTAGGATTGACTGGTTGGATCTCCTTGCAGTCCAAAGGACTCTCAAGAGTCTTCTCCAACAACACAGTTCAAAAGCATCAATTCTTCAGCTTTCTTTATAGTCCGACTCTCACATCCATACATGACTACTGGGAAAACCATAGCTTTTACTAGATGGACCTTTGTTGGTCAAGTAATGTCTCTGCTTTTTAATATGCTGTCTAGGTTGACCATGGCTGTCCTTCCAAGGAGCTACTGTGTGTACCGTGTTAGTCGATCAGTCGTGTCCAACTCTTTGCCACCGCAGGGACTATAGTCCGCCAGGCTTCTCTGTCCATGAAATTCTCTAGGCAAGAATACTGGAGTGGATTGCCATTCCCTTCTCCAGGGGAACTTCCCAATCCATGGATCGAACCCTGGTCTCCTGCCTCGCAGGCAGATTCTTTACCGTTTGAGCTACAGGGAAATCCTGGAGTAAGTGCCTTTTAATTTCATGGTTGCAGTCACCATTTGCAGTGATTTTGGAGCCCAGAAAAATTAAGTCAGCCACCGTTTCCACTATTTCCCTATCTATTTGCCATGAAGTGATGGGACTGGATGCCATGATCTTAGTTTTCTGAATGTTGAGCTTTAAGCCAACTTTTTCACTCTCTTCTTTCACTTCCATCAAGAGGCTCTTTAGTTCTTCAATTTCTGTCATAAGGGTGGTGTCATCTCCATATCTGAGATGATTGATATTTCTCCCAGCAATCTTGATTCCAGCTTGTGCTTCCTCCAGCCTGGCATTTCTCATGTTGTACTCTGCATATAAGTTAAATATGCAGGGTGACAATACACAGCCTTGATGTACTCCTTTCCTGATTTGGAACCAGTCTGTTCCATGTCCAGTTCTAACTGTTGCTTCTTGACCTGCATACAGATTTCTCAGGAGGCAGGTCAGGTGGTCTGGTATTCCCATCTCTTTAAGAATTTTCCACAGTTTGTTATGATCCACACAGGCAAAAGCTTTGGTGTAGTCAATAATGCAGAAATAGATGTTTTTCTGGAACTCTCTTACTTTTTTCATGATCCAGAAAATGTTGGCAATTTGACTTCTGGTTCCTCTGCCTTTTCTAAAACCAGCTTGAACATCTAGAAGTTCACGGTTCACTTACTGTTGAAGCATGGCTTGGAGAATTTTGAGCATTACTTTACTAGCATGTGAGATGAGTGCAATTGTGTGGTAGTTTGAACATTCTTTGACATTGCCTTTCTTTAGGATGGGAATGAAAACTGACTTTTCCAGTCCTGTGGCCACTGCTGAGTTTTCCAAATTTGCTGGCATATTGAGTGCAGCACTTTCACAGCATCAATCTTTCAGGATTTGAAAGAGCTTAATTGGAATTCCATCCCCTCCACTAGCTTTGTTCATAGTGATGCTTCCTAAGGCGCACTTGACTTCACCGCATCCAGGATGTCTGGCCCTAGGTGGGTGATCACACCATCGTGGTTATCTGGGTCATGACAATCTTTTTTTATAGTTTTCTGTGTATTCTTGCCATCTGTTCTTAATATCTCTGCTTCTGGTAGGTTCATAGCATTTCTGTCCTTTACTGGGCCCATTTTTGCATGAAATGTTCCCTTGGTATCTCTAATTTTCTTGAAGGGATCTCTAGTCTTTCCCATTCTATTGTTTTCCTCTGTTTCTTTGCATTGATCACTGAGGAAGGCTTTCTTATCTCTCCTTGCTATTCTTTGGAGCTCTGCATTCAAATGGGTATATCTTTCCTTTTCTCCTTTGCCTTTAGTTTTTCTTCTTTTCTCAGCTATTTGTAAGGTCTCGTCAGACAACCGTTTTGCCTTTTTGCATTTCTTTTTCTTGCAGATGGTCTTGATCACTGCCTCCTGTACAATGTATGAACCTCCATCCACAGTTCTTCAGGCACTGTCTATCAGATCTAATCCCTTGAATCTATTTGTCATTTCTACTATATAAATAAGGGATTTGATTTAGGTCACACCTGAATGGTCTGGTAGTTTTCCCTACTTTCTTCAATTTCAGTCTGAATTTGGCAATAAGGAGTTCATGATCTGAGCCACAGTTAATTCCTGGTCTTGTTCTTACTGACTATATAGAACTTCTCCATCTTTGGCTGCAAAGAATATAATCAATCTGATTTCGGTATTGACCATCTGGTGATGTCCATGTCTAGAGTCCATTGTACCTTAAATTTGTAAAACCATCATACCTTAAATTTCTTTGTCTATTGTGCCAGTTATGAAGATACTTTATTTTATGTAAGAATCTTTAGGTTGCAAGGAACAAAAAGTTACCAAGCTAGCTTAGAAAAAGACATTAGTTAATTTATTATAAGGATGCAATGTTATCTCCCAGAACACCCCAAAGACATCACCATTGTCCTGTTGTGTGCTCAGTGCCTGTGGATGCTAACAGGTTAATGAGGCAAATATCCCCACTGACCTATCTCCGCAGCTGGGTAGTGATGCCTTATCCCTGAAGGCCCTTGGGGAGCGCCAGTGGAGGGAAAGCAGAGCACTGTGGCAGTTTTATCCCACATAATAAATAGGAGGCCAAAGTGTGGAGATAGTTGTGTCTCCCCTGGTGGGAGCTAGAACCCTGAGGATGTAAGGCAGCTGCTAGGAGCAGTCTCTCCCGTCCCTAAACACAGGAGTATCTAGTCTCAAGGGTCTTCATAGGTCTTTCTCCCCTGCATCCCTCAGGCTGACTCTGGCTAGCCCCAGCCCACCAGATGCGGTAATTCATCCATTCCACAGACACATGTTGATTCTCTTGGTTGTGCCTGACACTGTGACAGCAAACACTACATTCAAGAGCCTGATAAGATGAAAAATTCTTTGACTTGGAACCCAGGAGCCCTGATTCTGCCACTTATTCACCAAGTGACTTTGGACATATACTCAGTCTTCACTGGGCCTCAGTTTCTCCATCAGTCCAATCAGGGCCTTGACCTTGAAGATTGCTAAAACCCCTACAGAACCCCCTGAAGAAAGACAATTCTGGCACACCGAGCTCTCCTAAAATTTCAGTCCTCAACCTCGAGTTTTTATTTTCTGTCTTTTGCCTTTACTGCTGGCTGGCTTACTCTTGCTGTAATTTATTTAACTGAGCTGTGCCGAGCAGTTTGGAACTGAGTTTGCATGAATCACTGTCCATAAAATCAAGTTAAGTGGATTTCATTCCACACAGTGCACCTGTGTATATACTCGGGGAGAAGAAGCTGGATTTTCTTGGCTCTTGCAGACCAATGTTGGAATTGCTTCTTTATAGATATAGCATTCATCCTGTATTTATAGTCCATTGTTATAACAGCCTCCTTCAGAGACCTGAAAGTAAAGCGTTGGATGCAATTTTTCCTTCAGATCATTTTATATAGCTGTCCTGTTTCTCTATCTAGCTGGAAATACTGACATTGATTTCCTCTATTTTATCAGAGTTGGCAAATATCAGATTCAACTTCATTCAGTCATTCAACAACTATTTATTGAGTGCTATGTGAGGTCATACTGAGCTAGGTATAGGGGTGGGGGTCAAGAGGAGTGTCCTGCTGCTCAAAGACCCTACAAACTATGAAGTTTTAAGTAACGACAATGCAAGAGAATGTTTCCAGGCAGAAAATGGGAAATTTGCTGTGTTGCGTGGAAGCAGAGACCATCAAAGGTGAGTGATCTGGGGAGGATTATGGAGAGTTTGGGGAGGATATTGAGTTTGGGAGGGGGATTTCTGTCTGGACCACTGCCCACATTTCCTTCCTCCCCAGCTCCATCCAACAAAACCTGCACCAAAATCATTTCAGTTTACCATTTTGTAAGAGGATATGATTAAAGAAAGAAAGGTTTTGAGTAGAGATGAGCATTTTTATAGGAAAAAATAATGCCCAAAGGGTCTGCTCTGGTGCTTGTGAAAATACTTTTTTGGAGCCAGTATGAAGGATTATAAAGGGATTTATTTCATTTTGTAACACAGCCAAAAGCACCGGCAGACTGTGGCTAAAATGGCGGTGTGAGGGACTGGCTATTTGGATCTTTGTTCTTATATTCTACCTTGATAGAAAACATGCAATTTTTACTCTGCCACAGAATAAACATTTCACAATTTTCCAGGTCGATTTCAAGTGATTTTGGAAATGCTATGACCTTGACCCCTGGGACGCTGGGAGATTTATTGGGATGCTGGGGAAAAGCACGGTGGGGCCTCCCACCTCCACTGATACTATGCTTATGGCCATCTGGTCTTTTTGAGAAAAATGGGGTCACTTCAGGGCACTCAAAGCCAATGCTCTGGGACAACCCAGAGGGATGGGGTGGGGAGAGAGGTGGGAGGGGGTTCAGGATGGGGGGACACGTGTACCCGTGGGTGATTCTTGTCGATGTATGGCAAAAACCACCGCAATATTGTAAAGTAATTAGCCTCCGATTAAAATTAATTCATTTAAAAAAAAGAAAAAAGAAGTGAGAGGGGAAAAAAGACTTTAAGCTTTGGATGCACCTGTATTTGTACCCAGGCTGCAAGAAAAGTTGCTTTGCTTACTGGCTTCTGTATGTTGCGCTTTCTTAAGTTGAGACACACCTACATTTCCAGGCAACCATTTAGGAATTCTGTATTTCCAGAAGGTGCTTAAGCCTGAGTAGTCTCTGCCCTGGACAGAGACCCTGAACAGCACCACTTCTGCCCTGAAGGAGTAACATAATGGTCTACAGAGCCATGCTGTCCCAGGGAAATATGCTGTGAGTCATGTGTGTGATTTTCTTTTATAAGGAAGAATCTACTATTTTAAAAAAAATATATTTATTTCTTTATTTGCTGTTAAGTCCGGGGTCCTGGGTCTTAGTTGTAGAGTCTTCAGTCTTCATTATGGCATATGAGACCTTTAGTTTGGCATGTGGGAGCTAGTTCCCTGACCAGGGATTAGGCCAGGGGCCCCTGCATTGGGAGCACAGAGTCTTAGCCACTGGGCCACCAAGGAAGTCCCCATGTATGTAATTTAAAATTTTCTAGTAGCTATATAAAAAACTAAAATGAAATAGGTGAGTTTAATTATATTTATTTGACCCAAAATATCTAAAATATGAAGATTTCAACATACAATGATTGAGATATTTTCATTCTTTTTTATTCATACTCAATCTTCAGAGCCTCATGTGTATTTTACGCTTTAGCACGTCTCAATTCAGACCAGCCGCATTTCAAGTGCTCAACAGCTACATGGCTAGTGGCTACCATGTTGGACAGCGCTGGTCCAGAGTTCTTCCACAGACTCCTTGAAGCCCTGGAGGGTCTTTTCTTTTAACCTTTGTAGGCAATAAAGAGCCCAACTTTTTTACTTGCCTACACTAGGTTTCATTTCAATCCCAAAGAAAGGCAATACCAAAGAATGCTCAAACTACCGCCCAATTGCACTCATGTCACACGCTAGTAAAAGTAATGCTCAAAATTCTCCAAGCCAGGCTTCAGCAGTACATGAACTGTGAACTTCCAGATGTTCAAGCTGGTTTTAGAAAAGGAAGAGGAACCAGAGAGATCAAATTGCCAACATCCACTGGATCATGGAAAAAGCAAGAGAGTTCCAGAAAAACATCTATTTCTGCTTTATTGATTATGCCAAAGCCTTTGACTATGTGGATCACAATAAACTGTGGAAAATTCTGAAAGAGATGGGAATACCAGACCACCTGACCTGCCTCTTGAGAAACCTGTATGCAGGTCAGGAAGCAACAGAACTGGACATGGAAAAACAGACTGGTTCCGAATAGGAAAAGGAGTACGTCAAGGCTGTATATTGTCACCTTGCTTATTTAACTTCTATGCAGAGTACATCATGAGAAACGCTGGGCTGGAAGAAGCACAAGATGGATCAAGATTGCCAGGAGAAATATCAAGAACCTCAGATATGCAGATGACACCACCCTTATGGCAGAAAGTGAAGAGGAACTAAAAAGCCTCTTGATGAAAGTAAAAGAGGAGAGTGAAAAAGTTGGCCTAAAGCTCAACATTCAGAAAACGAAGATCATGGCATCTGGTCCCATCACTTCATGGGAAATAGATGGGGACACAGTGGAAACATTGTCAGAGTTTATTTTTTGGGGCTCCAAAATCACTGCAGATGGTGACTGCAGCCATGAAATTAAAAGACGCTTACTCCTTGGAAAGAAAGTTATGACCAACCTAGATAGTATATTCAAAAGCATAGACATTACTTTGCCGACTAAGGTCCATCTAGTCAAGGCTATGGTTTTTCCAGTAGTCATGTATGGATGTGAGAGTTGGACTGTGAAGAAAGCTGAGCGCCAAAGAATTGATGCTTTTGAACTGTGGTGTTGAAGAAGACTCTTGAGAGTCCCTTGGACTGCAAGGAGATCCAACCAGTCCATTCTAAAGAGATCAGCCCTGGGATTTCTTTGGAAGGAATGATGCTAAAGCTGAAACTCCAGTACTTTGGATGCTGGGAGGGATTGGGGGCAGGAGGAAAGGGGGACGACAGAGGATGAGACGGCTGGATGGCATCACTGACTTGATGGACGTGAGTCTGAGTGAACTCCAAGAGTTGGTGATGGACAGGGAGGCCTGGCATGCTGTGATTCATGGGGTTGCAAAGAGTCAAACCCGACTGAGCGACTGAACTGAACTGAACTGAACTTAGGAATAGCTTGCTAGTTAGCCCTTCAGCTGTATAATTGTCTCTGTTGCTCTCCCAGATGGAGTCTGGTACATTTCAGGGGCCTTCCATTAGGGTACCATCACCCCTCACTCCTATTTATGCTTCATTCATACCTTGTCTGTGTTTCATGCTCTGGCACTTTCTGTGCTTTATCCTTTCAAAACTTCCCTTTCCTGGGCTCCTTTTCCCTCAGAATCCTACGAAGGGTTTAGGGGATGACAGTAATAAGGACTAACAGTCAAAATAGACTGTGGGACTCTTTCTGGGTACTTGCACACATGAACCCACTTGAAAATTACGATCCTCCTGCAGAGGCTGCGTGGCAGTGGGCCTGGATGGCAGAGCACTGGAGCTGGAGAAACTTCAGAGAGCTTCTGGTATGATGTTTTAGTCTTTTAAAGTATACAGTTCAGGGCATTTAGTATATTCACAACGTTGTGTGACCATCACCTCTATCCACTTCTAAAACATTTCCATCACTTCAAAGGAAATGGCAAAATTGAGCAGAAAACCCACAGTTCCCATTTACCCTGTTCCCACACACTCACACCCTTCCCCACTATGGATATCCCACACTACAGGGGACCACTTGTTACAGTTAGTGAAGCTGCATTGATATCATTATCACCAAAGTCCAGAATTTGTATTTGGGTTCTCTCTTCATGTTGTACATTCTATGGAATTTGACACACGTACAATGACGTGTATCCACCACCGTAGTAACGTACAGAATAGTTTTAGTGCCTTAAAACTCCTCTGTGTTCCCCTTCATTGTGGTTTTGATTTGCATTTCCCTAATGACAAATGACACTCAGCACTAGTCTAGTGGTTTTTAAGCAGTGCCTCCATAAGACCCCTGAAGGGCTGCCATGGTGAGGAAGAGAAGGCCAAGCATATAGCAGCGGTACTCAAGGCCCCCATGCCTTCTCCTGCCACAGTCATCCCCTTTGTGTCTATTTGACATTGACTTTGCATTGAATATTTTATTGAGCAAAGGGTCCTAAAGCTAATATAAATTTGACAATCATTTACCTGGTCCTACGTTTTCCACATCTTCATTTATCATATGATGAAACTGAAATCACAAGAAGCAAAAGGTGTTTAGCTAGTGTCTTGAAATTGGTAACTTCCAAAACCAGTAGTAGAGCCCTCTTTTTGACTCCTGGGCCCACTGTCTGTCTTTCTTTGTTTCCTTTTTTAATATTTGCGTCAGATCTTAGTTGTGACCCATGGGTTCTCTAGTTGTGAAGCGAGGGCTTCAGTAGTTGTGGCACTTGGGCTCCAGAGGGTGAGGGCTTCAGTAGGGTGGCACACAGGCTTTCTAGTTGTGGCACGTGGGCTCTGGGGCACTTTGGGCTCAGTAGTTGCAGTGTGGGCTTAGTTGCTCCAAGACATGTGGGATCTTAGTTCCCTGATTAGGTTTTGAATCCATGTCCCCTGCATTGCAAGGCAGATTCTTAACCACTGGACCATCAGGGAAGTCCCCAGTCTTATGACTATACCGCCTGCCGTTAATAACAAGAATAATGATAATCACCATATAGGAAATGCTTACCACGTGACAGGCACTCTGGTAGGCACTGTCGAATCTCTTAATAACACTATGAGGTTCACGCCAACATGAGATATATGTCTTCACCGTGGGCTGTAAAATCCCTCTTCCCCTCCATAGCTCTGCTCCAGCCATGCGACATTGCTGTCGCTCTGTGTGAAAGCAAGTATGTTCTGACCTCAAGGCCTCTTCTGCCCTGCTCTTTTGTTCTCCTTCATGATAAACTTTTACTTTATAGCTTTTGTAGATCTTTCAAGGACAGATCATTGGTTTTTCTCAAAAGCTCCAGTAGTAGGTATTGCTGTATGTGTTAGTCACTCAATCGTGTCCAACTCTCTGTGACCCCATGGACTGCAGCCTGCCAGGCTCCCCTGTCCATGGAATTCTCCAGGCAAGAATACTGGGGTGGGTTGCCATTTCCCTCTCCAGTGTGAATTTTAGTAGTAGTAGTTTAGTTGCTAAGTCGTGTCTGACTCTTGCGATCCCACAGACTGTAGCCTGCCAGGTTCCTCTGTCGATGGGATTCTCCAGGAAAGAATACTGGAATGGGTTGCTATTTCCTTCTCCAAGTAGGCACTGATACCTCCTTTTAAAATTAAGGAAATTAAGCAGAATCAGTTGTTTAAGGTCAAGCACGTCTCCACATTCATGTTTGTTCATTATTTTAAAAAATGTTTTAAAATCTCTATTTTGTGCCAGGCACTGTGGATAGGTATGATATGGGATAAAAAGATAAAATAGAAAGAAATGCTTGCTCTGAAGGAGTTTACAGATTAGTAGGAGAAGTGAAATGGAAATATGAACACAAGCTAAGAATTCAAACTGCTATACACAAGAATGCCCACATGTAAAGATTTCGTTAGAGCTAGGTTCATCTGCATACAAAGCCAAATCCCCGAATAAATACATCAATGGCATAAATGAAACATTTATTGCTTTGTCACCTGAAGGAGGTCTGGAGGTTAACAGACCTCTGACTCTAGGATCATCAGAGACCCAGACTCCTTCTATCCTGCTCTACCATGCTAGAGCGTGGCTTCCATATTCATAATTCAAGATGATGCTGGACTGCCAGCCAGTCTACTTGAGTCCAGGCAGTAGACAGGAGGAGAAGAAGGAGGGCTAAAATACAGCATTTCCCAGCTAAGCCAATTTCTTCCAGGCAACCTTCCCAGAGGCCACACTTACCATTTCTATTTATCTCACTAACTAATACATGTTCTCTTGACCTCAGTTAATTGCTGGGGAAGCCGGGAAATGATATTCTTTAGTTTATCTTTTTTGTCACACCAAAGTAAAATAGGGATACTATTCTAAAGAATAAGGGGAGAATGGAGCCTATCACAGACTTTTATTGGAAAAGTGAAAGTGAAAGTTGTTCAGTCGTGTCCGGCTCTTTGTGACCCCATGGAATGGTTCGTGGAATTCTCCAGGCCAGAATATTAGAGTGGATTCCCTTCTCCAGGGGATCTTCCCAGCCCAGAGATTGAACCTAGGTCTCCCGCATTGCAGGTGCATTGTTAACCATCTGAGCCACCAGGGAAGCCCTTTTCAGCGCAAGTACCTTTTAATAGTAAAATTAATGTAAATATCTATAAACGGTGATTGGCTCAGCAAATTAATGGATTTATTAACATCATTTGTGCTTATATGTTAGTGTTTTGAAGAATATTTAATGACATGGTTAAATGTTTATGATACTACATTGAGTGAAAAAAATTACTGTTGTTCAAAGAAAACAATTAAGATACATAAGAACTGTAAAAGAGGAATAGCTACTTGATGATATAAAAGAATTCTGGTACTGTACTTGTCTTTAAAAGTGTCCTTATCATCTGGTGATATAGTTATGGATGAAATAATATAATAACTGGAATATGCTTCATAAATGAAGAAAGATAAAAGGTTGGTGGGGGAATATAGATAAAACGAGAGTGGCCATATGTTGATAATTGTTGAAGCTGTGAATAGATAAATGAGGGTTTGTGATCCTATTCTTTTCTTTTATGCATGTTTGAAATTTTCCATAATAAACAAATTTAAGGATAAAGTATAAGTCATTTAACCTCTGTCTCATTTCTCAAATGGACTAATAATAGTAATTAGCTTGCAGGGTGGCATGGAGCTTAAATGAAATGAGAGAGTATATAAAAATACTTGCACATGAGTAAAGGCAGTCAGAAATGCCAATTACTCTCGTAAAGATGTGGCTGGCATAAAGCCAAGTTAGAGACAAAAGCCAGGTTCTCCAAATCTTTATCCCTGGGGTCTTTCACTCCCTCTGCCCACCCCCACTTTGACTTGATACTAACACTAGCTAATGAGAATTAAGTGTTAGGCAAGTTCTAAGCTGATCAGGGGCATTATTGATTCACAGCCACCCTATAAGGCAGGTGCTACTAAAATTCCCATTTGATAGATGAAGAAACTGAGGCACTCCCTAAGCTCCCCAGGGGGTGGCAAGAGGTGCTGGCACAGCTCAGCTGTTCACGGCCAAGGGTGAGGCAGGTTCTATGATACGTTTTCCCAGGCTCCCGATACCACCCCTGTAGGTACCCACCTTCTTGATCTATACAGGAGGTCAATACGACCACTGTCACCCCTTTCACTGCCACAGGCTGGGTCACAGGCAAGGTACTCCACCAACCGGCCCTGCAGCCTTGGGCGAATGACTCCCTCCCAGGGCCTCAGAATCCCCTCTGTCCAAGGAAGCAGCTGAACACACTTGTTTCCAAGGATCCTCTGCCCCTGATGTTTTCAGAAGATAAATGTTAATAACATAATAATGACAACAGATAGCCTTTGTTGAGTGCCAAGTATGAACCAGGCATAATACTAAGCACCTTATAAGCTTTAATTCCTGTAATGCTTACAACAGTCTTTATGAGGCAGGGTCTATAATTATCCCCTTTTTACAAATGCAAAGGTACATTCAGAAAGGGTAAATCACTTGCTCAAGGTCACCCACCTGGTAAGCAGCAAAACTGGGTGTTGAATCCAGGCCCCAGAGTTCAATAGGCAAGAGAAAGCAGCAGATTAAATGTCACGTCATTGCAGCTCTGTTAAGCAGGCTGCATCCAACTTAGAGTTGCCACACTAAATCCAGACAAAGCCATGGGTCTGTGAAACTCAGGAAAGAAGACCCCAGTACTTCTCTCAAGGGATGAGGAAATGTTCTCGGCCTCCATTGTGACGATCAGAGGGAACAGGTTTCCAACACCCCACTTAGGAGACACCTGACAGATGGTTGGATTGCGTGGGCTGGTTTGATCTTACGGGTTCATTATATTTGGGATAGTTTTGATTAGTTCATGCCCAGGGCACTCCAGTTGCCAATTATTTACTATCACCCTGATAGAGAGAAGAATGTCTTGTTTGCAAATATTAATATTTAGTAGTTGGACAATCTTCTCAAAGGAGTCTGGGGGATATTCTTAGAAAATGATAGACAGGTCCCTGGCTTGGGTAGATAACGAAGCAATGTGCTTCATGGCCCTTCAAAGTCCTGCAGAGGCCCCAGGATCTCATAAATACTCATAAATACTGCTAGATTGGTTGCTTGTTTGGAGAAAGTGATGTCAAAACCAGAAGAGAAGAGTTCTATAGTAGAAACATATTTTTGCCAGTTCAGCTTCGCCATTCCCTTGTTCAGTTACTCTATCTTGGTTTTCCTTTGGGGAACTAGCTCTCCCTCCCCGCTTACTGTTGGTGGGACTGTTCATCAGGGTGCTCCATCCTCCCGGGCTAAAGGAGGACCATGTGACCCACGGAGGCTGCTCAGATGCTCACTTGGAATATGAATCCTGAATTAAGACACAATGACAGAAAACAGCACAGGTGTGCACCAAACAGTGCCTTCAAGAGAGCCACCCTGGTTTTAAATATTTTTGAGACCCAGCCATTTAGCCTTTTTCTTCAATAGTTGTATTTTCTGAAGTTATCCAGAGTCTGTTTCTGACTGTAAAAAAAGCAACAACAAAAAAAGCCGAACAAACCCGAAACCCCTTACTCACATAAGGGTCAACATCAAATGAATGTCAGGGCTTTTTACTTAAAAGCTTTTAATCCTGAAAGACAGACCCTTCCTCTCTGGTTCAGCCTCCCCCATTCCCAGAACCCAGGTCCTTCCATTTCCTTCCAGAGCTTCCCGGCTCGAAAAGGGCTAGAAAAGGGCTCCTGTCAATGTGCTAAGCTTTACCTTGAGGGATGAGTGAGGACACCCTTTAAATTACCTATAAAACCCTTTGATTCACTCAGCAGAGGTTGCCATGGGCAATTTGCTAAGCTTATTGATTATTTTCTGTTTAAATTAAAGTTTGATGTCCTGGAACAGGCTGTGCAGTGTATGGAGTTAATGGAAAAGGTTGAGATCCTGGGGAGAGACACTCGCTGGGGAAATGGAGGGTATTCAAGGGGAAAACAGAGAGTCTATGAAGAGGAGATTGTCAGTGCCAAGTTGTAGTAAATATGAAGGCGATTAAAAAACATAGAGAATGGAATTCTTTTATGGAGAAGGGTAGCTTCCTGGACATTTAAAGCCTCAGGGAGACAGTGGGAAAACTGTATTCACTGCACAAATATTTGTTGCATTTGTGCTTGTTATATGCCAGGCATTGTGCTGGTCATCAGGGACAAAAAGCATGGAAGGTAGGATCTTTGCCCTGTGCTTAAAATCAGTGCTTCTGAAAGTGTGGTTCCTGGTGGGACAACAACCCCACTGCCTGGGAATGTGTTAGGAGTGCAAATTCTCAAGTCCTACTTGAACCTAGGGCTTCCCAGGTGGCAGTAGTAGGAAAGGACACACCTGCCAATGCAGGAGACATGCGAGGCCTGGGTTTGATCCCTGGGTGGGGAAGATCCCATGGAGAAGGGAATGGCAACCCACTGCAATATTCTTGCCTGGAGAATCCCGTGGATAGAGGAGTCTGGTGGGGTACAGTCCATAGGGTTGCAGAGAGTCAGATACAGCTGAAGCAACTTAGCACGCACCTCAAGCCTACTGAATCAGAAACTACGGACGTGGGGCCCTGTCCCTTCCAGGTGAATCTGATGCATGCTAAGGCTTGAGAACCACTGCTCTAGACCCTTAGGGGTCTTGCATTGATTTGTTTTATGGCCAACATCTGTTGAGTATTTATCATTGCCAGGTTTTGTGCTAAGCAAGACATATAGGTTTCATTTCACCCTCATGACAACCTTTTTTAAAAGGATGAAATGGAGGTACTCTGGAATTAAGTGGGACTGCTGAATCATCGAAAAAGGAAGAGAGTTCCAGAAAAACATCTATTTCTGCTTTATTGACTATGCCAAAGCCTTTGACTGTGTGGATCACAATAAACTGTGGAAAATTCTGAAAGAGATGGGAATACCAGACCACCTGACCTGCCTCTTAAGAAACCTATATGCAGGTCAGGAAGCAACAGTTAAAACTGGACATGGAACACAGACTGGTTCCAAATAGGAAAAGGAGTACGTCAAGGCTGTATATTGTCACCTTGCTTATTTAACTTATATGCAGAGTACATCATGAGAAACGCTGGGCTGGAAGAAGCACAAGCTGGATCAAGATTGCCAGGAGAAATATCAAGAACCTCAGATATGCAGATGACACCACCCTTATGGCAGAAAGTGAAGAGGAACTAAAAAGCCTCTTGATGAAAGTGAAAGTGGAGAGTGAAAAAGTTGGCTTAAAGCTCAACATTCAGAAAACGAAGATCATGGCATCTGGTCCCATCACTTCATGGGAAATAGATGGGGAAACAGTGGAAACAGTGTCAGACTTTATTTTGGGGGGCTCCAAAATCACTGCAGATGGTGACTGCAACCATGAAATTAAAAGACGCTTACTCCTTGGAAGAAAAGTTATGACCAACCTAGATAGCATATTGAAAAGCAGAGACATTACTTTGCCAACAAATGTCCGTCTAATCAAGGCTATGGTTTTTCCAGTAGTCATGTATGGATGTGAGAGTTGGACTGTGAAGAAAGCTGAGTGCTGATGAATTGATGCTTTTGAACTGTGGTGTTGGAGAAGACTCTTGAGAGTCCCTTGGACTGCAAGGAGATCCAACCAGTTCATTCTGAAGGAGATCAGCCCTGGAATTTCTTTGGAAGGAATGAAGCTAAAGCTGAAACTCCAGTACTTTGGCCACCTCATGTGGAGAGTTGACTCATTGGAAAAGACTGATGCTGGGAGGGATTGGGGGCAGGAGGAGAAGGGGATGCCAGAGGATGAGATGGCTGGATGGCATCACTGACTTGATGGACGTGAGTCTGAGTGAACTCCAGGAGTTGGTAATGGACAGGGAGGCCTGGTGTGCTGCAATTCATAGGGGTTGCAAAGAGTCGGACCCGACTAGTGACTGAACTGAACTGAACGGATAGAATTCAAATGCAAGAATTAATCACTCTTTCCTACTGTCTCCCCAACACCAAACACAACTCTCTGATTCATCCTGTCCTGGTTAAAGCCAATCTTCAGATAGACACAGAACCCTGGTTTTCTGCAGATGAATATATGGCAGAGTTGGGTTTTAGATGCTTGGGAAGTAAAAAAGGAGTAAGAAGTATGAAATGTGGGATGAACTGGGAGAGTAGCATTGACATATATAACACTACCATGTGTAAAATAGCTAATGGGAAGTTATCATATAGAACAGGGAGCTTAGCAAAGTGCTCTGTGATTACCTAGGGGTTTGGGATGGGGTTGGGGGAGGAAAGTTCATAAATGTACACATATAGCTGATTCACTTTGCTGTACACCAGAAACTAACATAGCATTGTAAAGCAATTATAATCCAGTCAAAAAAAAAAAGTGTTTAATGGACTTGGCAGAGGGCATAATGGGCCCCAAGGAGAAGCTAGTCAACAGTCCTACATGCACAGTTCTGCCTCTCTTACGGGAAGGTAGAATCCACAATCACCATATATTGATTGAGTATAGGGAAATCTTGTCAATTCAGTCAAAATGAGACTTCATATTATGATACCTAAACCCAAGATCTTTAACTTTTCCACTGTTAGTGTGTATTGGTTGCCCCACTGCTGCTGTGACAAAGTCAGTATTCGTTTCATGCAACCACTGAAGCAAATGACCACAAATTGAGTGGCTTAACACAAATTTATATCTTACAGTTTTGGAGGTCAGTTCAGTCCAGTCACTCAGTCTTGTCCAACTCTTTGCGAGCCCATGGACTGCAGCACACCAGGCTTCCCTGTCTATCACCAGCTCCCCGAGCTTGCTCAAACTCATGTCCATCCAGTCAGTGATGCCATCCAACCATCTCATTCTCTGTCATCCCCTTCTCCTGCCTTCAATCTTTCCCAGCATCAGGGTCTTTTCCAATGAGTCAGCTCTTTGCATCAGGTGGCCAAAGCATTGGAGCTTCAGCTTCAGCATCAGTCCTTCCAAAGAATATTCAGGACTGATTTCCTTTAGGATTGACTGGTTGGATCTCCTTGCAGTCCAAGGGACTCTCAAGAATCTTCTCCAACTCCACAGTTCAAAAGCATCAATTCTTCATTGCTCAGCTTTTTTTATGGCCCAACTCTCACATCCATACATAACTACTGGAAAAACCATAGCTTTGACTAGATGGACCTTTGTTGGCAAAGTAATGTCTCTGCTTTTTAATATGCTGTCTAGGGTTGTCATAGCTTTTCTTCTAAGGAGCAAGCATCTTTTAATTTCATGGCTGCAGTCACCATTTGCAGTGATTTTGGAGCCCCCCCAAATAAACTGTCACTCTTTCCATTGTTTCCCAATCTATTTGCCATGAAGTGATGGGACTGGATGCCATGATCTTAGTTTTTTGAGTGTTGAGTTCAGCTTTTTCACGCGCCTCTTTGACCTTCATCTTTAGTTCCTCTTTGCTTTCTGCCAGAAGGGTGGTGTCATCTGCAGCTTTGAGGTTATTGATATTTCTTCCAGCAATCTTAATTCCAGCTTGTGAGTTATCTAGGCTGGCATTTCACATGATGTATTCTGCATATAAGTTAAAAAAACAGGATGACAATATATAGCTTTGACATACTCCTTTCCCAATTTGGAACCTCTCCATTGTTCCATGTCCAGCTCTAACTGTTGTTTCTTGATCTGCGTACAGATTTTATTGGAAGCAGGTAAGGTGATCTAGTATTTCCATCTCTTTAAGAATTTTCCACATTTTCTTGTGATCCACACAGTTAAAGGGTTTAGCATAGTCAATGAAGCAGAAGTAGATGTTTTTCTGGAATTCTCTTGCTTTTTTTTATGATCCAATGGATGTTGGCAATCTGATCTCTGGTTCCTCTTCCTTTCTAAATCCAGTCTGAACATCTGGAAGTTCTTGGTTCATGTACTGTTGAAGCCTGGCTTGGGGAATTTTGAGTATTACTTCGCTAACGTGTGAGCTGAGTGCAATTGTGTGGTAGTTTGAACATTCTTTGGCATTGCCTTTTTTTGGGATTGGAATGAAAACTGACCTTTTGGAGGTCAGAAGTCTAAAATATATGGTGTTGTCAGGCTATGTTCCTTTTGGAGGCTTCAGAGGTGAATCCATATCTCTATTTTCCCAGTTTTTGGAGGCTGCTTGTATCCCTTGGCTTTTGATCCTCTCCTCCATCTTCTCTGCTGCCATCCTTACATCTCCAACTGACTCTGAGCCTCCTTTGTCCCTCTTATAAGGACCATGGTGATTATATCCGGACCACCTTGATAATCTGGAATAATCTCATCTTCATATCCTAACTTAATCACATCAGCAAAATCCTTTTGCATTGTAAGATAACATATTCACAGATTCTGGGAATTAGGATGTGAATGTTTTTGCAGAGGCATTATTCTGTCTACCTCACTTTGTGACTGTAGGAAAGGCATTTTTCTTTCTGAAAGCCTCCAGTTCTCTCCAAAAATGGGGATCATCATAATTCTCAGTCTTAATCTTATAGGTCTATGACTGTAATGAATGGGCATGTCATTTCAATCACGGATGTAAATATTATTACTGCCTCAGTTTCCTCATCTGGCAAATGGGTATAAAAATGGTACTTCTTTTTCTTCAGTTAAAACTATGTACTGCTTACTTGCCCTGAGCTACATGGTGGTCGTGTTGGTTTGGAAAGGACTTGACATGCATCCACCACAGAAAAAAACAGTAAGATGTAGTTACAGTAGTTGTGTAAGTGTTAGGTTTTAGAGCCTTAAATATGTGTCAGCAACAGGCAGAGATGAGGCTGATTCTCTTGAGAAACCAACCATCTGATGACTCATATCATCATGCACTGTTTGGAAGAGAAGCAATAAGCCCAGGTCCCAAGATGCTCCAGCGATTGTGAACTTAAGAGTCTGCCCACTGAGCTGAGGGTCAAAATGAGCCTCTTTGCCCCCCATGGTAGGTGACAGGTAGGGGCTGTGTGTGCCCACTGGAGGCTGTTCTTGCCAGGTCCCTTGATCTGCATTTGTTGGGGATCAAGAACAAAAAGCAGCAGCCGGGTCCACCAGAAGAGAGACATTAAAGTTGATTAAGTGAAGGGGCCAATTAGCGTCTGGCTTCATGCAGTGTGGAGTTAATTAGCCTCTACAAAACAACAACAGCTGCTTTAATGGTGGGGCAGGAGGCCCAGCAGAGGAGCCATGGGAAGCGAAGTGATAGGGTTAGTGCTTAATAACTTGGCTGCAGTGAGCCCTGCTCCACTAAAAATGGAGAACAAAGCCCTGGGCAAACTTTCCTGCCTGCTTGCAGACAGCGCCTGGGGCAGAGAACCAGACCCTTCCAGGGTCCTCCCCCTGAGGGGGAGACCAAACTCAGACCTCAGACTTGAGTTTCTTTCTGAGCCTATTAAGCACAGCCTAGTTTGCCTTCTAAATCACTATGCGGCAGCTTTTGTCTGGATTCTCAACTTTATAATTTGCATTGTTACCTAATGATGATATTTTTTGCCTTATTCCAAAAGTAATATATATTATAGGGGGAACATTTAGAAAGTATATGAAAGAGGATAGAAATATCCCTCCACCCTGAGATAGATTCTTTTATTAATTAAACGTTTATTGTTCACCTGCTAAATGCCAGAACTGTTCAAGGTATTCAAAGTATCCATCAGTTTTGATTTTCTCCATGCGAATAGATATGCTCTTTTACAAACTGGACTCACTATGCATGATCTTTAATAACCTACTGTTTTAAGCAATATGTCATGAACATTTTTCCCACCTTGTTAAAGTATATTTTTAAACAATTCAGCCTTTACGGTTCCACTAATTAAGCTACATTTTAGCTGTCCATTTATTGATGCCTTCTGCTTCCTCTTCTAACAAAGTTCTTGAGGGCATAGACACCCACTCTCTCTCTTTTTAAAATCACTATATTCCTAATGCCTAGATGATAGCCAGGCATAGGGTAGGTACTCACTAAAAATGTGATGGATAAGTCAGCAAATGGCTAAACAAATGCAACCAGTCACTTTTTATGGGTTACTGAGATTGCTTTCATTTCTTTTCCGTTATAAAAATGCTTTGTATCAGTTAATATTGGGTTCAACTACAAGTGACAGAAAGTCCCCCAAAGCAGTGACTTAAGATAAAAGTTTGCTTCTCTTTTGAAAAAGTTCAGGAAGTGAGTCCAGGGCTGGTTCAGTATTTTGCTATCCACTGGCATGGACTCCATTTAAGTTACCCCATTGTTCAAGATGGCTTGAACCCTGTCCAACTACATTCCAGCCAAAAGCAAGGAAAGGAAGGGACGAGAAGGACATATACTCTTTCTTTAAGGACCCTTCCTGGAAGTTCCATATATGGCTTCTGCTTGCATTCTCATTAGTCAGAATTGGTCACGTGAGCCTGTCTAACTGCAAGGGAATCTGGGAAATGTGGTCTTAATTATGCAGCTAAGATTCAGGGCTACTGTTAATGAGAAAGAAGGGGCAGGAAACTAGGGACTCATTCATTGGGGTGGCTATTGGACTTCTGCATTGACCCCAACCTGTCAAGCTAGCCTTTCCTTTATGTGGCCCTTAACAATTCCAAATGGGGGTCTGGATATCGATCCAGTCAGCCTGGCTTCTTGGTCTCAGTCCTGGGGCCAGTGCACCAGGAAGGTTTCAGAGCTTTCATCTTTCTGCTGCAAACTTCATCTTGCCAGTTGACATAGCCATGGCCAAAGATTGACTCAATAAAGCTGCCCTGTTTCCCGGAGGATGTTTTTCCAATTAGTGCAAAGAGGAAGTTCCAGCTGTGAGGACAGGAATCGGGTTCTGTCCTGAAACACAGTGATTATTAGTAACAATCAATCAAATGGCCTCTGAGGACAATGAGAGAAAGCCAGCTCTCAAGGATTCTATGTGGGACAAGGAGGACCGGCTGCCTATAACAAGAGGTGGTGTGGCTCCATCGCAATGCTACCAAGCTCCTGAGACAGTGAGGGACTTTGTAACAAGGTTTTACTGCCTGCAGTAAAAATCCTGCCAAAACACATTCAGAAACGTGCGGGGAGACATGTATTCATTATTGCGCCCCTAGCAGCTATCACAGGAAACCATCTGGGCTTGGTTGGCCTATAAATTTGCAGCTTGCAGTTGGGTGGGCTATGGGGACTTGGCCAAGTGGGAAGGCAAGGTGTGAAGTGGATCTGGCAGTTTCCACACACAGGGCTAGCTCAGAGTCACCATTTCTGGCAGCTACTTTTCTTTTAAAATTTTTTATTGTGAAATATATCACACAAGTTGTTGTGGTTCAGTTGCTAAGTCGTGTCTGACTCTTTGAACCCCATGGACTGTGGCTCGCCAGGCTCCTCTGTCCATGGGATTTCCCAGGCAAAGAATACTGAAGCCAGTTGCCATTTCCTTCTCCAGGGGATCTTCTCGACCCAAGGATCGAATATGCATCTCCTGCATTGGCAGGTGGATGCTTTACCACTGAGCCAACAGGCAAGCCCCAAATCACACATATAGAAAAGTGAACAAAACATAAATGTATATTTTAACAAATTATTATAAAGTGAATGCACAGGCAAGCATCACCTTGGTCTGCCAGCCCGCCAAAACTTCCATGTGCTATTTCCTAAACACAGTGCTTTTTCCTCAAATATAATAACCTTGACTTTAATGAGCATACCTTCCTTGCCTCACTTTACTGTTGTCACTTAAGTATTCACCCCAAAATGGTATAATTCAGTTTGTCTATTTTCGAACCTTCTGTTGTTGTACAGAATCATCAAGTTCATATTCTTTTGTGTCTAGACTTGTTTTTGTGTGTGTATGCATGAGTGGTCAACATTATTTTTTTTAATACTTATCCATATTCCCCACAACTGAGCAACTAAGCATAGCACAGCATCGCGTAAGACTCTGGTTTCTTCATTTTCATTTCTGAATATTATTCCACTTACCTATTTCACTGCTTGGGAACATTTTACTGATCCTAGAATGGCACCCCACTCCAGTACTCTTGCCTGGCAAATCCCATGGGAGGAGGACCCTGGTGGGCTGCAGTCCATGGGGTCGCTAAGAGATGGACATGACTGAGCGACTTCACTTTCTCTTTTCACTTTCATGCATTTGAGAAGGAAATGGCAACCCACTCCAGTGTTCTTGCCTGGAGAATCCCAGGGACGGGGGAGCCTGGTGGGCTGCCATCTCTGGGGTTGCAGAGTCGGACACGACTGAAGAGACTTAGCAGCAGCAGCAGCAGACATTTGGGTAGTTTTCAGTTTGAGGCTATGACAGACAAAGCTGCTGTGAACATTCCTGTATATACATCCTTATACATCTATGTGTGAGTTTCTCCACAGCTGTGATTCTCAAACTTAATTGTGTATGAAAATAGTCAAGGGCCTCTTAAAATTCAAATTCCTGGTCTGTCTCTCTAACGATTCTCATTAAGTTAAGTCTAGGGTAGTACCCACACAATTTCATTTCCAACATATTGTTAGGTGATAACAAGGAGAAGTTGAAAGCAACTTAAATGTCAGGTAATGGAAGAAGAGATATCATTTTGTCAACAAAGGTCTGTATAGTCAAAACTATGGTTTTTCCAGTAGTCATATATGGACGTGAGAGTTGGTCCATAAAGAAGCTTGAGTGCCAAAGAACTGATGCTTTCAAACAGTGGTGCTGAAGAAGACTTTTGAGAGTCTCTTAGATGCAAGGAGATCAAACCAGTCAATCCTAAAAGAAATTAACCCTGAATATTCATTGGAAGGAATGATGCTAAACTCCAATATTTTGGCCACCTGATGTGAAGAGCTGATTCATTGGAAAAGACCCTGATGCTGGGAAACATTGAAGGCAAAAGAAGAGGGCAGCAGAAGATGAGATGGTTAGATAGCATCACCAGTTCAATGGACATGAATCTGAGCGAAGTCCAGGAGGTAGTGGAGGACATAGGAGCCTGGTGTGCTGCAGTCCATGGGGTTGCAAAGAGTCAGATGCAACTTAGCGACTGAACAACAATGAAGGAAGGGATAAGTCAACCATAGAATATTGTGCAATTATTCAAATAAAGACAGAAGCAACATGAATAAGTGAGTTGAAATTAATTAATGAATTAGTATGATGCTAATTGAAAAAAAGGCAATGAATTTCTGTTCATTAAAAGACACCATCATGAGGTTTAAAGACAAGGAGAAGATATTTTCACACATAAATGACAAAGGAACTGTATTCAGAATAGATAAAGGACAGATAACACAATAGAAAATGGGGCAAAAGATTTGAACAGGCATTTCCTGAAGTAGAAATCCAATAGCTAACCAGGAAAATGCAAGTTAAACCACAAGGAGATACACTGCACACTCAATAGACTGGTTAACATTTAATTCAGATAAAGCCAAGTGTTGGTAAGAATGTAATGATAGGAATATAAAAGTGGTACAACCACCTTAGAAACTGACATTGTCCAGGAAAGATGTTACAAGTGCATACCCTGTAACATAGAAATTCCACTCAAGAGCATATATTCTAGATCAGGTATCCAGCAAACCTTTTCTGTCAAAAACCAAATAGTAACGATTATAGGCTTTCAGGGCCAAATTCTGTCTCACAACTACTCAACTCCACTGAGCACTAGCTTGGTCATAAATAATACATAAAGAAATTGGCATAACTATGTGCCAAAAGAACTTTATTTATGGTCACTGAAATACAAAGACAAAAATAAATATATCTGTAAGAGAAGAAAGATGCATTGGAAAAATACTGGAAGGAATTACACTGATGATAAGAGTAGTTATGAATATGAGTGATATTTCCTTTTTTCTATTTTCTAAACCTTTGGTAATGAAGTTAAATAAATTTATCATCAAATTGAGTTAAATAAGTTAAAGAGCCACTTCCTATTAGTAACTGACTCCTATTTTCAGTACCTGTCATGTATCTGGCAAGATGCTAAATGCCTTATGTATGTGATCTCGTTTAATCTCCAGAGTCCTTGTGGGAGGAGTGTTTTTTATTGTCTCCTTATGAATAAGAGGAGGAGGAGGAGGCTTAGAAGGGCAGGTACTTCCCCCAAGTTACACAGTGAGAGCAGAGCTGATGCACAAACTTGGCACCCTCTGGTCTTCAGCACTACACCAACCTACCTCCACTTGCTAGAGCAGTGGGCTCCAAACTGGCACCTGGGACCAGTTCCATGGAAGACAGTTTTTCCACAGACCAGGTGGATGGGGGATAGTTTTAGTATGATTCAAGTGCATTACATTTATTGTGTACTTTATTTCTATTATTTTTACATCAGCTCCACTTCAGATTATCAAGAATTCGATCCCGGAGGTTGGTGACCCCTGTGCTAGAGAACCATGGCATCTTTCAGAGGGAAATGAGGTTAAGAATGGTTAAAGTGCAGTTCAACCCGAAGAAAGTAGGTCATTAGCTTTCAGACGCCCCCCTTGGCCCAGTGCCTCTGATTCTCAGTCCCGTCTCATGTGAATGAGCCAGGTGATTTTAGATGGTGCCCGATCCTGCTGAGCCCCAGCTTAGTCTTCTATCAAATGCAACGATGCAGCCCACCTCGGAAGTGGTTGCATTGATTCATGAGATAATATATAACCCATGTCCTTCAAAAGGGAGGCACTTGTTAATTTATTTCCCTCCACCCAAGGACACAGGAAACTTTAAGAAGCCTTTTCCTGTCACTTGGTCTCTGGTTATTGTCCTGGGTGTAATGGAGTGGAAAACTCTATACATGGCTCCCTCTGACAGTGAATTTCTAATCTTAGAAAACTTAATGGTTTTTGTCAACCTGATTGTCCAGTGAGAGCGGATTAGGAGAATGACTTCCTTGTCACTGGGAAGTTGACTTGCTTCACAGCGTTTTTCCTGGTGCCAGTGGGAGGCATGATCGATACAACACAGACCTAAATACTTACCTGCGGTTTCAAAGTGAGGACAAAGGTTGGGTGTTCCATTTATGTGCCTTCCGCCATTTCCATGTAGACCCAGGCGTGATGTGCATGAAAGCGGTTTAGGCGGGCGACCCGCAGCTCTGCAGTCTGAAAGGCAGACCAGAAATCGAGCTTCCTCCTGACCAGCAAAGCACAGGCCCCTCAGGCTCAGGCTGGGTTTGTCTTTTCTTGCCCTGTTTTTCCCGTCTGGGGAAGGAGAGTCCATTAGTTACTGTCTGTGCTACAGGGGAAGGATGGCCTTGCTTTTTTCTGTATCAGGACATCCCAGACATCATGCACTGAGGCAAAAATGGATGGTGACTGCTAATGGAGACGCAGTTTCAAATCCCTACCCACTGTCTGCCTATCGCCGGGAGCATCTCTCACACCAGGCTACTCTCTAAAGCAGATGGAACTCAGGCAGCCTCAGCCAGAATTCAGTCACCCAGGAAAACTCCTGCCCTGTCCAGGGAAGCCCTCTCAGTCCTGGAGGGCAAAACAAAGCCTCATCTTAGTTGAGGCGCTTAAAATGATGTCATTTCCTCAGGGATATCAGATGAGGCAGGTCCCCTGTACTTTTACTTCGTGCTACTTATTTTAGCTAGAAATAAATCAGTATTTACATCATTAGAATGTAATCTTCTTGAAGGCAAAGCTGTCTACATGCTTTGTTCACTGCTGAACCGCAGTGCTTAGAAACACTTGTGCCATGAGGTAGGTACTCAGTAAATACTTGTTAAATACATGAATTAATAAATCAGTTATATATAATCACTTATTTATGTCCTGTCTCCCCTACTTATGACAGAACCTCTACGAAAGAAGGAACTGTTTATCTTACTCATCCTCTATTCTTAGGACCCAGATGAGAACCTGGCACATAGTGGGTGCTCAATAAACACTGAAGAAAAATAAAGTATTTAAATTTTTTATATTGAATTAATGATAACAATTTTATTCATGTAACAAATGGTATCACAGTTATTTTTAGAAAAAGAGAGTAAGGTAAAAGACATATCTCCCACCACTCTTAAGCAGCTACTTTAATTATTTTAACGTTTTTCCTTTCAGGGTTTTTCCACTGTGTATTTTACACATAATTTTAATCAGGTCACTTTAAGTGCACACGTGTGCACACACACACGCACATCAACAGCTGTCCAGGTGGCAGGGATTTTTATGAATTTAAGAGCAGGAAGGGAGGACTGGATGAATAATGTCTCTCTTATTGTTATAATTAATTGTTGGTCCTACAATGGGATTGATAGCATCATGGGAACAGCCAGCGAGAAACATTGCTCACTAAAGGTTTACCCCTGGGGTCAAGGCAAATCTGGCTATGGAAAAAATTTGCAGGTTAGAAATAATCCACAGGAAAAATGCTTTATTTTTATGCTCACAAATCAGGGAAACTTGCCATGGCCACTGCTAAACATAAACAGGTTATATACACTGCAGTGGGCTTAGCGGCTCAGGGCTCATTTCTCAGGCTTTTTTATTTGGATCATTATGTAGAAATCAACCCAGTTTCTATCTTTAAGTCCCTAGTGATACAATGCCAACAAGTGACTCTGACTGTATTTATGGAAGTGAGGAAACCACTGTATACTTTAAAAAACAAAACAAATCCACACCCTGCTCTCTTATTTTCAAAATACCTTTTTGAATGTTTAGAGGAAAATGGGTCTACTCCCTTTAAGATGCAGCCCATAATAGTAGAAAGCCTCTTAGGTTACAATGAGGAAAATTCATGCAAATTCCTTATTGATAAATAAGGTAGGCAGGAAGTTGAGCGAACAAATTATCTATTGTTAGGGGAACTACTTTGAGGCTTGGATACAGACTGTGTTGACTGGAGGATAAGAGATTTATCTTGATCTGGATCTTTTGTCTTTTTTTCTGTTCCTTATCTGCAATAGCAAACAGGAGTAAACAGTGAAGGGAGGGGATTTATTTGAGATGAATAAAACAACGCTCTTTCAGGAGATGGTTCAGTGCAGCAGTCCCCAACATTTCTGGCACCAGGGACTGGTTTCATGGAAGTTAGTTTTTTAAAAAATCATTTTAATTAATTAATTAATTTTTATTTTTGGCTGTGTGGATCTTCATTAGAGCCCACTGTGACTCAGATGGTAAAGAATCCATCTGCAATGCAGGAGACTTGGGTTCGATCCCTAGGTTGGGAAGATCCCCTGGAGAAGGGAATGGCAACCCACTCCACTATTATTGCCTGGAAAATTCGAGCTACCAGGGAAGCCCTGTGAAAGACAGTTTTTCCTTGGATGGGGTGGGAGGATGTTTTTGGAAAGATTCAAGTGCCTTACATTTATTGTGCACTTTATTTCTATTATTATTATATCAGCTACACCTCAGATTATTGGACACTAGATCCCAGAGGCTAGGGACCCCTGGTTTAATGGAAAGGCAGATGAACTGGGTGCTGGTTTCTAGCTCTCTGACCACCATAATGTGTGCACCTGGTCACCCTTCTGGGAGCTGGGGATAACAGTGACCTCATCTCACCTTCACAAAGTTGTTTGGAGGATCAAATAAAACCCTGGCAGTGGAAGCACTTTGAAAACATGTAGTTAAATGGTTTTTAAATGAGCAGTAAGGCTCAACATTGCAGGAGGAAGCCATACTATTGAAAAGCCCTGGTGAGGAATTTCAATATTCAAGCTCCAGCAGCCATAAAGGAGAGAAACCGAGACCAGCTGAGAACTTGGGACTTTTGTATATTAGAGGCACAGAAGGACACAGAGAGAGAGCAGTTTTCTCAAGCATTCAAAGGATTCCCCTTGCATGCTAAGTCACTTCATTCATGTCTGACTCTTTGCAACCCTATGGACTGTAGCCTACCAGGCTCCTCTATCCATGGGGATTCTCCAGGCATGAATACTGGAGTGGGTTGCCGTGCCCTCCTCCGGGGGATCTTCTGGACCCAAGGATCAAACCCTGGGTCTATCCAGCATTAGGAGCCAGGCTCTTTACCACTAGTACCACCTGGGAAGCCCAAAGAAAGAGAGAAAAATTTCAGTAGTAACCGGCTGTGTGTGTGCTAAGTAACTTCAGTGTCTGACTCTGCGACACTATGGACAGTAGCCTGTACTTGATAACAGTTGAGTTAAATGGGAAAGAGCATGTGTATTTGTTTCTACTTCTTTGATTTTTCCTTTCTATGATGTTGATGTTATTTGTGAAATGAAGATGGGAAGAGATGTCCATTTAAGCAGAAATTCTAAGAAAATTAGATTTCTAGGGTTAAATAGTAAATTTTATCTTATTTTCTCCAGTTTTTAATAACTGAAACTGCTGGATCTGTTAAACAATATATTACCTTCAAACAGGCTTATTGAATTCACTTATCCATTCAACAAATATGAATTGAGTATCCAGCTGAATGTACACGGGAGAAATAATTTGCTTCTCTAGGGCATTTCTTATAGTGCCAAACCCACTGGGCATTGCAAAGTTTCCCAAGAAGAAACTAATAAAGAAATTTCAAGATCAAAGCGCCATTCAGAATTCAGAAAAGAAACATCAAATGCAGTTGCAGGGACTGATGACACATATTTTCTGTTCCTTCCTGGACACACAGGGGGACTACATTCCCCAGTTTCCTTTGCATGTAACAACAGCCACAGGACTATATTCTAGTCAAGGAATAAGGAATTGCTCATCACTTTCAAGTTTGGCCCATAAAATCCTCTCCCACAATGCTCTTTCCTTGTCCAGCTGGCTAGAATCCAGGGGACCTCACATGTTGAAGATGGCAGAACCTCCATCAATCTGGATCTCTGAATGACTGCACAGAAGAAGCCTGCCCTGTGAGCTGTTCACCAAGCCAGTGCCATTATGAGAACATGAAGTCAATCTCAATTATGTTGCGTCATTAGGCTTTTGGGGTCTGTTGGTTCAGCAGTTATACTAATTAAATGAATTCATATGGCAACCAAGTCTTCACATTTTAGGCCTATAAGAAGGAAGAAATCAGGAACTGTGACAGATATCAGCAATGGGTGCTTTTGCTGTCATTAAAAATTTCAATTTTTAATGGGATTCTTAGTCTGATTGTTCCAGGGACTTGCCTTCTAGCAGAATCATCTACACTTTTCTCTGCCTTGGTTTTTCCATGGCAAGAGAGTAGATATATAGATAGATAGAGTTATGCAAATATAAAGATATTTTTGAAGGTGTAGTTTAAACATAAACTCTTTCAAGGGTAGATAAATGCAGATACAAAAGCAGAGTGAAAGGCATTAGAAAGAACCTGGCTTTCTGTATCTCTGATCATTTCTCTGCCAACTCAGCCTTGCCAGGGTATCCACAGTGATGTCAGGCATCTGTAGCCTGAGTCTTACCCAAGCCCTGGGCCAGTGGGAGCCTGGCCTCGTACCACACCAGGAACCTGCCATCTATCAATGAGCAAACCTGTGCCTGAAAATAGGCTCTCTTCAGTTGCTTCACCCTTCAGTTAGGATGCTTTGGTTGAAAGTGATCGAAAGTGCAGATCAAGCTGATTTCTGCTAATAGGGAATTTATTAATATATGCAACTGAAAACCCAGGACCAGGGACTAACTCCAGGAACAGCTGGATTTAAGGGCTCCAACAGCATCATTAGAAACTGTCTCCTCTTTGCTCTACTCTTTTTCTTCCTTCAGTCTCCATTTTGCCTGGTCACAAATGCTCGCAGCAACATCAGCTATCTAAGGTGACTGCTCTTCTCTGAACCAATCCCTGTGGCCAGAGAAGCAGTGCTTTGATTGGCTAGGTTTGGTCATGTGGTCTACTCTGGTGGCTGGATGGAAGAACTCTACACAGATGGCAGGGACTGAAAGCAGGGAAGAGATGGCTTCCCGGGGGAACGGCAAGGGCTGTCACCAAGAAAGGGAGGATGAGTGCCAAAGAGGCAAACCTTACTGGGTACAGAGAGGGTAAGGTCATAAGCACTGTGCTGTCCCTTTCTGCCTCCTTGCTCCCTGTGGTGCTCACCCACCTCCCTGGCTCTTCTAGAACCTAGCGAGAGAGACCAGAGCCTTAGTTCTGAACCCCAGCAGCAGGCTACAATTCCTGTCCCACTTGCTTGATCCTTTTCCCAGCGTTGGTTTCTAGGTTTCTGCAGGAGACCAGGGGCAGGGGTGGGCAGCTTTGGGCTCTATAGCAGAATTCCTGCCTGTGCATCTTGCTACTGGCTTCTCTCACTGCTCTTCTTTCTGATCCCTGGGGCCATGCAGTCCACATGCACCATCTGCCTGCTCCATCAGGTTGGGTTCCTTGATCATCATCATCAGCCTACATTGTACTTGGGTTTTGTTCATACTCTTTTGGACGTAACTGTCAAGTTCTCAAGAGATGAGCTTCCATCTGTTTGGTCTCATGGTATTATTTCTGGTTCCTGCCTTCCTTCTTCTCCCAACCTCACTCCCACCTGCTCCCACAACCAGCCCTGCTCTGTACTTCAGACACCTCTAGATTTTGTCAGCCTGATCGGCTCCTAGGATGGGAGGCCTGGGCATCCAGCAGCTCTGAGAGGGACAGTCTAGTGTCTTCTGGACCTCCCTGGGCCAGAGGCACATTCTCTACAATTGGGCTAAAGCTCTGACCTTGTGACCCTTCTCTGGCCTTATAAAGTGGGAAGACTGGTGCTGTTTGTAGATCTGAAAATAAAATCACTTTTAATGCATGTGTGTTATAGCTCATCAGCATACAGGCCTGGAGACAGCTCATGAACAGAAAATATCCTAAGCCCTGAGTTGGTTGGAAGTAGAGGAAATACTGTGGGTTCCCCAGAGGTCTGTGTAGGAGCCATCCCATGTGGGGAGGGCCTTCTTCATTGATCTTGGGGGAATTCAGGATGCTTCCATGAAAACCATCCTGAGCCTGTTAGGTTTCTAGGTTTCCCTAGAAATGTTCCTTATTTGGAAACTAATGAAAACACTTATAAATATAAAAATAATAGTATTTTATTGAGTCTTTTCTGTAATATTAATATGTTCCAAGTATGTTAGAAGCTCTTTACATATCTCATTTGCCATGAATCCTTACAGCACTTTCATGAGATGATGTTATAATCTCTACCTTTTATAGGTAAGAGGTAGGAAGCTTGGGAAGGCAAAATAATGTATCCACAGCTACACAACTAGTAAGTGACAAGGACTAAGGTTCAAATACAACCAGTCTCACACTAGGGGCTACATCAAAGAGCTTAGTTTTAGAAGAGGTTCAGGCTTTATAAAGGGCTTACATGAGCTGAGGACAGTCCCAGGTTGAAAATGCTAAATCAAAGCAGAGGAGACAACAGGTTGTCAGTCTGGTCCTCAATTAGAGATTAGGCTCAGCCAATGTCACACACAGGGACAAAGACAGACCAGGAACCCCAGTGCTCAGAAAATCAGGTTGCCAAGGTCTGAATAACAAGTGCAGGAGGCCTGAGGTAGGGGCAGGGGGCGGGGGCAGGGCCAGAGGCGATCTGCCAGGAGCCAACTGACCTGGCTCTGAATGTGCAGGTGTTTCTCCCTGCCAGTGTGTATCTTGGCTCACAGTTCAACCCCTTTGTGCTGAATCAGGACCTCAAGGCATAGTTCATGGAGGGCTGAGAGGGGGCAGAAGTGGTCAGCCAGAACTCAGAGACCACATCAAAGCATTTTCTGTGTTGAGTGTCCCACCACGAGGCCACACAATGCCAGGGGGACTCTGTGAGATATTTAAGGTGTGTGCAGAAGAAAGAAATGGGAAACAAGAAAATGAGAATTTGTAGGAGGGCAAGAGCAGAGAAGGACAACACCAAGGTGATTGTGAGGTTAGAGGATCGAGCTGTGTCATTTACTGCCTTGCCCTGCAGTACTGCTCCCAGAAACCTGCTCAGGGGTCAAGGTGGGAGGGCAGGCTGTACTGAACAACCTGGGCTTCCTTCCCCCACAGTTGTCCACTCTTTTGAACAAATTTTGAGTATAAAATATCTCTCCCTAGGCAGGAGGAGTTCTAGTAATAAGATGCCCGGAGTTAGTTATGACACTGAAGCCTCTCACAGGAAGGAAATATTTTTTTATGTCATCATAAAACTGCTCAACTCCTCTAAACCTGCTGTGGAAATGGTGACTCTGAGGACAGAGTGGAGATAAGAGCATCTGACCTGAAGCCGAGGCAGAAGGGAAAGCGAGGGACACAGGTCCCCTCCCAGCTCAGAGTCACACTGGCTTTTCTACTGCATCCCAAGTCAGTAGAAAAAAAGCACACAGAGAGGAAAGAAAAAGGACAAATGGGAGTCCCTGGACTAGGCCCAGCCCTGTCCAGAGGGATTAAGCCTGTAGAATCTCCCAGGGTCAGTCATCTCCCTGGTAGGGGCAGGTGTCGGAGGGTAGGGGCAGGTGTCTGTGTATAGCTGCCTAACTCTCTGCTTAACTAGAACACCCTGTCCTGTTGCTGTCCAATTGCTAAGTTACATCTGACTCTGCAACTCCGTGGACCGTAGCATGCCAAGCTCCTCTGTCTTCCACTATCTCCCAGGGTTAGCTCAAACTCATGCCCATTGAGTTGGTGGTGCCTTCTAACCATCTCACCCTCTGCCAACCCCTTCTCCATTGCCTTCAAACTTCTCCAGCATCAGGGTCTTTTCTAATGAGTCAGCTCCTCACATCAGGTAGCCAAAGTATTGGAGCTTCAGCTTCAGCATCAGTCCTTCCAGTGAATATTCAGGATTGATTTCCTCTAGGGTTGACAGGTTTGACCTCCTTGACATTCAAGGGACTCTCAAGAGTCTTCTCCAACATCATAGTTCAAAAGCATCAATTCTTTGGTGCTCAGCCTTCTTTATGGTTCAACCCTCACATCTGGACATGACTGTCCTAGTCCCACCTAAAGTAAGCCAGTGTAGGTCTGCCAGGCTGCGTTCACAGACCTCTCCCTCAGACAAGAGGTACCCCAGCATCTGAGCTTTGGAGGCAGCGAGACTTCTGTCCAAATGTCACTCTGTCATTTCTAGCTGAGTCATCTTGGGTGACTGCCCCTCTCCGAGCCTCTATTCCCTCATGAAGTTGGGGAAAACAGTGTCAATCTCCCAGTGGTTTGAGGCTCAGAGCCAGAGAGGGCAAAACACTGCTGATGAATCTCAAAGCTTTGTATCTAAAGATATTATTACACAGTTGTCCCACCCAGAGCCTTAATGCTATGTTCCCTTCCAGAGATGCAGCTTTGAGGGTCTTTGTTACACAGGCCCTGGAGACAGAGGTGAAAAAGGCCTGCCCACTAGGGCACGCAGAGAGCAGGGAAAACAAGACAGGCAGACACCATTAGAATCAACACGAAATGTGCTGAGATGAATGAGCAGCTCTGGGAGCTCTTGAGAGTGAAGAGTGTCCACCTAGGGGATACAGCAAATCAGCATAATACCTGGGATTTGAAGGGTGAACAGGATTTTATTGGACAAAAAGTAATTAGTAGAGAAAGGGAATTTTAGGAAGAAGGAGCTACATGAACAAAAATATAGTGATTTGATATGACCCGGAGTATTAGGCGGAGAAGGCAATGGCAACCCACCCCAGTACTCTTGCCTGGAAAATCCCATGGACGGAGGACCCTGGTAGGCTGCAGTCCATGGGGTCGCTAGGAGTTGGACATGACTGAGTGACTTCACTTTCACTTTTCACTTTCATGCACTGGAGAAGGAAATATAAACCCACTCCAATGTTCTTGCCTGGAAAATCCCAGGGATGGGGGAGCCTGGTGGGCTGCCGTCTCTGGGGTCGCACAGAGTCAGACACGACTGAAGCAACTTAGCATCAGCAGCAGCTTAGCAGCAGAGTATTAGGAGCAATATGAATGGTCTAAAAGGCTGGAGAATATAGTACATAATGGGCAGTGACAAGAGGGAGGTGAGAAAGGCAAGCTGGTCAAGACTTAGAAGCGGTTAATACAACCAAGAATGATCCCATGAAAGTAAGAATGCTATCCCAGAGCACTTCCTGTGATGGGAATGTTCTGTATTTGCACTGTCCAATATGCTAGCCAGTTGGCCTTGTGTGGTTTGTTGTTCAGTTGCTCAGTCATGTCTGATTCTTTGCGACCCCATGGACTTGTAGCACACCAAGTGTCTCTGTCCCTCACTATCTCCTAGAGTTTGCTTAAATTCATGTCCATTGGGTTGGGGATGCTATCTAACCATCTCATCCTCTGTCACCCCCTCTCCTTTTGCCTTCAATCTTTCCCAGAATCAGGGTCTTTTCCAATGAGTTGGCTCTTCACATCAGGTGGCCAAAGTATTGAAGCTTCAACTTTATTATCCGTCCTTCCAATGGATATTCAGGGTTGATTTCCTTTAGGATTGACTGGTTTGATCTCCTTGTAGTCCAAGGGACTCTCTAGAGTCTTCTCTTGTGTGGCTGTGTTTTGTTGCTCAGTCGTGTCCAACTCTTTGCGACCCCATGGACCCCACCAGGCTCCCCCATCCCTGGGATTCTCCAGGAAGAATACTGGAGTGGGTTGCCATTTCCTCCTCCAGGGGATCTTCCCAACCCAGGGATTGAACCCAGGTCTCCCACATTGCAGGAGGATTCCTTACTATCTGAGCCACCAGGGAAGCCCTTGTATGGCTATTGAGCACTTAACATGGAGCTAGTATGACTGAGTGGAGAAGGCGATGGCACCCCACTCCAATACTCTTGCCTAGAAAATCCCATGGAGGGAGGAGCCTGATAGGCTGCAGTCCATGGGGTCGCTAAGAGTCGGACACGACTGAGCAACTTCACTTTCACCTTTCACTTTCATGCATTGGAGAAGGAAATGGCAACCCACTCCAGTGTTCGTGCCTGGAGAATCCCAGGGACGGGGAAGCCTGATGGGCTGAAGTCTATGGCGTCACACAGAGTCAGACACAACTGAAGTGACTTAGCAGTAGCAGCAGCAGCAGCAGTATGACTGAGAGCTGAAATTTTTAGTTTCAATTAATTTCAATGTCAGTTTATGTAGCTCCATGTGACTAGTGGCTACGATACTGGTCAGTGTTACCATCAAACTTATGACAATAACTTCGAGTGTATAGAGGGAGCCCTCAAGATCCCCACCTTGCTGTTCTGTCCTCAGCCCCTACAACGTGAGCTCCTAAACCAGCCATTGCTGTGATCATGCAGCCAAGTGGTTGAGTTGGGCTTGTTTCCTGCTTGCCAAGCTGTGACCCAAGATGTGGTTGTGTCTGCTTGGAGGAAAGGGAAGCTTTAAAAAAATTCTTCCAAAGGCGCCATGTGGACTAGCAGTAGCCCTGTTTCTGTCCCTGGTGGCCTCTCTACAGGCAGAGTCAGGTTTCCTCTCTGCTTCTACTTCCTGGAGCTCCTGGTCCAGGTGAGCACACCTGGGGCATGACTCGGTGGGGCATGCTGGGTGCTGGCTGTCACTCAGGAACGCTCCCATGAGATGATGAGGCCAGGTTCTCATTAAGAATGTCAGTGTCAGGTTCTGTTCTGTAGCCCTAACTGTCTGCAAGCAGGTCGCTGGGCCTGAAGTTGGGAAGAGGTAATGGGAGGCTCTGACTCTGGCCACAGGTTAAAAGCAAGGTCATTATTCAGCTTTACCTGCCATAAAACATATATCACAATTTAATTCCCATTTGGCCTCCTGGTCTAGTTCTCAGTAGTTTCAAAATACAAAAGGGAAGAGGAGGAAAGGTAGGCCATTAAGTTCCTCCAGAACCTCCTTGCCTCCTGACTGAAAGGACATGGGTTGCACTTTCTAGTCTTGAACACAAAACAGGACCATAATCATGAGCCAACATGTCCATTCATGATGCCCTGCTCTAGAACATAGGCACAAGCTTTCCGAGTTGGAAGGAATATTGGATTCTAAAATCTTATCATAAAATGAGGAAATTTGGGTCCCAGGGAAGTTTGATGACTTGGTCAAGGCCATGCAGAGATCAGAGGAAGGTATGACTGGATTCCAGTTCTCCTAACTCAGTCCAGGCCTAATTATAAAAATCAGATTGCAATCCAGATACAATAGGTTAAAGTTAGCTTGCTCTTTTTGTTGTCGTTGTTGTTCGATTGTACACAGTGTTGGCCCATGCAAGGTTTTAAAAATATTTTTGAATCATTTGCCAATATTTAAAAATCAGATGAATTCCTTTTGAAATCCCTATTGGCTATTATCTGGGGGCCTGTAATTCTACATGGCAGCAAGGGCATACAGTGAAGTAGTGCCTGATCCTGCTAAAAGAGAGGTAAAAGCAAGAAGGGGAAGATGTGGACCATTTCAGAAGCTGATCAGCCAAGGCCATATCAAACTGATCCCAAAGTAATATATGCTGCTTTGAAAACGCCAGGTTAGTGATTTGTTACTGCTTACTTTGAGTTTCAGTTTGTGGACGTTCAAACAAAATAGAGATCTTAGAAATCACCTGGTTGAGCTGATTTTTTTTTTCTCACAGGTAAGAGTTATGTGTCTAAACCACTGTGCATCTAAGCCTGCAGATAAAACAGGGGCACAGGGTGTTGTAATCAGGTATGATTTTATAGGCTCTCCTGGCTCCAGCTCTGTGGGGGGCTCCAGATCCATCACATTTCCCCCAAAAATAGTCTTGGCACAAAATTTCCTAGGAATATTTCTTGTGGACTCTGTGTATTGACAGCACTGATGTCTGCACCAAACACACTGATGTCCAACTTGGCACATAACAGGTATTCATTCAATAAATGTGTTGAACAGGTGAATGCATCTGTGGGTCAAAATTGGGTGTAGCTTCCTTATACATGTTGCTGTTTTCAGTACATAATCTTTTCAAATTAATATTGATGAATCTTGACAAAATCCTGATATCTCTGTCAATTATAATCTGTTCTTCTTTAAACAGATGTGACGTTGCTCTGATTTGGAGAAGTAGAGAATCAGAGCACTGGTGTTATGTTTTTCAGGATGTATTTTGCAGTCTCGTAAAATATTAATATTTTAATTGCCCCCAAATGAAAACTAAATAAATCTTCACATCACTAGGTAGGAAAAAAAAAATCTAAAAACAAATCAAAAACACCATGCTGTTGCCCAAACCAAGGCAATCATCTTTTGAAGCCACTAGTACCATCTTTGCTCACAGCCAAGGACCTAGCCCCATGTCTTACGTCTTTCTATTCCCCAGATATTCGAGTGAGAAACCTTTGATTCAGTTGTCACTCACTCTTATTATAGTGCTCTTGTTCCAGGGCTCTGTTGTGGATGCTTTAGCTGTCATCAGAACCAATTTTGCCCTCTCTCCACTGTTACCCATTGTCCTTGAATTGGACAAATATCCCTCAACTTTGCCCCTCCCTGAGACAAGTCATCTTCTGAGAAGCAGCTTAGTCCTGCAGGTAACTGGATCCTGGGCAGGGATGGTGCCCCACAGGTCCTCTAGCCTGGTTCCAACATGTCTGGGCCCAGCTTAAGCTATGTTATCTGATACATAAAGGTGGTAACACACTGGAATCAAAATGACACAAGTGCTTTGCTCTTCCTTTGCTGCCGTCTTCTAGAGCAGTGCAGGGACCTTGCTCAGCTCCACTTCACATGGGAGTTATTGCTGATTTGATCCCTGTACAAAAATGAGCTTATACAAGTCCAACTCTTTGTGAACCCACGGACTGTAGTCCACCAGGCTCCTCTGTCCGTAGCATCATCCCAGCAAGAGTACTTGAGTGGGTCTCCAGTTTCTTCTCCAGGGGATATTCCTGACCCAGGATCAAACCCAAGTCTCCCACATTGCAGGGAGGTTCCTTACCATCTGAGCCACCAGGGAAGCCCATACCAATTTGAAAGCCTTTGCCAACTAAGGCTTTTTCTCCATAAACATCAATACACTAGAGAGAAATCTCCACAGTGAAAACCCCTTTTTTAATTTTTAAAAATTGTCACAGGTTGCATAGAGGGGCAATAAATTACCACTTACTATGTGCCAGAAATTACACCAATTCTACGTCTTACTAAATCCCCACAACAGCCTGAAGAGGGCTTTATAATCCTCATTTATAGACAAACAGTGGAGATTCAGTGAGTGAGTGGCTTGCCTGTACAAAGGGCTGAGCCAGAATTCAAATTAAGGTTTTTCTAACTACAGCGTCCTTTGCTTAGTGTTGCCTCTCCAGAGAGATTTTTTTCCTTAAAGCACCCCCAAAGCACACAAAACAGCCTCCTTCTTTGTGTGTTACCACTGAGAGCTCATAAAACAACATATTCCCACCGTAGTCTGAGACTTCACAAAATGCACATATAACTAACAGGGAAAATATAATGTTTAAACCATCCTAGTAGAGAGAACCTCAAAGCAATAAGCCCATGGCAAATGCCATCTGATGGCCCAGCCCAAGGCTCAGCCTAAAACTTTCTGCAGGGTGTTACTCTAAAGATAACCCAAAAGGTCTCATAGCTTCCTGGTTGTTAAAACAACAACTACAGTAGCAGGAATTGAGACCTAAAGATCAGCGGAGTAGAAATGAGGAAGGAAATGGCATGTTAAATGACTATTTTCCCCCAACTGGCCCTATTCTTTCTAGATACAGTTCCAGAACTTGCATAGTTACAGTGGGAGAATTTGATCGATCAAAGGCTGAAAGTTTTCTGCCAAGGTTCAGGCTGTTCAAAACTTGAAGTACTTCGAAGTTTGGGGTATAGTAGAATTCCTAGGAAATGTATGCCTCTATCTCTGTTAGGCTGGTTTGACACAAATACCCTCTTAGGAGGCCCCCCACAAGCCACCGTGTAAATTCTCCTAGGCCAGCAATAAAGTGTGTCCTCGTAGTCTTCTGCCCTCCGAGGATCTCATTTTAATTCCTGCCTCTTTTTGTCCCTTTCTGGTTTCATTAAATTCGTTGTCACTTTGGTTCTTTTCTTTTTTTGTTGTTTTCATTTTTATTGGCATATGATTGCTTTCGATGTCGTGTTAGTTTCTACTGTAAAGCAAAGCAAATCAACTATATATCTATACCCCCTCTTTTTTGGATCTTTCTCCCTCTCTCTTCCCATTTTTCTACTGCAGTTCAAAGGAGTTCCCCATTTTCTCACTTCTGAAATTACTCCCTGGAAGGCAAACCCAGTGATTTCCCATCTCCTTTTCCAGGCACACAGGGTGCTCCTTAGCCGAATAAGATCCCCACCGCAGCCCCCAGCCCGAGAGCTCTGGCAATTTCAGGCTTCTGGGTTGTAGCAAGAGTAAAGCTTTAGTTTGATGTGGTTAAACCAGTCATCACGGTGTCTTCAGACTCTCAGCCCCAAACCACTCTGGGGTACATCACCCTCACTTTCCATTTCTCTGGATTATCTTTCATCTGTTCACCACTAACCCTCACAGCCTCAACCAAGGCTGAAGCGGGAGTCAGCAGGGTGGGACGCTTCCTTTCTTGGTTGAAATACCAACTGCTGTGGCTAAAGCCATTCCCTTTCGGACTCATTACAGGGAACAAGAGAAAGAGAAAGCAAGAGTGAGCGCTGCAAAGACTGCTGTTACATGGTTTCACTTAAGCCCCAGAAATAGAAAGCCAGACTTCCGACTCGCAGAGCCTCAGTGCGAACCACCAGACCACACTGCCAGATAAGAAAAATGTTCGATTGTGTCATATTTCCTTCATCAGCGCTAGTTTCTGAAAATGGCCCTGAGTTTCAGAGAGCCCAGCCATGATCCTAAGATTAAGAGAAGATGAAAGAGGAAAGAAGAAGGGATCAGATCTCTTTCTTTTCGGGTATAAGTTTATTTTCAACCACAGAAGTAAAGGGAAGGAAAGATTATGAGAGATTAGACGTGAGCTAACTTTATTTGCAAAAGAAATTTCTTATTTGCTAGAGAAATGAATTGGACAACAACAGGCATTGAGAAAGGGAGCCTGCTAGTATAAAAAAATGTGTCCTTGGTCTTTTCAATTCCCCTGTGTTTATTTATTGAGTGCCTGCTCTATGCCAAGGGCTGTGCTTATTGCTGCAGATCCAAAGAGGATGAGGCGTCTGTTCACAAAACAAGGAGGCTGGACTAGATTCAGATTCCCCTAGACTCCAACTCATGTGCTCAGCATCACCTCCACCACCAGAATAATTTTACTCCACTATCCCAGAGCAGACTTGGTGGGCACCTGTGTTGTCAGCCACTGCAGGAAGAGCGATGGCCCAGTTATTGACAAGCTCCTAGTTGGATGGTAGGCGGTACCGTCAGCTATAAAAGGTTATCTTTGGACCAGGCTGGGCTGCTTATGCTCAGAAGAGACTTGGAGGGTGAGGCCTGGTGAGCTGTCAACCTGAGGTCGGGCCTGGCCCAGCAGACAGATGACAAACGTTGGGGAGGCAGATGAGAGACAAGGCTCTCATGGGGAAGTAGCCATTTCAGGGACGCAACGACAGCACGGAAACCAGGACCTCAAGAGCCGGTGAGCTCACTAGGGGCACAAAGAAAGGAGAGCCTGATGTGGCCCCAAAGCCCGGGACCAAAGAGACGAGGTTTAGAGAGCTGCTGATAGGAGCCTTGTGGTGAGGACAAAGGAAGGCGAGAGGACTTCCTTGGTGGTCCAGTGGCTTAAACTCCATGTGCCCAATGCAGGGAGCCCGGGTTCAATCCCAGGTCAGGGAACTAGATCGTGCATGCCACAAATAGACCCCTGGTGTCCCAACTAAGATCCAGCACAGCTAAAAAAAAAAAAAAAAGACAAGAAGAGGTAGGAGTCAGGAGTCTCTTTTATCAACATGCAGCCAACACAAACCCAGCTACTTATGAGTGACTTCTGTTTGCCTATCCATGTGTCTTGGGGCTTCCCTGATGGCTCAGACAGTAAAGAATCAGCCTTCAATGAGAGAGACCTGGGTTCGATCCCTGGGTCAGGAAGATCCCCTGGAAAAGGGGATGGCAACCCACTCCAATATTCTTGCCTGGAGAATCCCATGAACAGAGGGGCTTGGTGGACTACAGTCCATGGGGTTGCAAAAAGTCAGACAAGACCGAGCAACTGAGTGTGCGCACACACACACATACACACACACACATACACACATACACACATACACCCTGAGCGCTTCAAAGGAAGAGCCAAGTTAGAATTTCACATGTAATGAAGAGCAGATCAAATCCATGCACTGAAATTACTGCTGGCTGAGACAGTCCTGCTTGGGCCATGCCGTACTGGCACTCGCACAGGCTCTTTCTCTCCTTGCCTTATCTCTTTTAATCCACCCGACAGCCCTGCAAGGTGGGGACCGTTGTCCCTGTTTTAGAAATGAGAGTGCTGAGGTTCTGAGAGACCGTGTACCTTATCTGAATTGGTCCAGCTAGTAAGTGGCTGAGCCAGGCTTCAGATCCAAGCCTGTGTTGAGCCTCTGAACTTTCTAGTGTAGCCTGCAGCATCCCTGTACTGGAATAATAGGGTGCTCCATTGAGTGAGTGTGCTTAGATGTTCAGCTGTGTCTCTCTGAGGGAAAAGTAAAGACCGGCCGGAGGTGCAGGCGAGAAGAGCAACAGGAGGAGCCCTGGGAGGGGGGCTGCTATGCAGGCACAGCATCAGGGATGGCTTCTTGGGATCAGAGGGCCTGTTGGAGCTGGTTCAAAGCTGTAATCATGAGTCTTCTCCAGTTTCTGAGGCACAAAAGGAGGGTCTGGGTTAGGATGTGCGCCGTCAGGCAGGTGCCGTCTGCAGTGGCCCTGCCCTGAAGACACAGGGGTGCCACGCAGAGCACACATGCTGTGAGAGCTCACGGCGAGAGCCACGTTCCATCCGGTCAGACAGACACCCAGGCAGCCCACAGGCCCAGCCCCCGAGCCGTGGGCTTGCAAGCCCCTCGCAGAACAGCCACTGACCCTGAGCAGAAGTGAGAAGGAAGTATCCGCTCAGCCTGAGGCTGTGGAGGGGGCCTGGCTGTCCACCAGGGCCTGCTGGTGTCCTGGCAGAGACAGGAGGTAGCACAGGCCCCAGGCGCTAGGGTGCCAGAGCCTCCCAAGAAGGAACAGGTGCGAAGCAGGGCAATTAGCTGGGAAGATGTCGGGGGGGGGGGGGGGGGGCGGGGGGCGGGCAGGCAGCCTAGAGCTGATTGGGGAAGTCACCAGGATTACATCATCAGCCGGTGAGTAGGCTTGATTAACTCTCCGATGAGTGCAGTGTCGAGAGGGAACAGTTTTTTTCTTCTTCCAGGAGCCAGAAGAAGTGATCGTTAGATTTGTCTTGTAAAATAATACTGTTCCATAGCAGGGACGAGCTTTTAAGCTTCTCCGGGGTATTTGGCACCCTGGCTTCTCTGGGAGGAAGGAAGAGCATCTATTCATGGGCTGTGACTTGGAGAGGCCCCACGGTGAGTCAGGCGTTGTCTGTGAGTGTGCGCCCCGTGGTTGCTCATGTCATGGGGGAACTGCTAATTTACTCATGTAATGTGTTCCTCTAGACCAGCCACAAAGACCACTCAGTTATTTTGATCCAAAAGAGAGGCTGGTATCTACCACAAACTCCCCAGCAACCCTGTGTGTGTGTGTGTTTGTACTACGACCTCATACAATGAAGAGTTGCCCTGGCTGGCAATGACAAACATTCCAACTCTGAATTGAGGGCAGAGATCGTCCCGGAGTGACCTGCACGGGCAAGATGACTTGTATGTCTTCTAAAAATCCAAGTGCATGGAGAGAGTGGTCACGTGTTCTGGCCACCACGGGGGACCTGAAGGAGAGCAAACATTTGAGAATATCGAATTCTTGCCAGGCACGGGGCTCAGGTTTTACATATCTTATCCTGATGGCTTCTCTCAACTACCCTTTGAAGCAGGTATTATGCTTCAAATGGTATTCACCATTTGTAATGGTATTCACCATTTGTAATGGTATTCACCATTCCAGATTCTTGCCCCAGTGTTTCTGCTTCGAGGACGCTCATATGTCCTTAGGTGCCCTCTGAAAAATCCTGTAAAACCTTTTCTGACTTTATCACAGTTAGTTACACTCTCCTTTGTGCTCCCAGAAAATCATAGACTTTAGGGAGATGGTAGCTTCAGTTTCTTCCTCTGTAATACTGGGGTAACCATAGGGTCATTGTAAGGAATATGTGAAATAAATCATGTAAGTGTTTTGACAGCAGTTGGCACTTAGCCCTTGCCAGTCATTGCTGTTATTAGTAATAGTAACAATAATACCACATATAATGATGTACCACTTGTAAGTTCCTTGAGTATAGGGATGTTAACTACTTGGTTCATTGTTTTATCCTCAGAGTCTAGCAGTGTTTGGCACGTGGGAGACACTTGTTTTCTAGCTGGGGAATGAATCAGAGTGAAAGCTTTGCCACCTCTCACTTTTGTATGCGCCTAAGAACGGACCCTTGTCTAACCCGCCTCTGTATCTGTAATATCACCACGTCATCTGGTACAACCCACGTGTTCAGTGACTGTACTGAACAGATGAACAGGACCATGAGATGCTGCTGCTCAGCCAGTGCCTGGCTAAGGGAGCCGGCAGCATGCCCATGTGATGCTGTGTGGGGGCTTGGGGATCCTTCCTGCTCCCTGAATTCAGTTAAGTGTACCCTCGACACACCACCCCTGCATGTGAGCTTCTCAAGATGGGGACTGTGTCTTGTTTACTTTTAAATCCTTGGTGTCCAGCACTGTGCCTGGCACAGCATGCTCAGATGGGTATCCAAGGACTCGCCTGTCCTCCTGGACTCCAAGCGTGGAGTCAAGTGGATTTTTCATCTCTCTTCCATCACCACCTAACCCTCTTCTTCTGTCGAGGTTCCCACTTCAGTTTATTAAAGACCCTTTTTCTCAGTTATAATGGTCTGTCTCCTCTGGAATATTGTACCCTATGGGAAGAGCAGTCTTTGTAATCAGGCTTTTCTGGACTCAAATCTTGACTCTGGCAACTGCTAACTGTCTTATCTGGATGAGTTGCTTACTTCTCCTGGGCATCAATTTTCCCTTTCATCAAATGAGGCAATAATACACTCTATTCACCTATTCACCTTAGGATGCCTAAGACATGGCGGGACCTGTTCTAGGCCCCGGAGATACATTTATGTGAACAAAACAAACACTGCTCTTGCCTGAATGCAAGAGCAAACTAGAGAGAGAGAGACCGACACTAAACAAATAGGCCAGTAAACAGATAGGGGGTTGGATGGTGCAAGTGCTGTGGGGAAAGGAAGCGGGCAGTCAGGGTTATCAGCGTCTTATTCTGGGGACGAAGGGAGGCCTTTCTAATAAGGAGAACCTGCATCCGGAGAATAAGATTCCAGGGAGAGGAAGACAGCAAAGACACCTCCTGCCTCTCCCACCCCAGTCCAGCCCCAGTGCAATCCAGTCACATCCCTTCTTCTGCTCAAAAGTCTGCAAAGAACTAATGGCTCATTAAGTTCATAGTCTTAGAGACTGACATTCAGAACCACCTCCAATGTGAGGCTACATTCACCTTTTCCAGCCATATTCTACTGCTCTCCGAGAAATATTTAATCCTAGGGGAGAGAGCTGGGTGCACTTTGTCAGTCTCAGCAGAATGACTGAGGACAAAAGCCTAACCACACTCCCAGTGACGAACAGATTGAGATGGGCCCTTATCCCAGGTTCCCTGAGCCAGATTCGCACGTGCCGGTCATGGTGGACAGGACCCCTGTCTATTACTGGCTCGCCCTCCCATAGTGCTACCATGGACTCGGCGATAATGCATCTTTTTTTTTTTTGAATAATAAGCATCCCTTTATTTGCTGACGCCATTACAAAAACTGATTACATTAGCAACAAAAAGTGTTTTCTTGAGTTGAAGTCAGAGGCAGTTACTCCCCAAAATGTTAAGTAAAACAGTGTACTGCGTCAGTATTAAAATGTTAAATTTTACATTGTCTTTACCACGTTTGATCTTCTGAACAATTTTATTGAGCAAGATGAGATAAAAGAGTACATGTTTATTTTATCTTCAGGAATGTGAAGGTCTAATTATTCAAACAGTTTTTATTATAAAACTAAACTCTGAAGATGTCTACAGAGTTGGCTTTTTTTTTTTTCTTAAACCTACAAAATGGCATGTGGTTTCCCAAATCAGTTTTCTTTTACTACTTTTATCTCCCTTGATCCCTACTCCTATGGGCCCCTCACCCATAACAAAATGACCTCATTTTGCCTTTACTGATTCTAATGGGAGAGCCAGGCTCCAGTCATAAATTCCTGTATCCAACGGCTGCAAACGCCCCTGGTCCTCCACTCTTCTATCCTTTTTCAATCAGCACTCAATCCACAAAGGATTAATGTCCAGACCAAGGGCACATCTTAAACTGGGACCCTCTGGCCATACGCAGTACAGTAAAATCCCCGATACTATGTTTTTATCAGCCTGAACAAGCACCACCAGCCTCTAAAACGTCCCCCAAGATGGAATTTATGATGAATTTAAAGCCTGGCTAATTTCAGACCATTCTTGTAGGGAAAGCCCTTGGACCGACACCTACCACCATGTGGATCTTGGAGAAAAGCAAAAGAGATCCTGATCCTCAACACTGATGTTCTAAAAGAACGTGTCTGAGGCTTTCTATTCCCTACCACACGATGTTGAAGCAAGGACAGCCCTTCACACTGTGGGATACAGATGCCCCCTAGCATTATGAATGACATCCCTGAATACCACTGCGGAGCCTACACATCTGAAAATGTTAGTGCCAAACCTGTAGGTTTTCACTAGCTGGCTCCACCTGATATGGCTGATGTAGGCTCAGTCTGGGACACAGTTTTCCTACTCAATGCCAGGACAACTGGGCAATGTGGCACCCACACTGGCATTCCTATCTGTTTGGAGTGTACCACTCTTCTTCCCCAGCACCACCGGCCAAACAGATTACATTATCCTAAGCAGCCAGCAGGAAAATAAAAAAGGAATGTGACTCTGCATTTTAGTGTCCACTTCTGAAGATTCCTCTACCATAGTTACAATGCCCAGTTGGATGCCCAGCACATAACAACTTGTGCCCTCTAACACGCCTTCTACCCTGTGCATCCTTGTGACAGCCTTTCTAATATCAGCCTATGCATCCACGACCTGGGTCAAGAGCTGCACTTGACCAGGGAGCCTATCACAGCCTTCCAGGTGATGACCTGATCTCAGACAACCACCACTCAGAGAACGACTACCCAGTTACCCACATCATCTGCCAAGGTGCCCCTGCCAGAACACAGGGATCTTCCCCTCAGGGGAGAGCCCACTCAGCATGTACTCAAAAGAGGTGAACACCAGACAGACCTCCAAACTTAACCCTCTCCTCCCCATTGGGCATAATAAACCCCATTACCACTGTGGCTAAAACTTCCCCTCCTAAACCTCCTAAAGCAAGCCTCCTGCTTAAGGCCCTCCCCAAGCTAGTCTGTATGTACACATGATCAAGGCTACATCCCAGAGACCCAGTCACTGGGTGCACTCAGCCCCTATGAGCAAGCCACTTCCTTATTCACACCATGCCAGATGACCCAAGATTCATGAAAAAAGGCTCCCCGCTACACTCACCAATACTAATGCTACTGGTCTAGGTCTCTATGTCTTGCTCTGTCTTACCCAGGACCCGACAGGACATTGATTGAATGTTATCAAGTTTGGTCCCTGGCCCATGAGTCCAGATCATGTAACCATTCAAATCAACATGCCTGTGTTGGTGACTTCCCAGGCCCACACAACATGATGGGAGGCACAGCTCTCCGAGATAGTAAAGGCCCAAATAGTAAAGAAACATGAGTGATTAGAAGCTATAGAAGGAACCTGGTTCTCCAGTGTCCCTCCCCTAGATAACTCACTTCTGATGTCCCAACTCCTTAAACTCACCCGCACAGGCTACTGACTCCATTGATCTTCTTAACCTTTTCCAACCACCCCGTGAGGGGACCCTGCTGGTCACAATCCCCAGCAGAAATGATGAGCATTTCCCTGTGCATGGCCCCAGATATAAAAGTGACACCTTGGGGCTAGAGGAACGGGATTAAGGGCTTGATTACATAAGGAATGTATTCTAGCAGGTGCAGCAGAGGAATGTCTGAGGTTCTATTAGAACCTTGTGACATTCACAGTGTAACATAAACAGTGGCAGCAGTTGAGGCTTTCACTGAAGGGCAAAAATCCTAACTGCCAGAGTGGCAGATGACTGACGAGCTCCAGATGACCCGACCACTGTAATATATGCACCCTCAAAGAGGAGGAGTATGTATCCTCAAGGGAATTTCCTGCTACGTGTGGATAAGCGATGCAGGCAAAGTCATCTAAATAGCCCAGCAGATGCGCCATCAAACCAAAACCAAAGTTTATACAAAGTACCTTGAAGTCTCTAGTTTCTGAATGTTCCCTGCCTCTTGGGGTGACCTGCTCCAGGGACCCTCCCACCAGAAAGTGGACCTCACATACTGAACTGGTTATGTGAAGTCAGTACAGCCCACAGTCAAGTATATTAATCTTTCAGACCACCTGAAATTAATCTCTCTTCTCCATCACCTCCTGGCATTTTTCAGCAGGTGGGCTCCTGTCCTATATCGATGTCCCCAGGACCAGGCTTTCTCTCCCTGAAGAGGCTAGGGAGCTCTCTTCTCAGGGGGCTGCTCACCTAGGGATTCCCCTCACTTTGCCAATGTCTGATTAGGTTATCAACCTTTGAGTCACTTGTAATCACAGCCAAGGGTGGTGTGTTTGGACAGGCAATGTCTTTAAACAAGCGGGAATGGCAGACAGGTTGTCGAGTTGAATCATAACAATATTCCAGTGAAATGGAACCTGAACCTGTCTTTATTCCATCACTACCCCCAGAACAACACCTCCAACTCCTGACCCCACACCCAGACACTTACTCAGGCTCTTTCCTGCCAGTCACACGTGCTTCACTCACTGTGTGCTTAGGACTACGGGCTTTGAAATCTCTGCTGTTTATCCCTACTCATTCCTCAGCTCTGTGACCTGTAGCAAGTTTCTTAGCCTTTCTGTGACTCAGTTTCCCCATCCATAAAGTTATGATCACAATACTTACTCCATTAGGGTGTTGTAAGAGATGTGAATACCCCACTCTAGGTAAAGCCCACAGTACATGTCTGACACAAAGGAAATACCCAGGTATTTATTCATCAAGGGTACCTCACTTTCTATTAATGCTTCCTCCAGAAAACCTTCCACATCTATTTCCACTCCAATTCCTCCTTAATCCAATTAATCTGCTTCCATTTCTGTTCAGCACCTTGCTGTGAGTCATATATCTGTTCTCCATTACACATGCATTCATTTTGGCTTCTCAAGTAAGAGATAAAGGTCCTTGAGGAAGTGATAACATTATACCTGGCTCGCCCACTGACATGCTATGTCATCTTGCACTTAAGTTTTTTAGGATTGAGTTTCTTTCCCTGGAATATGTGGCAAATATGTGGCATGTGTGCCAACATTTCCCCACCCCATAGCCTTGGGAGACACTAGTATTTAACAATAAATTAAATACTAGTCTTCCTCTTAACCTGTCTCCAAACTCAGCATCCTTAGCACAGTGCTTTGGACAGTGTCTACTAATGTATTCAGTAATTACGTGTTGAGTACTTACTAGGTACTACTCTTCTTTAGTATTCTGGAGATAAAACTTTGGGTGTGCTGTTGGTGCACTTGTGGAACTTGTCACTTAGTGGGGAAGAAAGAAAATATGCAAATTCATAAGTGAGAAGATCTCAGATAGTGATCAGTACAAGGATAAAAATAAAATAGTGCTGTGTTAGTGTCTGGCAAGGAGGTTGAGTATCCAGGGACTTTCTGAGAGATTTTGATCTGGGAGATTTGGTGTGGGCCCCAGAATATGTGCTGTTAACAAGCAAATGTAGGAAATGGCAACCCACTCCAGTGTTCTTGCCTGGAAAGTTCTATGTACAGAGGAGCCTGGTGGGCTACAGTCCATGGAATCGGAAAGAGTCAGACAAGACTGAGCGACTGAGCACAGCGTGGTAAGAGCAAATGTCTGGAGTCAGAAGACCTCACATCCACATCCTTACTCCATAGTTGTGTGACTTGAGCAAGTTAGTGAATTTCTGTGACCCTCAATTTCCTTATCTGTTAAATTGAAATATTACTACTACTCATCTCAGAAGGTTATATTAGGATTAACTAAGATAAAACATATAGGATTCCTGGCACATGGTGCATGCTCAATAACAGGCAGCTATTAATTACAATGGGCCCATCTACTCCTAATTATAATCTTCAAAAAACAGACCCAACAAGTACCATTTAGTAGGTATTGAATATAGCCTTTAGTTGATTTTTGCCTAATGAAACTCTTCCTCTTGAAAAATAAATTGTCAAAAGACCTTCCTGTCAGCAGGACTGCCAGAGTCCCGTGAATATATATTCCCTGGCACTCTAGTTGAGGCAGGTTTCAGGTTTGGAAGGACTTTGTTCTAATTTCCTCTCCAGTCAAGTGGGAGCCTGGCTACTTGCCTTTCTGTCGGTGGGCAGGGATGGGGGGATTCCTGAGACCTGCAGGGATGTGAGATTTGCAAAGTATGAGGCACAAACAGGGCACTTGCCTTCTCAGAGCAGCTGGCCCATCCAGCTGACGGGCCCAACAGCAGTGGTAAGCATGGCCCCTGCTCTGCCGGCCTCCACTCACTTAGAGAAGGGGGCCACTCCTCCTCGTTAAAAGCTGAGCTGGTACACAACGAAGAAAAAAAAAAAGAAAGCTGGGCAGGAAGCAGCCTTTTCAACCAGTGAAGAAACCGTTAGAATCCATCCCTTTGCCCCGATGCCAAAGCTCAACTTGCCCCACCCAGCCACACTATCAAGGACGCTCAGGCCATTGCAAAGCCCTGGAGGTATTTGTCCCTAGTTTATCAGGGACCTGTGAAAACATTTCCCTAACTGAAGATAAAGAACTCTTTCCCCCTCTCCCTCCATTCTACGTCTAACTACCTACCAGAAAGTTCCTCTCCTTGTCTTTCAGTAACACCGACTCTGAAAAGAAGCTGTTTTTCACCCTGGACTTGAAGTAACTGGTGGAGAGGCAGGTAAGAGCATTTTATTCATTCATTCCTTCAGTAAGCAATTATTGGGTGCTTAATACATGCTGGGCTAGGCTCTTGGACTCACTTCCAACGCAGAAGGAGCCTGCAGTGTTTGGGGGAAACCAACAGTACTTAACAACCACAAGAACGTAGAATTATCCATTGTGATCCAAACTGGCAATGAGTAGATAAACAACAAAGTCCTACTGAATAGCACAGGGAACTATTCAGTATCTTATAATAACCTATAATGGAAAAGAATCTGAAAAAAAAAAAAAACCCAAAAACTGAATCACCTTGTGGTATACCAGAAGCTAATACAGCACTGTACATCAACTCTACTTAAATAAATAAAAAGGAAAAAATATTTAAAAACAAAAAACTTAGGAGCGGGGTCATATAATGATGGGTCCTAATACAGTCATGAGGGGCTGGGGGCTTCCCTGCTGAAGTAATGTTTGAGTTGAGAGAGTGTATATAGTGTAATCGTCTAGATTTCACTCTTGCCCTCCCAGTGGGTGTTTTCAGGGTTAAAAAGCTGCCTCAGGGGCGGGAAGACTTGCTGCCATGCCATGCCTGTCCTGTTTTCGGGACCAAGTCACGATTCCTCGATTCTGGTGAAGGTTAGGATGGAAATGACTTATTGGAGTGATGGAGAGGCCAGCATAAACCTGCCAGGACCTCCTTCAAGATTCAGTTCGCTTTGCAAAAGTTGCCAGATAAAAGATATTTCCAGATGGAGAGCCATGCAGGAAATACAAATGGAAGAGTTTTTAACAGCTCCTCCTTTGCAGGCTGTGACCAAGGCAGTTTCTGCAGCGTGATGGGAAGGACTGTAGCCTAATATCATGGGGAGAGCTGAACTGGCCCATGAGCATCCCAGGGGTGTCTGGAGAGAGACTGTGCCCTGAAGGGGGCATTCAAGATGCTCTACTATGGGACCACCCCCCACCCCACCCCCAATCCTGCCACCATCACTCCACGTGGAGCCTGTGCCTGCTATGCTAACCCTCGGTTTCTCAGAGGAGAGGGCAGATAGGAATCTATGAGAGCATGAGTCCCTTTAAGGAGGAGGCTGTACATAATAACAAACTGCCCCCTTTTCCTCTGTCCTTGGGGCCTAGTGGGCCTGCAAAGAACATCATCTGGAAGTCAGGGACCAGCACTGCTGATGGGGGCCTAAGTGGGCAGGGATTGCCACTGGGGGGCCCAAAGACTGTCTCAGAGCTCATGCAACAGGGCTCACTGTAACCTTGTGTGTGCACACTAAGTCGCTTCAGTCATGTCTGACTCTTAGTAACCCGATGGACTGTAGCCTGCGAGGCTCTCTTGTCCACGGGATTATCCAGGTAAGAATGCTGGAGTGGGTTGCTGTGACCTCCTCCAGGGGATCTTCCCAACCCAGGGATCGAACCCACATCTCTTGCATCTCCTGAATTGGCAGGTGGGTTCTTTACCACTATTGCCACCGTAACATTGGATGTTGTTAAATATATCTATGGATGAACCTGAGAAGGTGGCAAGGTCCCTGAAATGAAAGGCAAAATTCTTTGCACCTTGGACAGCTGTGCACCTAGGGAAAGGTCTTTAACTTTTACCGGGTTTTGTGTGTGTGTGTGAAAAATATACATGGCATAGCATTTACTATTTTAACCACTCCCAAGAATATAGCTGAGTGTCATTGAGCACATTTGCACTGTTGGGCAACTGTCACCCACTGTCCATCTCCAGAAGGTTTTTTATTCTCCCCAAACTGAAATATGATATCCAGTGAAAAATAACTCTCCTCTCTCCCAGCCCCCGGCCACCCCCATTCTACTCTTTGTCTTTTTAACTACTCTAGGTACCGCATATAGTCTTTATCCTTTTATGACTGGCTTGTTTCAGTTAGCATAACATCCTCAAGTTTCAACCATACTGTAGCATGTGACAGGATTTCTTTTTTAAGGCAGACCTTTCTTCTCTAAGAATGTAAGTCACTTATGAGGTGGCAAGATAGTGTGCACACATTTTATGTATATTTATTTATTGGGTATATACCCAGAAGTGGAATTGATGAGTCACATATTAATTTATTTTTAATTTTTTGCAGAACACTCTTATACCATAATATAATATAATAATATAATATAATATAATATAATATATAGTCACTCAGTTGTGTCTCTTTGCAACCCCATAGACTATAGCCTGACAGGCTGCTCTGTTCTTGGATATTCTCCAGACAAGAATACCAGAGTGGGTTGCTATGCCCTCCTGCAAGGGATCTTCCCAATACAGGGATTGAACCCAGGTCTCCCGCATTACAGGCAGATTCTTTACCTTCTGAGCCACCAGGGAACCCCAAGAATACTGGAGTGGGTAGCCTATCCCTTCTCCAGGGGATCTTCCCGATCCAGGAATCAAACCAGGGTCTCCTGCATTGCAGGCGGATTCTTCACCAGCTGAGCTGCCAGGGAAGCCCATATGTTATATATTATATATATATATTATATTCCCATTAGCAGACCATGGAATTTCCAATTTCCCCACATGTTTGCCAACATTTGTCATTTTCTGTTTGGGGGATAATAGTTGTCCTAATGGATGTGAAGTGTACTTTATTGTGGCTATGTTTTGCATTTCTCTGATGATTATTATTTCTGAAACTCTATCTGCTTATTGGCCATCTGTATATCTTCTTTAGAGAAATATTTCTTCAAGTCTTTTGTCCATTTTTTAATTGGGTTTCTTTTTTTATTGCTGTTGAATTATAAGAGTTTTATCAGCTATATGATTTGCAAATATTCTCTCCCATTCCATAGGGTGCATTTTCACTCTCCTAATACTGTCCTTTGATACACAAAATTTTTAACCTACAGTCTAGTTTGTCTGTTTTTCATTTTGTAGCCTGTGACAATAAAAGGTGTCATATTCAAGAAGTCATTGCCAAATCCAACATCATGTAGTTTTTACCCTGTGTTTTCTTATGAGTTTTATAGTTTTGAGTTGGCAAGTTTTTAAAGAGGTCTATGACTGACAATGCATGGGCCATCCTCAGTACTGATAGCGGGGAGACCCTCACATCTTGATGAATGTCAGTATGAAGCTAGGAATTGGGAAATTGATAACATGGTGGTGATATGTGAACTCTTTAATTCAAAAGGAATTATTGAAGATCTCCAAATTTAGTAAAAATGAAAATTATGATCTCTCTTCTCTAAGAACATAAGTCACTTATGAGATGGCAAGATGATATGCACACATAAAATCATGGCTCTGCAAGGCAGAGTCTAATGAGCACCTACCCAGGCCCCAGAACCAAGATCTGGAAGGAGTTGAGTTCAGGGGACAGAGAAACCTTCAGTGCAGAGATGTGGCTTGAGTGGGCTCCAGGTTGATGGACACAATCTGGAGAAGCAGAGAAGACTGGGGAGGATTTTGTACAAACTGCAGGATGATTGCTATTACCGAGCACTCACTGTGTGCCGGGCTCTGTGCTCTGCCTGCTGCATACATTATCTCAGCCATGCCTCTTCACCCTATATTTATCATCGCCTCTATTTTATCACTGCAGGCACTGAAGCACAGAGATTTGCCTAAGATTAATTACCCAGATAGTAAGTTGTAAAGTGGAGACTAGAAACCAGGTTTATTAATCTCTATTCTTAACCCCTCTACAATTCTAGCACCAAAGTTTTGGAGCACAGACAAAGCAGACATTCCTGCTGGAAAGAACAGAATAAAACAGTGCACAGAAATGGGCATGAGGCAGATGTCTGAGGTCAAAGAGGAGCAGCCTGATTGGTGGGAAGGGTCAGGCTCTAGGGGTTTGGGATATGAAGTTGATTAGATGGGATGGGCAGGGTCACAAGCATCTTTCATGGAATCATCAAGAGTTTGTCTTGATCTTCTAGAAGGACAGAATCTCACATAAAGCTGCAGCTCTAACCTTTCAGTCCACCTCTTTCTTCTATAAAATGAGAGCATCAAGATCCCAAAAGGTTAAGCTACTTGCCAATGATCACAGGCAACAACGGAGTCACTGCAAATTTTTGAGCAGGGTGGTGACAGTGAAGTAAAGAGTAGTCCAGATGGATTAGTCAGGCAGCCAGATACATGAGGGGTAGCTGAAGGGAAGCAGAGAAAATTGGCACTAAGAAGCAAGCAGCTCTTTCCCTGGTTTTGGCTGAAAGATATCTCCCTCAGTTACAGATATTTCCAGGAGCATCACATACAAGACTCCTTTCGCCTGAGGTCTGGAGCTTAGGAAGTCAGGTATCTTCAGGAAGGTCAGACTCCCTTCCCCCGCCAGGCTCAGGGCCCTCAGCTAGACACAAATGCCAGAAAACACTGCTTCCCCAGAAGCAGCCCAGCCCCTCCTCCAATGGAAGGTCTATCCGGAGTGAGAAGTCTCAGACCAGAGACCCCCAACTCTGAAGAACCAGTGACCAGCACAGATTCCTGACGCCATCTCTTTTTGTTGCCTATCTGAGTGTGAAGCTGGGCCAGCTGTCTGTGAGTCTAACCCACCTGCCTCCTGGGGGTTAGGGGTTGCCCGAGCTGGTGAGAGAAGGCAGGAGTCCCCCAGGCAAGGAGGCTGACCCCACCTGCTTGGACTGAGCCCTATATTGTAACATAACTCCAGTTATCCACCTGTGTGTCAAGAAGGGCCTGCCCTGGCTGACTATCCTCCTCTGAGGTTCTCTTAGCTTCATTAATTCTAATAATAGCCGCCATCCATTGAGCACTGTGCTAAGCATTTGGCATGCATGATCTCATTTTATTCCTCCAACCCTGTGATGAAGATATAATTATCCTCATTCTACACGTGACGGAACTAAGGCTCAGAGCTATCAAATGATTTGCCTAAAACCACATAGCTGAAAGAGCCAGGACTAAAACAGAAGCCGATCTATATCCAAAGCCTGTGCCTTTACCCACAGAATTGACTGTATTCTACGCATTGGCCCACTGTAACCACGTCTCCTTGTGGGCATGGGGGACCTGCAGTGGAGAATCAAGCTTCAAAGCAGGTCCTTGTTGCTACTGACACCACCTATATCTGTGTGTTCCTAGGAGCCACGAGTTTGATCTGGTTCCCAAACCAAATTCCTGGGTCTGAATCTGAATGGTATATGGGCCCTTATTTTCTCCCAATAGCAATGCTCTAGGGAAACAAGTGATCTTCAAGTTCCCTCTCAACTTTTACCTGGAGAGCATAGTGCAGGCATACTTTGGCCAAAGGGAGCAGGGCTGTCATTTATTCATTCCTTCATTCATTCAATGAACAGTTATTGAAAGCCTACTGTGTGCTAGGCACATTCTAGGTCCTAAAGACACAATCGGAAACAAGTCATATTCTTATGGAGTTTATATTCTAGCTGGGAAGAAAGGTCAAAACCAAACCCATAAAAAACAAACACATATGTAGTAAAGTAGAAGTAATGATGATACTAGGAAGAAAAATAAAGCAGGATAAGGGAATGGAGGATGATAAGAAATGGGATTTTAAAAGGCTCTTATGAGGATAAACATTTGAACCAGAATGAAATACATGGGAGCCATAGGATGCTCTAGAGGAAGAGCATCTCAGGCAGAGGAAAGGGCAGGTGCAAAAGCCCTCCAGTAGGAGTTGACTTGGTTTGTTTAAAACTTTAGGGAAAACATCAGTGTGGATCTAGCATGGCGAAGGGGTTGTAATGAAAAAGAGTAGAAGGGGCCAGAGAGGATAAGGCTTTCAAGGCCACAGAAAGGAGCTGGATTTCAAGTGTGCCGTTTGAGCATCCTAGGCACTGTGTTGTGTCACTCAGGTAGGGCTGCATCTGAGAAACTAAAGGGAGGATATGAATCTCATGAACAAAGGGCATCAGGACAGCTTTGTGAGTCAGCTCGCCCAGCTCTGACTCCCCCTTGAATTCAGAGCAGCAAATAAATTCAAGGTCTGGTACCCAAGAGAGAAGGTGGGAGAGGGTTTGAAGGGGACAGAGACAAGAAGGAACTGTTGACTCTAGGTCTCACTTGCCTTGTCCATCAATGGGGCCCTGAATCACCAATGGGTGTTCAAATATTTTAAAGCTGGAATCTCTCTGTATAAGCTGAATCTTCTGCAGAAGCTTACTCTGTGCCTGTCTCCTTTCCAAGTACCTTATATAATATGTCTCATTTCATAGAATTGTTATAGCGGTTCCATGAGATAGGTACCCTGAATATGCCCCCTTTACAGATGCAGAAGCTGAAGTCCAGAGAGGCTGAGCAACATGTCAATAGGTGCAGAGCTGCTGTGGCTGGAGCAGGAACGGGTGGAGGCTACCGGGGAAACACTTCAAACTGCTCCAAGGAGCAAGCTGGGAAACTACATTTCAGAGGCTCCTTCCACCCAGACATGCCATGAGTTTAACTCTGCTTAAGACCTCGCTGTGGACTTGTGACATTTGGGGGCAGTTACTTAAGCACTTTGACTTTGTCTCTCATCTCAGTCCTAACAGGTGATTTAGAAGTTGCTGGAAAGGGGAAAATCAGAAACATGCAATCAGGGATGTGGCTGAAGCAGACGAAGGGAAGTGATGAAGCTGTCAACAGCCTACCTAGGACCTAAATGGTCACATTCCTGAATTTCTGATTGGAAAGTGGGGGCTTCCCAAGCCTGAAGCCAGCTGATGTCTTAGGTACACTTCAGCTTTTTCTACAGCACCCCAGTCTCAGCATTCTTTGGTGGATGTCCTGACTAGCTAGGAGATTGCTGCTTCCTGATACAGTAGTGACGACTTCTGAAAGATGGGGTAATAACAACAGGTATCATTTCAGAGCATTTACATCACTGTGCAAAGCATTTTTATACACATGACCCTATTGAATCCTCTTAAAACCCCTGTGAAGTAAGCAGATATCCCTGTGACCTTACTCTAGTCCCAACCCTGCTGAGTTTACTGTTGCCTCCATTTGAGAGATATAGAATCTGAGGTTCAGAGAGGTGAAATGACTTCCCCCAAGTCACCCAGCTAGTAAACAGTGGAGTTATGCCTTCTGACACCTATGCTCATCTCCTAAACTCAGTTGATAAAGATTTTTGAAAAATATTTACGGGGCTTTTTTCTCCTATATAGGAAAACTGGTTTATTTTTCACTAATGTTACTGATAGATCTAACATTCTGAAAATATGTCCATCAACATGCCCTGAAATGTTCTGAGATGAGTTTGGAAACCAGATTCCTGTGACAACTGAGTTGTTTAAAGGCGTTTCCATGGGAGCTGAAGCCGTAATAAGACAAATCTTCATTTTTGTCCCTATAAGTGAATGTCATAACTAACAGGCATATGATGCAACTTGGCTTCTAAAGGTTGCAAAAAAAATAGAAGAGGTAAATTGTCATTCTTGGCATTTTCCCAATGACATTTGCATTTTCCTTTCTACTAGAAGCCCATTTTAGCAAAGAAATGTAGCCTTAGTCACTTGAAACTGCTCTTCCTGAGAAAACAATTGTAGATATAATAAGGAAAAAGAATAGAAAATGCCAACAGAAAGAAAGTAATCCACCTAGAGTCAGAATCATCATGCCAACTGATTCAGTCTTCCTGTGACATTCACAGTCAGGAAGGAAAACTTGGAAATTTTCTAAATTTTAAGGTATGTAAGATTTGCAAGGAGTCAAGGGTGGGTAAAAGGAATTAAATTGCAAACCCACTGGGGAGGGATCAAGTCGAGATTTCCTCAACTCTCAAGAACCATTTTACATGTTCAAATTGCCTCCTAGTTACTGAGTCGTTCTTCTACATAAAGCATAAGGTTGCTATGGAAGGATACAATAAGGTCATGATTGCTTTAAAATTATTCATAATGAAAACACATTTTGAGACTCGATTCTAAATGTTAAACTTAAATTTGAGCAATTTAATTGCCCGTTGAATAGAAATGAAATCCCACCGGCAGGCAGTTATTTCTTACAACCACTGTGTGTGAAATTGAAATCTTAAGATACCATTTCAAATATTCACTTTCTCTAAGGAAGTTCTCCCCAAAGAGTGGTGAAAGATAAGAAACTGACCCAAAGTCATCAGTAATCACTCTTTCTTTACACATTCGGGTCAAAACAGAAGCATATTATTAAAAGGAAACTTCATGTCCCAAAGTTGGCCGTTTGGAGGTTACCTCCTGGAACCCAAGGATATATTTAATTTAACAACTAACTTAGGCTCCATGCAAAACTATATAGCAAGGAAGGAAGCAACTTATCAGATTTAATAAAAGCAAGCAGATGAAAACACATCACGCAGTCATCAAGATAGTGAACATTAAACTGGAAAATGCATGTATGTTTTGTATACGAGCACAAGGAGGTGAAGTGAAAGGACACTGTTCTGTTTGCTTTTTAAAAATGGGACAGGTTTTCAAACCTAGGTGGGAAATTGGGAAGTTCTTATTTTTAACCTCCATTTCACCTGTGAATTTAATTTCAAACTCTCTAAATTCTCCCAGCGATTTTTTTCTGCAACACAGAAATGACCATTTATGAGTGCTTAATATACACCAAATGCTTTGCAGGCATGTAATCTCATATCCATTATTATCCTCAGTTCATTACAGGTCTACGGGCCACACTGCATGCGTTTACTCTTTTAATCCTTACAACAGTTGATGCAACAGGCTCTCGTACCCCTATTGACAGATAAGGATCCTGGGAGTTTATAAATTCCTGCTCTTCCACTAGATTCACAGGTAGGAAAGCGTGGGTTGTTATGAAGGCAGCCTGACTCCACCGCCACTACCCAATACTGCCTCTTCAGATTAAGTGACTTTCCTAGATAGGCTCCACTAGCTGTTAAGTAAGAGCCTAAATCAAACGCAGGCAGTCCAATGCCCAAGTCTGAGCGTTTCACCACCACACTGATTGGTTGTAAGCAGGTGAATTGCTCATCACAGCCTATTTGTTTATTTTCATTTTTGATTGTAGAGTGGTGGGTTATATGTTTATCACATAATTTAGACTGACTTAAAAATACTAGACATTTTTCCTTTTTTAATTAAAAACAGGGACCTGAGCAGGAGAAGTTCTTTTTAGATTGAAAGGCTTGAGTTGGACCCAAAGCTGCTCTTAAGACTGCCTTTCACACACACACACACACACACACAGAGGAGACAGTGGAGGAATTAGAAAGAGATTTTCATTATACCCATAGGGACCTAAGCTTTGGACATGGACATAAGAAAAGGACAAGAGCATGCAGACAATGCTAAATTCTAGGTATGCATGTAAGAAGTTAGAATCAGCTTTAAACAAGGAAAACGAAGCCTACAGGGATGTACTTCTGACTTCACCTTCCAGGGTGATTTCATCCAGACCCTTCAGTGCCATCTTTAAAACGGGAATACAGTGTCCATGACCATGATCTAGACTGCTCCTATAAAACCATGGATCCTGAGAATACTGGTAGTTTCTTCTTTACAAGACTTGTGGCACGCTCAAGTAGGCCTTTAGTAATAATTTCTGAATGCAATTATTTTCAGGGATCTCTGATGAGGCCCAAGGGACCTAAAGCTTTGCTCTATTGAAGAGAAGACTATTAGCTTCCTCCTCTCCCCTTCTACATTCGCCTCTCTTCTTGGAATTTGCCCTTGAGATTAGACGGGGAAGCCTGAACCAAACAAGTCTGCGTTCTCTCTCTTTTCCTGACCCAGGGCAAAATAGTCTCCAAGCATTGCTCTCCATCATTGGAGAGGCACTTTTCTCTGTGAAGAGTGCTATTGGCCCTTTACGGGGCCAGTTTAACTGCAGGGTCCGATTTTTAAAGATGCTGAGGGAGGGAATTCTGCCGCCAGCAGATGGAGAGGAGACTCAGACTAGCTTGGTCCCTCCCAAACACCCTCCCTCGGGATTAGCTGCCCCTGGTACTGCTGAGGCGTACCCAGCCCGTGCGGTCCCTGCTCGCACAGCTCCCGTCGTCTTTTTGGAGCGCGGACGCAGTCACAAGTCCTCAGCCAGCAGAGCCGCGCTGTCTTGAGGGCATCTCCGCGTTCCCTGGCCGCGGACCTGGGACCTCCAACCCCGGACGCGCGCGAAAGCCACTTGGAACGCGTACATCTCTGTATGTGTTTATTTCACATTTTCGTTTTTTCTTTCTTCCTTGAGCGGCCCGCTGGTCACTTTCAATCTTAGTTAACCAAAAGGGGAACGCCGAAGAGGGAAAGCCCTAACGAATGCTTTACAGGCAACCCAGCCGCCTCTCCAAGGAGAGGTGGTCTCTGAGCGAGTCTCCCTGTCCCCGACGCTGGCCCCTTTAAGAAGCCAACTCAGTCTTGCTGCGGCTGCCGCTGTTTGTATCGCTAATCCCCAGGAGCCCCGTTTAAAAAAAAAGGGAAGAAAAAAGATGGTGGTGGCGGGGGGGACCGGGCAGCTGTCTCTTTAAATGTGATTTCCTTCTATTGTATTTGAATCGTGATCAGGAAAAAGGAAATGAAACCAGAGACAGAGGGAAGCTGAGCGAAAATAGACCTTCCCGAGAGAGGAGGGAGCCGGGGGAGAGAGGCGCGGTCCCCTCCCCGCCCCCAGGCCGCCGCCCCCTCCCTGCCCTCGGCGGCGAGCTGCGCGCCGCGACCCCGGCTGAAGGTGCGAGGGGCGCGGGGCGGCCGGGCGAGCGCGCACCATCCCCGCGGGCGGCGCGGAGCCGGCGACAGCGCGCGAGCCGAGCCAGACCCGGCGGCGGCAGCGGCGGCGGCGGCGGCGGTGGCGGCGGGACCGGGATGGAAGGTTAAGTCCTGAGCAGCAGTAGCAGCTGCAGCCGCCCGGGGCCAGGCTGCGCGCCCCGGTCCCCTCCTCGGCCGCGGCGCGCCGGCAGCCCGGTGATTCGCTCTCTCTCTTTGGCGTTTGAAGGGAGCGCGGTGACTGTCCTTGAGCGCGGAGGGGCGAGCTCGCCGCCAGAGCGCCGGAGCAAGAAGAGGCGCAGGAGCGGCGGCGGCGGCGGCGGCGGCGGCGCCCGAGCACCCGAGGGGGTCCGAGCCCCAGCAGCCGGCCAGCCCCGCGCCACAAAGGGAGCGCCCCCGCCGCCTGGCACGCCACCTCCCTCCCCAATGTCCTCGGCCATCGAGAGGAAGAGCCTGGACCCATCTGAGTAAGTGCGACGCCCCTGCCACCGAGGGTCCAGGGCCTCGCGACCCGGGGCGGCGGGGTGGGGCGGGCTGCCGGCGGGAATGCTCCAGGTGCGCGCCCGCGGCGTGCCCTTGGTTCCCTCTGCCGTGCGCGGGGCTCCCGCATCCTCTTGGGTGACCCCGGGGACACTGGGAGAGGGGCTGGTGGCGGGCGGCAGGAATGCGGTCGGCCCGGCGCCTCAGCGGGCCCCTCGCGGCTCCCTGGGACGCTCCCTAAAGCCACTTCGGGCCAGAAAGTTTGCACAGGAACATGCGCAAGGGGAGGTCAGAGGCGCGCCGGTGCAGTCCCGAGAGCCTTCAGGACTCGATTCTGCTCCCTTTTCCCCTCTCGTTTCTTCTCTTTGTCCGTTTGGTCCTGGAAAGGGGGACACTACAAGTGGAGCCCCCCACCCCGGGTCCCCGACGGTCCCCTTCCGGGTCCGCAGGTGGAGCGGTTGCCCACGGCGCCGGGGACCCACGGGTGAGGAGGTGCGAGAGTTCACCTCGGAGCTCACTCAGGCCTCCAGAGACTAGAGCAGCCGAGCAACACGGGAGTTAGTCTGGATACGCGGACACGCCTCTCCCCTCGGAGTCCACCGATGGGAACCTTTGAACCTCCAAAGTTAGTGCACCATTTTGGATATAGGTGAATTTTTCCGGAGAGCGGAGTCTTAAACGGCTTTTGTCACAATCTCAAAGGGTTTAGGGTCTGGGAAACAGAGCTCTAAATGAACCGCATTTGTTTTCTGAGCCCCTGACTGGCTTGAAGTATTCCCCTCTTCCCAATCTTTACCTTCAGCCCATTGCTCAGTGTTAACATGGGGAGAAAGGGATGTTTAAGATGTCATTTTCCCGTCAGCGCAAATGCCCTTTTAAGATTCATTAGCTGTCTGGTTTTGAGAATTTTTATTCCTTTGAAGTCCCCATCTAAATCCTTTGAAGGGATTTGTTACACAGACCAAAGGAGCTGGTTAATGACTTGTCCATTTGTGCTTTTAAGAGGCATTTGTTTTGTTTTGTTTTCTTTTCCTGCTTTAAAAGAATTGTGCTTTCCTGATTGAAATACCTCCTCCTCCCAATTTCAGCCTCCTATGGTGTTTATATACCTGGGTTTTACCAGCATAAAAGCTCAGCGTGTTCTCATAAAACACAGGAAGTAACCATGATCCAGTGAGAATATAAACATCACTATTCAGTCTTGAAGGTTCAGAAGCCAGATCTACAAGGAGTCAGGTTTGTTCTAACAAAAACCCAGCTTCCTTAAATTCTCAGGGAAAAAAATAACATTGCTTTTTTTTTTTAAGTATTTGTTTAGGAAAACTCTGGGAAAGGTGCTTTGCTCACTTTTTTTTTATTTTTTACAAACCTAGAATGACAACTTAGCTCTGAGTTTTCAGAGCCTGGGCAAGATGATAGTAATACAATAAGAGAGTGCATTGGATGAATTACCTTTGAAAGGTGCCTAATGCCTTTTCGATCAATAGAACTTGGTCACTAATCTTTTTATTAGAAGATAAATCTGGAGGTTTCAGTTCCCTGAAGGAAGTTTGCTCCTTTCAAAGTTTGTGCTTTTTCATAAAGAGACTGGAAAATTGAAACATGTTCACCTCATAACACAGCAGGCATCTGCGGAAGGATGCTCAGTAGGGTGCTCTTCTCTATCCTTTGCTTCACTGTTTGCCCAGTGAAGATAGGCTCTAATTGGAGATGGACCAGCTAGCTGAGAAATTATTGCAGAACATTTTCCCCCCATATCTTTCTTGGAAACTGTTGAGAAATTATCCCAGAAATCCAGGCCAAAGTGTATTGAGGTGTAATGTTCAGATAGGCTCTAGGAGAATGTAAAATATTAATTAGAGGGTGAGTCCCACAGTTATTGGCTTGGAACCTCCACCAAAGATAATGTGATATTATCTTTAATTATAGAAAGATAGAGCCAATATCTTATTCAGTCCTTTCCTATCTCATATTAGGCCATCACAGACAGTAGCTTTTTGGCTTAACATTTCTCCTGTGGACCACTACCCTACCAGATGCTTCAGTGAGTACATACTTGGGTCAGTGTGACTGAGGTCAGTCTGATCAGCAACTCCAAATTACACCCAGAAACTTGCCTAGGCCTATGCAAATGAAGCATTTAGACAGAAAGACAGCCAGAATTCACACACACACAGATTTCCTCTACTGTGCCATCGGTGGCCCCTACTGCCTCCCTGTGAATAACAGGAGCAGTTCATTTCAATTCCAGGCAGTTTTGCACCAGCTAAGTGCAAATTCTCTTCTTTCACAGTTGGTTGGCAGGATCTGCGTCAGGGCATCCAGTGGTGCTGAGGTTCCATGAATGTTTCTGAAAGCCTAAAGTAAGGCCACGGGCTGTGAAAAGGGAAGAGAAGTGATTCTGAGGCACGGGGAAATGCTGGGTGTTTTATTTTTCAGGAGGGAGGGTGGAAGTCCTTATACATAACCTGTGGAAACAAAGACAAGTCAGGCTTCAGTGGATGTTTAAAACTCTATTTAAAGTCTGGAGTTTTTAGGAGATAATTAGTTTGGGTTTTACAGTTCCCTGGTCTAAAAGGAGATCATCTCACAAAGGACCTTCATACCCATTCTACAAAGTGTGGGGTCGGTTTCAATAGGCTTGAATATTCACAGGGAAGTGTGCACTTTAAAGACAGAGTTCTCTGAAGGTGTCAGAGTGTGTTATCAACACTGATTCCCTGAGCCTCATCCTTCCTAAGTATAAAGGGCCTTAAATGCTGTGGGCACAGGCCAGTCAGGATGCAAGGTCACCAAGTAAGCCAGCATCAGCTGGAAATAGGAGACACAGATTTATATCCTCAGGGTACCAAGGGGGAAATTCCCTTTGGGAGTTTCACAGTTAGAAGCAAGTCCATTTTTCCAAACATAACAGATTTTTGAAAAATAGATTTGTGTTTGAGTGAGGTTCAAGAGAGCATTTGTTAATTGCTACAGATCAACAGGTCCTCAGTTTTTCCTATGTCCCATCTGGTGCCGGAATCATTTCTTGCACCCTATTATTTTTTTATCTTCTTCTGGCAAGTAAAGTTATTTCTTTTAAAATGTAAAACAAAAGGATTCAGATTCCAGTTAAGTGAACTGGAGACACTATATGATTTTGTAATGAAAGAACACATGTCACAGGCTCACTCTTAATTGCCTGGAGGAGATTTCAGTGTTTAATTGCCTTCCGCACTCTCTCCCCATTCTCTTTCCTAAATCAACTTCATGCGAATCAGTTTTGCTGCTGTAAAAGTGTTCATGTGCAAAAAGTTCTGTTTGATCTCCTTTATAAATATAACAGTGGCTTTAATCAACACCTGAGATTTTTTTCCTCAAGGACTCATTCCGTAAGAAGGATAGGATGTGGAGTTTCTGTTAAAAATAATAATAATGAGAATTTCTATTATATCTTGATGGTATTTTTATTTGGGAAAGAGAAAGCAACCTAAAATAATTTGGGGCCCCTTTCTTCCTCATCTCTACATTCGTGCAGTTGGAAAGGGATGGAGTCCAGGTGGCGCAGAGATTCAAAAGGGAATTTGAAGATGTTTAATCCACTAGTTAGTCACTGTTCTGGCCACAAGCAGCTCTTAGAGTCCTGGTGCCTCCTCTGGGGTTGGGCAGTGCCCTTGGCTCCGGGATATGGGGGGAGGAAAGAGATGAGGTGTGGAGGTCGAGTATGAGGGGAGGGGGGATCAGGAAGAAGAGAGACCACAGGTCTGGGAGGGGGCTGGGCTGTAGGTGGAGGGGGGTGTGCAGTACCCTTTGCCTGGGTGCCTCTTGGTGCCTCGCCCTTGTTTCTTCTAGGATCTAGAACGTAGGGGCTAGCCCCTTTCCTGTCCTAACCCAAGGCTGGAGGGGCCTCTCTGCCCGTCGTTGGCCCTAGGTGTATGCTCTCCCCTCCTTTCTCCGATGTCACCAGACAATTGAGTGAGGTTCTCTGCGGGGTGCAGTGTGACTCCTGAGCCCCTGGTGCTGGTCTCCCCGAGGTGAGGCCATCCCTAATGCGTGGCCTTCCTTCCAGGGAGCCGGTGGACGAGGTGCTGCAGATGCCCCCGTCCCTGCTGACATGCGGAGGGTGCCAGCAGAACATCGGGGACCGCTACTTCCTGAAGGCCATCGACCAGTACTGGCACGAGGACTGCCTCAGCTGTGACCTCTGCGGGTGCCGGCTGGGCGAGGTGGGCCGGCGCCTCTACTACAAGCTGGGCCGGAAGCTCTGCCGCCGAGACTATCTCAGGTGCGTCCTCGCCGCCCTCCTGGGGCCCTGGCTCTTCTCCCTGGCGCCTGCCTCCTGGGCCAGCCAAGATCACGTTGGTCTCAGCTGCCCTGTGCAGGGGAGCAGTTGACCTTTCTTCCTGTTAGAGAAGCATGTTCTCGGGGACACATGCCTGTGTGGTCCAGTTCTCATATTTTAAAGGCAAGAGAGTGATGAGCACAAAATTCAGAATAGTGGTTCCCTCTGGAGGTCAGACAAGGAGAGAGGGTGGGAGGAGGAAGACGCAGGGTATGCCAAGGGAACTGGGAATTTTGAAGCTTGTAAGTTTGAGGGTAGATTCCTAGCAGCTCATTTGATGCTTCAAAAACATATGCATAGGTTCTAAGTATTCTTTTGTAAGATCTCGATATAATGTGATGATATATTTAAAAAGAGTAGCATGGAAACATATACACTGCTGCTGCTGCTAAGTCGCTTCAGTTGTGTCTCACTCTGTGCGACCCCATAGACGGCAGCGCACCAGGCTCCCCTGTCCCTGGGATTCTCCAGGCAAGAACACTGGAGTGGGTTGCCATTTCCTTCTCCAATGCATGAAAGTGAAAAGTGAAAGTGAAGTCACTCAGTCGTGTCTGACTTGTCGCAACCCCATGGACTGCAGCCTACCAGGCTCCTCCGTCCATGGGATTCTCCAGGCAAGAATACTGGAGTGGGGTGCCGTCGCCTTCTCCGAACATATACACTAATGTATATAAAATAGATAGCCAGTGGGAACTCGCTGTATGACTCAGGGAACTCAATCTGGGGCTCTGAGACAACATAGAGGGGTGGGATGGGGTGGGAGGCTCAAGAGGAAGGGGACATGTGTATGCCTATGGCTGATCCATATTGATGTATGGCAGAACACCACACAATATTGTAATTATGCTTCAATTAAAAATAAATTTTAAAAAATTGAAAGTACAATCTAACCCCAGCACTCCAAGCAGTTCTGGTCACAGCAGGAAGGCCCTGAAGTCAGCTGTAGATTTGAGCCCCGGCACCACTGCTTTCTAGCTCTGTGACCTTGGACAGGTTATATAACCTTCCTAAGTCTCAGTTTCCTCATCTGTAAAATGGGGTTATAGAATAGCAGTACCTGCTTCCAGAAAGGGGTGGGAATTAGATGGGGTGGTACATGTAAGGTGCTTGGCGTGGTGCATGGGTATCAAATAGATGTTAGCTGCTGTCTTTCAGTAACCCTCATGACATTTATCATTAGAGTCTTTCCCAACCTAATGAACAAAGTGATGGAAGAAGGGAAAGGCAGAAGAGGAACTCTAGAACACCCACTGAGAGGCACTGAAGATATCTCAGATACTCTGGGTCATACATTTGGCTATGTGAATTTTCTGACTCTCAAACGAGTGCCTTTGCCTGGAATGTTCTAGTTTCATATGAAATTTCCAGTTTCATATTAGCTGCGGCAGAGGTAACTCTATGCCCTCTGCTGTCAAATCAGCTTGACTGTGTAGCTGTCAGTTTTTTTTGCCATCTTCGTGGGGTACAGGGTCTGTGGAGCATGCAGCCTTAATGCACTAGGATCACCCAACCCAGGGAAGCTTGTTTAGACTCCAGTGCCCTTGGCTGCCAGGCCAGCTCTTTATCCCAAACCTGCCCTCAGAGCATTTTACATTAAAAAAAAATTGCAGGCAATTCCATGGTGAAGCAAGCTTATCTATCTGCCCAGAGACTGACAGAATAAGCATTTTCTCCCCCCTAAATTTCCTGATTAAAGTCCTTGCAAATTTGGTGGTTCAGAGAAAAGAAGTCAAGTTTCCAAGGATCATGATTTTAATTTTGATCCTTTATTATTATTATTATTAAGGAACAAGAACATAGAACTGGGGTAAATAGAGACCTGATTCTGCTCGCTACTAGTTTGCCAAGTCAGTGCGGAAAAGCAGACGGGTAAATGATTCCCACTGGGCCCCCTGACTACATCCCTGTCAAATCATTTGAATCTTATTAAGTGAAGTACAGATAGATAGAGTAAGGTCAAAAGAGCCGAGGTTTCTCCCTATCTCTGAGGTTTTATATAACATTCAAGAAGAAAACCCTGTGCTGCCTGGGCTTGTTAATCTCTTGCATTTTTAAAAAGGAGAGAAAAAAAAAATAGTCTGGGAGAACCCAGTGTTAATTAACTTGTGTCTTGGTGACATGAAATAATTCTTTTCCCTGCTACATTCCTAGGCAACATGTTAATTAACTCTGTGTTAGCGCAGGCGTTTCCAGCCATCCTTTCGTATTTATATTATTGTTATTAAAATGGGCAGGTGGAAGCTTCAGACATGACACCTCTTGACAGAGGAGAAAAATCGTTTCTTGCTGCAGGCATGGCCCTTTAGCCATGGACTTGTTTGCTTGCATTCTTAACATAGCTGACAGTGCCTTTGCAAAAGGCAAGTTGGAGGAGTGACGAAATGTGTCCTGGGATGGTGTTCAGTCCTTACCCCCAACCCCCCCACCTACTGTCACCCCAGGAGAGCTTCTCCCCAGGGTTTCCAGTTGCTGCCTGGCCTGTTAAAGTCTTTTTCAGACATTTAGCCTCACATAATCAGGAGATCCCCATGCAGGACCTAAATAAACTGTTAGTCGCTAAGTTGTGTCCGACTCTCTGCGACCCCATAGACTGCAGCCCACCAGTCTCCTCTGTCCATGGAATTCTCCAGGCAAGAATACTGGAGAGGGTAGCCATCCCCTTCTCTAGGGGATCTTCCCAACCCAGGGATCAAACCCACGTCTCCTGCATTACAGGCAGATTCTTTACCATCTAAGCCATCAGGGAAGCCTGAACCCAAATAAACCCTGTGCTATTTATGTTGTTTTGTTGGGAACTTAACAGTAGCTGTTAATGTCAGTACCGAGTCCAGATCCCTTTTTACAATTTTTGTGCTCAGTGCAGCCCCCACCGCCTATTGTTTTACCTTCAACAGCACCTTTCTGTTAAAGCCAGAAGCCTGCCCAGTACCACCACCCACCCACCCAATGCCCAGCAGACCTTGCCCAGTGGCTGGCACTGCCAGAGACCGAAGTCCAGTAATTTTGCCTGGAGCCAAGGCCACTTGGAGACATAACTTACACCCCAGAGTTGCCATGCATTTAGGCCAAAGCTCCCTTCTGGGGAACTTGGCCCAAGACTGCAAGTTGGCCTGCCTTCCATCTTCTGTCTGGTTTCCCTTGCCACTGTACCTGTTTTCCCTGATGGCACATCCTTAATAAATCCTGGCCTCAGGGTCAGTTTCTGGGATAGTCAGCCTAAGTAACCAATTCTTGGTGCCAGAGGTGAATGTGCACGTTAGATGTCAAGTCCTAGCTTATTTTCACTTAGTGAAGTCTCAGCACACCAGAGCTGGAAGGGGCTGTAGAGGCCTTCCTTCCCTTCCAGTTCTCTTGTCTTACAGCTTAAGACACAGAAGCCAAGGCAGAGGATGTGCCTGGCTCCAGGAGAACTGGCTGATTGGAGGTGATGTCGGGATCTGAAGGTATCTCCCAGATATTAATCCTTCATGCTTCCTGTCATTAACTGCCTGACGTGTGTTGTAATTTACCCCCCGATTTCCCTTTAATAAATGCTCCCCTTCCGTAAGGGCCACACACCCCAGGAGGTTGGCTGCTTTCCGCCCATGCTGTTTTGTGAGTCATTTATTCTCACTCAGGCCCAAACTCCTCTTACTGAACAATCAGGAAATCAGAACTGTCTTTCCACCCCATGACCTCCAAGGTGGCAGTTCCCGACAGTTCCAGCATCTGCTGTCTTGGGATGAAGTGTTCTTCCCCCAGTAATGAGTTTGCTCCCAGGTGGGGTCTTGAAAACACTCGGAGATCTTCGCATGGAGAGCGGGATTTGGAGGGAAACTAGCCAGCCTGGCTGTAACCGCGAGCTCTCTACCCACCGACCGCGTCTTCCTGGTTTCATTCATTCTGCTCTAAATTTCTCAACTGCTCTCATCGCCCCTACATCCTCTCAGAACCTACCAGTTGATTCTCTGCTACGCTGAAGTTCCTAAGAACTTCTGAGAAGAACAGGCATTTACCTAAAACTGCCCTGAAGGTTTCCCATGGAAAAGACCTGCTGACATGCCATGTAATCAGGCAGCAAGACTGGCCCCTTTGGGAATACCCCCAAGATGTATTAAAACCCAGCCAGTATTGGCTTCACCCTTGAACGCTGGTGCTTTGACTTGCTGCATTCCATCCTCCAACAGCCGGGTGAGGTTGATGCTTGATGACTGTCATTCCACAAGCTCACAGTCATCAGAGGTCTCAGCAGAGTCACTTAGGTACTCAAGGCCAGTCCTGCCTGAATCTGAGTCTTCTGATTCCAGCGCTTGTGTTATCCAACTCATGCGGGCTGATTCTCAAACTTCAGCCTGCATTAGCATCACCTGCCTGTATTCAGGACCAGACAGAGAATTGGGCCTCTACCCACAGAGTGTCTCAATCAGGAGGGCCTGAGTGTGCACTTCTAGCAAGTTCCCAGGGGATGCAGTGCGGTTGGTCCCAGGACCACACTTTGAGAACCACTGCGCTAGGCTCCAGCCTTCCCAGGTGGCACTAGTGGTAAAGAACCGCCTGCCAGTGCAGGAGATGTAAGAGATCCGGGTTCGATCCCTGGGTTGGGAAGATCCCCTGCAGGAGGCCACGGCAACCCACTCCAGTATTCTTGCCTGGAGAATCTCATGGACAGAGGAGCCTGGAGGGCTACAGTCCATAGGGTCGCACGGTCGGACAGGACTGAAACAACTCAGCATGCACTCGGCACCACCATAGTGCATCTCCTGCTTTGACACCGCATATTGCTTAAAATAAATGACCAGCCAACTGAGACTTGGGAGGGTCTTGATTTTGATGACAGAAGAGAAGTTTTTCAGAGACTTATGCCATTGGGCCAGCGAGGATCTTGAATTAGGATCTTCCATTCTATATGGAGAGATACTGCTCGTCCCTCTGGTGGCTGAGGAACTGTTCACTGTTGAGCTCCCTCCATCTCCCAGAAGCGGTTGTGTGCAATGGCCTGTGTGGCTCTGGAGAAGTTAATGACCAGCCCTCCCCATGGGTGGAATTAGAACCCTTGATGTGATAGTGTGTGGGAGGGAGCCTCAGAAAGATGCCCATTTCATTGCATTCCTCTCAAGAAGGCCCCTGGGCTTTACTCTTGCTCCCCTTCTAAAATAAAAGTTCCCTTGGGAGGAAACACACAATCCACACCTAAGCTTTTTTTTTTTAATTGGAGGAAAATTACTTTACAATGTTATGTTGGTTTCTGCCATACAACGTGAGTAAGTCACAATTACATATGTAAAACTATATATAATATATATATATATTCCCTGCCCTGATTTACCCCTCTAGGTTGTCACAGAGCACCAGGCTGGGCTCCCTGTGTTATAGAGCAGCTTCCGCCTAGCTATCTATCTTGCCCATGGTGGTGTATGTATGCCAATGCTACTTTCTCAGTTCATCCCGCCCTCTCCTTCCTCTGCTGTGTCCGTTCTCTACATCTGTGTCTCCATTCCTTCCCTGTAAACAGGTTCATCAGTCCTCTTTTTCTAGATTCCATATATATGTGTTAATATATGATATTTGTTTTTCCCTGTCTGATTTACTTCACTCTGTATAACAGGCTCTAGCTTCCTCCACCTCACCACAACTGACTCAAATTCGTTCCTTTTTATGGCTGAGTAATATTCCAGTGTGTGTGTGTGTATGCCACAACTTCTCTATCCGTTTCTCTGTCAGTGGACATCTAGGTTGCTTCCAGTTCCTGGCCACTGTAAATAGTGCTGCTGTGAACAGTGGGGTACATGTGTCTTTTTGAATTGTGCTTTTCTCAGGGTATATACCCAGTAGGGGGGCTTGCTGGGCCATATGGTAGTTTTATTCCTAGTTTTATAAGGTATCTCCATACTCTTCTCCATCACGGCTGTATCAGTTTACACACAGCTAACGTCTTAAATCACTTCTGTTAAGACTCTTTTCACAGAAGCAGGTCCTGGGGCATCCTAGAAGCAGGGAGAGAACTTGGAAGAGGAGCGAGTTATGCCAAACACAAATACCCCAGGCATGGTTTCATGTCAGAAGACCCTCTTCCTTCTAGGAAAGACTATGAATTAGTCACAGTCAGTTGTGGTGAGGTGCATGAATTAGTTGGCCGTCTGTCTGGACACAGCTCTTCCTTGCTTCGCGACAATTTGGAAATCCAGCCTACATCATGGAACCCATCCGCAGGCTCTTTCTTCCAGTCTCATCTCTGCCCCTGCCTCTTTAGCTTCTCTCTCTTTCCTCCCCCCAGGCTTTTCGGCCAAGATGGTCTCTGTGCATCCTGTGACAAGCGGATCCGTGCCTACGAGATGACGATGCGGGTGAAGGACAAAGTGTATCACCTGGAATGTTTCAAATGTGCCGCCTGTCAGAAGCATTTCTGTGTGGGTGACAGATACCTCCTCATCAACTCCGACATAGTGTGCGAACAGGACATCTACGAGTGGACTAAAATCAATGGGATGATATAGGCCAGGGGCCCCAGCAGCTCGGGGAGGAGACTCACTGAAAAGCCTCTGTCTCTGTGGGGTCTTACGCTCTTGGGCATTCTGGGGATTTGAGGGTGGGCTGAGGCATTTCTTAGGGGATGGTAGACCCTAACTGGGCACCGAGAACCAAGACACAGCATCCAAGTGACACGATGCAAGAGGGCAAAACTTAAATGTCACAAAATGACTGGCCTTGGGGGAGAACTTAGGGACAGTGGTCCCAGCCTCTGGGTAATAACTGACATGATTAGCCGAGGAGAGAGTCGTGGGGGGCTGCGGTGCCGTCATAATGGGACTTCCATCTACAGAGAGGGACATGTTCTGCCCAGACTTGTTATGTCTTTGACCCTTGAAAACTAGAGATGTGCAATTGATTTATTTTCTCCCTGGTTTTTATGACAACCCTGTTCCAGCCACTGTCCTCCACACGAGAGAAGGACAGAGATAAAGAGTGGCCATCCTCTTCTTGGCCACCTTCCCAAGGCCTTCAGCTTTGGACCCAAGGGATACTGCATGGAGACAACATTTTAGTTGAGAATGAAAATTGCGACTTTTAACCAAACAATTATTTAAAGCAATGCTGATGAATCACTGTTTTTAGACACCTTAGTTTTGAAGTGAGGAGTTCCACAGATTGTTTCTATACAAATGTAAATCTAAAAAAAAAAAAAGTTGTTCAACTATTTTATTATCTTAGATTATATCAAAGTATTTGTTGTGTGTAGTTTGAAAAAAACCTCTGCGGAAAATAAAAATGACTGACTAAAATGCAGTGTTGTGTATTTGGCAATGACTTACAATTTGGGATGGCAGAAAAATGACTTTATATTAAAAAGGAGAAATAAATAAGCAATTTACCTTTAGGTCAAATAAAACTTAGGTTTATGTGTGGGGTTTATAGGAGGCAGGCACATTTCTATATTACTAGCAATTAGTATGTAACAGGTCATCATGTAAGCTCAGAGGGACGTAGAATAATTAGATTGTTATTGTAAAACAAGCATTTCACTTCAGCATTGTATAGAGTGAATGGAAGGCAAGATCTTTGCCTTTGGGAAACCTGTAACCTAGAAAGGACGCAAATACATAAAACAGATTCCCTTTGGGAGAGAAGGTAATTACCTAGTTTGAAATGTGGCAGAGATGCTGAGCTTGACACTTCGATTTTCCAAGACGTGTGTCTCAGGGTGTTTTATGACAAGTGGTTAAAAGAACCTTGCTCTGAGGATTTAAAGCAGGCACCTTGTCTGGATGTTTGCCTTTCACTGCATCCAGGCCACCATGAGTTGGCTCAGAGCGCCACCTGCTGGTCATCACCTCTCAGGTCTCTAGTTCAAGAATGTCCCAATGACAGACTAACAGAGGTGTATTTCAATTGTTACCTAAAAATATTGGCAAGTACCACGAAGTCTTATCAAGACTTTAATCATCAAGACATCAGAAACATGCGTCTAGTACTACAGTTAATTAACCGTGATATTCCTTTAAAAACTTGAAGGTTTGCTTGGGTTTTGTCTGTTTTTCTTCTGGAGAAATAAGTGATGGCTCCCTTGGTCTGTAAAATACTAACAGTGGTTGGGAAATTTGACTGCTGAGGTTGGCCTGCTTAAATCAAATCTAGTTATATTGAGTTTCAGATCAGGTGGTGGAAGGGACTGCCAGTGGGGGATGTTTGTTCTAAATCAACAGAGGGAAGTGGTTCTCCGATTGTGGTCCCTGAACCAGCAATATCAGCATCACTTGAGAACTTATTAAAAGTGAAGATTCATGGGCTCCATCCCAGACAGAGTGCGTTGGAAATGCTGGGAATAGGATTCAACAATCTTTGTTTTAAAAAGCCCTAAAAATGCTCCTGACTCATGCTCAAGCTTGAGAACGTTCTCCAACATCTCCCAGTTTGGTAGAGCATCTGCTCTAAATTGTTAATAGCTAATATTTGACACAATGGTTAATCCCTGAGTAACCTTTCCACATGCAGACAAACGCTGTCTACCCCTGGTCTCTAAACTGAAAACTTCTACATAATGTTGTAACTCAGCTAGCAGTTGTCATCTGCCAGAACAATCACAATGCAATCCACCATTTTCACCCATATCGACATTATTGATAATAATAATAGATTTTAGTTATGTAAACTATTAGGTAAGAATAAAAATGATTTTTGCTTTAGAAATGTAAATTTTATTCTTAACCCCCACAACAGGACGACACACATAAGATTTAAGAACTTGGCTAATGCCTTTCCCATCTTCAGTAAAGCAGTAATTAACTTTTCTGATTGTCTATAGCACCATCTTGCAGAATTGTGAATGCATAGGCAGTCTCTGTGATGTCACCCCAGGGGGCCAAAAGTCTAAGCCACAACTGACTCGAGACAAGGACATGTAAAGAGAGGGACCAACTTCCAGAATTTACCTGGTGGTCCTTACCAGGCTGTGCAGCCAGTGCCCTAAGACCCAGAGTCAGGACAAGGTACCTACACCCTTCCTCAGTCCATGCCTTAATTCAGCAGTTAGCTGGGATATTTCATTTCCTGTTATCTTGTTCATGTTTTATACCCCAAACCAGCTTCCTTTTATTGCTGTCTGTAATAGAACTACTGTCTGGAGTCACTGGGCTTCCCAGGTGACTCAGTAGTTAAGAGTCTACCTGCAATGCAACAGACGAAATTTCAATCCCTGGGTCAGGAAGACCCCCCTGGAGAAGGAAATGGCAAACCACTCCAGTATTCTTGCCTAGGAGAACTCATTGACAGAGAAGCCTGGCGGGCTACAGTCCATGAGGTTGCAAAGAGTTGGACATGACTTAGCCACTAAGCAGAAACAAAAATAGAATCACTGCTTCTCGGGGAATCTTAATCCTATAAAGTTACAACAGAGCAGTGGCTAGGAGCTTTCTCGTCATAAGACTGGGATTTGAATTGCAATGACATCACTTAATTACTTAACAAACATTTACCCATTACTTACCATGTGCCAGGCACTATTCTAGGGGCTGGACAAGTATTAACTCCTTTAAGCCAGAAAACAGCCCTACGTGGCAGTTTCTGTTCATTATCCTCCAGATTGATTCCAGGGAAACTGAAGTACAGGGAGGCTTCCTCACCTGCTTAAGGTCCTACAGTAAATACAGGGCAGAAGTTGGCTGTAATCAAGACCTCATCCTGTGCTCTGCTGATTCTCTTAGACTCACCTCCCTGAACCTCTGGTTTCTCATCTGCAGTTTAGGGAAAATAAATACCTCCCTCCCCAGGTCACTTGAAAATATTTGACTTCAGTCTAGCCAGAAATGTAACCAAAGTACAATGATACCATAGTAAAGGTATGTAAAAAATGTTATGGAGACACAAGTAAAGGAACTGTTCAATTGGCCCACGCGTGGCTATTTGGGGCATTTTAAATGTCCCTGAACCAGCAAGGAGGTGACACAGACAAGAGCAAAGACTCAGAGACCTCGACCTTGTAGAGCAGGCAGTCAAGTGAACCCAGAGTTTTCATGATGGTGGTGATTATGGTCACCTTTGGCTGGAGAGGGGCTGGACCAGTGAGTAAATAAACAGGGTGGATAGGGTTTCCCACAGTTTTGAGTCTGCATGGCAAATCAAGATCCAAACCCAGGAATCTCTGAGGGACAGAGGAAGGGTGCAAGGGAGGTACAAAATGGGCCTGGAACATCTTATTACACTAGAAAATAGGGAAGTGCTTTTAAAAATGTAGGCATGTCACGAGGACAAAGAAGCCAGCTTGAAGGGGCTATCAGTGGCCAAATCTGGGGCAATTTGATTATGAAAGTCATGAAGGACAGTAATGAGTTATAAAGTGTTGGGGGAAAAATAAGCATCTGTGGGTTCATACGGATAATAAATAAATGGAGAGAAGAAAGGGCTCTCGTTTACTGCAGAGTTTTGAATGCTGACTGGTAAATGTGAAGAGAGTGTGGGAGCTGGAAAGTCCTCCTTCTGAATCTATCATACTGAAATGACAGAATCAAGTAAGAAGTATCAATAGCTGCTAAATTTCAGCAGAGAAAGAGCAGGGTACTTGGATGGTCTTACAGTTCCTTCCCACGGATTGTTATTCATTGCAAGGGGGAAATCCATAATTACTCAGTGGAGAAATTCGACAGCACCTTGACCAGGTAATCAGTGAGGGATGGTGGGACTGTGTGTGTCTCCCGATGTGATCCTTTGTGGAGGACACACCATCCCTGTTTTAGCATTCTGCCTGAGAATACAGAGCTTGGCTCTAAGTATGAGACAAATTACCAGGCAAACTCAAAATGATGAATATTGTATTTTCAAAAAGAGAGGAGATGAAACTCTATTTTCAAAAATGTAGGTGTCACAAAGAATAAAGGCAGGCTGTGGAATGTTCCAGATTCAAGAAGGCTAAGGAGACCTGATGACTGAATCTAATACCTGGCCCTTTTCTTTCCCTCCAGCACCGGAGAGGGGAGAAGTTATAGAGGACATCATGGGGGCAGTTGGTAATATTGAAAAATGAATAGGTAGATCAGTTCAAACTAATGCACAAAGGTTAAATTTATTGAGGTTGAAAACTGTGGTTACAAAACAGACTATCCCTACTATCAGGTAGGTACTGAAATACTTAGGACTAAAGGGTCATGACATATGGAACTTATTCTCAAATAAAAAAAATTCACATGTGATGTGTATATGTGTGTGTGTGTGTGTGTGTGTGTGTGTGTAGAGAGCGAGAGAGAGGTTGGAGCAGGAGGAATAAATGGCAAAGAAAATGAGTGAAAAAAATGTTAAAGCAAGGGGCTTCCCTGGTAGTCCAGTAGTTAAGCCTCTACACTTCCACTGCAGAAGTTGTGGGTTCCATCCCTGGTCGGGGAATTCCCAGCCTGCTGCGAGGCGCAGCCAAAAAAAAGTTAACAAATGAATCTAGATAAAGGATACATAGGTGCATGATTTTTATTCTAGCATTTTTTTTTAAAGTTTGATTCTTTAACAAATAAAACTTTTTTAAAATTTCAGAAATCTTGACTTTTTCTTCTCTCAGGTTTTTGATTTAATTAGGAGAACAGGAGAGATGATAGAGTGAAAATACCTTAGTTTAAAAGTTGGTGATATTGTACTATTTGTTTGTCACAATTTTAATACACTTTTGGCCTTAGAAGTAAAGGTTATGTGTCCCAAGCGAGCAATTCCTTCCAGATACAGATAATGACGCGTGTAGGAGGAGGATCCACTCAGTGCCAGTTTCTCAGTTCAGTTCAGTTCAGTCGCTCAGTCGTGTCCGACTCTTTGCGACCCCATGAATCACAGCACGCCAGGCCTCCCTGTCCATCACCATCTCCCGGAGTTCACTCAGACTCACATCCATCCAGCCATCTCATCCTCTGTCGTGCCCTTCTCCTCCTGCCCTCAATCCCTCCCAGCATCAGGGTCTTTTCCAGAGTCAACTCTCCACATGAGGTGGCCAGAGTATTGGAGTTTCAGTTTTAGCATCATTCTTTCCAAAGAAATCCCAGGGTTGATCTCTTTCAGAATGGACTGGTTGGATCTCCTTGCAGTCCAGGGGACTCTCAAGAGTCTTCTCCAACACCACAGTTCAAAAGCATCAATTCTTAGGTGCTCAGCCTTCTTCACAGTCCAACTCTCACATCCATACGTGACTACTGGAAAAGCCATAGCCTTGATTAGACGGACATTTGTTGGCAAAGTAATATCTCTGCTTTTCAATATGCTGTCTATGTTGGTCATAACTTTCCTTCCAAGCAGTAAGCGTCTTTTAATTTCGTGGCTGCAGTCACCATCTGCAGTGATTTTAGAGCCCCCCAAAATAAAGTCTGACACTGTTTCCACTGTTTCCCCACCTATTTCCCATGAAGTGATGGGACCAGATGCCATGATCTTCGTTTTCTGAATGTTGAGCTTTAAGCCAACTTTTTCACTCTCCACTTTCACTTTCATCAAGAGGCTTTTTAGTTCCTCTTCACTTTCTGCCATAAGGGTGGTGTCACCTGCATATCTGAGGTTCTTGATATTTCTCCCGGCAATCTTGATTCCAGCTTGTGCTTCTTCCAGCCCAGCGTTTCTCATGGTGTACTGTGCATAGAAGTTAAATAAGCAGGGTGACAATATATAGCCTTGACGCACTCCTTCTCCTATTTGGAACCAGTTTGTTGTTCCATGTCCAGTTCTAACTGTTGCTTCCTGACCTGCATATCGCTTTCTCAGGTGGTCTGGTAGTGCCAGTTTCTGGAGCAAGTGATTTCTCAACCTTATAAAATGAGCTTGCTACAAATTCTACATGTCCTTTGAAATCAGGATCACGATGTAATCATGTGGCTCTGAAACGTGTTATAGGACCAGGAATCTAAGCTATAATGTTTTGTGTGAAGATCTAAGAATTGAGTTGAAAGAAGTTTCAAAGCACTAAAGTGACTTTCGTCCTCTCTCAGTGGCTATGTGTTAATTCTCCCAGAAAATCATCGTTTCTCTGAGTTAATAGAATCTTTGAAGCTAAATCAAGTCCATTTCCATTGTCACATTGTGAAGCTTTTGAACCAGGCTCACTGAATCATCCTATTTGATGGATACCTTGAAGATAGCTTTGCAGTGATCCTAAGAAAACCCACAGCTGCAGCTTCTGTGTGTTGCTCACTGCCTTTCCACCTCACCTGATTCATTCTCATACTTAATGAGAAGCTCAGGCCAATGCCACTTAGATAAATAGTAGGTAAAATAGATAGAAGTCAATGTATGTGATAGAAAGAATGCTGAAATGGAAACTGGAAACCTGATTTTTGTCTCTAATTAAGGGGTATGTCTTCAGGCAGACCTCAGTTTCCTCATCTGCAAGAAGAGAAGCTTCTTATAGATTAAGAATTTGCTCCTCAAAATTTGGTTTACAGACAGGGAAGTGTGGAAATTGGAAGTAAGCATTTGTAGCAGCCAGTCTCCCAAAATACCTCCAGAGATTCTTTTTAAAAAAATTTTTATTTTGTATTGGAGAATAGCCAGTTAATAATCTTGTGGATAGCGAAAGGACTCAGCCATAATTATACATGTATCCTTTCTTCCCTAAACTCCTTTCTCATCCAGGCTGCCACATAACACTGAGCAGTCCCCTGTGCTATCTGGTAGGAGCTTGTTGGTTATCCATTTAAAATGTAGCAGTGTGTACAGGTCAATCCCAAACTCTCTAACTATTCCTTCCTCCCATCCTTCCCCTTTGGCAGCCATAAGTTCATTCTCTAAGTCTGTGAGTCTGTTCCTCCAGAGAGTTTTTCCTCCCAGCTTCATGCTTGTGTGGTCCCCTCTCATATCACATAAGAAAAACCCATCTAGTCAGACACGACTGAGCAACTAAACCACTACCACACCTAACCAATAGTGTACTGCAGAGATGATACAGCGTGATGTCTGAGGTTAGGTCATAAGGGACTTTGTGGCTTCCACTGAGCTATCTCTTGGATGACTTGCTCTGGAGAAAACCGGTTGCCATGCCGTGGAGATGCTCAGTCAGCTCTGTGGAGAGGTCCATGCAGTAAAAAGGAATTGAGGCCTCTTGCTATCAGCCAGCACTTGCCTACAACATGACGAAGCCACCTTGCAAGCAGAGCCTCAAGCCCTAGTCAGGTCTTCAGATGGCTGCAACCTTGAATGTCACTCATGAGAGACTCTTAAGTCAGAATCAATCAACTAAGCTGGCTCTGAATTTCTGACCCACAGAAATTATGTGAGATAAATAACTGTCTTAAGCCGCTGAGTTCTGAGGTATTTTATTATGTGGTAAGCCATAATTAAAACACATTTTAAAACTCTCAGAGCAACTTGATAATCTTATGTCTGTTGAATCTAATTGTTAAATTTTCCTGGTCATTTCACTTTCTATTGTATTTTACCAAAGTATCAGTCCATGGTGGTTTGAAAAATTAAAAACAAAAACTGATTCTACTCCACAGAGAATTTGAAAATCCCTGATCACAATAATACAATCCCAGAGTTGAAAAGCTTTTTGAAATTATCTATTCCAAACTTACTCAGAGAATAAATTCTCTCTTACAGTTTTCCTACAATTTTTCCAGCAATAAAACTCTGATTCTCAGCAGCATTTTATTATCACTATTGTTATTAAACATGCTTTTTATTGAGAGACCAGATGGGGGAATATTGCTTAAGCCAAGTGAGAAATGACAGTGGCTTGAACGAGTGTGTTTGCAATGAGGATGGAGAAAAGTCAACAGGATCAAGATACACTTCAGAGGTAGCTGAAATTACTTAGCATGCACTAAAAACATGGTTGTCTTCTTGTTACTACTATTAATAGGGGATTCTTAACCATCTTGCTGCTGCTGCTGCTGCTGCTAAGTCACTTCAGTTGTGTCCGACTCTGTGCGACCCCACAGATGGCAGCCCACCAGGCTCCCCGTCCCTGGGATTCTCCAGACAGGAACACTGGAGTGGGCTGCTATTTCCTTCTCCAATGCATGAAAGTGAAAAGTGAAAGTGAAGCTGGTCAATCGTGTCCGACTCTTCGTGACCCCATGGACTGCAGCCCACCAGGCTCCTCCACCCATGGGATTTTCCAGGCAAGAGTACTGGAGTGGGGTGCCATTGCCTTCTCCCTTAACCATCTTGGGTATCATTACTTTGTTGAAGAAACACTGTCTTCATGGTGTAAGTTGAGGTAACTGGTTCATAACATGATATGAGTTTCATGTGTACTTCTGTATACACTAGAGTGTGTGTGCGCAGTCATGTCCAACTCTTTGTGATGCTATGGACTATAGCCTGCCAGGTTCCTCTGTCCATGGGATTTTCCAGGCAGGAATACTGGAGTGGGTTGTCATTTCCTCCTCTAGGGGATCTTCCCGACCCAAGGATCAAACCCATGTCTTCTGCGTCTCCTGCATTGGCAGGCAGATTCTTTACCACTGACCCCATATACTAGAGTGTGCTTACCACCAAAAATTTAGTTTCCATCCATTACCATACAGTTGATGCCCTTTACCCATTTTGCCCCACTCCCCAACCCTTTTCCCTCTGGTAACCACTAGAAAGCGAAGCTCCGGATCCAGCTTGCCATGGTTTATAAGGAAACCAAGGTGCCCAACAGTGGGTATACCCAGCATTACTGAACAAGGGAAGGTAAGATGCATCAGATCCAACATTACAAAAGGTGTAATAGTGATGTAATCTAAACTGGAAAATGTTTCGTTTAGGCAAGATGACACCCTAAGATAACACCTACAACACCTATAACTTTTTTAATATAACTGATTAAAAGATATTTAAATGCAAAATTGAACTGCAGGAAAAACAAATATAGAAAAGATTAGATCCAGAAATAAAGGTCAGAAAAATTTTATCAAGTTTTTCCTGAGACATGCTGGGGGAGTTACTGGCCACTGCAGTGTGGCACCGTGTAAGGATTAAGGGATGAGAATTGTTGTGAAGTGGACGCAAAAACCTACATAAAAGCAGAGATAGCAAAGGGCCATATCCACAGTGAAAGAGTGGACTGGAAAAAAATTCTATCCACAGACTCAGGGAGATGTCAGGGAATTTTGTAATCTCTGCCTGGATATATTGGATGAGAACAAGCAAAAGTTTCCCCTCAACATCTCAGGCCTACTGCCTGTACAGATTCTGAGTTGACAAAACACACACAGCCTAGAAAATTATAATAAAGATCTACACTGGTCCAGTGATTCTTCCTGTCTCACTGGGAAGAAACAAACACCAACTTTCTCTGAAGTGACATACTTGCAGATTATGCAGAATTTCCACAGAAAACTAAACTTAGATTATGCAAAATGTCCATGAAAATCTAGAGCCTCACTCAAGATGAGCTTTAAATAAATAAGTAAGATGCAAAGTATACATCCTGCTATGAACAAGTATCAGAAAATATAACACACGTAGACCCCAAGAATTTCAGTTCATAGAAAAACAGTTTAAAGGATAATATAAAATAAGTACATTTAAAAATGATTAAATATATTAAGAATATATTAAATATATTATTTACTTAGTATATTAAAAGAACAAGTCTCTATTTTTTTTTAATGTAGATTTGAACAAATATCAGATGGAACTTCTAGAAAGAAAAACAAAAGAACTGAAATTTAAAATTCAATGAATGGGTTTAACAGCTTAACAGAGAATTAGTGAGCCTATGGACAGAGTTAAGAAAATCACACAGAATGAGATTAAGAAAAATGGAAGTTAGAATGAGAAGTGTCAACTTATACCTACTAAAAGATGATGCTGTGAAAGTGCTGCACTCAATACACTAGCAAATTTGGAAAACTCAGCAGCGGCCACAGAACTGGAAAAGGTTAGTTTTCATTCTAATCCCAAAGAAAGGCAATGCCAAAGAATGTTGAAACTACCACATAATTGCTCTCATCTTACACGCTAGCAAAGCAATGCTCAAAATTCTCCAAGCCAGACTTCAACAGTATGTGAACTGTGAACTTGCAGATGTTCAAGCTGGATTTAGAAAAGGCAGAGGAACCAGAGATCAAATTGCCAACAGCCACTGGATCATGGAAAAAGCAAGAGAGTTCCAGAAAAACATCTACTTCTGCGTTATTGCCTATGCCAAAGCCTTTGACCGTGTGGATCACAATAAACTGGAAAATTCTGAAAGAGATGGGAATACTAGACCACCTGACCTGCCTCTTGAGGAATCTGTACACAGGTCAGGAAGCAATAGTTAGAACTGGACAGAGAACAACAGACTGGTTCCAAATTAGGAAAGGAGTACATCAAAGTTGTATATTGTCACCCTGCTTATTTAACTTATATGCAGAGTACATCCATCAAGTGAAATGCTAGGGTGGATGAAGCACAAGCTGGAATCAAGATTGCTGGGAGAAATATCAATAACCTCAGATCTGCACATGACACCACCCTAACGGCAGAAAGTGAAGAAGAACTAAACAGCCTCTTGATAAAAGTGAGAGAGGAGAGTGAAAAAGTTGGCTGAAAACTCAACATTCAAAAAACTAAGACCATGGCATTTGGTCCCATCACTTCATGGCAAATAGATGGGGAAATAGTGGAAACAGTGACAGACTTTATTTTTTGGGCTCCAGAATCACTGCAGATAGTGACTGCAGCCATGAAATTAAAAGATGCTTGCTCCTTGGAAGAAAAGCTATGACCAACCTAGACAGCATATTAAAAAGCAGAGGTATTACTTTACCAACAAAGGTACATCTAGTCAAGGCTATGGTTTTTCCAGTGGTCATGTATGGATGTGAGAATTGTACTATAAAGAAAGCTGAACACTGAAGAATTGATGCTTTTGAACTGTGGTGTTGGAGAAGACTCTCGAGAGTCCCTTGGACTGCCAGGAGATCCAACCAGTCCATCCTAAAGGAGATCAATCCTGGGTGTTCATTGGAAGGACTGGTGCTGAAGCTGAAACTCCAATACTTTAGCCACTTCATGCGAAGAGTTGAGTAATTGGAAAAGACCAATTTGAGTTTGAGTAGGCTCCAGGAGTTGGTGATGGACAGGAAGGTCTGGCATCCTGCAGTCATGGGGTCGCAAAGAGCAGGACATGACTGAGTAACTGAACTGAACTGAACTAGGAGTTCCAAACAGAAAGAATGGAGAGACCTAGGAAGAGGAAATATTTGAAGAGATAATGGGTGATAATAGCCCAGAATTGATTAAAGCACACACATGAATTTTCACACAATATATTATGTAAAAGGCACAAGATATTAGTGTTCTCCAAAGAAACAAAGCCAACAGGATGTGTTGTGTGTATGTAGACAGATATGACAAAGGAAAACTATAATATGAAAAACCCACAATTAAAATTATACATGATATGAAAGATTGAAACTTTCAGTTTGGAAAAAGTTCAAGGATGCCCACTCATAACTTCTCAACATTGTGTTAAAGACTCTAACTAGTGTAGTAAGGCAGAAAAAAGAAATAGAAAGCGAGTAGATTGGGAAAGAAGAAGTGAAGTTGCCTTTTCATAAACAGAAAGCTTGACTATGAATAAAATTTAAAGAACTCTCCCCAGAAAGCCAACTTCGAACTAAGGAGTTTAGCAAGGCAACAGAATACAAAAATCAATTGTATTTACATATACTGGCACCGCACTCCAGTACTCTTGCCTGGACAATCCCATGGATGGAGGAGCCTGGTGGGCTGCAGTCCATGGGGTCGCTAAGAGTCGGACACGACTGAGCGACTTCACTTTCACTTTTCACTTTCATGCATTGGAGAAGGAAATGGCAACCCACTCCAGTGTTCTTGCCTGGAGAATCCCAGAGACGGGGGAGCCTGGTGGGCTGCTGTCTATGGGGTTGCACAGAGTCAGACAGGACTGAAGTGACTTAGCTGTAGCAGTAGCAGCAACAAAAAAATCAGAATCTGAAAGAAAATTAAAGACCATTTAAAATAGCATAAGAATATTAAGTTCGAGTCAGACATGACTTGGCGACTAAACAACAATCCTGAATATTTAATGAACCCTTATAACTCAATATTTGAAGATAACTCATCTAAAATAGACAAAAGATTTGAATAGATATTTTGCTAAAGGAGATGCAGAAATGGAAGGCTACTCAGCAATACACGGAAAAATTAAAGCCTACGGATACAAGCAACATGAATGGGTCTCAAAAATCCCTGCTTCGAAAGAAACCGGACACAAAAGCCTATGTATTATACAAGCCCATTTACTGAAGTTCTAGAAAAAGGAAAAGCCGTGATGTAAAATGAATCAATGGTTGCCAGGAACTGGGATTGGGGGTAGGGGGTATTCATTCCAGAGGGGCATTAAAGAACTTAGGCCTGACACAAGGTTCAATCGGCAGCTCAGGGACACTTTCTAAGCCTCTAGTCTGACTCATTCAATAGCCTTCACAACAGCCTTCTGTTCTGGTTTGGCTTCCCTGGTAGTTTTCCGACAAGGAGAGTTAGTCCTAGATAATTTAATTTTGGAATGTTATAACTGCATTCTCAGTTATAGTTTAATCTTGTGTGAGTTGCGTTCCCATCTGCCACCACCTCTGGGACACTGATAATATCACGTATCTAGATCTGAGAGGCTGAGGGCCTGGTTCCCTGGTGTGAAGGAAGGAGGCCCAAATGAGTGGCCTCCCCTGGCACCATTTCTGGGCCATCATGCTCCAGCGGTAACTCAAGATGATGGCCATAGATGCCAGAGGGAAGCTCACCTGTCCCGTGACTTCCAGTCTTTAGAAATATTTTTGGATACAAGTAGTATAGTTTACTGTGCTGAAGAGAGAGAGGTTGGTGGGGGCGGGGGCAGCAGGGGGGCGGTGGGGGGGCGGAGGGTAGGCTGCTAATGAAATACGACTTCATTCTCATGGAATATGAATAAATCTGGGTTATTTTGTGTGACTATTCTGGTTTACACAAGATATTCTCTTCTTTTGTTCCACAAGGAATTCCTGACTTTGAGTTGAAATGGACATTTTGGTGGAATTCTCTTTCCCAGTAAGAGCAAGCGAAAAAAAGAAAAAAAGAAAGAAAGAAAAATTTTCTTCTAATGCTTCCTAATATGTCCATATCTTGGCACATATGGAATAGAGTACTGTAGTAATGGAAGGAAGCTGCTTGTGGCCAACAGGGGGTTGGTAATATAGACCCAACTGTAAGCCTTCTCGGTTCCCCAGTACATCAGTGGCTCTGACCCCGGAGCCATGGCTGAAATGAAGTGCCTGTGAACTAGGAAGGAATAATGGTCTAAACACTGGCCAGCTGCAAGACTGATTCCATAGCAAGAGACCTGTAAGTCAATCATAACTCCTCAGGGCACACCCGTGACCACATTCCTGGACAGTTTTCATGAAGGTGAACTGATACCACTGCTGAATTTATCTTTGTTCCTTGGATATTGGCTTCAGGTCTTAAGGTTTGATCCTAAATTCATAAATCCAGGAGAAAGGCTGAATCTGCTTGCTTCCCTGGTGGCTCAGATGGTAAAGAATCTGCCTGCAATGTGGGAGACTCAGGTTCGATCCCTGGGTCAGGAAGATCCCCTGGAGAAGGGAATGGCAACCCACTCCAGTGTTCTTGCCTGGAGAATTCCATGGACAGAGGGGCCTGGCAGGCTATATAGTCCATGTGGTCACAGAGAGTCCGACACAGACTAAGTGACTAACACAGTCACAGTTGGGGGACATAATATAGATAAATTTTCATCCATTCATTACCTCTTCTTGACTATCTGTCCAAAGTACTTCTGTAGCAGAAACCAGATATGGCAAATTACTTCTTACAATTTTAAAGTTGCAATAATAATTCCTACCTACCTACTTCATGGGGTTGTGAAAATAGAGCATTAAAACAGTACTGGTCACAGAGTAAATGGTCTTTAAATGGTCACAATTATTATGTACATGTTCACATTCTCAGAACTAATCAATAGGTTAATAAAGAGTAAAAATGTGTAATTTTCCCAATTCATATTAAATAAATATATATATATTTTTTGCTGTGCTGCAAGACTTGTGGGATTTTAGTTCCCTGATCAGGGATCAAATCTGTGTCCCTTGTCGTGGAAGCACAGTCTTAACCACTGGACCACCAGGATTGTCTAGAAATGTGACTTTTGTAGGAAATATGGGGTCAAGGTACCTGGGAATTTTGTCAATGCTACTACTAGCAATAAACTGTGAAATGAGTTAATAGAGTCAGGGAATTGGGGACATGGAGGAAAAGGCCAACACTTTCCATGTTTAGATGGAGAAAAGGAGATATACAGAAAGAAAGTCACAGTGGCAAGCCTGTGACCAACAGCTCACAGCCCACAGTTCTTCTCCAGAGTGCTACACCATGGATAAAAAGCCTTCTTAAAAGAAGTGCTTCAGAAAAGCTAAACACTCTACAAATAAGAGGTAGCATGAGCAATATATTTGGGCAAATAAAATCTGGATCTGGTTATCGGCTCCCCTAATAGAAGCAACAACCAGCACAAGCAAAATCCCTGTGATTCGAGAGATAACAAGCTCACCAGATCTCCTGTTATTATTGATAGAACCCTCCCAGCTATTACACCTTGGAAAAATATTAACGCGTTCAGTCAACAAAGACAAATTTAAAAGAAGCAAGTGATGTTACACGTTGCAATGCTACTCGATATTAAAATGCACTCTTCTGAACTGTGTCTAATGTCAGTATCATTTTTTTAAAGAGACATATCAGTGTCAGTCAAGGCTTTTATTTCACCTTCCCCATTCTTCACTGCCTGGACTAGAGGAAATAATAAAGAAGAATTACCAGTGATGTTACTTTTTAATTTAATGCCCTTGCATAAGGGCAACTGGAAGGAGACAGGATAGAAATTTCGGGAGGACAGCGGATGGAGAACAGTTGTTAGTGCCACATCTTCCATGAATATTGGTTGTAGCAGCTGTCTCTGCCATCATTCTCTCAAGGTAATGCCTTCCTTCCCATTGTCATGGTATCTCAGAATCAAATTATTTGAATTCCAGACACATCGACAACACACTGAAGGGCCCCTGCCAATTTCTGCAGCTCGCTTGGAAAAGAGCATCATGAAGCATTACTCATTTATACGACTCCCAGGTTCCTATTGTAAATTCAGCATTCAGGACGGCCTCCAGGTGCAGCCCTTCAGCTTAGCTCTCTAATCCTGTAACCCTTTACCACCAACTCCTTTCCAGAAATAATGTGCAGAAAATCCCCAGGCCAGGGCCTCCTCCTCTTTGAGCTTCCACGGGTACAGATGGAGGTTGAGCTGCCAAAACTGATCTGGAGGCACAAGTCAGAGATATTTTGCCTCAGTCTGGCCTAGAGATGAAAGCCCCAAAGCATGACACACTGAATTGTCCCCACAGCCACCCCTCCAACATTTTCATACAGATGAAGTCCGCTTAAAAATTAACATCTGTTCTGCAATAGTGAAGCAGCTGATAATGGCCCATCTCTTGAAGTATAAGGGAACCGTTAGCAAGGGTGTCTTGGAAGACTTTTCTTTAATGACCTAGGAAAATCTCTCACAATATAAATGAAAAAAAAATGTGTAATCTCAAATTTTATAAAGGTTTTCTATATGCATGTAGGTATACTTACATATGGGCTTCCCAGGTGGTGCCATAGTAAAGAACCCGCCTGAGAATGCAGGAGACTTAAGAGATGCAGATTCTGTACTGAGTTCAGAACATCCCTTGGAGTAGGAAACGACAACCCACTCCAGTATTCTTGTCTGGGGAACCCCATGGAGAGAGGAGCCTGGCAGGCTACAGTCCATAGGGTCGCACAGAGTCGGACTTAGCACATAAGCACACACTTACATATACATATCTAACTAGAAAAAATACATCATAAGTGATTGTTTTAGTTTTTCTTTATCTTTTATTATATTTTCTAAAATAGGCAGGCATCACTATTATATTCAGGGAAATAGATCCCCTCTATAAAAAAATTTTTTTCCATCAAGGTATTTTTAAAACAACAGGACTGTTTTCAAAAGGTTCACTACACAGGCAGCCCACATATCCCCATTCTGAAAGCAAGGGGTTATTATGCACTGGCCTCTTCTTAGAAGAACTGCCATGGTGGGGTCCTCTTAGCACCCCGTTAGCAAGGGGGTTCTAGTTAAGGAGTTTTGTCCAGCAGGACTGAAAGTGACGGCATTAGTCCAATCAGATTCTCTCGAATTGACCCACATAGAGACAGTAGCAAAGGCAGAAGGGAACAAGGAAGGAGGCCGGGCAAGAATGAGTCACGCTTGTGTGGCTGGAGTGTGGACTGCTGAGGACAGAAGAAAGGGACTTTTTAGCTTGAGCTGCCTTACACCCTGGACTAGTTTCTGATTCCAGGATTCTGTGCCACGCAGGACCACAGCGCCTCTTTTACCCGCAAGGTCTTGGTGGTTGGTCTTTCTGGGTATCTGGCAGATGGACCTAGAGCCAAGAATGCTATTCTCCTTAGTACCATGAATATCCTTCTAACAATCTATTTGGAGGCCAGATTATACTGTGTGACTCTTTTAATCACATGACAGGAATTTCAAGGTACCAAAATCCTGAGACCAGGTCAATGGATTTCATAGGTCATTTTATTCCTTATTATGTACACTTCCCCAAACCTTATTTATTTCTTATTATGTACATTACAGGGCTTCCCTGGTGACTTAGAGGATAAAGCGTCCACCTTCAATGCGGGAGACCCAGGTTCAATCCCTGAGTCGGGAAGATCCCCTGGAGAAGGGCATGGCAACCCACTCCAGTGTTCTTGCCTGGAGAATCCCATGGACAGAGCAGCCTGGTGGGCTACAGTCCATGGGGTCGCAAAGAGTCAGACATGACTTAGTAACTGACACCACTGCTACTACTGCTACCCAGACCAGGGCTACCACCAGACCATGTGGCGTTTTATACGAATTTGAAAAAGCCACCCCTTCCTCAAATTAAAAAAGTTAATTATTTCTCAATAATTGCTAAAGAAAATAGTAATTTTTTCTCAATAGTTGCTAAAGAAAAACAGTAATTTTATGAGTTGCACAGCTAAGTGATCTAACATAAAATGAGAGAAAATTCAAATGTTTAGTGATCATATTAGAAATTTAAGTCACTTGGATCTAATAATTTGTTATAAAATTGATAGACATCATACCCAGGAAGAAATAATTCTTTTTGACGGTAAGCACAAAAAAGTAAGTTTTTGTGCTTACTTTTTAACATAGTTCATATTTTATAGAAATGTTCACCAGATTGGCAGTCTTTCTTATAACACTGTAGACTTCACATTGTTTTTAGCATATTTAATTTTGAGATGCCACATTCTTCACTGATATTGATATTGACAAAATTAGTCATAACTTGAAAGTTTCAAAATTATTTGGAAATGAAGCTGGTAAATTATTGTCATAAAAACATAATATTTTGGTGGGAGAATATTTGATTATAAAAAGACAAATTTGGATTTTTAGTTCTTTGTACGTTGATGAATGATGCATAAAACTCAATATGCTCATCAGTCAATTTCAGTCGTACATTTCCACCCAGCTTTGGTACTTCACATTGATAGTAGTTCTTCAAATAACACAAGATATCTAGAACTCACCTACTTCAATTGTGCAGAATCAGGGCATCACCAGGAGCTTGTTAGAAATGTAGAATCTCAGGTACCATCCCAGAATTACCAAATCAGAATTTGCATTTTCATAAGATCCCAGGCAGGGATAGTTGGATAGCATCACTGACTCAATGGAATGAACTTGGGCAAACTCCAGAAGATAGTGAGGGACAAGGAGGCCTGGCATGCTGCGGTCCATGGGGCAGCAAAGAGTTGGACATTACGTAGTGACTGAATGAAGATCCCAGGCATTCTGTATACACATGAAAATTTGAGAAGTACTGATCTAGGCTACTGTAAAGGCTATTATATTATTTCAGCAATATAAACTTTTTAAAATTTTTATTTTTAAATGAAGGATAATTGCTTTAGAGAATTTTGTTGTTTTCTATAATTGCTTTACAGAATTTTGCTGTCTTCTGTCAAACCTCAGCATGAATCAACCATAGGTATACATAAGTGACCCCCCTTTTGAACCTCCTTCCCATCTCCCACCTCATCCCACCTTTCTAGGTTGATACAACGCCCCTGGTTCGAGTTCTCTGAGACAGACAGCAAATTCCCATTGGCATCTATTTTACATATGTAAACCTTTCTTTTAAAGAAATATTGTTACCATTACAGAAAAAAAAGAAATCAGTTTGAATCAGAGGTAGATATTGATTGTGGAAATAATATTTGAAATGAATCCCCCCCCATGTTTCTATATTAAATAAGTTGGAATCAATGTCAAGAAGTTGCAACTTGTTCTGTTCTGTTCTGTTCAGTCGCTCAGTCGTGTCCGACTCTTTGCGACCCCATGAATCGCAGCACGCCAGGCCTCCCTGTCCATCACCAACTCCCAGAGTTCACTCAGACTCACGTCCATCGAGTCCATGATGCCATCCAGCCATCTCATCCTCTGTCATCCCCTTCTCCTCCTGCCCCCAATCCCTCCCAGCATCAGAGTCTTTTCCAATGAGTCAACTCTTTGCATGAGGTGGCCAAAGTACTGGAGTTTTGCAACTTGTTAAATAGCAATATTTTGTAATTATCATAAATTCATTTTTCTTGAAAGATTTTCTTAGCCCATTATATGCTTTGGAGGGCATAATAGATGTTGACTTTCAGTTCCCATCTAATTTTGTTTACAACATGAATTTTTCCTTCATTTCAGTTAACACTGAGCAATGCTTTTTAAAGAGAATGTTTTCAAAAGTGTACTTTGACTTGTATTTGAGAATCTGTTTTTATCTGTAACATCAATAAGCACTGCATACCCCCTCTAATTAAGTTTTAGTAGCAAGATGGCATTTACTCAATTTTCCCATCTCCTATTCAACAATGATTTAAAATTTTATGTCCCATAAATGCATGTTCAATATACTTCAACATTTGATTGAAGCAAAAAGAGCAGTTATACAATTTCTTGGATGATATAAAAAAATTCAATTCTGTCAGAATATCTTTTTGCCACATCATTCAATGCCAAATGTAAAGAATATGCAAAACAAAAAATACAGAATGCCCTAGGGTTTTTTTTGTTTGTTTGTTTTTTGAGAATCTTCTGTAGCAATTCATTACATTCTCTACACATACTTGTGGCATTGCTGAATCCAATATTTCTTTAGATCCAGTTTTTGTAAGTTGCCTTGGAAAAATGTATATGCTTTCTTTTGTCTTGTCATCTACTGGTCAGCCTCCTCTGTTAGACATTCCCATATGAAATGCTTGCTGGTTGGAAATCCACAAATCTAACATGACATGTTCTAAAAGGTTTCTACCAGAGGTTGTTTCCAAAACAATCCAATAATAATTTCATTTCTTACCTTTTTCAAAATTCATTAATTCATTGCATCTGCTATAATTTTAACCACTGGACTGCCAGGGAAGTCCCCACATCTACTACAATTTTAATGATCTGGTTTGATATTTTGTGCCTTTAAAAATGTATAACATTATTTTTAATCAATGTGCCATTATGTTATCGAATTTTTAGTTTCTGCCAAAGAAAGGCTATTTGCATCTCCGTACTTGAGGCCTCCTGGGTAATCTCCCTAGAGGTGGCCTGGCCAAAAGTTGAATCAGGCTACGTGCCCCCAGTGTTGTTTCTCATTTTCAAGGTCTCTTTGTCTGCATCTCTCTCAATATGTAGTGTTCAAATACATATTTCAACTTTTAAGTTCTTGACACTGTCATAGCATTTATCAGCTTGTTAGTAGTGTGTGATGCATACTGCCAGTCCTTCCTTATGTTTTCTCATTTCAGTTGATAACTTTCCTCTATCCTCGAAGAATTTTTAATATAGATAAAACACAGAAATCCTAGAGGTAGCATACTGTAGGGTTTTTGGTCATTAGTAAGAATTTATGAATATACAACTTCTGAAAAATTCTCACCTGCACTGATGATAGTTAAATTTGATAAACTTTGATGAAAATAAACTTAATAAAAAGTTACATAATTTCTTACGTAAGATAGACAAATTTCAGCTGGAGTGTTGTTAATATTCAAATTGTTAAATATTCAGATTACATAGCCGGATACCTGGATAGGAAGAATATACATATACCTATATGTGGATAGATAGATCTCCAGTTCAATGTTTTCTCTTCTATATCCTTCCTAATCCAGTAGACTGACCCCTCATTCCATTTTCTCCAAAATGTATTTAATGATCTAAATTTTTCTTTTCATTTTCTTCTGTTTTCTGATTCTGAAATCAATTTTTAAAATGCTTTCATAGAATCTGATTAAAAATCAATTAGTATTTTATCTTAGAATCCTACACGTATGTACCATACAAAATATATACTCAACAAGATGATAAATATTGTCAAGTGTTAATACTCTCACTAACAGAATATCCATAACAAGTAATTGCTATTATGTAATTTCTAGGTCATTAAATGGTGATCTCTAATTTATGTGCATATAATTTATTTTATAGACCATTTGAGCATATGTAGTTTGATGGTGACTCAGAGAATAATGAAACTTGTTGTAGATTTATGTCGGGAAGTCGGCAATACCTTTTGAATACAGGAAATAAACAGGAGATGATGGGATGCATCATGAAACATTAAATTAGCTGTACACTAACAATGATGACTTCTTTTAATTTTTGAAATACTCACCAATCAGTATATCAATAGAAAAACAGTTTCTTGTTCAGAAGCAAAAATATTTTAGATGATGTTAGACCAGTTATTGGTTTTGATTATTGACTCATTTTTCCTTTGTGCGTGGAAGCAGAACAAAATATACTAAACCTCTTAAAATAAGACGCTTTACTGCCCTCTGCCAGGAAGTCATAATAAATATACAAACCACATATCTTTGTGATAAACAATAATAATAAACACACAAGCATTTTGAGGATAATAAAGGTGTCTATGAAGCAAAGGGTGCCCTTTTAGATAAGGAGCAGCACGCAGTGCTTAACTGAAATAACCCTAAATGGCAGCTCCAATCCCAACTGCATCTAAATTTTATATTGTTGCTTTCAGTCTTCTGCCAAAGGAGAAAAATTCCCATTGTAAAGACATTCTTGGGGTCCAGTCTGATGCTGTTCATTTCTATTTTGGGTAGAAAAACAGGGGAGTGGGGTACAACCGACAATTCAGCTTCTAAAGAAAGGTTACTCCAGCAGAGAAGATTGGTTGTTCAGGACTTTCATCACCAGGCCCAGGACATTGGGCTGAGCTGTCCTGTCTCCTCTGGGCTAAAGCCATTGACCCTGCAGGAAGTGGGAGCTGGGGAGGCAGAGGGTCCAGGCTAAATCGTCAAAGGAAAAACACATCTGCCTAAAACTATAGGTGAGCCAGCAGGATCCCTGAACAAAAGAACTTTGAGTGGGAGTGAGAGGGGGTAGGGAGACGCAAACTCACAAGTATCTACTAGAAAGGGATAACATAAGCTTTGGCATACTTGGCTCAGGAACTATGGTCATAAATCCAATACTATTTTCTATTCTCAGAAGAAGACAAATTGTTAGATGGCAAGGTAATAAGAAATTCCCATTAGTATGAGTCCAGTTTTGTAAAACAAAAATCAATCCTGTAAAATATTTTAAAAAAAGAAATTCCGATGACTTAATACCGGTGTATTTGGGGTAAAATATTGAGCTAGTCTATGTTCCTTGCATTCAAATAGCAAAAGTTAGTATTAACAACACCTGGACTTCCCTGGTGGTCCAGTGGTTAAGAGTCCCCTGCCAATGCAGGATTCAATCCCCAGTCTAGGAAGATCCCACGTGCCATGGGACAACGAAGCTCGTGCACCACAGCGACTAAGCCTGTGCTCCAGAACACGAAAGCTGAAACAAGAGAAACCACTGCCAGAAGCCTGTGCACCTCAAAGAAGAGTGACTCCTACCTGCCACAACTAGAGAAAGCCTTTGCACAGCAACGCAGACCCAGTGCAGCCAAAATAAATGAAGACAAATAGTACCAATAACTAATACAGGGCAGAAAGTACCACGTTCCTGACCCATCGCAAGTGTTGAATGAATGAGAAGAGTTCTATTCCAGAGCAACCCCGAAAGTACCAAGTGAGCATAGAGAATGTAGAATTGGGAGAACTAGGAAAGGCCTCCAGGAGGTGGTGTTCTTTGAGTGCAGCGCCATAAAGCAGAACCTTGATAGGCAGAGATGGAGAGAAAAGGAATCCCAGGAAGAGTCAATGGTAGCAACAAGACCTGAGAAATTGGAGGAGAAGGTGGAGCATCATTCAGTCAATCTGGGACAAAAAAGCAGGCCAGGAGAGCTTAGTGACAGCGTCTAGTGAGGAAGAAGGGTCCGGCAAGGGTCGCTGTGCCTGGTGACCTTTGAAGGTGGGTGTGACAGCCAGATTGCTGGGAAGGATAATGATTGAGTGAGAGAGTAAGGAAGGGGGAGTGAAAAGAGAGTTAGGCTACTCTCTTTTTTGGTGAACTTTTTAATGAAGTAACATATGATCATATGTTCAGGCTTCTCAGGTGGTGCAGCGGTAAAGAATCTGCCTGCCAATGCAGGATTCGCAAGAGAGGCAGTTTGATCCCTAGGTAGGGAAGGTCCCCTTGAGGAGGAAATGGCAACCCACTCTGGTATTCTTGCCTGGAGACTCCCATGGACAGAGAAGCCTGGCAGGCTAAAGTACATGGGGTCACAAAGAGTTGGATGTGATTGAGCACACACGCATGTTTATTATTATAATTATTAAAATAGAATTTACATATATTCATTGAATTAATATTATGTAAAACACATACTCAAGTTACGGTCTTTTATGCATATACGTATTTATATTAAAACATTTTCCTGATACATATATAGCATGTGTATTCATATATAGCAAAACGTACATAGTCCACAGGTCGACAAATAATTTTCCTGACTCCTAACAGCATAGATTAGTTTTTAGAGCTACTTTTTGTTTTTTAAGGAAGTAAAAGGAGATGGTAAAAAGAGAGACATAGGATGGTAGCTTGAGTGGCGGGATCCATGGAAAGGGATTTTCAGACCAAAGAAGCATTTTTATGCCAAGGGGAGCCACTTAAGAGGGAGAGACTGGATACGTAAGAGGAAGCGGGAACAACTGATGGCAGTACTAATGGACACAAAGGGAACAGGCTCAAGGTAACGGCTGTGGCTGATATTGAAAATAGGAAACGTCGCCGCGGGGTAGCCAAGCAGAGAGATCAGTGTGGGGCAGGGGACCTAACAGTCCTGGCGCCACCTCAGCTCTGCCACCCACATGGACCATTAGCAGCTACTCCGCCCCTTTTCTAAACTTGAATTATCATGATGACAAAGGCAACAGCAACAAAAAAAAGCAAGGGCTTGTACTGGAGTCCAGTAGCCCTGAGATCACCTTGAAATGGGACCTGCTTTTAAGTTGGACTCATCTAAGCCCACAAGACTTCTATCTGACCCTATCCATGCCCTGTAACTTTGCCAGAGGAGAGCCCACTTCAGGTTAGCCGTAAGTGCCACAGGAAGCATCGTGCCAGCCTCCGAAATTCCAAAAGATAATTCAAGCCAAATCAGTCTGATGGTTCGGGGGTGGAAGTTGGAAAGTCCAGCATTTGGGGGGACTCTGGCCTCCAGAGCCTCCCTGCCACTTATGATTTCTGGTGGGTGGTATTGAGGGGAGATGATGGCAGAACTCAGCTGTCCAAGGACAGACCCTCTTCCTCTTGCAGAGACAGCCAGAGCAGAGAAGGACCACCCAACACATCGTCAAACTTCCTTTCTGAGGCTTCTTCCCAGGTTCCACGTTTCCCATGCAGGAAGGGTTGAGTAAGAACCTCTTTGAATTCAGCAAATAGGCCCTGATCTCGCCTGAGAACCTGTCTCCCTGAAGGAACTGTTGATCTGGGGCTACAACAGACTCCCCGGTGAGGCTCCAGTCCTCAAGAAGTTGGCAAGTGCTGGATAGGAAGTAATGAAAAAGAGCCCTCTTCTGAAATGAAATTGACACCAGACTCTGCGGTGGGAACTGAAGGACAAGCATGCAGAGGGAAGGTCAGAGCTGATGGCCTCCCACTCGCCTGTTCTTCGGGGGACCCTGCTTTTCCTGCCACCAACTTTCTGGCTGTGCAGGGACATGCTCACCCTCGCTACTCTCTTCATTCCTTCTAAGTTGTCTGAGACAAGACTAGAAAGTTCAAATGGGACTTTAGCAAATGCTGAAGTGAAATACAAACTCAAAGCAACATGGGTTATAAATAGGCCCACGGAGCTGTAGAAATCATGGGATCCAGAGAAGTGAAACTTGCTCCAAGATTGTGTGTAGAACTCTGTATGAAGTTTCCGCTGCTTCAGTCAAGCCCCAAAATGGAAAAGAAACCCAGCAGAGGAGCAGCAGGGTGTCGCGGTTAAGGGGCCAAACCCAGGAGTCAGATGACCTGGGTTTATGTCCCAGTTCTAAATAGTTGCGTAGTCTTTGGCAAAGATTTAGTCTCTAGCAGACTTGGTTCCCCCATCTTAAAAACAAGGGTGAAACTAGGGCCTGCAGCATAGGTTCTTATAGGAATTAAGTCAGTTAACATGTGTAAAGCACTCACAGCAGTCTTTGGTGACAGATGTTAAGTAAGCTTGGAATTTTATCATTATTAAGGACATGCTCAATGGGACTAAGAGAAGAGAGAAGAGATAGAGGCCACCTGGGAGATAGGCAAGGAGGCAGGAATGAGATAGACAGGAATGGGTCCCCAAAAATGAAGGCCACCGAGAAGGATGGAGGAATGAGAAAAAAATAACATCTAGGGTGGGACTAGGGTAGGGCAGAGGAGACACCCAAGTAAGTGAGACAGATGGGAAGAGGCACTGCCACCTTTAAATCAGAGCAAGAGGCCCACTGATGCTGAAGCGCCAATACTTTGGCCACCTGATGCAAAGAGTTGACTCATTGGAAAAAGACCCTGATGCTGGGAAAGACTGAGGGCAGGAGAAGAAGGGGGTGACAGAGGATGAGATGGTTGGATGGCATCACTGACTCAATGGACATGAGTTTGAGCAAACTCAGGACAGGGAAGCCTGGTGCCATGCGGTCTGAGGGGTTGCAAAGAGTAGATCAGATACCGCTTAGCAAGTGAACAACCACAAAAGACCCACACGTCAGAGAGCCTGGCTGTGTTATGGTTCTTCTCTAGACTCACCGCTCTCCCAACCAGGTAAGAAATCCTGGGGGCTATGGGATGTGTCTCCTTGGCAACCCCTTTTTGGCAGCTGAGGACTCTGAAATTCCCTGCCCCCAGGAATTCCTACCCCCAGGAACGCCGGGTGCTGCCCTCCCCTGGTCATGATGTCTGGAGGCTACAGATGGGCACTGGTGAGCACACCCCTGGGGTCAGAGGGGGCCGAGGGACCACAATTTGCAAGCATATGGACAGACTGGGGGCTGAAGTGTCCCTGTGTGCACTTTGGGGCCCCCTCCAGGTACAGGGTGGAACTGGGGGTGAAGGTGGGGTGTCCCTGTAAAAGGGGTAGGTGTTTCCAGTGTGGGGAGGATGGTTCCTAGCTTTCCCTTGAGGTCTTTCCAATAACCTTCACCCTGACCACGAGGTAGTGTCCTTCCCTGTCAACATTCCTATAGGACCCAAGTCCTGAATCTCCCCCAGTTAACCCAGTGGCGCTGCTGGAAAGGCCTGGAGTCTCTTGATGGACCTCTGGGAAACGATGCCAAAATGAAAGGAGGAGAAAGCCAGGTGATCTTCCATGGGCGCAGTTCCCTCACTGGGGCTGGGTTTCCGCCCAGGTGTCCGAGGGGCCGGGTGTTGGGGTCACCCCGGGTGGGAGGGCCGTGGACCTCGCTCTAGGACCAAGCAGGCAGGGCTGCCCTCCCCCACCCTGTAGATGCCTTGTTTTGGGGTTTCCCTCTGAGCCACCCCCCATTCAGAGACAAGACGGAAGATAACCTCGCCAGAATGTTAAGCGCAGGGTCCCCAGGTGCGTAGCGTGGGAAGGGGAGCCCACGGGTTACCAACACCCACCAACAGTGGTGACGCTGGGCAGGCAGAACTGGGCCGAGATGGTGCCCAGGTCTCTGAGCATGGCCAGCTCCATCTTTGGGATGTCACTGGTCACTTTTTCCTGGGGAAGGGGAGGAATGAAACAGGGACGGGAAGGCGCAGGGGTGGCAGCGGTAAGGAAGTGGATCGGGAAGAGGGATGGTGATTTTAGATGATGCTCGGGAGTGGCACCCAAACCTAGGCATGACTCCCCCTCCCACCTCTCCCTCCTGCCCAGATGCCTCTTCAGCACCTCACCGGGTCCCAGGGGTCAGTTTTTGCCCTGTGGCTACTCTGGGATCCTTCAACTCAAAGGGGACAGCGTCGGATCCAGCGAGCCCCTGAAGTGTGTGTGAGTCGTTCAATCGTGTCCAACCCTTTGTGGACCTCATGGACTCTAGCCTGCCCACTTATCTGTCCATGGGCTTCTCCAGGCAAGAATACTGGAGTGAGTAGCAATTCCCTTCTCCAGGGGATCTTCCCAACCCAGGGATCGAATCTACAGTCTCCTGCATTAGCAGACGGATTCTTTACACTCTGAGCCACCAGGGAAGCCCTCTCCGCACTGTTTCAGGGAAGTTGTATTTCCAGGGGGAACTTAGAGGGACTTGTTCTCTGCAAGATGCAGTGAGGATGGGGCAACCTGACGCTAGCCCTGGAGGATTTGGAGAAAGGCTTTCGGGACTCTGGGGGCTGCAGCGTGCCCAGGAGCCTTGGAGTGTAGGCTCCAAGTAGGGGTGCACTCCCCGCTCTGTGCGGTAGTTCACACCCTTACCCTGCAGGATTCAGGCTTCAACCTTGAGGTTGAGGGCCCTGTATTGTCCTGCTCTGTGCCCCCAAGGTGGGAAGAGAAGGCCCTGTCCTGCTGACTAACTGGATTTTGCCCTTGTTATCCAGCTATCAATCCATCTTTTGAGAAAAGAGCTTTACTGGGGGGAGATCCACCCGCAAGGGGACAGGAGGCAAAGCTCTCAAACCTGTCTCCTTAATCCAGGCTTCAGGGCAAAATTTAAGAGGTTAGGGGAATTTCAAACTTGAAAGCTGATTGGCTGCTCTTGGAGGAGTCCCTATAAGCTATTCCTGTTGCTAGAAGCCAGATTTTCCTTACTGAAGGACGTCTCGCTTTTTAAAGGGCTCTGGTGGCATCCTATCTATTCTTTGAGCACTGTAGACTGAAGATGCTTGGTTTCAGGGTCATCCTGAAGACAGGCATCCCGTCTTGCACCGGGCACAGTGCTGTTTCTTTAAAATAGAATCAGGGGTTCATTAATCAATCAACCTATTTAAGGAGGCAAACCAGTTTCAGCTGATGCTTTTTTCCGTGCTGTTTCACCTTGGTGCCTCCATCAGCTACTGTAACCATCAGGAGGGTCTGACGGGCTAGTTCTCCCAGCTGATCTTCCACTCCATCCCCAGATGGTGACACTGACCTGGCATTGGGATGAAGAGTGTCTGAGCCAGAACACTGCAAGAGTCAGGGACCATCCTGCCCCGGGGGACCAGCAGAGCCCCCACCCGCAATGGGCAGAAGTGGGGACCAACCTGCTACAGGGAACCTCTATGGCTTCCTGTGATGTTCTGTGAGGAAGTGGGCTCTCCCCTGGTAGGAGTAGGGGCAGGGAGGGTCTCAGAATAGGAGTCTGTGGGTTAGGTGGGATTAGCGCGATGTCAAGCCCAATTTCAGGGTGACCCTAAGAGCAACACTGTCAGTGTTGCTGCGGATGCTGCTGCTGGTTTGCCTGATGATTTGAGTTGAGATGATCAGAAGACAAACGCAGGAGGTACGGGTGGGGAGCAGACCAGCCTGGGAGGCTTTAAAGAGACATGATTTTTAGCCCCTTACTTGGACTAAAGAGTGCCAGTCTTTGAAACAATAAGAACAAAGTTAGTCTCAGCCCCAGCTTCAGGACTACCAGGCTTAAAGAAACCTTTCAGATTATACGTCCATGAGAGACAAAGCGTAAGTCTGCAAGCATTAATTCAAACTCTGAGGAATATCCCTCCACCTGTTGCCTACTTCACAGAACAACTTGAACAGACTGTTAAGGGATGGTCATCTTGCCTTTGAGCTGTAGTAGCTACTTGTGACAGACTTCAGGAAGCTAAGAAGTGTACCCTGGGCCAACCTACCACTGTGTTTTTACCTTACCATGCCCTTTCTTTTTTTTAAAAAAAAAGACTTATTTTTAACTGAAGGATAATTGCTTTACAGTATTGCTTAGGTCTCTGCCATACATCAACATGAATTAGCCATAGGTTATATACATGTCCCCTCCCTCTTACTTCCCACCCTTTCCCACCCCTCTAGGTTGTTACAGAGCCCCAGTTTGTGTTCCCCGAGTCATACAGCAAATTGGTATGTATATACTATCATACAGCATATGGTAATATATATGTTTCCGTGCTGCTCTCTCCATTTTTCTCACGCTCTCCTTTCTCCCCACTACCTGTGTCTATAAGTCTGTTCTCTATGTCTTCATCTCCAGTCTAGTGAAGTGGATGAACTATGTCCTTTCTTTACTGGAACAAAACAGGGGCCGTTGACTGACTTCTGGGAGAATGGGCAAGTACTAAGCCATCCTCTTAGACCCTCCCAATGTAAGATTTTAGGTCTGCTGCTGCTGCTGCTAAGTCGCTTCAGTCGTGTCTGACTCTGTGTGACCCCATAGACGGCAGCCCACCAGGCTCCCCCGTCCCTGGGATTCTCTAGGCAAGAATACTGGAGTGGGTTGCCATTTCCTTCTCCCAGATTTCAGGTCACTTAGCCCTAAATCCTGGAGAAGGCAATGGCACCCTACTCCAGCACTCTTGCCTGGAAAATCCATGGATGGAGGAGCCTGGTAGGCTGCAGTCCATGGGGTCGCTAAGAGTTGGACATGACTGAGCGATTTCAATGTCACTTTTCACTTTCATGCATTGGAGAAGGCAGCAGCCCTAAATCCAGCCATATTGTTCCCGGTTGATTCTATACCATCCCCAGAGCACTGCTGTCTACATGTCATGGAGGTGGTGTACTCTAGCAGACTGGACTTAACTGGCCAACCCTTGGCTGAGCCAGATATGGAACCGTGTACAGTTGGAAAGAGCTTCATGGGCCAGGGTAGGTCGGTAATGCACTGGATACACAGTGATAACTCTCAAAAGAATTGTTGAAGCCCTGCCCCCAGGGAGCTCAGCCCAGAGGGCAGAAATCATCGCTCTGACAAGAGCCCTACTACTCACTGAAGGGAAGGGAGTAAATACATATACTAATTCTCGCTATGCGTTCTCTATGCTGCATGCTGACAGGGAAATCTGGAAAGAAAGGGAGCACCTCATTTGCCACAATACAGGCATAAAACACGCTTCTGAAATACCGTCTCTATTAGAAGCAGTCCATAAGCCCTCACAGGTGGCCACAGTGCACTACCCAGCCCACTAGAAGACCAAAACTCTTAATAATAAAGGGCAACCAGTTGGCCGACCAAGCTGCAAAGAAGGCAGCAAAGGAAGGGGATTGTTGAGCCAATCAACTCCCGCAGACTGACCTGTCGAAACATCAGCTGGGGATTCACTCTTAACCACACCTCACCTGGCTGGATATGTCATGCACAAGGAATTGTTTTGATTCCTGAGACCCTTTTGGACACTGTGCTGCAGACCATTCATAATAGTACCCATTATGGGAGAGAGGCCATCTGACAAAGGATTTTAAAATATATAATGGGATGTAACCTACAAAGGACCATCTTCAGCAAGTCACTGAAAATTATGTGATTTGTGCTAAAAATAACCCAAAGACTGTTGTCAGACCTCCCCAGATGGTGACTCAACACAGAGGAACCTGCCCCACCCACAACTGGCAAATAGACTTGCCTCAAGCACCCCAGGACACAGGAAATTTCAGATACCTGTACTCTGTAAGGACGCTCTTTCATGATGGGTGGGGGCATATACCACCTGAACAGAAAAAACCTCCGAAGTGGTTAAAAGTCCTTAAAGATATTATCCCCCAATTTGGACTGCCTACCTCTCTTCAAAGTGATAATGGGCCTACTTTTGTCTTTGCAACAGGTGTCCAAAGCACTATGAATTAATTGGAAGCTACATACATCCTGGAGACCACAGTCAGCAGGAAAAACCGAGAAAATGAATATAACATTAAAAAGGAGCATTGCTAAAATATGTCCATTTAACTTGGAATAAGGCCCTACTACAGATCAGAGAGGCTCCCAGAAGCAGGCTTAAATTAAGCCCCTTTGAAGGCCTTTCTCAGTGTCTGCCTGGGTGGGCGAATCTATAAATGCTCTGAAAGACCCATCAGTCACCAATTATGTTTAAACTGTGTGTATCATGTTAACCTCTGTTCATGAGTTTACCTCCAGCAGGTGTGCATATCCAACAACTGAAGTAGCCTTACATTCTTTCTGACCTGGGGACTGAGACCTCCTTAAAACCTGGAGAGAGCAAGGGCCTGAGCACCAGCTGGCTGCATAATGGACAGGACCGCATGTGGCATTACCTACCACATGGTCATCTGTTAAGTTAGCTTCAGGAAAGCCATGGATTCATCCCACTTGAGTTAAGGGAGCCCCACTGTCATTAGAACATGACCCAACTCCTGAGAGGCCTAGAGAGCCATGGGTTTGTGAACCCTCAGAAGATTTAAGGTTGCTCTTCAAAAAAGATAAGCATTGAGATTAACATCTCATTGTAGAAGAGATTTCAATAGGTTCAAATAGTTGTAGACAAATAATTGTATTACTTACTAACAATTTTAAAGAATATTCTTGGCCCAAGGCTGATCGATTCCATTCCATGATCACCCCCTCGTGGCCCCTGTTCAGCTGAAAGTGGCCACAGTGATCATCACCTCCTTTTTCCACAAGACTGTGGAATGGACATTACTGCTGCTGCTACTGCTAAGTCGCTTCAGTCGTGTCCGACTGTGTGCGACCCCACAGATGGCAGCCCACCAGGCTCCCCCGTCCCTGGGATTCTCCAGGCAAGAACACTGTAGGTTGCCATTTCCTTCTCCAATACATGAAAGTGAAAAGTGAAAGTGAAGTTGCTCAGTCGTGTCCAACTCTTAGCGACCCCATGGACTGCAGCCCACCAGGCTCCTCCGTCCATGGGATTTTCCAGGTAAGAGTACAGGAGTGGGTTGCTATTGCCTTCTCCAGAATGGACATTGACAGTGTGGAAATGTATCAAGGGTGAGGCAGCCATTGGCTGTCCTTCTCCACCAATGGGCAGCCTCGCAGTGGTCCCCGCAGTCACCAAGGTTGCAACAACCAGTCACACCCTGTACCTGCTCCTGCTTCTTGTATAAAAGAAGCCCAAATTTGGGCTGGGGGGAGGTTGGCTTTTTTTTGAGACACTAATCTGCCATCTTCTCAGTCTGATGGCTTTCTGAATAAAGTCATTATTCCTTGCCCCAACAGCTTGTCTCCTGATTTGTTCATGTGTTGTGCAGAACAAGCTTGGACTTGGCATCAGAGACAGGTAGGAGGATAGTCTAGCAGGTTATGCCTGATGGGAGGTAGTCTGTGCTGGGGGTGAGCAATGAAATGGTAAGAAGTGGGTGGATGCTGAGCCATCTGTACCCGCTGTTCCCTTGGCCTTGAGTGCTCTTCCCTATATATCTGCTTGCTCATCCTCTTCAGGTCTCTGCTGAAATAGCACTTTCATTAGGGAGGATTCTGTTGAACAACTGGTATAAAATAGCAACACCATGCCTATATGTGCCCTACATTTCATCCTCACACTAATTTTTCTCCGCAGCATTTAGCACCATCTGACATCGCTCTTTCTTTCCTTTAGAGCTTCCCTGATGGTTCAGTTGGTAAAGAATCTGCCTGCAGTGTAGGAGACCTGGGTTTGATCCCTGGGTTGTGAAGATCCCCTGGAGAAGGGAAAGGCTACCAACTCCAGTATTTTGGCCTGGAGAGTTCCAGGGACTGAATTCCATAGACAGTCCAAGGGGTGGCAAAGAGCGGGACACGACAGCAACTTTCACTTTCTTTCCTTTAATTATGTCACTCCCCTGACTAGAGTAAAAACTCTGATAGTAAAGATTTTGGCTAATTTTTTTTTTTTCACTGCTATACACCCAGGACCCATAGTAGCAGCTCAGAAGAAAAGTATGAAATGATGTAGTGAACCAGTGGATCCCATTCTCTGTGTGGGTTATCTATTGTGCAACATGCGTGCATGCTCAGTCCCTGCAGTCGTGTCTGACTCTTTGCAACCCCGCGGACCGTAGCCCCCCAGGCTCCTCAGTCCATGGGATTCTCCAGCAAGAATACTGGAGTGGGCCATGCCCTCCTCCAGGGGATCTTCCCAACCCAGGGATTGAACCCAAGTCTCCTGAATCTCCTGCACTGCAGGTGGCTTCTTTACCACTGAGCCACTGAGGACGCCCCCTATTGTGTAACACATTACTCCCCAGTTTATTAGCTTGAAATAACATATTCATTATCTCACATAGTTTCTACGCACAAGAATCTGAGGGCAGCCTTCTAGCTCAGAGTCTCTCATGAGGTCCAGTCAAGCTGTCAGTCAGGGCTGCAGTCACCTGAAGGCTTGAGGGGGCTGAGGATCTGCTTCTAAGATGGATCACTCATGTGATGTAACTTTTGGTAGAAGGCCCGGGGTCCTTGCCTCATGGGCTGCCTTGAGTGTCCTATACCCCTCAGAGCAAGCTAACACACAGAGAGACAGAGAGCTGTCCCAAGGACTTGTATAACCTCACCTCAAAGATGACATGCCATCACCTCTGCCATATTCTCCAATCATACAGCCCAACCTTGAGACAAAGTGGAAGGAAGCTACACAACGGCACCAAACCCAGAAAACCCGGAAGGCAGTGACCCTGGACTGGGGGCCATTCTGGAGCCTGAGGTCTTGATAAAAGCTCTTTCATCAAGGCCTTTCTCCTTATGCAAGGGTGGCAATGGCATTCCCTGGCAGTCCAGTGGCGAGGACTCCAAGCTTTCACTGCCAAGGTCACGGTTTCAGTCCCCGGTCAGGGAACTAAGATCCTACAAACCACAGCACAGCCAAAAAAAAAACCCCAAACAAACAAGACCTTCCTCCTGCCAGCTCCAGCTATTCACCTGGAAATCACAGGTGACCCACAGCTATATTCAGAGTAACTGTTTTTGTTTTTTTTTAAACATTACCACGTTTTAGGTTATTAGACTCAACATTTAAACAAGGGAAAGGGCCGGGAAGCCATTGGGATGGCCAGGAGGTGAAGGTCTGGCGGGATGACAGTTGGGCAGTTGGAATGAGGCGGCCGTGAGGAATCTGAGAGACCGTTGGAAGGCAGCTCTGACCTGGGTGGTGGGATGTGGGTGACAGAGGCGAGGGGTGGGGCAGGAGCAACATTTCAGAAGCAGGAAGAAATGATAAGTAACAGATCCCTGAGCAGAATGAGGGAAATTGGGAGTGGATCTGATCTGAGAGAGAGTTGAATCAGCCTCCGGGGTATGCGAGGCAGAGAGAGGCCTTCAGGGGACCGAGTTCGGCTTTTCGGCAGCTCACAACTGGTACAAGAGACAGGCAAGCTCGCCGGAAGCTAGTCTGCAAGACTGAATGAAAGAAAGTCACTGGTCTGCTGCAAGATCACATTGTTCAATGCCAGAGGAAGGGATCTGAAGTAAGTATGGGGTTCTCTGATCCTGAGATGACCGCAGGCCACCAGGAGGAGGTGTCCGGCAAGCCCAGAGGAGGGAGGTGGGCTGGGAACTGAGATGTGAGAGTAAATACACAAAGCTCTGTAAGCAAATGAAGCAGGGAAAGGGAGAGCTGCCTTGAGGAGGAGCGAGGAGTCCCAGCCCCAGCCCAGAGCACTCAGAACCGCAGCAGAATGGACTCCTGCTGAAAAGCAAGGAGCTTATAGCCAGACGGGTGGCCTGGGTCTGAGCACTGGTCCTGCCCCCTGTTGGCTCTATCTTCTTGGGTCGTTATTACCTTCTCTCTGCCTTAATACCTCCATGCGTTAAATGAGTTCTATGGTAGTATCTTCATGAAGGCTACACATACTGAGAAAGTGAAATGTGGGGAACATGGCTTGGGACACAAGATTCAGCTGATGCTAGCCAGCTTCGGGTGCATTAGGAGGGAAAAAGTATCAGGCTGAAAGCAGAACTAAGGGCTGAAATATCACTGGAGTTCTGGGGAGGATGGGGTTTTGAGGAGAATGGGGTCAGGATGACAAGAGGGAACAAACGTTGAGCTCGTGAGTGAGTTATTTCATTAAGAACTGTGATCAGCTCAAGTTTACAGATGAGGAAACTGAGGCTCACAGGTAGGAATTGAGTGGCACCAGGTTGCACGGCTGAACGGATGTGTGGAGATGGAATTTTGATCCATGTCTATCCAGTCCTGTGGCCCAGGTGCCCACACTGCCCTGGAGGAGCCTCCCGAGAAGGCAGGGGTGCTCCAGAGTGGGAGGGGAAGGAGCGGGGTGTCCAGTGCAGCGTGAGGCTGCAGCCAGGTGTCTGGATCAGAGCTGGAGAGAGGAGACAGAGATGGTGGATGTAGGTCCCTCATCGGAGAACTTTGGCCAAGAATGAAGTGAGGAAGGAGGCAACAGCTGGAGGGTGGAGAGGGTCCCTTGAGAGTTTATTCAGAGCAGGGACACTGGGCTGGTTATCAAGTCAAGAGGAAATGAAGACGGAGGTGCTGGAGAGGCTGGAGGTGTCCTTGAAGGAGAAAGGCCCTTTGGGTGTGGGAAAGACTGGAATCGGGGCCACTGCTGCAGGAGCTTAGTTTTGAACAAGGAAGAAAAGGGAGGTACTGCTCTACCAAAAGAGTCAAAGCGGCACCTCTGTTGGCTCGGCGTGGGGACAGGCTGAACTCCACCTTGAGACAGAGACACAGGTGTGGGAGGCCGGTAAGGAAACACCTGGCTGGAAACCTCAGCACTGAAGTCAGGGCTTAGGCGTGGAGTGGGTTTAGGAAACAGAGAGCCGACTGGGTCCCGGCTGGGGGCCAGACCAACCTGTACTCTGTCCATCCACACCCCCATCCCGCCAGGCTCTGCACGAACTGTGAGCACCGGAGATTTAACAAATCAGAGGTTCTATCTTCATAGGCTCTTCAGTCCCTGAGGGTAGACTGCTGTGATTGGTGAAGCGCGTGATGCTGGGGTCACCCAAGAGGTCACGGCACAGAAATGAGGTCTAAGTCAAGAGCAGGAGGGAGGGGTCAGGAAGGAGGAGTTCGTGGGCAGCTTCCACCTGTGGCAGGAGAAGAGAGAAACGGAGCAGGGAAACCTGGGGAGGCTTAGCCAAGCAGTGCAGTGGGCTTGGAGATGGTCACTCCGGGCGGGCAGAAGAACATAATCTTTGACCGTTTTTGTCCACAGGACTCGCAGCTGGGGTGCAGGGGAGGAAATTGACAGGAGGCTGAGGCTTGGCCGAGCACAGATAAAGGAAAGGCTGTGGCAAGCACCTTGTGTTTCAAGGGCGTGAGCTGAGGTATACGGGAGAGATGGCGGGGCAGCCCAGACAGGCATCTTGCCCACTTGGTTTGAGCTGTCCTTTCGTGGGACTGTAAGGAGCTGCTGGGGAGAGACGTCAACCCGAGGGGCCTCGAGTCCAGTTCTGATCACAGCCCTAGAGATGAGAAAGGCAGAGGAGTGTCTGGAGGGTCCCACAGGCCAGCAGCCAAGTTCAGCGAGAGAAGGCCTGTTTATGGGAGTCTCTGACACATTCACGGGAGCCCCGAGGGGAGGTGTCTGCCCGTGGCTCTGCAGGAGGAGATGGGCTGGGGGAAGCAGGGTGACCGTCAGTGCTTGGGGCAGCTTCACACTGGCAGGTGCTTCCCGGGGATGCTCGGTCCACATTTGTGCACGTGGACCATCTGTAACGCAACGCTCGCACCCACTGTGTCCAGGGCCCCTGATCGGCCAGAACATGTGTCCCCCTTCAGTGCTCACAGCCTCATGGAAACGGGCCCTTGGATGCCCATTTTGTAAAAGAGGAAAGAACAGGTTGGAGAGGTTAAGTGATGTTTTCCTAAGGTCACACAGCTTGGGTGTGGTTAAATCCAGTCTCGGTTCATCCTCACCTCCTTTCCTCTCCAGCTGACATGTTGCAGTTGTTACAAGCAGCCTTGGGCACACACCACAGCTCCTCTCCTTGGGCTCCCCCAGCAAGAGGCAACCCTGGTCAAGATCAGCACTTAGCCTGCTCCCCTCTCCAGGAACATAGCTGGAGGTGGCTGGAGAAACCACTCCTCCACTCCCCATGACCAAATTCATGACCTTTAGCCTCAGGCAGGCCCAGGGGGTCTGGTCCATACACTTTCCCACTCTCCCACTCTCTAGTTCATACCCCCTGCTTTTCAAGCCGCAGTTTCCTGGGAGCACCCAGGGTCCCGGCATGCTCTGTGGTTTATGGTGGGAAAGACCCATCTCTGACCAGAAAGAGACAGAGGTCTGGACAGAGGTCAGAACCGATGACTGGGCTGGGCTCCAGACTGTGACTCCCTCATCCTGCGTGATGGAGGGCCGGGCCTGATACCTGTGCTGACCGCTGCCCTGCCCAGGCCATAGGGGTCGACTCTGCAGCTCCCCTGACACTAATTCGCAGATCTAATACTCTCTGTGGGAGTGAAGGTATTTTGAGAAGAGGTTCCGCTGATGCCAAGTCTTTCTCTGAACGTGGGGGTGACTGGAGAAACCTGGCACTAAGGAGAAGAATGATGTCATTAGAGCCAGATTACCCCTCAGTTATCAGTGCCCGGCTCTGCCCAGGGTCACAGAGCAGAGAGGCGGGATTAGGCTCCAGTCTCTCCCGACCCCAGGGCCACCGTCCTCTGCTTACAAAGATATTAGCCAAAATCATTGAAAAGCATTCAATTTCTAATCACAGTCTAGCTCCATAACTATTCATAACTCAGCAGCTGCTGGGAACAGGCACTTCCTCCCTAGGCTCCAAGTCCAGGTGACCTTCCTTAGTGGTCAAGGTCATTTTTTAAAACCACAAATTTCAGAGTTGACTCTGGTAGGTTAAGTGTCCACACAAACACATAGGCATGCACGTGACATGCCTCCTGCCTCTTTAGGGTTAGACACAACAGGAATCAAGGTGAAGAAGTGACCGATGTCCATAACGTCCCCTCCATGGAGGAGCCGGTCCAGATGGACAGAGCTGGAGTTGGTGTCCTTCTGGCAGGGAGAACAGGCTGGGTACTTTGCTGGGAGTGGCACCATCGGATTCCCCAGCTGCCTGCATGCTTGGCAGCCCTGGGAAAACCCAAGTCTGCAGACCAAGATTTTTCTGTTACGTCTCGGGTCTCTGGCAGCTTGCTGTCTGTCTGTCCCTGTGCCTGCCGGGCCAGTTCCCCACCCTTAGCCCTTAGTCACTGTTGCAACACCTCCCCCATCGCCACCCTCCTCACTCCACAGCTGGATGCCTTTTTTGTGAGCTTCCCAAGCACCCTGCTCCCCAAGAGCCCCACTGTATCCCCAAGACCCCAGAGCCCTGGAAGTCGCAGGGGCCTGGGAAACAAAGCAGAAGTCTTTGGGGGATGCCCAACCGGCTGAGTGCCCTCAGGCCACGGGGCCTGGAGTTTCCATAATGATGGTAACAAGCCTAAGATTCTAAACTGAACTGGCAGCCTCTTCAAACTGCTCAAATGAGACAGTGATGGGGAGAAGAGGAATCTGGGGGAAAAGGAGCTCCAAGGTGAGGTGAACGGGGTGGGGTGGAGTTGGGGAGGGCGCAGATCTGAGGTCCATTTTTTGTCTCCCACTCTCTGAAATGACTTTCACACCTTCCCATCACACCCTCCAAAACTCCCACACCCTCTCTCCTCTCTCTCAGCTGCTATGTTGCTGCCTGTTTAACCAAGAAAAAAATAAACTGTCCCTATTTTATTCATAGCCTGTGGACCCCACCCCACTTCCTAGTCAAGGACATCTCTCCTGCAATTGACCTCTATCCACCTGCATCACGTGGTGTTTCCCTCCCTAGGGGGCCATTGTTGAGCAAATAAAATCACACCGGGAGAGTGAGTTTTTAAAAATCTGATGGGTTGTGATGTGGATGTAAAAGGCACCCACCCATTGTAAGGATGAAGTTAAGAATTTTGGCAATGGTATAACCCCATGGAATCGCCGCCACCACTGTCAACTCAGTGAACATTTCGCGAACATTTCCCTTCAACCCCACAAGGCTTCCCACTGCTGAGAAGTGTTCCCTCGTATGGACGCAGCACAGTGTGTTCATGTCTTGCCTGTTGATTTACAACTGGGCTATTTCTACTTTGGGGCTATCATGAATTTTAAAAGTGCAGTGACTATGCATGCCTAAGTATCTGTATGGATGTAATCATTTCTCTTGAGTAAATATCTATGAGTGATACAGCTGGGCCATATGATAATCTATGTTTAGTTTTATTAGAAACTCCCAAACTTGTGTTCCAAAGTGCTTCTATGATTTTACGTTTCCATGGTGGTCCTTGAACGTTCCTCTGGTCTGGCATGTGGCCCTCACCATCCATGGTGGGCACTGCAATCCAGTCCTCTCCTGCCTCGCCTCCAGGAAGCCTTCCTTGGCTGCGTCCACCTTCCCTCCCTCTCTTCCGCCTCTGGTTTCCTAGAGCAGGTGGGCTCTGAACCTCAGCACTCATGTGGTGATTTCTGTAGATCAGTCCTGAATTTTTCAATCAGGAGGAGCCTCTTGAGCCAGGGACCACACAGCCCTGAGGTCAGAGGGGAGGGAAGAGCTGCTCGCTGCTGGCCCCTGGTGCCCAGGCTGGTGTAAACGTGGGAAAGCCTACGCCACGGAGGATGGATTGCAGGCTGAACATCAGGGTCCCGGGCCCTTTTCTGCCAATGATCCCTGGGCCTATTGTTTCTATCTCTGAGCCTCAGGTCCTGAAGCTGCGAAATGGGAACAGATGAGCTGGGCTAGGTGATTCCTAAAAGCCCTCTCCAGTTTTCAGGATTCTTTCTGTTCCATTAGTGTTTCTTAACACTTTGCAGGTAGAATCACCAAAGAAACTTAAAAGGCTAGCAACGCCTGTGCCCCATTCCCATGGATTTAAGATGCAATTGGCTTGTAATGGAGCTCTGGTGTTCGTGGTTTTATAAAAGTTCATGGAATCAGCAAGACAGAGTTGGGAACCTGACATCCCCAGGTTTGGTGGGGAAGCCACTCATTGGAAGGACCTGGGTAATGTTCAGGCAGAGCCATGGCCTCATGCTGCCCTCTGGTGGTCAGGTTGTTCACTACAGGCAGATTTCCACATCCAAGTGTTTCACCCTGGGTCAGGAAAAATGTGTAATAATTGAGCAGACCGGGGAAAGGAATTGAGGAAGAGGAAGAAGGAGAAAGAGAAGGCCTGGCTTCTCCATGACCCACGGGTACACAGGCATTTCCCTTCCCACTTCTCTCCTACAACAAATAATGTGCCTCCAGGATAAGCCTCTGGGTCCCCGCTCCCCACTCCATAGATGTAAGGGGAATTTAGAAGGATAGCGGTTCAGATGAATGGCTTTAGGTCAGTATTCCCCCAGCAGAGGGAAACTTTGATGCAGGGGTTCCAGAACCCAGCACAGGGCCTGGCCCATCATAGGGGCTCAATACATTGTTGAGCAAATGAATCCCACCAGGAAAAATACTGTCTTTCCTCATTGTGCCATATTTATTTGTCATCCCCAATTTTTTACTACCATTAAGTAGTTCATTTCAATTCGGTTGGCACAGCTACTTTTTAACTATGTAAAAAGGAAATCATTGACTTTTTGGGCTAAATTGAGAACAGATTATCCACACATTAGAAATGGCAACAACATTAAGATCTTAGCATATTAATCTTCACCTTCTTTCAAAAACTCTTTAGCTCCATAAAATTCTGGGCCTGGCCAGAGACAGTCCTGGCCAGAAGCTCATGAGTAAAAACTATTCTCATTTCCCTTCCACAAGCTGGGGTAACTCTAGCAGGATGGTGCTACTCAAATACGGTTCAGAGACAACACAGGCATCACCTTGGAGCTTGTTGGAAATGCAGAATCTCAGTCCTCACCCCAACTGAAGAATCAGAATATGTGTCTTAATAAGCTACCCTGGTGATACACACGCACATCAAAAGTCAAGAACGGCTCTTCTGGGTTGTGCAATCACCAAGCTGTTTGAAGCTCAAGGAATCTATGCAGAAAGTTGAATACTTATTGATTTGGGTCTGGAAAACTTTCTCCAACAACTTTTCTTGAAACTAAACCTTAACTAAACCTGCAAGGGCTAAAAAAAGTTTGTCAAAAATTTTCCAAGTCATTATGATTAATACTATTTTCAAAATCTGTGTCGGCCTTCTCTCTCTGGTGAATGCTCCACACTCCCCTGTCTCTTATCTACTTCGTGTTTACACGTTGGTTTGGCAAGGGGGTGTTGGGTTGGTCAATATCAGTGAGCTCTGGCCATGTTTAGAGGCTCACTCTTAGAAAAATCAATCAACTTTCAATTAACAATTAACTTTCACAGCAAAAAGTATTTTTAAACCTAGACCTGTCTGGCTCACGCATCACATGAGGCCATGGAAAATCAGATAAAGAGTAAGGATAGTTAAGCACTAATGGACTCTACAGATGTAGGGTTTGTGAAAATGAAAGATAACTCAGCTCTTTGAGGTGGACCAGCTCACAAGAGCTTTTCGTGTGACAGCTGGCAGCTGGAATCAGCCTACTTTTGAAGCTCTGATTCCTCACTAAGCAAGAAATCATGCACGTTTTGTGGTTGTTGTCAATGGTTTTCCTTCCTTGAAAAAAAAGATAAACAGCTGAAGTGGGTTTCTTATCATTATCAAAATCATATGAGTTTAGGTATCCAAACTATGTTTCCGATGATCTGATAAAGAAGATGAAAAAAGACTTTGTAGACCAAATTTGGCAGCTTAGACTTTACAAGCAAAACATAAAAGCTACCCTTTCGTAACCAGTCAACCTGATCGTAATTCCAACATTGGATAGTAGAAACTCTAAACAAAATAAAGACCTGTTACAGTTAGTAGAGCTCTTAAAGATGTAAAAACTCAGTTTAACCATCTTATTGGTTCAGGTGATGCTAAGACATTAAATGACTAGCCCGTGATCACACTGCTTGTTTCTATCGAAGCAAAAGCTAGCATCTGGGTCTTCTGATATGGAATTAGGTGTTATTATCATCTATATTAGGCGTCCCTGGTGGCTCAGACAGTAAAGCGTCTGTCTGTAATGCAGGAGACTTGGGTTTGATCCCTGGGTTGGGAAAATCCCCTGGAGAAGGAAATGGCAACCTACTCCAGTATTCTTGCCTGGAAAATTCCATGGACGGAGGAGGCTACAGTCCATGGGGTCGCAAAGAGTTGGACACGACTGAGCCACTTCACTCACTTATTATCTGTAACACTGTGCATGTGAAACATAATGCCCCTCCTTACGAAGAATAACAAGAACGACAGAACAGAATAAAGCACAGAAGGGTAGAGACCACATCTGTTTATCGCTTTATCTGGTATAGCCTAAAATCACGGGCACAGCACTCAACACATATTTGCTGAATAGACTTGGAACAGATCACAATTCAAGAAATGTTTGCTGAGTGTTTCTGAGTTTCTAAAACCATTGGTTAGGCAGTATACGAGACACATTTACATCACTACCTTCATTTTATACAACACCATTCCCACCACCATTATTGTGATTATCAGAGTTGCACGCAGTTACTACACAAGGTATAGATAGAGGTCATCATTTCCTCTGATTTAGGAGAGAAGGAAAGGAAGACCGGCAGGAAAGGGTGGATAGGATATCTCGGAACTTAGAGACAGGCTCACCTTAGACATAATTTGAAATTTTCTGAAATCTATAAGCAATTGTCTTTTTTCACGAAGTATATTTTCAGAGTATAAACGGTGATCCTTAAATTTTGCCCAGCTGATGCAATCCCCAGAGGACTGTCACTCTTAAAGGCAAGAAGTGAAGGGAGATGGTCCATGGGTATTCCAACGGTTATAGGTTTTCAGTCTTCCCTACAAACTGGTGCTTATCAGATCCTTTTCCTCCCTCTGTTTGCACGAAATGATCTAGAGGTATGTTAACAAAAGAAAAACGACTTAGAACACATAAAGGCAGTTAAGCCTAAGACTCTGCCAACGCTGTTTGAGCAAATCCTTCAAAAATAGCCTCTCCAGGGGAGCACGGTCTTTCATTGTGGCTCAGGGAAGAAATGCAGACAAAACTCCATCATCCAGCTCTGTTGGTTTAGCACTGTTTTATTTTTACTCTCGAAGCCTTCTATCTACTAAAACCTTAAATGGAAGAGAATACACTATAGATCAAGACAGAACTCAGTTACAACTCAAACCCTGCTCCCGACTGATTCTTAGAGTGGACCCTGGTGCACAGCGACTGCTGGATAAATGCTAGCAATGGCCGTCACCATGGCCATCACCTCCATATTGCCCTCGTGGAGGCTGCTCCAAGCCTGCTGCTCCAACGTTGACGATCTTCCCTCAATCCGCATGGATCCCTATGGATTGCTTCACCCGAGGAGACAAGTCATTTCTGGACTTCTGCACTTCAGCACTGAATGCCTTATCTAGATTAAAAAGTACCAGCTCCTGTCTAGTCAAATGACCAAGGACCATTTTTAGGTTTTTCTTCTAAGATGAAAGTAAATTTTTTTTTAATCTACAGTATGTGACACCTATTACTACTAATGCAACACTAATAAACCTACTATTAACAATATAGTACTAATAAATCAACATTTATGTCAGAAGTAAGGGCAAGAGACAGATATAGGCAGAGAGAATGAATACAGCTGTGTAGACCACCAAATAAAGTTCCATTGGTCCTGACCCCAGTAGGAACGTAAAAAATAAACTCAAAATGGATTAAAGACCTAAATGTGAGATTGGACACCGTAAAATCGTCGAGGAAAACATAGGCAGAACACTCTCTGACATATATCACAGCAGTGTCTTTTTTGATCTCTCTCAGATTAATGGAAACAAAAGCAAATGGAACCTAATTAAACTCAAAACCTTTAGCAGAGCAAAGGAAATCACAAACAAGATGAAAAGACAACCCACAGAATGAAAGAAAATATTTGCAAATGATGACAAGGGATTATTCACCAAAGTTTACAAACAGCTCATGTAGCTCAGTATCATCAAAACAAACAATCCAATTTAAAAAATGGGCAGAAAACCTAAACAGATATTTCGCATGTTCCAACAGACATATGAAAATATGTTCACCATTGCTAATTATCAGAGAAATGCAAATCAAAATCACAATATCACCTCACACCAGTCAGAATGGCTATCATAAAAAAAGAAAAAAATCCACAAACAAATGCTGGAGAGGGTGTGGAGAGAAGGGGACCCTCCTACACTGTTGATGGGAATGTAAATTGGTGCAGCCACTATGGAGAACAGTATGGAGGTTCCTTTAAAAAACTAAAAATAGAGCTACTGTAGGACCCTGCAATCCCATTCCTGGGCATATACCTGGAGTAGAAAGGATACATGCACCCCAATGTTCACAGAAGGGCCGTTTACAATAGCCAAGGCATGGAAGCAACCTAAATGCCCATGGATAGAAGAATATATAAAGAGGTGGTATATATATACAATGGAATAGTTACAAGAATGAAATAATGCCATTTGCAATAATGGATGCACCTAGAGATTGTCACCATGAGTGAAGTAAGTAGACAGAGAAAGACAAATATTACATGATATCACTTACTTGCAGAATCGAAAAAGAAACGAACAAGTGAACTTATTTACAAAACAGAAACAGGCTTTTTCTCCTGGGAACTGGCACATTTAAAATGGATAGCTAACAAGGACCTACTTGGCATAGCACATGAAACTCTGCTCAATATTCTGTAACAACCTACCTGGGAAAAGAATTTAATAAAGAAAAATATATATATTAAATAAAATAAGAACAGCAAAGTCATCCTTTACTGAAGAATCTTCCCTCAGTTACTGAGTCTAAGCCTTTCAACCATTTTAAGGTCATCTTTGAAAGTTATCGACCCTCTCTACGGAGAAACATTCACACACACACTAAATATTGAATAAATATTACTGGCTGATCCTTGAGAGTTACTTGACTCCCTGAAGCCCATTTTAAGAAAACCTTGGCTAAGATTAGCCCCGCACCTTTAAAAATGAAACAAAAGTCAACATTCAGCCTCAAAGGAGAGAAGAGAGAGACAAGGGGATTGCTGGGCTACCAAGGACAGCTCACACTCTGCCCTGAGGTAAGGACAGGTGGAATAGAAGCAGCCCCATTGCCCCAGGGAAGTTATACTGCCCCTAAGAGAACACAGAGCCAAGAGCTGCAGAACCTCCCTAATGCAGGATTCCTCAAATAGGAAGGGTTCTTTTTTTTTTTTTTCCCTTTTCTTGGCAAGAAGGGAAAATTTGATGATTCTATCTAGTGGGGAATACAGGTCATTCTTGGCAGTGCCCTTGGCCCCCTGTTTATAGAAGTCACCAACAGGGGTCGCTATGAATGTATCTACTCTACCTTCAAGGCCCCAAGGCCGTGCAAAACAATTTTGTCTTGACAAACAAAAGAACGGTCTACTACTACCCCACCGTGCGAGCTCTGGTTTCTTGCAGATTCAGGAAATACGGAGCCTTGTCTTGCGAGAGAGGGAGGGGTTAGGGACCGAGTCCCAGCCCTCGTCCTGGTTCCCACCGGTCCACTGTCTGTAATTGTCCTGGAGCATTCCTGGTTTTCCCACTGGGCCCTAAACCTCATAGGGGTTTTGCCCTCCAGGAGTTGGCAAATCCGCGCCGGGTTTTCCTATGCTCCCACCTGCCTGGCTGCGAGTCTGGCAGCGGCCGCAGCCTGTCTTCGGTACCTACTGCCGCCTCTCCATCCTCTTTGCTTAGGCCACCGCCTCTCTTTGGCAGCGTAGCTACCAGGTTTTTCCTTTTGCAGCGAACGTACCTCTGTTTTTTCAAATGGCACCTTTGCTGTGGGGCTCCAGGGCCTGGCAGAGCCCGTGCTACAGCTTTGCTTCCCTCCCAGATCTCAGAGCCCACCCCCTGCAGCTGAGGTCCCGAACTCAGAGGCCGCCTCCTGGGCTAGTCGACGCCTGAGACCCTCACCCAGGCTCCAGCGCTTCCTGAGACCTGACAGGACCTTAAGAAGAAATGTTGCCATCCCTAAGGGTCCCCGGCTTCAAATGAAGTCTTAGTCGCACGACTGTGTCTGACCGACTCTTTGCGACCCCATGGACTGTAGCCTGCCAGGCTCCTCTGTCCATGGGATTCTCCAGGCATGAATCCTGGAGGGGGTTGCCATTTCCTTCTCCAGGGGATCTTCCCCATCCAGGGATCAAACCTGGGTCTCCTGCATTGCAGGCAGATTCTTTACCATCTGAGTCACCAGGGAGGCTTCAAATGACCACCTTCAAAAACTGGAGACAAGGTGGATGTGTGCCTGTGTGGTGGCAACGGTCATGTGGGAAAACAAGGGTCCCCACCCCTGAGGTGGCACCCAGGTACAGATAGAGTTCATGAGACACCTAGGAGCAGGGGAGGGAGAGCCTCCTCGCCACCCTCAGCTCCGCACACACGTGTGGCTGTTCGGGCAGAGCTGCCCTGGGCACTGCAGTAAGGTCTTGGCCAAGTGATGCTCTTACTCCAAGGGGGAAGGGACATGGGTGTCTACAAAACAGCATGTCTTCCTGATTGAGGACATGGCTTTGGCGGAAAGCAGCTGCCTCTGCAGTCTAGCCTGCCTTTCTTCTGTGCTCACTCAGACCCGCTGAACTAACACCTTGAGCACAACCAAAAAGGCAGGGCCAACCTGCCTGGGTCCCTCCTTAATCAAGCACTGCCTTTCTTCCCCCCTAGGGTCTTAAGAGCACAAACAACATCACATTCATTTCTGTAACCCCCCTCAATACTGAGGAAGGGCTGCCATTCATCACTGTCCATCAGGTTGCGATAACAGACACAGATTCTTGAAAAGACAGCTGCAAAGTTTTCAGTAAACAGTATTTCTTCCAAGGAAATGCTGAAAAGTACCATGTGATCCCTCTTTGGAATGATTACTGCTGTCTTAGAGCTCCCTGGTGGCTCAGAGGTTAAAGTGTCTGCCTGCAATGCGGGAGACCTGGGTTCGATCCCTGGGTCGGGAAGATCCCCTGGAGAAGGAAATGGCAACCCACTCCAGTATTCTTGCCTGGAGAATCCCATGGACAGAGGAGCCTGGTGGGCTACAGTCCACGGGGTCACAAAGAGTTGGACACAACTGAGCGACTTCACTTCACTCACTCCTGTCTTACTCACTGGAAAACTGCCGGGGGCCAGCGTGAGGAACTCCGCTCATGGCTAAAGGTCATGAGGAAGGAGGCTTGGCATACGCAAAGGCGTGATCAAGCCTCAGGAAATCCCCTGTCCCCGATCATCTACCCCCAAACCAGAGTCTGTTTTATGCTCTCACCTACACCTCTGACTTCATGGGGGGCTCTCCCCCATAACCGTTTCTCTCGGAGAAGGAGTAAACATGCAGCTCCAAGGCAATAAAAATTCTTGGGCGTGACAAGAGTGTTTCAGCTTACGGACTCCTCTGAAGGTTATCTAGCCCGCCTGTATAGGTTTGTTTGGCCACATGTGATTGTTTACAGCCTCCCAACCTGAGAGGCACGAGATGTTTTAGACTTACTAAAGGCAAATTCTTTGGGGGAGTTAGAAATTATTAGTATAGTGGGTTGGTTAGGAATTATATTGGTGAAGGGTTTTTCATTTGTTGTGTCAATAATTGCTGCTAATTCCCTGCTCTGGGTGGGACAAGGATGTCTCAGGTCAAACCTCTCTGCTGACAGAATAGCTTGTATGACAGGATTATCCATACTCCTGCCACTACGCACATGATTGTTTACTATGCCTCAGCCATAAACAGCACAGAGTTTGGGAGTATTTTGAAAGTCTTAATTAGCATAGGGCTTTTTCTTCTTGTTGAGTCAATGATTGCCGCCAGGCCTCCATATCCTTAGGCACCTGGGAATATATTAATCAATGTATTTGGAATATAGAAAAGGAAATATAGTCATTTTTAAGGTTAGCAATACTAAACTTTTTGAGTTAATGAATTTTCTCTTTTGTAATAGATCACTGTACTTTGTTATAAATCACTGTGTCCTTGTTATGTAAAAATGTAACTTTATCACTATCTTAAGACTAAATAGATCTTAAGGGGAGCATTGGTGAAAGGATTTTCATTTGTTAGGCTGATGTTTGCTGCTAAATCTCCATGTTCCCAGCCCTTATAACGAATATAACTAGCATATGGGAGAAATAAACATTAACCTTTAAGTATATAGGAGAAATACGTATTAACCTTTAAGATTAATCATGTTAACCTTGGGTTAAATAAATTCCTTTCTTGATTGTAACTCACTACACCCTCACCCTATAGGAATGTAACTTTATTTGGAGGGTGGTGCCTGGTTTAAGAAAGGATCATAAAATCCCTAAGACCTTTTTATGTGAAGCACCTGATTTTGATAAAGGTCAGGACTGCTGACCCCCGCGTGACTCTGTATTCATCCCTATGTGTAACAAAAGGTATATAAGCAAACCTAAAAATAAAGAAAATGGGTCAGTTTCCAGAAAGACTGATTCCCCCATGTCGCTTCCTTCTTGCTCCCGTTTCCCTGGCTGAATTCCCATCTGGATTCAGCCTCCTTTTCTCCACTACACTATCTCCTACTATACTATCCGTTTCTAATCTCTCCCTATATCTGTAACTAAATATGTATTTTTCCAAAGACGCCGACGCTGTCCCCACCTTCGAATTCCCTGGATCCACCAGGGCTGGACCCCGGCAGAAAACCTGTCCCCTGAAAGCAGACTATCAGAAACTTGGCTGTTTGAAATTATTTCAGTAAGAATGAAACCCCTTCAGTCTTGTCTGGAGTAACTAAGACACTCTGACACAGAGAAGCTGACTTGATTTTAAGCCCAGGTGCAGACACTCAAATAAAGGTGTCTGGACACAGGAGTACACATTTAACCTAACTTAGTGGTTTCCAGGGAAATATGACCCTGGGTCCATTTTGGTTTAGACCTGTTGTGACCCTTTTATTACACTCACTTTGCATTGCTTTAAATGCATTAAAACACTATTTCATCTGAATGTTATCCAGATTCTATCCTTCTGCCAAATTCTACAATAACTCTACTTTTCCCTTTGTTGAGAAGCTCCATAATGACTACTGCGTGGTTCTCCTCCTTGAATGAGACAATAAACCCCACTTTGCCAAACTGCAGGTTTGTCCCTAGTGATCTTAGGCTGATTGGGCTCTGACAGTAACAGGCACAGAGACTCACTTGTAATGGAAGGGAATTCTGGTGGGTTTGTTGAACAGTCAACATGGACCGTGAAACAGATGGAGATACGGCATAAGCAGAGGTGAGCCGTTTTCATTACACTAAGGGAGTAGAATCATTTCTGCAGCACTATCCAACTGTTTTCCCAAGAACAGGTAGAAATGAGAACATGAATCAACTTGTTTGTAAAGTGTACAGTTCAGTGGTTTTCCAATACAGTCACAGAATTAGGCAGGCATACCCACTGTCTAAGTTCATATATTTTTATCATCCCCAAAGAACTGCCCTTGTACCAACCACTCCCCAACCCCTCTGCACATCCTCTGGCAACCACTAATCTACCTTCTGTCTCCTTGGATTTGCCTATTACTGGACATTTCCGTGACTGTAACCCTACAATGTGTGGTCTTTTGTGATTGGCATCTTTCATTGTACCATGGTCCTCCATTTTGTTTCATTTCTCTCTTGTTTTTTTACCTAATAATATTTTATTGTATGGATTCTCCATACTTCATTTATCTGTTCAGTTGATGGACATAAGGGTTATTTCCATGTTGGGGGCACTATGAATAATACTATGAATATTCATATATATGTTTTTATGGGAACAAATTCTTTTAATTCTTTTGGGTTTATACTTAAGAGTGAGATTGCCAGCCTATAAGATAACTCCATATTTAACTTTTGAAGAACTGCCAAACTGAGAGGTCTTATGCTAGCACTAGGCCCCATTTTTGAAGGAACTCTTACTATTATATATAAGCCAGTCATTTTATCTGCTTGGTCCTTAATACAATTTTAGTTTGGACAGATTTATACTAGTCATGTCAGAAGTATCAACGTGTAAACTTATTTTGATTTTTTTATCAAAAAATGTGACTGAACAATTTTACATTCCCACCAGCAATGTGTGGGGTTTCCAATTTCTGCACACCCTCATCAACAATTGTTATTGTCTGTCTCTTTTATTATAGCTGTCGTGGTGTGTGTTTTTGATTTGCATTTTCCTGATGACTAACGATGTTGAATATCTTTCCATGTGCTTATTGGCCATTTATCTATCTTCTTTGGAGAAATGTCTTTTCAAATACTTTACCCAGTTTTTAATTGGGTTATTTGTCTTTTTATTGTTGAGCTTAGGATATCCTTTATATATATTGTATATAAATAGTATGCAATATGAGCATATATATTATTACAAGTCCCTTATCAGATATATATACTTGCAAACATTTTCTCCCATTATATGGGTTGTCTTTTCACGTTCTTGATAGGGTCTAGTATAAGACAAAAGTTTTCAGTTTTGATGAAGTTCACTTTATCTCTTTCTTTTCTTTTGTTCATGTTTTGGTATGATATCTAAGAATCCACTGCCAAGGTCATTAAGATTTACTTGCATGCTATCTTATAAGAGTGTTATAGTTTTAGGTCTAATTTAGGTCATTGACCCATTTGGAATTAATTTTTGTATAAGGATTCAATCTCATTCTTTTTTATGTGACTATCCAGTTGTCCCAGCCCTTGTCTATTGAAAATCTGATTCTCTCTTCACTGCTGTCTTAATATCCTCACTGAAAGCCAATTGACAAATGTACAGGTTTGTTTTTAGACTCAATTTTATTCTATTGATCTATAGAATTCTCCTTATTCTATATTCTCATGATTGCTGTAGCTTTCCAGTAAGTTTTGAAATCAGGATATGTGAGTCCTCCAACCTTATTTTCTTTCTCAAGATTATATTGGTATTCTGAGTTGCTTGCATTTTCATATGAATTTTAGGATCAACTCATCAATTTCTCCAAAGAAACCATCTAGGATTTTGATAGAGATTAAACTGACTCTATAGATCAATTTGGAAAAAAATTGCCATCTTAACAATAAGTTTCCACTTATTAAGGTCTTCTCTAATACCTTTTGATGGTGTTTTAGAATTTTTAGTATGCAAGTCTTGTACTTTTGTTAAATTTATTTCTATGTATTTTATTATTTTTGATGCTCTTATAAATTGGATTGTTTTATCTTTCATTTTGGATTGTCCATTGCTAATACATAGGGATGCAGTGAATTTTTATATATTGACCATGTATTCTGCCACTTTGTTGAAACTGTTTATTAGCTGCAGTATTTGTCTGTGTGTGTATTCCTTAGGATTTTCTACAAACAAAATCACATCAAACGCAAATACAGTTTTACTTCTTCCTTTCCAACCTAGATGCCTTTTATTCCTATTCTTGTTTAATTTCCCGGACTGGAATCCTCAGTAAATATTAAATAGAAGTGATGCGAGCAGACATTTTGTCTTATTCCTGATACTACAGGTAAAAGCTTTCAGTCTTTCCCTGTTAAGTGTGACACTGCTGCTGCTACTGCTGCTAAGTCGCTTCAGTTGTGTCCGACTCCGTGCGACCCCATAGACGGCAGCCCACCAGACTCCCCCACCCCTGGGATTCTCCAGGCAAGAACACTGGAGTGGGTTGCCATTGCCTTCTCCAATGCATGGAATGTGAAAAGTGAAAGTGAAGTCGCTCAGCCATGTCTGACTCTTAGGGACCCCATGGACTGCAGCCCACCAGGCTCCTCTGTCCATGGATTTTCCAGGCAAGAGTACTGGAGTGGGGTGCCATTGCCTTTAGCTGTGGGGATTTCATAGATGTCTCAGTCTACTAATTCAGATGCTAATCTCATCCAGAAATACCCTCACAGACACATCAAGAATCATGTTGGACCAAATGTCTGGGCACTCACATTGTATTAATAACAAGACAATACAAATGTATAAAACAAAATAAAATAATCATCTCCCTTCATTCCCTCTCATTTTCCTTACTCACCTTTTCCACACCATCCTTGTATTTATCTCCAGGAAAGCAGTATTAACAGTCACTTAATTTATCATGTCTGAGTTTTGAAAATACTCATAACAACAAGGACAATAAAGAGTATATCTTCCTGGGAAAAGAAGTTTTACATAGCTTATTTTTCCTGTTGCATACTTAGCGTACAAAATACTAGAACTTAGTCATGGGATACCCTAGAGTAAATGCCTAAAAATTTTAAATTAATGAAAAGATTTCCATATGATTTAACAGACACTCTATTCCTTGACCACACTTAAATCCTTGCAATATATCCTTTTCATCAAGTAAAGTAGGTTTTGAATATAGCTCTGCATGCTAACATCATCAGCTAAGCACAGATAAGAAGTAAAGACATTTAATCTCTATGAAGTTCATTTTCTGCCATAATTACTAGTAATATAAAGCAGACTCTAAAAATAGATTACCTGAATCAAAAGAATCACAGCTTTAAACGAAAGCATATCATTAAAAATGATAAGGCTGCAGAGTTAGTAATTCCATGAATGTCTCAGACTGGAACTTCAGGCACCTTGAAAACATCTTCACACCCTGGCTCCATTTTCCCTCTGCAAGCATTTTACTTGGCAAAATCCGGCCCATCCCACGATGTTCAGCTCAGCTGTCGCATTCTGGGGGATGCTTTTCTTCACTGACCTGCCCACCACTAGGTTAGTCACTTCCACCATCTGTGCCTTCATGATGTTCTGCTGACACTGCCATCATCCCAGTTAATCCCACTGCAAGTGTCAGCTAGGGCGAGGTTTCTCTTATCTTCTGAACTGTCAGCAAAATGTGGTAAAGTTTTACGGTGTCCTTGCTCCTTGAGCACATGTGAATACACACACACATACACACACATCTCAAAAATATACAAGCAACTCCTGCAGCTCAATTCCAGAAAAATAAACAACCCAATCAAAAAATGGGCCAAAGAACTAAATAGACTTTTCTCCAAAGAAGACATACAGATGGCTAACAAACACATGAAAAGATGCTCAACATCACTCATTATCAGATGAGTACCATTTCACCACAATGAGGTACCATTTGACGCCAGTCAGAATGGCTGCGATCCAAAAGTCTACAAGCAATAAATGCTGGAAAAGGTGTGGAGAAAAGGGAACCCTCTTACACTGTTGGTGGGAATGCAAACTATTATAGCCACTGTGGAGAACAGTGTGGAGATTCCTTAAAAGACTGGAACTAGAACTGCCTTATGACCCAGCAATCCCACTGCTGGGCATACACACCAAGGAAACCAGAATTGAAAGAGACATGTGTACCCCAATGTTCATCGCAGCACTGTTTATAATAGCCAGGACATGGAAGCAACCTAGATGTCCATCAGCAGATGAATGGGTAAGAAAGCTGTGGTACATATACACAATGGAGTATTACTCAGCCATTAAAAAGAATACATTTGAATCAGTTCTAATGAAGTGGATGAAACTGGAGCCTATATATACGGAGAAGGCAATGGCACCCTACTCCAGCACTCTTGCTTGGAAAATCCCACGGTGGAGGAGCCTGGTAGGCTGCAGTCCACGGGGTCGCTAAGAGTCAGACACGACTGAACGACTTCACTTTCACTTTTCACTTTCATACATTGGAGAAGGCAATGGCAACCCACTCCAGTGTTCTTGCCTGGAGAATCCCAGGGATGGGGAAGCCTGGTGGGCTGCCGTCTATGGGGTCGCACAGAGTCGGACACGACTGAAGTGACGCAGCAGCAGCAGCAGCAACGCATATATATGGAATTTAGAAAGATGTTAACGATAACCCTGTATGCAAGACAGCAAAAGAGACACACAGATGTATAGAACACTCTTTTGGACTCTGTGGGAGAGGCGAGACTGGGATGATTTGGGAGAATGGCATTGAAACATGTATAATATCATATATGAAATGAATCGCCAGTCCAGGTTCAATGCATGATACTGGATGCTTGGTGCTGGTGCACTGGGACGACCCAGAGGGATGGTACGGGGAGGGAGGAGGGAGGGGGGTTCAGGATGGGGAACACGTGTGTACCTGTGGCGGATTCATGTTGATGTATGGCAAAACCAATACAATACTGTAAAGTAATTAACCTCCAGTTAAAATAAATAAATTTATATTATTAAAAAAAAAGAAATGCACCAACAGTTACACATACATAGAGTGAGATATGGAACCTAAATGTCAATTCCACTATTTTCTGTTCCTAAGAACTGTGGTGTTGGAGAAGACTCGTGAGAGTCCCTTGGACTGCAAGGAGATCCAACCAGTCCATCCTAGAGGAAATCAGTCCTGGTTATTCATTGGAAGGACTGATGCTGAAGCTGAAACTCCAATACTTTGGCCACTTCATGTGAAGAGCTGACTCATTTGAAAGGACCCTGATGATGGGAAAGATTGAGGGCAGGAGGAGAAGGGGACGACAGAGGATGAGATGGTTGGATGGCATCACTGACTCAATGGACATGGGTTTGGGTGAACACCAGGAGTTTGTGATGGACAGGGAGGACTGGTGTGCTGCGGTTCACTGGGTCGCAAAGAGTCGGACACAACTGAGCGACTGAACTGAACTGAATTCCTTCCGTTAGACTTTTCCTTAATTTATACATATCTGGCTTCCCTAAATGTATTTGTTTTTCTACAACTTGAGTGGAATGATTTGTATATCTATTTTCCTTCCTTGTCTAGTACAGAAAATATTTAAGGTTTTTAGTTTGCTTCTAGGTAAGGTTTTGGCAGAAAAAAATTTTTTTAATTATTATATGCCCCTCTGGTGGTCATTATTGTCAAATAATTCCATAACATCTGCTTTAATTTCTTTGACTGATAAGGTTTTTAAAGGATGTTTTTATTTATTTGCTTTTTGAGGCCAACTGGTGGGGCTTTGAGAATATACATTTATTATTCGTTTCTGATTTTACTATATTTGGGTCAGAGAATATGGGTCTGTACTGCTTCTATATCTAGAACTCAAGGTTTTGTCTGTAACCTATTTTGAGAGCCTTTTAGAAATATATGACAAACTATTAAAAAGTTTGCAAACTTGACCCAGCAATTCCAAACCTAAGATTTATGTTACGAGCATAATTGAAACAATTCACAAAAATGAATATACAATTATATTTATCAAAATGCCATTTATTATAACAAATTTGGAGATTTTCTAAATTTGTCATAATAGGAGACTAAAGTAAAATATGCTACATTCATATTTTATTATATTTGTATTTTCATTTCTATTATCTTTCCTATTTTATTTTTTCAGCTTTTTGAGGTATGAGTGACAAAACTGTAGTTATTTTAAGTGTACGACACAAAGATTTGATACACTCATACACTGCGGAAGGAGTCCCACAATCAAGTTAATTAACTTTGTTCTTTTGCCCACTGAACATTCACAAGATAATTTGTGTTCTTCAAATCCACCAATCGGTGACAGCCTTGCTGCAACACCCCGCACTTCGGAAAGTCAGCAAATCACAGAGCGCCCCTAAGCTGCTGAAAGTGAGCCAATCAGTGACAGCCAGTACGTGTCAGCACATCAGCTCACAAAGTAATTGTCGAGTGTGTTTTGTCAGTAATGGATGTTCAGTGGACAAAAGAGCAAACTAAGCTGGATGTGACCCCGTAGAAACCATCTTACAGTGTAAATGAAACACAGATTTATTGTAAATGAAAGGAAACACGGAACTTACACAAGTGAAACACAATGTAAATGAAACACAAGACTTACACAAGCAACTGACAAATGGCCCAAGACAGCTGAACTGGTCAGGCTTGCAGAGACCACCAGGCCATCACTGGACAGACAGGCAGAGTGGGCAGAGAACACAAGGTTTTTTTCAGTAACAGCAGCTTCTATTTTTGTCGAAAGAATTTTCAGTTGGGTATCTTCATCCTTTTGGTGGTTTCATTAGTGTCATGGGTTAGAGCATAGACTCAGTGAGCTGATATAGATAGACATGAGGCCCATATATGCTTCATCAGTCTTTTTAAGTAGGTTATTTTCCTCTACATTTTGTTGCTCTTCCACAGAGGGTGCCTGTGGACAGTGTGCTTGACAGCCAAAAATGGCACGTGAAGTTTAACCCATTGTTTAGCATGCCTAGTGCTATGGGCCTCTGTGATTTATGGCTGTGGCGTTCCATGGGATTTGCCCATCTCAGAAGCAAGCTATTTCATCAGTGAACCGTGCTTTTCCATTATATGCTAGTCTTATCAAAAAGACACCAGTGAGCTAACTGCTTAGGCTGAACAGTAAGTTGGTCTCTCTGAGTTTACTGGATGGGCAGTCACCTGTTTCTGAATTTGGCTAAGGCATCAGGAACCAGGCTTGGGCCCTGGTTAGAGGGACCATCTTCATATCATTGCAGACCTTGCTATGTTCTAGTTCAGATGGTTCAGGACCCAGAGCAAGGTAGGAATGTCAGGTGGCAGAGTCATTTTCTTTTCAGTGACCATCCCGTTTTTCCAGAATGGGCTGGTTTCAGGCTGGACAACAGAAGGAAGTCCCTGTAGACTTGGCTGATGAGAAAGTAGAGCCCCATTTCCACAGTCTCCAACCTGTTGTGAGATTGAACCGTGACACCTGTGAGTCCATGGGTCTGAAGGAGGTAGGAAGAGGCCTCCAGCACAAGGTTAGCTTCCCTGATGACTGGATCACTATCCAGGGCTTCTTGCCCCAGGTGCCCCCTCCCCAAGTGTGGTTGCTTATCTGGTATATAAGGCTGCAGTGAAATTCCTATGTGTAGAGAGTGTTGTTTCCAAAATAGGCCAATCAGAGGTTGGGCCTCCATTCCTATGGCTGCTAGCCACACAGGAAGCCCCCAGAAAGGTCCCATGCCCATTTCTTCTTTTTTTTTCCCCCCCTCTTTACAGCTCTATTGACGTTTAGTTGATATATACCAAAAGTTTCACATATTTACTATACACATTTTGATGAGTTTGGGCATATACAGAAAAACACAATTATAGGCAAAACTCCAGCTGAGGGAGACTAAATATCCTGTTCCTCCTTTCTCCCCCTTTCCCCAGTTGCTGACCAGAAGCCAAATGACAGGGGAACCCAAATGAAGGAGTCCATAGAGGTCAGCCTCTCAGGGCACAGAGATGAGCAGAGATCAGAGGCTGAATTTTCCCTTCTTCCTAGAGAGTATCCCCTACCCTCTGAAAAAGAAGTATTGGCCCATCCAAGCCCGCATACCAAGCATCCCACTGGTTCAGCCACTCTTATGATATCTTTCAGGCACTACAGGAAAACAGCACACAAGCTGACCTGCATAAGCCTCAAAAGGACACAGAAGGACTTCAAACACCATGTCTCCCTCAGCCTACAGGCTACTGAGTTGGTGGATGGCATTATCTGGCACCCTGAACTGCGTAACATCTTGTATGAGGACACTGCATTTTCTCTGACCCTGGGAGAAGTCATTGTTTCCAAGATGCAATCTTGGGAAACTCTGAGATTACAGACCATCCACCCTTAGTATTCACTGTTTTAGAAGCCACCAATAGCGGACACCACTTCAAATGTGTTCAATAGGCAGGTCCATTCACTGGGCATCCAGAAAGTTCACACTAATTACCAAGGCTGCAAGAAAATGAGAAGTGTGTTCCAGAAAAAAAAAAAAACAACAAAACAACACATGTATGCTTTAGCAAATTCAGGAATATTGAAAGTCTTGCCCATGAGAGGAGCAGGGGACCAAATCCCAGAACCTCATTCATATGACTGCTGGAACCGTATGTTTAAATCCAGGTTTATTAGCCATGGGTTTTCCTGTGTTTTTACCACAGAAACAGATAAATCCATTCCAGATTTTTGCATCAGCTCATCAGGCTGGATGCCTTTCTGAGCAGCAGTGGCAGCCCCTAATCTCCCTGCCACCCTGTAATTATATTCTTCTCCCTGCTTTCAGCCATGAAGCATGAGCATGCTCTTGAGTTTTTCTGAGCTCCACAGAGGCAGGCCTCCTTATCACCAGTCACTGGCAGCCTTTCACCCGGCTTTGTTTTTGTTTTTTTTTTCTGGATGACGCACTTGTCTGGGGGAGCTGGTGACTGGTAGTTCCATCCTGGTCTTCCCACCCCCTCATCTCCTGGGTTCCCGATGCCAGGCCTGCCTCACCATCACTAGAAGAGTTGACAACAAGGCTTGCACGGTTCAGTCCCAAGCCTGCCCGACAACCTGACGGGACCCCTGAGAGCATCTCTGAGAGGCCCAATTGGTCAGGGCCATTTCCACAAACACTTAGCATGAGATGAAGCAGTGTGTGACCTCCAGGTTACCTCCAGCAGCTACTGTTCATAGGCCCAGGACACACACCACCCAGACCATGTAGCATAAATACAGAAAGTTGGTATGGGTCTACAAGCAGAGAAAAGGAGGAAAATACACAAAAACGCCCAACTTCCAGGCCCACTCCCATCTTCCTCCCCATCTCAGTTCACAGCTTTCACTGTCCCACTGGGAGGTGCATCTAGGCTGGGCAGAAGACGGGACACATCCCAGAGGCTGGTCAGTACAGACGGACCCTAAACTATGACGCTTTACATATGGCGGGTGGGGCGCAGGGCATGTGGCATGCGAGGCCACCATTTACATCATTTAGCAAGAGCCCCTAAAACCCAGTATCTGGCGACTGCCTGTTCTGCCTCCCAGCAAACTCAGATCTGCTGATGTAGCTAGTTGCTAAACCCTGAAAACGAGGGAGAAAATGAGACTCCAGGGCCATGTGGATTTGTTTCTCCCCAGGCAAACAGGAAGTGTATCTCTCACCTTCTAAAGAGTGATTGCATCTGAGTAGGAACAGCACCCTGTCTTGATCACTACGTGATTGCATCCAAGTAGGAACAGCACCCTGTCTTGATCACTACAGTCCTGAGCCTAGGTCCTGGCAAGTAATAAGGAATGAATGAATATCTGGAGGACTTACTGAAACAGCCGATGGGAACCTTGAAGCCAATGAAGCTAGTAAAATAAAGTATTAGCTGTTCAGTTGTGTCAGACTCTTTGCAAACCTATAGACTGTAGCCTGTCAGGTTCCTCTGTCCATTGAATTCTCCCGGCAAGAATCCTAGAGTGGGTAGCCATTCCCTTCTCCAGGGTATCCTCCCAACCCAGGGACTGAACCCATGTTTCCCATATTACAGGCAGTTTCTTTACTGTCTGAGCCACCAGGGAGTGTGAAACTAAACTGTAACTATGTGTAAGGAGGTAGGGTGTTGGGCACAAAGGACTACTTGCCACTAACCAAGGTGACACTGGGCTTTTAAAGAGAACATGTGAGTGTATTTATCTCTCAGGCATTATCTTATCTATCTCTGTTTCTGAGAGAATAGACAAATCTCTTCTTTTTTAATGCCATGTATGAACTCTTCTTTCAGAATCTTGTGCATTCTGATGTACCACAAGAATATTAATGGCGAATAGGGACTTTCCTGCTGGTCCAGTGGTTAACACTTCGCCTTCCAATGCAGAGGGTGCAGGTTTGATCCCTGGTCGGGGAGCTAAGATCCCATATGCCCTATGGCCAAGAAACCAGGACATAAACAACATAAGCAATACTGTAACAAATTCAATAAAGACTTAATTAAAAAAAAGAATATTAATGGCAAATAAATGCTATTTTGGTGAAGTCCTTCCATGCCCTTTAGAGACTAGCTTCCAAAACCATTAGCAGACTTGGACTGTCTCTCCCACCCAGGCACAAAGGCTATGAAGCCCTCACCCTTGACCTTAATCCAGGGGACCCAGATAGCCAAGTCCCAGCTCCTTCTTCCTACACCTTTCCAGCCATGACTGGGGATATAGTGGGGAGGGGGGGGGGCGGTGACAGGAAGCCACAGCCCAGAAAAGGGCTTTCCTGGGGACTGCTCACCTGCATTGCTCCCCCCAACCTCCTCGACCTGCTTCCTACCATTTTGGGGAGAAAAATGGAGTCTGGGCTGAGGTCACCTCCTGGGGAGGTATGGTCTATCACAGAAGGGGCCAGCAACCTGATAGTACTCCCCCGACCTAAGAATGCCAGGAGCTCTGAGCCTTGCTACATAGGGGAAGCAACTCCTCTACCTGAACACTCCCTTCTGGCCTTCTAGGAAAAAACAATAACTATTTGAAAAGTCATAAAAACATATATTTAAGAGCACATTTGTTTTTTCCCTTTTGGCTTAGGGTCCAATATGGCTTGCACAGCATTGTGGGATCCCATTTTTGTCTAAGATTTTGTTATTTTGTTCATCATGGGGGTTTTGCATTTAAAAAAATATTGCATTAAAATATTATTCATCTTGATTACTGAGGGTTGGTTTTTTTTTCCACACTGCCTTGAATTTTGTGTCCCAGGTGAGTACGTCTCTTACCTCACCTTAATCCTAGCTATGACAGAGTAACTTCACACTTTTGGTCTTCTCATTAGGTCATAACCAGACCAAGTCCAAAAAGGAGGAAAATGCAATAGGATAGCAGAAGCAAATACAGTCTACTTGAAACTCCAACTAGGCTTCCCAGGTGGCTCAGTGGTAAAGAATCTGCCTGCCAATGCAGGAGACATAGGTTCCATCCCTGGGTCGGAAAGATCCCCTGGAGGAAGAAACTGCAACCTCCTCCAGTATTCTTCCCCAGAAAATCCCGTGGACAGAGGAGCCTGGTTGGCTACAGTCCATAGGGTTGTGAACAGTCGGACATGACTGAAGTGGCTGGGCATGCATGAAACTCCTACCAGCTTTTAGATTTAAAACAAGTAGCCCATTTGAGGGAGAAATAGAGACAAACATGAATTAGGATCAAATGCCTTTATGAACTTTACCTATATCAATAGGTACAGTTCTCTTGTAAATAGAAATGAGAGTTGTCTTTATCCATTCAACCTGAATTTAAACTTTCTACTTATTGAATGTCATATTAGACCCTGAGTAATAAGGATGTAAAAGACAGAGTTTACAGCCTGGTATGTAGCAACTGACTCTAGCATTCTTGCCTGGAGAATTTCCAAGGACAGAAGAGCCTGGCAGGCTATAGTTCATGGGGTCACAAAGAGTCAGACACGACTGAGCGATTAAGAGTGAGAGAGACAGACAGGGAATAACTGATCTGCATCCAATTCAGTAAATGCTCTAAATATGTACACAAATAGTTTGGAAGTATAGACATGTAAGCACAAGGGTTTTTCGTTTGTTTGTTTGTTTGCTTCAGTTTTGGTTTTGCTGGGTAGGTCTCTCATTCATACTGTGGGATTTCAGTTTATGGAGGTGACTGAGTGACACCATGACAAGGTCAATGCCATGGAGAGAAGTTTTTCTTTTTTTTCAATTACATTTCCCTAGAGAAAGGGGCACACCATGCCATAAAGGGTCCCCGTGGAAGCATCAGGTTTGGGTCAGGAGGCAGAAGCAGGAGCAAGAGGCAAATTTAGGCCAGAGACTTTATCTGAGTTTGCATTGGGCAGGGCAGAGTAAACAGCTTGAAAAGTAAAGTGAAAGTGTTAGTTGCTCAGTCACGTCTGACTCTTTGTGACCCCATGGACTGTAGCCTGCCAGGCTCCTTTGTCCATGGAATTTTCCAGGCGAGAATACTGGAGAGTAGCCATTTCCTTCTCCAAGGGATCTTCCTGGCCCAGGACAAACAGCTTGGGACTGGCTGATCTGAAAAATAAACGGGGGTCTTCGGACTATTGGGGTGTTCTCTCATTGCCTGGTGCCTGACCCTGAGATGACACAGGGCAGGGGAAGTGGTGGCTCTGTGTGTGAGAGCTAGATAAAGGGGGTGGCTGGCTTGCATATGAAAGGTGTGTCCAAGCTGTTTGTTATCTTTAGAAACTAGCTAGCCCTGGGAGGTCAGTCTGTCTCTAGTCAGCAAGATTTTTAGGATGTCAAAACATCATAAGATACAGAAAATAAAAAACACAATTAACACAGTGGGAGTGGGGGAGGAAAGGGTTATAAATATTAGACAAAACCATAATTATAAGGCATTAATGGTATGGTTGCCAACATCCATTGGATCATAGACAAAGCAAGAGAATTCCAGAAAAACATCTATTCCTACTTCATTCCTAAAGCCTTTGACTGTGTGGATCACAACAAACTGTGGAAAATTCTTAGAGGTGGGAATACCAGACCACCTGACCTGCCTCCTGCAAAACCTGTGTGCAGGTCAAGAAGTAACAGAACTGGACATGGAACAATGGGCTGGTTCCAAATTGGGAAAGGAGTATGTCAAGGCTGTATATTGTCACCTTGCTTATTTAACTTATATGCAGAGTACATCATGTGAAATGCAGGCTGGATGAAGCACAAGCTGGAATCAAGATTACTGGGAGAGATATCAAAAACCTCAGATATGCAGATGACACCACTCTTATGGCAAAAAGCAAAGAACTAAAGAGCCTCCTGATGAAGGTGAAAGAGGAGAGTGAGAAAGCTGGTTTAAAACTCAACATTCAAAAAATGAAGACCATGGCATCCTGTCCATCACTTCATGGCAAACAGATAGGAAAACAATGGAAATAGTGAGAGATTTGATTTACTTGGGCTCCAAAATCACTGCAGATGGTGACAACAGCCATGAAATTAAAAGACACTTGCTCCTTGGAAGAAAAGCTATGACAAACCTAGACAGCATATTAAAAAGTAGAGACATTGCTTTGCCAACAAAGGTCTGTATACAGAAAAAGGCTATGGTTTTTCCAGTAGTCATGTATTGATGTGAATGTCAGACAATACAGATAACTGAGCGCCGAAGAATTGGTGCTTTTAAACTGAGGTGCTGGAGAAGACTCTTGAGAGTCCCTTGGACTGCAAGGAGATCCAACCAGTCCATCCTAAAAGAAATCAACCCTGAATACTCATTGGAAGGACTGATGCTGAAGCTGAAGCTGAAGCTCCAATACTTTGGCCACCTGATGCAAAGAACTGACTCATTAGAAAAGGTCTTGATGCGGGGAAAGATAGAAGGCAGGAGAAGGGGACGACAGAGGATGAGATGGCTAGATGGCCTCACCGACTTGATGGACATGAGTTTGAGCAAGCTCCGGGAGTTGGTAATAGGGAAGCCTGGCATGCTGCAGCGCGTGGGGTTGCAAAGAGTTGGACATGACTGAGGAACTGAAATGACTAAATGGTATGGTGAATTGAGGAAATGGAGTATTTTGTTGTTGAGGGTGGGTGGGATGGGAAGGGTAGAATCATTTCCCCTTTTCCAAATAGTAGGAAACTTTCTCCAGAATGTGGCAAAGTTTGTAAAACTTGGTGATGGATGTATGTACAGGCTTGTACAGGTTATTAAAAAATTAACATTTTTTAATATCTAGCCAGTCATTTACACAAATCTTTGTGGGCACCATAAACCACTTTAGTGGACAGATAGTTTTAGAGCTGAGTAAACAGTTACATGGGCTTTCCTAATGACTCAGCAGTAAAGAATCTGCCTGCAGGAGATGCAAGAGAGCTGGGTTTGATCCCTGGTCAGGAAGATTCCCCCCATGGCAATCCGCTCAAGTATTCTTGCCTGGAGAATCCCATGGACAGAGGAGTGAGGCTGGCTGCAGTCCATAGAATCGCAAAAAGTTGGACACGACTGAAGCCACTGAGCATGCACGCATGAAAACAGGATCATAGAATTTAGGCTTAATTAACTAGCTCACCATTCCACTTCCAGTAAACAACAGATGTATGAAGTCTAGATCTGACTGGACTCCCTCAAACACACAGAAGAACTGTACAAAAAAGATCTTCACGACCCAGATAATCACGATGGTGTGATCACTCACCTAGAGCCAGACACCTTGGAATCTGAAGTCAAGTGGGCCTTAGAAAGCATCACTACGAACAAAGCTAGTGGAGGTGATGGAATTCCAGTTGAGCTATTTCAAATCCTGAAAGATGATGCTATGAAAGTGCTGCACTCAATATGCCAACAAATTAGGAAAACTCAGCAGTGGCCACAGGACTGGAAAAGGTTTTTCATTCCAATCCCAAAGAAAGGCAATGCCAAAGAATGATCAAACTATCGCACAATTGCACTCATCTCACACGATAGTAAAGTAATGCTTAAAATTCTCTGAGCCAGGCTTCAGCAATACATGAACCATGAACTTCCAGATGTTCAAGCTGGTTTTAGAAAAGGCAGAGGAACCAGAGATCAAATTGCCAACATCTGCTGGATCATTGAAAAAGCAAGAGAGTTCCAGAAAAATATCTATTTCTGCTTTATTGTCTATGCCAAAACCTTTGACTGTGTGGATCACAATAAATTGTGGAAAATTCTGAAAGAGATGGGAATACCAGACCACCTGACCTGCCTCTTGAGAAATCTGTATGCAAGTCAGGAAGCAACAGTTAGAACTGGACATGGAACAACAGACTGGTTCCAAAGAGGAATAGGAGTATGTCAAGGCTCTATACTGTCACCCAGCTTATTTAACTTATATGCAGAGTACATCATGAGAAACGCTGGGCTGGATGAAGCACAAGCTGGAATCAAGATTGCCAGGAGAAATATCAATGACCTGAGATATGCAGATGACACCACCCTTATGGCAGAAAGTGAAGAAGAACTAAAGAGCCTCTTGATGAAAGTGAAAGAGGAGAGTGGAGAAGTTGGCTTAAAGTTCAACATTCAGAAAACTAAGATCATGGCATCCAACCCATCACTTCATGGAAAATAGATGGGGAAATAGTGGAAACAGTGGCTAATTTTGTTTTTCTGGGCTCCAAAATCACTGCAGATGGTGACTGCAGCCATGAAATTAAAAGACACTTACTCCTTGGGAGTAACCTAGACAGCATATTAAAAAGCAGAGACATTATTTTGCTGACAAAGGTCTGTCTAGTCAAGGCTATGGTTTTTCCAGTGGTCATGTATAGATGTGAGAGTCGGACTATAAAGAAAGCTGAGCACCGAAGAATTTATGCTTTTGAACTGTGGTGTTGGAGAAGACTCTTGAGAGTCCCTTGGACTGCAAGGAGATCCAACCAGTCCATCCTAAAGGAGACCAGTCCTGGGTGTTCATTGGAAAGACTGATGTTGAAGCTGAAACTCCAATACTTTGGCCACCTGATGTGAAGAGCTGACTCATTTGAAAGGACCCTGATGCTGGGAAAGGTTGAGGGCAGGAGGAGAGGGGGACGACAGAGGATGAGATGGTTGGATGGCATCACCGACTCATTGGACATGGGTTTGGGTGGACTCCGGGAGTTGGTGATGGACAGGGAGGCCTGGCGTGCTGCGATTCATGGGGTCCAAAGAGTTGGACATGACTGAGCGACTGAACTGACTTGATGAAGTCCAGGTCTCACTTGACTCCCTCAAGCTCTTTACACCACATTGCATTGGAAAAGAAACAGAAAAGAAGAAATCTGCTAAGTGATCTATTCCTTAGCTCACAGTCCAGGACATGTCTCCCATCTCCACTTTAATACCTTCTTGTCTAAGCTAAAGAGTGACCATCAGTGCCTCAACCAAGCCCATTGAGGCCTCAACTGCCCTTCACATCTGAAGTACTTAACCCTCTGAAAATAAATCTTGGCAAAAAAAAAAAAAATATTATACACTTGCATTGCCCTAAAATGATGCTAAAGCTGAAACTCCAGTACTTTGGCCACCTCATGCAAAGAGTTGACTCATTGGAAAAGACTCTGATGCTGGGAGGGATTGGGGGCAGGAGAAAAAGGGGACGACAGAGGATGAGATGGCTGGATGGCATCACTGACTCGATGGACGCGAGTCTGGGTGAACTCCAGGAGTTGGTGATGGACAGGGAGGCCTGGTGTGCTGCGATTCACGGGGTCGCAAAGAGTCGGACACGACTGAGCGACTGAACTGGACTGAACTGAAAATGACGAAAAACAACCGTGACGACCAAATTGAGAGCACCAAATAGATTCAGACCCTATGCACCTTTTACTTGGGAGGGGGTTAAAATTATACCCTCGATAACCATTTCCTTAGTTTGGAAGAAGAGCCTTCCACCAGCGCCTCTAGTTGATTCCCAACTCTGCCCCCTACAGAGTGGACAAGGATCCTGCTGTGTGTAAGCGACACTCCGGGCCAGAGAGGCTAAAAAGAGAAATGAGAGATTTCTTGGTCGGAAAACGAAGAGAAACAATGGATTTGGGGGCCAAAGGCAGAGAGAGAACTTGAGGCCACGCTTCAAGGATAGCGGATGTAAAATTTCTCGTGAGGGGCGAGAGTGACCCAATCAAATTTGGTAATAAACTCTCAAAGAGGTCCGGACTGGGCAAGTTTAGGGATCGAAATGGGAGGAGGGGGGGAGAATCTAAGGGAGAGCACAGGGGGACTCGGCAGAACTAGAGTAGCTTGGGTTAGCCAGATCCCGAGGCACGCGCGCTCGGCCTGCAAGGCAGAAGGCGGAGCCTTCGGGGGAACCGCCTATCGGGCCGCTCTGTGGGCGGGGCTATCCCGCTCTCCTGTCGATTACATAACAAACCTGTGCCGGTGGCGGGGGAGCGGCGCGGGCTGTGGCGGCGGGGGCGTGGCCGGGGCGTGGCCGGGGCGTGGCCAGGCCTGCACCGGGCCAGGCAAGATGGCGGCCATGGATACTGAGTCGGCGCCCCTGACCCTAGAATCGCTGCCCACCGACCCCCTGCTCCTCATCTTATCCTTCTTGGACTACCGGGACCTAATCAAGTAATGGGACGAGGCACATGGCAGGGGTGGGGTTCGCGGGTAAGGGAGGAGGTGTAAGGCAGGAAGGACGGAGGCCCGGCTCGCCGACCGAACCTGGACTCGGGTGTCAGCTAGAAGGTGACGCCAGGGCCACCCTGATCCTGCAGGGTCCCTCGGGGGTCCGGGGTGAGACCGCGGCGGAAGGGGTCCCGCCTTGAGGTCTTCCTCGCGGCCGGGGCCCAGGCCTGAGGAGCGACAAGAGCCCTCTCTCCCGGGCCTCAGCGAGGCCCAGTTGGAAGCGGGGAGATACTACTCCCCGCTGCCGGCCTGCGGACCCCCGCGGCCCGCACCTCCGGACCCCCGGCGTCTCTGCCCGATCCTGGCAGCCTTGGCCGGTTTGAAAAAGTCTCCGTCCCGGCGGCAGAGCACTCTTCTCTCTCTGCCTGGGCCGGAGGCCTTCGGAGTCGGGCGCCAAAGTGGGCCAGTGGGACGCGGGAGAGGAGCCGGGCGACCCCCTCACCCCTGGGTGCGACTTCTGCGGCAACGTTATATCTGGCAGGCTCACTTTCCATCTTCTCTGCTGGATAATTGTTTCGTTTTCAGCCTTCCTCCTCACGGTTGCATGTTGGATTTTGTTTTGGTACTGACTTCCGGTGTTGCGATACAGGTGACCATCTTCCCTCCTGTACGCTTTGGGTTTCACAAGTTGCCGGCGTCTGTTCCCAAAAATAAACACCGGTTGCTGGTAGGGGTGGTTAAATGCCAGGTTCCTTCAGTGCTTGGGACTGCCTGGAATGGTGGAAGAAATGGCGCTGTTTACACCCTTGACAGCTGGTGGCATGCCTCTTTCTTGGGCCACCATATATATTTTCAGAGGAGGCAAAGACGCCCTCTTAAGGATAGGTAGGAGAGATTAGTTTTGTTTTGTTTGATTAACCATTGGATTCTAGCAGTTTGGTGACTGTACCGTGTGTTGTCAGGGATCCTTGTAGACATGCAGCTTTCTGGAAGTTGGTGGCAGCTGTTGGTTTGTCTAGCTAAGTGGTGACAGAGAGAGCAGTTTCTGGCTGCTATCTATACTAATACCTGTAACATTTTTATTTTTCTAGAAAACAATTTTTTCTCTACTCACGCTTGTAATAAAGTTTGTCTTTTCTTTGGAAAAGTCTGTTCCAGCTGCAAACTCTCATCTGAAATATTGTGTTGGTAGGGCCTTTTAGGGGCTTCCCTTGTAGCTCAGTCGGTAAAGAATCTGTCTGCAGTGCAGGAGACCCGGTTCGATCCCCGGGTTGGGAAGATACCCTGGAGAAGGAAATGGCGACCCACTCCAGTATCCTTCCCTGAAAAAATCTCATGGACAGAGGAGCCTGGTGGCTGCAGTCCATGGGGTCGCAAAGAGTCGGGCACGACTGAGCAACTAACACTTACTTATAGCCTTTTAGAAATCTAACACTACACACACTCTTGATCTAATGGGCTACCTTGCTCTCAGAATGATCTTTCTAAGACAGATCCTAAAAATCCTGTAATGCCACTCGTTATTTACAGATTATAACCTAAACTTCAGGGAGCATTTAAGGCCCTTATTATTTGACATAGTCCACTCTATCCAAATTGACCTCAGCCAGCATACCACACTTGTGCCTTTTTTGTTCTGTGGCTTAAACTCTTGACCTTGCCTGGAATGCCATGCTCCCCTCTTCTCATCCTAGCAAGATGAATTCCTTTAAGACCCCCTGTCCTGAGTCCGATCTCTACCTTTTTTCCTCCCTCTGCAGAGTTCATTTACCATACCAGATAGATTGTGCATTTCTTAAATATAAAGACTGTGTTGTTTGTCTTTGTAGTCACTGTTTATTCAACAGGTTTTTTTTTTTTTTTTTTTTGAGTGTTTCTGTGTGCCAGCCTATTAAATGCTGGGGAAACAATAGTGAACAAGACACATAAGGACCCTCTTATAAGCTCTTACAGTCTAATGGGCAAGATGGAGAAAAAGTGCATAATTACAAGAGCTGCTGTGTGCTATGAAGGAAATGAATCAGTGACTCTGTTAAGGAGCTGATTCAGACTGGAAGGAGCTGATTCAGACTGGAAGGAGCTGCTGTATATGATAGACAGCATAGAGCAGTCCTGGCAGAAGGACCCATGTTTTCAGGAGCTGATTGGAGGATAGCAGAGCCTGTTGGAAGAGCTAGAAGACTGGTGTTGTAGGAAGTAGGGAGTGACTCACAGGCAGAGAGGCTGAGCAGAGACTGGTGAGATCATGAAGGACCTTGTGAGGAGTTCAAATTTATTATAAATGCTTTAGGTCATAATCAAAGTTTTAAACAAAAGTGACATGATCCCTCTATAAATGTTTGTAGAAGTAAACTGAGTTGAATACTGTATTAGTCAGGGTTCTTGAAGGAAGCAGAACCAATACGTGTGTGTATGTGTGGCTTATTTTAAGGTATTTGCTCATGAATTTTGGAGGCTCTTTCCTATAGTCTGCCATGTGCAAGCTGGAGACCCAAGAAAGCTGGTGGAATAGTTTGAAGGGTAGGGAGCTGGAGAAGTGATTCCAGTCTGGCTCTAAAAGCTTGAGAACCAGGAGTGCCAAAGGCAGGATAAGATCAGTGTCCCAGATCAGTGGTCAGGCAGAGAGCAAATTCAACCTTCCTCTGCCTTTTTGTTCTATTCAGACCCTCAGTGGATTGGATGATGCCCACCCGTACTGGGGAGGGCTGTTTGGCTAACCTAGTCCGCCAGTTCGAAGGCTCATTTTTTCCAGCAACATCTGACAGACACATCAGGAAATAGTGTTGAACCAGCTATCTGGGCATCCCTTAGCCCAAACAAGTTGAGACAAATGCCATCGAATTTTATCCACAGAAAAGTTTCCAATGTACTGTGACTTTCCTGTAGTATGTAGCTGAGATTTTTCAAGTGTCTCTCCCATTGCTAACCTTCTGAAGGTTTTGGTACATATTTGCTGAACTGGATTGGATTGGATTGATTAGTCTATTGGGATCATTGTTTAATGTAAACTGCACAGTTTGAGTCTCACTGCATATTAGAATTATATGTGGCATTTTAAAAATATACATATCATGCCCGAGGTACAGACGTCACCCCATGCCGACTGAGTTAGAAGCTCTAGGACAGTAGTTTTCATCCTTAATGTCCATCAAAAATCACTTCTGGTGCACATTCCAGCGACTCTTTTATGTTGTTTAACTCTTGGGACATCGAGAGAGAAGGACCTAAAAAAGAGATAGGGGACTCTTGAGTTCACAAAATTGGAGGGATTCCTAGTTTTGCAAATGTTTGGGCGTCTCCTGAGAGAGGCTGAAAAGGATGAGAATGATGTTTGTGTAAAATCTGAAAAGTGAACAAAGCCTATTCTGTTTAGCATCAGTTGTTTTTTTTAACATGCCCCACTCATGGCCTTGACAAATCCTGTGTGATTTAAGATTCCCTTAATTGATTAGTTATTGCCCAAGTAAAATCTTTTAATACCTACCTACTTTCTCTAACTTGTGATTTCTCTTCTGAAAGGATAGAAATCCATTTTTTAAAATCTCAAGTTCATTCTTTTTTGAATTAATTACATAGGGAAGGATTTACAGGCATCAAGCACTATTGTGTTAGAAATCTCTATATAATAAGAAAATTATTTCTAATATTTCATATTTTTGAGCAGTTGACCCTAAGTTGAATAGCTGTGGATACTGAATCAGAACTGTTGTGAATCCAACATCTTTTATAAGTGGGTTTTCCAATAGTTCCTATAATTGAAAAGTGGTTTTGGCTACATATTCCTGTTAAGAAAAAAATTGGAACAGAAGGCCTATGTATTTAATATCAAATGTCTCACATCTTAGAAAGAAAAAACAGTTTGTTTACATCTGCATAACATTTCTATTTGTAGAAATGATTACTGCCCAATAATGAGTATAGGAAAACTCTTTGATTTGAAATAACTCCAGTGGTTTATAGGTTTCATAGACTTTTGTATGAAAATTAAAATTGTAGACATTTTGCAGTGTGTTTGTGACGGCTGCACAAATAGTTAAGATTTCACTACTCACAAGGTAATTATACTAGCTAACACATTAAATAGGTTTTAGAAAATACTGTTTTGCGGAAGGTAGTGGAAGAAAAGCAAAAGGAACAAAACAGAACTTAACATTGACTATTTTCATCTTCATTTCTAAATTGCTTTCTTGTTTTCTTTTATACTAACCATGAATCTGGTTACTGCCAGCTGTTGCTATGTCAGTCGAAGACTCAGCCAGCTATCAAGTCATGATCCTCTGTGGAGAAGACATTGCAAAAAATACTGGCTGATATCTGAGTGAGTATTTGGGAAACATGTATCTTGAAATTGGGCCCTTGGCTTTCATTAGTGCTAGTCTATCCTGATTTTCCTCTCTAAGCCTGTCTCTTTAACACCTTTGATGGCTCTGCTTGTGCCTGCCAGTAAACGCAGGTGTTCTCCAAACTTCTCTCCGTGACTGACTGCTCTTCTCCCTCTGAGAAGTCTCCTGCATGGACTCCTGCAGTTTGTAGAGATGACTTGTATACTTCTAACTCCCAAACCTGAGTGTCCACCCCAGACATTGCCATTGAACCCCAGATTTGTTTGCATAACTGTCTGCTGGACCTTTCCACTGGATGACCCACAGGGTTCACCGAATTTAGTAAATTTTAATCAATTTGATAGAATAAAAGTGTAGATGACAGAAGGTGGGAGTTGGAAAAGGTGAAAGAAAGGGTAGGATTGCTAATATCTTTTTCTTAGGTTGAGGGGAGTCAGGTGGTAACTGAAGTTGGTGAAGCAAGAAACAGAGATTTAAACATATTATTTAAAGCTAAGCTATTGAGTAGAACTAAAAATAACAGCCTCTAAACATTGGAAGGAGAAAGAATGAGGAAGAAGGAATTTCATGTATTGCTTCATCCTGACCTTTTATTGATTCTTTGGGGTATCAGTAGATAGATATAAAATTGATAAATCAAGAACTAGAGGAATAGGGACTTCCCTGGTGGTCCAGTGGTTAAGAATCTGCCAGCCAGCATAGGGGACGTGGGTTCAGTCCCTGGTCCAAGAAGATCCCACATGCTGTGGAGCAGCTAAGCCCGTGTGCCACAGCTACCGAGCCTGTGTGCTGCAACTGCTGAGGCCACTTGGCGCAGCTGCTGAAGCCCATGTGCTCGAGAGCCTGTGCTCTGCAAGAAGAGAAGTCACTGCAGTGGGAAGCCGTCACACCACAGCTAGAGAGTAGCCCCCGCTCACCTCAACTATAGAAAGCCCAGACGCAGCAGCAAAGACTTAGTGCAGCCACAAATTTAAAAAATTAAAAAATACAGCTGGAGGAACAAGCATTTAGAATTACAGAGATACCTTCCAGAAGTACCTAAAGTTTCCTTTGAAGAGTTGGACGAAGAACAGGAGACTGCCTAGCTTTTCACTATAAGTTCTTTGGTACTTTTTGGTTTTAATAATATGTGTATTACTTCGATGAATAAAAGGTTGCTTCCTTCCTACCACTCCCCTCACCCCAAAACACACACACACGTACATACAACACCCTGGATTGTTCTCCCCATCCCTAAACCGGGTCCTCCTGTATTCCTGCCGTCATAGCGGTACCATGCATCCTGGCATCCAAGCCAGAGAGGGGCAGCATCCTACGTCTCTTCTGTCCTTCTCTCCCTACCTCATTCAGTGACCAAGCCTTTCTGACTTCAGCCCCTGTATGTTTCTTGAATCTTTCTTCTCATTTCGTTTCGCCACCACAGCTTTAGTTCAGTTATCGTCCCTTACCGGACTGCTGCAGAACCTTTCCAACCGGTCTCTCTGTCTGTGGTATACACCCCTCCCAAACCACAACCACAGGTCCGCTCTTTTCACTCCCCTGTTACAACGCTTCAGTGACTCTCTATTCCCTAGAGGATAAGGTCCAAGCTACTACTGGTATTCTGGCTGCCTTATCCTGTACCACTTCTGACTCTTAAATTTATATTTCATTCTTTCTCCCTGATTAGATTACATTCTTTGAAGGCAAAAAATGTGCCTTATTTTCAGTGTCCTCAGTGGCTAAATAAACAGTAAATGTTTGTGGAATCATACCAGACAGGAATGTTGAATTTTGACTCCTTTGCTGTGCTGTATTGATTCTCTGGTTAATCCAGTGTAGATAAATTAGATTAATATAGCCTGTCAGTCATTAGTTTCTAAATGTGCTCTAAAATGGAAAAGCTAAATATATATTTTAAAATTTTACCATTGGTATGTTTTTAGGAGTAAGTTGGAATTCATATCCCATATGTTATTCATATTATATCTTATTAAGGATTAGAAACCTTACAAAAATAATAAATAGAAAGTAAAAAAATAAGTGACTCATAATCCCACTATTCCAGGAACATTACTTGTTAAATTTTTTGATGTGTGTGTTACTGTTTATTATCTAGTCTTCATTTGTAGCTAAAATAAATGAAAAGGAAGACAAAAGTAGCCACAAATTCCCAATAAAGTACATTGGTAAGTGTCTAAAATATATGCTAATTTCATTGGGAAAGATTTTTAATTTTATTTTTTAAATCTATTTAGGGAAGAGAAAACACAGAAGAACCAGTGTTGGAAATCCCTCTTCATTGATACTTACTCTGATGTAGGAAGATATATTGACCATTATGCTGCTATTAAAAAGGCCTGGGATGATCTCAAGAAATACTTGGAACCCAGATGTCCTCGGATGGTTTTATCTCTGAAAGGTATTGGGAATACAGGGTGTCCCTTCTTCATTTTAGTGACTCTAGTATAAACAGGTTAAATAACTTTAGGTTTCTGTCTCCTACGCTGATCTCTGCTAGTCCAACATTGTCTGTAATGCATCATTCACTTTTGGTCGGGGAAACGGGAAGCCTCGGTTGCTAAGGGGATACTGACCCTGGTTTGCCCACCTCTGCACCCGCGTGATTCTTTATTGGAAGGGAAGGCTGAACTCATCTGATCTTTACATTTGTTTTACATAAAGAAACTAGTAATGCTAGAATTGCTTGAGGATACCTATTGTAATTTCTTTTAAAAGACTTTTTTTTTTTTTTTTAATTGAAGAATTGCCTGCTGTATCAACCCTCTTCCCTGTTTTCAGTACAAATAAGTGTTTATTTGACAGCCTGGTATTAGGAAAGACCAAATATTGACAGACCGGGTTTTTACGCATCTGAAGAGCAGCATAATAGAATAGGGAAAGCTTTCATCCCTACTTTGACATTTACAGAATAATGAAACTAGGATTTGAAGTGAGGTTTATTTGACCCCAGAATCTGTGCTCTGTCTACCATACTACTGTTGTCCAATTTTGGCAAGAAATATTAAGCTATTTTCCATTACTTCGATTTTTAAATTTATGCCCAAGAAATACATAAATGGATTGGAGATGCTACTTATCTGCTTTAGCCTCCAATTTTTTTAGGTTTCTCCACTAAAAGGAATTTTATATGTGTTTTGGTTTTGCTAAGCTGAAATTGGAATTAGTTCTTCTCAAGTGTATTCCTTTTGAACTGAGGTCTCTTTTGAAAAGGGATTCCTTTTACATTTCATATTTCTGCTGTACTTTTCCATGCAAATATGAATTTCATACAGTCATGATTGCATGACCAGTTACTTAAAACTGAATTGCAAGGAAGTAGAAGAAAGAATAATTTGGTAGAGAGAGTAGAGCTTTGAAGGAAAGGACCCTTGATTAATATTTTTATTAGTATTTTTTCTTGAAAGAAAAGAAAAATATCTATTTCATATGTGGGGCTGAAAAATTTCAAGAGGAAAATAATTCCGAAAATAGGTAATTTGGTGGTGATATGTAAAATATGTAAGTGTTAGTGGGCTTCCTGGGTGGCGCTAGTGGTAAAGAACTTCTGCTAATGCAGGAAATGTAAGAGACGCAGGTTCGATCCCTGAGTTGGGAAGATCCCCTGGAGGAGGAAATGGCAACCCACTCCAGTGTTCTTGCCTAGAGAATCCCATGGACAGAGGAGCTTGGCAGGCTACAGTCCATAGGGTCTCAAAGAGTCCTACATGAGTGAAGTGATTTAGCATGAAGCAAGTATGCAGTAGCTAATATTTGTTCAACACAAAACTAAGTGCTAAGCTAAGTACTGTGTATTATTACATTTAAATTGCCAAAATCCAGTGACGCAGGCAATTACTATTCTCATCTTATAGGTGAGCTACCTGAGGCAAAAAAAATCTAAGGAGGTTGTTTGCCATCACAAAGCAAAGGCTGAGCCAGGATTTGAATACAGGACTGATTCCAGAGCTGCGGTCTTAACAGCTGTTGAAGGAAGAGAGGACCTATTCTGCTTAGGTTATCTTAGGACTCTTAGAGAGCTAGTCTAATATTAGGATATTTGGAATATGAGAATATATTCATTGTTCTCCTTTGAGGCACGGAGCTACCAGGAAAGGAAGAAACTAAGGGTGCATAGCAGTCTCTTCCTTTTCTCTTTTATAGTTTTTTAGGGGGGCACTCAGTTGGTATTCCCAGGCTCCCTGCTCACAGTTGTGTACCTAGTGGATGGAGGTGCGGTTGTCAGAGGATTCCTTCACAGCCCCTGTTTTACTGCTAGGTGCCAGTTCTCTGGGGTCTTTGCTCTGAGTTGGAATAGGACAGATGCTCTGAAATCTAGAAAATCGGGGGTTCTATTCATGTAGACCTATGAGTTTTAGGACTGAGTCAGGAACTTAGCTATTCATCTCAGGGGCCATAATCCCTGACTCAATTTCAAGAGTATGGAGATTGCAGATAGGAAACTTGGAAAGCAGATAGGCATTGGGCTTGGGAAAATTTTTATTAAGTATCTTGAAATTATAGTGTACTGGCCTGTTGTTGTCGTTCAGTCACTCAGTCATGTCCAACTCTTTGGGACCCCGTGACTGCAGCATACCAGGCTTCCCTGTCCTTCACCATCTGCCAGAGTTTGCTCAAACTCATGTCCATTGAGTCAATGATGCCATTGAACCGTCTCATCCTCTGTCGTCCCCTTCTCCTCCTGCCCTCAATCTTTCCCGGCAACAAGGTCTTTCCCAGTGAGTCGGCTCTTCACATCAGGTGGCCGAAGTATTGGAGTTTCAGCTTCAGCATCAGTCCTTCCAATGAATATTCAGGGTTGATTCCTTTTAGGATTGACTGGTTGGATGTCCTTGCAGTCCAAGGGACTCTCAAGAGTCTTCTCCAGCACCACAGTTCAAAGGCATCATTTCTTCCCCACTTGGCCATTTTTATTGTCCAGCTCTCACATCTATACATGGCTACTGGAAAAACCATAGCTTTGACTAGATGGACCTTTGTAGGCAAAGCTATGTCTCTACTTTTTAATATGCTGTCTAGGTTTGTCATAGCTTTTCTTCCAAGGAGTAAGCGTCTTTTAATTTCATGGCTGCAGTCACCATCCAAAGTGATTTTGGAGCCCTAGAAAATAAAGTCTGTCACTGGTTCCATGTTTCCCCATCTATTTGCCATGAAGTGATAACCAGATGTCATGGTGTTTGTTTTTTGAATGTTGAGTTTTAAACCAGCTTTCTTACTCTCCTCTTTCACCTTCAAGAGGCTCTTAGTTCCTCTTTGCTTACTGCCATAAGGGTGGTGTCATCTGCATATCTGAGGTGATTGATATTTCTCCTGGCAATCTTGATTCCAGCTTGTGCTTTATCCAGCCTGCGTTTCGGATGATGTACTCTGCATATAAATTAAATAAGCAGGGTGACAATATACAGCCTTGTCCTACTCCTTTCCCAATTTGGAACCAGTCTGTTCTTCCATGTCCAGTTCTAACTGTTGCTTCTTGACTTGCACACAGGTTTCGCAGGAGGCAGGTCAGGTGGTCTGGTATTCCCATCTCTTTAAGAATCTTCCACAGTTTGTTGTGATCCATGCAGTCAAAGGCTTTAGCATAGTCAATGAAGCAGAAGTAGATGTTTTTCTGGATTTCTCTTTGCTTTTTCAATGATCAAAATATGTTGGCAATTTGATCTCTGGTTCCTCTGCCTTTTCTAAATCCAACTTGCACATCTGGAAGTTCCAGGTTGCAGTCTGTCTAATGGTATGTATCATATGTCTTTGAAGTTCATATTAACCTTAAGTGTTGGCTTAACATTTTTAGAGTCAAGGGACCTTTTAGAGATCATTTTGACCAAGGATTAGCAAACTTTTTCTTTAAATGACCAGCTAGTAAATACTTTAGGCTTCGATAGGCAGATGACCTTTGTGACAGCTGTTCAGCTCTGCTATTGTGGGAGAGCAGCCATAGACAGTTCAACGACAAATGGGTGTGGCAGTGTTCCAAGAAAACTTCATTTACAGAAGTAGGTGGCATGTGGCCTTCGGGCTGTAGTTTGTGGATCCCTGATTTATAACAGCCCTTTTCTTTTCATAGGTGAAGGAACAGTCTCAGAGAGTTTAGGTGACTTATGTAGCTGGTGAGGAACAGAGATGAACTCTAGAACTCTAGGCCTCTTGGCTCCTAGTGATCGTTTCACCTCTTCCTCATACAAATAGGCTGGGGGCCAGGAAAGCACTTTATTAAGCACATGAAAGTTGCTTAATCCTCTCTGTAATTTTCTGTAGGTGGTTATCATCTATTTTGCAGAGGAGGAAACCGGATTAAAGAGTTGAAATAACTTGCCAGAGATCACAGTCAGTCTAGTCATGCCTTGGTATCCACAGTGGATTGGTTCCAGGGCTCACTGGGGATATCAAAACCCAAAGACGCGCAAGTGCCATTGTTGACCCTTTGTATCCTTGTGTTGCACAACCGTGGATACAGAGGGCCAGCTATAATTGGTAGAGCTGAGATTTGACCCTGGTCTGTCTGGCTTCCAAATTCTGTTAGAGTAGGATGCCCCTCTAAAACATATTTCCTTGTATTTGTCTTTCACCATGTTTCCTTGTTGTCATTTAACTTTTTTTTTTCCTCTGTCTTGCTATCTGTTTTCAAGAAATGCTTGGTTTCTTAATGTTACATGTTAAATGTCCAATATGTAGCACTAACCATATAAATAGTAATTTTTTTCTCATTCAACTTCTGGTTCAGATAGCTATTTAGCTTGTTTACTTTCATACTGAACTTTTTAAAAAATAAACTTTTTTTGTAGTAATTTACATTACAAGACAGTTGCAAAGATGGCACAGAGGGTTCCTGTGTACCCCTCAGCCAGCTTCAGTTTCCCCTAACATACCACCCTGTGGGACATTTGTCAAACTAAAGTCTTCACTGGCACATTCCTGCTCACTGAACTCTGGACTTTATTTGTAATTCCCCAGGTTTTCCATCAGTGAGATCCTTTTTCAGTTCCTGCACACAGTCAAGAATACCACATGGCATTTAGTTGCCATGTGTCTCCTCACTGTCCTCTGGCCTGTGGAAATTTTCCAGCCTTTCCTTATCTTTCACAGCCTTGACAGTTTGAAGCAGTACTGGTCAGGTGTTTTGCAGGATGTCCCTCCGACTGACTTTGTCTAAAGTATTGCTCCTGATTAGACTGGACTAAGGGGTTTTTCAGGTTACTACCGAGGTGAAATGTTTCTCTTATTACATAGCTGGAGGTATGTGATATTAACAGGCTATCACTAGTGATGTTAACCAACCTAGAGAAATGTGCACACATCAAAAGTAAAAAATAAAGAAATGTGCACAGATCATAAGTGTACAACTCAGTAAACTGTTGCAATGTGAACTTTCCCATTGTAACACCCTTCAGGTCATAAAGTTGAATAATTATGTGTACCTCGAATCCTCTCTCTTTCTCAGGGGTAACCATTATCCTGATTGCTAATGCCACAGAGTTGCTTTCTCTCTTTTTGAACTTTATATAATTTGCATGATTAACTTGTGTATTTTGTGTAAAGTATTTGTTTCATTTGTGAGATTCAGTTGTGTGTAACAGTATTTTGTTCATTTTTGTTATGGTATAAACATTCCATTATATGATTAGACCACAGTTTATGTATTTATTCTACTGTTGATGGATAGTTTATTTCTAGTCTTTGACTATTACTAATAATATTGTAAATCATTTTAAAAGTGATTTTTATTAGGGCATAGTTGATTTAAAATGCTGTGTTAGTTTCTGCTGTATGGCAAAGTGAGTCAGTTATACATATACATATATCCACTCTTTTTTAGATTCTTTTCCCATGTACGTCATTACAAGTGTTGAGTGGAGTTCCCTGTTCCATACAGTAGGTCCTTATTAGTTATCTATTTTATGTACAGTAATGTGTATATGTCAAACCCAGTCTCCCAATTTATCCCTCCCCCCCACAATCCTGTCTGTCTTCTATGTCTGTGACTCTATATCTATTTGTAAATCATTTTTGATGTATATATGGGCATATTTCTATCAGGCAAATATCTGGGATTGTGTTTGTTGGGTGGTATAGTATGCTTACATTAAACTTCAAAAAATAGTTAATTTTCCAAAATGGTTTTACCACTTTACATTCCTACTAGCACTTTAATGTTGTCATTGTTTCTATTTTGGCCTTTCTAATGGGTGTGTATGGTGATCTTAATTTGCATATCCTTGAGGAGGTAGAATGACAGTTTTATTTCTAGCTTTCCAATCCCTATATGTCATTTCTTTGTTTTTCTTGCTTTATTGAACTGGCTGGGCCTTCAGTACAGTATTGGGTAGAAATGATAATAGTGAGTATCCTTATCTTTCCGACTGCAGAGGGAGAGCTTTCAACAAGATGATGTTTGCTGTAGGTTTTTAGTAAATACTCTTTAGCATATTGAAGGAAGTCCCTTAAGATCCTAGTTTGGGGAAAGGGTTTTTTGTTTTTGTGTTTTAAATGAATAATTGAATTTTATCAAATCCCTTTCTACTTCATTCTGTTAATGCTCTGAATTATATTGATTGCTTTTTCTGAATGTTAAACCAGTTTTGCATTCTTGGAGTAAACTTACTTTGGTTAGAATGTGTTATCTTTTCTTTTTAATATATTGTTGGATTTGATTTGCTAGTATTTGGGGTTTTACATCTATGCTCATGAGAGAGTTTGGCCTGTAATTTTCCTTTCTTGCAATGTTCTTGTCAGGTTTTGGTATCAAGATGATGCTGGCCTTGTAAAACGAGTCGGGAAGTGTTGCCTCTTTTTCTGTTCCCTGGAAGAGTTTATGTAAGCTTGGTCTTATTTCTTGTTTAAATGATTAGTAGAATATTACCAGTGAAGCTATTCAATCTTGGAGTTTTCATTGTGGGAAGGTTTTAAATTAAGTTTCAATTTCTTTATCAGATTTAGGACTACTCAGATTTTCTACTTAGTCTCATGTCAGTTTTGGTAAGTTGTGTTTTTCTAGGAAATTGTGCACTTCATGTACATTTTCCAATTTATTGCTATAAAATTTTTCATAATATCCTCTTATCTTTGTAATGCTCGTTGGATCGGTAGTGATTTCACCTTTCCATTTCTGATATTATTTGATATTATTATTTCTCTCTGTTATTCTTGATCAGTTTTGCTAGGTAGGGACTAATCAATTTTATTAATGTTTTCAAAGAACTGACTTTTGTCTTTGTCAATCCTCTGTATATTAATATCTTATTTCTTATTTCATTAATTTTGCTGACTGCATCTCTTTGAGTTTATATTGTCACTTTTTCCTGACTTGAGATGATTACTTAGACTATAAATTTTTCAGCCTTTCTTATTTTCTTCAAATCCCTTTAGGTGTATAAATTTCCCATTAAACATAGCTTTAAGTTCATCCAACAAGTTTGAATATGTTGTGTTTTCATTAACATGCAGTTCAAAATATTTTGTGATTTCTTCTTTGACCCATGGATTGTATAGAAATGTATTCCTTCATTTCCAAACATTGGGGGCTTTTTTAGTAATCTTTTTAATGTAATTTATATTTTAATTCCACTATGATCAGAGAATATACTTTATATGAGTTCAGTCATTTGAACTTTATTGTGATTTGTTGTGTGTCCAGCATATAATTTATCTTGGGAAATATTCCATGTATACTTGGAAAGAATATGTATCTCTCCTATATATTTTTTGCCATTGTTGCCATTTAGTACTATGTATATAATTAGGCAAAAACTGTTAATCTTATCAAATCATTTATACTTTTATGAAGTTTTTGGTTTCCTTATTCTGTTAGTTACTGAGAGAGATATGTTAAAATTCCTTACTGTGGTAGGCAGAGTTCTGAGAAAGTTTCCAAGATTCCCATCCTTGTGGTACATGCCTGATAAAATGATAGCCTCCCCTTAAGTATGAGTGGTACTATGGATATAATTTGGAGAAGGCAATGGTACGCCACTCCAGTACTCTTGCCTTTTAGTCCTGTGATAGGTCATATCATATGACAAAAGGTGAAGGGGTTTTACAAATTAATGAAAGTCAAAAATTAGTTGTTTTTGAATTAATTATTAATCAAAAGGGAAATTATCCTGAGCAGGCCTGACCCAGAAGGAACTTAAAAGGAACTGGGCCCTTCCAGAAGTCAGAGAGATACAAAGCATGAGTATCTCTCCTATTGGCCATGAGCAAGCAAATTGGCATGTTGTGGAGAGGGCCAGCTGAGAGGGATGGCAGATCGCTTCTCAGAGCAGAGAGCTTCAGTCCTACAACTGCAGAGAACCGTGTTCTGCCAACAACCAGTGAGTTTGGAATAGAACCCCAAGCAAAGGATGCATAAAATGAGCTAGCAGCCCCAGTTAACACCATGACTTCAGCCTTGTGGGACCCGAGTGGGAGATCCAGTTAAGTCATGCCCAGAATTCTGACCTGCAGAAACTGTAAAATAGTAAATGAGTGTTGTTTGACACTTCTAATATTGTGGCAGTAGAAAACTAATATTCCCATTATAATTATAGACAATCTTTTTTTTCCATTTTAATTCTGTCATTTAAAAAATATATTTTGAAGCTGTGTTATTAGATGTACAAAACTAAAGTTATAATGCCTGTGTAGTGAATTGAGCCTTTTTTCCTTTACGGAAAGTCCTCCATTACCTCAAATAATGCTATTTGCCTTTAAGTCTGTTTTGTATGATTTTAGTAGAGCTATTTTAGTTTTCTGTGTTTACATCTTTAAGATGTGCCTCTTGTATATAATTGTGTTTTGTTTTTCATCTGGTCTGTCAATCTTTTTTAATTAGATTATTTAGTCTGTTTATATTTAATATAATTATTAATACATTTGAATGTAAATATACCATGTTGCTGGGAGGCCCAGGTGGTTCCATGGTAAAGAATCCGCCTACCAGTGCCGGAGACACGGTTTGATCCCCTGGTCGGGGAGGTCCCCTGGAGAAGGAAATGGCAACCCACTCCAGTACTCTTGCCTGGAGAATCCCATGGAACAGAGCAGCCTAGTGGGCTGCAGTCCACGGGGCTGCAAAGAGTCGGACAGGACTGAGCGGCTGAGCAGGCATGTGTGCATACCTTGTTTCTACTTTTTATTGGTGCTGCCTCAGCAGCTGCTCCTTTTTTTGCATTCTTCTTAATTATCTTTTATTCCATACCCCCTTGCCTTTCTTAGTTAACGTCTTCTTTTAGTGATTAGTCTAGAAATTAGAATACGTATGTCTGACATAGTGAAAGTCTATTGTAAAATTAGTATCTTTACCACTTCCTGAACAATGAAAGATCCTTAAAATACTTTAATTTCAATTACCTCCCTCTTATCTTTTTATTATAGTTTTATGATTTTAGTTTTCATCAACCTGTTTTATATCTTTGAAAACATTATTTCTATTTTATATGTTCAATATTATTTTAGATTTACCTCCATATTTACATCTTCTATTGCACTTTATTTCTTCCTGTATCTTCATGCTTCCATCTGGGGTAATTTTTCTTCTGCCTGAAGAATTCCTATTAGTATTTTTTTTTTTAATGAGGGACTGCAACTGCTGAATTATTTTCAGATTTTTTTTTTTTTTTTGGTTGAAAAATGTATTGATTTCATCTTCACTTTTGAAGTATAAATTCACTGAATATAGAATTCTAGTCAGCAGTTGTTGTTTTTTTTTCCCAGTGCTTGGAGATAACTGTTCTAGCTTCTGTTGTTCTGTTGGTAATTTAGCTATCAGTCTTACTGTCATTCCTCTGAAAGTGACTGTGGCTTTTTCCCCTTCTCTGGTTGCTTTTAAGATTTCTCTTTGTCTTTGATTTTCAGCAGTTTTCTGGTAATGTGTCTAGGTAACGATTTTCTTTGTAATTATAGTCCTTCTTGTAATTATAGTGCTTCTTGAATTGTTTTAATAAATTTTGGAGAACTCTCAACCCTATGATAATGCTGAAAGCTTTGCTCAGTTTCTCAGCTTTGTGTTTGCTTTCAGAATTGGGAGTTGCCTCAAAGACAAGGTACCTCCAGTGGCTAAATTCTCAGTCTCCCTGTTCTGGACCAGCCTCCCCCGGCCCAGACCGTGCTCATTCTCACCGCCTTTGAGGTTCTCCGGAAACGTTGAAACCAATATTCTGTTCAGCTTTTCTGCTTCTAAGCAGAAGGTTTGGCCCAGCAGCCTGGTGTGCCATTGCTGGGAATGACTCTCTTCCTTGCTATTTGTAATGATACTTTTTGAAGCTAGTTTATATGGCAGGCTTACAAACGTGAAAATCAAATGCTAGGTAATATCCTCCTAGAATGAACCTACACCTAAGTCCTGTATTCCCCATTGAGAAGCTTGGTTAAGACTCTTGAACAACATCTGTTTAGAGAACTTCTGGAGAGTTTTTTTAAATAGAGAAGTTTATTAGATTAAGAAAAATGAGCTATGCTCTTAAGTTTGCAGTGTAATGTGAAAAATTATTGTGGATTTCACTGGTGCCTGCCATTCCATATTTTATTTAATGCCAGTGCTTTCCCCCTGGAGAGGAAACTGGGGAATTTGCTTGCTCAGGTGCTTCAATTGTCACAGCCAATCTAAAGTGATGTAATGGTTCTCTAAATATTCAGTTCATTTCCCTATATTTCAGCAAGTACCTTTTAGGCAGAATTCAATTGGTCTAAAATTGTTTCATTGGCTAGCAGATACAGTGGAATTCCTTCTTAGATTTAAGGCTATCATTGTTTCATAATTTGCTTTTTTGTGTCTCTGCAGAGGGTGCTCGAGAGGAAGACCTAGATGCTGTGGAAGCTCAGATCGGCTGCAAGCTTCCTGATGATTATCGGTGTTCCTATCGTATCCACAATGGGCAGAAGTTAGTTGTTCCTGGGTAAGATGTTCACTGTTTGGGTTATTTTTTATGATACAAAGTATTTTCTAGAATGTAAACAAATTGTATTTGTAGTTATTCTTAACAGATTAAAGGAGTATGAGAATTTCCTCTTGTTTGTTGTAGCAATCCATAAGACAGAATATAAAGCTTGAATTTGATTTTGCCAAAATAGATTTATGTCTCAAAAGCATCATTTCTATTAATACATCTTTATAGTTTAAATGAAGTCTGGTTGGAGGTGGGGGTATGGGACATGAGAGAGGGGTGTGTGTGTGTATATATATATAATTTAACTAGAACTGTTCTGAATCCTTGAAATGTTTACCCTGTTACAGGCCAGGTAAATTGTTTGGGAGAACTTGTTGTAAATTCTGTGTATCATACATCTAAAAAGTAATTTGCTCAGAGCTATACATACTTAACCAAAGAAAATATAGTTTTGTCCTATTCAAGCATAGCCTATTTTAAACTTACTTCCAAAAGATATGAAGTATTCACTGTGGATCCTTTTGGTAAAAGCAGAGCATACAGTAGCTGTCAAATTCACTCCTAGTTTTAAAAGGTTTATTCTTTGAATGATTCTGCTCCTTTTGTTCCTTTATGAAATTAAGCTAATTCAGAGACTTTGCATTTGTGACATGCTAATAGGAATTTAGGGAGAATTTTGCATTGTTCTTGTTAGAATTTGATATCTATGTGTGTGAAAAATCATATGAGGCTCTTTTACCATTTTAGATCAGAGTTGAGTGAGGACAGGGAATCTAGAAGGTGATCGATCATGTTGAGGTTACTGAGGTTCAGATATCAAATACTGGGCAGTTAGAACTAGATAAGCCTAAATCACTGATTTTTTTTTTTTTCTACTCTTGTTTTCCTGTCACGCTGCAACTTGACAAAAAAGGAAAAATTGTCATATTTCAAGAACAAACAGGAGAGAACTTTACTAAAGGAGTTGCTCAGACTTGACATGACAAACAGGTCATGAGTTCAACCCAGGGATTTTTATCTGTCCACAGCTCAGTGAGGCTTAGGATGAGACTCTTGCAAAGACTGAAACCTGTGTTGTTCTCATTTGTCTACCATGAGATGAGTTTAGACACCAGACATCCCAAGTTTTTGAAAATTTGAATAAGGTTTAAGCTGATCTCCATTTATTCTGCCTGGTAGGATAGGGTAAGCTAAAGGTTGTATCAAGATAAAACTATCAGAGAGAATATACTCCTTTAAACAGAAAATTAGTCATACATACATATATAGCAAAATGCTGGCAAATTATGGCAAGATAGGTTTTTGAAAGCAATAAAACTATTTTTTCTTTTTAAAAGGTATATATTTAGATATTTAGGCTTTTAATTTAAACCAGAATCTTTCCACTCAAGAGTTTGAATTTAAGATATATAGAAATTGTAGTGTTTCATGTATTCCTGCTTTAGAATTGACATGGTAATCAGTTTTCATAAAGTTGTCAATGTGAAATTAGTACTCATCAAAAGGTTGCAGCTGACTAAATTTTTGAGTCTGTGTTCTCAGGTTGTTGGGAAGCATGGCACTGTCTAATCACTACCGTTCTGAGGATTTGTTAGATGTCGACACGGCTGCTGGAGGCTTCCAGCAGAGACAGGGACTGAAATACTGTCTCCCTTTAACTTTTTGCATACACACTGGTTTGAGTCAGTACATAGCAGTGGAAGCTGCGGAGGGCCGAAACAAAAATGAAGTCTTCTACCAATGTCCAGTAAGTAGGAAGTGTCTTGAAAGGTGGCTTTCAGATATGTTCTGATAAAATGTGCATTAGGAATTTTCAAGATTATGGAATGAGTATAGAGCGTTATATAATTTGATTATAGACCTATTTGACTAGAGGGCTAATATTCTGATTTAATGACATAAAATACTAAAAGAAAATTTCACCAATGGACCAACAGTGCAAACAATTGTACGTACAGAGGGAAAGCTGTGATTTGTGTTAGGGATTTTAAGCTTGAGAAAAACTAATGAGCTTCTTTCTGAGGTGATTAATTGTAATATCAGTTTCTAACCTTAAAAATCTAACATTTGCACATCATTTGATTCAAGTTCTGAGTGCAGTAGAAACTTTCTAAACTCTTTCTTCAGCATGTATTTGGGTTATTGAAAAATATAGATCCTTTTCAGGAGGCTTTTGTTAAGATTTTCCTGTACGCACAGAATATCATGTCATTTGGTCTCATTCTTATTTCCTCAGTTCTCAGTCATTCCTCAGTTACAGACCTGCTGCTTTTGTTTTTGTCTGGATGTGAACTTTTAACTTAAAAGAGGAATTTAAAATAGAAAATGTTTTTCTTAGTTATCTGAGACATGTGACTCTATATGACATTTATATTATTTAAAGAACTTTCATTGCTTTAAATTTTTTTCTAAGCATTTGCATTTCTTTATCTCATTTTTGACTTGATAGTTCTGTAAGGTTGTAGGACAGTGACTTGGCCTCTCATTTCCTGAGAGAAACGATTAATCTAGAATTGTTCAGGTCCATTGACTGAATCCAAAGCCCTGTCTTTTAGGTCCATAGGTCATATATCATCTCATGGTTTTAATGTCTTAATCGTTCTCTTAAAGGATCATTTTTTTTTTAGTTCATTTGAACACTGAGAGCAGTGTATAAGCATTTTAACTGTTTTTGAGAGCTGCTTGGCATTCTTCCAAGGGCTTGATAGGAAGAGCCTAAATACAGAAATCATAAAAACAGAAACTGAACAGTATGTGGAATGTCTAAGTATTGTTTAGAGCACTTCAGTTATTGCTGTCTGTTTTGCCTTGTCCCCAGGGAAGGATACAATGAATAACAAGAAATTAAGTAAAATGTACCATATTCAATTATAATATTCTTTTTCTCACCTAGGACCAAATGGCTCGGAATCCAGCTGCTATTGACATGTTTATCATAGGTAAAACAAAAGTCTTCTTTTCTCCCTTTTTCCTTTTGGTCCAGACACATGAAGTTAGTAAAAACTTGTCTGTTACTTGATCAGCTAGCAATTTTATATTTGTATTTCTTAGAGCGTGTTGGTTCATAAAGTACTATAACTATGTTTCTTTAGAATAGCCCTTATACTTCATTTGACTTGGGTTTCTACTTGGAAAAAAGCCACGCCCGATACAACCTTGTTTTCTCAGGATTCTTCTGTAGAACAGTGAAATATATGGAATAGCTAGAAATGTGTATATAGTTCCCTTATACACACATGCATTTTTGGTCGATCATATTAATGCGTAATTAGATAATGAAATAATGGTACTTGTTCTCGTCTAGTGCCAGTGCTGTAGTAAGATACTGATAAGTCACACCAGAGACCTCAAACCAGCAGCCTTCAGAGACCAGTATAAACTGGGCCTTATAAACTGCTTGGCACACCTGATTTTTCTTGGTCTTAAAAGGGTATTTCTCATAGGATTTTTTTTAACTTTTTATTAAAACCAGTTAACAATGTTATGATAGTTACAGGTGAACAGTGAAGGGAGTCAGCAATACAGACACATCTCATAGGATTCTGAGAACAATTCAGTCTGTATACAAGAGCATCTCACCCCTTTGTTGTTCATTCATTCTTTTTTTTTTTTTTTTAAAGGGACAACATTTATTCCTTTTTCAAATGTTACAGTAAAACCAGGTGGAAGAGAATGGTTTTAGCAGTTAGAAAAAAAAAAAAAGTACAAATCTGGGGTTTGGCCATTAAAAGTTATTTACAACAATGGGAGGGGGAAAAAAAGACAACAAGAAGTTGTTTCACATTACAGACCTCCCGCCCACCCCAAAGCTTAATACTTGGTTACCAAGTCAAAAAAGGAGACACGGGTTGATTCACAAGCTGGAGGTTTGAACTTGAGTAAGACATTTATAAAAACCTAGACCGGGGCAGTGTTCTCCCCAGCCCAGGTGCCACTAGGCACAGCACAAGAGACTAAAAACTCAACGGGAAAGCTGGACACTCAGGGTTTGGGAGTGTAGGCACCCCCACATCTGGCTCAGGGATTTGGGGAGTAAACAAAACCTACTTGGAAAAGAATTGGGGAAGAAAACCAGCAATTGCCTTCGGCACAGGTGGGGACAGGGAAGGAGGTAGGGCCAAGGGCAGGAGCATTTCACATCACTAACCTAACTTGGGAAAACTGCAAGGGACCATCTTCAACTGGCCTTAAGAGGAAGACCAGATGGATGATGGGAGAATCCACAGGAGCGAGAGAAGGAGAGGAAACGTGGCTAGGGGGCAACAGCCCCTTCCTTTCTGGGCACAGGAAGGCAGCTGGGGCACCAGGTCCAGGCAGTGACCTCACAAGGACAGCACAGTTTTTGCAGCTTAGAGATCACCCACCTGCCCCCACCCAGCTACTCATTCTGCTCGCTGGCTGGTGCAGGGTCACTCTCTGGCCCCGAGGGAGTGGATGGCTCTGCGGCCTGGGGCCCTGCCTCTTCTGTGTCTCCTCCCTTGGCGGCAGCGCTGGCCTCTGCCCCTTTGGCCTGGGGCTCCTGGCTCTCGGGGGTGGCAGCAGCCTTCCCTTCCTGGGCAGTGCCCTCCTCGCCGCAGGCACTGATCTCCCCCTGCTCCTGCTCTTCCTCTGTGGGTGAAGAGGCAGACGAATCACCCCCACCCTCCCGATTTCTCTTGAAGGACAGGCCACTCCATTTGAAAGGCTTCTTGAAAGAGAATTTCTTCTTCTTCTTGGGGGTCTCCTTGGGGGGCACCTCCCCCTTAGCCTCAGCGCCCTGGCCAGGGGGTGCTGGCTCGATGGCATCACCAGTGGCCCCTGCTGCCTCCTCTGTTCCGTTCACGGGGGGCGACTCCCCTTCACCTTTGGGGGATAAGTCTCCATTGCTTTTCACGTGGCCGTTCTCCTGTCCGTTGACCTTGGCGGGGGAAGCGCCTGCTGCCTCCTCGGTGGTCACGTCGCCCCGGGGAGCCTTGGAGCTCTGGCTGCCCATGGTGGGGGGGTTCTGCTGGGGGGGCGCCCGGAGCCGCCCCGGGCTCGCGCCGCAGGGGATAGTTCAGTCGGGTGGGCCTGGCCGGCGGAGGGGTGGGGCTCGCGTCTGAGGGGGAGGGGTGTCGGGGGTAAACCAAGCTGACCCCCGCTCCGCGCCCGACCCACTAGCTGCGCCCACCGCCGCTCCGCTCTGCTCCGCGCCAGAATGCCCTGTTCATTCATTCTTGTTTTGCTTAGATTTTGCTCAAGTAAGACAAGCGTCCTAACTATCTGTTCTGCTTTTTAGAGGTATTTCTGGCACATATTAAACATCCTCATGTATTAATAGTGAAGGGGCCTTCCAGACTAAGTCATCTATAATTGTATCTCCTAATGGAATCTTGAGCAGAGTATAAGTTTCTGTGAGTTCAGAAACTTATGGCATATTCTAGGTTTGTATGTTCAAGTTATGGCATATTCTAGGTTTAATAAATAAACTGGTACAGCCACTATGGAGAACAGTGTGGAGATTCCTTAAAAAACTGGGAATTGAACTGCCATACGACCCAGTAATCCCAGTGCTGGGCATACACCTCAAGGAAACAAGAATTGAAAGAGACGTGTACTCCAGTGTTCACTGTAGGACTATTTACGATAGCTAGGACATGGAAGCAAGCTAGATGTCCATCAGCAGATGAATGGATAAGGAAGTTGTGGTACATATACACAATGGAATATAGCTCAGCAATATTCCTTTTCCCCCTGCCCGTAGGGGAGGGTGAGGAAGGCAGGGGTTGGGTGTGGCCTCTGGCCCTGACCTTTGGTCACCTGTCCCCTGCCTCGGGGCGTCATTGGGGGCCGTTAGAATATTGCTCAGAAGGAATGGATTTGAGTCAATTCTGATGAGGTGGATGAACCTGGAGCCTATTATACAAAGTAAAGTAAGTCAGAAAGAGAAAGACAAGTACTGTATATTAATGCATATATGTGGAGTTTAGAAAGTCAGTACCAACAATCCTACATGCAGGGCAGCAAAGGAGACATAGATGTAAAGAACAGACTTTTGGACTCAGTGCGAGAGGGCAAGGGTGGGATGATTTGAGAGAATAGCACTGAAACATGTACATTGCCATGTGTAAAATAGATGACCAGTGCAAGTTTGATGCATGAAGCAGGGCACCCAAAGCTGGTGCTCTGGGACAACCCAGAGGGATGAGGTGGGGAGGGAGGTGGGAGAGAGGTTCAGGATCAGGGGGACACACGTATGCCTGTGGCCAATTCATGTTGATGTATGACAAAAGCCATCACAATACTGTAATTATTCTCCAATTAAAATAAATTAATTTGTTTTTTAGCAAAAGAAAAACAAAGGGCCAGAGTGAGCCATTAATAGACATTGAGAAAAGAGAAAACTGGGTTGGATGGCATCACTGAGTCAGTGGACATGAGTTTGAGCAAACTCTGGGAGATGGTGAAGGACAGGGAAGCCTGGCGTGCTGCAGTCCATGGGGTCGCAGAGTTGGACACGACTTAGGGACTGAACAACAACAATTGCAGTTTACCTGCTCTCAACTGATACCTTTAAATTTTTAAAGCTGTATACTATCAGACTCAGCTTGAATTGTATCTTCAGTCATTCCCTAAATAGAATTGTAAGTAAATGCAGACTGTAAATTCAGCATCGGACTTTCAATGTGGAAGAGTACAGAAACTAGGTTAATAGAAACCATATTATGAAGAAATTCACTGAACACTATTGATTAAGGGACTAACTAATATATTCTATGCACTGAGATGTATTAAGAGTAAATGATAGGGGTCTGAGATAGATTATGTTGTATTACCTAGATGAGGCAACATAATTCACACAAATACTTGCTATTGATCTAATCACTAGGTCACAGATACATGGTCTGGACTAGACTATCCCAGTCCTGCGTCTCTGCTTCGAGTTGGTCACTGAGACTATGGAGGACATTTGAATCTGTAGTAGCACAGCTGGGCTGTATGTGTTAGTCGCTCAATCGTGTCTGACTCTTTGTGACCCCATGGACTGTAGCCCACCAGGCTCCTCTGTCCATGGAATTTTGCAGGCAAGAATACTGGAGTGGGTGGCCATTCCCTTCTCCAGCGGATCTTACCAACCCAGGGATCGAATCCAGGTCTCCTACATTACAGGCGGATTCTTTACCGTCTGAGCCACCAGAGAAACTGCTTTGGGGTTATCCTGATGCCCAGAACTCCACAGTGCTATACCCCTATTAAATGTCCAGACTGAGCCTGGCCTCTACCAGAATTTTGTGCGTGAATCAGAATTTGCCTAGTAGACCAGGGATATACCTTATTCATCTGAGGATAGCTGCTGATATCTTTTTCTGTAGTTTCTTCCTACATGTGGCTATATCTCCTTTGTTCTGTATGTTCTAGGAATTATAGACCGAAGGCTTTTCATTCTTGTACCAGAACCAATTAAAATTTAAAAGTTAACTGTTTAGTTTTAAGTGTTAAAAAGTAGTTTGAAGGAAGTTGGAGGATTCTCTAGCAAGGTAGTTAGGGAATACGATTGCTAGAATTGAGGATAGAAATTTACCTAGGATTTGTAGATGACATCTATAAATATTTCCAGTTTTGATATCACTAGATACCAGTGTAAGCATAGAGAATTACAATTTTTTTCCTTGTTTCCTGTGTAGATTTTTAAAACCTGTTTGTCCTTTTCTCTTTTCTTCTTCCCTTCCTTGTTTATAGGTGCTACTTTTACTGACTGGTTTACTTCTTATGTCAACAGTGTTGTATCAGGTGGCTTCCCTATCATCAGAGACCAAATTTTCAGGTATTTCACTCAGACCTTTTTGGTTTGGAATGATTATAAATCAGAAAAAAAACATTAAGTTACACATCATGAGATGAAGTTTCCCAGGAATGTTAATAACAGAACCTCTCATCTTGAATCTTATAGTTTTATTCTCATTTTAAAGCCAAAACATCCAAACAGTTGAATGACCAGTATTTTTTTCATCTTGAAGAATCAAGAGAAAAATTGATTTTGCTTTAGGGGCTATGGCTTTATAGTAGTTATATAATTGGGGGGTGGGGTGGGCAGGGGACCAAATAATGAATATATTGTGACTAGCAAGGCAGTAACTGTTTACTCCTGGAAAATGTTATGTATTATCTCTGAAACATTCACGTATTATAGATGGTATTAGAGGTAATCTTGGTTCACAGTGGGCTGGTTGGCAGAAATGATAGATTAATTATACATTAGAGGCCTCTAGAATAACATACTAACACACTTTTATTGTCAGAGTTACCATTTAAAGGGCATAGCTGGGTTTTCAGATGTTCTAAGTTTCCTTAGCTCTGAAAACTGAAATAAGCTGTTTTTAGTTTCCAGATTAGTTACTAATCCATTATTTGAACCACTGATCATTGAACCTTGACTGCTGTCATTATTGATGCAGAGTCTTCAAAATTTTCTAATTTGTTTGTTTAAGTTTAATAAGGTCCCAAATATGATTAAAATTTTTTATCCTAAGGTAAAATATAAACTATTTTGCACTGTATCTTTAAAACTTATATCTTGCAGAATTGAGGTTTGTTGATTTAACAATGTTTAATTTTTTAAAATTACCTAGATATGTTCATGATCCAGAGTGTGTAGCAACGACTGGGGATATTACAGTTTCAGTTTCCACATCATTTCTGCCAGAACTTAGCTCTGTACATCCACCCCATTATTTCTTCACATACCGAATCAGGTGAGAATTTTAAATGGGGGGTGTTTTTTTAAATTGTGGGATATAGCTCATGGATGTGTTATTATCTCCCTATTTGATATGATATAAAAAACACATTTTGAAAAGCAGCTTCTTGCTAAAGTGTAGGGGTAAGTGGATAGCAAAAAAATTTTCTACAATGTAGTGTTTATAAAGTACCTTGAGTCTATATCAGCCTAACTTTAAGTTGTTTCTTCAGTATAAGTATTGTGCCCGGTACTTTGAGAGGTGGACTGCTAAGTTGGAACCATCATGAAAGTTCAGTATTAGAGTGAGGATGCATTCTAAAACTATGAATAACTTCCCTGGTCATCCAGTGATTAAGACTCTGTGCTCTCAGTGCAGTGGGTACAGGTTTGATCCCTGGTCAGGGAACTAAGATCCCACATGCTGCACAGTGTGGCCAAAAAAAAAGCTATGAAATTGCTCAAGATAAAACTATGCATTTAAGTTTTAACTTGCTTGTCTATATTTAGTTAAAAGTGTAATAAGTATTATTTGAATACAGCCTCTATAATTAGACATAGTGCTGAGCAAGCCCTGGATTTGGTTGAATAAAAAACATATTAAATTAAATTCACTTTAATTAGTACTCTGTACTATGAGGTAAAGATAACATTTATCTTAAGATATTAAGATGTATTTTTTAGATGTATTTTTAAATACTTTATGATGTATAGATTTTTACAATGCCTGTATATACACATATGTATACATACTGGAAATAATGGTAATGTATACTTAACCAGGAAGCATTCTAGGATTTTGGTATTGTATCCAGCTTTGATGTCTAGTTACATATATTCAGATGAATTTGTTTTAATTTACATCCTGCCTAGGATTGAGATATGCTTAAAATAATAACACCTGTACATGCTTATAGGGTATTCTAAATGAAAATGAGTCAGCAGATTCTCAGAAAAAGGAGGGAAATAATAGTATTGGAAAACAGAGTCAAGGGACGATCTTGGTAACTGAACAGTAGATGCCCAAAATAGTGACATTTTGCTCTGAGCTTTCTAGAAGCTAATGGAGAAAAGGGAAATGGGCTGCATAGCCTTGTAGTGAAAAAAAGACTCCCGTTTTTTTTACAGCAGTTTTTCGTAGCACTATATTCTAGAATGTGTTTCCCACATTGGTCATTTAAACATAAGATTGTTGGCACCACTGTGTTTGTAAGTTTTTGTGTCGCCCTTTCTATTGTTAATCCTAACTGACAGTCAAGTGTATAAACGGAATGAAACAAGCGTGTAAACTGAATGAAAGCATTTCTGTGGGTGGAGTCCAGCCAGTATCTTTGAGAGCTTACAGGAATAGATGATTTACACAGACTTTGGGTTGGGTTTCTTAATTTACTTTGGAAATCCCTTTCACCATCTTAGCTCAAATACTATAGCTCTTAAACAGAAGAAACCAATGTGTCTCTACCACCCCTTTTTCTCCAGGATTGAAATGTCAAAAGACGCCCTTCCTGAAAAGGCTTGTCAGTTAGACAGTCGTTACTGGAGAATAACAAATGCTAAAGGTGATGTGGAAGAAGTTCAGGGACCTGGAGTAGTTGGTATGTAACCCAAGACTTGAGTTTAAACATCAGACGCTTCTGAGACATTTTGGAGAGTATATGTGTGATACATATACTTGCTTGGTAAATACATGATGTACTAGTGGATAAGATGGCATCTTCTTAATAGCTGTGTTTCAGTGTGAAAGATACCATAGATTCTGGATTCTTCTCCTAACTGTAATACAATGAGTATAATGTATAAAGGTCATTATTTTATCAGTTTAGTACCTTAAATATGACCTTTTCTAAAAGGATAGCAAAGTCAATTATTTAGGGGTTGAATTTCCATTCTGTGCATCACATGGGTTTCTTGCTTTCCCTTCTTAACTACTTATTTGTTTTAGCTGGAAGATTATTCATTGTCATATTCTATAGGGTTACAAGGTATAGGACAGAAAAAGAAAATAAATTTCATACTGGTCATCTGTTTGAATTTCAGGGGAAATGTTAAAATTAATAGCACAGATTTTATTGTCAATCATCTCTAGCCTCTGATTACAACTGACATTTGGCTTTTTAAAAAATTACGAGTATCATAAGTTTCTGAGTCCTCAGATTCTTCAGTCTTTTGTTGTACTTCAGGAAAATATTATTACTTAAGCAATGCAGTTCAGTTACTGGTCCTAAGCATATGTAGGATTCAGTTTAAATTTGTTTTAATTAATTGCCACAAGTAGAGTCACAGTCTACATCTCTTTTTAAGGAATTATTAAGGGTCTAGTGCTAACGAACTTTATCAAAGTTGTAATTCTTTTTCAGTCATTTGGTCTGTTGGGGTAAGACCTCTCTTCCTTGTGACTGCACTCTGGGCTAAATGTTGAAGACACATCTTCAGAGTTTTATGTTTTAGTCTCTTGCTACTTTTGAACATTTAAATTATCCTTATCTCTGTTTGAATTAGAGTCTGCGATAGTTTTTATTACCCATGTCTTAAAGAGTGTGTCTTCAATGACTCTCCTTTTTTGGTTTTTATTCTGATACTAGAGATCATTACCCACCCCACCCGCCCATGCATATACACTGTAAGGAATTCAGAGAGTACAAAAAAATGTCAAAATCTTCATAATCCCATCACTGTTACCATTTTGTTACATTTCCTTTAAAAATTGTTTCTAATTATGCATTTACTTTAGCACAATTTAAAGAGGACATGTTTTATTTGCTATAATGAAGAATTAAATTTTATACTTTGATTTATTGTTGCTATTTTCTCTGCAGGTGAATTTCCAATCATCAGCCCAGGCCGGGTATATGAATATACAAGTTGTACCACATTCTCTACAACATCAGGCTATATGGAAGGATATTATACCTTCCATTTTCTTTACTTTAAAGACAAGATCTTTAATGTCGCCATTCCCCGATTCCATATGGCATGTCCGACATTCAGGGTGTCTATAGCTCGATTGGTAGGTTAAAATTTCCTCTGGTGCTGATTTACGTGACTTTGTAGAATGAACTCCACAGAAGGTCTTACAAATAGTTTGTAAATGGTATTTCAGAGAACCCTAGCGATTTTGAGGGACATATCTTTGAGGGACTGGGGGGATATGTGAATACATTGGGTGGGAGTGGACAGTAAGTAAACTAGGCTCCATATTCTTTAATCAGAGTAACTGTTATCTTTTTGTTGTTTTTGTTTGCTTTAAAGAAACTATTTTTAGAGCAGTTTCAGATTCATAGCAAAATTGAGCAGAAGGTACAGAGATTTCCCATGCTTCAGCACATGCATAGACATGCCCATTATCAATATCTTCTGCCAGAATGGTACCTTTGTTACAACTGATGAACCTACCTTGACGCACCATGATCACCCAAAGTCCATAGTTTACATGAGGGTTCATTCACTCTTGGTGTTGCATATTCTGTGAGTTTGAATGAATGACCTGTATCCTCCATATAAAGTAGTTACTGGTTTTAAAGCTTCAATGTCTTTTCCAGTTTCCAAAAACAGTTTTGTTGCCTAATGAGAATCACTACACTGGACCAGTTATAGTTGCCTTTATTTCATGAAGAGTAGGGAAACAATTTCTTACTATGTTTTTGCTAAAATTCCCAATTTTAAAAAATAATAAAAATATCCTATAAAATCATTACAAATAAGATTTAATGGGTAGACTTGTACTTTTAGTAGTCTCTCTTTGGGATAATTTCCTAACTCAACTAGTCCTATTTTTAAAATCTCATTTCTAGGGTTATGACAGGTATAGCAGTAACCCCAGTCTTACCAGCTATAAAATGATTAAAGAAATTTATCATGCTCCAGTAATACAATAGGAATACCATATGAATAGCATATCCAGAATGTAATCAAATCATAGATGTCAGGTATTAAAAAAAAAAAAACTCTAGCTCCTGGGTGACCCTGATGGGTGGGTCCAAAATAAGTCTGGGAAGATAGACATGATGTTAACATGACTTAGATACATTCCCAACTCCAGTTTGGAAAGAAAAGGATGGTGATGAGACTCCGCTACTAATACTTGTAGTATTTCTGGTGAAAAGAATCTATAGTCTCAGCTTTGGAAGTGAAGTTTAGCTTCCCTCCCAGTGTGTATTTCCAACACTGTGAATTTGCTACTTCCTATAACAGTCTTCCGTTTTTGAGTAGCTCCATCTCTGTATGAGATTGATATCATCCTTAAATGTTTGATACAGTTTATCAGTGAAGTCATCTAGGGCTAGAGTTCTCTTTGTGGGAACATTTTGAAATATGAATTTTATTTCTTTAATCATATTTTCTGTTCCTTATTTCACTTTTGGTAATTTGTGTCTTTCAAGGAATTTGTCCATTTGGTCTAAATACTGAATTTATTTCTATAAAGTTATTTGCAATATTCCCTTGATACCCTAAAGAGCTACAGTTATACATCGTGTTTTGTTCTTGGTATTGGCAGTTTGCATCTTCTCTTTTGTTCATCACCTTAGCTAGGGGGTTATCACTTTTATTGATCATTTAAAGGAACAGTTTTTGGTTTCACTGTTTTTCTCTATTTGCTCATTTTCTATTTCATTGATTTTTGGAGTTATCTTTATTTCTTTCCCACTTTAGGGTTTAATTTGCTTTTTTTTTTTTAATTTCTCAAAGTAGAAGTTTAGATGATTGATTTTAGACCTTCTAAGCACTGTTTTAGCTGCATTTCACAAATTTTGATGTTTTTTTATTAACATTTAATTCAAAATATTTTCAGATTTCCTTTGTAATTTAATTTTGATCTCTGTATTTTTCTAGAAATGTATTGATTTCCAAATATTTGGAGCTTTTCTAGTTACCTTTTGGTTATTGATTTCTAGTTTTGTTATGGTTAGAAAACTTGCTGTGTATAATTTCAATTTTTTAAAATGTTTTGTGGCCTAGCATTATGATCTGTCTTGGTAAATGATCCTTGTGTATTTGAAAAGAATGTGTATTCTGATATTTGGGAAATATTATTCTATAAATGGCAAGACAAATTGATTGTTTTTCAAGTCTTCTTTATATTTACTGATCTTTTTTGTGTATGTGTTTGTTCTCTGAGAGATGATTGTTGTAATCTCCAACTGTAATTATAGTTTTGTCTATTTTTTTAATTCTGAATTTTTATTCTTTTAAATTTGTTTCATGTATTTTAATTATATGCAAATATGTGTAGGATTGTTATGTGTTTTTAATGAAGTGCTTTTTTTATTGTTATAAAACCTCTATCTGTGACAATATTCCTTGCCCTAAAGTTGCTATATATTCCTGACCTAAAGTGTAAAGAGTGTTGACGTTTGTTTGTGCAGGCAGTTTGCGCAGTTAAGTTACTATTGAGTCAGTTGATCCTGTCGAGGCTTGTTTTTTTGTGTTTGTTAGGGTGGGGATAGAGTAGTCTTTACTTAAGTACAGTAGTTCTCAGACTTTCCAGTCTCATGATCCCCCTAAGCTTTTACAAGTTATTGAGGACTCCAAAGAACTCTTGCTTACCTGGGTTATACAACATTTATCATGTTAGAAATTAAAACTGAGAAATTTTATAATATTTACTTACTCCTTTTTTAAAGTTTAAAATGTTTTAATTTATAATTTCCAATTACGGTAATAAACTCGTAACATGTTCAACCTTCTCTTAACTATGTTCTTACTTATTTAGAGTTTTAGTTTCCTCCCGACCACAAAGAAACATGTAAAATCTTGATCTCCCTGGTGGAAAATGTTTTCTCTTTCTCCAGGATGAGAACTCAATAAAATTAAATGAGAATTCTGCACTTACTTCTAATCAACATGAAAGAGGCAGTGGGGATTGTATTTCTATTGTGTTGTATTTGTATTGTACTTTTCCTATTTAAAAATTAGTTTTCTTGATACAGAAGTTGAGTTGTCCTCATTTGTCCCCTAACCATGTATTATCATTCTTAATACTGCTTTTTGTTCTATACTTCGAATGCTGCTTTAAAGATTTTTTTGGTTGGTCTTAAGTCTTTTCTTGGTCTAGGTAGTTTGCTCTTGGACACTTTAGAGGCCTCTAAAGACATTCTTGTCTGTGTGTTCCCTTTTCCATCTACTGTTTTTGTATATACACTTTTGTCTGAGATTATCGGCAATCTTCTTCTTTAGCTACATTATTTTTTTTTAAGAGTTTTTCTGTTCTTTTCTTAAGATAATTAATAATCATACTACCTGGATTTAATGTTTCAGAATTTCCTAAGTTTTAATCTTCTCCCCCTTTTGGAGCTTCTGCTGAATTTTAAAGTCTTTATTTCCCAGAATAAGAAAAATCAAAAGATAAAAGTAATGAAATATGTTATATTTATGTATATTTTCTCTGTTGTTGTTAGTGTTACAATAAATCCTGAGTGACAATTACTTTGACAAATTCTAAAGGACATTTCCTTTCTCCCACATTCATTACCTTGCTTGCTCAACAGATATTTATTGAGTACCTACTAGGTGCTGGGGAAAATCCAGTGACCAACACAATGAAAATCTCTGCCTTCAGGGGTGTAATGTACAGCATGGTGATTATGGTTAATAATACTGTATTGCATATTTTGAAAGTTGCTAAGAGAGTAAATTTTAGAAGTTCTCATCACACGAAAAAAGCTCTGTAACTATGTATGGTGATGGATGTTAACTAGATTTATTGTGGTGATCACTTTGTAATGTATACAGATACTGAATCATTATGTTATACATCTGAAACTAATATAATGTTGTTTGTCAATTATGCTTCAATAAAAATAAAAAATAAAAGAGAAGAAAGATGAGGAGATTGAAAAGAAATCTCTGGCTTGGAATTTACATTGTAGTTGGAAGAGACAAAGTGTAGTAAATATACATTCCTCACTTGTGTCAATAAGTAGTCATAGTGCGCTGGAGAAAAAGCAGAGTAAGGATGCTAAGAAGTGTACTGTTGGGTTGTTCTGATACAAAGATGTGTGATGGAAGGCCTTGGTGACATTTGAGTTCATGCTTAAAAGAAGTAGAGGGAAATGGGTGGATGTGTATCCTAAGGGTGTTCCAAGCAGAACAGCAAGTACAGAGGTGCTGAAAGCACTCATGTGCTTGGTGTGTCTGAAGACGTGCACGGAGGCCAGTGTGGCTGGAGGACAGTGGATAGGGGAGAGTGGTTGGAGACGCCACATGGGGCCGTGGGGTGCTGCATTTGCCATGCCATAAAGGCCATGGGGGACGGACTTTTGCTGCCACCCCAGCCCAGGTTTCCCAGTACTTCCCACAGTAACAGCTAGGTCCTCCTTGCTGTTCAGAATTCTGTTCAATTATAGTAGCTCCTCTCTTGAGTCTTCAAAAACGTATGAGACAGAAAACCAACAGCAGAGTAAGTCAAGACTCCACTAGAGACGTTGCTTAAAAGGAATGGAAGTGTCCAAGAGACGTTCAGATACTGGGTGTTCAACATCACTGCTGCGTTATTCTGATAGTCTTCAACAAGTTAATTTAAAAGTAGAGGCTACTGAAGGTGGTTCTTACTAGACCTCTTGTTGACAGTACATAAAAGTTACCAGCAGAGGTCGTAACTTAGTTATATTTTTATATCCTTGTTTCTGTAAGCATGCAGGTTAATAAAGAATTGTTCCACAGTACATTAATAAATTCAGTAAAATTTTATCTTGGGTTGTTAGAAGTGGTCTGTTTGCTCCCTTCTGTGAATTACCAACCACCATGTAAAAAATAACTATTGATGAAGTATATTTACTGTGAAAACCACATTGAGCATTAACTTGTCATAGCATATATACTCTAGAATCTTAACGTTAGCATATGCATCATGAACATGTATAAAAGTCTGTAAGATTCTATAAAAAGGTATAAAATTCAATGAGAAGTCTATAGAAATTCATACTTGGCATGCCCAGTTGTTTAGATTCTAGATAAATGAGAATTTGTATTAAAAAAAAAAAACCTGATGGAAGTTCTTATCAAAAGATTGTCTTTTCTTTCAAGGAAATGGGTCCTGATGAATATGAAGAAATGGAAGAGGAAGAAGAGGAGGAGGAGGACGACGACAATGACGATTCGGCAGACATGGATGAATCTGATGATGATGAGGAAGAGAGACAGAGGAGAGTCTTTGATGTTCCCATTCGAAGACGCCGCTGCTCTCGCCTGTTTTAGCAAGCCTCTGCTGATGGAAGCCCTGGGATGAATCTAGCCTTTTAAATAGGTGTCTCAATAATGTCAGTAACTAAACTGTTCTCAGCTTATATTAATAGCAGGAAGACTAGCATGAAATACTGTGCCAGGCCCTGGGTTCCATGAGATGCTACTTTAGGAATTGGATTGTTTGGGTTTGCTTTGTGTTTTCGAGGTAGAGGAAGGAATGGGAATCTTTTTTCTCTTCTAGGAGTTAATGGGAGAATAGTTATCTAGCTAAGGAACAGACATTTCTTTATTTAAAAATATTTTATACTTATAAAAATATGGAAATGGAAGGGAATTGGTTTGAAAGGGAATTTAAAATGAGTCAGAAATACCTACACAAGGATAGAGAGAAACTATGTGACTGAATGGTTCTGTGAAAAGACTTATAAGTTATTTAGAAATGAACAGAATTTGTAATTAGGCTAATCCATTTAGTGATTCCTATATATTTTGTACGAACAGGGAACTAACTGACTAAATAGCTTGACTGCCAGTTGTTTGTCCTTAGACAATCTATCCTTGAATTTAGAGTTTTCATCACGACCTTGAATTTAAAGCTATTGGTATGGCCTTGACCATAAATCTAGTCTTCAGCTCTATCAACTTTGGATTTAATTTAAGGTTTTCAACACTATGACCTTTACCACACTGTTCACAGATGCTTCATGTTTGAAATGTAGTGTGTAAAAGTATGTATTGTGTTTATTAACAAGGTTCTTCACAGTGTCTCATGTAGTCTAAATTTGTAAATACTGCTTCTGTTTTGTTACTTGACTGTCTTAACTTTGTGATAAGTAACATGAATTTTATCTTAAGATGAAGTTTGTTTTCCTGAAACATAAGAGATTTTTTTTTTTGTAATTATATATAATTGAGAGTTTGGAAATGAAATCCTCCGAATGTCAAAACCTCACATTTTGAAAACAAATTTTGGTTCCAATCCTGTATTTTGTGTAATTGACTATTTCCCATAAATATATACATTAATAAGCCTTTGCTCTTAAAATGAAGATGAAATCAAACCTCTTTGGCCTATTGCCAGAGGCCCATTCAAAGTCATTTTCTGGCTCTAACTAAACTCTTGTCATGTAATCTACCTTGTCTTTCCCTCAGAAACAGTTCTTTTGTAGGGAAAACTGTAGAAAGAGGGAAGTATATAGAGGATTAAGAAGTTGCCATCAAGAAACTTAAAGGCAAACTTAGACTTTCATATTGGCTAACATGGAACATGTCAGAATGTTCTGAAGTGGAGTAAATAGTTTTTCCTGCCCCCCCCTTTTTTTAATAGAGTATTATCAGGGTGCCAAATCCTTCTATTATGCCTATCCTTAAAAAAAACAACCCATTGGTTTTTTGAAAAATAAACTTTCCCAATAGAGTAGTAACTAAAAGTAGTTAATGTTGGAAGTTAAAGCTGGTTCCAGGATCCCTCACCATTCTTTGCATCTTTCACTTTTCAGAATTGGCCTCTCCTTTCAGTTCCCAGAGAACTCATGATGCCCCATGTCTCCCTGTCACCCGATCCAACCCTTGTTCCTCGGAATGCTTCAGGCTCACTTATCCTTGGTTAGAATTCACATTCTTTTAGTATGTTGACTGAGTTCTTCCTAAGTTGTGATTAATTAGTTGATAACCTCAACTTTTATTTCATTGGCAGAATGTGTATTCACACAAAAAAAGGGATCTAACAGTTGGTCTGACTGGACTTTCGGTGTAGTGAACCCCATTTCTGGCTCTGAGGTCCCTTCAGAACATTACTTATTTATCTGAAGCTTGATGTATCAGAATGAGGCAGATAGGTAAACAGTAACCAAACAGCTCAGAGTTTTTACCTCTTGTGAAGAGTCAGAGGTAACTAGCTGATGCCTGATAAGGTGGCCCAATCTTTTCAACATTCCAGATTGCTTCCATCTTCCCGTTCTGCCATTTGTAGCAGACTTTAAGATCATTCATACCTTCAGTGTAGCAACTGCAGTCATACTGTATTCCAGGAAGGATGATGAGAAAAGGGGGAAATTAAATGGAAAGTAAAAAGCCTGGAGAAGTAAACCAGCCAGGTCTCTTAACAGGAAGGTAAGTAGAGATGGGGCAAGAGATGCAGGTGTTAACATGGGCAGCATGGAACCCTAGTATGAAGAAATTGTAATGGCCCAAGTAAGACATTCTAAATCTAGATGTACAAGCTGGCTTTAGAAAAGGCAGAGGAACCAGAGATCAAGTTGCCAAGCATCCTTTGGATCGTAGAAAAAGCAAGAGAATTCCAGGAAAACATCTGTTTCATTGACTACGCTAAAGCCTTGGACTGTGTGGATCACAAAAAAACTGGAAAATTCTTCAAGAGATGGGAATACCAGACCACCTGACCTGCCTCCTATGAAATTTATATGCAGGTCAAGAAGCAACGGTTAGAACCGCCATGGAACAACAAACTGGTTCCAAATTGGGAAAGGAGTATGACAAGGCTGTATATTATCACCCTGATTATTTAACTGATATGCAGAGGACATCATATGAAATGCCAGGCTGGATGAAGCACAAGCTGGAATCAAGATTGCCGGGAGAAATATCAATAACCTCATTTGCAGATGACACTACCCTATGGCACAAAGCGAAGAAGACCTAAAAAGCCTTTTGATGAAGGTCAAAGAAGAGAGTGAAAAAGCTGGCTTAAAACTCAACATTGAAAAAACTAATCATGGCATCCGGTCCTGTCACTTCATGGCAAATAGAAGGGGAAACAATGGAAACAGTGACAGACTTTTATTTTCCTGGGCTCCAAAATCACTGTGGACAGTGACTGCAGCTATGAAATTAAAAGGTGCTTGCTCCTTGGAAGAAAAGCTATGACCAACTTAGACAGCATATTAAAAAGCAGAGAAATTACTTTGTTGACAAAGGTCTGTCTAAGTCAAAGCTGTGATTTTTCCAGTGTGTGGATGTGAGAACTGGACAATAAAAAAGGCTGAATGCCAAAGAAGTGATGCTTTTGAACTGTGGTGCTGGAGAAAACTCTTGAGTGTCCCTTGGACAGCAAGGAGATCAAACCCACCAATCTTAAAGGAAATCAACCCTGAATATTCATTGGAAGGACTGATACTACTTTGATCACCTGATGCAAAGAGCAGACCTATTGGAAAAGACTCTGATGCTGGGAAAGATTGAAGGCAGGAGGAGAAGGGGACAACAGAGGATGAGACAGCTGGATGGCATCACCAACTCAATGGGCATGAGTTTGAGCAAACTCTGGGAGATGGTTAAGGACAGGGAAGCCTGACATGCTGTAGTCCATGGGGTCGCAAAGAGTCAGACACGACTGAACAGAATAAGATATTCTACAGGCTTGAGTCAGGGCAGCAGCAGTGGGAGTGGAGTGGAGAGAGGATGAAATTGAAGGATCTAGACGGTAAAATAGGCAGGAGTTGGTGACTGCACGTGTGGGAGCAGAAGAAACTGAAGTTGTTTCCAGGTATAGGACTTCATGGAAAAAAAAATTACAGGAAAAGCAGTGGAACATTGGAGAGGAGTTGAGATTTGAACACATTTTGGGTTCAGATGTCTGTGGGACATATAGATGGAGATGTCCAGTAATTAGATATGAAGATTCAAGGAGTGATAGAGAAAAAAGATTTGCAAGTTGACTTGTAAACATATATACAGTCAGCCCTCGGTATCTGCAAGAGATTGGTTCCAGAACCTCCACAGATACCAAAATCAGTGGATGCTCAGTTCAGTTCAGTCGCTCAGTTGTGTCCGACTCTTTGCGACCCAATGAATCACAGCACGCCAGGCCTCCCTGTCCATCACCAACTCCCGGAGTTCACTCAGACTCACGGCCATCAAGTCAGTGATGCCATCCAGCCATCCCATCCTCTGTCGTCCCCTTCTCCTCCTGCCTCCAATCCGCTTTACCATCTGAGCCACCGGGTAAATCTCCCCAGCATCAGGGTCTTTTCCAATGAGTCAGCTCTTCACATGAGGTGGCCAAAGTACTGGAATTTCAGCTTTAGCATCATTCCTTCCAAAGAACACCCAGGGCTGATCTCCTTCAGAATGGATTGGTTGGATCTCCTTGCAGTCCAAGGGACTCTCAAGAGTCCTCTCCAACACCGCAGTTCAAAAGCATCAATTCTTCGGCACTCAGCCTTCTTCGCAGTCCAACTCTCACATCCATACATGACCACAGGAAAAACCATAGCCTTGACTAGTTTGTTGGGAAAGTAACGTCTCTGCTTTTCAATATGCTATCTAGGTTTGTCATAACTTTTCTTCCAAGGAGTAAGCGTCTTTTAATTTCATGGCTGCAATCACCATCTGCAGTGATTTTGGAGCCCCCCAAAATAAAGTCTGATACTGTTTACACTGTTTCCCCTTCCCCATCTATTTTCCATGAAGTGATGGGTCGGATGCCATGATCTTAGTTTTCTGAATGTTGAGCTTCAAGCCAACTTTTTCACTCTCCTCTTTCACTTTCATCAAGAGGCTTTTTAGTTCCTCTCCACTTTCTGCCATAAGGGTGGTGTCATCTGCATATCTGAGGTTCTTGATATTTCTCCTGGCAATCTTGATTCCGGCTTGTGCTTCTTCCAGCCCAGTGTTGCTCACAATGTACTCTACATATAGTGGATGCTCAAGTCCCTTATAAAAAGTGAAAGTGAAGTCGCTCAGTTTTATCCAACTCTTCGACCCCATCCTTAGCCTACCAGGGTCCTCTGTCCATGGGATTTTCCAGGCAAGAGTACTGGAATGGGTTGCCATTTCCTTCTCTCCCTTCCAAAAAATGATGTATTTATAATACAGTCATCCCTTGACAACTGCAGTTTTGGTAGCTGAATCCACTGATGCCAAACCTATGGATATGCAGGGCTAATTGTATTCTCAAGTTAAAACAAAGAGGGTGCACTGTAGTCTGCCCGGGAAAACATACAGCCATGGTTCTTAGGCCAACACTGGCTACACCACATTATGAGCAGGTAATGGAAGAGAGCTTATAGGATGCACAGAAAATGCATGTGAAAGAGCTCTGTAAACAATCAGGAAACACCTATTAGCTGATTTAAGCACACTGTAATATCAGGGCTTCCCTGATAGCTAAGTCGGTAAAGAATCTGCCTGCAGTGCAGAAAACCCAGGTTTATCCCTGGGTCAGGAAGATACCCTGGAGAAGGAAATGGCAACCCACTCCAGTGTTCTCGCCTGGAGAATCCCATGGACAGAGGAACCTAGTGGGGTCGCAGTCCATGGGGTCACAAGAGTCAGACACGACTTAGTGGCTACACCACCACCACCACGACTGTAATATCAAAGCAAATCCTGATTTGAGACTCCAGTTTGTATAGAGAAAAACCAAGATTAAGGCACCACCATATGAAATTCATTCCATGACACCCCAAAGCCATCAGAGGGTCATGGTAGAAGGTACATGTCATGATGAGTTATCATACAATTTCCCCTCCTTGAACTTCATCTCAGCAGAGGTCAATCTCTTGGAAAAAGAATGTACTTCTGGCCTGCTTTCCCAGCTCTCCTTTGCAGGGCTCTCATTAAGGCAGTTCCGGAGCGGATGCTGACAAAGTGATAAATGAAAACTTCAGATTATTATCTTCACATAAAAATAACATTCTAAATGGTGATACTGGCCCCAGACTGGCTAATATACGTTTTTAAGATCACAAAAGGGAATACCCCTGCGAGCCAGTGGTTAGGACTCCATGCTCTCACTGCCAGGAGTCCAGTTCCATCTCTTGTCCCGTAACTAAGATTCCACAAGCTGCGTGGTGGACCACGCCCTGCGCAGCTCCACCCCCACCCCCCACCCCCGCCCCCGCAAAAAAAATCCACAAAAATTTCATCTCGCTTCCAAACAAGACTCAAGGGACCAGATGTGGCTATGGCTGAAGGGTCTTTGTGGGTTACCAGAGCCCGAGAGCCGAGAGAAGCCTGGCCAATGGGAGTTTGGCATGGGCACGCAAACATTTTGAAAAACATTTTTATATATTTTTTGTAAACAAAAGAAAATTCCTAAGTCCTGGAATTTTTTTAAAAATAACAAATCCAAAGGAGGAAGGGCATCATAAACTTTACGTTTTCAGCTTTTTAACATAAAGAACTTCACCTAATCCTGGTCACGAGTCTTTTTCTGCACCGTGGCCTAGACCGCTTGCTTGCCCGCAGCCGTGTGACCTTGGACTGGCCACTGCGGCGCGCAGAGCTCGGCGGCGGGCGGGGCTCGGAGGGGAGGGGGCGGGGCCGGCGGGCGGGGGCGGGGCTCGCCTCCCTCCCAGCCCAGGAGATAAAGAGGGGCTGGGCTGTTGTCGCAGGTTCTGCGGCGCTGAAGCGGAGGCGTGTGGCGTTTAGGTAAGGTTGGAGGGTCGGGGAGCCGCGCTCCGAGCCCGGCGCTGAGACGCTTGACCCGCTGCTCTAGCAGCTGGGCCGCGGGACTGAGGGGTTTGGAGGGTCCGAGCTGGCGCGCTTACCCTGCGCCGGCCTCCGCGCTGGGGGACGGCGAGCTCCGGCGCCCTTCCCTCCGCCCGCGTCCCGCAGCATCCCGGCGCAGAAGTTCCCGGCGCGCTTTAAGCTTCCCGGCTTCTTTTGTATACAGCGAGAAGGGAGCTGACGCATTCCCCGTTCCGCGCGCCCCCGCCGCCCACCCCCCCACCCTGTATTCCGCCGCTCCACCACCCCCCCGCCCAGCCCCCCCGTCCCCGGGAATACCTTCCGAACCTCGATTCTGAAAAGGAGCTCTTGCAATTTAGGGAAAACAGATCGCACCTTGAAAGGAGGTTATAACCCCATCCCTGAGTGTCGACATTCTTCTCTTCCCCTGGAAGTCTAAATTTTGAAATTTTAAAAAGCAAGGTGGGGTCGTAACTTAGACATTTCAAGTACGATGTTGGTTTTCTTGGGCCGGCCTGGGCCGCACCCTTCTTGGAGTCTGACGGCTGACTTTTAAGGAGACGTTAAGTAGTGATTTTCTCCATGGATCCTGGAAGGGTACCAAGTAACGTTCTATTTCTCCTCTGACGCTTGTGAGTTCTCCCCTTTAGCCCGCTTCCCACACGAAAAAGAGATGGGCTTGGTGACTCACTTTGGCAGTAGTTGGGTGACTTATTTGAAAATGCAGTGTGGCCCGTTGCCACCTTGTGAAAACTGTGGTGCAGGAGGCTTCCTCCCGTTTCGCTTTTGACCAGTGCTCTCCTTCTTTTTCCTTCCTGTAATGCCTTAGGTCCACTTTAAAAGTGCCTCTTGCTGTGGCCAGCTGATTCTTTTAAAAATCCTCTTGGCCAACTTTTAAAAGATACCAGGGGGCCCCAGCGGAGACCTGCCTACCGCTCTCAACTGCAAGAACTCTGTGCTGTGTTTAGTTCCTCAGTCATGTCCGACTCTTTGCGACCCCATGGACTGCAGCCCTCCAGGCTCCTCTGTCCATGGGGATTCTCCAAGCAAGAATACTGGAGTGGGTTGCTATGCCCTCCTCCAGGGGATCTTCCCAACCCAGGGATCGAACCCAGGTCACACGCATTGCAGGGGAATTCTTCATGGACTGAAAGGGACGTTCTTTATGGACCACCAGGGAAGCCTGCATTAACTCTGTTTCATTCTAAACAGATCAGCCCATAAATTTTACAAAGCTAGAGATGTAGCCCACACCATATCAACGTAGCTTGTGATTGACAGACATTTCTCAAAAAGGAGGAGACCTCAAATACAGGTGAGATAATCCAAAGATTACTTTGTTTAATTGTGAGAATCACAGATCAGAGAAACAGCTCTTTCCTACCTCTTTGCTCTACCTTATCTAGTTTCATCTGTGGGTGGTGGTGGCTTTGGAATCCACCTAGAATACCTAGAATTTGACACTTGGTTTGCTTGCAGAGAAATGATGAAGTTCATGTGTTGTGGCATAGTGATCAGGGGCCTGGACATGGCCACAGACCAGGGTTTGAATCTCGACTCTGCTTTTTTGCTGGCTAGGTAATGGTGAGCATGCTATTTAACCTCATTTTCTTATGGGTAAAATGAGTGTATGCTAAGTCTCTTCAGTTGTGTCTGACTCTTTGCGACCCTGTGGACTGTAGCCCACCAGGCTCCTCTGTCCATGGGATTCTCCAGGCAAGAATACAGGAGTGGGTTGCCATTTCCTACTCCAGGGGATCTTCTGACCCAAGGATCGACCCCGAGTCTCTTAGGTCTCCTGCATTGGCAGGTGGATTCTTTACCAGTAGTAGCGCCACCAGGGTGTTGTAAGAACTAAATGAGATAATTTGTGGCACCTGATAAGTGGAAAACAAATGTGGCTGTTAATAGTTCATATCCCCATGTTCCTCGCAGAGGGTAGCTTATTCCCAGTTCTCCAGGGAAGGCGCACACAGTTCAGAATGTTGATCAAAGGAATTGCCTGACTGTGGACCAAATGTATGAAACTGTGGCTTCTGTGTTTTCAAACAGGGAACTGTAAGGAAAACACTCCACTATGCTGAGTAGCTTGTAAGATAAAATTCCAAATAAAAATGGATATTAGAGTGAGGCAAGCAGGTGTCTAGTGGAATTCAGCTTTGAGAGCTGCAGGTACAAGTTCTTGAAAAGAAATGCATTAAAAATTCTGGGCCAACCAGACTGCCTTAAACAAAACCTAGCCCAGAGATGCTTGAGGCTTTCCAAAACAGGATGTGGTATTACTTATGTCCCGTATTTTTTGTGAAATATCTTCATAGCTGGCTCTTACATGTACTACCTCAAAGGGCAGGGCTCTTTAAATGAGGGCCCGCTTTGAAGAACTTGAGACTAGAGTTCCTGGAAGAAATCCCAGGACTGGCCCTTCTTTTTGAGGAAGCAGCAAATTTGTGGGTTTGGAGAGTTCTGAGATGATTATCTCTGGCACTGGGAGCTCAAGAGTAGCTGGGAGGGGCTGTTCATTGTGATGGTGGCTTTCTGTCTGTCTCTACTTGCTGATGTAATCACTTTTCTGAGCTGAGTGATCTCTGTGTAGGTGACTCAACTTGCCTGGCTGTACGTGTCCAAGGTGATAAAGAGGTAAAGCCCCGAGTCCCCAATACTGAGAGCCTCCAGGCAGTGTTACTTTGAGCTACTTGTGAGCTGCTGTGCTCTGTTCAGTTGTGTCTGACTCTTGACTTTCTCATAGACTTCAAGCCACCAGGCTCCTCTGTCCATGGACTTTTCCAGCCCAGAGCCCTGGATCAGTTTGCCATTTTCTGCTTCAGGGGACCTTCCCACCCCAGGGATTGAACCCACATCTCTTGCGTTGCCCACATTGGCCAAGTGGACTCTTTACCACTATGTCACCACTGGCCCCTGGTAAACAGAAGCAAGATCTACCCAGTGTGGCTTTGCAACTAACCTGTTGCCTTGGGACAGGTACTTTCATCTCCCAGGGCCTCCATTAATTTTCGTAAAATAGGAACATTGGGTTTGGTGTTTGAAAATACCTTTAGCCTTAAAGATCATCAGCCTCTAAGGCTCCAGGCTCCTAGGAACACTAAGTGTGCCCCTGGGCATCTGTGAATCTTGTGGCAACATTGCCCATGTGTAGTCTCTTCTCTGGTGGCCTCTGTTCAACCAGTTTATTTCAGAAGCTGAATTCACGAGAAGTTTCCCCGCCAGAGAGTTTAACTATGGGTAAGAAGTCAGGCCTGGGTTTAAACACTGTTCTGCCATGTACCAGTTCTGAGGTTGGTGTATTCATTTTCTATTACTGTAGAAACAAACTGCCACAAATTTAGTGGCTTAACACAACACAAATGTATTAGTCTTACAGTTCCATCCATCAGAAGTCTGACCTGAGCCTCCCTGGGTTCAAATCAAGGTGTCAGCAGGGCTGGGTTCCTTTCTGAGGGCACTGTGTGAGAGAACCTGTCCCCTTGATCATTCAAGCTGTTGGCGTGGCACAGTCCTTGTGATTGGAGGACTGAGGTGCCATTTCCTGAGTCGCCTGAGGACCATTCTTCACTTCTGGAGGTCACCTGTATGCCTCAGCTGTGACCTCTGTCCTCAAAATCCCCATGGGTAGGCAAAGTCCTTCTCACTCTTTGAATCTTCAGTTGTCTGTGTAGTCTCTGATTAGAAATGCTAATTCCTGGGCACCCCCCAAGACCTCCAGAATCAGAACTTCTAGGGGCAGGGCCCAGCAATCTGTGTTTGAACAGCCCTCCAGATGAGTCTGACACCCACTGAAGCTAGAGAACCAGGACTTGGTACCCTATTTTATTTTCTACCTCGTCTGTAGCATTAGTTCGTATCCACCTCCACTAGACTGTAAGGTTCTTGAGAGTGGGGCTTTACCTGGTTTAGCAATCACTGTACCCCAGTGTCTAGCTGCTCAGCTTACACGGGCTCGTAAATGGTCACTGTAAATGACTGGGGGTAAGTGTCAGGACCGAACTTACTTTGTAGAGTAAATATACCCACAATGAATTCCTTAAATTTGTTGGGTCATTGGCATGTCAAATGTTTTATGTTCAAATTTATTTGGATTGTTTAAATAGGTGGATAAATATTTGAGGGTGCTGGCTGGGGTTTTTGGATGGACAGCAGCGTGTCTGTTTTCCTCTGTAAAATAATGGAATATAGGCTTGCAGTGTCCGTAAACTGGCTACCCAAAACATCTTCAGGAACTCGGTTAGGGATGCCTGTATTTGTAAATCGCCTTGCTACTGCTAGCTTTCCTTGACATCTCAGGTGGATGGAAATGAATAAATCATGATTGGGTTGGTTTTTATTGTAGAATGAGAATCTCTAGTTTTAACCCTTTGCTGCTTTCTGCTGCTATCTTTTCTGCAACATCTCTGATCTGTGTTCTTTTCATGTGAACATTTCTAAGTGACGGGGAGTTTTTCATATTTCACCAAAGAAATTGATTTCCATCTGTGCTGACACTTTGTTGAGTGCCTGGCACGTGGCAGGGAGGGAGGAGGAAGTGGGGTGATAGCAAGCAGTTTCTTAGGAAGCCCAAAATGCCTCTCTAATTGATCCTAACGCTGTCTTTGGAAATTACATGGAGTAACCTGCCCCTCTCTTCCTTGGTGGCCCTTACCATATTTGAAGATAGTTACTGTCTCTGACCATACTTTTCCAAACAGAACAGCCTGGATTTCTCCCACCCGTTTCTCCTGGCTTTTACAGCTGTTTATTTTGATGTCCTGATAAACTGGAAGAAATTCAGAAATCTGGCACCTAATCATAAAAATATTATTTCCAGGGTAGGTCTGAGCCCAGGACAGACCCCAGGATTGTGTGTGCATTTATTTGTTCCTTTAAGTGCCATATAACATTTTAGCCCATACTGAGCTTTAAAACCCTCAAGTCTTAGATTTCATTATTCTATAAAAGCATTATTATCACTTTGCGAATTAGAAACTGAAGTAAAGGAGTTTACTGCTTTAAGGTTATAAAAATGGACAGCAAAGTGGGATTAGAATATGGGTCTCTCTTTCAGGACTACTAGAAAATCCTGAAAGCCTCATTTTTTCCCCCCCAAATATAGGGTGTGACTAAAATAACTATTTTTAGACCTTCCGTTCAGTTCAGCTCAGTCGTGTCTGACTCTTTGCGACCCCATGAATCACAGCACGCCAGGCCTCCCTGTCCATCACCAACTCCTGGAGTTCACTCAGACTCACATCCATCGAGTCAGTGATGCCATCCAGTCATCTCATCCTCTGTCGTCCCCTTCTCCTCTTGCCCCCAATCCCTCCCAGCATCAGAGTCTTTTCCAATGAGTCAACTCTTTGCATGAGGTGGCCAAAGTACTGGAGTTTCAGCTTTAGCATCATTCCTTCCAAAGAAATCCCAGGGCTGATCTCTCTTTTAGACCTAGGAGACCATATATACAGGAAATACTTTTTACCTCAATGTAGCAAATTTGGAAAGCTGTTATGTATTTTTAATAATCAGGTAGAGTATTAGAAAAATAAAAATTTAAGCTGCAAGTTCCAAATGACACAGAAGTACATTAAAATATTCTCTTTTGAGAGCTCTTTCTGAAAAATATTCATTGTTAAAACACATATTTAAGTATAAATAAGCTGCTCATAATTCTGCCATGCTGTTCATCACGTGCCCCAAAATGTTTGGAAAAGTTGATGTCTGAAGCTTTTTTTTTTAAAGGTGTGTGTATGTATGTATGTGTCTTTTAAAGAAAAAGTAATAAAATTATAGCTAAACTGGCTTTTTTTTTCTTATAGCCTTTCACGGCTGTTACCTTTCATGGCTGTATAGTTCCCCACCATGGAATTGGACCATAATTTATTCATCATCTTGTTAGACATGTGTGTTACCAAATTCTTACTGTTTGAAACAATGCTTATATATCCTTGACCATTACTTATTCTTCTAGTGAAAAGCCTACTTGACTTGTCCCTCAAGCAATTCCTTTTTAGAGTCAACTTCAGAGCCACCCAGAAAAATTTCCAGATTTCCTAAAATCGGCACCAAGCGTGTTCTACCACTGCAAAATGGTGTCTTCCAGGAAGCTCACCCATCATATCCTGTGGACCCTTTTCAGAATGACTTTAGGCTGTTTCTAATAATTAAATCCATTTGCTTAAATTAATCCTAAAATGTTGAGGAAAGCCTAATGAGGTCTTCTGCATGCTTCTTGCATCTAAGTGTTTGGTGGGGGGGGTTGGAAAAGTCACGGTAGCTCTGTTGGTTCACCTACCATGTGATCCACCCTTGTGGGCATCATTTTTAAATTGAAAATGGAGGATGTTTTATACTAGGGGGAAGAGTTGTAAGCCTTGAGGTTCAGTTTTCTTTTTAATGCTGAAACAGATTTGCCAGAAAATAGGTGATTAGAAACAGTGTCAGACTTTATTTTTTTGGGCTCCAAAATCACTGCAGATGGTGACTGCAGCCATGAAATTAAAAGACACTTACTCCTTGGAAGAAAAGTTATGACCAACCTAGATAGTATATTCAAAAGCAGAGACATTACTTTGCCGACTAAGGTCCGTCTAGTCAAGGCTATGGTTTTTCCTGTGGTCATGTATGGATGTGAGAGTTGGACTGTGAAGAAGGCTGAGTGCCGAAGAATTGATGCGTTTGAACTGTGGTGTTGGAGAAGACTCTTGAGAGTCCCCTGGACTGCAAGGAGATCCAACCAGTTCATTCTGAAGGAGATCAGCCCTGGGATTTCTTTGGAAGGAATGAAGCTAAAGCTGAAACTCCAGTACTTTGGCCAGTCATGCTAAGAGTTGACTCATTGGAAAAGACTCTGATGCTGGAAGGGATTGGAGGCAGGAGGAGAAGGGGACGACAGAGGATGAGATGGCTGGATGGCATCACTGACTCGATGGCCGTGAGTCTGAGTGAACTCCGGGAGATGGTGAGGAACAGGGAGGCCTGGTGTGCTGCGATTCATGGGGTCGCGAAGAGTTGGACACGACTGAACTGAACTGAACTGAACTGAGGTGATTGATGACTACTAAAAGGGAAATTTTTGTAATGTGTGGATTTTCCTATTTCTGATTATAAAACCAATGCTTGTCTCTTTATAGAATATTTGGGAAAGTATGACAAAGAGTAAAGAGTCAGGAAGAGAAATAAGAAATCATAAATAATCCTGCTTAGTGTTAACTACTGTCAGCATTTAGAGGCATTTATAAAATAGCTTTAACACAATCAGCTATTTTGTCTTTTCTGGTGGCTCGGTGGTAAAGAATCCACCTGCAGTGCAGGAGATGCAGGTTCGATCCCCAGAAGGAAATGGCAACCCACTCCAGTATTCTTGCCTGGGAAATCCCATGGACAGAGATGCCTGGGTCGCAAAAAAGACAGACATGACTTAGCTAATAAACAGCAACAATGAAGACCTGGACTTCTGATTCAAATACTACAACCTTGGCATCTGCACACTGACCACTTCCTTTCTCTGCCGTCTTTGCCCTCTTGCAACCATCATGGAAACATCCACTGTGACTCCCAGCCAGTCCTGTGGACTTAAAGCTCAATCTTGACACTCCCCATCCAACCCATATGGCTGCGGGCTGCCTTAGGCTTGGGGCCTGCGATCTCCTCTGCTCATCCAAGCCCAGAGTATTTGTCCAGCTTTCGGACCTGATGCTACCTTCTGTATACCCTCTCCACCCTTCTCGGCCCAATGCCCCCTCCCTGCCCAGCTGCTGCTTCTGGGGACCTCATGACTTCCCATGACTCATGGTGGCTGCTGCTTTTTGAGGGCTTCCTTTGGCCAGGCACTGTGCTATGCAGTGTGTGTGCTTATCCCTGTGTGTCCTGGATGCAGAGGGGAGGCCCAGAGGTTGAGTAACACACAGCAAAAAGTGGCAGAGCCAGAAATATCCAAGGCTTTGTTCACCAGTCAATGAGAAAGCCTGTCCCTGAACCAGTTCACTGTGCAGTTTCTGCTGCTTTTGTTAAGAGATAAGCCTTTCTTAGTAACCCTTTCATCAAGGATGGGTTCTCTGCACCACATCCTGTTTATTTGTTTTAATGATGCTGTTCATGCCAAGGACCATTTGGAAGGAAGTCTCCTAGAGGTTGTGACCACCTCCCTCCTCCTCTGGTGGGGCTGCCCGAGGAAGCAGCTATTTCAGAACTTTTAGGAAGAGTCTGACACTCCCTGTCTCCCTCTTTGGGAACCTCTGATGGATGCCTTTCTCTCCTGTTCTCTTGCAGCACTTGTTCCCAGCCCCGGGCTTGTGTGAGCGTGTTAAGTTATCCTTTCTACCAAAACGCCCTTGCTTGTAAGGAACCAGGCTGGGAGCTGGGGTGTGCTGGGCCTGGGTCACTGACTGGGGTCCAGGGATAGGGGAACACTATCATTTGTTCACTTGACTCATCTGGCTCCAGCCAGAAAGCATTGCAGGGGCGTTGGGTGCCAGCCAGAGGGGCTGGGACCTCTTCCTGATTTGTTAGGGTATAGAGACCCTGATCTGTTAGGGTGCCTCCCATCTCTCAGTTTCAGGGAACAAGAGGGAAGCTCCCTGGAGAGGCCCATAGTCCAGCCAGGAGGTGTGGTCATGCCTGTCTGACTTAAGGCAGGAAGTCGGGGAGTGGTTGTGAATCCATTTGCCACAGATTGGGACATGAACTCATGTGCTGGGACTTGAACCCAGCCAAAACCTTGGTTGGGACTCGAACCCATGTGGCTTGGCACTCAAACCCAGCCAAAACCCATGGTACGTGGTTTCAGGACGTAATTAAGCTCAGGTTCTTGATGTCTCATTGCAGAAAGAATTCAGTGAGAGACAAAGTGATAGGTAAGAAGTAGATTTATTCAGATTCTGAGAGAAGCACACTCCGCAGACACAGACAGAGTGTGGGCTGTTGCAGAGGGTGAGTGTGCTCCGAAATTTGGGGTGGTTCGTTTTTATAGGCTGGGTAATTTCATATGCTAATGAGTGGGAGGATTATTCCAACCATTTTGGGGACGGGGCAGAGATTTCCAGGATTTGGGCCACCACCCATCCCTTGATCTTTGAACAGTGCCTTGGAAATGTCATGAACCTCCTTCCATAGTTGTTCAGGCACTCTCTGTATCAGATCGAATCCCTTGAATCTGTTTCTCACTTCCACTGTATAATTGTAAGGGATTTGATTTAGGTCATACCAGAATCACTGCAGATGGTGATTGCAGCCATGAAATTAAAAGATGCTTACTCCTTGGAAGAAAAGTTATGACCAACCTAGATAGTATATTCAAAAGCAGAGACATTACTTTGCCGACTAAGGTCCGTCTAGTCAAGGCTATGGTTTTTCCAGTGGTCATGTGTGGATGTGAAAGTTGGACTGTGAAGAAGGCTGAGTGCTGAAGAATTGATGCTTTTGAACTGTGGTGTTGGAGAAGACTCTTGAGGGTCCCTTGGACTGCAAGGAGATCCAACCAGTTCATTCTGAAGGAGATCAGCCCTGGGATTTCTTTGGAAGGAATGAAGCTAAAGCTGAAACTCCAGTACTATGGCCACCTCATGAGAAGAGTTGACTCACTGGAAGAGACTCTGATGCTGGGAGGGATTGGGGGCAAAAGGAGAAGGGGACGACAGAGGATGAGATGGCTGGATGGCATTACGGACTCGATGGCCGTGAGTCTGAGTGAACTCCGGGAGATGGTGATGAACAGGGAGGCCTGGTGTGCTGCGATTCATGGGGTCGCAAAGAGTTGGACACGACTGAGCGACTGAACTGAACTGAGAATGGTCTGGTGGTTTTCCCTATTTTATTCAATTTAAGTCTGAATTTGGCAATAAGGCGTTCATGATCTAAGCCACAGTCAGCTCCCGGTCTTGTTTATGCTGACTGTATAGAGCTTCTCCATCATTGGCTGCAAAGAATATAATCAGTGTGATTTCGGTGTTGACCGTCTGGTGATGTCCATGTATAAAGCTTCTCTTGTGTTGTTGGAAGAGGGTTTGCTATGACCAGTGTGTTCTCCTGGCAAAACTCTATTAGCCTTTGACCTGCTTTGTTTTATACTCCAAGGCCAAATTTGCCTGTTACTCCAGGTATCTCTTGACTTTGTACATTTGCGTTCCAGTCCCCTATAATGAAAAGGATATCTTTTTGGGGTGTTTGTTAGTTTTAGAAGGTCGTGTAGGTCTTCATAGAACCAGTCTACTTCAGCTTCTTCAGCATTACTGGTTGGGGCATAGAGTTGGATTACTGCGATCTTGAATGGTTTGCTTTGAAAACAAACAGAGATCATCCTGCCATTTTTGAGACTGCATCCAAGTACTGCATTTTGGACTCTTTTGTTGACTATGATGGCTATTCCATTTCTTCTAGGGGATTCTTGCCCACAGTGGTAGATATTGGTCATCTGAGTTAAATTCACCCATTCCAGTCCATTTTAGTTCCCTGATTCCTAAAATGTCAATGTTCACTCTTGTCATCTCCTGTTTGGCACTTCAAAATTGCCAACATCCCCTGGATCATTGAAAAAGCAAGAGAGTTCCAGAAAAACATCTATTTTTGCGTCATTGACTATGCCAAAGCCTTTGTGTGGATCACAATAAACTGTGGAAAATTCTGAAAGAGATGGGAATACCAGACCACCTGACCTGCCTCTTGAGAAACCTGTATGCAGGTCAGGAAGCCGCAGTTAGAACTGGACATGGAACAACCGACTGGTTCCAAATAGGAAAAGGAGTACGTCAAGGCTGTATATTCTCACCCTGCTTATTTAACTTATATGCAGAGCACATCATGAGAAACGCTGGGCTGGTTGAAGCACAAGTTGAAATCAAGATTGCCAGGAGAAATATCAATAACTTCAGATACGCAGATGACACCACTCTTATGGCAGAAAGTGAATAAGAACCAAAGAGCCTCTTGATGAAAGTGAAAGAGGAGAGTGAAGAAGTTGGCTTAAAGCTCAACATTCAGAAAACAAAGATCATGGATGGCATCGAGTCCCATTACTCCATGACAAATAGATGGGGAAACAGTGTCGGACTTTATTTTTTGGGGCTCCAAAATCACTGCAGATGGTGATTGCAGCCATAAATTTAAAAGATGCTTACTCCTTGAAAGGGAAGTTATGACCAACCTAGACAGCATATTAAAAAGCAGAGACATTATTTTGCCAACAAAGGTCCGTCTAGTCAAGGCTGTGGTTTTTCCAGTGGTCATGTATGGATGTGAGAGTTGGACTATAAAGGAAGCTGAGCGCCGAAGAGCTGAGCTTTTGAACTGTCGTGTTGGAGAAGACTCCCTTGTGTTAGGGGAAGCACACTGATTGAAACTGCCCACCCTGGCCAGGCACCACAGTAACCATTTGCATGAGTTGTTTTATGATAGGAGGTCCTGGTAAGGAACAGGGAACTAATAAACCTCCACCAACCAGAAGAGTTAAGGAGACACCACTTGTCTGACCACCTCCCAGAATCCTCTCTGGCATCCATCTTGGCTGAACAAGGCGTGCACCACCAGGAAGGACTTTGAGTTAGAATGATTGGCTAAGGACAACCTGGAAACTAATCCCATCACCATAAAACCGGAGACTGCAAGCCATGTGACAGAGCAGTTCTCCTGAGTTCCCCTACCCTCCTGCTTTCCGCCCAGGCACCCTTTCCCAATAAAATCTCTTGCTTTGTCAGCACGTGTCTCCTCGGACAGTTCATTTCCGAGTGTTAAACAAGAGTGTTAAACAAGAGCCCAGTTTCGGGCCCTGGAAGGGGTCTCCTTTCCTACAACACTTGGACTGCAAGGAGATCCAACCAGTCCATCCTAAAGGAAATCAGTCCAGAATATTCATTGGAAGAACTGATGCTGAAGCTGAAAATTCAATACTTTGGCCACCTGATGCGAAGAACTGACTCATTTGAAAAGACCCTGATGCCAGGACAGATTGAAGGCGGGAGGAGGAGACGACAGAGGATGAGATGGTTGGATGGCATCACCAACTTGATGGACATGAGCTTGAGTAAGCTCTGGGAGTTGGTGATGGACAGGGAAGCCTGGTGTGCTGCAGTCCATGGGATCGCAAAGAGTTGGACACAACTGAGCGACTGAACTGAACTGGCACTGACGTGGCACCTCTGGGTGTGTTATTTCACTTGCTGATTGAGGTCTAGTCTTGTCTGCCATCTTGGTCCCATTTTATTCTAATCAGTTTATGTTGTGTCCTTGGGCTATGTCATTCTTTCAAAAGTTGTGCCCTGCCCCATTCCAGTAGTGGTGGTGGCAGGGGGCGGGTGAGTGTGTGTGTGTGTGTGTGTGTGTGTGTGTGTGCAGAGTGAGGCAGGAAGTGGCAGTAGCCACCACTTTCCTGTGACTGTGTCAAGCACATAGTTAGGTTGTTTTATCTTACATCTCCCCATGTGGGGAAGCACCCATGTATAGGTGAGAAAAATGAGGCTCGATAGCTATGAGAGAGCCAGACTTTAGTATGTCCGGGTCTGAGCTTTTGACCACTAGCTTGGGCAGCCTCAGATCCTCACTGCACTGGGGTGTTGGGCAGCTACTCCCCAGGGAGAGTTAGCCTGGTGGGAGTGGGCATATAGGCTATGGTAGGTTTTGAAGACCCCAGAGGGAAATGGGGATGATTCAGCCTTAAAGAAAGGCCAGGCCCAGTTAGATTTTCTTCCTGCTTCCCCATTCATCAGAATGTGACCTTTCTGTCTCCTGGGTGTGAGCTTCCTTAATATCATCTTCTTGAGGCAACTCCCAGTCCTGCCCTTTTCACTTCCTGGTCCCATCCTCCCCACCACCCACCTCCAACTCAGAGGAGGGCTGGGTCCGGTAGGGTGGAGTGGGGCGGGGTGGGGCGGGGTGGGGCCAAGAACCCTTATCTGTTTGCCAGGCAGATGTCCTGGCCTGTGGGGCTCAGGAGAGTAGACTGTGGAGCCCCCCTGGTTTGGGGCAGATATCACCTCCCTGTTGCTCAGGGAAGTCAGGATGGGGTCAGGAGACTCCTTAGATCTGTTGCTCATGGTTTGGACTAAGTCTTCCCTGGTGGTTCAGATGGTAAAGCGTCTGCCTGCAATGCAGGACACCCGGGTACGATCCCTGGGTTGGGAAGATCTCCTGGAGAAGGAAACAGCAACCCACTCCAGTACTCTTGCCTGGAGAATTCCACGGACAGAGGAGCCTGGTAGGCTACAGTCCATGGAGTCACAAAGAGTCGGACGTGACTGAGGGACTTCACTTTCACTTAAGTTAAAAACTGCCCTGTGGCTCAGCCTCCTCAAGTGAAAGGAGGATTTGAGGCATTTCAGCCCTCCCCTCTTCTCTCCTGATGCTCACTGCCACACCTCTAAGCATTAATGGAATAGGGACTAGACAGCAGAGTTACCTGGAACCTGCCTGCCCTTTGCAGAGTGAAGGAGGAGGTGTCCCCATCACACTTACCAAGGTGGGGAGCCAGAGCTTCTGTGCATAAAGCCTTTGCCCCATGTTCTGCCACTGAATGCCTGCTGGCGCCCCTCAGAGTCACCCCTTTGGTGTGATGCACTTAGTGGCATGGCCTGGAAAAGTGATGCTTGCTGGGCTCAGCTCAGCCAGCAGCTAGAGGTGGGGCCTGCAGAGCTCGAATTGCAGGCGCTGCCCTGTGTACTCTGTACATTTTACCGGTGCCCCTGAGGGAGGAGATAGTGCTGTCCCACTGCTCAGTCCTGAACACTGAGGCTCAGAGGGGTGAGTTTCTGCAAGGGTGCACGGCTACTGTGGGTGAGGGCTGGGGTGGGCCCCGGGGTGCCATGTCTCCCTGCAGCCGCCTCTCCCACCAGGCCTGACAGCATTTCTTCAGCAAGCTGAGGTCTTCAACTGCAGAGGGCCCGAGCACTGCCCCCACAAAGAACACCCTTGTTTCACGGCCACTGTCCCGGAGGTTCTCTGTTTTCTTGGTCTGCTCTCTCCTTCCTGTGTTTCTGGAAGCCCCCAGGCCTTCAAGCAATCACCTGTTGGTTTGTGACAATGCTTTGTGTTCCTGTCTCCTAGACTCTGTTGCTGGTCGCAATGGCAAGCAAAGGAGGGTACATCCTGCTCGGGCTCCTGTTCTTCCTGGCTGTCCTCTGCCAACTCGGTGAGTGGTCCAGAGAGACTTGGATCTGGGTTACGTAGGTTGCTTCCACCCTAACTTTTTCTTAGGCTTCAGGATGACCAAGCTGGTGCCACGGACCCAGGCCAGGCTTCGATTCTTTCGCCATCAGTGTTACAGGTCCAGGGTGATATGACTGCTCCTTCCTACATTACAGCCCTGCCCTCGGCAAAGCCCCTTCCTGAGTTACAGTTCATCCTGGGTGACAGAGCTGCTTTTGTGGGGGAGAGATTACACACAGCCTCTTAAGTTTCACCCGTCGCACTGCCAGCAGCCGGGGCTGCTGACCCATGCCATCTTCAGAGTGCTGAGCTCGGCAGCCACCCTGGGCACTCCCATGTGACGCAGCCGTGGCTTAGCGCACTGTGGTTATAGCAGCAGCAGCTGCTGCCCACAGCATTCATGAGCCAATCATTGTTCTCAGCATCTTAACACTATCTACTTATTTAATCCTTATATCCATCCTATGGAACAGGGGCTGTTTATTGCCACTTTCCAGATGACAAGACTGAGGCCCAAAGAAATGGTTTGTTATTACTAATTTCTTTTATTTTTTGAGGAGCAGGGATGGGAGACAGAAAAGAAAGTAGCCGTGTAGTGAACAGTACAGAGTCATCTGTGTGTTGGAGCATGTCTTAGAGCTTACAGCGTTAGCAGCTTCCATACGGTCAACGCTTACTATATACCAGACCCTGTCACATTTAATCCTTAGCCATCCCCTGAGGGCTCAGCGCTATTAGGCCCATTTTACAGATGAGGAAACTGAAGCAAAGAAGAAGTTAAACAAGGTCACGTTTGAGCAAGTTCTCCCTTTCTGAGACAGGACGGAAGTCATGACCTCCCCGCCCTCCTCCCCACTGTTGATCTTAGCCAAGGTGGTACGTAATGTAGTGACTGTGTTACAACATACATTATTGTCACAGTTCTACCCAGTGAATTTTCTGTAATAAGAGTAGCTTGGGGGACGTCCCTGGTGGTCCAGTGGTTAAGACTTCGCCTTCCAATACAGGGGGTGTAGATTCAATCTCTGCTGGGGAGTTAAGATTCCACCTGCCTCATAGCCAAAAAAACCAAAGCATAAAACAGAAGCAGTATTGTAACAAATTCAATAAAGACTTTTAAAATGATCCACATCAAAAAAGTCTTAAAAGAATAGCCTGGTCACACCCTCTTTCCAACCGTCTACATTTGTTTATGGAGCTTGGGTTTGGTGCCATTAGTCATTCTGTGACAAGTCTTGGGGTCACTTAGGTCCTTCCTGAGGGAGTTGGAGTGTGAAGAATATCCACTTCACCCTGGTTAAGTGGCTGGAGTATCAAACAGCCCATCGTCTGACTTATTGCTTGCCCCTGGCCTGGTCTTCTCTGTGATTATGGTTGGTTTCTTCTCTTTTTCACTCAGGATGGTTAGAAGAACATCATGGTAAACAAACCAAGCATGGGCTTCAGAACTGACCATCTAGGTGTAAGTCCCAGCTCTCGTCTTAAGGGCTGTCTGCCTTTTGACAAGTTAGTTAACATCTTAGTTTAATGGGGATGGCAGTCCTTAAGCCTGCCTCTTAACAGCAGTTCTCTGAAGATTCAAAGTTTAGATATTTGAACACAGTGTTAGCTGTGAATATTTCTGCCTCACAGAAGTTCCAAAGGTGAGCTCTCTTTCCTCTGTCCGAAGGTTTGTCAAGAAGCCAAATGAACTCTGGCTGTAGCCAGGAGAAAATGTTCTCCCATGGGCAGCCTTTCCAAATGGCCCTCTCAGATAGCCAGGACTCCCTCTTCATTCTTTCCTCTTATCAGGTGGACACACTTCTGGAGCAGGGAAAGATTGTTGCAAATTGGCATCTTTGTACCTTCTCATGGTGACTCCCCTCTCTCGCAGGCGTGGCAAGCACTGAGCCTGGCAGAGAAGAGGCAGAGGGGGCCAGCGGAGCCCGGCCCCAGACCTAGAGGCTGGCGTCATCTCTGCCACATGAAGTGCTTCGAGTGTTCTTGATGGAGTCACTCCTCCTCTCCAGACATCTGTCTTATCATCTGCAAACAAAGTGGAGGAGGAGGGGGTTTGGAGGGCTGATGTTTCAGAGTTTAACCTGCAGCCTTCACAAATCAGGGACTTCTGCTAGTTGGGATTTCACACCTGTGAAGACAGACGTGGTCATTTAAGATGTTTATAGAGAGCTTCACTCCTGACTGTGCTCAGAAAGTGAGGAGCCACTTTCTTCTGGCCTTCTGAAACTTCTTCTCCCTGGTGATAAACCCAGGCTATGGCCTTAGGACTCAAAGTCAGCTCTTGGGTGCTAAAACCCACATTTTGGTCTTGGTTTCACCATGCCATTCTTCGATGACACTTTACACATTTCATCTTTGAAAATGTCTTCTCATACATATGGGTGCTACCAAATACTGATTACATGGCAAATATGGAATGTGACTCATCTGTGTCCTGTCACCACTGTTATATAAAACAAAGGGAAAATAATTCAGGGAAACTTGAAGTCTAGCCACCAAAGAGGAATCCTAAGAACGGAATGGGAGTGGTAGTCATTTTTCAAATTGGGGAACCAGAGGCATTTGCTTCTGATAGGAGCCAGCCCTTCTGTTCAGTGTCACTGTGCAATGCCTGCTCACCCATATGGGTTTAAGACACATGGCTGCTGCCTGTCCCTTAGCTGTGTTTGCTTCTGGTGATGGGCCAGTCCCTCAGCAGGGAACGGCCGCACTGAGGATGCCTTATCCCGAAGGCCATCAGACTTGTTCTGTAGAGGGCCAGATAGTAAATATTTTAGGCTTTGCAGGCCAAGAGACAAAAACCAAGGGTATTTTGTAGGCTTCTGTATAAATAAGAGAGAAAACAAGTTTCTGTAAGTTTTTAATTGATGATTCAAAAATTAATAATTGAGTACAATTATTTATGATATAGCCCTACTAATAAAAGTGGAATTCTTTCTGGGAGAATAACATTTTGCTTACACTGATTTAAAAATTAGTGTTCCCCATCAATCAAATGAGTTGCAAATGTTCATGTGTCGATACTGATTTGTAATAGATTTAATGTATTTCATCTTGGAACATGTCTTTTCACACAAATAGGTACTACCAAATACCGATGATCAGTCCATGAGAATGTGATGTCAGAGCATATTTGTTCCTCGGAAGTTTTTATGGAATTATGTTAGTTTATCCTCTTGATGGGTTCCTTTCAACCTGTTATTAACATTGCAGATTAATCACTTCTGGTTGAAAGTAGGAGAAAGTGTCTCAATTGCACAGTTAAATGGGTTTTGAAACCTGGACATTCCCTTTGCACATGCCACAGGGTCCGGAAAACCACTGCTGGAACTGTAGTCTGAACTTCAAAAACTGTGTCTGCTGTAGGTTTGTGTGGGAAGGCATCCCACTGTGAGTTGCTGACCTCTGACCCACACTCTGGAGATGGTGGGCTTGCTTCTGCACTGCTTATCTACCAGGTCCTGACAGTCATTCTTCCTGATTCTAGGTCACAGTCTGCAATGCTACAGCTGTATTAACCAAGTTGACTGCACTTCAGTCGTCAATTGTACACATAATCAAGATGCTTGTCTCTACGTTAAGGCTGGTAAGAGCCTCCCCCTCCCCTCTCTGCCTGAGTGTAATGGGATGAAGAGAGTCTGGGAAAAAATCCTTGCCATCTTCTTTTTGTTAGACTTGTATTCAACAAGTAATAGCTACCATTTAATAGCACCAGTTGCATATGACACTAAGCACTTTCCATTTGTTTTTGTTTTGTTTTTCCATTTTTTTAAAAAATTTAATGCTTTCCATCTACCACTTGGGGTAATATTTTATTCCCATTTGGTAAACAAGGAGACTGAGATTCAGATTTAGCAACACAAAGGTCAAGGAAACCAGCTCAGGATTTGAACATGGAAACCCATCCAATTCCAACACTTGTTCTCATAACACCTACACTGGCTGCCTCCCAAACTTTTGAGAGCCTGCCATGTGCTAGAGCCTGAGCTAGGAGCTCAAGATAAAAAGATAAAGAAAGGAGAAAATGAAAATTGAGAGAGGCTTGTGTAGCCATCACAGATGTCTTTATTTACTTATACTCGTGTATCATTCTGGAGGGAATTTAATATATGCAGAGTCCTAAGGGGACAGGATGAAAAGGCAAAATGATAGGATACTGAAAGAGGAACTCCCCAGGTCAGTAGGTGACCAATATGCTACGGGAGATCAGTGAAGAAATAACTCCAGAAAGAATGAAGGGATGGAGCCAAAGCAAAAATAATACCCAGTTGTGGATGTGACTGGTGATAGAAGCAAGGTCTGATGCTATAAAGAGCAATATTGCATAGGAACCTGGAATGTCAGGTCCATGAATCAAGGCAAATTGGAAGTGGTCAAACAGGAGATGACAAGAGTGAACGTCGACATTCTAGGAATCAGCAAACTAAAATGGACTGGAATGGGTGAATTTAACTCAGATGACCATTATGTGTACTACTGCAGGCAGGAATCCCTCAGAAGAAATGGAGTAGCCATCATGGTCAATAAAAGAGTCTGAAATGCAGTACTTGGATGCAGTCTCAGAAACAACAGAATGATCTCTGTTCATTTCCAAGGCAACCCATTCAATATCACAGTAATCCAAGTCTATGCCCCAGCCAGTAACGCTGAAGAAGCTGAAGTTGAATGGTTCTATGAAGACCTACAAGACTGTTTAGAACTAACACCCAAAAAAGATATCCTTTTCATTATAGGGGACTGGAACGCAAAAGTAGGAAGTCAAGAAACACCTGGAGTAACAGGCAAATTTGGCCTTGGAATGAGGAATGAAGCAGGGCAAAGACTAATAGAGTTTTGCCAAGAAAATGCACTGGTCATAGCAAACACCCTCTTCCAACAACACAAGAGAAGATGCTACACATGGACATCACCAGATGGTCAACACCGAAATAGATTGATTATATTCTTTGCAGCCAAAGATGGAGAAGCTCTATACAGTCAACAAAAACAAGACCAGGTGCTGACTGTGGCTCAGATCATGAACTCCTTATTGCCAGATTCAGACTTAAATAGAAGAAAGTAGGGAAAACCACTTGACCATTCAGGTATGACCTAAATCAAATCCTTTATGATTATACAGTGGAAGTGAGAAATAGATTTGAGGGCTTAGATCTGATAGATAGAGTGCCTGATGAACTATGGAATGAGGTTCATGACATTGTACAGGAGACAGGGATCAAGACCATCCCCATGGAAAAGAAATGCAAAAAATCAAAATGGCTGTCTTGAGGAGGCCTTACAAATAGCTGTGAAAAGAAGAGAAGTGAAAAGCAAAGGAGAAAAGGAAAGATATAAGCATCTGAATGTAGAGTTCCAAAGAATAGCAAGAAGAGAGAAGAAAGCCTTCTTCAGCGATCAATGCAAAGAAATAGAGGCAAACAACAGAATGGGAAAGACTAGAGATCTCGTCAAGAAAATTAGAGATCCCAAGGGAATATTTCATGCAAAGATGGGCTCGATAAAGGACAGAAATGGTATGGACCTAACAGAAGCAGAAGATATTAAGAAGAGGTGGCAAGAATACACAGAAGAACTGTACAAAAAAGAGCTTCACGACCAAGATAATCATGATGGTGTGATCACTCACCTAGAGCCAGACATCCTGGAATGTGAAGTCAAGTGGGCCTTAGAAAGCATCACTACGAACAAAGCTAGTGGAGGTGATGGAAATCCAGTTGAGCTATTTCAAATCCTGAAAGATAATGCTGTGAAAGTGCTGCACTCAATATGACAGCAAATTAGGAAAACTCAGAAGTGGCCACAGGACTGGAAAAGGTCAGTTTTCATTCCAATCCCAAAGAAAGGCAATGCCAAAGAATGCTCAAACTATCACACAACTGCACTCATCTCACACACTAGTAAAGTAATGCTCAAAATTCTCCAAGCCAGGCTTCAGCAATACATGAACCATGAACTTGCAAATGTTCATGCTGGTTTTAGAAAAGGCAGAGGAACCAGAGATCAAATGCCAACATCCTCCGGATCATGGAAAAAGCAAGAGAGTTCCAGAAAAACATCTATTTCTGCTTTAGTGACTATGCCAAAGCCTTTGACTGTGTGGATCACAATAAACTGTGGAAAACTCTGAGAGAGATGGGAATATCAGACCATCTGACCTGCCTCTTGAGAAACCTATATGTAGGTCAGGAAGCAACAGTTAGAACTGGACATGGAACAACACACTGGTTCCAAATAGGAAAAGGAGTATGTCAAGGCTGTATATTGTCACCCTGCTTATTTAACTTATATGCAGAGTACATCATGAGAAACACTGGGCTGGAAGAAGCACAAGCTGGAATCAAGATTCCCGGGAGAAATATCAATAACCTCAGATAGGCAGATGACACCGCCCTTATGGCAGAAAGTGGAGAGGAACTCAAAAGCCTCTTGATGAAAGTGAAAGAGGAGAGTGAAAAAGTTGGCTTAAAGCTCAACATTCAGAAAACGAAGATCATGGCATCTGGTCCCATCACGTCATGGCAAATAGATGGGGAAACCGTGGAAACAGTGTCAGACTTTATTTTTTTGAGCTCCAAAATCACTGCAGATGGTGATTGCAGCCATGAAATTAAAAGACGCTTACTCCTTGGAAGGAAAGTTGTGACCAACCTAGATAGCTTGTTGAAAAGCAGAGACATTACTTTGCCAACAAAGGTCCGTCTAGTCAAGGCTGTGGTTTTTCCAGTAGTCATGTATGGATGTGAGAGTTGGACAGTAAAGAAAGCTGAGTGCCGAAGAATTGATGCTTTTGAACTGTGGTGTTGGAGAAGACTCTTGAGAGTCCCTTGGACTGCAAGGAGATCCAACCAGTCCATTCTGAAGGAGGTCAGCCCTGGGATTTCTTTGGAAAGAATGAAGCTAAAGCTGAAACTCCAGTACTTTGGCCACCTCATGCGAAGAGTTGACTCACTGGAAAAGACTTTGATGCTGGGAGGGATTCGGGGCAGGAGGAGAAGGGGATGACAGAGGATGAGATGGCTGGATGGCATCACTGACTCAATGGATGTAAGTCTGAGTGAACTCTGGGAGTTGGTGATGGACAGGGAGGCCTGGCATGCTGCAATTCATGGGGTCGCAAAGAGTTGGACAGGACTGACTGACTGAATCAATGAATGAAGGGGACTCAAGCTTGAGCTCAACGGACAATTAGGAAGTAAGAGGACTTCCCCATAAGCGGGGAAGGGTGTTCCAAAGAAAGGATAAGCAGGTACTGAGGCTTGGTGGCCTCAGAGAGCAAGGCACTGATGGGCTTGGGATGGGGAATGGCCTGCATTGACAAGTTCTGTCAAATCTGCAGTTTCCAAATTGGTTAGACTATGGAATTGCCTCTTCCATAAATCCTAGTAAAGCAGAATTTAGGAAATGGTTGGCAGAGGCAAGAAACCAGCCACATCATGCCCTCTACTCTCACTAGGTGTGGTTCTGGATTGAATTGACATGTAGAAAAGATACTGTGAGGTGAGGAGCAGCTATTTCAGGGTCTGCTTAGTGAGTGTACAAGGTAAACCCCCAACTTCCATCTCTTAAAAGATAAAAATAAAAACACCCTTCAAGTTAGTTCACTCACACTCTCTATGCAGGTTCTTCCCAGCATCCTTCAAAAGAATGCTGAGCACATCAGATAAACTCAGAAAAGTTTTAGGAGACCCACAAGCTCAGAAAAACCTGATAGAAAGAAGGGGGAGATAATTCCCCCAGAAAGGAAAAATCCCTCAGTAACTCAGGATGAATTAGAATTCTCCTGTGTAAATAATAGGAGTGTCTCTTGATTTTGGTACTAGCTCCTAGAATGCAGCTCTAATTCCAAGACCTGCACGTGAGGTCCTTGTTTCTGTAGGGAGACAGTTCCTTTGCCTCACCTGGAAGACCATGTTGATTCACTGCTAATGTAGAAAGCACAGTGAGGCCCCCAGAGAGAAGAGCCATTCACTCCACAAATATTTGAGCACCAGTTATCTACAAACACAGAGACCTACTTCTTAACCCTGATCATCTGTCTCTTGGACCCCCACGAGGAAAAGTATAATTTCCCGATGAGATAATAAAGGCAGTATTATGTGTAGAGTAAGTATTAGATTAACAGTTAGAACCATTAAGCTCAGATCTCTGTCCTGCCAGCAGTAAGTTCGTCCTGCCTGTGTTTTTTTATTGATGGAATGGGTATGTTGGATGGTAGAGGTGGAGAGAAGGGATGAGGGAAATAGAGTGAAATTGAAATCTTTTTTCCAGCTCTCTAATCCTGTTGTTTCCTACCTAAATGGGTAAACTTTCATTTTAATTGTTTTCTAACATTATTGACGTATAATTGACAAATAAAAGCTGTATATATTTAAAGTGTGAAATGATTACCACAATCTAATTAATACATTCACCCCCTCCCATTATTACCTTTTTGTGTATGATGAGAACACTTAAGATCTATTCTCTTAAGCAAGTTTTGAATAGACAATCTAGTATTATTAACCCCCTGGTAAAGAATCCGCCTGCAATGCAGGAGACCCCAGTTTGATTCCTGGGTTGGGAAGGTCCCCTGGAGAAGGGATGGACTACCCACTTTAGTACTCATGGGCGTCCCTGGTGGCTCAGATGGTAAAGAGTCTGCCTGCAATATGGGAGACCTGGGTTCAGTCCCTGGGTTGTGAAGATCCCTTGGAGGAGGGCATGGCAACCCACTCCTGTATTCTTGCCTGGAGAATGCCCATGGGCAGAGGAGCCTGGCGGGCTACAGTCCATGGGTCGCAAAGAGTCGGACAAGACTGAGCGACTAAGCACGTTATTAACTATAGTCACCATGCTGTACATTAGATCCCCAGAATTTATTCATCTTATAATGAACTTTTATACTTTTAAAAACAGTTACTGTAAACAGTGAGGCACATCTGTCAGAAGGGCCAGGATGTAAAACACTGACCACACCAGATACCAGTGAGGGTGTGGAGCTCCTAGAGCTCGCATTCACTGCTGGTGGGAATGTAAAGTGGTACAGACTGTTTGGCAGTTCCTTAAAAAACGAAATGTACCCTCACCATAGATTCAACAATTGCATTCCTTGATTTCATTACCCAAATGAGTTGAAAACTTAGGTCCATATAAAAACCTGCACATGGATGTTTACAGCAGCTTTATTCATAATTGCCCAAACTTGGTGAATGGATAAGTAAATGGAGGTATGTCCAAAGAATGGACTAAAAAGAAATGAGGTATCAATCCATGAAAAGACATGAAGCAAACTGCATATTTCTGAGTGAAAGAAGTCACTTTGGGAAGGCTAAGTACAGTTATCATTCCAACAACATTTCAGAAAAGGCAAACTAAGGAGATAATAAAAAGGACAGTGACTGCCAGGGGTTAAGTGGGGAGGAGAGAGGAATGAACAGGTGGGGCACAGGATTTTTAGGGCAACCAGTATGACACTATAGTGGTGGATACACGTCATATGTTTTGTCAAACCCCATAGAATGTACCCAGAGTGAACCTAAATGTAAACTATGGACTTTGGGTGATCATGATGACATCAGTTGCAACAAATGGAGGTGTTGGAGATGTTAATAGTGAGGGAGCTTGTTTAGGGTCGTGGCTGGGCGTATCAGGGAGCTATATAGGAACTCTGCTCAATTTTGCTGTGAATCTGAAAGTCTAAAATATAATTTTTTTAAAGGATGATGTGAGTCTTAAGTAATAATTTTCTTCTTCTCATGAACATATGTCCCAAAACTTTAGCTAGACATGTGGTAGTAGCAGTTCTTGAAATACAGATACTCAGACCTTACAGTAAGGCAGATACTAACAGAGCCTCTAAATCCCCCTCCAGCTCTGACATCAGCCTGGGAGACGCAGAGTACATGTTGTCATAAACATGAGTCAAAGGCCAGGCGTACACTGGAGAAATTATTTAACCACATTTCACCCTCAGACTGTGAAATGGGAATACTTATCTCCCGAGGTCAGTAGGGCAGTTAGAGGAGAAGTGTGTATGATAGTGCTATGCAGATGCCGTCTAGAAGAGAGACAGGTATTAATTCAGCCACTGTTTCCTGGTGTCCTGGCTAGGTCCTAGAAGTATAAACCATGTACTTGGAGTCTGGCAGAGCCTCTGATGACAGTGTCAAGCAATCATTGCTGAAATGGCCTTTCAAATAAGGGATATATTTAAGGGTCCCTAAGGCAATTGGGGGCTATTGCTTGGTAAAAACAGACTTGAACCAAATCTTCAAAAAGGGTAGAGAGGCTGTGCTCAGAGAGAGAACCTTCAACATTCCAGTGACTGATGTAATCCACTTTTATTCGGGTCATTCTGATAGTGGCTTTGGTGAGAAGCTCCCTTGTAAGGTTGTTATGCAAGTAAGATCATTCAAGTAAAATGCTTGGCTCACTGCAGAACAGGTAGTACATGATTCATTGGTAGCAGTTATTAATAAATGACTAATTTATTAATGAATAATTATGACAAAATTAATCCGCCCTTCTCAAGCTGTTAGGCTTCCCAAATTAACATTCTGGTGGCTTTAATGCCTTCCTAGTTCCAATGTCTGATTATTATTACATAAGGCAGTAACTTGTCCTATTCAACAGTATTTTTAGTACAGTTTTAGAAGCAGCCTCTTAAATGCTTATGATCCAAACAAGCAGAGTCAGTGGAACACTTGTTCTGGCCTCTGCCACTTGACCAAACTTCATTAAAATCCAGGCCATCACCTCATCTCTGAAGGGGAGTACAGAACAGTTATACCTGCAGTTATTAACTTAGGGGTTTTTGCTCTGAGCTGTGAGTACAATTGGATAAAAATTAGTTACAAGGCTTATGTAAAAAAAATAGGCATCTGTATTTTTTATCTTTCCAACACAGAAGAAAAGAAAATGATACCAGGGCAAGCACCAGCCTTTTATTGATATATCTGTGTGCCCCTAGCATCTAGCACATACTGTAACTTTTGAAGAGGAAAATCTAACATCATAATTCTCTCTCAACACTTTTTTTTTCTTCACTTAACATAGCTTATTTATATATTTGACATATATACTTTTGGTCTTTATTTTCCTTTGTTGTGCCAAAATTAGGACCACAACTGCATATTCTTTTGGAAAGTTTTTCCTGTGTTACTAAATAGTTTAATGATTTTTAAAGGAAGTTAAAATATTTTGGAAATAGATTCATCCAGTGACTTTATTTTAAATATCAATCCACCTATAAATATAATAAATAGGTAAATGAAAGATAGTTGTCTGTGAAGGATTCCTTGGGAATCCTTCCAGAGAAAATTAATATATTTAGCCCCACACATGTGCTTTATACAAGTGGACCACATTCTACATATTGCCCTGCATCTAGGTTTTTTTCTCTTGAGATGTAATTCACATATCTAAGTTCCAAAGTTCATTTTAAAGTGTATAATTCAGTGGTCTTTAGTATATTCACAAGTCTGTATAACTGTCACCACTGTCTAGTTTCAGAACATTGTTGTGGTCTCAAAAGGAAGCCCCTTACCTATTAGCAGTCACTGTCCATTCCTCCTCCCCACACACCCTGGCAGCTGCTAATCTACTTTCTAGCTCCATGGATTTGCTTTTTTGCTTTTTCTGGATATTAACTGAAACATAAAATGTTGTGGTCCTCTGCGACTGGCTCCTATCACTGAGCATGAGGTTCTTAAGATTCACCCATGTTATTGGATATATCACAGTACCTTATTCCTTTTTATGGCCAAATAATATTCCACTAGGTGGAAATACCACATTTTGTTTATTCGTTCATCAGTTAATGGACATCTGGGTTTGTTTCCACTTTTTAGCTGTTTTGAATAATGCTGCTATGAACATTGATATATAAGCTTTTGTGTGAACATAGTTTTTAGTTCTCTTGGGTGATGTACTTACCTAGAAGTAGAATTACTAGGTCATATGGAAACTATTTTTAACCTTTTGAGGAAATACTAGACTTTTCCAAGATATCTGCACCATTTTACCTTTCCACAAGCAATATATGAGGGTTCTAATATTCCATGACACTAATTATTTTCCAGTTTTGTTGATTATAGCCATCCTAGTTGATATGAATTGATATTCATTGTGGTTTTGATTTGTATTTTCTTAATGACTAATGATATTGAGCATCTTTTTGTGCACTTATTGTGCATTTGTATATCTTTGAAGTGTCTATATCCTTTGCCCATTTTTTAATTGAGTTGCCTTTTTATTGTTCAGTTGTATTTCACTCTTCTTGGATATGTGATTTGTAAACGTTTTCTTCCTTTTGTGGGTTTTGTCTTTTTAATTTTTTAAAGTGTTCTTTAACTATTTGAAGCACTAAAGTTTTTAATTTTGATGAAGTCCAATTTATCTATTTTTTCTGCATTTTTTTTTAAAGAAACTAAAACTCCTCATGTCAACACACACAGTCCTATGACATTCCTTATCTGCATGGAGCTTTGTTGTGTGGAACTGCTACCATAATTTATTCAGATGCTTTTTTTTTTTTTATTAACAGACTGTCTTAGTTTCTTGCTGCTACAGATAGTACTGCAGTGACCATTCTTGAGCGTGTATCTTAACCCTTTTTCAAGTCATTCAGAGAGTAAATCCTAGAAGTGGGATTGCCAAATCAAAGAGGGCATGCATTTAAAAATCTTAGTAAATCTCAAGCATTAATATGACCGCCTGTTGCCTCCTATGCACACATAACTGTACTGGCTCTGCTGAGACTCTGGTTTTATGGAGAAGTTCCATTCAGAGCTGGATCCTGCATCTTTTTAGCCAGATATGAGAATTCAAAGACAAGTATAGAGCTTTACCTGCTTGATTGCTTACCCTTGTATGTGTGTGGTTCCCCACAGTGCCGCTAAAAGTTTACCGCCAGTGTTGGAGTTTGGAACATTGCAATTTTGAATTCATTGCAAACGCCTTAGGGGAGAAGGAGCTCCACTATGACTGCTGCCAGAAGAACCTGTGTAACAAAAGTGACGGGACGAGCATATCTGAGAAGACCCCGCTGCTGCTCACCCTGCTGCTGGTGGCAGTCTGCCGCTTTTATCTCTAAATCTATGCCAGGAGGACTTCTCCTGAATGTCCTGTTTCTATCTATTCCTTTCTTCATGTGATGCTGTGTTCCAAAGGCTTTTTATTTTCCAACTGGATCCTGTTGGGAAAGACTAAAACTAGCTTGAGCAACTTGAATAATAGAGGAACTCAGAAAGACTCTGAAGACCAGTCCTCTTGGCAGAGAAGACCTGTTTGAGTTGAAAAAAAGAGTGAACTGTGTGTAATTTGAGTGAGATGACATGCTTCTTACTCTGTACTTTGTGAGGCCAGCTTTGCAGGGACAGCTTGAGTTGCTCTGCAATCCTCAGACGTTTCCCTCTGGTTCCTTGGATGTAATTAGTGTGGTCAGTACTCTTTTGGGGTAGCTGGAGCAGGGGCTCCTTTTCAACAGTCTTTCTCACAAGGAATGCTCTATGCTTGCCTTTCATGGCCCCTGTATTGCCAGGTAGGCATGACCCATCTTTCGGATGTGGACTGTCAGTCAGGGACAATGAAATTCTTAAAGAAGAGTAATGGGAATGACTGTTGTCTTCACAGCTGCCTGGGAAGGAGGTAAGCTTTCCAGATGGCAGGGCATCGAAGCACAAGGTTTGTCTTCGAAGAGGTACCAGTGGCTCAAATCAGTTTTCCTCTGTCCCTCAATTTTGTGTTGGCTTTGCTGTCTTTCCCTAGAAAAATTCAGTAGCATAAATGAACAGTGTGTTAAAACTATCCCTTCCACTCCCCACCTTTTCTGTTGACATGGTAGGCTGTCTTGGCTTTGTCACACACAGTTAAAAACTAAACATTTGAATATTCTATGTTACATGTGACTTGCAGTTATTAAGTATGCTTATTTTAACTGTTACTGGTAGGAACACTCTTTATGTGTGCATGTATAATGCGTGAATGGAACAGGAGGGGCCTTTGGGGTTAGGATTTGGAAGTTCCAGATGTCATCATGGACAGTAACAGGTCTGCAGGGGTGTGTTTTACCTGCCAACACACAGCCAGTAGGCTCCTAGCTGAGTCAGCACAGATTGTCTAAAATACATTTGTAAGGGCTATTAGCATCATCACAAATGCTGAGGCTTTCAGAAGCATTATCAGTTCGCTAAAAAGTGCCCACCTTTTCAGGAGGACAAAGTTTTGCCTTTTGCTTGTGGGTGCTGGTGAATAAGATTCAGTAGACTTAATGACATTTGTATGCTTACAATCTTGGCTGTATGTAACAGCATAGCCTGACTTTTACAGATAAAGGTAAAATTTCTTGATTTTTTTTTTTTTAATCCTTGTTTTTGTGATGTGCTGGACAGACTGAAATGAATCCTGCCTTTTTTCTGAAAATAAAATCTCATCAAATGCACGAGTGTGGTTATTGGCCCAAAAGGAGAGCAACATATGCAACACGTCCAACAGTAGCAACTGCAAGAAGAGATCGTAGCACCTGGTTTCTTCTGTGGCTGCTATTACTTGAACAGACAGAGGCTTCCTCATCCCAACCTAGCGTTACTTTGGTGCTTTGTGTTCCTTGTCGACTCAGTGTTTTTCCTTACATCATCTTTAATATTCTTTTCAAAGACAGAATGCAACTCGGGGTGACTCTTTCCTTAATAGGACTTCTGCCTGAGGAAGTACTGACCATTCCATAGCAAAGCAGCTCATCTCATATAGTGCCTTTTGGTTCTAAAGAACAAGAACAAACTTTGATTGACTTAGGCAGGAAATGAATTTTGGGAAGCTTTGAAGAGGATTTCAACCAGACTGGAAAAAGCCAGGAATTGGGGGAATTCCCTGGTGATTAGGATTCAGCACTTTAACTGTCGTGGCCCAAGTTCAGTCCCAGGTTGGGGAACTGAGACTCGTGGCCAAAAAAAAAATTTTTTTTAATTAAGAAAAAAACCAAGAATTGGGAAGTTGGAGAATTCTCTTTCTAGATTCAGATGCCAAGGTGAGACTGTCTGCTTGCTCTCCTGGGTCTTGTGCCCACTTTGGGGCCAGAGTGCATTGAGAAGGGGGTCATTCTCTAAAGCAGAATCTGCTAAGAGGGAGCTAGGGAGAGCACTGCTGGGAGTCAGAATCAGCAGAGGTTGTAGAAATAGTCTTTCTGCAGATAGTTGCTATGACTCATGGCATAGGCTAAGGGTTGGATGTCTGGACCCAAAGGCGAGAGTACAGGGACTTCCTGGCGGTCCAGTGGTTAAGACTCTACACTTTCAATGCAGGTTCCATCCCTATTCATGGAACTGAGTTCCCACGTGCTAGTGCTGCAGCACCCCACCCCTCGCCAACAGGCAATACTACAAAGGCCAGATGAGTTGGAGAGTCACTAGTCTTGGGTTCATTATTGGGTGGTGATAACCCCATTGGGGGCTTCCCTTGTGGCTCAGATGGTAAAGAATCTGTCTGCAATGCAAGAGACCCGGGTTCGATCCCTGGTTCAGGAAGATCCCCTGGAGAAGACTGACTGTGGAGAAGGCAGCTTCCTTTCCGTGATCAGCTTCCCTGGGGCTGCTGTTCTTCCTACCCTTGCTATTATGGGCCATATACAAATTAGTCAGCTCCAGCATGCTGACCCTGTATGTGAGCACTGTTGGCTTGTTATGATGCTGTGACCAGAAGTGGAACTCAGCATAATGTATAAACTCTACTAGGGTAGATAAATGGGACCTGGCTCTAAATTTGTGAACAGGGAGCATATTGGGTCACAATTTGAGGGCTTTCTGTGTGCCAGGCACTAGTCTAGGCACTGTATGCATATGAGTTCATTTTTCTCAGTAACTATGCATGGTATTGGGGCTTCTCAGGTGGTGCTAGTGGTAAAGAATCTGCCTGCCAGTGCAGGAGATGCAAGATGCAGGTTCTATCCCTGGGTCGGGAAGATCCCCCGGAGGAGGAGAGCATGGCAGCCCGCTCCAGTATTCCTGCCTGGAGAATCCCATGGACAGAGGAGCCTGGTGAACTACGGTCCATAGGGTCACAAAGAGTCGGACAGGACTGAAGCGACTTAGCACAGCGCGTGCATAGTATTGTCTGTACCCAAACCCATCAGAGTGTTTGCAAACTACAGAGACTGTCCATTTCACTGAGTGGGGCGGTGGGGCCCAGGGCACTCAGCCTGGAGGTGGGCAGCCGCTGGCAGTTGATTCAGCTGCTCAGTGATATCTGGGCTGGGATATTTGTGCTAATTTTGGTCTTTCCGTCCTGATCATAAAATGACTGCAGAAGTTCTAGCTTTGCATCTGGGTTCAAGGCAGGAAGACAAGATCAGAAAGTTCCAGTTGTTTCTGTCCCTCTTATTGGGGAAGTAAAACCCTTCTCAGAAAGCTCTCAGATATGTGTCTGACTGGATCTGTCTCATGGCTGTCCCTAGCTTCAAGGGGGCTGGCAGAATTTCCAGTCTTTGTAGGGGATGGCAGCAACGGAAAGGGTTAAAAACAGTCATCGAGAATAGCCAGCCAATAGCATTTACCACCCCAGCTGCCACACTGAACAGGCTGTTGATTTCTTCCCCTTACGTGGACCCCCAAAATTACCCTGGTCTCCACATCTTCTAAACCTAAATCTTAAGCTTTCAATTCCATGAGCTATCTCATATCCCTCTGTATAAATCCTCAATATCAAACTCTGTTGCTTGTGAACAGAAAATTCTGATGACCTACCCTACAACTGTAACCATCAGTGTAACATGAAAACACACTAAGTGGACAGCAAGTGTTAGTGCCAATTATTTCACCCAAGGTTTCACCACTAGTTCATGCTGGTTGATGGGACTCAGACTTGGGTCTCATCTTCCAAGCCCCTGCATTCTCCATGCCAGCCAATCTACCTCCCAGGGTTTGGTTTATTAAAAACTGTACTAACACTTAAAATGCAGAGCAACACATCCAACCAAGAGAAACAAGAAAAATGGCTAGGCTGCAGTTTTAAGAAACTTTCTTGAAATAGTGGGTGTTGGGAAGGGAGGTGGGAATGCCTCTGCCCCACCCCCGAGGTTCAGACCAACACAATGGTTAATTCAAATAAGTAATAAAGAAAAGACTGTTCCATGGTTCCCAGAATAGCCGGCCCTTGAACTGTGGTACAAACAACTTTCAATTAGAGTCAGCCCCCTGCCAAGAAGAGGATGGGAAGCCAGAGGCCAGGAAAGTGGCCTTGCCTGAGGGCTGAGGCAACTTCTGGGAAGCTGTCAGAGGGAGTGGGCCCTGGAGTCAGCCTGCCTGTGTGGAACTCCAGCTCTGATGCCAACCAGCCACAGGACCTCAGGTAAGTTAACTGAACCTTGTGTGCCTCAGTTTCCACATCTGGAAAATGGGGATAATGACACCTACTTCTAGGGGTTGTTAGATAAAGTGAGTGATGACAAGTACCTGGTACACAGTAGCCTCTATTTATATGTTTACTACCAAAGGGACGACTTCCTTGTAGCTCAAACAGTAAAGAATCTTGCCTGTGATGCAGGAGACCAGGGTTTGATTCCTGGGTTGGGAAGTTCCTTTGGAGAAGGGAGTGGCAATCCACTCCAGTATTCTTGCCTGGAAAATTCCATGGACAGAGAAGCCTGGCGGGCTTGGGGGGGTCCGTGGGGTCACAAAGAGTCAGACACTACTGAGCAACTAACACACACACCATAAGGACAGAGTAGAAGGACAAAGCAGATGACTAAATAGTTAACTCCATGGAAGACTCCAGTAAGTTAATGATCACTCAAGAAAGCAGGCTTGCTTAGCAGAGAAAGCAAGCAGGCTTTGCCTAGCAACAAAACCACACAGACTTGCTTGGCAACAAAGCTGTGCCTCAGAAGCATGAGACATGCCCCCAAACAATAAGATGATGATGGACTAAGACCTGTATCATACCCATCAAAATCAAGTTAATGATTCTCGAGAAGGGGCTTTTTCTGCATGTACTAAGAGCAGAAATATAGAAGAAAGGTGGGGGCTTCCTTGGTGGTCCCATGGCTAAGACTTTGCATTCCCAATGCAGGGGGCCTGGGTTCAATCCCTGGTCAGGGAACTAGATCCCACATGCCACAACTAAGAGGTCATATGCTGCAACTAAAGATACTACATGCCACAACTAAGACCCAATGTGGCCAAAACAGGAAAAAAAAAAAAAAAAAATATATATATATATATACACACACATACACACACATATATGGGAGAAAGGTGACATTTTACTGAAATGACATGATTTGCCATATTTTAGTATATGTTACCACCTGTTTCTCATTTCTGTAGTGCCATTGGGCTTCTCTGGTGGTTCAGATGGTAAAGAATCCGCCTGCAATGCAGGAGACCTGGGTTCAATCCCTGGTTTGGGAAGATCCCCTAGAAGGGCATGACAATCCCTTCCAGTATTCTCCATGCCTGGAGCATCCCATGGACAGAGGAGCCTGGCAGACTACAGTCCATGGTGTCGCAAAGAGTTGGACACGACTGAGCAACTGAACAACAACGACCACAGTTCCAGTTTGACTATGTAGAGATAAGAAAGCTCCCCCACTCGGTGTAGAGGAGCAGCTGATGGACGCTTGATGTCCACTTAAGAATGAGGAACAATGTGGTCTTCGCCCCCACCTCTTCCTTTGATTAAAGAACTGCAGCCCCCTAAGTTCTCAGGGTGGCACTCCCTTTCCTGCCCACTTGGATTTCTCAGAAGTTTCAGTAACTAAAAGGACTCTTGAGAGTCCCTTGGACTACAAGGAGATCCAACCAGTCTATCCTAAAGGAAATCAGTCCTGAATATTCATTGGAAGGACTGATGTTGAAGCTGAAACTCCAATACTTTGGCCACCTGATGTGAAGAACTGACTCACTTGAAAAGACCCTGATGCTGGGAAAGATTGAAGGCAGGAGGAGAAGGGGATGACAGAGGATGAGATGGTTGGATGGCATCATTGACTCAATGGACATGAGTTTGAATAAACTCTGGAGTTGATGATGGACAGGGAGGCCTGGTGTGCTGCAGTCCATGGGACGCAAAGAATTGGACACGACTGAGTGACTGAACTGAACTGAATCTATCACTCTGCCTCTCACTGAATTATTTCTTCACGAAGATGGGAGAACCTTCAGCACTAAGTCCTGAAATGCATTCTGTGGTTCCCCTATCAGTGTCTTAATCAGCTTCTAGGGTATAGGGCTTTTCAACCTGGCTGCTGCTGCTGCTTAATCACTCAGTCATGTCTGACTCTTTGCAACCCCATGGGCTGTAGCCTGCCAGGCTCCTCTGTCCATGGGATTCTCCAGACAAGAATACTGCAGTGAGTTGCCATGCCCTCCTCCAGGGGATCTTCTAACCCAGGGATCGAACCCAGTTCTCCCACATTGCAGGCAGATTCTTTACCATCTAAGCCATGAGGGAAGGCCTCTCAGCCTGGAGGGGGTCTGATTTTCAAGGAGGGACCCCTCCTGATCCATTTTTCTCATTAACTTACCAGGACCTCGTGATAAACAAAGGAATCCATGTGGAAGTGAAAACTAATCAGTCACACCTCATTGAGCAGCAGAGATGTGTCCCAGGTACTGCTTATCAAGCAGATACTGTCTTCACTTTCCAGGTCAGAAGACGGAGGATCAGGGAGCTAGCATGATTTTCTCGGAGTCACAAAGAGTCCTGATTCAAGCATTGACTCTTGTCTCAGCCTGTTCAAGCAGCTATATAAAAAATGCCATAGGCTGCGTGGCATAAACAACAAACATTTCTATCTCACAGTTCTGGGGAGAAGTCCCGGATAACAGCTCCAGTGTACTTGGTGTCTGATGAGTGTACTTCCTGGTTCACTGGCAGTGGTCTTCTGTGTCCTCACATGGTGGAAGGGCAAAAGAGCTCTTTTATTCTCAGGGCACTCATCCCATGTATGAGAGCTGTGTCTTCAGGACATAACCACTTCCTACTACCCTCCCAATGGGAGTCAGGATTTCATATGAATTTGCTGCTGCTGCTAAGTCGCTTCACTCGTGTCTGACTCTGTGTAATCCCATAGATGGCAGCCCACCAGGCTCCCCCGTCCCGGGGATTCTCCAGGCAAGAGTACTGGAGTGGGTTGCCATTGCCTTTTCCATCATAAGAATTTGAGTGGACACAAACATTCTCTCCATAACAACTCTGTTATATTCCAAGCCACTGTATTTCCCTAAAAGCCATCCAGAGCCAAGGCAAGCATGGAAAATCCTGATGTACCCCTGAAGAGGCAGAGACCCTAGAGAAGGTGTGCTGGCCAGCAGTGTATCTAGACGCAGAACTAGAGTGATGGAGGGAAAGGGTACTCCCAGGGGAAGTCTTCTGTACCATCTTCAGCAGTCCCACGACTCAGGGAGCCAGGCAGACAGCACCCCAGGACTGCCAGGCTGGAGAGGGATGTGGCCATGGAAATTTCACAAACTCCAACTGCAACGAGGCAAACTAGGTAAATAGAGTTTAAGTCAGTGTTGGGAGGAACTTCCATCTTGATGTCTTATGAAGAGTGACACTCCTGGCCCCTCTCCTCTAGAGTGGAGAAAGGACAGCCCTGCTTAGAGAGTTCAGAGAAAGAGTCAGGTTGGTTCTTGGCAGTCTCTTCACTGTGCCTATGAAGGCCCTTTCTCTGCACACAAAGCCTGTGGTTTTCCCACAGGGCCTTGTGCTAGTGGGTGAGGTCAATTGAGAGGTGCAGTATCAGTAAGCCTAGCTGGCTGCCAGACCACTAACCACTTCTTCCAACTGGACTTCATCAGCAAAAAAGGCCTCAAGTGTGTCTTGGTTCCAAATGCAAGCAGGGGACAGGGGTGTTAGGAATTGAATCCCTCAAGCCCAATACGATGGCACTAAATGGGGATTTGGGGGGAGAGGCAGATTATACAACAGCTTTGGACTCCAGGAGAGAAAGATTCTGTTTAAAATGAACATAAGCCTGCTTTATCTTTTCTTTAGCAACTTGAATTTCCTGGACCTTTGTTTGCAGAAATAATCTGTAGGCGTTTTTCTTAACAACCATGGTTTTTTATGGCTCCATTTGGACTTCACCTCCAAACTCAGGTTTATCTCATTGTGGCACCTGAGTTTTCTTGCGGTGTGCTTGTTACAGGAAACAACCTCTTTATAAACCCATTTTATAACACAATGGTGTTATGATTAAGCCATCCAGTGTCAAATCTTTAGATTATCTTGGAGCTAAGAAAAAACATCTGGAAGCTTTCTCTCTTTGAAAGGAGAAATACACATAAAAACATGTGATTATATTACATCATTTAATAAAACTTAATGCAAAGTCTCTTTCCATTCTAAGGATCTTCAACATGTAACAACAAGAGCTAATATAGGTACTATGCCCAGGTACTTAGATTGTCTCATTTAATCTTGCCAACCCATTGCAAGTAGGTACCATTTCTATTTCCACTGTATGGATGAAAAACTAAGATTCAGAAAGGTTCACCCACACAGCCAAATACACAGTGGATTCACAGCTTGGTCCCAGGTCTGAGTCTCAGACCCTGGTTCTTACCTTTACTACAGTTCTGTAGAGGTGGGAAAAAACCTCCTCTGCTACTTTAGGTTCAGTAGCTGGGTCATGAGAATCAAAGCAGCAAAAGACAGATTAACAGGAGAAAAGATTTATTATGCACACACATGTGGGCCTTACACAGTTCAGTTCAGTTCAATTCAGTTCAGTCTCTCAGTCGTGTCCGACTCTTTGCCACCCCATGAATCGCAGCACGCCAGGCCTCCCTGTCCATCACCAGCTCCCAGAGTTCACTCAGACTCACGTCCATCGAGTCCGTGATGCCATCTAGCCATCTCATCCTCTGTTGTCCCCTTCTCCTCCTGCCCCCAATCCCTCCCAGCATCAGAGTCTTTTCCAATGAGTCAACTCTTCGCATGAGGTGGCCAAAGTACTGGAGTTTCAGCTTTAGCATCATTCCTTCCAAAGATATCCCAGTGCTGATCTCCTTCAGAATGGACTCGTTGGATCTCCTTGCAGTCCAAGGGACTCTCAAGAGTCTTCTCCAACACTACAGTTCAAAATCATCAATTCTTCAGCGCTCAGTTTTCTTCACAGTCCAACTCTCACATCCATACATGACCACTGGAAAATCCATAGCCTTGACTAGACGGACCTTAGTCGGCAAAGTAATGTCTCTGCTTTTGAATATACTATCTAGGTTGGTCATAACTTTTCTTCCAAGGAGTAAGCGTCTTTTAATTTCATGGCTGCAATCACCATCTGCAGTGATTTTGGAGCCCCAAAAAGATCAAGTCTGACACTGTTTCCACTGTTTCCCCATCTATTTCCCATGAAGTGATGGGACCAGATGCCATGATCTCCGTTTTCTGAATGTTGAGCTTTAAGCCAACTTTTTCATTCTCCTCTTTCACTTTCTTCAAGAGGCTTTTTAGCTCCTCTTCACTTTCTGCCATAAGGGTGGTGTCATCTGCATATCTGAGGTTATTGATATTTCTCCCAGCAATCTTGATTCCAGCTTGTGTTTCTTCCAGCCCAGCATTTCTCATGATGTACTCTGCATATAAGTTAAATAAGCAGGGTGACAATATACAGCCTTGATGTACTCCTTTTCCTATTTGGAACCAGTGTGTTGTTCCATGTCCAGTTTTAACTGTTGCTTCCTGACCTGCATACAGATTTCTCAAGAGGCAGGTTAGGTGGTCTGGTATTCCCATCTCTTTCAGAATTTTCCACAGTTTATTGTGATCCACAAAGTCAAAGGCTTTGGCATAGTCAATAAAGCAGAAATAGATGTTTTTCTGAAACTCTTGCTTTTTCCATGATCCAACACATGTTGGCAATTTGATCTCTGGTTCCTCTGCCTTTTCTAAAACCAGCTTGAACATCAGGGAGTTCACGGTTCACGTATTGCTGAAACCTGGCTTGGAGAATTTTGAGCATTACTTTACTAGCGTGTGAGATGAGTGCAGTTGTGCGGTAGTTTGAGCATTCTTTGGCATTGCCTTTCTTTGGGATTGGAATGAAAACTGACCTTTTCCAGTCCTGTGGCCACTGCTGAGTTTTCCTAATTTACTGGCATATTGAGTGCAGCACTTTCACAGCATTATCTTTCAGGATTTGAAACAGCTCAACTGGAATTCCATCACCTCCACTAGCTTTGTTTGTAGTGATGCTTTCTAAGGCCTACTTGACTTCACTTTCCAAGATGTCTGGCTCTAGATTAGTGATCACATCATCATGATTATCTGGGTCGTGAAGATCTTTTTTGTACAGCTCTTCCATGTATTCTTGCCACCTCTTCTTAATATCTTCTGCCTCTGTTAGGCCCATACCATTTCTGCCCTTTATTGAGCCCATCTTTGCATGAAATGTTCCCTTGGTGTCTCTAATTTTCTTGAAGAGATCTCTAGTCTTTCCCATTCTGTTGTTTGCCTCTATTTCTTTGCATTGATCGCTGAAGAAGGCTTTCTTCTCTCTTCTTGCTATTCTTTGGAACTCTACATTCAGATGCTTATATCTTTCCTTTTCTCCTTTGCTTTTCACTCCTCTTCTTTTCACAGCTATTTGTAAGGCCTCCTCAAGACAGCCATTTTGCTTTTTTGCATTTCTTTTCCATGGGGATGGTCTTGATCCCTGTCTCCTGTACAATGTCATGAACCTCATTCCATAGTTCATCAGGCACTCTATCTATCAGATCTAGGCCCTTAAATCTATTTCTCACTTCCACTGTATAATCATAAGGGATTTGATTTAGGTCATATCTGAATGGTCTAGTGGTTTTCTCCACTTTCTTCAATTTAAGTCTGAATTTGGTAATAAGGAGTTCATGATCAGAGCCACAGTCAGCTCCTGGTCTTATTTTTGTTGACTGTATAGAGCTTCTCCATCTTTGGCTGCATAGAATATACTCAATCTGATTTTGGTGTTGACCATCTGGTGATGTCCATGTGTAGAGTCTTCTCTTGTGTTGTTGGAAGAGGGTGTTTGCTATGACCAGTGCATTTTTCTTGGCAAAACTCTATTAGCCTTTGCCCTGCTTCATTCCTCATTCCAAGGCCAAATTTGCCTGTTACTCCAGGTGTTTCTTGACTTCCTACTTTTGCATTCCAGTCCCCTATAATGAAAAGGATATCTTTTTTGGGTGTTAGTTCTAAACGGTCTTGTAGGTCTTCATAGAACCGTTCAACTTCAGCTTTTTCAGCATTACTGGTTGGGACGTAGACTTATACAACAGTAGTGAAAACCCAAAGAAGTGTTTAGGCTTGAGAGCTCCTAAACCATTTCAACAAAAGGTGATAAACTGTAAACAAGACAAAGGGGAAAAGGGCTTGGGTTTCCAGGAATTTTCATTTCTAGGTAAATTGTGGGAAGGTAAATATTGGATTGGACAAAGACTTGATTCAAGTTTTTTAGTAAGATCTTACAGAAAAACCCAAACAAATTTTTGGCCAACCCAATAAATGGGGGAAACTTATGGAAGATAAAGTTTTTTTGGTAAGGCTCTGTTATGCAGACTCAAGTTAGGGCCATTTCCAGTGATGAGTTGTCTCTTTATTCTGGCATGGGAGAAGGGGTTGGGGACACCTCCACAAAGGGAAATTTATTTTATTTTTACAAAGGAAATTCTGTAACCTTTAAAAGGGGAAATTTATGCCCTGCTTTTAGGCAGAAAAGGAGAGGACAGAGTAACTCTTGTGTCTGCTTTTTCTCAATTAACTTCAACTTAAAATAATTCTTATGCCAAAGTGGTGTATTTTGTGGTGGTATATTCCGATCTCCTTCAGGTCCCACAATACATAACACTGTTTTAAAAGTGCCCAAATATTTATTGAGTCCTATTATATGCCCTGGTGGCTCAGTTGGTAAAGAATCTGCCTGCAATGCAAGGGACCTGGGTTCGATCCCTGTGTTGGGTAGATCCCCTAGAGAAGGAGATGGCAACCCACTCTAGTACTCTTGCCTGGAAAATCCCATGGACAGAGGAGCCTGGAGAGCTACAGTCCATGGGGTCACAAGAGTTGGACACAACTTGGGGACAAAACCACTCCACCACCACCATTATATGCCCAGCATTATAAGATCCTTGGCCAGATCCTCGCCCTCAAGAAGCTTACAGGTGAGTATGGGAAAAAAAGCTTACTAGTTTCAGACAAGCTCCTCAATGGGAACTGCTCTTATATTTGGACAGAATACATACGTTTACAAGTTCTTCACACACACTACTGTCTTCCATCTGATCATCAGAAACAACCCTATGAGGCCACCTGGTTCTTTTATTTTGCAGAAAACCATCTTAGAAGTCAAGCAACTTGCCAGTCCAGGACATTTGACTATCCTTTGCTGCTACACACACATACACACACACAATATTTGCTATTGGGCTTGGATCTGACTTAAGATCTTAACTGACCAACAGACTAAACTGGCACCCACCCATCTTTGTTCCTTCACCTCAGTATCATTAGGCAGAGGTTTTTCTGTCTATGACTAATACAGGCTACTATTTAAATGAGCTGGGCATATCCTTGGGCAGTATATCCAAGTCACCTGGAAAAATAACTGAGCTGTTTGAGGGTTGCTCTGCAGAATTTCCTTTTGGTGGTTTGTTGACTGCCTTTTAGCTCCTGATAAGCAATGTTAGGAAGAAAACTAAACTGCATTTCACTAAAGACACCTAGGTCAGATCTATTACAAATCCATAAAAGGCTCTCTCTTTTTTCCCAGAATTGTCCACAACACTGGGAAATTTGGTGAAAACTTGCGTTGGTTCTGACAGCTAGTCCCATCAATCTGCTTCTTTGGTTATAGAGAATGAAAAGTCAGATACTTGTTTCCCCAGACTTCTCTGCAAGGAGGGGTGGTAAGAGAAGTCTGCTGATGCAGGGGGCAAGTTTCTAGGATTTTTTTTTTTCCTCCCTATAAGAGGAGAGGGGCTTCCCAGGTGGCACAGTGGGAAAGAATCCACCTGTCAAGGCAAATTCAATCCCTGGGTGGGGAAGATCCCCTGGCTAGGAAATGGCAACCCACTCCAGTATTCTTGCCTGGAAAATTCTGTGGACAGAGTCTGGTGGGCAACAGTCTGTGGGGTCGCAAAGAGTCTAACACGATTGAGCATGCCCGCACACACGCAGGCACAAACACATGAAAGGAGAGCGAGACTGAAGAAAGTTTCCTCTCGGAGTTCTGACCAGCTCGCGGCTTCCTACTTTTGGATGAGGTTACAGTGGGATGAGAGAGCAGGAGTCAGGGGTGCAATAACACGAGTGAGGCTTGTGAAATTCAGCAGCGGTAGTGGGACTCTTGGGGCGGGACCTGGCCGGGGTGTGGAGGACTGCCAGGAACCAGCATGAGGAATCCCGCCTGTGGCAAAGGTCATGAGGAAGGAAGCCTGACAAAATGCAAGGGCGTGATCAGGTTTCAGGGGTTCCCCCTGGAATTTCCTGAGCATCCACCCCCAAAAACCAGAGTCTGCCTGCTTTACTGTGTTATGCTTTCCACCTACTCTTCTGACATTAACAGGGGGCTGTCCCCCCACCACCTTTTTCTGGAAAAAGTTAATTTAGAGCTTTTAGATAATAAATCTCCTGGGCATAATAAGAGTGTTTCAATCCCAAAACCCCTCTGATGGCTTTCTAGCCTGGCTGCTGGACTCTTACAGCTGTGCATGTGATTGTTTGTGGCCTCCCGACCTCAAGAGGCACAGGAGGCTTAAAACATCCTAGGAATGTAGGGGCTTCTGAGGAGTCAAAATCATTAGAATAGGACTGATTAAAGGTTTCATTTGTTGAGCCAATACTTGCTGCCAAATTTTCATATCTTTTATTCGTAGATATAGTTGGTATATAGAAAAAACAGGTAGTAGACCTGGTATTAGCAACATTAGATCTTTGTTATAACCCACTGCACCTTTGTTCTACAGGAATGTAACTTTATTTAGTACTTTGAGGGTGATGCAGAGTAAAGAAAAAACTCTTCTAGGGAAAAAGTTTTCTGGTTGATAGACATTTATCTAGGAAGAGAGCCATAAAAATGTTAACAGGCCTCTTGGCCAGAAGATAATGTAAACCACCTGAGACCTTTTGTATACGGGAAGGTATGCAAAAAGAAAGCCTGGTCTCAATGAGGGTCAGGACTGCTTCTCCTGCATAACTCTGCATATTCCGTTATTTCTTTATATACAACTTGGGGTATATAAGCTGATTTTGAAAATAAAGTTGTGAGTCTTGCACTGATGCTGGGCTCCCCCATGTCGTTCTTTTCTCCCCTTTTCCAGCTAAATTCCCATCTGGAGCGCGGAGGCTCACCAAGTTTACTTACTTGCCCTGGCTTCTAAGATCCACGTGAGAGGGAGCCCAAGGTGGGGCACCCTCCGCTATTCAAGTGGGTGTCAGTAGCCTAAGTAGATGGTGCAAACCTCTTGTCTCGAGGTTTTATTAGTTTTCCACGTGAACCAAGTTATTCAGCCTCTTTTCTCCACTAATTTTCCTACTACACTATTCTTTCCTAATCTGTTTATATTTCTAATTAAATAATCCTTTCCCAGACTCCGACTCCATCCCCGATTCGAATTCCCTGGATCCACCGGGGCTGGACCTCGGCAGAGGACGTGGAGGTGCTGTTGTGGAGGACGGTGGGTGATCGCAGGTAGGGGATGAGCGGCACAACAGAAGGGACCTGCCAGATTCCCCAGTTCCCTCTACTAGGGCGGCCTTTCTCACTCCAGGGGGCGGCGGCGGGCCACATTCTGGGGCGTGGCCAGCCGGACTTGAAAACCCCGACTGTTTGGGGGCGGGGCCGCTCCCTCGGGGCGTGGCCTGTGGAACCTCGGAATCCCGGTGACTCGGGGCCAGGCCGGGGCTCGAGTCTCTTGGCTCGGGGTTCCTCCCACGCAGCTTCCCATTCAAACGATGCCGAAGGGGCGGCGCGGCTGCCAGAGCCCCACGATGAGCCAGCGACCGGCTCCGTCCCTCTACTTCCCGTCTCTCTACGACCGCGGCATCTCCTCGTCCCCGCTCAGCGACTTCAACATCTGGAAAAAGCTCTTCGTGCCCCTGAAGGCTGGAGGGGCGCCGGCGGGAGGGGCACCGGCGGCGGGGGGCCGGTCACTGCCCCAGGCACCCTCGGCCTCAGCACCCCCGCCGCCACCCGGCCTGGGTCCCCCTAGTGAGCGCCCTTGTCCCCCTCCCTGGCCCTCCGGCCTGGCTTCCATCCCCTACGAGCCTCTGCGCTTCTTCTACTCTCCACCGCCGAGGCCTGAGGCAGCGGCCTCCCCGCTGGCTCCTGGCCCCACGACCTCCCGGCTAGCCTCTGCCTCCCACCCCGAGGAGTTGTGCGAGCTGGAGATCCGGATTAAGGAGCTGGAGCTGCTCACCATAACTGGGGACGGCTTCGACTCCCAGCGCTGTGCGTGACCTCGGCGCCTTAGCCTGCCTCGGCTCCGTCCTTGGCTCCGTGTCCCCTGAGCCCCTCACTTGCAGTGTGGCCTTTAGGCTCAGACTCCAGTTCCCAGGAACCCCGGATCCCAAACCAATACCTCTGAGCTCTAAACCTGGAACTCGGTCCATCACAACCCCCAGGTTGAACTTTAAGCCTCCTTCACAGTAGTACAACCACCCTGGGGGGTCCACCCCCACAGACAACCCCTGTTTCTAGAGACCTGGCTCAGTGTTTATCTTAACTTGGGGTCCTCAGTGGAAGGAGGGGAAGTAGGTGAGGATCATTTGATCTCTAGGGAGAGGTGCAAGACCTAGAAGGCTGAGGACGATCACCAAGGGGCTTTGGGATCATCCATTTCTCAATGCTGGAAGGTCACCTCCTCTGATGCCCCTGGCTGCCCTCTCACCAGGGTCCTGGCCTCTGCCATCTGATCTTAGGTCTAAAGTCTTAGACCAGGGCAGACCAAGTGTGCTGATGTGGGCAGGATTCCTCTAGTGTGCAAACTGTCTGAGTCCTCCCTGTTCCAGAGTGAAGTTGTTAAATCCAGTTTTACTCCCAGAAGGACCAGATTGCACTGTGGAATATTCAGGAGCCATAGGCTGTTCAACAGACTTTGTCTTTGCCAACACCTGGTCTGGCTAAGGCTAGCACTTGACCACTGGAGGAAGGCAGATGGGTCTAGAAAGACCATCCCCACCATTGTGAAGTAAACTACATGTTTAGGTACATGTGGCTATGGGAACGGTCCCACAACTCATCAGGCACTCTCTGATGTCCCCTTCCCCACTACCTCAAGAAGAAAACTCCTAGAATACTTGGACTTTCCAAGTCCTGGATTTCTCAACCACATAGTTCTCCACTTGTATGTGTTTTGGCTCTTAGGGGTTTCCCCCCCTCTCACCCATCTTGGGTCTGAGTAGGTTTGGGACTCATGTGGGGAAGCACATGATAGCTTCCTCAAAGCTAGCTTTGGAAGTGTTAGAAAAAAGCCTTTCTCTCTCCTACATCTAAGTTTGTTTTGGTCTTCTGCAGATAAATTCTTGAAGGCGCTGAAAGATGAAAAGTTACAAGGCCTGAAGACCAGGCAGCCTGGAAAGAAGTCTGCCCCTCTCTCCTGAGGAGCTGCCCACCAGAGCCTGGCAGCCGCCACCTTAGGTGTTAGTGCTTAGATAATGTGTCCTGTTTTTGCCATTTCAAAGATCGTTATTTTCTGTTCTGTATTTGCTGCTGTTCTCGTTGCTCCCAGCACGTCCTCCACATACAGTGCCCACTTGCATGGTAAATTTCATGGTCTCTCTCCTGTCTGTGCCACTGCTGGGGGGGAGTGCTCTCGTGGGGGCTGGAGGCTGCTGCCCAGCCAGCATTCAGGGGCTTCCAAGACCAGGGGAGGAGGAGATCCCCAACACTGTCAAGTCAGGGGGACTGGAAAAAGCCAAGGGCAACATATATTTGGTTCTGCTGCCATGTCCCTATTCAGAAAGGCTCTTTGAGGACTGGAACAAGGGGTTAGTTTGGTTTCAAACAGCTTTAGTCCTTAGAAATGTTTTATAATATTTAAATGCTTGTTTGGAGCACAAAACTCTTTGCTAATCTGATGAAAGGCACGGTCCTTCCTAGACACTCATATAGTCAAGTATTTGAGTGCTTATTATGTGTTAGGCACCTTCCTAGGCTCTTGGGATTGGGGGTGGGGATACAGACAGCAAATATTATTAGTCAATCAGAATATGGTATCAGAGGATGACAGGCAAAGGGGAAAACAAAAGTAGGGATGAGGATGGTTAGAGACTGGGAGGAAAGCAGGGTTTCTTGAAGAGAGAACATGTAAACAGTGTTTGATGGAGATTGAGGGCAATAGCCAGGAGACACCCTAGGGGAGCATTTCAGGGTGAAGGGCTGGTGCAAAGGCTGAAGGTGGGAGCACGCTGGGAGGTTTGAGGGTCAGCAGAGAGTGTAGACGGCTGGAGCCAGGAGTAAGGGGAGGGAGGAAAGGATGAGTGCAGAGAGGGTCCATTTGCATGGGACCTTACAAACGTGGTAAAGGACCCGGGGATTTTACTCTGAGTGGGATGGAAAGTAGAGAGAGTTTTGAGCTGAGGAGTAACAGGTTCTGATTTGTGCTATGTTGAGAACAGAGTAAGCAAGGACGAAGAGAGCACAGCTAGGAGGTTGTTGGAATTACTGCAGCCCAGTGAGATGCAGCGGTGCAGTATGCCTCCCCTTTCCCCCTCGCGGGGTCCTCTGCTGCCAGGTGCTGCCTCTACGGCGAGGAGGAGCAAGGACCTAGTGGCTCGAGCACACGAAGGAGAACATAGTTGATAGAGCAAATCTTTGATCTAGAACGAATCTTCCAGGGACTTCCCTGGTGGTTAAGACTCCATGCTCCCAGTGCAGAGGAGATGGGTTTGATCCCTGGTTGGGGAACTAAGATCCTGCATGCCACACAGTGAGGCCTACAAACAAAACCTAAATCTTCCATTTGGGTGCTTAGCTTCTCAACCCCCTTGTGCCTTCACTATGCCAGCAGCCTAGATCGCAGCTGAAGAATCTGTGAAGTTTGGGCTTCTTTCAGAGGAGAATGGAAAAGAGTAGCTGGTGAGCCAGGCTCCTGGAGTGGCTCAGAGGTAAAGAACCTACCTGCCAATGCAGGGGACATGGGTTCAATTCCTGGATCGGGAAGATCCCCCGGAGAAGGAAATGGCAACCCACCCCAGTATTCTCGCCTCGAGAATCCCATGGACAGAGGAGCTTGGCCGGCTATAGTCCATGGGGTCACAAAAGAGTTGGATGCAACTTATCTACTAAACAACAACAGCTGGTAAGCCAGGTGTCTTCAAAGACATGTGAAGTAGGAGGGAGAAGCAGAGGGAGTCTGACAAATAGCGTTGATAGGTCAAGAGGAGCCTGAGCATTTGCAACATGCTGAGGATTTAGCAGCACGATTTTGTATTGGTGATTTTGCAGTTTTGGTTGAGCAAAAGGGGTTGATGCCTGACTGCAGTTGTTTGAGAATGGGAGGAGAGGAATTAGAGACAGGAAGTAGATGCCTTTATAGGAAGTTCAGCTTCAGATAGAGCTGAGATCCGAGAAGGCAATGGCACCCCACTCCAGTACTCTTGCCTGGAAAATCCCACGGATGGAGGAGCCTGGTGGGCTGAAGTCCATGGGGTCGTGAAGAGTCGGACACGACTGAGCGACTTCCCTTTCACTTTTCACTTTCACGCATTGGAGAAGGACATGGCAACCGACTCCAGCGTTCTCGCCTGGAGAATCCCAGGGACGGGGGAGCCTGGTGGGCTGCCATCTATGGGGTCGCACAGAGTCGGACATGACTGAAGTGACTTAGCAACAAGAGCTGAGATAGAAACAACTGGCAGGGCAAGCAGGATCAAGATAAGAGTGTTTTAAGAAAGAAATGACCATGCATTTGTCTGATAGAGAATGACCCCTTAGAGGGAGAAAAACTGACAAAGTAGAAGAGGTCTCTGCCTGATGCACAGCAAGCCAAATATTGAGACACCAGTGTTTGCAGCAAAAAGAGGTCTTATTTGTGAGACAACTGGAGGAGAGGCTGAAAGAACAAGTCATAAGTCTACTCCCAAAAGGCAAGGGGCCAGGGTATTTATGGGATTACAAATAAAGATGATTCAGGTCAGCTGGGGGTGTGGGGGAATGTGGGGATGTGATTGGGAATAGATTCAGGAATTGTCCTCCTGTGCAGGCATAACTTGCCTATGCACCTCTGTACATTCTGAGCATGGGGGTTTGAGCCCTCTGATGTCAAAAAGTTCCTGAGGGGACCCTGGTGCAGTCCCAGTTAGAGGGTCAGTGGTCCTATCGTATCTTAACCCTTTCAGATTGAATTAGCCTCCAAGTTTCTGGGCAATAACTCAGGCTAACATCTTACTGTTTAGGCTTCATGCTGCTGGGAGAACATGCGAATCTTAAAACAAACTTAATTAGTGAAGACAGGTGAAATGGATTTAACCTATGGCTTCAGAGAGAGGAGGAATTGCTGGAATGGTGTCCTTGAGTGGATGAGAGGGGTCAGGTCTAGTTTATAGTAGAGGGATTGGGTTTGGATGGAAGCAGAGATGGTTTATTCTTAATGTGCTTAGCTGCTCAGTCATGTCCGACTCTTTGCAACCCCATGGACTGTAGCCCACCCGGCTCCTCTGTCCATGGGGATTCCCCAGGCCAAAGTACTGGAATGAGTTGTCATGCCCTCCTCCAGGGGATCTTCCCAACCCAGGGATTGAACCCAGGTCTCCCATGTTGCAGGTGGATTCTTTACCACTGAGCCACCAGGGAAGCCCTGGGTTTTCAACAGGTTGGCTTTGGATGGAAGCAGAGATGGTTTATCCTTAATAGCAGGAGGTTATCACCTGATGATGATGGGGTGGTGGAGCCCCAGAGCTACGTACAACTTGCCCCAGAGTTTGTGCAGCGACCACCAACTTGAGGACACAAATGTGCATGTCTGTGAAGCCCAGCTGGAGATCCTGGGCATGGGTACCGGGAGCCAGGCAGAGGCTGGCCAGCCATAGAGCTGCTGCCTGACTACAGGGGCATTTCAGCCACTGCTGCCCACAGCCAGGAGTGTGGGCCCAATGTTAGGCCAAAGCCTCCAGCTTCTAAACCTTAGCAACGAATTTCAGTGTTTCCAAAACCCAGTATAGGGTGAGCAAAGTCTGGACAGTTCCTCAGAATTCACAACTGTGGCAGTTCACAACCCCAGAATTCACAACCCCTGGGAGTTCTCCCATCCTGGGCATTCCAGGTCATGTCTCCCCTCACTAGGAGGAAGTTAGATTCCCATTACCCCAGGCTGGCTGATGCAAGAGAAGCTCCCTTGTTCTAGAAAACTTCAGGCTGGCAAGTCCAGTGAGGGGAGCTGGAGACTCTTAATGAGAGTCAGGAAAACTCAGCAGCAAGCTCAAGGAGGGCAGAGCTGCCCAGGGGCCCATTTGCCATTTCTTCCCCAGAGCCTCCTTTGCCCCCCACCCCCATCCATCCAAACTAATAAAACTGGCCACCAATTAAGTGATCCTGGGCACAGAGGGAGGCAGTTAACATGAACAGTCTACTTCCTAGTAGTACTGGGACTCCATGCTTTCACCACACGGGGCATGGGTCCAATCCTTGGTCAGGAAACTAAGGTCCAGAAAACCCTGTGGCATGGCAAAAAATAATAATTCTTACTAGCACCTTGTGATATAGGAACCATTCTTGGCATGTTTTACAAATGACAGAGACTCTGAAAGGTGTAGTGACTTACACCCTCTTCCACCCCTGGGCACAGGGCTAGGGAATGGCAGAGTGAGGATTGGAAGTCAGGCTTATCAAGGTTCTCCCAGGCCTTCCTGCAGTGTACATAGCACAGACATAGGGGAAGCCCTAGTGAGTCACCAGAAGGAAACGTTAGGTTCAATACCGGGAGGACATAGTTTGGGTGTGGGCTGAGTTGTCTCCCAATGTTGAGGATGAGTTGACAGTCTTATGGTATCACAGTCAAGGTCCCAGGAATGCCCACACTCAGCCCCATCACTTGTCCCTTCATCCCATGGCTTTGGTCACAGGTCTTGTTATCAGGATGGTGGAGGAGGCAGGTCCTGTGATTCTCAGTCTGTCCTGAACAGAATGGAATGGAAGAGGCTGTATACCAAAGAGAAGGATGCTTGGCAATTGAAAACAAGATAAGGGTCCAGGTGAAGCAAACACCATAGGCACGGAATAATAGATAAATGCAGTGGCATGCTGGAGCCAGCTGGAACAGCTCATGAAAGCCAATGGTTAAATTTTGAGGAATTTTGTAAGCCAGTTGTAAAATACAGCCCTTTTTAAAAATTAACTTGTATCAACTTACAATTAAACAATATTAAAAATGAAGGTAATATTCAGAATTCAGCACTCCCTAATTATTTGCTCCATTTTACAATTACCCGTGCTCTTAAAGGTATTTATGGCTCCTGGGTCTGTATGGTGGAAATACTGTATAACAGTGTACTAATGTTACATTCCTTCTGAGTAACGTCCGTGTTGATGGTTTGAAACTGGCCACAGTGAGAGTATTTACACTATGGAAATTGGCAAATGTACAAATGCAGATTGTTCTTGTCCTCTCTACCCTTTCCAACCTCCATAAAAAGTTGGTTGTTAAACATTTACTAACACACCGCCAGATAAACAGGAAAAATCACTGATAGCTGGGCTAGAAGGAAAGCTGCTTTGGAACATTCAGAGTTGGGCTGAAGGTATGACTGAAGCCCCCTGCTGCTTCTGGTTTGTCTGCCCACTTAGTTACCCACGTGGAAGAGGTAGGAAATAAGAGCCTAGTGATATCTGCTCATGAAGGCAGGCTTTTTTTTTTTTTTGCCACTGGACTTCCATCCCATCCACAGCCGAGCATCAGCACATCCAAGTGCAGCAACCAGAGGCCAAGTGACTAGAGAGGAATCCAGAAAATGCATCCACAACACTTAGTTCCCCTGAACCAGGGATCCAACCTGTGCCCCCAGCAGTGGGAGCATGGAGTCTCAACCACTGATGATGCAAGGCCCAGGGAATGTCCTGGACCTCAGCCAATCAGATTAGCAGTTTGTACTCTCAGGGCATCAGCGTAGAGGGTGAACAGAGGAAACAGCCCATGGGTGGGGGACTGACGTTCATCCTCTCCAGCGGTAACTTGTTTGAGCTAGATGGAACAGCAAATCTGACAGAGGGTGAAACCAGATATTTGCATCATGACTGCTCCATCAACAGATCGTTAGTCCTGAGAGAAGCAGAGATTTCAAGTGTGATGGGGAACCTCCCACCCCCTCAACCAAATAACCTGTGCCCTACGCTATGGCCAAGGATTCAGGCAGAATCCAGTGCCTGCAGGGGCCTGGTTTCTTGGGGAGCAGGAGGAAGAGACGTCATCACTGCGTTAAAGCTTCCCTCTCACTAGAAGTGAAGGCTGTACTGATGATGCCTCATGCACACTGGCCTTTTCCTTTCAATGACATCTTGAGCCTGTCACCACCCAGATATGTGACCTTGGGAATGTTACTCAACCTCTCTGAGCCTGTCTCATCATCCGGTAGATGGAGACATGTTCTCATGGGTGGGAGAAAACAATCAAGATGATAGAGGGGAAATTTTTCTCAGATGAGAGTCATAATTACCATAGTCATAGTCTTCCATCCTATTTAGGACTCATCTCTCACTGCTGAGCCCTGAATCTGCAGGGCTCTACAAAACTGATGGGGGTGAGTATGGCTAGGGGGCAATTTGGGGAAGAGGGTGATTCTTTTCTAGTGAGGGCCAACCATGTCTCTCCCAGGCAGCATCACATCTGCCACTTCAGATGAGGTCAAGGACTCGGCCCCTCCGTAGGTGATGCCCCAAAGAGAGAGGGCTTCCATCCCATCCACAGCCTAGCATCAGCACATCCAAGTACAGCGACCAGAGGCAAACTGGCTAGAAAGGAATCCAGAAAATGCATCCATGACACCAAGCTGGAAGATCACATGTTCTAGGGGCTCTTCTTGTTGGTGGGGGAAAGAGGCCACTCAAAGCAGCTCACTTAAATAACAAGAGGGGACGATGGTAGGGTTGGTGGTTACAGACAGTAGGAAATAATGCAAGAGAAAGAAACAAAGGGGGCATCTAGGGCTTTAGGAGGAAAGGAATGTGGCGCTGCCATTGGACACTTGGCTCCAACCACATTTGTTCTCTCCAATCATGTTTGTTCCTTGGAGAGCAAATGTGATTGGCTGGTGTGGGTCGCTTGTCTGTTTCTGTCCCCTCTGGGGTGGGGTGGCCAGAGTCCTGAGATTGCCGCCCCACCAGAGGCCCTTGGAACAGAGGAGCGTTTTTAGACACGTCATATGTCCCCTTATGGGCCTCAGGCCCATTGGCACCAGGGCCTGGAAGCCACAAGGAGCCCAGGCAGCTGGTCCCCCCTCTGTTCCTCTCACTCCACACATCTGCATACCTCCTGCCTTTCTCCCTAGACTGTCGACTCAGTTCAGGTTCCCCCTAGAGAGTCACGTTGGGTTCCCTCTCACAGGAACCCTTTGCTAGTTGCAGTTCCTAAGGGAAGAATCGGAGTGGCTCACCAGCTGGATTTGGGCTCACGTCACAAGTCAGAGGAGAGGAGAAACAGAGCAGCAAAGGCCCTATAATCAGGTGATATTCTACTGGAGCCTGGCGGAGGATTTCTGCAGAAGCAGGACTAAACGTTAGCTGTTCCAGCCATCTTTCCCCAGCGCCCCCAGGATTACTCATCTCATCTCTGTGTCTGTCTGAATGCAGTGCCCACATTCTATAACTCTGAAAACGGTGCACATAAACTAAACCTGCGCACCTTTACTGGTTTGTTCATTCATTTATCCATTCAATGGTTCTTCCAGTGAAGCAGGTTCGTCACTTCTCTGAGCCCTTTTCCTCATCTGAAAAATGGATGGTACTTCCCCTGCCTGGGGCTGCGAATTAACTGAGAGAATGTATAAACTGCTCAGCTCACGACCTGACACACAGCTGATGCTCACCTTCCTAGGGTTTGCCAGGCAAATTTGCATCGAAGTTTCTGGTCAACAGCACAAAATCCTTGTTTCTGTCTTGGTGGCGGGGTGAGGGGGAGGGTGGTGGTGGGCAGGATCCACTAGATGGCAGCATGGATTTAGACATGGGATGAAATCGCCCCCTTCCCCTCTCAGGTCCAGGGCTGATATTTATCAGCTTGCTCATTATTATCTAGAAGAAAATGCAATTTGGAAACCCTTAGGGAGGAGGAGAACTGTGGCCATTGCACATACTCATTGCAAAAATAAACACAGGGACAACATCAGCCCTTTCCCAGAAGCGGCAGCTGGCAACCTGCTGGAAGTCATGTTTTATACTCCCACAGGAAACATCTCTTTCCAAAACCAGTTTCAAGGTGAAAAGTCCAGTTCACATGAATAAAAAAAGCTGGACAGGACCCATTTACGCTTATTTTCTGTATTGGTCTGCTCAGGTTGCTATAACAAAGCACCACAGACTGGGTGGTTTAAACAACAGACATTTATTTCTTACAGTTCTGGAGGCAGGGAAGTCCAAGTTCAAGGTGCTGGCCAATTTGGTTCCTGGTGAGAGTTCTCCTCCTGGCTTGCAATCGGCTGCCTTCTTGTTGTGTCCTTATGTGACAGAGAAAGGGAGGGACGGAGGGAGGGAGGGAGAGAGCACTCTGCCGTGTTTCCCTCTTGTCGTCGTTGTTATTTCGTCTCTCAGTTGTGTCCGACTCTTTGCAACTCCATGGATGCAGCTCGCCAGGCCTCCCTGTCCATCACCAACTCCTGGAGTTTACTCAAACTCATGTCCATTGAGTCAGTGATGCCATCCAACCATCATCTAAACCTAATTAACTCCTAAGGCTCCATCTCCAAACAACAACACATTGGGGATTAATGTTTCAACGTGTGGGGGAGGGGAGAACACAACACATTTTAATCCACAGCAGATCAGTGTTGTCTAACAGAACTTTCTGCAGGGACAGAAATATTCTATATCTGTGCTGCTTAATATGGAGCTGTTAGTCACATGTGGCTAGAGGAACTGAATTTTCAATTTTATTTTTAGTTATTTAAATTTCAGTTTAAATAGCCACATAGGGTTAGTGGCTACCATAATAGACAGCTCAGGACTAAATAGAGGGATATATATATATATATATATATATATATATATATATATATATATATATATATATATACACTATTTTTTTTCCCCTCTCTTTGGAGAAGGAAATGGCAACCCACTCCAGTATTCTTACCTGGAGAATCTTATGGGCAGAGGGGCCTGGTGGACTACAGTCCATAAGATCGCAGAGTCAGACACGACTGAGCTACTAACACTTATTTAATTGATTTGATTGTGTAACATTTGGAAAGAGGGAAATTTGGGGTTTAATGTAGGCTTGGTTTCCAAAGTTAATTGATACGGGAGCAGGTGAAAATGGTGTCTCTTTATAAACCAGTGAAGTGAAGGCACTGCCCATGGAGACAGTGGGTCAGCTGGCCCACCTGCTCCCTCCGAGTAGCAGCTCCTTCCTGTGTAAGCCTCCAGGAATCTAGGTTCCCTTTCTATACCTCCTGGGGGGGATTTGGGAAGAGTCACAGTTCCATTAGGACAGACTTGCTAATCCAAGGTGCTTCGTGTGTGTGTGTGTGCATGTGTGTTTGTGTTCACGCACATATATGTATATGATCGGGCCTCTTACAGAATAAGGTTGTGAATCTTTACGTGGGAAAGAGGGGTGGTTTCCTAGTCCAAATTATTCACTGCATGCTTCCTCATCTATCCCAAAGAAACAGTTTATTACAGGTGTTTTCAAGAACTGATGTCATTTTATAGTTTGTTTTAGGGACAGAGCAAAATGCTCTGATGCGACCAGTTCTAGCAAAGGACAAGGTGTTTTGGGGTCTGGTACAAGAAAGACCACTGGGGTCTAGTGACACTCTTGGAGTTTCTCCCGAGCCCTGCCACACCCACTGCTATCAGCTATCAAGTACCTGTTAGCAAGTAGTTTCCTTGTGCCAGGTCCTGGGTTTAGCACTCTATGTCTAGCATCTCATTAATATGTACAGACTGAACCCGTGAGGCACTTGTCCTCACCCCCATTTACAGGGGCACCAAGAAGTGTACAGCTAGGGTGTGGGCAAGCTGCTCCAAGGCCCAAACACTTAAATCCCAGCTCGTTTTTTGCTGACTGATTTCAATCTATTTTATTTTCACTGTTCCCCACCAGCCCACCTCAGCTAGCTGTTAGGGAGAATGTTTGTGCGAGCAAATGTCATAAGAGTCTGGACTCCAAGATAACGACAGGCAAGTTTTCTCCTGAGTTCAGCCTAGGCGAACTTTACTTTAGCAATGCCGTGCCCGAGCAGTTACAGGGGTAATCTAATGGAGTTTTCCAAAATTGAATCTCATTTTCCACTGGCCTACTGTATAATTCTGGTAGTGAGTTCCACGTCAATCTTGTAGAGGTGATCATCTTTGCTGCCGACTTTAAACACACCAAGCCCAGGTGTGTTTTTTTTTCTTTTTCTTTTGGCCTTGCTGCACAAGTATGTGGGATCTTAGTTCCCCAACCAGAGATTAAACCCACATCGCCTGCATTGGCAGGGTAGAGTCTTAACCATTGGACCACCAGGGAAGTCCCAAGCCCAGGTGTTTTGGAAAGAGTTGTGTGCTGCGATGAAGGTATATGCCCTGGGTGGGTTGAATCTTTTGGGTGCTCAGAAAGATGACTCGCGGAAGTGATGGGACCGAGGAATCTGTGGGAGATCTCCAGCCAGCTCCGGCTAGTCTCACCTCGGCCAGGTGATGAAGGGCCTTCCCTGTCACAGCACCAGTCCCCTCTCCCGAGGTGTCCTGAGCTCAGCCTCTGTTTGGGGGCCTTATGGGTGTTGAAAAGGGACACTGTCTACAATGGGTGCCAGAAGGGGCTGAGCATAGCAGTCACTACTGGTGGATCAATAGGTAATGCTTCGGCTCTGGCAAGAGAGTGAGTTCCTCAATGCTAGAAGTATTCAAGCAGAGATTAATCAATAACAATAACCTTGCAGTTGTCAACTGTGTGTTCTCTCTTTCCAGCTCTACAGTCATTTCACTGACTAGATCTTAGCTTCATTTCACAGAAAGGCTCAGAGAGGGGACATGACTTGCCCAATGTCACACAGCTAGAATGTGGTAAAGATGAGGTTTAAATCCCATTCAGGTATGACCTAAATCAAATCCCTTATGATTATGCAGTGGAAGTGAGAAATAGATTTAAGGGCCTAGATCTGATAGATAGAGTGCCTGATGAACTATAGGCGGAGGTTCGTGACATTGTACAGGAGACAGGGATCAAGACCATCCTCATGGAAAAGAAATGCAAAAAAGCAAAATGGCTGTCTTGAGGAGGCCTTACAAATAGCTGTGAAAAGAAGAGGAGTGAAAAGCAAAGGAGAAAAGGAAAGATCTAAGCATCTGAATGTAGAGTTCCAAAGAATAGCAAGAAGAGTTAAGAAAGCCATCCTCAGCGATCAATGCAAAGAAATAGAGGAAACAACGGAATGGGAAAGACTAGAGATCTCTTCAAGAAAATTAGAGACACCAAGGGAACATTTCATGCAAAGATGGGCTCGATAAAGGACAGAAATGGTATGGACCTAACAGAAGCAGAAGATTAAGAAGAGGTGGCAAGAATACACGGAAGAACTGTACAAAAAAGAGCTTCACGACCAAGATAATCACGATGGTGTGATCACTCACCTAGAGCCAGACATCCTGGAATGTGAAGTCAAGTGGGCCTTAGAAAGCATCACTATGAACAAAGCTAGTGGAGGTGATGGAATTCCAGTGGAGCTGTTTCAAATCCTGAAAGATAATGCTGTGAAAGTGCTGCACTCAATATGCCAGTAAATTAGGAAAACTCAGCAGTGGCCACAGGACTGGAAAAGGTCAGTTTTCATTCCAATCCCAAAGAAAAGCAATGCCAAAGAATGCTCAAACTACCACACAACTGCACTCATCTCACACGCTAGTAAAGTAATGCTCAAAATTCTTCAAGCCAGGCTTCAGCAGTACATGAACCATGAACTTCCAGATGTTCAAGCTGGTTTTAGAAAAGGCCGAGGAACCAGAGATCAAATTGCCAACATCCACTGGATCATGGAAAAAGCAAGAGAGTTCCAGAAAAACATCTATCTCTGCTTTATTGACTATGCCAAAGCCTTTGTGTGGATCACAATAAACTGTGGAAAATTCTGAAAGAGATGGGAATACCAGACCACCTGACCTGCCTCTTGAGAAACCTATATTGCAGGTCAGGAAGCAACAGTTGGAACTAGACATGGAACAACAGACTGGTTCCAAATAGGAAAAGGAGTACTTCAAGGCTGTACATTGTCACCCTGCTTATTTAACTTCTATGCAGAGTACATCATGAGAAACGCTGGACTGGAAGAAGCACAAGCTGGAATCAAGATTGCCAGGAGAAATGTCAATAACCTCAGATATGCAGATGACACCACCCTTATGGCAGAAAGTGGAGAGGAACTAAAAAGCCTCTTGATGAAAGTGAAAGTGGAGAGTGAAAAAGTTGGCTTAAAGCTCAACATTCAGAAAACGAAGATCATGGCATCCGGTCCCATCACTTCATGGGAAATAGATGGGGAAACAGTGGAAACAGTGTCAGACTTTATTTTTGGGGGCTCCAAAATTACTGCAGATCGTGACTGCAGCCATGAAATTAAAAGACGCTTACTCCTTGGAAGGAAAGTTATGACCAACCTAGATAGCATATTGAAAAGCAGAGACATTACTTTTCCAACAAAGGTCCGTCTAGTCAAGGCTATGGTTTTTCAAGTAGTCATGTATGGATGTGAGAGTTGGACTGTGAAGAAGGCTGAGCGCCAAAGAATTTATGCTTTTGAAGTGTGGTGTTGGAGGAGACTCTTGAGAGTCCCTTGGACTGCAAGGAGATCCAACCAGTCCATTCTGAAGGAGATCAGCCCTGGGTGTTCTTTGGAAGGACTGATGCTAAAGCTGAAACTCCAGTACTTTGGCCACCTGATGCGAAGAGTTGTCTCATTGGAAAAGACTCTGATGCTGGGAGGGATTGGGGGCAGGAGGAGAAGAGGACGACAGAGGATAAGATGGCTGGATGGCATCACAGACTCGATGGACGTGAGTCTGAGTGAACTCCGGGAGTTGGTGATGGACAGGGAGGCCTGGCGTGCTGAGGTTCTCAGGTTGCAAAGAGTCGGACACAACTGAGAGACTTAACTGAACTGGATGACCCCAAATCCTAACATGGGCATCCCTTTAAAATGTGATAACAGTGGTCTTCACAGACATTCAGAGCTAGAGTAAAACCTTTCAGACTCCAAATTATTCTGGTGTCCTCTCACCCCTTGCGTAAATTAAAATCAAGGAAATTGTTCCACTCCCACCCACTGGTAACTGCATTGCTTTTTACTCCTAAATATTAAATTACATTTAAAACTCTCCATGTGTGCCCCATTCATTCCCTACTCCCTCATTCTGAGTACCTGCCTTGCTGAAGCCCTACTTCTGCTTCATCTTTGATCTGGTAAGCCTATGTAGTATCCACAGGGCATGAGGTTTTTTTCTGTGTTGATTCCAGGGTGGAAAGCTGGATAATTTTCCCAATAAATTGTCTTCCAACTAAAAGAGTCTAGGATGCTATAATTTCAAAACCAGTAAGATAACATCAGTGATCACAAGATGATTTCCAATATTATGAGAATTTATAAATACTTGTTAAAATTTTTTTCCTTATGGGTAATGGAGAAAGAACTACTAAGTAAGAGAAAGGACAAAATGTGAACATGAGTATCCACTAACACCTTGGAAAGAAAATTATTAGTAAGACAATGTGCTTTATTTCATATGTAAGTTGTCCAGGAGAAAACACAATTTCAACCAAACAAAACAGGCTAATGCAGCAAAGAAATGGTGTCACAGAGAAAGAAAAAAGAAAAAGAAATGGTAATCACTGCAGAGCTCTACCTGGTTTGCCTGTTTAGATTTGCTCCATAGAGCAAATTTATTCAGAGGCTGAATAAAAACCGAAACCCATTCATTAATAAGCCAGCACATCCTGAATGGCAGTTTATTGATAAAAACAATGCACAGTGAGAGTGTTCAGTGGACTGTGGCTTCATTGGTAAAGTATACGGTTCTTAAAATTTTCATTTGATGGCATAGTAGAGTTCCTAAATTGGTTGTTCTTTTCCTTACAGTTTGGGCTCCTGATTTCTTTTGGTGGTGACAGCTCTGAAATTTGGGTTTGTAATGCTTGTTGATTCTTGGCAGTTGGCAATTTGTTCTCTGTCCCCAGAGGGATACTGTGGACACCTTACTAATCAGTTAAAGATCTTTGGGAAGGAAAGTTGTGCGTAGCATAATCAGAAGCTGCAATTGCAGAGTCTGTCATTTTCTAAACCTAAACGTTTCCAGAAAGAAGGGGACTTTGGTTTTCATTCAGCTGGCCCTGATGTGGCAGGAAAAGCACAGAATGAATGGTGAGTCCTTCATATGCTGGGCTTTGTGTCTCAAGGATCAGTCCTCCTTGACATGAACTCTGAGGGCAGGTGCTGTGTCCTGCTGACTCCTGATCCCTAGCAGTGTCTGATGCATAGTTAGTAGTCAGGAAAGTTTGCTCAGCCAATGAAGGGCTGAATGGAAAGCTATGTGGAAGCTTTGATCAGTGCTTCCTATTCAGTTCCAGTTAAATGAAAGATTAACCACCAACAGACACACACAACCCTGGCAGGGAGAGAGCCCCATGCAGCCCTTCTCTGAGCCTCGTGTCTGCTCAGGTCATGGCTCTAGCTTCTGGTCTTGGTCTTTTGTTCTCTTTAACCTGAACCTATTCAAAGAGTTGGTTCCTGGGACACAAAAGGCTTATCTGGGACCTAATCTTAGAGACAAAAACTTAAATTACAGAGAAGCAAACTTTTAGTTCCCCAAATACCCAAATATTAATACATGCAGCAACTAGGGCAATTAGGCACTTTATTTTCACAGTCTTAAGACTATCCAGACCCTGAGTCTAGATAGGCTTTCATATCTAGACTCTAAATCTCCCTGGTCTCAAGGCTACTTCTTATCCAGTGTTCTGCTTTCTTAGATCTTTGTTTTGCATACAGCCTATCATGGCCTATGAGTCTTGACCATTTGGTTTCAACACCTGCGGCTAACAGACTCTGTTTCTTGGTATTAATATTTCCTAGAGAATCTGGTTGATCTAGTCCCATGTGCTGAGCGACATTTTTTTGATGGGTGATCAACCTACAAATTGGTGGCTCCTGGGGCAGATGTGTCTCTTGTCCAGTCAGCTTAGATCAGAGGGCAAATCGTGGAGTATAACACATAGCCTCTGTTTAGACCTGAACATAAGGCTGGCATCATGATTGCTACGACTAGCAATGGGGGCGGGGCAGTGGAGAAGAAGTAGGTGGTCCTGGGAGTTTGTGTCCCATACTAACATCATCCATGGACTCACTGGGAGCACTGGATGGGACTTCTTTATGCTCCGAGAAGGGCATGTGAGCAGACACTGGCTTACTCTGCCCCCGGACACCATCTGTTCCAATGATACGGTCATGAATGGGCTGGAACTGCTTCTCAGGGGCCTTTGGCTGGCCAGGGGTGAGCTCTTTTAGGCTGATGAGCTCAGGCTCCAGGCTAAGACCATAAGGGGTCTTGCCAGACCTACAACTGTCCTTTAAAAGACCCCAGTGGGAAAAAACAAAACAAAACTCCAGCAGGTACTGCTGTATAACTGGTTTGTGAGGAAGATTCCATCTCACCATCTGGAGGAGGTAAAATGAGGAGCAGGCAGGTTTGGGGACATGAAAGCCTTCAGTCTTGTCCGACTCTTTGCAACCCCATAGACTATAACCTGGAAGGCTCCTCTGTCCATGGGATTCGCCAGGCAAGAATACTGGAGTGGGTTGCCATTCCTTTCTCCAGGGGATCTTCCAACCCAGGGATCAAACCCTGGACTCCTGCATTGGAAGCAGATTCTTTCTCGTCTGAGTCACCAGGGAAACCCCTTTACCATTTTATTTTACCATAAAAACTCTAATAGCTTATGAACACTGTTCCAAGCAGAGGCCAACGAGATACAAACTTAATTAGGAAGCAAAGCATGGCATGGCAACAGCTACAGTCAAGCTCCTGTTCAGTACCTGCCTTTGCCCAATATGTCTAATGTGGTTAGTGAGAATTCCTGGCCTAGGTTTTCACCTGCAGAGAGAAAGCACAGGTACCAGTACTTACATGTTCTCCAGATCATAGGCAACAGCAGCAGTGATGCAGGTGAGGCTGGCTTTCACGGGCAGTTCCAAACGTAGGGTCATCTTTACCTTTTTGTTTTATAGCATAGATTTAAAAACTTTACAGAACATGTAACAAATTAGTTCAGTGGATGGAAGGACCTAACATATTTCACTGGATGAAACTGAATTATGAAGCTAATACTCTAAGAACATCTTCAAATATGCTTTCCAAGACACTTTGCGATGTATTCTGCCAAGTGATCTTCATAACCACCAGAGGTGGGGCTTGCAGGAGTTCTTATACCCATTTCACAAATGAGGAATTAGAGACTGGTTTAGAGTGAGTTGTCAAGGCTGTGATTATTTCTGCTTTTTTTTCATAATTTCCAGACCAATGATATTTCTCTGATTCTGTTTGCTAAAACCTTCTCTCAACTCAGTTTCTGTGTAGTTGGGCGAGGGTGGGTGGGTGAGGTTAGACATAAGGTCGAGATGGGGAAAATAAGGTGAAGCCACAGTTAATTTATGTAAAATACCTTGATGGCCTCCCTCCATAATTTACAAAAGTCAGAGAATGAAAATAATCCATTTCTAGATTTCATTGCATAATGGCTTTCGTTAAAATCTGGATTTGTCCTTTGAAGACAAATTCTGCCCCGGCACACATTTCCCTATTTTGGAAACCTGCCTAATCAAAGCAACTTAATAACTTCTAAAAGAATTGTCTCTGGAATTATGAATTCTACTTCCTAAATACTCCTTTCCAGAAACACCCCACATTTTAGCACTTATCACAGGCTACTGTCAAGAGAACTTTCAATGCTTGGGAGACTGAAGAATCACAGTAATATCAGTTTCACTTGAAACCAATACGGTTTCAAAAGACTCTGAGAGGCTCATGAGTTTCCTCATCATTCAAGTGTGTCGCCAGGAGCCATATTAACCGCACCTGAGCTAAGAGCACTCATTTCAGTTTACAGTAAGTATTTATCATCTGCTGAGGAAGACATTCTGCTAACTGGGCCTCAGTCAGAAGTCACTTTCTAGACGCAGCAGCAGTGTCAACAGGACTGGTGTTGGGGTGGGAAATGGTTGGGGCAGGTCTGGCCAGCCTGCCAGGGTTTCAAGCACATGTGTTCTCACCTGATGTGGCAGTCAAGGGTGCCCTTTCCTTTCTGTGCCAATGTCCATAGGGACCCCCCAGCTGCTGGCTGCTGTCCTGGGGTGGGTGGCATGCTCCCTCTTCGGGGTACAAGCCCCCAACCAAGGCCTTCACTGAAAGGGTTGGTCCGTGGCAATGGTGGGGGTTGGGGAGCATGCTTTTGTCACGTGACCCTGTCTCTTGCTTATAGCTGATTGTATAGGCACTTGACCCAAGTGTGGCTCATCATAGGCAGATGAACTGGATCAATCGGAGTCTCAAGAATTTGCCCTGGGAGCACAAACAGAGGTGTAGAGAGGGGTGGGTATGAAAGGGTAAAGTTGTGCAGAGTGGGTCCGGGGTGGATTCTTTCAACTAAATACACACCAGTGAGAAAACAGAGAAGGCTAGCAGGATGAAGCAAGCAAGAGAACTAAGCAGATATGTAGAGGTGAAAGCAGGTGTGGAGAGAGGACAGGAGAGAGCAAGCTGTGTGACTCCTGGAACTGCCCTGCCCAGGGATCAAACCTGTGCCCCTGCATTGCAAGTGCGGAGTCTTAATCACCAGGGAAGTCCAATTGGAGTCTGTTTTGTTTCCGTGAAATGGCCCCTGAACAGGCCACACCTGGTCTTACTATGCTTTGCTTTATTGTGCTTCACACATATTTCTTTTCTTTTTAAATAAATTGAAGGTCTGTGGCAACCTTCTGTTGCCACAATTTTTCCAACAGCATTTGTTCACTTCTTGTCTTTGTATCACATTTTGGCAATTCTTGCAATATTTCAAAATTTTTCATTATTATCATATTTGTTATGGTGGTCTGGGATCACTGATCTTTGATGTTACTGTTATAATTGCTCTGGGCACCACAAACTGCACCCAGATAGAAGACAAACATAGTCAGTGTGGTGTGAGTTCTGACTGCTCCACTGACTGGCTGTTTCCATTTCTTCCCTCCCTCTCCTCGGGTCTCTCTATTCCCTGAGACACAGCAATATTGAAATTAGGACAATGAATAATGCTACGATAGTCTCCAACTGTTCAAGTGAAAGAAAGATTTCAGCATCTCTCACTTTAAATCAAAAGCCAGAAATGATTAGGCTTAGTGAGAGGAAAAGATTCTAGGAAAGATTGAAGGCAGAAGGAGAAGGGGACGACAGAGGAAGAGATGGTTGGGTGGCATCTCTGACTTAATGGACACGAGTTTGAGCAAACTCTGGGAGATGGTAAAGGACAGGGAAGCCTGGCATGCTCTAGTCCACGGGATCACAAACAGTTGAACACAACTTAGCGATGAAACAACAACAGCGAGAGGAAGGGATATTGATAGCTGAGACAGGCCAAAAGCTAGGCCTCTTGCAGCAGTTAGCCAAGCTGTGAATGCAAAGAAAAAGTTCTTGAAGGAAATTCAAAGTGCTGCTCCAGTGAAAACACAAATGAGAAGGTGAAGCAGCCTTTTTGCTGATCTGGAAAGTTTTAATAGTCTAAAGGTCCAACCAGCCACAACATTCCCTTACCCAACCCAGAGCAAGGCCCTAACTTATCTCTTCAATTTCCTGAAGGCCAAGAGGTGAGGAAGCTGCAGAAGAAAAGTCTGAAGCCAGCAGAGGTGGTTCATGAGGTTTAAGGAAAGAAGCCATTTCCAAACCATACAAGTTCAAGGTGAAGCAGCAAGTGCCAACGTAGAAGCTGCAGGAAGTTATCCAGTAGATCCACCTGAGATGGTTAACAAAGGTGGCTGCATAAAACAGCAGATTGTTAATGTAGATGCATGTTGGAGGACAAAGGGACAGAAAGTGCCCGCCTAACTGAGAAAGCATCTTGAGGCTGAAAAGTTAGGCAGGAAGCGCCATAAAATCAATGGATCAGTTTATTATATGGTATCTTCCAGGGTGGGATCAGGTAGACAACAATTTGGAAGCATTCCACACCGCTGAGGGGCCACTGGCACAATTCTATAGTTAACCTCGAATACAGAGATATGTGCTTAGAAATAGGATGTGCATTCCTAAGTCAAGATTTGTGGTAGGTGACTAGTCTCATGGGGCTTCCCAGGTGGCACTAGTGGTAAAGAACCCACCTGCCAATGCAGGAGATACAAGAGATGCAGTTTCTATCCCTGGACTGGGGAGATCCCCTGGAGGAGGGCATGGCAATCCACTCCAGTATTCTTGCCTGGAGGATCCCATGGACAGAAGAGCATGATGGGCTGCGATCCACAGGGTCTCAGAGTCAGACACGACTGAAGCAATTTAGCAACTAGTCTCATGGGCACCAGGAATACATCAGGGGAGGACTAGAGAGCATTGAAGCAAACTGGTCCTGATGATTCTTAAACAATATCTATTAATTACAAAGCCTTTGATGACAGAGAAGTGATTCACTGCACAGCACAGTCCTGGGTAAGGTCAGCAAAGTGCAGTGCAAGTTGCTCAGTCGTGTCCAACTCTTTGCGACCCCATGGACTGAATTCTCCAGGCCAGAATACTGGAGTGGGTAGTTTTTCCCTTCTCCAGGGGATCTTTCCAACCCAGGGATCAAACCCAGGTCTCCTGCATTGCAGGTGGATTCTTTACCAGATGAGCCAAAAGGTCAGCATAAAGGACAGGAGAAACTCTTAAGTGTCCAAATGGCATCAGTTATGCTAACAGTCAAGCAACAAAACAGTCTTAGAAGGGGATGTCATCCAGGACTTTTATAGCCAGAGAGAGGGAATCAGTGCCTGGTTTTGAAGCTTCAAAGGACAGGCTGACCCTCTTATTAGGGGCTAATGCAACTGGTAACTTAAAGTTGAAACTAATGTTCATTTACCATTCCCCGAACCCTACGGCGCTTAAGAATTAGGCTAAATCTACTTTGCCTGTGCTCTATAAATGGAACAACATAGCATGGGTGAGAGCACATCTGTTGAAAACATGATTTAATGAACATTTTAAGCCCACCATTGAGATTACTGCTCAAACAAACAACATAAAAAAAGGTTAAAAAACAAAATATTTCTCATTGACCTGGTCAACCAAGAGCTCTGATAGGGATGTACAGTGAGATTCACAGTGTTTTCATGCCTGCTAACACATTGTGCAGCTTGTGGATCAAGGAGTAATTCTGGCTTTAAGTCTTATTATTTTATGAAATATATTTTGTAGATTTCATAGATAGTGATTCCTCTGATGGATCTGGGCAAAGTCAACTGAAAATGTTCTGGAAAGGATTCACTATTCGAGATGCCATTAAGATCATTTGTGATTTATGGGAAAAGGTAAAAATATCAACATTAATAGGAATTCAGGAGAAGTTGATTCCACGTCTCATGGATGATGATGATGCCAGTGGGGGAAGTACTTGCAGATGTGATGGAAACAGCGAGAAAATTAGAATTACACATGGAACCTGAAGATGTGACTGAACTGCTGCCGTCTTACGATAAAACTGTAATGGGTGAGGAGTTGCTTCTTGTGCATGAGCAAAGAAAGTGGTTTCTTGACACGGAACCTACTGCTGGTGAAGGTGCTATGAAGGCTGGTGAAAGGACAACGAAGGACTTAGCATATGACCTAAGTTTAGGTGACAAAGCAGCAGCAGGGTTTTGAGAGTTGATTCCAATTTTGAAAGAAGTTCTAATGTGGTTAAGATGCTATCAAACAGCATTGCAGTCACAGAGAAATGATTCATGAAGAGAGTCAGTCTGGCAAACGTCACTTGTCTTATTTTAAGAAATTGCCACAGCCAAGCCAGCCTTCAGCAACCACCACCCTGATCAGTCAATGGCCATCAACACTGAGGCAAGACTCTCCACCAGCAGAAAGATCATGACTTGCTGAAGGCTCAGGTGATGGTTAGCATTTTTTAAGCAATAAAGTATTTTTAAATTAAGATATGCATTTTAGAGATAATGCTATTGTACATTTAATAGACTATACTATAGTATAACCTTTATATGCACCAGGAACCCCAAAATGAATGGACTCACTTTATTATGATATTTGCTTAATTGTGGCAGTCTGGAACCAGACTCACAATATTTCTGAGGTCTGCTTATATTTGCTCAGTCACTCCCCACATCTGCCCAAGTATGAATGGGTTTCTAGTCCTTGCAAATGCCCTTGACTAGAATCTCTTCCAGATTGGACTAAATAGCCACATTGAATTTCTAACACTTGGACCCAAGTCAGTCACTGCTCTAAGCTAAATTACTATCTTTCCCTAAGCGTATTTGGCTGTATTTTGTTAGAAAAGTCCAAACTACTTTCTGGTGTGTAACAGAAGGAGTGAATTACATTTAAATTCTGTTCTCAGACTTTAAAATAATGTTATTTTATTCATTAAACAATGAATGCCTACATGTTATGTATGAAAAAGAAGCCTATTTATTGGTAATCAGGATTTAAATCTTTTGATATATTTTGTTAGTTCCTGCCTGTTAGAGAAGCATTTTAGTCAGGTATTTAAATTTTTCTCCTCCTCCATCTGTACTCTGAGGTTTTTTTCTTTTTTTAAAAATCACGAATCCAACAATATCCTATCCATTCTTCCCTCAAGAATACACAGAAATTATACATGCCCTTCTGCTGAATTCTTAAATTAAGAAATGCACAATATAACTTCTGCACCAGAGAACTGATTCCTACATGATCCACCCTGTCTTAGTCATTAGTCAACTCAGGCTGCCTCTTTGGATCCATGGCACTAAGAGAAGAATACACCCCTAAAGTCTTCAACAGCAGTGGAGAACCCCATTTCCTTGATGGTACTCTCTAGAAAAAGCCAAAATGCTTTTCTTTTCATGAACTCAGAAAACTCACATCGAAACTAGTTCCAAAAAATGTTTATTATGCCACAAATGCGTTGTCCTCTATACACTGTATTCAATCATCTTTTTCCTTTGCAAGAATGTAGGGAGTCCCTCACATAACCCTTGTCTACTTTTTAAACTTCCTAGCACAGTTCAAGAAACGCATCACAGACAAGCGTTCAGGCAGCATGGCGAAATGGAAAGCAAGCCCGATCACGAGCAAGTGGGCTGGGGCTGAAGGCCTGGGCAGGTCACTCCACTTCTCCGAACGTTGACTTCCCTCTCGGACGTCACCAATGGTCCTCTGGTTCTTCAAGGCTTCTTCAACTGTCTGGAGGGTCATGAGGAACACAGAGTCTCTGGGCTCTCATGGCACTTCTGAACACCTGCCTTGTCTCAGGGCCGGCCGTCCAGGTATCTATCATCTCCTGAGGGTCAGGAGACTCTTCAGAAAAGGGACTCCCATCTTAGTCACAGGACATCAAACAATGGCGGCCATCTTTGCATTGGCGGAACAACATGGACACACTGATTTCTCAACTTAAGCTTTTCCTCCCATATACTACTCTTAAACCTGTGGTGTCTAGTTTAAGAGAGTGTCTGACTTAGCATGCCATATTTGAAGTCATCTCCACTGACTCACTCATAATCTGCACAGCTCGCCATGATTTTTTGGCATTCTTTTAGCCAACTGAAGCCAGACCACTGCACCCTGTGAGCTCTTCCTCTGTGAGTCACTGGGACATCCAAAGTGTAGACACTGTCTTGGAAGCATGTGTATATATTTAAATTACACTAAGGTCTTGAAACTTCATTTTCACATACAGTATTTCCAAGCATTTACCAAGTAGACAAAGTACTGGGTTGATATCATTGCACTGATGAGATAGTAATATCATTGATAAGGCGGGACAATGTAGCTGACTTTATCAGACTCATACCGTTTGCATGAAAAGGCTGAGTTTCTTTGGCTCTTTGTTCATTCAAGTGCACTGAATACCTATTTGGATAGACTTAGGTATTGTGTTAATCTGTCAATAAAATCTTGCACTGTCCACAGTGTTTGCAAACTGACTTAGGTTTTGGGTTACAACAACTGGCCATTGGTAGAAATATACCATATATACACATGGAAATTACAAAAATACATTTTATTTATAGCTGATTTTTTTTTTAAGTAACAAAAAACTAACACTATGAAAGATCAACCAGCATACCAAAAGGACGCTACCTAATATCATCCGAACAAGAGACTGGTTTGGGGCATCCATGACACATCATCTCCAGAACATTGCAGAAAGGGCAATTTGCCATTGAGAAATAAAAACAGCTTCTTTGAAAAGTCTGTGCTTTGACAGTTTGATTCTCTCACTCTAATCAGTTCCATTCCTACTCTTCTCTCAATTTGAAAATTTCCACCTTCTTCTCTCAATAAAGACCAAAGAAACTCATGAGGAGAATGGAAAGATGGGCTCAGAGGAGATGAATACAAGCTGAAGCTAGATGGATCATGGGTGAAGGCAGGAGAGGACCTCATTCCCCAACGGACACCATGAAAGCCCTTGACATTGAGCATAGCTCCCAAAGTTGGTGATGAAACCAGGGTGTCCCTTCCCCAGGGGGACCTGAAGTCAGCGTTGACAGTCAGCAGCTGGGGCCTCCGGGCTGCAAGGCAATGTCCACCCAGAGCTCTGGAGGCTGACCTACCATGCCAGGAAGCCTAACTTACAACACCATGGTCATGAGGTCAGAAGCCTGCCATTGCAGCAAATGTCCTCCTATGTCTATTAACTATGGGGACAAGTATGGGAGGGGACTGGCTAACTCCATACACCTTTAAAAATGTTATTTACATTTGAACATAAATCAACAGATTTTCTACATTCAGAAGCTTCTATAAACAGAGGCTGCAGCCTGGGGAGACTGGGTTCACTATTCCTGCTTCCAATAGGCGTCAATGACTATTTCCTTTTGGATCACTGGGCAGCACATGCTGGACATCATTGTTGAAGAGACAGAGATTTCCTTGTAAAAGTCGATGTATCTATTGTCCCCACAAAAAGAGAGAAGCTCTGTTCTCAGGCTACCTTCACTGCAGGGCAAAGAAAACCTGTTTTTCTTTTGTAGGATCCTAAAAGCTCTTAGCACCGATGCTCTTCCAGCTAGAGCCCAACTTGCAGAATACTCTGTTTCCAACATGACAACACCTTTTCAAAGAACCTGTCAACACGAATCCACCATTCCCTCTTATCTTCTCTCTTTCTTGGCCTTTGTTGAATTAATTGGGGGCAGGGCTGGGTGGGGGGGAAGAGTCAGGACTATGTATAGGTGCAGTCATTGACACTCCTGATTTTCATCCAATTTATTTGACTTTGAATATGAACCTTTAAAAGAAAAGGACTCAAGTTTCTTGGCTGGAGTCAGTGTCTCCCTTGGAGACTGGAGGTGACTGGATAATTACAGTTCTGGCTGAATGAGAGAACAGTCTGGGGCTTCATCACACGCCTGCATTGCCTTTAACACAGAAACAGTTAACATGCAGAGGTTACTGAAGATAGAGCTGTGCTCTCCCCCCTTCTGGTGACCTGTTAAAATGTGGTACTGGACAGGAATCTGCAGATTAGCAAGCGTCTCCTCTCTTGTGACTAAGGCTCCACTGGGGAGGGAATACACCCACAGCTCAAACAGTTAATTAACAGAGTATCAAACATATGGTCCCACATGCGGACTTGTTGACATACAATCAGTTGAATAGGCCAAGCATCCCGTTGTTCAAGAGTTTTCTGTTCCCCAGAAGCCCCTCTGTTCACCTTTTCAGAAACTGAGGGTGAGAAAGACTCCCGCATCGTCTCATGTCTCCAGTCCCACCACGCCTGGAAAAACCCAAAGCCTGCTTCCTCAGAGTCTGGAAGTCTCAAGGGGTGAAGGCATTAGACCTGGAACTCGAACATGTCTGTCTGTTTCTTGGCAAGCTTGGCCACCTCTTCCCGGATGGCTTTCACCAGGGCCGCCGTGGAAATGTTGGTGAGGGGGGTGTCGGATGGGTCGTTGTCCGCCAGGCTCTGCTGTGAGGCTGCTGTGGAGGGCGCCGGGGCCTGCTCCAAGCTGGGGTGCAGCCCGGCCGGCTGGCTGTACTGACGCGGGAGCCTGGAGGGTGAGTTCTGCTGATACCGGGATCGGGGGTAAGCTTCGATGTACCCCGGGAGGGGGACCTGCAGAGCATTTTGGGAGAGAAGACAGGGCCAGGTATCAGGAATGGGCTCAAGTCATAGGATACACTAGATACCAAAGGAGGAGGGGACTGAGGACAAGGAAGAGATTTAGAAGAAAATGAAGGCAACTCGCCATTGTGCAGATATAAAAAAAGCTAGGTGACTTCGACTCACTGGTTCTGCTGGTTGGATGAATTAAATAGGCATTTTACACTTTGTGCAAACAGTGGGCACATACCCAGTCTACATCTGAATCTACCTGGCTACCTTTTTAATATAAGCACCATCTAAGCAGAGATGTGTGGTTCTTTAAGGACCTCAAAGGACTCAGGGATTTATTACTGATGACAATAGTTAACGCTGAACGAGCCCTGTGCTAAGGGCTTTCCAATCATGATCTCATTTAATTCTCAGAGCAATTCTCCTAGGAGGTAGGTATTGTTACCCTTATTTTACAGAAGAGGAAACAAAAACAAACAGTGTCTCAGTCAAAGCTGCCACAGCTGACAAGCCACAGAGACAGGCTGGCTTCAAGGCTGGGAGTTAATCACTGAACTATCATGTCATGCATCTGGAATAAGATCTTGGCTTCTTGGAAAAATTTTCTTTTCATTAAAAGTGGAAGATAGTTCTATGCCAATAATACGGACACTTCTAGAAGTATGGACAGGACAATGATTTAGAATTCAGGATCGACTTGCCCACAGAAACAGGGCCACACATGGGGATGCTGTTCCAGACTAATCCACAAAAGGCCTTTATATCCCATAAGCTAGTTGCATCACTGTGAGATAAATGCCCATGGATCACGTAGGCCCTGGGGTGCTGCAGGGGATGGGACACATGTGGGCAGTACGGCAGCTTTCCAGGAGAAGCATCTTAGCTGAGTCTGGAGAGGAGACGGCTAGGATGGAGAGGCTGTTTCGCGGAAGACAAGGTGGAAGGGGCATTCCAGGCAGAGGGACAGCCATGCAGAGGTCTGGCAATACACGGAGGACGGTGTCCCCAGGGAGGTTCAGTAAGGTGGTCTGACCACGGAGGGTGTGAGCAGTTTGGGAGGAGCTCAGGAAGAAGGGTGGGCAGGACCAGTTCAGAAAGCCGCTGAACACCAAGCTACAGAGGTAACGTTTTCTATGGGCCACTTCTGAGGAATTCATCATGTTCCCATTCTTTACAGAGATGTCTGTGTGGGAGCTGGTGAGGATGGAGTGGGATGAGGTTGGGTGATGATTCAGAAATTCTGGATGGCTGAACATGTAGTAAGAAAGCAGGCCCCTCCTAGTCCCTGTCAGTCCCTCCTAGTCCCTGGCCTGGGAGCCACCAGGGGTGTCAGGCAGAGGAAAGGTCTGTACTGTAGGAAGGAACACTCTGCAGGAGGTGGACCCACTGGAGGTAGAGAGGAAACGGGATCTGAGGCTACCTCAATGGGCCAGGTGAGAACCAGGGAGGACCTGAATAACGGAAGAAATGACGGGATATCCCAAAGTCTGGGGGTTAAATTTCCCTACAAGACCTAGCAAAGAAAGACAAAGTTGCAAATACACTGCACTTGCATCTTAGAGGAAAACTGGAGTCAGACTGTCCAAGTCCTTGGGCCACGTGAGCTGGGGACACACTGGTAGTTAACTGGGGGGAACCGAGCACCAAGGCCAGGACACAGGGTTTGCCTGTCAAGTCTCACTTCACACTGCTTTTCTTCTGAGAGGCCTTCCCCAGCCCTATATTAGTCAAGGACTCCCTGTAAATTCCTTCCATGCACCTTGTCTAGCATAACTAGTCGTCACTCATGACTTCATCACTCATCTCAGGCATCGACTTGTGAACGCAAAGCTGTGTCTCACCTGCTTATCACTGTGCCCCGAACTGTGCATGGTACACAGAAGGGAGTGTCTTAGAACCCAGGGTTCTGAGCAGCATAATCTGAAAATCACTGAAGGATAGGCACCTGGTGCCCTATGTTTGTGAAAGAAGCTGCCATGTCCCCTTTCCCTGGATTTCAAGTTCAGCTGGAGCTGAGGGTCAGTGTCCAACTATTGAGACCTCCTACCTCTGCAGCATTAACTGACTTGGTGCTGGTGGCTGGGACAGGCCGGGGGACCGGACTCCACTGGTTCAGTTCGGTTCAGTCTTTGAGACCCCATGGACTGCAGCATGCCAGGCCTCCCTGTCCATCACCAACTCCTGGAGTTTACTCAAACTCATCTCCATTGAGTCAGTAATGCCATCCAACCATCTCATCCTCTGTCATCCCCTTCTCCTCCTGCCTTCAATCTTCCCCAGCATCAGGCTCTTTTCAAATGAGTCAGTTCTTTGCATCAGATGGCCAAAGTACTGGAGTTTCAGCTTCAGCATTAGTCCTTCCAAAGAACACCCAGGGGTGATCTCCTTCAGAATGGACCGGTTGGATCTCCTTGCAGTCCAAGGGACTCTCAAGAGTCTTCTCCAACACCACAGTTCAAAAGCATCAATTTTTTGGTGCTCAGCTTTCTTTATAGTCCAACTCTCACATCCATACATGACCAATGGAAAAACCATAGCCTTGACTAGATGGACCTTTGTTGGCAAAGTAATGCCTCTGCTTTTTAACATGCTGTCTAGGTTGGTCATAACTTTCCTTCCAAGGAGTAAGCGTCTTTTAATTTCATGGCTGCAGTCACCATCTGCAGTGATTTTGGAGCCCCCCAAAATAAAGTCCGTCACTTTTTCCATTGCTTCCCCATCTATTTGCCATGAAGTGATGGGACCAGATGCCATGATCTTCGTTTTCTGAATGTTGAGTTTTAAGACAACTTTTTCACTCTCTTCTTTCACTTTCATCAAGAGGCTCTTTAGTTCTTTGCTTTCTGCCATGAGGGTGGTGTCATCTGTGTATCTGAGGTTATTGATATTTCTCCTGGCAATCTTGATTCCAGCTTGTGCTTCATCCAGCCCAGCATTTCTCATGATGTACTCTGCATATAAGTTAAATAAGCAGGGTGACAATACACAACCTTGACATACTCCTTTCCCTATTTGGAACCAGTGTGTTGTTCCATGTTCAGTTCTAACTGTTGCTTCTTGATCTGCATACAGATTTCTCAGATGGCAGGTCAGGTGGTCTGGTATTCCCATCTCTTTCAGAATTTTCCATAGTTTATTGTGATCCACACAGTCAAAGGGTTGGTGTAGTCAATAAAGCAGATGTTTTTCTGGAACTCTCTTGCTTTTTCGATGATGCAACGGATGCTGGCAATTTGATCTCTGGTTCCTCTGCCTTTTCTAAATACAGCTTCAACATCTGGAAGTTCACAGTTCACATACTGTTGAAGCCTGACTTGGAGAATTTTGAGCATTACTTTGCTAGCATATGAGATGAGTGCAACTGTATGGTAATTTGAGCATTCTTTGTAATTGCCTTTCTTTGGGATTGGAATGAAAATAGCTTTTCCAGTCCTGTGGCCACTGCTGAGTTTTCCAGATTTGCTGGCATATTGGGTGTAGCACTTTCACAGCATCATCTTTCAGGATTTGAAATAGCTCCACTGGAATTCCATCACCTCCACTAGCTCTGTTCGTAGTGATGCTTCACAGGGCCCACTTGACTTTGCACTCCAGGATGTCTGGTTCTAAGTGAGTGATCACACCATCGTGGTTAACTGGGTTGTGAAGATCTTTTTTGTATAGTTCTTCTGTGTATTCTTGCCACCTCTTCTTAATATCTTCTGCTTCTGTTAGGTCCATACCACTTCAGTCCTTTATTGTGCTCATCTTTGCATGAAATGTTCCCTTCAGAAGTGCAGAAGATGAGGACATGACATACTCTTCCTCTCTTACAGGAGATGCAGGTGGGACCCACCACACCGTGTGGACCAAAATCCAGGACTGGCAAACATCACTCCTTGCGTAGCCAGGGCCCATGGGAAGCATCCCCTACAGACGAGAGCAGTTTCCTACTGAGCCTGGTAACTCCTTCCCAATCCCTCTCCACCTAGCACCAAGAATGAAACCTATTTATCAGGCCAGGTCCAGGTGTTATGCAAGCTAGCTCCTTACATTTGGATACCTGGAATCAGGAAGGCCAGCTCTCCAAATGATACATGTGTGCACGCACGCAAAGTCACTTCAGTCGTGTCCGACTCCGTGTGACCCTTATGGACTGTAGCCCGCCAAACTTCTCTGTCCATGGGATTCTACAGGCAAGAATACTGGAGTGGGTTGCCATGCCCTCCTCCAGAGGATCTTCCCCACCCAGGGATAGAACCCACATCTCTTAAATCTCCTGCACTGGCAGTCGGGTTCTTTACCACTAGCACCAGCTGATGGTAGGCACTTTTTTCTTCTCACATGGATGTAGTTGTTGTTCAGTTGCTAAGACATGTTGTGACCCCATGGACTATAGCACACCAGGCTTCCCTGTCCTTCACTATCTCCTGGAATTTGCTCAGACTCATGTCCATTGAGGTGGTGATGCCAGAGGGTGAACATTTTCTCCAACGGAATCTCTTTCTCAAGCTGAAAGAATATCTGAATATCTTTCTCAGCTGGTCCCTCTGAACCTCCTGTGCTGTCTTTCAAATGCAATAAAGCACCTGACCTCCCAGCTTGCTCCCTGGCTACTGCGTTCCATGCAAGGGGCTATACCTGCTTACCTGCAGATGGTAAGTGGGCTCCATGAAAGACCCATCTAGGCTGTAGCAATCATTTTTCTCTTAAAAACAGCTAATAAGAAACTAGCTCTCCCTCACACTGGGGATGGGGGTGGGGGAATGCGGTGATCAAGTCATCCTGTCCAGAAGATTAGGTTTTGATTTGCTGGGTTCCCTTTCCTTCATTTTTAAGGCAACACGAACCCAGAGGCATCTGAGTTATGTGGCCATAAGTCCGGCTAAGTGTTATCTGTAAGTATCTTGAAGGCAAGGGCCAAGGTTTTGTAAATACCTCTGTTGACTCCTGCCACGCACCCAGCGCACCCTGCACACAGAGGGTGAGCTGACAAAGCTGCAGGTTTACTGACTAATTAGCACAAGTTAAGTACCATCTACTTTCTGAAAAGTACACATTATGTTTAGATTGCAAGTGAAATTATGGAGTCAAATAAAATCTGAACTGATCAACGCACACCCCGTGATTTCAGCTGCTTAGAAGAGCTGAGCATGACAAAGGAAGCAAAAAAGGCCCACTGCCAACCAGAACACAGGCCAAACACTCCCACACTAAGATGTGTAGACCTATCAGTAGGGAATGCCTCTAGTTACTCTCTTAGAGTTCATTTACTCCAACTCTACAAACAACTCTCATGAGCTCAGATGTGCCTCATTTGCACATAATAGTACATTAGGAAAAGCATATTTAAGGGCAAATATATCTGAAAGTGGGGACATTGGCAGCAATAGAAGAAGTGAGCTGGGAGCAAGGTCAGAGAAAGAAAAACCATACTAAGCCTTGTAGTAATTCCAAAAAGCATAGTTTGGAGATGTTTGACGTAGGGGAAGTAATTCTACAAACCATCAGAGCCCATCTTACAGATGTCATTTTAGTACTGCTACTGCTACTGCTAAGTCGCTTCAGTCGTGTCCGACTCTGTGCAACCCCATAGACGGCAGCCCACCAGGCTCCCCCGTCCCTGGGATTCTCCAGGCAAGAACACTGGAGTGGGTTGCCATTTCCTTCTCCAACGCATGAAAGTGAAAAGTGAAAGTGAAGTCGCTCAGTTGTGTCTGACTCTTAGCGACCACATGGACTGCAGCCCACCAGGCTCCTCCCTCCATGGGACTTTCCAGGCAAGAGTACTGGAGTGGGGTGCCATTGCCTTCTCAGTGGGGCATAATAATGATGTTGAATCATTTGTTAAAGACAAATTAAATTATGTTTTTCTTCTAAAGAAGGGGAGAAGGATGTAATTCATTCCAGAATTTTAAAATTCAAGATAGCACATACTTTAAAGATATTTTGGCAAGTAAAGGGATGAGCTTTTTTTAAAGACAACTTTTTAAATATACAGTTTTATTTATTTATTTATGGCAGTGCTGGGTCTTCATTGCTGCGTGGGCTTTTTTCTAGTTGCAGAGAGCGGGAGCTGCTCTCTCTTTGCACCACGCAGGCCTCTCATTGTGGTGGCTTCCCTTGTTGCGAAGCATGGGCTCTAGAGCACAGGCTCAATAGTTGTGGCATGTGGGCTTAGTTGCTCTGTGGCATGTGGAATTTTCCCAAATCAGGGATCGGGAGACACAATGCATGTGTCTCCTGCATTGGCAGGCGGATTCTTTACCACTGAGCCACCGGGAACGCTCAGGGATAAGCTTTGATCATCAGGAAAATTAATAAATATGTAGGGTAGTTTTACCTTGACAATGCTGTTTAAATGTGGCATCACTACAATAAAAGCAGACACCAACTGAACCTGTAGGGGTAGACAGAATGGACCCTAGGGGTCTGGACAGAGAAAAAAGTTGACACAGGCCTTGGGTGTCAATGCGTATTGACAAATGCTGAAACAAACCCTAAGATGAATACAGCACCACAGGCCTTCAGAAGACAGCCTGCCTTTCTTATCCATGACGGACGGTCTCACACAGGGACTGGAGCAACCCACTCTAGGGGCTGTCACTGTGGTACTTTGGTTTGCTTGCTTTTTGTTTTTCATTTGGCAGTGCGTTAACAGGCAGGTTTGGGTGTGCATATTCAGGTTCAGCTGGTTGCTGCCCCTCTTTGGTCTAGGCTGGGCCAAGTCGACTGTGCCATAGACTCCGACTCATATAAGGAAGAAACCAGGGGACTGTGACAAGACAGTTTTCAGCTGAAGACATGCAGAAAGCCTTCGGATCTACATGCAAAGTAGTTCTGTCCTGGGTTTCTAATACTGCTTTTTCTGGTATTGGAACTAAAATTCTTACAGGATTTTAAAGTTGAAGGGAACAAACTTGGCAAAGGCTTTGGAGCTGGAGAGATGCAGGTCTGAATGCTGGATACATCAGAGGAACAACAATAATACCTACATTATGGGTCTTGTGTAGATTAAGACAACATAAATAGAACATCTAACATGGTGTCTGGCACATACAAAATACTCAAAAATTGACAGTTAATATAAAAAGGTATTTGATTAAGGGTGCCCTCCAGGAAGAGGTGGAATCTGACTGAAAGTGGTTCTCAGACATCTCTATCAAAGGATATCACCACCACCACCACCGCCACTCCCCCAACCCCAACCCCCTCCACCTGCCAACTGTCTCTTCTAAAGGCTGACTTTCGACACCTGGTTGGTGAGAGGGGGCCTGAGCTAACAAAACACTTAGTCTCAGCCTCACATTCATTTTCTCCCTGAAGTGTGTCAAGCAGGTAAAGTTGTGAGGGAATCAGCGAGGGTCTCACCGAATCAGCCCACTGGCTGGGGAGCTCGTTCTCTCCGGCGTAGGACATCCAGGCCTGGTTCCTGTAGGATGAGGGGGGCGTTGGGATGAAGTAGCCGGTGAAACCAGGTCTGTTGGCAGCTGGGATGGCGAACACTGCTGGCACTGTATTACCTGGCATGGAGGAGATGGATGGGTGAGATTAAGCCAGCACCTTGCCCACTGGGCTAACATCTGCACAAGCTTGGAGAAGCTGTGAAATAGGATTGTGGCATTGGGGAAGGAGCTCCTGGGGGGCAGGGGGCAACAGATCTCCACCTGTAGCCTCAGCCCCCCGCTCACCTGCCCAGACAGTAGTAGAGTCACCTGCTGAGACTCGGACCTGGCTTTCTAGAGAAGCGATGGCTCAACTCCCCTTGCCGAGCCCTCACCAACTCCCCCATCCCCATCCCACACCCCTGATCTGCTGGCAAGAGGAAATGACACCTTGGTGCCAAGGGTTTTCCTCCCAGAAGGATGGCTGTTCTTAAAGAGACAAGAAGAGGAACCAAAAGGAATGGGTTTCATTGGTGGAATTTCTGGACATACTATGCTTTAATAAGTGTTGACAGTTGGGTGTTTTAGCCTAAAAGGAATGGTTTGATTAAAAGAAAAAACCCATTAGGGCATGTCCAGACCTCCATGTTCATTGTTTGTAATAGCGAAACGCTGGAAACAACCAGTCTGTCCCTTGTTAGGGGACAGGATCAAGTGTGGCCTATCACGTAATGGAACACCACATGGCAGTGTAAACAAAGGAGCTAGATCAATGTGAGTGTAGCAACCTGGAGAAGCTTTGCTAACAATGTTTAATCAAGAAAATAGTGCAAAAGGAAAGGTATAGCTTGACATCACTTACGTAAATTTAAAATATATACAGCATTAATACAGTATATTGTTGTAACGTAATGAAACGTTAACACCTACGACTTAAGGATTGTGATTACCTCTGGGGAGAAGGAGAATGAGTTGGGGGTAGACAGTTGTATCTGGAATGCTTTTTTTAAAGGTCTGAGGTCTGGAAAGATGTTAACATCCACCCTGACTGTAATATATCTTAGTATTTTGTCAGATTTCAGATATTGTAAACAAATAAGAGCAGTAGCTCTTCTAGCCAGGGCTACAGGAGATCCAGAAATACAGTCGCTTTGATCCCTGAGCCTGGCGGACAGAAGGTGGAGGGCCGGGAAAAGAACAGAGGTAGGGGGGGGGACGCTGGGGCAGGGCGCGGGCTTCTTCCAGGCTTTTCTCCTCTAGCCCACCTGAGTAATTTAAAGCCGACTGATCCAACTGCGCCACGGACACGGGGCCTCGGGACACCTGCGCGAAGGAGGCGCTGTCGTGCAGCTGGGCGGGCTCGGGCCCCGCGGACTCGCCCATCCTAGTCTTGCTGCCAATGTCCGAAGTGGACCTGGGCAGGGAGAAAGGCCACCTTAGCCGCCTGCTGGGACAGCGGCCCGCGAGGTGAGGCGAGGCTCCCGGGGCAGGTCACCGCCGGGGAAGCGGGGGAGCGCCTCGGCCTCCGAGCGACAGGACTGCTGGGTCCTCGGGCCTGAGTTTGCAGCCCCCGTTCCCCCGATGACAAAGGGAGCCCAGACCTGCAGCAGCCGTCGCGGTGGCCGAGCTGGAGTCATTTTTAGACATTCAAGGTCAGTGCTCCCCTGTGGGTGACTCTTGCGTCTCTGGGGAGAAGAACACTTCATCTCCACATAAACACGAGCCAAGCAATTAGCACTGGGTCTTTGCTGGGGATGGTCAACCTGGCAGGCGATGACATCACCGGCAGCCAATGGGAAGGCTTCGTCTGGAGAGCGGCTGGAAGCAAGAAGCCCCAGGCTCCGGAAGCTCGGGCTGGGGTCTGCTCTCAGGAGCAGAAGCCTAGCTCTTGCTGAGTGCTGTGAATGCGAGAACACGTTTTTGTTCCACAGATAAACAGAGAATCTGGCCCACTTAACACCCATTTCCACTTAGTGCTCAGAAAGCCAGGTAATAAGAGGGGGCTGGGGTGGGAGCACCAGCCTCTCCCCCAAGTATAAAGGGTGCTTTAGCCAGTGTCTCTCTTCCCTTCGGCGGAGGCCCTCCGGCTTTCCTAAAATTCAGATGGAAGGAGGCAAAGACAGCCACAGCGGGTAGCAGGCTGCCAGCCCACAGGGCCACCCTCTGCACAGGGGCGCAAGGGAGCAGGACAGGAGGCAGGGGGGTCTGAGTCCTAACTACCTCCTCTCTCTGAGCCCCAGTTTCCTCAAAGGGGAGGGTGACTCCATCTCAAAGGTTCCTCTCTGGTCCAACCCTCTGGGTTCCTATGGAGGGAGTGACCTCCTGATACTTGGCGAGGATGACAAATGGTGCAGAAGGACATGAAAGGAGAAATAAGAAGTAGGTGCGGGCCTTCAGCAAATGTAGCATGAATCGCTGATGACAAGCTCCTCCAATTCAGAACCCTCAGGAGTAACTATTCCCCAGGGAGGGTCAGACACAGGCTGTGAGGATTAAACTCCACATGAGGTGGGTGTCGGGGACCAGGACTGTGGGGTCTCTCTTCTTTCTCCATCTCTCCTTTTCTCACTCCCACAGCTCTGGCTTCTCACATGCTGTTTCTAGGCATCAGTTACTCCTTTGGAAAACCATCCTGGGAAAATCCCTGGATTCTGCTCTGTACATGTGGCCACCTTTGGGGACTCCCAGAGCCTCTGAGATCATTTAGAACTTTGCTCTCATTTGACAGATAAGGAAAGAGGAACCAGAGAGGTGAGGCATCGTGCCTGGGGTTACACAGCAGGCTACTGGCAGGTAGGGTGGAACCCTGGTCTGCTGTCCCCACCCCCCACCCCCACTCTGAACTTGACTGGGGTCAAAGGGTGATGTCTACATACAGCTCAGCATCCTAAACTGCTGGAAATGAAGGGAGGGTTGTTTCTGAGGAAAACTCATTTCTTTTCACCATTTTCACAAAGTTCAGACCTGTGGCCCATATACAGCGTGACAAGCATTTTGGGGGAGGCTATGGTAGGAAGGCCAGGGCAGTGGCCCATAGGGACCCCAAGGCACCGTATGGGCCACTCTCCCAGCCCTGGACATATTGACTATTCCAACCTCCCCAGTGCTCTTGGCTGTTGTTTCCTATCTATACTTAAAGCATGTGCTTTTTATAGTGTTACAGAGCAAAGAGAATGCTGAATATATGCTTCCCAGCTGACCTGTCCAAGTTCATGTACTTTCAGCCTCCCCATCTTGGAAGGCAAGAGTTAGGGCAGGAGCCCAGACACACTGCTCCCCAGCCTCTGGGACACCACCCCTCAGTAACAAAGGGTCTTCTGACACACACACCTGCAGGAGGTGCCCAGACTTGAGACAGCTGTTGTGATGGCCCAAACTGGAATAATTTTTAGATCCTCAATGTCAGTGCATGAGGTTTTCAGGGTATGGGGCAGTTGACCTTGGGTTTTTTCAATTGTGGGTTCTATGGGACTTTCAATTTTCAATGGTAAGAAAGTAGGCCAACCCTCTGTGGCCCCCACTTTTTTCACGGCATTCGAGGTGCCCTGGTCACATGGTTGTCTACACAGGTGATGCACCCCCGAGTGGGGCAGGGCATGAAGGATGTATGTTGCTGGGCTCACAGGACCAAATCCTCTGCAAATATCCCAAACAAGGCAAAGAAAGGAATGTGTTACCGCCTGAGAGAAGCGACAGCCACAGGGCCTGTCCGCGGAGGCACAGGTGGAGGGGGAGAGCCCATGACCATTTCAGGAAGCTGGGAAAACCTGTAGGCCTGAGAAAGGGAGGAGCAAACAGGGAGACACATGTTAATACCTGGTGCTCATCAACACACAGGTTCTTCTCACTTAAAAGGGAAGCAGACTTCCGAGGGTTAGACTTTCCTTCTTTCCTCAGACGTCCCCCTTCCATCGCCCTTAACTTGTTCCCAGACCCCTCTTCTGTCTCATCCACCTCCACTCTTCCCTTGCTGGGCCCTTGCAGTCAGAGTCCCTCAGTTGGTCTTAGAATCCGCCAAGTTGTTTCCCGCCTTGGGCTTCCCTAGGAATGTTTCTCTCCTGGTTCTTCCCATGGCTCCTTTCTTTCTGTCATTCATCCAGCCCCATATTCCCTTGGGGCTCCATATTCTGTTTTAATTTTTTATCATAGCAGTTGTCACTCTGGTATTACAACAAGACTGTAATGAGGGCGAGGGATCTGTTGTCAGCTGTATCTTCATGCCTGGAACAGTGCCTGTTATATCCTGGATGGGCAATAAATATTGGATAAAGAATGAATCATGGATTGTGCTTATTTTCTCACTCATGGAAAGCAGGTTTTGTGGGGGAAAGCGATGGGTTTGGAGTCAGGAAGTATGGGTGGAGGTTTGCTAATAAATAGATTTTCTGTCTCTAAGCAAGTCAGGTGACTTCTCTGGACCTCAGTGTCTTCTGCTGAGATGGAGACAAGGATGCCTTGCTCAGAGGGGTGGGTGCAAAGAAGATCAGGCCAGGCAGTGTATGTGTAAGTATTTTATGATCTGTAAAGCACTATTTAAAGATAAGGGATCAAAACTGTCAAGTGAAGATTGTAATCAACTCAGGAGGGGAGAAAAGAAAAATGGTCAGAGACAGGACCAGCAAGCCAGACCACAGTCTCTGAGCAGGAGAAAATCTAGGAATGCTCTCCGCAAAGACAAAGCGTGGCTTGTGCTTCTTATTCATTTTTTTTTTTTTCTATAGGTATCATGGCCTGCCATATCTCTTAAGGAACAAGATGATAGGGCTTTAAACCTGAAGGTATCCAGACGAAAGGTAGCAGGAGAGAGAAACCATAAACAGGATTCTTTAAAATGAATGAGGGTTTTTCCCTCCAGCATTATAGGCATCCCACATGGCACAGATTGGTGAAGAATTCACCTGCCAATGCAGGAGATGAAAGATGTGAGTTTGATTCCTGGAGTAGGAAATGGCAACCTGATCCAGAATTCATGCCTGGAGAATCCCATGGACAGAGGAGCCTGGGGGGCTACAGTCCATGGGGTCGCAAAGAGTCAAACATGACTGGGCAACTGAGCACACACACATTATGGCAGACGACCTACTCATAAGGGCCAACCCACTAAACAACAAGTAGATGCTAGGCAAAACATGGCTTTTAATGCATGCTGGAATTGCAAGATGTAAGGAAATCTTAAGGATTCCCATCCACTATCCACCCTTTCCCTCCCACACCATAGCAAACTAAAATAAAAATTGTGAGTTGAAATCAGAGGTGGAAACAATGAGCAGTAAACAAATATGAAAGGTGAGATTGCCTGGAAAACAAATGCCATATTGGCAATCAATTAAGAGATCAAGCCCGGGACAGGCAAGGTGAGGCAGGTAAAACCGAGACCCTTACAGCCAACCTAGGCTCTCCTTTTGGTTCAGTCATTCATGCTCTGTAGACACGTCAGTCCCTCTGCGCCTTATTTTTCTATTACTTATTTTCCTTGTGAAATAAGGCACTGAAATACTTCATGGGTTTCCACAAAAAACATTTCTTTAGCCATGAAATCATTCTGGCATAGCCCAAATACATAATCAAATCAAAGCAGAACTGCTCTGGTTGAAGTTGAGGGTGGGGATGCCCTGGTGAGTTTGACCCTTTGCTTACCTGCACGATAGCACCTGGGGATTCCCTGAACCCTATGGTTTTGCAGAGTTTGAAAATCACTGTCCTTCCAGCTTGGCATTCCACTATTATCAACAAACCAACAAGTAAGGACATGCCTTTCCCAAAACAGAGAAAGAGATGTCTAGCCCCTCGTCTCTCTTCTGGCTTCTCCTGATATCAGTAGAGGAGACAGGCAACTTATTTTTATCCCTGGTTCTTGGAAGGCATACTCTGTAGTCAACACAGTTTTCCAGCCAAGAAAATGCATTCAGGGTCTCTGTCTTGTAACAGTTAACCAAAGAATTGATTAAAAGTTCTGAATTTTTGACAAGTACCAAGGGAATTTCCTTCTTTGGATGATTTTTTCCAGGTACAAAGCAAGCCTGCACAGGAGATCAAGGTCTCCTTTGGTCTGTACCCTTGGTGCTCCTGGGCAGCTACAGGGTCACAGGAAAAGCAGAAAGGCCACCTTTGCCCTGGGCTGAGGAATTCCCGCCAGCAGTGTCTTCCTCCCTTCCCCTGCGCGGTTCCCCCATGGGTCCAAGTCCTCCTGGATTTGCATTCTGGCTCCTTTTCCATGTGTTTGGAACCTGACTCCCTGCCAGCTGCCTTGTGACTCAGATCTCACTGGAAGCTATTGTTCAAAACTGTCACCTTGTTCCAGGTTTCTAGTTTTGTGACAGTGGCCGTGAGGGGCCCAGTCTGGCACCCAAGGACACCATCTTTGGGGATCCTTGTCCTCTGGCTAGAAGGGAGATCAGACACTCGGAACTGAAGGCAGACTTTATAAATAGCTCTTAGGTCTCCCGGGTGGAAGAAGCCTGGATATAACAAGAAGAGGCCACTCTTTGAGCTCAGAAGTTTGGTTGTAAAAGTAGAGGAGACAGTGACCACGGTCTGCTCAAGGTTCCCAGTCCCGATGGCCTTGGGCCGGGGACGGGGGGGTGGGTCAGGGCCATTCTTTCTAGCAAATCCAGTGGAGAATGAGCCCAAATGAGACTCCCTGTGTGCTGGACCCTCGTTGTGCACGTGCATCCATCCAGAGGGGGGAAACTGGTCAAGATCAACCTTGGTGGGGGGTAGCACTAGAGGGGTGACAGGTCAAAGGGGGCAGCCTGCAGTTGGAGGAACAGATCAGGGCCTCAGGCTTTGCACTGGTGGGAGAGCGAGGACTCACAGGCCAAAGCCACCTACTCTAGTTGGAGGCCACTGTCCAGGGCCAGCCAGTCAGCCCCAGGCCAGAGCGGATATGCCAGTTTTCCCATTCCTGCTGACAATGCTGCCTTCCACTGCATGGTGCCCCTTCCACCGCACTGTGAATACTGCTCAGCACAACCTGTGTCTGCCTAAAGCCCCATGCAGCTATAAATAACTTTACATCCTACTGCACGAAGTCGAATCTTCCGGAGGATAGTTCTTATTTAGTTGAAAACAGAGGGCATGGTAACTGAAGACGGACCCCATGGTGAAAATCCAGTGTTTATCTTGATCTCTCAGCTTACCAGGAGTTACTGAGAGCAACACTGGGGCTCTCAAGGCCCTGGGATTCATAGAAGGTTCGAGCTGGAAAGAACAGGAGACACCAAGACCTCACTCCTTACCTTAACACAGAGGGAAAAGGAAACCCAGAGAAGTGAACTGACTTGCCCAAAATCACACAGCCAGTTTAAGGGCCCTATCTCAAAATTCTGAGCCAAGGGTGGCGTGCTGCAGAGCGTATGGGTTTGGAGTCAGACAAAACTGGAGTTGAAACCTGGCTTGACCTTGACCAGGTGCTTGACTTCAAGTAACTTACCTCTCTGTACCTGTTTTCTCATTAGGTAATGAAAGTAACAGGATCATACCCCCATTTCAAAGGTTGTTTAAAAGACTCATTTTATATGTTGATGTGATATCTGGCACATAGTGGGTACTCAATAAATGATATGCTCTTCCTTCTGAGACAAGATAATATTTTGATACAGTAATTATAGAAACCAAGACTTTGCCACCACAGTTTCCTTGAATCCAGGGTCCTTCTTCTGCTCCAAGGACATCTTGCCTTCCTGCCCCTGGGAAGGAAGTCCACTATCGCTAAAGATGGCCCAAGAGCCAACTCTTCCTGGCATTTCAAAAGCTAAAGTTATTAAAATGCAAGAGTTTAGGATTTTGAATATCAAAAACCTAAGCTCTTAAAGCACTCAAAGCTGATGTCAAAACGAGCTTTGAAAGAAGTGAGGTACCTTTTAGACCAGCGGTCCCTAAGCTTTTTGACACCTCGGACCTGCTTCATGGGATACAATGCTTACATGGAACTGGGGAGGGGGGTGATTTCAGGATGATTGAAGCGTATTACATTTACTGTGCACTATATTTCTGTTATTATTACATCAGCAGCCCCTCAGATCATCAGGCATTAGATCCTGGAGGTTGGCAATCCCTGGTTTAGACCACTCTGCTCCTGTATTAGGCAAAGACCCTTAAGTAAAGAAGAGCAGAGCTTAGATGCTAATGAGTCTGGAGAAGGGGCTCTGTGTCCCATCTCAGTCTGGGAGAACAAGGGATGGAGAGGAGAGAATAAACAGAAGGAAGACGCTAGAGAGCGGAGAGGGGCAAGGTGTGTGTGTGTGTGTGTGTGTGTGTGTGTGTAAGAATGATGCTAGAGAGGGGAGAGGGGCAAGGGTGTGTGTGTGTGTGTAAGGACGATGATAGAGAGGGGAGAGGGGCAAGGGCGTGTGTGTGTGTGTGTGTAAGAATGATGCTAGAGAGGGGAGAGGGGCAAGGGCGTGTGTGTGTGTAAGACAGAGAGGGAGAGAGAGAGAGGAGAGGCAGAAGGAACAGAGAAGCCTCAAGTGTGTGTGTGTGTGTAAGACAGAGAGGGAGGGAGAGAGAGGAGAGGCAGAAGGGAGAGAAAAGGCTCCAGCATGGGAGGAAGGGAAAGAGAAGTCCGGAGAGAGCTTGTAAGCAGGAGGGCCAGGAAACAGCTGTGCTCTCCCCAGACCAACACCTGCAGACTAGGTGGAAAGCAACGCTTCTCAGAGGTGCCGCCCAGAGTAGTTAGATGAGAATAAAATGAGACCAAGTACTGAAGCTTTCTTCACCCTCTGGCCATGCTTTGCACCATGTAGGCACCCACCCCTACTCCTACACACACACAAAATAAGCTTAATCAGAGACGGGGACGGAGGCACTAGAGATTGAGCTTTTGGCACTAGAACGCCATTACAGAGAAACAGTTACCTGTCTTGCACACCTGAGTTTGTGAGCTGAGCTGCATATTCCACTCCTCCCTCCCTCTCTCCATGCAGCATTCCTGAACAAAATGTGATTTTTACTCACTTGAATGATTTCTCTAAACCTGAAGGGATATGCACTTGCCAGACACTGAGCACGCTGTTGGTTTTCAAGGGGGATTCCTCGGGGCAGCCCATAGGCAAAGATCTCCAACCCAGGCTGTCCCAGGTAATATAGAGCAACCTACCTTCACAGACTCTGGGAGTTGCAACACCCCATTGTTGGCAGCTAGCATAACTGACTCCATCTTGGGCCTGTTCAGTTCCTCCTGTCCTTCCATTGACCCTACCTGAGACTGTACCGCGTGGTAAATCACTTCTGTGCTGTCAAGGGCTTTGTAGTGAATAGATATTATCTAATGATCATTAGGTTCCAGGTGGCCTCTATGCTCTGCTACTCTCCAGTGATAAAGGCTTTCATGATGTAGTCCCTGCACCCATAAGACTAATTACCCATCATAAATCTTGACTTAGGAATGCCTCCCTGACTCCCTGTCCCCCAAACCCTAGGTTAACTATGAAACTGTCCCAGCAGCCCTTCTGCAGTGTTGAGTGCAGCTGCTAATGCTTCTGGATCGCCCCCTGCCCCATCCTACCCTGTACGTAAGTTACCCTATAATACTGATCCATTGATTACATGGAACTGCCTCATTTTTCAGTCTCCAGATACCTTCTTGGTTTGTTGGGTTCCCTCCATCCTTAAACACCATTCAGGACTGCCTAGGGTAGATCTCTCCTGTTGTTCCAGCTTCACCAAACTGTCAATGACTTTTATGCAAGAACTAACATTGAACCCCCACCCCCACCCCTCCCCGCTACTTCCTGCCCCACCAAACCTGGCTGGCTGGGAGCTCAGAATAGATTCAAATTAGATTTAGAGAAACACAAGAAATGTTTAACTTTTTTTGAACCCAAGTGCTGTGGATGTAAATTCCTGCCTGATATGCCTGGTTATCTCATCATTAAGAAAGTTTAGGACGGAGTTTTTTGTTTTATTTTTGAGGGGAGAGGAGGAAAACAGGCTATAATCTTCTCAATTCTATCTTAGTAGAGATGTCTCTCTTACAAGGGGTATGATAGGGATGAACAAAACCCCATCCAACTGGGGAGGCTTCCTTATAAGAAGAGCACACTCTGAAGTTTAGATGTGAGTTCTCATCAGAGCCTGGGACAACCTTCTGGCTTACCTGGCCAGAGGGTAGAAAGAACATGGGCTTTGAAGTTAGAGAGCCCTGGGTTCCAACCCCAGTTCTGTCCTGTGTCACCTTGGGCAAGTTTCTTTACTTCTCCAGGTCTCAGTTTCCCATGGAGTATGTGGGGGATAGTAATGTTGACTTCATGGGGTGGTTGTTAGATCAGAAGAGACAATGTGCATGTGTGCTAAGCTGTGTCTGACTCTTTGTGACCCCATAGACTATAGCCCACCAGACTCCTCTGTTCCTGGGATTCTCCAGGCAAGGATTCTAGAATGGTTGGCATGCCCTCCTCCAGAGAATCTTCCAAACCCAGGGACTGAACCTGCATCTCCTGTGTCTCCTGCACTGCAGGCAGATTCTTTACCACCAGTAACACCTGGGAAGCCTTGGAAGAGACAAGAGCACTTAGCCTAATATCCTATTTAGTGGGAGCTCCATAGATAGCAGCTGTTGTTATTATCACTGTTAGTTACATTTGTAAGGCCTCTAGTGGGGAAGATGTTTTCACCCTGCTGCCTATCTTGGAGGGCTTCCTGGGTAGCTTAGTAGTAAACAATCTGCCTGCAGATGTAGGTGACACAGGAGATGAGGGTTCGATTCCTGGGTCGGGAAGATCCCTGGAGAAGGAAATAGAAACTCCAATATTCTTGCCTGGAAATTATGGACAGAGGAGTCTGGTGGGCTACAGTCCATGGGGTCACAAAGAGTCGGACACAACTGAGCATGCACACTTACCTTTCTCAGCATCCCCTACTCTGACAACAAGAAGGCTATAGGATGTTTTCATTCCACTTGGCAGAGACCCATTATGGCTGATAGCAAAATTGGGTTGGTCATTAGGTGTCAAGTCCAATTTCTTCACAGATTCAAGGGGTAAAATATGATCAACAGTCTCCTGAACTGAGGTGCAGGAATCCCCAGCTGCCAGCAATAACCTTTTCCATGATATAAATGCCATCAGCCTGGCCGAATGCATTTAGAACCAGCAACTTCCAATTATCCTCCAGTAGAGCTTGGAGTGCTTCCTTTTTGGAAGCTGAAAAGTAATCATAGTTATCATTCTAAATTGCCACCTTGTCCATTGATTTCCACATTATCATAGCACAAGAGGGCTTGGCAAGAACTTGGGTTAAGAATTATCATTGCTATTGTGTATTGTTAGCCATTTCTCTTTTCATTAAAATAAGGACCTCATGTGTTGTTGGCAAGAGGAAACCTTAACAATGAAAAAACTGCCTTTGATATTCAGTTTGATGGATTGTCTCTCTGCTGTGTTATTTCTCAATCCACTTCCACTCTTTGGTGGCTTCATTTTTTCAAAGTATATAATACTAATGTTTCTGCCTTTCTTGGCACAACTGCCAATCCTGAATTATAGCAAACAGAACCATCTAAGCTTTCATATTCCCACAATGACATTTTTAGATGGTTTTGTTAAATTGAGGCATATGGATGTGGGTTGTGGCATCTTCTGGCCTGTCATTGGAAGACTCATCCTAGTTGTTTAAGTTTTTCTCTCTGAAATCCAGATCTGTTCACAGATCCCCAGAATCTGGCCTCCAGCTAGAGGGGCCCAGTCATTCCTGAGGATCACCTTTAAACAGAAGTGAGGCTTCCCTGAGCACCGAGAGAGAGCATGCTCTTAAAAAGAGTATAGCAGAGTAGAAGAAAAAGATGTCATCTCAGAAGTGTCAGGAGAAGGGAGATAAGAGTGGAACCCAATGGATAGAAAAAGAATATTTTTATAATAATGGCTACATTTAGCCAGTAATTCCATGTACCAGGCTCCATACGAAGCACTCTGATTAAAATCCACTAACACCTGTTGGGTGCTAAGCGCCAGGACCGTGCTGAGCATTTTACGTGAATTATCATCCTATCCCCACTGCAGCTCTCTTCTCATCGCCATTCTATGGCTAAGGAGACAGGAGGCTCAGAGTTACGGTCACCGGGTAAGGTCATACAGTTGGTGAGTGCCATCCACTCTGGGTAGAGGGAGAATTTGGGGATATGGGCAATGTCTGGAATCAGAAAGGATGAGTCAATGAAACTGAAGTCAGTATGGACCAGTGTAAGAATGGATGCAGGTAGCCCTCCCCCAAAGGACAGACACTTTTTGTGGTAAGATTAAAGTGTTTTCAACATCTCAGTGAGAAAATCCCTTCTTTCCCCATAAAGAAGAGTACCAATTTAATGGGCAATTAGTTAAGAAAACTGTAATTGTGGAAACTGTAATACGACTGTCATGGGAAAGTATTTTAAAGTACCCGATTTGTAAGGCTCAGGGAGCATTTTTCTAACTCTTTCTGAAAAAAAGGGTATGTGGATTCTCATCTGATGGGAGCATGGCCAGTGGCGGCCCCAGAGTTGCTGGCACTCTTCTGGAAGTCAGTGCTTCTTGAACACATCCAGCCAAGTTCCTGGATGGCAGAGGCAAACTCCTATTCCTGAGATCTGGGCATTGACCTTAGTCTTCTATTTAACGTAAACATTGTATTAAGGGGACTTCCCTGGTGGTCCAGAGGCTAAAAGTTCACACTCCCAAAGCAGGGGGCCCAGTTTCAATGTTTGGTTGGGGAACTAGATCCTGTATGTTGCAATAAAGACAGCACAGCCAAATAAATAGTAAATATTAAAATAAAATCCTTTAAAACATTAAGAATTTTGCACTGTATTCCACCTATATCTCAGAAAAATGGGATGCAAAAAAGATGTCCCACATTCACCCTATTTCCTTTACTGACTTTGCTCTCTGGGTTTGCATATCACAGGCTGAGAAAAATGACTCTAATATCAACCAGTTTTCCTTCTTATAATGTCGTACTTTCCTTACATTGGCTTTTACTTAATGAAAGACCATAAAATGAAGTTGCTCAGTCGTGTCCAACTCTGCAACCCCATAGACTGTAGCCTGCCAGGCTCCTCCGTCTATGGGATTTTCCAGGCAAGAATACTGGAGTGGGTTGCCATTTCCTTCTCCAGGGGATCTTCCCAACTCAGGGATTGAACGCAGGTCTCCCGCACTGAAGGCAGTCACTTTACCATCTGAGCCACCAGGAAAGCCCAAAGTGAAAGTTACTCAGCTGTGTCCGGCTCTTTGCAACCCCATGGACTATACAGTCCATGGAATTCTCCAGGCCAAAATACTAGAGTGGGTAGCCTATACAGTCCATGGAATTCTCCAGGCCAAAATACTAGAGTGGGTAGCCTTTCCTTTCTCCAGGGGATCTTCCCAACCCAGGTATCAAACCCAGGTCTCCCACATTGCAGGTGGATTCTTTACCAGCTGAGCTACAAGGGAAGCCAATGAAAGACCATGTTGACCAGCAAACAAATATTCTGGCCCACCTGGTCATTCAGCTTCTCACTGCAGGTTTGTAAGTTAATATTAATAATAAAGCAGTTTCAGTGAGTTTCAGCAGCATGATCTGATCACCCTGGAGTGAATGGACAAAACAGAAATTCTGCACCTGCCGACCTAAAGACAAACTCTCGCAGTGATGATGATCTCATCCAAGTACAGGTGTCCCTGCCCCAAAGGCTCAGTTTGAAATCAACTTTGGTCTTTATTTTTTTGGGCTCCAAAATCACTGCAGATGGTGATTGCAGCCATGAAATTAAAAGACGCTTACTCCTTGGAAGAAAAGTTATGACCTACCTAGATAGCATATTGAAAAGCAGAGACATTACTTTGCCGACTAAGGTCCATCTAGTCAAGGTTATGGTTTTTCCTGTGTTCATGTATGGATGTGAGAGTTGGACTGTGAAGAAGGCTGAGCGCCGAAGAATTGATGCTTTTGAACTGTGGTGTTGGAGAAGACTCTTGAGAGTCCCTTGGACTGCAGGGAGATCCAACCAGTCCATTCTGAAGGAGATCAGCCCTGGGATTTCTTTGGAAGGAATGATGCTAAAGCTGAAATTCCAGTACTTCAGTCACCTGATGCGAAGAGTTGACTCATTGGAAAAGACTCTGATGCTGGGAGGGATAGGGGGCAGGAGGAGAAGGAGACAACAGAGGATGAGATGGCTGGATGGCATCACTGACTCAATGGATGTGAGTCTGAGTGAACTCTGGGAGTTGGTAATGGACAGGGAGGCCTGGCGTGCTGTGATTCATGGGGTCGCAAGGAGTCAGACACGACTGAGCAACTGAACTGAACTGAACTGAACCTGGTCTCTCCTGATAAGAGTTTTATCAACAGGGAAAGGCTGGGCCAGAGACTGACATTCAAAGAGAAAGACTGAGGGGATTAGGAATAGTGTTAAGAGAAGACATCTCAGGGACCTGGTGAAGGAGGGAATCTGGAACAAAGAACAATAGGGAAGTACACAGCAGTGTTTAGATTAGGTGGTTACGTAGCAAAACAGCAATTTATTAACTGCCATTGTAGTGGTGCTGTTGGAGGCTGGTGGCTGAAGTTATCAAAAGGCTCCACAAACTCACAGGTCCCCCGAATAGTCTACTGGAAAATGAAAGATAGAGAGACAATACAACAGCAGAGATGGCCTGACTTTGGGTCCTGGCTCCGCCCCTTCCTGGCTGTGTGACTTGAACAAGCTGTGAAACCTCAGTTTCAACATCTGTAAAATAGGGATAAAACTAGTAACTGTCTCAGAGGCATATAGTAAGAACTAAATAAATGAGTTACCATACATATACACTTAGATCACTACCTAGTCACAGTGTAGCACTCAATAAATGTTAGCTTTTATTATTGTTGTTCACTCGAGAAGTTGAATCCAACTCTTTGCAGCTCCATGGACTATAGCATGCCAGGCTTCCCTGTCCTTCACTAGTTCCTGAAATTTGCTCAGATTCCTGTCCATCGAGTCGGTGATGCCATCCAACCATCTTATCTTCTGTCGCCCCCTTCTCTTCCTGCCTTTAATCTTTCCCAATATCAGGGTCTTTTCCAATGAGTTGGCTCTTCACATCAGGTGGCCAAAATACTGGAGCTTCAGCTTCAGCAACCGTCCTTCAAATGAACAATCAGGATTGATTTCCTTTAGGATAGACTGGTTGGATCTCCGCAGTCCAAGGGACTCTCAAGAATCTTCTCCAACACCACAATTTGAAACCATCAATTCTTTGGTCCTCAGCCCTGTTTATGGTCCAACTCACATCCACACATGACTACTACTGGAAAAACCATATGACTATATGGACATTTGTCAGCAACGTGCCTTCTCTAGCTGTTATTAGATAATTACATATCACAATGATAATTTATAATGCTCTATTAATGAGTAACTTGGAGATAGGGTATGAAATATTACAAGGGTAGAATCTATATATCACATAAAGCATTGTCTATTATGGTCTGTGGCTTATAAAACTATTTCTTTTTAAAAAGATTTTCTATAGATGCTATGGTAATGAACTAATTAAATGCAAACTAATTAAAATGGTTGCTTAAATCATGGAAGCCTTTAGTCACTGGGTACTTTCTCAAATACTGAAGTATAGTTACTAGTTAGTGAGATGATCATAACAAACCTTTATGGCATTTACTGGGTGCCTGGCATCCATCTAGTACCTCATGTTAATCTTTACAACCACCTTAGGAAGTCAGTTATTTTTCTTATCTGTTTATTTCACCTGTAGAAAATCTAAGTAACATCCCCAAGTCACAAAGCCGCTGAATGCTAGAGCTGGAATTCAAAGTCAAACCACCCGCCGCCTCCAGAGCCTCTGCTTAGAACTACGTGCTCCATGGCCTCCTGACATGGGGCCTTGCCCTACATTTTGACATTTAAATGAGGTCCTTGCCCTTGGGGTTGTAGAAAACCACCAGTGCACAAAGAATGAGGTCTGGCCTTCACAGGAGGGATAGAAAAGGAAATTCATTCAAAAATGTGTTTCAGCTGGACATCAGGGCTTCCCGTGCGCCTGTGCCCATAGGACTGAAAGCCTTAGGCTTGGATCAGGGATGGAGGACAGGATGAGAGCCCAGCAAAGGTCGTCTCCAAATCCCAAGATGGCTCATCACAAAAGTCCCCACCCTGAGACCCCGGGGGCACACCGGGGACAGGCAGATCTGATGATGACAGGCAGAGGGGAGGGACGTCTGACTTACCGGCCGGGGCAGACTGTACTGGTACACTTCCGGGCGGTAGGTTGGCACCCACTGCACCCCAGCCCTGGGCCGTGTCATGGTGCCCGGAGCGCTGGTCACCACCTCGGAGTAGGGCAGGTGCTGGGCGGAGCCGTAGGCCTCCGGGTGCCGGCCCTGGCCTGCGTGGCCCGCCGACGCCAGGCTGAAGGCCTCCTCTAGCAGCATGTGCATCTGCTGCCGGACCTCATCGATGGAGGGCTGCGAGCTCAGCGTGGAGGTCTCCGAGTGGCCTTTCACCTGCCTCGACCGGCCGTAGCCTCGGGGCTCATTCACTCTGTCGATGTTCGTTTCCTCTATGATCTCAGGCTCTGTCTGTGGGACCAAACAAATGCCCAGCGATTTGTTAGTGAACTTTCCTTCTATTCATGTTGTCTGTAACTTACTCTAAGATGTTCCATTTGGACAAGTGATATTAGGCATTTGTGCTAATTTATGTTATACCCTAGGTGCCCTCTCCAGGAATTCACACTACAGGGCTATTCAGCTAGTATTGTATCAGTGAGGCCATGCTCCAACTATCTGTGTGAAATGAACCTCAGTTATTGGAGCATAAGGAATGCACTGCTGCTGCTAAGTCGCTTCAATCGTGTCCAGCTCTGTGCGACCCCATAGACGGCAGCCCACCAGGCTCTGCCGTCCCTGGGATTCTCCAGGCAAGAACACTGGAGTGGGATGCCATTTCCTTTTCCAATGCATGAAGGTGAAAAGTGAAAGTGAAGTCACTGAGTCGTGTCCAACTCTCAGCGACCCCATGGACTGAAGCCTACCAGGCTCCTCCGTCCATGGGATTTTCCAGGCAAGAGTACTGGAGTGGGGTGCCATCGCCTTCGCCAAAGGAATGCACCAGGCTTTGCTAATTAGCATAATGAGGATGAGAAATGACATTAACAATATCCTTTAAATCCTTTAAATCAGGGGCCCCCAACCTCCAGGATCTAACGCCTGACGATCTGAGGTGGAGCTGATGTAATAATAATAGAAATAAAGTGCACAATAAATGTAATATGCTTGAATCATCCTCCTGAAACCACCCCCCCAACCCCAGCCCCAGTCCGTGGAAAAACTGTCTTCCACAAAATCTGTCCCTGGTGCCAAAAAAGGTGAGGACCGCTGCTCTAAAACCTTTCACTGACATTCTTTACCCTTATGCCTTTTAGGTAAAGGAATCCAGAACACCTTGTGGTCCACACCCAAGGGTTGGTGTTCTAGACCATAGACTAACTCTCTAAATGGTCCTGTGCCCAGGGATTGAGCGAATTGCTGGTTGCCTGATGCCATTTATCAGAGAGAGTAACAAAATCAGATCTCAAAGTGTGGAGCCCTTAGAAGCTCTAGGGTCAGGGCCCAGCAGTCAGTGCCTTAACAAGCCCTCCAGGAGATTTGGATGGTTGCTCAAGTTTGAGACCCACCGCTCTAGAATGTTTGCCTGCCTTCTTCCAGTGAACCTTCCACTCAGGAAGCAGTTGCAGTACCCAAATGAGCAGAGGATTGGGACTTGATCAGCTTCCAGAGCAGGCTGCCTGCCCTGTCTTATGTTTGCCAGCCTAGGAATGCTTATTCAATAAGCATTCATAACCTGCACGTGTGACAGGTTTTGCTCTGAGATTTGCTTTTGTAATAAGATGATGGTGGGACTGTGGAGACTAGTTAATCCACATCCACTTCAACTATGCCCATGGCTACTGCTGCTGCTGCTGCTGCTAAGTCGCTTCAGTCGTGTCCGACTCTGTGCAACCCCATAGACGGGGGCCCACTGTCTCTGGGATTCTCCAGGCAAGAACACTGGAATGGGTTGCCATTTCCTTCTCCAGTGCATGAAAGTGAAAAGCGAAAGGGAAGTTGCTCAGTCGTCCCCGACTCTTAGCGACCCCATGGACTGCAGCCCACCAGGCTCCTCCATCCATGGGATTTTCCAGAAAAGAGTACTGGAGTGGGGTGCCATTGCCTTCTCCGATGCCCATGGCTACTACTATCTGCTAAAAGAACCTGAGAGTTCTGTGTGAATAAACTAGCATAGATTAGTTTGCCACCCTTCTCTTCATCCATGACACAACTGTCACCTTAGGAAAATTAGAAAATACAGATAGAGCAAGTGGAATAGGGCAGAGACACCTCAGGGCAAAACCAAGAGACGAGGAACTGCTAAGTAAAACCACCAAGTTGCTGCGCTCGGGGCAAATGCTGCCACAATGACCAGGTCTAAAAGGCCAGCCAAGAAGAGAAAAGACAGCACAGGAAAGCTGTTCCAACTGGAACAGTTGCTTAACTTTTTGATGTTTTGGTTTCCTCGTCTGTAAAATGAGGATAATAAGACCTGCCTCAAAGGGTTTTATAAGGACTGAATAAGATGACTGAGGTTAAGAGTTTAGAACAGTAGCACATGGTAAAAACACAATAACGGTAGCTTTTATCATCGTCATAATTGTCATTATTCTTTTATTCATTCAACCACATGTTATTTATCACAAACAGAGCACTCAGATGGGCTTCCCGGTGGCACTTCTGTGTGGGAAAGAACCCGCCTGCCAACGCATGAGACCTAAGAGACGTGGGTTCTATCCCTGGGTCTTGAAGATCCTGGAGGAGGGCATGGCAACCCCCTCCAGTATTCTTGCCTGAAGAATCCCACGGACAGAGGAGCCTGGCAGCCTACAGTCAATGGAGTCGCAGAGAGTCGGATACAACTGAGTAACCAGGCACACAGGCACAGAGCACTCGGATACAGAAGAATGTGCACATTAAGAAAATGTCATCAGGGGACCCATCCATTAAGGGGAGCCCTTCCCTCCTTAAAACCTAGATGTGGAAGGTCAGAACTACATTATTTTTCATGTTTTAAAATTTTATTTACTTTTCTTTAGTATTAATACACACACATTAGAGAAGAAATAAAATACAGAAAGCATGAAAAAGAAATTAGACATCTCCTGTAATCTTATCACACAAAATTAGGGCTTGTATAGTTCAAGATCAAAAGACAAGATTCTCTGCCAACTTGCAAGTCTAGCTTTATCAACACATTCACAAACAGTGAATAATTCAGAATACTATTTTTATATCAACACAAGCAAGGATAGATTTATGGAGTAGAGTGCAAAATTACCTCCGTGATAACAAACAAGAACTCAAAGACATTTCATGCCTGGGTGTATGCCCCCAGATCCTGGGCTGGAGATGCACTAGGGCTCTTATGCCTGGGAGTTCTTTAGGAAAAGGTTTGAGATCACCTTCAGGGAAATATGCTCCCTGAAGACCCCAGAGATACCTTCTAGGGTAATGAAAACAAGCTCTTTTTTTTTTTTTTTGGTCGTTGTTAACTTTTCATTTTTTGTATATATCTAGAGACTGTTACACAGACTGAAGGAAGTCTGAAAGCAACTTCTGCATGACATTTTCACACAATGCTTAGAACATTCTGAATGGAACTCCAGAGCCTGAGGGACCTGAGGAGACTGTTTCACTCAAGCCCTATTTTAAGGCTGAGGAGCTGGAGGCCACAGCAGTTAAGTGACTGGCCCAGTGTCTACTAGAGCGGGCAGTGGCACAGTCTTGCTCTCCCAGCTCCAGTCCCAGGCACACCGTGCTGCACCCCCTGCCTCTCACAGCTCCCTGTCAGTACTGGTTGCCACCCACACACTGCCCTTCCCGCTGACATCTCTAGTCTCCCTGATAAATAATGGACCAGCAGCAGCAGCAGCCGCAGCAGCAGCCGCAGCAGGGCTACACTGCTCCCAGGTGGAAGATGAATGGCGCTGAGGCAGGCTATGAATCGCCCCTCCCGTCAGCTGTGCTCTGCATTTCCAGGCATACTGGTGGGTCTCTTATTATGTGAATTTATAGCTGTGCCTTCAGCAGAGCCAAAACAAACTTCTCAGCAACAACTTCCTACTCACCCATTTTCCTAGGATCCCTGGGGTGGGGCCGTACTGAATTGGGGAGGGGGTTCTCTGAGCAAGGCTTGGGGAAGACGTTCTCTTTGCCAGGGAGGTAGAGATACATTCTGTAGAATCCCATGGCATCTACCCATAACACCCCAATGCAATCCACCTCTGCTCACCCCACTCGAGTTTTCTTCTTGTGCGGGGTGGGGGGGGGTCCCCTTTAACTGGAGGGACCAGAGTCATAACCCAAGTATGACCTCAACAGGTTTGCGCTAAAGTTCTGAGTTCCCACTGTTCTCACTTGGCTGTTTAGTCTCCTGACATCTACAGAATGGGAACAAAGGGAGCGCTCATCATTTCCTGGGATTTTTCCCATTTTCACATTTGATCTGCTTAGTTAATCTCAAGCAAGTCTGAACGCTCTTTGAGCCCATTTTACTCATCTCTCGTGAGCTGAGAACAAGGCATTTGGCATTCAACAAAGCTTTGTGAAACTGAACCAGAATAAAAACATCTGTTTAATTAACCACAGAGTATTAATGGAAATTGAGGCTAAGATAAAGGGCCATGTTCGCCAACAAATTTCCTCCAACACTGCAGGACCACAGATAAGGTACACGAACTCCCTACGCCTCAGGCTCCTCACCTGAAAAATGGGAGCACTAACCATGGTCTGGGATGTACCTTCTGGTTCTTACTTTGACTCTGATTTAGGTTGATTTCTTGGAGTCTGGCTGCTCTAATAGAATCCACATTCCTCCTACAATCGTGGTTCTTGGGAGAATCTGATGTCCACTCATAAGGGCAATCCCTCTTCCCTCTGTATCATCTCCCTCCCTACCTCAAAATATATGAGTAGTGATAACTTTTTTCTTTTACTTAACAGATAATCGTTGATTTCAACCCCATGATCAGCCTTGGGTTGGGAGTTGCACATATGATTAATAAGATAGTGTCATAGTCCTCAAGGAGCCCCCAGTCTACAGAAGGAGACAAGTGACACAACAATAATAATAACAGCAAATGTTTACTGACAGCTTATATAAATCTTACAATAATCTATGAGGCAACAACTATAGCTATTCTTATTTTACAGTTGAAAACATTATTGAGGCATTGACAGATCAAATATCTTGCCCATAATTGGTGGAGCTGCATTTTGAACCCAGAAAGTCTGATTCCAGCACCCAAGCTCTCACCCACCACATATACAAACAGATTCAATACCGTTATCACAGATGTGGGCTCTTACAGAGGGACAGGCATCTGTGACCAGGAAGACAGACTACGAAGTAATACTTGAGATAATCTACCTCATCAGATTGGGCTTCCCAGGTGGCGCTAGGGGTAAAGAACCCGCCTGCCAGTGCAGGAGGCATAAGAGATGCAGATTCAATCCCTGGGTTGGGAAGATCCCCTGGAGGAGGGCACAGCAATCTACTTTAATATTCTTGCCTGGAGAATCCCGTGGACAGAGGAGCCTTGTGGGTTACAGTCCATAGGGTCACACAGAGTCAGACATGACTGAAGCGACTTAACATGCGCACACACCTCATCGACTTCTATAAGGATGTAAAGCATCAATATGCAAATATCAAGTGTTTAGAAGACTGTCTGGCACATAAGCAGACACTTTCATGTTGTCTGTCTCCTCCCACAAACTGGGGGCTCCATTAGGGCTGGGTCAGTGTCTTACTGCTATATCCACAGTCCCCAATTCAGAACTTTAGCCCAAAGCTGAAACCAGTAATTGCCTCTTAAGCAAAAGAACTGAACAGAGCAGGTGCTCAGAGTTCCTCGAGGACCTGAGATGTGCCGGCCCTGTGCTAGGCTTTTCCATTTATGGTCCCTTACCAGTCCCCAAGGACCATGTGGTTGTCCCCAATTTTCCAGGGAAGACATATGTGTCAACTGGTTTAACCTGCTCCAAGTCCTTCTCCCATTTTTGAAAATACCTTTTGCTTTTATTTGACAGAAAGGGGTGACAGGCACAAAGACAGATCTCAGTGTTGGCTGATGGTTGGCTTGCGTACAAATGTCAGTGGCATATCTGGGACAGAGAATATATTTCTAAACCTCCTTAACTTAGGCTTTACCATACTTACTTTTCCAACCTTATAATTCTGAGAAGCACTGGGGAACTTTTTTTTTCTCAAATGATTTTTATAAATCAATCAAGATATACTTCAATAAAAATTCTAAGAATTTAATCAGGGAATGCCTGTTCATGGTAGAAAATTAGAAAACATAGATAAGCAAAAGGAAGGAAATTAAAATCCACTCTAATCCTATCACCAGAAATAACAAAATGTTAACATTGTGACCTTCGTGCGTGTCCTTGCAGCTGTTTTCTATGCATATGAAATAGAATGAAGATTATGAATGCTGGCGTATTACCAACACCCTCCCAGTTGCTCACCCACCCCACCCATTGCCCTACTCCAGTTAGCTACAAAGAATCCTGGCTTGGACCATCTCAGTTTCTCCCCTCCTCTTCTTCCAAACAGAGGCCACCACTTGGCACAAGATTCTTTGGCTTTTGTGATGGAGAACAGAAAGTACGGGAGGGCACTGAGGCAGAAGGGCAGAGGGCTGCAGGATTGTCTTAGTGGGATTTTGGGTAGCGATGCAAAAGCAGCTATGCAGCATGCGAATGGGAAAGGAATTAAGGATATTGAAAAAGTATTACTGGACATGACAGGATAGCCTTCAGGTACAGAAGAAGTAGGGCTTTCCTGGTGACTCATGCGATAAAGAATCTGCCTGCAATCCAGGAGACTCGAGTGCAGTCCCTGGGTCAGGAAGATCCCCTGGAGAAGGGAATGGCTACCCACTCCAGTATTCTTGCCTGGAAAATTCCATGGGCAGTGCAGCCTGGCAGGCTACAGTATATGGGGTTGCAAAGAGTCAGACACAACTGAGCAACTAACACTTTTCACTTTCTTTCATAACTATTTAAAATTTACTTTTGTTGATATAATTCTTTTGACTTAGACACACTCTCAGACTAAGCCATCTTGGTCATGATTTTACACACTATAATCGCACACATATATATTTTGTAAATGTAAATAAATTAAATGTCCCATTTAATAAAAATCCTCCTACATATATGGATTTATGTATATATAAAATAGAAATATATATATTTTGAAATCTTTTTATATAACATTGCAAATAAATATCTCTGTCAATAAAAATATGGTATTTATAGGGAATAACTTTAAAAGATTTCACTGCATTCTGTTATATGGAGTTTTCAACCTATATGTAACTACCCACTCTTTTAGTTTCCCAATGAAAGTGAAATCTGTATATTGTGGTTAAAATTCTGAATATAACCATGCATTTAGCCTTATGTTAAATTCCTGGAAGTAGAATTACTGAGTTAGAGAAAACTTACATATTTAAGATTTTGGATACTTATGGTATATAAGTGAGATACGCTGAGACCCAGGACTTTTTGCTGTAGTGTCTGCACCTGGACAAAAATCTCCTCCAGCAACAAATACAAAGAAACTAAATATAAGGGACTAAAAATAACTGCATACATGTGCTGTTGGGCCAAGTGATGAACAATACGATACAAGAGGGCCACAAACCAGCTGCCACTTGTGAAGTGCCAGGAGCAAAAGCAGAGCACTGCATGATCGCTGCACTCAGGCACCACCAAGGGGGTGAGCGGACCACCTAAGCTACGCCTCCTGCCCAACCCACCAGATCTGCCCTCCCCCTCACCCCACTAAAGGAATCAGCTCACCCTCCCACCTTGGGAGCAAGCGAGGGCACCTGTTTCTGATTTTCACTCCCTTGCTTGAGTTCCTCCACTGGCCTTATCAATTTCTATCAATTAAAGATCTGCAGAGTACATCATGAGAAACGCTGGGCTGGAAGAAGCACAAGCTGGAATCGAGATTGCCAGGAGAAATATCAGTCACCTCAGATATGCAGATGACACCACCCTTATGGCAGAAAGTGAAGAGGAACTAAAAAGCCTCTTGATGAAAGTGAAAGAGGAGAGTGAAAAAGCTGGCCTAAAGCTCAACATTCAGAAGACGAAGATCATGGCATCTGGTCCCATCACTTCATGGGAAATAGATGGGGAAACAGTAGAAACAGTGTCAGACTTTATTTTTGGGGCCTCTAAAATCACTGCAGATGGTGACTGCAGCCATGAAATTAAAAGACATTTACTCCTTGGAAGGAAAGTTATGACCAACCTAGATGGCATATTCAAAAGCAGAGACATTACTTTGCCAACAAAGGTCCATCTAGTCAAGGCTATGGTTTTTCCAGTGGTCATGTATGGATGTGAGAGTTGGACTGTGAAGAAAGCTGAGCACCGAAGAATTGATGCTTTTGAACTGTGGTGTTGGAGAAGACTCTTGAGAGTCCCTTGGACTACCAGGAAATCCAACCAGTCCATTCTAAAGGAGATCAGTCCTGGGTGTTCATTGGAAGGACTCATGCTGAGGCTGAAACTCTAATAATTTGGCCACCTCATGTGAAGAGTTGACTCATTGGAAAAGACCCTGATGCTGCGAGGGACTGGGAGCAGGAGGAGAAGGGGATGATAGAGGATGAGATGGCTGGATGGCATCACCGACTTGATGCACATGAGTTTGAGCAGACTCGGAGTTGGTGATGGACAGGGAGGCCTGGCATGCTGCGATTCATGGGGTTGCAAGAGTCGGACACGACTGAGCGACTGAATTGAACTGAACCCTGTGTTTGGCGAAATGTGCTCTTAGAGGTCACCTTTGGAAGTGTGATCTCTGTGTCCTCAGGGCAAAGGGGGAGGGTCTCAGGTACCCCTTACAAAGCCCTTGTCCAGCCCCATCATACTGGAGAAAGGTGCCCTTTGAGGAATCCAATTCTCTCTTTAGTGAGTACAAATCTGATCACCAATGTGTAAGTTTTTTCCCCACACAACCAATTCTTGACACCAGCTGGGTGTCCTACAGTTCAACTCAATTCAGACACTACCCGGAGAAAGCATCAGATTCCACAGGTTAAGAGCTCAGTCCCACCAGACTGCCCTCCATCCCCACTGCTCCCCCACCCCACCTCAGAGGCCAGTCCCAAGGCCAGGTTGTCACCAGTGCTTCTGACCAATGAGCTAGATAGAGAGCAGAGGTTCCAGCAACCTCCTCTTTAGGTTCAATTAACTTCCTGGAGCAGCTCAGAAAGCTCAGAGAAACATTTTACTTACTAGATTGCTGGCCCATCACTAAAAGACATAAATCGAGAACAACCAGATGGAAGAGATGCATAAGGCACTAGGGGGAAGGGCAGGGAGTTTTCATACTGTCTGAGGGTGCCACTTTCCCAGAATCGCCACCTGTTCACCAACCCAGAAGCTCTCCAAACCCACTTCTTTTAGGTTTTTATGGAGGCTCCTTTGCTTAGGCATGATTGATTAAATCACTGGCCATTGGCCATGGAACTCAATCTCCAGTTCATCCCCCCTCCCTGGCAGTGGGCATGAGGTTGGAAATCACATACTGGGCTCCACAGGCAACCAGCTGCCATCCTTAGGTGCTTTCCAGGTCACCTATTTAACATGAAGAACATTTAATGTTCCCATCACTCAGGAAATCCCAAGGGGTTTTGGAGCTAGCTCTGGGCCAGCAGCAGGGACTAAGACCAAATAATGTATTTCTTTCTTTCTTTCTTTTTCATTTTGACTGTGCCAGGTTTCAGCTGTGCCATGTGGGATCTAGTTCCCTGACCAGGGATGGAAGTCCAGGCTCCCTGCATTGGGAGCATGGTCTCTTAATCACTGGACCACCAGGGAAGTCCCCAAATGATATATTTCTTATTATAAATCACAATATCACAGTATGTGAGAAAATTCACAGCTGGCCTGAAGTGTCTAAAGTGTTAGAATGGAAAAGAAACAGAAAAAAGAATATCCTCCTCTCTTTCATGGAATATTAGCCATAGCAACAGCAGCTAATATTCACTGTGCATCTTCTATGTGTTTTATGAGCATAATGCATTTAATCCTCACGTGCGTACTAATCCTCACGTGGGTACTAAGTTGCCCCAGTTGTGTCCAACTCTTTGCGCCCCATGAACTGTAGCTGCCAGTCTCTTCTGTCCTTGGGGATTCTCCAGGCAAGAATACTGGAGTGGGTTACCATGCCCTCCTCTAGGGTATCTTCCTGACCCAGGGATCAAACACACACCTTTTATGTCTCCTGCATTGGCAGGTGGGTTCTTTAGTGCCACCTGGGAAGCCCCTTCATCCTCACAACAACCCTATAAAGCAGGTACAACTTGTATGCCCATTATCCAGTTCGAGAAACTACAGCAGGTAATGAAGTAGCCTAGCTTCACACTGTGGAGAAGGCGATGGCACCCCACTCCAGTGCTCTTGCCTGGAAAATCCCATGGACAGAGGAGGCTGGTAGGCTGCAGTCCATGGGGTCGCTAAGAGTCGGTCATGACTGAGCGACTTCACTTTCATTTTTCACTTTCATGCACTGGAGAAGGAAATGGCAACCCACTCCAGTGTTCTTGCCTGGAGAATCCCAGGGATGGAGGAGCCTGGTGGGCTGCTGTCTATGGAGTCACACAGAGTCAGACATGACTGAAGCGACTTAGCAGCAGCAGCAGCAGCAGCAGCTTCACACTGCCAGTGTTCAACTGAGCTGGACCATGAACCAAGCCTAGCTCCAGAGGCCATGAGCATAACCATTACACAGCACTGCCTGTGAATGCTGAGAGCAATACATGAGCCAGACTCATGCGTTAGTGACAAAAACCTACTAAAAAGGGACCACTGAAAGTAAACACACAAGAATGGCTTTCTGTCATGGGAAGCTATTTTGCTTTTGCTCTTAAGGTGAGTCACTACCTGCTTTTTCTTATCTTCTTAGCTTAGCTGACCCCGCAGGCAACAAGGGTTAACCCAAGCCAACACTATTCTGTAACAAAACAGGCTCTCCCCATTGCCAACTCAAATTTCCGTTTCCCTGTCCTGTCTCTTGAAAAAGCCAGACAGATTCACAAAATCCCTCTTGGTCATTCTATCTGCCTCCAAGATACAACCTTCAACAGTAGTCAGGCCTCCCCAAGCCCATGGGAAGAAGTAGTCATGGGCTCATTGCCTTGCCAATCTTTCCCTTTATGGGTGGTCAACCAAAGGTGTGTTTGTCCCACAGCTGAGACTGGAGGGACAAGTGACATGGATGATTCTCCTGGTTTTACTCCTTAAAAGGCCCAACCGTCAATATTCCTCAAGGAGCAAGTACTGGGGTGGCCTCAGCATCCATCCACTCCTCTCCCTGGGTCTCAGGCAGGGTCTCTGGGGTGAGGGTGGGGGACTAAGCCTGTCCCAGCTCTGCTGGTGACATCTGCCTGGGTTAAATCAATCAGTGGACCCCCCTCTCCCCGCCCAGCACCCCCCACCCCAGTGATACAGGGGTAGAGTGGGCATTGGACCTACTGTGGCTCAGTTAGAGTAAAAAACCCATAAACTTTCAATTCATGGCTGAGAAAGAGATAGTCTCTCTTGGGTTGGCCAACACAGCATGTGGACACAAGGCTTGAGGCTGCTGCAGGAAATGGCTATTTCTGGTGGAGAGAACCAACTTGTGTTTGAAGCCAACGTATGAGGGGGCAGCACTGCATAATGCAGAGAAAAGGAACACCAGTCCGACCAGGCCTGGATTTACTCTACCTGGTACATGTCCTTCATGAGTACAGATAGTCTGAGTTGGGTTGGGCTTTCCGTTATTTTAGCCAAAGTATCCTAACTGATAACCACCATTTAGACTGAACTTCAAACAGTAACATGCATTTGTCTACGGTGTTGATAAGCCAGTCAAATCAGCTGTTTATATGGCTCTGAGCTGAATGCAAAAAAGCAAAATGGCTGTCTGGGGTGGCCTTACAAATAGCTGTGAAAAGAAGAGAAGCAAAAAGCAAAGGAGAAAAGGAAAGATATAAGCATCTGAATGCAGAGTTCCAAAGAATAGCAAGAAGAGATAAGAAAGCCTTCCTCAGTGATCAATGCAAAGAAATAGAGGAAAACAACAGAATGGGAAAGACTAGAGATCTCTTCAAGAAAATTAGAGATACCAAAGGAACATTTCATGCAAAGATGGGCTCGATAAAGGAGAGAAATGGTATGGACCTAACAGAAGCAGAAGATATTAAGAAGAGGTGGCAAGAATACACAGAAGAACTGTACAAAAAAGAGCTTCACAACCCAGATAATCACGATGGTGTAATCACTCATCTAGAGCCAGATATCCTGGAATGTGAAGTCAAGTGGGCCTTAGAAAGCATCGCTACGAACAAAGCTAGTGGAGGTGATGGAATTCCGGTGGAGCTATTTCAAACCCTGAAAGATGATGCTGTGAAAATGCTGCACTCAATATGCCAGCAAATTAGGAAAACTCAGCAGTGGCCACAGGACTGGAAAAGGTCAGTTTTCATCCCAATCCCAAAGAAAGGCAATGCCAAAGAATGCTCAAACTACCGCACAATTGCACTCATCTCACATGCTAGTAAAGTAATGCTCAAAATTCTCCAAGCCAGGCTTCAGCAATATGTGAACCGTGAACTTCCTGATGTTCAAGCTGGTTTTAGAAAAGGCAGAGGAACCAGAGATCAAATTGCCAACATTCGCTGGATCATTGAAAAAGCAAGAGAGTTCCAGAAAAACATCTATTTCTGGTTTATTGACTATGCCAAAGCCTTTGACTGTGTGGATCACAGTAAACTGTGGAAAATTCTGAAAGAGATGGGAATACCAGACCACCTGACCTGCCTCTTGAGAAATCTGTATGCAAGTCAGGAAGCAACAGTTAGAACTGGACATGGAACAACAGACTGGTTCCAAATAGGAAAAGGAATACATCAAGGCTGTACATTGTCACCCTGCTTATTTAACTTATATGCAGAGTACATCATGAGAAATGCTGGACTGGAAGAAGCACAAGCTGGAATCAAGATTGCTGGGAGAAATATCAATAACCTCAGATATGCAGATAACACCACCCTTATGGCAGAAAGTGAAGAGGAGTTACAAAGCCTCTTGATGAAAGTGAAAGAGGAGAGTGAAAAAGTTGGCTTAAAGCTCAACATTCAGAAAACGAAGATCATGGCATCTGGTCCCATCACTTCATGGCAAATAGATGGGGAAACAGTGGAAACAGTGTCAGACTTTATTTTGGGGGGCTCCAAAATCACTGCAGATGGTGATTGCAGCCATGAAATTAAAAGACACTTACTCCTTAAAAGAAAAGTTATGACCTACCTAGATAGCATATTGAAAAGCAGAGACATTACTTTGCTGACTAAGGTCCACCTAGTCAAGGGTATGGTTTTTCCAGTGGTCATGTATGGATGTGAGAGTTGGACTGTGAAGAAGGCTGAGTGCCGAAGAATTGATGCTTTTGAACTGTGGTGTTGGAGAAAACTCTTGAGACTCCCTTGGACTGCAAGGAGATCCAACCAGTCCATTCTGAAGATCAGCCCTGGGATTTCTTTGGAGGGAATGATGCTAAAGCTGAAACTCCAGTACTTTGGCCACCTGATGCGAAGAGTTGACTCATTGGAAAAGACTCTGATGCTGGGAGGGATTGGGGGCAGGAGGAGAAGGGGACGACAGAGGATGAAAAGGCTGGATGGCATCACTGACTTGATGGCCGTGAGTCTGAGTGAACTCCGGGAGTTGGTGATGGACAGGGAGGCCTGGTGTGCTGCGATACATGGGGTCACAAAGAGTCGGACATGACTGAGTGACTGAACTGACTGAACTGAACTGAACTGAGCTAAATCTGCCCCATATTTTCAAGTCTCAGCTCCAGAGTCACTTGTGGTTGACACTTGTTTGTTCGTTTGCTCAACAAATAGAGACACACTGCATCTGATATGCGCTGGTTTGGATTCTGAGTGCTGAGGCTTCCAGGATGAATAAAACATGATTTCTGTCCTTGAGGAGGGCGGGGGTTGGGGAGTAATACAAGTAAATGCACCTGGGAGGAACAGGAATAAGGACTCTGATAAAGTGAGTCCCAGGTACTAAGTCAGACTCCAGATGCGGGGTCGAGGAAAAGATTCTCAAGGAGGCATTTAACCGAGTTCTGAAAGCACTGCCTGAATAGGCAGGTTTTGTTTTTTTTTTGGAAGTTTTTTTTTTCTTGATGTGGACCATTTTTAAAGTCTTTTTTGAACTTGTTACAATATTGCTTCTGTCTTAGGTTTATGTGAGATCCTAGCTCCCTGACCAGGGACGGAACCCATACCCTCTGCATTGGCAGGCAAAGTCTTAACCACTAGACAGCCAGGGAAGTCCCAAGAATAGGCAGTTCTTAACTGGGAACAGGCTTGGCCCCAAGGGACACTTGGCAGTGTCTGGAGGCATTTTGGGGCAGTCACAAGTGGGAGGGGCTATTGGCAGCTGGTGGGTAGAGGCCAGAGATGCTGCTGGCCATCTTATAAGCACAGGACAGCCCTCCCTCCATACAAAGAATTAACCAGCCCCTAGATCAACAGAGCCAAGGTTGAGCAACTTAAGCCAGAGGGAACGGATGTTCTGAACAGAGAGAGAAGCATGGGCAAAGATGTGGAGATGTGAAACCACAGGGCAAGTCTGGGGAGGGCGGGGAGGGCTGTAGCCAACAGGTAGCTTAAGGAGTGGTGAGCATCAGCCAGAAGGGCATGTCAGGGCCAGCCAGCGCATCTGAGCCCTGAGCCGGAAGCTTAGGGTTTGAGTCTTTTTTTTTTTTAATTGGAGGCTAATTACTTTACAATATTGTAGTCATTTTTGCCATACATTGACATGAATCAGCCATGGGTGTACATGTGTTCCCTACACTGAACCCCCTCCCACCTCCCTCCCCATAGGGTTTGAGTCTTTTTCCCAAGCCCTGAGGAGCCGTGCTGTGCTGTGCATAGTCGCTCAGTCATGTCCAACTCGTTGTAACCCCATGGACTGTAGCCCACCAGACTCCTCTGTCCATGGGGATTCTCCAGGCAAGAAAACTGAAGTGGGTTGCCATGCCTTCCTCCAAGGGATCTTCACAACTCAGGGATCAAACCCAGGGCTGCTGCATTGCAGGGAGATTTTTTTTTTTACCATCTGAGCCACCAGGAGAGCCCACAAATACTGGAGTGGGTAGCCTATCCCTTCTCCAGGGGATCTTCTCGACCCAGGAATCAAACCAGAGGCTCCTGCATTGGAGGTGGATTCTATACCAGTTGAGCTTCCTCAGGGAACCCCCCCTGAGGAGCTACTGAAGGATTTTAAACAAGGGCATGTATTTTAGAAGGATTCCTCTGGCAGCTGTGAGTGGGACAGACAGGAACAGACTTCCAGCAGGACTTCCTGTTCCCATCCAAGTTCACTACCCTAACATGTTGCATATGTCTCTGTGTGTCCCCTCCACTAGCCTCCAAAAGCACCTTGGGGCAAGCACTAGTTAATCCACCTTTCTCTTCTCCATAGAGCCTCACACAGGTACTACAGTGGAATCACATGTGGGGCTCAGATGCTAATACCAGCAGAGAAGGTAAAAATCATGTAGTTAAACCTTTGAAAATTCATCATCATCCACATAGTATACACGCATGGCCTGTGTGTACAATCTTATAGAAATAAGAAATAGGTCACCTATAATGCACAACACGAACAGAATATAGGCAAAAGCTAACTTTTTTTTTTGCAATATTTATATTTTTTCCCTTTATCTTTCAGAGACTATATTGTGGAACTGGCAGATGTTAAACGCACATATGATGCAATGGATCCAGTGCCCTTGAGAAATGTTTGCTGGAAGAAATGAAGGGGTGGCAACTACCGATGTGGGGTTCTCATTTGTCCTCTCGCTTTGGATCCTACAGGGATTCGAGGGCTCCCATGGGCCAAGGACCAGAGTTCAGAGGAACCAGCATTGGGTGGATGGCACTGTGCTTCTCCAGACTCGAGGGTTTCTTCCGGAGCTGATGGGCATGTCTCCAGCCCTTGGCTGTCACCTGGGTATTACCCTTGCTCTCCCCTGGCCTTAGAGAGAACAGGCAGTGCCAACTCTCTCACTAGGAACTGTCCTTGGCTAAAGTGAAATGCCTTACCCAACGACACACAAGGACTGGTCAGTACTAGAGGCCAAGAACCCAGACGCTTCTTGAAAACTTAACACAACTCTTTAGGGTTGCATGAGTTACGTGGGGAGGTCTTGTAGGTCCTATACGACATCTTGACCTTTAACTCTGTCCAATCCTGCTTCTTTCCTTCCCTCAAGGTGTCCACTCCAGAGTGTACTGGGTACACTGACCTGCAGTAAGCAGCTGCCAGTGCAGGAGACGTACGAGACGCGGGTTCAGTCTCTGGGTTGGGAAGATCCCCTGGAGGAGGACATGGCAGCCCCCTCCAGTATTCTTGCCTGGAGAATCCATGGACAGAGGAGACTCGCAAGCTATAGTCCCTAGGGTCACAAAGAGTCAGACGTGACTTAGCACACATGCACACACTGGTCAAGAGGCTAAGAGGTCTCAGAGCCCAGGAGAGGCAGGATGGGTAGGTGATGCCAAGAGCAGAAGCAGACAGCATCTAGAGCACAGGAGACCAGAGAGAACTGGCGGGCAGATGGCACCTGAGTGCTCACTAAGCAAGGAGAGTTGTCTCCTGCCCACTGGGAACCCACCTGCATGGGAAGGAAGCCCAGCAGGGGAGGCCTGGCTCCAAGCAGGGCCACTAGGCCATCCTGAAACCTGACCTGCCACCCCCCAAACCTGCAAACAAGAAACCACCTCCTGTTCCCCACATGCCAAGAGGCCTCCATTTCTGTAGTTTAACAAGTCTCTTTGTGGGCAGCCACCAGCCTGGAGAGGTCTAGATGACACTGAAAGGCTCCCTTCACCACCAAACACCTCCCTCTGCCTCAGCTTCAACCAGGGAGCCTGATTTCCCATCATCAGATATTTCCCTGGGATTAAAGGACTCTATTAAAACACAATGTCCTATACATTAACATGAGATAACATATCAAGCCAGGGTTGCTGCTGCTAAGTCACTTCAGTCGTGTCTGACTCTGTGCGACCCCATAGATGGCAGCCCACCAGGCTCCTCCATCCCTGGGATTCTCCAGGCAAGAACACTGGAGTGGGTTGCCATTTTCTTCTCCAAGGCATGACGGTGAAAAGTGAAAGTGAAGTCACTCAGTCGTGACCGACTCTTAGCGACCCCATGGACAGCAGCCTACCAGGCTCCTCCATCCATGGGATTTTCCAGGCAAGAGTACTGGAGTGGGGTGCCATTGCCTTCTCCACAAGCCAGGGTTATTAACAGCTTAAACTAGTCAGCAGAGGCAAGAGAAAGAAATGAAAGGCTGAGATGGGAGACCTATGTAAGCCAGTTCTAGGTGGGATGCCTAGGAGGTGATGGGGGTGGGGGCAGGGCTGACACAGAGTACGTGGTTCCGAGGGCAACAGCAGGAGGCTTCTGGTAAAGGACTGAATCCCCCAATCCAACCATTTGCTTCCCAGTGAAACCAGTAGATGGTTATACCCTTCACTGGGCACATCACGTGGTACCAGGGCATCCTTGTGCTTCACCTTGGTCTCTGACTCTCATGCCAGCTCGTAAGAGCAGGAGAGCCTCCCACTAACAGCAGGATTTACAAGTTTACTGAGAAGGCCCCAGACTCCCTCTAAGCTATCTCAGGCAGTCAGGGCCCTTCTAGATCACATTTCATTCCCCTCCAAATGGAAGCCATCAAAACAACTGCGTCAGGCCCTTAGTTGCAGCATGCAGGATCTTTTGGTTGCAGTGCATGGATTCTCTAGCTGCGGTACGCCACTTAGCTGCTCTGCAACACATGGGATCTCAGTTCCCTGACCAGGGATTGAACCCATGTCCCCTGCATTGCCAGGCAGATTTTTAACCACTGAACCACAAGGGAAATCCCTGAAATAGTTACTTTTGTTTTGAAATATTAGGCTGACATTATCTTTTTCACCCACTTACGCACTGTGAGGAATTCATTTCAATTCATGTCAAAGTTAGTCTAAAGATACAGTCTGGCCTCATTAGGACTGATCCATTTTGGACATCTTTTAAAAATCCTTTCTTCTTCTAAAAAGGATGCCTTCCTCCTAGAAAATTACTACTCAAGTGAGCCCCAGTAACTGCCGGGAGAGTACACCACGGCTTAGCTGTTAGGGATGAGAATCATTGCTGTAAAACACAGGGGTTCCCAATGCCCTTGCAGCTAAGTCTTTTCTGCATGCTCCTATTCTTCCTGCTCAGTGCAAAAAGTTCTGCAACAATGCAGGTGGCCATCAGCCCCAGGGCTGAGGTTTGCCCGTGATGAGTGCGTTTGTTGGCTTGCTCATTTATTCCTTTATTTTTACATGCAGGCATTTCCTTTGGGACTCTAACGCAGGCAACCTTTGAAAAGTTCACACTTAAATCAATCTTCCAGTGCTTTTGTTTCTCCCATGTTGAGTGGGTCCTTCTGGCATTCCCTCATCTGGCAGAAAAGATTTGAAAATGTTGGCCTGGCTTTAAGATGCCCAGGCCCAGTAGGACACATGACATGCTTCCAACTGAATGACCTGTTCACTGCTGAGCTACTGGGTTCTTTTGCCAGGAGTGCTTTGGCACTTCTGGAAAATCAAGATTCAGAAAATGAATACGTGCATTATTTAAAACTATGACCCTTCTTTTTCTGCTTTATCTTCAGGTCCACCTTTTGCTTGTGTGAGTTCACCATACAAGAGTTCTTGTGAGACCTGACATCTTAGAGAGATCAGAATTATAGGGCATACGTTATGTAAAGACAGATATATAGTATGGTGGGGGCACATGGAAGCTGTATTAAGGGGTAGTTAAGGGGACAGGATCTGGAGATGGGTAAACATATTATGTAACTGCCCGGAGCCTCAGTTTCCCATCTGTACAATGGGCATAATGAGAATAACTACTTGCCTGGTGACAGCAAATACAATTATATTATATACGGAAAAAGACTAGAATAGGGCCTGGTCTAGTGTGGGCAGTCAGGAAATGATAGCAAATACCTCTCATGTAATTAAAATGTTCAGGAGGCAATAACGGAAACAATTTCATTCTTAGCATCAACAGTCCAAATTCTTCAAATTGTTCCCCAGATGATCATCATCTCTTAGGAAACCTGTATTTGCATATGTTTTTGTGATCACATACACTTTTCAAAGAAACACATATTTTTTAAAAATTTATTGAAATGAAGTGGGCTTCCCTTAAAGTAATCTGTAATTGGAATATTTATACATGACTGTGAGAAGCAAGCAACCTCCTTTTAAAAAAATCCTCTCTCTCCTACTGTTCTAATGCAACATTCCAAAAGTATCCAGTGAACACTCCAAGTCCTGGCACAGTGGCGAAAACACCTGCAGTGTTCTCTTTTCAAGACTAACAGTGTTCTAGCCTATTTCCTCAAACTGTGAAAACATCTATGTCTAGAACCTCATCAATACAAGAAATCTATTCATACAAGTCTTGAAAAAAACTAAGAATGCTATCACATATCAGCAGAATATTCCTGAGCAGAAGAAAAAGTTTCCCAAACTGCAAGCATCCAGGAAGAATACTCACTGTTGGTAGGGAGAGATTAAATGGAAATTTCAAATGGCCTACTTTTAACCACAGGCTGATTATCAAATTGATGACCAAGCTTGGCATAAGAAATATTTGTATGAGGAGAAAATTTAACTCTGAATACTTTAATCTGGAGAAGAAAAAAAAGAGATTTTCCCAAAGCATCTGGAATTTTACAAAATTAAACCACCTAACTCTTAGCTATGAAAAAGAAATAAAAGATAAGGGTATCACCACCAACACAGATATCAAGTTTAAATGTCAGGAAGGTAATTAGAAATTCAAATTAGGTATAGTATCTGTTTTAATTGGACCAACTAAAAATTCCACTTTAAGCTTTGTGGCAAAGAATGACCAATTCCGAGGGGGAAAAATCTTCTTACCTTCAAATTAGCACCGTATGTTTAAGAAAGCAAGTGTAATTTTCAAATTACAACCTCACAATTAAAACAAAAGTTTATCTGGATATATTTGAATCATAACTCTTGTTACAGAAAATTTTGTATTTGTAATTAGAGAAACATTTTACAAGAAAAGGAAAGAAACATTTTCATAAAACCTAAGAGTATATTCAAGACCATTTGAATCTTGGGACACCATAAAGCACTATTGAACATCTTAGCACAGCATCTTTCACGTGAATTCATAAGAGCAACTACACATGACGGGATGTAAGCAGTTTGATAGGAGGCACCAAACTGTTAAGTCATCACCTGGGGAATTTGATGGGATTAGAAACATTTTTGCAGCCTGGAGCACTCCTGCACATAATCATGTGCTTCATCATGTGAATTCACCAAATCGCTCTGTGGGAAATCTCATTGTTTCCATGGCATATTGAGGAGTTACGAAATCAGAAACAAATCCAACTTCTCAACAGTGCTCTGGATTAAAAGACGCCTATGTTCAAATGATTTCTAACCCACGGCCATGGTTCCTACTGAGTTTCTAAGAACAAAAGGGAAAAAATTAAGGACATTTAGCATTGCTGTTGAGCTTAAGGTCAATAAAGTACTATTCATAAAATGGTTGAATTTAGACCTCGAGATTCTTTGTACAATAATTTGTTACTCTGATACATTCCAATTAGTCTTACTTTGCAAAAGAGGAAATAAGGAGTAATAAAATAGAAAACATTTTAGTGTATTTTTAAATTCTACTAATATTCAATAAACTGAAATATGACAGAATGCTCTATCCCCTTTGCATTCAGGAAAAAGCAAAGCTTGCATTCACCTCTGCCCACCAGACACTTACATCGTATCCACTGTTACGTATCCCACGCCGGGGTCGCTCCCGAGTTACCAGAAGGTCCATCTCTGTTTCCCCTGGACTCGGGCTGTTCAGAGATTGCCGGCTCCGGTAGACAGAGTTCTTCATCTGTTGCCTGAAGAAAATTCAACAACTGTTATGATGCAGCAAATACCCTGACAGATGGAATTCTCCACTGATCCAAACTACAGGCAACCAATGAAGGCTTTGGATTTGCCTCGCGAATCTCAGAATTGATGGTATTCGTTCCCTGGCCATCAGGAACTATAGAAAGAGTGGAATAAAGATCCCCCAACCCCCCACCCAGATGCTGTAACCATTTGGCTGAATTGTAAGTGCCCTTTCGTATGGAAACTAGGTAACTCTAATCAATTGTATCACTGCAACCTCATCTAAAATTCTGCTGACTGCAAGGCCAGGGACTCTCCCTTGACCCTCTAGGACAGTGAACGCTGGAAGAACAAACTTGCTTTTGTTGGCTTTGTTGACTTAGCAGCCTCCTATTCCTTTTCACCTTTCTAATTTCACATGCAGGATTCCACGATGTGTCAACAAACACTGTGGATAATAAGCTTCTTAAACATGACTGACGATAGATTTTTTTTTCTACCTTCATCACAATGGATTCCCTTCTGGGCTAGGGAGCCATAAACCGAAAGGCAATTTGGGGCCCATGCATCCATCCATTGCTGAGTGGCTAAAATGTACCAGGTAGGGTGGAAGAGAATGAGGATCCACAATGAGACAGACACAGCTCTGCTTTGCTGAGCTTATATTCTAAAGAGGCAGATAGACAGTGTGCCTGGTAATTCCCAAAGTAATAAGGGTGACAGATAGTGACTAGGATGTGGGGTGACTTTAGATCGGGTGGATGGTCAGGGAAGGCCTCTCTAGAGAGGTGACATTTCGGTAGACACCTGAACAGAGCCAGCCACATACCAACCTGAACACAGAGCATTTCAGGCCTGGGAAGTTCACTTCAATTAATTTCAAAGTTAGTTTACAGTTATGGTCTAGCCTCATCAGGACTGATCAGTTTCAGACATCTTTTTAAAATCATGCCTTCTTCTAAAAAGGGGTGCCTCCTTCTAGAAAATTACTACTCAAGTGAGCCCCAGTAACTGCCAGGAGCGTGCAGCCCCTTATAGCTGTTAGGGTGGCAGAGTGGTTGAGAATTACGGCTGCAAAATACAGGGAGGGAGATGGGAGGGAGGTTCCAGAGAGAGGGGACATATGTATACCTATGGCTAATTCATGCTGATATTTGGCAGAAAACAACAAAATTCTGTAAAGCAATTATCCTTCAATTAAAAAATAAATTAAAAAAAAATTTATTTGAATCGCCAGTCCATGTCTGACGCAGGATACAGCTTGCTTGGGGTTGGTGCATGGGGATGACCCACTGAGATGTTATGGGGAGGGAGGGGAGGGGGGTTCATGTTTGGGAACACATGTAAGTATTAAAGATTTTAAAATTTAAAAAAAAATAAAAAAATTCTAAAAAATAAATAAATTAATTAATTAAAAAAAAAAACACACACAGGGATACCCAAACCCCTTGTAGCTAAGAGTCTTTTCCACATGCCCTTCCTCCTCCTGCTCAGTGGAAAAGTTCTGGAACAATCCAGGCTTCCATCAGTGCCAGTGCCATCACTTGCCCATGATGAGTGTGTTTCTTGGCTTGTTTATTTATTCCATTATTTTTACATGCAGGCATTTTCTAGCGCCCTGACCAGGGACTGAGGGTCACAGGTTCAGAGGCTCCACCCAGCTCACCCTAGGAAATGCATCCTTTTGTCATCACTGTTTTGTTTCCACTTGTCCTTAGAGGAATTTTTTTTAGGAGGGGAAAGAACCAGTAACAGCGAGGGCTGTGGCTGGGCTTTTCTTTTTTGCACAGGAGGCAACTCAAGAGTGATGACTTTTTTGCAGGGTTTTATTCTGCAAAATTTGCAGAGTTTATCCCACATGATTTTGCACGGTTTATCCCATATGATCTTGCAGGGTTTATCCCACGAAAGTAGGAGAAAATCACTGGCTACTTCCCTCTCATCCAACAGTAAGTTTTTCTCTGTAAACTTTTTACATTTCAGAGCATCTACCTTCAGAGAACTCCCCTATTTTGTGTCTTGGTTCTAAGATTCTATCCATTTGTGGGTTCAAGGTGCAGAGGTTGTGTTATTGTCAGTGACTATGGAAGAAACCTGGGAGGTAAAGATACCTTTTTCATGACCCCATACCCAGTTACTCAGAGCATGACATTCACACACTGCTAGTCTAGAACAGACATCAGAACCCCAAGGGCAAGACCCTACCCTTGCAATTAATCTAGGGAATAAAACATACACTATTAGACTGACTCCCTCACCAAGAGGGGCTTACACCTGTTTAGAGAGCCTCTGTGGTCTTTGCTCATCTGGCACCAGGACAAACCTCTTTAGCTAAGGGCACTATGATGGCCAGCTTTTCTCCAGGGATAGGCATGTGACACAGGCCGGACAATCATAGCATCACAACCCCATGGCCATAAGAACTGGTCAGAGGGGGCACATGAGTTGGTCAAGTGCAACTAAGTCTCAAGGCTTTTGCTACAGCAATCAGGAAAGAGGCATTCTCTTGGCATTGAGGTTTCTAAGAAGATAGGATGTAAGCCTAGAGTTGCTGGGAGCCAGTTTGCCACTCTGAGGTAAGAGCCTGCCTGAAAAGGAGCCAGCAAAAAGTGAAGAAACAAGGTAAACACGGAAGTCATTGTATGACCTCTTGGATCTAGCCGTGCTTGAAGCCTTGGCCTGTTCAGTGGTAAAATTTCCCCTTTATTGAGCCAGTTTGTGTTGGTTTTCCATTATTTGCAACCAAAAGAATCCTGACTAATATAGGAGCTTCCCACCTAATGTTATAAACTGTGCCCTATAGTTATCTGCAAATAGAGGTGTCCTCTAGGAAAGGAGCACAATCTTGTGAAACAGAATCTGTTCTGAGTGACTCATACTTTAAGGAAGACCCCAAAGAATTCTTTCCCTTGACCCAATTACAAATCATTCTTTGAAAAACCAGACTCCATAACTGTCCTGAGATTGCCAATTAACCCATTTAGAAAAGATTTACTAATAACAGTGGTAGAAGAGTAAATACTAGGATTAGCAATTGACATTTAAGTAGGTTATTTTGGAAGTATTAGAAATACAATAGTGAGATTGTATAAGCCCTTTCGAGAACCTTGAACGTGGGTATGCGCTTAGACACTGGCATACCCTCCAGTCTCCTTCTCCATCAAACACACTGCTCCATTATATACAGCTTAAAGGCTGCTGTTTAACATGAATCTCAATTAATCAGGCTACCAATGTGTGCCTGCAACTACTTTGAAATAAACTGGGCTTTTGGGTAGAGAAATTACTTATTTTAATCAAATAGAGTTCCATTCGGTATATCATTTCCTATTGGCATTTTCCTATATTCTTTCAAAGTTAACAAATTTTAAAACGTGCAAAATTGAGGTATAAGTTTTTTAACCTCTGGAAATATTGTTGGGAGGAGGATGCTGCATTTCATTTGGATTTTTTAGGAGGTTGGGATCAACCACTATAGTTTTAAGAAAGTAGTTCCTGAACACTGTATTCTGTGGAGGCCTAGGGTTCCATAAAGATGGATTAGAAGGAGGAGGAGGAAGAGGAGGGGAAGGGGAAGAGAAGGGGGAGGAGGTCCTGCTTCTACTAGAGCAACTGTCTTTACAGGTTATTGCCTTAGCTTGGGTTCCTCCAGAAGTAAGCTCTGTGGTGATCTGAGTAGAAGTGGTTTATTTGGGAGAGGGTTCCAGGAAGCACCAGTTGAGAAGTGGGAAAATGAGAGAGGGAAGGGAAGGGGCCAATAAAGAATACGGGCTAGAGCAGGTCAATGTCTTGGGCATCTGGGGCTCAAACTTACTGCAGAAGTGTGGGAGAGCATTATTTTTAAATGTAGGTTTCATTGTTATTCAGGTATGGTAAACCCAGCAGATCGGGGGATGACTGCCATTGAAGAGACGACTTGTATACTCACAGATCCCAAGAGGAAGGGGCATACTGCACTATAGAGGGCCACACGGGAAGCACCAGGGTCGGTCACAAGGCGGGGGGGGGGGGGGGGGGGGTGCAAGGAGAATGTGGGCAGGAGCTTTTATTGTAGCTTTCATGGGAAAGAACTGGAAAGGGGTGATTCGCACAGGAGATTAGGGGCCAGAGTGCAGAGCCCCTGTGTGCAGGAGGCAGCTGGGGTCTGAGTTCTCGTTTGTTTGGTTTGTGTGTCACAGGTGCATTTACACATGAGAATTACTGTCCCTAGGAACTGGCAACCCAGCCCAGGGAGGGGCAGTTTCTCCAGGGGCCAGACCCCAGATGTCAAATCATCAAACACAGAAAGCAGAAAATGTGGTTATTACAACAGTGTAGAGTTCTCTTGCCAGGGGTGTTTATCTATCCGTCCCCAACTGTCACGGACTGCAGCTGCTCCAGAGTACGTTAACTACCCGACACTTCTGCTGGGGGAGCTCATATCAGTCACAGATGTTCGCGGTAAGAAGGATGCTGCTGGCCTATAGGGGGCTGAGGGGACATACAGGGGGCCTCTGATAGCACCTGCCTCAGTTATATTATGTACTTTGTATCTCTGAAGACTTGAAGAGTTTATAACATAAAAATGGGGGTGTGCTCTGACTTAAAAAAAGCTGTGAAAACTCTTTGAAAGGGGATCAGGATGAGTCAACATTTGGAATCTAAATTTTGATTTGATTTATTTAGCTCTCAGGGTAAGATTCTGGTTATTGACGCTATCTCTGGCCTAGAGAATGGGTTCCTTACTCGTGTCTTACAGGGGCTGGTCACTGAGAGCAGACCCTCTAGAGAGCTGAACTGTGAATGGTAACTAACAGGTATGTCTCACCTGTGATAACAGGTGACATACAACGGGCAGCAGTGGACAGTGCCTGGAGTCAACAGCAGAGTGTGACAAGAAGAGTGCTTGAGGGACTTCCCTGGTGGTCCAGAGGCTATGACTCTGTGCTCCCAATGCAGGGGGCCTGGGTTCAATCCCTGGTCAGGGAACTAGATCCCACATGCGCAACTAAGCATTTGCAGGTGGCAACTAAAGATCCCTCATGCAGCAACTAAGACCCAGTGTAACCAAACAAATATGTTTAAAAAGAAGAATAGTGTCCAAGAGCTTACTAAGTCTCTTTCTTGACATTAATCTTTCTCTTCTCATCCCCATCTCTTGCTGATCTCATCTCCCTTTCTACCGCCACCCCACCTGATTTGTGGTTATCTCTAATTTTCCCTTAACTGATCACATTTTTAAATTAAATCCTTTCTTCAACAGACATTTACTAAGAATTGCCTGTATACTCCCAGCATCAGCAGGCTAGCAAAAGGCCTTAGGAAACTGGCCTGGCCTTTTGTTAGGCAGTGGAGATGCACCTCTCCAGAAAAATGTTTTGTTCATTCTCCTTATAAAATGTCTTCACTGAAAATTGTATTTAACTCTCAAATAATTTCCAAGCTAAGTTTCACATACTTGTACATGATTTTTGATTCAGTTTCCAAATATCAGCAGGAAACCCAAGAAAAAATAAATCCCCACTCCAGTCTATAAAAGACCTCTGAAGTAAAAAGTCCCAAAGTGTGAAGTAAAAGGCAAAGACGCCCCCAGCCTCCCAATAAAATCCACAGATGTCCCTCCCTTTTTTCTACAGTTATCAACATGGGGTACGTGCACTGTGATCCCATCACAGTGTGATTTTACACCAACAGCTTGTCGTCCCCACCAAGACTAATAAGAAGCCTTGAAAATGAAGCGCTGGCTTAGAATTCCCTCTTTTCATTTTAAAAATAAATCATGCAGGTTCCATTCATAAAATTTAGTCCCCACTCCCAGCTTGACTATGTGGCTTCCATCTAAGCCCATCACATAGTCATTTTGGCTTTTAATAAATACCTACTCAGTCCAGGAACCATCCTGTCCTCCCCAGGGACCTCTCTAGAGGCTGTGTCTGTGAAGGCTATGGTTTGGGTTGGAGCACTGGCAGCTCTGAGTCAAGGGGCAGCTGCCAAGGAGAACGTGTATTTGGAGGAGTTGGTCTCAAGTCATGAAAATGCTTCTGGGGGAAGTGCCTCAGAGGGGAAGGCAAAGAAGAGAAGTGGGTGTATTGCGCTTTGCTGACATTTACCCCTTTACCCTCAGAGGGTAAAGAAACTGCCTGCAATGTAGGAGATCGGGGTTGAATCTCTGGACTGGAAGATCCCCCTGGAAAAGGGAATGGCAACCCACTCCAGTGTTCTTGCCTGGAGAATTCCATGGACAGAGGAGTTTGGCAGGCTACAGTCCATAGAATCAGACCTGACTGAGTGACTAACACACACACACCCCTTTTCCTAGTAGGTGAAGCCACTCCCTGCTGAGTTAGGAGCAAAGTTTAACCACCAGGTTGAAGGTTGTCAATTTCAACTACCAGGCCTATCCCTTCCTTGCTAGGGCAGGCCTGCCTTTTAGGCTGAGTATCTCACATTTCAAACATCCATCACACTTGTGAGCAAGAAACTCTTGGGTTCGTCTTTCTCTCCCATTAGGCCTTAAGTTCCATAAAAGCAGAGACTGGGCTGTTCGGCCCACCTTAAAATATTGAATGAATGAACCCATGACCATGACAGTATTCAGCATCATGCCTGGTGCCCAATACAGAGCAGGAGACAATAAATGTCAAATGGACAAGTCTATGAATTAAAGACAGGAACCCAGCATGGAGACTGGAGTAGCTGTGCAGTAAGTATTGATTGCAGCTGAATAAAAAGGTGAGGCATGGATTCTGTTTTTCTTATGCAAGAGACACTAAAATCACTGATGAATACACTGTTCCTTGATCTGGAAGTTGCATAACCAGGTGGGTGATAATTACATGAGAACCCAGCTCTGAAACAGCTACAGGTTTGAAAACATCGTTAAAAGCTAAGGGACAATTACGGTTGTTTGCATAAGTGTTGTTTTTCAGTGGTTTTAATTTTATTCTCTTCCAGACTCATTGTGGAACTCCTGCTTGTAGAGACCAGTGCGGCCCAGACCGGCAGCCTGCAAAGATGAGAGTCCTCAGGTGACAAATAGAACCAGAGACCTGGATGGTACTGCCCAAGGTACCCCTTGCCCTCATCCCACCAATGATACAGCGACCCCTGGAGAATCCCTTAAGAACTGCACCTGTTTTTAGCCTCGGTGAATGGGGCACACAGTTCTGGGTCTGGATCCAAGACGTGCTCGATTTCCTTTGGTGCTTTTTCATACATCTTTTTCCTTTCCGTCTGAGCCTTGCTAGCCTCCACCGGGGGGAAGTCGTAGTAACCCTTCCTCTTGGCTTTGAGGCGCAGCTTGTTCCGATAGTGCTCGATGTCTGACTTCTGCTTCAGGGCTTTGTTCACCTGGGGAGAGAAACAGTCTCAACATGCATGGTGTCCAATACACAGCAGGTGACAACGACTGTCACGTGAAGAAACAAGTCTATGGCCGTTTAGCTGATGCCCAGCTGGGTAAGACCACCAGCTCTGGAAGGGCTAGAGTTGGGATGAATGGGGTGGGAAAGAGGAGTAGACGTCCTGCTTGCAAGGTCTCCCCGCTCTATCAACCTGCCCTTGAAAGCTTATTTTTGTCAGTCTATAGCTTCGTTGTTGTTGTTTAGTTGTTCAATCACGTCTGCTCTTTTGCAACCCCATAGATTGTAGCCCACCAGGCTCCTCTGTCCATGGGAGCTTCTGGGAAAGATTACTGGAGTGGGTTACCATTTCTTCCTCCAGGGGATCTTCCAACCCAGGGATCGAACCCATGTCTCCCCATCTCCTGCACTGCAGGCGCATTCTTTACTGCTAGGTAATTTTGAAGCCTTGCATAGCCATTATTGCCAACTGGTTCCTGCTCACCTGTCAAAGATACAAACGGATGACTGCCCTAAATAAATTAACAAATGATATGAAGATGTTACGTCCACAAACAGAGCTGAATGAAACCTGCCTGATACTAACTGAACAATATGGAGAACCGTTGGAGCTGTTTGCAGTCAGACTTGACTACATCTGTATAATCATGTATAAAGTAGAGAGCATTTTCATAGCTAAGATTTCAAGGAACAATCATGGAAAGGCTGGTAAATGTGGGGATGACATCCACCTGGCAATTGAGGAAACAAAGAGTCAAAAAGGCTAAGTTAGTAAAGCGAAGAGTTGGGACCCCTAGTGAACTAAGAGCTCCCCTTACAGATTCTGTGCTGTGCCATCACTGTGGTCACTTACATGCATGATGTCTTCTTAACCTTCATGACAACCCATAATCAGAGGTGGGGTCAGGGTTTGACCTCGGACAGTCTGTCAGAGTTCAGAGTCTGCACATTTAGCTGTTAAATACCCTGCCCCTCAGGATGAGAAGACAAAGAAGTACAGAGGGTCCAAGGTCTAAGCCCCTGGACTGTAGATTCTGCCCAGGGTGTGGCTGGGGGCTGGGGTTGGTGTGGGCTTGCCAGAATTGGGGCTTTCCATTTGGAAGATGCTCAAGGCAATAGTCAATCGGCAGAGCATTGAAGCTGCATGCAGAGCTGGCAAAAATCCAGAGGCCCAGACCTGCTAAATCAGAATCTTCAAGAGTGAGGCTTGGGCATCTGTAGTTTGCACAAGTACCAGAGCTGACTCTGGTCCCGTACCTGGGTAGGAAACCTCTGGCACTGATCAGTGGTTTTCAGATTATATTCCGTGGGTTTGTGGAAGATCAGTAGAAAATCCTAGAGTTAGGAGTCTTGCCCTCCAAAAGCCAAGACACAGCCATTTTCATATTGCTTTAGCAAGTTTAGGGACCTGGGCTAAGAACTGTTGCCCGAGGGCTCCAGGAGGGTCCTCAGGAGTCAAGGAAGTGCAGGGGCAGCAAGAAGATGGGGCTGAGCTGCTGGTCCTCGTTCCCAATCAATAGAGCAGCCGCCCACGCTCCTGTTTGCTGTCTGTGTTGGACTCCTACAAAACAGTGTGTTTGCAGAAAGGATTAGGGGCTGAGAGAAGACTTAAGGTCCAGCGGTCTCAGAAACTTGAGGTCAGATCCCCAGGTTAGGCTCCGCTGAGCTTCTGAAGACATGTGAGAAGTACAGAGGTGGTGAGGCCAGGGAGGACAGGAGGAACTGCCTGGAGGCCCGGGGGACACAGCAGAGGAGATTCCTTACTGCTGCAGCCAATGCCAAGGGAGGAAGGTGGGGTACAGCTGCCTCACCTCCTTCTGTGTCCCTCCTGGACCTGAAAGTCCCCCCGGTAGCAGGGTCCAAAGCCTGGAATTCTGGGCTTCCAGCCATCAGACCCATGAATCCCTGACTCACTGTCCACATTGCTGATGATACTTTAGATTAAGCTCTTTTTCTTCTTAAGTCTCTTCTATTTGGATAATGAACTTAAAATCTGCTAGGACATCAGGACTCCAAAAACTAAGGCTGGCAGTACTACCTTCTGCAGAGGGAACTGCTTGCTCCCCTCTGTCCTCCGGGTCCCCCGGCTGCTATAGGGAAGCATGGGAGCAGGGTCCCCTCTTGAGCCAAACTTAAGCAAGTTTGCCAGCAACACAGGGGTAGAATTTCCTTTTAAAGTCAATCTCTTTCTCTCACTCATTCCCAACTCTTCATGAAACATTTACCAGAGTTCACTGGGTTTATATGCAAACACCCTTGGGAGGATAATTCTGTTGCTTTCAGTCATTTACATTTTAATGATGGTGCGGCATAAAGCTGGGGCTAAGGGGATAGGTTCTGGAACCAGATCAACTGCCTGGGTTTAAATCTCAGCTCTGTCTTTCCCTAGCTGGGTGACCCTGGGCACATTATTAACTTCTCTGTGCCTCAGATTCTTTTGATGTAAGGGGGAGATAATACTACTGCCCTCGTAGAGCTGTTGTGAGGACTGCAGGAGTTCACACACACCGCATGCTTGCAATATGGCCAGGCACTGAGACCAGCTCTAAAACAGGCTATCTATCTTACATATGGGAATGAATATGTTTCCACACTACTCTCTCCATTCATCTTGAAGATTTTTATGAAGAACAGAATGTAAAAATAATTTCATTATATCTTTTGTATATTGAAAAAAATCTTATTACCATTAATGTGGGTTATGCAGGGTTCATTTTCATCAAAGACTAAGGGAATGGGAGTCTGACAGAGACAAGGGGAGGGGAAATGAGTGGCTTTGGGAGCACAGAGCACTAAAGTGAGTAGGCTTGGGTGGAGTGGGGCAGTCGAGGGGGCTTTGGGCTGAACAGCCTGGGGGCGGCACTTTGGGGGCCGGGGGTTCAGGGGAGGGGCAGGACGAAGAAAGGAAGGCGGACAGGCCACGTCTACACTGCTGTCTTAGAATGTCCCTGTTCCTTCTTGCCCATGGGAGTTACTCTGGTTGTTTTTTCTGGCTCGTTTCAAGAAGGAGAGAGCAAGGGGCAATCCAGCTGCAAGAAGCAGCTGTGACAATACAAACCGATACCCGGGGGCTCTGAGGGTTAGATACAGCAATATCTGTGTTTGGTCAGCAAGTAGTGGTGAGAGTGTGGCGCTTTATGAAAACCTGTCCATGTAGCTAGCTCAGAAGCCAGCAGCCTGAGCACCTATATATATCCCATCCTCTAGGATAAACTCTCAAATGCCCAGGACATGGTTCAGTGTGCAAGCAGAGATTCCAGTCCTGACACTTTGCACTGCTAGGTGGTTCTAGCAATGTACTCATCCAGGGGTAAGATACGTGTCAACTGATGTACAAAGCCAGCGGTTCGCCAACATGAGGCCAAATATTATGCAGATGCTTTACTTTTACAAGGTTTGAAGAAACAAACTGAGGGATATATTTTTTTCTAACTCTTGAAAAGATCTCCCCAACCTGGGTCCTGATGGTATCTTTAGGCTGGCAGCATCTCACAAGTCTTTAACTGTTCCCTCATTCCACTTGCCACTGAGAAAACCAGCAAAGAGAAGCTAGCATGACACCCTCTGAGCCAGAAATCCATTTCTGGAATCTCTCCTAAGATGACATTCCAAGAGAATTTCAAAGTCAGAGATGAAAGTTAATATCGTCAGTAATCAGACATATCAGTATCAGGTACTTCTTGATTCCATGGCCACGAAGGGGCACATCATTGCCATGAATATGTGAAAAATTCATAACCTCAACGCAATCATAAGAAAACACCAGACAAATCCAAACCAAGAGACATTCTACACAGTAACTGGCCAGTACACTTCAAAAGAATAATAGTCATGAAGAACAAAATGGTCACAGAGGATGGAGGAACTCTCCCAAACTTGAACTACCCCAAACTTGTTTGGGAGGAGACTCAAGAGACAGTTAAATGCCACATGGGATCCTGGATTGGATTACAGAACAGAGAACGGACATGAGAGGAAAACCGGTGAATTTCAGATGAGGTCTGCACATTATTCAACAGTACTGCACCAATATTATGTTCCTGGGCTGGATCATTTTTTATGGTTACACAAGGTGTTCATATTAGGGGGAGCAGGTAAACAACTAGCTGGATAAAGGAATTCTCTGTACTATTATGGCAACTCTTTTGTAAATCTAAAGTTATTCTCAAATTAAAAAGTTTCTATAAGTCATCCACAAAAACTAAAACCAAAAAATACCTGGTTTGAACAATGGGAGAGTAGTTTCCCAATCAATGGTGCACTTACTCAATCAAGACATTCACAACGATGGTCAGAAAGACAACAGCAACACAACCAGTGCTTAAGATACAAGATATAAGGTGGTCTGAATATGATAAGATTCTAAAATACACATGAGTTTGAGCAACAGCTTGAAGAGAAGGTGGAAAACATGAAAACAGAGGATATGTTAGGGTAGTAAAATTGAGTGCTCTTTCTTATTTTCTGAATTTTGTATGCTGTTATTCTGTTTACTTTAAAATAATCTTTAAAATAATTACCTACAATTAATAAAAAGAAAATTTATGGCTTTGAGGCTGTATTTTCTTCACTTAAACAAGCTGCCTGCAAGAGAAGGAGGAAAATGATAAAATAATCTGCCTAAAATGTCACAAGGCAGCAAATTACAGAGAACAGTCCAGGGCTCTTTTTCAATCCAGATGCCAGCAAGGTCTATTCCTTCAACTACCAAAATGTGACATGTATACATTTCTGGACAGGGAGAATGCTAGTCTGTTCTCCTGTGACAGTGTGATGGGTCTGGCTGAAAAAGAGAGTGGAAAATTAGATTTAGCTGACATCTGGAATCTGTCCCCATTGCTAAGCTGGGATGAAAAGATCCAGGCATGGCAGCCATCACCTGGGTCCATACTGGGTAGAGGGTCTTAATGAAGAATAGTTACCAGTACATCAGTGATAAACTCAGAGGCCTCTAATCTGGGGCTTGAGTGTCCAGTGGCAGAAGTGGGCCCAGGGAAAGATTCAGTGGCTGTGATTGTCTTTGAGAAGATATATAGGTTCCCAAATTGTAGGGCCTAAGGGCCCTAAGTACTTGATCAATGAATCCTGGATGGTTAGCTGACTAATGATGAAGTATGCTCAGTCACTATATAAAGCACATCTATTTCTGCTTTATTGACTATGCCAAAGCCTTTGACTGTGTGGATCACAATAAACTGTGGAAAACTCTGAAAGAGATGGGAATACCAGACCACCTGACGTGCCTCTTGAGAAACCTATATGCAGGTCAGGAAGCAACAGTTAGAACTGGACATGGAACAACAGACTGGTTCCAAATAGGACAAGGAGTACGTCATGGCTGTATATTGTCACCCTGCTTATTTAACTTATATGCAGAGTACATCATGAGAAACGCTGGACTGGAAGAAACACAAGCTGGAATCAAGATTGCCGGGAGAAATATCAATAACCTCAGATATGCAGATGACATCACCCTTATGGCAGAAAGTGAAGAGGAGCTAAAAAGCCTCTTGATGAAAGTGAAAGAGGAGAGTGAAAAAGTTGGCTTAAAGCTCAACATTCAGAAAACGAAGATCATGGCATCTGGTCCCATCACTTCATGGCAAATAGATGGGGAAACAGTGGAAACAGTGTCAGACTTTTTTGGGGGGGCTCCAAAATCACTGCAGATGGTGACTACAGCCATGAAATTAAAAGACACTTACTCCTTGGAAGAAAAGTTATGACCAACCTAGATAGCATATTGAAAAGCAGAGATATTACTTTGCTAACAAAGGTCCGTCTAGTCAAGGCTATGGTTTTTTCCAGTGGTCATGTATGGATGCGAGATTTGGACTGTGAAGAAAGCTGAGCACCAAGGAATTGATGCTTTTAAACTGTGGTGTTGGAGGAGACTCTTGAGAGTCCCTTGGACTGCAAGGAGATCCAACCAGTCCATTCTGAAGGAGATCAGCCCTGCGATTTCTTTGGAAGGAATGGTGCTAAAGCTGAAACTCCAGTACTTTGGCCACCTCATGTGAAGAGTTGACTCATTGGAAAAGACTCTGATGCTGTGAGGGATTGGGGGCAGGAGGAGACGGGGACGACAGAGGATGAGATGGCTGGATGGCATCACGGACTCGATGGACGTGAGTCTGAGTGAACTCCAGGAGATGGTGATGGACATGGAGGCCTGGCGTGCTGCCATTCATGGGGTGGCAAAGAGTCGGCCATGACTGAGCAACTGAGCTGAACTGAACTGCTGCTCAGTCACTCAGTTGTGCATGACTCTGTGATGCTATGAACTGTAGTCCTCTAGGCTCCTCTGTCCATAGGATTCTCCAGGTAAGAATACTGGAGTGGATTTCCATTTCCTACTCCAGGGGATCTTCCTGACCCAGGGATCAAACCTGCGTCTCCTACATCTTCTGCATTGGCAGGTGGGTTCTTTACCCCTAGCACCACCTGAAAGCTAATGATGATGGTATAATAATAACATATTTGTTGTATGTTAGACAATATTCTATGTGCTTTATGCATATTAACTCATTTGATCCTCACAACAGTCTCATTGTACAGATAGAGATACTGAGGCAAGAGAATTTAAGCTGTTGGTGATGGCAGGGAGGCCTGGTGTGCTGCGGTTCATGGTGTCACGAAGAGTCAGACACGACTAAGCGACTGAACTGAACTGAACTGAAGGTCACGCAGATGTTAAGTAGAAGAGCCAGGACTCACAATCTTGCAGTGTGGCTGAAGAGTCCATACTCTTTCAAGCAAAGTGCTCTTTTTTACTGATGGGCCACAGTAAGTCAAAGAGAGGGAAGGAGTGCTGGACAGGGAGCCAGGGGACCTGATCCTCATGTTGTCACAATAACCGGCAGTGTGACTCTGATTAAGCCTCCTGAGCCCTCTGACTTCCATTTCTTTGTCTAAAAAAAAATGAGAAAGTTGGGATACAAGTGCTCCATGAGTCCCCAACCAGTTAAGTTCTTTTTATTTCTAATTATCTATTTATTTATTTTTATTTTTGGCTGCCCTGTGCAGCTTGTGGGAGCTTAGTTGCCCAACTAGGGATCAAACCCAGGCCCACATAAGTGAAACTGTCAAGTCTTAAGCACTGGACCTCCAGGAAATTCCCAGTTAAGTTCTTTTTAAAAATTGATAAACATCAACTCATCATCCCTCTAGGCAGTTCAGGCTTTCTGTCGAGAAAACAGAAGGAGCTTCCTGGATCAGGTCTATAACAGGCTTTTTCATGTGGCCTGGATGGGGGATGTGGACAAGCCGCTGAAGGGTGTTTACAGTACCCAGCTGTATGGGGTCGTGGTGTGTTCCTCAAGGTGTGGTGGGAAAGAGCCTTTAAAGTTTTGGAAATCTCCCACCCAGCGCAGGTAAGCATAGCCGGCTGGGTATAAACAAACAAAGTGAATAACCAAACTGCGGAATGACAACAGAGAATAACAGTGAAATTGTGTGTGTGTGCATGCATGTGTGAGGTATTCACAAGGAGGTTCCATCAGCAGGGCCTTAAGGGATCATAAACATCTTCAGCCCACTGACCATTCTGCTGCAGAAGATGGGGAATGGCAGCTAATTTTTACCCAGTTTACTCTCTTGTTCTCCCCTAAACTGCCTCTATCTATCATCTATCTATCTCCATCCACCCATCCATCCATCCATCCATCCATCCGTTTTCCTTTGGTGAAATCTCTGATGTACAGTACTAATCTTTTTAAGACTTAGGAAAATTGACTAACATCACGCTATTCATTGATATTCCTCCTGGAAGCACGCAAAGGGTTGCTTCAAGCTTGCTCATTCACACCAGTCAGAATGGCAGCGATCCAAAAGTCTACAAGCAATAAATGCTGGAGAGGGTGTGGAGAAAAAGGAACCCTCTTACACTGTTGGTGGGAATGCAAACTAGTACAGCCACTATGGAGAACAGTGTGGAGATTCCTTAAAAAATTGCAAATAGAACTGCCTTATGACCCAGCAATCCCACTGCTAGGCATACACACTGAGGAAACCAGAACTGAGACACGTGTATCCCAATGTTCATCGCGGCACTATTTATAATAGCCAGGTCATGGAAACAACCTAGATGTCCATCAGCAGATGAATGGATAAGAAAGCTGTGGTACATATACACAATGGAGTATTACTCAGCCATTAAAAAGAATACATTTGAATCCGTTCTAATGAGGTGGATGAAACTGGAGCCTATTATACAGAGTGAAGTAAGCCAGAAAGAAAAACACCAATATAGTATACTAACACATATATATGGAATTTAGAAAGATGGTAATGATAACCCTCTATGCGAGACAGCAAAAGAGACACAGATGTATAGAATGGACTTTTAGACTGTGGGAGAGGGAGAGGGTAGGATGATTTGGGAGAATGGCATTGAAACATGTATACTATCAGGTAAGAAACAAATCGCCAGTCTATGTTCGATGCAGGATACAGGATGCTTGGGGCTGGTGCACGGGGATGATCCAGAGAGATGATATGGGATGGGAGGTGGAAGGGGGGGTCAGGATTGGGAACTCATGTACACCTGTGGCTGATTCATGTGAATGTATGGCAAAACCAACCAAAGTAAAATAAAGTAAAAATAAAAATTAAAAAAAATAAATTTAAAACAAGGAATCTAAAAAAAAAAAAGAAATAAAAGTCATTTCAAAGCCTATGTAGTGGGCCACATTCCCTGTCCATATCTCCTCTGGTCCCCTATCAATTTCAGCTCTCTCCATCCCCACTGCCACAGATACCCCATCATGACCACTTTAGTGGTGTTATCAAAAAAGGAAGCAGGCTGTATGAGTGAGGGATTAGGGAAGCAGAATTTTGGATGTTTCTCTTCATAATGACAGCTTTTTATAAAGTCCCCTATGGGCTTTCTGGCCTGGAGAATTCCATAGACTGTACAGTCTATGGGATCACAAAGAGTTGGACACAACTGAGCGACTTTCACTTCACTTCATTTCATGGACTTCCTGATGAAGGTGGAAAACGCTCCAAAAACATCACTCAACAAACTGGTTTGGGGTGACCGGTGTCCTGATTTGTTCCACTGAGGCCTGCACATGCAGAGGGAAAAATGACCCACAGAGCCCCATACACCTGCACCCGGGGCCCCCAGGGCTCCTCCTTGGTCCACATTCACAGAGGCCTGGCTGCACCCACTCTCTCCCGCTCTGTCCTGGGGTGCTCACCTCGCCGTTGAGGACAGCTGGCTCCTGGCTCCTGTCCGAGACAGGGTGCACCACGGGGAGGGCTGTGGGCTTTATTCCGATGAGATGCACAGACCCAGAAGATGTGTCAAAGGGATCCACAGCCACCTTGCCAGAGTTGTCAAAAAGGACCGCTCCTTCCTCTTCATCACTCGCCGGCACTAAAGCACAACATAAACACATTGATTTTCTGTTGTAGGGGAGCTGCGCCATCGTGGGGGAATGTATGTCAGGCTCACAGCCTAAGGACATCATTTTACTCAAAATGACCTCAGGAACAACAGTGTCTGGTTCGGTGCCAACGGCTCACTGCTGCTGGTGGCTTTCTCTTAAAATTTACTATCTATACTCTTCACCCCGCCACTGGTTTGAATTTAAATGGCAAAACCATTCCTTCAAAACTGTGATAGAACACATTTTGGGGGAAAAAAAGTTAATTTTTTCTCTATATTTGAGTCGGACATGGGGAAAGTGCCATTTGGCCAAACTTGGCACCTATTCTTAAAATATGATAATCAAGACAATAACAGCACTCAGTTAGTCTCTGCCACCAAAGCCACCCATTTTTGCATTGCATAAAGGTTATGAGTCTTCCCTGGTCAACCAGCCACAGTAATTGCTGCTGAAATTTTTTCCCCTTGAAGATTATTTCTCCAGTGACTAAGGTTTTGGTTTCTTTCATTTGTCTAAAACAAAAGAAAGCTAAGAAATAACCACTGAGAAATGAATTTAAAGCTACAGTGAAAGTCACTCAGTCGCGTCCGACTCTTTGCAACTCCATGGACTATACAGTCCATGGAATTCGCTAGGCCAGAATACTGGAGTGGGTAGCCTTTCCCTTCTCCAGGGGATCTTCCCAACCCAGGGATTGAACCCAGGTTCCCTGCATTGCAGGTGGATTCTTGACCAGCTGAGCCACAAGGGAAGCCCTTAAAGCTACAGGCAACTCTCCTAATTACCTAGAGCGATTTGCACCTACACTCTGTTAAACTAATGCTCCCCTCTGACAGAGGGTTCTGCTGCAATTGCTGAAGGACAGCCGTCTGCATTGTGCGTCCATAGACAGGCTGATGGAGAATGTTCCAGGGCCAGTGGTACCTTGCTGACTTACTTAAAGCACATTCCCATTAAATATCTATATGAATGACAGTTTACTAAGCACGGCTCGGCAAGAGATAAATGAAGCCCGTTCAAACAACCAACCCAGTAAGCAACTTAGGAGCAAAATAGGTGTTATATAAAAGATGAATGTAATAGAAGTATATTCACCTTTCCTCCTGTCTCACAAGATTGGGATTTCATTTAAATTATTGAGAAACATCTGTCACGTATCATAATCACAGAAGATTTTTCAAATTAAGCCAAGTAAATTGCTATTTTTACAAAAGTAGTTAAAACTCTTCACAGTCTAACCATGGGTTATACCTGGAATATTTGGGGTGCTGTGGACTTATTTGTAAATAGGTCACCGATGAGCCAATGACAGAGAAAGATCTTTATTCAGATGTGTTACCAGACGCATATATCATTTTAGAATGTAGTTTTGCTAGGCAGTTCTTGCTTTCCCATCATAATCTCCCTCCCAGACAACTGCTATGAAGTTCAAGATGGCACCAAGATGACTTGGTGTATCCAAGATGCACTCCAAGATGGCACCAAGTAACTCTCACCTCATAGTCACATAGGACTAACCTGTGTAACAAATAGGGAACTGCAGAAATGACAGTGTATTGCTTCCAAGTCTAGGTCATTAAAAAAAGCATTGTTGCTTCCACTTTGCTCTCTCTTGGATGACTCCTTACTCTAGGGGAAGCCTGCTGCCGTGTTATGAGACCACTAAAGTAGCCCTACGGAGAGGTCCATTTGGCAGGAAACAGACTCCTGCCAACAACTGTGATAGTGTAACCTTTTGATGGGTACAGCTCAGCCTAACATCTTGACTGCAACCTCATGAGACACTCGGAGCCAGAATCACCCCATTAAGCCATTTCTGAATTCCTGACCCACAGACATTATGTGAGATACTAAATTTAGATAGTCATTTTTGGTGGCTAGGTGTTGGGGTAGTTTGTTACACAGCTATAAGTAACTAATACACTTCCTAAACAAGCCCCCTCCTCTGAGCTGCCACTCGGCTCCTCCTGCCTCTAAAATACACATTCCACTAGAAGCAAGGATGGATTATCTTTTCAGGAGATAACCAGATCACAGCACTCCTTTGATCAGAACCCTCTGAAGGCTTCATCTCTCTCAGAATAAAACCAAGAGTCTTTACTGTGACCTACAAAGTTCTGTACCATGTGGCCCTGGCCACCTTGCTGAGCCCATTTCCCAACTCTCCCCTGAGTCAGCCTGCTCCAGCCACAATGGCCTTTTGAACACAGCAGGCTTGTTCCCACCTCCAGGATTTTGCATTTACTATTCCTTCTGCTCAGACTGCTCTTTCCATGATTCTTTACCTGCCTAGTTCCTTCTTATTTTTCAAGTTGCTGCTTAAAGAAGACTTTCTTTATCCACCAGTCCAAAATAACTCACCTCATCCTTCTATTATTTCTGCATTGCCTTTACCATTATTGTTGTATTGATTTAATCTGCTCCCATCCCCTGCCACTAGAACATAAGCTCCATTTGTGCCCATCTTTTTAATGTCTAATGTTTTTGCCTTTAACAATGTCTTACACACAGTTGGCTTTCAATAGGGATTTGCTGAATGAGTGAAGGAAGGACTAAAATTTCCTGACTTGGAAAAGGAGATGCTGTTAGTACCTGCAAAACCAGTAAACATGTAGAAGTTAAAGTCTTGCCATCATGAAACCATTCAGAGGTTGAAAAGATGGTACCTCACATTTTTATTGCTTCCAAATTGTGATACTCTTACTTCCCACCCCATGGTCAGGTAAAAGGGGGGAGCATAACTATAATAGGACAGGAAAAGGATACCCTGGAAACTACAAACTGCAGCTCTTTTCCATCGTTACTTAAAGTCATATTTCGATTCACACAATAATTCCTCTAGGTTTCTTTAAGAGCAAATAGCTATCCTCCCCCCAAAAAAGACTGTGTGGAAAAATACATTAAAAGGAACTACATTAAGTGCTAATACATTAAAGTGTTATGTGAATACAGCAGGTTCGTGAGAATATTTAGAGCATAATTTGTCTCCTAAGAAAAAAGCATGGGGCAATGCTAAGAAAAGGGCCATGGTGAGGCTGAGAAAGTCCTAGAACTTTATCATGTCATCAGTAATTGCCACCAAGCATCCACCCCGTATCTATTTGTGTTTTGTTTGCATTGCTGGTTTGAACTTCAGTAAATAAGAGATTTCACTTTCTCCTGTTTCAACTGGCAGGAGGAGAACCTTCTCATCAGACGCAGAAAATGCCCTGAAACAAAACATGTTCTTTTGTGGGGGGAATCTTTATTAAAGCTCAAGACAAATAATCTACAACTAGAATCACTGCCCTTTGGTGTTGCTTATCAAATAATAAGTGAGTCTCCATCTCATTGAGAAGGAAAAGAACATAAAAACTGAAACTATTTTTGAGCAAATATCTCTAACAAATCTTCAAGGGCTCCTGCCAAGAAAGCAGTGATTCATCCTCCGAGCTCTCTGCTTCTTGTCTCCCTCCTGCCCCATGATAGCTAAGAGGCAAGGTCTGATTAAATTCTGAACCCTGGCTGTGAAATCACGGTATCTTAAAGGAAGGTACACTCTTATGCATCTGTGGAGGTTCTTTCTTCTAAATAACTGAAGTATAAATACATACATTATGTTCTCACCTTGAACTCATTTTTAACTCTTTCACAGAAAACACTCTTTTTAAGGTGATATTCATCTTCTTTCAGAAGTTTGCATGCATGTGTCTCAGTGTCTCAGTCATGTCTATCTCTTTGTGACCTCATGGACTGTAGTCCACCAGGCTCCTCTGTCTCTGGGATTTTCCAGGCAAGAATACTGGAGTAGGTTGCCATTTCCTTCTCCAGGGGATCTTCCTGACATGGGGATTGAACTTGTGTCTCCTACATCTCCTTTATTGGCAGGCAGATTCTTTTCTACTGAGCCACCTGGCAAGTTTAAGCATCTGTATTTAGTTGAGAAAATGCCAAATTGTTTTGCTTTCAAAATCCTAGCTCTCACATCTATCCTTCCCACTTATATTTAAACATCATCTTGAAACAGACTCTAAAACTGCCTATAGCTATGGTAGGTATGGACCAAACAGAAGCAGAAGATATTAACAAGAGGTGGCAAGAATACACAGAAGAATACAAAAAAGATCTTAATGACCCAGATAACCACGATGGTGTGACCACTCACCTAAAGCCAGACAACTTGGAGTGAGAAGTCAAGCGGGCCTTAGGAAGCATCACTATGAACAAAGCTAATGGAGGTGATGGAATTTCAGCTGAGCCATTTCAAACCTTAAAAAGATGATGCTGTGAAAGTGCTGCACTCAATATACCAGTAAATTTGGAAAACTCAGCAGTGGCCACAGGACTGGAAAAGGTCAGTTTTCATGCCAAGCCCAAAGAAGGGCAATGCCAAAGAATGTTCAAACTATAACACAATTGCACTTTTTCACATGTTAGAAAAGTAATACTCAAAATTCTCCAAGCCAAGCTTCAACAGTACGTGAACTGAGAATTTCCAGATGTTCAAGCTGAATTTAGAAAAGGCAGAGGAACCAGAAATCAAATTGCCAACATCCATTGCATCATTGAAAAAGCAAGAGAGTTCCAGAAAAACAGCTACTTCTGCTTCATTGACTATGCTAAAGCCTTTAACTGTGTGGATCACAAAAAACTGAAAAATTCTGAAAGAGATGGGAATACCAGACCACCTGACCTGCCTCTTGAGAAATCTGTATGTAGGTCAAGAAGCAACAGTTAGAACTGGACATGGAACAACCGACTGGTTCCTAATTGGGAAAGGAGTACTTCAAGGCTGCATATTGTCACCCTGCTTATTTAACTTATATGCAGAGTACATCATGTGAAATGCCAGGCTGGATGAAGCACAAGCTGGAATCAAGATTGCTGGGAGAAATATCAATAACCTCAGATATGCAGATGACATCACCCTTATGGCAGAAAGCAAAGAGGAACTAAAGAGCCTCTTGATGAAAGTGAAAGAGGAGAGTGAAAAGCTGGCTTAAAACTCAACATTCAAAAAACAAAAATTATGGCATCCAGTCCCACCACTTCATGGCAAATAGATGGGGAAACAATGGAAACAGTCAAAGACTTTATTTTCTTGGGCCCCAAAATCACTGCAGATGGTGACTCATGAAATTAAGATACTTGCTCCTTGGAAGAAAAGCTAAAACAAACCTAGACAGTAAATTAAAAAGCAGAGATATTACTTTGCCAACAAAGATCTGTAAAGTCAAAGCTATGGTTTTTCCAGTAGTCATGTATGGATGTGACAGCTGGACCATAAAGAAGGCTAACTGCTGAAGAATTGATGCTTTTGAGCTGTGGTGTTGGAGAAAACTCTTGAGAATCCCTTGGGCTGCAAGGAGATCAAACCATCAATCCTAAAGGAAGTCAGTCCTGAATATTTATTAGAAGGACTGATGCTGAAGCTGAGGGTTCAGTACTTTGGCCACCTGATGCAAAGAACTGACTCATTAGAAAAGACCCTGATGCTGGGAAAGATTGAGGACAGGAGGAGAAGGGGACGACAGAGAATGAGATGGCTGGATGGCACCACTGACTCAATGGACATAAGCTTGAGCAAGCTTAGGGAATGGTGAAGGGCAGGGAAGTCTGGCGTGCTGCAGTCCAAGTGGTCACAAAGAGTCAGACATGACTGAGTGACTGAACACAATAACAACAGCTATGTTAACTAATGAAGCCACTGAACTACAAGTTTCCCATCCCCACCCCACCCCTGCCTTCAGTCACATTGCATATGAGACAGTCTTTTCCTGTTAAAGTTTTGATTGACACACAAAAAAGCAGAGAGTTAGAAGCTACGGAGGCAACAAACCTGGTGAAAATCAAGAACAATTTTAGAATAACAGCCTGTTAAATGAACATTTATTAATGAAAATCAGTAACCCTAACTTCTAGGATGGACCTTGAGCCATAAAACAACATCTGATTATTCCATACCAAAAGAATAATCTATTCTCAGAGGTTATATTCACACATTCAGTACTTTATGCAAGCTGACAATGTGATGGAAATACACCTTATACGTTTTCTACAATTCCATTCAATGTTATTTTTTGCTTTCCCTTCCTTCCCTCTGTTTATCTTCTAATCCAATAAAATATGTTATTGATGTTTTTGATGAACTATAATATTGCATTGTGATAAAGTGGAACCTGTGTTAAAAAAGGACACTTGTAGGTTCCACTGAAGGTCCAGCCTAGAATTCTAATGTGCTTCAGCATCTGTTGAATTTTACATTAAACGAGTTGGTCCTTTCATTTCTATTTGAAACTTTCAAAGTGAAGCCTCGCTGAACAGGAACCTCCAGTCAAAGAGAAGTGACCAAGTCTGAAAATTCACTGTGTTTGCCTTTGGCAAAAATAAAATGCAACGAAGCACTGTAAACTTGGAGAAAGGATGGCTTTTTAATAAGACAAACGCATTAAAACCTCAACCTGGTACAGTAATTGCATTTTATTCATGCACCAGCTGTTGCTATTTCTGAACCTGATATTTAAATAATCAAAGTGACCTAAAGGGAATAAGGAGGCAGGCAGGAAGGGTGGGGGAAACAAGAACAGGAAGGTCAGCGGGAACATTTAGAGAACTCAGTGTCCCACTGCCCGGGCCAGTGGGGAGCCACGGAGTATGAAACTGGCCCTGCCCCTTCCTCTTGTACAGATTAAGTGCAGGGAAGGGGGAAAGGCATCCTCTTGTAAGAGAGTATTTATTGACAGAACAGTCTGTTGCACATTTTTAAGCAAGTAAAAGGGCATAGAGCAGTATGTACACTGGTCTCATTGTACAAAATAAAGCAAAGCAATACAACAAAAAAGCAAATATACATGTGTGGTGTCGTGTGCATAGTCAACAGGTCTGAGAGAGACACACTGAGTTATTCAAGACCCTTTGAAGACTGGGGTGGGTGATGGGGCAGCTGGGGGAGGATGGACTCTGATTTCAGTTCAATTCAGTTGCTCAGTCGTGTCCAACTCTGCGACCCCATGGACCGCAGCATGCCAGGCTTCCCTGTCCATCACCAACTCCCGGAGTTTACCCAGACTTTATATATTTCCAGGAAGAATATAAAGGAAGGTGGGGGAGGAGTGTGCCAGGAGTAGGAGGAGCAGGAGGGCCTCTTGATTAGAGGTCATGGTGGTCACCACATTTGGTTAAAGCAGCCTGCCCCTACGGCTTCACTGCCCATCGTCTCTGGGTTGCCTCACTCCCTCTGCCCACCTCTCTGATGATCTCACTCGGGAGGAAAGAAGAGAAAGTTGCGAAGTTCACATCTCCCTTTACAAGCCGGAGTTCCTGCGGTCTCCTGTGTGTTGGCTTGGCAGAACACCAAGTGGTCCCAGGTGGGGTGGTTAGTCCAGGAAAACCCCATACGTCACACCCTGATTCTGGCATGGAACGAACGGTCTCTATGTTACAGAGCATAGAGGGGTTTAGGAGAAGAAAAAAATTTAAGAATCAAATCGGTATGCCAGTTTAAACACATGCTTTACATAATGGCCAGAAATAGGGACCACGGTTTCCCTACAGAAGACAAATCCATTGTGTCACTCTGTTTTGGTCAAAAAAAGAGAAAGAAGTGATATTTGAAAACAAAAGAATATTCTGGTGCTCTCTTCAAGACAGAGTCCTTGAACCACACTTCATCAAATTCCTTTTTTTAAAAAAGCACAGCCAACCAGAGTGCCAGACCGTTTGCCTTTTCACCTGGCATTGCTATAGGACTCTATCTATAACCCTTGGAGATCCAAAAGGAATTTTCCCTGATCTGAGTGGCAGAGACATCACACACGGAAGGATTGAGCGAAGATGAGACTCAGGACAAAAGTAAGATGAGGAGGAGGGAGGGAGGCTGCACAATGATGCCTGACAGATGCCATCTATAGACGGTGCGACAGCACAGCAAGGCAGCTGCGACCACTTGTAAACAACCCCCAAGACCAGTCCTTTACAGGGAGGGAAAAGACCTGCCCTAGAGAGAAACTAAACGGTTAAGTTGCCCTGGAGAATAAAGACAGAAGCAGGGGCTGATTTTTATGAGGACAGATTTATTACTGTCTTGTTTTTCCTGGGGGAGCTGGACTTGTGCTATCTGGATTCATAGGCACAGACTGAACCCCTGAAATTTATCAAGGGGCTCAGGGCAAGAAAATGAAGGGCAACCTCCAAGACAAGCATCAATTCGGAAACCCGCCACCCTAGTGGACCTGGTGCTAGAAATCAAGGCAATTCACCTCCAAATAAGAAAAATGTCTAAGCAAACCTCAGTTCAACCTGTAAATGAGGTTTTTCTGCACAGTCCCATAAGAACAGAGGGCAGAGGTAGTGAAACAGAATAATTCAGGAAAGGGTATGGTGTGATACCTCAGGAAGGTAGGTAGGACCTTTGTAGGACACAGGAAGGAGGAGCGTGGGGCTGATTTAAAGCACACTGGTGTGCAAGTGTGAGCACGCGCTTGCGCGAGTGTGTGTGGGCTGGGCTCGGGGGTGGTGCTTGGCAGGGAAGGCTTCTCACCATTTCTCTTCCGAGCCTCCTCCTTTGTCACTTTCTGCTGTGCCATTACATTCTGGGGTGAGCGCCTCCCCGAGCTGGGCTTCCCTGATTCGTTGCTGATGACAGAGCCATTCTCACTGGGCGACCTGCTGGAGGTAACCATAGCAACAGGGAGACAGTAAGTTTCAACTGGAGCAGCCTCCTCTCAAGGTTATTTTATTTGCACAGTTTATGGCTGTAGCCTTTCTTTCCGGTTTTATCCACCAAGAAGACATAATATAGGAAAAGGGGAAAAAACAAACCCTGCAGTACAACACTATAGCTTAACACTACAGGGTTAAGCAGCTGGCTGTTGTAAAGTGTGTTTACCAGTGCTTAGCTCTGCAGAGAAGTTCAACGAGTGCAGCCCTCCGTTCCCATCTCCTTTTCATTAACCCCCAGTGACTACGGACATGGCAGTGATGGCGTTTGCTCACTGTGCCCTCTTTTTAAAACATGGCAATTTGGAGAGTGTTGCAGAGTGTTTGATTCACATGGCATCTTGAGGGACATGCATAAAATATGGTTCTCTTTGGTTGATTTCCTTACAGAATATATCTTGACTCCTAAAGATTAAGTCACTCCACCACTGAGTTCTCTCTCACACACATGCACACACATTCTTTGTGCTAACTGGTAACCACTTACATTTGAATCTATCAATTTGAGCTATCCATTCATTCAGAAGTTCCTACTCTGTGCTGGGATCTGTGCCAGGTTTACAGGCATCCAGAGATATGAAGATACCACCCACGTTCTCCAAAAACCCACCATGAGCACCTACTATGCGCCAAGGACTTGCTGCATGCTTTCAAACTGTTGTTCTATGTGCTAAGTCACTTCAATCATGTCCAACTCTGCGACCCTATGGACTGTAGCCCTCCAGGCTCTTCTGTCCATGGGCTTCTCCAGACAAGAATACTGGAGTGCATTGCCCTTTCCTTTCTCCAGGGGATCTTCCCGACCTGGGGACCACACTGCCGTCTCTTACGTCTCCTGCATTGGCAAGCAGGTTCTTTACCACTAGCGCCCGCCGGGAAGCCCTTCACACTGTCGCTGCATCCTCATTGTGACCAACTGGCATGGTGACTGCCACTCTTGTTAGCAAGTGAGGAACGCGAGTTTCCGGAGCCGAGGTGTTTTGTCCAGGGCAGAGTTGGGAAGTGGTGAGTCAGCCCTGGAAGCCAGAGCCCCTTCCCTTTCTGTCTTCTACGGTGTCCCAGAGGAGGCAGGCCTTACACAGGGCAAGCCACAGGGCCTTCTTGCCTTCCCTTGGGGCCATTCTAGGGTCCTCTGGAACCTATGGGGAAAGGGACTCCTGCCCCTGCCGAGGCTCACGCACCCCAGACCACACCAGCCTGTGGGTGGGATGAGCCAAAGACCCACTGCCTTCCCCTCTGGGGGAGACAATCAGGGGACAGCTATCCAGAGGCTCACCGAACCCCTTGTTCTTCTCTTGTCAATTGCACAAACTCAGAACCTACTGGCACGTGGCCCCTACAGTGGAAAACTGACTGGAATAAAATGCAGCCCCTGACCCGTAAGTAAGCCTCCTCCTCTCATTTCCCTCTTTTCCTCTGAGAATTTGGGATTCTCAGTCATGCACATTTCCATGCACTTCAGCACCCTAAAAACCATGCACAATGAAAGGGCCCACTCACAACCATGGGAGGAGGCAGTCGGCACGAGTGCACAGAACACACTCAGGGCCACAGGAGGTGCTCTCTGCCAAGGACATGCAGACAAGCATGCGTCTGGGAGGAACCGTTTACAATGCTCCCTCTTTGGGCATTCTGACAGCACGTTAGCACTTCAAAGGGTCCCATCAGTCCTGTCAGAAAGAGATTCATCTTGTTTTGTTTAATTCAGCACTTCTCTGGGTTGTTTTTGTTTGTTTGTTTGTTTTTTACCACAACCTCTTTCACCATAAAAGTAATACAACAAATGTAGTTTGGGAAATATGAATGAGGCATTAACTATGTGATCACTGAGTGCCCAGTGGGCAAACACACACACGCTCTAGGATTGTTTTCAGAACCTCACAGTTAAAGAAATGGCAATCCACTCCAGTATTCTTGCCTGGAAAATTCCATGGACTGAGGAGCCTGGTAGGCTACAGTCCATGGGGTTGCAAAGAGTCGGACATGACTGAGCAACTTCACTTCACTTCTTCACTCTCCCCAAGACCCTGATGCTGGGCAAGATTGAAGGCTGGAGGAGAAGGGGATGGGAGAATGAGATGGTTGGATGGCATCACTGACTCAATGGACATGAGTTTGAGTAAACTCCAGGAGTTGGTGGTGATGGACAGGGAAGCCTGGCGTGCAGCAGTCCATGGGGTCGCAAAGAGTCAGACACGACTGAGAGACTGAACTGAACTGAACTCTTCCCATTGGCTTAGTGGGACAAAGGGATTTTCATTGAGGTCCAGAAAGAAAAGCTCCTGGCAACTTGTTTTACGTGCACAAAATATTTAATGGTTTTTCTGAGGCACTACAAGGAGATCCAACCAGTCCATTCTAAAGGAGATCAGCCCTGGGTATTTTTTGGAAGGAATGATGCTAAAGATGAAACTCCAGTACTTTGGCCACCTCATGCGAAGAGTTGACTCATTGGAAAAGACTAATGCTGGGAGGGATTGGGGCAGGAGGAAAAGGGGATGACAGAGGATGAGATGGCTGGATGGCATCACTGACTCGATGGACGTTGAGTTTGAGTGAACTCCGGGAGATGGTGATGGACAGGGAGGCCTGGCGTGCTGAGATTCATGGGGTCGCAAAGAGTCGGACACAACTGAGCGACTGAACTGAACTGAACTGAACTGAGGCATTTGCATGTCCCTTCCCTCATTTGATCTTGAAATAATTTTCTGACTATTCCTCTCCCTCCAAGGAAAGGTATGAATGAGCACATTTCCGGGTTGGGGTGGGGGGAGCCCAACTCTGCTTTATTCTTTGCATCAGCTTATAGACTTCTGTTTACATGAAACTGTCAACTTCATTCACAGGGCTAGGTGGCTTAAACAGTAGAGAGTCCGCCTGCAATGCAGGAGACCCGGGTTTGTCAATTCCATGAATTTCTGATCCAAAACAGAGGGTGAGATGTGTGTGTGTGTGTGCATGTGTCTACTCAGGACAGGGACAAAAATGTCTTTAAATGGGTCACCAGAGAGGCTGCAATCTAAGGCCACTGAACTCAATAGTCCCCATTCTGAGTCTGGGTGGACACAGATCCTGAAGAACAATCATGGGGGTGGGGATTAAATCAACTGCTCAACAATCAGGACCAGTCCATGCACTGAAGTGCCCACTGCAAATGGCTGTCCCTATGAGGTCGATTCTCCATCCTTGCTCATAATATCAGTCATGGACCAACAAAATAGCATTGCCAAAAGCCTACATAAGGAAAAGAACTTGAAACATCATCTGGTTGTTTGCACACAGCTAAATCTTCCATTTTCCTTCAGTTTTAAAACAATTTTGAAGAATGGAGATATCTTAATGATCACCAAATCATTGGTTTCCCCTATTCTTTTTTTTTTTTTAAGATTTTTTTTGTGTGTGGATCATTTTCTTGTGCGTGGATCTATAGAAGTTGTACCACACTGTTTCCATTTTCTATGTTTTGGCTTTTGGGGGCCATGAGGCATGTGGGATCTCGGCTCCCGAACCAGGGGTCGAACCTGCATCCCTTGCACTGGAAGGCATAGTCTTTTAACCTCTGGACCACCAGAGAAGTCACTCCCTTATTCTTCACTTGCAAAACTTTTTGGACCATCTAACAGCCCCATTCTGAGAGGTCACATAGTCCTGGTCTGGCAAGAATGAGGAGACTGATGTGGCAAGTTGGGGAAGACAGAAACATAGATGTATGATAGGCTTGTTCTCAGATTTGGCATCTTAAAATCTTCCTAAATGATCAGAGACTCCTGTGATCAGTTGAACTTGAACAGAGATGACGTTTCTCCCACAGTTTTGGCAATGATATAGCCAGCCCTTAGTAAAGTTATATTTGTAGATAAAATTATGAAGCAAATGGAGATATCATTTAACAGGGTCATTGTTTTCTTTATTTGTATTCGTTTCATAAGCTAGTATTTCTTAATAAAAATCTGAGGTTAAAGAATTTGAATCTGATTAATCCCAGGGACGGAGGAGCCTGGTAGGCTGCAGCCCATGGGGTCGCGAAGAGTTGGACACGACTGAGCGACTTCACTTTCACGCATTGGAGAAGGAAATGGCAACCCACTCCAGTGTTCTTGCCTGGAGAATCCCAGGAATGGGGGAGCCTGGTGGGCTGCCGTCTATGGGGGTCGCACAGAGTCGGACACAACTGAAGCGACTTAGCAGCAGCAGCAGCAGTAGCAAGAGTAGACTCCTTGCAAATTCATGAAAAAAAAGAGCCTGTTCTAAAACCATTTTTTTAAAAGAAAGCTTTGCACAATTTAAACCACTCAACTAGAATGTGTGGAAAAGTTTCTATTCTTCCTGGCAGTGCAGTGCTATGTTAATATCCTAATTTTAGTAATTCTATTTATTTCTTTTCAGTGTCATCCTAATAGGTGATATAAAATTATTAACATGCCTTTATTGTACTTGGCAAAGATCATAATGAGAATAATTACTATAGATAACACTACTGGCCAGCCAACTCCAATACATCATCCATTGCTTCTCTGTATGTTTCAACTCCAGGCTGGAGTGGACCCTGGCATTTAAGGTTCCAATTTGTTCACACTTCCCTGTAACTAACTTAGGTTAGTCCCCTCCCACACTGACTCTTGTGTTTTGCTTTGGCCAATAGGACAGTAATAAACATGATACAAGCAAAGACTTGAGGTTTGTTTGGGGCTTGTTTTCTTGCTTCCCTGGGAACTCTGTAACCATCTTGTCAAAAAGCGAAAGCTAACCTACTAGAGGAATCAGGACCACATACCATGATGCCCCAGTTAGCTGGCCACCCCAGACAAGGCTGTCATCAACAAGCCAGCCCAGCAGACCTCCTCCCTGACCAAAGATGCATGAGACAGCCCAGCTGAGATCAGCCAAGCCAAGTTCAGACTAGAAGAGCCACCCAGCTGAGCTCAGCCAAGACTGCTGATCCACCGAAAATTATGAGCTAAATAAATGGTTGCTGTTTTAGGCTGCTAAACTTTAGAGTGGTTTGTTATGAGGAAACAGATAATTAATCAACATGCCCTCTGCATTCTTCCCCACATAAGCTGAAATCCAACCCTCTGTTTCTCTGTACTTCTTCTTCTTTTTTTTTTTTCCTTTGTGAACTAGGGAGGAAGTCTGTAGCAGCTGAGTCAGAGAAACTAACTGAGGTTGATCTTGTTAGGCTTTAGAAATCAAAGTCAGAACCTGGCATTTTATTGTGAATGAAGATCAGGTGTCCTTAGAAGAGGGTTTTGAGAACAAAAAAACCCTCTTTCGGTACCCTTTTTAGGCACCAAGATCTCCTGGAGAAAAGCATGGAGACTTAATGCTTGACCCGATACAAAATTTGTAAATTTGATACAAACAATCCTTTCTTCCTCCTGAAATAACTTCATTCTCTTGGCTTCCTGGGTTCCACTCTTGCTTTGTTCTGTGCCTTTCTTCTGGATGCTTTTCAGAATCTTTTGCCAATTCATCTTCATTATCTGGGTCTCTTAATCACTGCCATGTCCCAGGCATCAATTCTTAGATTTCTTCTCCATCTATACTGTCCAAGGTGCCCATCTAGTCTCAGAGATTTTTGTAACTAAACACTGATAGCTCCTACATTTGTATTTCGACTCTCGACCTCTCCTCTGAACTCCAGACTCATATGGTTAACTGAGCTCTCAGTGTCTCCACTTGCATGTCTCATGGGCATCTCACACTTCACATTTCCATAACCAAACTCTACAAACTTCTCCTCCAGTCTTCCCCAGCACAAAAAGGGTAAATCATCCCTCTCTATTTCCATACTACACAACAATTTATCAGCAAACCTTGTCGGCTCTTCCTTGTACACACCTCTAGAGCCTAATCACTTCCCACATCTCCATGACCTGGTCCACACCACCATCTCTCACCTGGACTCATACAAAAGCCTCCTAATGGGTCTCTCTGCTTCTCTACAGTCTTATTTCCACACAGCAGCCAGAGTGAGCCTTTAAAATGCAAGTCACATCCTGTCATTGTTCTCAAAACCCTCTTCTAAGGACTCCTGATCTTCATTCACAATAAAATGCCAGGTTCGGACTTTGATTTCTAAAGCCTAACAAGATCAACCTCAGTTAGTTTCTCTGACTCAGCTACTACAAACTTTCTCCCTAGTTCTCATCAGCCTCTTTGGCCTTCATGCTCTTCCTTAAGCAAGTCAAGACGTTTCCTCCTCTGGGCTTAGCACATACTGTTCCATCTGCTTGGGATGTTCAATAAAGTCTTTCTCACATGTCACTTTATCAGTGAGGCCTTCCCCAAGTCTTGCTAAAATAGCATCATATTCCCCTTTCCACATCTCCAATCCCTTACCATGCTTTGGTTTTCTTCTCCATACTCATCACCTCCCAACCTACTATATTTTTATCTTCCTGTTTATTGTCTATCTCTCCCCCATTAAACTGTAAGAACTATGGGAGCACGAACTTTGTCTTGTTCCTTGCAGTATCTTTTGTGCCTGGTTAACAGCAAACAATTGATAAATATCTGTTACCGGAAAGGAGAGAAGGAGGCAAACAGGATGTAGTTTTTCAGCCACCATTGTGGTCTCAGGCAAGAAAAAAAGAGGTTGGCAATGAAAGTTGGTTAGCCAGGCAACAGAGTTGGCCATGGAGTTCATTATCTCTTTCTGAGGCTATTGCAAAGTCCCAACAAGTGTCCTGGCCTCTAGCCTAACCTCTCCCATCTATCACCCACAAGGCACTGGAGAAGTCTTTCTAAGACACAGGCTGGGCATCACTGTCTTCCTGAAGAACTCTCAGTGGCTTAATACTGACTAGAGTATAAAGGTCAAACTCCTCAGTCTGGCAGTTAAGACTCTCCACAGTTTTCATCTATCTTCTGGTTCCATCTTTCACTGCATTTCAAACACTGTGAACTCTAAACCCCATTCATCATAAGTAATCATCGCTGTCTCCTGGCTCTTCCAGCCTGGATGCTTTTATCTCTTTCCCGCCATGGACATCCCACTTGTCCTTCAAGGCTTGGTTAAAACACAACCTCTTCGATGACACTTTCCCGCATCAGATTTAAATTCTTCCTTCTCTCTTTTCTCCAGGACATGGTTTAGACTCCACAGTAGGCACCTGCCCATCAGGCTTGGTATTCCAACAATTTATCTCTGTCTTTCCATCATGAGATGCTTGGGGACAGGAATCAATCTTAAACCTTTCTGTAGCCATCCCAATGCCTGTCAAAGTGCCTTGCTCATAGTAAAAGCCCAATAACTAGTTTTTGAACTAAAACCATAAGCTCTACAGAGAAATTGCCAGATAAAATACAACTATCCTGAACCAAAGGCACTGCTTTTAAGATAAATTAAAAAAATATGTGTAACATCAGTGCCAAATTTGTTACCATAAATCTAAGAAGCAAACCTCAACAGTTGTGGTTGATTAGACATCTAAAACGTTACAACGGATGGCTCATGAGATGCAAGAATTATGATTCCTATCCTCTTCCTTAGTCTCCTTCTCAAATATTCAAAACAAGCATGAAGGGGAATTTTTAAAGAGAACAGAGGAATTGAGGGCTTCAGCTCTTCTCCCCATCAATTATTTCTCTTGCTGACACAGAGAGGCAGAATCTGGCCCTGTGCCTACCTCTTTCTGGTTTCGATGGATTTGGCCGTCTTGATGGTGCTTCCATCCTGAGGGGCATCCCTTTCCTGAGAGGCAGGAGCATCTCTAACGGGTAGTGGGAGGACCACCGTTTCCTGAGTCACCGGGATGACCTCCTCGTCCGCCCCTTGCTGGCCCAGGTGCTGCTTGGCATAATCAAAGCCCTGCACAGGCTGCAAAGAGGAAACAGATTTGCAGTCATGTTTCTGGCAAAGTGTGATGCTCACAGCAGCTTTAAGAGAAGACAGGTGGGAAAGTGCACATGATGGGCCCATACTTAGCTTTCTGATGAATAAGAGTTAACTCGAATCTCCACGCTATTTTCTGTCTCTATGAAATCAAAGTCCACATTAATTCCACCTAGCTACAGAACCTCTATAGATAAGACTCAGAAAAAGGAATAGTATAAACAAGATGCAAATATGTTTATGAGAACAAGTTCTTTCAAGGATTTTAGACCACTTATTCAAAGTCATTGGATACTGCTAATTAGAAGCTCTTAATTGCTACGTTAAACAGGTCCTGCCTCTTCTACATAAGAATAGTTCTGTCACCTCTTAAGCCCTGTGAAATAACAGGTTGTGTGACTTTGCCAAGTCATTGAAATCTGAACCTCAATGTTTTCATCTGAGAAATGAAGATAATCATATCCGTTCTACCTCCTCCACCCTGGAGTGTTAGAGAGAATCACAGATTTGAAAACAAAAGAGGAGAGACAGGCTACCACATGTGAGGCAGTATAATTATTAATAATAAAATGGAACTTATGGAATCACTCTCTAATCCAGACCGTTCCCTTTAGCAGGCGAGCTCACTTCTCATTTCTCATGACTAAGACATTAGCAAGGTTTTTATTGCAGTGTCTGAAATCCCAAGTGAATAGGGCAGCTGTGAGCAAAACCCAACAGACATGTATTAGTGGGGTAATAAAAAACCAAGCAGCATGTTTAAACAATTCCTGTGAGTGTCTCTATTCTGCTCTATGCCCCAAAGCAGCACAACACGGATTTGAGGCAGGACAATGGGGTGGCTAGGAGCAGCAACTCTGAAAACAGATAGCCTGGGTTCAAATCCTGTCTCTGACACACATTAGCTGTGTGACCTTGGGTAAGTGACTGAGATTCTCTGTACATGTTTCCTTACCTGTAACATGGAGAGAGTATAGTGTGAGCAGGATCAAACGTGTATGTCTGTGACAGTGAATTTAACCACCTCAAAGGGACGCTGTGTAGATTAGATAAGTAAATTCAAGCCCAGCATTTAGCTAAGTACCTGACCCATAGTATGTGCTCAATCAGTATTTGTTCAAATTGTTTTCCTGCCTACTAAATCATTGGCCAGGTGAAACGGACATCAGCGATTCTTTTTAAGAAAATTTGGGGTGAAACTCAACCTCTATCATTTGGGTTCTATCAGAACTTGATATGATCAGACATTCCTCTTTTAGCACCTTACTTAGTCTAGAACTGTAACAGGAAGGCCAGATTAAATGGTCTAAGACCATGGCCCAACCCATCACATCATGTCTCAGAATCAGAGGGAGTTTTATTGCTAAATCCAGAAAAGCTTCCTTTTTCAAGCTGTCTGTGGTATAGCCAAGGGCTTCTCCAGTGGCTCAGCAGTAAAGAATTTGCCTGCAATGCAGGAGACACAGGAGATGTGGGTTCAGTCCCTGGATGGGGAAGATCCCTTGGAGGGAGACATGGCAACCCGTGACTTGCTGATGTTCCTAGAATACTGACTCACCTGCTTCTCCTATAAACAATTAATCACCAGTTGAACTCCACCGAAATGTTTCTGGAAACCGACCTCTTCTCCCCAGGTTCACTGCTGTACTGACTCTGCCGTGGTCTTGTAATTTCGATTCTGCTCCTTTCCAGACCCATCCTTGGCAATCCTCCAAAGTTATCTCCCTCAGAAATTCATCAGGTCATCACTCCCTCATTAAAAACTCTCTCTGGCACCCAAACTCTTTGGCAAGGCATTCAAGACCCTGGAATTCTGTGTGAACCCATGCGTCCAGTCTCATCTCCTCTTGATCCCTTTTCTGCTCTACCTTATCTTCCCATCATCCTGTTCACTTTTGTTCCAACTCTAGTTATTGGGCATTGGCTTGTGTCAGGGAGTGTGCTTGGCGCTGGAAATATAAAGGTGAATAATACCTGGCTCCCCTACCCTCAAGAAGCTCACAGTTTCAGTTTCACTTGGTATCGTTGGTACAAGACTGAACACATAACATGAGTTATGCCATTTCATCCTCACTGTAGCTCAAGGAGCTGGGTATTGTTGTGGTTCTCCATTTTAAAGATGAAGAAACTGAGGTTCAGAGAGGTTCATCAGTTTCCCCAGACTTGCTCAGCCGGTCTATGGTGGAGCCAGTATACGAATCCAGGACCACAGGGGCCAGAGGCAGAACACCAACCACTGCTTGATGATTCGCCCCACGGTCTTCTCTCTTTCTGCAGCCTGCCACCTAGGTCGCGCATCTCCTACCACACTTCGCCTGGCTCCTGGTTTCAGTCTCCTGGCCTGGGTGCGAGCTATCGGCAGTCTGCAGCAGCAGCTAAGAACCTAGTGAGGAGGACAAGCTGGTGCTGGCTTGTCCCCCTCATTCCCACCTTCTTTGGTTCCTCACCCTTCACACTGCACTGGCTACTTCAGGGGACTGAATTGATGATGGTTGACCAGAAGGACATTAAGGAATGACAAGCTTAAGATGTGGCCTTTGTTATTAGGTTAACAAGAATCCCTGTACATGTTCAGTACTTACAGCCTGCAAGACACTGACACCTCGTTTCATTCTCACAACAACCTTATGGGGAAAATTGGGCAAACAGCACAGTCTTCACTTCATGGGTAAGAAAACAAAAGCTCAGAGAGGTTCAGTGACTTGCTTAAGACCACACAGCTAAGTGGTGAAAGACTCAAGACTTGTACCCTGCTCTTCTGACTGACAGGATAGTGGTCTTTCAACCTCCAACTTGAAAATCACTTGAGATTAACTAATTGCCCATTGGACACACACTGGAAACCCCTAACACCGCTAATACAACATCATGAAACATTTATAGTTGTTTTAATGAATTTTATAAAATTATCAAATCAAAATAATCCCCAACATTTTTAAAGGTAGATATGTTACCTGGATTTTTTTTTAAGAAACATGTGTAATAATAAAAATCAACTTACCTATAATGTTTATTCTGTACAAGGCACATTCAAAGTAATTCACATAACTCAATCCTCACAGCAAAGTGTAAGTGAACACTGTTATCACCCCCAATTCACAGATGGGGAAAACTGAGGCACATATAAATAGTATGTGAGAAAAGAACAGGGCATCTTTAGGGGGTAACTGCACCATCCTGAGCAGGGCATGCCAACCCTCTAAACTCCGTTTTGTATCTCCATATGGCCTTAACAACTTTTTCTTCAGGTTGCCTGTTCCAAGGGGCCGTGTTCTCTTCACTTATAAGAAGGGACAATCTGGGGAAAGTCTGTGAATCCAATGACAAAGAGGAAGCAAAAGGGAACTAGGAAGAAAGGAGGCGACAAAGGCAAGATACCCTGCTCTCCTCCTGTGTTGATCATTTTTTAACCTTCTGCCCGCATCTGGCTGACAGCAGTGGTAACAGGGTTACGTCTGTGGTATTGATACCTTGTCTCTGAAGAAGGGAGCAGGCAGGTATGGCCTGATCTCGGCTCTGAGACAGCCACACTCACCTCCTCCGAGCCTATGGGTCTACTAGTGAGGCTCAGCAAAGGTCCCCATCCGTGTCCTCTGGCTCCGCAGCCAACATTCTTACAGATGCAATGGTGTCCCTGGAGACTAGGAGACCATCCTCCCCGTCTCTGGGTTGGTGGCAATAGCTAACTTTCTCTTCCCGCCTCGTCCCTTGGCACTAAATGAATTCTGCTCACGCACTCAGGTTGTGAGAAGTGACGCAGGCTCGCTCCTCTGCCAAAAGCCGCAGTGTCCCCGGGTTGCACCAGCAGAAGCAGTGCGGTAGGAGAGAGGCAGTTCCGCCCCACTGGTTTCCCGTGATAACAGGGCTTTGGAAATCAAAGTGCGTAGCCCAGCCTTACTGAGGGAGAAAACAACCACTGCCACCCCCGAGAGTGAACTCAGTCATCTCACGCAACATAAATTTGCTTGATTTTCCACAGCAGCTGGGTATCTCTTGAAGCACAATGTGCTGGGCAAGGACATAAAAGGGGCTATGAAAACCCACAAACATGAATCTGTTCCAGCCTCAGACAGCTTTCCAGCCAGGGGATATGCTGAAATCACGTGCTGCCCAGCTCATCTCAGCAAATTAATAAAATTTTGCCTTCATCAATCACATGAAGATGGCATTTACAACCTCGGTATGGCATGCTTTGCATTCCTGGACTTGGCTGCAATTAGATTCTGGTAATTACTGTATGTCTGAAAGGCTCAGATTGTAACTGAGCTAAGATGGAAATGAAATACCCCTTCTTGGAATAGCTTCATTTTTCACTGCTTGGGTAATTACCAACATCGTGCTGCATCCTGGCAGCAGGTTCCTTTGTGTCAACAGACACAGAACGACATTCTTTGGGGTTGGACCCTTCGCTAGACAGAGTGTCTCAGTAAGCTGCAGCTTCTCAACAGGTGACTCAGTTTAATAAACAACCAAATTCATTTGATTTCTTTTGTTGAAGCGAGGTATGGTCATCCAGGAAGAACTAGGCATGCGTGACTCCCAGCAAAGACAACCACCAAGTCATGAGGTCCAGGGGATCTGAAATTCCATTCTCTATTTCATTCCTGCCCAGAGAATTAGGCCGAACAAGTGCAGAGGTTAGGGGCTGGAGGAGGGTTCTACCCACCAAGTGTCAGGGTTCAGGATGGTGTATAATGTAGACAAAGCCCAAAGACTCAGGTATGGACCTGAGCGCCCCCCTCTGCTGTGGATAAGTCCCACTGTCTCTCATTCTTTTGAGTTTCTCTGCAGTAAAATGAAAATAATAAGAGCTGCCCTGACTATGACCTACCTCATAGGACTACTGTGATGAGCAAGCAAGGTGACAGACCTAGAAGAGCCCAGGATATTGTAAGACATTATTTAAACATTATATGATAATCTGGGTAGTAGAGGTTATTATATTCCTGTTGGGGACTATGGTGAAGGGAGCTACGTGACCAGAAAACTTGTTATTGTTGAGTTGCTCAGTTGTGTCCGACTCTTTGTGACCCCATACTATATAGCCTGCTAGGCTCCTCTGTCCATAGGATTTCCCAGGCAAGAATACTAGAGTAGGTTGCTATTTCCTGACCCAGGGATCAAACCTGGGTCTCCTGAGCTGCCAGTGAAGTCCGACTGGAAAAGTAGCCTTTGGAATTTCCTGTTTGCCCCTCTCCCAGTCACTGGAGGGGGATGGTGCAGCCCAGTGGAGGCTGTGGATGGTGGATGGAGCCCCCCACTAGCCTTCAGTGGAGCCACTGAACTGGGGTTTGACAGCTGCCCTGCCAAGGCTCTGCAGCTTGGTCATCATGCAGCCTTTTTTCTTTTTTTTAATTATTTATTTGACTGTCTTAGTTGCAGCATGTGGGATCTAGTTACCTGACCAGGAATATAACCTGGACCCCCTGCATTGGGGGCGTGAATTCTTAGCCACTGAATCACCAGGGAAGTCCCTGTCATGCAGCCTTTGAAGATCAGCCACTGTGGCCAGTGGAACAAGGAAGGTTTTGAGGGTCTGATGTGCCCCTAAAGAGCCCTGAGTTAGGAGCCAAGACACCTGGTTCTACCATGAGTTCTGCTACTTACTCACTGTGCCGTCATGAAAAAGTCACTTCTCTGTAAAAGAGAAGGTGTCAGGTCAGATGAGCTCTGAGACCCCTTTCAAGTCTATCTAACTCCTCATTTTCAGTACCTCTGTTTCCTCCTCTGTAAAATAATGTTCTTCCTCAAAGGGCTGCTACGAAGAGTAGGTGAGCTGGTACCTGCAAAGCACTGAGAAGCACTTAGAGCAAAGAGTTATTGTGTCCTGATTATAAAAATGAAGGTTTGCACAACAATGCAAATATCCTTAACAATACTGAGCTGGACACTTCAAAAGGGCTAAAATGGTGCACTTTATGTTATGTATATTTTACCACAATTTTTTAAACATTCAAATAAGTAACAAAAGGGTCTCCTTCAACATGAGGACTGAAGAGGAGGTTTCTGAAGGTACTCGCAATGACCTCAATGGCCAAAAGGCAGGCAAAGCCGCCTCGGGCCAGGGTTCCTACCCCTCTCCTCTCAGCTTCCAACACATACCTTTGCTCGCTGAGGCATGTTCATCATGGTGTCTGGCTTGAAGTCGTTCTTGTTCTTGCGGCAGAGCACGGCAGTGATGATGATGATGATGACGGTGACCACGGCGATGGGCGCCAGCACGGCAGCGATGATCCACAGGTTGTTGGGTGGGTTCTTCACCACGGCTGCAGAGTTGAGGGGGGGAAGCACGTGACCAGGAGCTCCGGGAAGCAAAAACAGCCCTGAGATAAGTGCCCCCCAGTCCCCAATCATGAGGTGGTTGAGAGGCTTTGGGCTCAGAAAGGCTCTTGCCTTGACAAGTTACTCCAGGTCTCTGAGTCTCAGTGTCCCCATCTGTAAAATGGGCTATCCTGTGGCGAGGCATCAGAGAGACCAGGTACATGTGGTGCTTGGTGTAGCCCCTAGGAGGTGCTCAATGAATGAAAGTCTTTACTAGGACCAGGAGGAGGAAGAAGAAGATGGATTGGGATCAATCTTCCCCACTGGTGATGTCCATGAATCAGAAGAAGAGAGAAGAACTCTGAGGATTAGTGTGTTGCTTCAATCAGGAGGCAAAGGTCACAGAGAGATGACTCGAAATACTGTAGTGAAGTCGCCCTCTGAGCGACCAATGAATAAAACATACCTGAGTGGACAGATCTGCTCCCATTCTGCCATGGTTAGCTGGGGATGCTTGGAAATGCCGTGCTCTAATCAATACCGTGTCCGATTAGACACGGGTAATCTGGTCAGACAGGAAAGGTGGTGGGCAAGATGACTGTGACTGGTTGTTTTAGCTTGTGATACTGTCTGCTAATAATACACAAGCTCTCATCTCTCCCACTCCCTGGATGATCTCATAGACTCATGCCATTAAACACCATCTGGGCTGATGATGCTCATTTACATAGCTCTAACTAGGACCCCTACCCCCAAATCCAGATTCCTATATCCAACCGCCAACTCAAATCTCCAACTGGATACACAAGAGATGTCTCAAATTTAATACATCTGGAACACAACTCTCAATCTTCCACCCCCTAAAACCTGTTCTTGTGATATTCTCTTCTCCAATAAGTGGCAACTCTTTCCTTCCAGCTGTGCAGGCCAATAACTGTCATCAATGTCAACCTGTTCCTTTTATTCTCTCCCAACATCCTACTTGTCAACAAACCCTGTCATCCCCATCTTCAAAATATATCACTTCTTTCTATCGCTATGGTCCAACCTAGCAACATGTCTCACCTGAACTACTGCAATGGTCTCCTCTCTTGTTCTCTATAGTCTATTTGTAACACAGAAGCTGGAGTGATCCTTTGAAAATTCAGATCACAACATTCTTCTGCTCAAACCCTGCAGAGGTTCCAACCCCACTCAGAGTAAGAGCCACAGTATAGTTTCTACAAGACTTTAAGTGATCTGCTCCAACCAACCATCCTAGTTACTTCTCTGCTCTTATAGCTCTTCCTTCAACTCACTCTGTTCCAGTCTACCTCCAACTGTTCCCTGAGCATGCTGCACATGCTTCTGCCTCAGGGCCTTTACATCAGCTTATTCTTCTACCTAGAACACTCTTCGCCTAGATATCCACATGACTCTCTCCCTCATTCCTGCAGGGCTCTGAACAAGCGTCATTGTATCTGTGAGGCTTTCCCTGTATTCTTTGTAAAATAACAATCCCTGCCTCAGGCACTCTCCATCCCCCCGTTTCCTACTTAGTGTTCCTTTAAATCAGTGCTTCTCAAACTGTAAAGTGAACGTGTGAAAGTGAAAGTCATTCAGTCGTGTCTGACTCTTTGCGACCCCATGGACTATAGAGTCCATGGAATTCTCCAGGTCAGAATACTGGAGTGGGTAGCCTTTCTCTGCTCCAGGGGATCTTCCCAATCCAGGGATCAAACCAGGTTCTCCTGCATTGTAGGCGGATTCTTGACCAGCTGAGCCACAAGGGAAGCCCAAGAATACTGGAGTGGGTAGCCTATCTCCTCTCCAGCAGATCTTCCTAACCCATGAATCGAACCAGGATCTCCTGCATTGCACTCGGATTCTTTACCAGCTGACCTACCAGGAAATCCCCTCAAACTAAAGTGCATGCCAATCGCCTGGGAATCTTGCTCAATGTGGATTCTAATTTTGTGCGTTGGGATGGGTTCACCTATAATAAGTTCTTTGGGACACCAGTCCACCATCTTCTCTGTCTACTGGCTGTCTGAATAAAGTCACTATTCCTTGCCTCAACAACTTGTGTCTCAATTTGTTGGCCTGACATGTGGTGAGTAATATGAGCTTGGACTTGGTAACATGCCTAATAAGCTCCCAGTAGATACCCATGCAGTAGGGCCCCAGGCCATACTTGGAGTGGTGAGACTCTAAAGTATATGTCACCATCTGCTATGATACATACGTTATTTGCTCACCATCTGTCACCCCTTGCCCCTCGTTTAGCATGTATACCCTAGCAGAGCAGGGAGGTTTATTTTTTGTCTCTTGTTTGCTGCATCTTCAGGGCTAGAACAGGGTCTTGCACATAGTAGTGAAAAGTGAAAGTGAAAGTTGCTCAGTTGTGTCCAACTCTTTGAGACCCCATGCACTATAGAGTCCATGGAATTCTCCAGGTCAGAATACTGGAGTGGGTAGCCTTTCTCTGCTCCAGGGGATCTTCCCAATCCAGGGATCGAACTGGGGTCTCCTGCTTTGGAGGCAGATTCTTGACCAGCTGAGCCACAAGGGAAGCCCGAGAATACTGGATGGGTAGCCTATCCCTTCTTCAGCAGATCTTCCCAACTCAGGAATCAAACCGGAGTCTCCTGCATTGCAGGCGGATTCTTTACCAACTGAGCTATCAGGGAAGCCCCTGCACATAGTAGGGGCTGAACGAATGTACAACTAAACTATCATTATTCCTATTGCAATTTGGCTCCCCATACAGGTTTCCACAAAGGACAGAGTAAAAGCCATTTAAGGGAGAAGTTCCCTTCTCCTTGGTAGTTCCCATCCGTGAAACTGCTGTGTGTGCTAAGTTGCTCAGTCGTGTCCAACTCCTGGTGACCTCATGGACTGTGTCCTGCCAGGCTCCTCTGTCCATGGAACTCTCCAGGGGAGAATACTGGGGTGGGTTGCCATTTTCTTCTCCAAGTTCCAATCCACATTTTAAATTAAACACTTTCAATCTGGTTTATATATCACTCTCTTATAAGTCTGGTTAGCATAACTTGGTGCTCCTGATCTTGTTTAATACTGGGGGCTACTAAACTCACAAGACTGAGGACTCAAGTCTGGAGTACAAAGACCCCACAGTAAGCATCACATGGTGAGGACCTGCCTGAGGAGCCAGCTGGTCTTTCTCTGACATCAGCCACCCCTGACTTCCACTGGCACCTCATTAGCCAAGATTTACCTCTCTGCAGGCAGCACTTGGCTTGGGAGTGCTATTAGTACAAAATAACTTCTTTTTCACAGTTTTTGTCAATTGGTGATTAATCACATTATTAACTTCTGAAAACAGCTCATTAGATAATGTGCTTCTGTTGACATTAAACATGTAATTGCTGCTGCTTTTAGTAATTCAGTATTTCTATGTGAGTTTTAGGCCATTAACATTTTTTAAAGCTTAATGCTTCTGTGAAAAATATCAATTTTGGCTATCCTATCCTGATGGGGAAAAATGTATAGTGTATCAGAACATGATACCCTAAATATATTTATATGTATGTTTTTCATTAGCAAGAATGAAATATTAACATGTGTTCAGCTTTTACTCAGCTTTATTGTTTTGATGGATGTGTGCCTTCTTGAGGCAGTATGGAAAATCCTTTCACCTCTATTTAAATGAGGAGAGAATAAAGGCATGCTAAGTACATTAATAAATTCATTTAACGGTCAAAGCGATAGTAAAGTTAGGTCAACTGAAGTCATCCAAACCCAATATATTCATTGGCATAATGATCTAAAACTACAAAGTCATGTACAGAGGTGAAAAGGAACAAATGGCTATTTAATTTGCAAGAATGTCAGAGGAAGGATAGGAAAATGAGACAACACGCTCTGAGCCTCTGCTGTGCATTAGGCACTGGGATACACTCTTTGTCAGGCTTTTACTCTCATACCCATTTTGCAGATGAAGAAACTGAGCCCCAGGGAGGTTAGACTATGTTATTTTTTTTAACCATAAAAAGTCATTTCTCTGAAATATACAAATTAAGTCAGCTCTGAGTTAATGCGTATGAATGGGAGTGTGTGCATGTGAGTGTGAATGTATGAATACACACACACAAAGTGTTGGTCAGAGTGAATGAAGTCAAAGGGCCCCTATAATCTGAACTCAGAAAGAATCACTCTCATGTAGAGCAAATGGTGAAAGGAGAAGGAATCCATTCAAAAAAGTTCTCAGCTCGTCTTCATGACTCTCAAAACATGAGAAATCATGACTGGTGTGAGTAGACACAGGGAAGGGTCTAACTCAGATCCCTGAAGCTGTTGAGAGCTCAGGCCCATCGTGCCCCTGCCCACACACTCTTGCGGCTCTCATCCCGCTCAGGTGTGGCCCATGAGACTCTACCGCTAGTGGCCTCTCGGCTGCATCTATGACTCATCATTGCTGCTCTCTTCCATCAGGGACCTCCTCGCTGGCTCTCAAACCCCACCCCTTCTCTGCCTGGAACCTTCTCCCCAGGTATCCTCAAGAAGCAACTCAAAGGTTGCTTCCTCAATATCGTCTTCACACCCCCAAACAATTTAAGATTGCAACCATTATCTCCTAAGCATCCTTCAGCCTCTTCCCTGCTTAATTTTTCTCCATGGCACTTACTAGCACATAACATATTATTCAGTTATTTTGTCTGCTTAATCTGCCCACTTAGGAATATAAGATCTATGTGGGCAGAGTGCCTGCTTGGCTCACAGCTATATTTCCAGGGCCTAGAACAGCACCAGACATATACTAGGCACTCCAGAAATATTTGTTGAAAGAATGAGAGTTCCCTTTACTGAAGGGCCAGTCTATATAGCTTTCTTTAAGTGATATTTTTTGAGATCACTGTCTGACGGCCACATAAGGGAAACCAATTCCTGCCCTGGTCTGCTTGTGTACGGGGAGAATTGTCCCTACTCCATCAGCTGGCTAGGCCCTCTGAGGGGCCCCTCACTCCAGATCCGGTAAAGGGAGCAGATGAAAACCTCCATCGGGAATGCAGCCGCTTCTTTAGAGGTCACTGCTGCCCCATTACCTGGAGACGGCATGGGGAGAGCAGGCATCACACATTCCACTGTAGGGCACTGTACCTTGGCCCTGTGCTGTGTGCACGCTAAGTCACTTCAGTCGTGTCCAGCGCTTTGCAGCCCCATGGACTATAGCCCACTGGGCTCTTTTGTCCATGGGATTCTCCAGGCAAGAATAGTAGGGTGCTCCAGGGGATCTTCCATACCCAGGGATCCAATCTGCATCTCTTCCATCTCCTGCATTGGCAGATGGGTTCTTTATCACTAGTGCCACCTGGGAATCCCTGCACATCGGCCCTAGACTTAGCAATTTAGAAAACATTGGAACACACGGTATGGGATAAGGAGGTGTCTGTTCAACGCCATGATTCTCCATTCAAAGTGCTGATCTTAGATTTACGTAGCAGGCTGATTTCAGAACTATTAGGAGAAAATGTGGAGAAGGCAATGGCAACCCACTCCAGTACTCTTGCCTGGAGAATCCCATGGAGGGAGGAGCCTGGTAGGCTGCAGTCCATGGGGTCACGAAGACTTGGACACGACTGAGCGACTTCACTTTCACTTTTCACTTTCCTGCATTGGAGAAGGAAATGGCAAGCTACTCCAGCGTTCTTGCCTGGAGAATCTCAGGGACGGGGGAGTCTGGTGGGCTGCCGTCTATGGGGTCGAACAGAGTCAGACACAACTGAAGCAACTTAGCAGCAGCTTAGCAGCAGGGATACACACTAAACCCTCTACATGCAAGAATTATTTCATTTACACCCCTAGTAGGTCTCCCAGGTCAGTGCTTTTATTTCACCATTTTACAGATGAGGAAAATGTAGGTCAGAGAGGGTCACTCATTTGTCTCCTGTCTTATTGCAAAGGCTCTGCTCTCAACCGCTCTCCTATGGTGTCTTCCAACCACATGCCTCACTCACGGCCTGGCAAAGGCATTTAGCAAAGGTGGGTCCTAGGCCTTCACAAGAATAGAGCCAGGCAGTAACTGAAGCTGGATATTCAGAAAGGAATGAGATGCGGTACCTGCTTTTAAAGAGCTCATGAGGAAGAAAGCAAGAAAACAATTCATTTGCCCACCGTGATAAGGGCAGTGAAGGCCCTTGGAACTTGGGGGAAGGGGTCACGCTTCAGCAGTCAGGGATAGGGAATATGAAGAATGAATCCTCCCATGTGACTGAAGCCCTGGGTCTGAAGGAAAGAAGAGTAGGCTGTATGATTGGGAAAGAAGCCTGGAGACCAGGCTGTGAAGGGATCTGAATGTTTGCTGAGCACCTGTTGTGAAGGACTTGGAAGACCCACTTTAAGAAGCTTGAATTTTACTCTTGTGAACAGTGAAGAGCCACCAAATATTTTTTAAATGTTATAGATGTAAGATCAGAACCTGTGTTTATTATAATGACTCTAATTACGATGTAGATAGTACATTAGCAGCACAGAAGCTGAAGCTGAGTCATTCGGGAAGCATACGCAAAGTCCAAGAGGAGATAATGATGAAATGGAGAAGAAAAAACAGTTTGAGAATTACTCTAGAAGGGAGCTAGGAGGGCCAAGTGGATCTGAAGCAAAGAAAAAAGGGTGAAGGCTAGCAGCTCTGAAGGCAGGTGGAAGAGAGTTGAAATCCTGTCTCTCTGAGCCGCAGTCATGCCTCTAAGGTCATCCCTAGATGATCCTTCGACTGGCATTTCCAAAAGGCTTCAAGCACCTTCTAACTGCTGTGACTGCTGTCTCTGGCCCAAGCTCTTGAACCTTCCACTGTTCTCCATGCATTTCCATCAGTAAAGTCCCCTTAGCCTCAACCTGACACTCCAATCACCTCCCGCTCTAAGTAAGGCCAGCTCTCCCATGGCTGCCCCCTCCCAAGTACAATGAGGCCTGAAGAAGAAGTAAGGAGGTCAAGGAGCTGATCTCAAAGTAAAGGATGGGTTAGGGAAGGAGAACTGGTGAAGAAGAGGAGACAGTGAACCAGGTAAAAATCTCTAAAGGTTGGACTTCCCTGGTTGTTCAGTGGTTGGGAGTCTGCCTCCCAATCAATCCCTGCTCCGGGAAGATTTCACAGGCCACAGGGCAACTAAGCCTGCGCACCATAACTACTGAGCCTGAACTCTAGTGCCTGTGCTCTGAAATAGGAAAAGCCACTGAGACAGCTAGATAGTGGCCCATACACAGCAACAGAGACCAAGGGTAGCCAAAAATAAGTAAATTAATGTTAAAAAAAAAACTTCAAAGGACAGTGGGGGTCAGCTTGGGGTCTAGAGGTGACTGCAATAAGGAGGGGACAACTTTTAAGCATCTAGCAATTTGCAAGAATAGAAAAAATGGTCTGGACATAGCAATGAGGAGCTGGGAGGAGGGAAGCCTTCCTCTCTTACGGTGTTTCTCTAATCAGTTTGCTGATTCACAGGGTGTACCACTGCACCCAGGCTCAATGTGCCCTGCCCCACAATCCTAACCTCAGCTGCCTCCTTCACTTCATTATGACCCAAGAGAGCAGAAACAACCACAGAGATGTCCTCAGGCTTCCAGTACCAAATGTACCACATGACTGACACCCACATCCCTGCTCCACTTGCCCTCCTGCTGCCAAAGGATGGGCCATCCCGGCTCCTCGCTGAGTCTGACCCTCCACTTGCGCCACCCCCTTGTCCATGTGTGGACTTTATTCCTGCAGGGCTTGTCTCTCTTCTGCATTGTCAATTTCTCCCTCTCTATTACAGTCTTAATACTCAAATGTACCCACTGTCTCTCATGTGGCCTCATTAATCTCCTCCCTTTGCTGTCCTTGCTTCCCCACCTCCACTGTCTCCTGGGCCCGCTCCAGCCACTGTGTCTCCACTACCTATTCCTGGGAACTCCTCCTGCCAACCTGTCTCCACTACCTATTCCTGGGAACTCCTCCTGCCAACGTTCCCACCAAGCTCCAGTTTAGCAAGGCCACTTCATCTCCGTCCTTCCAGTCTCTGCCTCTTAAGAACAGAAGCTGATGCAACAGCTCACCCGCTTCTAAGATATTCACTTTCTTTGCTTGTTTCTGGACCCCACCTCCTTCTGGGTTTCCTCCATCTCCTGGATGCTCCTTCTCAGGGTCCTTTGCTGGCTCCAGTTCTTCCCGCAGGTAACCTCTCCAGGCCTTAATTTTCACCCTCTTCTCTTTAGTTCTAAATCGTGCCAAGTCTGGTTAATCTCACGAACTCCCTTAACTCTAAATGTTATCTGTGTTGATGACTCCTCCCAAGTTAGTATTTCCGGATCTCTACTTGCATGTATAAACTAACATGTTCAAAACCAAACTCTCAATTCCATCTCCCCGACCCCACCACTGCCCCACCGAACCACTTCCTCTCCATACCTTCTGCATCTCAACAAGTGACACCACAGTCAGTGCTCAAGTCAACCTTGAGTCTTTTGGCCCTCACCTTCTCCTGCTCATACACAATCCATTATCTTGTCCCACTGGTTCTGTCTGCAAAAATATGTAAAATATCTTCTCTGAGTCTCTCCCTCTGACTCTTTCCCCTCTCACCTGGACACCTGCAGGGGTTTTCACTCCTAGCCTCTACAATTCATTCTCTACCTGGAGAGATGGATAAAGAGCTGAGGATGGAGCCTGGGGACACACACATGAAGAGGATACGGCAGAACTGATGAGGCCATTGACCTGACCAGAGATGGGACAGGGCCCATACGGAGGGAAGGGCAGAGGTGCAGAGGGAGAGAATCTGAGTTAAAAGCATTGTAAAGGCAAGACTGTAGAGGGTGATCATCATTTCTACGCAAAGGTATGTCTATGAGGATGTGCTGGCCGAGCAGAAGTGAGGGCCGTAATAACACATGGGCTGGACCATCCCCATGGAAGCCACACACACCGTGAAGAAGGCAGAAGATGAGGAGAGGAAAACCATGAGCCAGGTGTCAGGTTCCTAAGGAGTGTGGACACCAACTAGGAGATCAAGCTAGGCCTTTTGGGCCTACAGCATGCTCCACGTGCTGCCGAATCTAACATTTCTGCCACACAGTTGCTCACGTACCTCATCCTGGCTTTCTTTGAAGCCCTTATTTGGGTCCCTAATGCCTGGGCCATCAGAAAGCCTCATTAGTTCTGCCTTCTCTCAACCTGAACGCTGACAACAGATTAATCTCCCTAGATAATGGGTACTTTCAATGATACTATTTCCCCGCACAGAAATCTCCAATAGCTCCCCAGAACCAATCTCATCACTGTACAATCCCTTCCCTTGCCATGCAAGGCCTGAGTCTCCTAAGCAATGCTCATTTCTACCCCCATCATCTCCTCCTCATGCTTCAGTACTGCAGGAAACTTGATTCCTTTTTTTCAAGCACCACTGGTACTTCTCACTTCATTTCTATTGCTCCTGCTGCTTGCTCTTTCTGGACTATACCCTCTTCCCCACCCTTGGCTGGAATCATAGCGTACAATACAGTTACAAACACACTTTTGAACTCAGATTCAGATTCCTGTCTTGGAATTCATACCATATCAAGTACTAATTCTGTGATGTGGAGCAATTAGTTAACCTGTCTTAGCGTAGGTGTCTTCATCTGTAACTGGGAGCTAAATAAAGTTGCCCCAGAGAAATAGAGAAAAATTATGTAAAGCAATAAGCATAGTAGCTGCCATGGGGAGGACCCTCAAAAAGGCAGTTATTATGTTTCATACCCTTTCTCTATTAATTCTTCCCAGATACCCCTTGAGAGCAATCTGTCCCTCTGTTGAGTCCTGTATCAATCACATTGTCTCCTCGAAGCATCTCTGCATTCTACACCTTTATATCTGCATCAACAGCTTCTCTGCTCCTTAAAGGCAGGGATTTAGCAAGTCTTGCCCACTTCTCTGTGTCCTCCAGCACAGTTCATGTAGGACTCTGGAAAGTTTACTGAATCAAATTACCTTTAATTCCCCAGCAGACAAATACAGTCTCAGCAGTGGTGATTTTTCTAGCTGCTCACAAGACTATACTGAGGAGGGAGAGTGGGTAGGACCTGGGGCAAAGCAGTATTGCCATCACCCTAGTATCCAAAACACATCCCTTCCCCAAAACCCGATAGCTACCTCATATCAGGGCTTCCCTGAGAGCTCAGCTGGTAAAGAATCTGCCTGCAATGCAGGAGACCTGGGTTTGATCCCTAGGTTGGGGAGATGGCCTGGAGAAGGCAAAGGCTACCCACTCCAGTATTCTGGCCTAGAGAATTCCAGGAACTGTATAGTCCATAGTCCACGGGGTCACAAAGAGTCAGACACGGCTGAGCGACTTTCACTTTCACCCAAAACCTATTGCTTTAAACAATATAGGAAACAGCTGGTTGGGTTGAGAACCTTCCAGAATAGAAATATTTTTAGCTCTGGGTCTACTAACATGAGTTTAGGGACTCACTTGGATGAACAGGAAATATTTGCTGATGTTAAAAATATTGAATAGAAAGACTGTCCCCTTACGGTCAGCTTGCAGAAGAACAACATGGTGCAGAGTCAAGGCCATCCTTTGGGAGTCAATGGTGCTCAGGATCTTGGCAGCTGCAGTCCCCAGCAGAGGCTTCCCATTGTACAGGGTGTAGTAAGTCAGCTCCGCAGGGTCCTTGGGGCCCGGCACCCGCTGCATCTTTACCATCTTGCAGAAAAAGATAGGCTTTGTTTACAGGGCATCGTGCATCAACTCTGCAATTACTCACGTGATCAGCAGGCTCGCTCCCGACTGTGAAGCCTTCTGCAGCTGAGTAGACCCATAACATATATTTAAGGCATCAACCTTCGTGTACCTCCCTAACACCGACGTCTCAAGAAACCCTACTATCGCTGGAAGAGGAAGGCAGGGAGGAGAAAACAGTCTTGAAAATACAAACATCTGGGAAGAACAGTGAGACAGAGAAGAAATGCTGAAATGGTCAAGTCTCCAGCTTCTAGAGAACTCTGGCCTCATTTGAAAATAGGCCTCCACATGAATTCAGGGCATGTTAGGTTATGCTCAGACAAGATTTCTAATTTCAAATTCCTGCAATTGCCAGAGAGGGGAAAAAAACTGAACTTCTATGTTTGCAATTCAAAAGGTCTCTGATAAAAGCAAGGTTTGGAGACTCAAAGTTCTTTTTCTAAAATAACCTTTGTTGCTTTTTCTCACTGCACTACAGAGAATTTGAAAATACAGAAAAGCATCGAGAAATGAAATAAAATATAAACAACCTGTAACCCCTCCTCTATAAGCTAATTACTATCATCATTTTAGAGTATTTGCTACTATTTTTTTCCACACAAGTCTCTTATTTATCATTTTACAAAATTATTTATCGTACTTTCTATATAATATTATATATTGCCATTTTTACTTACATCCATAGGGGCTTAATTATAATAAAAGCATAAACGTTAATTTCTACATGGCATTCCAAGGCATGCCTCATAAACTTACCCAATCCTTTATTGTCAAACACCTAGATTGTTACTCATTTTTCAGTACTGTAACTAGCAATTTGATAATCACACATAAAACATAAATTTTAATACCTACATAATGTTCTACTGTGTGCATGTCTCATAAACTTAACTAAACCTTCATTTGTGGACATTTAGGTTGTTATCAAGTTTTCACTAGCATAATTCACCATTGATAAATATGGCATCATATAAGTATTTCCCAAAGTATATCTTACAGATTATGAGTTTCACAGGATATCAAAAGAGGTAACAAAAATGTTTATAGCAGCATTGTTCATAATAGCAAAAAAAAATACAAAAATTCAGAAGTCACTAACAGTAGGATGGATAAATGAATTATAGTACTGTTGCACAATTAAATGTTATAGAGTAGTAGAACTAAGGCTCTTTGATCCAATATGGGTGAATACAAAACCTGATATGGAGCAAAAGAGACAAATTACAGAATATAAAGTTCAAAACCAAACAAAACCACATGATGCACTGCTTACGGATACACATGAGAATGGTAAAACCTATACAGAAAACACAGGCATGATTTAATACGAAATCCAGAAGCACACTCAACTCTGGTAGAAAGGAAGCAAGTAGGTATAATCAGAAAAGACACAGAGAAAGCTTATCAGGTAAGGTAACAGTACTGTTCTTACTCTTTGGGTTGTGGGTTCTTTTTTTATTAGTGTTCTTTAAACTCTGCCTATTTTTATGCTGCTGAGTATGTGTGCTATAAATAACAATTAAAAATAAATATTACTACAATCCAATAAAAAATGGCTTTTAAAATAATCTGACCAGACATTTCACAAAGAAAGATATCTGAGGAGCCAATAAGCATGTTTTTTTAGATGCTCAATGAGGAAATTCAACTAAAACCCATAAGGCATCACTATCAACCACTAGAATGACTAAAATAAGAAGGGCTGATAACCCTGTGTTGATGAGAAGGTGGGGTAACTCCACATCTGGTTGGTGGGAGCATCAGACAGTATACTTTGGGGAGAGGTCTGGCGGTTTCTCACAGAATTCGCATACACCAACCCTGTGAACCACTCCTGCATACCCAAGAGAAATGAAAGCACATGTCTAAAGAAAGTCTTGCAGAAGAAAGTTCAGAGAAGCTTTGCTTATTGTAGCTAAAAATTGGGAAAAGCCCAGGTGTCCATCAGCAGAAGCATGGATAAACAATGCTTGGATAAACAACCTGTAGTATATTTCATACAAGGGAATATTACTCAGCAATAAAAAGGAATAAACTACTGAATAAAAGAACATGGATGAATCTCAAAAACACTCCAGAGTCAAAAAACTACACAAAAGGGAATCTACTGTCGGATTTCATTTATATGAGGTTTTAGAACAGTCCAAACCGGTCTATGGTATGGAAATGATATATGTTATCAAATATAAAATGGTAACGTCATACACTGTTAATGGTAGAACCGAGATGTTGAGTATATGTGTGTTTACATCATAATTTTTGGAACTTTTCTGTGAATTTACAAATGCTCATTATAAAATATCAGGGAAATATAGATGTTATTATAAACAAGGGTTTTAATGGTGCTTAAATTTAGAAACCAGTATATTGCCGAAAGGCAAGGAGATTACTTGCAGGTCTTTTTAGAGTCTTTGTATGTTAATATACCTTTGGAATCTTCAAGAATGCTTTAGAGGATGCAGCCTTGCCCAAACTGACCTGGTCAGATGGGCACCTTATAAGACCATTTTCCGGACACTCTGAGAAACAGCGCTCTCACCTCTTCATCTTTATGTTCACCTTCATCTTCTCGAAAGGAATTTCTAGGGGTGAGGTTGTGACCATCTAAAAGCTTCTTGTCTAAATCACTCACATGTTCTCCCATTTACTGAGTCTGAGGGTGCCCATTTCACTGCATCCTCATCAACACTGGACAGTACCAATTCACTCACTTTTAGTAGGTGAAAATGGTATCTTGTGGAAGTTAAAACTTGCATTACTTTGATGACAAATAGAGTTACACAATTAAAAATGCTTACTGGTCCTATGTATATCTTCTCTGGACTCACTTTTTCAAATATATCCACTAGAGAAATATCTTTAGCTTCTAGACATTTAAATTTCCATATTCATGAAGGTGGCTCATCTTTAAAAATGATCTGAGCCCAGATGAAAGACTTCTCTGCATGATGGATGATGTAAGCCCTACAGAGTGAATTTTCTTTGGGAAATTGGGGGTGTTATTTCTGTCCCCAGTGGGAGAGGAGGTAGGGAGAGCATTAGTATAACCAGGTATGAGATGAATGAACATTCAAGCAACTAATAACTTTGCTCAATTTCAATTTAACAGCAAATTCTTCCTAGCAAATTCCTCCAAGGATGATGTTGGAAGGTGATCTACACCCTTGGTAAATTGGAGGTTTGCAGAAATAAATCCCTAGTTACTTCATGCAGGTTTTCCAGGTAACAAAAGGGGCCACACACACTGAGTACTCTGGAAAAAAGAGGAAAAAACACCTTGCTGGGCTCTTTTAGGCACTTAGAATGTGTTGCTTTTCTTAGGTTCACAAATAATCGTGAGTGTAGGGTGATTCTTTCTCCTACTTCAGTTGAGGCAAACTCCATTTCAACTGTCTGAATCCCAGCGACTTCCTTTCTGTTACTTGGAGAAATGTGAATTATAAGGCTCACATGGACCCTCCCCCCAGAAAGGGAATCACAAACCTGGCACATGAAATTAACGACCACTTTACCTCATCATGAGGCTGTCTCAGACCACCAAGAGTTTAGAACCAAAGCGATGTTCAATAGGACACAAGAGGCCAAATACACCAACTGTGAATGGGGTACCTGGAGTCTCCCTAAGGGGCAGGATGTTGACTGACGTAGGAAACTGTGTTTCAAAAGATGGGTTGCATGTACTTCCAAGATTGCCTGGGGACAGCATCTGCAGACAGACTATGGTAATGTCTGTAATTTCTTTTAAAGCTTCTCTTAGACAGTGCGATACCATGCATGTGTGTTTGGGTTAAGTTATACCCTAAATGTGGTCAGTCACCAATCAGGAGTTCACACCCCAGGGGCAGTTGGCTAAGGCCGTAGAAGAAGCCCGCTCTCCAGAGGCGACTGCCAGAAGAGCTTCTATAACTTGATACCTCGCTCCACAGAGCTTTAATTAGCATAACAAATGTTAGAAATAGATTCTCATTGGGTAGAAGTAGTGGTACTCAAGATATGTGGATTGGTTAGAATATGCTGGAGACATTCCCACTCTTGCTTGAATTGGATAAAGAATCTAGAGAGGCTCAGAACCTCTACCCTTAGGATGGTATCTCTGTTGGGTTCCCTCTGAAGCAGACTCTGAGAAGAGCTGAATGCTTGTCATTTATTGGAAAGGTGCAGAGAACTGATGGAGTGGTAGGGGGGTGGAAAGGAGCTGACAAGGGGTGCACTGGAAGTGAGTCACCATGGTGGGAAACCAAAGCTTAATTCTGTGGGAAAGCTCTGCTGACGATCCTAAAGCACACTTTTCAGAATTTTCCCAGCCAAGAAACCAAAGAACTGTGGTATTTATACCCCCACTGCCAGTGAAGTCCCAGGTACTTCCAGCCAGCCATGACTGGGCAAAGTGGGTTCTGGCATCTCAAGAGCGGCCCTTGAATAAAATGATGCTGGAAGTCTACCAGCCTTCATAGCAATGGTAAGCAAATATGGGCAGGACCCCAGCAGTGTCTGCTATAGCATATTCCCCTAAATCCCAGCGTGGTCAAGTGTCCCTTATAAATGGAGAGGGCTCTGTTTGTTGAAACAGACATGACAAGGCCAACACAACCCCATTTTTGGAAGGCTGATGGGTGTTTCTGCTGATCACAGCCGTGGTGCTGAGAGGCCTGGAAACTGGGACCTCATCCAGCCTCCAGAGCAGGTTGTGGGGGAGCTAACACTTACTAATAATGCTTTGTTGAATAAATATGCACGTGTGGGCAGCCTGTCTTCTGAGACCTGCTTCCCCTTGCAATCCAGAGTGAGACAGTCGGGAGAGCAGCTCTCACCCTCCTTCACGATGTCAATGATTATGACCACCAACCCCACAAAAAAAGTAAGAGCAGTGTGAATTAACCGGCCTCATCAGCCTGTGGTGTGCACACACCTCGGCACGCAGCACAATCTACTTCAGCTCAGGAAGCACGTTTCCATACCTTTCTTATAGACTCTGGCGGCTTTGCACGCACCCACCTGGACGGTGTAGCTTCCCAGAGTGGTAGCCCGTTTAAACCGCCGGCCTTGCTGCTGGGACATCATGAACAGCTGGGCCAGGCGCTGCTCCATGACCCGGGCGAAGCTCTGGTTGTGCAGGCCCACCAGGGAGTTGTCCACGCCCTGCAGCACTGGACACAGGAGACAGAGCCGCTGTCAGGGGAGAGGCTCACTGCTGACTCAGAAGCCAAGCCACCAGGGCCAGGCCTGCACCAGCCGTAAGGGCCGTGGGCCTGACCCCATGTTAGGGTCTGCCCATCCTTCCCTCTCGACAGCCCCTGGGGTTAGGAATCACTATCCACCTGTTTGAGATGCTGAAGAGGCTATGTGACTAGTCTAAGTTCACACAGCTAGTAATCAGCAAAGCCGGGGCTCAAGCCCAAACCCCTGAAACCCTGTCCTTCACAATCTGGGACAGGTGTAATGACCTAAACTTATTGTACTAGGTCCCAACCTTATTTAAGATAGCCTGTTCAGTTAGAGTCTGTATGGGAACACAGCATTGCTGTAGGAACAGCTGATTGGATTTCTTGGTGGTTCCTGGCTCAGCGCTACCCTGATTCTACTTTTCTTTCCAACAGCTTTGCTGAAGGATCTCAACTCCATCCTGCTACTCAGCCCCTTCCACGTGGGCAAACCACCCTGCTCAGTGTTGTCATCCCCTCCCTCGTCAGTGGGGTCCTTTCAGAGCTCACTCCTAAAGTTGCCCAGGGCCCCAGGAGAGACCCTCCTGGCTTGAGAGCAGGATCGTGTGATAGAAGGAGTGGGCTCTCTCAGTGCTGGCACTTGCCAGCTGGGGGACTTTGGGCAAACCACTGGCCCTCTCAGAGTCCAGGTCCTTCTCTATAAAATGGAATAAGAAAGGCTACATCACAGCAAATATATGTCTAGTGGGCTTTAATGTTGAGATGAGATGTATATAGCAGCGTAGCACAGAGCCTCCTGTGTGGAAGGTAAATGAAACCCTCTCTTTCTACCCTTCCTCCACTTCTGGACTTTATCCACACCCAGAGTATCTGTAATCAGTAAGTAAAGCACTGATATGGAATTCCAGGCTATGGCTGGTGCCTGGAGGAGGATTTTAATGAACGCCAGGACCATCCTAGAACTGCTGGAGTCACTTACTATGGGGGCGACTGCCTTTATGCTGTCTATTCCCCAAACCAGCCCTTCTTCCAAGTCCCTTGGGAAGAAGCACACTTCTTCCCAAACACCTAAAACACTCCCTCCAAACACATCCCTGAAAACAAAAATGCTAAAAGCAATTCTCATCTTCTTAGACCAAAACTTACATGGGCTGGGGATGTAATACAAGATTTTTCATTTAGCAGACTTTGTTCTACTACAGTCCAGCCAAGGACCATTAATACCACTCTGTCTACTGGGATCTGGAAAGAGTCTGGATATAAAGGCTGTATTGTTACTATGATGGCATTCTAACAGGGCAGAACAAGGCAAGGATGACAATGAGATACAGAGAGCGATGTTGAAACTGATCATGAGAAAAGTGAAACCCACAGCTGAGTTTCAGAAGTTATTTCTTTGAAACCACAAATCCTAAAAAAATCCCCATGAAGGGCAGGCATAAAGCAGCTTTCCTTCCAGGGCCCTCGTGAGGGACTCCCAGCTCAGCAGAATTCCTGCAAACAAACTCCTGCAAACATTCCTGTGCCTCCCACGGTGGTGGGTCCCAGAAAGGCCCCTCCAAACCCTCCTCGCACAGCTGTCAGGCTGAGGAAGGGCTGACCCACTTCCTGACCCCAGGAGGAGAGCTCATGTTCTTTCAAGTTCAAAGATACCCCTCCCATAAAACGACAGTGCCAACGGCTGCAGGATTACTTCTATGCTGGTCTCTCCTGACCAGTGGACAAGGGTGAGAGAGGGAATGCAGGACGGTTGAGGGGTGTCATCATGAGTTACTTTAGAGAAATCCCAGAGGTGATGCAAAAAGGGCAGACATCAAAGAAGAGAAGAGTCAAAGCCTCCAGGTGACGAACCGTTTCGGAAATAGACAGTGGTGATGGGTATACAACTCTGTGAACGTACTCAATGCTGCTGTGTTGTACACTTAGAAAAATGGTACCAATGAACCTAGTTCCAGGGCAGGAATAGAGATGTAGATGTAGAGAACAGACTCGCAGACACTTGGGGGAAAGAAGAGGGTGGGACAAATTGGGAGAGTAGCATTGACATATACACACCGCTGCTTCTGCTGCTGCTGAGTTGCGTCAGTCGTGGCCCCATAGACGGCAGCCCACCAGGCTCCCCTGTCCCGGGGATTCTCCAGGCAAGAACACTGGAGTGGGTTGCCATTGCCTTCTCCAATGCATGAAAGTGAAAAGTGAAAGTGAAGTCGCTCAGTCGTGCCCGACTCTTCGCGACCCCATGGACTGCAGCCTACCAGGCTCCTCCGCCCATGGGATTTTCCAGGCAAGAGTACTGGAGTGGGGTGCCATTGCCTTCTCCAATTAAACTACCATGTATGAAACAGCTAGCTAGTAGAAGCTGCTGCATAGCACAGGAAGCTCAGCGCGGTGCTCTGTAATGACCTGAAGCGGAGGGATCAGGGGGTGGTGGGGGGAGAGAGGTCCAAGAGGGAGGGGATATATGTATACATATAAATGATCCACTTTGAGGTATAACAGAAACTAACACAATGTCGTAATTATACTCCAGTAGAAAATAATTTTTAAAAAGGTTAAAACGATAAATCACATCTTATGTGTATTTTACCACAATTTTAAAAATTGAGAGAAAAAAAAAATGCCTCCAGGGAAGTGCAGGAAGTTATGAGAACCTGCCACAGAGTTCCACAGAATCAACAGCTAGGCAGCTCCCACGTGCCTCATGGCTCTTTCTGCAAAGAGGATGTGTCCTTCCTAGGAGGAGCTGGACAAGAGCTGGGGGCTGGAGCCAGGAGCTTGGGTTTGAATCCTGATGCCCCCCTATTGAGTGTTCCTGGGCAGGTTCCTCTGGGCCCCAGTTCCTCATCTGAAAACATGGTTGTCATAAGCTACTCCTGACCGTATGATGAAGAACAGAATACTTTATAAAAGAAAACTGCTTCTAGCATAGTGCCATAAAGCCCTTGAGAGGATGCCCACAAGCAGCAGCTGTTGTTGTTCAAACGCACCTCCTGCTTCGCTAGACAGGTCTTCAGCAGAGGAAGGAATCGCCTGGAAAACACAGAGCTGTGTTCCAGGACTGCAGTTTCTCTCCTTTCTCCAGAGAAGCCCAGTGGCCTCAGGCTCCTGGCCTGGGGAATGGGTTGAACAAAGCTATCTTCATCTCTCCATTCCCAATCTCCTACCTTTCTGGAAATGATGGTAAAAGTTGGTGGTGACTGCCCACAGGTCTAGAAAGTGGTCATGGACCAAAGGGAAGGCAGGAGGGTCCTCCTGAAACCTGAAACTGTTCCCCCCTCTCCCTGCCCCTCAAGCAGAAATCAACTGGTCCAGTCAGCCCTGAACACAGTGTTGGGATGGGTTGGGCGGGGGGGGGGGGGTCACTGTGTATGCTGATTACCAACAGCAGCACCAGTGATAACAAGTGAGGGATGTCCAGGTGAGTGGGCTGGAGGTCAAGTCGCAAGAGAATCCTGAAAACAAGACCATGTATGGAGCATTTTGTTAAGCACGTGTCACTCAAACAGAGGCAGGGCAACACAGAAGTACCTGAGGAAAGGCCAAAACAAGAGGTTGACAAGGACAGGTTGTCTTACCATCAAATGTCAATATTAAAGTTAGAGAAGGGCGGGGATATATCTGCAAGTTAAAAAAAAAAAAAAGCATTCCTTGGGCAGGAAACATGATTTTATAAGTGTTACATAACCTGCTGGCTTCAAAAATGTGTTGCTGGGTTAGCACTGTCTCTCTTGGGCATAAGCTCTGGTGGGTCGCTGCTGCTTTCCTTTGTAAACACATTTCTTTTGTTGGCGTTCTTCGCAGGTAAAATAATCTCTGCAAATCCATGGCTTTGCAGGGCAGAAAGAAACGCAATTTTCTGCAGTTTAGGAGAGGTCTTGAGCAGGCTTCACCGAGCTCCTAGTTAGTATTCCAGCCAGCACCCACCTACTGCTTGTTTGGGACAGCAAGGGAAGGAGGAGACACGGAAGGGAAGAAGGAGGTTGGGGAGGGCCTGCTTGTCCAGGCTCATCTTCCAGGACTTGCAAAATCTTGCTCCGTCTTTGTTATGGGCTGAATTGTTTCCCCCTCACCTCATCTGCTGATGTTTTATCCCCCAGGACCTCAGAATGTGACTGTTTGGAGATAGGGCCTTTAAAGAGGCAATTAAGATACAATGAGGTCATTAGGGTGGAGCCTAGTTCTAAATGACTGGTGTCCTTGTAAGAAGAGGAAATTAAGACACAGACCTGCACAGAGGGAAGGTGGTTGTTTTACAAGCCAGGGAGAGAGAACCTCAGAAGCAAACAGCCCTGCTGACACCTTGATATTAGACCTCCAGCCTCTTGAGTTATGAGAAAATAAATTCCTGTGGTTGAAGCCCCCACCCTCACCCCTCAGCCTAGGGTAGCAGCTCTAGCAGGCCAACACCTTCCTGTCCCTCCCCTTGAAATCGAGGAGGACCCTTTGGGGCTCCTGGGCTTGGAAGCCTTTCTGTCCCCATTTCTTGTAGGCAAGACTCCAGCCACTGTAACGTTCCCCAAGTTCCAAAGGGCAGATCCAGAACAGTTGCTAATGAAGGAGAGAGCTGCCACAAAAGCACCTGAGGCAAGATTAAAGGGACCAGAGAAGTACATCAAGGTGAGGAGACCGACCACCTGAGACCCCGTGCATGCTAAGTTGCTTCAGTCACGTCCAAACTCCTTGCAACCCTATGGACGGTAGCTCTCCAGGTTCCTCTGTCCATGGATTCCCCAGACAAGAATACTGGAGGGGGTTGCCATGCCCTCCTCCAGGGGGTCTTCTTAACCCAGAGATCGAACCCACATCTCTTACCTCTACCTGCATTGGCAGGCAGGTTCTTTACCACCAGGACCACCTGGAGACCCTACACATACCTTAATCTTTTTAGCAACCCTACCTTGAACTATTGCTATAAACCCCCTCATCAAATCCTCCCAGGTTGGCACATGTAGTTTTCTGAGGCAGGAGCTTGCGGTATCCCCCGCTAGCAAAGCAATGAAGCTATCCATTTCTACTTCACCCCAAACTGCCTCTGAGATTCAATCTGGCACCAGTGAACAGAGAAGCTGAGCTTTCGGCACCACCCTTAATGACCCAGCTAGTCACTCTGCCTCCTACACGCTTCTGTTCTCTCTCTGCTTCTAATCCTTGCTTCTCTAATTTTCAGAGCTACTGTCTGGCTTTTGAAAAACACAAACAAGAACTTTTTTTTGCTATTTCATAAATCTCAGCTGGAAAATGTCAAGGAAAATGCCACCCAAACACCCTTCTACTTCCGTCCGCCTTCACTGTCAGGACACGCTGGGCTTCACCAGGATCAGCGTGGGTGTGCCCAGGGAGAGAGAAAAGTGCATGCCTGGCATTCCTCTGACTTCACTGGGTTTTGTAGGGCAGTGGAGAAAGGCCTACGATCTTTAAACGAATAGACAACCATTCGCACGGACATGCCCCAGCCCTCCACAGCTTAATGCTGTTCCTTCTGATGGATGCATGTTTTGCAAGAAGAAGGCTCCAGACTGGGACTTTCAAGGTAGCTGTTTTGAACTGATTATTTAATACCCATCTTCAGTGTGATGTCTTTTTTTTTTTTAATTGAAGAATAACTACAACATTGTGTTGGTTTCTGCCTCAACATGGATCAGCCATAGGTACATACATGTCCCCTCCCTCTTCAGCCTCCCTCCCACCTCCCACCCCATCTTAGCCCCTCTAGGCTGTCACAGAGCCCAGGTTCTTATTTCAGTTTACTCCATTTCTGGTCCTATGGAAGGAACTCCTTGGCTTATAAGGCAGAATCCAAGAAAAGATGCCAACTCTATCACTGAAAGGCAGGCAAGCTTTTAAAAATAAACCAACCTGATAGGGTGAAAGGAACAATGAAAGAAGAGATTACCTGTAATTACCCAGTAGTCTCTCGTTGTTTCTGATATATCAAGGTTGGGGTATTCCAGCGCTAAAACAAACAAGAAACACACCAAATTACTTTTATATATGGATATTGTTTTATATGTAGATATCAGGTTTTATATATAGATATAGTTCAGGGAAATAGACATAGCTGACAAAATACCAAGCAGCTAAATCCTGCTCTATCATTCTTGGGAACTCTAGGACATACAGCCTGAAACTTGCTTTTCAGAAAACTTAAATACTCGGTAAAGGGCTAACTTTCAGAAGAAGAATTTTCTAAGGCTTTTGGGTGTCTGCTTCCAGCTTTTCCATCAAAACCTTCTTAAGGCAAAACAATTTCACTGTTAAGACCTACAACGAGAACCAGTCAACTATAGCCTTCTTTTCTAGAAAATTATCTATCATAACGTAGTTTTAGGAATAATTATTTATTGAATGGATCTTTCCAAAGTCAAAGTTTAGGAGCTAAATGCTTGCAAGCAATGGTCCCATTTCATTATAGTGTGGTGACCATCAGAGTTAACATATGTTAAGGGTTTAGCACGTTATTTGGCACATAATAAGTACTCAGTAAATCACAGTTGTGTTATTATTATTATTCTTAGACTGTCAAGATGATAAAAGAAAATAAATCCTTTACATGCTGCCAGGTGAATAACGCCATCTTTTATGACATTATCTTTTCCATAAAATCCAGAGTCATCTTTTCCGAGTACATGGAAATTCACAAAAGCTTGCCACTAAACTAACATTTTTTTATAAAGTCTGAGTGGCTACTTTGTGCTAATAAGTACATTCACACACATTATCTCACTTATTTACAATATAAAAAGGGACCATAGAGGGAAATGAAAACAACTTTGCTAATACACGTTTAAAAAAAAACACCCAGTAACCTTGAGTATGTATCAACAATTAAATGTAAGAGCACCGATCTTTACTTCCTTTGGCTACTGAGTAAGTGTTTGGGTACAAAATGTAGGCTGCATCTTTGAAGTCTATGTCTGCTGCATGGTAATGAGGATTATGTAACTGAAGCATGAGAAAAAGAGGAGGCCACAAGCCTATGGGGACTTCATCAAGTGAAGTCACGATGCTGACTGCATGTGAGCTGCGTTATAATGTCTATAGCCCAGGCAAGGGCTGAAGGCCTGGGAATTTTTGTTGATGGCAGAAGTGGGGGGAACCCTAGCAACCAAGATTGCCATGAGGACAGATGCTCTATCAGGCAGTGTTATAAGCTAAGAAGACAGACTGCTTGGTTCAAGCCCCAGGTTCCATGTCTCACCAGCTATGTCAGAGTTAAACCTCTTGGAGTTTCATTTTTCCCATCTGCAAGATGGCGCTAATTTTGCACCTACCATAGAGGGTAGTTGTGAGGATTAAATGAGATACAAGACAAGTGAAGGGTAAAAGCACCTAGCCAGTGCTTTTTACAACATGCAGTGAAGTTTTCATCAATTCAACCCCCTTCAGTCACATATTACAGTTGTGATTTTATGACAAAAGAGTTAGCATGTGGCATCATGGAGGCTTGCTAAACGGACAAGTTCCCAGAGAATATGGTAGAGTCCTACAGGGATTCAAACATAACTCAAACATACTCACGTTCAGCGATGGTGAGCGGCGGGTAGGTGAGGTAGAACCCCACCAGCTCAGCAGAGAGCTGGCGGAGGAGGCTGCTGGCCACGGTGCCGTTGAGGAAGGAGCTTCGGTTGGCCACCACATACACCAAGGTGACTGTCTGGGAGGCGTTGGACGTGCTCACCATCTGAATGGACACAGGAGGAAAGGGGAGGGAGACATGCCAAATAAGATGAGGGTCTGTTTCATGGAGGCCATGGGAGGAGAAGTTTAAGGAGAGGTTAGGAATGAAAGGGAGGTGGGAAGAGAGCAAGGAAGAGATAAGAATAACAACAGTTGTCATATGATGGCTCACAACATGCCTGGCATCTCGTACCAGGCATCGTTCCAAGGGCACATGATCTCATTTAATCCTCATCACAACCCTAGGAGGTGTATCCTGTCATGGAGGTATATCCTTTGACAGAGGAGGAAACTGAAGCCCAGAACGATCAAGGGACTTGCCCAGGGTCACACAGCTAATAAGTGACGGAGCCAGGATCCAAACCTCAGCAGCCTGACTTCAGGTTTTAACCACTGGTGTGTGTATATTTTCCAGGGGCTAAATGGTCGCAGGCTACTTTTATGGTTCTGAAGATACACTATAGAGTAGAGGAATGGTAAATTTAAGAGGGTTCAACTGCTCAGACAGAGAAAGCCTGATTCAAACTTTTGGGGAATTTTAAAGTTGAAAGGACGGAGAATGCACGCCACTGGTCACCAACCTAGTAATGGACAGCATGATGAAAACTGATGACAATAAGAATGCAGAAATAGAAAACAGCTTCTTTAGAGAGAGATTCCATTTCATTGTGATCTATCAATTCAATATAGAATATGTTAATATGAATTGTGAAATGTGAAATGTGAAAAACAGATGCAGTAGGAAGGCATTCTGCCTGGTGAGACAGTCTCTGTGAGCTTCTGCGCTGGATGTCTGCCCCTTCCCCCACCAGATCCATTTGCTACCCTGCCCTCATCCTGCTCAGTGCGCCCAGAGGCAGAATTCTGTGGACCACACCAATGGGCTACTTGGCACCCTGGTATTAGCTACAGAGAGCTCAGGAGGATGTGGGTGAGAAGGAGGAGAGTGAGGTCAGAGAGCTGGTGTTGGGGGCTCCCTCCTGGGGGGTCACAGCTCTGGCTGGGCACTTCTGGCCCAAGTTTCCCACAACTGCTCCATCCCCTCATCTCATCAGCCCCAATGTCACAGCCTTGAAAGCTGCGCCACCCCTGTAGTCTCCCTAGAGCCTGGGCACACTTCTGCAAAGTCCTTTTCAGAAGGACTTTGGACTTGGACTTTCCTCGAACTGCCTTCATTTGAATATGTCCTCTCTTTTTGCCAGGAACTGATACCCAGTCTGTCTAAAACCTTTGTGTGCTCAGACACAAATATCTCTGCAACATTTCTTTTAAAACTTACTTTGAAGACAACTGTCAAGAGTAAGCTTCTTCAAGCTATTTCGAAGTTTTTCCCATAAGAGCAAGTTCCTTTTAAGTTCTCTAACACAGCACCTAGAGTCCCATGATTACTGATATACGGAGTCAACATTTCTGGTCAACTGTTACTTCCTCTCCAGAAGCATTTTTGGAATGTGGTTTAGCCACAAGGATTCATACCTCTTTCCCAAGGTACCAAGAAGAAAGGTACTTCTTTCTGAATAATTCAAAAGACCTCACTGTACTGTCACCTAAAAAATAATAACTAAAGTAACTTTGCAATCTTTATCTCTATTTGGAACATTATATATATATGCTTGTTTCTTTTCAACAAAACTAAATCTCACTGGATCCCAAAGAGCCTGCAGTATGGTATCTTAGTACATAATACACTCGACAAAATAAGTTATACTTTTTTTAGTTGAGAACATTTTCATTAAGGAGACTTCACTAACATACAACACTATGTTAGTTTCGTACTTTCTGTGGTAAAATACACATTATGTTATACCATTTTAACCATTTAAAGTGTACAGTGGCATTAAGTGCATTTTCATTCTTGGGCAATCATCACCGCTGTCCATTTCCAAAACTTTTCCATCATCCCAAACTGAAACTCTACACCTACTAAATAACTCCCCATTTCTTCCTCTTCCTAGTCCCTGGGAACCACCATTCAATTTTTCTCTCTCTATTAATTTGACAAAACTAAACTCGTGGCTCAGATGGTAAAAGCGTCTGCCTGCAATGAGGGAGACCTGGGTTCAATCCCTAGGTCAGGAAGATCCCCTGGAGAAGGAAATGACAACCCACTCCAGTATTCTTGCCTGGAAAATCCCATGGATGGAGGAGCCTGGTAGGCTACAGTCCATGGGGTCGCAAAGGGTCAGACACAACTGAGCAACTTCACTTCACTTCAAACACTTTTCATGAGTGGAATCATACAGTATTTTCCTTTTGTGATTGGCTCCTTTCATTTAGCCTGATGTCCTCAAGGTACACTCATACTGAAGCACGTGTCAGAATTTCCCTCTGTTTTAAAAGTGAATAATACTCCCTGGCATAGCTATACCACATTTATTTATTCATTCACCTGCAGATGGACACTTAACGTTGCTTCCACCTTTTGGGTGCTGTGAATAATGTTATGAACACTGGTGTTCAAACATCTGTTCAAGTCCCTGGTTTACATTCTATGGAGCATATACCCAGAAACAGAATTGCTGGATCATATGGTAATTCTGTGCTTTTTTTGAGGGAATGCTAACAACAACAATACTCTTTTCCACAGCAGCTGCACCATATGACATGCCCACCAGCAGTGCACAAGAGTTCCAATTTCTCCTTCCCAACACTTGTTATTCTCTTTTTTTTTTTTTTAAATAACAGTTATCCTCATAGGTGTGAAGTGGTATTTTGTGGGCTTTATTTTGCATGTCATATGCTTATTGGTTACCTGTATATCATCTTTGGAGAAACATCTAATCAAATCTTTTGCCCATTTCGTACTTGGGTTGCTTGGTTTTTTGCTGTTGACATGTAGGAGTTCTTTATGCACTCTAGATATTAATTCCTTATAGATACAGTATTTGCAAATATTTTCTTCCATTATGTGGGCTGAGTTTTGATTATGCCTTTTGAGCCACAAAAGTTTTTAATTTTGTTGACATCTAACTTACTTATTTTTTCTTTTGTTATCTGTGCTTTTTGGTGTCATATCAACAAATCACTGCCAAATTCAATGTCATAAAGCTTTTCTCCCCGATTTTCTTCTAAGAGTCCTACAGTTTTATTAGCTCCTACATTTAGGTATTTGATCCGTTTTGAGTTAACTTTTGTATATGGTATTAGGTGAGGATACAACTTCATTTTCTGCTTGTGGATATCAGTTTTCCTAGTATTATTGGGCTGAAGCTAAAGGCAAAGGAGAAAAGGAAAGATATACCCATTTGAATGCAGAGTTTCAAAGAATCTCAAGGAGAGATAAGAAAGCCTTCCTCAGTGATCAATGCAAAGAAATATAGGAAAACAACAGATTGGGAAAGACTACAGATCTCTTCAAGAAAATCAGAGATACCAAGGGAACATTTCATGCAAAGATGAGCACAATAAAGGCCAGAAAAGGTATGGACCTAACAGAAGTAGAAGATATTAGGAAAAGGCCGCAAGAATACACAGAAGAGCTAGACAAAAAAGATCTTCACAACCCAGATAACCATGATGGTGTGATTACTTACCTAAAGCCAGACATGCTGGAATGCTGGAAATCAAGAGGGCCTTATTATGCTAGCAAGTTTGGAAAACTCAGCAGTGGCCATGGGACTGGAAAAGTCAGTTTTCATTCCAATCCCAAAGAAGGGCAATGCCAAAGAATGTTCAAACTACCACACAATTGCACTCATCTCACATGCTAGCAAAGTAATGCTCAAAATTCTCCAAGCCAGGTTTCAACAGTATGTGAACCGTGAAATTCCAGATGTTCAAGCTGGATTTAGAAAAGGTAGAGGAACCAGAGATCAAATTGCCAACAGCTGTTGGATCATCGAAAAAGCAAAGGAATTACAGAAAAACATCTAATTCTGCTTTATTGATTACATCAAACCCTTTGACTGTGTGGATCACAACAAACTGGAAAATTCTTAAAGAGATGGGAATACTAGACCACCTGACCTGCCACTTGAGAAATCTGTATGCAGGTCAAGAAGCAACAGTTAGAACCAGACATGAAACAGACTGGTTCCAAACCGGGAAAGGAGTACGTCAAGGATGTATATTGTCACCCTACTTATTTAACTTATATGCAGAGTACATCATGAGAAATGGTGGGCTGGATGAAGCACAAACTGGAATCAAGATTGCCGAGAGAAATATCAATAATCTCAGATACACAGATGACACCACCCTTACGGCAGAAAGAAGAAGAACTAAAGAACCTCTTGATGAAAGTGAAAGAGGAGAGTGAAAAAGCTGGCTTAAATCTCAACATTCAGAAAATGAAGATCATGGCATCTGGTCCCATCACTTCATGGCAAATGGATGGGGAAACAATGGAAACAGTGACAGACTTTATTTTGGGGGGCTCCAAAATCACTGCAGGTGGTGACTGCAGCCATGAAATTAAAAGATGCTTGCTCCTTGGCAGAAAAGTTATGACCAACCTAGACAGCATATTAGAAAGCAGAGACATTACTTTGTTGACAAAGGCCCATCTAGCCAAAGCTATGGTTTTTCCAGTAATCATGTATGGATGTGAGAGTTGGACTATAAAGAAAGCTGAGTGCCTAAGAATTGATGCTTTTGAACTGTGGTGTTAGAGAAGACTCTTGAGAGTCCCTTGGACTGCAAGGAGATCCAACCAGTCCATCCTAAAGGAAATCAGTCCTGAATATTCATTGGAAGGACTGATGCTGAAGCTGAAACTCCAATACTTTGGCCACCTAATGTGAAGAACTGACACACTGGAAAAGATCCTGATCCTGGGAAAGATTGGAGGCAGGAGGAGAAAGGGACAAAGAGGATGAGATAGTTAGATGGCATCACCGACTTGATGGACATAAGTTTGAGCAAGTTCTGGGAGTTGGTGATGGACAGGGAGGCCTGGCATGCTACAGTCCATGGGGTCACTACAGTTGGACACAACTGAGCGACTGGACTGAACTGATTGGCTGAAATGACTGTCCCTTCCCCCACCTAATGGTCTTGTCAGAAATCATTTGACCATGTATGTATTTATTTCTGAGGTTTCTGTTTGGTTCCACCATATTTCTGTCTTTATGCCAGTTCCACCCTTTTTTGAATACCATAGTTCTGCACTAAGTTTTGAAATCAGGAAGTGTGAGATCTCTGACTTTTGTTTTCCTCTTTAGGATTGTTTTGGCAATTTGGGGTCCCTTGAGATTTCATGTGAATTGTAGGATAGATTTTTCTATTTCTGCAAAAGACGTCACTGGAATTTTGATAGGGATTGCATTGAATCTATCAAACATTCTTGGTAGTACTTGACATCATAACAACATTAAGTCTTCCAATTCATAAGCACAGAATGTCTTTCCATTTATGTTTTCTTTACTCATATTTTTATAGCTAAGAAAAGTGTAGTCACTCTTGGGGGCTACTTAACAACAGCTTCATAAATAAGAAGAAATCCACAGGCCTGAAACCAAGGTCAAATCATGGTTCCCTCATAGTCATGCCCTGTCCCTTGCAGAGAACACTTTCCCATCACCCCCCTATTCTTGGATTCCTTTGGGTTCTGACATCATCTCTTACTTCCCATTCACTCTTGCCATGATTCATTTAGTTAATTAGTCCCATAAAGCTGATGGAATGGAAAGCCATTGTTTTCATCCTTAGTATCCATTCCTCCTTCTTCCATGTCAGTGCCACAATTTCTCTTGAGGAAACACTACTTCTCTCCTGTAAGTTCATGTGCTTTGGGTAGAGTTGCCCCAGTCAGGTTCCAGGAGTGGGTATCTCAGTCAGGCTTAGTTGACTGGGACATTTCATATCCTCAATCACAGTTACTGGTCCACAAATAAGCACATGATACAAGAGGGTTCAATGAAAACTAACCCCAGGATTTTGACTGGAATGACACAAGAAAAGGCACTCTGGTTCCATGAGACTGTGAGCAATAAAGATGAGACAAACTTGGAGGTGCCAGGAGCCTGAGGATAATGCCAGCCTATAGCAAGGCAAGCCAAGAGATGAGGAGAGAATTTCATGAAGAAATCATGTAAGCACCTGGATCCAACTGTTCCTGAAGTAGGAAGCTACAAACTTTTCAGTTACATGAGCCAATCACTTCCTCTTTTTGCATAAGCCTTGTGAGCTTGCATTCCATTGCTTATCATCAAAAAGTCTTAATTGAGCCTACTATAATCTAGCCCTTAATATCGATGCTATGCAAGTAAAAAGTAAGTCACTTTTTCAATGACCCTCTGAAAAAAGTAAATATTTACATGATTTTATTCCACAAAAGATCCAAGGTGCCCCACAAATTATATTTAATACAAGAAAAGGGAAATTTATTAATTGCAAAACCAGGTCCCTAAAAAAAGAGATTAATGACAACCCTAGGGGATGATTAGCATGTAACAATCTATGTATAACATAGTGGCCTAGAGGGTTATTAAATCTACACAACAGCTTTGGCTCTGGGCTTCCTGTTAGCCAAGGCAAAAAGTGAAAGAGGGTTAATAAAACAATTCACCCAATTATCCATTCATATCAAGAGCTGTTGATACATTCAAGAACATCTAAAATCTTTTTAGATGCAATTTTCTAATTGCCTGCTGTAGTCTTTTCCAAGGAATGATTGTTGCTTACTTTATAAAGTTTCATCTCATGGCCCCAACTATCATACAACAACACAAGAGAGGCTTCTTAAGGCCAAGGGCAGCTTATTTATCTTGGTGTCCCTTCCACTGGCTGATAAAAAGAAGCTGCTCTGTAAGTCTGTACTTCCTGATTATAATTAGAATATGTTCCTCTGCCAAGCTCCAATAAGACTCATGTACCTGTGAGGATCACAAACGCAATCAGAAAGGAAAAGATCCCCCACAAAGGAGCTGAGTCACACTCCTTACATAAATCTTATGTCTGTGACATGTTTTTAGATCTTAGTCAAATATGAACCAGATCATAATGAGATACTTCCATATATACTTTGGGTGAATCTAGAAAGGGACAACTGCTCTTTCAAATTAAATTGTATGCTTTCCACATCATATTGGCTTTACTGATAATTCATTTAAGCTAAATGTCAATTTTAAAACCACTGGGTTTAATTGCAAAGGCTTTTAGTTCAGTAAAAACAGAGAGATTGGTTAGTACAATCAGAGAAATCTGGGGGCTTGATGAAAATTATTAAGAAGCATCTGTCTTTAGGGAGATGTTGTCCATAGAAATGTAAAAAATGGGTCTGAGAAAGACATTTGGTAGCATGTCTACTGCAAATTCAGGAAGTTGAAATACAGTATACCAGTACTGAGACTGCCCTGGAAGAGAAGTCAAATGCCTGCTGAAAATTTCATCAAGGATCCCATTTCTACATTGCATTGATGCTAGCAGAGCATGGTAGATTAGAGTACAGGCTTTGGCTCAAGCCCTAATTCTGGAAGTTTCTTACCATTCTCTACATTCCTTTCTCTGTGAAATGCTGATAATAACACCTCAGAAGGATGTCTTGAGTATTATGTAGCAAAGCGTTTATAAAACACTTAGCACAATCCTGGCACATGCTGCTGCTGCTAAGTCGCTTCAGTTGTGTCCAACTCTGTGCGACCCCATAGATGGCAGCCCACCAGGCTCCCTCATCCCTGGGATTCTCTAGGCAAGAACACTGGAGTGGGTTGCCATTTCCTTCTCCAATGCATGGAAGTGAAAAGTCAAAGTGAAGTTGCTCAGTCATGTCCGACACTTAGCGACCCCATGGACTGCAGCCTACCAGGCTCCTCCCTCCACGGGATTTTCCAGGCAAGAATACTGGAGTAGGGTGCCATTGCCTTCTCCAGATCCTGGCACACAGTAAGCCCTAAATATAAGATGTGTGTGCTTAAACTAAGGTGATTGTTCCTGTGGATACCTGGAAAATAAACTGAATTAAAATCACAGAAAGGAAATCTTAGGTGAATTAGTTATTTAGAAATGATTCACTTTATATGAGACACCTGACATATAGAGTATATTCTAGTACATTAAAAATAAATAAGTATATTAGAAAGACTTGAGGAAGCTTCACAAGGGAAAATAAACATAAAATCCCAAATCACAGCAGGTACACAGGGGTACACCATCTCTCTTGTATAATCAACCCCAGATATCCTCACATAACCGAAGTACAAAGGCAGCTTTGAAGTGGGGGAACCACAGCACTTCTTGCCAACATTTGGGTTCTGGGTGGCTTCTGTCAACTACAGGCTGAAGCACACTCCCACTTACCTCAATCGTCAGGTTGCTTTTAGTATTCAGAACTTTCCTCTCAGCATCCTGGAAGGCCCTCTGTAGCCTCTGTTCCATGGTCTGAGCAAATTTGCAGGACTGTATGTTGTCGGACTGGCTCACAAACTGTAGCACTAGAATGAGAGTAATAAATCAACGCTCACCAAAGCTCTATGTCTTAGTTCCTTGAACTTAATGGCAGTCATGATACAAAACGGCATGATTTTACATCACAGAAATCAGGCAAATAAGGGCAGTCATAGTTTTGGAAGTGGCTCTTAAAATAATTTATAATATAGAAGAATTAAAAACATGATCGAATCTGAGATTCCCTCCAATGCAAAGAATTTTGTGATTTCAATTACTGGCATATGGAAACATCTGCTCCAAGACAACAACATGACTTTAGAGTGATCAGGCCTTCTATTTCTTTGGAAGGAAAAAAAGAAGTCAATTGACCTACATAACTAAGTTGTTTGAGTCTTTCAGTTTCAATGGTTCCTCTACTCTTGTGGCTTCCAAACCACAAGATCAGAATTTTTAAAAACATAAAACATTTTTAAAATTATCTATTTAGGTTGCACTGGGTCTTCACTGCTGTGCAAGAGCTTTCTCTAGTTGTGGAAAGCGGAGGCTTTCTCTAGGTACAGTGAGCTTTTGTTGCAGAGCACACAGACGCAGTAGCTGTGGCACACAGGGTTAGTTGCCTCACAGCATATGGAATACTCCCGGGCCAGGGATGGAACCTGTGACCCCTGCATTAGCAAGTTTATTCTTAACCACTGGACCACCAGGGAAGTCCCAACAGGGAATTTAAAAGAAAGACTCTAAGGCCTAAGCTCAAAGATTCTAATTCAAGGGCATCTGGAACATGTTATCGTAAAGCACAGATTTTATGCTGAGGATACTCAACCCTCCTCAGTATCCACTGATAATACAGGAAAAAAAAAATACAGTACCTGATGCTCATAAGTACTATATACTCATATAAATTGGGAAGACTTCTATGAAGGAATATTTCTCATGAATCCAGGTTGGAAAAGTTTAGGCCGCTGTGCAGGGAACTTGGACATTAGATTAGCAAGGCCCTTGAAGGAAGGTACACAAGGACTCTAAGAAATGACAGAGCAGCTAGTGATGGAATTTTCTTTCTTTTATTTGGCTGCCCCAGGCCTTAGTTGTGGCATCTTCAGCTGTGGCATGAGGGATTTAGTTCCCTGACCAGGGATCAAACCTGTACCCTCTGCACTGGGAGTGTGGAGTCTTACCCACTGAACACCAGGGAAGTTCCAGTGATGGAGTTTTCAAACAGGTCCTCCTGGTACCGCCCACAATCCCAGAATGAAGAGGAATCCTTCTCTTCTGAATTACTTGCCTGTTTTCAGCTGCAAGTAGCCTGCAGGCTGGGGAATCCACGGGGAAGCAAGTACAGCCACAGACTGCAAGTTTGGCGTGTGCTGCTTCACATCCGCAGTGACGTTGCTGATCCCATAAACACCCAGCATTTCGCTCACTGCGGAAGGCAAGTAGACCAGCCTCCCTTTGGTAGCGTAATAACCAACGGTGATATTGTGAGAATGTTCCAGGAGGTCCACCTACAAGACAAATGGACCCAAAGAACTTAGTGTTCATTTCCACTGTACTTTAAGTCTCTCCTGGTGTTTCTTAGAACCACAGTGGTTACTCAGCATGGCTGGGGAACAGGACGCTCCCATTCGACAAATATTCTAGCAATCCTATAACCTGATGGGATTGGCAGGTCTCAAAATATCAGAATACAACAAAATATAACTTGAGTTGAACCTATGGATATAAGATTAAATCTATATTTAATTCTGAAACAGAATTAAGTCTGTGGGTAGGTTTTTTTTTTTTTTTATTCCTTAAGTGCCTCAGTTTAATCCTGTGAGCACCAATTATCACCCAGGAGGGCAGGCAGGAGACAGCAGGCAAAAGAGATTTCCTGGGGCAGGAATGCTGGGAAAAATGGCTGTACCATATTTCTCATCATTTATAAACATTAAAGGGGCTTCCCTGATGGCTCAGTGGGTAAAGAATCCACCTGCAGTACAGGAGCTGCAGGAGACATGGGTTCAACCCCTGGGTCGGGAAGATCTCCTGGAACAGGAAATGGCACCCACTCCAGTCCTCTTGCCTGGAAAATCCCACGGACAGAGAAGCCTGGTGGGCTACGGTCCATGGGGTTGCAAAGAGCTGGACACGGCTGAGTGACTGAGCCCAACAACAACATAAACATTAAAAGGCAGAAATGATAGATTAAGTTCGGACCCCTTCCAGACAAGGGCCAGGTAGTAAATGAGGTGAGAGAAGAAGCTGAGAGAAGAGCTGTTCAGATTTAACTCCATTCTTGGCTTGTAACTGGGTCACGACCAAGGCAAGGCTGGGCCATGGAGAATTTCTCTTACAGCAAAGGAGTCCTAAGGGATGCTGATGATCTGAGCTCTTTCTCACCCAACTGGAAGAGTTTTGAGGCTTTTGACCTTATTCTTATTTTGTTTTGCTTTCCTCGTGTTTGATACCAACAGTTCAGGGTGTTTGAACACTGCCTTCCCTCCCCTTATTCCTCCATCTCCATTAGGGGTGTCAAGTTTTTTGCCAAAGAAACCAAGACAACTGACTTTGCAGGAGGCTGGGTGTCCTTTGCTTCCTCCACATTGTGCTCCTCAGCACCTCGTCACTTGAAGCTGGTGTTCAAGGTGACATTAGGTGGGACAAGAGGTATTTCTGGATGGAACACAGACTCAGCACCAAATACCACCAAATCACCCAGAAAGAAGGTGACTCCCATTCTCATCCTCCTAATATTAATATCTCAAGAAGCAAGTCTCAGTTTGAGGACAGTTGACTTCTAACACCTCTCTAATCCTTGCTAATCAAATTTTTAAACAAACAAAGGGATGCCAGGCCCCAGCCTTAATGCCTTCTGTAAGCAGTAATATCTAGCTTGAATTTAACAGGCTGTCTCCACTATTTTCATTTTTATTTTTAAATTTTGGCCATCCCATGCAGCTTGTAGGATCTCAGTTCCCTGACCAGGGATTGAAACTGGGCCATGAAGGTAAAGGCGCCAAATCCTAACCACTAGACCATCAGGAAACTCCCTTATTTCATTTTTATCATTACCTTCTATTTGCTGCAAATGATCCTGACTTCTATTCATGGTGATAATATCAAACATCTTCTCGAAAGAAATATGTTTCAGTGTTTTCTTTAAATTTTTATTGAACCATAGTCAGTTCAAAGTGTTGTGTTAGTTTCTGCAGTACAGTACAGTGAATCAGTTATACATATCCATTTATCCACTCCTTTCTAGATTCTTTCCCCATATAGGTCATTACAGAGTATTGAATAGAGTTCCCGACACTATATAGTAGGTCTTTATTAGTTATCCATCTTATATAAAGTAGTGCATATATGACAATCCCAATCTTAAATGTGTTTTTAAAATAAAAACTGATTTAAAAATAACTACTACATACTAATTCTCACAGCAGTCTGAGATGATACGCAACAAAGAGCAAAAACTGGGAGGCTAATTTGCAAACAACCAAAGTTTCATAAAAACTGTCTCAGGTGACCACAGGGAAACATTCACATTTTCAACTTTCAAATAAAGTTTCTGGTGCAGAAACCACAGATGTCTCTTGTGGAGAGCATTTCCTCTTCTTCTTTTCAGAACTATATAAAAGAGATTAACAATGATGAATAAACTGTACCCAATCTCCTTCCTAGTCCATGGTGTGGTGGTGGGGAAGGACCGCTAATTTGAGTGCAGCTGTGCAAAGCATCAGAGCAGAAAGCTGGAGCAATATTTTTAAGTGATGTAAAGGGCTGTCCACTGACTGCCCATCACATGTACTGCTTAAAACTTGGAATCAAACCAAAAGGAAGCAGACCAAGACTTCCATCACTTGGATATGCCATCAAAATCAGTTGGTGGTTGTTAAATAGTACTTGGCATGAAAGTGTTTGGAGAGAAAAAAAAAAAGCCTACTTCCTTGTCTGTTGCTCTCAATTTAAGCAAAGTTGGACTCAATTTACAAGTCAGAGTAATTTTTAAATGTCCAGAAATAAATCGCCAACTGTTTACAATGGTGAGGAAGATGAAAGAAAAAGCAGTGGATGGTTTCTGCAAAATTACACTGACACAGTTAAATACTTTCCCCAAATAACAGGATAATGGGGCAATTTTTATAAAGTACATCCAGGCTTTAAAAAAAACAACCCCAAAACTAGACACAATTATCCTCAATTTTCTATCTCAAAATTTGACCTCCTTCTCCTGCTACCACACATTAGCTCTTTGCCAAAAGCATGCATGATGAAAGATTCTACTTGTGCGGTGGTGATGGTGCCCAGGGAGGAGAGAAACAATGTAAACAGGCTCTGGACCCAAAAAGAAGACGTGGCTGGACGAGGCTGGTTACAAGAACAGGGGGCTTACGTGAGCCAAGACGTCATTCTGGTGGAAGGCCTTCCGCAAGGCCTGTGTGAGCCCTTTGGCTATATTGAGCTTCAAGGTCTCACTGATCTGCATCCTCCTTTGGGTCAGAAAGAGAACTGTGGGGTGAAAGAGAAGCACAGCATCAGCAGAAGGCAGCCGACCTCCTACCTAATTCATGCGCCTCTGCTCCTCCCCAGCCACCCAGCACCCCCTGCAGGTTCTGAGCAAAGCTGGTGGGCACAGGGCCAACTGAAAACCAGATGGTATAATTTCCTAGTTTCACAATTTTCCCATTTAGCATAGCTGGAGCGGCAGCTCTGTTGGTCCTGCTCACGTCCTAAAGGAAGAAGGCCCAGCCATTTGGGTGGCCCTAGTGGAGAGATGGCTAGCACACTAGTGGCACTTCACTTCTGACCGTCACCGCCTCTAACTCTGAAAGCCAGGCTAAAGCCAACGTGCCTGCCTCTGACTGGTCTGCATGCAAGGATATTCCTGCAATAGCATCCCTGAGTGCCACCTTAAGGGCAGGCCCTGCATCCTAAAACAGCCTAAATCAACTCTGCATCAGGAGGGGCAGTCCCCACCCCACAAGCAGGATGTCCTGTTTGCTTGACTTCCCAGATACCTGGCATGGAAAAGAGGCATTTGTGATGGAACATGACAGGTGCTCCCTGAAGGGAAGCCTAGGAGGTAGTTGGAGGCCCTTGGAGAAGCATCCGGCCCTGACTGGGGCGAGGGAGTGGGGATCAGGGGAGGTTTCCAGGAGGAACTGATGCTTCCATGAAGCCTTGGAGGATGATGGGTGTGAGCTGGGCCAAGGCCAGAGGGACTGCCCTGGCCCCTCCCAACAGAGGGAAGACCAAGTGCAAAGGCACAGGGGAGAGAAGTGAACACTTCAGTCTACAAGTCCAGGCCTGGTCCTGAGGGCAGTGGGAAAGGAAGGGGTTTAAGCAAAGGCATGCACTTTAGAAGGTTCCCTTGACTGCAGACTGGAGAAGAGATTGGAGGGGTGGGGCAGTCTGAAGGCAGACAGAGAAATCTGGCCGCTGTTGCAGAATGTAGGTGAGTGATAGGAACCAGGGAAGGGGCTGTGGGGGTGGAGGGAAGAGGTATTCAGGAGGCAGAACAGGAAGGAACCAACTGGGTGTGGCTGGGGTGAGGCGGGGCTGTGAAGAAGAGGGAGTGGAGAATGTTCCAGACTTCCACATCAAGGAGGCTGGGGTTGCCTGCCACTCAGAGAGGGAGGCAGAGATCTGGAGGGAGGGGGCAGAGGGAGGGAAAACCAGATGGTACAATTTCTTGAGAAATTGAAAAAGATACTGTGCTTTCTGCTATGCCTAGCTTCACATTTTCCCATTTTAGAATAGGATCTGTCTCAAGAAATAATTTCATTTAATTCCTTGTGGGGTGAAGAGGAAGGCGGGACATGAGCATTCAACACTGGCATGCTCTTTCAAATAATGTTTCTAATGCTTTTTATAGCAGACACTACCAAACTATTAAAAGCATTGTGTGCCTTCTTGGCCCATTTGCTGCAACTCAGAGGTGGGGGCTGAAAAACCAGCATCTACCACCCCACCTTTTTCAAGAAGGTCTCCTTTTTAACATGAGAAGAAAATTCAGGCGCCAACATAGAGTACCATAGCTGTACTTTTAGTATCCGATGATTGAGAAGACACATGAGAGTCCTTCTGAGTCCTCTTGCCCTTCCTGTGATTGTGTATTTTACTAATCACAGCATTCACACATGTGAGACATCACTTTAGGCATCGCATCATCAAGGTTTGCCTGCAGATATACTCTACAGGCAAATTTTGGTGTACCTTTGCTTTTTTAGACTCCCTAGTGGAACTGGTTTCAGGAGGCCTCTGATACCAGGATGGATCCCAGGGCTAGATTCCGTGTCATACTCTCCACATGATAGAGGAGATTCTTCTCCATCACTTAATGAAGATCAGGACTTCTCAGCCTCAGCACTTTGGATGTTTTGGGCTGGATTATTCTGTTGCCTGAGCATCCTGTGCACTGTAGGAACGTTTAGCAGCATCCCTGGTCTCTTAACACTCTAGATGCCTGAAACACCCTCCCTACCCTCCAAGATATAGACACTCCAAAACATCTCCAGACGTGGCAGCAGGGACTGGTTGAGAACCACTGATTTCAAAGAAATCTAAGAATTCTGCTACATCTCTGAGGCCAGAACGCACTTGCGGCTTTCACATCAAATCAGGGCAGTGAACCCTTACCTGTCTTCACCAGGAGCTTACTGGACATCTGACACTCCAGGTTGGACGCCGTCTTGCCAGCTGTGACCACGGCAGTGGACACAGCGGGAAGAGCGGCATCTGTGTTTTCTGCTGATGAAGGCGGCATCCGGGTGGCCCTCACTGGCGCGGTGATGGACGTCAAGGCTGCTGTGATGGTCAGCGGGCGAGTGGTGGACACCCTGGGCAGGTCTGGGTTGGTGGGGTTCGGGAAGCCCGTGTGCATGGCTTGTGGTTTCCTGGGGAGGTGTGTTGTGGATAACAGGCCAGAGGGAGCGCCCGTGTTCCCTTGCATGGCTGTGTGAGTGCTCATGGTGTGTGCTGTTCTTGCAAACATGTAGGTCGGCGTGAACGAGAAGGCTGGATGAGCCACCCCTGGTGTTGCTTTGGGGCCAGATGCTGCACTGTTCGTGATGTTTTTAGCTAGAGCTGTGGTCCAGCTGCTCTTGGCTAATCCCGAGGCCATGGCCGAAGGGCTGCTGCCAGTGCCCTTAGCAACCAGGGCTGCAGACAGCACCAGTGGACTTGATTTCCGAAGAAACAATGTGGTTGCTGCTGCTGCTGCTGTCGGCTCTGCCTTGGGCAACACTGAGGAGTCCACTGCAAAGAGAAAAAGCAAAGTTTGTCATTGGCACGGAATGCACACACCACTTGTGGAGATGAATGGATGTCACTTATGGGTTTGTTGGGGTTACAGGTCTCTGAGCTCTGGAATTTAGGCAAAATGGCTTTAGGTTCATTAAGTCGATTAACCATAATGAGAATGCCACCTAGAGCAAAGCTATGGGTGGAAATGAGGACACTTAAATTCTGAATACTTTCCAAAAAATCCAAGTCGGCCGAAGATCAAGGGCATGACTATCTGGACTAATAACTCATTCATCATCCTAAAATCAGGCGTATCTGCTCCTTTGGAGCAAAGCTAGGTATTTGTGTTGAGCCTGAAGATGCTTTGGCCCCAGAAGCAGTCACACTCCTATCTTGGGAGGGACCAGGAAACAAACTACCTGCATTAGTGGTTGCACCTGTCCATTTCTCGGGGTGCTGAGAAGCCCACGGTGCTTTGGACAGGGTCCTGAATAAGGCACTGGTTGACGGAGAAGGCGATTCAGCAGGAGAGTGAAATCTCAGGATATTCTGGAATGGTGGGGAAGCATTTATCACCGGAGATGGATAGATGTCATCGGCAATTTGAAAACTTGTATCCACTTCATCTGAAAGCATTTCTGGCAAGCGAGCTGTGGAAGTCAGACGGAGAGCTCAGCACAAGTGGATGTGTTGGATGGGCAGGTGACTGTAGATGGGGATGAGACACAGCTTGTTGGCTTATACGTGGGTAATCTCCAATCTCAGCTGTTTGGAAGTCTCTGGTGTAGTTGTTAGTGTTTATGGACAAGAAGTCTGTATGGTTTCCAACCGTAACATCTGACTGTTGGATGGACTGGTTGGTGCTCAGACCAGACCCTGGATCCTGGATGCTAAAACCTTCCACAGTCACTGAATGCCCAACATTATCTTTGAAGTCCTGAGATTTTATTGTATTGGCAGTGGAATTTAACCCACCAGGAGAAGTGGCTGGAGCTGGGTGAGTTTCCCAACTTGTGGAGTTAATTGTGTGCCCATTTACATCATAATTTGTTTGCTGCAGCCAGCTAGACATCATGGGTTCTGTGGAAAGGGACTCAGCTTCTACTGCAACAGAACTCCAGAAAACATCTGTGGTTGCTGGCTTCCTCATGCCTCCCATTGTTGAGAAATCATAGACCTCACTGGAGGAGGGAAAAGCTGTCACCTGTTTAGAAGCCAAAACTGGCAACTCAGAATGGTCTGTCACAGCTGTGTAAGTCACTGGCTTGGTGCTGGAAAAACCATGAGATGGGGATACAGTCTGCGTAGCTCGTGTGAAGGGGATGGAAGATGGAGGTAATTCAGAAGGAAGGAGGCTGGTTCCTGGTGGTGTCATGTCTGTAGAGACATGATCAGTGCTGAAATCAGAGGTGAATCCACCTACAGCATGAAGACTTAGACTCTCTTTACTCAGAAGGGTCTGGAGAGCAACTGTCAAACTTGCCTTTTCGTTTTTCTTTAAAACAGCTGCCATGCTACCTTCCTTCTGCAGGGGAAATGTCCAGGTCATGGAAGGACGATGAGGAAATGTGCTTAAGAGGAGGAGGTCTGCAGCTGCTGTGGGAGGGGACCCATCACCACCTGCTTCTTGAGGAGTTGGCACTTGGGGCACGGCGGATGGAGAGACGTGACTCTGTGCCAGCTGGAGTGGGGCAGGCGTGGAGGGGAAGCCTGCTGTTTTGCCATTTGATGGGGATGTGGGAACTGCCCCAGAAGGACCTTGTTGTCCTTGGCCAGCTGTAGTGAGAGGCAGAGGAGAAGGCACCGAAGGAGAAGATTTGTGTTCTGCTGAAAGGGTGGGCCCTTTGGAATTCTCTGGGGTTGCTGACACATGCAGGGGGTAAGCAGAGTTCTTTGCTGGAGCACGGGTTGCCTCCAGGCTGGTCATTCTCACTGCCACTGACTCTGCAGTCTGGACCAGTGAGGACGCAGCCTCATGGGTTGCTGCACTCTTCAAGGTTGGCAGAGACACCCCATTATGTGCTCCTTCAGCCACCTCAGCTTCAGTTGGCTGGGTGGATGCAAGACTTGGAGCCACTTCCAACGTCGACAATGAGGGCCTTCCACCATGAAGCTGAAGACTTCCAGAGGCTGGGGGAGCGGGAGACAAAGGGGCCAGGTCTGCCACGGAGCTCAAAAATTTGGGTGAGGGGGAGCCCGCTGAGTGAGGACCCCCTGCTGGGCTTGAGGATCCAGAAAAACCTAGATGAGGGATGCCTATTAAATCCTGGGCATTTCTGGATCGAGCGTGGTTCATTCCCTTAGCAAATGGGTTTTTAGGGGCTTCACTATGCTCTGACTTGAGGAGGAGGCAGTTGGAGCCATGTGGGGGAATAAAGGCACTTTGGTGGGTCGCTCTGCTGCCTTAGAAAAGATGATGGAATGAGGTGAGTCGGGAGCCAATGAAGAAGACGAAGATGAGAGCAGAGCGTCTGCCCTCGGGGAATGTAGTTCTGAGATGGAAGGAGTCCCTACCCGCGGCGGCCGCAACAGGAGGCCAGCGGTGAAGGGCGTCCCTGGCGGGAGGGTGGGCAGTGGGGGCGGCATGCGGGCGTGAGGCAAACCTGACATGGTGGCCGCTTCTCTCCCCACTGGAGGTCTTGGCTGGACCAGGGTCTCGGTGGAATCCTTGGACGGCTCGAGGGAGGCGCTGCGTGCGCTGTCTTGGGGAGGAGAGAAGTCCCTGTGGGCCCGAGCTCGGCGGTGTGTCTTGGGTAGGGCCGTCCAGGCAGACTGCGGCCAGCTCGTGTTGTCAGGGGATGGTCCAGGCCCAGGCTTCATTCTGTCCACTGCTGAGGAAGACTGGACTTCGGAGAAAGGCCATGTTGGTGAAATCGGTAACAGCCTCCCATGAGGAGATGACTCCGGGGTTGGGGTGACAGCTATCTGCTGGTTGTCCTTTCCTGTGAAATGAAATATCATGCCATCAGGCCTTGGCTAACCATAGGTCCTGGAGAGAAGGGTAGGCAAGAGAAGTACCCCTTGGACCTCACAGAACTTCCACGCCATTAAACATTCATTAAGACTCATTAAACACATCCAAACAATAACTTAGGTCATTACAGATAGGCCGATGCTGCAGCTAACCTACATGGTAGCGTAGGTGAGAGATAGCCACTGATGAGGTGATGCTTAAGCAAAGATGTGGAAGATATTTGTGTGTTTTAAATCTGTTCCACCGACAAGGGTTGGACTGTGAAACTCACAGCCTAGAAAACCAAAGCTGAACATGGCTCCCTGCCATGGCCAAGGACACCAAAATAAACCTCATCCAAGAATCCTCAGTGCAGAAGGGAAGGACTGTGTGTCTAAATGCAGATCTTTTATTCTTAGGGCATTTCAAGAGCAACAACTGAGGTTGCCTGTGTTTGGAGAGATGGCACCCAGGAGACAGACTTATTAATATCTTGCTGGATTTAAAAGGATTCCTGATGCTATGGTTCACACCATGTCAAACAGCAAAGGGGATTTCCTTCAAATTAGGCTATTTGAAGAGAAAAACTGTTCATATCCCACCCAGGACCACAGACAGCTCTCACAAGGCCTGGTGTCACTACCAGCACCTGCAGAGAAACCAGAACTGTCAGCGCAAATGTGCAAAACTGCAGGCGGAAAGGCGAGGAGACAGGGCATGAAATGTGACTCCACGGGAAAGGAGGCGAAGAAACAACCAATCAGGAAGCTGGGAATTCCACGCTTGGGAGGACCTCCTGCTTGAGGATCCTCTCTGATCCCTTTTCCACAGCAGTGCCAATGGTGCTGACAAAGAGGAGGTACTCCTAGAGCTTTCTACACTATTGGCCAAAAAAACGTTAGACTCAGGGATTTCCCTGGTGGTTCAGTGGTTAAGAATCTGCCTGCCAATGCAGGCGACAGGGGTTTGGTCCCTGGTCCGGGAAGATCCCACATGTCACGGGGCAACTAAGCCCATGTGCCACAACTACTGAAGCTCTTGTGCCTAGAGCCTGTTCTCCGTAAGGAGAAGCTTCTGCAACGAGAGGCCCACGCATCACAAGTTAGGCCCTGCTCGCCCTAACTAGAGAAAGCCCACGTGCAGCAATGAACACCCAACACAGCCAATAAAGTTTTGTTTAAAGTTACACCCATCTGGTAGAAGCAGACAAACCAAGAGCTGAAGTCAGAAGAACTGGGCTTGTGTGCACCCTCCAGCCACCCGCAACTGTTGTGTGTATCTGCGGACTGTTGTTGCAAGAGTAAAGGCAACAAGCACACTCCAACTGTCCCATGGGGCGACTGGAAGGAACACAGGGTATCATGGAGGTGGAAGGAAGGGCTCCCCAAGAAGAAAAGCGCTAAACAAACACTAAAAAAAATAATAATAATAAATCACTAAACAAGTGAGCAGTCAGTAGAATGGTCACGACAGGATCTAAGTCCCTGTGTTTTTGTTTGCTTATTTGCTTAACAAAAGAGGACACTATGGCCCAGAGAGGGGACACCATTGGCGGAAACCACTTAACCCATCAGAGACAGAAGCAGCCCAGATGTGAGGCTTGCTCACTCCCACTGCAGCGTCTTCTCCCTGACTGCCTCTCCAAACCAGTTCTAGTCTTCACTCTAGCTCCACTCTATCCTGCCACCAGAAAACCTAACAACCAAAGCCGAAACCTTTAAATATCTGAGCTTTTAGAAAATGAAATATTCTGAGTCACAAAAGCTAAACAGTGATGATCCGCTGAAATATTCAGTTTCATTTTTTAAGAGGGAAACAGTTTCAGGACAAAGGGCAAACTTAGCCTCTGTGTCTCCTTATTATGAGATCAGAATCTCTAAAACTTCCTTTGTGCTGGACCCAAAGCTTCCTCCCTTTATACAGAAATAATAGGCAAATGCATATACAGCTACAGGACCAAAAAGTCTACACAGCATTTCATTAAGATAACCGCACTCCTTGGGAACTGTCTCATGGTTTGCTATGGAAATGGTGTTTCTGTTACTGTGCTCAGCCTAAGGAAATAAAATTGGTTGCAATTTTCCCTGGAAGGCTGATGCTCCTGCCATGTCTCAGTCCTTCTGTTCATGATGCTTACCTCCTAGACAGACTCAGGTTCACACGTCATGTGGTCTTGTCTGGCTATGCACGTAGGTGGTACTTACATGAGTGAATAGAACATCCTTCTAGTGTAGTTTGTCCATTTTGGTATTTTCCAATAACACTTTAGAATACATTTTTTTTACTTCCATGTCAGGTGAAATCTATGTAGGATTTCTTCTTTCGTACTCTCATTGAAATAAATTCAACCAGGGGCTCAACTCACAGATTCAAAAGTCACACCAAATTAAACTGGTTACAAGCAAGTACCCTTCTAAGTCAAATAGGATGCAACACGCAGAGTAGTTTTTGCTTTCAGAAAGAGTTTTTGCAAACTCTTTCATAAAAATCTTACAAGCAGGAAGGGGAAGTGGGTGTCAGAGGATGAATACAAGGGGATTTGTAATTAACTGAAATGCACAACCAAAGGAGGCTAAAATAAGGAAACAGTCTCTAGTGGACTTGCCTCTGCCAAACCTTGCTGTTTATAGACTAGAATCCAGTGTTTCCCAAGCTATCCTTCACAAAACAGAGTGTCCCAACGTCCCTTAGGGACCATAATAAGCAAAGGCCCTCTGCCTTTGTAAAAGTGTATACAGGTAGCATGAGCAAAAAATAAGCTTTTGCTCTTTTAAATCACTGAAATTTGGGAGTTGTTTATTACAGTAGCATAACCTAACTTACTCTAACCTATTCAGAAACTGGTATCAGAGTGGATTTGGAACTTAGATGGGCATACTCCCATGTACATTAACATTTAAATAAAGGCTGAGTCCCATCATCCAGAAAACAAAAGAGCACCTAGGATGTAGCAAAAATTCAACAAATTGATGTTGGATGGTTTAATTAAACTTTGGCCAAAGTTGATCAAGCATATTTAACTTCTGAAATATGTTTAGTTTATTTCTCAAACATATTTGACCTCAGAAGTTGATTACTCAAAAAAACCCCAACAATATACATAAAGCTAAAGAAGAAAACATGCTCATTGAATTAGCAAATGATAGCAAATTCAAAAGAATAAATGATATGAAGAATTTCAGAGAAATACTTCAAAGACATGTCAACTAACTGAAATTATTATTGAAGGAAGACATAAATTAAGATTAAATATAAAGGCTTGCTTTTAATCTACATATTACCTGGATAAGAACAGAATGTGGGAGCTTTCCTTCAAGGATAGCTTATGTTACCTGTAGGTAGGGTTGACTGGAGTTCATTAAGAACTACAATAGGAATGTAGGCTAGCAAGAAAATGATAAATTCTTAGACTGCATTAAATTTTTTCACTCCTAAAATATAAAAATATTTCATACTTAAGAAAAATATTTATAATGTCTGTATGTAAGGCATAAAAACAAATAATGAAAAACATACATGATCTCTGGCTTCATGGACATAGCAGTCTTATGGGAGATAAGGAGTTAAATCAAATATTCTCACAAGTATAAAAATGATACATGTTACAGATGAAAGATGCATGGTCCTTAAGAGCAGGCAATAAGAGGATGTGACCTGATGGGGGAGGTCAGAAAGCACATCACTGAGAAAGTAACTATCAAGGCAAGATCCAAAGAATAAGTAGAAGTTAATCAAGACATGAGGGTAGGGAAAAACATTCCACGTAGAGACGAGCATTTGCAGAAACCTTGTTGCAGGAAGATGCATAAATAGTATAAGGGACTGAAAACAAAGTAACCATAGTGACATCAAGGAGAAGACGAGTGGACATGCCACAAGATAAGGCTGAAGAGGTAGTTGAGGACCAACCATCAGAGTGTCACAGACATCAGTTCAAAGATGAGTGCGAAGGAATGCAGGTGAAGGTGGGGGGTGTACAGGAGCAAATGTGTTTCAGGACAATCTTTCTGGTTACAGGGTGAAGAACAGACTGCACCGCACTAGGCAAGAGTGGCCGACGGGAGACCAATAAGGAAATGACTGTTGTGGTCCAGGTATGCAATGACAGAAAAGTTGTAAAGAGAAGCTAAGCCACAGTGGGAGATTGAAATGGATAATCCTCCTGGATCCCTTTCAAGTCTCAGAGTTCAGGACAATACATTTTTTTAAATATGTGTGTTTGTGGTAATTTTTTTTTCTAATGGCTGCAAATTCTCCTATATGCCTCTCATTGAGAGGTAGAGTCTACTTCCCTTTGGACTTGAGACTGTTCCACCAGTTAGAGTGTGACATTAGTAATGCCATGAGACTTCTGAAGCTAACATCATAAAAAGCAGCTTGGCCTTTGGAATGTTCCCCTTCATATCCTCCTTTACTCTTCCTCCTAGAACCCAGACACCGCTCTATGAGCAGCCCAAGCCCTGTGGAGAGATCCAACCCTGTAAGTACTCCAGTCAACAGTCCCAGCTAAGCCCAAGCTTCCCAGTCATCTCAGCCCATGGACAGACAAGTGAATGAAAAAGCCTCCGGATAATTCTCACCCCCAACCATCAGAATCACCATGGTTGTTTGAATCTTCCCTACAGAGGCCCCAGGCATCAAAAAGCAGAGACAAGTCATCCTCACTGTGCTCTGAATTCCTGAAACCATGAGCACAACAAAATAGTTGTTGTTTCAGAGCACTTTGTTGGGGAGGAATGTTGTGCAGAAATAAAAACTGAAGCAGGACAGTGCTGTGTCCCTCACTTCTGGGAGTGAATCACTATGATTCTTAAAAGGATTCAGAAGCCAAAAAATAGTTAAGAAGCCTTCTGCTTTATACACAAGACTTTAGAACTTTGTCTATGCTAATAAAAATATTTCTGTATTAATTAAAGAGGCATCATTGAAGGAGAAGAAGGGAAGAAAAATTTTGAGGGGGAAATGAGAGGTAGGTGGTACATATTTAGAAGAAGGAAAAGTAAATTAGAAGTAAGGCAAAACCAAATTACAGAGAGATGAAACACACTCAAAAGAAGGAAGTGAAGCAGGAGACTGGTAGAGGTGGTGAGCTGGACAGGCTCTAAGGCAGCCCCTTGCTCCCTCTCTCTCGGTGGCCATGCTTTCGTGTGACCCTTCTCCTGGCACATGAGCAGAACCTGTGACATGCTTCTAACCAAGAGACTATGGCAAAGGCAACAGGCTGTCACCCCTTGTGATTTCATTCTTGCTGTCGTTGTTTAGTCCCTAAGTCATGTCCAACTCTTTGCAACCCCAGGGACTGTAGCCCACCAGGCTTCTCTGTCCGTGGAATCTCCCAGGCAAGAAAATTAGAGTGGGTTGCCATGTCCTCCTCCAGGGGATCTTCCCCACCCAGGGATCGAATCCACATCTCCTGCATTAGCCGGCAGATTCTTGACCACTAAGCCACCAGCAAAGCCATACGATTATATCTTGCTAGCAGACTCCTTCTCCTTGATGGCCTGACGAATTAGGGGTCATACTGAGAAAGCCAGGCTTCCCAGGTGACGCTAGTGGTAAAGAGCCCAATTGCCAATGCAGGAGCTGCATGTTCAATCTCTGGGTCAGGAAGATCCCCTGGAGGAGGGTTTGGCAACCCTCTCCATTATTCTTACCTGGAGAATCCCATGGACAGAGGAGCCTGGCAGGCCACAGTCCATAGGATCGCAAAGAATCGAACACAACTGAAGCAACTTAGCGCAGATGTACGCACTGAGAAAGCCAGTGTCGCAAAGAGCTAAGGGTGGAATGCGGGCAGTCTCTAGGAACTACAGGTGGCATCTCAGAACTGAGAGTGGCCTTCAGCTGACAGCCAGCAAAAATCCAGGGCCTTCAATCTGGCGGCCACAAGGAAATGAACTCTGCCAACCTGGGTGAACTTGGAAGTGGATTCTTCCCCAGCCAAGCCTCTGGATGAGAATACAGCCTGGTTGACACCATGATGGTAGCCTTAAGAGACCTTGTACAAAGGACCCAGATAAGCTGTGCTCAACTCTTGATCCACGGAAGCTGTGAGATCATAAAGTGTGTTGTTTTAAGCTGTAAAGTTTGTGGTAGTTAGTCAACAATCGAAAACTGATACAGGTAGGAAGGAAGGTGCTGTGGAAGGGCACGTGGGGCTGTAGGAAGAGGACATGGAATATGAGGGCCCGTGGCTGAAGCGTAGCATAAAGGACAGTGAGAAGGGGAGCTCAAGACAGCAGAAAGGAAGCATGAATTAACATGTTTGGACTATCACAGAGAACAAGCTATGAAATAAAAAATTCTAACACAGTACCTGAGACGCAGAGGAAGTTATTTGAAAAGAACACAAGGCTTTGCAAGACCAGAAACAAAGCCACCACAGCAAAAGCGCCAGACATGTTGGAAGGTTGCTATGAAACAGGTTGTACTCATCTGTTTAAATTCTATTTTCAAGGGGGGAAAAAAAGCACACTAGTCTAATCAAATTACTCATTTCTTACTTTTCTCAATGAATTCTCACTGATTCTCCAATCTCCCCTTTCCTTATAACATGAATTGTTCTTTGCTGAAAATACAGTAATGGTCTTCCAAAAATGCACAGAAAGCGATGTCCCACACATTACAGCGGGAGATAAAGGCAATTTCGTCTTCCTGCACAAGCCCCAGACTGGCTATCCTTTCTAAACAATTACAAAGACTACCCTTTCTAGGGATGAGGAAACAATTACTTTCTGCTTGGACAGTGTTTCCCACAAAGGGACTGGTAATCTCAAGAACTGTAAAGGGAAGTAGTTTAGATGGTTGAGATTTAAGGAGCTTCTGGATGAAGAAAGACAAAGAGCAGAAATCAACTTATGTTATGAATGAGTGAAAGCAAACAAGAGGAAACCCTCAAAATAATGAAAAGTTAACTTGAATCAGTTCTTTCCTTCTCAAGGCACCAAGAATGAGTGATTACACAAATGCTACTCAGCTGACAACCAACACAAACCCATTTCAAACCAAGTTTATTTGAGCCAAGTTTAAATAAAACCATGGCTCTCATGGAGCCTCAGGAAAGTGATGTCACTCCTCTCTAAGCATCCGACGGTAATAACAGGCACGAGCTTGCATGCACAGGTTAAGTATCAAGGGCTCCTTCTGCTCAGCAAGCTTGCGTGAAGTCAGTCCCAGAACAGCTAAACTTAGCCTTGAACTAGGAGTCCAGCCAATGCCAATGTGTGTGCTCAGTCATGTCTGATTCTTTGCAACCCTACAGACTATAGCTTGCCAGACTCCTCTGTCCGTGGGATTTTTCAGGCTAGAATATTGGAACGGGTTGCCATTTCCTCCTCCAGGGGATCTTCCCGACCCAGGGATCAAACCCGCATCTCCTGCGTCTTCTTCATTGCAGGCAGATTCTTTATCCACTGAGCATCAAGGAAGCCCTGAAGCAGATCACTAACATGGCAAAACATCAGAAGTTAAGAAAATTCTTAGCCACATTTGAACATGAAGTCTATCACTGACTGACGTCAAAATGGTGAAAACTATCTCCCTCATCTCCCCAGACCTCAGAGGCCCACGTGGGAACACCGAGACGCACAATGATGAATTGTTCAGGCCTCTGTCTTCCTGAGGCCCTTGGCACCGCCCGTTTATCATCCTTGGTGCTTGTACATAAGATGCAGACCCAGGCTGTGAGGATGCTGCTGCCTGTGCAGGGCACACTCTAACCTCACAGACGCCCCCGGGGTAGAGCAGCGTCTCTGCTGCTGCCACTCCTCACCTGAGCTTCTCTCTTCAGTTCCCAGGGCTCTGTCAGCCTCCGGGTCAGGGCTGTTTCCAGAGCCCTCAGAGTCTGCTACTTACAGAGTGTCCTCAATTCAGGTTCACAGGGTTGCTGCCTGGTTTCCTCAAAACCACTCTTGTAACCCAGCCATAATCCTTTTCCAATCAGCACTGTTCCTCTCTCTGCCTGCTGGCAGGACAGAGGAGAAGACAGGCCTCCTTAGTTGGCCTAACACATGCTGCAGTATGGTTGCATTTATAACCAAGGTCAAGAAACCATCTACTCTGTCCAGCTCCCCACGTCCCAGCAAGTCTGCCTCACTGAGCGCTTACAGGAAAGCAAGCCTGATCCCCAGCAGCCCTTAAATGTAGGGAGCTAAGGCAATCAAAGAATAAATACCCCAAACTCATCTTCCTTGTATGTCAGAGAAAAACAGCTGCAGTTTCCTATCAGGCCTCACAGTCAGACGGCCTGGATACAAGTCCCACTCACTCCTCCACTTGCCGTGTGACCTTGGGTGAGATACTTAACCTCTCTGTGCCTCAGTATCCTCAAGAGACAATCACAGTACCTATTTCATGACACCCACAGTGCCATGAAATTGTTTTAAGGATTATAATGAGGTAGCACACGTGCCGGGCACACACTGCTAGCTATTATTATTATTATCTGTTGAGTTCTGGGTAGGCATGGATGTACTCAGAAGCCACCCCAGGGGACCTGAACACTAGTCATAACTTAGAAATGCCTGCAAATCATGCACTGTTACGACTCCACACAACTGTGGAACTGCTTATAGTTTGTACAATACTGTCACACTCTCATCCCACCTTGTTCCTCACAGTCCCTGTTATTACCCTCATTTTACAGGTGGAGAAACCAAGGTTCAGGGAGGTCAAGTGCTGCCTTGGTCAAGGTCATGCTGAGAATTACCTTATAGCCACATATGACTCCACCCCCTTGACCTCAGATCCAGGGCTCTCTATTCCACATGAGAAACAGTAGGTCTCCCTCCATCTCCAGGTCTGTGGTGGACTCTATCCTCCCAGGAGGACCCCCAACAGACTGCAGCCCACACAGTAGCTGCCCCTTCCTGTCTGATGATGAGTCTGTGTGCTTGGTGCCTTTTCAACAAACATTACTGAGCACCACTCTAAATCATCGAGACCTGTCAAACTTCGATTCCCAGAAGGTCAAAAGAGATGGATTAAGCATCATTGCTATGCTGAAGCATCCGCTCCTCACCCTGCAGTCCTGAAGTTTGGTGCCTGGGATATTCTTGCCTAAGCTGATTTCTCTTGGGGCTTTTTAAAACGAAATGCGCTAGTTAATAGAATCAAATTGCCATTCCTTGAAGTGATGCCAGCAAAGAGAAAGTTCTGTTTATTGCTTCGACAGAAGCATTTTAACTTTCAAAGCTCTTTCACAGCTGTTTTCTTCTTCTTTTCTTTAAGTTTATTGCTTTCAAATCCTTTGTAAAACAGGTTTAAAAATAAAGTTGATCTTCCCCCGTTATAACAGTAATAAATTTCACTGTTTTTTCAAAATCCTTGGTATATGTGATCATTATAGAATATTCAGAAAATGGAAGATGGAAAAGTAGAAGGCAAGCTGTGTTGGAGAAGACTCTCGAGAGTCCCTTGGACTGCAAGGAGATCCAACCAGTCCATTCTGAAGGAGATCAGCCCTGGGATTTCTTTGGAAGGAATGATGCTAAAGCTGAAGCTCCAGTACTTTGGCCACCTCATGCGAAGAGTTGACTCATTGGAAAAGACTCTGATGCTGGGAGGGATTGGGGGCAGGAGGAGAAGAGGATGACAGAGGATGAGATGGCTGGATGGCATCACTGACTTGATGGACGTGAGTCTGAGTGAACTCCAGGAGATGGTGATGGACAGGGAGGCCTGGCGTGCTGCGATTCATGGGGTCGCAAAGAGTCGGACACGACTGAGCGACTGAACTGAACTGAACCCTCAACCTTCTCCAAGTACATGTCCAGTTCATCAAGAAAACCAGGATTCATACTGTGGTGAGTTGTACTTATGGACTTCATTCTCGGAAAAGCTTGGGTTTCCTCTGTTTTCAGACCTATGATTACACTGCACATCCAAATTTGCACCTGCTTCTTGTCTTTTATAGCATTGTATTAAGGCATGCTTCCATACTGGATAAGGCTCTAATTATTTCCACTAAGATGTGATATCATAATTTGTTTAACCATCCCCTAACTGTTAGGATACAAGTTTTTCATAAAATTTCAGTATTATAAATAAAGGCCTCATTGCCTTCCAATTCTGTCATCACAGCCCGTGGGTAGCAGATGGGACAGATGCAATGACCTCCTCTTATGGACCAGGACACCACACATATAGAAGAATATCTGCAGCAAGAGAAATAAATCAATGAGACTTGGAGTTTCTCTCCTCCCCCTATACCTTAGCATCCTTCTGATTTCTCAGATAGGGTCATTTATAAGTTTTAAAACTTCATGATGGCCTAACTCAATGACAGAAAACACAATGAACCACCAGTAACTGACCACCAGTATAACTGACCTTCTCCAATAACTGACCAGTATTTAGGACAACCTTAATTGGCAAACCTTTGCAAATTTTCATATGTTTTAGTATTTCACTCCAATGACCTTAAGGGAGGTTGAGACCATTTAAATCCATTAGGCAAGCAATACTGGAGATCTAGGGCTGCCCACCTGGAAAATCCCACGGATGGAAAAGCCTGGTCCATGGGGTCGCTGAGGGTCGGACACAACTGAGTGACTTCACTTTGACTTTTCACTTTTGTGCATTGGAGAAGGAAATGGCAACCCACTCCAGTGTTCTTTCCTGGAGAATCCCAGGGACGGGGGAGCCTGGTAGGCTGCCATCTATGGGGTCACACAGAGTCGGACACGACTGAAGTGACTTAGCAGCAGCAGCAGCAGCAGCAGGGCTGCCCAGGTGGCTCAGTGGGTAAAGTATTTACCTGTGATGCAGGAGACATGGGTTCGATCCCTGGGTTGGGAAGATCCCCTGGAGGAGAAAATGGCAACCCACTCCGTACTCTTCCCTGGATAATCTCACGGACAGAGGAGCCTGAAGGGCTACAGTCCATGCGGTCACAAAGAGAAGGACACGACTGAAGTGACTCAGCACACAATATGCATACATACACTGGAGATCTAGGGAATTCTATACCTAAAGAAACACAGAAACAGGAGCTTAGTTCAGTTCAGTTCAGTAGCTCAGTCACGTCTGACTCTTTATGACCTCATGGACTACAGCACGCCAGGCCTCCCTGTCCTTCACCAACTCCTGGAGTTTATTCAAACTCATGTCCATTGAGTCAGTGATGCCATCCAACCATCTTATCCTCTGTCATCCCCTTCTCTTCCTGCCTTCAATCTTTCCCAGCATCAGGGTCTTTTCAAATGAGTCAGTTCTTCACATCAGGTGGCCAAAGTATTGGAGTTTCAGCTTCAGCATCAGTCCTTCCAATAAATGTTCAGGACTGATTTCCTTTAGGCTAGACTGGTTGGATCTCCTTGCAGTCCAAGGGACTCTCAAGAGTCTTCTCCAACACCACAGTTCAAAAGCATCAATTTTTCGGTGCTCAACTTTCTTTATAGTCCAAGTCTCACATCCATACATGGCTACCGGAAAAACCATAGCTTTGACTAGACAGACCTTTGTTGGCAAAGTAATGTCTCTGCTTTTTAATATGTTGTCTAGGTTGGTCATAACTTTTCTTCCAAAGAGCAAGTGTCTTTTAATTTCATGGCTGCAGTCACCACCTGCAGTGATTTTTGGAGCCCCCAAAATAATGTCTGTCACTGTTTCCACTGTTTCCTCATTTATTTACCATGAAATGATGGGACCAGATGCCATGATCTTAGTTTTCTGAATGTTGAGTTTTAAGCCAACTTTTCCACTCTCCTCTCTCACTTTCATCAAGAGGCTCTTTAGTTCTTTTTCACTTTCTGCCTTAAGTGTGGTGTCATCTGAATATCTGAGGTTATTGATATTTCCCCTGGCAATCTTGATTCCAGCTTGTGCTTCATCCAGTCCAGCATTTCTCATGATGTACTCTGCATATAAGTTAAATAAGCAGGGTGACAATATACAGCCTTGACAGTCACATGGACCACAGCCTTGTCTAACTCAGTGAAACTATGAGCCATGCCATGTAGGGGCACCCAAAATGGATGGATCATGGTGGAGAGTTCTGACAAAATGTGGTCCACTAGAGAAAGGAATGGCAAACCACTTCAGTATTCTTGCCTTGAGAACCTCATGAACAGTATGAAAAGGCAAAAAGATAGGACACTGAAAGATGAACTCCCTAGGTTGGTAGGTGCCCAATATGCTACTGGAGATCAGTGGATCCAGAAAGAATGAAGGGATGAAGCCAAAGCAAAAACATAACCCAGTTGTGGAAGTGACTGGTGATGGAAGTAAAATCCAATGCTGTAAAGACCAATATTACATAGGAACCTGGAATGTTAGGTCTATGAATCAAGGCAAATTGGAAGTGGTCAAACAGGAGATGACAAGAGTAAATATTGACATTTTAGGAATCAGCAAACTAAAATGGACTGGAATGGGTGAATTTAACTCAGATGACCATTATATCTACATTTGTGGGCAAGAATCCCTTAGAAGAAATGGAGTAGCCATCATAGTCAACAAAAGAGTCCAAAATGCAGTCTCAAAAACAATAGAATGATCTCTGTTAGTCTCCAAGGCAAACCATTCAATATCACAGTAATCCAAGTCTATGCCCCAATCAGTAATGCTGAAGAAGCTGAAGCTGAACAGTTCTATGAAGACCTACAAGACCTTCTAGAACTAACACCCCCAAAAGATATCCTTTTCATTATAGGGAACTGAAATGCAAGAGTAGAAAGTCAAGAAACACCTGGAATAACAGGCAAACTTGGCCTAGGGGTACAGAATGAAGCAGGCAAAGACTAACAGAGTTTTGCCAAGAGAATGCACTGGTCATAACAAACACCCTCTTCCAAAAACACAAGAGAAGATTCTACACATGGACATCACCAGATGGTCAATATCAAAATCAGATTGATGTATCCTTTGCAGCCAAAGATGGAGAAGCTCTATACAGTCAGCAAAGACAAGACCAGGAGCTGACTGTGGCTCAGATCATGAACTCTTTATTGCCAAATTCAGACTTAATTTGAAGAAACTAGGGAAAACCACTAGACCATTCAGGTATGACCTAAATCAAATCCATTACGATTATAAAGTAGAAGAGACAAATAGAGTCAAGAGGTTAGATCTGATAGAGTGCCTGAAGAACTATTGATGGAGGTTCATGACATTGTACAAGAGGCAGTGATCAAGACCATCCCCAAGAAAAAGAAATGCAAAAAGGCAAAATGGTTGTCTGAGGAGGCCTTACAAATAGCTATGAAAAGAAGAAAAGCAAAAGGCAAGGAGAAAAGGAAAGATATACCCATTTGAATGAAGAGTTCCAAAGAATGGCAAAGAGAGATAAGAAAGCATTCCTCAGTGATCAGTGCAAAGAAATAGACAAAAACAACAGAATGGGAAAGAAGAGATCTCTTCAAGAAAATTAGAGATACCAAGGGAACTTTTCATGCAAAGATGGGCACAATAAAGGACAGAAATGGTATGGACCTAACAGAAGCAGAAGATATTAAGAAGAGGTGGCGAGAATACACAGAAGAACCGAACAAAAAAGATCTTCATGACCCGGATAATCACGATGGTGTGATCACTCACCTAGAGCCAGACATCCTGGAATGTGAAGTCAAGTGGGCCTTAGAAAGCATCACTACGAACAAAGCTAGTGGAGGTGATGGAATTCCAGTTGAGCTATTTCAAATCCTAAAAGGTGATGCTGTGAAAGTGCTGCACTCAATATGCCAGCAAATTTGGAAAACACAGCAGTGGCCACAGGATTGGAAAAGGTCAGTTTTCATTCCAATCCCAAAGAAAGGTAATGCCAAACAATGCTCAAACTACCGCACAATTGCACTCATCTCAGATGCTAGCAAAGTAATGCTTAAAATTCTCCAAGCCAGGCTTCAACAGTATGTGAACTGTGAACTTCTAGATGTTCAAGCTGGTTTTAGAAAAGGCAGAGGAACCAGAGATCAAATTGACAACATCTGTTGGATCATTGAAAAAGCAAGAGAGTTCAAGAAAAACATCTACTTCTGTTTTATTGATTATGCCAAAGCCTTTGACTGTGGATCACAACAAATTGCGGAAAATTCTTATAGAGATGGGAATACCAGACCACCTTACCTGCCTCCTGAGAAACCTGTATGCAGGCCAAGAAGGAACAGTTAGAACTGGACATGGAACAACAGACTGGTTCCAACAGGAGCTTAGAGAGTTGAGCAAAAAGACGACATATTACTAGTCTTCCCCATGTTGAAAGGTTTAAATGTAAACCATTCCTAAGAGACAGTCCCGTAATTAAGATGCACTATTCCCACAACTCTTTATTTTTAGCTCTATAGGAGTACTTTTCCCTTTCTGCTTAGTATTACAGCCAGTTATCTCAATTATTAGCTCATCACTTTACCGTTTATCCCACAAGCACACAATGAATGCTTTATTTGATTGTCTTACGAAGATGAACAAACTGTAATCTCACTGGGAAGGTGGCTTAGGAGGAGGGGCCTGCTTCCAGCTGTGTAAACTTAGGCAAGTGATATACATCTCTGTGCCTGTTTCCTCCTTTCTAAGATGAAGATGGTAATAATTGCTGTCTCACAGGCTGTTTTGAGGCTTAAAGGCATTGATCCATGTAGAGTACGTGAAATGTATCCTTGTATGTGGTTAGCAGTCAAAATGTTACTTGTTTTGATTATCATCAAGGGGCACAAACACCAGCTGAGAGGTTTCAGGGATATATCTTTTTTCTAAACTATGATTAAAAATACATTCTTATACTCTCACTTTTCTGGGTAAATGGATTCTGTCTTCTCAGGAATAGTTCTCGTTTCTTACAATGAATCCCTTTTATCCGGCCGTAATTCTCCAATGAGTACCTGAGCAATCCATCTGGCTTTCTTAGCTTTAGTAAGATTCACAAAGCTTCTGCATTAGATGTCTCCCCTGAAGTCAACTTATTTCCACAGTCAAGAATGTGGTTTCAAAGATGATTAATTCAGAATGGTTTCAAAATGAACACTTTCCCAATAAGATTCCTTATAAATCTAACTACAGCTACAGCTGAGATGCTAAGAAGAAGGCAGAGACAGAACAAGAGCAACTCATATATTTATATCAAATTTTAAAATTAATAATTTATGTATTTATTAATACTTAATCCACTCCAGGATTCTTACCTGGGAAGCCCTATGGACAGAGGACACTGGTGGGCTCACAGTCCATGGGGTTACTACAGTCAGACATGACTTAGCAACTAAACAACAATTCACTTCATATATGAGAAAAAAATTGATAACCAAAATTAAACCAGAAATGAAAAACGCAAACAGACAAATTAATACACAAAAAGGGAGCCGCTATGAAAAAAGGCACCCAAACTAGATATATTCAGGTGAGAGATATCTAACTTTAAAAAACTCAAAAAAACAAACAGGTAATTCTAATGTTATTAAACTAACTCAGGCCTTTGAAATATATGAAAATGTCCCCACTTGTTTTATGAAATCAGTAATGCCTTAACACCAAAATCCAATAAAGATATATGAAACAAATAAACACTGATCAAAATATGTAAATGAATACAGGGCAGCCAAATAAAAATGTGTATATGTGGAGGACAGGAAAAAATAACAGTGAAAATAGAAATCTTTGTGCACATCAAGATAGAGTTATATTAAAATTATGTATGTATATATATAATAAAGTATGTAATACATAAGTATTAATTAATAAATACTAAAATTTTATAAGGTTTTGTGATAGTCAGCATAAACACACTCACAAGTATATGCACAAAACACGCATATACACAAAAGGAGTATGTTAAACTCTTACTGAATTTAAAGACCAGATATTATGACCGTAGGTAAAACTCTGGACTCAATGTTTTCCACCTCAACTCTGTACCATCTGCCTTGTAGTTCATGATAGGCAGAGTCCTTCTCATTCATATTGTATTTCATAGGATATTTTGTTACCTTGGTACAAAAATAATACTACAGATATCTAGACAACTCAACATTCTCTAAAACTGAGAAAAAGCAAAGATAAGCCTTCCTGGGTAACTCAGCAGTTAAGAATCTGCCTGCCAATGCAGGAGACTCAGGAGACGCAGGTTTGATCCGTGGATTGGGGGAAACTCCTGGGGAAGGAAAAGGCAACCCATTCCAGTATTCTTGCCTGGAAAATCCGATGGACAGGGGAGCCTGGCGAGTTACAGTCCATGTGGTTGCAAAGAGTCAGACATGTCTTAGCAACTAAATAACAACCATGTTCCAACATCCCTTCCAATAAATACTGGTCCCGTGCAAGGATTTGAGGGGGAAAAAAGATTCTTTATTCAAAAATGTTCAGGACATTTCTCTAAAAAGGGCATACAGATGGCCAATAGGCACATGAAAAGATGTTCAACATCGCCAGTTATTAGAGAAATGCAAATCAAAACTACAATGAGATATCACCTCACACTGGTCAGAATGGTTATCATCAAAAAATTCATTCACAAACAATAAATGCTGGCAAGGGTATGGAGAGAAGGGAACCTCCTGCACTGTTGGTGGGAATGTAAACTGGTACAGCCAGTATGGAGAACAGTATGGAGGTTCCTTACATAACTAAAAATAGAGCTACCATATGACCCTGCAACCCCACTCCTGGGCACATATCCAGAGAAAAACAAAAAGATACATGCGTCCCAGTGTTCATTGCAGCACTGTTTACAATGGCCAAGACGTGGAAACAACCGAAATGCCCACTGACGGAGGAATGGATAGAGAAGATGTGGTGCATACCTATACACACATAAGTGAAGTGAGTGAAAGTCACTCAGTTACGCCCGACTCTTTGCAACCCCGTGGACTGTACAGTCCATGGAATTCTCCAGGCCAGAATACTGGAGTGGGTAGCCTTTCCCTTCTGCAGGGATCTTCCCAACCCAGGGATCGAATCCAGGTCTCCTGCATTGCAGGCGGATTCTTTACCAGCTGAGCCACAAGGGAAACCCAATATATATATTAAAAAGAATGAAATAAAGCCATTTGCAGCAACATGGATGGACCTAGAGAATGTCATACTGAGTGGAGTAAGTTGGAGAAGGAGAAATATCATATGACATCCCTTATATGCAGAATATAAAAAGAAATGATACAAATGGTCTTACTTACAAAACAGAAAGAGACTCAGACTTACAAAACTAACTCATGGTTGCCAGGGGGAAGAGATAGTTAAGGACTTTGGGAAGGTCATGTACACACTGCTACATTTAAAATGGATAACCAACAAAAACCTATTGTATAGCACCTGGAACTCTGCTCAATGTTACATGCCAGCCAGGATGGGAGAGTTCTGGGGGAGAACGGATGCATGTATATGTATGGCTGAGTCCCTTCACTGTTCACCTGAAACTATCATAACATTGTTAATTGGCATTACCCTGATACAAAATATTTTTGGTGTTAAAAAAAAATTTTTTTTAAGAGAGAGAGAGAGAAAAAAAGAAGTATCAGTGGCAAAAAAAAAATGTTCAGAAAATTTCTTGTGGGAGATTTCCAGATTTACAGACAAGTTCACTGAAGATTTTGAAAAGTATGTAATAAACAAAAGTTCTGTTTCATCTGAAGTGCAGTATTAATCGCTGTCATGTCCAACTCTTTGCAACCCCATGGACTGTAGCCCGCCAGGCTCCTCTGGCCATAGAATTCTCCAGGCAAAAATAATGGAGTAGGTAGCCATTCCCTTCTTCAGGCGATCTTTCCGACCCAGGGATCAAATCTGGGTTTCCTACATTGAAGTCAGATTCTTTACCGTAAAATACTAAAGCTAGCTGACTGTGGAATTTTTCTTCTTTTTTTACCTGATACCAGTTAGTAAACCCAACTGAAGAACACTTTGAGCGAATCCCAGCTTAGATCATTGCAGAATTTAAAGTTGTTGTCCTTGAGCAATTTCAGACAAAGAGAAAACCAAAGAAAAACTGACGGGTGGACTGAATTCATTATGGGATCAGAAAACAAACTCTTGGTCATTATATAGCTGACAGATTCTGTTTGCTTGTTTCACAGTGTATGTTATCAGACGTATCCGCAAACTCCTTTATTGATGCACATCACTGAGATAACACAAGCCTGAGCACTAAGAAATCAGTAATGTGCTGTCACGAATGGAAAGAACCATCGTTATTACACTGATTGGCTCTAATGCCTTCCTGGGGCATTAAGTTAATTTAGGTAAAATAATAATATCAATAATTTTATTGTTTTCCTCTCTGACTGGAGACATATTTTTAAAAATGAATGCTTTACTGGAAAAGGCTCTGTGATGCTTCATGGATACCGATGTTTTTCTTACAATGAGACACTAAAAACCTACAAGTATCTATGTGGAGATCAAAGAAGCAGAATAAGTTGCCAATATTAATACAAATATTATTACTGACTCAATTCATAGTCATTGATGACTGATTTAGGCATATGTTTACTGCAGATGTCTAACTTCACTAATGTGAATATCTCTATTTTAGGATTTATTCAGATTCTTAAAGAAGAAATTATAGATCCATTCTATTAGGACTGAAAAACAATCAAACCAATTGCCTCTAAGACAGAAAAGAAAATCTTTATTCTAAGTAAAGAATTTTCGTGCGCTTTTTAGAAGCACCAAAATTCAAAAACACAGCCAATATTGTCATGGAACATCATTTCCGTTCATAGTTGATTTGCCCTTAGTATTTATACAAGTGACCCTATCAAGATAGCATTTTTAAAAAAATTCTGCGATTTAGACATTTCTAACTGAGACTACATTTTCTCTCATTTGGGATAAAATCATAAGATCTATCTAGACTAAATTTAAATTTATTTCACCAACAGAATTTCCAGTGCTATCTCTCAATACCTTGGCTTACCAAATAATAAACAAAATCATCAGACATGATTTTTCAGTATTGGCAATGGGACTTTCCTTTATCCTTCCAGTCTCCTACAGGCCAATCTGTGACTAGCAACCAAGTTTAGAGATGTGTGGCCCAAAGAAGGGGTGCCTACAACAGGCAACCAGAATGCTGGTACTCTACACCTGGCTTACCCAATAAATTCGATCTCAGGAGAAGCTAGGACTGACTGAGCACACACCAGTTGGTGGGAGGCAGGGAGGAGATGCTTTGTGTTTCTGCCTGACTGCCACCTACCTGAAAGACAAGAATCAACAGTCAAAGTATCCTACCATAGGGACTTCCCTGGGGGTCCAGTGGCTAAGACTCCAAGCTCCCAACGAAGGGGGCCCAGGTTCGATCCCTGGCCAGGGAATCTACATGCCACAACTAAGAGTTTGAATGCTGCAACTAAAGACCCCACATGCCACAATTAAGACCCAGCACAGTCAAACAAAATTAATAAACATTATAGTATCCTATAATACAACAGACATGAAGCTTAACCATTTCTATTACACTCATTCAATACATCTGCTGAGTATCTGAGGTATGCCAGACCCTAGCACTTACTGGACCTTTTCTACAGTCCAACAAAATATCCAAACTGAACAAGGCAGGATTTCATCCCTTCCTGCCTATTTGAGGCAGGACGTGGGTCTCCTGTCCTTGGATTAGGAGATACACCATCTGCTCCCCTGGTTCTCAGGTCTTTGGATTCTGACTCAGACTATTCCATGGGTTTCCCTGTGGGTCTCGAGCTTTCCAGGTGGTAGAACTTCTCAACCTTCATAAACACACGAGCCAAATCCTCATATTAATACCCTTTCGTATGTATTTGTGTGTGTGTTCACCAACTGCCTCTCTGGGTCTAAAGGACAAGCCTCCATTTTGGGTGTCAAGATTTTCTTTCTTTTCTACATGATAGCAGGTATAGCTGTGGTTTTGTTCATACCCTTACTTGACAAAATTAAAAGTTTACCAATCTAAACTAGACTTCCAAACATCTTCATTTCACTAGTCCACGAGTTCTCCAAGTCTGAAAATCAATGATCTACCTTTTTGGAAAAAGATCTGAGGTTTCCTTCCACAGTTAAGTATCACTGAGAAATGGATTTCACACCTGTTACTGCTGTGTGTGTGTGTGTGTGTGTGTGTGTGTGTGTGTGTGTATGTTTAGAGGTGGGCAGGGAGGAAATTCGAGGAGAGTCTGACAATGAAGCAGCAGCCTCTACAGAACATTCTGATGCTAAGGGTTGGGATGGGCTAGTCTGAATGACCAAGGAAAAACCACAAAAATGAAGACTTTTGAAGGGATGGAAAACTATCTCTCCTTGCCTGATGGCCCATAAAGAAAGAACAGCTCTCCTGAAGTCACAAGTTTATCTAGCTTGTGATTTTCCATGCTTCTTGCTCCAGTATCAATATACAGCTTCTTGAACTTAAAAACACACACTATTATCTGCAGAATAAATAACATACAATTCCCTCTTCTACCCTGAATTGTTAACACTACTATTTTCACAGTAAATAACTGTTAGAACCATTACCAGTGAAATAGTAGCATGTTTTGTTGACTCTTTACAAATACCAAGAGAAATTAAATGTTTCTTGTGGCACACTGGTTGGGCTGTTAATGACCTGTAATTGAGCCTGAAATCCTGGCTTTTTTCAAAAATAGAAATAACCAATGATAAATACATGTCATATAGAAATCAACATCTCTATTACAGAGGCTTCATTAAAATCTATTTCCTCTCAAACTATGTTGACTATTGAATACTTTTTAATAATTTTACTTATGCATTCTTTTGGCCATGCTGGGTCTTTGTTGCTGTGAAGGCTTTGCTCCAGCTGTGGCGAGCAGGGGCTGCTCTCTAGCTGTGGTACACAGGCTTCTCGCTGCAGTGGCTTCTCTTGTTGCAGAGCACGGGCTCTAGGGCACTCAGGCTTCAGGAGGTGCAGCTCAAGGGCTCAGCAGCTGCAGTCTGCGGCCTCCTGAGCACAGGTTCAATAGCTATGGTGCACGGGCTTCGTTTCTTTGCAGCATGTGGGATCTTCCCAGAACAGGGATTGAGCCTGTGATCTCCTGCACTGGCAGCCAGATTCTTCACCACTGAGCCACTGGGGAAGCTCTGAATATTGAATAGTTTAATTCTATATCTATTTCAGAAGGATGAATTTGTTGGCTAAATTGTTTGAATGGTAAGAGACACACCTTTATTCAGAGTTCTGAAACTTTAATTGGTTATTTTTCATACCAGCCTACATCAAGTGGTTCCCATCTTCAAAACATTCAGTCTCTATAAGAATGAATTCCCCCCCAAAAAAGTGCTATAGGTGAAAATGTATAATTTAAATCAGTGCCAGAAGAACTACTAGGGAAAAAAGGAAAATTAATAACAAAGGTAAAGATTATTTAATAGCTCTAATTACAACTTTAGATCATTTTAATAGTGCTGAACAATGAAAGTGACTTTATAATATCAAAGCAAATAGAAAGCAAAAGAATAACTCTACTCTGTGAATCCGAAAGCCAGAGGATGCTGCAGCTCCTGGGCTTACTTGCAGCCACTATATGGACAAATAGATAATTTTGCTTGAAAGCCATTAACAGAACAGAGTAATACAAAGTATTCTCTGATATGTACTCAACTCTGGTGTGATTTTATCTATTTCAATGAACTCAAAGATAATATTAACATACAACGAAGGTCATATTTGGGGGAAGTAGCAAAACATCACACAAGGGCCAGGGCATCAGGATTCTAACCATGGTTCTCCCACCTTCTCCCTTTTAGATGCGAAGTGAATCACTTTCTCTGTCTGGGTCCCAGGTTCCTCCTCCATAACATGAGAGCACAAAATTGATCCATCTAGTGCGTGCAGAGTCACTTCAGTCATATCTGACTCTTTGCGACCCTATGGACCATAGCCCACCAGGCTCCTCTGTCCAAGGGATTCTCCAGGCAAGAATCCTGGAGTGGGTTGCCATGCCCTTCTCCAGGAGATCTTCCCAACCCAGGGATCGAGCTCATGTCTCATATCTCCTGCAAGCAGGTTCTTTACCACTAGCATCACCTGGGAAGCACTGATCATCTAGGTGGTGGTGGCAGTTAAGTCGCTAAGTCATGTCCAACTGTTGCAACCCCATGGACTGTAGCCTGCCAGGCTCCTCTGTCCGTGGGATTCTTCAGGCAAGAATACTGTAGTGGGCTGCCATTTCCTTCTCCAGATCATCTAGAAGAGCCCATTAATTAATGGCATGATTCAAGCTAGGAAATTATTTTTTAAATAACTGTATCACCCTAGACATGTATTTGGAGAAGGCAATGGTAACCCACTCCAGTGCCCTTGCCTAGAAAATCCCATGGACGGAGGAGTATGGCAGACTACAGTCCATGGGGTTGCAAAGAGTCGGACACGACTGAGCAACTTCACTTTCACTCTCAGACATGTATTAATCTTATTCAACAGTAACAAAAAAATTTTGTTGTTCCTTTTAGGTCTCATTTAATCTGTAGGTTCTGCCCTCCATTCCTTTTGTGACCTTACAGTGTGTCACCTGGGGCCTTGAACCTGCGGAGTTCCCACGAACTGGATGGGTCAGTACCTATTCATGGTGCAATTCAGCCTGCTCCTCTGTCCTCTGCAGAAGCAAATGACAGTTGGTTTCAGAAATAAAAGTATTTAAATCTTCACTTTTATTACCTTATGGTATTTTTCAAATGGGAAGTAAATATTAATAACAACAACAACAAAAGCATTTAAAGGCAGTCTTTATGGACTGTAACCCAACCTTCCTCATTCACCTAGAACATCACTCTTTTCCAAGGAGAAATAAAGTATATGGGCAGATTCTTAACCAATACCAAGGGTTCTTTTCTCCTAGGAAGCCAGCTCTAGACTCCTATGGATTAGAGATAGACATTTTCTCCCCAGTCTGGTCTTAGGAAAAGTTTCTTTTCATCCCTCTACTTCCATCTGTCTCTGTTCTAGAACTACAGCTCTCCTACCTCAAGGCTGTTACAGAAGGTGGCCCTACCACACGGAGCCTGCCATCAATACCTATTCCAGGAGGCAGCCTTTCAGCAGAAACACTGAAATATGCTACCTCAGAAGTATAAACTCATCTCTCCGGGGGAAGTGAACTCCAGAAGGCAACTTAAAAAACATCACCCAGCAGGAAAGGCAGAAAGGGAGAGAAATATGTTTCCCAGCATTGTCGTCGAGGAAACAATTCCACCACCAGCCATTCCAGCTGCATCATCTGCAAAACTGAGTGTCCCGTAGGCAGAGCAGATGTTACAAAGCTGTGTCATTTGTAAATATAGACAAGAAATGTGAATTGAAGATGTGACCTCACTCAATATCATATTTGAGGGTAACAGCAATTAGGAACATTGACTATAATTTGAGCTGAGAATGCAGAGATCTTTTTTCAGTCCAAATATAACTGCAGAAAACATATTTTCAAAAAGTAAAATGACACTCACTGTTGCCTGCCACCACACAGTCGCAAAGCAAGCCAGTCTAATTCTGAAACTCTCAGACAAACGTGGCCGATTCCACATCTTTGCTAAAATAACTGTTAATTCTTCGGCGACAGGAGAAATTAAAGGCTGGGTTGAATGGAGGTCAGGAAGTAAACAGTTTCTGTAAAAGAATGAATGACTGGGAAGAAAAGGGCAGAAGGAGGCTTTTTTTTTTCTTCAAAGTTTCAGGGAATTAGGAATAACAGCTTCACACATCCCATTCCTCTAAGGAAAGTAAAAGGAAGAAAAATTGGTAGACATTTGAGCCTTAATTTCTTGCTTGCTGCTGCTGCTGCTGCCAAGTCGCTTCAGTCGTGTCCGACTCTGTGTGACCCCAGAGACAGTGGCCCACCAGGCTCCCCCACCCCTGGGATTCTCCAGGCAAGAACACTGGAGTGGGTTGCCATTTCCTTCTCCAGTGCATGAAGGTGAAAAGTGGAAGAGAAGTCGCTCAGTCGTGTCCGACTCTTAACAACCCCATGGACTGCAGCCCACCAAGCTCCTCCGTCCATGGGATTTGCCAGGCAAGAGTACTGCAGTGGGTTGCCATTGCCTTCTCCATGATTTCTTGCTTGGAGATGGCTAATTGGTCACATCTCAAAGGTGGGCTACCTCCAGCTGATCTGTAGTAGTGGCTGCCTGGACCGTGAAGGATTCTAAGCACAGTCCTGGATCAGCAGGGAGGCATGCTGGGATCAATTAGTAATGTCTGCTACAGATGCCATACTTGCAGAACAGCAGCGTGAGCAGACAGATATTTAGCATCCTACAAGGTGATCTCCAAGGTTTCTTCCAGCATCCTGCGTAGCTCCATTAATTTTCAGAAGATGAAACCAGGACCAAAGGTGGTTAAGTGACTTGGCCAAGGTCTAGCCCTGGGCAAGGCTGAACTAGAGGCTGGCCTTGATTCCCAATTACCGTGTTCTTTCTACCAATAAATGCATCAGGTTACTTTCCTGAAGCACCAGCTGCAACAAACGAGAGAAAATGAAGTGAGGAGAAGCAAAAAGAGAAAGGTAAACAGTGACTGAGGGACCAAATAAAACAGAAGAAAAGATCAGCAGGATTAATAGGGCTCCGTCAGAGGACAGACATAACTTCCAGGCTACAGAGACTATGCAAATTAGCTATTCCCACACCTGGTGAGTCAAGGATGCTGACAATGTCCTCCGCACAATTCACCTGAGAGGACCCACTTGTGTCCCTCCCCTGCTTCATCCCTGAGCCAAAGCAATGCCAATGGCAATCATGCTCAGTCATGTCTGACTCTGCAACCCCATCGACTGTACCCCACCTGGCTCCTTTGTCCATGGAATTTTCCAGGCAAGAATACTGGAGTGGGTTGCCATTTCCTACTCCAGGGGATCTTCTCAACCCAGGGATTGAACCCGTGTCTTCTGTGGCTCCTGCATCGGCAGGCGAATTCTTTACCACTGGCGCCACCTGGGAAGCCATCCTTGAGCAGCAGCTCTTACAGCCCCATCTGAGCAGACCTCCAGTCATGTAGCCACAGATGCCCAGACCAGGAATGGATAACTGGTCAGAGCTAGGCTAAGTGAACTTCCCTTCCTCAACCCCCAGAATCTGAAACTGGGGCCTGGAGACACTTGGCATTCTGCATTGGGTGCTTGACAATGGAAGTGAAACAGAACCAGAAGCCGTGTTTGGGACACACACATGCCAAAACAGAGACTGCTGGTTTGAAGAGAAAGAGAGAGAAATGAAACAGGTTCAAGGAGCTGCAGGGACAAGAGACCATGTGACATTAAGAAGAGAAATTGGGAGATTGGGACTGACACGTATACACTACTCTATGTGAAATAGATAACTAGTAAGAACCTACTGTGTAGCACAGGGAACTCCACGCAATACTCTGTAATGGTCTACGGGGAAGAAAATCTAGAAAAGAGTAGATATATGTATATGTATATATGATTCACTTTACTATACATCTGAAACTAACACAACATTGTAAATCAGTTATACACCAGAGTTTCCCTGGTGGCTCAGATGGTAAAGAATCTGCCTGCAATGCAGGAGGCCTGGGTTCGATTTCTGGGTCAAGAAGATCCCCTGGAGAAAGGAATGGCAACCCACTCAGTATTCTTGCCTGGAGAATTCCATAGACAGAGGATCCTGATGGGTTACAGTCCATGCAGTCCCAAAGAGTCAGATACAACTGAGCGACTAACACACCAACATTATACTCCAGTAATATTTTTTAAAAATTTTTTAATGTTAAAAAAGAAGAGAAAGTTAAAGAAATTAGCTGCTCTGGTTCCACATTTTAGGGAGACTCAGACCACAGTGACAGATTTTATTTTCTTGGGCTTCAAAATCACTGCACTCGGTGACTGCAGCCGTGAAATCAAAAGATGTTTGCTCCTTGGAAGGAAATATATGACATACCTAGACAGTGTATAAAAAGCAGAGATATCACTTTGCTGATAAACGTCCATATAGTCAAAGCTATGGTTTTTCCAGTAGTCATGTACAGATGTGAGAGTTGGACCATAAAGAAGGCTGAGAGCCAAAGAATTGATGCTTCCTCATTGTGGTGTTGGAGAAGACTCTTGAGAGTCCCTTGGACAGTAAGGAGATCAAACCAGTCAATCCTAAAGGAAATCAACCCTGAATATTCATAGGAAGGAGACTAATGCTGAAGCTGAAGCTCCAATACTTTGGCCACCTGATGTGAAGAGCCAACTCATTGGAAAAGCATCTGATGCTGGGAAAGATTGAAGGCAAAAGGAGAATGGGGCAACAAAGGATGAAATGATTAGATAGAGTCACTAACTCAATGGACATGAATTTGAGCAAACTTCAGGAGATAGTGGAGGATAGAGAAGCCTGGTATGCTGCAGTCCATGGGGTTGCAAAAAGTTGGACACGACTTAGCGACCGAATCAGTGACCACTGTACTCCAGACCACTCAGATCTTGCATGATTCCCAAAATGTAAGACTATTTTGCTTCAACTAGCTCAGGTGGCTTCTGTTCCTTGCAAGCAAATATAATCCCAGCCAAGTCAACTGAACCCTGGTTGGTTTCCATTTTCTGTGAATACAGTGACTGCTGTGGAGAGAAGGAGATGAGAAATAGTGTCCTTTTGGGGGTCAAATGTTCTCAGAAAGTCCAACCTAATATACTAACCGTTGCAATAACACACTGCCTCTTCTCCACCAAGCAAGGCATTAAGGCAATAAATGAAATTAAACAAGATATCAGCTGCTTTAAATCTATTTTGATGGTTAACTTTTCAAATGAAGGTGAAACCAATATATGTTATTTATTTATTACCAGGCATTTCTGCACAACAACCCTAGAGTTCTCAGGCTGCAAAATCCTGAAAATATGGCACCCATTTGCTAGTCACAAGTTACTAAAAAATCCCAGATGGTAAAGTGTTTAAAATCGACTGTGGGAAAAAGCGGTGTCTGTCTCCCAAGCAAGATTCTAGAGCTGTAAAATTGGCTGGTGGTGTATGAAGAGTTCATAAAACTGTGATTAAATAAAGCACCAGCAAGCTCTCAGGCAAAGACTGCTCTGAAGCCTCCTTGTAGGAAAGAAAAGCGCTATAAAGTAGAGAGAGAGAAACCCTTTTTAAAAAACAATTCACTTTTGTGAGGATTGGGCTTTCACTGAAGTCCTCCAAATCTGGAACAGAAAATGAGATCACGGAAGGAAAACCCTGTTGAGCTGTCTCCACAGCCGGCATCCCGTAGCGTAGACCTGTAGAAGTCGTGCAGTTTGCCAAGTGTTGATCAGTCCATGGTCCCCATCACACATTCTGGGAAGCAAATGCCCCAGACTGAAATGTTTATTATCTCTGAAATTTTTTAGTGATTTTGCATAAAATACTACTCTTGTTTTGCTGAGTTTATTTTTCCACTAGTTGACTCTTTCCTCTGCATGCATGCTAAGTCGCTTCAGTCATGTCCGACTCTGTGCGACCCTATGGACAGCAACCCACCAGGCTCCTCTGTCCACGGGATTCTCTAGGCCAGAATACTGGAGTGGGTTGTCATTTCCTTTTCCACTAGTTGACTCCAAAACCATGTGAAATATTTAACCTCTAAAGAGACAAATCTCTGGTGCTTTCACTGGTTGTCAACCCCGAAGTCATGCAGATGCCAGAAGAGAGGTTCCTGGGACAGTGAGGAGCAGTGGTGTGGCTCACACAGCAACGCAAGCCAACCTTTTCAGGAGAGCAACCTTTGCAACTGGTGCAGAGAGAGCTGTACTTGCATCTGCCTTCCCCGTTTACTTCCTTGGGCCTTGGACCTGTCCAGACACCTTAGATGGGAGTATGACTAAAATATTGTGGAATGGTCAGGGTGGTCTTGATTTTCATTTTCAGACAGTAGAGTGTTTCAGACAAGGTAAATGATCAATAAACAGTCATTATTCTGTGCACCTGCAGAAGACACAATTTGGAGCACCTGTCCAGCACATGGCCCCTCCTCTAGCAAATGCCCCCTCCAGAAAACATAAAATTGGTTCACGATCATCCCCTATTGCCAACTGGGCCAAGAATGGACACCTGCCCCCGGGGGAGCCAATTGCTCCTGACCTTGCAGCAAAACAAGTTGTCCCTGGGGCCACAGAGAGCGTTAGTCAGGTGTTTAAGGGGGCACTGGACTCCACGCTGCCCTTTCAGGCTGGCTATTTGTACCAGGGACCCAGAGAAAGTTTTCAGATTATCATAAAGGAGAGTACCAGAGAGAATCAGAAATGAGAGAACTGGGGTGGAGAGGAGGGGCAGCAGAGCGGTAGAGACAGACAATAGAAACAGAGATGGCCAGCCCTGGATCTGCTGGTTCCTCTCTCACCAGGCCCAGCTGTACTCCCTCTCCTGCGGTTCTCTGATGTCCCCCTGCAGCCTTCCAATAAAATCCACAGCTCTTGTTCAGCTAGTATGAGTGTTGCCAGCAACCCCATCCATCCAAACCTTCCAAACCATCCATCCAAACTCTAACCATCCAAACTTTCTGTATATCAGCAAACCACCTCCATCCCCAACTCCCGTGAGGAAAACTGTTGATCCCTCCATTAAAAGACTGCACATCACCAGAGGATTTTCTGTTGAGTTGGAAGACATTGGATTTTTTCATGTTACCCCATTTTTGGAGTCTATTGGTAAACTGTTCAGTACTGTCCCAAACACCATATAACATCTGAAATTTGCTTTCCCTTAAAGACACTTGATGAATGTGACGATAAATTGAGTGGAAATCTTCCCAGCAGATACTTCTGGCCACCGTGTAGGAAGGCCTGGGAGAAAGCACTGCTGACGGTCTCTGTCTCCGTGTCCCGAGGTCAACTGCACCACATCGTCAAGAGCGCAGTGGGGGAGGGGCCTGGAGCCAAAGCAACAATGACAAACGTGACCCGAGCTCAGATTTCTCAACCCCGTGCAATTCTCTTCTTAGTTTTATCTTCTCTCTTTGGTCTTGGTGGATAGGAACAGGAGCCTTGGAATCTGACAGACCTAGATAAAAATCTCAGCTCTACACTTACTGGCTCTGTGACTTTGGACACGTTGCTTTACCTCTCTCTGCCTCAATCGTCTCACCTATGAACCCCCTTCGTCAAATAGTTGGTATGAGGACTGAAGGAGACAAGACATTAAAAGAGTTTAGAATAGGGCCTTCCCTGGTGGTCCAGTGGCTAAGATCCCATGCTCCCAATGCAGGGGGTCTGGGTTCAATCCCTGGTCAGGGAGTAAGATCCTACATGCTCCAACTAGGAGTTTGAATGTTGCAATGAAAGATCCTGCATGCTGCAACAAAGACCAAGGATCCCGTGTGCCACAGCTAAGAGCTGGCACAATCACATAAATATATATATTTTTTAAAGTTAAAAAAAGAGGAGTTTAGAATGTGCCTAAGCACGTAGTAAACATCAACAATATTTTGTTATCCTTTGTAAACAGGTGTGACCATGTGACTTAAGTTATCACCAACGGAATGAAAACAAAAGTAATATTCTATGTCTTACCAAAAAATGCTTCCCCTCCATTCTTTCACACCCACCCTTTGGGTTGGAACACAAGGTATGTAACTGGTAAGCCAGCCTGTATGAACAAGGGGCACACCTTAGGATACGGCCAAGGAGCGAGAGAAAAACACCTGAATCCCTGGATGGCTTCATGGGGCAGAACTACCTGCTTGCCTTTCACACAGAAATAAACTAGCTTGCCTGAAAAAATGTAGCTATTATTTATTAAGCATCACCACCACTGTGACATTAAATATTTTAAGAAAGTGATGACCAAATCAAAAATCTAATTATATGTATAAAAAAATAAGTCCACTGTACCATCACTATTTTCTATGTCCATTAAATTGTCATTCTGAGAAAGATCTCAGGATAGCTATGCTTGTTACCTCATCTATTTCTGAAACTGTAAATTTGATGATCTTTTCATGAAGATTTCTCCCAATAATATAGTCAACAAAACAAACAGTCTAGCCACTGGAATTTTACCTGGTCATCAGTAGTGTTATTAATAAACTCAGAACACTCTGAGACAGTCATGAAACGGAGCAGGACCCTATGGCCCTTGCCCCCCACCCTCACCCCCCGCTAGTATGTCCTCTTCCTGCCTTTGGTCTGTAGAAAACTTTAGTCAAAGAATAAGTTTAATCAGAGAAGTAAGAAATGCAAAAACAAAAGAAAACAATCAACGGAGACTAAAGAATAATAATGTAGTCATTAAGCACAGTCAAGGAGCTTCAGTTCTTTCTCAGGGGCTATAGATAAGATTCTGAGCCATCTCCTGTGAGCTGTCTTACAGATACTAAAACACCAGGTGGAGAAGTCAGCTACAGGATGAGCACACTGCACCCAGGACATGGGCTGCCACAATTCTGAGGATTGGCCTCAGAGAAATGGGAACAAATGGACCTTGAAACTGAAGATTAACTGTACCTAAAACAATCAAGAGGACCAACGTGAGGATGACTGTCAGACCAACGATGACCAGTTGGAAGATGACTGTCTGAGCTGGCAGTGCGGTTTCTGCATACAGTTCCCCCCACTTCTGTCTATAAAAGCTCTTGCCCCATTGGTTGCCAGAGTGGGGGGAAAGGGGGAGTCAGCCTTTGGACAGATGTCTACCCTCCCCCCAGCCCCAGGTACTGGCATCTGAAATAAAGCAAACTTCCCTTCCCAACAACCCAGCCTGATTACTGGCTCTTGAGTGGCGAGCAACTGGACCCCACACACTCTTTCAGAAAGTCGTACACTTCCAGCAGTCCATTATCAAGATGATCCGAGAGAAATGACTAGCAAGCTTATGAAAAATACCTTGGGCAAATTTCTTCCTTAGAAGAAGCTCTCTAGATAAATTTATTGCATACATATTCACCACAGGCCAGGTTGGGCTGAGCTTTTTAGATGCATTAATCCATTTAATCCTCACAGCAATGCTAAAGTACATACTCAGTACTTTCATCTTAAGGTGGGAAAGCTGAAGCTCAGAGAGCTGAAATCATTGGATTCCCTGGTGGCTCAGATGGTAAAGAGTCTGCCTGCAATGTGGGAGACCCAGGTTCGATCCCTAGGTTGAGAAGATGCCCTGGAGAAGAAAATGGCAACCCACTCCAGTATTCTTGCTTGGAAAATTTCATGGATGGAGGAGCCTGGCAGGCTACACACACAGTCCATACGGTTACAAAGAGTCAGGCACAACTGAGCGACATCACTTTCACTTCTCTTTTTTATTTTTATTTTTATTTTTATTTTTACTTTATTTTACTTTACAATACTGTATTGGTTTTGCCATACATTGCACTTCCACTTTTCACAGAGGGTGAAAAGGCATTTGACCATATGCAGTCAGACTCCTGAGCCTCTATCTTTGACATATGTCACCCAAGAAAGGAGATTCTGCACTTGAGCTCTAAGGAACATGCCAACACTAGCGTGTATGTGGAACTGAGACTTTACAGTCATCCATCCTGGGTGTCACGGCTTTGTTTTGTGGGATGGATAGCCAGATAGCTCATGACTATGCCCACATCACCACATCCTCTCCAGCATCACCAAACCTTAGACCTCATGGCTGGCTGCCCCAGTTTTGTGAGCCCTCATATTTCTTACAAGCACCTCAAAACCTAAGTCCAATATCAGTGTCCCTACAATCTGGTTCCTTTAAAGACAAACAGTGCTGGGATATTCTAGACACAAGCTGTCCTAGCAAGTCCCTTCAATGTGCACTAATGAAAGCTCCTTCTGCCATTTCTTGGCCCAACAGCCAGCACCAATTTGCTGTAAGCACTCAATTTCCAAAGTCTTCCCCTGAAGTCTGCTCTCATTTGATGCTGCATATAGAATCCTGCCCTCTATAAACACGGTACTGGCACGGCAATTTCTGAAGCGGAGAAGTAGGTCCTCAAAGATCCTAGGAGGAGGAGAACACAGAACTTCCTGGCGGGGAAGTCATTTCTGCTCGCCCCCGGTTTCTGAGCATGATCACAGCCACATTATGGAGGGCAGCCCGGGATGGCAGAGGTGGCTGCATTCATTCCAAACACAAATCACACCATGTCGTGGCTATAAATTCCAGCAGCAGCAGGTGTGCGCTTGAGAGGAATAGCTTCTGCAATTAAAAAAGTGACATTTTAATGGATTATGCAGATCAGCTAAGGCTCTAAATCATATACCTCCTGCCTTAAATGGGACCGAAAGCACAGGCCGAGCAAGAGGAGATGGCATAAACACTATGAAAATTTTATCACTCCTTATGACCTTTCTATACCTTGCTGGGAAAATGAACATTAACCTTCACTTGCATAGAAGCCCCTTTTCTGCCACCTAACAAAGGCAATAGTTCCCCTTTGTAGTAACAAGTGAGCTCACTTGACTGTGCACTTCTTGAACAACACACATGTTATCTGATATGATCCCATCACTACTGGTGAATAAAACAAGCAGTATTTTTTTTAATTTATTTATGTTGGTAATGGAGTGAGAAACAGGAATAAAGAGGGAGCAGGTGCAAATTTCCTTGCTGGAGATACCATGCACAAAGAGAAACTAAAGTGAGCCTAGAACAGGGTTTTGGTATTTCCTGTTTGCAAATCATGCAAGGTAGGTTTGGCCTTTCCTTTCAAAGCTAAGAAGATGAAGGTGGCATCTATAAAGACTGAAGGGAAGACATGCATGCCGACAAATCATTACAAGAACAATGCAATGCGGGTGGAAAAGGCTGGAAGAGTGATGGAAACTGAGCAGGTAAGGCTCCTGCAGTGGGGTGTCAAGGTCACAGAGAAGGCGGCAAAAGCCACTGATCTCATTTCAGAAAACACCCCCTCAAGTCACTAAGGAGTTGAACTCCCCAGAGATGACAGAATGGAAAAGTTGAAAGGAAGCCATGTGCCCCTTTCAGTTATACAGAAAGAAACTGAGGCTGAGGCCAGAGGTTAAATGACTTGTCTAAGACTCCCCAGGTGGCACTAGTGGTAAAGAACCTGCCTGCCAACGCAGGAGACACAAGAGATGTGTTTGATCCCTGGGTGGGGAAGGTCCCCTGGAGTAGGAAATGGCAACCTGCTCCAGTATTCTTGCCTGAAAAATTCCATGGACAGAAGAGCGTGGTGGGCTACAGTCCGTGGGGCCTCAAGGAGTCAGACACGACTGAGCACGGGGACCAGCAGGACCACACAGTGTCAGGGACTGTGCCCCTGCTCCATCTGAATATTGAAGCCCTAACCTTCAGCATGACTGTACTTGGAGAGAAGGTCTTTATAGAGGTAACTGAGGCTGAATGAGAGCAGAAGGATGTGCTCGTAATCCAATAGAACCAGTGCCCTGTGAGAAGAGAGAGCCATCAGGTAGAAGCACACGGAGAAAAGGTCATGTGAGGACTCTCAGCAGGAGGGCAGCCATGAGAAGCCAAGGATACAAGCCTCGGGAGGAACCAAACCTGCCAGCACCTCGATATTAGACGTCCAGCCTCCAGAGCTGTGGGAAAATTAATGTCTGTTGTTTGAGCCACCCAGTTTATGGTACATTTTGATAGCAGCCTGAGCCAAGGATCAGTGCAAAGAAATAGAGGAAAACAATAGGATGGAAAGGCTAGAGATCTCTTCAAGAAAATTAGAGATACCAAGGGAACATTTCATGCAAAGATGGGCTCAAAAAAGGACAGAAATGGTAGGGACCTAACAGAAACAGAAGATATTAAGAAGAGGTGGCAAGAATACACAGAACTGTACAAAAAAGATCTTCACGACCCGGATAATCACGATGGTGTGATCACTCATCTAGAGCCGGACATCCTGGAATGTGAAGTCAGGTGGGCCTTAGGAAGCATCACTATGAACAAAGCCATTGGAGACAATGGAATTCCAGTTGAGCTATTTCAAATTCTAAATGATGATGCTGTGAAAGTGCTGCACTCAATATGCCAGCAAATTTGGAAAACTCAGCAGTGGCCACAGGACTGGAAAAGGTCAGTTTTCATTCCAATCCCAAGGAAAGGTAATACCAAAGAACGCTCAAACTACTGCACAATTGCACTCATCTCACATACTAGTAAAGTAATGCTCAAAATTCTTCAAGCCAGGCTTCAGCAATATATGAACAGTGAACTTCCAGATGTTCAAGCTGGTTTTAGAAAAGGCAGAGGAACCAGAGATCAAATTGCCAACATGTGTTGGATCATCAAAAAAGCAAGAGAGTTCCAGAAAAACATCTATTTCTGCTTTATTGACTATGCCAAAGCCTTTGACTATGTGGATCACAATAAACTGTGGAAAATTCTGAAAGAGATGAGAATACCAGACCACCTGATGTGCCTCTTGAGAAATGTGTATGCGAGTCAGGAAGCAACAGTTAGAACTGGACATGGAACAACAGACTGGTTCCATAAAGGAAAAGGAATATGTCAAGGCTGTATATTGTCACCCTGCTTATTTAACTTATATGCAGAGTACATCATGAGAAACTCTGGGCTGAATGAAGCACAAGCTGGAATCAAGATTGCCAGGAGAAATATCAATCACCTCAGATATGCAGATGACACCACCCTTATGGCAGAAAGCAAAGAAGAACTAAAGAGCCTCTTGATAAAAGTGAAAGAAGAGAGTGAAAAAGTTGGCTTAAAGCTCAACATTCAGAAAACTAAGATCATGGCATCCGGTCCCATCACTTCATGGCAAATAGATGGGGAAACAGTGGAAACAGTGGCTGACTTTATTTTTCTGGGCTCCAAAATCACTGAGGATGGTGATTGTAGCCATGAAATTAAAAGACGCTTGCTCCTTGGAAGGAAAGTTATGACCAACCTAGACAGCATATTAAAAAGCAGGGACATTACTTTGCCAACAAAGGTTCGTCTAGTCAAGGCTGTGGTTTTTCCAGTAGTCATGTATGGATGTGAGAGTTGGACTATAAAGAAAGCTGAGCGCAGAAGAATTGATGCTTTTGAAGTGTGGTGTTGGAGAAGACTCTTGAGAGTCCCTTGGACTGCAAGGAGATCCAACCAGTCCATCCTAAAGGAGATTAGTTCTGGGTTCATTGGAGGGACTGATGTTGAAGCTGAAACTCCAATACTTTGGCCACCTGATGTGGAGAGCTGACTCATTTGAAAAGAGCCTGATGCTGGGAAAGATTGAGGGCAGAAGGAAAAGGGGATGACAGAGGATGAGGTGCTTGGATGGCATCACCGACACAATGGACATGGGTTTGGGTGGACTCTGGGAGTTGGTGATGGACAGGGAGGCCTGGCGTGCTGCGGTTCATGAGGTCACAAAGAGTTGGACACAAGTGAGCAACTGAACTGAGCCAACTAATGCACACAGTAGGGAAATGGGCTGACCTACAGCAAAAACCCAGGCTTCCACTTACTTGAACACTGCTCTTTCCCTTCCTCATTTGGAGAAGAGATCTCAAAGGGATCTGCAAGATGGTGATGGGAAATGTCTGGGTGCAAAACAGAAACACTCATCTCTCGTGTTAAGTTCCACAAAGTTAGCCTAGGTACCCAACTAAGACAATCGGCTATACAGTATTGTACCATAATAGGTTTATGATATTTTTCACACAAATAATACATAAAAACAAACATAAAAAATAAAGAGAACAGTTTGAATCTTACAGTACAGTACCCTGCAAAGTACAGCAGTGCAGTACAACAGCTGGCATACAGGGACTGGCATCAAGTGAACAGGCAAGATGGGTTACTGACTGCAGGAGGGAGAGGAGGTGGGAGGGCAGAAGGATGAGCTGAACGTAGAGCTGAAGGACCATCAGCAACAGGAGATGGAGGGCAAGCTGCAATTTCACTCACGCCCAACACTGATGGAATGCACGTTCGCATCTTTGAAAGTTCGAGACTTCAAGGTTCGTATGTAGTCTTTTGGTATTTTGGTTCCAGTATTTTGGCCATCTGATGCGAACAGCTGACTCATTGGAAAAGTCCCTGATGCTGGGAAAGATTGAGGGCAGAAGGAGAAGAGGGCATCAGAAGATGAGATGGCTGGATGGCATCACCGATGCAATGGACATGACCTTGGGCAAACTTTAGGAGATGGTGAGGGACAGGGAGGCCTGGTGTGCTGCAGTTCATGAGGTCACAAAGCATCAGACACAACTGGGTGACTGAACAACGACAACATGTAGGGGACTTACTCTACCTGGGGTCCTCACTCAAGAAGCCACCAGGCCTTGACAGTACAGTTTCAGGAGCACGCTGTCTGGAGTGGGTAACGTGAACTGCTCTGCTCAATACCCAGTCCAACCTCTTTGCAGCATATAGAGGCTGGAAAACCCAAAATTACACTTCTCATCCCCTTGCACCTGGGCTTTTGTGTGTGAATTACTTTCCACCAAGTAGACGCATCACACAAGATTTCAACCTGGAGCGAAGTCATATGCAGAGAAAGGCAAGGTGTACCACATCTGCGCTACTCCTGGAGGTTGTGTCTACAGCTGTGAGATTCTTGAAACAGCAGCTACGATAGCAGCTTCCTGGTTGTGAAGAGCCTAGTTCTTCAAGATAGTTTTGGACTTTAATTCTGAATGTTCAGAAACTCACTAATAGCTGAGCAGTTAATCAGTCTAAGGTACTTTATCTGTACTCTATGAGCCAATCCTCAAAAGTATCTTGTAAAGTATGAGTACCTCCATTTCTCACATAATGACATAGGTCACACAGTGGTAAACTCCTGCCAGGGGTCAAGCTGAGAGCTGAAAACTGTCTACACCCACAGTTCACTGTATACACTAGTGAGATTATTCCAGCTTCACTGACAGGACTTCACTATTCTACTGTCTTCATCAACCTGACTTTGCTCTTTTGGGAAACTCTTGGCCAGGAAGATAAAAGATGCAAATAACTTCATTATTCATTCTAGAGACTTCCCCAAAATCTAATTAAAACTGCCTGATTTTTCAGTCATAGTATCAAATGACTACTGATACTCTAAGACTCTTAGAAACTCTTGCCTCACTGGATCCTTTAATTTTTAACTATTATATCTTGATCCTCACCCAGACTTAGTTCAGTTCAGTTCAGTCACTCAATCGTGTCCAACTCTTTGCGACCCCATGAATTGCAGCACACCAGGCCTCCCTGTCCATCACCAACTCCCAGAGTTCACTCAGACTCACGTCCATCGAGTCAGTGATGCCATCCAGCCATCTCATCCTCGGTCGTCCCCTTCTCCTCCTGCCCCCAATCCCTCCCAGCATCAGAGTCTTTTCCAATGAGTCAACTCTTCACATGAGGTGGCCAAAGTACTGGAGTTTCAGCTTTAGCATCATTCCCTCCAAAGAAATCCCAGGGCTGATCTCCTTCAGAATGGACCCAGCCTTAAGACCTCCTCAAAACCTTATAAGTGTCCCAACTCCTTGTTCTGAAACACTTAAACTCCATCATGGCAGTGTTCGCCTGTCTGAAGCAAGCAATGAACTCAGTCTTATTTAAGCTGCAGGTAACTTGGTGGTATATTAAGCAGCCATCATTTAAGAGGACCCAAATCTCCTGTATTCTTTCCACTGGGTCTTGCTGTTTCCCACTTTAGGTACTGTCATACCAGAAATTAGGTATTTTCCCTAAAAATTAAGCTGCTCAGGAGTTTGCCGAAGCAAATGGAGCAGAGCTGGATGCCACTCATCCCAAGGACCGCAACCCTTCAGAGGTTCCTCCCAAGCACCACTCCCTCCATGCATCTGGGTTAGGGGGAGGTGGGGCTCCTGCAACAAACTGGAGTTTGGCTATTGGTAGATCTGTGAAAGTAGAACTCCAATGTCAGGTGAAGCCTAATTTCAGAAATACTTCAAATACTTTGAGGTTCCTCCAATGGACCAAAGTCTGGGTGTTTCCATAGTTTGGATGGAGCATAAATGGTGATGAAGCAACCCACCAGCTTGAAAAAATAGCAAATGATTATTGACGCCAGTGCCTTGCAGCCCCATGAAGTGTTTGAGTCAGACCTAAATGAACTAAGGCTGCATCTCAAGGAGGGTAAAGTGAGGGGACAATGCTCATAAATGCTACTCTAGCCTTTGCTTTGTGTTAACAGCTCTCAGGGGGGTTACCAGGTGGTGCTGGTGGTAAAGAACTCGCCTGACAAGGCAGGAGAGGCAAGAGATGCAAGTTCGATCCCTGGGTCTGTAAGAGCCCCTGGAGGTGGACGTGGCAATCCACTCTAGTATTCTGGCCCCGAGAATTCCACGGACAGAGCTTGGCGGGCTACAGTCCATAGGGTTGCAACTTAGCACACATGCGTGCAATAGCTCACAGAGAACTTTTACGTGCAACACTCTCATGGGACAGCTCATCACTCAGCTTGTCCTCATTTCACAAAAAGGGAAAGTGAGCACCCTCTCCATGTTAAATGGCCAGCTAATAAATGGCAGTGCCAGGAACCATCCCAGAGAAGGTGATGGGACCCCACTCCAGTATTCTTGCCTGAAAAATCCCATGGACAGAGAAGCCTGGTAGGCTGCAGTCCATGGGGTTGCTAAGAGTCAGACACAACTGAGCGACTTCACTTTTATGCATTGGAGAAGGAAATGGCAACCCACTCCAGTGTTCTTGCCTGGAGAATCCCAGGGAGGTGCGAGCCTGGTGGGCTGCCGTCTATGGGGTCACACAGAGTCAGACACGACTGAAGCGACTTAGCAGCAGCAGCAGGAACCATCCCAATTTCCCAAATTCAGACACAGAGCTCTTTCCAGGACTCATCTACCATTGGGCGAGGGAGAAGAATGAGTAAATATTACTAGAGTTAGACTGCCTGGGTTCAAACCCTGGTGCTACCATTTTTAAGGTGATAACCATGAGCCAATTTCTTAACTCTCTCTGCCTCAATTTCCTCACCCATAAAATGGGAATAACAGAACTCACGGGGTTGTCATATTGCTAAATTAATATGTCATATGTCTAACACAGTTTACCCTGAATAATACACAGGACATGGTAGGAACTTTATAAATAGAAGCTATTATTATCATGGAGGTCAAACGTTAGAATCTTTCCCTTTGCCCCTGAAAGATTTTTAGTCTTGGAATCCTATTCCCAGATGCCAAAAATCTGGCCATTAAAAACAAATCCAGAACTGTAGCTACAGGTGGGAAGGATCAAAGAGAAGATTCATTTTCACTAATTGTTACAAATATTGCTACATTAACCTCCTAGAGAGCACAGATGGTGCAAAAAAGGAACTGTCTCCATTGCTTTGCTCAGACCTGAAATAACAGAGAATGAGCGCACGTAATAGGTAAAGGCTCAGTTTGATAGCAGTGGGAATAGTAGATAAACAGAGAGGAGTGGGGAGGGGATGCAGAGCAGCAGTGAGAGGTAGTCTGGATTTGCAGTTTGCTAAAAATTGACAATTGATTTGGAATCCGGCGTGAATCAAGCATGGGATATCATATAACAGAAATAGGAGACAAAGGCTGTGTTGGCAACAGAATATCACGCTAGTTGGCAAGGAGAGAAGAGGGACAAAGAGTTCACAGATGCAGAGTTTTCAACCTTTACTGCCTAAAAGCACAGATAACAGGCATTCACTGGAGATTCTCCTGACAATCAGCTAATGAACTTGAGAGAACAAAATGTTTGCGTCAGAGAGTTCTGTGCATGGGGTGTTTTGTTCTTTGTAATGTAAGTACTTCTGAGGGAAGGATACAGAGACGTGAGAATGTGTGGTAGAAGGAAAGAGTTCTGACTTCAGAGTCCTTGTGCACTGTGGTTAGAACCTTGACTTCACCACTTGGGAGCTGTTTGGAGAAACTTAACACCTCCCTATGCCACGACCCGATATTCCATCATGATTCCCACTTGATGGACTTGCCATGAAAATTAAATGAAACACGCATAGTGAGTGCTTCACCCTGGGGTCTGTCCACAGGAGGCAGGCAATACATGACAGTGATGGTAAAGATGGAAGGTAGCATAAAACTTAAATCAGAAGGGGAAAACTTATACAATTTTCGAGATAGAATAATAACAATTCTTAAGGTCATTTTGAAGGCAGAATTTTTGTGAATGTTGTTTGAATAATGATAGTGGGTGTACTCTGCTGATCATCTCTGCTGCAAGCCAAGACTCAGTGAGAACTAGTAAATAATTCACAGGTTACACTCACAGGATTGAAAGGTGAGAAAAGCTGGGCATAAACACTGAAATTATTATTGAAAATTAACCAGTTTAAGCCCTGCCATACTTGAAATTGTCAAATGGCTTTTGGTGACAGAGTGAATAATTCCCAGGAAAAGGAAGCCTCAGAAATAAAAGTTACAAACACACTCAGACATACTTCATTTTATATAATGGGAATAGTACTGAAAGTGTAGGTTATAAATATAATTTTGGTAAATAGATTCACATAGTAAACTTACTAACTCACTTATTTAAAAGAACATTGAGATAGGAAAGAGAAAAAGCAGAACCACTTTGTAAAACTGTTTGACACAGTGTCTACCAAAACTGAATGTATGCATAACCTATAACCCTGCAATTCCACTCCTAGAAATATGCCTAATAAAAATATACACATATATAGTAGAAATGCCTGCATATGTTTACCAAAAGACATGTACTAGAATGATAATTAGCAGCAAAATCCAAAACAGGTAAAATGGGAATCCCTTAAATGCCCATTAGCAGCAGGATGGATTAATAATTATAATATATTCATATATTATAATATTATACAGCAAGGAAGATAAATTACAACCACACATAGCAACATGTTTGAATCACAAATCTAATGCTGAGGAAAAGAAGTCAGACTCAAAAGAGAATGTAATCTGTAATTCTATTTATATAAATTCCAAAAACATTCATAATTTATCTATAAGGTGAGACTGACTGGAGGTCAGGAAGCAGCAGTTAGAACTGGACATGGAACAACAGACTGCTTCCAAATAGGAAAAGGAGTAGTACGTCAAGGCTGTATATTGTCACCCTGCTTATTTAACTTCTATGCAGAGTACATCATGAGAAACGCTGAGCTGGAAGAAGCACAAGCTGGAATCAAGATTGCCGGGAGAAATATCAATCACCTCAGATATGCAGATGACACCACCATTATGGCAGAAAGTGAAGAGGAACTAAAAAGCCTCTTGATGAATGTGAAAGAGGAGAGTGAAAAAGTTGGCCTAAAGCTCAACATTCAGAAAACGAAAATCATGGCATCCGGTCCCATCACTTCATGGCAAATAGATGGGGAAACAGGGGAAACAGTGTCAGACTTTTTTTTGGGGGGGGGCCTCCAAAACCACTGCAGATGGTGGTTAAAAGACGCTTTTTCCTTGGAAGAAAAGTTATGACCAACCTAGATAGCATATTCAAAAGCAGAGACATTACTTTGCCAACTAAGGTCCGTCTAGTCAAGGCTATGGTTTTTCTAGTGGTCATGTATGGATGTGAGAGTTGGAATGTGAAGAAGGCTGAGTGCCGAAGATGCTTTTGAACTGTGGTGTTGGAGAAGACTCTTGAGAGTCCCTTGGACTGCAAGGAGATCCAACTAGTCCATTCTGAAGGAGATCAGCCCTGGTATTTCTTTGGAAGGAATGATGCTGAAGCTGAAACTCCAGTACTTTGGCACCTCATGCGAAGAGCTGACTCATTGGAAAAGACTCTGATGCTGGGAGGGATTGGGGGTGGGAGGAGAAGGGGACGACAGAGGATGAGATGGCTGGATGGCATCACTGACTCGATGGACGTGAGTCTGAGTGAACTCTGGGAGTTGGTGATGGACATGGAGGCCTGGCGTGCTGCAATTCATGGGGTCGCAAAGAGTTGGACACGACTAAGCGACTGAACTAAACTGAACTGACTGGAGGGGGCAAAAGGGGGTATTCAAGTGGGTTAATAATGATCTGTTTCTTGATTTGCTGTTGTTGTTCAGTTGCTAAGTTATGTCCAACTCTTTGTGACCCTAAAGATGTGGTTATATAGGTGTGTTCATTTGAAAAATTCATCAAGTTGTACACCTAGGGTTTGTGCATTTTTCTTTTCTGTCATACAAAGCTCATACAAAGTTGAACTTTATATTCCATACAAACTTGGCTTTTGGAAACAGACATCAACTAGCATTTACTAGCTAGGCACTGTGCTAGAAACTTTATCTGCACAATTGCATTTGACCTTGACAGACAGCTCCTTAAGGTTAGGTTTTATCCCCATTTTAAGACACAAGATGATCAAGGTTCTAAGAATACTACTTTCTTAAGGTCACAGAGCTCACAAGTGGTATATCTGAGGTTGGAACCAGGTTTCACTGACTTAGAAGCTCATGTTCTTTCCATGAGACCTCATTATACTCCACGAAGCAACTTCTGGTAATAACTATTTCTTTGATATATCTGTCTTGGGCATCTGCCTGTTAGGTTTCATGAACATTTAAAGTTGGAGATACCAGTACTCCTATTAGATGTCATTTTTTGTATGATACTGTGAATAAAATACTAAAAATCCATGACAAATGGCACCCAATGAACTAAGCTTACATGGTCAATTAGAGACTAATAAGGACTACTAAAGCAGGTGTCAAACCAGTCAATCCTAAAGAAAATCAGTCCTGAAAATCCATTAGAATGACTGATGCTGAAGCTGAAGCTCCAATACTTTGGCCACCTGATGTGAAGAACTGACTCTTTAGAAAAGACCCCGATGCTGGGAAAGATTGAAGGCAGGAGGAGAAGGGGATGACAGAGGATGAGATGGTTGGATGGCATCACTGAGTCGATGGACATGAGTTTGAGCAAGCTGCAGCTGTTGGTGATGGACAGGGAAGGCTAGCATACTGCAGTCCATAGGGTTGCTGAGTTGGACACGACTGAGCAAATGAAGTGAACTGAAAGGAAGTGTGCTTGAGTCAGATTAGGGAGGATTAGATTCAGATATCACCAAGCTTCCTTCACATAAAGGAAAAATGGCTGATTTAAAGTAGTGTTAAAAGCTTTCAATGCAAAATTTTTCATAAACCAAACTGACACTCTGTCTTTTTCCTCATCTCTGAAATTCTCAGAGACTGAAAGTAGTAACATAAAAATTCCCGATTAAAACTGACTTCTCAAGAGTGAAGGGATGGAGCTGTATCCAGAAGCTAGTGGAGCAGACTCTCATTAGGAATCAGGTCCCAGCAACAGAATCACTGGTATGCAACAAGAGGTGAAATGAAGATTGATTCATAAAGACCATAAGGTTACACTCTGCAAAAGCAAGTCACAAAGTTCCGCATGAACTTCTCTGAAAGTCTTCCCTCTCCCAAGGTCCTAAACTCCCTCTGTGTGTGTGCTTGAGGAGATTGCTTCTCTTATCCTTTTTTCTCTTTTCCTCTTCCTTTCACTCTCATCACTGGCTTCTGGTCATTTCAGATTCTGAAGTAGACTCTGACAGCAGACTATCTGGGTTCAAATCTCAGCTCTATCTTTGATTTACCATGTGACCTTGGGTAAGTTGGTAACCCTCCTGTGCCTCAGCCATCTCCCCTATAAAATGGGGATGATGATAATAGCAGCCACATCATAGAGCTGTAATTATTAAATGAGTTAAGATAGGTAAGATGTTCAGAATAGTGCCTGTCACCTAACACTAAATAAATGCTAGTACTTGTATTATCAGCTATATACAATACCCTCCACACATACAACTGCCAAGAAAAAAGAAAATTTTATTTCTTGATAACTGCTGATTATTTTCTTCATAGTACTTAATAGAATCTCAATTTGTGTATATTTATTTGTTTATCTTCAGTATTCTCCCACAAAAATGTTGTCTCCATGACAACAGTGATGGAGACACTTCTTGTTCACTACTCTATGTCTGGTTGCCAAGTACAGTCCCCAGAACATAGAAGTCTCAGTAAACATTTCTAGAGTAAATGAACTGCAATTGCAACTGTCCTTCATTATCTAAATTATTTAAATTTCTGGATTAAATAGAAAGCTTTAACAGTGAGAGATACTCTGTTACACAAATCTGTTTGATTTCTGATTTTCTGATAGCACTCAGCAGCAAGTTAGGAGAGTAGAGGGTTTATCTGAAAATATATTTGTAGATATTTGATGCCTGAGTTTGAATGACAAACAATGTCTGTATTTGAAAAGCATAGCAAACAAAGGCCTCACTATTTTCTCCCTTGAAATTTCTATAGCCAAACAGGCCTTTCCAACAGCTTCTGTTTGTCTCTGTGTTCCTGCTCCTCTTCTTTGTCACTATTTCTTGTACTGAGATTTAGAACATTTTTCTGAGACAGAGGAGACAATGACAATTCAGCACCATGGACAGTAACATATGGCCGGGGGGCATTTTGAATGCTGTTTTATGGTTCAGGATACTAAAAAAGTAGATGTTTGGAGCTGAGCAAGTCCTGCATATAAATTCATTTATTTTGCTATGAACTACATTGAGTTTCAAAGGAGAATGATTCACGGGTGGTTTTTGTTTGTTTTATTAATGAAGAATGAATCTGGCCTCTGTTAGGAACTTTTTAGTGATTGGCTATACATGCCAATCCGGAGAAGGCAATGGCACCCCACTCCTGTACTCTTGCCTGGAAAATCCCATGGACGGGGGAGCCTGGTGGGCTGCCGTCCATGGGGTCGCTAAGAGTTGGACACGACTGAGCGACTTCACTTTCATGCACTGGAGAAGGAAATGGCAACCCACTCCAGTGTTCTTGCCTGGAGAATCCCAGGGACGGGGGAACCTGGTGGGTTGCCATCTATGGGGTCGGACAGAGTCGGACACGGCTGAAGCGACTTAGCAGCAGCAGCAGCATACCTGCCAATCATTGTGTTGGGGGGCTTTATACATACTAGTCATTTAATCCTCAAATCAACACCCTGAGAGCACTACATTTAGAGTCAGAAAGCTGTAGATTTAGATCCTGACTCTGCCTTGGAAAGCTGCTAATCCTCTCTAACTCTTTCAATCAACCTGGAAAATTCAGTCTAAAATTCCTCTTTATAAGAAGTCTCAGTATTCCTGTCTGTAAAACTGAGATAATAACTGCATACTGCAGGTTGAGAGCAAGGTAAGAGTAACACATCAAAAGAAAGAATGAATGTGCCAAACTTGTAAGCTAGTGAGAAGACTACCCTGGTACCTGTGAAGGGATAGGAACAGGTCACAGGGAGTTGAATATGTGGTGAAGGATGACAGTCAAGTTTCAGAGAGTCTTAAAGCCAAAAAAAAAAAAAAATCAGATACAGACCATGGTGTTTTTCCTTTAATTTATTCCTATCTCCCACAGTAGCTACTATATGGTTGGCATATAGTAAGCACTTAATAAATGCACATTTATCAAATGAATGGTTTTGATGAAAGCTAATGGTCTGGGTGGCATCCAAAAAGATTATAACCTGCTGCAGTTATGGGATAGATCTAATAAGAGGAGGTGGAGGTGAGATAACTCTGAGGTCCTACAAGTTGGGCTGAAAATTGACTGCACAAAATCAAAATGGAGAGATGAACAGGTTCACTCTGGTTTCAGAGAATAGTAAGTCTCTGTACATAATATTCTCCTCATCCATTCAATCAACAACTATTCACTGAGCATTTGTTATGTGCCAGGCACCATGCTAAATAAACCATAGGGCTGGGATGGATTATGACCCCGCCTTTAAAAAAGCTTAGAGTGGGAATACAGACCCCATTCCCCACTCCCACCCTCCCCAATGAAATACTCAAATATATGAACTCTAAGTATCTCTCTAAGTTAAATTTATGAGTTCAGATACAGGCCTGCATAGTGAGAGATACCACCCAGTGCATTAGTTGCTTTCTGAGCTTCATCAAAAGAGTAATCAAAGTTCAGATGGTATGGATTTATTTATCAAGTAATTGAATCTACTCAGTTCCTGAGTCTGCATAGAAAAGGCTGCTTGCTGAAACGAGCTGGATAGAGAAAATAACCAAGAAGCTAACATGGAGGAAAAGAGAGAAAGATCTTTTCCATATAGCAGTATGTCAAGTGGGAATTTTAATTGCTCAGTGCAATGGTTCAGGAGGGGAAAAGGTTAAAAAATAAAAAGCTCTAAGTTTTCATATGTAAGCTCAAAGAGATACTAGCTTGAGGGTCAATCACCTGTCTTACCTCACAGGGCTCTTTAAGGGTCATCAGGGTGAAGAATCAGCCCACCTACCTCCCAACCCTCACAGGTTAATGTAAGAAGAGGACTAGGAATTACAGTTGGTGGTCTTGTAGGGAGTGCATTGTGTGTGAAGAGTCTGGTCCCTCCCATCAATCCCTTTCATGAAAGGAATGGCTACTTTCTCACTGTGGCAGATGACCTCCAAACACAGCTGCCAACAATTACTCTTCTCCCTGTACGCATGTGCTCCATTAAGATGTGGAGTCCCTTTCCCCTCCCCATTGAATCTGGGCTGGCATTATAATTGCTTTGACTAATAGCATGCAATGAAGAAATGTTCCAGGACTTCTGAGCCCAGGCAATAAAAGTCCCAGCAGCTTCTGCTTTCTCTCTGCCATCTACCATGTAAGAAGTCCAAGTATCCTGAGACCTCCACACTATAAGGAAGCTTAGGCTAGCAATGTGGAGAGACCATGTAAAAGAGAATTGAGAAACTCATGCATATAACCCCAGCTGAGCTCTCCAAGCTGGCCCTCAGTTGTTTAAGACAACTCAGACATGAGGAAGCATGTACCAGTCATCTCTACCACAACCTAGGAGGTAGGAGACATATACGGTATAATGAGGGTATCAGAGGTCTAGCCGGCTGCATCCTGATCACTCAGAATGCAAACCACACATCATATTCTAATCAAAGCACAAGCCACCACTGACAATTCTCCTGTCAATAAAGCCATCAGATTCAGACAGAAAAGATTAAAAAGAGGAAGGAGAACGGAGCGAGTCTGGAGTACACCCTGTGAGAGTGGAATAGGAGGAGAGGAAGGGTGCAGTAAAACTTCCTGGGGAGCCCCTAGATCATGATCATATGCTTTGACATCATTCCCAGTCGAGTCCGACTCTTTGCGACCCCATGGACTGTAGCCTACCAGGCTCCTCTGTCCATGGGATTTTTCCAGGAGAGAGTACTGGAGTGGGGTGCCATTGCCTTCTCCAATTTATAAGAGTAATTTATGTTAAAAATTATTCCTAACTAATAAAGATTTACAAGAAGTCCAGAACTGTGCTAAATGCTTTCCATACATGATCTCGTTTAATCCTTAAACAGGATGCCGCAAGGTCACCACTACTGGAAGCTCTGTTTTGTAAGTGAGGAGATCAAGGCTCAGAGAACTTACATAACTTGTCCAAGATTACACTGACAGCAAATAGCAGAAATAGGATTTTAATCCAGGTCAGCCTGGTATTGTAGCTCAGAAGAATATCAAGATCTGGTAACTGTAGTGCAACAGCTGCTACTGTAATTACATATTTAAGTTCTCACGGGCTTCTGTGTGCACATATTAATTCAACACAAACGTCACTGGTACTTTTGAAGAAAGGTTAAGTAAATACATGTCTGTAGTAACAGAATAGTGCCTTGTCAAGCTGTGTTCTTTTTATATTTTAATTTTCAAAATTTATTTTTGTAATGCAAATGGGAAGAAAGGAAAATATTAATAAACGGGTTGCGATTCTCCACTCTTAGAGATACTAAGGAAGGATAGTAGGAAGGAAGAAGATATTTGAGAAGCACTTTGGAATTTTACTTCAGACTACAGTAAAGATTCTAATTCCTTTTTGATTATTGTGGAGGACTGAGAAATGTTTCTTTGAAAGTGACATCTTAAAGATGGCCACAAGATAACTGGGCTTTATATGGGCTGTTATAATGATTATTTTAGTTTTCTCAAAAAGAATATCACTTGCTTATTAATAAAGTTACACATAGAGGTGAGGCAACTTAAGTCACTCGTTGAATGTTGGGGATAGTAAGCTTTACTTTGGGGTTTACTGTTACCTACTTTGTGATGGACAATATTCTAAGTAATGGAGACACAAAGATGACATTTTTTTTTAACATCCCTGCTCTTGTGGCATTTAGGTTCTAGTGGAAGGTAAACGGTTGAATAAGACACAAAAGCAGTAAATTCAATGAAAAACAGAAAGTAGAATGAGTTCCCGAAGAGAGCCAGGTGACCTTAGATTGGACAATCATGAAAAGCTTCTCAGAAGAGGTGACACGACTGCTAAGATCTGAGTGATAAGAAAGAGTGGCTTGGGAAGATTTAGGCAAGACATTCTAGGCAAAGAGAACACTAACTACAAGAGCCCAGGGTAGGAATTGAGGCTGGTGTGTTGAAGGGATTGGAAGAGAGTTCCTATAGCTGGAATGTGATATGCAGAGGAAAAAATTGAACAAGATAGGATTAGGAAAAAGGCAGGCATAAGATCCTAGGTCTTTATGGTCACCAGAAGGAGTTGGAGCTTTATTTTATTGAGATGGGAAGCTATTCTCTAAGTTAAAAGCTATTCTATTTTAAATGCGGGAGTAATGTAATCTGAGTGGCATATTAAAAGATCACTCTAGCTGTATTGTGAGGAATGGACTGCAGTGTTGGAGGGATGAAGGCAAGAGTGGAAACAAGACAACCTGTTCGGGAGTTATTACAGTGGCCTGGCAAAGATTATGGTAATTGAATATAAGGAGTGACAGCGGATATGCTGAGAAGGCATCCATACTGACGATGCCAGCCACAAGGAAATGGGAAGAACACGTCTGGGAGTAGAATTCAAAAGCTGTGCTTTGGGCATACTAAGCTGAGATACACATTAGACTGGAAAGAAGTGTTGCAGGAAACGCTATCAGTGGCTGCCACTGATGCCCACTCCAGTGCTGACCAACCCAGGGGGCTCCGGGGTCCTAAGCCCCTATATCCCAGATATCATAAAGAACTCCAATGACTTTAGGGGTGCTTATTTAGGGGTGAAAGGAGATCTGACAGTTGTTACTTTTTTAAAAAAAGAAAATTATTTGTTTATTTATTTGGCTACGTCAGCTCTTAGACGTGGCACGCGGGATCTTTCTTTGCAGCTTGAGGACTCCAGTCACGGCATGCAGGCTTAGTTGCTCCATGGCACGTGAAATCTTAGTTCCCAGACCATGGATCAAACCCAGGTCCCTTACATCAGCAAGGCAGACTCTTAACCTCTGGGCCACCAGGGAAGTCCCATCCTGAGAGTTTTAAAGTCACCACTGCATTCTAACTTCTGATCTCAGCAAGCGGCCTAAGAAGGCTACTAATACACTTGACAATCCCCAAGGACCAAAAAGTGTGTGAATCTTTTTACAACATGGCATGGTTCTCCTCTCTTCACACTTAATAAAGAATGCATTTATTTCCTGTCAAGATCACTCTGCCTCAATACTCAACTACGATTAAAAGCAATGTGACTACAAATGCAGATAAATGATTCACAAATTATAAATTCTTTCTTCTCCCAGGAAAGCTGCATGGGATGCCTTTGCACCTTTGTTCCCAAGCCTGAACCTCAGCTGCACACCCAGGGGAGAAGCAGGAAGACAAAGAGGCTCTTTTCTGGATTTGCATCACAATCAAAATGAAATCTGGCTTTTGGAAAATTTTCCATTTTCACTTACCACCCTCATTCTCAAAGGTAAAATTTCCTCTTCTGTGATGCCAACTGGAAAAATCTAAGGCACTTAAAAACTCTTTGAAGGCCCAGAAAGCCTTCCTGTTGCCAACTGCCTTTGAAGAGTGCCTGCAATGTCCCTGATTTACACATGTTTGCTGCCAGTAAGTAGCTATTTGGCCACATGTTGATTTATCTCTAGCAGGTAGAGAAGGAAAAGAAGACATGTTGGTACTTAGAGTGTCTTTTGCTTAAGCCTTCCCGGGATTCTTAAAAAAGTTTCCTAATAACCATGCAAATCCCCAAGTCTCTGTGTTAGTGGAATAATGGGCTTATTTTCATGAGTGGATTTTGCTTTTCCATTAGGAAAGGAAGGATACTTGTTGGTTTTAAGCTGTCAAACCCATTACTTTTGGGTTCCTGGGCAAGGTGACTTACTTGCACTGGATTCAGAGTAAACCACATTTATGCAATTGTGTTTTTTTTAGTATGTTAATGTTGGGGTCATTTGCTGCAAGAAACAAAACCAACTGGAGGATTTAAAGGAAGGTTTTCAGGAACTCAGAGACTCAACAAGAAGGGTATTGGACTAGTGTGGTAACCAAGCAGCTCCAGAGGCTCGGGAACAGCCTCTTTGGCAGTTGTTCTTACCGTGGCTGCACACTAGAATCATCGGGGAGATTTTAAAACTTTTAAAGACTATTGATGTCTTGACCTCATCCTCTGGGACTCTGATTTAATTGGTCTGGGATGGGACTGCTCTTGTTGGAGACCTGCTGTTAGAAAAGACTGCTCTCCAACCATCTTCAGTCCCTTAGCTATGTTATTTCAACACTGAAATCCCGGGAGGAAGAGTATAGGGAAGATAGGGCATCTGGTTCCTAGCCCTACCAGGCTGTATCACTGGGGAGAAGGTAATTCCTCAATAGGAGACTAGGATGCTACTAGCCAAGCAAATGGAAGTTGGGCAGCCAAAATATCAATCTCCATTATTTTGTTTTTAGATATAAAGGCATGATTTAACTGATACACAAACTCATGGGAAACAGTCTCCATGATTCCAGAATTCTGTGTTTCACCAGCACCATCCTTTTCAACAGCAGGAACTCAGAGAGATAGATGTGTGATGCCCTTAGTATCATATTAATGTGCTCAGTCAAGTTCACCATCCCATGCGCAGCCCAAATGCACCATGGTTGCAGTAAGTCAAGCCCCTAGGAGGGGGAATAAGACCTTCTATCATCACTTTCAGGAATTGGAGGTACAAGTCAGACAAAGAGGATTCCTGTTCTTTCTGTCTTTAAATTAGAATCATGACAACTGCCTGGACTCCCACCAAAAGAAAACACTGTATTTTCCTGATGGTGAAACATAAGAGGCATCATCTCCCTCCCCTCTTCCCTGTATTGTTACTGAAAATGCTAATGTTAACCAAGCTGAAAAATGGTTACTCCAAATAGCACTGAGGACTGTCTACCAGAACGATCGGTATTCATCTGATGACAGTATTGCAGGCGGACAGAATAATGAATAGAGTATGTGCGAGAGCTTCTGATAGGAAATGTGCCCATGCCCGGGACAATAAAATCTAATCTCGCTAAAGGAGCAGAACTCAATGATCTATGCAGCACAATTATCATGGCTCTTGACATCTCTGATCGTTTCTGAGATTGTTTCAGTGTTTGAAAAGAAACCATTTGGGCTTTCTCTGAATAGCCCAAATAACAAAAGGTAGAACCATGTCCATGACTGGTACCCATGCAAAATTCCATTTGGGAACAGATGAGAGAGAACCTCTTTAAATCCTGTCCCATGTTACCCATACCCTAGTCTTCACGTCTCTTCACTCCAAGTGGTCTTAATCTGGGACCCAAAGACACCTTGAACTCACTAGAACCATGTACAAAATGTTGCATGTATGTATCTCCCTGGGCAGAGGCACCACAGGTGCCACCAGATTTCAGGTGGTTTGACCTGACAATTGTTCAGAAACTTTCCCTTCTTCTTGACTATCCTGACTCCATTCCTGGATCTCGCCTTCTACAAATAGGTCTGGTCTACAAGCCACCCGAACTTCTGACAGAAACCAGCTCTCTCCTCTAGGCCTCTTTTTTCTTGTCCTCTTTTTTTTTCTTGTCGGTAATCTGTCACTGGTCAGAACTGGAGAAACCAGCCACCTCAGATAACCTCAAGGGTCCACCACTTGTGGAGGCATGAATGTCTTTACAAAGTAGATTGATACCATCCCACCTCCAGACAGCTATGGTCCTCAGATTCTGATTCCTCAAATAAAACGGATTTTCTGTAGAAAAATAACATGTGTAAAGGATGTTGTTGGAGAAAAATGTATACTTTATGGTGGGTTTTGTTTTGTTTTTTTGTTTTGTTTTTTTTTTTAGTTTGGGCTGCAAAAGTACTCCCAGATTTAAAACCTAGCGGTGGTTTAGTCGCTGTCGTGTCTTACTCTTTGGGACTCCATGGACTGTAGCCTGCCAGACTTCTCTGTAGCAGGATTTCCCAGGCAAGAATACTGAAACGGGTTGCCATTTCCTTTTCCAAGGGATCTTTCAGACCCAGGGATCGAAGTCAGGTCTCCTTCATTGCAGACGGGTTCTTTACCTACTGACCCACCAGAGAAGCTCTTAAAACCTGGGACCTATAAGAAAACAGGAATAGGAACTATAACTAGTCAACCTGGGCTGGTTGGAACATTCTGGACTGTGTATTCCAGATCCTTCTTCCCACACCCCCAAATTAACATTAGCTGGATAATATCCCTATGTATCCCTCTATTCTTTGGTCTTGCGTTGTACTGTTAACAGTGAAGGAACTAAAAAGGACCAAAAGTTCTGTGGGTAGCCTGCAGCTAGCCAGCTAATAGTTTCACGTAGCACCCTCTAGGGTGAGAGGTAATGCCCTTGACAGTGCCCCAAGAGAAGGATTCCCTGCAGCCTCGCACCATGCTGGCATTTGCAGTCATTAGTCATATACTCAAAACGCATGGATTCAGACATAAAATGGTCTCAATCTTCAAGAAACTCAGATTGTAGCTGAGGAGACAGACATCTATCCCACTAGCTAGAATATAACAAGTGAAATGACATATAGGAACAAAGTGCTAAAATAAACTGACAAAGGAGCAGGCTGATTTTTGTCGCACAAGCACTAGATCCTTACTTTTCAAAATGTGGTTGATGTACAGGGTAAGAATCTGCCTGCCAATGCGAGGGACACAGGTTCGATCCCTGGTCTGGGAAAGTTCCACATGCTGCAGAGCAGCTGAGCCCATGCACCACATTTTCTGAGCCCACCCTCTAAAGCCCATGAGCTGCGACTGCTGAAGCCCCTGCCCCAGAGCCTGTGCTCCACAACAAAAGAAACCACCGCAATGAAAATCGCACCACAACGAAGAGAAGCGCCCACCCGCCACAACTAGAGAAAACCTGTGTGTCGCAACAAAGACCCAGCAGAACCACAAATAAACAAATAAATTACTTTTAAAAAATGTGATTGATGGACTTGCAAGGTGGGCAGGAGCTAGGTAGGGGCTTGTTAGAAATGCAGACTCTCAGGCCCCACCCCAGACCTGCTGAAGCTGAACATGCAATTTAATAAGATTCTAGATGATGCATGGGCATATATATAAGAGCTTGAAAACCTCTAGGTTAAATGTCAACAAAAAAGCAAGCACCTGGGTCCCTGCTAACATACCTAAACTACAGCTGCAAGGAGAATGTGCCAGGAATAATCAAGGGTAAAGCCTTTTGCATCTGCTTAAAGATATATGGAGGCAGGATTTTAAAAAGCCTGGATAACTGGAAGCAAATTAAGTAATTCTACCAACCACCACACCAGATTCAGACCTTCATGGCCTGGGCCTTGGATAAGAGAGAGAAACTAATTAGTGCTCCCCAACGTGCTTAGTTGGCTAATCAGTGAAGGCCTATGTTGTAGTACCGTCAATAGCAAAAGGGGACTGGAACCCCACTCTCCTGACTTGCCCTAAGAAGATGTAAACTTAAAGAGTGGTTATGAATACTGACTCCAAAGTCAGAGAGACCCAAATCTGAGACCACACTTGGCTGCTTAGCATCTACCTCTAGGACCCTGGGCAAGTCCCTTAGTTTGATGTCTCTCAAATGCTGCATCTGTAAGAAGTATTAACTTATCACAAAGACTGTTATGGGAATTTACTAAGATAATGTTTGTAAATTGTCAGGATCACAGAGTGCCTAACCTGCAGCAAGAATCGGTACTGTTTGATATTTTCATTATTTTTAGGTGTTACAGCAGATTGTGGCCAGCTGTTCACCAAACCTGTTTTCCTTCCTTCCTGAGCACACATCTAGACACATTTTACAGACCTCCATTCTGTTTGGAGCGGCCACAGGCTGTCTCAGCCAAGGGAAAGTAGGTGGAAGACACAGATCCCACTCCAGGCCTGGCCCATCAGAGCTTCCTGTGGGATCCTCCACTCTCTGCCCAGCATGCTGCTGGATGGAGTGGCTTTGGAAATTGTGGGATGAGGATGGCAGTACCTCCACCTGCCTGGATCCCTGAATGACGACAGATGCAGCAAATCACCTTCATTACTGACTGGACTGTATGCAAGTGAGAAATAAACTGATACTGTGTGAAGTCAGAAATTTCAGGGTGTATCTCTTACAGCGTCTAGAGTGTTATCTGACTACAGCTAACCAGTACAACATTCATATTTTTCACAGTTTATCTTACAGGGTTGTTGTGAAGATTTAACAGCATAACAAATGTAGAACTGCCTTGTAAACTGTAAAGTGCTGTGCCAGTGTTCAGAGAGAATGAAAAGAACATCAGATCTGGAGTCAGGACCAAGTTCAGCTGCAACCATTTGCACACAAACTGGAGGATCGTGAATAATTATTCAAACTCTGAGCCAATCCAGAAAACCGAGATAAGAGTAATACTTAGGCTCTCAGGAAGATGACAGGCTCCTATAAGTGAAGGCATCATAGAAACGAGAGCTGTTATTCCACAGGCTATGACTTAGTGGTTAGGACCTAGGCTTCCTGAATTCAAACCTCTGTTCTGCTACATTCTTTTTAGTAACCTTAGGCAAGATAATTAACATTTACATACCTCGATTTCCATATCTGCAAAACTGGGATAATAATAGATCTATTTCATACAATTATTGTAAGTATTGAATGAGAAGACAGGCACGCTATTCCTAAAACAGGATCGAGTGCGTGGCAAGCAATTAACACATGTTGATAACTATTAAGATTAAACAGGACAGAAGAATTATAAGCTTCAGTTACCCAAAAATGTCCTGCTTTTGTCCACTAAAACATACATTATTTGATAAATTTAAATATTTTTTGACAACTAAAATAATTCGACTATTCCTGCCATCCTTTAATGTTTGTTCAATAAAATTGAAGGAGAACATAGCTGTAGATGAACTGTCTCACATTCAGGAATTATACATAGACTAGAGCAGGTAATGTAAATAACAATGACATGGATGTAACTCATTTTCCTAACACTCACTTTGCATCTGGCTACCACAAACATCATAGACTTACCTACTTTGGGAGTGGGTCAGCACAAAAGTAGCCCATTTATGAAACCATATTTAGAACTGAAAGATTCTATATTTATTTCTAAATTTAATTTGAAGTCTTTGTTTCACCAATGAGAAAGCTGAGATTCCAAGATACTAGGTATTTTGGCCAAGATCACAGTTAGTTTTAAGATGGAACAGAATCCAAGTCTCTCAAAGCCTAGCTCCTGGGTTACTCTATCATTCTGACCCCCAAAAATCATCTTTCCTCTGAAAAATGATTCTATTTACAAGATTTCAACTATATATAGGACACAGAGTTCTTACTCATCAGCAGGCTATCCAACCAACCCTGATCAATGGTGGAGTCTAACACACCAGATCTTGGGTTTTCAACTTCAGACCATTACACTGGTCTTTCTGTTAGCCCAGGGGGGCTCAAGCCTGGCTGGATATTAGTATCACATGAGAAAACTGGAAAATGCTGATGTTTGAGCCCCACCCTAGATTAATTAGACCAGAATCGCTGAGGATGGGGCCCAAGTCTCACTTTTTTTTAAATAGTTGCCAAGTGATTCTAAAATGCACTCCTAATTACAAACCAATGTTTCAGCTCACGACTTTTAAGGACAAAAAGGGAAAGAAGAGCTTTCAAAACTGAAGTGCTAGAGCTTTGCTAGAACATCCCAGTCCCCAAAGCTCCATGGCAACCACTCAGCCATTCAAAGAACAGTCAAGACCTGTGTGTTAGCTGTTAAGGATACAAAAGCAATAAACCAGAGTCCCAGCGTCCAGAGCTCATCGTCTAGCAAACTGCCTCCATCTAGTGGACTGCGCCTTTTGGTCCATGCAGATCACCTTCCCACCATCCAGTCTCTGTGGTCTGCAAGAGCCTTGCAGATGATCTGTAGCTGGGGCTGAGAAAAGAGATCGTTAGTAATCTTCTCAGATGACTCTGTCCTTGCTGGAACCTGACCTCAACACGTTCACATCTTGAAAAACAACCAGTCTTTTCATTATCAGATGTTATCTTTTCCCCATTAGCAGACTTCCTATAGGTCAAGGCAGAGTGAAGAATGCAATTTATTTCTGATTGAGTGAAAAATCAATTACTATAGAGACCCATGTAACATTTCTTGATATTCATCATGGGCAGGCTCTGATGAAAATGTGCAAAGCCAGTTGCTTTCATGGGTCCACAAAGTGTATGATGGCATTGTACTGGGTCCAATTTAAAAAAAAATGTGCCAAAGTAAGTCTTGGCTAGAACAAGGCTGAGAATATCTGCTCCATCATTAGTAACCAGATTTCTGTGACATACTTAATCACCGGCAGAAATTGAGTTTTGCAGGTAGCTCCTTGGTTGAGTTATTCACAGATTCTTTTTCTTTTTTTAATCTGGAAAGACCTTGACATTTGAAAGATGTTAAAAGAAATGCTAGACATGGGCAATGATTCAAAGGATAATTTGTACTTCATGTGATGACAAAATAAAAAGCTGTTATGGTGTCTCGCCTATCAAAGATCATTTACTAGCCTTTAATAAAATAAAACATTGTTTGGAGTATAATATCACTTACTATAGAGACAATTAAGATAATGATACAAAGTATAATTTTGCATATAAAGTAATTGCATATGTAGTTAACTTTTTTTTCAATGAGTTGAGTAGCAACATGCCCAGGAGATTCCCTCTGAACCAAATTTGCCAAAATAAAAAATGCCACACATCTTAAACCAATAGAAACAATAATAAAACCAAGAAAGGTACACTCGAAATCAATTTTAAAAAACATAGATCTTCAAAAGTTTGCTGTCTCCATAAGGAAAGTTGGCAAGATGACCAAATGCTCCTCTCCATGGTGTAAGTTTTTCAACGGACAGCTGTGTTAGGATGGAGGGCTCTTACCTGAGCATTGTAAGCACCAAGGCTCCAGTAACAAACTAAGCCTAAATATGGATTGTAAGGTTCAAGATACTGGGCCATGAGTGCCAAAGCAGGAAATCCTGTCTGTGCTGGGCCAATGACAGCTACCGAAGTCAGGGCGTGCATGAGGAATGGCTTCTGACCCAGGGAGATGAAAAAAGACCCTAAGTATATTGAGTTCAAATAGGAAGGGAAAGTTTATTCTAAACATGGCTCTGATTAGAACAACAGCTTAGTGCCTTCCGAAGGCCAGCAGGAGCATGGCGCACGACCACTTACTTAAAAGATGCAGGAACAAACAAATGATCTAAGCAAGACTGAGCAGTGAAGTGAAGCTACCGCAGTAGACTTACAAACTCACGGAACTGGGAAAAAAGGAGGGCAAGGCGCTGATATGATGGTATGATACTGCGATTTATAATAAGAACTATATATTTGGTCTTCGTCCACTGTTCCTGGCATACAGCTTCCAAAACCCTTGGAGTTTCCCAAGTCCCAAGATAAAGGTGTCTGTTCTTATGTTAATGAGATGACTTTGGGATAGCACCTAAGGATGAGAGCTGCCAGGAGAACCAATGGTGAGATTAAAAGATTGGAACCTACTTCACTGACCTCCTGGGAGGGGGGAAGGGCTAGAGACTCAATCAACCACCACTGGCTGATGATTTAACCAATCATGCCTACATAATGAAGCCTCCATAAAAACTCAACAGACAGCATTCCAAGAGCTTCTAGACTAGTGAACCAGAATGCTTCCACATGCCACTATGCTTGGCCCCAAACTCCACAAGGACAGAAGCCCCTTTGTTCAGGAATCTGCTCTATGTATATCTTCATCTGGCTGCTGATTTGTATCCTTCAATATTCTTTGTAATAAACTAGTATTCTGGTGAGAAAAGGAGTTCTGTGAGCCTCTCTAGCAGATTAAACCCAAGAAGGGGGTGGTGCAAATTTCTGATTTATAGCCAGTTGGTCAGAAGCACAGGTAACAACCTGGACTTCCAACCTGTCTCTGAAGCAGAGAGAGTCTTGGGGACAGAGCCCTTCACCTGTGGAATCTGATGCTATCTCTGGGTGTGCTCAGTCATGTCCAACTCTTTGCAGTCCCATGGACTATAGCCCATCAGGCTCCTCTGTCCATGGAATTTTCCAGGCAAGAACATTGCAGAGGGTTGCCATTCCCTTCTCCAGGGTATCTTCCCCACCCAGGAATCAAACCCACATCTCCTGCATTGCAGGCAGCTTCTTACCATCTGAGCCAGTGTTGAATTGAGTTGAACTGTAGGAAACACAGCTGGTGTCAGAGAATTGCTCAGTGGTATAGGGTAAAACACACACATATTGCAGTTAGAGTCAGAATTTTTAAACAGAGTACACACAGAACTACAGAATACCTAATTTATACCTTTACTACACCAGTTGTTGTTGTTTAGTTGCTAAGTCGTGTCCAACTCTTTTGCAACCCCATGGACTGTAGCCCACCAGGCTCTTTGGTCCATGGGATTTCCCAGGCAAGAATACTGGATTGGATGGCCATTTTCTTCTCCAGAGGATCTTCCTGGACCAGGGATCAAATCTGTGTCTCCTGCTTGGCAGGCAGATTCTACAACTAGTATTTATAGCACACTCACCTCTTTCAGACACTGTACAGAGCCTTATGTATGGGAAATCTCATTCTTACACCTCTATGGAAAAAATGGCCATGATTCTCATCACAGAATCAGAATTGACTATAAGTGGTAGAGCCCTTGCTGTTATCAACAGACCACACTGCCTCCAAGGTAGAAGGAACAGCCATAACTGGAAACAGAATGAAGATTCACACTGTGACACACGCATCAAGAAGAAAAAGAGGAAAGTAAATGCGATGATGCTGAGATCACAAGAAGGCAGAGGTACAGACTTACCTGGTGGCCCAGTGGTTAAGAATCCACCTTCCAATGCAGGGGATGGTACAATCCCTGCTCGAGGAACTAAGATCCCACATGCCGCGGAGCAACCGAGCCCGTGCTGCAACTACTGAGCCTGCATGCCACAAATAAGACTCAACACAGCCATAAATAAATATCAAAAAGAAAAAAGGGCAGCGATAAAAATGAAGGTCTTTGTGTGAAAGATAATTTCTATGCAGATATCAGCCAACAAAGCTGCAGGGTGAGGCTTGGGGTTGAAGTCAAAGAGAAGTCTGGAGGCTTGCACTCAATAGCCTTCTACACTTGAATTTCAAAGAGAAGATCCACAAGCTCCCACTAAAATTAAGAGGTAGCATTGAAATAATAAGAATCACCTAAACATTCCACCTTTTGTGTTGAGGAAAAGAAAACGATCTGAGAAGGACCTACCCCAAATGAAGCCATATGCAGCCCTCAGAACATGGACAGTACCTGACCCAGAAGAATATCTTCCAGACCAGAGAGCAAGGCTAAATGGCCAAGCTAATTCTTTGGTTGGAAGGATAGCTACCAGAGATGGAGAATGTCTGAGAGCAGAAAACATGTGCCTGTCCTACTTCCCTGTTTGGATGCTCAGCTGTATGCTCCTTGGATTAAACTCAACCCTCAGAATATAAGTGCCACACCCACCATTCTAGATCAGCTCTTCTTTATAGGTGAATGTATACAACCCCTGAACAGTTTGCCCATCCATATCTCCCTCCGCAAAGTCATTCCAATCAAGGCTGGCATATCAGTCTCCTAAAGGGTGCCCCAGAATCTGGGATCCTCCTGTACAACTTCAGATCCCCTTACAGTATTACAGTGTTACGCTTCAATCATGTCCGACTCTTTGTGACCCTATGGACTGTAGCCCACCAGGCTCCTCTATCCAGGCAAGAATACTGGAGTGGGTTGCCATGCCCTCCTCCAGAGGATCTCCCCGACCCAGGGATCGAACCCTTATCTCTGGCATCTCCTGCATTGGCAGGTCATCTCTTTACCACTAGCACCACCTGAGAAGCCCCTTGTCCACCCCTCAAATAAGCTATCTGTTACTACTCAACTCACAGGAAAATTTGTCCACCCACTTCTTAGATAAAGGATCTCATATTCTACTTTTTTTTCTGGGGAAATCTCACATTCTAGAAATAACCTTCATAAACTAGGTTACTTTATGAAATAAAGGCCTTGACTCCCTAACCTGACAAACGCACCAGCAGAAGCAAGGGATGGAGGAAGGATGAATGGAGGGATAAAAAAGAAGAGGGAGGGAGAGAAGGGGTGACAAGGCAAAGGGAGGGGAGAGGAACAGAAGGAAAAAAGAGGGTGGAGGAGAAGGAACAAGGAAGGCGATTAGGAGAAGGAAGCTGGGTGGTGGTTCATTGCGCTATGGAAATATCAGGGAAACACTGAACATCTAAACTCATCCGTAATAATCAAGTAGAGTTTGTTTCAGTCATGTCAATCCAGTACCAATTTTAAAAACTAGTTTTACAATGTAGCACATTTGAAGAAAACCCTTAGATATATATAATTATTAAATATGTGCCAATAAGGACCTCTGAAATTCAGCACTAACTTTTAATTAATTTCTCTTTTAAAATGGTACAGCATTTCTCTTAGCCTGCTAGAAAGGCTAAGCATATTTATTGTGAAGCATCAGTTTTACACCCACTGGAAACAAAACAGCAGTGTCCCATTGTTACCATCTCTGTTTAACCCAGCTCTATCCCATGGACGGAGGAGCCTGGTGGGCTGCAGTCCATGGGGTTGCTAGGGGTTGGACACGACTGAGCGACTTCATTTTCACTTTTCACTTTCATGCATTGGAGAAGGAAATGGCAACCCACTCCAGTATTCTTGCCTGGAGAATCCCAAGGATGGGGGAGCCTGGTGGGCTGCCGTCTATGGGGTCGCACAGAGTCAGATACGACTGAAGTGACTTAGCAGCAGCAGAAGTATTCACAGATCACTATTCAAGAAAAATAATAATATGCAAAAATGGCAAAGAAATAAAATAGAAGTTTCAGTATTCCCAGATGACATGTTTCTATTCCTAGAAAATTCAAGGAAATTTAACCAGAAAATGACTTTCTCAAAATTGTGGCTATAAAATAAATCTTCAAAAATCAATAACCTTTGTTTATACTTGTGCCAGAGAGCTTAAAAATAAAAAGTCAGGGGAAAATGCTATTTGCAATAGTAATACAAAACATTAAATTCTTGAATATTCAATTAACTTGTTATGCATGATGCTTAAAGATAATTGTAAAACTCTGAGAAAAATAGATAAAACTTGAATAAATGGAGTCATGTTCCCTGTTTCAAGGGTAAATTTCCAACTCCTCTGAGAGAAAGGGGAGAAAGCAGGGGACTGGACATTATAAGGGACATGGGATGAGCCTATGGACTTTTGGGAGCAGTTAAGAGCACAGATGGTTCAGGTGGTAAAGATGACCACATGTCCTATGCTGTTGTTCAGTCACTAAGTCGTCTCTGACTCTGCGCTCTCATAGACTACAGCACGCCAGGCTCCTCTGTCCTTCACTTTCTCCCAAAGTTTGCTCAAATTCATGTTCATTGAGTTGGTGATGCTATCTAATCATCTCAACCTCTGCCGTCCCCTTCTCCTTGTACCTTCAATCTTTCCCAGCATCTGGGGCTTTACCAATGAGTTGTCTCTTCACATCAGGTGGCCAAAGTATTGGAACTTCAGCTTCAGTCCTTCCAATGAATATTCAGAGTGGATTTCCTTTAGGATGGACTGATTTGATCTTCTTGCAGTTCAAGGGACTCTCAAGAGTCTTCTCCAGCACCACAGTTTGAAAGCATCATTTCTTCCGCGCTCAGCCTTCTTTATGAATCAACTCTTACATCAGTACATGTTAACACAAATTAATCCAATATCTACTAAAACCTATTGGAATACTTTCTAGAACCAGACAAATGAGTAAAACTCATATGGAGAAATAAGGAATAACATGCTTTTTTTTTTTTTTTTAATGAGAGTGGATCAATCCTACTGGATTATAAACCATAAAGCCACAGTCATTTAACATTGTATTATTAAAAACACGTACTGACATACACTTCAGAAACATAATTCAGACTCTTAGAGGAATGTAACAAATTACATATTAGGAGCAATACAAAGTGAAAAAATAACTATTGTTAAGTGTCAACTTAAATAAAAATGACTTGTGGTACCTTAGGTCCTGGTAATACAAAATAAATTTCAAACAGGGCAACAGATTATGTATTAGAACTAGCATAATTATATTAGAAATGGAAAATGAAGATAAGAAAATGGTCTTACTATTAAAGAAATAAAAGAGAATAGATCAAAGGGTTTGAGAAATTAAAAAAAGTAATGTGGAAATATGACAAACGTAACTGATAAAACTTCACTATTCAAAAGCAGTACATAGAAAGAACTGATATAAATGTACACTAAAAAGCCTAGATTTTATTCATTAAGTGGGCCAGAGGAGACAGTCCACTTAACCCAAAGGAAATCTAAACAGAAGAAAGCAAGAAAGAAAGGAAACAAGAGAAATGAACCATCCATAGCCATCACAGCAAGACAAGGTGAAATAACTTTAAGACACAACTGAACACAATAAACTAAAAATAATTACAAGTGGGGAAATTCAGTGCTGATGCAGTTATACCGGAAAAAATTAAGTTGGTGATGGCAGATTTAATGAAGTTGGTGATGGTGCCATGTCCTTTTAGTGGCAGCAAAGGCAGATTCCTCCTCCACATGATATCCTAGGAGGTGGCTGGACTTCTGCTGGGGGTGGTCCATGGCGGCCAGGGAACAGAGCCATAAGCACTGCAGCCTTGCAAACAGTGGCCATCCCACTGCAGAGTTTGGCAGGGGGCACTAAAAGGACAGGGAGAACAGGAAAACCACTAACTTTCAAATGGGCCACACAGACTTGAGCAACGAGCATCTTGTCTTTTTAGGGAGTGAAGACCAGAGATTCTTCCCCCAGATTTATGGAGAACTCCTTGTATATATGTGTTCACAGCAGCATTATTCATAAAAGCCAAAAGGTAGAGAAAACCCAACCCAATATCCAAATGGCGACTGGGTAAACAAAGCAAGTCATTATCGACGCAATGGACTATTATTCATCCATAAAAAGGAATGAAGTTCTGATAAATGCTACAACATAGATGAATCCTGCAAATAAATTATGCTAAATTAAAGAAGCCAGTTCACAAAAGACTACATATTGTATGATCCCATTTATTAAAATGTCCAGAATAAGCAAATCCATTGAGACTGAAAACAGACTGGTGGTTGCCTAGGGCTGGGAGGGTTGGGGAAGGGGTGGGGGGAATGACTGCTAATGAGCACAGGGTTTCTTTTTAAAGTAACAAAAATGTTCTAAAATTGTGATGGTTGCATAACTGTGAATATATAAAGTCACTGAATTATACACTTTCAAGGGTGAATTGTATGGTATGTGAATTATGTATCAATAAAGCTGTTTAAAAACCACACATACACACCATTAAGAAGAACCTCCCTCCCACCCTGCCTGATAAGCGGATACCTGCAGCCAAATTTGACTTGATTTAGGAAAAGAAGCTGACAGGATATTTCTTGTAGCCCAGTCTTTTGAAGGAAGTTTCTGCCTGCTTAACATATTGTAACTTCTAAACGGAAATCTTGGGTAGACTTCTCAGCTCTCTTCTCCCACTCTTGCTTGGTCCTGACAGTCTTATCTTTTCCTCTTTTTTTCTTTTTTCTCTTTTAAAATCTAACTCTCTTTTAAAAGTCTAATTCTCTTTTAAAGTCTAATTCTCTAGCAAAATGGGGCCAGCACTGGCTTTTGTTTTCCTGCCCACCAATTCTGCTAAAAACACACTTCTTAATTCAATGTTCAGACCTAAGGCCGTGCTCAGAACAATGGGAGAAAAGGCCTGAGAATCACAAGGATCTCTCTTTTGTACCAGTTTAGCTGAGAGCCTTCTCATATCCCCGACGCTTCTTTCATCTCAGATTTTCTAATTCAGCTTTTAAATTTCCCACTGATTTCCCATTCTATTCCTGGCACTTCCGAGGCTTTCTCTTTGGCTCAACCACTTCAAGGACCAGCTTGTCATCTGTGTAGCCCAGACCTCCTGCCCACTGCTGCCTTACTTTTGAGTCGAAGATTTATTTTCACTCTTTGCCAACCTCTCTCAACCTGGAAGCCTCCCAACCCCCTCCCTCAACAAGCCATTTGTAAATCCATATCCTGGCATTTTTTCCTAACCCTGGCCAATCCCAGAGCAGGCAAGGCCAGGTGGCTGCTCCCAGGTGGTCTGTGTATGGCTTGAATGCCCTCTGGCCTTGCTGTAGAGCCTCCCCAGTCACCACAAGGCAGCTGATGGCTCCTACCCTAAGACACCCCCAGCCCCTCCAGACCTCAGCTGACAAATCCACAGACCTTGGCCATACCTCCTCTCTACCCAAACAAAGACAAAGAGAACAAAGATTTCATAATGTCCACTGTTAAAGAAAACTCTGAAATTCTGCAGATTTGTATGTATCATATAGGTCTTTTGGGGCTTCCCTGATGGCTCAGCAGTAAAGAATCTGCCTTCAATGCAGAGACATGTGTTTCATCCCTGGGGCGGAAAAGATCCCCTGGAGGAGGGCACAGTAACCTTCTCCAGTATTCTCGCCAGGAGAATCCCATAGACAGAGGAGCCTAGCGGGCTGCAGTCCGTGGGGTCGAAAAGAGTGGGACACAACTGAAGTAACTAAGCATGTGCGCACGCGCGCACACACACACACACACACACACACACACACACACACACACACAGGTCTTTAACTGCCTTGGATTCAAATCTAGGCTCTGTCATTTACTGAGTGGCTTTAAGGGACAATCTGCTTGGCCTCTCCAAGTCTCAATTTCTCACTTGTGAAAATGAGGATAATAATATGGTGTGGATTAAAATGAGACAGTTCCAGTAAAGGGCTTGGGACTGTGGTCATTCTATGAGTCCCCATTAAGCAAAATCATGGATTACTGTTTTTCTGGATAACAGAAAAAAATCAGATGGGAAACGTGCCATTACTCTCTGTGACCAGTCATTCAGAGGACGGAAGTGGAGGATTCTGCCCGCCTGCCCCTGTTGCTATGCAGGCTTCTGGAGGCGGAGCCCATCAGCTAGGGAAAATCTGCTCCTTGTGGTTATCACAGCTCTGCAAAGCCTGAAAAACCTCTTTCTCTCTGTTCCTCCCCTCAACCAGTCCAGGCCAATCTGTGTTCTTCCCAAAACAAAACTGCAATCCCTGCAAGACACAGCTTTGCAGAAAACCTTGCCCAGGCTGGGGCTATAAAGTCAGCTGTGCCAGTCAGGCTGGAACAAAACTTGCCTCTCTCAGAGCCCCGCTGCCGTGGGGACTGCAGGTTCAATACCGTGTCATCAGTGAGTTCAAGGTCAGAGGAATCTGTGAGCTGCTGAAGACAATGACTTTAATGTTGTTGGAGATTTTTTCCCTTCCGTGCCCTTTTACAGTAAGGAGGTGAATCCCAGAGAAAAACGTAAGCCTTGCCCTTCTCTGGGACATGCCAACACCCTCTCTGGCTGGACCCTGGCCCATTGTCCAAATGTGGCCTGCTCGGCTGACCTGTATTTCGCTAATTTCCAAACCACAATCTACTTTAGCGAAGCAAGGGCTCTGTGCCCCTTGGGCTACTCCCTGGGTCCCTGAACTGAGACGACGCTGAAAGACGTTCCTGCAGTGACTCATGTGTGCACATGTTTGTGCAAATATTTATAACGCATCTATCGTGGGTCAGGCATTGTGCTGGGTGAGAAGGATATAAAAACAAGCAACACAGTCCTGTGAGGAGCTCGCAGTCCTGGGGGTGTGGGAGGCAGCAGGCAACCGACAACCCTGCTAGGGGAGGATGTGCTTGGGTGGAGCAAGCAACCTAAAGGGACTGAATGAAATAAGAACAGCTCCCCTGGCCCCCAGTGGTTCCCAAAGCAAGGGGCACCTTAATGAAGCTCAAAAAGTGAGTACTTGGCCAAAGAGAATTATGTGCAAAGGGATGTGCCTGTGCACATATGTGTGCCTGTGTGTGTGTGTGTGTGTGTCCCTGGGCACCCTTCCCAGGCACACTCCACCACAAATTATTCATCATCATGGTGCCTTTCTAAAACCCCACATTAAACAGCTTCCATCTTGAAATTTATTGTGTTCCATCCCATTGGGCAGAAGGTCAGAGAGAACATTTGTTTGAGTCATAGCTCGCTGGATTTCTACATCTTATTAAATGTACGTTCACTCTTTCTGAGGTGTCAGAGGCAGACTGCCTGTCTCCCTCCTCAGCGTTCCTAAAGTGAGGGGGCCATTCCACCCAGTGGACACCTTTCCTCCCCTTGGGCTCAGGTCTCACTGAGGAGGTTCCTCCAGAGAGGGAGCTGCCTGGGCTCCTCTCAGCTGACACAGCTCCGGCGTCCCACTGCCTTTGACCTGGTTGCCCACCTGAGCTGCTAGAGCTTCAGTCTTCCAGTTTACTGGCTTGAGATCTGGAATCTGCGTTCATTCATTCATTCACTCAGTCATTTATTCATTGAGCTCCCACTCTGTGGCGAGCACTATTCCAGGGGCTGGGAATACAGAATAGAACCAGGCATACCGGTCTACGCTCATGCAATCTGCATTCAAATGGAAAAGAGAGATCTCAGAGAAGCAAGCAAGTAACCAAGCAAGGAAATAAACGAGAGGCTTTTATGTGGTGATAAATTCTAGGAAAAAGCAAAAGATAAAACAGGGTAAAGCATCTCAAAGTGACATTGGGAGAAGTTATTTTTCATCGGTGCACGAGAAAGGCCTCACAGGCAACATCTGAGCTGAGACCCGAACAATGAGAAGGAAGCAGCCACACAGAGATGCAAGGGAGGGGTGAGAGTGGGAAGGGGAGGTGCCAGCAGCCCATTGTATGGAGTCTGGATTTCATTCTAAGTACAATGGGAATTCATTGGAGAGTTTGAAGCAAAAGGGTGACAGGACCTGACTCACATTTTTTAAAAGATTACTGCATCAAAACTGTTCAGGATTTTATTATTATTATTATTGAAGGATAATTGCTTTACAGAATTTTGTTGTTCTCTGTCAAACCTCAACATGAATCAGTCACAGGCAAACACTCTCTTCCAACAACACAAGAGAAGACTCTACACATGGACATCACCAGATGGTCAACACCGAAATCAGATTGAGTATATTCTTTGCAGCCAAAGATGGAGAAGCCCTATACAGTCAACAAAAATAAGACCAGGAGCTGACTGTGGCTCAGATCCTGAACTCCTTATTGCCAAATTCAGACTTAAATTGAAGAAAGTGGGGAAAACCACTGGATCATTCAGGTATGACCTATATCAAATCCCTTATGATTATACAGTGGAAGTGAGAAATAGATTTAAGGGCCTAGATCTGATAGATAGAGTGCCTGATGAACTATGGAATGAGGTTCATGACATTGTAGAGGAGACAGGGATCAAGACCATCCCCATGGAAAAGAAATGCAAGAAAGCAAAACGGCTGTCTGGGGAGGCCTTACAAATAGCTGTGAAAAGAAGAGAGGCGAAAAGCAAAGGAGAAAAGGAAAGATATAAGCATCTGAATGCAGAGTTCCAAAGAATATCAAGAAGAGATAAGAAAGCCTTCTTCAGCGATCAATGCAAAGAAATAGAGGCAAACAACAGAATGGGAAAGACTAGAGATCTCTTCAAGAAAATTAGAGATACCAAGGGAACATTTCATGCAAGGATGGGCTCAATAAAAGACAGAAATGGTATGGACCTAACAGAAGCAGAAGATATTAAGAAGAGGTGGCAAGAATACACAGAAGAACTGTACAAAAAAGAGCTTCATGACCAAGATAATCATGATGGTGTGGTCACTCACCTAAAGCCAGACATCCTGGAATGTGAAGTCAAATGGGCCTTAGAAAGCATCACTATGAACAAAGCTAGTGGAGGTGTTGGAATTCCAGTTGAGCTCTTTCAAATCCTGAAAGATGATGCTGTGAAAGTGCTGCACTCAATATGCCAGCAAATTTGGAAAACTCGGCAGTGGTCACAGGACTGGAAAAGATCAATTTTCATTCCAATCCCAAAGAAAGGCAACGCCAAAGAATGCTCAAACTACCGCACAATTGCACTCATCTCACATGCTGGTAAAGTAATGCTCAAAATTCTCCAAGCCAGGCTTCAGCAGTACGTGAACTATGAACTTCCTGATGTTCAAGCTGGTTTTAGAAAAGGCAGAGGAACCAGAGATCAAATTGCCAACATCCACTGGATCATCAAAAAAGCAAGAGAGTTCCAGAAAAACATCTATTTCTGCTTTATTGACTACACCAAAGCCTTTGACTGTGTGGATCACAATAAACTGTGGAAAATTCTGAAAGAGATGGGAATACCAGACCACCTGATATGCCTCTTGAGAAACCTATATGCAGGTCAGGAAGCAACTGGACATGGAACAGACTGATTCCAAATAGGAAAAGGAATATTTCAAGGCTGTATATTGTCACCCTGCTTATTTAACTTCTAGGCAGAGTACATCATGAGAAACGCTGGGCTGGAAGAAGCACAAGCTGGAATCAAGATTGCCGGGAGAAATATCAAGAACCTCAGATACGCAGATGACACCGCCCCTATGGCAGAAAGTGAAGAGGAGCTAAAAAGCCTCTTGATGAAAGTGAAAGTGGAGAGTGAAAAAGTTGGCTTAAAGCTCCACATTCAGAAAACTAAGATCATGGCATCCAGTCCCATCACTTCATGGGAAATAGATGGGGAAACAGTGGAAACAGTGTCAGACTTAATTTTTCTGGGCTCCAAAATCACTGCAGATGGTGATTGCAGCCATGAAATTAAAAGAGGCTTACTCCTTGGAAGGAAAGTTGTGACCAACCTAGATAGCCTATTGAAAAGCAGAGACATTACTTTGCCAACAAAGGTCCGTCTAGTTAAGGCTATGGTTTTTCCACTGGTCATGTATGGATGTGAGAGTTGGACTGTGAAGAAAGCTGAGCGCCGAAGAATTGATGCTTTTGAACTGTGGTGTTGGAGAAGACTCTTGAGAGTCCTTTGGACTGCAAGGAGATCCAACCAGTCCATCCTAAAGGAGATCAGTCCTGGATGTTCTTTGGAAGGACTGATGCTGAAGCTGAAACTCCAATACTTTGGCCATCTCATGTGAAGAGTTGATGCATTGGAAAAGACTCTGATGCTGGGAAGGATTGCGGGCAGGAGGAGAAGGGGACGACAGAGGATGAGATGGCTGGATGGCATCACCAACTCGATGGACATGAGTTTGAGTGAACTCTGGGAGTTGGTGACGGACAGGGAGGCCTGGTGTGCTGTGATTCATGGGGTCGCAGAGAGTCGGACAGGACTGAGAGACTGAACTGAACTGAACTGAACTGATACATATATCCCCTCCCTTTTGAACCTCCCTCCCAACTCCCTCCCCATCGCACTCCTCTAGGTTGATACAGAGGATTCTGGCCCTAAAGCATCTACCTGTTCCTCTTTTTCTTGGATAATCTCCCTGAACTTGACTTTTGGTTTACTAACTCTGAGGATCTCTCCAGTTTGACATCTAGCCCCAACTTCTCTGCTCCCCAGAGTGGGAGATGGGGGTTAGCCTTCTCGATGAGGGCACACTCCCATTCATTCCTCTAAATGCCTTATTCCCTCATCAGCATGGTCTGTGTGCTTATGAGCCCAGAAGAAACTTCTCTTTCAACAAAACTACAGACTCTCATTCCCCTTAAAGCCGCCAGCCTGACAGCTTGCCAATCTCAGCTCAGTAGTAGATTTCCTAAATGGCATTCACACTTGCCATCTCTGACACAGGCTGTCACTCTGGCCAGATTTTAAAAAAATGTTTGGGTGATCTGTAGAAAAGCTCCTCAACCAGGGGTAGACAGATATGGGGACTCTGGGAAGGTTCCAGACATGTCTCAGCCCACTCTAGATGTAGGGGATCACAACCTGGGGAGGGGAGGGTGGGGGAGCATAGAATCTCTACTCTTTAAAGTTCTCTAGACAAATTCTGACATATATCTCTGCTTAAAAGCCACTAAACTGCAGAGACATAGGCTATATTTAAGCTCACCACTGCAAATTCTTATTATGAACAAGGCTAATAGGCATCCATACACTAACAGTCACAGAATCAGAAGAGGCAAAACGGTCTCCTGACTATGTGGATCGGGGCTATGTCAGGAAGAAGAGGAGGTGAGGGATGATGGGTTAGTGCGTAAATGGAGCCCTGATTCTCGGCTCAGAAAATCACTTCAGAAGAATGAGATGCATGTGTTTTTTCACCATCATAGTTTTCAATGTTCACAGCTCCACAGCAGCAAACAGCAAATCCACGCACACAGGGATTTCAACACCACATGTCCTGAAGATGCATATTCTGCCTGGCTTCCAATTTCCTTGGCTATGTCCCCTGTAAATGTAAAATCTTGCAGTCCTCTTTAAGTTAAAAAAAAAAGTCTACAGCACCAAATACTTCAAATTCCCACACCATTTCTCACACTAGAGCATGTATGGTGATTACAGACCCCAACACCCGCAGCCTGGAAAAAGCAAGACCAAAACAAACAGCAGCAATTTGGGCAAGTATTTCCTGAGCCCATATTATGTGCCAGCTCCTATTAAATACACTCTACGTATGTTGTTTCATCTACCGATCCAACCTCCTCATTGCAGTGGTGACTGTCATTACCTTTCTTATACAATTGAGCAAACCAGGAAGCCAGAGAGGGCAAAGGGCTTCCCCAAGGCACAGGGCTCCTGCCTGACTGGAGCGCTGGACACAGATTTGAGTCTAAATCGGGTGCACTTTCACTCTTTTAGTAAAGAATCGTGGACTGAAAGATGACTCAGTTTTGCATCCCTGCCTTCAAGTTGTTCATAGAGGACTGATGAGCAATGTAAACAGGTATATGACTAGGGTTTTGACTGTGATCAGCACTAAATGGAGCTTTCCTGATGACTCAGACGGTAAAGAATCTGCCTGCAATGCAGGAGACGTGGGTTCAATCCTTCGGTCAGGAAGATCCCCTGAAGAAGGTAATAGCAACCCACTCCGGTATTCTTGCCTGGAGAATTCCATGGACAGAGGAGACGGGCAGGCTACAGTCCATGGGGCAGCAAATTGTCAGACACATCTGAGCAACTAACTACACACTAGCGCTACGTGGTAAAACATATGCAGTCTGGAACCAAGCAAGTTCAATTCAGGACAAATTTAAGGCTCCACAAACAAGATGACATCTTAGTTAGGACTTCCCAAGAGGAGATAAGACTTAACCAGAGGAGAAGCTAGGAAAAATGACTATATGCAGAGATTATATAACCACCCAAGAATGGGGAACGGGGAACATGTTCGAGGAATGGGGGCCAAACCATATGATTAGAAAGGAGCACGGAAACAAAACCAACTGGGGGGTGAGGTTAGAATGCCACCACCAGTTCTTTAGGCAAAGAGGACCACAAAACATTGACACCCAAAGTGACAAAACAGGGGCCTTGAGGAGACAACTCTACCCTGGTCACTTTCAACTACGGACAGTTTCTCTCTCCGATGCTCCTTCACACCTGCTTTCTCTCTCCCTTCTTTCAATGCTGGGATGATTCTCAAGCACCTAAGACTTGTCGTGGGCATCAGTGCCTCCAGGAAGCATGCATCCCCCATTCTCCTGAGATTGGTGCCCCTCCTGCATGCTTCTCCATACTGAATACTGATATTAAACCTTCTGTTTGCTTCCTGTCCTTCCCACTAGATGGAAGCTCCTTGAAAGTTGGCACCACAGTTACTCATCTTTGGTTTCCCCTAATTCTTGATTTCTTGGCATGTAATAGATGCTTAATAAAGGCTTGGTGGGTTAAAGTGAATAAGCATCAAAGAAGCCCCCAAGAGATACTACAACCACAGCCGTGCAAGTCTGAACTGTAGGTGCAGTTAACTCACTTGTTCTTTCGTTCTCCCAAAAGAGATTTTTTTGTGGCCTTATTTTATACCCTGCACTATGCTTCAAGTTTGGTAATTACAGTGTGTCTGTCTCCAAAGGCAGCCCCTAGTCCTGGTCATGTGATAGGACTGAAAGTCCCTAAATACCAGCTCCCACAGAGCCTCATGAGCCTAAGTCCAGCCTTTTGGAGAGTAAAGTGTTATTACCAAGTCCAAAGAAAGTCCTGCTTCTCAACCTGGGAACACAGCCCAGCGGGTAGCAGAGCATGGGAGGAAATGAGTGAAGCCACCACAACTAACCACAGCAAACCATTCGAAGGCACCCACTTTACTGATCAGATGTTACAGTATGGGAAACCTGGATATACTATGAACTATGGTGCAGAATGTGCACAGAATTTTAAAATTAAAAGTAACAGACTTGAGGGAGTTCCCTGGTGGTCCAGTGGTTAAGATTCGGTGCTTTCACTGCCATGGCCCAGGTTCAATCCCTAGTCAGGAAACTAAGATCCTGCAAGCCACACACAGTGTGGCCAAAAAAAAGAAAGAGAGAGACTTGAAAGAAATTTTTGACATGCAGGCAGCAACTATTCTGGTCTGTCCCCACTGACCCCTCCAGAGTCTGAGATCCCTCTCCCATGTCCGAGGGGTGTGTGGCAGAGACCCTGGCTCTCTTCCTTAATGTTGATTTCCTTTTCTCCTCTGGCGTTGAACACTCTGCTTTTAACTGGGTACATGGTCCCTGGAATTACATTTTCCAGTCTCCTTTGTGTGGCCATACGACTAAGATTTGGTCAATTAAATGTAGGTGGAATTGCTCTCCCTCCCAGGAAGTGTCTTTAAAGGGAAGCAGTATCCTGTCTTTGTCTTTCTTTTTCATGCTGAAAGGAACGTAGACATGAGGCAGAGAGCTCAAGCAGCCACGCTGGGTCCCAAGGTGGTCCCCTGAGGACATCAGAACAGCAGGATGCAAGAGGCCTGCATGCCAGCTCTGGGCTACCTAACTCCTGATTGTTTACAAAAGAGAACGAAACCATGAACATTTAAGCCACAGTCTGGTTGCTTTCACGAAAATGTTGAAGAGACTCTGATAAGGAATCTAAGGACTTCCAGACTCACAGAAAGTTGAACCCAGGAAGGACCTCAGAAAGTTGGCCTGTTCCTTGCTACCAGACCCCATGGCAGATCTGCACCTGCCTAGCCCCCTGGGAAGGCTGACAGACTGCTGCTGTGAGTTAACATAAGAAAGCAGATGGAAAAGTTTCCTTCTCTCTGCAGGCGGTAAGGAGACTCCCTCTTAGAGAGCTTCTGCTGATGGGAGAAGGCTTTGCTGAGCTCCCCGGGCTAGAAGTTGTATTTTCAAAGCAGAATAAGCCATTAAAGAAAGAGCAAAGTTGATCTGTACAAGTGAGCATCAAGTGCTGGAGAAGGGGAGGGGAAAATCTCGGATGAAGGGACTAAAGAAAGGGGAATAGAAAGGGCAACTGAGTTGAAAGAATAACACCCATCCTGTAGAACTACCTAAGCAAGCCACCAACTTTCATGAAGTCCCCCAAAGCTGCAAAATGCTTGGCATGATTGCATGACTTATAGAACCAACGTAGTGGCTGTTTGCCGCCAAAGGTGCCAGCTGGGGGAGAATCTGAGATGGCCCACCGAGCGGCAGGTGCCAGACATGGAGACCCTGGGATCATGAATAAGTATGTACAAAGAAGTTTATAAAGAGCTTTCGGGGAATTCCCTGAGGGTCCAGTAGTTAGGACTCCAGGCTTCCACTGCAGGGGGCCAGGGTTCAATCGCTGGTCAGGAAACTAAGATCCCACAAGCAAGGCAGTGTGGCCACAAATAAAATTAAATAAATTAAAAGGGGTTTCAGCTTCCCTAAGCCATGAAAATTTGAGGGGGGTGGTGGTGGTGGTAGTGGTGTTCAAAGACATTCCCCCAGAATGCAAGAAACCTACTGAAGCACTTGTGTTACCATGGACACCAGAACAAAGCACCACATCCCCCAGCAGCATTATGCTCAGTCACTATCCCCTCCAGCAGCCACTAGCCCTGCCCTCTTCTTCCTGAGCCAGAATCTTGAGTGGAAATGGAACTCTAGCATTAAAAATTTCATTCAGAGACCCAGAATAGTCAAAACAATCAATTTTTTTAAAAACCCAGAGAACTCACACTTCTTGATTTCAAAACTCACCACAAAGCTATAATAATCAAGCCTGGGATACTGCAGGCACAAGGATAGAATTAAAGATCAATGAAATAGACTTAGAGTCCAGAAATAAACCCTTACATTTATGATCAATTGAGTTTTTACAAGGGTTCCAAGACCATGGAGGGAAAAGAATGTCATTTCAACAAACAGTATACTGGGACAGCTGGATAGTCACATGTAAAGGAATGAAGTTGGACCCCCATCTAATTTCATATACAAAAATTAATTCAAGATACATCACCAAGGACTCCCCCTGATGGTCCAGTGGCTAAGATGCCACACTCCCAGTGCAGGGGGTCCAGGTTCAATCCCTGGTCAACGAACTATTAATAGATCCCACACGCTGCAACTAAGAGTTTGCATGCCACAACTAAAGAGCCACAAAGAAGATCAAAGATCATTTGTTTTACAGCTAAGACCTGACACAGCAAGTAAAATACATAAATAAATATTTTTAAAGTACATAATCAATCTCAATGTAAGAGCATCAACTGTAAAACTCTTAGAAGAAAATATACGACTAAAACTTCCTGACCTTGGATTAGGCAATCGTTTGTTAGATATAACACCAAAAGCACAAGCCACAGAAGGAAAAACCAGGTAAACTGAACTTCATCAAAATTAAAAACATTTATGCTTCAGAGAATATCATCAAGAAAGTGGAAAAAACCCCAGAGAATAGGAGAAAATGTTTGCAAATGTTATATCTGATGATATGGAATGTAGATCCAGACTATATAAAGAACCTTTACAATGCAACAATAAAAAGACAAATCAATTTTAAAATGAAGGAAGGAATAATAAGGAGGTACTTCATATATCTATTAGAATGGCAAAAATCCAAACCATTGACATCATCAAATGCTAGTGTGGACATGGAACAATAGGAACTCTCAAATTGCTGGTGGGAATGCAAAATGGTGCAGCCACTTTGGAAGATCAAATATGAAAAGGCTATATACTGTACAATTATAACTACATGACATTCCAGAAGAGGCAAAAACTATGGGGATAGTAAAAAGATGAGTGATTGCCAGGAGTTGGGGGGGGGCAGTAGGAAGGGCAGGAGGGATGAGTAGGAGCATAAAGGGCTTTTAGCACAGTGACATCATTCTGTATGATAAACACTGTAATGATGACTACATGTTACTATACATCTGTCAAAACCCACAGAATGTACAACACCAAGAGTGAACCCTACCCTAAACTACAGACTTTGGGTGACAATGACGTGTTAATGTAGGCTCGACAGCCACTCTGGTGCAGGATGTTGACAGTTGGGGAAGCTATGCCTGTACAGGGGTAGGGGGTGGATAAGAACTCTCCTACTTTCCACTCAATTTTGCTGTGAACTTAATACCTGTCCAAAAAAATCTATTTAAAAGAAATGCCAGTGGGCATTGGATTTGAATTGTCATTTCTCCAATGATGACATACAAATGGTCAATAAGCATATGAAAAAACACTCTACATGAGCAACCACTAGGGTAATGCAGATCAAAACCACAAGAAGATACCTATTCACACCCACTAGGATGGCTACAATAAAAAAGACAGACAATAGCAAGTGTTGCTGACGATGTGGAGACATTGGGATCCTCATAAACTGCTGGTGGGATTGTAAAAAAAAAAATGGTGTTTTTGGAAACTTTAGGAAAACAAGTTGGCAGGTCTTCAAATGAATAAACAGAGTTCCATATGACCCAGCATTTCCACTTATAGAGAGAATTGAAAACAAATCTCCACACAAAAATTTGCACATGGGGACTTCCACTGGTATTCAGTAGTTGAGAACCTACCTTGCAGTGCAGAGGACATGGGTTCAATCCCTGATCAGGGAACTAAGATGCCACATGCCGTGAGCAACTAAGCCCATGCCCCACAACTACTGAGCTCAAGCACCGCACCTAGAAAGTCGGTGTGCCACAACGAAAGATCCCACATGACACAATGAAGATCCCATGTGATCCTGTGTGCCACAACGAAGACCCAAGAGAGCCAAGTGAGTACACAAATAAATAGTTTTTTAAAACTTGCATATGAATATTCATAGCGGCATTAATCACAATTGCCAAAAAGTGAAAACAACCCAATTCATCATTCGATGAATGGATAAACAACATTATATACACATATAGAATATTAATCAGCAACAAAAAAGCAACGGAGTTCTGATACTTGCTGAAACACAGATAAACCTTGAAAATGTCATGCTAAGTAAAATAAGTCACGCATAAGAGGCCACACAGTGTATGATTCCACTCACATGAAAGGTCCAGAAGAAGCAAATCCACAGAAACGGAAAGTGGTGGCTGCCAAGGCCTGGGGGGAAGGGGGATATGCGTGACTGCTAATGTGGAGCTTATTTGGGGTGTGACGAAAACTTTGTAAAATGAGCGAGTGTTGATGGTTGAACAACTCTGTGAATACATAAAACCCACTGAGTTGTACACCATAAATGGGAGAATGTTATGACATGCAAATTATATCTCAATAAAGCTCTTATTTAAGAAACAAAAACAAACCAAGAACTCCACTGGAGGCTCATGTCTGCCCAGACCCAAGCCATCCCAGAGCACATCACTGCTCCCTCCTTCAGCACTTGCTTCTTCTACCGTCCTGGGGACATTTAAACAACTATTAATATTTGTTGACATTTCTACAACATTTGTGAAAGAAAATAAGCTCAGCATCTTCATCTCACCCAGGATCAGGGAGCAATAAAGTATACTCACGGAAATTACGATGGCACAGAAATCAGCATTAAGATCATGCAATGCCATATTTTAGCAGAGAAGAGTTCATTACAGTATATATATTTAAAGCAGTGCTGAGAATGCTAATCAACACTCAGAAAATTTAATCTTCTCACTGCGTACATGATGCCTTCTCCCAAGTTTTATTCGCCCATCTCACTCACCAGCACCTAAAAAAGGAATAACAGAAAGAATACCAAAGGAGAACAAGCTCCCTGGCAACGTGCGGGACGGTGACAGACCCGAGCCCACAGGCAAGCCCCAGCTTTGGGCGGCTGCCCGGCAACACGCTTGGCCAGGATTGGGGAACTCCCCATAACTATGATGGACAGGGAGGCCTGGTGTGCTGCAATTCATGGGGTCGCAAAGAGTCGGACACGACTCAGCGACTGAACTGAACTGATGTGCATGAGCGTTGCTCAGTCACTCAGTCATGTCTGACTTTTTGCGACCCCATGGACTGTAGCCCACCGGGTTGTCCATAGCATTCTCCTACCAAGAATACTGGAGTGGGTTGCCATTTCCTCCTCCAGAGGAACCTCCCAACCCAGGTCTTGAACCCGCATGTCCTGTGTTTCCTGCCTTGCAGGCACATGCTTTACCGTTGAGCCACCGGGGAAGCCCCCATAACTACAGTGAACTGAAACGGATTTCTTTTTGAATTTTTTCAAAATGTGTGACACTCTTAGAGATCATTGGAGCTAGTCTGGAATATCAATAGCTACACGAAAATCTCAGCACTCTGCAAACTCCTGACAAGAGGAAAATATGAAAATGTATACTCCTGTGAAACTTCCCCCTAACGCGCTAAAATCAGCAGTTCTCTTTGAAGAGCCAAGTGTAATACTTGCCAATCGATCTGTTTTAGGATCCAAATGGCTCTGCTCAAACTGCTATAGCCCCACTGGAAGAAAAAAGCTTTGGCACTTACAAATGATCAAAAACTCCCTGCTATTTATAATGATGGAGAAATGTCACTGAGAATTAAATGTTTTGTCAGTGGAAAAACGTGGCTGTCTGGAGAAGGCTGTAGATACATCCAGGGAATTAATCACAGTGTGGCTGTGAACACTCAGTGCCCTACTAGTCCAAGGGAGTGCAAAAGACAACTTTTTGTTTGGCATTTTTCTTTTTCTTTTTGTACTGCAGAATTCTTCACCTTCTCTTGCACCTGGACTCTGGAATGGTATGACACAAGCAAGTCAGACCCCAGGTGTAACACCTTGCTCGCCGCAGAGGGCCATGTTTGTTTTCCCTCTGCCCTCTCCAAATAAAACTGGCATCTCTCAACTTACAGTACAGTTTGATTAAAGTTGATCCAGAAACAAACAAACAAAATGGAATCTACTATGCTGCCCAGACAGAGAAAGCAATAAAGAAATGCACAGGGGGGAAGGGTAAATTTGGAATTAACAGATATACACTACTGTTTATAAAGAAAACAACAAGTGCCTATTGTATAGCACAGGGAACTATATTTAATATCTCATAGTAGTCTATAATGGAAAGGAATCAAGGGCACCAAGGGCAGGAAAACGTTGATGTCCCAAGCCAATCAATCAGGCAGAGAGAGAATCCTCCCGTCCTCCCTGTATGTGTTCCGTTCCGGCTCTCAACAGATGCAAGATGCACCCCTCTCACCCCGCATTGCGGCAGCTTTACCCACTTCACTAACCCAACGTTAACCTCTTTTAGAAGCATCCTCATAGACAGACCCAGATCTAAGCATCCCCTGATCCAGTCAAATCTGACACAGAATATTAACTATCAGCCAATGAAAAAATAAAAGAAAAAGGCTAAGCGTTTTTCAGTACATACTGGTATAAAAGAAAACAGACCTTCTGCTTTCTTCATATTGGCATACAAATTTATGATCCACTCACTCAACAATGTTTACTAAGCTCCTACTGTGTGCCGAGTGCAGTCTATGGGGCTGCAAAGAGTCGGACAAGACTGGGTGACTGAACAACAACGCTAGGTGCCAGTCAGGGTGCCAGCTGCTGATAACTCAGCAGAGAACAAGTTCAAGCTCCCGGCACTCACAGGCCAATAGAGGGGACAGATGTGTCCATAGGAGCTATGACATTTAACACATATGACTATGTGCTCAAAGTCCTAAATGGGTCCTGCGTGCAGGGATGGGAACACACAGCAGGGACCCCTGACCTAGGTTCTGGGGTCAGGGAATGCTTCCCACAGGAGGTGACGGTGAAGGAAGACAAAAAAGTCAAAAGGCGGGTTGAGGGTGGCAGGTAGGGGAGGGATGTTCCAGGCAAGGAGAACACCTGGGGCAAAAGACTAGAGTTCAGAGATGTATAGCATGTTCTGAGACTTCTTAGATCTTCAAGAAGTTCAGTAGAGCTGGATCAAAGACCTGGGGGTGAACGAAGAGGCAAGACAGTAAACCTGGACTGTATCCTCAGAGCATCACAGAAATCCCAGGCAGCCAAATCAAGGTGGAGCGAGACACAAAGAAGATCAAGGACGGGCTAGTAAGACGTGCTAAGAAGCCTGGACTTTATCCTGGGGCCATCAAGAGCCATCGAGGGGTTTTAAAAAGGAAAGTGATATAAGCAGGTGTGCATCTGGAAAATCACTCTGTCCACAGTGAGAATGAATTTAAAGAGACATGGCAGGGATGGGGAGATGGGAATGCTAATTTCTCTGACCAGAAAAATGTTAATCTTTAGGGGAGAAAAGTGCAGGGGTCCTCAACGACCCTGTATACACAGAGACACACACACACATGCACACATACATGCACAGGGGCTCTGGAGTCATGCAAGTCTACCAGGTGTCACTGTCGGCTTGTCTGTGTTCTCCATTGGGATGTAAGAGGGGAGACGAAGTCTTAATTGTCTTTATTTAATCTTCAGAGCCCAGCACAGTGCCTGACGCAGAGCAGGCAATTAATAAACGTTTGCTCATTGAATGAATGACTGAGTGCCTGAATGAGCAGGTGAAAGCATGAATGTACAAACAAATGACAACAAGACAGGGACCTTGGAAAGCATCCACGGAAAGATCACAGGCTTTGGAACCTGGCAGGATCCGATTTAAATAAGAGATCCCTCATGTACTGGCTGTGTGAGCTTGTGCAAGTTTATCCACTCTGAGACTGTTTCCTCATTTGTAAAAACAAAGATAATAATATCTGCCCACAATATTATCATCACGATCAAGTGGGACTGTGTGTGTGTAAGCTGCCAAGTGGAGGTCTGGCACAGTGTAAAGTGAAAATCACTCATTCATGTCCGACTCTTTGCAATCCCATGGACTCTACAGGTCATGAAATTCTCTAGGCCAGAATACTGGAGTGGGTAGCCTTTCCCTTCTCCAAGGGATCTTTCCAACCCAGGGATCAAACCCAGGTCTTCCACATTATAGGCAGATTCTTTACCAGCTGAGCCACAGGGGAAGCCCAAGAATATTGGAGTGGGTAGCCTATCCCTTCTCCAGCAGATCTTCTCAACCCAGGAATCAAACCAGGCTCTCGTGCATTGCAGGCAGATTCTTTACCAGCTGAGCTATCAGAAAGCCCCGGCACACTGTAGGCACTAAAGAAATACAACTCTGCCCCCTTTCGATTTTGCTTGGCCCCTCCCACCTGGCACCAGCACAGTGTTTCAGAGATAGAGTATAAGGAGGAAACAAAGAAGTGAAGATTCCGGACCTGTACCTGATGCCAAGTGGAAGACCATTTCTAAAAATTCCTTGTCAGTCATGGGAAAAACTGACCAATCCTCATTCCAGTAGCTACTGAGCCACTAAAGAGCAGATTAAAGTTATTAGAGAGTAAAGAAGTTAAAGCATGTAGGAAAGGCATTACACAGAGTGATACAAAGTTACATAAAGCAATCTTTCCTAGCCGTGTTCCACCAACTAGACAAGAGATTCAGATTGACTATGATCAGTAACTATCAAACAGAAAAATAACCATTGACTTTAACCAACCCACTTTTCCAAGGGAGATTAGCCTGACAACAGACAGCTAATCTGCACTCCAGTGCTCTTGCCTGGAAAATCCCATGGACGGAGGAGGAGCCTGGTGGGCTGCAGTCCATGGGGTCGCTAAGAGTCAGACACGACTGAGCGGCTTCACTTTCACTTTTCACTTTCATGCACTGTAGAAGGAAATGGCAACCCACTCCAGTGTTCTTGCCTGGAGAATCCCAGGGACAGGAGAGCCTGGTGGGCTGCCGTCTATGGGGTCGCACAGAGTCGGACACGACTGAAGCGACTTAGCAGCAGCAGCAGCAGCAGCAGACAGTTAATATTTATTTTCCTTTGATGTAAGAATGTGTGTATGGACTTGGCTGTTCTCTTTATTTGGGGTGGTTTCAACTGGTGGTAGTTATGCATCTTACAACACTGTCTTACTATTTTTGCAATTCATTTACACTGATTTTCAAAAGGGACTAATAACGTAAAATGAATAAAATGGAAATAAAAGGAAGAGAACAGTTAAGAGGAGGAAAGCAGATGAGCTAACAATAAGGATGACTGTGGTTCTCGGGACTGAGCATGTAAAAAGGTCATAACACTCATGACATTCATGTGCTAAATGATGTGTACGTGTCGCCTTATGTCATTCTTATAATAACCACATGGTTGAGAAAGAGACCATATTTCACTGAATATAAGACATCATTAAGAAAGGAAAAACTGCTAATTAAACTAAGAGAATCCAGAGATGTTAAAACACCAAAAAAAAAAAAAAAAAAAAAGCATGGCTGATGACTAAGGAAACACAGCATTACTACTGCCATTTTATAAGTCAGAAAACTGAAGAACGGGAAACGTAAGAAACTTGCCCAAGGTTGCTGGTCAGTAAGTAGAAGAAGAATCAGGTTTTGAACCCAGGAAGTCTGACACCGAAGAGTTCAGACTCTTATCACTGAATACACTGTCTCCCCACATCTGAGCTTCCCGGCAGGCATGGTAAAAGCAGACACAGGTGGGATTACATAATCCTTATTATTTGGGAAGAAACACAAGATCTTCTCAGGGAAGTCAAAGTTTTTCTAGTGAAAAACTCACAGAAAAATTTCTTAGAGATCTTACATAAAGGGTATGTGTAGATAGTTTTGTTAAAACTTTCAAAAACAATTAGAGGCTACTATAAAAACACAACTTAATGAAAACAATTATCCATGGACATGGTCATGGAGTCCAAGAAAGTCACCTTCTCATAGTCTAATACTCCTCACAGGTGGAACCAAATGTATCCAGAGAAGGAGAGAATATGCTCAAGTTATCCTCCCCAAATATAACATCATCGTTTGCCATTTAGTTTTTACTGACGGCTGATTTGTTAGATGGTACAGAATATTCTGCAGCAAAAACCTGAGGGAAGAATTACGCTGACTGGTAAATTCTGTCCATATGGTGGTCCATTTATGAATTAAGAGTTGACTAGGGTGGCTCAGATGGTAAAGCATCTGTCTATAATGCGGGAGACCCGGGTTCAATCCCTGGGTCAGGAAGATCCGCTGGAAAAGGAAATGGCAATCCACTCCAGTACTATTGGCTGGAAAATCCCATGGACAGAGGAGCCTGGTAGGCTACAGTCCATGGGGTCGCAAAGAGTCAGACACAACTGAGCGACTTCACTTACTCACTTAGCCACTAAATGATTCAGACACTCTGGGATTCAGCAAACACTATCCTCTCCTCCAGAAAGTCTCTACAGCCCTGGCTTCTGCATGGCAGAGTCTTAACCATTGTAAGTGTACACTTTCTTCAGCATCTTGTCCTGAGGTAGCACGTAGAACTGAGTTGACTTCCTGGATCCTAAACCATCTCTAATACTCCCTAGCCAGGTACTCCTGCACAAGTTAAGATATCTTGATGCCTCAATTTCCCCATTTGCAAATGATGAAGCTCATAGTGATATCTTCCTCCCAGGGCTGTTGTAAAAATAATTCATATAAAAGATTTCATATGTATGACACATGATGAATATTCTAGAAATGGCTGGCAAGTTTTATTATTTGGATGGTTGTGGTTTTTTAACAGATAATTTATTTAGCAAGAGTAACCCTAGGGCCTTTTGGGAGGAGAGGTTGTACAGGTATGAACTATTTTGCTATTCAGGCATGAGATAGAATGAGATGCCTGGGGATGAACAGCAATCACGAGGTACAGCCAATACCTACAAGATGCATTTCAGTGATCCTAAATGCCTTCGAGTTGAGGATGGCAGCCTGGCATATGGGAAGAACCAAAGTTTAGAGTCAGGCATTTGCTCAAATCCCAGCTTAACACTCACCTGCTATGTGGCCTCAGGCAGGCTGGTTAACCTCTTTGTACTCCAATTATAAAATGCAGATAATACCACATACCACGCAATGTTGCTAAAACAACCAGAAATAATATGTGTAAAATGCCTGGCATACTATAAACAAAAGACAGCTCAGCTGGTAAAGAATCCGCCTGCAATGCGGGAGACCCCGGTTCATTTTGGGTCAGGAAGATCCCCTGGAGAAGGGACAGGGTACCCACTCCAGTATTCTTGGGCTTCCCATGTGGCTCAGCTGGTAAAGAATCTGCCTGTAATGTGGGAGACCTGGGTTTGATCCCTGGATTGGGAAGATCCCCTGGAGAAGGGACAGGCTACCCACTCCAGTATTCTGGCCTGGAGAATCCAGGACTATAGAGTTGGACAATAAGAGTTGGACAAGACTGAGCAACTTTCACTTTCACTGTAGCAGCCTATTGAATTTTACTTAAGTATCAATTTTCTTCTTTATTGAAAGAGTGTTTAGAAGAATGCTTTGTTTTTCTTTCCTACCAAGCAAAAGACATCCATTTTGCGTGAAAATATGATTTAGGACCGATTATTCTTTAGAGAGAGGGAATTATATGTGTGTGTGTGTTTGTGTGTGTGTATGAAAAAATCAAATTCCTAAAAAATCAAATTCCTAACTTTAATACTCCTTTTTTCAACCTGTTTTTAAATACCCCAGCAAAGCAACTTCACTGTAAAAAGTGTCTAGAGACTAAATAAACGGAAGAATATTAGCCTCTTCTAATTCTACTATGTAGAGATAACTACACATGGGGTTTTATTGTTTACCCTTCCAGAAAGTTTTTCTCTGCATATAAACATATACATGCAAATCCACTTTTAATAATCCCATACAGTAAAGATCAAGAATTCCATTTCCCTCAGGACCATCCCTGCCTGTGCTAAACTTTGCAAGGAACAAAATGTAAACGCTTAAATAGTATTTTTGTTTATTTCAGAGCATGTAGGTAAGGGAATTGTTTTTAACTAAACATGCTGTCCCAAGATCTATAACCTCCCTAATATGTATAAATCTTGTGCCCAACAATATGTAACCAAGTACCAGGCAAACAAATGCCCACACATTCACAATAGATGCTGAATTCAAGTATAATCAACATTCAAGTACTCAAGTCAGTTGAACATGTGACTGAGTGTGCCAGCACTCCAATACAACTCCATGTTTTTAAGCCAATAGATAACTCCCCTGCACCAAGTACCCCTTACCTCCCACTTCAGATACAGACACACAGCCACGTGAATCCAGGAAATGGAATTTTGTTTCCATTCCACATTACCCATCCTCACAATGCCAGGCAGCTGATTTAGGCTGCCCTGTGTGTAGTGACCGGTTCAAGCATTTCAAAATCAGAAACATGCAGGCTTGCCCACTTCCCTCATCCCCATCCCATCTCAATCCCTGGGCTCCCACCCCTTCTCATCAAGATGTACTACTGAAAAGCCAATTTTCTAATTCCACTTTAGGGGAGCCTAGGTCCCTCTGTGAGGCCTACGAGCACTTAGGATTAATTGTTATTTGCTATCTAAGTGATACAGGTAACCCTTTCCAAAGTAGCCACGGTTAGTGAGTGCTCATACATTTTAATCACTTTCCTTGAAGGGATTTGCTCTCACAAAGAGCATGAGTGTGGTGAGGAGCATAAAAGATATGCGGTGGGTTGCTAAGAGAGAGAAGACAGAGATAAAAGGAGCAGATGAGATGAAGGCTATTTCTACAAGGAGAACAAGGAAAAAGACTGATGGATGGATCTGACGGAGGCCATGAGTCAGAATCCGTTTTCCATATCCTCTAGGACACTGGTTTTTCAACTCCTCATCCCTTTTATAGTGACAAATAAAAAGTAATATGTTATGCTGCTAAAAGGACACTGTCGCACAAAGCGAACCCTCCTGGGCTGAGCGTCATGAGACAGGACTTATGTGAGACAGAGCAGCCAAGTAGACAAACGCAAACTGACATGAAATGGCAGATCCGTCAGGTAACGGCTCCAAATGTATATGATCATTTCCAAAGGAGGTGACACAAACCACCCTTCGGAAAGCCCTGCGGTGCCTGCCTCCTCTCCCCAACACACACACACACACACACGCACACACACACACGCACACACGCACACACGCCCATGGAGGAAACAGACCTCTGACGGGGTGGAGGCAGAGTACAATCCAAATGAAGATAGATGTGGATTCCCACCGCACGCCTCTGGCCAACAAGGTTAGTAATAGCTGTGTCTGAGCTAAATGCGTGAAGCCCAGTGTCCTTTCACACTATTATCAGTTTGGGCTGCTGTAAAGTTGAAATAAACTCTCCACTAGCACCCAAACGCCCAAATTTATAAATGCAGCCCATTAAAAAAAGCCTATCTCTTAGCAGCTGGCAACTGCAATCAAAACTGGGGAATTTGGGATTATAAAATGCAATGTTCGCAATAAACGTGTTGTTTAAAAGCTTGAAACTCCTCACCCTGCCACTCCCACCATCCTAGCTGTCACTTTCAGATGCCTCCATTTCCCACATTCCAAGTTTTGTGCTCTCAAGTCTAACCCTATTAATTCTGCGCTTTCCTAAATCTATTGGGTTGGCCAAGAAGTTCACTTTTCTGTTTTCTGTAACATCTTTTGGAAAAACTGGAATGAACATTTTGACCAACCCAATACACAGAGCCCCCCGTGGGGGACAAAGGCCCAGCACAGTGGGTACCTCGAGCTCTCAGCCCAACCACATCAGCCAGTGACTCCTGTCATTGATCAGCACCATCACTGTGATACGCCTTTATCATCATGTGTGATAAACACACCTGGATAGGGCCACCTGCCCTTTTTCTTCTTAGATCACCCTTTTTCCTTAGACCACCATTTTCCAGATGTCTGTGTTCTGAATACCACACGCCCTGCAAACAGAGTCAACCATCAAGCTGCCAAGCAGTGATTATTCCCAGGTCCAGCTCTGGTCCGGGCAGCATCTGGAAGCATCCACAGCAAGCGCACTTTGACACAGCTGCTCTCAGATACCCTCGCCTCCCTGCCTGCAGCCCAGTCCTCCGTCACCAAACTGAGCCTTCCTCTAATTGCAGGTTTCACCTAAAATTCATCTGATTCTTGGATCTCTTCCTAATTAGGATTCTTTCCTAATTAATCTAGAGCTATCTTCTACCCCCGAGGACCTGACGCCATCCAACCGCCCTAATTAATGCGCTTGCCTTCACTCCCACTCCTAACATTTGCAGAACCTGGGACAGGAATACAAACGGAGGCCTGCAGGCCATAAATGTAAATATTTAAAAGTTCTAAATCAAGCTGATGAGTTATTAAATGAAGTATAGTCTATCCAATCTTGTTATTGATTCTTTCATAATGACCTCAAGGTCAGCTTCAAATACAATATTCTCACTCTAGTCTTTGGCCCTTGGTCCTCAGCTAGCCCACTTTCTTCTCTCACTCTCAGCTCCATCCCACAGCACAAGGGACCTCGTGCTAACAGAAATGCTGGGCTGTGCATAAAAATGCTTCCATCTCAGCCACATTTCTTTGTCATCTCTTAGGCTTATGGGTGCACACACTGAGGTTATGGACTGCCCGTGGGAGGTGGTGAATGAGGCCCACATAGGCCATGGAGGCAGATGTGGACAGGGAATTCCAGGGTTTGGGTATATAGAGCATGATGCAGATTCTAGATTCTAGAAGGGAGGGCATGGCCCCTTGGCCCCACATAGGCCCTGCCCCATGGAGACATGCAGACTGTGGAGGGTCAGAATAGGCCCAGGCCTAAGGATGGTACCACTCATCTCTGCAGTCATATCCTATTCCTCTTTCAAAACCTAGCTCAAAAGCGATTACCACCCCCCAGGAAGTCTTCCTTGATTATCTGCCCCTCCCCTCCACACACAAATCCAATAGGTTCTGTAAGTGCTTATTAATGAAGGCTGTAGAAAAACCTAGATGAGCGTGGAATACCTATGATATAGACTGAACTTGTGTTTATCTGTCTTCCCTTGTGGCTCAGCTGGTAAACAATCCACCTGCAATGCGGGAGACCTGGGTTCAGTCCCTGGGTTGGGACGATCCCCTGGAGAAGGGAACGGCTACCCATTCCAGTATTCTGGCCTGGAGAATTCCATGGACTGTATAGTCCATGGGGTCGCAAAGAGTCAGACACAACTGAGTGACTTTCACTTCACTTCCCCCAACAGAGACACAGAGCCTTGTGAGCAACGGTCACATTAAACTGAAATGTTCTAGATTCCTGGGTTCATTACCACATATATGGCAATCAGGACTCACAGCTAAGATGTCCATTGAACTAGGCCTCTTCCTGGCTGAGAGGTCCAGGTGCTTTTATAACAGGGTGTTAAAGACCACTTATTCTGTGGTCTCAGGTTGAGGCTCACAGGTAAAACCATTTAAGAGATGTTAGGAACTCATATCTTGGATCACATTGGCAGGTCTGGCCAAGAGACTGAGTTGCCAGTTCTGCCAGCTTGAGTCCACTACCCACCTCTAGCCTCTTTAAGGGAGAAGGAAGAATTCATTGAGGGGAGGGACAAAGACATTTTCTATGGCAAGAGTTATCAGTGCGCTGTGTATTTCAACACACCCCCACGGCCTCCCCTGGAGAGGTGACTGAAGTTCTGTTCTCACTTGGAAAAATGAGAAAGTTCAGCAATGACGGAGCCCAGAGAATCCTCAAAAGTACCTCACAATGAGCCAACAATTGTACTTCTGCAAACTCAGAAGGTTCTATATCAAACCACAATACCAGGTAAGACCGTTCCTCATTCTTGATCCTTGACTCTCTCCCTGCCCTCCACCAAAGCTACAGCAGCTAACGGATGGATAAGGGGGAGCAGGAAGTAGACATGAAACCAATTATACATCCCTCTTCCCCCAAAAAGGGAAGACCAAGGAAGGCCTGAGCTGGAGGTGGGGAGAAGTTTTAAACTGGGTCAGTGTTTTTGCTTTTTTAAAATTAATTAACTTTAATTGGAACCTAATTACAATATTGTGGTGGTTTTTCCGTACATTGACGTGAATCAGCCAAGGGTGTACATGTGTCCCCCATCCTGAACTCCCCCACCTCCCTCCCCATCCCCCTGGGTTACCCTCCTGCACTGGCTTTGAGTGTCCTGCTTCATGCATCAAGCTTGGACTGGTCATCTGTTTCACATATGGTAATATACATGTTTCAGTGCTATTCTCTCAAATCATCCCACCCTCGCCTTCTCCCACAGAGTCCAAAAGTCTGTTCTTTATATCTGTGTCTCTTTTGTTCTCTTGCCTACAGGGTCATAGTTGCAATCTTTCTAAATCCCATTAGATGCATTAATATACTGTGTTGGTGTTTTTCTTTTTGACTTACTTCACTCTGTATAATAGGCTCCAGTTTCGTCCACCTCATTTGAACTGACTCAAATGTGTTCTTTTTAATAACTGAGTAATATTCCATCGTGTATATGTACCACAACTTCCTTATCCATCTGTCTGCTGATGGACATCTAGCTGTTGTAAACAGTGCTGCGATGAACATTGGGGTACACGTGTCTCTTTCAATTCTGGTTTCCTCAGTGTGTATGCCCAGCAGTGGGATTGCTGGGTGATATTGCAGTTCTATTTACAGTTTTTTAAAGAGTCTCCACACTGTTCTCCATAGTGGCTGTACTAGTTTGCATTCCCACCAACAGTGTAAGAGGGTCCCTTTTCTCCACACCCTCTCCAGCACTTATTGTTTGTAGACTTTTTGATGGCAGCCATTCTGACTGGCGTGAGATGGGACCTCACTGTGGCTTTGATTTGCATTTCTCTGATAATGAATGATGTTGAGCATCTTTTCATGTGTTTGTTAGCCATCTGTATGTCTTATTTGGAGAAATGTCTGTTTGTTCTTTGACCCATTTTTTGATTGGATCGTTTATTTTTCTGGTATTAAGCTGCATGAGCTGCTTGTATACTTTTGAGATTAATTCATAGGACTTTATAAAAGTTTAATTGGATTTTGATATTACATTGGGTGGATACTTTTTTTAACTTTTTATTTTATATTGGGGTATAGATGATAACAAGGTTGTGATGTGATAGTTTCAGGTGAAGAGTTAAGAGACTCAGCTATACATATATGTGTATCCATCGTTCTCCCAAACTCCCTTCCCATCCAGGCTATGGGTGGACATTTTTAATGCATGGCAAAGGTGACTACTGGCTTACCATCTGAGAGTGTCTAGAAAGTTAAGGGATACAGCAAAGAGCAAAGTTGTTTCATGCCCCACCAAGTTCAGAACATTCAATAAACCAGTAGGTTTTCATGAACTCACATGTATAAAATACCTAAGTTGCTAAAGGCTTGCATGGACATTACAACATTCTCCTGACCCCACCTCCAACACAGCATTGGCTGCCTTTGGGGAAAAAATAAATTAGGTCATCAACTTGAGTTTTATAAGATGGAGAATGTCGTTTTGTTCCCTGCTCAAATTATAAGTTACATATTAAACTAACTTTAGTTTCTCCTCTTTCTGTTTTAAATCCACATATATCATAACAACTATTAGTCAGCTAAAGAGGAACCCCTTTGACCTGTAATTGAATACTTTTATCTTTCCCATAATTTACTGGTCTTCTGCTTTTCCTAAGAGATGTATTCTTTATCATGACCATCACTCACAGACTGGATCACTAGCGAGCTGGTGAACATTTCCTTCTCAGGTGATTTAAAACATGATAGTGTTGTGGCTGAACACACTTGTGAAGAAGTAATTTTGCTCCCTAAAGTCTATTTGGAAGAGCTGGCTGAGATTTTTTTCCCTACTACTTCTAATATATATCTTGCAGACTAACTCTTTAAAAATTAAGATAAATACACCACTTACTTAGCATGGAATTAACCAAGAGGCTTGTGACTCTGTGATTTTTCCAGAACCTTCTGTGCATTTAGAAAAAGGACTTGCGGAAACATATTTTTAAAAAACTTATCTAGCTGCCTCTAAACCTATGCAAAAGCATCATACCCATGAAATCATTTCAGATACAGGATTTTTCTGACTGATTCTAACAGAACCAAACCTAACTTGAATCCTGCAATGAAGTTTTAGTTGAAATACACAAACACCAAAGCCAAACGAGAAACTAATACTGAAAGGTGTCAATATGATTGCTTTAATCCTCATATGAAGCCTCGTTTCCTCCTGACATTCTATGGCAGTGATGATTAAAAGAATCTTCTTTAGTGATAGAAATATTTTTATATCCATACTGTCCAATATGTTAGCTATTCATCACAAGTGGCCGGGGAGCACCTGAGATGTGGCTGGTGCAACTGAAGCACTGAATCCTTAATGTTAGTTAAGTATAAACAGTCATACGTAACTGTGGCTACCATTTTATTAGACAGATTTTATTAGACAGCTCAGTTCTATAGCATTTATTATTGTTGGCAATCCAGAGAACTTCCTTGGAGAATGAGTCCTTGTGGCTGACCAGGTTTTCTGGAAAATTAAGCAGCAATCACTAAACCTTCACTTTGTCAAATGGTCTCCCAACTTTTTTTTTAAAGCAGCAATTCCTTTTTGTCTTATTTCTCCTTTCTTTTCAAAAAATATTTTTCTATTACAATATCGCTGCTTTAGACATTAGAAAAAATGTCTTTCTAAACTGATTTAAGAAAAAAATACACTGAACCCACACACCTTCTTAAACAGCATCTCCTGAGCATAACTGAATCTTTCCTGCAGGCCTCAGGGTCATAGTTACGAACACAGGCTATCAAGACTCAGAAGAAACACATCAATTACTATAATGCACCTTAATTCAATGAAGCTCTCAGGGTCACTGGGCTCAGTGGGGCTTCTGAAACCTACCCCAGTCAGAGATTTTTATAGCCTCTGTCACATGTTGTTCCCTAGCTGTCAGTGTCGAGCCCTATTACTGTCAGGGTGTCTGCCTGTATTTATTTATTGGCTACCTTGTTTCCAAAAGGTAGCTGCCTATGTGATGATGGCCTCTTTTCCCATTTCAATTGCTGCCTGATTTGCTAACATTGCAAAGATGGTAGACCTGGAGTTTGAAATGTTTGTAAATTAAGGATAGGGTATAAACAAGCGTATGAACAAGGGTATGATTGTTTATACTCAGTAAACTTAAATTTTAATGCCAGGACCTCTTGATATCTAATTCACAGCTCAGAGCCTCTCTGCTTACTTCTTGATTCCAGGCAGAGAGCTTGCATAATAGCTACTACAGATAGGTCGGGTCTTAGTTTTCTGCTGGAAGGAATCTTATTCTTGCCTTTGTTATTTAACTTTTTATTCAGTATTACCTGTTTCCCCAAATAGCACATAAACATTTTTGGTAAAGGGAATAGAGGGAGGACAGAATGTGTTATTCTTCTTTGTATTTCTTACAATATTTTTCCCGGCACTATCCACCAAGAAAGGATCAACTGGATGTTGAATGAACTAATATTGTATTTCACTTTTGAGTTTATTTTCATAAAGCTTAAGCATAATAAAAATGGTTTTCAAAGTTAAACATAACTCAAAGCAGAAACTGCTGATGGTCAATAGTTATTAAATATTAATATTTCTTAGCTATTTTTATCTGATTAGCTCAAAATTTAAGTTGAAACTTACTCCACTTGGCCATATTCAATTATATTCCTGACTAAATCAGATGCCTGTCACCTCTGACATTTCTTGTTTTTTGAGCTCAGAAAAGTGACTCGAAAGATTCTAGAATTTCCTAGACAAAACAGAATTGAAATTCCAGAAATGAACCCAGTACTCGAGGAGCATTTCCCCAGTATCCCAAAATATGAGGAACAATCACATCTCTGATTCAAGATATCATATTTCTATTGAAGTGCCCTGAGAGTGACTCAGCTCTCTCAGCCAGCCATATCACATTGCTGAGTCACATTTGAACCTACAATGAACTAGAAGCTCCCCCTGCAACAGTCTTACTTTAATCAATAACTCTTAACCTCCATTCTCTACCCTTGCCAGTAATCCCAAAATCTGGAGGAAGATAAAACTAAAACCCTCTCCAGAAAATTTTAAGAGACACTCCTCAACCTCGCTCATCCTTGCAGATGTCTTTTCCAGATATAATCTGACTCATTCCCAAAATCTCAAATTTTCACAGCTCTGCAATTCACTGACACTCTCAGTATCTTGTTTTCTTCATCTCTCCTGTGACATTTACAAGGATCCAGCTTCTACCTGAAAGAGCAGTGCTATAGACTATGTGAGCCACTAGGAGAACACATGTGGCTTCCCAGGAAATACAGTCATCAGTAGAATCTCAAAAGTGTGAGTCCAGCTGGAAAGATTCCTTTTTAAGCTTCAGCATGAGTACATCCTGGCCAGGTCTGAGTCAGTAAGAAAAACTCCTGCTTCATAAAGATTAGACAGAGGCACTGGCCCCACAACCTACCTCACTCACCCCAACATCCAGCTTCCTGCAAAGCACGAAGATCCAAAGGGGGGCAAAAGACACACAGAGGAGGGTGAGAGGCCCCAGTGAAACACCCCACAGGCTGAACTAGGGGGTAAAATGAGCTCATCAACAGCCAATCACCATGGGATTTGTAGCTTTGGGAAAAAGGCAAAACAAATTTCCCTTCTGCAGTGAGGTGGTTATGATGGATACCTCCTTTTTCTGTTATTTCTTCCCAGCTCGCACCTACTTCTTGGATATGAGGATAAGGGCAGGACAATAAAAGGATTATCAATATGAGAGATCTGGGTGATTGAAGACTATCTTTAAAGTCTATTGGTTGCTGAGTTTTTGTTTTCTTTTTTTTTTCCTCTTGAAGTAAAGAGCATCATCTCTCTATCGGGATCTTTGGCTTAGAAGTAGCATACCATGGGACTTCGCTGGTGGTCCAGTGATTAAAATCCACCTTTAGGTGCAGGGGACGAGGGTTCAATCTCTGGTCAGGGAAATAAGATCTCATATTCCACAGAGCAACTAATAAGCTTGTGTGCCACAACTAGAGAAGCCCTCATGTTGCAACTACTGAGCCCCTGCGTCACAACAAAGACCCAGCACAACCAAAAAAAAAGTTCCATAGCACAGTGGGAAAAGCAACAACTTTCGGAGTTAGGTTTTGGGTTCCAAATTATAGCTATGTGATCTTAGTGAAACCACGTGACTTCTTGGCCTCAGATTCTTCGCCTGATATCATGAGAGAATTCAAGGGAAATATACGTAACATGCCTTGGACATGGCAAACACTGAAAAAGTGATAGCTATTTGCTCTTGAACTCTATGAGAGCCCCAACAAAGCAAAAAAGAGTGGCAAGGAAGCAGGAGCTGGCTGTTTGGACAAGAGGGAGGAAGGTTCTTGTTTTTGAGGGTTTGTTTTTTTTCCAGATTGTCTAGTTCAGTTCTCAAAGCTGGGAAAGTTCTGGAGAGAAGTTCAATCTACTACTTCTAAGGAAACACAGCTGACATGAAGATAAAAGAGGATGAGGAGTTCTCACAAGTGAGACATTTATATTTTCTTCAAGACAAGAGTAGAACCATTCCTCATAAACCCTTCAACCACAAAGCAAACAAATTAACTCAAGAGTAGCTAGTGAGCAGAATTTAATGACATTTATACACAATGAAAAATTTACCAAGTGTGTGCAATAAATAGAAATAATGTTGGAGAAAATGGCAATACATTAGAGAAGCTTCAGGAAAATAAACATGCTTTTTTATGTGCTTGTGAATGCTTATAAATATATCCAGGTTGGTTGTTTATGTTGTCCTACAGTAAACAGTCAAGAGTTGAGCTCATAACATTTTATTCTTCCCTGAAGCAATTTGCACTTTCAACTTCGTAAAATCTATTTGCATTGGAGTCCAATCTGCCCAGCTAAGGCTATGAATTCCTTGAGAAAAAAATTCATGTCTTCTTCCTTTTTGAACCCTCAGTGAATTGCACATAGTAGGCTCTTAAAAAGACAACTGTTGGAACACATGAAAAGATGCTCAACATCACTCATTACCAGAGAAATGCAAATCAAAGCCACAATGAGGTCCCATCTCACGCCAGTCAGAATGGCTGCCATCAAAAAGTCTACAAACAATAAATGCTGGAGAGGGTGTGGAGAAAAGGGAACCCTCTTACACTGTTGGTGGGAATGCAAACTAGTACAGCCACTATGGAGAACAGTGTGGAGATTCCTTAAAAACTGGAAATAGAACTGCCATATGACCCAGGAATCCCACTGCTGGGCATACACACCGAGGAAATCAGAAGTGAAAGAGACACGTGTACCCCAATGTTCATTGCAGCACTGTTTACAATAGCCAGGACATGGAAGCAACCTAGATGTCCATCAGCAGACAAATGGATAAGGAAGTTGTGGTACATATACACAATGGCATATTACTCAGCTATTAAAAAGAACGTCAGTTCTAATGAGGTGGATGAAACTGGAGCCTATTATACAGAGTGAAGTAAGTCAGAAAGAAAAACACCTATATAGTATATGAATGGATCTATATGGGATTTAGAAAGATGGCAACAATGACCCTATATGCAAGACTATAAGCAGAACAGACTCAGATGTAAAGAACAGACTTTTGGACTCTGTGGGAGAAGGCGAGGGTGGGATGATTTGAGAGAATAGCACTGAAACATGTATAGTACCATATGTGAAACAGAGGACCAGTCCAAGCGTGATGCATGAAGCAGGGCACTCAAAGCCAGTGCAGGGGGGTAACCCAGGGGGATGGGATGGGAGGGAGGTGGGGGAGTTCAGGATGGGGGGACACGTAAACATCGTGGCTGATTCACATCAACGTACGGAAAAACCACCACAATATTGCCTCCAATTAAAATAAATAAATAAATGTTTTTAAAAAAGACAATTTGGGGAGAAATTTAATGACTCCCTATAAACCTGAGCATTTGAGTGTGTATCTGTATCTGTGTGCATAAAGACTATATTATCAAGGTACTACCACATGCCAGTCAGAATGGCCATCATTAAAAAGTCTACAAATAAATGCTAAAGAGGGTGTGAGAAAAGGGCGCTTCCTACACTGTTGGTGGAAATGTAAGTTGGTGCCGCCACTGTGGGAAACAGTATGGAGGTTCCTCAGAAAACTTAAAGAAATGGAATTACCGTATGACCCAGCAATCCCACTCCTGGGCGTATATCCAGACAAAACTATAATTTAAAAAGACATATGCACCCCTATGTTTATAGCAGCATTATTTACAATAGCCAAGACATGGAAACAACCTGAATGTTCATCTACCGATGGATGGATAAAGATGTGGTGCATACATACAATGGAATGCTACTCAGCCATAAAAAGAGCAAGACAATGCCATTAGCAGCAACATGGAGGCAACGATAAATTATCGTGCTAAGGGAAGTAAATCAGAAAGACAAATACATATGGTATCACTTGTATGTGTAATATAAAATTCAACACAAATGAACCCCTCTATAAAACAGGAACAGAATCAGGGACATAGAGTACAGACTGGTGGTTGCCAAGGGGGTGTGGGGAAGGGATGGACTGGGAAGATGGAATTAGCAGATACAAACTGGTATATACAGAATGGATAAACAACAAGGTTCCACTATATAGCACAGGGAACTATATTCAACATCTATGATAAACCATAATGAAAAAGAATGTGTATGTATATAAATATACATATGTATAACTGATTCACTTTGCTGTACAGCAGTAATTAACACAATATTATCAGTTCAGTTCAGTTCAGTCACTCAGTCGTGTCCGACTCTTCGCGACCCCATGAATTGCAGCACACCAGGCCTTCCTGTCCATCACCAACTCCTGGAGTTCACTCAGACTCACGTCCATTGAGTCCGTGATGCCATCCAGCCATCTCATCCTCTGTCGTCCCCTTCTCCTCCTGCCCCCAATCCCTCCCAGCATCAGAGTCTTTTCTGAGTCAACTCTTTGCATGATAATTCAACTATATTTCATGAAAAAGAATTTTAAAAAACTACGTTGTCTTATTACTACCAGAAGGAGTGCCTGGCATGGAGTAGTACGTGTGCTGGGCTCAGGGTTAGTGTAGCCTGCGAAGAATAAATTCAGATTGGGATGCAAAATGAAAGCAGGGCTAGTTTGGAGACCAGGCCGTAGGGCTCCTCAGATTTGCTTGTAGGAATAGCCAGCCATGATGGAGGATGGAGTCAAGACAAGGTACAGCTACAGCACCAATAAGATTAAGAAATTCTTGGAACTCTAGCTGCCCATCAGGAGAAGGCAATGGCACCCCACTCCAGTACTCTTGCCTGGAAAATCCCACGGACAGAGGAGCCTGGTAGGCTGCAGTCCACGGGGTCGCTAAGAGTCGGACACGACTGAGCAACTTCACTTTCACTTTTCACTTTCATGCTTTGGAGAAGGAAATGGCAACCCACTCCAGTGTTCTTGCCTGGAGAATCCCAGGGACGGGGGAGCCTGGTGGGCTGCCGTCTATGGGGTCACACAGAGTCGGACACGACTGAAGCAACTTAGCAGCAGCAGCAGCTGCCCGTCAGTTGAGGTCCAGTTTCCTCATCATGTAGTCAAGGACACCAGGGTCAAGGACACCTGTTTCTTTGTGAAGGCAGACAGTTCTGTATTTTCAAAGTTCAAGAACTCACGCTTGGAGAGTTTGTTATAATCTTGTCCAATGTACTTTAGGAAAACTGCAATCAGGGATGTACCATTCAGACTATGCAGGGTTAGAGATCTTTGTGATTGCACATGAGCAAAGAACCACAGACTCTAACTCAGAAATGGCACAGAGAGCTCCCCTCAGGGTTTTCTAAGGATGGTTTCTTTGATCAGGCCAGGATTGAAAGTCCAGTTCTTGCTCATTTTCATCCCAAGTGGTTGTGTATCAGGGGATTTTCTTATATTTATTGGTCCTCATCATCAAGATAAAGAAGTTTCTGAGGTTATAACCTGATGAAGTATCCAGCTATCAGACTCCCTGCATGATCTCTGAAATCCTCACCCAAGAAAATGCTACAAGTGTGCCATTAAGATGCATCACCATGAAGCCACTTAAGCAGCTTTGCAAACAGTCACTTGCTCAAGACAAACAGTGATATATTACTGCTGGTGGGTTGGCTGGAAGACTGATTTCATCTGTCACCTGAGTATGCTTTCATCTGTCACCTGTGTGTGCACAAATCAGAGCATCAGAGTTGAAAATTGGTGAGTCAGTCAAATATTTAGGAACTGTTTTCAAGGCTTTTGTACTTTGCTCAAATCCACTTTCTAAAAAAATTTCAGAGTAGGGCTTCATCTGATGTATCACAGAATTATCTGGTTACCCTAGGTCAGGCAGAGAGCATGTGCTCGCAAACTACCTGATGTTTGTGACTTTGGGGGAAGGAAAATGTGGCCATGAGTTCAGAGGGTGAGGTCAGGAGACAGTTTTTCAAAAGCACCTGCTGAAAGGCACATCAGCAGACTGGCAGATCTGTGCCAGGGCAAAACTACCCAATGACCAGCAACAGAGAGTCACACACAGAAAAAAAATGGTCATTTCTGAACTTCCTTGACAGTAACTGAGAGGTGAGGGGTGGGAATAAATGTCTCCTCCACGGCGGCTCGCCACAGCCTCCGATGACACAGCAGTCTCATTTGCTTGGCTCTGCCTTGCCCTGCTAACCTTCTCCAGGCAAATTTTAGTCAATAAATGAGAATCCTCTTCTGCCATTTGAAGCCCTCATTCAGTCCACTTTTACTGACATTGAAAAGTGAGCTCTGAGGAGGGAAAAGAGGGAGAAACAGGATCCATTTTGCAAAAACAATGCCTAGAGATTGCATAAGTGTTGAAAAGTAAACTGTCCAAAAAGTGTCTTGGCTTTAAACCCACTGTAAAATCATAGTACACGCTCATTTTTTAATTTGTGAGGGTGAAATGAAAGCAGAAAGAAGGAAAAATACCTCTATTCATATCATCCAGACACAATTACTGTTAACTTTTTAGTCCAATTTAAGATCAAATTTGAGTTCCACTTTTTCAGTAGATCCAAAAATTAATTGCCTCTGTAACCTTTAAGGCTTGTTCTTTGATACTGAACATTTACATTGCTAAGTGTGAGCAGAGGCAGATAACTAGAAAAAAAATCAAAGTTACCCTAAGAAAAAAAAATGGGGACCAGAGAAAATCCCTGGGGCCAAGTTGCTTCGTTTGAAATGTTTCTCAAAGGTATTCGTACTTTCAGATTACCTGAACATAGTGGCCACTGAGGAGAATTTCATAAATGCAGTAGAACCTGGAAATCTACAACTGTTTCAATCTTCTCTGCACAGATGTTTTCTGAAATTCATTGACAAGGGACAAGCAGAGCCCATAAGAAGGCATCCTCCAGGCATGCTAACATTTCTACACTGAAGCAGACTGGGAAAATAATAACCTAAAACTCTCAAGTTGGTCCTACAGTACAGTAGCATAAATAACATCTAACTCAACCTGCCCTCATCACAGCTCTGCAACCTCCTTCACTGTAAAATGTTCTCAGCTGTGGCCCTATCTAGTACCAACGCGGCATAAAAAATCTTCAAGTCAACAGAGATGCCAAAAACCACATCTCATGTCAAGTTTACAGGGAAAACTAAAGGTATCGCCACTGCAGCAAGGAAATATATTTTAAAAAATAAATGCATACAGTACTGAGGAAAAAGCTCAATAATAGGAAGGACACGGAGGTCTGGTATTTGTGTTTCATTTATAGCCTTAGTACAAGAATATCTATCAACTAGTAGAGTTTTAGGAGAAGGTAATGGCACCCCACTCCAGTACTCTTGCCTGGAGAATCCCATGGACGGAGGAGCCTGGTAGGCTGCAGTCCATGGGGTCGCGAAGAGTCGGGCATGACTGAGCGACTTCACTTTCACTTTTTACTTTCGTGCATTGGAGAAGGAAATGGCAACCCACTCCAGTGTTCTTGCCTGGAGAATCCCAGGGACGGGGGAGCCTGGTGGGCTGCCGTCTATGGGGGTCGCACAGAGTCGGACATGACTGAAGCGACTTAGCAGCAGCAGCAGCAGTGGAGTTATAAGTTCAGAAATTTCTGCAAATGATGCCTCCTTTGATGCGCTTTTTAAAAAAAAGATACTATACAATTATATAGATCACATTATATAAAAATAAGTCCTTTCCAGAGCAATTAAGCAAGAAAAAGAAATAAAAAGCATCCAAACTGGAAAAGAAGAAGTAAAATTGTCAGCATTTGCAGATACCCTACTATATAGAAAACCCTAAAGACATCATCAAAAACCACTTATGACTAACAAATGAATTCAGTTAAATTTCAGGATACAAATCAACACAAAAATCTGTTGCATTTTTATATACTAGTAACAAACTATCAGAGAGAGAAATAAAGAAAACAATCACATTCCTTACTGCATCAAAAAGAATAAAATATCTAGGAATAAATTTAACCAAGAAGGTAAAAGACCTATACATTGAGAACACAGAGTACTATTAATCTCTGTTCCATCACTAATATGTTCAGTTATCATACATCTGTATTTCTACAGCTACTGAAGGAGTTCCTAAATACATGTATCACATATTTAGAGATTTTCTTTAGGATATTGGAGTAATGGGTCAATCACCATTATTATTATAAGTTAGAAAAATACAATGTTGCTTACACTTAAAAAAAAAGAACTATACATTGAAAACTACAATACAATAATGAAAGAAATTGAAGAAGACACAAACAAATGGAAAAATATTCTGTGTCCATGAAGTGGGGAAAGCAATGCTGTTAAAATGTCCATACTACCCAAAGCAATCTATAAATTCAGTGCAATCCTGATCAAAATTCCAATGGCACTTCCAAAAAAAACCAGGACAAATAGTCCTAAAAAAAAAAAAAAAACTCACCCAAATAGCCAAAGCAATCTTGAAAAAGAACAAAGTTGGAAACATCACAATCTCTGATTCCAAACTAAAGCACAAAGCTATAATAATAAAATTCTGGCATAAAAGCAGACACACTGGTCAATGGAACAGAATAGAAAACCCAGAAACAAACCCCTGCATATGTGGTCAATCAGTTTATGACAAGGGAGTCAAGAATATACAGTGGGGGATTTCCCTGGTGGTCCAGTGGTTAAAAGTTCACCTTTCAGAGGGACATGAGTTCAATCCCTGATCGAGGAACTAAGACCTCACATGCTGAGGAGCAACTGAGCCTGTGCCCTGCAACTAGAGAGTCTGTGGGCGGCAACTAAGACCTGACACAACCAAATAGATAAATACCAGGGAAGCCCTGTTGGCTCAGACGCTAAAGAATCTGCCTGCAGGAAGGAGACACAGGTTCGTTCAGTTCTGGGTTGGGAAGATCCCCTGGAGAAGGAAATGGCAACCCACTCCAGTATTACATAAATATTTTTTGAAAAGAATATACAGAGGAAAGTACAGTCTCTTTAATAAATGATGTCGGGAAAACTAGACAGCCACGTGCAAAACAACAAAACTCGACCACTATGTTACACCATACAGAAAAAGTAACGCAATGGATTAAGGACTTGAATGGAAAACCTGAAACCATAAAACACCTATAGAAAACATGGCTTATATGTTCTTTGACACAGGTCTTGGCAATGACTTTTTGAATTTGATTCCAAAAGCAACAAAAGTAAAAATAAATAAGTAGGACTATGTCATATTAAAAAGCTCTGTACAGCAAAGGAAACCACCAAAAAATGAAATAGCAACATACTTAACAGAATAAAAAACTGCAAATCACATATCTGTTAAGTGACTAACATCCAAAATGTATAAAGAACTCATACAACTCAATAGCAAAAAAAAAAAAAAAAAATCAATCCAATTTAAAAAATGGCAGCTCTATATAGACATTTTTCCAAAAAAGAGATATAGAGGCTCAACAGGTATGTGAAAAGATGCTCAACATCATTAATCGTCAGGGAAATGCAAATAAAATTTACAATGAGGTATCACCTCATACCTGTTAGAATGGCTTTCATCAAAAAGTCAAGAAATAAATGTTGGCAAGGATGTGGAGAAAAGGGAATCTTTGTGCACACTTGGTGGGAGTGTAATTAGTATAGCCACTATGAAAGACCATATGGCGGTTCCTTGTGCCTGCCCAGGGAGCCATAGACACATATGCAAGTATAGCTATAAAGTCGAGTCCAGAAGTGGACTTGCTGAATCAAAGTGTCAGCATACCGCTACAGTCAGGTAGAAAAAATTGTAACAATTCACACTCCCGGCAACCAGGTTCAGCCCATACTCATAAGTACCACAGGATCCAGCAATTCCACTTTGGGGTATGAATTCAAAGAAAACAAGAACACTAACTTGAAAAGATATAGGCATCCCCATGTTCACCATAGCATTATTTACAACAGCCAAGATATGGAAAAAATCTAAGTGTCTATCAATGGATGAAAGGATACAGAAATTGAATATTTAAGAATATTAATTAGCCATTTAAAAAGGATGAAATCTTGACATTTGAAACAACACGGATGGACCTAGAGGGTACCATGGCACCAAAATAAGTCAGACAGAGAAAGACAAACACTGTATGATCTTTCTTACACATGGAATCGAAAAATATAAAAGAAAAAGCAACCAAAGAGTCACAGAGAACAGTTTGGTGGTTTCCAGGGATGGGGAGTAGTGGATGGAAGAAATGAATGGAGGGGGTATAAATTAATTTTTTTTAAAAAGCATCTACTGGAAGATACTGTTCTTACCTTGTAATTATACTTTTGGTTTCACAAACCTCATAAAAAGAAATAAGCATTATCTTGACCTGGGAATCACACTCACATATACCTCCATTCTTTTGCTCATAAGATCTCCTCTATCTTCAATGCTCATTCTCAGCTCATCCACCTAGCAAGCTCAATTTGTAGAGCAAACACTCCACAAAGCTTTCTCTAACAACCTCCTTTCCCTACCTGAGAAGACCTGGACGTTTCCTGAGCTTAGGTACCCACACCATCTTCTGCATACTTCTTTCACCTCACTTCACTCTTGCATTTATTCAATCACATTATTAATGAGCCTCCAATATGTGCCAAACAATATTCTAAGCACTGAAGAAATAATAATGGAAACACAAAGTTCCTAGAGTTTATATTCTAGAGATGAATACAAGCAATAAACATAAAAGAAATATAATGCTAAGTAGTGATTAGTACTATGAAGAAAATGCAAAGCAGACTACACTAAAACTGTGTGTGTGTGTGTGTGTGTGTATACAAAGCAGAAACTGTGCTGGTCAGCTTATTAAGAGTCTATTTGTCATATAGTCCAAATGCAACAAATAAATATCAGTTGGATAGATGGACACATGGATGGATGGACAGATGCACAGGCATCCCAAATACCACAAAGGTATTTTAAAGACTAAATCCTTAAAGAAAGTAAAATAATTTTCTTTGATTTGTGAGTGTAAGGAGTCACAATTTGTCTTAACTATCATCACATCATTCTCATATAGGTAAGTCAGTGGTGTTGTTGTTCAGTTGCTAAGTTGTGTCTAACTCTTTGCGACCCCATGGACTACAGTATGCCAGGCTTCCTTTTCCTTCACTATTTTCCAGTGTTTGCTCAAATTCATGTCCATTGAGCCGATGATGCTATCTAACCATCTCATCTTCTGCCGTCCCCTTCTCTGTTTGCCCTCGATCTTTCCCAGCATCAGGGTCTTTTCCAATGAATTGGTTCTTCCCATTAGGTGGCCAAAGTATTGGAGCTTCAGCATCAGTCCTTCCAGTGAATATTCTGGGTTGATTTCCTTTAGGATTGACTGGTCTCCTTGCTGTCCAAGGGACTCGAGGGTCTTCTCCAGCACCCCAACTCAAAAGCACCAATTCTTTGGTGCTCAGCCTTCTTTAGGGTCCAATTCTCACATCTGAATATAACTTCTGGAAAAAGCAAAGCTTTGACTATACGGATCTTTGTTGGCAAAGTGATGTCTCTGCTTTTTAATATGTTGTCTAGGTTTGTCATAACTTTCCTTCCAAGGAGCAAGTGTTTTTCAATTTCATGACTGCAGTCACCATCCACAATGATTTTTGAGCCCAAAAAAATAAAATCTGTCACTGTTCTCACTTTTTCCCCTTCTATTTGCTATAAAGTAATGGAACCAAATACCATGATCTTAGTTTTTTGAACCTTGAGTTTTAAACCAGCTTTTTCACTCTCCTCTTTCACCTTCATCAAGAGGCTCTTTAGTTCTCTTCACTTTCTGCCATGTGAGTGGTGTCATCTGCATAACTGACATTGTTGATCTTTCTCTTGGCAATCTTGATTCCAGCTTGTGATTCATCCAGCCCAACATTTTGCATGATGTACCCTGCATATAAGTTAAATAAGCAGAGTGATAGTATACAGACTTTTTGTATTCCTTTTCCAATTCTGAACCAGTTCATTGTTCCATGTCCAGTTCTAACTGTTGCTTCTTGACCTGCATATAGGTTTCTCAAGAGACAGGTAAGGTGGTCTGGTATTCCCATCAATTTTCAGTTTGTTGTAATCCACAGAGTCAGGGCTTCCCTGATGGCTCAGATGGTAAAGAATCTGCCTGCAATGCAGGAGACCCAGGTTTGATCCCTAAGTCAGGAAGATCCCGTGAAGAAGGAAATGGTAACCTACTCCAGTATTTCTGCCTGCAGAATTCCATGGACAGAGGAGCCTGGCAGGCTACAGTCCACAGGATCGCAAAGAGTTGGATATGACTGAGTGTGTACCACTTTCTCCACTAACTTTGTTTGTAATAATGCTTCCACTTGACACTCCAGGATGTCTGGCTCTAGGTGAGTGATCACACCATCGTGGCTATCTAGACCTTTTTTGTATAGTTCTTCTACATCCATCACCACATTTATCTTCTTGTTCCTGCCCTATCAGAGCCTTTACCCCAGGACAACAGACCTACTGTAGGCTTCCAGGGTATATCATGCTCATTTTCACCTCTGTGTCTTTCGCTCTGCAGCTCTCTCTGCCCTGGATACTCCCTTTTAACATACTGAGACACAGGTCTTCTTTTCCTTCAAACTGAACTCAAGCTTCACCTCTTCCTTTCCTCACAAGACTGCAGTCACAAGAAGCTCCCCATGGTATATCTCCATTGCAGCACTTTCCCCATGATTATTCGTCTGCAACTGTGGTATCCAGACTCCAAGACACCCAGCAAGGATCCCCACCTTCTGATACCCAAGTCATACTGAATATATAATTTCCTTCTATACTGAACCAGGAGTGTATAGTTCCCTCCCATACTGAATCAAAGCTGAGCTGAGAGACTGACAGAACACAGCACAAGTGATGGTATTTGGCTTCTGAGGCTATGTCACAAACCTTCTGGTCTGGTGTCTTAGATCACTTCCCCTAGGGAAAGCTACCCACCATATTGGAAGGACATTCAAGAAGTGCCATGGAGACACCCAGGTGAAGAAGAACCAACTTTTTAGTTTTCTTATGAGTGAGACATCTCAGAAATGCATCTTCCAGCGTCAGTCAACCCCCTCAGATGATGGCAGTTCTGGCCAATGTTGTAACTGTAACATCATGACAGACTCTGAACAGAATTATCCAGCCAAGCTGATCCTGAATTCTCAACCGCCTCAAAAATGAGAGATAAGTGATGTCCATCATAGTTTCAAGCCACTAAGTGCTGGGTAATTTGCTGCAAAGGAAGAGATAATTAACATTCCAACTAAATTAACAGCTAAATTCTCTAAAGAGGAATTATGTCCCCCATCCCACTTCGTAACTACAGCGGTGTCTAGGGCAGGGCAGGAGCTCCAAAGGTGTTCAACAAATCAATGAATCGTTTTAAACTGACATACACTGACTCTTGATTATGCCAGGCACTGTCCCAACTATTTTATATTTCTCTTATTTAATTCTATGAGATAGATACTACTATTACATTAGCAATGAGAAAACTAAAGCACAAAGAGATTAAACAACTGCTCAAGGTCACACAGGTGGAACCAGGATCTGAACCTAAGCGCATATCATTTTTAATCATTATGAAAAATTATTTTTGATGATCTGCTACTTCATTCCAATCCCAAAGAAAGGCAATGCCAAACAATGTTCAAACTACTGCATAAGTGCACTCATCTCACACGCTAGCAAAGTAATGCTCAAAATTCTCCAAGCCAAGCTTCAACAGTACATGAACTGAGAACTTCCAGATATTCAAGCTGGATTTAGAAAAGCCAGAGGAACCACAGATCAAATTGCCAACATCCGCTGGATCATTACAAAAGCAAGAGAGTTCCAGAAAAACATCTACTTCTGCTTTATTGACTATGCCAAAACCTTTGACTGTGTGGATCACAACAAACTGTAGAAAATTTTCAAAGAGATGGGAATACCGACCACTTTATTTGCCTCTTGAGAAATCTGTATGCAGGTCAGGAAGCAACAGTTAGAACTGGACATGGTACAACAGAATGGTTCCAAATTGGGAAAGGAGTACATCAAGGCTGTATATTGTCACCCTGCTTATTTAACTTATATGCAGAGTACATCATGCAAAATGCTGGGCTGGATGAAGCACAAGTTGGAATCAAGATTGCCGGGAGAAATATCAACAACCTCAGATATGCAGATGACACTATCTTTACGGAAGAAAGAGAAGAACTAAAGAGCCTCCTGATGAAAGTGAAAGAGGAGAGTGAAAAAGTTGGCTTAAAACTCAACATATAGATAATTAAGATCATGGCATCTGGTCCCATCACTCCAAGGCAAATAGCTGGGGAAACAATGGAAACAGTGAGAGACTTTTATTTTCTTGGGCTCCAAAATCACTGAAGATGGTGACTGAAGCCATGAAATTAAAAGGTGCTTGCTCCTTGGAAGAAAAGTTATGACCAACCTAGACAGTATATTAAAAAGCAGAGAGAAGGGGGAGGGGAATGGCAAAAATAAATAAATAAAAATAAAAAGCAGAGACATTACTTTGCCGACAAAGGTCTGTCTAGTCAAAGCTATGGTTTTTCCAGTAGTCATGTATGAATGGGAGATTTGGACTATAAAGAATTCTGAGTGATGAACAATTGATGTTTTTGAACTGTGATGTTGGAGAAGACTCTTGAGAGTCCCTTGAACTCTTGGACTGCAAGGAGATCAAACCAGTCCATCCTAAAGGAAATCAGTCCTGAATATTCACTGGAAGGACTGATGCTAAAGCTGAAACTCCAATACTTTGGCCACCTGATGCAAAGAACTGACTCACTGAAAAAGACCCTGATGCTGGGAAAGATTGAAGGCAGGAAGAGAAGGGGATGACAGAGGATAAGATGGTTGGATGGCATCACTGACTTGATGGGCATGAGTCTGAGCAATTTCTGGGAGTTGGTGATGGACAAGGAAGCCTGGCGTGCTGCAGTCCATGAGGTCACCAAGAGTCGGACACGACTAAGCAACTAAACTGAACTGAACTACTTAGGGAAGAGGAGTTATCTAATCCATCATGTATTCCCTCATGGGGCACAATGACTCAACAATAAATATGAAGTAAATGAATGAATGAATGAATGAGCATGACCAATCATCCCTTTCACACTCAATTACTAATCACTTTAATAACTGACAGAAAAATTATTGCTTACAGGGTCTTGATATCAACCAGCCTGCATGTTCCTTCTGGATTGAAATCAAATTCTAAATATAAATTGAGTTTCATTCTTGAAAGGCGCTGTGAAATTTCACCAAACAACTGCTGTTATCCAAATTCTCTCCCACCTACTACCCCCACTGTTCTGCTGGCTTTGTCTCCTCCAGCAGCAGCCACCCCCACAACAGAGGTTTGGGGATAAAACTGGGATGCCAAGGACTGGTACCTTCCCCACACTCAGTTTTTACCGGTTCCCCTTCATCGTGTCCACCACTCCTTTGCCTCCCATCCAGCTGAGAGGCACTAGGCCATGGGGTCTGACTGTGCCAGCCACCTGCTCTACTATGGGAAGACTCAGTCTACTACTAACTTCTCCATCTCTGGACTTCACTCCTGGCAGGATCAAGAGTGAATCATTCTTTCCTCACTCATTGTGGGCCTGCTCCATGCCAGGCTTTGTGAGAAACATGACTCCAGGAGTTCACAGACAAAGAGGAAGAGCAGAAAAGAACTAGACAACTATGAAGCAGTGTGTGAGACGGCAGGCCCCAGGAGAACACTTGGAGGAGCTGGGAAAACCCTGACACGTGGGTCTCACCATCTGCACCCTGAACTCAAGAACCAGTCAGTCTTACTTGGAGCAGGCCTAATTGTTGAGACTTTTTTCTTGGTGCACAGAAGAGTGTATTAGTGAAATATGTTATTTGATGGGCTTAATTAGTACATATTCTTTTTGTGCTTTAATTGCATTTCAATATCAATAGCTGCTAGAAGAAAGGACAGTTCATTTTTCAATGAATTAATTAGAACTGCTGATATATGCACATGGCAAAACATTCAAACAATACAAATAGATATACAAAGAAAAGTCAGACTCTGCATCATTCTCCAGCCCTCAAGTTCCCTTCCCAGAAACAATCATTGTTACCGATTATCTCTTTCCAGAAATATCACAGGCCTTATGAACGGACATGTGAGAAGGCACAGCACACTCATCTACATCTTTCCTTTCCCATTTAATAACTATCTTAGAGTTCATTATGAGAGCACACATATTTCTATTTTTTTATTGTGTTTTTTCAGCTGCACCATGCAGCATGTGGGATCTCAGTTCCCTGACCAGGGATCAAACCTGGGCCTTCGGCAGTGACAGTGCAGAGTCCTAATATTAGACCACCAAGGAAGTCCCTCTATTCTTTTTACAGGCTCCATAGGATTTTATCGTATGGATATGACATAACAAGCCAAAGCACTCCAATGTTTTACTTGAAGCTGAAAAGAACAATGAGAAATTCTGGGCTGGAGGAAGCACAAGATGGAATCAAGATTGCTAGGAGAAATATCAATAACCTCAGATATGCAGATGACACCACCCTTATGGCAGAAAGTGAAGAAGAACTAAAGAGCCTCTTGATGAAAGTGAAAGAGGAGAGTCAAAAAGTTGGCTTAAAGCTCAACATTCAGAAAAACTAAAATCATGGCATCCAGTCCCATCAGTTCATGGGAAATAGATGGGGAAACAGTGGAAACAATAGCTGACTTTATTTTTCTGGGCTCCAAAATCATTGCAGATGGTGATTGCAGCCATGAAATTAAAAGACGCTTACTCCTTGGAAGGAAAGTTATGACCAACCTAGATAGCATATTCAAAAGCAGAGACATTACTTTGCCAACAAAGGTCCGTCTAGTCAAGGCTATGGTTTTTCCAGTGGTCATGTATGGATGTGAGAGTTGGACTCTGAAGAAAGCTGATCACTGAAGAATTGATGCTTTTGAACTGTGGTGTTGGAGAAGACTCTTGAGAGTCCCTTGGACTGCAAGGAGGTCCAACCAGTCCATCCTAAAGGAGATCAGTCCTGGGTGTTCTTTGGGAGGAATGATGCTAAAGCTGGAAACGCCAATACTTTGGCCACCTGATGCGAAGAACTGACTCATTTGAAAAGACCCTGATGCTGGGAAAGATTGAGGGCAGGAGGAGAAGGGGACAACAGAGGATGAGATGGTTGGATGGCATCACCGACTCAATGGACATGGGTTTGGGTGAACTCCAGGAGTTGGTGATGGACAGGAAGGCCTGGCGTGCTGTGGTTCATGGGGTCGCAAAGAGTCGGACACGACTGAGCGACTGAACTGAACTGAAAAGAACAATGAATAAACAATATTTTGTTTTATTGTGGCAGTTAATTTTTAAAATAATAGCTCTTTTATTTTCCCTTCTTTTTGTTTGTTTTCTGAGGCCATCCTTAACTTAAAATGTCAATAACTCTAGATAGCACTGATCTTGTCTAATTTCTTATCTTACAGAAATCCTATAGGTACAAAACTTAGGAGGTTCCTCTCCAAGGAACCATGTTGTTACAACAGCAGAAATGCTTTATTAAAATATATGTGATAAGACTAATGACTTACAGTGCCTCTATATAGCTGGCAACAGCTCCATTTCCTCTTTTTAGAAATTGAGGGAATGGGTCATGTCATAAACTACTTCTTTCCATCAAGAAAAAAGTAATTTAAATATATCACAGAGGTTAACAATCTAGATATCTCTTAAAGTTCTCTTAATATTTCAATATTTTTGGTTTCTTTTTAATTTCATGCATTATGTTTTAAGTACTGAAACTATCATTCTGACAAGGATTTTTAAACTTCAGCAGATTCCCAAAAGGGCCCATTGCACCAAAAAAAGGTAAAACTCTTTATCAGTGGATTCAAACCTATCTGGGGGTGTCAAGCAAAATCAACTACTTTGAAAAGTGCATCATCTCACCTATTCACCATTTACACCTCTGAAAAATCCTTGACATTTCTCATTAGTGGGCACTGTTTCTGAATCAAGTGAAAGAGGTTCAGGAAACCAAGTTCACTTACTGGGTTTTTATTTGATGTTTTGAGACATTTCTTATAAAACTAGCTTTCTCTCAAACAGCATTTGACCCCAAAACAGATCACTGGATGATCAAAACCTCTTTCATCAGCTTTATTACAAAGTGTTGATCATCCCATCATTTAAGAAAAAAACATTTCCAGCTTTTCTTCCCTCTCCATGTTTCCACTTTAAAGGGGTATGGATTAGGATGAATACTTGAAGGTACTAATTATTTGTTATTCCTTAATCCATCTATATCATTGGTAAAAATGAGGCAATATATTTTGTTAATGAAAACATGGCTTTAAAATATTTAACTGGAGAGAATAGATGCATTCATGCCTTATAAGGTTGCTCTCAGCTTGTCATTAAAAAGTCATTTTCAATCTCACACATATCTTAACAAATCACATTATTTGGATGTAGATGCAACCTATCTTTAAGCCCAAATTCAAGGGCTCCTCAACCATGCTGTCCTTATCACTGAATTAACCAATCACTTAACAACTGAGGTGTTTCATTCAATTCCCACAGAATAATGGGTATATCCATCGAACAACATGGTGATAGGGTGATTAAATACACAAATATATAAAGATACAAGACCAAATCCCTTGCATGGGTCATTGTGAATATTTAGAAAGATTATTCAACACCATGTGAAATTATCTTAGGTATTGTTTTTGTTTCTTCTCTTCATTACTTAATACACTTAATACAAGTGTACTTAATACACTTAAATACAAGCTATGTGAGAAATGGGAACGTATTATCTTGCTCATTCACTACTGTATCCCAAACATCTAAAACACCACCTAGCACACGCCGAACCTTTGTCTCTGCAACTAGGTGGGTCAAAGAGCCTCTTCTAATATAGATCATTTAAAGAAAGGGATAAAATATTTTTTAATCTGTTTTAAAGTACAGCTAAAGTTGCAATAAAGTTAGGGAAAGAGTTGGAAGTCAGAAATTAGAAGGCAGTGTAATTTTACTATGGAAAGCAGAGCTGTTGTCCTTTGCTCCATAAGCCTACATTTTTACACACTGCTTAGTATGGGGACCTGAGGACAAAGCCTGGGCCTGATCCTGGTCACTGACCAGATCAAACACCCCTTTCCAAAATGCCACAGTACTTACATGGAAATAAGATCAGATTGAGACACAGGAAAAAAACAAAAAAAAAAACTGTCCTTTAGAATAAGATATATCTATCCTGGCCTCAGCTCTTAGAGAGGCAGAAAAAAAAAGCCTCTCTTAAGAGTCTATATATAGCCAAAAGCCCACACTTACATAGGTTCAGGGCCAGAATTTACACTACCAAAGTGACCTGGAAGAATAACAACTATCTCTAACCAGGTGAAAATGTGATTAAAGCTGGCTGGAACAAATTCAGATCCTTTCTCTCTAGAGGACTCTTCAAACACAGGGCTCTAATAATTCCTGCAGAAAAAGTTTTGAGGAACATGAGCTCACAATGCAAAAAAAAAAATCACTAAAAATATGAGTGGGCAAGTCACTGTGAACGAAAGTGATCAGAAAACTGGAGATACTGCAATGATCAGATATAGAATATAAAATAAGTAATTTTAATATGTGTAAAGAAATAATAGAGGGGATTAAAGATATGACGATGACAACTGAGTTAACAATTTTTTTAAAGTCAAGTAAAATTTTTGAAATATAAAATATAATCATGAAAGCAAAACAAACAAATCAGGTAAGTAGCATACTGGACGTAGCCAAAGACAGAATTGATGAGCCTTCAGATGGACTTGAAGAAATTACACGGAATGCAGCACAGAGAGACAAAAGTTGAAATACATGGAAGAAGACAAGTGATAGGCAGCACAGAATGAAAAGGTTTAACATATATCTAATCAAATTTTCAGAAAGGAAAAAAAAAATAAGGAGAAAATGTTCAAAGAAATAGGGGCTAAGAATTTTTTTAAATTAATATGTCCTGAATTCTCAGGTTAAAAAGTGCACTAAATCCCAGGCAGAATCAATAAAAAGAATTCAATAGCTAGACATGAAAAATTTTCAACATTTAGTGAAACAGAAAAAAGAAAAACCAAGAAGAAAATAAAAGCAGACAGAGAGAAAAGAAAGATCACTGACAAAGACTGAGCTGATTTCTCAGCATCCAAAATGAAAATAAAATGGCACCTTCAAAGAGCTGAGGGAAAATAACTGTCAATACAGAAAAAGCAAAACTCTCTCTTCAGACATGCGTGAAGACATTTTTAGGCAAAAAAAAAATGGATAGAAGTCAGAGGATATATATATACACAGATAGCTGGTTATTTCATTGTACAGCAGAAACTAACACAACATTGTAAAGCAATTATACTCAAATAAAAAATGTATTTCAACACCAAAAAAGAAAAATGGATAGAGGTCAGTACTAACAGATTCTTAATAAAGAAATTTTAAACAATGTACTCAGAAAGATTTAAAAGCAAGTGATCTAAAAGGAAGACTTGAGATGTCAGAAGGAATATTTAAGCAGCTAAGCATCAATACTTACAGTTGGACAAGTCATCTCTCTTTGAGTCCACCCAGCTGAGTTTTGAGATGGGTCCAATCCATACCAGAAAGGGGAGGCCAGCGAGGGGCTTATTACTCACGAAAGTGATAAACTGGACAGACCAACCATGAATTGCTCAACTAAGGAATGTTGGACATAGCTTATTCTTTCATTTTCATATAAACTATAATTGCTATAACTTAATATAAACTCCACAGGGTAAGAGAATTCTGCATGTAATTGAAATCAAATTTTCCAGGGTAGAACACTGAAATTTAAGATTTTCAAGCGAATGGTAATTTTGCCAAATCCTTTGTGAGAGATTACCAATTATTAGCCTCCATTCGATAAATGACTTGTTCAGTAGTTTCTACCTTCTGAGTCTCTTCTATCTGAAACTGTTCTCTCAAAAATGAATGGCACATGATGGGTTGGATGTCCTAGGCCCACAGTCTAAATCATGAAGACTTTCCTTCTCAGGATTAGGGTCCATTTCAGATATGAGGAAGAGAAATCAAAAGAGTCAGAAACTGTCAGTTCAGAGGACTGCGTGGAGATTCTGTTCAGCCCTAAGTCACTAACCGACCAGAACATGGTCAGAAATGACCAGCATATGATGGATCTGATGGGACTGGACAAACAAGAATCTGAGTGCTCTAAGCGAAGTGAAGTGAAAGGCGCTCAGTTGTGTCCGACTCTTTGAGACCCTATGGACTATAGCCTGTTTGGTCCATTGGAATTCTCCAAGGAAGAATACTGAAGTGGGTTACCATTTCCTTCTCCAGGGGATCTTCTAGACTCAGGGATCACACCCCAGCCTCCTGCATTGCAGGCAGATTCTTCACCATCTGAGCCATCAAGGAAGCCAAGGTTACATCTTAAAGGACCTTCAGATCTCTACCCTTTGATCACAAAGGAGCTGAAAGGGGAAAAATTAACAGAAGAGCAACACTTCTGACCCCATAAATGATGATTTATGGAGTCCAAGTGAAGTACTGGCTGCCTTGACTCCAGGTGGAGATTCATGCACCTGGGGCCTGCAGTGATCTCTCTGGAACTGAATCCAGTGGAAAATTTCAAATGATAGAAAGTTACATGGAATCAAACGACTCATGTCACGGGTTCCACTTTCATAAACTACCTTTTTTTTGGCTTGGTAAATGGTGGTGGCCCCTGTACCTTGCTTTTTCTGGACCTGGGCACGCTGGCCAGCATGACCTCTGGTCCAGCACTCGGACCACCAGCCCTCTCTCACCTGTCACCCCCCAGCACCACTGAGATCCCTTCAGCCTTGGCTCCTGGAAACTGAAGCTCCCAGGTCCTTTCTAGTTCCAGCCAAAGCAAAGCAAAGATCGAGGCTCAGCAGAGTTCTGCTATTATACTCCAGGCACAAGGTAAGGTGAAACTGGGGTAAAAGTCAGGAGGAATGGGACATTATGCCTGTGCCTAATCTGGCCACCAACTTGACCATTTTGATTAAACAGACCACTCAGTTTAATGAAGACACCAACCAGTGGGGTCAGTAAGCCGCCAGATTAGTTAATTTTTTTTTTCCCCTAGAAATGACTTGGAACTTGACTCGATGAACCAAATATACTATCTCTCTTTAAATAGTGTAGCTCCTTCTAAAAAGATCCATGTGAAACAACTTTTTTTTTTTTAATTTTAAAATCTTAAATTCTTACATGTGTTCCCAAACATGAACCCCCCTCCCACCTCCCTCCCCATAACATCTCAGTGGGTCATCCCCATGCACCAACCCCAAGCATGACACAACAACTTTTTGTCCAAAAGAAAATTAAGAACGGAAAAGAACTCTGCCCAGTTTGACACTAATAGTTAGCCAAATGTGGTAAAACAGGGACTAAATCAGTTCTGGGGAAAGAGACCAGGACAGGGCTGGATGTGGGTAGGCAGGTAGTAGTGGGCCAGGCAGGCAGGCTGGGCTCGGAAGGGATGCAGAATGCAAACTGGGAACAAGGGAAGAGCCCCCTTTATCCAGTCTGAACACACACAACGGGTGTGAAGGACAGGCGATCTTAGCTACACCTGGCTAAAGCAGCAGGCTGACACCACAGCTGCCCACTGGCAGGTACTCAGATGTGGCCACTATAGATGGGAAAGAGCAGGCAGACTGAAGGTCTTCTCAGGGTGGATAAAGGTGGGCCTTACCAGTACAGATGGGGGGATTTGTAACAGCTCTCTATTTATTAAGGGCTTACTATGTGCCAGCTTCCCAGGTGGCTCAGTGGCAAAGAATCCACCTCTCAATCCATCTCTCGAGGAGATGCAGGAGACGCAAGTTCAATCCATGGGTTGGGAGGATCTCCTGGAGGAGGAAATGGCAACCCACTCCAGTATTCTTGCCTGGAAAATCCCATTGACAGAAAAGCCTGACGAGTTACCGCCCATGGGGTCATAAAGAGTTGGACAGGACTGAGTGACTGGAAAGTAAAAGAAAGTGAAGTAGCTCAAGTCTTATCCGACTCTTTGCTGGACCCCATGGACTGTATAGCCTACCAGGGTCCTCCATCTGGAATTTTCCAGGCAAGAGTACTGCAGTGGGTTGCCATTTCCTTCTTCAAGAGATCTTCCCAACCCAGGGAGCACACACATTATTATCTGCCATGCACAGAACAAGCACTTCTCATCCTTACAACCATCTGGTAAGGTAGAAAGCATCATTCCCATCCTACAAAGGAAGAAAGGTCCAGATAAGTGGCACGATGTGTAGGCAGCAGATCCAATATTTGAACCCAGAACTGTCTGGATTCAATGCCCATAGTTCCCGGTCCAGGGCTCTTCAATCTCCATCAGAGCTGCCTGCCAATGATCACGCTGCTTGAATAAACACTCTTTTCTCTTCCAGCATCTTCTCATAACTCATTTTTTTTTTCTAATCTTGGCTAAGGGGAAGTAAAAGCCTTTTCTCCATTCACATCTACAAAAGGCCATAACCCCAGAGTAAATCTATTTTGTCAAGCTAATCCATTTTTTAAATAATGTGTATACATGAGAGTACTCTAAAAAGTTTGAAGTGCTTTAAAATGGAAGTGTTTTAAACATAATTACCATACTCATCCATGTAGGCCAACTCATCTGAGGGCATTTTAGGACTGGAATATTATAGACACAAATTATAAAGCTGATAAGGTGAGCTAACTGGAACTACTGCACAAAATGCTTGAATTAACAATTCAGAGGTATAACTAAGTTAACTTTTTGCCTTTCACAAGCAAAATGTCCATTACACAGAGGGTACGCCATATTGAAGCTGAAGAACCTAGGGGCTGGGTCATGTGTCAGGAGACCTAGGTTCAAACTCCAGCCCTGCCTCTAACCAGTTGGCTGTGCTTCAGTATGTATGTACCTAATATGGACCTAGACCCCTTCCCTTCCCCCATTTCCATCCTTCTTTCCCCACTGCAGTTTCCTCTTCTGAAAGGTACTTTGTTGTACTAATTAAAGTGAGAATTTGAGGAGCCAGACTGCCTGAGTTTGTTCTGTCTCCACTATTAGCAGCCTGTGACCTTGGTCTAGTTACCTAACCATTCTGTACCTCCATCTCCTCACCACCACAAAGGGTGAAAACAGTACCTATCTGTGATGGTTAATTGTAGGTGTCAACTTGACTGGGCCACGGGGTGCCCAGATATTTGGCTAAACATTATTCTGAGTGTGACTTTTGAGGTGTTTCTGGATGATAGAACATTTGAAGTGACAGACTAGGTTAAGAAGATTGCCCTCTCCAATGTGGGTGTGCCTCATCCTGTTAGTTGAAGGCTTGAATAGTATGAAAGGCTGAGTAAGAAAGAACGCACTCTCTCTGCCCGACTGTCTGCCTGGAACATCGGTCTTCTCCTGCCTTCAGACTCAGACTCAGACTGGAACTTCTACCCTTAGCTCTTCTGGGCCTCCAGCTTGCCAATCTGCCAGATCTTGGACTTCTCGCAAGGAGATGTAAGAGATGCATTCAAGTTCATTCAAGCCTCCATAACTGGGTGGGCCATGTCCCTCCAGCTACAGAGATATAGGGGACTTGCCTGGTGGCTCAGGCTGTAAAGAATCTGCTCACAGTGCAGGAGACCTGGGTTTGATCCCTGGGTGGGGAAGGTCCCCTGGAGGAGGGCATAGCAACCCACTCCAGTATTCTTGCCTGGAGAATCCTCATAGACAGAGGAGACTGGAGGGCTGCAGAGGGCTGCAGTCCATGGGTTCGCAAAGAGTTGCACACACCTAAGCAACTAAGCATAGCACATAGAGATAGATTTAGATGGAACCTATACATAGAGGATAGATATAGTGTAGTATAGTATAGGTACACATCCTATTGGCTCTGTTCCTCTGGAGAGTCCAGACTAAGACACCACCCCAGGGCTACATTAGAATTAAGACAATAATCTTAGACAGAGACTGCCACATCGTAAGACCTCAATCAATATTATATTTTACCAGTAGACATTTACTATCCCAGTCCTCTAAGCCTTTTTTAAAGAACCATAAAATGTGTAAAAGCAAAAGGTTTTTTAAAAAGCTACAGCATTGTAAAGATTCAGGTTACTTCATCTGCAACCCTGAGTCTCTTCATTTTCCTTGTTGGAATATACATACGATTTCCAGAGACACTGTAACTATGGTGACATTTATGAAAAGCTATCAAAAAATAACTGATGCCAGGGCCTAAATCACAGTTCCATTGGCTTCCTCACCTTTGGTTTTATTGCTTCTTTCTAAAGCAAATGTCCATCCCATCCCTATTCAGATGGCCTTTGTATTTGCCGAACTTAATTAGAACAAGTTAAGACACTAATACTCAGACATTAGCACTCAGAGTTAATTAGCCAGACACAATGCAATTCTTCTTACTGTGCAAATCAGAGAATACCCTTGGCAAAGCTAAAAGGGAAGGGCATGTCATTCTGTGCCTAAGAGAGAAGGCTGAAAGACAAAAATCTTGGGCTTTTCCAAGTAACCTTTTATTTTTCCAATTTCCAGAAACAGTACAGCTTATTTGTTGACCATTTCTAAGAAATAAAGTACCAACCCACCATCTATATCGTGGGCTGACATCATTCCTTTTATCTTGTCAAAATCAAAAGATGACACGGGCAGTTCCTCAGAGCAACTTTCCTCTGAGAATGCCAATCGCACAAGCCTCTTTTTATATTATGGTGGCTTTCAAATTAAATACCCAAACATAATCTTTTTTTCAAATCTATTCACTAAAACTATTCAAATAACCTAGAGAATCTTTCTAAGAATGTCCATATTGCTGTGTTTGAGGTGAGATCACAGAACTAGGAGGGAAAAGTACTTGGATTTCCATTCAGAATCTCAGCAGTTTTACAGAGGACAAAATCCTCACTGTGCCCAGAAAGAATGACACAAAGTCTTTCTATTTATGAAACCCATAGGGATAGCATCCTTAAGCATATTTTCAAAGAAAATTCACTGAAGCTGAGTCCTAAAAATGAGTCACCATGAGGCCGGGTCAAGTGAATGTGCTACTTCAAAGGTTCATTCAGCAAATGCTAATTGGCCACCTATTATGAAAACAGCATGGTGTCAGGTATTAGAATCTACAGTGCAAACAAAACCGAAATACCCTCTGTCCTCTCAGAGCTGCTTCTGACAGGGTCAAGGTAATTCTGGTGCTAGAATATGACAGAGACCACCCAGGGGACTCTGTAGGATTCTGACATCCCAAGGGGCACAGCAGCGATCATCTGGGGAATTGAGACAGAAGCAGAGAAAGGACAAGTCTGAACTGGGTGAACAGCTCCAGGAGAAACTCCTTGCAAGTTACGCACACTTTGCTTATAAACACGAAACTGTGCAAAAACACGCAAAGGTAAAACCACTTTTCAAAATCAAAGAAGAAATAATTAGCCAGATCATACTTAATGAGTTATCAAAGCACACCCTCAGGATAAACTCGGGCCTTTTGGAAACACAGTTTTCCTACACACTATGAAGCTTTATTAGTCAAGGGAAAAATACTCAGGTTATATAACATTCACCCTACCTATATCGCCCCCAAACATGACCTAGCACAAAGAAGAGTCTGTTCCAGCATTTCCCAAAAATATTTTGCAAAAAATAGGCCCTATGAGTAAATAAATAAATAAGAAAGAAAGGAGGTAAGGATAATATTGCAAAAATATCCTCTCCTTGTTAATTTTAATTGTTAAAAATTAAATTGTAGATTGTTAATGAATATCAGCATATTACAAACTCAGAGAGGTCCCAGCTATCGATGTTGCTGTATTGGGCATAAACATTGGGACAAAAGCAGTGGATAAAAAACAAAGTCCTTAATTCCATGGAATTGACATTCTAATAAAGGCTATGGAGCAATAAATAAATGAAAAGGAGAAAAACAGAGCAGGGTAAGGAAGACCAGAAGAGGGAGAAGCCCATCAGGAGGCTTACACAAACCTCTCAGACTCATCCACTAGAAGGCCGACAGAAGATGCAAGGAGAACCACAATCCCACAGAAGCTAGCACAAAAATCACATTACAGAAAGTTAATCAGGATGAAAAAGCAGAGAGTTCTGCCCAGATGAAAGGACAAGATAAAACCCCAGAAAAGCAACTAAATGAAGTGGAGATGGACAACCTTCCAGAAAATGAAATCAGAATAATGATAGTGAAGATGATCCAGGATCTCAGAAACAGAATGGAGATAATGCAAGAAATGTTTACCAAAGACCTTGAAGAACTAAAGAACAAACAAACAGAGATAAACAATACACTAGAAGGAATCGACAGCAGAATAACTGAGGCAGAAGAATGGACAAGGGACCCGGAAGACAGAATGGTGGAAATCACTGCCACAGAACATAATATAGAAAAAAGAATGAAAAAAAATGAAGACAGACAGACCTCCGAAACAACATTAAATCCACCAACATTCACATTACAGGGGTCCCAGAAGGAGAAGAGAGAGAAAAAAGGGACCCGAGAAAATATTTGAAGAGATAATAGCTGAAAACTTCCCTAACATGGGAAAGAAAATAGTCAATCAAGTCCAGGAAGCACAGAGAGTCCCAGGCATGATGAACCCAAGGAGGAGCACACTGAGACACAAAGTAATCAAACTGACAAAAATAAAGACAAAGATAAAATATTAAAAACAACAAGGGAAAAACAACAAATAACATACAAGGGAACTCCCATATGGTTATCATCTGAGTTCTCAACAGAAACTCTACAAGCCAGAAGGGAATGGCATGACATATTTAAAATGATGAAAGGGAAGAACCTATTAATATAACTGAAAATATTCCACCCAGCAAAACTCTCATTCACATTTGATGGAGAAATAAAAGCTTTCCAGACAAGCAAATTTAAGAGAGTTTAGCACCACCAAGCGAAGGCGATGGCACCCCACTCCAGTACTCTTGCCTGGAAAATCCCATGGACGGAGGAGCCTGGTAGGCTGCAGTCCACAGGGTCGCAAAGAGTCGGACACAACTGAGCGACTTCACTTTCACTTTTCACTTTCATGCATTGGAGAAGGAAATGGCAACCCACTCCAGTGTTCTTGCCTGGAGAATCCCAGGGACGGGGGAGCCTGGTGGGCTGCCGTCTATGGGGTCACACAGAGTCGGAAGTGACTTAGCAGCAGCAGCAGCACCACCACCAAACCAGCTTTACAACAAATGCTAAAGGAACTTCTCTAGACCGGAAACACAAGAGAGGGAAAAGACCTACAGAAAATAAACCCAAAACAATTAAGAAAATGGTAATATGATCATACATGTTGATAATCACCTTAAATGTAAATAGATTAAATGCACTAACCAAAAGATGTAGATTGGTTAGGTGAATGAAAATATGTTCATGTATGCACTTCCACTTCCTATATCACTCTGCTTGACCCCCTACACTATATGTAATTACTTTATATTGTTAAGTAATATAATCATGTTTCCATTATGGCTTGCAATGTTAATTATCCTTTTTTTTTTCAGTCTGGCTATTGATTGTGAAAACTGATAAACATCTTTTACTATTGTAAAAAAACAGACAAATAATAAGGACCTACTACATAACGCAGGAAACTACATTCGATATCTTGTAATAACCTACAATGAAAAAGAATCTGAAAAAGAATATATGTATAAATAAAACTGAATCATGTGGCTGTATCCCTGATTTACACCAGCATTGTAAATCAACTATACCTCAGCTGAAAAAAATATGAAAGGGGAAAATTTTTTTTTAATTTTTTTTAAAGCCTAAGGTGTGCAGTGGTAAAGAATCCACCTGCCAATGCAGGAGATGCAAGAGACGCTCCCAAATTCATACGCCACAAATGAAGCCTCCTCCACTTCCTACAAAATGGCACATTTCACAAAAGCTGCCAGGGATCCCACTATCATGTTTTTAACTTCTGAAAAAAATGTTAGACTTACAGAAAATTACCAAAATAGTACAGAGAGCTCAATACCCTTCAGCCAGCTCCCTTTTATGTTACCTCTTACATAACCGTAATACAACTACCCAAACCTGGAAAATAACATTGATCAAAGTACTATTAGCTACTCCACAGACCTTATTTGAATGTTCTAGCTCTACCACTAATGTTTTTTTTTCTCCTGCAAGATTCAATCCTTGACTTTACATTGAATTTAGTTCTCAAGTCTCTTCAGCCTCCACTGACCTGTGATGGTTCCTCCGTTTCTGCCTTTCAGGACCTTGACATCTGCAAAGAGAACTGATCAGGTACTGTATTTTGTACAATGTCCTTTGATTTGGGTTTGTCTGCTGCTTTCTCCTGATTAGAGTGAGCTTGTACATTTTTTAGTAAAAAAGTCTCCCAGAAGGGCTGTTTTACCCATCGCAGTTCATCAAAAGAGGGGTGCATGTCCATATACCTCATTATCAGCACTATCACCTATGATCATTTCATTCAGGTGGTGTTGGCCTGGTTTCTCCACCCAGATCACCTTTGATTCAGGGAAAAACAGAATTCCAGCCTTTCCATGATCATAATGGAAATAAGTAGATGTTTCTAGTATCTGTTTATTTTTGTTTCTTCTAACCATATTCTAAATTTTTTATCCCCAGACATGCTTGGAAGAAGAAAATAATTTTAGTTACAGTTTTAGTTCAATCGCTTCAGTCATGTCTGACTCTTTGTGACCCCATGGACTATAGCCTGCCAGGCTCCTCTGTCCATAGGATTCTCCAGGCAAGAGTACTGGAGTGGGTTGCCATTTCCTCCTCCAAGGGATCTTCCCAACCCAGGGATCAAACCCACATCTCCTGCATCTCTTGCATTGGCCAGCAGATTCTTTACCACTGAGGCACCTGAGAAGCCCCTAGAGTTTACTTATTAATACATCCCCAGGTTACAACACCTGCCCCTTGCTCATTCAGTCCCATTCAGAATACCTCTACCACCTAAGTCCCATCTGAGAACTCACATATCAAAAGAACCAGTGACAAAGAGCATCAACCCTATGGTGACTGATGCTTTCAAGGCCCTTGACATACATCATCTCTATTCCTCACAACTTTGAAGATAAATGTTATTAATCCCATTGGAGAGAATGAGGAAAGCTCAGCGATTTTAAGTACTTTGGCCCATATCTTAAAACTAATAAATGGTAGAGCAGGAATTAACCCAACCATGGCCATCTGATGCTCAGCCTCCTGACACAGCAAAATTAAGTCTGATCAATGTGGGAGGAAAACAGCTTCCCTGGGGCTGAACCCCCTCCCCAGTACTAACAAAAAAGTGTAATCCTATTATAATATTAGCTACTTTTTACACAGCATGTATGTGGTCCTTCCCTGGATGTTCTCTTTTTAAATTTCACAATATCTATAAGATGGGTAGTACGTACCTCATTTCACAGAAAGATCAGAAGGAAACAACTACCATGCCCAAGACCACACATCCTGCAAATGAGGGGCAGAGTCACCACTTGAACTTGATCTGAGTTCAAATGCTCTCTTCTTTCCACTCTCACTGATAAACCTGCATGACTCTCCTACATACCTATCTCATTTTGAAGCTTATGTTCCAAAAGGAAAGACCACAACAAATCACTCTTCTAAGCCCAGAGTTTCTTCAGTGAAATCTATAGTACAAAGTACAAAACGTATCTGTCAGAGAAACAAGGGCTAGAAGAAGATTCCTTGATATACAGGATGACACAGAAACACTTGCAACGCCTGCCGTTTAGTGTCAGACTTTGTTTTTGGGGGCTCCAAAATCACTGCAGATGGTGACTGCAGCCATGAAACTAAAAGATGCTTACTCCTTGGAAGAAAAGTTATGACCAACCTAGATAGCATATTCAAAAGCAGAGACATTACTTTGCCGACTAAGGTCCGTCTAGTCAAGGCTATGGGTTTTCCTGTGGTCATGTATGGATGTGAGAGTTGGACTGTGATGAAGGCTGAGCGCCGAAGAATTGATGCTTTTGAACTGTGGTGTTGGAGGAGACTCTTGAGAGTCCCTTGGACTGCAAGGAGATCCAACCAATCTATTCTGAAGGAGATCAGCCCTGGGATTTCTTTGGAAGGAATGATGCTAAAGCTGAAACTCCAGTACTTTGGACACCTCATGCGAAGAGTTGACTCATTGGAAAAGACTCTGATGCTGGGAGGGATTGGGGGCAGGAGGAGAAGGGAACGACAGAGGATGAGATGGCTGGGTGGCATCACTGACTTGATGGATGTGAGTCTGAGTGAACTCCAGGAGTTGGTGATGGACAGGGAGGCCTGGCGTGCTGTGATTCATGGGGTCGCAAAGAGTCGGACACGACTGAGCGACTGAACTGAACTGAACTGATCAGAGAATGAGGTCTCCCTGGTGGCTCAGTGGTAAAGAATCCACCTGCCATGTAGGAGAGGTGGGTTCAACCCCTGGATCAGGAAGATCCCCTGGAGGAGGAAATGGCAACCCACCCCAGTATTCTTGCCCAGAGAATCCCATGGACAGAGGAGCCTGGTGGGCAACAGTAAATAGGGTCTCAAAGAGTCAGACATACCTAAGCATGCACGCACACATCAGAGGATGAGCCAACCAAGAAAACCAAGAGTCCTCTAGTTGACAAATTTTTAAAACAGACCTTGAGGACCAAGAAGAAGAGCTGTTCATAGAAGCAGAGAAGGTGAAGGTTCTCTTCTTTTCTAGGTAATAGCACATATGTAACTCTTTAAAAGTGCCCTCAGGTCAATTAATTCTTCCTGGACTCCCAAAAGTTCCTTGAGATAGAACTGAATCACATAGTAACATCCCTACTCCACAAATAAAGCAAATGAGGTCAACATTTGATGCCTGCCCAGAGACTCAAAGTGAAGATTTCATGAATTCTTTCATTCATTAAACAAGCTCTGATCCCCTGCCTGCTTTCTATTCTAAGAGCTGGGGATACAGAGACTGGAGGCCCATCTCTAGCCTGGAGGAGTTCCGGCTTTCCCCATGCCCTGCGTACATAGGGTCCAGAAGGGCAGCACTTACAGTGCCCAGTGGGGCATCCACTTCCCACCCAAGCCCCACAAACACACAGGGTTCTACAGAAGTATGCTGGCTCTGGGTAGTTCAGGGGAGGGAGGGACTGTGTATTTAAAGCCTGAATGAAGATCATCATTTAAATGCTGGAGAGGGTGTGGAGAAAAAGGAACCATCGTACACTGTTGGTAGGAATGGAAACTAGTACAGCCACTATGGACAACAGTGTGGAGATTCCTTAAAAAATTGGAAATAGAACTGCCATATGACCCAGAAATCCCACTGCTGGCCATACACACTGAGGAAACCAGAATTGAAAGAGACACGTGTACCCCAGTGTTCATCATAGCACTGTTTACAACAGCCAGGACATGGAAGCAACCTAGATGTCCATCAGCAGATGAATGGATAAGAAAGCTGTGGTATATATACACAATGGAGTATTACTCAGCCATTAAAAAGAATACATTTGAATCCATTCTAATGAGGTGGATGAAACTGGAGCCGATTATACAGAGTGAAGTAAGCCAGAAAGAAAACACCAATACAGTATACTAACGCATATATATGGAATTTAGAAAGATGGTAACGATAACCCTGTATGCAAGACAGCAAAAAAGACATAGATGTATAGAACAGTTTTTTGGACTCTGTGGGAGAGGGCGACGGTGGGATGATTTGGGAGAATGGCATTCAAACATGTATAATATCATATGTGAAATGAATCGCCAGTCCAGGTTCAATGCATGATACAGGATGCTCGGGGCTGGTGCACTGGGATGACCCAGAGGGATGGGATGGGGAGGGAGGTGGGAGGGGGGTTCAGGATGGGGAACACATGTACACCCGTGGCAGATTCATGTTGATGTATTGCAAAACCAATACAATATTGTAAAGTAATTAGCCTCCAATTAAAATAAATTTATATTAAAAAATAAAAGATCATCATTATCCCGGTTAAATCTCTTGTTTGACCTTCTCATCAGCATCCAGAGCAGAGGACATATTTCTACACAAAATAAAAGGCCAAACCATAAAAGGAAGTTGTCAACTTCACCCACAGATAAATGAATCACACTTCATTCACTAACATTCACTGCTGTTGTTCAGTCACTGAATCATATCTGACTCTTTGAGACCCCATGGACTGCTGCACATCAGGCTTCCCTGTCCTTCACTATCTCCCAGAGTTCATCCCAACTCATGGCCATTGTGTCGATGATACCACCCAACCATCTCATCCTCTGTTGCCCCCTTGTACTTTTGCCTTCAATCTTTCCCAGCATTGGAGTCGTCTTTAATGAGTTAGCTCTTCACATCAGGTGATCAAAGCATTTGAACTTCAGTTTCAGCATCAAAGCATCCAATGAATATTTAGGGTTGACTTCCTTTAGGATTGACTGGTTTGATCTCCTTGCAGTCCAAGGGGCTCTCAAGAGTCTTCTTCAGCACACAATTTGAAAGCATCTATTCTTCAGTGCTCAGCTTTCTTTATGGTGCAACTCTCACATCCGTACATATTCACTGAGCTCTTACTAAAAGTCGGGTATGTGGGTAACCAAATCAGTGAATACAATCCAGTTTCAGCTGTCCAGGAGCCTACAACTGGTAGGAACTATAATCATATACTTAACAGTCAGTGCTATTTTGTGTAATGTACCATTGGGTTTTTGACACTCAATTTTGAAAAGTCATAAGCTTTTTGTATTCTTTTCCTTGTTTTTCATGGTAACGTCCACTGACTTACACCTCACAATAAGCCACATGTGCCATATGTTAAAAGTTCAAGTCAAAAAAGAAGGGGGATATGGGGAGGGGTGAAAAGGGCATCTTACAATTGACCAAAATATGAAGATTGGCATCTGATTTTTAAAAGCTAATTTTAACGTCAGCTTTAAAGTTACACGTTCCGTGATGTAGGGATCACATCCAACTAGAAGGGTCATAACTCTCAAGGAGGATGTAGCTCCTGAGGAAGACCTGGAAGCAGGAGACAATCCCAGCAGGCAAGCAGGTGTCAGAGGCATTCCTCATGCAATGGTGGTCCAAGCAAAGTGACAAAAGGGCCAAGAAAAGGGCGAAACACACTTTAGAAACTAAGAATGTAATGCTTAGGGAAGGAACACACAGGGCCACTGTTTCTTATTGTATATGTGCCTATCAGTCACCCTGAGATGCTAATAAGCCATCCTGTGTTCCTCCAGGGATTCTGATTCAGAAGGTTCTGGGAGTCTGCAGGTACAGGTACATCATGATGACACTCTGAGAAGCAGTCACAAAGAGGCATGGTAAGAGGACTGGCAGGAGAGGAAGCCAAGCACAGCTCCAAAACACAGACTTCCTGGAAGAGGGATCACACAGACAAGCACCATGCAGTTGCCATGATCAGACTATACCTGAGGAGTGTGATTCTCAAATTGCAGACCCCAGACCAGAGGCAGCAGCGTCACCTGGAAACTTGTTAGAAACACAAATTCTCAAAGTCCACCTCAAATCTACCAAAGCAGAAACTTAAGGTGGATCCAGCAATGGATGTTTTCACAAGCCCTCCACTGATTGGAGTGCGTGCTCAAGTCTAAAGAGCTCTGCTCTGAGTTCATGGGAGCAATGATATGTTGCTGAAACCAAATCCCCACCACCTCCAGTCCAAGCCAAATTCATATTATTGCTGTTATTGCTATTATTGTTTGTTATTCAGCCCTTTCTTCCTCCATCACATTGGGGATGGGCTGCAAACCAGCATGTATTTGAAAAAGTCCTTCATCTGCTTTATAAGTCACTAACATCGACTGCTTGACCACAAACCTATAAAGGTGCTATAATGAAAGTGTTCAGTCAGTACTTCTCAAAGTTTAACGTGCATACAAATCACCTGGAGATCTTGTTAAATTGCAGAATCTGGAAGTCTAGATAGGGCCTAGGATTCTACATTTCAAGCAAGTGAAATATGGTGATCATATTGGTACTTGCTACTGGTCCATCACTTCATGGGAAATAGATGGGGAAACAGTGTCAGACTCTATTTTTGGGGGCTCCAAAATCACTGCAGATGGTGACTGCAGCCATGAAATTAAAAGACACTTACTCCTTGGAAGAAAAGTTATGGCCAACCTAGATAGCATATTCAAAAGCAGAGACATTACTTTGCCGACTAAGGTCCATCTAGTCAAGGCTGTGGTTTTTCCTGTGGTCATGTATGGATGTGAGAGTTGGACTGTGAAGAAAGCTGAGTGCCGAAGAATTGATGCTTTTGAACTGTGGTGTTGGAGAAGACTCTTGAGAGTCCCTTGGACTGTAAGGAGATCCAACCAGTCCATTCTGAAGGAGATCAGCCCTGGGATTTCTTTGGAAGGAATGATGCTAAAGCTGAAGCTCCAGTACTTTGGCCACCTCGTGCGAAGAGTTGACTCATTGGAAAAGACTTTGACGCTGGGAGGGATTGGGGGCAGGAGGAGAAGGGGACGACAGAGGATGAAATGGCTGATGGCATCACTGACTTGATGGACGTTAGTCTGAGTGAACTCTGGGAGTTGGTGATGGACAGGGAGGCCTGGCGTGCTGCGATTCATGGGGTTGCAAAGAATCGGACACAACTGAGCGACTGGACTGAACTGAACTGAACTGAACTGGTCCATAGTCCACATTGCGAGTAGTGAGAAATCTCATGATTCCAGAAATCTTAAAGCCTATAGAGGAAGACATCATGGACTTTGTGCTCAGACCCCATGATCCACTGCAGCAGCCCCCTGCTCAAGCTCCCCACACTCCCCGTGTCTTCCCTCCCTCCTAGTCAGCCAGTGGGTCAACACTTCCATACATTCATACAGTCTCCTGAGTGACAAGAGGGACTTTGGGCTCATAGAGCCAGTGCGGGGAGTGAATGCACCTCCCAAGCGCTTCCAGGCACCTCCAAAGGGCCTTGGCAGGGGACAGGGTCCGGCTCCATTAGCTCTCCATTATTTCAAATATAAGCCATCAGTTTTGGCTTCATTTGAGGCTCCAGACAACAGTCATTCCTCAGGGCCAGAGAGGCCCTTGTGGTCCTCCCATGAGCTCCATCAGTCAAGAGTCAAAACCCCAGCTGGGATCACTGCATTAACTCAGTGAACAGCATCATGCTTGCAGACAAGCACCTCCCTAACAAGAGGGAGCCTGGTTTCCTCTGCGTTCACTGCACCAGCTGCCTGCCCCACGAGCTCATCAAATATTCTGTGGTTATGGAACATTTATGCTAACAAAGCTGCAGAGCTGCAGCTCAAGACTTTGCTGTAAATATTTATTAACCACGACCATCAAGACATCACTTCTCTTTTACTTCAGGGTCCATTTTCTGGTTTTTCCTACTAGGTAGTTCCAACCCAACTCACTCCATCCCTCCCTGGAAAGGTACTTCTTATATAAAACTATTTTGTGAAAATTCACATGACTTCTTTAGAACAGCCCAACTAAAATTAATAAAAAGATTTCTGAGATTACGAAACCAGGATTCTTAACACTGGAGCTAGAGGAATGGGGAGTAAATAGCTTTGTGGATGCTCTTTCTGTGCACAGATCACAAAATGATGACTTAATCACTGGGGGATCTTTTCACAAATAGTGTCAGATGATGTACTGTAAAATTTATGTAGCTAAAATCTCATATATACCCAGTAAAGAGATTGCTCAGATGTTTTTGACTTATTGGCCCAGGTCTACTGTTTATTACATGAAGGCTTATTATTATAATAGATTCTCTTGAAAAAAAAAGAAAGCCTTGTAACAAATTATATTTAATGTGTATACTCAATAGAGGAGGAAAAAATGGCACCATCCTGATGACTCTCTTATAAAGAACAGTGGAAAAGACTAAGGAATAATAAATCTGACTATAAGGAAAAGATGAGGGAAAACAGACTGAGAATAGAAACACTTTGTGCCTTCAAAATGAATTCAAGAACCACCAGCATATCTGTAGTATAAGCAGAAACCATCAAGGATAAAGACTAGCTGATAAAAATTTCAAGGTATGATTATAATTAGATAGCTATCCACCAAGCCCATTACTCAGTTCTCATAAAGCTTGCCACGCAGCACTGAAGCAATAATAGTTTTTTTAGTCTGGCCATTTTTAATCCTATGTTGAGAGGAAAACATACGAGAAAACCATAAAGAGATGCAGGGAGAGCTTCTAGCAAAGAAGATAAGAGACATGAATTCTAGTCTCAGATTTTCAGAGTCCACAACATACTAAAACAGGGCACTTCACCAGGCCCCTGGTGTTTCCACGTAAAATTCTATTTGTGGTTAGTTTCCTAGACCTCCATGTACTGCCATCCCCATCTCTCAGAAGCCCTAGGGCTGCTTGTACTTTGAAAGATACAAAGTCTTTACTTGACTCCTCTGATTGCCCAGTGCATATCCAGACAACCTCCAGCGTAACATTCCTGGACCCATACACACCAAAGGCCCAAGAGCCAAACAAAATTTCCAAGAGGACAGAGACTTGTCTCCCTCCTTCTCCAGCATATCTATTCCCAGCACCCATAACACAAGCCAGCCCACTGGTGTGAACTCAATATTGCCAAAGGAATGAATGAATGATTCCATAAACCTCTGATCATATCAAGCCATAAGGAAAGTCTGAGTAAGATCACAGGGCCATGTCTGTTCATCTGTTCCACTAACAGCTTTTTTGAAAGCCTCTTTGGGATGCTGGGATACACCAGCAAACAAAACAATCCCTGCTTTTGTGGAGCTGATATTCTAGCTGGGAAGGAAGACAATAAACAAATGATGTACATGGCAGGTGATGAGCACTGTGACAGAGAAAAGCAGGTCAGCATAAGAGGGATGGGGAGTTTCCCAGAGTAGGGTGGTTATAAGAGGAAATCTCTAGTGAGCATCTGAGCAGAAATCTGAGGATGTAAGGCATGCAATCATGAGATGAAACAGAGAAAATCACACCAGGCAGAGGAAACAGCAAACACACAAAGACCCTGCAAGGGGGCCAGATGCAGAGACAGGAGTTGAGACAGAGGAAATGGCTAGAGGTAGGGGGTGGATAATGTAAGGCAATGTTCTTTGCACGGAGACTCACAATTCTCTTGTGAGTCACAAAGTCAATTGACGAAGTCATACCAGCACCTTTAAAATGAGATAGAACAGAATAAAACAGAAAATACCACTGTGCACTGCCTGTAGTACGGCCAAATTTCATCTGGTGAAATTTTGGTGATGGGAGCAGGGGCAGGGGGGCACCAGCAAGGGCCGTGTGTGTGTTCACACATGTGTTTGTGCTGCAGTACAATATAAAAGGTGCTTCTTATAGTGAATTACAAACAGTTTGAAAACCGTGAATATAGTATTTATAAATCTGTGCTGTCCAATACACTATCCACCAGCCATATGTGGCTATTTAAATTTAACAAAAATTATACAAAATTAAAATTCAGATCCTCAAACTAGCCACATTTCAAGCGCTCAGTAGACACAGGTGGCTCATGACTACTGTCCAGGACAGAGCAGAGATAAAACGTTTCCATCAGAACACAGGAAGTTCTCTTAGCAAGCAGAGTTCTAGATCATTCTGAGTTTGCATAACCCCTCTAATGTCACCTGATAGAATTACAAGTGTGTCCAGGGTGATCAGATGAATGCGTTTCCTGAATAGAAAGCTCTGATTTTATATTGTCTCATAATCCAGCTGGCATCAAGCTGGAGATAAAACCAAAATATCCTGAAAATCACCCTGACACCTTCCAGCCATATGCATGGCTGCCTCAATTTTCTTCTCCATAAAGTCACTATTAATAAATAACCACCCATTGTTTGTTTTGAATTACAAGGACTTTCGGGGTAGGGGGAAGTAAAAAGTCCCAAAGGAGAGCGCTTCAGGAATGGGCAGCTGACCAACTGTAACACAACAGTGTGATTTTTAAAAATTCATTTCCTGGCTCTGAGTGAGGGCTGAAACCAAATCCAATGAAGGCATAATATTCCCACGTGGGACTCTAATGATTATCAGTTAGTGTTATCATCGGAAGCCCTGCAGCCTGAGAGGACGGTGATATATCACATGAAGGGTTTTGGGGCACCTCATTCAGGAGTGGTCACCCCACCCCAGGACAGGTCCTCACCTTGTCGTATCTGGGGCTGGTTGCTGTGTAGGGGGCCTTTTACATGCTGGGGAATCATCAGTGTTTTCAGCTCCTTCACCTCGGCTCTCTCCATAGCAATGACGTTAAGAAAGAAGCCTAAGGATGTGAGAGCCCGTCCCAAGCTTTGACTTGCTCTGTAGCTTAGAAAGGCAAAACGACTGTGCCAGAAATGTGGGCCAAAAAGCGAGGACAGGATCTTGTCTGTTCCACTGGGTATCCCAGTGGAGGATACTCCCTCTGAGAACCAGAAGGAACAATACTCTCCTTGCGTACACACCTTCTACTGTAGCAGGACCTTGACCCCCTTCCAGTTGCAGCCTGGATGATATGCTTGCCTTCTGGGTCCAGGTGTAGGCAGACAAAGAAGGATCCCCAGTGAGCATGTTACTCAAGGACAGTATATCCATACATATGAAAGCCAAATTCAGAAATGACCTAAAACTGGCAGTAAGTTGAGATTGAGAATCCATAATGCATGGGCATCTATTCATGTAACCCAGTTGTATATTGTGCAATCTAGTGTCTAATACAGTGGCTAGAACATGGTAGGCACTCAATAAATATTTTTGAATGAGTGAATGAATAATTGAATATGAAATGTATGATGCCCTGCGCTAACCTAATATGGTTAGAACTTCATTTGTCTTTCTGAACTGGAGCAGGAAGCAGGGGAAAGTACACTTGCTTCACCTAATATTTCACCAGTCTTATCAATAATGTACAGAGGAAAGAAATCATAAAGGAAAAGATTCATTATTTGGCTATATTAAATATCAGGTGTTAAAATCACTATAAAATTTAAAAGAAATGATATAAAATTGGGTAGAATACCTGCAACATATGATAAAGACAATACCATGACTCTATAAAGAGATCTTAAAATACATAGGAAAAGATACACAGTACCATAATAGAAAAATGAACAAAAGATGTGAACAGACACACACACACATACACTAATAGCTTATAAACACATGAAAAAAAAAGTTCAACCTCTCTGCTGGTAATCAAAAATATGCATATTAAAACCACAATAGGATACCATTTTCAATTATCAAATTGGTAAAGGTATTCTGTTGTTTTGCTTTTTAATGACAATACTCAGCATTGGCAATGTGTGAAAAAATGGGATCCCTCCTCCACTGTTCAAACACTTATGAAAGATAATTGGATAACTTGTGCCAAAAACCTTAAAATGTACACCCAGTTTGATCCATAACTCTATTCCAGGAGCTTAAGGAAATAATCAGAGATGTAACTAATGATTTATGAGAAAGAGGTTTCAGTTTAGTTCAGTTCAGTTCAGTTCAGTCGCTCAGTCGTGTCTGACTCTTTGCGACCCCATGAATTGCAGCACACCAGGCCTCCCTGTCCATCACCAACTCCCAGAGTTCACCCAAACCCATGTCCATTGTGTTGGTGATGCCATCAAGCCATCTCATCCTCTGTCGTCCCCTTCTCCTCCTGCCCCCAATCCCTCCCAGCATCAGAGTCTTTTCCAATGAGTCAACTCTTCGCATGAGGTGGCCAAAGTACTGGAGTTTCAGCTTCAGCATCATTCCTTCCAAAGAAATCCCAGGGCTGATCTCCTTCAGAATGGACTGGTTGGATCTCCTTGCAGCCCAAGGGACTCTCAAGAGTCTTCTCCAACACCACAGTTCAAAAGCATCAATTCTTTGGCGCTCAGCTTTCTTCACAGTCCAACTCTCACATCCATACATGACTACTGGAAAAACCATAGTCTTGACTAGATGGACCTTTGTTGGCAAAGTAATATCTCTGCTTTTGAATATGCTATCTAGGTTGGTCATAACTTTCCTTATGGCAGGGCAAAACTGAAGTCACCTATAAATCCATCAATAGAAGGGTTATTAAGTGATTTTCCCAGCCTAGTATATAGAGACAATGCATAATTTTGAAAGTCCCTTTACAATATTCACAATAGTCAAGAATTAGAAGCAACCTAAACGTTCATCAACTGATGAATGAATAAAGAAAATGTCATATGTAGACTTCAATACAATGGAATGTCAGTCAGTCTTTAAAAGGAAAGAAATCCTGTTATATACTGCAACATAGATGAACCTTGAGGATATTATGCTAAGAGAAATGTAAGTCACAAGAAGACAACTATTGTAGAAACCCACTTATATGAGGTATCCAAAGCAGTCAAACTCATAGAAACAATAAGTAGAATAGTGTTTCACAGCCTGGAGCTATGAGCTGTGCTGTTCAGGGCCACCCAAGACAAACGGGTCATAGTGGAGAGTTCTAACAAAACGTGGTCCACTGGAGGAGGGAATGGCAAACCATTCCCGTATTCTTGCTGTGAGAACCCCATGAACAGTATGAAAAGGCAAAAAGATATGACACCAGAAGATGAGCCCCCCCGCTCCAGGTCAGAAGGTGTCCAATATGCTACCAGGGAAGAGCAGAGGGCAATTACTAATAGCACCAGAAAGAATGAAGCGGCTGGGCCAAAGGAGTAATGACACTCAGTTGAGGATGTGTCTGGTGGTGAAAGTAAAATCTGATGCTGTAAATAACAGTATTGCATAGGAACCTGAAATGTTAGGCCCACGAATCAAGGTAAGTTGAATGTGGTAAACCAGGAGATGAACATCAATGCCTTAGGAATCAGTGAACTAAAATGGACAGAAATGAGCGAATTTAATTCAGATGACCATTATATGTACTGTTGTGGGCAAGAATCCCTTAGAAGAAATGGAGTAGCCCTCACAGTGGACAAGAGAGTCTGAAAGCAGTTCTTGGATCCAATCTCAAAACAACAGAATGATCTGGTTCATTTCCAAGGCAAGCCATTCAACATCACAATAATCCGAGTCTATGCCCCAAACTGATACCTAAAAAGCTGAACTTGGCTGGTTCTATGAAGATCTACAAGACCTTCTAGAAATAACACCAAAAAAAGAAAAGATATCCTTTTCATCATAGGGGATTGGAATGCAAAAGTAGGAAGTCAAGAGATACTAACAAGCAAGTTTGGCCTTGGAGGACAAAATGAAGCAGGTCGAAGGCTAATAGAGTTTTGTCAAGAAAACACACTGGTCAGAGCAGTCTTTTCCTACAACACAAGAGACAGCTCTATGCATGGACATCACCAGATGGTCAATACCCAAATCAGACTGATTATATTCTTTGCAGCCGAAGATGGAGAAGCTCTACATGGTCAGCAAAAACAAGACCAGGAGCTGACTGTGGCTCAGATCATGAGCTTCTTCTTGCAAAATTTAGGCTTAAATTGAAGAAAGTAGGGAAAACCATCCAGGTATGACCTAAGTCAAATCCCTTATGATTATAGAGTGGAGGGAATCTATTTGATTCAAGGGATTAGATCTGGTAGACAGAGTGCCTGAAGAACATGACACTGCACAGGAAGCAGTGTCAAAACCATCTCAAAGAAAAAGAAATGCAAGAAGGCAGAGTGGTATCTGCAGAAGCTTTACAAATGGCTGAAAAAGAAGAGAAGCAAAAAGCAAGGGAGAAAGGGAACGATATACCCAACTGAATGCACAGTTCCAGAGAACAGCAAGGAAAGATTAAAAAAAGGCTAAATGAACAATGCAAAGAAATAGAAAAGAATAGAAAAGAATAGAGATCTCTTCAACAAAATTGGAGGTATCAAGGGAACATTTCATGCAAAGATGGGCAAGAAAAGGACAGAAATGGAATGGACCTAACAGAAGCAGAAGAGATTAAGAAAAGCTGGTAAGAATACACAGAAGAAATATACGAAAAAAGGTCTTAATGACCACGATAATCATGATGCTGTGGTCACTCATCTAAGCCAGACATCCTGGAGTGTGAAGTCAAGTGGGCCTTAGGAAGCATTTCTACAAACAAAGCTAGTGGAGGTGATGGAATTTCAGCTGAACTATTTCAAATCCTAAAAGATGATGCTGTTGAAGGGCTACACTCAACATGCCAGCAAATTTGGAAAACTCAGCAGTGGCCACAGCACTGGAAAAGGTCAGTTTTCATTCCAATCCCAAAGAAGGGCAATGCCAATGAATGTTCAAGGTACAAACAATGGCATTCATTTCGTATGCTATGTTCAAAAGGTTATACTCAAAATCCTTCAACCTAGGCTTCAGCAGTACATGAACCAAGAATTTCCAGATAACAGCTGGGTTTAGAAAAGGAAGAGGAACCAGAGATCAAATTGCCAACATTCACTGGATCATAGAGAAAGAAAGGGAATTCTAGAAAAACATCTATTTTGCTTCATTGACTATGCTAAAGCCTTTGACTGTGTGGATCACAAAAAAAAAACTGGAAAATTCTTTTTTTTTTTAATTTTACTTTACAATATTGTATTGGTTTTGCCATACATTGACATGAATCCACCACGGGTGTACCAGATCATCATACTGTCTCCTGAAAATCCTGTTGTGGGTCAAAAACCACAGTTAAAACTGGATTTAAAACTGGTTCTAACTGTTGTTTCTTGATCCATAAGATCAAGTGGCTCTGGTTTTAGACTGGTTCAAAATTGGGAAAGGAGTACATGAAGGCTGTACATTCTCACCCTGTTTATTTAATTTATATGCAGAGCACCTCATGTGAAATGCTGGGCTTGATGAATCACAAGCTGCAATCAAGAATACTGGGAGAAATACCAACAACCTCAGATATGCAGACGATATCACTCTAACGGCAGAAAGCAAAGAGCCTCTTGATGAGGGTGAAAGAGGAGAATGAAAAAGCTTGCTTAAAACTCAACATTCCTTTTTATGGCTGAGTAATATTTCATTGTATATATGTACCACAGCTTCTTTATCCATTCAACCGTCAATGGACATCTAGGTTGAGTCAGTCCTAATGAGATGGGTGAATCTAGAGCCTATTATCAGAGAAGGCAATGGCACTCCACTCCAGTACTCTTGCCTAGAAAATCCCATGGATGGAGGAGCCGGGTAGACTGTAGTCCGTAGGGTTGCAAAGAGTCAGACACGACTGAGCAACTTCACTTTCACTTTTCACTTTTTACTTTCATGCATTGGAGAAGGAAATGGCAACCCACTCCAGTGTTCTTGCCTGGAGAATCCCAGGGACGGGGGAGCCTGGTGGGCTGCCGTCTATGGGGTTGCACAGAGTCGGACACGACTGAAGTGACTTAGCAGCAGCAGCAGAGCCTATTACATAGAGTGAAGTAAATCAGAAAGAGAAAAACAAATATTGTATACTAACACATACATATAGAATCTAAAAGACAGTACTGATGAAGCTATTTGCAGGGCAACAATGGAGATACAGACATAGAGAACAGACTGGTGGACATGGTGAGTGGGGAGGAAGGAGACGGTGGGATGTATGGAGACAATAATACAGAAACATACATTACCATATGTAAAATAGATAGCCAATGGGGATTTGATGTATGACTCAGAGAATTCAAACCGTGGCTCTGGAACAACCTAGAGGGGTGGGATGGGAAGGGAAGTGGGAAGGATGTTCAAGAAGGAGGAGACAAAGGTATACCTATGGCTGATTCATCTCGAGTTTGGCAGAAACCAACACAATACTGTAAAGCAATCACCCTTCAATTAAAAACAGATGAATTTAATTTAAAAAATTAACACTCAAAAAATTAAGATAATACCATTCAGTCCCATCACTTCACGGCAAAAAGAAGGGGGACATGTAGAAGTAGTGACAGATTTTATTTTCTTGGGTTCTAAAATCACTGCAGACAGTAACTGCAGCTATGAAATTAAAAGACGCTTGCTCCTTGGAAGGAAGGCTGTGACAAACCTGGACAGCATGCTAAAAAGCAGAGACATCACTTTGCCAACAAAGGTCTGTATAGTTAAAGCTGTGGTTTTCCCAGTAGTCATGTATGGTTGTGAGAGTTGGACCATAAAAAAGGCTGAGCACCACATAATTGATGCTTTTGAATTGCAGTACTGGAGAAGACTCTGGAAAGTCCCTTAGACTGCAAGGAGATCAAACCTGTCAACCCTCAAGGAAATCAACCCTGAATGTTCATTGGAAGGACTGATGCTGAGGTCCAATACTTTGGCCACCTTATGGGAAGAACTGACTTATTAGAAAAGACCGTGATGCTGGGAAAGATTGAAGGCAAAAGGAGAAAGGGGTGGCCTTAGACTTCCCTGTCCTTCATTATCTCCCGTTGAGTCAGTGATGCTAACCATCTCATCCTCTGCTGCCCCATTCTGAATACCGACACTAATATGTTTTTTATAATCTCTCAATAAGTTAAGAAATCCCAACAAAAAGTTGAACAGACATCAACAGATTTGGGAATAAACACAACTGTTCCTCTCCTGGTGGTAGAAGGTACCGACTTTCTAACCATCAGCATGCTACACCATCAGTCACAGAGCAAGTGACCAGCTGGTTAAGTGGAAGGCCTTTAAGACATTCTACTTTAAGACTCTTATGTACTTCAGTACTAATATTAGGGCAAGGCAGCACCCAGAAACACCATTTCTTGCCCCCAGGGTAGAATTCAGCCACTCTTCTCAGCACAGCACTGCCCACACAGTCTTATTTATAGCAAGTCTGTAAGGGTGTTAGTAATTCAGGGAATGCCTATATTAGCAAAATTTAGCCCATATATTTAGTCTGAAAAACAAGTCCTACAAACAATACATGTAATTTTGTTTACAATTTGGAGATATATATATATATACACATACATATATATATAACAGGAGCTATTCATATAATAACCCTAGAAGACAAGCTGCCAATACCCACGGGACATAACGTGAGATAAACATACAGATTCTTCTGTCTCTGAAGTTCACCTAAGAAATAGAACATTAGCTGATTGAAACATCATCATTTTTATTGGCTATAACACATGCTTAAGAAACCTTTAATGGAAATTGAATGCTTTGTATTTAAGATGTTTCCTACTCTGACCTTTAAAACACTGAAATAACTAGAAGCAGAAATGAGAATGTTTCACTTATCTGCTACCACATTTCAGAGCTGCAGTTTTACATTAAAAGACATTTCACCTTCAAGGTCAGAAAGGACATAATGTCCTACATGCAGCTAGAAGAGAAGGTGCAGCTGAAACACAAGAAGAACCCTCCCCCCAGTAAGAGAGGCAAGAGAAGACTCAAGTGGAGAATGTCCTGCCTGCCTTGCATCCATCAAATCTAAGTCTCTGTCGTGTTTCTCCATAATCTTCAGTGATACTCAGTCTGTGCTTGAGAATAAAAGTGAGCCTTACTTCATACAAATGCAATGATCTTGAACATGCGAATACACTGAAGGACCATCAAAAGCACTAGGAGAGATAACTCTTTAAAAGGACAGCTATAGCTCTCCCTTGTCATTTGGGTCCCTGCCATTTTAACTTCACAAGTCAGCAGAACTATTAAATCTAAGTACAAATGAAAACAAAACAAACAAGGTTGGGCAATGCACCATGAAAATGAATAAAGGAAACCTCATTTACAATGGAGTCAAGGACTTCCCTGATGAGTCAGTGGTTAAGACTCTGCACTCCCAATGCAGGGCGAGGGGATTCAATCCCCGGTCAGGGCACTAAGATACCACATGCCAGCCTGTATGGCCAAAATAAATTTTAAAAAATAAATAAACAAGATTCTAACAGATGAACAAGGTCAACTTTTAGAAATAAAATAAATACAAAATGGAGTCAGGACATCCTGAAAGGGGAGCTCACAAGCACTACCACTCACCACCACACCATATATTTTCCCAACAGGAAGACACTTACTTTACACACCTGGCAGGAGGAAGGAAGATTTTCTCCTTGCCCAGCAACAGTCCAGCCAATAAGAAGTCATGACAACTCCACCAATAAGGAGCCACCAAAACCCTGAACTCTCATTCCCTCCAATGGACTTTTGTTCAAAACCAGCCCCTCCCAACTCCTCCCTTTCCTCTACAAAAGGACACTCTTCCTTTGTTCTCCAGACTTGCCTATTGTCCACCATAGTTTGCATGTCCCCTATTGTAATTCTTCTGCTATTCCCAAATAAACTTAATTTTGCTGGCTAAACCGCCTACCTTTTTGTTTTAAACAGCTGACAGAACAAAAGGCTTCCAATTTTTTATTTTGGCTAATAAGAACATTTAAAAGTCCAGGCAAAACACCAACAAAAATCCTACCATCCACTAGCAGATTCACAATCCTGACTGCACAACAGAATCACCTGGGAAGCTTCAAACCCACACAGGCACCAGGCCTATCCTACAGCATTCTGATCCAACTGTCTTAGGTGAAGCTAGAACTCCATCATTTCTAAAATCCCCCCAAGTGGTTCTAAAGTGTTGCCAGGGTTGAGAACCACCATCATTCCATTAAAAAAGGGGCATTTTAAAGCCAAAAGAGTGAGGCTATAATCTTGGATTATAGGATGGCTATTAAAAGTAAGTAAAACTAGGCTTATGAAAAACACACTACGTTAACTCTGTATTTTTTCGTTTCACTTCTAACAACCTACACTGAAAAGCTTAATGGACCAGCATTCAGGGATATCCTGTCCACACTAACACGCTGCACTTCTCCATCCCTCACTCTGTAATCTCTTACACTCTGGCTTGCACCTTCTCCACTCAAGTAGCCCTTTCATAGCTCACAAAGGAATCCTGCATAGCCAAATCCAATCACGTTTCCTCATTTCTCCTTCCTCCACATCTTTGCAGCATTTCACAGAATGGGCTGGTCCCCTCTTCTTGGAACTCTTCCTCCTGGCCTGCCAAACAATTCACTATTTCCCAAATATGTCCCGCAGTTCCTTGCTTCTAGCTCTGTTCATGCGTCTCCCTTTTCTTGGAACTCCCTTCTGCCTTATCTACAGACCCAAATTCCACATCAATCCTAAATCAAGGACGTAGTCAATTGCTACCCACGCCCTACGCCCATCCGTGTTCCACGCGTGGGTCAGCTGGGCAAGAAACCTAGTAGAGTTTAAACTGCAGTATTCATTTCAAGGAGTGAGATGAAGTCACAAACAGAAAAGCCAACCTCAAAGTCAAAAGCCAAGAAGACTGAATACCTAGAAAAGCGGAGTGCAAGATGGACTGAGACATGCCTTGGTTCAGAACCAAGACATTAACAATGTCCATGACAGTAAGAGACCTGAAATAAGAATAAATCCAGGGACTTCCCTGGTGGTCCAGTGATTAAGAACCTGCTTTCCAATGCAGGGGACACGGGTTCGATCACTGGTCCAGGAAGATCCCACATGCTGCAGGGCAACTAAGCCTGTGCACCACGAGTACTAAGCCCTCGTGCCTCAGCTACTGAAGCCCACACGCCCTAGTACTCAGGCTTGGCAACAACAGAAGCCGCCACAGTGAGAAGCCCAAGCACTGCAGCTAGAAAGTACTCCCCACTCAACACAGCTAGAGACAGTCCACACACAGCAACAAAGACCCTGAGCAGCAAAAAATAAATAAATAAAGTTTACCTTTAAAAAATAATTTTTTTAAAAAAAGAACAAATCCAGGTACTCACTCTAATGAGTTTGTGATAATAATTAATATATTGGAGATGATTTCCTAGGCATTGCCTAGGAACACTAAATTCATTATCTCATCTAACCCTCATAACTCTATAAGGAGCCTATTACTGTCCCCATTTTGCAAATGCGGTATACACCAGCAATGCAGTTAAAACACTTGCCCCAGAGCACTCAGCAGTGAATGACTGAGCCAGCGACTGAACCTACCCTTTAACAATTCCAAAGCTTTTAAGAAATCTCTCTGTTACAACCCACTGCCTCCTTTATTGGTAACTCCTCTAAGCCTCAGCTTCCTTTTCCAAAAAACGAGGAGGTTGCTCTTAGTGATTCCGGTGATCCACATTTCAAATCTAATATCCCACAGTTCTGTGAAAAAGGAGAGGGAGACAGAAGCAGATGCAGCAGAGGGTCACGAACAAAGAGAAATAACAGACAGAAAGGTAGTGATAACAAACAGAGGCACGTGAAAAAGACAAAATGGCCTTTGTGGCCCCTACCACCCCAGGCTCCCTTGGGTTTTTTCTGGGCTGTTTTAAGTCTCTTACCTACTCTGAGATGGGTGTAAGGTAACTTTATACTGTATTGAGTTTTTCTTCCAAATCTTATCCCAAAATACCCTGAGGGCTTACAGAAAACCACCATGGAAATAAAAGTACAGGGAAGGAAAAATAAAAAAAGAGGTGAGAACGCACTAAGAAAGCAAGCTTTTGGGTTTTCATTTTAAATTAAGAGGATTATGATAATGATCAAATGAAGTCATTCAAAAGGGGTGTTTTCCAAAGAAAGAGAATAAGTGAGTAAGGAGAACAGAGAGGAAAGAGCAAGTAGAATGACCTTGACTTAGCAACTGATCTTTATTGATTTTCTTTCACCTTCTTATTTGATTCTGGGAAAAGTCACAATGCAAAATGTGTAATATTAGAATCTATCCTTAATGAAATTAATGGATTAACAAAAATGTCAGTGAAGCACAAAGGAGAAGGGAAATATCTTGGGGGAAAAAATGCTACTTTCTTGTATCACCAGGAAAACCAGCAAGAAAAAAAGAGAATGGAAGTTTTCAGAATGGGAAATGTCATCCATTTTCCTTTCCTACAAAAAGACCTTTAGAGAACAATCAATTATAAATCACCACCTTCACCTCTGATAAAGGCTTTTGCAAAACCATCAAACCAATGCTTTAGTACCCCATGACCTAAGAAAGTCTGGGGCTTCACAAATGTTGGAGTTGACATGATTTAGTTTCAGTGTTGGAGGCATAGTTCAGAGGCTCTTTCCAATGTTCACAAATACCTCCCCCCACCCTGAAGAAACAAACACAGATACTACAACATCTGGCCCCTCAATCTCCCAGCATCAGTTACACTTCATTTAACCTTTGATTGTTGTGCTGTTTTAAAGGGGAAAATGTTTCCCACACAAGCAATTTCTGGCCTTTTTGAAGAGTCTAGTTTAAGAGCAGGACATCTAATCTCAAGGAGAGAGGTGAGGCAACCAACCCTCGAACAAAGGGAAATCTGTGTCACATGGATGTGAAGAGCTGGGACACAGAGACGCCTAAGAACTTGCTCACACAAGGCATCTGTGTGTAGAAAGTTTCTCTTCTAGCTCCAGAACAGATCAGTACAGTCATTGTCTGTTTCAGAAAAGAAGGTGCTACAAGAGACACTTTGCAATCTTTACTTTTTATATACAACAAATATCTATCCCTTATTTCAGAAGAATAGAATTCTTTGAAATTATTTTTCCCACTAGAAAGTAGATGATTGAGTGTCAGGGTGAATTCTGAGGGCATTTGCTAAGTAAAATAAGTCAGAGAAACAAATACCATAGGATCTCACTTATATGTGGAATTTTAATAAGCTGAACTCACAGAAACAGAGAAGACATTGGTAGTTGTCAGAGTAAGGGATTGGATAGTGGGCAGGGAATGGAGGGTAGAGGAACTAATAGGTGGTGTTCCTAGGACTCAGTCGTGTCCAACTATTCGTGACCCCATGGACTGCAGCACACCAGGCTTCCTTGGCCATCACCATCTTCCGGAGTTTGCTCAAACTCATGTTCATTGAGTCAGTGGCACCATCCAACCATCTCATCCTCTGTCCTCCCCTTCTCCTCTTGCCTTCAATCTTTCCCAGCATCAGGGTCCTTTCCAATGAGTCAGCTCTTGGCATCAGGTGGTCAAAGTATTGAAGCTCCAGCTTCAGCATCAGTCCTTCCAATGACTATTCAGGGTTGAAGTAGGGGAAGGCAGTCCAAAGGTACAAACTGGCAGTTGTAAGATAAATTCTGGGCATGTAATGTTTTAAAACTTTTAAATAAAGTCTTCTGCGTACTGTTTGGAGAAACTAAGGATGCACGTGTGAAGAACAAGGATACCGAGCCCCTAATCTGAGCACATTTCGGAGAAGGCAATGACACCCCACTCCAGTACTTTTGCCTGGAAAATCCCATGGACGGAGGAGCGTGGTGGGCTGCAGCCCATGAGGTCACTAAGAGTCGGACACGACTGAGCGACTTCACTTTCACTTTTCACTTTCATGCATTGGAGAAGGAAATGGCAACCCACTCCAGTGTTCTTGCCTGGAGAATCCCAGGGACGGGGGAGCCTGGTGGGCTGCCGTCTATGGGGTCACACAGAGTCGAACACGACTGAAGTGACTTAGCAGCAGCAGCAATCTGAGCACATTTACTAGAAGCAGAAGCCGAGAGGCAAAAGTAAGGGTAAGAACATCACCCCTTAGGAACCTGGAGGAACCTTAGAGCACTGTACTTCCACCAGCGGCCACAGGGGGTGCTAGAGTTCACCCAAGTAGGGCTTAAAGAGCAAGAAGACCTCTTCTGATAACTGGGTACCAGAAAGCGAAGGTTACCCCAAGATGAATAGAAGGGGGAGAGAAGGGGAGGAAGAAAAGGTGGAGGAAAGGAGGATGCGGAAGAGGAGGTGGAAGCGGAGGCAAAAGGGGAAAAGGAGAAGAAGAAAAAGAGGCAGCCCCAGCAAGGGAACTGCTCCCTGAAAAGTGCCCGATGCTTTTCAATTAGACTTGTGAAGAAAGTGGGAGCTAACTCTGCCCGTGCACGAAGGAGGGGATCTTCAGAAAGAAGCAAGCGTGCAGGGCAGAGGGCAAATGTCAGGGCTCCTGGAATTTCTAGGTTCTGGGAGCTCTGCTGCGATTTCCCTGCCAGATGACAACACAGCGTCAGCCAGGGTACGTGTGGCTTCCAGCGCCCCCCGCCACCGCCCCCCTACTAAATCCACCTGTCTGAGAGACACACGAGGTCACAGGATTTGGACCAAAGATCATTTGAAAGACAGAGACACCAAATGGAAAGCCAGGGTGTCCCGGCAGCCGCCCCCTCCCTGCACACGCACAGTCGCGTCGCCATATGGCCTGTGCAAGGGTGAAGCCTAAGCGGGACCCGCGGGGGCCCCCTGCCCTCCCAGCCATGCTAAAAGCCAGCCAAGTGCATTAAGGCAGCACTCAGTTACCAACAGAAAAGCCAGCAGCGGGGTGTGCCGGGGGTCCATGGGGTTTTGGATTCTGTTCCTCCCTCTTCTCCGCAGGCAACTTGGGTGGGGGGGAGCAACATGGTTTTGTTATATTCGCACCAAAAATTACAATAAGACCGTAATCGTGTTACTAAAGTAAAAAAAAAAAAAAAAGGAACACTTATCACAGTGGTCATTTTTCATTCTTTGACTGTTGCAGTAATAAGTTAGTTTCGTTGCAACTGTCGGAATCACTCAGAGAAGTGGTACACACGGGTCATAAAAAATAACCCGACTTCAGAAACATTAAGCTTCCCTATAGCAAGTCAGGTCCATAACCTACTGACATATAGGCTTTCTCGTCTAAAAACTGGGCCAATGACACCTAGGACACAGATAAGATGCTACTACCAATGCTGATTTTGGTTCTTTTGAAAACAAAAACACATAGAGAGATAGCAGAAAAGACATTACTAGGGGAAATTTAATCTGGAATTTTTTTTAACTTATTATGGCAGTTTCATTTAAATTGCTACTCAGAACCACTGTTTAAATATTAATTTTGTAGCTCAAAATAATTTTGGTCATCTTGTAATGTCTTTTCTGTTACCTCGCTACAAACTTAGGTTTTTCTATCATTTATTTTGGCATCAATGCATTTATGATATTTATTCTACGTATGCTTTATTGATATCCCATTTTTATTTCTCATTCATGTTTTCTGGATTGAAAGATCCATGAGAGCAAGAATATTTACTCTGTTCACTACTGTTTTCTTCATTTTCATTGCCAAGGGCAGCTGTTGATTTGATATCAGCCCCCCAAAAAAATTTCTGGGTTGTTATTAAGTATTTTAGCTAACTTTAAACTATGGTTTTATTAAACTTCCTTCATCAAGGAATTTTATGGTGCCTTGCCCAGCTTTTCACCTTCCCATGTGTATAAGAGATTTAAAGGACCCATTCTGCCCTCCCTGAGAGTCTGCAAATAGCTTCATTTAACAAGGAACAATACAGGACATGTCAGAAAGCTAACACGAAGGGCCCACATTCAGAATACAGATCACTAACTTCTATGCTTGGGTATATGAAAGTGGCAATGTCTAGTCCCATTGAAAATAAAATATCTAAATCAGCAGTTATGAAATGTTTCCTCAGGCCCCTTGGAAAGCTGAGTGCTAAGGCAGTTCCCCTCTCTTCCAGAAAAACAAAGGTAATTTTAAACATATAATTTTAAGGATTTATAGACATCACCCCCCACAAGGCGGTGTTTTTCAACGTATAGGTTGTGAACCATTGGTGGAATATAAAATCAGCTTAGTGGGACATGACCAGCTTGGAAGGAAAAGGAAGAAAAGGAGAAGGAAGGGAAATGACAGAAGGAAAAGGGAAAGGAAGAAGAAAGATAATGGGAGGTATTTCCTGGCACTGTTCTTTTAGTGTAGTGTGTGTGTGTGTGTGTGTGTGTGTGTGTGTGTGAATTTAGAAAACACTCTAGGGGTTTATAGATTCATGGACCGCTGTCCAAATGATCAAGGGTGAAACTGTCATCTTACTTGGTTGCCAAGAACCTCGGAAAAGATTTTTACCTCTCATGTGATTTTTTAACCAGAAGAGCAATGCATGCAAAGACAGAGGTATGAAACAAAATTCCAAGTTTAAGGTGATGGACAGGGAGGCCTGGCATGCTGCAATTCGTGGGGTCGCAAAGAGTCGGACACGACTGAGCGACTGAACTGAACTGAACTGAAGGTACTCCAAGAAATAAAGCTCCATGGGTGCAGATGACAAGGACTGCAATGGGGCTCTTACAGCTAGAGGAGACCCTGCTTCGTTCCACAAACCGAAGACCACCAGCTCAGGGATGCAGAAGCCAGGTGGGCGACATGAGTGAGTGAAACACACCTGGAAAGGTGAGTCTGTGATTAATGGATGAGGGCACACCCCCATCTAAGAGGCATGGTTGTCCTGCTGTCCAGCCATTGGGCCCTTGGGAAATGTAGGAACCAGAATGCCAGGGCTTTTGGTTTTCAAAGATAAGCCAGAAACCTGGAGATCTCTGGGGAAATTTTCTGATATTTCATATAGACAGGAGAAGCCAAAAGAAAATTCTTTTTAAATATGGTGCAGGCTTACTTTCAGTCAAATAAAACAGATCTGTGGGCTGTTTTCAGCCTTAGGCTGAGGAAGGAGATATGATTTGTTCTATGATTTAAAAGATCTATGGAAGATGGATTGAGGTGGGAGAGGGGAGGGACACCAGATAGGAGGCTGCAGAAATCATCCAGATGGGAGGTCATAGGGGCTTGAGTAAAGGTTGTAGGAGAAGAGGGTGGACCCAGGAAATATTAAGGAGACAGAAGTAACAGGAACCTAAGATGTCCAAGCTGAGAGAAAAGAGTCTAGGGTGACTGGCTTCCAGCTTGTGTGGCTAAGCAGAGGCTCCATTCAGCAGGACTGGCAACACAGCAGAAGGATCAGCTTAGCAGATCAGGCTGGGAGACAGCTGAGTGCAAGGTGTCTGGAGAGCATCTAACCAGAAGTATCCATGGGTGAGAAGAGGGCTGGTGTGCTGCAAAAACTATGCTGGAGGTGTGTCACGTGAGTGGTCTCCACCTAGACGCTGGCAAAGCTGGAAGATAGGGAGGCTAGAGCAGAACCTTGGGCAACCTACGTTTAAGGGATGAACAAATGTAGAGGGTACCACAAAAGTCATCTATGGAGAAGGTGGATTGAGGCTGGAAGCAGGTTACAAGGTTCCAGGAGAATTGTGGGGAATGAGAAATGGAATTGATGAGGAATCCAAGAAGGGACTGCAAGTGGGGTGGAAGACCTTGCTGAGATGAACCGTGTTGGACCAGCTGACTACAGGGATACGGGAAACAAATCCAGCAGCCTGTGGGTTGAAGCAGAGGCAGTGAATGCCTGAACTATCCCAAGGCAGAGGGCATGCAAGTTGAAGAAGACAGAACGACAAGGGGGCTGAGACATGCATGGGGCTTGGCGGGGGATGGATAAGAAAAAGAAGCATGATGAGGGAGGTGGACTAAGATGAAAGTCAGAGGCGGCAGGGGTTGAAATCTCAGAGAGAATGGGAACGAGAGAGTGCGCACCAGAACATTAAGAGGTGGTAGACAGGTGAAAACTAGAGTCTGAGGCACAAGCTCCTGTGGGCGGGCCAGGGTATGTTTATAGGGGAGGGTGGCTGAACCAAAATGAAAATAAAAATGGTTCCAATTGAGACATCCATAACGTGGGTTATTCTTATGGATCCTGATGTTGTGGGCACTGACGGCAGGATTTAGAATGCTAAGGCTCTGAGAAGCTTGAAATCCTCAATAAATGAGGAGCCAGGTGCCCATAAAGTCAGAAGGTGACAGCAACAAGGAGGAGGAAGGCAGGAATCTCAACACAAGAGGAAGCTTTGTATGAGGGTGAAAAAAAATAAAGGTAAAAGAAAAACGCATAGCAATTCAAGACAGCCTCCCACCCACAGATGCAGGTAGTGCCAGAGAACAAGCAACTTCTTTGCAGAACAGAAAATACCTAGCTTGCCCAGCCTGGATCTTCCTCCCATTCACTCACTCTATTCTGCCCCTTCCGCTTCCCCTCTGCCTATGCAGTGGGCCTCCCAGTGCACAGGCCTCTCCAGCCAGGGCCCCCGGGCTCTGGGTCTGACTCTGCATTAACCAGCTGAGTGACCACAAGCAGGTCACTTAGTCTCTGTGTGCCTGACGTTTTGTTGATGTTCAGTTGCCAAGTCGTGTCTGACTCTTTGTGACCCCATGGATTGTCGCCCACCAGGCTCCTCTGTCCATTGGATTTCCCAGGCAAGAATACTGGAGTGGGTTGCTATTTCCTTCTTCAAGGGATCGAACCAATGTCTTCTACTTGGAGGCAGATTCTTTATCACTGAGCCACCTGGGAAGCCCATGCCTGACATTACTCATCTAAAAAACGGATATTCATCATGATGATCGTTCCCTTCACCCTGGCTGGCTTTTTAGAAAACATGAGAGTCAAAGCAGGAATATGGTGTTTAATATTCATTTATTCGGCTGCACCAGGTCTTAGTTGAGGCACTTAGTTGAGGCACTTAGTTGAGGCACTTAGTTGAGGCACTTAGTTGAGGCACCTTTGATCTTTGTTTCGGCATGTAGGATCTATTTCTCTGACCAAGGATTAAACTTGGGTACCCTGCATTGGGAGCACAGAGTCTTAGCCACTGGACCATCAGGGAAGTCCCTGGAAAATGTTTTAAAGGACAATTCTATTCCTTAATCCTACTTGGGGAGTTTAAAGCTAAGGAGGTTGCAAATCCTAAAATGAAACTGCAATATTACTGGTTACTTAATTTGACCACATGACTCTTCTCTGGGTTCAATATCTATCTATAAAGTGAGAGAGATGGATGAAACGATTGTTACCTGTCTACCTAGCATTTATTTATTTTATGTATTTCCAAAGATTTCCCCTGTGCTCCAGTTCCTAATGGCATTTCTTTAACTGAGATTCCCTCAGCATCAGCCTACTATATCACAGGCATTTATGGTCATACCCAACAGTCTCTACAGCTAACTGGTTTTCAACAAATGTTTGGTGAACAGGTGAGTGCTGAAGGTCACTCAGATGTAGTTAGCAGCTACTGTGAGAGATGAGATGAGCTGAACAAGGGCAATGGTGAGACTTCAAGGTCAAGGAGAGCACAGAATATGGCATGCAGTATGGCACCCCACTCCAGTCCTCTTGCCTGGAAAATCCCATGGATGGAGGAGCCTGGTAGGCTGCAGTCCATGGGGTCGCTAAGAGTTGGACACGACTGAGCAACTTCACTTTCACTTTTCACTTTCATGCATTGGAGAAGGCAATGGCAACCCACTCCAGTGTTCTTGCCTGGAGAATCCCAGGGATGGTGGAGCCTGATGGGCTGCCGGCTATGGGGTCGCACAGAGTCGGACACGACTGAAGCGACTTAGCAGCAGCAGGCACTCAATAGTTACTGTTGAATAGATGGATGATACAAGAAAACTATTGGAACACTTTTGGCGAGGGGGTTTCCCTGGTGGCTCAGTGAGTAAAGAATCCGCCTGCAATGCAGGAGACCACCTGCAGTGCTGGAGACGTGGGTTCGGTTCCTGGGTCAAGAAAATCCCTTGGAGAAGGAAATTGCAGCCCACTCCAGTATTCTTGCTTGGGAAAGGTCATGGACAGAGGAACCTGTGGGCTATAGCTCACGGGGCTGCAAAGAGTCAAACATGACTAAGCCACCACTACCATTTGAATATTTTTAACTGAGTATACAGATGCAGGAAATTCTCAATATCCGTTTCAGATCCAGTTGTCTAGGACAAATGTATGTGAATTCCACAAAAAGTAGCTGGAAATATAAACATTCTTTTCAATATTGCTGGCAGGAGAAATGCAGCAGCACCGAGGGCAGGGAAAAGGGTAAGTCTCCAAGATAAATCCACAATTCACCAAACTCAAAGGGCAAATGCAGAACCATGTGCCATGGCATCTAAATTTTATTTAGATGTAACCACAGTGTTACTCAGACTTGTGCATTTCTTAAGGGTTCAAACAAGACCAAAATCTACCTGTGATTTAATCTACCTGTGTGAGTTTTTAAGATTTCTATAAAGTTCTTTAGAATTCTTGCCAGCATACTTGAATTTCAAGCACTGTGGGGGTCAGAACACAATCTAGTCAATGCTCATTATCTCCAATAATAAGAGCCTGGAGATAAATATCATTTAGTGTGTATCTGAAATCGGAAAGGAAGGGCCGCAAACCCTCTTTGTGGCAGAGAGGGCAGATGTGAAAGGCCTCTGAAAGCATACAGGATCTGCCTATCAACTAAAACTGCTTTATCTCATCCTCAGGATTGGGGTATAGCTCACTGGGCAGAGGAGAGCAAAGTGCCAAAGCACAGACATGGGTTCGGAGGGATAGATCCAACATCATCATGCTCTGTGGTCCTGGGCAAGTTACCTCATCTTTCTCAGCTTCAGCTTCCCCATCTGTAAAATGGGAATAATTACAGTTTACATCTCATAAAATGACCGTGAAGATTAAATGCCACAATAAGCATGTCAGGTACCCAGCACAGCGTCAGGAACACGGTAAGTGCGAACAGTATAAGTGAAAACTATGACTTTCACTGTAACTTACACATCACAGGGTTGTTCAGTTAAGATAGTCTGCATTTAAAGGTAATTCAAGTGTGAACATTATAGAGACAATTTTATTCCACAATTCCCACTGTCTATGGTAAGAATATATTTCAGAAGCAAAGCGCCAGCTTCTCTTTTAAAGGTTCTGTTACTCTGTGTGATTCTCTAAGATTTGCTCTGGTAAAAATCAACACTTTGGAAGTTCCCAGAGGACCTCCAGCACCATCCCAGACCACAGACACTGAGCAACCACTGCTGCAAAGTAGGTGCCGAGATCAACAGCACAGTCCTTGAGGAATGAAAATGGTTACGTTCTTTTAACATTTATTCCTTGCACTACTTATTTCACACCCAGATACTTTACCTTCCATATTCAATTACCTATTTTCATGCAATTGTGTCCTTGTGAATATTCCTTAAAATCACTCTCAGTACCACTTTGGAAACCTCCCCAAGCACTTGATAATACCTGATTGGTTGATTTCTATTTGTAAATATTTCATATTTGAAAATAGCTTTGGCTCATAAAGGTCAGCAATAAGACTGTCAGAATTATTGTTAAAATATATGGTATCATGTCTAAGTCACAGAAGTTAATTTCCTATTAATATCAAATTCAGAATAGATTATTAAGCGTCCTTCTTCAAGACGGCTTGAGAGAGGAGTCAGATGTCAGTTTCCAATCAGTGTGAGTGGGGCTGGCTCTTTTAGCAGCGCCAGCTTTATGATGCCGTGAGCCAAAAAGTGAGTCCACAGGCACATAAGTCATAAGAGGAGCTAAGATACCACAGCCCATGGCCAAAACATGGCCACATCCTCCTTGCTTCTTTATCTTTGTCACTCTGAATTCACAAAACCAAGTGAATACAACCTGGAACCATTTCCAGGGTTTAGGAAGAGATTTTAAAGAATCATAATAAGACCAAGGTGGGCACAGGTGACTCAGAAGAGATCTCATATGACAGCATGCAAAGCCAAAATAAACCCTGGGGTGGGGGAGAACAGATGGCCGGTGGGCAGTGGATGGAGCCAGGGGGATTCGGAACGATGGCCCTCTGGATGGCATTCCTCCATGGGAGATGCCTATTTGTAGGAGGTGATGTCCATTTCACCAGATGGTCAGCTCACCACCTGGAGTCTCAACCACCAAGTAAGCTTGGTGACTTGAGAGAATTTTGCCTCACCTGAACAGAGAAAACCATCAGAGGTTAAAAAGTGCATCTTCTATACCCTTGGGATGGATGAGAATAGAATAATAGAAAGGTAAAGACATTTGAATTATTTTCTAGCAGTTCTTTGCATGACAAGAAATCAATAATATTTAGAAGAAAATCCCCCCTCCCTGCCTTCTCTCACACACACAAAAAAAAAACAAAAAGCCTCTTAGGATATTATAAACACTAACTGGAGCTAAAGGAGCTGAAAATTTCTTTTAAAAAAGTGACAGGAGACAAAACCGATTAATAAATGTTTAATTCAGACTATAGATAAACAAAAATTGCCCGTAATAAGGCAACTAGGAGCCTGATTCTAAAGATGTAGAAACCATGATGGATTGCAGTTACAATTATATTTGTAAAAGGCACGCACACACAAACACAAAGGGTGAAAGGAAAAACACTCATCCTAAGAAGAGTTGTGTCAGATTGTTGTGATTATGGGTGACTTTTTCTTCTTCGTCTCCCTTGGCTATGATTGGAAGAAGAATGAATGATAACCGCAAGCAGCGTAGAGTGTTATCCACAGCCACGGACTAGCTCTTTGTTTCTTTGTTTTGACCTTCCAATCCATCCCCTACCAATTTGTGGTTCTCCAGCTTAAGCCATCTGGGTCTCACCATATTGGTTCAATTTCACTCAAACTGGCCTACTTCCTGTTTTATGGCACAAGTCCCCTGGATGTCCCAACGGTGTCTAATTGCTATAAAAGTCTCTATACTTTTAGTGCCTGTACATATCTTGCCACAGACTGGTGAAAAGCAATGTGGACCAATAACACAGGTGCAGAGAGGATGCAGGCCTGGCAGTTACTAATGAATAACACACCACCCTATTGGAACTTTGAATGTTCCAACCAGATAAAAATCTATATGCCTGAGGCATTAACAGAGAGACTTTGTGAGTGATTTCTCCTCCTTTCCAAATTTTCCTTTCTTGTTTTAAGATTGCCTTTCAATATATTTTTTTAAATAGGAGGGAAATGTTTTTTAACTTTTAAAGAAATCATGATGAAATTTAGGAAAAGGGAGAAGACCTAAAACAAATGTTAATTCATTATTTGAAGTCTTCTAAAGAAAAAAGAAAGTGCGTAATACTGATATGTTAAAGAGAGCAAAAGAATGGGTGCATTTAACTGAGTCACCTTCGTCCACTCTCACGCACCTGAGGGGCCCAGTGGGACGATGAATCAGCAAAACTCCTCCTTGCAACATTCATTCAAGGTCCTCCATAAGATTAACCTATCTCAGATACTCCACCACATTAACTCTCTCACATTAATCTTCTCTTCTCACAGCACTTCTGTAAATGTAGTATCTTTTTTTCAACTTTTTATTAGGTTGGTGCAAACATAATTGCAATTTCAGACTGTGAATTTTAAATCATTATAACTTGGCTCAAATACATCTTTATTAATCAAAATAGGAACATTACAATCAACACTTTTTTGCCAATGAGAAATAAGCTTATTTATTCCTGTAGTGGAAAAATCCATGCTTCTGGATTTGATGAACTCTTGGAAAGCATCTTCTGCCTTCTGATGGTTGTGGAAGCATTTTCCCTGCAAAAAGCTGTTGAAATGCTTGAAGAAGCGGTAGTTGGTTAGCGAGAGGTCAGGTGGATGTGGCGGATGAGGCAAAACTTTTTAGCCCAATTCATTCAGCTTTTGAAGCGTTGGGTTTGTGTGGCGTGCAGCTGGGTGTTGCCATGGAGAACTGGGCCCTTTCTGTTGACCAGTGCCAGCTGCAAGGCATTGGACCTTTCAGTGCACTACATCAATTTGCTGAGCATACTTCTCAGATGTAACGGTGTTGCTGGGATTCAGAAACCTGTAGTGGATTAGACAGGCAGCAGACCACCAAGCAGTGACCATGACCTCTATTTTGGTGCAAGTTTGGCTTTGGGAGGTGCTTTGGAGCTTCTTCTCAGTCCAACCACTGAGCTGGTTGCCGCCGGTTGTCATATAAAATCTACCTTTCTTCACACATCACACCCAATCAAGAAATATTTCATTGTTGCATAGAATAAGAAAAGATGACACTCCAGAATAACAATTTTTTGATTTTCAGTCAGCTCATAAAGCACCCACTTATCAAGGTTTTTCACCTTTCCAATTCGCTTCAGATGCCAAATGACCATATTGAAGGATCAACGTTGAGTTCTTCAGCAACTTCTCATGCAGTTGTAAAAGGATCAGCTTCAGTGATTGCTCTCAATTAGTCAATGTCAACTTCCAATGGCCAGCCACTGCAATCCTCATCTTCAAGACTTTCATCTCCTTTGCAAAACTTCTTGAACCACCACTGCACTGTATGTTGATTAGCAGTTCCTGGGCCAAATGCGTTGTTGATGTTGCAAGTTGTCTCCACTGCTTTACAACCCATTTTGAATTTGAATTAAAAAAAATTGCTTGAATTTGCTTTTTGTCTAACATCATTTCTATAGTCTAAAATAAATATAAAATAAACAGCAAGTAATGTCATTAGAAAAAAATCATAAAGCAAGAAATGTACATTAAAATGATGTATAACGTTTACTTAAGAGTGTATTCCAATATCAAACAGCAAAGTTCAACAATGCAAAACTGCAATTACTTTTGCACCAACCTAATATATTGGAGTACGGTTGATTAACCATGTTGCGTCAGTTTCAGTTGTACAACAAAGTGATTCGGTTATACATGTACATGCGTCTACTTTTTTCCAATTCTTTTCACAATAGGTTGTTGTAGAATATTGAGTAGAGTTCCCTGTGCTACACACTGCTATATTTGAAATGGATAACCAACAAGGACCTACTGTAAACACAGTATCTTGACAATCTATTTCTTTTGGTTACGTGTTTATACATCTCTGTTTATTTCATCCTTCCATCCTCTCGACTTCCCTAGTGGCTCAGATGGTAAAGCGTCTGCCTACAATGCGGGAGACCCAGGTTCAATTCCTGGGTTGGGAAGATCCTCTGGAGAAGGAAATGGCAACCCACTCCAGTACTTTTGCCTGGAAAATCCCATGGACAGAGGAGCCTGGTAGGCTACAGTTCATGGGGTCACAAAGAGTGGGACACGACTGAGTGACCTCACTTACACATCTCTGTTTATTTCATCCTTCCATCTTCTTATGGATAGTTTTCTAACAAAAGACTAGAGTCTGGGGAAATAGAGACTTGAAGCTAAGCTGCTGGACCATTGGCAGCTCCCTTCAATGAGTGGAATGGTGGGTTTCTAATGCCCTGATGGTCACAGGATAGGGTATTCTTCACACAAGGGTAGTTACACCTCCTGCTGTCCAGAATGCTGGGTTACCACCTTCAATTGCTCTAGCTGAGGTCTTCAGCCTGTATAGTCCCATAGTAACTAGCAAAGATGCAGTGCCAGGGGTAATAAGATATAGAAAAAGTATTGTATTCCTATGGAAAAAGAAAAAAATACAATCAATTCCTTCCAGTTACCCTCAAACCTGCTGCTGCTGCTAAGTCCGACTCTGTGTGACCCCATAGACGGCAGCCCACCAGGCTCCCCCATCCCTGGGATTCTCCAGGCAAGAACACTGGAGTGGGTTGCCATTTCATTCTCCAGTGCATGAAAGTGAAAAGTGAAAGTGAAGTTGCTTAGTCTTGTCTGACTCTTAGCGACCCCATGGACTGCAGCCCACCAGGCTCCTCCATCCATGGGATTTTCCAGGCAAAGTACTAGAGTGGGGTGCCACTGCCTTCTCCAAACACACATATGCTACTTCTACCCATTTCCCTTGTTTTCTACAGAACCAGTCTAATTGTAAAACAGAATTATACTTAAGAGACCCTCCAACTGGCCACTGTTCGCCATCCTCCAATGGATACTGTGGCCATGCAGTATCACATAGGAAGACCAGGTATGTCTTCTTTAAGCCCTGGGGATCAAATCTATCCCAGTTTTTCAGGATACAGTTCAAAGGAGTGAGGCTGGAATTGTTAGCTCCCATCTGTAAGAGAGGAAATAGCGACCAGAGCCATCTTTCTACCGGAGGCATCCCTTCTTGCTCTAGATGGGGGTGTGGACAGACTTTACACCAAAGCTTTCCTTCCCTGGTCAGACTTAGTCTGTCCCTTACCGATGCAGGTGACCTACTCGTCCCTCCCGGTTCTACCACCGAGATGGGGTGGGGATGCACCAGGGGTAGACCTGATGGCATCCCTGACTGACGTCCAGCTCTTCACCATTACCTCTGATGCCACCCAGGGTGCAATCAGAGTAATCTTCCAGAATGCCTCCCAGGCTAAACTGCTGGGAGAAACATTCGTCACCTGAGTGCCTGTGCACGACTAAACATTCATCACCTGAGTACCTGTGCACAACTAAACGTTCGTCACCTGAGTGCCTGTGCACGACTAAACATTCATCACCTGAGTACCTGTGCACAACTAAACATTCGTCACCTGAGTGCCTGTGCACGACTAAACATTTGTCACCTGAGTGCCTGTGCACGACCCTGAGTGTATTCCTGACCACAATAAGACTGATACGAACATAAAACTGAGATGTTTCTTCTAAGCATCACCACACCAGAATGAGTCTACTCTGGTCCACTAAGAGCCAGCGCTACCAAAGGAAAAAAACCCCATTGCAGTTCCAATCCGAGTAACCTTTAACCTCAGAGATGCTCTTGTAGCTGGAGCTCCATCTAGCTTCCAAACTTTCGATTCCTAGCGAGGCTAGGAACTTCCTGACTACCAATCTAAGTTTGGGACCTAAGTCATAGTACACAGTAACAGCATAGATCACTAGTCCCTTGAAAGTCTATGATCTGACAGATTAGGTTAGTCCTTCTCATAGGCTACCTACCCTCAAAGAAATGAGTCACAACAATAACAACAAAAAATTACTTTAAAGGTGCCACAATCAAAAACTCAAACCATAGGAAAACTATCAGAGCTTCTGGCCTCCATGCTGTATTCTGCTAAAAGACATCAGGATGACTTTGAAAACCACACAAACTTTTTTGACAAACAAAAGACAGTTGATCACCCTCCATCTGAAGTACAAATGAGTACAATATAATCAGAAGTTGTTTTACACACAGGAAGGAAAAATCTCACTTTAAGGAGCAACCATCTGTCTTCCAAAACTACAGAGGTTGAAAATAGCTGATTTTTTTTTACCCTAGCAGTGAGCCAATAAGAAAATACATTAAATTTCCTCATCAATATATAGATGAAAGGGAGCTCCAATATTTTCAGAAAAATACGGAAAGTGGGAGACAAGAGAAAAAGAAATTTAGACATTTACTCTTCTTTCTAATCCTGTGGCCACCATCCATGTCCAAGTCTTAGCACCTTTTTTCTGAGACAATTCCCAGCCTACCACCAGAAGTACATGATAAACACTAAGTAAACAGTGGCTATTATCATTGCCCAGGACAGAAGGGGAATTCATTCATCTAATCAAAAAAGATTTGTTTTTTGTTTGTTTTGTTTGCAAAGGGGTATATTTTTTATTATCAAAAAACTTATATACCATTAATCTATAAGGATATATCATAGTCTGTTTATCAATTTACATGATGAAGGACATCTGGGTTGCTAACTTTGAGTGATTATGAATAATGCTGTTATAAATATTAATATTTTTACATGAACATAAGTTTTCATTTATTTCATTATTATTAGGATAAATGCCTGGGAGTGGAATTGCTGAGTAACAGAGTAAATGTATATTTAACTTGAAAAGAAATCATTTCTTAGATGGCTATACACATCTCATTCTGATCAGCAATATATGAGTTCGACTGCTCCAAATCCTCAACAGCAATTGGCACTGGTAATTTTAAATTTTTACAAAATATTACTCATTATTTTAGTATGAAGTGGTATCTTGTGGTAATAATTTACATTTCCCTAATGACTAATGATGTTGAGCATCTTTTCATGTACTTACTTTTAATTTATTCTTTGGTGAAGAATATTCAAGCCTTCCCAGGTAGCTTGGCAGTAAGGAATTTGCCTGCCAATTCAGGAGACTCAGGAGACATGGGTTCGATCCCTGGGTCAGGAAGACTCTCTGAAGAAGGAAATGGCAACCCACTCCAGTATTCTTGCCTGGAAAATCCCATCGACAGAGGAGCCTGGCAGGCTACAATCCATGGGGTTGCACAGAGTTGGACACGACTGAGCAACTCAGCACGCACGCACATTCAGGTCTTTTACCCATTTTATGTTTATTGATTTCCTTATTATTGAATTTTGAGAATTCTGTACATAAGCTCAACAAAAGCTTATTGAACACCTACTGTATACCAGGCACTGAGTACACAGCAGTGACCAAAACAGATTAAGCCCCCGTCCTGCTGGAACTGATGTTACAGTGATTTGAACCCAGGTTTCCTCATCTCCAAATCCCATAGCTGTTAAATCAGTTTTAAGCACACTCAAATGCCTAAAGAGGCCATGCAGGTAAAATGAATGTGTTGGATCAGATTACTGACTGGCTGTTCATCAACCCTGTTCTCTTTTCTTCTGGGTTCATCCCATGTTTCCCAGCTTCTTTCTGCAGGCAGACACAGCCAAGCTACTGAGCCCTAATCCATGTAAAGTGGGCAGGATGGTGCATAGCCCTTCCAGATCTGTTCCCCGCTCTCTTTCCACTTCTATCTGCTGAACGCAGATAAGCACAGCTGCTTTGGAAGCCACAGATTGACTGTGGAGAGACTACAAAGACAGGACCCTGGGTCCTCGAAATCACCACATGGTAGCAAGCTCCCGGGCAGTTAGGAGCACTGGTTGGTCTCTATGTGAGTGAGAAATAAAATTCCAGGGCTTTAAGCCATTACAGACTTGGAGGTTAGGTTGTCACCACAGTAAATCCATCTCAGCCAAGACGTGACTGAAGTGGGACGGGTAGGGGTTGTGACAGATGGCCCCTCCCTGCCTAAAGGAGCTGCCACTGCTCAGCCTTAGCCAGTTGTTGCCACACGAGAATACTGGACCAGTCTTCCCTGATCATTGTCGTCCTCACTCACCAAGCCTCCCCCAGCACCCTGCGCTCCCTCTTCAGCTCTCACCTCTGCTGGTAATGGCATACTCGTTCCTGTGATGAGCTAATTAACGTCTCTCTCTCCACGTGAGCCAATGTCTTTCTCCTCCCCTCCTGTTCTCCCCGCACCCAGCACTGTGCCTGCCACATACCTCAATAAATACTGCCTTGAATTAATAACACAAGGAAAAGTCAATCTGAAAACAATCAGTTCAGCTCAGTTCAGTAGCTCAGTCGTGTCCAACTCTTTGCGACCCCATGAATCGCAGCACGCCAGGCCTCCCTGTCCATCACCAACTCCCAGACTTCACTCAGACTCACGTCCATCAAGTCAGTGATGCCATCCAGCCATCTCATCCTCAGTTGTCCCCTTCTCCTCCTGCCCCCAATCCCTCCCAGAATCAGAGTCTTTTCCAATGAGTCAACTCTTTGCATGAGGTGGCCAAAGTACTGGAGTTTCAGCTTAGCATCAGTCCGTCCAAAGAAATCCCAGGGCTGATCTCCTTCAGAATGGTTGGTTGGATAGGCAACATTATTTAAGACTGCATGATATAGAAACTAAAGTCAAAGTGAAAGTCACTCAGTCCTGTCCAACTCTTTGTGACCCCGTAGACTATACAGTCCATGGAATTCTCCAGGCCAGAATACTGGGGTGGGTAGCCTTTCCCTTCTCCAGGGGATCTTCCCAACTCAGGGATCAAACCCAGGTCTCCCACACTGCAGGTGGATTCTTTACCAGCCAAGCCACCGGGGAAGCAAGAAATCAAATCATGATGCCTGGAGAGGTATGTCTGGAGAGGGGCAAGAGGGGATATGCTTCCTAAGGTGATGATCATGTTCTATGTCTTGACAAGGATTTAGGTTACACAGATGTGTGCATGTGTCAAGACTTGGGATTTCTGTATTTCTCTGTAGGTAAAGTTTACCTCAAAAAAAAAAAAAACCCATAAACATGAACTCTAATCTGGTATGTACGCTGAAACATTTAGGGCTGAACTGTACTAATGTCTGCAACTTACTTTGAACACATCAAGAAATGAATTGAGGGGTTGCGATAAAGATGGCGGAGGAATAGGACGGGAAGACCACTTTCTCCCTCACAAATTCCTCAAAAGAACATTTCAACGCTGAGCAAACTCCACAAAACAACTTCTGTAGGCTGGCAGAGGACATCAGGCAACCAGAAAAGCAGACCATTGTCTTCAAAAACAGATTTTTAATCTTTGCTCTTAGGGTTTTTGTTGTCAATTTTGTACATTTAAAAACCCAAACTTCACTACCCAAGTTTACCTGAGAGCGAGATTACTGGCTTGACCACTCTCTTCTCCTTTGGACTCTCCTTTTTCTCTACCAGGTGGCCTCTGTCTCTTTCCTCCCCCATCTCTTCTCTATCCAACTCTGTGAATCTCTGTGTGTTCCAGACGGTGGAGAACACCTAAGGAACTGGTTACTGGCAGGATTTGTCTCTCTCCTTCTTATTCCTCTCTCTTATCCTCCTGGTCACCTCTGTCTACTTCCTCCCTCTCCTCTTCCCCGTATAACTCCGTAAATACCTCTGAGCAGTCCAGACTATAGAGCGCACATTAGGAACTGACTACTGGCTAGCTTGCTCTCTCCTCTTTTGATCTCACCGCATCTCATTCCAGTTACCTCTAACTACCCCCTCCATCTTCTCTTCTCCTTGTAACTCAGTGAACCTCTCTGAGTGTCCCTCAATGCGGAGAAACTTTTCATCTTTAACCTAGATGTTTTATCATCGGTGCTGTATAGATGGAGAAGTCTAGAGGCTACTGTAAAAATAAAACTGAAAACCAGAAGCAGGAGGCTTAAATCCAAAGCCTGAAAACATTAGAGAACTCTTGAATTCAGGGAACATTAAGCAATAGGAGCCCATCAAATGCCTTCATACCTACACTGAAACCAAGCTCCACCCAAGGGCCAACAAGTTCCAAAACAAGACATACCACTCAAATTCTCCAGCAACACAGGAACACTCCCCTGAGCTTCAATATACAGGCAGCTCAAAATTATTCCAAAACCTTTGATGTCTCATAACCCATTACTGGTCACTCCACTGCACTCCAGAGAGAAGAAACCCAGCTCCACCCACCAGAACTCCAACAGAAGCCTCCCTAACCAGGAAACCTTGACAAGCCACTGATAGAACCCCACCCACAGTGAGGAAGCTCCATAATAAAGGGAACTCCACAAATTACCAGAATATAAAAAGGCCACCCCAAACGCAGCAATATAACCAAGATGAAGAGACAGAGGAATACTCAGCAGGTAAAGGAACAGGAGAGTTGCCCACCAAACCAAACAAAAGAGGAAGAAGTAGGGAATCTACCTGAGAAGGAATTCCGAATATTGATAGTGAAAATGATCCAAAATCTTGAAATCAAAATGGAATCACAGATAAATAGCCTAGAGACAAGGATTGAGAAGATGCAAGAAAGGTTTAACAAGGACCTAGAAGAAATAAAAAAAGAGTCAAAATATAATGAATAATGCAATAAATGAGATCAGATACACTCTGGAGGCAACAAATAGTAGAATAATGGAGGCAGAAGATAGGATTAGTGAAATAGAAGATAGAATGGTAGAAATAAATGAATCAGAGAGGAAACAAGAAAAACGAATTAAAAGAAATGAGGACAATCTCAGAGACCTCCAGGACAATAGGAAACGCTCCAACATTCGAATTATAGGAGTCCCAGAAGAAGAAGACAGAAAGAAAGATCATGAGAAAATCCTTGAGGAAATAATAGTTGAAAACTTCCCTAAAATGGGGAAGGAAATAATCAACCAAGTCCAAGAAACACAGAGAGTTCCAAATAGGATAAACCCAAGGCGAAACACCCCAAGACACATATTAATCAAATTAACAAAGATCAAACACAAAGAACAAATATTAAAAGCAGCAAGGGAAAAACAACAAATAACACACAAGGGGATTCCCATAAGGATAACAGCTGATCTTTCAATAGAAACTCTTCAGGCCAGGAGGGAATGGCAAGACATACTTAAAGTGATGAAAGACAATAACCTACAGCCCAGATTACTGTACCCAGCAAGGATCTCATTCAAATACGAAGGAGAAATCAAAAGCTTTACAGACAAGCAAAAGCTGAGAGAATTCAGCACCACCAAACCAGCTCTCCAACAAATTCTAAAGGATATTCTCTAGACAGGAAACACGAAAAGGGTGTATAAAGCCGAACCCAAAACAATAAAGTAAATGGTAACTGGATCATACTTATCAATAATTACCTTAAACGTAAATGGGTTGAATGCCCCAACTAAAAGGCAAAGGCTGGCTGAATGGATACAAAAACAAGACCCCTCTATATGCTGCTTACAAGAGACCCACCTCAAAACAAGGGACACATACAGACTGAAAGTGAAGGGCTGGAAAAAGATATACCACGCAAATAGAGACCAAAAGAAAGCAGGAGTGGCAATACTCATATCCGATAAAATAGACTTTAAAACAAAGGCTGTGAAAAGAGACAAAGAAGGCCACTACATAATGATCAAAGGATCAATCCAAGAAGAAGATATAACAATTATAAATATATATGCACCCAATATAGGAGCACCGCAATATGTAAGACAAATGCTAACAAGTATGAAAGGGGAAATCAACAATAACACAATAATAGTGGGAGACTTTAATACCCCACTCACACCTATGGACAGATCAACTAAACAGAAAATTAACAAAGAAATGCAAACTTTAAATGATACATTAGATCAGTTAGACCTAATTGATATCTATAGGACATTTCACCCCAAAACAATGAATTTCACCTTTTTCTCAAGTGCTCATGGAACCTTCTCCAGGATAGATCACATCCTGGGCCATAAATCTAAACTTGATAAATTCAAAAAAATCGAAATCATTCCAAGCATCTTTTCTGACCATAATGCATTAAGATTAGATCTCAATTACAGGAGGAAAAACTACTAAAAATTCCAACATATGGAGGTTGAACAACACACTTCTGAATAACCAACAAATCACAGAAGAAATCAAAAAAGAAATCAAAATATGCATAGAAACTAATGAAAATGAAAACACAGCAACCCAAAACCTGTGGGACACTATAAAAGCAGTGCTAAGAGGAAAGTTCATAGCAATACAGGCATACCTCAAGAAACAAGAAAAAAGTCAAATAAATAACCTAACTCTACAACTAAAGCAACTAGAAAAGGAAGAATTGGAGAACCCCAGAGTTAGTAGAAGGAAAGAAATCTTAAAAATTAGGGCAGAAATAAATGCTAAAGAAACAAAAGAGACCATAGCAAAAAATCAACAAAGCCAAAAGCTGGTTCTTTGAAAGGATAAATAAAATTGACAAACCACTAGCCAGACTCATCAAGAAGCAAAGAGAGAAAAATCAAATCAATAAAATTAGAAATGAAAATGGAGAGATCACAACAGACAACACAGAAATACAAAGGATCATAAGAGACTACTATCAGCAGTTGTATGCCAATAAAATGGACAACGTGGAAGAAATGGACAAATTCTTAGAAAAGTACAATTTTCCAAAACTGAACCAGGAAGAAATAGAAAATCTTAACAGACCCATCACAAGCACAGAAATTGAAACTGTAATCAGAAATCTTCCAGCAAACAAAAGCCCAGGTCCAGACGGCTTCACAGCTGAATTCTACCAAAAATTTCGAGAAGAGCTAACACCTATCCTACTCAAACTCTTCCAGAAAATTGCAGAGGAAGGTAAACTTCCAAACTCATTCTATGAGGCCACCATCACCCTAATACCAAAACCTGACAAAGATGTCACAAAAAAAGAAAACTACAGGCCAATATCACTGATGAACATAGATGCAAAAATCCTCAACAAAATTCTAGCAATCAGAATCCAACAACACATTAAAAAGATCATACACCATGACCAAGTGGGCTTTATCCCAGGGATGCAAGGATTCTTCAATATCCGCAAATCAATCAATGTAATTCACCACATTAACAAATTGAAAAATAAAAACCATATGATTATCTCAATAGATGCAGAGAAGGCCTTTGACAAAATTCAACATCCATTTATGATAAAAACTCTCCAGAAAGCAGGAATAGAAGGAACATACCTCAACATAATAAAAGCTATATATGACAAACCCACAGCAAACATTATCCTCAATGGTGAAAAATTGAAAGCATTTCCCCTAAAGTCAGGAACAAGACAAGGGTGCCCACTTTCACCGCTACTATTCAACATAGTTCTGGAAGTTTTGGCCACAGCAATCAGAGCAGAAAAAGAAATAAAAGGAATCCAAATTGGAAAAGAAGAAGTAAAACTCTCACTGTTTGCAGACGACATGATCCTCTACACGGAAAACCCTAAAGACTCCACCAGAAAATTACTAGAGCTCATCAATGAATATAGTAAAGTTGCAGGATATAAAATCAACACACAGAAATCCCTTGCATTCCTATACACTAATAATGAGAAAGTAGAAAAAGAAACTAAGGAAACAATTCCATTCACCATTGCAACAAAAAGAATAAAATACTTAGGAATATATCTACCCAAAGAAACTAAAGACCTATATATAGAAAACTATAAAACACTGATGAAAGAAATCAAAGAGGACACTAATAGATAGAGAAATATACCATGTTCATGGATCAGAAGAATCAATATAGTGAAAATGAGTATACTACCCAAAGCAATTTACAAATTCAATGCAATCCCTATCAAGCTACCAGCCATATTTTTCACAGAACTAGAACAAATAATTTCAAGATTTGTATGGAAATACAAAAAACCTCGAATTGCCAAAGCAATCTTGAGAAAGAAGAATGGAACTGGAGGAATCAACTTGCCTGACTTCAGGCTCTACTACAAAGCCACAGTCATCAAAACAGTATGGTACTGGCACAAAGACAGACATATAGATCAATGGAACAAAAACAAAAGCCCAGAGATAAATCCACACACATATGCACACCTTATCTTTGACAAAGGAGGCAAGAATATACAATGGAGTAAAGACAATCTCTTTAACAAGTGGTGCTGGGAAAACTGGTTAACCACTTGTAAAAGAATGAAACTAGATCACTTTCTAACACCGCACACAAAAATAAACTCAAAATGGATTAAAGATCTAAATGTAAGACCAGAAACTATAAAACTCCTAGAGGAGAACATAGGCAAAACACTCTCAGACATAAATCACAGCAGGATCCTCTATGATCCACCTCCCAGAATTCTGGAAATAAAAGCAAAAATAAACAAATGGGATCTAATTAAAATTAAAAGCTTCTGCACAACAAAGGAAACTATAAGCAAGGTGAAAAGACAGCCTTCTGAATGGGAGAAAATAATAGCAAATGAAGCAACTGACAAACAACTCATCTCAAAAATATACAAGCAACTTATGCAGCTCAATTCCAGAAAAATAAACGACCCAATCAAAAAATGGGCCAAAGAACTAAATAGACATTTCTCCAAAGAAGACATACGGATAGCTAACAAACACATGAAAAGATGCTCAACATCACTCATTATCAGAGAAATGCAAATCAAAACCACAATGAGGTACCACTTCACACCAGTCAGAATGGCTGCGATCCAAAAATCTGCAAGCAATAAATGCTGGAGAGGGTGTGGAGAAAAGGGAATCCTCCTACACTGTTGGTGGGAATGCAAACTAGTACAGCCACTATGGAGAACAGTGTGGAGATTCCTTAAAAAATTGCAAATAGAACTACCTTACGACCCAGCAATCCCACTGCTGGGCATACACACCGAGGAAACCAGAATTGAAAGAGACACATGTACCCCAATGTTCATCGCAGCACTGTTTATAATAGCCAGGACATGGAAACAACCTAGATGTCCATCAGCAGATGAATGGATAAGAAAGCTGTGGTATATATACACAATGGAGTATTACTCAGCCGTTAAAAAGAATTCATTTGAATCAGTTCTGATGAGATGGATGAAACTGGAGCCGATTATACAGAGTGAAGTAAGCCAGAAAGAAAAACATCAATACAGTATACTAACACATATATATGGAATTTAGAAAGATGGCAATGACGACCCTGTATGCAAGACAGGAAAAAAGACACAGCTGTGTATAATGGACTTTTGGACTCAGAGGGAGAGGGAGAGGGTGGGATGATTTTGGAGAATGGCATTCTATCATGTATACTATCATGTAAGAATTGAATCGCCAGTCTGTCTGACGCAGGATACAGCATGCTTGGGGTTGGTGCGTGGGGATGAAAAAAAAAAAAAAGAAATGAATTGATAGAGGGACTGATAGAATAAACACATATATATATGATAAAGCATATATAGCAAAATGTTCATAGTACCGTCTAAGTGGTAGGTACATGGCTGTTCACTGTACAGTACTTTCAACTCTTTTGTATGCTTGCAAATTTAATAAAATGGGGCAGGGCAGGAGGTGGGGGGGGGGGGGGAAGCCTGCAGAGTAAAGCTAAAAATATATTGACATTGTAGTCAAATCTGGTTTTAAATCCCATTCCCAAAACTTCCAAGCAACAGTGCCCTTAGGCAAGTCAGGTTCATAAATGTCTTCTCAGTCTTTAGTTTCCTGAAAGCAAAATGGACAGGAACTGTCTCTTAGTGTCACTGTAGGGTTCAATTCTACAAAACTCTTTTGATCTAGCAACTAACAAGTAGTAGCTGTTTCATAAATGTTTGTCCTCTTATTCAGAAGTCAACATACCCACAAACTAGGACAAACCTCCAATGAGACATAAAAGAAGTGAGATTTGTAAAATTTCTCCCTTGCTACATCCCCAGGGAAATTAAAATAAATTAATTGTACTATTTTTATCGGTAAAGATGCTGACCTTCCATCAATCAGTAGGACACTTAGAACTCCATGTCTGAGGACAGATCTACGCTGTCCACACCCCATCACTCGTTTCCCAAGGGTCACCACCATCCTTTGTGAGAGCCGGTTAGGGTTAACAACAAAGCCGCATCAGGCGGAAGGATGGAGGAATTGTAAGTAAGGCACCGAAGCCAAGGCTCCCAACCCCCTCTCCAGATGTGCAAGGGCGGGCCCTGAAATCATGATGGCGTTTGACATGCTCTCAGAGGTTGTAGTCACCAGACGGTCTTGGCTTTTAGCATAATTACATGACCTGAGAAATGGCCTTTTGGTCATAAATAAAAGCCTCCAATCAAAACTAATGGTGTGTGTGCAGCAGAAAGATGTCTAAGAGGCCACTGCATGGACCCAGCATCTCTGGGTTAGGAAGGTGGAAGAAAGGAGTTCCTTAACAACAGCAGCAGAGGGGGAAGTGCTGACTGTGAGAAGCAAGGAAAAACTATCCCCTTGAGACTTCCTTGGTGGTCCAGCGGTTGGGAATCCGCCTGCCAATGCAGGGGACACGGGTTCAATCCCTGGTTCAGGAGAATCCCACATGGTGTGGGGCAACTAAGCCTGTGCTCTAGAGCCCACGCTCCAGAGCGAGAAGCCACCACCGTGAAGCCCAAGCACAGCAACTAGGGAGCAATCCCACTCGCTGAACTAGAGAAAGCGCAGGCACAGCAACGAAGACCCAGCACAGCCCGAAAGTAAAACACATTAAAAAAAAAAAAAAAAACTAGGCCAATGCCCCTCCAAGAAAATGAGGTCTGGCATCTTAAAATCAGTGAAAGGGTTAATTACGTGTCACAAGTGAGGTACTACAGGCAAAGGAAGTTGCATTTTATTTTTTTTTTAGAAAGCATTTCCACCTGCCCGTAGGATGGCACAGTTAGGACAAGCTATTTAAGGCTGCTTGAGCCAAATCTAACTTCCACCCTCTCTTCCTTGAACTCTTCTTCCCTTTTACATAATTACAAGCCCACCTACTGGTTAGGCTAGACTTCAAACTCCTTGGAGACATCCTGCACTAAGCGTGTAAGCGGCCCTGCATCCAGTCGGAAGATGGATAGGATCATCTTGGTACTCAGCCAAACGTGTGCATCTCTTCCCAATTCCACTGTCACATCGGTAGCTTCAAATCAGCCACGGTGACAGTATTTATACCATGGAAATCGGCCAAGTCTATAAATCAGGCTATTGGTTGTCATCATTTTTCACAAAATGAGCACATGAGCTTGTTTTTACTGTGATGAGGGAGGAGACACATTTGGGGAAGTCTGCCTGATCCATACCACCTCATTTAAAACTGCACTCTGCCCGTGGCTATAGCTGAAGGAGGGGTCAGCCTAGGAAGGCATTTTTAAACCACATGCCCCTTCACCTCTGGCCTCTGCTGATCAGATGAGGGGTCAAATCCTTACTTTTTTGGCCAGACTATGACAGCCTGATGCTCCCTCTTGGGAAATACAGGACTAGGACTGAGACTGGAGGGCGGACACATAAATGGAAAAGTCCTGCCAACTCTGGCTGCAGTGAGCACCACAGCAAGCAAGGCCCCCTTGTTAGAGGAGAACCCAGAAGCTACAGGCAAGCAGAGAAAGCCAGTCTGCAGAAAGAGGCAGATGGACAGACCCAGCCTGCAGGAAAAGACAGACAGGAGGCCCCCTGGTCCGTGAGACACAAATCCAGTAACCTCAGCCTTTCAGTGTCAAGAAAGGCACCATAAAAAGTCAACTGAGAGCTATATAATCGAACTGCCTGGGTTCAAATCCCAGCCTTGACACTTACCTGTGTGACAACTGAATACATTACTGTTAAACTGCTCTTTGCCTTGGTTCCCACACCTGAAACCTGGGGGTCATAACAGAACCTATGTCACAGGGCTGTTGTGAAAATCAAATGAGTTGATACAGGAGTAAATGCTCAAAAATGGTAGCTATGATTTCTATCTTAGTTATACTGTCTACGTGGCCCCATTATATTTCATTGTCATTCCAAATCTGTCACATGAGATTTCCCTGTGGCTTGGGGCCCCCTGCTTGAGCTAGTTTTAGTTGAGTAGTAGGTAATCTGTTCCTTGAATCACAGAATAATGTAAAACTCCCAGGACCACTGTGTGACTTTTAGCCAATTACTTTCTCAATCCCCTCCTAGGAGTGATATGAGATTCAAACAAGACCATGAAAACTTCTACAACTGTGAAGTGCTCTACCAAACTCTGAGGACAAGTATCCCCACAGGGAAAAGTAAATATATCACATTAACCATAACAGTGGGAAAACCCTCATTTCAAATGTCATTATATTGCTGGACTAGAGCAAGAACTCATACTCCATACCACTCGAAAAAAAAGCTTTAGTTTCCCTGGTATTCATCAGGTTGATTCATGTATTCACCTCCAGTATTAATAAGATAATAAGAGGAAACTGCCAAAGATTGCTCTATGGCAGTGATTTTTTAATATACTTCCATCCAGTTTAATTATATTCCAAAAATGCTCATAACCCTGGTCCTCCTATTCTTTTCAAAACAAAGACTCATAATTGATAATGCCATCTGTAGGTGTAGAGATATTTTGGCTCAGCTCTTTTCAATAAGGACTTAGAAGCTGTACTATTCATTTCAACACGTTTTCTTCTCAGGCACATTTTTCTTCAGGCTCACTTGGTTCACTCTTGACATTTGGTAAATAAAAGACAAGTGACAGAGGAGCAGCATTCATTACCACGGACAGAAGTAGAGGGGTCGGTCTGGGAGCCCTGGTTCCATTCTAGCACTTAATTCCATATTTCGCGTTGGAAGAGTAAAGTGAGAAATATCCTAGGCCTTCCTATTTACCGGCACTGCATAAATACCAAAGTCATTCTGTGTTTCTGACGTCAGGAGGTTTTCTTTCAACCTAAGAATAGATTTAACATATATAAATCAAAATTAAATTCCCCTCTCGTGGTTAGGATGCATTAGGCAAAGTCTCGTCTGAGTAGACAGATGGCAGGTACAGCAATGACCTTGGGCTAAAGCTTGAGGCAGCTCCTTGGCCCTATTTACATCTGCATTAGTTGGTTTATAAACAACATTTGTCCCTGTTCTATTTGGTGTTTAAAAGGGCCCATGATTTTTCTCAAACATGTGTGGAAATATTTTCCAGGGAAGAAGTCAAAGAATAGAGAAAAGAGGAAGAATGGTCTAAGGAGGATATTTTAACTCTGTAGGTTTGAATTCAATGGTTTTAAATGTGTTACCTTTTATAATAAAGGCTTTTCTATATTTCAGGGAGAAGTTCAAATTCTCTTATGACACAATTTACTTTTTCATATGGAAAGAGGGCAACAATACAATGGTAAATGAAAAAAGAAAGGTAAATATTACCCCCTTTATATCTTAGAAAAATTACATGAGAATACGTATATAAATTTTTGTATGAAAAAAAGATTGGAAGGACCTATTATACTTGCTTAACAACAGAACTCTAGCATATAGCAACTGAGCCACTCGGGCCTTTCTCATTTTGCTGCATATATTGTGCATTACTTGAATTTAATAAAGTACTGTATGTATTACTTTAACAATTTTTAGAAGCCAATGAAGATGAAAGATAAGCCAACATTTGTCTGGGCTTCAGGTTGGAACCATGACAGAAAACCATGGGAAATCTCTTCCCTGTTTAGAATGAGAGTCCTAGACTGGGCTTGCCACTAATGTGGCAAGAAGGTAAGAGGAAGAGGTAAGAAATGAATTGGTCTAACCCACAAAAACATCTGCTTAGGGCTCATAAACACACAGCAAGGGCAATGAAGGAAGAAGTGAAGATCCTGAGGCTTTTGTTCACAGGTGGTATAACTAAGGCCCCCAAAAGTGACTTGATAAACAGCAAACAATCAGCTAAAGGTGACCCATTTACTGAACTCATTCAACACAATTTCCCCCCACTCAGATCATTCTAGACCTGAAACCAAACCCTGTCCTAATGTCTAAGGGTCCACTGGCAGCCCTGAAAATGAGCAAATATACTAGAGATACCTGATCCTTTTTATTTTATTACAGAAATCCTTGAGGGATCTTCTCATTTTTAAGACCATAGGCCTAAAGAGAAAAATAATACTAATTCTACACAAACACTTTGATAAAAGAGAACAGAAAATACTTTCCTACTATTTTATAGAACAGCATTATCCTTATTCCAAAACCAGACAAACATTTCAGGAAAACAAAGCTACAGACCAATATCCTTCAAGAACATAACGCTTTAACAATTCTTAATGAAAAGATTAGCAAATTAGACCCAACTGGAACAAACATCATGACTAAGCTGGAGTTTATCCCAGGAATGCAAGATTGGTTCAATATCTTAAAATCAGACTAAAAAGAAAAACAGGCTAAAAAATAAAAACTTTGTGGTGATTATAAGAGAGAAAAAATTTGAGAAAATTTAATATTCATTCATGATAAAAAAAAAATTTCATAGCAAACTAGGAATAGAAGTAAGCTTCCTCAACCTGATAAAGGGCCTCTACAAAAAAACAAAAACCAAACTACAGTTAATACCATTGTAGTGAAAGACTGAATGTTTTCCCTCCAAGACTGAGGTCAGTGCAAGGATGTCCACTCTCCCCATTCCAATTCAACAATGTACTTGACATTCTAGCAAGTGTAATAAAGCAAGAAAAAGAAATAAAAGGCACATAGATTTGATAGAAGGAAATAAGACTATCTATTCATAGATAACATGATTTTGTATTTAGAAAAATCACAGTCTGTAAAAAGCTACTAGAACTAAAGTGAGTTTAGAAGGGTCACGTGATATAGATTATTTTTTTTTTTCTTTTTGGCCATGCTGCACGGTTTGTGGGATCTCAGTTCCCTGACCAGAAACAGAACCTAGGCTCTTGGTAGTGAGAGTGCAGAGTCCTAATCACTGGCCAAGGAATTCCCACAAGATTAATATTTTAAAATCATATTTCTATATACTAACAAAGAAATTTTAAAATACTATTTGCCAAAGCATTGAAAAACATGAAATACCTATACAAAATGCATATGCTGAAAGCTATAAAACACTGATGAAAGAAAGAATACCTAAATAAAAAGAGAGAGACATTCATGGATCAAAAAATTCAATATTGTTGAGATACCAATCTTCTCCAGTTGATCTAGATTCAATGAAATCCCAATCAAAATTCACACAAACTCTTTTTTATGGAGATTGACAAGAAGATACTAAAATCTATATGGAAAAGCATAAACCCTAGAACATCCAAGAAGATTTTGAAAATGAAGAAAGTTAGACAATCCATACTACCTGATTTCAAGATTTATCACAAAGCTTGAGCTGTAGAACTCAATGAGGGGAAATTTTACCCTGAAGGGGACATTTAGCAATGTCTGAAATGTTCAAAATTCTCCAAGCCAGTCTTCAGCAATATGTGAACCATGAACTTCCAGATGTTCAAGCTGGTTTTAGAAAAGGTAGAGGAACCAGAGATCAAATTGCCAACATCTGCTGGATCATGGAAAAAGCAAGAGAGTTCTAGAAAAATATCTATTTCTGCTTTATTGACTAAGCCAAAGCCTTTGACTGTGTGGATCACAATAAACTGTGGAAAATTCTGAAAGAGATGGGAATACCAGACCACCTGCCCTGCCTCTTGAGAAATCTGTATGCAGCTCAGGAAGCAACAGTTAGAACTGGACATGGAACAACAGACTGGTTGCAAATAGGAAAAGGAGTACGTCAAGGCTGTATATTGTCACCCTGCTTATTTAACTTCTATGCAGAGTACATCATAAGAAATGTTGGGCTGGAGGAAGCACAAGCTGGAATCAAAATTGCCGGAAGAAATATCAATAACCTCAGATATGCAGATAACACCACCTTTATGGCAGAAAGCAAAGAAGAACTAAAGAGCCTCTTGATGAAAGTGAAAGAGGAGAGTGAAAAAGTTGGCTTAAACCTCAATATTTAGAAAACTAAGATCATGGCATCCAGTGCCATCACTTCATGGCAGATAGATGGGGAAACAGTAGAAACAGTGACAGACTTTATTTTGAGGGGCTCCAAAATCACTGCAGATGGTGACTGCAGCCATGAAATTAAAAGACTTTTACTCCTTAGAAGGAAAGTTATGACCAACCTAGACAGCATATTAAAAAGCAGAGACATTACTTTCTCAACAAATGTCAGTCTAGTCAAGGCTATGGTTTTTCCAGTAGTCATGTATGGATGTGAGAGTTGGACTATAAAGAAAGCTGAGCACCAAAGAATTGATGCCTTTGAACTGTGGTGTTGGAGAAGACTCTTGAGAGTCCCTTGGGACTGCAAGGAGATCCAACCAGTCCATCCTAAAGGAGATCAGTCCTAGGTGTTCATTGGAAGGACTGATGTTGAAGCTGAAACTCCAATACTTTGGCCACCTGATGTGAAGAGCTGACTCATTTGAAAAGACCCTGATGCTGGGAAAGATTGAGGGCAGGACGAGAAGGGGATGACAGAGGATGAGATGGTTGGATGGCATCACTGACTCATGGACATGAGTTTGGGGAGACTCCAGGAGTTGGTGATGGACAGGGAGGCCTGGCGTGTTGCGGTTCATGGGGTTGCAAAGAATCAGACACGACTAAGCAACTGAACTGAACTGAAGACATTTTGGTTGTCACACTGAGGTGGAGGGTGGGGGTAGTTATCAGAGACCAGAAATGCTGCAAATATCCTACACTGCACAGGACAGTCCCACAGCAAAGAATTATCCAATCCAAAATGTCAATAGTGCCAAGGTTAAGAAACTCTGAGCTACAGAAAGCAAGACAGTGTTGTATTGGAATAAACAGACAAGTACAGATCAGTGGAACAGACTAGAATCCAGAAATAAACCCACAACATATGGTACCAAGGCAATTCAATGGAGCAAGTATAATCTTTTCAATAAATGGTGTTGGAACAATAAAATATCCATATGAATAAAAGATTAACCTCAACTCGTTCCTTGTACCATATACAAAAATTAATATGAAACAGACCATAGATTGAAAAGTATAAAACTTCTAGAAGAAATCATGACAGTTTGTAAACTTGGGTAAGGCAAATACTTCTATCCTAGCACACACAAAAAACACAAACATTAAATTTAAAAGTTGATAAACTGGAACTATTCAAAATTTAAAACTTCTGTTCTTTGGAAAACACTGTTGATAAAATGAAAAGAAAAACCACACAGACTGGAAGAAAGTATTTGCAAAAACCCATATCTGGTAAAGGACTTAAAACACACAGTTGATTTTTTTAAATAGGCAAAAGACTTCACCAGGTGCTTCAAAGTAGATATATAAACGGCATGTAAAAGATGTTAAGATATGCAACAATAACATCATTAGTAATTAGAGAAGTTCAAACTAAAATTATCATGCTGCTGCTGCTGCTGCTGCTAACTCGCTTCAGTCGTGTCCGACTCTGTGCGACCCCATAGACGGCAGCCCACCAGGCTCCCCCGTCCCTGGGATTCTCCAGGCAAGAACACTGGAGTGGGTTGCCATTTCCTTCCCCAATGCATGAAAATGAAAAGTGAAAGTTAAGTCGCTCAATTGTGTCCGACTCTTCGCGACCCCATGGACTGCAGCCTACCAGGCTCCTCTGTCTATGGGATTTTCCAGGCAAGAGTACTGGAGTGGGGTGCCATTGCCTTCTCCAAAATTATCATGAGGTGCCACTAAAAAACTATTGGAATAGCTGAAATTTAAATTTTTAAAAAGTTAAAATCGAGTGCTAGTAAAGATGCAGAGGCTCAACTAAAACTCACATAGACAGGAATACAAAATTATACAGTCATTGTGGGAAAAGATTTGGCAGTTTCTTATAAGGGTAAATGCATACCTCACACATGGCCAGAAACCTCACTCCTAGGTATTTACCCAAAAGAGTGAAAACTGCCCACACAAAGCCTTTTATGCCCCAAACTGGAAACAACTCAAATGTCTATCAACTGGTGAATGGATAGCCAACTGTGGTACAGTGAAATACTATATGACGATAAAAAGGGTAGGACTAGAGGTGCAATGACATACGATTCTCAGGAGTATTATATTCAATGAAAGAAGCCAGACACAAAGCACTACATACTGTATGATTCCATTAATATGACTCTCAGTTAAAGGCAAAACCATACATACAGAGAATAGATCTGCCTAACAGGAATGGGGTGTGTGGGGTGGGGAGAAAATTGCCAAGGGACAGGAGGGAATTTTTGGAGCATACAGAAATGGCCTATAACTGGACTGTGGTTGTAGATCCATGAGGGTATGTTTCTGCCAAACCCCACCATGCAGAATGTCTGAAAAGGGTGAATTTTACTGTATGTAAATTACACCTTAGTTAAACTTGACTTTAAAAACTAAGAGTGGTGGCTCATGGGCATGCTTTCTGTACAGCATGACATTTCAAAACTCTGAACTTGTTGGTGACATTTGAAAACAAGAGTTGAAATAAAGATCCAGCTTTTCTCCAGAAGTCAGAACTCTGGCACCCTGAGCCTCATTGCAGCTGGTCAAAGACAACCTCTTTGAACAAGGCGGGTACTTTCTGTCTTGCCATACCCTTTCTCCTGATCCACTCATAGACGTACTTTACCCATCTGCCACTCCACCCACTAAGTAAGAGTTTCTTGTCCTGGGCTACAGGGTTGGGGCCAGGTCTGGCTTGGTCTCCACTCGACCTCCAGTATTTAGGGAGGAGTTTGACATGGCATATGCCTGGTGCTTGATAAATATCACCAAATCAATGTGACTCACATGCCACCATCCCATCAGTGACAATAACTGACATTTCTAATACCCTGGTTGCTAGCTGTTTCTTTGGTCCTGGAATCCCCACAGGGAGCCATCATCCAAAGCAGCCATCCCGTGATCTAGAATAATGTGTCCCTCTGTGTGTTTAGAAATCCCCTGTAATGTGTTGTCAAGCAACGAAAATGTTTTAGGGTCATTCCAACTATTCATTTTTGTCTGGAGAAGAGTGGAGTTGTTGTTTGTTTAAAAAAAAAACAGAAGAGGAGGAAGAAAAGAAAGAAAACCACAATGCAGGCTGGAAGGCTGATGAAAATGAAAAAGGAAGCATGCACATTCATTGTGAATATTCTCAGATCACATTCTAGTAATTTAAGACTTGCGATAAGTAGGCTTCTGAGAGGTTCTCTTGGAAGGATTTCAGTATCTCAGTTTCTAAAGTGATGTTCGTCTTTAGGAAGAGTATGGAGCAGGGAAGGGACACTTCCGTTTGATGTCAATATTAAAAGCACAGACTCATTGGTTCTCAACTCTTCTTCTTTACATTTTTGAGATGGGGGAGAAAGGGGAGGCAAGTTTGGGATACTTTACAAGTATCCTTGAAGCACTAATAATTAATACTGAGAGTGAAAAAGTCCAAATATATTTTATTGGATTATCTAAAAAGTGAAAAAAGTACAAGTATAATGTAATTATATCCTAACTAAACCCTCTTTTGACCCACCTCCCTTGTGACTCTGCCTTTCTTTATAGAAAAGACTAAAAGAGTTCTTTTTCACTGTCTGATTTCCCTTCTTCATTTCCTTTTCTTTACATTTTGTTATTGTTTAATTATTGGGAGAATGTCTGTATACTAATGCATCTTTGCAATCATCAGTGCTGAACAATTATGTGCACTTAATGAAATGATACTTACCGAAATTTGAAGTTCAGCAAAACCAAAGATATGAAGTGTATACTGAATGACTTTTTATTTTTGAGAACTGCCTTGCGGACACAGTGGGGAGAAGGATAAGGTGGGATGAATTGAGAGAGTAGCATTGACACACATAGACTGCCATGTGTGAAAGAGCGAGCTAGTCGGAAGCCACTGTATCCTGTATCACACAGGGAGCTAAGTTCAGTGATCTGCGATGACCTCGAGGCGTGGGATGCGAGGCAGGAGGGAGGTTCAAGAGGGAGGAGATATATGTATACATAGAGTTGATTCACACTGTTGTCGAGCAGAAACTAACACAACGTTGTAAACCAACTGTACTCCAATCCTTCCTTTCTTTCTTGAACCTGTTGCAGTAAGACTTTTGTCCCCTCCGCTCTCAGGGCCAACAAACAGCTCCATGTCTCCAAGCCCAACATCCATCGCTGTCCCTATTTAGCCACCTTCAGTTTCTCTGGTTGGTCCCCCCTTCTCCCTGAACCCCTAAATGCTGAAGTATCCTAGGGCTCATTGCTGACATCTCCCCCCTTCTCTATACTTTCTTACTTAGTTCCATACTGATGACTCCTGAATATATATCTCTGGACCCAATATCTGCCTGGAATTCCAGACTACTTTGTTCAATGAGCTATTTGTCATCTCCCTTGGATGTTCAATAAACATTTCAAGCTTAACATACTCAAACCCAACTCTTTATTTACTATCCCAAACCTAAGCCTCCTGTAACCTTCCCGATCTCAATGGCAACTTCACCCTCTGAGTTGCTTGAGCCAAAAACCCTGGAGCCATATTGGTTCCTCTCTTCCTTTCCCGCTCCACCTCTAATCCATGAGAAAACTTTATTAGCTTCATCTTCAAAAGATGTCAGGACTTCACTGGCAGTCTAGTGGTTAAGACTCCAAGCTTCCTCTGCAAGGGGCGCAGGTTCAATCCCTAGGTGAGGAACTAAGATCTCACATGCCATTCAGGATGATCAAAATATTTGTTTTTTAATCTGTCCAAAATCTAACCACTTCTCCCCACTGTCTAAGCCTTCCTACCTGGTCTCCCCATTTCCACCCTTGACCTTAAAGTCTTTTGTCTCCAAAATAGCCTGGGATTTTTTTCTAAAACTTGAGTCAGATTATCTCATCCCTTGCTTAATCTCATCCAAAGTAAAACACGAAGTCTTTACTTTGCCAAAATGTTTTACGTGATCTGGCATGTAAAACATTTCCCCTTCAACACCATTTCTTACCACCCTCCCCCTATTCAGTCAATTCCATGGGGCCTCCCTGCTGTTCCCTGCCTTGAGGAGAATCTCTCCTCAAGGCCTTTGCAGTCACCTAAATATCTTTTCCCAGATATTCACATTTAGGTATCTACTCAAATGTCACCTCATCACAGGGCCTTCCCCCATCACTCTGGGTAACTGAGCACATGCCTGAGGGCACGCATGCATGTGGGCATTAAGCTCTTATTATCCTCTTACCCTGGTTTATTTTTCTCACCACCATCCAACCTACATTTATTTGTTTATATTTATTTGCTGCCTTCGGTGGGGTCAACAAACCATCAGCATCAATATCACCTTGGTGCTTGTTAAAAATGTAGAACCAGGCTTCCCTGATGGCTCAGAGGGTAAAGAATCCTCCTGCAATGCAGAAGACACAGGAGACACAGGTTCAATCCCTGAATTGGGAAGACCCCCTGGAGAATGAAATGGCAACCCACTCCAGTATTCTTGCCTGAAAAATCCCCTGGACGGAGGAGCCTGGCAGGCTACAGTCCATGGTGTCATAAAAAGTCAGATACGACTGAGGGACTAAGCACAGCACATAAGCCTTATCCCAGACCTACTGTGTCAGAAGCTGCAACAGGATGTTCAAGTGATTCAAATGCACAGTAAAATCTGGAAAGCACTGGGCTACTTCCTAATCGCCAATGAGAATGGGAGTTTGATTTCATTCATTATTGTAACCTCAGAAAGCTGAGGCACTTGAGATACACTGAATGAACGAATGAACTGTTGCACTTGTTTCAAATGGGACGCCAAGCTGATGATGTGCAAAAGGCTGCAGAGGGGCAAAAAAGACCTCCTAGGTCAAAATTATCCCCCCATGTATTGCACTCAATTAGAGATTCCCTGGTATCAGCAAACCCTTCTTTCAAAATCCAAATACATTCCCTGAATAAAGCAGTCACTCACAACTTGCTGTGGATTACTTAAATAAGATAATTATTCTAACATTTAACAGAATCAGCCAAACTGAGGGAATAGGAGTGAAAGAATGCTGAAACTTCCACAAGTGCCTAGTCTGTGCTACACATTGTAACAGGCCAGAGGGAAACAGAGATAAATCAGGAACTTATAAGCTGGTGGGAGAAGCAGAGGACCCTTCAGGGGAGGGGCAGGAGGGTGGAATGCCTGTGAAGGGGACTTGGGAAGGCTCTAGGGCAGGGAGAGTCCAGGGTATTCCTCCCTATAGCATCCTCTGCTCTGGTCACAAAGAACCCTTCTCCTCTGCCTGAAATACCATCATCAACTCTGTCAACATCTACTCATTCTCCAAAGCTCCCAGCCTTTCAGAATTAACTGTACCTTCATTTCATCAGCTCTGACCACACCGTATCACATTTCAAGGACTCAGAGCACCCTGTTCAAGAGGGACTTCTATAAACTCTATTACCCTTATTCATGTCTGTATCCCCTGCCCCAGTGTAGCACCTGGACAGAGTGAATATTCAGTCGGTTTCTGTTGTTTTATAAGAATAGTTGGCATTCACTGAGCATTTACTGTGTACCAAGCACTATTTTAAATACTTCAGCTCTATTAACTCATTGAATCTTCACAACAACCCAGTGAGATTGGAGCTATTCTTACCCCCATTTTATAGACAAGAGAGCTGAGCCCAAAGAAGCCAGGTAAAGGAATGACCACAGTACCTGCACCTAAAAGACACACAGGAAATGTTTACTAACATCAGTTCAATGGAAGATCAGCAGTTAAGAAGATCGGGGAGTCAAATTTGAACGTTACCAATCTTCCTAGCGCATTGGAGGGCAAAAGAGAATGGGGAGGTGTCAGAGGTCACTGCTGTAAAGAACCATCTTTCCCACACCAGCCTCCCACAGGCAAAACAGAAGTCACTGCCTAAGAGCAAGGGTTCCCTGGGGATGGAAGTTAGGAGAGAAAGTCAGAGAGAAGAAACTCCAGACAACAGTCTGGAGACGGTACCCCAATTCCTCAGGGATATTAAGGCAAAAGACTTTGGGGCCGAGTGGGTGGAGATGGGCTGGAACACACAGGGGCTCCAGGACACAAAGGGCCTGTAGCACTGTCCAGAAACAGATCTACTTTTACCCACTTGTCAGCCAAGACAAAGGTCTGGCTAGCCTTGCTTAGAAACAAGGTGCAGCAACCGTGCAAATAGCATGACTGTAGCAAGCCAGCACCCTCAGGAGGACCCAAGCATCATGGGTTTGGCCTCTCAGGCAACTCGGTCTCAGACCCACTCTGCAGTCAGTGACAGTACCAAGCCACAGCTCCACCTGAGAAAAAGTTCAAAACCAGGGAGTCCGGTGAAAGCGGAAGGTCTCAGGAAACTGTCATTGGTTCTCCTGCCTCCCTCCTGACACTACTTCCTCCGCAAATCCCACAGGACTCCCTGCCTTGGGTCCAAGACTCACTCACCCTGCAGTAAAGCTCCTCAGGTAGAAATCAGAAAACAAACGAAAGCAAGCAGGAGGCAAAACAGGGAGCCCAGTGCTTAACTCCTCCACTGAGAGAGAAACAAGTCCTGACGTTGAATGAGCGGCAAACACACAGAAAACCCTCAAGCCTGGCAGTAGACTTTGGATCCACAGGTAAGCTGGACCACGGGGAACTGGTCATCAAGGATGACAGAAGAAAGGACACCCAGAAAACACAGACGAAGCAACGAGTCACTCCAGTGAGAAAAGACAGAGAACTATGGGGAACAACACCAACTTTACTGATTTTTGTTGTTGTTGTTTAGTCACTAAGTCCTGTCTGACTCTCTTTGGGACCCCATGGACTGTAGCCCACCAGGCTTCTCTGTCCATGGGATTTCCCAGGCAAGAATACTGGAGTGAGTTGCCATTTCCTTCTCCAGGGGATCTTCTCAATCCCAGGATCTAACTCATGTCTCCTGCACTAGCAGGAGGATTCTTTACCACAGAACCACTTAGGAAGCCTTTACTGATTTTTACCATCATTTAAATCAAAGCATCTTTCCTAGTGATCCCCAGAATCACCCTACTATGAGAATAAAGGAAAAGGATTCCCAGGCTAAAGCCGAAAGATACAGATTCGAAGTTCCCTAAGTCAGGCTCTGGCAGTCAGAAGGGGCAATGTACAAAGGTCAGAATAGAGATGAGAAATTCCAAACTGATCAAAGGAAATCATCTGACATATCAGGGCAAATAGGATCAATACACAAAAGTCTAAATTTCAAATATTACAAATGGTTGAACAGTTTTTGATATCTGCATTCAAATGAAGAACATCCACAAGTTGGCATATCATAAACTGTTCACAAAACTATTAAAACTTTGATTCACTTAAAATGAAACTCAAAGCATGTTTCTGATCCAATGAATACTAAGGTATTTACATGTGTCTGACTCAGAACTTACCTTTTAATTATTATACCAAATACACATCATTGAAAACTGAGAGAGGTGTAAAAACTGGGGGCTGAAGTTCTTCAGAAGCTTTTCCCAGGTCTTGGGCACACAGCCAAAGATTACTGAACTTTCTAACCACTATAATCACAACAGACAATTCCTAGACAGCAACTTGCACACAGAGACACCTCATGTCAGTGACCCTTTAAGTGAATCAAAGGAAAATGGGCTTTGAATTAAGCTTTGTAGACAGGAAATATTTTTAACCTAAAACAGTGTGAGCTCCTTTATAATAAGGAGATTTAATTTAACTTGGGGGATGGGGCACACTGAGGGATAAAAAACAGTCCTCATTAATCGCTTCTAAAAACCACAGAACTACAGGGTCATATTGGCTGAAACGAAGACTAAATTCCTTAATAAATGAAATGTACGAAGAGCCCAGAAGTTTATCACAAAAGCCTGCCCTTTACAAGTGCCATAGTAATCATTCTTATTTCAAAGGCAATTGCTGACAGCAGACTAAGTTTTGAAGAACATTAGCAGAATAATCTCCCCTTAACAGTTAGAACAGATTTTTTAAAACAGTCCAAGAAATTACAGAAATCTACTTCCGGAGGATTCTTGGGAGTCAAAGAGTCAAGTGTGGTTACTTTTAACTAACGTTCCTGCAAACAGTGAATTATATACTCGAACCCTTTCCAAGATGAAATTATTTTAGGTACCTCTATCGCCAAAGTAAAGGAGTCTCCTGTCAAAATAGAGAGGAAAACGCCGACATGGGAATTAACTCTCTGGGCCATTCCATGCAGTCAAAACACAGTGGCCACCCACCAGAGAGCCCAAGTCATAGTGGAGGTCCCCACCCTGAAATGTGTCCTACTAAAACACATCCCTTTTCAGGTGTCCCAAGCACAGCGTGTCTTTATCTAAATGAAGCATGCCTGTGGGACCACTAGGAAGGATCTGCAACTTGTCCAGAAGGAACACGCGAATGCACTTCTTTTTACTTCCCCGCCCAACAGTGCCTGCCTTCCCGGGAGACAGATTTCTGACAGTTCGCCTGCTGTTGCAGCAGCAAAGGGCGGGGAAAATCCTAGCGCCGGTGCTGCAAAGATCTCCCCATCCACCGCCACCCGATCAGGTACCGGCCTGGATGGGCCGTCCCGCTCCTCCAGAAACCTCCGCGGGCGCAAAGCAGCCGCCAAGTGCTTACCCTGGTCGGCCAGGCAGTGCTCGGGGAGGGCCGCCAGCAGCAGGAGTCCTAGCAGCAGAGGCGGCGCATCCTGGGACGCGGCACACGAGCCCCTCACGCCCGGGAAGCGCGCAGCTCTCCCGGCGGCCCGATTGAGCCCGCGCGCTCGGAGCCGGCCCCTGCGCCCCAGCGCCGCCGGCCCACCTTCCCTCGGGCCCTGGGGCTTTGCCTCCTGCCGAGCCATGGGGACGCTTCACACATCCAGGCCGCTGCCTCGCTCCGCACCGCTCCGGGGAGCCCAGCCTTTGGCACCCCGGTCCTCACCGGGCATCTCCGGCCCGGGCGCCGGAGGGCGGGGGCGCCGGGAGGCGCGACTCGCTGGCTCGTGCTGCTTTGCCCGGAGCGGGCTCCGCGGAGCCGCGGCTTCACCCGTGCAGCGACCGGGGCCGCATGGAGCCGCGGCGGGAGCGGGCCGGGGTTCCCACAGCGCCTGTCTCCGCGCGCCGGCGCGCCCCGGGCAGCGAGGGTGGAACGGGCGCCGCCCGGAGCCCCCACCCCCGGGAGGGCTTCCGCAGACTGAGTGGGTGAGGCTGCGAGCCGCGGGGGCCGGCGGCTGCTGGGCGCGCTCGGGACCCTCCCTCCGGCTGCTGCCTCTCCGCCCGGCTCTCCTCGCTCGCTTGCTGGGGCTCGGGCTCGAGCTCCGGCTCCGGCTCCGGCTCCCGGGCCGAGAGTGTTACTGCAGCTCAGAGCGGCGTCTCATTGACAAAGAAAGCACGTAGTCACCCGAGCAGGCGAGGGAGGCGAGGCAGGCGCGCGCGCGCATCCCCGCGCGGAGCCACCGCGCGCCCCCCGCACTCGCGCGCCCCGCCGGGCTCCGGACTGGGGAGGAGGACCCCTCGCGGCAGTTCAGGCACCGCGGATGTCCGCACTAGGGCGCTGGGGTAGGGGGTGAGGGGGCTTCTTTTCTTCGCTATCCTTCGGCCAGAGAAGGGGAGATCCGAAGGAGAGGTCCTCCGGCCCGAAAAGGGGTGTGGGGGGCGTAAATAGTTGTGTTCAACGTGCTGAAGAGGTCAGAAAGCTCTTCAGCCTGGGTTTTGAAAAGTCCTTTAGAAGGGAGGCGCGCTTTGCTATTCACTACTGCTCCAAGGGGCCCTCGACATCCGTATGCCTGTTTTACCGCCGAGGAACTGAAGAGCCTGTGGTCTAGCTGCAACACGCTGGGTTAAAACGCATCACAAATGTTTATAGCAGCCACACTGTGTGCAAAGCCGTGCGCATTGGAAAGACCAGGGAAAAGTCTCTTCCTGAAAATAGGACAATTAGATAATCAGTTACTGTGCGAGACACCGGAGATCTAAGTGGTCAGCAGAAACACAGTCCCTGATGTGAAGAAGTCCCAACTCTTCATTCAGCGGTTCTGCCTGACTGCCTGCTATGTGTCAGGCACTGTCCTAGACCCTGAGGACAACAGCCGCCAGCGAAATCCCTGCCCCCTTCCAGCTGACATTCTAGTGGAAGTACACTGGCGATAAACAAACAGGTAGTAGACAAGATGTCAGCTGGTGAGGGGGAGGGAGGCCGCACTAAGACGCTGACATTTGAGCAAAGACCTGAAGGAGGTGAGGGAATAAGCTTGGCAAGAAGAGCATTACAGGAACAGGGGGCAGTTCAGTTCAGTAGCTCAGTGGTGTCCGACTCTGCGACCCCATGGATGCAGCACTGCCAGGCTTCCCGGTCCATCACCAACTCCCGGAGCTTACTCAGACTCATGTCCATCAAGTTGGTGATGCTATCCAACCATCTCATCCTCTGTTATCCCCTTCTCCTCCTGCCTTCAATCTTTCCCAGCATCAGGGTCTTTTCAGATGAGTCAATTCTTCCCATCAGGTGGCCAAAGTACTGAAGTTTCGGCTTCAGCATCAGTCCTTCTAATGAATATTCAGGACTGATTTCCTTTAGCATGGACTGGTTGGATCTCCTTGCAGTCCAAGGGACTCTCAAGAGTCTTCTCCAGCACCACAGTTCAAAAGCATCAATTCTTCAGTGCTCAGCTTTCTTTATAGTCCAACTCACATCCATACATGACTACTGGAAAAACCATAGCTTTGACTAGACAGACATTTGTTGGCAAAGTAATGTCTCTGCTTTTTAATATGCTGTCTAGGTTGGTCATAGGTTTTCTTCCAAGGAGCAAGCATCTTTTAATTTCATGGCTTCAGTCACCATCTGCAGTGATTTTGGAGCCCGAGAAAACAAAGTCACTCACTGTTTCCATTGTTTCCCATATATTTGCCATGAAGTGATGGGACCAGATGCCATATCTTAGTTTTCTTAATGTTGAGTTTTAAGCCAACTTTTTCACTCTCCTCTTTCACTTTCATCTAGAGGCTCTTTAGTTCTTCTCTTTCTGCTATAAAGATGGTGTGATCTGCATATCTGAGGTTGTTATTTCTCCCAGCAATCTTGATTCCATCTTGTGCTTCATCCAGCCTGCATTTCTCATGATGTACTCTGCATATAAGTTAAATAAGCAGGGTGACAATATACAACCTTGACATACTTCTTTCCTGATTTAGAACCAGTCTGTTATTCCATGTAGAGTTCTGTTGCTTCTTGACCTTCATACAGCTTTCTCAGGAGGCAGGTCAGGTAGTTTGGTATTCCCATCTCTTTAAGAATTTTCCAGTTTGTTGTGATCCACACAGTCAAAGACTTTGGCAAGGGTGAAAATCCAGGACAACAAGGGTGAAAACCAGGGGCAGCACCAGCTGGGGGTACTCAAGTCCTGGAAAGTGTTAACTCTCACTTACTATGCATCTGTAGGATAGAAATCACACCATATTTCATCGAAGACTCACATTTTTTCACATATTATCTTTTCAGAAATCAGATACATCTTATCATCCACCTAAGATATGCTGAAACACAGTAATACCTGTTGGTGTTATTATTATTTAAGGTTGCTGTTCAATTAAATCAGTTCTACTGTTTTTTTTTAAGTTGCAATCTAATTGAGGCAATAAAGGGCTTCCCAGGTGGCAGTGGTAAAGAATCTGCCTGTCAATGCAGGACGCACAAGACATAGGTTGGATCCCTAGATCAGGACGATCCACTGGAGTAGGAAATGGCAACCCACCCCAATATTCTTGCCTGGGAAATTCCATGGACAGAGAAAGCTGGCTGGCTACAGTCCATAGGGTCACGAAGGGTCGGACACACCTAAGTAACTGAGCATTTCATTCCATGAGGCAATAAAACAACTTCCAAAAATCAATTTGAGCCACTAATGAGAAAGCCATGATTCAGACAACACGAGACAGGAGGCACGGTGCTGGCCACAAGGGGTGATCCCGGGGGTAGGAGGTGGGGTAGATGGTACAGGCGGTCCAGGCAGAGGTGGACGGAAAGATGCCAAGGTTCGGAGCAGCAGAGAGGTGCTGAGGAGCAGGGAGCCTGGAGGGAAAAGAGAGCAAAGCTGGGGAGTAGAAATATGCATAGGCGGAGCCCTGGGGCCACTTATTTGACGCAAAGAACTCTAATAGGGGGAAATGGGAGGTAGAGGGGGAAGGAAATTAGTGGAAGACTTCAGACACATCTGGGCTTTTCCCCAAAGAGAGGGGGAGCAGAGGGGGAAGTCACTCACAGAAGCACAGGTCATGTGCCAGGCTCTCAGTGAGAAGCTGAGGGCAGAACAGCCAGAGTGATGTGAAAGTAAAAGTCACTTAGTTGTGTCTGATTCTTTGCGACCCCATGGACTGTAGTCCATGGAATTCTCCAGGCCAGAATACTGGAGTGGGCAGCCTATCCCTTCTCCAAGGGATCTTCCCAACCCAGGAATCGAACTGCAGTCTCCTGCATTGCAGGTGAATTCTTAACCAACTGAGCTATGGGGGAAAATATAAACCCTTTAGTAGTCATAGCCTCAGCTGCTCTGCCCCCAATCCTTTATTGTAAACTGAGGAAGCTTGAGGAGCTGACTGAATTCGCATGGAAAGGTACAGAACATTGTTGGCCTGAGACAGAAAAGATCCAGGAGGGGAGAGGCTGTGAGACAAGAGAGGCAAGACTCAACCAAAGCTGGTTCTCCACAAGCATTGAGAGACAGTGGAGAGATTTGTGGAACAGAGATCTGGGTTGAGAGGTAGCAAAGTATATCTTCTGTGTTGTACATGGAATTTTCCTTTCAACAGTATTTACCACAGTTGGACAAGGTATCAATTACTTGGCAGTGGTTTTGGTGGTTAGACTGGTGTTTTACTGAACTTTTCTCCCTGATGATGCTGGCTTCGAGAGCAGACACAACCCTGTCCTCCAGAAGCCCACAGTCAAGGGTCTTCCCTGGCAATCCAGTGGTTAAGACTCTGAGCTTTCACTACAAGGAGCACAGGTTCCATTCCTGGATGGGGAACTAAGAACCTGCATACCAAAAACAACAACATTAACAACAAAAAAACAAAACCCCACCATGTAGAGTCTAGTGAGAGAGGGCAACACACAAAGCATTAGCTTCAGAGAGATGCAGCAAGTATGCGCTAGAGGCATGTATGCACAACATGATGTGGGCATGTGGCAGGTGGCTGGCTATTTCTGCCTGGAGGAAGAGGAGAGCGAGGAGAGGTGGAAAAAGGGAAAGGCGGCATTTGCCAGCACCGCAAAAGGCAACCTAGAAAGGCAGGGGGGTCTGCAGTATGTCACAAGGGAGGGTAAAGCATCTACTGAGGGTGGCACAGAAGGGACCTCAGGAGACCCTGCTTCAAGGCAGGAGACCTAAGCTGGAGGCAGATGTAGGGAGGCTGGGTTTGTACCTTTCCCTCATCCAGTAGGAAGAACTCCAGAGAAGCTTGCTGCTGGCACAGGAAGGTTGATGAGATCCCTATTCTTGATTGAGGATTCAGACTGACCCTTGACTTCTTAGATTTAAATTCTGCTCTAGGACTTCCTTCAGAGAAGGCAATGGCACCCCACTCCACTACTCTTGCCTGGAAAATCCCATGGACGGAGGAGCCTGGTGGGCTGCTGTCTATGGGGTCGCTAAGAGTCGGACACAACTGAGCAACTTCACTTTCTCTTTTCACTTTCATGCATTGGAGAAGGAAATGGCAATCCACTCCAGTGTTCTTGCCTGGAGAATTCCAGGGATGGAGGAGCTGGTGGGCTGCTGTCTATGGGGTCACACAGAGTCGGACATGACTGAAGCGACTTAGCAGCAGCAGCAGGACTTCCTTGGTGGCAGAATGGATACAAATCCACCTGCCGATGCAGGGGACATAGTTTGATTCCTGGTCTGGGAAGATTCCACATGCCACGGAGCAAGTCAGCCCACGTGCCACAGTTCCTGGGCCCGCACTGTCAAGCCTGTGAGCCACAGATGTGTAGAGTCTGCACACTCTCAAGCCTGTGCTCCCCAACAAGAGAAGCCACCGCAGTAAGAGGGCCGTGCACCACAACCAAGAGTAGCCCCCACTCGCCACAACTAAAGAAAGCCCAGGAAAAGCAACTAAGTGTGCCACCATAAATAAATAAAGCCATGAACTTAAAGGATCCCCTAGGAAGCCATAGTAAAAATCAGTTTAAAAAAAATTTTAATTAAAAAAAAAATCTGCTGTACCATTTTACTAGCTGTATAACTTTGGGCAAATCATATAATCTCTGTCAGTCAGTCAGTTCAGTCGCTCAGTCATGTCCGGACTCTTTGTGACCCCATGGACTGCAGCACGCCAGGCTTCCCTGTCCATCACCAACTTCCAGAGCTTGCTCAAACTCATATCCATTGAGTCGGTGACACAATCCAACCATCTCATTCTCTGTTGTCCCCTTCTCCTCCTGCCCTCAATCTTTCCCAGCATCAACGTCTTTTACAATGAGTCAGTTCTTCACATCAGGTGGCCAAAGTACTGAAGTTTCGGCTTCCGCATCAGTACTTCTAATGAATATTCAGGACTGATTTCCTTTAGATGGACTGGTTTGATCTCCTTGCAGTCTTCAAGGAGGGACTCTCAAGACCACAATTCAAAAGCATCAATTCTTCGGCACTCAGCTTTCTGTATAGTCCAACTCTCACATTCATACACAACTACTAGAAAAATTATAATCTCTGTAGATCTCATGTATTATAACACTGAAATAGTAAGAGTACCTACCTCTTTGGGTAGGTAGTACCTATCCACTTTTAAGAATCGAGTTGATACATGCCAAGCATTTACTCTTAATAATCAGAGTACACACAATAAGCACTCACTCTTACTGGGCAAAGTGTGACTTAGTGGCTGAACAACTATATATATAGTTGTATATATAGTATATATACAGCCACTAAGTCACGTCCGACTCTTTGCAACCCATGAACCACAGCATACCAGGCTTCCCTATCCTTCACTATCTCCTGGAGTTTGCTCAAACTCATGTCCATTGAGTCAGTGATGCCATCCAACCACCTCATCCTCTGTGGTCCCTTTCTCCTCCTGTCTTCAATCTTTCCCAGCATTAGGGCCTTTTCTAATGAGTCACCTCTTCGAATCAGGTGGCCAAAGTATTGGAGCTTAAACTTCAGCACCAGTCCTTCGGGCGATGAGTATTCAGAGTTGATTTCCTTTAGGACTGACTGGTTTGATCTCCTTGCTGCTCAAGGGACTCTCAAGAGTCTTCTCCAACACCACATTTCAAAAGCATATGACAACTGCAACCTTCTTAAACCATAAACCCTTTTGTTAATTTTCATCTATTTAAACAGGGCGCTGAGACTTTCCTTATATGTATATTTATTGCTACATGGCTTTATAAAGTCAGTATCTTTTGTGCAAAGTATTTACAAAGCAAGATGGTGGGGAGGGGTGGAGAATCAATCTCTGGTAGTGGTTTTAGGCCCTCAACTTGACATTTCCACCATTGCTATAGAGGGTAATGCCTAGGCCTGGTTCATTGTTTTTGCAACAAACAGATATTTCTCTTCTCCTTCAAATCTCTGTTACTGACACTCCCTGCTTGTACAAAGCCCAGGTCTGCACTGAAGTCCTTCTTTCACATACACAAAGTCCGAGAGTCCCTGTGTTGTGCAAGGCCCTGCCCCCGCCCTCGAGTGAAGGAGTCAAGTCTTACATGATTGTGCCTCGCGTGGCAAGTGCTGTCAGACAGGGTCAGTGCTGTGGGCACACATAGAAGAGAGCTAAGAAAGGAATAATCTGGTAGAATGGACTAGAGGAGGATGAGACAAGAGAGAAAGGGCCACTGGGAAGGAGGCCGTTGCAGAAATATGGATCATCTCAGTTTCCCCTGTTGCTTATCTCTCAACCTATTTTTCTAACAGAAGTTCCCAAAGGTCACTCTAAGCCTCAGCACAACAGGCCCAACAAGGTGGAGCCAGCACCCATTAGCACCAGTCCATGTGCCCAGGTTGGGGAGGCTGATCGTGGTCCTCAATGTGGCCCCTAACAGCAGCCTGGAGATTCAGTGTTTGTTGATCTGACCCAGTTTCCCATTAATGACATTTCAATTCCCGAGGTTCTGGCTAATGATTCTCCAAGTCCTCCAGTGGGAAGAGAAAAGTAGTTTTTTAACCGTCAAAGATTAATTCATCTTGTTAGTATACCTCTTGCTTATAGGGCTCATCCAATCACAGATCCATTCCAGGCATTGGCTCTGGGAGGCCAGCTCATTTTCACTGCACACTTTGCCTTCATGTTCCAGCTTAGCTACGTTGAGCCCTTTCCTCCAGCCCTGTGGGGTGGGAACTGGGATTGACCATTGATAATCTCACTGATTCACAACCTGGGTTTCAGTCCTAACTCTATCACCTAATAACTGGTGACCTAGGGGAAAAATTTTAAACTCTCTGTGCCTCAGCATTCCTCTTTCAGAAAACTGGAGATATCTACACAAGATATCAAGGTATCTATCCGACATAAATAAAACCATGTCCACACAAATACCAGTATTTATAGCAGCACTATTCACAGTAGCCAAGAAGAGGAAACAACCGAAATCTCTATGAATTGGTGAAGGGATAAACAAAATGTGCTCCCAAAACCTGCTATTCATCAATAAAAAGGGATGAAGGAGGGATTGGGTGGAAGGGAGGCTCAAGAGGGAGGGGATACATGTATACATATAGCCAGGTGGCACAGTGGTAAAGAACCTGCCTCCAAGCAGGAGACACAAGAAACGCGGGTTTGATCCCTGTGTCAGGAGGATCCTCTGGAGTAGGAAATGGTAACCAGCTCCACTATTCTTGCCTGGAAAATTCCATGGACAGAAAAGTCCGGTGGGCTACATGGCTACAGTCCACAGGGTCACAAAGAGGCGGACATGACTGAGCATGCATGCACGATAGCTGATTCACTTTGTTGTAGACCAGAGACTAATACAGCATTGTAAAGCAATTATACCCCAATAATAAAGTGAAATAAAGCAAAATAAAGGAACGAAGTTCTGAAACATACTACAGCATGCATGAACCTTGCAAATATGATGCTAAATGAAAGGAGTCAGTCATAAAGGGCCACACATTGTGTGATTCCATGTATGTGTTGTCCAGAAAAGGCAAATTCAAAGAGACAGAAAGTAGCACAGTGGTTACCCGGGGCTGAGGGGCGAAACGTGCAAAGGGCACAAACTTTCTTTGATGATAGAGATGTTCTAAAATTGGATCACAGTGATGGATATATAACTCTGTGACGCCACTGCTATTAAGTCACTTTAGTCATGTCCAACTCTGTGCAACCTCAGAGATGGCAGCCCACCAGGCTCCTCCATCCCTGGGATTCTCCAGGCAAGAACACTGGAGTGGGTTGCCATTGCCTTCTCCAATGCATGAAAGTGAAAAGGGAAAGTGAAGTCGCTCAGTCGTGCCCGACCCTTAGCGACCCCATGGACTGCAGCCCACCAGGCTCCTCCGTTCATGGGATTTTCCAGGCAAGAGTACTGGAGTGGGTTGCCGTTGCCTTCTCCGATATATCTCTGTAAATATACCAAAATTCATTAACTTGTACACTTAAAACTAGTGAATTTTATGTTATGTAAGTCATATCTCAATAAAGCTGTTTTTAAAAAAAGACTAAGCTCGGCACAAAGTACTCAATAAATCTTTGATGTTATTTTTATATATAAAGTCTTTCTCAATGCATATAATGAAAAGAATATTTATATTTCAAATTTCATTTTAAAGTTCTATCATTTTTGAAAGGTCTAGAAGAAATGTAATATAAACAGTACATATTCTAACAAGGATATTAGCCTGCTAGCAATAAATGCCAGCTCCTCCAACCAACCAATGTGCTTTTTTGCCAAAAGCACTTCTATTTTATTAGAAATTCCAATCAAGTGCATCTTCAGACCAGGTGACACCAGCATCCCTTTAGAGGCAATATGTGGGAATTCCATGGCAATCCAGTGGTTAGGACTCTACGCTTCCATTGCAGAGGGCATGGGTTCAATTCCTGGTTAGGGGAACTAAGATCCCACATGCTGCACAATGAGGCCAAATAATAATAATAATAATAATAATAGAGGTGATATGCACAATAATAACGTCTCCCATTCCTGAGTACCTATTACGGGACTGAGAGCGGATACTTTCTGTATGTTAACAAAATCACATCTAACATTCTTCACAGTCTCTGATTTAAGCCACCATTTTTTCTTTACTTCTCTATTCATTCAATAAATCTTTATTGAGGTCTACCATGTGTCCAACATGGTGCTCACTGGGACTATGAAAATGAGTAAAAATCCCTCACCCTCAGGGTCTCAGGACACAGCAATGGATGAATTAAATTATAAAACATTGATGCCATAGGTGAAAATGACATAAAGTAGGACATATGAAATCTCTTCCTGAGTCAAGGAAGGCTGACAGAGGAGGTGACATTCGAGCTGGGACCCATCTGGTAGACAAGAATGGAGTAAGAGACAGGGCATCTGAGCCATGCCGAAGTACGGCATTATAAGCCAACAGGTACCTTCCCACAAGACCAATCTGCTGATATGGCTGCTTAGGATGAGAAGGAAAGCCAAAAGGGATTCTACTGGTGAGGCAGACAAAGGATATATCACAGAGAATCTCCTCCTAAGAGACTTGGACATTATCCTCAAAGTGATCATCACAGTTTCAAAGCAGGCTAGCGTCCAAAGGCAAATCCAAGGTTTCCACGTGAGGAGCTTGTGGGGAAATAGTCAAGGACTTGACCTGGACCTGTATTTGATGGGCAGAACTCTGATTTCAGAACTTTGCCCCCTTTGACTGATGAATAGTTCCTTTTCATTGTGTTGTTAGACAGGTATTTACTTGCATTGCCTCCCTTGCCCCAAGCATCTCCTTGTCATCTCCACCACTGCTGTCTTAATCAGAACTGAATTTTAATAAGACCACACAGCAAGTAATAAGGAGGTTGGCTGGAGTTGAGAGAGGAAGGTGAGCTGGAGGCAAGGAAGTCAGATAAGAGCGTTAGCTTAGACAAGTTCCTTGGGCTTCTCTGGTGGCTCAGATGGTAGAGTCCTCCCGCCAATGCAGAGACCTAAGTTCGATCCCTGGGTCAGGAAGATCTCCTGGAGTAGGAAATGGCAACTGACTCCAGTATTCTTGCCTGGAGAATTCCATGAACAGAGGAGTCTGGCAGACTACAGTCCATGGACTTGAAAAGAGTCACACACAACCAAGTGTCTAACACTAGGTTGAAGTAGATCTAACAGGCATAACTAATGATAGGAGGAGGAGGGCGGTAGAAACCAAAGAAAACATTCAGTTTTGGGACTGGAGTGAAAGGAGATTTCATTAACCAAGATCTGGGAATATCAGAAAAGGAGGTTTGGAGGGGGAGGGGCTCAGAAAACAAGAGCTAGAAAGGGCATCTAGATATTGATGTCCATTAGGCCCAATTTTCACACATTTTAATGGGTGCATAAATTTATAGATCTTGTTTAAAAAGAAGATTTTGATTAACTAGATCTGAGGCCACCCAAGAGGCTGAATTTCTTTTTTTTAATGTGGATAATTTTTAAAGTTTTTATTGAATTTGTTACAATACTGCCTCTGTTTTATATATATATATATATATATATATATATATATATATATATATATATATAATTTTTTTTTGGCCACGAGGCATGTGGTATCTTAGCTCACTGATCAGGGACTGAACCCACACCCCCTGCTTTGGAAAGCAAAGTCTTAACCACTAGACCACCAGGGAAGTCCCTGCATTTCTAAAACATTCCAAAGAAATGAATGATACTCATCCTAATCAATAGATCCCACTTAACAGAACATTAGGTCATTGAACACAGAGCTATCCTATCTCAACAAATGAATTTTTAGAAAACAAATTCCTGAGAAATAGTTTTGAGAAAATATTCCACCTTCCCATCAGTTAAACAAAAACCAGCTTTGTTTCAGTTCTTTACTTCCATGTAAGAAGATTATACCTCCCCACCCATTACTATGTGACTTGCAGAGTCTTATGGGCTTCCCTGGTGGCTTAGGTGGTAAAGAATCTGCCTGTAGTGAGGGAGACCCAGGTGTGATCCCTGGGTCCAGAAGATTCCCTAGAGAAGGGAATGGCTACCCACTCCAGTATTCTTGCCTGAAGAATTCCATGGACAGAGAAGCCTGGAGGGCTTCAGTCCATGGAGTGCCAAAGAGACAAACAGGACTGAGCAACTAACACTTTCACTTTCTATCCTGTCCTGATTACTTTTCCCTCCCCACTGATAGGAGACTTGGCCACATGACTCCTTTGGTTAATGGCATATGGCAGCAGTGAGTGCACCAGTTCCATTCATAAGCTTTAGGAACAGCTCCAAGGTCCAACTCTGCGACTTTTCCCTCTTCCATTAAAAGAGCATGCCCAATGTTCACTACTCCTTTAGTCCAGATACAAAAATGAAGAAAATGCCTGGACTATACAGAGCCTGTGGCTGGGAGCAGAGCTCCCACCAGTCTGGGACCAACATAAAATAAGAGCAAGAGATAAGGCTGTGTTGCTCTTAGCTACTGAGGTTTTGGGGGTCATTTGTTACTGCAGTATAACCTAGTGAACATTGACTAATAATAGTCTCTCTGCTATTAATGAAAAATACAAGGCTAGGAAGGAAATAGAATAGCTAAAATAAATATTCTACTTTTTTAATTATTAAACTTTCTTAGATATCTTTTTTATGGATATCAAGAAGACATATAATGAGGTTGGAGGCTTATAGTAACACTTGAGATTATATGAATACAAGTTATCAGGAGAGTTTAAAGAATACTAGTCAGTCTTGGATATGTCATTTTGCCTTTAAACTCGAACAAGTAACAGCCCCTCTGCTGTTCATACAAATGAGGGAAACAGAAATACTAAATGATTTGTGGGGTTTTATAAATATTCATTTATTTACTTATTTGGCTATGAAAAGTGAAAGTGAAACTCGCTCAGTCATGTCCAACTTTTTGCAACCCCATGGACTATACAGTCCATGGAATTCTCCAGGCCAGGATACCCAGGGGTCAAACCCAGGTCTCCCACATTGCAGGCAGATTCTTTACCAGCTAAGCCACAAGGGAACCCCAAGAATACTGGAGTGGTTAGCCTATCCCTTCTCCATCACATCTTCCCGACCCAGGAATCAACCAGGGTCTCCTTCCTGCATTGCAGGCGGATTCTTTACATTCTTTACCAATGTACTATGTCTTAACTGGGAGAAGGCAATGGCACCCCACTCCAGTACTCTTGCCTGGAAAATCCCATGGACGGAGGAGCCTGGAAGGCTACAGTCCATGGGGTCGCCAAGAGAGGGACACGACTGAGCGACTTCACTTTCACTTTTTACTTTCATGCATTGGAGAAGGAAATGGCAACCCACTCCAGTGTTCTTGCCTGGAGAATCCCAGGGACGGGGGAGCCTGGTGGGCTGCCGTCTCTGGGGTCACACGGAGTTGGACACGACTGAAGCGACTTAGCAGCAGCAGCATGTCTTAATTGAGGCGTGTGGGATCTAGTTCCCAAATCAGGGATTGAACCTGGGCCCCCTGCATTGGGAGTCCAGAGTCTTAGCCATTGGACCACCAGGGAATTCCCTTTATGGGATTTGTAGTGATGTGCTAGTTCTGGTTGGTACAGAGTCAACTCTGAAAGTTGCAACTATTTTGTGAACCAGTTGTTAAATACATTCATTATACTAAAAATTGAATTTGAGATAGCTACATGATACTAAAAACAAAAGTAATAACATAAGCAGCTCTCATACGCACAAATAACATAAGCAGTTCCAATACTCACAAATTTCAGTTACCACAGTTTAGTTAAATAACACCAGTCCGTCAACGTGTTTGAATTTTAATTACCGCAGTATATTTGCTGTGAGTGATTTGCGTAAAGTACAAACTTCACCGCTGGCGGCTCAGTCCATAATCACTAGGTTAATAAGGAATGCGCTTCATGATCAGTGACCAATCACATCGCCCCTTCCAAAGACTGTTGGTAACTGACCACTGCTCATCTGTTCATCAGTTCATGCCAACAGCAGAGTATGTAATTGTGTTAGCTTCTTGTCTTCCTGTAATAAGCCCATGTGACATTTTATAAAAATGGATAATGGAAAGAGGGAATTGGCCAAAAAAAGAGGAAAGCGTGGCAGAGAGATGAAACATGACAAGGCTAAAAGTCAAATTTGAATCAAATGTAAATGGAGTCACAAAAGACAAAGCTAATTGTGAGAAGGCTGACATGGTGCTGTTTGAGAGACTGTACATACAGCCAGAGGAACTTAGTGGAAACAAACTCATCAACACAAACAGCAAAGTGGTTGTGACAAAAAAGATGAAGATGTCCCAGAGAGGAAGTGATGCCAGCGAAAGAATTCACATTAGAGGAATTCTCAGAGATATTTCATGACATTCAAAGCACAAAGGATAAAATGTGGAAGCTGATCTAAAATTAGAAAGGAGCGTGACATTTCACCAAGATATAGGAAGACACATCATAAGTTCTACAATGAGAAGAATCCAAGCACCATTTAAACGTTTTAGTGTTTTACAAAGAAATAAAACTTTAAAACTCTAATTCTCAATCCTTCTAATGTCTTAAATTAGTATACTAGTATAAATATTACCCTCGGTACTATAAATATTAGCCTTACTAATTTTTTCTTTCCCTAGGTACATTTATAACCAACAGCAAGAGAATTTTTAATACTTTAACAAAAGATACTCAAGTTCAGGTAACAATTACATAATCCTTCCTATTGAGTATTAAGATCACTTTGCATGGTTTCAACTTGCATGGTCCTTTTTACGGTCCACCACTACTGTCCAAAAGGAGAACTGCTTGTCTTCAAAACTCACCTCTAATTATTTCACTACATTTTACTATTATCTGTGTTCTTGAAGATATTTAGGTCCACTGAATTCACATCTATCGTAACCATTTGATGGACGTACTAGCTAATGGTGCACATCTCTCCCCAACATTATGACAGCATTCATGTAAGTAGCTTGAAATGCTATGATGGGAGTATTTATACCATGGAAACTTGCTAACACTAAAAATTAGACTTTTTATTGTTTTGGTGACTTCCAAGACTTAAGTGATGAAGAAAATGTTACTGCAGTTAAAAGTATATCATGTGTGTAGCTGTACATTATAAATAGCGCCAAAAAACTGAGGGAAAGCACATTCCGTGTATTAATATTGGAAAACTATCATCGGACTGGGCGAAGAATTCACTCACGTTGTTGATGAATAAGTGAAGTTCCAACATACATCTTTTTTATTTCACTTTGGTGGTAAATGTAAAAGAAAATAGCAATGAACATTCAGGTCAGAACTGCCCTTGTTCATCAATAATATCAGCAATTCTTTGCTAAATCAGATAGTAGTAATATAGTTATTCATAGCCTGATTTTGTCAAATTGCAGCTGAAATTATAACCATATAAGAGTTTGGCGAAACTCAATGAAAGCCTTCTGTAAGAATCAACAGACTAAATGAAATTTATAATAAAAATTATTGTATATTTGGGCTTCCCTGGTCGCTCAGATGATAAAGAATCTACCTGCAAATGCAGGACATGGATTTGATCCCTGGGTTGGGAAGATCCCCTGGGGCAGGAAATGGCAACCCACTCCAGTATTCTTGCCTGGAGAATTCCATGGACAGAGGAGACTGGTGGGCTAGAGTCCATGGGATCACAAGTTTGGACATGACTGAGTGACTAGCATTTTCACTTTCATTGTATATTTTATTACTTGTCAGTTATGTGCTGCATATTCTTTATATTATAAAGTTTATAACAAACTTATGTATGTACATATACACACAATCCCTACACCCTGCCTCCTACCACAGGCAGCTGTTAAATATTCACCAACATTGTGTTTAGTCAAAGTAATGAGGTGAAATGTCCACAGCTTTGGAGTCAAACAGGGACTTGCATTTCAGCATTGTTTCTGTTTCTTTCTGTGTTGCTTTATATAAGTTACTGAGCCACTCCAGGCCTTTTCTTTCTTCTGAAAAACAATAAAAAATAAAGAGGGATTTGGGCACAGGAAAGGGTGGTCATGAGGAAGACAATGAACATTAACAGGCTTTGGTACAAACTAGATACTGAGCGACTGACTCTTGCTTTGTCCTGTTATCATTTCCTTCCCCTTCTGGTTGCAAATCCTCCAAGGCTGATTTACTTTGCTGGGAATGAAGTAATTCACACATTTTTGACCACGTGGCAGGTATACAATGCAGCAGAGGAATGGATGGATGAATGGATATCTCCTTTTGATTCCATGATAAACCAAACCATCTACTAACTCAAGGATTCATCGAGACTGGAAATCCTTTCTCACTTTCTCAAATTCTATTTGCAAAAGTCAGAAACATCTCACTTTATATTCTCAGTGTTCATGGGACATAGCCTACACTGCCCCATCTCTAATGTTCTTTAATGTCATGGGACGAAACCGGGAAGAAAATTACTAGAGAACTCTTACGCCCCCTGCTGGCCATATTACAATATAGCAATAATGAAATGAAGGGAATGATCAAATGTCAAAACTGAAACGGAACTCAAAAAATAATAATTATTCCAGCAAACTGGCTACCCACACACCAACTCTGGCCTGCAGATGACTTGTGTTTGGCTTACACAATATAAAACAAAAAAAATTAAGTTTAATTGGCTGCCAATATCTGACTTCCATACTCATTTTCTCAGAAAACTAGAAGTTGGTAGTCATTGGGTATGCCACCCCACATGTGTGTCCTGCTCCCTTTGGACCTAACATCCCACTTAGCTGCAGGTCCCACTCAGTCTGCTCTACTTACTTTGTCGTCTGCTCAGCCCTCACTGGTTTTGAAAATTTGCAGCCCCAAACTATTACCAAGGAAGCCCAAACTTGCTTGAAAACGACCACCTAAATTAGTAGCAAAGCAGATAATAAAACTGTGCTTCCTAAATTCTGATCAACGGATTTTTATTGATCTCATTCATTTATTTAACCAATGTTTTAGTGCCTGCTATGGCCAGGCACACAGATCCAAAGAAATGGTACGTACAAGATAAAAATGTCCTTTGCATGCAGAGTTTTAGTTAGTGGGAAAACCAGACAAGATAATTACAAGAAATATGATAAAAATGATGAAAGAATATGCGGGACTACAATAGTGAGGCTGGAGCAGAGTTCCTGTTTTCACTTCATCACCTCCTCTAAGTTAATCATCATCATAACACAATTATTTCTATGATTTAATAAATAATGTCCCCAAACCCTAGGCTCCACATTTATTCGATCTTCATTGGACGTAACTGCTGAACAATGAAGAAACAGCAGTAGACATGCATTTATTAGATGAATTTTCCCAGGCACGCCCTCATCCTTCTCCCTGGTCAACTGCAATCAGTGTGTGAGACTGAGAGCCACAGGATGGTTAAGGAAGGTGAGTAGCAGTCGCTGGGCAAACATCTCTCTGCAAAAATAGGAGTCAGGGACTTCCCTGGCAGTCCAGCGATTAAGACTCCACCTTCCAAAGCAGAGGACTGGGTTCGATCCCTACTCAGGGGCAACAAAGCCTGATTCACTGCAACTAGAGACAGCCCACATGCCACAACGAAGACCCAGTGCAGCCAAAAATGAATTTTAATTTTAAATTTTTATTTAAAATTTTTAAGTATTAAAAAAAAAAAAACAAGAACCAGAAACGAGCTTGAGTAATGGGGATGCAGGATTAAAACTAAACTAAGAGAAAAGATCTGTCAGCAACACCCATGACACCATGTAAGTGGACAGCAGTACAAAAGACATTACTCAACTGGGTCCTTTGAAACCTGGGATAAATGACTAATTCCAGATTCAAGGCAGAAAAAATACAAGGTGAGCCTAAGACAACTTAGGAGCCCAGAAAGTGAGGAAACATTCAGACACTAATGTGGTAATGTCAACAAATTCCAGCCTTGATCCATGAATCCATAATGGTGAAAGAGACAGAGACAGAGAAAGCAGCTGGAGGGAGCACAGGGAGAAAGGCAGAGAGCCTTTATAGAAGAATATGATGCCAGGTAAAGAAGGACTGATGGAATTGAAAAACCACCCTCTTGCAACCCCCAGTGTAGTAATTGATTCTGACAACAATCATGAATGGACCCTTAAAGCCACTGAGCAAAATATTACTGATGCTGCCACAGTACCAACCCCACAGATGACAAAAGGAGAAATATGCTAGGAATCTCATCTTAGTGGCATAGCTGATACTGGGCAACCTGAGATAACGCGTGCACCCCTTAATGCGAAGCAATAAGGCACAACTACTCCTACGGTTCTTGCAGAAGAGCACTGAGTCTAATCAAGCCACTAGCCCCAACTTGTACTTAACAGAAATTCATGCTACAATTAGCATGAAGAAACAATCAGAGGGAGAATGAAGGCTATTCTATCCTGAACTCTTCAAAAAAAAAAAAAAAGATGTCATTAAAAAAAAGACTGTCTCTAAAATAGAGACAAGTGAAGTTGCTCACTCGTGTCCAACTCTTTTCGACTCCATGGATTACAGCCTACTAGGCTCCTCCATCCATGGGATTTTCCAAGCAAGAATACTGGAGTGGGTTGCTATTTCCTTTCTCCAGATCTTCCTAACCCAGGGATCGAACCCAGGTCTCCCACATTGCAGGCAGACGCTTTACGGTCTGAGCCACCATAACTAAATATGATGAGTGAATCTTGACTGGCACCTAGACGGGGAGTGGGGAGATGGCTATAAAAGACATTCTGGAAACATTTGAGAAATTTTGAATATGGACTGGAAATTAGATGTAACACCTAATTTTGCCAGGTGTTATACTGTTTTGTGATTAATTGAACAATGTTATTCCTAGAAAGCGATGCTCACTTGCCTAAGTGTTTAGGGGCCAAGGGCTGCTTCAAAACCTCTTCTCTGGTCTTCAGTGTTCTGACCGCACCACTGTTCGCCACAGTGGTCAGTTCACGGTGTCTGCTCTCAGCGAACATACACAATAAAATCCAGACCTTTGGCAAAAGGCCTGCATTCCCACACCTCTGGTTCTGTCCTCGAGCTCCTGCTCCGTTTACACTAAACTTGGACCTCACAGGCCACTTTCCTATTCTGCCCGTAGTAAGTCTCATTCCCACTTAGTGCCTTTGTACTTGCTGGTCTCTCCACCAGAAACTTTTCCCTCGCATGGTTGACTAGCATTCTTCTTGCCACGATTCAAATGTCATCTTCTCACTGAGGCATTCCCTGACACACACCCTCTAGTCATTTAACCAGGTTACTCTATTTTCTTCATTCTCCTTAGCCTAACTAAACTTACTTTAAATCGTTCTCTCCCTCAAAAAGGAAAGATCTGTAAGAGCAAAAGAATCTTCTGCTTTGTCCACTGACATCTCCCTAGCATGGAATGCTGGGAAATGGTAGATGCTTCATAGATTATTAGGACTTCCCTGGTGGCTCAGACAGTAAAGCGTCTGTCTACAATGCGGGAGACCCAGGTTCAATGCCGGGGTCGGGAAGATCCCCTGGAGAAGGAAATGGCAATCCACTCCAGTACTATTGCCTGGAAAATCCCATGGACAGAGGAGCCTGGTAGGAAACAGTCCATGAGGTCGCAGAGTCCAGACACAACTGAGCGACTTCACTCATAGATTATTACTGACTCATGACATACCTGCCATGTGAGAGGCACTGTTATGTGCTAGGTACTGGCTTAATGGTTTACATGTGTTGCTCAAAGAATTTTTAAATCTCTTTAGGAATAAATATTTTATAATCCTCAATTCAGTTCAGTCACTCAGTCGTGTCCGACTCTTTGCGATCCCATGGACTGCAGCATGCCAGGCCTCCCTGTCCATCACCAACTCCCGGAGCCTACCCGAACTCATGTCCATTGAGTCGGTGATGCCATCCAACCATCTCATCCTCTGTCATCCCCTTCTCCTCCCACCTTCAATCTTTCCCAGCATCAGGGTCTTTTCCAATGAGTCAGCTCTTCGCATCAGGTGGCCAAAATACTGGAGTTTCAGCTTCAACATCAGTCCTTCCAATGAACACCCACGACTGATTTCCTTTAGGATGGACTGGTTGGATCTCCTTGCAGTCCAAGGGACTCTCAAGAGTCTTCTCCAGCACCACAGTTCAAAAGCATCAATTCTTCTGCACTCAGCTTTCTTTATAATCCATCTCTCACATCCATACATGAATCCATTTAAATAGCTGAATATTTCCTAACTCTCAAGAAGCCAATTTACCTTCAAGTGAATTGCAAAATCTGGATTTTACCTACATGTAGGATCAGGATGTTCACATAATTTTTAACAATTCATGGCCATGACTAAATTGGAAGGAAAACTATATACAGTGTGTGAGGATGTAAAGTAACTAGAACTCATATACTGCTGTTGGAGTGTAAATTAATTGCTTTGAAATACTGTTGGCAGTATCTAATAATGGAAAACATCTGTACGCCCTGTGACCTAGGAATTCCACACCTACATATATGCTCAAAGGAAATGCATTCGTGTTCGCCAAAGATGTGAAAAAAAAAAAAATGTTTGTAGCAGCACTAGTCCTAATAGTCAAAAAGTAAAAACAACACAAATGGCTATCAACAAAACAGATAAATGATTATATATGCACACAGATGAATACTACATAGTAATGGGGATAAATGATTCGTAACTACATAAACATGGATCAACCTTAGACATAAAATGTTGAATGAAAGGAAGCCAGACACCAAACATATAACAAACATATAACAAAGTATGTATATCTTATATATGGCCAAGTAAAGTTCACTGAGATTGAGAGTATGTATCCTCACCGGTGTGTGCAGGCGGGGCGCTCCTCAACAAACTTTCCTACCAATGTTTCTCTAAACCTAAACTTTTAAGTATAAGAGGGTATTCGAAGGCAACCTAAACTGGCTTACTACAACCACATCCCTTTGAAGTCTCATGTTTTATGTCTTAAAAACTCATGTGAGTTCTATATCCTTCACTCACACACAATGAACAGAAATATTTACCTCAAAAAATATTCAAGGAAAATGGGCCCTGGTTATCTTGTGAATTGGGCTTCCCTGGTGGCTCACACAGTGGTTAAAAAAAGAAAAAAATCTGCCTGCAATGCAGGAGACCCGAGTTCGATTCCTGCATCGGGAAGATTCCCTGGAGAAGGTAATGGCCACCCGCTCGTATTCTCGCCTGGAGAATTCTATGGATAGAGGAGCCTGGTGGGCTACAGTCCATGGGGTTGCAAAGAGTCAGACAGGCTGAGTGACTCACACACTATCCTGTGGTTACAGCACTCTGGTACACTCCCTCAGAATTTAAACCAACTGCCGGACAGTAGTTTGGTGGTTTGGTTACGGTTAGGGGTTAGGCAGCCTGTTCACATCTCAGACCCACCACTCATTAGCGCCTGGGCTTCGGGCAACTTACCTAGATATTTGCAGCCTATTTCTTCATTAACATAATAAAGACAATTGTATATCTGTCTCACAGGTGGTCTTGAAAATTAAATGAGACAGTGTAAGTTGGGTAACTCAATCTTCCTAACCTCTTCCTTCCCTAGTCTGGAAGTAGTACTGGGGTCGAAAAAAAGTCAACAAGCTGTTTGCTGCAATATATATATTTTAATTCAAAGTGAATCGACAGTAATACACCATAAATTCTTATTTTGACACTCACCAAAATAGTCACCTGGAAAACCCGCTTTTTGTGACAAAGTACAGAAGGCTTGGTCACATTTAAATCACTGAGAACTAGAGAGAAATACTATCGCAAACCGTAATAGACATTACATCCATAAAAATTTTCCCAGTCCTTATTGTAATATTGCACAGTGCAATTGCTACATGGCAAACTAGTGTAGCATAGAAGTAAAAGCAAAAACAAACAAACCAAAGAAAGAAAGCCACAAGTCTAAAATTGTTAAACAGTTAATAGCTCAAACTTAGTAATCAAACCTATATCATTGGGTTCTTTAAAACAAATCTTCCTACACCTTGCAGTGTATGATTTAACTTTTACTTAACACAAACCAACTTTAGAATTAGTAGTAGAGATTTTTTAAATGAAAAAGTTTTGCTACTACAGTAACATACTTAAACACCCTGAAAGAAAAAGAAACAAAATACCAGGATATTTGATTAAAAAACAAATTGTAAATTAAAAGAGTATGCAAATATGCAACTTGGAATTCATGCAGTGTTTTATTTAAGAAAGCATTAACACAAAAGAAAACTGGTTAAAAAAAAAAAAGGCTTTAAAGAGGGTATAAATCCAGATTCTTTTGTCAATATGCTAAATTTAGACTTTAGCAGGATCTTGGAATTTTTTTTTCCTTTTTAAAAAGCCCATGATTAGAATCAGCTAAGAGCAGTGTACTTAACTCGGGTACGCCTTTATCAAAAAGGACTGTTACATTATGAAAACACTGAAGTTTATCATTTACTGTCAATTTAACAAGACATCACAGTCTTGGAACTGAAATACAGAAAATATGACATTTCAGGGTAGTAAACACGGCCCTGAACAAAAAGAAAACTGTGCCAGTTTTGTACCTGGTACAATCATCAATCTTTTGCCCTTGGTGTTTCTTAAACATGAGCTGCCAGCACTGATTCTTCTCCAACAAGCGAGCAGATACCAGTAAACTGCTGGACCGGATAAATAAAATTAGAAGGCTGTGGAGGGCAGCAAGTTTACTTAAATAGTGACTCCATAAATTTGCCATCTGTAAATAATCTTTTAAATTAATCTTAGGCTATTCCTTTTTATGTGTAATATATATATATATTTCTATTTATATAAAATGCATAGAATTGATTACTAAAAACACTGAAACTTGTGGGGAAAATTAAGTCCTTCATTTTCAGTGTGACTAAAAATGTACTGCTGGTTTTTATTTTATGATCTAATACTGTAATTTTTAAAATTAATATCAGGCACATTTATTTCATCGATGATTATTAAATAAAACACTGCTTGTATTAATGGAGTAAAGAAAAGTTTATCCATTATTAGCTTATTGTCAGCGCCGTACTAGATCTGTACTAGTGGTATGCAGTTCATTTATCAAAGAAATGCTGTAAATCCAAAACACTTGGAGTTTTACACTCAAATGCTTTGTACTGTTTCTTCCAGTAAATCGTATAGGATTATATTCCAGATTTTTAAGGAAAAAAAGTTAAGTCAAGCCTGCAAGATACAGCTTTCTCAAGTGTCTACAATGCCAGTATGAAAATAAAAAATTAAGTTACATTGATACATCCAAGTTTTTTATATGCAGTGATGAGCACAAACATTAATAGAGATAAAATACTGATGCAAATAACACACCCCAAAATAACATACGCAATTATTTTCCATCATTTACAATACAGTAGTTACAATGACACTCCAAACAGAAAAGCAAAGTAAAAAATCAAAACCCCAACTTCTATTTCATGTAATTAGACTTATACAGAAATTAGAAGGCTAAATAACAACTAGTTAATCACCTAATTTCACAGCTATCTGAAGTGGCAATCGTTATATAGCAGCTTATCTATGATACATTCAAGATAAATGATACAATTTATTACTTGCCCATAAGCTAAAACACAGCCTGTTTAATACCTTCCTTTAAATTCCACCTCTACACTACAATATACTTGAGGTCTATGCAAAAAGTAGCTACCTTTTATATAGGAAATGGATGATTAAGTCTTTGGTGCTGTAAAAGCAACTTCATTTAAACATAACCACCACCAACCACCAAAAAAAAGTAAAGAATAAAGAGGGAAAAACCCAAGACATACTTCCTAGGAAAAAAAAGCATGTAATTTCTGTCCCTGACGGAATGTATTAAATAAGCAAACACCACCAACAAGCAAAACAAGTACTACAATGTAAAAATACTAAAAAAAAAAAAAACCCCTCTCACATGCATAAATGAAAAATTGCACACAAAGAACTCACATCTTTTCAAGCTTCAATAGTAAATATTCTGCTACTATTTATTAAATACTGCATGGTTTGCCCAAGCTAGGATGAAACCACATCATGAATCAATGAGCATTTTGCATTTTCTTTCATTATCTACTCAAAGTCATGCCTACTGCATCTCTAAACATTTCATTAAATCCAATTATACAGCAAACACTCCCCAAATAAACTTAGATTGTACTGCAGTTTCACTTAACAGTATATAAAATGCTGTGTTGTGACAGATATCAACTATTCATTAGATACTGAATCAATTTTTCTTAAGCACTACTACCTGCTTGCTTTTCTTGAAGCTAGATCATTCTGAAAAAGTCAGACAGCAGAATTCAGCTATTGCAAACATGCTGCCCTCTTAGTAAGGAAAAATAGCTACAACCTGAAATCATACCACACAAAACCAAAAATGAACATTACTCTATCAAAGGAAACTAAAGAGTAAGTCTGAATTTTTAAGTGCTGCAGTCCTCAACATTTATATATAGTAATAACATTAACAACCTCAAATATTTAAGGCACTATGTGTGGGAACGGTTTACAATGCAGCTGAGATTATTAGAACAACATTTAAGAGCAAAGTCTAGGCAACATTTTGCCCATGCAAAGACACATGCAAATGTAAAGAACAATAGCTCAGTTTCTTAGGTAAGTGACCCAACATTTATACACTAAGACACAGATAATACAATTCACTTGTATGCTGTAATTCTGACTTGACGTATGTGCATCTGTTGCTCTAAGTCTGTACACAGAATGGCTTCCCAAATATGGACGTGTCTTGCACTAGTTAGAAGGCAATTTTATAAAAAATAGCGGGAGCAAAAACTGGACTTCTGCTCCCATAAGTCACCTGTCTAGAGTTACAACATAAGAAGATAACATGACCAAAGACAAGTTATACCAAATGTGCAAAACACATTAAAAGTGAGTTTCTTTTTTAAAGCTCAAAGTTGTTTAAATTGCACCCAAGTCTACATGATTCAAAAATAATTTTCTTGTGCCATGGCTAATATTTATTAAATACCATGTTTTATTTTTAATCAAATGTTTATATCATTGAGCTTCCTCAATATACGCTTGTGAGTTTTCACATATATGGATACTGGCTGAGTTTGGTTGGACTCAATGGAAATCCAGTATACGCAGGTGATGCTGCAATGTAAGAATGTGGTGGGAAGATTGGTTTGTACTGAGTCTGATGAATGGTTGGGGATGGTAACAGACGGGGGTTTATGCCCACTGGGACTTGGTGAACTATGCCACTGGGATGGGAGATATTGTAAGTCGGATGCTGTAACATAGGTCTTGAGGTACATGGAGAGGCTAAGAGGTGGGCCACTGGCGCGGCACTACTGAGGGGAGCTGATGATGGGTATGCAAGTAGAGTAGGCTGTCCTCCGAGGTGCGTACTTGCAGCCAGATGGGCGTGTACAGCTGTGTGATTAGGACTTCCATGAGAAAGAGTGAAAGGATTACTGGTAACGCTAGTAGGGATATAAGCTTGCTGCCTTCGATGTCCAAAGTTTCCATTCCACTCCGGATGCCCAGACCCAAAGTGCTGAACCTATTCAAAAACAAAACAAAAGACTAATTACATATTTTATAAGTCACAAAGAAGAAAAAAGGGAAATTAAAAGATACTGTGACTAAAATCCCATAGGGGATCTCTCAGATCTTAATGTAAGCTTTCTCTCAGGTTCTCTTAAGAAAACCCAAGAACCTAACCTTTCTAAAAAATTCAAGTTCCATGGCTAATCTGATAATTATCCTATTATTAAGCCAATTACTTTTCAGTCACTTGGAATAATGAAAATGGAAGTGTTTATTAAGATTTTATACAGTTTGAGAATCTTTTTCTCCCAGTTAAAAAACTGCTGATTTTGAATCCCAAAGACTCATAAATTCACAAACATACCTGACTAAAATTCAAATGCTGCTGCTGGAATGCTGATGTCAGTTTTTGCTGACGATTACCAACTGTGGAAGGCTGGTTTAATCTTCCAGGGGCAGATCGTCCTTTTATTAATGGCTGGCATATAGAATCTGGCAACAACAAAATATTAGAGTGTAGGTACTCTTTCCTTCTCATATAGAAATTATGAAAGGTCTTTAGATGTTTTACACAACAGTGATCTGAAAACCTTAAAATTAAATAAAAAGTAAAGATCTCCTAGTTTCCAAGCACTGGATAATATTAGAAAGTATTTCTTTTGTACAACAGATTTGGCAGGGGCAAGTCAGAAATTCAGAGATGACTTTTGGTTCTGATGTTCCCAAATTAGGACCTCTAAGGGACAATCAGGGAAAGAGGGGACTCAGTTTACCTGTGTTTGCCATATGCTCATCGGCATTTAATCCATTTTCCAGTCCCATTGGTGGCACCACAACAGTACAAACAGCTGGTTTGGTTTCTGTGTCAGTAGAAGTTACCAATTCTGAGTTTTGATGAGTGTCCTCCACAAAACTGCTCTCTGCAAATGGACTGTCATGTCCTGAAGAGTCTGATGTTGGAGAGCCATCCACAGTATCACAACCACTTTCTTGTTCTTCGTCTGACATACTAAAAGGAAATATTCGTACCAACAATGTTTTTCAACCTTAAATCTAAAGTTAAATAATTTCCAAACTCCTCCAAATTGATAAGATCTTATTAAACTATTTCATACCTAATTATAACTTGTTTCTTACCCCAAACATTCTTCATAGATTCCCTAGACTCTCACATTAGTTCTCTATTGGGACTGCTAACGCTAATTCTCTCTGTTTAGGAAGACCCTCTTGGCATTTAATTTTCCCTCCTGTCTCTTTTCACTTGATCCTCAGTAGCAGTTCATAAAATCCCATATTATAAATCACAGAAGATTTCATCAAGATACTACAAAAGTAGTACTGTTCTGGACTACTGAAATGAAATGTACAAATATATAAGCAGGCAACTTGGATATTTGAGATCAAATTCTAATAAGTTAGATTAATAATACTGTAATATTAGAGTAATCACTAATAATTTAGTGATAATTTGGGTCTTTTTAACTAACCAGTTATTCAAAAGGCCTTTCCTAGCTCTCTGAAAGTCTAACCACCCAGAGCCCAAATTTCTCTTCTTGTCCTGATCCTTGGGCCCTGGCCCCCTCTCACCTTGGGATTTTTATTGCATTTATTCTGTTTTAACCACTCATTTCATACTTAAAATTTGAAGCATATCTTTTTATATGTATATTTTACTTATATATATTTTTATACTTTATGTGTGTGTGTGTGTGTGATGAGTGCACGCACGCATCACACACACACACACATCTCATGGGGCTTCCCAGGTGGCTCAGTGGTAAAGAATCAGTCTGTCAAAGCAGGAATATACCCTGGAGAAGAAAATGGACACCCACTCCAGTATTCTTGCCTGGGAAGCCTGGCAGGCTATATAGTCCATGGGGGTCACAAAAAGAGTTGGACGTGACTTAGCAACAAAACAACAACAAATGCATAGTATCAATTTGCAAATCACATTATAAACAACTTTAAGAAGGAGATGTGTTAATACTATTTTATATTTTCCACAGAGATTTGGCTGAAAGTATTAAAAACTATATTTCCTAAGGAAAAAAAAAAGAATAAAATTATAACTGAAAAATTTTTCCACTATACAAAGAATGTCAGTGGAAATCAAACATGTTTCACTGAAAATTTTACAGCTCATCTTTTAATGAGATAGTACATCATGCAGGTTAGGAGTCATTCACTACTTCAGTGGCAATGCATATCCCTGGCCGAAAGGAAATACAGATAAAACCAGGCAAATCAATCACTAAGAGAGAAAAATCACAGCAAATACTCTGACAGTGGGTCATTACTTTATAATGTAAAACATTCCTTTTTGTACTGTTAATGTATATGTTCTTATTCTAAAGTTACAATGATAGTCTGTGAAGCTAGAGCTGAGGATGTGACTTTTTTACACTTTCAAAAACAAATGATTTTTTAAAAACCATTTATTAGAACCTCAGTTTTTCATTTAGATCTGTTCTGTAATAATAAAGAAAATTCCTACTTAAAACCTGAGTTCATAAAAAGGTGATCTAGTTCAAAACTTACGAACAAGAGAGAGCCACTGTGGTAAACTGGCAGGTACTTACTATTTTCAACAACGAAAAGAAAACATGGGCTTCTTAGTAGACTTAATGTTTATAACACACTGCTGTTAAAATTCCTTTACCTGTTCGGTCTCTTGCAAGGGGATGGGCTGGACTGCCCCGAGGAGCTGGTGCTCAGAGTGCTATCTGGACTACTTAATGAACACATCCGATCTATGTTCAAAGTGCTCTGGCAAGCTTCACAGTCCAGATTACCTTTACATCTAGTGAAGAGGGAAAGGGAAAACAGGTCAAGAATGAGAACCTACTCCCCAGATATGAAACAGTTAAGACCTACATGGATAAAAATCTAAAGCTCGTAAATACAGGAAAAATGCTATAGTAATCATGCTAAATTGGCAACGAATCCACCTGCAATGCAGAAGACCCCGGTTCGACTCCTGGGTCGGGAAGATACCCTGGAGAAGGGATAGGCTACCCACTCCAGTATTCTGGCCTGTCCATGGGGTCGCAAAGAGTCGGACACGACTAAGCGACTTTCACTTTCAATCATGCTAAATACTACTCAGGAAGTTTACTCCGAAGGACATGAACAGACAATAATAAACCACAAAGTTTTTTACCATCACAGCAGAGGATACCATCATCATTATTTAAGAATGTCACAAAAATGCAGGAATCTGCTTTCAGCACTTACTCTCGGAGTGAATGTCTCTGCGAGGACGTCTCTTCCTCATCGGTGTCACTGCTGATGGTGATCACACTCACTGCAGGACTCGGGGAGTCAGCAATGATGATGGTTTGCCGCTGTTTATCTGAAACCGATGAATCAGAGTCTTGCCTGATAGACGTGTCACAACAATTTCTTGCCTCTCCTTCTGAGTTACGATTGTCCTGTGTTTCTATACAACTTACTTCCTCGACATCTTTCCCAGTTACTGTCTTTGGGGAAATAAATGCTGATTGTGGGATATTGGTATTCTGCAATGAATTACTCCTGCAACCAAAGGAATGATGTGTCACTTCTATAATCAAAATATATACATGACATTTTTCTAAGATACCATGTTATAAGTAACAATACAAACCTTTACTTGTTCAACATTATGTATATGACACACTAACACACAGATCATGAGTTTGTGATATATCAGATCTCTAGAAACGAGTGTAGACTGCATTTACTTATCTTCTAATGGTCTTTTTTTTTTGGGGGGCAAATGTGATATCTGAGTGTCTAGAATTGTCTAACATTATAGGTAGATAATAAATCAAAAGGGCAATAAAGACAATCTTACCAACTGAAAGCATTTACTTCCTCTCTTCCTGGCTCCCATTCCATTAGTTTTACCAAAATACCTCTGAGAAATTGAGAAGGGAGCTTGGCTTAGTGTTTGTTGCAAATCTATCAAAGAGGTCATTTTGAATACAACAGGGCGACCCTTTGGTGTGCATGCAAAATTTATTTTAATGATTCATTTTCAAAATGCAAAGGAAAAGTTAAAATATCAATACCAACCTGTTCGGGCACAGTTTATTTTTCTTGGTAGTGGCTGGCTGAGGCCAAACAACATGTGCAATGCCCACACTAATTGGCTGAGGGGCCGATAAAGTGATCTGATTAGTTAGAAGAGGTTGTGGCATCACTGAGCTATAATGATTGCTGTGTGAAATCATTTTCCTATGGAGAAAATTTAGAAAAATTGAATCCCTACGTTACCATATATATTTTGCAAACGACTTACAAGGAAGTATTATTGTTTTTAACTTACCCCCAGTCTCCGAGCCTTTGTGAACCAGCCACACCCTCAGAAGCTAATGCAGCAGTAGCAGGAGCCAGGGGTGTTACCTGTTGCCAGGCAGGTATCAACATCTGCTGTGTCCTACCAGACCATGTCTGCTGCAGCAAAAACAACAAGAGCAAAAGAAAAGCCAGTCTGTTACAAGTAACTCAAAGTAACAATCACCTAATAATCACAAATGTTAAATTCAATAATCTGTAAGGACAGAATTCCTGTCTAGGTCATTTTCATTATTTCCAGTAGCACAAGCCTATGTATTACCAATGGATTAAGGCCTCTACTTGAGTATGAGAAGGACAGCGCATATGCAAAAATAATGAATGATTATCACCAACCTGAGAAAGAACTCCTGGTCGGATCTGTAGTGGCTGCACGGCTGGGGCCTGAGTTACAAGGGGAACTGTATTATCTACCCTTATTGAATAACTAGTGGGTTTACCATGTGTTGCAGGAATACCTGTGAAATAGAAAAGAACAGTTTTCAAATAAAAAAAAAACTTCTGAGTTAACTTACAAAACTCTTATAAATTTATGAATTGCTAAAATTCTTATTAGGATTATAAAAAAATCCCCTGCATAATATGCTATATACCTTGTGGTACATCATTCCAAAAATCGTTATATAGCTACTCTTTCTATTTTACAATACATAAAGCTGAACCATTTATTGTTTTTAAAATTTCTAATTCCTTTTAAAGTTTGCTATTATACTTTATTTTCCTTTTTTAAAAGTTCTGCCATTGATAAGACACAAAAAGATGAACCTGACTCAAAACCCTTATCCTCTAGCAGGTAAACGTTCATCTTTTTGTACAAACTTCAAGCTGTGCTTGGTATTCTCTTCTTTAAAACTGTAATAGGATCTTACACCTAAGTCACCAAAGGGGGGACTGTATCACAGCTTCAGTGGCCATGACAGTTTACAGGAGTCAATAAAATTCAGGATGGCACACTCATTTCAATCTCCTAAGGAAAAGCAAACAGTAAACTTTTTTGCCTAATATGATGACATAACTGAGCTTTGATCATTGTGATTTAATTAACTATTATTTCTAGTGGAAAGCTATTGGAACTCCAGGAGAAACACATTCCATTTTGCTTACCCCCTAGGAAAATCAGAGGCAGGATTACTACCCAAGCTAATACTGTTAATGTTAGTATGTCTATCATACATTGCAAGAGCACCTTGCAAACATTAAGACTCATAGTACCAAACTTTAAGAAGTGTTACTCAACTAAGAACTTAAACTAACAAGATAGTGGGGATATCTCCTAAGATCAGAAAGCTCAGCTACTAAAATAAATTCACTATTTCAAAATTCCGGTCTATTGTAGCATTTACTTTCAATATGGGCGGGCAGATTATTTAAAGATAATTAGTTTTTGGATAAAAGTGATCCTAGGTGATCAGCCATTAAAAAGAAATTGTTTTCTTTCCCACTGAAAAATAACCTTACATATTATTGCATGAATACACAGTAATTCTAAGGAAGTTAATTTTATTGTGTTTATGTTTTTCAGAGCCTTAGACCTATGAGTTATTTTTTAAAACTGACCTTCTTACCCTTTCCAAAAAGCATGTCTTGAACAGCAAATTTTCCAAGAAATGGAATATAAGTACACCCAGGCTGTGTAGATATATTGTAGCAATAGAGAATCTTATCAGAGAAAAAGGCGGAATTCACTTTGATATGGATGAAATCACAGAGCGAATTCTTAAATCCCATCCCCCCAAAATCAGGTTGCTCTTAAATTCTCCTCATAATCAAAGCCTTAAGATGAGAAGAATTCTCCTACAATCTCTCAAGAGGTTGAATCTTTTTTTTAAATCATTCAAAAGTAGGTTAAAATTCCAATTTTCTGTATGGTTATAAGCTGAAACTTTAATGATTAGATTTGCTTGATATCTGGAAAGCATGACACAAAGAGCTCAAAGCTTATTCTAGTACAACAGAGGAGAATTTTGCTGGAATGTATTTGATTCTGAAATAGCAGTATTCATCCAGAAGGGATGAATTAACTAGCTTTTCAGATCATGAAGTAATGTGAAATGTTGTTCACTTATATACAACCTATACTCAGATATGTTAAGTAAAAGCTTGTCTGAGTCTTCTGTACATAAAAACTGCACAACATTAGGGATGTAGTACCTATTTAGCTGCACCTACATATTATATCTACAGTATCTAAAATACATGAAGCACGTGCTTAAACAATGTAGCTCCAAGGTAAAAAATATAAGGTGAAGCACAACAAACATAAATAACTATAATGGTACCATAACTGCTACTCAATAAACATTTTAAAATGTTTCATCGAAATGTTGCTGTCATTCAGTCATAAAGTCACATCAACTCTTTGCGACCCCATGGGCTGCAGCACACCAGGCTTCCCTGTCCTTCACTATCTTCCAGAGTTTGCTCAAACTCCATCCATTGTGTTGGTGATGCCATCCAACTATCTCATTCACTGTCATCCCCTTCTCCTCCTGCCTTCAGTCTTTCCCAGCATCGAGAATCTTTTCCAGCTCTTCACATCAGGTGGCCAAAGAATTCGTGCTTCAGCTTCAGCATCAGTCCTTCTGATGAATATTCAGGGTTGATTTCCTTTAGCATTGACTGGTTTTATCTCCTTACTATCCAAGGAACTTCTCAGAAGTGTTCCCCAGCACCACAATGCAAAAGCATCAATCAGTTCTTCGACATTCAGCTTTCTTTATGGTCCAATTCTCACATCTGTACATGACTACTGGAAAAACCACAGCTTTGACTGAATGGACCTTTGTTGACAAAGTGAGGTCTCTGCTTTTTAATACAGTGTCTAAGTTTGTCATAGTTTTCAAGGAGCAAGTGTCTTTTAATTTCATGGCTGCAGTCCCCATACACAGTGATTTTGGAGCCCAAGAAAATTAAATCTGTCACTGGTTCCACATTTTCCCCGTCTACTTGCCATGATGTGATGGGACCAGATACTATGATCTTAATTTTTTAAACATTGTGTTTTAAGTTAGCTTTTTAACTCTCCTTTTCAGCCTCATCAAGAAACTCTTTAGTTCCTCTTCCCTTTCTGCCAATAGCGTGGTATCATCTGCATATCTGAGGTTGACAATATTTCTCTTGGTAATCTTGATTCCAGCTTTTGATTCACCCAGCCTGGCATTTTGCATGATGTACTCTGTAAAGAAGTTAAATAAGCTACAGCCTTTCCTAATTTTGAACCAGTCTGTTGTTCCATCTCCTGTTCTAACTGTTGCTTCTTTACCTGCATACAAGTTTCTCAGGAGACAGGTAAAGTGGTCTGGTATTCCCATCTCTCTAAGAATTTTCCACAGTCTGTTGTGATCCACACAGTCAAAGGCTTTCACGTAGTCAATGAAGCACACAGATAGACGTTTTTCTGGAATTCCCTTGCTTTCTCTATGATCCAAACGATATTGGCAATTTGATCTTTGGTTCCTCTGCCTTTTTAAAATCCAGCTTATCCACCTGGAAGTTCTTCGTTCACATACTGCTGAAGCCTAGCTTGAAGGATTTTGAGCCTTACCTTGCTAGCATGTGAAATGAGCACAAAGAAATAGAGGGAAACAATAGAATGGGAAAGACCAGAGATCTCTTCAAGAAAACTGGAGGTATCAAGGGAACATTTCATGCAGAGATGGGCACAATAAAGGAAAGAAATAGCAAGGACCTAACAGAAGCTGAAGATATTAAGGAGAGATGGCAAGAATACACAGAACTATACAAAAAAGGTCTTAATGACCATGATAACCACAGTGGTGTGGTCACTCACCTAAAGCCAGACATCTTGGAGTGTGAAGTCAAGTGGACCCTGGGAAGCATTAATATGAACAAAGCTAGTGGAGGTGATGGAATTCCAGCTGAACTATCTAAAATCCTAAAAGATGATGCTGTTAAAGTACTGCACTCAATACATAAGAAAATTTGGAAAACTCAACAGTGGCCACAGGACTGGAAAAGGTCAGTTTTCATTCCAATCCCAAAGGAAGGCAATGCCAACGAATGTTCAAACTACTGGACAATTGCACTCATATCTTCAAAACAGACTGGCACATTATGAGATAAAGAGTTAGGAAGACCAACACTGGGATTTTCTACAGAGATGCCAAAATGGATTAGAGGGAAAACTTTCCTTTCTAAGCAGCCACTATACTAAGATATGAAATAATGAGACAACATATTATAAAGCCTGCCTGTTATGCTGCTGCAACCACACCTATTAGTTCAGTAAGTGAACAAATATTTTGCTTTGTCTTATTATTAATTCCAAAACTATTGTTCTTGACATCTGATGAGTTAATGAGTCTGAGAATATCTCCTTTTCCTTCTGTTATCCTTGTTATGAACCACTCATAGCTGTTAATGTATTATGGCTTGCAGGATCTTAATTTACCCACCAAGGATCAGACCAGGGCCCCCAAGAAGCAAATGCCCAGAATTCTAACCAGGGACCCCCAGAGAATTTCCTGCTACTCCAAATTTGGATGAAATACACCACACTGTAGGCAGAAGGCAATCCCCAAATTAATTTTGGTACATGGAAGAAAGAGATAGAACCTAACAATATATTTTTTGTTGTTTAGTCACTAAGTCCTGTCTGACTATAGTCCATTAGGCTCCTCTGTCCATGGATTTCCCAGGCAAGAATACCAGGGTGATCTGCCATTTCCTCCTCCAGGGGACCTTCCCAATCTAGGGACCAAACCCATGTCTCCTGCACTGCCGGCGGACCCTTTACCACTAAGTCACCAAGAAGGCAACAATCTATTAGTACAGATTAAACACGTCTATATGAAAATGTATTTGTCACGATACCACAAGTAGTAACTGATTGAAAAAAAAAAGCATCAGTTTTAAGTATTTAGAAGTAAAACATCTATGACTTACTATTAACAGTGTGTGTATGTGTAATAGAGAGAATAAATACATGTTAATACTTGTTGAATCTAGAGTAGAAGGTATTACTATTATTTGAATTTCTCTATATGTTCAAAATTTTTATAACAACAGTTGAAGAAAAACAAAGAAACACAACAGCATCTTTAAGAGTGTTGACAATATGCTATAGATATTTTTATTACCGGATAAGCCATGGGTCACTGTCACAGCTAACAGACCAAAGCCACCCTGGTAGAACCAAAGTGGCTAAAGAGCTGCCATGTTTTCACACCTCTCATTACTAGTCAAGCAAGTCAACAAACATATTCTTGGTGCTTTTTAGATACTGTGCACAAGATTAAAATAAAAACTTCAAAAAGTTGCTCATATCCTTAAATCAAATAAATATTTAAAATATCACCTTCAGAATCCAGAAATATTACAGCCAGAAATGATCAAGAGAGTAGCCATTTCATCCGTTTTCTTTGACTAAGGCTGAAGCAAGATAACAAACTTGTCTGGGATGGCAGAGCAAATAGAGAAAACAAGAACTAGGTCCCAGGCATCCTGACTTGGCACCAAGAGCTCTCACTTATTATTAACAGTATTACAACACTTCAGACAGTCCTCTCACGCCCATTTGAAATCAATCCCTTGATTTTAAGATTTGGACATCACAGCCTAGCAGGGACAAGATGCTAGTAAAGGACCTAGGAAAGAGAACTTTATTCTAGTTATTCCAGTCAAAAAGTTCACTGCTATCATTCTCTTACCACAAAAAAGTTCCTCAGTGTGAGAATGTATGCCTCTTCAAAGGTATTCTGTCATTATTTCATTTGAGGATTTGATAAATTTAACTAAATAAGGGCAATTGGATAAAAATCAATATTTAAAAAACAAAAAACTAAGCTATGGGTAAAGAACAAGACTACAATATTTTAGGAAAGAAATCCTTTGGCCAAAACATAAAGATCTGAGCTTTTGGTCACGGTAATGTCTAGAGATGACACGCAGATGTTAAGTATTTAACCTTAATATCTGGAGCAGTTTTACCCAGCAGAGGACAATCCACAGCTTTCCCTGTTCATTAATTCCTACTAAAGTATTTTATCATGCTAGACTCTACAGAAAATACAACTGTCCTATGATCCATTTTGTTAATGATGACTATAATGGAACTCCAATTAATGAGTATCAGTGGTTTAAAGGCTACTGACCAGCTTAAATTAAATGTAAATGTAGCATTAAATGTAACAAAACCCATGCAGTATATCTAATGAATAGATGCCTAAACTTATTTTAAAATAATCAATGCCAAAACTCAAAGTGTAATTTAAATAAAAGAGTACCTTGAATAGCTGGGGGACAGATAATCAGTGTCTGCTGAAAAGCATCACCACAACCAAAATGAGCGGTTCCGGCCTGCAGAGGAATCCCATGGTGCACGACTGAATGAGCAGATGTGGTTAAAGCCTAGAACAATCAATGGGCGTGGCGTTCATTATACAGAGCACGCTTCTAATAACTGTGTACACATGCTTTATAAGTAGAAATCAAATGCATTTTAAAAAACCATAATTCTATGATAAAGATGGACCCAGAAATTGATCTTACTGAAGTCTACTTTTTGTAGACTTGAGATATACAAGAGCCAGTAGTTTGTATCGAAAGAATAAAAGGTGAAGGAAAAAAATAAATTTGAGTAGATATGTTCCAACTGTTACCCTGAAATATTAGAGATTTAATAGAACAGCCATAGTAAGACCTCATCAGCACTTGGAAGTGCTGATATGGAAACTTATGTATATTTCAAAAGCAAAATGATTAATTGTTAAAGAAAAGAGAAGCAAAAATGACCAAATACTGTTAAGTTCTTACCTGACTTCTTAATGTGCCAATTTTAGTAAAATTTGCTGCCAGATTAGTAGTACTGCTTGGAGCAACTGGTCGTAAAAGTGAAGTTTTATTGTGATTATTTGCATCACATGAATTTGGATGGGACTTACAAATATCCATAATATGAAAACAGGACTTTACACTGCAAAAGAAAAAGTGAACAGTAATGGTCATATTATTTTTTAAATGTTTAGAACAGTTTAAGATTAAAAATTATTTTTAAAAGAAAAAAAAAGTCTATGGCTTGCACTTAATCTGCAGATTTCCAATACTATGTCTACCAGGAAATCCTATAAGATGGAAGTTTGAAGCAAGAAGAAGCATATGCTTCTATCTGAAACATTTTCTTGAGACAGTAAAGTAACAGTGAGCACATTTTGGTGAGCACACTATAATTTGTGACCCCCATTTCAATTTGGGCATATATTCTTCTCTACCAACCCATTAAAACACCTCCTTCCACAAGGAAGAGAGGAAACGGGGGCTGGGGAATGGAGGAGAAAAGCAAATGGTATGAAGGGAAACTGAAAAAAGGAGTTTTTCAATTTGGAGTTTGCAGGACTCAAAATTGAAGGAGGAAAAACTTAACACTTTCTTTAATTATAAATATGTCCGGTCATTAAGGTAAGAATATTATGTAAAAGCAATATCACTCAGTCATTTTCAGTATGCTATTTTGGAAAAAGAACACTGGACTGTGACTTAGATTTGCATTCTAGTTCTACTCTGCAATTCACTGTCTATGTGAGCTTGCTCAAGTTAGCTTAACCTCTTTTGACTCAGTTTACTTATATTTAATGAAGAAACTGAATCATTTTTCTAACAAACTGGTTTACTACAGACAGCATTATCATTTCTTCAGAATCATTTTAAAAGATTTTAAAGTAACATACTGGTTGCTATGAGGGAAATCAAGAAGATGCTTCATATTAACAAAAGCATGGTTCAAAGTCTCAGCTGGAGTAATTCTTAAATCTGCATCAATCAGCAACATTTTTTTCAACAGACCAACAAACTCTCTTCTATCAGCTTTCTCAGCCAAAAGATCACTTCCTTCCAAGTCCATCACTGTGTTCACCTGCAATATCAAAATTTCAAGACATCAAATAAAAATAAGCCATACACCGTAGTATATGTTAAAGTCTAAGAATTTAAAAAAAAAAGAAAACCTCAACACAGGAAAGAACAAAGAACTATAATTATTTTCAAATAAGAAAGAACACATCTCAAAAATATTTTGAGATATCAAAAAGCATTCAAAACAAGGGGAAAAAACTGCTTTAACTAAACAAACATTCAATTCTAGAGAGATGTAAGTAAAAGAAATATGTTTGTGAGGGTTTTCCTTTTTAAAGAAAATACTGAAGAACAGGATAATACAAATCAAAATATTTGATAAAGATGAATGAAATTTAGTTTCTGAAACCTTAGAATCAATTTCATTTGAAGAGCTTAAAAATAGCAAGCACTCTGTCATGTAGAAGATGATTAACGTGTTTTGGCATTCTTGGCATTCATGTCCACCAGTTTATATGCATGAAAAATTGACAAATGTGACTGTGGTACTCACATGCACTATATCATCCAGGCTGTTGAATATGTACTTTCTGGCTTCTTTAGACTTCATTCCTGTCTCTGCCTCATGTTCTTCCAGTGTCTTATTGAACATATCAGAGAAGGAAAACATCTTATTACTACCATTTGTATATTCTTTATTTCTTCAATTCTGGCACATTTAGTCTAATATACCGAATATTCTAAGGCAAGTAGTAGTTTCAAAGGAATAACTATCAAAATATAATTTTTAAAAGCATACAAAAAATGAGACATTCAGGTTCAGGTCAAAAAATATATAGATAAAATCACACACATAGATAAATTCCCTAACAAAATAACTTAAGTTAATCATTAAGGATTTATTGATCCTGGGAATAAATTACATACTTGGGTTACAGCGTAAGTGGTTAGGTTCAACCCTGTCCCATAAAGTTTGATAAATGTAGAGCTGGGTAGGGAAGAACTCAAAATGATACACATAAAATTTTTGAAACTATTTAAAAAACATTTCTAATTGTGTTGCCAGGTTAGAGAATGAGCTAAGCTATTCAGAAAAGACTCTTCTTATTAAAAGTGGTATTGGGGAATGGCAAAAAGGAAAACTCACAAGAAACAAATGTAATAAAATAAAAATAGGCACAGAGAGTACTATCCATGAACGTAAGGCATCTTAGAAAGCTGTTTTTCTAAATATTTTAAGTGAGTTACCTTTAATCTCCAACCAGAATGGGAGAGATCTGTTTCTCTGCAAAAAAATCTTGTGGATTTTGTACCCACATTTAACAGCTGTTCTCCTGGTAAACCTTGAGTCTGAGAAATGTATCGAATCTGAAAGATAATTTACAGAAGAGGAAAGTTATTATTTTATTGCATTAAGACATTAACTGAATAGCTATAATATATCAGACACTAAGCTAGCTGTTAGATCAAGAATTAAATGATGTAGAGTGTGTGCCCTAAGAAATCAGTCTGCGTGTGTGCTAAGTCACTTCAGTCATGTGACACTATGGACTGTAGCCTGCCAGGCTCCCCTGTCCATGGGATTCTCCAGGCAAGAATACTGGAGTAGGTTGCCTTGCTCTCTTCCAGGGGATCTTCCCAATCCAGGAAGTGAACCTCTGTCTCTTACTCTAGTGGAGAAGATACAAGTAAGCAATTACAAGGCAATGTAATATATCTAATACAGGTATAATAAAGGCATGCCTCATGAGAAGGCAAAGAAGAGTTGCATAAAATAACGGTAGTCATATAAAGTTCTGCTCAAATCAGGCAGTAGAGAACAAACAGTTTGTTAGCCCTGAAGGAGTGGAGAAATATGACCGACCCATTATGATATAAGGCTTCCCTGGCGGCTCAGACAGCAAAGAATCCACCTGCTAATGCAGGAGACGCGGGTTCAATTCCTGGGTCGGGACGATACCCTGGAGAAGGAAATGGCAACCTACTCCAGTATTCTTGCCTGGGAAATCTCATAGACAGAGGAGACTGGCAGCTATAGTCCATGGGATCGCAAAGAGTCAGACACAACTGAGCAAGTAACACTTTCAAGGTTATAATATGGAAAATAAAAAGAATATATCCACACATTGAGAGACTGAGGTTCACTAAGGGCGAAATGGCAAGAGACGAAACTGATCTAGTAGGCAAAGGGTTTTAGCGATAGGTTAAGAAGTTTGGGTTTTAATCTCAGAGGTAATATTCGGAAGCCACTGGAGAAACTGAAGAAATCTACACAGGAAATTGACAAGCTACTTGACTGAGTGACACGTTAACCTGACCGGGAAATCAGGACCATGGGAACACTGGAGGGCATGCACGCATCTATGTCATGAAGACACAAGCACAGATGAGCTCTCTCAGAAGGACACCGAAAAGGTCCCGCCTCAGGGCCTCTGTTTGAACACTCATTCTGTTTGAACACTCTTCCCCCACACACCTGTATGGCTGCGTTTCGCTTCCTTCAGCTCTCAGCTCAAATGTCACCTTATTTCTGAGGCCTTCCGTGACCCACCAATAAATAAGGACAAGCTCTCCCCTCTTCAGTACCCCTACCTCCCCTTCTCTGTGGTATTTTTCTCCACAGTGCTTTTTACCATCTGACATTCTGCACATTTACCTTGTATTTCCCTATCCGTTCTGCAGTAGAAGTCGGAAGGACTTTGTCCTGTTTCCTTACATATACACCCATGACAGTGTCTGATACATAGTTGGTCCTAAAATAACTGTTCCCCCTATAATATCTGTTCCCCAACTCAACAACTGGGCAGCACAGGAAATAAACAGAGGCTTAACCCCTTGAAATTGTGTTTGAAAACACAGGGCTCTTTCTTTAAATCTAGAAGACAACTACTCTATCCGCTCCTGCATCTTCTATTTCTTCTTCTCTACGAGATTTCTGCCCTCAAGCTACAAAAATGTTTAGTATCTTCGAGCCTAAAAACAAAAAACTCCCTTAACTATTTGAAACATTTAACTGAGTAAATCTTAAAATAATAACCTATAGTTTCCTTTTCATGCTAAGCTCAACACACAACAATTAGAACTCTATTACGCTCACAAAACGATTAAGTGATGTTCTGTCATTAACTGAAACATTTAATAGTTGAACATTAAACCTTATCTTACTTTAACACTATTAGCTATTATCTTTTCACTTAAAAAACTGTTCCTTTCATTTCCACATCATTCTTTTCTAGTTGTCTTCCTACTTCTTGGCACTCTTTAATTGCCTTCCTCCATAGCTTTATCTCTAATTCTATGTCTAAATATTTATCTCTAGCTCTGGAGATCTAACTGCTTAAGTGAAACTCTCCATCTGGAAGGCCTTTTGGTACCTCAAAGTGAATACATTCTAAACTGATTTTTCTTAAACCTGTTAACACCTCAGGTATTTCCCCTTTGGTGATCACTATCACAATGCCTGAATCAGAAACCTGAAATTGATGCCTGACAAGTACCTCTCCCACATCACCCTCTTCCCAACAACCAAAACTCGTAACAATTTTATCTCATTTGTATTTTTCATAACTACCCCTCCTCTCCATTCCTCTTCCAGGTCTTCCTTAATTCTAGTTATACAGTCTCAGTCAACAGCCTCCTAATTAGTCTACATGCCTCCCTAATGGGCTTCTCTGGTGGCTCAGTGGTAGAGAATCTGCCTGCCAATGCAGGAGACACGCGTTCGATCCCTGGGTCAGGAAGATCCCCTGGAGAAGAAAATGGCAACCCACTCCAGTATTTTTGCCTGGAGAATCCTATGGACAGATGACCCTGGTGGGCTACAGTCCATGCAGTCCCCAACCCCATCCACTCATCCCCGATTCATTATTCATATTGCCAAGAACAAGAAATTGCTAACAGCTATTTTGGTAAAATGCAAATCTGATTGTTACTCCTCTGCATAAAATTACTTTACTGCCTACAGGCTGGATTCCAAATCTCTAATTGTGGCATACAAGACCCCTGCCCCCGGCCCGCTTTATCTCCTCCCAGCTCTTCACACATTCCGCACCTGCTGAACCTTGTATGCGCCAGTCTGTCTTGCCAAGATTGCTCTCTAACTCCTGTGTCTCACGCCCCTGTCCCTCTCCCTCCTTGCCACTTCACTAAGCCAATGTGCTAATCTTGTACTGCTCCTTCTTCAAGACTCAACTCAAGAAATTCTCCTTTGTAAAGCTATCCCTAACCAAAAGAGGCAATCATCTTCTTCTGCGCTACCACCACACCTAGAATATAGCAATTTTAATGCATTTATAACACAAAACAACTAATTTTACAGGTCAGTTTTCCTTGCTAGACTATGTGCCTCCTGACAACAGTCTATGTTCATGTATATTTGTACCCCCAATTTTACATGAAATGATAATTAAAATCTTCACCTTACAAATGAGTTTCATTTCATTAAAGGGCAGTGCCTTTCCCTCACTCAGCAACCCAAGTGCCTGAGTTCCTTGTTTTATGAACGAGAAAATGAAAAGTACCCAGATGCTGCATCAGAGTCTCTCAAAGTAGGGAAGGTGGTCAACATCAATTTCAACAAACATACACAGGGCATTTATTATGACAAAGACATGTAGATTAATAGAATATGGTGTCATTCTTCAACAGCATTAATTCAGTAAAACAGATAAATATTTAAGCCCATAATATGCGATTAAACTAAGAAGTGCCATTATAAAGAAGAAAACAAAGTGCTAAAAGAATCCAATAGAGCAGTTAATATACCTTAGAAGTAGAGATAGCGCTGAAGAAACAGCAAACGAACCTGCAAGTTTATTTTTGGTCCTAATGCCTGCCAGTCATTTGAAGAGAGAGAACTTGTTCCACCTATCTGCCCCTCCCATCCCCAGTGGATGAAGGGCAGGGACTTGTGAATTCAACTAGAATTAAGCTAAGCAAATCAGATTTACAATGTCAGAAACATAAACTAAGAAACTCCAGACACTGTTGGAGGATGAGCTGAAGGGCATAAAGCAGAGCTAGAGTTTGATGACTATGCTAACATAACCAGAGTAAGCAGAAGATCTGAGTAGCAAGTCAGACTCAGAACAGATAAAAGCACCTACAGAGCAGATTAATTATACTCATGATCTAGCACCAAAGTGAGATTCTACCAATGCCTACTAACTCTTCTAAGTGTTGCTGTGAATCCAAAACCACCTTCAACTCCAGACTCCAAAAAATCCAGTCACAATAAAGCTCATTCTTGGATGTATGTGATAGTCCACACATAAATGGGACTTCCCTCACAGCTCAGCTGGTAAAGAATCTGCCTGCAATGCAGGAGACTAGGGTTCAATCCCTGGGTCAAGAACATCCCCTGGAGAAGGAAATAACCCAATCCAGTATTCCTGCCTGGAGAATCCCATGGACAGAGGAGCCTGGCAGCTGCAGTCCATGGGGTCACAAGAGTCGGATACGACTTAGTGACTACACCACCACCACCACCACCACACATAAATAAATGAACTCTCATTAGTGCCTACTTGAGAAAGACTCTTTGAGACCTGAACAGCTTGATGACATAGAATTCCTTGAAGATTCTCACCCCACCCTAGAATTGAAATAGGGAGCTTTATTTTTCTTACGTAAGATATAATTTGATATTACCAAGTGTAATAAAATTTGAATATAAATTCAGGCTTTTAGCCATCATGGATATGGTTCTATCTAAACTCTAATAAACATTCTGCAAGACCCATCAACATTTATCAAGTAAATACTGCCATTCATCCATAAAAATATTATTTAATTTCCTGAACAATATTGACATTTTCCCGGTAAGTATAAATCAAATTCAGTACATAAAGCACTAGTGAGACAGTATACCTACAATAAAGACAGGAAGGGATCCAAAGCACAGTACCAATTCATGAGGCAGCCATCTCTAAACAAACACAGTACATACAATTGTGTACGAACAGAAATAAATGCATATGAGAAAAATATAATGTAAAAAATGGTCAGTGGCAAGTTGTAGAATCCAAAATTCAAAGAAGTAATTGCCTTGGAAAGACTTCAAGAGATGACATACGATCAAAGGAACAGAACAGAAAGCTCATAATAAAGAATTAAAATAATCTGGATAGTTTTTCCTAGTGACACAAATTTGGCCTTGAAGTATATAACTATAGGTATACTGTTAACTCTCTTTCACCTCCTCTGGAAAAAAACTTTGGGTTAGAATGTTAAATAAAGATTACATGAAAGACATTATCAACAAGGGTTAAGAAAGATATTATAACACATTTCATAGAAGTCTTTATCTTTGTAAATGTTTCACATGCACTTAAATGTACCCTGCACTTTTGCATGTTGTATTGGGCGTAGTGCTCTATGCCTGTATTAGCAGTTCAGCTTGGTTAATCATGTGTTCAAATCATTCATATTCTTACCGATTTTTTTCTATCTACTTTCTCTATCAATTACAGAAAAAAATGCACTGTAAATCTCTACTTATGATTATGGGTTTGGCTCCCTTTTTTTGGTTCTATCAACTTTGACTTATAATATCTTGAAGCTGTTGCAAGGGATATAAAATATAGAATTTCTGTGTTTGTGATGAACCGAATTTCCAAATTAATTCGCTGGGCTTCTGCTCTTTATAATCAATACTGATATATTTGTAGTATAAGAACACTCCGGTTGTTAAAAGCAATGTTTTTATTAAAAGCAAAACAGAAGAAGAATATCTAGTACAACATACAATTTGAGAGAGAAATTTGTACAAAATGTTATCACAGGGGAAGATGATAAACTAGCAGAGGCTGCTGGCTCCTTCCCTAGAGCTCAAACCTGGAGACAGAATACCAGTGAGGTTGATGAATTTGAGAAACTAATATAAAGACAGTGAAAACCCTCTTTGAGCAAGGAGCAGATTGGCAGGGGCAGGGTGGAGGTGGAGTCCAGAAGAGGGCTAGTGCCAGGGAGTCAGGGCAGAGTGGAGTAGGGTTCAGCTGGACGCTTATTGCCCTGAAAGTATCATTATCAATGAAGGAGTGTAGAGGCAGTCAACTGCTAACAGCATAGCTGTTATTAAACCTGCAAGTTATTAAACTTCCCCACACCTTGGCTTCCTCATCTATAAAACTTCATAGGGTTGTTGTAAATATTAAATGAGTTAAAGTGTTGACAGTTTCTGGCACATAAAATAATTCATTAAGTATTAATTAGTAATGTTACTACTACTGCCCACTGGACTGCCACTGAAAGGCAAAAAATAAGTAAAAAAAAAAAAAAAAAAGCAACAATGCCCCAACTGGGTATCCAAGTATATCACAGTAGCTGATGCCTAGAACAGGAAACAGGTAACAGAGAGAGGCATGCCCTTTCACATCCTGATTAGATGATCATAATCCAGGGAGCTGAGGAAATTTTATGAAATTCAACCACATAAATAAAGTAAAAAAAACAACCAAAACAACAACAACAACAACAAAATTCCACTCATGTGAACATTTTAATGCAAAAATGCATTTCAGAGTCCAAAACCAATTTAGGATAAAAAATAAAAAATAAAACTTCAAATTAGGAAGACAAGGGATAGCCCTTCTATTTCAGGATAGCCCTGAAAACAGGCATTTATCAAAACCAAGCAAGCATCATATTTGAAAATGAGTATGAAGTCTAAGACTGGAACAACAACAAAATCATCATTCCTATTGGTTTGCATACATTTATTTTGGAAAATAACTTTTAAAATACTGGGTTGATAACGTATAACTATTGATGCTGTATGCTAGTAACTTTTTTCAATTATTATGACCTTTTAGAATTAAAATAATACACATTCTGAAAATATTGTTAATCTGAATCAGATAACAATTTTTTCTCACTTTTGGTTTTTTTAAATTTATTATAGATTTTAGAAAAACTGCATTTATAGATTCCTTTTCAGTATCAAGATGAATTGTCCAAGACTAACTACAAGGTCCAAATTCAGAGTAAAATAGCAATTATACTCCCACTAGATGGTGTCCTGTTCCAGAGTACTATGCATGCCATAACTTTGTGGTCCACAAGCCAAAGGTGTATTTCCAGCATCTGACAGGTTCCTCAGTACTTCAGCACCCAAGGCATTATGGGACTTTTCAACCAGATCATTAATTCTTTCAAAACTAGTTAGCTTGGCATCTGAATCAAAGTTAATGATTGGGTTAAAAGATGAAAGAAGGTAAAAATCTATGGAAATTTTTACAGAAATGGTCTTTTAAGAGGTATGTTGAACAGGGAGAGGGAAAGTTAGAGAATTAAAAAAAAAAAAAAAACTGGCCTAAAAGAAGTTTCATGGGTAGAAAGTTTTTGGAAGAGGATGAGATTAAAGTTAACAATAACACCTAATAATTAATGTTAAATGATTTTCAGAGTCTCAGCAACATTTAAGTCACTAAATTAACTACCTCTCATATCCCCTTTTATGAAGAAAGCTAAACCCTAGAAATCAGCTATCTTGGTAGTTATGTCATGCATGCTTTTAAAATGTTCTACTTCCTATTTTTTCATATCTAAAAGTTAAATAGTATATCATTTAAATAGAAATATAAGCCAAACAAAATTTATGTAACTTGTGAATGCTGACTAACATTTTTCACTAAAATATGAGTTGAGTATATATCTCTTTCTAATAAGGGAGGCATGCTATAAAACCCTTTCAAAAAGTGAAGAAGACAAGTACTTCAAACGACAATCTTGGTAATAAAAACCAAGAGAATAGCAAACAATATTGTCTAGTAGCTTAGAAAGACTAATGAATATACCTGAAAATCACCATGAAAAGTGTGTAATGAGGTGACTCCCTGGATTCTATGGAGAATCATTTCAAATAATCTTAAGCTAGACTTTTAGCACCATCAAAAACAGTGAAAAATACTAAACAGGGGTCAGGTAACTGAGTTATTTAAGACCAACAAAAGGTGCTGGCTCAAGACCAGTAGTTACAATGCCTTTTATTTCTTGGGACAGGCTGACATTGCATCCATCACCAAAATCTGTCACCCAGGCAAAGCATTATTATTTAAATGGACACAGTCCAGCCCTGTGTATATATACCTACAATATAAAAATTGGGACTAAAAAAAATTCTCCCAAGAGGTTTACAAAACTGGTTTTCAGGCACGTGGATTACAACTTTGTTTATGAAATTACAACTTTGTTTATGAAAACACTTTAAAAATCAGATTCTGTTTTGAGATCTTGAATTTCAATTCCATAATATCCCTGGTTTTGCTATTTTATTCTAACAAGAGCTTCACATGTATTGTATGCCCGGGGAAATATTCCTGTAAGTCTACTGTTTTTCTATACATTCTACCAACTCCACTGGATTATCATAACAGTTCTGTTACCTGGTCGTACTCCAAGGCTCCTGGGTAGAGAGGCCATCCAAGGAATAATTCTGCAATCACGCATCCCAGTGACCACATGTCTATGGCTTCACAAAATGGCAACCCCAATATAATCTCTGGAGCTCTGAAATTCAAAAAATTTAAAAAGTGATTGTAAAATTATCCAATTCATCTTATATTCAAAGATAAGCTCATAAAATGAGAGAAAAATCATCTAGTCACAGTAATTCATCATTTTTCAGAACTCTTTCAAACCTAACCATAATCCTGAATTAAACGTAAAGGGATGCTATGAGTACAATGGGGAGCTTCCTTGGTGGCTTAGTAGTAAAGAATTCGCCTGCAGGAGATCCAGGTTTGATCCCTGGGTTGGGAAGATCCCCTGGAAAAGGAAATGGCAACCCACTCCAGTATTCTTGCCTAGAAAATCCCACAGACAGAGGAGCCTGGCGGGCTACAGTCCATGGGGTCACAAAGAGTTGGACACAACTTAGCTACTAAACAACAGCAACATGAGAACAACACCGCGATGATAAAATATCTATACTTAATCTAAATTTTATTAACATGACAGCAAAAAATAAAAGGAAAATCATAGATCTTGTTTTTTGAGACGACAGCAGAAGTCACACACTAGAAAGAGACTGACAGATTATCAGATACACACACCATGACATCAGCAGAGCTGAAAGCCAGACGCTGAGAGGCAAGACGCAAACCAGACCAGACCAACCCCGAAGACCAGCCACGGATCTAGGCCGAGGCCTTACTCCAGAAGATAATGGTAAAACTGGGTTATTTGTTCTCCAAAACAGACAAGACCAAGTTCACCATATTCTGCCTTAAAGGGCAGAAAACTACAGAGTACATCAAAACAGTTAAAAAGCATTTTAGCACTTATAGAGCTTTGATTATCTGGAAAATGTATTCCATGAAAGATAGAATTCTCAGATAAATTACGTTGCTACTTCCATGACTTTCCCTTAAGAAAATTAACATTCTAAGAGAAGTTTCACATACAGTTCTCTAATTCCAAAGTTATACAATCATGGTTATCCTGAACAATCTCAATGGTACAGAGAAGTTATAAAAACAGTACAATAAATACTTTTTCCTAATTGTATAAAACCATTTCTACTACTGAGAGTAATTTGCCAAATAATGGCATGCTTTGTATTTCCTACATACAAGATTACATTAATCACAACACAATCATCAAAGTCAGGAAACAAATACTGATACATTTTCACCAGCTAAGCCTTAGACTCGAAGTTGGGCCAATTGCACAGATAATGTCCTTCATGGCAAAAGAACCCAATTCTGAATCATGTACTGCATTTAGCTGTCATCTCTCTTTAAGTCTTTTCCAATATGGAAGAATCCCTCAAGTCTTTCCTTGATTTCTATGATCCTGGCATAAGATATTACAGGCCAGTTATTTGTAGAATATCCCTTAATACGGGTCTGTCTGACATCTTCTTATCATTAGATCCAGGTTATAATCTTTGGGAGAAATGTTTTAAAAGTGATGGTTTTCCTTCCTCATTATATGCTATCAGGTGGTACAAACCTTTGCAGCACTATTGATAATGCTCACTTTGATTACTTGGTAACATGGTATCTGATAGATTTCTTCACTATCAAGTTTCTTCTTTCCCCTTTGTAATGAAGTTTTTTGTGAAGCACTTTGAGGCTGGAATCCAATTTCAATTTATCCATTTATTTACCTATGTAAGTATAATGGATTCTTATTTTATTCAATGGGTTACAATTCAATACTATAATTACTTATTCTGATGCTCTAAGTCGGAACTCCTTCAATGAACAACATGCGTCCTCATTACTACTGGGGTGACACTGTTCCCAGGATCTCTCAGTATACTTATTTAATACAGTTTTTAAAAGTCCTTCTGCCAATTTTTTTTAACTTAAGAGTGCTGACTGTCATTATCTCCTAATGCAGTGGTTCTCAATCTTGGCTGCACATTACAATTTTTGTGCTGGCCACACCCATACCAATTAAATCAGAAACTCTGAGGATGGGACAAAGGCATCAGTGGTTTTTAAACCTCTCCAGCTGATTCCAATATATGACAAAAGAACCAAAGCCCTAGACTCAATAGTTAAACCCAATGGGAAAGACAATTCCATCTCCTCCCTACAGTTCTGTTCAAAATAAGTTCAAAAGATAATAAATTGCTACCATAGATTTGGGATCTGTCTATTGACTCTACTTCTGAGTATCTCTGCTGTAATTAATATTTAAGATTCAGTAGATTCTTAATCCACAGTACATGTTAAAAACAAGTAAGTGTCATGGGGAGATACTAAGAGGAATAAAAGAACCTTAAAACATAGTTATAAAAAGCCTTCACTCTTTTGACTACTTAACTCTGTAACTGTGTAGATGTATACATGTAAATTAAATTCAGACGTAATCAAATGCTAAACTACTACAGAAAGAAAAGGCTTACCCTAAATAATATTTATTATCATATTCACAAGATTTTATCTTTTGTTCACTATTTTATACACAGAACATAGCAGAAAATATGCACTCAATAAACATTTAAATAAGCCATGCCAACACAGGTTGATTCACACAAAGGAAAGAAAGCGTCAGTGTGAAATGCGGGTCTGAACTAGGCATCGGAAGAATAAAAGTCTAGGCGGAAAGAGAGAGAAATGAGCACAAGAGTTTATAAAGTATATACTAACCTATACTTCAAAAGGTTCAAAGCAAAAGGCAGCTAGTTTCAAAAAGTATGGAGTAAATGAGATTCACTAGTAATAGTTAATCATGTATTAAATTGAATCCTAAAGACTTACAGAGCTATAGCTGTGTGTAAGGGCTTCATGGTTATTTTGAAATAATACAAAAAATTCACAAGACTTGAAATGGACTACTGTAGAAAATTTCAACATTGTATTTGGTAATGCAAGAAAACTAACAAAATGATAGTATTTAGGACATACAACTTAAAGAGACAAAAACTGCTTGAAATCTGGTCAACAATTAAGAAAAGAGTTCTGTCAAGTGGACAAAGAGTGATGAATTCTTTCTGCCATTTGCTACCATTTAGTGAGTGAGCCACTTTGATCGTGATAAGAATATAGACTTATCTTTTAAAAATCTTGATTACAAATTGTATAAAACCATTTCAAACACAAAATCTAAGATTCAAAAGTTATATTTAGGGAAGCAAACTCAAATATCTCATTTTTAAACAAGAATTTTAATTGCAAATTTTATACAAATTCATTATGTATTATTGCATCAGTTTAAAATCCTGAGAAGCAGATGAGATGTGCAAAAAATTTCTTGGGGAGAAAATGTCTCTGAAGGATACAGAGGGAGATGAAGCAGGAGTAGGCGAAGAGAGCCTCAGACCTCGAGCAGTTCTGACAGCTGTGAAAGAGGGGCAGAGGAAGAATTAGAACTTCTATGCGACTGCAGTGCTGTTAAGAGAAGAGTCTTGGCAGGGTCAGTGGAGAGTCTTTAAGTAAAAATTATCTGCTAGAGTAGGTCCCCATCAAACTAGCACAGCGTAGCTCTAGGGCCCCCAGTGTGTTTGGTCACTAGCTGGGAGCAGCCCAGAAGAATGGGCCTCTGCCCAGCACTGCTGCCTTATCTAACAGGCACAACAGGTGGAGGCTGCCAGTTAATCGCTCTTCACAGCAGGTTCTCTTGAAGTGGATCCAAACAGCACAATTCCAAGGCTGCCACAGCCATCTTCCCCTAAGCTTTTGTATTTTATTTTGTAAAACATAAATATCATAAAGAAAATGCAATACATTTCTTCACCAAGTCTGAGTCAAACATACTCAAATTCTCTCCCGTTTACCACAACATACCACAAAATGTTATATTTTCTATATGTATCATCACATGTGAAAACACCTTCAAGCATTTACAATCTAGATGAAACTGCCAGAGATATCAGAGCTCAGCCAGCCAGTCTTACAATACAGTAAACCTTAAAAATCAAACTACGCACAGAAGAATAATATACCCAGCTGTAACGTAATGAATAAAGCTTAGTTTTCTGAATGTATCTTAACTGGCTCTCAAATTATTTCTCTGGGCTAAATATACTTTTGAATATAAATGACCATAGCAGAAAGTCTGATTTATGGACGACTCTCAAAATAAACCTTGTGTTCTACACCTAAAGGAAATTCTTCCACTTCTTTTCTTATCCACCTTAACTCCCTTCTGATCATCTGTAATGTGAGTGGTGTGCCAAGGATATGGCAGGGAACAGACATATGTACTTCTGTAGACAGGCAAGGCACACATTAAACACGTCCACTGGATAGAGAGTATAACTAAACCACTTTACCACTCTATAAATAATAACACAATTAGAAGGCAGGTGTCAAATCCACAAACAAATTCAAAAATTTAGGTTATACGGTAAGAAAGGCTATGCATAAATGCCATGTTTCCTTTTTTGCTATGTGACTAATAAAACTTACCAGTATTCATTAAAACCAAGTCCTTTTTACTTTTCTGAAGCCTTGAAATACTAATATAAAATCTAGGTAAAGTGGGTAAGCTAAAAAAAAAATTTTTTTTAAGTGGGTAAACTAAACTTTTGAATGGTCTGTGGGTCTTTGCTAAAGAACTCAAAAAGAATGTTAGAGGTAGATAGTTCAAATAAGAACATGGTGAAATACTGTCACTCAGAAAAGGTGACTATTAATTGAACATTTTACTTTATTTCATTTTTATTTAAGTTGAAAATTCAATTACTGGCAGAGAAGCCTAGCCCTGTTGGGAAAAAGGATGTCTCAGTTCAGGAACTCGGTATGTCAAGTTCAAGGAACAGTTGTGTATTCTCATAAGAGAAAGATGCCCTGGGTTATCCTGGCAAATGCCATTAGGCTAGGATCATGCAATGATTTCAAGGCCATCAATAAAGTGGTGACCATGATATGGCTCCTAATCTATCTTTTCAGATACAGAAAATACAACAGTTAGGCCAACTTGACTATTTAGCCTGCCTAATGTTTCTCACTAAAGTTAATAAAACTAGCATAAAGCTGATATATTTCAGTCTCTTGAGAGTTTAGTGACAGGAACAACCCAGGTCTGGTTAAGTCTAGGACACTGAACAAATAATTTCTGAAATGACAAAACTAAAGCCCAGATTCTGATGACGCTGTCGGATGTCACTCAGTAAAAATGAGAACTACAGTTATCAGGGCTTCTCTTGATAATACTCCTCTGGTGGTGGTGGTTTAGTCACTAAGTCCTGTCCGACTCTTGCGACCCCCTGGACTGTACCCTGCCAGGCTTCTCTGTCCCTGGGATTTTCCAGGCCAAGAATACTGGAGTGGATTGCCATTTCCTTTATATTCAAATGTACAGCTACATGCTTCACTCTACTTTTGACAAGAAGAAGACACCAGAGAAAAGCAGCACAAACTTGGAAAAGGTAAATAAATGGTAAAAAAAGATAAAAATAATAAAATTAAAAGTCTTCCTTGAGGTAGGTGACACAGAAGGTATTTCTAAAAATAAACAGTTTTATTAAGACATAATTCACATACCATACGATTTATCTGTTCAAATGGTACAATCCAATGGCTTTTAGTATATTCACAGAATTATACAACCATTAACCCAATCAACTTTAGAATATTTTCATCACCATCAAAACAAGTCCTTTATCCATTACCAGTCACTCCCCATTTTTTCCAAACTTCCCCATCCCTAGACCACCACAAATCTCCTTTGTCTCGGTAGCTCTGCCTGTTCTGGACATATCATACAAATGGAACGGTACATGTGATCTCTTATGGCGAGCTTCTTTCATCTGGGGTTCAACCATGTTGCAGCATGTACCAGCACTTCTTTTTTACTGCAGAATGATATTCCATTGTATGGGTATGCCAAACTTACTTATCCATTCATCAGATGATGGATATTTGGGTTGTTTCCACTTTCCAGCTATATGAAAAATGAAAAGTTAACCAGGAAAGGCCATGCCACCTCACCAGGCTATTGAGCAAGAATGTACTCCAGGGCTGAAGAAGGTCGGAGCAGAAAAGCTATACACCAAAAACAATCACTTCCTCAGAGAACTGATTGGTACAGGAAGAAAATGCCTTTGACGAAATATATATCCAAAAGGGGGGAAAGGGTTCTAGTGTTAAAGAAACTGCTGATTTTCAATGCAGCAGGCTTTACAATTGAGCTAATCCTGCGCTACACCTCTTTTTCAAACCTCTAGGGCACTAAAAAAATAATAACAACTTCTTGACCATCTACTGGGAACCCAATATAAAAGGAGCATGGGGTCATGGGTAAATCTAAGGGTAAATTTCCTAAGAATGTTTTGCTATAGTGCTACTACGCAGAAAGTTCTGGGAAGACAAGTCTTTGCGTCTGGTAAGGATTCATGACTCCAAACAATGAAAATCATCTAGAGAGAGCTAGATTTTAAACACTTTAGATACCTAGCAATCCCGCCAAGTAATTTACCCAAGGCTTAGTATTTTCATTTTTGAAATGGGTTTTACTGATGCAGCATACTCTGAAAATTATCTGAACGACTAGGTAAAAGAATCTGTGTAAAATGTAAAACAGCATATACATTTACAAATTTATTCATACTCCCACTGTCCTAATTCACACCTCCTCTCTTCTCAAACCATCACCTCCTCCCCATCCTCATTCCTGACTGTTGTCCTTGCATCCAACTTTATTTGGCGGGGGTGGGGGGATATCTGAAAGAAACTTCTACATTCTCACCACCACATCTACTAGCCCACTTGCATCTGTCAGTACTTTTATCTAAGGTACCCATGCTCACTCACTGAAGTACATCATTCCACCAATTTCCCAGTCTCTGTCATCACCAATCTCTCCCTCCCTTTTTCCCTCCCTCCCTCTCCCCACCCCCCAACATAAAGACATGACTATTCCATATCTCCCATTTTGAGAGAAAAGAAAAAACGTTCTTGTTTACATAACCTCCTTCAGCCATCATCCGTTTCTCTGTTCCCTCTTAAAACAGGCCTTCTTAAAAGCATTGTTAAGAAAAGCTGCCTCCAATTCTGCCCCTGTCTTGAACTCAACTCTAATCAGGCTTTCATTACCCCATCATTCCACCAAAATAGGTCCTGTCAAAGTCACCATCAGCCCCTGCATTGCCACATCCTTGATTTATTTGGCTTGCAGCATCTGACACAGTTGACTGTGCTCTCCTGCATTAAACAGTCTGCAGCTGACTGCCAGGACACCACTCTGCTCTCTTTACCTCACCAGCACTCCCTTCTCAGATTCCTTTCCAGTTCCATCTCATTTCCACCACCTTTAAATTCTGGGGTGTCCCAAGGCTGTCTTTAGATACCTGTCTTCTCTACCTACATTCACTTCCCTTAGGTGATCTCATAAATCACATGGTTTTAAATATCACCTTTATTCTTAAACCCAAATGTGCATCTCTAAACCAGACCTCTCTCCCCCAACTTTAGAATTCCCTATCCAACTGTCTACTCAATATCTCTTACTGTCAATTATTAGATATCTCAAACTGAACACGTTCAAAACATCTTCACAGTTCCCTCCAACCCACTCTTCCTCCAGCCTTCCCGATCTCAGGAAATGACAACTCTATCCTCCTAATTTCTCAGGCACATAACTGGTGTGAGAATCAAATCTGACTCTCGCTTTTCACAACTATCAGCAAATCCCATTGACTTTATCTTCAAAACAGATTCAGAATTTGACTATTTTGCCCCACCTTTACGGCTAAAACCACAATCCAAGCCTCCAGCATCTCTTGCTGCAAGCTTCCTAACTGTTCTTGGTTCCGCCCTGTCCTCTACCATCTACTCTCAACTTAGCAGCCAGCGTGATCCACTTGGTACACAGGTCATACCACATCACTCTTCGCCTCAAACCTGCTAGCAGCTTCTTCCTGCCTCACAGTAAGGCCAAATTCTTCACAATGGTCTATACAAGGTCAGACGTGATTCTGCCCTCAGGAAATCTATTTAACATTTCCTACCATTATCCCATTTGCTTGCTCTGATCCACCTGTACAGGCCTCCTTACTGCTTCTAATCATAGTTGCTGCCTCAAAACCTTTACATTTATTAGGAGAAGGTTCCTGTCAGAGGGGAAAGCAGGACATGATCCCTGCATTCTTACTTTGTGTTTCTGTCCAAAGACCAGATAGGAAGGTTTTCCTTTACCACCTTGAACAGAAGGGTAAGCCCCTGCCAGCGCATATATTTACCTCTCCTCCTTTATCTTGCTTTTCTGTTGTCTATAGCACCTGCCACCAACTGATATGCTTCCTTATTATGTTTTCCCCTCCCCTACTAGAATATAAAACCATGAGGGAAAGAACTTTAATTTTTTCAGTTCTATATTCCCAGCACTGAGAATACTGCCGGCATATAGTAGGTATTCACTCATCCGTTTGTTCAGTGAATTACTTGATCAAACAGTAGAAGCTGTTAGCATTCTGTTATAAATATCTTTATTAAATACATGAGCCAAACAGGTATCAACCAAGAAGACCCTGACATGCTAGCCACTTCACATTAGGGACAATTGAAATGTTTTGACTATAAAATAAAAGTCAACACAACTTACTGAGCTTTAACAGCAGCCAACATCACAGAAATCATTTTTAACACTTTATCTCACTTAAAGAAGATGTTCTAAAAACAGATTTCTGCCTTGTTCCTCTGTTTCGAGACCAAAAATGCGGTAAACAAAATGTTCCACGTAAAACAAAAGAACCCCTCAACTAAGTACAGTCAGTCCACAGAATCATGAGAAATAATAAATCGTTTTTGAAGCAATTAAGCATTGGAGCTGTCACCCAGAAACAGGTAACTGATACAGTACCAAAAGTTACCCAGAAAGTGATGGAATTGAGACTTTAAATGCCTTATTCCAAAAACCTTTCTCTATACTATACCATCTCAATGATAAGATTTTGTGACTGAAAGAAACACAGAAAGTCAAACAAACAGGAAACCTAGAAACAGACACCAAAGTTACTTGTAACAATTCAACTAAAGTTATGTTCTAGCTTTATTTTCCACAGAATTAGAAGACACTAGGATTCTCTGGTGGCTCAGAAGGTAAAAGGTCTGCATGCAATTCAGGAGACCCGGGTTCAATCCCTGGGTTAGGAATATCGCCTGGAGACGGAAATGGCAAACCTCTCCAGTATTCTTGCCTGGAAAATCCCATGGATGGAGGAGCCTGGCAGGCTAAGTCTATGGGGTCGCAAAAGTCAGACACAACTGAACAACTTCATTTTCTTTCTAAGAATATACTAACTGACCTATCTTTTCTAATAGTTCTATGCCTTTTTTGATTAGTCTTTAGCTTTCTAGGACAATCAAATTGAAGAAGTATTATGCTGCCATTTTCTAAACCCAGTTTTCATTCAGTATAAATCCTTCAAACAGTGTAAATCCTTTAAAATACATATAAGGACAGCAATAACATCAAGCAAAAACAAGACTGGAAGTTGACTGTGGCTCAGATCATAAACTCCTTATTGCCTAATTCAGACATTAATTGAACAAAGCAGGGGAAACCACTAAACCATTCAGGTATGACCGAAATCAAATCCTTTATGATTATACAGTGGAAGTGACAAATAGATTCAAGGGATTAGAACTGATAGAGAGTGCCTGAAGAACTATGGATGGAGCTTCATGATCTTGTACAGGAGGCAGTGATCAACACCATCCTGAAGGAAGAGAAATGCAAAAAGACAAATGATTGTCTGAGGAGGCCTTACAAAAAGCTATGAAAAGAAGAGAAGCGAAAGGCAAAGGAGGAAAGGAAAGATATACCCATTTGAATCAGTTCAGTTCAGTCGTTACGTCCGACTCTTTGTGACCCCCTGGACTACAGCAAGCCAGGCCTCCCTGTCCATCACCAACTCCTGAAGTTTACTTAAACTCATGTCCATTGAGTCAGTGATGCCATCCAACCATCTCATTCTCTGCTGTCCACTTCTCCTCCCACCTTCAATCTTTCCCAGCATCAGGGTCTTTTCCAGTGAGTCAGTTCTTCACATCAGGTGAATGCAGAGTTCCCATTTGAATGCAGAGTTCCAAAGAATAGCAAGGAGAGATAAGAAAGCCTTCCTCAGTGATCAATGCAAAAAATAGAGGAAAACAACAGAATGGGAAAGACTAGAGATCTCTTCAAGAAAATCAGAGATACCAAGGGAACATTTCATGCAAAGATGGGCACAATAAAGGACAGAAATTATTTGGCTTAACATGGACTGAGGAGCCTGGTAGGCTGCAGTCCATGGGGTCGCTAAGAGTCGGACACGACTGAGCGACTTCCCTTTCACTTTTCACTTTCATGCATTGGAGAAGGAAACGGCAACCCACTCCAGTGTTCTTGCCTGGAGAATCCCAGGGACGAGGGAGCCTGGTGGGCTGCCGTCTATGGAGTCAAACAGAGTCGGACACGACTGAAGTGACTTAGCAGCAGCAGCAGCAACAGAAGCAGAAGGTATTAAGAAGAGGTGGCAGGAATACACAGAAGAACTATACAGAAAAGATCTTCACGACTCAGATAATCATTATGGTGTGATCACTCACCTAGAGCCAGACATCCTGGAATGCGAAGTCAAGTGAGCCTTAGGAAGCGTCATCACGAACAAAGCTAGTGGAAGTACTGGAATTCCAGTTGAGCTACTTTAAATCCTAAAAGATGATGCTGTGAAGGTGCTGCACTCAATATGCCAGCAAATGTGGAATACTCAGCAGTGACCACAGGAATGGAAAAGGTCAGTCATCATTTCAATCCCAAAGAAAGGCAATGCCAAAGAATGCTCAGACTACCACACCATTGCTCTCATCTCACATGCTAGCAAAGTAATACTCAAAATTCTTCAAGCCAGGCTTCAACAGTACGTGAACCATGAACTTCCAGATGTTCAAGCTGGATTTTTAGAAAAGACAGAAGAACCAAAGATCAAATTGGCAACATCTGTTGGATCACCGAAAAAGTGAAAAACATCTACTTCTGTTTTACTGACTATGCCAAAGCCTTTGACTATGTGGATCACAACAAACTGTGGAAAATTCTTAAAGAGATGGGAATAACAGACCACCTGATCTGCCTCCTGAGAAATCTGTATGCAGGTCAAGAAGCAACAGTTAGAACTGGACATGGAACAACAGAATGGTTCCAAGTCAGGAAAGGAATAAGTCAAGGCTGTATACTGTCACCCTGCTTATTTAACTTCTATGCAGAGGACATCATGAGAAACGCTGGGCTGGATGAAGCACAAGCTGAAATCAAGATTGCCGGGAGAAATATCAATAACCTCAGATATGCAGATGACACCACCCTTATGGTAGAAAGTGAAGAAATAAACAGCCTCTTGATGAAGGTGAAAGAGGAAGGTGAAAAAGCTGGCTTAAAACTCAACATTCATAAAACTAAGATCATGGCCTCTGGTCCCATCACTTCATGGGAAAAAGATGGGGAAACAATGGAAACAGTGACAGATTTTATTTCTGGGGGCTCCAAAATCACTGCAGATGGTGACTGCATCCATGAAATTAAAAGGCACTTGGCTCCTTCGAAGAAAAGTTATGACCAACCTAGACAGCATATGAAAAAGCAGAGACATTACTTTGCCAACAAAGGTCTGTCTAGTCAAAGCTTTGGTCTTTCCAGTAGTCATGTATGGATGTGAGAGTTGGATTATAAAGAAAGCTGAGCACCGAAGAATTGATGCTTTTGAACTGTGGTGTTCAGAGTTCCTTGAGAGTCCCTTGAGCAGCAAGGAGATTCAACAAATCCATCCTAAAGGAAATCAGTCCTGAATATTCATTGGAAGGACTGATGCTGAAGCTGAAACTCCAATACTCTGGCCACCTGATGTGAAGAACCGACTCAGTGGAAAAGACCCTGATGCTGGGAAAGATTGAAGGTGGGAGGAGAAGGGGACGACATAGGATGAGATGGTTGGATGGCATCACTGACTCAATGGACATGAGTTTGAGTAAACTCCAGGAGTTGGTGAAGGACAGGGAAGCCTGGCGTGCTGTGGTCCATGGGTCACAAAGAGTTGCACACGACTGAGCAACTGAACTGACTGAACATCAAACAGGTACTTAGCACTAAGAACTGGGCATTGCTCTAAGCACTTTATAAGTATTAGCCCATTTGATGGTCATGCCAATCCTTTTAACAGACAAAGAAACGGACACAAGCATAACGAACTTGCCTAAGGGTCATAAAGCTATTTTGAAGTATAGCCAGAATTCAAAGCCAGGTTTTATGGCTTCAGGATCCATAAGTGTTGCATGTTAAAATAAACAATCTCCAAGATTACTAAAACTATCAGACTTTTATCGTGCTCGAAGTCTTCCCACTCAGATGCTATACTTATCATTAATGTGTTCTTTTTTCTCTTTCAACATGTCACCTTTGATTTTTAGACTAACTGGGAAATGTGAGATATATACTTATGTGAAAAGAACTACAGTTGACATTTTACTTAGTCCTCTTCCTGATCTTTAAGCATTTGCTCATCTTATCCATAAATAATCTTTCATGTTAAATACATAGATATCTGCAGGACACTTCTCAGTTAAAATAAGGCTCTTATTTTGGCAGATGCTGTGTTCCAAAAGATGACTGCAACAATCTTTCACAAAAGCTATTAGGGAATGAGCTCAATAGTGTATTAGATGTGGCCATCCAGTAGGTGTGATTACTAATAAATACAGCGTCATGCACTCAAACAGGCAAAGTCTTATACTTAGCAAAAGACAGCAAAGACCTAAAGTGGTTACAAAAATACCAGTACTAATAAACATGTATTTATACAAACACAACAAATCTAGCAAAGGATACATACCCAAGTTTTAACAGCAGTTATCTTTCACGAATCAACCTGGAAAGGAGACCGAAGTACACATTTCCACAACACTGGTTTCTAAAACAAGCGTCTCCCACTATACAATAAAAGACTAATGTTTAAAAATTGTCAATCAGCGAAATTTTATAGGAATTTCATGTTTTCTTCTAACATTACTACCATCAAAGTAGACCACATAATCAGTGTTAAGCCAGTTTTTTATTTTCTTTTATTATCAGCAATAACTTCCAAGTGTGACTCTCTGAAGCTAGGAACGCAGTCTCGGGAGGGAGGAACACTGGAGATGGCCCTGAGAGGCTCTATACCGTCTGCAGGGGACACCATGGAGAGGATGCCTCTAAGTACAACAGGGGAACTGGAAGATCTCCAAGAATCTTTCAAATCATAACGCAACTAAAATTTATGAAAATATGAAAGAACATTTGTACAACCAGACCTTTAACAGAAAGGAAACTTAAAATGTATTAGGTAGCTTGCTTCTAGCTTAATCAGCACTTGATTCAATATTCTGCAGAATGGTGCTTTTTAAAAAGAAAAACCACCAACAAAACCTCAACACTGACAGAAAGGCAAATAAGTTTTAAAAGAACCAATCAATCACTTCTAGAAATATTTTCTTTTTGAAGTCACGAATGTTTACCATGATAAGAAACTTGTTGCTATAGGCAATAACAAGGCTAGAGAATATTGGATATTCACACAGATTGCTTTCATGATTGTAACTACAACTATTCAATAACATGATGAAATGTAATCAAAGTACAAGCTCTTAGAATAGACACTCATTCAAATGTAGCTTGAGTCGTAGGCTAAAAATAGCACAATTAAAAATATCCTTATTGCAAGGGCACTTAATCTTTTAAGTATGCTGCACAATGCTCCAGATCAAAGCGCCAAGTACAAAGGACTGCAGTAATAAGTATCTTCAAAATATATTAAACGTAAAACCTCAGAGGTAGAGGATAGGAGACAGCAAAGATTTAATAGCCATTACCAATATGCCAAATATATCACTTAGACCCCAACATCCAAAAAGATGTACACATCAATGATTTGCAAACCTATGACTGACCAAGAGCTAATATTTTATAAAAGTAGAGTCAGAAATTTATTTCATTTACAGACAGTACTATTTTTCATGGTTTTTTTTTTTTCCTGTTTGTTTTTTTTTACTCTTTGGCAGCACCTTGAGGAATGAGCGGGATCTTAAATCCCCGACCAGGGATTGAACCCGAGCCCCTTGCAGTAGAAACATGGAGTCCTAACTGCTGGACCACCAGGGAAGTCCATGTTTTGTGTTTTACCTATCAAGCACAGTAGGCAAGATCTTAAAATTGCATTTTACAGAAAACTGAGAACACTATTGTTAATAAATATCAAGAGAGAAAAGCCAAGGAGCTGAGTTGGTGCTATACTACAGATGATGAGAAGGGGGTACAAAACAATCCCGAACTTCACAGTTTATCTGACTATGAGATATAGTTAAAATTATAATGTATCATCAGTGGGTGTCAACAGAAGTTCATAATTTATATGGTGTGTTTAAATCAGACAACAAAAATTATTTAGTGAAATTATTTAATTTGCAATTTTTCAAAAAAATATTTTTGAAAATAAAAATATGTTTACTGAGCTCCACTGAATAATCAGATTTTGTACTAAATGTTTTATGCTCATTATCTCATTAAATTCTAACAAAATCCTCTAAAGTGGGCACTGTATTATCCCATTGTAGCCATGAGGAAACTAAAGCACAGAAGTAACTTTCCAAGTTCTCTAAGTAGCAGGGCTTAAAAACATCACTGAGACCACGCAGTCTCAGTGAAAATCCAAGTTCGTCAGCATCATCAGATAGATCACTGTATTTTGTGAACTACTGCAAATGCATTATTCAATCATAAGACCGTGCAGTAACGAGCAGGCAGAAGATTAGATACTGCTCAGCAAGTGAGCGATCTCTCAATCCGGTGACACATTTCTTAAAGGTGAAATTCTTAAATTTCACTTAACTCAGCAAATATATCACTATTTTTCTCATATTTTTTCAGTTGTAACTTTTTAAGTTGACATACAATACAAAGAATTCTTATACACTCTCAGTCAGATTTCTAAACATTAGCATTTTATCGCACTTGTATTATCTTTTATATACACATACAAATATGATTTTTATAAATCATTTGACAGTTAAGATGCAAACACTGAATCCCTTTACCCTTAAATGCTTCATTCAGTGTTTACCTCCTAAAAACAAGGGGAGTCTCTTACATAGTTACAGCATGTAATTCCTGTCAAAACAAGGAAATTAATATTAATGTGATACTACTATTCAGATTTTGCCAACTGTCTCAATAATGCCTTCTTTCACAATAAACAATTTTTAAAAATAAATCCTAGACCCATGTCTCTTTAGTTCCCTTTACCTGGGATAGTTTCTCAGCATTTCTGTGGTCCTTATGAGATTGTCATTTTTTTAAGACTACAAACTAGTTATTTTGTACACTGCCCCACAATCTGTGTTCAGATCAGCCCTGGGTGTTCTTTGGAAGGAATGATGCTAAAGCTGAAACTCCAGTACTTTGGCCACCTCACGCAAAGAGCTGACTCACTGGAAAAGACTCTGACGCTGGGAGGGATTGGGGGCGGGAGGAGAAGGGGATGATAGAGGATGAAATAGCTGGATGGCATCACTGACTCGATGGACGTGAGTTTGAGTGAACTCTGGGAGTTGGTGATGGACAGGGAGGCCTGGCATGCTGCCATTCATGGGGTCACAAAGAGTCGGACACGACTGAGCGACTGAACTGAACTGAATGTTTCCTCACAAGGAGGTTCAAGTTATCTATTTTCAGCAGGAATAAAACAAGAATGATGCTGCTGCTGCCGCTTCAGTCGTGTCTGACTCTGTGCGACCCCATAGACAGCAGCCCACCAGGCTCCCCCATCCCTGGGATTCTCTAGGCAAGAATACTGGAGTGGGTTGCCATTTCCTTCTCCAATGCATGAAAGTGAAGTCGCTCAGTCATGTCCGACTCTTAGTGACCCCATGGACTGCAGCCTCCTCCATCCATGGGATTTTCCAGGCAAGAGTACTGGAGTGGGGTGCCATTGCCTTCTCCAAGAATGATGCTGTCTAACACTTAATAATACCCAAGGTCCAGTACTAAAGAAACAAGCAAACAAACAAAAAGTTACCAGCCTAAGAGTATTGGAGTGGGTTGCCATTGCCTGCTCCGAATAGGAACTATAATCAAATGCAAAGAAACAAAAAGAGGAAAAATTAACAGAGGCAGCCCTAATTATCAAGTTATTGAAATAATAACAGGCACCTTAATGATAAAACTGTTCAAGAGAATGAATTAAATGATAGACAGTTTCACCAAAACCCTGGAATCTACTTGTTAAAACAACAAATTCTTGACATCTAAATACCATTCCCATACTTAAAAGGAAGTAGGGACCCTTAGAGAAATGGCTGATTCCAAAACTGAGAGGCAAAGTATAAGGGAGGCTTGGAAAACTTCTTGTGCCAGAAAAACTTATCAATAAAAAGAAATGATCTACTGATACAAGAAAAAATACCAAAAATCACAAAATCCTTGAGTAAAATAAACTTTAGACAAAAGGTGTGTTCCACTGACATGAAGTTCTAGAAGAGAAAAACTAATGTGTTGTGAAAAAATGAAAAGTCAAGATGGAGGGACAGAGAATGAATGGAAAGAGACAGGAGAGAATTTTCTAGGATGACACACGTGAATCTGGGTTACACATGTGTATGCATTTGTCAAAATTCAATGGGATATAATGCTTAGATTTGTGCATTATACTATATTAAAAAAGTCCTTACAAAAAAAGAACCACAAATAAATACTAAGCTATTTTATGAGTAGCATGCATAAGTGTATAATGGTACCATGTGCAGACATCTATAACTTTGAACTGTCTCGTGAGAAAAGGATGGAATGATAAATGGACAGAGGGAGTATCTGTGATAAAGCTATGTAGCAAAATCTTAATTGCAGCATCCAAGTAGTGAGCATATGCATGTTCACTGTAAACCCTTTCACATTATTTGTAAGTCTGAAAAGTTTTAACAGTAAAACATAGAGAAGAAAGGGAATTTATATAAGGCTAGGGAGAATTATACACACACACAGACATCAATTCCTTAAACCAAAGAAAAACCCATAAGTGTACCCTTCTGTGTACATACCCATCATGTATGGTATGAGGGACATACCATCATCAAAGGAGCCAATTCCCTATAGAAATAATGGTCACCAGATTATAACATTTTTAAAGCTCTGAAAGAAAATAACTCCCCAAGCATTCCCAGGAAATATGTCTATATTTCAAAAATGAAAGCGTCTTTTATAGGACTGACACATTCTGCAAGTCATGTAGAAGCCTTTAAGGAAGAGCAGGAAGACGCACACTGTCAAGCGTGGTAATGACACCATGACACTGGCCCAAGGAAAGACGGAAGAACAATGAGTCCAAAACAGATGCACTCACACAAGGTCACCTGGTTTGTGGCAAAACTGCCCCTTCCATGTGGTGGAATAATAAATGTGGCTCACTTAAGGGACAGCCATGTGGAGAAAAATGGACATTAATTTTCCCACTACCCCAAAGAACGGCTGAATTAACCATTATGAACACAAATTCAGCTACTTTTTCAAAGATCTCACAGGCTATGCTTCAAAGAATAAAGCAGCACATATACCCAAGGCAGGCCCAGAGGGGATAATTAGGGAGACTCCTTATTACCTTGTCACCACTACACATTTCCTTTAAACCATACACAGTTTTTAAAAGTAGCTTCTTCTTTTAAAATTGTCCTAAGACTGTATTAATTGCTTTACATGCATTATGGAGTTTCACTTTCATAAGACTCTTTGAGGTAGCTAATATTTTACATATGGGTAAACTAGGCTCAGAAAGGTTAAACAACTTGCTCTAAGTGATACAATAAAGTAGCAGAGCTGACGTTATGAACCTATGAATAAATAATCTGGCATTATTTAGCAGACATAAATATAATGTTTCATTTCGGTTTTTTTGACTAAAATCCTGTCATTCCTTGCAACACTCTTTTAATGCCTCATACAAACCACTAAAAAGTATTTCCTCATAAGCCCTAAAAAGAAAGACCATCATATCTAAAATACTACATCGTGTTTAGAATCTTGTTACTAATTCAGTAGCATTCTCTGAAGGACTTATATTGATGAAAAGCAAGTTAGAGCAAATAAAATCTTTAGAAGATTCAAACACACATTTCTGTCATATTAGTTTCACCACCATATTATTCAAATGAGTTTATTCAGTGAGTTTATTCCTTTTAAATACTTCTAATATGCAGATGACACTAACTACCCTCATGGCAGAAAGTGAAGAGGAACTAAAAAGCCTCTTGATGAAAGTGAAAGAGGAGAGTGAAAAAGTTGGCTTAAAGCTCAACATTCAGAAAACGAAGATCATGGCATCTGGTCCCATCACTTCATGGGAAATAGATGGGGAAACAGTGGAAACAGTGTCAGACTTTATTTATTTGGGCTCCAATATCACTGCAGATGATGACTGCAGCCATGAAATTAAAAGACGCTTACTCCTTGGAAGGATATGACCAACCTAGATAGCATATTCAAAAGCAGAGACATTGCTTTGCCAACAAACATCCATCTAGTCAAGGCTATGGTTTTTCCAGCGGTCACGTATGGATGTGAGAGTTGGACTGTGAAGAAAGCTGAGCGCCAACGAATTGATGCTTTTGAATGGTGGTGTTGGAGAAGACTCTTGAGGGTCCCTTGGACTGCAAGGAGATCCAACTAGTACATTCTAAAGGAGATCAGTCCTGGGTGTTCATTGGAAGGACTGACGCTAAAGCTGAAACTCCAGTACTTTGGCCACCTCATGTGAAGAGCTGACTCACTGGAAAAGACAAGACTCTGATGCTGGGAGGGACTGGGGGCAGGAGGAGAAGGGGACGACAGAGGATGATATGGCTGGATGGCATCACCAACTCGATGGACGTGAGTTTGGGTGAACTCCGCGAGTTGGTGATGGACAGGGGAGCCTGGTGTGCTACAATTCATGGGGTCGCAAAGAGTCGGACACGACTGAGTGACTGAACTGAACTGACTGAAGAGTATTTTGTTTGAAAATGATACCTGTTTTCAGATGGCTTTTGCAGTCACTGATTGTCAACTTCTACCATTATGTTTTACTGTTTACAAGGATAATTTACCATTACTTTGTTATTTCTCAAAATCAAATATAACCCTATTACATACATATTACATACAGTTATTTATAAACATTGATATGACAATTCTCATTTAGGTATATTGGATTTCACTGGTCTCTTCTATAAGGTAAGATAGACTAAATGTCTATACAGCTGTTTCCATCTCTATTGGCTTATACATCCAACATCTTAATACAAATATTTTTATCTTTATGAACTGCTGCTAAGTAGCATCACTCGTGTCTGACTCTGTGCAACCCCATAGACGGCAGCTCACCAGGCTCCCCCGTCCCAGGGATTCTCCAGGCAAGAATACTGGAATGGGTTGCCATTTCCTTCTCCAACGCATGAAAGTGAAAAGTGAAAGTGAAGTCACTCAGTTGTGCCCGACTCTTAGCGACCCCATGGACTGCAGCCTACCAGGCTCCTCCATCCATGGGATTTTCCAGGCAAGAGTACTGGAGTGGGGTGCCACTGCCTTCTCTTTATGAACTACTGATGATTAATTTAGCTTTAGAGGAAGGAAAGGGGAAAATCCACATTCACTTTACAATCCCACGGAGCATTCTGCTACAATATGAAACAACCGCCTACCACAGAGAGACTCGTGACGTGAGAGAGATACAGGGCTCATGTTACCAGGGGGTGCACTATGAACCTATTGAAAGTTACCAAATGCTTCCTAAGCACAACATTCTATTCACACATTTTTAAAGTAAAGGAGTATGTCAAGGCTGTATATTGTCGCCCTGCTTATTTAACTTGTATGCAGAGTACATCATGAGAAACGCTGGACTGGAAGAAGCACAAGCTGGAATCAAGATTGCCAGGAGAAATATCAATAACCTCAGATATGCAGATGACACCACCCTTATGGCAGAAAGTGAAGAGGAGCTAAAAAGCCTCTTGATGAAAGTGAAGGAGGAGAGTGAAAAAGTTAGCTTAAAGCTCAACATTCAGAAAACGAAGATCATGGCATCCAGTCCCATCACTTCATGGGAAATAGATAGGGAAACCGTGGAAACAGTGTCAGACTTTATTTTGGGGGGCTCCAAAATCACTGCAGATGGTGACTGCAGCCATGAAATTAAAAGACGCTTACTCCTTGGAAGAAAAGTTATGACCAACCTAGATAGTATATTGAAAAGCAGAGACATTACTTTGCCGACTAAGGTCTGTCTAGTCAAGGCTGTGGTTTTTCCTGTGGTCATGTATGGATGTGAGAGTTGGACTGTGAAGAAGGCTGAGCACCAAAGAATTGATGCTTTTGAACTGTGGTGTTGGAGAAGACTCTTGAGGGTCCCTTGGACTGCAAGGAGATCAGCCCTGGGATTTCTTTGGAAGGAATGATGCTAAAGCTGAAGCTCCAGTACTTTGGCCACCTCATGGGAAGAGCTGACTCACTGGAAGACTCTGATGCTGGGAGGGGTTGGGGGAAGGAGGAGAAGGGGACGACCCAGGATGAGATGGTTGGATGGCATCACGGACTCGAAGGACATTGAGTCTGGGTGAACTCCGGGAGATGGTGATGGACAGGGAGGCCTGGCGTGCTGCAATTCATGGGGTCGCAAAGAGTCGGACACGACTGAGCGACTGAACCGAACTGAACTGAACTGATCCCTTTTTTGATTACTTTATCAGTGTCGTCCAATTGTGTACAACTATTTCAAGGCCAAACGTATGCCATAATCTTTTTTTTTGGCGGGGGTACTGCACAGGGTCTTCATTGCTGCGCATGGGCTTTCTCTAGTTGTGGTGAGTAAGGGCCACCCATGGTCGCAGTGTTCACCCTAGAGCACATGCTCTGCAACAAGAGAAGCCAAGTGGCTTCCAGGGTGCACAGGCTTCAGTAGTTGTGGCACAGGCTCCAGCAGTTGTGGCGCACGGCTTTAACTGCTCCACAGTATATGGGGTCTTTCTGGACCAAGGATCAAACCCATGGTCCCCTGCATTGGCAGGCAGATTCTTATCCACTGTACCACCAGGAAAATTCATGCCATAATCTTGATGCCACTGAAATTAGGTTTCCAAAAGGTCACTATTCTGTAACATTTGCTGATCAGAACTGAAGGAGTAAAAAAGAGCAGAGTAGTTTTAAAAACAAAAAAAGTCTTCTAGCCTATCTGTGTGTACACAATCTTGTGATCTCTCAAACCAATCCACAACACATCTCTAACAATTCAGGATAAGAAGAGTAAGAGGCAGAGACTACAGGTTTAAAAAAATCAATGACTAATCTCGTACCGAAGTCCAGACCAGAACAAAGCAGTGAGAAGAACATGGCAAAATTAACATATGAAGATAACAGGATTTGGTCATAAAATGATTAGATACATAGGACAGAAACATCCAATGGAAATGGTTCTTTCAATAATTCTGATATGCAATAAGGGAGATGAGAAGCCTTGGGATAGAGAGGAATCATTTGAACATGAGTTAGTAACACCCAGAGACTGTCCAAGGAGGTAACTGGAAACAAATTAGGTGTTCAAAGGGAGATCAGGGCTACAGGAAGGTGTTTGAAAACTGACCACACTACAAACAAATTGAAGTCATGGGAGAGAGTAAGGTCTCCAAAAGGCAAGTATATTAAATGAGAAAGTGGCCCAGACTGAACCCTGGGAGGTGTACTCATTTAAGAGGTGTAAAAAAGAACAAAAAAGCTAGCAAAGTGAAAGGAGAATCTGAGGGTTATGATGTTTAGGAAACTAGCAGAGAACATTTCAATAAACATTTCAATAAAATAAAGCACTAACAGCATTGAAAGACAGAGGTCCAGCCAGATGTGGACTTCTAAAAAAAAAAAAAATCTCAAATTTGGTGGTTAACAAACAAGTCATCAGTGTCCTCTGGCACAGGAGTTTCAGGAAGATGAAGGGAAATCTCTGGAGAAGGAGCACACTAAACAGATATAGGCTGAACTGTGCTCAGATCACAGCTCTGCAGTTAACTGTGTACCACTGGGCAAGGTGCTTAACATTTCTGAATCTCAAATCCCCTATCTGTCAAATAAAGACAACACTACCACTCACCATGATTGCTACGAGGGTAAAGGGTAAAAGTTTTCAGCACAGTGGCTGGTACTAAGCCATCAATAAATATTGTTTTTATATGAACTCTGTTTATTTGGACATTCTCATTCTCCATATAAAAGAGTATCTACCAATATAACACATGACAAAGAAGACATACATGCTGCTGCTGCTTTTAAGTCATTTCAGTCATGTCCGACTCTGTGCGACCCCATAGACGGCAGCCTACCAGGCTCCCCCGTCCCTGGGATTCTCCAGGCAAGAACACTGGAGTGGGTTGCCATTTCCTTCTCCAATGCATGAAAGTGAAAAGAAAAAGTGAAGTCGCTCAGTCATGTCCGACTCTCAGCGACCTCATGGACTGCAGCCCACCAGGCTCCTCCATCCATGGGATTTTCCAGGCAAGAGTACTGGAGTGGGGTGCCGTTGCCTTCTCTGGAAGAAATACATAAAACTTTTTAAAACGTAGTGAAGAGTGAAGGTAAAATTTAAATGATTTTCTTTTTTGCCTATTTACAGCTACAGCTACCAATCCAAAAAAAAAAAAAAAATGCCCTCATGATGACAAGAATGTGAAAAAAAGGACATTTTCACACGTTATTGGCAAGACTGTAAACTGGAACAAGACAACATTTCTGAGAGGAAATTTGGCAGTGCCCAATAGCACAATGTTAATATCCTTTGATCCAACAAGTCTCCTTCTAGAAATGTTGTGGAAATAAACCTACTACAAGTGTCCAAGGACTTACAAGAAGGTTCCCTATAGCAATATCAGAAAACAAATGAAACATACACCACAGAGAAGTGCTTATAAAGTATAAAACATATTATAAAAATTACAAGGCAGAGTCACAGTAAAGGGGGAAATTGTTCCTGTTTTGCTTCTTGGCCTTCTCTATTATTGAATTTTTTTCTGACACAGAGCATCCATAACTAATATAATTTTAAAAACATTAAATCAAAAAATTTTTAATTAGTACACTGGTTTTAGATAAATAAATCTAAAACTTTCTGTAATTCACTGTTCTCTCAAAAAAAGAAAAAACACATTTGTTCTTTTTAATGTCAAAGTTTAGCACATGTATTAGATTCTCTCCTAAGTAACACAATCTCGCCACACCAACTGATGCCTAAATTATTCACTGGCCACTGAACTGGTACTCTTCTGTGGCAGCAGGCACTCTGCTAATAACATCCCAGGAGCTGAATTCCATTCACAGCAAAATGCTGAAGACTCAGGAACAAATAGGCACGTGCATCCTGAGGTGTGTGTGGTCAGGACTGACATCTAATCCATGATGTCATCACATTCTATTACAGCACATTCATGAGACTACTACACACACCTCTGAAACAAAGCTATAGAGCACAAGAAAAACGAATAAAACCTTAGAAATTGAAGACTTTCATTTGACTTAATTTTATAAACCATCACAAAAGTTTTCATTTTAATCTGTGAATAACTAACAGTTATATGCAATTCTAGAATACAGTCATTCCAATCTGACATAAAATATTGATCAGCTGTTTATACGGCATTACATTTATTACACATTTTACATCTATAATCAACAGAATTAACAAACTCACTCTGTGACCAAGCTTTTACAAATTTTGTCCTATACCTGACTATATCACTTAGTAGCACATGTATTATATATTGTTATCTTATAAACTAATATCACACATATATAGCAAGAGTATTATAAAACTTACTTTAAAACCTATTAATGTGCAAATATATAAAGTGTCATCCTCACAAGTCGTATATACTAAGTAACATTAACTATTTTAACATTTCATATCGTCTAATAAATAAGAACATAGAGGACCCAAAATGGAATATAATGAAATGAACTTAATTATATTTCAAGTAAAAAACAATCACATTGAAGTTGGGGGAAGGGGGTTGAGGAAGAAGTAACTCTAGAATATAGTACTTTGAACACATTCTCCAAGTCTAAGGCTAAGAATAAAAAGTATAAATAAATGTGTACTCTTGTTAGTAAATTAGCAGTGGTATGGGTTAGCAATTCCAAAACTACTTGAAGTGTATTCTGAAACTGAGCAAATAAGTAACGCTGTGGATAATGAGAGCCAAGTTTCTTGATATAAGAGAAGAGATCATAAATAAAGGAAGAAGGATAGAATGAACTCTGAGGTGAGGGAACTAAACATATCAGTATGAATTCATTGCTTTACTATCATCTCCAATAAAAGGAAGTGGAGCGCTTTAGAAAAGTAGCCAATACAAAGTATGGAACAAGAAAAGCACAAAGTAAACCTGGACACCTCCGACGCCAGCAAGTAAGCTCTCAAGGAAGGATGGGGCCACGTCAAAGGTAGACGAGAGCAAACTTCAAAAGGCTCTTCCTAGGGCCTCCCTGGTGGCTCAGCAGTAAAGAATCCCCTGCCAATGCAGGAGACACGGGTTCAATCCCTGGTCCAGAAGATCCCACATGCCGCAGAGCAACTAAGCCCCTGTGTACAGAACCTGCGCTCTTGAGCCCGTGCTCTGCGACAAGAAAAGTCGCTGCAGCGAGAAGCCTGTGCACCACAGCTAGAGGGCAGCCCCCGCTCACCCCAACCAGAGAAAGCTCACACAGCAACGAAGACCCAGCACAGCCAAAAATAAAGGAATTCAATTTAAAAAAAATTAAAAGGCTCTTGCTAGACAATTGAGGACAACTGAGCAGTAAAGCAAATGACAAGGAATGAATTATAACCCACTGCATACGAACCTGTAAGTCTATACAACAACAAACAGAGCAAAAGAAAGCTCTTCCTCATAGGAGAATTCCTTACACAGAGGAATGACAGAGCTTGAAAGTCATCATTTTGCAACCCCTAAGTTAATAACTGTTAAAGGCCATATTCATCAATGGATGCTAAAACTGGTCTGTGAAAATAAGATAAGAAACAGTATCTGTGAATCGTCTCAAAGTATCACAAGATACAAAAATAAACCTTATGGTAGAAAAATCTGGCAGTCACCCTCTCAATCAAGTGATCAAAGTTAACATTACTAGTAATGAGACAAATTGACAGCATATGCCTCCCAATATTTGAGGACAAAACATCATTTCTGTAAGTTAAAATACTTAACCTGAAAAGATCAGACAAACTCAAACTGACAACATTGTGCAAAATAACTGGTCTGTACTCTTCAAAAGCGTCATATAGTTGAAGTACAATAGTGTATGTTTTAAGTATATCAGCACATATATACTTAAGTATGTAAGTTTTAGTATATAAGTACAACAAACACAGTGATTCACAATTTTTAAAGGTTATACTCCACTTACAGTTGTTATAGAATATTAGCTATATTCCCTGTGTTTTACAATATATGCTTGTATCTTATTTATTTTATATGTAATAGTTTGTGCCTCTTAACTCCTTACCCCTATCTTGTTTCTCCTCTTCCCCCTTCCCTCTCCCCAATGAGAACTAGTTTGTTCTCTAGATCTATCTTGTTTCTTTTTTGTTACACTCACTGCTGCTGCTGCTGCTACTAAGTCACTTCAGTCATGTCCGACTCTGTGCGACCCCATAGACGGCAGCCCACCAGGCTCCCCTGTCCCTGGGATTCTCCAGGCAAGAACACTGGAGTGGGATGCCATTTCCTTCTCCAATGCAGGAAAGTTAAAAGTGAAAGTGAAGTTGCTCAGTAGTGTCCGACTCCTAGTGATCCCACGGATTGCAGCCTACCAGGCTCCTCCGTCCATGGGGTTTGCCAGGCAAGAGTACTAGAGTGGGTTGCCACTGCCTTCTCCTGTTACACTCACTAGTTTGCTTTATTTTTTAGATTTCATATGTTATCATACAGTATTTGTTTTTCTCTGACTTATTTCACTTAGTATTATACCGTCCAAGTACATCCATATTATTGCAAATGGCAAAGTTTCGTTCTTTTTTATGGCTAAGTAGTATTCTATTGTGTATATATGGCAAAGAATGACAACTGGTAAAATCTGAATTAAGTCTGTAAAGTTACTAGCACTGAATTGATTTTAATTCCCTTAAATCAAACAGTATTGAGCAGTTCAGTTCATCAAATCAATAATACTGATGTCAACCAACAATGATTCTGATTATTGCACTGGGGTTATGCAAGACGATCTCCTTAAGTTTAGGAACACACACACAACCTCTTATATATAGTTAAATATTTAGAGATAAAGGGGTTTTATATCTAAAATTTGCTCTTAAACACTGTAACAACAAATGTACATGTGTATCTGTGTATGACGCACATAGAAAAAGAATGAGGATGAAATCGGGGTGGTAAATTTGAAACTTAGAGAATCTAGGTCAAGGGCATAAAAAAATTCTTCTCACTATTTCTGCAACTTTTTATTGCCTAAAATAATTAAGACAAAACAAAAAAATAAGTTTATCTTGTTAGTCTCTCTCCCTGTTCTTTTCCCGTTAGAATATTTACTTTTCTGGTTATCTACACATTAGATTGTAAGCATCGTAACAGTAGGGTCTTTATTTTTGCTCCTCAATGAATAACCAGCACCCAGCACAATATTTACACTTTATAGGCACAAAGTATTTTGAATGAAAGACTTAAAACATGGGCCAGATTAGAGTTTTCTATTCACATTACCTTTTCACTGAGGTCTCCATCAACTGATGGATATATAAAATGTGGTATATCTATAAACGGAATTATTTGTCAACAACAAAAAAATGAAGCACTGATACCTGCTACAATATAGATGAATCTTGAAAACATTATGCTAAGTGGGGGGAAAAAGCCAGTTAAAAAGAACAACATGTTGTATGATGACATTCATATGAGATGTTTGGAATATGCAAATCTGTAGAGACAGAAAGTAGATTTTCGGTTGCCTAGGGCTAGAGGAGGAGAAGGCAATGGCAACCCACTCCAGTATCCTTGCCTGGAGAATCCCAGGGACAGGGGAGCCTGGTGGGCTGCCGTCTCTGGGGTCGCACAGAGTCGGGCACGACTGAAGCGACTTAGCAGCAGCAGCAGGGCTAGAGGCGTGGGAAGATCGGGGAAAGATGCGTAAAGCGTGCTAGGGAGCAGGAGTGGGGGTTCTTAGGGGGTAAAGAAAATGTTCTAAAATTGTGGTGATGATGCACGACTATGAATATACTAAAAGACGATGAATGTACACTTTAAATGGATAAAATTCATAGTATGTAAATTATAGCTCAATAAAGCTGTTAAAGAAAAAACTTTTAAGAATTCTTTCAAATTTTTTATTTGAAGGCCTGATATATGGAGTAATTTATGTCTATGACCACAATCTATGGCATTGAAAACCACATTATAGACTTTTGGAATCGTCTATTAAAACGTCTGTTAAAACTAAACCCAACTGACAACTTTATATTTGTCTAATAAAGATTCCCAAACAAAAACAAGTTCTTTGATTCAGACAAGAAGCTACCAGCAATTTCAGCCAATATTGAGCTTTTAGGTAAGGGTGGCTGTGGGACAGAGAACACTCCTTAAGACTAGTCCATCCTTGGGATTCCCTGGAGGTAGAATGGTTAAGACTCAGCACTTTCACTGCTATGGCCCAGGTTCATTCCCTGGTCACGTTACTAAAATTCCACAAGCCAAAAAGAAAAAAAGACTAATTGACTACAACCCCTTCTCTCCTTTCAAGGCTCATTCAAGTCAAGAGTCATCTTTCCCCAGACCCCTCTCTAAACCCTCTGATTAGGCTCAGTGCTCTCCTCTGGGTTCGCAAAGCACCCTACACAGGGCTCTGCCCTAGAACTTCTTGAGACAAACTATTTTTCTCCTCCATTAAATGAGGAAACTGTTTTTATTACCTCTGAATCCCTAGCATCTAGCACAGCATATGGAAAAGGCTCAACAAAAATTGTGATAAACTTGCACTGTAAACTTGGACCTGTCTGACTTGTCTAATAAGCGTGTTTTCTACTTTTTAAACAGGAATTCCACCAAGTGTTTTATCTAAGAACACAGAAGTTGAGATAGGAAAAACAAACTAGGAATTTTATATAAAAGCACTTGAGAAAAGTTCCCTATATAAAATACTGGTTATTTTATTAATAGGTCATCCTGTGTGTCTTAATTTTGTTACAGAAACTTTGATACTCAGGGTTTAAAAAAGGCATGAGGGGTTGGGAATGATCTAAAGAAAAGCTGGTAAGCCTGAATTTTTTTTTACCTTACCATATCTCTTTGTCAACTATTATATGCAAAAAAGGCAGCATTTACTTCAACAACCACTAATGGTTGTTGACTAAATTATTCAGTCAAGTAGCAAAGAATACAACCGCTATACAGGTTACTTTCCAGCCCACTTTCCTGTCTCTATGTTCTGAAATGACTCAGAACCACAGGCTAAAATTCTATATTTAAAAAAAGAAGAAAAAGATATTTATGACCTGAATGTTGCCACCACACCTCATAAATACAGCCCCTTCTGCTGCTAAAACCTTTTATGCATTGAGGAGCCCTACGTGTTCTTGACAGAAACCATACTCAAGCAGCTGAATTTAGAACATGCTGACCTTGAGCAAATCAATGCCCTTAGCATGTACTTCTGGCTTATATCACTACAAGAGCTAGACAGCCTCACCATCTATAGCAGTCAACAATTTCTGGCCACCATCCTCTGTCTATTTTAAGATATCCCTACTATGTTTCTGTGCTGCATGGTTCAAAGAAACAGTAACACATGAACCTGTGTTTAAACACAAATCGTTTACTTTGGAACTTGGGCTAAGTGTTCCCACTGTGATTAGTTCAAAAATATTTAATTTGGTAAGTTGCCACTTCCTGCTTTCGTTTTTTAAGTACAATAATATATTTTAAACAAAGAGTAAAAAATCAAGTATGAGACACTTTTGCTTCTTGCCTCATCAGGTTTATAAGTAAACTCAGTCAAACCAAGGTAGAACTGATAAAGCACACACCAATGCTGGAAAATAATGGTTACCTGCTATTTTTATGCAAAATTATACAAAACATTAAAACAGTACCTGATTAAAGACTACATTACATTTTCCCTAATTTACCATATTTCCTAACTCTTTTAACCTTGAATCCAACTGACAGAAACGCCATTTTAAAATTCTTGTTATCCACACAGTAGCAACCAAAATGCTAAGTAACACGTCTTTTTATAATTAAGAAACTTTTTTTGTTTAAACTCTAAACATTATAAGTCCAGCACCTATATAGCTTCTGAAATTCAGGTAAATTATTTACTAGAAATTTATGTATAAAAACAAATGAGAAACTACTAGCTATACTCAGCAATTATTCATACCTTATTTTTCCATTCCCAAAAGAAGCTATTTGTGCAAAAGCCTAAGGTTAAAAACCAATATCATAAAATATTTAGTATTTTAGACTGCTTTTTAAAGGATTTCTTTTACTCTCTTGAAACATTTAATAAACCGATCATCTCAAGTATAAAAACAAAGCTCTTTTTTTACTCTCATCCAAAAGAAAAGATTTCAAATAAAGAAAAGGAATCAAGGTATTACACATAACTAAATCTGATATGCCAAATAATGCAGGACCCAAATATAATGAAGTCATTTACTAACAAGTGAACTAAATATAGAGCCCAAGCAGCTGGAGCCTGGGGGTTTATATAATATGCTAGCTGACTGCTCAAAACTCATAAAAAGAATCCACAGAACACAAGGGAAAGGGGAAACACTATTCCTCTCATGCTGTTAAATCAGATATTAAAGTAATTTTTCCAGAGAAAAATTAACTAAAAGTTAACCTTGTGTTGCATTAAATTGGGGGAAAAATTTTGTTTTTGGTCAGGAGCACAGAGGGTCAAATAAATCCAATTATAGGAAATATCAATTAAGACTCATAACACTGTTACAACTACAATACCTTTTAAACCATCTAAAAAGTTTTAAGAACAGTACCTAGTACTCGCAGACTAAAAATTATAACATTAGGTATATAAAGGGTAATTTAGGCTATACTTCTAATTTCTAATATATATTTTAGTAAACTTAATTATCAACCAAGTGACATAAATGTGGGTTTCCTTTCTCCTATTCTAACAGTTTCCAACAATAAACTTCATGTTTCTATTTACAAATTTATTAATAATGGCCAATATTGTCAGATCTTTTATTTGCCCGCTGCGTTGGGTCTTGTGGGGCTCCAGAATACACCAAGACCATAAAACTCATTTAAGCTGAAATGAAAAGAATTTCTCAAAATTATATAACTATGAATTTAAAAACATTTACAAACTTAAGATACTCTCAATCTTGGTAATGATTAGCTACCCTCAAGACCATTTATTGTACTCCAGGCTAGCATTATATTAATCATGGCATTGTAGTACACGGAAATTATTTTCTTCTTTAAATTCCACCCATAGTACGAACATCAAAATAGCATCACCTAAAACATATGTGTAAAGAACATAACCAAACTTCTTACAAAAGAGCAGCCTGAACATTTGTGGTAGCCATGGAAGTGAGTTTAAATCTTAACATTACTAATCAAAGTGACTTTCCGTCTTTTTAAAACTTTTCTAAATGTTCAGTTATATCAGATGTGTCTTTAAAAAGCTAGTTTTCGAACGTTAGAATGTGAAAAAAAGAAAAAAGAAAATAAAAATAAAAAGCTAGTTTTCTTAAGCACTGAAAAATGCCCAAGTAAATGACTGCTGCTCAGTCATGCCTGACTCTGCAACCCCATGGACTGCAGCCTACCAGGCTCCTCTGTCCATGGAATTCTCCAGGCAGGATTACTGGAGTGGGTTGCCATTTCCTTCTCCAAAGAAATGTACAAAATTTACTATAAAGCCTTTCTCAATATTTAGACTTCTGTTCAATCATCATTAACCACCTATCAATCCTTCAGGTCTTCTATTAACAATAAAAATAACCAGATGTCTTTAGCACAGAAATTTGCAGTAGAAATTTCTATTCTGCTTGAGCAGATTTTATGCCTAAATTTTTAAAGCCTCACACCTAAACTGAACTTATTTTGATCTCTATGTATTCAAAGCAGTCTTTTTCACCACATACACACACAAAATTATTTCATTCTGCAAAAATTCAACACTTACCAAATAACCAAAAATTAATTATCACCTACCTGTAGTACCGAGATTGCAGATATGTTGAACAAACAGTCTTTGACACGTGACTGGCTGACCCAAAGTCTATTACTTTAACCCTGTATGGCTGTCGAACAGGATCCACCAACATAATATTCTCTGGTTTGAGGTCTGCATGAATTAATCCAAGACTTTTCAATTTTTTCAGTGCAGTAGCCACTTGCTGAAGAATGGGTCGAATGACTTTTAGTGGCAGGGGACTGAACTTATTTTGTTTCAGAAAGTCATACAAATTTTGTTCCAGCATCTCAAAGACTAAACAAGTATGGTTACGGTGCTGAAAGCATTCGTAAGCTCGTACAAAGTTATATTCATCAGCATTTTCAGTACTGAGCCTTGCTAATATGCTCACTTCTATCTGACCCTGACGTGCATACGAAGGGTGGTTCTTCAAAATTTTGATTGCTACAATTTCATTTGTCCCTCTTTTCCAGCATTTGACTACCTGGCCAAAAGTGCCTCGACCAAGGAAATCAAGGACTTCGTAAGTATTTTTCATGGAGCATAAGACTTCATGCTGTACTAACTGATAGTCACCTTCTCCAGTGGTACAATTCTGTTTGGTTCCTGTGGTAGCTGTCACAACTGTCACTGGATTTCCCATGTTGGTTTGCAACATTGCAGGAAGTATGGACACCTCATCGACAATCTGCATTGCGCTGCTATGATTATCCAACTCTTCACTCTTGCGCTTCAATCCACATCGCTGGGGGCCTTCCAGGAAGCTGAACCTGTGCCGCCACGCCCCAACCTGAGGTGCCTCCACTTGAGTTTGCGGCGCCTGAGCTGCTATAACCTTTGTAGCACCCGCAGTGTTTTTTATAACAACAGCACTTGTCTGCAATGAAAGGTTGTGTCCCCGAGGTCTGTTAAATGGTATCTTTGTCTGAAAAGCACTACCCTTCGTGGGAGGATGAGAATTTCCAACGTTTCTACCATTCACATAGGTCCGCGGATAGTTTCTTTCCTGGAATACACAACTGCTTGGCTCTACTTTGAGTTTCTTCACACTACAAAAGGCACTTGACTGAGTTTGATAAATATACGGTGGGTAGACCAAGACTTGTGAGGCCATACCTACAAAAACAAACAAAAAAGGGTCACATTAGCTACAAAAGTTCAATATTTTAACTCTCATGAACTTTTAACGAGTCAAGTCCATAATTTATAAAAACAGTTAAGTTCCATGAAGATTTTCTTCACCTTGGAGAAAATAAACATTTTCACTGTCTCCATTTTAGTTAATTAGTGTTTCAGATATTTTGTGCATTGCATGAAAGGTTGGGACTAAATAGTTGAGAAACTTCATTCAATCAATCAATATTTATTGACAAGCTACAATGGCTAAGATATGCCCAAGAAACTGTACCAACTATTTTCCCTCCAAAAGAAAATGTACAGATCCTTAAGCTGTATACATCTAGCAAAAGTAAGCATTCTATTACCAATATATCATTTATGAACCAATGATCAAACCAGAAAATATATATTACACAAATGTTGTCATATTCCTTAAAGCTCAAGAACTACCTTGGGGAAAAAAAAAAAATCAATTGTAAAAATAAGTATGTGAGTCATTTTCATGATTTATCTTTAAAGTCCTTTTCACATCATCCCTGAACACGTATTAACAGTAAATTCCTTTACATTCAAATCAAAGTGATACAGTGGTTGTCCTTTTTTTTTTTTTTGGTCCAGTCCTCGGCAGTGAAAGCACTGAGTCCTAACCACTGGATCACCAGGGAATTCCTAATACAATACCTTCCTGATGAAGCCTTTCCTAGAACACATACACTCACCGCTCACGCTCCAGGCATGATATGACATGACTGACATTATGTTATAATTGTTAGTGTATAAAACAATCTTTCTCACTAGATCTAAAACAAAGTACTCAGAATATAAAGTTGGTTTTTAATAAATGTTGTTTGGGAATTGATTTCAAAATATTTCCACTCTTCTAAAAAATGGGACTTTCCTGGTGGTCCAGTGATTAAGACTCCTTGCTCCCAATGCAGGGGATGTGGGTTTGGTTCCTGGTTGGGAAACTAAATCCCGTATGTGGCAACTAAGACCCAGAACAGTCAAATAAATAAATAAAATAACCAACAGATTGCCATTACAATATGTAATATATGCAACACTTAAGATAATAAGAGCTACCACCTACTATGCAACAGTTTGACAAATGCCTTATTTGCAGTATTTTATGTAGTCCAAGTTTGCTGTTAAGAAAATTAAAGCTCAATGCATGCATGCTAAGTTGCTTCAGTCATGCCCAACTCTCTGCGACCTTACAGACTGCAGCCCACCAAGCTCCTCTATCCATAAGATTCTCCAGGCAAAAATACTGGAGTGGGTTGCCATGCCCTCCTCCAGGAGATCTTTCCAACAAAGGGATCAAACCTGCATCTCTTATGTCTCCTGCATCAGCAGGCAGGTTCTTTACCACTATCGCCACCTGGGAAGCCCAAAGGGTGGTTAACTGGTTCAAGGTCATATACCTAAGGTGAAGTAAAATGAACAGGAAGATCCACTGCCCCTTCAGGTAAAAGGCATAAATTTATGCCTCTTTCCACTTCCTAAACAATTCTTGTTGCTAACTACCACTTTCCTAAGTTGACCTGGCTTTAGTAAGAAATCAACTACAAAAACTTATTACGCAAATTAAGATTTGTGGTTCAACATATATGAGAAATTGTAAATTGAAATCCTGGATCTAAACCTTTTCATCCATTTTCTTAAATTCTTATTGGCATCTGTTCTATGCTGTTACTCAGGCGAGCTTTTCAGACTCCACCAATTTATCATCTTTTTAATGATGCAAAGCCACATCAATAACTCCTTCTGAACATATCAAGCTCACTTGACACTGCGAAGCTCCCCACCCTCATCTTCGATAACTTAACATGCCCATTCTTCTTATTTCAAATCCCTTCTGTAACCCACAATCACAGAAACACACAGAATGACAGTCAATAAACAAAATTCCTAAAAGAGCAATTGTAAATATACTAATAGATTTAGAGAAAAGCATGAACATAAACAGGAGAGACATGAAGATAATTTTTTAAATGGAACTAGTGAGTCTGGATAATCCCATGGATACAGGAGCCTGGTGGGCTACAGTCCATTGGGTCACAAAGACTCTGACACGACTGAAGTGATTTAGCACACATGCATGCATGTTCTCTGATCAAGAATCATACAATTCAGATATGGTACAAGATATTCATGGAGCACCATGTGCAAAGGGATACAACACTGGAAACCTAGACATCCATGCAAAAGGCGTAAGTTAGATACACTTTGATACACAGACCAACTAGAATCTTTTTGAAAAAGAATGAAAACAACCTATTTAACCTGCTACAACCTGATTCCCAATACTGTAATATGAAAAAGGCAAAATTTAGGAAAATGTATACTTTACAATAGATATTACCATATATGTTTAATTAAAGGGGAATTATATATCTATATTTTTGCACATATATTAGTATCTATACAAACATAAATAAGTTATAGGCTGCTTTGCCTTAAAGAATAGTAAGACTACTGGGGGCAATGAGAAAGACTTACTTTATATGTTCTTTTAACCACCTTATATTTTACTTTGTACATATATTAACTGTTCAAAAGTTTTTTAATCATCTGGAAACCTAGTAAAACATATACATAAAAAATTTCAACATGAAATAATATACCTGGGATATGCTTCATAATAATAGAGAAGAGAAAGTGGATGGGGATATAGATAAAATGAGATTAGCCATAAATTATCATAGGAGCTCGATTGTAAGTAAAAAGGGGTCATCATACTATCCTGTCTCCTTTTGAATGCTTACATTTTTCCTTAATATGAAGTTCAGTAAAAATAGATTTAAAATTCCAGAAAGATTCTGGTTCAGTAAGTTTCCAATGAGGTTCAAGTATCTATATGTGTACAAGTTCCCAAGGCCATTTAGATTCACACTAACATCTGAGAATCAGTGATCTAGTCTGTACAAAACCCTAGACAAATTCCAGTCTGACCAATTCAGGGCCCTCAGTCTGAAACATCAGGCTGAAGTTCTACAGAATAAAAGACATACCCTCCTAGGCCAATCCATACCATGTTAAACCAAGGTGTTACATGGACAACTTTATGCCATAAGGGTGGTATCATCTGCATATCTGAGGTTACTGATATTTCTCCCAGCAATCCTGATGCCAGCTTGTGCTTCATCCAGCGCAGCATTTCACATGATGTACTCTGCATATAAGTTAAATAAGCAGGATGACAATATACAGCCTCAACGTACTCCTTTCCCAATTTGGAACCAGTCTGTTGTTCCATGTCTGGTTCTAACTGTTGCTTCTTGACCTGCATACAGATTTCTTAGGACGCAGGTCAAGTGGTCTGGTATTCCCATCTTCCTAAGAATTTTCCACAGTTTGTTGTGATCCACACAGTCAATGGCACCCCACTCCAGTACTCTTGCCTGGAAAATCCCACGGATGGAGGAGCCTGGTGGGCTGCAGTCCATGGGGTCGCTGAGAGTCGGACATGACTCAGTGACTTCACTTTCACTTTTCACTTTCATGCATTGGAGAAGGAAATGGCAGCCCACTCCAGTGTTCTTGCCTGGAGAATCCAAGGGACGGGGGAGCCTGGTGGGCTGCCGTCTATGGGGTCGCACAGAGTCGAACACAACTGAAGCGACTTAGCAGCAGCAGCAGCAGCAGCAGCACACAGTCAAAGGCTTTGACATAGTTAATAAAGCAGAAGTAGATGTTTTTCTGGAACTCTCTTGCTTTTTCTATGATCCAACCGGATGTTGGCAATTTGATCTCTGGTTTCTCTGGCTTTTCTAAATCCAGCTTGAACATCTGGAAGTTCACGGTTCACGTACTGTTGAAGCCTGACTTGGAGAATTTTGAGCATTACTTTGCTAGCGTGTGAGATGAGCAAAGCCAAGAAGAACCAAAGAGTCTCTTGATGAAAGTGAAAGAGAATGAAAAAGTTGGCTTAAAGCTCAACATTCAGAAAACTACAATCATGGCATCCGGTCCCATCACTTCATGGCAAATAGATGGGAAAACAATGGCAACAGTGAGAGATTTTATTTTGGGGGGCTCCAAAATCACTGCAGATGGTGACTGCAGCCATGAAATTAAAAGACGCTTGCTCCTTGGAAGAAAAGTTACTGACCAACCTGGACAGCATATGAAAAAGCAGAGACATTACTTTGCCAACAATGGTCCGTCTAGTCAAAGTTGTGATTTTTCCAGTAGTCATGTATGGATGAGAGGTGGACTATAAAAAAAAAGCTGAGCGCCAAGGAATTGATGCTTTTGAACTGTGGTGTTGGAGAAGACTCGAGAGTCCCTTGGACCGCAAGAAGATCAAACTAGGCAATCCTAAAAGAAATCAGTCCTGAATACTCACTGGAAGGACTGATGATGAAGCTAAAACTCCAATACTTTGGCCACCTGATTTGAAGAACTGACTCGTTGGAAAAGACCCTGATGCTGGGAAAAATTGAAGGCAGGAGGAGAAGGGAACAACAGAGGATGAGATGGTTGGATGGCATCACCAACTCGATGGACACGAGTTTGAGCAGGCTCCGGGAGCTGGTGATGCACAGGGAAGCAGGGAAGCCTGGCATGCTGCAATCCATGGGGTTGCAAAGAGATGAACACAACTGAGTGACTAAACTGAACTGAACATGGACAACAGCTGAAAGCCAGATAATTTACCTAGAGATATTAAAGAAACTAATGCAATTTCTGAATCCAGCTGTCACTAATTTTACTTTTCCAACATGCCAAACCAGAAGGCAAACAATCAGCTTAATCCAAGGGCCAACTAAAGGAATCTTAGAAAAAGTAATTACTTCTCACCAACCACTGTGCTCTGGGGTACCAATCTCAAAAAGAATTTTAGGAAATTCTTTCTAAAACACAAGGTAGAAGTGTCACATAATTTACACAGCACATAAGAAAAAGGGGGGAGGGGGCAATGCTGGAGATAGTTCTTATACTAGACCACAAGAAAGGAACTCTAAATTACTAATCAAACTGACTAATCAAACTGACCACAAGTATTAATTATTTCCCTTCTCCCACCCACCATCACATTAACTCATAACCTGAGAGGAAGGAGTCTCTCATCCTTGGTGTTCATGAATTTTACTGAGTATAGTTGTTACTCCCAGAAGCTGCTTAAGTTCCAAACACTGATTTAGTTCACTACTATTTCCTATTATTTTTCATTGCGATACATACTGTTACACCTCTGCAGCTGCATTTCATAAACTCTGTCATTTGTTCTTACCATCTGACTAAGAAATGGAAGTTTTTAAACACTACCCTTTTGAAAGCTGAAGCTACCTGTACAGGCACCCTAAGGACAGTCAAGCCTCCTGGTAGAGCAACCATTAAGCTTCCATTCCTCAGGTTTAATAATCTCAGGTACTTTAATAGGCCTTATTTTCCCACTCCTCTAAAAAAAATTTTAAGACTCATCTGATATCTATCTAAATTCTTCACATCCTTTTACAATTACCAAAACAGCAATGTAACCAATGGTGATAACCAAACCACCACTAACCATAAAGAGATGGTTTTTCTTATAATAATACAATATAATAATATTCTTATACAATATCAGATCTTCTGAAAAGGGAGGGAGAGAGCAGAGATAGAAATACTCTGACTATCTTGCATGCTCATGTCACTTCAGTCATGTCTGACTCTTCACAACTCAATGGACTGTACCCCTTAGGCTCCTCCGACCATGGGATTCTCCAGTGAAGAATACCGGAGTGGGTTGCCATGTCCTCCTCCAGGGGATCTTCCTGACCCAGGAATCAAACCCGCGTCTCCTGAGTCTCCTGCATTGCAGGTGGATTCTTTACCCACTGAGCCAATATGAAAATTCTGGGTCATTTTCTGCCAAACTTAAACATGGTACTATGTAATCAGGTTTTTATTTAAAATATTCTATCAAAAATATATTTAATAAAGATAACAATGCCTTGCATTCTCCTTACTCAACTTTCTTCTTCTACTTGTTCAAACTTCATTTTTTTCCCTTAAACTGTGGTAAAATACAGATATAGCATAAAATTTACCATTTTTAAGTGTACAGCTCAGTGGCATTAAAGTTATCCCCACTATTGTGCAACCATCACCATCATCCATATCCAGAACTTTTTTCCCTCTTCCAAACTAAAATTCTACCCATTAAACAACTGTCCATTGTCCCCTCTCACTAGCCCCTGGCAACCAGCATTCTATTCTCTACATCTACAACTGTGACTACCCTAAGTATCTCATATGAGTTTAGTTATACATTTATCCTTTTATGACTGGTTTATTCCACTTAGCATAATGTCTTCAAGGTTCATCCATGTTGCAGCATGTGTCAGAATTTTCTTTTTAAAGCTAAGTAATATCCCACTGAATGTCTATGTCATATTTTTATCCATTCAGTCATCTAAAGATACATGGGTTGCTTCTACCTTTCAACTACTGTGAATAATGCTGCTGTGAACATGAATGTACAAACTTCTCTGCACGACTTTGTTATCAAAGTCTTATACTACTTCTGCATTCTTCACAAAGTCTAGCACAGAGTTAAACGAATAAAGACTCAAGGTGTTCTACAGTTTCAAATATTTTCACTTATTTTTTTATATGATATTGCAAACACTAGTTTTATCACAACTCTAATTTTTGTACTAATGACTGTCTGATTCATAAGGTCTGACAAAGAGATCAAAGGAGACAAAAGGCTTTAAGGTAACAATACTGTCTCTAATCTAGTTTCATGTAAATAATAAATTGTTCCAGTTTGGTTTATCCACAGACTTAAAAGTTTTGTTTTCATAAATATACTTAGAAAAGGTTTCCATTTTTAAAATATTTTCAGGTACATGAATTTTGGGGGCATAAAAATATTAAGACATCAATAAAGTTTCGTTCAGAATCATTTTTATGATATTTGTAACTGGACACCATGTAATCAATAACAGAACTTCATTTCCATTTCAACTGAGAATTTGTCAACATTTTATTGAGGGATAAAAGGACATTCTTCTTAAGAGCTTTAAAGTTGAAGGACAAGATATCAAACAGAGAGAAGAATGCTAAAAACAAGTATCACAAGACTTGACTTACAGTGACTGAAAAAAGCTATTAACTGCACAACTACTTATTATTGTAATGCCACTTTAACATTTTATCTTGGATTAGCTCATAAATATAACTTTAAAATTAATATTAGTTTATTATATAGATTTTCTAAAACATCACCCCCTGAAATAATTATGATGATACCACAAATGAAAACCTTTCCAAACACTGTATTATTTGGGCAGAAGTTTGAATTCCTGTTAACTGACCTAATTGTCAACATAAATTTCAAATGATAAATGAGTTAATAATCTATGAGAGTATTTTAATGTCTAAAAAACTCACAGAGATTAATTAATTCACATGTATCCAGAGAAAAACATGGCCCAAAAAGATACACGCACCCCGGTGTTCACTGCAGCACTGTTTACAATGGCCAAGACATGGAAACAACCTAAATGTCCATCTACAGGAAAGGATAAAGAGGACGTGGCGTATATACACATATGCACACACACACACGCAAGCAATGGAATACTATACATATGTGCACACACACACACACACAACAGAATACTACTCAGTCAGTAAAAAGAATGAAATAAGGCCATTTGCAGCAACATAGATGGATCCAGAGAGTGTCATACTGAGTCAAGTAAATCACACACACACACACACACACACACCACGGAATACTACTCAATCAGTAAAAGAACGAAATAAGGCCGTTTGCAGCAACATAGATGGATCCAGAGAGTGTCATACTGAGTCAAGTAATCACACACACACACAACGGAATACTACTCAGTCAGTAAAAAGAATGAAATAAGGCCGTTTGCAGCAACATAGATGGATCCAGAGAGTGTCATACTGAGTCAAGTAAATCACACACACACACACACACACACACACACCACGGAATACTACTCAATCAGTAAAAGAACGAAATAAGGCCGTTTGCAGCAACATAGATGGATCCAGAGAGTGTCACACTGAGTCAAGTAAATCATACAGAGAAGGAAAAACATCACATCTCATCCCTTATATGTGGAATCTAAAAAGAAATGATACAAATGAACTTACTTACAAAACAGAAAGAGACTCACAGAAAACTAACTCATGGTTGCCAAGGGGAAGGGACAGTTAGGGACTTTGGGAAGGTCATGTACACCCTGCTATATTTAAAGTAGATAACCAACAAAAACCTATTGTTTAGCACATGGAACTCTGCTCAATGTTATGTGCCAGCCTGGATGGGAAGGAGTCTGGGGGAGAATGGATACACAACTATGTGTGGCTGAGACCCTTCACTGTTCACCTGAAACTATCACAATATTGTTAATTGGCTATACCCCAATGCAAAATATTTTTGGTGTTTTAAAACAATAAGAAGGTAAAAGCACTAATCAAACAAACAAAAACAGGTAAAATAATGTTCTCTGCTGCACAGGAACAAAATTTTGAAACAACCTAACTGTCAGAAAAGGAATGGATATAGTTGTTTTGACTTTTTCATGCAACACACAACTATGGCTTATAGCACAATCATCGTGTATTTCTGTACTGCAAAAAGAAAACAAGTATAAGGTTAAGACACTAATTAAGATATTATCCCAATTTCAAAGATGTTAAAACGTGCGGAAAATTGTGCTTGTTAGAATTAAAGACGTGCAGCAAAGTCAACTAATGTAAATTACACATATCAACATGGATAAATCTCAGAACAATGTAAAACAAGAAACAAGTTACAGAAGCATATGTATTATTTATTTAAAGTCAATAGCAAACAAACCTATATTGTGCTTTTAGATATATTAATTATGTGGCAAAACTATAAAATCATGCACAGAAATTATAAACAAGCCAAGAAGAAAGGGAAAAGGAGAGACTTCAACTGCAGGAACTATTTTGTACCCAGGTGGCAGCTGCAAAGGAACTGGTTCTCTTACTCTCTATACTTTCATAGCCTACATTTACATTAATTTTTAAATATAGAAGGAAAAAAATATACAAGAGGATATCCTCTTTAAGAGCTAGAAAAATATAACCATTTTAGATATATTTTATTAGCTTATTCAGTCAGCCATACAGTATTTCATCCCATTCTTTCAATTTTTAAATTTTTCTTTCAATTCAAATCAAGTAAAAATATTTAGGAGGAGGAAGATTTAACAATGAAGCATGTTTTTTCTTCAATGAGCTCCTTCTAGGAAAAGGCAAACACATGTATACATATAACTATATTACTAATGAGGGCAGTAACAAAGATATATGGTGCACACAGGTAGCAAAAAAAGGGGGATGATTTAACATACGCCTGAAAGAACACAGGATTCACTAAGAAGTTAACTGAGCTAAATTTTGAAGGATGATGGAAAGAAGTCTGCTACTTAGGAAGGATATTCCAACAGCACAAACCAACAGCACATATAAGAGAAGAGACTAATGAAAAATATGACACATTGGCTTTGTGTGGCTAGAACAGGGGCCCACAAATTACAGTTAGCCAAATTCAACCCAGACTATTTTTGTATGGCCCACAAGCTAAGAATGTCTTTTATATTTTTAAAGGTTTAAGAAAAAAAGAAAAAACGCACACAACCGGGATCATATGCCACTTGCAAAGCCTAAAATATTTCCCATCAAGCCCTTTAAGAAATTTGCCAACCTCTGCTCTAGAATATACTTGCTGCCAGGGGCAGCTGGAGAAAAAGATTCTCTTGAGAAGAAGAAAGACAACTTTAAAAAGAAAAATCACAAAGAACTTCATCTTCCATACTAAGAAGCTATAGGTGATGAGGTGTCTCTGAAATGTCTTAAATAGGAAATCAATATAATCATATTTGCATTTTTTTAAATCTTATTTGTATTTTAGCAAGATAACTCAGGAAAGTTTGTGAACAATAAACTGGAAAGAGACGGTAATGGAAATAACAGTTGAAAGACTACCCTAATAATCCAGATAATAGCTGATCAGAGTCTGAGCAAAGGCAGAAGTAATGGAATGAGAGAGAACCGATTACCAACAGTGATAGGTGACTAGGAGATAAAAGCCACAGAACTTGGTGAGGAATGAAGGAAGTGTCACCATCATGCTTCTGACTTGAAAAAATGATAACCAAATGTGAGCAAAAAAATTCTTTTAAAGGAGAAATGAGAGAGGAAAAACTGAATTCAGTTTTATATCTCCTGAGTTTGAGGTTCTTATCACTGAGCCCAATTAAATGCGGATTCTTACAAAAAGGCCTCCATTCATTTGAGTAGTTTACTTAGGAAGCTATCCCATGGGGCACAAGTAAGCGACACAGGATAATTAGTCAGGAAAGAGGGAAAAGCAATAAATGTAAAGGAATGATGGAATTAAAAATTAACTACTTGGCAACAACCATAATAATTGATTCAAACAATAATTATCAATTATCAATTATGCAAAAACTAGTGGGTAAGAAAAAGAATGAATATATGTATAACTGAATCACTTTGCTGTATACCTTAAACTAACACAATGCTGTAAATCAACTACTCTCCAATAAAATTTTTTAAAAAATGGTGAAAGTTTCAAGAATAACAGGATATTATTCTTGGGAGACAATTCACCATGGATCTCTCATGCTTCTCCGTGTCTTGTAAGCAGGGACACTGAATGCCTTTGTTTTGGAGTCTCTTCTCAAGGATATTTGTATACTGAACAGCCTTGCAAGGTAGAGATAGTGTCTTCCTGAGCAAAGGTCAGGTTGCTTCATGCCAAGATAATGACTCCCTCCTGCGCGCATGTCAGGGGGGTTCACTGCCCCTTACAAAAGATTTGAGTTTTCCAAACCTGGGGTGCCACTCTTGCAGCACAACTCCTCCTGTGCCTGAGTCACCTGGCCCTGTTTGCATCACCCTGTGGGAACTGAGCTGGGGAAACAGAGGAAATACTGACCCGCTGACTACTACTATTGCTCAGGAAGAAATAAGAAAGTCCTTTATCTCTTACTTCAGAGTTTGTCTTCTGCAGCAGCCATTCCTAATCTGTTAGTTTGCAAGACCTTTCATAGTTCTTGACAATCACACATTTTAAAAGTACATTCCCACAAGATGCATAATAATCAAAAAGAACAAACAGGCAGATGTCACATTAACTGAGTGATCAATGTTAAAATCTCTAGTAATGGGATATATTGCCATCACATGACTCCTGGTATGATGTATTGAGAGGAATACATTTCACTGTGCTACTTCTAAGCACAAGAATGAACATCCAAGTTGATGGCCATTCTACAAAATAACTACCAGTATTCTTCAAAATGTCAATATCAGGAAACACAAAGCCTGAGAAACTTTCCAGATTACAGAAAATAAACATAAAACAAAAAAGAATTTGCTTTTATGGAAGAGAAATTAGGGGTATACGGACATCAAGTCTGCAACATACTCTCAAAGTGTTCAGGGGAAAAAAAACACAGATATAGAGAGGAAAAGGTAAATGCAAATGGGGTAAAAGTGTTAACATTTGAAGCATCCAGCTGAAAAAATACACAGGAATTCTTTGTACTACTCTTGCAAATTTTCTGTAGGTCTGAATTTTTGTCAAGTGACAATGTTTTTCTTGCACAAGGCTGCTCTTCAAGCATTACTCATTTGAAAATGAACTGCTGAATATCTTAGGTATGGGCTCAGTTCAGTTCAGGGGCTCAGTTCAGTTCAGTCGCTCAGTCGTGTCCGACTCTTTGTGACCCCATGAATTGCAGCACGCCAGGCCTCCCTGTCCATCACCAACTCCCGGAGTTCACCCAGACTCATGTCCATCGAGTCAGTAATGCCATCCAGCCATCTCATCCTCTGTTGTCCCCTTCTCCTCCTGCCCCCAATCCCTCCCAGCATCAGAGTCTTTTCCAATGAGTCAACTCTTCCCATGATGTGGCCAAAGTATTGGAGCTTCAGCTTTAGCATCAATCCTTCCAATGAACACCCAGGTTAGGATGGACTGGTTGGATCTCCTTGCAGTCCCAAGGGACTCTCAAGAGTCTTCTCCAACACCACAGTTCAAAAGCAACCATTCTTCAGCGCTCAGCTTTCTTCACAGTCCAACTCTCACAGCCATACATGACCAGTGGAAAAACCATAGCCTTGACTAGACGGACCTTAGTCGGCAAAGTAATGTCTCTGCTTTTGAATATACTATCTGGGTTGCTCATAACTTTCCTTCCAAGGAGTAAGCATCTTTTAATTTCATGGCTGCAATCACCATCTGCAGTGATTTTGGAGCCCCCAAAAATAAAGTCTGACACTGTTTCCACGGTTTCCCCATCTATTTCCCATGAAGTGATAGGACCGGACGCCATGATCTTCGTTTTCTGAATATTGAGCTTTAAGCCAACTTTTTCACTCTCCTCTTTCACTTTCATCAAGAGGCTTTTTAGTTCCTCTTCACTTTCTGCCATAAGGGTGGTGTCATCTGCATATCTGAGGTTATTAATATTTCTCCCGGCAATCTTGATTCCAGCTTGTGCTTCTTCCAGCCCAGCGTTTTTCGTGATGTATTCTGCATATAAGTTAAATAAGCAGGGTGACAATATACAGCCTTGACGTACTCCTTTTCCGATTTGGAATTAGTCTGTTGTTCCATGTCCAGTTCTAACTGTTGCTTCCTGACCTGCATACAGATTTCTCAAGAGGCAGGTCAGGTGGTCTTGTAGTCCCATCTCTTTCAGAATTTTCCAGTTTATTGTGATCCACACAGTCAAAGGCTTTGGCATAATCAATAAAGCAGAAATAGATGTCTTTCTGGAACTCTTGCATTTTCCATGATCCAGCGGATGTTGGCTATTTGATCTCTGGTTCCTCTGCCTTTTCTAAAATCAGCTTGAACATCTGGAAGTTCACAGTTCACGTATTGCTGAAGCCTGGCTGGGAGAATTTTGAGCATTACTTTATTAGCGTATGATCTAGATCACCTAGAATTGTCAGGCACAGAGCAAGTCGCTGGGATCATGTGCCCCCGTTAATAAAAAAGTATTTATAAGCAGTGACAGGAAATCTTTTCATTAAAATATATTACTTAATTCGCACTTGCTTTTGAAGCTTTGGGTCATTATGTAATTTCTTCAATCAATAGAGACTGAAACTAGTATTTCACTATATGGTCCAATAAATTGACAATAAAAGAGTCTTTTTATTCTTGAAAGACCGAGAACCATAGTACTAGCCTAAACAAGGTTCTACAACAGGAATTAGAAAATGAAACTATATGACTAGCAATATTTAGTCAATAAAAAGTAGTATCTAGTCACGCTTTCCTTTTTCAATTACTTTGTTTAAAGTACATATTTATAAAAAACAAAACAGCAAGTCTTCTTAGAAATAAAAGACAGGGTATACCAGAAAATAAGTTTTTAGTGTGAATAGTAGGTTTAACTCTTCACTGGGCATTTTTAATATCTATATTATTAAACAGGTCACTGTATCTATTATATCCAGGACTTTACTGATACTAAAATATTTCATGTAAGAAACCACATATACATGAACCACTTCAAACCGTAAAGCTTCATAAAATAAACCTGCTGTCTCAGGTACCTACAAAACATTTATTTGAAAACACTAAAGTCTTGGGTATTTTCCAGCAGTATTGTGAACAAAGCATCTAGGGAATGTGTTGACTATAACACAAATCAGCATGTTAAATAACAAGCTTCATCTGACTTAGCAAAACATTCCAACTTTTGGAACAGAAAGTGATCCGTTGGACATTTCAAAGCTGCTAGAATTCACCCTGCCAATACAAGTCTTTAGAAAGGCTAGAAGAGAGTTAATGAAAAACAGTATTTAAGAACTACATTTTCTAAAGCATATAATTCTCTACATTTTTTTGAAGCTATGTAAAAATCAAAACTCAGAAACGGAAATATTGACAGAAAAGTTGACTAAAAATGAAAAGTTCCTGTGAAGAACTCTTTTTATTGAAATAAACTTTAAGACTCATAATTCAAATCTAGTTTATAAAACAAATACAAAAGAAAATTTCCTTAAATTCATCACACAATATCTACCAATGCCAGTACCTACCAGTGGATTATTAGAAAAATTAAACAGCCTTACATCTTTAGGTTACGAATAACTCCCTTCTAGAAAGCCAAATGAATTATCTTCTACTTTGTAGGAAAGTCTGTCCCAAAAGAATCACTACAAAATTTTTATTTCTTATTAAAGCAAAAATCCATGTAACCAACTGCTAAAGCATGAATATCTCCTAACCTAAAACACCTCTGAAACAATTCAGAGGAAGCTGAATCATAGATTAATAATTTGATCAAACATCCACTGCTGATCAAGCAATATAAGGGAAAAAAAAATGCTGCTGACAAGTTAAGATTTTTAAAAGAGATAAGAGTTCAAAGTTCTAAATGAACATTTATAGAATTAAAGGTCAAGTTCTACAAAAAATTTTTAAATTATGGGCTATGCTAAATAAACAATTTTAAGATTCTCCTTCTATACAGTGTTCTTCATACATAACTAAGAGTACTATCACTCAAGAGTTATATATACTACAAGAGTTGAAAGTCTAAAAACTAGTGTGAAGTGAGAACAGTAGCTGCCCACCACCATGCACCACTAATAACAGTTTTGCATTTCTAAGAGCTGAAGAGACAAATACTTACAGTTGCATAAGCTTGATTTTAGTACTTTGGTTTTGAAAAATCTTTATGAAAGACATTTTAGGACTTGAAAAAATAAACTGGAACAAAAAAGTCAATTCCTTGTTCTTTCCAAATTATGTTAAGACCCTGTATGTTCCTGATGTGATCTACACTGCTAAATTCATAGTTTTTTTTCTCCCTTCAATTATGTTCTCTCTCTTCATAGCTGGTTGCCAGATAAGCCATTTTATAGAAAAGTCCTTTTTGAGGAATTTAGTGAAGTACCTTCAAAAACCTTTCTTAAGTAAAGAAACTTTACTTTCAAATTTTAAATGTCATATACCTCTTGTGAAGATGATCTTTCACAATGGCATCAGGAAATCCTGCGCTTCTGGAACCTCTATGGTATCAAGCGAGAAACAATAGAAGGAACAGAAATGAGACTATGTTAAGAAAAACAAAGATCTCACTCTTATTCTCATGACAAATTTGAGGAAGAGGACAGGGCAGAAATTTACAATGGATATCCTTAAGAAAGCCAGACAAAAAACTACAGAACAAAGCAATTCATAAAGCCCTACAGAGGAAAAACAATCAGCTTCTCAAAAGTACTCTTAGAGGACTGCTGAATTCTTAGAAACTATTACAACTGCTTCTGTTTGGCTCTGACTACCTCTAACCATTAACTTCTTAAAGTGACACATTGTTGGGTTGCATGTAATAAGCTGTGAACTAAAACTGCAGATTTATATCCATTTAGCAAGGATCACATAAACATTTATTTCTTCCACAACAAGCTCACAGAAACATTGAAAAAAATTTGTTGTATCAGTGTAAAAAGCCACACTGTCATATAGGATACCATACAATTATATGTATCAGAATTATAATGATAAGAAAAACTCAAGATTTATCTGGCTAAAGAGTTTTCTTAACAACACTAATGCATTAAAAGATAAAAACATGATTAAGAAAGTTTAACTCAAAAAAATTTTAATTCAAAGAAACAGACTCACAAATATAACAGACTTGTGACTGTTAAGTGGGCAGGGGCAATGAATTGAGAGTGGGGACTGCAGTGCAAACTATTATACATAGAACTGGTAAACAGAAAGGTCCTACTATATACCACAGGGTATACAGTATACTCAATATCTATATTCAATATCCTATATAAATCATAATGGAAAATATGAAAAATGATATACATATGTGTATATATATGTATAAACAAATCATTTTGCTATACATCAGAAATTAACACAACACTGTTAATCAACTATACTTCAATAAATTTTTTAAAAAAGAAAATAATTGAGATTGAAGTTGCCTGTAATATCTAACACATTTTTTCCTAAATAATTTATTTTATTTATTTTTGACTGTGCTGAAGTGAGCAGGGGCTACTCTCCTTTGCATTGGGCAAGCTTCTTATTTGCAGTGGCTTTTGTTGTGGAGTACAGGTTTGAGGAAAGCTGGCTTCCATGGTTGCAGCACATGGGCTCAAAAATTGCATTTCCCAAGCTCTAGAGCACAGGCTCAATAGCTGTGGCCAAGGTGCTGAGTTGCTCCGCTGCATGTGGGATCTTCCTGGATCAGGGATCAAACTTGAGTCTCCTGAATAGGTGCACGGATTCTTTACCACTGAGCCACCAGGAAAGCCCCCTAATTTTTAATTCAAAATTAAGGCTAGCTACTGATTCCATGGCATAAAACAAAAACACACTAAATCATTTAAAAATGGCCACAAAGTAGTTATAGCTTACTGATGAGAAATTTATCCTCCAGATAATAACTAAAAATTTCTTATTGGCCAAAACTGACCTCATGCCATTTTTCAGGCAATCGTGTAAGAGGCTAGATAGAATCTCATATGTAAAACTAATGATTCCATATTAACTATACATGATGACTATGCCAAAATGGTCATATCACAATGTTATGACTTAAATGTTATTTATTCATAGAAGTCTTGCAAATTCAGAGAGTAAAAATTATCACTAAGCCTTATCATTACTTGAAATCAGATGGCTAGAATGAGTGGACTAATCTGTGAAATTTAACATTTTGCATAAAAACATTTCCTTCAGTCATTCTAATGTATGTTTTATTACATGCTTATAATCGTAATACATGTATAACCTGATGTCAATTTGTTCTCTTTACTCTTATTTTAAACAGCAGCATAATATTCTACCACATATGCATAGCGTAAGTTGCTAGACTGCTTTTTTCCCAGTTTTTTCACATTTATAAAGTTGTAAATAATATTTTCATATAGTTTTTATACATACTTTATTTTCTTAATATGGATTTCCAAAAAGGAGACTTGATAAAAACTGAAAGATGTTGTTTTGCAAAGCAGTTATGGCTGTTTGTCTTGTTTTTAGTATTTAGTATTTATTTTTTTAATACACTCATCAGAAAAAAAAATAGTTTAAGACTTAAAGTTTCAAACATTAAAACCACAACAGAAAATAAATATGAATACCAAAAAGGAAATACATAAAAATGAACAAATTTGGAAGTAAGATTATTAATTCAGTTTGAGCTACCTGTACAGGAAAAACAGGGAGTTCAGGAGACATTTCAGAAGATGAGCTACAAGAAGCTGAGAACTGAATAGTGACTGGATGCAATCATCTGGAGAAATACACAAACCACGAATAAAAGAAAACTACTGGAGAGCTTAGCGGGAGTAACTTCACCAGAGTGGCATGGACAGAGAGCTACATTGTCAAGTAGAGACTGCTGCTGCTGCTGCTGCTGCTAAGTTGCTTCAGTCATGTCCGACTCTGTGCAACCCCACGGACGGCAGCCCACCAGGCTCCCTCATCCTTGGGATTCTCCAGGCAAGAACACTGGAGTGGGTTGCCAGTTCCTTCTCCAGTGCATGAAAGTGAGAAGTGAAAGTGAAGTCGCTCAGTCACGTCCGACTCCTAGCGACCCCATGGACTGCAAGTAGAGGCTAGAGTACACATTAAGAAATGTGGAAGAAATAGAGTAGGGAAGTTAGGTCCGCAGACCTTCGGAGGCACAATTAAAAGATGCCTGTTTAATATTGAAGAAAAGGGGTCAAGAAAAAGAGGGAAACTGAAGTTACTGGATAGGTTCAAGAAGCTGAAAAACATTTTAGGATGAAATCCACAAAAGAGAATAGGGAGTAGTCTTGGAGGAAAAGAGGTTATTTCTTTTCTTGAGAGATTAGTGGAAAAACAAAATGGGTGACGGTAGAACTTATACTCGGAAGCAAAGGGTTGGAAATCTGGAGGAAGTTGATGTCTGTTGACCTCTACCTAAGAAACAAATTCATTTGCTAGAATTAAGGAGGTGAGGGGAAAAAGTGTTTTGAGAAGTCAAATGGGTCTTTGATACATTCACAATTGCTTGGTCAGGTACCAGTCAAGCTACTCAATAAAGTATACCAGTATTTGACTACTTTTATGATTTATGACTACTTTTATTAGAGAAGGAAATGGCAACCCATTCCAGTACTCTAGGCTAGAAAAATCCCATGGACAGAGGAGCCTGGTAGGCTACAGTCCATAGGGTCCCAAAAGTTGGAGACAATTGAGCGACTTCACTATCACACTATCAATGATAATTATATTTGATTTCCCAATGTCAAGCAGGCAGTTGAGGAGATATAAAAACCTTCGAGACATGGTCTCTGACCAAAGAACAGTTTAGATGTGATTTTATATTTTTTTAATGTAACCTTTCCCCTACAATGGAATATATTATTTTATAAAAATAGGTTATAAATTGAGATTTTTATTTTCCTCCAATCAGATTAATAGGAAACAATTTCAAGCTAGATATAACTTCAGGTATGAGATATTTTAAAAGTGATTTTGCAAGTTTCAAAGTAGCCACTAGAAATACTTCCAGCACTGTCACACTAGGCTTAGGGCAACTGACAAGGCAAGCATTCCAACTATTTTCTACTCAAAAGCTATTAGGAAACCAATTATGTTACAGTCCCTAACACTCTGAGTAGGTTCCCATACAGAAAACAATTTTAGAGAATTCCCTGGTGGTCCAGGGGTTAGGACTCACAACTTTCACTGTGGGGGGGCCTGGGTTCAATCCTTGGTAGGGGAACTAAGATCCTGCAAGACGTACAGTGTGGCCAAAAAGAAAAAGAATTCCATTTTAAATACACATGTATAAGATATCAAAATGTTACCAAATTGTCAAAGTTCATTAAGAATTTATCATACACTATTGTAACAGCAGAAACACAATACAACACTTGCCTTTTGCATGACTGTTAAAAGGACTTCAACATAAGACAGACTTGATTTACACAAATTAAGTACACAAATAACATCCCTCCTGAAGAGTGGTTTTAAAATGAGTTATAGCCAGAAATTTCAATATTTTTAAAAGTACCTTAAAATGAAGTTCTATCTATACCCAGTTTTCACCTGTTTTCTTCCCACAGATGGCATAAGAATGAGATTTGGAGAGCCGTACTCCAAACTGAGAAAGTAATAATATAATTAGAAGAGGCAATCCTATAATAACTTTTTCAGGCAATACAAGAATTGGGCAAGTCCAGAAGGAACCACTAGAGAATAAGAGAATGAAATTAACCGTATTTGAGAAATGACCGTCTCCTTCATTTAAATTAACATATGTATGTCTCCATAAGCCAATAAAGGCAATTACACTACTCAACCGCTTCCCTGGTGGCTCAATGATAAACAATCCGCCTGCCAATGCAGGAGACACAGATTTAATACCTAGGTTGGGAAGATTCCCTGGATAAGGAAACGACAACCCACTCCTGCATTCCTGCCTGGAAAATCCCATGGAGAGAGAAACCTGGTAGGCTACAGTTCACAGGTCACAAAATAGTTGGACACGACTTAGCGACTAAATAACACAACACATCTCTATTAAGCAATATAAGGCTATTACAATACTAAATTGGCTAGACTTGATGGAAAGATTATCACAAAAATAAAATTCATAGCATATACTTCCTCAAAGCAGAGATTATCATGTCTTACTCTTCATCCATAGACAGTAATTTGCAGTTAATGGGCACTCAAACATGTACTAGATAACTTTCATATACTTATTTATCATTGTTTTACCTATCATAATAAAATTTCATTTATTTGTGATCAGAGTCAATGATCCAGCTACAAAAAAATATTTAAAGCATACTAACTGGATTAAAAACCCAATACTTTTAAACCCAATACTATTCTTATCTAACTTAAAATACAAAACTATAATTAATATACTATAGAGATACCTGTATTGTCTCCACTGAGACTGGCCCAAAACATGTTTTGTTTTGAGAATGTAGTGAAACATAGCATCATAACTATAGGCTATCTAGCACATAACCTCTAATTTTCATTATGGTTTTATGTCACTGTACCCTATTTAATCTCATTAAAAGTTACAATAAATTACAGATTTAAAGTCCTCAGAAGTATTATACTCTAAAAAAAAATGTCTCTAGAAAGTCAGGTTCAATTTTCAATGTTATCAGTCCATCTAACTTATTAACTATGTAAGACTGAGCATTATTTATCTAAAGTAGTATAGTTTACCAGACCTACAAGACTCTTGATGTATTATTAAAGAGATAACACACAGTCAATATATACGGTAATGAAATTTTTACGCCTTTAAAATAATTGCTTTATAGGGGAGGAAACATTTTTAAACAAGTTATTTTCTGCAAAGTTTACCTTCTGTTTTTCAAAAACTGTAACATTTTATTTATGAACAATATGCAACAAAGCAGGAAGAAGTTGAAGAGTTTGAAGTTAATATAAATGCTTTTTTAGTAAATCAAATACTTTTTAAAATTTCTAAAATGGATTAATTGGCTAGTCAAATACTAGCCAATTAATTAGCCAAGCTTTATATTTTCTATCAAATCCTAAAGACAATTTCCTTGCTAATCCGTGTGTAATCAAATATAATTTATAATAAATGATTACAAAATTTTAAAGGAGGGAGAGAGTGATTCATAGTCTGCTGATTTGATTATTTCAGTATCTATCAAACTTAAAATAATTTTTTTCCAATTAGAAAAGGTACTCCAGCATTAATAAGAACTAAAATACATGAAAAAGAACTAAATCTGACCACCCCTGGCAATCTCTTATTTTCAATGTGACCAAAGAGTTATACTAAATAACCAGTTTTTCACAACTTAGATCCTCACTTCCCTAGTGGCTCAGACTGTAAAGAGACTGCCTGCATTGTGGGAGACCCAGGTTCGATTCCCTCTGGAGAAGGAAATGGCAACCCACTCCAGTATTCTTGCCTGGAAAGTCCAATGGATGGAGGAGACTGGCAGAGTACAGTTCATGAGGTCGCAGAATCGGACACAACTGAGCAACTTTACTGCACTTAGATCAAGGAAAAGGTACAGTTCAGAGGAGCCAAGTACTATTTTTCCCTATTCCACAAACCTCTACTTCTTTTAGGTGGAACCACCTTTTCATTTAAAAAAACACACACACAAAAAAAGACAAAGCAAGAAAGAAAATGCAACACCAAAAAGTATCTGGAAGTCTAATCTTTAAAAGAGATGTTCCTCTTAGAATGTAAAAATGAACCGTGTAACAAAGAAGCCTGTGTATCGAAAAACCTAAATTCGCGTATTAAGTGCACTTCAGTTTTATTTTTAAGGGTCTCCAAAAGCTAAAAATATTATTCCCATAAATCAAACTCATCATAATGGCAATATGTTCTGTTCTCGTCACACCTCTAATTTCAAGATAGGCCTGTAACATGTTCTTTTTTTTTTAATTGTATACAAAGTTTATCTTCCCTAAATTATACTTTAAGGAAAATAAATTGGGGGCTGGGGAGGATTTAAAAACTGGTCAAGGATGATAAGCATATTATTTCACAAGAATGATCATTCGGCAGGTGCCAATGCCATATTCATAATCTTTCCTCCAAGCTACCACAATATTTCATTGCCTTTACAACTAAGAGAACTCTGGTTTGTAGCAACTTGAACATTTAAAACAGATTTCTTAAGAATCTCAAATCCAATGAAACCCACGCCTCACCATCACCCCCACCACAGCCCAGCTTCCTCTGAAGCATCTCCCCTCTCTCTACCTTCCCTTCCCCTCAGTCTCCCTGAGGAGTGAAAAATGCTCACTCAGAAAATTAGATAAATTGTTTGGATCAAAATAAAATGCACTTAAGTTAAAAAAAAATTATCTTGGTTTGTTTCATTCCAAGACTTTTGCATTAGAAAAAGACAGCTTTCAAAGAAAAAAAAGACAGCTTTCTTGCCATTAACTACTAAATAAGAAAGACAAAGTAAATCAGCTTAGTGTTGTAACTGTCCACAAACTATAAATGCCACCCTAAAAATACAGTATTTCCAATACTCATCCAGTTCTCTTAATTCCCACAGCAGTGGTGAGATAAGCTCTAGCGCCCTAGCACTCAGTGGTGTGCTTCAGAACCGAGACAACATGTTGCCTTTGTGTAGTCACACATGGCCCAAGTAGCAACTGTGGAGAACAGCCTGATCCGCCAAATTGGTCAAGGTCTAATTCGACAAATATTCAGGTAAAATGTGTAACATACATCCTCCAAATATCTGTTCTGTCTTGACAGTGATTAAGATTTTTAAAAAAGGACAGCTGTGACAAAGCTACAGAAGCAGCACACTAATATTAAACTGTTCTTCCCCCAAATCACTCTTAATTATACCAATCCAACTAAAAGGAGTGGACTTTGGCTAATCCTAAAATCCTCCACTAATTTAAAACTTCTATTCCAAATCTATAGCCCTATATTCAACTTAAATTGTATGCTTTAACGTATTAGACAAATATATATATATATGTGCATGTGTGTGTGTATATATAAATTTTTTAAGCAGCTGAATCCAGAATCAGAAAGGACATTTCAAATCACTCATTTAGACTTACATTCGAATTACACAGAAAAGGTTATACCCACCACAAAGCTTTCAGCAAGTGGGGGAGGTGGGGGAGGGGGGCGGACACGAAGGAGAAGGGGGGGCTCTTTTAAAGTAAAATACACTGATAGGTTCCTTGATTTTTACAAAGTTCTAGGGTTTGTCATCAAAAGTAACTTCCAAGTTAAACATATCACATTGGGAGTCTCAACTTCAGACATTAGGAAACTAGGATAGCTGCAAACACAGAAATTTCACATAGATTTCTTTTGGTACCAACAATATAATCATGCAGTAAAGCATCTTATGTCCTTTAATAGTTAAGAAGCAAAAATAATTCTGGACAGATACTTTAAATGTGGAAAAATTCAAAGGTCCTTAAAACACCCTTAAATCTAAATATTGCCATGATATTTTCATCTCCAAATTCAAACATAAGTAAAATTACAATGGAAACTATATATTTTTAAAGGCTCTGAATTATCTAACCACCAATAATGCAATTCTAATCTACCATATCATCATATTAAGAAAATTAACGTCAAAAGTTACCAGAATAAATCATTCTAACATTCAAATGGAAACACTCAAACAAGTATTACATTCAATGGATGTGAAACAGGATTGGGAAACAGCATTTTAGCATTCTTAAATTTACATTTTCTTCATCTGTCCTTCCATAGAGATGCCCTCAATGCTGATATATCAAATATTTAAAACAAAGCTCAATGAAAAAGTTCACTTGACAGCTGCTGCTATTTTAAGGTGCAAGAAAAAAAAAGGGGGGTGGGGCTTTCAATAATCTGCATTCAACAAATACTTATGTGCCCTGCCTTACTAGCTACAGAAACCCACCTCTGTAATTTGCACCTTGTTTTATGATACCCATGACAGAACATCCAAAAAATTAAAATAGTATGATCTGAAGCTTCTTTTCAAGCATGTTTACAAGAATTATTCCATAAAAATCATCCACTTTTATGTGACTCTAAAACTCCATGCCCAGAAGCCAATGACTGGTTTATAAGCAAGATAATGACAAGTTCAATGGAAAAGGTATTATGACAATAAACTAAGGCTGGCTCACCAGGTTATGATCTGCTTGCCTAATATGTATGTTTAGCTCCTATAGTCAGCAGTGTCCAAATATAAATCTGAAACATTTAATGGCTGGCTCTGTTCTAGAGTTCAAGCTCATTTTATCTTTCTAAAACATAGTTTTAAGCTAAGGCTCTCCACAAAAATTTTTTAAATATAATCCCTAGAGTATAAAAAATTAAGGAACAAATTAAATTATTCAGTTTTTCCCAAAAAAGAAACGCACACAATGAAATATCCAAAATATCAAATGTATCACCACATCTTTACCTTTACACAAATTAAAAACGTTTCAAAAATATGAAAAAAAAAAATAAACCTCAACCATCGTATTTCACAAACAAGAGTACCCTATACTTCACGAATACACCCATAACTATACCAAGAAACAGCTTGTTGATTAAAAAGCATGGAACTTTACCTGGTTGGTACATCTCAATTACTCTTAAGTGGCATGAAGGCATGAGGTAACCAACAAAACTATAAACACTATTTTTTTTAAGAAAACAAAAAGGGTCAATCTTATTTTGTTTACTTAAATCCTAAGTTTAATCATGACCTATCAAAATCTTATCATGGCTCATTGTATAAAATTAGCACCGCACTTGCAAGCATAAGCAGAATTTAGACTTATCAAACATATGGTGAGGCTTGCCTAGCTTCTGAAAAATTGAGAATGCAGGATTAAAATGTTTTTAGTTGGGTAACAAAACTCACCGATCCTGCTTAAAAGTTCTCATCAAAAATTTGATTAAGAGAACCTCTTAAAATTTTAAAGCGCCCAGTAATTAAAACTTGGAAATAAACGGAAACGGTTTAAATATAAATCCTTCATCTTCAGAAGCTACAGCTAACAAGCAAATACCTAAAATAGAAAATAATAATAATAATCACAAAACTACTAAACAGAGGCACAGGCTGGTTTACCAGCTAACTTTTCTGGCCCTAGACCAGAGAGACATCAAAGTTGACAATGGAATCAACCATGAGCTTTGCCTGTAAACTGGACGATAATCTGAAAAACTTCTCTGTTGCTAACAGAAGCTCCTTTTCATGAGAAGCAGCGACTGACAGGTGGAAAAATACATTCTAACAGGGCAGCAAGAGGTTGTGAAAACACGGTTCAAGGACTGAACGTGTTGTGACTGCTCTGTAACAGGTCCAAGGTAATTTACGCACACACCCTTCAGCGCAATTCCTCAAGCAGAGATAAGATTGGGAAACAACAGGCTTCGCCGAGAGCTACATACCATGTTAAAACAGCCGTCTCCCTCTCGACAGGAAAACAGACATTCTCTCCTCCGAAGTCTTTCCGCGAGTTCTCCCAGCGCCGCGAAGGGAAGCGGGCGGCCGCCACCGTAACGAGAGACGCCGGCAACAGACCTGCCGCGCGGCCGCCACGCCTTCCTCCGGCCGCGGCGGGGGACGCGGAGCGGCGGATCACATTTCTCCTCCCCAACAATCACACGCACTCACGTCCCTCGAGTTGACACCCTCCGGACCCGCCGCCCGACGACGCTGGGGACTGGGCCACAAAGCCAGGGACGCAGCCATCGGCCGCGGCGCTCAAGTTGCGTGCGTGCGTGTGTTTGTGTTTGTTCCCCTTAATGAAAGACAAGAGGTCTCCGTAGTGACGGCCCAGGCTGCGGGGAGGGAAGAGCCCCCCTCACCCCCGCCACCAGTGGGACTAAACAAAACTTCGGTTGCTGGGAAGAGCCGTTGCGCAACCCTGGCAGGGGGCGGCGGGGGCCGCCGGGCCCAGCCCCAGCGCCGCTTCCCGGAGGCTGCGCCACCGCGCGCAGGAACCACGCGCGGCCCCGCGCGTCCGGCGGCCTCGGGCCTGGGGCGCCTCGGCCTCGAGGGAGACGCCTGGCTCCGCCACCCCAAGGGGGCCTGGCGGAAACGCGGAGCACGAGCGCACAGGAGATGCGGATCCGGGTGCGGAACGCGCGACGGGTGCGGACCCCTCAGGGGGCGTCGGGCCCAGGGAGGGTCTGGAGGAGGGGCCCGCTGGCCCTCCGAACGCAGGCGCGGCTGGTGGAGCCGTTCCCCCCGCCACCGCCAACCCCCGCCCCGGGGTGGGGGCGCCCCCTTACCCTAGTCCCTTACCTTCCTAGAGGCCTGCGCTCTCCCCTCTTCGGGCGGCCGCAGCCCTGAGCATGTCCGGGGTGGGTGCGGGGCCGTGCCGGGGACAGGGAGCCAAGCGCTTCAGCAGGCGGCACCACCCAGCCCGGGCTCAGCCCCTCTCCGCGGACGCTGCCATCTTGTCCTGGCGGCTGAGAGGAAACGGCGAAACACCCTCCCCCGACCACTGCTGCTGCTGCTGCTGCTCTGGCTGCTGAACGCCGGACCCGTTTCCCTCATCTTCCTTCCCGGGGATTTGGGGTGGGGACGGTTCGGCTGGGGTGAGGGTTGGTGAGAGGCCGGCCGGCCGACCTCCGATTGCTGGGGGGCCTACGGACGGCGCAGCGTGCGGGGCCCGCGGCGGTTGGGGCCCATTCCTGACGCCCCCGCCGAGACTGGAGGAGAAGGAAGACAGCCCGAGGCGGCGGCGACGGCGGGGCCCGGGGCTCGGCCTCCTCTGGTCGCCGCGCTGCCGGGAGTCGTCACCGAGGCGGCTGCCGCCGGCCGCCCCAGTCTCGGGCCCCTCCTCCGCGCCCGCCGGCCTCGGTCGCCGCCTCCGCAGCGCCACCGCCCGCCCGGCAGCTCTGCGCGCCGAGCCCCGGCGGCCCTGCTCGGGTCGGGCCGCGGCGCCTCCGCAAAGCCCCTCCCCGGGGCCCGCCCGCCCGCAGCCGCGCCCTTGTAGCTCCTAGCCCGCCTGGCGGCCGGCTAGAGCCCGATCCGGAGCTGCCCGACGCCAGCACCCCCTCTACTGTTCTGAGCCTCATTCTTGGGCCCACTCCGCCAAAAATCTATTTTTTAAAAGGTCCTAATGCCAAATAAAAGATGAAAATGCGGAAGCGCATTTTACAGGCCTTTCGAGATCCCGTAATCATAGTTTCCCCTGCCACCCCTTTCGGATCTGTTTCTTGGCGGGTTTTTTTTTTTTTTTTTTTTTTAAGATCTAATAATAAGGAAAGGGGAAATGCTTGAAGTGAACAATCCCAGTCTGAATAGGTTCTTCCCGCTCCGCCATCCCAAAGCGTCAAGAGAATTGTAAAGTCAGGTTAAACAACGAGGAAAAAGCCCTCGTGGAAATTCTCCAAAAGCATCGCTACGGTCCGAACCCCCGTAAATAAGAAGTTCACCCACCTCTGCGTTGATAATTCTCCATCAAGGCAGTCAGTTCCTCTCCCAGAAACTAGTTATCTCCCTCTTGGAGACTAGGAAATCAACAGAATGGCCCTTCTAGGATGGTTCCATCCTAGAACCATAGAATTTTATAGATGAAAGAACCTTAAGAGATCCTTGGTCCAAACTCTTTTTAAGTAGGGCAGGGATTCAAAGAAGTTTAAGTGACCTACCCAAGATTATCCAGCCGAGTCCTAGTCTGTACTCCCTCGCTGCTTTTCCTTATTGAACAACTGACCTTATAGGTATCATTCAGAGTTAATCTTTTTAAATGTTCATTTCCTCTGTTTCTTTTTATCCTGAATTAGTGTTTATGAGAACACCTTTCTCTGAAGCGTGGAAGGGCCCTCTCTTTGTTCCCTTCATAATCACTAGGACGATTGACTCTACCACACAAGGATTTATCCCCAGATGTATGCTCCTGCAGTAACTGAGGCAGGGCAAGGGGAGTGGCAACTTGCAGCCTGACTTAACTCCACACCTTGACTCCCTGCTGCTTTTCCATCTGGGAGAAGAGTATTTTGAAGGATGCCTTTAAAAGAGAAAAGGATAGTGTGCCCTGAGGCGGTAGGAAATAACGTTTTGGAAACATTTTTCAAGTTAGGGAGGATAACCAGTTGCAAAGGTTTCCAAAATAGAAAAACAAAACACTGACCGTCTCTCAGATAGCAGCATGTTAGCCATTCCTTTTTACTTAGTATTTAGTTACTTTTGATTTTTTTAAAAAAGCAGTAGTCAAAAGAACCAAAAAAGGATAAAAGCATGACTCAAAGGAGAAAGTTACAATAATAGAAAAATCTATCAGTGAAACAAGAAAAATATTCCACTAGAACTTCAAACTTTCACAATTCTTGCAAAACATTTCTCTGGGTCACTGCTAATGGGACGCTTCTATTCTGTCTTACAGCATTGCTACATCTATGAAGGAAGCTGAAAAGGGGAAAGATTTTTTTTTTCCTTTCTAGCCCTGTCGCTGATACTCAGAACACTGTAAGTTCAAGGAGCGGATCCTATCATTTAAAAAAGAAAAAATGATTGTTTTGTGAATGCCTATTACACTAGCTCATTTATAATAAGTCCTTAGTAAATGTAGCTGAATAAGTAAATGAACACTTAGTTTATATGTATTGTCTCTTAATCTCTTTACCTCAAGTCTCTCCCTCTCTTATCCATTCAGAACACCAACCTCCATATAATTCTTCAAAACCCCTGATTTAGCCAGTTCATGAAATTTGTTTTAGAAAATGGAAAGTGTCTCATAGAATTAAGTTCTTTTTAAAATGCAGACTACTAAATTGTACATGAAAAAAGTTAATGCGTAAAAAGCTTATAGCCAAAAAATAATCTTTTTGTTCAAAAATATTGCTAAAAATTTTCATTCAAAAGCATCGCTTGCTCCTTGGCAGATAAGCTGTGACAAACCTAGACAAGGTATTAAAAGGCAGAGACATCACTTTGTCAGCAAGGGTCCATGTAGTCAAAGCTATTCTTAAAGAGGTGGAAATACCAGACTACCTGACCTGCCTCCTGAGAAACCTGTATGCAGGACAAGAAGCAACAGTAGAACTGGATGTGGAACAACAGACTGGTTCCAAATTGGAAAAGGAGTCAAGGCCGTATGCTGCTTTAACTTCTATGCAGAGTACATCATGTGAAATGCTGGGCTGAATGAAGCACAAGTTGGCATCAAGATTGCAAGAAGAAATATCAACAACCTCAGATATGCAGATGATACCACCCTTAAGGCAGAAGGCAAAGAGGAACTCAAGAGCCTCTTGAAGAAGGTGAAAGAGTGAAAAAAGTGGCCTAAAACTCAACATTCAAAAAATGAAGATCATGGCATCAAGTCCCATTACTTTATGGCTAATAGATGGGGAAACAATGGAAATAGTGACTAGCTCTATTTTCTTGGGCTCCAAAATCACTGTGGACGGTGACTGCAGCCATAAATTAAAAGATGCTTGCTACTTGGAAGAAAGGCAATGACAAACCTAGACAGCGTATTTAAAAGCAGAGACATTACTTTGCCTTCAAAGGTCCGTATAGTCAAGTGATAGTTGCTCAGTCATATGGTCAAAGCTGTGGTTTTTCCAGTCATCATGTACAGATGTGAAAGCTGGAAAATAAAAAAGGCTGAGCACCAAAGAATCTATACTTTTGAATTGTGGTGTTGGAGAAGACTCTTGAGAGTCCCTTGTATAGCAAGGAGGTTAAATCAGTCCATCCTAAAGGAAGTCAGTCCTGAATATTCATTGGAAGGACTGACGCTGAAGCTGAAGCTCCGGTACTTTGGCCACCTGACTCAAAGAGCCAACTCCTTGGAAAAGACCCTGATGCTGGGAAGGATTGAGGGCATGAGGAGAAGGGGGCAACGGAGAATGAGATGGTTCGATGGCATCATCGACTCAATGGGCATGAGTTTGAGCAAACTCTGGGATATAGTGAAGGACAGAGAAGCCTGGCGTGCTGCAGTCCGTGAGGTCACAGTCAAACACAACTGAGTGACCAAACTCTGCTGAGAATACAGTGAGAATACACTATATCTGAGAATACAGTATGAAAAATGGGACATCATGTGAGCTTATATTCTCCCTAAAAGTTGGCTATCATACTAATAATTAGTAATAATAACAGTCAAAAAGAAAAGTACAGGACACAAAGAGGGGCCAGAACAGGAACCTAATCAAATGTAGGGGAAAGGGCAAGCTATGGAAAGTCTGGTTCATTTATTATCCTCCAGGACTTGATTAGTGGCACTATTGCTAAAGAATCTGCCTGCCCATGCAAGAGACCCAAGAGATGCGAGTTCAGTCCCTGGGTGGGGAAGATCTCCTGGGTGGAGTAGGAAATGGCAACCTGCCCCAGTATTCTTGCCTGGAAGATTCCATGGACAGAGGAGCCTGGCTGGCAGGCTACAGTCCATGAGGCTACAAAGAGTCAGACACAATTGAGTTATTGAACACACAGGACTCAGCTAAATAAAATACTTACTTCCTTGGGGAATCCCCTGGCTTCTCTGACCCAAATTTCCATATATCTTCCTCTGTAGCGTTTTTCTCAATTGCAATTTTATGTTTATTTTCTGAGTGTTTGACTAATGTCTGTCTCTTCCACCAGTATGAAAGCTCTGCAAAAGTAGGGAGGACATCTTTTTCTGGTACTCCATTGTATGCTCAGCATCAGGGCAGTGGTGCATAGTAGAGGATCAGGAGGACTAGGTATGTACATATGGATACAGGGCCCAGCGCAAAGTGAAAAGGCAGGACCCCTTGTTCAAAATTATTAAGCATTTCAGGTTGGTGACAAAAGAGCATTAAACCAATCATTGTTGTTCAGTCTCTCAGTTATGTCCTACTCTTTGTGACCTCATGGACTGCAGCACACCGGTCTTCCCTGTCTTTCACTGTCTCTCGGAGTTAACTTTCTAAGCACAGGACTTTGTGCCAGTACACAGGCTGAATTAAAGTTAAGATCTAAAGGATATAGGAATTAGCCCTAACAGAGAACACTTGAGAGCAGAAGATAAGATTCATGCAAAAGTCATAGAAAAAAAATGTGGTAGAGAGTAGAAATTTGAGAAACTGATTGTTTTTAGTCAGAGTGAGGATAAATCAGAAGCAGATAAGAGTAGGGGGAGAAGCAAGATCCAGATTAGCATCTAGGACTTTATTCTGCTGGCAAAAGAAACTGCTGAAGGATTTAACAGAGACACAGGCCTTCCCTGATAACTCAGTTGGTAAAGAATCCACCTGCAATGCAGGAGGCCCCGGATTGATTCCTGGGTTGGGAAGATCCACTGGAGAAGGGATGGGCTACCCGCTCCAGTGTTCTGTCCTGGAGAATTCCATGGACTGTATAGTTTGTGGGGTCACAAAGAGTCAGACACGACTGAGTGACTTTCACTTTCAGCATGATCAAAAAAGCCATTGGCTTTCCGTGTCAAATCCATCTGTTTCATTCACTTCTTTGCTTTTTTTCTGTGTTTTTCAAATTTTCCTTCCAGTCTCATTCAGATTAAAAGCTAAAAAACCTTGCAGTGGACCTAAAATGGTCTATAAAGCCCACAAGGAGCTCACCTCCCACTTTCTCTCACTCCGGCCCCAGTTTCAGAGACTCCAGTCACTGTCCCTCCTCAGCTATCTGGATCACACTCTGTCCGCACCTCCTTTTCAGAGCCTTAGTCAAATTTACATTGTCAGTGAAGCCTCCCTCAACAATAACCTGTCTACACACATAACCCCCCCCCCCTTTTTATCCTTATTTTTATCCTTAGGTCTCAGCATCATCTAAGATACTATTTTGTAGGATTCTCTGCCTCTCCCAACGCCCCATGCCCTGAACCGCAACCCAGACAGGAAGCTTCCTGAGGGCAAGAATTTTTGTTTGTTTTGTTGGCTGCATTGTTCCCAAAGCCTAGATCACTGTCTGGCATACAAAAGTAATGTAATCGACACCTGTAAAATGAACAAATGAGTTTTCTGTATAAGCAGCATGAATCACTCCATAAACTCAGACTGCCAACTGTCACAGTTGTTCAAAACACCCAAATGTGAAATCCAAGACCTCTCTCTTTCTTTATCTTAGGTCTTTTCCCAACCCCTAGACCCCAAAATCACTCATCAAAAGGAGAACAACCTTCCCAGGCGGCGCAGCAGTGGGTAAAGAATCTGCCTGCAATGCAGGAGACACAGGAGACATGGCTTCGATCCCTGGGTGGGGAAGAGCCTCAGAAAGAGGAAATGGCAGCCCACTCCAGTATTCCTGCATGGAAAATTTTATGGACAGAGGAGCCTGGTGAGCTACAGTCCAAGGGGTCACAAAGAGTCGGACACACACACAAAGAACAGTCCTCCTCCCACTTACCTTGTGTTCATCTCTGCCCTTTTTCCTCACTTACCTCCTATAGGTTTCAAAATGGCCTTAGGGAATGAGGCTGACCCTTCTCCAAAAGAAAAATCTTGGAATTTTGTCAGAGCTCGAGTCATCAACCCACATTCCCTTCCTCAAAGAAATTGGAGATTTGTTCCTGTTATTGTTGACTTCCTCCAGACCCTAGGTTTCCAGTCCTGCCTTCGTGGGATGTGGGGGGAGGAGCACTTAGTCCACTAGAAAGTGGACTCTAAGCAGAGAGGTTCAGCAGCAGGGAGCCTCTGTCTCCTCCTTCCTGGGAGCTCCCAGCCGCTTTATGCAAATAATCTACTTTCCCTCTAGATATCAGCTTTGTGCACCTGGGCCTCAGGGAGGGGCGGGTAGGATGAAAAAAATGTTCAGGAGTGTCTCAATACTACCTACATTTGCATGGACTGAAGGGCCCACTCGAGTAACTCTTTGTAGCCTAGAGATCTGTTTCCTTTCTCTAAAAAAAAAAAAAAAAGTGGTTCCCACTAACTGTAGATCAAAATAATCTCATCTTAATCTGGAACTTCACAAATCTCATCTTAATTCAGGAGCTTGGTACTACAGTCAGCACAAAAATCTCATAAAATTCATCCTTGAAAATTACAAAAATTGCCCCTAATGTATAATGGCAAAAACTGTAAAAATAACGTGCCATGGATTTTAAGGATTCTTCAATCAAGTAGATGTCATTTGAGTGTCAGGTGAATGAGTGTGTCCATCATCCTGGAGGAAGAAATTCAAGATTTAACAGAAGAACTGTAACAAACAGAGTGATTGCTGGACTCCATCTTAAGATGATGAAACTGGAAAAGCCTACAGTTTATAATCATCATTAATATTCTTAAGTGCTCTAAGAGGTGAAACATATGAAACGTTTACTTTATGACTACTTACAAGTAGCACATCATTAATATGTACATATTATTGTACAGGATTATATACACAGAGAAATGTGTATTATACCTTGCATGCATGCCTGTTCAGTTGCTCAGTTGTGTCCAACACTTTGTTACCCCATGAACCATAACCTGCCAGGCTCCTCCATCCATGGGATTTCCCTGGGCAAGAATACTGGAGTGGGTTGCCATTCCCTTCTCCTGGGAATCTTCCTGATGTGGGGATCGAACCCAGGTCTCCTGCATTGCAGGTGGATTCTTTACCATCTGAGCCCCCAGGGAAGACCCTGTTTCTGTGTTCACAGATAGGTCATTGTGTCATATTTTAGATTCCACATGTAAGTGATATTATATGGAGTTTGTCTTTCTCTTTCTGACTGGCTTCACTTAGTGTGACAATCTCTAGTGGCATTCTCCTTCAGGTTTGAGTGAATCCATTGCATCAGCTCCTAGAGAGAAAAGGGCTGCCAGCACCCACACTGTTTACGTTTTCCATTCTCTCCAGAGCTTCTGGAGTTTAATTCTCGGAAGTTGAATGTACTGATGATGCAATTTAACAGAGTAGCATAGTTTTTATATTAGAAAAGAGATGTTTAAACTGAGGAAACGCAAAGAAGGCAAATAAACCACTGATCTTGTTTTGATTTTGACATTTCCCTATTCAACAAGCATTTTGACTGTGTCACCTACTAAAACTGCTTATATTTCTTAATTTGGCTGTTGAAGGACATTACATTTGGATTCCATAAAACCTTTCCATCCATTTTTCCTATATGCCCTGTGATCCCACCAAACTGTGCTTTCCTCTTTCCCCAGTGATAACCTTTTATTTCTCCATGCTCATCTGGGTGCCCTCTTATCGTTAAAATCCCATCCTTCAGAGTTAAATGTTCATGCCTCCAAAAAGCTTTGATTGAACATACCATTCTTAAGTGACATATATGCTCCCCACAAATATTTTTCAAATCCTACCACTTGCCAGACACTGTTCTGAATGCTTTTATTTAATTACTCAAGGATAACTGTTACTGTCTTCATTTTATAGATGAGGAAATGGAATCACAGAGAGATGAAAAAGCTTGTCCAAAGTTAACACAGTAAATAATAGAGCTGGATTTGTAATTAAGCTATCTGGCTTTAAACATCTACCCCAGTCGCAGATTTTTCACTAAATGCATTCTTGAAAATGTCTTTATGAAGCATGTAGGAATAGGAATAAAAGAAATTGTAATTTACTTTGGGAAAAGTTCAAATTGAGAACTGTGTTCCTGACAAGTCTCAGCATCAAACCATGGCTATGACAAACATTAAACTCTTTAAAAAAGTAGAGTTTTATAATTCTCTAAAATGATACATGGAGAAGAGTGACCCAAGCTCATCATGGCCCACATTCTCCTTTCACAGATGAGAGAACAGAGATGAGATTCAGGTAGGTGAGAACAGAGGCTCAGGTAGATTTCATTCCTTACCCAAGACCATCCGCATTCAGTCTTCTTCCCTCAGTCATCCCAACTGATTCATCAGAATGACTTTATTCCCAGAACAGGAACCCTTGACTTATCCTTAAATTCCTTCTTTCCTCTTTTAATACCTGAACTAGTGAAACAGCCCAGTTCCTCCACACTCAATATTGACTACCTGACTCCAGAATAGAGATTACCCACCATTCCTTTTTGAGCTCACCGTTGCCATAGTGGAATATGTGAGGAAGTATGCCACAAACATCCAGGAGAATCTGTGGGAATGCCGATCATGCATAGCCAGGTAAACAATTGCAATAAAAACTCTGTGTGCTAATCCATGTTCCTCTGAGTTAGGGAAATTTCAGGCATTTAAGGAGACAGTCTGTTGGTCAGGGTCTGTCCTCATACCACGTCACAGCCTACTCTACGCATTTGTCAGTCTGGCTCTTCTAGGGGACAAGAAATAGCGAACTGCTCTCCCAGGGCACTGGCATGGAAAATGAAGGGGGACAACTCAAGGACAGCTGTGCCTTTAACACTTTTCAGCAGTGAGTCTAGGTAAGGTTGTGTATGAATTGGTACTCTCCTTTTTTCCTTGGTGCTTTTCTCCTACTTACTTGTGATGCTCCTTATATTACATTCGCCTACACACCCGGACTTCCCATTCCTCTCTTCAAAGATACTCCCTACAAACTGCAGATTATGCTCTGGCTGCCAAAATTGCCCCCCTGTCACAATCCTATTCCCCTCCAGCGGCCAGAGATCTCTACCATCAAAATTACTTCTTTCTTTTTCTTTGTTAATTTTTAAAATTTTTATACGAGCATAGTTGATTTACAATGTTGTATTAGTTTCAGGTGTACAGCAAAGTGAATCAGTTATACATATATCCACTCTTAGATTCTTTTCCCATTTGTGTCATTGCAGAGTACTGAGTAGCGTTCCTTATGCTATACAACAGGTTCTTGTTAGTTATCTGTTTTATATATAGTAGTGTGTATATGTCACTCCCAGTCTTCCAATTTATCCATACCCCACCTTATCCCCTGGTAACCATAAATTTGTTTTCTACATCCGTGACTCTATTTCTGTTTTGTAAATAAGTTCGTTTGTACTCCCTTTTAAACAATTTTTGAATGTAAGCAATACCGTAGATATTTGTCTTTCTCTGTCTGACTTACTTTCATTCAGCGTGATAACGTCTCGGTCCCTCCACATTGGTGCAAATGGCATTTTTCGTTCCTTTTAATAGCTGAGTAATATTCCATTGCATATATCTGCCACATCTTCCTTATCCATTCCTCTGTTGATGGACATTTAGGTTGCTTCCATGTCCTGCATATTGTAAACAGTGTAGCAATGAACATTGGAGTGCATGTATCTTTTTGAATTATGGTTTCGCTGGTTATAAGTCCAGGGTTTCAGGGTCACTCCTTCCTTTGATGAAAATATCCATTTCCCAAAGTAAATTCAAATTTAATCTTAAGGAAAGGAAAGCATACTATTTAAAGCATCCTTTAAAATGTTATGTTTTAAAGTAGTTAAAGCAGCCAATAGCCTAAACAAAGCCTTTTGTTGGAATTTAAAAAGACACTTCTCATGAAGTTTTGCTTCCGTCTGTCAGAAAATTGTCCTATCATAAAGGAGACAGGGATCAAGACCATCCCCATGGAACAGAAACGCAAAAAAGGACAATGGCTGTCTGGGGAGGCGTTACAAATAGCTGTGAAAAGAAAAGAAGCCAAAAGCAAAGGAGAAAAGGAAAGATATAAGCATCTGAATGCAGAGTTCCAAAGAATAGCAAGAAGAAATAAGAAAGCCTTCCTCAGCGATCAATGCAAAGAAATAGAGGAAAACAACAGAAGGAGAAAGACTAGAGATCTCTTCAAGAAAATTAGAGATACCAAAGGAACATTTCATGCAAAGATGGGCTCGATAAAGGACAGAAATGGTATGGACCTAACAGAAGCAGAAGATATTAAGAAGAGGTGACAAGAATACAGAAGAACTGTACAAAAAAGATCTTCACAACCAAGATAATCATGATGGTGTGATCACTCACCTAGAGCCAGACATCCTGCAATCCAAAGTCAAGTGGGCCTTAGAAAGCATCACTACGAGCAAAGCTAGTAGAGGTGATGGAATTCCAGTTGAGCTGTTTCAAATCCTGAAAGACGATGCTGTGAAAGTGCTGTACTCAATATGCTAGCAAATTTGGAAAACTTAGCAGTGGCCACAGGACTGGAAAAGGTCAGTTTTCATTCCAATCCCAAAGAAAGGCAATGCCAAAGAATGCTCAAACTACTGCACAATTGCACTCATCTCACATGCTAGTAAAGTAATGCTCAAAATTCTCCAAGCCAGGCATCAGCAGTACGTGAACTATGAACTTCCAGATGTTCAAGCTGGTTTTACAAAAGGCAGAGGAACCAGGGATCAAATTGCCAACATGTGCTGGATCATGGAAAAAGCAAGAGAGTTGCAGAAAAACATCTATTTCTGCTTTATTGACTATGCCAAAGCCTTTGACTGTGTGGATCACAAGAAACTGTGGAAAATTCTGAAAGAGATGGGAATACCAGACCACCTGATGTGCCTCTTGAGAAACCTATATGCAGGTCAGGAAGCAACAGTTAGAATTGGACATGGAACAACAGACTGGTTCCAAATAGGAAAAGGAGTACGTCAAGGCTGTATATTGTCACCCTGCTTATTTAACTTATATGCAGAATACATCATGAGAAACGCTGGGCTGGAAGAAACACAAGCTGGAATCAAGATTGCCGGGAGAAATATTAATCACCTCAGATATTCAGATGACACCACCCTTATGGCAGAAAGTGAAGAGGAACTAAAAAGCCTCTTGATGGAAGTGAAAGAGGAGAGTGAAAAAGTTGGCTTAAAGCTCAACATTCAGAAAACATCTAAGATCATGGCATCTGGTCCCATCACTTCATGGGAAATAGATGGGGAAACAGTGGAAACAGTGTCAGACTTTATTTTGGGGGGCTCCAAAATCACTGCAGATGGTGACTGCAGCCATGAAATTAAAAGACGCTTACTCCTTGGAAGAAAAGTTATGACCAACCTAGATAGCATATTCAAAAGCAGAGATATTAATTTGCCAACAAAGGTCCGTCTAGTCTAGGCTATGGTTTTTCCAGTGGTCATGTATGGATGTGAGAGTTGGACTGTGAAGAAAGCTGAGCCCCGAAGAACTGATGCTTTTGAACTGTGGTGTTGGAGGAGACTCTTGAGAGTCCCTTGGACTGCAAGGAGGTCCAACCAGTCCATTCTAAAGAAGATCAGTCCTGGATGTTCTTTGGAAAGAATGATGCTAAAGCTGAAACTCCAGTACTTTGGCCACCTCATGTGAAGAACTCACTCACTGGAAAAGACTCTGATGCTGGGAGGGATTGGGGGCAGGAGCAGAAGGGGACAACAGAGGATGAGATGGCTGGAAGGCATCATCAACTTGATGAACGTGAATCTGAGTGAACTCTGGGAGTTGGTGATGGACAGGGAGGCATGGCGTGCTGCAATTCATGGGGTCGCAGAGAGTCAGACACAACTGAGCAACTGAACTGACTGACTGACCGAAGGATTTTATTAAAGCAGCACACTTTTCTGCCATATGTCTGAAAGACTTCTTAATAAACATACAAACCTGAGATGTTTGCAGTATGACTCATGCCCTCCACCCTTCCCACCCCAGCAGCCCTGTTGATAGAGCCTCCCTTTCTTGTCCTCTGTCCCTCATAGGAAGCAGTAAAAGAAGACTGGACAAGAAGTAATCAGGAGACTAAGTTGCCCGTGTGACTCTGGGGGCATTTCATACCTTTCCAGGTCTTTATCCTCATCTTTAAATTTGATATAATGTTCATCTTGCAAACAAGTTTAGGATTAAATGAGGTAGATTGTGCAAACTCAATATATGGTGGGCTCAGTGAGAAGGTTAGGTGACCACCGTAGATGAAAGTGATCAAAATGTACAAACTTCCAGTTATAAGATAAATACATACTAGGGAAGAAATGTACAACATGATAAATATAATAACACTGCTCTATATTATATATGAAAGCTGTTGAGAGAGTAAATCCTAAGAGTTCTCATCACAAGGAAAAAGTTTTTTCTTTTTATTTTGTATCTATATGATACAGATATTCACCAGATTTTCTGTGATAACCACTTTATGAAGTATAGAAGTCAAATCATTATGCTACACACCATAAACATACATAGTGCTGTTAAACATATACAGGGCTGTAAAATGTACACAATGCTATGTGTCAATTATATATCAATAAAACTAGGAGAAAAAATTTCTTAAAGGTGAATCTAAATGTTTAAGAATGTCTAATTAGTAAAATTTCAGGCTACTTGGAGAAAATATTCAGGGTTACATTTCTGGGTCTATTTGCCTTTTGAGATCAGCCACAGAAGTCAGGGAGAAATGCGGAGGGATTTAGCTACAAAAGGCAATGTTTACCTCTCTCCAGATTCCCTTTCTCTGCCTCCCTCCTCTTCTTTGCTACTGAAAGGACCAACCAGTTTTCTCAAGCTTAAACCTCTCTTCCTCCTTTTATTATCTGGTGTTATGTCTGAAACATCCTTTTTAAGTTTTGTTCCACTTTGAAAAGGGTAGTTTTCCCTGAGCGAGGAGAACTGTCTTGCCCTAAATGCAAAATTCTGAAGTCTATCTTAGGGATATGCCCCAACCGTAAAGTTTAGAATCCTATATGGATTCCTCTCAGTTAATAATCAAATATCAACTGAAATTTCTATTCAAATTAAGTTCACACTTCCCCTTATTCCCAAATGACCCCCAAAATGTCTGCTTTGCCTTCAGTAATTATAAATATACTTATTTATGCCTCTTGCTCATTACCCAAATGTCTAAATTACTATGTAGCATGATGATAGTGTATGTTATTAAATACGTGTGAGATTAATGCTGTGGTGCAGCTTGCTTTTTTCTCTAAACAGGAAACTCTGTTCAAGTATTTTCAGGCTTTACAGTTTGTTTTTTTTTTGTGGCAGGGACCCACATCCTTGAAATAATGAAGGAAACAGTCATAAAATTGCTGATGGGATTAACGCAGTAACTTTTTTTTTTCTTGTTTTTGAGAGAAAAAAACATTTGCAGAAAGAAAAAATGAAAAAAAAGGGGGGGGGAATTATTAAAAGGCTTATGAGATTTTGAAGGAAGCAATCAAATGTGAAGCAAAAAATTAAAATGATATATTTTCTCATATAGAGTTCAATCAGTTCATGTTACAGTAAAATTAAATGAAATGTGCAACAAAATCTAAACAAATGTTCATTTTTAATCAATATACTGAGAATTACTATGTAAAGTTCATACCTGATCTACAGACTATAGAACTTCATTTATTCTTTGCATGATAAGGAATGAGTGAAAGTCACTCAGTCATGTCCAACTCTTTGCAACACCATGGACTATACAGTTCATGGAATTCTCCAGGCCAGAATATTGGAGTGGGTAGCCTTTCCCTTCTCCAGGGGATCTTCCCAACTCAGGGATCGAATTCAGGTCTCCCGCATTGCAGGAGGATTCTTTACCAGCTAAACCACCAGGGAAGCCCAAGAACAGTGGAGTGGGTAACCAATCCTTTCTCCAGCGGATCTTCCCAACCAAGAAATAGAACTGAGGTCTCCTGCATTGCACACAGATTCTTTACCAGCTGAGCTACCAGGGAAGCAGAATATTTCAAAACCATGTAAAGGAAAATCTACTTTGTTTATATATAGTTTATTTCATTTAAAATATAAATGAACTAAAATAATAGTATATTAATATAGTTCTTATATAATTGATATGTTAGGAAATCATGTATCACACACAAATCTAGATTCAGTAAAAAAAAATCAATTGCTTGACAATTATATACTAAGCTCTGAGTCTTAAGATATACTTATTCAAATATCTGAAAAACTAAAAAAGAAAAACTTTTATAAAATCTGCAAAAGGATAAGTACACTCATGACTCCCCTGTATTTATAAAATTATTACTTCTTGCCCTAAAAATATTTGAAAGAAAAATTTTAAATAAATTCCACATCATAACAATGTACTTCTGTTATTGAAAAGATGGACTACTCTAATATCATTGGAAGAAGCTTAGAATCTATGGTACATATTTTTGAGTGTATTATTTTGTGTGTCTCTGGTATTATCTTCAAGCAATTTAGAGATTCCTACGATACATTGCAGAGAAGGCAATGGCATCCCACTCCAGTACTCTTGCCTGGAAAATCCCATGGACGGAGGAGCCTGGTAGACTGCAGTCCATGGGGTTGCTAAGAGTCAGACACGACTGAGCGACTTCACTTTTTCTTTTCACTTTCATGCATTGTAGAAGGAAATGGCAACCCACTCCAGTGTTCTTGCCTGGAGAATCCCAGGGACGGGGGAGCCTAGTGGGCTGCTGTTTATGGGGTTGCACAGAGTCAGACACGACTAAAGCGACTTAGCAGCAGCAGCAGCAGCAGCATGATACATTGAGCTCAAAGTTTTTAAGAGTTGAAATCACAAATTAGAGAACACAGAGGTATTTAAAATCTTCACAGTTAGAGCTGGTGTAACTATACTACCAGCTTTGCTATAGAAAGCAAAGGACTAAAGAGCCTCTTGATGAAAGTGAAAGAGGAGAGTGAAAAGTTGGCTTAAAACTCAACATTCAGGAAACTAAGATCACGGCTTCTCGTCTCATCACTTCATGGCAAATAGATGGGGAAACAGTGGAAACAGTGTCAGACTTTATTTTGGGGGGCTTCCAAATCACTGCAGATGGTGATTGCAGCCATGAAATTAAAAGATGCTTGTTCCTTGGAAGAAAAGTTATGACCAACCTAGACAGCATATTAAAAAGCAGAGACATTACTTTGCCAACAAAGGTCCATTTAGTCAAAGCTATGGTTTTTCCAGTAGTCACTGATGAGTATGAGAATTGGACTATAAAGAAAGCTGAGTGCCGAAGAATTGATACTTTTGAACTGTGTTGTTAGAGAAGACTGTTGAGAGTCCCTTGGACAGCAAGGAGATACAACCAGCCCATCCTAAAGGAAATCAGTCCTGAATATTCATTGGAAGGACTGATGCTGAAGCTGAAATTCCAATACTTTAGCCACCTGATGCGAAGAACTGACTTATTTGAAAAGACTCTGATGCTAGGAAAGATTGAAAGCAGGAGGAGAGGGGGACGACAGAGGATGAGATGGCATCACCAACTCGATGGACATGAGTTTGAGCAAGTTCTGGGAGTTGGTTATGGACAGGGAGACCTGTCGTGCTGCAGTCTATGGGGTTGCAAAGAGTCGGACACAACTGAGCAGCTGAACTGAGCTGAACACATCAGATCATCTTTCACTTATATTACGTTCCTTATACCTGTGTGCCTCAGTTTCCTCATCTATAAAATGGAGACAACAGAATGATGCACAGCTCCGAAGAGTGTTCTGAGGATTAAATGCATTAGTAGCTGTAAAGTACTTGGAAAAGTTCCTGGCACATAAAAAGAATTCATAAATATTAGCTGCCATCATTGTCACAGTCTCAGTGCTTCTGAGCTCGCCCCCCTACAGTCCTTTCGCCACACAGCAGCCAGCATGATTGTTTAAAAATATAATCCCTGTGGCTTAAAACACCAGGGGCTTCCCTGGTGGCTCAGTGGTAAAGAATGCCTGCTGTTGAGGGAGACACAGGAGACGTGGTTTCAATCCCTGGTCCGGGAAGACCCCTCATACCATGGAACACTAAACCCCTGTGCCACAGCTATTGAGCCTGTGCTCTAGAGCTGGGCTTCCCTGTGGCTCAGACTGTAAAGAATCTGCCTGCAATGTGGCAGACCCAGATTCAATCCCTGGGTCAGGAAGATCCCCTGCAGAAGGAAATGGCAACCTACTCCAGTATTCTTGCCTGGAGAATCCCATGAACAGAGAAGCCTGGTGGACTACAGTCTGTGAGGTCGCAAAGAGTTGGACACGACTGACATTTTAACTTTCACTTTTCTAGAGCCTGGGAGCCACAACTCCTGAGCCCCTGTGCCACAACTACTGAAGCCTATGAGCCCTAGAGCCTGTACTCTGCAGCAAGAGAGGCCACCGCAATGAGAAGCCTACACACCACAACTAGAGCATAGCCCCAGTTAGCCACAACTAGAGAAAAGCCCAGCAATGAAGACTTAGCACAGCCAAAAATAAATAAATAAATAAAAAATTTTAAAAGAAACGAAATAAAAACATAACCCAAATTATATATCCCTACATTCAATGAATATTAATTGATCATGCATTACTTTAAAAAATATGTCCGTAAGTTATTTAATACTCCTCTCTTTTAGAAGTGAATTCTAGTTCCCCTCCTTTTCAGTGTAGGTTGGACCTGGTGACTTGTTTTTTTAAACAAGTCCATAAAGAAAGCTGAGCACCAAAGTACTGATGCTTTTGAACTGTGGTTTTGGAGAAGACAATTGAGAGTCCCTTGGACTGCAAGGAGATCTAACCAGTCAATCCTAAAGGAAATCAACCCTGAATATTCATTGGAAGGACTGATGTGGAGGCTGAAACTCTAATACTTTGGCCACTTGATGTAAAGAACTGACTCATTTGAAAAGACCCTAATGCTCAGAAAGATTGAAGGCAGGAGGAGAAGGGGACAACAGAGGATGAGATGGTTGGATGGCATCACCGACTCAATGGACATGAGCTTGAGCAAGCTCTGGGAATTGGGGATGGACAGGGAAGCCTGGCATGGTGTAGTCCATGGGGTCGCAAAGAATCGGACTCGACTGAGTGACTGAACTGAGCTGGACTTTTTTTAAGAAATAGAATTAACCAGAAATAATGGTGTGCAACTTCAGACACTAGGTCACAAAAGGATATAGCGGCTTTCCCTGCTATGTTGAGAACAATTTTATGAAGGAACCAAGGAACTGAAGCCTCTGGTCAAAAACCACTTGAAAGACTTTGGAAGCCAGTCTTTCCAGCCCCAGTCCAACCTTCAGATATCTTTAGCCCCTAAAAGACCCTGAGCACAACCACCCAGTTTAGCCCTTCCTGAATTCCTGATCCACAGAAACTGTGAGATAATAAATGCTTGCTCTTTTAAGCCACTGAAATTTAGGGTAATATGTTCCCCAGCAATAGATAACTAAATAGTAAAATTACCTATTATGTTCTAGACAATTTTCTAGGCACAGGATATGAAGTAATGATGTACAGAACAAACTCCGTGTCCTCATGTGGTATTTACTTTCTAGTGGGGCTGACAGAATGTGAGCAAGAAATAACTAAAGTCAGGTAGCAATAAATGCTCTGAAGAAAAATAAGAAGAAAGATGTAAGCAGCCTGAGGATTGGAGAGGAGACATGTTGGTAGGGTTGGCAATGAAGCTCTCTTAGATAGAATATCCAAAGAGATGGTTTTAAACAGAAACCTAAATAAACTGAAGGAGGGAGTCACATCGTAATGTAGAGGAATAGTAGTTTTTGTTTCTTTCTTCTAAAGACCCAAAGGGGGGAAAGAGTTTGACATATTTCAGAAAGAGCCAGGCCAATGTGACCAGAGAGAAGGGACCAGGGAGAGAGTGGTATGAGGAAGATCTCTGGGTAGTCAGGCAGACCATGGAGCTTCCTTGCCTAAACACTTTGTAAGCCAACTATTAAAATGAGAATAACACACATGCTTTTTTCCAAGGGCTACAGACCTACCTCTCTGACCTCATCCCCTCCCGTATACCCCTCAGTCACTTAGACTGGCTTTCAGCTAGCAGCTATTACCCTCTAAAAATATCAAGTTCATTTGCTTACATAATTGTTGATTTTGTCTCCTTCTATTGGAGTATAGGGCTTCCCAGGTGGCTCAGTAGTAAAGAATTTGCCTGCCAAGCTGAAGACACGGGTTCAATCCCTGGATGAGGAAGATTCGCTAGAGAAGGAAATGGCAATCCACTCCAGTATTCTTGCCTGGGAAATCCCATGGACAGAGAAGCCAGGCAGGCTACAGTCCATGGGATCGCAAGACTTGGACACCACTTAATGACTAAACAGCAAAAACAACATTGGAGTATAAGCTCCACCAGAACAGTAAACGCTCATAAAGCCTTGTCAAATGAATGAAAGGAATAAATTCCCTTAAGAACACGCAACAACATTACAGCCTAACATACTCTACTACAAGAGCTATAACCTCTGTGTACTTGTGTGCTAAGGTGCTTCAGTTGTGTATAACTCTGTGTGACTCTGTGGACTGTAGTCCACCAGGATCCTCTGTCCATGGGATTCTCCAGGCAAGAATACTGCAGTGGGTTGCCATGCCCTCCTCTAGGGGATCTTCCTGACCGGGGGGTCAAACCCACACCTCTTATGTCTAACTTGCACTGGCAGGCAGGTTCTTTACTACTAGCGCCACCTGGATAACCTCCACATAGAAGAGCAAATCAACTCCCACAGGAAGGTTGGCAAGCTCTGAGCCATAGATAATTGGACTCTGACAGTCTGAGTAGACACTCGTAGGCTTATGGGATTCCAAAAGTTATGTACTTGACTTTGTGCTCAGTCACTTAGTCGTGTCTGACTCTTTGCAACCTATGAACTGTAACCCGCCAGGCTCTCTGTCCACGGGATTTTCCAGGCAAGAATACTGGAGTGGGTTGCCATTTGCTTCTCCAGAGGTATTTGACTTTAAGTAGATATATTTCTCCCCTCTTAGTCCAAAATAAAGATAGTAATGCACACATTTATTGAATTATGATGGCAGAATTCTTTTTCTTAAAAGGATATGTAACTTATTACCATTTAAAGTATCAGCATAATGTATTAAAAGTCATTAAAACTTTCAAACAGAGCAAAATTCAAATCCTGTCATTTGCTTCCTATGTGACCTTGGGAAAACTACCTAATCTCTTTAAGACTCAATTTTTTCCTCTGTAACTAAAGAGGTGGTAATACCTATCTCATAGAATTATAAGAATTCAGTTAAATGCCAATAAGTAAGGAAGTGCTTTAAAAGATAAAAACAAAAAACCCCTACAATGATGAGGGGGTATGTCAAAGGTCACAGGAGGCAACTAAAGGAGCTCTCCATGAATACATCTGGAAGATTTTAAGCAAAAAAACAAAATAGTATTGAACCATAACTCAGAGTATCAAATAAGTGAGTCTATGATGACATAAATGACTGACCGAATAAATAGACAAATAGGAGAAAAGAGACAAATCTCCCATGCAGAAGAATTTCAAAACATGTATGTAGATATCCCATTGTCAAGAAGATGGACCATAACTCCCCATTCTTTCCTACCCTCCCACCCTTTCAGTATTGACTTTAATGGTAGTCATTATGTGCAGCCCTCCTGTAAGGAGTGGGGAGTTACAGTCCATTTTCTTGAAAATGGGTGGGGGCGTGGGTACTGGGGAGGGTGTGTGGAGGGGCACAGTTTTCCATCCCTGGTCTGGGAACTGGATCCCACATGCTGCAACTAAAGATCTTATATGCCACCAACTAAAACCCAGAGCAGTTAATTAATTAATTAATTATTTTAAGAAAAGAATAAAATAGAATATTTAAAAATAAAATAATAAAAAATAAAATAGTAAGATGTACCACTGTACATTTTAATGTACTGTGATAGTCTGGGTGGAATCTTGGAACAGAAAAAACATTAGGTAAAAGCTAAAGGAATCTGAACAGGCCATGAACCTTAGTTAATAAAAATATTTTAATACTGAGTCATTAATTCTAACAAATGTACCATGCTGGAGAAGGCAATGGCACCCCACTCCAGTACTCTTGCCTGGAGAATCCCAGGGACGGGGGAGCCTGGTTGGCTGCCGTCTATGGGATCGCACAGAGTCAGACACAACCGACGCGACTTAGCAGCAGCAGAGTAAAATATTAATAATAAGGGAAACTGGGTGTGAGATATATGAGAACTTTTTGTAATATGTTATTGATTTTCTGTTAAGTCTGAAGCTGTTCTAGAAAACAAAGTATTTTTTAAAATTCAATTAGAAAAGTATGTAGGAAATATAAAGTCTTCAGCATAATACCAACTATTCATTGAAATACTATAGTTTATATAATCTTAGCCATTGTTGATAGTAAAAAAACAATCATTATTATTTTATGGGGTAGCAAGAAAGAAAAATTGCTGTCAATTAAACTATGATACAATGCCTTAAGAATGGTCCTGTGAGATGTATGAATTGGGCATGCCAGTTCCCCATTGCTTTGAAGTATATTTTATCAATTTTGAGTAGTTTGGCATGTTTTCCAGCTCTCACTTGCATTGCTTGGCTGCTGCTAGGCAATCCTCTTGCATACATCTTCATAATAAAGTAAAACATATCTTCATTATTTATCAGTACTTTTCTTCCATCTCATACAGGATTTGAGATCATTCCTTTGAAAAAAACAAAATGAAATTACAGTTATTTCCTGAATGACAAATATTCACTAAGTATCAAATTTGTGCCCTGTTGCTCTGTGTCTTTCTGTATAAACAATAAATTTTTCAATGAAAAATATTACTGCCATCTTTTCCCATTTTAAGCAGCAATTAAACTCAACATCTATAGCACCAGCAATGCATATAACTGCATTAGCATGATGACAGTTTGAACAATTACAACTAAACTCACAAAAACAACTAGGCAGAAACAACCAGGGCACAGTTGCTGTCCGTGTGTGGATTTGTAAAATATAAGCCCCACCCTGATTTCAGAAATTCTAAAATGTGGAAAAGAAATCTCTTAGAAAGTTTGGATAAATAACTCTGCTATAGCCATACAATGGAAACTGCAGCATTATAAAAATAATAATAGTAAGATAAATCTACTTTTATTTACAGAGAAAGCTGTCTAAGATACATTGCTTTAAAATGTTGTTACATATGATTTATTTCTGTAAAGTAAAAAATAACACATTAACACTTATATGTACTCAGATATATATGTTTTATTGTTGTTCAGTTGTAATTCCTTTCCAACTCTTTTTGACCCCATGGACTGCAGCACAACAGGCTCCTCTGTCCTCCTCTATTTCCTGGATTTTGCTAGATTCATGTCTATTGAGTCAGTGATGCCTTCTAACCATCTATTCCTCTGCCATCCCCTTCTACTTTTGCCTTCAATCTTTCCCACCATCAGGGTCTTTTACAAGAAGTTGACTCTTCACGTAAGTTGGCCAAGGTATTGGAGCTTCAGCTTCAGTATCAGTCTTTCCAATGAATAGTCAGAGTTGATTTCCTTTAGGATTGACTGCTTTGATCTCTTTACTGTCCAAGGGACTCTCAAGAGCCTTCTCCAGCATCATAATTCAAAAACATCAATTCTTTGGCCCTCACCCTTCTTTATAGTCCAACTTTCACATCTGTACATGTCTACTGGAAAAACCATAGTTTGACTCTACGGATCTTTGTCAACAAGTGATGTTTCTGTTTTTTTAATATGCTGTATAGGTTTGTCATAGCTTTCCCTCCAAGGAGTAAGCATTTTTAATTTTATGGCTGCAGTCACCATATTGCAGCCAAGGAAAATAAATCTGTCACTGCTTCTACTTTTTCTCCTCGTATTTGCCAGGATGTGATGGGACCCAAGCCATGACCTTAGTTTTTTAAATGTTGAGTTTTAAGCCAGCTTTTTCATTCTCCTCTTTTACCCTCATCAAGAGGCTTTTTGGTTCCTCTTCACTTTTGGCCACAAGGGTGGTATCATCTGCATACCTGAGGTTGTTGATACTTCTCGTCGCAATCTTGATTCCTGCATATGACTCATCCAGCCCAGGATTTTGCATGATATACTCTCCATAGAAATTAGATAAGCAGGGTGACAATATACAGCCTTGTCATCAGTTCAGTTCAGTTGCTCAGTCATGTCCAACTGTTTGCGACCCCATGAACTGCAGCACACCAGGCCTCCCTGTCCATCACCAATACCCAGAACTTACTAAAACTCATGTCCATTGAGTCAGTGATGCCATCCAACCATCTCATCCTCTGTCGTCCCCTTCTCCTCCTGTCTTCAATCTTCCTCAGCATCAGAGTCTTTTCAAATGAGTCAGTTCTTCACATCAGGTGGCTAAAGTATTGGAGTTTCAGCTTCAGCATCAGTCCTTCCAATGAATATTCAGAACTGATTTCCTTTAGGATTGACTGGTTTAATCTCTTTGCGTTCCAGGGGACTCTCAAGAGTCTTCTCCAACACCACAGTTCAAAAATATCAATTCTTCGGCCCTCAGCTTTCTTTATGGTCCAATTCTCACATCCTTACACGACTACTGGAAAAAACCATAGCTTTGACTAGATGGACCTTTGTTGGCAAAGTAATGTCTCTGCTTTTTCATATGCTGTCTAGGTTGGTCATAACTTTTCTTTCAAGGACCAAGTGCCTTTTAATTTCATGGCTGCAGTCACCATCTGCAGTGATTTTGGAGCCCCCAAAATAAAGTCTGACACTGTTCCCACTGTTTCCCCATCTATTTCCCATGAAGTGATGGGACCAGAGGCCATGATCTTAGTTTCCTGAATGTTGAGTTTTAAGCCAAATTTTCACTCTCTTCTTTCACTTTTATCAGTAGGCTCTTTAGTTCTTCTTTGCTTCCTGCCATAAGTGTGGTGTCATCTGCATATCTGAGGTTATTGCTACTTCTCCCGGCAATCTTCATTCCAGCTTGTGCTTCATCCAGCCCAGCATTTCTCATGATGTCCTCTGCATCTAAGTTAAATAAGCAGGGTAACAATATATAGCCTTGATGTACTCCTTTCCCAATTTGGAACCAGTCTGTTGGTCCATGTCCAGTTCTAACTGTTGCTACCTGACCTGCATACAGATTTCTCAAGAGGCAGGTGAATTGGTCTGATATTCCCATCTCTTTCAGAATTTTCCACAGTTTCTTGTGATCCACACAGTCAAAGGCTTTGGCATAGTCAATAAAGCAGAAATAGATGTTTTTCACTTTTTCAATGATCCACTGGATATTGGCTATTTGATCTCTGGTTCCTCTGCCTTTTCTAAATTCTGCTTAAACATCTGTAAGTTCATGGTTCACATACTGTTGAAGCCTGGCTTGGAGAATTTTGAGCATTACGTTGATAGCATGTGAGATGAGTGCAATGGTGTGATAGTTTGAGCATTCTTTGGCATTGCCTTTCTTTGGGATTGGAATGAAAACTGGCCTTTTCCAGTCCTGTGGCCACTGCTGAGTTTTCCAAACTTGCTGCCATATTGAGTGCAGCACTTTCACAGCATCATCTTTCAGGATTTGAAATAGCTCCACTGGAATTCCATCACCTCCACTAGCTTTGTTCGTAGTGATGCTTTCTAAGGCCCACTTGACTTTGGATTGCAGGATGTCTGGCTCTAGATGAGTGATCACACCATCGTGATTATCTGGGTTGTAAAGATCTTTTTTGTACAGTTCTTCTGTGTATTCTTGCCACCTCTTCTTAATATCTTCTGCTTCTGTTAGGTCCATACCACTTCTGTCCTTTATTGTACTCATCCATGCATGAAATGTTCCCTTGGTATCTCTAATTTTCTTGAAGAGATCTCTAGTCTTCCCAATTCTATTGTTTTCCTCTATTTCTTTGCACTAATCACTAAGGAAGGCTTTCTTATCTCTCCTTGCTATTCTTTGGAACTGTGCATCCCAGTGGCTTTATCTTTCCTTTTCGCTTCTCTTCTTTTCGCAGCTATTTGTAAGGCTTCCCCAGACAGCCATTTTGCTTTTTTGCGTTTCTTTTTCTTTGGGATATTTTGATCCCTGCCTCCTGTATAATGTCATGAATCTCCGTCCATAGTTCTTCAGGCACTCTATCAGATCTAATCCCTTGAATATATTTCTCACTTTCACTGTATAATCGTAAGGGATTTGATTTAGGTCATACCTGAATGGTCTAGTGGTTTTCCCTAATGTGAGTGTGAGTGAGTATGAAGTCACTCAGTTGTGTCTGACTCTTTGTGACCCCATGACTGTAGCCCACCAGGCTCCTCTGTCCATGGAATTTTTTAGGCAAGAGTACAGGAGTGGGTTGCCATTTCCTTCTCCAGGGGATCTTCCTGACCCAGGGATTGGACCTGGGTCTCCCACATAGCAGGCAAATGCTTTACCATCTGAGCCACCATGGAAGCTAGTGGTTTTCAATTTAAGTCTGAATTTGGCAATAAGGAGTTCGTGATCTGAGCCAAAGTCAGCTCCTGGTCTTGCTTTGCTGACTGTATAGAGCTTCTCCATCTTTGGCTGAAAAGAATATAATCAATCTGATTTTGGTATTGACCATCTGGTGATGTCGTCGTGTAGAGTCTTCTCTTGTGTTGTTGGAAGAGGGTGTTTGCTATGACCAGTGCGTTCTCTTGGCAAAACGCTATTACCCTTTGCCCTGCTTCATTCTGTACTCCAAGGCCAAATTTGCCTGTTACTCCAGGTGTTTCTTGTTTCAGCCTTGTCACACTCCTTTCCCAATTTTGAACCAGTCTGGTGTTCCACATTTGGTTCTAGCTTTTACTTCTCGACCCACATCCAGGTTTCGCTGGAGACAGGGAAGGTGGTCTGGTACTCCCATATCTTTAAGAATTTTCCACAGTTTGTTGTGATCCACACAGTCAAAAGCTTTACTGAAGTCAATGAAGCAGAAGTAGATGTTTTTCTGGAATGCCCTTGCTTTCTCCATGATCCAATGAACACTGACAATTTGATCTCTGGTTCCTCTGCCTTTTCTGAATCCAGCTTGTACATCTGGAAGTTAGTTCATGTACTGCTGAAGACTAGCTTGAAGGATTTTGAGTATAATCTTGCTAGCTTGTGAAATAAGTACATTTGTATGGTAGTTTTGAACATTCTTTGACATTGCCCTTCTTTAGGATTGGAATGAAAACTGACCTTTTCCGGTCCTGTGACCACTACTGGGTTTTCCAAATTTGCTAGCATATTGAGTGCAGCACTTCCACAGCATCAACTTTAAGGATTTGAAATAGCTCAGCTGGAATTCTATCACCTTCACTAGTTTTGCTAGTAGTAATGCTTCCTAAGGCCCACTTGACTTCACATTCCAGGATGTCTGGCTCTAGATAAGTGACCACACTATTGTGGTTATCCAGGTCATTAAGACCTTTTTTTTTGTATAGTTCTTCTGTGTATCCTTGCCACCTCTTTTAATCTCCTCTGCTTCAGTTAGGTGCTTACTGTTTCTGTCCTTTATTGTGCACATCTTTGCATGGAATATTCCCTTGATATCTCCAATTTCCTTGAAGACATCTTTAGTCTTTCCCATTTTATTGTTTTCCTCTCTTGCTTTGCATTGTTCATTTAAGAACCCCTTCTTATCTCTCCTTGCTATTTTTTGGAACTCTGCATTCAGATGGGTATATCTTTCCCTTTCTCTCTTGCCTTTCATTTCTCCTCTTTTCTTGGCTATTTGTAAAGCCTCCTCAGACAACCACTTTTCCTTCTGGCATTTCTTTTTCTTGGGGATGGTTTTGATCACCACTTCCTATACACTGTTACGAACCTCCATCCACCGTTCTTCAGGCACTCTATCAGATCTAATCGCTTGAATCTATTTGTCACTTCCACAGTATAATTGTAAGGAATTTGATTTAGGTCATACCTGAATGGCCTAGTGGTTTTCCCTACTTTCTTCAATTTAAGCCTGAATTTTGCAGGAAGGAGCTCATGATCTGAGCCAGAGTCAGCCCCAGTTGTTGTTTTTGTTGACTGTACAGACAGAGCTTCTCTATCTTTGGCTGCAAAGAAGATAATCAATCTGATTTTGGTATTGACCATCTGGTAATGTCTATGTGTTTGTCTCTTGAGTTGTTGTTAAGAGTAACTATTACTGAGAAGTGGGATTATAGTACCCTTTAACTTTCTGTTTTGTTTGGGTTTATAAAAATAAACATATTTTATTCAGATAATAAGTAGACTATGTAACCAATCAGGAGAAAAAAATAACCTTATGATAATCTTTGAATAAATGATTATCCACTGGTAAAATTTCTTCACTTAAAAAATATTTTTAGCAAAAAATTAATTGTACCAGAAACAGTACTAGATGCTTTCCTATACATTCTCTTAACTAAGAGAACAACAAAAAACTGATTAATTATTTGTCACAGAAATTATAAGGGAAATTCCAGTATAGAATAGAATTTTGAGCTAGATCTATTGTCCAATTTTTCATATAATTAAAATATAAATGATATAAGCAACTATTAAGTATCTAAAAGACTGAACAAATATGGGACTCATTTAAAAGCACCATTTTAGGAAATATCATGCTCCTCAAAAAATACTCTTGTTAATGAATTCTAATTCAAGGATTTAAGGAATGGAAAAATACTGTCACTTTTCCAGGTAGGGGAAATAGGTTAATCAATGACTAAAAGAGAGGAAGTATGCTTAGCAGATCTGGGTATGTTCACTTTAGTTCAGTCTCTCTGTCACAATATTTAAAGAATGGATTGACTTTCATACTGATTCTCTAAAATCTTGTAGTACACTAATTATATACACTCATACCACAGACACACAAAGGCATCTACGTGTATGCACGCACGTAAAACCTGATCATTCCTATTGTTACAACAGCAGTACTTAACATGAGTTGATATAATTCCAAATTACATGGGCACTCATCTAAGCAAATTAGGAAGTGTTGTTTTTCCTGTATTTGCAAAACAAACCCAACATTTTAAAAACACAGCCTGACACTGTTTCAAGTTTTGAAATGAGGAAACAGATGACAGGCTTAAGGAAATCCCAGACTAGGTATTTATAAGTTCCAAAAATATCACAGTTGTTGTGCTTCTCTAAAATGAGCCTTTTCTAAAGGAGAATTATGACAAATTAAGTGTGAGTGCATGAGCATAGGCAGGAAACTTGATAAAGATCCAACAAATTAGGGAATAGTCCAGAAAACCTCTTGGGGGTTATGTTCTTTACAAGTAGATAAACATCTTTCTAAAAGTTCATGCTCTTTAAAGAGTTCTCCAAAACTGGCATTATAGGAAGATGTCACCATATATGACATTTTTGTCATTCTTTTCTTGTCAAAATGAAAAATCTTCTGAAAGCTAAAGGAAATTAATTTGTAAACACTGAAAACAGGTTTTTGGTTTTTTTTAAATTTTAAATCTTGAGTCACAGGATCAAAACTAACTTAATTCCTTGCTGCTGCTGCTGCTGCTGCTAAGTTGCTTCAGTCGTGTCTGACTCTGTGCGACCCCATAGACAGCAGACCACCAGACTCCCCCGTCCCTGGGATTCTCCAAGCAAGAACACTGGAGAGGGTTGCCATTTCCTTCTCCAATGCATGAAAGTAAAAAGTGAATGTGAAGTCGCTCACCCGTGTCCGACTCTTAGCGACCCATGGACTGCAGCCTACCAGGCTCCTCTGTCCATGGGATTTTCCAGGCAACTTAACTCCTTACATATTATTTAATTTGCTACAATAGAAATTTGCTTTAAGATTTTGCAGATCACAACTGCTGTAATGCCAACACAAGCATCTGTAGTTCAGTAGGGTTTAACTCCTATCATACGTCACAGAAGTGTTCTCTCTACTCCTGAAATAGTGGGTTAGATTACAGTTTTGCATCTGTCTGTGGGAATTATGTTACAAAAGGCCCAACTTTACAGAAACTTTATGTTTCTGTGCTTTCAAGTTCTTGATATAACACATTGTTAAGGCTGGCATTCAGGAAGGAGACAAATTACTGAAAATGACAAATATTAAGTAGAAAAGAGATTTGCACAGGTAATAAACAAATATTAAAAGTGTTATTTTGTTTCATCACTATAAAAATTATTTATTTATTTTATTTTTGGCTGTGATGGGTCTTCGTTGCTGCACAGGGGCTTTCTCTAGCTGCAGCTAGCAGGGGCTGTCTTTGCTGTCATGTGCAGGCTTCTCATTGCACTGAGTTCTCCTCCTGTAGAGCACAGGCTCTCAGTGCACAGGCTTCAGTAGCTGCAGCGGATTGGCTCAGTAGTTGTGGTGCATGGGCTCAGTTTCTCCATGGCACATGGAATTTTCCCAGACCAAGGATCGAACCAGTGTACTTTGCACTGCAAGGTGGATTCTTAACAACTGGACCACCAGGGAAGCCTCATCACTATAAAAATTTTGTATGTCTTTATATTAATAGGACACACAATTCACTGTGCTGTAAAGGAAAATATCATTTTAAATAAGGAAACTTCAACCAAGAATTCTTACTGAAGAGCTATACAATTCCCTTTTCCCCTTATACTACATACATTCATAATAAGGTGAAAAGTCAATATATAAAGATTTCAACCCAGTTTGGTTTTTTTTTTGTTTTTTTTTTTTTGGCCAAGCACAGGGTCGGACACGACTGAAGTGACTTAGCAGCAGCAGCAACAGCTTGGCTTCTTAGTTCCCTGACCAGGGATCGAACCTGGACCAGGCAGTGAAAGTGCCAGTTCCTAGTCACTGGACTGCCAGGTCAGGAAGCAATAGTTAGAACTGGACATGGAACAACAGACTGGTTCCAAATAGGAAAAGGGGTACGTCAAGGCTGTATATTGTTACCCTGCTTATTTAACTTCTATGCAGAGTACATCATGAGAAATGCTGGGCTGGAAGAAACACAAGCTGGAATCAAGATTGCCAGGAGAAATATCAATCACCTCAGATATGCAGATGACACCACCCTTATGGCAGAAAGTGAAGAGGAACTAAAAAGCTTCTTGATGAAAGTGAAAGAGGAGAGTGAAAAAGTTGGCTTAAAGCTCAACATTCAGAAAACGAAGATCATGGCATCTGGTCCCATCACTTCATGGGAAATAGATGGGGAAACAGTAGAAACAGTGTCAGACTTTATTTTTTGGGCTCCAGAATCACTGCAGATGGTGACTGCAGCCATGAAATTAAAAGACGCTTTCTGCTTGGAAGAAAAGTTATGACCAACCTAGATAGCATATTCAAAAGCAGAGACATTACTTTGCCAGAAAATGTCCGTCTAGTCAAGGCTATGGTTTTTCCAGTGGTCATGTATGGATGTGAGAGTTGGACTGTGAAGAAAGTTGAGCACCGAAGAATTGATGCGTTTGAACTATGGTGTTGGAGAAGACTCTTGAGAGTCCCCTGGACTACAAGGAGATCCAACCAGTCCATTCTGAAGGAGATCAGCCCTGGGATATCTAAGGAATGATGCTAAAGCTGAAACTCCAGTACTTTGGCCACCTCATGCGAAGAGTTGACTCATTGGAAAAGACTCTGATGCTGGGAGGGATTAGGGGCAGGAGGAGAAGGGGACAACCAAGGATGAGATGGTTGGATGGCATCACGGACTCGATGGACATGAGTCTGAGTGAACTCCGGGAGTTCGTGATGGACCGGGAGGCCTGGCATGCTGCAATCCATGGGGTCGCAAAGAGTCGGACACGACTGAGCGACTGAACTGAACTGAACTGACTGGACTGCCAGGAAATCCCCTCAGTCCACTTTTAACATAAACTTTGGCTCAGCTGGTAAAGAATCTGCCTACAATGCAGGAGACCTGGGTTCGATCCCTAGGTTGGGAAGATCCCTTGAAGAAGGGAAAGGCTACCCACTCCAGTATTCTGGCCTGGGGAATTCCAAGGGCTATACAGTCCATGACATCGCAAAGAGTCGAACGCGACTTTCACTTTTGAAAAACTGTGGAGTCATACATTGAAGACTTGCTTCCTTTGTATAAATATACAGCTCCCAACAAATCATTAGAAAACTTGATAGAAAAAAAACACAAAAGTATTTATCCTAGAGATATATTCTTACATTTTTAAAATGATATATATGTAAGTATGTTCTCTGTACTGTTGTTTAGGATTAATGTGGAAGCTAAAGATTTATGGGTATATGTGTATACTCAAATATATAGAATATCGCTGAAAGAATAAATAAGAAACAATAATTTTCTAAATGAAATTTTTTTTGTAGTTACTGTCTATGTACCAAGAAAGCTAATAACTTAGGTTTTGGTTATATAGTTGTGTTTTTGTTTTTGTCTTCACTTTTTGTACTCTCTCCAGAAAATTACCTGGATAAGTAGGAACCAGAAGAAGAGAGACTTACTATTCATTGTATAGTCTTTTTCATCTTTTGAAGCAATTGCTTAAAAGGATATGCCTTTTTGCATGCTTCAGCAGCACATGTACTAAAATTGGAATGATACAGCAAAGATTAGCATGGTCTCTGCACAAGGACGACACACCAATTCGTGAAGTGGACTGTACTTTAAAAAAAAAAAGATATGCCTTTAATTTCACAAAGAATTGACAACATTAACTTGATGATTGCAGAAGAGACCACCTGTTACAATTCCCACCTACCTGAGGATCCAGCTGAATTAAAGATGGGACGTAGCAGCAACTGATGGCTTGGAAAGAACAAGGAAAGTCTTTAAAAAACTGGTCACCCCGTGGAGTGCTCCTCTTTTATTTTACAGTAATTTTGTCTCCTCAAAACCCTTTTATTCTCTATTCCACCCCCAATAAATTCCTCCCTCTAATCTACAGTGTAAAAGAGATGTTCTCCAAATTTTAAAACTGTAAAACACATTTTAGGTCAATATTTCATGTAGAATAAATTTAATTTTGACATACATTTATTTTATAAGCTCATTTACATTTACTTTTATCAAGTCAATCAAAAGGAACAATAAAGCCGTTTTGATGAATGTGAAAAATGGAAATCAGAAGTTACGTATAATCATTCGCCTTGTCTTTGTCTTTTCCTCCAATTATTAGTTTTATTTTTTAAATTTTTGATTGGGCTAGGTCATTCTTGCTGAGTAGGTTTTTCTCCAGTTGCAGCAAGCAGAGGCTACTCTCTAGTTGCTGTTGGCGGGCTTTGCATTGCGGTGGCCTCTCTTGTTGCAGAGCATGGACTCTAGGGCAAATGGACTTCAGTAGTCACAGAATTTGGGCTCAGTAGCTGCAACTCCTGGGCTATGGAACACAGGCTCAGTAGTGTGGCCCAAGGGCCTCGCTGCTCTGTGGTATGTGCTATCCTCCTAGATCAGGGAGCAAACCTGTGTCTCCTGCATTGGCAGGTGGATTCTTTACCACTGAGCCACCAGGGAAGCCCTCCAATTAATTTTTATACTTTGCTTTGATTACATAGAATCACAATACTCCTTAACACACAAATATATGGCTACAGAGAATAATAGGTTGTTTTTGTTTAATTTTTTTTAACAGTGTGCTTTGGAACTTTAAGTTGCTCTTTGATTAAACAAATTCAGAAATGCAAAGATTTATAATAAGAAATTTCTTTCTAAATTGTATCCCTGGGACTTCCCTGGTGGCGTATCCACCTACAAATGCAGGAGACATGGGTTCGATCCTTGATCAGGGAAGATTCCACATGCAGTGGAGCTACTAAGCCTGTGTGCCACAACTAATGAGCCTGTGCTGTGAAGCCATGAGTTGCAACTATTGGAACTTGTGCTGTGCAACAAGAAAAGCCACTGCAGCAACAAAGTCCTAGTCCCCCTCACTGCACTAAAGGAAAGCCCACAGGCAGCAACAAAGCACCCATGAGCTGCAACAAAGCACCCATGAGCTGCAACAAAGAACCCATGAGCTGCAGCAAAGAACCCATGAGCTGCAACAAAGACTCAGCACAGTTCAAAAAAAAAATACCCTTCCCTGAAAGCCATACGGTAGTTCCTGTCTTTTGACAGGAACTGTCAAAATAGCTGCCTATTCTTATTTGACTCGATATAGGGCACCTTGCTCTTTGGAAGAAAAGCTATGACCAACCTAGACAGCATATGAAAAAGCAGAGACATTACTTTGCCAACAAAGGTCCGTCTAGTCAAAGCTATGGTTTTTCCAGTAGTCACGTATGGATGTGAGGGTTGGACCATACAAAAAGCTGAGTTCTGAAGAACTGATACTTTTGAACTGTGGTGTTGGAGAAAACTCTTGAGAGTCCCTTGGACTGCAAGGAGATCAAACCAGGCAATCCTAAAAGAAATCAGTCCTGAATATTCATTGAAAGGACTGATGCAGAAGCTGAAGCTCCAATACTTTGGCCCCTGATGCAAAGAACTGACTCATTGGTAAAGACCCTGATACTGGGAAAGATTGAAAGCAGGAGGAGAAGGGGACAACAGAAGATGAGATTGCTGGATGGCATCACTGACTCAATGGACATGGGTTGGAGCAAGCTCTGGGAGTTGGTGATGGACAGGGTGGCCTGGCATGCTGCAGTCCATAGGGTTGCAAACAGTCAGCCGTGACTGAGCAACTGAACTGAGGGCGCCTTCCAGTAAACTCTGTGCTTTCCTTCACCACAACCCAATGTAAGTAGATTGGCTTTGCAGCACATCAGGTGAACAGACCTGTTTGGTTCAGTAACAGAAACAGAACTCTTCTGTTGGCAGTCTTCGTATTGCAGCTCTCCACTACAAGGGCCAAGACTTTCTCAGAGCTGTACCATAAGCTAAAGTTCTTCCCATCCAATTCTCAGTTCTTCCCTCCCACCTCTCAAAGGTGTCAGACCTTCATCACAGACTGACTTCTGTTTTCTCTCCTTTATCTTTCACAGACCTTATCCATAATAAATCTCTTGCACTTCTAATTCTCAGCTGATATCCGCTTTCCTGGGATAGGAGCTGAAATATGCATATTAAAAATACATTCACTATTTTTATAATACATTCTAATTTACTGCCATCAAATACATAATATTCACTCTTCTCTTTTTTATTTCCTTGTTTGGACCTTGAAAATTATGCCACTTATTCAGTCACAGTGATGTGTGTGTTCCTTGTTTGCCATTAATTCATGAAAAGGATATTACCTGGAAGACCTTGTATTTTGAAGAATCGTTTCCCAAACAGTCCATTCCATTTTATCATTACTCTGTAGTTCTTTTCTTGGCAAAAGATACCTAAAACATTATACCATTTTTCATCATAAAAGTGATACAGCCAAGACATCCAGTTAGCAGAAAGCTTCTTTCCATTGAGACAACGGCCCAATTTGTTGAACCAAGTGCTTACTGTAAATTCAACATGCTTATTACTATTTTTTAAAATGTTGGAGACATTTATAAAGATGGCTTCTTTATTTGCTGGTTGTGAATTCCACATTCTAAAACTGTCAAATATTTAGGATTCAACTCAAAAGCAGAATGTGAAAAGCAGTAGTAATTAAATCAATTGAGAAAACATTTATCAGGGCTGCTTACCAAGACTCCACTTAAAATAGAAATTTCCAGCTCTTACCAGAAACTGCAAATTTTCAGACATTGAAGCATCTTGTGAGATCTGTTTGCCTGCCCATGTTCATTATAACTAAAGGAACACATCTTCCAGGAAATGGCCTCATAGATCTTAAAAGCACAAGAAAGGAAAAGTGACATCATTCTTTCAGTGGTACCCTACCAAAAACTCAGAGATAAGTTTTATATGAGTTTGTTTTTCTGACTGTTGAAAATAGGCTGGTTGCAACAGAGGTGTCAGATTGCTTCTCTGTGTCAACTTCAAGTTCAAATTTAGGAAGTCATTCTGCCTGAGAACATGTTGTGCAAATTAACCATAGATTTCTAAGCTGAAAATACGTTTCAACAGGTCTAAATTTCGCCTAGGTTATTCTTCTCCCCATTGCCTTTTGGTGCTTTATAAAGTTGATCTTTCCTCCCATGATTCACTAGGGGTAAAATAACATATCAGATTTGACATTTAGAAGATAACTCTCCAAGAATGACATAGTGTTCTTGGTTTTCAATGTTTTGAATACTCTTTGCAATAGACTTTCCAATAAAATACTGAAGGGAAGCAAAATGTTGATTTCCTACCACAGTTATTTTAAGTCAAATCCCTTATGATTATACAGTGGAAGTGAGAAATAGATTCAAAGGTCTGGATCTGATAGATAGTATGCCTGATGAACTATGGAATGAGGTTTGTGACATTGTACAGGAGACAGGGATCAAGACCATCCCCATGGAAAAGAAATGCAAAAAACCAAAATGGCTGTCTGAGGAGGCCTTACAAATAGCTGTGAAAAGAAGAGAGGCAAAAAGCAAAGGAGAAAAGGAAAAATAAAAGCATCTGAATGCAGAGTTCCAAAGAATAGCAAGAAGAGATAAGAAAGCCTTCTTCAGTGATCAATGCAAAGAAATAGAGGAAAAGAACACAGTGGCAAAGACTAGAGATCTCTTCAAGAAAATCAGAGATACCAAGGGAACATTTCATGCAAAGATAGGCTCAATAAAGGACAGAAATGGTATGGACCTAACAGAAGCAGAAGATATTAAGAAGAGGTGGCAAGAATATATGGAATAATTGTACAAAAAAGATCTTCACGACCCAGATAATCATGATGATGTGATCACTAATCTAGAGCCAGACATCCTGGAATGTGAAGTCAAGTGGGCCTTAGAAAGCATCACTATGAACAAAGCTAGTGGAGGTGATGGAATTCCAGCTGAGCTGTTTCAAATCCTGAAAGATGATGCTGTGAAAGGGCTGCACTCAATATGCCAGCAAATTTGGAAAACTCAGCAGTGGCCACAGGACTGGAAAAGGTCAGTTTTCATTCCAATTCCAAAGAAAGGCAATGCCAAAGAATGCTCAAACTACTGCACAATTGCACTCATCTCACATGCTAGTAAAGTAATGCTCAAAATTCTCCAAGCCAGGCTTCAGCAATACGTGAACCGTGAACTCCCTGATGTTCAAGCTGGTTTTAGAAAAGGCAGAGGAACCAGAGATCAAATTGCCAACATCCACTGGATCATGGGAAAAGCAAGAGAGTTCCAGAAAAACATCTATTTCTGCGCTATTGACTATGCCAAAGCCTTTGACTGTGTGGATCACAATAAACTGTGGAAAATTCTGAAAGAGATGGGAATACCAGACCACATGACCTGCCTCTTGAGAAATCTGTATGCAGGTCAGGAAGCAACAATTAGAACTGGACATGGAACAACAGACTGGTTCCAAATAGGAAAAGGAGTACGTCAAGGCTATATATTGTCACCCTGCTTATTTAACTTCTATGCAGAGTACATCATGAGAAACGCTGGACTGGAAGAAACACAAGCTAGAATCAAGATTGCCGGGAGAAATATCAATCACCTCAGATATGCAGATGACACCACCCTTATGGCAGAAAGTGAAGAGGAGCTAAAAAGCCTCTTGATGAAAGTGAAAGAGGAGAGTGAAAAAGTTGGCTTAAAGCTCAACATTCAGAAAACAAAGATCGTGGCATCTGGTCCCATCACTTCATGGGAAATAGATGGGGAAACCGTGGAAACAGTGTCAGACTTTATTTTTCTGGGCTCCAAAATCACTGAGGATGGTGATTGTAGCCATGAAATTAAAAGATGCTTACTCCTTGGAAGGAAAGTTATGATCAACTTAGATAGTATATTCAAAAGCAGAGACATTACTTTGCCAACTAAGGTCCGTCTAGTCAAGGCTCTGGTTTTTCCTGTAGTCATGTATGGATGTGAGAGTTGGACTGTGAAGAAGGCTGAGCGCTGAAGAACTGATGTGTTTGAACTATGGTGTTGGAGAAGACTCTTGAGAGTCCCTTGGACTGCAAGGAGATCCAACCAGTCCGTTCTGAAGGAGATCAACCCTGGGATTTCTTTGGAAGGAATGATGCTAAAGCTGAAACTCCAGTACTTTGGCCACCTCATGCGAAGAGTTGACTCATTGGAAAAGACTCTGATGTTGGGAGGTATTGGGGGCAGGAGGAGAAGGGGATGACCCAGGATGAGATGGCTGGATGGCATCATGGACTGGATGGACGATGAGTCTGGGTGAACTCCGGGAGTTGGTGATGGACAGGGAGGCCTGGCGTGCTGTGATTCATGGGGTCGCAAAGAGTCGGACACGACTGAGCGATTGAACTGAACTGAACAGTTATTTTATTAATTTAGATAATATGTGTAGCAAGACCTCGCAGGAATAGGAAAAACGACAGGTAAATTTTGCTGAGCAGAAAGTGTGAAGCATACAGCACGACTTGTAGAGGGAAGGAGTTACAAGAGCAAGTGGTACTCACAACAGCCGAAAACCTTGGGAGGATGGGATGGTTATGGACACTGTATAAACTCACTGGGGAATGTAAATAGGGAACAGTGTGTTCTTTAAAAGCTGGAGCGTTTTGATAGAGGTTGTGGCAATATCCTTTCCTAGTTTCTCAACTTGTATGGGCTTGATCCTAGGAATCACATTTGAAGACATATGTTATCATCCCAATTTGTAAATGATTTGGTGACTAAGAAGGCAACAGCATCAAATCGTACCCCAGGGGTACCTGGAAGAATTAATGCAGCTTTCTGGCTTACTTAGGGCCATGGGGGAATTTGACTTAGTTTCCTGATTTTAACACAGAGAAGGCTGAATTCAGTCTAAATTATTTTAAGAGGTCATTTTTAGCTTTGGGTTCCTATGTCTCCTTTTGGAAATTACAATATATTTTGAAGGTTCGTAGTATGTTACTGCGAACTAAATGCTAAACAGAATTTTCCAGCAATATCTTCATTGATTTTGAACATCTGTAATTCTGATGTGAAGTCTGATGCTAGCAGATCAGTTAAGTTACACTTTCTTTAGGTGTATAAAAGATACAAGTTTTCCATAAAGATGAATGGAGAAAGGCATATCTGTGCTGAAAAGTCATTCAGGTCTCCCGCATTGCAGGCAGACGCTTTAACCTCTGAGCCACCAGGGAAGCCCGAAAAGTCATTAGTACCTAGTAAATTAGCATGTTCTTCAGATCTGAAGGAACTGTAATTAAGTACCTATCATTTAATTGGATTTTCTCCAATTAGATTATGTGTTATCATTTATAAAGAAATTAAGCAGCTTGAACTCGTATAACTACTTGGTATAAACAAAATAATCAAAATAGTTTCATACGAATGAGTGCCAAGAAATCCCCAAATTAAAAACAAAGTCTGCTTCTGTTCTAACATGGTCCTAAGTTTTTCATCTTTACTCATTCTTCAAAGCCAATAGTACAGGTTCTACTCCTCCATTAAATCCCCTCCAAGCACTTTAGTTGCAGATTCTTCCTTCTCTGAATTCATTCTGAACATAGGGATTTTTATCTCTTAACTTAGCACTTAGTTATACTAGTGCAAGTCAGTTTAAGATTTCAAATTCTTTGGAAACTGGAATCATTTTTCCTTGTATCTCAGTCAAAATTTAATACACACTTTTATAGCATTTAGTTTGTGTCAGAGACACTGTGCTAAGCAGTATATAGTAATATAATCCTGACAATAACCTTCTAAGGATAGATTTAACTATCCCCTTTTTAGAAATAAGGAAACTGAGGTAGGGATAATTGAATTCACAACACAGTGAGCGGGGTTTCAAACAAGGGAGTTGTCTGACACAGCACAATCTCTGAATCACAATGCTATACAAATATAAATACTAGTGCCTTGGAAACAAAATAAGTAAATAAATAAATGGTGCTTTGTTCTATTCTGAAAGAAAAATTGTGTTTACTCAAGCTAGAAACATTTAAAGAGTCAGATCTTCAAATAATGAATGAGTAAAATATTCTCTAAATCAGTGTGATTATTATTGTGTATTTTTTTGTAGAGAATATACAAAACTATGTCTAAAGAAATCTTTTGAAGGACTTTCCTGGCAGTCCAGTGTTTAAGACTCCATCCTTCCAGTGCAAGGGCACAAGTTGATCACTGGTCCAGGAACTAAGATCCCACATTGCCACACACACAAAAAAGTCTTTTGAAAATTTTTGCTTATTAATATTAGTAGAGATTGAAAGTCAGATCCCAAACTCTCTAGAGTATTATTTTGTGAGGAAGCACTACTAAGTGAGAAACTCTTACATCCAAATATTATAAAACTTAAATGCCTAAACTGATTATTTGTTTGTAGGAATGTTAGTAAAAAATTACAAAGGAGGAAATTGCAGTTCCATGTATGTAACTATCTTGTGGGTACTGGTAGAGAGGGTGAAAAAGCATGACCTAGGACTGAATATTTCCAGAATCTCTTCTGCCTCACATTTTGTTCATGTTCTATTTTTACATGAACCTCAGGGAATCAGGGCTGGGAAAAATGTCTCTAAGGATACATATCGGAGTAAGTTTTTCTGAAGTCAACAAGTACTTATTGAGTCTTTTGTGAAGCCAAACGCTGTACTAGGCACTATGGACATTGCAAAAGAAGCCTATCCCCTAATTTTGTGTGTGTATGTGTTTTTTAAGTTGAAACCTAATGGCTCCTCAAACTCAGCTCCCTTTCTCATCAGGTGCCTCCCATGTTGGAGAGTTTCCCTAAATGTATATATTTTTTGCTATGTTTTGTTAATATTGAATTTTGCGTCATCTTATGTAACAGTCATTAGAAGCCAGTGAAAAAATGGGACCAGAAATGAGATCCTGTGATGACTTAAAGGATTATGACTCCAACTAGTACAGAGGGTCATTTGTAATTTAAACATATATAGTTTTTTTTACTTTAAAACACTTTAGAGAACAAATTCCCCTAAATATGTTACTTTAGAAACTTGTGACCTTGCTTTCACATTATCTTTGAGTCCTCAATACTTCTTTCAAAAAAACGCAAAAAACTAAAGGTAATTGCACAACATTGTGGTTTGAGAAACAATCTTGTTGTATGGTTTTAAAATTGCCTCTTCCTCTTTTTTTTTTTTTAACATTTATAATGTCTACTCAGTAAAACTGAAGGCAATTTAAATTATAGTTTAGCATTCACACAAAGTTCAGGGTAAATTCCTTCCCTAAAATAGTTATTAAATTCTTGTGGACTCATCTGGAGTTATAGGAAGAATTCAGGCTTTTATTTACACAGTATTTATAACATAAGCCCCTCCCAGTAGTGTACTCATTTGTTCATCTTTTCTTTTTTAAGTATTTATTTACAAAATCTCTGGTTCTATTAACACAAATTAAGAAAGTCCTGATGAATCAAGTACTTACAAATTCTCAAACATCTATGAAGGAAAGGTTAGAGAAAGTAAACAAAAGCATAACAAATTGGTAGCTGAACTTTGCTATGGTAAGGCTGCTGCTGCTGCTGCTGCTGCTAAGTCGCTTCAGTCGTGTCCGACTCTGTGCGACCCCAGAGACAGCAGCCCACCAGGCTCCACTGTCCCTGGGATTCTCCAGGCAAGAACACTGGAGTGGGTTGCCATTTCCTTCTCCAATGCATGAAAGTAAAAAGTGAAAGTGAATTTGCTCAGTCGTGTCCGACTCTTAGCGACCCCATGGACTGCAGCCCACCAGGCTCCTCCGTCCATGGGATTTTTCAGGCAACAGTACTGGAGTGAGGTGCCATTGCCTTCTCCGACGGTAAGGCTAACTGACTATTAAAACAGATTCTGAAGGAGATCAGCCCTGGGATTTCTTTGGAAGGACTGATGCTAAAGCTGAAACTCCAGTATTTTGGCCACCTCATGCGAAGAGTTGACTCATTGGAAAAAACTCTGATGTTGGGAGGGATTGGGGGCAGGAGGAGAAGGGGACGACCCAGGATGAGATGGCTGGATGGCATCACTGACTCGATGGACATGAGTCTGAGTGAACTCCGGGAGTTGGTGATGGACAGGGAGGCCTGGCGTGCTGCGATTCATGGGTTCTCAAAGAGTCGGACACGACTGAGCGACTGTACTGAACTGAACTGACTGATGAAGCAATATTGCAACATTATCATTCTACACTGATAGCTAATATATAAAATTATCATTTAAAACATCTTTTAAAACCTGCAGTCTGGATGCCACAAAGTGCCAGAAGTGTTGTTTATGACTAGCAACTCTTTAAAGTTCAGTCATTTCAACTTTCCTTCAGAGATATAGATTGACATTCCAGCCTCCCCCAGCCCAGAAAGTTTCATACAATATAAAAGTTTATGGAGTAACATCTTAAAATCCTTCTTCACTCCTCCAGTTCATAATTCCCTTCTCAAAATTAAGCACAGTTAACATGCACATCTTTACAGTTCTTTATGTATATATATATATACACCCACATAAACTTTAACTTTTTTCCTTCACAAAAAGTTATTTTATGTTTAAAAAATTTGCAACATAGGAAACTTGCAAGTACACTAAAACAAAGAATTTTTCACCTTGAATCATTAGAGACTAAGACGCTAATGACACCTCATTAGCAGTCCCCAATACTTGTGTGTATTTCTCATAAACAAGGACATTCTAAATAATCACAAAACACCAACAAAACCGAAAATTAGCACTTATACATTCAGTTCAGTTCAGTCGCTCAGTCGTGTCCAACTCTTCGCAACCCCACGAATCTCAGCACGCCAGGCCTCCCTGTCCATCACCAACTCCCAGAGTTTACTCGGACTCATGTCCATTGAGTCGGTGATACCATCCAACCATCTCATCTTCTATCGTTCCCTTCATTATACAAAGTGATATATTTCCACCCTCTAATTCTTGGGCCACAACTGGGTATTGTTTTTGCTTTGGCTCCATCCCTTCATTCTTTCTGGAGTTATTTCTCCACTGATCTCCAGTAGCATATTGGGCACCTAATGACCTGGGGTGTTCCTCTTTTGGTGTCCTATCATTTTCCCTTTTCCTACTGTTCATGGGGTTCTCAAGGCAAGAATACTGAAATGGCTTGCCATTCCCTTCTCCAGTGGACCACATTCTGTCAGGCCTCTCCACCATGACCCGCTCATCTTGGGTTGCCCCGCAGGCATGGCTTGGTTTCGTTGAGTTAGACAAGGCTGTGGTCCTAGTGTGATTAGATTGACTAGTTTTCTGTGAGTATGGTTTCAGTGTGTCTGCCCTCTGATGCCCTCTTGCAACACTTACCATCTTACTTGGATTTTTGTTACCTTGACATGGGGTATCTCTTCACAGCTGCTCCAGCAAAGCACAGCCACTGTTCCTTACCTTGGACGAGGGGTATCTCCTTACCACCACTGTTCCTGACCTTCAACGTTGGATAGCTTCTCTAGGCCCTCCTGCACCTGCGCAGCCACCACTCCTCGGGTTGCTCCTCCCGGCCAACGGCCCTGGCCTCGGGCGTGGGTGGCTCCTCCCAGCTGCTGCCCCTGGCCTCGGGCTCGGGGTGGCTCCTCAAGGTCACCACCCCTGGCCTCGGGCGTGAGGTGGCTTCTCCTGGCCGCCACTGGCCTTGGACGCAGGGTAGCTCCTCCTGGCCGCTGCCCTGACTTCGGACACAGGGTGTCGCAGCGCAAGGAACCTGGAATGTCAGGTCCATGAATCAAGGCAAACTGGAAGTGGTCAAACAAGAGATGGCAAGGGTGAACATCGACATTCTAGGAATCAGCAAACTAAAATGGACTGGAATGGGTGAATTTAACTCAGATGACCATTATGTCTACTACTGCGGGCAGGAATCTCTCAGAAGAAATGGAGTAGCTATCATGGTCAACAAAAGAGTCCAAAATGCAGTACTTGGATGCAATCTCAAAAACGACAGAATGATCTCTGTTCGTCTCCAAGGCAAACCATTCAATATCACAGTTATCCAAGTCTATGCCCCAACCAGTAACGCTGAAGAAGCTGAAGTTGAACAGTTTTATGAAGACCTACAAGATCTTTTAGAACTAACACCCAAAAAAGATGTCCTTTTCATTATAGGGGACTAGAATGCAAAAGTAGGAAGTCAAGAAACACCTGGAGTAACAGGCAAATTTGGCCTTGGAATGCAGAATGAAGCAGGGCAAATACTAATAGAGTTTTGCCAAGAAAATGCACTGGTCATAGCAAACACCCTCTTCCAACAACACAAGAGAAGACTCTACACATGGACATCACCAGATGGTCAACACCAAAATCAGATTGATTATATTCTTTACAGCCAAAGATGAAGAAACTCTATACAGTCAACAAAAACAAGACCGGGAGCTGACTGTGGCTCAGATCATGAACTCCTTACTGCCAAATTCAGATTTAAATTGAAGAAAGTAGGGAAAACCGCTAGACCATTCAGGTATGACCTAAATCAAATCCCTTATGATTATACAGTGGAGGTAAGAAATAGATTTAAAGGTCTGGATCTGTTAGATAGAGTGCCTGATGAACTATGGACTGAGGTTCGTGACATTGTACAGGAGACAGGGATCAAGAACATCCCCATGGAAAAGAAATGCAAAAAAGCAAAATGGCTGTCTTGAGGAGGCCTTACAAATAGCCGTGAAAAGAAGAGAGGCGAAAAGCAAAGGAGAAAAGGAAAGATACAAGCATCTGAATGCAGAGTTCCAAAGAATAGCAAGAAGAGATAAGAAAGCCTTCTTCAGTGATCAATGCAAAGAAATAGAAGAAAACAACAGAACGGGAAAGACTAGAGATCTCTTCAAGAAAATTAGAGATTCCAAGGGAACATTTCATGCAAAGATAGGCTCGAAAAAGGACAGAAATGGTCTGGACCTAACAGAAGCAGAAGATATTAAGAAGAGGTGGCAAGAATATATGGAAGAACTGTACAAAAAATATCTTCACGACCCAGAAAATCATGATGATGTGATCACTAATCTAGAGCCAGACATCCTGGAATGTGAAGTCAAGTGGGCCTTAGAAAGCATCACTATGAACAAAGCTAGTGGAGGTGATGGAATTCCAGTTGAGCTATTTCAAATCCTGAAAGATGATGCTGTGAAAGGGCTGCACTCAATATGCCAGCAAATTTGGAAAACTCAGCAGTGGCCACAGGACTGGAAAAGGTCAGTTTTCATTCCAATTCCAAAGAAAGGCAATGCCAAAGAATGCTCAAACTACTTCACAATTGCACTCATCTCACATGCTAGTAATGTAATGCTCAAAATTCTCCAAGCCAGACTTCAGCAATATGTGAACCATGAACTCCCTGATGTTCAAGCTGGTTTTAGAAAAGGCAGAGGAACCAGAGATCAAATTGCCAACATCCACTGGATCATGGAAAAAGCAAGAGAGTTCCAGAAAAACATGGATTTCTGCTTTATTGACTATGCCAAAGCCTTTGACTGTGTGGATCACAATCAACTGGAAAATTCTGAGAGAGATGGGAATACCAGACCACCTGACCTGCCTCTTGAGAAATCTGTATGCAGGTCAGGAAGCAACAGTTAGAACTGGACATGGAACAACAGACTGGTTCCAAATAGGAAAAGGAGTACGTCAAGGCTATATATTGTCACCCTGCTTATTTAACTTCTATGCAGAGTACATCATGAGAAACGCTGGGCTGGAAGAAGCACAAGCTGGAATCAAGATTGCCGGGAGAAATATCAATCACCTCAGATATGCAGATGACACCACCCCCATGGCAGAAAGTGAAGAGGAGCTAAAAAGCCTCTTGATGAAAGTGAAAGAGGAGAGTGAAAAAGTTGGCTTAAAGCTCAACATTCAGAAAACGAAGATCATGGCATCTGGTCCCATCACTTCATGGCAAATAGATGGGGAAACCGTGGAAACAGTGTCAGACTTTATTTTTGGGGGCTCCAAAATCACTGCAGATAGTGACTGCAGCCATGAAATTAAAAGACGCTTACTCCTTGGAAGAAAAGTTATGACCAACCTAGATAGTATATTCAAAAGCAGAGACATTACTTTGCCAACTAAGGTCCGTCTAGTCAAGGCTATGGTTTTTCCTGTGGTCATGTATGGATGTGAGAGTTGGACTGTGAAGAAGGCTGAGTGCCGAAGAATTGATGCGTTTGAACTGTGGTGTTGGAGAAGACTCTTGAGAGTCCCTTGGACTGCAAGGAGATCCAACCAGTCCATTCTGAAGGAGATCAGCCCTGGGATTTCTTTGGAAGGAATGATGCTAAAGCTGAAACTCCAGTACTTTGGCCACGTCATGCGAAGAGTTGACTCATTGGAAAAGACTGATGCTGGGAGGGATTGGGGGCAGGAGGAGAAGGGGACAACCCAGGAGGAGATGGCTGGATGGCATCACGGACTCAATGGACGTGAGTCTGGGTGAACTCCGGGAGTTGGTGATGGACAGGGAGGCCTGGCGTGCTGCAATTCATGGGGTCGCAAAGAGTCGGACACGACTGAGCGACTGAACTGAACTGAATTCTTCAGCCACATTCGAGTCTCATCCATTGCCCTGACAATGGTCTTCATTTCCAAAAGTCCATTTTAGTCACCTGTTTTCATTTAACTATTGTCTCATTACTCTCCTTTAGCCTGAAGCACTTCCTTCATTTTTCTTGGATTTTCATAATTATGACACTTTTGAAAATTACAGGACAGGTATTTTGTAGAATAGCCTTCAATGGTGTTTTTCTGGTATTTGCTTATGAAAAGGTTCCGATTACCTGTGTAATCAACCCTGAATACCCATTGGAAAGACTGATGGTGAAGCTGAAACTCCAATACTTTAGCCACCTGATGCGAAGAATTGATTCATTGGAAAAGACCTTGATGCTGGGAAAGACTGAAGGCAGGAGGAGAAGGGGACAACAGAGGATGAGAAGGTTGGATGGCATCACCAACTCTATGGACATGAGTTTGAGCAAGCTCCAGAAGCTGGTGATGGACAGGGAAGCCTGGTGTGCTGCAGTCCACGGGGTTGCAGTCAGACAGGACTGAGAGACTGAACAGAAACAACCCGTGTTTGGCAGGAATATGACCGAAATAAAACACTCTGTTCTTATTGCAACATATTAGGTGACACACGTTTTCAATTTTCCCATTATGGATGATACTCATTTTGATCACTTGGCAAAGGAGAGGTCTACTTGACTTCTCCACTGTGAAGCTACTGTTTTCTCCTTTGTAATTAACATTACAAAGGAGTAATGTAAATTAGGAGTTTTTTTAAACTGTGTACATTTCCCATTCCTTGTCAAATTCTCAATTCATTCCTTCATTTATTTATTTATAACAATATGAACTCACATTTTCCATTTTATTCAATGGTTCATTATCTGTTGTTCTGTTTAGTCTCTCAATCCGACTCTTTTTGACCCCATGGACTGAAGCACACCAGGCTTCCCTATCCATCACCAACTCCCGGAGCTTGCTTAAAGTCATGTCCATTGAGTCGGTGATGCCATCCAACCATCTCATCCTCTGTTATCTCCTTCTTCTCCAACCTTCAATCTTTCTCAGCATCAGGGTCTTTTCAAATGAGTCAAGTCTTCACATCAGGTGGTCAAAGAATTGGTTATTCAGCTTCAGCATCAGTCCTTCAAATGAATATTCAGGACTGATTTCCTTTAGGATTGACTGGTTTGATCTCTTGTCAGTCCAAGGGATGCTCAAGAGTCTTCTCCAACACCACAGTTAAAAAGCATCAATTCTTCAGAGCTCAGCATTCTTCCCCCCATCGACTGCAGCATGCCAGGCCTCCCTGTCCATCACCAGATCCTGGAGCTTGCTCAAACTCTTACGTCCAACTCTCACATCCATACATGACTACTGAGAAAACCATAGCTTTGACTAGACGGACCTTTGTTGGCAAAGTAATATCTCTGCTTTTTAATATGATGTATAGGTTGGTCATAGCTTTTCTTCCAAGGAGCAAGTGTCTTTTAATTTCATGGCTACAATCATCATCTGCAGTGATTTTGGAGCCCCCAAAATAAGTCTCTCACTGTTTCCATTGTTTTCCCATCTATTTGGCATGAATTGATGGGACCAGATGTCATGATCTTAGCTTTCTGAATGTTGAGTTTTAAGCCAGCTTTTTCACTCTCTTCTTTCACTTTCATCAAGAGGCTCTTCAGTTCTTCTTTGCTTTCTCCCATAAAGGTGGTGTCATTTTATTTAGATGCTAAATTTTTCCCAGTTTAGCCACTGGGAAATCATTCACTCTGGCTTTTGTGTCTTTTTGAAGTATCTCTGTATTCTTTGGGCTTCCCTGGTGGCTCAGGTGGTGAAGAATCTGCCTGCAATGTGGGAGACCTGGGTTTGATCCCTAGGTTGGGAAGATCCCCTGGAGGAGGGCATGGCAACCCACTCCAGTATACTTGCTAGGAGAATTCAATGGACAGAAGAGCCTGGCAGATTACAGTCCATGGGGTCCCAAAGAGTCAGACATGACTGAGTGACTTTCACCTTCACTTGCTTTGTAAGGTTAATATGGTCCAGGAGCATCTTTTACTTCCTCTGCACCAGCCCTGCAACCAGCCATTTCTTCAAGGAATTTTGGTTCCCTTTAGTAGAAAATGGTATTGAAAAACAATAGTTGGGCACCAGATGTGCTCCTTTCTTGTGAATGTTGCTGCTCAGTTATAGTCCTCAAAAACAAAATTAGTTGTTGTTCTAGTGTTTACAATATACATTTTTAACTAATATAAGTTCACTTTCAAATCACACCGTTCTGTTCCATGTATAGTACTGCTGCTGCTGCTGCTAAGTCGCTTCAGTTGTGTCCAACTCTGTGAAACCCCAGAGATGGCAGATATCCTATAACAGTTTTCTTAATTCTTCCTTCCTATCCTTGTGACATTTCTGTCATTTATTTCACTTGCTTATATGATATAACCAATAAATACATTGTTACTATTATTGCTTTAAACAAATTGTTATTTATTAAACCAATTTTAAAAGAAAAATAAAATATTTTGTCATGACTTTTTCCTTTTCCAATGATCTTCTTTTCTTTATGTAGATCTAAATTTCTGACTTATGTAGTTTTCCTTTTACTGAGAATTTTTTTCCCACATTTCTTACAGGGTAAGTCTTCTTGCATAAATTCCCTCAGGTTTTATTTGTATGAGAACACATTTATTTCTCCATCACTTATGAAGGACAATTTCACTGGCTATTACCACTATATTATTCATTGTTCCCTCTATTCCTTAGGTTCATAGATTTGTTTCTAATTTTTTTATTTTTCACACTTTACATATTTCATTGCACTCAATTCTTTCTCCAGAGAAGACAGTGGCACCCCCACTCCAGTACTATTGCCTGGAAAATCCCATGGACAGAGGAGCCTGGTGGGCTGCAGTCCATGGGGTCGCTAAGAGTCGGACATGACTGAGCAACTTCCCTTTCACTTTTCACTTTCATGCATTGGAGAAGGAAATGGCAACCCACTCCAGTGTTCTTGCCTGGAGAATCCCAGGGACGGGGGAGCCTGGTGGGCTGCTGTCTATGGGGTCGCACAGAGTCGGACATGACTGAGGCAACTTAGCAGCAGCAGCAGCAGCAGTTCTTTTTTACATGGTTTCTGTTGAAAATTCCTCTATAGCTAATGTGATTTTTTTCCCCCTGCTCTGGCTTCTTTCAAACTTTTCTCTTTGTCTTTGGTTTTCCACAGTTTGAATATGAAATGCCTACGTGTGGTTTTTTGCTCCTCTTATTTGACTCCAACACCCCACGCCAGGACCCCTCCCCAGGTAAACATTTTGTTTGGGTTTTGACACCTTGGGCCAGGCTACTTCTAAATACAGAAGCCCTCCTCCCCATTCAGGCCAGCCTCTCCTCAGTGGGCCACCCACCTAGCGTGGACAATCTTCTCAGCCCACTTGGGCTCCAACACTCCACTCCAGATTGCCCCTCTGCACCTTCCTTGGGCTCTGATGCCCCACACCAGGTCACCCCCAAAAGTTGATGCTCACCTTGTCCTCCCACCCTGCACCAGGACTTTCTCTACAGAGATGCCTTTGCCACCATACTTGGGTTTCCATACTCTCCATCAAGGCACAGACCCATGTGGTGGACTCCTTCCCTTCTGGCAGGAACATTCCAGAAGTGACCTTGTTTTCTTCCTACTCCATCCTGTCCAGAGATACCTGATTTCAATATGTCCCATTACGAATGATGTTAACTTATCACTTGAATAAAATGGTATCTGCCACACTTCTCCTCTATAAACTTTTTCTCCTTCTCTAACTAATTCATATTTTAGGAATACTAGGCAAATGTCTCATTCTTCATCAAACTTATGGTTTAAACAATGATTTATATCAATATACTTTTGTAACTTATTCAATAGATTGTAATCTGTTATTTTTATTATTTATTTTGATGCTTAAATTTCTCCAGATTTGGCCATTGGGAGCCCCTTCAAACTGGCCTCTGCATCCTTTGACATGTCCCCAACATTCCTTGGCTACTTCCTTACTTTCTGACACAATAAGATATCCTGAGATCATTTTGTTCTTTCTCTGTGCCAGACCTAGAAATAGCCATTTCCTTAAGGAGTCCTAATTCTTTTTAGTGGAGAATACTATTTAAAAATCAGGATCAAGCCACTAGACATGCACATTGCTGTTGAGGGGTCATGATTCCTAGATTCTCTCAGTGGACAGAATACATGATATGTATGTATGTAATGTATGTGTATGTATATACTTATATGTGTATATATATTTATTTCTCATTTATCTGTCTATGATATACATGTATAATTTATACTGAGATATAGTACATATAACTTAAAATTCACCATTTTAAAGTGTATAATTTAATGGTTTTTAATATATTCTTCATAGTCAGAACACTGACATGAATCGCAACAATATCTTTTTGGATCTACCTTTCAGAGCAATGAAAATAAAAACAAAAATAAACAAATAAGGCCTAATTAAACTTAAAAGCTTTTGCACAGCAAAGGAAACCATAAACAAAATGAAAAAGCCCACAGAATGGGAGAAAATATTTGCAAATGAAGCAAAGTGACGAGATATTAATCTTCAAAATACACAAACACTTCATGTAGCTATATATCAAAAAATAACTCAATAAAAAAATGGGAAAAGATCGAAATAGACATTTCTTCAAAGAAGAAATACAGATGGCCAACAGGCACATGAAAAGATGCTCAACATCACTAATTATTAGAGAAATACAAATCAAAACTACAATGACTTATCACCTCACATTGGTCAAAATGGCCATCATCAAAAAGTCTACAGACAATAAACGTAGCGACGGTATAGAGAATAGGGTACCCTCCTACACTGTTGGTGAGGATGTAAATTGGTACAACCACTATGGAGAACAGTATGGAGATTCCTTTAAGAAGTAAAAATAGAACTGCCATGTGATACAGCAATCCCACTCATGGGCATGTATCTCGAGAAAACCATAATTCAAAAAGATACATGCACCCTGATATTCACTGCAGTGCTGTTTACAATAGCCAAGACATGGAAGCAGCCTAGATGTCCACTGACAGAGGGATATATACATACAATGGAATATTCAGTTCAGTTCATTTCAGTTCAGTCGCTCAGTCATGTCTGACTCTTTGTGACCCCAACAATGGAATATTACTCAGTCATAAACAAAGAATAAAATATTCCCTTTGCAGCAACATGGAGGGAACTAAAGATTGTCATATTGAGTGAAAGTAAGTCAGAGAAAGGCAAATATTATACGATATCACTTATTGCAAAATCTAATAAAAGGGTACAAATGAACTTATTTACAAAACATAAACAGACTCACAGACTTCAAAAACAAACTTAGGTTTGCCAAAATGGATATGGAAGGGAGGAATAAATCAGGAGTTTGGGATTCACAAACACACACTACTATATGTAAAACAATCAATAAAGAGGTACCACATAGCACAAGGAACTCTATATAGTACTCTGTAATAACCTATATGTGGAAAGAATCTGAGAAAGAATTCATGTGTGTATATGTATAAATGAATTACTTTGCTGTGCACTTAAAACTAGCACTACATTGTAAATCAACTGTAAAATAAAATAAGTTTTTAAAAAAATTAATTAATTAATAAAACTTAGTCCCAGTTTTAAAAAAATATTCTTTATATTGTGCAGTCATCATTACTATCTAATCTAATTTCAGAACATGTATGTATATACATGTGCTGAAGAAGCTAAAGTTGAAAGGTTCTATGAAGACCTACAAAACCTTCTAGAACTAACTCCCCAAAAGATGTCCTTTTCATTGTAGGGAACTGGAATGCAAAAGTAGGGAAGTCAAGAGATATCTGGAGTAACAGGCAAGTTTGGCCTTGGAGTACAAAATGAAGCAGGGCAGAGGCTAATCATGAGTTTTGCCAAGAGAATGTGCTGGTCATAACAACCACCCTCTTCCAACAATACAAGAGACGACTCTACACATGGACATCACCAAATGGTCAATACAGAAATCAGATTGATTATATTCTTTGTAGCTGAAGATGGAGAAGCTCTATACAGTCAGCAAAAACAAGACTGGGAGCTGACTGTGGCTCAGATCATGAACTCATTGCAAAATTCAGACTTCAATTGAAGAAAGCAGGGAAAACCACTAGGCCATTCAGATATGACCTAAGTCAAATCCCTTACGATTTTACAGTGGAAGTGACAGATTCAAGGGATTAGATCTAATAGACAGAGTGCCTGAAGAAATATAGACAGAAGTTTGTAACAATGTACAGGTGGTGGTGATCAAAACCATCCCCGAGAAAAAGAAATGCAAAAAGGCAAAATGGTTGTCTGAGGAGGACTTAACAAATAGCTGAGGAAAGAGATGTGAAAGACAAAGGAGAAAAGGAAAGATAAAACCGATCTGATGAAAGAATTCCAAAGAATAGCAAGGAGAGATAAGAAAGCCTTTTTAAGTGAACAATGCAAAGAAACAGAGGAGAACAATAGAATGGGAAAGCCTAGAGATCTTGTCAAGAAAATTAGAGATAGACTTAATAAAATATGGAGCTCATTAGAAGATGATTGCTATAGAAAGAATAGAGTAAGGGAGATCTGGTATATTGGAGGCACAGAGGCAGGCTACATGGTTGCCGAATGATCAGAGGTAGCCTTATGGCAAAGGTAACGTGTGAGCAAAGATTTGAAGAGAAGGAATGAACCATGTGGACATATGGGTGAAGGGTATTCCAAGAAGAGGAGAGCTAAGTCTTAAGGCAAAAGCACCAAGACAGGAGAATGACTGGTACTGGTATCAACATCAAGGATGTTAATGTGGCTGTGGCTGAGTGAAGTGACTGAAAGGGAGAAAAGTAGGAGATAACGTCTTAAAAGCCAGGGGAGCACAGATGATGTTGAGCCTTTTGGCCATTGTTAGGACTCTAGCTTTTATTTTGAGTATGATGGGAAGACACTGGAGAATTTCAAGCAAAGGAGAGACGTGACCTGACAGATTTTTAAAGGATGCCTCTGAATATTTTCCATGTGTTGAGAATAGACTAGAGAGGCAAATATAAAAGCAGGAAAGTCAGCAAGCAGCCCACTGTAGTCATTTAGGCACAAAATGGCTGGGACCGGGGTGCTAGCAGTGGAAGAGGTGAGAAGTGGACAAACTCTGGGCATATTTTGAGGATAAAATTGGCAGGATGTCCTGATAAACTGGGTGTATGACTCACAGGGTTTTATTCTGAGCAATTTGAAGGATGATATTGCCATCAACTGAGAGATGACTGTAGGCAGAGCCAGTTTGGAAAAGAATATTAAAAGTTTCATTTTGAACTTGGAGAAGGCAATGGCACCCCACTCCAGTACTCTTGCCTGGAAAATCCCATGGATGGAGAAGCCCAGTAGGCTGCAGTCCGTGGGGTTGCTAAGGGTCAGACACGACTGAGCGGCTTCACTTCCACTTTTCACTTTCGTGCATTGGAGAAGGAAACTGGCAACCCATTCCGGTGTTCTTGCCTGGAGAATCCCAGGGACAGAGGAGCCTGGTGAGCTGCCGTCTATGGGGTCACACAGAGTCAGACATGACTGAAGCGACTTAGCAGCAGCATTTTGAACTTCCTGAGTTTGAGATGCCCGTAAGACATTCAAGAAGAGATGTCAATTACCTGGTTGGCAAAATAATTCAGTAGTTTTATAAATAAGTCTTAACTAAGGATACAGAATGCATGTTCAAGCCTTTCATTCAGTGCCTAAAAAATGGTAAATGCTCAATAATGTTAACTATAATGATGATACTTTCATCACTCACCTTTGAAGGCACACTGACTCCCAATTTAACTATTTGATCCCTTTAATTCACCTAAAATAAAATTGGTTTTTTTACCATGCCACCTTGATTTTTATTTATAGCGCAAATGAATAGTACAGCGTTAGAGCAAAATTTTAAAAGAAATGAAAGCCTCAGGGCTTCCCTGGTGGCTTGGTGATAAAGAATTTGTCTGTCATTGCAGGAGATATGGGAGAAGGTGATGGCACCCCACTCCAGTACTCTTGCCTGGAAAATCCCATGGACGGAGGAGCCTGGTAGGCTGCAGTCCATGGGGTCACGAAGAGTCAGACACGACTGAGCGACTTCCCTTTCACTTTTCACTTTCATGCATTGGAGAAGGAAATGGCAACCCACTCCAGTGTTCTTGCCTGGAGAATCCCAGGGAAGGGGGAGCCTGGTGGGCTGCTGTCTCTGGGGTCGCACAGAGTCAGACACGACTGAAGCGACTTAGCAGCAGCAGCAGCAGCAGGAGACATGGAACGGCGAAGATCCCACATGCCTTGGAGCAACAAAGACGATGCACCATTACAATTGAGCATGCACTCTAGAGCCCAAGAACTGCAACTGCTGAGCCCCTGCACCCTAGAGCCTGTTCTCCAAAATAAGAGAAGCCACCACAGTGAGAAGCCTGTACACTGCAATTAGAGAGTACCCACTGCTCACCACAGCCAAAGAAAAGTATGCATAACAATGAAGACCCAGCACAGCCAAAAATAATAAATAAATAAAATTATAAAAAAAATAAAATCTTTGACTCATAATCTGACTGTCTTACCATACTTCTTTTATTTTTCCTTTTGTCTCATTTTATTTTATTTTATTGCTGAAGTGATTTTAATCTACAGATGAAAGACTCTTTAAATGATACTCAGAATACATTACAAACTTGGTTTTAAATTAGATTTGAGTCTAGAACAGGACTCACTCACAATGATTCCAGAACACAATGTGGAAGTGCAACAGTTAGGTGATGACTTCTTAACTGTTCAAGGGGGTAAAGATCTTCTTCAAATATGGATGGAAATTAATCTGTAAGAGTTATTCTCCTTTATAGACTACAATATTATTGTCAGTTTCATATACTTTTACTTTATGAAGAACTCCCACAGGAAGAAATTTCTGGAGGTTTTCCCAGATATATACGGCTACATTTTCTGTTGTGCTTACAATGTCTGCAAAATACGGCACATCTAGATCCAGATTCTTATGATCAAGGGGCTTCATAATCGCCTCCTCCACATACTCTTTGAGGTCAGTCAAATTCATGACCATCCTGTAACAGGATCAACCTTTGTAATTGTGCCCATGGCCATTTGGGTTGTTGCACTTCCTAAATAATTTCAAGTTTTCTTCATTACAAAGAGATTTGCTGTGGAGGCAGTGGGTCACGCTGAAGGAGAGGAGACGGGACACTCGCTCCTGCCAGTGAGGGCCCAACCCTGCCCCGTTCAGGGCTCTACAAGCCCACTCATTTTAAAAACATAATTTAAAGTGGTTGAATCATGTTGTATGTATACATACGTATCCTGGTTACTTCAAGTAACATTATTCCCTAAGCTATTTTCCATGTTGCTCAATAGTTTCCATATTTATAATTTGTAGTGGTTGCAAAATAATCCATGTTTACTTGCCCACTTTTGTATTGTTGCACATTTAGACTGTTAACCTAGCACTCTTATAAGAAGGGTATATTGCCAAGATCAGAATTACGGGGTCAAAAGCTATGAACATTTTTGTAATTCTCAATATATAATACCAAATTGTGAAATACAATGCCAAAGGTTGGATTTTTTCATAAGAAAAAGAAAGCATAAACTCAACACATGAAACTAGAGTAATTTACAAAATAGGTTTCTTAATTCCCTTCTAACAAAACTCTATCCAAAGATATGTTTAGTTGGGCTACACAGACTCAGTTCATTTTTCTAGCTTACTTGATCACTGTAGTACATTTAAACTTTAGTCTACTTTAGGACTGGTTTGCTGCTCGATACAGCGATTGTATTGATATAATCTTTTTTGTCATTTGTACTAGAATTAATTTAAAAATCATTTTATATTAAAAGACTCATATTTTCCTCTTTATATCCTTACTCTCTTATTCATATGTTCTAGTTTTAGGTCTGACTCCAGCTCTTTTAATGTACCAGGGGAATAAACACTGATTTAATCTGGCTACACCCCATTACTCTGGCCTAGGTTAGCTATTCAAAAGTATTTAAGAGGTAGAATTAACTGTCTTCAGTAATTAACCAAACATCTAATCCCTCTCCTCTTTAAGAGTGAAAAGAGGCAGGTTTGAAGTTGGGTAGTGTTCTTGCCTGCGGAATCCCATGCCTGGCAGGCTACGGTCCATAGGGTCGCAGAGTCAGACACAACTGAGCGACTGAGCAGGCACGCAGGCACTGAAGTAAAAACCAGACAAGCTGGTTTAGACTTGGGTAGTTATGCCTCCAGGTAACAGGAGGCATGAATAGTAGGAATATATAGTAAAAGCCAGTATTTTGGTTTATTCTGGCCACAATAATGTTGCTTAACAAACTATCCCAAAACTCAGTGGTTAAATCCCCAATTATTGTTCTTTCTTTTCCCTTCCCTTCTCTTCCCCCTTCTTCTTTCTTTAGTCATTTCAGTCCTGAGGCTATTAGGTAGGTCTGGGCAAGGTGGTATCTATGTTTGGCTGAGTTTGGGCAAGCCATGGCAGCCAGAGCAAGGTCTGACCAAGGTGAGGGGTGGAGCATGAGTAAGGTGAAGATGGTGTCTGCGTGGGATGTGGTCTAGTTGGGGAGTCAAAGCCTGAGCAGGGTAAAAGAGCTTCTTCAGGTAGATGGAGTTGTGACAGAGACGGGGGATGGGTTACATACGGGGGCTCATAAAATAATATTGAGAATAATGAGAGAATAGGTACAACTATAGAAAGAAAAAAACTAGAGTAAATCCTATGCTATTGAACTGGAGTTGGGTGTGTCAATGTGAAGTCATGGTTCATACGTACATATTGTTGTTCAGTCACTCAGTTGTGTCTGACTCTTTGCAACCCCATAGACTGCAGCACGCCAGGCTTCCCTGTCCTTCACCATCTCCCGGAGTCCACTCAAACTCATGCCCATTTAGTCAGTGATACCATCCAACAATCTCATCCTCTGTCTTCCACTTCTCCTGACTTCTCCTCCTGACGTCCACTTTCCCAGCATCAGGGTCTTCTCAAATGAGTCAGTTCTTCGCATCAGGTGGCCAAAGTATTGGAGCTTCAGCTTCAGCATTGGGCTTTGCAATGAATATTCAGGGTTGATTTCCTTAAGGATTGACCGGTTGGATCTCCTTGCTGTTCAAGGGACTCGCAAGAGTCTTCTCCAGCACCACAGTTCAAAAGCATCAATTCTTTGGCTCTCAGCCTTCTTCATGGTCCAACTCTCACATTCATACCTGATTACTGGAAAAGTCATAGCTTTGACTATATGGACCTTTGTCAACAAAGTGATGTCTTGACTTTTTAATACGCTGTCTAGGTTCATTGTGTGGATCACAATAAACTGTGGAAAATTCTGAAAGAGATGGGAATACCAGACCACATGACCTGCCTCTTGAGAAATCTGTATGCAGGTCAGGAAGCAACAATTAGAACTGGACATGGAACAACAGACTGGTTCCAAATACGGAAAGAAGGAGTACGTCAAGGCTGTATATTGTCACCCTGCTTATTTAACTTCTATGCAGAGTACATCATGAGAAATGCTGGACTGGAAGAAACACAAGTTGGAATCAAGATTGCCGGGAGAAATATCAATCACCTCAGATATGCAGATGACACCACCCTTATGGCAGAAAGTGAAGAGGAGCTAAAAAGCCTCTTGATGAAAGTGAAAGAGGAGAGTGAAAAAGTTGGCTTAAAGCTCAACATTCAGAAAACGAAGATCATGGCATCTGGTCCCATCACTCCATGGGAAATAGATGGGGAAAGACTAGAAACAGCGTCAGACTTTATTTTGGGGGGCTCCAAAATCACTGCAGATGGTGACTGCAGCCATGAAATTAAAAGACGCTTACTACTTGGAAGGAAAGTTATGACCAACCTATATAGTATATTCAAAAGCAGAGACATTACTTTACTGACTAAGGTCCGTCTAGTCAAGGCTATGGTTTTTCCAGTGGTCATGTATGGATGTGAGAGTTGGACTGTGAAGAAGGCTGAGTGCCGAAGAATTGATGCTTTTGAACTATGGTGTTGGAGAAGACTCTTGAGAGTCCCTTGGACTGCAAGGAGATCCAACCAGTCCATTCTGAAGGAGATCAACCCTGAGATTTCTTTGGAAGGAATGATGCTAAAGCTGAAACTCCAGTATTTTGGCCACCTCATGCAAAGAGTTGACTCATTGGAAAAGACCCTGATGCTGGGAGGGATTGGGGGCAGGAGGAGAAGGGGACGACCGAGGATGAGATGGCTGGATGGCATCACGGACTCGATGGACGTGAGTCTGAGTGAACTCCGGGAGTTGGTGATGGACAGGGAGGCCTGGCGTGCTGCGATTCATGGGGTCTCAAAGAGTTGGACATGACTGAGCGACTGAACTGAGGTTCATTGTAGCTTTTCTTCCAAGGAGCAGGGGTCTTTTAATTTCATGTCTGCAGTTGCAGTCTGCAGTGATTTTAGAGCCCAAGAAAATAAAATCTGTCACTGTTTCCATTGTTTCCCCATCTATTTGCCATGAAATGATGGGACTGGATGCCACGAACTCTTTTGAATGTTGAGTTTTAAGCCATCTTTTTCACCTTCATCAAGAAGCTCTTCAGTGCCTCTTTGCTTTCTGCCATTAGAGTGTTATCATTTACATATCTGAGGTTGTTGATATTTCTCTCGGCAATCTTGAATCCGCCTTGTGATTCATCCAGCCCAGCATTTCACATGATGTACTCTGCATATAAGTTAAATAAGCAGAGTGACAATATACAGCCTAGTCATACTCCTTTACCAATTTTGAACCAGTCCATTGTTCCATGTCCATTTCTAACTGTTGTGCCTTGCCCTGCATACAGGTTTCTTAGGAAACAGGTAAGGGGATACAGTATTCCCATCTAAGAATTTTCCACAGTTTGTTGTGATCTACACAGTCAAAAGTTTTAGCGTAGTCATGAAGCAAAAGTAAATATTTTTCTGGAATTCCCTTGCTTTTTCTATGATCCAGCAAATGTTGGAAATTTGATCTCTGGTTCCTTGGCCTTTTCTAATCTGTAGTTAAGTATTCTGTTAGCTACAGCTGAAAGTCTTCTAACTGATATAGTGTGACACCATTAAAAGTCTATCACATTTTTTATAGAACAATAGGTATCTTGAGTATTAAATATTAGATATTTAGTGCCACCAGCTTCTTGTTCACAAAAAGCTTTGTTGAAATGGTGAGAAAATACTGTGAACTCATGAGTATTATAAGTGAATAGGCTCCAAAATAAACACATACACACCAAAATGTACTTCATATGCATATTCAAATGTACTCTATAAATACATTTATCTTTTAGAAGTCACTTCAGAAAGTGAAAAAGATATTTAGTTCCTAACCCTGTCAAACATATATTATTAGATCTTTTGGTCTTCAGAGCTCCTTATTACTTTTTTTCTAAATCGTGTCTCCTCTTTTAAAGCTATTTCATTAATTTCTTTGTTTTCAAAAATATCTTTATTGCTTTAAATGTTTTTGTCTTTTTAAAAATATATTTTTACAATTATTACATGACTTCATCCTTATTGTAAACTATGCAAACAATAAAGATATATAGAGGGAGTTCCCTGGTGATCCAGGGGTTGGGACTCAGCACTTTCACTGCCACAGCTCATGTTCAATCCTTAGAGGAGGAATTAAGATGGTACAGACCAAAACAAGAGAAATGTACAGAACAAAATATAAGAATTCTTTATCTACCTTCAAATCCTTCTTTTTCCTCCAGAGATAAAATTTCTCCCCACCCACACATACACTATGGAAACTTTCCTTATGTCATTAAATATCCTTTGAAGATATTATTTTATGATTTTATAATAAACCATGTGTGAATATGCCACAATTAACTTAGTCAGTACCATATTTTGTATACTTGTTTCCAAGTTAAATAATGCTGTTGTCAACAAATCTTTTTACATATATCTCATCTTTTCCCTAAGATAAGACATTGACTCAAGAGCACAAAAATATTGGCACATGTCACCAAATTGCCCCTCTCCAATACAGTCTCTCCAGTACAGTCTCACTACATATAATCTCATGTGAATTTAAGCAGGCTGTTCTTCCTTCCTGTTCAGGACTGCTGAGTACTGTAGAGTGCCTGTAGAGCACTGTAGAGTGCCTTACACTGAAGACCTGTAATACTTCTACCATACTAAAATTGTATTTTATCCTCTCAAAAGTATTTGCCAAAAAAAGTGGTAGTATCTGGCACCCCTTGTTTTAATTTGAATTTAATTAATGGGGAGGTAGATTATGCCATTCACTGTTTCATTCATACATTTAACTAATACTTATTGAGCACTTATTCAATACCAGCACTATATTTGGTTTCAATATGATACAAACAAGGGCTTCCCAGGTGGTGCTAGTGGTAAAGAACCTACTTGCCAATGCAGGAGACATAAGATATGCAGGTTCGATCCCTGAATCGGAAAGATTCCCTGGAGGATGGCATGGCACCCCACCCCAGTATTCTTGCCTGGAGAATCCCCATGGACAGAGGAGCCTGGTGGGCCACAGTCCATGGGGTCTCAAAGAGTCGACACAACGGAAACAACTTAGCATGTGTGCATGATACAAACAAATGATACAAATATAAAATAAGGTCAGACCCTGCTCTGGGGTACATAGCAGGACACCCTAAAATGAATGGCAATGCAAGGCATCTTCTGAGAATGTACATACTTGGGGATGAGAATGGAAGAGTTGGGACAAACAACAGATTGTTACCGTAAACATCTGATTACACTGTAGGAGATGTCTTAAGCCAATGCTGTCCCAGCTTTTATCGCTAAGACAGAGGAAAGTGAATATGTAGTTTTGATAGTCTGAGGGTGGGATGGAGAAGGGAAGGGGTAAGGGAAAGGATAGGCATACAGAATATCTCTAATTCACAAACTTTATCCCAAACATTCAAGAATATTTTGTATCTTATTCTATGATACCTCCACATTTAATATGAATTTGAGATAGTTTAGATCACTTAACATTCAGAAAAATTGAAGGTTCTAAAATATACTCCCTTTTTACCCTATTGCTTCTCCATCACATCACTGCATATTTTGAGGGATATTACTGCTGTGGCTGGCCAACCCCAGTTGATGAAGTACAAAGTTAATATGCCACCAGAGCTGAGATCACCCTAAGGAGCTGCTGAATAATGTCCACTCCCCCTTTTAAGTTCCTATACAGTCAAATAATTGAAGTAAGGAGTCCCTAGGAGGGAAAGAGAAGTGGAGGCTACTAGCACTGTTGGGATACAGAAGGGAAGGACAGTATTGGGGAGGGTGGACACAGAGCCTCTAAGCCAGCCTCAGGTAAGCGTATCAGACTCCAGGGACAGGGACCTAAAATAAAGACCAAAACAAATAAAATAGCTGCTGCCTCCTCGAAACCCTGCAGGAAATAAGAAACAGAGTCCACTCTGCTTTGCAACCTAGTAATGGAGGGTGAGGGAGGAGACAACTCTTCTGCCTTCTCAGTCCTCTCTCCAGGAGAAGACCTAAACAGCAGCCAATGGACATGGAAATGAGGCAGGAACATTGACTGATGAGAGGCAAACAGCTCAGCAGAGTCCCTGGAACAGAATTTAGGAGGGATTTTAGGAGGGAATGAAGGTGAGGGAAGAGACTGAAGTTCTAGCAATTTCATTATGGGGCCCTGAGCCAAAGATGCAAGTTTTCTAATGCATTCCCAGTAGGGGAGGAAGGTGCAGTGAGCAGGGTGGGGTAAGACCAAGGAGCCAGAACTGTTCAAATGTGCCCCTTTGGCTGTGTGACCTAGGACAAGTAGCTTAATTTCTATGAGCCTGTTTCCTCATTTGTAAAGTAGTGATGCATGTGTGTGTGTGTGTGTGTGTGTGTGTGTGGTCAGTCATTCAGTTGTGTCTGCCTCTCTGTGGCCCCGTGAACTGTAGCCTGCCAGTCTCCTCTGTCCATGAAATTTTCCAGGCAAAAATACTGGACCGGGTTGCCATTTCCTATTCCAGAGGATCTTCCTGACCCAGGGATCAAATCCATGTCTCCTGCATTGGCAGGTGGATTCTCTACTAGCGCCACCCGGGAAGCCCGAAGTGACTTCATGGTGTAAAATAATTGTTATATTGATGACAAAATTTAGGGGAAGTTTTCAGTGCTCTTGCTCTGACGTAAAAAAGTATGCATAATAATAGCATTTTCTTTAAACCTTTCTTTAAAGGTTCTCAAAGCAGGTGGAGCTTCTTCAGGGCCATTTTGACTTCATCTTTGCATTCATAATGATTAGAAGCATGGCTGGGATTTAATGGACAGTTGCCAGGGGTGATGTCCACTTCAAAAAATTATCCTGGATCCCTCACAACTTTTTATATCTCTCCAGATTATAGTGAAAAGTCTGCTGTAATTACCTGAGCCTAGAACCAAAGTTAGTTTTCCATATAAATACAAAGTTTTCCCCCAGCTCTAATATACACTGAATTTTCTAGAAATGGGGGAAGGCTGTGTTTTGTTTCATTTGAAGTTTCACAAGGAACATTTCACCTTTCAGAAAAAAATCACTAACAATCACATTTCTCCCACTATTCAAGTCACTAGTTCAATACAATTGTAGCAATTATAGCTATTCATATAACATCACCTGCATTTATAGCTATTAATATGACATCACAATTCTAGGCACAGGTGCAAATATTCCACAGCCTCATTGTCTCATAATGTTGTCATGCCCAAGTATAGATACACTGAAATACATATTTTGTTATAAAACACTTTCCCTTCATTTTTCTTTTATGTTCAACTTAGAACCTTCATTTTTTAAAATTACACATGTGAATGAGTTATTGTATGAATGAATTTTATTTCCAGATGACAAAGGAGATGTTGTGATGCATTTGTATTGGTAAAACAGGGATAATCCTTTCAGCACTACTGCCTTCAAAGAAAAACTGCCTTCCTAATAATGCAGTGATAATAACACTTGAGGCACGAATGAAAGGTCCTCCAGTTTATACAGTCACATGTGCAGATGCTATGTGTACCTGTTGAACACCTGTGAGACTCGAAGAAATCTCAACGTGGCACATACACGAGGGTGAATTATAGTGTTCTCTCTTCCATTTGCCAGCCAAGGCTTCCAGCTTGAGTAATTGGATTGAAATAGACTCTCAGGGATCAGGGTTGCTTAGGCTGAATAAGGCGCCAAGGCTGGGGATAAAGAGAGGTACAGAAAGAGGGTGGATCATTAGATGCCAGAACCCATGCAGAAATAAGGGTAATGCCAGTTAATATTATCAAGGCTGGTTATATACCAGGGTTTTACTTTACACATTAAATATTGTATCACTGGGGCATTCCCTAGTGGTTCAACGGTAAGGACTCTGCATTTTCACTGCAGAAGGCCTAGATTTGATCCCTGGTCTGGGCACTAAGATCTCGCCAACTTCATGAGACCAAGAAGACGAAAGAACACAAACCAATTTCTGAGAGACTGACAAGCTGTTTCTGATTATAAAGTGGACTAGATTTCCTGAATAACCCTCCCAAGGAAAACCAAAAAAACTACATTAAAGGATAATTTTAAAAATTATATCATTTAATCTTTACATTGAGCCTATAAAACAGGTACTGTTATTATGATCCCTATTTACATGTGAAGAAATTAAAACTCAGAGAACAGAAGTAATATCTTTAATGACCAAGTGCTAGCAAGTGGCAGAGGCTCAGGTCTGTCTGAGAGCTCTTGTGTTACTCCCTCACAGGGTTGATCTCATGAATGCTTCCCAATAAATCCACAGAGTAAAGGAAGCAGAATTAAGAGAGGGAAAAGATGAGCTGTTATGCGATCACAGTAACTCAAGGAACCTTCATAGCTAGAACAACTTTTCTGAGTTATCCTAAATTGCATCCATCAGATCTGAAATAGCTAACCTTGGGAAGACTTTGGGTGAAGTACCTCCCTCCAGCCAAGGGCAACTTCTGGAGAGGGGCTCAGCTAAGGCTGTTGTCTGCCAATACCCTTAGCAGCTGAGGAAATAAGTCTCTCAGTCCTGAAGGAAGGGAATCTGAGCAGCACAGCCCCAAACATAATGGCTTAAATAAGTTAGAAGTTTTTCTCTCTCTCTCTTAATAACTCCAAAGTAGGTGAATCCAGCCTAAAGTACAATGGTGCTTGCCAGGAGCTGGGGAAAGGGAGAATGGGAAAGTCTAGAGTTTCAGTTTTGCAAATGAAAAGAGTTCTAGAGATAATCATTGCACAGCAACATGAATGTCAATACCCTTGAATTGTACACTTTAAATAGTTAAAATGATAAGTTCCATTTTGTGTATTCCACCCACAATTACAAAAAAAAAAAAAAAAAGGTGGTGCGTTAGTGGTAGTTGAGGAGTTCTGCTTCTAAAAATCAGGGACTCTGACTCCTTCCATCTTGTAGATCCATTATCTTCTGAGTGGTTCTTCCCAAACTTGAAAATAAATGTGAGTATCTTGGGCATCTTGTAAAATTTCAGACTCTGATGAAGTACATTAGGAATCGGCTTGCACTAACGTTCTTTCTAATAAGCTCTGATGCTGATGATGCTAACCCAAGGACCACATTTAGAAGAGCATGATGTGTTTGTGTTTTGGGAGCTGCACAAGTTACCTCTGTTCCCATTCTGTTGGCAAGAATTTAGTCATGTGGCCACACAGAGCTTTAAATTTACTACTTTGGAAGATGAGGAAACAAATTTTGGAGAACTGTCAGTTTTCCAAGGATCTCATTCTAGATAGCAGTTTTTTCATCTGTGAAATCAGGGTCTTTATACCTCTAATTCCCAGGTGGCACTAGTGGTCAAGAGCCCTGCCTGCCAATGCAGGAGACAGGAGAAATGCAGGTTGGATCCCTGAATAGGGAAGACCCCCTGGAGAAGAGCATGGCAACCCACTCCAGTATTCTTGCCTGGAGAATTCCAGCAGACAGAGGACCATGGTGGGCCATGCAAACAGTCAGACACGACTGAAGTGACTTAGCACCTATACCTCTAATAGTCTGGGGTTTTGTGACATCCAATGTGCTCAGCTGTAGAAACCTGATTCTGTTACTTATTGTTGCTTTCTTGCAAGGTGACAAGAAAAAAAAATCGTTGTAAGACAAGGAAGATTGTAAAATTTTGTTTATTACTGGCTTTCTTCTAATGGAAGTTCATTATTGGATGAACAGGATTTTAGGCGTGCAGAAACCAGAAGAAACCTAAATTGCCCTGCAAAAGAAAATGGAGAGATTTGTGAGGTTTGGAAGGATGATCCCAGGGGCCCTAAAGCAGATTATAACCAGGTGCCCCTAACAAGGCTGCCTGAAAAAAAAGACTTAGAAGGGCAAGAAGGTCTGGAGATGAACTTGGGGGAAAAAACAAAACTGGTTAATGGTGATTTTTATTAAGTTTTACTGTGCGTTACATGATGCAACCCTCCAATCCATTTTGTCTGCAAAATCTTCCTTCTATTGCCTTGTAGACTAGATTTTCTTTTGAGATAGAAAGGGAAGTACTGAGTCCTACCCTAATGGTAGCATAACTCAGGAACAATCACTATCACTGATTATATAAGACTCCCATATATCTTCAACACTTGCTTCAAAATAAAAAAGAAGACTACAACACACATACACAAGCGTGTGTGCATGCACGCACACAACAAAAAACAGACAGGCTTCCAGTTGCTCCAGAGGCTTACTGAAGTATGTTTCTGTTGTGATAATCTACTATGGGGCCTTAACTTTCATTTGTGACCTCAGTAACAGTCAAATAATTCTTTTTGAGTTTCTTTCCAATTTTACACTTCCAGGCCTCAAACTTGAAAGTTGAACAGAAGTACAACTGAAAGTGGAAGTAAAAGTCACTCAGTCATGTCTGACTCTGCAACCCTATGGACTGACTATACAGTCCATGGAATTCTCCAGGCCAGAATACTGGAGTGGGTAGCCTTTCCCTCCTCCAGAGGATCTTCCCAACTCAGGGATCGAACCCAGGTCTCCCACATTGCAGGAGGATTCTTTACCAGCTAAGCCACCAGGAAAGCCCAAGAACACTGGAGTGGGTAGCCAATCCCTTCTCCAGCGGATCTTCCCTACCCAGGAATCAAACCAGGGTCTCCTGCATTGCAGGCAGATTCTTTTCCAACTGAGTTATCAGGGAAGCCCAAGTACAGCCGAGACAACCATAATTTATCATTTTGGTGGTAGCAGGAAGGCAGAAATAAGCAGTGAAGAACTGAAACAATATAATTTAGTCCAAACAAAACAAAACACAAAACAGATATACTTAGAGAATTAAAGATAAATTGCCTTTCTTGGTTTGGCAATCTATATAATTACATCAATTCTTCACTTTTTGCCTTGAGTTATAATTTTGCTTTTAAAAAACAACCATCATTTTTTAGTGTGTTTTTGCTCCGACTGTACAAAAGGAAGCACCTTGGGATAAGATTATTATTTATATGGAATAGGTAACAAAGGTACATGGTGCAAAGTGTTAATGGTACGAGAGCATATAAGGACATGTCCTTCTCTATACCTCTCTCCCCAAGCCCCTCAGTCCCCTGGAGGCAAGCAATTGTCTCTTGGGTATCCTTAAAGAGATATTCTGTAGATATGTAAGTTAAGTAGGATGTTATAATGAGAAACTTTCTGTCTTAGTTTCAGCTGCAGCCTCAAAGGTTGAGATAAAACAGTAACTACCACATACATTCACATTCCCAAGAAAGTGGTACTTTCCAAACAGGACTTATAAAGTTGAGAATCAAATGCTAGCTTTCCAAACTTTAACCAGTTTTGAGGGTAAAAAAGACTTGAAGCTGAAGTGACCTGAGGGGGATTTTCTTTGGAGAGGACTGTGTCATGTCCATGGGGATTGGGATGTTTCCCCTTACCTTAAACCAAAAACAAGACTTCAAAGAGATCTCTTCTAGGGCTGGGCTGGATAGCATCCTGCATATTTGTTGGGGGCAGGGCATGGTGGGATGGTGTGATACACAGCTGGGGAATCTAAGGTTTTATGGCTTCAGGTCTGAAGAAGCAGAGAATGAAGAGATCAAGTTTCCCTGGGAGCTGCATTGATATGTGGACCAAGTGGATTCATGGACAAAAATCGGGCTGAAACTGGCTTAAAAATAACATTGCTCAACTGAGTTGCCTGGAGGGGCATGAGACCCCAGAAGAGAGAGAGAGAAATCATCAGACACGCAAGGGCTGAGGGTTAGAGGTGTAAGTTCCCTGCTGGAGAAGGGCATCCCCTACAACACAGAAATTACAATTGGAGGTTCGTAGTTGGGGGATCCCCAATAAAACGATAAAAGAGATCAAATATCACAACTGGTGGGGACTTCCTTGGTGGCCAAGTGGCCAAGACTCCATGCTCCCAATACAGGGGCCCACGTTCGATCCCTGGTCAGGGAATTAGATTCTACAGGTGGCAACTAAAGATCCCACAAAGTGAAACTGAAAGTTGCTCAGTCCTGTCCAACTCTTTGTGACCCCATGGACTGTGGAATTCTCCAGGCCAGAATACTGGAGTAGGTAGCCTTTCCCTTATCCAGGGGATCTTCCCAACCCAGGGATCAAACCCAGGTCTCCCACATTGTAGGCAGACTCTTTACCAGCTGAACCACAGGGGAAGCCCAAGAATACTGGAATGAGTAGTCTTTCCCTTCTCCAGGGGATCTTCCCGACCCAGGAATTGAACCAGGGTCTCCTGCATTGCAGGTAGATTCTTTACCAAATGAGCTATCAGGGAAGCCCAAAAATCCCACAAGTGCCAACTAAACTTGAATATCTGGTGTGCTGCAACTAAGACCCAGTGCCAAATAATAAATAAATAAATTTTTTTTTTTTTAAAAAGCATCACAACCAACATCTGCTACTCCTAGAAGACCACACCTAAAATGACCTGTTTGCCAGTCAAGTGTGACTTTTTCCATCCTTAATTTCTCCCTCTTCTTTTAACCCTGAGTGAAAGTGAAAGTGAAAGTGTAGTTGCTCAGTCGTGTCCGACTTTTAGCGACCCCATGGACTGTAGCCCACCAGGCTCCTCCATCCATGGGATTTTCCAGGCAAGAATATGGGAGTAGGGTGCCATTGCCTTCTCCAATTTTAACCCTGAGGAGTCAGAAAAACTTAGAAAAGCAGGCCAGAGGCAGTAGAGGCAGAAGATGGAGGAGTCAGAAACCTTCTCACCTGCCCACTCCTCAAGCCCACAGCCAACTGAGCTGTAGGAAGGATAAGTTCTAAGTTACAGAGGGGTTTGGAGTTTCAGTTAGTTCACTGATCAATTTAACTGCAGCAATGAAACTATTATTGAAAATAAAAGGGTTCAAGAGACTTTTTTTTTCCTAAGGGTTGCCAAAAAAATTATGATCTTGCACAAGATTTCGTCCAAGGTTTAAAGGGATAGTTAAGGGGCAAAGTAAGGTTGCTTTCTACTTTTATCTTGAGTGTGACCCATTTAATAGGATTTTTTCAAAAGCATATGTGTGCATACCATACATACTGTTCTATGCTTTCTTTTTTTATGTAGCTGGGTGGCTGTTCCCTATTAGTATGTATAAATTTACTGCATTCTTTTAAACAGCTGCGTAGTAGGCCATTTTTAAAAGGATGCACAATGATTTATTTTAATCATTCCTTTTTAGGGTGTTGTCAACATATTAGTAAGTCTTAATTTGTAATGAAAAATGTAGAAAAAATTTAAAACAAACACCTTAACTGCTTCTACCATAGTTAAATAAACACACTTCCTAAGCATCTCTTTATTTTATGTGAAAGATATTTCTGTTTTTCCAGGAATTTTGTTTTTTGTTTTTTTAAAAAGACCTTCATTGCTAAGCTTTAGAGTAATCTACATAACACTGATTATCCACTGGATGACTGTCATTAGTGATTGGAAGCCGAGACTGAAAGTATTCAATAGTAAGAAAAACAATTATAGTGAAATTAAAATCATTCTGGAACCTGGTTGAGCCACACACACACACACAAAATTTTCTACCTATTCCAAATTGTATTACTTTAATGATACCTAGGAGGGTACAAGCAGACCAGTTGTTTATTTTAAAAATCACTTTTTTGTGTGTTGCTGCTGCTGCTGCTGCTAAGCCGCTTCAGTCATGTCCAACTCTGTGCGACCCCATAGACGGCAGCCCACCAGGCTCCCCCATCCCTGGGATTCTCCAGGCAAGAACACTGGAGTGGGTTGCCATTTCCTTCTCCAATGCATGAAAGTGAAAAGTGAAAGTGAAGTCGCTCAGTCATGTCCGACTCTTCGTGACCCCATGGACTGCAGCCTACCAGGCTCCTCCGTCCATGGAATTTTCCAGGCAAGAAGCTTGGAGTGGGGTGCCATTAGTTCTGTGCTATTGGGCTTCCCTAGTGGCTCAGTCTGAGAAGGCAATGGCAAGCCACTCCAGTGTTCTTGCCTGGAGAATCCCAGGGACGGGGGAACCTGATGGGCTGCCGTCTATGGGGTTGCACAGAGTCGGACACAACTGAGGCAGCTTAGCAGCAGCAGCAGCAGCAGTGGCTCAGTGGTAAAGAATCCTCCTGCAATACGAGAGACCTGGGTTCGATCCCTGGGTTGGGAAGGTCCCCTGGAGAAGGGAAAGGCTACCCACTCCAGTACTCTGGCCTGGAGAATTGCATGGACTATATCCTCCATGGAGGCGCAAAGAGTCAGACATGACTGAGCAACTTTCACTTTCACTTTCTGTGCTATTATGTTATAAATTCAGGACACTGTTCTAAGTCCACCACTACTGTTAACTCATTTAATCTGCGTAACAACACTAGGGAGTAGGTATTGTCATTATACCCAGTTTATAGATAAGGAGATGGAGGCCTAGAGAAGCTAAGTGACTTGGTCAAGTTCACATAGCTGGAAAGTGATAGAGCAAGGATTGGAATGCAGGAAGTCTGACTCCAGAATTCATGATGGTAGGCACTATACCACATTGTCCCCCTGTAGACTGACAATAAATCGGTCACATCACTGCAGAGATGAAGACTTACAGGGTGCTTCTTAAAGCAGAAGTAGCCCTCAAAGCCATGATCTCCAACACTATCATCAGGAACAGCAAAATATGATGATGAGTGCCACTACACAAAGGACACTATTCTGTTCTTATGGATAAGAGAGATACAACATGCCCTCTGCTCTTGAAAGGATTTAATCTAATTTTCCTGTTCAGTTCAGTTGCTCAGTCATGTCCGACTCTTTGTGACTCCGTGAATCGCACCACGCCAGGCCTCCCTGTCCACCAGCTCCCAGAGTTCACTCAGACTCACGTCCATCGAGTCCGTGATGCCATCCAGCCATCTCATCCTCGGTTGTCCCCTTCTCCTCCTGCCCCCAATCCCTCCCAGCATCAGGGTCTTTTCCAATGAGTCAACTCTTCGCGTGAGGTGGCCAAAGTATTGGAGTTTCAGCCTCAGCATCAGTCCTTCCAATGAACACCCAGGATTGATCTCCTTTAGAATGGACTGGTTGGATCTCCTTGCAGTCCAAGGGACTCTCAAGAGTCTTCTCCAACACCACAGTTCAAAAGCATCAATTCTTCGGTGCTCAGCTTTCTTCGCAGTCTAATTCTCACATCCATAGATGACCACTGGAAAAACTATAGCCTTGACTAGACGGACCTTAGTTGGCAAAGTAATATCTTTGCTTTTGAATATGCTATCTAGGTTGGTCATAACTTTTCTTCCAAGGAGTAAGCGTCTTTTAATTTCATGGCTGCAATCATCATCTACAGTGATTTTGGAACCCCAAAAAGTAAAGTCTGACACTGTTTCCACTGTTTCCCCATCTATCTGCCATGAAGTGATGGGACCGGATGCCATGATCTTCGTTTTCTGAATGTTGAGCTTTAAGCCAACTTTTTCGCTCTCCTCTTTCACTTTCATCAAGAGGCTTTTTAGTTCCTCTTCACTTTCTGCCTAAGGGTGGTGTCATCTGCATATCTGAAGTTATTGATATTTCTCCTGGCAATCTTGATTCTAGCTTGTGCTTCTTCCAGCCCAGAGTTTCTCATGATGTACTCTGCGTAGAAGTTAAATAACCAGGGTGACAATATACAGCCTTCATGTACTCTTCTTCCAATTTGGAACCAGTCTGTTGTTCCATGTCCAGTTCTAACTGTTGCTTCCTGACCTGCATATAGGTTTCTGAAAAGGCAGGTCAGGTGGTCTGGTATTCTCATCTCTTTCAGAATTTTCCACAGTTTCTTGTGATCCACACAGTCAAAGGCTTTGGCGTAGTCAATAAAGCAGAAATAGATGTTTTTCTGGAACTCTCTTGCTTTTTCCATAATCCAGTGGATGTTGGCAATTTGATCTCTGGTTCCTTTGCCTTTTCTAAAACCAGCTTGAACATCTGGAAGTTCATGGTTCACATATTGTTGAAGCCTACCTTGGAGAATTTTGAGCACTACTTTACTAGCGTGTGAGATGAGTGCAGCTGTGCGGTAGTTTGAGCATTCTTTAGCATTGCCTTTCTTTGGGATTGGAATGAAAACTGATCTTTCCCAGTCCCGTGGCAACTGCTGAGTTTTCCAAATTTGTTGGCATCTTGAGTGCAGCACTTTCACAGCGTCATCTTTCAGGATTTGAAATAGCTCAACTGGAATTCCATCACCTCTACTAGCTTTGTTTGTAGTGATGCTTTCTAAGGCCCACTTGACTTCACATTCCAGGATATCTGGCTCTAGGTGAGTGATCACTATCATGATTATCTGGGTTGTGAAGATCTTTTTTTTACAGTTCTTTTGTACAGCTTGGGACTGGAGGAGAGCTAATATGTGAAATGGTACCAAACAGACTAAAAGAGAGAGATCTTGAGTCCTTACCCAACTGAGAATTTAGGTACTGGCCACAGAGAGTTATCAGTGGCCTCTGGGGTGGTTATGGTGAGAAGAGTCAAAGAGTTAAAGAGTTAAACTCATGTGGAGAGGAGCACGTTTGCCCATCTAATGTATGGGAAATCAAGGCTCCAACCTATTACTCCTGAACTCCAAACAGAATTCTTTCAATAGTAAACATTTGAAATTTACATGACTGGCTGATTTTTTTTTTCTTTTTTGGCTGATCTTGATAAGCATTCAGTTGAGAGACATCTAAGGTGGGAAGGAAATCTCAGATGCCTACAGAGGCCATGCTGATGACTGTACCTGGTGTACATGGGTGTAGCAGTCAGGGTAGCAAAGTGAGGACTGCTTGCTTGCTCTGACACCATTCAACAGCAGCTCAGGATTTTGTTTATTTCATGCCAACAATCATTGTGAATGTGGTAAGTAGCCACTCTAGGAGAAGTAGTACCAGCTGAAAAGGGAAGTAGATTGAAGAAAAGTTAAATAAACACACTGGTTTTATTCTTTATGGTTTCTAACGGGAAGTAAGGCTTCTCAGAGTTGATGGGTCTTCCACAAAGGATGTGTTTATGACAAAGACAAGGACAGCTGGATTGTAGGTCCCGCCCTGGTATTTTGTGTTCTGAGTTTTTAAACAGGCTTCACACTTATTTTCAGAGACAGAAAGGAAGGGGGGAAACTAAAGAAACTGGGTCAGACAACAGTCAGCCTTAGGTGGGATGGGGTGGGGGTGGAACCCCAGGAAATAGAGCAGGTGGTGACAGCTGTCAGTAGTAGAGGAATGAGTGCTGAATCCCCAGGGAGCCTGCTGAAAGCAAGTGACTCCAAGGGGGGGTGGTCTGGAAGTGGGAATATAGCTGACTCCTAGCAGTCTTGCCCATGGAGTCCTGGGACAGTGCCCAATGATAACATCTTTAAAGCAACTAAACTGGAGAATCTATGAAATTCTGCTGAATGAATAAAGTTAGTTAAATCATAATAATGTTTCTGGTATAAATATTTAGATCATTTGCTTTGATTGGCCCAGGCCAAAGGCTGCTACCATTTAGTGTGAAATCATAGTTCACTTTGGGCGAGGAGGGGGCGGTGGTATACTTGCAGTCAAGTAAAAAACTGGGCTAGAATAGCTGGATCTTTATTTTTTATATTTAAGAGACAATTTATTTTAATTTGATTTTCTTCCTCAGCTACATAGCTAAAAATCTTGTCTTCTTGTCTTCATGCCCAAAATAAGCTTCTAAAGTAATGAAAGGTCTTAAGGAGGAAAAGAAACAAGGTGATAAAATTTCTTAGCTTTACAAATAGGGGATCTTGAGACCTGTAACTTTATATTTGCAGGTGAAAGAATAGTCTGGGCCTCTAAGTAACATTAATTACATGTAAGTAGATTTGCCATTATCCTCTGCTTTAGAGTTATCCAGAAGATTTTATACAAATTTCTTCTTAGGTTACTTCAAGGCACAGTATGGTTTACTAAGTAATACTAGTTTTCTAAAAGGAAGTTATGTATATTGAAATAGTCTACCAAATTACTCAATACACATGGAGTTACCTTTTTAAAATGTTCCTATTGAAAGGATCCATATATTGTTTGGTACCAGAAGCCCCTCTAACTACAATTTAAAATAAAACTTTAAAAGATAACTGTTGAAATAAGTGAATTGGTAATAACAATTTGAAAATACATTGTTAAACAATACCTTTTTAGTTGCTTAGCAAAATATTTATTACAAACAAATTATGCTTCAGTAGAAGTATGCTGTATTAAAATAGAGCTAGTCCCTTAAGATCTCTTCTTCTAGGATAAATTTCCCCACTCTGACAAAAGGTTTCCAGAATGTGGCAGGTGGGTGGAGCATGTAGTCTTACAGCCTAAGCAAAACAAACTTAGGAACAGATTTTAAAAAATAGATTAAGTGTTTTCTAAGCCACTGCTTGCCTACACTAGCCAGCTGAAGGCTTTAAATAATTTAATCCCTACAACAACTGCCAGCTCCAACTGGAAGCCTCAAACAAGGACTGGATTCACTGAGGACTCCAACAGGTGCAGTCTAATAGTGCTCCCCTGAATTTGCAACTGATCTACGTTTATGCATGTGTAGAACTCTATATTCTTAATTAATTCAATTAATCCAAATACCTCTTGTTTTGTCCCATCTTCCACTAACATATTACTTAAGACATTCCTCCGTTGTTTTTTCCCCCAGAGAAACACTTAGCACAATGAGTGGCATATGAGTTTGTTTTCAATGTTGCTTTTCTAAGCCCCCCTTTTTTACAGTTTAAGTTTTGGAAAGCAAATAAACTAATTCATTACTTTCTTCCGGTTGTTATTGTTATTTCTATTCAACTGACTTTTCTATGTTATGGCTTGCTGAGTACCACGAGAATTCCTCAGATTTTTTTTTCCTTTTACACATTAATAAAATGTATAAGAATGTACTTCTTGTTTATGTAGTTAAATATATCTATAGAGAAAATTTGCACATAGCTTTCATGTAATCAAACTAAGATAACTTTGCCTATCTCGTTTCAGTTCAGTTCAGTCGCTCAGTCGTGTCCGACTGTTTGAGAACCCATGAATCGCAGCACACCAGGCCTCCCTGTCCATCACCAACTCCCGGAGTTCACTCAGACTCACGTCCATCGAGTCCGTGATGCCATCCAGCCATCTCATCCTGGGTCATCCCCTTCTCCTCCTGCCCCCAATCCCTCCCAGCATCAGAGTCTTTTCCAATGAGTCAACTCTTCGCATGAGGTGGCCAAAGTACTGGAGTTTCAGCTTTAGCATCATTCCTTCCAAAGAAATCCCAGGGTTGATCTCCTTCAGAATGGACTGGTTGGATCTCCTTGCAGTCCAAGGGACTCTCAAGAGTCTTCTCCAATACCACAGTTCAAAAGCATCAATTCTTCGGCGCTCTGCCTTCTTCACAGTCCAACTCTCACATCCATACATGACCACAGGAAAAGCCATAGCCTTGACTAGACGGACCTTAGTCGACAAAGTAATGTCTCTGCTTTTGAATATGCTATCTAGGTTGGTCATAACTTTTCTTCCAAGGAGCAAGCGTCTTTTAATTTCATGGCTGCAGTCACCATCTGCAGTGATTCTGGAGCCCAGAAAAATAAAGTCTGACACTGTTTCCACTGTTTCCCCATCTATTTGCCATGAAGTGATGGGACCAGATGCCACGATCTTCGTTTTCTGAATATTGAGCTTTAAGCCAACTTTTTTCACTCTCCTCTATCATGCCCTCACTAATCAATGTATTATGCTGTTAAAATAAGATCTTTGCCAGTCACACAATAAAAAGAAATTTAAAAACCAACAGATAACTGGATATCACATGCAAAGTAATGAAGTTGGACCCTCACCTTATACCACATACAAAAATTAACTCAAAATAGCTTAAGATCTAAATCTAAACCTAACACTATAAAACTTCTAGAAGAAAACAAAGGAGAAAAGCTTCAAGACATTGGATTTAACAATGATTTCTTGGATATGACACCAAAAACATAAGTAACAAAAGCAAAACAGACAAATTGGAACTACATCAAAATTTAAAACTTCTGTGCCTCAAAGGAAATAGTCAACAGAGTGAAAAATCAACTTAAAGAAAGGGAAAAAATATTTGCAAATCATGTACCTGATAAGAGGGATATAAAGGACTCTTACAACTCAACAACAATAAAAACAATTAACCCAATGTAAAAATTGACAAAGGACTCAAATAGACATTTCTCCAAAGAAAATAAACAAGTGACCAACAAACATATGAAAAGATACTTAACATTACTAATCATAAGACAGGCAAATCAAAACCAAAATAATTACCATGTAATCTATCATTCCTAATTCTAGGTATATACTAAAAAGAATTCAAAAACAGGATCTCAAAGAGATATTTGCACACCTATGTTCATTGCAGCATTAGTCACAGTAGTCAAGAGGTAGAAATAACCCAAATGTCCATCAATGGATAAATGCATACAGAAAATGTGATACATACATACAGTGGAATATCATCCAGCCTTAAAAAAGAAAGCAATCCTACAGTATACAACAACATGATGAACCTCAAGGACAGTATGCAGTGAAATAAGCCAGTCACAGAAATACGATATAATTCCACTTACATGAGGTATCTAAAATCACAGAAAGTAGAAAGGTTGTTGGCAAGGGCTGGGGAGAAGAAAGAGGGAAATTAGTGCTTAATGGATCCAATGTTTCAGTTTTATAAGATGAAAGTGTTCTAGAAGAAATTTGTTGCACATAATGAATATATTTAAAACTATTGAACTCTATTTTTTAATATAAATTTATTTATTTTAATTGAAGGCTAATTACTTTACAATATTGTATTGGCTTTGCCATACATTCACATGAATCCGCCACGGGTGTACATGTGTTCCCCATCCTGAACCCCCCTCCCACCTCCCTCCCCATCCCATCCCTCTGGGTCATCCCAGTGCACCAGCCCCAAGCATCCTGTATCATGCATTGAACCTGGACTGGCGATTCCTTTCATATATGATATTATACATGTTTGAATGCCATTCTCCCAAATCATCCCACCCTCACCCTCTCCCACAGAGTCCAAAAGACTGTTCTATACATCTGTGTCTCTTTTGCCGTCTCACATACAGGGTTATCATTACCATCTTTCTAAATTCCATATATATGCGTTAAAACTATTGAACTCTACTTAAAAATGGTTAAGATGGTAAATTTAATGCAGCATATTTTTTTACCACAATAAAACAAATAAATAAATATCAAGGGAAGAAACGCCAAAGCTACAGCTAACTTCCCACTTAAATTCTTTCTCTAACAGTTTTTCTTCCTGCTCCCAAGGTTTATAGAATTATTTTTTTCCAGCTTTTTATTCTGTAAAACTTAAAAACAGAAAAGTTGTAGGAAGTATAAATGGAATGTTTATCCTAGATTTATTTAATTATCAACATTTTGTCACATATACCTTTTCTTTCTCTTGCTGTGTCTTCCCCCCACACACGAACATGTATACATATATGTATATATACATATATGTACGTATGCATAAACATATACATACATAACTATACTTATTGTACTAAACTATTTACAAGTTAGTGGCATAAATCATGACATGACACATTACTCCTAAATCAGTTCAGTTCACTCAGTCATGTCCGACTATTTGCGACCCCATGGACTGCAGCACTCCAGTCTTTCCTGTCCTTCACCAACACCTGGAGCTTACTCAAACTCATGTCCATTGAGTCAGTGATGCCATCCAACCATCTCATCCTCAGTTGTCCCCTTCTCTTCCTGCCTCCAATCTTTCCCAGCATCAGGGTCTTTTCAAATGAGTAAGTTCTTCTCATCAGGTGGCCAAAGTATTGGAGTTTCAGCTTCAGCATCAGTCCTTCCAATGAATATTCAGGACTGATTTTCTTTAGGATGGACTGGTTGGATCTATATGCTGTCCAAGAGACTCTCAAGAGTCTTCCCCGGTACCACAGTTTAAAAGCATCAGTTCTTCGGTGCTCAACTTTCTTCACAGTCCAACTCTCACATCCATACATGACTGCTGGAAAAACAATAGCTTTGACTAGATGGACCGTTGTTGGCAAAGTAATGTCTCTGCTTTTTAATATGCTGTCTAGGTTGGTCATAACTTTCCTTCCAAGGAGCAAGCGTCTTTTAATTTCATGTCTGCAGTCATCATCTGCAGTGATTTTGGAGCCCCCCAAAATAAAGTCTGTCACTGGTTCCACTGTTTCTCCATCTATTTCCCATGAAGTGATGGGACCGGATGCCATGATCTTAGTTTTCTGAAAGCTGAGCTTTAAGCCAACTTTTTCACTCTCCTCTTTCACTTTCATCAAGAGGCTTTTTAGTTCTTCGCTTTCTGCCATAAGGGTGGTGTTATCTGCATATCTGACGTTATTGATATTTCTCCCAGCAATCTTGATTCCATCTTGTGCTTCATCCAGCCCAGCATTTCTCATGATGTACTCCGCATATAAGTTAAATAAGCAGGGTGACAATATACAGCCCTGATGTACTCCTTTTCCTATTTGGAACCAGGCTGTTGTTCCATGTCCAGTTCTAACTGTTGCTTCTTGACCTGCATACAGATTTCTCAGGAGACAGGTAAGGTGGTCTGGTATTCTCATCTCTTTAGGAATTTTCCACAGTTTATTGTAATCCACACAGTCAAAGGCTTTGACATAGTCAACAAAGCAGAAGTAGATGTTTTTCTGGAACGATCTTGCTTTTTCAATGATCCAGCGGATGTTGGAAATTTGATCTCTGGTTCCTAAATCCAGCTTGAACATCTGGAAGTTCATGGTTCAATGTGTTGTGGAAGCATGGCTTGGAGAATTTTGAGCATTACTTTACTAGTGTGTGAGATGAGTGCAATTGAGCAGTCGTTTGAGCATTTTTTGGCATTGCCTTTCTTAGGGATTGGAATGAAAACTGACTTTTTCCAGTCCTGTGGCCACTGCTGAGTTTTCCAAATTTGCTAGCATATTGAGTGCAGCACTTTCACAGCATCATCTTTTAAGATTTGAAATAGCTCAGCTGGAATTTCATCATCTCCACTAGCTTTGTTCATAGTGATGCTTCCTAAGGCCCACTTAACTTCGCTTTCCAGGATGTCTGGTTCTAGGTGAGTGATCATAGCATCGTGGTTATTCTCACTAAGAATGAGAATGTTTTGGAGAATCATAATATACCAATAATTATTACACTTGTGAAGAAAAAAAGTATCTATGACACTTGTTAAAGATGATAAAGCAGACTATTCAGAGAGAACTACCACAATGGGGTTTTATAGTGTGCAGCAGAGATTGAGCTCAATGCCAGCTCCAACAAGGACAAGTGGGGATTAATATGAAAGAAGCAGGGCGAAGGTCAGTGGATGGAAAATTACTAAGAGGAAGCATAGGTGTGGGGAGATTCTGGCTAAATCAATTTGAGAGAATTCTTGCTGAAGGCAGACCACAGTGATTAGATATAAAAAGTGGGGGATGGGAAACTTGATCAGATCTCAGCAGTGGTCAGATAGCAATGGTGGGAAATTTTTCATAAACTGGCCCAGTGGGATTCTTGCTAAAACCATACCAAATGGGCCAAGGACAGAATCCACAGTTAGAGGCATAGTCAGTAAGAAGATTCAGAGGAGCCTGACTCAAGTTAGGTCATAGGATAGTCTTCATCACATTCGTGAAATTAAACATGGATACCATATTCAGTTCAGTTCAGTTCAGTCGCTCAGTCGTGTCTGATTCTTTGAGACCCCATGAATCGCAGTACGCCAGGCCTCCCTGTCCATCACCAACTCCCGGAGTCCACCCAAACCCATGTCCATTGTGTCAGTGATGCCATCCAACCATCTCATCCTCTGTTGTTCCCTTCTCCTCCTGCCGTCAATCTTTCCCAGCATCAGGGTCTTTCCAAATGAGTCAGCTCTCCACATCAGGTGGCCGAAGTATTGGAGTTTCAGCTTCAACATCAGTCCCTCCAATGAACACCCAGGACTGATCTTCTTTAGAATGGACTGGCTGGATCTCCTTGCAGTCCAAGGGACTCTCAAGAGTCTTCTCCAACACCACAGTTCAAAAGCATCAATTCTTCAGTGATCAGCTTTCTTTATAGTCCACCTGTCACATCCATACATGACTACTGGGAAAACAATAGCTTTGACTATAGGGACCTTTTTTTGGCAAAGTAATGTCTCTGCTTTTTAATATGCTGTCTAGGTTGGTAATAACTTTCCTTCCAAGGAGAAAGCATCTTTTAATTTCATGGCTGTAATCACCATCTGCAGTGATTTTGGAGTCCTCAAAAATTAAGTATGAAACTGTTTCCACTGTTTCCCCATGTATTTGCCATGAAGTGATGGGATTGGATGCCATGATCTTAGTTTTCTGCATGTTGAGCTTTAAGCCAACTTTTTCACTCTCCTTTTTCACTTTCATCAAGAGGCTCTTTAGTTCCTCTTCACTTTCTGCTATAAGGGTGGTGTCATCTGCATATCTGAGGTGATTGATATTTCTCCCGGCAATCTTGATTCCAGCTTGTGTTTCTTCCAGCCCAGCGTTTCTCATGATGTATTCTGCATATAAGTTAAATAATACTATATTAGTATTTACTAAACAGTCCGTGTTCAAATGTCCACAACTGTCACAATAATGTCTTTTATACCTGTTTCTATTTGTCTTGTTTTAATCAAGGACATTCAATGAAGGATCACATATGGTGTTTAATTGTGATATCTCTTTGGTCTCCTTTAACCTAGAATAGTTCTTCATCTTTTTTGTTTGCTTTTTGTCTTTTGTAACATTGACACTCTTTAAAAGTCAGAACAGTTGTTTTGCCAAATGTCAGTCACTCTGGATATCCTCATGACTAGATCTAGGTTAAAACCATATCAGGATACTGCATTGTTGATTTGTGTCCTTTCCCTATCAGGGAAGTATTAGCTGCCCCATCATGTCTGACTCTTTTTGACCCCATGGACTGTGGCCTGCCAGGCTCCTCTGTCCACAGAATTTTCCAGGCAAGAATACTGGAGTGGGTTGCCACTTCCTTCTTCAGGGGATCTTCCTGACCCAGGGTTCAAATCCGGGTCTTTGCAGGCAGATTCCCTACCAGGTAGTATGCATTAAAGGGTTAACTCAGCAGGCTTGATTGGTCAAACTCCACACCTTCCAAAGAAAGGACTAACCAGTCCCCTATGTCCTCCGGGGAGATAACCTCTGAGCCCTTGAATGTCTGGCCTAAAAATAATGTTTTTGTATGCTCTCGAACTTGGACCATCCCATATCCATTTGATCAGATAATTTATGCTAACAATTTGATAATCTGGTGACTGTACCTGTTTTTATATGTTGCATGTCTATGTGACTGACTCTCAAAACCTGGGACACCCAGGCTTGGGTCAGCTTCTTTGGTTTGCAACCCTTCATACATATTGTCACACATGGTTACTGAGAGAATTAAGTGCTGTCCATTGGACTAAGAGGGGACAACCAGAAGCCATACTCCCAGTTCCTCATAGACTTGGTTCTGTGCTCCTTTTCAATCTGCTGAATTCGGTCTCTATCCTTTTGCTATCATAACCTGTAACTGTGATCACAGCTGTTTGGAGTTCTGTGAGTATTTCTAAACAATGATCAAACCTGAGGGAGTCTTAATGTTAGTTTGCTTTATTATAGATGTTAACTTTGTTCATTTGACTAAGTTCCTTTCGAATGCCTCCAACAGGATTCTGTAGTGATACTTGGATACTGGATAAGCATTCTGTTCCCCAAGAGTCTTCTACATAAGAGTTTTAGAGTTTTTTGATGACTCTTGTATAAATCAGTTATGACTATGGGAGCTATAAAATGGCGATATTTTTCTGTAATAACATGGACTCGTAAATTCTTTTTTGTTAATCAATGAGTGGTAGCCCATTCCTATTATGTACTTCAACACTCAACTTGGTTAATATTTGACCAGTGGGACCTGCCTCAAGCTGACTCTTGCGTCCCCATCAGGTTTTCTATACTTGCTTACTTCTTTTTTTTTAATTGGAGGATAATTGCCTTACAATATTGTGTTAGTTTCTGCCATACATCAACATGAATCAACCATAGGTCCCCTCCCTCTTCTTGTTTGTATGTGTTTGTTTAGTTGCTAAGTCATATCCTACTCTTTTGCGACCCCATGAACTGTAGCCCACCAGGCTCCTCTGTGCATGGGATTTCCCAAGCAAGAATACAGGAGTGGGTTGCCATTTCCTTCTCCAGGAGATCTTCCTGACTCAGGGATCACACCTGAGTCTCCTGCTTGGCAGGAGGATTCTTTACCACTGAACCAACTGGGAAATCCCTTCCTTACTTTCTAATACAATGAGATATCCTAAACTCACCTTGTCTTTCCCTGCCCCAGCTTGAAATAAACGATTTCTCCAAGTAGCCCTTATTCCTTTTACTTTCCTTGAACATTAATCCTAGAGTCATATGTAGTCTATAAGAAAAGATGAAAAGAAAACAGGGTCAAATTAGTCTACCAGGAGACTAGGAGAAAAATTCCAATCTACTTACAACCTTGAGTCCTTGATTGTAGATGGTTCTTTGGCTATTTCTTTAAGAAAACCTCATGCATGCATACTTTCCTAATTCTCTAATTGGAAAGTATATCGTATGTTGATACAACTCCCTCCATGAGCTAAAACTCTGAGAAAGTGGTTTAACACATAACAGGATTTCAGAGAAACTAAACTCCTTTTTATAAAAAACCAACATCTTCTGACCTTCCAACTGTTAACAAACCTTGTCAGAGCAGACTAAGTCAGACTATCCCTATCTTTAGGATAGATATAGATATCCTCCTATAGAATAGCAGAAAATATTCAAAAATTATAATCCGATATGGGGTTAATATCTAAAACACATAAAGAACTCATACAACTCAGAAGCAAAAAAAAAAAAAAACAATAAGACTAAAAAATAGGCAGAGGATCTGAATAGATGTTTTTCCAAAGAAGACGCACAGATGACCAATGGGTACATGAAAAAGTGCTCAACATCAGTAATCATCAAGAAATGCAAATCAAAGCCACAAAGAGATATCACCTCATACCTATTAGAATGGCTGTTTTCAAAAGACAAGAGAATACTGACGTGGGTTGCCATGCCCTTCTGCAGGAGATCTTCTCAACCCAGGGATCAAACCTAGATCTCCCGCATTGCTGGCAGATTCTTTACCATCTGAGCCACACAGATAATTCCTAAATGATTTTAAATGAACAATTAATTGATTCATCTTAATGGAGATGGGGTTTCCTAAATGTGTTTCTTGTGTACCAATCAATGTACAAATGGAGTCATTTATTATTTTAAAAAATATGGAGAAAAGGGAATACTTGTGTACTGTTGGTGGGAATGTAAATTGATGAAGGTACAGTGAAAAATAGTATGGAAGTTCCTAAAACCTTTTAAAAAAGAACTACAATGGGACTTCTCTGGCTGTCCAGCGGTTAGGAATCCCAGCTTCCAATGTGGGGGGTGGGCATGGGTTCAATTCCTAGTCAAGGAACCAGGATCCTGCATGCTGCGTGGTGTGGCCAAAAGCTTTTAAAACATTAAAAGAACTACCATATGAAGCAGTTTTTTATTTGAAGTGGGTATTCATTTGAAGCAAACAAAAACACTAACTCAAAAAGATATCAGCATTCCCCTGTTCACTGAAGCATTATCTACAGTTGCCAAGTGGAAACAAGCCATGCCCATTAATGGAGGAATGGATGAAGAAGATGTGAAATTTGTGGAACATTAATGTCATTAAAAAAAAAGAAATAAATATGCCATTGAGGCAACACAGATATGCTAAATGAATGTCAGAGAGAGAGAGAGAAATACCCTATGATCTCATATAGTATTTATATATAATACCATAAAGTTATATATATATATATATAAAGTTATTTACATATAACTTTCAGTTATAAATTTTTTAAAATAATAAAAATGACTTCATTTGTACATTGACTGGTACACAAGAAACACATTAAGGAAAGCCTATCTCCATGGAAAGATAGTGAAAGTGAAGTTACTCAGTCGTGTCCGACTCTTTGCAACCCCATGGACTGTAACCTATCAGGCTCCTCCATCCATTGGATTCTCCAGGCAAGAGTACTGGAGTAGGTTGCCATTTCCTTCTCCAGGGGAATCTTCCTGACTCAGGGATCGAACCTGGTCTCCTGCATTGTAGGCAGACTCTTTACCATCTGAGCCACCAAGAAAATCCTCCATCTCCATTAAGATGAATCAATTAATTGTTCATTTAAAATCATTTAGGTATTGTCTGTGTGGCTCAGACAGTAAAGAATCCTCCAGCAGTGTGGGTGACCTGGATTGGACGCCTCGGTTTAGAAGATCCCTGGGAGGAGGGCATGGCAATCCACGCCAGTATTCTTGCCTGGAGAATCCCATGGATGGAGGAGCCTGGCAGGTCACAGTCCATAGGGTCACAAAGAGTCGGACACGACTGAGCGACTAAGCACAGCACACATATAGTAAGCGCTTTTCTAAATGACTACTAACTAGAGAAAGATTAATTAATCCAGTCAATTGGAAAAGCATTTTTCATTACTTTTTCCAGTTATACCAGTGGCTTTACACAAATTATTTTATTCTCTTTTCAGGAATTCTTTAGATCAAAAAGAGACATTTGTCAAGCAGTTGGCTGGAGCTAGGGGTGCACCCTCTGATTAAGGAAGCTAGCAAGGATAAATGAGCCACATTGGAATCAAAACTATGACCTCATTGACAAGTTCCAAATAACCAGCACGGAGATAATAAATACATACCTCTTGGAACTTTGCTTTCTCTCTTTTCCACAAGTGTTTTCTCTGTAGTCACTGAAGTATGAAGACATTTTATTCTCTTTAAACTTCCAGCAGAACCCTTCATACCAGAGATAGCACATTCCATCCTTCTGTGTACTATTACCAGTAAACAATGAAATGACCATCAGAGAGTCTTAAGTATTTGTTGCCTCATGAAAGGCATTTAGAAGAGTCTTTGGATGAAAAAATCACCACAGAGTATAGTGGTAGTATTGTACTACTGTGCAAAGTTTATGAGGCATATATACTTACTGAGAGTTTTTTGTGAGACAAATTCATGTCCTCAAACTAGATGTGGCATTTTAGATAATGCAAATTTATGGATATTGTAGATTTTTCTTCTAGAAAATAAAAATATCTTTCATACAATTTCCAGAATAAAGGATAATAATGAAACCTTGGAAGCCAAGTTCTAAAATACTCTCTATTTTTATGCCACATTAAGTTGTTTTTGGAGATGGTAAAAATCTGTTCTTTTATTTCAAATGAATCATTTGATGAACAAGAGCACATAAAAGGTGAGTGAGCAGAAAAAGAAGGGGAAAGAGGACACAAATTGATAACTTATCAGAATGTGGTTGTGTCCCACTTTAGTTTGTAAAGAAAAAAAGAAGCTCTTTCAGTCTTAAGGACAAAGAGGTTAACTGTGAGGACATGAATGGTTTAAAACTGTTAAGCCATTTCATAATCGAGACAATTCCAGGACTGGTCACATGTGTCCGTGTGGTCTTTCTCTCTCTCTTCTGGTGTCCCTCTTCTTTCAGTTTCAGAATTTCAAGTTGGGTACCTGTCATTGGGTTGTTTAATTCATCAGCGTGGAGTGTATCTATTGGGTAGATTCTTATTGGGTAGATTCTGACCTTGGTGCCTATTCCTGACAAAAGCAGGAATAGCTTCTTTTAAGAGACAGTAGGAGGTAGTAGAAAGTCTTTGTTAAACCACTTAACACAGGCTTCACTTTTTCTTTCTTTTTTTTTTTTTTTTTGAGGTGAGAGGTTTTTATTGTCTAATAAGCAATTCTGGTCTATTTTGTTTTAAACATGTACACGTATTCCTTTGAAAAAATGAAAATAATAGTAACTGTGTGTATTCACATCCATTAAGCAAGGCTCTCTCCATTGCATAATTTGCCTTCATTCTGATCTTGTCCCAACAGGTTTCTTTTTTATAAATTAATTAATTTATTTATTTTTATTAATTTATTTTTTATTGAAGGATAATTACTTTACAGAATTTTGTTGTTTTCTGTCAAAACTTAACATGAATCAACCATAGGTATACTTACATATATCCCCTCCCTTTTGAACCTCCCTCCCATCTCCCACCCCATCCCACCGTTCTAGATTGATATAGAGCCCCTGTTTGAGTTTCCTGAGCCATACAGCAAATTCACGTTGGGTATCTGTTTTACATTTGGTAATGTAAGTTTCCATGTTAGTCTCTCCATACATCTCACCCTCTCCTCCCCCTCCCCATGTCCATAAGTCTATTCTCTATGGCTGTTTCTCCACTGCTGCCCTGTAAATAAATTCTTCAGTACCATTTTTCTACATTCCACATATATGTGTTAGAATACAATATTTATCTTTCTCTTTCTGACTCATTTCACTCTGTATGATAGGTTCTAGGTTCACCCACCTCATCAGACCTGACTCAAATGTGTTCCTTTTTATGACTGAGTAGTATTCCATTGTGTATATGTTCCACAACTTCCTTATCCTTCATCTGTTGATGGACATCTAGGTTGCTTTCATGTTCTAGCTACTGTAAATAGTGCTGCAGTGAACAATGGGATACATGTGTCTTTTTCAATTTTGGTTTCCTCAGGGTATATGCCTAGGAGTGGGATTGCTGTGTCATATGGTGGTTTTATTCCTAGTTTTTTAAGGAATCTCCATACCGTCTTCTGTAGTGGCTGTATCAATTTACATTCCCACCAACATTGCAAGAGCATTCCCTTTTCTCCACACCCTCTCCAGCATTTATTGTTTGTAGACTTTTTGATGATGGCCATTCTGACCAGTGTGAGGTGATATCTTATTGTAGTTTTGATTTGCATTTCTCTAGTAATGAGCAATGTTGAGAGTCTTTTCATGTGTTTGTTAGCCATCTGTATGTCTTCTTTAGAGAAATGTCTGTTTAGGTCTTTTTCCTACTTTTTGATTGGGTTGTTTGTTTTTCTAGCATTGAGTTGTCTGAGCTGCTTGTATATTTTGGAAATTAATCCTTTGTCAGTTGTTTCATTTGCTATTATTTTCTCCCATTCTGAGGGTTGTCTTTTCACCTTGCTTACAGTTTCCTTTGCTATGCAAAAGCTCTTAAGTTTAATTAAGTCCCTCCCACTTGTTTTGCTTTTATTTCTATTACTCTAAGAGGTGGGTCTAAGATCAAGGCATCTGGTCCCATCACTTCATGAGAAATAGATGGGGAAACAGTGGAAACAGTGTCAGACTTTATTTTGGGGGGCTCCAAAATCACTGTAGATGGTGACTGCAGTCATGAAATTAAAAGATGCTTACTCCTTGGAAGGAAAGTTATGAGCAACCTAGATAGCATATTTAAAAGCAGAGACATTACTTTGTCGACTAAGGTCCGTCTAATCAAGGCTATGGCTTTTCCTGTGGTCATGTATGGATGTGAGAGTTGGACTGTGAAGAAAGCTGAGTGCCGAAGAATTGATGCTTTTGAACTGTGGTGTTGGAGAAGACTCTTGAGAGTCCCTTGGACTGCAAGGAGATCCAACCAGTCCATTCTAAAGGAGATCGGTCCTGGGTGTTCTTTGGAAGGACTGATGCTAAAGCTGAAATGCCAGTACTTATGGCCACCTCATGTGAAGAGTTGATTCATTGGAAAAGACTCTGATGCTGGGAGGGATTGGGGGCAGGAGGACAAGGGGACGACAGAGGATGAGATGGCTGGATGACATCACCTACTCTATGGACGTGAGTTTGAGTGAACTCCGGGAGTTGGTGATGGACAGGGAGGCCTGGCGTGCTCTGATTCATGGGGTCACAAAGAGTCAGACACGACTGAGTGACTAAACTGAACTGAACTGACTGAGGAGGTGGGTCATAGAGGATCTTGCTTTTATTTATGTCATAGAGCATGCTGCCTGTGTTTTCCTCTAAGAGTTTTATAGTTTCTGGTCTTACATTTAGGTTTTTAATCCATTTTGAGTTTATCTTTGTGTATGGTGTTAGGAAGTGTTCTAATTTCATTCTTTCACATGTAGCTATCCAGTTTTCTCAGCACCATTTATTGAAGAGGCTGTCTTCGTCCCACTGTATATTCTTGCCTCCTTTGTCAAAAATAAGGTACCCATAGGTGCATTGGTTTACTTCTGGACTTTCTATCTCATTCCATTGGTCTATATTTCTGCTTTTGTGCCAGTACCATACTGTCTTGATGACTGTAGCTTTGTAGTATAATCTGAAGTCAGGAAGGCTGATTCCTCCAGCTCCATCCTTCTTTCTCAAGACTGCTTTGGCTATTCAGGGTCTTTTGTGTTTCCATATGAATTGTAAAATCTTTTGTTCTAGTCCTGTAAAAAAATGCCATTGGTAATTTGATAGGGATGGCATTGAATCTGTATGCTGCATTTGGTAGTATAGTCATTTTCACAATATTGATTCTTCCTATCCAGAAACAGGGAATATCTCTCCATTTGTTTAAGTCATCTTTGATTTCTTTCATTAGTGTCTTATAATTTTCTTTTGTCTCTTTAGGTAAGTTTATTCCTAGATATTTAATTCCTTTTGTTGCAATGGTGAATGGGATTGATTTCTTAATTTCTCTTTCTGATTTTTCATTGTTGGTATATAGAAATGCAAGTGATATATTGATTTTGTATCCTGCCACTCTGCTAAATTCACTGATTAGCTCTAGTAATTTTTTGGTATTATCTTTAGGGTTTTCTATGTACAATATCATGTTATCTGCAAACAGTGAGAGCTTTACTTCTTTTCTGGATTCCTTTTATTTCTCTTTCTTCTGTGATTGCTGTAGCTAGGACTTCCAGAACTATGTTGAATTTTAGTGGTGAAAGTGGACGTCCTTGTCTTGTTCCTGATCTTAGGAGGAATGGTTTCAGTTTTTCACCATTGATTTGATTCTTCTCTCTTTTTTTCTTGATAAGTCTGGCTAAAGGCTTGTCAATTTTGTTTATCTTCTCAAAGAACCAGCTTTTAGTTTTATTAATCTTTACTATTGTTTCTTTCATTTCTTTCTCATTTATTTCTGCTTGGATCTTTATGATTTCTTTCCTTCTACTAATTTGGGGCGGGGGGGGTTGTTCTTCTTTTTCCAGTTCTTTTAGGTGTAAAGTTAGGTTGTCTATTTGATGCTTTTCTTGTTTCTTGAGGTAGGGTTGTATTGCTATTAACTTCCCTCTTAGAACTGCTTTTGCTGCATCCCATAGGTTTTGAGTAGTTGTGTTTTCATTACCATTTGTTTCTAGAAATTTTTTGGTTTCCCTTTTGATTTCTTCAGTAACCTGTTGGTTATTTAGAAATGTGTTGTTTAATCACCATATGTTTATGTTTCTTACAGTTTTTTTCTTGTAATTTATATCTAGTCTTATAGCGTTGTGGTTGGAGAAGATGCTTGATATGATTTCAATTTTCTTAAATTTACTGAGGTTTGATTTATGACCCAAGATGTGGTCTATCCTGGAGAATGTTCCATTTGCACTTGAGAAGAAGGTGTATTCTTCTGGATTTGGATGGAATGTCCTGAAGATATCAGTGAGATCCATCTCATCGAATGTATAATTTAAGACTTGTGTTTTCTTATTAATTTTCTGTTTTGATGATCTGTCCATAGTGTGAATGGGGTGTTAAAGTCTCCTACTGTTATTGTATTACTGTCAATTTCTCCTTTTATGTCTGTTAGTGTTTGTCTTATGTATTGAGGTGTTCCTATGTTGGGTGCATAGATATTTACAATTGTTATATCTTCCTCTTGGATTGATCCCTTGATCATTATGTACTGTCCTTCCTTATCTCTTGTAATCTTCTTTATTTTAAGGTCTATTTTGTCTGAGGATTGCTACAGTTTTCTTTAGCTTTCCATTTGCATGGAATCTATTTTTACATCCTCTCACTTTCAGTCTGTATGTGTCTTGAGGTCTGAAGTGGGTTTCTTGTAGACAGCATATATATAGGTCTTGTTTTTGTATCCATTCAGCCAGTCTGTGTCTTTTGGTTGGAGCATTTAATCCATTTACATTTAAATTACTTATTGATATATATGTTCCTATTGCCATTTTCTTAATTGTTTGGGGTTGATTTTGTATATCTTTTTTCTCCTCTTGTATTTCTTGACTATATAAGTCCACTTAACATTTGTTGTAAAGCTGGTTTGGTGGTACTGAATTCTCTTAACTTTTGTTTTCTGAAAGCTTTTTATTTCTCCATAAATTTTGAATTAGATTCTTGCTGGCTACAGTAATCTTGGTTGTAGATTTTTCCCTTTCAGTACTTTAAATATATCCTGCCATTCCCTTCTGGCCTGCAGAGTTTCGGCTGAAAGATCAGCTGTTAAGCATATGGGCTTTCCCTTGTATGTTACTTGTTGCTTCTCCCTTGCTGCTTTTAATATTTTTTCTTTGTGTTTAGTTTTTGTTAGTTTGAGTAGTGTGTGTCTTGGCATGACTGTCCTTGGGTTTATCCTGTATGGGACTCTTTGTGCCTCTTGAACTTGATCGACTGTTTCCTTTTCCATATTGGGGAAATTTTCAATGATAATCTCTTCAAAATTTTTCTCATATTCTTTTTCTCTTCTTCTTCTGGGACACCTATAATTTGAATGTTGGTGCATTTGACATTGTCCCAGAGGTCTCTGAGACTATCCTCAGTTCTTTTCATTCTTTTACTTTATTCTGCTCTTCAAAAGTTATCTGCACCATTTTATCTTCCAGTTCACTGATTCGTTCTTCTGCTTCAGATATTCTGCTATTGATTCCTTCTAGAGTATTTTTAATTTCAGTAATTATGTTATTTTGTATATAATTATGTTCAGTAATTATGTCTCTGTATGTTTATTCTTTAATTCCTCTAGATCTTTGTTAATTAATTCTTATATTTTCTCCATTTTGTTTTCAATGTTTTTGATCATCTTTACTATCATTATTCTGAGTTTTTTTCAGGTAGTTTGCCTATTTCCTCTTCATTTATTTGGACTTCTGTGTTTCTGGTTTGTTCCTTCATTTGTTGTAATATTTCTCTGCCTTTTCTTTTTTGTTTTTAACTTACTGTGTTTGAGGTCTCCTTTTCACAGGCTTCAAGACTGAATTCTTTCTTCCTTTCGGTTTCTGCCCTCCTACGGTTGGTCCAGCTTCATATAGGGTGAGATTTGTGCTGGGTTTTTTTTTTTTTTAATTTTTTTTTTATTTAATTTTAAAATCTTTAATTCTTACATGTGTTCCCAAACATGAACCCCCCTCCCACCTCCCTCCCCATAACATCTCTGTGGGTCATCCCCTTGCACCAGCCCCAAGCATGCTGTATCCTGTGTCAGACATAGACTGGCGATTCAATTCTTACATGATAGTATACATGATAGAATGCCATTGTGCTGGGTTTTGTTTGTTTGTTTTTCCTCTGGTGGGCAAGGCTGAATGAGTTGCTAATCCTGTCTGCTGATGATTGGGTTTGTGTTTTTGTTTAGTGCCTGCACAGAGGTTTGAGGTCTTGTATTCAAGTGGTTTCCTTTGTGTGAGTTCTCATTATCTGATACTCCCTAGGGTTAGTTCTCTGGTAGTCTAGGGTCTTGGAGTCAATGCTCCTACTCCAAAAGCTCAGGGTTTGATCTCTGGTCAGGAATTAAGACTCCACAAGTGGTTTGTTATGACATTAAGTGAGATTAAAACAAATATTCAAAAATGAGAAGCCAAAGATGAACCCCAGACAAATGGCAGTTACAAAATCAGGCAAATAATAATTAAAATAATGGAATATGCACATATACATATACGTTCATGAGCAAAGTCAAAACAGTCCAACAAAAATATAGTACAGTTGATTGGCCCAGCGAACAAAGAAAATCATGTGGACTTAATCTGCAGCTTGTGCAGCTTGTAGGAAGGTTTTGAGTCTTCTTCCTTAGCCACACTGCCCCTTGGTTTCAATTGTGGTTTTACTTCCACCTCCGCATGTGGGTCATCTGTCTACTGGGGTTTGCTCCTGAGGCTGCCTTGGAGGACTTGGGTTTGCCCCTGTGAGGGCCAGGTGTGGAGGTGGTGCAGCTGCGTGGGTTGCATGGGTTCTGACAGCACCAGGTACTCAGGGGAGTTGGTAGCTAGGGCAACAGGAAATACAGTGCTCTAGAAGGGTATGACAACTAGTACTAGCCAATACACTCCAATATTCTTGCCTGGAGAACCCTTCTCCCTGACAGAGAAAACTGGCAGGCCACAGTCTACAGGGTCGCAGAGTCAAACAGTACTGAAGCAACCCTGCGTGCATAGATGCAAGACTTTTTTTGGCTGTGGCAGCTCTACCCCAGTGAGAGTTGAGTGTGAAAGTGGTACAGCTGCTTGGCTTTCAGGGATCCTGGCAGCACCAAGTGTGAAGTGACATGGACTGTCTCCACCACAGGAGTTATAGCCCTATCAGAGTCTTTTTTTGAGCCTCTTGTAGCTGGCGATCAGAAGGACTGTTTCGCCAGTCTTTCTCTGGAGCTCCACCCATTCAGGCACTGGGGTCCTTCTCTGTTGTTTGGCGCATCAGGCACATAGAGAGTCCCCCCTGGCTGGGGTCCTACTCTGTAGATAAGCACATCAGATACTTAAAGGGGCACCCTGGGTGGGATCCTACTCTGTACTCCAGTGCATCAGGCATTTGATGGGCCAGTCTCTCTATTCAGCTGCGGATGCTGGGTTGTGGGGAGAGAGAGGCTATGGTGATGGCTCCAGCCCCTACCAGTGACTCAAAAGTATTGCCTTGCTTCCATGGCTGCCTGGCTTTCCTCCACAGGCATTTCTCACCACAATCTCCTCCCTCACATCCCCTCAGTCCATCTCTCTGCATTCAACAACAGCCCTTGCCCTGGGATTGCTCCACAATCCCTAAACTCCAGCTCCCAGCCACTGCGCCTTTCAGTGGACCTGCATCCCTGTCCAGGGTATATATGGCTGCAGCAAGGACTGTCTGATTCTCATTCCATTTAGGCTGCCACAGATCAGCCATTTTACTCTCAGCCTTAAATGTTTCTCTTCTGACCCAGACAGTTGCCCTGATATGGGGATCAGACCCCTGCTTCAGTTCCCCCACCCACCAAGGGCAGGTCCAGTCCTACTAACACTCCTGTTTTTCCCCCTAGTTCCTTCATTACTGAGTTTTGCGAGGTTCTATATATTCTTTTCCGCTGGTCAGGTACTCCTGTCTGCTCTCAGCTGGTGTTCTGCATGCACTTCTGTGTCTGAAAGTGTATTCCTGATGTATCCGTGGAGAGAGATGTACTCCACGTCCACCAACTCCTCCACCATCTTGTTTTCCTTAAAATTTATTTTTAATTAGAGGAAAACTGCTTTACAATGTCAAAAAGAAATTTTCAACCAAAACATGTTGTGTTGTAAAGAAACCAATGTTGTGTTAGTTTCTGCGGTACGGCAATGTGAATCAACCATACGTATACATATGTCCCCTCCCTCTTGAACCTCCCTCCCATTCTCTCATCCCACCTCACAAGGTTTTCAGGCCCTCCATTTTTAAAAACAAAAAATAGCCCTCCACAGAAATAAAAAATGTACAGTATACCCAACGTGTACCAAAAGGGAAGAAATATTTGCATATGACTAAATAGAAAAAGGGACAATGTGGAATAAAATGTTTTTCAAAGTGGTGAGATTATAATTACTCTCCTCCCCCAGTTTTTGCCAACATTGTTGTTCTAGTGTTTGACTAATTTAAGAAGGTTTTTAAAATATTTAGAACAATGAATTTAACAATGCCTAGATGTTTTTTGAAACATTATCATGTGAGAGTTGGACTATAAAGAAAGCTGCGCGCTGAAGAATTGATGCTTTTGAACTGTGTTGTTGGAGAAGACTCTTGAGAGTCCCTTGGACTGCAAGAGATCCAACCAGTCCATCCTAAAGGAGATCAGTCCTGGGTGTTCATTGGAGGGACTGATGTTGAAGCTGAAACTCCAATACTTCGGCCACCTGATGTGGAGAGCTGACTCATTTGGAAAGACCCTGATGCTGGGAAAGATTGAGGGCAGGAGGAGAAGGGGACAACAGAGGATGAGATGGTTGGATGGCGTCATTGACACAATGGACATGGGTTTGGGTAGACTCCGGGAGTTGGTGATGGACAGGGAGGCCTGGTGTGCTGCAGTTCATGGGGTTGCAAAGAATCGGACACGACTGAGTGACTGAACTGATAACTCAACTGATCTCTATCTTTTTTACTTTTGAAATCATTTTAAACTCAAGCAGTAGAGTCGAATTAAATTTAGGACATGTGTAAGAGATGAGTTTTATTAACGTTCTAATTCAAGATGAGTCAATAGTCATTCAAGTCAGTTTCATCATGCGCATGAAGAATGCATTGCTTGGAAGTGGTAGCACATTTTTTTTTTAAAACAAAATTCCAGATATATTTGTGTCCTTCTCACACAAGCTTTTAAAATATTTGCCCATCTCTCTACATAGCTGTAATCATGTGCTTGTTAACCTTTTTGTAAAATAGATCGAAACATACATAGCAGAGTGAAACATTAGGACAGCAGAGCTATGAGGGTGAGGAAATGGGATATGATTAATGTATTTATAACAAGTGAGTGTATTACATCAAGTATCACACATACCTAGCCTTTTATGACCAATTTTAATAGATATGAGTTTAAAGTTAGAAATAACTGTAGAAAAATCCAAGAAGTTTTAAAAACTCCAATCAGCTGGGTAATAGAGCTTTTGGTTTATTATCAATGATACTTAATTTTTTCAGATCCCAAACAAAGGAGCTGTATTGACTTTCATAGCCAGCAGATACATTTCTAAGTGTTTAGGGTGATGGATCAGTTGGAATATATATTTATCAGAGTGTCTAATTACAACGATTGCTTGGCAATTTTACAGTTGCCATTAATGTTTCTAATAAAGTATTTATGTAAGTTATAAGAAATTAGTTCCTTAATCATACGGTAGGTATGATTGAACTATATGCTAGAATTTTGATTAATATTTCTCACTGATTTGTAATAAGGAAGTAATGTTCTTACCAAATGAAGGGGAAATTGCATTTGTCTGCCACCTGGGGGATTCATGGAAACATTGCAAGTGGCAAAATTCTTAGTAAGAAGGTATTACAACATTTGTACCAAAGGGTTATATTTACATAATTGTGGCCATTGAAGTAGTGGCAAAAGGAATAAACTTGTATCCTAAATGTCAAAGTGATGAAAATGTCCAAAAAAACCCAGAGTAATTAGCTTTGTCAAATACTGCTTATACACCGAATAAGATGAAAAGGACTTAGGCTGAACACTGAATTTGGCAAGTGGGAGGTCATAGGTATTTCTGGATGTTTTATGGTTCTTCTTGCTATTGTCAGAATATCTTTTCAGTTACGATTTTTTTTTTTTTTTTTGCTCTGTTTGTGGGATCTTAGTTCCTTGACAGGGTTTGAACCTGTGCCCACTGTAGTGGAAACTGGACCATTCCTAACCCCTGAACTGGCAGGGATTCCCTATGATATTTTTCTAGTTCATTGCTAATGGAGTATAGGAAACTATTCATTTTTGTAAGATGATTTTTAATTGGGCCAGCTTACTGGATTTTATTATTTCTAATAGTTTATCAGTTGATTTACTTGTATTTTCTAGGTAGAAAATCATATTGTATGAAAATATTCAGAGATTACTTTCCAACATTTATACTTTATTTGGCATTAAGTGGCATATCTAAATTTTAAATGATTTGCTGTAGATTTCTGGGAAATATTCTTTATTAAATATGGAAGTTTCCTTCTAGTCTTAGTTTGTTAGAGACTCTTTTTCTTAAATCATTAATATATGTGAAATTTTATCAAATATTTTAAACAAATATCAGAAAGTAATGATTCTCTTTCAATTGTTATAACAACATCTTCATTAATAGGTTTGCTAATATTATTTCATGCTTATGGATAAATCTAACTATCTGATATTTTATATTTTCTTTTAACCTTGGTGCTGTTTTCAATTTGTTTTTCTTTTATTTGGTTAATTTTGAGTTTTTATTTTTCCAATTTTATTTTGTTTATAAGTAAAATTTGCCTTAGTATTTGTTATATGGCTTCCCAGATGGCGCTGTGGTAAAGAATCACCTGTCAAAGCAAGAAACACAGGCGACGTGGTTCAGTCCCTGGGTTGGGACGATCCCTTGGAGAGGGAAATGGCAACCCACTCCAGTATTCTCGCCTGGAAAATCCCATGGACAGAGGAGAGTGATCGGCTACATTACAGTCCATGGGGTCACAAAGAATCTGATACAGCTGAGCGTGCACATCATACACTTGTTGTAAGTGCCAACTTTGTACAGTTTTGGTATCAGAATAATTTTTAGCTCCAAAAGGATGTTGAGAGTTAATGAAAGGACTGAACTAAATAAATTCTAAAAATGTCAAATAACAACGATAATACAGGACAAATTCCCGAACGCTAGTTGATGATTTACACATTTCAAGCAATAGCTAAAATAAACTGCTTAATTCATTCAGAAGTACTCTGTTAGAGAGTAGATATAATCTAGCAGAAGAGAGAAAATATGAGTGGAAATACAACACAAGACAATACAAAGAAATGTTCTAAGGATTTTACGAGACTGACAATACACCTACTGAGCTAATGAGGCACTTCTAAGAATTTTAGAGGCAGAGATCATTTCTGGCTCAGTTGATCTGGTAAAGTATCAGAGTTCTGTAAGAACACCTGGGGAAGGGTAAATATGTGCAACTTAAACCGCAGGAGGACTGACCTCCCTACTATGTGAAGAGATTTTAGAAATCACAAAGAAAGGAATGAACACCCAATAGAATAATGGGCAAATGCCAGGAATAGAGTTCACAGGAAAGTAAAAATGGTTTTTAACATAAGAAAATCTTCTCAACTTCATTTGTAATAAAGGAAATGCAAAACAAAACTTCACTGTGACACCATGCCTCACTTATTAGAATTGTCACGAATTGTCACAAAAGTTTGACAACATACCCTATGGCAGGACTGTGAGGAAAGGAGCACTCAGATATTGGCAGTAAGAGCGCAAAATGATACAAGCCAACATTAGAAATATCTCATGGCTACCAAAATGACAAATGTATTTACCAATTGACTCAACAATTCCATTTTTTAGAATTGTGCTAAAGATGCCGCCACAAATAGAAACAATATCTGCACATTTTAATTTATTTAGCACTATTTGTAATAGCAATTCTTTGCTGTCTATCAATAGGGAACAAGTTGAACAAACTATGGTATATCCATACAATGGAGTCCTGCTGCTGCTGCTGCTAAGTCACTTCAGTCGTGTCCAACTCTGTGCGACCCCATAGACAGCAGCCCACCAGGCTCCTCCGTCCATGGGATTTTCCAGGCAAGAGTACTGGAGTGGGGTGCCATTGCCTTCTCCACAATGGAGTCCTACACAATTATAAAAATGATTGAAGATCTCTATGTGTTAATGTGGAGATTATCTGTAATATAAACAACAAAGGCAAAGGGCAAAACCATGAAATAAAGAGGGGAGGGATAAGAACATTTGCACATACACATATTTCTGCTATAATGAAATGTGTGCTTTTCTAAAAGGACTTGGCCTTCTGCAAAGTTGCGTGCTTAAACTAACAGAACTTATGCAAATAAAAAAAAGTTGAGAGCAGACTTTGACCCTTACAAAGGGTCACTTTGTAATCAAGTACGAATAAAAATAATAATTGACTACACCTGGATTACTTAGACAGGCAGCCTGAGGTAACTGGAGGCTGCCAGGATCAATATTTGAAATATATAAAAACAAGGGGTACATCTAGGCATTTCAGTAACCCTGCTCCCCGACAGCAGACTCCCTTAAAGGAGTCTGTTAGTCTAGTCTTCCGAGAAGCAGAAACTAAACAGGATTAAATGTTCAACGACTTTATTAGGCAAGTTACCAGTGAGAGAAGAGGGGATAGGAGCCCGAGCAGGCTAGGAGGATCGTCCAAGTGCAGTGCAAGTCTGACTCCAGGTAAAAGACAGATGAAAGTAGCAACCTAGATTACCATGTAGCCAAAGAAAGATTTAATAAGCTGTTGGAAAGTCTTCAAAATCAGTCATAAAGAGGTTCCAGGAATGGGCCCTCCTTTGAATCCCTAACACTCAGTTCCTGGCTGGGCTGCTAATGTGGTTCAGTCGCTAAGTCATGTCCGACTCTTTGCAGCCCCATGGACTGCAGCACGCCAGGCTTCAGCACTCAGCTTTCTTTATAGTCCAACTCTCACATCCGTATATTACTACTGGAAAAATCATATCTTTGACTAGATGGACCTTTGTTGGCAAAGTAATGTCTCTGCCTTTTAATATGCTGTCTAGGTTGGTCATAACTTTTCTTCCAAGGAGCAAGCATCTTAATTTCATGGCTGCAATCACCATCTGCAGTGATTTTAGAGCCCCCCAAATTAAGTCTGTCACTGTTTCCATTGTTTCCCCATCTATTTGCCATGAAGTGATGGGACCTGATGTGATGATCTTAGTTTTTTGATGTTGAGTTTTAAACCAGCTTTTTTCTTCATCTTTCACCCTCATCAAAAGGTTCTTTTAGTTCCTCTTCAACCTTTCTGCCATTAGAGTGGTATCATCTGAATATCTGAGATTGTTATTTTTCCCAGCAATCTTGATTCCAGCTTGTGCTTCATCCAGCCCAGCATTTCACATGATTCACTCTACATATAAGTTAAATAAACACGGTGACAGTATACAGTCTTGTCGTACTCCTTTTACAATTTTGAACCAGTCTGCTGTTCTATGTCCAGTTCTAATTGTTGCTTCTTGTCCTGCATGCAGCTTTTTCAGGAGACAGATAAGGTGGTCTGGTATTCCCATCTCTTTAAGAATTTTCCACAGTTTGTTGTGACCCACGCAGTCAAAGGCTTTAGCATAGTCAATGAAGCAGAAGCAGATGTTTTTTGGAATTCCCTTGCTTTCTCTATGATCCAACAAATATTGGCAATTTGATCCCTGATTCTTCTGCCTTTTCTAAATCAAGCCTGCATATGTGGAATTTCTCAGTTCATATACTGCTGAAGCCTAGCTTGAAGGGTTTTGAGCATTACCTTGTTATCATGTGAAATGAGAACAATTGTGAGGCAGTTTGAACATTCTTGGGCTTCTCTTGTGGCTCAGTTGGTAAAGAATCCACCTGGAATGTGGGAGACCTGGGTTTGATCTCTGGGTTAGGAAGACCCCCTGGAGAAGGGAAAGGCTACCCATTCCAGTATTCTGGCCTGGAGAATTCTATGGACTGTATAGTCCATGAGGTCGCAAAGAGTAAGACACGACTAAGCGACTTTCACTTCACTTCTTCTTTTGAACATTCGTTAGCATTGCCCTTCTTGACAACTGGAATGAAAATCTTTTCCAGTCCTGTGGCCACTAATGAGTTTTCCAAATTTGCTGATTTCTGAGTGCAGCATTTTCACAACATCATCTTTTAGGATTTGAAATAGCTCAGCTGGAATTCCATCACTTCCACTAGCTTTGTTCATAGTAATGCTTCCTAAGGCCCATATGACTTCACACTCCAGGATGTCTGACTCTAGGGAAGTGACCACATCATGGTGATTATCCAGGTCTTAATAGACCTTTTGGTATAGCTCTTCTGTGTGTTTTTGCTTCTTGGCCAGGAGAAGCTCATGAAAATCATAGCTTCAGTGGATTTTAGCAGCTGAGACCCTTAGTCAATGAAGCTCTCTGCAGCTGCATGTCTCTCAGGCCCATTCTCAAGGCCAGCTCAAGAACAACTGAGTGGTATATTTATATAGCCTCCAACACCATCATACAGAGAGAAAGCCAGTCAGCCGCAAGGATGATATCAATATACCAAGAAAAAGAAGATGGAGAGAATCCTGTGACTATGCCCCTGATACCACTTTTTCCTCAATTCCAGATTTCCTTGCTTTTTCACATAATTTGGCTGTTCAAATTTTCCTTGGTGAATGAAAAAATTCCTCTCATTTCTTAAAAAATAAAAATTAAGTTAACATATATGAAAACAGTACAGTGAAAATACCAGCAATATTTTTATTAATGTTGAAGCTGGTGTGTGCTGAGATTATCTAGGTTGAAGCAGAGCTCTGAGTAAGTAGGGCTTTTATTGAGATAGGCCTTCAGTTCAGTTCAGTTCAGTTTAGTCCCTCAGTCATGTCCAACTCTTTGCGACCCCATAAATTGCACCACGCCAGGCCTCCCTGTCCATCACCAACTCCCGAGTTCATCCAGACTCATGTCCATCGAGTCAGTGATGCCATCTAGCCATCTCATCCTCTGTCATGCCCTTCTCTTCCTGCCCTCAATCCCTCCCAGCATCATAGTCTTTTCCAACGAGTCAACTCTTCGCATGAGGTGGCCAAAGTACTGGAGCTTCAGCTTTAGCATCATTCCTTCCAAAGAAATCCCAAGGCTGATCTCCTTCAGAATGGACTGGTTGGATCTCCTTGCAATTCAAGGGACTCTCAAGAGTCTTCTCCAACATCACAGTTCAAAAGCATCAATTCTTTGGTGCTCAGCCTTCTTCACAGTCCAACACTGAAATCCATACATGACCACTGGAAAAACCACACTCTTGACTAGACGGGCCTTTGTTGCAAAGTAATGTCTCTGCTTTTCAATGTGTTAGCTAGGTTGGTCATAACTTTCCTTCCAAGGAGTTAGCGTCTTTTAATTTCATGGCTGCAATCACCATCTGCAGTGATTTTGGAGCCCCCCAAAATAAAGTCTGACACCGTTTCCACAGTTTCCCCATCTATTTGCCATGAAGTGATGGGACCAGATGCCATGATCTTCGTTTTCTGAATGTTGAGCTTTAAGCCAACTTTTTCACTCTCCTCTTTCACTTTCATCAAGAGGCTTTTTAGTTCCTCTTCACTTTCTGCCATAAGGGTGGTGTCATCTGCATATCTGAGGTGATTGATATTTCTCCCGGCAATCTTGATTCCAGCTTGTGCTTCTTCCAGCCCAGCATTTCTCATGATGTACTCTGCATAGAAGTTAAATGACCAGGGTGACAATATACAGCCTTGACATACTCCTTTTCCTATTTGAAACCAGTCTGTTGTTCCATGTCCAGTTCTAACTGTTGCTTCCTGACCTGCATATAGGTTTCTCAAGAGGCAGGTCAGGTGGTCTGGTTATTCCCATCTCTCTTAGAATTTTCCACAGTTTATTGTGATCCACACAATCAAAGGCTTTGGCATAGTCAATAAAGCAGAAATCGATGTTTTTCTGGAACTCTCTTGCTTTTTCCATGATCCAGCGGATGTTGGCAATTTGATCTCTGGTTCCTCTGCCTTTTCTAAAACCTGCTTGAACATCTGGAAGTTCACGGTTCATGTATTGCTGAAGCCTGGCTTGTAGAATTTTGAGATAGGCCTAGAAGCTACCCTATCTTGCTACAGGCATGTCTAGATCTTTCAGGGTGTCCACAAAATCAAAATATATCACAATAATGTTTAAGTCATTTTTCACTCTCATTCCCTGATGAGCATACAGGGAAGTTTTCCAGAGGCTAAATGACATGTGAATGTATTAAATTCAGAAACAGATTGAGAATCAAACTGTTTCTATTTAAACCAGACATTAAAGAAATTTGCAAAATGCCATTCTTCTCACTAATTTTTTGTTTTGGAAAATAGTTATTTTTCATGAATGTACAACATTTATGTTTACTTGTAATGATATTATTTTTAATTTACTTAATAAATATTTTGACATTTTATCTGTTTTTATTTCTGTATGGTCCTCAATAATTTTTGAGAGTTTACAATGATCTTGAAACCATAAATTTAAGAACCTCTAACAGAAAAACTATACTTCCTTCCTTAGAGTGATTAACAGTAGTAATATGGCATCACTGACTCTATGGACATGAGTTTGAGTAGATTCTGGGAGTTGGTGATGGACAGGGAAGCCTGGTGTGCTGCAGTCCATGGGGTCACTAACAGTCGGACACAACTGAGCAAATGAACTGAACTGAACTGAGTATTGTTATTAACATTTGGAAATATGTTCTTCCTATTTCTCAAAGATTTTAGTTCCTGACTCATTAGTATAGCTCCTTTCTTAGTTCTTGTTCAATGTATGCCTAGAGAAACCTTCCCACACCAACACTTTTCAATCTTTTGAACACACCTCTAATGACCTTGTCCTCAGAGCTATCCCAGCCATTCACTTCTATGGTCATACCCTAGATTTTGTCATTATGGAAACCTGCAGATTCCCTGTAATCTCATTTTTTTGCATTCCGGTTCTTTGATCACCACCTTCTATCGTTTTAGCTCAGTCCTCCTTCTATCTAGAGACCCTTTATTTAATTTATTTATTTAATTTGGCCACCTGACACATTAGCAGTGAATTATGGAGCCCTAACCACTGGACCACCAGGGAATTCCCATTCTAGAGGACCCTTTAATGCCACCGTAGGTCCTCAAATCTAGAGATGCTACTGTTGCTCACTTTTGGCACCCTCATTTTAAATTCCATGGCCAATCATGTCTGGGTCCTGTGCCTCCAAAACTAACAGACCTCCTCAAAGAAAATCCCCTTGCTACTTCTTCTTCCTCTTGTCTCTGTCCTTTCTCTGTGCGCATTTGCATCTGTGAAAGTTCAAAACTTTAAGCTTCATCTGTAGGGGACTTACTGTAACTACTGTTAATGCTTTGAGGCACTATATATACAGTGGGTCCACCCTCCTGCGTCCAACAGACACCAAAATCTGTGGATGTTCAAAGTGTTTTATATAAAATGTTATACTATTTGCATTTAACCTATGAACATCCTTTAAATCACTTCTAGATTACTTATAATACCTAATACATTATAAATGCTCTGTAAGTAGTTGTAAAGACAATGTAAATTCTATGTAAATTGTTGTGAGCAGCAACAAATTCTAGTTTTGCTCTTTGGAAGTTTCAGGATTTTTTAAAAGAATATTTTCAATCCACAGTTGGTTAACTCTAAGGATGCAGGATCCACAGATATGGAGGATTGACTGTACACGTACATGTGTGTATATATGTGTGTGTTAAGTTGCTTCAGTCATGCCCGACTCTCTGTGACGCTATGAACTGTAGCTCACTAGACTTCTTTGTCCATGGAATTTTCCAGGCAAGCATACTGGAGTGGGTTGCCATGCCCTCCTCCAGAGGATCTTCCTGTGTATATACATACATATACATACACACATTATTTTTGTATTCTGTTTCTTCACTTTACAATATCATGGATGTCTCTGGCCGTAACTGTACCTTAGCATCAGTTTACTAGCTATGTGACATTTCATTGTAGACATGTCTTATGATGTAGAGTAGTCTCTGCCTCCCCCCACCCCCACCCCATCCACAGTTTCAGTTACCTGTGGTCAATCTCGGTCTGAATATATTAAATGGAAAATTCCAAAAAGAATTCTTGAGTTTTAAGTCTTGCATCATTCTGAGCAGCATGATGAAATTTGGTGCCACTTAGCCCTCCCTTTTGGTTATCAGATTGACTGAGGGGGTATCTCAGTGTTTGTGTTCAGTTAACCCTCATTTTTCTTAAGAATGGTCCCCAAATGCAAGAGTAGTGAGGCTGGCAATTTGCATATGCCAGAAGAAGTTGTAATGTGCTTTCTTTAAATGAAAATGTGAAAGTTCTTGCCTTATTAAAGGAAGGAAAAATATTGCGGGCTGAGGTTGCTAAGATCCATGGTAAGAACAAATCCTGTATCTGTGAAATTGTGAAGAAGGAAAAATAAATTCATTCTACTTTTACTGTTGTACCTCAGACTGCAAAGTTTATGGCCACAGTATGTGACAGGTGCTTAGTTAAGGTGGAAAAGGCATTTACTTTGTTCAATGAGATATTTTGAAAGAGAATAAGCGCACAAGTGGTTGAATGTGCAATTCATATAACATTTATCACAGTGTTATGATTGCTTTATTATTCTTAATCTTTTACTATTCATAATTTATAAATTAAACTATGATAACATAGATATACTTGTACAGGAAAAAATAGAATATATAGCGTTTGCTACTATCCAGTTTCAGGTATCTACTAGGGGTCTTGGAACATAGGATAATGGAGATATAGAAGATAAAAGAGACGGAGAGTTTACCATGGAAAACTAGTCCTCTATAGTTAGATATAAATATCTCTAATACACACCCTGTGCTCATGTGTTTACTCTGAAGAGTTAGAGTTAAGGCTGTGGAAAGGGCAGACGTGGAAACAAGAGCAGAGGCAGAGGAGACTGAAAAGAACAAGGAGTGCATGAGAAAGGCTGAATATTTTACTTTGGGCCATACGGCACCATAGCCAAGAGCATGGAATAAGTCTTATGATGATCTGTGAATGGGAAAGAGTTCCAAAGACTTGCCCTCACTTAATCCTGGACTATGTCAAGTACAGTTCCAAGCACTTTATCATGTATAACTTATTGGAATTGCAGGTACTAGGAATCCCCTGATGGTCCAGCAGTTAGGACTCCATGCTTTCACTTCCCAGGGCTCAGGTTCCATCCTTGGTCAGGGAACTAAGATCCACATACCCTTTGGCATTAAAAAAAAAAGAAAAAAGGCAGGTATTATTATCATTCCTATTTGTAGGCAAGGAAACTGAGGGACAGAGATGTTTTATTGCCCATGGTCACTCACCAAGATTACCCATCTAGCAAGAGATGAAAACAGGATTAAAATTAATGCAGTCTTTTGGACTCTGTGGGAGAAGGTGAGGGTGGGATGATTTGAGAGAATAGCATTGAAACATGTATATTATCATATGTGAAACATATCACCAGTGCAGGTTCGATGCATGAGACAAGATGCTCAGGGCTGGGGCACTGGAATGGCCCTGAGGGATGGGATGGGGAGGACGGAAAGGGGTTCAGGATGGGGAACATATGTACACCCCATGTCTGATTCATGTCAATGTATGGTAAAACCCACTACAATATTGTAAAGTAATTAGCCTCCAATTAAAGTAAATTAATTTAAAAAAATTAATGTGGTGTATCTCCAGTTGTTGTTCAGTCACTAAGTCATGTTCGACTCTTTGTGATCCCATGAACTGCAGCACCAGGCTTCCCTGTCCATCATTATCTCCCCAAGTTTGCTCAAACTCATGTCCACTGAGTCAGTAATGCCATCCAACCATCTCATCCTCTGTTGGCCCCTTTTCCTCTTGCCCTTAAACTTTCCCAGGATTGGGGTCTTTTCCAATGAATCAGCTTTTCACATCAGGTGGCCAAAGTATTGGAGCCTTACCTTCAGCATCAGTTCTTCCAATGAATATTCAGGGTTGATCTCCTTTAGAATTGATTGGTTTGATCTCCTTGCTATACAAGGGACTGTCAAGAGTCTTCTCCAGCACCACAGTTTGAAAGCATCAATTCTTCCACGCTCAGCCTTCTTTATGGTCAAACTCTCACATCCATACACAACTACCAGAAAAGCCATAGCTTTGACTATAGGGACCTTTGTTGACAAAGTGATGTCTCTGCTTTTTAATACACTGTCTAGGTTTGTTATAGCTATTCTTCCAAGGAGCAAGCGTCTTTTAATTTCATGACTGTAGTCACCATCCTCAGTGATTTTGGTACCCAACAAAATGAAATCTGACACTGCACATTTTTGCCTTCTATTTGCCATGAAGTGATAGGACTGTATGTCATGATCCTAGAGTTTTGAATGTTGAGTTTTAAGCCAGCTTTTTCACTCTCTTTCACCTTCATAAAGAGGCTCTTTAGTTCCTCTTCACTTTCTGCCATTAAAGTGGTATCATGTGCATATCTGAGGTTGTTGATATTTTTCCCAGCCATCTTGATTCCAGCTTGTGATTCATCCAGCCCAGCATTTTGCAAGATGGCATTTCACAAGATGTATTCACGCTCTGGGAGATGGTGAAGGACAGGGAAGCCTGGCATGGTGCAGTCCATGGGGTCGCAAAGAGGCAAACACGACTGAGTGACTAACAACACTGCATAGACATTAAATAAACAGGGTGACAGTATACAACCTTGACGTACTCCTTTCCCAATTTTGAACCAATCAGTTGTTCCATGTCCGGTTCTAGAGCATCACTGCTATTAACCAAAAATCATTTTGGGGTGGCAAGCTTAAAACCCAGCCCTTACAGACTTCAAATCTTTGACATATGAGTAATCAGTGAAGGCATAAACACTGGCTTCATCTGTTCCCCTCATACCGGGAAAAGTGTGAAGCACCTTAGCTGAGACCATAGAAAACTCTACAGATTCATCTCCAAAATATCGACTCAATGGACATGAGTTTGAACAAGCTCCAGGTGACAGTGAAGGACAGGGAAGCCTGGCTTGCTGCAGTACACAGGGTTGCAAAGAATCGGACATGACTGAGGGACGGAACAAGAAATTTAACACTAAGCACTGATCCATAAGATGGCCAGTTTGCCTGAACTGAACCGATTTCACGCTTTAACAGTTAAGAGCCCGGCTCCGCAGACTGACAATTAAACTGCAAAAGGCGTAGAATCCTCCAAGAGAAAGTTTCCCGCCTCCCTGCCGGCTGCAGCTCTCTCGAGAAGAGCCTCGCCAGGGCAGGGCTGTGACGTCAGTACAGGCCCTAGGCCCGCCCCCTGGGCTCTTTCTGCTTCTGCGCGGTTGAGTAACCTAGGAGTTTGCGCGCTTAGCTCTGCCCAGCGCCCCGGAAGTTAATGCAGAAGCCACACCCCCTACTCGGCCGGCCGGGACGGAGCCATTTTAATTCATATCTGAGTGGGCGGTGGCGATTCGTGTTGGCCGTCTGGCTCCGCGGGGCAGGGGGCAACTTTACTGGTTTGGGGTGGTTTTTAGTTTAATTTTTCTTTTCTAGCTTGGCATCGCGGGCCAGTTCGTAATTCTAATCGGCTGAGGCCATGTCAGGAGACGGAACCACGGAGCAGGTGAGGAAGGAGAGTGGTGGGGCCTCGTGGCGACCTCTTCTCTCCACGTCTCTGTTCGTCCGAGTACTCCAGCCATATTCGCTTGAGGAAGGAATCAGGGGTCTAATGAATCCCAAGGGCTGGGTCCAGAAGTACGGTGGGAATGGGGAGCGAGATCTGACTGAGATTTGAAACTCTTTTGGCTTTTCTTAGGGGTTGATATGAACAAATATTTGATTTAGACAATAGCTGGGAAACTACTTCGTCCTGTTTAGGTTTATGGGACTTAGCTGGTGAGATTCTTTCCTTTAATGCCATTTCGGTGTTTCAGTTCAGTTCAGGAATTGATTATTTTAACGTGTACTCGCTGTTTTCGAAAAACTTAACAGTGTTCTCTCCAACCGCCTTTCCGATATACACTGTACCCAGAAACTGGTTACTAGTTTGAGAAATAATTTGAGATAAACTGATCTGAAGAAATAAATTCTCGCCAGAGCGAATGAGGGAGGAAGCAGTTTAGGAGTAGAGGATCGTTATGCCAAGTTGGGAATTTTGTGGCTTTCTCCCGCTCCCTCCCTTAGCATTTCATTTTCGTTTTTCCAACGACACAGATAATTGTAGAATTTGATAAATCAGAAATGAGAAGTCCGATATGGACACTGTAAATAAAAACAGCTGTTTTAGTACTGGATATGTGACATATAAGTATTACAGAATTCAGGTTTTTTTGTTAAATGATTTGTTCCTTTTGCTTTTTATTCAGAATTTTGTAGGATAGGATTTACCTTTTAGCTTGAAAGAGGAAACTGATATTTTATGAAAGATGTCAGGGGGTTTTTTTTTTTCGATTTATGTTCAGTATGTTTAGGTAAATGGTTTTTAAAATGGAGGCTAGATAGACTGCAGATTTCAAGTTCGAGTTCCTGAAATTTCCCATTGCCATAGCAACGAAATACACTTACATTTCCGTTTTTCAAGTGCCCGGCTTGTGGAGTGGGAAGTGTTTGGAGGTTGACAGAGATGAGGCAAAATTGGAATGTTTCTATTGAATAGAATAGAGTGACTGTAAATTTTATTGTCGTTAAAGTTTGGATAAACTGAATTTTGTGTTTGCTCGTCGACAAATTTCTGTCCTGAAATTTTCACAGTATTTACATTTTACATCCTGTTAGAATGCCCCAGATTGCAGTCTTTAAATTGTTACGTCACGTGTGTTTACATATACTACACTTTTTCTGGGTTCCTGTTTTGTCACCTGCAAATGGAGGAGGAGTAATGTACTAAGGTTTTCATTGAAAGTTTCACGAATTCATTGTTAATTCTTAAATTTATCTAAAATTGTAAACACACAGAATTGGTGCCATGACCTTTTCAACTCGGAACTGTGGTGTTTTAAGTGGGAGAGAAAGTGGTAATTTTTTGAAAAAAGTTTCACCCGTTAGTTTTATGTGTCAAGTTTAGGACATAAAGAAAAGTGCAGTGAATGCCTATAGTACAGTTCTTCACCTAGAATCGACAGTTGTTGAGTGTTTGCCACATTTGCTTTATATCTTGTACATAATTTATTTGAAAGTAAGTCAACACATATTCAGCCCCCCTTATTTCAGCTTCTCTTATACAGTATAAGGACCTTAATGCTATTTTATAACCATTATACCATTTCCCATCTAAGAAAATAGTATACCGTATCACTTCTAAAAGTTAGTCCATATTCAAATTTCCTCAGTTTCTCCAGAAGGCAGTGTGATTCATAGGGTTTTATTATATTAAAAATCAGAATCTATAATGTAGGTTATTTGCATCATTTGGTTTTGCATCATTTGATTATGTCTCTTGAATAGTCCCTCTGTTTTTTGTCCTCTAGGATATTTATTGTCTATTCGAAGAATCCAGAACAGTTCTCTTGTAGAACTTCTCATTTTCTGTCTGGGTTTATTTGATCTGTGTGTGTGTGAGGTATCATTTAACTTGTTCTTTCATCTTCTGTATTTCCTGGAAATTAACAGTTATGTCTAAACTCAGAGCTTTGATAATATTCAGGTTAAATATTTTTGTGTATAATATAGCATCGCATCAAAAGGCACTTCATGCTAGGTTATTCCACTGTTAGCAATGGTTTAAGTTTGTTCACTTGGTTAGGGTAATGACTGCTGGGTCTTTTCATTGTAAAGGATTATTTCCCCCTTTGCAGTTAGTAATCTGTGGGTCGATAACTGTGTTCCTCAATAACCTTTTATCTAGTTATTTATTGTCAATCGATAATCCTTGAATAAATAAGTTATTTCCTTGGAAATGGCAAGTGGTGATTTTTTTTTTTAATTCTATTCTGTCTCTACTTATACTTTTCCTCAAAGATGAAATTCCTGTTTTCTTTTACCCTCCTTTTAAAAAATTGAATATTGCTGTGGATTCATGGTGTTTTCTGAATTTACTATGATAAATTCAGGTATAGCTTTTTTTTTTTTTTTTTTTAAATGCTTAACTTGTCCTAACTTTTATGGTGCTTCCTATATATTTTTTCCATCAGTCTGTAAGACATTTTTGGACATCTGATGACCAACAAAGAACTATCTTCATATAATCTTGAATTTTTTAAAGATACATTTCAAACATGCAAGAAAAAAGAATAGTATATGATGCTTCTATTACAGAGCTTTGTCACAGCTAAACCTGTTTTCTCCATACCTTCACTTACTCTTCCCACCTCCATTTGTTGTTGTTATTTAGTCAATAAATCATGTCTGACTCTTTTGCAGTCCCATAGATTGTAGCCTGCCTCTCTTCTCTGTCCTTGGGATTACCCAACCAGGAAGACTGGAGTGAGTTGCCATTTCCTTGTCCTGGGGATCTTCCCAACCCAGGGATCGAAACCACATTTCCTACTTGGCAGGTGGATTCTTTACCACTGAGCCACCTGGGAAGCCCCCCACCTCCATTACTTTGAAGCAAATCCCAGATATGATATTATTCAAATTTTAACTGGAATAGTGGTTACACAATACCTTGAAGGGTGACATGATCAAAAATATGAATCAGGTAGCTTGCTTGATGTGTAAGACAACAGTCAATGAAAATTTAGGGGGAAATTGAGTGATGATGGACAAGGGGGAAAAACAAAGACTAAACAAAACTTGAAGAAGAATGAGAAAAAGATCAAAACCACTCTGAATCATGGGTTTGCTTTGGAAAGATGCCAAGGGGTTTCCCTCCTTCAGGATATGAATTGTAGATTTCTTTTAGCTGTTTTAGCATTGAAACTCAAAAAAATGATAATTTGTTCGGTAAACCTGATAATATTTTAGATTTGTTATTCAATAATATAGATAGTCATTTCTTGGTATTGAACCTCTGGATTTGTGCTCTGTGAAAGAGAGAAATGATTGTAAATAAGCAAAATCAAGAGTGAGGTTTATTGTGTGTGTGGTTTTTTTTTTTAACTCTTGTAAGGATGTTCTATTTTACATTTAGAGTGCTGTTTAAATTACTTTGCAGTGTTGGTGGGTATTCTGGAGCCTCTTGTTTACTGTTTTTGCCAGTTTAGTCATGACAGAACCACATGCATATAGATTTTCCCCTTGACAAAAGCACATCTGGTTCCCCTGTGGAATTATGGCTCTATTTTTATCTTGTACATTTTTTCTAACTGCTTGATTCAACTTTTGATCTCATTCTTTACACCATTTTACCTTGTGCGCCACCTCTACAGCATTTAATAGGCTATTTAGAGTTTGTTCACTGAGTTTTGAATTGAAAGGGCTGCCTTACTCATTATTCACCTTAAAAACCTAGATTACTGTTTTGGTAATTAAAGGTGAAGTGGATAAATTTTTGCACTCAAGCCATATGCTATATGTTACAAAATTTTATAGAATTGTATCTTTTGGGAAGACAGGTGCTTATGATTACTGATAATACAAAGTAAAGTATTTTGGACATGAGTGAATGGTTTCTAAAGTTTTGTTGACCAACAGAAAAAGAGGAAGCGAGAGATGTATTTGGCCAAGTCAATTCCGATGAAACTTAAGTCCCTAAACTTCTGATTCTACAGTTTTGTCTTTCAGAAATAAGATTTCAGTTTTCAAACAATTCATAGCCTATCCTAGAGTTAGGAAGGCCTGAAGTATAAAAAGAATGATCTTTACTTTGGGGGCGAGGGGGGAAGAATTATGTGACTTGAAGAAGCTCAAATTAATTGCTAATAAAGTTCATAACAAAGCAGAGAATTCAGGGCCATAAAAGTGTTTTGCTTTTGGTGAAAAATAAATTTAGGAAGACATAGAATATATGAGAAATATGTGTTCTATTTTGTACTTATTAGGAAAGAAAGATAAAACTGAAACCCGATTTATTTTGTTGAGTAACAATTAGTATCTAGTAGTGGTTAAAAGGAAATAGTGCCTATTTTAAACCTAAGTGGATGTGTGTGAAGGTTAGAAGAGGAAGGGAAAAGGCCAAGAATATATGTTATAATGGTAGTCTTTTCTTTGGATACAATTATGTTTTTCTGTTTTTAACAAAATCTGTAATAGCCTTTTCTAACTTTCCGCTGTCCTATTTTAAGTGATACTTAGTGTAACAGTTTTGCACAGGCAAGTTTGATTTGATCTTATTGTTAATATTTCTTGAGGAAATTTACTATATAGGATATTCTATCTGGCAGTAATTGTTCCTAGGAGAGATAGATATGTGTTTACAGTACTGGTTTTCCCGAAAAGTACAACAGAGGGAGGTTGTGTTAGATGAGATTGCATTCCCTCTTAGGAACACGGAAATTTGCATCCTAGATAGGCCTTCCAGAATGGTAAAATCTATTCAGATGTTTGTATCTATTAAGTGGATGATTGCAAAAAAAACAGTTAATAGTTTTCGACTATTCTGCCTTTATCTCTAAATCTTTATTCTTTTTTAGACAAGACCTAGTTGTGAATTTGAGTCTTCTTGTTTATAATGGATAGTTGGTAATGGTGTGAGGTTGATTTTAAAAGAGATTTTAGTTGGGCAAATGTTTAACCTAATTTTAGATTAATGGATAGTTTATGATAGGCAGTAAATATTTATTAAAACCCAAAAGGTAAAACTATTCTTAATTCTTGTCTTTCTAGTGTTTCACTTAGTTTATCAAATAAATTAATATTTTGGTCCCTCCTGAACAAAAGAAGCTGCATTTTTCACATTCTAAAAGATTAAGATTTTTATGTATAAAACAAATACTTCAATGCTGTTTGTTTCCTAGGGAATGAATAAACAAATTTAAGAAGCAAGTATGATAAGTATAATTATTTGGACCAATAACTATTAGGCTGCTTTTTCTAAGTTTTTGAAATGGTTGTATGTTTAGTAGATTTAAGTTTTTGAAAGATTTGAAGGGATTATATGCAGGATATATATTCAGATTTGTTCACTGAAAACATCTTGTAGTTTTGTCGTGCTGGTAAAGGAACATAGGACTAAGCTGGCATCCAGTACTAATGTCACCTGTCAGATAAAATGCCTTAGGCATATGAATTGGCTTAGTTACTTCTTGAATAGTCTTGCAGAGTACTACTCTAGTCTAGTTTTGATTTTGAAAAAAGACTACCAAGAGAAACTTAAGAGTTGAAAAGTTTAGTATTTGCAGTTTTCTTAATATTTTATCAACAACAAAAGGAATGACTTAGGTCTGATTCTGCTTTATTTTTGAAGAAACTTACATTTGAGGAAACACGTATTTACAGAACAGATGAATTAGGTGGTGTTTCTCAAAATGGAGTCAGTGGTCCATTGTGTCATATTCACTTAGGTGCTTCATTATTTCCTGTATGTCAAGTTTAGATATATTGTAATAGATTCTGTAGGTGAGGCTGAATATCTTCATTGGAAATAAGTATCACAGTGATTTTTATGTAAATGAGTTTGTAAACCACTTAGGATAGGGATTGAAGATACTTGGACCTTCAAAGTTGGTTTTGAATACATTGATAAAATAAATGGAGAAAAACATTGCAGATTATACACATGGACATCACCAGATGGTCAACACCGAAATCAGATTGATAATATTCTTTGCAGCCAAAGATGGAGGAGCTCTATACAGTCAGCAAAAACAAGACCAGCAGCTGCCTGTGGCTCAGATCATGAACTCCTTACTGCCAAATTCAGACTTAAATTGAGGAAAGTAGGGAAAACCACTAGACCATTCAGGTATGACCTAAATCTAATCCCTTATGATTACAGTGGAAGTGAGAAATAGATTTAAGGGACTACATCTGATAGAGTGCATGATGAACTATGGACGGAGGTTCATGACATTGTACAGGAGACAGGGATCAAGACCATCCCCATGAAAAAGAAATGCAAAAAAGGAAAATGGCTGTCTGGGGAGGCCTTACAAATAGCTGTGAAAAGAAGTGAGGCAAAACGCAAAGGAGAAAAGGAAAGATATAGGCATCTGAATGCAGAGTTCCAAAGAATAGCAAGGAGTGGTAAGAAAGCCTTCCTCAGCGATCAGTGCAAAGAAATAGAGGAAAACAACAGAAAGGGAAAGACTAGAGATCTCTTCAAGAAAATTAGAGATCCCAAGGGAACATTTCATGCAAAGATGGGCTCAATAGGACAGAAATGGTATGGACCTAACAAGATATCAAGAAGAGGTGGCAAGAATACACAGAAGAACTGTACAAAAAAGATCTTCACAACCCAGATAATCATGATGGTGTGATCACTCACCTAGAGCCAGACATCCTGGAATGTGAAGTCAAGTGGGCCTTAGAAAGCATCACTATGAACAAAGCTAGTGGAGGTGATGGAATTCCAGTGGAGCTGTTTCAAATCCTGAAAGATGATGCTGTGAAAGTGCTGCACTCAATATGGCAGCAAGTTTGGAAAACTCAGCAGTGGCCACAGGACTGGAAAAGGTCAGTTTTCATTCCAACCCCAAAGAAAGGCAATGCCAAAGAATGCTCAAACTACTGCACAATTGCACTCATCTCACATGCTAGTAAAGTAATGCTCAAAATTCTCCAAGCCAGGCTTCAGCAATACGTGAACCATGAACTTCCAGATGTTCAAGCTGGTTTTAGAAAAGGGCGAGGAACCAGAGATCAAATTGCCAACATCCGCTGGATCATGGAAAAAGCAAGAGAGTTCCAGAAAAACATGGATTTCTGCTTTATTGACTATGCCAAAGCCTTTGACTGTGTGGATCACAATAAACTGTGGAAAATTCTGAGAGAGATGGGAACACCAGACCACCTGACCTGCCTCTTGAGAAACCTATATGCAGGTCAGGAAGCAACAGTTAGAACTGGACATGGACCAACAGACTGGTTCCAAATAGGAAAAGGAGTACGTCAAGGCTGTATATTGTCACCCTGCTTATTTAACTTCTATGCAGAGTACATCATGAGAAATGCTGGGCTGGAAGAAGCACAAGCTGGAATCAAGATTGCCGGGAGAAATATCAATCACCTCAGGTATGCAGATGACACCACTCTTATGGCACAAAGCAAAGAAGAACTAAAAAGCCTCTTGATGAAAATGAAAGAGGAGAGCGAAAAAGTTGGCTTAAAGCTAAACATTCAGAAAACGAAGATCATCGCGTCTGGTCGCATCACTTTATGGCAAATAGATGGGGAAACAGTGACTGAGACCTTTGATAGTATTTCACTGATTTTTCTTTCCTTACTATATGTATCAGTTAACAGTTCAGTCGCTCAGTCGTGTCTGATTTTTTGCCATCCCATGAATTGCAGCACGCAGGCCTCCCTGTCCATCACCAACTCCTGGAGTTCACTCAGACTCATGTCCATCGAGTCGGTGATGCATTCCAGCCATCTCATCCTCTGTCGTCCCCTTCTCCTCCTGCTCCGAATCCCTCCCAGCATCAGAGTCTTTTCCAACGAGTCCAAACATAGTATTGGAGTTTCAGCTTCAGCATCAGTCCTTCCAATGAACACCCAAGACTGATCTCCTTTAGGATGGACTGGTTGGATCTCCTTGCAGTTCAAGGGACTCTCGAGTCTTCTCCAACACCACAGTTCAAAAGCATCAATTCTTCGGCTCTCAGCTTTCTTCACAGACCAACTCTCACATCCATACATGACCACTGGAAAAACCATAGCCTTGACTAGATGGACCTTTGTTGGCAAAGTAATATCTCTTCTTTTGAATATGGTATCTAGGTTGGTCACAACTTTCCTTCCAAGGAGTAAGCGTCTTTTAATATCATGGCTGCAATCACCATCTGCAGTGATTTTGGAGCCCCCCCAAAATAAAGTCTGACACTGTTTCCACTGTTTCCCCGTATATCTCCCATGAAGTGACTGGACTAGATGCCATGATCTTCGTTTTCTGAATGTTGTGCTTTAAGCCAGCTTTTTCACTCTCCTCTTTCACTTTCATCAAGAGGCTTTTTAGTTCCTCGTCCCTTTCTGCCATAAGCGTGGTGTCATCTGCATATCTGAGGTGATTGATATTTCTCCCAGCTTTCTTGATTCCAGCTTGTGCTTCTTGCAGCCCAGTGTTTCTCATGATGTACTGTGCATAGAAGTTAACTAAGCTGGATGACAATATACAGCCTTGACGTACTCCTTTTCCTATTTGGAACCAGTCTGTTTTTCCATGTCCAGTTCTAACTGTTGCTTCCTGACCTGCATATAGGTTTCTGAAGTGGCAGGTCAGGTGGTCTGGTATTCCCTACTATATTTAGTCACTCATGAATGGAAAATACTCATTATAAAACTAGGTTTGTGACTCTGCTAGTTCTGTTGCAAAGATCATCAAAACTGTTGGTCAAAAAGCTTATATAGCTTTACATTCTTTAACTTACTACATTCCTCTGTGCATACTTTTGATTTTTATCACTTGCTTTAAATTTTCTCTGACTTCTATTTTAATTTATTTTACATATGACCTCCAGCATAACATCCTATTTATCACAAAAATAGCTATTTGAAGAAAGTGAAGTACTTTTTTTTTTCTGTCCAAGTTTTGCTTCCCTGGTGGAAATGGAAAGAAGAAATTAAATTAGATTATACACATCACAGACTCAATGGACGTGAGTTTGAGTAAACTCCAGGAGGTGGCAATGAACAGGGAGGCCTGGCATGCTGCAGTCCATGGGGTCAGAAAGACTTGGACACAACTAAGTGACTGACCTGAACTGACTGATACATCTAAAATCATTAATATAATAATCTGTCACTTCTCCATACCCCACCCTATTAACAGCCACCTAATATAAATTAAACTATTGTATAGACAGTGGTTTGCAGCCTCAGTTTCCCAGAAGCTATGTGGCATATCCATGACATATGACAGTTGTAAGAAAAGATTATTAAAAATGCTGCTGCTTTTTCAGACTACATAATTGTAGGCTTTGGTCATCAAAAATAATATATTGCAGCAGATTGAAAGCAGAAGCCAGATACTAAAGAGATCACAAAAATGTAAAACAGTGCCATCGTTTTCACTAATTTGTTGTTGTTGAAGTTTAAATTTCTAATATAATATTATAGACTTGACCCACATTTTATAAAATGTCTCTAGTTCCTCAGTTGTAAGAGTGCAAAGTGATTATAAGAAGTTTGAGAACCATTGATATAATGCCTGGAACCTGTGAGACAATGTTGTAAGTTCTGTTTCTTTGAGTTAGCTTCCCATAGCAAAAAGAAAGTAAAAAGACAGTCAACCGAAGGGTAGAAAATTTTTGTAAACTATCCAATAATGAACTAATAGCTATAATATGTAGAAACACATGCAGTGCAATAACCAAAAAAAAAAAAAAAAACAACTCAAAAACAGCAAGGAATCTGGAAAGACATTAACTATATACAAATAGCCAATAAAAACATGAAAAGTGTTGAACTTCATTAACTATCAGTGAAATAAAGAGAAAACTACAATGAGAAACCACTCTGCTGCTGCTAAGTCACTCTACTGTCTTTTAAAATCATCAAAAAGAATACCAAGCGTTGGTGAGAATGTAAGAAAAATTGGAGTCCTTTTGCTGGTAGAACTGTAAAATGGTTCAGTCACTTTGGAAAACAGTCTGACAGTTCTTCAAAGTGTTACATAGTTTGCTTTATGGCCTAACAATTTCACTTCTGGGTATACACCTAAGTAAAAAGAAAATACAAAAGGAACTTCACTCAAAAACTAGAAATAATCCAAATGTCCATCGAGTGATTAATGTAATGTGGGATATCCATTCAGTGCAATATTTGGCACTGGAAAGTACTGATATGAAGACATGAAGTTTGAAAACATGCAAAGTGGAAGTCAGAAACAAAACACATTGTGTTATTTACATGAAATGCCTACACATTTATGGAAACAGTAGATTGATGGAAACAGTAGATTGATGGTTGCATGGGCCTAGGCGGATTGGGAAATGGGAATGCCAGTTAATGGGTATGGGTTTTTATTTAGGGTGATAAAAATGTTCTAAAATTTATTGTGATAGTAAATATACTAAATTTAAGCATTGAATTTTACACTTTAAATGGGTGAGTTGTATGGAATTTGATTGTCTCAATAAAGCTATTAAAAATAAAAAAGGTCAAACATGTATAATGTATCCTACCTCCATACTTTAAGTCAGTTATCCATGGGGGAATTCTTCAGAGAGAAGTTGGTATTTTAGCAATACTCTTCGAATAGAAAAACTGTTCGTAGAACAGATACTCAGGTAGTTCCTCAGCAACATGTTTGCCCTGTACAAAAAAAGTCTGTCATCTGCTTCACAAGTTCTTCTGTTTTTGTACCCATTTGAAATAGTATATGTTATAATTTTTCTGATTTTTAAAATTGTGCATTTCAAAGCAGCTCCCAGTGTCACCTCCTACTACCATTAAATGTGCATGCATTGGGAACTGAACTAGTCCAGCTTTTGTTCTGTTCATTTGATTTGGGGCCCATCCTACTCCCCATTAACATCTCCCTAAAGGATGATAATAGGATTACAGGTATTCCAGAGACAAGCTGGATTTTGATAGTTTCTTTATAGTTGTTTTGGGGACATGTAAACATGAGACAGTTGTTTGGCTATAACTAAACAGAGTTCTCACCTCATTCCATTACAAATGGGCACCAGAAACGTGACAAGTTTTCTTAAAGTGACCTATTTCTCAGATCTAGTGACAGATTTAGGAAATAATATTGGGTTGGCCAGAACAGATTTTTCTGTAAGGTGTTGTGGAAAATGACAAATGAACTTTTTGGCCAACCCAGTAATACAACTCTGCTCTTTATGAAGCCTCAGTATACTTGTTGATTCTAGAAAACTGTTCCATTTTCATTTGCTCAACAGCAAATATAGTAACCAGACCACAAAACAAAAATATTATACTCTTGGTTACCCAGCTGGTTCATATCTGTGACAATGAATGACTTCTTATTGTGAGAAATGTGGCCTTTAACTGCTAGAGGATACTGGGCCATTTTAGTTATCTTTTATTAATTAATTCAGTTGATAGAGAATTACATATATAGATTCTTTTACAAACATTTGACTACATCCTTGTCCAGAGCAAAACATTTACCATTGTAAGAGATTCTGCAAAGAGCTGATTCATAGTTCTGCCAGATTTAACTGGACTTTGGGCAGATTCATATAATTTAATTATATGTTTTATTATAGAATGGGATTATTGGTTACTTAACAAGGAGTGGTGATTAAGGCCTAACATAGTAGGTGCTCAATAAATGTTTTGTTTGTTTTACTTTTGATCCATCATCCTTTCCTTGGGCTTCTTAGTCCATGGTAACTCCTTCCTCCAGGTGTCTGTTGACAGTTTTTGGTGTTCCATGAACTTGAATGGGCAAAATAAAGCTTTTTTCACTAATTTCTAACTGAAATCAAGCCTTCTATTATGAGTGTGGGCAAGAAACCATGCTAGTACTGTTAGCAACAGCTATGTGACTGGGACAGAAGTATTCACAGTGCTATTAGCACTCATCAGTAGACTCACTAAATTTTATTTCATGTGATAAGTATTTGTTACTATGTAAAACTTTAAGATATTTAGATAATTATATTTCAGTATAATTGAATCCTACGTAGTTTATTTTGTATATTTGAGAACATTATCCTGAGAAAGTTCCCATGGACATCACTAGCAAGAAGGTACAGTGGTACCAAAAAAACAAAGTTTGGAACTGCTTGTTGTTTAGTTGCTAAATTGTGTCTGACCCTTGTGACCCCCTGGACTGTAGCCCACCAGTCTCTCTGTCCAAGGGATTTACCAGGCAAGAATACTGGAGTGGGTTGCCCATCTCCTGCATTGGCAGGTAGATTCTTTACCACTGAGCCAGAGCCCTTACTTTCAACTCAGGCTGCACATTGGAACCACCTGGTTCTGTGTGCCACTTGGTGCTGTCATGTCTGGCTCTTTCAAACTCTGTGGACTGTAGCTTGCCACGCTCCATCTGTCCATGGAATTCTCCAGGCAAGAATACTGGAGTGGGCTGCCATTCCCTTCTCCAGGGAATCTTCCCAACCCAGGGGTCGAACCTGCATCCCTTGCATCTGAATTGGACCTGAAGAGTTTTTTAAAAATAGTGACAGTTCAGGTTCATTCCTAGAGATTATTTCAAATGATCTAGAGTGAGACTTGAGTATCTTTTTAAATGCTCTTTACCCAAGGTGATTCTGATGTGCTGCCAGGGTTGAGAATCACTAAATGAATGGCTCATTTTATTTCATAAGGAGACATTTATCCTTGCTGCAGTTATGCTGGTCAGATATTAGATGCCATCTTCTGAGTTTCTCTGTTCTGCAGATTATGGTATGTGGTGGTGTTCAGTCACTAAGTTGTGTCCAACTCTTTGCAACCCCATGAGCTGCAGCACTCCAGACTGCTGTCTTTCACTATCTCCCAGAGTTTGGTGAAATTCATGTTCGTTGAGTTGGTGATGCTATCCAACCATCTCATCTGCTGCCCTCTTCTCTGTTTGCCTTCAGTCTTTCCCAGTATCAGAGTCTTTTCCAGTGAGTTGGCTCTTTGCATCAAGTAACCAAAGTGTTGGAGCTTCAGCTTCAACATCAATCCTTTCAATGAGTATTCAGGGTTGATTTCCTTTAGAATTGACTGGTTTGATCTCCTTGCTACTCAGGGGACTCGCAAGAGTCTTCTCCAGCACCACACTCAAAAGCATCAATTCCTTGGCGCTCAGCCTTCTTTATGGTCCAACTCTCATATCTGTACATGACTGCTAGAAAAACCATAGCTTTAACTATGTGGACCTTTGTTGACAAAGTGATATCTCTGCTTTTCAATATGCTGTCTGGTTTGTCATAGCTTTTCTTCCAAGGAACAGGTGTCTTTTACTTTGATGGCTGCAGTCACTGTCAACAATGATTTTGGAGTCCAAAAAAATAAAATCTGCTACTGCTTCCACTTTTCCCCTTTTATTTGCCATGAAGTGATAGGACTGGATGCCACGATCTTAGTTTTTTGAATGTTGCGTTTTAAGCCAGCTTTTTCATTCTCCACTCTCACCCTTATCAAGAAGCTCTTTAGTTCCTCTTCATACTCTGCCTGTAGAATGGTATCATCTGCATATCTGAGGTTGATATTTCTCTTGGCAATCTTGATTCCAGCTTGTGATTCATCAGCCAAGCATTTCACATGATGTACTCTGCATATAAGTATAGTATACATTATCTAATTTGGTAGGTTAATTTTGAAGACGTGAATTTGAATGATTTGGCCTCCCATCAGACTGCTTTGATATACTAATTGTTCTTATTAGTAGCTTTGATTAGCTTAGCTGGTTTTTAGGTCGTAATTTAAAGTTCTGTATCATATTTACTTATTTTATCATTAATATTTTATGAGTTATATCTTACAAATCCTCATTTATTTTAAAATATTTTAAAAGTTTGTTTTGTCAAGAAGTAAACTGAAAGTCTTTGTTTTGTCGTATCCCAGGTGCCCCTTAAACAATGCACATACTAGGCACTGAGGAAATATTTTTCAGGTGCACAATAAAATTTCAAACAGCAGAGAGTATGTATACAATGTGTAAAGTACACTTGTATGTGGGGTGTGTGTGTCTCCCCAGCCACCCCTACTTTTTTTTAAACTGCTATTATGTCCATGTTGCTGTTTATAGACCTGCCTTGTTTGTTCTTTTTGGTGGTTACAAATTCCATAATTTATTTAACCAATTTTTAAAAAATGATTATTTAAATTATTTCTAGTCTTGCACAGCAACAAACAGCCACATAGCTGAGTATTCTGTGCACATCTTTGTGCACATCTTTGTACACATGTAGAGTAGGCTAAGTGGCCAGAACTGGAATGCAGGGTCAGATATTCGTGTTAAATTTTGGTCAGTATTACTGCTTGCTCCTGCCAACAGTTTGAGAATGTCTTTTTCTACATATCTTGACCAGTTCAGTCAGTCAGTTGAGTCACTTAGTCGTGTCTGACTCTTTGTGACCCCATGGACTGAAGCACGCCAGGCTTCCCTGTCCATTACCAACTCCTGGAGCTTGCTCAGACTCGTGTCGATCAAGTTGGTGATGCCATCCAACCACCTTATTCTGTCGTCCCTTTCTACTCCTGCCTTCAGTCTTTCCCAGCATCAGGGTCTTTTCCAGTGAGTCAGTTCTTTGCATCAGGTGGCCAAAGTATTGGAGTTTCAGCTTCAGCATCAGTCCTTCCAATGAATATTCAGGACTGATTTCCTTTAGGATGGACTGGTTTGATTTGAGAGTATCTTTGCCAGTGCAGTGTTAATTATAAAACACCTTTGATCTCTTATGGCTTATATTTGTTTTTTTCCCAAGTGTTTAAAGTTCATTGATCTTTTTCTCTGAGCTGTTTGACTACTTTGCCCATTTTCTTCTTGAGTTTCTAATGTTTTAGTGACTAGATGTTATATTAATAAATTTAATATTTTGCCATATGTGCTGGGGATATTTTTTCAAGTTCATCTTTTCACTTTTATTGTGATACTTTCCCCGTGCACAACTGTAAATAAACTTTACGAATTAAGTTTACTCTTTTCAAAGGCTTTTAAAGAGCGTTCCCACACAAAGATAAATTTCAGTACATTTTCTGATGGTTCTTTCTTGTGTTTTTGTTTTTAATGTTTTTGATTTGTCTGAAATTAATTTGATAGAATGGTTAAAATTGGGATTCAGCTTTTATTGACTTTGCAGTTGTTCTAAGATAGTTATTCTAGCATCATGCATTGAATAACCCAACATTCTGATTTCACGTATCACCCTTATTTGCTAATTTTCCATGTATCCTCTTTCTGAACCATCCTGATCCAGTGATTGGTTTATCACCATTGCAGAACTCTTTTATTCTGTATCATGTTTAGTATATGAGTGGGGCCAGTGGTTTTCCTTTATTAAACTTTTCCAGTTTTAGTTTCTTGAGCAAGCTTCTGAAAGCTCTTGTATATTAGTTCAGTTCAGTTCAGTTCAGTCACTCAGTCGTGTCCGACTGTTTGAGAACCCATGAATCGCAGCACACCAGGCCTCCCTGTCCATCACCATCTCCCAGAGTTCACTCAAACTCACGTCCATCGAGTCCGTGATGCCATCCAGCCATCTCACCCTGGGTCATCCCCTTCTCCTCCTGCCCCCAATCTCTCCTAGCATCAGAGTCTTTTCCAATGAGTCAACTCTTCGCATGAGGTGTCCAAAGTACTGGAGCTTCAGCTTTAGCATCATTCCTTCCAAAGAAATCCCAGGGTTGATCTCCTTCAGAATGGACTGGTTGGATCTCCTTGCAGTCCAGGGGACCCTCAAGATTCTTCTCCAACACTACAGTTGAAACGCATCCATTCTTCGGCGCTCAGCCTTCTTCACAGTCCAACTCTCACGTCCATACATGACCACAGGAAAAACCATAGCCTTGACTAGGCGGACCTTAGTCGGTAAAGTAATGTCTCTGCTTTTGAATATACTATCTAGGTTGGTCATAACATTTCTTCCAAGGAGTAAGCGTCTTAATTTCATGGCTGCAGTCACCATCTGCAGTGATTTTGGAGCCCCCAAAAATAAAGTCTGACACTGTTTCTACTGTTTTCCTGTCTATTTCCCATCCATCATGAGAAACGCTGGACTGGAAGAAACACAAGCTGGAATCAAGATTGCCAGGAGAAATATCAATCACCTCAGATATGCAGATGACACCACCCTTATGGCAGAAAGTGAAGAGGAGCTAAAAAGCCTCTTGATAAAAGTGAAAGAGGAGAGTGAAAAAGTTGGCTTAAAGCTCAACATTCAGAATATGAAGATGTGTATTAGTAGGACATCATAATTTTGATAGAAAATCACATTAGTCTTTTAAAACACATTTTCCTTTCTAAATGTGTACTTATCAGTGGTGGAAACTTGATTTATTCCAAAGGAAAGTGTACTTCTTCCAGGTTTTTTTTCCCACTTAAACACATGACTTAAAATTTTTTTCCCCAACTGGTATTTCGACAGAATTGCTTGGTGATGTATTAAGTGCCACTGAGGAAGGTGAGGGGGGAAGAGATGTTAGAGGCAGTGCTTCCCTCTCTTTCCTTTCTTGAATATTACTAATATTTATTGCTACGTTGGGCTTCCTTGGTGGCTAAGATGGTAAAAGAATCCACCTGCAATGTGGGAGACCTGGGTTCAATCCCTGGGTTAGGAAGATCCCCTGGAGGAGGGCATGGCAACCCACTCCAGTATTCGAATCCCCATGGACAGAGGTCCTTGGCGGGCTATAGCCCATGGGGTCACAAAGAGTTGAACATGACAGCACAGCACAGCATTGCTGTATTATAATTTCAGGAAGTCCTCCCGCAAAGGCAGAACAAAACTTCATGCAAATTTATCTGGCCTATTTTGTATCAGTTTCTTTTTGTGGTACAAAATAATGTGAACGACAATTTGAAGAGTAATACTTGTATTTATGCCACAGGTTCTGGCTACTTTTTTAGGTATTGACTTTGATTGTATTTCTATAATAAAAATAAAACCACCTTTCATTAAAGAGTTTAGAAAATACTGAGAAAGGAGAGAAAGTCAGCTGTCCATCTACCACACATCACCCAGACATGACTACTAACTATGTTACAGTCTTTTCAGTCTCTTTCATTGTAGATTTCTTTAATAGTTTTTGTATACAGTTTGTAAGTACAGTTTCATATACAGTTAGCTGTATATACAGTTTGTAAATCATACTTCTAAAACTTTTACGTCAAAATATAGTTTTCATGTCGTTTCATGCTTTTTCGTTGTGATTCAGGGTGAATTCTCTATAGCAGTGTTTCTTAGTGTTGGTCCAGGGGCCTTGTGGGTTCCTAAGACTTTGATCTGTGAATTCATACTGTTTCATAATAGATTTAAGACGTTATTTGCCTATTTCACTTTTAATTCTCATGAGTGTACAGTGGAATTTTTACATGATTTGATACTGCAGTAGGTTGAGTTCAGAAGCATACGTGAAAATCCAGCTGCATTTTAAAGCCTGCCATATTTATTATACACAGATTTGCAAATATATGTCACAAGGATAATCATCTAAATGAATTTTTAAAGTTATTTTTCATTAAATTGTATTTATGTTAACATGTAAATACTTTCATTATTATTTGTATGTTAATAAATATCTAACCTTGTCTCAGTTTTAATTTCTAACATGGTAAATACTGAAATAACCTACATAAACAAAAACTCTTTGGTGTACTCACTTTTTAGAGTATAAAAGGGGTCCGAGTCTAAAAAGTTGGAGAACTGCTGCCGTGTTTTATTTCATAAAAAAAGAGATGGCTTTATTTAAATTTTAAAATGTTTTAATTTTTAGGTATGTGTCCATTTGAATTTGTTATTATGCAAATGATTTAGGTTACAGAAAATGAAGGCTTCTTTTATAAGAGGACGTTTTCATGCTTCTTATTGTGATACTGCATCTGGGGACTAACATTGTGCTTGAGTTAAATTAGTCCTGAGATTTTTAAAACAGTAACTTGAGTTCATTATTTTTCTTCCCCCTAGGCAGCTGAGTATGTCCCAGAGAAGGTGAAGAAAGCCGAAAAGAAATTAGAAGAGAATCCTTATGACCTTGACGCTTGGAGCATTCTCATTCGAGAGGCACAGGTTTAGTGATACAGGATTACATTTCCTTCTCTATGGGTCCAATCACACTACTTGGTTCTGCAGTAAATAATATTTTCATAATCCTAACATTGTAAATGCTGTTTATTGGTTTTCAATTTTAGAATCAACCTATAGACAAAGCACGGAAGACTTATGAACGCCTTGTTGCCCAGTTCCCCAGTTCTGGCAGATTCTGGAAACTGTACATTGAAGCAGAGGTTAATATTTTATTTTATTTTTTCTTATATAGCATTTGATGGGAATTGCAACATACACTGTAGTGATAGAAAACAAATTAGGAACATAGATAGCACAAGTAGGACAAGGAGGATTTAAAATGTCTTTTGCCTTTATTTTGTAAAATAGGTGTGAAGGAGTAATTAAAATGAATTTTTGAAATTTGGGTCTTTACAAGCTGATGATTGTTGCATTTTGGAGTTGCAACAACATTAAAACAGTTTCAATGGTATTGGAGTGCTTTAGCCTTTTATTTACTTGTCATGTGTCAATTTATTGCCTCCTGTGTCATTTATTTAGAACTCATTTTTCTTTTTATTCCTATTTACAAATGAATCTGGTATTATAAGGAAATACAGAAATGTTAACTTAGTTTCATAGGGTGTTTTGAGTGTCTGGTGAAATGAAACCTTTAGATAAAAAATTTTCGATTTTAATTTTGTGAAAATGCATGGTTTGTCAATAAATGTAAGCACTTCAGTAATTTTTAAAATTTTTCTGTAGGATAAAGTTTACATTATACAGTAATAAGTTAATATGAACTCAAACCTATGTAATCATAATTTACCCAGATACTTTGATTGTTTTTTTTTTTTTCTTTATAACTGTCTTGAAATTTGAAGTCAGGCATTTTATTTTAAAGAGTAAAGGCCCCATTCTTGTTTATGATTAGAAGGGAAATGTTCACTTTTGAAGATCAGAATTAGTAATCAAGATGATAATAAAATGTTAATGTATTGATAACAGTTGGCACCAAATAATCATTTTTCTGGTGATATATTAATGAGATGGGGTGAGATGGTAATAGTTGATGATCCACATTAAGCTGAAAATTGATATCCATTTTTTTATAACTTATTTATACTTATGAGGTAGTCTTATTTGAATATTAATTTTATAATATAAATTCTCAACATAATCAAGTACACTGCAGCCTCGTCATAACATTTTCACAATAACTGAAATTTGATAATATGTGGGTCTGTTTTGGACAAATCAAAGGGCTTTAGTCAGCAATACTGAACAGACTTCAACACAACACAGTGTCACCTGTGATGTGTCCCTCAGAATGGACCTAACTAACTGCAGGTTTAAATTGAGGCTACAGTGTACTCACTGTATTTGTGTTATAGTTTATATTGTATTATGTTGGGAGTGGGGGATTTACTGGACAATAGCAGGAACATTGTGTGTGTGTTGAAGTTTTTCTGTGTGGTTGTGTATGTGGTATGTGTGTTTGTGTGTTTGTATGTGTGAGAGAGATTGTATCTTATGTGGAGTCTGGTTGTGATTTTGAACCAAGACCATATCCTTAAGGTTTTATCACTTATACTTTTAGACCATTTCCTCCCTTAGTATATCTAATCATCAGAGTATACTGGCATGAAATTCACCAGGTGAGTGAATAAAACTGTCTAAAATATGCTGAAGCCAGGATCATCTACCTATACTTGGTCTTCATTCAGTGTGACTTTACATATTAGCTTATATGTAGATATTCTGCAAACTCATCAGAAATTAACATAATTGGTACATGATAATTTTTGTGTAATGAAATAGTATGTTCTGAGTTTTAGAAATTTCTTTCAGTTTCTCAGGTATTCAGTTATCATTCATTCATTTTATTATAGCATAATTAAACTGAAATTAGCTGTTAGATATTCATTCTGTAAACATAAAGCACAGTGAGTCTATTTCTTCCACTTCCTAGCTAAAAATAAAAACTGAATTCTAAGACAGACCAGATGTCATTCCAAAGGGCTGAAGTTGTCTAAATAACTGACTCATTTCATGTACTGTTTCAGAGCTGTTAGCAGTTGCCTGACATTTATTTAGTTGGTAATGTTTGCAGTTTCACACACCTGCACACACAAATACGAATGTATGTGTAAAATGTCTTTTGATTTTAAAAAAAGGTACAGAATATATATGTGTATTTCATAAAATTTTTATTTCTGGTTTAGGAATTAAGATGTTACATTGAATGCAAATTTTTAAAATGCATATCCTGAGCAATGTTTTTCTCTTTCCTAATTTGTTCTTTTTTATTTTCACATATGTACTTTGTTTAGTCTGTGAGGGGCTAAAGTTTTCTTTGGCCGTATGATTCAATGTAGCCTTTAATATTTCTGGAGAAGACACATAGTCTATTTATGATACATTAAAATCTGAAGTAATAATAAGAATGTCTTCACATTAAAGGTACTACTAACAGTGTTTGCATAACATCCTGTATGCACTGTCAAGAAAATAAAGTTTTGTTAATACATTTGTTGTAACTCAGTACTTCATGGTGGGAAAATTGTAAAGTTTCTTTTATTTATGTTCAGTTAAATCAGTGTGTGCGAGTCCAAATACATTTAGTTCTTTTCTAATAGAAAATACATGCATCTTTTAAAATGAGATAATTTTCTTCGCCAGAGAAACTTCTTATAAATCCTACTTCGAAACAAAGTGGCAAGGGGGAGTGGTATTTTAGGGATTTGGGGAGTCAGAGGGTTGCTTTTAAACTTGGAACATCAATTGGAAATGGGAGCACATTATAAATAATTTTTAGTAAAGAAGTCAGTAACACTATCTGATATTTTTAATATTTCCCAGTATATCTTTTCTCATATCAATGAGCATTTAGCAATACTTAGATACTTTTGTAAACTTTGAACTTTAAAATGTCATCCTTAATTCATTACCTGCTTTTTTTTTTTGCTTATTGAAGGTAAAATTCTCTTGTTCTAATGAAAGGACATGTAGGACCACTATCTCTATATTTTAATGCACCTATATATAATACATACCTAATTTCAAAATTAGGCCAAATTATTTTAGTATTGTATGTATTATATAGGAGATCATATTTTGCCTCCAGTTCAGAGAAATGCTTTCCTCTTGAATTGCAAAATGCTACTTTATGTGGTCTAGCCATATCTTAGAAGCGAACAATATGACTGTTCTTAAGTAACATAGTTATAAGTATAAAGTCTTAATTGTTAAGGTATGAAAATAGCAAAGGAAACATCTCAATACATCTCTAGTTGACAGATGTCTTAAATCTGCACTGCAGTATATTTTAGAGTTTTTAAACACTGAAGTTAAGTGATATCCATTTAGAACCTAAGTGCTCATAATGAACCCCTTTTTAGAATGGTCACTAAGTATTAGTGAATTGAAAAAATTTATAGTTTTTCTATTTTTTAAGTTGGTTTTCCCCCTTTTGGTTACTGTAGCTCTTCATGTAGCTAGGTAATCATTGTGACAGCATGTAAGCTACAATATCTTGGTGTTAGCAGTAATTTGTTTTTAATTGAGCCACATTCATAAGAAATTTTCTTAGGATGATTTTTTAATTGTTAGCTGAAGGAGAAATGAAGAAGGTAATACTGCTGGTAATAGCAACACTGTGTCTTGCTGTCTGTGAAAGCTGTAATTGTTTAATAAAAGTATATAGAGAATTGATTGCCTTTTATTACAACTATTTTAATGTGAATCCTTTTCTTATAATGGGATGTGAAGTACATACTTCAGTTTTTCAAAATAACCTTTCTACTTGGGAAAAATGACCTTTAAAAGTACCTTTCTTCTTGGAAAATCGAAGTGAACTCAGGATGGATCATGGGTGACCTAAATTGAAATAAACTTCTCCACTGTCTATACTGTTTTAATTCCTCTAAGTAGCAGTTTAAACTACTGTGTTACAATGTTTTGTACATGTTGAGCAATGTGATTTTTAAATGCAGGAAAAAAATTATAGGTCACAACCTCTTTTCTGTACTTCAGCTTGCAGTCTTCTTTTTTAAAAAATCTGTACTCTTTTCTTATAGATCTGCTCTTTTCCTGTTTGTAATAAATGTTGGTCCATGTCTGTGTGATTATTCAGATTGTCCTCTAAAATGCAATATGTTTTTTAAATCTATAGTTTCTTACATGCATGTTTAAATGTAGTGTAGGAGTGTAAAAGAAAACAATTTGCAAACAACTGAACTGATGATCAAATACCTGAAAGTGATATGAATAATTACATACTGTTTTTAAAACAAAGGAAATATTAACATTTACTATTTTAAATAGCGAACTTCAATTTTAGGTCTTACTGAAATATCCCATTCATTTTTCTGGCATTATAGTAGCATAGATATTTAGGTGTTGTCACTTCTACTAACATGATCTATACATTTTTTCCCTTGGAGCCTTTTCTTTTCACTCCAGTCATTACATAATCTGTTTGCAAAAGGACATAGTTAATTTATGAAACAAAATTTCTCTTAAAAATCTTAGGTTCTATTCTTTATATCTTCAAGGTAGTTTATTATGTGAAATGTAGCTATTTATTTTCAGGCAAAATTTTATACTAATCAACCTGATCATTTTTATTTTTTTCAACTTTATAACAAATTTGTAATCATTGCAATCACTGATAAAAAATACTGGGGGAAAAGGATCATTTTTTCCCCCCCTTCAAAGACTCAATTTTTAACCAGTCTTTCTTATATTCTATTTTTGTGTATCTCATAGAGAGTTACAGTGTGTTCTGAAAACCTGGAAAAGGCATTTCTAACCAGGTTTTGTTTAAATTCAAACATTCCAAAAACTGTTTTGAAACCAAGGGCTATTGGATCATGCAGGTTTGAGGTTTCCCTGTGGGTAGTGGTTTAGCCTAAATTTCTTGAGCATTTATGGAATAACAACACTTAATATACAGTATTTGATACTTAGTTGTTTTTTTTTTGATTACTGGGGATTATAATCAGTAAGACGTTAGAGTATTTATTTGGAATACAACCTCCACCCCTATCCCAAAAGATATTAAAGATATGCTCCAACACGTGGCAACCATGAATAAACAAAAATGAGTCTAAGACCTTTACAAAAATAGGGAGTCAGAAACCCCTCTATTTGGAAGCAGAATTAATCAGTTTTGGTTCTAACTTCTGAGTATAAGGGAACCTGGTGGCACTTAATTGACTTCCTCTTAAAAGACAAGACTGCATAAAGGCTCAACTGTTTTCTAACAGGTTTGTTGTGTTATATTTTGTTTAATATGTGCTTTCAACTTAAAAACAGCTGTTCCTTTTAAATGAATGCGTATGGCTCAAGGCATTTCCAAGAAATGAAGATGTCTGAAATAATACTAGTGATATCTATGAAAACTACACTTCTGAATGTGGACAAGAATGCATTTATTTACTTGTAAATAACTTTTTAAACTTTAATTTTTATTACTAAACAATTTTGCTCTGAGCAACTTTGGAGCAGAAAACAAGTAGTTGATTAATATAATGGTATAATACACTGAATTCTGTATAAAGTTTTCCTCCATGTATTCAGACTCTACAGCAAATTCAACAAAATGGTGAATATTTGCTTTGATTACAACCTGTTGAGAAACTAAACGACTTTTCAAAGCTCAGGGAAGCATAACCTGGGGTAAGTTTTACCATTTTATATGCTAGGAAACCTCCAAAGAAAAATTTTGTATTTGGAAATGTTAAGTGATAGTTCTGAAAACCATCTGATGTCAAGGACGGTGTGAAATATTTTGGGATAACTACTCTGAAATGTAAAAATATCCAAAGATGAAGTCCCAAAGCTATTTTTAATCTCCCTAATACTTTGATTCATATTACAGAACATGCTTGTTACAACCTTTTTTTTTAAAAAAAAAATACAAAGTTTTAGCTCTGGCATATGCAGATAACACCATTATAAGTCTTTGTCTAAAGATTACACGTGAAATGGTCTTTTTTTTCTTTGTTTTGTTGAGATATTGACATACAACATTTTATAAGTTTGACATAAAAATAAAATGATTTGATATATGTATGTATTGTGAAATGATTACCACAATGTTTAGTTAACATATATCACCTCACATGTTAACAAGGGAACTGGTATTATGATGACATTTTCCGTAACTTACTTTTTCATAACTGAATTTAAAGAAAAAGTAATGACTTGCATATTGATGATTTTCTGGAAAATTCTTTAATCTGACAAACTATGGCTCTATATGTATTACGTATTTAAAGTCAAGATGGAGATTACATTTCAGTCAGATTTAGAGCTGGAAGATGAATTAACTTAGCCCCTTTTCATACATGAGTAAATTAAATCAAGAGATTGTTACCCATTTGAGCCAAAGTGTGCAAACAACACAATTTTAGGATCACCTGGGAAGCTTTTTAAACCATCTAGGCTTTTCATTTAGCACCCCTGCATTACTGACTCTATCTCCAAAGAATGGCCATGTGGGATCTGTTATTGTTAGCTGTTTCTGGCAGCCAGTTTTGGTAATTGAGACTTTCTTTAGAGGGCAATAATTGAATCATATTGCCATATGAGTATATTTCATACCTGGTAGAATAATTCCAATATTTGTCTGGGTATAAAATCATTGTTCTTTTGATTATGTCATGTTGTGATATATCAGTCAGTATATAATCTGTCAAGAAGTAATCTTAGAGATATCCATTCTTGTAGTATTTTTGACAGTGTGACTATTATATCTGTGGTCAGATTTAGGATTGCATTACTGAACTTGTTCAGGTTTTTGTTTTTTTCTTTTATTTCTGGGTTTTGAAGCCTGATTTTCTAACTCCATGAACTTTCTTTTTTAAAAAGTACAGTATAATCACCTAAGTGCCAAAGTCAAGAATCAGCTTTTAAGGAAGTCTTCATGTATTAAGAGATGGCCACTTAAACTGTGGCTTGAAAGGATTACTGCAGCCTTTTAAAAAAATAAAAATAAAAAACTTTTTGTTTTGTATTGGGGTATAGCTGATTAACAATATTGTGATAGTTTCAGGTAGACAGCAAAGGGACTCAGCCATACATTTACTGTAGCCATTCTCCCCCAAACTCTCCTTCCATTCAAGCTGTCATACAACATTGAGCAGAATTTGATGTTCTATACAGTAGATTCTTCTTGTTGGTTATCCATTTTAAATACAGCAGTGTGTATGTGTCCATCCCAAATTCCTGAACTATCCCTTCTCCCACTCCTTCCCCTTGACATCCATAAGTTTTGTTCACCAAGTCTGTGAATCTGTTTCTGTTTTGTAAGTTCATTTATATCACTTCTTTTTAGATTCCACATTAAAGGATTTCATAGGATATTTCTCCTCTGTTTGACTTCGTTCAGTATGACTTTATAGGTCCATCCATGCTGCTGCAAATGGCGTTTCACTCCTTTAATGGCTGAGTAATATTCCATTATATATAGGTACCATGTCTGTCCATTCCTCTGTTATGGACATTTAGGTTGCTTCCACATCTTGGCTATTGTAAACAGTGCTTACAGCAGCTTTTTTAAATAACTAATGTCAGTTTTAAATGACTATCAGTTCTGGTTTTCCTGAACCATAAGGGATTGGGTTGCATACATCTTGACAATACTTTACATTTGCTAACAGCAAAGATACTCTCATATGTAAACAAATTTAGAAGTTTAGTCTGTGATCCACTTTCTACTTTAATTATTGTTCTAGTAACGTTCTTTATAGCAGTCTTTTTAATCAAAGTCTAATCCAAGATCATTATATATAGCTGTCATTCTTCTCCAGTCTCCTTGGATGTTGAAGAATTCTCAGTCTTAAATTTTTTATTCCTTTATTAAATTCAGGTTATGTTCACTATAGCTGAAAAGCTGCAAGTGGTTGTGTGTCCTCATCAGAGGCACATGATGTTCATTTACCTCTTACTGGTGATATCAGTGTTGACATTTTCCTTGACTGTATATTTACTGTTTTTACTTTTATAACTAATAAAATAATGGAGAGATATTTTGAGACTCTGTAAAGATCCTGTTTCTCAACAACTACCCACTCCATTTGAACTCTTTAACAATTATTGCCTGAATCAGTCATGTTTTTCTAGGGCTTTTCAGTATATATATTATTGAATATAAATGTGTACTTAATTATGCAAATTTCAGCTTATTTTTATTTGAAAACTTGGAAAGTACTGGCTTCTCCTTGCCCTCAGTTAACTGTTTTCCCTTTTGATCAGTTTACTGATAGTTGTAGTTAGAAAAGTTGATGAACCAAATTTGTTCACAAATCAGGGGAGGTTAAAAACTTTGCTCCCCTGCCCATATAGAAACTTAACTGGTATTATGTTTTCGAAACAATCTGTAGGCTTTGGGAAATATCTTTACTGATTTACTTAATTGATCAAATGGCAAATTATTTCAAGTAAGAATTTGTATGTGTTTTAGAAGTCATGAGATCTTTGACTTTACAGGTTAAAGTCAAAAATCTAGATAAATACTTGTGTTTGAAAATACCATGTTTTTCAAGTATTTGCTTAAATTCTCTGTTGTTTCAAGTATAAAGTTAACACTGTAAAGGAAATAATTTCTCTATTAACAGGTAATAAAGCATGGAAGTGGTATTTTCCCAGAAGAAGTGATATTTTCTCTGTTGTAAATTTGAGTTTCCCCAAGTTCACAGAAGAGTCATGAGATTTACACTTAAAGAACAGACATTGCAAGTTGAAAGAACTTATATGTCTGTGATTTAGTATTTTATAATTGGGCTAGTTATTTGCCACGGATCTTAAGGGGCGTGTCAGAATTCTCCCCATTATTATTAAAACAGTGATCTAATAATTTTTGCTAGTATGGGAAAGATATTTATTTTAAAAATGCAAGGAATTTGTAATTTTTAGTCTATAGAGGATAGTATGGAAGAATACTAATGACACAGAATTTAGAACCTGGTGACCTATGATTTGCTGCTGTTAGCTTTTCAACCAAATTAATGTGACCTTTCAGAAGCCATTAATTTTTCTCTGCTTTCCCTTTCCAATTTTTTACTATGAAAATTTTAAAACAAGTTGAAAGAATAGTATATTATGGTAAATATTTATACACCCTCTGCCTTATCTCAGTGTTTTGCCATATGTACTTTTCCCTTCTCTACACACACAGTATTGTCCTACATAACCAAAATTTCATTATCCCACTGAAAGGGAAGAGTGTTCCAATATAATTTCATACCCAGCTCGTTTTTATATTTTTCCAACTCTCATGCTCTTTGTAAAATTCCCTGTTTCTATGATGGATGAAATTCTGGTTTTTATCTTATTATTAGAGTGATCCTTTTTCTGCTGTATCTTCTACTTAATTTTAACAGATCTCATACTATTTCCCACTCTTTTCCTTTCCCCTTATGTGTAAATTGTAAAAGGAAATGTCCCCATTAGCTATTCTAGACAAGAGATGCCTTGCCTTCATAACTATCCTGATTTTAGAGAGTGGGATGGGGGATTTTTTATATTACTAAGAGTTATTTTATTCCAAATTTAAATATATTTACAATCAGTTAAAATTTTTGTGGATCTTACCCAAAATATGCATAGGATTGTACATGAATTCTTAAAAGTAAGCAAATGGTTTGTGTTTTCTTTTTAGTATATGTGCTGCTGAAGTGAGCACTAAGCAGATGTTTTTAAATTATATTACATTTTAACTGTTAATCTACAAAACTACTAAATTGCATAGAAAAATGATAGTCTATGGACATTTAAGGAAAAGTGTGAGGATATTTTTGGAGGTGAAATATATTCTAGAAAATCCATTGTTGGTTTTCAGTTGCTATCTTATTGACGGTGATTTTTTCCTTTATTCTGATTACTTACCAAAACAATAATAACTAAGAATAATTAGGCCTTTAATATATTCCAAGCACTGTTTTTAGTACTTTATAGGGGATATCTGACTAATCACAATTTACCTTTTAAAGTAGGTAAGTATTATCCTCTGTTTTTTGCAGATGTTCAGCTTTTCTGAAGAATTCTTAAGTAGCTTTCCTAAGATCAACATTACTAAAGTTTAAGCTCCTGGGAGGTAAATAGGAAAGCTGGGGACATTCTACTCAATAACCTATTTCATAAGTCTGGGCTCCTACTTACTAATCACACTATACTAACAACTTAAAGGACCTGAAATACAGTTGTAGAAATAGTTAAATAGGAGGTTCATAACTGACTCCTCTTTGCTCACATGTTTTCTTGCATTCTTTTTTAGCTATTAGGATTTGGGAGTACATTTGAAAAAAATATGTATAGCTACACAAAATGACATAAAATTGCTACAAATACTTTGGAAAATAGCATAGTACAATAATATATAACCACACCTTATGGTTTGTATAAAATCTTAGTTCTAAAATTCTACTTTGCAAAGTTCTATTTTTACCCTTCACAATTTTTAAATTTCTGCAATATGTACTTGGTTCTAATTTCAAAAAGTAGAGAGAAATTCCAAACACAGAAGTGGCAATTAGCAATTCTGCATTAATTCAGCATTAATGTGAGAACAAGAAAGTTTACCTTTCGTTTCTGATTTAGCAGGAGTTTTATTAGGATGGAATTTTCTCAAATCAAGGCTAGAGTTTAGATTTTAGGTTAAGTATATTACATTTCAGTCTGCTTACTGAATTATATTCATACTTCCCATAGAAGTTTTCTGAGAGGACAGAATGTACTTGTTTTTTTGTGTGTGTTTTTTGGAGATCTTACTTTAAAATATTTGAAATCATGAAGCAAAGTTTCATGAAAAAAATGGAAGATTGAAGGCAGGGGGCACAATATCCACTTTTTTTTTTTTTTTTAAAGCGTGAAAGAGGGTGTTAATTCCTTTATTTAATGAGAAAAATCACATTTACTGAAAGCATTTCCAGTTATTTGGAACTTGTGGTTTAATCAGACTTAGAAATTCAAGAAACACTTTTGAGTATCTCCCCAAAACTGAAATATCTTCATGAATCTTCCTAATACAGTTCAGCTGATTCTATATAAACCATTATAAAGTTATGTCATTTTAAATTACCTTATAAAAGAGTTTAGCAGTTCTGAGTAGCTTCTAAAAGATTCTGTGCAGATTAAAATATGCAGAATTCTGTTAAGCTGTTTTGTCAAGTAGTTTTATATGTCAAGTCCTTAAAAGTATTCTGAAACAGTTGGTAGTTTTGTATGTCAAGTCCTTAAAAGTATTCTGAAACAGTTGGTAGATTGAAGATTTGTGGATACCTATCAACATATTTGCCTGGATTGTATTCAGATAAAATTGCCCACAGTGTTAAACACATTTTCTGTAGCTAAATTGACTGTTGAATTGATGGCTGAGTATTATTCCATTGTGTAAATATACCACAATTCCTTTATCCATTCATTTGTCGATGAACATCTAGGTTGCGTCCATGTTCTAGCTATTGTAAATAGTGCTGCAGTGAACAGTGGGATACATGTGTCTCTTTCAATTTTGGTTTTCTCCTGTTGAATTTATGGATTCTGAAAAAAGTCATATATTTCATTTTCAGGCCCCACACCGTCTATCTATATTTTCACAAACTTAAGGTGTCCATAGCATACCTTAGTAAATTTAGCTTGGCATGCCCCATAGGTGCTTTGATGAGAAGTGGGGGTGTATGTGAGGGTGAGTCAAGGAAATCTAGAAGAACAAGACTTTTTAAATGGAAATCTCAAAAGCACAGAATCCCTGGCAGAAAGAAGCACTAGTCTAAACAAGGGAGAAAAACATGCTCTATCTGAGAAATCAATACAGCTTGATAGTTTTTAAGCTAAGGTTTGCTGACTTGTGACTATCTCATGAAATTTCTCTTAATTGCGAAAACAGCAGCTCAATAGTTAATTTAGAATTGCAGCTAAGCTGTTAGGAAATGGAGCTGGAGAAAGTATGATTATCTAATAAGTATGGACATCTGAAGTTTCATGATGACTAAAATGTGACTGTAATTTTGCTCTAGGAAAACCTTAAGTTGTGATAATATTTCTAATTCTGGGCCTTTTAAAAAACTCAGATGTTTACAGAAACTTAAAAGTTAAATGACTGGAAGTTTCCTGTACAGTTTTCAAAGAAAGTTTCCTGTTGATTAGAAATTCTTTTGGTTTGACTAATACTTACTTTGTACTTGAGTCTTAAGGAGCTATGAAACCTTTCATTCTCTATAATCTTCATATAGTTTGAGGAAAATGTGACATTAACTGACCATTGTATTCATTTTGAAGGAGGCAAAAAAGTTTTTCAAAGGGAGAAAATTGGTAATTTTTTTATAGGAAGACAAAACTTGAAAAGCTACTTTGAAAAAGCTGGTTCCTGGAAAAATTTTAGCTGTGAATAAAATCTGCTTTTATTAAATGGTAGGATACCACATTGCCAATATGTCTAGTTTATCCAATAACAGTTTCTAAATTGATTTCTGCACAGAAAAAAATGATCACTCATCTGTTATATGAATTTTATTAGTGAAATGTGTAGAACACTGTCCTTTTATTTGGTTAAATACATAAGTTAGTATGCAAGTGGGTACTCAAAGTGAGAGTTACACCAAAGGGACACAAAATTTTTAATACCACTTAGCACTTTTATTGTTCATAGTATCAAGGATTGAAACTTGGTTTTGAATAAAATCTGAAGCTAAGGTTTTGATATCTTGTGAATATTTCTGGAATACTTAAAACTGTAAAATTTAGTGAAAGCACAAAAACTGGGGTTCAAATTCCTTTTGAGAAAAAAGTATTTTATTCACTGATTTTCATATTTTCACAGTCTAAAAATCTAGGGAGGGTAGATTATGGTAATATGTTTAATAGGAGGAGGGAAGTACTAGTAAGAATTGTATTGATAAAATGATAATGTATATATTAGAAATACATGTAACAATGTTTTTATAGTAGTAAGTATAATGAATTTGGATCACTGAATTATTGAATTCTGGTTCTTGATTAGGTTTGGCTACTTCTGGAATCTTCAAAAACAGAATAATCAGGGTTCTGTTTCAAGTGGAAATTGGATATAGTTTTTTTTTTTTAATGTGTAAAGTAACATTTTTATATGTTGAACAATCAGTTATTTCTTAGTCATAGAGTCAGATAGGTTGAGTAAATAATTATTAGAAAATGAATGAATACCGGGATTTCCATTTAAGTAAAAAATTTTGTGCTTACTGTATGATAATTCACATAATAAAGTCTCTTCTTCAGTCTCTCTGGCCTTCTTAAATATTCCAAACACATTCCCACCTCAAGACATTAGCTGTTTTATCTGCTCTAAAGATATTTATCCAGATAGTTGCTTGGCAAAATCCTTTGCTTTCTTCAAATTTTTATAAAAGTGTTTTCTTCTCAATGAGATTTGCTCTTGCCACCTTTTTAAATTGCCACTGTTGTTCCCAACTCCTCAAAAGTAATTCTTTCCTCTATTTTTTTTCCACCTATAATGCTTATCTCCTAGTATACTGAACAGTTTCCTTATTAAATTTGTATTTTGTATATTGGTATGTTTCAGGAATCTAGAATTTAGTGGCACTCTTAAGTATTTGTCAGGTAAAAAGTCCCCAGTAGGAAATAAAATTGAGTTTATCATTATTTTCAACTTGAATTTCTAATTTCTAAGAATTAGAGTATGATAGCCATTTATAACATTTTTCATCAAATTATGCATGACCAATATTTTTACTATTAACATAGGTTTTAAAAATATCTTTACAGTTTTTCTAAAAAGACAAAGTATCATTTTGAATTGTTTAATGCCTTCAGCTGTTTAAGTATTTTAGAATAAGCATCATTGACATTGAGAATTATTCTGTCTTGATGTATGTCCTAAAGGAAAGGTTTTTAAAGAATTACTCAATTTTGAAGAATTACCAAAGGGCATTACTGATGTACCAAGGCTTCTGAAGTACCTTTAAAATTAAAAACTGTTTGCTTGTAATTCTGAAATGCTTTCCTTTAAAGCCTGATACAGAAAATAAATTCCTGACTGGTTATAAGAAAAGCTTAGGTGTATATATTGAAGTAAAACTTATCAGACATTTGTATGTGTGTGTATGAGATAAAAACTTGAGTATTCACAGGTTGATTTACCAGATTTCACAGGTTGTTTGTCAAATTAGTAAAGCATAAACATTTTAACTCTTACCCACACGTTTTCTCTGACTAATGTTGTATGTGTGCATAGTGCCACCATCTCATTGGGGGTTGAAGTTCATTTAAGACATAGATATTTAAAAATATAGAAAGTGTGTTTTAACTTAATCCGTAAACTTAACCTTACATAGATTTATTTTTAAAAACAAGTATAAAAGGATGAATTACTCCAGCCTTTGCCTTTAAAAACAGTAGACTTCTGTGCTAAATATTATTTATCATTTTACTTCTTGTCTTAGTAACTTTCACCCAGACTTCACTTTGGCATGGCAAACATTAGTGGTAAACTCAAATTGCTGGTTTATAAAGTATTTCAGAGAACTGAATTATACTTATTTGAGAGTTATCCAATACATTAGAGGAAATATATTTGGTATACTGAACTCTGATTTTTTTAACCTTGAAATTTGGTATTTCAGTGAACATTGAATTTTTAAAAGTTTTTACTTTTCCGGATAGTTTTCATACAAAATTTTTTCCTGATATTTTTGAAGCCAGATGTTAATAAAATATATTGAATAAGATATAGGTAATATGATGAATTTGGTTACTCAGAGAAATACTCTCACTGAAAACAAAGGCTCCTGGGCAGAATTTTAAAGCATCTTGAATAACAATGTAGTAAAGAAGCCAAGACCTAATTGGAAAACAAACAGAATGTAGGAACGCTGGGAGATTAGCAGAGTTCCTAAAGTTTTTTTACCCTGAGAGCGTTTGTCAAACTGGGAGAACTTGAACGTCAACTTCAAATGCTTCTAGGAGTTGAGGTAGAAAAGTCAAAGCCCAAGACCTGCCCAACAAAACATCCTCTTCCTCTAAAGCTATGTGCAGAAAATACTCAGGATGACACTGAACCAGGAAGAAATCTATGTTGCCATATTAACCCTAGGAGATTAGGGAAAGTTGCTGTGCTCCTGAGCAGAGCAGAATGGGAAAGTCCTGAGACATTTCAACAAGTTGGGCCTTGCATGGATTTGTGGTCCAAATAAACATCACTTGGATAGTTCAAAAAGCTTTTGAACCATGATTGTAATGGGAACTTAACCTGAATTCATGCTCCTAGGTGCCTGATAATCTCATTCGGACTTTTTCGTTTTTGGAGGAATGCACCTTCATCCTAAACCACAGAAGAAAATCGTGAATATTTTTCCAAGGAAAAGGAGTTCACTTGTTAAAAACTAACCATGTGAGGAAACCATGTACAGCAGAAACAGGAACAAAGACTTCAAAGACTAGAATTAAAATGGAATTAGATTAATAACAGATTAGACACAGATGAAGAGAGAATTGGAAAATTAAAGAAATCCAGACTGGAGTTTAAAGAAACTGACACAAAATATGAAATGATTAGGGTCACAAAGGATAGAGTGAGAATGTGTATAAATGAGGTTCAAGAAGTAGAGGAGAAACTGGGCAGAAGCTCAGTTGGAAGAGATAAACACTTAACTTTTTTCAGGATAATGCAAGAATTCAGCAGATCTAGGAAACTTAATGAATCCCAAACAGGATTTTAAAAAAAGTTCCCATGTAGACGAGTGAAACTACAGAAAAAAAAAAAAAAATCAACTCATCGTAGAAGCGACTGGGAACAAAAGGACAAACAGCCTTCAAGGGAGTGGCATGTTGACAATTTCCTGACAACAGTAGAAGCCAGAAAACAAAGGAATTGCTTTACTTAAAAAAACAGAAAAACCTGTCAAAGTTCTATACCAAGGAGAAAAATCTTGATGAGGGTGAAGAAAGACATTCTTGGCAAGGTTAATGTCATTGTCAAAGCTATGTATGTATTTTTTTAAGAAATGAATTTAGTTAGAAATACACTTTACAGGCAGAGCATGAATCATCTCAGAAGGTTAGAGACTACATATGTATTTTTTGCCATTTCCCTTTATAGTATGTAACTTCTTCAAACTAAAATTTTACATATATTTTTAAGAATATTCCTGTTATTATCCATCAAATTACTCAGTATTTTTCTTGATCAACTCTCTCCAAAGTTACTCTCTTCTAGTGAAAATTGTCATATATGAAAGAACTTTTGTTAGAATTGTAATTCATGATATATTTTTACTTTCATTTTTTAGAGGAAAATGATTATGAATTTTATTTTTATTTTAATTTATGAATTCAGTAAATGATTGGTTTAGTGCCGGAAGTTTATAGTTTGTGGCATCCAACAGTTTGTTAAAGTAAATGTTGACTTTGAGTCAAATTCTTACCCATCTGTATTTCTTTAATAATCTTACTATTAAATGTTACAAATACTTTGTTAAACACTAATCTTGAGTGACATCAATGTGTTTTTCCATTAGTTGACATCCATTTTTTGGCTTGAAAATCACCTGAGTAAATAAATTTACGGTTGTATTTCTGTAGTTTGATTTATCAGTTTGTGTTAAGGTTGATTGTTTTCTTTTAAAAATGCTTAAATTCTTTTAGGTATTTAGAAGTTTCAAAACTCCTTTGCCTTAAAAAATATTGTTAATTAAATAGTTTAATAATAATATACATATAGTATATGTATGTGTAATACATGTTCTATTTTACACATTTTTAGAGTATCTGGAATATTTTGGTGGTTAAATACAGAAGTACGTTTAAACATGAGAGAAGCCCCCCCAAATTATCATACTATCTAAAAAGTGTTAAAATAGCATGTTTGTGTATTTTAAAATGTGGTTTAAAAACCCACATTATAAAAGCAACCTGCAGGGAAAAGTTTTTTATCTACCCATCCTTGAGTCACCCAATTCTCCCCAGTGAAAAAGTATTCAGCTTATTTTTTTTCCTCTCCTTTTACATGAACAGTTGCCCCTTAGGTTTTCTTTTACACCTTTTTTTCTTTTTTACTTAACAAAGTAAATTTTATTTTTTATCACAAATTCTTATTCCATATTTAGTTTAACCTGTCTTCTACTGAAGAACATTTAGGTTCTGCCCAAACTTGTTCTATTAGAAATTTTACTGTGTTGAATATATGTTTGCTTGTCATTTCTGTGTAAATATATCTGTAAATTATTTCTAGATAAGGAATTGCTAGGTTGAAGGTTGAGGGTTGAGGGTTTTTTTTTTAACCAAATTCCCTTCCACAGAGGTAATAATTTAAAATCCCATTAATAATCCTTGATATTAAAAGTTCACTTCCTCACTTCTTTTTTCTTTCCTCACATTTTAATTCAATATATTTATTCTTTAAACTTTTGCCAGTATTCAAAGGTAAACAATTATCAGTATGGTTTTGATTTGTATTCCTTTTATGTGTGAAATTGAATCTGTTTTTATAAATTTAAGATTTCTTTTTCTGAAACTTAATATCCTTATTCCTTTTTTTTGTTGTTGTTATTTGTCAGGAACATTTTACATTATGGAACTCAAGGAAAATTTAACTTTAGCATGATTTGCTATTTATAAGTTTAGATAATTTTGATATGACATTTACATTGTGTGTTATTTTTATTGCTTATGTTTTTCTCAATGTTAGACTGGAAGGAATGATAAATATACTCTCTGATGTGAAAGACCGTATTTTTATTTGTTACTTTGGTGTTCATGACTTCCTTTAAATAATTTTCTTTCAGTTGTTTTGTGCTTCAGTTTTCATCTAGTTCATCAAATCTATAATTTCCCACTAAAATCTTACAGTTGCAAATTATTTTTCTCATACATATCTTGAACTTCTAACATTCTTGCAACTCAGCATTAGAAAAATATGAGGAGGCTTGAATACTCTTATGTAATAATAGTTTTAAGTAGATTTTATAAGGGTATGTTTCTGTTGCTAGTTTTATATTTTTTCCTTTAAATTGATTTGCTTATAAAGTATTTTTGGAGAAAAGTCTTGATTCACAGTACAGATTTTCTTGTGCTATTCAATAATGTCAGGCATCAAAATCAAGAGCCATCTTTCTAGTATCCTAGAGCTCCCTTTGAAGTGAGTTTTATGGGTAAGGATTTTATTTTTACTAATTTTTTTTAAACAGTAAATATTTTTAAACTTGTTTTCTCAGTGGTCAGCTAAATGCTTCTTAAAAATCTGGTTTTCCAACATGTATGCCTGCCTATCCAGCAGTGTATCTTAACTATAACGATCTGAAAATCCAACCTTTGGTTTATTGGGTGCGTACTGTGGGATAATGAGGGAATGTGAGGAGGAGAAGGAGAGAGCAATAGTTTGTCCCTGTCCTTACTGTCTTCCCTTCGGTTTAGGTAGTGATTGAGAAAGGACTGCCCAGAGCTCAACTTTGAGAAATAGCATTAGAAAATTGTTAAATTACCTATTTTTTACACGTCACGGCTTTAAATAATCTTACATCCCCACTAACCAGTCACATAAAGAAAGCCTGGACGAAATTAGATCTGAATATTAGGATCCATTAGCAAGAATGGCCATGTATTAGATTATAGCAGCGTTCCTTGAGATTTCATTTACAAACTAAAGTGACATCAACATCTCACTTGTCTTGCTCTTGAGGTCCTTTTCCCCTTCAACTTTCTTTGCATTTCTGTCACAGCACAAGGAGGGAATTCCAGTGTACTCTTTATTGCAGTCTTGTCTACTAAAACCTCAATGACAGTATTCCATATAGAATTTGAACTTAATTCTTTATGTGGTATCACTTTGGAAAGTGTCATCACGAACATATATGGAAGAGATAAAAGTGAAACAAACTATTTTCTCTGGAATTTGTTCAAACTATATATAACAAATTCCAGAGAAAATAGTGGATGCTGTCTTGATAAGTTTTTAAATAACGGTACTTAGGAACTTACAAAGTAAGAAAAAAAGTTTTAAAACTTAAATACCTACTTGATTAATAAACATTCTGGAAGTGGTATTTAACATTTCAAAATAGGACTTAACCCACTGAAACAGAGCCAAAGTTTTAGTTTTGGAGCATGTTTGTCATACAGGAAGAAGATTCATGTCTCAATCTTACTGATGAGTGTAATTTTTTTTTACCTGAGTTTTTTCTTTGCTTTTCATGAAGATAATTTGTTAGCTGTGCCTACCTGTTTAAACCTCCACTTCCAAAATTCCAACTTTTAAGTAGCTATTTAAAGCAGTATTATTTGGGAAATAAAAACCATGTTTTCATTCAGAAGAATGAATGGAAAATAAAGTTGATTTGAGTGTTTGCATGGGATTATCTAAACCATGTGAAAGTCTGTTTTCAAAATTCATATTAGAGTTTTAATCAATCCTATCCAATTGTTATTTCATTCTGAATTGTCTGACAGTATAATTATTAGCATTCTTTTTAAACCTTTTTAGTGAAAGGTTTTTTAGTTAATGTTTTGATAAGAATTAAAGAACTTATAATGAGCTATCCATAAAAGTTATGTCTTACAGTTTTACATTTGCATTGATATTTAAGATAGTATAATGTTAATTCCACGAGTTAACTGTAAATGAATATGCTATCAGTGCTAGATTTTTATCCACATTAATTTAGGAACTATTTATTGAATGTCTGCTATATGTTAGGCACTATTTTAGATGCTGTGAAATAAACTGATAAAAGTCAGTGTGTTTGTGGGATTTTTTAAAAATGATGTTGACTTGTTTTCAAATGAGTCAGTGGAATTATACCTAAATGGAGTATTGAAAAAATGCAGTTATTACAGTAGGCTTTTATAAACTATTACCACTGAAGCTGAATATGTAGATGAATAAAACTTTTGAAATTAAATATTTCTGTTTTAAAAGGCAAGCATAATGAAATAGTATCAAATGAATGGAGTTAAGAGAGGTGAAAGAAGGAAAGCAGAACTTATGGTTGTTTAAAAAGGAAAATAAAACATTATTTAAGAGGATAATATGTTTATTGAAGGAACATTAGAAAAATGTAAGCATAAAGGGAAGAAATAGCCATATTCCCACTATCTTTTACCCAGTCTTTTATTGTTGTGTTTCCATATTGTTCCCTTTATGAGGAACTAAAATAAATACAGTTTTACTTAAATATCTTTACACATTTGTAATATCTTTAGACTTACCTCTTAAAATTGATATTTCACTATCAAAGATTTCTTACATGATCTTTCAAAAGTTTAGCTAGGTCATGTTTAAAACTACTTCAGAAGTTCAGTAAAAATGACTATAGTTTGTGCAAAAATAGATAAAGGATTAAATCAGTGTACACTTATGGTGAGAAAGATGATTATGAGATTATTTAATAAGTATTTTTTAAAAGGACCATGAAATTAGCTTATTTCATTAACAAGGTAGAAATAAACTATGCATAGAAGATTGAGAAAACTGAAATTGGATCATACGTACAAGTGTAGATTTTAATTTCTTGGACAAAATGATAAAAAAGGGATCAGAAGGAGAGTTACAGACTGTAATTGTAACCTCCGATCTAAAGTGTATTTGAATAATAGCATTGCAAAAAAAGCAACATAATGTTTTAGTCTGAGGAAAGAAGGCACTGTAAATAGGGGAATACTGGAATAGTAGGCAAGTTGCTCAAAAAGTAGAGAATTGTCATGTACTGGATTTATATCCACTTTGTTGTAGAAGCTCAATCCTATTTTTGAAAAGTGATTTTAAGAAAAGCTAGATGAAGTGTTACCCATGATTATAGGTTTCTAGTGTACATTGGCTCAGCAGTATAAAAGTATGTATAGAGTTTGTAACAAATGCATAGAGAGACATCTGATGCACTGAAAATTATGCAAGGAGTTGATATTCTGATAGGAATCTATCAATAAATGAGAAAATAAGTATTGTGACTTACAAGACTAGAATGATCAGAGGAGTGACTAACATAAGGCTTTTGTCCAATGATAATTAACTTTTTAAAAAATAACAGTTCTCAATTTATATGCAGTGAGAAGTATTGGTGAAAGATGAAAGAATTGTAAAGAGTAAATTGTTTTCTCCTCTAAAAATTTTCACATGTTAAAAAGTTGTGTGACTGTACTAATGGGAGAGTAACTCAGCCAAGTGAGAGTGAAGTGAGATATTTTCTAAGGCAATGTATAAAGTTCATGTAGAAATCTTAGAGAAATTATATTATTGAATAATATTTTACATTGCCTGGAAGGATTTTTATTTTGTTAAGAAAACAATTCATAAAAGCTGAAAATTAAGGTAACAGGCTAGAGAAGACTAAAATGGATGTGAAAGAAATAAACTAATACCAGGCTTTTGAGGGAAGTGAATCAGCATACCTGCTTGAGGACCTCCCTGGTTGTACAGTACAGAATTTATTCCATTTTTGAGATTAGTGGCTTATAAAGTTGGTTTTCTGACATTTCTGGTAGCTCAAGGATCTCAAATAATTGTATGTATTTCCTATTCTCAATTTTACCATTTAGAAAGAAAATCTATGTCTTATATCAGTGATGAGGGGCTGTGGGATAGGTGGTGTAGTGGGGTTAGAGTAGCAAAAACAGTGGAGCCATGAAGATTAGGTGATGCTTTGATACTTTAGACAAATGACTCACTTTTCTCCAAAAGTGAAATATCCTGCTCCGTTTTTACTCAGAATTTGCAGGTTATTTTTGAAAAGTAATGACTTGCCATGGTGTTTACAAAGTGTTTACTGGAAGCAGAGAGTTTCAGACATTTCACTTAAAGGATGAGTCTATAAATGTCAAGTGAGAATTATAGACAGATGCCCTATAAATTGGGGCAAAATCAACTTTAGGTCAAAGTTTTACCTTTGACTATTTTGGTTGAAATTAATTTTGCCTGATTTCCTGGCAATTAATAATTTTTTTTAGCTTTGTAAGCATGGATGAGAATTTGAGAGCATTTAAAAATGACTTGTAAATAGAGATATTTATAACCAAAGGAAAACACAAAGGAAATACTCAGAGATTTACTACCCCAATCAGCTATGGTTTTCTTTCTTTTCTTTTAAAAAACACCTACCTCTATTGCTGTGAAATTGTGTTATGGAAATAAAATCTGTCACAGAAATAACTAAGAAAAAAAATGATCCCTCTTCTCCCAGTAGTAACAGTTTTGGCCAACAATTTTGTGTGCATTTCTCCTACTCATCCGTCTTGCACTCTGGATAGAGACACAGGAAGTGGGATGGGGAGAATAAGTAGGTTGGATAAACATACCAACTGTGTGCCTGTTTTTTAAAATTCTGCTTCTTTTAAAAAATAATATATCGTGGACATATTTCCATTAGGTATTATAAATACACATCATTGCTTTTAAAGTTTTATGTATATATAAACAATCCATTCCATTTTTAGACAAAGCAGAATTTAGTCTGCCTTTGATCATTGAAGCTTCCAGATTTTTCTCCACCATGAGCACTCTATTTTTTTTTTTTAAATATTTATTTATTTGGCTGTGTTGGGTTTTACTTGCAGCACATGGGTCATCAGTCTTCATTGTGGCATGCAAGACCTTTAGTTGTGGCCTGTAAGATCTAGTTCCCTGACGGGTTGAACCTGAGCCCCCTCCATTGGGAGCACTGAGTCTTAGCCACTGGACACTAGGGAAGTCCCGATAAGCACTCTTTGAATGAACATCCTCATACCATATATCTAGATAAAGAGCAATGTAGTGTATAAAGAGCTCAGTTGTGCAATATTGGGCAGCTTACTAAACCTTTCTCAGTTTTGTCATCTTTCATACAGTAAATAATGATAGACCTTTACTTGAGTGTTCTAGGGATGGAATGAGTTAATAATACATACAAACTCTTAGAGTAGTGTTTACATACATTGAGTATTTAATAAATGAGTATTTTGTCATTGATTTCAGCTTCTAAGAAGTTGAATTGTTTTGGCTCTTAAATTTAAATCTGCAATAATTTCCCTTTTGTCAGGTTCACTGATCTTTTCTTTACCTAGAGTTCCTTTTGACCTGTGGCATATTCCACCATCTATATTACTGTTTTTCTCTCCCTGTTCTCTCAGCAGGTGCCAGCTTGCCGTACTCCATGGCACCAAAAGCTTCCTACCTTTACCCGTCACTCCCACCTCCACCATGAGCCATAGTTTGTGTACTTGTATCATTGGGTGATTAAAGTATCACCCAATCATCCAACTGATGAAAGTATCAGTAATTTAGTATCAAGTTTAAATTCTCCTTGGTGTTTCAGGCCCTCTATAATGGACCTCCACCACAGTTAGCCAACCTGTTTTCGTAGCATCTGTTCTTTCTTGTCTGAATGTTTTCACTATTCCACAGAAAACTTTGAGAAACTCATGTTATTTCATTAACTTTCAGAAATTTGTTTCTCATCAATGGCCAGGATTCTATCTGCACAGTAAAACTTTACTTGGTAACTGTAATTTGCATGGAACTCCTATTCCTCTGGGTTTATAAGCCATGGCACCAATAGAAAATAATTTAAACTTAGTCCTATCTTTCCAATAATACTTTGATTATAACTAGATTATAAACTTTTTGAGTTCAGGTCCATATCCCCATATCTACTTGGTAAATCCTAAACATGTTAACACATACTTTTTATTGTTTCAGAAAAGTAGATTAATACCTAATTTGGTTAGTACAAAGAATCAAAATGGACATAAATTTAATCCAGAACTGAAGATAATAATATGTTTGCTTAGCACATTTTTAATGTCAATCATACTGAGACTGTAAGTGGTTTATACTTTACACTTGTATTTAACAAATGTTACTTATGTGCACATTTTAAGGGCCTGGAGGAACAGAATTTATGGGACAACAACAAAGTTTTCAACAATCTTTAAATCTATGTATATGTGTATATAGGCATATATTTATAGCTACATTTAATAGGAAGGTTATAGAAATGGTAAAATATATTGTAGGAAAAATTAGGAAGCACAGATAAGCAAAGCAAACATTTTGAACTATTTTTGACTCCCTTACTAAAACAACTCTATGAGCTATAAAACTTAGTTTAGTCCACCATGTTCTCTCTAGAGCTAGAAAAGAGCCTGTCACATGGACATACAATTTCTTATATAAAAATGGATTTGCTGGCAGATACTCCTTTCCTGATGTCTTTATAGCTTAAGGTTGGGACTGGGTGCTGGGAAGGAGAATGTTCTGCAGCTACTCTGGCAACTTTAAAATCTGTTGTTTAATCTTAGAGTGACATTCTTCAGTGTTTCCCAAATTCTTGAAATCTGCTTACATTTTGTAACCATCTAAGACATAATTTCCAGGGTACAAGGGATTGAAAACAGCAGAAGTGTGGTGAAAAAGTAAATTAATGAAGGACAGGGTTTATATTTAGGATTCCATTTCTTTCAGGTTTCAGGATTGGGGCTGAACTTTTTAGAAAATTAAGACAAACAGAATGAGGCAGCTTCTGCAACTCAAATTGGTTGCTTAAATTCCACAAAAGTGTGTGTGCTGTGCTCTAGAGTAGAAAAGATATAGAGAATAAGAGTGTGGGTTTACAATTAATTTGGTTATTCATCACATTTATTTAAGCAACTGCCATATGATCTTTCTTGAGATGGGGCCAGACTCCACCTCTGCTGTGTGGACCAGTAGAGTCTTAAAAAACAAATAGTTATTATATGAAAACCTCAACACAATATATAGAGACTTACTTTTTTCTTTAGATTGTTTTGCTTACTTTCCTCTCTAGAGTCGTCTTGCCAGTTAAGTTTTACTAGTCAAATGTGTTTTTGAAACATTTTAAATCATTTATACAGTTAGTTACTTATTATTATAATTGACAGCTTAAAAAATAACAGTAAAAAGTTCTGATGTTACAGAATTTGGTTGGATTTTTTTCCCCAAGCTATATTGTAAGAAAAAAAAATTTTTGAGGAAATAATTTTTTTTGGCCTTGCCAGGAATCAAACCCAAGTCTTCAACAGTAGGTGCAGAGTCCTAACCACTGAACTTCCAAGGAATTGCCAGTTGACAATTTTTTTAATTTAGTTCTTTCCTTCCACCTTAACTTTTCATATTTTGATATTTCAAATGATTCACCAAAATGTAATATTGCAGTTGTATGACATTTGATTATAAATAGTAGTGATATAAAAATATGTTACATTATGCTAATTTTTTTCTTGGAATAATTTTTTTTAATTACAAAAATAAAATGGCCATGTTATTAGAAGCTTTGAAAAAAAACAATCATTCCATCACATGAACAGATAAATTGTTCATTTTTTGGTATATCTCCATCCACTTCAAATATTTTTTTGCATTAGAATAAATTAGGATTCCTGTTTGAAAAACGGAAACCTCCAATGACCATTTGCAAGTTAGAGAACTGAAGACTAAACATAATTTTTTGTTTATGGTTGCACCATGCAGCATGTAGAATCTTAGTTTTCCTGACCAGGGTTGGAACCTGTACACCCTCCACTGGACAACCAAGGAATTCCCTAAAGATAATTTTTTAAGAACCCCTATTATTTAAACTTATGCAGCATTACTTTTAATATAATAGATAAGATGTGAGCAAGTTCAAGGAAACTTGGCAAAATTGTGTGCATGTATATAAAGGGCTTTAAATGGATGCTTTTATTTTTATTGAAGTATAGCCGCTGTACGATGTTATATAAGTTACAGGTGTACAGTATAGTGATTCACAATTTTTATTAATATACTCTTCATAATTGTTATAAAATATTGCCTGTATTTCCCCATGTTGTACATATGTCCTTGTAGCTTAGTTTGTACCTAATAGTTCTTACCTCTGAATCCCCTAGTCCTACATTGCTCCTTCCCTGTTCCTTCTCCTTATTGGTAACCACTAATTTGTTCTCTGTAGTTGTGAGTCTGCTTCTTTTTTGTTATACTCACTGGCTTATTGTATTTTTTAGGTTCCACATGTAAGTGATGTACAGTATTTATCTTTCTCTGTCTTAATACAGTTAGTATAATACCCTTCAGGTTCATCCATGTTGCTGTAAATAACAAAATTTCGTTCTTTTTCATGACTGACTAGGATTCCATTGTGTGTATTTATTAATACCACATCTTCTTTATCCATTCTGTTGATGGATACTTGGTTTGCATCCATATCTTAGGAATTGTGAATAATGCTACTCTGAACATTGGGGTGCATGTGTCTTTTTGAATTAATGATTTTAGTAGTTTGGGATATATACCCAGGAGTAGAATTCCTATTTTGGTTTTGAGAAACCTCCATACTGTTTTCCACAGTGGTTGTACCAATTTATATTCCCACAATCAGTTTATGAGGTTTCCCCTTCCTCCACATCCTCGCCAGCCAACATGTGTTATTTGTGTTCTTTATGGTGATACCCATTCTGACAGGTATGAGGTGAAAACTACACAGTTTTGATTTGCATTTCCCTGATGATGCTAACATTGCCAACATCTGCTGGATCATGGAAAAAGCAAGAGAGTTCCAGAAAAACATCTATTTCTGCTTTATTGACTATGCCAAAGCCTTTGACTATGTGGATCACAATCAACTGTGGAAAATTCTTCAAGAGGTGGGAATACCAGACCACTTGACCTGCCTCTTGAGAAATCTGTATGCCGGTCAGGAAGCAACAGTTAGAACTGGACATGGAACAACAGACTGGTTTCAAATAGGAAAAGGAGTATGTCAAGGCTGTATATTGTTACCCTGCTTATTTAACGTCTATGCATAGTACATCATGAGAAATGCCGGGCTGGAAGAAACACAAGCTGGAATCAAGATTGCCGGGAGAAATATCAATAATGTCAGATATGCAGATGACACCACCCTTATGGCAGAAAGTGAAGAGGAACTAAAAAGCCTCTTGATGCAAGTGAAAGTGGAGAGTGAAAAAGTTGGCTTAAAAGCTCAACATTCAGAAAGCAAAGATCATGGCATCCGGTCCCATCACTTCATGGGAAATAGATGGGGAAACAGTGGAAACAGTGTCAGACTTTATTTTTCTGGGCTTCAAAATCACTGCGGATGGTGACTGCAGCCATGAAATTAAAAGACACTTACTCTTTGGAAGAAAAGTTATGACCAACCTAGATAGCATATTCAAAAGCAGAGACATTACTTTGCCGACTAAGGTCCGTCCAGTCAAGGCTATGGTTTTTCCATTAGTCATGTATGGATGTGAGAGTTGGACTGTGGAGAAAGCTGAGCGTCAAAGAATTGATGCTTTTGAACTGTGGTGTTGGAGAAGATTCTTGAGAGTCCCTCGGACTGCAAGGAGATCCTACCAGTCCATTCTGAAGGAAATCAGCCCTGGGATTTCTTTGGAAGGACTGATGATAAAGCTGAAACTCCAGTACTTTGGCCACCTCATGTGAAGAGTTGACTCATTGAAAAAGACTCTGATGCTGGGAGGGATTGGGGGCAGGAGGAGAAGGGGACGACAGAGGATGAGATTGCTGGTGGCATCACGGACTCGATGGATGTGAGTCTGAGTGAACTCTGGAAGTTGGTGATGAACAGGGAGGCCTGGTGTGCTGCGATTCATGGGGTCGCAAAGAGTCGGACATGACTGAGCGACTGAACTGAACTGAACTGATGATGCTAAGCATCTTTTCATGTACCTGTTGGCCATTTGCATTTCCTCTTCGGAAAAATCTCTGTTCTGTTTTTCTGTCCTAAATGGAGGCATTTTCTATTGGTTAATGACAGAAAGATCTGAGAATTTCTGATATCAAAACAAAACTCAAAGCACTATCAAAAGTTTTTAAAATTTAAACCTAACTTTGTTTATCAGGTAGATTTCCTGTACAAAAGTACATAATTATGCTAAGTATATTTTTAAATATTTAACTTAAAGATAAGATGTTTTCATGTAAATCTAGTAAACAGTAATCTTTCGAAAAAGAAAAATAGACTAGTAGTAGAATGACCAAAGTGATGTTCACATGTTCTTGTACTAGTTTCACCAATAATGGAATTTGAATATGATCATCCACATAACCTTTGCTTTTTCTCAAATGAGGCCAATTGTAATAACAACATTGCTCTTTCTGGTAATTTGGTTTACATAGCTCTGTTCAAAGAAGATGTAATGAAATTTATATTCTTTTGGTTTGTAATTTTGTTAATTGGTATGATATATGAGTATCTGGAATGTCTAGATGCTTTCTTTTCAGTCCTTGGAAAACCATTCTTAGTATGTATTATTATTTTTGTTTAAAAATGAAAACTCTGATGATGGGAGAGATTCAGTGGTTGATAAAGGGTGATCAAATTATTTTCACTACCACACTGCTTCTCCAAAGTAGAGTGGTATTTTTAAAGATTGAATGATGTTTTAAAAATGAGATACCTGCTAATGGTAATGCTACCAGTGTAGGCTTTATGTACAGAGTGGCTGTCAAAGAATATTTGATTGAATTAAGTGAATGACAGTCGGTAGCAATGTATTCAAGGCCATAGAGTCTTCCTATATTAATCAGAAGGGTCTTTTTGTACATACGTATTTTGAACTTACACTAATTGAAGTAATAAATAATTGATGAATGAAAGATACAAGATCAATTTATGTAAGAAAAAATTTAAGAATTTTTGTTTACATTTTTACACACATATAGACAATTTTTACTCAAATGCATAAATGAAATCATATAATGAAATACAGTCTCTTTTTTCTTGTCTCTATTCCTCCCTCCACCCATAGAACTCTATCTACCATAATCATATTAGCTTTTTTTTTTTTACAAGAATGGATTATATTATACATATTTTAACCTTTTTTCATTCAATAAAATCTTGTGGACATTCCCCCAAATTACTTATTATAGCCCTAATTTGTTTTATATGGACACAAAAAGTTCCGTGATGTGGATGCACCATGATTATTAATTTAGACCACTTCTGTTTTGGGGGACATTTATTTTGTTAAAGATTTTGCTGCTGCAAAGTTTGCAGGAAATAACTTTGTATAAACCCATTTTCGTCCTGGTGTTTTTATTTCTTTGGGGTAGGTCCCAGAAGTAAAATTGCTGTGTTAAAAGATGTGTTAATTTTTATTTGAGTAGCTTTTCCCAGTGGTTTTCTGTAAAGGCCATAACAATATTTCCTACAGCAATGGATGAAGTCACTAATTCTCATTGCTTTGGTAGTGTTAATACCCTGTGAAGCTTTTACCGTTCTGATGGGTATAAAGTGATATTTTACTATTTTAATTTGTATTTCCTATTTTGGAAATTTGTGTGTGGTGCCATATTAATTTTAACCATTTACATTTTCTCTTCTGAGAATTGCCTATTCATATTCTTTGCCAGTTTTCCCAAAGAGTAGTTTTGGTTTTCCTGGCCAGTTGTAAGAACTGTATATAATCTGCCATCTACATCTGGAAGTCTGGTGACTTGAATTCATCTTACTTCATTCCCACTCTCAACTTATTTATTTGTACTGAGGCAAGCAGTTGGATGAAAGGAAATCTCAGTTTCTACAGAAGTCTTGAAAGACAGGGCTGGTGGAGTGCCTAAGACAAGGAATAAGAAACTGACTCAGAAACACTTGGCACCCTAGATGTTGACATCAGCCTGGACTCCAGGAAACCAAAAAGGAGCTGAATTGGCAAGCTGAGTCCTCCTTACTCTTGTGTAAAGACTTCTCTGTTTTTTTGTCAAAAGACTACCATCAGCCAACTTGCTGTCTACACCTACTACACAGCTGTTGTGGTAGAGAGGGTCAGCTACTACACTGGGACTGCCAACTCTGAGCTCAGGGAATAGATGGAAAAAATAACTGCATGTCTAAGGATCCAGCAACAAGAAAGGAACACAAACTGTTGGGACAGGCCCCCAACAAAAAGCTTTTGGAGGAGAGAGACAATAACTTGAAAAAAAAAAACAGGAACACAGTGAGATTGAAAGTGCAGTATTTAAAAAACACAAAAAATCTTTGGTGCTAAAAATGCTAATTTTTGAACTAACTACAGCAATAGGTCAAATGGAGGAAAATGATAACAGAGACTTAAATTTGTGGCCTGGAGAATCTAGTGGAAGAAATATTTTTAAACCTAAAGCCAAAGGCAAAGAAAGGATAAAAATAACAGATTTTGAGGACACAAGGAGAACTAATGTGTATAATAGGAGTTCAAGAAGGAAAAAAAAGGAATAGATTGAAGAGAGGCAGTAATTTTAAAAAGACATCCTTGAGCTGAAATAGGCATGATTCTAGCTTCAAGGGGCCTGTTGAGTCCCAAGCAGAATTCGTGGTAATAATAATAAATAATTGGACTTCCCTGGTAGTTCAGTGGCTAAGATCCTGTGTTCCTAATGCAGGGTGGGGGTGGGGGGTGGAGGCTGAGTTCCATTTCTGATCAGGGAACTAGAGCCCACATGCAAAACTAAGAGTTATCATGCCCCAACTAAACAGACCTGGCACATGCAAATAAATATTTTTAAAAATAATAAAAATGTCATACCAATTACTAAGTTCCCATTCTTCTAGGCAGTGTTTTAAAGGCTTTACATTTATTAACTTGTTGAATCCTTACAACAGCCCTACCAAATAGGTGCTATTATCCCCCCTAATTCAGACAAGGGAAAAAAGGTTAACTATTACAGGCAGAAAGTGAACCCAAGAGATCTGACTCCAGAGCTCTGACTCACTGCCTCAAAGTGCAAAGACTGTTTAAGCAAATCCTGTTACAATTTATGATCTCTGAAGATGAAGGGTGAAATCCAGAAAGAAAGAGAGCAAGAAATCAGCAAAAGAAAAAGACCCTGTCACCAGAGTTCTGATCTGTAGTACCTTAAGCTAGAAAGCTGTGGGAAATTTTATACATACTACTAATTGGAAAGGACCACAAGCCAATTTCACTAACCAAATTATTCATGTATCAGGCTGATACAAAGATTTGCTGATAAATCACAATTGAACAACTAACCCCACCTACCATCTAATGAAAATATTCAAAGGGAAATCTAATAGTATTTAACCGTTGTCTTCACACATGTCACTCCTACCTGGAATAAATCTTCCCTTTATCAGTCTAACAACTCATTCTTTTTTAATTAAAGTATAATTGATTTACAGTTGTGTTAGTTTCCACTACATAGCAATGTGATTCAGTTGTATGTGTAAGCATATATTTCAGATTATTTTCCATATTAGATTATAAGATGTTGAGTATCGTTCCCTGTGCTATACAGTAAACCCCTGTTGCTTATCTGTTTTATGTATAGTAATTTGTTAATCCCATACTCCTAATTTATTCGTCTTCTCTTCCCTTTCCTCGTTGGTAATCATAAGTTTATTTTCTATGTCTCTGAGTCTATTTCTGTTTTGTGTATAGATTCATTTGTATTATTTTTTTAGATGCTACATATCAGTGACAAAATATTCACCTTTTCTGACTTACTTCACTTGGTATAATATTCTCTAGGTCTATCCACATTGCTGCAAATGGCCATATTGCATTCTATTTCATGCCTAAGTAATATTCCATTGTGTGTGTACACATATATGTGTGTGTGTGTACACACACACACCACATCTTCTTAAGCCAATTATTTGTTGATAGGCACTTGGGTTGCTTTCATATCTTGGCTGTTGTTAATAGTGCTGCTGTGAACATTAGTGTGTATGCATCTTTTCAAATGAGAGTTTCGTTTTTTCCAAATATATGCCCAGGATTATGATTGCTAGATCATATGGTAGCTCTATTTTTAGTTTTTTAAGGGACCTCCATACTGTTCTGCATAGTAGCTGCACCATTTACATTCCCACCAACAGTGTAGGAGGTTTCCCTTTTCTCCGTACGCTCTCCAGCATTTATTATTTGTAGACTTTTTGAGATAGCCATTCTGACCTGACACCTCATTCCTAACATCTTAACTTCTTCTAGACAATCTTTTGCAGTCCCCTAAGCCTGAGTTTTATTCTCTTCTTAAATGCTCCCATAGCACCCTGTAGTTCCCTCACCTTGCCACTTGTTTCCCCTGTAAAATTGTAAGCTCTCTGAGGACAGAGACAGACTATGCATGTTTTGTTCACTGTGATATCCCCAGAATAGCAGGTTGACTGAGTGATTAAAATTTGTGTGGTCAAAATTAGCAAATCTTTTTTGCTACCCTACTCAGACTGTTTTAGTAGTAGTTCTTCAGGGAAAGTAAAGTTTTGTCTTTAATAGATCTATTCAAAGCTCTATTCAAATATGTCTTGTTTGTATTTCTTTATTCATCTTGTGACTGTTTTACAAAATTTTTAGTTCACAAAATTTCAACATATTGAATGTATAATATTTTTTACATATAAAATTAATTTATGTAAGGCATATTTACAATGCATGTTATCCATGTTGGATTCAGACTTCTATTATTTGTTATTTTTGATAGGCAGAATTAATAAGAAAGTATAGAAATGAATTTACAAGTGTAATCAAAACACTCAGATAGTGTTTTAATACTCTAAAAATAATAGTGTTAATTCTATTTTTTTTCCTTCTGTTTCTCTGCAGATTAAAGCTAAAAATTATGACAAGGTAGAAAAGGTGAGTCCTCTTAAATACACTTTGAATTTTATGCTGAAGTTTAATTTAGGACTTAACATTTGTGAGGCGAATACAGTAAAATGTTAATAATTACTGAATCTAGCTAGTGATTATATGAGCTTCCTAGGTGGCTCAGTAGAAAAGAATCTGCCTGCCAATGCAGGAGATGGAAGAGATGCAAGTTCAGTCCCTGTGTCCGGATGATCCCCTGGAGAACGAAGTGGCAACCCACTCCAGTAATCTTGCTTGGGAAATCCCATGAACAGAGGAGCCTGGCAGGCTACAGTCCATGGAGCTGGACTTGACTTAGCGACATAACAACAAAGTGATTATATAGGAGTTCATTGTACTTATTCAACCCATTTGTGTGCTTGAAAATGTTCATAATAAAATTTTGGAAAAGAAAGTAATTATATTCTCCTGACCAAAATTATGAGAATGATTTTGATTATGTAAACAAACTAGACGGAGTTGTTGTCATTTATTTGTAAGAAGTTAAATTCATGAAAGGACTTCCCTGATGGCTCGGATGGTAAAGCGCCTGTCTACAATGCGGGAGACCCGGGTTCGATCCCTGGGTCGGGAACATCCCCTGGAGAAGGAAATGGCAATCCACTCCAGTACTATTGCCTGGAAAATCCCATGGACAGAGGAGTTGAATTTGTTTCTTTAATGTTTCATTTCAGCTGTGTACATGGGAAATCTATTTAACTGTGGATTCTCATATTTTACTGTATTTACAGCTATTTCAGAGATGCCTTATGAAGGTTTTGCACATTGATTTATGGAAGTGTTATCTTTCATATGTCCGAGAAACCAAGGGTAAACTACCAAGTTACAAGTAAGTTAAATCAGGATCTTAAGAATGCAAGTCATGTCCTAATTTATTCATCTCCTCTCGCAACTCTTAACTCCAGAGGATGAAGAAATTTAAAGATTTGAAAAATTAGGATTCTCTGAGAAGTTAGTAAAACATGGGGAAAACCACTTTAAAGAAAATCACTGGCATTAGATTTATTCTGGAGAGTTGAATCATCCAAGCCCCTCTTCTATATTGAAACACTGTACTTTTGCAGCTCCAGATCACTTTGTTCACAGGCTTGTTGTCAACTTAATAAAAGGCATCTTATTGTCCTGGCACCACTCTTGGCAGGTTACATTTGTAATGTGCTTTTTAACTATTTGAAGGCACCTTTGACCATGGTATTGTTGTGTAATTGACCTCCTCACTAGGAAGTACCCTCACCTATCTATCTTTGTTGAATATAAATAATGGACCTTCTCAAATGCTCTTTTTGTATGTAACAAATAGGCAAATTATTTCTCAGAATTCTTTGTTTTCTTTTCTTCCTTATTGTTAGTCTTATATTGAACAAGTTCTTTCTCCCTAAATTTTATTTCAGAGCTAATAGATCTTCAGCCATAACTTACCTTCTTAATCAATGAATCAGATATTTCCCCATTTGAATCTTCTGCATATAAGATTAGTCAGTTTGAAGGTTATAAAATTATATAAAACATGGCCCCTATCTTTGATAAGCTTACAAGTAGTAGGTAAAAGAAACAAAGTATATAAATTAATGACATTAACAAGCTAAACACAAAAGAACACTATACTTGCAAAGATGTCATTACATTTTGTTTTTATAAAAGATTTAAATGTTCTGATCCTATGAATGGAAGTTATGATTATGTTTTAGTTATAGATACATTTTAATAACAGTTTTTCTAAAAAGTATCTTTCACATTTATTTCAGAGAAAAGATGGCTCAAGCATATGACTTTGCACTGGATAAAATTGGAATGGAAATTATGTCTTACCAGGTAGAGTTAAAATTTTCTAATACATACACAATAAATTTGAAACTACTAAGAAAAATACTAACATTTTCTTTCATTTCTTAGATTTGGGTGGATTACATCAACTTCTTAAAAGGCGTGTAAGTATTTACATAGTTTTATTTTCTGTGTGAACACAGATTTAGCTATAATATAATTGATGGCATTTCTCATCCAATACCAGGGAAGCTGTTGGATCTTATGCAGAAAATCAGAGAATAACAGCTGTTCGAAGAGTTTATCAACGAGGTTGTGTTAATCCAATGATCAACATTGAACAACTGTGGAGAGACTATAACAAGTATGAAGAGGTAAATTAGGACAGAGTAGTTTATTATTATGACAAAGTGATTTTAATTTTCATGCGTTGTGGGTTTGTAGCCTTTCTAATATTAGGTATCTGGGTATCAGTGCCACATACGTTTGTTTTCATGTTGATTGTAATGAAAGGACCATTCCTAATGTTTTGAGAATCTCATATTACTGTTATTTTTTAGAGAATACTGTAGGAGAATTATAATCCTTACAAAACCATTTTTATTCAGTGCTAAACTATATCCACACAGTCATACACATACATGTTGCCACTGACTCTTAGGAAAGGGTTCCTTTTTAGTTACTTTTCTAGTCGTAGTGATGAGTTGCAATGCACCTCTTTCACCTAGTTACAGTGATGTGATTATTGCCTTGCAATTGCGAGATGTGGGACTGTGGTCCAACATCTTTGTTTCATAAGCAAGTGATTTATTAGTATTTTATTTATTTATTTTTGGCTGTGCTGTGTCTTTGTTACTGCACAGGCTTTTCTCTAGTTGCAACGAGTAGAGGCTACGCTCAGGCTTCTCACTGCAGTGACTTCTCTTGTGGCAGAGCGCAGGCTCAAGGGCAGGTGGGCTCAGAAGTTGCAGCGTTAATAGTTGTAGTGCAGGGGTGTAATTGCTTTGAGGAATGTGGGATCTTCCCAGATCAGGAATCGAACCAGCGTCTCCATTGTGAGGCAGGTTCTTTACTATTGAGCCACCTAGGAAGCCCCCAAAGAACTTTTAAATTCAATGTGGCTTTTACCTATGAATACTTATGTTGGAATTAAAACTGAGAAAATTTCAAGATATTTATTAATTCATTTAAAGTTTATAGTTATAGACTCCTTACATTTTTAACATAAATAGTATTAAACTGTATTTCCCAAAATAAGAAAAAAACTCAGTGAGAAAAGGGGCATTATTTCATTTTTGCAAATCTCTCTGGTATCTAGCTTAGTAGAGGACAGATTTTCATATCTGCTTCTACATTCTATCTGGTATCATATTGAATGTCATATAACTTCTGAAAAACTCCTGTATATTTGTGAGAGGGGCAAATCGTGTCTCAGTGATATATGAAAATTGTTTTGATCTTACGGACCCTCTGAAAGGGTCTTGGGGAACAGGAATATTTGGACTACTCTTTGAGAACTACTAGGCATGAATGAAACTGTGCAGACCTAGTTAGAAAAAGGCTTTTAGAACTAAGCCATGGCTATTCACCCAGCTGAATCTGTACATTACATCATTCTTTATTAGTAAAATTTTATGTGAAATAATTGACCCTTTCCAAATCATTCCCTATCTTTGAAGCTTACTGCCATCTCATAACATATAGGCAGGTCCTCCTTGTTTTCTTAAGCATATAAAGTGATCAAACCTTTATTTTACTAACCAAAAAACCTCTCAAAATAAATAATTGAAAGTTATTTAGCAAATGAATAAACTGTATTATCCTAATATTAACATATAGTTAATTTTAAAATAATGTACATTTTCTTTTTTTTCTCTTAGGGTATCAATATTCATTTAGCTAAAAAAATGATTGAAGATCGGAGTAGAGATTACATGAATGCTAGGCGGGTAGCAAAGGTATGGAATTCCATCAGGCTGCTTACTATAATGTTTGTTATGAGTATGTTATTTACACAGGGACTTTTCCCATCTGGTATTACTCAGTATATTTAATCATTGGCAATCTTAACTAATAACAGTTAATTACATTGTCTGAACAGATGATGTATTTGATATTTAAAGTGAAATACCTCTTAACGGACTTGTGAAGGGATAAAATAGGATAAATCAAGTTTGGAAGAAATTATTTTTTAAAACAGAGAAACAGGTTGTAGAGACAAAGTTCTACATAGAATTAATCAAGTAGTTGTTATCCATCCCTCCTATCTGCTCATACATATCTGAATACTGTACTACTCTCTGGTCTAATGACATTGCTCTCAGGGACAGAGTTTTGTCTTGTGTACATTCCTTTCCGCTCAGTGAAACTGTTAGAAGTTAGGGAAAATAGCCTAATACTATGAACTATTGAAGTTTTAAAAGAAAGTTTCTCAGAGATGGCAATAATGATGCCACCAGATCATTAGTCATGTTGATCTGTCACCCTCTCTGTCTTGAGAATGACTTTCTGTATCACCTACAGAGAGGGCCCAGGGCTGTTCTCTTCACCTTGTCCTGGGAACCTGTTATTGGGTGATTAATCTTTTATCTTTCTCCCTGCTCTTAAATAGTTTTTAGGTTATATTAACAAAGTAGTAACTAAGATCATGGCATCTGGTCCCATCACTTCATGGGAAATAGATGGGGAAACAGTGGGAACAGTGTCAGACTTTATTTGGGGGGGCTCCAAAATCACAGTAGATGGTGATTGCAGCCATGATATTAAAAGACGCTTACTCCTTGGAAGGAAAGTTATGACCAACCTAGATAGCATATTCAAAAGCAGAGACATTACTTTGCCAACAAAGGTCCATCTAGTCAAGGCTATGGTTTTTCCAGTAGTCACATATGGATGTGAAAGTCGGACTGTGAAGAAAGCTGAGCACCGAAGAATTGATGCTTTTGAACTGTGGTGTTGGAGAAGACTCTTGAGAGTCCCTTGGACTGCAGGGAGATCCAACCAGTCCATCCTAAAGGAGATCAGTCCTGGATGTTCTTTGGAAGGACTGATGCTGAAGCTGAAACTCCAGTACTTTGGTCACCTCATGTGAAGAGTTGATTCATTGGAAAAGACTGATGCTGGGAGGGATTGAGAGCAGGAGGAGAAGGGGACGACAGAGGATGAGATGGCTTGATGGCATCACCGACTCAATGTACATGAGTTTGGGTGAACTCCAGGAGCTGGTGATGGACAGGGAGACCTGGCATGCTGCAATTTATGGGGTCGCAAAGAGTCGGCCACGACTGAGCGACTGAACTGAACTGAACTGAACTGTGAACAAAGTAGTATTTGGGGGGGTGAAAGGCAATTTTGAACAAAATATTCCAAACTGATCAACTCCATTCCATATATTAGTTGTTCTTCAGCTTACCACAGAATTCTAAATGCTTATTGTCTAGGAATATGAGACAGTAATGAAAGGTTTGGACCGCAATGCTCCCTCAGTGCCTCCTCAAAATACTCCTCAAGAAGCTCAGCAGGTGGATATGTGGAAGAAGTACATACAGTGGGAAAAGAGCAACCCTCTTCGTACAGAAGATCAGACCCTGATAACTAAAAGAGGTAACAAGATTAGCTCTCCTGAGACTCCAATTACATGTATGTTAGGCCACTTGAAATTATCCTATAGGTTACCAAGGCTGGTTTTTTTATCCCCAGGCTTTTTTCCTCTTATGTTTCTCAGACTCAGTAATTTCTATAGATGTCTCCATGTTCACTGGCCTTTATTTTATCATATACAGTATGCTGGTGAGCCCATCTGGTGAATTCTTCATTTCAAATATTCTACTTTCCAGTTCCATAAATTTCCATTCTAGGAATTTTTATATGTATGACAGTTTTTCTTTTTCTGTTGAGATTCCATGGCCATTACCATCTTTCTTTTTTTATCCTTGAATATATTTAAAATAGTTATAAAACCTTTGTCTGCTAATTCCAACATCTGTGCCATTGAGGAGTTGATTTCTTTTCCTCTTGACTATAGGTCACATTTTTTTTTTGTCAGAAGTCTGGACATTTAAAAAAAATTTCTGGACATTGTACAGCTGTGTAAATGGTACATAGTAAAGACTAGATTCTATTATCTTCCTCTGAAGAATGTTGGGTTTTATTTTAGCAGGGAGTTAGATTACTGGCAGATCTTCTCGACTTTGTGGAGGCTTGGCTTTACGGTGTTAGGATGAGCCTGTGTTAGTGGCCTTTATCTCACGGTAAATCTTAGTCCTGGGATATAGTCTACTCTTAAGACAATGGAAAGTTCAAGGTGTTTACTCAGAATCCCTTAACCTGATGGGAGTCAGAATCCAAACATGGTCTCCATTACAGTGAGTGGGCAGCTGATGAGATATCACTCCAGCTCTTTCAGCTCTTCTTTCTGCTCTGGCTCTTTGTATTTTTTCCTGTGGATGTCTATTTTAGAGTCAGTTAAAATTTTGAGGGCATTTATGTCCAGATTTTCAGCCTCCACCTTCTGTGGTTCTCTTTTGGGGGATTTCCCCCCTTAATTTCTGATTGCTCTTGTAACCCAAAACTCCATGTCACTTTACCTCAAGCTGGTAAAACTTCAGCATTGGACTTGAGTTCTAGCTATCCCAGAACAACACACACAGGGCTGTGTATTTGAGGGGAATAGCATATTAAATACATGTCTACAATTTTTTAAAATTCCAGTTTTTAGAGCTCAGGCCTCTCCGGTTTTTCTTTTGGTCATTCTCTGGTGCCTTCAAATTGTTCAGTTGATGATTTTTTTTTTTCCCCACAAGAGATAGTCTTATACAGACTACTCTGCCACTGCTAGCACTAGACTTTGGAACTTAAAAAGACTCCTTAATCTTGCCTTGTTCTCTTAGCCGAGCAAGTACTATTTCCTTTGCCTGCACCATTTTTGTATCTACTCCTGTCCTTCCTGCCTCTACTTACACTTACACTCTCATCAGACCAGATTCTATCCCTTCTTCAGGTTTCACTTAGATGTCAGTTCCTTAGTGAAGCCTTTCTTAAGTCTCTAAACTATGTGAAGTCCTGCTGCTGTAAGTTAAGAGTACACTGTACTTTCTCATCATGCTTATTTTCACAATTGTTTTCTTAATATCAATCTTCCCAAAATATTGCAGACTTCTTGAATATAGGAAGTCTTAGTCACTGGTATATTCACAGTGTCTTTCACATTCCTTAGCATATAGTTTGGAGAAGGCAATGGCACCCCACTCCAGTACTCTTGCCTGGAAAATCCCATGGATGGAGGAGCCTGGTAGGCTGCAGTCCATGGGATCACTGAGGGTCGGACATGACTGAGCGACTTCACTTTCACTTTTCACTTTCATGCTTTGGAGAAGGAAATGGCAGCCCACTCCAGTGTTCTTGCCTGGAGAATCCCAGGGACGGGGGAGCCTGGTGGGCTGCTGTCTATGGGGTCATGCAGAGTCAGACACGACTGAAGTCACTTAGCAGCAGCAGCAGCATATAGTTGGTACTCAATAAATATTAATTTAATAAATGATAAATGAATGGGTTTGGGTGGATGACAATAATCACTAAAGTTTTTTATTTCTAATTATCATTCATTATTGAGGGCCCTGTCTTAGCCTAAAAATTTAGTTGTGATACTTATATGGATAGTTTTATAAATAATGTTTATTCTAATTAAATGTTGCAAATGTCTTCTCTTAGTTATGTTTGCTTATGAACAGTGCCTGCTGGTACTGGGCCATCACCCTGATATTTGGTATGAAGCTGCCCAATATCTTGAGCAATCAAGTAAACTGTTAGCAGAGAAGGGGGTGAGTATTCATTTTTTTCCCCCCTTTTTGGTCTTTTCATGGTTTCGATATAGCAATAATTTATTAAAAGTATAACACTGAATTTTGGTAATAATGTGTAAGAATTGAAAACTTTAGTGACCCTCTTATGTGATTAGACTACTTTAGAATTAAAACATGGTGGCTCTTCTTTAATGTATTAAAGTAATGAATCACTTAGAGTACTTACATAATTCTTTTTTATGTTGAAATAATGGAAGAAGTCTTAGGAATTTTTTTAAGAATCCAGAAATGCATGTATGTCCATAGGTATATACATATGATGAGTCTGTGTTTTATTCTCTTTCAGCTACATTAAACTTACTGTAAGTGAGCTTTCTTTTTTCTCTCCTAGGATATGAATAATGCCAAATTATTTAGTGATGAAGCTGCTAATATATATGAAAGAGCCATAAGCACTTTATTAAAGAAGAATATGCTTCTTTATTTTGCATATGCAGATTATGAAGAGGTAAGTTAAAATATTTAGAACTTTCTTATAATTGGATTTTTTAATTGCAGCGCTGAATTTTTTTTCCTAGCTGCTTCTTCACCAGGCATATTGCTTTTTGAAGACAGAGATAGTGCAAAATGAACAGTTATTAGTCCTTTGCTCATTATACATTTATGCTCAAAGCAGGTGCCTTTGTGGGATGCAGCCTCTGGATTCCTCAGAGCTCAAATCCTGCTTGTTTATGAGTATATATTTATATCCACTTCTTCTCTACCATCTTAGAGTCGCATGAAGTATGAGAAAGTTCACAGTATATATAACAGACTTCTGGCAATTGAGGATATTGATCCCACCTTGGTAAGTAACTTTATAAATCTCTTTCCCACCTTTGCAGTCTGCTTTTATAGAAAAGTTTTTTTAATCTATATAAAGTAAATTTACTGTTTTTGTTGAATTGTTAGTACTATGAATCTTGACTAATAACATAGTCATGGGACAACCATCACAATTAAAATATAAAACACTTAAATCACCCCACAGAAATTCCCTCACGTGACCCCCTTATAGTCAACCCTTCCCTGTCTCCCAGTCCCTGACAATTACTGAGGTTTTGCCCTATTTTTCTTTTTTTAAGTACAGAAGTATGAAACAGCTACAGTGCGGCTTTTTCTAACACCTTCCTCGTGAGCATAGTTTGAATGCTATGTAATTGTTGCTTAATAAATATTTCTTTTTAAGTAAATAGAGGCAAGAGAAACCAACATTCTAGGAAGCAGTTGGACAGGAACTCACTCTATCCTGAAGTCTACTCTGTAATAGTGGTTTTCAAAGCCACTATTTTTGCAAAAGTGCAGTGGAACTCGTTCAGTGGGAGAAGTGGACAGGCCAGTGCATGGGGCTCTAGACCCTCTGCCTCAAGTCAACTCCAGATCTATTCCTTTTTTCTTTGTTTACCTTGGGGTTCCACTGCTTGCATTTAGTCATCTTTTTAAAATTCGTTTAGCAGCCTGCATCTGTGCTATGCACTGTGCTAGATTCCAGCAGTATAATGACAAATAAGTTAAATTTCATTCCTCAAGTAACTCAGAGTTCATTCATCTGGGCAGCGAGGTTTGGCATCATCAAAACTGGGCCAATCAGGAGCCTACTCAATAGTCACCCTGTGTGTAGTCCAGAGACCTTTGTTCATCGAATAGATATTGCATACTCATTATGTGTTAAGTACTCTGTTAGTGCAAAGTATAAAATGATTCATTTTATCAATGAAGTTACATTATATGTTCTTTAGAAAATAGAGTAGTGGGTTTTTAAAGCAATAAATCAAGAAATTTTAGTATTTTCTAGTATTTCACTTTTATTCCTTCTTAAGGTTTAATTAGCATGTTTGGAATTAGATGATTGTAATGATTATAAAACCTTGGGAATACACTAAAAATCACAGAATTATACATTTAAAGGGTGAATTTTGTGCTATGTGAATTATATCTCAATTTTAAAAAATTAATTTGCATGCATCTTTAATATCAGGAAAAAATTGCTTATGGATTTAAATAGTGCAATATCTATAAAGTTATTGACACTTTTCAATTTCTCAGGTATTCAAATTGCTTTCTTATGTTAGTATAGAAGTATGGTGAGCCTGTATTAGATGCCACAGGCATCACATTCTATCTAACCTATAGAAAACAAATACTTTTTTTACATAGGTATATATCCAATATATGAAATTTGCAAGAAGAGCTGAAGGGATCAAATCTGGAAGAATGATATTTAAAAAAGCAAGAGAAGATACCAGAACCCGCCACCATGTCTATGTTACTGCAGCACTCATGGAATATTACTGTAGTAAGGTAAGTCCTGTAATAAAATATAAAGATAGAATAATTTCCTTTATCTGAGATAAATTAATTAAAAGAAAGGCAATCCTAGTTTCTGTCATTAAACTTTAATTCTTCTGTATCATAAAGGAGACCTAAGTGTATCTATGTAAAATTACATGGAGCATCATTCATATCCCCTCTGCCTGCTAATTTATACCTTATTAAACTCCATGTTTCTGAATCTAAACCCCCTGAATGGTATTTAGTGCTGCAGTTTTTACATGATTTTAATATCCATTGTAATTCTTAATGTACTTAGTTAGTCATATTTAAATGTAGTTTTAATACTGAGTATCTTATCTGATGGAAATCAGTACTTTGCTTTCTTTACTTCTAGGACAAATCTGTTGCCTTTAAGATTTTTGAGCTGGGGCTAAAGAAATATGGAGACATTCCAGAATATGTCTTGGCCTATATTGACTATCTTTCTCACCTCAATGGTAAGTAGAGTCTAGATCTGTATTGGTTAATATTAAACCATCAATGTCATTCTTTGATATTATGTTCCTGGAATTTTTCCCTCTGCAGAATGATCTTTAATTCTGCAGCACAGTCCCAACAGTAGTAGAGAATGAAGCCACAAATCTCAAGCCACAAAAACTCAAAGATGCCCAAGTAAAATCCTTTGAGGCTACTGGGGAAGAGATTTCAAAAAGAAACATTATGTTTATGAGCATCTTTATCTTTATTTTTTTATTTTGTTGTAATAATAATAATGGCAATCCTTTATTGTGTTCCTGCCTTACACCAGGCACAAGGCTAGAGAATTCGTATATGTATGTATATATCTCATTTAATCAACTTAACCACACCACAATCCAGGATATGTAATTTCTTGACTAAAAATGATCTGGTATAAAAACTGATTTAAGAAAGAAATATAAAAAATTATGTGTCATGTAAATAATTAAATGTAAACTTAGATATCACAGGTGTATATTAATGATTTTAATGATATTTTAGAAAAAATAACATTCTGTCTGCCTAAATAGTAGAAAAGAATAAAACTTAAAAACATGACTTGTATTTCAACTTAGTGATTCTACTCTCTGGAAGAGGACTTAACTCCAGAAAGTGAGTCAGTGGACCATTTAATTAAAAAGAAATTTCTTGTATGAAGTGAATGTTCCTCACCAGTTTTATATTCTTTTGCTTCATTTTTTAGAATAGTTACTAGTATGTATAATATTTTTTACTGTAAAATTGAGGCTGGAATCTGATGTCAGCTTTGTTGTTGTTGTTTAGTTACCTCGTCGTGTCTGACTCTTTTGTAAGTCCATGGACTGTAGCCTGCCAGGCTCCTCCGTTCATGGAATTCTCCAGGCAAGAATACTGGAGTGGGTTGCCATTTCCTTCTCCAGGAAATCTTCCCAACCCAGGGACTGAACTCACATCTCCTGCACTGCAGGTGGATTCTTTATTGCTGAGCCACCAGGGAAGCCCAGTGTCCACCACCGCATCCACCTATTCAGTACCTTTTGTTTAGTATGGTCTGGCTTCTAGTTACAGGTCCATTACTCAGTTAACAATGAGCCAAATCAGTTCACTTCATCTTTTTGAACCTCAAACTTCCTCGTATATAAATACTGGTTGTGATAATACTTAGACCCCTCTGCGTAAGATTTTTGTGAGGATTCAATGAGATAATGCTTTGTTGAATTATAGAACTAAATTTTTAAAAAATATTTAAAATTTTCTTTAATATCCTAGAGGACAATAATACTCGAGTTTTGTTTGAACGAGTTTTAACATCTGGAAGTCTTCCTCCTGAGAAATCTGGGTAAGCCATTGTGAAAACTTCCTGGTCAGGTTCTAATGGCAGCTTTAATACTTGAACTGTAGTCGCTGGTATGAATGTTTGCTTGTTGTGAGTCTTAAGTTTCAGTAGAAATTTCCCTTCTCTTTTTAAGTTTCATTTACAAATGGCTGCCTGCAATATTTTCATACTTGTTTAAGATTTGTTAAAAAAACTTTTTTTGCATACCGACTAGGATTATTTTGAGAGATGCCTTAACAATTTGTTATTAAATATTTTAATATATCTTTCTCTATATTCCTACAAATTGATATGGACAAATTAGGGCAGAGTTCTGAAATTTTTGTTATCTCTTTTTCAAGAGCAAAGACTCTTACAAAGTGAAAGTTTGTTTGACAGGTTACATCGCTGATTCATGGTCTTGACTCAGTTATACCAGAGGGACAACATGGTACAGTGGCACAGTGAGAGCAGTAAGGCTTTGGAGTCTTGGGTTCAAATTCCAGCTCAGTCAGCTATACCTTGGGCAGGTTTCCTAACTTTCCCAATTCTTACTTTCTTGTTGAGTAGCAATAATGTCTCCCAGTATAGAAGTTTTGTGATAGTCCCCTACCTAGCATAAAATAGGAAGTCACTGTATTACTTTAGTACAGAGGTGCTTACTGACATTTTAAGTAGAGTCTCAGAGAATTAATTTTGGCTGTTAGAACAGTGGTGAGGCACTAATTTGTCCCCAGTGATCCCTATTAATGGGAAAAAATAGAGAACAATCATGTTAGATTTTGAAATATATTTTTATTCATACATTGTACAAAGAATGTATTCTACATTTTAATTCATACCACCACAAAATGCTGAAGTCATATCATTCAGGAGTAATTGGAAATCTGGGTTCCTTTTCAACTCTTCCCCACCTAGAGTTAGTTTACTGTCTCTAGGATAAATGTCTCATTGACCACAAATGATAGGAAGTAGGCTAAATAAGAAAAAACTAAAAAAACAAAAAACAAAAACACCTTAAATATGAAAGTATTTAGGGTGAAAGGTTATGATGACTGTAATTCACTTTCAGATACTTAAGTGAAAACATGGGGAAGCAAATGTAGCAAAATATTAATGATGACTGAATCTAGGTAATGGAATATAGGTATTCATTATACTACTCTATGTTTTGAAGTTTAGAAATCTTTATAATAAAAAAAATAGATTCTTATAATTTTAAAAAGGGGAAGGAAGGGGAAGGAACTGGAATATTTTTGAAAGTCCTAAACCCAGGATAGTGAAGTATTGATTATATTTATTTTCTTACAGAGAAATCTGGGCCCGATTTCTAGCTTTTGAAAGTAATATTGGTGATCTAGCTAGTATACTCAAAGTGGAGAAAAGACGGTTTACAGCATTCAAAGAAGAGTATGAAGGCAAAGAAACAGCTTTACTGGTAGACAGATACAAGTTCATGGATTTATATCCTTGCTCTGCAAGTGAACTAAAAGCACTTGGGTATAAGGTATGTACTTGGGCTCACGATGTGTGTGATGTCTTTACTTTCCCGATGTTTTAGAATAGTTCATGGACAAACTTTAAAGTAAATTCTGAAATTGAAATTAGTCTAGTTTTAGAATAGATTTGCAGAATACAAAAAGTTCAGGGATTTTCCTTGGGTTTGTGAAATATTATCAACAGTAATGAACAAAATGAGAATTAAAACGAGATTTAACAAACTTTATTCTTTCCTTGAAATTGTCAGTGCCTTATTTCTTACATTTTGTGGGCAGGTGGAAAATCTGAATGTCACTTAGGTTAGTTTTTCTCTAACAGTTCTTAAAACTGAGGAGTGTGTTTTGATAGGAGATCTTAAACCAAATGTAATTCCTGCTATATATGTTGTAGATATGATGAAGAAACTTTATAGCTTGGTAAATCCATAAATTTCTTGTATCTTGAAACAGGGCTCCTTCAGTGGAGGCCTTTAGGAAATTATTTCATTGGCCAAAAATTTTGTTCCATTTATGGAACAAAACTGGAACAAACTTTTTCGTCAACTCAACAGCTTATCTAGGAATGGAACTCCTCTATTTGGACTTCTGCACCATTAAGAAAACAGATCTGGGACCTGAACTTATTCAGGCCAAAAGGAAAGATTAATAGCCTAGAAATAGCCCTTGGTGAGAAAACGACGGCTCTATCATTGCCTGATTTTTCTGTGTCAGGTGAACAAAGACCAGATGAAAATCCAAGGGGAAGCGATATCCACACGGGTCCTGGATTGATTGGTCTCCTTAAGCCAGCCAGCTAGGATGTTCCTCACCATCATTCTTCATTTCCTCACTGCCCTTTTTTAGCCTGAGTCTCACTGGTCTTGTGTCTGAACCAGATTAAAATAAACTTCAGACCTTTTCATTAATGGAAGTTCCAGTTGTGTGCCAGCCCCATATTCCTATTCTGAACTAGGGTTACTGCTCAGGGATGAGGGGATTCTGCTCCTGGTTTAACAAATTCTTAATAAAAAGCCAAAGGCATTTTTAAGACTGTTTTGTGGAATCTTTAGACTGTTTCAACTTTGCCAAGTTGAAAATGGAAATAAAGAAATTAATGAAAATATCTTCATGAATTTTCCATCTTGTATTTCTGTTTATATTCTGTGTATTTGGGAAGGATCATTATGCTTTTGTGTGTGGCACATAAGTGAGAGTGGGAAAGAGGAAAAAAAAGCAATTCTCAGTGGGTGTCCTCATTTAGATTTGCCACCAACTGCATAAGAGCAAGTTTTGAGAACATGAAATTCTCTTATATCCCTTGACGCTGGCAAAAGAGGCTCTCTCAGAGTTGCTCTCAGCCCTGGCAGGCATTGCTGGGACACTGAGAAGACAGAACGGGTGAGGTCAGAGAGGCCCGTGCTCTCAACTCCTCTGTCTGCCTCCTAGCCATATAACCTTGGAGACAGCAGAACCTCTTTGAGCGTTAGTCCCTTCTGTAAAATGGAGGTGATCCTATCTACCTCCTCAAAGAGTGAATGAACGGCAAAAATTGACAAACGTGGTTACTCAACAAACATTCCTTCTCCCCTCTAACAGTATGTTGGGAATAATTTTTCATTTCATGAGCAAAATCTTATGAACTAACGTAAGTGATAAGCTTTGTTAGGTTTCATGAAAGAGCACCTTACTTAATCAGCTTCTTCACTTAGAGAACTTGATGGATGATGTTCAATTTTAGTGGAAAGGAGATATCAGAAAATATCTAAAACTGCAGATTTTCTTCCAAATTACCCCACCTCTACCTGGTATCTATTACCTACCAGGTGTATATATCTACCCGGTATGTATTACCTACAAAAGGACCCTACAAATGTCCCACCTGGTGACACTGAGTCTAATGACTCTTTACATTTGTCAGTCTTCACTGTCATGGAAGTTCTTGCTTTTCTTTCTCCATTCTCGCTATGGTTTTAACCGAGTTATTTAGTGTATCCTCAGGAGTGTAGAATTGCACAGTTCTACTCTTAAGTCCCTTTTTCAGGTTTAGGATTCTTCTGTTCTGCATTTTCAGGATGTCTCCCGTGCTAAGCTAGCAGCTATAATTCCAGACCCAGTTGTAGCTCCTTCTATAGTGCCTGTTCTGAAAGATGAAGTGGATAGAAAACCAGAATACCCTAAACCAGACACTCAGCAGATGATTCCATTTCAGCCACGACATTTAGCACGTAAGCCATGACTTTAGATCCAGTACTGAGACCTCAGTTTGTTTGTTGGTTTAATCCAGAGGTGTGTGGGGGTTGGAGGGGGCAAATTAATGTGACCTTTCCATTATAGGTTAATAATTAGACTCAGGGTCAATAATGACAAGTGATTTGGCTATAATCTTTGAATCAAGATGAGTTTAAAATGTCTTAAACAAAAAACTTCACTGATCCAGATTGCAGTAATGCATTTGGCAGTGATACGTAAGAGAGTTTTCTGAAATGCCACTACATACAGGTTACCTGCACAGCTGGAAACTTACTTTGGTGATATTTGGTATTGCTTATACTTACTAATATGTAGTAGTCTCTGAATTCTATTTGAACAAGGCCCTTACAATGAAATATGTTACTATATAACTGACTTTAAATGGGCTTGCTGAAAAAATGACTTGTGAGGCTTAGACATGATCTTTGACAAAAACTGACTAACTCAGGTTCTGGGTCATCTTATGCAAAGTCACTTGTTTACTTTTCTGCCCCTCAGTGGCCATGAGGTTGAGACTGCTTTCACTGTCTCACCCACTTGAGTCTGGTCAAACATATAAAACACTAAAAACATTTTAAGATGTCCAGAACAAAGACTTTTTGTACACAGTAATTTATGTACAAATTACTTATGTTAGTTATTACATGTATAGAAACTTCTTCCGTCCCATTCCTATATTCCTTTCTCTTACAGCTCCAGGCTTACACCCTGTCCCTGGTGGAGTGTTCCCAGTGCCACCTGCAGCAGTTGTTTTAATGAAACTTCTCCCTCCTCCTATTTGTTTCCAGGTTTGTTCACCATTTTCATGACAGATATTTGCTCTATGGGTAAATGTAGTAATTACGTACTTTTTCTCTTTTATCATGGGAAATACAAAGTGGGGCTATTTTAACTCGTCAGATTATTGGGGATTAAGTTTTCTTTGTGTCAAAATAGGGTCCTTTTGTACAAGTGGATGAACTAATGGAAATTTTCCGAAGATGCAAGATACCAAATAGTAAGTGATGAGGCTCCATTTTTAGAGTGGAATTCACATTATTGTCTCCAAGACAGGAGAGATCGCCACTGAAGTTTCCAAAACCAGCTAGCCACCTTGCAGCAGTACAGTGACACCTCGCAGGGGTCCAAACCCTCTCTGGTACAGAGAGGCCAGTTCATGTTCTAATTCTACTAAGAAAAATATCATAAAAAGCTTTTCTATTCATGTGAACATGTACTATCAGATTTTGCTTATGAAAACTTTATTAATTTTAACCTTAGTTTTTTGTCTTTATTTAGTATCAGTGGTACTATCTCAGAATTTGCTAATAGGAGGCTACAAAATGATAAAGTATCCAAAGTAGTACATATGTACTCCTTCACAGCATACTTTTTTTAAAAAAAATTGGGCTATAGTTACTTTACAATGTTGTGTTAGTTTCTGCTGTATAACCAAGTGAATGGCACAGTAGCATACTTGTCAACACCCTCCAACAGTCCTTCTGTTTTGCTTCAATAGCAGTTGAAGAAGCTGTGAGGATCATTACTGGAGGAGCCCCAGAGCTAGCCGTAGAAGGCAATGGCCCAGTGGAAAGTAATGCAGTGCTCACGAAGGCTGTCAAAAGGCCCAACGAGGATTCAGATGAAGATGAGGAAAAGGGAGCTGTGGTTCCCCCTGTTCATGACATTTACAGAGCAAGGCAGCAGAAGCGAATTCGGTGAACCAGGTGTAGCTCCTGCCTCGGAAGAAAACTCTTATCCTTTTGCCTCTAAGTCATATGTTTAAAGAGACAATGCTTTGTTACAAGGTTCTTGGAAACAAAGTTGTATTGTCATTGGTGCCTCTATCATATGGTTCTCGAGAACAACCAACCAATCTACGTGAATTTTAGGATTTGGAACAGACCTATGCTCTAAGCAGAATTAGGTTTTCAAAAAAGTGTGAGAACAGTACTAAGTGGCAGAACCACATTTTGTTCCTGCTTCAAGGGTGTCTTGTATGTACCACTTGAAGACTTGTGGGTTTTCAACAGTTTTATTTTAAAAACTGGATGGCTTATGATTGTAAAGCATTTTATCACATTTTCTGAAAACAGCTGTTTTTGGTTTGCTTATGTAGAGTCCTGCCTTATTGTTCGTTTTATTTATGGCAGAATGTATGGAATCGGTTTTGTAGTTTAACATTTTAAAACAATCCTTTAAAAAATAAAAGGATCTCAAAAAAAGTCATGTCTCCTGGTGCTGCTTTCCTTCACATTTGAAATAGCAGCTTATGTTATTTAGCCAATACAGTTTAAAAAGAAATGTCAACAATACAAGAAAAGTCACCTTGTATTTACCATATATACAACTATTGTCCTTTCCTGGTCTTTTTTGCTACTGTTTGGAAACATGAAGGATCCATTTTTAAGAGGTAAATTAAACATTTTAGAAATCCTCAAATATGAATGCATTTTCCCCAAATTAAATCTGAGGGATACTGAGATATTTTATCTTTCGTCTCTCTTAAAAGTGACATAAGTGTGGGTGTTCCTTTAATCACTCACTCACTGTCTTGCTCTCACATGTATTTCAGTGTTCAAGAACATTTTTTTTCAAGCGCTAAACAAAGATAGCATTAAAGAAAAACTATTGGCTGGCTGCACTGGCCCTCTGCGATGGTCCAGTGTGTGGAGTGTGTTTCGCTCTGAATAAATCCACTTCTTAACCTATCAAAAAAAAAATTAAACTGTGACCAAGTAAACAAAAACTGATTACAGTGACCAAAAATTTATCCTTAAAAAGTAAGTCCGAAGAATTGTTTTGCTCTTTGTTAGGAGCATTACCTCCTTCCTCTAGGCTCATTTTTAGAAAACTAGACCAAAAACAAGTTGAGCCCTGAGGCTTGTGCTTGTGATTCAGAATAAAGGCTAAAAATAAGGGACCGCCCCCTACAAAAAAAAGGGGAAAAGTAGTAAGGCTATAAAGGGACAATCTTACATACTGGGTACACAATTTAGAATTTGAATTCAAGTGTGATTAAATTTCAGCTTCAAATATTTCTACAAATGAAAAGTTATATCAGTTTCTCATATAAATTATATGTAGCAAGGTTATACCTAAGTTGATCAAAAGTGTGTCTCCAATATTTTACCAGTAAAGCTGAGTAAAATTTCCTTTAAAAAGGCAGCTCTACCTCAGATTTTGTTAAGTATCATTTTTAAGCTGTGTGGGTTTTCTTTTTAATATCATGGTTATCAACAATACAATCTGAAAGGCACAAGTAGTACCATATAGCAGACTTTAGAGAGATATGGAATCTTTCCTGGAGTGCTATCATTGGGTAGTGTATTAAAGAAGACAAACTGATTTCAAATACCTGTAATGGTCTGTAAGAGTGTGTCCATATGAGCAAACAAAGCCATATGATTATGCAAGGAAAATGAGCCTTTTTTTTTTTTTTTTTTTTTTAAGCATTGTAACAAGAAAACACACATACATGCCCCTACCTACCTTGGTGAAAAGTGCTACTAAGAACTGTTGCTACTGCTAAGTCACATCAGTCGTGTCCGAGTCTGTGTGACCCCATAGACAACAGCCCAACAGGCTCCTCTGTCCCTGGGATTCTCCAGGCAAGAACACTGGAGTGGGTTGCCATTGCCTTCTCTGGGGACTAAGGACTGTTAAGGCCATTTATATGTATTATAATTGCTCCTACTGCATTTATTTCTAAGATTTTTTTCCCCTAGAAATTATATGACATTTAAAACTTCAAATAAATTATTTATTAAGAAGAAAACTTTTCCTGAATATTCTATATATATATATATATATATATATATGTATGTATATATATATGTAGAACTTAATGTTCTTCTATATATATACACTTTTGGTTTTTAGTATGATTCTGTGTGAATGATAATTCCTTCATCTAACATCAAGTAGCATGATGTTAGAAACCTGAACTCACTTTTGGAACTCTATGTGCAGACTCCTGTGGTATATATAGCCAATCCTACATGTCCAAGGATTCATATATCCATATTGCTGGAAGCAGAGAAATTACCAAAAGATATTCATATCTTTCCTCTTCATAAAAACAATGATAGCATCTCCCCACAATTCTAGAACTGGATAAAATTTAAGGACCATACATCCTTCCTAAACAAAAATCAGTCAAACTCTGGCTTTTAGCACTAAATTTCAAACAAGAGGTTTTATCTATGGAGCCACATAAAGTAAAAGGTTATAGCTCAAGTAAATATAAATGTGATCAAATTGTACTACTGGAAAAGAACGAAAATATAAAACCACTTTTGTCAGCATGCTGACCTTGGGGGATAATTATGAATTTATTTGGTAATTTTATAATTAATCCTCTACTGGCATATACTTAATATGTAAAACTAAGAGTTGATGTGCATGATAGTAAAATTAAAATCACCATGTTCATAAATTTTGGTTTTTACATTTCAATTCCCAAAGCAAACTTCATTAAAGTTGGTAGTTCGTACTTGACTGTGATGTTCAGCAAGTGCAGTTATATTTTATTTAATACAAATTTCAGAATTCTTGAATGGTTAATTCATGCCAGGTTAACAAAACTCAGTTACCATATTATTGATTTAGGTAAAACTTTAAATATTTAACAGAAGTTAGCTTATCAGCTCTGGGAATAAAAGTTAAAAAAACCAATTCCTTGTACTAAATTTTCTTCCCTGTCCACGACATGACCAAATTTCTGCTTTGAGCCCACAGCAGGCAGTACTTTAGAAAGCAGAGGCAATGAGAATGCAAAAGAAAAAAAAGTGTTACTTTGATTTTAAGGTTGCTTTTAAGTCAAAAGTTGCACTTAAAGATTCTCAACGTTTGGTTCAGTTAGGTTGTTGTTAAGTCACTAAGTCACGTCTGACTCTTTGTGACCCCATGTAGCCCATGCCAGGCTCCTCTGTCCATGGGATTTTCCTAGGCAAGAATACTGGAATGGGTCGCCCTTTCCTTCTCCCTACCCAGGGATCAAACCCACGTCTCCTGCATTGCAGGCAGATTTTTTACCACCTGAGCTACCAGGGAAGCTAGGCTTAGTTCAGATAAAACAAATACAAAAAATGGTGAAGTCTATTGATACCAACGCCAGACACAACTGATTTCTAAATTAAGTGAAATTCCATCAGATCAGGCCTTCTCAACTATAAGTTAGTTTAGAAGGCAACATAGGTAAGACAGAAATCCACACTAAAGGCAGTTTTAAGTAAAATTCTGCCTGCTCAGGTTTCTGACACATTTCTAGTACTCTAGCTTTTTCTGAAAGTATCAGTGAACATTCGATAGGTTAATAGAGGATTTTCAGGGTTAAAAGTTTCCCGTTTCCCCTTTCCCTGTCCCATGAAGGCGCTTTGAAAAATGAATAAAAAGGCAAACCATTAAAAAAAAAAAAGTAAACCATTAAAATAGGTATATAAAACCCAATATAAATACACAATTGCAAACATCATTGTAATTTTTTATTTAGGTTTTCAATGAGATATTGCCTTTTAATATGAGTTTCATAGCCTATCATCCACTACCATTCAGTCATCCATTCATTTACTTCAAATAACATGGAGGTGGAAGTGAGAAATCACTGGAGCTCAGGTGAGTGGCAGCATATAAAAGAAGTAAGATTGCAGCTCTGGTACAGAAGAGATGATAAAAGAAAATAACAGTCTTGGACAGGATAGGAGGAAAACCTTCCCTATAGGCCTGTAAAACGTGCTTGACTGAAGGAGGCTGGGCACCGGCAGTCAAATCTGTCATCACCCACAGGCAAAAAGGTTAGAATACTCTCCTTTGTTGCTAATAAAGCCATTTATAGTTCTTTTGTGTGTACAAAGCATTCTAATATCCATTATCAAATTTAATCCTCACAGGAAGTGTGAATTAGTATTCTTATCATTGGAAAAGACTGATGCTGGGAGGGATTGGGGGAGGAGGAGAAGGGGACGGCAGAGGATGAGATGGCTGGATGGCATCACTGACTCGATGGACGTGAGGTCTGAGTGAACTCCGGGAGATGGTGATGGACAGGGAGGCCTGGCGTGCTGCGATTCATGGGGTCGCAAAGAGTCGGACACGACTGAGCGACTGAACTGAACTGAAGGCAGAATGGCCCAATACCACCGAACCTTGCAAGAAGGCAACAGAGCAAAGACTCAACCCAGATCTTCCTCTAAGTCAGGATCTTTCTGCACAATCCGACCGCAGTCTACTTCAGTTATTCCAGTCAAATTTATCACAGAATGTCAGACTTGGAAGGCCTTTTTCTAGTCCTTTCATTTTATGGGTATTGAAAATGGGTCCTGATTTGCTCCAGCTAATCACATGACAGAAATGGGATTAGAACTCTGGTTTCTTGACCGCTGTTAGTCTTCCCAGTCTACTATTCTGCCTCAAAAGAAATACAAATTACATACAAGTCAGGGCATGTCAAAAGATCACTGGAAATCAAACCGCAAACACCTAATTCACTCCCTTGAAATTCAGCAGGAAATTAGGCTGCTCTATTCCCAGGAATCTTAAGACTTCGGAGAAATTAAAATAAGCCACAAAAACAGAACTGCTAAATAAGCCATTCAGAATTGTCAGCCAGTAATGTGCATGTTATATGCCTATTGAGTCAAACTTTTTAGTAACTTTTCTTCACAGAGAAAAAGTTCCTATATACCTGTCCACTGCATTAATCAGTAAGACATATCAGTGTAACTCTTACCTGAAGTATATTTATAGGGTTACATTACATGAACAATCACATTTTACAGCTTGCTTTAGAATTAATGAGATTAAAAAAAGAAACATACAGGGAGACCCCACCCACTAGTCACCTAATCAATTGACAGCTGACTTCTAGACATTTCTTCACTCACTCACTCACTCACTCACTCATTTAGGAAACTATCAGAGAAATTAAACTGACCTGCTGATAGCAACCCAGCTCTCAAGGCGCATTCTACCCATTGGTAGTGAAGTACTATTGCCAAATAAACAGCACTTCCCTAAAGATATGTTTTCCACAAACCCTTTTAGGCAGGAAACCATGTCAAATCCAATCAACATGCAGTATATATATAAAACCAGTTCAATTTTGAAGGATAATTTATATGCCAAAGGTATTTTGTCTTGGAGGGACAAAATACCCTGTGGTGGGGGGGAGTTTTAAGTAGATGCTTAGCAGACATTTCCTGAGTGACTAAATAACTAAACGAATTTTCCTGGCCCTTAGTGATAATCCTATGAGATTCCAGGAAGAAAAACTAGCTCACTTATCTTCAAAGAGCAACAGCAAAACGATTCAATATGAATATCGTGATTCTGAACTTCACCGTCTTCATTCGGCTCTTGTAGAATTCCACCAGGGGACACTGAGGTAGTGGGAGCCACAGGAGTCTGTGAAGCTCCCTGTTACATGGGCATCAAGATTTCAAACTGTCCAAACGTCACTCTATCCATGCAGGAACCCATGAGGAGTCTGTGAAGCTCCCTGTTACATGGGCATCAAGATTTCAAACTGTCCAAACGTCACTCTATCCATGTAGGAACCCATGAGGGGGAAAAGAAATCCAAGAGTTAATTCTTACAAAAGAAAGCAGAATGAAGAAGTCGAGATTTAGGGAAAATGGCTACAGGAGGTGGTGAGCCGCCCTGCATCTGTGGGGGTCACACCCCTCTCCCACATCCTTGGATGGGGCGGGGAAGCCCTGAACACTGAGGTGGAGGCAAGCCGGAGTGCCCTCCCCACCCCACGCACTGCCTCCTTCTCTACGGCCACGGCAGCCTGACCTCCAGGAACAGTTCCAGAGGTGACCTCACTGAAGGTGCTACAGAAGATGTGGTTTTATTCTTTAAAAGTTCTACTTACTGAGCTTTTAACCTCTTCCCAGGAAACCAGGGAGGATCTGTCCTTGAGACTAAACTTTATTAATATGACCTCTGACCATGGAACCCAGCATACATTTCTGACTGCAAGTAAAAATATTAGAGTGCAGTCTGAAGCCAATAGATGGAGAAATCACATCCCTCCCAGTATAACCAGTAGCTCCTCTGGAACCTGGTATCACTAGGTGGTCCACAGGGTGGATGTTTCCCCAACCCTGTCCCCAGCTCCACCTCTGCCCTTCTGGGCCTGAATGAAGGGGTTCCTTGCATGACGCCAGCCCTGTGGTTCTGGCAGCTGGGGATCACCCCAATGACTTCACAGTTCGCTTTCTCACATAACGTCCCAATCTAAGATACACATTTATTTTTTAACAAAACAGGTCATCTATGAGACCCCAAGCTACCCTTTTAGCCACAGGATATGTCAGGAACTCTGGTCACTCAAGTTCCTAGATAAATACTGCTCAAAAACCAAAGATTTCCTATAACTTCATTACCTGAGAAGTAAGTGAGCTTATGCTATTTTATCTGAAAACACTTAAATCCAATTCTGAAATTCAAATTCAGTCAATACCTCGAGGTGTTGTATCAGAGTGAACTTTTCAGTAAAAACTTCCAATATCTGTCTTCTTTTATATTATACTAACATATTATTTTTTTTAAAATTCCTCAACTTTCAAGACATAAAAATCAAAGAATTTTCCTTTCTCTACATCCCATAAACACTATCATCCAGGTTCAGAAGTAATTTTGTACAAAAGAGGAAGCTTTTTTAAATCAAATATTAATAACTCAACTAGAATGAAAGGTTCTAGGGCTCTGGCTAGGCCAGGAGGGGAGAAAGCAATAAATAACTGGGGGTCGAGGGGGGCAGATGGGAGGCAGTAAGATTTATAAAGTTCTTCTAACATAAAATACTTGAAGGGAGGAGGGGCAGGCTGTGCCAGAGAGGGACGAGTCTAAAGGCATCATGGCTTGCCTTCTTCACTCGGGGGTGGCTGTCAGATACTCTCGGGTGTCTAGAAGAAAAACCACCCAGATGGCAGAAGAGCGGTCTCAGACTCCAGGGAGAGACAGGCAGCTACGACCATGCTACAGTGGGGGTGGAGACACAGGGCAGTCCTGTTAAAAGCTGAGTGCTACCTATGAAACTCAGGACAACAGCCTCTCTGATTTGTAAACTTGCACTCATAAATACAAACCCCAAAAGAGAACTCAGTGCATTTTCCAAGAAGTCTTCTCAACACTGATACACAATATTCTTCCTTTTGGAATCAGTGCTATTAAACAGAAATGTACTAAATAGCCATTTTCCAAAGCCACATCACAGCTGAGAACAGGTCGAGCAAGTAATACTGCTGCTACAGGGACTATACGTGTTGGGATCTGGCGAGGATCTTACTGAGGATCGCATCATAGTAGGGACTGAACACCATCTTGTTATAGTTGACCAGGCGCACGAATTTAACGGCAACTTCCTCCAGCTCTTTTTGAATCGGACCCAATCCCCCAGGGGCTATGGGCGATGGCTTCTGATGACTTGAGGCAAGGTAGGTGTCTAAGAAGGTCAGGATTCGGGAATCTGTGATTGAAGAGAAAGCAGATGTTTGTTTCCTAGTCAGGGCGACTTTACGGACTTCTGTTTATGCTTCAGTTGTTAGCCTAAACATCACCTTTTTGAGAAAGTCTTCCCTGATCACCCTGGGGCACCTCCCACTTCTGAACATTCATCTCTTCGGTGGTGTTCCCTCCACGGGGTGGGACCATGCTCCTCTTGTCTGTTGCTCTCTCCCTAGCACCCAGTGCCTGCCAGCTGGAGACCCGGCCTCCAGGCAATGTCCCAAATCATATACTTGGAAAGCAAGGATAAACGTATGGACGATTAAGGAGAGTCTAGGGTGCTGAGAGGCTCTGCTCTCAGAGGAGCAAGGCGCAAAGAGACCAACATGAGCCACTGTTGAAGCTCACATAAAAAGTGGGAGGAAAAACGAAGCAAGAAATACAAGTTCCAAAAAGAGGAGAAGAAAGACGGTTCCAGCACTGCTAACCTGAGGCCTAGTGTTTCCCACAAAGCCCATGAGAGAAGCCTGAGCCTCCTTGTCCATGGCCGGCAGCGAAGCTCACGCAGCTGCGGGCAGCTTGTCCTACTCCCTGGAATCCCTTAGTGTGATGCTTTCTTGGCCCCCCACCCTCACCCCATGATAGTGCTGTGCCATCCTGTGTAGCCTCTGCTGCCAAAAGAGAGTGTGTGCAAGCTGCAACCTTGCAGATTTTATTACAAAAGCAACAGGGGCATTTATATTGAATAAGCGTTTTCAAACTTCATGCCCCCCTCAACTAGGGAACCTTCTCCGGTGTGACTGACTGACACTCTTTGGATCCCAGTAACACACCCCCACTGGCTGTGACAAAACAACTTAGCTGGCAGAACCAAGGGAGCAGCCTGGTAGCCAGCGGTCTCCTCTCAGCCCCTTCCCGCATCCACACCCCAGTTGACGACAATGGTCTTGAGGGTCCGAGGGCCCTGCAACAGCAGGAGGCTCCCCTTGAGGAATCCAAAGATGAAACTGTAACTAAGGCAGGCCTGGGGTGGAAAAATCTAACATTTGAAAAAACACTGATTCATGTCACTCTCTTTTTATAAATCCCACTTCTGACAACATTCTAGTTTTGGCAGGTGGCTCAGACGGTAAAGCGTCTGCCTGCGCTGCGGGAGACCCGGGTTCGATCCCTGGGTCAGGAAGATCCCCTGGAGAAGGAAATGGCAATTCACTCCAGCATTCTTGCCTGGAAAATCCCATGGACGGAAGAGCCTGGTAGGCTACAGTCCATGGGGTCGCAGAGTCAGACACGACTGAGCGACTTCACTTTCACTTTCCCTGGTAGCTCAGATGGTAAAGAATCTGCCTGTCAACTTGGGAGACCTGGGTTCAACCCCTGGGTCAGGAAGATGCCCTGGCGAAGGGAATGGCAACCCACTCCAGTATTCTTGCCTGGAGAATTCTATGGACCTGGTGGGCTACAGACCACGGGGTCGCAAAGAGTCAGACAGGACTGAGGGACTAACTTCCTTTCTTTTCATAAAATATTTTGCTCAGTCACTCAGTAGCGGCCAACTCTTCGTGACCCTATGCACTGTAGCTCACCAGGATCCTCTGTCCATGGAATTTTCCAGGCAAGATTACTGGAGTGGGTTGCCATGTCCTTCTCCATCATGAAATATTACCTAGGAATAAAAAAAAACAAGTGCTAGTATTAGCAGCACAGCCATCTCGCTGGTTCCGCCTCTACTCAGAATCTGATACCCACGGTTCATTCTGCTTTTGCCTGAAGCCTGCTAACTTTTCATTATTTTATAAGATGAACAGCTATCTGATTTCATAAAGAAGTTGAGGAAGGACTTCACAATCAAATAACAATAATCCTAAAAATTAAATATTAGATGTGTTCCTTGATCAACCAGTGAACAGAATCAACCAGTGATGATGGAAAGGAATAGCTCACATAGCACAGTAATAGTTTTAATAATTGCGACTTGTTGCAGAGTGCTCACTATGTGCTGCCAAGTTTGGCAGTAAGGACCTTAGTTATATTTAATATGATCACCTGCAGTCCTCTCAGCAGCCCTAGAGGTGCTGGTATTACGCGCTTTTTAGAGATGACGAAACTCAAGTATCACATCACTTGCTCAAGCTACACAGTAAGTACCTGCATAGAAAACCCATCCTAGTCTTGTACTACAGCTGTGCTTCTCCTCACCCTTGCCCCGCTACAACGTCCAAAACACTTCTGGGTTTTGTTTTGTGTTTCTTTTCCTTTTGGCCGCGCCTTGTGGTATGTGGGATCTTAGTTCCCCAACCCGGGATCAAACCTGTGCCCCGAGCAGTGGAAGCACTGGAAGTGTGCAGTCTTAACCACTGGACCACCAGGCACATGTGCTAAGTCGCTTAAGTTATGTCTGACTCTGCGAGACCCCATGGACTCCAGCTTACCAGGCTCCTCCGTCCATGGGCATTCCCAGGCAAGAATACTGGAGTGGGTTGCCATGCCCTCCTCCAGAGGATCTTCCCAACCCAGGGATCAAACCTGGGTCTCCTGCACTGCAGACTTCTTTACCATCTGAGCCAACACGGAAGCCCCTCAAAATACTTCTGACTCCAGATCTGGAAAGAGGGGTTCCCACCACCAAGCAATTGTCTGTGACCCCAGCTAGGTGTCCCACAATCTTACTCAGTTCTGACACCACCTGGACATAGCCTCCGTTCCCACAGGTTAAGGGCTCAGGCCCACAAGACTGATGCCCACGTCAGACACCAACCACAAGGAGTAGGTCCCCAGGTCACCCACCACTTCTGTCTGACTTGACTATACATCGGAGGTTCACATGGCATCCTTTCCCATGGATTTGTGATCTGCTAGAGCAGCTCACAGAACTCAGGGAGGTTTCACCAGTTTATTACATAATAAAGGCTCTGATGAAGGATACAAGTGAACAGTGAAGATGCTCATGAGGTGAGGCGGGGAGAATTCCGAGGACCAGAGCCTCTGTTCTCGTGCAGCAGGGATGCACGCACCACCCGCCCCACTCCACGGATGTGCTCACGCATCCAGAAGCTCTCCAAACCCTGTACTTCTGGGATTTTCATGAAGGGTTCATCTTGCAGGCATTTCTAGTTCTTCTCCTCTCTCTCTGGAGAACGGAGGGTAGGGCTGAAAGTTCCAAACTTCTAATCATGGCTTGGCCTGTTGGGGGACCAGCCCCCAAGAGGGAGTCCAAAGAGTCACCTCTTCAGAACAAAAGACGCTCCCCAAACCCAGGAAATTCCAAAGGCTGCAGGAGCTCTGGACCAGGAAAAGACTAAATATTCGAATAAAAGGTGCTCCCTGTGCTCTTCTCACGGAGGAAACCACCAGAGTCTCAGGAGCTCTGTGCCAGGAACCAGGGGCAGAGGCCAGCACAGATATTTCCTACTACTTCACGGTGCTGGAGCAGGGTTCTGAACCAAGACCCGGATTCCAAAGACAGAGCCCTCAGGACAGTGCTGGCTGCCGGTCGCTTGTCCGAAACTTGGGGTCGCCCTCACCACACGGTGGTGATTAATCCCTCACCCATCAGCACTCATCATCCATCAAACCCTCCACAATGTCCGCCAGCCCATCGCAGGCACATCCCCGGCCCGACTCCCCCCAGACGTACCCACGATCCTGCGGATGGGGTTGTCGGGACTGGCCACGGCCTGGATCTGACCCTTGAGCACGGCCTCCTTGTCTGTGGTGAGGGGGCTGAGGCCGCACAGGGAAAGGCAGCTGCTCACCTCCAGGCAGACCTTCTCCCCGACGGCAGTCAGGGCGTCCTCCAGGCGGAAGGAGCTGGAGCAGACAAGGGAAGGAGCAGCACAGAAGGGAGGGCCCGTGAACCGAGTGCACGGTCCCCTCAGCCCCCAGCCCCCGCGACCCATTTGTGGACTGGCCGGTTCAGGGGGAAACTGTGACCCTTCCCTGCCCCAAGCCTCTCAGACAGTGTCCACCCAACTTGGGGAGCTTCTAAGAGAAAGGGGAGGGGAGGGCTCAGGTTATACCTGGTCTAACAATCTAAAACCCAACTTCTTGCTCGCATCTGTGGTGAAATAAGGCTGAAACTGACCGAGGCCTGCCCTGGACACCTCTGGAGCAACACCAACAACCAGAAATGACGTAGCAGGAGACAAACTTTTCACTGAACACCACTCTGTCTGTTTAGCTTTAGAAACACGGTGTATTAACTACTTTCAAAGAATAAACGGAAATGAAACCTTAAAGTTGAAACTCACACCTCGATTTCCCGGGGCTCCCGGGCTCCCCTGACATCTCCGGGGGGAGCCCTCATGGTGGTGGGTGTTTTCTAAGAAAGCAATCACCTCTGTCCTGGATCTAGAGCAAACGTCCGAGCCCTGGGACTCGACGCTGGGGCCAGGGTGGACACGCCAGGGCCGGCCTTCTGAGGGAGCGCCAGACTGGCCCCACTCCTCAGGAGCTGTGACAGAGCAGTTTTACTGGTGGCGGACTTGGGCAACAGCCCAGGGCTACACCTGTGCAAGGGCCGCAGGCCAGGCCTCGCCTCACCTCAGCAAACACCCTGCAGGCCTGAGTCACGGCTGTTGAGGCCCAGGTCACGACTCATGTATACACCCCTCGTGGCACTGAACACACTCAGGCTGTGTGCAAACTCAGCAGCCAGTTTCTCCACTTTGTAAGGAGGAGGAGGTCTGTGGACATTCCACTTGAAGAATCCTCTAAGTTGGACCTCATCAGATACAGTTTTATTTGTGTGAGTGCTTAATCATTTCAGTTGTGTCCGACTGTGTGTGACCCTACGGACTATAGCCCACCAGGCTCCTCTGTCCGTGGGATTCTCCAGGCAAGAATTCTGGAGTGGGCTGCCATGCCCTTTTCCAGGGGATCTTCCCGACCCAGGGATTGAACCCGCATCTCTTCTGTCTACCTGCCCTGGCAGGTGGGTTCTTTACCATAAGCAGCTTTATTTAGAACCATTCCAAAAGGTGGAAACCACACCAATCACCTAACCTGACTTCACTGCAGGAGCGCTCACAGCAGCTGCCCTCACAGAAGCGGGGACTGCAGCTGGTTGATAAATAACCCATTCACACCTAGGTCAGAACGTCTATGAGGAGTGTACAAAGGGCAAAAAACTGCAATCACATTCACACACACTGGAAGAATGCAATTTGGTTTTTATTTGACCTTTCCCCAGGGCTGCGTTGACAAAACTGTTAGTTGGTAGTGAATGTAGGGTAACACTGGACAATAACCAATATATTTTTTTTTAATGGAGCAAGAATATAATAGAAATATCAGGAAGTATCCAGCACAGCTGGGTAAGTTTCACTTCTGAAGTTTTTGTTTTAGTTACATGAGTGATCAAGTGTGCACTGTCACCATGGAAGACGAATTTCTTTACTAGACGTCCTGGTCACAAACATGTGAAAGCTACTGTCCCAGAGCCTTGTTCAGCAACCCTAGAGTTGACTCTAACTTTGACTGTGTGACCCTGAATAAATTCTGCAGGGCACTGGAGAGCCAGCTTTCCTCGGTCCCTGGTGAGAGGCCCTGATTCTGTCTCACGCCGCAGAACCCCCACCCAAGCCTGCTCCCTGCCACCCTCTGCCTCGCACCATCCATTGAAGACCCTCCCCCACAGCTCTTGGCCACTTACGGCAGATGCATGTCTGTGAGCAGAATCTTTACAATCATCTTGAGTTTCTCGGCGAAGTCAGCCCGGCTGGCGATCCCTGGGGCTGCCATGCTGAACGTGACCAGCAACACGGCCCCCAGGACGGTCAGCTGCTCCAGCTGGAGCTGGAACTCTTGGAAGCGAGAATGGTCCATCAAAACTGTCTGCGATGAATACAACAGAAATCATCCTGAGCTGCAGGTTCAAGCTGTGACCAGCAGAGGGCGGTGTGGCCACAGCCCCCACAACTATGCAAAACGGGGATTCCTCCCTCGTGGGGCTGTTCTAAAGATGAGAAAAGGGGAGCGGGACAAGTTGGGAGATTGGGATTGACATGTACACACTAGTATATATAAAATAGGTAACTAATAAGGACCTACTGTATAGTACAGGGAATTAACTACTCAATACTCCGTAATGACCTACATGGGGAAAGAATGTAAAAAAAAGTAGATACACGTGTATGTATAACTGATTCACTTTGCCTGAAATTAATACAACACTGTAAATCAACTATACTTCAATAAAAGTAAAAAATATATAAAGATGAAAAAAGACCATGTATATAAAGCAGCTGGCAGAGCCAGAACTCAATAAATCCACTCTATCCAGGGCACCAGAGGGAAGGAGGGGTGAGATGTATTTCTTCACCTCCGTATCCCCCTCAGCATCCAGCACAAGGGAGGCTCTCAAGAACTGGGGAGTAAATAAAAAAAGAGAAAAACTAACTGTCAGTAGGAAAAGCAGGAATGACAGGTAACCCAAAGCCACGTGGAAAGCAGTCAGTGAGTGAACTTCCATGATGGTGTCCCCATGTTACGGACAGGCCTGGGTCCGGCCGGGCCAAAGTCCCCTGTGTGGGGTGAGGGAAAGGGCAATGGAGAGTCTAGGGGGGATATGATATCTGATCTGAGTTTTTATAAATTAACCAAATGAAGTTTAAAGACCGGTCTTGCTATAAGAAACCAATGCACCAAATCAGGACGTTAACAATGTGGAGTCTTAGCCCAGAATTCTCCCTGCGAAGTAAAAACCATCTCTGAAGGCTGATACTCCTCTACTGTCAAACAGAGAGGCTTTACCAGTCCCTGTTTTGACTTCACTTTGTTACATGGCAGCAGCGTCCTTGCTTTGAAGCCTCCTAGCAGTATGTAGTCCTTGGGTTTAGGATGCAAATCCTCCCATTCATTAGCCAATGTGATTACCCAGCCCATAAAAACTATCACGCCATATTTCTGGGCTGCTCAGGCCTTCCATACTCAGTCTGGGGAGTGTGTTTCTCTTTAAATAAATCCACTTCTTACCTATGGTGGGGGAAAAAAAATTTCCAAGGATCAATTCTGAGGATACCTATCCCCAATGAAAACACTGTTTTCCCCACAACAATTTTTCAAGCAAAACATCTACAAGAGAGATGAGAGAGCCTGTGACTCTTCAGGAAGGAGTCTTCCCCCAGCCTTAGTCCACACCCTCTTTAGAGCTTGGTCTGGCACGAAACAGGGAACTCAGAGGCAAGAGGTGAAACCTCAGGCTCACAACATCTTAAAAGGAAAAATAAGGAACTGAGAAAGAAAATTAGAGAAGTAGCAGGATTGAAGGCTAGAGATAAGCAGCCTGAGTGCCCTCAAAAAAGAAGGGGGGTCTAGACACCAAACCACCTATTTGCTGGGGAATCCCTTGTTAGTCATCTCCTTAAGGGATTCTGGCAGTTAGAAGCACTTACTGTAAAATACATACAAAAAAGAAAAAAAACCATGGCTCTGCATGGAAGGAGAAGCAGTTTCTTTAGATAAAACTGAAAAGCAACATCGCTGAGTTAGGGTTTTCATCAGAATGAGTAAAAACAGGACAGACGCTCGGCAGCACAAATTGGCAGCTGCACACACTCCTGGTGGGATTACAAAGCGAGGCAGATACTCTGGAAAACGGTCTGGCTGCGCCAAAGAGTCACCACGTGACCCAGCAGTTCTAATCCTAGGTACATACCTAAGGGAAGTGGGAACACATGTCTAGACAAAAACTTGTACACAAATATTCAGAGCAGCACAGTTCACAAGAGCCTAAAAGTGGAGACAACTTAAGTGTCCATCAGCTGATGAATGAAGCAAAATGGGGTGAGCCACACAATGGAACAGATTCAGACTCAGAAAGAAGTGTGGACACGAGCAACATCGTGGGTGAACATTGAAGACAGTATACTAAGTGAAACAAGCAAGACACAAAAGGACAAATCAGTGTGTGGTTTCACTCATATGCGGCACCTAGAACAGTCAGATCCAGAAACACAGAGGAGACAGGAGGGGACCAGAAGGAGGAGTCAGTGCTTAAAGAGCACAGAGTTTCAGCTGCCTCTGTAGACGGGTGGTGGTGATGGCTCCACAGTCACATGAACGCATTTAATGCCCAGACTGTACACTTAAAGATGGTAGGGACTTTCCCAGTAGTTTAAGACTCTGCCTTCCAAGGCAGCGGGTGGGGCTTCCATCCCTGGCTCGGGGAACTAAGATCCCACAGGCCAAAGGGTTCAATCAAAGAAACAAGGCGGGGGGTGGGGGTAAACTTTACATGTATTTTACCACAATTGAAAAAAACAAAAGGAATGAAGTACTGATACATGCTACAACATGGATGAATTTTATGCTAAGAAGCTAGACATGAACGGCCAATATTGTATGATTCCGTTTAAACAAAGAGTCCAGAATAGGCCAAATTCATCGAGACAGAGAGTAGGTTGCCAAGGGGTGAGGGGAGGAGGGAGAATAGTGACTGCTAACAGGTCCAGGGTTTCCTTTCGGGTGATGACAATGTTCCGAAATGAAACAGCGGTAGCACAGCTGTGTGAATGTACTAAAATCCCAGGAATTACACGGTTTACAAAGGAATAACTTTCTGCTATGTGAGTTGTAACTATTATTTTTCAGAAGTTCAGCAGTACAAGAAAGAAATGAGCAGTCAGCTTGCCCTGGAGCACCTACTTCAGGGAAGGGTCGGTGGAGGTGGTCCCACTTCAGAAGCTTCAGGTACGCATAATTCTGGACGGCCACGGGATCTAGCCGGGGACCGTCCCCAGAGCCGGCGGCCTCTCCTGCAGCTGGCAGGGCATTTTTATACTTCTGACTCATAAGGTCATCTGTGGCTTCTTGCAGCCACTGGGTGACAAAGTCCAGGGAATCTGTGAAAAAGCAAGACTTGGAACGTTACTGAACACTCTGAGACATTTCCCAGAATTACTTTAGGGAAGATCATCCTGGAAGTGTGGTAAAGCACAGAACATGGACTTTGGCATCAAACAGACCTCGGTTTACATCACAGGACAGGCAATTACCAGTTGAGTGACCTTAGGTTCATCATATTCTGTCTGACTGTCAAGGTTCTTAACATAATGAAAGGTCCGGCACTGGTGGTGTTAGTGGTAGAGAACCTGCCTGCCAATGCAGGAGACGTAAGAGACACGGATTCAACCCCTGGGTCGGGAAGGGCATGGCATCCCTGGAAGAGGGCATGGCAACCCACTCTAGTATTCTGGCCTGGAAAATACAGTCCACAGGGTCGCACAGAGTCTGACACGACAAGCAACTTAGCATGCGCGCACCAGCGCCACCTCGGAGGCGGCGGTGAGGACTGACCACGACAGTGGGCGCAGCGCACGCACCCTGGTCTTGCCACCTCAGACCTTCAGACTTTTGCTCTTTTCTCTCCCACCCCGGGCACTCATGCATGACATGTGGCTGGAAGCTCTGATAAGTCCAGCTCAGTGAGACGCAAAAATTCCTGCCCAGGAACAGATAGGGGGAGATGCTGGCTAGCGTTTCCCAGTGTAAAGTACCCTCCACACTGAAAATGAGGCTTGTCCTTGCCTAGATCTCAGCCTCCTATCAATCTGGTTTACGGTCAGCCTTGCCGGGGTAAGTCCTGTCACCTGTTTGGCACATACTGCGTGGCATTTGGGGGAAACTCCCCCACCCCACTGAGGGGACCTTGGTTGTCTCACATCTGCCGGCATGCTTTCCTACTCCTCTAAGCTGAGTAATGTACCAGGGATTCTGAGGGACACAAGAGCAAGAAGATGAAGCTTTTGTCCACATTGTTGGAGCAAAAAAAAAAACCGTCTGACAGGACACGAACAGGCTGCAGCCCCATCAGTGGAGGCCGCCTTACCGCCAAACGGGCAGTCAAGGGCATGGCTGGAGTCCACTCTTCACGGCTGCAGCCGGACACACCTCTGGTCCTGCCCACACGCTGATCACGCCGAGCTCTCGGTTCTGGGCCTCACTCTCCCTTTAGCCTCTGGAGGCAGCATCCTATAGGCCACCAGCTCTGGGAAGCCTCGGCTTTCATGCTGCGCGTGACTCTGGCCGGCTCAGGGCCTGGGCCCCGGCTGCTGGCACCTGACCCTTACTCTAAGGCTCTTTAGCCTGTAAACTGTAACCCTGATGTCTCCTGAGGTGCAGTACAATACTGGTTGAGGAAAAGAGCTGAGTGGGTCAGTTTTGTACTCGCAGGCTTTCTCTAGTTGCAGCGTGAGGGCCTCTCACTGAGGTGGCTTCTCTTGTTGCGGAGCACAGACTTCAAAAGTTGTGGTGAGTGGGCTTAATTGCCCCATGGTATGTGGAATCTTCCCCTTATGGGGAACTGAACCTGTGTCCCCTGTATTGACAGGCAGATTCTTAACCACTGGACCGCCAGGGAAATCCCTGTGGTCATCAGTTATGGTCAAAAATCCCTCAAAACCTATTTCCACATCTGTAAAATTGGTTTAAAAAATAGTGCCTACCTCCTAGGCTTACTGTGAGGTCATCTGTGGCAAAGTTGCTGTTGCTGCTGCTGCTAAGTCGCTTCAGTCGTGTCCGACTCTGTGCGACCCCATAGACGGCAGCCCACCAGGCTCCCCGATCCCTGGGATTCTCTAGGCAAGAATACTGGAATGGGTTGCCATTTCCTCCTCCAATGCATGAAAGTGAAAAGTCAAAGTGAAGTCGCTCAGTTGTGTCCGACTCTTAGCGACCCCCATGGACTGCGGCCTACCAGGCTCCTCCATCCATGGGATTCTCCAGGCAAGAGTACTGGAGTAGGGTGCTATTGCCTTCTCCAGTGGCAAAGCTGGTACATAGTAAATTAAATTAAAGCAGGGGCACTGAATTAATGACTTTGATCAGACTACACAATCTATCCAGAGACTGCCATTTTCATCTGTGACCAGCAAATTTACAGGCTAAAAGGAATGCATAATAAATTGGAACCAAAGACTGCAATTCACTGAGACCACCTGCTGCCAAGGCAGAGACCAAAAAAAGGACCCTAGAAATCAACATAGTTTGGCTCTGAAGTTAACCGTTTCCAGCAGTCATCTGAGACATTCATAACAATGAAACCTTTTCTGATTATGAAACCAGAAGGTCTACGCACACAACAAAGTGAAATTTCTTGATGTACCTCATAGAGAAAAGAAATGTGAGCTAAACAGTCCTAAGAAGTTTGTCACATTTTTAAAATCAAGGCCAAGTAAACAATTTACCTCAAGCTGATGTTTTCATTAAAAATTCATTTAATTTAGGATTTCCTTGTTCTTTTAAATTTCTATTCTCCTTGTCTACTTACAGTTCTCATGCTTGTCAACTAAGTTATCAAGGCCTAACGTCTTGCTTTTCTGTCTTCAAATGAGACTACTGTATTTCCATGCTGGGCTTCCCAGGTGGCTCAATGGTAAAGATCTCACCTGCCAATGCAGGAGACATAAGAGATGCTGGTTTGATCCATGGGTCTGGAAGATCCCCTGGAGGAGGGCATGGCAACCCACTTCAGTATTCTTGCCTGAAGAATCCTATGGACAGAGAAGCCTGGCAGGCTACAGTCCATACGGTCACAAAGAGTAGGATATGACTGAAGTGACTTAGCATGCACACACGTATTCCCATATTAAATTTTCATTTTGTTTTGAAAGTATCATTTTGCAACAAGCAACAGTGACTAAAATGAAAAACACACAGACAACAAATAGGCACCACAAAACATAAACATACTTGGCTGCTTCTCCAAGAACTCCTGAAACTGCTTCCTTTCATATTCAACCGACTGCTGCATGAGATGCGGCCTAATGCTACTGACAGCAAAGTTCGCCATGTCCACTTTCATTAGGTCCAACACTGAAAAAATCGCCCTGGAAGAGATAAGAGGATTTAGCACTAGGCACTTGCAAAGTAAACACTGCTGTTAAAAAATAAAAAAATGAAGTGAGCTGATTTGAGGTAGTTTTTTCATCCTGGAAAGGGTGGCAAGAAACGTTGGAGAAGCCATGAGGAAGCAGATTAAGAAAAACAAATTTAGAAGAAAGGACTGCAAATTTCTAAGCTGCTCTCTGATCCCACCCGTGCCCCTAGGCAAACATCACTCTCCCCACTGCCTGTCTGGCCCAGAGCTCATTCCTTGGCTCCAGGTCAGCCCTCACGGCAGCAGAGGAAGAATGGCCCCAGCCCCCCAGACCAAGGTTAAGAGCACAGAGCTCACCATGGGGTCTCCGAGCTTACAGGTTAATTTCCTTTCCTAGGAGAGAAAGTTGACTCTCTCCTTTCCTCCTCCTGCCCTAGTCTCTGAGTTCCAGGGCAGGTTTTATGCTCCAGCTTTGGCAGCATAATTGTGAGTCTGTGCTCTGAAAGCACCCGATGGGCAAAACTGACATGACACCAAAGATGCCTTCCAGAGCATGCCTGTCCCACACCTGCAGCACGGCTGCCTCGTGACCCACCTGCAGAAGGTGGGGCCCTACCCAGAGGTAAGAGTCAGATCAAACATCCCTGGGATCTCCTGATGCCCTCTGGGGCTGACAGGACATCATATGACAGAATAAACTCACCCACACACAAGGTGATCACGTATGGGAAAGGATACACAGCCTGAGGCACAATTCGGGGCCCCTCCCCGCCACCACTCTGTCCCACTCCCAAGTACACGCGGCAGCCCACTTTCTGGAGGGCCTTGTGCCTGTTCTTTGAGCATTCCCAACAGGCCCCTGCACTCACCTAGAGGAACCCAAGGACCACTGGAAAGTGCCAGCTGGCAGACCACTGGCTAGAAGTGACCCACAAACATGTTTTGTGCTCACAGTGTTTTTAAAGGTTCGGATTTCTAGTATCTCTTGAAAAATCAAAAGATCTGGCAACCCGGGCGCACATTCCATCACAGCTACAAGCCACTGCAGCCTCCTTCAGGTAGGGTGTATACAACCAGTTTCCCCAGTCCCTTCTCCTTCCAGCAGGAATCTGAGTTTGGATAAGTTTGCTATAAGCTACTTCCCCAGAGGACTCTCTTCCAAGGAATTCCGCATTTAACTTGGCTAGATTATGGCTCTTGAAAGTGAAAGTTGAGTTGCTCAGTCGTGTCCAACTCTTTGCTACCCCATGGACTGTAGCCCGCCAGGCTTGTCTGTCCATGGGATTCTCCAGGCAAGAATACTGGAGTGGGTTGCCATTCCCTTCTCCAGGGGATCTTCCTGACCCAGGGATTGAACCTGGGTCTCCTAAATTTCAGGTAAGATTCTTTAACATCTGAGTCACCAGGGAAGCCTAGATTACGGGCTGTTACTGACTATCTTATTTCTACTAACACCAGCCTAACACATAAGAGGTATTCAGTAAGAGCTTGTGGAATGAATGAACAAATCAGTAACTATCTTAAGGCAGTCTTTTAAACATGTTCTATCTAAACCTTCAGGTAACCTTACAATGCCGGGCATTTTTCTAGGTAATGAATATTGATAGCATGATGATGTCAAGAAAGCTAGAAATGAAACTTTTTTTGCTTATAAAACTTTTGAAAAGGAACCTGCTAACATGCAATGAGTCTTAAAACTGTTCACATCCTCTGACACAGTAATGTCATTTTAAGAACCTATCTTTATGAAATAACCTAAAATACAGAAAAATGTTTTGTGCAGAGATGTTTTCACTACAGGGTTAAGTACAAAATAACTATACAAGATCTAATTGTATATCTTAACAGAGAAACAGTTAATAATATCTATGAAAAAGGATGTTTTGCAGCCACTGAAAATACTTCTGAGGAGTTTAAACAAGTGATATGAGTTGGTTATAAAAGGGCAAGGCAAGAGATCCTTCGAGTGTCAGAACTATTTAGTATCTTGAATGTGGTAGTGGATATGCAAACTCAGGTGATAAAATTGTATAAAAATTACTATACATAAACACATACATCTCAATGAGATCAGTGGACTGTATCAGGATCAACACACTGAGGATGATAGTTTTGTGAAATGTCACCCTTGGGAGAGGTGGGATAGAGTGCATTGTATTATTTCTTACAACTCCATGTGAATATACAATTATCTCAATGACACTTTCAATGAAAAAATAAATGAAATAATTAGGGTGTAATACTAACGAAAAAAAGGCAGGCTTGCAATGCCCACTGGGAGGTCTTCTTTGGTTCAGCTCAACAGACTCACAAGACAACTGTAAACCACAAGTCTGATACCATCTATTCACACAGCTTGCCAAGAGGATGACACCAAGCACTCCTTTGCAAGAAGAGTTACAGTATCAACCATGAGCAGACAGCTCAGAAATGTGGGAGCTCCCCCGGCTTTAAAGCTCATAACAACTCCAAGGTATGCCTTCTAGGGTGTCTATGGGGGGAATGTCCAGTTACAAGTTACCCCAAACAACAACAACAACAAAAAGAGTTTCCCCACTTGAGGAAATACCAAGTATGGTATCCCATCCAGTATTTATAGTTCATTATCATTCCTTTCTGTCCACAGGCAATTTACCAGTCAGTAGTTATTTTCCCCATAAGCAATGTTGCCTAGTAGCATTTTGATATCTGTTTACAGAAAAGAGTTAAGAATTTAACCAAAGGTCAAATTCTCAGGCAGCATCATGTCAATCCTCTGCCCATATTAGAATAAAAATTATATTAATTTAATTATAATTATATATATTTAGAAATATACAGTCAAAAGACTAAAGGAAATTAATATGGACTAAAAGTTAATAGGATTATTTTAATGTTAAATTTCTTAAATATCCTGGCTGTATTCTGATCATGTGAGAGAATATCCACAATCTTAGGAAGTATTTGCTGAAATAGTTAAGGGTGAAATATAACATCTGGCATTAACCATCAGAAAGTTCATGGAAAAATACATACATACATGCATACATCCTCAATGTATGATAAAGCAAATTGACTAAATGTTAAAAACTGGTGGATCTATATAAACGTTATTTGAGTGTTGATTATATTGTTTTTGCAATTTTTCTGTAGACTCGTAATTTTTCAAAATAAAATGCTGAGGCAAAAAAAAACTAAAAAAACTTATATATCAATATGACAATAGTGATTGTGCCTTTTATGGGTGAATTTTTTCCTTCTACTTTTCTGTAGTTTACAAAATGTTTGATTTTTAAAAAATATTTCATGTCTTTTTGTTCTATTGGATTTATATTGCTTTTAGTAAAAAAACAGATTTAAATTTTAACTTTTTAAAAATATATGCTAATGATCAGTCTTTGCCTTGATTTGCCTTCGGTCATTTAAAGAGTATACACACTGTAACCTCACCCAGAGTCTCAAGTTCACTGTCTTTTCCTCTTTTCCTTCAAGCTTTCCCCTTCTCTTCACTTCCTTTTTTCCCTCCCTCCTTGCTTCTTTCATTATAATCATTATTTTTAAAAATGTGGAACGCATCACAGATTTGCAAGTCATCCTTGCCAAGGGATCTGTATTGTTCCAATTTTAGGATATGCGCTGCTGACATAAGCACAACAAAATGTCTGCTTTTTAATCTTTTTTTTTTTTTAAGGCATGAATACTTACACCTGAGGGAGTCTGACTCTGAAAACAGGCCGTGTGTTTTAGGTCCCCTGAAGGTGATGAACACAATACCCACCTGAAGAGGGGCACTATCTCCTTAATGTCCTTCAGTTTCTTCACTTCCTCATCTCGCACAGGTGCACACAATGTCCCCATCATGCCAATAATGAATTCTGCCAGCTTGGAAATGTCCAGGGCCCCGTTCTCTGCCTCCTGCTTTATCAGATCGAGATCCAAGACTTCTGTTATCTGGATTCTCAGTCTAGTGTGACCAGGCAGCAAGAAGGACAGGAGAGTCTACAAGAGAGCACAGCCACGCTAATCAAAGCTTCCTAGGCAGATGGCATTTTTTATGATATGTGAAGGAATTTACAATTATCCAAAAAAGGGCTTACCAATTGTTAGTGCAATGGTGCACATATTTTAACCTCTTATTCAACAAATCTATAGGAAAACATGTTTACAAATCATTTAGACTAGCTATTTAAGCTCTAAGAAAGCAATCAACTGGACATAGGAAGAAAAAACTGTTAAAAGTGAAAAAAAAAACCACATTAATTAATGTGAGTCTGTGAGCCAATGGCAAATGGTAATTTCCACAGACATATTACTTCTTTGAGAAACTGTTGCTAAAAATACTGCAAAAACAGTTCTACCCTCCACTTAATACCTTCTTTATCCCAAAGTCTGAGTCACTTTTTTGGTCTTTATGTATTGAAGGTGTTCATATCTGTTAAGATTTTTATAAATCATATTTTATAAAATAACTTTTTTTCTTTAAGTAATTCTGTTTTTAAAAATCTGAACCTTTTTTCATTTATAAGAGTAATGCCCTCAGGTTATCATAGCTTGTTTGAAAGTTTTTAAAGGGCAGTAAGCCGCAAATACGCTGAACTCACATTTCAGCAAGCAATTTAAAATCTTCATCCTTCAATTTCTTTAAAACCTTCCAGTACACTAACACAGAGAGGTGGGATTAAAAACTCCTAACACACCAGGAAAGCACCACGACTTGCTCTTCGCCTCACCTCTTTGATCTCACCAACAAGCTTGATGGCTCGGTCATACGTTGGGGGGACTTCACTTAGCTGGACACTCAAGCAATCCCAAAAAGCTTTATGGACAATATCCTTTACTCTCTTCTCCAAGCTGGAAGCAAATGGAAAAAAAGCAAATATCATTGTTTCAAATCACTCTCAAAAGCACAAATTCTATGGGTTTAGAGTGAGAAAATTTTTTTAATTATTTGGATGAAGGAAAGAGTTCCCAGACATACTTAAACCAATCACATACCTTATTTTTAGTTGGTGATTTATTTCAATAAGTACCTTTCTTAATAAGTATTTTTTCAATGGAGAGAATAACTTTCATCTAGTTTGATAGGTGGTATTAGTCCAATTAACAGCCTATACCAGTTCCATATGATAAAAATAATACTGGAAACCTCAGATCTGTTCATTTAAGTTCCCTGATATCAGAAAATTTACTAAGATGTTTATGATTAAGTAGTTTAAGACTTTAAGTTTTTTTCCTAAAATTATCCTATTCTCATGTGACATATGGGACAACTGTTTAATTAGGTACCAGATTATAACAACTTATATATAACATTTCAGGAAAGCCAGTCTTTATGTCATGAGAGCAAAGCAAGTAATTCTTCACTAGGGACATGAAAAAGCACTATCCTTGCAGAACATACAAGAAACATTTGTCAAGTCCTGTTTAGAAGCCTCACGTGGGAGACTCTGTAGCTTGCTGACTCGGCAGCCACTGTTCTGTCAACAGAAACCCAAGTGTTCCATGGTACTTTCACAATTATAATGGGAAATGCTGTTTTTTCCTTTTTGCGACAATCCATCTTTTAACAGGGTATCTTACAGTCAATTGACTTTCAGATTCAATATAATATGGGCCAGGTGCTAGGTAGGGATAGAGAACAAAGCATAGTCCTTGTCTCTGAGGAGTTTACAATCTGTGAAGAATGAAAGTGAACCAACAACTACAGCACAATGTGACAGCTACAAAGAAGAAATGAAGGAAACAGTGCTAGGAACACACAAAAGGCGGCAGCTGAATGCTAGGGACTGGGGAGACGCTAACACGGAAGACTTCCACGCAAGACTTCCAGACCTTTTATTTACACTGTCAAGGATCAGTCGTCCTGAGATACACTTTCAAACTCTGGAAACTCCAAGGATAAGGAATATTTTTTAGCAACATACAAAAGGAAAAATATTTTAGAATGTATACATCAAGTGAAGAAAATATTTCCAGAACTGGGAAATGGCAGTGTTCTGGTAAACAAGATAACTCAGTAACCACCTTACCTGTCTTCTGGCAGCTCAACGGGTTTAATCTGAAAGTCTCCGTTTATAACAATCTCATGGGCTAGGGCCATGTTAGTGACGCCTTTCGCTGTCTCTAGAAGTTCTTCTACTGTCACAAATCGAGGAGGACTAGCTGTAACAAAAGTCTGGTGTAAAAGGTTTGCTCCTCTCAATTAGGATTTTCCCCTAAAATTTTTTATTAGTTTTAGAAGGCAGTGTTTCTTGTGCCAGCTAACAGCTACTAATTTCAGTTATGCCTCTACTTATGAAAATACTCTGGCAATTTCAAACAAGAAAATTGTACCTATTTCATACTCATTTTTTTCTTTGAACCTAGAATCCTAAAAGCAGAGATCATTTACAATACTCAAAACATTTTTTTTTTCTTGGTAAAACTGGTCAACGGCAAATGATTACAATAAATGAAAACTTAGAAAAACTTTTTAAAGTTACTGATTATCACTTTCCCAACAAGCTGAGAATTTATTTTCTAATCCCTATGCCTCCTGTCCACCCTAAATAGAAAAAAAAGACACCAGATTTAAGATCTCCTCTTTGGTTCCCATCAGCAGTTCACGTTTCACTCCATCATTAACACTGTGCCACGAATGAAGTGAAGTGAAGTTGCTCAGTCGTGTCCAACTCTTTGTGACCCCATGAAATGTAGCCTACCAGGCTCCTCCATCCATGGAATTTTCCAGGCAAGAGTACTGGAGTGGGTTGCCATTGCCTTCTCTAGGGCAATATAAGAATTCAGAGATCGACAGATGAACAAATCAGAGGCCGTGTGACATAAGAATTTCTAGAATGCAGGCCCAACAAATCAAAAACCTCAGAGTTATGTTTGATTTCTCCCTTTCTACCACTGTTAGCAGGTCCAGTGAGTTTTTGGAGAAGGCAATGGCACCCCACTCCAGTGTTCTTGCCTGAAGAATCCCAGGGACAGGGGAGCCTGGTGATCTGTGGAGTCACACAGAGTCGGACACAACTGAAGCGACTTAGCAGCAGTGAGTTTTATTTCTGTATCACCTGTGGCAATACCCTCATAATGGGTTTCTGTTCTTCTCTTTCTTTTGATAAAGTTTGAGACTTATCTTCCAGAAAAAAAAAAAAAAAAAAAACCTCATATAGGGTAATTCCTACGCTTAAAAAGTCAATGATTAATACATGCATGTTTTTGGTATATCCATTATACCTTAATAAAGCTGTTTTAAAAAAAAAAGCCCATGACAGCAGGTCTTTAACTTAAAATCAGGGGGAGGGCTTGTGCTGGCCCCCCTCCAGGTTCCTGATTTAGCCTGTCTGGGGCGGGGCTGGAGAACTGCATTTCTTGGAAGATTCCACCTGATACTGATGATTTCAGAAACCATACTGTGAAAAGCACTGGCCTGGAGGATAATTATATTAATATTACACAATGGTGATAAGAACTGGGCTTAAAATGGCACTGGTTTACACATGGTTTAACAGCTGTAAAGATCTTGCTAGGTCACTGAAAAGTTATTTTCTCCCTTCTTTCCCTTTTTTCATTTGCTCACCAGAAAAAGGAATCAAATCTAAGAGCTGGTCATATCCTGTCTGGTAAAAATCTTTTTTTAGTCATGTAAGGGGAAGTTGAAAAACTTCACAAAATTTTTTTCAGCATTTTCAGAGAATATTAATAAAAATAATAAATAAAATTGAGTTTGTGGATATTAGTAAAATGCAATAAATATCCAAAATCAAGGCTCAACAGATCTTTTCAATTCTCAGTATTTCTTAGCTGTCAATTTCTACCAAATTGATCTACTGATAAAATGAAATTCCAATCAAAATCCCAGCAAGGTTTTTGTTGAAATTGCCAAATGGACTCTTAAACTTGGATAGAAATGCACAGGACCTAGACAGGTCAAAACTATTTTGGAAAAGAAGAAATTTGGAGGACTTATACTAACTGATTTAAAGAAAAGCAATAATAATTAACACAGCGTGTGTAAATTCCCTGTGGTCCAGTGGTTGGGACTCCAGACTTCCATTGCAGGGAAACAGGTTCCAGCCCTGGTCGGGGAACTAAAATGCCACATGCCGCATGACGTTAAAGAAAAAAACAAAAAAGATTGTGTGCGTCTGGCATGACACAAGATATTCAGATGAACTGAAGAGAGCAGAGGATCCCAAACTAGACTGGGACACACACATACATATGAGTGAAAAGTGAAAGTATTATTCCCTCAGTTGTATCTGACTCTTTTGCCACCCATGGACTATAGCCAGCCAAGCTCCTCTGTCCATGGGATTTTCCAGGCAAGAATACTGGAGTGGGTAGCCATTCACTTCTCCAGGGAATCTTCTGGACCCAGAGATCGAACCCAGGTTTCCTGCACTGCAGGCAGATTCTTTACCATCTGAGCCACCAGGGAAGTACATATGTATATTTGCGGTCAATAAGGGGAGATTAGTTTTTTCATCAAATAGTGCTGAAACAATCAGAAATCTATCTGTAAAAAAATGACCCTTGACCCTTACCTCAAATGATAAATAAAAACTAACTCAAAATGAGTTTCAGAGCTAAACATAAAAACTAAGACTATACAACTTCTAGGAGAAAATTTTACAGGCCAAAATCTTTGCCATCTTGGAATAGGCAAATGGATAAGATACAAAAAGCTCAAAATACAAAATAAAAAAATTTATAAATTAAACTTAAAAGGTAAAACTTATGCTTTGTGAAAGACTATATTAAGAAAATGAAAAGGCAAGCCACAGATGGAAGAAAATATTTATGAAACAAATATTGGATAAAGGACTTGTATCCAGAATATATAAAGAACTTTTACAACTAAATAAAGCAGTACAAGGTGGAATCAAGATTGCTGGGAGAAATAGCAATAACCTCAGATAGGCAGATGACACCACCCTTATGGCAGAAAATAAAGAGGAACTAAAAAGCCTCTTGATGAAAGTGAAAGAGGAGAGTGAAAAAGTTGGCTTAAAGCTCAACATTCAGAAAACAAAGATTATGGCATCTAGTCCCATCACTTCATGGCAAATAGATGGGAAAACAGTGGAAACTGTCAGACTTTATTTTGGGGGGCTCCAAAATCACTGCAGATGGTGACTGCAGCCATGAAATTAAAAGACACTTACTCCTTGGAAGGAAAGTTATGACCAACCTAGATAGCATATTCAAAAGCAGAGACATTACTTTGCCAACAAAGGTCCGTCTAGTCAAGGCTATGGTTTTTCCAGTGGTCATGTATGGATGTGAGAGTTGGACTGTGAAGAAAGCTGAGCGCCGAAGAATTGATGTGTTTGAACTGTGGAGTTGGAGAAGACTCTTGAGAGTCCCCTGGACGGCAAGGAGATCCAACCAGTGCATTCTAAAGGAGATCAGTCCTGGGTGTTCTTTGGAAGGAATGATGCTAAAGCTGCAACTCCAATTCTTTGGCCACCTCATGGGAAGAGTTGACTCACTGGAAAAGACCCTGATGCTGGGAGGGATTGGGGGCAGGAGGAGAAGGGGACGACAGAGGATGAGATGGCTGGATGGCATCACTGACTCGATGGACGTGAGTCTGAGTGAACTCTGGGAGTTGGTGATGGACAGGGAGGCCTGGTGTGCTGCAATTCATGGGGTCACAAAGAGTCAGACATGATTGAGCGACTGAACTGAATAGAAGACCACCAGTACCAAATGGCAAAAGATTTGAACATTTCTACAAAGCAGATAAACAAATGGCAAATCAGACCATGAATGGTCAACATCATTACGATCATCATTAATCATAAGGGAAATGCAAATCAAAACCAGACAGATACCACTATACACACCTACTAGATGAACCAAAATTAAAGAGACTAATCTTACCAAGTGTTGGCACAGATGTGGAATAACTAGAACTCTCATGTGGTAGGGATGCCAAATGATACAGCCACTTTGGAAAAGAGCCTCTTGGTTTCTCATAAACTAAAACATACACTTACCACCTGATCTAGCAACCTTGCTCGTAGGTGTTAACCCAAGACAATGGAGAACATTATGGCCATTTAAAGATCTGTACTCAAAAGCTCATAACCATCAAAATGCCCATAAACCGCAAAATGGATAAACAATTGTAGCATGACCTCACCGTGGAATATTACTCAGCAATAAAAAAGGAACAAGCTACTGACACATGCAACAACATGGACAAGTCTTAAAAGTATTGCCCCCAGGGAGAGTCAGATACAAAAAGCTATGTACAGAAGAGTCCGTTTTTATGAAACTATAAGAATGGCAACATTATAGTGACAGAAAGCAGATTAGGGCTGCTAAGAGCTGGCACTGGGGGAGGGGGGAAGATTCACTGCAAAGGGACGCAGGAGAATATTGAGAAGTGATAGAAATATTCTAGCAGCTCATGATTGTAGTCGTAGTGACAAACTGTACATGTATTATCAAAACTCACCACTTAGCATTGGTGAATTTTATTATATATAGATTATACCTCAATAAAGTTGACTGAAAATTGTAAGGCACTCAGTAGGGATATGCGCGCACACTCTCTCTCTATATATATATATATATTTATACACACATCCACATTGTTAGTAAATTTCTTCAGGATAGTGTTTTCTGTTGCTACTTAATCAGAAGACGGAGCTTTCACTGCGACATACTCAGTATCAGAACTCCACTGAGTTCTTTTAAGTCTACAAAGAAATTCAAAGACTGTCACCAGGGCTTCCAAGTTTTGTTTAAACCTTGGTTTTGCAAAAATATTAAAATGAGTAACCATCTTAAATTTATGAAAATCATGGAAACATACCACATTCTCTCATAAGTTTATTATATATTTTTTCAACAATTTTAGGCATTTGGGTAATTGATAATAAGACAGTTAATACACTACCTGGTCATGAAATGCAGTGGACAGAGCAAGTCAGGAATTCAGCTCTCTCCAGAGTGTGCAGAGTGTAAGCCTTGAACAAGTCACTTAAATGTTTAAGGCTCACTGTTTCCTAATATGGAAAAAGAAGATAAGAAGACTGGAGGAGGTTCTAGGAAAGACTCTTTCCAGTTACAGGCAAGGGTGTCTTCACTGTTTCGGGCGTATGTGGGACAAAACAGCTTGTACCAAGTGCTGAGACCATGAGACAACCAGGAAGAAGAAAGTTTTCAGGACCTGTCCAAGGTAAAGGCTACTTAAAAATTAGACTGATTAATGGAGGGTGCTTGATCAAGAGAGATGCAGGGTATATTACAGATCCACCTGTATAGGAATTATTCACTGCATGCTAATCATAGGGTTGTGGGGTGGGTTTGTTGTGTTTTTTTGTTTTTACTTTTGTTTTGAGAGTTAACCAATTTCATAAACGACACCTTATAAAGACACAATCTGTTGAATCACCCAGCTTCCCCTCCATTTGTGAAGAGGACCTGAGTTGTAACAAGAGCCATAAAGAATGGTAAGGTTACATGTACTTCATCCTACAATTTATTTTACTATGTGGCATAACACTAAAGCTCTCACTAACCTGTTACAGCGTTTGCACACTGATGCCCTGTTAGAGAAGCTAAGAACCACATAATGTTAATCATGCCCTTTCAGAGGTTGATGAACAGATTCCAAAAACAAAAAGAAGGTCTAATTCACATGGTCATACTCTCTACCTTTCTTTACTAAAGACGTTCTAGGAGCTGAGAAGTCAATACACTCTGCAGAGATGCTTCCAATCACACACGTGTAAATGGATGTTTACTGATGGCAGGGGCAAATGTCACCCAAACAGCTACTGTAGAGTGAACATGGTGAAGCAAAAGTAAAGCCTATCCATCAAATGTATTGCACTGTGCTTGTGACCGTATCTTCCTCACGAGACTGCAAGCTCCAGGAGGACGGAGAACGCGTGTGCCTCTCTGACTGCTGGATTCCTGCTACACAGTGTGCACTCAATCAACACTGACTGATTAACTGAATATTCAGACACTGTAGGGCTTCCGTGGCAGCTCAGCTGGTAAAGAATCCACCTGCAATGCCTGAGACCCCAGTTCGATTCCTGGGTTGGGAAGTTCCCCTGGAGAAGGGATGGGCTGCCCACTCCAGTATTCTTGGGCTTCTCCGGTGGTTCAGACAGTAAAGAATCTCCGCCTGCAACACAGGAGACCTGGGTTCCATCCGTGGGTTGGGAAGATCCCCTAGATGGGGTATGGCAATCCACTCCAGCATTCTTGCCTGGAGAATCCCCATGGACGGAGGAGGCTGGTGGGCTACAGTCTGTGCAGTCACAAAAGAGTCAGACACGACTGAGCGACTGGGCACAGCACAGACTCACCACAGCTCAGGCTGGTCATGCATTTTAGAAACACAGAACTCTGTGTCATCCCTTTATCTAATAAATCTCACCAGGATCTGATTTAATAAACTAAAGTGCTAAGTGGGAAATAGTAACTGGAATGACAATTGATTTTTTTCATCTGAATATGGCATGTTTTACTGATCAACTAGGTGATTAAACTTTGGAGCAGAAGGTGCTTTGTGAATTAAAGAAGGAAAAAAACTTCCAAAAAAAACAAAAATAAAATAATAATACAAATGAATCTGTATACAAAATAGACTCAGTGAATCAGAAAAACAAACTTATGGTTACCAAAAGGGAAGCAGGGGGATGGGATAAATTAGGAGTATGGAATTAACTCCTAATTAGGATAAATTAGGAGTATGGCTCAGATGGTAAAGAATCTACCTGCAATGTGGGAGACTTGGGTTCAGTTCCTGGGTCAGGAAGATCCCCTGGAGAAGGGAATGGGAACCCACTCCAGTATTCTTGCCTGGAGAATTCCATGGACAGAGGAGCCTGGTGGAGCTACAGTCCATGGGGTTGCAAAGAGTCGGACACAACTGAAGCGATTAACGTAAAACACATATGGAATTAACAGATACAAACTACTATACAAGCAACAAGGATTCACTATTTAGCACAGGGAACTATACTTAATACTCTGTAATAACTATCAAGGAAAATAACCTGAAACATATATATATATATATATAACTGAATCACTAGCTGGACACCTGAAACTAACATAGTATTGTATTAATAAATCAACTATACTTCAATTTTCAAAAAATCACCATTAGAATAAAAGGGTAATACTGGTGCAGAAAAGATCCACTGGTAAAGGCTAAAATTAGTGAGTTGAAGTTTAAGCAGAAACAGGATATTTGCAAAGTCACACAGTACTGCAGGGCTTCCCTAGTGGCTCAGCAGTAAAGAATCTGCCTATCAATGCAGGAGATGCAGGTTCGATCCCTGTGTCAAGAAGATCTCTTAGAGAAGGAAACGGCAAACCACACTAGGGCTTCCCTGGTGGTTCAGATGGTAAAGAATCTGCCTACAAGGCAGGAGACCTGGGTTCAATCCCTGGGTTGGGAAGATCCCCTGGAGAAGGGAATGGGAACCCACTCCAGTATTCTTGCCTGGGAAATGTCATGGACAGAGGAACTTGGTGGGCTATAGTCTAAGGGATCACAAAAGAGTCATGATTCAGTGACTTAACAGCCATAACAACAAAAGTACTGTAAGCAGATAGGGTAGGTGGTCCCCAGAGAAAAAGAATCAAGCATGATTTTCTTGATGTAAGAAGCCATTTTGACCTAAGCCACTTTGTGATTTAAGCCTTGCCCTTGAACAGATCTCAGTAATTCTGTAAGATAAACATTATGATCCAATATGTGATATCTTTGAGTTCTGGGCCCCAACACAGGTGGAGGAGGGTAACTACCTGCTGAGATGGAAGTCTGGTCAGAACTGAAGGAATGTCACCATGGTGACCTTTTCTGACCCTCCTGACGTCAATCATCAAGAGCTTCAGCTCTGGCAGCCTTTATCCCAGTTCCACGCAGAAGTCTCTGGTCAAGCCCCTTCATGCATACGAGGTACCCTTGGCTTAAAACGTCCCCAGTTTTGCTGTTGAGGGAGACATTGCTTTGGAAAAGATCCCTGGTGTTCTCTTTACCTGCTGCAAATAATAAATCCTCCCTTTTCCCACACATACACAAAAATAAAGTATTTAGAAGTAAAGAAACTTATGGGAAACATTAAGTTACAGTTGACTGATCCTCATTCTAAGGATCTCTATGTTTAAAGAATTAATTCTTTTAGAATCAAATAACCACCTCGGATCAGTGCCAACCAATTCTGACAAGGCCAGCCATTTTTCCTTTTTTATATTCTGTGTCAGCTATTAAACGTTATACGTGCAGGGCAAGCGGGTGAGGGTTTTCTCCCCACACCACCAAGCAATTCTCGGATACCAGACAAGTGTGCTGCAGTTCTGACACTACCTGCTTGGAGATAGTATCAGATTCCACAGGTTAAGGACACAGTCCCACAAGACTCTGCCCCGGCCCCCGCCTCCTCACCCTTACTTTCAGAGGACAGTCCCCAAGTCCAGGGTGTCACCTGTGCTTCTGACAGACTGGCTGTGTATGGGAAGTTCCAACAACCCCTCACCCCCTTTTATTCGATTAATTTGCTGGAACAGCTCACAGAACTCAAAGAAACATTTTACGTACTAGATTACTGGTTTATTATAAAAGGATGTAACTCAGAAACAGCCAAACAGAAGAGAAGCGCAGGGCAAGGCACAGCAGGGCGCCACTCCCCCAGGGCCTCCATGGCCTCACTAACCCAGAAGCTCTCTGAACCCCATCCTTCTGGGGTTTTCTCTCGGCTTCACTACATAGGCAAACTTGATTAAATAAATGGCCACTGGCAACTGGACAACCTCCAGATCCTCCCTCCTCCCCAGAGGTGGGAGGGAGGGATGGGTAGGATTGAAAGTTCCAACCCTCTAATCTCAAGATTGAGTCCCCTTAGGTGAGGCTGTGCCTCATCAGCCTAACAAAAGACATCTTTCTAGCTCTCACCACTCAGGAGATTCCAGTAGTTCAGAAGTTCTGAGCCAGAAACTGGATGAGAACCAAACATATATTTCCCATTATAAATTACAGCATCACAGTTACCAACAGTATTTCTATCATTCAAACATTACTCTGTATTTTACTTTGCAAGTCTAAAGCCCATCTTTTTGCTTTTAATTTGCAGAACCCCAGATGTGATGCAGGAAAAGACTGAAGGCAGGAGGAGATGGGAATGACAGAGGACGAGATGGTTGGATGGCATCACTGACTCAATGGACATGAATTTGAGTAAGCTCCATGAGATGGTGAAGGACTGGGAAGCCTGGCGTGCTGCAGTCCATGGGGTCGCAGAGTTGGTCATGATTGAGCCACTGAACAACAAAGATGTGATTTTAGAGTTACTTTAAATTCATTAGCTATTCATTTACACAGTTTGGGAGAAATGTCTGCAGATAACTGATTTCATATTTTATAAATTCTTTTTTATGCTCTCTGCAAGCAGTGATGCCTCCTGACCTGGTACCCAAACTCCGGGGTCGCAGTTTTACCACTGGAGTCCATAGCCCTATTCCTACCTATTATTACAAGGAAAAAAGGGCAAGAAATCCAGAAACAATATAGTCAGTCATTGATTTTAAACCTCATTTTGATATGGAACTGTGAGAATTTAATGAAAACTTTTCTGACCTTCCTAGAAAAATATATATACACAGACATGTTGATACACCTTTTTGACTCTTCCTGGATTCCCCAACACTTGATCATAGGTCTCAGGATAAGCTGCCTTAAGGACATAACTACATACAATGTCAACTAATCTAGTGTAGTGCTGGCTTGACATTAATTTGGAATCATGCCATCAGACTGACAGGATGCCAAAGGCAAGGCCATTAATCAAAGAACTAAAGATTCTAATCCAAAGGTACTTCTTTACCAGAAACTGTAAGTGATAAAACGACCATACTGGCCATCCATATTACAGCCATCTCCTGGGTATCTTAAAATGCAACAGATGAGGGAATTTTCCTGGTGGTCCAGTGGTGAGGCTCTGCACTTTCACTGCCAAGGGTGTCAGGTCCCTGGCTGGGGGACTAAGGTCCCACAAGTCACATGACATGGCCAAAAAGAAATTTAATAATAAATAAATAAATGCAGTATGTTAGCAGCAGTAGTACTAACAACTAGTGTTTATTGAGCATTTATTATATGAAGACACTGTTGTAAGAACTTTATATGAATTCATTTAGTCTTTACAATGACCCTAAGAGATAAGCATATTTTCCTTTTAAAAATGAGAAAACAGATGAAGCTTTCTAACTACACATTGGAGACAAGGTGTAATACAACCATGTTAGAATGTTATTAACAGCATGTTTTATTCCCTGAATACAATGTGACCTAGTAGTATATTTATCAAAATCTATTCGATGATAAATTACAATAAAATGGGGTCCCCCAATGTCTGCTTTAAGAATAGCATGTTGACTAATAAATTACCTGGGAGGGGCTTTTACCATTTTAATAAAAACATACCTTAAACTCCCAAATGTCTGTACTTTTTGCAAACATGAAGGATTACCGATCAGTCGTACTTTAAAGAGATAACATCAACACTGACATTCTTAGACCATGACAGTTCCTCTTAAAACTTTCATTTTTGGACTCACTTCAAAAACCCTGAGTATTGCTAATAAAAGACATGACTTGGAGCATGTGCTGGGCATACTTGCGGAAATTGCCATCCTCTCATTGGCAAGGCCTGCTTCCTGCCAGGGATCTGAAGTGACTTCACCACACACAGTTAGTACACTGAATCCCCTCATCCTTGTGGGAACGATGCCCCCAGGCAGTGAAGTTAGGTTGTGGTGAACTCACAGTCAAAAACTCTTTTTTTCAAACCTGCACAAGCACAGACCTGGCTAGAGCCTTTCAAAAGTCTCTTAATTAAAGCTGCAATTTTCACTCCACCCTGTTTCTCAGAGCATTTCAGACAAATTGGAATGTCACTGAGGCTGGAGGAAAATAGCAATATTCTGAACATTATTCTAAAATGTGAGTTTATCATACAATTGAAATCCATAAGTGACTGGGCTGTTAGTTGTAAAACGGTTGCTATACTTAAATGCTAACTATTGGCAACTCTATCATACTATTAGAACCTAGCTCAGGGCCACATGTACAAGCAAGGATAATAAAAATATCATCCAAAAACAATGAAGATAATGCTTCTAACCAAAGTCAAATGTGCTTACAGTGAGGTCTTTGCACTCTTTGGGTGCTTGGAGAGCCCGACTTTATATTTTTCTGTAAAGCTTCATCACAACCTCCCACAGCATCTTCAAGGCCTTGCTCAGAATCACTTGATTTTGATTTTCCTGCTTCGTTTATATTGGACTTGTCAAGGTTTTCAGACATTCTCAATTAAGTTCATTCACTTTCCTAGAGGAAAAAAAAAATGAACCAAAATGTTCTTGCTCTGACACTAACTGGCAGTGTGACTCTAAGCAAATGATTTAATCTCTTTGGGTTTCAGATTTATCACCTGTAAAATAAATGGGCTTGCTAAGATCTTATTCTTATCCCACTATAATATTCTACTTCCATGATTAAACAGATCACCTGTAAAATGACACTTGTAACTATCAAATTCATGGACCTATACTTCACAGAGTAACAAGTTCGAATATTTTGTCCCAATCTGAGTACCATGTCACGAGAACATGGCCTTAACACTATAAACTGCCTGCTTGTATTTTAATCAAACAGTGATTTAATTCTTAAATTCTTTCATTCCTGAGAGCTGAAAGGAAGACTCTGGAAATAATGCTTTTCATCAGAGTTCAAGGTAAATATACACTGGACTGAGAACTTGGTTCCCAATCCTATTATGTGGATAAGCACCAGGGATGACAAATAGAAGGCAGAATCTCATGAAGCATTTAAGAAAAATGTGTGGGGAAAATATTTTTATCAATCCCTTGCGAGTCAGCAGGAAAAGATGGTGAGTAAAGTAGGAAGTTGCAAACCACCATAATGTATATGGTTGGGGGGGTGTTAACTGACTTAGGTGCTGGTTAGAAGAGGTCTAACACTTAACATGTGGGTTTGGGCTAGTTAATAAAGGCCTAAAATAAAGGCCTTATTTACTATAAATGTTTTCTTCCCCTAATTTTTTTTGTTGAGTTCTTTATTCCTAATGGGCTTCCTAGTAAAGGAAAAGAAAGACACAATGTTTTCTGCATTTATAACACTGAAAATAATTAGCATTTGTACTAGTGGCACTTGAAGACCACAAAATATTTTCATAAGCACTAATTAGACTTTATTACACACCTGGAAGGTAATCCAAGGATCAAAAGAAATGTTGACCATTTTCAGGAGGTTTGGCAGACTCCTTTCTGCACATTAGAAGAATCACTTGATATAATTATCTGCATATCAGATAAGCCCATTAAACAAAATGAAGTTACTGGAACTGACATTTTCAGGCCTGTATTATTAATACGAAGGTTGCTTTAATGTCATTCCTTTTTAACCTTCCAGCATCCCACTCCAGACACCCATCTCCTCTGTCCTAAATCCTGTCTGGCTCTGGAAATGTTCCAAGAACCAAAAGGTAACATTACCAGCATCTCCTATGAGAAGGGACAAACAAAAACACTTCTGATTTTATCCTCTTCACATGTTGGGAATGAGCTGAGGATGAAGTAGATCATTCTGTGCAATAAGGAGAAAAAGCAGGATTTCCAGGTCTTTAATATTCAGTTTAGTAAACTAACCCATCCTTTTAAGATTTGGTTCAAGATCTATCCCTTCCCAGGTCACTTGCCCAACCTCACCAGTGTTTGTTCCTTTCTCTGAACGCCTGTAGGGATGGATGTTAGTCATCTGGCATTCATCATTGCCTTAAAGCCAACTCAAAATATGCTAATTTAAATAGGAATAGAACGATGAAAAGGCATGGTCGAGAGGGGGAGAGAGACATTCTTACAAGGAAATACAGTTAAACTTAAGCCTTAATGGCATTATGAAATCACTAAGCAGGAGAAACTAATTCTTCCCGGAAGCAGGTTGGGATAACCTTCCAGAAAAGGTGATATTTGAGCCTGTCTTTTTGAAGAGAGTAGGTATTTCATTCAATTAAAAAACATTTGGAGGGAATTCCCTGGCAGTCCAGTGGTTAAGAACTAGGCACTTCCATTGCAAGGGGCCTTTGTTGGGGAACTAAAAAGCCATGCAGGTGCAGCCAAAAAAAAAAAAATCAAACACAAAACATCTGGAGGAAGAGAAGGTGAAAGTGGGGGGGCGCGTTTCACTTAAAGGGCAGGAGCAAAGGCAAACGAAAATACGCAGAACAAGCAGCAGGTGACAAAGGAGCGATGAGTTAGGGTTACATAGTAAAATTGCTAGTTCTTCTCAATAAAAAAAAAAGAAAAAACTCTTCACCTATATTTTTAACTTCTTACAGGCCAGACCGACCACATTCCCCACATATGCTCCACACATATAAGTATATGCCCCGAACAGATATCCACTAAGTATTTATCGATAGCTGTGTCATCTATTTAAAGTCAGTTTATGCGGGAGGGCTGGGCGTTAGTCTCAGACATACCTGGGTTCCAATTCTGGCTCTTTACTAGCTGTGTTAACTTCCGTTTCCTCATCTGTAAAACGCAGCTACCTACCTCCTGGGTTTGGGGGAAGTGCCTGTGACAGGACGAGCATAACGACAGCTGGTGCACAACCGGCTTCCAAAAATGGTAACTATAATTACAGGGCTATATAGGATGCAGCGAGGAACCATTTAACTGCATGCAGTGTGCTCATTCATTCAACAATCCCCAACTCCTGCCATGCCTAAAAAGGGAACCGAGGGTAGGAAGATCCTCGCACTTGCCGTGAAGACTGTCTGAGCCTCACGCCGAGCCCAAGCTGCTCTCCAGGAGAAAGGGTCTTTCAGCAACAGCAAGGAGCTCCGTCCAACGCCGGGGAGAAACCCTTTCCCCAGCCCTCGGCGTCACGCACGCCCAGCGTCCGGATTCCGTTGTAAACAACTGTTTGCGCCGGGGAGGGAGTGGCCGGGCCGGGAGCTGGCGAGGCGCGCCCGGAGGGTGGCCTCGAGGGGCGGGACAAAGGCCGCGCTAAGCCTCAACCTGCCCGCTGCGTCTGCCTCTTCCCCTCCTCCACTCGACATCACTGGGCCCCGATCGACGGAAAACGGCGAAGCAGCGCCTGCAATCTCGACCTCGTCCCTGGCGTGCGGACTCCGCAGGGCTGCCAGCCCGCGCATCCGCTTCCCTCACCTGCTGCGGAGTGGGCGTCTTCCCTCCTGCCGCTCCGCCGGGGATCTGGCGGCGGCGGAGGCGGGGAGGATGCGCGGCGGGCAGGGCCAGTTCAGCCTCTGCCCCTCGGAGGCCGCATCCCTCGCTGCGCTGCGAGCGGTCCTCCCCGCCGGGCTCGGGTGGGTAGCGGCCAGCGCGGCGGCTCCTCAGTGTCGGGTAGCGGGAGGAAGCTCTCAGCCGGGAGGCGTCTGCCCCACGTAGAGCGTCGCCATGTTCCCTTACGGAAAGGCGGGAGGCGCGGCCGGGTGCCAGTTGCGGGGGCTCAGTGGGCTGTGACTCGGGGCCGGGAGGCCCCCGCCCCACGGAGGGCGGCGCCATATTTCTGTACGGAAAGACGGGCTGCGGGGGAGGCGGTGCGGAGGCAGTCGAGGAAAGCGAAAGGATTGGCTGTTTCGGCGCAAAGCCTTCCCCGCCCTGGTTTTCAAATTTAAATATTACACCATGGTTTATAGCCACGTTATTTGTTCCCCTCCCCTCCTTTTTGGTTGTTAAAAAAAAGTCATGCCCACCACCTGGATGGCCAAGTTTCATTTTAACGGCACAGATTCGATTTGGTTTGAGTCATCTCTTTTATCTAAGCGGCCGCTACACTTTGTCGACAGGAAGAGCTAGACCCTCTCCCTGAAAAGATGGAAGGCAAGGAGGCAAAGATTTCTCACGAGGGTTCAACTCTGTTTAAAGAGCTCAGAAACACAGCACTCAGCATTTTATGTGCCATCTGTATTCTAGAAAGGAAACACCGTGTTAAGACAAGCTTGTTCTGAAGCCTCCTTCCCCTTTGTCCCAGGTACACGGGCCGTGGCTGTCGCAGCCCTGAACAGTTGCTGATCCAAGAAAACCATGCTTTTCTCAGCCTGTATAGTAAGACAGCAAAGTACACGAATAGAAATAGTTGTGGGGGGTCTAATCTTCAAAAGTTCCGTAACTTTTATCTGTTCTTTTGTAAAATGCTTTAAGAATGAACATCAAACATGTGTGCCTTAAAATGAAGGTAACAATCAAGCCTCTTACCTGCAGCCTATAAACTTGTTAAATAACTAGAACAAAACAAGATGGAGTGGAATCAGGAGTTGCTTTCAAACGCCACTTCTAAATAGATCACACATGGGCAGTTATTCCTGAAGTATTGAAGACTGTGTGCAATAATTCAACACCCTTAAGCCAATCATTAACTAGCACATTAAAGTAAGAATTGTTCCTGAAACACACAGTTCTCAGAAAAGGATTCACTTTGAGGGGGAGGGGGATGCCATAAGATATTAACTGGAACTAAGATTTAGGAAGAAAATTCAGTTCTCACTTCAGAGTCTAGATGAATATACTTTTTGGTATTGTTCAGTTGCTAAGGTGACTCTTTATGACCCTTTGGACAGCAGCATGCCAGGCCTCTCTGTCCTCCACTATCTCCCAGAGTTTGCTCAACTCATGTCCATTAGTTGGCAATGCTATATAACCATCGCATCCTCTGCCACCCCTTCTCCTTTTGCCTTCAGTCTTTCCCAGCATCAGGGTCTTTTCCAATGAGTCAGCTCTTCGCATCAGGTGGCCAAAGTATTGGAACTTCAGCATCAGTCCTTCCAATATCCCATAGTCTCTAGATTAGCTGTTCCCTTCTCCAGGGGATCTTCCCAACCCAGGGATCAAACCCAGGTCCCCCACATTGCAGGCAGATTCTTTACCAGCTGAGCCACTAGGGAAGCCCTTTAGATCAGGGCTTACTGAGCTAGAGTGGGGGGGAAGCTCACAGTCACCTAGACGTCAGGTGTTTTAAGTGGGGATGGGCTCCCTAGAGAGCATCATGGATGCGTGAATAAGAGCAAGCAGCAAACAACTGACACTCTGGTGCTGCAACAAGGCTGTCCAAGGCATTCAGGGAGCACCAGACCTATCGTTTAAAACTCTTTGACAGTGCTTGCCATAAACATGACCAATTTTCTTAAAACTTTACGCTTATGACATTTGAGGTAAACTGGTTTTACTAGATTGTCCATCAAATTAACATTGTATTAGAATGCTGCTTCTTCTAGGACCATGAATATAACTAGAAAGTTCTGTCTTCCCCTGAAGGAGAGGTATTAGTTTTGTTGCCAAATAATGATGTTTATTCCATTATGTGCAAAATAATGGTTGCAAATCAGGAAGTACACACACTGTTGCTCGGTCAACTATGGTCTCACCACACTTTAAGTAGTTTGTTTCTAAAAACTTCCTCACTTAAATCATGAACTGTCTTCTCTTTCACTTCACTGTAAAGAGCTGCCTTCCTTTCCTGCCTATGCAACAAAGCAAAATACACATCACAAAAGAACCCACCTGACATAATTATTCCTTACTTTATTAGAAGTATATGATGTACTATAGATCAGTCCTCAACTTTTTCCTTTTTAAAGGCTAGCCAGTATAAGTTATATCTTTGGAAACAAAAGATTGACATGCTAGCCTATTGGTATGTCATTTTAGTCTTCCTACCCCTTATTAAAAGTCTGAATTTGAAATCCAGTCTCATTTTAATCTTTTGGTTTTATTATTGTAAAAATGCATAATTTAAAATTGTATTATACAAGTATTATATTGCATGCCTATTTACCCAAGTATATTGTAACAATGCAGTTGTTCCAAAACAACCATTAACTGAATAGAAAGTTGTTGAGACATTAGTTCTAATGACTAATTGACAAGGAATGAAGAACACAGAGGAACATGATAAAGGATAGTACAGGCTTGCAATCAGCTAAATCCAGATCGTGGGAAACTCAAGAACAGCCGACCAGGTTTACTGAACAACAGAGACAAAAGAAGGGAGGAGAGACAAAGAGAAAAACCTATAAAGATTTAAGAAGCACATTAACCAACTGCAATGTATGAACTCTGTTGGGATCCCTACTTAAATGTCACAGTCATTTGAGATCAGAAACTGTGAACACTGACTGCATTTTTGAAGATATTAAGGAATTGTGACTTTGTGTGTGTGCATAATAATGATACTGGGGTTATGTTTTTAATGTCCTTATCTTTTAGTCATACATACTGAAATTTTATAGATGAAGTGATAGGATGTATGAAATTTGCTGAGGTGGGAGCCCAGAATAAACAAGACTGGCCATGAGTTGACAACTGTTGAAACTGGATGATGAACACATGAAGGGCTTCTTATTCTATTCTCCCCATATTTATGTATGTTTGCAATTATCCACAATAAGATAATAAGATATCCACAATAAGATGAAGTTGTCAAAAGCATTAAGACAGTTCAATTTCTGACTTGTCTACAGTTTATGGTAACTGACAAATTCATTTTAGCATAGCCTAAATTTCTATCTTGTATCTTCAAGAAATATACCTTTCAAGGTACAAACCACACTCCTATTAACTTGTAATTACAGACTTCCTTACTGTTTAATACTTTATTTTATAAACGCTGCAATGTCCCATCATTTAAATTCCCAGGATGTTCTATAAAGTTCTATAAATCAACTCACCTGAGAGAGGTCAATACTTAACAGCAATACACCATCTAATACTCAGTTTCACAAAAGGTTATACAAAAAATGTTTTATTAAGTACAGTTTCATACTTAGAGGAACATCTAATATTACAATATGATTGAATCTTTAGGATACATAATTTATTCTTAAAATACACAAGTTATATACAGACACTGGACACTCAGTTCCCAAAATACTCAATAAAGACATCTGGGTGACACTTATAGAATTGACCTAACAATTTTTTCTTCTCTTTGGCAGAAAGTTTTGAATCCTCATCAATATTTTTTAGTAAATTCAATAGCTCATCCTTGGTTGTCTTCCTTGTATGGTCAGAATAATCACCTCGGTCAATTCTCTGGCAATAAATATATCCTTAAAGTTTAAAAGTAAAAAGTTCAGTTAATGGATCTAGTCCTCAGATTTAACAAGAAAAAAACCACTTATATATATATATATTCCCCCCCCTCCCCGATTTTATAAAATGCATGTAAAGGTGCTAAGCACTGCTGACTTTCTAACCCTGTCAGGTTGCTTTTCTGACATAAAAAAGGCTCTCTGCTAAGTCTGAATAGCTCTGAGAAGATGAGTTAGAGTCTAGCTGAAACTAAAATGCAACCACTTATCCTCGCGAGACATGGAAGGAGTATTTCTCAGATTACCTGTGTCTCTGTTTGGATCTCTTCCCTTCTGAATGTCCATGAGCTTAACACTGACAATTTTATGTAGAGTTCCAGGAATCTTAAAAAAAAAATGAAAAAAAAAGGCACATGGAACATTACGCATTTTAATTTAGTGATCTATTACATAAGTTCAATTTTACTTTCAGAGTTTTACCTTAAAAACATCTTTTTGATGATCCATTAAAAAGAGTACCAGAAGATCAGTTTTGCCTTTGGATAAACTTTTATTGTGAACAATAGCTTTTGAGAATATCCTTTTCACAACCATTCGGTTGTCACTCTGTAAAAGAACATATACCCAATAGAACTTATTTTTAAGAATAAATGTAATATAAAAGGCAATGTTGAATATTAATAGCTACTATCCATTTCCACATACTTGATGCTGATAATGGAATAATATGTCCTGTAAGTATTGCAGATACAATTAACATTTAGACAAAAGACTTACTTCTTGCTGTAATTTAAATTCAGAAGGATGTGCTGCAACAGCCATGAAATACAGCAGTCTTCTAAATTCTTCTCTATTTTGGGAATCCAAAAGCTTTAGAAAGAGCTGAGTAGCTTCTAATGCTATTTCAGTCTTCCCATTCACTTTTGTCAAAAGGAAAAAAATGCTTTAATTTTGACCAGACACAACTATATCAAAGGGAACAAAAGTCAAGCTAAAACTTAAGCTAATCAGTAGACTTATCCAAAATTATATTCAACAGCAAAACAAAGAGACTAGGAATTAAAATGAATGGCCAATACCATCAAGAAAGCCTATACTCAAACTGGCAAGTCCTAAGTCCTTGTCATTCACAAATCTTAGGATGTTAAATCTAATGTGGCTTTGTAAATAAATTCTCAGCCCATGTTTTCCAATAATTCATGACATTTCAAGGGTACACTATGTATACAGTATTGATATAGCCAACTCTGAGAAAAATAGGATTCTTTGAAATCTGCAACTTGTTTTCAACAAACCACATGGAACAGTCTGCCTCACTGGTACAGGGACAAAGCAGAGTGTCTGCCATTGTGAAGAGGATAAATGGAGAGTGGTGACAGTGCTGGTAACACTTTCTGAAAAAGAGAACTGCTACTCTATACTTATTAAGTTTCCAGTGAATGAGAGCAGCATTCACCTATAGCAACCAGAAGTCCCTGCATGACTTCAGAGCTCAGTAAAGCTGCTTTCCAAATGAACCCTGGAAGTTTTGGAAAAAACATACTTTCCATGGATTAGTCTAGATCCACTCCCAGCTTGAAGTAGTATCATTTTGGTTAATTTTGGGACAAGAAACTTTGTCCTGTTCCCTCCAAAGAGAAATTTTAGTATTCAGTAACATCTTACTTACCTAGGAGTTCTGCAATTCCATTATGAACATCAGATAAGTGATTTAACAGAGGCTCCCTACTACTGTAATATTTGCTAATGGCATCAAACAGAAGTTCTTTCACTAAGTCTATTCTATCTGGTTGCTCAGGAAAGTTTCTGCTTATGTCTACCACCATCTGGTCTGGAAGGTATTCCAAGCAGTCAATTGCTGAAGAGAGCCACTCATCTTCCCTATGAGAGAAAAGAATTATTTTTAAAAGCAAAGGATAACCAATAAACCCATACCTGATTTACTAGCTGTTTCAAGTTTCCTACTAAGATGAATCTCTATACACCTTTGCTGCTGCTTTTTGCCGTTTAGCCCCTAAGTCATGTTTGATTGTTTGTGACCCCATGGACTGTAGCCCGCCAGGGTTGCATGGGATTTTCCAGGCAAGAATACTGGAATGGGTTCCCACTTCCTGCTCCAGGGGATCTTCCTGACCCAGGGATCAAACCCATGTCTCCTGCTTGGCAGGCAGATTCTTTACCCCTGAGCCACCTGGGAAGACAAAGATATATATAATTCTTTATAGCTTGTATAATGGATATGTATAATTCTATAGCTAGGTCATGTATCACAGGTAAAAAGTTGATTTTAATATGCCTTCACTCTTTTTTAAAGCAAAAACAGAAGCTATCCACTATAATACAGGCCTGAAAAGGACATCAGAATTCAAATTCTACACCTTAAATTTACTACGGAGGTCCAGAAACTCTAAGTTACTAGCTCAGGGTCCCAGGCAGGACTAGATCCCAGATCTGATTCCTAAACCAGCATTTTTCTCATATAGTGTGGCTTACTTCAAAGCTCTGGGTATGATCTATCATCTCTGACTCTGGCTAGAAGAGAATAGAGGAAGACAAGTTAGGGTTTCAAAATAATTAAATATTAATTAGCCATTTCTAATAAAATCCCAGTTTAACTTAAGAAAATTGCTACATTTTAAGAAATAGAATGACTAACTTTTAACATTCAGTTTGTTAATACAGGCTTCAGCTGTACATGAACCAAGAACTTGTAGATATACAAGCTGGGTTTAGAAAAGGCAGAGGAACCAAAGATCAAATTGCCAACATTCAATGGATCCTGGAGAAAGCTAGGGAACTTCAGAAAAACACCTGCTTCATTGACTACGCTAAAACCTTTGACTGTGTGGATCACAACAAACTGTGGGAAATTCTTAAAGAGATGGGAGTACCAGACCACTTTACCCGTCTCCTGGGAAAACTGCATGTGCGTCAAGAAGCAACAGAACTGGACATGGAACAACTGACTAGTTCAAAATTGGGAAAGGAGTATGACAAGGTGGTGTATTGTCACCCTACTTATTTAACTTACATGCAGAGTATATCATGAAAAATGCTGGCTTAGATAAATCACAAACTGGAATCAAGACTGCTGGGAGAAATATCAGCAACCTCAGATAGGCAGATGCTAGCACTCTAATGGTAGAAAGGGAAGAGGAACTAAAGAGCCTCTTAATGAAGGTGAAAGAGGAGAGTGAAAAACCTGGCTTGAAACTCAACGTTTAAAAAACTAAGATCATGGCATCCAGTCCCATCACTTTGTGGCAAAAATGGGGAAAAAATTGAAACAGATGACAGATTTTATTTTCTTGGGCTCCAAAATCACTGCAGACAGTGACTATAGCCATGAAATTAAAAGACGCTTGCTTCTTGGAAGAAAAGCTATGACAATCTAGACAGTGTATTAAAAAGCAGAGACAGCACTTTGCCAATAAAAGGTCCGTATAGTCAAAGCTATGGTTTTTCCAGTAGTCATGTATGGATGTGAGAACTCGACCATAAAGAAGGCTGAGCACCAAACTGATGCTTTTAAACTGTGGTGCTGGAGAAGACTCTTAAGAGTCCTTTGGACTGCAAGGAGAGCCAACCAGTCAATCCTAAAGGAAATCAACCCTGAATATTCACTGCAAGGACTGATGCTGAAGCTCCAATATTTTGGGCACCTGATGTGAAGAGCTGACTCACTGGAAAAGACCCTGAAGCTAGGAGAGATGGAAGGCAAAAGGAGAAGTGGGCAGCAGAGGATGAGATGGTTAGAGAGCATCACCGACTCAATGGACATGAATCTGAGCAAACTCCAGGAGACAGTGATGGACAGGGGAGCCTGGCATACTGCAGTCCACGGGGTCGCAAAGAGTCAGACACAACTTATCAACTGAACAACAACAAATAGTTTAAAAAAAAAATCATATCTTCCACTGCTGTGGACTCAGGACAACTAATTCTGCCACCACCCAGGTCAGGTCACCTCCTGTGGTCATCAGCTTCATCTTAAGATGTGGACAGATGATCTTTAAGGTCAATTTCTGATTCTGTACTTAAAATTTAAGGTAATTATAAAATACCTTCACCTACTAATTTAAATTGTATAAATGTAATTTAAATTCTTATGTTGGGATTATTTTTTTCACATAAGGTTTTAAGCTACCTTTTGACATTCAACTATATTAATAGTTCATTAGAATGTAGAACTGGTGAAGTACTAGAAATGTAAGACCAGACAGCTCTAAGAGACTAGACAGATCTATATTTTAACAAAGAGGGTGGAGCATAATCATTTTCTTCACTTGATATGCAAGTAAGATATATGTTGAAAAAAATGAATATGAAAAAAAATGACATTTAAATCTCATCAATTTTGACCAAGGTAATTTTGTTCTTCATTTTTCCCAACAATGATAATATCAACTGACAAAGCATATCTGATTGTATGGACAGAAGAATTCAAAAGATTATCTTAAAACTAATTATCTTCCTACAAATACACTCAAATTATTACAGGTATTTCCACATACTGAGAATCACTGTAAGCCTTGAGAATCCCTCTATCCAGATAGTTCCTGTTGTCGACCAAGTCAGGCTGCCTCTTAGGCTGCGTAACCTTAGGTATCACCTCTTGCCGTCTGAGGAGGGTGTCAAGGAGCGGAAGGTCTATAAGCTGGAGCAGTCGCACTATTGTTTCTTCTTGCCATACTTCATTAATAACTGCACAGGGAAAATGACAAGGGGAAAAGTTAACAATTAATAGTTACTAGGCTCACCACAGTATCTGCCTAGGCAGGTCTAAGCTAATAAATTTGTGGGAAAAGAAAACAAAAGAGAAAGTCAGTTTTATGAAGTGGTTTCTTATAACAAAGGAACAACAATTCAAGATTTGTTTTAAAAGTGTAGGAGAACAGACTTTGGACAACAGGAATTCTTTTCGTTCTTGTACTGTAAAAAGCAATATGGCTTGATAACAGACCAAGTCATATAACATGTTAATAAGGACCGCGGAAGAAAGAATGAGTCATTCAGTCTGAAAAGTGGTCTGAAACTATTGGCTGCAGATTATTCCACTCAGGGTTTCCACAACTGGGATGGGGGAGGGAAGGTGGAAATCTCTCCTTAAAACCACATTCCACGGCCATAGACAAAGAAAAATATAAGAATCCTGTTAACGTTTTAATGTAATTTTCCAATTTTTTACTGACTCTAATAAAATCTTAGGGAAAGCTAGAGCTGAAAGCATATTTTAAATAATTTTTTTTTAAAATCTGCATGCGAAACATTTCAGATTTGAACCTCTGCCAGCTGATAGGACAAAAGTCAGTGTTCAGAATTGCAACACTGATCTATTTGTTAAAGATAATAGACCTCTGTTAAAACTTAATATAAACAGCTTTAATACACAGTGTGCTCTTTCTTTGTGCTCTGAATATCTAAATTCTAATAAAGGTTAAGACTGAAAAAATTTAAATAACTTTATTTGAAGTCAGTCTTCTATTCCTTCCTGTATCATCTTTAGCTTACCTTGCGGAGACAAGGTTGCAGAGATATTTACACGAGGAGAGTCGGCAGGCTTTAAACTCAGGTTTTCCCACAGATCCTCTAAACTTGCGGATCTGATGTCAGAGGACTTAAATAATGCATCTGCATATCTAAAACAAATTTATTTCATAAATTTTTATTAGTAAGGCTACAGAAATATTTTTGCATTTGAGAGTTAAGAGTTTCTAGACAGTTTATGTATTTCACAGCAAAAGCATAACAAATGCAAATTCTAAGAGCAGAATAAAATATAAAACATGCCACCTTCTTTCTCAAGCCTGAATATACACTAAATAAATTCTCCTTTGAGCACTTAAAGTGATTCAATGACTAAAATTGTGTCTCCAATTTTAAAACACAATCAGACATGGTCAAACTTAATTATGCTTATCGTTTTTATTAGTGATCTCTATTTCCAGGGCATTCTCTGGTAGACAGTGGTCATCAAATACAGATCTACAATCCCCTATTCACAATTCTGAAACCCAAGAAGCTTTGAAAAATTCAAAGTTGTCTATTCAGAATTCATACAGTGACAAAACCTGTTCTGAGATTATCATAGCCTTTATATCTATCCCAGTTAATATGAATGTTTTCACTGCAGAAATATTAATGTGTTTGATTACCAGATGTTGTCCCAGATCCCTCTAGAAGTGTTATCTGCATGCATGCTCAGCTGTGTCTGAGCGAGCCCATGGACTGTAGTCTGCCAGGCTTTTCTGTCTAAGGAATTCTCCAGGCAAGAATACTGTAGTGGGTTGCCACTTCCTACTCCAGGGGATCTTCCTGACCCAGATATCAAACCCATGTCTCCTGTGTCTAGGAGTATTATCTAGTAAATGATATATGTATATTATTAGCTTTCTAAAATCTCCAAAGTTCCAAATTTCGATAAGCATCTGTTCCAAAGGTTTCAGATAAAGCACAGGGATCTCCGTTTGGAAAGTACTGACCATGCCCTACCTGTCCTACTTCCTTCGTATACAGAGAAGTAAGTTTTATCATGTTTTACATATAGAATTAAAAAACATTTCAAAGTCAATACACTATACGTCTGACTTTGGGTCAGATCTGAACTTTAAGAGCTTCAATTACACGGTCACCTCCTCACCATTTAGCTGAGGGGAATAAAAGGGAAAAGTTTTATTTCATGACAAATAACTACGTTAACTGCACTTATGACCTATATCCATCTCAGTCACTGGGTTCTACAATTCTGTCTCCCTTTAAATGGTTCCTCCTTCTCCACCACTGCTGCCTACTTCCTCCTCATCTGTAGCTCACAGTATTGCAACAGATTCCTACCTAGCTCTCCCCATGAGGCTGTCCATATAGCTGCCAGGATAACCTTTCTGAAGGTCAATCTCATCATACTTTGAATCTTTCTATGGCCTCCCTGACATCTGTGTTATCACATGCAAACTCCCTAACATGTCCTATGAAATTTTCTGCATTCTGGCTCCTTTCGTATTTCACATCTGCTATTTTCTGGATTCTAGTGACAACCCACCTGTTTGTCTTCACCTCTCCTGTTCTCATACCACTTTGCGTATAAACTCTCTAATATTCTTTATACTATGATTGTAACTTGAAGCAGGAAAATAAAAATTTGTTGATGACTTCTGCTAACCCCATGGACTGTAGCCTATCAGGCTCTTCAGTTCATGGAATTTTCCAGGCAAGAGTACTGGAGTGGGTTGCCATTTCCTTCTCCATGGGATCTTCCCAACCCAGGGATCGAACCCAGGTCTCCCACATTGCAGGCAGACACTTTACCATCTAAGCCACCAGGGAAGTCAATAAGAATTCTAGGAGATATCAAATAAAAGGTCACTCTACTTTATCAAATTTACCCACAGACCCAGATTTTAGCCTAACTTATTATTTCAAAAGTAAAAGATAGTCAGCATCTCACTAAAAAGTAGACAAAATCCTGTAAACATCCCCTCTGCCAATATCCCGAGACTGACTGTGCTAACAAGGTGCCTCTTCCTACCAATATTAAATGAAAATCTAACATATACTCACCTGGAAGGTGAACACAGTTTGTTTTCTTTCCCTAATTGACTGTCTTGGTTAGGTGTCGTTGTGAATCTATAAAGGCTGCAACTACTATCTTCAAATGTGGGTTTTTTGTCTTTTCCGAAGACTTTGGTTGGAACTGCTTCAAATACTTTGTAGTCCATAAGTGCTTGACAAACTCTTACCACTTTGGCCCGAGGAATATCTACATCACCAAAATATTTATTCTGCATTAGATGAGAAAAAATGACATCCACAGCTTCTGAACCAACAAAGCAGTCATTGTGTCTTTTTAAATGATGCCTTCGTTTTTTCACCTCCACCTGTGTTTGAAGAGTGTTTATAATGCTGCTCCAAACATATGTGGCTCCAAATGGCTTCTGGGCTACACTGAAACCTGAAATGGGAAAAATCACAGACTCACCTCACTCATTTGTAATAAGGTCTAACCAAGCCTTAAGTAAAAAGTAGCAATCTCCAAAGCTATTAATAAGGAACAATTATGAGGGCAGCTTGTTATTGAAATATGAAATTATTAGTAGCAATTAATTAAAAAGCTAGTGCCTACTATACGCTAAACACTGTTCTATGTGTTAGCATACAAGAATGGGCAAAATAAAGTCCCTGTTCTTAAGGACCTAAACACACTTTGTGGGAAGATACAGACAACATGTGTATGTAAGATCAGTGCCAAGAAGGTAAGTAAAGTGAGGTAAGAGAGAGAATGCTATTTTAGATGGGAGGTCAGGAAAGACCTCTCTGACAAGGTGATCCCTTAGCAGAAGCCTGAGTAAAATCAGGGGGCAAGCTGTGTAGTTATCTGAGGGGAAAGCCAAGAAAACTGAAAGAGCAAAGGCCTTTCCTTGAGGAGCAGGGAGGTGCTCTGCTATGAGAACAGGAGAGAGGCCACCACAACCTACTCAGGTGACCAAGGAAAAGAACAACAGAAGTGAGATCAGAGAAAACGGGAGTGAGCGGTGCAGATCAAATAAGACCTTGCGGCAGTTACCAATTAAGGAACTCTATTAAATGCCTTACATAAATGATCTAATCTTAGAAACTCTATGAAGCAGACATCATCATATTTGTGAAATGTAAAACAGATGTACAGAGGTTAGGTATAACTTCTGAACATTATATTGTAATGGTGGTGCTGGGATTTGGTTACGGTCTATATGATTTCAAAGCATTTATTAGTTAGATAGCTGGACAGACAGATGTATAGTTATACATTCACACATAATGCTTGTTGGAATAAACCAATTTTTAAAAGCTTCTTATTATGCATGCTCATGAATTAAGTGCTTTGTAAACTAACAGTTTGGTTCCTGCTCAACAGGAGCTTAGATAGGAGAAGCACAGAAATAAAGTTAGGTTTTAGCCAAACAGAAAAGAAAGAAAACATGCTTTCAAAGGTTTATATTTTTCCTCACTTTAATAAATTGATATCTGACATAGCTACGAAGAAGAAAAGGAGAAATAATGGGAAAAAAATGGACCTTAAGTTTTAGCAAGCTAACAGAATTAAAACTAGCTAATCATCAGCTTGCTGGCTAGCTGGCTTGCTCTTTCTTTTTATGGAAACACAGTATACCTTTTTATGTGTTATCTGAATGACCCTCTGAATATTCAGTGTTCTGGTTTTTAAGCCTTCATTTTTGTTAAGTATACAACGTCCTTTATTTTTAAGATATTTTGGCAAAGAAATTGAAACTGATTACTTCCCTTGTATGGGCAGGCTAAGCCACTTCAGTCGTGTCTGACTCTTTGCAACGCCATGGACCATAGCCCACCACGCTCTCTGTCCATGGGATTCTTCAGACAAGAACACTGGAGTAGGCTGCCATGCCCTCCTCTCCAAGGAATCCTCCCAACCCAGGGATCAAACTCAGGTCTCCCGCATTACAGGTAGACTCTTAACCATCTGAGCTACCAGGGAAGACTTATTTCCCTTCAGTTCAGTTCAGTTCAGTCGCTCAGTCGTGTCTGACTCTTTGCGACCCCATGAATCACAGCACGCCAGGCCTCCCTGTCCATCACCAACTCCCGGAGTTCACTCAGACTCACGTCCATCGAGTCAGTGATGCCATCCAGCCACCTCATCTTCTGTCGCCCCCTTCTCTTCCTGCCCCCAATCCCTCCCAGCATCAGAGTCTTTTCCAATGAGTCAACTCTTCGCATGAGGTGGCCAAAGTACTGGAGTTTCAGCTTTAGCATCATTCCTTCCAAAGAAATCCCAGGGCTGATCTCCTCCAGAATGGATTGGCTGGATCTCCTTGCAGTCCAAGGGACTCTCAAGAGTCTTCTCCAACACCACAGTTCAAACTCATCAATTCTTCGGCGCTCAGCCTTCTTCACAGTCCAACTCTCACATCCATACGTGACCACTGGAAAAACCATAGCCTTGACTAGACGGACCTTAGTCGGCAAAGTAATGTCTCTGCTTTTGAATATGCTATCTAGGTTGGTCATAACTTTTCTTCCAAGGAGTAAGTGTCTTTTAATTTCATGGCTGCAATCACCATCTGCAGTGATTTTGTTTAAAGTAGTCTAAAATAGAAAAACAATATGCAACAGTACAACAGTCAGGAATAAGGGGAGTTATAATTAAAGAAACTCCTACTTGAAAAAATCTTCCTTCCTTTTTTAGATAGAATGTGTAAGATGAAAGCAAAGATAAGTTTCTGAGGCATATTAAAACTCCACCTGGGAATTCCCTTGGCACTCGAGGGTTTAGGACTCCACGCTTCCACTGTAGGCAGGCGGGTTTCGACCCTGACTGGGGAACTAAAATCCCATAAACTTTGTGGCATGGCTGGGGAAAAAACCTCAACTCAGTGCACGAGTCATAAATGTTATGTGGGTCATTTGAAATTCATCTTTTGTGTTGAAATAAATATAGGGACTGCAGTGAACCATAGTGTCTTCACTTATAGTATAATTTTGTATCTACCATAAAAATACAGCCTTGACGCACTCCTTTTCCCATTTTTACCAGTCTGTTGTTCCATGTCCAGTTCTAACTGTTGCTTCCTGACCTGCATACAGGTTTCTCAAGAGGCAGGTCAGGTGGTCTGGTATTCCCATCTCTTTCAGAATTTTCCACAGTTTATTGTGATCCACACAGTCAAAGGCTTTGGCATAGTCAATAAAGCAGAAGTAGATGTTTTTCTGGAACTCTCTTGCTTTTTGGATGATCCAACGGATGTTAGCAATTTGATCTCTGGTTCCTTTGCCTTTTCTAAAACCAGCTTGAACATCTGAAAGTTCACGGTTCACATATTGCTGAAGCCTGGCTTGGAGAAGTTTGAGCATTACTTTACTAGCATGTGAGATGAGTGTAATTGTACGGTACTTTGAGCATTCTTTGGCATTGCCTTTCTTTGGGATTGGAATGAAAACTGACCTTTTCCAGTCCTGTGGCCACTGCTGAGTTTTCCAAATTTGCTGGCATATTGAGTGCAGCACTTTCACAGCATTATCTTTTAGAATTTGAAATAGCTCAACTGGAATTCCATCACCTCTACTAGCTTTGTTTGTAGTAATGCTCCCTAAAGCCCACTTGACTTCACATTCCAGGATGTCTGGCTCTAGGTGAGTGATCACACCATTATGATTATCTGGGTTGTGAAGATCTTTTTTGTACAGTTCTTCTGTGTATTCTTGCCACCTCTTCTTAATATCTTCTGCTTCTGTTAGGTCCATACAATTTCTGTCCTATATCAGCCCATCTTTGCATGAAATGTTCCCTTGGTATCTCTAATTTTCTTGAAGAGATCTTTAGTCTTTCCCATTCTATTGTTTTCCTCTATTTCTTTGCATTGATCGCTGAGGAAGGCTTTCTTATCTCTCCTTGCTATTCTTTGGAACTCTGAATCCAAATGGCTATATCTTTCCTTTTCTCCTTTGCTTTTTGCTTCTCTTCTTTTCACAGCTATTTGTAAGGCCTCCTCAAGACAGCCATTTTGCTTTTCTGCATTTCTTTTTCTTGGGGATGGGCTTGCTTCCTGTCTCCTGTACAATGTCATGAATCTCCATCCATAGTTCATCAAGCGCTCTATCAGATCTAGTCCCTTAAATCTATTTCTCACTTCCACTGTATAATCATAAGGGATCTGATTTAGGTCATACGTGAATGGTCTAGTGGTTTTCCCTACTTCCCTCAATTTAAGTCTGAATTTGGCAATAAGGAAGGAGTTCATGATCTGAGCCACAGTCAGCTCCTGGTCTTGTTTTTGTTGACTGTATAGAGTTTCTCCATCTTTGGCTGCAAAGAATATAATCAATCTGATTTTGGTGTTGACCATCTGGTGATGTCCATGTGTAGAGCCTTCTCTTGTGTTGTTGGAAGAGCGTGTTTGCTATGACCAGTGCGTTCTCTTGGCAAAACTCTATTAGCTTTTGCCCTGCTTCATTCTGTACTCCAACAGTCAAAGTTGCCTATTACTTCAGGTGTTTCTTGAATTCCTACTTTTTCATTCCAGTCCCCTATAATGAAAAGGACATCTTTTGGGGGTGTTAGTTCTAGAAGGTCTTGTAGGTCTTCATAGAACTATTCAACTTCAGCTTCTTCAGGATTACTGGTCGGGGCATGGACTTGGATTACCGTTAATATTGAATGCTTTACCTTGGAAACGAACAGAGATCATTCTGTTGTTTTTGAGATTGCATCCAAGTACTGCATTTCGGACTCTTGTTGACTAGGATATCTACTCCATTTCTTCTAAGGGATTCTTGCCCACAGTAGTAGATATAATTGTCATCTGAGTTAAATTCACCTCTTCCAGTCCATTTTAGTTCGCTGATTCCTAGAATGTCAACATTCACTCTTGCCATCTCCTGTTTGACCACTTCCAATTTGCTTGATTCATGGATCTAACATTCCAGGTTCCTATGCAATATTGCTCTTCACAGCATCAGACTTTGCTTCCATCATCAGTCACATCCACAACTGGGTGCTGTTCTTGCTTTGGCTCCGTCTCTTCATTCTTTCTGGAGTTATTTCTCCACTGATTTCCAGTAGCATATTGGGCACCTACTGACCTGGGGAGTTCATCTTTCAGTGTTCTATCTCTTTGTGTTTTCATACTGTTCATGTTTCATACTGTTTCATCAAAGAGCCTCTTGATGAAAGTGAAAGAGCAGAGTGAAAAAGTTGGCTTAAAGCTCAACATTCAGAAAACAAAAATCATGGCATCTGGTCCCATTACTTCATGGCAAACAGATGGGGAAACAGTGGAAACAGTGGCAGATTTTATTTTTTGGGGCTCCAAAATCACTGAAGATGGTGACTGCAGCCATGAATTTAAAAGACGCTTACTCCTTGGAAGTTATGACCAACCTAGACAGCATATTAAAAAGCAGAGATGTTACTTTGCCAACAAAGGTCCATCCAAGTCAAGGCTACGGTTTTTCCAGTAGTCATGTATGGATATGAGAGTTGGACTATAAACAAAGTTGAGCGCTGAAGGACTGATGCTTTTGAACTGTGGTGTTGGAGAAAACTCTTGAGAGTCCCTTGGACTGCAAGGAGATCCAACCCGTCTATCCTAAAGGAGATCAGTCCTGAATATTCATTGGAAGGACTGATGCTGAAGCTGAAACTCCAATACTTTGGCCACCTGATGCGAAGAGCTGACTCATTTGAAAAGACCCTGATGCTGGGAAAGATTGAAGGAGGGAGAAGAAGGGGACGACAGAGGATGAGATGGCTGGATGGCATCACTGACTCGATGGACGTGAGTCTGAGTGAACTCTGGGAGTTGGTGATGGACAGGGAGGCCTGGCGTGCTTCAGTACATGAGGCTGCAAAGAGTCAGACACGACTGAGTGACCTGACTGACTAACCATAAAAATTACTGAGAGACACACAGAAACACAAAAAACCTTATTATTTGTTTGTATTATTTCCAATACCAAAAATAGATGGGTGATTTTACTATGGGCTTCCCCTGGTGGCTCAGCTGGTAAAGAATCTGCCTGCAATGTGGGATTCCCTGGTTCGATCCCTGGGTTGGGAAGATCCCCTGGAGAGGGAAAGACTACCCACTCCAGTATCCTGGCCTGAAGAATTCCATGGACTATACAGTCCATGAGGTTGCAAAGAGTCAGACACAACCGAGCACCTTTCACTTTTTCACTTTCAATTTTAGTCTACCCATTATTATGATGTTAGTTTAAAATTATCAGCAAGATTGTTTTTAATTATCCAGGTATTTTAAAATTCCAGATACTTCATAATGCATTACTAAACAAAGAAGGAATTGATGGCAATTTCCCAAATATGTGAGTAGTTTTAAGAGTTGAATTAGGGAGATTTGACTAGATAAATCAAGTTAAAACTACATTTACTACTGGTACTGCAGTTAGTTGGGCTTCCCAGGTGGTGCTAGTGAAGAACCTGCCTGCCAATGTAGGAGATATGAGATGTGAGTTCAATCCCTGGGTGGGGAAGATCCCCTGGAGGAAAGCATGGCAAACCACTCCAGCATTCTTGCTTAGAGAATCCCCATGGACAGAGGAGCTTGACAGGCTACAGCCCACAGGGCTGCAAAGAGTTGGAGATGACTGAAGGGACTTAACATGCACGCATGCACCACAGTTAGTATCTACTGAGTAGAGCCAGAATCACACAATGGATGGAATCTCAAAATATGTCCTGGTCATTTCCCTGGTATCCAGAACTAGGAGTGGCTGTACTGTTTTCAGTCACTATGACTACATAAAAGGAGGATTATCACTTAATATTCTTAACTTCCCTGGTGGCTCTGAGGGCAAAGTGTCTGCCTACAATGTGGGAGACCTGGATTCAATCCCTGGGTTGGGAAGATCTCCTGGAGAAGGAAATGGCAACCCACTCCAGTATTCTTGCCTGGAAAATCCCAAGGACAGAGGAGCTTGGAAGGCTACAGTCCATGGGGTCACAAAGAGTCAGACACAACTGAGCAACTTCACTTTCACTTTTTCACTAATTCTTAACTTCCTAATAGACCAGAGACTATAGCTGAGATTTAAATGAACTTAAAATATTTGCTCATTAGCCTTTTTTCAAATCTTCATTATATTAACACTAGCTAACATCTGAATGCAGAGTTCCAAAGAATAGCAAGAAGAGGTAAGAAAGCCTTCCTCACCGATCAATGCAAATAGAGGAAAACAATAGAATGGAAAAGACTAGAGATCTCTTCAAGAAAATTAGAGATTCCAAGGGAACATTTCATGCAAAGATGGGCTCGATGTAGGACAGAAATGGTATGGACCTAACAGAAGCAGAAGATATTAAGAAGAGGTGGCAAGAATACACAGAAGAACTGTACAAAAAAGATCTTCACGACCAAGACAATCACGATGGTGTGATCACTCACCTAGAGCCAGACATCCTGCAATGTGAAGTCAAGTGGGCCTTAGAAAGCATCACTACAAACAAAGCTAGTAGAGGTGATGGAACTCCAGTTGAGCTATTTCAAATCCTGAAAAATGATGTTGTGAAAGTGCTGCACTCAATATGCCAGCAAATTTGGAAACCTCATCAGTGGCCACAGGACTGGAAAAGGTCAGTTTTCATTCCAATCCCAAAGAATGCTCAAACTACCGCACAATTGCACTCATCTCACACGCTAGCAAAGTAATGCTCAAAATTCTCCAAGCCAGGCTTCAGCAATATGTGAACCGTGAACTTTCAGATGTTCAAGCTGGTTTTAGAAAAGGCAGAGGAACCAGAGATCAAATTGCCAACATGCGCTGGATCATGGAAAAAGCAAGAGAGTTCCAGAAAAACATCTACTTCTGCTTTATTGACTATGCCAAAGCCTTTGACTGTGTGGATCACAATAAACTGTGGAAAATTCTGAAAGAGATGGGAATACCAGACCACCTGACCTGCCTCTTGAGAAATCTGTATGCAGGTCAGGAAGCAACAGTTAGAACTAGATATGGAACAACAGACTGGTTCCAAATAGGAAGAGGAGTACATCAAGGCTGTATATTGTCACCCTGCTTATTTAACTTCTATGCAGAGTACATCATGAGAAACGCTGGGCTGGAAGAAGCACAAGCTGGAATCAAGATTGCCGGGAGAAATGTCAATCACCTCAGATATGCAGATGACACCACCCTTATGGCAGAAAATAAAGAGGAACTAAAAAGCCTCTTGATGAAAGTGAAAGAGGAGAGTGAAAAAGTTGGCTTAAAGCTCAACATTCAGAAAATGAAGATCACGGCATTTGGTCCCATCACTTCATGGGAAATAGATGGGGAAACAGTGGAAACAGTGGCAGACTTTATTTTGGGGGGCTCCAAAATCACTGCAGACGGTGACTGCAGCCATGAAATTAAAAGATGTTTACTCCTTGGAAGGAAGGTTATGACCAACCTAGATAGTATATTGAAAAGCAGAGACATTACTTTGCCAACAAAGGTCCGTCTAATCAAGGCCATGGTTTTTCCAGTGGTCATGTATGGATGTGAAAGTTGGACTGTGAAGAAAGCTGAGTGCCGAAGAATTGATGCTTTTGAAAACTGTGGTGTTGGAGAAGACTCTTGAGAGTCCCTTGGACTGCAAGGAGATCCAACCAATCCATTCTCAAGATCAGTCCTGGGTGTTCATTGGAAGGACTGATGCTGAAGCTGAAACTCCAATACTTTGGCCACTTCATGCGAAGAGTTGACTCATTGGAAAACACCCTGATTCTGGGAGGGATTGGGGGCAGGAGGAGAAGGGGACGACAGAGGATGAGATGGCTGGATGGCATCACCGACTCGATGGACATGAGTTTGGGTAAACTCCGGGAGTTGGTGATGGACACGGAGGCCTGGCGTGCTGATTCATGGGGTCGCAAAGAGTTGGACACAACTGAGTGACTGAACTGAACTGAACATTTGAGGACTTACAATATAACAAGCTCTGCCTTCTCTCATTTAATCCTAATAAATTTCTCTGAAATAGTTATTAATAATCCTATTTTTAAGAAATTGAGACAGTGAATTAAACTTATCTTCAGTTTTAAGCTACTAAATATATATTAGCATTTCCTAATATGTAAATATAAATATATTAAAAGTAAGTCACCAGATAGTTTTAGCATTAACCTTTCACTGAAGACTTGGATTATCTGAAGAGTTTTAAGTGAGCCTATGAGATGAAATAAACAAAAAACATCTTTAAGATTTGTAAATCCTTAACCAAGCTATTTAGAAACACTTAGTAGTCATTAATCCTAAAATAAAGATAGATATCATAAATTCTATGATATACTATCCACAGTACACAGGAAAGGAAAATAAGCAAGGTTTAAACTTGCAGAGCTCAGACTGCCTATTAAATACCAACAAAACAGACTTCTGGGCTAGTAATAATATTAAAGATGAAACATATATAACAACAGTTGAGCTATAAGGAAGCATACAAATCCTAAGGTATAAAGCTGACTCACTTATTAATTTGAGATCAATAAAACAACTGATGGGGGTGAGAGCCTCAGTGGCGTGAAAATAGCTAATCTTCACAGGGGAAACAGGATATACAGAATATATTTCCCCATATTAACTTGCTGTTTAAATATGGGAAATCAGGAAGTCTTGCAGGCTGGATAACGCAATATAAAAGATTAAAGAACAGGTTAGAGCAGGGTAGTAGGCACCTGTGAGCCTTACAATGTTTCCAGAGTCCTCCAGGCATAATACAATTCAACCCTTTCAGGTCCTTTCTGTTCTCACTGACCATTAATTTGCAACCATTGCATCCTGGGATATTTCCCTTCAAGCATCACCACCCACAGACCCAAACTAGCTCATGCTCATACAGATACTTTAAAACATAATATACCCTGGACTTGACAAGTAAATGTGCCAAAACCCACACTAGGATAACCTGTTTTTTTAATGCTGACTTCACCAGTTGAACACCAATCCCCCACATACTGGTTTGAAACTTCGTATTCATCATCATCTAAGAGCTGAAATGAACATTGGGATCACTGACCATGGCCCAGTAAGATGAATTACTGAGACTTCTAAACAGGACTCAAGAGACCAAAAGTATAAAATGAATGCTTTATGTAAGTCTAGCAATCAGAATTTAAGTTTCAGCTTATCCTTAAACTTCACTTGCATATGAACTGGACACTTTTTTAAAATTCACCACTATCTACAATGATGCTTCTTTGTTTACCATTTGGTTAAGCATGTTATAAAGACATCGTAACCTAATGATCAAAGTCTATAGTGACCAGCTGCAACAACTCTGAGTAAGAGAGGTAACTTTTATAATGTGGTTCCTTCATGTACTGATACAAGAGTTAAACACTATGCTTATGGTAGGTTTCAAGTCTAAACTGATTTATAGGATTTTAGAGACTAAAACAGATCACTCTCCATTTAGATATGGACACTTAACATCAAACAAAATATAAGCAGCGAAGCACAGGAACAAATTTGACCTGTCAGATAAAAAGCTTTGAGAAACTATCAAGAGGCTCTGAAATTGTTTGAAACTAGGTCTAGAACATACTACACATGCTCGTGAGCACTACATAAGTCGAGGCTAGTTAACATTCAGTTTTCAAGCAGGTTCATCGTTATCTGCTTGAAAACAAGAGCTATTTTTCAAAGGCAAAGACCAATCCTTTTCATGTATTTGAAATCTACCCAAAAAAGTTTACCAGCCACAAAAAGTTACACTTCTAATACTGAATTGATATGTATTTGTAATACCACTAATAATCATCTTTACTTTTAAAAAATGCATGCTAAATAATCAAGTTATTATAGTAATAATTCCCTAAAAATCAAGTTATAAGGCAGATAAGTCAAGAAATTACATTTACTCATATGTCACAAGCAGGTAATGAGTCTGAGCCATGATCTATGCAGTCAGTTTTAACTACGGCCCTGCTGTGAGAACCAATATAAGGGTGAAAACAATTCTATAATCATTTCAAATAGATTAATAGATCTCCTTAGAAGATCAACAGACATTATAAAACTGGATCCCAATACTGGATCCCAATGTAAGGTAAATATACACACAATGTTACTAAAACATGTTACTTCAAAATTAGTATGTAACAATTTTATTTTCATTTTTAAGCATTAAACTGCCCTCTCTCCCCCAACACACACACACAAGAATTCAGACAGCTTATGTTCGGCATAGTTTGCACAAAACTTACAGTGAGCTAAGGCCTTGTTGTTGTTTAGTCACCCAGTCATGTCCAACCCTTTTGAGACCCTGTCCTCTGTCCATTGGATTTCTCAGGCAGGAATACTGGAGTGGGTTGCCATTTCCTTCTCCAGGGAATCTTCCTGACCCAGGGATGGAACCCACATCTCCTGAGCCACTAGGGAAATCCATTCCTTTCAAATTTCCTTATATTTTACAAAGATTCAAATTATTCAATACTTATTAGTTGCAGATTATTGCCAACTATTAAAATATTTTAAAGAAGGGTTAACACAGTGGTTCCTAGTGGGTGATTTTATCCCCTGTCCCAGACATTTGTCAATGTCTGGAGCCATTTTTGGCTGCTATATGCCAAGGAGGGGGAGGTGCTACTGATGTTTAGTGGGTAGAGGGGCCAGGGACACTGCTTAACATCACAGTGACAGGCCAGCCTCCACAACAACAAAGAAAATGTCAATAACGCTGAAGCTCAGAAACCCTCGGTTAAGTGAATACTGTTTAGACATGAAAAGTTGCATTAATGCAGCAGGCCTAATGCTGGGTTCTGTGAATAGAGAAAGACAACAGCTTGGGTTTTAGAGACCCAGAGAACTGGGTTCTATTCTTGGCTCCATCATTACTAATAATGCAATCGTGGGCAAGCTGCCTAACTTTTCTGGTGCAAAACATAGCTAATTCTACTTCTCTCAGTTATTGTGAGGGTCATCTGAGACCCTCACATGTAAAGTGGCTAGCACATATCCAGCAATCAACAGATGTATAGAAATGAAACAGGAAACTGTCTCTATCTAGAAAAGCCAAAGGAGACGTGGATTCACAGTGATGTATAATAATATCCTGGATGGGACTCTGGAACGGAAAAAGGATATTCAGCAAAAACTAAGAAAAGCTGAGTAAAAGTATGGATATCAATACCAGTCCACTAACTGTGACAAATGTACTATACTAATAAAAGAGTGTGTTAACAGTCAGTGTGCTCGCACTCAGTCCTGTCCCACTCTCTGCGACCCCATGGACTGTATAGCCCGTCAGGCTCCTCTGTCCATGGGATTCTCCAGGCAAGAATACCTGGAGTAGGTTGCCATTTCCTCCTCCAGGTGATCTTCCTGACCCAGGGGCTGAACTTTCATCTTCCTGTATTGGCAGGCAGATTCTTTACAACTGCGCTAACAGGGAAGCCCTAATGTAAGATGCCAATAATAAGGGAATCTGAGTGAAGGATATATGGGAACTCTATGCACCAACTTGATGACTTTCTGTAAATCTAGATCTAGTCTAAAAATTCGTAAATTTAAAAAGTGAAAAAAAAAGGAGGGTCTCTTTCTTCCTCTTCCTTTCTCTGAACTAAGGGGAAACAGTCCCCACCTTCATTTACCCTTTACCCATTCCTACCACCTGGGTGATGATGTCAAGCTCTGAACAGCAGTCAATCAAAGATCACTAGCAGATGAGAAGACAAATGTGACTCACACCAGAAGATTTAACTCACCAGAAGATAAGTATATCAAATCTGAAACCACTTCAGATTGGGAGAATTGTATTTAAGAATTACTTTTTTTCAAAAGAGCTTTTAAAACATTACTCACAGAATTAAGACAAAGGAAAAGAACTACACTTATTGGACATTAACCAAAATCTCATGAAAACAGATAAATGTAGAGAGCTGGGCTTTGGGTGTTAAATTAGGCAGCTGCGACTGAGCGGGGGAAACTTCCTATACACCAATATCAACATTGCAACACTTTTTACTGTATATTGGTTTTGGTTAGCCCAAAGTTTGTCTTCCTCTTACACAGCATTAGGGATGTCACACTGAAGACTGACACTGCCTCTGAAAAGAAGGCTGCAGGTAAACTACGTAAATAAAGAACAATTTAAAAATATGTTTAGAAAATTAGCAATGAAAGTAGGCACTGGCCCTTGCTTTAATTCATACAGGTTAATGAGACAGCATATGGGAAGTACTTGAGCTCCCTGGAAAAGTGATATCAGGTGAATTCAAAGAATTAGGTTACAGTTAGAAAGGGATAACAGGATAACATACCCCTTTTTTGCTCGTCTATATTAAAAGACAAATATCTTCAAAGGACTTACTAAAAGTTAGCATACAGACTTTATTTCCTCTACCTAAATCAGGTCCCTGGTTGTTATAGCCCCTTTAAACTATGGAAGAATTATTAATAGGTAGAGAAACAGATACAAAGCTGCTTGCCAGAGCACACAGAAAGAGAATGGCAAGGAACCAAGAACCAGAGGCTCCCATTACCGTGCTCACGAGGACTGTGACAAGGCTACTAAAGAGTGGAAGGGGGATTAACATTGGATAACAGGTAGGGTTCCAACTGCAGCAAGCAAAACAAATGAGAAAAGGCAGTGGGCCCTTCTCGGCCCACTGCACCTGGTGTGCAGAAGACAGTGGTTCTTTCCTTGGGTTCAAATTCGATAACCAACATTTCAACTCTTTCCTCTGAGAGTCATCTATTTAATTTTGAATACATATTCTCTTATCGTAAGAACCTGTTCACTAATGACCAAAGCTCAGAATTGGTATTTCAGCTGTTAGAGAAGACAAGGCTTTTAATCATGTAAGATTTGCGAATTTCACTCAGAAAGTAAGCCTAAAGATTTCTCAAGACTGTTTCCAATATTGCTGATGTTATACTCCTAAACGATGAAGTAGTCCCCTTCTCTTCACACTGTAAACACTGGAGAAATTCTGAATGTACCCATCAGATGCTTATTTGAATCCTTTCAATTGGAGAGTAAGATCGATATTAAGACAGTTCTTAGGAAAGTACAAATGAGAAGTGGTTGTCTATCACAATTTATCATTAGCATTTTGAAAATTAAAAGGAGCATTTCTAATTGTAAGTAAAACACAAAAGCGGGGCCACTGACATCCACCCAGTTTTACCCACGTCGATCCACTGACCACTGTCACCTTGAGGGAGGACTCACAAGTTCAAATGAAAGGCTTTAACAATACGGGAACTTCCGCTTATCCTCTAAGCATCCCACATAGTAGCTACAGAGAGGGGCGGGGGCGGTGTGTAACATTTCTAAAAGGAAAACAAGAAAGCCAAGTGTTATCTGGACTCCTTAACTGTATCCACTGAGATGTAGGGTATGCTAGAATTGGAATTTTAACATATCAGCAAGTTTAACTGATCATCCCATTCCGTTCAATTGTTTGGACATTTAAACAAGATGTAGCATACTAACATCCTAAGTAACCTGCCCTCTAAGACATGATTAAACTGGCAAAAATCACTGTCTCCCCTAATCTCAAGCAACCACTGAAAATCAAAAACTTCTGTTCATTTTAATACTGCTTATCCGGAAAGCGTAACTAATAAATGCCTTTTATGCCAAGTTCCTGCCGGTAGAAGTTAAACTTATATTAACAGAAACTTCTCAGCCCTCCTAGGAAGAGTCTGGGGAACAAAGCGGGCAAGAGAGGCATTCGGCCGCTGGCCACACCGTGGAGCCACGGTGTGTGGCTCAGACAGTCACCAGTAACAATGTGGAGTCTACTGAGAATGCCCGGCAGGCAGCTGGCGCACAGACTCGCGCGCGGCGAAGTTCAAGTCTGGAGAACTTAGGAGAAAGCTGGCTGCGAGGACAGCAGGCTCCAGCGCGGCAGCCCACCCGCGGCGGCGCGGGTCCAAGGAGCCACAGCAGTGCGGGGGCTCGCGGAGGCCGCTGCAGACCTGGCTGTAACCCGGTGGGGTCGCCGTCCGGGCGAGAACCGCAGCCTGCGTCCCCCACCCGCCCCAAGGCCCCCACCGTTTCCGGACCGGGTCCTCGGCACCTACCGGGAGGCCTCTGCGCCGGACTCTGGAAAGCCGACAGGTTCAGCGCCGCCGCCTTCTCCCGCACCGTCGCCATGGCCGCAGCCACCGGGACACGACCGCCTCAGACGACCGCACCGCGAAGTGGGCGCTCGCCTTGGAGCAGCCTATTAACTGGCCCGGGGTTGGGCGGGGCTCCCGCCAGGCCCCGCCCCCGCCGCGCTCCGCTCCCCGCCGGTCACGTGCCGGCCGCGGCCCAAGGTAACCTGCGGCCCCGCGAGCCCGGGAAAGGTGGGGCCCCGCCCCCGCTCCCGCCCTGGAGGTAGCCAGGTCAGAAGCGTTTTGGCGTGCTGAGCCCTGCGAGTCCGCGTCGGCCCCATGCAACCAGCATCCCGCCGCCGTCTGCACAGCCCACGCGCAGGCAGGCGTACGCGCCCAGGCTCAAGCCAGCTTCGGTGAAAGGCGCATCCACCGTGGATTAGCTCTGTTGCTTAACTGCCTTGGGCTTCAGTGCCCTCACCTGTGACGCGGGGACAATGTCAGTACCCGCTTCACGGAATATTTTTATGAAGATTACACGAACTAATTCATGTGTTTTAGTTGCTGGGTCTGGAACATAAGTGCTTAAAATTCTGTCATGGTGATAAATGCTTCGAATTTTTCACGCATCCCTTCCTGTAAAGAACAAATCTTTATCTGGCCCGGGAAAGCAATGTCTAGAGTTCACAGTCCGGAGGGCAGCTGGCTTGCCTTGGGGCTGGCTGCCAAGCAAATCGGTGCCGCCTCCAAAATAACTCTGGGTCAAGTGGGTTAGGGACAGAGCTAGGAACGAAGGGAAGTGGGGCTCTTAAGGGGAAGTTGAGAACAGGAAATCCAGGGACCCAGTGCTGGGGTATCTCAGGTGAGTGTCTGAGACCAATAATTTAGTTGCCAAATTATTGCGCCCCCGTTTTACTCCCGAAATTTGGGGATTTAGCAATCATTTTAAACCTTTGGCACACATAATAAATATCTTTTTAGAAGGAGGGTGCCCGTTTAACAGATTATTAAATCAGAATCGTTTTTATATGGGAGTTAGCTTATTGGAAAAAGCTCCGACACGTAGTTCCTTCAAAATGCTTAGAAGAATACATACATATGGTTATTTCAAAAAACACTTGCTGAGCAACTGCGACCCTGGGCACCCCAGTTGAGTAGGTTAGACACAGGCTCCTACGATTTAGAAACTGGTGCCAGAATTGGCCTTTTTTATGAGCTCTCTCCCCCTGGTGGCAGTAAAACCCAGTCTCTGCACTGTTCAAGAAATTTCCTTTGTCATTTCTCTGGTGACTGCTGCTCACAGAGATAAGATACCATTTAGGAGGGGTTTCAGGTACCCAGCAGAGCAATTAGCTGTAATCTACCCCATACTGTGTAACTGAATGCACAAGTCCATCCTCACTACTTGGTAGATAAAATGCTCATCCTATTTGTGAAAACAAATCTTGACAAACACTAATATTGGATCTTTTGAAAAAGGCAGGTGACCTCAGTGACTACTTTGGTGATTTATATAACATTTCAGAGAATTATCTTTTCTGGTGAAATGCTCTTTTTTACTTGTCCACATTTTACACATTTTGGAGGCCTAATTCAAATTCCATCTTCATTGCTGGACAGATATTTCCAGGCTACACTGATATATTCCTTCTCTTCTCAGGCTTCCTGGATAGCTCAGCTGGTAAAGATTCAAGTTCCCCTGGAGACTACCCACTCGTTTTCTTGGGCTTCCCTGATGGCTCAGAGGGTGAAGAATCTGCCCGCAATGCAGGAGACTTGGGTTCAATCCCTGGGTTGGAAGATTCCTTGGAGGAGGACATGGCAACCACTCCAGTATTCTTGCATGGAGAATCCCCAGTGGACAGAGGAGCCTGGCAGGCTACAGTCCATGGGGTCGAAAAGAGTCAGACAGGACTGAGCAATTGAGCACACTACATTCCTTTTCTACAGATATATGGCATTTATCAAATACATTACTGTTTATGGCCCTGTTATAGCGATACTGCCTAATTATTTCGGCACACACATCTCGATTGCCCAACAAAGTTAGGAAACTGTCCAGGGCATATCTTACCCACTTAGATTTTTTTTCAGTGTCTGTCGTATTAGGCAGACAGAATATGTCTTATATAGTAATGATTATCCTCATTAAAATGCACAGGTTTTAAAAATATCAGCCTCATGCTTTTAAATTTAATGTTTAGGAACCTCTAGTTAAAGAAAAGCATTAAAAATGTCTTTCATATCATATCTAGAAGTATCACAGTTTCTGACATGAAATTTCACCCATCCCTTTAAAATGATTGTTACTGATTTTGTTATTTCATTTTTATTGATTATTTTTCATACTAATATGTCAAGTCAATATTATGTTTGGCATATAGGAAAACTTCACTTGGTCTAATTTGTCTAAACCAATTAAGAGATAGGAAACAGAACTGTTCTGGTGCAATCCTGTATAAACACACACACCACACCACACCACATGAAATCACCTCAAAACAAATAACCAGCACTACTGTTTTCTCTAGCAATGGAAACTAGAAATGTAAAAAAAAAATGATGAATACAAATCTCTTGGAGTTTTTGAAAAAAACTTTGTTATTGAGACAGAAATTTAGTGCCATTTTCCACAATTATCTGGGCTTCCCTGGTAGCTCAAACGGTAAAGAATCTGACTGCAATGAGGGAGATCCAGGTTTGATCCCTGAGTCAGGAAGACCCCCTGGAGGAGGACATGGCAACCCACTCCAGTATTCTTGCCTGGAGAATTCCATGGACAGAGCAGCAGGGTGGGCTCCATGGGGTCTCAAAGAGTTGGATACAACTGAGCAACTAACACATCACTATTAAAACATGGAAAGTGTAATTTTTAAATTTTCACTTCAAATTTTAGCTAAATCAGACTTCAGGCTCATTCTTAACCAAGGCTCACTCTCCCCAAATTTGCTGTAGTGGACTCTTTGTGTTTTAGGAGTTGTATCCCTCTCATATTCACTCCCATTTTCAGTGACCAAGTGGTTGGGGAAATGAGGAGGAGAGCATAGAAAACAGAAAGATTTTTTCCTTCTGTTTTCTAGAAAGGATCTGATAACACAATTTCTAAAGCTGACTGCTTGGCTTCCAGTCCACAACACTGAGTATTTCCCCCGTCTCGCTGCTTGTTACTCCTCGGTCCCCTTTCCTCTGACACCTCCTCTTTTCCCTGACTACTAATGATGTTCAGGTGTCCTAAGGTCTGTTAGACCTTTGTCCTCTTCTCTATCATTCACTCCATCAGCCAGTCTCAGGTTTAATATTTTTTTACTAGTACCTACCTTAGAGGCTTCCCTGGTGGCTCAGACAGTAAAGCATCTGCCTGCAGTGCGGGAGACCTGGGTTCGATTCCTGGGTTGGGAAGATCCCCTGGAGAAGGAAATGGCAATCCACTCCAGCACTCTTGCCTGGAAAATCCCATGGACAGAGGAGCCTGATAGGCTACAGTACATGGGGTCGCAAAGAGTCGGACATGACTGAGCAACTTCACTCACTTCACCTCAGAGGTACTATTATTTTTTTAATATTTGTTTATATATTTGGCTGTGCCAAGTCTTCGTTTCAGAGCTCCTGATCTTTAGGTGTGGCATTCGAACTCTTAATTGCAGCATATGGGATGTAGTTCTCCAACCTGGGATCAAACCCAGGCTCCCTCCATTGGGAGCGCAGTTTCAGCCACTGGACCACCAGGGAAGTCCCAGTCTCCTGTTTTTAAAAACTATTTGAAGGCTTCCCAAATTTTATCTCTACTGTAAACATTTCATTAAACCTGCAGCCTCATTTATCTGGCTGCCAGCTTTACATGTCCACTTGGATGTCCAATAAGCATCCCAAACTTAAGAAGTTCAAAACCAAACTCCTGCTCTTTCCCCTCAAAACCTCTTCCGTGCAGACTTTCTCCGGCTAGGTTAATAACAACCTCAGCTCTCTAGTAGCTCAAGCCAAAAATCTTGAAGTCATCCTTGACCACTATTGTTGTTGTTGCTGTTCAGTCGCTAAATTGTGTCCGACTGTTTGGGACCCCACGGACTGCAATATACCAGGCTTGCCTATCCTTCAGTATCTCGAAGAGTTTGATCAAATGCATGTGCATTGGGTCCATGATGCCATCCAACCGTCTCATCCTCTGTTGCTCCCTTCTCTGCTTGCCCTCAATCTTTCCCAGCACCAGGGGCTTTTCCAATGAGTCAGCTCCTCTCATCACAAGGCCAGAGTATTGGAGCTTCAGCTTTAGCGTCAGTCCTTCCAATGAATACTCAGGGCTGATTTCCTTTAGGATTGACTGGTTTGATCTCCTTGCAGTCCAAGGGACTCTCAAGAGTCTTCTCCAGCACCACAGTTAGAAAGAACCAATTCTTCGGCACCTCGCTTTCTTTATAATCCAACCCTCACATCCATAAATGATTATTGGAAAAAACCATAGCTCTATAACCCAATTTTTTGGGTAATCTGTTGGCTCTATTTTCAAACTATATCCAGAATATGACCATGTCCCACCCCTCCATTCCTGCTACTCTGGCCTGAATCATTATCATCTCTTACCTGGATTACTATGCTGTGCTTAGTCACTCAGTTGGTCTTACTCTTTGTGACCCCATAGATTGTACCCTGCCAGGCTCTTCTGTCCATGGAATTTCCCAAGCAAGAATTCTGGAGTGGGTTGCCATTTCCTTCTTCAGGGGATCTTGCTGACCCAGGAATCGAACCCGCATCTCCTGCGTTTCCTGCATTGACTGGTGGATTCTTTACCACTGAGCCACCTTGGAAGCCCCTCCAATATATATACTAACTTGTTTGTTTTCTTTTTTTTGTTTGTTTGTTTTGTATATATACTAACTTTTAAAAATCTCTGGTGTCTGTCTCTTCTTTCTCCCCCAGTATAAGCTCCATGTGAACAAAATTCATTGACATAATATCCTCAAGTGCCTAGAACAGTGTTTGGCACACAATAAGCACTCTGAATATTTGGGGGATTAAGATTGAAAAGTAGATTGCTCTTTGCTAGTCAGTTCTCTTATTTACGTTGCAGAATTGTCCCATAGGTTCCATTTTTACTTTTTCAGTATTTTTTCATTCCTGAAAGAAAAGAGATCTATTCAAGTCTAATATTTGCTTAAAAACAAAGGAAAGAGAACCTCCTTGGATCTCCACATTGTACACTGTCTTATTGTTGAGTACATCCTCTCCAGTCGTTAAGTAGGAGAGATCTTTAGTGTCAATTTGCATGACTGTGCTCATAATCCAACATCCTGAGTGTTTCCTTCTTGTGTCTGGTGAAATCACCCTACCGGGGTCAGCTTTCTAACTTCTTATTTGGCCCAAATACCATTCCATATAGTCGGCGTGGCTGTGTTCTGTGTCTTTCCTGCTGCAACTCCCTCCTAAGTGGGGAAATGCTGCTTCACCTGCTGGCTTATGTTTGGTGTGCGCGTGCTTGCCTTGAGGCCTTCCAACTCCTGTGGCTTTTAAAGGCCTTATAAATGTGGCCTTAAGTTGCACTTCTCCCCTGAAGTCTTGTGACATTCTTCTTTCTGCCATTTTTCCCCCCACTTTGGTGGAGTCTCGTGGCTTGTGAGATCCCAGTTCTCCAAGCAGGGGTTGAACACTGGGCCACAGCAGTCCTAACTGCTGGGCCACCAAGAACTCCCTTTCTGCCACTTCTTTATTCCACTGAATTAGAGGTTGATAGTTGGATTCTGCCAAGATCTCGTCTGTTTACTTACTATACCAACATCCTGTTTTTTTTGGAAGAGAAGTTGAATGTCATCTCTGGCGTGTTTGTCTTCAGTCTAGTCTTGTTCGATACTGAGAATTTTTTTTTAAGTTCGGAAAATTTGGATCCTATCTACTTATTGATGCAGACTTTTTTCCGTGGTTTTAAGTTCCTTTGACCTTTTCAGTCGTAATTTGGCAGCAGCCTGTTATAAATTGGTGCCTGGAAAGCCAAAGACTATATAATTTAATAATTGCTTGTAAGATGTGTACAAAAATTTTCCATCTCTTTTGCATTTGGCAATAAGCTTCCTAAATGATTTCATAATGTTGCTAGATTTAGAAACTGCTAGAATAGAACATCAGTGAGGCTTACATTTAAGGTTTAGAAAACTTGGGCTGACTACAGTTGTACCTGAGAGCCTTAAGCAGTACCCTCAACTTGTTACCACTCAGCTGCTTTTTTCCTGTGCTATCAAGATACTGCAGATATCGAATTATCGTCACTGCTTCAGGGATGTGTGGACAAAGAATGGTGCTGATATTTCAGTAAACGAAGATTGTCCCTTGCAGGACTTCCCTGGTGGTCCTGCCGTTAAGAATCTGCCTACCACTTCAGGGGACACAGATTTGATCTCTGGTCTAGGAAGACCCCACATGTTGTGGGCAACTAAGCCCATGCACCACAACTACTGAGCCATCTCTCCAGAGCCTGTGAGCCACAACTACTGAGCCAGAGTGCCCTAGAGCCCGTTCTGTGCAACGAGAAGCCACCACAACAAGCAGCCCAAGCACCGCAGCTAGAGAGTAGCCCCCGCTCACTGCAACTGGAGAAAGCCCATGCAGCAACGAAGACCCAAGGCAGTCAAAAATAATTAATTAATTACAAAAACTCACTTCTCATTCTGGTTATTTACTTATGGCCAAGCCATGTGGCCTGTGGCATCTTAGTTCTCCAACCAGGAATTGAACCCTGGCCCTCCGCAGTGAAAGGGCAAGGTGTCAGCCATTGGACTGCCAGGGAATTCCCATGAATATACTAAAAATTATTGAATTGTATGCTTTAAGGAAAAATTTTTCTGTACGTGAATTATATCTTAATAAAAAAGACTACTTTGGTGCTCGCTTCAGGAGCACATATACTAAAATTGGAACGATACAGAGAAGATTAGCATGGCCCCTGCGCAAGGATGACATGCAAATTCGTGAAGCGTTCCATATTTTTTCAAAAAACCTCGAATTGCCAAAGCAATCTTGAGAAATAAGAATGGAACTGGAGGAATCAACTTGCCTGGCTTCAGGCTCTACTACAAAGCCACAGTCATCAAAACAGTATGGTACTGGCACAAAGACAGACATATAGATCAATGGAACAAAAACAAAAGCCCAGAGATAAATCCACACACGTATGCACACCTTATCTTTGACAAAGGAGGCAAGAATATACAATGGAGTAAAGGCAATCTATTTAACAAGTGGTGCTGGGAAAACTGGTCAACCACTTGTAAAAGAATGAAACTAGATCACTTTCTAACACCGCACACAAAAATAAACTCAAAATGGATTAAAGATCTAAATGTAAGACCAGAAACTATAAAACTCCTAGAGGAGAACATAGGCAAAACACTCTCAGACATAAATCACAGCAGGATCCTCTATGATCCACCTCCCAGAATTCTGGAAATAAAAGCAAAAATAAACAAATGGGATCTAATTAAAATTAAAAGCTTCTGCACAACAAAGGAAAATATAAGCAAGGTGAAAAGACAGCCTTCTGAGTGGGAGAAAATAATAGCAAATGAAGCAACTGACAAACAACTAATCTCAAAAATATACAAGCAACTTATGCAGCTCAATTCCAGAAAAATAAACGACCCAATCAAAAAATGGGCCAAAGAACTAAATAGACATTTCTCCAAAGAAGACATACGGATGGCTAACAAACACATGAAAAGATGCTCAACATCACTCATTATTAGAGAAATGCAAATCAAAACCACAATGAGGTACCACTTCACACCAGTCAGAATGGCTGCGATCCAAAAATCTGCAAGCAATAAATGCTGGAGAGGGTGTGGAGAAAAGGGAACCCTCCTACACTGTTGGTGGGAATGCAAACTAGTACAGCCACTATGGAGAACAGTGTGGAGATTCCTTAAAAAATTGCAAATAGATCTACCTTATGACCCAGCAATCCCACTGCTGGGCATACACACCGAGGAAACCAGAATTGAAAGAGACACGTGTACCCCAATATTCATCACAGCACTGGTTATAATAGCCAGGACATGGAAACAACCTAGATGTCCATCAGCAGATGAATGGATAAGAAAGCTGTGGTACATATACACAATGGAGTATTACTCAGCCATTAGAAAGAATTCATTTGAATCAGTTCTGATGAGATGGATGAAACTGGAGCCGATTATACAGAGTGAAGTAAGCCAGAAAGAAAAACACCAATACAGTATACTAACACACATATATATGGAATTTAGAAAGATGGCAATGACGACCCTGTATGCAAGACAGCAAAAAAGACACAGATGTGTATAACGGACTTTTGGACTCAGAGGGAGAGGGAGAGGGTGGGATGATTTGGGAGAATGGCATTCTAACCTGTATACTATCATGTAAGAATCGAATCGCCAGTCTATGTCTGACGCAGGATACAGCATGCTTGGGGCTAGTGCATGGGGATGACCCAGAGAGATGTTATGGGGAGGAAGGTGGGAGGGGGGTTCATGTTTGGGAATGCATGTAAGAATTAAAGATTTTAAAATTAAAAAATAAATAAATAAAAAGAACAGGAAAAAAAAAGAATACTTTGCAAGACTCATCTTAAAATCATTTCATCATTGCATAGTGAAAACTTCGCAGTACATGTACTCAATATAAGTGATATATGTGAGAGATGACCTTAAGACATATTTATTTATTGCAAGAGGAGAAGGGGACGGCAGAGGATGAGATGGTTGAATGGAATCACCAATTTAATGGACATGAATTTGAGCTCATAAGATAGTGAGACAGTGAAGGACAGGGAAGCCTGGCATGCTGCACTCCATGGGGTCACAAAGAGTCAGATATGACTGAACAACTGAGCAGCAACAAATTTATTGCCATATTTTGATCACCTTTATTTTGTTACATAATATTTCTAATATGGGGAATTCCCTAGCAGTCCAGTGGTTAGGACTTTGAGCTTCCACAGCAAGAAGCCTGGGTTTAATCACTTGTCAGGGAACTAAGAACCTGGGAGCCACAAGGTGCAGCCAAGAAAATTTTAAAAAAGATTTCTAATACGAAGAGCTTGGTAATTATTAGTGTAGCATATATCTTCAAGGATACGTCTGTGTTACTGTCAATGATATTTCTTGTCATATATTAACTCACTCAGTGCTAGATACTTACTATTTGAACAAATTATTGTTCAAGAGTTTGTCCCGTTGTGGGTAGTATTGAATTAGGGCCTTGGTTTTACAGTTCAGACAGTGAGCTTTGCAATATTATGCAGCAGCTTGGACAGGAGGGAGCTTGGGAGAGAATGGACACACATATATGCATGGTTGAGCCCCTTGGCTGTTCACCTGGAACTATCACAATATTGGTGACCGGCTAGCCTCCAAAATAAAATAAAAAGTTTTAAAAAGACAATAAGCTTTGAAGTCACAAGACTTGCATTTAAATACGAGCTCCACCATTTAACTTTGAGTTATTTACTTGATTTCTCTAGTTTCCTTGCCTACAAAACAGGAAAATAGTATCTGCTTCATAGCTCAGTTACAAAGGTTAAGTGAGATATTAAGTGTGACAAAGATTAAGCATTATTAAAGTATATGTTTAGTAAACTTTATAGTATATACTTAGTGAATCTCATTCTTCTTTATGTTGTTATAATATGTGCCCAAGTCATTTAAAGGGCCAAGGATGAATGTTCCAAGTATCCAGAACAGATAATTTGTACTTCTACTACTAGTTAATAATAAATCTTAGCTTATCTTCATCTTACTTTTTATTGCTGTTTATATCTCAAAAGCAGAACACCTAACACACAGTGGGTGCTTAATAAACTAGGTAATGGATTGTAAATATTGTTTTCCAGTTAATAAAAAAAATTGTTTATGATGAATGGGATTTTTGTATCCCCCCTAAGTTAATCATCTATTTTAATAAAACAAATACACACACAGCACTTAGGGCATGGACCTTAACAGCATACATAGCTAGATAAACAATGAGTTAGGGATGACAGTTAGGTTGTGACTTCAAAGTTCAGGACAAGCAGTTCAAAATCCAGTGACAAAATCTTTCTTTTATTTAAGGAACTGAATACAATGTAGCTAGTAAATCACTTTCCTATAGTCTTAATATGTAATAAAAAACTAACCATGCCAACATGTGTATTTGGAGTAATGCTTAATTCACAGTTGAAGGAAGATTTTTATATTCTCTGATTTGAAAAAACACAAACCCCTTTTCTATTAAGATTAATATTTATAAATATTGCATGTAATGAGAAAAAATGGAGCACAAAAAAGGATTAATGTACAACAAAGATAAAAGAAAAATATATTTCCTACTGTTTCATGCATATACCTTCAAAAAACCCTAATCTAAATTTAAAAAATTATTTGTATTATACATACATTATATATACTTTATATTTTAAAATTATATTACAAGTTTGTCTGTTTTTGTTTTTTATTTTTGGCCACACAGCATAGCATGCAAGATCTTACTTCCTGGACCAGGGATCGAACCTCGGTCCACAGGAGTGAAAGCAGAGTCCTAATCACTAGACTGCTAGGGGATTCCTATTTAATTTTTTTTTTTCATCAAATGCAAACATTATACAAAGACTCTTCTGGACCATGGCATTTTTGCACAAAAACATCTTTTTAAAAATTTGAGCAGCTGGAAGTTCCATGATAGTAAGAGGAGCTTCATTGACCCACTCACCAGCGAAACTGGTGAAAATTATTTTTAAAAACCCAACCACCTCAAGCCTCTAGGAACAGTGCAAAGCACAAACAACAAAAGAAGAAACATCTATTCAAGAAAATGTATGAAAACTGAATAGGAAAAACAAGAATCTGTGGTATTGAACCAAGACCACTCTCTCCGTCCCAACTCAGCAAGGCAGAGACAGTGCTCCCAAAGCTACAGGGCTCCCTATCCCTCGAGCTTCCAGTAAGAGGGTGTTCTAGGTGGAGCAAAACATCATTTCTTATCCTGCCCCCAACTACCTCTTTTATTTTTATTTGCTTTTGTCTGCACTAAGTCTTCGGAGAAGGCAATGGCACCCCACTCCAGTACTTTTGCCTGGAAAGTCCCATGGACGGAGGAGCCTGGTAGGCTGCAGTCCATGGGGTTGCTAGAGTTGGACACAACTGAGCGACTTCACTTTCACTTTTCCCTTTCATGCATTGGAGAAGGAAATGGCAACCCACTCCAGTGTTCTTGCCTGGAGAATCCCAGGGACGGGGGAGCCTGGTGGGCTGCTGTCTATGGGGTCGCACAGAGTTGGACACGACTGAAGCAACTTAGCAGCAGCAGCAGCACTAAGTCTTCATTGGTACCTGTGGGCTTTTTCTAATTGAAACAAGTGGGGGCTACTCTTCATAGTGGGGTGCAGTTTTCTCATTTTAGTGGCTTCTCTTGTTAGGGAGCATGGGCTCCAGGGCACATGGGCTCAGTAGTTGTGGCTCACAGGCCTAGTTGCCCTGAGGAATGTGGAATCTTCCCAGATCAGGGATCAAATCCATGTCCCCTGTGTTCGCAGGCAGAATTCTTAACCCTTGGACCAGCAGGGAAGTCCCTAATTACCTCTTTTGAGGCTAAGTCCTTGTTGAATGTGGTTGAGGGATGGGGACTCCCTTCTGCCCAATTCCCACTCATGGAATGTAGGTTCTACCTTGAGTGTGACATTCAGACAACACTGAAATGCTGAGCATCCTTGCCCTGTTTTATAAAGCAGTAGTTCCATGCCAGGAGAGGCAAGCCCAGTGGACACCATGCAGCTGCCCTCCACACCCCTGCAAACACCCAGCTCCTAGCATGAGGGTGTTATTTAAAGAGCAGCTTGCCATCATGCCCCACCCATTTTCAGATACCTGGCTCAGAGACAGTGTCTGGCAGTAGAAGCAGGTCATAAAAAAATAATTACTAAAGGAACCGACTTTATTAGCAGCAGACCATGGAGAAGACCAAGTCTAAGAGTATTCACAGGGACAATGCAGGTTGTGGTGAAAACCATTTGGAAGGAGATTCAAGACACATGCTAAACTGCAGGCTGGTGAATTTTCAGAAGAGAACCAGAAAGAAGACAGCAGGAGGGGGACTTCCCTGGCGGTTCAGGAGCTAAGACTCCGTGCTTCCCCTGCAGGAGGTGTGGGTTCAATCCCCGGTTGGGGAACTAGAATCTCATGTGCCACGGGGTACTGCTAAAACAAACCAACCAAAAAAAAAAAAAAAAGGCAGGAGGAATCCTCCTGGAGTCAGAACAAATATCAAACACTGACCTCAGAAACTATCCCTTCAAATGAGCCTTGACTGGAGTAACTTGAACAGCAATTTATGCCCAGTCATAAATTAACAACAAGAGAACCATCTGCTGGAAATTAGTGAAGTGCAACGCCTGGGTGTGTCCAAGAAAAGACAGGGAGACGACTCTATCAAAACCACTGTTATCTCAGCATGACTGTGGGCATACCCCAAACCACTTCCTGAGGAGCAACCTGAGAGCTGACGGCATATTATACGGTAAAAGACTGGGTGCTTCCCCTAAGATCAGAGAAAAGACAAGAAGTCTGCCTTTCAACATCGTATTAGGTGTTCTAAGGGAGCAACACTATGAAGGAAGAAGTAAAATTGTCTGTGAATGATACGATCTTTTGTATAGAAAATCTTAAGAAATCCATTAAAAAATGATAAGAACAAGTAAGTTTTCAGGTTACAGGGCATAAACACAACACACAAAACTTTTTTTCCAAGTTATCTATTTTTTCTTGAATGAGCTCATAGTTTCTATTCAAGGAATTTGTCCAGTTTATCTAATTTGTTGACATAAAGTTATTCATGATCATTTCCTTACTCTCTTTTTAACATCTATAGGATCCCATTGGGCTTCCCTGGTGGCTCAGACGGTAAAGCGTCTGCCTGCAATGCGGGAGACCTGGGTTCAATTCCTGGGTCGGGAAGATCCCCTGGAGAAGGAAATGGTAATCCACTCCAGCACTCTTGCCTGGAAAATCCCATGGGCGGAGGAGCCGCAAAGAGTCGGACACGACTGAGCGACTTCACTTCACTTCACTGTAGTGTTGCCTTCACTCTCATTTCCATTATTGGTAATAGCTCTCTTTGTCCTCTGATTATTCCAGCATGAGGTTCATGAATTTCATTTTTCAAATAACTTGGTTTTGGTTTCCTTGATTTATTATTTATTTTCTATTTCATAATTTCTGCTCCTTTTTTTCTGTTTACTTTGGGATTGATTTGCTCTTCTTTTTCTAATCTCTTAATTAGAAGGAAGGAGGTTTAGATCATCAATTTTAGAGTTTTCCTAGTTTTACCTGCTATAAATTTTCCTGGAAGCACTGCATTAGCTACATTCAACATATTTTGATGTTATCTTTGTAATTTAGTTGAAAATATTTTCTTTTGTCACTTCTTTGACTAGGGGTTATTTAAAAGTATTTGTTTAGCTTATAAATGTATGGAATTTTCCAGATATTTTTCTGATATTATTTTTTAACTTCATTGTGGTCAGAGAATGAACATATCAATTACCATTGTTTTCTATATGTCCCATTTGTTGTTTGTACTTTCTCTGTCTCCCTTCCTTTGGTGGTTTATTAAGTATATATGTATGTGTATGTGATTTCTTTAGGATTTATAATGTACATCCTTAGCTTATCACAGCCTAACTTCAAATGATATTCTATCACTTCAGGTATAGCATAAGAACTTTCCAACAGCATACTTAATTTTCCCATTCTCCCCAGCCTTTGGGCTATTGTTACCACATATTTTACTTCTATATATGTTATAAAATGCCATAATATATTGTAGTGATTTTGTTTTCAATAATTTTCCTTTAAAGTGACTTTAAAAATAATAAAACCTCCTATTCTTCTCCCCCTGACACATAGCCACCACTTTCAGTGTTCTTCCATCCTTTGTATGGTTCCAGATTTCTATCTTCGGCCTTTAACTTTTCCTGTAGGGATGGTTTTCTGCTGTTGAATTTTTAAGTTTCGTATGTTCTAAAAAAGTTTTTACCTTTATTTTTGAAGGATGTTTTCCCTAGGTATAGGATTGTACATTGACAGTACTTTCAGTACTTTAGAAATATTCCAGTTTTCTGACTTCACTGTTTCTGACAAAATTTTTGCTGTCATATCAGTCTTTCTCTTCTGTAATGTGTCTTTTCCCTCTGGCTGCTTTTAAGATGGTCTATATATCATATCAGTGGAGAAGGAAATGGCAATGCACTCCAGTATTCTTGCCTGGAGAATCCTGTGGACAGAGGAGCCTGGTTGGTTGCTGTCCATGCAGTCGCAGAGTTGGACACGACTGAAGCGACTTAGCATGCATGCATGCATTGGAGAAGGAAATGGCAACCCACTCCAGTATTCTTGCCTGGAGAATCCCAGGGATGGAGGAGCCTGGTGGGCTGCCGTCTATGGGGTCGCACAGAGTCAGACACGACTGAAGCGACTTAGCAGCACCAGTAGCAGCATATATCACTGGCTTTAAGAAATTTGATCATGATGTGCTTTAATGTGAGGTTTCTACATTTTTTTTAAATACTAGGCTTTTATTTTATTTTTATTTTTTTGCCATGCAGTGCTGCATGCAGCATCTTATTTCCCTGACCAGGGATCGAACTTGCCCTCCTTAGAGTGGAAGCATGGAGTCTTAACCACTGGTCCATCAGGAAAGTCCCTTGGGCTTGTTAGTGTGTGCGTGCTAAGTCGCTTCAGTCATGTCTGACCCCTTTGCAACCCCATGGACTGTAGCCCTCCAGGCTCCTCTGTCCAAGGGATTTTCCAGGCAAGAATACTGGAGTGGGTTGCCATGCCCTCTTCCAGGGGCTCTTCCCAACCCAGGAATCAAACCCTTGTCTCCTATGTCTCCTGCATTAGCAGGTAGGTTCATTACCACTAGCATCACCTGGGTTTGTAATTTTTATTAAATTGTGGAAAACTTTAGCCATTACTAATTTTTTTGTTTCCCTCTTTCTCTCTTTTTTGCCTATATTAGGTTGCTTTCTCTCCTCTGGTATATTCTCCTCTGTAAATTCTAGTTGCCTAGGTCTCCCCAGCATCTGAAGTTTCTCTCTTTAATTTAGTGTGACCTACAGGCTCTGGGTTCACTGTTCCTGTAGTGTCCTAAAAACTTCCCAGGTAGTAAGCTAGGACGATTAGAGGGCTCAACTTGCTTTTTCCCCTTCCCTGAGGATTACTACACTGTGCTTTTTTTTTTTAATGTTTGAAAACCATTTTCATAATTTTATCCTCCTTTATAAGGCAGAGTTATATCTGGTCCCCGTTACTCCATCCTGTCTGAAAGTGGAGTTTGCCAGTAAAGTGTTGGCCTTTATCCTAACCACAGTGAACATCACCGAAGGATTTCCACAGGGGAGACATATAACTACTTTGTGGAGAATGGATGGAAAGAAAGCACGATGGGAAGGAGGCGTGGAAACAGCAGTTCACAGATTACTGTAGTAGTCCTGACAGCTGATGGTGGTTTGGAGACATAAAATGACAGCGGAAGAAGAGAACTGGAGAAAGGTAACGTTTATTTAGGAATGGACAGGATATTATTGCCTGTGTGAAGTTCAAAGAATATGACTCAAGTGGCGCAAGTCTTTGATCTCTGTGCTAAGGGAGTTCCATTGTGAACCTCCGAAGAAGAGAAGGGTGTATCCAAACTGTGTCCTTGCTTCCTAAGAGAGCAGAGCCAAGTTGAAGACAATCAGTGATGACTATTTGCAGAGCCAGCTTCCATCTTTTCTGTGCCTTCATTGATACATCAGCGGTTGTTATGGACTCAGTCTATCTGTCCCTCCAAATTCATATGTGGAAGCTTTAACCCTCAATGTGGTAGGATTTGGAGATGGAGCCTTTGAGAGGTAATTAATGTTAAGTGAGGTGATAAGTGAGGGGCACTCATGTTGGTTTCCAGGCCTGAATAAAAGACCATCACAATGCCTCAAATGGCTCTCACTGCCATTTGAGAACACAGTGAGAAGGCAGGCAGGGAGCCCTCACGGGCAACGGACTCTGCTGGACCTTGATCTGAGAGTTCTGGGAAAAAATAAGTTTCTGTTGTTTAAGCCACACAGTCGATGGTATTTTGTGACAGCAGGCCAAGAATAATGCAGTGGCGCTCAGCCTCCAGTCAGTGACTTCTCATCTTTCTCATTTGGATGGCAGCAAGTTCATGAGCAGTGGTGGCTGTCGCTAAGTCATGTCAGACTCTTGCGACCTCATGGACTGTAGTCTGCCAGGCTCCTCTGTCCATGGGATTTCCCACGCAAGAATGCTGGAGTGGGTTGCCATTCTGTTCTCCAGTGGATCTTCCCAACCCAGGGATTGAACCTGTGTCTCCTGCCATAGTAGGGAGATTCTTTTACCACTGAACCACCAGGCAAGCCCTCACAAGCAGAACAGGGATACTTTAAAAAAAAAAAAAAAAAAAGGCAAATATTTGCTTTACAATGCTTCATGAATGGTGCTTTAATACATAATCTTTTTGATAGCTAATTATTTGCAAACTCCTTTGGTAATGTTAATGTATTTGCATTAGTGTTGGCTATGAAAAACCTCACCTTCCTGACTTCTACTCTAGTTAAATAACATTATCTTATAATGAGCTCAATGAACTGGCACTGCAAAGAATTTCTGCTGATTGGCTCATTAACGGTATTTTCAGTCATTGGTAAAGAGTCTGTGTAAACAAGGCTAATTTTAAAAATTCATTCTGAACCCAGGTTCTTTCTGTTTTGTTGCTAGTGTTTTAAATTTCTTTTGCTTCACTGCTTAAAGACAGCTACTCTCTGATGATAGCCCATTTCCTTTCATACAGTAAATGAAGTTAGATACAAGAATTAAAAGAATGGACTCTGGTCTGTTGAGAAGCACCGAGTGAGAACTCAGTGACATGTAAACGATGTGTTCTATATGAGATGTTTTCTTTTAAAGATAAAGAAAACAGAATGGATCACTGACAATATAGCATTTTGAACTACTTAGAAGTCAACTTGAAAACACATTAAACTGATTCCAAAAAAATCCTCATTTATACAGTCACCCATCTACTCAACACTTACCTATTAAGTGCCTAATGTGGGAAAGTCTCTGTGCTATTGAAGATATCAAGATGAAGACTGTGGATACAGATCTTAAGTACTTCACAACTGACAGGTGACATCAGACATGATTCTATGTAATATTACGCTGGTGTCACAAGATGAATGAAGCGCTGCCAGGTGTGTGTGTGTATAAGATAAGCTACTTAATGATTGTGATGAAGTCTTGCTGGTAAAAGATTGTAAATAATGGAGCAAGGCCATTCTCACTATTCTGCTGTCTCTCTGTTTTGGTGCTGCCAAACTCAACCACTTTGCATTCCTCCCAACATTAGTCTGTGTGTGTGTGTTAGTTGCTCAGTCAGGTCCGACTCTTTGTGACCTATGAACAGTAGCCCACCAAGCTCTTTGGTCCATGGAATTCTCCAGGCAAGAATAGTGGAATGGGTTGCCATTTCCCTCTCCCGGGGATCTTCCTGACCCAGGGATCGAACCTGGGTCCAGTCTCTCTATCCAGAATCAAAGAACAGTAACAACTTTAGAAGACTTCCTTATCTTACTTTCAGGATGAGGAAACATCCAGATTAGGCTTCACCTGACACGCCTGAGGACAGAGCTAGTTTAGTGGCAGAACTGAAACAAAATCATTCTCCTGAATACAAACTATTATGCCTTCTTCAGCCAGCTCCATTTAAAAGTCCTCCCAAACTCTGAGGCTCCAGTTAATCATTATTGCTTCCATGAAGCCTCCCCAAGTAATGAACCTTCCTTCCAAGGGGTGTTTGCTCACAGTGAGTATATCTCACAGACATATTCATTTATTTTTACCAGGACTTTGTTCCCTACTCTGTCTTGGAGAGTCTCAAGCCCAAAAGTCAGGAACATGAAGTCCTCATCCTTGGACTCACTCTGCATGAGGGCAAAATCGGGAGAATTACGGCTGCTGCATTTCATTTTTTCATAAAATACCAGCAATTTTCCTATTATACCAATGCTTAGCACTGTATTTTCTTCTGATGTTGCAATTGCTATTGCTTATTAAGGTCATGAATACCTTTCTTGCACAAATTCGTATAATTTGTTTTTACCTTTTTAATGTTCCCTGTAATCCTCCTTTCATGTATCTATTTATTCATCAAATATTAATTAGACCAAATATTGCACTAGATGCTAGGAAGGCAGTGGTGAAGACAACACACGTGGCCCTATTATCAGATGACGGGAACAGGCACCCACAACTCAGTACGGTAGATCCTACATTAGAGGAGTCACAGGGCATAGAATCTGGTTCAGAGCGTTAGAACCTAGTCTGAATACACTTCTCCAAAGAAGACATACAGATGGTGAAAAGATGCTCACTATCACTTATTATTATAGAAATGCAAATCAAAGGTATCACCTCATACTAGTCAGAATGGCCATCAAAAAAAAAAACCTACAAACAATAAATGCTGGAGAGGGTGTAGAGAAAGGGGAACCATTTCCCACTATTGGTAGGAATGTAAACTGGTACAGCCACTATGAAGAATAATTTGGAGATTCCTTAAAAAACTAAAAATAGAGCTAACATATGATCCAGCAAACCCACTCCTGGGCATATATTTGGAGAAAGCCATAATTTGAAGATACACACACCCCAGTGTTAATTGCAGCACTGTTTACAATAGCCAGAACATGAATGCAACCTAAATGTCCATCAACAGAGGAATGGATAAAGATATCATACATATATACAATGGAATATTACTTAGCCATAAAAATAATAAAACCATGTCATCTGCAGGAACATGGATGGACCCAGACAATGTCATACTGAATAAAGTCAGACAGAGACAAATATCATATGACACTGCTTGTATGTGGAATCTTAAAAAAAGCTATAAATGAACTTATATACAAAACAGAGTAATGGATGTAGAAAATAAATTTATGTTTACTGGGGAGGGTAAAGGTGTAGGAGGGATAAATGGCGAGACTGGGATTGACACACAGACATTACTATATATAAAATAAGTAACTAGTAAGGACCTGTTTATAGCAAACGGAGCTCTAGTCAACACTCTGTAATGGCCTATATGGGAAAGGAATCTAAAAAAGTATATGTGCATATATATATATATGTATGTATGTATGTATGTATAGGAGATGGGCACAATAAAGGACAGAAATGGTATGAACCTAACAGAAGCAGAAGACATTAAGAAAAGGGGGCAAGATTACACAGAAGAACTATACAAAAAAGATCTTCATGACCTAGACAACTACAATGGTATGATCACTCACCTAAAGCCAGACATCCTGGAATGTGAAGTCAAGTGGGCTTTAGGAAACATCACTATGAACAAAGCTAGTGCAGGTGATGGAATTCCAGTGGAGCTATTTCAAATCCTAAAAAGATGATGCTGTTAAAATGCTGTACTCAATACGCCAGCAAATTTGGAAAACTCAGCAGTGGCCATAGGACTGGAAAAGGTCAGTTTTCATTCCAATCCCAGAGAAGGGCAATCCCAAAGAATGTTCAAACTACCACACAACTGCACTCATCTCACATACTAGCAAAGTAATGCTCAAAATTCTCCAAGCCAGGCTTCAGCAATACATGAACCATGAACTTCCAGATGTTCAAGCTGGTTTTAGAAAAGGCAGAGGAACCAGAGATCAAATTGCCAACATCCACTGGATCATTGAAAAAGCGAAAATTTCAGGAAAACATCTACTTCTGCTTTATTGATTACACCAAAGCCTTAGACCACAACAAAATCCATCAAGAGATGAGAATACCAGACCACCTGATCTGCCTCCTGAGAAATCTGTATGCAGGTCAAGAAGCAACCATCTGAACTGGACATGGAACAACAGACTGGTTCCAGACTGGGAAAGGAATACATCAAGGCTGTATATTGTCACCCTGCTTACTTAACTTATATGCAGAGTACATCATGTGAACTGCTGGGCTAGATGAAGCACAAGCTGGAATCAAGATTACTGAGAAATATCAATAACCTCAGTTATGCAAATGACACCACCCTTATGGCAGAAAGCGAAGAGGAACTAAAGAGCGTCTTGATGGAAGTGGGAGAGTGAAAAAGCTGGCTTAAAACTCAACATTCAGAAAACTAAGATCATGGCATCTGGTCCCATCATTCCATTTTAAATAGATGGAGAAACAATGGAAACAATGACAGACTATATTTTTTGCGCTCCAAAATCACTGCAGATGGTGACTGCAGCCATGAAATTGAAAGACGCTTGCTTCTTGGAAGAAAAGTTATGACCGACCTAGACAGCATATTACAAAGCTATGGTTTTTCCAGTAGTCATGTATGATGTGAGAGCTGGACTATAAAGAAAGTTGAGCACTGAAGAATTGATGGTTTTGAACTGTGGTGTTGGGGAAGACTCTTGAGAGTCCCTTGGACTACAAAGGGATCAAACCAGTCCATCCTAAAGCAAATCAACGCTGAATATTCATTGGAAGGACTGATGCTGAAACTCCAATAATTTGGCCACCTGATGCGAAGAACTGACTCATTTGAAAAGACCCTGATGCTGGGAAAGACTAAAGAGAGGAGGAGAAGGGGACAATAGAGGATGAGATGGTTGGATGGCATCACCGACTTGACGGACATGAGTTTGAGCAGCTTCTGGGAGTTGGTGATGGAGAGGGAAGCCTGGTGTGTTGTAGTCCACGGGGTTCCAAAGAGTTGGACACGACTGAGCAACTGAACTGAATATATATGTGTGTATATACATATATATATATAAGTAATAGACTCACTTTGCTGTACACCTGAAACTAATATAACATTATAAATCAAATATACCTCAATAAAAATAAAAAAAAAAAAGAAAAATCCACAAACAGTAAATCTGAAGAGGGTGTGGAAAAAAGAGAACCCTCCTACACTGTTGGTAGGAATGTAAATTGTTACAGGCTAAAAACTAAAATTAGAGTTGCCATATGATCCAGCAATCCCATTCCTGGGCATATACCCAGAAGAAACCATAATTCAAAAACACATGCACCCCAGTGTTTATGCAGCACTACTTACAATAGCCAGGATATGGAAGCAACCTAAATGTCCATCAACAGATGAATGGAGAAAGAAGCTGTGGTACATACATATGCAACAGAGTACTACTCAGCCATAAAAAGAATGAAATAATGCCATCTGCAGCAACAAGATGCAACTAGAGATTATCACATCAAGTCAAGAGAAAGACAAATACCATATGATATGACTTATACATGTCATCTAAAATACAACACAGGTGAACCTATGAGGCGGAAACTGACTCATATAGAGAGCAGATTTGTGATTGCCAAGGGGGGAGGGGAGTGGGGCAGGGAGACACTGGGAGCTTGGGGTCAGGAGATACAAACTATTACATATAGAGTTGATGGACAACAACATCCTACTGTACAGCACAGGGAACTATATACAATATCCTGGGATAAACTATAATGGAAAAAATATTAAAAAGTGTATACTTATATATAACTGAGTCACTTTACTGTACAACAGAAATTAATACAACATTGTAAATCAATTATACTTCAAAAAAAACCCCAACCTACTCTGATTAAACAAAAATGATGTTAAAGTGAAATCTGAAGATTGAGATGAATAGTTTAGCAGAGGGAACATGAAGGCAAGAAAAACCTACATGTTCCTTACGCCTGTGACACAATGGGGAAAGAATTCTTCTTTCCTTGTAGACTGTGACAGTCTGGGCTAAAGGCGATGAAAAGTCATGCAAAGGCTGTAAAGAGGGGAAGGACAGGAGAAAGATAATTTTGGCTGCAATCTAAGAAAATATTCCCACTATGTCCATTATTTTCAACTCTAAGTCTTAAATGATTTTCATTTTGCCTTAAACACTGTAAGGAGCAAAATAAAAAGAAAATCTGTATTTGAGGGAAAACAATATACTATATATCATAGGTAAATTAAGTAAAACATAATTTTTTAACTACTGATTAACATCACAAAATAGATAAGGCTTAACAATAGGCTAATAGGTAACTGTATCTTCCTTTCATTTGAAACCAGTCAGTTCTAAATTATTCATGCTAACCTAAGAAAGATACATACGTAACCTAAGTTGATCAATAATCCAGATAATTTGTTTCACTTAGGAATGTGCCTTTCAGTTTTCATTTAAACATGAGTGTCTCTGAAATTTAGGAATTTACTTAAAGACATACCACCGAAAAGGGACAATGCAATAAAGCTTAAATCTTGTGACTCAGCCCATACTGAAAATTAAGAATGTGTTTTAGGCTGATGTCAAGATTAAGTAGAGTGATTTATATCTTTTTAAAATATATTTTTTGTATTCTTCAATTTATTTCTGTACAAAGAAGTATCCTCTTTCACATTTTCCTTGAGAAGGTCACCTTAAGTAACTGAGTTTAAGAGACCTTCTCTGAGATATAAAGTGTATTTTTAAAAAGATGGGTGCAGCAGTCAATGGGGTTGCAAAGAGTCAGACACATCTAAAGCTTTTTTGATAAAGTCTTATTTCTGTACTGTGTAAAATAAACCAAGGAATGAAAAGTGCTTTATAATATTCAAGACTAATTAAAACCTAGCAAATATGCTGACAATGTTTTTCATTGAAATACTTAACATTTTAAAATATTTACATAAAAGTAAAGGCAAAATGTTACTATTTTGAAAAGCAAAGGATCAGTCAAGACAAAATTCTTTTTTACCTACTCAACAGTTTACATAGATAATTAAAAGTATCTGGATATTAGCAATTGCTTCTAGCTATGCATTGTTTTCAAATAAAACTTAGAAATTACAGATACTTCTTTATAGAAGGAGAAAGGCTAAGAGTCATATCTCAACACAGAAAGTCCTAAGTACTCTCTGATATTGTCAGCTGAAGCTGAATAATTCATCAAACATTGACAATCATTTGAGAAAATGATGGGTGGCCCCTTACCATTTGCACCTAATTATTTAGGACTTCATAATACGTGTTGAATCTATAGCATGATGATACAAGAACAATACAATACCTCAGTTTTCAATTCTTAAAAACAAAAGAACCAAACCCCAAAACATTCTGATTTTGTTGTTTAAAAAATTGTTTTCATTTTAATGATCTGAGTTAGTAACAAACAAATATACAAAATTGTCTTTCACATTTCCATACATTGTATTATGGACCACTTAAAACTCTGGACTACAAATGCAGGTTTCTTTGTAACCTTAACCTCAATTATTGTCACTTATAAATAATGGTGATTTGCAAAAACATGCATTTGTGAACACAGATGCCGAAAGTCGTACATGTAAGTTAATGTACAACTAATAGTGTACATTGTTCATTTGTGCAGTTATGTGTCAAGTGTAATTGACACAGAAGCAGTTATCCTGGAATTTTTCACTCTTTGAAAAGTATTTCTGAGAAAACTACAGTTTAAAACAAAAATTATATTCTATAGATACAATAAAATTCACAACGTGCACATCTGAAGCAACTTCTGGGACCCAAAGCTGATTCAATAACCCTGATGCCATATTAGTTTTATGGGTGTATCTCCAAAGTCACAGGTTGGAAAATAGCTGCTTTAACAAAAATAAATACATATATTAAAAGGAAACTGAGACTTTGAAATACAGTAAGGGATGTATGAGTCACCTATAATTTTCACCTATAATTTTGTTTTAGAAATTAGATGAAATTTAGAAATTTAAAGATAATCTGAATATTTTCTAAGCCATTTAAAATTTAGATTTTTCTATCTCATCATTGTTTTCTATTTGATAGTATAATACAAAAGTGGGTAGTTTCTATTGTTTACTATAATTTATGTCATTATAAACTTATGACTTCATTAGGTCAATTAAGTAGAAACTAGGTCATCATGAAAATGGGAATAAGGAGGCCCCTTCTCTAACCACTAATCTGAAGTGAAGTCACTCAGTCGTGTCCGACTCTTTGCGACCCCGTGGACTGTAGCCCACCAGGCTCTTCTGTCCATGGGATTCTCCAGGCAAGAATACTAGAGTGGGTTGCCATTTCCTTCTCCACTAATCTGAACTAGGAGTAAATACCAAAACAAAACAATTTTTTAAAAAACAGTAAATTGTGTCTAGGTTTCTGTAGGTACAAAAATCCAATCTTTCTTAAAAACGTTTTCCTGGATTGTGGCAACATGTGCTTTATCTCTTGAACTCTATCTATGACCTAAGCTTATTTCTATATTACACATTTCAAACTCCCTGGCAAGGAATGTGAATGCTAACCAGCCAGGTATCTATTCAATTTCATACAAAGAAAGGACTTGTGTATGGATGTCATAGTAATAGTCCCACTTCAAGAAGGCCTGAGTTTGATGTCTTTGCCTATGCTATATGGATCAAATGAGAGAAGATGGTGCAAAGTAACTGAGTTTCCTTCAGGCAGTATCACAGACTTGGCCTCTGGTTTAATGAGAACACTTGTTTTCTAATATGAATACAACTGCAAACAGCTGAAGGGCAACTGCAGTTGAAAAGGAAATGGAATTATTTTCTACAGGAAACAAGGAATGTCTCTGTTTTCCATGGGCCTTATGATGAAGGAAATGTGGCTAGTGATTTCAAACTTGTACTTCAAGAGTTACCTAAATGCAGAATGGCTTTTAAAAATGTTTAAATCATTAATGATTCAGGCAAATAAGCTGTGGGAAGTAACAGAAAGATGTGTACTTACAATCCTACATTAGATGATGTAGTTCTCTACTCTGCACTTTGGAAATGAAAAGAAACCAATTCTGTCCAGAGTCAGTATCAGAAAGAAGTATGGCTGCTTCCTACTTTTCTCCACTTAGTGAAATTAATGTTATGCTGCTCTCAGTGCTGATACTCTCTTATTGGAGTTAGGCAAAATGAATCTAATAAGTTACTTTTGCTTTCAAAATAAGCTGCCTAAATGTTCAGAAATGGAACATTTAATTCTTGAGAGGAATTTCTATGATTATCTTGTCTAACAGCAGGTATAAGGATTGGTAGATTAAGGATTATTGCTTTCAATAAGATAACCGTCAGAAATAAATATGTAAGCTGAACTCAAATACTCCATTTCCACCCAATGCTACTTTGTTTGATTCTCAAATCAAGTTACATGCTATCTTTAATTCTTTGCCAATTTACTGAGGTTTTAAGTGTAAGAAGTTGGCCTGTTAACTCAAAATAAAGACAACAGCAATAGCCTCGTCAGCATGTCTTACTTGGGCACGGAGCAGTAACACTGCTTTTTTGATAGGACTTAAGGCACTAAATGGTGGTAAAATAAACACGAGTATGATGATTAACAACTTCTTTAGAATCCTAAAAAAGAAGATCACTGGGACACTAGTAAAAAAATTTTTCTCAAACACATAAGGCATCCTGTTGGCAAACAGAAATAAAAACAGAAGGTCATGTTGAACCTAATACATTCACGGTCTCAGCTAAACTGCTTGAAGAAACACTAGCTATCCAACTAAAGAGAGCTACAATAGCATGTATAAAGGTTGGAAAGGCACCAAAAGGAGGACTCTACCACTTCCAGTTCTAAGAGTCAGGTTGGCTGTGTTTAACACTGCATGTAGTCTAATTACAAATTTTATTCTTCAAAATGTAGAATGTGGTTAATTTTAATTTTGACAAATCAGTTAACCAAGTGCTAGTTTACTAAGAAATTTATTTTCACGAATCAGAAAATGACTGCAGTGTCTAACACAACCCCATTTATAAAGCTAAACTAATTCTAGTACTGAATGCATATTCTGGAAAACACTGAAGTAAATCTGTATAAACAAAGAGGGTTACCTCAAGATAAATTCACAATAGAAATTCAACATATAACTAAATAAGATTTACTGAAAATAATGAAAAGTGTAGTATAGATACATCAAACATAATTATAACCACAACATTTTCCTTGTGAAAAATACAACTATTAGTGAAATAAAATGTACAATTGAAAATTTTTCCAAAGGAAAAATGGTATAAAGGAAAATACTTTTCTTTTGAGATAGGGAAAATAGTATGTCGTTGTTTTTTCATCACCATATAATTTGACACAAAAAGCAGTCACAGAATTGCACCAATTCCACATCCAGTTTCCTGAACATGTTAAGAGTAAAAGTTCATAAAGCAGAATGCCGTTTCTGAATTTTACATTTTTAAACTGATGATATTCTCATACAGAATGTCATATCACACCAGATCTGCTTACATAATGTACAATACTTTCTGTTTTGTGGTCAGACATGAAGATAAACATATGCTTTCTGCCACTTCTCTTTCATTCTGGTGTTTGGTCAGAGTCAGGAAAAAAATAATCAAGTTACTTAAGTGTTATCTCTCTAGCAATAAAGAAAAATTATATTTAGTGCATGCTTCATCATTTGTCAAAAAACATTTCTGAAAATAAAATTCAGTTAGCCAATGGTTTACAAAATAGAAAAATCATTCATCAGGATAAAAACACGGTGACATTCAGGTTCATTTCCAAAGGACTGACTTCCTTGGCAGCACCACTGTCCTTTAGCAGAGGCCACGATGCAAGTTCATGGTCAAAGCAGGTGTGCCTACACAAGACCACTGCTTGACATTCAATTATCTGAGGTCTCCAGAGCCCCCCTTTGACCACCTGCCTCTGCCATCTCATTAGTGGCAGAAAATAAGATGGAATTTTTGTAGCAATGTTAGGAACATTTCTGCTGTACATGATTTAAAAGTTCTCCGAATTTTTCAAATAGGTCTTCTACCCATTTAACATTTTTCATACAAAGCTGAACAATTTCTTCCTGTCCTAAATCTTCATTTTTTTTCTGCACAGAAGAAATCTAAAATGAAAAGAAATACTAAATTAGTTTATACTTATCACTTTATAAGCTCTTCACAAAGGCTCACCGTTTCTCTATACTGAATGAAAAGAGGATTTACAAATTTGCCAAATACTAATTTTTTTAAAAAATTCCATCTGCAGAGAATGACTATCTCACATAAATCTGAATGGTCCAATCCTATCATTCTCGGCTCCACGTGGGGAAGGAGGAAGGCTAGGAGAAGTGGTTCAAACTTTCTCAATTCCGACCAATTGTGTTAAAAGTGGAATAACAAATTTTGGGGTCAGTTCCTGCATTCCAGAGCATTGTAAAAATAGCCAACATATGCTGTGTGACCATACTTGCTTTCTCCTTTGCTAGACAGATTTTAGATTTATGTACATTTTTCCATACCAGATCATTATAAAATACATGATTATACAGCCTTGAGCCACTTAACCCTTTTAAATTAAAAAACTGATAATGCTTATCAAAAAAGGTTACTGTGTACAACCATTTAATCCCTGAGGTTAATCCTTATATCCCATCCATCAAGTGGTATGGTCATATATAATTTCTGACTGAGCAACTTAAATTATGATACTGAAAAGATACAATTAATTTTAACTATAATTTCTTCACGCCAAGGGGCAAAACCCCCATTTCTCTGCAATTAATTGGGATAAGGTCATTCTGGTGATAAAGAGGACAGCAAGATATTCAAAGCAGTGACTAAAATGAATTAATTAAACAGGATGATTATATATTATGAGAGAAGAAAATGCAATAAAGTGCCATTTATCATGGCAATGTAAAACAAATGTAACAGCTCAAAAACATTACCACTCACAGGTCCTATGAGAAGCAATGAGCCTCAGATTAATCTGAGCACAGCATTTAACAGATAACATAGACGCATATTTTAAAAAATTATTTCTAACAATTCTTTTTAAGGCATTAAAAAATACTGCAGCTAACTAGAACATCCAACAAAAGCAGCAGATTCACAGATCTAGGGAACAGACTAGTGGTTACCAGTGGGAGGGAGAGGGGAAATACAGGGGTCAGAGAGTGGAAGGTATGAACTACTGGGTGCAAGACAGACTATGAGGATATACTGTATAACACAGGGAATGGAGCCAATATTTTGTAGTAGCTGTAAATAGAACGCAACATTTAAAACTTACATATAAAAATATTGTAGCTACAATCTTCTTAAAGTTCAGGAAAACATACATTTCCTTTTTAAGAAGACAAAAAAAGTAATTACCTCATCTTTACATATCAGATAAACATGATATTTATAATGATGGAGTGAATGATACAAAGAATACAACTGTATTTTCTCTGGATCAACAGCAAACTCCTATAAAAAGAAAAGAATTTATACACATTTATTTCATGGAGCATCTGAACTAAATACTTTTATGAAAATGTTAGAGCAAAACTCTCAATGGAAATCTTAAAAGACTTATACGGCTAGTATTAATATGTATTAATATGGACAAGATGCTTATTCAAAATTAGAATTTAAATCATATTTTAAAATCTTTATTATTTTTTTCTGCATATAAGTATACTATTTCCAAAAAGTTAAACATTATAGAAAAGTTTGAATAGTAAACATAAAAGATGACTTATAAGACAAAAGAATTCTATGTCTTGTTTCAGAGGTAAACAATGTTAACAACATGTAATATATTCTTCCATGTTTCGCCCATGTATAACATATATTAATAACACTACTTTTTGTAATGGGAAGGAGTTCATACTGTACATATTGTTCCACAATTTTAATTTTCATAACTTTTTTAACCTAAACAAAACTTGGGTATCTTTCAATTTATTAAGCACTGCCCTCACTCCCCCATAGAAATTGAGGGCAAGGATTTTGGATCGTTTTTCACTGTTGTATTCTTAATACTTAGAACTATATTGGGGAAGCTATACTTTGGCCACCTCATGCGAAGAGTTGACTCATTGGAAAAGACTCTGATGCTGGGAGGGATTGGGGGCAGGAGGAGAAGGGGACGACAGAGGATGAGATGGCTGGATGGCATCACTGACTTGATGGACATGGGTTTGGGTGAACTCCGGGAGTTGGTGATGGACAGGGAGGCCTGGCGTGCTGAGACTCATGGGGTCGCAAAGAGTCGGACATGACTGAGCAACTGAACTAACTATAGGAAGTAAAAAATTTATTGAAAGACTGAATCTCTCTCTTCTTTTTAAAAGTACACAGTATTACATTATCTGGGTAGCTCTTTATTCAGTCTCACACTGGTGATATGTATTTGGAATTGTTCTTACAAACAATTCTACAATGAGCAAAGGCATATGGTTTTATGTATTTATGAATGTTTCTACAAAATGCATTTTTGATGGGTAATCGCTAGGTCGCTAAACTACTTTCTGAAATGGCAAATAACTTAGACTATGTTTGAAAATAAATGAATTCCAAGTTTAATAATTTTATAGATATGGAATACTGATTCTTATGCAATGTGTGGATACTCATTTATCTGTATGCATTTGTATTCAATGACATACAAAAATATTAAATACAAGTATGGAATAATTATCAGTCTCATTTAGAAAATTTGTGAGCATTCACTATATGCCAGATACTGTGCTAAGCAATGGAGAAAAACAAAGAATGAGACTCTGCTCCCTACACCAGGGAAGTTCTCATTCCTCCTGAACACACTTCACATTTAACAACAGAGTAAAATATTTGCTTGTTTTCAATTCAGTAGCTCAGTTGTGTCTGACTCTTTGTGACCCCATGAATCGCAGCACGCCACGCCAACTCCCGAAGTTCACTCAAACTCATGTCCATCGAGTCAGTGATGCCATCCAGCCATCTCAGCCTCTGTCATCCCCTTCTCCTCCTGCCCCCAATCCCTCCCAGCATCAGGGTCTTTCCCAATAAGTCAACTCTTCGCATGAGGTGGCCAAAGTATTGGAGTTTCAGCTTTCGCATCAGTCCTTCCAAAGAACACCCAGGACTGATCTCCTTTAGAATGGACTGGTTGGATCTCCTTGCAGTCCAAGGGACTCTCAAGAGTCTTCTCCAACACCACAGTTCAAAAGCATCAATTCTTCGGGGCTCAGCTTTCTTCACAGTCCAATTCTCACATCCATACATGACCACTGGAAAAACCATAGCCTTGACTAGACGGACCTTTGTTGGCAAAGTAATATCTCTGCTTTTCAATATGCTATCTAGGTTGGTCATAACTTTCCTTCCAAGGAGTAAGCATCTTTTAATTTCATGGCTGCAATCACCATCTGCAGTGATTGTGGAGTCCAAAAAATAATGTCTGACACTGTTTCCACATCTATTTCCCATGAAGTGATGGGACCAGATGCCATGATCTTCGTTTTCTGAATGTTGAGCTTTAAGCCAACTTTTTCACTCTCCTCTTTCACTTTCATCAAGAGGCTTTTTAGTTCCTCTTCACTTTCTGCCATAAGGGTGGTGTCATCTGCATATCTGAGGTTATTGATATTTCTCCCAGCAATCTTGATTCCAGCTTGTCTTCTTCCAGCCCAGCTGTTTCTCATGATGTACTCTGCGTATAAGTTAAATAAGCAGGGTGACAATATGCAGCCTTGACGTATTCCTTTTCCTATTTGGAACCAGTCTGTTGTTCCATGTCCAGTTCTAACTGTTGCTTCCTGACCTGCATACAGGTTTCTCAAGAGGCAGGTCAGGTGGTCTGGTATTCCCATCTCTTTCAGAATGTTCCACAGTTTATTGTGATCCACACAGTCAAAGGCTTTGGCATAGTCAATAAAGCAGAAATAGATGTTTTTCTGGAGCTCTCCTGCTTTTCCAGGATCCAAATTTCAGAAAAGTTTATGCTAGTGTCCATTATTTGTTTTCATACCTTAGGGAAGACTCCATATTGTGTTTAATCGCACTGAGCAGCTTCAGCTGCATGCAACAAATTCTGGTCAATTCTCTTTTCACTTTCATTCTATTACAAATATTTTCTAATTTTCCTTGCTATAGCTTCTTAGATATACCCATCATTTAAAAGGGGATACTTAATTTCCAAATATAAGAGATTTTGTTTAAAGTATCTTTAATATAAACTTCTCATTTAAATGCTTTCTTCCTTGCAATCACTCTGTGTTTTTTCTCAGTCTAATTTATTTAAAATTTACTTTTTATTGAAGGGTAATTGCCTTACAGGATTTTGTTGTTTTCTGTCAAACCTCAACATGAATTGGCCATAGGTATACATATATCCCCTCCCCTCTGAACCTCCCTCCCACCTCTCTCCCCATCCCACCCCTCTAGGTTGATACAGAGCCCCTGTTTGAGTTTCCTGATACATACAGCAAATTCCTGTTGGCTCAGTCCAATTTTATTAAGACTTTCGATAGCTAAGTTGAAGCTCTCTCTCAGTAAATGTCACACTGCACTTGAAAAAACATGGATTTTTTCAAATATCTTTTGATATTGATTTCTAACATAATTTCACAGTAATAAGAAGACAGATGCTATACGATTTCAATACCTTTAGACCATGAAATTTTTGCACCCTGTTTTATGTCCCTAGATATGTTTCAGTGTCTCCTAGTTTAGAGCCTATGGAATCTTGTATAGAATTTGTATCCTATTGTTGTGTGAAAACTGAATAAATCTTAATTATGTTGAATTGGTTCACAGTGCTTTTCAGGTCTACTATATTCTTCTACTTCTCTGTATATTGATTCTATTAATTTTTGAGAATCTGATATTGAAACTCCAACTAAAAGTCTTAATTTATCTACTTAAAAAATAATTGTCATATATAGTAGAACCATATGTAACCTTATTCTGTATTTTCTAAGTCTCCTGTAAATGTATCATCATACTTTCATAATTTAAAAAAGTTAAAATTAAAAACACTTGCCCCCTTCAATGTCTTAAGTAGGATTTATATTAACAAGTGAAAAATCTGTAATTACATCAGTCAATATATACTTACTTGTGCAGATTTAGTAGTTGTTTTAGAAGTTCTTAGAGTTTTTTTATTATAAGCTTTGCCATTCATTTTGATTTTAGAAATAGCAGATCCCCCACTTTTTGCTTTAGAGTCTCGAGTAATTATTGTTAGTTCAGGAAAACTTTCCAAGGCATTCTTGAGAATAAAGCAAGAATAACTGATGTTAGAAAAACGTGAGCTTGACTACCTCCAGCTATTGAGAATTTATTTTTCAATATAAAAGTATAATCATACATGTACATATATACACAAAAAATATATGTGGGGGTTACTGATGGGGTGTGGTAAATATATACAAATATACCTACATACATACACAAACATACATGGGGTGTTAAACATGGCCACAAATTCTTGGGAGCTCCTCCCATCAAGATATAGAACCTATTTTCCCACCCTTGGATATGAGCCAACATTATGACCTGATTTAAGCAACAGCACATGACACTGTAGGGACTCCTGAATGAGGCAGAGTGTTCCTTTTAGTGTTGTCTCTTAGGCTTCAAGTCAAGGGAAAGGACAGCTATAAGTTTCATCTGTTTATAAACAGTTTCAAGGTTCAAGGTCACTCTTTTCCAAATTCTGTATCGGTTCCCAAGCACCTAGTACTGTGACCCCTCAAACAGGGGTCACATTACATTTCTTAAACAAATGACTTAATTTTTAAAGCAAAAGTGTAGAAGTGAACTGTTTCATTTAATAGAAACAACAGAACTTTCAGCATTCTCTATCAGAATGAGCTATTAGTTTCTGGCTTCATTCTCCTTCTTAGACTATTTGTTCTTTTACTATATACTCCAGTGCTTTCCATATAAAACACATTCAAGTTTGAAAAATCCTGGACCCAGAATTACTCCTTATAACAAATGGAACTTAAAGACAAAAATGGATTCTAAATTTAGAAACAATGGGATGGAGATGAAAGCAGAAAATTTAATGATTTCTCTAGTAACAAGATGCTCAAGATGATTGGAAATAAATGTATTTCAGAGGAAAAAAAACATTATTAACTTCAAAAGGCTTTAAGATTCCTGAAATTATCAAAATCATCATGGGAAATAGTAGTAAATATTTCTAAAAATAAAATCTTTTATAATCTACTATTTGTAGTATTTTACATCACATCATTCTAACTTTTAATACTGTGTGTATATTTTGGCTTTGAAATACAAATTGCTATAAATGAAAATTATCTATCATAGACATCACTATTAGCATTTACAGTTTACATTAAGTAACTATAATTTCAAAATTAGAAATTTTGCTTTTTCTATGAAAACAAGAATATGAAAATTTTTCAGTTGTCCACCATAAACTACTGCATAAGATTGAAATACCTACTGAGTCTACTAAATTCCAAGTGATGGCCTTATTTTAACACAAGTCTTTAGGGAAATAGTTCAACATTTCTAAAATGGTTAGCCAAAACTGGTCATTTGTAAGATTTAGTAAATATTCACAGAACATAATCTGACAATATTTCATTGTCTGCAGAAAACATAGTGTCTCCCCACAAACTATTTCACTTGAAAACAGAAAATACTGGATTAGGAGTAGGCAGAACAAATTCTTAGCACTGGTTATCTTACTAACTTCTGAATTTCTTTTTTCCCCTCTGTAAGTGTGTGTCAGTGAAGATTATAGGGTGACTAGTAGCGTTTGGTGTCATTTAACCTCTAATCGGGGTTCCCAGGTGGTACTAGTGGTAAAGAACCTGCCTCCCAGCCAATGCAGGACACTTGAAAGATGTGGGTTCAATCCCTGGGTCAGGAAGATCCCCTGGGAAAGGAAATGGCAACTTGCTCTAGTATTCTTGCCTGGGAAATCCCATAGACAGAGGAGCCTGGTGGGCTACAGTCCTTCGGGTTGCAAAGAGTCAGACACGACTGAGCACACACACACTAACTGGCTACAACCTCTAAATCAATCTCAGAACATCAATTTTCACCTACCTAAAATGAAACTGATCTTCACTTTTACTGGAGTTCAGATAACATAGGGATGTGAGAAAGCTATACAAATCACCTAAAGGACTTGAGAACTTATGTCTGGACTAGGAAGCATCCAAGTTGCCCTTCAGTAGGTGAATGTATAAACTGTGGGGTATTCAGACAATGGAGTATTATTCAGGCTAAAAAGAAATAAGCTACTAAGCCATGAAAAAGACATGGCAGAAACTTAAATGAGTATCAGTAACTGAAAGAAGCCAATCTGAAAAAGTTACATACCATATTGCAACTATATGACATTCTGGAAAAGGTAAGACCATGGAGTAAAAGTAAAAAGATCAGTCATTGCCAGAGGTTAGGGGAGGGAAAGGGATGAACAGACAAAGCAGAGGATTTGGGGGCAGTGAAACTACTCTGTATGATACTGATAGTGGGTATGTTGGTCCAAACTGATGGAATGCACAAGAATGAACTGTAAGGTGAACTATGGACTTCGGGTTACCATGTGTCAGTGTATGTTCATCAGTTGTGGCAAATGTACCGTTCTGTGGGAGACAGACGATGGTAATGGGGGGGGGTATTCATGCGTGGGGGCAGGGGATACATGGAGATTGTACTTTCTGTTCAGTTTTGCTGTGAACCTAAAACTGCTTCAAAAATAAAGACTGCTTATAAAAAAGCTATACAAATGTTTTAAAAAACACTTCTCTTGACTGGAGTGGGTTGTCATTTCCTCCTCCAATGAAATGGGAAAATTTTAAAAAGAGTTAAAAGAAAAACAAGATTGGAATACAGCAGATTAAGGGAAGAATTTTTGAAAACATTTGAAAATTATAATATTACTTATAAGGAATACTACATGAATATAAGGGCTTCCCAGGCAGCTCAGTGGTAAAAAATCTGCCTGCCAATGCAGGTTTGATCCTTGGGTTGGGAAGATTCCCCTGGAGAAGGAAATGACAAACCCACTCTAGTATTCTTGCCTGGGAAATGCCATGAACAGAGGAGACTGGTGGGTTACAGTCTATGGGGTCGCAAAAGAGTCAGACACCACTTAGTAACAAAACAACAAAAGATGAACATAAAAACCTGAAAAATGAATTTAAGCAAAGAAAAACAAATGATAAACATAAAGAATGTACTTAATAAAATAAAAAGACATGTTCAGACAAGACTCGTAATGAATAAAAATCAAATTTTTGTTGGGTGGACAACTTTATAAAACTGAGAATGACTTCCAAAATATTCTTTCCTGTTATGTCGAGGACTATAATTGCCACTGAGTTTGCTAATAAACCATGTGAAGGAAATACCTTGAATGACTGATCCAAATGAAGATTCAAAAGAAGTCTCTTCCGGTTATCATTCAGCATGCTATCTATTTTTTTCATATGAGGCAAAAGTAGCTCATCTAAAACAAGATAAGAATTTGTTGTAACAGGATGAACTATCAACACAAAACCTTGTTAGAAATACAGCTTTTCCACAAAACATTAATAGACTGACATTAAATTCATGGTGTAAACTATTGATTTAACAATACTGCACACAAGGTTTTTTTTAAAAGTTAGCTTTAAAAAAAAGTTTACAATAGCTAACTGAGAAAGCAGCAGCATACTATGATGAGAAAACAGAAGCCCTGGGTTTTAACCCCAGCATTAGAATTGATCAACAAATGGTCAAACTGCCTAATCTCTCCATACTTCATTTACCAAGTAAACAATAATAATATTTCAAATCATAAATTTAACATTAAAAAATTTTAAATAAAATACTGACTATGATATTCTTAATTCACTATACAATGGGGCAAAGGATAAGTAGGGGGCAAAAAAAATAGTCAAAATTCACTTTCAAATACACAAGGAAAGAGTCCAAATAGTTATTTTAGAAGAAGAAAAATACACTTGGGGTATAAATTAATTACTTTTGGTGCTGTAGTAAATAGTTTAGGTTACTAAAAATTTATCAGCATAGCAATATTTTATAATACTAATTATCTTTAATGACCTTTCTGCAAATGTATATATAAACCCTCAGAATCTGGTTACTAATTTCATAGCTAAATAAAATGACTCTTTATATCTGGAAAATAATCACAAGCACAGAGACCAGCAAAAGAATACTTTCCTCAAGTTGAAGAAAAAGCTCTCAGTAAGGAACGCTGTTCGAAGTCACCACAACATACCTGATAACTTTCATTTTATCTTTCTAGCAGTGATTAAGTCTATTCAAAATTTATATTTTACAAAAACAAGTTTTAAACATTTGTGGATTGTTTTGAAATATAACCATTAAAACCTATACCCTTCATTTTAAATGGAGAAAAATTTTAAAAATATATAATAGGAAAAAAATCACTTAAAATACAGCTACCCAGAAATGACCACTATTAAGAAATATGTATTTTATGATGCAAGGAGTTCTGATTGACAGAGAAAACACTTGCAAGCTCTTTGTTACTGTTTCTGATTATATGATCAAAAAAGCAAGACTAGAAATTAGAAGACTTTGGATTTAATCCTTTTTCCCCACTCCTGTATTCTTGCCTGGAGAATCCCAGGGATGGGGGAGCCTGGTGGGCTGCCGTCTATGGGGTCACACAGAGTTGGACACGACTGAAGCGATTTAGCAGTAGCAGCTGCTACTTGCAAGTTGTGAGCTCTTAATAAGCATGTCACTTAACCTTTTTGAGCCTCATGGTCTTTAGTCCAAGAATGGCTAAGTTGTTCTGGGATTATGGGGAATAATGTATGTCAAAGTATATACAGAAATAATAAAACAATTTATATCATTAGGCACTGCTGTTGAAGTATATTGTTACTATTTATTCATTGTTACTATCTTTTTGATCTTACACTTGTTCAACTCATTCTGATAGAAGGATAATGGAAACTGGCTCATTAATCCTTTCATTCTCTTAAGTGTTCCTGGTGAAAGCTGTAGTAGCTGAAGGGTAAATATTAGTAAGCAACATTAGATATATGAATTATCAGCTTATTTCATATGGCAATTTCATCCCTACTATACCAGAAGAAAAAGTTACTAGAGAAAGAGTAAAAAAGGAATAATATTAATAAATATAATCCAAGGCATTTATGGTTTTACTACTAACTGATTAGAAAATATTTACTCTGTGATGTATCTTTTACTGGACATGAATATACAATTTAATCTCTATACCACTGTTATCTGCTTCATCTTTCCAATTATTAGAAAACAGAAATATAAAAATTGATTGAAATCTGGACCTTCTACATAATATAGATACTTAGTGAAATGGAATGAGGATGAAAAAGATTCTAGGATTTAAAGAAACTAGTAGGTGGGTAGTCACTTAGTCGTGTCCAACACTTCTTGACCCCATGGACTGTAGCCCACCAGGCTCCTGTCCATGGAATTCTCCAGGCAGGAATACTGGAGTATTCTCATGAGTAGAAATCAATAAAAATATATTTAATATAAAATTGTTCAACTATTCAAACACTTCATGAAAAGCTATGACCCTATGAAATATACAGCTGTATTTATAGAACCAATATATCAACAGTTTATTAGCTGACAACATATAGGATATATCACAAAATCCTCATATTAAACATATAACTAACAGAGAAGAATGAAAAAGATCTGGAAAGTACTGCCAAGAAAGTATTACTTAGCAAACTGTACCATTGCTCTTCTCTAAGGCTTGCATTGTGTCAGGATCCAAAGCAATGCTGACAAGCAATTCCATGTAACTCTTAAAGGTTTCCTTCATTGCTCTTGTGTTCAAAAAACGAGTGACAAAAGGAGCTGGGGGATTAAACTCTGGGAGGGAGAAAAGAGGAAATATTAAATATTCCTTTCTGACAACTTTAAAAACACGTTACCCAACAGCAAGTTACCTACAAGCAGATAAACGGTTATAGATAAAACTTCTTCAAAGTCAAGGTTCTCCCACTCTGCTTTTAAAAACATTTCGAATGAGAGATTCTCAAAGCTGGTTGTGCCTATCTAAATCACTGGAGAGCTTTGAAAACAAAACAAAACAAAAAACAGACTGCTGGACTTACTAAAATGAATCTGGAGTGGTAATGAAGCTTAAATGCTACACCTTTAAAAAAGTCCCCAGGTGCCTCTGAAGTACAATACAAGCCCAACATTTGGAAACATTTGCCTTGTAGGGACCTGTTTCCCCTCCCCTGGCCCTACCAGACATCCACTGTGAGGTCGTGCTACTTCAAAATTGGATGGGTTTTCTAGTATTTAATTAGTAAAGAAACCATAAAACACCTAATGTATGAGTTAACATATACATATCTCTTCTTTTTATTTCTACATTTAAATTACTATAAAATTCTGGTCTAGAGTCAAGACATTTTTAAAAATTTTAATGTAAACACAATCTGTATAAAAAAATTTCACTCAAATTCAATGGTAAGAACTGCAAGATCAGAGGAGTGTCTTAAATTTTACTTTTTTATTCAAATATAGAACCATCATCACAACCTTTAATAGGGGTTCTTAGAGTTTGGTCCAAACCCTTTGGGGTTTCCCCAACAACCCTTTCAGGGGTCTCTGATGTCAAGCTGTTTTCCTAATAACATTAAGACGTTAGATACCTTTGTCACTCTGTTGACATTTGTGAAAGTAATGCTGTAAAACTGCTGTGGGCCTCTGCTAGCATGAACTGAGACGCTGGCACCAAACTGTACTAGCAGCCATGTACCTTGCCGTGACTGTCACCTAATGGTCATGGATCTGAAGGAAAAATAACCCCAAACACTGATTTCACTTAAGAATAATCCTTGAAGAAGCAGTAAAGACTTAATTGTATTAAATCTTTACTCTTGAGTAAATGTCTTAAAACTCTGTGTGATGAAATGAGAGGTATATATAAAGCACTTCTGCTATGATGTATGACAGTTACCTCCAGGAAGAGCACCCATGCAACTGTTTGATGAACCAGCCACCTTCTCCACTGGAATACCATTTTTACTTAAAAAATAACAGATACCCTACCCCTATTCAGTATTTGGCAGACATTTTCTTAAAGAAGTGAACCTGTCACTACCAGGAAAACAACTGACAGTATTTGCTGCCAATGATAAAACTGAGTTCTAAGTGAAAATTAGAATTTCGGAAAACTTATTTCCACCACTGTGAGTCTGATGACCATTTCAATAGTTAAAGACTTCACTGATGAAATTACTGGTAATATTAAAAATGTTATTTTTTAATACTGCAAAAATTTATTATGTAAATGTAAAAACTAAAACCATAAGGCTCTTATGAAGAAAACGCAGGGATAAATCTTCATGACCTAGTATTTGGCAATGGATTACAAATATGACACTAAAAACAACAGCAATGAATAAAACAGATCAATTTGGCTTCATCAGAATTTTGTGCATCAAAGGACATTATCAAAAACTGAAATACAGGGCTCACCTCCACAACACATATACTAAAAAAAAAAAAAGTGAAATATCAACCTACAGAACGGGAGAAAATATTTTCAAATCATATACCTAATAAGGGTTTAACATCTACAATATATAAAGAAGTTCTATAACTAAGGAACAAAGGAGAGATGAACTGGGCAAAGAACCTGAATAGACATTACTCCAAAGAAAGTAAGAAAATGGCTAGTAAGGAATTGAAAAGATGTTCAACATCACTGGTCACTAGGAAAATGCAAATCAAAACCACAATGAGATATCACTTCACACCTACTAAAATACCTATAATCACAAAACAAAATATAACAAGGGTTGGTGAGGATGTGAAGAAAATGGAGACCTATGTATTGTTAGTGGGAGTATAAAATAGTATAATCACTGTGGAAATCAGTTAGGCAGTTCCTCAAAAAGCTAAATATATAAAATATATGACTCAGCAACTCCACTCTTAGGTATACAAATAATTGGAAAACCAGGACACAAACCTAACAGATACTTGTATGGCAATGTTCACTGCACCATTATTTACAACAGTCAAAATGTGGAAGTAACCCAAGTGTCTATCAATAGAATAAAAAGATAAGGGCATACAACGGATAAACTTATAATGGAACTGCATTCAGTCATAAAAACTAAAAAGTTCTAACATATGCTATATAACATGGATGAACTTTAAAAACATTATGCTAAGTGAAATAAGCCACTCTTACATGAGACACATAGGGGAGGCAAATTCAGAGAGACAGAAAATAGATTAGAGATCATCAACAGCTGGCGGAAAGGAAGAATGGGGAATTATTACCTAATGGTTACAAAGTTTCTATTTAGAGTGATTAAGCAGTTTTGGAAATAGCTGTGAGGCTGTGCAACAGTTGTGAATATAATTAATGCTGCTGAATTGTACACTTAAAAATGGTTAAAAGTGGCAAGTTTTATGTTATATATATTTTGCCACATTTTAAAATGTGGGAAAAAAATGAAAAAAAAAATCTATGAGCTAACAAATATTTTCACATGGCCAAAAAATGTTATAAAGTCATTCATGGATAAAGGGTAAAACAGATTTTAACATAACAAGCATGAAAAGTTGAAGAAACTACCACTTATCAAGTTTACAAAATAAAATCCTTTGAGTATCAGAGAAAAATATCCATAATTATCTGAAAAAGTAATCAAAATACTCCTCTCTTTCCTAACTACATACCTAACGTGAGTCCAGGTCTTCTTCACATACTTTAACCAAAATAACACCTAGTAAAAAACCTAATACAGAATATGAAAATCCTATTCTAATTAAACACGAGTGTTTAAAAAACTGACATTAATATGTAACACGTGTGTTAGTCACTTAGTCGTGTCCGATGCTTTTCGACCCCATGGACTGTACCCCGCCAGGCTCCTCTGTCCATGGAATTCTCCAGGCAGGAATACTGGAGTGTTCAATGAAATACTGCCATTTCCTTCTCCAGAGGATGTTCCTGACCCAGGAATCAAACCCAGGTCTCCTGCATTGCAGGCAGATTCTTTACCATCTGAGCTATAGGGAAGTCCCTTATATGTAATGGGTTTATTTAAAATATTTTGATATTGTTTTAACCGATCCTTGGTGATATACATAGATACAAATCACACACACACACACACACACACACACACACAGTCTTTTGGAATCATCAATATATTTGAAGATTATAAAGAAGTCTTGAAACAAATAGTTTGAAAAACCACCAGCCAAAAAACTATGTTTATTATCATATTTCCTTCTTTTTAAGAAGCACTAATAATGCTTGCCTACTAGTGACACTGAGTGGTAATCCAGATTATCAGTGAAAGAAAATTTTCAACTTGATTGTCATCTGAGGAAGCTGTATAAATAACAGTGCAAAGCAGAACTTAAACTTCTCTACTCTAAACAGTAAGCAGGAATGCTAACTGTGAAATTATATATAATGCCTTCCATGCATACTCAAAGCACTAAATTTCTTTACAAATTCTGATACTTTACAAACATTTCTAAATAACTTCATAAGTAGCTTTAAAAAATAATACATTTAAAGCAAACTTCTGTTACGAAAGAATTTTTATTATAATTCTATTTTTATCCAAGTAATCTCTGAGATCAGCTCCCAGGCAATGATACTTGTAATGCCAGAAACCATCCTAGACATCAACCTCAACAGTACCCCCAAAACTCAACTCATCATTCAAGTTCTGCGAAGAATACATCTTGAATTTCTCAAAAGCTCTGAGAGTTGGTGATGGACAGGAAAGCCTGACATGCTGCAGAGTCCATGAGGTTGCAAAAAGTCAGACACAAATGAGCGACTGAACAGACAGATGATGTCTCATAATTAAAATTCAGATTTGACCATTTGTTCTTTTACTTAAATCCCTCCAAGGATTCCCCTCTGTTTACAGAATCCCAAGCCTTTTAGCTTTAGCATGGCATACGCAGCCTTCCGTCATCCTTTCATGTTTTTCTGACTACCTTATTAGAATAAGAGGTCAGCGTATTTTTCTGTAAAGCGCCAGATGGTAAATATTTGGCACTTTATGGTCATTGCTCTCTGTAAGAACTACTCAAATCGGTCACTATAAGGGGAAAGTAACTTATGAAAACATGTAAATAATTCCCAGTTTTCCAATAAAATTTTATTAAGCATAGGCTACAGATCACATTTAGCCCACCAGTAGGAGTTGCCTGCCTCTGCACTGGACTACTGAACTGCTGAAAATTTCTTGTAAATGTTACACAATAAGTTTAATGGCTGATGGATGTTTCCTGGTACATTTCTGTTTTACAACTGTCTCAGGTTTAATTTCTAATAAAGTTAATTTCAACATATAAAGAGCTTACATAAATGCTCATTGGTGTCTTCAACAGTTTCTAACAGTGTACAAGGGTTCTAAGGCCAAAAAATATGTTAGATAACTGCTATGTATTTCAATCTTTTCACTTTATAAAAGAGAAACTAAGGCACAGTTATTTAGCTTAGTCATGGGCAAATATATGCCTAAGCAGAACTTAATAAGGTAGCTAAATTACCTAATTAAGGAAAAATAAATACATTTTGAATTGTCAGCATCATTGTTGCTCTCCATTAATGCAGCAAATCTCAAATTATCAAGGTATTCATTTCATGAAGAACTCACCCTCATCATCACTACTACTAGAGTGGATCTCAGGAGATGAGTCAGATTGGGATGATGAAAATTCTTCTTTCCATTTCTTCCTTTTCTTTGGTGGTGGCTCAGCCTTTACTTTTAGCTGTTTAACTTTGGGTTTCGTGGAAGGGGCTTTTGTTGTTGCAGTTTTTGGTGTTGGAGGATCAGAAGTTTTACTGCTGTTACTTGGCTTAGCCTGAACAGTTCTGCAATGTTACAAACAGACTTCATCAACACACTGAAATCTCGTCTAATTCAAATAAATTAATGAGGGACTTCCCTGGTGGTCCAATGGTTAGACCTTTGCGCCTCCACTGCAAGGGGTGCAGGTTCAAACCCTAGTTGGAGAACTAAAATCCCACAGGACACACAACTTGGCCAAATAAAGTAAATAATTAAATAAAAATTTAGAATAAAAAATTTTTATATAAATAATTTAATTACAAATAAACAGAAAATCAAGAAACACTGGTGAAAAAAATTTAATCACCTCACCAACACCTCCAAAATAAAGTCTAAGCCCTACACACAGCCAATGGTGACTGCTCCAAAATTCTCTTGAAATATACTCTTTAACACTGACATTCAACATATTCAGTTAGTAAGGGACTATATTAATTCAACCCTTATTATTTCTCTCTCTCCCTCCACTCCTTTCCCTTCACGAACTCATTTTTCCTGACTATGAGGCTGTACTGCAGATGACCAATGGACTTCTAGTCACATCAGCCTTGGAACATCAGAACTCTCACAAGCTCTGTTGGTGCCAGGTTTTGATATGGACTCTCAACTGCACCTATGCCAGAGTCCCTGAAGTAAGATTTGCTGTGCCCTGGTTTTGGAGATTTGAAGGAGAGGATAAAATTCCATCACAGAGATAAAGTGGCTGTGTCCAATAAGCTGGAATCTTTCTGAGCACTAGATTGAGAATATCTAGGCTCACACCTGCTTTCCCATACAGATTAAAGAGAATGTGGCTGGGTCATCACTTCCAAATTCATGGTTTTCCAAATTCATGCTCCAGACAAGCCAGAGTCACATTAACATATGATGACAATTCTAATGTAATGTACAGGTCTTAAACAGGTTTTTCTCATTTTAAATTTGACATTTCGCTATTATTTTCATTTTACTTTTAGATTAAAAAAGGGGAGCTAAGCAAGGTTATCTTTTTTCCTTTTTTTTTTTGCTGTACCATGTGCAGGATCTTAGGCTTCCCTGTTGGTTCAGAGGGTAAAGCGTCTGCCTAAAATGTGGGATACTCGGGTTTGATCTCTGGGTCGGGAAGATCCCCTGGAGAAGGAAATGGCACCCCACTCTAGTACTCTTGCCTGGAAAATCCCATAGACTGAGAAGCCTGGTAGGCTACAGTCCATGGGGTCGCAAAGAGTCAGACACGACTGAGCGACTTCACTTCACTTCACCATGTGCAGGATCTTAGTACCTGACCAGGGATCAAACCTGCGATCCCTGCAGTGGAAGCATGGAATCTTAACCTCTAGATCACCAGAGAAGTCCCTAGAAATGCTATATTAATTTAGGTCATAAAGAGATGGATTCACATCTTTAGACTGTAAATCCAATTATTTTCTACTATATTAGGGTGACACCAAAAGGACTCAGGGAAGAAAAAGGTATCTACCCCACCATGATAGCCACAGGCTTTATAATTCCTGTCTCATTACTTCAAAAGGAATCACTTATGACATTAAGCAATGATTTTCAGACTTGTATATAATGGAAAAAAAAAATCAGTCCCTTTAATTGATATAATTCTTTGTATATCACCAATCATAAGTTTTCCAATAATTATTACAAACATATTATATAAAATAATAAATACCTGATAGTTTGTGAAGGCTTATTTCTTGGCTTTTTGGAACATACTCTGACATACTCCTTTTTGTTAGTGTTTTCAATGAACTTCACATATATCCTTTTGTATTTATTCTTTGCATCTCCAAAATATCCAAGGTACTAAGGAAAGAAGCACTTTGAATTACTTAATTGTACATTCCATACATAAAATATTCCCTTGTTGTCATGACACACTGTCATAAAGTCATCCTTCAAAATGAAGCTCAGGCCAGGCTAATTGCACCCTCAATAAGAAGGATCCCAGCCTCATTCTTAACTGCAAGCCTATATATAGATGCAGTCTTCTTTGGCTAATCGTCAGATGCTTACTTGCTCAATGCTATTAAACAACTACTCAAGTAAAAAGGAATAATTCCGTAAGTCTTGGTAAATCAGGATATTTGACTGACAGAATAATCAATGTAAGTGTTTCTAGGTCCATCAGAATTCTTCCCACACTAATGTTAATTCCTTTCCATTATTAAAAAAAAAAAGTTAAGCCATTTAAGTAGTTGGTATTTATATATTAATTTTATTTTAAAATCAGAGCATCATATACTCTATAGTTCAAATTTTATGCTACTTATTAATATATCATAGATGCTCAATATAAATACATTAAACAATACATTTAAATTTTTATCATTCTGTATTTTACCCAAGATCACTGTCAAAAAATAGGAAGCTTAATGTAAACAAGCATTTTTACTTACACTATTTGTAGCAGCAAATTCTCTTTGCCCATCTCGAATTTCAGGAACAAACTTCTGTAATAAGGCTTTTTGTACTTTCCAAATAGCTGGGGGTTCTTTTCCTGTTTTTAAAGCCTCCTGTAAGAAGAATTAATGACATTTATAAAAAGTAGCAATATAGTCTAGATTTATAGAATCTGAGAGCTGAAAGGAATCTTAAAGAACTTCCTAGTTCAACCGTTTATCTTTTACCTAGCTGAACTTTCACAGTAATTCTTATACATCAGCTATTCATTCAGTCTCTGCTAAAATTCTTCCAGAAACAGGGAGTACAAATATATAAAGTAGCCCACTACCCTTTACTATAGCTACTGGAAAGTTTTCCACTAATGATACATTGTTTGTGCAATTTTATTACATATAGCATGTACATATTCAAAACTATCAGAAACAAATATGCTAAAATACTAACAACAGACAATTGTGAATGGAAGGAATATGGATAATTTAAACATTATGTTCTTCACTGTATTTTTTAATGCCATTTCTCTCCACTGCAATTAAAAAATAAAATTAAAGCAGGCAAACATGGCTTATTCATGTTGATGTTTGGCAGAAACCAACACTATTCTGTAAAGCAATTATCCTTCAATTTAAAAAATTGATAAATTTAAAATTTTAAAAAAGCAAGCAAACAAAACCCCCAAAATAAGTGTTCTTAATAGTGCTAAAATTTCTTACACGAAATTGTAATATTCTACAATTTGAAATTACAAAAAAATAGTCTAATGCTACTTTCACATTATATTCCTATTATTTTCTTTAAATTTTAAAATTACATAAATAACCATTTTCTCCAAACTTCATAATTCTTCACAACTTAATCTAGACACAAGGTATTAAGCCATCACAAAGACACACCCCCTAAACTATGACCTTTAGACCTGGGAACATTCACATTACCTTAAAAGTCTCTATGTCTTCTATCTTTACCACAAATTCATCACGCTCTCTGTACTGGCCTTCTCCTCCACTTTCTGGGTCCTCCTCATCTGTAAAACCTTCTATGGCAACAGTGTCCTGTCCTTTGGCAAACTGGTCTGAAAGAAGACCGTCAAGTTCGATGGACTTCGGGGGTTCTGCAGAGTATATATTTTCTGGGGTCTTGGCTGCAGATGGAGGAGAGTAGAGAGTTTCTTGCTTAACTGCACCCACAGTGGTGGAGGAAGTAGCGGCAGTACCAGTAGCGATGGCAGTTGTGCTAGCAGTCGCCATCTGTGTGGCTTCTGAAACTAGATCAAGCAAGTGCAAATTAGCAATACAAAATATCAAACATTTATTTGCTTTGAGTAAAATCTGCACAGTTTACAAAGAGCCTTTATTATTTTTGCCATCAAATTGTTTGAAACAATGAAACTAAAGAATGCTTGTTAGACGCAGAGGATGGACTTGTGGACACAGTGGGGGAAGGAGCGGGCGGGCGGGCGGGCGGGCTGAGGAAGCAGCACTGACAACATGCACCACCATGTGTCGCTGCCGCGTGACACACGGAGCCAGCCTGCACCCGGGCACAGCGGGTGAAGGAGAGGGCAGGCGGGCTGAGGAAGCAGCACTGATACACGCACCACCATGTGTGAGACAGGCGACCGGCGGGCCGCTGCCGCGTGGCACATGGAGCCAGCCTGCACCCAGCCACAGCCTAGAGGCAGGATGTGGGAGGACGGAGGAAGGCTCAAGAGGAAGCGGATATATGAATATATATATACATATACATGTGTGTGTGACCGATTCAACAGTATGCAGAATGCTGTATGCAGAAACCAATACAACCCTGTAAAGCAATTATCCACCAATTAAAAAAATTGAAATTAAAAAAAAAGCATTTATTAACTTCTCAACATCTGGATGACAATTAGAAAGAGAGCCTCCATCAACCTAAACTTACCCCTAGTTCCACCTAAGTAGCATAAAAATATTTTTAAAAGAACAGAGACAAAAAAGTGACGTAAGACTAGGGTCAGACAACCAAAGCTGTGAAGGCCTAGAAGAAGAAAAGCCATTGAAGGTGGGAAACAAAACAATACCCCTCAAATACTTTGAAACAACACTGGAAGCTAAATAAGAAGGATCATAAAGTAATATGAAAAACTGTATGCCAACAAATAACTTAGGTGAATGGGACAAATTCCTAGAAAGACAAAAGCTACCAAAAGAACTCAAGAAGAAAGAGAACATCTGAATATTCAGCCCAACAACAAAACAATAAAACAAATTAAAAACATCCCACAATGCTAAGCACAGGTCAAAATGGGTAGAAAGGTGGGTTCTATCAACAGTTAAGAATTAATACCAATCCATCATAAACTCAAAGAGATAAGAGGAAATACTTCCCAACTCATTCAAGGCCAGTATTATTCCAATACTTAAACTAGACAAAAACATCATGAAAACACTATAGACCACTATCCCTTTTGAACACAAACACAAAAATCACTAGCAAAATATGAACAAATATTCCAACATATAAAAGAAGTATATGGGCTTCCCAGGTGGCTCAGTGGTAAAGAATCCACCTGCCAAGCAGAAGATGTAGGAGACATGGGTTCAGATCCCTGCATCAGCAAGATCCCTGGAAAAGGAAATGGCAACCCACTCCAGTAAACATCGTGACCAAGTGAGTTTTATCACAGAAAGGCATGCTTGGTTTAACAGCTAATCAGAGACTTCCCTGGTGGCCCAGTGTTAAGATACCAGGCTTCTACTGCAAGGGATGCAGGTTTGATCCCTGGTCAGGGAACTAAGATCCCCCATACTGTGCAGCATGACCAAAATAAAAAAAGAGAAATCGGCACCAAAATCCCTATTAAAATCCTAGCTGATTTTTTTTGTTTTTGCAGAAACTAACAAACTACTCCTAAAATTCATATGGAAAAGTGAGAGAACAGTCAAAATAATCCTGCAAATGAAGAATAAATTTGGAGGACTCGCATTTCAGAAATTCCAAATCATACCACAGTAATTGAATTTCAAAACTTAATTACTCCTTTAGTAATTAAGGCAGTGTGATAGTAGCAAACGATAGATATGCAGATCAAAAGACTAGAATTAAAACCCAGAAGTAAACTCTGTATTTACAGTGAAATGATTGTGAACAAGGGTGCCAAAATCATTCCATGGGGGAACCAAGAAAAGGCCTTTTGACAAATGGTACTGGGACAACTGGATAGGAATAAAGAATAAAGCTGGATGTCTACCTCATACCATATACAAAAATTCATTGAAAGCAGATTATAGTCATAAACGTGAAAGCTAAAATTATAAATGTCTTAGCTTCATGACCTTACAAGTAACAAAAGAAAGAATAAGTTGGACTTGACCAAAATTGAAAACTTGTACTACAGCTGATGCCATCACAAAACTGGATAGATAACCTACAGAATGGGAAACACTGTTTACAAATCATACACCTGCCAGATATTAGTATCCAGAATATATTAAGAACTCTTAAATCTCAAAAAGAAGAAAGACAAATAACCCAATTTAAAAAATGAGTAAGACCTGTTTGTCCAAAAATATAAAAATTGTCGATAAGCACATGAAAGGCCACCCAACACTATAGGTCAGTTGCATTAGATCAATGCAACTTCAGTAGCTAATCGCAGTCTTGCCGTCTAGGATGGCTCTAAAAATACAGAAAAAAATATACTAGCAGACATGAAGAGAAACTAGAACCCTTGTACCTTGATGGAGAGAATGTAAAATGGTACAGCCACCTTGGAGAACAGTTTGGCCACTTCTCAAAATGTTAAGCATGGCACACAGGACTCTATAGTTGTGGCAAGCAGGCTTAGGTTATCCAAGGCACATAGGATTTGGTTCCCCAACCAGGGATCGAACCCCGCCCCCTGTATTTAAAGCAAACTGTGGTTTCTTTACCACTGGACCACCAGGTAAGTCTCCTGTTCTAATATATTTCTATGTTACTATAATTATATATTATGCTTTCTTCCTCAAAAATGTAATCCAATATATCCAAAGTATTATTTCAACACATAGTCACGTTGAGGAAAGCCCATCAAAAATGTACATAAATGGAAAAATAATTTTTATGTCTTGTGACCAGAAGATTCTCTATATTAAACACTTAAATACTTGTACAGTAGATCCAAAGTAATGTTTTGCCAGTGTAATATAAAACAAATGTAAAGGTAAAAAGAATGCATCTTTTGAGTGGGTGCGGCATTTTAAAATTATTCATTTATGAATTCATGGGTGAATATTACATATTGACATGGGTTTTATAACCAATTTTATTTTTATCCTTTATTGATATAAAAACTGGGAAACACTGTTCTTATAAGTAATGGATAAATGAAGGAATAAAGGAGATTTTATTATACCAATGTCACTGAATTTTAAAAATATACTGTTTCCAAGTTACATGGCAAAACAAATCACATAGCTATCTAACAAAAACAGAGATACTGCCACCAGCAGACTCTCAGAAAAGGAAACTGTAATGGACATGCTTTAGTCATAAGCGAAGTCATCCCAAAGAGAAGACATGAGGTGCAGGAAAGAATGGAGGGCAATATGGTAACTGTGTGTGTGCTTAGTCGCTCAGTCATGTCCCACTCTGTGTGACCCCAGGGACTATAGCCTGCCAGACTCCTCTGTCCATGGGGATTCTCCAGGCAAGAATACTGCAGTAGGTTGCCAAGCTCTCCTCCAGGAGGTCTTCCCAACCCAGAGATTGAACCCAGGTCTTCTGCATTGCAGGCAGATTCTTTACTGTCTGAGCCATGAGGGAAGTCCAAGAATACTGGAGTGAGTAGCCTATCCCTTCTCCAGGGGATCTTCCTGACCCAGGAATCGAACCGGGGTCTCCTGCATTGCAGGCAGATTCTTTACCAGCTGAGCTACCAAGGTAAATGTATAAATAAAACGAAATAATCATTGACTATTTAAAAAAATATTTCTTATTGAGTATTAATTAGAAAACAGGATAGAATTAAAATACACAGGGGAATTCCCCGGCAGTCCAGTGGTTAGGACTCCTCTCTTCTACTGCTAGGGGCCTGAATTCAATACCTGGTCAAGGAAACAAGATCTTACACAAGCTGTGTCATGGCCAAAATGAAAAAAAATAAAATAAAATACACGGTTATCTACCAATAAAAAGAGTGAGGCAAAGTGAGAGCATAAAATGGAGTGTTAGTGCTCAGTCTTTATGTTCTTCAGGAGAAAAATAAGATACTAACAGATTTTGAGGAGGTGAAAATGCATACTGTAATCCCTATTAAAATCAGGAAAAGAACAAAAATATTTTATCACAGTCATCAGGGGGTGAGGGGTAAGAATGAAGACTGACCATGTGTTGATGATTACTGAAACTGAATGATGCATAAACTGGTTTAATTATATCAATCTTTATAACTTTGTGTTTGAAATTTCCATAATAAAAAAGTTAGGAAATATTTTATAAAAAGAATAGCTTCCAAATTAGTGAAAGGAAAAACTTATCAATACTATATAATGTCCTTTATGAAAAGTTTTAAAATGAGCCAAAGAAAATACAGACACACGTGGTAGAATTATAAAAGAAAAGCATGGAAGCAAGTCAGACAGTGCAGATTATGACCTGGATCTACTTTAATACTCTATTTTTGAACTTCCTTGCTTTCCAATGAGTAACATTTAACACAGTAAACTTCCTTCTTTGCCCCACTCACTTTTGGCACATTCCACTGGTTTCAAAATATAACGTTCCACTGTTCTAAGTGGTTTGTCATTTCAGTTTTAATTTCCTTTTAAAGCCATGAGTTATTCAGAAGTCATCAGAAGTTATTTAGAACTTTTAGGAAGAAAAACTTACTTTTTAATCTTTTTGTCCTTTTTTTCTTTCTGCTCTTCTTTTACGAAACTACTGCATTATGGTTAGGGAATATGTCTTAATTAATATCCACATTTTCAAATTTATGAAAATTTTGTCTGTGTTTTCCTTATGTGTATTGCATTTTCATACATAAGTTATGAGGGGCTTCCCTGGCAGCTCAGGTGGTAAAGAATCTGCCTGCAATGCAGGAGACCTGAGTTCAGTACTTGGGTCCAGCAGATCCCCTGGAAAAGGATATGGCAACCCACTCCAGTATTCTTGCCTGGAGAATCCCACGGACAGAGGAGCCTGGCGGGCTACAGTCCATGGGGCTGCAGAGTCGGACTCGACTGAGTGACTGAGCATGCACACTCACACACACGTGAGTTGTATCTCCCAAGAAAAAATGTTCTGAAAGAACAGAGACATAGAAAACATACTAAAAATGCTAACAATAAGATTACTATAGCAATATTAAAAACAGAAATGGGAAAAGTGAAAAAGATTTCATTACGATAAAAGGAAACAGAACTGTAGTAAAATTTTATGCACCCAATTATATGGGTTTAAAACATCAAGGGAACAGTATTAGAAAAGCAATAAAACATAGTTGGATATTTTAACACACCTTTTTCAGGAATCAACAGATCAAGCAATCTAAAAACAAATAAGTATAGGGAGGATTTTAAAAAAATTTTATTAAAAATTTCAAACATACATAAAATTAGAAAATACAAACCCTCACATACCATAACCCAACTGTAACAATCATACACATTTTGATATACTTCTTTTATTTTTCTGTCACCCCTATTATATCTGCTGGGATAGTTTAAGGCAAATTCCAGATCTATCATTTTTATACCTGCAACATATATATACATTTTTCTTAAATAACCTAATGTCATTTATTATATTAAACAGAAAATAAAGATATAAAGGGTTTGAACAATATTACCAATAAAATCTATCAGCACTTGATACTCATGGGACATTTACAAAAATTGACATTTACCAAGCTACTAACAAAATTTCCATAAATTTCAAAATGTAGGCATTACCTAAGCCATATTCCTTTGACCACAATAGAACAGGGCCATAAATTAATAATAAAGGACTACCAGCAGGGCTATAAATTATTAATAGTAATAAAGGAATAAAAACAACAAAAACTCCAAAACCTACTAGGAAACAGGTAAAAATCCACTTTTTAATAATTATTGGGGTAAAAAGGAAATCAAAACTAAAATGACAAACCATTTGGAAAGGAGAGTGAGAAACATAACAAACTGAAGCCAGAGGAATAAAGCCACAGTGTGGTGGGGGTGGGGCGGGGCAGGGAAATTTACGACTTTAATCCCATTCATTAGAAAGCAACAAAAAAATAAACTGGCCAATGAGAGATTATTCAACCCAGGGAACAGAAGGAAAAAGAACTGATAAAAGCAGAAATTAAGAAAAAGTGAGTAAAAAGTGATAGGAGCAAAAAAAAAAAAAAAAAAGTACACTTGTTCTTTAAAAAGAACCATTAAATAGGCAATTGTTCCATAGATTGATAAGGAAAAAGATTCAAATAATCACAAGAAAGAGAACATAAACTGCATAACAGAGGAGACTGAAAACTTTTGAGGAAACACTATATACAATTTTATAACAACAAATTTTAAAATCTAAATTAGAGAAATCATTTTACTAGAAAATAAATAAATAAACTGACCCAGATAGATCAAACTATCAGGAAAAAACTGTTAAGTCCCAGATGTATTCTTAGAAAGTTCCACCAAATCCCAGTTATATATAGCAAACTTTTTCAAATTGAAACAAATAAAAAAGCTTTCCTAATTTAATTTATAAGGTTAGCAAATTCCTGAAAACAAAAGTGAACAAAAACACTATACACTAATCCCATTTGTGAATCTAGGTGTACAGATCCCAAACAAAATACTAGCAACTTAAATCCTACAATGGACGAAAGTGATTCATCATGACCAAGCAGAGTTCATGGCAGAAATTTTGAAAAGGAGGCTCAGCATTAGGAAATCAAGTAACAGATCAATGTAGGAAAAAAGAAGGCCGATTTGTCAGAGTGAAAGTGAAGTCGCTCAGTTGTGTCCGACTCTTTGCGACCCTGTGGACTGTAGCCCACCAGGCTCCTCCGTCCATGGGATTCTCCAGGCAAGAATACTGGAGTGGGTTGCCATTTCCTTCTCCAGGGGAATCTTCCCAACCCAGGGATCGAACCCGGGTCTCCCGCATTGCAGGCAGACGCTTTAACCTCTGAGCTACCAGGGAAGCCCAAGAAACACAAAAAAGCATATGACAAAATTTAATGCTTACTGTTAATGAAAAAAAAAAAAAAACTTTTAAGAACTTCAAAAGAGAAGGACATTTTCTTAAAGAGTACAGTATATTAGAAACTGACAATTTCCAACACTACGTATTTTACTAAATATCAACGAGAAGGCTGGGATGCTTGCCATCATTAAACAACAGAGGCCTGAGCCAGTAAGATAAATTACCGCCCACCCCCAGAATGAGAAAGATAAACTACCGTTATTTTTAGAAGATACAATAATCTATTTTAAAAATGCAAGAGAATCAGGTGGAAAAACCATCAAAATAAAAATTCAACAAAAATGCCAAGATAATGCCGGGATAAGATAATGCCGGGATGAGAATCCCTGGTCCAGAGGATTCCACATGCCATGGGGCAACTAAGCCCCTGCACCACAATTGCTGAGTCCCTGCTCTAGAGCCCGTGAGCCACACCACTGAAGCCCATGAGCCCATGCTTTGCAGTGAGAGAAGCCACTACACTGAGAAGACCACGTACCACAACTAAGAGCAGCCCCAGCTCACTGCAACTGGAGAAAACCATGCACAGCAACAAAGATGCAGTGAAACCAAAAACAAAATAAATGAATAAAATAAATTTCAACCAAAATACCAAACGCACTGAAGACATGAAAATCAACCAATGCCACACATTATCAGTAACTAATGAGAGAACAGTATCATGAAAACTGTATTTAAAATAATAAAAAAATACTATTAAGGCTATAATATAGATTATCTATGTGGAAAAATGGTAAGATATTAAAAGACATAAGATCTGAATAAGTAGAACATTACATTCCATAAGTGGATGAGAAGACAGTATAGTAAAGATAACAATTCTCCCTTAAAATTATGAATTCAATGTAATCACAATCAAAATCAAAACACTCAAGGGGCTTCTATTGGCCCGTTATAGAATAGTTTGAGGATCAGAAATAATGACTGTAATTTGTAAGACAATAAATTTTTTAAAATTCATGAAAGGCTTCTGGTGCCAACTAAGATCAAATAAGTCCATTAGACCTACTTTTTACAACTAAAACCGCTGGACAAAACATAAAATGGAACTACCGGAAGACTACGGAAAGTTAGTAACTACAGGCAGATTGGGAAGGGAAGGCCAAACTGAAATAACTATTTATTTATTTATGAGAAAGATGTTTCCTCATTTTCTTTCCTCTTATCACCTGGCAGGTCTAGAGGGTGGCCCCTATGCAGAACTATACAGGACACAGATAACAAAACCCCCAAGAAAATCTATCTTTTTGGACAGAGGAGTGGGGAAAGGAGACCCATGCAAGGTGAGTATGCGGAGGCTATTCCATTTCTTTCTTCTCTTTCTCTTTCCCAGCCCTGCCCCAAAGGCAACCGAAGTCACAGAGCTGCAACACAGAAGCAGTAAACCCAACATCGTAAACCTGGACAAAGCACCTGTCTTTTTGGAGAACCAGAGGAACCTGGATGGGCCATGAGCTCCTACGGCATGAAGAGCAGAAAATGTTGTATGTCAATTATATCTCAATAAAGCTGAGAGACAATGTGCAGGAAAATTACCTGTTCTTTTTTTCCCTCCTCTCTTGTTGCACTGCCCCGGGGCAGTCCCAGTTACACAGAATCATAGTAAAGCATGGGCAGTTTTTAAAAAGTCCAAGGAAAATTCCAGCTTTCTAGTCCAAATGACCAGGAAAGGAAACCCTGGGAGTTGGGCATGTAGGAAGTTCCCAGAGAAGAGAACTGAAGAGTGGTATCCTCTAATTCTGTGCATGAACCCACACAAATCCTAGTTTCATGCTTAAACTGCACATATGCAGAAGAGACCCAAACTAGTACAGCAAAGTCTTTGAGACCTAAACTATAACAAAGTCTACCATGCATCCAAGTTTCAGACTAACTGCTGAGTCAGATCCAAAGAAGCAGAGCAAAGGCTTTGAAAACTGAACTAACATCAGACCACCACTCAAAGGTGAGACAGAACTTAAGGTCTGACTGCTTGCTAAAACAAAGCAAACCAATATTCTCCAGAGGATTTTAACAAAACCCAGAACCTTACAGTACTGTACTCAAAATGTGCAGGATACAATTCAAGATTGCTCAATATATAAAGAACCAGAAAAATGTGATCAATTTTCAAAGGGAAAAGATAATGAGCAGATGCCACTCTAAGGTGACTCAGATGTTGAAATTATCAAAGACTTGAAGACAGCTATCATAACCATGCTCCCTGAGGTAAGACAAACATACTTTTGAAATGAATGGAGATAAGTAAGTTCTCAGCAGAGAAACTAGAACTAGAAAAAAGAACACCAAATACAAATTTTATTTTATTTATTTTTTTTCAAATACAAATTTTAGAGTTGAAAAAAATATCTGAAAATATCTGAAATAAAAACTACTCCCTGGGAAGACTCAGTAGTGAACTGAGAAGGTGAAAAAGTCAAAGAACTTGAAGATAGACCAACAGAAATGATAAAATCTGAAGAACAGAGAGAAAGAAAAGATTGAAGAAATAAACAGAAACTCAGAAACCTGAGGAATAATATCAAAATATTTTATTTCATGTCACTGGAGTCCAATAAGGAAAGAAAGAGTTTGGTGCACAAAAAAGAATGCCTGGAAACTTCTCAAATTTTGAAAAAGATACACATTTTACAGATTCAAAAAGCTCAGTAAACTCCAAACAGGATGAACCTTATCCAGAGAAATAATTACATGACTGAAAGTCAAAGAAAAAGTTTTAAAAATGGAATACGTCTTTGGGCTGAAAGGAAATGATACCAGAGGGAAACAGGGAGTATGAGGAATAACGGAAGTACAAGAGCAATTATAATTATCTGGGTAAATATAATAGACTATTTTGCTCCTATTAAATTATTTAGAATATGTATGATGGTTGTAAGCAAAAATTATTTCTCTATCAGGGCTTTCAACAGGACAAATATATATAACATAAGAGCAAGGGTAAAGAGAGCTCTATGGTTTTTAGGTTTCGGCATTTTATTTCATGTAGTAAATATATTAACTAAGTGGATTGTAATCACTAAGTCAACCACTAAAAACATAACATGAAAAGATACAGTAAAAAAAAAAAAAAACAACAACCCAGAGATAAATTTTTAAAAAATACAGTAAAAAGTTCAAATAGTCTTTTTAAAGATAGGAAAGACACAGAAACAAAAACAAAGAGGGAAAACAGGAAACAAAGAATGAAAGACTGAACTATATCAATAATTACATTAAATGTAAATGGTCTAAACAAGCTAATTGAAAGAGATTACTAGAGTTTTAAAAAATGACAAAATTGAACTATGTACTGTCTACAAAATAGTCACATTAAACATAATGCCACAGATAGGTCAAAGGATTGAAAAAGATCCATGCAGCCCATCAGAAGAAACCTAGAGTGGCTATAATAACAAAGCAGACTTCAGAATAAGGATTATTACCAAAGATAAAGAAGGATATTATATACTGATAAAAGGGTCAATTCACTAAGGCTTAATGGTCCTAAATGTGTACACATTTAAAAACAGAGCTCAAAATACACAAAGCAGTAACTGATAGAAACGAAAAACAAAACAGACAAATCCACAAATATATCTGGAGACACGGAAAATGCTCTCTCAATAACTGACAGAACAAGTAAACAGATAATCAGTAATGAGATAGAAAATCTGAACAACCAACCTGCTTTAACTGAAATTTATACAACATCCACGAAACAGCAAAATGCAATTTTCTTTTAAAGTACACTGGGACATTAATCAAGATCAGCTATATTTTGGACAATAAAGCTAACCTTAACAGATTTAAAAGAACTAAAATTATACAAAGCAGAAATCAATAAAGGACAGATGTCTGGAAAATCCCCAAATATCTGAAAAATGTGAAATATGATTCTAAATAACTCATGGACCAAAAAGAAAGCACCAAAAGAAATTTGAAAAACTTGAAAGAATAACAACAAATAATAAAAATAAAATTTGTGGGATATAGCTAAGCAGGGCTTAGAGAGAAGTTCGTAACATTAAGCGCTTAGAGCAGAAAAGAATGAAGAAGGAAATGGCAACCCACTCTAGTACTCTTGCCTAGAAAATCCCATGGACAGAGGAGCCTGGTAGGCTTCCGTCTATGGGGTTGCACAGAGTCGGACACGACTGATGCGACTTAGCAGCAGCAGCAGCTGAAAAGAGTAGAGGGGACATCCCTGGTGGTCCAGTGGTTAAGACTTCACCTTCCAATATAGCAGGTGTGGGTTTGACCCCTAGTTGGAGAGCTGAGATTCCACGTGCCTCAGGGCCAAAAACCCAAAACATAAAACAGAAGCAATATTGTAACAAATTCTAAAGACTTTAAAAATGATCCTCATCAAAAAAATCTTTTTCAAAAAAGAAGTCTCAAACCAACAATTTAGACTTCTACCATATGAAAATAGATAAAAATAGAGCATAATAAACTAAAAACAAACTGAAAAAGGAATTAATAAAAACAGCAGAAATCAGTAAAACTGTCAACAAAGGAGAAAAAAAAACAATGAAACTAAATGCTTTTTCTGCCATCATTTTCTACATAGACAATCCTATGCAATCTAATTTTTTAAGAATCTATTTGGTTTTTTTTTTTTTTTTTGGCTGCACTTCAGGATCTTGGCTACTCAACCAGAGAGGGTGAACCTGTGCTCCCTGCCTCCCTGCAGGGGAAGCCGGAGTCCTAACTACTGGTTCAGTTTAGTTCAGTCGCTCAGTCATGTCCAACTCTGCGACCCCATGAACCACAGCACACCAGGCCTCCCTGTCCATCACCAACTCCCGGAGTCCAACCAAACCCAAGTCCACTGAGTCAGTGATGCCATCTGGACTGCCAGGGAATTCCCATTTTTAAAAATATTTTAATCAGTTGTGCAAATTTCAGATCAACATATGAAGTTTAACTGTATTTTTATAATCTGCTGCTGCTGCAGCTAAATCACGTCAGTTGTATCCGACTCTGTGCGACTCCAGACAGCAGCCCCCAGGCTCCTCCATCCCTGGGATTCTCCAGGCAAGACTACTGGAGTGGGTTGCCATTTCCTTCTCCAGTGCGTGAAACTGAAATCGCTCAGTCGTGTCCAACTCTTCGTGATCCCATGGACTGTAGCCCATCAGGCTCCTCTGTCCACGGGATTCTCCAGGCAAGAGTACTGGAGGGGGTTGCCATTGCCTTCTCCAAATTAATTACGAGGCAATTGATTAAGGGTTTCCCAGTAACTCGGATGGTAAAGAAACCACCTGCAACATGGGTTCAATCCCTGAGTTGGGATGATCCTCTATAGAAGGAAATGGCAACCTATTCCAGTATTCCTGCCTGGAGGATCCCCATGGACAGAGGACCCTGGTAGGCTACAGTTCATGGGATTGCAAAGAGTCGGACATGACTGAAAGATTAAGCACACAGTGGTATGGCAATTAAGACAGTGTCACATTGATCAAAGTATAAAAATGTAGATCAGTGTGACAGAATTGAGAGTCCAGAAATAGATTCATACAAATATGGTCAGCTGGGCTTCCCTTGTGGCTCAGCTGGTAAAGAATCCACTGGCAATGCAGGAGACCTAGGCTCAATCCCTGGGTTGGGAAGATCCCCTGGAGAAGGGAAAGGCTACCCACTCCAGTATTCTGACCAGGAGAATTCCATGGACTGTATAGTCCACGGGGGTCACAAGAGTTGGACATGACTGAGCGACCCAAAACCTACATAATTAAAAATCAAGACAAACATGGTGAGCTGATTTTTGACAGAGATGTGAAAAGCAATCAGTGGAGAAAGGATTGTCTTTTCAACAAAGAAAGCTGGACATCCATGTGCAAAACTTCAACCCATACCTCACATCTTATACCACCACCCCCCAAATTAAAAGAGATCCTACACCTAAATACGAAATGCAAAACTTTAAAATTCCTAGAAGAAAACAAGAGAAAATTTTTGTGACTATGGGTTAGGCAAAGATTTCTTAGGATACAAAAAGCACAAATCATAAAAGGAACAATGGATAAGTCAGACCTTGTTGAAATTTAAAACTTTTGCCTTTTGGAAAGATTTAAGACCTGTGGGAATTTAGAGGATATGAGCACTAATTTTGCCAGGAGTTAACTTTCACAAAGTGATTTTGAAGAGGGTCTTCAAGGAGAACTAAAAGTATCTACTGGACTAAAAAACTGAGGAGGACCCAGGGAGAGAAAAACCTGTTCAAAAGGAGCATGATTCTGAAAGGCGCTCACAGGTCCAAGGAACAATGAGAAACTCAGCTGTCACAGAAGAGGGGAAGTGGCAAGAGTGAGCAAAGAGTGAAACGTGGAAAGGGAGAATTTTTACACATTTTAATTTTTTTCCATGGAGCACCAAAAAGTATTTCCAAAGCAGAGAATTAATAATTGATTTAAGAATTCCATAGGCAGAGGAGCCTGGGGGGCTACAGTCCATGGGGTCGCAAAGAATTGGGCATTACTGAGCAACTAACACACTACACTACTCTTCTTTTTTATAAAGATAAATGTGATCACAATATGGAAGATGGAGTGGTGCAGAGACTGGTGGGAAGGATTCTAATGAGAAATCTGTTGCAATAGGCCCAAGCAAGAGATGACGGGTCCTCACAGAAGAGGAGGCAATGCGTAAAGGGAAAACTTCAAAGATCTATTAGTAAGGATCAGGTTGATGGTGGTGGTTTTAACTAAAACTAGTTCTAGATTCATGTTTTATAACAGAGATTATAAAAGATTTGCTCTAAGAACATAACAGGGAATATAACAGTAATTGCAAAGTTTTCTGAATTGAGGGAGAAGAATGTAAAACCTTCCTGTGATTAGCTACACCTGTTATGTTCTGACTCTAGCAATAATTTTCCAGTATGTTAATTTCCCTGTATAACAAAATGAGAATTCTTCAGAAATGTTTTAGCAGACTTAAAACTTTTACTGACAAATGTATTAGCAGACATTTATACTAATAGATTATTTGGGATACCGGCTGTTTCTTATCACTTCATTAGTTAAAAAGGTGGTCAAATCTGGAAAGAAGCTGAAAAGTACATCACAAAACAAGGTTTAACTCATAAGTACCACTCTATTCATATAAAAGTGATAGGCAGGAATACAGGTGTTAGAACCAGATAAACCTGAGCATGATTTAAATCTGAATATGGACTCCAACTCTGTCATTTACTAACTGTATGGGCCCGGACAATTCATTTAGTCTGTTATATCATTTGTATATTGGAGATATCAAGCACATCTCACAATATTGCTAATAGTTCCTGGCACAGAGGTGGTAGCTATTTGACTGCTATTTTTTCCTTAACATGTTCTTTACAACAATAACTTTTATACTGCTTGACAATTGTTTACATTAGACAATGCTTCTCAAAATAGTTCCTTAAAATGTTCCCTTAACTACAGAGAAAGTGAAACATACACCTAAAGGATCTGGGCATATAGTATGAAACCAGTGCAAAATTTTTAAAGTTTTGAACTTAACTGCACACAAAATAACCAATTTAATAGCAAAATGTTAATTTTTTAGGTAAAATTAGCATACAAAGAAAATATGCCAGTTTATACATAACATGGCCCTCAATACAATGTCCCGTATCCATGAGCCACTTTAAGATGACTCAGACTAGAAAAATCTGGATAGTGCACTATGTAAACTATGTTGCATGTGATAAAAAGCTGAATAAAACCCAGAACTACGTAGTCTAAAACTCAGAACTTTCCTAGAGGCAAGGAACATTAAAAAAAATAAGTCTAAGATATCTGCCTAAGCATTCTGTCTTGAGAAATTGTAGACTTGCTTCAAGCTAAGAAAGCATAAAACTTGTTCCAGAGCCAGAAAAAAAATAAAAGCCATAATTATGAACTTCAAATTTAAAACTTTACCTGTTTTCTTCTTTTTATCAGAAGTAGCGTCTGAAGTATTTAAGGTAGTAGAGCTGCTTTTGTAAATATCATGACTGCATACTCCAGGATCATCTTCATCCGAAGAAAGTGAAGATAAATGCTCCAAGTTTTTAAGTTCGTTATCAAGTTTTTCTGATGGACTGTTAGCCCCAGCCTCAGACACTAAAGGTGTGGGTGTCACAGCTGCAGTCTTTGGAAGTGGTGGGGGACAAAATGTACGAACGGTCTGTGTTCCTGGTCGCCTAGTCCTGTTAGGCATTCTCACAGCAAGAGTGGAAAACTGCTGTTTGGGCCCAGATTTCAGAAAATCTAAGAAAGAGGCAATAAATCCAGTTTTGACTTCTGGTTGTTTTTCCTCTACTTCTTTGATCTTCTGTCTCATTTTTTCTTGATGCTGATAACCATCATGGCAGCTCTCTGAGGAAGGGGGCGTATACGGTAAATATATATCTGTTCCCCTTGGATTCTGGCGTTTGCCTTGGGCAGGTCTTTTCAGCTGTTTCTGATGACTGCTGTCTTCCTCTTTAGCATGCCCTTTTCCTTTAGTTTTCTTCTTCTGGAGGTTAAAATGCATTAAATCTTGGTTTTCCTCTTCCATCTTGACACTGACTGTCTCCCCAGGCTGGGCCATGGCCAACACTGCAAGTGTATTCCTAGAGGAATTCACCAACATACCACTGGCATCACCGCCTAAAGCTAATTCGCTCTCCGATGTGGCACTCTCTCCACTTATGCTTCTACTACTAGAAACGAATTCTTGATTTCTGTTATTACTTAATGTACTATCAATAGCAACTTCACTGTCTTCTTCAGGTTCATGACTGGCTGCAGACTGTTTCTTGAATGGACCAGAACTTTGCTCCTGGACTTCATGACCTGGTCCGACTACCGGTGAAGTTACTTTAGAAGCTTTATTTTGACCAGGTACTTCAACATGCTGTTGATCAAGAGTCATCTTTGACTGAAGAGTAGGTACTGGTGAAAGGTTTACAGTAACTTGATTTCCATTTAAGGAAATATCATTTATATTTGGTGGCTTTCCTACTGTAGCTGCTATGGAGTTAAAATCAGATGTCACATGCCCAACATCTAATGACTGCTGAAAATGAGATTTAGAATCACCATCTTCAACAGCAGGAATGGTTTCATTTGAAGCTGACTTGGAGAAATCAGAAGGTGTGACCCCACAAGCTGCTGCTGTAGCTGCTAAGATATCATCCACATTTGATAAAATATTTCTCTCATCACTGAGGAGCATTGCCTCTGGGAAACATATTGATCCAAGAGAAACAAAATGATTCTTTGAATCATGTTGAGTTGTTTCATTAAAATGGCCCTTTGTTATCAGATGTTGCTGTAATGGTTTTGAAGAGTCAGAAAGGTCCATTTTCATAATTTCAGAATTTTGAGGATGGAGTTGCTGCTGAGAATGTTCGCCATTGCTCCGAATAATATGACCATCCATTTGAAGGAAAGGATGTACTATCTGTTGAGGACTTTGAACACGCTGTACTTGTAAAGATGTCTTTATTTGTCCTAAACTTGCCTGCAGTATTGACTGCTGAAGAATTTGTAGATCACAGGCAGAATCTAAAAGGACCTGTGTATTAGGAAGAGATGCCTGATGGCCATGCCCTAAAGCATTGTTTGGAATTTGAATCTGAGATGAGGCATTAATTATTTGATCATGCTGCTCCTGGACCTTGGCTTCATGTACCTTCTGTATAAGAGAATGCTGCTGGTTTAGGTCTTTAGTATTCAACCGTATTTGCGGAGTTTGCATTAAAGTAGTTGTCTTCTTAATATCAAGGGTTGCAGAACTATTGACTTGGCCAATTTGTTGGTTAAGTTGTGTCATTGAACCAACTATGTTTTCTTCTTTTTTAGACCCTTGTAGAGCAATACCAACCACCTGATCTTCAAGACAGGAATTACTTCTGATTATGCTCTGAGAATATCTGTCATCTGCCTTTGACACCTTATAAGCTGACTCTGGAACGTTCATTTCCCCCTCAGACAGCCTTTGGGTTGATGACTCAAGAGATACTTGTGGCTGTAATACCTGTAACTCTTGTATTGGAAAATCATCCTCTTGTTTTGAAGACGTATAAACATTTGAGTCAAGTTTTCTTTCAGCATAAGACTTTGGATCAGGGGAAGGTAGGTTATTCTGTAAGGTCTGACAATGAGTAGAGGTCGCAAAAGATGATGACTGGACAGCAGGCAAAAACTTTTGAGACTGGGGAGAGGATGACCCTTGGGTCTGAGCATTTGGGGAAGAATGCATAGAAATAAAATTCTGAGTTGGACTAGCATCTGGCACATTCTGAGCCCGAGAGGCAGAAGAATAAGAAAGAGAAGGGGCTGTTAATGTCAGGGACTGACCTGAAGCATAGCTTTCTGAAGGACTAACAACTGGCAAAACGTGTGACTGAGATGAAAAGCTAACCTGTGTCTGGCTGACTGGTGATAAACCCTGAGAATGACCAGATGAGTAACTCTGAGACTGGCTATCTGAAGACGGATCTCTTGTTTGAGCAGGGTAATTCTCATTAGTAACCGAAGATAACACCTCTTGCTGATTGGAAGAATAATTAAGTGTTGAGTTTTCAGAAGTGATAGTCTGAGATGAGCCAGAGAAAGTCAATGTTTTATACAAGGATGGCAACTTCTCAACTTTGCTGGACCTATAAACCTGTGAATGAACAATAGATGGCACATTATGTGGCTGTACTAAACCATAATTTTGAGACTGACTGACTGATAAAAGGCTTGGTAGCTGCGCTGTAGAATAAATTTGTGCTTGGCCTGATATTACAGAACTCTGGTTATGTAAAGGTTTGGAATAGCTTAGTGTTTGCACAGGAGGAATTATACTTTGAGGTTTGGGGGACTTGGCTGATGCTAGTGGTTGTTTTGTAGAACAGCTTTTTACTTTTGCAGTAGGAGGATACCCTGATGATGGAATTGCAGATGAATAGGACTGAGCAAGTTCCACTGAGACCTGGGAGGGCTTCTGTTGCAATCCTCCATTGCTCACCTGAGTAGACTCTCCAATTGGGCTACAGGATAAAGATGACTGCCTGCTTGTTTCCTGAAAATTAACCACACTTGCATTTGATAGATAACCGTGTAAGGAATGCTGTGAACCAGTCAGTTGTGCCTGAATAGACTGGGTACCTGAAGGCCGCTGATGGTGTTTAATAACACTACATTCTCGGAGAAGAGCTCTTTCAATGGAAGCAGTAGAACTAGTAAAGAGAGTTGAACCATAGGCTTGAGGAGTTTGCTGAGCTCCTCCAAGTGCTGAAGGCAACAAACTAAACTGAGGTTGTAAAAGATGGGGTGCAGACTCTTGAGCTGAGCGGTACGTTGAAGACTGAGGTGGTATGCTGTTACTTATCGCAGAACTGCCCAGGCGCTCAAATGTCAAAGCAGTTGGAACAGTTCCCTGGGAAGTCTTGATTTGAAGCAAAGGATCATGAGGACTTAAAATTCCATTTGATGTAGTGTTAAAAGTTGAATCCTGAAGCACCAAAGGTGAGGTGGTAGCAAAGTTTCTATTGCTGAAGGTGGCAGGATGCTGATAAGCAGGGAGGGCAGGGGATGGAAGTGTTCCAGTGGTTGGCAAAGGTCCAGTAACAAACAGCTCAGTTGGTGCTGAGGAATGCATACCTGTGAAAAGAAAACAAATATACTCATGCAGTTATAGCACAAACACTTCTATCTGTTCTCATAATAGACTTGTAAAACTTACATAACCCTTAATCCATCAAAATCTCTTTAAAACTGAGAAGTCTGACAAACTAGTTCTGCATAGAAATTCTAAAAAATATATTTCAAAATAGCTAGTTTTTATAAGGCAAAAACAAAACTACAAAGGTATCAGGAATTCATTTCTATTATTGTTATATAAACATGAGATTATACAGTCAGATATGTCATTTGAAATTTACAAAAATACTAAAAATATATCATCTCTAGTGATTACTTTACCCTGAAATTCCCATGCAAAATATCAATGAACAAACTAAAATGTTCATAATGTTAAAACTGAAACCAAATTCCCTACATTTAATGTAATAAATAATTCTAAAACTAATAGTGAGGTTAGCACTGCAAAGTCTGTTTCATCAAAATACATGTATATTTTAAAAATCCTTGCATTTCAAGTTTTGATTTCCTATGAACAACTTCCAATAACAATAGATGCATGCTTATCACAAAAAGCTGACCAGAAATTAATGAAGTACTGTCAAGAAGAGATTGTTAACATTTCAGGATAGCAGTCTAGCCACTTACAGCCGAAGTAAAACCATGTATACCCTTATGATCCAAAAGTTCCTACAGAAATTTAGATCTATGGAAATTTACCCTATGGAAATAAGTGGACACAAAGATTCAAACAAGATACTCAGTACAGTTATTGTGAATAACAGGTAGAAACAAACTAAATGTCCATCAACAGGAGACTGGTAAAATAATTATGGCATATCCTAATAATACTGCTGCTGTAACACTGCTTAGGTGAAAATACAAAAAAGTTTTGATGCAAAAAGATATCAATAAAGAGTAAACACTATTAACTCTTCTCTAAAAAGCAGGACTATAGTTAGGAACCATCACTTTTCATTTTATGTACGTTTTACTTGTTTCATTTCTTTTTTTCCTTAATTTATTTTTGCCTGTGCTGGGTCTTCGCTGCTGCGTGGGCTTTCCTCTAGCTGCAGGGAGCAAGGGCTACTCTCTAGTTGCCACTCGTGGGCTTCTCACTGTGGCGGCTCCTCCTGTTGCGGAGCACGGGCTCTAGGGCACATGGGCTTCGGCAGTTGTGGCCCCCAGGCTCTAAAGCACAGGCTCAACAGTCGTGCCTCTCGGGCTTATTTGCTCTGCGGCATGTGGGATCTTCCCAGATCAGGGATCAAACCCATGTCTCCTACGTTGGCAGGCAGATTCTTTACCACGAAGCCACCAGGGAAACCCTAACTGTTTCCATTTCTTAAATTTTTATGTTCGAGCAAAACTGATTAACAATGTTGTGTTAGTTTCAGGAGTATAGCAAAGTGATTCAGTTATACATGTACCTATTCATTTTCAAATTCTTTGCCCATATAGGTTATTTCAGAATATTGAGCACCATTCTCTGCACTATACGGTAGGTCCTTCCTGGTTACCTGTTTTAAATACAGCAGTGTGTACATGCCAATCCCAAATTCCCAATTAAACCCTCCCCCTCCCATGCTTTTTCCCTGTAACAGTAAGTTCAATCTCTAAGCCTATTTACATATTTTTTAGTGAGCTTCCATTAAAATTTTTTTTCCCCATTTTGAAAAAATAGAGGGAAAAACGTTCTCTGGCCCTTTTCAAAAATATTCTTCTTTCACTTCTTTCCATTAAATGTCAAAAAAGTGGGTATTCTCTGGTGGCTCAACACTTAGAACTCGATCTTTCATTGCTGGGGCCCAGGTTTAACTGGTCAAGGAGCTAAGATCCCAGAAGATGGGCAGCAATCAAAAGGGTATTATGACTACAAGGACAGAAAACATCTAGTTACTCTTGAAACAATAAATAATGCTTAGAATTAACTAAATACATGTAATGTAAAATTATTCCAGGAAGCAAGAAATAAAGCTATTGTATTTTTTAATGTTTTAAAAAATATTGTTTTATGCCACACTAACACATTGTTTCTTTGGAAGCAGAAGTTTCTCAGACATACTGAAAAGACAGCTTTATTAATGGAATCTACATCAGAATAATAAAATATTTCCAATCACTATTACTTAAAAGTATAGTCTTTAAGATGAAACCTTAAAAAAAAAACTAAGCTGTCATCCTGCAAAAAATAAAAATACACACAAACAATTTCAAGGGGCAACAGAAAAATGAAATAAAATAGAAAAGTACATAATATAATAACATCCATTTGTACTAGCTTTTACTAAAGAATGACTTATTCCATTCGCTTAACTTTCCTAACTCTAATGACAAAATCAGTTCTAAGATTGATTTTTACTGTATCACCTATCCAGTCTGAAGGCACTAAAAGAAAACTTAATCTTTTACCAACTTCCCCACAAAAGATAAACATGTAAAGTGATAGGCTTGTTAATTAACCAGATGGAGGAATTTTTTCACAATGTATGTACCAAATTACTGCAACATACACTCTAAATATCTTAAAATTTTACATGTTAATTATACCTCTGTAAAGGTAACATGGGGGATAAAAGGAAAATAAATTTAATCTTTTCTTCTCTCAAGTAAATAAGTGACTACTTAAATTGCCAGGTAAAAACTTTATATCTAGGATTTACCTTTTAACAATTACCTACCTTCTTCAACTTGTTAGTTGTCAACAGAGTGCTAAAACTGAATTTCTGCTAGTAACAATTTCTTGAATTTTATCCACCTTAAAATAGTGAAAAATTCCGGGTTTTAAAGTTCACTGGAAAATCAATAATTAACACCACTCTCAGCCACACTACCATCATGACAAAACTATAAAAAGTGAATTTTTAGTAGTATTTCTATAGGACTTAAAAATTCTGAAAACAAAGCATCACCTGTCTGCCAGGATGGGGCCCTGAATTGTGGTAAGAGAGTAGTTCCTGAAGAAGCAGCCTGAGCAGTTCGAGATTCAACAGCAGAGAGAAAACTCATCACTGAAGATTCTTTAGTGTTAGTGCTGGCATCGTTCACACTAGTATCAAATATTCCAGAAAGACCTACATTTGAAGACAAAATGTATCCCAAAGTAAAAATATATATTAACATAAAAGGATATTCCTGATGCTATTTTTAAAAGGAATCTCTGAAATTTGAGGCCCAAAGTGCTACTACCCTAAACTGCTTCATTTTGAATAGCAAACAAGTATTAATTTGCTTAAGCACAGTTATAATTTAAAATCTATAGATATGCAGGAAAAAAAGTTTTCCTTACTAATTAACTGTATAACTATTTCCTATTAGTAAAAGACAAAGCTTTCAATCTCATTTTCATTCTAACGTTTCCCATGGAACCGTTCTGTCCTGTTCACTTTCATAACCCAACATGTGAGAGTTGATTTTCCTTCTTATTCACTAAATGCACCCAGATTCAGAGTATATTTCACAGTAGAATTTTTACCAGTTGGCTGAGGTGTGGCAGTATATCCAGGAAGCTGATGAGAGGCTGCAAAAGTCGGTCTCTGAAGGAGGTCTGTTTCAGAGTTTGAGGGATGTCCTTCTTCATAGCTTAAACTAGAGGATAAAAAGGATAAATGACAAAAAACACACAGCTCAAACCAGATGATCAAAAGAATTCTAGGAAGGCAATTATCAAATGAAGCATACATCTTTCACTAAATTCCTGACCTATATATCAAGAGATCAAACATGGTCTCATAACACTGTCAAAATGCAGGGGAAATTACTGAAGACATACTAGGAAGAAAAAATGATACTTTGTATTTTTCTTAATTTAACTTTACCTCCAACAGAGTCCTTTTACAGGAACAGATAACATGGCACAGTGGGAAAAGCAACAAATATCCTGGAAAATAGGACGGCTGAATTCACTGTCCAGGAGCTACTACTGGCTTACTGTATGATTTCAGTAAGTGACTCTACTGTCAGCCTCATTTCTTCACTTGTATGAATAAGGGACCCAGACAAGATAATCTCTAAAGTCCCTCTGACATTCTCTGGAATATCAGATAGTTCAAATGAATTGATAATTAACACTATTTCCCAGTAACTCTCCTCGAAAATTTCAAGCTTATACATTCTGAGAGTAATTCAGAACAAGATATTTTTCTCCCCTTGATTTTTATTTTGAATATTTTAAACCCACAGAAAAACTTAAATAGAACAAGGAATAATCTATACACCTGTCACTTAAGATTCAAAGACTGCTAACATTTTGTTATACTTGTTTTACCTTTATACACAGACACATATGCTTTTAAGCTACCTGAAAATAGCTTGCAGATGTCATGAAATTGTATCCTTAAACAATTCAGTGGTATCTCCTAGGAATAGGACATTCAGCTATATAACCAAATATCACTACCAGACTTGAAGAAAATTTAATGCTGTCATTATTGCATGTGATTAATACAGAGGTCATATTCCAATTTCCCTCAGTTATCAAAATGTTTACAATTTTAAAGCTCTTTGTAGGATGCAATCAAAATTCAAGATTAATATTTGCTTGTGTCTCTACATTTAGAATAGTGTCTCCACTCTGCCCCTAATTCCAGATCCCTTTTGCCTTGACTTCATGACATGGATTTTTTTATTTTGAGGAATCCAAGTCAGTTGAATGTACTTGAAATGTATTTGTACTATCCCAAATACCAGATTTGTCTGATTGCTTCTTCATGAGAAGTACATAAAGATGCTTTGCAATTATCGTTGCGTCTCATGAGGACACACATACTCAAGTCTGTCTCACTACTGGTGATGTTAAACTTGAAGTGGTTCAGGTGCTGTCAGATCTCTGAATGTAGTTATTTCTTCTCTTCAAAATTAATACACAACTGGGAGGTGTTAACTGTTAAGACAGTGTCAATACCTTGTCCCAACAGCTAATGGTTTCAGACACCAACTTTCCATGATCTTTATTTTAATTACTGCACTAGAGATTAGAAACAGTAGTGCTCTAATTACAGTACTTTCAATATTTAAAAGTTAGCATTCTTCTATGAAAACGAGCATTTCCCCCTTTTCTCTCTCTTATCTATATAAACACATAATCTATAAATGTATATTAATATATTTTTCAGTGTGTATGTATTATACTTTTAAAAATATCATATCATGATATTCCATCTGTCCCCTCAAATCTTGCTTCCTTTTCGCATGTCCTCCATGGTGCTCTGACACATTCTTACCTTCTAGCACAAGATGTTTCAGGTTCACCTTGTTTTTTTAAATTCTGTACCAGACCTGAAGTCAACCATTTCAAGAAGTCTTTTAGTGGGCAATGGCATTTTGAAATCAAGATCTGTGTTGTCAACTATATTCAATGCCTGAGCTGTCACTGCTTCTAGGCCCCTTAAGTGGACAAAGCTAAGAAATATATGTCTTTTTTAAATGATGAGTGCGTAATGACAACTCTAACTCAAATCCAATACAGCATTCCTCATCTTCCTCCACGTCACATGTATTTTCCTTTTCCTACAGTCAGAATCCCAGTTTACACTTACAGATTTACTCATTAGCTCTATCCGAAAATACTTTAACACAATCTTTACCAAAAACAAAACCAAGTAGAAGTATTTGTTCACAATATATTTTTGTCTAAAGACTATGTCCCATTAAGTATATACAGTTAGAATACTGATCCAAAAGTTAAGTAAATTATTTGTATGGCTATGTTATTAATTAGATATATAGGAGTTAGATTTTACTTTAGTTTGAAGATTCAATTTTAGGATTAATTTAAAATCTATTTCACACATTAAAGTCAACTTATTAAGGTACAATATAATTTACATACAATAAAGTGCACCTATTTTAAGTGTACAATTCAGTTTGTACACATTTGTTGATAAATGGATACACCAGTATAACCATTATCCCAACCAACTTGTAGAACATTCCCATCACAACAGAAGGCTTCTCATGTCCCTTTGCAGTCAATACGTTTTTCATCTCACTCCTGGCCCCAGATAACCACTGAGAAGCCTGTTACCAAAATTTAGGCTTGCTTGTCCCAAATCATAGTCTATACTCTTTTGTACAAGGCTTTTAAAGTTTTCAGCATAATGTTTGAGATTCACTCATGTTGCTGCATACATAAGTAGTTCATTCCTTTTGATTAAATTATCTGAAGATACCACAATTATGTTTATCCATTCACTTACAGATGAACACTTGGATTGCTTCTAGTTACATGCTACTATGAATAAATCTGCTATGAACATTTGTATGCAAGTCTTTTGGGGGCATATGTTTTCCTTCCTTTAAGTTAAATACCTAGGAATGGAATTACTGGGTCGTTAGGTAGGTACGTGTACCATTTTACATTAGCATCAGTAATTAATCAACATTACATTTTTGCTTTACATCCTTGTCACACGATCTTTTCAGTCTTAATTTTAGCCTTTCTAGGTAGGTAAAGTGGTATCTCATTGTGTTTTAATTTGCATTTTCATAATAACTAATGAGGAGGAGCATCTTCTCATGTGACTATTCTTAGCTTCTCTGGTGAAGTTTGTTCAAATTTTTGGCTGTTTAAAAAAACTGGGTTGTTAGAGATCCTGGGTTTCAAGACGTTTTTAAAATATAAAATATAGTCTGGATCCACACTGTTAGATATATGTATTGTAAATGTTTTCTTCCAGGCTAACGTTCTAACCAACTGATTTTATTGTGGTAAGAGCACTTCACATGAGAGCTGCCCACTTAAAGTGCACAATGCGGTATTGTTTACAACGCGCACCATGCTGTACAGAAGATCTGTTCATGAACGATGAACAACTTACTCTTGCATAACTAAATCTTTGTATCTGTTGAACAAATAGATACTCCTGTCCTCCTCTGACAGGCTCTCATTCCTAAACTGTGCAGCCGAGTCTCCATGAGCCCTGGGCAGATTCCATATGCTGTTTGGGCAAGCTGTCTGGCAATGTCCCGGATGACTTTCTCTTGACTCTCAGAATTTCCCAGCAAGGCGCAAACCACTGGAAGGGAAAAAGCTGACATTCTGCAGGCAAAGAGCGTGCCCACTTCCAGCAACTCATTGTTTTTTCTTGTGGAGTATAACTCCCTGATATAGATGTACCAAAGGTTGCTGGTGGTTTTAAATTCACTCATCAGTTCCAGGACCTTTGAATTCTTTTCTGCTTTGGCAATTATGAATAAAGTTGCTAAAAATATGTACCTAAGTTTTAGTCTGGATGTAAATTTTCATTTCACTTGAGGAAATACCACTGGAGGGGAATGGCTGAGTTGCTTGGAAACTTGGTTAACCTTAGAGAAACTGCTTTCTGAAGTGGCTACACCTTTCTGCATTCCCATCAGTGATGTATGTCTGGTGTAGTTACTCTGCATCCTCAGCAGCACTAAGTATTATAAGTTCTTTGTTTTCCTTTCCTTTAAAAGAAATTTTACTATTCTAATTGGTGTGCAGTGGTACCTCACTGTGATTTCAATTTGTATTTCCTTAGTAACTAACAATGCTGAGCATCAGAAACCTTTGGTAAACTATCTACTTAACTTATTTTTCTAAAACTTTTTTTGGTTGTTTAAGTTGCCTATATATTCTGGAACCAAACCCTTGCTCAGAAACATATTTTGTAAACATTATCTCCCAATCTGTGGCTTTCATTTTCCTAAAATTTCCTAAAATTGTAGAAGAGCAAAACAACTTTTTTATTTTATGAACTGTACTTTTGATGTCATAGCTATCTTTGCCAAGTCTAATATCTCAAAAATTTCTTCTTATATTTTCTTCAAGAAGTCTTATAGTATTAATTTTTCCATTTAGGTCTATGATTCATTTGGAGTTTATTTTTACACATGGTATGAGGTACAGCATGGGATTCTTTTTAAATTTGGAAATGCAGTTGTGCAGTACTACCTATCAGAAAGATTATTCTTGGTACTTCTCTTGTAGTTCAGTGGTTAAGACTTTGCATTTCCACTGCAGAGGACACTGGTTTGATCCCTGGTTGGGGAACTAAGATCCCAGATACTGCACAGTGCAGCAAAAGAAAAAAAATTAAAAGATTATTCTTTACCTACAGAACCTATTTGAACCCATGTCCAAAAAAGTCAACTAGCCATAGTTGTGGTTCTGTTCTTAACTACTGTGTTACAATGATCAGTGTCTGTTCTTAGGTCAATAACACACAGTCCGATAAATGATTCAGGCTGTACAAATCTTGGAATTTTGTTCTTTTTCAAAATTATTTTGGCCATGCGACATATTCCCAGAGAAATTTTGGAGTCAGCTGTCAATTTTTAAAAAAACAGTACATGAACTCTATACATTAGTTGGGGAAAACAACCACCTTAAAAGTACTGAGCCTTCTAATTGATGAGTATATATCTTTATTTTCGTCTTTAATTCTTCTTAGATTTTTTTTGTAGCATTTACTGTGTAATTCTTTATAGTATAAATCCCTAAGTATCTCATTTTTGTTATTTTGTTCTAATTTTTTTTTTTTAATGACAGCTTTATTGATACATGGGGCTTCCCTTGTGGCTCAGCTGGTAAACAATCCACCTGCAATGCAGGAGACCTGGGTTCAATCCCTGGCTTGGGAAGATCCCCTGGAGAAGGGAAGGGCTACCCACGCCAGTATTCTGGCCTAGAGAATTCCATGGACTGTATAGTCCATGGGGTTGCAAAGAGTCAGACAAGACTGAGCAACTTTCACTTTCACTTTTATTGATATATAAAAAGTTACCCTTTTAAAGTATACAAATAAGAGTTCTTTTACATACTTGGGGTTAAATATTTGGTGATGCACTCATCACCATAATCCAATTTTAGAACACTTCCGTGCTTCAAAACTAAACCTGTCCCATTAGCATTACTTCCTGTATATTGTCCTCTACCCAGCCCCTGGCAACTACTAACTTTTCTGTCTCTATGCATTTGCCCACTCACAACATCACAAATAAATGGAATCATATTATATTATACACAGTCTTTTGTGACTGGCTTCTTTCACTCCCCATGTTTTCAAGGCTCATCCTGTGAACATATCAGTACTTTGTTTAATGGCTGAATAATATTCCACTGGGCTTCCCAGGTGGCGCTAGTGGTAAAGAAACCTGCCAATGCAGGAGACCTAAGAGACCCACGTCGGATCACTGGCTGGGGAAAATCCCCTGGAGGAGGAAATGGCAACCCACTCCAGTACTCGTGCAAAGAGAATCCCATGGACAGAGACTACAGTCCATAGGGTCACAAAGAATCGTACACAACTGGAGTGACTTAGCACAGAGCACAATTACTACATTTTGTTTATTCATCAACAGATGGACATTCGGTTGTTTCCACTTTGAGCTACTATGAATTACACTGTGACAGACATAAAACAACTGATTGGTTCCAATTGAGAAAGGAGTACATCAAGGCTGTATATTATCACCTTGTTTATTTAACTTCTATGCAGAATATATCATGTGGCATGCGGGGATGGATGAAGCACAAGCTGGAATCAAGATTGCTGGGAGAAGTATCAATAATCTCAGATATGTAGATGACACCACCCTAATGACAGAAAGCAAAGAGGAATTAAACAATCTCTGGATGAAGGTGAAACAACAGAGTGAAAAATCTGGCTTAAAACTCAACATTCAATGGAGAAGGAAATGGCAAACCCACTCCAGTATTCTTGCCTGGAAAAGTCCATGGACACAGGAGCCTGGTGGGCTGCAGTCCATGGGGTGACATGACTGAGCATGTGTGCATGAGGACGGAGGGAGATGGGTTGCTAGCAACAAACTGGTAGAACTAAAATAAAACAAAAACAAAAAAACCCTCAATATTCAAAAACTGAGATCATGGCATCCAGCCCCATAACTTCATGGCAAATAGGTGGGGAAACAATGGAAACAGTGACAAACTTGATTTTCTTGGGCTCCAAAATCACTGTGGATGGTAACTGCAGCCATGAAATCAAAAGACGTTTGCTCCTTGAAAGAAAGGCTATGACAAACCTCAGTTCAGTTCAGTTGCTCAGTCATGGCTGACTCTTTGTGACCCCATGAATGGCAACAGGCTTCCCTGCCCATCACCAACTCCCAGAGCATGCGCAAACTCAGGTCCATCAAGTTGGTGATGCCACCCAACCATCTCATTCTCTGTCATCCCCTTCTCCTCCTGCCTTCAATCCTTCCCAGCATCAGGGTCTTTTCAAATGAGTCAGTTCTTCCCATCGGGTGGCCAAAATACTGGAGTTTCAGTTTCAGCATCAGTCCTTCCAGTGAATATTCAGGACTGATTTCCTTTAGGATTGACTGGTTTGATCTCCTTGAGGTCCAAAGGACTCATGAGAGTCTTCTCTAACACCACAGTTCAAAAGCATCCATCCTTTGGCGCTCAGCTTTCTTTATAGTCCAACTCTCACATCTATACAAGACTACTGGAAAAACCATAGCTTTGACTAGACAGACCTTTGTCAGCAAAGTAATGCCTCTGCTTTTTAATAGGCTGTCTAGGTTGGTCACAGCTTTTCTTCCAAGGAGAAGAAAACTAATTTCATGGTTGCATTCACCATCTGCAGTGATTTTGGAACCCAAGAAAATAAAGTCTGTCACTGTTTCCATTGTTTCCCCATCTACTTGCCACGAAGTGATGGGACCAGAAGCCATGATCTTCGTTTTCTGAATGTTGAATTTTAAGCCAGCTTTTTCACTCTCCTCTTTCACTTTCATCAAGAGGCTCTTTAATTCCTCTTTGCCTTCCGCCATAAGTGTGGTATCATCTACATATCTGACGTTACTGATATTTCTCCCAGCAATCATGATTCCAGCTTGTGCTTCATCCAGTCTGGCATTTTGCATTACATATTTTGCATATAACTTAAATAAGTAAGGTGACAATATACAGCCTTGACGTATCCCTTTCCCAATTTGGAACCAGTCAGTTCTTCCACGTCTGGTCCTAACTGTTGCTTCTTGACCTGCATAGATTTCTCAGGAGGCATGTAAGGTGCTCTAGTATTCCCATCTCTTTAAAATTTTTCCACAGTTTGCTGCGATTTTCACAGTCAAAGGCTTTAGCGTAATCAATGAAGCAGATGTTTTTCTGGAATTCTCTTGCTTTTTCTATGATGCAATGGATGTTGGCAATTTGATCTCTGTTTCCTCTGCCTTTTCTAAAACCAGTTTGAACATATGGAAGTTCTCGGTTCACATACTGTTGAAGAAGCCTAGCTTGGAGAATTTTGAACACTACTTTTCTAGGGTGTGAATGAGTGCAATTGTGCAGTAGTTTGAGCATTCTTTGGCATTACCTTTCTTTGGGACAGGAATGAAACCTGACCTTTTCCAGTCCCATGGCCACTGCTGAGTTTTCCAAATCTGCTGGCATGTTGAGTCCAGCACTTTAATAGCATCACCTTTTAGGATTTGAAATAGTTCAGCTGGAATTCCATAACCTCCACTAGCTTTCTTCATAGTGATGCTTCTTAAGGCCCATTTGACTTTGCACTCCAGGATGTCTCACTCTAGGTAAGTGAACACAGCATCATGGCTATCTGGGTCATGAAGATCTTTTTTGTGTAATTATTCTTTCTATTCTTGCGACCTCTTCTTAATATCTTCTACTTCTGGTAGGTCTACACCATTTCTTTCCTTTATTGAGCCCATCTTTGCATGAAATGTTCCCTTGGTATCTCTAATTTTCTTGAAGAGATCTCTAGTCTTTCCCATTCTACTGTTTTCTTCTATTTCTTTGCACTGTTTACTTAAAAAGGCCTTCTTATCTCGCCTTGTTTTCCTTTTCTCCTTTGCCTTTCACTTCTCTTCTTTTCTCAGCTATGTGTAAGGCCTCCTCAGACAACCATTTTGCCTTTTGTATTTCTTCTTCTTGGGAATGGTTTTGCTCACTGCCTCCTATAGAATGTTACAAACCTCCGTTCATAGTTTTTCAGGCACTTTGTCTATCAGATCTAATCCCTTGAATCTACTTGTCACTTCCACTGTATAATCATAAGGGATTTAATTTAGGTCATACCTGAATGGTCTAATAGTTTTCCCCACTTTCTTCAATTTAAGTCTGAATTTTGCAATAAGGAGTTCATGATCTGAGTCACAATCAGCTCCTGGTCCTGTTTTTGCTGACTGTATAGAGCTTCTCCATCTTTGCCTGCAAAGGATATAATCAATCTGATTTCGGTATCGACCGTCTGATGATGTCCATGTGTAGAATCTTCTTCCATGTTGGTGGAAGAGGGTGTTTGCTATGACCAGTGCATTCTCTTGCCCTGCTTCATTTTGTACTCCAAGGCCAAACTTGCCTGTTACTCCAGGTTATCTCTTGACTTCCTACTTTTGCATTCCAATCCCCTATGATGAAAAGGACATCTTTTTTGGGTGTTAGTTCTAGAAGGTCTTGTAGGTCTTGCAGGTCTTCACAGAACCGTTGAACTTCAGCTTCTTCAGCATCAGTGGTTGGAACACAGACTTGGATTTCTATGATATCAAATGGTTTGCCCTGGAAATGAACAGTGATCAATCTGTCGTTTTTGAGACTGCACCCAAGTACTGCATTCCAAACTCTTTGTTGACTATGAGACCTACTCCATTTCTTTTAAGGGATTCTTGCCCACAGCAGTAGATATAATGGCCATCTGAATTAAATCTGCCCATTCCAGTTCACTTCAGTTCGCTGATTCCTAAAATGTCGATGTTCACACTTGCCAACTCCTATTTGACCACTTTCAATTTACCTTGATTCACGGACCTAACATTTCAAGTTCCTATGCAATACTGTTCTTTATAGCACTAGACTTTAATTCCATCACCAGTCCCATCCACAACTGGGTGTTGTTTTTGTTTTGGCTCAGCCTCTTCATTCTTTCTGGAGCTATTTCTCAACTCTTCTCCAGTAACCTACTGGGCACCTACGAACCTGGGCAATTCATCTTTCAGTGTCCTATCTTTTTGCATTTTCATACTGTTCAAGGGGTTCTCAAGGCAAGAATATTGAAGTGGTTTGCCATTCCCTTCTCCAGGGGATCATGTTTTGTCAGAACTCTCCACCATGACCCGTCCGTCTTGGGAGGCTCTACTTGGCATGGCTCATAGTTTCATCGAGTTAGACAAGGTTGTGATGACAAACCTAGACAGTGTATTAAAAAAAAAGAGACATTACTTTGCCAACAAACGTCTGTATAGTCAAAGCTATGGCTTTTCCTGTGGTCATGTACGGATGTGACAGCTGGACAATAAAAAAGGCTACACGCAGAAGAACTGATGCCTTAAAACTGAGGTGCTGGCTTGAGAGTTCCTTGGACTTCAAGGAGATCAAACTAGTCAATCCTAAAGGAAACCATTGGAAGACTGATGCTGTAGCTCCAATACTTTGGCCACCTACTGCAAAAGACCCTGATGCTGGGAAAGACTGAAGGCAGGAGGAAAAAGGGGACAACAGAGGATGAGATGATTGGATGGCATCACCGACTCAATGGATGTGAGTTTGAGCAAACTCTGGGAAATGGTGAAGGACAGGGAAGCCTGGCATGCTGCCATCCATGGAGTCAAAAAGAGTCAGACACGACCTAGAGACCAAACAACAACAGCGAACATTCAATGAAGATTTGACCAGATGGATAGTTTTAATTTTCTTGGGTATATACCTAGGAGTGGAATTCTGGTCTTATGGTAACTCCATGTTTCACATTTTGAGGAACAGCAGCAACCAAATTGGCTATACCATTTAACATTTCCACCACCACCATTTAATGAGTTGCAATTTCTCAACACCCTTGCAGATACTTGTTATTGGCTGTTTTTTAAAAAATTTTTATTATAATACCCATCCTTGTAAATGTGAAGAGGTACCTCACTGTGGTTTTGATTTTCATTTACCTAAAGATGCTGAGCATCCTTGCATTTTCTTCCTGACCAAACAAACAGAGAGAGGGGGGAAAAGACCTTAAATTTATGGGGATATGTCAAAGGGACAAAGAGGCAAATTGACAGAGCTCCCAATGACCAAAGCTGGAACATTTTGAGCAAAGAAAATTAACTAGTATATATCTACGAGTCTATGCTGATAAATAAATAAAAAGAGGAAAAAATACAAATCTCCCTTGAAGAATACTAAATAATTTGTGCAGCAATTCTACATTCAAGGAGGTAGACCATAACTCCCCACTCTGCACACAGCAATGTGCTGTGTGCAATGGGCTGCACATAGCAATTTTCTTCCAAAGAGGACAGTACCGAAAAGAGGACAAAAAAAAAAAAAAAAAACCACCATAACTTTACAGTGTAGAAACCTGACAAACTCCAGGGCCGGGGTTCAATCCTTGATCACGAACTAAGATCCCAAAAGCTGAGAGGCGCAGCCAAAAAATTTTTTTTAAAAAAAGGGCTCTCAAAAATAGTCTACACTAAGAAAAAGCTGTAAGCCATAGTCAAATCTGGAAACATTTCTACGACTAAGAATAAAGATCAAGATAATTTAAATATCAGGAGCCTCTGGTGTTGGTTTTTTGTTTTGCCTTATTTTCATATATCCATGCAAATTCCAATCATTTTTTTAACAGGCAAGGAATAATCATAATCTCCTAATTGGTTTCTCTGCTTCTGCCCTAACCCCTCCCACTCCCCACTCTCAGCTGAGTCACTCCCTTAAACAGTGAAGTCTTATGATAGTTTTATTTCTAATATTTTGAGCAGTCTCCATACTGTTTTCCATAGTAGTTGCAACTGATATTCTCACCAACAGCGCATAAGGGCTGCCTTTCCTCCCCATCTTATCCAACACTTATTATTGTTTCTTTGACAATGGCCATTCTAACAGGTGTACTGTGCTTTGATTTGCATTTCCCTGATGATGAGTAATATTAAACATTTTTTCATGTGTTTGTTGGCATCTGTACATCTTACAGGGGGATTTGAGTGCAACAGGTGAGGGAGATTAAGAAGTACAAATTCCCAATTATGAAATAAATGAGTCATAGTGATGAAATGCACAGCATGAGGAATATAGTCAATAATATAGTAATTCTGTATAGCGACAGATGGTAACTATTTTGGAATGTACAGAAATACTGTATCAGTATGTTGTACACCTGGAACTAACAGTGTTGTAAGTTCAATAATGTTAAAAAAAAAAAAAGTAAAGCCAAAACATGAAAACTCTTACACTTAAATCTGTCCAATGGCTTCCCATCCCACTCTAGTAAAAGCCAAAGTTCTTATAATTCTCAATGCACTAAGTTACCTAACTGTTGCCCCCTTAAACCTCCAATTTTACCTATTCTCCACTCCAGCCACACAGGTCTTCTGGCTGCTCCTCCTTAAACATAAAAAGCTCATTTCCCCTCAGGTCTCTGCTCAAACCTCACCTCACAGAAGACTTCCCTGACCATGCGATATAAAACAGCATCCTTCCTCTGTCCTCTTTCCACATTGCGTGCCTCTGTTTTCTTGCTTTGTTTTTCTCCAGAGCACTAATAAATACTTGACATTATTTACTAGCTTGCCTATTAGCCACTAAAATGAAAACTCCATGAGGACAGGGCCTTTGCTTTCTTCACTGCTATAACCCCAGCACCCAAAATAGTATCTGGCACATGGTAGATAACTCATAAATAATTACGATCTATGTTCAGTTTCAGAAAAGGAATCACCTTTAAGTTACAGCTCAATCACCTCTCAAGCAAATATGTACTGAGTACCTGACCTGATTGCCTGGCATCCTGATAAAGCTTGGAAAATAAAAAATGAAGGACTAAGCTAATAGATCAACCCTTTCTTAAAAAAACTCGAATACCTTTGAGACTTCTATTAATTCTAGGCATTGTATGAGACTTTTCAATATAAAGCAGAGATCTAACCAGGCCACTATTCAATGGATTTAATTACTGAAGCCCAAATTAAGAACATTCTCCTTGGGTAGCATACTCTTATGTCCATAATACTTAAGAAATAAAACACATTCCAAGTTTTAAAATCAATTAGCAAAAGTTCCATGAAATATGTTAAATCCCAGGTAAACAAGCCAGTACTTGCACACAAGTAATAAGTTACTTAAGACTGAATGAATGATTTTGCCTTAAGTAGTCACATTATTTTTTTCTCTGTGTTAAAGAACCTGGTCATTGAAAATATATATATTCTAATATAACAAAAACATATTTTTTTTAAAACTTGGAAAATATTGTTTTAGTCTTAGGTATTAACTTTTCACAGTTGAGAAATATAAGAACCCTGGTTTGGAAGTTAGGGGGCCCAGATTTCCAGTCCTGATTCTGTAAATAACTACGTCAAGATGTTCAGCAAAGCATATGGAATCCTGTTTTCCTATTTATGAAGCCTACTGTTCTGTGTATTCCTTTTGCTTGTTTTTTAGCATGTGGGATCTTAGTTCCCCAACCAGGGATCAAACTCACACTCCCTACAATGGAAGCATGGAGTCCTAACCTCTGGACCACCAGGGAAGACCCTGTTCTGTGTTTTTTTTAATATTCTGAGTTAAACTGAATATTTTTACTTCATCTATCACACAGTATTTTTTAAATTTTTTATTTATTTCTGGCTGTTCTGAGTCTTGATCGTTGTGCACAGGCTTTCTCTAGCTGCAGTAAGCAGGGGCTCCTCTCTAACGGCAGTGCATGGGCTTTCTCACTATGATGGCTTCTCCTGTTGTGGAGCATGGGCTTAGGTGCTTCATCACGTGTGAGGTCTTCCTGGGCTAGGGATCAAACTTGTGTCCCCTGCATGCAAGGTGGATTGTTAACCATTGGACCACCAGCAAAGTCCCACACAGTATTCTTTAGTATAAAATCTATCTCCAAAACAGTAGAGTGATAACACGGAGTTCACTGAGTTATCTATGTATGGAGAACTCTGTTTAGCATGTCTGTCCCACTCATACCTATATGTCAGATAAAATAATTGTTTTTTAATTTTAGCTAATTGTAGCCTAAGAATTTAAAAAGGAAAAAAAAAAAAAAACCTGAAGCATAGGAATCAGTCTTTATTAAGGAGTTATTTATTGTGAATTTGAAAAATAAACTAATGAACCATGAAACAACTTGGTAACAGCTGTAAAACACACACACAAAAGCTTTGCAAATAAGCCGCAGGATTCAAATCCAGCTCTGTATATCTGTACTTTACAAATTCTTGAGGCTAATCAGATAGTCTCTGTTTCTTTAACTATAAACTATGGTGAATAATAACATGCACATTCATTACTCTCCAGGTTTTAAGAGTAAATGATAAAGCATATACATATGGCTATATATACATATATGCTTCCCAGGTGGTGCTAGTGGCAAAGAATCTACCTCCCAATGCAAGAGACACAGAAGACATGAGTTTGATCCCTGGGACAAGAAGACCCCCTGGAGTAGGAAATGACAACCCACTCCAGTATTACTGCCTGGAGAATCCCACGGACAGAGGAGCCTGCCACGTTACAGCCCACTGGATCACAGAGAATCGGACATGACTGAGCACACACACACGCATATATATATATGCGTGTGTGTGTGTGTGTGTATGTATATATATATATCATTTACCACAGTATTGTGTTTGGCACATCATGTTCAATCAATGCTATTATTACTGCACTTAAAAGATGAGCTGTCCATTTATACAACTGGCATTTAATGACTGCCAAGCATTATGCTAGGCACTAGAAGACACAGAAATAAAAAGGCATTAAGTAAACAAATGAACAAACATTACATAATATAAGGCTTACCTCTAGGAAATGACACGTGAGTACTGAAAGAAAGAGGAGAAATTATTCAAGGAAAGAAGAGTATTTCAGGAAGAAAACAACACCAAATATAAAGACCTGGAAATGTAAATAAGATGATACATTAGACCTATAAGTAATTCTGCATGGTTGTACTAGGGACGGGGATTATGAGTCAGACAGGAGCCATATTATAGAAAAGCACATGTCAACATAAGAATCTCACATTTATCTTCAAGGGAACGAAGAGCATCTGAAGAATTTTAATCAGTGCTAAATGATTACACTTGTATTTTAAAAGAATGGTTTTTAACCAGGGGCGCTCACCAGCATCATCTGGTGTTTTCTTTTTCACACTATACACTCTCAACTCTGCCATATACCAGGAAGAGGGAAATCACTCTTAGAAGGACAACCTGAGAAGCACTGTGAAGAACAGAGAAAGCCTAAAAGTAGAAAGGCCAAGATGCTACTGCAGAAATCTAGGTAAAAAATGATAAGGACAGAAAGAACAGTGGCAATAGTTAAGACATCTAAGAAATCTTGAAAAATAGAACTGACAAGACTTGGCCAACAACAATTTGTGGGGGAAGATGAAGGAACCATGAATGATGGGGAACCACTCATAAGGCTGAACAAATCTGAAGGAGTCTGACAGAGGATGCATTAAATTTGAGGTAAGGTGTTCCCTGATAGCTCAGCTGGTAAAGAATCTGCCTGCAATGCAGGAGATCCCAGTTTGATTCCTGGGCTGGGAAGATCCCCTGGAGAAAGGATAGGCTACCCACTCCAATATTCTTGGGCTTTCCTGGTAGCTCACACGGTAAAGAATCCTCCTGCAACAGGGGAGACCTGGGTTCAATCCCCGGAGTGGAAAGATCCCCTGAAGGAGGGCACAGCAACCCACTCCAGTATTCTTGCCTGGAGAACTCCCATGGACAGAGGGGCCTGGCAGGCTACAGTCCCTGAGGTCACAAAGAGTCAGACACAACTGAGCAACTAAGCACAGCACAGAAGGTGTTCGTAAGAGTTAATGTGGAAGATACTCAAAACAGGGCCGGTGAACATTCCCACTTGGAACTCAGGAATGAAAACTGAGCTGACAATTAAAAATTGGGTATTATTACTAGCTGGGGATTTTTGAAGTCATGAAAGTGGATGAAACTGCCCAAAGAACATCCTCCCTGAGAAATGAGCTGAGGACTGAAGTGAGTGGGACACTTACTAACGGAGGACACAGCAATAAGCAGAAGTCTCCATGGAAAGGGGATAGGCAGTAAGCTAGCCTTGTGCCAAACCACAGGAAGAGAAGAGGAAAGAGTTGTGTGTGACCTGAGGTGGGCAAGCTAGGTACAGAGAGCAGCTGAAAGAAGACCAACATGCTTTGAGAGTACTGAAGGAAGAGGAGAGTGCCAGCAGACCCAGTCACTGGAGAGACAGCAGGCAGGGGCAAACATGACAAGCCTGTGGGGTACAACAAAAAGTTTGGGTTCTACTGCATTTCAAGTGCAATGGAAAACAACTGAAGGATTTTTAAGCTAGGGGTGAGAAATAACACTTTTAAAAGGTGACTCTAGCTGCTATGTGCTACAAAACTTCCCTCAGTTCCCAAATTAAAACTGAAAACAAAGGAAATCTTAAACTCAAATAGACCTTTAATTGTCGTAACAGCCCTCTCATACAAATGTTACTATATATAAGTAGCCCCAAGTTTCACTAAAAACTGCTTTAAAAACAAGTATTAAGGGATGTAGAGCTTAATGAAGTTGGCTACTGATGAGTAATTCCACTGTGATGTCCTTTAGTTTTAAAAAAGTGAAAATAATAAAGTGGTTGATGATAAAAGATACCTCTTTTCCTTTGAACCTGACTTTGCAGAACATCATGTGAGAAGAGACAACTCTGTTAAAAATAGTAAACTTTTCAGGAGCGTAATGGCTATAATTAAAAAAAAAAAAAAACACACCAGTATAATCACAAATGTCGACAAGGATATAGAGAAACTAGAAGCCTCACGCGTTGCTGGTTGGAATGTAAAATGGCACATCCACTTTAAAAAGGCTGGTAAAGCTCCTCAAAATGTGAAACACCATTATCACATGACCCAACAATTCTATTCCTAGGTAGAATTTTCCTGCACAAGGAAAATAAAACATGTTTTCATTTAAATACTTCTACACAAATGTTCACAGCAGCAATATTCACAAGGGCCAAAAAGTGACAACAACCCAAATGTCCATCAGCTAGAGAATAAGCAAAAGTGTGCTAAATCGCTTTAGTCATGTCCAAAACTTTGCAACCCTATGGAGTGTATGTAGCCTGCCATGCTCCTCTGTCCATGGGATTTTCCAGGCAAGAATACTGGAGTGGGTTGCCATTTCCCTCTCCAGGGGAACTTCTTGCCCCAGGGATCGAACCTACATCTCCTATGTCTCCTGCACTGGCAGGAAGGTTCTGTGCCACTAGCTACCTGGGAAGCAAGCCATATCTAAACAACGGAATATTATTCCATTATAAGCATTTCTAAGTCCTGATACATGCTATAACAGGGATGGCTCTCAAAAACATTATGCTTAGGCAAAGAAGCCAAACATGAAAGAACACTTATTTTATGATTCCATTTATACTAAATGTCCAGGAAAAACAAATCTACAGACATTAAATGAATTAATGGTTGCCTAGGACTCAGGCTGAGAATGGGGAATGAGGTTTCTTTCGGGGGTAATGAAAATGTTCAAACATTAGACTGTGGTGACACTGGTGATATAAATATACTAAAACTTACTGAACTGTATACTTAATATGTGGGAGAATCTTATGGTATGTAAATTAAATCTTAATAAAACTGTTAATTTTTTTTAGAAAGTGTTGGAGGAGTCAAATGGCTTGCAATCACTATCTCTAATGGGAGCTCATCATCTTACAGCTTCTTTGGGCCTTAATTTTTGTTTTAAGACTATCTCATTACATACATAATTTCTGCATACTGCATCACCTTGGCTCTTCAGGGGCCATTAGAGGTAGGTTCTGTAGGAGACCAGAAAGCAGAAGAGAGAAGCCTGCGTGTTACCTGTCCATCCCCTCCCTGTATCACAGCCACGGTTCCAGCCATGCTGCATCTTTTCACAACTACAGCTCCATCTGGGCTCTAGTAACTGGTGTCCCTTCATAGGCCTAGAAGTGGCTTCACACGGCCGTTACTCACTCAGTGTTTCAATATCCCTTTTTGGCTCCCTTAATTGTACTCCTAACCATACTATTGAGCCCTTCACCACTGAAGTGGTCTCAAATGAATCATCTAAGAGAAATGATGTTTCATGCAGGACCCTGACTGATAACTGGTATAAATGAGGTACAACTGGTCCTTTGTACCAGTTATTGTTAAATCAAGTATGATTTCTTGAATTAAATAAATGTTTTAATTTTATATACATCATTAAAGATCTTTACAAAAAAATTCAACTGCAGGTTATATAAATGATACATTTGTTAAATAGAAGGTGTTTTTGTTTTTCACTAAGAAAGTGAAAAAAGTAGTATGGTATTTCCTGCCTAGTGGAGCAGGAGAACATATTCAAAGACCAATCTACCAGTTCCAAATATTATCCACAACAAAAAGAGACAGACTTTGGCATTTGTAACAGATGCCCAAGAGAGACGATGCCAAAGTCAAGGCTACTCAAAGCTTCCGCTTTTTGTTCAGTTGGGAAATAAATCGAATGTGACAGTGATGTGGCACGTGGTTGGCTATCTGTGTGATGACAAGAGTCACCAAGACCTGGACTGGACACAATTCCAAAATTCCATCCCATCTTCCTTTTTTATTTCTGTCATCACCTGCATTACTGACTTTTCCTTTGAACAAAGAAAATATTTCAGGTCCAATTTTTTCCAATCCCCAATATTTTTCTAGACTGTTTTTCTTTTAAAAGAAATAACATCTGTCAAAGCAAATTATTTTGTGATTTGAACTGCTGCAGTGTATTAACAATCTGTTATGTCCAGAAATTAACATTCATTTAAGAGGCAGACAAAAATGACATGTGGATCCTGAATGATTCTCTCTCATTTCAGGCTAGGAAGGGATTATTAAAAGTGAACACACAGAGCTGGTTACTTCTTATACTACACAACAGAATCCATGTCTCCATGATTCTAACATATAAGTACTATGAAATATTTTTAATTTCTTTTTTGTATCTTATTGTTTGTGGCCTAGTCTTTCCCTTACCAAGTTAAATTTCTTCCTTGTTTGAGAAACTAGTAGAGCTGAATTCTTAGTCATCATAATTTTGTTCATTAATATTAACTGGTCTAGGATTTCTGGCATTAAGGAAAATCTTCCTGAAGATATACACTTAATTCTAGAGTATATATATACTTTCTACAGATACACACAATAATTCACACTTGTGAACAGTTTTGTATACAAACATTTGTACATCTTTGGTTTAGTACAAGAACCCGATAAACAACATTTCTGAGGAGGGAAAGAGATTTTCAGGAGAATCAAAATCCAAAGTTTTAACTTTCATTTTGATACAATACTATTTCTTCTTTTGCTATAAATTTTTAAGCTTTTATTGGAGTATAGCTGATTTACAATGCTGTGTTAGTTTCAGGCACGCCCTATAAATTTTACTAAAAAGTAATCAGAAATTTTCCAGATACTCAACATGTTTTCTTAAGGAAATTTCCAGAAATTTGTAAGCCCATTAACCAAAAACTTATAATAAAACCACTAGTATTTTATACAATTCCAATTGTACAATATATTTATACTATTTTAAGATTGATTTCAGATACCAAAGTAAGTAGAATATTTATATACTGCCTTAAAATATCCTACATGTTATGGTTATATTAAAAATTTTCAAGCCTTTATCTTTCAGAAACATATGGCTGAAAGAGACACATACATGGCATGAAATTCACTTTGAAATAAAACAAAGTAAATACAAAGTAGGGAGACAAAGTCGGTAGGGACATATATGAAAGGAGAGTGCTCATGTGCTACAACTGTAGAAGCTGGCTAATGGATACATGTGGATTCATTATAGCTTTTAAATGTGTTTGGTTTAAATTTTTCCATAATAAAAATGCCGCTGCTGTTTGTAGTAGAGAAAAACCAACTTCTACTAATTCACGTTACAGATTCTTGGTCCAAAACAAAGGTGAATACAGAAGAAGAAATTATAATGAACACTGGAGAAAAAGTATACATTTTGAAACAATAGTTTAAAAAGATTTCATAAAATGTTACTCCAGTGTCATAATTTACAAGCTAAAGTAACTTAAAATTTCTTATAAACATGTTCATTAAACCTGAGTAACAGACAAACTCATTCCAAAGTATTCTTTATGAGGGTGCTAAATGTCCAGAATAAGGTGCACAACTGCTGCAGGTTAGTCGCTAAGTCCTGTCAGACTCTTGGGAACCCAGGGACTGTAGCCCACCAGGCTTCTCTGTCCATGGGATTTCCCAGGCAAGAATACTGGAGTGGGTTGCCATTTCCTTCTCCAGGGGATCTTCCCAACCCAGGGACTGAACCCAGGTATTGAACCCATGTCTCCTGTTTGGCAGGCAGATTCTTTACTACTGAGCCACCAGGGAAACCCAAGGTGCACAATGAAAGTGAAAGACTTTCAGTCATGTCCAACTCTTTGTGACCCGATGGACTATACAGTCCATGAAATTCTCCAGGCCAGAATACTGGAGTGGGTTGCCTTTCCCTTCTCCAGGGGATCTTCCCAACCCAGGTCTCCTGTATACAGGCGGATTCTTTACCAGCTGAGCCACAAAGGAAGCCTAAGAATACTGGAATGGGTAGCCTGTCCCTTCACCAGCGGATCTTCCCAATCCAGGAATTGAACCAGGGTCTCCTACATTGTAGGCAGATTCTTTACCAACTGAGCTATCAGGGAAGCCCTGAGTGGACAAAGGGTGTTCACACAATAGGTATATGCTAATTGGCTGGTATACTAGATTAGCTTAAAAAAAAATACATATAATTTTTTGGGGGGCTATGCTGGGTCTTCGTTGCTGCGCGAGCTTTTCCCTAGTTGTGGCAAGTGGAGGCTACTCTCTAGTTGTAATGAGTCATTTTCTCGCTGCGGTGGCTTCTCTTGTTGCAGAGCACGGGCTCTAAAGGTGCATGGGCTTCAGTAGTTGCAGTTCCCAGGCTCTACAGCACAGGCTCGCTAGTTGTGGCACACAGGTTTAGCTGCTCGGCAGAGTGTGGGATCTTCCCAGACTAGGGATTGAACCCATCTCCTGCATTGGGGGGAAGATTCTTTACCATTGAGCCATCAAGAAAGCCCTAGATTAGCTTTTAATAGCAAGTCTGGAGCCATCATCTTCTATACTGTAAGTTAGGATCATTGGGTCCAAACTTGCTCTTGTTAAAAAGAAAAAAGTAATACAAAGATACTAACAGCAAAAGACCATCTCTTGTTTTTTTGTATCACCACTGTTCTATTTAAACCCTCTCCTTTCAAATGGTTCACATTCTTACTTTGGCACTGTCCATTGAACCTTATTTATATAGCTCTAGCCAAACCAAATTGATTTCAATAACTTAACGTCTATTTAAAAGGGGATAGTACCAGCTGTTCTAACAGATCAACATTCAGTTTGCTCAATATAAGAAATGTTTAAAAATGTTAAGCCATCTAATTTAGTTAGATCCAAGCAAAAGTATTTTAGCCTATCCACATTTTTGTGTTTATCATGCTTCACTAGGTCAGACAAATCTGGTCCCAAGTTATTTAAATAGGATCAGTGATCACACAGTAATGAGAATGATGGCATTTAAGTCATATGAAAATTTCATTATTTTATATTTAGTTATATCCTATAGGCCTACAAACATAGGATAAGTTACATAGTCAGGATCCCTAAACAAACTTAAATGGAGGCCAAGTTTAAACTCTGAGATATTAGAGTCAAGAAACATCCAAGGGTTAACGGACAGGAGTCAACAATAAACAAGAATATAGAAATACTTACTATCAAGGACTGACAAGTGCTACAAAGAAATTTAAAGCAGGGTACTGAGCAACACAGTGATAAAGTGGAGTACAGATGGGGACAGGGGCACTAAGGAGGGGCCTAACAAAGCAACATTTTGAACCGAAAGAAGTGAGGGAGAAAGCCCTATAGACATTATCAGAGGGAAGAGTGGTCCTAGTACAGGAAACAGCCCAAAGACCCCAAGATAAGAGCATTCTTGTTGCTGTTCAAGGAACAATGGGAAAATGGTGTGCTTTTTTCAGAGATAAAAGAGACAGAGGTCAAGGGAGAATCTGTGGTCATGATTCTAGAGAAAAAAATGAAAGAAAAATGAATGGATATGCTAAAACTAGGTCCATGCTCTCCCATTTACCTCTTCAGGTTATATAGTACCTCTATACATTTTTGAACACATGCTTACTACTGAACAAAAAGAAAAAAAAAAAAAACCCTAATTGCAGAAAGGCCTAGGAGGGAAAAAGTCTAGCTAGACTGGCCCAAGGGAAATTCAGAAACTGTGTAACATCCTGGTAATAAGTCGTCTAGTATGTTCCTAAAATTTAGAACAGCAGCAGCAGCAACAAAGCATAAACATTTCACAAAGAAGGAAGACATTTTGTATGTAAGTTTAGCAGAAGTGTAGGCAGTATGTTTTTAAACAAAGCTTGTAGTCTCACTTGCGTCACTGGGGGTGGGGGGGGACCTCTTATTGAAGTACTGTTTCTCTTATCGAAGTACTGTTTCTCAGTGTAAAATACTTTTCAAAAGACTACCAAATATCACTATTTCAATTAGACTGCGATTTAAATCTACATTGCCTTCCTCATTCACCTTCCATTCTTCATAACCCTGTGTTTTCTCCTATCACTTAACCAAAATACCAGAAAATTTACAAAGTTATGTTTATTATTTATCATCTGTCTCACTCCACATACCCAGTTTAAAAGTCATCAGAGCAGGGATCTAGGTCTTGTTCACTAACATATTCCAAGCTTCAAAAGCCATGACAGGCACTCAGTAAACATCTCTAAAATTCCCATCTTATGTTCAGTTCAGTTCAATTTAGTTGCTCAGTCGTGTCCGACTCTTTGCAACCCCACAGACTGCAGCATACCAGGCTTCCCTGTCCATCACCAACTCCGGGAGCTTGCTCAAAGTCATGTCCATCGAGTTGGTGATGCCATCCAACCATCTCATCCTCTGTCATCCCCTTCTCCTCCTGCCTTCAATTTTTCCCAGCATCAGAGTCTTTTCCAATGAGTCAGTTCTTCCCATCGGGTGGCCAAAGTACTGGAGTTTCAGCTTCAGCATCAGTCCTTCCAATGAATATTCAGGACTGATTTCCTTTAGGATTGACTGGTTTGATCTCCTTGAGGTCCAAAGGACTCATGAGAGTCTTCTCTAACACCACAGTTCAAAAGCATCCATCCTTTGGCGCTCAGCTTTCTTTATAGTCCAACTCTCACATCCATACATGACTACTGGAAAAACCATAGCTTTGACTAGACAGACCTTTGTCAGCAAAGTAATGTCTCTGCTTTTTAATAGGCTGTCTAGGTTGGTCATAGCTTTTCTTCCAAGGAGCAAGTGTCTTTTAATTTCATGGCTGCAGTGACCATCTGCAGTGATTTTGGAGCCCCCCAAAATAAAGTCTCTCACTGTTTCCATTGTTTCCCCATCTATTTGCCATGAAGTGATAGGACCAGATGTCATGATCTTAGTTTTCTGAATGTTGAATTTTAAGCCAACTTTTTCACTTTCCTCAAGAGGCTCTTTAGTTCTTCTTCACTTTCTGCCATAAGGGTGATGTCATCTACATATCTGAGGTTACAGATATTTCTCCCAGCAATCTTGATTCCAATTTCTCCCAGCAATGCTTCATCCAGTAGAGCATTTCTCATGATATACTCTGCATATAAGTTAAATAAGCAGGGTGACAATATACAGCCCTGATGTACTCCTTTCCCAATTTTGAAACAGTCTGTTGTTACATGTCCAAACTAAACACAATCACAGAAAACTAACCAAACTGATCACATGAATCCCAGCCTTGTCTAACTCAATGAAACTATGAGCCATGCTGTGTAGGGCCACCCAAGATGGACGGATCACGGTGGAGAGTTCATACAAAATGTGGTCCACTGGAGAAGGGAATGGCGAATCACTTCAGCATTCGTGCCTTGAGAATCCCATGAACAGTATGAAAAGACAAACTGGGTGGGGCCACTGAGATTTGGTGGTAAGGGAACACCTTCATGAAGAGAAGATTTTTAAGCAGAGATAAGAATGCCAAGGAGAGGGTGATAAGGTGATAAACATCACTAGCATCACTTAAGAACTAGTTAGAAATGCAAATTGTTAGGCTCCACCTCAGATTTCTTGATTCAAAAACTCTGGGGTTGGATCCAGCAACTTGTATTTCAACAAGCCCTCTGGGTGATTCTGAAGAACTCTTAAATTTGACAACCACTGATCTAGGGTTAGACTGAGTCAGAAAAGGGAATTACCAGAATTGTTTTGGCCTTAGGACATTTACATGTGCTCTTTCCTCACATCTTAGTGAAATGATACTTCTTCAAGCATTCTGAACTTGACTGTCAAATTAATCTTACTAAAACTCTTTTTTGGGGCTGATATCATCATCATGCCTGTTAAAAATCCAAATTTCAAAGCTCCCTACTGCGCCGTAGAGACTAAACTCCATTGTCTGTCATCAAAAGCCCTCGAAAATCTAGTACTAATACACTGTGGAAGAGTGTTACTCTGGTGACCTCTCCAATGAGGTCTTCTCTGTACTGCGCCCAGGACTGCTCTGACCAGTAACCTGCGACAGAAGTGATGCTGTGCCAGTTCAAGGACCTCCCCTTAACTAATCCAGCAGATCCCACTCCCTCCCACTTTGGAACACTTGCTCTCGGAAGTGCCTTCTTTCTGCTAATACTTTCTGTCATTTAATCAAGGTTAACAAAAATTCAGATCAGTCTGTATGCAATACACCTGAAAAATGCCTCCTTAATCCTCTTGAGCTCAATATAACTTTTCCCTCGAAGTCCCCCAAACATTTTTATACCTCTTCAAAAAAAAAAAAAACACAAGCATTCTGCTCAGGACTATAGTCATTTCTTTCAAACACTGAATGTTTTATGTGCACTGACAATGTGCCAGATATTGTTCTAAGTGCTGACAATAATGCTCAGATGCTATGCACTATTCTATATGCCAGACACCATTCTAAACGCTTTTCTGTGTTCTCATTCAATCTTCAAAAAAACTTCCTGTTTTCACACAAGGAACTTCAGGAACAGAACAATTAAGAGACTTCTTTAAGATCACACTGCAAGTAGTGGCTTCAAAATACAACCCCCTGCCCCAGAGTTTATCCTATCAACCATTTCTCTAAACTGCCTTCAACAGATGTGAACAAGATAGCTCCCTGTTCTCATGGAACATGCATTCTACTAGTGGTGGTTAGCAGTATGGTGAAGGGCAGTAGTAAGTGATACGTATGTGCTTAGTTGATCAGTCGTGTCCAACTCTTTGTGACCACATGGACTGTAGCCCACCAGGCTCCTCTGTACATGGGGATTTTCCAGGCAAGAATACTAGAGAGGGCTGCCATGCCCTCCCCCAGGGGATCTTCCCAATCCAAGAATCAAACCAGGGTCTCCTGCATTGCAGGCGGATTCTTTACCAGCTGTGCTACCAGGGAAGCCAAGTGATATACATAAATCTACAAAGTTACTTCCCAGAGAGATAATACAATGAAGAAAATAAAACTCTGTGATATAATACAGTGATGAGAAGTTACTCTACATAGGGCCGTCAGAGAAGATCTGAGGTAGTAACATCTGGGTGAAGACCTCATGTCCAGAAGTAGCAGCAAAGACCTGTAAAGAAACTCGAGATAAAAAAAACAACCAGTGCAGAATTCCTAAGACACAGATAATCTTAGCATGTTTCAGGAACAAAAATAAGGCCCATGTGGCTGAAGGATGGTGGATGGAGTGGAATGATTAGGTTGGAGAATGAGCCAAGGCTCAGATCCCTTACAACCTCAGAGGCCACGATAAGGACTCTGTATTTTCCTGAGTAACACGAGGAGGTTGTAAGCAGGGTAATGACATTACCTGATTTATATGGTGAAATGTTAACTCTGCCTGTTAATAAACTCTATTATAGAAAGGCTAAAGTGGAAACAAGGAGGCAGCTCACTGTCCATGTGTGAACACATTCATATGGAGTTCAAACCAGCAGGATTTACTGAGGGAGTGGATATGAAAGAAATGAATCATAGATGGCTCCAAACTCTTAGGCATGAACTACAAAGTAAATGGCAGCATTATTTACGGAGGTGGGAAAGATTAAAGGAGAATGCGGTTGTGGGGTTAGGGCAATAATCATGTTTTAGATATATTATGTTTGAAATAGTTATTCAATACCCAAATGGAGATGACAGGGAGCTAGATATGAATCTAGAGATAGAGATTTGAAAATAATTTGATATATATGGCAACTTCACCAAGGGTGAGTAGAAAGAGAAGGATGGAATGCCAAGGTTCTTAGGTACTTCAGCAATTCAAAGCCAAGTAGAAGAGAGGCACCAAGTATATGATCCTGTAACCTTTCTCAAATACAAGTTTGTGGTTTTTTTTAAATGAAGTATAGTTGATGTATAATGTAAGTTACAGGTGCACAATACACTGATTCACAGTTTTTAAAGGTAACACTCCATTTATTGGATCGTAATACAGTGATTCAGTTTTTAAAGGTTACACTCCATTTACTGGATCGCAAGTTCTTTGAGGCAGGACAGTGTCTCCTTCATTTTTGCAGTACGCTGTAGAACTTAGCTTAGTAACAGAAACTCAGAGATGCTCAGTACATTTTAATGACTGAATGAATTTGATATTGGACTTCTCAAGCTTTCACTGCAGAAATATACTTGATAAAGGCAACAGTGCCTTGCATATAGTGGGCATGCAAATATTTGTTCAATGAAAGAAAGAAAAACCCTGTGTTTTAGTGCTCACACTGTTCCAGAAAGTATAACAAGGAAAGGAGGAAAGCAAGCAGCGGCTTACACCTCCACGCTTCCTACCAATGACAATCACAAATGCCCTAAACCCTTCATTCTGGTCCCGACTACAGAGTAGACAGGGAAGGTGGGGAATGGCACTAGAGACGGCAGCAAAGAACAAAGGGCTTCCAATTCCCATGCTAAAACAGAGTTCTGGTTTTCATGCCGTAAGTTAAGTATTAATATTAAACAACAATTATATACCAAGCTTAGATGGTAAAGCACCTGTCTGCAATGCAGGAGACCTGGGTTCGATCTCTGGGTTGGGAAGATCCCCTGGAGAAGGAAATGGCAGCCCACTCCAGTACTCTTGCCTGGAAAATCCCATGGACGGAGGAGCCTGGTGGGCTACAGCCCATGGGGTCACAGAGTCAGACACAACTGAGGGATTCCACTTTAACTTTCTTATGCCAGGCACTAGAGTACCATCTTCCCTGGCGGCTCAGTGGTAAAGAATCCATCTCCAGTGCAGGAGAGGCAGGAGAGGCAGGATACACAGGTTCCCTAGGTTCGGAAGATCCTCTGGAGAAGGAAAAGGCAACCCACTCCAGTATTTCTGCCTGGGAAATCCCATGGACAGAAATCCCTGATGGGGTACAGCCCATGGGGTCACAAAGAGTCAGATTGACTTTGTGACTAAGCAACAAAAAAGTAAGTACCAGGTATAGAGCAGTAGGCAAAACACAGTGCTCCTCAAAGAACTTCCATTCTAAAGAGGAAGGCATCTATTACATAAACAGTATACATGCGTGCTCAGTGGCTTCCGCTGTGTCCAACTCTTTGACCCTATGAACTGCAGCCCAACAGGCTCCTCTGTCCATGGGATTCTCCAGGCAAGAATACTGGAGTGGGTTGCCATTTCCTCCTCCAGGGGATCTTCCCAACCCAGGGATCAAACTAGCGTCCTTTCTGTCTCCTGCATTGCAGGTGGATTCTTTAGCACTGAGCCACCTGGGAAGCCCCACCTAAACAGCATATAGGTATGTGATTACATTTCAAAGAATTTTGTTGAAACACAGTATGTATATACCATTGCACAGAACAACAGGGAGCAGAGGTTGAAAGGCAGCAGGTTTCTAACATGAAATACCTTAAGAAGTCAGGTTGGGAGATAGAGAAAGGGTGAGAGATAGGTGGAAGGGACAGGGTGTAGGAGAGCTTTAAGGTAGAAAGCAATTTAGGATGACCCAAGGAATTTTAAATGGACCAGTAAATGCAGGACTATATTCAACACATTTCAGATTTTTAAAACCTTGACCTTAAGGTGTAGGAGTCGCAATGCAAAGGTACTAAGCAAAGGAACAACATGATCAAACTGGTAGATTTGTGTTTTTAAAAACCACTCTGGGACTTCCCTGGTGGTCCAGTGGTTAAGACTCCACGCTCACAATGCAAGGGGTCAGGTTTGACACCTGGTGAGGGAACTGATCCCGAATACTGTAAGAAAGATCCCAAGTGCCACAACTAAGACCCGGCATAGCCAAAAATTAAATCAAATTAAAATCACTCTGAATTCTATGAACAGAACAAATTGAAGTGAGAGAGGCAGAGGAATGGACTGGGAATTTGGGGTTGGGAGATGTAAACAATTACATTTAGAATGGATAAATAACAAGGTCCTACTGTATAGCACAGGGAACTATATCCAATCTCCTGGGATACACCATAATGGAAAAGAATATTTTAAAAAGAATGGAATATATATATGTGTAAAACTGAGTCACTTTGCTGTTCAGCAGAAATTGGCACTACATTGTAAATCAACCATGTCCTTGTGCTTAGTTGCTCAGTTGCATCTGACTTTTTTCAACCTCATGGAGCCAGCCAGGCTCCTCTGTCCATGGGGATTCTCCAGGCAGGAGTACTGGAGTGGGTTGCCATGCCATCCTCCGTCCATGGGGATTCTCCAGGCAGGAGTACTGGAGTGGGTTGCCATGCCCTCCTCCAGGGGATCTTCCCAACCCAGGGATCAAACCCAGGTCTTCCACATTGCAGGCGGATTCTCTACCATCTGAGCCACCAGGGAACCCCAAATCAACTATACTTCTGTTTAAAAAAAATAAAGGAATGAACTGAAGGAAGGAAAGGAAAGATTTAAGATTATTTAGTTATCCAAGAGAAAAATAATGGTGGCTTGGATCAGGCTGGAGCAGCAGAAACACAAAGTAGACAATTTCAAGACATTATTTAAGAGATGAAATAAAAGTCAGCAAGGTTTGGTGACAGAGCACGCACAACTCCCGGGTTCTGGCCTGAGCAACTAGATGGACAGAGGTGTGACTGAGAAAAGCTTCACTTGAGAAGCAGAGGTGGGGTGGATGGGGAAAGTATGAGCTCATCACTAATGATTCCTGCTACGGAGCCAATAAAAGCTCGAAGAGGTAGATGGATACGCAACTAGGTGCTCAGAAGAGCTCTGGGCTTTAGATGTATATATGGGCATCTCTAGAGATGGTATTTTAAGTCATGGGCATGGATGTGATATCCTAGGACAAAGCACAGAATGGACAAGAAATCCTATCAACCCCAAACCCTAAGGAAACAATATGTGGAGATTAGAAGAGTTAAGAACTAGTGAAGAACAGGAAAAAGCAGCAGCCCAGAGAGGAAAGAGGAAAGTCAGAAAGCACAGTGCTATGGAAATGAAAGGAAGTATGTTTCAATTAGGAAAAAAGATGGACAACAATGATAAAGAACACTGAAATAACGATATTAATGATGGTCAGGATTCCAGGCCAGTCATAAATGATCATTAACCCATTACATAGGCAGATTACAGTATCAGACTATCTAAGTAGTCCACTTCAGTAATGAAACATGCCCAGGTTTAAATCCCTGCTCCACTACTTACTTGCTATGTGGCTGGAAGTTTATTAATGTCACTATGTCTCAGTTTCCAATTCTTAAAAAAGAAGGTATAAACAATACCTGCCTCAAAAGATTACTTTGAGGATTAAACAGTGTTTGCATTTATCACTTAAAACAGCAGCTAGCACAAATAAGTTGTCAGTAACTGACATTACTTACAACATTACAAATTACTTACAACATTGTTTCTATGGGACATTACGAACAACATAAGTTTGTTCCAAATAACCTTTCACTACTTTGCGATTGTCTCAACTCCTTACAAATTGTGATCTTTCAGGTCTTATCCCAAAAGCCTTAAGGAAAATGCTAGATTTAAAACTTACTCAAAATGTCCTTGGGCTTACCCCTGTGGCTCAGTGGTAAAGAATCTGCCTGCAATGCGGAGAACCTGGGTTCTATCCCTGGGTCCGGAAGATCCCCTGGAGGAGGGCATGGCAACCCACTCCAGTACTCTTGCCTGGAGAATCCCATGGACAGAGGAGTCTGGCAGGCTATCATCCATAGGGTGGCAAAGAGTCGGACAGGATTGAAGCAAGTGAGCATGCACACAAAATGTCCTTAATATAGTAGCTGACCACTTCTGGAGAAGCTAACCATTGTTTTGTTTTTTGGAAGGATGACCTATCACACTCATTACATTCATACTAAAATCAGGATGAATTTATAATTTATTTAGGAAATTCTAAAAACTGGTGGCAAAAAAGACTGTTTCGAGTCAAAAAGGCAAAACAAATACAATTTTATTTTAAAACAAAATTATTTCCGTTTAGTCATCTTCTGGTGTATACTCAAATACCAACACAACATCTATCATAACTATGATGAAATGGCCTGTCTCTTCCTATTCTGTTCAAAGAGACAAATGTCAGGGAGAGAAAAGGTGCAGGTCTGTAGCTTCCTGATGATCATCTTACATCCAAAAACATGCAAAGGTATTTAGAGTACCTAAAATAGCCCCACAAAGAATATGTCTAACTGCATGGTGACAGATAAAGATATATGCTCATTTGCTCCCTAAAACTAAGAGGACAAATAAATGGAAATGTATATACAATCAGGTCTTATCCCTGAAATTTCCAAGTACACAGCAAGAAATATTTTAGAAACATTCAGAAATCTCTATACACTCTATTTAAAGTGAAATGCTAGAGTTTTCTCATTCGCTCTTTATTTTTCAATTGTTAAACCAATGGAAATATCTAGTATCTTGTGGAGCCGTTATATCAAGAAAGTATTATATCGGAACTCATGAAAAAATGTTTACCATGCTATTTCCTATGAACTGATGAAAATGTTTCATTTCAGGACCAAGTAAAGACATAAAATAGAATGTTAGATCCCATATCAGTAACAACTGAACATCACTACCATCTGTTAGCTTCTGAATAGGTTATTGGAAACAAGGTGACAGACAGGCTAACTCCTTGTGGATAAGTATCCACATCACATCATCACAACCAGTATTCATTTGCACCTTCAAGAAAAACTGCCACAAGGGGGAACAAAAACATTCAACTGATACATGAATTATGAAACAGCTTTTCAAAATGTTATAGAAAAATATGAACAGTCTTCTGAAAACACACAATACTTAAAGACTTACAGGGCATATTTCAGATTCAGTATTTTTTATATAACTGAAGAGAGCACTCGCACAGAATAAAATGAGGTACAATTAAGAAGTGTGTGTAGCCCTGTACAGATGGCCTGATCCTAACACAAGATGTTAACAAAGCAAGTTCATGGGGGAGGGGGAAAGCCTGCATTTTCTATGCTATAATTTAGCTAACTCCACCCCCAAAATATATTTTAAGAGGGGAGGGGCTGAGCATTTAAGAATCAATGGTTTTCAATAAACAAAATAAATCCCTTTTAGATTATGTGTTCCAAATAAATCTACTTACTGTTTTCAAATGTGTTTGGGAAGTCATTCTTTGTTACTTTGATAAATAACATTTGGAAAATATGACAAGTAGATTTTAGTTTCTTGCCTCAGAAGTATTCTGCTAAAAGAAACAACAGAAATAACTAGATAGCATTTGTTTCATGTACCTAATAAAACATTTGTCATTTAAAACATAAACTATGGTGCATAAACACCTATCATTGTTCACTGAAGAGAAAGTAACTTTAATTTGTAAATTATGGGATATATGCAAAAGCTACTTGTAAAATGATAGTCAAATTACCACCAAAAAAAATAAATAAATAAAAGGGAAAAGTGCCAAACATTTTTCATGAACTCCTTAAACTGTATATAATCCAAAGTTATGACTATTTCTGAGAGGTCTCAGCATTTAATTATTTACCTCCACATCGGCACATCACATTATTATTTTCTTAACCCCATATCTTTTAAACAAAGGACCTTAAATTTTCTATGAAAGCATATTTTCCTTTTCTTGAACGAATTTTTTCTCATTCACTCAACAATCATCCCAAGGTACTATCTAAGACAAAGACCAGTTACTCTTGGCACATACTTTCCAAATCATGAAAGTGCAACTTCTCCAAAGAAGAAAACCTAGAATACTGTAATATATATAAAGTTAAAAAAAAAAAAAGTTCACTTCTGTTGTGACAATAATAAAAAAAATCTGATGAGATCATAAAGCCACGAAGCTTCCTGTTGGTAGCTGAGGATGAAGTCATTAGCAACCCAGGATTCCCTGGTCCTTGTAATCAGAAGCTGCACCTACCAGATTTCTGCATTGTTCGGCAGAGGTGGCTTTAAAACACCCCGCTCCCAAATCGTCCAAACCAAACCACGCCTTCCAGTTATCATTCAAATGGACCGTTTCACAGTGTAGCACTACTACACATTTCCCGCGAGCTTAAACGTCTAGTAAGAGTCAACATTTTAGATTCCCTCGGTCATGCTGGAGCAAAGATGAACTCTTGAACCCCACGCTACATAATGAGCCGGGGCTTCAGAAACGAGATGGAGAAGCATGCTTCGGTTCTTCAACCTTTACGGCCTTCACTGACCGCCCCCCTCCTCCGGTTTCTTCCCAACTCTTAGTCACCCCAAAACACAGAAGGCAAAGAGAGAGTCCTTACTTCCTGCTGTTAAGAGGAGGACACCCAAGAGTAAGTTTGAACGCATGGAAGAGAAACAGCTTCATCTTGGCCACCACTGCGAACATATGTCACCCAGCCCAGGCGCAGCGTTCGCATCCCCGGGGCCCCCTCCCAGGCACCCACGTCCCCGGGATTCTTCCGCAGCACAGACCACCCCCCCGCCCCAGGTCCCCCAATGTCAGAGACTTGGCTCCGCGGCTCTTGCGCTCTCGCCTCCCCCACCCTCACGCTCACCGCCGGGGCCCCCCAGACCACATTGTCCGTCACAATACAATGGAATGTCACTGCCCCGAACTCCTCGGTGCCCCGCTTGGCCCCCCGGCACGAGTCCCGAGTTCCCCTGATCGCCGAGTTCAGCCAGGAACCCAAACTTCACCATGTGGAAGCCCAGGACGCGGAGGTGACGGGGACCCACGACTCCCGCCCAAGCCTCCCTTTTACCCACGCTCCCCAGCTGCGAATCCCGCATCGGGCGCCCCCACCCACCCTGAAACTACCCCACAGGAGTTACCAGCAGCCTCTACCGGCAGGGTGAAGGCGAGGAGACGAGCAGGGGGGGCTCCCCGCCGACCCGAACCCTCGGGCGGGGCTGCACGGGGGCGAAGGCCCCAAACGCATCCCCGGCCTTTCCCGGCCCGCCAGGACCCCCCGCCGCCCACTCTCCCTACCTGGCCTTGAGGCTAGGGCTGCTACCGCCGCTGCCGCTGCTGCTGGAGGCGGCGGCCGCGGCTCGGGGTTCGTAGGCCCAGGCGGGGGCCGGGGGTGGTGCGGCGGCGGCGCTGGAGGGGGCGGCGGGGGGCGCGGGCGGCGGCGGCGGCGGCGGCGGCGGCGGCGGGTCGGCGAAGCCGGAGGTCGCGTAGTTCCTGTCCATCGTGGGGGCGGCGGAGGGCGGGCGGGCTGCGGTGGGGGCTCCTCTAGGGCCCAGTGAGAGGGGGGCGGGAGGGGAGGGAGGGGGCGGGGGGAGGAAGAGGAGGCGGCGGCGGCGGAGGGAGCTGCCCCCTCACATGGCCGCGGGCGAGCGGGCGGAGGGCGCGCTGGCCGGTCTGTGCCGGGGGGAGCCGGGCCGCGGTGCGCCGCGAGGCCCCAGCTGGGCGTCAGGGGAGCGGCGGCATCCGTGGCCGGGACTCGCGGCGGCGGCGGCGGCGGTGGCTGCGCCCCATGTTGGTGGATTTCCCAGGATGCACCTCCCGCCCCCCCCTCCGCCCCGCGGCCTCGCCCCGCCTCCCCTCGGCGCCCCGCGCTCGCGGCTCGCGGCTCGCGGCTCGCGGGTAGAGACGGCCTCCTCCTCCGCTGCTGCCGCCGCCGCCGCCGCCGCCGCCTCTGAAAGGCCAGCCCGGGCGGAGAAGGCTTGAGGCCTGCCCGGCCCAGGCCGGCTCCGGGAATCGTAGGGGCGGCCGCCAGCCCTAGCCCGCGAGCCGCGGACTTCCCGCCCTCGGCTGCTCCAGGGAAAGCCGTCGGCGCTCGCCGCGCCCCGCGTGGGAAGGGGCCGCGCCTGCCGGGCTCCTCCGCGAGGGAGGGGGAAACTGAGCGGAAACCCGGCGCGGGGCGCTGCGGCGGGGGAGGCTTGTCAACGCTTTGCCTGGAGTTCGTTATTTGACCCTTCGAGTTATTTTGAGTGACTCAAATACTCAGTTCCCACATCGCGACTCCTTTCTCTACGCCTCGTCCCAAACCAGAAACAGCTGAGCAGACTGTTTTACAGTTCCGTTTACTCCCTTCCTGCCCAAAGCTTGCTGGGCTAGAGGACCCTTTTCCTGCTGTTAGGGGAGATTTATATTCAAAGAGATTCAAATTCAAACGTATTCTTTTCCAACCCTCGTTGAAAGGACCTTTCCCTGGAGGGCTCTTATTAACTGTCCCCACCCCCACCTTAGGGATTTTTCTCATTCTGGGTTTCAGAATCTTCTGTCCCAGGATGAATACTGCCTCTTCATTGATTAATACAGCCACCATCTGGATGACTTTAATTACCATAAATTTAAACTTACTGTGCACACACTGTGTTGGTTTTTTGTTTGAGGCTTGGAACTTCAGCAGGACTCTATCCAAACGTTTCCTGTCCGGCGTCCAGGTTGTTTGGGGGAGGAGGGGAATTAAAGATTATTTGCGGTTCCCTATTGTATATGAGAGTTGTTTCTTCTAGTAACTTATGAGTAGTGAAACAAGAATCATAGAAACTACTATTTGGTCCTTAAGGCATAAAGTAAAAGTTAATAACGGTGAAGTTGATTGACCATCACCCTTTTTAAAAATCAATACAGGTTTAACACCTATTTATGTGCTTAGTACAGAAATCTATCCCTCAAGATAAGCTTAACATGAAGGTTAAACAAATCAGGCATCGTAGAAGACAATAAATCTAATACATTAACTCTGATCACCATGCAAAAAGCAACTTAAACTTCATTAATCCCTGGTTTTGGACCTGCTGTTCCTTCTGAGATTAATTTTGTCCTAGAAGATTCTGTTTTCCTCCTGGCGCCTACATCCTTTTGTTCCTATTCATTCCTTTTTTTGTAAGTCTTTCGTCACCTGTGCTGCTTGGAGTCCTGTCCCGGGGTGGGGAAGCAAGGAAGTGAGTAGTCGTTATTTACAAATGAATTCAAATGTGTGGACACAAGTGACTTTGCCGATTTTATGTTAATCCCAGTATGCATTTTCTGAGGACATCTTTGAAAAGTGGTTTTCTTTGGAGAAGGAATTTGCCAGATAATCTAAGACCCTGCAGAGAAGTAACAAATATTCCATACAACATTTATTTTTCTTACTACTGACTGGAGATCTGTAATCTATATAAATAAAGCAAAGTTATAAGTATTTTTGTGAGCACTAAAGTTTTGCCTGTATGAAAAATGGAGTGGCATGTTATAAATATTTTATGGCAGTTTGATACTCACAACTGGTACTCAGAACTTATGCAGGCAATACCAAACAAGTGGCAGTAAAACCTTTATAGTCCCTCACACCATTATGTAGTTTGTTTATGTCACATAAATCAGAGAAAAAATATTAAAGGAAAATTTTAGTGTTTTAAAAATAATATTAGTCTGTCACCATATGTGATGTTCCTTTGCCCATTAAGTGAAATTTAGTTTACCTTAAGTCAATGCAAGTATACTTCCGATGTTACAAAATGTCTACAAATAACATCATAAAACATCACAGTCTTTTTGGTAAAATTGATGATACTTTGGCCACCTCATGCGAACAGTTGACTCATTGGAAAAGACCCTGATGGTGGGAGGGATTGGGGGCAGGAAGAGAAAGGGATGACAGAGGATGAGATGGCTGGATGGCATCACCAACTCGATGGACATGGGTTTGGGTAAGCTCCAGGAGTTGGTGATGGACAGGGAGTCTTGGCGTGCTGCAATTCACGGGGTCGCAAAGAGTCGGACATGACCGAGCGACTGAACTGAACTGAATGATGTTACCTGAAGAATGTCGTCTTCCCTACGACATACTCCCAACACTGCAAACTTTTCATGTTATCTTCCAGATAATTCCCAACCCAGCTGTTTGAATCTGATCTGTTGTTCTTATTGTTTAGTCTGTAAGTCTTGTCCAACTCTTTTGCACCCCCATGAACTGTAGCTCACTAGGCTCTTCAGTCCGTGGGGTTTCCCAGGCAAGAATACTGGAGTGGGTAGCCATTTCCTTCTGCACGGGATTTTCTTGATCCAGAGATCAAACCTGTGTCTCTTGCATTGAAGGCGGATGCTTTACCACTGAGCCAGCGGGGAAGCCCTTTAAGTCTGATTTAAACAGCACCAAAAGTCACCAATGAGCCTTGTTGTTCTTGTTTTAAATAAAAATATTCATTCCATTTTTTTCCCTGTGGAATTTAAGATCCAGATCAACTGTTGTGTCTTTCATGACATTTCCTCATCATTCCAAGGCAAAACCAATTGCTTCCTTTTCAGTTGCTCTATGGTGCCTATTGCATCTATTGTATTTAACACTATCTTGTTGCATTATGATTAGTTGTATATCTGCCCCTTTCTCTCACAGATCATGAGTTCCTTAAAGGAAGGAGTTGGGTTTAATTCATCCTTCTATTCTCAGTACTTAGTGCTACACCTGACATTAGGCTCTAAATACATATTTATTGAATGAATAAATCCAAATACAATTTTTTAAGTACCCATTCAGAAATTCCATTTAATCATTTACATACTCTTCTGGAAACAAAGGCAACTTGGTTGCAAGATGAATTAAGATCCTACACTTAAAAGTCTTTCCTCCTCTCCCACCCATGTCTTCAATTCCTTCTGAGTTTTATTGTCTATAAGTTAGTGATGTCTCTGAAACTGTCCATGATGGACTTACTGGTGGTCCAGTGGTTAAGACTTTGTGCTCCCAATGCAGGGCACGAGGGTTCAATCCCTGGTCGGGGAACTAAGATCCCACATGCTACAAGGCATGACCAAAGAAAAGAGTGTCCATGGACACTCTCCTCACATTTCCCACCTTCTTCCCAACCCATTAGAAAATCACCATGTATTTAAACTGGTAGGAAGCTTAGTGTAGTTCATCACTTTCATTCTGCTATTGAGGAAACTGAAGCCCAGGGTTCAGATTGTTTTAGGTTAATAGAGGCATTCAGTTGAGGGAGGAAGTAATGAAACTGTATCTCCACTGAGGCAGCCTTGTTTTTTTAGCTTGTGGGGAAATGCAGTGTTGGGGGTTGACAGATTTGAAATGTAGTCAGTAACTCCATATATTCTAATGTTACGAAAAGACTAACCGTTATTTAGAAAGATGCAAGGAGGTCAAGTTTTGTGGCAATTGGGTTGATTAGGGGAGGGGTTTTAATCTTCCATTTTTCCTTTCTCTTCTGGCATATAATCCTGTTTTTGCTGGGGGAGAACTGATTTCACTCTCTTAGGTCAACACCAGAAATTAAATTACAACATCAGAAATGAGGGAGTTCCCTGATAGTCCAGTGGTTTGGACTTGATACTTTCATGACCACAGCCCCTGTCAAGGAACTAAGATCCCGCAGCCCCACTATCATTTTCTCTGAGGCTTAAATCCTATCAACCATCTTTGGCTGCTATCTCTGTTGCTTGTCTTACCCTCCAGGGAAACTGCAATGGGATCAGAAAAGCTGCATTTATACCTGCTTCTTTGGAAGCCACAGGTGTCATTCAAAGACAGCGATGACTCACATTCCTTCCAGTGAGTAGAGTTTCAGAAAGCCTAGTTGATCATCAGTTTTACAGGAAGTGGTCTGAACTATGAATTAAATGATCTCTTGAGCTCTGTGACTATAGTTTAGCTGATAGGGGTCTGGAAGAAGCCAGGTTGAATAATTGGAGACCAAGAGGTAGGGGGTTAGAGCCCACTTTAAGTAAGGGCTGGAAAGATAGGGGTGTGGTATGATCAAGTCGATCATTGAATGATATCTTTTATCTCCCTGAGTAGGTTACAGGAAATTTAAACCGCATTCTGTAAATCATAGCAGAAGATCTCCTGGAGAAAAAAATGGCAACCTACTCCAGTATCCTTGCCTGGAGAATTCCATGGACAGAGGAGCCTGGCAGGCTACAGCCCATGGGGTCTCAAAGAATCAGACAAGACTTAGAAACTAACACTTGCACTTTTACTTTCATCAGAATAACCAATATGGAGAGCCAGAAAGCCAATGCCACTGCCGCCACCTCTTCAGTTTCAACAAAGCATGAGTTCTCCGTGGACATGACCTGTGAAGCCTGCACTAATACTGTCACTCATATCCTCAACAAGCTAGGAGGAGTTCAGTTTGACATTGACCTGCCCAACAAGAAGGTTTGCATCACCTCTGAGCATAGTGTGGACACTCTGCTGGAGACCCTGGGGAAAACAGGAAAGGCTGTTTCCTACCTTGGCCCCAAGTAGAGAGGGCCTGGGTGTCCAACCTGCAAAATAGATCCTCTCCCATCTTCCGACAGATCTAAGACCTGTCAGTCCTGCTCAGCCAATGGAGTTCTGCAGAGACCCTCACTTACCGTGCTCCTCTGCAATAAAGTCCAGCTGCTTTTGCTGGGGAAGAAAAAAAAGTGTAGCCAATATGTATTGAATATGAACGTGCTGGGTCCTGTGCTATGGGCTTTTTATAGTTTATCTATAAACTATAGTATATCTATAACTATATTTAATCCTCAAAATATTCTTACACTGTGGATATTGGTTATTATTATTTCCATTTTACAGGAAATTGAGGCTTAATGAAGTTAACTGCCCAAATCATGTAAACTAATATAAATTGATGCTAATAAAAGTGGAGCTTCAAACCAGCTATATTTGACTTCTGAACCCAATAAGCTTGGTTAAAGTGCTATTGCCAGGTATCTCCACTAAAGTGAAAGTGAAGGGAAAGTGAAGTCGCTCTTTGCGACCTCATGGACTGTAGCCTGCTAGGCTCCTCCGTCCATGGGATTCTCCAGGCAAGAATACTGGAGTGGGTTGCCATTTCCTTCTCCAAGGTATCTTCCCAACACAAGGATCGAACCCAGGTCTCCCACACTGCAGGCAGACTCTTTACTGTCTGAGCCACAAGGGGCTCCTATCTCCACCTAAGAGTGGCTATATTTTCTTTTATAGTAATATTTTGTTGGTACTTTAAGACTGTAAACTCTCAAAGCATCATTCCTTCACCGCTGGTTTTAGTATCTCTATTAGTTTCCTATGAGACCTGCAATATATTATCACAAGCTGCGTGGCTTAAAGCCATAGAAATTTATGTGTCACAATTCTGGAGGACAGAAGCCCGAAATCATGCTGTCTACAGGGCTGTGTGCTTCCCCTGGAGGCTCTTGGAGAGGATTCTTCCTTGCCTCTTTCAGCTCCTAGGGCATTCCTTAAGTTGGCTCCCTCATTCTAATTTCTGCCTCTGTCTTCACATTCTGTATATCTGTCTGCTCCTCCATCCTTTATAAGAACACTTTTTGGATTTAGGGTCCACCTGGTTAATCTGCAAGGTCCGATGCTGTAAAGAGCAATATTGCAAAGGAACCTGGAATGTCAGGTCCATGAATCAAGGCAAATTGGAAGTGGTCAAAAGGGGATGGCAAGAGTGAACATTGACATTCTAGGAATCAGCGAACTAAAATGGATAGACTGGAATGGGTAAATAAAACTCAGATGACCATTATATCTACTACTGCAGGCAAGAATCCCTTAGAAGAAGTGGAGTAGCCATCATGGTCAACAAAAGAGTCTGAAATGCAGTACTTGGATGCAATCTCAAAAACGACAGAATGATCTCTGTTCGTTTCCAAGGCAAACCATTCAATATCACAGTAATCCAAGTCTATGCCCCAACCAGTAACACTGAAGAAACTGAAGTTGAACGGTTCTATGAAGACCTACAAGACCTTTTAGAACTCACACCCCCAAAAAATATCCTTTTCATTATAGGGGACTGGAATGCAAAAGTAGGAAGTCAAGAAACACCTGGAGTAACAGGCAAATTTGGCCTTGGAGTACGGAATGAAGCAGGGCAAAGACTAGTAGAGTTTTGCCAAGAAAATGCACTGCTCATAGCAAACACCCTCTTCCAACAACACAAGAGAAGACTCTACACATGGACATCACCAGATGGTCAACACTGAAATCAGATTGATTATATTCTTTGCAGCCAAAGATGGAGAAGCTCTATACAGTTAACAGAAACAAGACCAGGAGCTGACTGTGGCTCAGATCATGAACTCCTTATTGCCAAATTCATACTTAAATTGAAGAAAGTAGGGAAAACCACTAGACCATTCAGGTATAACCTAAATCAAATCCCTTATGATTATACAGTGGAAGTGAGAAATAAATTTAAGGAACTAGATCTGATAGATAGAGTGCCTGATGAACTATGGACGGAGGTTCGTGACATTGCATAGGAGACAGGGATCAAGATCATCCCGATGGAAAAGAAATGCAAAAAAACAAAATGGCTGTCTGGGGAGGCCTTACAAATAGCTGTGAAAAGAAGAGAAGCAAAAAGCAAAGGAGAAAAGGAAACATATAAGCATCTGAATGCAGAGTTCCAAAGAATAGCAAGAAGAGATAAGAAAGCCTTCCTCAGCAATCAATGCAAAGAAACAGAGGAAAAGAACAGAATGGGAAAGACTAGAGATCTCTTCAAGAAAATTAGAGATACCAAAGGAACATTTCATGCAAAGATGGGCTCGATAAAGGACAGAAATGGTATGGACCTAACAAGCAGAAAATATTAAGAAAAGGTGGCAAGAATACACAGAAGAACTGTACAAAAAAGATCTTCATGACCCAGATAATCACGATGGTGTGATCACTCACCTAGAGCCAGACATCCTGGAATGTGAAATCAAGTGGGCCTTAGAAAGCATCACTATGAACAAAGGTAGTGGAGGTGATGGAATTCCAGTTGAGCTCTTTCAAATCCTGAAAGATGATGCTGTGAAAGGGCTGCACTCAATATGCCAGCAAATTTGGAAAACTCAGCAGTGGCCACAGGACTGGAAAAGGTCAGTTTTCATTCCAATCCCAAAGAAAGGCAATGCCAAAGAATGTTCAAACTGCCACACAATTGCACTCATCTCACATGATAGTAAAGTAATGCTTAAAATTCTCCAAGCCAAGCTTCAGCAATATGTGATCTGTAAACTTCCAGATGTTCAAGCTGGTTTTAGAAAAGGCAAAGGAACCAGAGATCAAATTTCCAACATTCGCTGGATCATGGAAAAAGCAACAGTGTTCCAGAAAAACATTATTTCTGCTTTATTGACTATGCCAAAGCTTTTGACTGTGTGGATCACAATAAACTGTGGAAAATTCTTCAAGAGATGGGAATACCAGACCACCTGACCTGCCTTTTGAGAAGCTTATATGCAGGTCAGGAAGCAACAGTTAGATCTGGACATGGAACAACAGACTGGTTCCAGATAAGAAGAGGAGTACGTCAAGGCTGTATATTGTCACCGTGTTTAACTTCTATGCAGAGTACATCATGAGAAACACTCGGCTGGAAGAAGCACAAGCTGGAATCAAGATTGCTGGGAGAAATATCAATAACCTCAGATATGCAGATGACACCACCCTTATGGCAGAAAATGAAGAGGAGCTAAAAAGCCTCTTGAAGAAAGTGAAAGTGGAGAGTGACCAAGTTGGCTTAAAACTCAACATTCAAAAAACGAAGATCATGGCATCTTGTCCCATCACTTCATGGGAAATAGACTGGGAAACAGTGGAAACAGTGGCAGACTTTATTTTTCTGGGCTCCAAAATCACTGCAGATGGTGATTGCAGCCATGAAATTAAAAGACGCTTACTCCTTGGAAGAAAAGTTATGACCAACCTAGATAGCATGTTGAAAAGCAGAGATGAGACATTTGCCAACAAAGGTCCGTCTAGTCAAGGCTATGATTTTTCCAGTGATCATGTATGGATGTGAGAGTTGGACTGTGAAGAAAGCTGAGCGCCGAAGAATTGATGCTTTTGAACTGTCGTGTTGGAGAAGACTCTTGAGAGTCCCTTGGACTGCAAAGAGATCCAACCAGTCCATTCTGAAGGAGATCAGCCCTCGGATTTCTTTGGAAGGAATGATTCTAAAGCTGAAACTCCAGTACTTTGGCCACCTCATGTGAAGAGTTGACTCATTGGAAAAGAGTCCCAACCAGGGATCGAACCTGTGCCCCCTGCTTTGGAAGCATGCAGTCTTAACTACTGGATCACCAGGGAAATCCACCTGATGATTCTTAATTGAAGCAATTATTATTATGGTTACTGAATTGCGATTTTTCTAAATCCATCTTTTCTTTCATAATCATTAGTTATCATTCTTCTATAAGGAACTTTTCCTAATCTCCTGTTTATCAACCCATCTATCTGTTTATCCATTTCAGTATAAATTCATGAATTATTTTTTATTCAGTGGATTTGCATTGTGCAGAATGAACTCAGCAGGTTCAGGTTGTCCAAATGTTGTATATTCCAAAGAAAGGTTTGGCCCTCGCCAGGCTCCAGGGGCTTCCCTGGTGGCTCAGCAATAAAGAATCTGTCTGCAATGCAAGAGATGTAAGAGATGCAGGTTTGATTCATCCCTGAGTTGGGAAGATCCCCTGGAGGAGGACATTGCCACCCACTCCAGTATTCTTGCCTGGACAATCCCATGGACAGTGGACCCTGACAGGCTACAGTCCATAGGATCACGAAGAATGGAACACGATTGAAGCGACTTAGCATCCAGGCTCCAGAGCCACAACTTCTAAGCACTTGGAATATCCTGCCTGTTAAGAGTGGTTTTATTTACCCTAGGCCTTGGACCACACCAGTGAGTAATGCTAACAATGTGATTTATGGTGGGGGCTTTGGACCACACAGTATCAGCTTGACCTCCCGAAGGTTTAGGGAATTAAGATCAGTCACCAGGGAGTCAGCCACACCTATGTGAAAAACCTCCCCCCAAAAACCCAGGACATCAAGACTCAAGTAAGCTTCCGTGATTGGCAGGACTTCATGTGACGAATGTCCGCAGGACCCCATTGGGAGAGCACAACCAACCTCAAGCTCTACCTTGTCTCCGTCACTTATACTCTGTTCTATGTGCCTTTTGCCATTGCTGATCTTAATCTATCTCCTTTCATCTTAACGGACTGTATCCATCAGTGTAGCAACTTCACTGCCTTGTGAGTTCTTGCAGCAAATCATTGAATATGAAGATGATCTTGGGAGTCCTAGAACACAACATTATAGTCCATTACCATATTTATCTATTTTGATGTTCAAATAGTCCCCAAACTGACCCAATACCCAAACATTTAATTACTTTAGTATACTTCCTCACAGTGCTGCTGCTGCTAAGTCGCTTCAGTCGTGTCTGACTCTGTGCGACCCCAGAGACGGCAGCCCACCAGGCTCCCTCGTCCCTGGGATTCTCCAGGCAAGAATACTGGAGTGGGTTGCTATTTCCTTCTCCAGTGCATGAAAGTGAAAAGGGAAAGTGAAGTCGCTCAGTCGTGTCCGACTCTTAGCGACCCCATGGACTGCAGCCTACTAAGCTCCTCTGTCCATGGGATTTTCCAGGCAAGAGTACTGGAGTGGGGTGCCATTGCCTTCTCCACTTCCTCACAATAAGGAGCCACAAAAATCTGAGCCAGGGAGTAAATGACCAAAGTCACAGAAAACATTCCCTTGTTCTTCGTAATGTCCTACCCCATTCCCCCCACGTCTGCCAGAACGGGACATCAATGTATCAACACAAGAAGTACATCTGTGTCTCTATATCTGTTGTGCAAATAAGAACATCTGGATGAACTGAGGGATTGGGATTGACATATATATACCATTAATACTGTGCATAAAATAGATAAGTAACGAGAACCTACTGTAGAGCTAAGGGAACCGAGTGCTGTGTGGTGACCTAAATGGGAAAGAAATCCAAAAAGGACGGGATATATGTATAGATATAGCTGATTCACTTTGCTATACAGTGGAAACTAACACAGTGTGGTAAAATACTTCAAGAAAAATTAATTAAAAAACAAGCAAACAAACAAAGAACATGAGAAGTACAGTCCTGGGAGTTCCCTGATTGCCTAGTGGTTAGGATCTTGGATTCCATTGTAGTGGCGCAGGATCAATCCCTCGTCAGGGAGCTAAGATCCCACAAACTCCATGGAGTGGCAAAAAAAAAAAAAAGAATTAAAAGGAAAAAGAATAAGAATAAAAAAAGAACAAACACAGTACCTTCATAGGTTTATATACAGAGACACACACACACACTCAGAGAACATTTTTGAAATTTAAAAAGTCAGCACAGACTATTCAATATACTTGTTTTATTGTATTTATGCATACTCATTTCCTTTTTTTTTTCACTAGTCATGTAACATGGCTGCTTGCTCACAACTTCAGAAACTCATAGGGAAACCATGGGTCATGACAAGTTGTAGCAGACTCCTCTGGTGCCCGCATCGCAATCCCCTGGCTCACCTCTGAGACAGTGCTGACTTACATTGTGCACAGAGCAGCCTAACCCAGGACACTGACACGTGTCTTTCTGCATTCGGCTTTCTTAGGCCTCCCTGGAGATCCCTAGAATGTAGAGAAATTTGCATTTCCCCATCAGGAGAAACCTTCAATCAGTGAAGAATGGAAGTCACTGGTAAATACTCCAGCCTCCCAGCTTCCATGAGGACTGTTATGAGAGGTATTTTGCATCCTTCTGAGAGTGGTCTTTACACGAGTGACCCCTGTTTCCTGTTGATGATATGCCATTGGTTTGTCCTGTCCTGCCTTTCTCCCTTTTCTGTCTTTCTTGCTGCCTCCCAATTAAACTGCCCACACCCAAATCGTTCCACTTTTGGGGAACATTTGTTTACTATTGTTTGATATAACTACTTAATTTTAATGCTGTAATTTGAGTTTTTATCAGTTCAGTTCAGTTCAATCACTGTTGTGTCCAACTCTTTGTGACCCCATGGACTGCAGCACGCCATGCTTTCCTGTCCTTCACCATCTCTTGGAGCTTGCTCAAACTCATGTCCATTGAGCTGGTGATGCCATTCAACCATCTCACCCTCTATTGCCCCCTTCTCCTCCTGGTTTCAGTCTTTCCCAGTATCAGGGTCTTTTCCAATGAGTTGACTCTTTGCATCAGGTGGCCAAAGTATTGGAGCTTCAGCTTCACCATCAGTCCTTCCAGTGAATATTCAGGGTTGATTTCTTTAGGATTGACTGGTTTGATCTCCTTGCTGTCCAAGGGACTCTCAAGAGTCTTCTCCAGCACCACAGTCCAAAAGCAACAATTTTTCTGCCCTGACTTTTCTTTATGGTCCATCTCTCACATCCATACATGACTGTAGGTCCTTTGATAAGTGACTGTCCCCAAGTCTTACTTGTTCAGTCTTCTCATTAACTATGAATTGGTTAAGGGGACAAGGCAGGGTGAAGGAATGTCGCTAAAAGTGCTAGAAGCTACATCTTGAAAACACGTTCTAGAGGTCAGAACTGGGACAATCCCAAAGTTACCAATACAAGGGTAAAACAAGGGCAGGGGCTTAAGAAAAAAAAAAAAAAAAAACTGTGATCTTTCCAAACAAAAGCTTACATGCTCTCCGCCACCCTCCAACCTTGAAACAAAAGCTAAAAACACACTCTATGAAGAGACAGAATAGCAAGGCAATGGCGCCCCACTCCAGTACTCTTGCCTGGAAAATCCCATGGACGGAGGAGCCTGGTAGGGTGCAGTCCATGGGGTCACTGAGAGTCGGACACGACTGAGTGACTTCACTTTCACTTTTCACTTTCATGCATTGGAGAAGGAAATGGCAACCCACTCCAGTGTTCTTGCCTGGAGAATCCCAGGGACGGGGGAGCCTGGTGGGCTGCCGTCTCTGGGGTCGCTCAGAGTCAGACATGACTGAAGTGACTTAGCAGCAGCAGCAGCAAAGAGCATAGACTAAAGCCAGGTTGCCTTCAGTAACTGCTTCTGCTGCTTACCGTGAGAACTTGAGTAGGCTACTTAACCTTTCTGTGCCTCAGTCTCCTCTTTTGTAAAATATTTGCCTGTAAATTATTACTTAGGTAATAATGCCTGCCTCATAGAGGTAATGAGAGAATTAAATAACAATATATGCCTAGAACAGTGTTGGGAACATAGTTTTCAGTTTTGTTTTGTTTTAGCTTTTTTGACATAAAGTAGATTAAAGAATCGTACAACGAATACCCTATATCATGCTAACGTTTATTGTATTTACTTTCAAACTCTCAAACACATCATTCTCAACAGCATACTGGTGGTTCAGCCAAACACAGTAAGGTGAGGGGAAGAAAAGAAAGTAAAACTCTCTTTATTTGCGAATGTCATGATTATGTCATAGAAAATTCTAAGGAATAGTAGAATAATTGAATTTAACAAGATTACAGGATACAAGGTCAATAAATGAAACATAATCGTATTTTTATACAGTAACAATAAACAGTTGGAAAATACAGTTTCTAAAAATTGAGGTATAATTCACAAATTCATTATTTCAAAGTATTCAATTCAATGGGTTTTAGTATATTCATAAGTTGTACAACCAATGCCACTAATTCTAGAACATTTGTATCACCTCAAAAAGATATCTCATGTATAATAGCAAACTCTTCTCATTCCCTCCTCCCCCTAGCCTTTGACAACCATTCATCTACTTTTTGTCTATGAATTTGCCTGTTCTGGGCTTTTCATATAAGTGGAATCGTGTAATATGTGTGGCCTTCTGTGTCTGACTTCTTTCACTTAGCATAATGTTTTCAAGGCTCACCCATGTTGTAGCATCTATCAGTATTTCATTCCTTTTTAGAGTTGAATAGTGGATTATATGGATATGCCACATTTTGCATATTCTTTCATAGTTCGGTAGACATTTGAGTGTTTCCACTTTTTGGTTATTATGAAAAGTGCTGCAATGAATATTTGTATACAAGCTTTTGTGTGAATATGCTTTTAATTCTGTTGGATTCATACCTAGAAGTTGAAAGATTAAATTTTAGAAATAGCATTTTGAATCGCATAAAAAGACATGAACTGCTTAAGGATGAATTTAACAAAATATATGCAACCCTTGCATACTGAAATCTATGAATGTTGCTGAGAGATATTTCCAATAGCTTGAAAATATATATTATGGATCGGAGGACTCATAATCATTGAGGGTGATTCTTTTCAAAATTTTCTATATATTTAGTGCAATTCTAAATTCCCAGAAGTACTTTGATTCAGAAGTTGACAAGCTAGTTCTAAAATATACATGGCAGGGCTTCCCTGGTGGCTCAGTGGTAAAGAATCCACCTGCCAACGCAGGAGATACGGGTTCGATCCCTGGTCCGAAAAGATACCACATGCCTCAGAGCTACTAAGCCCGTGTGCCGCAACTATTGAGCCTATGCTCTAGAGCCCGGGAACCATGACCACCGAGCCCGAGTGCTACACCTGCTGAAACCTGCATGCATTAGAAGCTGTGCTCTGCAAAGAGAGAAGCCACTGCAATGAGATGCCCATGCACCGCAACTAGAGAGAAGCCCCCCCTCTCCTGGCAACTAGAGAACAGCCAGCGCAGCAACAAAGACCCAGCATAGCCAGTAAGTAAGTAAAGAAAATATACACGAAAATGCCAAAATAATCTGGGGAAAGAATAAAGTTGGAGGATTTATACGACTTCTTTTTAAGACTTACTACAAAGCTATAGTGAGCAAAAACAGTACAGTATTGGCACAAGGATAGACAGAGATGAGTGAAACCTAATAGAGGCCCCAAATATATCAATTGATTTCAACAAAGATTCCAAGATAATTCAGATAATTAGGTGGGGAAAGGACAGCCTTTTAAATAAACAATTGCTAAAACAATTGCATAGTTGAATGGAGGAAAATGAATGTCAATCCTAACTTCATACCTACATAAAAATTAGACTTACCTGTAAAAGTTGAAACTATAAAGTGTCTAGAAGAAAACAGGGAAATCTTTACAGTTTTGGCACAGACAATGATTTATTGACAGGACATACAAAATAATGAACATAAAAGAAAAACAGATAAATAGGACTGCATCAAAATTTTAAACTTCTTTTTGAAAGACACCCCTAAGAAAATGAAAAGACAAGCCATGACCAGGACAAAATATTTGCCAAATACATATCTGATAGAGGATTTGCATTAAGACTATAGAAAGAATCCTTGTAATTCACAAGGAAGAAGAAAACAAACTAATTGAAAAATGGATGCAGATTTGAATGAATACTTGATAGAAGAAGACATGAACGGCTTGTTGTGTTTAGTTGCTAAGTCATGGCCGACTCTTTGCGACCCCATGGACTATAGCCCACCAGGCTTCTCTGTCCATGGGATTTCCCAGGTAAGAATACTGGAGTGGGATACACAAATGGCTAATAAACACATGAAAAGATGCTTAACATCACTCTTTATTAGAGAAATGCAAATCAAAATTACCTTATACCGATCAAAATGGCCATCATAAAAAAATCTACAAACAATAAATTCCAGACAGGGTGTGGAGTAAAGGGAACCCTCTTGCGATGTTGGTGGGAATGTAAATTGATAGAGCAACTATGGAAAATAGTATGGAAATTCCTTTAAAAAACCAGGAATAAAACTACCATATGACCCCACAATCCCACTACTGAGCATATACCCTGAGAAAACCATAATTGAAAAAGACACATATACCCTAATGTCAGCACTATTTACAATAGTTAGGACATGGAAGCTACCTAGATGTCCATCAGCAGATGAATCGATAAAGAAGTTGTGGTACATATATACAGTGGAATATTGCATGCGTGCTAAGTCACTTCAGTTGTGTCCGACTCTTTGTGACCCTATGGATGTAGCCTGGCAGGCTCCTCTGTCCATGGGATTCTCCAGGCAAGAATACTGGAGTGGGTTGCCATGCCCTCCTCCAGGGGATTTTCCCAACCCAGGGATTGAACCTGCATCTCTTGCATTATCTCCTGCATTGCAGGCAGATTCTTTACCACTGAGCCACCAGGAAGCCCACAATGGAGTATTACCCAGCCTTAAAAAGGATACATTTTAGTCAGTCCTAAACAGGTGGATGAACCTAGAGCCTGTTATACAGAGTGAAGTCAGAAAGAGGAAAACAAATATTGCTTGTTAACACTAGAGTTTCCCAGGTGGCGCCAATGGTAAAGAATCTGTCTGCCAATGCAGGAGACGCAAGAGATGTGGGTTCGATCCCTGGGTCAGGAAGATCCCCTGGAGTAGGAAATGACAAGCCACCCCAGTATTCTTGCCCAGAAAATTCCATGGACAGTGGAGCCTGGCGGGTTACAGTCCATGGAGTTGCAAAAGAGTCGGACACAACATGCCACAGCACAGGCACATGGGAGGCTGCTTTCCAGGACAAGTATTGTATGTGTGGTGAATAGCATTTCATACTTTATGTGCTGAAGCTCTTGATTCTAGAGAATTGATGATCCTAGAGAATGCTGTATATGGAATCTAGAAGGATGGTACTGATGAGCCTATTTGCAGGGCAGCAATGGAGACCCCAGAGCAAACAGACTTGTGGACCCAGGTGGCAGAAGGAGAGGGTGGGATGAATGGAGAAAGTAGCATGGAAGCATATAAATTGCCATATGTAAAATGGATAGCCAGTGGAAATTTGCTGTATGCAGGGAGCTCGAATCAGGTGCTCTGTGACAACCTAGAGGAGTCAAACGGTGTAGGAGGGAGGGGACATATGTGTACCTATGGCTGACTATGTTGATGTATGGCAAAAACCAGCACAATATTGTAAAGCAATTATCCTCCAATTCAAAAATTAAAAAAAAAATACTGGAGTTGGTTGCCGTTTCCTTTTCCACGATATCTTCCCCACCCAGGGACTGAACTCACCTCTGCATTGGCAGGTGGATTCTTTACTGAGCCACCTGGGAAGCCCATATGAATGGCTAATAAGCATATAAAAAGATAATCTCACACACACCCACACACACACACACACAAATTTCAAAAGATACCCAATATCATCAGTCATCAGGGAACTGCAAATTAAAAACACAATGAGCACACAACATTGTAAAGCAATTATCCTCCAATTAAAAAAAAAAAAAGAACATTAAAAAAAACCCACTAGGAGAGAACATGGTGTACCCACCAGAATGGGTAAAATTAAGACCGTGAAGAGCCAGTGTTGGCAAGGATGTGGAGCCATCAGAACTTTTATATATTCCTGTTGGGAATGTGAAATGGTTCAATCACTTTGAAAAGCAATTTGGTTGTTTCTTATAAAGTTAAACATACACCCACCTATTACCAGCAGTATTATTCCAAGGTATTTACCCAAAAGAACTAAAATTATACGTCCATACAAAGACTTGCAGATGAATGTTCACAGTAGCTTTATTCACAAATACTTATCAACAGGTGAATAAAGAAATTGTGATATACCAGTACAATGAAATATTATTCAGCAATAAGAAGGAATAACCTACTGGCTTATGCAACAATATTCTGTTGAGTAGAAGAAACCAGACACTAAGGAATACATGTCATATTATTTGATTTAGTATATAAAATTATAGTATTAGGCAAAATTAATCTATAAAGTAGACTGGTGGCTGAAAAGTCAAGAAATTGACAGTAAAGGGGTGCATGGACACTTTCTGCAGTGGGGATGATGGTTACATGGATGTCTTCATTTGTTAAAACTCGTGGAACTGCTCAGTTGAAGAGGGCACCATTTTATGGCATGTAAATTATATACACCATTGAAGTTGTTATAATTGTAAAAAAAAAAATATTGTAAAAAAACCCCAACAATGCTCTTGGAGATTAAAAACATGACAATCTAAAATTAAAAATTAAATTTAATAGAATTAAAAGTTAAAGAACTTATGCAGGAAGAATAGCTTGGAGAAAGAAATTGAAAATAGTGAATCAGTCCAGAGAGTCCAATATTCAACCATTAGGAATCACACAAAAAAGTGGAGAAAACAAATGAGAAGAAAGCAAAAAATTGCACAAGAAAATTCTCTAGAATTCGGGGGCATAGATCTTCAAATTAAAAGAAGGCATTGGATGCCATGAACAGTAAATGAAAAGACCCAGAACTGTGAATTTGAGATCACCAGGGATAAAAAGAAAATTTGAAAGTTTCCAGAGGATGGAAACTAGACTTTAGGAAACGAGGACAAAAGCAGGGAGAGCAGTGTTAGGAGCTGAACTGTGTCCTCCTAAAATTTCAGGTGTTAAAATTTTATACTTTTAATGCTAACCCTTTGTATTATATCTCAGAATGGGGTAGAATTTGGAAATAGGGTCTTCAAAGAGGTAATTGAGTTAAAACAATGTCTTTAGGATGGGCCCTACTCCAATATAACTGGTATCCTTACAAGAAGAGGAGATTAGGACACAGAAGTAAAGAGGAGAAAGACCCATGTATCAGTAAAAGCAGAGATGTCTAATCCACAAGCCAGCTGGAGAGGCTGCCAAAGAAATAAATTCTGCTGACACTTTAATCTCAGACTTCTAGCCTCCAGAATTGTAAGAAAATATATTTCCAATATTTAAGGGGGGGAAAAAGAAATGAGTGATCATATGTCAAGGAATGGAATCAGAGCGTTATTATAATTCTTAGCAGCAATTAGATGCCAGATGTTGGAGCAATATCCACAATATGCCAAGGAAAATGATTTTTTTGACCCATAATTAGCTAAATTATAAATCATATGTGAGAGTAAACATTCAAGGGCGTGTAAGGACAAGGGTTTTGATCCACTCTTTTTTGGTCCACCCTTTCCAGGTACTTTTCCTTTGGCTGTATCTTAACTTGCTAAGAGGAATAGGACCAATTTCTCAAATTGTTCTCATTCTTATTACCTTTGATAATTTGTTTAAAACTATATAATGCTAGGAATTGTTGGAAAACGAACAAGATCAATGAAAATGGTAAATAATAAGATGTTACAAAGTTTTCAAAGGCAAGAATAAAATCAGTGGAAGTGAAAGTGGAAATCGCTCAGTCGTGTCTGACTCTGCAACCCCATGGACTATACATACAGTCCATGGAATTCTCCAGGCCACAATACTGGAGTAGGTAGCTGTTCCCTTTTCCAGAGGATCTCAGGGGATCAAACCCAGGTCTCCCTCATTGCAGGCAAATTCTTTACCGGCTGAGCCACGAGGGAAACCCAAGAATACTGGAGTGGGTAGCCCTCCCTTCTGCAGGAATCAAACCAGGGTCTCCTGCATTGCAGGAGTATTCTTTACCAACTGAGCTATCAGGGAAGCCGGTTAGATGTTAACTCATGTTAACCTAACACTTTATAACTGAGAGACTGTTTACATGGTTGTACAAAATGAAAGATTGTAGAGAAAGCGTTTGGCCTAGGAATTGGCGTGTGATAGGTGCTTATGGTGGAAAGACCCTAAAGTGATCCGCAATGACCTCTCTCTTCTGGTATTCACATCTTTGTAGAATCTCTTTCCTTTGAATGCAGGTGTAAACTGTGACTTTGTTCTAACCAACAGAATGTAGCAAAGATAATGAGATGTCTCTCTTGTGTTTATGTTACATTATATAAGGCTTTATTTTGCTAGCAGACACCCTCTATAGATCTCTCTGTTAGCTTGATGAAGTAAGCAACAATCCCATGTAGCCAGGAACTGCAGACAGCTTCTAGGAACTGCAAGTGACTCCTGTTGCTGAGGTTGGCCTCTAACCTCCAGCTCATTTTGTTGTTGTTGTTGTTGTTGTTGTTCACTTGCCAAGTCATGTCTGACTCTTTGCAACCCCATGGACTGCAGCACTCCAAGCCTCCCTGTCCCTCACTGTCTCCCGGAGTTTGCCCACGAGTGAGAAAAATATGCTGAGCCAGTAATGGACTTGACAATCCTGCATTAACTTTGTAAGGGCATTTCTAATCACCCTTACCTTCCAAATCTCTATGATCTTAGCCCTCAAAGTCCTCTTTCTTAAGCTGTTAGGAAAGTTTCTATCTTTAGATGAAATGTGGCTATTTCACCTCGTTTTTTAGAGTTTGTGTCTGTTTCACTATCTTGTCACAGCAGTCAAAATCTAGGGTATATTTTTGAATTCCTTGAAATTTTACTTACAGATTTCACCTAGTTAATTATAACATAAAAGCATTAAGTAAAAGAATTCACTTTTTCCTGCTACTCTTCAACAGAATATAAGGAAGTGTTTTAAAAAAAAAACTTTCAAGCAGTCCTAAGGAAACTTTTAGTCTTAAAAGTATTTTTTAAATTAATAATCTTTACTTTTTAGAGCAGTCTGGAGCAAAATTGAATGGGAAATATAGAAACCTCATATATAACCCATCCTCACAAATGAACAACCTCACCCACTAACAATGTCCCATGTCGTAGAGGTACACAGTCATTATAACTGATAAACTGACATTGATACATCTTTATTACCTGAAGTCCATAGTCTATTATATTATAGTTCACTCTTGGAGTTGTCTCTGCATTTTAACAAATATATAATGATATGTATTCACCACTACCATGTCATACAGAGTAGTTTCACTGCTCTAAAAATTTTTTTATTCTCCACCTATTCCTCCTCCACACCCATTCACTCACCCAATCCCTGACACCACTGATCTTCTTACATCTTCCTGGTTTTGCCATTTCCAGAAAGTCATATTGTTGTAATCATACAGTTTGTAGCCTTTTGAGATTGGCTCTTTTGGCTTAGTAGTGTTCATTTAAATTTCCATTATGTCTTTTTATGGTTTGATAGCTCATTTCTTTTTAGTGGTGAATAATATTCCATTATCTAAATTTACCACTATTTATCTATTTGCTTTCTGAAGGACAACTTGGTTGCTTTCAAGTTTTGGCAATTATAAGTAAGGCTGTTATAAACATCCATATGCAGGTTTCTGTGTGGACCTAACTTTCCAGCCCATTTGGGTAAGTACTAGGGAGCATGACTGCTGGATCAAATGGTAAAAATATGTTTAGTTTTATGAGGAACTGCCAAACTGTCTTCCAAAGTGGCTGCACCATTTTGTGTTCCAATGAGCAGTAAATGAGAGTTCATTTTGCTCCACATCCTAACCAACATCTAATGTGGTCAGAGTTCTGGATTTTGGCCATTTTAATAGGTGTGTATCTCTTTGTTGTTTTGACTTGCAATTCTTTAATGATATGCTGTTGAACATGTTTTCATATGCTTCTTACCTAATCATCTTTTTTGGTGAGGTATCTGTTCAAGTCTTCTGCCCATATTTTTAATCAGGTTGTTCCTTTTCTTATTGTTGAATTCTAAGGGTTCTTTGTATAGTTTGGATAACAGTCCTTTATCAGATGTATCTTTTGCAAATGGTTTCTCCTAGTCACTAGCTTGGCTTTTCATTCCTTTGACTAAAGTAATTTTAAGGAGTAAAAGTATTAACATTTATGTATTAATCAACTGGATAAAAAATTTAAGGAGGACTAAATGTTGAACATAATGTAATATTTAATAAAACAGAGTTCATTTATCTGTATGATACATAGTATTACTTACTGTGTTGCTCTTATGTTGGAGGTACTGTTACTCCTATAATTTAGTATAACCTTACTATATTAAAATTTTTTTTTAATTTATGTATAGATAAAGGTCACAGAAGTAAATTCAATTTTAAGCAGTAATATATTGTAAATTTGTCTCAAACAATACATTAAATATTAAAACTGTGTTAAGGAAAATAGCACTTTCACAATTACAATTAAACAGTTTAAATAGAAAGTTACTACCCCCAGGTGAAAGATAGATATAGCAATATCATGCTGTAAACACTGTTTTGAAAACATGCAATGCATTGTTCACATAATTATATGCCATTATATGAAGAATAAGAATTAAACATTCTTCAAATAAACAGTGAAACAAGCAACAAATATTTACTTAGCATAAAGTTTATTCACATATATAAAAAATGTCTGCAATAGGAAATCCATTAAAGCCAAAATATAATCAAGCATATCAGAAAAAATGCATTCAAAAGCAAGTTGCTTTTTCCAGATAATGAAAATGCTGATAAGTACTGAATTGCCTTAAACTTTTACCTGTTAGGGAAATATCTTTAAACAACAAAAAAATGCTGAAGGAAACACAATACGGAAGGCTAAAGGTATCAATATATGTCATACATGTTCCAAAATGCTACACAGGCAGGATTTACGAAAGAATCTAGTTTTTAAAAAATTATAGAAATTCTAGACATTCTTCTAGTAGTATAAATGCCACATACAATATTTCAAATCAACCAGTAACTAATGCAAACTTATTTCACATTCAGTTAGAATAAAAACAGTACGAATAATACGAAATTAAGCTTTCAAACAGCACTGACAAACTTCTTCTCATTAAAAAATTCACTTGTACGTATAGGAAAAGTACAAATACACGTAACTTATCTGAGAAATAGAAAAAAATTGTTTGAATTTTATAGGCAAACAGGAAACCAGTTACAGAGAACACCATTGCTCTAGTTTTTAATTGTTCTGAGAATTTTCACTGACCTCTGTGTATTTACTCAGAGGGCATAATATTAATAGATGCAAAACTCTGACACATAGTTTGTGCTCTTTTTGATTTTTTTCATCTTAAAAAGAGAATATTTTGTGTAGGATTAGCTATCCTATTGAAGGCAGAACCCTATAAATGTGTATTTGTCTTTTTCTAGTCTTATTCCTGGTGGCTCAGATGATAAAGAATCTGCCTGCAATGCACAAGACCTGGTTTGATCCCTGGGTTGGGAAGATCCCTTGGAGAAGGAAATGGCAATTCACTCCAGTATTCTTGTTTGGAAAATCCCATGAACAGAGGAGCCTGGCAGGCTACAATCGGGGTCGCAAAGAGTCGGACACGACTGTGTAACTTTCCCTTTTCTTTTCCCTTTTCATACCCATATTACATTCATGTCCTGATTGTAATAGAGGGGAAAACTGTCTAATTAACTATAAAGTTTGTGTCAAGAGAGATTTAATGGTTAACACTAATCAGTTACTCAGGGAATAAGCACAAACAAAAACAAATTAACCAAACCAAAAAACCCACTACCAAAAATACAACAGGAATAGAAAAGGGAGAATGGGACAGAAATACATGTCAATAATTTTTTATTAATATTTTCCTTTTAATTATCATAAGTATTTGTTGGTTATGATTCTATCATATTTTGTTTTATATTTAAAGTATTATGGATTGGATTCTCAACATTGGATTCTCTACAAACACTAGTTATTTCATAATCTTGATGAATTCCAGATTTGTTCAGGTTAGAGGAATGGTTTTACAGTAAGTGATGGCATATGACATATCTCTGCTGCTGCTGGGTGATGGGTTGTCACAGGCCCTGAAGCTGGATTTACAGTAAGATTTCTGAGAGTCAACTGGAGTCAACAAGTTCATGGAATATTTTAGATTGTGATTCAATAAAAGATAAATCGTATCTTATATTTTTATCCATCCTAAGAAACACATGTGTGAGAAAACACAGATATGCAATATATGCTCTTATATACATTTATGTATAAATGACAAATATCTGTACATTTCTCATACAGACTTAGAATTGTCAATACTTTATAATTTAAGACAGTGTAATTCTATAGGTATAAGATGGTGTTGAAAAAAATGTGCTTGCTCATTCTAAACCTAGCTCTTACCAACATGTTAGATTTGGGGCAAGTTATCCTTACATGCTTTAGAGTGATTGCTAAAATGATGGAGTTTGCTTCCAATCTTTTTTTTTTTTTTAATGTTTCCTAATTAGCCCCAGAACTAGCATTAGGTGCTTGCTTGCTTTATTTATTTATTGGCTGTGTGACATGTGGAATCTTAGTTCCCTGCCCAGGAATCAAACCCATGCCCCTTGCATTGCAAGTGCAGAGTCTTAACCACTAGATCCCCAGGGAAGTCCTGCCTCTGATCTTTTAAACAAGATTAAAATAAGGGCAAAGTTATATGAGGAAAAGTGCTTATGTAAAGCAAATATATGACTAATAGTAAAATTTTTATAGGTTATGTAGGTGGCATTAAAAAGACCCCTTTTCCTAATTATATCCAAATGTTACTATGTATAAAATAGATAACTAATGATAACACTGTAAGAGAACCCTACTTAATGTACTGTGGTGACCTGAATGGGAAAGAAGTTCAAAAGGGAAGGGATATATATGTATGTATGGCTGATTCATTCTGCTGCACAGTGGAAACTGAAAGAACAATGTAAAGCAACTACACTCCAATAAAAATTAATTTAAAACAAAATGAAATATCAAACAACAAAAATTTTTGGTAGATGATTTCTTTGCAACAAGTAACCAAAGAGACTCTGAAAATATCAAACGTCAAGTCTTTAGCAGTCTATAATGATTAAGATCTTTCTTTCATCTGCATTAAGATCACACTGTCTTAAAAGAGAGGCATACACTCAAACAGTGTAATATGATTTATACTTTTTAAACATTTAATTTGGAAGGAACTACCAAACACATGTGAGTTTTAATCTCATCCCTCTAAAATTACAAAACAAAATATGGTTTTATAAATGGTATTACATAGAAAAAAAGCAATGCCTGGCAAAAACATAAAGAACAGAATTTTCTATTTCTCAGGAGTATGTTATTTTTTGAGTTCCTGTAAAGAGGAAACAAATTCACATACACATACACTCAAATAAATTTGTGCTCACACATTCATTCCAGAAGTTTATAGCTTATACTCTATTATGTTTATAAGGGGAGATTGGTCACATACAGAATTAGAAGAAGATACAAACTATAGGTCAAAATTATTGCCTATGATCTTCTGTGTCCAGACATTAGAAGATTGCTGGTAACTTTAATCAATATTATTTTGATAGCAGAAAAGTAAGTTACTTCTAGGTTCTCAAACTATTATCTATAAACTTTGAAAAATTTTCCAGATTAATAGTTATGCATAGTCAGATACAGATAATTTAGCAATGAAAATGGGTTTGTCTACTCGTCGGTAATATGCACAAATTTATCAAGCTCCACTCCTAGATTTGAGGCCTATAATCTACTTCATGGTCTAACAACCCTTGCAAATCCTTTCCATTGCAACCATGTTCCTTCTGAAGAAGTAACTCCCTAGTGTTTATTTTTTAAAGAAAACTATTGACTGCCCCCCCATAATAAAGTATGACTGATAGCAACAGTTCATGACTAAACTGTGCAAAATATAGTGAATGTTATGCAATAATTTAAGATAAAAAACTGATTTTATTAAGGTTATTGATTTATATTTACATGTCAGATTCTGTGAAGTATTTGCAACAAAAAGAAATCCTAAAAAAGAGTAGGTCCAATATTATAACTTGGAATAATCTAATAATTAGAAATTCTTTTTCTTTTTTTTTTAGTATTCAATACAAAAAATCTATGGGGTTTCCCTGGTGGCTCAGACAGTAAAGAATCTGACTGCAATGCTGGAGATCCTGGGTCAATCCCTGGATCTGGAAGATCCCCTAGAGAAGGGAATGGTTACGCACTCCAGTATTCTTTTTTTTTTTTTTTTTCACTCCAGTATTCTTGCCTGGAGAATGCCATGGACAGAGAAGCCTGGCAGACTACAATCCATAGGGTCTCAAAGAATCGGACATAACTGAGCGACAAACACAACAACAACAAATCTACAACCATTTCTGTACAAAGAATACAGACAGTTCACCAGTTCTAGCTGTGACATCCATAACAGATTCTTTTGAACAGAACAGTGCTCTCTTCTTAACTGCAAGGATACAAAATTCCTTATCCAGCTGATAATGATAAAGTTCAGGTTAAAGATGCTGACAGAACTCCAGTGGCAGAGAACACATGCTTATTTCTCCTTTATTCTCTACAGTTTGTCATAAACATCTGAATTGACCTGTCTTTTTTGGTTCAGGGAAAAGAACCACTTAAATAATGTGAATGTCCTATATCACCAAGACAGTGAGGGCTTAGTGAGATGGGAGTGACATAGACTTTTTAAATACCCTAAAATCATTTGCCAGCCCGGGATAAGGTGGTGGTGGTGAAACACTCTGTTTTCTGGTCAATGCCACTGCCTGTTCATAAGAAGGTAATCCTGTATCTTCCAATGAAGGTGGCGATGGAGACAAGACAGCCTCCTCTGGTCTTCTGAAGATGATGGAAGGAGTGTGCCTGCCCCTTCTTACGTAGATGTCTGAAGAACTAAATAGAGAGAGCATTGAGGTCTAGGAAAGGCAATATTTTAGGTTAAAACAGCAATATTAAGAAATCCAACTATTTAGATCAAAGCTGAACCTTCTTTATTAATATAACAAGTTTTATTTTACCCATAAACTCTGAATGAGTCTTGGTTTAGTGGGAAGACCAAGAGCTTTGAAGTCAGTCATTGGTATGAAACAGGATCCTATCATTTCATAGCAATGTGACCAAAGGCAAGGTAACCTAACTCAGGTTTCTTCCTCTGTAAAATGGGAATAATAATAGCTACGTCAACAGAGATGTTTTTTGTGGATTGAGAAAGATTATGTAAGGCATCTAAGCAGAGTCTGGAATACTGTAACGAGGACTCAAAACACGTGAATTCTTTTTTTCTCCTATTCCTGAATTAAAATTTTCTCAAAGTATGGTGTTAAACCAAATCCAGGCTTTGTTGAAAGGCACTACAACTCAAAGCTAAGGAAATTGATGCCACAGAGGTAATAACATCAGTGGATGCCCATCTCTCTCCTCTGTTACCCCAGCAGCCTTTCTGCCTGGTCCATCTCTCCTCAGCAGGACTTCCATCCCATCATTCTTCTCCACAAAAGTCTAACTTGAAGTCTGCTTTCTACTGAATCAACTTCTAACTCCTGTGCCTACTTTTCAAAGCCTCCCTTAATCTAGCCTTGCTTTATTTTATGGCTCTCTGCCCTTGCCAAGGTAGTGTCTTTACTCCCCATTGATCTCCACAGATGGAAGCCTAACAATTAGAAAAAAACATTTTTTAATTAAAAAAAAGTGGCTTAGTTCAAGTTCCACCATTTTTCACAAAACTTTGTCACCTACACCAGCCAATGAAAGCTGAAATGCAATACTGGTCTGGTGTTCCGAAACCACATTTCCCCTTCTTACTTGTGAATTACAAATTATAACTCAAACATAAGTAAACTGATCCACTTAGACTGTGAAGTTGGCTGTCTATGAAGCATCTATGCAGAAATTAACCTCTTATAGTATAGTTAATAAGATAATTAAAATATATAGATAATCCTGAACCTATAATCAATATTTATAATAGTATTCTTCCTAATAAGAGAGTTTAGCAGACCCAAAATACTGTACACTTTTGCAAACTAAATTAATATCAACTTGCCTCTTAGAATACCTTTTCTGTTGGAAGTTACAATGAGATCTGAAATTGAAAGGAAAGAGAGAGGAAAATAGCAGAGAGAGAAGAAAAGAAAAAGGTCTGTATAAATCAAGGAATTGAATAATCTGCTCTTCAATAGTTGAGAGGTGACTGAGAGCCTCAGAAGTTTACTTAGAGGGCTCAATACAATTCCTCCTCTGTTGGAAATCTGGAATGTACACATGGTAGGCTTGTCACCTGCCACATTCATTAGCTTGTGATGAAAAGTACTACTAGTTTGCTTATAGGAAACAGGAGAGACATGTTATACTTGAACAAATAAATTTTTCCACGTTGACCTTCAAAATCTGTTACAGGAACAGTATAATGATACTAAAATCATTAAGTATTTTCACAGTGATTTCTTACATACATCTTACATGACTGAAATCAGAAAGTACACACCAAGAACATCTCAGATAAGCTGACAACATTATATTATGCCTATTTTCCTCCATAAAATATAGGGACTAAGAAATGAAAAGATCTTGTTGCCCATTTCTTGGCATGTTTTTACAAAAGAATGAGACAAACTATTCTAACAATGATCTCATTTTTCACTCTTTTTCAAGATATTCCTCACCCTTCCCCCACTTTCAGACTTGCAAAATGTAGAAAGAGAACATGTAACTCTGTTGGAAGAATTTCTTGGGACAATTGATAAAAAAGTACTTTAGTCAGTTAGTAAGTATTTAAAAGTTAATCTTAACACAAAGGAATGTCTGGTTAACCTAGTTTGAAATGTGCCCTATAAAGGGTTGCTCTGAGAATCAAAGTGAGACAATAGATGTAAAAATGACCTGTAAATGGGACAGCATTCTACTGTACTAAGGATAACTAATCTTACTTTTAAAATAAGAGATATCTGGGTTTTCAAAATTTAATAATAACATACACAGAAAACATGCATAAAAATGGCACCTCTTTACTCCATGTGTCTTTGAATTCTGCTTCTAAACTCATGCAGGAAAGAAGCTAGAAGGCTTTAGAGAAAAAAAAGGCATAAGGTAAGAAGGTGTAGTGGTGTGGAAAAGCAGAGAAATGGAAGAAAACAGGAAAGAGAAGAGAAGGATGTTGAGCATGACACTGAATAATAGCTCTGTTCACAGATCTTCAGGGAAATTATTAAATACTGAGGGCACACACATGGCCTTTGGGGGAAAATATTGTAAATGGGATAGAAAAGAAGGGAAGATAAAAGACAAGGAGAGTCTTTAAAGATAAATATCCCAATTTCTTCATTAACCCATGAATTTCCAGGTATCCTGCAGCTTGTGGAGAAAGCCATATTAAATAAGCCCTTGAAAATGGGGAGAACTTGCTGATTCCCTGATTCCCTGTCTGTTAAGTAGGTGATTCCCTGATTCCCTGTCTGTTAAGTAGGTGAAATGAATAAAAACCTCAGCTTAAAGATAGTGGCTTAAGAAAAATTACACAAAATTTTCCTTACTTTCTTTCACTTTTCAAACTTTTAGAGGATTTATAGAACTCTCAGACAATCTCCTTAGTTCCTGCCTGTGATCACATAATGCCTCAGGGGACTGTTTAGGAATTCCAGCTGGGGGATAGAATTACACTTTACTTGGGGCTTCTCTGGTGGCTCAGATGGTAAAGCGTCCACCTGCAATGCAGGAGACCCGGGTTCGATCCCTGTGTCGGGAAGATCCCCTGGAGAAGGAAATGGCAATCCACTCCAGCATTCTTGCCTGGAAAATCCCATGGACGGAGGAGCCTGATAGGTTACAGTCCATGGGGTCGCAAAGAGTCGGACACGACTGAACGACTTCACTTTGCCCCTGTCCTCTGCCCCCTTTGCGGGCATGTCCTCCTCTGCAGGGGCTTCCCAGGAAGCAGTGGTAAAGAATTTGCATGCAATGCAGAGGACACAAGTTCAATCCCTGGGTTGGAAGGATTCCCTGGAGAAGGAAATGGCAACTCACTCCACTATGCCTGCTAGAGAAATTCCATGGACAACGAACGGAGCCTGGTGGGCTACAGTCCATGGGCTCACAAAAGAGCTGGATACAACTAAAGAGACTAAAACAACAGCAACAACCAACTTCCTCTGCACTCTTACTATGGGCATCCTTTCAGACTTGCCGCTGCCCTTGCCTCTGTCCTTTCATCACACTCAGAAAACTTGGCTTCAGCTTTTATCTTCCAACGGATTTATCCTAATTCCACCTCTATTCCCCTAAACTCTTACCTTAACAATAAAGAAAAAAATATTATGGTAAAATATGCATAACATAAAATTTGTCATTATAACCATTTTCAGGTGTACAATTAATGGTATTTATTATATTCACAATGTTGTACAGCCATCACCACTATCTGTTTCCATAATCGTTTTATCACCTGGTCAATAATGAGCGTCTTTATAGAATTTGGAACCATAAATAGGGTAAATAAGGATATACAAGAAATAATCCTGATTGCCTGTTTCGCATCTGTTGCTTTTTTTTTTTAAATAAGGTAGTTCTACACTTTTATCTATACTTGCAGATAAGAATATGAATGAGAATAACTTTTTATTCTAATGATGTTGAGATTTATTATGCAAACAATTATGGCCTTTAGGAAGCTTTACTAATATGCTGGAATTCAGTTAATAATAGCAATGTATTAACATTGGCTCATGTTAGTTGCTCAGTCATGTCCGACTCTTTGTGACCCCATGGATGGGAGCCCGCCAGGCTTCTCTGTCCATTGAATCCTCCAGGCAAGAATACTGGAAGTGGCTACCCATTCCCTTCTCCAGGGGAATCTTCCTAAACTAGGGACTGAACCCAGGTTTCCTGCATTGCAGACATTCTTTACCATCTGAGCCACCAGGGAAGCCCAAAGTTGGCTTGTTAGTTTTACAAATGTAATATGGTAACATAAGAGTTTAACAATGAGGGAACTGGCGAAGGATATATAGGAACTCTCTGGGCTATCTTTGTAACTTTCCTGTATATCTGAAATTATTCCAAAATAAAAAATATACTTCAAAATATAGGCAGTCATTTTTTTTAGCCATTTAAAAATAATAGTATAGAAAGTATAATCATAAATTAAATATTTTCACTCAATACTTACCCTGGATATTGTTGCCTGTGACACTTGGTGATACAAAGATAGTAACCAGCTAATCCCAAAATAACCAAAAATACTCCAGCAGCAATTAATCCAGTCAGAAGGCCCATAACGTCGATTTTCTCTCTGTTAGTATCTTAAGAGAAATCATTAAACTAACATAAATATAACAACTGAAAAGCACCACCTATGATTTCAATAAATTTAACATTGAGTGTAAGCACATTATTAAGCATCTAATAATTAATAAAAGTCTGTGCCAGAGACATGACCTGGGGTGGGGGGTGGGGAAACATATACTTCCTAAAAGCCCTAGGTGTGGCTTCATTTATTTTTATTATTTTTATTAAAATTATTTATTCATTTTGGCTGTGCTGGGTCTTAGTCGTGGCATGTGGGTTCTAGATCCCTGACCAGGGGAAGTCCCTGATTTATTTTAAATGTCTTCTTAAATGAATAAAAGTCTAAGCAGGATAAACATATTCTTTGTTCAACTATACACATTTTGATATTAACTACTGACAGAAATTTACTAAGCCACTCCAGAGTAGCTATGTAATATAGTCTCCCTACAGCTGGAGCCCTGCCTAGGGGGAATGAATAAATCGCTGGTAAAAACAAAACGAACCTGACTAAAAGCAGCTAGAGATGATCAATGCAGATAAGACAAAGGATCTCCCCTCTCTAGAAGTTACTTAATTCTATCTAAAAATCTTAATTTACTTAGTAGCCCAAGTATTCCATTCACTTGTAATGGTAAAAAAGAAAAAAAAATTAAAATAGCTTACTACTCGAAAGTAACAGTCTGACTTTTATTCTGTGCAAGTCCTGACTTAGCTGAGCTGTTTAAAAGAGCGAATTAAGCCTATTATCTCATTTCCCTAGTATCTCACCAAACTTGATTTTCAGTGTGTAAATAGATGAATGCGGCCTTCTCTGTCTTAGATAGCCCTGTGTTATAATTGAGAAATCTTTCCCGGATTTACAAGATATGTATGTTGTGCAACAACCAAACTCAAACAGCGAAACTAAAAATGTACTATGATGGAGGATGGGAAAAAAAAAACATTAAAATTGATCCATTCTTGCCTTACCTGATTTTGTGGTTGGTCCTCTAACTGAATATTCTTGCCAAAATTTCATCTAAGAGAAAGGTAAAAATTTCCAAGTTTATTTAATTTCTTTAACGTCATTTCCTTTGGTCTCCAGGACCTCGACTAGGGGTGTAAACACTTGGCACGTGCCACATATAGGACACCAGTTCATTCATGCTGGAGCAAGTGACTCACTCTATTAAATAATTAAAGCATTGCCACCCACTACCGTTTCTTCCAACTGAAATTGGCCGGGGCTTTATTGCTAGTGCCAGCTCTTTACCACTGGACCCTGATATTCTTCCTTCATTGGCCCAGGGCCCTCACTCAGGTGTCCAGGGACACCACTGAATTAGCGAGTTGATGAAAACAGCAGAGGTGGAAGTTGAAGCAGAGGACTCATGATCGTGTTTGAAAAGGAGTCTGACTTTTTTCTACACTAGGTGAGCCTTCAGTTCGCTAGGAGGTTTTTATAGGTTTTTGAAACAATCAATTTATTTTTGGTTGTGCTGGGTCTGTGTTGTCGCGGGCAGGTTTTCTCCAGTTGTGGCAATCGGCAGCTGCTCTCTGGTTGGAGAGCAAGGGCTTTCCATTGTGGTGTCTTCTCTTGGTGTGGGGCATGGACTCAACTGACTTGCCCTGAGGCACGTGTGATCTTCTGGGGTCAGAGATCTAACCCATGTCCTCTGCATTGGAGGCAGGCTTTCAACCACTGGACCACCAGGGAAGCCCTTGCTCAGAGATTTTATTAAAAGGTGTTTATTGATTTGGAAAGACATCCCTGAGACTTTTTAAGTTCAGTGTTACTTGAGAGAATCGAAGCCGTTTTTAAGGAACTGTGATAAAACTAGAAAATGGTTTTGTAAGAAACAGTATAGAATTTCAACAGACACAACTACAAGGCGGAGCAGGCTTTGCTTCCTTTCTCTAATAGATGCAGCAGGTAATAGCAGGGAATGGGAGGCTGGGGAGAATTTGGGAAGAAAAAGAGCTGAGTTTCAGTAACACCTTCATTTGAAGAATACCTAGAGAGGTTCTTAGTGACTAAAGAGTAAAACGGGATTCTTGAGGAAGGGGTAAAAGAGCTGGGGTTATTTAAGCTTGGGGTTATTTACAAAAGCAAAGAATCTGGGTCACTTGATATGCTTAAAGAATATGCCAGATTATAACAGGGACAGTGCTGGCTATTTGTTTTATATTTTTCAGGATTAACAGACAGAAGTTAATTATATTTTAAGGGAGACATTCTAAAAGTTTATTGCCAAGCAATTAACTCCTGAATGCAGGGAATATATATTTTATCCTCAGTTTCTAGGAGAGCATATGACACATAGTAGATTGTCAATAAGTACTTGAAATATAAATATAGTCATCAAAAAGCTAAGTCTTGATAGGAAAAATTTCTCTTGAGTTTTGACTGATTGAAGCCTGAGTCAGAGAACTAACTCAGTATCCTAAAGTTTAATTCACTGTGCTTCAAGACTGTCTTTGAATATCATAAATGTTAAACACAAAATTATAACACAATTGATAATTTGCTAATTACTGTAAACCTAGGAAAGTATAAAGTAAAATCTAAATGGGTTAATTAGCATTTTAAGAAAGTAGAAAGAGATAACAGGTATACAATCCTAATTTTATTTAAGGCATATAATTTCTAACGCCTGAAAAGTACCACTTTTTAAAGTACAATTTAATAAATGTCTAGCCAATTAACATCATCAACAAAATTACCGTTTTATCTTCATCCACAAATATCTCTCTGGCTTCCTCATAATTACAAAGTTCTTCTATGCATTCTCTTTCTAGGTCACCGGGAGTGAAGAGCTCCAAATCAAATCTATTATATAGGAGGTGTCTATGTATGAACAGGTTTGCTTCTTCTTTTGATGTAAATACTAACAAAGAAATAGAAAGATTTCAAACATTGATAAAAATAAGGCAGAAAATTTCTGTTTTAATTATGGGAAGAGCACATAGTTCCTTTGATGTGGTTAAATTATGCCCAACTTTCTTCTGTGGTTTTTAAATCTGACAAAAAGAAATATCATCAGTAAAAATAATTCCTGCTAAAGATGAAATACAGATATTAATCAAATTCCAGGACATACTTGAGTAGATTATGTCCAAAGTTCTCAGCATAAGTGAAAAAAAATTGAGTTTCATTTTTTTCCTCTAGACAATTATTTTTCCAATAAATGACAGGCCAGACTACGCTATCTCTAAAGCACTGGTTTCCTATTATTTTGACTGAGAAAAATTAGTCTGGTGTAGTGGCAGAGTGTTAGACACAGAAGACACAGATTTTTCTTTACTGATTTGGCTTAGCTATCAGCTGTATCTCCTAGGATAAGTCACTTACACCTCTGGGTTGCCATTTCCTAAATCACTTTTTTTTTGGCAGCGCTGTGTGGCATGCAAGATCTTAGTCCCCAACCAGGACCGAACCCATGCCCCTGCATTAGTAGCACAGAGTCCTGACCAAGAATGCTGGACCACCAAGGAAGTCCCAGGTGTGAGTCTTAACAGAGCTGTTTTGTCCAATATAGCAGCCACTAGTCACATATGGTATCGAAAACCTGAAACGTGGCTAGTGTGACTTGAATGTGCTGTAAGTGTAGAATTCAGACTTAAATTGAAGATAGTGGAGAAAACCACTAGACCATTCAGGTATGACCTAAATCAAATCCCTTATGATAATACAGTGGAAGTGAGAAACAGATTTAAGGGACTAGATCTGATAGACAGAGGGCCTGATGAATGATGGACAGAGGATCATTAACATTGTATAGGAGACAGGGATCAAGACCATCCCCCTAAAAAATGAATGCAAAAAAGCAAAATGGCTGTCTAGGGAGGCCTTACAAATAGCTGTGAAAAGAAGAGAAGTGAAAAGTAAAGGAGAAAAGGAAAGATATACCCATCTGAATGCAGAGTTCCAAAGAATAGCAAGGAGAGGTAAGAAAGCCTTCCTCAGTGATCAGTGCAAAGAAATAGAGGAAAAGAACAGAATGGGAAAGACTAGAGATCTCTTCAAGAAAATTAGAGATACCAAGGGAACATTTCATGCAAAGATGGGCTCAATAAAGGACAGAAATCGTATGGACCTAACAGAAGCAGAAAATATTAAGAAGACGTGGCAAGAATACACAGAAGAACTGTACAAAAAAGATCTTCATGACCCAGATAATCACGATGGCCAGACATCCTGCAATGTGAAGTCAAGTGGGCCTTAGAAAGCATCACTACGAACAAAGCTAGTGGAGGTGATGGAATTCCAGTGGAGCTATTTCAAATCCTAAAAGATGATGCTGTGAAAGGGCTGCACTCAATATGCCAGCAAATTTGGAAAACTCAGCAGTGGCCACAGGACTGGAAAAGGTCAGTTTTCATTCCAATTCCAAAGAAAGGCAATGCCAAAAAATGCTCAAAGTACCGTACAATTGCACTCATCTCACATGCTAGTAAAGTAATGCTTAAAATTCTCCAAGCCAGGCTTCAGCAACACGTGAACTGTGAACTTCCAGATGTTCAAGCTGGTTTTAGAAAAGGCAGAGGAACCAGGGATCAAATTGCCAACATCCTCTGGATCATGGAAAAAGCAAGAGAGTTCCAGAAAAACATTTATTTCTGCTTTATTGACTATGCCAAAGCCTTTGACTGTGTGGATCACAATAAACTGTGGACAATTCTGAAAGAGATGGGAATACCAGACCACCTGACCTACCTCTTGAAAAATCTGTATGCAGGTCAGGAAGCAACAGTTAGAACTGGACATGGAACAACAGACTGGTTGCAAACAGGAAAAGGAGTACGTCAAGGCTGTATATTGTCACCATGCTTATTTAACTTCTATGCAGAGTACATCATGAGAAACACTGGACTGGAAGAAGCACAAGCTGGAATCAAGATTGCCAGGAGAAATATCAATAACCTCAGATAAGCAGATGACACCACCCTTATGGAAGAAAGTGAAGAACTAAAGAGCCTCTTGATGAAAGTGAAAGAGGAGAGTGAAAAAGTTGGCTTAAAGCTCAACATTCAGAAAACTAAGATCATAGCATCCGGTCCCATCACTTCATGGCAAATAGATGAGGAAACAGTGTCAGACTTTATTTTTTTGGGCTCCAAAATCACTACAGATGGTGATTGCAGCCATGAAATTAAAAGATGCTTGCTCCCTGGAAGGAAAGTTATGACCAACCTAGACAGGATATTAGAAAGCAGAGACATTACTTTGCCAACAAAGGTTAGTCAAGGCTATGGTTTTTCCTGTAGTCATGTATGGATGTGAGAACTGGACAATAAAGAAAGCTGAGTGCTGAAGAATTGATGCTTTTGAACTGTGGTGTTGGAGAAGACTCTTGAGAGTCCCTTGGACTGCAAGGAGATCCAACCAGTCCATCCTAAAGGAGATCAGTCCCAGGTGTTCATTGGAGGGACTGATGTTGAAGCTCAAACTCCAATACTTTGGCCACCTGATGTGAAAAGCTGACTCACTTGAAAAGACCCTGATGCTGGGAAAGATTGAAGGCAGGAGGAGAAGGGGACAACAGAGGATGAGATGGTTGGTTGGCATCTCAGACTCAATGGAGAAGAGTTTGAGTAGACTCCGGGAGTTGGTGGTCAACAGGGAGGCATGCTGTGGTCCACGGGGTCACAAAGAGTCAGACATGACTGAGTGACTGAACTGAACACTAAGTGTAGAAAGGGACTTCAAAGACATGGTTAAGAAAAATGTAAAGTATCTCAATGTTTTCTTTTGCTTATATTTGTAATATTAGGTTAAATATTTGGAATATATTGGGTTCAATTAAATACTTTATCAAAATTAGTTGCACCTATTTCTTTTTACTTTTTAAAATGTGGCTGCTAGAAAATTTTAAATGATTCATGTGGTGCACATTCTATTTCTACTGGCCAGTGCTATTCTAGCATCTTCATTTCTAAGTTATAAATAAGATTTATGAGCTACTTGAACCAAGGACGGGAGCCAGAATCAGTTCATCAGTGCTAGTTGTTTTGAGAAATATTCTAAAAAGGTAGACCATTCTGTCCTGTGACAAAATGTTGGTTCTTTCCTCTTCTTTATTCTTGTGGATTTTACGCAACCACGAAACAGACTGAGAAACTTTCCAAGTCGCCATCATTTCTCATTGGGATTCTTATAATGGCCCTCTAAGTCATCTCCCTGTCTACAACAGTGACAGCACATTTCCAATGTGCCCAGATCTCTCCTGCCTTTGAACTTGCTTTCCACTGAATAGAACTTTCCTCTCTCAGTCTGTATTCTCACTTCCACGTTTTGTTCAGTGTTACCTTGAACCCCATCGCCACTCACCTCTGCCAATCCCCGTCCCACACCGTGTTTTTTTCATGGCACTTTCCATCTAGTGTTCTATATGCTTTATTTACTTATCTGTTACCACTCTGTTCCCCTAGCTAGAAGGAAAATTCCATTAAAGCAGGGATGTTGACACACAGAGGTGCCCCTCAAATTACTTACAATAATAAATGACTGAACTTGACTTTCCTCTTGGACCTAAATTCTCGGAGTTGAGGCAATACAGAGGTATGGCCTGTTTGTAATCTTGGCACAGGTTTATAATACTAAACCAGGGATGAAGTAACTTTGAGTCTGCTTAACTTAGTTGTACTGTACTTACTTACAAAATCTGATTTCAGAACAGAGAATTAGAAATCTGCCTTTGTATTGCTGCTTCTCAGATATGCCCAGATCTTTACATTTTACTGGCTAGAAAAGCAGTGCCAAATTTCTCATTGTTGGCCTCCTGTTATCTGAGTTACAAAACACCCCTGACTTCTAAATGGGACCTTCAACTTAAAAGGAAAATAAAAAAGTGAGTCACAAACACTTTTATTATTCCTTAAATGATATTTATGCCAATGAAAGTCTCGACTGCTGTATAAAACATGCCTTCTGGGAGGGACTGCTGTCCACAACTTCCCTGAGGTTGAAAGTTCTAATTCAGTCCATGGTTCATCTTAGACCTTCAATGCCTTATCAAACTTCTTGCCTCCCTTATGATCTCAGGAGAAATACGGTCCTTTGTTATTTGGGTTCTAAGTAGCCTGGACTTGCTTTTAATTAAAAGAAGCAAACTTCCATGCCCCTGGAGCATCCTGAACTTGCAGCAATGGTTCCTGTTTCCCCTCTGGCCATTGCCAGAGGATACACTGGCCTTTGCACTTTTGTATCTGCTGCCTCAGATTATCTTCTCATCTTTATTTCTCCTGACTTAGACTATCCTAAGAGGCTATTTCCCTGTTTTAAACCTACCAACTGAGATATTCTATTCTCCTCTCTCCTGTCTCTCCATGCTTTCTAAATAAGTTCCCTTTGAGTCATTTAAATCTCACCTCTCGGCTTTATCAGAACACAACTGAAGGTCTTTTATTTTCCTAGTTACTTTTCATATCTCCATTTGTTATATCTCATATGCAGAGAGCACTGGCTTCTGCGCTATACAGCTCTCCAGAGACATAGCTACTATACTAACTAATACCTAACTAATACTAATGCTAACTAATACTGCTAACCAATACCTCTGCTCTTGAACTCTCTGTTTCTACTTTTGTCATAGAGTTTATGGAGATTATCAGTTTACACACTGCCTCGCCCATTAGGTGAAGCAGTCTATTCGGATTTCCAGGCAAGAAATCCTACTGGAGTAGGTTGCCATTTCCTTCCCCAGGAGATCTTCCTGACCTGGAGAAAAAACTCAGGTCTCCTGAACTGCAGGCAGACTTTTTTTTTTTTTTTTTTCATTAAAATTTTTTAATTTATTTTTTAATTGAAGGATAATTTCTTTACAGAATTTTGTTTTTGTCAAACCTCAAGATGAATCAGCCATGGCTATACATATGCCCCCTCTGTCTTGAACTTCCCTCCCAGCTTCCCCCCAATCCCACCCTTCTAGGTTGATACAGACCCCCTGTTTGAGTTCCTGCAGGCAGATTCTTTATCAACTGAACCACCAGAGAAGCCTTTTAAATACACACACTTCCTCGTTTACATTTCCCACAGATATCTCCAGCCTTCTGCATTCAAGTGTGATCTCTAAATTCCTTCCACAGTTTATGAAGTCCTGGAGAATGTCTTTTATGCCTATATCTTGTGAATGAATGAATGTACTCATAAACACTCTGGACCCAGCATCTGGTCCTGCTGAGTATGGATCATCAACCTTATATATGAATGGACTTAAATATACGGTGCAACGTGGAAGGCACCAGGAAGGATCTCCTTGCAAATCCTGTTCCACTAACTACTTTATCCAGTTGCTTAGGATTCTGTGGTCAGTGTTTGATTCCTTAAGGTTAAGATATTGCCCTATTTTAACATACACACAGTCTCCTAGAAGGCTTGAGACACTAAACTGTATTAACCATTATTAGTGTTATGATTAGGAGTTTTAGTGTAACAGATCCTTCTCAAAAGAGAATGAGAGTAGGACCTGATGAGAATGAATGTGGGACAGATATGTGTGGGGAGGTGGATCCAAAGCATTGGCACCAGGTAGGGAAGCACAGTGATTTGGCAGGAAGAAAGCCAAGTTTTTTTCTTTCCTGTGTTTTCTAGGTTAGGCTTTCAAAATGTGGGCAGGAATCTGTTTATGACTTGGAGACCACAAGGTGTGCAATTCTAGGTTAGCAAGCCCCAAACCTAATCTCACACCATCTAACTTTACCCACATAACCAGACATTTAAAAGCAAAAAAGGACCTCAGAGGTCACTCCACTCCTCACTCTCTCATCATTTTAAAAGCTGAAAGGGGGTTAAGTAACTTGCCCAGAGTCTGCTAACAAATCCAGACTAGGTCCTGGACTCCTTGTCCATCTTTCCAGGAAGAACAATTATGCCCATCAGAATTACCGCACAGCCTCATCTAGAAAAACGGCACTCACTGATTTTCAGAAGTTGAAACAGGTTTTCCATTCAGTTAACTACCCACCTGGTCTTAAATACATATTTACAAAAGTAACTCTCAGAATTAAAAACTGCAGTTAACATAACAAACCACAACATTACCAAATAAACTACAAATTAAAGAGCATTTTAGCACTTCTACGATTGATGAGGGTATTTAATCTCAAAGACTACACTTTCTCATTTGAGCCCTGGAATACAGGCTCGAGTTTTCAGAACGGTTTCTTGGGATCTGCAGCCAGGCTCACCTTCTCTCGCATGCCTAGACTCTTCCGAGGGACTTCTTGTGCAATGAGGAAACGCGAAGGTAACTACGGGCAGTTGGCTGAGTAGCACCAGGAGTAGAAACATAGTCTGGCAACTGTCAAACAAACTGAAACAAACAAAATAACCAACCAACCAAAAACACAGGTCAGAAGTGCCCCCAGCTTAGCAGGTTAAATTCCTATGGGAACGAGTCACCGACCTGTTGTGCTCAAAGTCATCGCGTGACTGCGCCCCGCGCGCGGTTTCGGTCGCCAGGGTCCGACCGGCGCCCGGAAAGCGGCCCCGAAAGCTCCGGGGGACAAAATGCCGCCTCCCCTCCACCCACCCGCCCACTATCCCCGTCCCCACCTCCCTAACCCCCGCCCTCCGGACTCTGAGGCCGGCTGAGCGGGCGCCTATCGACCCTCTGCGTTGCAGTCGGACCTGGTCCGCTGAGAAGGCCCCCTCCCAGCCACCCATTCCCTGCCGGGGCCGAGCCTCCGGGCTCCCGCACCTGCAGCTCCGGGCGCATGTTCCAGCAGCAGCCGGGCCGGAGCCCCGTACTTCGGTCGTCCCTGCGGCCGCCAGACCCTCGGTCTCGGCCCTCGCCGAATCCGCGCCTTGCTCTTCGCAGGGCGAGAAGAGCCACCTCGCTCAGGCCGAGGAAGAGCTTGGGATCCGCGGAGGGGGCGCCCTGGCCGGCTCCGGGACGCGCGGTGCGAGTCCTGCCTGGATCCCGGGAGGCCGCGGAGTAGAGCGGTGAGAACCAGAGGAGGGAGCTACCTGGGAGCACCGGCCGCGCTCCTCCCCGCGGGGGCCGGCGCACCTGTGGCGGGCGGGCTGGCGGTTGACTGGCGTCTCCAGGAGCCGCGCCTCGCAGCCGCCACCACCTCTTTTTGCGCTAAGCCCTGGGCGAGTCCGGCCGCCTGCAGCCAGTTCTGGCCCCGCCTTGGCGCGCAGGTGGCGGGTTTGGGACTGGTTTCTAGACCCCGCGTCCTCTGCCGACTCAGGGCGGCGTGAGTTCACCTCCCAGCGCTAAACAGAAACCGCCTGCTGAACCCTCCCTCTGGCTCGTCTGGGGATTTTCGATTTGGGTTTCACTAGGAGACGAGCTCTATCTTGAGACCTTGGAGAAGGCAATGGCATCCCACTCCAGTACTCTTGCCTGGAAAATCCCATGGACGGAGGAGCCTGGTGGGCTGCAGTCCATGGGGTCATGAAGAGTCGGACACGACTGAGCGACTTCACTTTCACTTTTCACTTTCATGCATTGGAGAAGGAAATGGCAGCCCACTCCAGTGTTCTTGCCTGGAGAATCCCAGGGACGGGGGAGCCTGGTGGCTGCTGTCTCTGGGGTCGCACAGAGTCGGACACGACTGAAGCGACTTAGCAGTAGCAGCAGGCGACAAGCTCTATCTTAAGACCTTAGGTCTCAAAGGGTGGTCCGCGAAGGAGAACAAAATCTTTATCAGAGCATATGAAATGGGAAGTGACCTTAAAAATCAATTGATTACATTGGTTTTCAAATCGCGGTTCGCCAGGTCTGGGCCGTCTCCAAGATCCTTTCAAGGGGTCTCCGCGGTCAAAACTATTTCCTTTATGGTACAAAGACATAATTTGCCCTTTTCGCTGTCATTGTCTCCTGAATGTACAGCGGAAATTTCCAGAGGCCATTTGGCGTGTAACGACGTCATCACCCAGCTAGTAGCGTGCTTGCATGTGTTTTGTGTTTTCCATTATTTTCTATGGTAGTAGATTTAAGTATCAGCATGTACGTTTTTCATAGAGATTAATAAAATTTGCCTGTTGGTAGTTTTTTGTTTTTTCCTGTACTTTTGTTAGCTAGCTTTAGTCATACTTGGCAGGATAGCTATAACCTCTTTTTTTTTTTTTTTTTTTAATAAATAGTCGTCTGAAATCTTGAGCTTTTCTTTGAGCCTATGCAGAAATATAGCCAAAAGTAAGTACAATTTGTTGTCTTGATTTGAAATAATATGAAAATTTCTCCGTTTAACAGATAATATGATAAATATCAGGGCTTCCCTGGTAGCTCAGCTGATAAAGAATCCACCTACAATTCAGGAGACCTCGGTTCGATTCCTGGGTCAGGAAGATTCCCTGGAGAAGGGATAGGCTACCCTCTCCAGTATTCTTGGGCTTCTCTGGTGGCTCAAACAGTAAGTAATCCACCTGCAATGGGGGAGACCTGGATTCGATCCCTGGGTTGGGAAGATCCCCTGGAGGAGGGCATGGCAACCCACTCCAGTATTCTTGCCTGGAGAATCCCATGGACAGAGGAGCCTGGCAGGTTACAGACCATGGAATCCCAAAGAGTGGGACACCACCGACTGACTAAGCACAGCACAGCATAGTATATATTATTAGATATAATTCATGTAATTAAGAGCTCTTTGGAGATCCTTAATAATGTTAAAAAATGTGAAGAGGTCCTGAGACCAAAGAGTTTGAGAATTACCACCTCAAGTGATGAAGGCAGCAGGTGGACAGAGCACATAGTGGGTCTTGTCCAAACAACACTGGTAACAACTCTTTGGAACATTATTTACGGTCCCATGCTTTGGCCAAAGTGGCTCAACACTTGGTAGAAGCCAGAAGAAATGTTTTTCCCCCTTTTTAAATGTTGATTAATTCAATTTCCACCAAATTTTATTTTTTCCCTGCAAAGGTAATTGCCTACTTTATTCTGAATATTTAGAATCAACTGAATTCTTTCTGTTTTCTGCAGAAATTTTGTCTTCACTGATTCCTTCTCAGTTCAATTCAGATCAACCACTCAGTTGTGTCCGACTCTTTGTGACCTCATGGACTGCAGCACGCCAGGCCTCTCTGTCCATCACCAACTCTCGGAGTTTACGCAAACTCATGTCCATTGATTCGGTGATGCCATTCAGTCATCTCATCCTCTGGTGTCCCCTTCTTCTGCCTTCAATCTTTCCCAGCATCAGAGTCTTTTCAAATGAGTCAGCTCTTCGTATCAGATGGCCAAAGAATTTGAGCTTCAACATCAGTCCTTCAAATGAACACTCAGGACTGATCTCCTTTAGAATGGACTGGTTGGATCTTCTTGCAGTCCAAGGGACTCTCAAGAGTCTTCCCCAACATTATAGTTCAAAGCATCAGTTCTTCAGCACTCAGCTTTCTTTATAGTCCAACTCTCACATCCACACATGACTACTGGAAAAACCATAGCTTTGACTAGATGGACCTTTGTTGGAAAAGTAGTGTCTCTGCTTTTTAATATACTGTCTAGGTTGGTCACAACTTTCCTTCCAAGGAGTAAGCGTCTTTTTATTTCATGGCTACAGTCACTATCTGCAGTGATTTTGGAGTCCCCCACCCCCTAAATAAAGTCAGCCTCTGTTTCCACTGATTCCTTCTAGACAGTGCTTTTTCTTTTTTGTTCTCCCAGTCTTTCCTCGGTTTCCATTTGTCCACCTTGTTCTTTAAACTGTTTCTATGATAGATACCTCCTCAGTCCTTTTATTGTTCTTAACCAATTTCAATCACACTGTGAAGAGGCTAGAAATGATTTCTTGTAGTCTACATCTTAAACAGGGAACATGTCTACTAGAACACTCATTCTTCTATTTATTCATTCATTTAGCCCTGAGGATACAGACAGAACCACCACAGTCTCTGTTCTGGAGGAGAATTTAGTCTAAGAGCTATATCTAAGAATGTGGGCTGAGTAAAGTTCTTATCAAAGGAAAGAACAGACTTCCTCATCTTTAGCCTCCAGAACCCGATAGAGTTCTTTTATGTTGTTCATGCTCAGTACATTTTTATTTTGAATTTTGAATTTTTAAAATACTATTTCATTTTCTATTTTATTTTATGTTTTGGCTGTGCCCTGTGGCTTGTGGTCTTAGTTTTCCGACCAAGAGTCGAACCCAGGCCCTCAGCTGTGAAAGCATGGTGCCCTAAACACTGGACTGCCAGGGAATTCCTTCAATACACTTTTTTGGAGGGATGAAAGCAATTTGTTTTCAGGTAGAAAAAGTGTGTTACACTGTATTTGGAGATGCAAATAGTCAGATGCTTCATGTTGTAGAATAAACAGACATGAACTTTGATGACATTCCTTGGTCGAATTTGTCCACCCACATATCTGGGTATCTGGACCAAAACAAATGTGGCTTTGTGTTCACATCAAATAGCAGAGTTTATAGTCTAAGAGGGGAGTCAGATACAGAAATAAAATTCTGTTTCTCAGGGGTGAATGACAGCCCTGCACATTTCCCTGTGATCATATTGGCTTCCGGAGAATATTACAGCGCTTGGCAGTATGAACACCGACTTCAACCACTGTGGAGCGGCAAGGTATTTTGAAATTAGGTAGCAAAGAAAGAAAATAGTAACAACATTGTTTAAGATTGTTGATTTCTTCTGCTATTTATTTGCTCTATTTATTTATTTTGTGCCACTTGCTTTTGTAAAGTCACAGTATTCTTATGCTTTTTCTCCCATAACATTTTAAGTGTTTTTATTCTGGTCATTTGCAGAACTGGGCTAAATATTATGATTCTCTCTTTACAGAGAAGAATACTGAAGCACAAAGTGTAAAGGGTCTTAGAGAGTCATTGGCCAAGTGGTAGCCCAGCTCTTGACTCTTCCCAGTGCCTTTTATTATCAAGCAGTGAAGGGCAAGAAGTAAGAATTGTTTAATTTCAAAAGAAAGAAAAAAAAAATTAGAGCAATGAGATTAATGGACTTGGATTAATGTGATAATACATCCCTGAGTTTGAGCACATACCCACCCGCTTACCTGTGTCAACTCAAGAATGAAATGGAAACTCGCTGTATTGTGTGGGCATGAGGATTGACTCAAAGACTGTGACAGGAAGTGTTAAGGCTGCAGCCTCTAAGCTCTGCAATGTTAAGGTCACATCCACATCCTTAAAGGCACAATGATAACTGTGTCACTGGACTATTTGGAGTAGAAGATGTGACTTTTATCTTCTGCTGGTGTTGGTGACATTTTAGCCTTGGTATTTCATCGTCAGATTTTTGCCGTTTTAATTTATCCCAGTAAAATCAGTAGGTGGAAGATAAAAGACTCCTATACTTCAAGGCTGATTATATATCTGTATGCAAGTATTTTCAGATTCAACAGATTAGCAGAAGAGTTAAAGATTTTGTTTTAAACATTTACCTAAAGCTCTCTAAAGGAACTTTTGACTAGAGCTCCCATTTAATTTTATCATTTAAGAATAATGACTGTTAATTACAAGATAAAAAACAGTATGAGAGGTTATCTGGCTTCCTGATCACTTGATTTTGTGTCATGCTGTGGGTGGTAACAGGAACCACATCATGGTGAAAAACCAGCAATCCTTAGAGTCCGTACGGAGCACATAGGAAACTTGAATCAGTATGGTTCTGAGATGCTCTCTGGAGCCTGTGACATGATCAGAAAACTCTCACTCTTTGCCACACCTTGGCATTTTTACAGCTATAACAATTTCTTTCACTCATTGGACTCATTTTATCATCATAATCATATTCTCTGATTGCTGCACAATTTTTTTGACCTTTTTTTTGTAAATCCATGTTCAGGTAATCATAGTGTTCTAACTAAACAGATTTTTTTCGAACACAAGTTTATTTGGCATCAGTTGCAAAACCATACTTTCATGCACAATGTCTGAAGAGAGAGTTTAGACAAATCACATACTTTTAGCTATGCAACTGACAGTGTTTAAGAATCATTCATTTATTCTGCATCAAAGAAGGATAATAATGAAGTATTGATGTTGCTGGTACTGATTAAAGGCACAACATTGTACAGAAGACCTGTTAGGAAATCCACAACTTAGGATCCTGTTTATCCTTCCTTGGTGTAAAATTCTCCTTTGTTATTTTATGTACCACCCTGGCTTCAAGCTCTCAAAATGAGAGTTCTCAATGACTAAGTTTTGACATATACATTGGGGGTTTTAAAGCACTGTTTATTTTACTGATGCACACTAATAGCTTTAGTAGAGTTTATGGGTCTCCTTTGCTTCCTTGGTGGCTTAGCAGTAAAGAATCCACCTGCTAATGCAGGAGGTGCAGGTTCGATCCCTGAGTTGGGAAGACCTCCTGGTAGAAGAGATGGCAACCTACTCCAGTATTCTTGCCTGGGAAATCCCATGGACAGAAGGGCCTGACAGGCTACAGTCCATGGGATCGCAAACAGTTGGACACAACTTGATTACTAAACAATAACAATAACAAAAATAGTTCTCCTTTACCCACCCTTGACATTGCAATTCTGATATCAGCTTGAGAGCCAGAAGCAAAGTTTACCAGTTTTTGTACTTTGTAAGGCACATGGCAGGATCTCCTGACTGTGAAGTGCATAAAAGAAGGGTAAGTTCTATTCCTAGGTCTGTTTTTCTCTAGCTTTGAACAGATCACTTCTCATCACTCTCTCTACCTCTTGAGACACTGAGGTGGTGGTGGCTTAGTTGCTAAGTCATGTCCGACTCTTGCAACTCCATGGACTATAACCTGCCAGGCTCCTTTGTCCATGGGATTTACCAGGCAAACATACTGGAGTGGATTGTCATTTAGTTCTCCAGGGGACCGACTCAGTCCTGGGATCGAACCCAGGTCTCCTGCGTGGCAGGTGGTCTCCTGAGTGGCAGGTGGTCTCCTGCGTCGCACGTGTATTCTTTACCAAGTGAGCCACCAAGGAAGCCCTGAGACATTGAGGGTTTGGTCTGAATGAATTCTGACTCCTTTCTGTGCTAACATTTTATGTGTCTTTGGTTTTTCTTAATGAGAAAACTGTAAAGTGAAAGTTTTGGTCGCTCAGTTGTGTCTGACTCTGCGACCCCATGGACTGTAGCCTGCCAGGCTCCTCTGCCCATGGGGATTCTCCAGGCAAGAATATGGGAGTGAGTTGTCATTTCCTACTCCAGGGGATCTTCCTGCGCCAGGGATCGAACCTGCGTTTCTTGTGTCTCCTGCATTGCGGGCAGATTCTTTGCCATCTAAGTCACCTATAGAGGGCTCTATTTAAGTAATTTTCTAATTTTATTTTCTATCTGGATAGTCTTGGATTATTTGTTTTCATGTAATTTATTAAAAGGAAATCATTACATCAAAATATAAAATTTGAGAGGAACTCACTGGCGGTCCAGTGGTTAAGACTCTGCATTTCCAATGCAGGAGGTACAGGTTCCATCTTTGGTTGGGGAAATAAGATTCCCCCATGCCTTGTAGTGGAGCCAAAAATAATAATATTCATATATATTTGGAATTTACCTATATACACAAATTATCTATTTATTATTTCTTTGCCTTTATACAAAATTGGAAGTAAATATAACTTTCTATGTGGCGAAAGAGATTTTAAAATGTTTTAAAATTTACTTTCTTTGGCTTCTCTGATAATTTGATTTATACTTTTCATTCTTGTGCCAACAGGTAACACTGATACAGAATCTTTTCCCTATTATCAGGACTCCTATTTTATTTCTTTCCAACTTTGCTGTCTTTTTCTTGGATTTGTATTGATTGAATTTATACCTTTTTTTTTTTTAATTCTACTACGTTTTCCCTGTTTTAGCTCTCCCAGTGCCTCAATATATATATATTTTTTTCATTTTCTCTTTTGTCCTCTGAATTTAGAATTTAAAAGCAGGGGGGCACATTGATCTTTCTTCTCTAAGGAGAATAATGTTTTCTCTTTCTTTTGTACCTACTCTGAAATTATCTATATAGTGTTAGACACTCAATATTTATTGAGTGAATTAAATTATTAAGAATTTATTAGTTTTTCAACAGACAAACAGAAACTCAAGTTCATAGATGCAGGGAACAGAGTAGGTTGCTAGAAGTGGGGGATGCGGAGTGGGTGAAGTGGGTGAAGGGGGTCAAAAGGTGCAAACTTCCAGTTCTAAAATAAATAAGTAACGGGGATGTAATGTACAGCGTGGTGACTATAGTTAACAATACTGTATTGCATATTTGAAAGTTGCTGAGTAGATCTTAAAATTCCTCATCATAAGAAAAAAAATTTTTTGTAAATATGTATGGTGATGGATGCTAACGAAATTTATAATGGTAGTCATTTCACTATAGTATATACAAATATTGAATCATTATGTTGTATATGTGAAACTAATATAATGTTGCATGTCAATTATGTGCTTCCTAGGTGGTGCTAGGAAACTAATATAATGTTGCATGTCAATTATACTTCAATTTAAAAAAATTTTTAAAATAATTTTTAAGTTTTTATTGCCATATGGTTTTATTGTTCTGTTTTTGTTTATATATTCCCTTTTCCCCATTTCCTGATTCAATGTTTTTTCCCTTTCCTTTCATTCCCTCTTATTTCTTCTGTTATTTTGTAAATTTTTGTTTTTCTTTTGATTTTCAACTCTCTTATCTTCTTTCCCTACCTAAGGAATCTCTGTGATTTTCTTGGGTTGAACTACATGAAATTGCCACTGTTGTAAAAAAAAAGTTTGACCATCATCCATTTCATGTGGTTGAACCTAATAGTTTTCCTTTGTGTCTAGCACACTGGTTGGCAGATGCCCAATTCATCTGAATTCATTCATTCATTCATTCATTATTCATAATTAATTATTAATTAATAATTCATAATTAATTCATTAATCTGCTGAATTAATTAAGAAATACATTTTCCTTTTCACTGGTTTTTCTGAGGGCCTGGATAACATTAAGCAGAGAATGTTTTACGATTGTGGATTCAGAAGTTTTTAGTCGTCAATAATCTTACTGATTTGCTCACTACCTGGTTTTATTAGTTCTTTTCATTAATGAATGAAAGATAAATCTGAGGATATGCTTGTGAGCAAGCATGTGGTTACATACATGTTATTATACACATATTTGCATGAGTGTTAGTAAACATAAATTTCTGGAGCATGTCTTTTTGTGAGCTTTTTTGGACATCTATGTGATTAGGGTCTTGGAAAAGACCCCGATGATGGGAAAGATTTAAGGCAGAAGGAGAAGAGGGCAACAGAGGATGAAATGGTAGGATGGCATCGCTGATGCAATGAATATGAACTTAGGTAAACCCTGGGAGAGAGTGAAGGACAGGGAAGCCTGGGGTGCTGCCGTCCATGGGGTCACGGAGAGTTGGACATGACTTGGCAACTGAACAACGACAATGTGATTAGCAACTCAAAGAGCTGAAATATCTTAAAAGAGAAGTAGCAGAAATTGAGAGGAAGGTTAGATTTCTTTTATACATGTATGTGATTTTATTTACTTATTTATTTTGGTTGTGCTGGGTCTTCATTGCTATGAGGGTTTTTCTCTGGTGGCAGTAAATGGGAGCTACTCTCTAGGGCTGCTTATTGTAGTAGCTTCTTTTGTTGTGAGCTCAGGCTCCAGGGAGAGTGGGCTTCAATAGTTGTGGCACGTGGGCTCAGTAATTATGGCTCACAGGTTCTAAAGCACAGGCTCACTTGTTGTGGCCCAGGGGTTTAGTTGCTCCATAGCATGTGGAATCTTCCCAGACCAGAGATTGAACCCATGTCTCCTACACTGGCCGGTGGATTCTTTACCAGTGAGCTATCAGGGAAGTCTTGCTGCTGCTGCTGCTAAGTCACTTCAGCCGTGTCCGACTCTGTGCGACCCCAGAGACGGCAGCCCACCAGGCTCCCCTGTCCCTGGGATTCTCCAGGCAAGAACACTGGAGTGGGTTGCCATTTCCTTCTCCAGTGCATGAAAGTGAAAAGTGAAAGAGAAGTCGCTCAGTCGTGTCTGACTGTTAGCGACCCCATGGACTGCAGCCCACCAGGCTCCTCCATCCATGGGATTTTCCAGGCAAGAGTGCTGGAGTGGGGTGCCATTGCCTTCTCTGATCAGGGAAGTCTTAGATTTCTTAAAATACTGTTTCAGTCTCGTTAGCATTAACATGAAATATCTGTTATTCCCAAAACATTCACCTCTGATGTTCTACAACCCTCAGTGAGCCTTTGAGAATTTATGCACACTGAAATAACTGCTGAGGCTTGAAGAGTAGACTTTAAATAAGGAAATATTTTAGGTTTCCTAAGCTAAAGCTGTGATGACTAGAATGGCTGACCTTGTTCATGAAGATTTTTAGTTCAAGAGGCTTTTAAAATTTAACATGTTAACTCGTAAGCCCATCTTTTCTAAGATCCTTGTTTCATGCACTGGCAAACAGGTGCAGATATTTTAAGAAATTTATCTAAGGAAATTTACCAAGTGAATCAGGGGGAGCACTGAAACTAGGATTTCTGGTTTTTACCCAATAGGATTTCCACTTCACTCCATTGTCATTAGAATTCACTTCATCATTCAGTAATTTGTTTATGATTCACACCCTATGAATCATGAAGTTTCTTTTATTTTCTTTTAGTCATGAAAAGGTGAAATTCAAGATGTCTCTGACATGTGATATCAGTGTCTCATTCAATGAAGAACATACTTTTTCTTTCTTTTTTCTTTTAAAATAAATTTCCATTTAATAGCAAAGCAATATGTGCTGCTGCTGAGTTGCTTGTCATATTTGACTCTTTGTGACCCCATGGATCAAAGCCCTCTAGGTTCTTCTGTCCATAGGATTCTCCAGGCAAGAATACTGGAGTGGGTTGCCATGCTCTCCTCCAGGGAATCTTCCTGACCCAGGGATCAAACCTGTGTCTCTTATGTCTCCTGCATTGGCAAGTGGGTTCTTTACCACTAGCACCACCTGGGAAGCCCTCTTTGTAAAACATCCAAACAATATAAAAGACAATTAGTAAAAAGACAACTGTTCTGAAAGAAAACTGTTAAAAGTTAGTTTCCACATAGCCCAATCCTTTTTGAGAGAACTCTGAAGAAACTGTTTAAAAGCTTATGTCATAGGAAATTTTGTTAAGTGATGACTCCTTGGACACATTTAATATTGCAATTATTTTCTTTGTACAGACTCTGTTATAATGTGTAATGTCTTAAAAATGTGTTTAAGAGTTGTTTCTCTCACATCTATTTCCAAAATAAACTCCAGATGGCTTTAAGAATAAAAAAAAAAAAATGACCCCACAAAAGAGTTAGAAGACAAGGCAGGTGGAGAATATCTTCTCCTAGAGTGAAGAACTCTCTAATAATAAAAGCAAAGGGAAAATGATAAAGAACAAGATTGATACATTTGACCTCATAAAATTTAACATTTTTAGACCTTATAAGACACCATTAAAGTTAAAAGAAGAAATCTGAATCGCAATAAATGAATCTTAGAAAATGTTCAGTTTTACTAATAATGTAAGAGATGAAAAGTAAATTTTTGTTAGTTACATTCAATACTGAGAAGGGTATAAAAAGGCAGTCTCTGTTCACTATTGGAATAATCATTTTAGACAGCAATTTAGTTATCCGCTTCATTAAGATTGAATTCTTAATTCCATCTTATTTCTACTCTTAAACATCATGGAGATTCTATTCTTAAACATCATGAGAGATTATTGCCTTGGCTATTTTTATGAACCTAACCATTGCACGTTTGCATTACTGGTTTGTAAAGGTAATATCTCATGGATCATCCATCTAATTGTAGATCTAATATCTCCTCAATTACTTCTATATTTTATCTATTTATCATTTTCTAGATATACCACTAACAAGCTTAATACTGTCCTGGTTTACTCATAAAAGTAAAAAAATCGACAAGTTGACTGCAACAAAATGAACTGGTTCCTCCTGCCTCCACTTTTCAAAAAACTTAAGTAAAAGTTCAAAAACTTTTACTATTTTCTATTACAAAAGCAACTTTTATGTTTATGGTAGAAAATTTTAGTTGAGGAGGACAGGGGACAAAGTTGCCTCATTCTACATCCAAGTGTACCACTTGGAGGATATCATTCTAGACTTTTTTCTAGCCATAAATATAGGTATGTAGTATGATGGTGGTGGTTTAGTTGCCAAGTCATCTCCAACTCTTTTGACCCCATGGACTGCAGCCCGCCAGACTCCACTGTCTATGAGATTTCCAAGGCAAGAATATTGGAGTGGGTTGCCATTTCCTTCTCTGGGGTATCTTCACAACCCAGGGGATCTTCTTCGAACCTGCTTCTCTTGCCTTGCAGGATTCTTTTACACTGAGCCACCAGGGAGGCCCATGTATATGGTATAACATATTGTCAAGTTAACCTTTGGAAAACTTATAAATTTGTATGCCCACCTACATATAGTGGGAAATGACAAATAAGATAATCATTTCCCCTTGTCAATGTGTATATTAATATGTAAAAAATGACTGTAAGTGGTTTAAAAAATAGCCTTTTTGTTTTAATTAGGTTTTTAAAAAATAATCAGTGAATATTTGTAGATCTTATTTAGTTCCCCATTAATACTTTTTGCTGGCTTGTATTTTAGCTGAGTGTAATCCCAGGATTGTTGGAACTGTCTTGTTTTAGTTGGGCCTAGTCTATTCTTGGAATTTCTACAAAGCAATAAATGATCATTTATCTATGATTTTTTATGCATGCAAATTATAATAATATAATTTATAGAAGTTGCTCAAATCATTTCATCTTAGCATTTAAGGTCATATTTAATATCTTTCCCTTAAAAAAACATACTTCCTTAATAAATATCTCTTTAGACACTCAAGTATGGATGTGAGAGTTGGACTATAAAGAAAGCTGAGAGCTGAAGAATTGATGCTTTTGAACTGTGGTGTTGGAGAAGACTCTTGAGAGTCCTTTGGACTGCAAGGAGATCCAACCAGTCCATCCTAAAGGAGATCAGTCCTGGGTGTTCATTGGAAGGACTGATGTTGAAGCTGCAACTCCAATACTTTGGCCACCTCATACGAAGAGCTGACTCATTGGAAAAGACCCTGACGCTGGGAAAGATTGAGGGCAGGAGGAGAAGGGGCGACAGAGGATGAGATGGTTGGATGGGATCACTGACTCGATGGACGTGGGTTTGGGTGGACTGCAGGAGTTGGTGATGGACAGAGAGGCCTGGCGTGCTGCGGTTTGTGGGGTCGCAAAGAGTTGGACACGACTGAGCAACTGAACTTAACTGAGACACTTGAGGGGATACAAAGATGAATAGTAATATAAACATTTTTCAATAATGAGATATTCACATAACATAACATTTATCATTTAACCATGTTAAAATGCACAATTCCTTGGGTTTTAGTATATTTTACAATACTGTGCAGCCATCACCACCATCTAATTCTAGAACATTTTCATCATTCAAAAAAGAAGCCTCATACCTCAACTTAATCATTCCCTCTCCTTTCCCCCTTATCCTCTGCTGGCATCCACTAATCTACTTCTGTCTCTATGGGTTTGCTTATTCTGGATATTTCATATAAATGGAACCATACAATATTATGTGGCCATTTGTGACTGACTCCTTTCATTTAGCATGTTTTCAAGGTTCATTTATGTTGTAGTTTGCATCAATGCTGCATTCACTTTTATGACTGAATATTCCATTGTGTGAATATACCACATACTATTTATCCATCAATTGATGGAATTTGGGCTACTTCCAATTTTGACTCAAAATATAATGCTACTAGAAACATTCATTTACTGTATAAGTTTTTGTATGAACATATGTGAACAAATTTCTCTTGGATTTACGCCTAGAAACAGAATTGCTAAGTCATATGGTAACCCTACATTTCAAGTTTTGAAAAATATATAACATTTCTGAAGGCTTAATATGTGTGTGGCACTTAGCTAAGCAGTTGACTTGCATTTTCTCATTGAATCCTCACAACTTTCTGTGGTTGGTCCAGTTATTATGTCCATTTTACAGATGACGGCACTACAACCCAAAGATGCTAAAAAGTTTGCTCAGATATCCAGAGCTAGTTGAGACAGATCCAGGATCTGAACCATGGCAGTCTGGTTATAGACTCTGAACTCTTTGCTACTATTGCCTTGACACATATGATTCAAAAAGGGCAGAAGATACCTCACAAGTAATACAACAAGATGAAATGAAGTAAGAAGTCTAAGTGCCATATAATGGGGTAAGAGGATTGGAGGCGGAGAGTAGATTTGGGAAAGGCTCATTAGAAATGAGCCTTAGTATATGGGAACAAGTTCAAGAGAGGAGCTGGGGTGAAAGCCAACTAGGTGAAAGGACTATTACGGGGATGGCAAGCTAGTTTGATATCAAGTGCCAATTCCTGTTCATTGGTAGTGACTATCTGTAGCACTGTGTGGAGATACTATATGCCAGCTCAGTGGGAAAGAGAATGATGAGTAATTAGCAAACTCTGCCACGGGCAGGGGAGGGGAGATTTGAAGACCTTGTGATACGAATTTTCATCGCTGGACTATTACACTCTGGAGGTGAGAAATTATGGGTCATGTTCTGAAAAGCAATGACTCTATGATTTTGACTAGATCATAAGGTATGTGTGGGAAAGTTGAGGCTGAAACAAGATTGGAAATTTGTGATGAGGCCAGATTGAGCAGCATTTTAGATGACAGACTGATGAGTTTGTTCTTAATTAAGTAGATAGTGAGGAGTCATTGAAGATTTTTGAACAGGGGAATACTGGCATAGAAATCCTACTATAAAAAGATTAATCATACAGTGACATACAGAATGAACTGACACAGAGAAAGATCAGAAACAAGGAGACAAGTTAGGGTGATGTTAAAAAAATGTAGTAGATGGTGACAAAGTCATGTTAAAACAGGGAATTACCATCCTTTCTCACTAACTCCTTGAAGATTAGAATGTAGCTGTGAGGAAACGAACACTCTAATATTCTGCTAGTGATACATTAGTTCAGTTTTTCTGGAGGACATTTTGGCAGTGTGTATAAAAAACCTTAAAAATGGTTTATTCATTTTAATGCAGTATCTAGAAATTTGTGCCAAGGAAGTAATTCTGAACATATGCAGAGATGTAACTCCAAAAGTGTTCATTGCATCGCCATTAAAAAAAAAAAAAATGTAGCCCAGAAACTGGCTGTGTAGTTTCTCTTCATGTCACCAGCCCACCTGAGTCATGACTTGGCATTTAATTTACTGTGGAGAGCTCCCTGCATGAAAATCATTTAGTTAGTAATGGTGAGTTTGCTAAAGATTATGTAGGAAGGGAAGGGAAGGGAAAGTCGCTCAGTCGTGTCCGACTCTTTGCGACCCCATGGACTGTAGCCTACCAGGCTTCTCAGTCCATGGGATTTTCCAGGCAAGAGTACTGGAGTGGGTTGCCATTTCCTTCTCCAGGGGATCTTCCTGACCCAGGGATCGAACCCGGGTCTCCCGCATTGTAGGCAGACGCTTTACCCACAAAGGTTATGTAGGGGAGATGGAAAAAAGACTAAAAATAGATTGACAAACATCCAGTAAACTTGATAAATGCTCCTTAGCTTTCTCCACAGTGCTGAGCAGGGGTCCTCATGTCTCTGCCCCTTCCCCCCCTAGCACTTAGACCAGCTGCTTCTCTTCTTCTCACTTTTACTGTTCTGAGTTCCTTTTTCTGTTTGACTTTGGGAATCAAAGTCTATTCTGAGCAGGCCTCTTCTCTGGAAAGCTGGTTTCTATTAGAAAAAAAAGTGTCCCTAACTATTTCTTCCCTCCATTCTTCCCTGGAATACACTGCTATATTTAAAATGGATAACCAACAAGGTCCTACTGTATAGCACAGGGAACTCTGCTCAATGCTATGTGGCAGCCTGGATGGGAGGACAGTGTGGAGGAGAATGAATGCATGTACATGTATGGCTGAGTCCCTTTGCTGTCCACCTGAAATGATCACAAATTGTTAATTGGCTATGCTCCAATGTAAAATTAAAACTTTAAAAAAAGAGAAGAAAAAAGTGTTGAATATTTGTGGAGGATATAAAAATTTATTATGGATTACACAAAACTTTGGGGAAATACATGTTTAAAAAATAAAAGGGACTTGCTGAATAAATTATGGCACAATTTGTCACTACTTAACAAAATACAAAATTTTCTCTCCTCTATCCTTTTACAGAAGTTTATAGCTAAGAGTATATTTGGAAAGTGATGGATTATAGATTTTCATTGTGTTAGTGTTTACAGGGGTTTGGGTTGATTCCTTTTCATTCTTTGGAAGGCAGAGTTGTTACATAGTTTTCTGTTTGGGTGGCTGTTTCACAGTTTTTACAAGTATATACTCTGTAAATTCAGGAGAAGGAAATAGCAACCCACTCCAGTATTCTTGCCTGGAAAATCCCATGGACAGAGGAGCCTGGTGGGCTACAGTCCATAGGGTCGCAAAGAGTCCGACATGACTGAGCAAAAAGAAAAAGAAAAAACCCAAAAAACCACTTATTGAGCACTCTTTGGAAACATTTTCTCCTTAGGTGACTGTATTTATTTTTATGGTTTTAAACATTACTTTTGTGCTGACAACTCCCAGATTTATACCTCTAGCACAAATATTCCCTTTGTTATTCCAAACACATATTATCTCACTCCAAACTAATATATCTATCTTTTGTATCTCTACTTGATGTCTCATGGACAGCTTAGAGTTACCATGTTAAACCTGGTGCTCCCTGATCCTGGTCTTCGTAAACATGGAAAGTGGTAGTACCACCTGAAAAGTTATTTAAGTCAGAAGCTTAAATTCTGACTTAAGTCAGGCAATCTTAATTCCTGATTCTTTCCTACCCTATCAATCTCTCTCTCTTTTTATTTGCCCCAGGTCTCAGCTGCGGTGGCTCAGATGGTAAAGCATCTGTCTACAATGCGGGAGACCCGGGTTTGATCCCTGGGTTGGGAAGATCCCCTGCAGAAGGAAATGGCAATCCACTCCAGGACTATTGCCTGGACAATCCCATGGACAGAGGAGCCTGGTAGGCTATACATTCCGTGAGGTCGCAAAGAGTCGGACACGACTGAGCGACTTCACTTCAGTTGCGGTATACAGAATCTAGTTCCCTGACTGGGAATCAAACCCAGGCTTCCTGCACCAGGAATGCGGACTCAACTACTGGACCACAAGGGAAGTCCTGGCATCAACAGCTTTTTGATGATTGCTACCCCCACACCAGAAGTTTCCAAGCAGAGAGCACATGATATGTAAAGGCACAGAGACCTAGGAGGACTGGATTATCTGAGGAAACCACAAGTGCATCAGGCTGGTAAGTCCATGTGGTTTTAAGGAGATGAGGCTGGAAAGGAGGTCCCTGGGGAAGCAGGAGAGGATGGGATTCACAGCAAAGGCAGCAGGCAGGTTTGCATGAGGACCTCAGCAGGGAACTGGAATAAATACTCAGGTCACCTCTTTTTAGAAATACTAGTAAAGAAAAAAAAAATCATACCTGAACAAGGCAACATAAGCCACAGTATTTTTAATAAACAGATGTTACAAAACTGTTTCCATTTCATCTGGAAGGGTAGGTATTTCTAAATGTACAATATCAAAGGATTTACTATTAAAAGCAGTTACTTGAAAAGTAAAAATAATATAAGCATAAATATTCCTTCTGAGTCATGAGTGAATGGATTTAATCTCAAAGTCAGAACTAGTTTTGCACTGGCAGGTTTTTATATGTATATCCAATACATATACTTGTTTTCTTCTCTCTCTATGTTAAAAATTTGAAATATACAGTAAAATTCACCTTTTTAACTTGTACAATTCAATGTTTTTAGTATTTTCACAAAGTTGTGAAATGATCACAATGATCAAATTCCTGAACATTTTTATCACCTCCAAAATAAACCCTACATCCATTAGCACTGACTTCTGATTCTCTCTTTATACTCCTTGAGAATCTGCTTTCTATCCCTATGGATAGTCCTATTCAAGATAGTTCATATACATGAAATCATACCATATATAGCCCTTCTGTGACTAGGTTCTTTTCACTTAGCATAATGCTTTCAAAGTTCATCCATGTTGCAGCATGAATTAGTACTTCATCCCTTTATATGGCCAAATAATATTTCATTGTGTGGATATACCACATTTTATATATCCATTCATCACTTGATGGGCATTTGGGGTATTTCCACTTTTCGACTATTATGAGTAATGTTGCAATGAACATTTGTTTACGATTTTTTTTCTTATTGGAACTGTTTTTCACAATGAGGGTTTTTTCCCCCAGACCCTGAATTTCTTTGAAATCTACATTGATCAAACCACATGTTTCAGAACATTTCTTCTGAGGTCCATTCTCTGATGAAAAAGATCAGTTCCAACTGGGGAAAGTTACCTGAGTCTCTGCCTTTTCAGCTGAACATTATACCTATTGCCTAGAAAAATAAATCAAATACCCAAGAACTCATCTTGGGTCAAAGGAAAAAAGTTATTTATGGTTATAACAAAAAAGTTATTTATGTTTTTTATTGTTTTTCATATGATGTGAAATGCCATAAAGTCAAATGAGCTGCATAAAGCGTTTTCACTTTTTTTAGGAGAAAGGAGAAATGTGGAAACTTTCTTCATTTTTTTCTTCACTCCTCTATGTCCAAAATGGAAGGCAGTTGACACTGTAGTGTCCATCACATCTTCTGAATGAAAAACCACGTATGCCACTTTTCTTCCAGCCCTAGCAGCAAGTAAAACCAAGTCTCAAGTGCTACACGTGCTTGTGCTCCGTCGTGTCCGACTCTTTGCGACCCCATGAACTATAGCCCATCAGGCTCCTCTGTTCATGGGGATTCTCCAGGCAAGAATACTGGAATGGATGGCCATGCTCTGCTCCAGGGGATCTTCCTGACCCAGGAATTGAACTGGGGTCTCCTGCATTACAGGTGGATTTTTTACCAGGAGAGCTACCAGCGAAGCCCCAAGAGCTATATGACTCCACAAAAAAGAATGTGTACTTTGTACTACAGTAGTCTCCCATCCTGGGCTTCCCAGGTGGCGCTAGTGGTAAAGAACCTGCTGCAGTGCAGGAGACAGAGAGAGTCCTGTTTGATCCCTGGGTCAGGAAGATGCCCTGCAGGAGGGCATGCAACCTACTTCAGTATTCTTGCCTGGAGAATCCCATGGACAGAAAAGCCTGGAGGGCTACAGTCCGTGGGGTCACAAAGGGACAGACCAGACTGAAGCAACTTAGCACGCACTCATGCAATATCCCACCCTAGAGAGGTGAAGAGAGGTTTCATCACTGGACTCAAAAACTGTTTTGTTTCCTTTTACCAACCTTTCACTAAACCCAAGAATGCATTCATAGGGTAATCACATGCATGGTGTAGTCATTCCTTAGATGAGTGAAAAACATTAAAAAAAAACACCAAACTCGAATATCCAAAGGCTTCTGAGAAAGAAGTCAACCACAGCTTCCTTCTCCAGCAGAAAAATCCCTCTTACCATCCCATACTGTGAACTCAAATATGGGAAAATATATATTTATAGAGTTGTGATGACTTATTCACATATGAAAGTAACTTTGTGATATCTTATCTTTAGGCTTTTTTATCACATCAACAATTTTATTGCAAAATTGGACCTTTTTTCTTATCCAGTAAATCTATGGTAAAGGATGAGTCAGAATTTAGATATATATGTAATTCTTTAAGCATCTCTCATTTCAAGTTAGAACATATATTTGGAACTTACTGCTTCAAGTCTCAGCTGTGCTTGTCATGATACCGGCTAAAACTGAAGACATTAAAAAAAAACAAAACCGTGATGTCACTCATTTGTTGTTGTTTAATCTCTAAGTTGTGTCTGACTGTTTGTTACCCCATGGACTGTAGCCTGCCAGGCTCCTCTGTCTGTAGGATTTCCCAGGCAAGAATACTGGCATGGGTTGCCATTTTCCTTCTCTAGAGGATGTTCCTGATCCAGAAATCAAATCTGATTCTCCTGCATTGGCAGGAGATTGTTTACCATGTTTACCATTGGCAGGTGGGTTGTTTACCATGAGCCACCAGGGAAGCCCCCATAGTTGCTATTTATGTTTAGTGTTCTTGTTTGGAACAAAAGGTAAAGAATTCACAAATACCACCATCCAAACACCTGTTTCAAATCAGATATCAGCCTTCAGCTTGTAAAATAATTTCATTGTGATTCAGCAAATAGCAGCAGAAGATGCATGTAAGTTGCTTCTTACTTCCTACAGAAACTGCCAGGGATGACTGCAACCCAGGAGCTTCTCTGTGTTGAATCTCAATTCCAAACTGAACTTAAATAACCTCTTCTGATTGAAAACAAGACAGTTGTGATTCAAAACTTCACACGGTCCAGGACTCCAGCACCTGGGCCAGGCGGCCTGCTGGCTGAAAGGCCAGCGAGTCTCAACACACCTCACTCTGCTGTCTTTGCTCCTTTTCAAGTCCACTAACCCTCTGTTTACAAGGCTTTTTGTGGATGTATGTTTTCTCTCTTTGAAGTCTTTCACTTGTGGGCTGAAAGCTGACATTTCACTTATTATTCTTCATTTTAAATCATCTGAGGATGATCAAAATTGGCAGCCTACACAGTGTTTAAAAAAATCAGGAAATTTCCAGAAAGTCTAGAATATTTAGAAGTTATAGTAACATTTGGTATCAATTGACTGGAGCTCAGTAGAGCCCCTCCAACCTTCATCATCTTCTCCTGTCTTATACTTGGGCTGCTTTTCACATTGTTCTTACTTGGCTCCACAGATAATTGAGTTTTCAAGTCCTGGTTAAAGCCATTTGGCATAAGTTCGTTGTGAATATTGACTCGCAGAGCAAAGTATAATGTTCTTCACATAGAAATGGATTTTGAAACAAATCTAATTAAGAAGGTGCATAAACTTTATAGGGAAGATTATAAAACTTTACTGAAAGAAAAGTTGATTTAGAAAAGCAAAAGGCCAAGAAAAACCAAGACACTCCTGAGAAGAACATGGTGATGGGAAAGTTATTCTACCAGATTTCCACATGACTTAGAAGAAGTGTGGCATTACAAATCAAAAGGATGAAAGGACTCTGCAATAAAGGGTACTGAAACCATTTGTAATCCATATGGGAAAAGAGTTCGCTCTTCATACATACAATATATTAAAAATAAATTTTAGGCTGATTATTGTTAGTATCATCTTGGCCACCCTCAAGATAGGGGTTCTATTTCTTTACATCTTAATGTCAAAAAAATTGGGGAAATGTAGTATTTTGTTTATTATTTTGCATAAGAGATGACTACCCCTCAGGGTATAGGAACTGCAAACATGAAAAACACTAACTATGAAACATACAATAAAAGAATTTCCTTTCCCCCTCCTTTAAATAGCATAATAAATTTAAAAGAGCACTGGATTAAGAGTCAGAAACCCAAGTTTCTAGTTTCGCTCTGTCCTTAGTTAATTGTGTGAGCTTGGGTAACTAATTTAGTCTCACTGCATCTGTTTCCTTAACAAAATTACTTCTAAGGCTCAGCTTTAAGTTCAGTTGTTCTGCAAGTTAGAGAGCTTCTCAACCAAAAAGAAAGTAGGCATGTATATTCATCATTTTAATAAAGATATATTCTATTAATTTGGAAAAGCAGAAGAGAGTATTAATTTTCCTCCCACAGTCTTAATGAAGAAATAAAGAAACTAATTTTCCATTACTATTCAAGGGGCAATCCACTCCTTCACAGATTGTAAATTAATGTAACAGATCCAACCAACTGAACAGCCCATGCATCTTTTTTCCCCTCTCCAGTTCTGAGCCCAGAAACTGTATTTTATATTAACAAAGTTGAAAAAGTTAACTAAAAATGAATGCTATTTTAAAACTTAAGTTTATACATGGTATTGTAGTGACCTGCAGACAGTTTCTGGTATCTTTGACCTTGGAACATTTATTGAGCATTTTCTGTGTCTAAAGCACAGCAGATAATTATGATCTTTACTGATTATAATTTTCCTAATTAAAGTAACTTGTATCTGTAATGCCTTGCTTTCCTAAGGTGTTCAATGTAGTTAGCATATATTAAACCATTTATCTTTCCAACATATCAGTGAAGCTAATAGGAGAAGGACTGTTCTCATAATTTTTAGGAGAGTATTAAAAGCCAATAATCATAGCTCATGATCACATAGTAATTTTTGTCATGAATATTAAGATTAGATCTCTCTCTTTCTCTCTCTATGTATTTTCCTCCCCCATCCACTTAGTATTTAGGGGGAATTCCCTACCACGCCCATCCTAGTTGGATGCAGGGATCTGCCTTCCACTAGGAAAAGAACTCCGGCACTCTTGCCTGGAAAATCACATGGACAGAGGAGCCTGGTGGGCTGCAGTTCATGGGGTTGCCAAGAGTCGGACACGACTGAGCAACTTCCCTTTCACTTTTCACTTTCATGCATTGGAGAAGGAAATGGCCACCCACTCCAGTGTTTTTGCCTGGAGAATCCCAGGGACGGGGGAGCCTGGTAGGCTGTCGTCTATGAATGAGGTCGCACAGAGTTGGACACGACTGAAGTGACTTAGCAGCAGCAGCAAAAGAAACCAAAGAGCAGTGATATTCCCTCTCCCTAGTAAGTAAGGGCATCTTTTCTAAGATCCAGGATTTGGGGACTCCAGCTCAGGGCCTAGAATCTTTTTTTTTTTTTAAATATTGGAGTACAGTTGATTTTGGGGTGCAGATCTTTCTCAGTGCTCAGTTGTGTCCGACTCTTGTGTGATCCTATAGACTGTAGCCCGCCAGACTCCTGTGTCCATGGAATTTTCCAGGCAAGTATACTGGAGTGGGTTGCCATTTCCTACTCCAGGGGATCTTCCGACACTGGGATTGAATTTGTGTCTCTTGTGACTTTTGCATTGGCAGGCATTTACTACTGGCAATAGGAAAAGGAGACAACAGAGGATGAGTTAGATAGATAGCATCACCGGCTCAATGGATATGAATTTGAGCAAACTCTGGGAGGTAGTGAAGGACAGAGGAGCCTGGTGTGCTGTAGTCCATGGGGTCACAAAGAGTCAGACACAACTTAGCGACTGAATGACAACAACAACAAATAGTTGATTGAACAATGTGCTCTTTTCAGGTACATAGCAAATTGTGATTCACTGCTAAGTCACTTCAGTCGTGTCCGACTCTGTGCGACCCCGTGGACGGCAGCCCGCCAGGCTCCCCCGTCCCTGGGATTCTCCAGGCAAGAACACTGGAGTGGGTTGCCATTTCCTTCTCCAATGCATGAAAGTGAAAAATGAAAGTGAAGTCGCTCAGTCGTAACCGACTCCTTGTGACCTTGGGACTGCAGCCCACCAGCCTCCTCCGTCCATGGGGTTTTCCAGGCAGGAGGACTGGAGTGGGTTGCCATTGCCTTCTCCATGTAAATAAGTTAATTTGTATCAAATTTTTAGATTCTGCATATAAGTGACACCATATGACATTTGCCTTTCTCTTTCTGGCTTACTTCACTTAGTATGACCATCTCTAGGTCCATCCGGGTTGCTGCAAGTGGTATTGTTTCTTTCTTTCTTTGTACTGACTGCACCACAGGTATGCAGGAACTTAGTTCCCCAACCAGGAATTGAACCCCTGCCTCCTGCAGTGGAAGTGCAGAATCCTAACCACTGGACTGCCAGGGAATTTCTAATTTCTTTCTTTCTTGTGATTGAGTAGTATTCAGCTGTTCTTTTGCTTTTATTTTTTATTTATTTTTGGTTGTGCTGGGTTTTTGCTGCTGCACAGGCTTTTCTCTAGCTGTAGAGAGTGGAGGGTATTCTGTGTTGCTGTGCACAGGATTGTGATTGTGGTGGGTTCTCTTGTTGTGGAGCATGGGCTCTAGAGTGCTCAAACTTCTGTTCGTTCCAGCATGTGCCCTTCCTGGGCTCTAGAGCACAGGCTCAATAGTTGTGGCACTTGGGCTTAGTTGCTCTGAGGCAAGTGGGATCTTACCAGACCAGGGAATGAACCTGTGTCTCCTGCATTGGGAGGCTGATTCTTTACCCCTGAGCCACCAGGGAAGCCCATACCATACCTTCATTATCCATTCATCTGTTGAAGGACATTTAGGTTGCTCCCGTGTTGTGTCTATTGTAAATGGTGCTGCAGTGAACACTGGAGTACTTGTATCTTTTCAAATTATGGTTTTCTCCAGATAAACGCCCAGGAGTGGGATTGCAGGATCATAGGGTAGATCTACTTTTACTTTTTTAAAGAAACTTCACACTGGTTTCTGCAGTGGCTATACCAATTTACAGTCCCACCAACAGTGTAGAAGCATTTCCTTTTCTCCCCACCCTCTCCAGCAAATATTGTTTGTAGACTATTTTTTAAAGTTTTTTTTGATGTGGATCACTGTTAAAGTCTTTTACTAAATTTGTTACAATAATGTTTCAGTTTTGTTTTTTTGACCTCCAGGTAGAAGGGATCTTTGCTCCCGGATTAGGGATCAAACCCACACACCCTGCATTGGAAGGCAAAGTCTTAACCACTTTTGATGATGGTCATTCTGACTCACATGAAGTGATACCCCATTGTAGTTTTAATTTGCATTAGCTATGGTTTTTCCAGTAATCAGGTATGGATGTGAGAGTTGGACCATAAAGAAAGCTGAGCACCAAAGAATTGATACTTTTGAACTGTGGTGTTGGAGAAGACCCTTGAGAATCATTTGGGCTGCAAGGAGATCAAACCAGTCCATCCTAAAGGAAATCAATCCTGAATATTCATTGGAAGGACTGATACTGAAACTGAAAGTCCAATACTTTGGCTACTTGATGCGAAGAACCAACTTATTGGAAAAGACCCTGATGCTGGGAAAGATTGAAGGTGGGAGGAAAAGGGGATGACAGGGGATGAGATGGTTGGATGGCATCGCCGACTCAACAGACACGAGTCTGAGCAAGCTCCAGGAGTTGGTGATGGACAGGGAAGCCTGGTGTGCTGCAGTCTGTGGAGTTGCAAAGAGTCAGACATGACTGAGCGACTGAACTGAACTGAATAATTAGCAATCTTGAGCATCTTTTCATGTGCTTTTTGGTCAGGCCCTTGAATCTTGAGGGAGTAACATACAGATGCAGAAACAATTTAGGAATTGCTTGTGCAGACTAGCAAAGACAGCCAGAATCTACAATGGTGTTGCATATCTGATGTCAATCATATCCTGCGGTGTGACCTCAGCCAGCCTCCAAGCCAGACCATTCCTCTGATATTGTCTGGGTTGTGGCTCCTGATGATCAAGCTTCCTTGGCTTCAGCCCATTTTCTGAATCTTCTCCACCAGGGTTCTCAATAGTTTTGTGAGCTGCCCAATACTCTTCTAACATTAACTCCTCTTCTTCTTATGTTAGTCATAGTTGATTTCAGTTACTTGCACACAAGAACACAGATTTCCTTAATCTAACTGCTACTGAAGGCTTCATATTTTAATCAATGAATTGTCCTGTATATTTGGGATGTTTAAGTTTTGCATTAAATTTAAAGTGTTCTCTACATATGAATCGAAGTCTAGCAAATACAAAGAAGAATATGTAAAATATTCTCAATTTTATAGACATTTGTGAGTAGAAAAATGTACTAGAAAATACTGAAAAGTGTAGTGGGAAATAAGTTTGATTTCCTTGTGCTTTATTTTGACATTAAAAAAATTAACATTTATTAATTTATACCTTTATGGCAGAAAGTAAGGAGGAACTAAAGAGCCTCTTGATGAAAGTGAAAGAGGAGAGTGAAAAAGTTGGCTTAAAGCTCAACATCCAGAAAACTAAGATCATGGCATCCAGTTCCATCACTTCATGGGAAATAGATGGGGAAACAGTGGAAAAAGTGGCAGACTTTATTTTGGGGGGCTCCAAAATCACTGCAGATGGTGATTGCAGCCATGAAATTAAAAGACACTTACTCCTTGGAAGGAAAGTTATGACCAACCTAGACGGCATACTAAAAAGCAGAGATATTACTTTGCAAAACAAAGGTCTGTCTAGTCAAGGCTATGGTTTTTCCAGTGGTCATGTATGCGTGTGAAAGTTGGACTGTGAAGAAAGCTGAGCGCCGAAGAATTGATGCTTTTGAAGTGTGGTGTTGGAGAAGACTCTTGAGAGTCCCTTGGACTGCAAGGAGATCCAACCAGTCCATTCTAAAGGAGATCAGTCCTGGGTGTTCTGTGGAAAGACTGATGCTGAGGCTGAAACTCCAATACTTTGGCCACCTCATGCGAAGGGTTGACTCATTGGAAAAGACCCTGATGCTGGGAGGGATTAGGGGCAGGAGGAGAAGGGGACAACAGAGGATGAGATGGCTGGATGGCATCACTGACTTGATGCACATGAATTTGGGTGAACTCCAGGAATTGGTGATGGACAGGGAGGCCTGGCATGCTGTGATTCATGGGATTGCAAAGAGTTGGACACTACTGAGTGACTCAACTGAACTGAACTTAAGAAAAACCCATAAGAACTTAAAATTATGTTTTTTCAAATGGAAATTTACTGTTAAACATATCCACACACAATTTACTGATTTGTGAAAGTGTTAGTTGCTCAGTTGTGTCCGACTCTCTGTGACCTGAATCTTTATGACCCCATGGACTGTACCCAGCCAGGCTTCTCTGTCCATGGGATTTTCTAGGCAAGAATACTGGAGTGGGGTTGCTATTTCTTCCTCCAGGACATCTTCCCAACCCTAGGTTTGAACCCAGATCTCTCACATTGTGGGCAGATTCTTTACCATCTGAGCCACCGGAAGCCCCAGTGATTACTGATTTGGTAGGCTTTTATTCAACTATTCATGAATTGGGCAGCATTTAAACTAGCAGGCAGACAGGTACTCTGAAGAACTGCAGAAGATGGTTCTTCAGTTGCTCAGTCATGTCCGAGTCTTTATGACCCCATGGGCTGCAGTATGCCAGGCTTCCCTGCCCTTCACTGTCTCCCTGAGTTTGCTCAAACTCGTGTCCATTGAGCCAGTGATGCCATCCAACCATCTCACCCTCTGTCGCCCCCTTCTTCTCCTGCCCTCAGTCTTTCACAGCATCAAGGTTAGAGATTTTTATAGACCAAAGTGAGCAGGGGCAAGGAAGTTGTACTGGGTGTTTGCTGATTGGTTAGAGCAGGGTTTCTATGTGAAGTGAAAGAGCATATTGGAGCAGGTCGGGTAACTTATGCTGAGCAGGCAAGCACTGATTGGTTGACCTAGGACTTCTTTTCCTAGGAGAACCAAGCATAGAAGTGTAGTTAAGTTTTGGTTTGCTGACATGGGGCTTACCATGAGTAGCTCCAGCTTGGGCCTCATCTGTTTACTTTAACATTATATAGATAGGAAAAAACTGGTCCACATCTTACAAATATAGAAAGAAAAGTAGTAGTCATCATTTGGTTTCAACAATTACCAATATATGGCTTTCTTGTTTCATCTGATGTGTCCTTTACTCCCACTCATGCTAAATTATTGACTCAGAACATTTCTTTTTTCATTTAATTGATTATTCCTTCTTTTGCATATGTTACCCTCCCTTTTAGGAGTTCTTAACCAATGCCTGCTTCTTTCACTCCCCTAAACCTATTATATTTTTCCTTCTTTTATTGTTTGTCTCTTTATTCTGGACAAGTTTCTACGTTTGCCTCCTGTTTTACTAATTCTGCTTCTAACTTTGTTGTTTGCTGCCTTCAATGCAATTTTAAATCCAATCTTTCCTATTTTCAAAGTGTTTCATTTTTGTGAATGATTATTTTTTCTCACAGATGCAATCTTTTCTTCAATCTTATTGAGAAAAGGAATCAGAAATTTTTCTAAACTTTTTTTGTTTTCATATTGAATTTATTTTAGAGAGAACCATTCCTCTGATTACTTAGGTCAGGAGTGGTTAAACTACAGCTCTCAGCTGCCTGCCTTTGGAAACAGTTTTATTGTAATACAGCCATGCCCCTCTGTTTACCTAGTGTCCATGGCTGCTGTTGTATTATGAAGTCTAAGATAACTTTCCTGCTACAGTACAATTGTTCAGTTGTCACAGAGTGTTTGGCCTGCAGAAGCTAAGATATTTACTATCTGGCCCTTTATAAACGAAGTTTGTTGACGATTTTCCCAGGTAGCATCTTACTTTTGAATTTCAGAATGTTTTTGTAGTTCTGGAGATTTTTATTTGCATATCAACAAGGATTATGAGCAAGAAGTTAGTACTAGAATCAAAAGGAGGTCCTTTCAAATTTTTCCTGCCTGGGGCCCCACATTAGACCTACCAAATCAGAATTCTCTATTGTGCCAACCTTCTTTCTCTCATTACCCTGGCTCCATTGTCAGGAAGATACCCTGACCGTATACTTTTATGGCCAGCTCTGTAATTTGTACCTGGGGAGGGAAGCTAACTGTCTGGACAAAGTCTACTTGGGAAGATTAGCTTTTTTCTTCATGCTTTTCTTGTTTCTCCTCTGTGTTAACACAAACCAATAGGAATCAAAATGTTGTTTTAAGCCATTTGGGCTTGTCATAAATAACAGTAATAAGTAACCAAAATAAACTTGCGTTTTTAGCCTCCTTTAACTGGTTTCCTACTCAGAGTATAGATTATACACACATTTATACATATTAACTCACATAGGGTAATGTGAGTGAACACTACTATTATCTCAGGTCCAATGACTTTGCTACTTCATAACAAGAAAAGAGGACTTTCCAAAATGAGTCTTACACCCTGAATAGGCAAAAAAATTAATCATTAACTTGGAATTATTGTTAGCCTGTTTGTGATTTAAGTCTGAATTTTTTGCCCTTCTGGTTATTCAAGTTTCAGAATTGGAGTAGGAATTGAAAATTTTATTTCCTTCTGACTTAAAAATTCTTTACCATAACAATACTTGAATGTAGCTCTGGATCTTATACTAGTGCTAAGCTCCAAGTCTCCACAGAGGAGCTCTGCTGGCTAAGAGGGCTGGCTAAGAGACAGGGGAAAGGCAAAATGATGTAGAAAATAATTTAAAAAAATAATACCATAGTTTTTCCCAGGACTGGCCCAGGTCTCTCTTACTTGATCTTGCAAAATTGCTTTTAACTGACTTAACAGGGATGTTTCAAGTCACATTTGGTTTGAATATGAATTTATTAGATAAATATGATCTTCAGAAAATTACCTCAATTTAGCCTTGTGTTTTATATCTTTGTTTAACTTAGACCCACATTTCAGATACAGTTTTGTAGTTACTGAACTCTGTGAATAAAGGAGCCCAACAAGCATTTTAGTATATTTTATAGCAGTATAAGTTTTAAGAGCTCTTTCATCTTTTCCCTACTTACGTGGAATTCTTATTAATGTCAGTGGGATTTACTGTGATTGAAATGAAAGAAGTCTGTGTCCTTAAAAGTTTGTAAGCAGACTTTAGATATATAAATTGTATTACAAATTTATGAACAACATATAAAATTTTAAATAGCATTAACATGAACAGAACAAAATAAGATGTTAAATATATGTCTGTATTAGCTATTGAAGAGAATCAGAGAGGAAATTGAATTAATTACCTGGGTTATGGCCTTCTTTATCACTTTAAGTTTGAGACAAAGTATTGGGAAAGGTTTGCTGCTCGGGTTGAATGATGAAGTGCTTTCTTTGAGATATAAAATTCAGTATGTTTGAGTTAGTAAATCAAGGACTGCAAGGATAAAATCACTGTCTTCCAGGTGAATTTCTCTTTGCATCCTTTCCTTTATCTCACAGTTTCAGTCAGACAGGTGGGTGTTTTAATCTGTGTTCTACAACTAATTTTGGAGGAAGAAGGGGGTGGTTGTTGAACATTCCATTATATACTCCAGCATAAGTGAGTCTCTATTTTGTTTCAGTGTTATTACTCAGTGAGGAATATCTCAGCGTCATTGATCAAAACTATATAGACAGGGCTTAAGTAAATCTTTGTTTCGAGGTTATAAACTAAATTTTTAATCTAGTAAAAAAAGAAAGAAGAAGAAAGAGAGTGTTGAAGATTCAAAGCAGTGCATTCACACTATTTCCAGGAAAATATTTGGCCTGTTGAACAGGGTAATACCCAGCATTTGAAGCCCTAGGCAAAGTCCATCAGTAAGTCCTAAATCTGGGAGGAAAGGAATAAGAGAAAGGAAAAGACAGGAATACTGTTACTGTGAAGTCTTTATCTTGATTAACTACGAGAATAATGCTCCAGCAATGGCACAAGTAAAGGGGTCAGAAAGAGAATCTGGTTGAGGGGGCAAGTGAGATAAATTTCATAAACTTGCTGGGTTTGTCTCATTCCTTTTCATTAAGATTTGGATTGGACGATAAAAGAAAAACTCAGTATATTAGGGAGAAAAAAGTCTTAGGAAGAATATGTTTAATGCAAATTTTATGATATGAGGTATTTTGGGGGGCAGGGCAAGCATGTTGTGAGATCTTAGTTTCCCTAGTTCACCAACCAGGGATTGAACCCAGGCTCTTGGCAGTGAAAGTACAGAGTCCTAACCACTAGACCAACAGGGAATTCCCAAGGAAGTTTTGATTTGTTCTCCTATGTAGTATATATACACCACATAAGGTTAAATGAAGTCAACTAATCATAAATCCAAAAAACCTCCCACCAAATTATAAGCTCACAATAAAACCTCTCCCATAGTGTATGTAGTACATATACTAAATGTTTTGTAGTTGATTAATCTGTTGTCCTGATATTGCCATCTAAAATTCAATAGTTAATTGATATGTTACATTGTTATATATGTCAAAGCGAAATACCAGAGTGAAAACCCAATAGGTACAGAATTTAAGAGAGATTTTTGACTACAATTTATGGCAACATGAAATTCTTTGTTATGTGCAATTTTTACTTTAAATTTAAGTATATATTCATAAATATATATTAAATGTCTATCATGTGCTGAACACTGTGCTGAGGCTGCAGATACAAAGATGAGTAAGATACAATCTCTGCCCACAAACATGGAAACAAATAACTATGATGAAATGTGGTAAGTGCTGTGACTAACAAGTTATAAGCACTTGTTTTCACTGTAGCATTTATATAAGCTATAGAACCTGTTCATTTACTTTGTGCATATAACATTTTTCTTCAATGTACGTATTATCTCCTATTATTCTCCTAGGGAGTCACTGTGCTTATTCATGACAAACTCTAAGTAGCTCCAGGCCTATTAATATAGGATATGAAAACTGTGATTGTAGAGAACCTAGTTTGGGAGACATGTAAATATGCTTACTCCCTTTAGACACCAAGTAAAAATGACACACTCTCACTCTGGCAATTATGGTTAAGGTTGGATTAAGACATTCTGAAGCCTTAATCTGTGTCAAGTGTAAAAGTGATTCTACATTATAATGAAGATCTATAGTTTATTCATAAATGAACACATTCTGTAGTGAGGAAATTTCTTACTTTGCATATATGTAAAATTTGTTGTTGTTTTGCAGTGGCTAAGTTATATCTGACCCTTTGCAACCCCACAGACTGCAGCATGCCAGGCTTTCCTGTCCTTCACCATCTCCTGGAGTTTGCTCAAACTCATGTCCATTGAATTGATGATGCCATCCAACCATCTCATCCTCTGTTGCCCCCTTATCCTCCTGCCTTCGGTCTTTCCCAGCAGCAGGGTCTTTTCCAGTGAGTAAGCTCTTTGCATCAGGTGGCAAAAGTACTGGAGTTTTAGTTTCAGCATCAGTCCTTCCAATGAATATTTAGGGTTAATTTCCTTTAGGATTGACTGGTTTGATCTCCTTGCAGTCTAAGAATCTCTCAAGAGTGTTCTCCAGCACCACGTTCAAAAGCATATGTAAAGTTACATCAGATTGAGAGGATGAAATGACAGAGAGCTAAAAGGGAAAAAAAAGAGAGTGCAGAAGAAAGAAGAATTTCCCATCAACTGGGCTTGGATTTAAATGCCTGATAGCCACTTAACATTTATCTCACTCATTCATTAATTCACTTACTCATTTAATACTTATTGAGTTCTTATAAATAATAGGCATAATAATAATCACAGTTATCAAGTATGAGTGCTCACTACCTGCCAGGCACAGTACTGGGCTCTTCATGTACCTTACCTATCATATTTATATCTTGTAGTTGGATACTACTATTATTCCCATTTACTGATGTGGATGTTGTGGCACAAAGAGATTGAATACCATGCCCATGGTCATCAGCTAGTAAATGACAGAGTCAGAATTTCTATCAAGCCATCTGCTCTTAACCACTAGATATGTGCCATCCACTGTGCTAGCCTTTGGAGATTTAAATGTAAGTATGACCAGAGTCCCTGTCCTGAAAGAGTTCACAGTCTTTCTGGAGAAAGTGCAAATAATTGCACTACAGTGTGAGAAACACTACAATAAACATATGTAGAATCCAGTGATTATACAAAGGAGGGAATGATTAATTCTGCTTAGGTAAGAATAAAGAGTTGATGAAATTTCAAAGGGGCAACTTGTGAGCAAGAATTTAAAGAATGAGAGGTGATTTTCGGTAGGTAGGATAATAGTTAAAGTAGAGAGAACAGCATATGTAAGAGCTAAGGGAACTTGGAGTTGTGGGAAGGTACTGGGGAGGGAGAGGGGGCTTCCCTGGTGGCTCAGAGGTTAAAGCGTCTGCCTGCAATGCAGGAGACCTGGGTTCGATCTGTGGGTTGGGAAGCTCCCCTGGAGAAGGAAATGGCAACCCACTCCAGTATTCTTACCAGAAGAATCCCATGGACAGAGGAGCCTGGCAGGCTACAGTCCATGGGGTCACAAGAGTCGGACATGATTTAGTGACTAAACCACCACTACCATGGTAAATAGTTATATACAATAAAAATGTTACGATTATAATAGAAAGGGTTTTTTTCCCCCCCTCACAATTTCCTTATTATTTTTTGTGTAATCTTCAAAATATCAGTTTCAGTTCAGTTCAGTTCAGTTCAGTCGCTCAGTTGTGTCCGACTCTTTGCGACCGCATGATTGCAGCACACCAGGCCTCCCTGTCCATTACCAACTCCTGGAGTTCACTCAAACTCAAGTCCATCGAGTCGGTGATGCCATCCAGGCATCTCATCCTCTGTCATCCCCTTCTCCTCCTGCTCCCAATCCCTCCCAGCATCAGGGTCTTTTCCAAAGAGTCAGCTCTTCGCATGACGTGGCCAAAGTACTGGCGTTTCAGCTTTAGCATCATTCCTTCCAAAGAAATCCCAGGGCTGATCTCCTTCAGAATAGACTGGTTGAATCTCCTTGCAGTCCAAGGGACTCTCAAGAGTCTTCTCCAACACCACAGTTCAGAAGTATCAATTCTTTGGTGCACAGCTTTCTTTATAGTCCAACTCTCACATCCATACGTGACCACAGGAAAAACCATAGCCTTGACTAGATGGACCTTTGTTGGCAAAAAATGTCTCTGGTTTTCAACATACTATCTAGGTTGGTGATAACTTTTCTTCCAAGGAGTAAGCGTCTTTTAATTTCATGGCTGCAGTCACCATCTGCAGTGATTTTGGAGCCCAGAAAAATAAAGTCAGCCACTGTTTCCCCATCTATTTCCCATGAACTGATGGGACCAGATGCCATGATCTTCGTTTTTTGAATGTTGAGCTTTAAGCCAACTTTTTCACTCTCCTCTTTCACTTTCATCAAGAGGCTTTTTAGTTCCTCTTCACTTTCTGCCATAAGGGTGGTGTCATCTGCTTATCTGAGGTGACTGATATTTCTCCCGGCAATCTTGATTCCACCTTGTGCTTCTTCCAGCCCAGCGTTTCTCAAGATGTACTCTGCATAGAAGTTAAATAAGCAGGGTGACAATATACAGCCTTGATGTACTCTTTTTCCTATTTGGAACCAGTCTGTTGTTCCATGTCCAGTTCTAACTGTTGCTTCCTGACCTGCTTATAAGTTTCTCAAGAGGCAGGTCAGGTGGTCTGGTGTTCCCATCTCTTGAAGAATTTTCCACAGTTTATTATGATCCACACAGTCAAAGGCTTTGGCATAGTCAATAAAGCAGAAATAGATGTTTTTCTGGAACTCTCTTGCTTTTTCCATGATCCAGTGGATGTTGGCAATTTGATCTCTGGTTCCTCTTCCTTTTCTAAAACCAGCTTGAACATCTGGAAGTTCACAGTTCATGCATTGCTGAAGCCTGGCTTGGAGAATTTTAAGCATTACTTTACTAGCGTGTGAGATGAGTGCAATTGTGTGGTAGTTTGAGCAGTCTTTGACATTGCCTTTCTTTGGGATTGGAATGAAAATTGACCTTTTCCAGTCCTGTGGCCATTGCTGAGTTTTCCAAATTTGCTGGCATATTGAGTGCAGCCCTTTCACAGCATCATCTTTCAGGATTTGAAATAGCTCAACTGGAATTCCATCACCTTCACTAGCTTTGTTCGTAGTGATGTTTTCTAAGGCCCACTTGACTTCACATTGCAGGATGTCTGGCTCTAGGTGAGTGATCACACCATCATGATTATCTGGGTTGTTAAGAACTTTTTCGTTCAGTTCTTCTGTGTATTCTTGCCACCTCTTCTTAATATCTTCTGCTTCTGTTAGGCCCATACCATTTCTGTCCTTTATCGAGCCCATCTTTGCATGAAATGTTCCCTTGGTATCTCTAATTTTCTTGAAGAGATCTCTAGTCTTTCCCATTCTGTTGTTTTCCTCTGTTTATTTGCACTGATCGCTGAGGAAGGCTTTCTTACCTCTCCTTGCTATTCTTTGGAACTCTGCATTCAGATGGGTATATCTTTCCTTTTCTCCTTTACTTTTTGCTTCTCTTCTTTTCACAGCTATTTGTAAGGCCTCCTCAGACAGCCATTTTGCTTTTTTGCATTTCTTTTCCATGGGGATGGATTTGATCCCTGTCTCCTGTACAATGTCACGAACCTCATTCCATCAGGCACTCTATCTATCAGATCTAGTCCCTTAAATCTATTTCTCACTTCCACTGTATAATCATAAGGGATTTGATTTAGGGCATACCTGAACAGTCTAGGGGTTTTCCCTACTTTCTTCAATTTAAGTATGAATTTGGCAATAAGGAGTTCATGATCTGAGCCACAGTCAGCTCCCGGTCTTGTTTTTGTTGACTGTATAGAGCTTCTCCATCTTTAGCTGCAAAGAATATAATGAATCTGATTTCAGTGTTGACCATCTGGTGATGTCCATGTGTAGAGTCTTCTCTTGTGTTGTTGGAAGAGAGTATTTGCTATGACCAGTGCATTTTCTTGGCAAAACTCTATTAGTCTTTGCCCTGCTTCGTTCCGTATTCCAAGGCCAAGTTTGCCTGTTACTCCAGGTGTTTCTTGACTTTTGCATTCCAGTCCCCTGTAATGAAAATGATATCTTTTTGGGGTGTGAGTTCTAAAAGATCTTGTAGGTCTTCATAGACGCATTCAACTTCAGCTTATTGAGCATTACTGGTTGGGGCATAGAGTTGGATTACTGTGATATTGAATGGCTTGCCTTGGAAATGAACAGAGATCATTCTGTCGTTTTTGAGATTGGATCCAAGTACTGCATTTTGGACTCTTTTGTTGACCGTGATGGCTACTCCATTTCTTGTAAGGGATTCCTGCCCACAGTAGTAGATATAATGGTCATCTGAGTTAAATTCACCCATTCCAGTCCATTTTAGTTTGCTGATTCCTAGAATGTTGACATTCACTCTTGTCATCTCCTGTTTGACCACTTCCAATTTGCTTTGCTTGATTCATGGACCTGACATTCCAGGTTCCTATGCAATATTGCTCTTTATAGCGTCGGACCTTGCTTCTATCACCAGTTACATCCACAACTGAGTATTATTTTTGCTTTGGCTCCATCCCTTCATTCTTTCTGGAGTTCTTTCTCAACTGATCTCTAGTAGCATATTGGGCACCTACTGACCTGGGGAGTTCCTCTTTCAGTATCCTATCATTTTGCCTTTTCATACTGTTCATGGGTTTCAGATTATTTTCAATTTCATACTTTTACAGATAATGCTGCAATAAATAGCATTGCATGCATATTTTTCCTGCATGTTTTTTTCTTTACTATAAATTCTCAAGTGAGAGAAAAAAAATTATTTTCATAGCTTTTCTGTGTATTACCATATTGCCTTCCAAAAAGGGCATGCGGTTTATAAAGGTATCAAAGATATGAATGACCAATTAAGTCATATACTTCACTGACATCAGGTCTTACAATTCAACCACAAAAATTGCTAATATAGAGACTTCCCTGGAGGTCCAGTAGTTAAGACTCTGTGCTTCCACTGCCGGGGGCCTGGGTTTGATCCCTGGCCAGGGAACTAAGATCCCACATGCTGCATGGCTCTGTCAAACACTACCAAAAATTTGCTAATATAATAGGAATTAAAAAAATCTCAAGAAGATGTGATAGATATATATAATGGAATATTACTCAACCATCGAAAAGAATGAAATAATGTCATTCACAGCAACATGGATTAGACCTAGAGATTGTCACACTGAGGGAAGCAAGTCAGAGAAGCAGAAACATTATATGAATCCTTGTATTTGGAATCTAAAAAGACATGATACAAGTGAACTTGTTTATAAAACAGAAACAGACTCACAGATTTAGAGAATAAATTAATGGTTGCCTGGGGGGAAGGATGAGGGGAAGGGATATTTAGGGAGTTTGGGATGGACAAGTCCACAATGCTATATTTTAAATGGTAACCAACAAGGACCTACTGTATAACACAGGGAACCCTGCTCAATGTTATGTGGCAGCCTGGATGGGAGGGGTGTCTGGGAGAGAATGGGTACATGTATATGGATGAATCCCTTTGCTGTCCATCTGAAACTATCACAACATTGTTAGATGGCCATACTCCAATACAAAATAAAAAGTTTAATTAAAAAATTAAAGAGTTAAAAAAAGTTTCAAGTTTATTTTGACTTGCAATTCTTTGAGGGACTACAGGAATGGTCATCTCATGGGTTCTCTTGCTGTATATAAAAGAAAATTTCAATTATCACTTAAGGCAAGTCTACATAGTTATAACATAAAAGAATAAGGTGTTAGAATTTACCAGGTCTTGTTAAATGTTAAAGAAAAATTCTTTAATTCCATAAATTTAATTGATGTTATATTGTGCTAAAGTTTTCTCTGATCCTTCTCAGAATTCAAAGTTATAGTTTTAATCAGCATACCTGTTGCTGTGTTCTTTGAGATTACTTGTATTTTTATGCTTTGAAACAGTATACTTATTTTTTAAAAGTTTGAATATATTAATATACTATGTAGTTTTCTAAGTATTTGACATTTCAGAATGAGTATTTCAACATTTTCATTACTATAAATAGCATTGCTATGAACACCTCTGTACAATTGTTATTCTTCCTTCTCCTGTCTCCATGTGACTATTCTCCTTGGAATGTTATCTCAAAACTGGGATTACTAGGTCAAAGGATTTTCCTAATTCTAGCTCCAAAATCACTGAAGATGGTGATTGCAGCCATGAAATTAAAAGACGCTGACTCCTTGGAAGGAAAGTTATGACCAACCTAGATAGCATATTAAAAAGCAGAGACTTTACTTTGCCAACAAAGGTCTGTCTAGTCAAGGCTATGATTTTTCCAGTGGTCATGTATGGATATGAGAGTTGGACTATAAAGAAAGCTGAGCACTGAAGAATTAATGCTTTTGAACAGTGGTGTTGGAGAAGACTCTTGAGAGTCTCTTGGACTCTCAAGGAGTCCAGCCAGTCCATTCTGAAGGAGATCAGTCCTGGGTGTTCTTTGGAAGGAATGACGCTAAAGCTGAAACTCCAGTACTTTGGCCACGTGATGCGAAGAGCTGACTCATTGGAAAAGACTCTGATGCTGGGAGGGATTGGGGGCAGGAGGAGAAGGGGACAACAGAGGATGAGATACCTGGATGGCATCACTGACTCGATGGACGTGAGTTTGAGTGAACTCCAGGAGTTGGTGATGGACAGGGAGGACTGGTGTGCTGCAATTCATGGGGTTGCAGAGAGTCGGACATGACTGAGCGACTGAACTGAACTGAACTGAATTGTTACTTGTTAACATAAGAATGCTTTATTTTAATCAATTAACTACTCTTGTTTTAAAATAGGCACTTCAGTTGAAACCAGCTGTTTTCCATTGAATCAGATGTCTATAGAGAATATTTGAGAAAAGCAGAAGTGGTAAAAAATTTTCCAAAAGTTATTTTAAATATTTCTTCTAGGGACAAGTTAAAATTTTATATTTACCAACCATTGAGAAATTTGCATTGAATTATAAGGAGATCCCTTGTGGCTCAGCTGGTAAAGAATCCCCCTGCAAAGGGGGAGACCTGGGTTTGATCCCTGGGTTGGGAAGATTCCCTGGAGAAGGGAATGGCTATCCACTCCCAGTATTCTTGTCTGGAGAACTCTATAGACAGAGGAGCCTATCAGGCTATGGTCCATGGGGGTCACAAAGATTCCGACACGGCTGAGTGATTAACACTTTGACTTTCATAAATGGAGTATAATCTTTAAAAATTGTGAATCACTGTTATACACCTGTAACATATAATATCATAGGTCAACTATACTTTAGTTTAAAATATTTTTTGAAAAGTAAAATTAGTCTCTGCCTACATGGAGCTTATGTTTCAGGATATAGACAATAGACAAATATACCATGTTAGCTGGTGATTGTGTTACAGAGTATAAAGCAAGAGGCGGGTGGCAGAATTTCCAGCAGTCCAATGCTTAGGACTCTGCTTTCACTGCTGTGCCCCTGATGGGGGGGACTAAGATCCCACAAGCTAGCCCGGCAGGTCCACCAACAAAACAAAGAAACTCAAGACCTTGTGTAGGGAAGCCAATAGTGCAGTCTATTACAAACTTTCATTTCAGGGGCACTGTTTCCATTAAAAAAAAAAAAAAAAGGCAAGGGAAAGGGGTAGTAGGCTACATGTATGGGTTTTACTGTTTTATTTAGGGTAGTCAAGCAAGGTCTCCCTAAAATGGTGACATTTGGGCAAAGACCTGAAGGAAGTGAGAGAGTTAAAAGAGAGTTCCAGATAGACCTTTATCTGAAAATATGGTTAAAAATTTGAGGACAGGAACCATTTCTTTCAGATTTTGATAACAGAGCAAAAACTATAGACAGGAGGCCTAAAATATATTGTATTCTATATTAGGTGCTGGAATAGGTGTTGTGATTACCTCTTTATTATTTCACTTAAAAACATTTAATTTTTTGCATGGATAATACTTTCACCTGATTCAAACATAAAAAGTATATAAAGATCAGTGAGGGCTCCCTCATCCTCCTGTCCCCATTAGCAGTTCCTATTGGCTAGATGGCATCATTGACTCGATGGACGTGAATCTGAGAGAACTCCGGGAGTTGGTGACGGACAGGGAGGCCTGGCGTTCTGCGATTCATGGGGTCGCAAAGAGTCGGACACGACTGAGCGACTGAACTGAACTGATTGCTCCTATTAGGTTTCACTTTATCCTTTCAAAGATTTTTTTTCTCTTCTCAGGAGGTCTCAGACTGAAAACTTGAGATCATGCACCATCACGCACACGGCTGCCACTCGTCAATCTCCTTCTAAGCTGATTCTGTTGGATGCTTGTCAGTTGTGAACCCGTTCACTCTCACAAACACAGGATCCCAGGAAATTTTTTTTTTTTTAATGGATATGTAAACCAATACTTAGAGGGAACAAAGAAAAACATGGAACATCCAGAGATAAGTTTCCAGGAGCTTTATCTTAAAAACAACCAAACAAAAAAAACAACCGTACTGCCCCAGGTGCTCAAGCTTCTCCACCCACGCTCAACTAGGGATCCCGAGGAATAAAAACCGGAAGTACTGTAAGGCGAACCGGAAGCATGGGGGCGGCTGGGCGATACAGGCCTTCAGCTGAGGTAACTGGGAGTGGTCAATAGCTTGCGGGTGACTGTTTCGAGGCAGTCCCGATTCTTTTCGTCTAAGGTTCATTTAAGAGTTTGACCTGCATCTCTGGGTGCTCAGGGTATTTGACTTGCCCCCAGGTCCCCTGATTTTTGCGTTGTGGCGTCTAGAATCTTCCACCCACCGGACCTGGGAGGGTCCCGCACTGTTGGACCTCTCTCTCTTTGGGCTTGTCGTGGCTTTTCCTGAAAACGTTGTGGAGGCTGCAGGTTAGTACGTGGGTCTTGTGTGTGCGTTATCGGGAAGGGTAGCCGCATCCATCTTATACACGTGCTTTAGGGTTGTTTTGTTTGTAAACATCTCGTTTGCATTTTAGAATCTGTAATCATGCTGGTCACTCTTGTGAGAAATTTAGAAGGAGTTTGATGCTCAAAGAGAGTATCATTTCAGACTATGATGAGCCTCAATTTTCTTTGGTGGATGTTACTTTGCAGAATATTCGAAGTATCGTGCAAAAATTCTTCTAGGGCTGTGAGAAGTTATTTAAGTGCGTACATTCTTGAGGAAAATTTCTCCGGTTTTCTTTATTCTTAGGGTAATTTTATTCTGAAGTGCTTTGCACAAGCTGACTGAAATGGAGTCTCCCTGAGGAAATGGCTGACCTAATCTTGATGATGCTGAGTTGTGGGTTTAAATAACTCATGTTATTGTCTTAATCTTCCCCTTAGCTTTACGTTTGGACAGTGATGTCTCTCAAAGCGTTTATGGGGACCTTTATAATTAGTTCATTTAGAGGACTTCTTTGGCAGTCCAAGTGATTAAGACTCCAGGCTTCCACTGTAGCAGGCAAGGGTTCCATCCCTGGTTGAGGAACTAAGATCCTGCATGGCACAAGCTGGGGCCAGGAAGAACAAACAAACAAACAAAACCAGTGCAATTCGTTTAGAAAGAAAGAGCGAAGATTCCCCATCTGTTCTGTAAAGCATTCGGTCTAGTATGTAGAAGTTACTTAATAAATTCATATTGAACCAAACCCATATACTTATTATTATATGTTTCTTTGTTATACTCTTTTAACTCCAGAAAGATTTGTAATGATCTTAAAAAAGTGTGAAGATTCCACTGAGGCTCTTCCCCTTAGATTAATGAAATTCTTTGATTATTTGCTATTCTTCGTTGGTTGTAAATGTCTGTGGCTGTTTTTGTTTTGTACCTTGAATGGAAAACCATTGCTGAAATATTGCAACCTGAAAACCAGCAAATACTATGTGGGTGGAATTTATTCTGCAGGCCTTCACAGTTCTCTTTGCTGTTATTTCTTTAGCCAATTTGACTGTTTATGATAATCCTACCTGGTTTCAGGGTTGGTTTGGCTTAGTTAGTGAATTTTTCAAAGTTATATTTCTCTACTTGATTTATGAAGTGTGCTATATAACTTGAGAGAACATTTTAAGTTTTATACTGCTTCATACTGTATTATCAGGAACTAACATTAATTTTTATATCAGAATGCCACTAGGTGGCAGCATAGTGTTTTTTAATAGTTTCTTAAGTTTTGATTGAATTTCATAACTCCTGCTATCATAGTGCTATTCTGATTGTAGTAGGTATCTGTCATGCTGAATGCCAGGCACTGGACTAAATAGGCATATTATCTCATTAATCCTAAACAACAAATCCAAAACCTTCCTACATAACTAGTCCCATTATTCTTTTATCATCTGAGGAAGATGTGGGAAAGAGATTAAATAATAATGCAAGGCCTGTAAACTACAAGGCTGATAAACTACACAACCAATGGGTCGTAGAGCCAGAATTGGAATACAGGTGCTTAATTACAACTTCTTGCTAGTCAGATTAAAGTTACTGGAAGTTTGACCAAGTGGTGAAGAACCAGCAATTAAAATGAGAAATCTGTGGATATTCTGCGAGAGGTAAGAACTGAACACTGTTTTTTAGTTTTTTCTTTTGCTTTTTGTGTAGATCATTTTTAACGTCTTTATTGAATTTGTTACAATATTGCTTCTGTTTTATGTTTTGTCTTGAAGTTGTTACAATATTGCTTCTGTTTTGTTTTGGCTTTTTGGCCATGAGGGCATGTGGGATCTTAGCTCCCCAAAAGGATCAAACCCACACTCCTTGCATTGTAAGGTGAAATCTTAGCTACTTGACTGCCAGGGAAGTCCCTGAACATTGATTTTGTATAATGTGCCTCAAGATGGTTGGAGGTGCATGGTTTCCAAAAGTCAGTATTTCCTAAATTGTGTTCCAAGGAGCACTAGTCCTTGGAGATGCTTCAGGAAAAAAAAGGTTTCTGTAACCAGAAATGCTCTGGTAAATTTCAATAAAGGTTCTCAAAAATCCTGCAGTAAAGAAACCTGTTTAACCCCTTTTCGGGAATATTCCACATTGAAAAATACATTTTATGTGCAGGTCAATATAAACATATATTGAGTTGGCCAAAAAGTTTGAGTTTTTCTGTAAGATGTTATGGAAAAATGCAAACTCATTTTTGGCCAACCCAATACTTACACCTGAAATAAAATACTAAAATACACATGAGAAAATACTTACTTTATATTTTCTGTTTTATTTTTTTCTAGTCTTATTTAAAAAATGGTAAATATCTGTTGATATTTATTCTTCTATTAGTCTTGGTAACAGTTGAATGATGAGAGGGTGAGATGGTTGGATGGCATCACCAACTTGATGGACCTGAGTTTGAGTAAGCTCCTGGAGTTAGTGATGGACAGGGAAGCCTGGTGTGCTGTAATCCATGAGGTCGCAAAGAGTCAGACATGACTTGAGTGACTGAATTGAACTGAATAGTTGAATGAACACAGTGTTTCTTACAGGGAAATTATTCTTGATAATAATTCAGGCAAAGAAAGAACATAGGAAAACTTTTATTGATAGAATTCCCCAAAATACATTTTTGGAACACATATTCCCCAGAATATTAATTAACATTATGAGTAATCAAGAAAGTGTTTCCTGGTCAAGATAAACTTGGGGTATTTAGGTTAAAGTTAAACCAATTCTACCTATATTAGTGGTACTATTCATTTGTAAGATGAGTTAGTATTCAGTGTTTCCTAGATTTATTTGACTGTGGAACCTATTTTTAGAGGTTTACCTTGTGACCATTAGAATACATTTTGGGAAATGATCATGTTGATAATTAGGGCCAGAATGTTTTTGTTGTAATGTATGCATTTCAGGTGAAAATTTTTGTTGTAAATTATTCACCTAATTTTTATAACTCATTTATCCTAATTGCTGGTATTGACATGGCAGAAAATATGTCAGAAAGCCTTTCAGCTTTTTAGTTTTCTTCTTACCCATGGAAACGTTCTGTTACTAAGAAAAGTCTTAAAAAAAAAGAAAAGAAAAGAAAAGTTTTTATGAAGTTCTCTGGCACTGGTAAATTTCATATAAGCGATAACTTTATTTTCAGTTTAAATTCAGTAAGCAAGTAAATTTCCAGGTGTGTTAGAGTGAGCCACATGAAGACATTTTGGCAATTTTTGTTTCATATTTGGAAACATTTGGAGTTTAGTTAAAGGTTAAGTGTTTAAGAAATGTGTAAAGGATTTTCCTACATTTTATTTATAAGCTGAACAAAATCACTGCTTATGTACTTGATCCAAAGTTGTTTTAGATTAGTTGAATTTATGGTACCTGTAATAGTTTATTTCATGTTTGGTTCCATAATAATTGTTAGGGAGAGAATTTCCAGTTTTCTCTTTCACACATCTCAGACCATTCATTTTGAGTATTTAAGTATTTCTGACTTTACAGGATTTGTATATGAAATCCCTACTCCTTTTCTTAAATCAAGAAGAAATTTGGCAAAGTTTTTTACTGTAAATAGAGAATATTTTACTCATAATAGTGTAAAAATTTTCTGTAAGAAGCTTCGGTGTTTTGGTAACTACACATAATTAATAGAAAATTGGAAGAAATACTTACCAGGTGTTCTGATAGTGCATTTCTCACTGGAACTTAAGAAACCTGTAAACACAAAACAGTTAATGAAAAATAACTTTTGTGGCAGCATTATCAATTGACATAATATACGAGATTATGTGAACTAGACAATAAGAACAGAGCAGTATACACAGTAAGGTACTAATCTTATGGGCAGCAAGTACAGGAGCAGTTGGTGAAAAATAGATTTGTAAGAAAGTTTTATGGAAGAAATGGAATTTGATCTGATTTTTGTTTAAATATGTTTAAAGAAAAAGTAGAGAAAGACCTTTTATATTAGAGAGTTGAATGTGTGATGATGTAAATCAGTTCAAGTTCCTTAACATGGCTTGAATATCCTCAAGACCTGCCTGCCTGCCCTCTCTTTTTGTATTTAATCACACGATCTTTTTTCTGTAAAATGTTTGAATTTCTTCTCTTCTGTCCCCTACTTTTCCTTGATTGCGTGCATGCTAAGTCGCTTCAATTACTTATGACCTTACATCTCACTTAATGTTTTGTTTTATGAAGACTGCTTATTAACAACCTCCTTTCAGTGTCCTATCTTTTTTGCCTTTTCATACTGTTCATGGGGTTCCCGAGGCAAAATACTGAAGTAGTTTGCCATTCCCTTCTCCGGTGGACCATGTTTTGTCAGAATGCTCTACCATGACCTGTCCGTCTTGAATGGCCCTACATGGCATGGTTCATGGTTTCATTGAGTTAGACAAGGCTGTGGTCCATGTGATCAGATTGGTTAGTTTTCTGTGATTGTGGTTTTCATTCTGTCTGCCCTCTGATGGAGAAGGATAAGAGGCTTATGGAAGCTTCCTGATGGGAGAGGCTGACTGAAGAACTGATGCTTTTGAACTGTGGTGTTGGAGAAGACTCTTGAGAGTCCCTTGGACTGCAAGGAGATCCAACCAGTCCATCCTAAAGGAGATCAATCTTGAATATTCATTGGAAGGACTCATGCTGAAGCTGAAACTCCAGTACTTTGGCCACCTGATGCAAAGAACTGACTCATTTGAAAAGACCCTGAACTGGGAGAGATTGAAGGTGGGAGAAGAAGGGGGTGACAGAGGATGAGATGGCTGGATGGCATCACCGACTCAATGGGCACAAGTATGAGTAAACTCCGGGAGTTGGTGATGGATAGGGAGGCCTGGCGTGCTGCAGTCCATGGGGTCACAAAGAGTTGGACACAACTGAGTGACTCAACTGAACTGAACAACCTCCTACTTTCCAAATCAATTTGTGTCAGTAAGAACTACCCTCCTATCCTTAAGCCAAGTTTGATTTCCCTTTACTCAGGTCTGTCTCATGAACTGTTTCTTGAATTCCTCAATAGACTAAAATCTCTTCTCTGAAGGTTAATTAAATCAGAGTTTTACAGCTAGAAATAGCACTAGATATCATCTGCTTCAATTTGCTATTGTACTTATAACTATTTGGGTAATGAGGCGGGATATTTACAAATTAACAGTCAAATTATAATTTAAATTTAGCATAACATCCTTATTTTATAGGTGAATAAATGAGACTTGGGCACTGTGTATTTTGAACCCTTGAGAATGAACGTTGAAAGTGTTAGTTACGTCCAACTCTTTGGGACCCCATAGACTGTAGTCCACCAGGCTCTTTTGTCCATGGAATTTTCCAGGGCAAGAATACTGGAGTGTCTAGCCATTCCCTTCTCCAGGGGATCTTCCCAACTCAGGGACTGAACCCAGGTTTCCTGCATTGCGGGCAAATTCTTTACCATCTGAGCCACCAGAGAAGCCCCTTAGGAAACCCTTTTTTATCTATCATGTCTTTTATATCATGCCTAGTGTTATCTGTCTGAGTTTACACTTACTCGAATAAATGTTTTATCTACCTTTCCAGACTTTGACGATAAAAACCATTAACCCCCATTTGTATCACTTGCAGTTTCTTAAACAGAGAGATGTATTTAATTATATCCTCTTATTCTTTGCTATTCTATATAAGAAGTCTAATTTAAAAAATCCATAGTGGGCACTTTCCCCATTTTTCTTCATTACATAATTTTTCTTCCGTATGATATCCTTAAGAGGTCTTAGGATATAAACACATATATTTTAAGATATCTTAAGATGCACATACAGTTTCAGGAAACACTTTCACCACAACATGCAGTGCAACAAAAATTAAGTGCCTGACTTTAGTAAATTATTGTATAAGGCAGTATAAGGAGGTAGGTGGTCACTCAGGCCCTTTGCTCAGTTGTATGACTTGTACCTCTCAACTTTTGTCCTGTCTATTAAATATATGCTATGTAATTAGATGCTTTAAAGAAAAAAAAAAAGAAAATTGGCCACTAGTCTCACTACTCAAAAGGTGATAGCTAACACACAGTTATTGCTAATAGAAGATAGACTGTGAGTGCAAATTTAATCAGTTCCAGTTTGGCACTGTGCAATGTGGAACATAAAAAACCCTTTGGTTCTTCACTTTTAGAGGGAATACACACTAGGAAATGTTTGTCATGATTATCATACTGTTACAAATGGTCCTGATGGAGTTAAGGTGATTTTCCAATGAATCTTGTAGCAATCCAAGATTAGATACTTAAATAGTGATTGTGTATTTTAAAATCCTGTTTGGTTCATTTTTTCTCAATCTTTTTCAGTCTGTACACACTAGCTTGTGTGTAATTAATGAATGCAGTTTTTTACATATGGGCTCACTTTTTTGACACGTCATTCATATTTTACACAAATACTAATAAATTACTTATGAAGGAGACATGCTTATAAAATTGATATAGCATTCAGTTCAAGTCATAAGAGTATTGCCAAGAATAAAAAGCATGATGAAAAGCTAACTATGGGCTATTTAAGGAAAAAAAGGAAACTGAACTTACAGCTTTTTAACAAAGAGTTTTGGGGGAAAAACTCTGGAAGTTTTAGTAACTGAAAAATCAAATTTTTGTTAAATATTTGTAAAGCTGTTTTTGATGATTTTGTTTATCCTCTGAATATTTTAGCTAATGTCAAAGACTACCAATTGTTATTATGTGAAATGATAGTGTGAAATTGATGCTGTTATAGTATAACAATAAGGACGTGACTCATGTATTTTATGTACACATGCATTCAACTGTAGTGACAAATGGCTTCATGCTGTGTGATTAAATGCATATTAGCGTTTGCCCTAGGCATTTGATTATTACCATCTTTACTTCATTACATTACCACACTGTATGGCCGTATAATTTATAAGATAATACACACATCACTTTGTTGCTGATAGGAATTATTCTGTTTTATGGATGGTGTCCTTTAATTTTGCCTTTCATGGATTATAAAATTGGTTAATATCTGCTGAAGTGAATCACTGGAGAAGCAAATAAAGATGTTGGCCTCAGGTCACAGTGTCATTTGTGATACTGGCAAAATCTTACAGGCTCATTTATCCCTGTACATGATTGATAACAGCATGGGTTAAATGGAGAAAGCTTTGCTTCTATTAAAGGATCATCATGAATGAAGACCTCCCACTTAAAAGTCAGGCATGATGAGAAGACAAGAGACTATCTACAGGTCAAATTAAATAACTTAAATAATTTAAGTAGAATGACAGTGTAATTTGTCCATTCTGTGTTATTACTCTGACCCCTATCAGAATTGTAGGCTAACTTACTTTCTTCTGTAGAGTATTTAAGATATAATTTTTAACAAATACTTACAAAGGTAAAAAGGCCTTTAGAGCTCTTAAATTGGTAAAATATAGATATTTTTTATGTGCTCTGAAAAAAACCTCTTTTTTAAAAAGCACTGCAATACTTGTAAAATACTGAATCAAGTTATATTGTGAATGCTGAGGTACTGCTTTAGGCATTTTATAGTATTATGACTTTATTTAAAATATTTTAATAATGAAATATAGATAATATAAATATTATAAATGTGTATTTACAAATACTATCAATAAATTTATTATAATAAACATTTAAAAATGAACTATTTACAAGAGTTTGTTAGTAACACTACAGTGCCAAATGTTAAAAATAAAGATGCAGTCAGCATTTTTTAATGACTGCTTTCCTATATGGAATCATTGTTTGAGTTTAGCTCTTCACATTGTCTGTCAGGGTGGGGAAGCCCTAAGCATTTTTGGATAATAAAAGCAGTATTGAAATGTGAGAATGTTTTGATCTGTTAAGAGTAAAATATGGATGAAACCTCAAATATTACATGTCTCCTTTAAATGACCAAAGAGGTGTGTTTTGAGCATAAAAACATTCTCATTTCTTGTTCATTAGCTGTTGAACCCTTACTATATGCCAGGACTTTAATATACTACCTCATTTAATCCTCACAGCCTGTGAAATAAGTATCCCTATTTATAGATGAGAAAACCGAGACCCGGAGAAGTCATACAGGTGATAAGAGACAGAATTTGAACCCACAACTCTTGGGGATTCTTAAAGGAATCTATAAAGGTGGATATGTTGTTTTCAAAGTACATTCTAAAAATCTATATTTTACCGCAAATCTTCAAAACTAGTGTATTTCTCACTTTATCAAGCTGGTTGTGTCATATTGTGAAAGCTGTTTTTGGATTGTGACTCTCAGTAAAAAATACATTTCACATTATGATCCAGCACACATATATGTGTGTGTTTGCTGCTGCTGCTAAGTTGCTTCAGTCGAGTCCGACTCTGTGTGACCTCATAGACGGCAGTCCACCAGGCTCCCCCGTCCCTGGGATTCTCCAGGCAAGAACACTGGAGTGGGTTGCTATTTCCTTCTCCGATGCATGAAAGTGAAAAGTGAAAGTGAAGTCGCTCAGTCGTAACCAACTCCTTGTGACCCCATGGACTGCAGCCTACCAGGCTCCTCCGTCCATGGTATTTTCCAGGCAAGAGTACTGGAGTGGGTTGCCCTTGCCTTCTCCGACATGTGTTTGCATTTACATATAATTAAGACAAAAGTTATGAAATTTCTCACATGTGGTGATTGCTGGTATATTCTCATCTGTTCTGTTCTTTTCTGTTCTTTTTCATGGTAAGAATTGCCACTTGCGACTAAACTGATTTTATATCTCTTTAAGCATTCTCAACTGAAGTAATTCTGGACCAACTTAAAACATACATGATAAAGTTTTTTCCTCCATTATAGAATTTATGTGTACATTTCATAGAAAGCAGAACGAAGGGGAAAACATCACTCGTACCTTGATAACTGAAAGACAACTGCAGATAACATTTTGATGTATTCTCTTTCAATATTTTTTCCGATGGTATTTATATAAGTGTTGTTTTAACTATGATGGTTATGTTATTTTGGATCCAAATTTTAAAAATTCAGTGTTTTATCAAAGTTAGGTGTGCATCTAATGGAAAGAATTAAACATTTTTTATAAGGTTTGTTCAGAAAAACAGTAATCTCCCTTGCCATTTCCTCCTTTCCAGAGCAACTACTATAAACTGTTTCAGCTGATTTTTTATACATTTACTTCCACAGCTCTAAATAATATACTTACCACTACTACTACATTTTCCCATTAGGCATTATTAAATGACTTTCCATAATTTTCTTATTTACAGTTATATTATTATCACTGTAAATGCTATTCACAGCTGAACCATTGTAGTATGCTATGATTATCTTTCCTTTTTTATGTAACATTCTCCTCAATTCCATTGTTTTGTTTACCCCCATTCCTTAATTTTTAATATATTCATCAGACTTTCTTGTCAAAATTCTGAGAAAACTTCAGACTTTTCTCATTTATATAAAATTCCTGTTAATGACTTAAAAAACAATTGATAATCTGTTAATTTCATCCTTTTGAGGAACTTTCTACCAAAGCTTACTACAACTCCAGTCTGGACTGGTTGCTTCCTAGGTTTGCTGTACAAGTGTCATCTTGCTATCTCCCTTCACCATTTCAGGAGTTCCTTTCCTCTTTCTCTGTTGTATAGGGTCCCCTGTTTCCTGGATCCCATACCTTTGTCTTCAGAGAAATCTTTTAAGTGGCTACCTGAGAAAAGATGCAGGAAAGATAAGTTGTTTTGGACACTGCATGTCAGAAAAGATCTTTTACCTTCACACTTGGTGTGGCTGGTGAAATTCCAGTTTTGTAATGATTTCCCCTTAATTTTGAAGGCTTAGCTTCTTTATTTTCGCTTTCATTGTAGATACTGAAAAATTCTGATGTAATTCTTCTTCCTTTGTATGGAAAAAAGTGTTTTCCTTTTCTGGAAGCTTATAGGATCTTTCCATTTTCTCCAGCGTTTTGTTATTTCACCATGTTTTGTGTCTTGGTCCCAGCTCTTAATGAACTCTTTGTGAACTCCTGTTTTTTAGTTCTGTGAAAATTGATTTTGAAAATTTTTGATTTGTTCTCCATTTTGTCCCTTTGCTTATTTTGGACTTCTGGGGTACAGTTAATTGGATCTTCTGAATTATCGTTTTTTTGCCTCAATTTTACATTTCTTTGACTTTCTGTTCTTTTTTCTAAGATTTCTTCAATTTGCCTTCCAATTCTTCTATTGAATTTTTCATCTCTATCTTAATTTTGAAAAGAACCGTTCTTTCTGTGAATTTTACTTTAGTATCTTCCTTTTTTTTCTTCCTGTATATACTCTTATCTTTTAATAAGACTATTAATTATGTTTCTTTTGAAAGAATTCCCTCTGCTTAATCTTTGCTTCCTTTAAATTGCTTTTTAAATTTTACTGTTAGATTTTGCTTGTCTTTGAAATTAGACACTTGCCCTGAAAGTCTGTTGATCTTTGGCTCTCTGCTCTGTATTTAAGATTGGAGTACCAAAAAAGCGGATTGGAAGCTCTAGATATGGGCTACCTATGCTCAGTCACTCAGTCATGCCCAACTCTTTGCAACTCCATGGACATGGAATTTTCCAGGCAAAAATACTGGAATGGGTTGCCATTTCCTACTCCAGGGAATCTTCCCAACCCAGGGATCAAACCTGCATCTCTTGCACTGGCAAGTGGGTTCTTTACCACTGCACCACCTGGGAAGCCCTTAGATATAGGTGAGGGCTTATTGACTATGGCCTTCATTTTAGTGTAACCTGACCAGAACATTTTGTGAGGAATCTCCCAGCGTCACAATCCTTTGTCTTTTCTCTTGGCCAGTCAAATCCTTGAAAACACACTCGTTTGAGTGCTGCCTTCTTTGAGTGCTGCCTATCGTCAGATGTGCAAGCCCTGTAGAGGAAGAAGGCTTGTCAGCCAGGGGTGTCTCAAAATTTGGTAAATGAACTTTTCAAAATAATAGCCATCCCCCCCCCCCCCATCTCCACCCTCACCCTTTTTGGCTGAGCCTGTTATCTCCTGTTGTAGAGACTGTTTCATCATCTTCAGAACAACTACTAATCTATCCTGGTAAGGGAAGGGAGAGGGGAATCTGCAGGTCTAAACTCTTCTTAAATAGACTTTCAAGCAGTTGTTCTGTTTTTGGCTATGTTACCTTCATCGTTACTTTAGAGAGCCCTAGTTTCACTAGACTGTTTGTTTCAAGAGGTGGGAAAGGACAGACTAGGAAGGGGCTGAAAAAGGGGGCATGTGATATAAACCAGATTGCTTCTTAGTTTTTCCTGTTCCTGGCTTTACTTTTTCAGGTCTTAAAAATATTACTGGTCCCCTGTCTGCCTGCCCCAAACCAAATTTTGTTGGTTTTGTCTCATTTCTCATTCTTTTTGGTCAAAGGGTTTGTGCCTTAAATCAGTCACTGTCATTTATGGGGGATGAACTAAATGCCTGTGTTCAACCCACTATGTCTAACTGAACGACTCTGAGTCCCATTGTTTTTGTTGATATTTTAACAAATGTAGATATTTTCTGCTATTATAAACTACACAAACACATTTTTGAAAGGTAATATAATGTAGTGGTTAGGAATGAAGCCTAGAATGTGGTTACTGGATTCATAGCTTAGTTCCAGCCCTTCCTGTGTAACCTTGGGCAAGGTGCTCCATCTCTTTTTGCCTTCAAAAAGGCATTTCAGAAATGGAAATACTAATAGTAAATATCTCATAATGTAGTTTGGTGAACTATATATAGTGTTAAGTCTTGCATGTAGTATTGTTGTTCAGTTGCCCAGTTGTGTCTGACTTGTGACCACATGGACTGCAGCATGCCAGGTCTCCCTGTCCCTCACCATCTTCTGAAGTTTGCCCAAGTTCATGTCCATTGTATTGGTGATCCCATCCAGCCATCCCATCCTCTGACACGTTCTTCTCCTCCTGCCCTCAGTCTTTCCCAGCATCAGGGACTTTTCCAGTGTGTCAGCTGTTCGCATCAGGTGACCAAAATACTGGAGTTTCAGCTTCAGCATTAGTCCTTCCAGTGAGTATTCAGGGTTGATTTCCCCTAAGATTGACTGGGTTGATCTCCTTGCCATCCAGGGGACTTTCAAAAGTCTTCTTCAGCATCACAGTTCAAAGGCATCAATTCTTTGGTGCTCTGCCTTCTTTATGGTCCAGCTCTCACAACTGTATGTGACCACAGGGAAGACCATAACCTTGACTATATGGATCTTTGTCAGCAGAGTAATGTCTCTGCTTTTCAACACACTGTCTAGGTTTGTCATAGCTTTCCTGCCAAGAAGCAGTTGTCTTCTGATTTCATGGCTGTGGTCACCATCTGCAGTTATTTTAGAGCCCAAGAAGAGGAAATCTGTTGCTACTTCTACTTTCCCCCCTCTATTTGCCATGGGGTAATGGGGCTGAATGCCATGATCTTAGTTTTTTTTAATATTTAAAGTCAGATATAGTAAGTGCTTGCATATAGTTAGTGGTCAGTAAATATTTGTTATATTTTCATTTTATCATTTATATCTATATATATCATCAGGTAGTGATAACTTGACTGTTTTCTTATTACTGGACACTTAAGTTGTTTCCAATTTTTATTTCTTGGTTTTATTAAGTATTTAGTAGTAGACATCTATTAACATGAAAGTTTTCCTGCATTTAGGATTTTTTGTTTTGAATAGATTCTTCTAAATGGAATGTGTATAGTTTATGACTCTTGGGATATTATAAGTTGTTTTCCAAAGGATTATTTTCACTTAATTTCAACCAGAGCCATTTGAATGCCTGTTTTAGTATCCTTTTACCAGTTAAGTGAAGTCACTCAGTGTCCGACTCTTTGCGACCCTGTGGACTGTAGTCCACCAGGCTCCTTGGTCCATGGGATTTTCCAGGCATGAATACTGGAGTGGGTTGCCATTCCCTTCTCCAGGGGATCTTCCCGACCCAGGGATCAAACCCAGGTCTCCCGCATTGTAAGCAGACGCTTTACCATCTGAGCTACCAGGGAAGCCCCAATCCTCTCTCTCATCAGTACTAAATAGTAATTAAAAAAAAAACAAAAAAAACCTTTGCTAATTTGGTAGGTGAAAACGTCGTTCTAACATACATTTTTTGGCTTACTAGTACAACAGTTTTAAAGAAGAAAAGCAGTCAGCTAGCTTATCTTGTATTTTAGCTCATTTAGAGATGTGTGGTAAACTATCATGGAAAGTTGTTTTATTGACCCACATACATTCTTCCTTTTTTCTTTTTTTTGGCCATGCTCTGTGGCTTGTGGGATCTTATTTCCCAGATCAGGGATTGAATTCAGGTCCTCAGCAGGAAAAACCTGGAGTCCTAACCACTGGATGACCAGGGAATTCCCTCTTCCTCTTTCTTGATGACAGTACTTGACATTTCCCAAAGTAGTCCTCTTCACTTTCAAAATCAGGCATGTGATGTTTGTGAGATTAACCTGGATTGACTTCATCTCCAGCTCCAAAGGTTGAGTTTGTTGAACTTGTGTCTACGTTAACCCTGAGGTCAGTAATTGGTTCAGGAATGGAAAGGTAGCACACGCATCCCCAGTGTGGTAACTTTAGGACTTTTATTGGGACACAGGTTTTCCTTTTTCTTGTTGAAAGAAGGGATCAGAAAGTGTATAGCCTTGGTAGCTGGTTGCTGAAGTTTTAACATTATGAAATGATAGCCTGTTGAAAATGTAGCCAGCATTAAGGGAACATAGCAAAAATTAAAAGAATAACAATACAAGTGCTGGTCACATTGATTACCTTAAGCCAAATCTAATTCTAGTCTTTAAATCAGTCAGTCAGTTCAGTTGCTCAGTCGTGTCTGACTCTTTGCAACCCCAGGGACTGCAGCACGCCGGGCCTCCCTGTCCATCACCAGCTCCTAGAATTTACTCAAACTCATGTCCATTAAGTCGACGATACATCCAACCAGCTCATCCTCTGTTGTCCCCTTCTCCTGCCTTCAATCTTTCCCAGCATCAGGGTCTTTTCAAATGAGTGAGTACTTCGCATCAGGTGGCCAGAGTATTGGAGTTTCAGCTTCAGCATCAGTCCTTCTAATGAATAATCAGGACTGCTTTCCTTTAGGATGGACTTGTTGGATCTCCTTCCAGTCCAAGGGACTCTCAAGATCTTCTCCAACACCACAGTTCAAAAGCATCAACTCTTTGGCACTCAGCTTTCTTTATAGTCCAACTTTCACATCCATACATTACCACTGGAGAAACCTTGACTAGACGGAACTTTATTGGCAAAACAATGTCTCTGCTTTTTAAATCAGACAAGCCAATAAATTTTCTTTTCTTTCTTTTTTTGTTTACTTAAGGGAAAATTTTTATTGGAAGTGTCCTTTTAATGGAGGGTAGGGGATGGATAACATGGTTTCCATTAAAGAAAGGTCTTTTGGCCAATATTTTAAATTATCATTGTTTGGCTTTTTTTCCCCCCTAGTGAAATTGGGAGTTTATTTAAAAAGATGACATAAGAGGGCAATCATAAACAGTTTCTACATTCTCTTTGTTTCTCCCAGTGTCTCTCTCTTTAGGGTTACATTGAAATGGAAATGAATCTCTTTACAAGATTTAACATTTGAAACAAACCATTTTAGTATTTTTCATTTTGATGGAAACAACAAAGAGTACAGAGATAACTCCATTAAGTTTTTCAAAAATACCTTGTTTGGCTTTCTAAAGATTTTTAAATGCAGGTTGATGATGATGGTTTAGTCGCTAAGTCCTGTCCAGACTCCTGCAACCCCGTGGACTGTAGGACACCAGGCTCCTCTGTCCATGTGATTTCCCAGGCAAGAATACTGGGGTGGTTTCCTTCTCCTAAATTTCCTTTTCTTTTTTGAGTTGGTTTTTCTGTATTTGGAACTGAAGGTATCCTATACTCATGTGAGTTAGCAGTAATGGTTGCAAGAGTGCTTCCTATTTTTTATGCCCCACATCACTGCACAATTGAAAGATGATAGCACAGTATTTGTACAGTACAGAAAGGCATGTGGACAAAGTTACTCTTGACCAGTTGTATGCATCCCTGGGTGTTTGGCTTTCCCAGGCTATGCCTGGCCTTTGCATAACTGAGAGGAGTAATGAGTCTCAAACCTGTAACTTACTCATAGTATACTGTCTTAGCATACCAGTTGGAAATATCTGGGCTAGAACATAATATTTACAAACTTAAGATCATGGGATTGATTCTGTTGGGGGATTATAATCTCCTCGATTCTGTCTCATCACAACAAAGATTTGAAGTGACAGACATTAAAGCCCTCAGCATGTCACAGCTGTTGGACAGTCCATGTTATAGTTCTCAGATAGATCAGTTTTATTTAGAAAATAGAGGAAAATACATCCTCGGGGCGTGAGGGCATGCCAACCCAAAAGACGCGAAGAGAAGAGAGAGAGAGAACACAAGCACACACCTGCACGGGAGAGAGAGAGACTGACCCCTGGTCCTTTGGCTCCTCTTTTTATGTTTTTTTTCCTGCCCCTGGGCCTGCCCTGTGTAAATTGGGCTAGCCAGGAGTGCTGTTTGTTCTACCTGAGGTCCTCACTCCGGTCCTCGGACCTTCCTTTGTTCTATTTTTGCAGACTTTTCCCTTCCTTGTCTTTTAGCCACTGCCATTCTGGACTTCTGTTTCCTATTCTAACTACCTAACAATTCCCATATACTTTGCTTATTTTACTCTTTACTCTTTAACATTCCTAACTCTGATCATGAATTTTAAAAGTGTACCAAGTGGGGAAACAAATCTTAATCATTTTCCCCGGTTCAGATTTTGGGAATATTTGCAAATTTTTGGGTACTTAGCATTAATTTTCTCTGATTCTGTATACAAAAGATAGAGTTGTCACCAAGTTCCTCATTTCCATTGTTGAAGCCTGATTACAGGTCTCATAGTTTTATTTAGTACTTTAAATCACTATTTGGTAAGCTAGAACAAGGAAACAAATCCTTTCCTAGATGGGATCTAAAATCTACATTTTTAAAATATATTAAAAAAAATTCAGTGACCAAGTAAGTATCCCATGCTTTGGTTAATTTATATCAGTATTTTTCTACACTTGAGTGGGCTCGTTAAAGCAAGATTGAAGTAGCCCGCCCCCAGTTCTTGAATCCGTGGATCTGAGTTAGGCCCTAGAATTTGCATTTCTAGCAAAGTGATGCTGGTATTGTTGGTCCAAGGACTATACTTTGAGAAGTGAAGCAAAGTGAAAGTCGCTCAGTCATGTCCAACTCTTTGCGACCCCATGGACTGACTATACAGTCCATGGAATTCTCCAGGCCATAATACTAGAGTGTGTAGCCATTCCTTTTTCCAGGGGATCTTCCCAGCCCAGGAATCGAACTCAGGTCTCCTGCATTGCAGGCAGATTCTTTACCACTGAGCCACAAGGGAAGCCCATACTTTGAGAAACACTGATTTATTTCATGCTTTTGTTGTTTGCTTACCACTATTGATTTTTATTAAAGTTAACAGGTAGGTAGTATGATTTCTACTCTTAACATAAAGGTACTGTTCTCAAATTTTGCAGATATTTTGAACTTTGAGTGTTTAGGACAAGTACTGTTGTTACATGGGCTTTCCTGATGGCTCAGTGGTAAAGCATCCGCTTGCAATGCAGGAGATGCGGGTTTGATCCCTGGGAAGAGCCCCCGGAGAAGGGCATGGCAGCCCAATATTCTTGCTGGAAAAAAATCCCAAGGACAGAGGAAGCTGGTGGGTTGTGGTCCATGGCGTTACAAAGAGTTGGACATGACTGAAGCAACTGAGCAGGCACACACAGTGTTATATAGCAAGAAGCAAATACCAGGTCACCAAATAAATGCAGTTTAAAGTATATTTCTGATAAGTCAATAATGCTTTGACATTGACTTTCCATATAAAATAGAAGGAGCCTTCTGATGGAAATAATTGAGCCTTCTTTAGTAATAAAAATCACTGATAAAAATATAGCAAACCTCTTAAAGAGATCACTATGTACAATCTCTTTTGGGATATGTTGGTATATAAGTAATAGATAACATCTATTTAAAAAAATAAGCTTTCTAATAAAATATTAATAACACTTAAGCTTATTGCCATTATTCTGTGTACTATTTTTAAAAGTCTCAATAGTATAGAAAATAAAATCAGACATAGTTGTCAATTTTTTCTGTATTCTTTTCATAATTATTTATTAATTGAAATGGTTGGTGTTGTTAATCCATCTAAAAATCTATTTCAGAACTTTAAGAGTGCTCATCTTTTAAAATAGGAAGCATTTTTTGGGTTAAGCTTGAAATTTATTGTCAGATTAGGGAACTTTATCTCAGAAAAATTAATCTTCACCTTTAGGACTCTGACTTTAAGTTTGGTATTTTTTAAAAAATATGCCATAGAAAGTAATGCCTAAACACCTCAGCAGCAATTTAAGGATCAAAAGAAAAATATAGGTGAAATTGCTCTGTAATATGTGAAGTTGTATAAAAATAAGCTATTTTAATTGCCAGTTAATTAAATGAATACTTACATTGTGCCTAGAAATGTTATGGGGGAGTAAATGAAAGCATGTAGAACAGTTCTTGCCTTTAAGAAACATCTAATTTGGAGAGGCAGGTGGACACACATAGAACAACTGGTAAGTTATTATTAAACTGTAGTGTTGACTTTAACCACTCAACAGGAATTTAGAAAATGGAGGGTTTAGAGTGGTCAGGGAAGGATTTCTGGAGAAAAGGGGCCTTGAATTGGGCATAAGAGGAGTAGAATTTAAATGGAGGGGGAGCTGAAAAATTATTCTAGGTACCAAGTGGGAATGAGTGTGGATTAGTGAGACAGTAGGAAACTATAATAGAAGACACCTTGGCTCTCTCTCGGAACCCCTGTTTGGTGTAGGAGAAGATTAAATTGGAATAGGAGGATGAAACTAGAGAGTGGGAAAGCTTTAAAAATGAGACCGATGCATTTGGACTTGATTTGTAGACAGGAGGAGCCCTCTTGAATTTGGAAATTGATGAGATTTAAGTGGCGTTTTGAAAAATAATTCTGGAGAAAATATACAGAATAAACTGAAAGGGGAGAAAATTAAATAAAAGGATAATAGGAAAATGTGATTATAATTCATGTCTGAGGTAATGAGGGTTTGACTAGATTGATAGCAGTAGGAGTAGTGATGCAGAATGAATCTAAGGACCAATTGGAAGGAAGAACAAACTGGTCCATTTAGAGATTAGATTTCGGGGATGAAGGGGAATGAAAATGAGAGAGAGGGGACAGAGAAGAGAGCAAGATAGAAAGAGATCAAAGATTCTGTGAATGTTCATTGGAGATTTAAATAAAGAATGTGTTACTGCTGACAGAAAAAAAGTTTGAAAGATTTGAGAGAGAAATGCGAGTTTTCATTTGTTAAATCTGAGGTGGAAAAATGCCAGTGAGAACTTTTGAGATAACTGAAGATACATTGGGAATCAATCACACAGTAGTCACAAGATAGAACTTTGGAACTGGAAGTAAATTTAGAGATAAAGCAAGAAAGTAGATCCAGAAAAGTCAAGCAGTTTGTCCAAAATCACATGACTACCTACTAACAGGTTTGTTAATATCAAGTGATTCCTGGTCTGTTGCTGTTTGAATGATTATGTGCCTGTTGGAGGGGTCACTAACTAAATACCTTTAAGGAGCTGGAAGATGCGGTAAATTCATTGAATCAATTATCAGTTCAGTCGCTCAGTCATGTCCAACTCTTTGCGACCCCATGGACTGTAGCATGCCAGGCTTCCCTGTCCATCACCAACTCCCTGAGCTTACTCAAACTCATGTCCATCAAGTCAGTGGTGCCATCCAACCATCTCATCCTCTGTCATCCCCTTCTCATCCTGCCTTCAATCTTTCCCAGCATCAGGGTCTTTACAAATGAGTCAGTTCTTTGCATCAGGTGGCCAGAGTATTGGAGTTTCAGCTTCAGCCTCAGTCCTTCTAATGAATATTCAGGACTAATTTCCTTTACGATGGACTGGTTGCATCTCCTTCAAATCCAAGGGACTCTCAAGAGTCTTCTCCAACACCACAGTCCAAAACCATCAATTCTTCAGTGCTCAGCTTTCTTGATAGTCCAATTCTTACATCCATACATGACAACTGGAAAAACCATAGCTTTGACTAGACGGACCTTTGTTGGCAAAGTAATGTCTCTGCTTTTTAATATGCTGTCTAGGTTGATCATAGCTTTTCTTCCAAGGAGCAAGCGTCTTTTAATTTCATGGCTACAGCCACCATCTGCAGTGATTTTTGGAGCCCAAGAAAATAAAGCCTGTCACTGTTTCCATTGTTACCCCATCTGTTTGCCATGAAATGATAAGACCACATGCCATGACCTTAGTTTTCTGAATGTTGCGTTTTAAACCAACTTTTTCACTCTCATCTTTCACTTTCATCAAGAGTCTCTTTAGTTCTTTGTTTTCTGCCATAAGGGTGGTGTCATCTGTGTATCAGAGGTTATTGATGTTTCTCTCAGCAATCTTAATTCCAGCTTGTGAGTCATCCAATTTGTGCTTTATCCAGCCCAGCATTTTGCATGATGTACTCTGCATATAAGTTAAATAAGCAGGGTGACAATATTCAGCCTTGACGTACTCCTTTCCCGATTTGGAACCAGTCCATTGTTCCATGTCCAGTTCTGACTGTCGCTTCTTTACCTGCGTGCAGATTTCTTAGCAAGCAGGTAAGGTGATCTGGTATTCCCATCTCTTTAAGGATGTTCCACAATTTGTTATGATCCACACAGTTAAAGGCTTTGGCATAGTCAATAAAGTAGAAGTAGATGTTTTTCTGGAGGTCTCTTGCTTTTTCAGTGATCCAGTGGATGTTGGCAATTTGATCTCTGGTGCAATCAGTTCAATTCATTGAATAGTTAATAAGTATTTTTTAATCTCTGATACTATTATACTTTATATCAGGCCCTGTCCTAGGTGCTGAAGACAACAGCATGGCCAAGACAGATGAGCTTGTGCTTTAAGCTCATTTTTAAAAGCTCATTTTCTTAAAAGGAGGAAGTAAAGAGTAAAAGATAATTAGTAAAAGATAATTCAAAGTAAAAAGATAATTAACAGATAATTTTGGGTAATGGAAAGTGCTGTGAAGAAAATAAAACAGTATGATGTACTGAAGAGTGTTGAGGTGTGGTCCATACTGAAGAGGTAACATTTTATCTGAGACTTGAAAAACAGGAAAGAAATTCTGTGTAAGTGCGGTGACAGATCATTCCGATAGAGGAATAGCAAGTATGTAGAAGTTAAGGCTGAAGTTAAGTTTGGTTTTGAACTGAAAGGAGATTTGCACAGTTCCTCTTATGTACTAGATATAATGTTAGGCTCTGGGAGATACAGCAGTGAAGAGGACAACAACACAGGCTCCCCAGACTGAGTGGAAAGTCATGTAGATTTGCACTATCTGGTAGATATTTCTTTTGGTAAATTGATATTTTTTTATGTAAAATGATGAATAATAGAAACATAATTATCATTTTGATTATGTTATGTTTCCCACATAGTCTTTGCCAAACAAATTTAAGGCCTAGCACAGCTGTTATCTTTTTCTGTAATCTTCTCTTTAAGCCCTGTGGACAGACTTAGTTTCTTGTTTGTATTTTCATTGACAACTTGTATTGCATCTATTTTAGTGCTTTTCACACTGTTGGCTTCCATGTCTCTCTCTCCAGCCAGGTTGTGAGCTCCTACCTTGGGAAACTTGCATAGTGCTCTGTGTGTGCTAACCTAATTAAAGTTTCCTTAATCAACTGCTCTGTGTAATTCATCATGTATTTTTTTGAGGACTACCATTGTTCAAGGTGTTTTATGCACAGCCATTTCTCTAATTAAATAGGAAGCGGGTTTTGTAATCCTGTTTGAGACTTTTGGTTAAACATGTTGGATTGACCACATATATTTATTTTTCTCAATATCATTAAAATACATAAAAGGAATATTAACTCAGAGAGACCGGAGAGCAGAAGATAATTCAACAGTGTGTCTCAGAAAGCAGATAGACAAGTGGTGACTGACTTAAAAGTTTGGAAATATGCTTATCATTTGGAAGGACCAAATACCAAAGAAGAGAATAACGCTCAGCATAAAAAGGGTGATTTGTTGAAAATCTTTGTATAGAATACTTGAATCTTCCTGGTCTCTTTCCCCACAGGAGATGGGAAATTTATGCTCTGAAAAAATTAAACCATGCAGTCCTAGTCAGAAGTGCAAAAGACACAGTGCAGGACAGGGATGAGGCATAGGACTGAAAATGAAAATTGAGTAAGAATCTGTTCAGTGTGGAACCCTTTACATCCTGTCTGTCATACTTCTATCACAATGCCCAGATAAAAGCTTCTTCTTCTCTTCTTGCATTCTGAGACAAGAATGGAGAGATTTTCTCCAGAGAAAATGAAAGTCTTGAGAGAAACAATGTCTGTATATTGATGCTGGGGAGGTAGTCCCCTAAGGAAAAGACTGTTTGGCCACCCAGTCAAGTAGTATTGAAGCCTGTTGGTCGTTAAGTCTTTCCCAGAACTTCCATTCAGCTTTTTAGGATATTATTCCATTGTAAAAAATAGAAGTTTGATGTAAATAGTTTACATACCATACAATTCATTCATTCAAAGTGTACAAATCAGTAGTTTTTTTAGTATATGCAGAGTTGTGCAACTGTTACCACAATCAATTTTAGAACATTTTTATCACCTGAAAAAGAAATCCCAAACTCATTAGCAGTCTCTTTTTCCTCTTTAATTTTACCAACCCCAGCCCTAAGTAACAACCAGTGTGGGTTTACCTTTTCTGGACATTTCACATAAATGGATGTGGCCCTTTGTGACTGGCTTCTTTCCCTTAGTATAATGTTTGCAAGTTCATCCATACTGTAGCATGTATCAGTACTTTGTTCTGTTTATGCTGACATTCCATTTTATGGATATGCCACATTTTATCTATTCATCAGTTGATAGACATTTGGGTTGTTTCCACTTTCTTGGATATTATGATTAATCCTCTTATGAACATTCACATATAATGTTCTCTTGAGGTGTAGTTGCTGGGTCGTGTGGTAACACCTATGTTTAAACCTTTTAGTTCAGTTCAGTTGCTCAGTCGTGTCTGATTCTTTGTGACCCCATGAACTACAGCACGCCAGGCCTCCCTGTCCATCACCAGCTCCTGGAGTTTACCCACACTCATGTCCATTGAGTTGGTGATGCCATCCAACCATCTCATCCTCTGTCGTCCCCTTCTCCTTCTGCCCTCAATCTTTTCCAGCATCAGGGTCTTTTCAGATGACACAGCTCTTCGCATCAGGTGGCCAAAGTATTGGAGTTTCAGCTTCAGCATCAGTCCTTCCAATGAACACCTAGAACTGATCTCCTTTAGGATGGACTGGTTGGATCTCCTTGCAGTCCAGGGAATCTCAAGAGTCCTCCAGCACCACAGTTCAAATGCATCAATTCTTCGGTGCTCAGCTTTCTTTATAGTCCAACTCTCACATCCATACATGACCACTGGAAAAACCATAGCTTTGACTAGATGGACCATTGTTGATGAAGTAATGTCTCTGCTTTTTAAAATGCTCTCTAGGTTGGTCATAACTTTCCTTCCGAGGAGTAAGCATCTTTTAATTTCATGGCTGCAATCACCATCTGCAGTGATTTTGGGGCTCCCCAAAATAAAGTCAGCCACTGTTTTCCACTGTTTGCCCATCTATTTGCCATGAAGTGATGGGACCAGATGCCATGATCTTAGTTTTCTGAATGTTGAGCTTTAAGCCAACTTTTTCATTCTCCTCTTTCACTTTCATCAAGAGGCTCTTTAGTTCCTCTTCACTTTCTGCCATAAGGGTTGTGTCACCTGCATATCTGAGGTTATTGATATTTCTCCCGGCAATCTTGATTCCAGCTTGTGCTTCTTCCAGCCCAGTGTTTCCCATTGATGTACTCTGCATATAAGTTAAATAAGCAGTGTGACAACATACAGCCTTGACGTACTCCTTTTCCTATTTGCAACCAGTCTGTTGTTCCATGTCCAGTTCTAACTGTTGCTTGCTGACCTGCATACAGGTTTCGCAAGAGGCAGGTGAGGTGGTCTGGTATTCCCATTTCTTTCAGAATTTTCCACAGTTTATTGTGATTCACACAGACAAAGGCTTTGGCATAGTCAATAAGGCAGAAATAGATGTTTTTCTGGAACTCTTGCTTTTTTGATGATCTAGCGGATGTTGGCAATTTGATTTCTGGTTCCTCTTGCCTTTTCTAAAGCCAGCTTGAACATCTATCTGGAAGTTCACGGTTCACGCATTGCTGAAGCCTGGCTTGAAGAATTTTGAGCATTACTTTACTAGCGTGTGAGATGAGTGCAATTGTGCGGTAGTTTGAGCATTCTTTGGCATTGCCTTTCTTTGGGATTGGAATGAAAACTCACCTTTTCCAGTTCTGTGGCCACTGCTGAGTTTTCCAAATGTGCTGGCATATTGAGTGCAGCCCTTTCACAGCATCATCTTTCAGGATTTGAAAGAGCTCAACTGGAATTCCACCATCTCCACTAGCTTTGTTCGTAGTGATGCTTCCTAAGGCCCACTTGAGTTCACATTGCAGGATGTCTGGCTCTAGGTGAGTGATCACACCATCGTGGTTATCTGGGTCGTGAAGATCTTTTTTGTACAGTTCTTCTGTGTATTCTTGCCACCTCTTCTTACTATCTTCTGCTTCTGTTAGGTCCCTACCTTTTCTGTCCTTTATTGAGCCCATCTTTGCATGAAATGTTCCCTTGGTATCTCTAATTTTCTTGAAGAGATCTCTAGTCTTTCGTATTCTGTTTTTTTTCCTCTATTCTTTGCACTGACTGCTGAGGAAGGCTTTCTTACCTCTCCTTTCCATTCTTTGGAACTCTGCATTCAAATGGGTATATCTTTCCTTTTCTCCTTTGCTTTTTGCCTCTCTTCTTTTCACAGCTATTTGTAAGGCCTCCTCAGACAGCCATTTTGCTTTTTTGCGTTTCTTTTTCTTGGGGATGGTTGTGATCCCTGTCTCTTGTACAGTGTCGCAAACCTCCGTCCATAGTTCATCAGGCCCTCTGTCTATCAGATCTAGTCCCTTAAATCTGTTTCTCACTTCCACTGTATAATCATAAGGAACTGTAAAGTGTTTTTTTGTTGTTGTTGTTATAACAAGCCTCTTTTAAGCACACCTGAGTTTGTGTTAAGGAGGTGATTTTGTTTTTTTGTTTTTTTATTTTATCCTTTTTAAAAATTGAAACATAGTTGATTTAGTGTTATGTTAATTACTGCTATACAGCAGAGTGATTCAGTTTTGCATATCTTTTAAAAGCTTCTTTTCCATAATGGCTTTATCATAATATATTAATAGAGTTCTGTGTGCTATACAGTAGGATTTTACTGTTATCCATTCTATATATAAAAGCTTACATCTGCTAACCCCAAACTCCCACTCCTCCTCTCTCCCAGCCCTTTCCCTCTTGGCAATCAACAGTTTGTTCTCTTTTGTCTGTGATTTTTTTTTTTCATAGATAGGTTCATTTGTGTCATATTTTAGATTCCACGTATAAGTGATATCATATAGTATTTGTCTTTCTGACTTCACTGCTGCTGCTGCTGCTAGTGCTGCTAAGTCGCTTCAGTTTTGTCCGACTCTGTGTGACCCCAGGCAGCCCATCAGGCTTCCCCGTCCCTGGGACTCTCCAGGCAAGAATACTGGAATGGGTTGCCATTTCTTCTCCAGTGCATGAAAGTGAAAAGTGAAAGTGAAGTCACTCAGTCGTCTCCGACTTCGATACACCCATGGACTGCAGTCTACCAGGCTCCTCCGTCCATGGGATTTTCTTTTCTTTTTTTTTTTTTTTCGTCCATGGGATTTTCCAGGCAAGAGTACTGGAGTGGGGTGCCATTGCCTTCTCCGTCTGACTTCACTCGTATGATAATTTCTGGTTGCATCTATGTTGCTACAAATGGCATTACTTTGTTCATTTTCGTGGCTGAATAGTATTTCATTGTGTATATACCATTCACTGTTCATCTGTCAGTAGACATTTTAGTTGTTGCCATATCTTGGCTATTGTGATTAGTGCTGCTGTGAACTTACGGGTGCATGTATCTTTTTGAATTATGTTTTTGTCTGGATATGTGTCCAGAAATGGGATTGCTCGGTCGTATGGTAATTCTAGTTTTAGTTTTCTGAGGACTCTTCTTACTGTTTTCCATAGTGGCTGTACTAACTTACATTCCCACCGACAGGGTAGAAGGGTTCCCTTTTTTCCACACTCTCTTTAGCATTTGTTATTTGTAGACTTTTTGATGATGGCCATTCTGACTGATGTAAGGTGATACCTCATTATGGTTTTGATTTGCATTTCTCTAGTAATTAGTGATGTTGAACATCTTTTCACGTGCCAGTTGGCTATAAGGAGGTGGTTTTTGGAAAGCCCCTAAGCATGGGAACTGGTTGCCAGAAGAAGCAACCCTGTGATTAAAAGGATAGGAACTTTTAGCCTCTAAACCCTCAGCTAGACCTCCTGGTAGGGGTGAAGAGCTGGAGAATGACTTGGTCACTGATGATCAATCAATCATGTTTATTTAATAAAGCCTCCATAAAGATCCCTGAACTACAGACATTTGGAGAAACTGATGAACAAGGATGCTTCTATGTGCTGAGAAGGCGACACACTCAAGACTCTATAGAGACAGAGGCTCCTTTGCTTGGGACCCTTTTAGGTCTCTCTCTGTATATCTCTTCATTTGGCTGTTTATTCACATCTTTTAATTTCCTTTATAAACTGATAATCTAGTGAATAAACTTTTTCCTTAGTTCTGTGAGCTGCTCTAGCAAACTGATCAAACCTGCAGAGGGGGAGTCATGGAAACCTCTGGTTTACAGCCAGTTGTTCAGACATACAGGTGACAACCTGGACTTGTGATTGGCATCTGAAGTGGTGGTGGGGATAGTCTTGTAGGACTGAGTCCTTAACCTGTGGATCTGATTCTGTCTCTAGGTGGAAAATGTCAGAATTAAGATAAATTGCACCCAGCTAGTGTTGGCAGAAATGCTTGGTGTGTGGAAAACCTCTACACATTTGGTGACTAGAATGATTGGAAGTGAAATATTGTGTATAAAGGAAAACAATAGAGTTGTTCTTTACAGTATCCATTCTGCTCCCTGGATGTGTTCTCCAGTCCTTTGTTTTCGTCTTGGCTCTACTTCTGGATTCTTGGCTCAGTTCTTTGAAAGGCTTTTCATTTTCTATGAGAAATAGTCTCTTTTTGCAACTGAGTAGCTGTTTCAGTCATGTTTTCTACCTGTAGAACTTTGTGGCCCAGAGGATCCTTCACTTTGAGCTGACTCAGTTCAAGCTGGTAGTGCTCCTACTAATACTATGAAAAGACAAAAACAAAACAACTCACCAAAACCCAAAACCCATAAACTAACTCAGAACAAAAGCATAACACTTTCTGGATTTCCTATGAATTTCTTCTCCAAAGCCACACCCATAATTCTAAGATGGACCTCTGTCTACTTGGGACATATCAGGCTGCTCTCAGATAATGCTCTTGAGATTCTTATATAGTAATATTGCCTTGCATTTTCTGAGACATTAAAGGGTCTTGGTTTGATATTTATTTTGAACTCTTTCTTACTATGAGAATTTTTGTTGATTGGAGACTGGAAGTGTGAAATGATTTTAATTTTCCAACCTAGCACATATTGGACCCTTTATATTTCCTGCAAATTGAATGAATGAACCTAAATAATTTCTTCTTTAACTTATCTGTCTTTACATACCTTTAATATTCCACTAGGAAAAAAGATCAGTTGACACTTGCAACATTCTACCTGGAAATCTCCTTAGACATATTCACATTTTAATTAGGTACATTTTTGTTTTTCTTATCTTCCAAGTTGCCTTAGTCCTCTGGCCAGTTACTAGATTTACAGACTCTAGTAACACTTCCTCATTGCTCTTCCAGTTTTGCCTCTGCTTACCATGCAGTCCCCAAGTCAGCACTACATATTTTGGGTTTTTGTGTGGTATCATTCCATTTCTAATATTCTTTTCTGTATCATTTACTTGTTGCTGAATAACAAACCACCCAAACTAGGTGGCTAAAACAACAATAATTTATTATTTCTCATAATTTTGTAGATTGGGATGTTAATCTGTTGATTTTATTATGCTATTTCATACAAGTATTATTTAATTGATGGGTTTGCTCAGGGCTGAGTTCAGATAGAAAAATTAGAACGCTTGGGTTTTTAATATGTATTTTTTAATCCCAGATTTCATAAAGCAGGGTTTTCTCTGGGGGTCTTTCCAAGAGTTCAAAGGCGGAAACTACTAAGACTTCTTGAAGCCTAAACTCTGGTACTCTAAACTCTGGTGTCAATTCTTGCACATTCTATTGATCAAAGAATGTTACACAGCTAACCTAGATTCAAAAGAGAATGCATTCCATTTCTGGATGGGAGAAGCAAGAAAGTCATATTGCAAAGAGGTATGAGTGCTGAATGGGAGGAATTTGTGGCTGTTAAACATGTATGTAAGAATATATACACAGTATATAAAAAACTACCAGATAAGAGTTTTTTATGTTCATAAAACAGAAATAGGATGCTATAAAAAAATGCAGTTCTGTAACAGAAAAGAACTTTTGGACATTAAAAAGATAAATTTTAACAGAATGATTGGGAGATAAAAGGGAGGAGATCTCTCAGAAAGTGGAACAAAAGAAAGAAAATAGGAGAGATAAGAAAATGAGATGATCAATATATGTGATTCAGCATCCTACTAAAAGGAGTTCCAGGGAGAACAGAGAATGAGGGGAGGATATTATGAAGTAAATAGTATAGGCCTCCTTTTCTGTAACTGAGGCCAAACTGTCATATTAAGTATGAGGTTGGAATAGTGTATAATTTTGAGACATTTTTACATTAAAAGAACTTAGTTTCCATTCACCCACCCATAGGAAGCTACTGGGGGGTTACTTTTTATCAAGACCAGGAAAAAAGCCAAAAAAAGAAGCCATAGGAGACAGGAAACAGCAGTTCTATATAAGAAGATGTCAGTGGAAAACTGGAAAACAGTGGCTGTGCATCCAGACCAGGCCAGGTTGGGGCAACAGAAAGGAAGGATGTGGGAGAGTCATGACTGAAATAATTTGATGTTTTTGAAAACTTAGAAAAATTGTTGACTGACGTTTCTTTGGAGCATTTGGAAAAAGTAAATAGCAGGTACAAAGCAAAGTAAGAAATGGGAAAAAAAAACTCTTAACAGTTACTAAACTTGAGGACAACTGAAAAGGACATAAAACGAATGATACTCTGCTTGGCTTGGCAGTAACCAACATTTGCTCAGTTGTATCTGACTCTTTTTGTGACCCCGTGGACTGGAGCCCACCAGGCTTTGCTGTCAATGAAAATTTCCAGGCAAGAATACTGGAGTGGGTTGCCATTTCCTACCCCAGGTGATCTTCCTGACCCAGGGATTGAATTTACATAGTTACAATAATTTAAGCCAGTAGTTCTCAAAGGTTTAAAGATACTTTTAAAGGTTATTAAAGATCTTAGAAAACTTTTGTTTATATGGGATATATCTTTTGCTGTTTTCCCTATGAGATGAAAAATTAAAACTGAGAAAATTTTTTGATGTTTATTCAAATAAAAATAAATCATAAATTGTAATGTGAAATGACATTTTTATAAAAAAGAACATATTTTCCTAAACAAAAAACTTAGTAATAAAAATGGCATTGTTTTCTATTTGTGAATCTCCTTCATATCTGGCTTAAAAGGACACAACTAGCTTATCGTATCTGCTTTTACATTTTTCTGTTGCAGTATCATATTATGTAGCTTATGGAAAATTCTACTGTACACTAGTGAGAATATAAAAATAAAGGCATGTAACACTGTAGTATTATAATGAAAATACTTTTTAAGTTGCAGATCCCCTTAAAGATCTTCTCACATTTTTCTAACTATTGATGTAAACTGACCTTTGAGTCAACCTAAAATTGTGCTGTGAATTTGTTGAGAAGATGGAAGAAGTGAGCTAAATTAATATAACAGGATGTAAAAAAAATACAGTAAAAATGGATACATTAAAAAAATAGAGTTAAAGCATTTAGAAATATTTAGGTATATATCAGAAGAAACAGTCAAAATAATTGAAAGTGACTCTGGGAAGTGGGAATGGCGAAATGTAGGCCAGCTGATAACTGTTTTCCAATGTTTGCTTTCTGGCTCTTTTTTTTTTTTTCACAAATGCAAATATTACTTTGGGTAAAATTAAAAATTAACAAAACACAGGAAAGAAAGAAAATTAAATTGAGGCATAACCCTGCCCTTCAGTTCAGTTCAGTTGCTCAGTCGTGTCCAACTCTTTGCGACCCTATGAATCGCCAGGGGGTTATCTAATGTAAGAGTGATCTTATATACCAATTGTTGTTGTTATTCAATCACTAAGTTGTGACCCACTTTTTGTGACCCCATGGACTGCAGCAGGCCAGGCTTCCCTGTCCTTCATTGTCTCCTGGAGTTTGCTCAAACTCATGTCCATTGGATTGATGATGCCATCCAACCATCTCATCCCCTGTCACCCGCTTCTCTTCCTGCCCTCAATCTTTCCAAGCATCAGGGTCTTTTCCAATAAGTCAGCTTTTCACATCAGGTGGTCAAAGTATTGGAGCTTCACCATCGGTCCTTCCAATTACTGTTAAACATATAATAGATTCTCAGTTACATGGCAGCATGATAGATTGTAATTCCTTGGCAACAGATAACAAAATTTTACTAAAACTGCCTTAAACAAGAAGGACATTTATTATCTTACATTATACAAGTATAGAGGTTGAGTAGATTCCTGATATGGTATAGTTGGTGCCTGAGCAATGTTGTCAGGGACCAAAGTTCCTTCTTTTTCACCACTCTGCCATCCTCACTGCCCTCAAACTGACTCCCCTTGTGGTCAAATAGGGCTTCAGCAATTCCAGGTGTTAAGATGAGACAGAAAAATATCCAGCATAAGAAAAGACTCATTTCTTTCTGTGACTCCTAGGAGCAAAAAGAACTTCTTAGAAGCCTCCCTTCAGAATACACTTTCCTTCTGAACTCTTTGACCAGGATTGAGTTGCTTGCCTATTTATAAATCAGTCAGTGGCTACGGTAATGGAATTAGGTAACTGGTTTAATTTAATCTTCTATGGTGAAGAAAATTTTTGGGAATTAACCACTGTGACTCCAGATATAAGATGTAATTTAAGATAGTGACATATTATTAAAACTGCTCAGCAAAAGGAAAGAGAGAGTGGACATCCTTGTCTTGTTTCTGATCTTGGAGGAAGATCTTTCAGCTTTTTGCCATTATGATGTTAGTTGTGGGCTTGTCATATATGGCCTTTATTACGTTGAGGTAATAAAGAAGGGCAGTGCCAAAGACAGTTCAAACTATCACACAATTGCACTCATCTCCCACACTAGCGTTAACACTCACATTAGCAAAGTAATACTCAAAATTCTCCGAGCTAGGCTTCAACGGTAGGTGAACTAAGAACTTCCAGATGTTCAAGGTGGATTTAGAAAAGATAGAGGAACCAGAGATCAAATTACCATCATCCATTGGATCACAGAAAAGGCAAGAGGATTCCAGGAAAACATCTACTTCTGCTTCATTGACTACGCTGAAGCCTTTGACTGTGTGGATCACAACAAACTGTGGAACATCCTTAAAGAGATGGGAATACCAGACAAGCTTCCCTGCCTCCTGCTAAACCAGTATGCAGGTCAAGAAGCAACAGTTAGAACTGGACATAGAACAACTGACTGGCTCCAAATTGGGAAAGGAGTACATCAAGGCTGAATATTGTCACCCTGCTTATTTAACTTATATGCAGAGTACATCATGTGAAATGCTGGACTGGATGAAGCACAAGCTGGAATCAAGATTGCCAGGAGAAATATCAATAACCTCAGATATGCAGATGACACCACCCTTATGGCAGAAAGTGAAGAGGCATTAAAGGGCCTCTTGATGAAGGTGAAAAAGGAGAGTGAAAAAGCTGGCTTAAAACTCAGCATTCAAAAACCTAAGATCATGGTATCTAGTCTCATCACTTCATGGCAAATAGATGGGGTAACAATGGAAACAGTGACAAGCTTTATTTTTGGGGGCTCCAAAATCACTGCAGATGGTGACTGCAGCCATGAAATTAAAAGACGCTTGCTCCTTGGAAGAAAAGCTATGTCCAGTCTAGACAGCATATTAAAAAATAGAGACATTACTTTGCCGACAAAGGTCCGTCTAGTCACAGCTGTGGTTTTTCCAGTGGTCATGTATGGATGTGAGAGTTGGACCATAAAGAAAGCTGAGCGCTGAAGAAATGATGGTTTTGGACTGTGGTGTTGGAGAAGACTCTTGAGAGTCCCTTGGACTTGAAGGAGATGCAACCAGTCCATCCTAAAGGAAAACAGTCCTGAGTATTCATTAGAAGGACTGATGCTGAAGCTGAAACTCCAATACTTTGGCCACCTAACGCGAAGAACCAACTCACTGGAAAGACCCTGATGCTGGGAAAAATTGAGGGCAGGACGAGAAGGGGACGACAGAGGATGAGATGGTTGGATGGCATCACTGGCTTGATTGACATAAGTTTGAGCAAGCTCTGGGAGTTCATGATGAACAGGGAAGCCTGGCATGCTTCAGCCCATGGGGTCGTAAAGAGTCGAACACGACTAAGGGACTGAACAACAACAAATGTACCTCAAATGTACTTGTTTTGTTTTTTAATCATTGTTATTTTAAGCCATTAAGTTTTAAGGGGGCTTTTACAACCAATAAAGGATTTATATATTTAACTTTATAGTTCCAAACTGTTTTCCAAAGTGGTTTTCCCAGTGTATACACTGACAGTGTCTGGGAGTTTCCATTGTTTCACTTCTTCACTAATATTTGGTAATGGCCAATTTTAAAATTTTTGTTAATCTGATGAGTATGTTTGTGGAATCTTGGAGTTTTAATTTTCGTTTTCCTAATTACCAATGAAACTGAGCACATTTTCCTGTGTATATTGGCTATTTGAATATTCTCTTTTATGAAGTACCTGTTTAAATACTTTGTATACTTTTCTGTTATTTTCTGTTATATCTGTCATTTTTTTCTTACTACATTTAAAATATATTCTTGGTGTTAGTCTTTTTTGGGTTATATGTGTTAAAAATAACTTTTTTTGTGTGATTTATCTGTTTATTCTCTTTGATATTTTTTGGTGAACAGAAGTTTTTAATTTCAGTAGTAAAGAGATTAATCTTTTGCTTCATTACTAGTGCTTTTGGTGTCTTGTTTAAAAAAAAATCCTTCCTCAGTTCAAGAGCAACTAGTATATTCTGTAGTATCTCACAACAGGATTATCCCAAATTGGTTCTCTGATCCATTTGGGATTATCTTTGCATATTATGTGAAACAGGGGTCAAATTTCACTTTTTTCTGAAATAGATGTGTAGTCATCCGAGAACTATTTATTCAAAATAAGCAGTCCTTCCTTTTGTATATGATCTATAAATATGTGTACACTCATAAGAATATCATTGGTCTGGATTCCCGGTTTTATTTCATAGGTCTTTTTTATTTTCCCGCAACATTGTCATGTTGTCTTACTTCCTCTAGTGCTATAATAAAACTTCATAATTGATGGAACAAGTCTTCCTACTTTTTAAAAGAGTATCTTGGCTATTCTTCGTCATTTGCGTTTCTGTTTCTGTATTAATTTAAAAATTACATTACTAAGTTTTACAAGAACTATTAGGATTTGTCTGAGATTGCATTGAATTGAGTTTTTCAATTTGGGGATAATTGGTTTCTTTTCACTTTTGAGACTTCTGGTATATGAATATGGGATATTTCTTCATTTATTTACATATTATTTAATCAAGTTTTATATTTTTCTGCCTAAAAATCTTAAACATGTTTTGTTAGATTTATTCTAGCTAATGCAAATGCTATTTTAAGTTTTATTCCCAAGATTTTTTTCTTAGTATACAGGAATACAGTTGGTTATTGTGTATTATTTTAATTTCCCTCTAGTTTGCTAATTCTCTTATTTATTCTAGTATGTCATTTGTAGTTTTTAAAAGTAATTTTTATTTGCAGTTATTTCATCAGTGAATTGCTTTTCAGTCTATATAGCTTTTATTTCTTGCTTTCTCATACTACCTTTAATAAAATGTAGTGGTAATTGAAATTCTTGCCTTATTCATGATCTCAAAGAAAATGCTTTTAATTTTTTACTATTAAGCATGATGTTGCTGAAGCCTTTTTGTATATTCTGCTGATTAAGGAAATTCTCATTTGCTTATTGTTTTCTGAGAGCTTTAAAAAGTATCATAAACAATTGTTGCATATTTTCAGATGCTTTTTAAAAAATCTGTGATCATGTAGTTTCTTTCTTTTAACATCTTAGTATATAGAATTCCATTAACTGATTTTCTATTGTTAAATCTTACGTTTCTGTGGTAAATTTACTTTATTATCATACATCATTTTTATCCATTGTTAGCTTCAGTATGTGCTTATTTTGTTTAGAATTTGGATCTACTTTCATGAACTATACTGGCCTATAATATTTCATTTCCATATTTTGATTCCTTGTTTTGGTATTATCTGTATGGTTTAAGTCCTTTGAAATTTTTTCTGATACTTTACTGTGCTATCTGTAGATACGGATTTTTAAAAATCCATTGTGGACTACCTACAATTTTTTCCTCAATAATAAAATGGAATTTATGTCAATTAAATATACATACACTCTGTACATTAAAAAGGATAACTATACCTTTAAGGATGCATATCAAAAGTATTAGAGGTCTGTAAAGGTATGGAAAAGGAATGGAATTAGAAAACAAGCACAGAGTAGTCAAGTACAGAATTCTGCGTGGACTGAAGAGGTGAGCCGTGAACTAAGTACAATTAATTTAACATGAGATTAAAACAAAGGGATCCTTTTCTCTTCAGTTTCTCAGTCAGAATTAAATCAAATGCAGCATTTTTTGATTCATTGGGATTCTTGATCTGAAGCTTTATGTTTTCTTCAGTTTTGGATAATTCTCAGTTATTAGGTTTTCAGAATATAGCCTATTTCTCTCTTCTTTTGGGAATGGTTTTATAGCCTCTCACTTTATACTTCATCTTTCTTAACTTTCTTCTGTACTTTCCATTTTTTAATTTCCTTACTGCATCCTCCATACTGTACCTGATCTATTTTCTAGTACACTGATTCTCTTTTTAACTATGTCCAGTCTTCTACCGAACATATGGATTGAGTTATCAATTGTTGATTATATATTTTTCATACCTAGAGATTATACTGGGATCTTAAAAAAAATCTGGTATTCTTTGCAGATATAATAGTTTCAATCTTGACTTTATTTCTTTAAACATAGTAAGCATATTGGTTTTTAAAGTCTGTTTGTGATAATGCCAGAAATCTATGGTATGTGTGTGTCTGTTTTGTTATCTGTTTTTTTTAAACTTGTTCTCATAATGCAGTGCTTCTTTCCATGCCTAATTATCTTTATGTGCTACTTACTCTCCCTGAAAAATTATCCAGAAGATTCCTTACAGAAGATATCCAGATTATTCCTTACAATAAAGAGAGAGACATTTTATTTGCTTAATCGGCTCTTCCAGTATGGCAACATGTAAAATCATATTCACAGATTGATGTATCTTTCGCTATCCTGTGAAGTAACTTTTCTTAACAAATTTATCTGAAGTTAAGTTTTTAAAAACTTCTTGTGATGATACTTTTTGTTTAATCTTCTCTTTCTTCCTCTCCCCCTCCCTTTTCTCCTTTATGCTTTATTTGCTTGACAGCAAAGTAACTCTCCTATTGAAGATGGTTATTTTTGCTTCAATTTTATCTGAGAGTTAACTCTTCTGATTTACTAAATATAGTTGGTTTTTTATTAGACTCCCTGCTTTGGCAGGCCCTAGGTTTGAATTCCATATCTCTTAAGCCAGAGGCCACCAAAGCTGTTACTAAATTTTATAACCATGTAACATTCATCAGCAAATTCAATAAGACAGTTTCATTCATTGAACATAATAAACCACTTAAAAATGGCAGTTTTCATTCATGTGTCATGTAAGGCTGTCAGATGAAAAGTATTCCTTGTAACGGGCCATTGTCCAAGAAATCCATTTCACTCTGAAAGCAGATTCCACCCCTTTGCTTACCTTTTCAGTCTCTCTCAAACAAGTTTCACAACAGAAAAATATTTGTGAGCAGAGAAATCAAATTCAGGAAGAAACTTAGATTCCTTTTTTGTATTCTCCTGCCAATAACTTCATAACCACAGTGTTAGGTTTGGCAAACTTTAAAATTCTATTGACCTGGGACTTCCCTGGAGATCAAGTGTTTAAGATTCTGTGTTTCCACTGCAGGGGGTGCAGGTTTGATTCCTGGTTGGGGAACTTAAGATCCTGCATGCTGGGCGGTACAGTCAAGAAAAAAAAACCTATTGACCTAATTAGTAAGCATCATTAAGCTATAACAACATAAAATTAGTAGTCGAAATATCTTGATTTATAGAGACTAATAGGAATTTGACACTATAAAAGTGTTGATCGCAGACATTCTGACTGGTGTGAAGTGGTACCTCATTGTGGTTTTGATTTGCATTTCTCTAATAATAAGTGATGTTGAGCATCTTCTCATGTGTTTGTTAGCAGATGAATGGATAAGAAAGCTGTGGTACATATACACAATGGAGTATTACTCAGCCGTTAAAAAGAATACATTTGAATCAGTTCTGTTGAGATGGATGAAACTGGAGCCGATTATACAGAGTGAAGTAAGCCAGAAGGAAAAACACCAATACAGTATACTAACACATATATATGGAATTTAGAAAGATGGCAATGATGACCCTGTATGCAAGACAGCAAAAAAGACACAGATGTGTATAGCGGACTTTTGGACTCAGAGGGAGAGGGAGAGGGTGGGATGATTTGGGAGAATGGCATTGAAAACATGTATACTATCATGTAAGAATCGAATCACCAGTCTATGTCTGATGCAGGATACAGCATGCTTGGGGCTGGTGCACGGGGATGACCCAGAGGGATGTTGTGGGGAGGGAGGTGGGAGGGGGGTTCATGTTTGGGATCGCATGTACACCCGTGGTGGATTCATGTCAATGTATGGCAAAACCAATACAGTATTGTAAAGTAAAATAAAGTAAAAAAAAAAAAAAAGTTGATATTTTATTAAAATAAAGGGCATTTAAAAACATGAACAGCATCATACATCATTTAGTAATGCAGAACTCTATTTTAATCAACTCTGAAAACTTGAAAGGGCAGCAGTATCTTGATTTCATTAACATGGAGGAACATTAGGTTCCCAAGCACTGCAAAGACAATACAATATAGTGTTTGGAGCAGGGACTCCGGAGTCAAAGAGTCTGTTTTCAAATTCTACTTTCGCCACTTACTAGCTGCGAAACCTCTGGAAGTTTACTAACCTCTCTGTTCCTTTGTTTCTTCACCTGCCAAAATGGGGATGATGATTTTACCTATCCAAGAAAGATTTGTTTTGAGGATTGCTGCTGCTGCTGAGTCGGTTCAGTCGTGTCCGACTCTGCGACCCCACAGACGGCAGCCTACTAGGCTCCCCCGTCCCTGGGATTCTCCAGGCAAGAACACTGGAGTGGGTTGCCATTCCTTCTCCAATGCATGAAAGTGAAAAGCGAAAGTGAAGTCGCTCAGTTGTGCCCGACTCTTAGCGACCCCATGGACTGCAGCCTACCAGGCTCCTCCATCCATGGGATTTTCCAGGCAAGAGTACTGGAGTGGGGTGTCATTGCCTTCTCCGTTTGAGGATTGAGTTATAATAATACATATTATGAGCTGAGACCCCCTCCTGGCAGGTAGTATGTGTCCTTTAAGTGTTAACTTTTATTTCTGAACAACCATTTGTCTAAAAGCCTTCACCTGAACACAAGAATTAGCAATAGAATGGAAAACTGAAATGGAATGGAATACTGAAATGGAATGGAATACTGAAATGGTATGGAATACTGAAATGGAATGGAATACTGCATATCTGTTAAGAGGGAATAATGGGAAACTTGAAGATAAAAGAAGTTCACATTGCCCTCTTCTTACTGATATCTCTTGACACATCACCACAAGTTGTGGAACCACTCCTCCTCATCTCCAGAGCACATATCTGCTTACCTTGCTCTCCGCTCCATTTGGACATCCAAAACCCATGTGCAAAACTGAGCTCCTGAACTTGACAGCCCTGCTTCCCCAAATGCTCCAGCCTGCAGTCTTCCCTCCACTGCTCAGTCTACCCAGGTGGTGCTCAGGCCAAAAACTTCAAAATTATCCTTGACTCCTCTCTGTCTCACCTTATATGCAGTCCATCAGTCAATCCCACTGGCTAGGTCTTTGATACTTTTAAGATTTTAAAAATGTTTTATTTGGAATTGTTAATTGTTTTTAGTTGGACTGTTAATCCAAATAACATAGCCTATTATTTTTAGGAATGGAAGTTTGCCTTTTAGAAAGTTTCTTACATACACAATTGTGATGGTTAATTTTTTCGTCAAGTTGGCTGTGTCACAGTACCCAGATACTTGGTCAGACATCTGTATCTGTGAAGATAGTTTTTAGATGAGATCAACATTTAAATTGGAAGACGCTTGTTCCTTGGAAGAAAAGTTATGACCAACCTAGATAGCATATTCAAAAGCAGAGACATTACTTTGCCGACTAAGGTCCGTCTAGTCAAGGCTATGGTTTTTCCAGTGGTCATGTATGAGAGTTGGACTGTGAAGAAGGCTGAGCACCGAAGAATTGATGCTTTTGAACTGTGGTGTTGGAGAAGACTCTTGAGAGTCCCCTGGACTGCAAGGAGATCCAACCAGTCCATTCTGAAGGAGATCAGCCCTGGGATTTCTTTGGAAGGACTGATGCGAAAGCTGAAACTCCAATACTTTGGCCACCTCATGCGAAGAGTTGACTCACTGGAAAAGACTTTGATGCTGGGAGGGATTGGGGGCAGGAGGACAAGGGGACGACAGAGGATGAGATGGCTGGATGGCATCACTGACTCGATGGACATGAATCTGAGTGAACTCTGGGAGTTGGTGATGGACAGGGAGGCCTGGTGTGCTGCCATTCATGGGGTCACAAAGAGTCAGACACGACTCAGCGACTGAACTGAATTGAACATTTAAATCAGTAGACTTCAACTAAAGGAAATTACTCTTTATAATGTGGATGTGCCTCATCTAATCAGTTGAAGGTTGTAAGAAAAAAAGATTGAAGTTCCCTAAGGAAGAAGGAATTCTGCTTCCAGATTGCCTTTGGACTTGGGTTGCAATATTACCTCTTTCCTGGGTCTCCAGCCTTTTGGCCTGTCCTAAAGATTTTCAGTTTGTCAGACCCCACAATCACATGAAGCAATTCCTTGAAGTAAACCTTTCTATATATATACTCTGTTAGTTCTCTTTTCTCTGAAGAACATTTACTAATATAATACCTATCAGGATGGCTAAAATAAAAAGTAGTAATAATACCAAATAGTGGTGGGGCTTTGGAGAAACTGAACACTTGTACATTGCCAAATGGGGTGTAAAATGGCATAACCACGCTGGAAAATAGTTTGACGGTTTCTTTCAAAACTGAAAATTGACTCAATATTTATTCAGCCCAGCAGTTACACTCTTGGACACTTATCCCTAAGAAATGAAGACATTTGTTCATGTAGAAACTTGTACATGAATATTCATAGCAGCTTTATTCATAAGAGCCAAAACTGAGAACAACTCAGATGTCTTTCAGTGAGTGCCTGGTTAAACCATAATATGTCTATACCATGGAATATTGCTCAGCAGTAGACAGGAATGAACTATTGATATACACAACAATGTGGATGAATCTCAGTATAATTATTATGAGTGAAAAAAAATCCAGTCTCAGTGGGTTGCATGATATATGATTCCATTTATATAATATTCTGGAAATAATAAAATTAGAGAAAAGATCAGTGTAGTGGTTATGGAAACAAAGAAGCTGCTCAAGGGAGCCTATGTTGATGGTACAGTTCTATATCGTGATTGCAATGGTAGTTGAATGAAGCTGTATGTATAATAAACTTTCACAGAATTATAAACACAGACACATACACAAACTAGTGTATGTATAATCAGTAAACTAATCATAAGCTCTCTGAGTTGTACCAGTGTCAGATACACAGTTTTATTATTGTCCTGTTACTATACAAAATGTTAACATTAGGAGAGGCTGAGCGAATGGTGCATAGGACTCATTGTACATTTCTTTGCAACTACTTGTGAATCAATTATTACAATGAAAAGTTAAAAAAAGCTTCTTGCACCCTGATTCATACTTTTTTCTGGGTTGAGAAAGACATTTAAATGCCTTGGTTTTTAGCAAAAGGCAGTTACCACATTCCTCCTTTCCCAATTTTGTTGGGTTTAAAGATTGCATTTTTGTTCATTAGTATTCACTGTCCTTACAAAACGCTTTATATCAAAACAAAGTTAGGAAGCACAGTATCTATCTCAGACTTGGTATGATGAGGTTAGTACTGAGCCAAGCCTTGTCTGTAACATTAGGAACCCAGTGTTCGGGTGTTTAGGAGCAGAAAGTTTGTTCTCAAGGGTACTAAGGTAACAGAAAAAGCCTCAGCCACCGAGAAATAGAATAGGATCATTGTTGCTGAGTGTTTTGTGTATCAAGATCAGAATAACAGTGATGACAAAACTGTTATTCAGTGTTAAACCTGGAGGGTTATGGGATACAAGTTGTTTTATTTTTACGATAACTGTGCTTTTACTTGAAAAGCCTAAATAAATTTTTTTCAGTTAAAACTTTTTTATATTACAGGAAATAAATGTTAATATGGAGAACAATTTTAAGACCGAGTCAGCGTCATCCGCCTTTTCTCTTCAGAGTTCTTCAGAGACATTGTTTTCTATCCAGCTATTAGATTTCAAAACAAGTTTCCTGGAAGCATTAGAAGAATTACGTATGAGAAGGGTAAGTTTCTTTTTAAAATGTTAAGTCAGAGAACTTGATTTTGTTCATTACTTTTTTGTCTTAAGGAGAGAAAAAGACAGCAAAATAGCTTCTTATTTAGAAAAAAGAAATCTAGCCTCACTAAGGGAGTAAAAGAGAAAAGGTCAGATTTAGTCAACATCTGGAGGTGAAAAAGAAGTTATAAACCAAGGTAAAAAATAAAAGAGATTTCTTAAGCTAGCTAGCATTGAGTGCCTTGGAATGCATAGATAGCATTACAGTTGGATACTGTGATTAAAAAAAAAGAACTGCTGCTTCAGATTACAGTTTTGATAGGTACTAATTAAATGATTAAATGATGAAATAAACAAATAACATGATTAAGTGACAGAATAAATATATGTAGTTTTTTGACTTCAAATAATAAAATATCCCTGTTTTTAAAAATGATAACCCTGAGATTTTTAGTAAGGGGATATCTAGTATTAAATTGTAAAAGATGTTTGGTTTTAGCAGGAGATTTGTATTGGACAAAAGCCCTTAAAAGCATTTCATTTCTGAGACTCTGAATTTGCAGAACAAGTTATCAGCTCTGTGTTAGATTTGAGTTGGTAAGATTCTAAGATGAAAAAGATAAATTCTTAATCATTGTAATAATGATATAGGGATGAAGTAATTAGGACTTACATGTAACTGAGGGTAGATTCTCTCTACTGTAGAGAGAATCAGTAAAATTTGGTGACTTCCTGGAAATAAAGTATAAGTAGGAGTAAAAAAATAATCTGAAACAGTTTTAAGATTTTAAAATATTGAAATTTGTTGTCATAATAAGAAAATTTAATTACCACAGTGTTCATCCTATATATAAAGCTACTTTCAACCAATATAACAAAAGTCTATTAAACAAAGAAGAAATTATGCTTTAAAAAATAGACATCTTGGATAAGTATTGAAAACAACTTTTTATAAAACTAGCTTAAAATAGTATCTTTTCTGAATAAAGTCCCCTACTATTATTGTGTTGCTGTTGATTTCTTTTTTATGTCTGTTAATATTTCTTATATATTGAGGTGTTCCTATATTAGGTGCATATATATTTATACTTGTTATATCTTCTTTGATTGATCTCTTGATCTATGTAGTGTCATTCTTTGTCTCTTCATTTTAAAGTCTATTTTGTCTGATATAAGTATTGCTGCTCTGGCCTTCTTTAGGTTTCTGTTTGCATGTGATGCCTTTTTCCGTCCCCTCACTTTGAGTTTATATTTGTGTCTTTAGATATGAAGTGAGTCTTTTATAGATGATGTATATATGGGTCATGTTTCTGTATCCATTCAGCCACTCTGTATCTTTTGGTTGGAACATTTAGTTCATTACATTTAAGGTAATTATTGTTATATATGTTCTTACTGACATTTTGTTAATTGTTTTGGATTTCGTTTATAAGCCTTTCTCCCTCTTTATTCTTTTGTGATTTGATGACTATCCTTAGAGTTATGTTTGCATTTCTTTTTCTGGTGTATATCTATTACAGATTTTTGGTTTGTGGTTTACTATGAAGTTTTTGTATAGCAATTTGTATGTATTCATGATTGTTTTAATTTACTCATCTTTTAATTTCAAATGCATTTTTAAAACCCTACATTTATACTCTACTCCCCTAATTATTGCTGTTGTTAATAGCATATTTTGCATCTAATTGTTTTGTGTATCCCTCAATTGCTTATTGTGGATATAAATAATTTTGCTACTTTTGTCTTTCAACACCCTACTAACTTTGTATGTGGATGATTTTCTACCTTTACTGTTTCTTTCCCTTTACTGATGAGCTTTTTCATTTCCTAATTTTCTTGTTTCCAGTTGTGGCCTCTTCTTTTTTCTCCTAGAGAAGTTCCTCTAACCATTGCTGTAAAGGAGAAGATATTTGCAAGTGATATGACCAATAAGGGGTTAATATCCAAAATATATAAACAGGTCATATAACTCAACATCAGTAAAACAAACAACCTGTTTAAAAATAGGCAGGAGAACTGAGTAGATATTTTTCTAAGGAGGATATGCAGATGGCCAACAGGCACATGAAAAGATGCTCAACATTGCTAATCATTAGGGAAATGCAAATCAAAACCACACTGATTCATACCCATCAGAATGGCTGTCATCAAATAGAACACAAATAACAAATGCTGGCAAGGATGTGGAAAATAGGGAATCCTCATGCACTGTTGGTGGGAATGTAAATTGACGTAGCCACAATGGATGTACAATGGAATACTAAAAGTGAAAATGTTAGTTGCTCAGTTGAGTCCGACTCTGCGACCCCATCGACTGTAGCCCATCAGGCTCCTTTGTTCATGTAATTCTCCAGGCAAGAATACTGGAGTGGGTAGCCATTTCCTTCTCCAGGGTATCTTCCCAACGAAGGGATCGAACCCAGGTCTCCTGCATTGGAATACTACTACAATGGAATACTACTAATCCATGAAAAATGAAATTTTGCTGTTTGCAGCAACGTAGATGGAAGGTATTATGCAAAATGAAATAAGTTAGAGAAAGTCAAATACCATATGATGCGACTTAAATGTGGAATCTAAAAATTACAACAGATTACTGTGTGTGTGAAAGTCGCTCAGTCGTATCTGACTCTTTGTGACCCCGTGGACTGTATAGTCCATGGAATTCTCCAGGCCAGAATACTGGAGTGGGTAGCCTTTCCCTCTCCAGGGGATCTTCCCAACCCAGGGACTGAACCCAGCATTGCAGATGGATTCTTTACCAGCTGAGCCACAAGGGAAGCCCAAGAATACCGGAGTGGGTAGCCTATCCCTTCTCCAGCGGATCTTCCTGGCCTAGGAATTGAACTGGGGTCTCCTGCATTGTAGGCGGATTCTTTACCAACTGAGCTATGAGGGAATCCCAACAGACTAGTGAATAAAACAGAAAAGTTGACTCATAGATAAAGAGAACAAACTAGTGGTTACTAGTAGGGATAGGAAAGGGAGGAGGAGGGACATACGGGGTAGGTGAAAAAAAAGGATTATTATGAGGTTATGTGAAAAAGACACTTGCTTCTTGGAAGGAAAGCCATGACAAACCTAGACAGTGTATTAAAAAAGCAGAGCTATCACTTTGCCAACAAAGGTCCATGTAGTCAAAGCTATGGTTTTTCTAGTAATGTACAGATGTGAGAGTTGGATCATAAAGTAAGCTGAGCGCTGAAGAATTGGTGCTTTTGAACTGTGGTGCTGGAGAAGACTCTTGAGAGTCCCTTGGACTGCAAGGAGATCAGATCAGTCAATTCTAAGGGAAATCAACCCTGAATATTCAATGGAAGGACTGATGCTGAAGCTGAAACTCTAATACTTTGGCCATCTGATGCGAAGAGCCAATTCACTGGAAAGACCCAGATGCTGGGAAGGATTGAAGGTAAAAAGAGAAGGGGCGGCAGAGGATGATTTAGTTAGGTAGCATCACCAACCAGATGGGCATGAATTTGAGCAAACTCCGGGAGATAGTGAAGGACAGGGAAGCCTGGAATGCTGCAATCCGTGGGGGTGACAAAGAGTTGGACACGACTTACCAACTGAACAAAAACAGTGCAAAATCATGTATGTGAAACTTCTGAGAGTCGGGAAGCATTGTAGAATTTGAAGAATCTTTCGTTCAGTAATAATAATAAAAAGCACAAATGGGAAATCTGAAAAGCAGTCAGAAGTGGGAAAAGATTCATTATTTTCAAAAGAACAATAACACTATTAATAGTGGACTTCTTGATAATAATTGTTCAGTCCAGGAGACAGTGGCATGATACTTTAAAGTGCTTAAAAGAATTCTGTTCCCCCCAAAACAGCCTCAAAAATGATATCATGAGTATTGAACAAGTTTTTCTAAGTGGAAGAAGTAATTATGTAAGTCTTCATACTAGACAGTGCATTTGTATGGTATTCTAGAAGAGGCAAGACTATGGGGATGGGAAACAAATCAATAGTTGCCAGGTGCTGAAGAGTGGGATAGGGATTATCTATAAATGGAATGCATAAGAGAATTTTGAGGAGTGATGGACTCTTCTGTATGGTACAGTGATGGTAGAAAGATTTCTCCATGCTTCTGTCAAAATCCATAAAATTGTACACCACAGTGAACTATACTATATGCAACCTTTATAAAAGTTCAACCAGAGTGTGGGGAGAATTTCAGGATGGAATGCAGACTGAAAATATATATAACTGTTACACCATTACTTCAGTGAAAGACATGCATGGGAAAAGAAGCTGATTTAAGAACTTTAGAGAATGTACGTTGAGTTGATCAGTTCAGTTGCTCAGTCGTGTCCGACTCTTTGCGACCCCAAGGACTGCAGCACGCCAGGCTTCCCTGTTCATCACCAACTCCTGGACCTTGCTCAAACTCATGTCCATCAAGTCGGTGATGCCATCCAACCATCTCATCCTCTGTCATGTTGAGTTGATACTGTAAGGCTAAAGACAGAAATGCTTAAATGTTTGCATTAAACACTCTTTGATTGGCAGATTTATTTTTCATGGGAGTAATACTGAGACTACTTATAGCTATGCTAAGGTTGAACAAATTAAGCAAGTTATAGAGCTTGGGTAGAATTTTTTTCTCTGTTGAAGGAAAAAATTACAAATAAGTATGTGTTGTGGGAGGCTAAAATGAATTCTGTGGTGTGGGATTAAAGTTGAAGCTATCAGTATGAACTCATTTAGTATAAACAGATACAGAAATACAGACATGTATACACATTGGTTAGACTATATACATAGATTTTCCGGCTCTGCTGAAAGGGCATAGAGGTAGGTAGTAGCAACACTCCCATAGCAGGAACCATCTATAGTACTCACTTTTTGGTTCTAAATGTCATTATCTAATAAAAGGAACCAGGACCCCTTGGAGAAGTGGTTTATTCTAGAGTTCGATATCTTGTAGTGCTGGAAGGTACTTTAAGAAGGTACTTAAAAATAGCATGTCTAAAGGGTACAGAAACCAGCCTGAAAGAATTCCCATGAACATAGCTGGAAGAATTTGAGCAACAAAATAAATGATGATAGTATTGGATTATAACCCAAAGAATAAAATAAATATCCATTATACTCTACTAATGTAAGTGAATGATTAAATAAATGAGATGGGACAAATCCTTTATCCCAATTAATAAATGTAGGAGGAAGGAGAGAAACAGAAACCACCCTTAAAGCATCACAGTAATAATTACTGCAGGCAAGATCCACAGATGAATGCTAAAATTAGTGGATGAAACTTTAAGGAGAAATAGAATAGTTGTAGTACCTTTCCCAAATTGTTTCGTAAGTTACTGTGGTGGTTTTATACATGTTCACAAATTGCTTAATATTCTTTTCTCTAGGAATTGGAGCTTAATTTCCCTCACCTTGATTGTGGACTAAGTTTTAACAGATAGAAAATATAAAGGGAAAAATAGTTTACTGTGGAGAAACTTGGCAAATACCACCTTAACTAAGTGATTAAGATCCCCAGAAAGAATTGGTGTGGTTCAGTAATTCATGTGAACATCAGATACTCATGATATGATGTGATGAGAAGGGAACTTTACTGCTGTGGTATTCTTCTTTAAACCTAGTTTAATCATGAAAAAATAGCAGGCAAACACCATATGTGGAACATTCTACAAGATATCTCATCAATGTTTGTCAGAGCAAGGTCATAAAAAACGAGAGAAATTATTACAGATTGGAGGAGTCTAAGGAGACATGATTAACCATAACATGATGTCCCGTATCATATCCTGAAACAGATATTGGTGGAAAAACTAGTGAAATGTGAAGAAACCTTGTAGTTTAATCAATAATATTGTAACAATGTTATTTTCTTAACTTTGATAAATGTACCCTACTTATGTAAAATTTAAAGTTAGGGAAGCTGGGTGAAGGGTATGTATGAACCCTACTATCTTTATAAGTCTTCTGTAAGTCTAAAATAATTTCAAAATAAAAAGTTTGTAAAAGGAAATTTAGACTTTGAAACTGAAAGTTCAAGAAATACTATAGTACAAATCAATATGGTTCTTTTCTTTTTAATTTTAAAGAGATAATAAGCAAGCAAAACTATATTTTATCATTCATTTAATATTTCCTGAACACTTATGCCAGGTTTTAGAGAATATAATACCATGTAATAATAAAGGATTGCAGAATATACTGTGAGTCTGGACAAGGAAATGTCTAATTTTACTAAGGGGAATGAGGAAAGCTTCATAGAAGAAATAACTGATGCAGAAATGTTGTGAATGAGTAGGAATTTCAGATCAGTCTTTTCAGGGTTTATCAGTTACGTTGTTCTTTTCAAGGAATTCATTTTCCCTTTTGATTCTCTCTGTTGCATGTTTGTTTTGTGTTTTATTACTATTCACTCTTATCTTCATTATTTCCTTTGTTTAATTTGTTCTTTTTGTCTTGAACTTCTAAAGATGGTATTTAGTTGATTAGTTTTCACCTTTTTTCCTTTTCTAATGTACAGCATTTAAGACTAAATTTTTCTCTTAGCATGCCTTTAGTTGGGTCCCACAAATTTATGTAGATTCATCCACTGTATTATCTATATCTTTATTATCATTCAGTTCAGATTGTAATTTATTCTGTGCCCCATGCATTATTTAGATGTGTACTACTACTTCTACAAATATTTGAGAGTTTCATTTTACTTTTTATTAACTTTAAAAAAAGATTTTTTGGATAATTTTGTGTCAGATTATAAGCTTTACATAATTTCAGTCACTTGATATTTGTGGAACTTTGTTCGCTAGTCAGGCGTATGATCAAGTTTGGTGAATAGGCCAACAGAGATGAACTTGAAAAAAATATAATATGTATTCTGTGTTTCTTGGGTGCAATATAGAATGACTGTGAATTGGTCAACTTTGTCAATCTTGTTCAAATCTTCTGAATAATTATTATTATTTTTTGTCTGCATTTTCCTTCTCTTTTTTCTTTTTCTGTACATATTTCAGTCTGGTTATTTTTTCCCCTTCCTTTCAGTTAATGAATTTTTAGTTTGTATAGTTTGCTGATTAGGTCAATCTACTGAGTTCTTAATTTTCCTTCTTATATTTTCAGTCCTAATATTTTCATTTGGTTCTTCTTTTATAACTTTCATTCCTCTGCTGAAATTGATATTGTCATATAGTTTCTTGCATATAGGTTCATGTATTTAAAGTCTATATCTATATATAGTATATATATCTATGAACAGTATGAAAAAGCAAAAAGATATGACTCGAGAATATGAGCCCCCAGGTTGGTGGGTGTCCAGTATGCCACTGGGGAAGAGCAGAGAAACAGCTCCAGAAAGAATGAAGAGTCTGGGCCAAAGTGGAAATGACATTCAGCTGTGGATGTGTCTGGTGGTGAAAGTAAAATCTGAGGCTATAAAGAACAGTATTGCATAGGCACCTAGAATGTTAGGTTCATGAATCAAGATAAATTGGACATGGTTAAGCAGGAGATGGCGTGAGTGAACATTGACATTTTAGGAATCAGTGAACTAAAATGGATAGGAATGGGTGATTTTAATTCAGATGACCATTATATCTACTAATGTGGGCAAGAATCCCTTAGAAGGATTGGAGTAGCCCTTATAGTCAACAAGAGTCTGAAATGCAGTGCTTGGGTGCAGTCTCAAAACCAACAGAATGTTCATTTCCAAGGCAAACCATTCAACATCACAGTAATCCAAGTCTATGCCCCAACCACTAATGCCAAAGAAGCTGAAGTTAACGGTTCTGTGAAGACCTACAAGACTTTCTAGAACTAACACTAAAAAAGATACCCTTTTTATCATAGGGGATTGGAATGCACAAGTAGGAAGTCAAAAGATATCTGGAATAACAGGCAAGTTTGGCCTTGGAGTACAAAATAACCAGCACAAAGGCTAACAGAGTTTTGCCAAGAGAACACATTGGTTATAGCAAACACCATCTTCCAACAACACAAGAGACGACTCTACACATGGACATCACCAGAGGGTCAGTATTTAAATCTGATTGATTACATTCTTTGCAGCCGAAGATGGAGAAACTCTGTAGAGTCAGCAAAAACAAGATCAGGAGCTGACTGTGGCTCAGATCATGAGTTTCTTATTTCAAAATTCACACTTAAATTGAAGACAGTAGGGAAAACCACTAGGCCATTCAGGTATGACTTAAATAAAATCCCCTATGATTATACAGTAGAGGTGATGAATAGATTCAAGGGATTAGATCTGGTAGACAGAATGCCTGAAGAACTATGAATGAAGGTTTGTAACATTGTGTAGGAAGCAGTGACAAGAACCACCCCCAAGAAAAAGAAATATGAGAAGGCAAAATGGCTGTCTGAGGAGGCCTTACGAATAGCTGAAAATAGAAGAGAAACGAAAGGCAGGGGAGAAGGGGAAAGATATACCCAACTGAATGCAGAGTTGCAGAGAATAGCAAAGAGGGATAAGAAAACCTTAAGTGAACAATGCAAAGTAATGGGGAAAAACAATAGAATGGGAAAGACTAGAGATTTCTGCAAGAAAATTGGAGATCCCAGGGAACATTTCATACAAAGATAGGCACAGTAAAGGACAGAAACATCAAGGACCTAAGAGAAGCAGAAGATATTAAGAAATGGTGGCAGAATACACAGAAGAGCTAAACAAAAAAGGTCTTAATGACCCAGATAAGCTTTACTGGTGGCTTAGGTGGTAAAGAATCTCCCTGCATGCAGGAGACATGGGTTCAGTCCCTGGGTCAGGAAGATTCCCTGGAGAAGGAAATGGCAATCCACTCCACTATTCTTGCCTGGGGGATCCCATGGACAGAGGAGCCTGGCGGGTTACAATCCATGGGGTCACAAAGAGTCAGATATGACTTAGCAACTAAACAACACACTCTGATGGTGTGGTCACTCATCTAGAGCCAAACATCCTGGAATGTGAAGTCAAGTGGGCCTCAGGAAGCATTATTATGAACAAAGCTAGTGTTAGTGATTGAATTCCAGCTGAGCTATTTCAAATCCTAAAAGATGATGCTGTGAAAGTGCTACACTCAATATGCCAGCAAATTTGGAAAACTCAGCAGTGGCCACAGGACTGGAAAAGGTCAGTTTTCATTCCAATCCCAAAGACAGACAGTGCCAAAGAATGTTCAAACTAGGGCACAGTTGTGCTCATTTCATGTGCTAGCAAGGTAATGCTCAAAATCCTTCAAGGTAGGCTTCAGCAGTACGTGAACTGAGCACGTCTAGATGTACAAGCTGGATTTAGAAAAGGTGAGGAAAAAGAGATCAAGTTGCTGACATCCGTTGGATCACAGAAAAAGCAAGTGAATTCCAGAGAAACATCTTCTGTTTCATTGACTATGCTAAAGCCTTTGACTGTGTGAATCAACAACAAACTGTGGAAAAATCTTAAAGAAATGGGAATACCATACCACCTTACCTGTCTCCTGAGAAACCTGTATGCAGGTCAAGAAGGAATAGTTAGAATCAGACATGGAACAATGGATTGGTTCAGAATTGGGAAAGGAGTACATCAAGGCTGTATATTGTCACCCTGCATATTTAACTTATATGCAAGGTACATCATGCAAAATGCCAGGCTGACTCAAAAGCTGGAGTCAAGATTATTGGGAGAAATATCAACAACCTCGGATATGCAGATGATATCACTCTAACGGAATAAAGCAAAGAGGAACTAAAGAGCTCCTGATAAGAGTGAAAGAAGCGAGTGAAAAATCTGGCTTAAAACTCAACGTTCAAAGAACTAAGATGATGGCATCCAGTCCCACCACTTCATGGAAAATAGATGGGGAAAAAGTGGAAACAGTAACAAATTTTATCTTCTTGGGCTCCAAAATCAAATCACTGTAGACAGTGACTGCAGCCATGAAATTAAAAGACGCATGCTCCTTGGAAGGAAAGCTGTGACAGACAAATCTAGACAACATATTAAAAAGCAGAGACATCACTTTGCCAACAAAGGTTCGTAGAGCTAAAGCTATGGTTTTTCCAGTAGTAATGTATCGATGTGCGAATTCGACCGTAAAGAAGGCAAGAATTGATGCTTTCAAACTGTGGTACTGGAGAAGACTCTTGAGAGTTACTTGGACAGCAAGGAGATCAAACCAGTCAGTCCTAAAGAATAATATATCCTCTGAATATTCATTGGACTGAAGCTTCAATACCACCTGATGGGAAGAGCTGACTCATTGGAAAAAGACCCTAATTCTGGGAAAGATTGAGGGCAGGAGAAGGCAGCAACAAAGGAGGAGATGGTTGGATAGCGTCACTGACTCAATAGGTGTGAGTTTGAGCAAACTCTGGGAGATAGTGAAGGACTGGGAAGCCTGGCATGATGCAGTATATGGGGTTGCAAAGAATTAGACACAACTTAGTGATTGAATAACAACAATACCTATAAACTCAAATATATGGACCCGTAGATCTGTTTCTGTTGTCTCTTTTTTTCATTTTTGGGCCATTTGATGTTTTGGTGGGGCGCAGCCAAAAAAAAAGCAATGATTTGATAAGGTATTAGTAGGAAGGAAACTGGATAATTAATGGTGTAATTCTTGCTGGGATAATCCCATGGACAGAGGAGCCTGGTGGGCTACAATCCTTGGGGTCAAAAAAGTCATACCTAACTGACCAACTGAACATGCATGCAATATGGTAAATAACATTAAGCAGCATTCCAGTTCCCCATAAAATTAGTTGTGCTGTCATAACCCTTTTGCAGTTATAATGATTTGTAGAATCTGTATCTTGAACTACATGGAAAACTGGGAAAATGAGTGTTATCCACTATGCTGAAAGATAACATTATAATATACTTCCACTATGTTAGGATTTCGATATAACTTATTGCTTTTTATTAAAAATTATTATTTACATTTTATTTGAACTTTTCACTTTTATTCATTCTTCAAAATGAATGAAGTTTTCAAAAATCATTAATAACAATTCTTATTAAATTGTCAATGAGAAAAAAATATGATAAATTTGGTAAGGAAATCCCATATGAAACTTCAATAAAATATCCAAGAATATATAACCTTAAAAAAGGTTTTAAAAACTAAACCTTAAAGTGTTTATTTTTTATTAGCTGCCTTAGGACTACAAGGATTTTATTGTTTTTACAAAAACAATAAAAGGAGTAATTTGCTGGTTTATTTACTCTTTATAACCTTTAGAAAGTGACATGCTTTTTTTAAAGTACTTGCTTCAGGCTGTAGTTTTACACAATGGACTGTGTATTGGTCAGGCCTCTTCAATTCTTGACCCTGAACAGATTTAGGGACGTAGTATATATAGCAGGCTCTTGTCCAAGTAGCCAAAACTGTAACTGGGTACTTTTATTCTCCTTTTCAAACTCATATCCACCTCCTACGAAATGGCTCAATTCAGTTTTTCATATTGTCTAGTACAGTATTAATCACTCTTTCAGAGGGTTTCTTGGTTTGATTAAGTACCAAGTATCAAAAATAAATAATATGCATGGAATAGCCTAAATGTTCACACTTAAAGAAAAGGTGTTTCCTAAGAAAGAAATTTCTTTTTTAGGAGCTTTTGAATTTATGGTTATCGAGCTGTTGAAGATTTTGTTTATCTCCTTAGTTGAGGTTTGGTAGTTTGTTGTTTTGGAATAATTGGTCTGTCTCTGTAAGTTGTCACATTTATGAGCATAAACTTGTTTGTAGCATTCTCTTAACTTTTTAATGGCTATAGAACTTCTGTACATGGTTTCTTTTAGCATTTTGGACATATTTAAAATTATTGATTTAAAGTCTGTCTAGGTCCTTTGTCTGCATTTGCTCAGGAACAGTTACTTTTAAATTGTTTGTTTGTTTGTTTGTTTCGTGTGTATGAATCACTCTTCTGTTTACCTGGATGCCGTATAATTTTTTGTTGAGAAATGGGCATTTTGAGTATGTGACAACTCTGGAAATAAGATTCCTTCTTCTCTACAGGGTTGCTGCTTGTTTTTGTCTCTGTGTAATGACTTTTCTGAAATAATTTTAAGTCTTCAGTTTTTGTCACGTGTGTCATGTTCTTAGCTTAGTGATCGGCTAGTGCTTTGACTGACAGAGGAAGCCTAAAATACCTGGAAGCAAAACAAACAAGAAAACCTCTCAGTCTTTGCAGAAGAGCTGTGTGTGAGTGTGTATGTGTGTGTGATGAATGTGTGTGTGTGGTGACAGTCCTTTAACACTCCACCAGTCCCCTTTCAAGTCTACCTGTCAAAGTTTCCGATAGAAGCTTCAGATTTCTCTAGTGATACTTGTGTTTATCATGTGGACAAATTCAAGAATATTACAATATTTTAAACAGAATCAGAGCTTTTCTAAATAACTGCTTCCTGGTTGACTTTAGACTCCCTCCCTGGATTTTAGGTCTCTTTGTGCTGTTTCCCAGAGAGGGTCTGTTTTTGCAGCTCTTCCAGCTATATCTTACTGTTTTTAACTTGACCCTAATTAGTTGGGTGGTGGTGTCAGGTAGGGAATAGGAGCATTTTCTGATGTTTCTATTAAGCCCTCCGTCTTTGGTGAACCTGATTCTCAAGGTGAAGCCTTCACTAGAATTCTGATCCCTTTTCAGTATTTAATGGTAGGTCTAGCATGTATTCCTTCCCCTGCCCCAGTGATAGAACTGTTGTTTTATTTTTGTAGCCTTCTCTCAGCTTCATTGGGTTTCCACAAGTGCTCTCATGCTACAGTTTTTATTGCCCTACCCCCTGTAGATTAAGGGTTTTGTTCTTTCTAGGAGATAAAAAAGATAGTCTTGTCTAAGTAAGTTTTTAGTGTTGTTGGTTGATTCCTTTTCCTAGCTACAGAGGTTTTCCGCTAGTGTCCTTAGATGTACTTTTGGTTGTCCTTTCCCCCGCAGATTAAGTTTTTGGTCTGTAGTAGATTTAGGGAAGATGGCTTGTGACTGCTGTTCTCCTCTCCAACCAGTACCACAGGGGGAAAGTTTTCTCAGATTCTTTCTTTCCTTCTCTGTAAGCACCTGGTGGGTTTCATGGAAGAAAAACCTGTCAGAAAGCATTAACCTCCTTATTTCTCTAGCCGTCAGGAGATTCATCTTCTTACACCAGCCCATGCTCTGCCTTTAGAAATGTATTAAGGACTTGTAGCTGAGTTTTCTTATCAGTACTCAGTGGCTTATGTCCCAGGTAAGCAAATGCTGTGGTTCTTTTCTCCCTGCAGGCACCTGTCTCAGTCCAGATTTTGGATTACTTGGTTGATATGGGACCTCAGTACTCTGATGGATTTAACTATTTAACTTGCAAAATTTCCAACTTTTTTTTCTTGTTGTAAGGGTGGGAGGTTGTTGTTTTTTCTTATCTCTTCTGATCTCTTTCTCTTTAGAATGATCCAAAACTAGAAATTTTCAAGTCCTCATTTACTAGCATTTTTCTTCTTTTTGACTTAGGAAGCAGAAACTCAGTATGAAGAGCATATTGCTAAAATTATCATGGAGACACAAGAACTTAAATGGCAAAAGGTGAGTATTTCCTCCTCTGATTATCATTTTATTTAAAAATGTATTTTAATCCTTACTTGCAAAGATAATTTTTAAATTTCCAAAATATAATATTTGGAGAATTGTGCATCACTTTAGAGAGTCTCCAAAAAATTACAGCTAAAATTGTTAATAACATTTGGGCTTCCAAAACACAGAATAACCATTTTTTTGTGTGCTTTCTAATAAGCAAATAGCAAAGGATAACTCTGGAAACTATTGTGAATTATTTCATATCTGAAAAACATATTGTATATTATAGAAGAGTCAAAGTATTTTTTAAGAAATGAAACCTCAGAATAGTACCATATTTTCCTAGACTATTATTACATATTATAACCAGATATTTTAAAAATCTGATTCTCTTTTGATCCTTATCCATACAGAAGCATTTTTGATAGTGCTTCTCTTGCCTTTCCAGCAAAGTAATTTTAACAACTAAAAACTGAAACCTTAATCAAGATGCCGTTCTTTTCAGTGTTAGGCAGTTTTGAAACAGGAGCTTAGAGACAACATGTCAGAATCAGAATTCACATGATAGAGAGGACAGGCCTGCAGTGGGAATTTTGAGGCCAGACAGATCGACAAGGTTGTGTAGAAATGGGAGCAAAACCAGAGTTGGGTTACATGAGGGACAGGTCTGAAATAAAGAAACCTGTCTGTGGAGAGGAAAAAAACAGGTAATTCCAAATACAATTTAAACTTCCAAGCATATTTCAGAACGTAAAGTCATTATCTTATTTTGAATAGAGAGCATCAACAGTCAGAAGTTATTGGAATCTTTAAGTTAATCAGTAAGTTTTATATAGTCCAGTTTAAAATACCACCTGTGTATATGGGAATACTTAAGGTGATTCTAAGGTTTATGTGGAAATAAACTTGAAAAAAATGGCTGGGAAAGTTTTGAAAAGAAAGAGGATGAAAGAGTCCCACTAGAATCTTAAACGTATTTTAAAGCTGCAATAAGACTCTGATGCTGGGAGGGATTAGGGGCAGGAGGAAAAGGAGACGACAGAGGATGAGATGGCTGGATGGCATCACTGACTCGATGGACGTGAGTTTGAGTGAACTCTGGGAGTTGGTGATGGACAGGGAGGCCTGGAGTGCTGTGATTCATGGGGTCACAAAGAGTTGGACACGACTGAGCGACTGAACTGAATTGAACTGATACATCAACAGTGGAGAAGGCAATGGCAACCCACTCCAGTACTCTTGCCTGGAAAATCCCATGGATGGAGGAGCCTGGTAGGCTGAAGTCCATGGGGTCGTTAAGAGTCAGGCACGACTGAGCGACTTCACCTTCACTTTTCACTTTCATGCATTGGAGAAGGAAATGGCAACCCACTCCAGTATTGTTGCCTGGAGAATCCCAGGGACAGAGGAGCCTAGTGGGCTGCCGTCTATGGGGTTGCACAGAGTCGGACAAAACTGAAGTGACTTAGAAGCAGCAGCAGCAGCAGCATACATGAATAGGCATCTGGTCCTATCACTTCATGGGAAATAGATGGGGAAACAGTGGAAACAGTGTCAGACTTTATTTTTTGGGGCTCCAAAATCACTGCAGATGGTGACTGCAGCCATGAAATTAAAAGACGCTTACTCCTTGGAAGGAAAGTCATAACCAACCTAGATACCATATTCAAAAGCAGAGACCTTACTTTGCCAACAAAGGTCCGTCTAGTCAAGGCTGTGGTTTTTCCAGTGGTCATGTATGGATGTGAGAGTTGGACTGTGAAGAAAGCTGAGCTCCGAAGAATTGATGCTTTTGAACTGTGGTGTTGGAGAAGACTCTTGAGAGTCCCTTGGACTGCAAGAGGATCCAACCAATCCATTCTAAAGGAGATTGGTCCTGGGTGTTCTTTGGAAGGAATGGCTAAAGCTGAAACTCCAGTACTTTGGCCACCTCATGTGAAGAGTTGACTCATTGGAAAAGACTCTAATGCTGGGAGAGATTGGGGGCAGGAGGAGAAGGGGACAACAGAGGATGAGATGGCTGGATGGCATCACTGACTCGATGGACGTGAGTTTGAGTGAACTCCGAGAGTTGGTGATGGACAGGGAGGCCTGGCATGCTGCAATTCATGGGGTCGCAAAGAGTCAGACACGACTGAGTGAACTGAACTGAACTGAAACATAAACAGATAGAATATAACAGAGTCCAGAAATAGATCCAAGTTCATGAGATAATTTAGTAAATGGTAATACCAGACCACCTGATCTGCCTCCTGAGAAACCTGTATGCAGGTCAAGAAGCAACAGTTAGAACTGAACATGGAACAACAGACTGGTTCCAAATCGGGAAAGGAGTACATCTAGGCTGTATATTGTCTCCCTGCTTATTTAACTTACATGCAGAGTACATCATGAGAATTGCTGTACTGGATGAAGCACAAGCTGGAATCAAGATTGTTAGGAGAAATATCGGTAACCTCAGATATGTAGATGACACTACCCTTATGGCATAAAGCAAAAAAGAACTAAAAAGCCTCTTGATGAAAGTGAAAGAGAAGAGTAAAAAAGTTGGCTTAAAGCTCAACATTCAGAAAACTAAGATCATGGCATCTGGTCTCATTACTTCATGGCAAATAGATGGGGAAACAGTGACAGACTTTATTTTCTTCAGCTCCAGAATCACTGCAGATGGTGACTGCAGCCATGAAATTAAAAGACGCTTGCTTCTTGGAAGAAAAGTTATGACCAACCTAGACAGCATATTAAAAAGCAGAGACATTACTTTGCTGACAAGGGTACATCTAGTCAAAGCTATGGTTTTTCCACTAGTCATGTATGGATGTGAGAGTTGTACTATAAAGAAAACTGAGCGCCAAAGAACTGATGCTTTTGAACTGTGGTGTTGGAGAAGAGTCTTCAGAGTCCCTTGTACTGCAAGGAGATCCAACCAGTCCATCCTAAAGGAAATCAGTCCTGACTATTCATTGGTAGGACTGATGCTGAAGCTGAAACTCCAGTGCTTTGGCCACCTGATGTGAAGAGCTGACTCATTTGAAAAGACCCTGATGCTGGGAAAGATTGAAGGTGGGAGGAGAAGGGAATGAGAGAGGATGAGATGGTTGAATGTCATCACCGACTCAATGGACATGAGCTTGAGTAAATTCTGGGAGTTGGTGATGGACATGGAGGCCTAGCATGCTGTGATCCATGGTGTTGGAAAGAGTCGGACATGACTGAGCAACTGAACTGAATTGAACTGAAGACTCTGTCAAGGTAGTGTCCTCAGTTACTGCAATGAATTCTAATAAACATGGTTTTGCTTTATTAACGGGTTGGTTGGGTGTTTTGGTTGAGTTCATTTTTGTATATGGTGTTAGGTAAGGGTTCAGCTTCATTCTTTTGCATGTGTGTATCCAGTTTTTCTAGAACCTTTGGTTGGAAAGACTCTTCTTGCCCCATTGAATGATCTTGGCACCCTTGTCAAAAATATTTGACTATGTAAGAGGGCTTATTTCCGGCTCTTTATTTTGTTCCATTGCTCCATGTGTCTGTCTTTATGCCAGTACTTCACTGTTTTGATTCCTAGAGCTTTCCATTAAGTTTTGAAATCAGGACATGTGAATCCCCAAGCTTTGTTCTTGTTTTTCAAGATTGTTTGACTGTTTGGGGTTCCTTGAGATTCCATTTGAATTTTAGGATGAGTTTTTCTATTTCTGCAAAAATATTGGAATTCTCAGAGAGATTACATTGAATCTATGGAAAACTTTGGATAGTATTGACATCTTACTAACATGAAGCTTTCTAATCCCAGCACAAAGGATGTGTTTACACTTTTTATGTTTAATTTAATTTAATTTCTTTGGGCACTGTTTTGTAGTTTTCATTATACAGGTCTTTTATCTCCTTGGTTGAGTTAATTTCTATGTATTTTATTCTTGTTAGTGCTATTGTAAATGTAACTTTTCTTAATTTCATTTTTGGGTTGTTCATTGTATTGAACATGCAACTGATTTTGGTGTGACTGTATCTTATTAGTTTGCTAAATTCAATTTTTTAGAGGAATCTTTAGGGTTTTGTACATATAAGACCTGCAGACAGATAATTCTACTTTTTCATTTTCAAACTGGATTTCTTTTTCTTGCCTCATTGCTTTGACTAAGGCTTCCAATACTATGTTGAGGAGAAGCTGTAAAAGTGGGCATCCTTGCTTTCTTCCTAACCTTAGAGGAAAAGCTTTCAGTCCTTTACCATTGAGTATTATGTTCATGTGGTGTTTTCAAATATGGCTATTAGGTTGAAATAGTTTGCTTCTTTTCCTAGTTTGTTGAGTTTTTTTTTTTTAATCATGAAAGAGTATTGAATTTTGTCATTTCCTTTTTATTTCATAAGTTGAGATGATTGTGTGCTTTTTTCCCCCTTCAATGTGTTAATGTGGCTAATTGCATTGATTGACCTTTTGTATGTTGAACTCTTCTCTTATCCCAAGGATAAGTCCTGCTTGGTCATGGTGTATGATCCTTTTAATATACTTCAGAATTCAGTTTGCTAGTGTTTTTTTTCTTTTTTTTTTTTTTTGAGAAATGTTGCATCACCGTTTTTTAGGGGTAATGGTCTCTAGTATTCTTTTTCTGACATGTTTTTTCATCTGGCTTTTGTATCAAGGTAACACTGGCTTGAAAGCATGAGTTAGGAAGTATTCTTTCCTTTTTAACTCTTTGGAAAAGTTTGTGGAGGATTGCTGTTAATTCTTCTTTAAATGTTTGATCAGGCTCAGGGCTTTTCTGTTTTGGGTGTTTATTTTTTATTACAGATTCAATCTTCTTAATAGTTATAAGCTAAAGCTAAAGTGAAGTCGCTCAGTCATGTCTGACTTTTTGCAACCCCGTGGACTGTAACCTCCCAGGCTCCTCCGTCCATGGGATTTTCTAGGAAAGAATACTGGATTGGGTTGCCATTTCCTTCTCCAGGAGATCTTCCTGACCCAGGATTGAACCCGCGACTCCCACATTGTAGGCAGACACTTTATTGTCTGAGCCATCAGGGAAGTCCTAATAGTTAAAGGTCTATTAAGTTTTTCTGTTTCTTTGTTATTTGGTAGGTTTTGCATTTCTAGGAATTCTCCATTTCATCTAGGTCACCCAGTTTGTTGGCATACAATTGTTCATAGTACTCTTATCAGTTCAGTTCAGTTCAGTTGCTCAGTCTTGTCCGACTCTTTGTGACCCCATGAACTGCAGTACGCCAGGCCTCCCTGTCCATCACCAACTCCTGCAGTTTACCCAAACTCGTGTCCATTGAGTCAGTGATGCATCCAACCATCTCATCCTCTGTTGTCCCCTTCTCCTCCTGCCTTCAATCTTTCCCAGCATCAGGGTCTTTTCAAATGAGTCAGCTCTTTTCATCAGGTGGCCAAAGTATTGGAGTTTCAGCTTCAACATCAGTCCTCCCAATGAACACCCAGGACTGATCTCCTTTAGGATGGACTGGTTGGATCTCCTTGCAGTCCAAAGTACTCTAATAATACTTATTATTTCTGCAGAATCAGTAGTAATGTCCCCATTTTCATTTTTGAAATTTTAGCAGTTTCAAAATTTGAGCCTTTTCTTTTTTTCTTAGTCCATCTGTCCTGTGTTTAGTCTCTCAGTCATGTCGAACTCTTTGCAACCCAATGGACTGAGGCCCTCCAGGCTCCTCTGTCCATGGGGATTCACCAGGCAAGAATACTGGAGTAAGTTGCCATGCCCTCCTCCAGGGAATCTTCCCATCCCAGGGATCAAATCCACGTCTGACTCATTGCAGGGAGATTCTTTACCATATATGAGTCACCAGGGAAGCCCAGCCCATCTAGGTAAAGGTTTGTCAGTTTTGTTAACTTTTCAAAGAACCAATTTTTAATTTCACTGATTTTCTCTATTTTTCTTCTCTAAAATTTTTAAATTTATTTTTGGCTGTATTGGGTCTTTGTTTCTGCGTGGGCTTTTGTCAAGTTGTGGAGAGCAGGGGCTACCCTCTAGTTGTGGTGTACAAGTATCTCACTGCAGTGAATTCTGCTGTGGAGCGTGGGCTCTAGGGCGTGCAGGCTTCAATAGTTGCAGCTCACAGACTCTAGTGCACAGGCTCAGTAGTTGTGGTGCATGTGGTTAGTTGCTCCACACCATGTGGAATTTTCCCAGATTAGGGATTAAACCCGTGTGTCAAACCTGTGTCTCCTGCATTGGCAGGCTGTTTCTTTACCACTGAGCCACCAGGGAAGGCCTCTCTTATTTTTCTATTCTCTGTTTTAATTATCTCTGCTCTGATCTTTGTTATTTTCTTTCTCTGGCTAACTTTGGGTTTAGTTTGTTCTTCTCTTTATCAGGTGTAAAGTTAGATTGTTGGTTGTTAATTTGAGATCTTTCTTGTTTTTTAATGTAAGTATTTATAGTTATAAATGTTCCCATTAGCGTGTCTTTTGCTGCATCCCATCAGTTTTGGTATGTTGTATTTTTGTTTTCATTTGGCCTTCTTTATTTTCTAATTTTCCTTGTGATTTCTTTAATTACAGTTGTTTAAGAGTTTGTTGTTTAATTTTCACAAATGTATGGGTTTTCTAGTTTTCCTCCTGTTAACTGATTTCTAACTTCTTCCCACTGTGATCAGAGAGGATACTTTGAATGCAATCAAAATCTATTGCAACTTAATTTGTGGCCTAGCATATGGTCTGTCCTGGAAAAATGTCCAGTGTGCACTTGAGAAGAATGTATTTCTTGTTTTGGGATAGAGTGTTCTATTTATGTCTGTTAGATCTAAGTTGTTTACTGTGTTATTCCAGTCTCCCCTATTTCCTTGATTATCTTCTGTCTGGCTATTCTGGTTTTGAGAATGAGCTGTTGAAGTCTTCAGCTGTTATTGTAGAACTATTTATCACTTCAATTCTGTCTATTTTTGCTTCATATATTTTGATGGTCTGTCATTTGGTTCATAAATATTTATGATTGTTGCCTTTTTCCTTATTGAATGTTTTATGAATATATAATGTCTTTCTATGTCTATTGTAACTTTTTATAATTTAAAGTCCACTTTTTTGGTTGGTTGGTTGGTTGTTATTTTGATGGAATATATTTTTCCACTTTTTAATTTTAACATATTTGTGTCTTTAGATCTAAAGTTAGTCTCTTGTAGATAGCATAAAGTTGGATCACATTTTCTCTGCATTCTTCCAGTGTTTGTCTTTTGATGAGAGACTTTAATTACTGATAAGGAATGACTAACTTCTATCATTTTGTTGTCTGTTTTACATGTAGCTGATAGATTTTTGTCCTTCATTTCCTGATTACCATCATTTTTTGTGTTTAGTTGATTTTTTACAGTGAGATGTTTGAATTCCTTTCTCATTTCCTTTTGTGTATATTCTCTAGCTATTTCCTTTTTGGTTACCATAGGGATTACAGTTAGCATCTATCATTATAGCACTCTAATTTGAATATGTATCAGGTTAACGTCAATAACATATAAATACTCTATTCCTTTATAGTTCTATCTACACCTGTTTCAGTTGTTGATGTTACAGAATTACAACTTTATATATTGTATGCTCAGGAAAATAAACTAGTAGTTTTAAAATGTATTAATCTCTGAATTTTTTTATAATGATAGCAACTTCATAGATTTTTAACAATATTTATTTATTTGGCTGCACTGAGTCTTAGATGCGACACATAAGATCTTTGTTGCCACATGTGGGATCTTCATTATGGCTTGCAGGATCTTTAGTTGCAGCAGGCAGGATCTAGTTCCCTGACTAGAGATTGAACATAGGCCCCTTGCATTGGGAGCATGGAGTCTTAACCACTGGACCACCAGGGAATTCCCTAGAATTACATAGAAAACAAATGTGGAGTTACAAATCAAAGTTACAGTAATACTAGCTTTTAGTCTAATAATTTTTTAAGTATTAGTTTCTTAAATCACATAGAGACAAACAAACAAAAATTGTTAGAGTAATACAAGCTTTTATAAATTTCTCATGTATTTACGTTTATTGATATTTTTATTTTTTCATATGGAAATAATGACTTTTTTTTCTTCATATGGAAATAAAGATTTTTATTTCTTCATTTGGACTCTTTTGGGTCCTTTCATTTCAACCTGCAGGTCTCCTTTTATCATTTCTTGCAGGGCAGGTCTAATGGGTAATGAATTCTCTCAGCTTTGATCTGAATTTTAGATCATGTAGAGGAAAGGCAATTTACATGAGATGGTGATAAGACTATGCAGTATATTTCCTGAGTCCTTGGAGTATAATACTTTGCTCATTTATCCAAAGTAAGAAAATGTCCAAGATCGGGATATCAGTAGCCAGTTTCATGTGGTAAGCTCTAACAGATGTGTGTGGTGAAAGCCAATGAGTGTAGGAGTGTGGACTATTATAGTCTTGAGCATTAGACATAATCTTCTTGGTCATGGCAGTTCAAGAATGTCAGATTTAAGATGCCATTAACTGTCTACTTTCCTTCAAGATTGGAAATGATTGGGACAATGAAATATCCAAATAAATGACAAGACTTTGCAAAATTCTCTAATAACAGGTCCAGTAGAAAGTGCCTCTGTTACGGGAAATACTCATGCTGGGAGCACAAAATCAAGTAATTTTTTCCTGCTCTCATAATTACAGCTCTCTCTCAAGAAAAAGTTTCAGTCCATCCAGAGAAGTAGTAAGCAATGATCAGAACACATTCAGAAGCCTTTGCAAGGGTTAATTTTAGGAAATTCTTTTGGACATGTTCAGTGAGGGGTCCTGAAGCTTGGGTTTAGAAGGATAACAGTTTTACTAGGATTGTGTGGGAGACATAGGATTTGCACCAGAGACATCTCAAAAATCTTATTAAAATTACCCCACCAATGCTACTTGAATATAGTTTTTAATATGTCCTTGTTCCGATGGGTAATTTCTTGTAAATGTGTGCAGAGTTCCATTGAGGTTCTCTGGTGCCACCAAGTGTCTGTCCTGAAAGTGTCAGGGATTCTCTTATATTTTACAACCGTGTATTCTTTTCAGACTCTGGAGCCAGTTGTGGACATTCCAGAATAGCGTTGTTTGTTGTTGTTTTTTTATCTCCAGGAAGATTTAGCTCTTTAGAGTATCATTGACCCAGAAGCTAACTGAGGGCTGCCTGTGTGTCATAAAGATAAACTGGGATATTTCCTTTACGCTTCATTATCCTGTATAGTGTGGTTTCAGGATAGCCACCTGTTTAAGAAGCTTACTTCCTAAAGTACTTTAGAGTACTTAATAACTGTTGTTCATTTTAATTGGTAATCCTATTGAGGTTAGAAACTCTCATTGTTTTTACAGTATTACAAAATCATGGACTACTTCAGATACTATTCCAAATAACCTTGATATTATTGATAGTTTTATATTAACTCTGTTATCTCTTGACACTTGGCAGACTCTGCTGAGTGGGTCAGTACTGTCATCTGGACTGGTTTTACCTCTGGTAAAGAGTCTTGTTTTAGGGATCAGTTGAGACTCTTATAGTACATCTTACCTGATAGTTGCCATTTTAGTTTCAGAAAATGATATATCAACAGATAAGACCTGGGTTCAATCCCTGGGTTGGGAAGATCCCCTGGAGGAGGGCATGGCAACCCACTGCAGTATTCTTGCCTGGAGAATCCCCATGAACAGAGAAGCCTGGCGGGCTATAGTCTACGGGGTCGCAGAGTCAGACATGACTGAACGACTAAGCACGCAATATCAAACCCAGATTTTCTAGGCGTTTTTAATAAATCCATTTGAGGCATAGTGTTTGTTTGAACAGAGGCTAGATCTTGTAAAATTCTTCTTCTTTGGGTAATTAGGAAAAGGGTAGCAATTTTTAGAGGATAGCACTGAGTTGAAATGTATGAGGGAGAAAGTAATAAAAAATTCATAGGAAGTAAGCCTACTTGCTGAGAAATGTGTTTTTAGTAAGTGTTGAGGCTTGTTCAGCATATAGAACTATCAAATTTAAACAAGATCCTTAAACCAGGTCAGTAGAAGCTTCTGCTAGTTTGGCTGCTGCTAATACTATCCTTAAATAAGGAGTAGGATTTTGCCAGTGGGTCAAGGGGAAGATTGTAGTAAGCAGTTGGGTCCTGCCGATACTTGTGGTGTTCTGTTAGAGTATTAAGGACTTGTCTGCATTGCTCAGATACAAATAGAAAGAAAGCTTTATGACAATTTGGAGGGCTCTAACTGCAGGTGTGTGTGTGTGTGTGGGGGTGTTGAAAAGTTACTTTTAAATGACAATATTCTTGTTTTCAAGTTCCTAAGGGAAAAGTTCCATTATTGAGAACTTAAATTATCCAATATCTGTAGTAGTCAGTGAAATCTAGACAACTTCCTAATTTTCTCTTAGTAAGCGGTCTTAGAAATTACTGAATGGCTCATATTTGTCAGGAATGATAGATTTACCCCTCTTGGGGTAAATTATACCCTAAATAATGTACTTTATTCTTACAAAATACTAAAGTGGTTTTTTTTTGGAATTTTCATGTCCTTTATGAGTTTAAACAGTAAATAGATAAATGGGGTTAGTCTTAGAGCTCTTTTTATGTTTCAGTTCAGTTCAGTTCAGTCGCTTAGTCGTGTCCGACTCTTTGCAACCCCATGAATCTCAGCACGCCAGGCCTCTCTGTCCATCACCAACTCCAGGAGTTCACTCAGACTCACGTCCATCGAGTCAGTGATGCCATCCAGCCATCTCATCTTCTGTCGTCCCCTTCTCCTCCTGCCCCCAATCCCTCCCAGCATCAGAGTCTTTTCCAATGAGTCAACTCTTTGCATAAGGTGGGCAAAGTACTGGAGTTTCAGCTTTAGCATCATTCTTTCCAAAGAAATCTGAGGGCTGATCTCCTTCAGAATGGACTGGTTGGATCTCCTTGCAGTCCAAGGGACTCTCAAGAGTCTTCTCCAACACCACAGTTCAAAAGCATCAATTCTTCAGTGCTCAGCTTTCTTCACAGTCCAACTCTCACATCCATACATGACCACTGGAAAAACCATAGCCTTGACTAGATGGACCTTTGTTGGCAAAGTAATGTCTCTGCTTTTGAATATGCTATCTAGGTTGGTCATAACTTTTCTTCCAAGGAGTAAGCATCTTTTAATTTCATGGCTGCAGTCACCATCTGCAGTGGTTTTGGAGCCCCCAAAAATAAAGTCTGACACTGTTTCCACTGTTTCCCCATCTATTTCCCATGAAGTGATGGGACCAGATGCCTTTAGATCGTAGCAAAAACTTGCCTACATATTGAATAAGTGTAGAGTTACTGGTCCCTAAATTCCTCAGTAAACCCCTGAGGCATAACTGTTCAGGTAAATTGTTGACTTCTGGGACAAAATAAACAGGTGAAACTGTCTTGATCTAAAGGTACACAATAGAAAGCAGAACACACAAATATATAATAGTAAAATATATAGATGCAGGAGGCCCTGAAGATAAAATAGTATTTGGGCTCAGTACCATCATGAGTTGGGGAAGTGGTTATTTTATTTATGGCCTTAAGGTCTTGAACAAATGTTCACCCTTTGGGTTCTTGAATGGGAAACAGTAATGTTTTAACACCAGTATGGGTTTGATTTGGAGAAGGCAATGGCAACCCACTCTAGTACTCTTGCCTGGCAAATCCCATGTTCAGAGGAGCCTGGTGGGCTGCAGTTCATGGGGTGGCTAGGAGTCAGATACGACTGAGCGACTTCACTTCCACTTTTCGCTTTCATGCATTGGAGAAGGAAATGGCAGCCCACTCCAGTGTTCTTGCCTGGAGAATCCCAGGGACGGGGGAGCCTGGTGGGCTGCCACCTCTGGGGTCACACAGTCGGACATGATTGAAGTGACTTAGCAGTAGTAGCATGGGTATGATTGGGCTTCTCAGGTGGCTTAGTGATAAAGAATTTGCCTGCCTAACAGTAGATGCAGGTTCAATCCCTGGGTCAAAAAGATCCTGGAGAAGGAAGCAGCAATCCACTCCAGTATTCTTGCTTGAGAAATCACATAGACAGAGGAGCTTTTTGGGCTACAGTCCAAGGGGTCACAGAGTCAGGCATGACTTAGCAACTGAGCATGCACATGGAAATCTCCTATTTCTAGATTTACAGCTATTCACAAAAAGTGGGGAGAGAGCTGCAGTTCACACCTACTTCATAATCTTCTACTCAAAGTACTTGTCCCTGATGTTTCCTATAAATTCATTCTTTCCTTGTTGCAGCAGTAGATTAGAGTCTAATAAACTGGGTAGTAGCCTCTGAAAAGTTTTGTTTGATATCTATAGGTTTTCTAAATGCCTAAATTTGGGGTAATTCCCTGGTGGTCCAGATGGAGAAGGCAATGGCAACCCACTGCAGTACTCTTGCCTGGAAAATCCCATGGACAGAGGAGCCTGGTAGGCTTCAGTCCATGGGGTCATGAAGAGTCAGACACGACTGAGCAACTTCACTTTTACTTTTCACTTTCATGCATTGGAGAAGGAAATGGCAGCCCACTCCAGTGTTCTTGCCTGGAGAATCCCAGGGACGGGGAAGCCTGGTAGGCTGCCGTCTCTGGGGTCGCACAGAGTCGGACACGACTGAAGTGACTTATCAGTAGCAGCTGGTTGTCCAGTGGTTAGGACTTGGTGCTTTCACTGCTGGGGCCCAGGCTGAATCCCTGGTCAGGGAATTAAGATCCGGGAATTAAGATCCTCCAAGCCACATGGTTTGGCCCCCCAAAATTTTTAATGTCTGGTTTCCTGTGCAGTTTGAAGACTCTTGAGAGTCCCTTGGACTGCAAGGAGATCCAACCAGTCCATTCTGAAGGAGATCAACCCTGGGATTTCTTTGGAAGGAATGATGCTAAAGCTGAAGCTCCAGTACTTTGGCCACCTCAAGCGAAGAGTTGACTCATTGGAAAAGACTCTGATGCTGGGAGGGATTGGGGGCAGGAGGAGAAGGGGACGACTGAGGATGAGATGGCTGGATGGCAATCACGGACTCGATGGACATTAGTCTGAGTGAACTCCGGGAGATGGTGATAGACAGGGAGGCCTGGCGTGCTGCGATTCATGGGGTCGCAAAGAGTCGGACACGACTGAGCGACTGAACTGAACTTGGGATTTCTTAAGTCATTCTTGGGATCTTCTAACTTTGCCTTTTCTATTCTTTTTTGCAGTGCAACCAATTGATACAGACCTTGGAAATGGCATATTACTTTTTAAAATTAGTTATGAGAATTAAAATATTTTAAAGTAATTGCTAGCTTCAGAAAAAATAAAAGTTGTATGAGAATAGAAATGTAATCATGATATGCCATGTGGCTTAGCGTTGAGTAAAAATTGCATAGTTACAAGAGTATAAATACTATTAATATTTGTCACATTTTTTATATAACTCTGTTGAAAGAATAGAGGGAGGACATGTAGGATTATGGTTGTATAAGAAAGCCAAATTCCCAGCTATCATAATAGATCAGTAGATCATGACAATTTTTTTTTAATTGATAAATCAATGTATATGTAGGACTATGGAATAAAATAAAAGAAACATTTGAAAGTGGTTGTCAGTTGTAGCTCTAATTTTTTTAATTATAAGAATTATTTGATAAAGGTAGAAGAAAAATTCATCTTGAATCTAAATGACAGGACACAACTTCAACTAAAAAAAGGTGGACAGGAAAGAAATGGAATCGTGTATATGAATTTTTTAAAGATACCCTATGGTACTTCTGATTTTGTAAAAAATTATTTTAGTGAGTTTAAAGAATCATATGTTACCATGTAAAAACATTTGTGCCTAGGCAATAAAATTGGTGTTTTTTGAAACTCTTAAAACTAGTCTACTTTGTATTTGACTGTTAATTTTAATAATTTTGATATTTTCTTGAAGAAAACTTTAGAGTGAGCTATATTCAGAGTTTAAAATTTTAAAAAGCAATATGTTTTATCATGAAGAAGCAACTGGAAGCAAAATTATTGTATGCTGAGTTCATGACAGTTAAAAAAAATTAAAAAAATTGTCGCAAATTGCAGCTTAAGAGCCTAAAATAGTATGTACAATGAAGATGTTTAATTTGTGAATCCATTAAAAATTTAAAATTGAGTTGCTGTAATTTATGTTTTAACTTTCCATAATTTTTAAAATAGGAAACTCTTCAGAACCAAAAGGAAACATTAGCAAAGCAACACAAAGAAGCCATGGCAGTTTTTAAAAAGCAGGTAATTTCTTAAGGATAGAAAAACACTACGGTTTTAAATATTGCTGTTTTCCCACTTCTCATGAATATTATGACATGTTGTTCTTCATACTCACTGAAGACAGAAAATGTGTTATTGGAAGCAGGAAATAAACAAGGTTATTTTGAATCACAACTGAAAATACTGTAATGTAGTAGAATGACTTAATTAAGGAGAAAATTATTTTCTTGGAGAGGTGTTTTCATTTGTCCTAAATAAACTATGTAAGTGAATGTGTATTCTTGCTCTTTCTCTCCCTTCTCCACTCTTTCTTTAATTAGCATATCCAGGAGCTTACATTGTCACATTATTCCTTTACCCAGGCAAGAATTTTAACACTGGTGAAAAGCTGAGATGTGAGTAGGGAGATATAAAGGATGAGGAGATATGATTATTATTCACCTCTATATATTTCAAGTATCAGCAAATGAAAGAAAAGTCAGTAGAAAAATAGAAAAAATAAAGGAAAAATATTTCAAAGAAATGAAAAACAACTCCTTCCATTATTTTGAATTCTAAATTCTATAGCTCTTCTTTACTACCTCAAATTTCTCTTCAGTTCCTAGTTATAAAATATAAGTGTAAGAAATGTGCCTAAGAAAAATACACTCTGAAAGTGCTTTTCCTATAGCCATGCCAACATTACCATTTTTTCTTCCTTTTTCCTTCCCTCTTTTTGTTTTTATTATTTCCATACAAGTGTGTATGTTTAGAAAGAAATGCCTAAAAAGAAATAAACCTATATAACCTAAATTACTAGTTGGTTAAGGTTATGGATAATTTACACTGTAGCGTGGATTTGTTTGAGCAGATGGTAAACTTTTCCCTTGTAGCCTGACATTGGCTTTACTTAAGTTATGGGAGTTTTAATTGAAGGGTTAGGAAGCAGAAACCAATGATACAGCATAGTATTCCTTAGGAGAGAGCAAGTCTAATAAGTCTCTGTTACCACAAAGGACTCTGGGCAAGAAAGAAATCCAGGTATCTGAAGGTTAGAGGAGAAAGTGCTGTTGCATTCTTTTTTTTTTTTTTTTTTGTGGACATGTGCCTTTTTTTAAAATATAAATTTATTTTAATTGGAGGTTAATTACTTTACAATATTGTATTGGTTTTGCCATACATCATCATGAATCCGCCACAGGTATACACGTGTTCCCCATTTTTTTTCCTTTAACAAATATTTGTTTCTTCTTTTTTTTTTCTTTTTTAAGAAGGGATTCTTGAATGTAAGTGAGGAATATGGAAAATGAGATGGAGAAATCCCAAAGAAGTTTTATTTCTTAATATCTTTGCCTAGTATTCTTGTGTTGTTTGGAATATTTAATTAGTTTTCGTTGGCAAGTTCACTTTAGTTTTCCTGTTTTAAAATGTCATTATGTATTTATTAGACTGACACATGCATTTTTAAAAAATTTCAGAAAATACTGTCAGTGCAAATATAAACTATGTCAATTTCATAAAAGTGTGCTTTTAGAAAATGTTATATGTTATTGTTTATGAGTAGATGCAACATACTGAAACATTTAAGAAACTGGGGGAAAAAATGTTCAAGGTTGATTGATACTCTGATCGTAAGATTAAATTGTTCATTTACTTTGGTGACTGGCTTTTCCCCATATTTTATATTTTTATTTATTTTCTCAGTGTAAAAACATAATTAGGTTGTACTTAGTTCAAACCATATAGACATTTCTGTAGTCTCATTGGGCTTCCCAGGCGGCACTAGTGGTGAAGAACCTGCCTCCTGATGCAGGAGACATAAGAGACATGGGTTCAATTCTTCAGTCAGAGAGATCCCCTGGAGGAGGGCATGGCAACCCACTCCAGTATTCTTGCCTGGATAATCCCGTGGACAGAGGAGCCTGGGAAGCTGCAGACTATAGGGTTGCAAAGAGTTGAATACCACTGAGGCGACTTAGCACACAAATAGTCTCATTGACCAGTGTAAATCACTGGTAACATTTCATTTACCTGTAGTTTGATTTTTAAAATTCTTATCAGTTGCAAATGAAGATGTGTGCCTTGGAAGAAGAAAAGGTATTTATTAATTTTTTAATAATTTGAAACATAGTTAAATGCTTTTAATGATCAATTGTTCATTATAATGGAAAGGAGCATTGGTAATAAACAGTGGAGACTATTAATTTCCTAAAATTTTAGAAACAGGAAGGATTTAATGGAATCCTGTTACTTCAGCTCTTATCATTTTACAGTTAAGAGTATTGAGGCCTAGTAAGATTTAAATGAATTGCTGAAGCTCCCATTTTGAAGTGGTAAAGTTGAAACTAGAACCTAGATTTCTTCAGCCTTTAAATTGATGCTCTTTCCACTATACTGCTGTGTTTCTATTAAGTATAATATATTTTTAATGCCTTTTCAATGAAATTACATTCTTTAAAACACAGTAAAATAGCTAATACATGTTTTTATTATATCAAAATATGTCCCATTTTTAATATTAAAATTTATAGCTATTTTTAGCAAAAGACCTGTCTTAAAAATTTTTAAATAATTATAAATATCTTAAAATTTTAAAAATAATTATAAATATCTCTATTTATAAAGCAAATGTAACTGTGTCTTATTAATTAGAATATATTCTAGCTATATGAATTAAATAATTATATAGTGTCCATAAGTTCTCAGGAATGCTCTCCTGATAAAATGATTTACTGTTATGAAGAGGTTTTCCATTTCATGATAGTTATAATCTTGTATAGGCCTTATTGTAATTTTGTGATATTTTATAATCACTAGAAATATAGGTTATAGTACAGTTACAAGTTTAAAGTCTGTGAAGTATTTAGTTTCAAGTAGAGATTTTGGTTCTTGAACTCTTGTTTTCTCTGTTAATAATGTCACTTACATTGGAAATTAGTGAAATATAGTTTTTTGCTTAAAGGGAAAATTTCAACTTGCTACGGAAATAAAGGAAAAAGAAATAGAAGGATTGAAGGAAACATTAAAGACATTACAGGTAAAGTAATTTAGTATTGCTTGGTAAGTAACTTGGCGTTTTAGCATTGTATCAGTAAAACACCATTAAACGTAATCTAGCAAAGTGAAGCTGACAAAAATTCATGTCATATATAACTTGGTGCTTTTTTTCTGAGAGCTTCTGATTTCAAATTAGTAGGATTTTTGCTTTACTTTTTGTTTTAAAAGGAAATATTAAAATAGCTTTTATTATTTTTAACAGTACTATAATTAGATGTATGTTATTTTAACACTTTATAGACAACACGTTAGGCCTATATATTATAACTGATTTATCTGTGGTCCTTAAAAATTAACATAAATAGCCTTTATTTAGTTATTATTATTTGTAAGTACAAAACTATGGTTATTTTGTGCAAATACAAAGGTAAAGAAATAGCCCTTGCCTTTAAGTTGTTCAGTCTCTTAGAGAATACAGAGGTATACAATAAATGATGGTTAATTCAATATATATTTATTAAGGTCTGCTATGTGCTAAATGCTTCTCTAAGCACTGGGAATACAGCAGTGAATAAAAGGGACTTTTATCCTCTGCCCTTGTGGAGTTTACATTCTAAACTAAATAAAAAGTTAAGTAGAGACTTTTTTGGGAAAAGATATTCATATGATTTCAGAGTACCACTTACAGATAATTATAAAGAGCAAAGTATATTTTCACAATGGAAGGATTCTGATGGTTACTACCTTAATCAGATAATTCATACCATACTATGCATTTGTTTAAGCAGTTGACAAGCTTTCTTCCCTTAGTCTGATTACAGTAAGGACAAGCACTCCTTTTTTCCATATGTTCACCAACAATTCTTATCTCTTATCTTTTTGATCACAGCCATTCTATTAGGTGTGAGTTAATAACCTCTTTATGAGTTTGATTTTCATTGCCCTGATTATTGTGATGATGAGCATGTTTTCATATTCCTGTTAGTCATTTGTATGTCTTCCTTTGAGAAAATGTCTATTTAGTTCCTCAACTCATTTTTTTTTGGGTTATTTGGGGTTTCTGATATTGAGTAAGTATGTATAAGTTCCTTCTATGTTTTGGATGTGTGTGTGTGTGTGTGTGTCTGTGTGTGTGTGTGCATGCTCAATCACTCAGTTGTGTCTGACTCTTTGTGGTCCCATGGACTGTAGTCTGCCAGGCTCCTCTGTCCACGGGATTTTTCAGACAAGAATACTGGAGCAGCTTGCCATTTCCTACTCCAGGGGATCTTCCTGACCCAGGGATTGAACCCACATATCTTGTGTCTCCTGAATTGGCAGGTAGATTCTTTACCACTGTGCCGCCTGGGCAGCACCTGTATTTTGGATATTAATCCCTAATCAGATACATGGTTTGCAAATGTTTCTCCCATTGTGTAGGTTGCCTTTTCACTCCATTGATTATTTCCTTTGCTGTGCGAAAGCTTTTTAGTTTCATGCAGTCCCACTTTTCTATTTTTGTTTTTGTTGCCTGGTCTTTTGGTGTCATATCTAAAAAAATCATTGCTTAGACTAAGAGAAGCTCCTGTATTTCCTTTTAGTAGTTTTATGGCTTCAGTATTTAAGTCTTTAATCTGTTTTGTGTTGATTTTTGTTTATGGTATGAAATCTTGTGCATTGTTTGAGATATGGGTCCAATTTCCTTGTTCTGTATGTGGATACCCAGTTTTTCCAACACCATTTATTGAAGACTGTCATTTCTCCATTATGTGTTCTTGGTGTTCTTGTCAAAGATCAGTTGGCTACAGACATGTGGATTTATTTCTGGGCTTTCTAGTCTGTTCTGTTGGTTGATATGCCTCTTGTTGGTTTTTGTTTTGTTTTGTTTTTTTTGTCAGTACCATGCTGCTTTGATTACTATAGCTTTGAAATATATTTTGGGATCAGGAAGTATGATGTCTTCAGTTTCATTCATCTTGCTTAAGATTGCTTTGGGCATTTAGGGTCTTTGATGGTTCTACATAAATTTTAGGATTTTTTTTTCTATTTCTGTAGAGATTGGCAAAGTGATTTAGATAAGGATTGCACTGAATATGTAGACCACTTTGGGTAATATAGACATTAAGCAATGTTAATTTTTCCATCCATGAACACAAGATTCCTTTGCATTTATGTTTGTTGTTGTCATTTGCTGTCGTGTCCGATTCTTTGCGACCCCATGGACTGCAGCATACCAGGCTTCCCTGTCTTTCACTGTCTCCTGGAGTTTGCTCAAACTCATGCCCATTGAGTTGTGATGCCATTCAATCATCAAATTTATATATGTCTTTTCAATTTATTTTTATCAGTGTTTTATAGTATTCAGTGTACAAGCTTTACCACTTTGCTTAAATCTGTTCCTAAATATTTTACTCATTTTGTTGCTATTGTGATTGTCTTAATTTTCTCTTCAAATAGTTTTTTTTTTCTTACAGAAATGTGGCTGATTTTTGTATGTTGATTTTGTATCCTCAGTTTTACTGAATTCACTGATTAGTTCCAACAGGTTTTGTTGAGCTTTTAAGGTTTTCTATATTTATGATTAAGTTAACCTCAAATACCAATAATCTTACTTCTTCCTTTGTGTTTTGGATGCCTTTCTTTTTTTTTTTTTTTTTCTTTTTTCATTGCTCTGGCTAGGACTTCTAGTACTCTATTGAATAGAAGTGGTGAGAATAGGCACTCATGCCTTATACAGGATTGATTATGATGACCACTGTGGGATTTTTATATATGACCTTTATTGTGCTGAGGTAAGTTTCTTATATGGCCTTCCCTGGTGTCCAGTGGTAAAGAATACGCCTGCCGATGGAGGAGACATGGGTTCAGTCCCTGGATCAGGAAGATCCCCTGGAGAAGGAAATGGCAACTCACTTCAGTATTCTTGCCTAGGAAATCCCATGGACAGAGGAGCCTGATGGACTGCAGCCCATGGGGTTGCAGAGTCCGACACGACTTAGCAACTGAGCACACACACAAGTTTCTAACATACCTATTTTGTTGAGAGTTTTTTAACGTGAATGGGTGTTGAATTTCGTCAAATGCTTTTTCTGTGTTTATTGAGATGAACGTGTGTTTTTTTTCCTTTCATTTTGTCAGCGTGGTGTGTCACATTGGTTGATTTGCATATGGTTGACTATCCTTTTATCCCAGGGATTGAAGTGCATTTGATAATGGTGTATGGTCCTTTTAATATGCTCTTGAATTTGAGTTTCTAGAATTTTATTAAAGATTTTTGCATCTTCGTTCATCAGGGCTACTGGCTTATAGTTTTCTAATAGTGTCTTTGTCTGGTTTTGCTGTCAGAATGATACTGGCCTCATAAAATGGGTTTGGAAGTGTTCCCTGCTCTGCATTTTGGAAGAATATAAGGATTTCTGTTAAATCTTCTTGGAATGTTTGGTAGAATTCTTCCACAAAGCCGTCTAGTCCTGGGGTTTTCTTTGTTGGGAGGTTTTAAATTACTGATTCAGTGTCCTCATTTGCTATCAGTATGTTCAAACTTTTTAGTTCATTCTTATCCACTTCTTCTAATGGGAGAATTTAATGGGATATAGTTGTTTATAGTCACTTATGATACTTTTTATTTCTGAGGCATCCACTGTAATGTCTCCTTTTCATTTCTAATTTTGTTTACTTGAGTCTTCTATCTTTTTCTTAGTCTAGCTAACGGTTTGTCAGTTTTGCTTATTCTTTCCAAAAAACTAAGTCTTAGTTTTGTTGATTTTTTTCTATTGTTTTTCTATTTGCTATTTGATTTATTTCTGTTTAAATTCTACTATTTTCTTCCTTCTGTTGGCCTAGTTCTTTTTTTTTCTCCTAGTTCTTTGAGATGTAAAGTTAGATTGTGTGCAGTTTTTCTTTTTTTTTAATGTAGGCATTTATCATTGTGAAATCTTCTATTATATTGCTTTTGGTGCATTCCATAAGTTTTTGTATGTTGTGTTATTGTTTTCATTTTGTCTTGAGATATTTTTTAAATTATTCTTTTTTTAAAAAATAATGAATGTTCAAGAATTTGTTATTTATTTTCCAAGTATTCGTGAATTTTCTATTTTCTTACTGTTAATAATTTCTAATTTTATTCCATTGTGACCAGAAAAAATACTTGGAATGCTTTCAGTCTTCTTAAATGTAACTTTTTTGTGGCCTATCACATAAAAGTTGATTTTTCTGTGATAGACTGTATGATAGACATATGATCTATCTTGGAGAATGTTCCATGTGTGCTTGAGAAGAATGTGTATTCGTCTTCCTTTGAGTGAAACTTCTGTATATGTCTGTTAGGTCCATTTGATCTATAGTGATGTTCAAGTCAACTGTTTCTTTATTGATTTTCTTTTTTCTATCCATATGGAAAGTCAGGTATTCGCATCTCCACCATTATTGTGTTTTTGTTGATTTCTCCCTTCAAGTCTATTGATAATTGCTTTGCATATTTAAGTGCTCTGATGTTGGATACATATATATTTATTGTATCTTCCAAACTGACTCTTGAGCACTATATAATGACCTTCTTTGTCTTTAGAGACAGTTTTGAGTTAGTTTATTTTATCTGATGGGGCTTCCCTGGTGGCTCAGATGGTAAAGAGTCTGCCTGCAGTGCAGGAGAAGGCAATGGCAACCTACTCCGGTACTCTTGCCTGGAGGGTCCCATAGACGGAGGATCCTGGTAGGCTGCAGTCCATGGGGTTGCTAAGAGGCGGACACGACTGAGTGACTTCACTTTCACTTTTCACTTTCATGCATTGGAGAAGGAAATGGCAGCCCACTCCAGTGTTCTTGCTTGGAGAATCCCAGGGATGGGGGAGCCTGGTGGGCTGCCGTCTACGGGGTCACACAGAGTTGGACACGACTGAAGTGACTTAGCAGCAGCATCAGGAGCAGTACAGGAGACCTGGGTTCAATCCCTGGGTCAGGAAGATCCCCTGGAGAAGGAAATGGCAAACCACTCCAATATCCTTGCCTGGAAAATTCCATGGACGGAGGAGCCTGGCAGACTACAGTCCATGGGATCACAAAAAGTCAGACACAACTGAGTGACTTCAGGCAATTTTATCTAAGTTTAGCCACCCTGCTTTCTTTTGGTTACTTCTTTGGTATGTCTTTGGTATGTCTTTAAATCTTTTTATTTTTAGTCTATGTGTGTTCTTAAATCTACATTGAGTCTCTTATAGATACTATGTCACTGGATTTTTAAAAAATTCATTTAGTCTCTCTATGAGTTTTTATTGGAGAGTTTAATCTATTTACATTTAATATAAGTATTAATTGGTGTGGAATTACTGTTGTCATTCTGTTGACTGTTTCTGTTTTAGTTGTTTTATATATCTCTTCATCTCTTCTTTTGTTATTTGAAGTTTTTATAGTGATTTTTAAAAGTCTTATCTTTTGATGGGTGTTCCATAAATCTTACATGCTTTTTTCACTCTCATTCATTTTTCTTTTCACTAGTCAATTTAAAATGACCTGTCTTTGAGTTCACTGGGTTTTTTCCCTCCTGTTACACTGAGTGTGCTGGTTGGAACTCTCTGTTACATTTTTAATTTCTTTCATTGTATTCTTCAGCTCTAGAGTTTTTTTTTTTTTTTGGTTCTTTCCTTGTGACTTTTATCTATTGAACTTCTCATTTTAGTCATGTAATTTTTTTCCTAGTTTTGTTGAATTTTCTATCTGTGTTGTCTTAAAATTTGCTGAGCTTCTTTAAAACAATTATTTTGAGTTCTTTGTCAAGTAATTCATAGATCTCTAATTCTTTGGGGTCAGTTACTAGAAATTTGCAAAGTTCCTCTGGTGGTTTCATGGTTCCTTGATTTTCATGTTCCTGTAGTCCTTTGTTGGTATATATGCATTGAAGGAGCAGTGTTTTTGGACTAGCTCTGGTGAGTATAAATCTTGACCTACTGGTGGGTGTGAGAATGCTAGTTGAGTGGGGTATGTGGTGGTACCAGCTGTAGTGCTGGGTCAGGCAGCTCTGACTTGGTTTGGGAGCAGTGGTGCCTCTGGCTCCAAGAAAGAGCACAGTGGCCTGGGCTCCAGGGAGCTCCATCAACTCAAGTAGGTATGGACATAGCAAAGACTGTAAGGGTCCTTGGAGGTGAAGTTCGCTCATGTCCATAGTAGTGATAAGGGCTGTTGAGGTCTTTGGTGGCGAAGGCTGCTGGTGTCTTCCTGCTCTCCTTTTCTCCCATTTGGGGAGAGTTGTGGTTGAGGGCATTTCTTTTGGCACCAAGCTGTGTGAGCCTAGAGAATGGAATGTCACAGGTGAATTGCTGCCTATACTTTTCTGTTTGGACATCCTTAATTTTTGGTGCTCTACTGGGTTCCTGCAGCTTCTTAATTGTACTCCAGAGGTCTTCCAGAAATGATTTCATTCATAGGTACTTGTTAAGTCATGTGGAGGATGTGGAATTGGGGGAAAAGGACTGGGTCCTCCTGATCTACCATCTTTCTGATATCACGCCTGTGAATTCTTTATTTCTCAGAAATAAGCCCTTTTTGTTTGTGTTCTGGGCTTCAGATGTTTTTTTCAGTTTGTCATTTGTATTTTGATTTTGTTTGACTTTTACCATTTGCTATAAATTATTTTCCTTTTATGGCTTTTGAAGTTTGTCATGGTTAGAAAGGCATTCACAACTACAAAGTTATAAAAAGGATTTTCCCATGTTTTCTTTTATTACATCTATGTACTCAAATTTTACATTATATCTTTGATCAATTTGAAGTTTATCTTTGTAACAGTATAAGATATGGATCTAAGTCTATATTTTTTCAGGTTATTAAGTTGTCTTAATACTGTTTAGATTTTCCTCATTTGAGATACTAAGCAATTTTTGTTTTGAATTTCCTTAGTTACTTTGATGTAACAAAGTAAATAAAAATTAAGTAAAACAAAATGTCAATGAGTTCCAAGAAGAATGTTTTCAGTAAAAAGAAGGGCATGGATTCTGTTCATCAGATTGGATGAATGAGAGGCTGGAAGATACTGATATGGTAAAAAGTCCTTATATTTTATTTCAACAACAGCAATGCAACAACAAAGCAGTAAGTGATTAGAAACTCCAGAGAAAACGGATTACTCTATAACTAGGATATAAAGTAAATTACAGTTCAGAGTGGTTTTGAGCAATTGATGGGTTAAAATAGAAGATATTTAGGTCCTGACCCTAGTAAAATCATCCTTCATATGGCATATTGGTCCCAGAAAAAATGTAGTATTAACATCTTGTTAGGTTTTGCATTAAAAAAATCTGTATTGTTTTTAATGACATACACAGTGTTGAATTCTCATTTTTTTTAGAATTAACCTATAAGCAAAGCATGGAAGACTTAATTATGGTTACATAATAAAATTTAAATGTTACTAACCTTGTTGATGAGAAACTAAAAATCTAGGGAAATGAAGTTGATGGTGATATCCAGAAATATTCTTTAAAATAGATGGAAAAGAAACAGAAGTTTAAGGCTAATATTTAAAGTTTATGTAGTTACACAGTTTAGTGATTCTTTTCATACCTCAGATATTTAGTTAAAAATGATCCCAGTAGAGAAATTTTAAAAATTGCTATTGTAGTTGAGTAAACAAATTACTGTTCAGTTCAGTTCAGTTCAGTCACTCAGCCGTGTCTAACTCTTTGTGACTCCATGAATCACAGCACGGCAGGCCTCCCTGTCCATCACCAACTCCTGGAGTTCGCTCCAACTCATGTCCATCGAGTCAGTGATGCCATCTAGCCATCTCACCCTCTGTTGTCCCCTTCTTCCTGCCCCCAATCCCTCCTAGCATCAGGGTCTTTTCCAGTGAGTCAATTCTTCGCATGAGGTGGCCAAAGTATTAGAGTTTCAGCTTCAGCATCAGTCCTTCCAATGAACACCCAGAACTGATCTCCTTTAGAATGGACTGGTTGGATCTCCTTGCAGTCCAAGGGACTCTCAAGAGTCTTCTCCAATACCACAGTTCAAAAGCATCAATTCTTCAGCGCTCAGCTTTCTTCACAGTCCAACTCTCACATCCATACATGACTACTGGAAAAACCATAGCCTTGACTAGACGGACCTTTGTTGGCAAAGTAATGTATCTGCTTTTGAATATACTATCCAGGTTAGTCATAACTTTTTTTCCAAGGAGTAAGCGTCTTTTAATTTCATGGCTGCAGTCACCATCTGCAGTGATTTTGGAGCCCCCCAAAATAAAGTCTGACACTGTTTCCACTGTTTCCCCATCTATTTCCCATGAAGTGATGGGACCAGATGCTATGATCTTCGTTTTCTGAATGTTGAGCTTTAAGCCAACTTTCTCACTCTCCTCTTTCACTTTCATCAAGAGGCTTTTTAGTTCCTCTTCACTTTCTGCCATAAGGATGGTGTCTTTTGCATATCTGAGGTTATTGATATTTCTCCTGGCAATTTTGATTCCAGCTTGTGCTTCTTCCAGCCCAGCCCTATTATAACTATTTTAAAAGACTCTTTAATGTTTTTTTTTTTTTTAACAGAGTCTTAAACTAGGCATAACATCTCTTTTTTTCTGGATAAATCCTGAAAAAGAATTACATTTTTCCCTACTAAAATGTTGTCAGTCAAGAAATATATCAATTTTGTTATAAAGGCTTTGTTCTTTTAGTACTTTTTCTTAAATTGTTTCATTGGGTACCACTTATGCATGTTTAATTATCAGATAATACAATGAGTGTTTTCAAAGCAAAAGAAATTTCTTCATATGGATGGCCTGAATCAGTGCAAGAGCTGTAAGGATTTCTTTTACCTTGTTCAGTCTGAGACATAGTACAGGTGATGTATATGTTACTTCACGATCTGCTGAACATGGTATATGAACAGTGTAGAACAGTGAAGATACTTCTGGTATTTCTCCTCCAAGTTAAAAAAAGTTCCTGTTCAATTGTGGATCTTACATAAATCCATTGAAAGTGAAGTCACTCTGTGTGTAGGCAAAGGAAATTCACAGCCTCCTAACCATCTTGTAGCAACTTCCTTTCCTCCTTTACTTAGATTGCTACTTTTTCCCTTTTTGAAGGTCATGCCTACCATGTTCTCCATGGTAAAGAACCCAGCTGCCAGTGCAACTGCCAATCCAAAGTCTGGTTTGATCCCTGGTTTGGGAAGATCCGCTGGAGAAGGAAATGGCGACTCACTCAAATATTCTTGCCTGGAAAATTCCATGGACAGAGGAGCTTGGAGGGCCTCAGTCCATGGGGTTACAAAAGTCAGACACACATTAGCAACTGAGACTTCATGCATGCACCATATGCTAGATGGCAGGAAAAACAAATCAAATTACCTTTTTTTGAAAAGCTCATAGCCAAGCAACTCTGCCTACTGAATTCTAAAACAAAATGAACAGAGAGAAAACCACAAAACAAAAAGCTGAATTATTTTTGCTTTAATAGATTCTTTGAATGTGTTTAATTTCTACTTAAAATGGTACCTTGTTATTTGATTTTAAAAGAGATTAGGTAGAGCAGGGCAAGCTGCTTATATCTAAGTTAGCTGACAAAGTAAACTTCATGTAAACAGTATCCCTAAGGCTAAATAGATTTTGCTGGGTGTCCTGGAGATTTTAAGTAAATTATTTCTGCCTAGTAAAGACTGACCACATGATCCTGTGGTTCCTGAGCCTTGATTTTTCCTTAGGTAAAAATGAGGAAATTGAAATACATCAGCATTTCCCAAACAAGACCATTTTGTGAAGCAATAACATATCTACATTCTCTATTCTGAATACCACGAGTAAGGAAATCTGGGAAAGGTCTTTATTCTCCTTCCCAGAAGAGCCACGAATAAAAGAGCACAGATAGAAGCTGGTAAATACTGGGAGTAATGGGATAGATGACTTACAAGATTTTCAGCACTAATGCTCTGATATTTTGTCACTTCACTAAGTTTTAAACTTACTGAATTTATAAACTAAGACGTTAATTCCTCTCATAGAACTGGAGGCATATTTAACACATAATGTGTTATTTCTACTATTGAATTCTTATCTTACTAGGTCTTGCCTAACAACAGTGATAAAAAGGAACTAAATTCCTGGAGCTTTGAGGGTATACATTTATCCATAAGGAACTCTTAGATATTTGGATAATTTTGTAGTTTGGAGAATCATAAATTTACAGAGATGTTAGAAATACACTGTTCTTGTTTATTCGCTAAGTTGTATCCAACTGTTTGTGACCTCATGGACTGTAGCACAACAGGCTTCCCTGTCCTTCCCTACTTCCAGGAGTTTGCTCAAACTCATGTTTGTTGAGTCAGTGATGCTATCCAACCATCTCATCCTCTGTCGCCCCCTTCTCCTGCCCTTAATCTTTCCCAGAATCAAGGTCTTTTCCAATGAGTTAACTCTTTGCATCAGGTGGCCAGAGTATTGGCACTTCACCATCAGTCATTCCATGAATATTCAGGTTTGGTTTCCTTTAGGATTGACTGGTTTGATCTCCTTGCAGTCCAAGGGACTCTCAAGAGTCTTCTCCAACATCACAGCTCAAAAATATTAATTCTCCAGTAATTTTGTGTTACAGAATGTATTTTCCTGAATGATTTAAAAGTAATATGCCAATCTGATGCCGTATCTCCCCCAATACTGTACTGTCTCTCCTATAATCAAGGACATTCTCCTGCAAAACCATAACACAACCATAATATCTTAAAGTTAATTTTGATATATGCTGCTGCTGCTAAGTTGCTTCAGTCGTGTCCAACTCTGTGCGACCCCATAGACGGTAGCCCACCAGGCTCCCCATCCCTGAGATTCTCCAGGCAAGAACACTGGAGTGGGTTGCCATTTCCTTCTCCAATGCATGAAAGTCAAAATGAAGTCACTCAGTCGTGTCTGACTCTTCGCGACCCCATAGACTGCAGCCTACCAGGCTCCTCTGCCCATGGGATTTTCCAGGCAATAGCTGTAATCTAATTCTCACGTTCCGTTCAGGTTTTACCAGTTGTCTTAGCAAAAGGATCCAGTTTAAAATCTTACATTACTCTTAGCTGTCATGTCTCTTTGATCTCTTTCAGTCTGTAACAGTTCCCCAGTCTTTGCATGAGTTTTATGCCTTTGAAACTCTTGAAGATCATAGACCAGTTATTTTGTAGAATGTCCTTCAGTTTCTGATCGTATGATATTTCTTCATGAATAGAATCAGTTTATGCACTTTTGGCAGGAATATTACAGAAATAAGGCCTTGCTCCTATAATTTAATCCTGTCAGATATTTGGTTATTTCAGTTATTTTATTTCAATGCTCACATTGTCATTAGTTTGGCCAGTAGCTATCCATTCAGGCTGATTTTTTAGCCTTATGGACATGTCTTTATCATTCTTTAGTGTTTTCTTGCTCTTCGGTAAAAACAAAATATACCAGGATCACCTTGTAGTTTAACTAACCTTGACTTAGAATAAATCATTTCTCAACATTGCCCTGGTTCCTTTCAGTGTAAAATGGAATGTAGACATGCAGATCTCAGCACTGTTACACTCATTACTTTTGGGGTGTCACTGGTCTCAGACCATCAACGGACAGAGCTAGGGAATTGATGTATATATTTATATACACACAAATACATAAACATGCATTTATAATTATGTTTGTTTCTTTATCAATTTTATATGTCAAAAACCATGAATTCACATTAGTTCCAATTCTAATCGAAAACCCAAGGTTAATTTTAATTTATTTCCCTTCCATATTTATATATTTCCTTTCTTTTACAGTAAAAATATGACTTTATTCTTAATAGATTTACTTATTTGATAAATTACCCTATATGTGCCAGGCTACCATTCTGCTACTCCTTCCTTCCTAATGTGGATACCCTCTTTTCCCTGCTTCAACTCTGACACCTGGGTCACCCTTTTTCAACACTGCCTACTAACCACCTTGCTCAGCTTTTGACTCCCCGCAGTAAATTGCCTCACCATTCAGGCCTGATTCGCTGTTCTGGAATGCTGCTGCCATGACCCTTTCACTTCTTCCCCACCTAATGAACTTGGGACTGATTTGTTCAGGAATGTGAGAAGTTAAATATTTTTATCACAGTATTTAAAAAAATTTATTCCCCAGTAACATAAATCTAGTTAATGGAAAATTAATGGGAAAATAAATTTGCTCTAAACAAATGTACTTTACAGTCAATTTTTCATAAAATTTTCCATAAAGTGAGGAATAACTAGGGAAACATTTGTACTTTATCTTTGAAATTGCCTTCTATAGTTAATACATTAATTAGTCTTAGTATCTTTTTGATCCTGTGTTAGAAAGATGCCTATATCTGATATTGTAAGCCCATTTTATGTGATTTCAGAATGAAAAATCATTATATAGAACATCCATAAAAATTTCATGTCAGTCTAGTTGTTACTTTCAGATTTGACTTGTCATAGGGATGCAGCTACACAGTAGTTTTTTAAGTTGGGAAGTGCTCTAGAGGTGTTAATAAAATAGAGCTGTGAGTCAAAATTCAGAAAGAATAAAAGGGATATTAATGCAGGATATTAATGTTTCAAGGACAGTGACCTGAAGAAATTTGGTAAATTTGCTCTGTTTATCAGTTTTTTTCTTTGGCGAATGGTAGCTGTATTAGTGAGGGTTCACCTGGGAAACAGAACCAATCGGTTCAGTTCAGTTCAGTTGCTCAGTCGTGTCCGACTCTTTGCGACCCCATGAATTGCAGCACGCCAGGCCTCCCTGTCCATCACCAACTCCCAGAGTTCACTCAGACTCACGTCCATTGAGTCCATGATGCCATCCAGCCATCTCATCCTCTGTCGTCCCCTTTTCCTCCTGCCCCCAAACCCTCCCAGCATCAGGGTCTTTTCCAGTGAGTCAGCTCTTTGCATGAGGTGGCCAAAGTACTGGAGCTTGAGCTTTAGCATCATTCCTTCCAAAGAACACCCAGGACCAATCTCCTTTAGAATGGACTGGTTGGATCTCCTTGCAATCCAAGAGACTCTCAAGAGTCTTCTCCAACACCACAGTTGAAAAGCATCAATTCTTCAGTGCTCAGCTTTCTTCACAGTCTAACTGTCACATCCATACATGACCACTGGAAAAACCATAGCCTTGACTAGACGGACCTTTGTTGGCAAAGTAATGTCTCTGCTTTTGAATATGCTATCTAGGTTGGTCATAACTTTCCTTCCAAGGAGTAAGCGTCTTTTAATTTCATGGCTGCAATCACCATCTGAAGTGATTTTGGAACCAATATTACACACACACACACACACACACACACACACACACAAATAGGGGCTTCCCAGGTGGTACTACTGGTAAAGAACCCACCTGCCAATGCAGGAGAGAAGTAAGAGATGCAGGTTCCATCCTTGGGTCAGAAAGATACCCTGGAGGAAGAAATGCCAACCCACTCTAGTATTCTTGCCTGGAGAACACCACAGACAAAGGAGCCTGGCAGGCTACAGTCTATAGGGTTGCAAAGAGTTGGACATGACTGAAGTGACTTAGCCCGCATATATCTATATCTGTAGAGATGATATGTGGAATTGACTCACATATTCACACATTCACACAATTTGGAGGCAGAAAAGTGCTGTGAAAACTGAAGGTGTAATTCTAGTCTGAGTTCCAAGGATTGTCTCTTTTTTTCCTCTTATTTTTCTAGATGGGCTTCCCTGGTGGCTCAGCTGGTAAAGAATCAACCTGTAATGTGGGAGATCTGGGTTTGATCCCCAGGTTGGGAAGATACCCTGGGGAAGGGAATGGCTACGCACTCCAGTATTCTGACCTGGAGAATTCCATGGAATATATAGGCCATAGGGTCTCAAAGAGTCGGACACAACTGAGAGACTTTCACTTCACTTAACTTCTACCCTTTTACTTTTCTTTTGTCTGTTTCCCCTAAAAAATACTGTGATCTCGTCCAGTGTCTTTTCTTTAAAATGGGATCTACATGCAAAGGGCTTCCAAATGTTTATCTCCAGCTCCAGATGCAGCCTGGATTGACTATTGGATGTCTAAAAGACATCTGAAACTTGACATATTCAAAACTAAGTTCCTAAAATCTCATTCCCCTGAAAGCTAAATAACTTATTTGTCTTTTTGTTGTTGTTGTTGTTAATTAAAACTTCTTTCTTCCTGCTGCAGATTTTTTTTTTTTAGCTTTTCTCTCAGAGTATATCAAGAATCCAACCACTTTTCACTGTCTTTTACTAACACCCTGGTCCTCTTTTATCATCCTCTTTGATCTCAATTGCAGTCATTTATTAAGTGTTTTTCCTGCTGCTGCTTCTGTTCTCCTTCAGTTTTAACATAACAGAGTGATCCTTTTAAAGAATAGGTTAGGCTATGTCACATTTGTGCTTGCTACTATTCCTCAGTGGCTTCCTGTCTCATTCAGTGCAAATCATTATCATGTGCAACAAGACCTACAGTGGTTTGGTCCTACCCGCTCTCCTACTCTCCTCTGAACTCACTGTTCGCTGTTTTTTCCCCCTTGCTTACTAAACCTTCCAGCCATATTGGCGTCCTTGCTATTCTATGACTACACAAGACATTTTCTCGCCTTAGGGCCTTTGCAGTTGCTGAAATAATCTTCATTATTTTCTGTTGAGTCTTTACTCACAAGTTGCCCTTTCAGAAGGACTTTCCTGGCCATCTATGTAATCCTCTTCCCTGATTTATTATTTTTCTTAAGCACTTATCAGTATCTAGTAGAGCCATATATTTAAACTTATTTATACTGCTCATTATCTACATTCCCTAGAATTTATACTGGACAGGATTTTTTTGTCCAATACTGTACCTTGAATAGATGTCTACATGAGTGCTTTATTACAGTAAACATTCATTGTTGAAGAAATGAATCACACATAACTGATTCCACCAAAATGAAATGAAATTATTAACTTACTCAAGGCAGCATGCTGAACAGTTTTTTTTTAATAGGAAATGTGAAGGAATGATCTTGTTTAAATTTTAACAAATACTAGGTGAGTTCAAGTAAATAAGCATTCATACATGGCTTTGTTGTTGTTGTTAAGTCGCTCAGTCATGTCTGACTCTGTGACCTCATGCACTGTACCCCACCTGGCTCCTCTGTCCTGGAATTTCCTGGGCAAGAATACTGGAGTTGGGTTGTTATTTCCCTCTCCAGGGGATCTTCCTGACCCAGGGATAAAACCCACATCTCCTGTATTGGCAGGCAGATTCTTTACTGCTGAGCAAGCAGAGAAACACTCATACATGGCTAGTTGGAGCTTAACTTGGCCTACCACTCTGGAGGACTATTATGTATAATGACAATTGTTAAGTCTATAAAAATGAACACATCTTAGGAGTTCTGCTTCATGGGATTCATTCTGCTAAAATGTATAACCTCAGAATTTTTTTGGTGCAGCATGTTTACTTTTGGTACAGTATGTTTATATGAAAGAAGAATTCTCTCATAGAACTGAAAACTGGGTTCAGTTCAGTTCAATCGCTCAGTCGTGTCCGACTCTTCACGACCCCATGAATTGCAGCACGCCAGGCCTCTCTATCCATCACCAACTCCCGGGGTTCACTCAAACTCACATCCATCAAGTCAGTGATGCCATCCAGCCATCTCATCCTCTGTCGTCCCCTTCTCCTCCTGCCCCCAATCCCTCCTAGCATCAGAGTCTTTTCCAATGAGTCAATTCTTCGCATGAGGTGGCCAGAGTACTGGAGTTTCAGCTTTAACATCATTCCTTCCAAAGAACACCCAGGACCAATCTCCTTCAGAATGGACTGGTTGGATCTCCTTGCAGTCCAAGGGAGTCTCAAGAGTCTTCTCCAGCACCACAGTTCAAAAGCATCAATTCTTTGGTGCTCAGCTTTCTTCACAGTCCAACTCTCACATCCATACATGACTACTGGAAAAACCATAGCCTTGACTAGACGGACCTTTGTTGGCAAAGTAATGTCTCTGCTTTTGAATATGCTATCTAGGTTGGTCATAACTTTCCTTCCAAGGAGTAAGCGTCTTTTAATTTCATGGCTGCAATCACCATCTGCAGTGATTTTGGAGCCCCCCAGAATAAAATCTAACACTGTTTCCACTGTTTCCCCATCTATTTCTCATGAAGTGATGGGACCAGATGTAAGTCTACAAAAATAGCAGTTTGATAAAACTATGGTAGGAGGTTAAACAGTGGAATACTATGCAGCCATTAAAAACTTGTATTGTAGATTAATTTGTGATATAAAAGTGTTTGCTATATATTAAGTAAAAATAATGTTACAAAATAGTACATATATTATTATTCTACCCACCACTGACTCTTTTTTAAAATACATAGAAAAATACCTGGAAACACCATGGTATTAATGATTGTTATTTCTGCGTTGTGAGGTGGTTTTTTTAAGACAGCATTTTTCCTTGTGCTTGTCTATTTTATAAAAATTTTTTCAACAAAACAGCTAATATTAAGCAGCAAACCTGCCTACAGTTCTTTGCTGTTCTTCTTACTTTTTCTTCATAGTAGTTGTCACTCTCTAATTTCCATACCTTTTGCTTACATTTTATTGTCTGTCTGCCACCACCCCCACTAGACAGAAAGCTTGTTCAGAACAGGGACTTGGTTTGCTGTTGTATCCCAGGATCCTAGGAAAATGGCTGGCATATAGTACTTGCTCTATAAATACGTGTTGAAAAAATAAATGTATTTTGTTATGAGAAATAAAGTTATGGTAAATAACACTTTGAAAAAATGTCATTGGAAATAAGTGCATAGAAGATAAATGTCATATTATATAGCATACAATTTTAGTGTCAGAAGGAATTTATAGAAAATAGCTAAAAAGTTTTAACAAAGTTTTTTCTTCTTATTTTATTCAAGGTTTCTAAATATTCTTTACAGAAGAAAGTGAGTGAAATGGTAAGGAAATTTCAAAATATTTACCCACTCACCCCAAATTGGAGAAGGCAACAGCATCCCACTTCAGTACTTTTGCCTGGAAGATCCCATGGATGGAGGAGCCTGGTAGGCTGCAGTCCATGGGGTTGCTGAGGGTCAGTCAACTGAGTGACTTCACTTTCCCTTTTCACTTTCATGCATTGGAGAAGGAAATGGCAACCCACTCCAGTGTTCTTGCCTGGAGAATCCCAGGGATGGGGGAGCCTGGTGGGCTGCTGTCTCGGAGGTCGCACAGAGTCGGACATGACTGAAGTGACTTAGCAGTAGCAGTAGCAGCACCTCAAATTAGTACATAATGTATACAATATTTTGTCAAGTTAATGTGATACTTATAGTAAAAAGGAGTTGAACTGGATATTGATATCCATTTTAAAGGACTGAATTATAATTTCAGATGTAGCTTAAATGAATTATTTCACAAGTTTATTTCCAGTTTACACAGTGTTTAGTGTGTGTGTGTTAGTCACTCAGTCTTGTCTGACTCTTTGTGACCCCATGGCCTGTAGCCTGCCAGGCTCTTCTGTCCATGTGATTTCCCAGGTAGGAATACTGGAGTGGGTTGCCATTCCTTTCTCCAGGGGATCTTCTCAACCCAGGGATCAAATCTGCGTCTCCTGCATTGCAGGCAGATTCTTTACCATCTGAGTCACCAGGGCTCAGTGTTTACATATGATGAAGTAAGTTTAACATAGTTCCTGAATTATTGGTAGAGGTCTGTATCAAAATTAAACAACAAAGAAGTGAAATCAGAACTGTGAAATCCCTTACTTTAATGATGTCTTTTATAGGTATTTGTGTAAATGTATAATTACTTTTAGCCTGAAAAATTGAAATAATATGAAGTAACATTTGAATACTGCACTTCAGATATGGTACTCATCCTTTATCATTCAACAAGTGTTTGTTTGTTGCACATTCCTCTTATGTAATATATTAAAATTAATATTTGCATTTTTACAACAATATTTTAGGAATATTTACTTTGATATTCTCTCTATCCCTATTTGATACAAAAGAATTTTTTCTCTATATTTTTGACTGAGCAAAATCCTCCCATATCCACTTATATCTTAAGACGACTTTTTGGGTGTCTTTATGCTATTTCATTCTCTTTGAAGCAGACTATAAGGCAAGTGAAACTAATTTTTGAGTAAGGTTTGTCTTATATCTATGAGAAGTAAGAAATGAGAAGTCACTCCTTATGACATTGAATACAAAAATATAAAGTAAATATTTTGCTTATTGAAATGTTTTGATGGGTTAGAAAGTAAAAGCCTCAGAGAGATTGCTAAGCTTGATTGAATAAAAGATCTGAAAATTCTGTCACTGTTCAACTGGAAAGACTAAAGATAATATTGTCAGACTCTTTTAAACTATGATTTTAATTAAGGAGCTGAAAAACTAGATTCCGGTTTAGCTTTAAGTACCATGACATTTGTACTGAAAGTCATCTTCAACGCTACAGTGGTTTTACACAAAATATAGTGAAATTGAATAATGTACCCTCTGACCTGGGAGATAAGGCTACAAGTTAAAGATCAAAGGCAACATAAAATGTGTTTTGTTTTATTCCACTTTAAAATTTCATCAGACGGATACTTGTAATCCTAAGAACAAATAGAAACATGCAGTATACTTGTGATAGTTTTTGATCAATTTTGAGCATTGTATTATTGTGAATTAAGATTCTTAAGAACCTACTGAAATGATATTTGAATTATAGTTATAATTTTTTCTGATATTTCAAGGCATTAAATGAATCACTTTGCATTAAAATTATTTTAAATATTGATAGGTACACAATATTTTATGCCAATTCTGGCAGACTCTGTATTTTAGATGATTGACTTAAAAGTTAAAAATAATCTTTTTAAAAAACATTCTTTTATTTTTCATTTTACATTATTCTTATATAGTTCAGGTGACTTAAAAAAATTTTTGTTTATTTATTTTTGGCTGTGCTGAGTCTTAATTGCTGAGCAGAATTTTCTCCAGTTGTGGTGAGCAGGGGCTAGTTTCTAGTTTCAGTGTGCAGCTTTCTCATTGCAGTGGCTTCTCTTATGGAGCATTTGCTCTGGGGTGTGTGGTCTTCAGTACACACTGTGGCACATAAGCTCAGTAGTTGAGGCTTGAGGGCTCCAGAGCACAGGCTCAGTCGTTGAGCATGGGTTTAATTTGCTCTGCAACATGTGGGATCTTCCCAGATCAGATTTTGAACCTTGTTTCCTGCATTGGCAGGCGGATTCTTTCTCACTGAGCCACCAGGGAAGCAGTAAAGAGTGTTCAAAAATCCAATTAATTTTATTCAGATTAGCACATTATCTTTTTATATTACTTGACTGTGCAAGACAGGAAAAAGATAGTCATTTGTGTCAAGGCAGGACTTGGGGAAGCAGTTGATAAAGTTGTGTCCCAAAAGAAATCATCTAAAAATAGTACTAATCTGATGTTATAAAGAAGTTCATGATTTCCTATAGGCAGGCTCTTAACTGTTAGTAAAATTCTGTCTTGTGGGAATTCAGTAAGGTGATTTTCATGTAGTGGTGGTATATCTCTAGATAAATTAACTCAATTATGAATGGAAAGATTCATCTGTCTCTAAAAGTACCAAAACTTTCTCTTGAACTTTCTCTCTCTCTCATATCGATCATTACCAATAAGACAAATACAACAAAATATGGTAAAAAATAAGCTATCGAACATCAAATTAATTGATTGGTCATTGATGAAAATCTTTCCTGTTTGGTATAGGTGACTACGTTGTGTAACTGAGTAACCAATAGAACTAATGAACAAAATAAAAACTTATCTAACCATCTCTTAGTTACAGTTTATTTATTTTTTGTATATTACTTTTCCTCTAAAGAAAAGACTTATAAGAAGGATTTAGTTTTCTTTATTAAATTATAACAAAATTTCAGCATTGAAGGTTTTGATGAGATTTGGAATTACCACATATTTTCATTCAGAGTAGAATATTTTTAGACTAAAGATTTGTCTGGAAATAATCTTTGTGATTATAATATTACATATATCTGTACACATAAAATATGTAACTTTAGTGTTTTTAAGTTGTGACCGAAAAGGTGAAAATATCTTAAGGTTACCATGAGTTTTTTAAAAGTGAATTTTATAGCCCATTGAGTTATTTTGGGTTTATATTGAAGAAATTGAAAGGTAATTTGCAAAATGAGGAAATATATAAAGTTTATTTATAAGTATACAAATAGAATGAGGAATATATAAAGTTTGGTTTTGGGTTTTGAATCTTTTTCTTTAGAATTTACTTATATGAACTAATTGTTCATTGATTTCCTTATAGAGACTTTTCAAGTCAGTCTCTATAAGGAAACAAGAAAGGAAAAAATGAGCAGCTTTGCTTTATTAGTAAGTATAGTTGTAGAAAGTTGAGTGTAAATGTTATTTTAAAGTTATTTCTATTTTAAGTGCCTTAAGGGTCTTTTAAGTAGACTTTTAGACCACACACATATAGACACACACACAATACACACACATGCTCATAATTATGTATGTGCTGTTTTCCTCTAATCTTAATTTTCAAAGATTAAATTTGTTTAAAATATGTATATATTTAGAAAGCAGTGAATCCTGACATCATTTTCTTGTGAACAGTCTTTGCATTTATTATTAAAATTGTGTGAAAGAGAAAACAAGTTGACACAATTCACAGAGTTAAAAAGAACAAAAACACTATATACTCAGTGATTTCTTAGTCATAATCTTTATTATGGTACCATCTGGTGGCTCAGATGGTAAAGAATCTGCCTGCATTGTTGGAGACCTGGGTTCGATCCTGGGCTGGGAAGATCCCCTGGAGAAGAGAATGGAAACCCACTTCAGTATTCTTGCCTGGAGAATTCCATGGACAGAGGAACCTGGTGGGCTACAGTCATGGGGTCACAAAGAGTTGAACACAGCTGAGCAACTAACACACACACGTATGTAATGTTATAACAGCACCATCACTATAGTTGTATTATTCTTTATAATGTATAATTCTTAAGTTTCTCAGGCAGGTGTTACCAATCTGCTTTTTGTTGTTGCTTCCCAAAGAATTTAAACTGTTGACAGTCATGCAGTTAGTGGCAAACTGCCCTCTTCATCTCAAAACTAAATCAAGGTAGCCAACTAGGTTCATATGTGAACAGTCCTACAGGGTCCTATATGAGCCAGTGAGCTATAGATGCCTACTGTGGTTTGAAAGACTTTATAGCATTTATCATGGCCATTGAATAAACTAATTGTATTTGAAAATCAGAAGTTGTGTCATGCAGAACAAATGAAACTGCGTTTTAATTCAACTTTGGCTTCAAGCAAAGAATGTTGGAATAGGGTATATCACAAACTAATGTGTATACAGCTCTGTGTATGTAGAGAATACCTATGAACTCACTTTAATCTTTGCTGCATTTTTTTTTTTTTTTTGGCTGCACTATGCGGCATGCAGGATCGTAGTTCCCCAACCAGGGATCAAACTTGTGCCCTCTACAGTGGAAGTGCAGAGTCCTAGCCCCTGGACTACCAGGGAATTACCCTTTGCTGCATTCTTAATTATCAGGATTAGTTAACCTTTGCAGGCATTGACAGTATTAATGTCTGATTATATGTAGTGGACAGTATGCTCATAAAGACTATATGAAAATTGATCTGACTTATAGATTGAGAGAATTCCTTAAATTGAAAAAAATGTTTTTAGACCAATCTTTAGTGAAATTGTATTGGGTTGCTATACATTTCCTGAAAGGAGTGTAATTCTCTCAGTTCAGTTCAGTCGATCAGTCATGTCTGACTCTTTGCGACCCCATGGACTGCAGCACGCTAGACCTCCCTGTCCATCACCAACTCCTGGAGCTTACCCAAACTCATATTCGCGATGCCACAAACTCACATCCGTGATGCCATCCAACCATCTTATCCTCTGTTGTCCCCTTCTTCTCCCACCTTCAATCTTTCCCAGCATCAGGGTCTTTTCCAGTGAGTTGGTCCTTCACATTAAGTGGCCAGAGTAGTGGAGTTTCAGCTTCAACATCAGTCCTTCCAGTGAATATTTAGGACTGATTTCCTTTAGGATGGACTGGTTGGATCTCCTTGTAGTCCAAGGGACTCTCAAGAGTCTTCTCCAACACCACAGTTCAAAGGCATCAATTCTTTAGCACTCAGCTTTCTTTATAATCCAACTCTCACATCCATATATGACTACTGGAACAATCATAACTTTGACTAGATGGACCTCTTAGAGAATTAAGTGGTATTTTAGAGGAACAGAATATGGGTCATCATTTTTCATTGTTTAGTTATTGATAATAGTGACTACCTAGGTAAGCATAAGTGGAAAAGGGCATAGCAACCCATTCCAGTATTCTTGCCTGGGAAATCCTATGGACAGAGGAGCCTGGCAGGCTACAGTCCATGGGATCGCAAAGAGTCAGACACTACTGAAGTGACTGAACAGGTAAGCATACGATCTCAGGAGTAAGTGTACTTGTCAATTTGTTTGAATTTATGACCCTGCATGCTTTATTCAAATGACTTAAGTACTGAATTTGAAAAGCCCATAGAAGTACATGAAAAAAATTTAACTGATCTTTTAGAAACATTGCCAGCTTATCATTTTGCTTAAAATCATTAAAAAAAAAACTTTGTAAAGATGTTCAGCAGATTTGCCAAGTTAATATAGTTAGGTACAACTTAAATTATAACTATATTCCTTTAATATTAAGAGGGTTATTCTTATTCCAAATAAAAACTAATTATTCTATTGAAGGAACCTTTATCATTTAAGGAATAATAATAGCAAAACATTATACTGTACTTGTTATGTAACAGGCTCTTGTTTTAGTGCTCTGTATGTATTATTAATAATTTGTGTTATCTTCACAACTCTATGAGGGAGATGCTGTTATAATCTATTTTAAAGACAGGGTAGATTATTTTCCCAAGTCACATAGCAACTAAATTACAAAGGCAAGATTTAAACATAGGCAGACTATCTTTTGACCACTTTACTATACTGCCTGTTTTTTGGTATTAAGCAGTATTAAATGGCTCTGTTTAACTTATGCAAAAGGAAATTTAGCAGAGACACAATCAGAGAGTCAGGAATAGTTTTGAAAATGAACAGGGACTAGCTTAATACCAGAGTTTGTGAAGCAGGATGTAGGAACCCAGAACAGAGGTCTCATATCAGTCTGGATAGGGTCACCAATGAACTTCTTTAGTTTTATGGTCTCTTTTGCTCACAATTGAAATTCCAATAAAGTAGAAATCAGTTGGTTTATTTGGGGTAATATGCCCTACACTTTACTAGGGAGGTATAGGACCCTGTGAATTTTAGTCCTACCAGATTGTAATGAAGAAGTATTTCAAATAAATACTTGAAATTGTGTTACTTTTGTGTAAAGGAAATAAACACTGGCTAGGTAAATCTAACAAATTGTCAGTGTTGGAACTGTATGAGATAACAGTTCACTCAGAAAGTAATTACTGAGTACTTGTTGATGGGCCTACATTGTTCTTTGTTTTTCATCTCTCAATAGAAAGGAAAGCATGTGGCAGAAATGAATGAAAGTTACAAAGCCAATCAATGATTCTGCTAATGCCAAAATAAAAAACTTTTAAAGAGTGTTACTGATTCTGTTAACATAATATTTCTTTTAAAAACTTTAAGTCATTTTTCTAAGTATGGAAAGACAGGCTCCTTTAGTTGAAAGCAGTGAAGGCCCACGTTATATTATATTGATACATAGGGTCCAGTTTTTACCAACTATGTCTCCCAGCTTAAGTTAACTTTCTGCTATATTATATTGTCTCCCTGTCACTAATAGATATTGTTTTTATGATTCCATTTTTAACACAGTGAGAAGGTGCTGTATTTAAAATTAATTTCAAAAAAATTATCTGAGTTTTGATAATGCATATTATGATTATGCCAGCAAATTTAGAGAAAAATTTATTTCCTAAATTGTCAAACGTATTGCTTTAATAATATTCGCCTCACTTTGCTTAGTGCTGTACTGGACTAATAAACTTTTCTAGAAACAACCAACTGATTTTTTAAAAATATTATAAACAAGGGAAATAAAATTTTAAGTGACTATTTTGTTATAGAAAAAAAATGCTTTAATTTTACCTAGATTTAGAAATACCTGTTAACTAACATTTTCTCTCTAGGGACTTTTTCATGATATATTTATGTTAATAAGAATAGTTATTAAAATGATTAATTTCTATATATGTCTAATAAATGTGTGTATATATGTATGTATGTCTTATATATGTAGAAAATTTAAAATAACTCTTCAAAATAGGAACAGAAAGTCCAGTTACATCTTCTGGCTAAAGAAGATCATCAGAAGCAACTGAATGAAATTGAGAAATACTATAATATAATAACAGGTCAATTTGGATTGGTAAAAGAGAATCATGAAAAGTTAGAACAAAATGGTAGGTTCCATCTTACTTAAACTTACATATTTGATAGAAAATGTTTAAATGGACTTATTTATAATGAATAAATTGAATTTATTTGATACTGATAATAGTAAATGGAAGTTTAATTAACGTTATTAAATTCAGCAATAACTAAATATATATTTCATTGAGGTCATTTTCCTTGTCCATGTTAATAGTATTTCCTTAAAATGTACATTGAAATAACGTTTTCCTAAGTGTCTTTCATGTTACAGTACAGGAAGCAATACAGTTAAACAAAAGACTTTTGGCTTTAAATAAAAAGCAAGAATCTGAGATACACAGTTTAAAGAAGGTATGACTGATAAAATTTTTTGTATTATATAAAAATTGACCTAACATAATTAGTTTTATAAAATAATATCAGAAAAGTTGGATAGTTTCATTTGTAGAAAGATAAAGAAAATGTTTTAAATACAGATTTATAAACTTTGAGTTAAGATTTCAATAAGTGTAATGAATGAATTTGTTCTAACCCATTCAAAATACTGTTTCTTTGACTCATGACTAGTGGCAAACATTTTTATGGTGACATGTATTATCAATAAGCATTTGCTATATGTTAATCTCATTAGCACCATTCATTCATTCAATATTTGAGTAGCTCTATGTGCCAGGTACTATATGGCACTGAGGATACAGATATGAAGAAAATAAACATGTTCCTGCTTTGTTGAGTTATAGTCCAATGGAGGAGTTATATATAAAACAGTCACACAGATAAAATAATTTAAAATTGTTGTAACTGTTATGAAGAAAAATAAAGGATGTGATGATATTTTCATAGGTGACTTTATTACACTGGAGGTAAAGTGGCGGGGAAGGGAAGAGATTAATAGTTCAGGCAAAGGAACGGCAAAAGCCTTGATAAGGGGAAGAGTTTAGTATATTTAAGGAACTAGAAAAAGTCTGATATGGCTGGAGCACTTTGAGTGAAGGAGTGCATTGGATATTTATTGGTTGCTTACTGAGCATCAATATCCCGTTTGTCCTTCCTAAACTTACACAGATTCTTGTTTTGATGCCTCCAACTTGAGAGAGGAACCCTAAATTGGCAGAAAGCCATAAACATATTTCATTACTCTAGCCACAGTCATTGGTTCAGGAATAGGTAAATGACCTTAGCCAGTGGTTATAAACCAGGAAGAATATAACCCCTACTGGGGCCAGCAGTCATAGAATCATGAGAAGCTAAAAAGGAGCAACCTGAAGATATGGATGCCAGATTTCTGTGATGTGAAGAAACTTGTTCTTTGATGACATTTATGAGTTCCTGAATGGATCAACCCTATATTTGCCCTGCCTCTAGACTTTCAGTTTTGTGAGCCAATGAGTCCCTGTTATTTTTTTAAACCAGTTTCATTAGGACTAGTTTAATTTTCCATTATTTGCAACTAAAAATATCTCCTCTGATACAAGGGGAGAATGGTATGAGAGGAAAGAGAAGTTAGGCAAGTCCTTTTTCTTTTTACTGAGCATGACCTCTTATTTCCTTCTCCTAATCTTTTCAAAGCCCTAAATGGAATAATACCACTTTGGACCACCTCCTTATCCCTGAGAGAATTAAGTACCTGTCTTTACTGACACTCAGAAAATCCTTTGGCGCAATCACTAAGTGACATTTAAATGTCTGTGATTTTCTGAAGTTTGAATATGATGTACCTGGGTTTAATTTTTTGGTCACATTGTCTTCTTGGTGTTCTCTGAGTTTCTTGCATTGTGGTTTGGTGTGTGACATTAATTTGGGGAAAGTCAATCATCAGTATTTCAAATATTGCTTCTTTTCCTTGTTTTCTTCTCCTTCTGGTATTCCCATTATGCATGTGTTATCATTTGCCTATGTGACCCTCAACTGATGGATGTTCTCTTATGCCTTTTTCAGTCTTTTTATTTTTATTTTTCAGTTTGGGGATTTCTGTTGTCATATCCTCAAGCTGAGAGGTTATTTACTCAGCCATGTCCAATCTACTATTGAGACCAACAAAGGCATTCTTCATTTCTATTGCAGTGTTTTTGATCTGAAGCACTTCTTTTTGATTCTTTAGAATTTACATCCTCTCTTTACATTAACCATCTATTTTCTCAAGTTCTGTCTGTTTTTTCTATTGAAGCTTTTAGCATATTAATCATAGTTAAAAAAAATTCCAAGTCTAATAGTTTTAAATTCCTGCAGTATCTGACTCTGGATTTGAAGCTTGTTTAGTCTCTGCAAACTTTGTTTTTTGCCTTTACTAAAAGGCATGTCTTCTTTGTTGGAAGACAGACATGATATACTGGGTGAAAGGAATTGCAGTTAATAGGCCTGTAGTAATATAAAGGTGGGGAGACAGGTGTCCTATGATCAGATGGCCCTGTTGCCCTTGGATTGTGAATTTCACCAGTGCTTCTCAGTCCCTGCCCACCCACCTCATATTGTACAGGATGGTTGGAGAGTTGGATATTACTCTTCCCTCAGGTAGTTTATATTCAGGTCAAATAGTTTCTCATAAAGGCAGGACTTGTTGATAAGAACAGAATGAGTTGGTATATTTCAGAATGGTTCCTTTTCCTCCTGCTTCTAGCAGGATGAGTTTTTCACTGATATTCACTGTGAGAGGACCTTGAGATAAAATGTCACAAAAGTTTGAGGGCCCCCATGAGTGTGTCCTGCTGAATTTTTTAACTCCCAGAATTGTCTACTGTAAGCCTCCAGGAATTAGTCAATTACAGTTCAGTTTTTCCTACCTTGGCATTGGTGCCTGTGAAGGTTTCTGTTTATGATTTTCTATAATCACCTCTCCGTTCCTCTGATTTTTGAGGCAGCAGTTTGTCTTATGACCTCATTTGTTTAGCAGATGTAAGAGGAGTTGCTGATTTTCAGTTTGCTCAGCTTTTTATGTGTGGTAGAATCAAATGGAAACTTGTAACTAAGCTTCTTACATGCTGGAGAGAAACTGGAAAACTTTTAAACTGTAATTTTACCAAAATTAAAAATATAAAGATAATTTTTTTTATAGAGACACAGGCTTAAGTTTTGAGAATGTTTGTGCTACCAGATGAATGACATATACTTTAGTGCATAATTCAAGAAATCAGGAAATTTTACTGCTTTATCTTTTAGTATCATTTCAAAGAAAGCAGGACCACTTGGCCTAAAGATTAATGTGACTTCTAAATGCTAAGCAAATATTACAAAGACCATTAATATTTGTAACACTATTGTATCTAGTCTTGTTCTTATATATAAAAAAAGTGAAAGTGTTAGTCTCTCAGTCGTGTCCGATTCTTTGCCATCCCATGGATTATAGTCTGCCAGGCTCCTCTTCCATGGAATTCTCCAGGCAAGACTACTGGAGTGGGTAGCCATTCCCTTCTCCAGAAGATCTTCCTGACTTGATTGTATAACTGCCCATAAATTGGTTTCATATTCCCTGGACTTTTATCCAGGGACCAGAAGTAAGATCATAGGAGTAGCCCAGTACAGAATGTTAGAATGGTAATAAGCATGTGTCTCTAGCCCTTAAAAGTCTTATGTCTATCCAACAAACTACCTAAGAGGACAATTTATATGTAAAGAATATTTCTTTTCAGTCACATTTAAGAATACTAAAGATGGCTCTTTTAATATAGGAAAAAAAAAGCTGTAATTTGAAAATTTTGTCTTGTCATTTCAAATCAGAATTGTTAAATGGACCGTTCATTTTTTTATATGCTAAAATACTCTGATTCTTTCTTTTCCTTTTTTAAATTAATTTATTTTTTAATTGAAGGATAATTGCTTTACAGAATGTTGTTGTTTTCTGTCAAACCTCAGCATGAATCTGCCACAGGTATACATATATCCCCTCCCTTTTGAACCTTCCTCCCTGGGCCGTTCCATTTTTATCAATACAAACTTTGAATGGAAATATAAACAATACTGACTGAATAGTTGTGAATAAGCACATTTTTAGTGATATTGCTTTAGTTTATTTTTTTGTTTGACACTGTTACTGTTGTCCTAAATGATTAAATCATTAATTTGGTAATTATATTAAAAGAGTCATATGTGCCTCTATTCAATTAGTATTTGCATTATATGAAAATATTATACCTCATAAAGTTCTCTACTAATTTATGTATTTTTCGTTAAATGAGAACAAATATTTCATTGTAACGTTATTGTTTGTTATTTAGTCACTCAGTTGTGTCCAACTCTTTGCGACCCTATGGACTGTAGCCCACCAGGCTCCTCTGTCCGTGGGATTCTCCAGGCAAGAGTACTGGAGTGGGTTGCCATTTCCTTCTAGACTATTGTATTTCTAATGAATAGTTTAAGACCGACCTATAAAAGGAGTGGAGGTCTATGTAAATCCATGGAGAGTTTCCCGTGCTGGATTTATGTGAAAAGAGTAAAGAATGTCTGTATACATGAGTAGAATAGTGCTGCTCCTGAGCACACTTGCCCCCTTTTCCCAGATCTTGCCACCTTGTTCAGGGCTGCCTAAGTATACTGATGTGTCATGTGACAGTGGCCTGTGTCACTGTAGAAAGCATTAAGTCGGTAATCATGCTGCTAAATAGTTCTTGAAAGAGAGATTTGATAGAAGGATAAAGTGGGAATGTTATTACTTTTGAGAGTTCCATATTCAAATAGCTGAAAGGATAAGAATTTATTAATGTATTTTAACAGATAGTTTTTAATATTTCAGACATCCTGGGTATAAGAATTTTGTGTTTCTTAGTGTAGTCTTGATTTTTAACTTTAATAAAACTTTTTTCTGTTTTTCTTCTTTAGAGGCTAATCAAGCCTAGTATTAAAAACATTTTTTTAGATTACTCATTTAAAACTTTTAATCCTTAATTTTTCCAGAGTTAATTTTTATTTTTCTTTTATGCTGTTGTTTGATTTTGTCCAGGACAGTTATTGGTTTGTGATAAGGTGGAATTCTTTTTTTGTGTGTGGAGCAAAGTTAAACAGACCGAACTTAGTTGTTAGATAAAACTAAGTATTACAGTTCCGAATGCTGGGTTCACCGTTATGGCAGTCATGAAGGATTCCTGATACTATCTGTGTGCTGCATTCATAACCTCTGCTGTTTGTCTGAGTAAACGTCAGAGCACTCAAGGAGATAGTGATATTTAACAGACTACTTCATACCAGAAGAGGAGGGGTAAAGGAGAAAAGGGCATGATATTTATGACTCTAGGAACTATAAGTTGTAATTTAATGAGATCAAAGCATGTGCTGTTTATTTGCTGCACTAACAGCTTTGAATAAAATGGGTAGAAAACAGACAATGTACTAAAAGTTCAGGACATTTAAAAGCTATAAGGGCTATAAAATCAAAAGCATATTTTCAGTGGAAAATCATTTCTTAAAGATTTCTGATTTTAATTTAATATGCTTTTAAGATTAAGTAATTATAAGAAAAAAACAAAGACATAAGAAATGATGAGTTTCTACTTTCGTCAGTTGCATACTGGATTTTTTTCTCCTTCCCTCTCCCTTCCCACTTCCCTATTGTTTCATAATAATTATTATAAAAGAATTGATATATTTCAGAGTATCTTCTATAAAACTTCGCTGATTACAACAGTTAATGATTTCAGTTGCTGAAAAATGTAGAAAGACATAGAAGTTTGTTCCACTTTGTAACCTTGACAGAAGAAAAACTTCTAGAAAACCAACCAATATAATTTCCAGAATTGTAAGATACTATATCTGAATATAAGTTTTAGCCATATATCTTAGTTTAATTATATTTTTGTCAATAAGTCTTTGTATGTTAGGAATGAGTCTTTAGAACAGAACATTAGTATAAAACAAGCCATCTAATTAATTTCTAAGTTGTTTACTTCATATAGGTGTATCTTGCTCTAAGAAAACCCAATATAAAAAATTAAAGAAAAATGGTTGCAAGTTTTCTTTTTAAAAATCATTTTAGTGCACAAAAAAAGCAGCTTGAAAGCAAAGATTTAGAACATCATGTGTAAATAAAAATGTACATTATTTTAAACCTAATATCACTGTGTCTTTTAAAAAATCAATTTAGCATATAAGACTTTTTTTTATTAATTGGGTGGTGTTTGACTAAATTCCAAGTAACAACACAAATATTAGTCATATTTAGATTAAAATTTTGAGGTCTTCTAACAGATGCTTTCCCTTAGTCTCTAAAAGTTTTAAAAAGTTTAATTAATTGCTGAATTGACTGTCTTTATTTTTGTATTCTTTAGTACCTATAGTCAATTTAACTGTTAACTCATGTTTTTGAATATTTATCCAGGATGGATATATTAAAAGCAATAAATTCTTTTATTCAATAAGTTGGTTGAGTCAAAGACCATTTAGCTTATGAACTAGAATAATGTTTTTTTATATTGTCTTAATTGTTTTCTAGAATATACTTGGATCTGAATTTATAATGTAGAATTAACCCATATTAGTCTCACAAGTTTAGAGTTGTTAATTAAGTCAGTTAAGGTTCTGGCCCCAAATATGTTCTTCTAAAGTTAACATAATGCCAGTGACTCACCAACTACTAAGCTTTATTTTTTATTATTGGTAAGGAACTTGTAGTAATCTGTAGTAATCTGCTCACATTCAAATGAGGAGCATCTGTCTGTCACATGGTTGTCTACAGGGTTGTGGTTATTTCCTTGATTAGAATAAGCCATCTGGTTCAGTGATTAAACCCTTAGCATTATACTTTCCTGTATACTATATAATTAGCACTATACTATACATACCATTTTCTATGCAGTTTTACAAATTGGCTATGAACTACTATCGTGCCACTAACTACTATCTGTTTGGCTGACATTGACTGTTCTCACCAAGTATTTTATTTATTTTTTATTGCCATTTGCTTTATCCTGAATAAATCACCTTTGATTTCATCAAATCTTATTTTAGGCTAAGATGAGTCACATTTATTTCATATCATGTTCATCATTCTTTTCTTCTTATGTTCATTAAAACTTTTTAGTACCTCTTAGATCCCTGAATGTATTAAGGTGCTATGGGATAAGTATGAAACGTGGTACCTTTCCTCGAGGTAGTTAATTCCTACTACCATTAGGATTTCAGACCACTTTATTTTAAAAGTAGAGAAAATAATCATAGAACCCCTTGAATTCACCTTGGTGGTGGTTTAGTCTCTAAATTGTGTCTGACTCTTGGGACCCCAAGCACTGTAACCTGCCAAGCTCCTCTGTCCATGGGATTTCCTGGGCAAGAAAACTGGAGTGGGTTTCCATTTCCTTCTCCAGGGGATCTTCCCAACCCAGGGATTGAACCTGTGTCTCTTATGTCTCCTGCACTGGCAGGCAGATTCTTTACCACTGAGCCACCTGGGAAGCCCCTTATAACAAATATAAAATAATGTATGGAAAGACACTTCAGAAAGTTTATCATGCTGTAGAAGTTTATGGGATTATTGTTACATGCAAGTGAAATTAGGTTAAAATTAAGGCAAATTTTGATGGATTTGGTTTTTCTGCACCAAAACTATAAAGGGTTATTTGTGTTGACTTTCAAGACAACTGAAACATAGCTTCATCTGATAAACTTTTTTCAGGATAGGAAAGTATGAAATTTCTTCCAACTTATTAATTGCTTTTTCTCCCTTCATGCTTGAATTATATTCTGTTTCTTCAATGACTAATTCTCTTCTTCATATCTTCTATTTGTCTTCTTCATATCATGTCTAAATTTCATGGAATCATAGAGATCATCTGGTTTATTGGTTTTTAATCTTTCTTTGAATTGTAGAACCTTCCATTAAAGATTTGGAGGGTCAGTATTAAAACAAAGTAGAACTATTTGTGCTTGAAGGGAGAATTAAAAGAACGGAGCCATGCATGTTGACTCTTTCTTCTCTATCAGCAGCTATGGAGGGGGGGCCATGAAACCTCTAGGACTTCTTGGAGCACAATTTAAAAACCACTAACTGGATCCAACAGTTAGGTGAATTACTCAATTACAAATAGCATGTAAAAAAGTGTCTCTGTTTATCCTCACTTTGTACCATATACTGTTTGTAGTCAATAATATTCTAAACAACCTATGAATTTTATAATGTTAGTTAGTTGAAATTCTTCACGTAGTAGGTGTTGTGATAATTCCTCACTGTCCAGTGTGTCTCATATGATCAGTCTGTCTTTAAGCTAATTAATATCATCTCTAATCTTCCTGCCAGTATTTGGTTCAGGAATGAGCATGTAATCTAATTCTGGCCTGGGGGAGGTGGTTCAAAGAAAAAATATCCTTACTCTTTAGCAGGCGCTCCACGAAGAGACTATGCAGTGAGTTGCTATGCAATTCCTAAATTACCTCTTGCTACAGAATAAATTTTCTTATCATTTAATGGTTTAAGTATGGTTTTCTGATAGGTATAACCCAAGCATCCTGATACTAATTCATGTTTTTCATTAGAGAATATTGTATTTTATACAAAATGATATTTAAAATACAAAATCTATTGATTTTAATTATTTGTGATACATTAAGGGTCTTTGGGTACAAGTAAATTCTTCTGGCTCCCTAATTGTCCTATTTTTCTCCCCAGTTCATCCAAAGCTCTGTCATAACATCTTTCTTTTTTTCAATTAGCTCATCCTCCTTAATCCAATCATTCACTTTATGTAGATGACTTCATATCTATATTTCCAGCCCACATTTCTTTTAATCTGCAATTCTATATTTTCAGCTGCCTGCAGGTCATCTCCTTTTATGACTTACTGTAGTTTCAGGGTCACCCAGCCTTTGATTCTTCATTCTTCCCATCCTTCCTCCTCTGACCCTGCCCCCCCGCCCCTGCTAAAAAAAATTTATACAACTCTCCTTTCAAAGGAAACCATCTTGCTGCCTATAAAGGTAACTCATCACTGATACATTGAAACTTTTTTTTAAGGGAATTTATCATCAGTTCAGTTCAGTCCAGTCGCTCAGTCATGTCCGAGTCTTTGCGACCCCATGAATCGCAGCACACCAGGCCTCCCTGTCCATCACCATCTCCAGGAGTTCACTCAGACTCACGTCCATCGAGTCTGTGATGCCATCCAGCCATCTCATCCTGGGTCGTCCCCTTCTCCTCCTGCCCTCAATCTCTCCCAGCATCAGAGTCTTTTCCAATGAGTCAGCTCTTCGCATGAGGTGTCCAAAGTACTGGAGCTTCAGCTTTAGCATCATTCCTTCCAAAGAAATCCCAGGGTTGATCTCCTTCAGAATGGACTGGTTGGATCTCCTTGCAGTCCAAGGGACCCTCAAGAGTCTTCTCCAACACCACAGTTCAAACGCATCAGTTCTTCGGCACTCAGCCTTCTTCACAGTCCAACTCTCACATCCATACATGACCACTGGAAAAACCATAGCCTTGACTAGACGGACCTTAGTCGGCAAAGTAATGTCTCTGCTTTGGAATATGCTCTCTAGGTTGGTCATAACTTTTCTTCCAAGGAGTAAGCGTCTTTTAATTTCATGGCTGCAGTCACCATCTGCAGTGATTTTGGAGCCCCCCAAAATAAAGTCTTGACACTGTTTCCACTGTTCCCCATCTATTTCCCATGAAGTGATGGGACCAGATGCCATGATCTTCGTTTTCTGAATGTTGAGCTTTAAGCCAACTTTTTCACTCTCCTCTTTCACTTTCATCAAGAGGCTTTTTAGCTCCTCTTCATTTTCTGCCATAAGGGTGGTATCATCTGCATATCTGAGATTATTGATATTTCTCCCAGCTATGACCTTTTATAATTTGAAAAATAATGAATTAATTTTCTTTTAGAATGGTAACATCCTATGACTTTAGTGATTTGTGCCTTTTGGCTTTCTTAAGAGTCAGTCTTTTAAGAAAGTTCAAAATTGATGCTTGTGAACTATGGTATTGGAGAAGACACTTGAAAGTCCCCTGGATTACAGGGTGATCAAACCAGTCAATCCTAAAGGAAATCAGTCCTGAATATTCATTGGAAGAACTGATGCTGAAGATAAGATTCCAATACTTTGGCCATCTGATGTGAAGAACAGACTCATCTGAAAAGACCCTGACGCTGGGAAAGATTGAAGGTGGGAGGAGAAGGGGACAACAGAGCATGAAATGGCTGGATGGCATCACCTACTCCATGGACATGAGTTTGAGTGAGCTCTGGGAGTTGGTGATGGACAGGGAGGCCTGGCGTGCTCCAGTCCATGGGGTCGCAAAGAGCTGGACACAACTAAGCGACTGAACTGAACTGAAGAGTCAATCTCAGAATATCATCCATCTCTTCCTTATCTTTAATAGATTTTTCATGTTTCATCAGTGAAGCACCTTTTTCATTTTCTTTTCATTTTCATGCTTCTCTTTTTCACATTTCATAGTTTCCTATTCTTGGTTCATTTAGTAAGTTTGAAATAAACTTTTTCCTTCATTTCCTCTGTCTGTTTGATTATATCTTCCTTCAGAATGTCTCATATTTTCATTATCCATTTTCTAGTAGTATAGACAGCCATCATCTCATTCCTGGATTAATAAAATACCTCTTAGCCAGTGTTCTTTCCTTCAGTTTTTGTTCACTCCTTCTGCCAGACTAATTTTACTGTTATTCTTTTAATTCATTGCCTGTATATGCCTGACACATCTACTTAGCACATGTGGAAAGAGTTTTAAATTGAATAGTTCTCCTTTGTCTTTCAAATCAAGTCCCAAACTTTTTTCCAGCCTATTGGGATACAATTGATATACAACATTATTTAAGCTTATGGTATACAGTGTGTTGATTTAGTCTTAAACTTCTTAAAATTAGCTTTCCAGAACTTCCATGATCTGGTCCTAACATTGTTTCCTACTTCTTCCTAATAAGCATCTTCATTCTTCGTAATCTAAAAATCTTTGTTGCCATTATCATAATTCTTAATTTTCCCTGTCTTTTTGCCTTTTTCTTCTTCATGTTCCCTACAGCAACTTGAAGTGCCTTCTTTCAATTTACTTGTATTAAACGGGATTGAGTCAGGAAACATGGCACACTGGAATGGGAAATTGAGAGAAGTCTGATGGAAGAGCCATTTACAAAATTGTAGGTGGGGTTAAGGGAAGCCCACAAGGGATAGAAGCAGTTGGGGAATGATTACACCACCTAGACCTGGTGGTTACAAGGGAGGGAAGCAGATCCTGGAACCTGGAGAGAGCTATAGGTAAAGCTATCGAAGAAAGCTGCAAATCAGAAGCTGTGGCCTTTGGTAAAGGTACAGAGCTGTTGCCAGTTTGTGGTCATGTAGGGAGGGAGCTGGGAAAAATACCTCAATCACTCTGTCTTCCTAGCATACTGATTACTGGTGCCTCCCAGAGTTTGAACCCAACAAAGGCAGAGGGAAGGGAACTTGCTTGCGGTATCCACAGATGCCAGCCGCACAGGTCATAAAGAGTGGAAAATGAATCAGCAGGCACAAATGCAGGATATCCAGTATACTACTTACTCTTCTAGGCTCACCAGCTTCATTTAAACTTCTTTCCTTATTGAGTACATGCTGATTGTTCTCTTAGTGCATAATTTTGTCTGCCTGCTTTTTGGAGATAGGAGAATAAAGCCCTATCTCTTGACCCATGTGGTTACTTTAGCAGTCATTTTATGCAGTATACATATCTAAAGGGGAAATGTGAACTGAGAACAATGAATTTTTTCTCCTGGATTTTGGACTAAACCCAAAGAGGTTTAATCAGGTGAGTTTCTGTCTAGGTGGCTAAGGCGGTAACTTACAGAATTCTGGAGGTATTGAGAGCCCAGTTTTCTGCTACTCGTTTTTCAGCTTCCTTGATACCACACTCTCTTGGTTTCACTCCTCCCACAGTTGACTTCAGGTTTCTATATTAGCAGCTTATGTAATCCATGAATCTTGGACTTTTTTAGAACTCAGTCATTTGTCATCTTTCCTTTTACTAAAAGTGAAGTGATTGCACCTGTTTCAATAGCTTTACATACTATTCAAAAACTGATACATGAGAAATGTGTTTATTTTAGAAAAAAAGAGAAAATACTTAAAAAACAAAATGAAGAAAATAAAAATTTCCTATAATTTCATCACCCTAATGAACCAATTTCATTTTTTAAAATTGAAATGTACTAATCAAGATTTTTAAATGTAAGATGATTTTTTTCAGCAAAGAAATTTGGATGTTGTTCATCTCAGACTTGGAAAACCGTCGACAGCCAGGGAATGTATATCCAGAACCATAGCATGAAACCAACTTCTACCACTAAGCTGTTTTACACTGCTTATACCATCACTGTTGACCATAGTGGATACTGCTACTGCTACAGGAGTATCACTGTTGTTCATGGAGGCTTGACATGACTAGCATGGCCTTTGCTATCTACCAACTAGTTCCTGATCCAGTATCCAAGATAGGTGTTGCTGATTAGCGGCACCTGATCTCATGTTTCTGAAGCTAGTATCTGGCATTTCTGGCTTCTGTTGGGGGCTTTCAAAGCTCAAAGGGAGTTCAGTCACTCAGCTGTGTCCAACTCTTTGTGACCCCATGGACTGTAGCACACCAGGCTTTACTGTCCATCACCAACTCCTGGAGCTTGCTTAAACTCATGTCCATTGAGTTAGTGATACCATCCAACCATCTCATTCTCTGTCATCCCCTTCTCCTCCTGCCTTCAGTCTTTCCTACCATCAGGGTCTTTTCTAATGAGTCAGTTCTTTGCATCAGATGCCAAAGTGCTGGAGCTTCAGCATTAGTCCTTCTAATGAATATTCAGGGTTGATTTCTTTTAGGATTGACTGGTTTGATCTCCTTGTAGTCCAAGGGACTCTCAAGAGTCTTCTCCAACACCACAGATCAAAAGCATCAGTTCTTCTGTGCTCAGCTTTGTTTATAGTCCAACTCTTACATCCATACATGATTACTGGAAAAACCATAGCTTTGAGTAGACAGACCTTTGTTGGCAAAGTAATGCCTCTGCTTTATAATATGCTGTCTAGGTTTGTCACAGCTTTTCTTCCAAGGAGCAAGCATCTTTTAATTTTATGGCTGCTGTCACCATCCGCAGTGATTTTGGAGCCCAAGAAAATAAAGTCTGTCACTGTTTATCCGTTATTTCCCCATCTATTTGCCATGAAGTGATGGGACCAGATACCATGATCTTAGTTTTTTGAATGTTGAGTTTTAAGCCAACTTTTTCAGTCTCCTCTCTCACTTTCATCAAGAGATTCTTTGGTTTCTCTTCACTTTCTGCCATAAGGGTTGTGTCATCTGCATATCTGAAGTTATTGATATTTCTCCTGGTAATCTTGATTCCAGCTTGTGTTTCATCCAGCCCAGCATTTCATATGATGTACTCTGCATAGAAGTTAAATAATCAGGGTGACAGTATACAGCTTGACATACTCCTTTCCCAATTTGGAACGAGTTCATTGTTCCATGTCTGGTTTTAACTGTTGCTTCTTGACCTGCATACAGGTTTCTCAGGAGGCAGGTCAGGTGGTTTGGTATTCCCATCTCTTTCAGAATTTTCAGTTTGTTGTGATTCACACAGTCAAAGGCTTTAGTGTAGTCAATGAAGCAGGAGTTGATGTTTTTCTGGAATTCTTTTGCTTTTTCTATGATCCAACAGATGTTGGCAATTTGATCTCTGGTTATGATGCTGTGTAATCAAGAAAATCAGATCCTTGAACAAAACAGCAGTACTATAGAATACATACCCCCTCAGAAGTTGGTATTTCTGGATTTAAATGTATTCAGATGTGTCTGTTAAACTCCATGAACATGTAACTGCACAATGTAGACTTCTTTTACATCCCCATAAATTCTGTCCTCTGTAATGATGCCAGAGTTATTTTTCTAAAAGGCACATCTTGTTATGTCATTCTCTTAACCAAAATCCTCCAGTGGTTAATTCCTCATTGTCTGTAAGATAAAATTAGAACTCTTTAGCTTGGCCTACAAATCTTTTGATACTTGAATTTTGCCAAATTTCTAGTCAAAACTTGCTGTTCAGATACTAATTCATGTCTGACTTCTTGCTATCCCATGGCCTGTAGCTCACCAGTTTCCCTTGTCCTTCACTATTTCCCAGAGTTTGCTCAAATTCATGTCCATTGAGTTGGTGATGCTATCTAACCATCTTATCCTCTGTTGCCCCCTTTTCCTCTTGCCCTCAATCTTTCCCAGCATCAGGGTCTTTTCCAGTGAATCAGCTCTTTGCATCATATGGCCAAAGTATTGGAGCATCAGCATCAGTCTTTCCACTGAATATTTAGTGTTGATTTCCTTTAGAATTGACTGATTTGATCTCCTTGCTGTCCAAGGGACTCTTCTCCAGCACCACAATTCAGAAGCATTAATTCTTCAGCACTCCGCCTTCTTTATGGTCCAGCTCTCACATACATGACTACTGGAAAAAAAACCATTGTTTTGACTATATGGACCTTTGTCGGCAAAGTAATGTTTCTGCTTTTTAATACACTGTGTAGGTTTGTCAAAGCTTTCTTTCCAAGGAGCAAGTGTCTTAAATTCCTCCCTCTTACCCATGACATACTAGTTCTGGTCATATCATATTAGTTCTGTTTCCTTGAAAAATACCATGCCCTTTCATGTTTCTGTACTTTTCTGAATGTTTTTGCCTGGAATATCTACTCATTTTTTGTCCTCTTCAAAAATTTATCTTTACAGACTCAGTTTAAATACCCCTGTCCTGTGTAATGCCTTCTTGATGCCCTCATCCAAACTGTTTCATCCTTTAAACTTCTGTACTTTGCTAAACTTTTCCTGTTAAAACACTCATCGCATTATATTATAATTATTTCTTAAATAAATTTTTCTTATTAGCTGCTAATAACTTGGGAATTGATAATCTTTTATCTTAGGAGATTTTTGTTGAATAAGTCATCAGGGAAAACACCCTACTTCTGTTTGATTAGTTCATTTAGTTAGTGTATTCTTTTTAAGAACAAAGGTCATGCATTCTAGCTTTGTGTCATTGTGTTTGCCTATTCTGTAACCACAGACAGCATTACCACGTTGGCTAATTATCTTGCAAGGAAAGTAGGGAAAATAGACCTTAATGGGCCAGTCTTAGTCACTCAGTCGTGTCCGACTCTTTGCAACCCCATGGACTGTAGTAGAATAGGTTTAAAATGAACTTTAAAACTGTCGGAAAAGTGCCTTGCTTTAATGAAATATTTATACTGAATTCTCTGTTTGATGTTTTTTATGTTAAGGAACTTAAAAAAGTAACCTCAGACTTGATAAAGACCAAAGTCACATGTCAACAACAGAAGATGGGAGCAGAAAACAATTTAACAATTAAAGAACAAAAATTTCAAGAACTTGAAGAAAGACTCAAAAAGGTATTTATTTAAATATATCCTGTTTATAAAATTAAAACTTTTGTAAAATTTGTGAGATTATATAAACAATTCAATAAGAGGAGTATAATACAAAATTTTTCCTTCTTTGTAAAGTTAATATACATAGTAAAGAAAGATTTCATGAATTTTTGAAAAATTGCTAGATACCTTTTGGCATTATCAACAAAATTTATCTATAACCACTTTATTTTCACTTTACTATGGTATCAGGTAATCAGGGCTTCCCTTGTGGCTCAGCTGGTAAAGAATCCGCCTGCAATTTGGGAGACCTGGGTTCAATCCCTGGGTTGGGAAGGTCCCCTCGAGAAGGGAAAGGCTACCCACTCACGTATTTTGGCCGGAGAATTCCATGGATTGGATAGTCCATGACGTCGCAAAGAGTCGGATACGACTGAGTGACTTTCACTTTACAATTCCTTTTAGAGGTGATACTCCCTGGTGGCTCAGCAGTAGAGTCTGCCTGCAATGTGGGAGACCCAGATTTAATCCCTGAGTCAAGAAGATCCCCTGGAGAAGGAAATGGCAACCCACTCCAGTATTCTTGCCTGGAAAATCCCTTGGATGGAGGAGCCTGGAGGGTTACAGTCCATGGGGTCGCAAAAAGTTGGACATGACTGAGTGACTTCACTTTCACTTTCAGGTAATCATCTGGCATGATGATATCTTCAGGAAACCTTTTGGAGATGAGAAATTTTGTTGTCTTCAACATTATCACTACTTATAAGTTTGCACCAGCCTGTACTGAATATCTAACACCATCTTCAGTTCACTAGAATCATTAATTCAACAGTAGACAAACATTGCTACTCTGGAGTAAAAATAGGTCATGATACTCCTGAATTTGTTAAGTCCTGAATTGAATGTATAATTTGCTGAATTTTGTATCTGAACTTTAAAATTATTCAAATTTTTAGGAATTGGAATTAAATAAGAAGATCAATGAAGAGATTACCTGTATTCAAGAAGAAAAACAGGCAAGCATCCTAAGATATTTTGGAAGTCAGTAAATATTCTGAAAACCAAATACAGTGTGGAAAATAAACAACAAATGGAATCATGCCTAGGTCAATTCCTAGCACTCAGTAAACACTCAGTTAGTGTATATTGAATGGATTACATATGTACCTTTTTTTTTTTTTTTTAAACCAAGTCTAACCTGTATTCACATTAAAAAATAAATCAGGGACTTCCTTGATGTTCCAGTGGTTAAGACTCCATGCTTCTAATGCAAAGGGTAAAGGTTCGATCCCTGTTTGGGAACCTAAGATCCTACATGCTGTAAAGTACTGCCAAAAAAAAAAAAAAAAAATCAGAGGAGCAATGAGGAGATGGTCATCTAAAGGTACAAACTTCCAGTTGTAAAATGAGTTAGTTCTAGGTATGTAATGTGCAGCATGATGTCATATTTGAAAGTTGCTGAGAGTGGAGTTTTTTTTAAATGAGACTTTGAAGACATATTCTTATTTTAAAAATATTTATTTAGTTGAGGTCTAGTTGATTTACAACGTTATATTAGTTTTAACTATGCAACAGTGATTCAAAATTTTTATAGATTATGCTACATTTAAAGTTATTATAAAATATTGACTGTATTCCTTGTGCTGTACAATATATCCTTGTAGCTTATTTATTTTGTACAGAAAGTAGATCTTAAATGTTCTCCCACATACAAAAAAATTGGTGATTATGTGTGGTAATAGAGATGTTAACCTTATTTTGATAATTATATCACAATAAATATGTGTATCAAATCATCATATTTTATACTTTAAGCTTACACATATGTCAATTATATCTCAATAAAGCTGGAAAAAGATTACACTAAAATAATTTATAAATAAAATATATAAATATAAATCACTGTTTTCCTTAGTTTAGACTGCTGGTACTCTAGCAGATAATTATTGAAATGTATTTATGCTTATAGCATGCTTTAATAGGACATTATATTCTCATTTGAATTTGATATTTATAATTATTCTATTCTTAAAAAAAGATATACAAATAAAATTTCTCCTGTTTCTTTTTTTTTCTCTTCTGATTTTTCTCTGTTTGATCCTGAATGCGTACCAGGCCATTCTCGCCCATTAGCACTATGCCATTTTAGTAGCAATATATTTACTATTTGAGGAGAAAGCCAACAATAGTTTTGTTTTGAATACTTTACATTTTTCAGTAGTGTCTCAGAATCCATGGCCCATTTCAAAAACTTTGTTAATTATTTGAGGAACTCTTAGAAATAGTACTTTGTAAGAGCTCATACAATACAAAGCATTAAATATTAATAAATGTGCCATTAGTTTATTTCAGTATATTGTTTATTATGGCATTGAAATTAAACTGGAATAAGAAACTAGAAGAAATATTTTAAGAATGTGAGTTTAGAAACATACCTACTGCCTTAAAACTTTTTCAATTAATATATCATATTTATACTTTTTTAAAGGGTATCATCATTTCTTTCCAACAATTGCAGCAGTTACTTCAGCAACAGACTCAAGCTAATACTGAAATGGAAGAAAAAGTGAAGGTGATAAAAGAAAATAATTAGGATATATATATATAAAACATATCCTGATTGTGTATATATATATATGCATATTTTCATCTGATGAACTTTACCTGTTGCTTTCATATGTCCAGCTCTATCTGAGATCATTTTTAATTTTAGGGGTAAAGTATTGACCTCCTTCATCAACTTGGTATCAGTGTTTGAAGAAATGAGCATTTTTTTTTTTTAGCATTTAAGTCACTAGTTAAACGTTCCATTTTATCAAGTAATTGATTTAATTTTGTAACAGATTGGGTATTTTTTCTCTGTGTCTTAGGATTTTGGCCAAGATTCAAAACTGAAAATAAAAGGTGACAAATGATACCACGTTCTAGGAGAGGAATCAGTGAGCTTTCAGAAGTGGGGTGGGAGGCAGATCCCTTTTCACAACATGATAGAACTGGTCCTGTTGCCACAACAATCACCCCATCATCTTCTTCCCAGTATGTATAAGAAAGTGATTGAGGAGAGGAAGAAGTTATGGAAGTGTTTTGGGAATGAGGATTAAGTGATACTTTTCTCTTACATCCCTAGTTGAGAGAGATGTCTTCCCCTCATGAATCAAAATGAAGGAGTCTATAGGAAAATCATGTAAAAATTGGGGTACAAGAAGGGGAGACTGCCATCTTAGTTTTTTAGATGGATGCTTGCGATGCTATTAAATCTAAAGGTTCGCTGTGGTGTTGCCAGTAAATTGTGACAGATTCATTTTGTGGGAGAATTCAGTGTATATTTCTTGAAGTTTGGAAGTTGTGTACCAAGAACGTCTAGACTGATGCCCAGCTTTAGTCTAGAAAATTCAAGGAGTAAAGTTTTTGGAGGAATCTGTTCCAGGGGGACTTGAAGTGTGTATTATGCTTGTTCTAATGCGGTATGGCCCTAGAAGGGTCATAAGCAAGAACACGGTGGTTCCTTGGCTTCACATGAAGGAACGTAGTGGTTAGTGGAAGAGCAGAAACTGCCAAGTGATGGGATGTCCCACTCAAGAGGAGTTGGGGACATGTTCCACTGTGGTGGCCAGTGGAAAATATTTGTGCCCCTCTGAAGGGATTCTTGATAATGAAACATGAAGCTCAACATTTCCCAAAAAAGTATATTCACCTCCCATGAAAAGACCACCATCAGCAGAGGCCTGGACCAGCTTCATGAGAATGTAACCAGTGCAGTTGCATAAGGCTGATAGCCAGAGGAGCCTCGAGTTTCAGGTTTAATATTCTGTGGTTACTTCCTTGACATTTTTATTAACTTTTATATTTAAATGTATGCTTTGTAAATTAAGTCTGATGGTAAAATGGAGCTTGCACCAGGGCTTGAAGTCCCAGCTTTGGCATTCTCCAGCCTCCCATTGCATCCAAGGGACCATTCTTGGCTACTGTCTCTTCTGCCCTTTTGTGCCCTGGGCCCTGCACAGCCTTATCCTCCCTGCTCCTATCTTGCCATCACTCTATGTTGGCTGGGTCACATTGGTGGGTAGAGGCCTGTGTGTTCTATTGTTGTCATTTACCAATGTTTGGGCTTCCCAGCTGGTGCTAGTGGTAAAGAACCTGCCTGCCAGTGCAGGAGACATAAGAACGGTGGGTTTGATCCTTGGATCAGAAAGATCCCCTGGAGGAGGGCATGGCAATCAGTATTCTTGCCTGGAGAATTCCATGGACAGAGGAGCATGGCAGGCTACAGTCCATAGGGTCACAAAGAGAGGGACACAACTGAAGCAACTTAGCATGCACACCCCACACTGGTGGAGGCCTAGATGTAGCAGGGTCATCTAAGTTGAGTACATGTGCCCTTCAGCATCTTTTTCCCTAGGTTGGCCATGCCTAGCACATTAGGTAGGTGTCTTGGCAGGAAGTGAGTCCTCAATCTGGGTAGTGAGCTGCATCCCTGCCTGGCAGTTGCAATCCTTTGGGGGTTACCCATCTACCAGAGGGCCCATGGGATGGAGAGACTGACTTCCCCAACTTCAGCCAGAACGCCAGAGGGCCCATGGGATGGAGAGGCTAACTTCCCCAACTTCAGAAAGAACATAATACATGGGTCTTGTAGCTTGCAGGAGGTAGAACTCAAAGCTAAGTTGTGTGGTGAGGCCCTTAGGCATCTGTGAGGATCTGTCTTTGGCCTGTGACTATCCCAGGGGACATTAAAGAGAAAATAAAAAGCACCTTGATAGGTGGATACGAAGAAAAATGGAGGGGTAGAGAGAAAGAGAGATGGAGGAACCATAGAGAAAAGAAAAGGTTTAGTATCAGTATCTTTACTAGCTTTTTTTTTTCTCTTCTTTTTTTAAATTTTGCATTTGGCCCCAGAAATTATGCTGAATCCATCCTCACTGAACAAAGCCAAACTTAACCTGAACAGTGAAACACTATCTTTTCACCATTGATGTTCTGTGATTAGTTATGTAAAGAGGTTTGCCTCACTCATTTCTCTTGCCTGCCCCCCCAATACTGTACAGATTTCACCTGGAAGGCAGAGAGGGAAAACTTATGCTAGAGCCAAAACTCCCCCTTCTTTTAACCCTTTCACCTACTCCAAAAAAAGATTTTTAAAAGTTTCATAAAGTCCAGTAATCTGCAAATATGAACAAAGCTTGTGGAGGTGATGGAATTCCAGTTGAGCTATTTCAAATCCTAAAAGATGGTGTTGTGTAAGTGCTGCACTCAGTATGCCAGCAAATCTGGAAAACTCAGCATTGGCCCCAGGATTGGAAAAGGTCAGTTTTCATTCCAATCCTTAAGAAAGGCAATGCCAAGGAATGTTCAAACTATGACACAATTAAACTCATAACATATGCTAGCAAAGTAATGCTCAAAATTCTCCAAGCCAGGCTTCAACAGTACGTGAACCATGAAATTCCAGATGTTCAAGCTGGATTTAGAAAAGGCAGAGGAACCAGAGATGAAATTGCCAACATCTGCTGGATCATTGAAAAAGGCAAGAGTTCCAGAAAAACATCTACTTTTGCTTTATTGACTACGCCAAAGGCTTTGACTGTGTGGATCACAACAAACTGTGGAAAATTCTTAAAGAGATGGGAATACCAGACCTCCTGAACTGCCTCCTGAGAAATCTGTATGTAGGTCAAGACGCAACAGTTAGTATCAGACATGGAACAGCAGACTGGTTCCAGATTGGGAAAGGGGTACATCAAGGCTGTATATTGTCACTGTGCTTATTTAACTTATATGCAGAGTACATCATGAGAAATGCCAGGCTGGATGAAGCACAAGCTGGAATCAAGATTGCCAGGAGAAATATCAATAACCTCAGATACGCAGATGACACCACCGTTATGGCAGAAAGTGAAGAACTAAAGAGCCTCTTGATGAAAGTGAAAGAGTCTCCGAGTGAAAAAGTTAGCTTAAAACTCAACATTCAGAAAACTAAGATCATGGCATCTGGTCCCATCACTTCATGGAAAATAGATGGGGAAACAATGGAAACAGTGACAGACTTTTTCTTCGGCTCCAAAATCACTTCAGTTGGTGACTGCAGCCATGAAATTAAAAGACGCTGCTCCTTGGAAGAAAAGCTATAACCAACCTATACAGCATATTCAAAAGCAGAGACATTACTTTGCCAACAGAGGTCCATCTAGTCAAAGCTATGGTTTTTCCAGTAGTCATGTATGGATGTGAGAGTTGGACTATAAAGAAAGCTGAGCACTGAAGAGTTGATGCTTCTGAACTGTGGTATTGGAGAAGACTCTTGAGAGTGTCTTAGACTGCAGTGAGATCCAACCAATCCATCCTAAAGGAAATCCAGTCCTGAATATTCATTGGAAGGACTGATGCTGAAGCTGAAATTCCAATACTTTGGCCACCTGATGCAAAGAACTGACTCATTGGAAAGATCCTGATACTGGGAAAGATTGAAGGCAGGAGGAGAAAAGGATAACAGAGGATGAGATGGTTAAATGTGATCACCAACCTGATGGACGTTAGTTTGAGTAAGCTCCAGGAATTGGTGATCTACAGGGAGGCCTGGCGTGCTGCAGTCCATGAGGTTGCAAAGAGTCAGACACAACTGAGCGACTGAATTGAACTGACCTCCTCTACCCACCCTATAGGTGCTTAATGGGGATTATTTCCCTAAGGTGTTAAACCTTCCAAGAAACATATGAAGTAATTTATTCAAATTCTTGATGAAAGCAGTTACCAGGATTGTCCCCTAATCCATTTAAAGGAGATGAAACATAGATTTTTAGGATGAACAAAATGTTAGAGATTAGCCAATCCAACCATTTCATTTTGTGATGAAATAGAGATCCACAAGTCAAGCAGGATAGTTCAAGGCCCCAAATTAGTGGCGAAACCAGAATTAAATCTTTGTCTCGATTCTGCTCCAGCACTATTTCTACAACGTTACACTGTTAAGATATATTTCCTAGATCTGTTGGAAATGCCACTCTTGCTGAATCACTTATACAAAGACCACAACTTAAAAATTGTCCTTCACCAGCTCTAAATCCAATGTTTATGTATTATCGAATTCTACAGGGCCTATGGTAGTTATAAATGTATATATTAGGTCAGTGCAAAAGTAATTATGGTTTTGGACTCTGAATTTTAAATCATTGTAACCAGGCTGAAACACATCTTTATTAATCAAAATAGGAACCATTACAGTCAACACATTTTTTACCAACAAGAGATGTTTGTATATTCCTGTAGCATAAAAATCAGTGCTTTGGGATTCAGCAAACTCTTGGAAAGCAGCCTCTTGCTGGTTGTGGCAGCATTTTTCCCTGCAAAAAGTTGTAGACATGCTTGAAGTAGTAGTAGTCAGTGAGAGATCAGGTGAATATGGCAGATGAGGTAAAACTTTGTAGCCTCATTGGTTCAACTTTTGAAATGTTGGTTGTACCACATGCAGCTGGGCATTATCACAGAGAAGAGTTGGGCCCTTTCTGTTGGCCAATGCTGGCTGCAGGAATTGTCATTTTCGGTACTTCTCATCAATTTGCTGAGCATACTTCTCAGATGTAATGGTTTCACCAGAATTCAGAAAGTTGTAGTGGATCAGACCAGCAGCAGATCACCAAACGTGACCATGACTTTTTTTTTCATTCTTGTTTGGCTTTGGAAAGTGCTTTGGAGCCTCTTCTTGGTCCAACCACTGAGCTGGTTGTCACTGATTGTTGTATAATATCCACTTTTCTTTGCACATCACAATCCAAATTGAGAAATGGTTTGTTGTTGTTGTGTAGATAAGAGAAGAGGACACTTCAAAACAACAATGCTTCTGATTTTCAGTCAGCTCATGAGGCCCCCACTTACCGAGTTTTTTCACCTTTCCAATTTGCTTCAAATGGCACGTGACCATAGAATGTCAACATTGAGTTCTTTGTCCTTCTCATGTAGTAGCTTCAGTGATCCTCTCAGTTGATTGCTGTCAGCTTCCAATGGCCGGCCACTATGCTCATCTTCAAGGCTCTCGTCTCCTTTGCAAAACTTCTTAAACCAGCACTGCGTTGTATGTTCATTAGCAGTTCCTTGGCCAAATGTGTTGATGTTGTGATTGTCTCCACTGCTTTGTGACCTGTTTTGAACTCAAATAAGAAAAATTTCTTGAATTTGCTTTTTGTCTAACATCATTTCCATATTTCTGTAGACTAAAGTACATATAAACTAAACAGCAAATAATTCATTAGCAAAAAACATAAAGCAAGAAATGCACATCAAAATAATGTATAACAACCACATTTATTTAAGAATGTATTCCAATAGCAAATGGCAAAGTTCAACAGTGCAAAACCATACTTATTTTTGCACCAACCTAATAGTTTGAGTTAATGATGACAATAACTGTTTACAGGATTTTTAGCTATAAATGGAAATATTTTAGATAATCCAAATGCCTCTCTTTTTTACTAAACCAGTTATTGCCTAAGCCTTGATAGTACATAGAGAAGCTAGATTTCATATAGTGAAATTTCAAACAAAGTATTGGCAAGAACAAGATAGAATTGTCTGCTTTTTATTTTAACAGTTAAGGGCATTAAAAAATAGTACCATCTATCATCACTTTCATTTTATAAAAGATAACATTTTAACACCAAAAGTATATTAAGGATGTAATATCAGATAAAGGACAGTCCTGTATAAGAAAACACATTCAATGACCTTACATTGACATTTTTTGCCATGGACTAGTGAGATTTTTGTCATGGATCAGTTCTTGTTTACAGACTGGTGTTGGAGAACCACTGATATATAGTATAACAAAATATTAATGTTGAACTGTTGCTGAGGATTATGCTGGATAGATATCTTAAGTGTTTTCCTGGGGAGCATTCTAATTCCACCTGTACTAAAAGGGATCATTACTCTTCATAATGGCCTACTGTTTTTCAGTGCTCTGCAGTCATGCTGTCATCTCTTATTTTTTTTAAAGTACAGTTTGGAGCATAGAAGACCTAAATTCTCAAGATGGAGAATATTTTTTACTGTGATTTAATTATAGTTTAGTCCAGATAAAAGTATAGTTATGCTGCTGTAATCATAGTGTTAGGAAGATTATTTATTTAGTTTGCTGCTATAATCATAGTGTTAACATAGTATTAACCAGAATAATTTACTTAGTTTTTGGTATATTAAAGCATTAACTAGTGGTTTTATTTTGATTTTCCACAATATATATTTTGTCAGAGAAGGTTTTCAAACTTGTTAATCCAGGTGCTGCTGCTGCTGCTGCTAAGTCGCTTCAGTCGTGTCCGACTCTGTGCGACCCCAGAGACGGCAGCCCACCACGCTCCCCGTCCCTGGGATTCTTCAGGCAAGAACACTGGAGTGGATTGCCATTTCCTCCAATGAATGAAAGTGAAAAGTGAAAGTGAAGTCGCTCAGTCGTGTCCGACTCTTGCGACCCCATGGACTGCAGCCCACCAGGCTCTTCTGTCCATGAGATTTGCCAGGCAAGAGTACTGGAGTGGGTTGCCATTGCCTGCAGATAATACCAAATAATTCCCTGGTAGAATATGAATTCCATAAAAATACTAACATTTTTACTAATATAGTATAAGAGCCCCAAAAAGTTTCTGACACATAATAGGGGCTCATTAAATCTTATTAAATTAATGGGTGATTAACAGTGAGTAAATTCGGACTCTGCAAGTTCAAATATTGCCAGGTCAGGGCTTCTGGTTAAACAAATTGGATTGAACCTATACATTCCCTTATATTTCCTTCTGAAGCTGCAATAAAATGACATAAAAACCACAAGAATGCAGAAATGGAAGAAGAAACAATAAAAATAAAGTTTTAAAAGTAGGAACCAAATGGAAAATTAGTCATTTACTCAGCAAATGAGAGAAAGTAGAAACCCAAGTTAAAGCAACAGAAATGAGCAGGAATTGCAAGCATCATGTGCCTCTAAAGTAAGATGCATAACTGGAGCCAGTAACTAGAAGGTCTGCGTGGAAAGCTATTGCACATTCAGATTCTTCTCCCTAGTCTGCACAGTCACTCCCTATCTTCTATTGGGCAAAAGATAGAGAACTAGTTGGAGAGTTTGAGGAGCAACTGACACTGGAAAGATTCAGTGGTGTGCTGGAGGCAGTTTGTACCAGGGAGAGCTGGTTATTAGAGCTGTTGTCATTTTGTAAGCTGGTTTAAATAAGTGGTAGCTTGAATTAACCACGGTGGTTTTTTTGTTTTTTTTTTTAACTTTAAAGAGATTGGCAAATGCTACAAATCAGGCTTTATTGAGACCTAGTTTACTAGCACAGTACAGAGAGTATTACTTTAAAAATAGTTTGGAAAGCCTATACACTGAATTCTGAAGCCTCCAAGCAGTCTCCCCATTTGGAGGACAGTTAGCCTTGTAAATTCCAGGCAGCAGAATGGAAGATTCTGTGGCAACTAACCTGCAATTAAGCTCTCCTGATGAAACAGTTCAGCCAGATCAATACACAGTGAAGCCACCATTTTAGTGACAAAACTTTGTAGTTGATAAAACTTTTAGCTGGCTATTTAATACTTCATTCTTAAATATGAACAAACGGTTAAGGATCACTGGGTATTTGAAAATCTCCAGCGTGAAAAACAGACAAAACAAATAGGGTAATGAAAAAAAACTTGGAGAAGCTAAGAAAATATACTCAGTTAAGAGAAATATATTTCTTAATCCGAAAACAGTAATTTAGGATCTAAAAAACATTCATAGAATAAAATATAACCCTTAAATATATTAGCATACATAAAAAGTGCAATGAAAAGTTTAGAAGATAACATCAAAATAATCTAAGAAAGTAGAACCAAAAGACAAGAAGATGGAAAATAGGAAAGGAAGAAAATGAGGGGGTTGTTCAAGAGGTCTGGTGAGTTTCAGAGAGAACAGAGATAGTGGAAGGAGAGCAAATGATCCAAGAGATAATGCAGGAAAGTAACCCAGAATTGACGGATCTGAGTTTGTTTTACTTAACACCAATGCATATCATTATGAAATTTCATACTAAAAGAGACAATTATAAAACTCTCTTGGGGGGGGTGCAAAAAAAGTAGGTCACCTATGAAGGATCCAAAATGAGAATGGGAATATAATGGCTTCAAACTTCTCATTGGCAACCCTGGAAGGTAGAAGATAATATAACCATGCTTTCAGAGGTTCCAAAACAGAATTGTCCTGTATTTAGCCAAACAAGTATTGGTAGAATAAACATAACTTTCAGACATGTAAAGTTTCAAAAAATATGATATTTGTCTGCTTTATCAAAAAGTAAGAGCTTGCTTTACCAAGACAAGGGAATAAACCAGGAGGAAATCATGGGATCTAGAAGACAGGAGACCCACCACAGAAGAAAAAAGGAAATTCTCAAAGATTGCCAGATCAGTGTAGCAGGATGAAAGAACAGTCAGTTCACATTGTAGGATAAGGATGGCATGTCTCCAAAACATGGAAACTGAGAGAATACCAGATACAGGCACTTTCTTTTAGATGGGGGATATAGTTACAGTCCGGAAATGACTGATTTATCTAATGTGCTTTTTAAGAACATAATACTTTTGGTCATTTATTTTTACTAGGATACTGTGTGGTATACTCTCCCATATCTTCTCTGAATTTTTTGATTTGTCTGTCTTCTAAAATAGTGTTACTAATATAAATAGATATTGTAAATATTTGTTAGAATGTTAAAGTACTAAGCACCTATTAAATAATACCCTTGTAAATATTTAGAAACTTTTTATCATATGTTACCTATAAATCAAGGTTAAATCATGACTTCTTTAAAAATATTTACATTGTCCTAAAGTAGAGACAGTCAAAATAGGTATTCATTGAGTGCTCTCAAAGTGCATAGTTCTTTATGAGCCAGAGGAGAATCTTTGTGTTAAAATTGTTTTATCAAATGTTTTCAAAATTTTGCATAATTATGTCATCACATATTGATATTCTATGTAGTAACTGAGGACTCTTTAAATAGTTGAAATACTGTGAAGCCTCTAAAATGAGATCTTTAATAGTGATATGGAAGTTAAGCAAGACATATTACTCATATTTTTAGAAAAGCCAATGGCAGCACAACAGAGTATGTATAGTACGCTTTGAAAGATATATACTTGTATGCTTATAGACAATTTTTGAAAGGATACACAAGAAACTACTTTACCTCTGGTGGGGAGAGCTGGAAAACCAGTAAAGGAAAACTTTGCCTTTTCTTTCTGAATCCTTTGTGTGGCTTGCATGTTGACCCTGAATGTACTTGGCTTTAGTAATGATAAACAGATTAACAAAAAAATTCCAGATATATTAGACATGCAGGTAGAGTTCTTACTATTTGTCTTTTTACAGAAGTTTACTTGGATTATCAGCAGACAATGAAGAAACCTAATAATATTGGTGATACTGGTTTAATATCTTTTAAACCTTTGTCTTAGAAAACAGTGATAATTTTACTCTTTAAAGGTTTTTTGGGGAAGGGAAGAGGAGAGTGTGGTAGTGATTATATATAATATGTTAATTTATGAAGTAATAAGTTAATTAGTGAATACTGAAGTTCTACTAAAAAAGTATTAATTTGAAATTTAAAATTTTAATTGTATTTAAGAGTTTTACAGCCAATTAATTTCTGAAATAAGCAGATAGGGAAAATATATTCTGTGGTAGTTAAAAAATTTTAGTAGGGTTAGGCTGGATTATGCTACATTTCATATTTTTCAGTGCTGTACTTTATATTACTTTTTTCAGTACATTAAAACTTATGCAGTGAAACTGAATAATGGCAATGTTTTTATACCCTTTTATAGCCATTTCTTTTTCATAACCTCCCCCTATTTCCTGTTAACTAAACTATAAGCACCTTTCTGTTAATTTATGAAAATTATTGTTGAGATAGCACATTATCACTGATCTGTATGGCACTTTCAGCATGTTAGAAGCAAAGGTCCAAGCAACATAAAACACATCAAAATTCATTAATGTGGTATTGATTATTTTTTGGATAATTAATTTTATTGCAGACCCTTGAAAGAGATAATGAGCTGCAAAGGGAGAAGGTAAAAGAAAATGAAGAAAAGTTCCTTAATCTTCAAAATGAGCATGAGAAGGCACTAGGAACCTGGAAGAAGCATGTAGGTTTATTTAATAGTAAAATTTTAAAATATTTTAAGTAGTTGTAGACATTTAAAATAACTATTAAATGCTAAGAAAATATTGCAAAAATATTATAGGAATAAAGTCAGACCCATTTTCTTCTTGCACTTGTATTTCTAAAAGGTGACTGTTTTTAAAGCTAAATTTAATAAAATTTTCTGTAATGCTTTATACATGAAAAACCACACATACACATGTGTGTATTTATATTTTGTATGACTTTTCATAGGTGACAAAAATTAATTTTCCTTTTCATAAAACCATTGATAGTGTTTTAATAAATGGTTATAATAAAGAATTATATCAGTATTATTGTTAGCTGATCTCTTCAGCTTTCCTCAGCAGTTTCATTGAGTCATATTAAAGCCATGTTTAGAACATGTATACAGTAGTTGGGTTCTCTAGTATTAACATTTTATCAAGAGAATTGTTATGTTATTAACATGATTATTTCCTTAAAGCACAACTATTTTATTTTACATTAAATTTTAATTTCAGTGAAGTAGATAATAAAACGTGTAAAGTGATATGAAGTTGTGAAATACAAGGTTCACTTTAAAGTCTGGTGAACCCAAAATCAGTTGTTCTATTTATTATCTATTTTATTTTGGGAAAGTAAGATATTTTAAACTATTATACTAGTTATACTATAAAATTCTAACACTGTATTAATATAATTTGTAATAATATATATCTGTATACCATTCTGTGGTTGAGTTTGATATAAATTGTTATAAAAGTAATTATTGATTTTTTGATCCATTTGCAGCTAACATGTTCTCTTAATTTGTATTTTGGAGAGATCAGATTTTTACTGATTAATTTGATAAGCTTTTCCAAATTCTCAAAAAGTATTTTGTAATTCATTAGATCAGAATACTATAATATGCTTAATGATCCCTATATAGGTAAAGTTCATCATTAAGCAACAAACATAGTAATTTTCATTTTAGCTTCAGCTAATCTGCCTTGCATCCCAACACTTCAGTCTCATGTCTGATGTTTAAAAGACCATGGAAATAGTACTGTCAGGGTAAGGAAAACTATGATGTAAAACGAGACTATAAACTTGAATATGTCAATCATGCCCCCCCAAATTAGTTGAGATAAGAAAAGTAAACATTTATTTTTCCCAGTGATATTTCAACTATGTTCTTCCCCTGGGGCAGTTGGGGGGAGGGCAGGAGTCAATTGAATTAAGAGAAATAAGCATTCAGCTTTCCTGGTGAGACCTGTTTATAATTTGGATGAAATTGGTTTTGTCTTAGGAGTTTTAACATCTGCATTCATTTCACTTTATCCTTCAGTACTAAACAGAACATAGTTTAATTTTTTAAAAGCTGCTTTGGTTCTATAGGAGTTTTCTTGAGTGGAAGATCAGATCTACTCTTTAATTGTATTTCTGTCTCTTTGTAAGCATTTCACCACTCTCGAGTGAAGGGTAATTGTTGTATTGCTACTGAGGTGAGATCAAGATAGGTTTTTAAAAAACTAAAAGACAGTAACAAATATAAGATGAAATCATATATACTGCTGTTCTTTTTTTAAAATAGTGAAAGGATACTGTACAAATTAAACAATATTACTAGACAATATATTTTAAAATTCATAGAAATGTCATAAAGAATGTGGTATGTGTACCTGCTTTTATTTGGCCAGTTGTATAGCCAATAGATATTTATAGGTAAAACAGTAATAAGTGGAGATGTTTGGAAATTATTTAGAGAAAGGGGGTGTCACAAAAGAAATTCAATTCACAACATTTGTTGAGCATCTATTATGTGTTAGGCACTAATTCTAGGTGCTGGATTTTCAAAGGTGCCTAAAATACAAAGATTAATATATTAAAGAGCTCACACTCTCAAAAGACAGGTAATTATTAACTACAATAGTATGGAGTGTTTTTAGTAGTATTAATAGTAGTATTAACAAATTACTGTGAAAGCACAAAATAAATCATATTGTTTAACTAGGTTGGAGAAAGTTTTAGAGAAAAGATGACCCTAGAATTTGGACTTGAAAGATGAATAGGGTTTCACCAGACAGAAGGTGCCTGCTTCCTGTACTTCTTGTTCCACTCTGTTGGTGTTCCATTTAAGAAAGGGGATAATGATGGAGGCATGAAACTGCTTTCTCAACGATGAATGGTCTGATCTAGAATGTGACATTGCAAATGAGGTTGAAATCATCTTCTGAAGAGTTTTTTCCTAAGGAAATTGAACTTTATTTTATAAGTAATGGGAAGCCATTGAGATTTTTAAAGCAGAAAAGTGACTTAGATCTGCAGCTTAGAAAAATAACTCTTGCAGTAGTATGGAGAATGGCATTATGGGAAGAGATCAATAAGAAGAATATTCTAACCATGAGCCCATGAGGATGTGAATTAGGGCAACAGTAGTGAGGACTGCAGTCCATGGGGTTGCACAGAGTCGGACACAGCTGGGCACCTGAACAACAACAGTGAATACAGAGAAAAGAGATAGATGCAAGAAGGACTGGAGATAGAATAGCAGGATTAACCACATTTTATATATAATGGATTTTAAAAGGGAAAGGAGTCAACTATGAGTCTGAGATTAGTATAATAATTTATACAGATTAGCAGAATAATATCACTAAATTACATAAGGAATGTGAAAGAAGAAGCAGATTTGGTGGATGAAAATGAGTTTAGTTTGGAAATTGCTTAACTTATGATGACTGCAGGAGATCTGACTTGAAATTCATATCATGTATTTGGAAACATGAATCTAATCTTAGGCAAGAGGTTGGAAGATGAGATAGAGATTAAAGACTTTTTAGCATAGAGATGAAATTTGAAGGTATAATAAGATCATCTATGGAAGGCTAAGGAAGAAAGAGCTTTGGGGAATGCCAGAATTTCGTGAGTGGTTAGTGTGGGAGAGGGAGCCTGATGAGAACAGTGAGAAAGGTAGGAGGATGAAGAGGGAATGGTACCATGAAATGAAGAAAAGAGGCTGTTTGAAAATAAGTAGTCTACACAGTTGTACTACAATGCTGTTAAATGGTATGAAACTTGGAACAAGTCCTTTTGCTAATTTGCAGGTAATAATAGAAAAAAAGTCAGTAGAACATGAGGGCAGAAGTCTGGTTGTTAAGGAGTGAAAGTAAAGAAAGAAAGTGGTGTCACTCAGCTGTATCCAACTCTTTGCAACCACATGGACTGTAGCCCACCAAGCTCTTCCATTCATAGAATTTTCTAGGCAAGAGTACTGGAGTGGGTTGCCATTTCCTTCTCCAGGGGATCTTCCTAACCCAGGGATGGAACCCAGGTCTCCCGCATTGCGTGCAGACGCTTCACCATCCGAGTCACCAGGGAATCCCTTAAGGAGTGAAGAGAGGTTAGAATTTGAAAGTACCAAGAGTGAACTTTAAGAAGTGAGAGAGAGAGTAATTGAGTCAAGAAGAAAAAAGTTACAGTCATTACAAGAGCATATTTGTGGGCTGAAAACATGTTGGTATAGTGGGGAAAATTGAGAATATCTAGGAGATAAGAGGGAGAAGGCAATGGCACCCCACTCCAGTACTCTTGCCTGGAGAATCCCATGGATGGAGGAGCTTGGTAGGCTGCAGTCCATGGGGTCGCTAAGAGTTGGACACGACTGAGTGACTTCACTTTCACTTTTCACTTTCATGCATTGGAGAAGGAAATGGCAACCCATTCCAGTGTTCTTGCCTGGAGAATCCCAGGGACGAGGAAGCCCGGGCTGCCATCTATGGGGTTACACAGAGTCTGACACGACTAAAGCGACTCAGCAGCAGCAGCAGCAGCAGGAGAACAATCTTTGCTTGAGTTAGTCTCTAAGGGAGATAAGAGAGGACAGGATAGAGAACACATGAAGAGTTGAGCCCTGGAGAAGAAGAACCTTGCAGAGATAGGTTAAAAGATGGTTAAAATAGGTAAGGTGAAGGGAAAGTAGTTGGTGAGCTCATGTCTGTTAACCCCTACAAGGAAAATTACATGCATTAGTAGGATTTTTGGTAGTTTAAAATTGTTCGAGAGAAACTTTTGTAATATTTTATGACAAAATGGTATTTTTCTTTTTCCTGGAACTTATTTTGTCTCACATTTGAGGTTCCTATGAAGGAGAATCCCACTAAGAAAAAGATTATAAAATTTTATAGCCAGTAGAAACTAATTTGTAGATATAAGTATTAGGCTGAAGGGTCAGTTTCTATTTGTAGTACTTAGTACTCAATATTCTTCATCTAGTTGAGTTGAAATCTGTGTATCTAATTTGCAGCAAGAAAATAAAACTTTAAGAAAGCAATGAAATGGTAACCTTTATAGAATTTTTATGATTAAAAGTTAATTAATTTTTCATTTGTAACAAGAAGTGATTTAATGTGCTTAAGAGCACAACTCCTAGGCTTAGCCTTGCATTTGAATCTTGACTATCACTTTATTTCTACCTGATCTTGGGCAAGTTACTTAACATCTATGAGCCTCACATTTCTCACCTGTAAATTGGGGGCTGAAAATACCTCATAGGATTTTTAAGAGTATGAAATTATGTTTATGAAGTAGTCAGCACAACCCAACAAATGGTAGCTTTTAATATTAGTAATTACTTTGGGAATGTTTTCATTGTTTACAATTTCTAAACACTTGTGTTAATGAAGTATTTGTGTAGACAACTATTTATATACATGTTCATTTTGGTTAAATGTTATATATTAGGTTGAAGAACTTAATGGAGAAATTAATGAGATTAAAAATGAATTATCATCACTTAAAGAAACTCATACTAAGTTACAAGAAGATTATGATGAATTATGTGATCAGAAAAAGTTTGAGGAAGACAAGAAGTTTGAGGTAAAATTCAAGTATGTGGGGTATAAGCTCTTATAAGAAATTAGGACCATCACTGATTATTTTCTCCATGGTTTATATTTTTACTTTCTCAACTTTTAAAAATGAGTGTAAGCGTATAGTCTGTAGTACATTTTAAATTAATTTTCTATACAATATGACATAGGATTAAGAATCATTTCTTGGACATGAATCTTCAATTTCAGCATATACATTTGTGGATAGACAATTTAACACTTTATTAATGTAGCATTATAAAAAGTCTTAAAATGTGGCAGTATAATTCCTTCAGTTTTGTTGTTCTTTTCCAAAATTGTTTTGGCTATTGTGAGTCCTTTGCATTTCCATATAACTTTTAGAATCAGTTTTATCAGTTTCTAAAAGAAAAAGTCTATGGTATTTGAATTTGGCTTGTGTTGAATATATCGATTAATATACAAAGAATTTATATCTTAACCTATAATTCATGACATGGTATATCTTTGCATTTATTTAGATTTTCTTTAATACCACTCAGAAATGTTTTGTAGTTTTCATTGTATAGGTCTTGCAAGTATTTTGTTAAATTTACCCCTGAATATTTCATGTTTTGAGCTCTTAGTATAAACAGTATTGTTAATATGAATTTTTCTAATTGTTTCTTGCTATTAGATAGAGCTAAAATTGATTTTTGTACATTGACTTTGTATTCTTTTATCATTTTAATTAATTTATTATTGTAGTATGTTTTTCTTGGTTGAACTTTGGGGTGTTCTTTGTACATAGTATGTTGTCTGAGAATTTAAGGCAGATTAATTTTACATCTTTTTCGTCTCTATGCATTTTATTTTTTCCTCAACTTATTGCACTACACTAGCTAAGACTCTTCAGTACAGTGTTAAATAAAGTTGTAAGAGTGGACATGATTGCTTAACTTTTCATCTTAGATGTCTTTCATCATTTCATATTCTATTGAATGTGAAAGTGACAGTTGCTCAGTCATGTCTGACTCTTTGCGACCCCATGGACTATATAGTACATGGAGTTTTCCAGGCCAGAATACTGGAGTGGGTAGCCTTCCCCTTCTTCAGGGTTATCTTCCCAACCCAGGGATTGAACCTAGGTCTCCAGCATTGCAAGCATAATCTTTACCAGCTGAGCCACAAGAGAAGCCCGAGAATACTGGAGTGGGCAGCCTATCCCTTCTCCAGCAGATTTTCATGACCCAGTATTAGTCATAGATTTTTTTTATATGTGCTCTTTATCAGATTGAAATTTCTATCTGTTCCTAGTTTGCTGAGTTTTTATCATGAATAGGTATTAAATTTTGTCAAATGCTTTTTCTGTGTCTGTTGATAAGATCATTCTGTTTTCTTTATTCGGTTTTTCTGTCAATGTTAACAATTAATTACATTGATTGATTTTCAAATATACCTTACATTCTTGAGATATCTATTGTCTTTTTAATATATGGCTGCTGCTGGTAAGTCACTTCAATCGTGTCCAACTCTGTGCGACCCCACAGATGGCAGCCCACCAGGCTCCCCCGTCCCTGGGATTCTCCAGGCAAGAATACTGGAGTGAGTTGCCATTTCCTTCTTCAATGCATGAAAGTGAAGAGTGAAAGTGAAGTCATTCAGTCATGTCCGACTCTTAGCGACCCCATAGATTGCAGCCCACCAGGCTCCTCCATCCATGGGATTTTCTAGGCAAGAGTACTGGAGTTGGCTGCCTGCCATTGCCTTCTCAGTAATATATGGGTAGATTTGCTAATGCTGTGTCAGGGGTTTTGAATTGATGAGGACTATTGATCTGTAGTTTTTGTTCATTTTTTTCTTTTCGTGCTTTTGGTCTAGTTTTTGTATCAGAGTAATAGTAGCCACCAACCCTGCAGCAGGGTTACTGCAGGGTTGGGGATACTGAGTGTAGCAGTACATACATGGGATCTTTTGAAGGAGGTATCCATTATCTTCATTACCTCCACCACAGTTTGGCCCCAGGTAAATAGCAGGGAGGGAACAGTTCCACCCATCAACAGAAAATTGGATTAAAGATTTACTGAGCATGGCCCCGCCCATCAGAACAAGACTCAGTTTCCTCCTCAGTCATTCACTCCCATCAGGAAGCTTCCATAAACCTCTTATCCTTCACCATCAGAGGACAGACAGAATGAAAACCACAATCACAGAAAACTAACCAGTCTCATCACATGGACCGCAGCCTTGTCTAACTCAGTGAAACTATGAGCCATGCCATGTAAGGCCACCCAAGATGGACGGGTCATGGTGGAGAGTTCTGACAAAATGTGGTCCACTGGAGAAGGGAATGGCAAGCCACTTTAGTATTCTTGCCTTGAGAACCCCATGAACAGTATGAAAAGGCAAAAAGATAGGACACTGAAAGATGAACTCCCCAGGTCAGTAGGTGCCCAATATGCAACTAGAGATGAATGGAGAAATAACTCCAGAAAGAATGAACAGAGAGAGCAAAAGAAAAAATATCATCCAGTTGTGGATATGACTGGTGATGGAAACAAGGTCTGATGCTGTAAAGAGCAATATTGCACAGAAACCTGGAATGTTAGGTCCATGAATCAAGACAAATTGGAAGTGGTCAAACAGGAAATAGCAAGAGTGAATGTCAACATTTTAGGAATCAGTGAACTAAAATGGACTGGAATGAGTGAATTTAATTCAGTTGACCATTATATCTGCTACTGTGAGCAAGAATTCCTTAGAAGAAATGGAATAGCCATCATAGTCAACAAAAGAGTCCGAAATTCAGTACTTGGATGGAGTCTCAAAAACGACAGAATCATCTCTGTTCGTTTTCAAGGCAAACCATTCAATATCATGGTCCAAGTCTATGCCCCAACCAGTATTGCTGAAGAAGCTGAAGTTGAACGGTTCTGTGAAGACCAACAAGACCTTTTAGAACTAACACCCCCAAAAAAGATGTCCTTTTCATTATTAGGGACTGGAATGCAAAAGTAGGAAGTCAAGAAACACCTGGAGTAACAGGCAAATTTGGCCTTGGAATACAGATTGAAGCAGGGCAAAGGCTAATAGAGTTTTGCCAAGAGAACACACTGGTCATAGCAAACACCCTCTTCCAACAACACAAGAGAAGACTCTACACATGGACATCACCAGATAGTCAACACCCAAATCAGATTGATTATATTCTTTGCAGCCAAAGATGGAGAAGCCCTATACAGCCAGCAAAAACAAGACCAGGAGCTGACTGTGGTTCAGATCATGAACTCCTTATTGCCAAATTCAGATTTAAATTGAAGAAAGTGGGGAAAACCACTAGACCATTCAGGTATGACCTAAATCAAATCCCTTATGATTATACAGTGGAAGTGAGAAATAGATTTAAGGGCCTCAATCTGATAGACAGAGTGCCTGATGAACTATGGATGGAAGTTCATGGCATTGTATAGGAGATAGGGATCAAGACCATCCCCAAGAAAAAGAAATGCAAAAAAGCAAAGTGGCTGCCTAAGGAGGCTTTACAAATAGCTGTGAAAAGAGGAGAAATGAAAAGCAAAGGAGAAAAGGAAAGATATACCCATTTGAATGCAGAGTTCCAAAGAATAGCAAGGAGAGATAAGAAAGCCTTCCTCAGTGATCAATGCAAAGAAATACAGGAAAACAGTAGAATGGGAAAGAGTAAAGATCTTTTCAAGAAAATTAGAGATACCAAGGGAACATTTCATGCAAAGATGGGCTCAATAAAGGACAGAAATGGTAGGGACCTAACAGAAGCAGAAGATATTAAAAACGAGGTGGCAAGAATATACAGAACTGTACAAAAAAGATCTTCACGACCCAGATAATCACTGGTGTGATCACTCACCTAGAACCAGACATCCTGGAATGTGAAGTCAAGTGGGCCTTAGGAAGCATCACTATGAACAAAGCTAGTGGAGGTGATGGAATTCCAGTTGATTCCACCTGAAAGATGCTGCTGTGAAAGGGCTGCACTCAATATGCCAGCAAATTTGGAAAACTCAGCAGTGGCCACAGGACTGGAAAAGGTCAGTTTTCATTCCAATCCCAAAGAAAGGCAATGCCAAAGAATGCTCAAACTACCAAACAATTGCACTCATCTCACACGCTAGTAAAGTAATGCTCAAAATTCTCCAAGCCAGGATTCAGTAATATGTGAACCATGAACTTCCAGATAGTCAAGCTGTTTTTAGAAAAGGCAGAGGAACCAGAGATCAAATTGCTAACATCCATTGGATCATCCAAAAAGCAAGAGAGTTCCAGAAAAACATCTATTTCAGTTTTATTGACTATGCCAAAGCTTTTGGCTGTGTGGATCATAATAAACTGGAAAATTCTGAAGGAGATACCAGACCACCTGACCTGCCTGTTGAGAAATATGTATGCAGGTCAGGAAGCAACAATTAGAACTGAACGTGGAACAATAGACCAAATAGGAAAAGGAGTACGTCAAGGCTGTATATTGTCACCCTGCTTATTTAACTTATATGCAGGGTACATCATGAGCAACGCTGGGCTAGAGGAAGCCCAGAAGAAATGCTGGAATCAAGATTGCTGGGAGAAATATCAATAACCTCAGATATGCAGATGACACCACCCTTATGGCAGAAAGCAAAGAACTAAAGAGCTTCATGATGAAAGTGAAAAAGGAGAGTGAAAAAGTTAGCTTAAAACTCAACATTCAGAAAACTAAGATCATGGCATCCAGCCCCATCACTTCATGGCAAATAGATGGGGAAGCAGTGGAAAGTGTCAGACTTCATTTTCTTGGGCTCCAAAATCACTCCAGTTGGTGACTGCAGCCATGAAATTAAAAGACACTTACTCCTCGGCAGAAAAGTTATGACCAACCTAGATAGCATATCAAAAAGCAGAGACATTACTTTGCCAACAAAGGTCTATCTAGTCAAGGCTATGGTTTTTCCAGCAGTCATGTATGGACATGAGAGTTGGACTATAAAGAAAGCTGAATGCCAAAGAATTGATGGTTTTGAACTGCGGTGTTGGAGAAGACTCTTGAGAGTCCCTTGGACTGCAAGGAGATCCAACCAGTCCATCCTAAAGGAGATCAGTCCTGGTTCATTGGAAGGACTGATGTTGAAGCTGAAACTCCAGTACTTTGGCCACCTGATGAGAAGAGCTGACTAATTTGAAAAGATCCTGATGCTGGGAAACATTGAGGGCTGGAGGAGAAGGGGACAACAGAGGATGAGATGGTTGGATGGCATTACCGACTCAATGGGCATGAGTTTGAGTAAACTCCAGTAGTTGATGTTGGACAGGGTGGCCTGGCATGCTTCAGTCCATGGGGTCTCAAAGAGTCAGACATGACTGAGCAACTGAACTGAACTGAATACTAGCCACATAAATTGAATTGGAATGTGTTCCTTCCTCCTTAAAGAGTATTGTGTTGAACTGCTGTTGTTTACTAAATATTAGATACAATTCATTGGTGAAACTATTGAGGCTTTTTCTTTGTGGGAATATTTTTAGAAACAAATTTAGCTTTTAAATTATCAGATTATTCAGATTTTCAATTTCTTCATATGCCAGTGTGCAGAAAACAGTTGACATTGCAGGTTTGTAAAAGACCTCTGGAAGACCTGCTGGTCAGTTTGGCTGTTGACTGATAACTGGAAATTGGATTTGGGGAGGGTTCCCACCATTTCCTCACAGACAGGAGTGATTCACTGTGCTTAAACTATTAAGTAGTTTACTTTGAACGTCTGCTTTCTTTCTGGAAGTCAGTAGTTTTGGTACGTGCAAGGCAGAGAGTGACCAGCAACCAATTAAGCTTTGAGCACCAAGTCTCTAATGAGCTTCCTAGTAGACAAGAGTTCACATTTGTGGTTACAATTATTGCTGCAGGAATTAAGCATGTCCTATGTGACTTCACTAGAAGACTCTTTATTTTTTGGAAATTGAATGAATTTATTCAGTTCAGTTGCTCAGTCATGTCCGACTCTTTGTGACCCCATGGACTGCAGCACTCCAGGCTTCCCTGTCTATAGCCAACTCCCGGAGCTTGCTTAAACTCATATCCATCAAGTTGGTGATGCCATCCAACCATCTCATCCTCTGTCATCATTATGTAACCTTTTATGTGAGGAAGAACTTATAGAACTTAGTTCCAAAATTCATGTGAGTGTGAAGGGAGAGAGAGGAAATGACACAAACAGGAGATACAAGTCAGCTGATTTCAAATTCAGATTATACCTACATGCCATAGGAGAGGACTCTTGAAAGAAGTTTGTACCTGGTTTCTTCCAGACTTCATCTCTTGTGCCTTTTCCCTTTGCTGATTTTGCTTTACACCCTTTACTGTTATAAATCTTAGGAATACAGCTCTATATTGAGTTCTGTGAGTCCTTACATCAAATCACCAGACCTGCGGGTGAACTTGGAGACCTTCAGCACTGTCCATTTTGCTGACTTTTCTCTTTCAAGGAACTTGTCATTTTCATCTGAGTTGTTAATTTATTGGTTATTGGCCTTTTTCCTTCTCTAACATAAACATTTAAAGCTATTAATTTTCCTTTAAGTACTGCTTTAGCTTCACTCTACAAATTCTGATGTATAGTGTTTTCATTCTTACTCAGTTGAACATATTTTAAAATTTCTCTTGTGAGCTCTTTGACCCATGAATATGAGTTTGATCTATAACCTTGCTGTTTAATTTCCAAATATTTAAGAATTTTCCAAGTATCTTTCTGTTAATGATTTCAAACTTAAGTAAGACTTTTATTTATTTATTGTTTTACTATATCAAGACGTGTTTTTTGGTCAAGTATGTTGTCTATCTTGGCAAATACTTCGTATATTCTTGAAAAGAATGTATATTCTGTTGTTGGTCGGTGAAATGTTTTACAAATGTCAGGTCAGTTTGGTTGATAATGTCGTTCAGATCTTCCTTATCCATACTGATTTTTTGTGTACTTGTATTATCAGTCGATGAGAAATCATTAATTATAATTGTGGATTTATATTTCTCTTTTCAGTTCTGTCAGTTTTTGTTCATGTGTGCTTAAGCCCTGTTATTAGATGTATACACAGTTATAATTATTACTTTCTGATTAATTAACCTTTTTATCATTTAACATGTCCATCCTTATGCTAGTAATATTATTTTATCTGGTATTAGTAAGCTTGTCCATCTTTTATGATTAGTGTTTGCATTATGTATTTTTTTCACCTTACTTGTGTGTAAGGAGTAGCTCTCATATGGCAAGAGAATTTTGAACTGAGTTGTTAAAAATAACTAAGAATTTCCAGATAGAGATTTAAAATAGATGAAATAGCATGAGCAAAGAATCAGAAATGTGAAATATTGTAATTCAATATGTAAACTAGATGTCTGTTAGTGAGGCTACTGTAGAGGTTGCTAGCAGTGCAGTAAGTATCAGGAGAAGAGGTTGAAAAGATAGGCAGAAGACAGACTATAAATGGCTGTATAAACTGTTCATGGAACTTTGTTCTTGACCATGTCATTTGGGGGCTTTTAAACAAGGGAATAAAGTGATTAGATTACTTTTTTAAAAATATCATTTTGGTGATGATATGTTTAGACAGTGAGACAAAGCTAAGGGCACAGGTTCCAGCTTGGAGAATAATGAAGTAGTCCAGGCAGGAGATATTTATTGCTGTTTTAATATTCATAAATGTAATATAGCTTGAGAGTTGTAAGTGGCAAGTAATTCCTACAACATCTGATTGATTATAAAATGAATGTAGACTTCCTTCATAAGTTGATCAGCATTATTTTATTTAATCAGACTATAAATCATGTTTTTAAGAAATGTAGACAGTATAGACACTTTAAAATAAGAAAATGAAGATCATGCATAACCCCAGCCCCCTAGAAATAGTGATTATTATGGTATATGACTTCCAGCGTTTTCCTGTACATCAGTTTGTATAGGAACAAATAGACATTCGTATACATGTACTTTTTAAAAACTAAAATAAAATCATACTTTCTCTGATGTATGTATGTATGATTTTTATTTAGAAACTTATTTTATTGTGGCAAAATAAATAACAAAAAATATGCCATTTTAAAGTGTTAAGTTTAAAATTACAATTATAACTCAATGGCTTTAATTACAGCTACAGTGTTGTACAGTCATCACCACTATCTATTTCCAAAATTTCATCATCCCAGACAGAAACTGTGTAACCATTAAACAATAACTTCTGATTTCCCCCTCTCCTCAGGTCCTGGTAGCCTCTCATCGACTTCCTGACACTGAATTTGTCTATATATTTTATATAAGTGGAATTATGCAATATTTGTCCTGTCTGGTTTCTTTTATTTAGATGATGTTTTCAGAGTTCATGCATGTTGTAGCACTTCATTCCTTTTTATGGTGGAATAGTATTCCATGGTATGAATATACCACATTTTGTGTCTTCTGTTGATGGACACGGGCTTTTACCTTTTGGCTGTTGTCCTGTTTTGAACATTGACATGCAACTAGCTGTTTGAATCTCTGGTTTTAATTTGTGGAAGGTATATACTGAGGAGTGGCACCGAGTGATTTCTACTTCCTGGTATTCATGTTCTGTTGTAGTACCCTCCATGGAGTTTGAGTTGGATTTAGAAACTTGCTTCTAGTTAATAGAGTACAGCAGAAGTGATGCAGTGTTACTTCTGAGATTAGGTTATAAGAAGACTGTGGTTTCTGTCTTGGGTTAACACCCTGTCTTTCAGTCTGTCTCTGTCTCTCAGTCTCTTTCTCTCTGAGACATATAAAAAAGTCCCAGCTATCCTACCAGAGAGCCTACATAGTGGAGACACCCTAGAGGATAAAAAGCCACATAAAAGAGAACTGGGCCCTCCAGCCAACAGCCAGCACAACTGTTACCCATGTAAGTGAGCCTTCTAGAGGCAGAAGTTCCAGCCCCAAGTTTCAGATGATAGCTTGACTAGACACTCGTGAGAGACCGGGGTCAGAACCATCAAGCCAAGCCATTCCTTATCCATCTAAAAGATGAGATAGTGAATGTTTGCTATTTTAAACCTCCGTTAACTCTTAATATGGCTGACCCTGGAACAACTCAGGGGTTGGGGCACCAACCCTCAGAACAGTAAAAAATCTGTATATAACATAATCAGTCTTTCATAAAAATGGTTCCTCCATATTAATGGTTCAGCATCCACAGATTCAACCAACTGCAGATGTATAGTACTATAGTATTTACTGTTGAAGAAAATCTGTATATAATTGGACCAGTGCTATTCAAACCCATGATGTTGACATGTCAACTCTATAAGTATCTTCTAGGATTTCACAGTAGGTACTGAAACAGGATTTGAACCTATATTCATCCAACTCCAAAGCTCCTGGCAACTATCATACTATTTTTCTCACTCTCCTTTGGAAACTTCTCTTTTGCAAGTTTCTCTTTCCCTGCCTCTCCTTTGGGGATTTTCATTAGCATTTTATTCTTTATTCTCTTTCTTCTTAAAGTATACTCTCAATCAGTCTCATCAACCAGTATGTCTGCAGTTGCCTGCTATCTGCCAGTGATCTTCAAACCTATTTTTCCAAGTCAATTTTTCTCTTAAAAGCTCCCAATCAGTACATCTAAATGTTCACTAGACATCTCCACCTTTTTGTCTTTACTCTTCAAACTCAAGAGATTCAAAATGAACTCATGATATTTTTCCCTAAACCTCCTATTCCTGTTTTCTAGCTCAGTAAATAACACTCACCAGTCTCTTAGGTACCCAATCTGACCTCTGCAAGTCAGTCTTGACTTTCCCCTCAGTTTTTATATCCAGTTGCTCAACAATTGATAGTAGCTCAGTACGTAATTAACCCACTCCAGTGTTCTTGCCTGGAGAATCCCAGGGACGGGAGCCTGGTGGGCTGCCATCTATGGGGTTGCACAGAGTCGGACACGACTGAAGCGACTTAGCAGCAGCAGCACATAATTCATGCTTTTCAAGCTATTCAGGCCTTTCAACTTTACTGATATCACCTGGACTACTGTGGCATTCTTCTGATGCATCTCTCTGCCTCATGTGTTGTTTCCCCTTAATTCAGTGTTTGTCAGATACCAAATGCAACTTATTAGTGATTCATAGAAATTAGTCTGGTAGTTTATGACTGGCATTCTTTTAAAAATGAAATAAGCTAATGTAGTATAGAAAACATTACAATGTATCTCACTGAGTGGGTGTTGTTTGGTATGCTCATTGTGTTATGAGACATACTTATTTCTTATTGCAGTTTTTAATTAGTGAAGTTTGGAAAACAATCCATTCTTTACACTGTAGCCAGAATGGTCTTTCCAATTAGCTCATATTAATAACCTTATCTAAAATCCTTCAGTGATTTCTCATTGACTACCTGGTAGAGTCTAAACTCCTTACCATGCTTTTTTGGGGGCTACTAGCTCAAGACTCATTTCTCTGCATTCTCACAGCATCTAAGCTCATGCTGAAGTAAATCACAGGTAGTTCCATGAAGTAGAACTACATGAAATGACTATAGTTTTGTTTGTTTTTAATATCTGTAAATGCCATTTCTTCTCCCTGGAGTGCTTTCTTATCCCCATCTATATTAAAATTGTCTGTTATTTCTTTTCCTATCTTTCCCAGTTGACCATAACTTTTTTGAGGATAGTGACTATATTTTGTTCATCTTTGTATCCCAAAACCTAGTGCAGTGCTTCCATGTAATATATGTTCAATATTTGGGGGGAATAAAAAGATGTTGAATTGCGTCACTATTTTAAAGATACATAGAAACACCAAGCACTCAAAACAATTTGCCTGCCATGACTACTTTGCTTTTAATAAAGGAGTGATTCTTAATATGTGGTATTTGTAATAATGTGGAATGCTTGTTTAAAAACATCTAAGGCTCTCCATTTTATTTAAATATGATAGACAATACAAAATGAACTTAGAGTGATCTTGTTATAAAGAGGAATATATTAAATGTAGTAAAAAAAGTCATTTGGATTTCAAATACAAATTGCTGGATGATTAACTGAAATATAGATTCCACTTTCATTAGCAAAATTTGTTCAGATATTTTATACTTTTTAACAGTATGTTTTTACATTAAAGGAATCTTTTCCATTTTACACTAGAATCTTCCAGAAGTAAACACTGAAATGTCAGTGGAAAAATCAGAAAACACCATCACACAGAAATATAATTCCAGGCAAGAAATAAGGGAAGAAAATACTAAGATTTGTTGTTTAGACACTGAATACAAAGAAAAAGGGGAAACAAAAGAAGGCCCATTTTTAGAGGAAATCATTATAGGTAATAAAGGTAACCCAGTTATATTGATGTTTTCTAATTTTTATATTGGTCTTTTAGGGGGATATCAATTTCAGTCTTTGCTTTTTGAGGACCTAGTAGTATAATTGGAGAAATACTTTTTCATGTGTATGTCTTAACAAAAGGACTTGTATGTCTTTTGAGCTGTTCTTTAATAAAGTCAGTATTCAGGGGAAAAAATACATTTTTGTTTTCCTTTCTCATCACTTACTTGTTGGCTTTTTGCATTCTGGTTTCTGCTTTCATTTCTTTGCTGAGACTGTTCTCTGAGCTACCAGTAACCTTTTGATGACCAAATTCTAGAGCACTTTTCTTAGTTCAAATTACCTTTCTATAATCATTGAAATAATTGACTAATTCATCCATATTGAAAAAGAATTGTTTAAAGAAGGTAATCTGAAGGTGTTCAAACCTAGGCTGAACAACCACTTGGTGGGGATGTTGTAGAGAGAATGATTGGATTAAAAAGACCTTTCCTGGCCTACAGATTATTGTAACTATACTGAAATTTTGAAATTTATGGTTAAAACCCAGATGAATAAAATTAATATCTTAAGTAGACATTCTGTACACTTTGCCCAAAAGTATTCCAGATTTTAAAAATATTTACAAGGTAGTGAGCAAAAAAGTGAAGAAAAGAAACCAGCTGGCAACTTCTAGATCTAGGTAATAAGAGAAATTACAATATGACTGTTAGTGTAAATTAATTTTTATCTAATCACCTGTGTGTTTGTATGAGATTGTACTGTATGTGCAAAAGGAAGTAACAGACTAGAGAAATAATCAGTTTGTAATGTCCTCAACTTACTTTTTTAAACCAAAACTACTTTCTCTGTTATGAAATACAAATTTAATATGAGTAGAACCAAATATTTTACCATGCTTATTAAAGGGAACTAACTCACTATTTATATAAAACTGATGTCATTATGTTTGTGTAATAGCTTGCCAATGAAATATTTTAAATTAAATATATTTTTTAAAAACAGTTAATATGTGTTATAAAAGCAGGGTTTAGTATATAACCCAAAATTTTACTGTGTTCTCTTTATAACAGACTTACAGCTTTTTGAAAAAACCTCCAAGAATAAAATTGATATTGTTCTGCTACAGGATGAAAACCAAAGTGAAATATCCCTAGGCAAAACCCTCGGCATAGAAAAAGAATTAATTAGTGAAGGACAAACCTTGGATATTACCGACTTTACGAAAGTGGTTACTACAGAAATAAAAAACAAGGTGGACTTGGAAAAAGATAATGAGTGTACAGAACTTAAATCACCAAGTATTCCCTTTGTAGTGGCAGATTCATCAATGGAAACAGAAAAGATCCATCTAGAAAGAACTGAAGGATTAGATCTTCACCATGCAAATATACATCTGGGGGTTGAAAATAATAGCACATCATTTAACAGTATTTTAAATGAGATGGCTTGCCATACAAATCATAAAGATGTTTCTGAAGATGAGCCATTCAAACAACAGTTCAGATTGTTTCCAGGGACTCAAGAAAATACCACAGAGAAGGTAATTACAAATAGCCACCAAATCAACACAGATCTGGATTCTTCCGTAGATGTAAAAAGGAATCTTGTCCAGTCTCAGAAATATAGTTTACAGGATTCAAATAATGTTATGTTAGATGATAAACAATGTAAAATAAGACAGACACAACTGGTAAATAGAAAAAGTGAATGTAGCCTATTGCCGTTTAAAGAAACTTCAGATGTTCAGCAAGTTGGTGACGATCCTTCAGAGCAACCTGAACTAGCTATTCCTTGTGATATAGCAATCAACCACCCCATTTCTTCTGCTGTTTTCAGTGACAATTTGAACGTACTTTTAAAGAATTCAGATAAAATTGTTAATACCATGCCTGTGTTGGTGACACCCAACTCAAGCCCTAGGAAAAGAACTATATGGAAAAATCTGAATGATATGCAAAACAGTCAGGTTGAGAACTGTTTGGGGTATCTAGAAAACAATGTGACTCTTTCCCATCTTCAGATTAACAGTGAGAATATAGATGCTTCACAAGCCAAAGATATGAAAACTGCTATTCATGTGAAGACTTCCACAGAAATGCAGTTTTCCAATAAAGAAAGTCAGATTGATGAGAATCAGATAACTGAAGTTAAAAAAAAAGACTGCTTCCCTAATGAAAGACAGCATACATTGTTAAATAGTACAGAGAAAACGGAGTCATTAAATGACATTGTTTCAGGAAAAATTTACAGTGAAGGACAGCTGGAAGAATCATGTTCATTTCACATAAAGCCATCTGGAGATTTAGTAAACATAAGTGGAAGGTCAGCCTTTGATCTTTCAACTTCAGATAAAAAAACTGAGAAAACTCTAGTGTATGTGAATTTTTTAGGCCCTAGTTCTTGGTCAAAAGTAAATCAAATTGAAAGTCAAACAGTGAGCACTTCAACATCTAGCATTCCTTTGTTGCTGAACGAGAGACCAGTAGGTCTGTTAGAAAAGAAAAAGATTGTTTCGATGACACTTTGTAAAAATGTTAGTGTGGATGAGGCCAGGAAGGATGTTGGACCAGGTAAGAAAATAATTATTTAAAAATTTGTTTTTCTACTTATTATTCTTGGTAAAAATTTTCCAGATGGTTTAATATGAAAATTTATATTACTATATATATTATTTTGCCTAAACCTAAAGACTCTGTATATGTATATATATATATAAAAGTAGGAAAGGTTTTACTTAAACGGAAGCAGATTTCTTTTCACTTAAATCTGAACCAGTATTATCAACATAACACGTACAGAGGTCAACTGCATTTTGGAGATTAAAAAACCCTTTTCATTATCAAAGAACTGAAACTAGCAAAACCAATCACATTTGTATCATTAATTTTAAATTAGGAACATCTACCTAATCCGAGTGTCTCTTTTTTTTTTTTTTAACTTTCTAGAGCAAATGCAGTAAAGTTCTTGATAAGGCTTTTGCCTGCATTCATATTTACTCTTTTTCTTTCTATACTAAAAACACACACAAAACAAGCTTCCTTCTCTCAGAACCGTTTTAGTTTCTCTCGCTTTCTTCTAATTTTCCCCTCCTTCCTTAATTTTCCTGTTTTGTCTGTCCCTCCACTAGCACCACAAATCCAGTTCTTTGCTTTTTTTTTTTGGCAAGTAATAGTGAAGTGAAAGTCACTCACTCTTTGCGACCCCATGGACCATATAGCCTACCAGGCTCCTCTGTCCATGGCATCTCCAGGCAAGAATACTGGAATGGGTAGCCATTCCCCTCCCCAGGGGATCTTCCTGACCCATGGATCAAACATGGATCTCTTGCATTGCAGGCAGATTCTTTACCACCTGAGCCACCCAGGGAAGCCAAGTGAAAGTGTTAGTTGCTTATTTGTGTCTGATTCTTTGTGACCCCATGGATTACAGTCCACCAGGCTCCTCTGTTCGTGGATTCTCCAGGCAAGAACAGTGGAGTGGGTAGCCTTCCCCTTCTCCAGGGAATCTTTTCAACCCAAGGATCAAACCTGGGTCTCCCACATTGCAGGCAGGTTCTTTACCATGAGTCACCAGGAAATCCCCAGGTAATAGTGAGGTGTAACATTACCTTTCATATCCTTGATATTTATTGTTTGAAACACTTTAAATTGAATCCCTTAATAGTTATAGATCAATATTGATACATTCAAATAGTAAATATTTCAGATAGTAGGGACTGTTCTATTCTTTAGAGTGTAGTAAAAACTACCACATGAAATAAAAACATCCTCCAGAATAAAAAAAGAGGGAGGGGGAGGTAAATGGATGACATACACATGACTTAATAGTGAAGGTACTGAAGCTAGGTGATAAGTACATTAAAGTTCATTCTCTCTACTTTTGTGTACTATAAAATTTTCATATTAAAGACATTTTAAAATAGAAATGCAGTATATCTCATGTATAGGTACTGCATAAATGTAACAAAGATAATTACTGTTTAAGAAGTATGATCATAATAAAAATGTTTATTTGCTAATACCAATCTCAACATGTTTAAGTTGTTGGGGCTTTTAGACAGCCTTAGATTTTTAGGGAAATTTGCCTTGACTTCCCTGGTGGCTCAGACAGTAAAGCATCTACCTACAAAGCGGGAGACCTGGGTTCAATCCCTAGGTCGGGAAGATCTCCTGGAGAAGAGAATGGCAACCCACTCCAGTATTCTTGCCTCCCCCCCAAAAAAGGGGAGCTCAAAGAAATATTTTGGGCTTCCCCGGTAGCTTGGATGGTAAAGCATCTGCCTACAATGAGGGAGACCTGGGTTCGATCCCTGGGTCTGGAAGATCCCCTGGAGAAGAAAATGGCAACCCACTCCAGTATTCATGCCTGGAAAATCCCATGGAGTGAGGAGCATGGGCTACAGTCCATGGGGTCACAAAGAGTCAGACACGACTGAGTGACTTCTCTCTTTGCCTGTTTAACAATATGCATTTACAGAAATATGGCTTATTTACCCATTACAGAAATATGGCTTATTAGGAAAGCTTTGCATGGCCCCTCTGACTTTAACAGGCTTCTTTTAAAAAGGAAATTGAGAAAATTTTTAAAAGAAGTGGGGATTAAAAGCAAAGCAAGTATATCTTATTTGAATGGAGAAGTAATTAGGGAAAAATACAAAACACAAAAACACTGTAAAATCTCATTTCACAAACTATCATTTTCCTGATATAATAAAATGCATTAACTTCCGATTCCATTAATTTTGTCCATCAAATGCAGCAGTTAATGCTGTTAGTCAATAGACAGGTCTAACATTTACCATTTTCTTACAGGTCTTTCCTTCTAAATTAAATTTCAGTGATAGAATTAGGATGCAAGGAGAGATGACTAAAATTCTATAGTAATTCAACTTGTAAAATACTCAGACTCATAAAAGATACTCCTAAATATCTTTTAGCCTTCAAAGACATGTTTCTCTAAATTGTTATCTATTTATTAAAACACAGTGACCCCCCTACTAGACAGCCCTTTGTTGGACTTCTTATAGCCAATTTCTTTTTAAATATAATTTAGAAATCTTTCAGTTGGTTCAGACTTTTCCCTTTGTATTAGTAAGATGTTTACTATATAAATGTTTATATGCATAGGCAGTCCAGTAACCAGGGGAATAAGGATAACATTTTAATGTATGTTATATTGTTTGAGAAGATCCTAACACTGTGTCACTGGTTGTAATGTGAAATCAGCAGGTTTTTGAAAGTAGCAATAAAATGTTTTCTGAAATGAAGTACCTAATGTAAGAGCAAAGTTTATGAAAACCAGTATTCAACATAAGAAGAATATAGAAATTGTTACTTTTTAAATACAAAAGCATGGGATCAGAGAAAAACAAGTTTAGTCACTAAAATGAGTCCCTGGAGAATAAAATTCAGTTGTCATTTCCTCTTTGTCAACCAGATACTACCAGTATTAACAGAGTTGCTGACACTTTGAATAACTCAAGTATCCATCCAGATCCCAGGGGAGAGCCCAGTGAAGAGAGGAATGCAATTGCAAAGACTTTTTATGATTCTTCTTTTCCCACAGAACATGTAAGTCAATTAAAAATATTGCTGAGCAGACCTTAGTGAGCTAATTCTACAGATATGTGTAGAACTGTATGCATCTGGATGGTTTAAGACCTAACTGATCTCCAAAATAATATCAAGAGGGCAACATGGCACCATTTTTCACAATTAAGGTTGATGGAAAACAGCAGGAAAAAGTCACAGTGTATAAATCAAATAGATACAATCCAGCCTGTTTTGGGAAGGAGAGTGTGAGGTAGTGTATCATGTACTTCTATTTTTTAGTCACCTAAATTTAGGAATAGTGGCATTTGAGCATTTACTTAAACTATTGAAAAATAGTTCACTCATTTGAGCATTTTAAATTATAATAAAAGCTGCCTTAAGTTGTTTTTAACAGTGCTTAAAGGTAATTTATATTATTTTCAGAAATTGACTGTTCCAAAGGAAGAAATTGTCTATTTTAAAGTATTTCAGTTAAAACACAGTATGTGAAAGGATCAAATATTCATAAGTATATCAAGTATGGATATAAATATTAAGCAAAGTATTTGTAGACATTATATGGCTCCAAGAATCCATTTGTCATATGAAAAGCAACTAACTACAACTGACAGGTTTTTGTTGGTTTTTCTTTTTTTTGGAAAATTTGTTAAGTTTTTAAACTTAAGTGTGCAAAACTTCAGTGCAAAAATGACTGTATTGTTCAAAGTCTAAAAACCAAATACAGCTGCTATAAGGAACCCAAAAAGGTTGGGAAAAATGACAAAAAAGCAACTGCATAGTCACTGTATATTTTAAAATTTAAAGATGCACATTAAACAACTTTTTTGAGCACTATTATAAAGTGAAAATTATAGCAGTAACACAGCCTTATGAATAAGTTTCTAATAGTACATTTTACTTCCATTTTTAAATCTGAGAAACCTCAAGTAAGGTAGCCTAACTGTCCCTTTGGGAAAGTTGAAACTACAATCAGGATCTGAGTTTTTCACCTTTGCATAATTGAGCTCAAAACCAAATCATTTCAGCTTAATGTGCAAATGTTCAATCTTTAAACTGTGGTAACTAATGCACAGTAGACTGGGCACTGGGAAATCTTAAGTCTGACCTTTAGCTAATTGGGTAAGTCATAGAATCAAATCAAAAGCAAAAAGAAGCTTGAGTATCAAAGGTAAACATCCATTCTGATTGGGTTGAATACTTAACACTTCTAACATAATTGTTCTATTTTCAAACAGTTTAAGGGTATGATGAAAATTTCACATCTCCCTTTCAAGCCCATTTAAAAAAAAAACAAACCCAATAGATAAGTTCTTTGTAGCGCATCCCTAATGCTTTTTCTGTAATTAAGAATTTATAAAATTTAAACTTTTGAAGAAATATTCCCACAACAGCTTTAAAACCATATTGAGGCAGTGATACAAATACAAAATAATTTTCCAGAGCATTAAGAACAGTTTGCAGTGGACTTAGAGTAGGTATCTTGGCTGTTACGTGCTACATCACCTTCTCAATTTTTGTTAGAAAAGTTTCTTCTAAAAATACTGGTGCGTGGAAAACACACTAAATGTCTGTTTAGCAAAGTGATCATCACTTGGTGTCAAGCAGTGTGCTCTGTATCATTGTCCCAGCTGATGCTTGGTTACCAGTTAACATTTAATATGGGACAAATTTATAAGCAGGTGAACTCTTTTGCTTAGTCTACTGAAAAGGCTGTGATCCCTGGACTAAACAAAACCAATCCTACCTCTTTTACTTAGGTTTTTCTATATCACAGGCTGTTGAATGACAGCTCATGGGCCATATGCAGCCTATTGCCTTGTTTTTATTAACAATAAAAGCTTATTAGAACAGCCACACCCACTCCTTTACCTGTAGTTCTATGGCTGCTTTTGTGTTACAGTGACAGTCACGCAGTTGTGAGGGAGGCCACTTGGCCCACAAAGCCAAAAATGTTTACTCTGGCTCTTTTACAGCACAAGTTTGCCAACTCTTGTTCTAAATGAAAAGTGAATTTTATGAAGACTTATGGCCAGAAAGGGAATAAAAGTTCTTTAAATTTTTCAACATATTTTTATGTATACTGTCCACACCAGTCTTATAAAATTCTGGGTAGTTATTATGAGTTAATTCACTTTCTCCTGTAGATCCAGAGTAATGTGTTTTTTATTCTTAGAGGGGGTTAGGTTGGCAGCCTGCTGCAATCTTGATTACACCCAGGAATGAGGATGGGAGAGAGGGGCCAGAGTAAGCAAAGTCACTTGTTTACACATTCAGTATTAGGTTCATTCAGAATTTTAAAATGTAACCACAGGCTTAAAGAGAGGACTACTACTACTAGGCTGGGGAAATTTTCAGGCCAAAAGTAGATCTTTTGAGTCAGGCAGAAAGCGGTAGAGGTGATTTTTTAAGAAGGAAAGGAAGGAGCAAAGGTATGTGGCAACATATGTATAACTAGAATTACTGCTCTAGGCTGCAAAACCAAAGTTAAGATAAATAGGACAAGTTTTGTTCAGTGTAAACTTTAAAATTACATCCTGCTTCTCTCTACGGCCAATCCTTGCTTCTGCCCCTCTCACTAAGTAGGAAAAAGGGAAGTGTAATGTATGAATGTCTCCTTCCTTTTTCCATCAAGTCAAAAGATACGGATTTTGGGAAATTGGGTAGTTTGTACTTGATGTCAAATGCACCAAGATGTTTCTAGCATTTTATTGGCAAAACAGGACCATTGTATCATACAGGTCATCAAATCATTTTACTCCAAAATTAGTAGCAACCTAGCTTTGGACTTGGTCTACTTCTCTGTTAACTATTCTCAGTATTGCATGAGGCTGACACACTGCCCACACATGGATGACTTTAATTCATTTTGGCCCTGTGAGCTACACAAGGTATGTTGAACACTTACAAGCCAGACATTACAAAAAATATATATTTATGTGCATTTTATCCAGTTATTCTTTACAGTAATAGCATTTTGTAACCAAAAGAATCTGATGAGAAAACTGAGGTCCACAGAAGTTAAATGAATTGCTTCATAAAAACATAGGCAATGAGACAAACATGAACCCAGCGTCACTAAGGATCAGAGGCTAAAACTCTGAGGAGATTGGTGGTTGACTAGAATTCTCAGGAACCAAACAGAGCAGTCCAAAAAGACATATCCTTTAGGGAACCGAGATAAATGTAAATATTTAAATTCAGTTTAAAAAATTGTTACTGTATAATCTCACTTTGAAAATACATTACAAAAATATGCCACTTTTACCAGATTGGAAAATACTTTAATGTAAGGCAGTATTCAAAGATCTTCACAAAGATTTATGAACAAATGACATTCATTATAGCTTAGTAACAGTAAACATTTTCCAACAACTCAAATGTCCAACAATATTATGGAACATGGAATATGATGGAGCCATGGTCTTTCTAGAGGGAAGTGTTAAAAATGTTTTTAACCCAGCATAGACAACCATATAAATGACCCCGATTTTTAAGAACTGTATATAGAGAGAAGAGTCTAGGGTATTTATATTAAAATGTTTAATGGTGGTTGCAATACTGGGTAATTTTAATCAAATTCTTATTCTGTTCTGTACTTCAAAAATATATTCCCATTCAAGAAGATTTTATCTGAGAATCTAAGACCATAAAAGATTTTTTTCAAGAATTAACTCAATTTTGCCACACCCTGCAGCATGTGGGGAATTCCCTGACCAAAAACTGAACCCATGCTCCCTGCAGTGTAAATGCAAAGTCTTAACCACTGTACCACCAGGGAAGCCCTCAAATTTGTTTCTGATAGGGATAAATTGGAAACATGTCAACAATAGGTCCTAGCTGAATTCACACACATCCATAAGAAGTATTTTGCAGCCACTGACATTTGCTTATGAGAAGTTTGTATTGTACAGGAAACAATTCAGAAGGAAAAACTGATATAAAATTCTATAGAACAGTCAGCACTAAAATACAGATGTCAAAAATAGACTAACAGCAAACAGTACCAAAATGTTGACAGGTCTCTCTGGATAGTGGATTACTAGTGATTTTTGGTTTCTTTACACTTTTCTCTTTTCTAAACTTGTAGTTAATTTATTTTATATTTAGAAAAAACCTTAAAAATACTTAACACAGTATTAGAAATATGACCCAATGTGGTGCCTTGGAAACACGCCAATTTAACACCTCATTGCGCTTTCCTGTTTCTCCAACAATGGTGCTCTGAAGCCTAAGAGGAAACCTAAAGTAAAAGGCAGTTTCTATATGGCAGTTTACTTCCGTTAGCATTTTAAATTTTCCCCAGCCTTGATAGAAGATACAAAACATAGACTTGTTTGGGAAGGGAAGGGGAGTAGCGGACAAAAGAGATTTTTATCTGCATTGTTTTAAATATCTTTTCTTTCAAAGAAAGCTTAAGACCTTTAAGAAAACGTTTGTGGTATCTCTGGAGTATATCTTGAAGAGCTACTTGAAGATCTTGAGGAGCTACTACATAAGCTTACAAACTCACATTTTATAGTTTTCGGTGCCAAAATTACTAGGGTGGTAGATGGAAAATAGCCAAGACAACAGTGGGTTTTTATCACATACCCCTAATTGCAAAGGCTGAAGGATTTTCTTTAAATGCTTATCGATGACTGGTTAGAAAATGAGTAATAATTTCAGTGGTAAAACAAGTTTGGTATTTCCTAGGTGAAAACAAAGCCTCTGAAATCAACTCCGCTACAAAGCCATTTTCAGGCAATCAAGATTAAAAATACTGATTTAGATGCGTCTTCCGGTGAAGATGACTGGCAGCACTTGGTAACAAATGAAATAAATGAAACTGAAAAGTTTCTAAGCTTAGAAAATGACAACCAACCTAAAAAAAGAAAAGCAGAAGAGATGGCAGAAAAAACAGATTAAAATAATGTTGATAAATGCTTTCAGAGTGAACTATTTAATTGAAATATCAATGTGGTTTCAATTGGAATATAATTTATAGCTAAAGGTTTGTAGTTGTACTCACTTTACCAATTTTTCTTTGATGAAATTATATTAATGTTGTGTTTTTGCTCAATAAATGCTTCATTTAAGACAGCTAAGATTGCAAGGATGATATTAGCACTGAATGAATGTTAACATTTAATTCCTTTTAGTTAAATTTGTCTTTCCTCCATATACTCTTTCATCAAAGCTCTTGGTGCATCTCAAAACCCTTCCTTACGGAACACAACACATGTATTATACAAAATAGACAGTGACCCTTTGTCATTTATTACTTTGTACACTCTGAAGATGGTGATTTCTTTTAAATATGAGACAATAAATGTCCAGACTGTAGTCAGATTTTAGCCTATGTTTTACTATGATTTCGATTTTCCAAAAAGAACAAAATTATACAGCATAAAAGTTCAGGTGTCAGAAAGACTCAAAAGGCTGTTTTTCACTTTGTTCAAATTTTGTTTCCAGGCATTCAGTGTGTCATAGAGTTGTTGCCATTGCTGTTTTCCAAATGTCCGATGTGTGCTATGACTGGAAAAATTAAAAACAAAGTTATTAGTCAACCTTTTGTCCTTTGGTATTCTTTTATAATATAATACACTTGTATCTAGTTAAAACAGCAAGGCTAAATATATATAGGAGACAATATAGAGTTGTAAAAACGACTAGAAGCTTTTTTAAAACAAAACAAAAAAACCTTTATTTGCCATACTAATCCTAAACTGGGCTTCCCTTGTGGCTCAGCTGGTAAAGAATCTGCCTGCAATATCAGAGACCTGGGTTCAATTCCTGGGTTGGGAAGATCCCCTGGAGAAGGGAAAGGCTACCCACTCCAGTATTCTGGCCTGGAGAGTTCCATGGACTGTATAGTTCATGGGGTCGCAAAGAGTTGGACACAACTGAGCGACTTTCACTATTCACACTAATCCTAAACCATCTATTTTCCTGAACTACATAAACCAGACACAGAAGTCATTAGTATTCTAGCCAGTGCTGAGCCATTAAATGAAATGTGCTGGAAAATAGGACTCTTTCATTAAATAAGCTAATCACATTCAGTCTGAACTTTAATAAAATTATGATAAATAGGAACTATTTAACTACAGTCAACTGATAAGAACACCACCTTGGTTCTCTATAAACATTTAAGTGAAATAGAATAAATTGTTCTACAAAATGCTGCAAAGTATTAGTGTCTTACCTGACAACAACTTTTCTCTGGGTTTGATCAATTTTGCAGTAGACCATTTTAGTTCTTACCGCTGGAAAAAAGATGTTTTACGTGACTTATTATATGGAAAAATTCCCAAGGAAAAACAGCCGAAAGCACGAAACTGTGACCAAGTAAGCCATAATAAAACTTTACAGTTTCCCAACACTATTTTACAAACTGGCTCTTTGAAGCACAGCAGTATGATAGAACCAAAAGGAAGGCCACATATATTTGTCCTCTGGTTTGCTGCACCAATCTGTATTAAATACCACATAAAAATTTTCAGAAAGAATTCTAGTGTTCTTCCTGAAATCACAAAACAGGAGGTGGGAAACAGTTTCTTAATAAGGTATAATAGGAGTGTTTGAGACTTAAGAGCATTCCAATGAAACAATGTCAATAGTTCTGTGCATTTTATTAATCTTAAAATATCCTAATTACATTGCACTTTATAAGGCAATTATTAAGGCTTCCCAGCCAACACAGGAGACCCAAGAGACATGGGTTTGATCCCTGGGTTGGGAATATCCTCTGGAGAAGGAAATGGCAACCTAATCCAGTTTCTTGCCTGGAAAATTTCATGGGACAGAGGAGCTTGCTGGGCTTCAGTCCACGGGGTTGCAAAGAGTTGGATGTGACTAAGCACAGCACACAATATAATTATTGAAGAAGGTCCTATTCCTAGGCCAATCACAAAAATGTGATAATGGTTAGTATTTTCAGATCATTTACTATGTGCCAGGCACCGAGGGGGCACATGCATTAATTACATGCATTAATTTATTTAATCTTCACAACCACAATTAACTCCTACATTCAAGTTTCACAGCCGAAGACCCAGTCTCAAACACAGGTTTAATACTAAAATCTAGGCTCTTAACCACTACAATATTCTGCCTGAAAGGCCTTTTGTTCTACATGACTTCAAGAAATAGATAACACACCAAAAACCACATGTGCTCATTCAGTTGTGTCCAACCCTTTGTGACCCACCCTATGGATGGTAGCCTGACAGGTTTCTCTGTCCACGGAATTCTCCAGGCAAAAATACTTCAGTGGGTTGCCATTTCCTTATCCAAAAAAAACCACATAGCAACTTACTGAATAATCCCACTCAATTTTCACAGTACTACAAATATAATCTGCTCAACTACTAAACTCAGTTTCAAGATTAAAAATCTTAACGTTTCATAGGGTAGAAAGAAATTCTAGAAAAGAAAATGTTCCAATTGCCTTACCATCAATAACAAATGCTTCAACATCATCAGCTCCAATCTGAAGTTCTTGTTGCATCGTGTCAAAAGAAATTTCTTTATTTTCCACTGCCATTCCCATAAAAGTAAGCAGTCTCATTTTTGCCATATTCTGTTCATGTAGTAGGCCTGAGAAACAATAGTAGTGAAGCCAGATAAGCATCCATACTAATTACAGCCCTGCATGATAACTCCTGTGTAAAATTGTGTCAGTGTTAATTTTCACAAAGCTTCTTGTATTTGCACACGATAAACTGACCCTATAATCATATTGTGGAGCATTTAAACTTATTTTTCTATTACTATGTTTCCTTACTGCTTCAGTGCCACAGGTGACACATTCAATGTTAAGATCAGGCTATAAAATGATATTTTTAGGCCCTAAACATTTTGTATATTTTCTATTTTTAATATTTATTTTATATATTTTAGGAGATAAAGTATACAAAATACATTTCATAAAGAACATTCTAATTTAACTAAATTACTTAAAACTTATTTTTACTAATAAGCTCTTCATTTAAACACAGGATTCTGTATCCATTGATACTTACTGTTTTCTGTGATACTGGTAAGTTTGGAATTTTAAAATATGTTAACATACATTCAGTTATGAAAACATTAAATTTCCCTTTAGGCCACTTTGGATTTAATACTTAAAAGTCAAACTGCAAAAGTATATTTAACATTTACAGGTTGAAAATGATTAGTACTAGATAAAGTAATAGTGATACCTGTTCTTTTTAAGGCAAAAGTAGAAAACTACAAATAATTCAAATTTTGCCTTATAATTTCTAATGAAATATTATTATAATTATTCGGATCGCAAACAATTGTCAGACCTAAGAGCAAACTACCTAGTCCCCATCCTTTCTCTGTAAAAAAATTAAAATTGAGGAGTAAAGAGATTAAATGACTTACTTATTGGTTACAAAGTGGCAGTACTAGGCCTAAAAAATAAGTTCATTTACAAAATAACTAGAAATACAAATATATACAAATCCAGAATACCCAAATTATCTACTCCTAAATAGAAGCTGAATTATAACACAGATTACTCTATTTCATGTTAATTTCTTAAAACATTTCTAAAGTTAATTTAGAAATACTTAAACATTCCTTTTCTCTGAACTTTCAAATTATGTAAACTCAGCGAATGGTACTCTCTAGTAATTAAGAGCCTCAAGTTTGTACTGGTAAAAAAGTTCTAAGTACTCCATAAATAAATTTGAAATTTATAACATAATATTAGCAGAAGACTAGGGAAGCCCATTAATATAGGACATAATTGTTAATTAGCTGTAATTATGATGCAGACTTTCTATTTGGCACTGATTCAACAAAAACATGATCATCATAACTCAAATGAATGAGGTACCCAAGTAAGTATTGCTAAGCAGGTTTAATGGAAATCTACAAGCATCAAAAAATCAATTAGTGCACATTAACCCTAATTAACAAATGCAAATTAGGTGCTGATTAACTTTCCGAAGCAAGAAGGTAGCAACTGGACAACACTAGATTACATGTGGACATGTTAGGGCAATTCAGTTGACACAAGATAGTGCTACTGTTGGCCCAAGTTGTCAGTGTTAATAAAACGAAGTGTTTTGAGAATAACTGATGCCACCTGTGGAATCTACACATTTATAAGCAGACTTTCAGCTGTAATAACATCTTAATACATTTAAAACCCAAAAATAAACATTTAATAAGATGTTTTGGACAAACAAATTACTAATAAATGATTGCTAATCTGCACAGATTGTGACAAACAAAAGGCCAAACGGAATCTGATTTGTGGTTTACACAGAAATTGTTATGTTTTTCCTATCACAGAGAACTAATACAAAGTTTATTTGTATACAATATCTGTCAATACAAGAAAATTCCTTAACATTACCAGTTCTATGGACATACATATTGGCCTCTTTTACTATGATAAAATGATAGAAATTCCTAAAATTTCTAAGATATAATTTAAAATACTCGTGTATTTTACTGCTACTCCTTGTGCAGTTACAAGATTACCATAAATCAAAAAACTTATCAGAGGGAAGATTATTTCTCAAGTGAATTATGTAAAACCATGGTCTAACTCATGGAAATCTGCATTTAAAAACACTTCAAATTGATGTTTAAAACAAAGAACCAAATTTAAAGCCTTTAGGATTCTTGTTCTCAAAATCAAATTATTAAGCCAGTAAAGTATGAGTTAAAGACTTGTAGAAAGCTGTACTTTGTTTCATGAAAGTAGATTACCTTCAACGAGGAAGTCACAGTGTTGTGTGTCATATTTCAATTTTAAAGTTATAAAAAAATCTAATTTTATGGAAACATTTATTCATTACTAATATGTCAAAACCTTAATGCAGTAATAAAAAAATGTGCATCATTGAGCAATTTCTGCATTGTCACTGACCCCTGTCTTAAAATGCTGCAATATAGAAAACGTAATTTTAATGCATGCAATAGCTTATGAACCAGTGCTCCTTTGAAACAGTCAATTACACATCAATGGGGGAGTGTCAAAGTGTTAATTACTACTCCTTTTTCTTTGGTGCGTAAATAAAGAGGTTGCTGACATTAACATTCCATCACATAGCTTCATGCCACAAAACAAATTAACTGGGACAGAATGTGGTTTTCTGGGTCTAGTGCACCTGGCAAAGCATTGAACACAAACACACTTGCATCTACTTTATCTTGGTGTATTTCAAACGCCTTATTATGTTCAGAATAATTCAATCTTCCCTAATTCCAATGGCTGCACAAAAGTTATAGGTGACAGGAATTAATGATTACCAAATTGAGGACTAATAGTATAATCAAAGTAGATTATAAATGTATTCTTTATCTACACTTCAACCAACCAGGAAGACTAAATTCAATTTTAATATGGAAAATTACAACTGGCCTTTGTGTTCTGATCATCATCCAGTAAAAAAACTGAGCACCTTAGCTTCATTTGTCTTCACTCTCTAAAAAACGGAGTTTTAAAACAATTAAACCTGTTTAACTACAGATTTCCTAAGGTTTCTTTTTAATTTTAGCCATGTTAAAAACATGCTCCAGAAAGAAAACACTGAACATATGTGCAATCTGCTCAATGAGGATGAGTAAGAATTCAGCAACATTTACTGAACTCTGCTGGTCTAGAAAGAAAACTTCAAGATAAAAATCACTAAGCTTAAACTTACTATGCTGTCTTCAACAAACTGTCACACAAAAATCACCATAACTCCACTTCTAACTTCATCTATAGCTTCACTTAGATCTGCTTAGGAATACAATATACTTTGTTCATTGGGGCAGTGATGGAGAACCAAGTGTAAAAGACTGTATTGGAAGGAAAAAAGCTACTGCTACATTATGTGACTGTGGCTTTTTAAAAGAAGTACCAAAAATTTAAATCACCATGCATCTAAGGAATAAGATACACCACTGGTTAGGGTAATCTACACATAAGGCCATGATCCTCTTTTTCTGGATCATACATTCCTCTCTCTCCCTATCCCTCCAAAGAATAATCCCCAAAACTTACCAAGTGAATCAATGAAGTCTTTATTATTCTGATAAAACTTGACATATGATGCCAATTTAGCACTCACAAAAATGGTTAAAAGCTATACAAAAAAAAAAAAGACAGTATTCAATATAGAATCAAGATTTATACTAGCTATTTAAGACACTGACTCCCAGCAAGGAGACTCTATATTCAATCTGTTTGATCAAATTACTATGTATATCTGCTTTCATCAAATTCACTTAAGATGAAAGAATCAGTAAATACAATGATCTTTAAACGATTTACCCCAAAAGATGGCAGTAATGACGTAGTACTAACAGAAAATAATCTGTAATGTATTTATAACTAGAAAAGTACATTCATGTGTTTTTAAGTATCAGACTTATTTTCCTAATTGGGGGCTAGCTGACACTATATAATATGAAGAAGTTTGTATTCTCTAGGTTCATAATGGAGAAAATGAAGGAAAGAAAGGAAGAACAGGAGTGTTCAACAGTGGAGAAAAGCTAAATGTTAGTCCTACATTTTAGTCTGTTCCTGATAAAAAATGAATAAAGAGTTCTCTTTCTAGATTTCTCTGAGTTGTGTCCATTAATACAAAGAGTTCTGGGTTCAGTGTGTTAGATTTAGGAGAAAACACTTTTCACAATAAGGATAAATTACTTACATCATGAATAAGCTCGCCTTCCAAAAACTTGACTGGTTTTAAAGTAAGAAGATGGTCAAAAAGGAATGCATTTGGATCTTTCAATGCTCGCACAATACACCTTAATTAGAAAACGAAATAAATCAAAGCTCAGAGTCTTGAAATTCAGGTACATTTCACTACCTTTGCAGATTGCAAAATATATTCAATTAAGTGAAATATCTAAGAGTTCAATATACATGGTATAAAAAAATTTACAAAACTGGGGTTAAAACAGGCCAATAAATTGATCAGTGATGCCTGTTATAACAAAATTATTCAGACAAAAACACAGTTGAAGAGAAAGCACCACCAAAATAATCAAAGAATAAAATAGCAATATTTTACCATTTATGTCAGACATTAAGTGCTTTGACATGTATTATATCATTTCATCCTCACAGCACCTCAAGACACTTAAAGAGTATTATCAAGCCCACTTTACCAAAGATGAAACAAGCTCAGAAAAGAACTTGCCTGGTTTTAAGGGCTAATTAAGTGGTCAAGTATTTGAATGCAGGCATTCTAACCTGAGTCAACGACGATCTTTTCCACTAACTACTCTTTCTACCAACATCCATTATATACAAGTTCTTGGGAAGCAATAACCCTATGAAGAAATTACCAATTTCCATTCCATAGAGTTAAAAAACTGATCCTACTCTTATCGCTACTAAATAGACCTAAAACTGCTTGAAGCAGTTCTCATTAGCAATAAGTTAATTTTTATAAAAATCCAACCTTTCCCCATCAACATTCCGTAATATTAAGGTAAAATCAAACCAAGATCAGGTTCTACTATTCAGGTTGGGAACCCCAACTGCAGGAATACCCCAAATAGCAAACACTATATGGCTATTTCACATGCATTCTATGTTTCTTTCAATACCAAATCTTGAATTTTGGTAGCTACATTAGAATCATCATGGAGCACGTGCTATCAAATGGCTTTGGATCACAGGTGGATGCATGCATGACCTCCACTATATGACCGAATACTGTAGCTTCCCTCTGCCCCAATGACGACAGCCATCACTGGAACACCATGTTAAACATTACCTGTGGGCATCAACTCGAGCCTGGGAAGCATTGTCCTCCGTGTAACTGCCTAACAATTCCACCATAACTTTTGATGCGGCATCACTAAAAAGAAATATAACTTTAGGAACTTCAGAGTATCATTACTGCCATTCATTCATTCAAAAATATTTACTAAGTGCTAATACCGGGCTGATGATACATATACACTGGTGACTCAGAGACTCAGTTGTTCTCTATGGAAAGTCATGGAACTTTCCTTTCAGTAGGAAAGAGAAATAACTAAGGAAAAATAACAATTAACGTGCCATAAAGGAAAATGGTGATGTTATACAGTAATAAGAGTTGAGAGAGCAAAGAGGAGGCTATTTCATACAGAATGAGCAGGGAAAGGCTCTCTCTGAGGAAATGACACATAAGCTGAGATCTGAAGGATCTAAAATAATTGGCTATGAAGAGTATTGGTTGGAGGTGGAAGGCTGGGGCTGGGTGACTTTCCAGGCAGAGAAGACAAGCTATAAAAAGCCCTAGAGGAGAAAAAAGTTTTTTGTCTGAGAATAGTACAGCTGAACCTGCGCCAACACCAGATATTTAAATAACTCCACTAATGACACCCTTCCAATTAAATCACCCCCAGAATTATATGATCAATTTTGACTGCAGTGAAAAGCACAAAATAATTAAAAGCATCAACTCAATCTGAACTTAGAAAATGTTTATCTTCACCCTTTATTTCTTCTTTTAAACTGATGAAATCTTCAGCCAGTTATAGAAAGCTTCAGTTTGCTAAGTAGGAGAAACACCCTTTTCATTTGCTAAAAACCTTTCTCTTCTCCCTACATCTGGATTCAACCTGGATAAAATCAGTAAGAGCTATACTATTTATTCTTTAAAAGTTAAATAACATTCTAAAACTTCCCACAAAACTAAGGTTCAAATATCTTACCTTGTGGGGGGGGAGTGGGAGGAAGGCTCACAAGGGAGGGGATATATATATATATATATATGTACTTATGGCTGAATTCATGTTGCACAGCAGAGACAACACTGTAAAACAATTACCCTCCAATTTAAACAAATTACTATCCTGTGATACACTGCAAGCATGGGCATACTTTCCAGTTTTAACAGCCATAGTATACTTCAGTTGAATACTTCTTATTAAAGAAAATCTGAATTCACAAAGATCAAATAGTCCATTTAAAGAACACAGTATCTGACATATAATAAGGCCTCAGAAGGTGTCACACAATTTGCACTCATCAACCACCAATATGAATAAAATCATGAAGGAGACACCAGTAAGTGTAAGCATTTCTTACTAAGAGGGCGAGGTAACTCTCAAGAAGCAAAAACAACAACAAAATGACCATTTTCTGTGTACTAGGCAAAAACCAAATCTTAAAGCAGCAGCATGACAGAAATCTATAGAGTTTAAGTAACTATCCGCTCCTAGTTCCCTAAGCATGGGGAGCATTCACCGACTCAGGGCCCATAACTGCCCAACACCTTGGGAATGCAATGGTGGACAGACAAGGTCCTAAACTTCCCTGAGCCTTTACTGCTTTGTGGTATAGTCACCAAGGCGTGTCCAACTCTTTTGCAACCCCATGGACTGTAGCCCGCCAGGCTCTTCTGTCCATGGCATTTCCCAGGCAAAGATTCTGGAGTGGGCTGCCATTTCCTTCTCTAAGGGATCTTTCCAACTCAGGGATGAAACCCACGTCTCTTGTGTCTCCTGCACTGGTAGGTGGACTCTTTACCACCGCACCACCTGGGGAGCCCTCACTGAGCCCACAGCCTCGTAAGCTTCTTAGCTGAGGGTGTGAAGTGCTGTGATAAGTGGAGGGCACCGTAAGTACAGGAGGAGCAGTTCAGGCAGAGTGAAGGAGTTGAGTGTGGGTCTAGACCAAACAAAGGGCAGCTTTCCACGAAGCACCAGGCAATAAATGTTTTAGGCTTTAGAGGTCGCAGTCTCTACCTCAACTATTCAAACCTTGGTGAAAGCAGACACAGATAATACATAAAAATGTAAACATGGGCGTGTTCCAATAAAATTTTATGGATACTGAAATTTGCATTTCATATAATGGCCACATTTCAAGAAATAGCCTTTTTTTGACGCCCCACCCTGACCCCAATCAATCAGTTAAAAATGTAAAAACCATTCTTAGCTTGTAGACCATACAAGAACAAGTACCAGCCTCTCTGGTCCAGACTGGGAAAGAGCATGGGGCTTTTGTATCTGACACAGTTCACTGTCTATAGAGTATGATAACCAAGAGGAAAAGTATGTGGGTGGGTGTGCATAAAAGAAAGGAGAGAAATGGACTGAGGGAGTGTCTATATAGAGAAAGCAAAGTTTTTTGCAGTTTTTCACTGCACCATATAAAAATGGCGAGATTATTGTCACATTCGCCAAGTCACACTACAGCAATAAATGGAAGCCCACATCAGAAAGAACTTCTATATCATCCTAAGAATTTTGTACTGTGCCCTAAAGAAAATGTAAACCTGAAGAATGACATGCTGAAATTTCTGTTTCACAAAATCACTGCAAATAGAATAAACAGAAGATGACTTTGAGATGTCTAGCTAGGAAAACAGACTAATTCAGAGGGAGAAAACGGAAATTCATTTTGGTCATACTGAGTTTGAGGCAACCATGTGTGCTACTCAATCATGTTGTTTGTGACCCCACAGACTGTGGCCCACCAGGCTCCTCTGTCCATGGGGATTTTCCAGGCAAGAAAACTGGAGTGTGTTGCCATGCCCTCCCTCAAGGGACTCTTCCCAATCCAGGGACTGAACCCAGGTCTCCCGCATTGCAGGCGGATTCTTTACTGTCTGATCCACCATGGCAAGGCCACAACTAGAAACAGGTGGAAAGCAGCTGAACATAAAGACCTAAAGTTCAGAAGAGAAGCTGGGTTGAAAGCCTGGGAAGGGCATACACGGTGTAGTTCCATAAAGCACCACTTCATACTGCCTTATGTCACTGCTGCTCACGTCTACTGCTTTTGCAACATATCCGTTTTTCAGAGATAGCCTTTCACATGGCACATATATACTGAGTGCCTACTCTTGTCAGACACTGTCCTAGCAATGAACAACAAGTTAAGGCCCTTGTGAAACTTACATTCTGGTGGGGACTGACAGATAATAAACATTAAAACGTCGTAGGTCAGTTAATAGTAAGTGCAATGGAAGCAATAATAAGAGGGAAGGTAGGGGGGAAGCAGTGCAAGGGTAAAGGAATGTTGTTATTTTCACAGAAAGAAGCCAAAGAAGGCCTTTCCAATGAGGCAACAACTGAGGGAGGGAGGGAGCCACAAATGAGTTGTGAATGAAGCAAAGACTCTAGACAGAAGCCCCAGAAGTCAACTGAAGGAAGCGTTTCAACAGGGAAAGAATGCTGGCCTGTGACAAATGCTGCAGGTATTTCTTAATACGTTAACATTAGGGTGTGTCTAGGAGAGGACAGATGGGTACTGATGTCCTATCTCAATTTCTCTGAGAACTAGCTTTGGGATTCTTTATTAGGTGACCTTAGTTACTTCCTTTTTATGCATAAAAGACTGAGGATCTACTAAATAGCAATCAGAGACACCACCCAATGAGTAGTCATCAATGACACACATCATTTTAAATGACTATACCAGAAAAAAAAAAAAGACTAATTTTTTAAGATGAGCTTGAAAAAAGTGAAAAGGATAATGACAGGAATAAAATATCTAATATTCACTGAGTACTTTCTTAATAATAAAACCACTGTTTTAAGAGCTTCGTGTATATCTTATTTAATCTTTCCAATAATGCTATTAGGTACATACTACTATTATTTCCACCTTGAAGCTGGAAATTGAGGTACAGAGATTTATTTAGGGTCATAGAGGTAGCCTAAAGGTTAAGATGGTACAGAATCTGCCTGTAATGCAGGAGAGCCGGCTTTGATCCCCGGGTTGGGAAGATCCCCTGGAGAAGGGAATGACAACTTACTCTATTATTCTTGCCTAGAGAATTCCATGGACAGGATCCTGGCAGGCTACAATCCATGGGACTGCAGAGTTGGACATGACTGAGCAACTAACACATAGCTAGTAATAGGAAGGCCAAGGTTCAAATCCCAGGAGTTTTATTCCACTGCCTACACATTTATCAGTTCAGTTCAGTCACTCAGTCGTGTCCAACTCTTTGCGACCCCATGAACTGCAGCACGCCAGGCCTTCCTGTCCATCACCAACTCCCGGAGTTCATTCAAACTCAAGTCCATCGAGTCGGTGATGCTATCCAGTCATCTCATCCCCTGTCGTCCCCTTCTCCTCCTGCCCCCAATCCCTCCCAGCATCAGAGTCTTTTCCAATGAGTCAACTCTTCGCATAAGGTGGCCAAAATACTGGAGTTTCAGCTTTAGCATCAGTCCTTCCAAAGAACACCCAGGGCTGATCTTCTTTAGAATGGACTGGTTGTATAGTGTATATTAAAATACGGATTCCTTCTCCAGTAGCTTTCATGCCCTCCCTTTTGAAATGGTCTGACATAAAACTATTTAAAACTTATTGACAACTGGCTGGAATGCTGCCACAAGTGTGCAAGCATGTAACAGACAGTAGCCACTGATACAGAATGAAATAGGGTATTAATGCAAAATCCCCTGCTTCTTTTATAATAAAACACTGCAACTTTCACAACAAAAATATAATTTTCTCTTGTATTAAATGTAAATGGTCTGTAAAAACTTACATTAACATAACATAATCACTATTATTGTTCTTCTCTAATATATGAAACACCCTAGCACTGAAAGCCACTAAAAATTGTGCAATAAAACTAAACTGAAGACTGATTACTTTTTCTAAAAGTTTTTAACCACTATGTGAAAAGAGAAATTGAAAAGCTAGGTCAAAATGGCAGGATTATCCTTCAATACTGATTCTAAAAACTGGGCCAAATCTATCATTTGGCTGCATCCATAACTGGCTGAGGAATAAATCTTTGGGTCATGCAGTTTGCTGGGCTAAATACAAGCCCTAGAAACTCAAGACCTTGCAAAAGCACAATAAGATTTAGTATAGTCTATTGCAAAGCTGGGCTTCCTTGGTAGCTCAGATGGTGAAGCGTCTGCCTGCAATGTGGGAGACCCGGGCTCGATCCCTGGGTCGGGAAGATCCTCTGGAGAAGGAAGTGGCAACCCACTCCAGTATTCTTGCCTGGAAAATCCCATGGACAGAGGAGCCTGGCAGGCTACAGTCAACGGAGTCGCCAAGAGTCGGACACGACTGAATGCCTAACACTTTTCTTTCACTTTCATTGCAAAGTTTCATCTCAGGGACACTGTTATGTAAGAGACACTGACTAAGGGGAACTGACTGATAGACCCTCACCACCATTAAACAAAAGTGACAGCACTACCTGTACTAAGACATCAAAGCTTAGTCTAATTAAATAACTCAGTCTAATGTTACACAGCTTTGGGATTAATAGTTGTACCAGTTTTAGGAAAGCAAGTTTTGCTGTTTAGAAAGTTTAAAGATGGGAAAAACTATTTCAAACTTGGCAGTTATCTTTAATTTAGTAGGTGAAATTTACACAAAGAGATTTATAGCAACTCCTTAGAGAACAAAGTAAGACCAAAAGCACTTATCCTACTTGTCTTTAAAATACAGTCCCAACTACTTATATTGCCTGTTAAGTCAGTACATTAATTCTGAATACCTTTTCTTACAATCCACAAGTGCCTCATAAAGTAGTCTTAAAAGGGTGTGTTTTTTTTCAGTGGTGAGGTTCCAGTCAGAAATCCATTTTCTAACCTAAAACGAGATTGATAAAAGGAGAAAATTTAGTGACATGGTGAACATATTTGCTTATATCTTATAAGCAGAACAAGTATTCCACATCATAACTCACTTGATCCAGCTCAGTTGGAATATACTGGATGGCCCCACAAGATGCTGCCACTTTAATGAGGCTGCAATACACTGTATATCTTACAGGAGTATTCTTATCCATCCCATGGAAAAGGTTGCTTAGCCTGGTAAACAAACAAATAATAAAGCAGTGCTTGAGATCAGTGACTACGGTGAGTGCATTGAGGCCATCCGCTCTGACAACAAACTTCACAGATACTGCTATGAACATCACACTGCAAGGAGGGAAATGGAGCCCAAAGACACACCACCAATAAGCCACAGCTGAGAGTCAAGTTCTAGAATTGTTTTTACAAATAAACGACAGTAACATGACAAACTCCTTGCTTTTTACCAATAAATGACAGAAACATGAAAACCCCATAGGAAAACTGAGCCTCCTTCAGTTCTTAACTTACAACTGCAGTCTCAGAGATGGACGTTCACCTTCCCGAAATTTGACCAGTTTCTCACACAGGCTTTCAATCAGACCTTCTTGCTTATCTGGTTCCAGGATCAACAGGAGGGATACCACGCTATTCATCACACTTTCAACATCTACACGTGTATGGATGACATAACAGTGATACTATAATATTTAATGTATCGAGTTAAATATGTATTTCCAGAATTTTAATATACCAAAGACCACTGAACATAAAACTTAAAAAACTAAAAAACAGAGAAGACGTGAATTTAAAATAACCAGCTCTGCTGTACCATGATCATTCAGAAAACAACTTCCACACTTTATTAAATGAGGAAGAAGTTACTACCCAGGATCTGGTTTTTAACCAGTAAAGCAGAAGACTGATTCACACCTCCATACAGTATACAGTTTCAGCTTTACTGCCAAGATACTAATTATATGCCAAGTTTAATCTCAAACCTTAACCTGAGATTTTAGGACTCCTAATTTTCAAAATTTCCCATTTTATCTCAATAAATAGAGGATTAGTCAAATAATTAGCTTTTCAATTACCTGAAACTGCATCCCATTTGATAATGTAAACCTTATGAAGAGATTCGTATTTTTTTAGTTCATTCTGAAATTAGCAGTATTTACTGTGTGCAATAACACTCAAAAAACAGATGTGAATGTTTTCTCAAAACAGGCTTACTTCACAGGTTTAACAGATGAGAATAAATTGAAAGTGTGTGCAAAGATTAAAAACAATGGTGCTTTTAAAGTTCTAAGGTCTAAAACAAAACAAATGTAATTCACAACAAAGTTTTAAAAGTACGTCTATGATTAGTAATAATACAAAAAATTTAAAAACAAACCTTTATCATCTTCCTTCAGACATACATCACAGGCTTCAATAATCTGAGCTAAATCTACGTGAAGGCCACCTTCTGAGTTCTCTTCTGAAATTTCAGCTCCTTTAGATTTCAAATAAGCACGAAGCTCAGCAGCCTGTTGAATCAAATAAGATTGCTCTGTATCTATTAGATGAACTATAAATTACAAAAGGCAAGCTCTAAAAGCATTTTGTCCTGTTTCTTAAAAAAATTAATAAATAAAATGTGAATATCACGTTTAACGATGACTTTAAATTATGTTAAAGTTTCTCCCCGCTAGCTCATCCACCATGTCTCAAAGGGCTCAGACGGTAAAGCGTCTGCCTACAATGTGGGAGACCTGGGTTCAATCCCTGGGTTGGGAAGATCTCCTGGAGAAGGCAATGGCAAACCACTCCAGTATTCTTGCCTAGAGAATCCCATGGACGGAGGAGGCTGGTAGGCTATAGTCCATGGGATCGTAAAGAGTCGGGCACGACTGACCAACTTCACTTCACTTCAAACAAGTAGCTACACAAACCCATTATGACCCCCACACTGATCACCTCCAGAATGTCTCTCACATCACCTATATATCCTGCTGGATTCTCAGTATACAGCAAAAGCCTTTCTAACATAGCCCAAGCTTTTTGAGGGGGCAAGTGGGGAAAGTGATCTGTTTTAAAGAAATGAAGTTTTACTGCTCTCAGGTCTATGTAACACGGATAATTTTAAAAGTTACAGACATTACCCTGGTAAGGGAGTAATCATTTGTTAAGTAAATGTTTGAGGACCTATCTGAGATAAGCACTGTAAGAGATACAAAAATGTTGCCCTTAATATAATGTTTCTATCAAATTGCATCTATGCATACCTGAATCAGAAAGCACTGCTGGACCTATAAACACGTAACTATAGTACCACATCCAAGTATTTAGGCATTTCCTACTCTAACACACACATAATATTTAATAACTTATTCTTTTCAGGACTTGGATTTATGGCAGCTATTCATGAATGTAAACAGCGTTTAAGATAATAAAGAACTGAAATGGAGATGTAGGGACACCATTAGCACATATACAGGCACATTTCTAATCCCACAGCTATGTCTGGCTACCTAAGTATATGAAACCTGCAGATCGGATGGCACAATCTTTTCAGGTAACACAGAAACTTCACATGAGTTAGTATTATAAACAAGATTTCATAAAACAAATCTCACCATTTCAGATAGCACTAAACTATCACTGTATATTTCTCTATGAAGGAGACATAGTACGGTGCCCCCCTCCCCCCCCCACCAAAGGCATTTATTTACTTTCTGCTTTGCATGCACAAAGCAGACTATTCAGTCAACACTTTGCTGTTTTCATCTGGCATCCCTACTGGCCACAGGTGGTTACTCTAACCAAGAGCTTGATGGAAGTTAAATTCCTGAGGCAATCATCTATTTACCCAAAAGGAATGGACAGGGTGAAACAAGAACAGCAGCATAATCTAACTAGAAAAGACACTTTAATATAATCAATGGCAAAACTTCTTTTTTAAAAAATTGATTTAATTGGAGGCTAATTACTTTACAGAATGGCAAGACTTCCTGCAACAACCCTTTTCCATTTACAACAGAAACAAACTTTTTTTCCCCCAGTAATCTAATAGCCTATTGTTGATAACCTGATCCATTCCTCATCATAGGCTTTTTTTCCTTCCACATCTTTTCTAATAATGCTCAACTCCTTCCCTAGCTTTTTTTCCCCCATTTTTCTTTCCCTTACTCTGCTCTTCAGGTCTGAAAGTTATCTTAGACTAGTAATGTTTTCTCTTCTATCGAAACCAAAATTTTCATGTTAGTAGAGTAGCAGAAAATTACAGAATGACAACACTTAAAACTTCGGAGAAGAGTTTTCAGTTCTGCAAAATTAACGAGAAACTCACTTCGAGTTTAGTTAAACTTGAACTTGAGACTTCTCCGTTTATAATGAGAAGCATTACCCACGCATACATACCAAAAAGCAAACAGAAACTTAAAAATATTAAGACCGTTCACCAGGTGTATGCCTCAAAAGTCTGGGGGTGGAACTGATGTTATGCTTTCAGAACTCTCACTCTTGCTCAAGTAAGAGTATAAAATACAGTCTACATACGGTCACATAGTAGTAAAGCCATCTTGATCTTTAGTACCAAATTATTTTTCCCTGAACTGCTTACGCCTTCTGAAGATTCTCCACCTCCCACTCTGGATGTGGCTGCATTTCGAGGACGGAAGCAGATCCCCGTCTCATGAGTCAAAAGTACTGTATCGACAGACAGAAGTGACTACAAGAGTCCAGACGCCAACCAGGAAGTAGGCTGTCGAGCCTGGGAACCAGCGCTGGGAGGGCCGGCGGGCGGGCTGGTGCAACTCCAGGCCCGGAACGTGCGCCCCTGCCTCTCGGCCTGCCCACTCCCGGATGCGGAGGACACAATCGCGGCTCTCGACTCTGGCGTTGGCTCCGCGGGGCAGCGTTCCACCCGCCTGGCCCGGGCTCAACCCCGACTCGGCCCCTCACATCCGAGTCTCCCCCCACCTCCCACCCTGGCGGCATCCGCGGCCCGGGAGCACACCTGATCTTCCTCGCTGATGTCGATGAACGCCGGGACACTCATGGTGAAGGCCCGGGCACCGTGGACGTTGCGCTCCCAAACCACGCCGACCGGAAAAGGGAGCTGGGCCGCGCGGCGGCGCCTCACAACCGCTTCCGGGTCACCCACCGCGGGTCTTGCGGGGCGGGGTCATCGACAGGGGCGGAACCACGGAGACCAATCCCAGCACGCATTCTGGCTGGGGGCGGGGCAGAGGGGAGCCGGGGCACGCGCAAGGGGTCTCCTTCCAGGATGCCTCCAGCCCAGTCTAAGTTCGGTAGTTGAGTTGCTGCTGCGTTTGTGGCTCACGGAACCTACCTAGCGTTTTGAAGTTTTAAGGCAAATTTTTTTCAACTTATAATTTAACCCACTTTTAAACCTTTATTGAGGGACTAACTAGCAGGCAGTGCACTCTGCCCTGGGGATAGCAGAAGTTTTCAAGGTAAACTCCCGCACCGGGAGTGGAGGCACACAGAAGACAACAGTACGAAGTATATTAGAAGGGCTCTCCTGGATGGCATCCTGTTTAACAGCACAGGCTGCCGAATCGAGTTCTTTGGGTTGGAGTCCCTGCTGTACCGTCTGATGGATTTGTGATTTGGGGTAATTGCTTAACCTCAGCGTTTCATCTTCCTGTTGGAGAAATAAAATCAAGTACTTAACTTATGGTGGAATTGTGAGGACTAAGTAAATTAATAAAGCAATTAAAACACGGTGAACTTTGGATGTCTTAGCTATTATTCAGTAGTCACGTAACTGTTAACTGGCACTACTAAGAGAAAAGCAGAGAAAGGAGTGGTGTGTGTATGACTGTGTGTGCATGCCTTTTAAGATAGAGTGAGCAAAGAAAATGGATCAAGTATTAATGAGAACTGAAGGAAACGAGGAAAGTACCAATGAATAAATCTGCCGGAAACCTTTTCATACAGAAGACAGCAAGGAAGGGACTTGAAGCAGGTGCAAGGAATGTGTCTATTTTGGACATTCCATATAAGTGGAAGCATAACAATATGTGGCCTGTGTCTTTTTTCATTTAGCATGTTTTCCGTTTCAAGGTTGTAGCATGTATTAATCCTTCATTCCTTTTTATTGCTTAATAATATTCATTGTTATGCATATACCATATTTTGTTTATCCATTCTTCAGTGGGAGTGCATTTAGGTTGCTTCCATTTTTTAGCTACTATGAACAATGTTTTTAGCAACATCCATGCACAAGATTTTGCAGGAACATGTGTTTATATTTCTTTTTCCTGGGAGTAGAATTGCTAGGTTATAGGGTAACTTTATGTTAATTTTTTTGAGGAGCTATTTTCCAAAAAGGCAGCAGCTTTATTTTTAATAGTCCCAAATAAGAAACAACCCAAAGTTCATTAACAGGTGAATGGATGGACTTTTCTGGCAGTCCAGTGATTAGGATTCAGCACTTAAACTGCCATGGCTTGAGTTCAACCCCTGGTGGGGGAACTGAGATCCCACAGGTAGCATAGCATGGCCAAAAAGACCCCCAAAACACAGGTGAGTGTATAAACAAGTTGTTGTATATTCATGGAATACTGCTCTGCAGTAAAAAATGATGAAATATCAATACATGCAACAATACAGATGAATCAAAATAATTTGTTGTGTGAAAGAACCCAGACATACTGTATGATTCCATTTATATAACCTCTAGAAAATGCAAACTAAAGTAGCAGCACTGTAGATTGTTGTTGCCTAGATGAGGAGAACTAATACTTAAAAATAGTATCTCAGATCGAATTGGTTTTTAAATGCATCAAAAAAATTAGCTTTATTTTGTTAAACAAAAATGTTATGTGGGCTTTCTCCCCCCCTTTTTAAGGGAGACAAGTCTCTTTAACTTAGACAAGTGGTACAAGAAATAGTGTCTATTTTATAAAAGGCATGTTTCATATATTCCAAAGTTTCAGATAATAAAGTTTAGCGCCAACTGAAGAAATTTGGAGCCAGCTGAAATTTGAGCAGACCAATTTCAGCTTGATCCTATGCCCAAAACTAAAACAGGTCAACTAGTGTGTTAAAGGCAATAAAATGAGTTGTCATTTATGCTGCCACAATAACAACCTATTATTATTGTGTCACATTCTTTAATAGAGTTTCTTGAAAGTATACCTCGAAATTTTCAAAAAGTGAATTGAACAGATCTCCTATCTTCTAAAAAGGAATATTCTCTAGCTGATTTTTTTATCTGAAAAATACAACCAAATATTTATAGTTTTTCTTTGTTTCTTAATTTGTCTGCTTTTGCTCTAGTAATATCTCCTTGTTTTTTCTAATTAAAAATTCTGGAAAACCTAGGTTTAACTATATTTTTAATTATCTTATTTGAAAGGATCATATTAATATATTCACATGAAATTTTATCATTGGAACAAAATTACATATTTTGTAAGAAGAATGCTTTGTGTGATATTGATACCCAAAATTTGTCTTCAAGTTTGTATCAAGTATCTCAAAACTATGGAATGATTCATCTGATAAATAAAAGTATATTTTTATGCTAAAATAGTTGATTGTAGTTGATTATCTAAATAGTAATGCTATATTTTAAAGGATAACTTATTTGAAATGAGCACTATATATAATAATTAATCATCATTCTTATACTGAATCAATATTCTCTGAACACTGAGAAGGTGGAAATGTTCTCATTATTCCATTCCTTCACTTATGGAAGTGGCTGATACAAAGAAAGTGTAATAAATATGTGTTCTATTAGTGAATGATATCATAAAAGTTAACTAAATTAGCATATAATGAATCTCTGGTCTTTTCTTTAAATTTTAATTTTGTATGAAAAACAGATGACTACAGCATTCTAGAAAGAGATGGAAAAGAGTGAGGGAAAATGGTGTGACAGAGACTGCTACTTGTCAGCCTGGTATCCATTCTCTTATTCGTTAGTTGCAAATCCTCCCTGTAATGTAGGTGTGGCAATGCATCCTTTCTTGCAACTAAATTTATCAGCCTTATGGCTGGGACAGCCAATGAGATGCAAACAAAAATTTGGGGAGGAGCTTCTGGAAAAATGCTATAAAGGGAGCAGACTCAGTCTGGAAGCTGACTCTTCTGTCCTTGGCCTTTTCTGCTTCTTGCAGCCTAAAAACACATGTACTTGATGGTGGGAGTTTGAGTAACCAAACAAACCAAGATGTGATCTTAAAGGTAGAAGCTGTGATAATAGACAGGAAAGCTGGAAAAGCCTTGTCTTGAAAGTGAAAGTGTGTGTTGGTCAGTCATCTCTGACTCTGCAACACCATGGACTGTAGCCCTCCAGGCTCCTCTGTCCATAGGAGTCTCCAGGAAGAATACTGGAGTGGGTTGCCGTTCCCTTCTCCAGGGGATCATCCTGACAGGGATCAAACCCGAGTCTCCTGCATGGGAGGCAGAGTCTTTACAAGTCTAGATGAGCCATCTAGACTTGTCTTACATAAGAGAAAAATAAACCTCCATCTTGTTTAATCTACCATTATATTGGATTTCTCTCATATTCAACTGAGTCTAATCCTGACTGACACAGAGAAAAAAGTTTGAAATCTAAAGTTATGCTGCTGCTGCTGCTAAGTCACTTTAGTCGTGTCCGACTCTATGCGAATTTAAAATAAAATAAAAAGTTTATTTAAGTGTAGGTTAGCACATTTTTTGTAATGTGTATTTATGGTGGGAATCTCTCTTAGGGCTATTGTGGTATAGCACTGAATTTACAAACCAACTATCATCTTAAGATCTCGGAGATTTATAATTAATAATTAAATTTTATACTAGTGATGCAACGTGTGATTATAGTGACTTTGTAGGTGAAACAACTAATGTTTAAGCCAGTTAACTGGTGGCTTACTGAAATGTATTGTATCTGAGCTGTAGATTCAGCAGTGGAACTAATACAGTCCCAGAGACCATTAGAAAACATTAATCTTCTCAATTAACTTTCCCAAATTCATAAGGATAACTTCTTCATTTCACATGACATAGTCAATAACTGAAGCATTCATAAATCCATTGAAGCCAAAGAAGACACATTCGTGATTTATGTTTTTAAAATAACTTCAGAAAGACATGGTTATACTAGAGGGAAAATCTTAACACAGTCATCAAGAGGCATATCATCTGCAAACCATGAGAATGCAAGGGTAGTTTTATGAGCTGATAATTTTTACATTTTTGGAAAAAAATTATTTTTAGCTTCTCTATAAGCCACACTAACCACAATCCTGTGAGGTATTATTTTTAAAGTTTTATTGAACAGAGGCTCAGAAGAGTTAGGCAGCTTTGCCAGCATGAGACAGAGCATCAGTCAATATGGATTTCTATTCAAGTCTGTCTCACTTGAAAGTTGTTGCTCTTGCCTCTTTTTTGTGGATTCGTGATGATTTTATTTCCAAAATAGAATGTAAGAGGTCTTTACCTGGTATGGAATATGTACTTTCAAAATAAACATTTGTATTGAAGTGTAACATGTTCAGAAAAATGTGCCAATCATAGCTGGATACTTTGCTGAATTAGCACAGTGAGCATACACATGCAACCATTATCCAGGTCAGATAAAGAGCATTCATGAGCCATTGGGGAAATGCAAATTGAAACCAAAATAAGATATGCTTTCAGATCCATAGAATAGCTATGATAAAAAAGACAGACAATAACAAGTGTTGATGAGGATGTGGAGAATTTGGAACCCTCATACACTGATGATGAGAATGTAAAATGGTACAGCCACTCTGGGAAAGTCTGGCAATTTCTTAAAAGGCTAAACATAGAGTGATCATATGATGCAGAATTTCCTCTCCTAGGCATATATCCAAGAGAACTGAAAATGTATGTCCATGCAAAAACATATACACAAATGTTCATAGCAGCTTTATTCATAATAGCCAAAAACATTCATAATAAGCAAATATCTATCAGTTGATGAATGGATAAACAAAATACGGTATATTTATACAATGGTATATCGTGTGGCAATAAAAAGGAATGATACCACATGAAAGAAACTTGAAAATATTATGCTAAGTGAAAGAGGCCAGAAACAACACATGTTATATGATTCCATTGGTGGTGTGTGTGTGTGTGTGTGTGTGTGTGTTGCGGGAGCAGGAAGAATGAAAAGGAAGAATGAAGAATGGTAACTAAAGGGTAAGAGGTTTGTTATGGAGTGAGATGAAAATGTTCCCAAATTGATTTAGGTACTGGTTGCACAACTCTGTGAATATAATAAAAACCATAGCATTATAGGTTTTAAATGGGTGAAGTGTGTGGTATGGGAATTATATCAACAGAGCTGTTTTGTTTTTTTAAAAAATAATGTACAGAAGAGGCAGATGGGGAAAGAAATAGCATCTTCATTATGGATAGAGATAGATAATATGCTTTGGTACAGTGGTTTTAAAGACAAAGAAATAGAACTTGAATCACTTCAAGTATATCAATCTATGTGAGTGCTTGAAGTTTTTATCTGTGTTGAATACATAAAACAGTGAAACAGAGAGAAAACTGAAAGATGTAATATTTTGTATGGTAAGTGTGAATTTTACTTCATACATAATATATATTCCTGAATTTGAATGATATCTTTAAAATCAGAATTTATTCTTTTTAGATTGTTAGTTATTTAAAAACTTATATACATATGTATGTGTGTATATAGGTATATATATGTGTGTATATAGGTATATACATGTTCATAAAATTTAACTAAAAAATGATTTCACTGTCTACGTTTTTTATGGTCCCAGTTATATAGTTTTATTTCATAACTATCATTGAAAATGATTTTGTCATGTAGTTGAGTAGGTGTTTAAAAATAAACATGCTAGGGACACTTCTGCACATGTCATAAATGTATCGCTCAATAAATCTCCACATACAAAAATACCAGAACCAAATTAAGAGAGAATAAAATGAGAACCTCAAAATACCCTATTGTGTGCCCCTCCAATCACAACATTCCTAACAATCACAACACAATAGTGGTAAATACTATTCAGATTTCAAATAGCGTGGATTAGTTTTGCCTCTTTGTGTTAATTATAAATAGAATCACATAATATGAACTCTTTGGTTTCTGACTTCTTTTGCTCAACTATGTTTGTGAGACGTATCCATTTGCTGCATGTAGCAGTAAATGGTTCCTTCTCACTGTACACAGTATTCCATAGTGTAAATGTATTACCCTATATTATCCTTTCTATTGTGAATAGGCATTTAGGATGTTTTCATCTCTTGTAAGAGTCATAGTGCTCCTGTAAATATCCTATTATATGTCTTTTGGGGAACATACCTTTCAGTTAGGTGTGTGTCTAGGGATGAGGTTGTTGGAACACAAGGTATACATATGTTTGCCAAATAATTTCTAGAGTGGCTTTACTATGTTAAACATCTTTTTAATAAATGTATTTTCTGCTTTATCATCCAGAATCTGCTTCTGTTCTTTGTAATCAAGAACCTTCTTAAGATAACCACTATTTAAATACTGGGAGCTTTTACAGTAAAATATAGACGAAAAATTTATCCCACTGCTGGGCATACAAACCGAGGAAACCAGAATTGAAAGAGACACGTGCACCCCAATGTTCATCGCAGCACTGTTCATAATAGCCAGGGCATGGAAGCAACCTAGATGTCCATCAGCAGACGAATGGATAAGAAAGCTGTGGTACGTATACACTATGGAGTATTACTCAGCCATTAAAAAGAATACATTTGAATCAGTTCTAATGAGGTGGATGAAACTGGAACTGATTATACAGAGTGAAGTAAGCTAGAAAGAAAAACACCAATACAGTATACTAACACATATATATGGAATTTAGAAAGATGGTAATGATAACCCTATATGTGAGACAGCAAAAGAGACACAGATGTAAAGAACAGACTTTTGGACTCTGGGAGAGGGAGAGGGTGGGATGATTTGGGAGAATGGCATTGAAACATGTATACTATCATGTAAGAAACGAATCGCTAGTCTAGGTTCGATACAGGATACAGGATGCTTGGGGCTGGTGTACTGGGATGACCCAGAGAGATGATATGGGGAGGATGGTGGGAGGGGGGTTCAGGGTTGGGAACTCATGTACACCTGTGGTGGATTCATGTCAATGTATGGCAAAACCAATACAGTATTGTAAAGTAAAAAAATAAAATTTAAATTAAACAATAAAAAAAAGTCTTTGTAAAAGCAAATCTGATTGTCGTCCCCTATTTAAAACTTTGAATGGTTCCCCATTGCCTATAATGGAAGTCCTCAAACTTAGAAATCACCTAGAGAGCGTTGCAGACTGTTGATCTTTCTGAGCTCACTCACCATTCTTCTTGCGATTCTGAATTCATTCCTGCCCAGGGATCTGCAATTTTTTCTTTCTTTTTTTTTTTCTGCAACACACAGCCTGCTGGATCTTCGTTCACCGACCGGGGAAGGTCCCCAGATCCTGACAGAGTAAAAGGTCCTAACCACAGGATCACCAAGGAATTTTAATGAGGACCTTCTAAAGCAGTCTGAGACAAGTGCTCTTTAAATCACAATGGCTGATTGGATTAAATCCCAACCCTTACCATAGCATATAAAGGGCTATGTACCTGAGAGCCTACACACACACACACACACACACACACACACACACACACACACACACGCACACACACACGCACAGAGCATGCCCACATGCATACCCCACGTCCAGTCAGGTTGAGCTATTTGTACTTTCTTACTTACCAGCCTCAAGCCTGTGCTTGTGCTTCTCGCTTTACCTTGAAAGTTCACTGTCCACTGGTGACCACACACTAACTTTCAAGACTCTGATCAAGCATCACGTCTCCTGAGAAACCTCATGTGGTATGCACACTGCCCTCTTTCCGTCTCCGGGGAGGAATGAATCACTCCCTTCTTTGTCTGCCTTTTGTCTCCTGTGAGTACATCTATATTCGATCCCTGCAACATTACACTGTATTCATATGTCTGTCTATCCCAATAGTCTGTGAGCCTCAACAGTCATTGCCCTGGGTTCCTAACTAGTCTTTGGAGCCTAGCGCAGTGCTTGATACTCATCAGATGACTTAACAACACTGAGCTGCTCAAAGAATAAAAATAATAGTCTCTTGAAATGAAGCCAAGTACCACAATCCATCTCTAACTAGATATATCTGTAGCTATGAAAGTTCTTTTCAAACTATAAAAGGACAAAATAAAGACCTTAATGAAGAGAAACATATCAAATTTCTGCTGATCCAGAAGCTCCATGAATGAGCAGGATTAATATTTCAAGACAGATTCTCTAGGATTTTCTTCTAAAGTCTCAGGAGATCAAGGTCTAATGCCCTGACTCCAGACTGTTTTCCTCTCTAAACTATTAACATCAGAATTAATTATTTCTGGTAGTTTTTCATGACAGGGAAAGGGTGTTCTGAAGCATAGTTGTTTGGGAGGTAAAAACAACCCAATTACAGCCATGCTCCTTTATACTCAGGAGCTCCATTTCCATCTTCTGTATGGATATAAACAGATTTTACTTCTCTGGCCTTGTATTCCATCCCTATATATATACCCTAAGATTAAGGTATAAAAATTCCTTGTAATTTCTCAGATGCAAAGATTCTCCCCACCTCTGTCTGAACTCAGTGAACTTGTGCACGGCTGTCAAGGCTCTCTTTACATATTGCCCTCTGGATGAAGACTAAGCCTTTCCTGTCTGCTGTTTCCATCTACACTGAGCCGGCCCCGCCTCACTGGCTGCTCCTTATCTGTGCTCTCATCTCCGCCAGCACAGACCACTATCTGTGCAAGCGGCATGCTGCTCCCATCACCGCGCTTTAGTTCCCGCCCCCTCCTCTGGACCGGAGGGACTGTATCTCATCTCTGTAGTCTCAGTGCCAGAATCGCATTTGCTTAATTAATGCTTTCTGAATTTCCTGTGCATTGATTATGTATCAGACTCCATTCTGGGCTGAGACACAGCAGTGAACCAAACCAGCAAAGGTCCATGCCCTTGGGGGGCTTACGTTCCGTCGGAGAGAGACAGATGGGAAGAGTTAATAAACAAGCAAATCATATATTATGTCGGAAGGTAGTAAGTTCCGCAGAAAAAATGAGAAAAATATTGGTCAGGGTATGGGGGAGCAACTGGCAGGGGCTGGTTGGTAAAGGAGTGGCCAGCTCTCCCAGCAGCGTAAAGTGGAGGTATTAGTTGCTCAGCCGTGTCCGACTCTTTGTGACCCCATGGACTGTAACCCACCAGTCTCCTCTGTCCGTGGAATTCTCCCGGCAAGAACCCTGGAGTGGGTAGCCGGTCCCTTCTCCAAGGGATCTTCCAAACCCAGGGACCGAACCCAGATCTCCTGCACTGCAGGCCAATTCTTACTGTCTAAGCCACCAGGGAAGCCCCCAACCCAGCAGAGGGGAATCTAGAAGCAAGAATGTAAAGGTTTCATTTGACCTACATATAGGGGACTGAAGGGGAATTTCTCAGGCTGGAAGGTGGTAATGAGAGGTTTAAACCCCAAAGGGCAGTCCAGGCAGAGGAACCCGTGTGTCCAAAGGCACTCGGCCTTGAGAATTGCTGATGGGAGGGCGGAAGTTCAGTGTGGCTGGGGGAGGGTGCAGTGCTGGGCTGAAGCGGTGGAAGATGAAGTTGGTGAGGAGCATGGGGCCAGGATGTGAAGGGACTTGCGTGCCCTGCTAAGGAGTTTGCACTTTACCCTGCAGACAGCCGGAGTCCTGTTGATGATTTTATGCAGGGGAATGTCATGTTTATATTTATTTTTAGGAAGATAATTCTGGCAGATGGACCAGAGTGGTGAGAGACTGGGCAAGTCACTTAACCTTTCCCTTCCTCTATTTTACCATCTATCAAGTGAGACGAGGCATATCTGTTCTACTTACCTCGCAGGATTCTGGTGAGAAATAAATGAGATAAGAGATGTAGAAACGCTTTGAAAAGTAGATGGTACTGTAAAAATGCAAGCTGGTGCTATTGTTATTTCAGCTGTGCTGTGTTTGGGAATGTGGTTTCAGAGAGGCCCAAAGAATCGACGAGCGAAGCAGAGGGATGACCCCATTTCTGAGTTCCTGAAATAAAATCCCATAATACTTTAATTTATTAAATGCCTATTTTGGCTCTCTGCTGTACAAAGAGCTAAGGGGGTTTTATAGAAAATAAACTAAACCAACCCTGGGGAGTTTATAGTCTAACTGGAGAGTGTTGGTACCTCTAGGAAATGAGAACAAGTATGTGAAAATATGATCCAATGCAAAAAGAAAATGCTGGAGGAGGGCAGAGATGGAAGGAGTCAAGAGAGACTTCCTCTGAGAAAAGAAAGTCATGCATTTACTCTAATGAAGATGGTGATTTGATAAATAACAAAATCGCCGTTAGTCCCCTCTCTCTTATGAGGCAGAATGGTCAGAAAAACTAGGGGAACATTCCACCAGGTAGAAAATTGCATTTCATAATCGGTTGCATCTTTCTAAAAGCAATGCAAACAAATTATGACATTTTCAAAATTATGAGTTCCTTGGTAACAAACACAAATAAGCCTCATTATGGAAATATCTTGGGTCCATCTTCCTAGTGGTTTTCCATTCTCAGGTATGTTTGGGATAAAAACAGATTCTTGGCATACGAAATTGTTTCTCTAGCTCCTTCGTGAATGTAAATCTCCTCCTTTGAATTATACCTTTCTATCTCCTGCTAGCACATGCTGTTCACAAATATATTACACTGACAATTTTATGTCCATCTGTATTTTCTTTTATAGACATGATAAGGTGTGTAGTTTTGTAAGAGAGGCAGAATCCATGATGTTTTGAGGATATTGATAAAGAATGATGTAAGAATTGAGCTTAATAAGAGATATATTAACTTCTCTGAATTGGTTAATTATCCTTTTACTCAAGGTTTTTGGTTAGGAATTATACCTTTAAGATACTACTTTGATAAAGCAAGCATTCAACTGAAATGGAGTTCTTCTTATGTGAGTTTTTGGTGCATACTTAGAATGTGCTATAGATAGTTCTAAGTATGTGCTTAGCATGTGGTCATTACCTTATTAAACCAATAACCTGACAAAGGAGACAAGATTTACACACAAGAAACAGTTGGTAAAAATACACTATAGTATGTGCATGGATACTAAGTCACTTCAGTTGTGTCCAGCTCTTTGTGACCCTGTGAACCATAGCGTACCAGGCTCCTCTGTCCATGGGATCCTCCAAGTAAGAATACTGGAGTGGACTGCCTCCAAGGAATCTTCCCAACTCAGGGATTGAACCCACATTTCTTACATTTTTTATGCATTGGCAGGTGGGTTCTTTACCACTAGTGCCACCTGGGAAGCCCACATTATAGTATAAATTGTACTAAATTATGAGGCGTAAGCTAAAAGAGCTATGGAAGTGAATTAGTTTAGTTACAATTTTTTAATTTCAGTGTTGATCTATCAATGAATGCAACTTATAGTGAATATAAAATGTGACTATTTCCCTTGCCAAGAGTCTGCTAAAATGGAAAGATTATGGCTTTAGCATCCAGTTGATCTGGGTCCTAATCTAGGCTCTGATTTCTTTGAGCTGTATGGTGTGTGGCAAATTATTTAGCCTCACCAATGAAATGCAGCTATTAATAGTAACAATCATGACTTTTGTAGATAGATAATGGCAATTCCTAGAAGGAAGTGCAGGATATCAGCATCTTTGTATTTAGCTTTGCCTCTTACCAGCTACCCCCCAAAGCAGCCATTGTTAGGTGTTTTCCTGAGAGCCCTCCAAAACTAGGAAAAGGCAGTTACTTTCCTTGAAATTTAGGATAATTGTCGTTAGGCGCTGAGAGTATGTAGTGAAAGTATGGTTTGATAGGTGGGGTAAGATGAATTATGAAGATGCTTGAAAGTCAGGCAGAGTTATTAAGGCTCCAGGGGAAGAACAACAGGAGTTTACTGGTCGGTATCAAGCAGGGAGGTGTCAGGATAAAAGTGATGGAACACGGAGAAAGTGGGGAAGTGAGCATGGAAAGAAAAAAAATTAGATATGAGATATTTTAAAATACCATTTTGTCCTCTTATTCTAAATGTAATATGTGCATTGAGCCAAGTTATAGCCCACCAGGCTCCTCTGTCCATGAGATTTTCTGGGCAAGAATACTGGAGTGGGTTGCCATTACCTTCTCCAGGGGATTTTCCTGACTCAGGGGTCAAATCCTTGTCTCTTGCCTCTCTTGTATTGGCAGGCAGATTCTTTACCACTAGCAGCACCTAGGAAGCCTCGCAGCAGGTCAGGAAGTACCCAAAATATAAAGAAGGAAATAATTACCAAAAGTCCTTCACCCTGAGATACTTGTTGCTTATGTTTTGTCATATTTCTTCTGAGTCTCTACAATCATTACCCCTAATAGACATTTGGGGAGAATATTGAATAAAGATGATGTAAAGCTTATATGTCATGCTTCTGGGATGCCTTCTTGGATTTTCATGCAGGATTTATTTTCTGTGCTTATAATATTTTATACATATGTAGCAGGAGCCCCCAAATAACTTTAAACCAAATAAAATTAATGTAACTAATGTCAGTTATTTTAGCAGTGACTTTAAAATTCTTCTTTAAGGGAGGATGGCTCTTTTATTTGTAACAAAAGCAACTTATAATGTGCCTTTTGAGTTATTAAAAAAAAAAAGCAAATCCTGCTTTGGGATAGAGCAGTTCAGGATTAGTTGCTAAATTATTTTTTTCATAGCAACATAAAAGACAGTTTGGCTACAGTCAAGGAGTGTTTCTGTAAAAATTATTATTTAAACAGGGCTTTTGCTTTCAGGGACAAGGGAGAGATTTGCGGATGATTGTCTTGGGTGAAGCCTGAGGACAAGCCATTGAGAACTTCTGTCTTAAGGTTTATGAGCTGACTCTTGTAAGCCAACAGTAGTAGGCTGAGGCCTGAGCAAAGAGATGTCCTGTAAGTGACTTCCTGAAAAGGAGTGTCATTAATGAACTCTAGGTTCTAGCGATGCTTTAGTAAACACTAGAGTATTCATCAGCAGTGACTTGCAGAATAAAAGGAAGCAACTATAACAGCTAGAAGTGCCATAGACTTATGGGAACATAGCAGCCTGAAGAAATGAGTAAGACCCTTAAGACACTTGCATGGATAAGATCCTTAATACATCAGGTACATACTATCCTGAGACCTCCACAGATATTAATTCCTTTAATTCCAGCAACAACCTTATTATCCTCAGTTTATAGATGAGGAAACAGAGGCACAGAGAAGTTAAACACCTCAAAGATATCAAAGATATCTGGGAATTAGTGGAGACTCAAGTCTGCTCTTAAGCACTGAATGCTAGTCTGTTGGAAAGGGATCATACCATCTGTAGACTCACAGGATGGTAGTGCAGGCAATGTCCATGGAGAATCAGAGGGAGAGGGAACATACAAAAACTAGAGAACTTAGGAACTTCCATCAGAGCATTTGCTAGATATTTTTATTCATGCACCTCTCCTGTCCACCAGGCTGATTTCCTTGTGGACAAGATTGTGTTGTGTTTCCTCTGTATCCTCAGTGCCAAGCACAGTGCCTGGCACATAGGCGTGCAGCAACACTCAGAAATATTTACTTCAAAGAGCACACGGGACGCATCAATAATAACTCCAAAGTATTGAGTCTCATTAGCTAAGACAAGGATGTTGCTACTGAGAGAGAGCTAACTCTTTACCTGAAAGATCGTTACAGCCTAATAGGGCTTCCCTCGTGGCTCAGACAGTAAAAGCGTCTGCCTGCAATGCTGGAGACCCAGGTTTGATTCCTGGGTCAGGAAGATCCCCTGGAGGAGGGCATGGCAACCCACTCTAGTATTCTTGCCTGGGGAATCCCATGGACAGAGGAACTTGGTGGGTTATGGTCCATAGGGTCACAGTCAGACATGACTGAAGCGACTTAATATATATATAGCTTTTCTTCCTAGAAAAGTCTGCATTAGGAGATGGGCTGAATTTCACTTGTAATTTTCTCTCCAATGCCAGGGTACAATAGGACAGGAACCAATCTGAGATTTACTGCCTCAAATATTATCAAGATATTTGAGAACAGTTAATAAGAGCAATCTATGAACTTAGTAGGATTTATAGCATGTTTAAGTCCTCTGTCTAGCCCTAATATATAACAAAACACAGTGGGACATTCAAGTAAAATTCACGTAGAATACAAGGTGCACAAAATAGCTAGCCAGTGCCCCAGTGCCTGAACTTGAAACTTCTGTTCCTTACTAACAAGTCCATGGGGAATTTTAGACTACTAATATACTGCAGCTAAAGACCTTTCACTGCGTTTAGCTTAAAATAAAACACCCTGAATAATCTGTGTTTAGCAGTATTGCTATTGTTGTTGTTGTTAGGTATAAGCCAAGAGCAAAAGCAAGATTTTACCTTAAAACCAAAAGACAAATATGAAAAATGCAAACATAGGCAAAAATGGAGAGAATAGTATAATGGCTTCTCATCCAGTTTCAAAAGTTAGTCGTTGTGGCCAATCTTGTTTCATCCACTCGTCCATACTCCATTTCAGACTAATACAAAGCAAATTCTAACTGTCCAAACACCACACCATTGTAGCTCTAAATGATAAAAACTCCTTTTTTAAACTTACCACACCTTAAAAATTAACCACACTTCTTTAACACCACCACCTATCTAGACAAGTTCAAGTTTCCCTGATTGTTTTGTTAGATTTTTGTAGTTTGCTTGAGTAAAGGTGCAATTAGATTCTATACCTTGTGACTGATTGTTATGTCAATTAAATCTCCTTTAATTTACAGGTCCCCCTGCATGTCTTTTTTTTTTCCCCTTGTGATTTTGGTTCTGAAGGGTACCTTGCTTGTGGATTTTATAAATTGGATCTAAGCAAGTATTTTTTAGCATGTTCCATTTTTCCCTGTATTTCCTGTGGCTTGATTATTATTAAACTCTAAAGTTCTGATTAGTTTCATCTTAACAGGATGTTTTAAAAGTAGTGGTTTATAGATGTGTACTTCTATCAACAGGTATGTAAACCTGGTTATTTCATTTCTGTGATATTAGCAGCCATGGATCATCTTTGCCTAGATTCATTCATTCATTAGGGGTTGCACAGTTCACTGATTCATTAGGGATTATCTTGATTTTTCTAATTCCTTCAATGTTTATCAGCTGAAATAATTCTGTAAAGAGAAAATTCCTCTGATCAACTCTTTGATTACCCTGGGATATAGTTCATATATAAAAAAAGAAGGACAAATATTTGTTTGAGTCTTTCTCTTTATTTATCACATTTTAAAATAATAAGTTGATGCCCCACCATCCTTTAAAACTGTCAAGGAAGCATTTCAAACTCATGGACTTATATATACTTTATGTATTTCAAGCCATTATTATTATTGGCCAGTGGGGTCTTTTGCAAGTTGTCTCTTGACTGCTTTTAAGAGCCCTCAGGAGCCTTTAAAGACTTTCTAACTTTCACAGAGAGATGTTTCAGGCTCATATTGTAGATTTCCTACCTTAAACCTGGAATCAGCTATTTATCCAAGGGGTTATGGGTCATTTAGAGGGAAATGGTATTAAGAAACCACAGTTTGAAGACTAGGGGTCCTAGGACTTGTTTGAATTTTAAAAATTCTAGATCCGAATGCCAAAACTTTTCAATATTTAGAGCACCAGTCATTTAGAGGGGCTCACAAGAATATTTTTCCCCCATAGAGAATTACTACTTAGATAAAGCACTGTGTTCTTTGAGCAGCCAAGTTTAGAAAGAAAGCATACTATCTAGAAGGAAGTAATAATATAATTAATTCACACTTGGTGCCTTAAACAGGCTGAATGTGCATTACTGCCCCACCCGAAGATATTATCTGATATGACAAAAGAAACTGTGATTATTAAAGATCTTGAGATGCAGAACTTATCCTAGATTACCTAGTTCAGTTCAGTTCAGTCGCTCAGTCTTGTCCGACTCTTTGCGACCCCATGAATTGCAGCACGCCAGGCCTCCCTGTCCATCACCAACTCCTGAAGTTCACTCAAACTCATGTCCATCAAGTCAGTGATGCCATCCAGCAATCTCATCCTCTGTCGTCCCCTTCTCCTCCTGCCCACAATCCTTCCCAGCATCAGAGTCTTTTCCAATGAGTCAACTCTTCGCATGAAGTGGCCAAAGTATTGGAGTTTCAGCTTTAGCATCAGTCCTTCCAAAGAATACCCAGGACTGATCTCCTTTAGAATGCACTGGTTGGATCTCCCTGCAGTCCAAGGGACTCTCAAGAGTCTTCTCCAACACCACAGTCCAAAAGCATCAATTCTTCGGAGCTCAGCTTTCTTCACAGTCCAACTCTCACATCCATACATGACTACTGGAAAAACCAAAGCCTTGACTAGACGGACCTTTGTTAGCAAAGTAATATCTCTGCTTTTGAATATGCTATCTAGGTTGGTCATAACTTTCCTTCCAAGGAGTAAGCATCTTTTAATTTCATGGCTGCAATCATCATCTGCAGTGATTTTGGAGCCCCCCAAAATAAAGTCTGACACTGTTTCCACTGTTTCCCCATCTATTTGCCATGAAGTGATGGGACCAGATGCCATGATCTTCGTTTTCTGAATATTGAGCTTTAAGCCAACATTTCACTCTCCTCTTTCACTTTCATCAAGTGGGCCCTAAATGTAATCCCAAGTGTCCTTAAAAGGGGGAGGCAGAAGAGGAGGTGATGCGGCAAGAGAAGCAGAGACGGAAGTGATGCGAACCTAAGCCCCGTAATGCCAGCAGCCATCAAAAGCTGGAAGAGGCAGCTAACAGACTCTCTAATGGAGCCTCCAGAAAGAATTGGCCCTGCCGACACTGATTTTAACCCCACAAAACTTATTTTGGACTTATGTCTTCCAGAATTGTAAGAGAATAAATTTCTGTGTGTTAAGCCTTTAAATTTGTGGTAATTTAGGACAGAGGAGCCTGGTGGGCTACAATCCATGGGATCACAAAGAGTCAGACACAACTGAGCACACACACATAAAAACATAAATTAAAAGCAACAATAGAAAACCAATGTAAACACTTACCCTAAAATGAGAGGTACTTGGGCAATATATGGGCTTCCCTAGTGGCTCAGACTGGAGAAGGCAATGGCACCCCACTCCAGTACTCTTGCCTGGAAAATCCCATGGACGGAGGAGCCTGGTAGGCTGCAGTCCATGGGGTCGCAAAGAGTCGGGCACGACTGAGCGACTTTACTTTCACCTTTCACTTTCATGCATTGGAGAAGGAAATGGCAACCCACTCCAGTGTTCTTGCCTGGAGAATCCCAGGGACGGGGGAGCCTGGTGGACTGCTGTCTAGCACACAGAGTTGGACATGACTGAAGTGACTTAGCAGCAGCGGCTCAGACAGTAAAAATCTGCCTGCAATGCAGGAGACCTGGTTCAGTCCTAGGGTTGGAAAGATCCTCTGGAGAAGGAAATGGCTACCCACACCAGTATTCTTGCCTGGAGAATTCCATGGACAGAGGAGCCTGGTAGGCTACAGTCCATGGGGTTGCAAAGAGTCGGGCACAGCTGTATGACTAACATTTACTTGGACAATATACTTTGGAGTTTTTCTGCTTTTCTGCTCTTGTCTGCACCTTGGGCCTCAAAGTCTTGTCTGGAAAAGACTATTGTTCTTAGATCCCTTCCAGGATCAGGGCAATGCTGTCCCTCAAGAACCTCAGGGTCACCTGTCTGGTCTGCACCCAGTAGGTGTCTCTGTGGATCTTTCAAAGGCCAGTCTGCCTCACTTATCCCCAGGTCTGTTTGGCCAGGCTGGAGGGGTCGTTCTGTCTTGTTCCCTGCTTTGTTCTCCTTCGTGTCCCTGACCTTCTGCTCTGGTCAAGGCTTCCTATGCTCCCCTCCCCCTGTTCTCAGGAACAATCTGATAAACTCTTTCACTCTCAGGTATGACTAATGATATTGTAAAAACAAAGCAGAAAGCAGAAAAGTTGTGCCTTAGAGCAGGGATCCCCACCCTCTGGGATCTAATAATGCCTGAGGATCTGAGATGGAGCTGATGTAATAATAATCCAAACAGAGTGCACAATAAATGTAATGTGCTTGAATCACCCCCAAACCAACCCCCCACTCCCATGGAAAAGCAGTCTTCCATGAAACTGGTCCCTGGTGCCAAAAAGTTTGGCAGCTGCTACCTTGGAGGGCCTCAGGGGTCTGGGGAAGGGCTCATGCTAAGAGGAAAGAAAGTAAAAGCACTAGTTAACAAGGTAGTTATTAAACTTCACTTTCCACCTCTGTCTTAACAACTTGAACGTGGGCTCAAGCAGCAGTGGAGGTGATCTGCAGGAGGTCTGACTGCAGGTAGCCAGGTTGTAAGGACTGTGCGAAACTCACAGCAGCTGTCAGATGCTGATTTGACGGGTTACCTGGGGCCGGCAGCAGGATGGAAGGAGGGACAGCCAAGGCTCTCAGACCCACTGCTCTTAGTCATAACAATGGCTGTTAGCAAGTCATAAAAGAGCTTTTCATCAACCATCAACCATGGAATAATTGGAAACATATTTTGTTGTGAGGAAAGAAGGGGTAATGGGATTGTGCTGTCGTCGTAGGAAACAAGGAGCTGAAAACTATTGCTTCTTTAATAGGAGTTTAGAGACTGGCGCTTCGACCTTGCAGTCTGTGTGGTTTACAAGAGAAAGTGGGAACCAGCCTGCTGATCGAATGCTTCGTAAACTCTCCCCCTGACTTATGGTTGCTAAGACAGACGCAGTATGTACTGGCTGCATTTGGCTTCATGCTTCAGAAGTTTAAATAAATAATCCTTCACTTCAATTCCGCAGCTATCAGGGAAAATGATATTGTTTTTACTCATCCTGCAAGGGGAGGCACTTCTGAAGTGTCCACGCTTTCAAGCAGAAAGAGAGCATTTCTGCCAATGAAGCGTGGAGTGAGGTCCCGAGTCAGCAGCCGAACTTTTTATCACAAAGGAAAGATGAATGCTCCCATCTAAGTCTCGGCTGCTTGCTATTTTTCCTATATATGGTCAGTGGTTTCCATAGAACCGAGTGTGAGAAAGGCTTTAGATAATGATGTTTTCTTCTCTTGGCTAACTGAAAGTTTTTGATATTTAGGTGAAAAAGTCAGAATGCTTTGTTGGATGGGTTGTAAAATTCATGAGGGAGCAGCAAATTCACACTGGTGTTGAGCAGCCTCAAGGGGCCATGGCAAGGTTACTGTACTTAGGAAGAAGGGAAATGAATGTTCTTTTAAAATTCCGCAAAGTCCCTTTCATAAAAGTGTATCAATCCCCATTAAAAAACACAACTTGATAACTTTGACTTCCTTTGGCAAAATAACCGTGAGAGTTTGCTATGAATTGGACATCAAAGAACCAATAAATTTAATGAGTAGTTTTCAACACTAAAGGCTCACTAGCCAGTATGTTTCACTATTACTATGTCCATGTTAAGACAAAAATAATCTCTTGTGGAGACGCCTCTCAAGCTTTAATCCAGAGAATATGCCCATGACCTGTCTTACGAATAGGTAGACTAGTGATGTAAAGGCTTGTGGCCAAGAGTATGCCTCACAGCGCCTAGGATGTTGTCATTAAAGACCCATTGCTTTCCGCTGAAGTCTTTTCTAGACTCTGCTCTGCACATGCAAAGGATACTATGTAAAGTTACACATTATCCGAGTACTTTTCTCTGGGAAAATGGGAAGGCTGTTTGCAAGCTTTGAAAGAAATAGGGGTAAAGTGAGTTTGAAAGATTGGGAAAGAGCACAGCAGCTGAAGGGATAAGCTGCATCCTCCTCAGGTCTTTCATAGGATGCTCGGAATCTTCCCACTATCTCAGGGGTTGCAAACTCATGTATCTATGGAGCATCTTAACTATTGCACCTTGAAGCATAAAATACCACACCATGGAATATGCCTTCCTTTTAAGAGACATGCAAGAATATGTCACATTACTGGTATCATGTGAGGCTGGTTAAATGGGTTAATAGTCTCACAAGAAGAAACGAATTATTTCTTCGGTTGTCCCAGCAAAATTGAATCTAAGTAAGCCATTATATAAAATTTTATCTCATATGACAATGAATAGTGTTGAAGGTAAGTTTCTTCCTATGTGAATTCTACCACCTCTTTGCGGGGAGACTGGGTGGGTTGTTCCGATCTGTGAGTGGAACTTCTCATTTGAAGCTAGCGGGGAGACCAGAACTAGGTGAGAGAGTGGAGTTTAGAATCTTGTGAAAATCCTAAGTTCGAAAAGCCAGTAGTGGGATATGCAAACAGAAGTTGTTGTTATTTTTCAGTCATTAAGTCATGTCCGACTCTGCGATCCCATGGACTGCAGCATACCAGGTCTCCCTGTCCTTCACTGTCTCCTGGAGTTTGCTCAGACTCATGGCCATTGAGTCGGTGGTGCTATATAGCCATCTCACCCTCTGCCTGCCCGTTCTCCGCTTGCCCTCAATCTTTCCCGGCATCAAGGTCTTTTCCAATGAGTCGGCTCTTTGCATCAAGTGGCCAGAGTATTGGAGCTTCGGCTGGGGAGTGGTGTATACTGAAGTAGGGGTGTGGTGGCTTCTGCTGTTCATGTCTTCCTTACAGGAAGAGCTGGAGGTGTGATGTGTAGTGGGTTAGGCAGCTTAAAAAGCCAGAGTGGAAAGGACCGTGGGACAATGAACACCCCAGTGTGATAGTAAGCATTTGATAAACATAGAAACTCACTGAAGTGAAGTGATCCACATATTCTTAGCCATATGGATAGTATACATAGAATAATAAGCAATTAAGCATTTTCAAAACTAATTTTATTTTTGGCTGTGCTGGGTTTTCATTGCTGCTCACAGGTTTTCCCTAGCTGTGGCAAGTGGGGGCTACTTTCTAGTTGCGGTGCACAGGCTTCTCACTGCGGTGGCTTTCTTGTTGTGGAGCACTGGTTTTAGGGCACTTGGCTTCAGTATTTGCAGCTCCCAGGCTCTAGGGCACATGTTTAGTAGCTGTGGCTCACAGGCTAAGTTACTCAGCAGCATGTGGGATCTTCCAGGATCAGGGACCGAACTCGTGTCTCCTGCATTGGCAGGAGAATTCTTTATCACTGAGCCACCAGCAATTTAGCATTAAAGATGCTAAGTTCAGCCTCTAACTATAAACGAAGGAAATTCCAAAGCCGTGTATGTTTAGCAATATCAGAGTAGATAGGCAGCTTCATGATGTGATGTGTTGGATGGATGGATGAATGCATGGAAAACCTCTAACTCCCAATACTTTCCTCCCATTTGCCATTCTTCCATTACAGATTCCTTCCTTGGCCAACATATCACCACAAACAACCTCTTTACATATGTAAATAAACCACATTGAGTATTAATATATTAGTTACAAAGGCCATACCTATAGAGCTGTGCAGTTTTCAAAGTATCATCTTGTAAATATTCCATATCACTTTTTAACATTTAACATCTCCCAGAGATCAGGGAGGAAATGGGAGTTTTGATGGAGAGATAAGAGAGGATTAATTTGGGAGCAGAGGCCAGAGGTGACAGCTAGAGTGGAGAGACACATCAGAGGGCTCCAGGCATCGAGAGGGCACTTGGGACCAGCAGGGGCCTGGGCTGGCCAGGAGAGGGACCACTGCCAGATGACGTCACTATGTCAGCATCTTTACACCTAGTTCTGCAAGGTGCTTGCTGACATTCGCGGCTGTATGACTTTGATCTACTCTCTTAGTGAGTTTAGCATCCCCACAGCCCTGCTATTTCTGCAGGCAAAAGCTTCATATACTGATTTCCAGTGACAAAAATCTTGGAACATTTTTTGTTGTTTTGGAAGGATATGGTGAGGAGTTACAGGATGATAGCTACAATCTTGGGATTTAGTGACTTAATTCAAGAACTTTTCTTTGACAATATATGCTGTGAATTTAAATGATAGCTTGTATGTATTATCTCCTTACTTTAGTACCACTGACATACTCTCTAAATTCTAGATATTGGCAGGCATTTGTGGGGGGCGCTTTTTGCAATAAAGAGTCAAATAAAAACTCTATTTTTAAAAAACATAATGTGAGCCTTAATAATGGATAAACCATTTAACTGGAGAAAAGACAAAGAAGAAAACTGTAATAACCATGAGCAGCAATTTTTGGTTTGGTGGATTTTTTGGTGCTGTGGCTTCAGATGAATTTCAAAGTAAAGATGACTTTGAACAGTTGACCAAATGGAGTGTGTGAGTTTAAGTATTGATTTGGTAGCGATGATAGTCTTGTTAGAGCCAGACTGAAGGGGTTGGGTCACATTCCTTCCATGACATTTTAACGAGCGGTTTAGGGAGTGTGGCTGGTGTGGTGATAGTAAGTGGGGAGAAGTGGCAAAGATTAACTCACTATTCATTTGCCCGAGTACAGAATTTGATACCTCACTGTGGCTGGTACTGTCAACACAATGGTAGAAAGTATAAATTAGATGATGCTCTATAATATCTTGTATGTAACAACTTCACTTACTGATTAAAGTGTTTTTTAAGGGTTTCAATTGTTAATAATAGTCCTTTCCCAAATTTTTCTATAAGGCTCATGTATGGTTAACAGTATATTTGTATTTCTGTAGAACTATAATGTACCTACTATGAAATTTATCCTTTTAAAATGTGCAATTCAGTAGATATTTTTTCCAAAGACCTGTGCAACCATTACCTTTATATAATTCCAGGACAATTGCATCACTCCCAAAAAGAATACCCGTTCCCCATTAGCAGTCACTCCCCAAATGTTTTTACAGTATTTAGTTGACCTACAAATAAAAGAGTAGAAGAGGTTGTTCAGGAATATATCACCCATGAGAATCAGGGACTTAAGATGGACCCTTCAGATGTGTGAGGATTCCACTCTCTGATGAGCCAGCTTGCCCTTGATTTTTTTGATTCTGGCCCAGTTTTTTTTAACTGCATGCAAATCTCAGCTGCTGTCAGAGCAGAGAAGAGCAATCTGGACAGTGAACAACTAAAAGTGTGAGATACGCAGTGGTGTACAAAGTTTTATATATCATTTTACATCACTCTCGTTCAAAAAAAGCTTCCTTGGATTTTGATTTATTTTACTAGTTAATAATAATAAAACTTTAATAACCTACTTACAAAGCCATGGATAGCAGTTTAGAAACAATGAGTAAAGAATCTAAAATAATATCTGGCCCCAAACCACTAAACAAACCACGACTACTGTTACTAACGATGATTTGTGCCCCCATGTAATGTTTAATTCATAGTTATCAAAGGACTTTGTAAACCATTCATTATCTATTTTCAGGGGAATTCAGTAAAACTCTCTGGCAGGCTACAGTCCACGGGGTTGCAAAGAGTCAAACATAACCAAGCTTTTAAGTACGTCAGTAAAACTCTAAAAAACTTTGTGTTATTGTATGCTTAGTTGCTCACTCGTGTCCAACTCTGCGACCCCGTGAACTGTAGCCTGCCAGGCTCCTCTGTCCATGGGATTTTCCGGCAAGAATACTGGAGTGGGTTGCCATTTCCTTCTCCAAGGGATCTTCCCGACCCAGGGATTGAACCTATATCTCCCATGTCTCCTGCATTGCAGGTGGATCCTTTTCTCACTGAGCAGAGAACCTTACAATATGCTAACAGTATATCACTGTTAGCAATAGTGCAAGCCACAATCTGTTGTCATATAATTAATAGTGGATGTGGCCCAGTGGTAAAGAATCTGCTGTGCAGTTTCAGGAGACATGAGACCTGGGTATGATCCCTAGGTCAGGAAGATCCCCTGGAGGAGAATATGGCAACCCACTTCAATATTCTTGCCGGAGAATCCCATGGACAGAGAAGACTGGCGGACTAAACGTTGCAAAGGGTTGGACATGAATGAGCAACTGAACACACACACACACCTATCAGCTATACTGTTGATCCCTTGGATTGACTATACTAGCTAAACAGATACTCTCCCCTCATGACTCTAAATCTTCTCCAAAGAGCAGCTCTCCCAGAAAGAGACAACTATTTCAGTTCTAGCTTGCTCTTCCTTCCCTTGCCCTGCCCCATTCTGCAGTTTTTGTTTGTTTTCTTTGCTCTTGTTGCTGAAGGCCTTTGAATTTATGTCTGACCTTGGTTGTCTTGGCCTGTGATTAGTTCAAACAATATGATCTAAGGTTCATAGTATCCAAATGCATTTAGAAATCTTACAAAAAGTTAATTTCTTGAAAGATTTAAACATTCTTTCTACTTATGTTTTTCCAGTGTAACATAAATGTTCTTGAAATTTTTTCTTCCATTAAGCTAGGTATTCATCTATGAAGTGAAGTGGAAAACTGAGGTCATCACTTTTGATCTCTACTCGTGAAAATACAGAAAACAGGAAGAGGAAACTGGGATATCAGTTTTCCACGTTTCTAAATTAGTATATCTTTTACTCTGAAGAAAAAAGAAGAAAGAATTCATAAAATGGAGCCCACAATAGTAAATTATAAGTTATATGATTATTTTTTAAGTTTGGAGAAATTTTCAGTTTATATCTTGACTGAAGGTTTAAGAATTATCCATCTCTAGCTGTATATTCAGTCTGAATGATAAAGGAATGAGTTGGTATTGGAGAAAGAACTCTCCTGGATTAGTGGCTAAGGCCTCAAGATATCTGGAGAACATACACAATGAATCCACATTTCCTCCCATTCTTCTTTGAGAACACAACTGTGCTTTGAGTAAATTTGTGTACATCTTATCAGAGGCATAGCTGAGTATCTTTTTTTTCTTCTCTTTTAGCAGTACAGCTGTGGGTTTCTGGATGATGGTTGATGAATGAAAGCAAAATTTATGTAAGTACAGAAGCTACTCAACTGAATCTGTGTGTGGGAGAGGGGTCAAGGTTATTGGTAGGAAAAAAAAAAGAGAGAAAGAGCTAGTGTGAAAATGAATAAAATAATTTTCTCTTGACCCAAGACAAAGATTGTGTTCAACATCATGCATGTTTTAATCAGTTAATGTTTGTTGTTTTTTTTAATTCTCCTGGTTGCATTTCTGGAAGAAGGGCAGTATATGTGGCTGTCAAATTTTTAAAAGTTTTCTGAAAAGGATTTTGGGTCATTTCATGGAGTTTTAAGAGACCCCAAAGGAACCTCATTGAAACTCCTAGGGTATGGCATTTAAACTTGGAAGAGATCTACTCCTTGCTACTCAATGTGGTTCAAAGGCTAGTAGCATAGAATATCACCTGGGAGCTTGTTAGAGATGTAGAATTTCTAGCTTCACATCTGAACCACTAAGTCAAAGCTACCTTTTAAATGAGACACCCAGGTAATTTACATGTACATCCATTAAAGCATGAGAGACTCGGATGTCATCCATTTCTTTCCCCATGTAGGAATGAAATGGAATGAATGTCAGTATATCTGAAGATGATGAAATTACAACTATGATGATGGGTAAAGAAAGGTTTAAAGTTTCTATTTTAAGTGGGAAGATAACATTATAAACCAACACCAATCAACCGAACAAAACCCACAACAAAATGGTGGGAAATCAAAGAAGATGTATGTAGAAACTTTAACAGGAAGAATTCAGAGTAGCATCAACATAACATCAAAACTAATAAACAGCTGGAGGTGGGGGTCAAGATACAGGCCAGATTGGGAATCACTGCTCCCAGGGAGCAGAGTGACCTAGGCATGATTCTATAAGTTTAGTAGACAGCGGACAGTTCTCCAATCATTTTCAAACAGTCCTGGGCTTGTGGTTTTGTTGGTGGAAATTCCTAACCTGGGAGTCTACAAGAGAAGTCTGTAATAATACTTAAGTGTTTGTTTGTTTGTTTTAGCACAGTTTTGTTTGAAGCAAGTAAGCTTTGTTTTGGACTGTTGTAGCAGGTGTTTTTCTTAATCTTTCTTTTTTTTTATTTTTAAGGAGAACTGCTGAGTTCAGAGGAAATGAGTACTCTTTTATTTAAATTTCCTGAGATTAGAGGAAGAACATATTGCCAAACAATGCCTCTTCACTTCAAAACCTCTCCTCATAAATTATTTGAGGATATCTTATTAAAAGTCTGTAAAATTTCCTATTAAGAATGGTTGATTGCAGTCCAGATCATCATAGCTTTGGTGCTTTCCCTGAAATACCACAGCTGTCGAGAAGAAATATATTTTGAGACAAAAGGTTTTGTTTCCCCAGCAATAAATTGTTTTAGTGATATCTCAAGATAGATAAAACTTTCACTTATGTTTGAGTGAAGGAAGATCCTACTGATAACTTGTTAAAAAAATCTATAAAAAGAATATGAGAATGTAGATGTAGATAGCAAATTAAAATCAGACTTCCTTTAAGTTTAGCAAAGCAATTATTTGTAAAGCCAGTGAAGATTATTATTATGGATAATGAAATGATTTACTGGAATATTTGGAATGACATTCAATATAGCCACATCTCTGCACAACCTCAAGTTGGTATTTTCAACTTTAACCTTGAAGCCATTAAGAAAAAAAAATCCAAAAAACTCTCCTCTAGTAATATTTTATGTAAATTGTTAAACAAAAACCTTGCCTATGGCGATGTGGATCCTAAATGAGATAGGAAATGCCTTGTTTGCAGTGCTGATGTAATACTCCATTGATTTCATTATAGATGAACTCTTTAAAACAAAGCTGTTCTCCCTAATTCTTTTGGTTCACCCTCTGTCAGCTTCTTCCCCCATCCCTAAACAAGGAGAATATTCCTTTACATAGTCGTAAGGAAATGTATCAATATTTTGTCAGACATTTGTTTTCAGAGTTGCATCATTACTGGAAGTAATGGTGTACATTGAGCAAGTTGCTAAAGATTTCTAATTTTGTTTATTTCCTGGGCTCATAAAACACTCTGTGGGCCAGCAGAACATTTTGTTTTAAACTCTGATGTAAAATCAATGAGGAAAATTTGGTATGTCTTCACTATTTCCAGAGTGATGTTAATTAAGAAATTTGCAATCCATTTTTCATCTAGACCCCGAAAGCAATTCTGCTGACTTCTGGCAAATGCAGATCTTTAATATTTAAGTGATGGATATTAACAGTAGATAGAGTTGGGAGGTTTGAGACTTCACATAACTCAATAATGATATAACTCACTGACTCTAATGATCACAGCAAAGTAGTACAAAATGCTACTAAACACTGATAAAACAATAACTTTAAATGTGTGATAAAATAATCCTATTATTCATTCATTTTTAGTTTAGAGATGATAAATAAATTGTGTTAATGTACTTTTTTTGAAATTAAAAAACTGAGGGCTCCTTTGTAACTTTTAAAATAGGAAACTATGTGTCTCAACTCTGTATGATTTCAGTACCTTCAGTCTATGAGATTTTTGTACCTTGTTTTGTCCCAGATATGTTTCAGTGTCTCCTAGTTTATGTTCTATGGGAACTTGAATAGAATTTTCATCCTACTATTGCATGAAAATCGTATGCTTTTAATTATGTTGAATTGATGCATGGTGATTTTCAGGTCTGCTATATCCTTCTACTTTTCTGTGTATTCATTTTATTAATTTTTGAGAGTTTGATATTAAAAAGCCAACTAAAATCTTAATTTATCTACTTAAAGAATAGTTGTAATATGTAGTGGAACTATATATAACTTTGTTCTGCATTTTCCAAGTCTCCTATAAATGTGTTATTATACTTCCATAATATAAAAACAAAGAAGAAAGAGAAAAAAATATGTGTCTCAAAAGCACATACTTGCCCTTTCGTAGAGTACCTGAAATTAAAAATGATACAACTCCCTGGGTAGTAGAGTAAGTATTATCATCAGTTTTATATTTGAACAACCTCATTTTGCCTCGAATAAAGAATCTGCACATAGTAAGTGCATGCTGCCTTCTGCATCCTGCAGTTGTTAAAAGAACATTAATCATTTAAACAAGGTCAGAAGCAACAAAGGCCAAAGAGGGTTCAAAGTTTACAGGTCCAGGCATTTATCAGGTAGAAATAGGCTACATTTCAATATTTTGTAAAATACCTTTTTATGAAAAAGCTATCAGTCATAGTATAGCTTGGCAAAACTCGGATTATTCCAGTGAACAAAATGAATGATGACAATGAATCAAGAACCCCTTTATGAGTTTATGTTTTCTGCAGGACCACCGTGGCTTGAACACACGTTTTTGATTTCTAGAAGGATGTGATTATGATGTGGGAATGGCTTCCTCCCTTTGGCAAAAGCAAAAGATATATCAAACTTGCCTCCACTTCTGATAGGCAGATTAGGATCAATTGGTTAAGGAAATCACAGAGCTGGTACCACTAAATACCGTGAAAATTATTGTTTTCCACTGACTTTTGTGATACTTTAGATTATTTTTTATGGGAGAGGTATAAAACAGAATGCTTTGGTTCGTGTTTAGCTTCGGCGTGTATTTTACCATTTGACGGTGTCTTAAAATTGGATGTGGACATGTTGCATTTAGTCTGTGTATTTTCCCTATTTGTTATTGGCTTTTTCATATTTATCTGAAATGTTGATTTTAGGGACTTCAAATCTTTCAAGTTCAGAGAAGAAACAAATTCTTCTTTTCCCAATATAAGAAGCTTTGAACTTAAATGGAGACAAGCCCTTTGGTGTCCAAGTAATTTTTTAGTAGCTTTATTGAGATGTAACTCACATGCCATACAATTCATCCATGTAAGATGTGCCGTTCTGTGGTTTTTGTATGGTCACAAGGTTGTGTAACCCTCACAGCAATCAGTTTACAAGAGTTCACCTTTCCAAAGGGAATCTGTACCCACTAGCAGTCAATCCCTATTTTCTTCCAAACATCCCTGGCCTTAGGCAACCACTATTCTACTTTTTGTTTCTATAAATTTGCCTATTGTGGATGTTTCATATAAATGGAATCAATATTGTGATTTCTTTCATATAGTGTAACATCTTCAAGTTTCATTTGCACTGTATCATGTATTAGTATTTCATTCCTTTTTGTGGGCAAATAATATTTCATTTTATGGATATGCTACATTTTGTCTACCCATTCATCAGTTGACTGGTAGCTCAGATGGTAAAGCGTCTGTCTACAATGTGGGAGACCCGGGTTTGATCCCTGGGTTGGGAAGACCCCTTGGAAAAGGAAATGGCAATCCACTCCAGGACTATTGCCTGGAAAATCCCATAGACAGAGGAGCCTGGTAGGCTACAGTCCATGGGGTCACAAAGAGTCGGATATGACTGAGTGACTTCACTATATCATCAGTTGACAGAAATTTGGGTTATTTCCACTTTTTTTGGCTATGGTGGCTATGGTGGCTATTTTGGCTTTTTTTGGCTATACTGCTGTTAGCCTTCATATGCAAGTTTCTGTGTGAACATGTGTTTTAATTTCTTTTAGGTATATAACCAGAAACGGAATTTCTGGGTCATATGATAACTCAATGTTTAACATTGTGAGGAGCTGCCAAACTGTTTTCCAAAATGGTCACACCATTTCTGCATTCCTCTAAGCAAGGTATGAGGGTTCCAATATCTCCACATACTTTCTAAAACTTATTATTACAGTCTTTTTATTTTAGCCTCCCTGAGTTTAATTTGTACCACTGTTACAAATTAATAATGACATTACAAATGTCAGAATTAGACACTGAAAAGAGTATTATATTAAAAAAGTATTTGATTAGTAGAAAAAATATTTAATGAAATAATTAGACAAAAAAAGTATTTAACAGAGATAGAGCAATTCAATTTATACACTACTTTTACATTTTTGAGTTTTCCTATCTTTCAGTATACTATAAAGGATTAAAACCCCACTTCTAAAGTTATGTAACTACACCCCATCCTCATGAGCCCCAAAGTTTTCTGTAGTAGTCACAGGAAAGAGGTTGCAGGATGGGCCAGATATATGACTGGTAAATGGAAACATTACGAAGTGCTTCATACATGCTGTCAACCAGGCTGAGTCAATAGCGTGTCAACATTTTGTCAAAAATATAAATTAAATCACTAAAAAATTTAGCTAAATAAGATGCTTAGGTTCTAAGAAAGCATAATTTTCACTGGATCTTCCTTCATAAAACTGGATCATAATTCATTTACACTTTCCTAATTTTGGGATGTGTAGGCAATCTCCAAACTTCACTAAGATAAATAATGCTGCGATGGATAATACAGCAATTTCTCTCATGCCAAATAAAGAGTTGATAGACTGAAATTCCCATTGCTGGCTTTGGCTTCATGGAGATCCAGTCTGAGATTATCTCGAGATTGTGTGAAGTTGATGCAAAGCAGACGGAGCTTCACTTAGCAAGGGGCTCATCCGAAAGACCCCATGAGCCCACTAAACAGGGGCATTCCAAGAACTCAATTTATCTGTCTTAAAAGGTTAAGCTCTCATGTTGACCCTGCCAAGATTCAGACCTATGCTCCCAAGAAGGCTACATGTTCTGAGACTGCTGTAGGCCCTGAGTAGCCATTCCCTTCAGCTATAGCAGCGCGATTTCTTTATCCTCAAGGCTGGAAGGCAAGGATTCCGTGACTTAATGGAAATTTCTCTTCCCGTTTGAGACTATGCAGTATAGACCTCTCTCTTTTTCCAAAGAAGTAGACTTTACTATGGTGGAAAGACTTTGAAAAAAGGCACATAGAGACAGCAGAAATAGTATGTTACACTTCAACATATAAATCAAATCCAATAAGGAGCATATTAACGTGCAGTGAGTACGGGATTAGGAGTCAGAAAAACTTGAGTGAAGTCCTCATCCTGTCTCTTACCAGCTATGCGACTTTGGATGGATCACTAAACTTCTCTGAGCATCTTCTTTTTAACAAAATGCAAGAGTTTGATTCGATGATTGCTATAGACTTTTCTACCTCCAAAGCTCTATGCTTTCCAAAACAAAAATATTATTAGACTAACAAGTGCAGGTAAATTTCTGAAGACTGAATGATGGTGACGTACGTGACCAATTCTAATTAGTGTGTTTGCTGTGGATGTTACACAGTAGATTTGTTCATTTTTTACAGTTTATAAAATAGTTGTATACATTCTGTGATTTGATCACTTCTCAGTTCTTTTTACTTTAGAGAAACTAAGTGTCATTCGTTGGGCACTGCATTCTCACTTCTGCTCCAATCACTTCTCTTGGTAAGGTGGTCTGTGGCAGTTTGGCAGGAGGGGTCCCAGCCAACAGTGGTGCCCCCTTCTCTAACTCAGCCCCAGTACTCGGAAACAGGACCACACTGCCATTCGACACGAGGTTATTAAACCCAACAACAGCTGATCATTTAAGAATAGATTCATGACCTGATGGGCTTCTCAGGAGCCTCAGTGATAAAGAATCCAGCTGACAGTGAAGGAGATGTGGGTTCAATCCCTGGGTTGGGAAGATCCCCTGGAGGAGGGGCAACCGATTTCAATATTCTTGCTGAGAATATCCCATGGACAGAGGAGCCTGGCAGGCTACAGTCGATGGGGTTTGAAAAGAGCTGGACACAACTGAGTGACTGAGCACAGATACACAGGACCTGACCTGGGCCGGTCTCCCAGAACTTTGAAACTTGAAAAGAAATCCAGAGACTGGAGTAATTGGAGCTGAGCTGGTAAATGGGAGCGTGCTGGGGACGGAGGACACCAGATGCTCCAGCACAAATTCCTGCAGTTGCCTTGATTCAACTCTTCCTCTGACATTTAACCGGCTTCCCAGGTGGCTCAGTGGTAAAGAATACTCCTGCCAATGTAGGAGACATAAGAGACATCAGTTCCATCCCTGGGTTGGGAAGATCCCCAGGAGGAGGGCATGGCAACTCACTCTAGTATTCTTTCTTGGAGAACCTTATGGACAGGGGAGCCTGATAGGCTACAGTCCGTAGGGTCGCAAAGAGTCAGACATGACTGAACTGACTTTGCACGCTGACTTTTTACAAGACTGCTTTCATTGCTTAAATTGCTTACCTAGGCTTCCCACCCAGAGACTCTTGATCAACACATTCATCAGTCATCCTTCTTCCCTTTAAATTCAATGGACACTGTTGTTAATTCCCTTTCCTGAAGCTCCCTGTTGGTCTTCAGGACATCCCCTCTGCATCCTCTTCCCTCTTCCTGGATGACACCTCCTTGCTATCTTCAGGGGGTCCTCTCCACCTTCTCTGCTCCCGAGGCTCCATCCTTAGATTCTGATGCTCTGCTTATCCTAAATTTTAACCTGGGTGGTCTGACTATTCCCATGGCTTCAGCTGCCTGCATGGGGCTCCACTCTAGCTGTCCTAAAATATTTTTCCTTAAATAAGTCGTCTTCCCTCTCTAGTCTCCCAGCCTTGGCTCCTGCCCTACAGAGGCTGCCACCAGCTCCCAGTCCATTTCCTCTGGATGGCTCTTTTGCATCCTTTTGGATTCAGCGTGGATATTATTTCCCACACCAGGGATCTTGCGATTCTTTTGCTCTCAATAGGTACCAAATTCACTTAAACAACTATGCATGCCCTTGCACAATTTATGTTGACTATCAGAAAGTGTTATCATAAGTTTAGAAAGTTGCAAATGAGTTAATTTCTATTTTACTGGAAACACTGACACTTTAAAACAAAACTGGACTTTAAATATTTTAAATACTTCGGTGATCTGATGCTTTTCATCACCCTCTTAAAGAATGCATGGAACCAATCTTTAATAGTTTGAAATTTTGTATCATTTTGCTTTCCCTTTGTATTTATATTCTCATTCTACGTCTCACCTTCATGTAAATTATCTTAATCTTGAATATCTTCCCGATCAGTCTCTCATAGCTCTTTGCCACATAAATATGTAAATAAATTGAAATTTTAAAAGTCCCATGGTCACAAAATTTTGTTATATATTTGCTTCTGGATTGAGGTTTCATTACAATTACATAGCACATGGCAGCACACAATAAAGCAAGAGATTATAAAATATATTACAAATTTTGATAAATTATTAACCCCAGAAGTAAATGATTAATGAGACAGGCCTTCATAAAATGGATTTATATATCCACAGATAGTTGTTACTTATTGCCCAAATGAGATAACATTTCTGCATCAATTCTATTCCAGTTCTTCTTTTACATGTAAGCATTGCAAAACCTCAATCACAAACAGAATCAAAGTGTTATTAAGGCAATGTCATATTGATTCTTTGAGCCCTCCAAAATGACTGTTTAAAATAACAATGATCTAGCATAAAAATTATTTAAAACTTTCTTTTGTTTACAACTATATTATATGCTCCCTTAATTTTGTAAAAGGATTTGTGCTTCAGTTAGTGGAGTAATTTGTCTTCTCAATTCCTAGGGCATAAACCCAAAGTTTTTAGCAAAACTTACTGAATGACTATTAATTAATTATATCAGTTACTTTTTCACCAAGCTGTATCTTATTTAACCCTCTATGTTCAGAAAGATTTGGGGAATATATATTTTAAAATATGATTTCAAAATTCCTTTGTTGATACTTTTTTTTTCTTTGCTAAATAGTGTCACATGCTAAAAATACATTTTTATCAAATCCTCAGTTCGGTTCAGTTGCTCAGTCATGTCCGACTCTTTGCGACCCCATGAATCACAGCATGCCAGGCCTCCCTGTCCATCACCAACTCCCGGAGTTCACTCAGACTCACATCCATCGAGTCAGTGATGCCATCCAGCCATCTCATCCTCTGTCGTCCCCTTCTCCTCCTGCCCCCAATCCCTCCCAGCATCAGAGTCTTTTCCGATGAGTCAACTCTTCGCATGAGGTGGCCAAAGTACTGGAGTTTCAGCTTTAGCATCATTCCTTCCAAAGAAATCCCAGGGCTGATCTCCTTTAGGATGGACTGGTTGGATCTCCTTGCAGTCCAAGGGACTCTCAAGAGTCTTCTCCAACACCACTGGTCAAACGCATCAATTCTTCAGTGCTCAGCCTTCTTCACAGTCCAACTCTCACATCCATACATGACTACTGGAAAAACCATAGCCTTGACTAGACAGACCTTAGTCGGCAAAGTAATATCTCTGCTTTTGAATATGCTATCTAGGTTGGTCATAACTTTTCTTCCAAGGAGTAAGTGTCTTTTAATTTCACGGCTGCAATCACCATCTGCAGTGATTTTGGAGCCCCCAAAAATAAAGCCTGACACTGTTTCCACTGTTTCCCCATCTATTTCCCATGGAGTGATGGGACTGGATGCCATGATCTTCGTTTTCTGAGTTGAGCTTTAAGCCAACTTTTCACTCTCCTCTCCTAGGAGCTTCCAAATATAATCATTCAACTTATGGAAAATATATAAAATACAACCTGTCTGGCATAAATACTTTGGCCACCTAATGAGAAGAACTGACCCATTGGAAAAGACCCCGATGCTGCGAAAGATTGAAGGCAAGAGGAGAAGGGACGACAGAAGATGAGGTGGTTGGATGGCATCACCGACTCGATAGACAGGAGTTTGAGTAAGCTCCAGGAGTTGATGATGGACAGGGAGGCCTGGTGTGCCGCAGTCCATGGGGTCGCAAAGAGTCGGACATGACTGAGGGACTGAACTGGCATAAACAATCCTCACTCTTAAAGGAGATGCATTTGGTCTTTCTATGTGGAAAGAAATTAATTGTTTTATGGTCTACTTGGCTTCAGGTTATGTGAGTGTGTTTTCGTTGTTTTTTTTTGTTTGTTTGTTTGTTTTTTTATGTAACATCATAACTGACCCGGCTAAAGCATTCTGTTAATGCCCACATTTCCCTGACTTTGCAGCATCTTGTGTCCTGCTGGTATTTCTGAAGGGCAATTATCATCTGAAAACTGAACAGAAGAATGAATTCATTCAATCTGCAGACTATTTTTAAAGCTATTTTCTTTGTAAATGTTTATTATATGGTTTATTTCTTTCAGTTAAGACTGGTTAAAGAAATTAAATCAGATGCAAGAATAGAATTGTATTGATCATATGTTGATGGATAAGTTATACTGATAGCATGACAACCAGCTTCAAATAATCAGCATACTTACCATTGCTAGGTACTCAATAAATGCTTTGCTGAGGAAATCAATAATGAATGGAGAAAGAAGTCCCAAACAAATGTTAATAGTTGCTTGAAATTTTTCAGTAAACTATGTCTAATTCTGAAATTTCTCCTGTTTCTAATTCTCTTAAAAAGAAAATTAATATCAGCAACTCAAATTTAATAAGTTTCTACTAGGTGTCAGGCACTGTTTTAAGTGTTTTGCCTGTATTAATTTAATTGTCACACTGCTATGGGGTTGCTATAAAAATTAAAAGTGTATAAAGTTCTTATACAAACATAGAAATCTGTATCTAATATTAAGAGATTTAGTTGATATCTTTCTAAATTTTATTTAACTGGGAAATGACATTATTTCCCAATCCTCTAAGAGTACAAGTTACATACATCTGCAGTTGTTACAAAAGCCTCTCATTTCATTTTATTTTTTAATTTTTAACTTTTTTTCTTTTTTTTTTGAGTCACACCTTGGGGCTTTCAGGATCTTAGTTCCCTGCCTGAGCAGGGATTGAACCCAGGCTCTGGCAGTGAAAGTGCCAAATCCTGACCACTGGACAACCAGGAAACTCCCAGAAGCCTCTGAGTTTTAAAATAACCAATTCAAATCCTTCCAGAACCTGTGTTGATAAGCCAAACTCTGTTTTGTGTGGCATTTTGAAGTATTCACTTTTTTTCTACATAAATAGGATTCAACCAGGCACATTTAAACTGTCCAATTAAATCTCCTGTGTCTGAAACAGTTGTTTTAGACATCGGACCCTCTGAATCTGCTCACAGTGGCCATGGGTGCCATCGTCCTCAACTTGCCTAGAGAAAATGTACACATTTGCAAACTATGGAAACTCTGGAAGTTGGCCGTTGACTCTTCACAGTTTGCATTTATTGCTATTCATCTTTAAAACCTTAGTTATCTTACATCCTGTATTGAGGGACAGCTCTACCCACAGAATATTTATCAAGGCCAGGCTATCGGGTAATTACTAAATTCCATGACATCTCCTAAGGGTGTTTAACAGAGTAGAGGATTTTAGTTTCTCGTCTTAGCTTTTTTTTGGTTCTACTGGCATTGCCAAAGGGCAATCCTGCATCCATTCAAGGTTACGGGGTGTGAAATAACATTCTTGGGTACACAGCTTCAGTAGCATTCCATTACTTATAAATTAGGGTGACCGATAGTGTTGGTTTGCCTTGAGCACTCTGAGTTTATGTCTGTTTTCGCACCTGCCGCCTAGTATTTGTACCAGGTATTTCACTTTCTGATGGCATACTTTTACTAACAGTGGAATGAAAAGCTGGGATGTTTCTGACAGACTTCCACTTTTTTCTAATTGAAATATAGTTGATGTATATTTTGTAGTTTCAGGTGTTCTACACAGTGATTTAACATCTGTATGTATTATGAAATGATCACCACGCTGAGTCTAGTAACACGCTGTCTCCATACAAAGTTATTATAATACTATCGACCTATTCCTTACACTATACATTACATCTCTGTCATTTATTTATTATATAACTGGAGGCTTGCACCTCTGAATCTGGTTTATCTATTTCCCCCCACCTCTCCTCCATTCTGAAAACCCCCTGTTTGTTCTCTGTATCTATGAATCTGTTTTTGTTTTGTTGGTTTGTTTTAGATTTCACACTTAAGTGAGATCATGTGGTAATTGTCTTTCTCTTTCTGACATTTCACTTAGCATAGTAGTTTCTAGATCACAAATGGCAAGATTTCATAATTTATGGCCTAGTAATATTCCACTGAATATATCGGCCCAAGCTGATCCCATGAGAGTGCTGGAGCTGGGAAAGCCTGTCAGGGTTGCTTGAAATGAGGCCAGGTCTTTTATTTTTCACCAACATCTCCCACTCCTCTTACCAGTGACAAATTATAGGATGGAAACTGCCCCTGGGGCAAGAACATGACATGGGACAGGCAGCATGTTTCAGTGAAGTGCAATTCCTGGAGCTGGAATCAACTGTGAGCTGTCAACAGCCAACATTCCCAGCAGCCAGGGGAACCTTGCCACGGTCCTGCAGGGGGAATCTGGGTGGTACAGTATGCGGCATTCATGACAGCAACAATGAGAAGGAAGGAAGGAGGGAGGTGGGTTAGTTTTATAAAAATTACTGAGTTTTCATATTTCAAGAAAGTTGATCACCAAAGCTGTTGACCTAATCTAAAAGAGATTAGGTCATCCCCACACCCATGGCAAATGGAAGTGTTTGAGCTAGATATTCTTATGGAAAAAATGAACCTCATCCCTTACCTCAAACCATACGTAAAAAGTTATTCATCATCATAGCAGAAACATCATAGTGAGGTGAAAGTCCCTCAGTTGTTTCTGATTTTTTGAGACCACACAGACTGTAGCCTGCCAGGTTCCTCTGTTCCATGGAATTCTCCAGGCAAAAATATCGAATTGGATTGCCATTCCCTTCTCCAGGGGATATTCCCAAGCCAGGGATTGAACCCAGGTCTCCCACATTGCAGGCAGATTCTTTACAGGCTGAGCTATCAGGGGAACCAGGAAACATCATAACCCAAATGTCAAAGTTAAGCCATAAAATCTTTAGAAGAAAATACAGAAGAAATTCTTTGTGACTTGGGGAAAGTAAAGATTTCTTAGAGAGGACACACATGCAAAGAACAAATCATATGAAAATTTGATAAATTTGATTTTGCTAAAATTAAAAACTTCTCTTCTTGTTGCTGCTGCTGCTAAGTCACTTCAGTCGTGTCTGACTCTGTGCGACCCCAGAGATGGCAGCCCACCAGGCTCCCCCCTCCCTGGGATTCTCCAGGCAAGAGTACTAGAGTGGGGTGCCATCGCCTTCTCCATCTCTTCTTCTTAAGCCACCGTTCAAGTAAAGGTAAGCCACCGACTAGCAGACAATAGTCACAATACATATACCTTGCCAGAAACTTGTATCTAACATATAGAATGAGTGCTTACAACTCAATAATTAGACAAAAGCCCAGTTTAAAACGTGCAAAAGATTTGAACAGAAATTTAACTAAAGGAAACATATGAATGGCCAGCAAGCATGTGAAAAAATAGTTCCATCTGACACATTTTGAACACCCACAGGAGCAGAGTGGGTGTTCAAAAGAATAAAGTGGAAACTCATGAATATCTGATTATACTTTATTAATAAGAAATGTATTTTTTTAACTTTTTATTTTTACTTTATTTTACTTTGTAATACTGTATTGGTTTTACCATACATTGACATGAATCCACCACGGGTGTACATACGACCAAAAAAAAAAAAAAAACACACACATAATTTTTTTGTCTTTGTCATGAACACATGGATTAAAAAAAAAAAGAAATGTATTGATCAACAAAGAAATATGTTTAAATATATATGTATGTATATATATAAAACTTTATTTTTATGCATATTTTTACTCTCAAATAATGATCTAGATGATAAATTATGTGGTCACCTCACCTGTGAATGTAACTCCGACTTCCCTAGTTGGGTATCATGAGTCTCCATTCCCTTCTCTTGTTTTATCAAAATATAGTTGCTGTACAATATTATATAAGTTAACAGGTGTACCACATAGTGGTTCACAGTCTTTAAAGGTTATGCGCCATTTACAGTTATTATAAAATGTCGACTGTATTCTGTGTGCTGTGTAATATATCTCTCTAGCTTATTTTATACATAATAGTTTGTATCTTTTAATCTTCTATCTCTGTCTTGTTTCTCCCTCTTTTCTTTCCCCATTGATAACAACTAGTTTGTTCTGTATATATGTGAGCCTGTTTCTTTTTTGTTTATTCACCAAGAGAAGGAAATGGCACCCCACTCCAGTACTCTGGCCTGGAAAATCCCATGGATGGAGGAACCTGGTAAGCTACAGTCCATGGGGTCACACAGAGTCGGACACGACTGAGAGACTTCACTTTCACTTTTCACTTTCATGCATTGGAGAAGGAAATGGCAACCCACTCCAGTGTTCTTGCCTGGAGAATCCCAGGGATGGGGGGAGCCTGGTGGGCTGCCATCTATGGGGTCGCACAGTCGGACACGACTGAAGCGACTTAGCAGCAGCAGCAGCAGTTTATTTTAGTTTTAAAATTCCATGGATCAGTAATACCATGCAGTCTTTGTCTTTCTCTAATTTATTTCACTTAACATAATGGCCTCGAAGTCCAGCAATGTTGCTGTTTATAGCAAGGTTTCATTCTTTTTTATGACTGAGTAGTATTCCATTGTATATATTAATGCATATATTTACACCACTTCTTCATCCATTCATCTGTTGATGGAAACTTAGTTTGCTTCCGTATCTTGGCAACTGTAAATAACGCTGCTATAAACATGGGGTGTATATATCCTTTAGAATTAGTGAGTTGTTTTTTTTTTTCAGATATATCCCCAAGAACGGAACTGCTGGGGATAGTAGTGGTAGTTTTGGGCTTCCCAGGTGGCTCAGTAGTAAAGAATCCACTTGCCAGTGCAGGAGATGCAAGAGACACAGGTTCGATCTCTGGGTTGGGAAGATCCCCTGGAGGAGGAAATGACAAGGCACTCCAGCATTCTTGCATGGGAAATTCTATGGATGAAGGAGCCTGGCAGGCTACAGTCTATGGGGTCACAGAGAGTCAGACATGACTGAGTGACTGTGCATGCATGGAGTTTGGATGATTTATCACATTTTACATCTGTAGTTCTTTAAATGCATGTTTCACCTCCTCTTCTTACCTCCAAGTGCTTTAAGGTCAGAGGTAGTATCTTATTCATCTTTATATCACCCATAGTCCCTAGTACAGTGTATGTACTCAGTAAACATTTGTTAAATAAATGAGTATGTGAAAAAATAAACAAACCAGTGAATGAATGCTTTGTTTAGCACAGATGCTGAGCATGATATCAGCATGCGTGGTGTACTGAAACAGACTTATAAGGCTTTTTTTTTCATTGAATTTGTGATCATTGGTAAAATTGACAAATCCATTTTAGGATAAGGTCTGTGGACACAGAGTAGTTAAAAATCTTTCTTTCTCACACTTGTGATATCTTGAGATTTATCAGAATGCTTTTGACATCCTGCTACAAAAAGAAGAGGGAAATTCTGAAATGTGGAAGTTCTACTCAAAAGGTCTTGATCCATGGTTTGCCCGTCCCCAGGACAGCCTGTTCCAGCAGAATCAGGACTCCAGCCAACAGCTCAGATATTGACAGTGTGATGCCCATTGTTTGAAGATTCTGCCCCCAAGCTTCTTCCATGTGGAAGAGCCAGGATTTTATCTGATCATAATTCAGGCTGATCTATAAAGGCACATGGACATCATGTTTCAGAATTTTTGAGTATGCCTGCTCGGAGAAGGCAATGGCACCGCACTCCAGTACTCTTGCCTGGAAAATCCCATGGACCGAGGAGCCTGGTGGGCTGCAGTCCATGGGTTCGCTAAGAGTCGGACACGACTGAGTGAATTCACTTTTACTTTCCACTTTCATGCATTGGAGAAGGAAATGGCAACCCACTCCAGTGTTCTTGCCTGGAGAATCCCAGGGACGGGGGAGCCTGGTGGGCTGCCGTCTATGGGGTCGCACACAGCGGCTAAACAGCAGCAGCAGCAGCAGCAGCAGCAGCAGCAGCAGCAGCAGCAGCAGCCATAATGCTTAGCATATTGCCTCACACATAATACATGTTTGTGGTTCAAAAAATAATAATATGCTGCTGCTGCTAAGTCGCTTCAGTCATGTCCGACTCTGAAACCCTAGCTTATCAGGCTCCTCTGCCCATTGGATTCTCCAGGCATGACTACTAGAGTGGGTTCCTTGCCCTCCTCCAGGGGATCTTCCTGACTCAGGGATCAAACCAGCATCTCTTAAGTCTACCGGCATTGGCAGGCAGGTTCTTTACCACCTGCATCATCTGGGAAGGCCAATAATATGGTGGTCTCTCCTTGTCCAAAAGGAATACATTCCAACAACCCAGTAGATGTCAGAAACTGCAGATAGTACTGAATACTATATATACCATTTTTTCCTATGTATATCTATTTATGATAAATTTTAATTTATGATTTTAACATAGTAAGAGATTAATAACAATAATAAAACTGAATAATTATAATAATGTACTATAAAACAGAATGTGGTAAACCTTGGAATATTTTAATGTCTCTTTATCTGTTGAGGATGTTGAATCAATAAAATCATGGGCTTTTTTTCTTAGCAGCTCAAATGATGCAAATGTATTAACTTAAGAGTTCTGAAGTTCTACACAACCTTATGTACATGTAATACATGTCAGAAGTCTGATGTGTATCTCACTGGGCTAACATCAAATTGTGGCAGGACTGGGTTCCCCTCTGGAGTACTGTGTGCTCAGTCACTTGAGTCCTGTCTGACTCTTCGTGACTGCATGGACTGTGGCCCACCAGGCTCTGTTCATGGGATTTCCCAGGCAAGAACACTGGAATGGGTTGCCATTCCCTCCTCCAAGGGATCTTCCCTACCCAAGGATCAAACCTGTGTCTCCTGCATGGCAGGCCGAGTCTACTTCTGAGCCACCAGGTCCTTGCTTATTTAGGTTATTGATAGAATAGAATCCTTGCTGGGGATCTCCATTTTCTTGCTGGGTGTCATCTGAAGGCTGGTCCCAGCTTCTGGAGTCTGCCTGCATAGCCACATGATTTGGCCTATGGCTTCCTTTCCTCTATTTTCAAAGAATCAGGGGCATTCTTAGCATATCAGAAACACTGGCAGGTTTGGAAGTATGGAGTAATAAAAGTCAAATATATGCAATGAGTTCTTAAAACAGTGAGAACATGAAAGTATTAACTAAGGATAGTGATACTAAAGCATCTCCCCAGATGCCTTATTAAGAAAGCCATTCTTACATCCACCATGAGAACTGACAAAAGGTCAGTGTATTGATAAATCACATGGGCATTCGACATGAGAAACCAAGACAAGAGATCTGGAATTTAGGACAAAGGGATAACTCTTGAAAAGGCTCTGAATAAATGAAGAGAGATCCCTTAATCAGTTCTCACTGACTCCATAAAAGACATTTAACTTTATGATTCTTGTCACGAAGTGCAGCCACCCAAGTCTCAGTCACTTCAGTTCATTCGCTCAGTTGTGTTCGACTCTTTGCAACCCCATGGACTGCAGTATGTCAGGCTTCCCCATCCATCACCAACTCCAGGAGTTTACTCAAACTCATGTCCATCGAGTTGGTGATGCCATCTAACCATCTCATTCTCTGTTGTCCCCTTCTATAATCTTTCACATCATCAGGGTCTTTTCCAATGAGTCAGTTCTTTGTATTAGGTGGCCAAAGTATTGGAGTTTCAGCTTCAGCATCAATCCTTCCAATGAATATTCAGGACTGATTTCCTTTAGGATGGACTGGTTGGATCTCCGTGCAGTCCCAGGGACTCTCAAGAGTCTTTTCCAATACCACAGTTCAAAAGCATCAATTCTTTGGCGCTCAACTTTCTTTATAGTCCAACCCTCATGTCCATACATGACTACTGGAAAAACCATACTTTGACCAGACGGACCTTTGTCGGCAAAGTAATGTCTCTGCTTTTTTATATGCAGTCTAGGTTGGTCATAGCTTTTCTTCCAAGGAGCAAGTGTCGTTTAATTTCATGGCTGCAATCACTGTCTCCAATGATTTTGGAGCCCCCCAAAATAAAGTCTCTCATTGTTTCCATTGTTTCCCCATCTATTTGCCATGAAGTGAGGGGACCAGATGCCATGATCTTAGTTTTCTGAATGTTCAGTTTTAAGTCAACTTTTTCACTCTCCTCTTTCAGTTTCATCAAGAGGCTCTTTAATTCTTCTTCACTTTCTGCCATAAGGGTGGTGTCATCTGTGTATCTTAGGTTATTGATATTTCTCCCAGCGATCTTGATTCCAGCTTGTGCTTCATCCAGCCTGGCATTTCTCATGATGTACTCTGCATATAAGTTAAATAAGCAGGGTGACAATATTCAGCCTTGGTGTACTCCTTTCCCAATTTGGAACCAGTCCGTTCTTCCATGTCCAAGTCTAACTGTTGCTTCTTGACCTGCAAACAGATTTCTCTGAAGGCAAGTAAGGTGGTTTGGTATTTCCATCTCTGGAAGAATTTTCCAGTTTGTTGTGATCCACACAAAAGCTGGTGTAGTCAATAAAGCAGAAGTAGATATTTTTCTGGAACTCTCTTGCTTTTTTGATGATCCAATGGATGTTGGCAGTTTGATCTCTGGTTCTTCTGCCTTTTCTAAATCCAGCTTGACCATCTGGAAGTTCATGGTTCACATACTGTTGAAGCCTGGCTTAGAAAATTTTAAGCATTACTTTGCTAGAATGTGAGATGAGTGCAATTGTGCAGTAGTTTGAACATTCTTTGGCATTGTCTTTCTTTGGGACTGGAATGAAAACGGACCTTTTCCGGTCCTGTGGCCACTGCTGAGTTTTCCAATTTGTTGGCATATTGAGTGCAGCACTTTCACAGCATCATCTTTTAGGATTTGAAATAGCTCAGCTGGAATTCCATCACCTCCACTAGCTTTGTTCATGAAACTATGAGCCATGCCGTGTAGGGCCACCCAAGACGGATGGGTCATGGTGGAGAGTTCTGACAAAACGTGGTCCACTGGAGAAGGGAATGGCAAACGACTTCAGTATTCTTGCCTTGAGAACCCCATTAACAGTATGAAATGGCAGAAAGATGGGGCACTGAAAGATGAACTCCCCAGGTCGGTAGGTACCCACTATGCTTCTGGAGAAGAGTGGAGAAATAACTCCAGAAAGAATGAAGAGATAGAGTCAAAGCAAAAACAACATCCAATTGTGGCTGTGACCAGTGATGGAAGTAAAGTCTAATGCTGTAAAGAACGATATTTTATAGAAACCTGGAATGTTAGGTCCATGAATCAAGGCAAATTGGAAGTGGTCAGACAGGAAATGGCAAGAGTGATTTTAGGAATCAGTGAACTAAAATGGACTGGAATGGGTGAATTTAACTCAGATGACCATCATATCTGCTACTGTGGGCAAGAATCCCTTAGAAGAGATGGAGTAGCCATCATAGTCAACAAAAGAGTCTGAAATGCAGTACTTGGATGCAGTCTCAAAAATGACAGAATGATCTCTGTTCGTTTCCAAGGCAAACCATTCAATATCATGGTAACCCAAGTCTATGCCCCAACCAGTAATGCTGAAGAAGCTGAAGTTGAACAGTTCTATGAAGACCTACAAGACCTTCTAGAACTAACACCCCCAAAAGATATCCTTTTCATTACTGGGGACTGGAATGCAGAAGTAGGAAGTCAAGAAATACTTGGAGTAACAGGCGAATTTGGCGTTGGAGTACAAAATGAAGCAGGGCAAAGGTTAACAGAGTTTTGTCAAGAGAATGCACCCATATCTGGGAGAAGGCTGTTCCTCAGGCAGGGTGTGCCTACTGGGTTTATGGACTCCCTGAAGGCCAGGGTGGCCCAGGTAATGTGAACGAGGGGAGAGTAGGAAGAGACGAAGTCAACTGAAGAGCAGGAACGGTAAAACTGAAGGTTCAGGGAACACCTTCTAGAGGAAAACGTGATGGTGGGAGAAAAGTAAAAGCTAAAATTAGATGACAGGCTTTGCTCATAGGCTAGATCTCAAGTCAAATATACAGATTCATGGGCTTCCCAGGTGGCACTAGTGGTAAGGAACCCACCTGCCAGTGCAGGAGACACAAGAGTTGTGGGTTTGATCCCGGGGTCGGGAAGATCCCCTGGAGGAGGAAATGGCAATGCACACCAAGATTCTTGCCTGAAAATTCCCATGGACAGAGAAGCCTACACACCATGATGTCACAAAGAGTCAGACAGGACTGAGCAACAGTGTGCATAGCCCACATTCACTCCACAGCCTGCAGGTGCCAGGTGTAAAAGATAAATGACTACTCTGGATGTCTAACGGGTTCTGTGTGGCTCACAGATCCATCTTCCACTAAATATAAGATGGTTGTCAACCATCTTATAGATACAACTAAAACTCAAGCCACCCTTTCAGGGGGCCGGGAGGCCATGGTATAAGGCTGTATCAGCAAAAAACCGATTTAAACAAGATCACCCCCTACTTGCCCTCAATGCAACGCCTCCTTGGAAGGAGATGAGAGGCCTCGCTTTGGATGCCCCCGAACTCTCTGGAGCTCTGGAGCTCTACTTCCGGGCCCCACGCCAGGGTGGAGCATATGTGAGCTGCTGTGCGAGGCTCCCGGAGTTCAAGGGCAGGCCTGGCTTTCTTTTCTAAGCTTGCTCAGATCTTCAGCCAGCTTACCCACTTAGGAAGTTCGCTTTGCCCTTGTGGAGAACAAACATTTACAAAAGATGGCCTGGAATTCTGCTCCGGTGTCATTTAGGGAGGCCAACTGTTCCCAAGGCTGCGGGGCAACTTTTCCTCAGCGAGAAGGCCCCTCCATGTGGGCCCCTCATGACAGAGCTCAGGGTGCAAATGAGGTGGATGGTTTTCTGTTCTCTTCCCCTTCCCCTTCTTATCTCCCATAGAAAACAAGATTCACAGTGTTTCCCCTCATTTTGCCTTCATTAATCTTACTAGGCGTCGGCAAAGCTTGTTCCCTGAACGCCCCGATGGGGAATGTTTTCTTTACTGAAGTGCAGATTCTCCTATTCAAATCACCAATTTCCATGGTTTCACCTCAGTGCGTTGGTGCTCTCAGGCCTTTCAGGAATGAGCTCAATTATCAACCCCGAGTGAATCTGAAACCTGATTCCGTCTTCTTATGATCTGATGAAAGGAATGGGGTTTTATAAATGTCACTAAAGAAACAGTCAAACCTAGACTGCTAGTGGCTGGCGAGGCAATAATCCCCCCTGTGAACTTGGGGCTTATTAGCTTTCGAATATTTGAAGCAGATCAGTGGTCCGGTGATCACTGTGTGTCTTAGAGGGTTAAGATTTTACCCTGAAAAACATTCCTTATAATACTTGGCATGCACATTCCAAAAAAAAAAAAAAATTCTATCACAAGACTGGCAGTTTTTAAATTAATTATTTGAGCTTGAACAATTCAAAAGCATCATCAAATTAAAACAAGGTAATTTGGCACAGAGGTTATTGCCCATCATGTCTTCTAATTACTTTTCTGTATTTTGAAAAAACAAAAACAAAACATTAAATGCTGAGATAATGAACTTTGGGGGCAGCGTTCCGCAGCAATCCTCTTGGTGATGGAAAAACAGTGCTGACTTCCAAACAGACCCAACTGATCTTTCCCAGAAAGATCTGTTTGTAGGAAGTGGCAAGTCAAAGACTCAGGCTCCTTAGGACATCTTTACAGCACCACAGCCACAAATTGCACTCAGAGTTATGGAGCAAGGAGAATTTTTTAAAAAATAGACACAAGGGTGCTTTAAAAAAATTCAACTTTTAAAAGTATAATTTACATATTATTAAGTAGGTCTATTTTAAGTGTGTAACTTAATGAGTTTTGACAAATGTACACAGCTGTGTAACCACCAGTGCAATCAAGATAAAGCACGTTTCCATCACCCTCCAAATCTCCCTGTGTCCCTCATAGCCCATACCCCTCATCCATTCCACTTTTCAGGCCCAGGCAGCCACTGAGCTATTTTCTGCCACGATAGATTAGGATCTCATATAAATGGAATCATAGAGTATGTACTCTTTTGTGCCTAGCTTCTTTCATTCATCAAAACATTAAAAAAAAAACTGTCCATATTTCTATGTATGTCCATAGCTTGCTCTTTTTATTGCTGAACAGTATTTTATTGTATGCATGTACCAAAATTTGTTTTTTTTCCCCAGTTTTTTTCTATTTTAATATGAACATCTGTGTATAAGTCTTTGTGTGGACACATCAAGTCTTTTTGCAAGAATAAATGTAAGACATATAAAAGGTTTGTGTAGAGCCCATAAGTTCAGTTGTCAAAGGGGAGAGGTGGGTGATGTAGATAAGGAAAGCAGGGTAAGTATAAGCCAAAAGGGGTGGTGGGGACTCCAAAAATTTACCATAGGATTAGTTTTCAACTCCTGGTTTGTAGAAATCATGTTAAGAAATATGAAACAGTAATGGATCAAAAGTAAGAGCTTTACAGATCAACTCATTCCTTTGGGTCAAGGAACAAGGCACCTTTTCCAGACTTTCCCTTTCCCACAAGCATCATGGCATTAAGAATCAAGAACATAAAATTTGGGCTTGATAGTCTTGGGTTTGAATTCCTGATCCACACCCACCAGCTATTTATATGATCCTGAACAAACCTCCCAACTCTCTGAATCTTACTTTCCTTATTTGTAAAATGGGGATGATTTGATAACAGCTATCTCATAGAGGGTGATAAAGAATAAACGAAATAAAGGCTTATTGAGGTTAGTCTAAACATTTCCAGAAAAGCACTGATTCTCTCCCTCACTTTGGCGTAAGTTGCATGCCAGTCTCAGACACATTACTCCATCTTATGTTGTTAAATCCTCCTTCTATTTTATTAAATAGGAAACGAGTCTCGGAGTGATGAGAGTGCAATGAGTCCAATGATGAGAGTGGAGGAGGAGAACACCCACTTTTAGCTGGACTTTGTGATGCCTCCTGAAAGCACAAGGCCTGGCCTGACACTTTTTGAGACCCTAGATGTCTGCCCTCACACATTTGCAGTAAGTCTCACCTTTCCCCCATCACTGCAGCCTCTGCCACTGTCCACAGCCCATATGTCCGATGTTCTCAGGAGTAACTGGAGGCAGAACTTTCCTAAGAGCAGCTCTCAGGCTAACCTGAACTGGGCTTTCAACTCAAGCGCTGCTCTCTGCTGTTTTCCCAGGACCTGGTTCAGTGCCTGGCATGCGGTAGGACCTAGGTCTATGTGCATTGAAGAAAGCAAGAAAGGAGGAAGGAGCATTCTGGGAACAACATAGCTGCTCCCAACGAGAACATTCTTCCTACTGCCTGTGTGTGTGCATTTGCACGCGTGTGTGCGCACACACACACACAGCTTGAACCCATGAATGATTGCAATAAAATGTAATTATATCCCAGTAAAAGGACAATTAGGCAGATTATTTCTATAGATGTGGTGTTGCTTTGGGGCTTATACTGTCTCTATTGAAAATTTTAAAGGTTATAGTCATTTGCTTTAAATTTTATATATATTTATATGTGTACACATACACACATAAACACACGTGCGTGGGTGTGAGCTAACTTACCAGAGAATAAAAGTTCAAGTAATAAAAAGATTATATTTAATTAGGATATTAAGGAATATCTTTCTACTAAACATTTTCATTCTAATGAGATAACTTTTAACTCTAATATTTTTTGGTTTTCATTTGCTTATGAAAATTTGGGAGCAATTCCTACAAAGAACACATTTCTGGGAGTTTTTTCTTCCTACATTAATGGTGGATATAAAACAGTCCCCAAATTTTCAACTCCAGGCTGTGTTTGGCAGGAGAGGACCTATTACAAGAAATAGACCAAAGATCTTAAATGACCAGGTATTTGGTGAAGTGCTCAGTAGAACAATTTTTGAAGAAACATTCTTAGAAACTGGTAACTTCTTTCTGTTGTCCCTTCATATCATGCTGGGGCTAGGTTTTTCAGTGTTGTAAGATATTGACTTGTGGGTAATACAGTCACACCTAGAGAGCTGAAAGAGACTCAAGGCAGCACTGAGTTCCAAAGCTTCACTTTCCTGAAAAAGAAAGTGAAATATGGAATCTAAAAAACAAAACAAGTGAATGAACCCAAAACAGAAGCAGACTCATACAGAACAAACTGGTGATTGTCAAAGGGGAGGCAGAATAGGGAGATGAGTGAAATATGTAAGGGAATTAAGAGGTCCAAACTTGTAGTTATAAATAAGTCACAGGAATATAGAATGCAGCAGAGGGAATATAGTCAATAGTATTGCAATAACTTTGTATGGTGACAGATGGTAAATAGACTTATTATGGTGACCATTTCATAATGTATAAAAATATCTAATCTCGATGTGGTACTCCTGAAGCTAATACAATATTGTAAGTCAATTATATTTCAATAAAAAAAAGAAAGTGAAATGACTCCTTTAGTTCACAAAGCAGATAAGTGGCACTGGTAAGTCCAGAAGCCCAGATCTTCTAATAGTCATGCCAGCGTTAACAAATGCTATACACCTTTCATTTCGAAAAGTTTTAAACATAGGAAAGCAGAAAAAAGTAGTACAATGAACAATACACACTCCATATACATTCAACAAATTTCAATATTTGCCACACTTGCTTGATATTTTTCTCTTTCTGTCTGTACACCTGAGTAAAGTGTAAGACTTACATACAATTCTTTTTGTCCTTACAATATATCCCATTAAAGAATGGTGGATGGTGGTTTAGTTGCTAGGTCATGTCCAACTCTTGCGACCCCATGGACTGTAGCCCACCAGGCTCCTCTGTCCGTGGGATTTTCCAGGCAAGAATACTGGAGTGGGTTCCCGTTTCCTTCTCCAGGGGATCTTCCTGACCCAGGGATGGAACCTGCGTTTCCTGTTTTGTAGGTGGTCTCCTCACTGCAGGTGGATTCTCTACTGCTGAGCCACCAGGGAAGCCCATCAAAGAATACTATACTCAAAAGTCACCTTACAAATTCTTTTCTCTGTATGGTTATGATATCAATTTGAGGCACAGTTAAGATCATTTATTCCTATTTTGATTACATTTGAGGGCTTGTTTCTTTCCATTTGATATAAGAATTTTTTAGAATATAAGCATTTACAGTGTTCTAAAGTCCAAGTGATATAAAAAATGTCCTTTCCATTTTATATCCTTATAGAAGCCTCACTCCCCTCCCTAACCCCTGTCCTTCATAAATAAATATTTTAATCCTACTGCAGTTTGTCCTTCCTGTAGTTCCATTTTAGAAAAATAAGCAAATACATATATCTTAATAGTCTTCCTTCTTTCTTACATAAAAGGTAGAAATTACTATTACTATAATGCAGTTCTGCGTCTTCATTGTGTTTCATTTAACAATATCTCCTGGAGAGATCTCTGTATTGGTTCATCATTTTCTTTTATGGCTACAAAACTTTCCATTATGTGGATGATCCCGACAGCTCCCTTTTAATGGACATATGGGCCAGCTTTGATCTTTTGCCCTGAGATAATGCTACAGTGAATAACTATATTCTTTCACGCATATGTTGTTTCAGATTTGTGGAGGCTTTTTTTCAGAGCAGACTCTTACAATATTTCTTGCCAAAGGGTAAATGCACGTATAATTTTAATGGATATGGCCAAATTCTCCTCCACAGGAACATAGCATTTTGCATCCTACCAAACCTGTGTGAGAAACCTGTTCCCACATAGCCTCACAGTGTTATCAAGCTTTAGGGTTTCTGCCAGCTAATAGGTAAGAAATGGTGTCTCAGGGCAGTGTTAGTTCACAGTTCTCTTATTATGAAAGAAGTTGAGCATTTTATTGTGTACTTAAAGACATATCTGTATATCTTTTCCTATAAATAGTATGGTCATGTTTTATGCCCATTTTTTTTATTAAGTTTTTCTCTTTTTCTTAAGAGCCCTTTATATATTAGAGAATTAGTCCTTGATATAAATGAAAGTTGCAAATATCCTCACTGCCATCTTTGTCTTTTGTTGTTATTACTGATGTAGTTTGCCTACGGTGTTATTTTGTTACTCAATAAAAAGTTTTTAATGCATTTAAATTTATTATTTTTCCTTTTATTACTTTCAGCCTGTGAGTCATAGTTAGGCTTTCTTCACTGTGGATTATAAAGGAATCTCTTTTTGGTAATGCTCTGGCTTTATTTTTCATTGATACATGTAGATCTTGGGTCCATTTAGCATTTATTCTGGTAACACTGTAAGTTTTTATACAAATTTCATTTTGGCATTTGATTTTTTCTCTATTTCATAGCATTTTTAAGATTAATCAATCAAATGTTTTTATATTTTATCATTGGCATCTGCCAGGGTCCAGCCTCAGCAAAGTCCAGGGATATCCTCAGGATGGATGACTTCGGCGAATGAAGAAAGATAGAGATAGAGATAAAGAACGACACGGGGTGACCAAGCTTCTTTGGTGAGCGAGGCCCCTTTTTATTTTATTTTCCTCGGGGCTTTTATACCCTGAGTTGTACATACAGCAAGGTGAAAAATGCAGAGTCAACTCAACATTCCATCAGTATTAACTTTTATCAATACCAGGTTCTTTTCTGCAAGAGTCTTATTTTTTGTACATCATCTTCTATCCTGGAGGCCTGTTGATATTCCATGTACTCTTTTTGATAAATGTTGGTCGGCCAGAACAATAATCTTCCTTTAAAGTGTTTCTTCCTAAATTTTTAGCCTGCGTCAGCCTTAAAGTACAGAGTTACTTTTTTATGGAGCAAAGATTCAGTGGGTTACAGCAAAGAAAGAACTTACCAACTCAGCGTCTAATGTTGCTAATGTTAAAGCAACTGCTTGCTATTTCTATATCTTAACTATATGCACTCCCAGGAACACAATGGATGAGGGATGTGAGAACTTGGCAGCAAGCATAGGCCCAACAATGTTGCAAGAGTCTGGATAAATCTGCCAAGTAAGCTAGAATGCTAACAGAGGGTTTGAAACACTCCTTTCATGCCCAGGAGATTTATCAACTAGAGCCCTGAGTTAACTCTTTTAGTCAGAGACAGCCCCCTGCTAATGTCAGAAGAGCTGGTGAAAGACATAAAATAGTTAGACAGACAGATTCTGGTTCGGGGGGTAGATGCTCGAGCAGGTCCATGGGGTCCGTCGAGTCCTGAGGCCTTGCTCATCAGGACTCTTCCGCATGACCTTGTCATGGGTCGGATGGCCCAGGGATTCCCTTGAGTCCTGCATGACCTTGTCATGGGTGGGATCTCCCGTGCTGGCTCCCGGCATCTCCCCCTTTTTTATTTTTTAAGACAGCCAGATGTAATTCAGTCGCAAGCTTCTGAGTGCTCTGTGGAAGAATTCTAACAATACAAGGAAGAATAATTATGAGAAGCAATATTAGAGCGGCCACAGCAGCATAGCTAAGAATAGTAGACAGAATGTATTTTCCTGAAATAAAGTTAGAGAATGTATGGAAAAGGTCACTTGCTATTCCTACGGCAGTAAAATCTAATTGGGAGTGCTCCATGGTCTTTATCTGATTATGAAGTTTTCCTAAATCTAAACTGATGTTGGAGCTGTTCCAGATACCTGAGATATGGTTTTTAACCTTTTCCCAACTACAGTCTGTCTCATTCACTTTCAGAGGTGTTACACATATCCACCGGTAGTCGGCATGGCAGAACAGTGTCAATTTCACTTTTAAAGCCTGTAATTCAGTCCCAATATGTATTATTGCTTCTTCTAAAGCATCTACCCTCATTTCTAGTTTCCTGTCTATAACTTCCTGTGTTGCCAGCGTTAAAGAGACATTCTTGGACATAGTATTAGCATATTGAGCAGTATGCACTTGTTAAGTCAATGATATTTGCCGCCACAGTAACAGACGCAATTGCGGTTATTAAGGCTGATATTCCCAAAATAAGTAAGCCCACAAGTCATCATGATCGCATTAAATCTTGTGGCTGTTGTAGCACAGCAAGACCATGATTATCATACCAGTAAGTAGTTATAGTTACAGGCACCATAAGATAGGGTGGTCGTTGCAACACCACAAAGAACAAATTTTATATTGACGGGTCAAACAAGATGAGAGCATACATTGTTCACAAGACACTACATTAGGTCCACCTGAATAGTTCATTTGTATAGTAAGCTTTTCAGAATCATTAGTGAAAAGAAAAACATAGACGGAGGGTAGACAAGCCAAAATAGAGTAAGCAGAATTACTTTTTGGCCGGGTTAAAGTAATAGGGGCAGTAGCAGCAAGGGCTGTCCAAATTTCTGGTTGCCAAAAGGTTTTGTCTTTAATATGCATTAACTGTGGTCAGAATGACCTTTTCCTATTTGGAACCAGTCTGTTGTTCCATGTCCAGTTCTAACTGTTGCTTCCTGACCTGCATACAGGTTTCTCAAGAGGCAGGTCAGGTGGTATGGTATTCACATCTCTTTCAGAATTTTCCAGTTTATTGTGATCCACACAGTCAAAGGCCTTGGCATAGTCAATAAAGCAGAAGTAGATGTTTTTCTGGAACTCTCTTGCTTTTTCTATGATCCAGCAGATGTTGGCAATTTGATCTCTGGTTCCTCTGCCTTTTCTAAAACCAGCTTGAACATCAGAAAGTTCACAGTTCACGTATTGGTGAAGACTGGCTTGGAGAATTTTAAGCATCACTTTACTAGCGTGTGAGATGAGTGCAATTGTGCAGTAGTTTGAGCATTCTCTGGCATTGCCTTTCTTTGGGATTGGGATGAAAACTGATCTTTTTTTCTTTTAAAAAAATATAAATTTATTTATTTTAATTGGAGGCTAATTACTTTACAATATTGTATTGGTTTTGCCATACATCAACATGAATCTGCCACGGGTGTACATGGAAAACTGACCTTTTCCAGTCCTGTGGCCACTGCTGAGTTTTCCAAATTTGCTGGCATATTGAGTGCAGCCCTTTCACAGAAGCATCTTTCAGGATTTGAAATGGCTCAATTGGAATTCCATCACCACCACTAGCTTTGTTCATAGTGATGCTTCCTATGGCCCACTTGACTTCACATTCCAGGATGTCTAGCTCTAGGTGAGTGATCACACCATCACGATTATCCGGGTCATGAAGATCTTTTTTGTACAGTTCTTCTGTGTATTCTTGCCATGTCTTCTTAATATCTTCTTCTTTTGTTAGATTCCTACCATTTCTGTCCTTTATTGAGCCCATCTTTGCATGAATGTTCCCTTGATATCTCTGATTTTCTTGAAGAGACCTCTAGTCTTTCCCATTCTATTGTTTTCCTCTATTTCTTTGCATTGATTGCTGAGGAAGGCTTTCTGATCTCTCCTTGCTGTTCTGCAGAACTCTGCATTTAAATGGATATATCTTTCCTTTTCTCCTTTGCTTTTTACTTCCCTTCTTTTCACAGCTATTTGTAAGGCCTCCTCAGATGGCCATTTTGCTTTCTTGCATTTCTTTTTTTGGGGGATGGTCTTGATTCTTGTCTCCTGTACAATGTCATGAACCTCTGTCCATAGTTCATCAGGCACTCTGTCTATCAGATCTAGTCCCTTAAATCTGTTTCCCACTTCCACTGTATAGTCATAAGGGATTTGATTTAGGTCATACCTGAATGGTCTAGTGGTTTTCTCCACTTTCTTCCGTTTCATTCTGAATTTGGCAATAAGGAGTTCATGATCTGAGCTACAGTCAGCTCCCAGTCTTGTTTTTGCTGGCTGTATAGAGCTTCTCCATCTTTGGCTGCAAAGAATATAATCAATCTGATTTTGGTGTTGACCATCTGGTAATGTCCATGTGTAGAGTTTTCTCTTGTGGTGTTGGAAAAGGGTGTTTGCTGTGACCAGTGCATTCTCTTGGCAGAACTCTATTAGCTTTTGCCCTGCTTCATTCTGTACTCCAAGGCCAAATTTGCCTGTTACGCCAGGTGTTTCTTGACTTCCTACTTTTGCATTCCAGTCCCCAGTAATGAAAAGCACATCTTTTTTTGGGTGTTTAGTTTTAGAAGGTCTTGTAGGTCTTCACAGAACTGTTCAACTTCAGCTTCTTCAGAGTTACTGGTTGGGGCATAGACTTGGATTACCATGATATTGAATGGTTTGCCTTGGAAATGAACAGAGATTATTATGTCTTTTTTGAGATTGCATCCAAGTACTGCATTTCGGACTCTTGTTGACTATGATGGCTACTCCATTTCTTCTAAGGGATTCCTGCCCACAGTAGTAGATATAATGTTCATCTGGGTTACATTCACCCATTCCAGTCCATTTTAGTTTGCTGATTCCTAGAATGTCAGTGGTCACTCTTGTTATCTCTTGTTTGACCACTTCCAATTTGCCTTGATTCATGGACCTAACATTCCAAGTTCCTATGCAATATTGCTCTTTATAGCATTGAACCTTGCTTCTATAACCAGTCCCATCCACAACTGAATGTTGTTTTTGCTTTGGTTCCATCCCTTCATTCTTTCTGGTGTTATTTCTCCACTGATCTCCAACAGCATATTGGGCACCTACCTACCTAGAGAGTTCCCCTTTCAGTATCCTATCTTTTTGCCTTTTCATACTGTTCACGGGGTTCTCAAGGCAAGAATACTGAAGTGGTTTGCCATTCCCTTCTTCAGTGGACCACATTCTGTCAGACCTCTCCATCATGACCCGTCCATCTTGGGTGGCCCCATATGGCATGGCTTAGTTTCACTGAGTTAGACAAGGCTGTGGTCCATGTGATCAGATTGGCCTGTTGTCTGTGATTGTGGTTTCAGTGTGTCTGCCCTCTGATCTCCTCTCTCAGTGCCTACCGTCTTACTTGGGTTTCTCTTACCTTGGATGTGGGGTATCTCTTCACAGCTGCTCCAGCAAAGCACAGCTACTGCTCCTTACCTGGGACATGGGGTAGCTCCTCTCGGCTGCCACCCTTGACCTTTCAGTTACTCTTTTTTTGGTTACTGTTTCAATTGAATAATCAACTCTGTGATGACTATGTCTACATGGTTCAATTTGGAAGAGGGGTTCCAGAAGAGGAATTGCTATGTGAAAACTTAAGCACATTTTTCAAGACTCCTGATTTATAGTTCTGAATGCTTTCTAGAAAAGTTACAGCCATTAACATTGCCACCAACAACATATGATGCTATCACTACAGCATTTTTGAGAAATATCTTTTCCCTTCAACAAACATTTCTTTTTTAGATCATAGAGGAAGTGAAATTCTTAGCATGGAGCAGATAAAAAAGTATTATTCAGAATATCTTTGCATTGACCAGTAAATTTAGTTTTATCTTCCTTAAATTTTGTATAGGTCATTATAGCGATGTTTACATAATCAAAGGGCTTCCTGGTAACTCAGCTGGTAAAGAATCCGCCTGCAATTCAGGAGACCCCAGTTTGATTCCTGGGTCAGGAAGATCCCCTGGAGAAAGGATAGGCTACCCACTCTAGTATTCCTGGGCTTCCCTGGTGGCTCAGCTGGTAAAAAATTCACCTGCAGTGGGCGAGACCTAGGTTCCATCTCTGGGTTGGGAAGATCCCCTGGAGGAGGGCATAGCAACCCGCTCTAGTATTCTTGTCTGGATAATCCCCATGTACAGAAGTGCCTGGTGGGGTACAGTCCATGGGGTCGCAGAGTCGTACACAAATAAGCGACTAAGCACAGCACATAATCAAAATACTACTAAAATTTCAGATGTATAGTTTGCATCCAACTAATAAAAAATGTCTCATATTAATTCTGTTAGCAAATATTTATTGTCTTCTGTGTTCCAGGAACTATGTGGGTCATATGAGATACACCAGTAAACAAAAGTTACCCCTTCATGTATTTAAGTTACTGGGCCAAGCCTTGAAGCATCTGAGTTTGCTACATGTTTTATACATTAGGATGTCTTGCATTCAGTCTTTTGCAAATATGTATCATTTATTTATCAAACACATATATGTCGATTGCTTCCATTGTGCCAGACACTCTTCTGGGATCTCAAGATAAACCAGTAAACAAAGACCCTCCCTCAGAGAATCTGTCTTCTAGAAAGGGAGCATGCAATAAACACGAAATGTAACAAATAAGTAAGCTACATAATATGTTAGAAGGTGGTAAGTATGTGGGTAAACAGAGCTTGGAGCTGTCGGAAGCAGCTTTGCACTATGTAGGCAAAGTCCTAACCCCTAGTCTTCTCCACTATTATTTCCCACTAAGTTCTCTTTGAGGGCAAAAATAGTCTTACATCTTTTTAAAACCTTCTGTTTTTGACTAGTTTTAAGCTTATCCAACAAGTTGCATGCAGAGTGCAGGTGTTCCTAGATACCCTATACCCAGTTTCCTCAAATGTTAACATCTTACAGACCCACAGCAGAATCATCAAACCCAGGAAATTAACATTGATATAATTTGAATTTCACCAGTTTCCTGCCCCAGTGTTCTTTTTCAGTTTCAGCATCTCTTCCAGCATTACATTGCACCTGGTTGTTAATTCTTAGCTTCCTTAAGTCTGTAAGAGAGTATGATAAACTTTCTAAATCTTTTATGACCTTAACACTTTTGAAGGATAACCATAGTATTTTAGAATATCTCTAAATTTGGATGTCTGATGTTTTCTCATGATGAGAGCAAGGTTATGAATTTTTGAACAGAACACTAGAAATTATGTGATGTCCTTCTCAAATCATGGGGACCATGATGTCAGTATATTTTTATAACTGGTAATTTTAACTTTGATCATTTGGTTAAGGTAATATCTGAAGAGTTTCTCCACTGAAGAGTTACTGTCTTTCCCTTTAAAGTTAATAAATATCTTGAGGGACATGTTTTGGGACTTTGCATTTTTTTCCACTTGTATTTTCCCTTGCCCGGCCACTTCTTCAAGGAGCCTTGGTTCTTTTTACTGGAGGATGATGTTTAGAAACCAAGATCTAGGTACTGGATGTGAATGTTGAGACTGGGTACCATCGTCTCTTGGTCCTCTCACAGACAACTAGGAAATTATGTAACTATAAAACATTCATATACACTCATCAGTACCATCTATACCCACCTATATTTCTGTATGTATCTTTCATCATGTTTTGATTGGTGTATGTATTGTGTATATACATATACATATATGAAAAAAAGTAAATGTTAGTAGCTCAGTGGTGTCTGACTCTTTGTGACCCCATGGACTGTAGCCTGCTAGGCTCTTCTGTCCATGGAATTCTCCAGACAAGAATACTGGAGTGGGTAGCCATTCCCTTCTCCAGGAGATCTTTCCCACCCAGGGATCAAACCCCAGTCTCTTGCATTACAGGGAGATTCTTTACCGACTGAGCCACCAACATTGATATAAAATTATCAGTTTATACTGGTAGCTTGGATTTCAGTTCAACACCACGGGGTTCATGTTAACCTTTTCCTTTTCTTTGTTTACAATGGCTTTCACTAACAGTGAGAAATCAGGCTGTGATTATCTTAACCTATTTATTTATTTGTCTCAGTAAACTTTTAATAAGCATCTTTACTAAATAGAAAACAATATTTACAGGTAGTTCTCTTTGTCTTTGGCTTGACAATATTCAGTCAAGATACTGTTTTCCATGTAGGCAGAGAGCACCTTAACTCAGCTCTTTCCATCCTCCTTCCTAGAGTGTAGTTACACAACTCATTTGTAGTATTTGCAATCTACTTTTCCCTGTATATCCTGGTTAGTTTTTGTTTTATTTTTTAGGGCATATAAAAAAAGATATCTGAAATATTACTATGGTTTTAAAAACACGGCTATAGGAAAAGGTAGACTCAAAGATGCCATTCATCTTTTAAAACTCATTTCTTGGTACCATACTGGCAATTCAATCAATATTTGCTGAATAAAAGAATTAATTTATAATGTCAGTGCAAAATGTTGATGTTCTGAAAGCACAGTTATGATAGTATTTGAAACTAAAATGATGGTATTGGAAAAACATGGCTGGGGAAGAAAAATTTAGAAGAAAAAAATATTAACAGAATCAAGCTAAATCAGAGGGGAAAATGGCTTAAGAGTCTCACTTTGGCTTTTCTGATTTAATTCTGTAGCTTTTCAATCAAACACTTCTAAGGAGTCATGCACAAATTAGAGAAGGGCCAAATTTGTCAAAGACGTCTCAAAAACTGAGTAAATCTCACATCAGAGTTTAAGTTAGCCAGAAAGCAGAGTTACCTGCAATACCATTTTTTAATCCATATATATATAGATAGATTAAATTTCTACAGAATCTCAGATGTCTTCTTTCTGTTTCTTTGTCTCATTGTAGAATGTAAAAATCTTTCAAACAAAAGAACACATTTAATTATTTAACATAATGAATCTGCATGCTTCCTCTAAGTAAATGTCATAACAGGCCACAAATAATTTAAATTTCATTATTCAAAAAGTGGGGGGTTGGAGGACTGGGCAAAGGTTTTATTTCTTTTTGTTATCAGCATTTGTGGGACATTTTCTATTGTCATTTGTTTTTCTAGGTCATGTTCAAAGAAAATTAACATAGGGTTCTTCATAAAGTCTATAAGTGTGTTTTCTCTTTTTAGAGTGGGGAGATGAGGAACTAGATATAATAAATTACAATACATACGGTAGAAAGGGTTTTCTGAGGATAGTCAAATTAGATCCCTATCAGCTAGACTTTTCTTGAATATGTTCATCCTGGCTTAAAAGCATCAAGTGGCTTTGAAGTTGCAGCCATTCATATGTGTACTTTTTTGCAGGGAAATTCACCAAAACAGAACCATTTCCCCAGCTCCTCACTAATGCTCTTCCTGGGCCCTCATCCCTCCTCCTCCTGCCAAATTGAGCTCTCAGGAAAGAATCTGCATCAGTTTACTCCAGCTTCCATGAATTAAAGTCCACAGGGTAGGGAAAAGAAGAAGGAAACCAGCCCTGGGGGTGGGGGATGGGTGGGGGTATTTGTATATACCAGGCACTGTGCTGGGGTATATTTACTTATATCTTAAGCCTCATGTCAAAAATGAAAAAAGAGTAGGGATTTGATCATCACGTTAAGTGTAAGTGGGAAAGTAAAAAATATATATATATATTATAAATAAATAAATAAATAAATATTGTGTGTGTGTGTGAAAACTGATCTACTCAATCTATTGTCAAGGTTGGAAACAGCATCTTCTTTAACTTCTGTTTTATTCTTTCTTGTGTCCTGGCTGGTCTTGTCCCTGAATAGTGTCATTCAGACTCTGAACAGTGTTAGCTGAAGATTAGGTTGTTTTCACTGACAATCAGAGAAGATTCCATCCTCTGATAGAGCTCATTTCACAAATATTTATTGAGCTCCTGCTTCATGAGGCTCGTTTCCTATGAAAGGGTACATGGGAGAAGATGAACATGGAATAAACCATCAGCCCTATTTTCAGGAAGCTCACAGTCCAGTGGTAAGCATATTCAGAGCATGCTTGGGGAGTGTGTATGTATGTCTACCCGAGTGGGTCTCCATGCTGTGTGATGTTTACTTTCTAGTCTCCATCAGCTCCAGGAGTCTCACAAACCCCATGTTCTAAGTTTCCTTTAACCTGCCATAAACATGGTCACTTTATCTCTCAGACAATAATAAACGCGGTGAGCCAGTGATAACTCTGCGAGGGCTGCTCTCTTTCTAGCTAGAGGAAGCTTCCTTATCCTTGTTAGTGCTGGGCAGGATTTAGGGGCTTAAGCTTGGTGTCAGAGCACCTTTTTCACTCCCAAGATACATTACTTTTTTCTCAGCTCTTATCTTGATTCACTCAACTGTCTCTTTAACTATGCTCTTGCCCTAACGCAGGGTGGATATGACATGTGTTGGTCTCTTGTCCTTAAGAGTTGAGAGAGAGAACTTGAGTCAGTCATCCTAAGAGCAGTCTCATCTCTTTAGATGGTTTTTTTCCTGCAAGGATTGCTGGGGATGAATTCAGAGGAAGGGAAGAGGACCACCGTGAACATCTATTCTTCCCTTCTGTGTCTCTCTGAAGTCCTGGGTATAGGGAGGGAATTGGCTTCATGTTCATTTTCTCAGAAACTGCCTAGGACTTGATGAGAAAGGTGACTCCTAACTACTCTTGGACTTGCCCCAGCCAGTTTCATTAAAATGCCAGCTGTTTCAACAGCTAAATGTCTCGGTTACACCCTGTTTGTTGTGACGTGTTTTTCTGAAGGGCCCTGTGCTCCTGGCTGATGAGCTTGAGGTCTGGATCAGGGTAACCACAGAGTGGGGGCAAAACTTGTCTGCACACTCGTTTCCTCATTCTCAGGTAGGACCATGTGTTGGTAGTTGGTAGATGCAGAGAACTCTGAGAGGGCGATAGCGTCTTTTGCTGCTAGCTTTTCTTTGCACATGTCTCCAAATCTACAAAAAAGTTGAAGACAAAGGGAATTTCTGAGGACAGGGATATAGTGAAGTCGCTCAGTTGTGTCTGACTCTTTGCAACCCCATGGACGGTAGCCTACCAGGCTCCTCTGTCCATGGGATTCTCCAGGCCAGAATACTAGAGTGGGTTGCCATTTCCTTCTCCAGGGGATCTTCCCAACCCAGGGATTGAACCTGGGTCTCCGGCATTGTAGACAGATGCTTTACTGTCTGAGCCACCAGGGAAGTCCAGAAATGACTTTGAAACTTGCTGCTAGAGTGACTTTTAGAGATAGTCCATGGAATCCTCCAGGCCAGAATACTGGAGTGGGTAGCCTTTCCCTTCTCCAAGGGATCTTCCCAACCCAGGGACTGAACCCAGGTCTCCCACATTGCAGGCAGGTTCTTTACCAGCTGAGCCACAAGGGAAAATCGAGGACAGGGAAACGGACCATAAATAGCCACAAATACTCTGGTTTTACAGAGAAATAAAAGTTATGACTCTTTGATTTACTTCCCCTATCTCACAGGTTTTTGGAACCTAAAGCCTTGGACCGAAGAGGTTGAAACCTAAAAGGTAGTCACCAGGAAGACAAAGCTGATATTTCTATGTACTTTTTGAATGTCCTGCAGAACTTGTGGCTAAAGAACTGACAGCACTGTCTAGAGTTTCTAGGTATTAGTCACTCGGTCATGTCCGACTTTTTGTGACCCCATGGATCGTGGCCTGCCAGGCTCCTCTGTCCATGGAATTCTCCAGGCAAGAATATTGGAGTGGGTAGCCATGCCTTCCTCCAGGGGATCTTCCAGACTCAGGGATCCTGCGTTGCAGGCAGATTCTTTACCGTTTGAGCTACCAGGGTGGTAAAGATGTCCAAAATATTTTGGACAGTATGGGAAAAGAAAGTGATATTGCAGATGTAATACTTAATCATACATCTATATGATTGCATGTGTTTGTATAAACACTTCAAAAGTATTTTTATGATAGTTACAAGTCATGGGAGGATATTCATAGAATAATTTCCACTTGTTACCTTAGGATGCGGGTAGCAAGGAGAGAGATAAGGGGGTGGAGGTAGGGAGACTATTAATTTTTCTCTTATACCCTTCACATCTGTTCAAATTGTTATAATAAGCTTTTATGAATTGGAAAATAAAGCATTCTATTATAAAAAGGAGCTGGAAGGTTTGCTTGTGCACCTGAGGCTGGCTGAGGTGGGGATTAAATGAGAGGCTTGCCAATCAGGCGGGAGAGTTTGGAGCCTCACTGAGCCCCTCGGACAGAGCAGGGGCTGCCCCATGGGCTGTGCTACCCCGGGGAGGAGGCCAAGGAGGCTGTGAGCAACAGGACTGTGGGAGCCTGCACTTCCTCCGGCCTAACCTCCAGTAGATGTCATTGCAGACTGCCCAGATGATCAATCAAGAGTCTGGTTAGACCTGGAACTGGAGGGAGCATCTTGAAACCAAAGTGAGCTGATAAGCAGGGAGCACTTTGGCAGGGCCTAGAGTCCGATATTGTTCTTAGTTATAGCCAACACTGAGCAGGCATCAGGGGCCAGAGAGCATGCTACTGCTTGGCAAAGCTCTCCTTTCATCTGGGTTTCCTTGTCGGGTCAGATGGTAAAGAATCTGCCTGCAATGCAGGAGGCCTGTGTTTGATCCCTGGGTGGGGAAGATGCCCTGAAGAAGGGAATGGCTACCCACTCCAGTATTCTTGCCTGGAGAACCCATGGACAGAGGAGCCTTGTGGGCTACAGTCCATGGGGTCACAGAGTCAGAGACAGCGGAAGCGACTTAGCACACACGCACAAGCACATATAGCCTCCTGGTTTTTCCAGCACTTTCTCACACCTGGTTAATCCTCTTTGGTCTGAAGTTTCCTAAAAACCAGCAAGGATACTGCATTTCCTTCAGTCCTCCACAGGGTCTGATGTATCACAGCCTCTCACTAAATGTAGTTAGCTGTATTTATTTGTCGGACACGTTACTGACAGGACTCAGACCCCAAAGAGGTTGCAATAGAAGCTCCCCAGGTCAAGTAGGGGAAACCAGAAGCAGATCAAGACTTGGGGAGAGCCCTGGGAACGCCACTTTATGTGGAGAAAGTGTTCTAAATTCTTCAGCCCACTCTTTCCTCATATCATTCTCCTCTTCCTCTTCCTTTCCTTATAAAAACATCTGAGTTTGTGTCCCAGGATAAGAGAAAAATGCGGGTCCTACCCAATTTAGTTCTTCCTCTACTGATCTGATTAGAATAAACAAGAGCCTCCTAGGACTTGTAAAAAAATCCTTACTCAGATCTTGGATGAATTATTGCTGAGAGGTTTTAATTGGCTGTGGTTGGCTTCTGACCTCTTGTACAGACTGATTTATGAGGTGAATTTGCAATCAACTGTTGGAAAAATTGATAGCTTGGTAACAGACAGAAGTTGCTATTTGAATAGGGCTTGGAAAATATTTATGCCATCTCAGCCCCCACCACAAACACCCACTTTCATATCTGAAGACAGCACTCCCTAGGAAACTGATGGACCCTAAGCTAGCCCTTTGTGTTCTGTTTATAAAATCAGATACATGTTGCTATTTTCAAATCTGTAGGGAGGGAAATATTCAGTTAATATGTAGAATGATCTGTTTTGCTTTTGCTATAGCTGTTTTTAAGCCTCCTCACACAATTTTACATATAAAAGTTTCTCTTTCAACACAAAGTGATTGCTCTCCACCCCCCCCCCCCCCACCCATTTTTAGTATATTTCGTGTGGTTCTTTAGGAGACGTGACTTCTACTTGTGAATCACTCTCTCAGGATTTGGACAGATTTGGACATAGTCCCTCAGACTGCAGGACAGCAAGTCCTCTTGCTTTGTATAGAGGAGGAAGTCAGATTTTGAGGGACTGTGTGAGGCAAAAGAGGCTGAGTCCATGCAAAGTGGTGCAATGATTCTGCATCAATCTATGTGCCCTAGATACTTTTAGAAAACAGGAGATCTGTGCTCAGTGATATTGATCTCCAGTTCACATTCCTTCTAGGATGCAGGACACAGTTCAGATCCAACGAGCCATTCTTAGAAAATGGTTTAGAAATAAGTAAAGCATTTCCTTACACAAATTCCTATAGCCTGTGTATTACACTAATTCACATTGATTATTAGCCACCTGTTACCTTGTCCCTATCTTCTTTAGCCAACAAGTTTCTAAATGTTCCCAGTACTTTGCTAGATACAGAATCAGTGTCTAATAACTTACTGTTAACTTTGTTCATTTATTCATTCATTCAGCAAGTCTTTGAGTGCCTACCACGAACAACCTCTGAGCAGGCATCTAGTATACAGTGATGAACAAAACAGAGGTGGCTCTTAACTTCACGGGGCATAGCTTCTTTGGGAAGGCAGACATGGAACAAGGGAAACACAGAAACACATCATGACAGATTATTACACATGCTAAAAAAGCAAAAGAGCAGGAGGCTGTGGGGAACAAGAGAGAGCAGAAGATGCTGACTCTACCTTTCATAGTCAAAGAAAGACTCCCTGAAGAGGTGACGTTTAAGTTGAGACCTGAAGAAAAAAGCCAGCCATGAGAAGAAGGGGAAAATCATTCCAAGCAGAAGGGACCACATGAGCGAAGGCCCTGCCTCAGAGTAGGACTGAGCAGGTACAACCAAAGAACTAAGAAGGACCTGTGTGGATGGAGCATAGTGAGAAATGCAGAAAGATGGATGACGGCCTATCAGAAGACCAGTCACTTAAGGGCTATACAGCCTAAAAGTTAAGAAGTCTGGACTTTGTTCCCTGAGCAGTGGGAAGATGTAGTCATCCTTACAGAACCTCACAAAGACACTGCATTGAATTTCTGGCTAAAATAGGCCTCTTGCCAGCCTTGAGCCAAATTAAATGAGGTCATGTCTTTTCAGAAAGTTTACTGTATCTCTTTTGGTATGTGTTTGATGCCTATTATATACCATATATATATATTACACAATTTAGATAGTACTTGCTTGTGTTCACAATGTATCTTGATTTTTAATGACTTCATATTATTTTAATTTGGATGTGCCATAATGGATCTGGCCTGGTTCCTATTAGACATTTGAATCAAATAACATAGTAACAATATTAATAATTTAATGATAAATATATAAAAACATACAGAACTTACACATTAATATTGGCACACAGACACCTGATTATTTTCTTGGGGAAAATTCCTAGGAATGAAATTTTTGGGCCAAAAGAATATGTTTACTTTTATGATTGAATCAAAAGCGCGAGCCTCAAAAATACCAATTTCCATGCTCATGAGAGAAACTTGAGAGTAGCCATTTCAACAGTGTTCAAACGGTGTGTATTGGGCTGTAGAGAAAATGAGGAGTTACCTATGTTCACTGGGGTTGGAATCTTGGGTCTCATAAGCTTCGTGTAGTACAGGTAGGTATACAAACCTTACCCTGAAAGACATTTTCTTCATCAGTAAAACAGGGGAGATAATAGTATTTGCTTCATAGGATTGATGCAAAGTTTAAGAGAAATCAAGTTCGGAAAATGCTTAACAAAGTACCTACCCAGGGTAAGCATTTATTAATCTCTCCCTTCCTTCCTCCCTCCCTCTCTCTCTTTCTCTCTCTCTCTCTCTCTCTTTCTCTCTCTCTCTCACACACACACACACACACACACAATCTTATGTTATGTTGTGAATTTGGATACTCTTATGAGCAAATAGTAAAAAGGCAATTCCAGTCTTTGTTATCCCATGAATAACATGGGATGACATGTTATTAGGCATGAATAAAGGGTTTTTCTACTTTCTCTTGCAAACAAGAGTGTAATTTCCATATTCAAAGGTGAAATTTCTCCCACATGGATGTTTCCTTTCTAAAGAGAAGGCAAATCATCTTTGCCTACCACTGTGCTTAGAGACTATCTGTTTTGCGTTTGAACCTTTCACTATTTGCTCACGTTATAAGGCAAAATATGTGGCACAGAGTTAAAAGCCTCTAAAGACCTGGGTGGGAAGGCTAGTTCTTGTCACTTCCAGGCCCAAGCATGGCCTTGGGCTGGTTGCTCACCCTCTCTGAGCCTCATTTCTTCCCACTGTAATATAGGTAATGCCACCTCTCAGCATTATGAGGACTAAATCAGAGTAACACTAAAAAGGCCTCCTAATCTATGCTGTGTATGAGATCAATAAATGTTGAATCCAAATCTCATATTTAGCTCCCAAGCAACAAATAGTGAAGATGTTAGGGGAAACTTCCTATATTCATGAGAAAAGACATCTGCTCTTGAGTCTAGCTCAGTCTTTTATTCCTACGATGATCAATTGCTTCTTCCTTTTCATAGCCTGACTTATAACCAAGATAAGAAAACACAAGTGATAAGGACACTGATGAATCTCCTGACACACTGCAGAGTTATTTGAATGATTGGGTTGACCTGCCATCTTCCTCTTTTGTCAACATAGAAAAACTCTGAAATGGCCAAGAGGTCCAAGGCAGCCAGTAGCCCAATGAAATGAAGAGTGGAAGGAGTGCCTGAGTTCATGGTGGTCCTGAAAGAGTGTCAACAAAGAACCACTGTTTCTCTAAAGTTTACTGTGGAAACCCCCATTCCAATTGGGAGTGATGGCCAGAACCAACTTGGGCACATACAGAGTTAATTTGAGGTGGCAGGCTAGGAAAGGGAATATAAGAAAAAGCCTGGATCAGCACTTTAAAAATCATAACTCAAACTATGACCTTTTTTGGAGATTTTTCTAATTAGGTTTTATTCTTGTAACTTCTAGAAAGCTCTCCCCCCACACCCATAAACAGGTAGAAATTCTCAAATTCCAAGTTCTTAAACTATTGGCTAGCGCATGGGCTTTGAGACCAATTTATACCTGCAGCCCAGGTTGCCCTACCTTTTCTTGAAGTGTAACAATCATTTTGAACCTCTCTCTCCATCTCTATTAGTGACAATTCCATTCTTGTACTTGCAGGAGCAGAAAACTTCAGGGTTCCTCTTGTCTCCTGGCTTTTTGTCTTATATTGTTTTTCTTATATCCCTGCTTAGTCTGCTTGGAAATCCTATTTGCTATACCTTGAAAATATATCCAAGCCAATAAGACCCTTTTAAATGAATTATTCTCATTGCTACCCCTTGGCTATAACCATCTCTTTCCCGATTATTACAATATTCCCATCATTGTTTGCCCTTGTTTCATCCTGATTATTTCAGTCTATTTTCCACACATCAGGAAGATGAACCTGTTTATCTGTCCAAGTCAGAAAATGTCAGAAACCTCCAGGGGACTTCCCTAGTGGTCCAGTGGTTAGGAATCTGTCATGTGATGCAGGGATCTGGTTTTGAGGGACTGGTTGGAGGACCAAGATCACACATGTCTTGGGGCAACTAAGCCTCAGTGCAGCAACTACTGAGCCCACCTCCACCCTCTGGAGAGAACTTACACTTGATTTAGGTGTGGATTCCCATCCTGGCTCTGCCAGTTCAGGCATGGGTGGCCTGCCCATGTTCCCTCCATAACATCTGTCTCCTCATCAGAAGATGAGGGCTGTAAAAAGGGTTAGCCCAGAAAAATTTAAAACATCTTTAAGAAGATGTCTAGCACAGAGAAAGTTTTCAGTGAACAGTAACTATTATTTTTCTTGTCCCTAAGCTTGGAAATGTATATCAAAAAGGACAGTGACCTTTTGAAATATGTTCCCTTATGAGTTTGTCTGGGACTTCCTGGACCATGAACCTGTCCCACTACATCATGTCAAATGAAGCTGGATTGTGAGATTTATATGAAGCTGGATTGTGAGACTTTTGTCCTCTTGGAACTATGGAACACACATTATTAAATATATTCAGGACCAAGGATTCTAGGGAGAGGCTATGAGATTGAATGGAAGGGATAAAGTGAAGGCTTCTGATTATTTCCCGATTGTTACTTTTCATCTGGCCTTCCTTTGTTTGCGTCCTCCCTCCCTACTCCTCAAAATCTGAAGGCCTATGAAAATGAGCTGAAAGATCAAGGAAAATATTTGATAGACTTCGATATATCATGTAGTGTTTACAGATTCTTTCAAGTCTTCAACATTTAAAACCTGAGTTTACTGTTATTAGTAAAACATCCCTAGCTGATTCCTGTTGGCTCACCGTATATATATATGTATATATACATATATATATTACAGTTGGAACATGAGACAAAACCTTCTATTAAAATGCTGACTATTCATTCAGCCTTTCAGATGTGGGTTCTTAGATGCTGAATTACAACTGCTAGAGTTGTAAGTTGACTTTTTACTAGCAAGTTCAAAGATCATCTCTCACTGCTTTTATTTTTTTATTTCATTAATTCACAAACATTTATTGGGTTCTTGTTATGTGTCAATTATGGAGATGGAAAAATCAATAAAATATGGGCCCATCCCTCAAGAAACGTTCATCTACCTACAATATGATCTGCTGAATCATCATAATCTATTGTTATAGATTATCTTGATTTTTGTGATGTATTTGAATACTGTCCTCATTTAAGAACACTGGGAAACTTTTTATCTACCAAAGGAGCGTGTGTGTGTGTGTGTGTGTATTCACTGCCCTCAAATCATTTTTGTGTGTTCTAAACAATCTTTTAAAAAAGTCCTTAAGTCCAACTTAAGGTTTGGGAAGATATGTCTACTTGGGTTTCCTATAATGTTTTGTATTGCAGTATTATAGGCTAGATTATTTAAAATTTCTTAGTTGTTTCCATAGTTTTGAAATGCAACAGTCTTCTTATACCTTATGAGTATTCTTTTATAAACTAATCCTTTTGTTCTTGGGAAATGTTTATAGAATAGATAAATAGACTCATAGGAAAACTTAAAGACTCTTAGTCTCTCACATAATGGAAAATATTTTATCCAGCTATGTTATTATTTTATGAATTTTAATACTGTGTGCTTATTGATTTTAATTGCTTTTCTAGGTGATACACATAATTTGCAATTAATAAAAATTAGTTATTTTCTAAACTTTATTTCTCTTATTTGTGTTTTATGTTTTGCTGCATTGTACAGAACAAGGGTTTGCGACCTCAGCACTATTGACATTTTAGGCTGGATAGTTCCCTGTTGTGGGGGCTGCCCTGTGCATTGTAGAGTGTTTACCAGCATCCCTGGCCTCTACCCACTAGACACCAATAGTTTCCCCAAAGTTGTGACAACCAAAAATGACTCCAGACATTGTCAAATGTCCCCTGGGAAGCAAAATTACCACCAGTGGAGACCCACTGGTCTAGAATATCCAAAACATTTTGTAAAGATAACAGTGATATGGGCATCCTTAGTTTGCTTCTGATTTTACAGAAAATAAGGCTTCCATTATAATGTTTTTCCACTAAATATATCAATTTAACATAGGTAGTCTTTGTGAAGGAAATAAAATTTTACCCTTAAATAAAATGTAAATTTGCAATGAGTATTGATTGTTAATAATGTAGGATAAATTCCTTGCAATCAAAAAGATTTAGTACACTTCAGTAGAGCCCTAAGGATCCTGTCAGCTCAGATGGTAAAGAATCTGCCTGCAATGCAGGAAACCTGGGTTCAATCCCTGGTTCGGAAAGAGCCTCTGGAGAAGGGAATGACTGCTCACTCCAGTATTCTTGCCTGGAGGATTCCATGGACAGAGGAGACTGGTGGGCTATAGTCCATGGGATTGCAAAGAGTTGGACACAACTGAGCAACTTAACATTTTAGGACCAAGGCTGGGTGGGGAGTATGAGTGTATGAGTGTGTGTGTGTGTGTGTGTGTGTGTGTGTGTGTGTGTGTGAAGGAGTTGGATAGGGAGTGTTAGTAGTGTAACTCTTGATTCTAGACACTTGATCACAAAAGCAGAAAATAATCAGCGCTAAGAGAAGGCTCTTGCACAGTGAAGGGAAGGAAACCAAATACTGGATTATTGCTATAATTGAGAAATAGCCCCCAGGTATTTTGAGTAAAGGAATTCTTTAGCCACTCCATTCAAATGATAATTTATGGCTCTTTCTGTTTTTCTGAACTTATTTTATTAGGCTTCTGCTTTCAACATTTCAAATATAATAATGAAGCTGACAGTCCCTGTTATTCACTTCCAACAGCCTTGAGAAGTCTGCTTCTGTGACTAAGGTGATGATGGCAGGCTTGGCGAGGAGCTGGAAGGTTCTAATCAAACCTTCAAAAACCGCCTGGAGTCGGGGCCGCAGACAGACCGCACAGGTGAGAGGAAGCATAAATTCTGTGCCTTTGCTGCTCAGACTCCACTTGGCCTGAAGGCCCTCCCTCTGTGGGGGGCTCGGAGGCGCCCTGGGCTGGCGGATTTATGTCAGCAAGCGCAGCGCAGTAGAAAGAGATTAAGAACACTTTCAAAGGGTGCGGGAGTGGGCTGCTCCTCCGGCTGAGCGATCCGGGACACAGAGCTCAGTCTGTGAGGACCTGGGCAGATGCCAGCGAAGGGAGTAGGGTAGGCCTGAGGAATGGAAGGCCACTGGCCAATTGGGTGTTGTGATAATTATATCCTTGTTTCCTTGAAGGTACCAGTGTCCTTGATTTTCCAGCTTCAAAGAGCGCTGCCTCTGAAGTGGGGGGACGTTCACACCTGCTTTGCCGCAGTGATTTCTGCCTTCCTGGCTGCAGACTCAACAAGACAACAATAGTTCAACAATAGGACATTTTCAAGGCCATATTCATGCACTAGGCAAAGCTTCTTTCCCACCCTTTCTTCCTAAATGGAAAGGAAAAGGTTCGTGTACTCCGTGAGAATTCAGCAATGAACACAACAGAATAGTTTTACCTTAAATTTAGATACTTTGGAGGTTGTTGTAGCTGTTTAGTTGCTATGTCATGTCTGACTCTCTGTGACCCCATGGACTGTAGCCTGCCAGGTTCCTCTGTTCGTGGGATTCTCCAGGCAAGAATACTGGAGTGGGTTGCCATTTCCTTCTCCAGGGGATCTTCTTGACCCAAGGGTTGGACCCATGTCTCCTGCATTGCAAGCAGATTCTTTACCGTCTGAGCCACTAGGGAAGCTAGGCACTCTAAATCATCGCACGCACCATCTTTATCCTCCCTCCCTCTGATTCTCACCCCTCACAAAGGGACTATCACAGGACCAGAAGTCAAGCAATAACTAGAGGTGTCAGTATACAATATACCTGGAATGTTTTGGTCTTTTCTTTTTCTCTATCTCATTCATCTTCAGAGAAGCTGTGCAAACAATGTTTAAGAAGTATCAGCATAGTTCTACCTTCTATATTTTTCTTAAAGCATTTAGATTTCCACGAGACCTTTCAAGAGAAAAGTGATGTATTTATTTATTTTTAATGGAACCCTGTTTGTCTACCAGGTGCAATAAACGGGATCTAGAAGTGGGATTTTCACTAAATATACATTTACTGCCTCCCACCGATCATCTGAACCCTCCCATCATTCAATGTACAAATTTAAAACCATATTCTGATTAATAAATTCCCTTTGTTAAAGATGAGATGACTGGTTTCTGGCATATAAAACTTTCCCAAGAAGTAGACTGGATATTACACATAACTTCTAAATCCTGAGCTCTAATGTTTCTCTGCTGTTGCCATCAGTTCTGGAAACCAAACCTTCCTTCTCTATACAAAGGCAGGTGCTGGTCAAAACCTGGAAAGAAGAATGAGGGATATACAGTCTATTTTTGAAAGTACTTCTTGTTCTGACCCTTGAGAGTGATATACAGTGGTCCTGTATACAAAACATTCCCGCTTTTTAACTTTTGCTCTGAGATGGTGCAAATAAATGCTGTTAAGTTGATGAGTTTACAACTTGGCGTTATGTAAGTAACTAGTCTTTTTTTGTTGAAACATGAAGTCAGTCTGTCTCTCTGTCTTCGTCCCTCCTTCTGCCCTACCCTTCCTTTATCTCCATTGTATTAAGAGTGTTTCACTTCCAAGGATCAGAAGTAATGACTGCTATGATACCTGGGGGGAGCAAAAGCTCTGTCCTTCAGTCTGCTCCTACCCGTCACTCGGGACCCTGGGATGCTGAGCTCTTGCCTGTGATTTAATAATGAGACCCAATGGGGCAGCCCAGGTGCTGTATCTCATACCCTTGCCGATTGCCAAGGGAACATTTAATCTGTTGGCTTTATTCAGTTATGCTAGTCTGGCAAACATACCTGGAGCTATAAATTATTTAGATGTTTAATTTATTTGGTGTAGAAGGAACTCTCTTATACCTTAGTTATCTAATAGCAGATGAAAAAACACTTTGTTTGCAAATCATAAAAGCTTTAACAGACTTGTGTCTTAAAGAGTAACAGAGACTTTCTTGACCTGAGAAGTGTAATAGGGATCCAAAAAGCATTGTTAACACATTATCCTCTAAGATAAAAATTATGGTATAAATTCCTCTGGATTAGAAGTGAAATGTGAAACAAATGCCTTCCATCAGATGCTAACAGACAACCAGTCTGAAGTGAATTCAAGTGTAAACTGCCAAGGAGGGATCAGGAGGGGCACAGCAGGGTCGTTTGTCACAGTGCCCATCTCCTCTGTGATAATGTATATCCATTATAAGGACCCAAGGGAGGGGGATATTTTAAATTGTTGGAAATATGATATAACCTAAACCCTATTAGTATACAAAATTACAATCTAACAGTGAAACATATTGTTGTTTAATTTATTCTTTGACTTTGCACCTAGCACATTTCATTAAATTAGAAACTCAGTACATGTTTCATTAAAATAGAAACAGATAGCACAAAGATATTATCTTATAGAGCATTCCTTGTCACATCAGATAGGTCCAAGACCCTGTTTTATGCATTCTCTTGATGAAAAATGATTGATCTGAAGCAAAAATAAATTATCTACAGCAACACAGAAATATAAACAATACAATAATAAATAATTACAATTAATAATATAATACTAAACAATATAGTAATAATAAACAATGGGAGTACACAAATTCTTTGTAAAATTTTCCTTTTATTATTGCTTTGTTTTCAAGTTACATCTTGAATCAGGTGGTATTACTGGGCTTTTGTTTCCCATCATTCAAATATTTAAACAATTTTCCTTTTTCAGTAGGAAGCAGCAGAGTTTTTAGATAAGAATGTGGTTTCTGCAGGAGCCTGAGTCTGAATTCTTCACTTTATTAGACGTGACACTGGAGAAATTATTTAACTTCTCTATGTCTCCGTTGCCTAATCTGTAAATTAGGGATATTATCTTTCTCATAGAGTTCTTATGTAGTGAAGCACATAAAACAGCACCTCACATTTAATAAATGCTAAATTGCTGCTATTAGTCATTCACTATCGTGCTTTGGATTCATTTCTTCATATTCATACAATAAGCAATTCTATGAGGTAGTTCTTATTACGTTTTACTGGAAAAGACATTTACTCCTGGACCCACAGTTGCTGCTGCTGCTGCTAAGTCACTTCAGTCATGTCTGACTCTGTGCGACCCCAGAGACGGCAGCCCACCAGGCTCCCCCGTCCCTGGGATTCTCCAGGCAAGAACACTGGAGTGGGTTGCCATTTCCTTCTCCAATGCATGAAAGTGAAAAGTGAAAGTAAAGTCGCTCAGTCGTGTCCGACTCTTCGCAACCCCATGGACCGCAGCCCACCAGGCTCCTCCGTCCATGGGATTTTAAAGCACATCCAATTCAAACTCACGTCTTTAAGTCCCTGTGGCAGGTTCTGATTTCTGGAGCCGATTCTGAGACAGAGGTCTTAGTAACCGGAAGTATCAGGGGCGTGCTCGGGGGCGACATCTGTTGGCCGAGGGAGCAGTTGCACGATTATGCAGCACCTGTGGCCGCAGCCAAGGCCACCCTACAGGAGCTCCAGCACAGGCCTGGCCCTCCAGTGTTAAACCTCAGTGGGGCAACAGGTTGGCTGTTTGGCGGAATCTGCCGTCCTTGAGGCTGTCCCGAACAGGGGTGTGGGTTTGGGCAGAGCAGCTCTCTTCAGCCACGGGCCATCTCCAGAGAGGGTCTCAGTTGAAGGGGCAAGCAGCAGCCAACACTTGCAGCAGCTGGGGGCGTAAGCACTTCGATCTCCAGGGCGGGGATCTGAGCAGGGGGTCAGGAGGGCCACACCTCTTCCGTCTTTGGAGGGTGCCCAAGGTTGTCTCATGGCCCATGGCGGTTCTTTTGCCCAGAATCTCTCAGACCCCATTCGTGTTGGGGGAGTCTAGGAAGCATGTGGATGGACTGTTTCTGTGAACTACACAAGGTGCTTGGTGACTTGAGATAGCACAGCTGCTGCCAACTAGCATCAGACCTGAGTAAATCACCCGTAGGCCCTGGCTGCCCAAGTTTATAGTCTTCTTACAGCTGGCTATAGGACTGCTCATTTAAAAATGCTTAAATAGAACAAATTTTAAAAAATCCAATCTTTGAGCACACACTTTTTATGGTGTTTATGTCATGATCCATAGGCTAGAACTACAGAATTTTAAAACCAGAAGGGGCCTGAGAGATCCCATTCCCCAGTTTGGGTTGGGTTGGCTGGGAGTGATTTAGTCAAGGTCACACAGCAAGTTAACAGTTACACACAATGGGATTGGGACCATAAGCATGAAAATTGATATTCTCAAGTAGAGGTTAGCTGTTTGCCAAAGAAATTATAAAACAAATTCTTGGCTGAAAACTTGAAAGGATAGGTTTGGAATGTTATCTTAATGCACATTACAATCTTGAAGTTTCTTGTCATATCCTAGATAAAGCACTGTGTTTATATTTTACTCATTTCCATGCAAAATGGCTTCTAAAACTAAATGCCAAGAATTCTCACTGACACTGTTTGGTTCACATTTCATTGATTATATTTTGTTATTTTACTATTTTACAATTAAAACCATCCTCTATTCCTAGCACTATAGTTTTTCTCTGTATAATTGATACAATACCATAAATACTGTGTGGTATTAGCAATTTTTGAAGAATGAATTTTAAGTTTGAGAGTGGAGTCTTATCTTAAAATTACTTTCAGAAAACATATGAGACACACAGAGCTGTCAGGTTTAAATCTGTACCACCAATTTTATGTTAACTTATTATCTCAATATTCTCTGGCACATGGACACACTTATAATCACAAAGATTAGTGCTTAGCAAAAAAAAAAAAATTTAAGTTTTCATTACCTCCTCAGTACACTGCCTGGTTGGAGTTAGATGTTTAAAAATCCCATATGATTGTTCAGCTCTTAAGCAATGTTAACCCTTAAATTTTCAGCAGAAAACCTACTGAACAGTATTTGATGAATAGGAATAGTAAGAGTTTAGAGTTGAGGTTCAGAGCACAGACTGACAACCCATACTGCCTGAGGTCAAAGCCTAGTTCTACCAGCTGGTAACTTTGGGCAGGTTATTTAACCTCTATAAAATGGGAATAATATTTATACTTGTTTTTTTTGTTTCTTGTAAGGATTATATGAGATAATACATGTAAAGGGCCTAGAATGGTGCCTATACACAACAGTGCTTAGTTGATGCTCTGTCATTTAGAATTTGCTTTTTAAACTATAGAGGATTAAGCCTTTTACAAGGACAGTTAAAAATGCAGATTTGAAGACTAGATACATCTAAGTGATCCTGTTCAGTTTTTGATGCTTACAATGGAGCTCTTAGGTGAAACAGAATCATAAGCCTCGTTAAGCCGTAAGTTCAGATTCTAAAGATTTATTCCACAGCCTGATGTACATAATATATGAAGCAGTAAATTCCCAGCTTTTAACTGTAAGACATTTGATTCTGGAAATCCAAAAATCATGTTCTAATAGTGAGCTCTTAAAATCATTCTCAATGTAACTCCATGAAAGCAGTGACTATGCCAACCTTGTTCACCAGTGCGTGCCCAGCCTTTTACATACTAGCATTAGTATGAATTTAGTATGTGCAGAATGACTGACCAATTGACTGTAAAAGGCAATGCCCTTTAATTCATAGAATTTTAGAGTTAGAGGGGATAACCTGCTAATGGTGTCATAAATAAGGAACCTGAGGATAAATGACTTAGAACCAATTAAATGATTAACTGTGTAGAAGCACGATCCAAGATGTTGACTCCAGGCCTTGGAGAGTCAAACAAGTGATTGCCTTCTGCAGATTTTTGCTAGATTTTTGCTAAATGTATTCCTAGGAACACCAGTCTCTTGGGATAGTCATGGAGTCGCGTGGAAGGAGTTGTTCTATGGGCAAAACTTTGGGGAAATTTGGGGTTAAATTAATTAAATTGTGAATTTCAGCATTCTGGAGAAGGTTTGGCTATAAAACCCCTTTAGAAATGAGGATCTTTTGGAATTGATGGTCCATGAAACACATGGGAGAAGACTGACCAGTAGCTTTCAGTAAATACTAACCACGCCCTGACTACATGCATCATGATAGAAACTATACAGAAAGTTAAGGTGAGTTAGACACCAACGAGGTCCTGGGGCATTTCTGGGGGTGGAGCAGGGTAAGTGAAGTGGCAAGGGCAAGAGAGAATTATGAAAAGGCATGTATAATTTCAGTCTATGTCTGAATTTGGGAACAATCATGAGAGAGGATCAAATAAAAATGTTACAGGGATTCAAAGTTGAGTGTTCTGTGGAAGAAACAGCATTTGAGATGAATCTTGAAAGATGGATGTGAATTTCTTCAGTAGATGTCTGCTAGTTTTTGTTTATCTGAAACTAAATTTGTTTTACTCTCATTTATGAAATGTGGGTTTTCTGGATGTGCAATGGATAGTTATTTCTCTTCAACACTTTGAATAATTATTCCACAGACTCCCTTCGTCTGCTATAACTCTTGATAAGCCTGACAGTCTAATTGTTAGTCCTTTGCAGTCCTTTTCTCTGCAGGTTGCTTTTAAGATTTTCTCAGTGTCTTTGGAGTTCCCCAGTTGCCCTATAACACAGCTAAGACATAAATTTCCTCTTTAATTTCTCTTTCTAGGGATGTACTGTATTTCCTAAAGCCTATGGTTTTCTACTGGTTCTAAAAAATTCTCAGTTATCTTTGCTTCAGATATTATTATATTATCCATCCTCTCTACTCTCTACTTTCAAACCTGCACTTAAAATTTTAATTATTAGGTTATTAAATTATTAGAACATCTCATTCTATCTTCCATATCTTTAAATTTCTCTTTTTATTTTCCATTTCCTTTCTTCCTGTGCTACATTTTGAATGTTTTCTTCAAATATTTCTTGAATCCACTAATTATCTCTTCAGATATTTAACATGTTCATTAAATGTTTTATTTTCAACCATTTTATTTTTGTCTCTTTTTTATTCTTTTCCAAATCATCTTTTTTTGTTTTCTTATCTTTGGTTTTCCAGTCCTTATTTCTTTAAATTTGTCAAATGTAGACATTCTATGTTAGATAGTCAACAGAATGTAGTGAGGAAGAGTGCAGACTCTAGAACCAACTGTCTGAATCCAGATTGTAGCTCTACCACTAAAGCTACCCAGGTGGTGCTAGTGGTAAAGAACCCGCCTGCCAATGCAGGAGACATAAGAGATGAGAGTTCAATCCCTGGGTCAGAAAGATCACCTGGAGCAGGGCATGGCAACCCACTTCAATATTCTTGCCTAGAGAATCCCATGGACAGATGGGTGGGCTGCAGTCTATGGGGTCGCAACTTAGCATAAACACACCACTTAAGAAATGTTGACCTGGAATAAATTACATAACAGTAGTCCTTGCTTCATAGTGTTGTTATGGGAATTAAATAAGTTAAAATTGGAAAAAAAAACTTTACAACAGAGCTAGCACTTAAGTGAAGAAGTGAAGTGAAGTTGCTCAGTCGTGTCTGACTCTTTGTGGCCCCATGGACAGTGAGCCTATCAGGCTCCTCCGTCTATGGGATTTTCCAGGCAAGAATACTGGAGTGGGTTACCATTTCCTTCTCCAGGGATCTTCCTAACCCAGGGATTGAACCCAGGTCTTCCGCATTGTAGGCAGACGCTTTTACCGTCTGAGTCACCAGGGAAGCCAGCACCTAATAATTGCCCTAAATACGTTCATAAATGAAAATACACATCCAGATTTCTTGGAGTCTAAACTGGATGCTTGTTTTTCCGGTGACTCACTCACTCTTGGTGGTCTGCCTCCTTCTGTGCTTGGTGATCTTGGATTCAAACTCATACTTGGTGACTCTTGGCTTTCCTACTGAGTATTTGATTCTGTTGGGAACAGAAGGAAAACGCCAACCTGAGAACATACTTCACCCTTTTTGGAGGGTCCTGGCCTAAGGAGGAAGTGTCAGACTCTTGGCTTCCCCGTCTTCTGATGCTTTAGGGTTCATGCTGTGCTACAATGGTTCTGGCCCTTAGGACAACCCAGTATTCTTATTTTCTTAGCACTCTTGGTTCCCAGTTCTGGTTTCAGCTCATATTTGAGGATAAGAGCTGTCCCTGGACGATGACTTTACTACTTACAAGCCCAACAGTCCATTTAAAAAGTGATCCAGGAAATTCCCTGGTGGCCCAATAATTAGCACTGCACTTTCACTGCTGTGGCCTGAGTTCAGTCTCTGGTTGGGAAACAGATCCTGCAAGCCATGCAGCAAAGAACAACAAGAAAAACAAAGAAACAAACAAAAAATCCAGTTCTTTTGCATTTGGAAGGGCTTCTGAGTATCTAGTTATCTATACTGCCAGAAGTTACCTCCTGCTTCGAATCAGTCAGCATGGGTTACCTTCAGTTCAGTTCAGTTCAGTCGCTCAGTCGTGTCCGACTCTTTGCGACCCCATGAATCGCAGCACGCCAGGCCTCCCTGACCATCACCAACTCCCAGACTTCACTCAGACTCACGTCCGTCGAGTCAGTGACGCCATCCAGCCATCTCATCCTCAGTCGTCCCCTTCTCCTCCTGCCCCCAATCCCTCCCAGCATCAGAGTCTTTTCCAATGAGTCAACTCTTTGCATGCAGTGGCCAAAGTACTGGAGTTTCAGCTTCAGCATCATTCCTTCCAAAGAAATCCCAGGGTTGATCTCCTTCAGAATGGACTGGTTGGATCTCCTTGCAGTCCACGGGACTCTCAACAGTCTTCTCCAACACCACAGTTCAAAAGCATCAATTCTTTGGCGCTCAGCCTTCTTCACAGTCCAACTCTCACATCCATACATGACCACAGGAGAAACCATAGCCTTGACTAGACGGACCTTAGTCGGCAAAGTAATGTCTCTGCTTTTGAATATGCTGCAGCAAAAAAACAATCTCCAGTGGCTTAGAAAAACAAAGGTTTCTTTCCTTTTATGCTACACATCCATCCCAAGTCAGTCGGGTCTCTGCTCCATGTGATCTGCACTCAGGGATTCAGGCTGACGGGGCTCTGATTCTCTGGAAGAACATCAGTCCTATAATGGGAGTGAGAAAATACAGTGACTCATACTCTGGTTGTTAATTCCATCTGGAAGTGACCTAGATCATTCAGTTTTAATTAGTCAAGGCAAGTGCCCAGGCCACACTGAACTCCAAGGAGGTGCTTAGGAAGCAGAACTGGAAATATCAGTGAACATCACTCACAATTACTACACGCTTTTGACACCTAATACTATAAACATGCTTAGGTTCTAATACGGGTTGCCCTGGTGGCTTAGCAGTAAAGAATCCACCTGCAATGCAGGAGATGTGGGTTCGATCCCTGGGTCAGAAAGATCCCTTGGAGAAGGAAATGGCAACCCACCCCAGTATTCTTGCCTGGAAAATCCTGTGGAAGAGAAGCCTGAGGGGCTACAGTGCAAACAGTCACAAAAGAGTCAGGACACAACTTAGCAACCAACAAGTGTTCTTATATGGATCTGGTAACTAGTCTTTATAAATATTATTATGAAGCTCTCCAACATAAAGAATGTAAAAATATTATAATGTGTTATAATGTGTGTGTGCTCAGTCACTCAGTCCTGTCCAATTCTTTGCAGCCCCATGGATTGTAGCCCGCCAGGCTACTCTGTCCATGGGATTTCCCAGGCAAGAATACTGAAGCGGGTTGCCATGCCCTCTTCCAGGGCATCTTCCCGACCCAAAGATCAAACCCAAGTCTTCTGCATTGGCAGGCAGATTCTTTACCACTGACCCACAGGGGAAGCCCCAAACATAACATTTATTTTCTTTTAAAGAGATGATGAAGGATGTTCTGGAGAGAGAGGGCAGAGGGAGGATGTCTTTGAAAACTGATGAGTCTGCGAGAAGAAATTCCCTGTCAGGAAAAAGTGCAGAATCATCTAGAGGGGATTCATCCTCTACCTCCTGGCAGGGTCTGGAAGGGCAGCATCTGGTGGGGAGGGGCTGCACATGTTCCCAGGGAGGCTGGATCCCAGTCTCCCTGGAGTCCCTCCTGAGCCCCAGGGGAGGTACAGAAGTACCTGGTCAGCCTGGATCAGAGAGCAGGGACTTGACTTATCAGCAATTAGAGGAGGCCTTAGCATGTGGTTAGGTGTTCAATAAATATTTGTTAAGTAAGTGAATGATGATGATAAGGTCAGGCCTTGGTGTTGCATAAGAACCTGGACTTCTTCATGAGCCTGTGGATTGCAGAGAGGGAGGTGGCAACTTTTCTCATATGCTAGGCAGGATGGGGACTTGGAGTCAGAATTAGGGTGATTTGGCTTCTCCAATGGGTTAGCCCTAAAGAATCTGCCTGCAATGCAGGAGATGTAGGAGATGTGGGTTTGATCCCTGGGTGGGGAAGATCCCCTGGAGGAGGAAATAGCAACCTACTCTAGTATTCTTGCCTGAAAAATTCCATGGACAGCGGAGCCTGGAGGGCTACAGTCCATGGGGTTGCAAAGAGTTGGACATGACTGAAGGACTGACCACAAGCATGAAGGAAAATAATAGCAACATCTTGCACACTTGTTAGGCATTTTTAAAACTATTTCCCTGCATCCTTTGTAATGTGTTATGTAACATATCATATTTGTAAATGTAACTTATTTGCAAATAAACAATAGATATTTATTGACTAGTGGATAAAGAATTTTCAGCACATTACTCATGAACAAGGTGAAGTGAAGTGAAGTGAAAGTCTCTCAGTCATGTCCGACTCTTTGCGACCTCATGGACTATACAGTCCATGGAATTCTCCAGGCCAGAATACTGGAGTGGGTAGCCATTCCCTTCTCCAGGGAATATTCCCAACCTAGGAATCGAACCCAGGTCTCCCACATTGCAGGTGGATTCTTTACCAGTTGAGCCACCAGGGAAGCCCCACTCATGAACAGGGTAAGAGCTGTAATTCTCAAAGTGCAGGTACAAAGCTTCAGACATGCTCCCCACGGGGAGCCTTGGGTATAAGTCTAGTCTGTGGTAAACCAACAGGCGCCCCACTAGTCTTACCCAGGCTCTGAGGCCTCAGGTCACAGTAGAGAGGGTTAGGGGATGAATACAGCAGACTTGGGTTCTGCTCTTAGCCCTGCCACTACACTGTCTCAGGTAAACCTTTCAATCTCTTCTGTAAAACAAGTGTTGGGTTCAATGGTCCTTAAGACAAGGTTGAAGTTCAGCTTGTCCACACTGGGTCTGGCCATTCCAATCATCCCCAACCGGTTCAGGTATCTACTATCCACTGCTTAAATGTCTTGAGTATCATCCCTACTCTCAAGTCTTTGCTATGTGAGGACAAGTTTCTTGCAGGTTTGTAGCAGACAGAGGTAACCTGGCTTCTCAGAAACAGAAGAATCACAGGAACCCATCCAAATCGTTAGCTTATCCTGATTATAAATATTACTCCTGATGATTCCAGGAGCAATTGCTACATGTCATATAAAACTGACTTCTTATCACTGACTCTGTGCTTCAATTTTCCATTTTCTAACCTCCTCTAAATTTTTTTCTTTCTCCTTTTACTGTAAAGTAATATTTTCCTTGGCTTCAAAACATGTGGACACCTTCCCCATAGTTGTGGAAATAATGGGAGGCTTGAGCCCAGAGCATCTGAGGTTCTCTCATGGAGCCTCACTGTTGCTCCTTGGGAGAAATCAAAACGCAAAAAGAAGGCGCTGCTGTAGCCAGACAGCCAAAGAGTAGTTTGTATTCTTTCATTTCCCTGCACCTTTGCCAATATTGTTTCCTCTGCCTGAAAAGTCCTCTCTACACTCTTTCTTTGGGTAAGTTTCTATCCACTCCTCAATGTCCTCAGTCTATGATTATTTTATTTCCATAACATCTGCACACCTTGCTGTTACAGAACTTAGCACTCTGTAGTGTAAGTACTATTTGTAAATCAACTTCCTGACTTGGAGAATCTACACCGTCTGGAAAACCTGTGTTCGTTTTTCTTTTTCTTTTTCAATTGGAGGATAATTACAAGTTTTGTTGCTTTCTGCCATACAACAATGTGAATCAGCCATAAATATATGTGTGTGTGTGTGTATCTATATTTATCTCTCTCTATATATCTCCTCCCTCTTGAGCCTCCACCCCCCTGCCCAACCCCTCTCTTCTTCACAGAGCTCTGGGCTGGGCTCCCTGTGTTGTATAGCAGCTATCTATTTTTTTTAAATTTCCTTTTTGTATATATTTTTGGCTGTGCTGGGTCCTCACTGCTGCGTGGGCCTTTCTGTAGCCGTGGTGAGAGTTACTCTCTAGCTGCAGTGCGTGGCCTTCTCATTGCGGTGACCGCTCTTGCTGTGGAGCATGGGCTCTAGGGTATGCGAGCTTCAGTTGCAGCATGTGGCCTCGGTAGCTGTGGCTCCCGGGCTCTAGCACACAGGCTCAATAGTTGTGGCGCTCAGGCCTAGTGCTCAGCAGCAGGTGAGGTCTTCCTGGATCAGGGATGAAACCCGAGTCTCCTGCGTTGGCAAGCAGGTTCTTTCCCGCTGAGCCCCCAGGGAAGCTCCTGCTCTCTGTTTCACACGTGGCGGTGTATATATGTCAACGCTGCTCTCTCAATTTGTCCCACCCTCTCCTTCCCCCTCTGTGTTCACAAGTTCGTTCTCTACATCTGCATCTTTATTCCTGCCCTGCAAATAGGTTCACTGGTACCATTTTTCTAGATTCCATATATGTCCATTAATATGCAGTATTTGCTTTTCTCTTTCTGACTTCATTCTGTATAACAGGCTCCAGGTTCATCCACCTAAGTTCAGCTCACTCATATTTGTTCCTTTTTATGACTGAATAATATTCTGTTGTATACATGTAGCACAACTTCTCTATCCATTCATCTGTCGATGGACATCTAGTTTGTTTTCATGTCCTGGCTATTATAAAGAATGCTGTAATGAACATTGGGGTAGTTGTGAAAATCTGTGTTCTAATATCTAGCATGACACTCTCCCTTTGATTTCTTTACAGTAGATACAGTCTTATCACCAATGCTCCTTTTGTCAGCCAGTCTGGATCATAGCATTGCCAGAACACAAAAGCAATGGCAGAAAGGGAGCCCAGAACAGAATAAACAACATACATTGCAGGACCCATTCAACTCAGCTCACCAGCTGGAAGCAGCCGCAGTACTGTGTTAAGAACACTCAGAATAGCTCCTTTGCTCTAGATTTCATTGGCTGACAGCAACAGATGACCCTCAAAAACTGGGACACCCACTGCGATTTTATTTTGGAAAATGTCTCAGATATAAGTAGTGTTATAATGAATTGGTTTTGAAGAGGGTACTACTGAATATTAAAATTATTTCCTGGTATTTGATTCTCAGAGGTTCTATATCTGTCAACAGTAAATCTCCTTTATTTAAATTACCTTGACAGGCTTTCTGTTCCTGTGCCACCAGGCAGTCCTGTGCAAACAGTATGCCACCTGTATTGGTGTTCTCTAGAGAGGACCAAAAAGATGTCTGTGTATACACAGAAAGAGATTGTAATGAATAAGCTCACATGATTATGGAGACTTCTGCTGCTAAGTGACTTCAGTCGTGTCCGACTCTGTGCAACCCCGCAGACGGTAGCCCACCAGGCTCCCCCATCCCTGGGATTCTCCAGGCAAGAACACTGGAGTGGGTTGTCATTTCCTTCTCCAATGCATGAAAGTGAGAAGTGAAGGTGAAGTTGCTCAGTCGTGTCCGACTCTTAGCGACCCCATGGACTGCAGCCCACCAAGTTCCTCTGTCCAAGTCCAAAGTCTGCAGGGGTGGTAGGCCATAGGCTGGAGACCCAGGCAAGAAGTGTAGTTTGAGTCCAAAGGCAGTCTGGTAGCAGAAATCCATCTTCTTTGGGCAAGGTCAGTCTTTTATCTATTGAGACCTTCAACTCAGTGGTAGAGACCCATGTTATCTTTTTTGAGACCCACCCACATTATAAAGGATTAGCTGCTTTATGCAAAGATTTAAATATTAATCTCAATGAAAACAATACTTTCACAGAAACATCTAGAATGATGTTGATCAACTATCTAGGTACTGTGGCCTAACCATGTTGACACAGAAAATTAGCCATCACACCCCCTCACATTCAATCGTTAGCAATGTACCCCGAGGACCACATTGCCTATGACTGAAGCCACATCCAGGCTTAACAGGAAAGCACACTCTTATAAACTAGTGATGTCTGCTCCGAGCACAGAAGGGAAGAGTGGCAGCCTGGGTCATATATTTCCTATTCCTACAATAGAAGTTTGGTTTGTATTTACTGAATGAGCAAGTGACAAATCTTGTCCATTTTGCCATTCAACCTTGGACAAGCCTTGATTCAAGATGTGTTCAAATTGAATTGCTTGACATCAATCAGGCAAGCTGACCAAATTCTCATGCTCCCTGTGTATATGCACAAGAATGCTCCCAGCAGCTTCATTATCAACATCTCCAAACTAGATATAACCTGGAATGTTCATCAGTGGGTAAATGAAAAAAAATTGTGCTATAATAAATACGAACTATAACTACATACAACCTGGATGACTCTTACAAACATGAGGTTGAGCAAAAGAACAAAAAGAACAAGGCATTAACTCCATTTATCAAGTTCCAACACATAAAATTAAACTCTGTTCTATGTAGATGCATACTTAGGTGCTCCTGCTGCTGCTAAGTCGCTTAAGTCGTGTCCGACTCTGTGCGACCCCAGAGACGGCAGCCCACCAGGCTCCCCGGTCCCTGAGATTCTCCAGGCAAGAACACTGGAGTGGGTTGCCATTTCCTTCTCCAATGCATGAAAGTGAAAAGTGAAAGTGAAGTCACTCAGTTCTGTCTGACTCTTAGCGACCCCATGGACTGCAGACTACCAGGCTCCTCTGTCCATGGGATTTGCCAGGCAAGAGTACTGGAGCGGGGTGCCATTGCCTTCTCCGACTTAGGTGCTAAATAATTGTTTAAAAAAACAAAGCTATGATTCCCATAAAATGTCTGATAGTGGTTATCTCTAGGAGCATGAGAGATGCTATGAGGGGAGAATTCACAATATTACACTTCTTGATTTGGGTTTTAACTTTAAAACAACATGTTAAAATGCTTTTTTGTATGAGTGTTAAACAATCAAAAAGTTTAACTTCCCCCCAAGGGTTCCCTTATGCCAATTCCTAAAAAAAAGGAAGAAAGAAACAGGCTGGTGTAGAATTAAAAGAAAACTCAGCTACAATAAGCGGCAGTTCAGGCCTATAGGGGGCGCTCTCATGCCCTCCAGGCATCCTCAATTACCTCAAACGGGAAGAGACTACCCTTATAGCTCTCCTGCATCTCTCACAGGCAAGTGTTGCCTACTTCACCGTCCAACTGGAAGGAAAAAACTTCACTCCCTGAAGGATTGTGCAGCCAATCCCAGACTGGAGCGGTTCAACCAATGAGAAGCTTCCATACTTTGACTCCCAGCTTCCTCCCTCCCAAGTCTCCGCTTTCCCCTTTAAAAGCTAGTTTCCCTTCTTTGTTCCTTGGGCTTGCCTATGGTCTTCCATAATTTGATACTCTGAGTTGCAATTCCTCTGGCTATTACCGAAAAAACTCACTTTTGCTGATAAAATCACTGGTGAAAAGTGAAAGTCGCTCAGTCATGTCCGACTCTTTGTGACCCATGGACTATACAGTCCTTGGAATTCTCCAGGCCAGAATACTGGAGTGGGTAGCCTTTCCCTTCTCCAGGTTATCTTCTCAACCCAGGGATCGAACCCAGGTCTTCCGCATTGCAGGAGGATTCTCTACCAGCTGAGCCACCAGGGAAGCCCAAAATAATTGGTGGTATTATATTATTAAAGGGGACACAGGGACCCAAGAAGCTGACCCAATCCCTGTTTAGCCCGTGCCCAAAGAGACCAGGGCATTTACTCTCCAAACTATTTCCCCACTGGTGTCTACTTTGGAGCTTTTTCTGTTTTGCTTCTTTCCCCAGAACAAATGTCTCCATTTTAGTAGTGATTAGATTTACAATATAACAAATTCAACAGTTGAAAGTCCTAAAATTCATCTTCAGTGAAACTTGCAAAGCAGCTGCAAAAAAGATGAATGTCACTCATGGGATCAAAAGCCTAGAAGGATTTCGTGGAAAAGTTCAGCAATATGTGCATGCACGGCCTATTCTAAGCTGAAGGCTCTGTCAAAGGATAGTGACCCTCTGTCTCACTATGAGCTGAAAGTGCCTGGGATAACTGGCCTTTGGAAAACTGCTGGTTCCAATGCAGAAATTCTGCTACAAAGGACAGATTCTCATGATCTGCCTTCTAGGATCCTAGGCTAAAAATTCAGAGTTGAGCTTATAGAAAGTTAGAGAAAAGGCAAAGTGATTTTAAGGGCAGGTGCTGGAGGTTTACTTTCTTCATAGCTTTGAGTACTTAGAAATTTGCAGTTAAATATGCTTTCTTCCCTCTGGAAAACAGATTTCCCCTCTCTCTCACCTCTGCCTGGGGAATTACAAATTTCATATGGAAACCTGAAAACCCGAAGAGAAATATGCAATGCTTCAGACACCTCGTGTCGGACTGGCTGTCACAGACCCTGGTTTGGGTCAGGCTGTTTAAACTTCTTTGGAACAAGCATTTATCTACTGCGGGGTCATTTTATAGATCCATTAAATCTACATTTTCTCTTGGGCTTCTTTCCTCAGCTCCCCTCAACCCTGCTCTAGTCACACACTCTAAAAACCCCCTTAAGCCCCAGAAATAAATCTCTATAAACTGCCAAGCATTCAATCAGGCTTTTACTGTATCTCTCTGCAATTAGAATAAATTTACTGCTTGTAGAGATGGGGGGAAATATGCAAGGTACTCCTTGGATAAATACACCGCAGTGAGAAAAGCAGAGACTCTGTGAAAGTTATCTCGGTGAATTCAACAAGAATCAAGGTCACTGGAGCTGCTACATACCAGGGAATGTTAATTAATGGGCCTGCAGCTGGTGGTACCACTTGGCTGCTCTGCTCCAGCTGCTTGCTCCATATTTCTCTCGTTTGTAGGCCCATTCTTGGATCAAATCCCATCTCTTTTTTTCCTCCAAGTACAAAAAGTACATAAGTCTATCCTGGAAGGATGCCAACCTTTCAGAGAACTGAGCAAAGTGTTGTTTCTTGGCTATTTTTATCTCCTTTTTAAAGAGAGGTCATGCTATCACCTCTGGAGCTGGATTACTTGTAATCGGGCTTTCAAGCTATGGTCTGAGGTCACCACTCTGGCACCATACACCTCTGGGGAGGTGTCCTGAAGTCGGAGAGCAGCAACCGGTACTTGTAACTTCCCCTCAAACAAAAGCGTAAGGCATCTGAAAAGATGCACCTATCTCCTTCACTGCACAGTCTGCATTTTAAGCCAGGCTGAAGGCAAGGTGAAAATACAACCCAAGGCACTCGCCGTCTCTGAGATGAAGAGGGAGAGAGAAAGAAACAGGAGAAAAAGAAGAGAGTGACAGAAGAGGCAGAAAGTATTTCCAGGGTAGTTAATACCATTTGAATCTGCTGGGAAGCCTTAAATGAGACCAGGCATGTAAACCACTTAGCTGGACACAGGCAGCTATTGTTAATTAAAATAACATTTCAGATTTGAGGTAGAACAGACGTGTTCAACACGGACTTGGGGCTGCACTGGCTTGGGACTGTATTTAGGCAGTGCGTTATTTTGGTTAAACTTGGACTTTGGAGTCAGGAAGATCTGGTTTGCTGTCCTTGCTCAACCTCTTAAGTAGCTGTGAGTCACTTGAGTGCTTAGTTATCTCTTTAGACTTCAACTTTCTCATCTGTATAATGGGGGTAATAATAGTATCGGCCTCAAGGCTGCTGAGCAGATCTCATGAAATACAGCATGTGGGACCTTTGGCACAGTGCTTGGTACGTGTTAATCTCAATGAATACTCATCGTGGTAACTGGGGCTTTTATGACTGTTTACATAGGTCAGAAAGGGAAGAATTACTAAAACTGTTTCAGGAAAACAGTTTGCCTCTTCTGGCAGGTGAAGATGGCTTAAGAAGAGCAGTTTTTCCAAAGCAGTGAAAATGGTCCTGCTAGCCTCTGTTGCAGCCGGGCTTGTTTTTCTTCTCATTTGGAAACTTTCTTTCCTTCAGTGTTACACAGTGAGGAGACTGGGCGTTCTTCCCACAATGACAGACATGCAAATCTCGCCCAGAAATAACAGGGAAAATGCCTGACTCTGCTTCTTGAAGGAATTCTCCAGGTAGCCATTAGCCATAAACTCTAGGCTCAGGGCCCTGGAGATGGCTGCGCCCACTCCTCCCAAGCCAGGCGGGCTGTCTTCAACTTGGGCCGGCTCCTTTATGAGAAAGACCAGCTTTACTGAGCCCTTTTTAAAGGGGGTGGGGGGGAAGAACATTCTAAAAAATTAGGAACTGTTCTCCATTACTACTTCCAAACTGTAAAATGATATTTGGGTCTTTTAAAAGACTTGGGAAATTTACTGAAATTAAGGAATATGGATTTAAAGGGAACCTTGGGGGATTAGATTTTTTTCTTCACTTTGAAGCATTTGAAACAACTTTAATCTGCTTTCAGAGTGCTATGCAATTTGGCATGGCATTCTGGGAGAGTGTTGTTGCGTTCTTCCTGGAACTGATACTTTTGTGCCCCTTTTAAAACCCATTTGGAGACATATTTAGGGTATAAAAAAACACTTGAATTTAAAGAACAAGACTATTCAAGGTAAAGGAATGGCTTCTAAGATGCTTCAAAGAAAATTTTAAATTTCTATTTTGGGCAAAAGAAAATCCAACAGAAACCTAGCTGGATATGCACCCATGAAGATATAACTATTCATATAGAATTTCCTGGTTGTTGGTCCTCTTATGTAATTATATAATAAATGATATATACTTTACAAAATGCAGAACATTGTATACACACTCATGTAATAGCAGTGCTATAGGAGGCAGGTTTTACAATTTTTATTTTATTGACAAGGAAACTGGGGCTCAGGGAGTTCAAATTTTGCTTAAAAAAAATATTGGGTTGGCCAGTAAGTTCATTCAGGTGTTTCCTAAGTTGTTACAGAATCCGAATGAATTTTTTTGGCCAACCCAATATATTAATAGTATGCCGAGAACTTGAACTTGGGACTCTAGGTTTTAATCCCAGTATTTTTTCCAGCACCCTGCCATGTGGCCTAGGCAGCCCCAGTCAACCTTGGATGCCTCAGTTTCCTGGTCTGTGAGATGAGAATACCTCTTTAGCTTGCTTTCAGGGACTGGTGGATAGATTTTCCAGGGCCAAGTCTACCTATGATGTGACCAAGAAACAGTGAATGATACACCTGAATGAAATACAATTGGCCTTCATTGTCCGTGGGGATCTGGTGCCAGGAGCCTCTGCAGAAGCCAAAATCAGCGGATGCTCAAGCCCCTTATATAAAACAGTGTATGACGGTAAAGACTCAGCCGGAGGTATTGAGAGGTTTCCCATTCACGGACATGAAGGGCAGACTGCTGAGCCCAGAGAAATATTGCTAACACCCTGTTACCACAGGAATGGTCCAGAGCTCTGCAGAAGATATACTCTGAACCTTTGAAATGACATTGGTTGCAAAGGACAAGCACAGAATGGTTACAAAACCGGTAGGGGACCTGGAAGCTGTGAGTAATTGTGAATCGCTCATGATCCCAGGGGCTGGCGAACCCGCAGAAGGGGCAAATAGGAAAGTGAGGACACATACTTGTTCCTCTGGGGCCTTAATTCCCTGAAGCCATGAAAGAGATAAGTGTATTATCAAAAGGAGTGGAAACTCAACAGCTATGCGATCCTAGAAGAATGTACGGTTTTAAAATGTCTAGGAAAATAAGATATTTCTCCTATTTATTCAGTTCTTTCAAAAGTATATTTACTGTCAACATAATTGATAGAGAAGTGTAGCATGAGAAAGTGACATCATCTGCTCCTCCCCTAACTCGCCTACTAAACTTCACTAGCTCCCAATCACGTACTCTGTGTCTCCTATAGTTTTTCCATTTACTACTGTGTTTGTGCGTGTATTCAGGTGCATGTTATACAGATTCACATATATGTTTTCAAGTGAGGTCTCACAGCACCTAGTTTTGCAACTTGCCTTTTTCTAACTTTACAATGTATCATAGATGCTTGGTCAAACAGACCTCTCATTCCCTCCCCCCAGCTTTACTGGGATACACTTGACAAATCAGAGTGGTATATATCTGTGGTGCTCCATACGATGATTTGGTGTTTATATATACATTGTGAAATGGTTATAACTGAGCTAGTTAACATGTCCATTACCTTACATAGTTAGCATATGTTTCTATGTGGTGGAAAGCTCTGCTCTCTCAGCAAACTTCAAGAATACGGTACAGTAACTAGAGTCACCATGCTGTCCGTTAGCTCTCCAGAACTTATGCTTCATGTGGGACTGAATCTTTGTACATTTTGATGAATATCTCCCCATTTCCTTCAAACTCCAACCTTAGGCAACCACCACTTTAAAATTTCTGCTTGTACGAGTTCAGCTTTTTTAGAGGCCTCCCTCTATTCTTTTTAAAGCATGGAGAGGGTTCCATCGTACGGCTATACCATAGTTTACTTAACCCCCTTTCCATGGATGGAGATATAGGTAACTGCTGTGTTTTTTTCCCCTTAACTATTACAAATAATGCTTCAGCATGTAATAATGAAGGGTTTCCCGGTGGCTCAGGGGTAAAGGATCTGCCTGCAATGCAGGAGCTGCAGGAGCCACGGGTTTGATCACTGGGTCAGGAAGATCCCCTGGAGGAGGGCATGGCAACTTATTCCAATATTCCTGCCTGGAGAATCCCATGGACAGAGGAGCCTGGCAGACTACAGTCAGGTCACAGAGTCGGACACAACTGAAGCAACTTAGCATACACACATAAAATGATGGTTTATTAACATAAAAGGAAACAATCTAGGGATAAATGGGCTAGGGCAAATTTGGGAAGATAGTTCATAACAAAACTGTTACTGTTTGAGCCCAGTGTGGGAAATCAGAGGTGAGCAGAACCTTCTCAGTTTAGCTCTTCATTGTGTCACAGTGACAGCTGGCATGGAAGAAAGAACCCAGGGGAAAAAAAAAAGAAGTTAAAGAAAGGAAAAAAAAGCATGGCAAGATTTTTGAGAGGTCAGGTGAATTGAATTAAGGATTATTATCACGTGTACAGAAACTACAGAGCAACTATCTATAAAGCTCAGATTGGTGGCATTGTAAGATGGAAAATGATGGCGAGGTGAGAAAATGTTTGAGCATAGTCTCCATGCCAATCCCTCCCCACCCCCACCAGGATAGGGGCTGTGTCTTAGTCCTTCATAGCCTTGATACTGGGCATAATTCCTGACAAGTAAAAGGTGTTAATAAGTACTTTAAAAGCAAGGAATACTTCTCTCCAGAGAGCAAAGCCTTTTGGACATAAGCCAGCAGAACCTATCTGAATGTAGATAAATCTTGATTTGTGATGTAAAAACTAACTTGAAAATATAAAAATATTATCTTGAGTTGAAATGTAATAAGTTAAAAAATAGTTTCACTAAAAAGCCTGTTTGTAATTTACCTGACATGTTTCTCTGCTTACTGTTCTTTGTGTTTTAATTCATTGCCTGCTCAAAAATATATTAAACTGTAACTGGACAATAAATTAAAAAAATTTTAAATTGACCCCATATTCTTGAACCCATCACTAAGTTGTTTTGTGTCTAGTTGCCACTTCTGTCAGTTGGCTGATTTCTGCTTCTTGGCTTCAGCATCCATGCTCCTAAATGAAGTAAAAAGAATCAAGTGCCCCATGGCACGTCTTCAGTCTTGTAACCAGGAATTCAAGAGAAAAGTTTAAGACATAATCCTGTGTGTGATGGTCCTATTGATTAGGTAACTATGTTCCAGTCAACCAGAGATCAGATGACTTGGGTGTGTGTGTACATTCCTGAAGATATTTTTATAAGAAAAGGATAAGTGAAAGATAAGCAAACTGATGTGAGGGATTTACTTTTAAAGGACAGAGAGAGAAGAGTCAGCTTGATCATCCTCACCTTCTGCATCAGTCAGCAATTTACCAAAAATACACCAAAGGGAAGATTGCCAACCCCTGTTCTTCATCAGTTGAATTCTCCAGAGTGGTAATCCATACTTATTATGACCTTAACATACTAGGGGAAGAAAGATTGAATTAAATTCAGTAGAATCGCTGGTATTACATTTCAAAGCTCCATATATTCATTCATTCCATAAATATGAGCAAAACCACTAGATAATCAGAAAGACCATTCTTTAGTCATTCTGAATCAGCAGGATTGTTCTGCAGGGTCTTTTAATGAGTTCAGTACCCCCTCAACCCCACACCCCCAAAACTCGCTGAATCCTTTCTCCATTTGAGCCAAAGTCCTGGTTCATGATGAGACATGTTTCAGAGTGCTCTTGTCTCGCTGGCAGGGCAGGCAGGGCGGAGCTGGAAGAGGATGTGAGGAGTCGTAGGAACTGCATTCTTTAGTCACCCTGGCAAAGCAGAGATGCTTTACTCTCTAATGGCTGACACAGCAGCAGCAACGACCACTGTGAGACTTGACTCAACACAACTTGACTACGAGAGTATTTCAGGTGGTGCTTATATAGAGACTGCACAGTGCTATACAAATGATCTCAGCTCTTACATAATCATTATTTGAAAAATGTGGGGCAAGAGTGAGAGGCTGTGGGGGAGAGGCTGACTACTGCCATCCTGGCTAATTCGCTCTTTCCCTACAGCTCTGAGTTGGTTTATGGAGCGAATTATCTGCATTGTGGTGACCCAATGGCCTTGTAAAAGAGAGAAGGAGTGATCAGTTTAGGAAGTCATCCTTAAAGTTGTCATTTTGGCGGGGTGGCTCTGAGGGTAGAGAAGTAGGCTGGGGTCAGAAGTCTTGGGTTCCAGGCCCTTATTATTATAGCGCTGTGTGACACTGGGCTTCAGTTTCTTCCTCATAAAATGAAGAGTTCGACAAGGTGACTGGGGCATACAGTTTAGTGCCTTCTATTAGTATACTGTTGTTTTTCAGTCGCGAAGTCATGTCTGACTCTTTCCAAACCCAGGGACTGTAGCCCAGCAGGCTCTTCTGTCTGTGGAATTTTCCAGGCAAGAATATTGGAGTGGGTTGCCATTTCCTTCTCCAGGGGAATCTTCCCAATCCATATCTCCAATCAAATCCATGTTTCTTGTATCTCCTGCATCGGCAGGCAGATTCTTTACCACGGTACCACCACCTATAGGATAAAGAATGCTGGTAAAATCATATCAAGGCAAGTTTCCAAATCCTAAAGAGTTAAGAGTCTTTATAGAAATGAAAACAAAACTCTAGAGATTCTAAGGGGACTCTTCAAGGACACCAGCCCTGGGGTGGGTTTTTCACCCCAAATCAGGGGTTCTTTGTACTCAGGGATCCTGGTGAGAGGGCTCCTTCCTAAACTAGATCAGCTGTAAGCCCTGTTCTTCCTGAAGGCCAAGATAACCTGGAGTTGGATCAAGGTATATATCTGGCATAGGGTGCTATGCCAGCAGTTCCATTTCCAGTGTTCTGCCCAGAAAGGTCTCTACTGGTATCCTCCTGAGCTCTATGAGACCCAGCCAGGGCATTTAAGCTGGGCTCCATCTTCCCTCAGCTCCCATCTCAAAAGGAAACCTCAGCGTCTCTCAAAGAGAAGCCTTTCATAGGACTGTTGATTGGGGTTGAAACTGAACCCCCTGGCCCTGACTGAAGACATCATTTGTCTCATAATTGTGATCCCTTTGGAGGAGTTAAGAAAGCCTCAGCTCTGGGGCTCTTTACTCCTGTAACCACTGTCAGGCAGGTGATGCCTCTGGTTATCTTTGGGTAATTTTAGGTACCTAGAGTTGTTCTAGAAGAAGAGAATCATAAAGGTGAGTTTTCTGAATTGTTTCTCTAATCTGATTAGATTTAAAGGCACTACGGACTGTATTTTCTGTAGTAAAGATGATACTCGGAGAAGGCAATAGCACCCCACTCCAGTGGGGTGGAAAATCCCATGGACGGAGGAACCTGGTGGACTGCAGTCCATGGAGTCACTAAGAGTTGAACACGACTGAGCGACTTCACTTTCACTTTTCACTTTCATGCATTGGGAATGGCAACCCACTCCACTATTCTTGCCTGGAGAATCCCAGGGACGGGGGAGCCTGATGGGCTGCCGTCTCTGGGGTCGCACAGAGTCGGACACGACTGAAGCTACTTAGCAGCACTAGCAGAAGCAAAGAGGATACTGACAGTCCATGGTATGCTGCGGCAACAGAGATATACAAAATAAGATCACTGAATACTCCGAAACAAATACTTGTAAAAGGCAAGGTTCTTCAAAGGAAATCCGTTGCTGGCTCTTACATGAAAGGGCTGTCCTCTCCTACCCTCACCCCTTTCCCGATAAGACAAAGACTTAATGCTGCCCTGAAGAATTTGACTTTGGAAATGGCCAGTTTCACTTTGATGAAAGCCCTGGGGCTGGGAGCAGCAGCCTGGAGGTAGCCTGTCTTGTGTTGCTTGGCCAGGAGAAATCTCTTGAGGCAACATGAAATTATGTCTCTTTGGGTCATTTACTTTTCTAAGAGTCAGTAAAATAATAACACCATCATAACAATAGTGATCACTCACATGGCCCTTGCTATGTGCCAAGCACATAGCTCTTAGCCACAGAGAGATTCATGTTTAAAAGTTTTACAACAACCTTATAAGGTAGGTATTATTAATCCCATTATACAGTTGGGGAAATGGAGGCAAAGTCAAATAGCTACCAAGAAGGTATGTAGGATTTGAACCCAGGAAGTCTGGCTCCAGAATCCAGGCTCTTAGCACACTTGGGTGATGAACAGGTTTGGACTGAATCCTGGCCCTGGGGATAAGGTCTTAGAGAAGACCCTGAAACTCTTCCAGCCTCTGCCTCTGAATTTTAACACAGGAATAGTAACAGCTCCTGCCTGATAGAAATGCTGCAAGATTGAAATGGGTTGATAAATGTAAAGGGTTTTGTCCAGGGCCTGCCACATCATAAGGGTTCAATAAATGGGCTTCCCATCCTCTGAGACGCTAACGTGCAGTTGTTGCAGATAATAGTTTCTCCCAGTTTGGAGCCTGTCTTTTCATCCTCTTAACAATATCTTTCACAGAGCAAAAGCTTTTAATTTTGGTGAAGTCTAATTTATAGATTTCTTTCCTTTTATCAATTGTGCATTTGGTGTCATATCTAAGAACTCTTTATCAAGTCCTAGGTCCTGCAGATTTTCTCTTAAAATTTTTATAGTTGTGAATGACTTTTTGAAAGGGCATTTTTTTCCAAAATAAAAAAGGAAGACATGCCTATTGTAGACTATTTGGAATATAAAGAAAAACTCAATGAGGAAAGCTAAAATCACAAGTAAAACCAACATACAGAAATACATTTGGTATTAGATTTAAGGTCTTGCAACTTTAATAAAAATGTCACGTCTTTTATAATGGGGAAACAGAATCCTCCAACAGTAAACTCCGGAGTGCTGATGGTAGGTACTTCTCTTAATGCCAAGATCAGCTGGGGGAGTTGCCATTCAGAAAACACTAAGAACTACTGACCCAAACAGTGAAACTCATGTTTATGAACCGCAGCTGTTAGTCACAAGCTGTAATTGCCCCACCAGATAAAGAAGCTATTTAAGAGAGCAGGTTGCTATAGCTGAAAAGAAACAGAAAATAATCTTTTTTGAAATCACAGGATTGTAACTAAGGGGAATGTCAGGTTTGAGGGTGGAATGGATCTTTGTGTATTTGCTGACTTGGAGACGGACAGGCTGATCTGGCATGAAGACGGTCCAGCCCTGGCTGCTGTTCTGTTTTGCTGGAGAGTAATAGATTGAGGAAGGCTTCCCTGATGGCTCAGCGGTCAAGAATTCGCCTGCCTGTGCATTTGATGCAGGTTCGATCCCTGGGATGGCAAGATCCCCTGGCAAAAGAAATGGCTACCCACTCTAGCATTCTTACTTGGGAGATCCCATGGACAGAGGAGCCTGGCAGGCTACAGTCCATGGAGTCGCAGAAGATATGACTGAGCACACACACACACGTACACATAGTCAGCTGAGGATCCTTTTTTCAAGTCCAGGTATGTGAGGGCTTCCACAGCTAGCATCCCTCCAGCCTACCCACGTCTGATTCTGATACCCAGAATTTTGCCTCTTGTCCCACCCCCATCACCTGTCTGACTTGTCAAGTCAGTTGGTAACACCTGTGATCAAAGCACTGGCCTTTATTAGTACACTCTCACCCCCCTCCCCCTCCCACCCCACCTCTGCACAGAATACCTGAGGTGGTCTTAAAATACACCATTAGACATTTCAAGAGACATCCCTCCCTACCTTCACTGCCAACCTTCTGAAAAGCTGATACATTTCGAAAGGGCATTTCAAGTGAAAGAGGTGAGATTTGCTATTTAAATTGTCTAGTGAAGTTAAGGAATAATTTTGAAGTTTAGATTTTCATGTATTAAGTTTCCACCCAGTGGAACATCGGGTGAAGTACTTAACTATATACCTGCAAAGAAAATTCTGTTTCTTGATTACCAAGTAAGTATCACTGTTGTTGGTTGAATTTTGAGGAATCAAGTATAATCCTAGGATGGTGACTGATACAAAAAATTTCATGAAAACTCAGATTAAAAGTTAATTATATGATGAAAATTAAAATCTAAATGCTCATCCAAATATATATAATTATAAATATATCCATTCAGAAGCTTGACATTTATTGCCATAGAAAGGTGCCTACATATTCCAAGTTTTAAAAAATTGGTTATAAATGTACAAGTAGAATTGGATCCTATTTTTAAAGAGGCATTGGGAAAGACATACAGCTGTCTCCCTTTATCCAAGGTGGTTACAGTTCAGAACTCCCAATTGGATGCCTGAAACTGTGGATAGTCCTCGATCCCAGATATACTTTTTTTTTTCCTGTACATACAAACCAGTGGTAAAGTTCAATTTATAAATATGTAAGGTACAGTAATACATTAAGGACAATAATAATAAAATACAATAATTATAACAATGTGTGCATGCTAAGTCATTTCAATCGTGTCCAACTCTTTGTCACACTATGGACCATAACCCGCCAGGTTCCTCTGTCCATGGGATTCTCCAGGCAGGAATACTGGAGTGGATAGCCGTGCCCTCCTTCAGGAGGGATCCCTTCCCAACCCAGGGATCGAGCTCATGTCTGTTACATCTCCTGCATTGACAAGAGGGTTCTTTACCACTAGGGCCATCTGGGAAGCCCCAATTATAAGAACATACTGTAAAAAACAAAATACGTCAATGATCTCTCTCTCTCTCAAAATATCATAGGGTACAAATTTAATGCTTTTTCAATCTTAGCACTCTCACTCACTATGGCCCTAAGTTTTTCAGTTAGAGGTGCAACAGCAAAACTAACACAAATTTCTTTTTCCTTCGTCACAATTCCATGGATAGAAAACTTGTTCTTACCATAGATCTTAGCAGCTTCGGCACAGTAAAGATTTTTCTCATTACTTATTAAATCGAGAACGTGCACCTTTTCACTTTGAAGGAAGCACTTTATCACTTTCCTCTGGCATGTCCAGATTGCCAGCATCACGACACTAATGAGCTTTGGGGTCATTATTAACTAAAGTAAGAGTTCCTTGAACACAAGCACTGTGATACCTGACTGTTGGACTGATAACCAAGACGGCTACTATGTGACTAAAGAGCAAGACTTCACGGACAAAGAGATAATTCACATCCGGGGCGTGTCTGAGATCTGGGCCCAATTTTATCAGGCTACACAGAGTTTAAGACTTATAAATTGTTTATTTCTGGAATTTTCCACTAATATTTTTGGTATGTGGTTGACTATGAGTAACATAAATTGTGGGAAGTGAAATCTTGACTAAGGGGGGACTTCTGTATACCAAGAGAATATTAGTAGTAATCTCTGGGTCATTCAGTTATGAAAATTTTTTATTTTTTATTTTCTTCTGAGTTTTCCCAAATGAATTGCATTGAGCTTGTACTGCCTTAATAATCAGAAAACAAGAAAGAAAACAAATTCCCAGCAATGGTCATAAGGTGGCATGTTAAACAGAACTGTATCTGTAGTTTACAATTTTAATAGTTTTGTAAGTTATAAAAAATTCATAGTTAAAATATTCAAAGGGGAGAATAAGATGAAAAATGAGACTCTTCTCCTTGCAAATCCTCAGACCTCCCTCCACATGTAACTACTGTCAGCAAAAATATATGTTTAAAGGAGAAATTGAATAGACAGTGCAGATCTGAAATATGGAAGCTAATGTGAAGAGGCCCCAGACAAATCTTGAAGAGAAGTGAATAAAACTCACCATCCACCACCTAGCCCACCCTCAGGACATTCCTTCATAATCATATGCCACTTCACATAAAGGAAATCACCCTCTTTACACTTTGAACGCATGGGTACCTATAGACACTGATACCTAGGCAAGTATGCAAATTAGCATGGACTCTAAATTCCAAATGAATCAAATCAAGTTTGAACTTTTAGCACACTGGGTAGAGTCACAGAAACAGCAGACCCTGCCCCTGGGTGTGGGGAAGGCTCTTCCTTCTCTCTCATACCCACCACCCACCCCATCCCCCGCCTTGCCCAAACGTGCTTATTGACTAGCTTAATATTTGACACTTTCTCATCCCCGTGTGTGTGTGTGTGCTCAGTCGTGTCCAACTCTTTGCCACCCCGTGGACTGTAGCTGACCAGGGTAGTCTGTCCATGGGATTATCCCGGCAATACTGAAAAGTGAAAGTGAAGTCACTCAGTCGTGTCCAACTCTTTTCGACCCCATGGGCTGTAGCCTACCAGGCTCCTCCATCCATGGGATTTTCCAGGCAAGAGTACTGGAGTGGGTTGCCATTTCCTTCTCCAGGGGATCTTCCCAACCCAGGGATCGAACCTGGGTCTCCTGCATTACAGACAGATGCTTTACCATGGGTTGCCACTTCCTCCTCCAGAACATCTTTAGATTCAGGGACCAAACTCAAGTCTCCTGCACTTGGCAGGCAGATTTTTTACCACCTGGGAAGCCCCACTCATTCCCTATGCTTTAGCTTAAATGTCACTTCCTCAGAGAAGAGACAAATGGACTTGGCTAAACTGGTGTAACTCCCCCTATACCGTTTATCCTCTCACCATTCCTGATAGTATCCTTGGGAACACCTATCACCATTTGCACTTTTTGACTTTATGTACTTATGCTTGACCCCTAACTCTCCCCTCTCCCCAGGTTGTAAACTTCACAAAAGCAGGGACCCTGTGTGTGTGTTTATGTGTGTTTAATAGCTGACTTTGTTTAGTCAGCTAATAAAACAATGTCAAAAAGATGGGAAATTTTTACAAGTCCATTTTCGAGCTGATATTCTAATTTTATAAATGTTTTAGATAATGGCTGACCCTTAAATGGTAGGTCCATTCATTTCTTCCTTCAGTCAACCAACAGATTTCTGTTAAGAGCCTGGTATTTGCCAGGCCTTGTGCCAGGTGCTGGAGATAGAGGTGCCCAGCAAGGAAGACAAATCAAAACAGGCAAGTACGTTCTAGGGAGACTCGAGCTGTAATACAGGTTTTAGGGAAGCACTGAGTTAGCAATTTCCTGAGCTTTATGAGAACCACAGCTGATTTTTTTCTTCACCCAAGTCACCCTGTGGCATCCATTTAAACTCAACAACTTCATACCCAAAACGTTGATTGGGGTTATCTGTGTATCTGTAAGTTTGTACAGAAAAGATAATCAATTTTTTTAACAGAGACTAAATAGTGTAAGAGAGTGACACCATAGCAGACGAGTGAGAAAGCAGCCAAATAGTTTTAAAAACGACCTCTGCAAAGTAGGGCTCTATAAAATGCATTCTCTTTCTTTCCTCCATCCTTTCCTCGCTCCCTCCTACCTTCTCTCTCACACACAGTTCAGACACAAGACATGGAGAAGCAAATGTTTTCTGACTCAATGACTTCAGCGGATTAACGCTCCTTTGAAAGTGATATTGCTACAGCCATAACGTGTTTATGTGTAACACAGACATCTTTATATATAATGCAGACGTGTCTGCGCGGGGAACATTAACATCCTGGCCTTGTCATTTAGAGAGGTAGGAAGTTCAGCCTAGAACTCGAGATCCCCAAAGCCTTGGGAAATCTTGATATGGGAGGAGGGAGCAGGAGAGAAGAAGGGAGATTATTTTAAGGGTTATTTCTCTTTTTTTCTAACCCCCCTGGGCTTAACTCCTACTCTCAAGAAACAATCCTTTGCCAGCACAGCTGGGATGGTTGTCAGGCAGAGGTATCCTGGCTGAGGAGAGCAGTCATCCAAAAATTAGAAGATGCTGGTAAATCACGGAGACACTGAAGTGAAAGTTCCATTTTCTAATAACTTGATGGCAAAATATTTATTTGAGACCTTGACACTCCATCCCCAAAGAAACAAATTAAGAGTATTTTCTCAAGAATGTTCTTTACATATCAAAATAGATCCTCGAAATTATCTTTTTACTTTAATACTTTAAAACTATCGTTCTTTGTAAATCATGAAAGTTACCCAGGCTTAATATAGCAAAATCAAACAATTCAAAAGTATATCAAGTAAAAAGTTAAAGTCTAGCCCTCCCCTCTCTCCCACCACTCAAAGCAGCCCTGTCCCACAGAAATGTAATGTGAGCCACATATGCAATTTAAAATTTTGTAGCAGTCACATTGAAAAAGTAAAAAGGAACAGGTAAAATTAGTTTTATATATTTTATTTAACCTAATGTATCCAAATATTATTGCTTCAACATGTAATCAGCAATATCAAATTATTCATGAGCTAAAAATGATTGAGATATTTTCTGTTATTTTTTTGTACCAAGTTTTCTTGGTGCAAATCTGGTATGTGTTTTATACTTATAACATGACTCAATTTGGATACTAAATTTTCATTGAAAAACTTGACCTATGATTGAGATGTCTTAAAACATACAGTTGAAAAAGATTCACATATCCAAGTTATTGCAAACACTACAAAGTTTTCCAATAACTGAAGTACCAGTTTTTAAGTTAAATCTGAAGTAATTAAAATGAAATAAATTTTAAAAATGTGATCCCTCTATTTCACTAGCCACATTTCAAGTACTTAGTAGCCATTTGTGTTTGTAACTACCATATTGTAGCACATAGACCAGCGGGAAACATTGTTGTGAGTTTGGTGTGGAACCTTCTTCACTTTTTCTCCATTCACATATACACAAATGTATAATTTAACAAACATATGTATGTTACACATATCTGTATTTAATTTCAGAAAATTGTGCTATATATTTTATTCAATCTATTTTTTCAATTAAAGTTGTATTTTGGATATTTTCCCTTTTCATTACATGAGGATCTGTATTTTTTAAATAATGCTTGTGTAGTAGGTTTATTGAACCACTTCCCTACTAATGGGCACATAAGTTGTTTCTGATGTTTTTTACATTTATAAATATCTGTGCTTGCCTATTACGCTAGTATTCCATAGGATACATCCCAAGAGTTGACTCTTCTGAGCCAAAGGGTATATACATCAAAAAATCTGAACGCTAAAGCCAAATTATCCTCCCAAATGGTTACGCCAAATTTTATCCTACACTTTCGGCTGTCATTTCTTGCCAGCACCTGTAAATACTTGAAATGCCAGAATCATAAAACATGAAAAAGATCTTAGGGATCATCTATTCCAGTCCCCTTATTTTATGTACCAAGAAGATCAAGCCAAAGCTACGGGAAGAGGCCATGTAGCTTATTTGTGGCCAGGCTGGGACCTGAGAAGCTCCCGGGTTCTTGCTTTCTGTCCTGGTCCCGGGGAGTACGGTGAAGCCCGGCAGCACCTTTCCAGGCATCCTCATGAAGGTCATCTTTCTCCGGCTCCCGGTGCTGTATCATCATCAAACCCACCCTGGCCAGCTAGCTCAGCAGGCCTTTCAGTGGAGAATCGCTTCGCGCCTCAGTAAACAAGGAGCAGGAGTCAAAGGAGCCTTTCCTTGACATTTGTATCCAAAATTGAATTCAGTCTGCTCAAATGCTCGCTACAGTTTCAAGTGTGCCTTTCCTGCCTCCCTTCTGCTAAGCACAGCCAAGTAATGGACTCAGGCAGAAGGAAAGAAAGTGATGGGTGGGAGTGGGGGTGGGGGTGGGGGTGGGACGTGTTTCGTTTCATGCAGAAATAAACTCCACTGGTCAGCAGTTCCTGGCTGGCCAGCTCAGAAACACTGTCTTTAATAGGAATCACTTTGAGAGGCCAAGGCAGAAGGGTGTGAAGGTCTTTTGCAGGGGAAGGTGTTTCCCTCTAGCCACCCTTAAGCTGGTGGGGCCCTTGAGATGCCTGAGGCATCTTACATGTCAGTAAGATGGGCTTCTGCCGGGGACCCCTACCCTACAGTTCCCTACAACTTTACACAAGTGCTGGCCCATAGAATTCTTGCAGAGTAGGCTCCATGCTCGAATGTGCATTGGTGGCACAGGGCTAGAAACGATCTCTCTTGACTCCGTCTCCAGGACACCTCCCTCTTCCTCATCATTCAGCCCCCAGCCCCATCCTACACCCTGCTCAGCCACCAGGCCCCCTCTCTCCTCTGTCTGTTGCCTACACCCTCAGCTCAACTTCATTACAGACATTAAAAATAAAAAACCTATTTGCTTATGCTAACTCATTTATTTAAAAATCAACTCAGACATCTTAATTCTATTTAATTTTTCTTTCTTTCCTGTCTTACACCCCCACTTCCTACCCAAATATGATGCTTTTTTGACATATGGGCACCAAAGAGCCAAAATCCAGATTGAATGCTCCTACTTTTATTATATACGGACCAAATAGTTCATACTCCTGCTAAACTTGGAGATGCCTTTTGGTCCTAGTTTTTCTTTTTCTGATGTTTCTTTATTGGAAGAAAGGAAAGAGGCATCACAGTAGGAAAAGATGAAGGGTGGGGAGAGCAGAAAGCAAAATAAGGATTTATCTTGTGCTGTTTTAGCAGGCCATTGTAAGGCTTCTAACCTTGTCATGGTTGGCATATCCTTAGCCCCTAAATGCAGTTCATCCACAGACCTTGCTGCTATGATATCCTGACCCCTGCAATATCTCCAAGTCCACACATTTCTCTTCCTTTTGACCATCTTCACTCTAATTCAGCCTTCCCTCAGTTAGCTCCTATGATATTGTACCCACTCTGGGCTGTTAAGTGTAATGTCTCACACTGTAAGGCAGAATGACCGCAAAGGACTTTTAAGCCTCATGTTAACCCCTGTAGGGAATAACGATAACAATCATGAGCAGCATTGTTAAAATTTGTTGAACACTTCCTTTGTGCCAGGCACAATTAAAAAAAAAAATTTATTGGGGTATAGTTGGTTTATGATGTTGTGTTTCAGGTATACAGCAAATCAATCTATTTACACATATACACACATACACATATACACACACTCTCTATTTTAGATTCTTTTCCCATATAGGTCATTACAGAATAGAGTTCTCTGCTATCCAGAAGTTCCTTATTAGTTATCTATTTCAGGTACTTTTTTTTTTTAATGTTTAAATATCTGAGTCATTTAATCTTCATAACCTTAGAGGTAAATATGATTATTCTCATTTTACAGATAAAGAAATTGAAGCACAGAGACGTATGTAATTTGCCCAAGAACAAAACAGTTAAGTGGTGGAACTAGTTTAGGAATCCAATCTGAAAGAATTATCAAGAAATACCTGAAAAAGAGACGCAGATGTATAGAACAGTCTTTCGGACTCTGTGGGAGAAGGCAAGGGAGGGATGATTTGAGAGAATAGCATTGAAACATGTATGTTATCATATGTGAAATAGATCTCCAGTCCAGGTTCGATGCATGAGACAGGGTGCTCGGGGCTGGTGCACTGGGATGACCCAGAGGGAGGGGAGGGGGAGGGAGGTGGGAGGGGCATTCAGGATGGGGAACACATGTACACCAATGGCTGATTCATGTCAATGTATGCCAAAACCACTACAATATTGTAAAGTAATTAGCCTCCAATTAAAATAAATAAATTAAATATATATATATATATTTCCCCCCCAAAAAAAGAAATACCTGAGTGATTAATATTTACATATGTGTCAATGACAGAAGGGTCACAGACAGGTGTAAATTTTCATACAGACCCCACAGGATAGCAAGTGAGTTGCATCTCACTGATTGATTGGGAGGAACTGCCTGGGCCGCTGGGTTGAGAAAAATCACAGGGCTACATCTGGACCCAGTGGGAAACTATGAGGGATTAGAGATGTCTGTCCTGGGCCAAGTCGTGGCTGGAGTGGGGAGTGCGTTTGTTTCCTTGTGCAAGAAATTACCACAAATTTAGTGCCCTAAAACAACACAAATTTATTATCTAATAGTCACAGAGATCAGAAATCCCAAGTGTGTTTCCTTAGGCTAAACTCAAGGCATGGGCTGGGCTGCACTCCCTTCTGGGGGTTCTTCCTAATCGAGAATCTGTTCCTTGCCTTTTTCAGCTTCCAGAGGCTGCCTACATTTCCTGGTTTGTGGTCCAAATCCAAGAATTGCATCATTCTCACTCTGCTTCTATCCTTACTTCTCTGTGACTCTGCTCCTCTCGCCTGCCTCTGTTGCTTAAAAAATTTTTTTTAATTAATTTATTTGGCTGCGTGAAGTCTTGGTTCTAACACATAAGGATGTTCAATCTTCCTTGTGGCATAAAGGATCTAGTTCCCTGACCTGGGATCAAACCCAGACCCCCTGAATTGAGAGCATGGATTCTTAGCCACTGGACCACTAGGGAAGTCCCCTTCTTTCCCTTTTAAAAGGACCCTTGTGATTACCCTTGTCCCATCACTTCATGGGAAATAGATGGGGAAACAGTGGAAACAGTGTCAGACTTTATTTTTGGGGGCTCCAAAATCACTGCAGATGGTGACTGCAGCCATGAAATTAAAAGATGCTTAATCCTTGGAAGAAAAGTTATGACCAACCTAGATAGCATATTCAAAAGCAGAGACATTACTTTGCCGACAAAGGTCTGTCTAGTCAAGGCTATGGTTTTTCCAGTGATCATGTATGGATGTGAGAGTTGGACTGTGAAGAAGGCTGAGTGCCGAAGAATTGATGCTTTTGAACTGTGGTGTTGGAGAAGACTCTTGAGAGTCCCTTGGACTGCAAGGAGATCCAACCAGTCCATTCTAAAGGAGATCAGCCCTGGGATTTCTTTGGAAGGACTGATGCTAAAGCTGAAACTCCAGTACTTTGGCCACCTCATGCAAAGAGTTGACTCATTGGAAAAGACTCTGATGCTGGGAGGGATTGGAGGCAGGAGGAGAAGGGGACAACAGAGGATGAGATGGCTGGATGGCATCACGGACTCGATGGACATGAGTCTGAGTGAAGTCCGGGAGTTGGTGATGAACAGGGAGGCCTGGCGTGCTGCGATTCATGGGGTCGCAGAGAGTCGGACACGACTGAGCGACTGAACTGAACCGTGATTACATAGGGCCGATCTGGATGATCCAAGATAATCTCCTCATATCAAGATCTTTAATTTCATCATTCTCCAAGTCTCTCTTGCCATATAAGGTAATAGTCACAGGTGCCAGGCATTAAGCAGTGGCCCTCTTTGGGATGCCATTATTTTGCCTGCCATGGGGAATGATGGCATCTTGTGGTGTGAATGCTCCCCTGAAACCAGACTCTAGCAGAGTGGGCACAGGAACTTCAGTCTTATTTGCTTTTATATCTTTCACTTCTGTCACAAATATGCAAATCTTTGATGAATAAAAGAATGAGCTGATTAAAAAAATACATAGAATAATAGAGTATCTGTCTTAAGTGTGTAAGGAAATTCTGTTGTTAACATGGAAATTTGGAGGGAACCTTTAAAAAACTTTTAGTGGGGTCCCACACTTTGGGCAATGCCAAAATTAATGGTGGTAAGCTGAGGTTAATATGAAGCAGACCTCAGTGCTGAATGAATTTTTGGATTTACCAGTTGTCTTAACTAGTTGGGCTTGTTGTTGTTCAGTCACTAAATCATGTCCCCCGACTCTTTGAGACTCCATGGACTGCAGCATACCATGCATCCCTGTCCTTCACTTTTCTCCCAGAGTTTGCTCAAACTCATGTCCATTGAGTCGATGATAACATCCAATCATCTCATCCTCTGCCTCCCCCTTCTTCTTTTGCCTTCAGTCTTTCCCAGCACCAGAGTCTATTCCAATGAGTCAGCTCTACGCATTAGGTGGCCAAAGTATTAGAGCTTCAACTTCAGCATCAGTCCTTCCAAAGAATACTCAGGGCTGATTTCCTTTAGGATTGACTGGTTTGACCTCCTTGCAGTCCAAGGGACTCGCAAGAGTCTTCTCCAGTTTGGGCTGCTGTAACAAGTTACCATGGACTGCGGCTTACAAACAACAGAAACGCATGGCTCACAGTGTTGGAGGCTGGAAGACTGAGATCAGGGCCTGGTTCTGGTGAGAGCCTTCTTCCAGGATGCTGACTTCTCATTGTGTCCTCACATAATGAAAAGACAGCAAGCTAGCTCTCTGGCCTCTCACTAATCACATCTGTGAGGGCTCTGCCCTCATGACCTACTTACCTCCCAAAGGGTCCACCTCTGAATACCATCACGTTGGGGATTAAGATTTCAACAAAGGAAGTTTGGGAGTCGGGGTGGAAGCACAAACATTAAGTCCATAGCGTGAGTCTTTTCTTGACATCGCTATCTTTTAACTGCACCAGGGGACAGAGGTCTGATAAGAGCACAAGTGTGTTGCATCCGTTTACTCCTACAGAAGACAGTGGGAAGGAGGGGTGAGTTGCTAGCCTTGCAACAGCTTCTTTCTTCCACGGGGAGAATACCTCTCCTTTCCCAGCTGTAGCAGCTGGGATTAGAACAATACCAGTCTGAGTCCCAGATAAAGTCAGGTCTTTCAGGAGCTCTCACTCTGCTCGGGATATAGCTCTAGATTCTCAGCAAAGGTGTCCTGTGCTCTAAGCCTTGCCCTCTTCTCCAGTCTTGCCTCTTTCCCACTTCCCCTACCAGCAATCCAGCCTCCAAGTCCAACTCCTTCTGCTTCAAGGCCTTTTGACGTGCCATTCCCCAATTCTGGAATACTCTTGTTACCTCCACGTGTCCAATTAATTCCTACATATCCTTAGGCTCAGCCTAAAATTATATCCTGGAAGAAACTTTCTTTAACCCACAAATATAAATCAGCACCCCTTCCCCACTCAGGTCATAAAACATGGGGTAGTGTCAGAAACTCGGGGCCTGGACTTAACTGCTTGACCTGCTATCCTAGGCCCATCTCTCATTAGCTTGGGCAGCATATGCAGACCTCCATACCTCTGACAGCTTCTACTGCAGCATATCACCATGAGGATTAAATGAGATAATCCATGTAGAAAGTTTGGAAGAGTGTACTATAAGCTATTGTCTTCCTTTATAGCAGTTATCCAAATTGTAATTTTAAAATTTCTTGTTATTATTTGTTTTATATCTACTTTCCAACATGTAGCAGGTTCTGCAGTGGCAAGGTAGCATCTTTCTTGTCCTCCACTGTCCTGGCAGTATCTAGCATGCTGTCTTCCATGCTGAAGGCTCTCAACAGGTATTTCCTGGATGAATGGGTAGATGGATGGATGGATAGATGGATGGATGGGTAGATAGATGGATGGATGAACATATTACCTATTCCTGGAGTAGGTCCCATGAAAAAGTATCACTTTGTCAGAAAGTAATCAATATAATTAAAGAGCATTATCTGGAAATTTTTGATTGTCAGATTCCAGGCTGATTAGTAGCCTAAAGTTAGATGCAACACTTACCGTCTCTCCCTTTCTGGGGCCTGCTCTCACCCAGGGCCTTGTGATGCCCATTGCTGGGCAGATTTATGAAACATCTCAACCGACGCTTACATTCCATATGTCACCATTTACACATTCCTGCTGGGGTCAAGGTGGGGAATGGCATGCGTGCTAATAGCTGCATTTCTCACGTGAACTTTCTCATAAACCCTCTTCTCAGCTCATTTTACTGATACATTATAATATGCTTTTATAAACAAGTTTTCAAGGTCATGAATGAATGCTTCCTAATTTCCATTTTTTTGAGGACTACAAATCTTTCAAGGACAACTAGAGGTTTCTTAGCTTCACCCTTCCACAGGCCAGAATTCCATCCAAACCATTCTAGAGGCTCTCTAAGGAAACAGGACAACATTTTCCAGTGATTCTAAGCTCTCGCCATATCCCTCTTCCTTAAGTCTCAAGGATGCTACATCTATTGTGTTAACTGTGCACTTCTTACTCTCATTCTGTTTGAAGTCCTAAAAAAATGCTCTTTTGCCAGAAAATAGCCAACAAAATCGCCAAATCCAAATGGCCACCGCTGATCCTGTTCGTCAAGTTGGTGGAAACCTCCCCCAGCATGTTTGCTTCTTGGCAAGGAGGCCAACCAACATCAGTCTTCCTGTGCCTTCATTTTCCTTCTGACCTGAATGGTCAGCCAAGCCCTATCTTTGTTCCATTTGTCAAAACACCATTGTTCTTTCTCCTCCCTGTGGCAGTTTCATTTCTATTGTTAAGAAAATATCAGAAGTCAGAGCAGCCTTGGGTTGACAGACACAGGTCTTGTTGGCTGTGCCGTCTGATTCGTGGCCAGGAGCCAGTCTCATCTTTGGTGCTCAACTGACCGTGGAAACCGTCTCAGGCTAACCAACTCTGGCTCCATCAGGAGACTACAACCCACAAAAGAATTTCTGCCACCAATTGTTCTGTGCTGGGGGGGGGGGGGGTCACGATTTATTAGGTGGTGCTTTCTACAACAGGGCAATCTCTTTTTCCAGCTATAATATCCTCGTGTGAAGCAATAAGATCCTTAAGAATAAAACAGATCATTTTTCTAAGAGAAATGCCTGATAAATCTGCATTTTGGAGAGTAGGTGGCCTCAGGTTATTACTGAAGAAACACACACAATTCAGTGCTAGCCTCAGCCTGTCTTATTCAACAGCAGTTCTCATGTGAAGCTAGGGAGACTGAGACCTTTTTAGATGCTGAATAGAAATACCATGATTTTGGATGTTCCCACCACCATTTTTTTCTCCTCCTCTCTGATCATTATTTGCCCAGAATGTGTATTTTAAAACAGAATTTATAATTCATCATCTATGTTAGATTGGGTTTTAGATGCTACTTAAGGGGAAAGGGACTTCTATGAAAATGGGTAAGACAGTTCTTCTGTCTTTATAAATTCTCTGTAAATTGTCATTCTAAAATAATTGTTGGGACAATTTATTTAAGAGATTCTTTTAAACAAAGATTATTAGGAATTGAACCAGGCAGTTTGGGGGATTTCTGAAGAGAAGATCCTACCAACCACCAGAGAGAAAAAGAGTATTTCATGCATGGGCTCAAGAATCAGATGACTTCGCATTCTCCAAAGACAACTTCTAGAAGCTAAAAAGCAAAGAGCAATGCCTTCAAAATCCCAAGGGAAAATGATTTCCAACCTATCATTATTTACCTAGCCAAATATAAGTCAAGAAAAAGCAAGATTAAAATTATTTGCAGAAATTCAAGCCCCCTTCAGTCCATCTCCACCTTTCTTCCCCCTACCCTGGGCCCTTGGAGGCTAACCTGAATTGACTGCATCCACGGGTGGAAAATTCTGAAAGAGATGGGAATACCAGACCACCTCACCTGACTCTTGAGAAACCTGTATGCAGGTCAGGAAGCAACAGTTAGAACTGAACATGGAACAACAGACTGGTTCCAAATAGGAAAAGGAGTACGTCAAGGCTGTATATTCTCACCCTGCTTATTTAACTTATATGCAGAGTACATCATGAGAAACGCTGGACTAGAAGAAGAACAAGCTGGAATCAAGATTGACGGGAGAAATATCAATAACCTCAGATATGCAGATGACACCACCCTTATGGCAGAAAGTGAAGAGGAACTAAAAAGCCTCTTGACGAAAGTGAAAGAGGAGAGTGACAAAGTTGGCTTAAAGCTCAACATTCAGAAAACGAAGATTATGGCATCTGGTCCCATCACTTCATGGGAAATAGATGGGGAGACAGTGGAAACAGTGTCAGACTATTTTTCTGGGCTCCAAAATCACTGCAGATGTTGATTGCAGCCATGAAATTAAAAGATGCTTACTCCTTGGAAGGCAAATTATGACCAACCTAGATAGCATATTCAAAAGCAGAGACATTACTTTGTCAACAAAGGTCCGTCTAGTCAAGGCTATGGTTTTTCCAGTGGTCATGTATGGATGTGAGAGTTGGACTGTGAAGAAAGCTGAGCGCTGAAGAATTGATGCTTTTGAACTGTGGTGTTGGATAAAACTCTTGAGAGTCCCTTGGACTGCAAGGAGATCCAACCAGTCCATCCTAAAGGAGAGCAGTCCTGGGTGTTCTTTGGAAGGAATGATGCTAAAGCTGAAACTCCAATAGTTTGGCTACCTCATGTGAAGAGTTGACTCACTGAAAAAGACCCTGATGCTGGGAGGGATTGAGGGCAGGAGGAGAAGGGGACGACAGAGGATGAGATGGTTGGATGGCATCACTGACTCGATGGACATGAGTTTGAGTGAACTCCAGGAGTTGGTGATGGACGGGGAGGCCTGGCGTGCTCTGATTCATGGGGTCGCAAAGAGTCAGACACGACTGAGCTACTGAACTGAACAGGCTCTCTTACCTTCCATTTCTCATAGGATTTGGTCAATGGAAAGTCCTGGCAGAACTTGGAGGGAGAAAGATGAGATCAGGTTATTTGTCCCCAGCTCCTTCCCTGCCAAGTCAGCTCAGGTTGGCTCCTTACCCAAGGCCAGGGTTCATGAAAGGTGGGCCTCTCCACTCTTTCCAACAACTTCAGTTTCTCTGAGTTCCAGGAACCACTCTCTTTGCTTGCCCCCATCCTCAGCCCCGGGGGTGGGGGGGTGGGGACAGGATCCCTGCAGTGACTATGGTTAGGATATTTCACTGCCCCTGTTGGTTTGCCTTTAACCCTGCCCATACCTTCTTAAACAGACTCTTCATTAGACATTCCTCAATTACCCCATGAGTGTGTGCCCTGTTTCCTGAAGGACCCCAACCTATGCAGTTGCCTGGATGACAGTAGATGGTTTCCCTCACTGCTTGAAGGCAGTATATTTACAATGAAAGGCTTCAGCATTATGTCAACCTGGATATGTATTCCAGCTCTGCCATCTTGTACCTGTGGGACTTTGGACAAGTGACAATCTCTCCACACCTCCTAGATAAAATGGGGATGTTTATGTGACTTTCCTCCCAGTTTCTATGAGGATTGAATGAAACAACCTAGGAAAAAATGCACTGAAGTGCCAGTCATTTAGTGAGGATTTCCCAGGTGGCACTAGTGTAAGGAACCCACCTGCCAATGCAGGAGACATAAGAGAAGTGGGTTTGATCCCTGGGATGGGAAGATTGTCCAGAGGAGGGTATGGCCCCCCACTCCAGAATGCTTGCCTGGAGAATGCTGTGGACAGAGGAGCCTAGTGGGCTACAGCCCATGGGGTAGCAGAGTCAGAGACAACGGAAGCAACTTGGCACGCATGCAGGCACAGTAGAAGGTAGTTATTATTATTTTTAGCCATGTGCCATGTCTAGCCTGCCAAGAGTTGCCCATACTTTGAAGGGGCAAGTGACCCAAAGGGCAGAGATGCCACCCTCATAAGCCTCAAAACTTCCCTTGTGAATCCTGAAGGGATGCCCAAGAAAATGGAACCACACAGGGACCCACATACCCAACCCTCAAGTGTGGTTTGGGTTGAGGGGGCTGCTCTTGCTTTTGGTGGGGGGGTGAACTCTGACGGGCAGGGTGGGGCATCCTCTGGCAACCGGCTCCAAGTTCTGCCCACTGTCCCCAGTTCATGATCACAGTGTTCTTTGCCAGAGGGAAAGGGGAAACTGAAATCACGATGTATTTCTCAGCAGAATTGTGATCCCGAATACCTGGATGAGGGTTCTTGTTATCTTCCTTTTGAGGGCTTGACTCCCTCCTTGGGATACTTAACCCCTCTCTTCTACCAACGTATGATAACCTCCAGAAAGTCAGCTTTGATGGAGTTCTATCTTTTAGTGTAACTGAAAGTTCCCAATTTGCCCCTATGAAGCCATCTTCCGTTTTTAAATTTGCAATATTCCTTTAGTTCAAGACTTGAGGATTGTTTGTGTGAAGGGGAGCATGGAACGGAGATGAGGTATAAACAGAAGTTGCTTTTTCAGGGGAGGTAAAAATGAGAAAGCCCAGGTCTGTAAATGTCAGAAACGTGCATACGTTTGTGTGCCTGTGTGTATGCATGCTCGTGTGAATAGCTAAATGTACATATGAGCTTCTGGGTTTATATAGGTGCATTTTCTTCTTCCTGTGATCACCAGAAATAGCCTCACTCTGAGATCTGTTGAGAGTCTTCTTGCTAAAAACCTAGGTAGATTCTTCAGTAGAGCTGTCGCCTGCCTTATTTAGACACAGTATTGGTGTGCGCCCACATTTCGCCTCTGCTCCCCATCCATCCTGGCATACGAAAAGTCAAGTCTGGAGAGAGGGAGGAGAGACAAAGAGGAAGAGAGGAGTGATTCAGGAGAGAAAAAAAATCAGCTTGAGGCTCCTTGAAATAGCACATCCCTCACAGTACACGGACACTAATTCATGTATTTAACAAAAAAATTAATTTCAGGGACACAGCCATTGTATGAAGCAGGGTATGCCAGAATCCGACATAAACAGGAAGTGGGTGGGTCAGACATTAGTTGACACTGCGTAGTGGAAACAGATTCTGTGGCAAAAATATTTATTTTTACATTGGCCCATGGATCTTGCTTGTCATGATTGGTTAGGACATTAAGTCTGATTCTGAGGATAAACTCTGTGCCAAGGGCTGGTGCTGAAGTGGATCCCTGAGGTTTAACCACTTTACTTCCTTCCAGTATTCAGAAATTAGACTGTACAGAATGATGACCGTTGCTCTGGTTATACAACCTTCTAGACGGGCAACAGTGGACAACCCAAACCTCCTGGTGTCTATTTCCTCATCTTGGGCATGGTGATAATAACTGCTAATTAAAATCGTTGTTATGAGAAAATACAGAGAATGCATGAGAGCCTATGCACTTCATAAATGATGGCAGATAATAACTATTACGCAAAGGAGAGGAGGAGGGAAGGAGGAGGGAAGGAGGAGGGATGGAGAGGGGAAGGAAGGGGGAACTAATTAAATAAAAAAATCACCCAGAGGGCCATCTGGGGAGCATAAGAGTCATTTTATAGTACCCTTTAAAGAAATCGTGTTCCACATTCTCTTAAATAAGCTTGCTAATTTCCCTGATGGGGCTATTTCTTTGTTTCTAAGCTTCAGCATTTTATTCTGTCGTAATTATACAATATTTCAGGTCTGACATCAAAAAGTGCATCATCTGTTTTTATCTTTCTCAGCCTCATCCACATCCTTAGTGACTGTTGCCAGGTATCCTGGGGTCACCCAAAGTACTTTTGTTCCAGAGACCTTGCAAAGTAAGCCAATGCAACAATTTAGAAAACTCTTGCTTGTGGACAAAAATACATTAAAACAACCAAGGGAGTGATTACTCTTCAGGATAATTATTTTTAATGCCTTACTAAACACGTTTGCAATGCTTTTCAGGTCCTTTGGGAATCAAATTAGAAGAAAATCTTTTATTTTGTTGTGTATCTTGGAACTTGATCGTCAGTAAATGTCTGTGATGTTTGCATATTGTGTAACAATCAACCTTCCCACTGCCACTCCTTGCTTCCAAATGCTATCAGGATTTCATCAGTTTTGAATAGGCAACAATATCAAAATACACGGTGGAGAGAATTAATGGTTTCTTTGTGGCTTCCTGGTTATCTTCCTTTGACTATGCTACCAAATGCAACTCTGTCTGAAACAGGCTTGTTGTGCTTAGGCGTTTGATCAGCCACTCACTTCAATTCAGTTCCAAACCAGAAGAGCTCCCCCTTGGGGTATCTTTGTTGCTAAACCTGTATGAGGCATCATTGACTACTTAAGTGAAAAGATGCTGTCAACATATTAGATATCTTGTCAAGTCCTCCTTAAAGTACAATGATGCTTTCCTAATTTTAATAATATTGTGGTTAGCTAATTATGTCACAGGCTACTAGAGGCCCTCTCTCTAAAACCTAACGAAGTGCCCTTTAGTCTCCCTGATCACCATACTGAGGAGTTTAAGAGAATTCTTGGACTTGATCTAAGTGAGACCTGTTACAAGGAGACTTCTTATAGCACCGATTCCACATCCTGCTTCCACTGTGATTGAGTCCTACAGCATAGCCAGACTGAGCAAGTTGAGAGCAAGAACTGTCTCACCAGTCCAGCTGCTGGGCCCATAAGAGGGACACAGTAAGTGTGGATGAGTGAATAATAAATAATACATGTTAGTTGCTCACTTGCAGCCAACTCCTTGTGACCCTATGGACTGTAGCCTGCCAGTCCCATCTGTCCATGGAATTTTCCAGGCAAGCATGCTGGAGTGGATTGTCATTTCCTACTGTGAGGGATCTTCCCGACCTAGGGATTGAACCCGTCTCTTGCGTCTCCTGCATTGGCAGACAGATTCTTTACCATTGCAACACCTGGGAAGCCCTGGATGAGTGAATGCTATTATACAAAGATGGTTCTCATCCACCACCAGCTTGGCCTTGGGGACAGCTCTATCACGACCTAGCTGTGTAATCTTGGGTTAATTATGTAATGTCTTATCTGAAAAATAAGGGGTAGGGCTAGAAGCTTTTTAAAGTTCCTCACAGCTGGAACCTGCCGCAAACTGCTGCTTTACCACAGAGAGAATTTATCTTCCATATCCTGTATGCAATGAGTGGTACCTGGTAAGGCACCATATTGAGTTAGGAAAAGGACATGGTGAAAAACTCCTTAGTAGGTGATATTTAGATTCCTCTTGCCCCAAACGATTACTTAAAGCACGTGCAACATGAAAAAGTCCAGCTGTCTCAAATATTCTCATCTTTTGAAAACGGTTCTGTTGATAGACTCCACAAGGTAACTGAAGTCTCTGCGGAGTTCTCCATGCATGTAGCCTATCTGAGAGGAGCAGGTGAATTTTTCTTTTTTAAACCCAGCCTCAAAGAGAGAGATGATCAAGGAGCAGCTACGGCATTAATAGATCCACTTTAGATCTATCTGTGATAGACATAATTAGAACTGTGTTTAGCAAATACAACTGCCTTGAGGAGATGGGGCTAAATTGACCTAACAGATGTCCATGCTTCTCCAATAATAATAATGATACACTGTGTTTATCTGGACGACGATTAAACTGTTCCTGCTGACTTCAAGGTCCCAGTGCAAAATCCTGGATTCAGATCCTGTGGATTTATCACACCCACTGGAGGACACTGGCTCTCTAAACCTCTGAATGGATTATCCTCTTCCATTAGAGTGGGCTCATCCTTTCCAAAAGATAACATCTTGTTTCTCTGGCCTGAATTTCCCTTGACTTCTTTCAAAATACAATTTGTGAAAACAATGTGTGAGAACACATGACAATGGGAAGTACTCAGTGGGAATACTGCAATAAACATGTCAGGTGTATAAACTAGCTGATACTATTTATTTGGTCCTTAAGAAGAAAGCATTGGGATAGGATAAATTGCAATCATTTTTCAACATCTTAGATTTCTCCAATAATGCATATATGTTGGCAAACCTTAGCAGATCATGCTAATTTATTTGCAAGTCATCAAAGGAAAGAATAAAATATATGACTTCAGGCAAATGAATGGACTGGAAAACCAAATTTGGGCAACATCTATATTTTCTTACGCCAGAAATAAACATGTCAACACAGTAAGGAGGGTTTTGTCCCACTCCTGGCTGAACTTTTGAGGGCTGAGATGGCTAATATCGAGGGACCCAGCTTTGTGGTCTTTTCTTACAAATTGTTCCACGATTTAAGAAAAGGACAATCTGCAGCGTGACACAGCAAACTAGGTCAGAATAATATTTCTTAATGGCGATTCCTGCAATGTTCTATTAATTACAGCAGCGGTTCAGAATTTTCTGTGCCTTGATGGGTTGTATTTTTAATAAACAGGCACCCATTTTTAAAAATTTAATGTGATATAAAACTGAGTTCCAAGGAATCTCTAATATGTAAGTGATGAAAAATGATGCGGGGGAGAAGCAGACATGTGCCTATCTATATATACACCATACACCAGTGTCCAAAAGATGATCTTTGTGAACATAAAAGTTTATGCTGCCTCTGATTTGTGTGGCTTTTAAAATGCACTCGCAATATTTAGGGATCTTGGAGCATAACATCAGAATAGAAACTCTTTGCCCTAAATTTGCGTGTACTCTCTGGCTTTCTCTCTTACTTACTCCACATGGATTCTCCCTCTTTTCTAGCCAAATTAGTATACCCACAATTCCCTTTGTAGATGGCATCTCTACAACATGCCTCACCTCACAACATTCTTACCTGCCTATTTCTATTGCCACCGTTTCTTGAATCTGGGGACAGGGATCCTCCAGCTCCTCTGGGGTGGGGTAGGGTACGCTAGTTCAAGGCCCGCTCCTCTAAGAAGAATTTTCCTTTCTATCCCAGCTAGAAATAATAATCTCTTATACGGATAATATTCTAGAGCAGGATTTCTCAACCTCAGCACTTACTGTCTTAGACTAAATAATTTTTTGTTGTGGGGGGAATGCCCTGTGCATTTAAGAATGTTCAGCAGCATCCCTGGCAGCTACCCACTAGATGCCAGTGGCATCTACCTTCCTACTCCCACAGAGTTGTGACAATCACAGGTATCTCTAGACATTGCCAGCTGTCCTTTCCCCTCACCCCAACCCCTGGCGGGGGGCAAATCACCTCAGTTAACCACTGCCCTACAGTTGTTCCCAAATCAAATCACTGATTCTGGAGAACAATGATCATAGGACTTTGGTTCATGTTCTAAGTTATTTGATGATTAACGAATAAAAGATGTTTTTAAAAATTATCAGTTGGGAGTTTCTAAAAATTAATACCAGGTTAATTGAATCAAGTTAGATCCTCAGAAAATTTTAATAGGAGTGTATATTATTGCCTTGTCCCTCTTAAAAAAGCTTTATAGAACTATAATTTTAACATTACACTATTGAGTTGAAATGAGAAGCCACAAGTTAGAGACTGTCTCTGCAACTTTAGAAACATTATTGTTGAAATTACTAACCATTGCTGATGACTCTTATAGAAAATTCAGTGATATAAGTTCCTCTTAAATAATAAGCTCCTTTTGTTGCTAGAAAAGTTGGTCTCTTCTGAAAAACTGGGTTTCTTCCCTCTATTGCATTAAGAGAGATATGCAACTAGTTTTATTTTCCCTTTTTGAGTTGGCTGTCAGGAAGCTCAGAGCTAAGATTTATGTTCAATTACAGTAGCTATTCTCATTCTTTCTAACATCAATCCAATCTTTCCTTCTCACTAGCTCCACTTAACTCTTATCTTTCACCTTTTCTCTAACAGCTTTCTTAAATCCATCTTTTTCATAAAATAAAATTTTAAGCAAGTGGAATCCTTATCACTTACCATTAAAACCAGAATGCTTTTGGAAGTAAAGGGAAAATAATAACTAAGCTGGGACAACAGCTTAAACTGAAGCTGCCCTGGGCAAAAAAAAAAAAATGTGATGTCACTCTAGAAACACATAATAAATAGATAACAGCAATTACTCCATTCCCAGGTTGGGGATAATTAAAGATAAACATGTGCCCTAAATAGAAAGTCAAAGTTATGTGCTTCTTTCTTATTTAATCATGTGTCAATCTGTTGATTAGAGTTTAACATTTATTATCCCTTGGGAAGTGTTGTAATTAGCCTCTATATTAGTAGAGGGAAAAAAAATTTAGGCATTCTTAATCTATTTAATGTCTAAAAAGGGAAGAAGGGGATCCTTCAGATCTGGAACAGTGATCACAATAGAAGTTTCATCTGTTTGTGATTTATGGAGACTTGGAATTAAATGCACTGTTGACCAGTATCAGATTTCTAATGACTCTATCTTGTTTTTCCTAAGCGACTTCTCATAAACTTCTATAATATCTTGAGCAGCTCAGCTAATACTATGTTTTAGCCTGTTTATAGAACTATTAATAAATGCTGTGTGATAACTCCAGGAAGACAGTCAAACTGCTTTTTCTCTCTGCTGGCTGAAAACAGTTTCCTGCTTATTTGAAAAAGCATGTAATGACCAACATCTTTGATATATGTTAGATATTCTGCAAAGATTCCAGTGGAACTAAATAAAATTCTAATTTTTATCCTAAAGAGCTTATAGTCAAAAAGGAAACACTGTCAATGCCTTGACTGCAAGGTCTTTCACAAATGAGAGTGAGATATCTATGCAGCCCCAGGTAGTTTAAAAGAAGATAGGAATTTGTTTCTGTGTGAATGCTCAGAATCATGCTATAATTCAAGTTCTGAGGGCTGATCAGCTAATATTCTCTGATTAGACAAATTAAAATTTAATTACTACCATTTAGATTTCTGACCACATGCCAGGCACCATGTAGGCACTTTACATGTATTGTGTTAATCTGTTCTCAAAACAACTCTATGAGGCAAAGGTATTATTAGCCCCATTTTACAGTTACAAAAATTAAGGCTCATAGAGAATACAAAAGTCACTGAAAGTCTACAGAAAACAAGCAGCAGAGGAGGATTTAAGCCCCAGCCATCTTATCCATAAGCCAGATTCTTCATACTAGTCTGTGCTTCCAGAGAAAGAAGCTACTGGTGTGAAAGCATAAGGCCCTCCTCTGAGCCTAGGAAAATGACCAGAGAAGGGTAACAATAATAGTACCAGCAACATCCACATAGCACACACTCTCTGCCAAGTACTGTGTACATGTATCTCATTTAATTCTCACAACAAACACAAGAGAAAGGCCCACTTTACAAATGAAGGAGAACATGGGAACAAGGGATGGGCCCCAGTGCTTCCAAGAGTACTCCTGTTAGTTCTCATGTTACAGATCACCCTGATAGTTCTGTGCACTGCCTGGCACTTTATGGTTTTCAGATCACTCTGTATACTTTATTTCATTGTTTTCACCATCCTCCTTTCCCAGATAAGGGTACTGAAAAACCAAGAGCCTAAGCTATTTCTCCAAGGCCATGGTCATTGGCAGAGACAGGATTTGAGTCCAGGTTTTCTTGTAGCTAGCCTGGGATTCTTTATTTTCGACCTGGCTGCGTACCTGAAATATGACTACAAGTAGGCAATCCTAAACTTTTCAAGCTGACTTTAGTCTTGAGCCTTCTGTACTGAATGGCAAGAAGTTGATTTTGAAGCAAAGTTACATATTTCCCGTTTCAGGGCCCAGGTGTAGGGCACAATTATTTCAATTTACTTTATTTTATGATCAGAATGTTGCCTTTTATTTTATTTTTTCAAGTACATACCTTTTTAAAATTTTTATTATTTTTTAAAAATATAAATTTATTTTAATTGGAGGTTAATTACTTTACAATATTGTATTGGTTTTGCCATACATCAACATGTATCCACCACAGGTATACATGTGTTCCCCATCCTGAATCCCCCTCCCTCCTCCTTCCCCATACCATCCCTCTGGGTCATCCCAGTGCACCAGCCCCAAGCATCCAGTATCATGCATTGAACCTGGGCTGACGACTCGTTTCATATATGATATTATACATGTTTCAGTGCCATTCTCCCAAATCATCCCACCCTCTCCCTCCCCCTCAGAGTCCAAAAGACTGTTCTATATATCTGTGTCTCTTTTGCTGTCTCACATACAGGGTTATCATTACCATCTTTCTAAATTCCATATATATGTGTTAGTATACTGTATTGGTGTTTTTCTTTCTGGCTTACTTCACTCTGTATAATAGGTTCCAGTTTCATCCACCTCAATTTACTTTAAGGTGGCAACATCCTATCTTGAGATCAGACTCTTAAGCAAAGGGCTTCCTTTCCTGGCCTTCTCCCTGATCCAACAAGAACAAAGATTGCTACCAATCTCACACCAATACCAGCTCTAAGTCTAGAACTCATTCAGTTCAGTTCAGTTCAGTTCCTCAGTCGTGTCCGACTCTTTGCGACCCCATGAATCGCAGCACGCCAGGCCTTCCTGTCCATCACCAACTCATTAGTTCTTCATAGTTGGAAGCAAAAGGCAAAGCAAAAGAAAACCAGACTGTATGTTAATATAGATAACAGCCACCATTTATGGAGTGCTTCCTATGGGCTAAAAAGTTTACGTGCCTTATCTCATCTAGTTCTCACAACTTGAATAGGTGTTGTTATTTTTACCTTTGAAAGGAGAAAGTCAAGTTTTTCAGTTTCAGTACCTTTCAGTCCCTCAGCTAGTGCTGACAATTTTAACGCAGCTCCACCTAAACAGCTATCCGACTGATTCCGTAAAGTCCAGCCACCTGGTGGGCAGAGACTTACCTAGACCAAGTATTCCAAATCCTTCAGAATCTCCCTGCGTCTTGCCAGTAGGATGGGATACTTACTAAGACATTAAAATATGGCAGTGTGGGTAGAGAGCAGAATGAAGGGAGAGCGATTTGGTGCTGCCATCCCCAGGCCTCCTGGTTCCTTATAGCGCAGTTATCACCATATGAAAGCACGTGACTTGTAGCTTGTCTGTCATTCCTACTGGAATGTAAGATCCATGCAAGGAAGGCAGACCTTGTCCCCACATTGCTTTAGTCTCAGTCCCTACTACAACGCCTGTCACATAAGATGTGCCAGTGAATAGTTGCTGCATGGTGAATAAATGAATAGAAATGGAAGGATAAGGATGCCCCTGCTGGAGATAAAGGGGAGACTATTCCCTTTTTCTGGTTGACTCCATGATTTAAAAAAAAAGCTTCAGAGCAATCATTCTGAAAACAAAACAACAACAAAATGCTCTGCTTTGCCAAGATTTACGGAGAGCCTTGGTTATGGGTTTTTCAAGCCACTGCTCCTTTTATCGATTTTTGCCTTCGGTATACCTCTGCTAGGAATTCTGGCAATTCCCTTCCCTCGCTCCCCCACACCTCTTCTCCCGGTCGACCTCTAGTGAACACCCATCCTTCTCCTGCTGACCAGCTGCATATCCGGGTTCGCAGACGAAGGCCCAGGTGGCTCTACACTAATGGCTCATCCGTTATCTGTATGAAGAGCCAGTGCCTTTCTGAGCAGTTTTTTTTTTTTTGAAGCTAAACATTCTATAGAAAGCAATGTCTTTTGTTCTTTATCTCTTCTTTCCTTATTCCTGTGCTTCTGATCAAATATATCCTTAAAAAAAAAAAAAAAAACCTCTTTACTGAATATTCCAAATCCAAACTGTTCAGATTTTTCCTTTCTTTCACACATTTTGAGCACCACAGTGCTAACAGGCTTTTCTAAAGAATATTCCTTTCGTGCCCTGCCATGGCCCCCATATTCCTTAACATTTCGATATTTTTACAACATATTCAGTTTGAAAGATAATACTGATACCTTGTTTTATATGAACATTTATACACCAGGACCCTGGCAAGGGACTGAGTTCATTGGGATATTTTATGGCTTAATTCATCTGAATGATTTATATCTCGTTTTGTCTAAGTATTTATGCTAATAAATTTAACAGATTCCCCCTTACTGCCTGGTCCTTCGTTTTCTTCAGGGGGTCAAAATGAGAGGAAAATAAAGCAGCGTGTTACTAAAGAAAGAAGGAAGAAATTGGCACAACTGATTTAGAACACAAATAAAATTACAACACAAATAACATCTCTGATTACAGTTAAGGTGGGGCAAGTTAAAAAAAAAATCCTAGATTTAGATAGAAACGCTATTTCTCAAAGGCAGAATCACAAAAGTGACAGAATATTTAGCAAGCTAATTTACTGAGGAAAGTTTTGTTCCTATATAATTAAATCCAACACTGAAGGAAAACTGACAACTATTAAATCGAGTGCAGCCTGAAGAGGGAAAGGGGATAAGATAAAATCCAATCTATAAAATATATTCCATTATCTTTTATAGGTTAAAAGAAATTCTTGGAAAGAATCTTCTAAGATGAGAAGATTTTAAGATTGTGAGGATATTTATTTCTTTACAGGTGCAGAGTAAGTTCGGGGGTTTTTTTTTCCTCGTTTTTTTTTTTTCTTTTCCCCATTTTTTTTTTTTTTTTCTCCTGTTGTTTGCAAAGTTGAATCTGGGGTCAGGAGTTCTAATTGTAACCTCAGACTGGAATTCCAGATGGTGCGCTCAGGACTAGAAGCAACTCTCAGCTCATCAATTTCATAGGCCTGCGTATCTGCTCTGGCCACGGCCCGGCCTCCATCCCCACTGTGGCATTAATGCAGAACAAATTGAGACATATCCTCTATATAATTAGTTCCAGAATTTAAAAAGATTTACGGTATAATAATAGAGGCAGCGCTGCGGAATCCTTTCATTGGGGACTCTCGCGGTGGCATCAGAACAGACGGGTAACCCTGACCGCTTTAGACACTGCGAGCCGGGGGTGGAGGAAAGGGGAGTTTTGCTTTGCGTACCTGGTAGCGAGCACCGGTCCTGGGACCCCAAACCAACTGAGTCTGAACCGTAGATGGTGGATTGGCCAAAAAGTCCAGTTAATTTTCAAATGAACGGAGGAAGCCGGGGGGTAGACAATAACAAAAGCCCTTCTCTTACTTTTTTTCAGTTTAGATAAATGAAGCTGGGATTTCCACCGTCTGCGCTGGGATGGAAACCAGCCTAAGCGCCTGCCGCGGCCCGGGGTAGGCAGACTGCTAAGAGCTGCAGTCGGCGGGGAGGAGAGAGCAGCGGTCAGACGCGTGGAGCTCGGGCACTGGCCTCTGCGCGAGGCGCTAAATCGAGCGCCGGTTCCTCCCGCGCAGCCCACCACTCCTTTCTGCTGTTTGCGGCCCCGGGCGCGGGCAGGCGGCCCCAGCCCTTGACAGATCGCAGCGACTCGGTGTGTTTATTCAGTTGTCGGCGGCCGCGGGGGTGACGCCCGGAGCGCGGCTCCGGAGTACGGTCTGGTCCCTGGGGCCGCGGCTACAGGGCCAGGCTGGGCGCTTAGTCAGATCCAGTTGACGGTGCCGGGGTCAGAGTGGTGTGGGGGTAGGGGTGGGGGTCAGAAGACCTCCCTCCCCGTCCCACTCAGCCTCGATTTAAAAATCTTGGAATAATTAAGTCCCTTCCAGGCCAGGATGAACTTTACCAATGACACCAAAGCCACGTAGCTTTCCAGCATCTCTCTTCCTCCTCCTTCCTTTCCTCTCCATTCCATTAGCTCTAAAGAGGCAGAGGGTAGTGGGTTAAGTTCTGAGAGGAACCTGGGTTCCAGCTCGGTTTTGCCACTAATTTGTTCAATGTCCTTGGACAATAATAATAAGAAACTGTAACGTTCATCGAGGACGTAGGCCAACACTATCTTCTGTCTACTCCTGAAGACCCCTTGAGGCTGGGTACTAATAGCTCATTATTCCATGTGACCACAAAGGAAACTGAGGCTCCCGGCAGCTACAGACTGCGTCTATGATCCTCCAGCTGCTGGTTACCTGGTGGGGAGCTGCGATCCCTTTCTCTGTCCACCAATCCCTTGCTCTTAACCACTGCACGCCACAGCTGCCTCTCCTCCCTCTGCCTGGGCCTCAGTTTCCTTTTCTGTAGAACGAGGAGTTGAATTTCTAGCTCTGCCAATTGGTGGTTCAGACCACATCCTCTGCCAGAGGTGTCCTCGCTATCTGGGGGTTGGGAAGGTGAGTGAGAGAAAGGAGTGGCCAGGTCTCCGCAGCCCTCAGACCCCTGGGACCTTGGGATGCCGCCGATCGCCCTACCTGCTGGGGGAGGGCAGAGGTTGGATCTTCTTTCCGACCAGACTGCCTGCCCAGCTCAGGGCGCGGAGGCTAGCCGAGCGCGCCCGTCCCCTGGGCAACCGCAGAGCGCCCGCTGAGAACGTTGTCTAGCGGAGGGAAAAGTGGAGAGCGTAAGGCGCCGGGTGAGCGCAGTAGTTTGCCGGCTTTCCAGGGTTGGCTCCGGGGCGCCTGGGCTCAGGGCACGGACGCGGGCGAGGCCGAGGGACCTTCGAAGACCTCATCTCGGGGGGAGGCTTCGGCTTCGGATGCACAGCACTTATTTCTCTGCGCTGTGGGTTGCAAGGGACTCCTCCCACCGCTTCGGACTACAAGGTCTGGGCGAGGGGGTACCCCAGAGTCGAAATGGGGATCGCATCACTGCTTTTCCCTCCCTCAAGAATTTTCAGGCAAGTAGAGTCCTAAATTTCCTAGCCCCCCTCCCCTTCCTTTCACCCCACCCCCAGGCGAAACCTTTTTTCCCCCCCTTAAAGTCAGAGAGTTAAGCGCTCTTGCTCTCTCTAGGATTCAAAACCACAAAAGGTCACAATCAAGCCACTCTTTTCCAAATACCCCCAACAAACTGCAAAGAAGGATAAAAAAGAAATCATCTCAAGCTTTCCCGTTTAGAAGTGGAAATCCCTGGCTTTTCATAAATGGCTCGCTTTCCCTCACAGCGCTTGAGCGAGTCCTCCTGAAGAAAAAACGACTTCGAAGTATAAGTAAGAACGAAGGGTGTGAGACAGGGGTTTGGGGCGTCCTAGGGGGCAACTTGGCCTGAGAAGCCTTATCTCGAGAGGCCTTTCTCCATCAAAAAGACATAAAGCCCATGTCCTCTGCCCAGCGCTGGAGCCCTGCTCAGGTTTACAGACGCGGCGTGCGGGAGAGGAATGGGCGGCCCACGACGAGTGTGGGCGAGAAGGAGCTGGCCTCGAGAGCCTTTTCACTTTTTTAAAAAGAGAAAGAAAAAGCTTCTGAGCGCAAACTTCGAAAAGTCAGGCACCAAAGTCGTGCAGAAAGGTGTCCATCACTGCGAACGTGGTCCGGGTATCAAATGGGTAGCGCCTGTTCCCGACCTTTGCCCTCAAGGCTTCCTGCGCTTCCAGGACAAGCGACCTCCAGAGGAGGGACCTGTACTTAGCGTGTAGGTGCCACACACGCTGCGGGGCCGCACCCAGAACTCCTGGCTTTTACTTAGCGCAAATTAATTAAAACCAAAGCTCCTTGTGAGTAAAGCAAGGCTTTAAAAACGCCCAGCTTCTTTATAAAACTGCAACCACCTTGATTGTTGCTTCACATGGGCTGGGCTGAACATCTTCGGGCCCCATCCGCGGCCAGCCTCGTGTCAGAGGCCAAGCGGCACCCGGCCGCTTCGCGCCCGGCGCTCCTGGCAGTCCCAGGCTGCGCCGTCGCCGCAGCCTCCTGGGTGTTTCCACGCGCCCCTGAAGCGCACTCCAATCCAGGTTCCCAGATTCTAGAATTCCCGCACTCCAAGCCCGGTTCCCTAGGCTTCTAGCCTAGGGTCTGTTTTCCGATAGAAGCCGACTATTTTAGAAAAACCAACAAAACTAAACAAAACCTCAAACACCTGTTCTGGGGCGCGGGACTCCCAAAGAATGACTAGGTGGAGCCAGGAACCTGACTTGGCTGCGCGGGGCTCTGGGAGCTCCCAACGGTAAGAACCCTGCCTTGGGCCGCTTGAGGTTCTCCTCCGTCCCCTTAACCTGGCTTGTGCCTCTTGGGCAGTCACCACGCATCCAGAGTGGTACTCCCGACTGGAATGAGCGGAGGCAGAGCTCAGCAGGAGCCGCTCCGGGAGCCAATCTCACCTCCAAGGACTTCGTGTCCAAACCTTCCTCACTCCCTACCCTCCACACTCGGCGCCAGGATTCTCCGACCGGAATCTGGGCATTTCCCTAAGGGTTTTCTTTCCTCCCAAACTAGTCGCCCTTCTGTTTTCCCGGCGTCACCGTCGAAGAGTTAGATACTCCTCACTAGAAAGGGAGATGAGGTGTCGCTGGCACCGATTTCAGGTACGCGGAAACCGCCTTTCTCTGGGCGCAAACCTCACCATATCGCCAGTCAATAGAATTACGCTCCGTTTATTAAATTGATGCAACCTCCAGGTCACCCACCTACGCCTGAGTCTGGCCTCTGGAATCCACAAAAAGCCACCCCACTCCCCAGTGACTCTGAGATTATGACCACCAGTCCAGTCTGACGGCTCCTGAAGCCAGAGCCGGACTCGCGGGCGCAAAGCAAGGAATCCGCCTTTTTGAAGTCCAGGAAAGTTCTCTGCAGCTATTCCGAAGTTCCCGCCCTCGTGGAGCCCCCTGCCCCTCCCTCCAACCCGCCCTCCCCGATTAACAACCCCATCCCCACCCTCACCACACAGGGATGCAGGGGGGACATTCCCTGCTCACCTGGAGCGGCTCGCCAGTGCCGCGAGGCGCCCACACTCGCGAAGGCCGAGAAGGGGAGGTGGGGGGAAGGCCTGTGTCCCACAGGCCAGCGGAGAACGCGTGGCGGGTAGGAGAGGAGGGTGTCTCGGAGAGGGACGCTCCCTCTGGCCCGCCCCCCACCCCCACTGCGAGGACGCCCCCAAGGAGTCGCGCGCCCTGCCTGGATCCGCTAGGGCTGCTGTGTGAATGGAGCCGCCGAGACTCCTGACTCCTCCTCCTCCCCCGCCGCCGGCCCCTCTTATTTGAGCTTTGAGAAGCTGGGGGCAGCCAGGCAGCCGGGGTAAGGAGTTCAAGGCAGCGCCCACACCCGGGGGCTCTTGCAACTCGACCGCCTATCCGCTCCCCCCGTCCCTCCCTTCCTCCCACTCATTCACTCACCCACCCAACCCAGAGCCCGGACGGCAGCCCAGGAGCCGGGGCCCCGCCGCCTCCTCGCCGCGATCCTGGACTTCCTCCTGCGGCAAGAGCCGGCGTCCACGTGTGCCCCGGAGCCGGCGTCTTCGCACACGCTCCGGCCCGCGCCTGGGTGCCTTCAGCAGCCCCAGCTGCCGGGGATCCGGGGTCCGGAAGGCATCTGGGCCAAGTTAGGCGAGGCGGAGTCGAGCGCCGAGCGTCTGCAAAGCCGGAGGGCCCGCGGAACGTCCGGGTTTGAGTCACAGCAGATGGGCTCCGACGTGCGGGACCTGAACGCGCTGCTGCCGGCCGTACCCTCGCTGGGCGGCGGCGGCGGTTGCGCCCTGCCCGTGAGCGGCGCGGCGCAGTGGGCGCCGGTGCTGGACTTCGCGCCCCCGGGCGCCTCGGCTTACGGGTCCTTGGGCGGTCCCGCGCCGCCGCCGGCTCCGCCACCACCGCCGCCGCCGCCGCCGCCTCACTCCTTCATCAAACAGGAGCCGAGCTGGGGAGGCGCGGAGCCGCACGAGGAGCAGTGCTTGAGCGCCTTCACCGTCCACTTCTCTGGCCAGTTTACCGGCACCGCTGGAGCCTGTCGCTACGGACCCTTCGGTCCTCCTCCGCCCAGCCAGGCGTCGTCCGGCCAGGCCAGGATGTTCCCCAACGCGCCCTACCTGCCCAGCTGCCTCGAGAGCCAGCCCGCTATTCGCAACCAGGGTAAGCGGGCAGGGGAGCGCCCCCTGCACGCGGGGCGGTGGCCGCTGGGCTGTGACCGCGCGCGGGCACTCCCCTGTCCTACCCCTTCCCTGACCACAGTTCTTACCCGGTCGCCTCCCCAAGGACTGTGAGGGTAGAGGAAGCCGCAGCTGGGGGAGACAGGAGGCCCGGGGAGAGGAGGAAGTCCACGGCGTGGGTTCCCGACATCCTCCAGGGCGGGGAACCGGGGAACCGGACCCTTCGCATGAGCCGGGAGGTCATCTGGGGGCCCTTGGACCCCAGGAAATTCCCAGACTATTCCCCGTGGGGATGGGAAGCGGGAACCGGTGCAATGCCTCACTCTGCCTCGGGAAGAGGTTTTGTCGCCTAAGGCACCACCAAACTGTCGGCAGGCATTGGCGTTTTAGGACCCTGGATTCGGAGTGGGACCAGCGCGTGGTGAGCAGCCCTTGCTGCGTCTGCCCGCCAAAAATGCCAGGAGCCCTCTGGCCCGAATGGAGGCACCATAAGTACCTTGGAGTAAATGAATGAGCTGGAGACAAAATAGTGGCTTTCCTAGATCCATGTCCCTGTCTGCGTTTGGCTCCAGTGTATAGTAGTATACAGGTGGATAGCTCCTGGGTGCCAGGTCAGGTGCGGCCACGCGGGCTCCAGGGCTGGAGGAGAACCCCGTTTATCCGATTCCAAACCCTGCGCGACGGGGTCCTACCACAGGCGGTGAAATGAGGCCAGAGCGCCGGCTTCCTTCCAGCCCGCCTCAGGCGCCTCCTAGTCGTTGAACCCGGGTTGTAGCTGGAGAAAGATTTTTGCAAGACTTGAAAGTTAAAACAAAGAGAGGTTTATTTTCCGTTTTCAGTCCTCGTACAGCAAGGGACACAGCTGTAGGTTTCTCATCTTGAGCCGTCGCCCGCTTTTTCTCAGGGACCAAAGCAGAATCAATTACGCCGAACTTCTGCATTTTATTTTGTTTATTAGACATATGCGCTGTTATGAACCTAAACCAATTCTGGTTGATTCGATGTTTTAGGAGATGCTTTAAAAACGCAGGAGCGGATGCTTTTCCTAGAGCAAAAATTCGCTCGGGCCTAGGACTAGTCTGTTTTTGGAATGCGTGGGTTGGGAGCAGAAGAGTGCATACTGTTTGCAGGAGGTGCTGGGGCGCCCAAGGAGCGCGGAAGAAGGGCGGTGTTCTTCCCGCTTTCCCGCGCAAGTTCTAAACGCGTATCTTCTTTCGCGCGACCCCATTCACACCCAGCCGAGAGCACCTGGCCCGCCAGAAGCTCTGGCGAAACCGAAACCACCCTCTTCTCTTCGTTCGGGGAATCTAGGATTCATGTCCTGTGGAAAACCTCAAACCCACCCATGAGGTCCCTCCACTCTTAAGTCTTTCGCGAAGGAAAACTAGTGTTTGGAACTCATGGAGTATTGGAACATCTCAGTGAGGATTGCAGACTCTTGTTCTCTGATCGTACCACATCTAATTAGCACGTTGGTGTAACCTTTGGTAAATCTCCAGGTCTCAGTTTCTCTTTCTTGTAAGAGAGCCAAGACGCCCAACCTGATGTCTGACTCTGGTTTGAAGTTCTATGCTACATAAGTCCGACTCCGCCCCCGCCCCCCAACCCGGGTTCTAAACACAGAAGGCAGCAGCCACCTAAACTTGGTTGGACCTAAAAGAGCAAGACTGGCAGGCAGGTGTATGAGGTGAGTGAGTCTCTGTTTGGTAGTGCACTATTTGAAGACAACTTAGAAACCATTTAAGTACCCCGTGTGCAAAATACCATTATCATTTTGAGTCCATCTAGGTTCTGTAGGGTTTTTGGAACCAGGACTCTGTGGCTTTGCTTGGGTCCTTGTGTCCAAACTTCTACAGGGTCATCTGATGCCCAGATTTCCATCAACTCAAGTCTCAGGGTTGAGACTGTGGGCTTCCTAGCCAGCCAGCACTACACGTAAGGGGAAAAAATCTTAATTCCTCTCTAGAGGATAGGCCTGAGATGTCAAACAGAAAAGGGGCTTGGGAACTGGGGACCACGACTAATAGGTAAAGGAGCCTCCCCCGCCCCAACATTCTGGGAAATTGCTCAGTAGAGAGGCCACAGACCCAGGCCACAGCCTGTAAGCTGGTTCCTGTCTTTAGGCTTGGGTTTTCTCTTGTGATAAAAATATAAGGGGTCATGCTTGCCCAGTCTGTAAGTCACTTGGCAGCTGGGAGTTGGGGTGGGATGTCAGAAGCCACTTGTGGCTCAGCCCTGGTGTTGGCAACCAGATTGGGCCCTGAGATTTCAGATTTATTCTCTTGATTTCTGGGCTTCCTGCAGCTCCCCCAGGAATGTAGAGTCTTGGTGGGAGGCTTGAGTTGGGGAAAGCAAGGGCAAGAGTTCCTTCCCCATAGCCCATCAGCTGGCCAAAGTCAGTTCCAGGGGAGAGGAGTAAAGATTCTGGATCCCAGTCTCTAGGCAGGGCAACCTTCGATGGCTCAGGGGAGGAGACAATTGCTGGCACTCTTGCCTATCTCCCCACTCCAAGGTATCATACCTCAGTTGAGTTTTTTTTTAGTTTCTTAATTATACCTGTATTCTAATCTTGCTTATAAATACTCATTCAGGAAACATTTATTGAGCACTTATTCTGTGCCAGGCACTGGAGACTGAATGTTAAGAGAGAATATCTTATCCTTTGTAAGAAGCTCACAGCCTGACACTGGAGTAAATCTAGACTCTAAGAGATACGGTGTCCAGGAGATCTCTCTCTGGCCGAACCTGGACCCAAACCCAGACCATTCTAGGCTATTTCAACCTCCGTTTCTAGGGGTCTTGGCCTCCATGTTGAGATGGATTTCTTCTTCCCTGCTGGACAGGCATGGAACCCACTGTAGCCTGGGTGTGACCCTTGGGGAATTTGTCAGGAGGGTGAGGACTTGCATTCCCAAACAAGTGCGAAGTTTGGGAAGGGAAGAGGAAGACTGCTTGAGAGTCTTGAGCGATTTCCCCAGACCCTCTGACGCTCAGAACCCTATCCCTGGAGGATACTTGGTTATCATTGGGCCACCTAGTGTCACAGGGGGACACCAGCACAGCCCTAGGGCCAAGGGCGCCCCCCTCGGGTCGCTTTGGAGAGGGTATTTCGTTGCTAGATAACCTTCCCGTATGCTGCCGCTGCCGCAGCTGCGGAGTCATCATTTTCAACCCTTGGGACCACCTTCCTGATTGAGCCTGCTGTCCCTCCACCCGTCAGCTTCCGCGGGCCATACTGTTCCCGGACTCCTCCGCTGCGGCGGGCGGGGGAGAGAAGCGAAAAGCGTGTGTCGCTGCTCCACGCGGTCAAGGTTGCACTGCTTTGCCGGGCCGAGAGGAACCGTGGGAAAGGCGCTACCTTGGCCGCTCGAGCCTCTCCCTCTAAGGCCTGTAACAATATACAAGGAATCTTTGAACACGCTGTCCCCTTTGGCCGGCAGCTGTCCCTCCTCCGGCCCCCGGCCCCCGCCTCCGCGCTCTCCGCGCTTGGCTCAGTGCAAGGCCCGGGACCACGCGCTCTAATCAGTCCCGCATCCGATAAGCTTCTAATTTAAAGGGCCCTCTCCCCTCCTCTATGAGGGCGCTTTCACCGATGTCCACCCCCTCTCCGGGGATGGGGGCCTTGGGAGCCTCGCGGGGCGCGGAGTTGAGGCAATCCACGCAGGAGCGGCCTCCCGCAACCCCTTGGCCCTCGCCGCGCACCTATGGTGGCGGGGGCCGCCTCCGGGGACAGCACGGTGCTCCGGCCACTGGCTCAGGAATGGAGAAGGGTCCGTCTAGAGACAACTTATTTGTCGCTCCTGTTTCTCCTCTTTATTTAAAAAACAGTTCTTTCAAAATTCGGCCTTCCCCCTGTAAAACTGGGCGCTCCGAGCCAAATTTCGCTTGTCAGCTGATTGGTAGGCCCCAAACAGCGCGGCCTCCGTTCCCAAAAGGAAGTGCCTGGAAGCGCCAGCGTGCTCACCCACTCCTGACAGCTAGCGGGCCGGGGGTTATCGTTGCCCACTTAGCAGGCCAGAAATAGAGGCCTCTGGGGTCATGCAAATTGCTAAAGCTGGTGGCTTCTTAAGTTGTCAACCTGTGGCGCCAACTGGTGCGAGAGACTTGTACAATTCGTTTATTAAGACCTGCTCCAACCTTCCCTACGGCTCTTTAACACATCACATTCCCCAAAGTGGACTGTAGAAGCTTGGTTATTGTTTTTGTTTTTTTGTGTGTGGGGGTGGGGCGTTTAAAAGACGTGGGTTTTACCTTTCACTATTCAGTCTAAGTCTTCAGGGACGTTTGTTGTAGAGCCCTGATTATGCCTGGGGCAAGAGTTGGAGAATGAGGGTTGTTTGACTCACCCTACTCCCAAGAATTGAGGAGGGGGGGGGTGGTTGGAGGCTCAGCTCAGTGCAAGAGGCGGGGCCCAGCGAGGGCGGGGTGGAGGGACTGGGTTCAGCCCAGTGGCCCTGCAGGGAGCCGGTGTGAGCTTCTGGATTAATATTCCTCACTTGGCCAGGACCTCAGTTCAGAGACTACGGAGCCTGTCTCCAGGAAAGGACCCCACCATTGGGTTCAGGACTCAGAACTGATCCTTATCTTAGCTGGAGGATGCTTTTCCCCCAGAGGCAGCTACAGTTTTGCAGAAGCCAGTGGGGTAAATGTTTCAAGTACTTTGGTGACAGTAATCACAGGAGACTACGTTTTTTCAACCACCAACACGTGTTTTTTTTCCCCCTCACCTTCGGAAAGCTGGGGAAGAATGCCGCGACATTGCCTTCGGTTTCTCGGCAGGGAAACTGAGGCATTGGACCCCGTGCGTACCATGTATGGAAAGGGAGGTACACTGTCAGGCACACTCTGAAACGAAAAGGTTTCCCGGCCTGGGACGCGAGGAAGTCGGCCCCTACAGTGATGGTCACAGTCCGATCCGCAGGGCGCGAGCTGGGTCCGAGGAAGTACGGAGGAAGGCGCAGGGTCGAGGCCCGCGGGCCCAACTTGAAAGGCCCCCTTTTTTTCCCCCTCACCAGCTTTCCCGAGGGCTTTGGGTGTCAGTGGTGTCGGGTCGCGCAGCCTCAGACAGATAACATTACTCAGTAATTACTCTCCCCCATTTAAAGCCCAGGCCGTTTAACTGGCCCCGAGTAATTAATGAAAGTTGGTGCGCGGGCCTCTGATTTACGGCTCCGAGTCAGCGCCGGGTCAGCCGAGCAGATCCATTGTGGTCGCCCGCCGCTGCCCCTGCGCGAGAACCGCGCTGTTTTGTTTTGGGGGGAGAACGACTTTCTCCGCCGAGCGGCTGAAAGTTTTCATACTGGCGAGGTTTGGTGCAGAAGCCGTGGACGTCGTGAAAGACAAGGGCGTAAATAAATTGGGAAACTGTGGGGAGGTCTGGATTTTACTCGGGAAAGGGCGGGGAGCATGTCCCGAAGTCACACTGGGCCCGGCTTCCCTGGGGGCTGATTGGGGCGGGATCTGAATGCGGGGCTGGGTGCTCCTCGCCCGGTTTCTGGTTCACAGGGTCCCTGACTCCCCGCTGACGCTGTTTCTCTCTCGGCCTCGTCCGCAGGATACAGCACGGTAACCTTCGACGGGACGCCCAGCTACGGTCACACGCCCTCGCACCACGCGGCGCAGTTCCCTAACCACTCTTTCAAGCACGAGGACCCCATGGGCCAGCAGGGCTCGCTGGGTAAGCCGGGGTGGGGGTGGGGGCCTTCTCCCCTTCTTCCATGCCACCCCTGCCTCCCCAGGAATTTCCAACCCACAGCAAATTGGGGAAGGGAGAAGAGGACAGCTAGAAGAATTTTAGAAATAGCCTAGTCTCAAAAGAAAAGATTGTTTTCCCCCACTCCGTTAGCCCCACTCCGCCGAGACTGCGAATGTCCAGAGGGTCTTTTCCGTGTTCTGTGCGGTGACTGCTTAAAATAAGGTAAAGGGGGAAGCTTAGCTCGCTGTGATCTGGACACCCGTCTCTCGGCACGGCCCCGGCATCCAGGCCCCCGTGCGCCCCGCACAGCCTGGGGGCCCAGCCCCCGCCCGCGGCCCCGCACCCCCAGCCCTCAGCGCGCGCGCTCACCCGGCTCTCCTGGCTCTCTGCAGGAGAGTCGCAGTACTCCGTGCCGCCCCCAGTCTACGGCTGCCACACGCCCACCGACAGCTGCACAGGCAGCCAGGCCCTGCTGCTGAGGACGCCCTACAGCAGGTAGGAAGGCGCTCCGCACCGGGTCTGGGCCCCCGCGACCCCGCAGGGGGCGCTTGAGCTGGCGGGCCCTGGAGTGTCCGCCGCCGGGCGGCCCCGCCTGCGAGTCCTGGAGGCCACAGGCGCCTCGAACCCACTGGGCTTCCTGAAGCAAATTAAAGCCCATCTCTTGGCTCCTATCTGAAAGACGTAGGTTTCCCGGTCTCCTGGTGGTCTTACTTTGAATATCAATGAGGACGGTTACCGTTTGGAGCTAAAGAGCAGAACTTTGAGGATTTTATTTTTATTTTTTGGTAAGGGCTCTTTGCTAGGAGTACTTCGGCCTCCTCGGGATCAAAGATTAAACCCGGGGTCCACTCCCACCCACTCAGCCAGTTTGTCTCCCTTTTCCAGCCCCCTCCTCGCGCGCTGGACACACTCGCCAGCCTTCTCTGGGACCATTTCGAGGGCGCGTACATTCGAGCCACCACCTTCTCCCCACCCCAGTCCCCCAGAGTCTCGGGTGCAGCAGCGCCCCGCAGCCCCGGACGGGGTGCGGGATTGCAGGCCGGAGGCTGCGGTGTCTCCGGGGAGACAGCTCCAGTCCGCGCCCGCCCTTCTTCCTGATCCCGGGAGGCGGAAAACCAGCTTCTTCTCCCTCCAAGCTCTTTTCCTGTCCCTCCTGCCTGCTCGGCGCTTGCTCCACCCTCCACCTTCTCTTCCCCCAAATTTATTCTTCAACTTTGGGTGAACTTGGCCGGCCTCCCGCGTCGCCGATAGGGTTGCCTAGTAACTACACCCGCCGGAGCCGGGAGGGAAGTGGCCGCTCGCGGCCTTTTGAGGCCGGGGATTGGGCGCGCATTACCTCATTTTCCACCCCCTACCCCCGACCCGGTGCTGCGGGGATCCTGATACCGACTGCCCCAGACTCATCTCCATCTTCCCTCCCCTCGTTTGGAAGACCCGGGGCTGACGTCAAGGGAAGGAGGTAGTGAGGTAATGAAGGAAGGAAAAGCGCCTGCCCTGGGAGATTGGTGGAAGGAATGGCCGCGCCTGGGGGCCCTCCAGTCCCACAGGTGGAGGAGGGGAAGGGGGTCTTCGTTTCCGAGCTCGCAGCGGCTCATCCCAACCCCAGCGCCCCGGAGTATTTAGGAAACCGAGCCCAGGACACTGGTCTGATTCTCCCATCCTGGGGAGGGACAGGGTCCAGCCCACCTACTTCTCTAGGCCTGGAGTACACAGACTTCGGAAACCTTTCCTTTTGACTGGGGAAATCCGGCATATCTAATCTGATCTTGGATTCAAGATCACGTTTTGTTATTTATTTATTTTTTCTTTTTTTACGCCCGACCTCCACTAGATTTTTTTTTTTTAAGAGAGAGCAGAAAAAAATAAAGCATGCAGTTTGCCCAGGTTCAGGAAGATTTCCTGGAGAAGGGCATGGCAACCCACTCCACTGTTCTTGCCTGGAGAATCCCGTGGACAGAGGACTCTTGTGGGTTACAGTCCATCGGGTAGCAAAGAGTCAGGACACTACTGAGCTACTAACACTTGCCCAGGCACAGATTGAATGATCACACCTTCTCATCTTCCTGTCTCCCTCCCTAGCTGGTGGAACCCAGTTCTGTTCTTGGTACAGTAGGCTCAGGGATCTGCTCCCGGCAGACATCTCTGCACTTGCACTTGGTGGTTTAACTCACTGGAATGGGTACAGAATCTGAAATCTCTGTTGTAAAGCACCTCCCCAACCAAAACTGAGACGGTGGGATCATTGCCATCTTTTTTAAGGAGCTGCTTCTGCCTGTTTCCAGATTGGCATTGCTCTTACTCTAGCCTTGGGGTAGGACGGGCTTTGAAATGGTTCCTGGTGGGATGACCTTGGCCCAGTCCTTCCTCCTTGGCTCCTGGTTGATGCCTCACCCCATGCAGAGAGGAAGACCTTGATGCTGGAATGGGTGCTGTTTAAATGGGCTGGGATACCTCCTTGGAGGTTGAGGACTCGGGAGCTTTGGAGTCTGATTCAGTAGTGACACAGCTACACGCATTTCTTACTACCCCCTCTTCCAAGGCTAAGTCCACCCTGTGGGTCTCTAAGAAGGGACTGAACAGCCTAGAAAGGAGTCAGGGATAAAGTGATCACAACCTCTGGCTTAACAGCAGTTCTCCAAACTGAGTCCCTGTGGTGGATTTTGACTTTCCACTGAATTTGTGGTTGCTATGAAAGTAGGGAAAGTCAGTTGGATTGCCTTTTATACATAAAAAATTTCACGTTTTCTAATCCATCTTCTAACTGGCTGCTGTATAAAGCACTTTTGTCAGGTTCATCTTTCAGAGTTATTTGCTTATTCCTTTCTTCTTTCTACATAATTGGAACTTCTTTGCTCACTTTTGTATAAATGTCATAAAAATACCATTTTCTCTTGTTATAGAAAAATTTCTAAGTAATAACATCTCCTGAAAAAACAATTTGTGACCCTGTAGGAAAAGTTTGCTCCCTTGAAGTTGGTGCTGCCTGAATCTTTGAAGCTCAATCCACCCTAAATTCACAATATTTCTAATCACCTTTCAAAAATCAGATACTTCCCCTGCAGTAATGATGGATGTACAGGTGTAGGGATGTTTTAGGATATGTGCATCCACATTACTACTGTTGTGTCATTTCCTTCTTTCCTACTTCTAAAAAAATTTGAAAGGTTATTTAAATGCTTTTGTGAATACAGTTTTTGAAAAACATAGGAAATGCAACTAAACTTTAATCACTTAGATATTCAGTGGTTCTTCTACTGGTCCCTGGCTCTGTTCCCTTTTCTGTCTAACATTGGGACCTTCTGGGAAAGGCTTGCTTATATTTTTTGAATTTGTATTTTGTTTGCCTTGTTGCACTTGCTAAGGCAGCCTGCCAGGACTCTTTGCCCTGCCCTTCCAAAGCTGCTTCTGTCTCCCCAGTCTTGGATTTAGTCTGGGGTTAGTGTATTTGGTATATACACTGACATTAAAGAAGCACTACACAATGTGAATTTGCTTTGAGGAAATTGTCAAAATTCTCTATTTGGAGAGAACTGTAAAGTGACTCCTTTTTTTCAGGTAACAGATCTGAGGAGGTATAGCTGTATACAGATGTGATGAATAGTGTATAAAAAATGACCCCAGTCTACTTATGGAAAGTGTTAAGAGATCATTTTCTCTGTCCTTCTCTGCCCCCCTCACCCCACATATTGAGGGTGGGCAGAGTTTATTCTGAAGGTCACTAAGGATTCTGGAGCCAGATTTCAGCCCTTCTGGAGCCCATCGATCATAGCTGGGTGAAAGCGCAAGCCCCGATTACATCATTGCTAGGCTTTATTGCATATTTTATGCTGTGGCATACTGTGCTACTTGCTTCACTCAAGTGACTCATTTTAATCCTTCTGATTACCTTTGAGGTTGGTACTCCCATCCCCACTCTGCTAAAGAAGAGATAGATTCAGAGACTCAGAGTAACTTGCCCAAGTTACCTAGCAATGAGAATCAGAACTAGGATTTGATTCTCAGTCTCTCTTGTCTTTAAAGCCCACAGGGATTCCAGGTCACTCGCTGTCCTCCACCTGAAATATTCCTCTTATATAGCACCTTTGCTAATAATTGCTTACATAAGCTTACTACCTTCCGAAACCATTCTAAGCACTTAATCTTACATTTAATCTGTAATTAAATGTAAGACTTACATGAGAGTTTCAGTAGGTTATCACCCCCATTTTGCAGGGGAGTAAACTGAGGCCCTTGGAGGTGAATTTGCTTGGTGAGACACAGTATGGGACAAAACAGGTGTGAGGCTCTGCATCCATCCTCTCTCCCGGCACCTGGCTGCCTGTCCTGATGCTTAAGGGCCCTTTCCTTCCCAAAGGTGCTGTCTGCCCTAGGTCTTGCTCAAGGAAGGTCTTATTATTCCTCACATCTGTGAAAGAAACCCCATTATCCTTTCGTTTTACCCATAGTTTTCAATCAAAATCGCTCTGTGGATCAGAGGCAGTATTTTCATCAGTCAGTACTGTAAGAGCTAACTTGAGCTTTCACTCCAAAAAGTCTTTAACTTACAAACCTCCGTCTTTCAAACTCCAGACTCCTCTAGCTTTGCTTTTACCAGTAGTGAGAACTAGTGAAGTTCAGTTCAGGCTCCTAAAGAAACACGCTGAAATGGCAGAGACCTTTCTCTTCACCCATCCAGACCCAGGGGGAGCAACAGCTTCCAGGGCCTCCCTGATTTTTGCTCGCCCAGAGCAAGGTCTCAGGGAAGGTGGGACCTCCATGCTCCTCTTGAGGGGAAGAAGTAGTGAAGTCCAGCCCCACTAAGCACAGTTTTCTCCTGATGGTGACCTACAACAGGCAGCTAGCAGGGCTTTCCCTACTCATGTCCCTTGAATCCTCTTCCACAAGTCCCCTCTCTGCTGCTGCTTGCTGAGCCCCTTAAAGCCAGAAGTCCTTGACCATGCCCATTCCATGGGTTGATTCTCACAGCTACTTTGAAAAGGAGTTCTGGGCCTGCAAAATATTCCCACACGCACTAATCTTTTTAGACATTATAGTTTGCTTTTCATTTTGTTGTTCTACTAGGTTTGCGTATCCATTTTTAGTAACTGTCCTACCGATTTAAACCAGAATGCTTATTTCCTTTGGCCCCTTGTCAGGTAAAACTTCAAATGCAGAAGCAGTAGTTGCTGATTTGAATACTTTTGATTGAATGGTGACGATTCACCAGAGATGAAGTTGACAGTGGAGTCTGTTACCGTACGGATTATCTTTCATGTGAGAGAAGCTTCTAGCAGCTTATAGAGCTTCTGGGGATCTAGTCAGTGGGAAGTACATGATCTGCCATTTAGGTTGGCCTTCAGCGTAGAATTAAATCAGAGAAGAGCTCCCACCTGAAGAAATAATAATAACGTCTCTTTTTACATGTTCGTCTACAAATACTTGATACGCTGTACAAGCTTCACTTAAGAAAATACTTGTGTCCCATATAGGTAGACATGAGGGCAGAAAGTTTGAAATGGTTTCCAGGGTGGTGGGCAGTGTTATCAAAGAAAGGTTTGACTTGAACTTGTCTCCAGGGAGCGGGAAAAACCTAGTTTCAAATATTCCTGCAACTTTTGTGCTGATCAAGTGTTTATGAATAGAAGTTAAAGCCCCGGTGGGTTTTTCTTTGGTTCACTGGTGAGCTAGAGAGAAATGACAATGCCAAGAGATTGACTGTAAAATGATTATTCACCATGGCCTGCTGGGCAGAAATTATTGAACAGGCCGCCTCCATGGCGCCTCGGAGGGAAGAACGCAGGAAAAAGTCTGTGTGGAAATTTGGCTGCAGCCTCTGTGCATGGGCCTTGGTTATCAGGTAGAAGTGTGGGGCAAAGCTATTACAGAAAACTCTGGGAACATGAATTCTGAGCACAGATGCCACTTGCATATGCCTTTTTCTTATTGGGAGTTTTTTTTTCACCCTGGGAAACACTTTTCTTCCACCAAGATGCTGGTTTGCCAGCTGATAACCATCTGGCAGGGGGCTTCCTGGGTGGCTCAGTGGTAAAGAACCTGCCTGCAGTGCAGGAGACGTGAGTTTGATCCCTGGATCAGGAAGATCCCCTGGAAAAGGAAATGACAACCCCCTCCAGTACTCTTGCCTGGGAAATCCCATGGACAGAGGAGTCTGGTGGGCTACAGCCCGAGGGGTCACCAAGAGTCGGACACGACTCAGTGACTAAACAACAACCGCCTTCTGGCAGAGGCAATTCAGGTTGTGATCAGTCTTCGGCAGCCCCATTCCAGCGGCAAAAAGAATGTTTCTACCTCATTCTTCTGAATATACTTAAACACACTTAAAGATGAACATGTACTTGAATTACACATGCATTTGAAGAGTGAGGGAGTTCTGGTCCAGATAATAACAGAGAGCTTTTCTCTTCCTTTCTTTTTGTGCAGAGGTCGAGAACTCAGTAATCCTGCAGTCCAGGCCAAAACAAACTCTATATGATCTACTACTGACTTCCTTTTAAGTTCCCCTTTTTGCTAGGACTGACTTCCTTTTATTTTACTCCAACTTGCATTAATCCCAGTTATAGAAGTTTCTTTCCTCTCTCCCTTGCTTCCAACTTCAAACATTTCTTACATAGGAAACCAGTGACTTTTTTTTTTTAAATTTCAAGATCTACTTGAAAGAAAATATAAAAGACACCATGACCATATATTTTGGAATATATTTTGGCAGCTGGCAATTTCAGCGTTCCTTTCCGAGCAGACAGAGTTAGATGGGGAGCTGAAATGCCTACGTGACCGCTGTGGTTGCTGTGATCCAAACCACCTGCTTATCTGATCTCCTCTGGGAATGAGGTGGCCGACACCTACAGTGGTTATTTAGTAATTAGATGCTTTGTTTGCCAGGGGTCATATATTCCTTAACTGGTGCTGCCTCTTTCTCTGGGGGTTTTCATGATGAGAGCTGGGTGTTGACCGATCGCCTGAAGAGATCAGAGCTTGGGCCTGGTATTTTTAGCTCAGATTCACATTTTGTCCTCTCCCAGCAGCAGCTATTGTCATTACTGTCATTGACTTCCAGTTGGAAGATGGTGCCAACCAAGCTGCCTGGCTGAGCCACTGAGGAGCCCCAGCCAGTAGAAGGCAGGATGTGGTTAAAATCGTGCTCTGATTCTATGACCAGCCTCAGGAAATCTTTTTTTTTTTTTTTGGTTTTTGCTTGGGAATATTCTGAAAGCCCTTCTCCTTTGGCTCTTCACCTTCTCTCCTCTTAAGAGGATTTGCAGGCTGAACTATCAGGACTACTGAAATCCAGAAGTGGGGGTCCTCTTGGGACCCTGGCACACTATTATCTTTCACCTCCAGACTCTTGTCTGTACTATTATCATATTGTTTTTTCTGTTGTTTAAATAGCAGTGAGAGAACAAGGCTCAGAGTTCAAATAATGCCAAGAAGCCACTAAAGGGGCGGGGCAGAGTGGAGGTGGGGGCATCAGGCAGGTCAGCACTAGGCAAGTCTCTGAGCCTCAGTTCTCCTCTGATAAATGACAACCATAAGGCAGTCATAAGTATGCCTGCCTCACAGAGTTGTTGTGATGAATATTGGTGATGTGTGAGTGTACTGTATGAAATCTGATGGATTAGAAAAAGTGAAATATGTTATCTGTGTAGTCTTAAAAGAGTTATTGTTAGAGCTTCTCAACATCCCTGTAAATTTAGACAGATTGAGATTAAAATTCCCATTTAACAGATGAGAAAACTGAGGTGCAGAGACTTGAACTGATTTGCTCAAGGTCCTAAAACTTACAGAGGAACCCTGTTCAGTAGAAACATAATGCAAGTCATCTACTTAATTTGAAGTTTACCAGTAGCCACATGTAAAAAATTAGAAACAGAAAAATTTAAAAACATTCTATTTAACTCCGAAAGCCCAACTCTTACTTTAGCATGTGGCACTCTCCATATTTCAGGTTCTAAACAGCATGTCTCACTAGTGGCTACCTATTAAGCAGTGCAGTAAAGAGGATTTTCAAGCCCCCACTAGGAAGATACATATATAAGGCATAGATTCTGTATTTAAGGTTTGCTTTCTGGGGGCCAAGAAAATGTACTTAAAAACTTACTTTCTCTTTAGGAATCTGTTGGGCTTATTCTTTAAGTCTGTGAGAAAATTCCAGCATCATAAAGTTAGATGTTTGGGACTCATTGACCCATATGTGTAAACTCCTGTCACTCATCTTGCTTCTCAGACCTCTTGAAAATTACAATGTTGTTAGTCTTATGCAAGGATGAAATAATTTCAGAAAGATCCCAATTCCAGTAGGACCTAGGAAAATTGTCAACCGGGGCTGAGTGATTTTAGTTGGTGAACAATTTTTAAAAAATCAGTGACAAAAACAGAGAGCTGCCTGGGGAATACAATGCCTGTTGGCTGAGATTAATGGCAAGATTAATAAATGGATTGCTTGATGAAAAGGCACAGGAGAACAAAAACCAGTAGAGACTGTGGAGGAGGCTGCTTATTAATGAACTGTCAGCCCAAAGAAAGTTCAAGAAACTCTCCTGTGTTAAATGCAGCAGGCTGGCACTTCTAATAAAAATTGGGGTCCTTCAGGAATTAATTACACTGGCCTTACAGCAAGAATTCGTGGAATTGCTAAATGTAGTGGCACAGACCAGCACCGACTGCGGCTGCGGACAGAGAAGCTGCTGGAGAAACTAATCTTTTTTTTTTTTTTCATTGATATGTAGTATATTGTAGTAGCATAATAGCCAGTTGGACACGGGGATGAATGATGGGGTCCAGATAGGCACTGACTAATGAAACTACACATACTTGGAGTTTGAAGTCACTTCACATTTCATATGTAAAATTCCCTCCTGGAATCTGACTTCCTCCTTATTCTGTGTGCCCGCCACTAAGGAGTTCCAAATTATTTTCCGAGTCATTCTATGAGAGGCAGATGGACTCTACCGTGATTTATCAAGCGATGTTGAGAGAGAGCACAGGGTTCATTTATTCCAAGGGATACATGCTGTTACTTCCCTCACCCCTCCACAGGTTCCCAGTTTGGCTGGCCTGACAAAACCTTCTCTTAATTAAACTTTGGTGATGCCTCTGCCCGATGGATGAAGCAGCCCAAAGGAATGTGGTGACAAGGTGGAGATTGTCCAGAATTTGCGATCTGGTATCACATACTGAAAGCGTCTTACCTTCTTTCCCTTCTGCCGTGAAGGTGGAATGGAAATGGTCTGTAATGTGTTTAGACCAAAGGTTCCCAGACAAAACCATTCATCTCTTGGGCCTCAAATTTCATAATTAACCATTTTACTTCAGGACTAAATGTATCCCTAATAGAACTTGGCTATGTAGGAGATTTCTGGTGATCGGTTGGTATGTTAGTTTTCTAGAAAGGAGATAAATATGAAATTAATGAATTAGTAAAAATAAAAGCATGTAATAAAGATGTTGAGTTGTACCATGCAGGATACTTTTGAGAAGAGTGTTATTTTAGGAAATAAATGTGACAGCTCTTCTATAATGCATTTAAAAAGTATTTTAAGACATATGCAAAGACATGGTTTTAAAAGTTGTATGTGAAAAATAAAAGAATAGTTTTTGGTTGGTTTATATGGTGATACAGTTTTCCTTTGGGATCTTAATGTAAGTGATCAGCCATTGTTTTCCGTTATATAATAAAGGTTTGGGTTGGGGCCTTTGAAAAAAACTCCCTTTGACTTATACCATGACCATAAAATTTATAGAGAATGATTCCTTGAGTTGTATCTAGAGTTTATCATCCTCTTTCTTCTGCTTGTCACATCCTTGAGTATTAGACCATCCATCACCCATCACTCTTTGACTTTTCAGGCCCTCATAATCCACATGATACTTATCCTTTTGATTAAAACAAGTTAATGGCCTTTTCACGAATAATTAATCTGCTGTCTTTCTACTTTCAGCTCCAGGCTTTTAACTTTAATGTTGAGCTATCCAGCCTGTGTTGCCTTTCAAAGTTTCACTCCCTTTAGCCTCTTCCCTTCAGAGGTTTAATACCTCTTTAGAAACTTCAGTGTTTGCTCTACTAAGGTTTTTTAAAGGCTTCCAAATTGTTCTCACATCCTTTCTGCTGTGTGTGAATTGAATGACATGTGGAGATCAGTGGGATGAAATGAAAATCATTTTAGACTCATGTATTCTGTCCATTCTGGAAAATGTGGAGGCTTTCACTGTAAAGAAAAGTTAAAAGTCTATTGCTTTTTGGAAAAAAAAATTGCACACATATATGTTGTATACTATGAATTTCTAACTCTGGACGTTTTTCTGACAGTGACAATTTATACCAGATGACCTCCCAACTTGAATGCATGACCTGGAATCAGATGAACTTAGGAGCCACATTGAAGGGGTAAGTTCTCTACTCCATTTCCCTTCAACAGTAACTTACACCTGTTTGAACCATTTTCAAGGTCCTTATTCCATAGGAAGAGAGCACAGTTGTAGGATAGGCGTGGCTCTCTATAGAATTAAGATGCTTGCCTCCTCCCAGTTGGTCAGTTTTGTTCAGTATTAAATTTTTAGGAATATAGTTAGGGGATGTTTTTGTCTAGAATGAGGGGTTGAGAATACTGGGAAAACTCCATTAAATGTTTTAGAGTTCCTTAAAGTTGTGTCCATTCAACCTTGTTTAATATTTATGTTTTGCCTGTGATATCACCGAAGTTAATCATTATATCATCTTCCCTAGAAATGCTTTGAGTTTAGAAAGTCCAAGATCTAAACTTGTATCTGAAGGTGATTTGGACCATCCAAAGTCAGATGTGGTCACACCTTGTTGCCTCAAGAGGCTTTTATCACATTTGATACACAACCAGAATACAGAGAACACAGCAGTCAAACATAGGTAGGGGCAATGCTTTGCACCTGGAAATGAAAAAAGCAAGGTGGAACTTGCTTTAAACAGTAAGAGAAGTCACTTTTAGGTTTGAATCTGAGTGGATAGGCCGTCAGACATGACAGTCACAAAGCCCCTGTGATGTAACAGATACTCATCTGGGTCCCCTCATCCTATCTTCCCAATGGCATTATGGTGCCTCCTAGGCACTGTTATCCTGTTTTTCAAAGAAGTTCGTCAAGCTCAGAGATTTAAGTAATTTCCCAAGCTCACATCATACTATGTGTGCGATAGAGCTGAGATTCCAAGTCCACTTCTGATTCCAAAGCAAAGGCTCTTTCCAGTCTCCTTGTGGGGCCTTCTACTGCCCACCCCCACCATCAGCCCGAGTGGGATCAGGGACACAGTTCAGCACTCTTGACTAGACAGCTGGCGCCTCATCTCTATGTATTTAGTGGCTTCTCATTGGATTGCGGGATCTGGGCTTGCTAGAGCCGTGCATGCTCCAGTCCCCATTCCCACCTCTTCTTCTTTTCTAGAGTTGCTGCTGGGAGCTCCAGCTCAGTGAAATGGACAGAAGGGCAGAGCAAGTGAGTGGACAATGCGATGATGGCAAAGCAAATGATGTAGGCCTTGTTGACTGGCAGCTGGGTGATGTAGGAGTTAGGACTGACGACGGGTAATCAGGGCAGCAGTTGGTGCACAGGGATGGGAAGAAGTGATCCTTTTTTTTTTCCCCTCTCTCTCTCTGCCTCCTCTTATTTACTGTAGATATGTATGTGAGTAAAAATGGAGGTGGTGACATTTCTCATCAGCATACTCCTGGAAAACAACTTAAGAAATGATGCCTTAGGAACCCTGCTCATTTCCTGGCAAATGTTTCAAAAATATATTTAATTGGTGGTATTACACATATTCTTGTTACATCTGTCAAATCTTTCAGCCATACTTAATTTGCCTTTTCTCTATTTACCTTTAAATCTCTCAGGGAGAACTTAACTTTTACCCCAAATCTATGGTCAGACTTTCTGCAAAGACTTTTTAGAGTTTCTAAACATCTGTGTTTTCCCCAGCCTTACAACCTACACCCTGGGACATTTTTGTAACTGTTTCTTTTGATTTTGTTTTCTCTGCTTAAACACCAGAACCAGCCTCCCTTTTCTGGCCCTTCTTTCTTTTGTTGGTTCTGTGCTGTTTTTTGGATCATCCTTTGGTGATCAGCAAAGGTGTTTTTCATCTTCTAAAACTATTAGAGCCTTCTTTCCACACCCAGCCCGCAATTTGTCAACTATTTTAACCAAATCTCCACTTCCTTTCTCTAGACCAGAAGTATAAAAGCCTGCTGTTGATTGGGAATTTTTCTCTCCCCACTTCCATCCAAGGGTTGATGACAATTTCAGCATTGTATCTTTCCACTTACTTGCAACTTATGTTATCTTTCCTGGTGCCAGCCTTTCTTTCTGAATCCCTAACTTTTCTTCTCTCCTCTCAGAATTCAGTAACTCTCCCCAAACTACATGCCAAGAATAGATAGAACATGATTGTGAAGTGAGGAGTATGTTTCAGTTTTTTAAAATTTCTTCATGATGGAATATAGGCTTTGTTTGTTTGCTTAATGAAAAGAATTATGTATAAGGAATCTTGGCATGTATTTTAATCTGGGTCTTTCCATTGGTGAGATAACCTTGGTATCTTTTAAAATCTTCAGGCACGTGGTATTAGTCACTTGCTAGGGAGTCAGAGGAGAAGGCAGTGGCACCCCACTCCAGTACTCTTGCCTGGAAAATCCATGGACAGAGGAGCCTGGTAGGCTGCAGTCCATGGGGTCGCTAAGAGTCGGGCATGACTGAGCGACTTCACTTTGACTTTTCACCTTCATGCATTGGAGAAGGAAATGGCAGCCCACTCCAGTATTCTTGCCTGGAGAATCCCAGGGACGGGGGAGCCTGGTGGGCTGCCGTCTATGGGGTCGCACAGAGTCAGACACGACTGAAGCGACTTAGCAGCAGCAGCAGCAGCAGCAGGGAGTCAGAAGCTATAAAGATGAAGTGCAAAGTGAGAATAAATTTGTTTTGTTCAATCCTGTATAAGAAACAAAAACGAGAAGAGTTTTCATTGATCTGGTGTTTACATTTTGGAAAAGGATTCTTGAAATTAAAATGTGCTTCTTGAATACTTTATTCAGAGAGCTGTGTAAAAAGCATCAAGTGACTCCAATAGATAGTCTTATAAGAGTACTGTAACTCTCTGGAGAACAAAAAGTTACAATTGTCTAGTTTATCTTCTCTCACGTTGGGTTTTTGATCTCTTTGGCACATACTGTAAGTCAGCTAAATGTTTGCTTCTGTGTGGGAATTGAATATTTATCTAAAGATGGATGTGAAGCTTATTGGGCCAGGTGTGAAGGGCTTTATGTACTTCTCTTTTGTTTTCACGACAATCTTGTAGTCACATACATGTTTCAGATGAGGGCTTGAGAGGTTACGCTACCTAAGCAAGTTCACTTAGCGAGTAAGTGTCAGAGCCGTGTTGGAACCCACTTCTGTCTGACTGCAGGATCTGGGCTCTAGATTAGAGTTTCTTAAACTTTTTAGACTGTGACCACAGTTAAAAATACCTTTACACTGAGACCGAATGTACACAACACACACATACACACACATTTTCACTAAAAAATATTACATGCTTTACTTACTGACGTTTTCTGCTTTATTGCATATCATCTTAAAAAATGCTGGTTGTGATTTTACAACTTGCTAATGTATCATGACCCACAATTTGCCTCTCTTTTAGCTCTTAAAATAGCAACTCCTTAGCTCTTTCCTTCAAGCCCATGAACAGCTGAGAACTGGATACAATTGAAACTAATATCCCAGTAGAAAGTGGTTTTCCCCAGGGGGTACATAATCTGAGTAGGTGTCTTTATTCTCTGTACCAGATTTGTTTTCCTTTGTCCTGGTATGAAAAGGCTTTTCATGGAAAATTTGGGAAAAGATCCTCTGCGAAGAAAGACAAAGAGAACTAACTGTATTTTTGCATTAATCCATAACTAGTGTCTGGACACTCTCTGAAATCAGTGGTGTGAAACGTCATGGTAACAGCGTAGATGTGTAACAGGGAAACTGGATGTCTGAGTCATGTTTTTTTGGGGAAAAGGATGTAATTTCTAAATCACTCATAAAAAAGAAGCATTATCACATTTTTATTAAAAGATCGTGTACCTGAGACTAATACCCACTAAATATTTGTTCACATTTTCTTTCTTTGAAAATCATACTTTTTAAAAAAGAATAAGCTTGTTTCCTTGTGTCCTAGGCAAGTCCACAGAGACATCTTTCATTAGATGTTGGGAAGCAGTGTTATACTGGGTGGGGATAGAGTTTTAGGGAAAGTGAGGGCAAGATAAGAAGAAAACATGAAACATGGGCAAGGAGGGGCTTCCCTGATCGCTCAGCCAGTAAAAAATCTGCCCGCAGTGTGGGAGACACAGGAGATGTGAGTTGGATCCCTGGGTTGGGAAGATTCCCCTGGAGGAGGAAATAGCAACCACTCCAGTATTCTTGCCTGAAAAATCCCATGGACAGAGGAGCCTGGCAGTTGATGAGGTCGTGAAGAATCGGGCACGACTGAACAACTAAGCACCCACACGGGGGGAGGAAAGAATCTTGCCACTGATTTACTCCTCTCTCTCCTTCTCCCTTTACTCATTTTCATCTCTGCATAATAAGAATCAGAGCTGCTTTTATGACATCAAGTGGGAGAATGTTGTATTTCAGTTTAAGTCAAAGGGAAGATACCTTATGAAGCTACTTTGCTAACTCTGACCGCTTTCCTTACCTACAAACAATGAGATTAAATTTTCTAAGTGGGTCATTGGGAGAAAAAATCGCAGGGAAATCTTTCTCAGCACTAGTCCGCTTTTCTGAATAATTCTGTGGGTGGCACCTTGCGTTGTTGTCTGCTTTGTGTTTCTTTAGAAGGATTTTTTGTGTGTTCCTAATGCCTGCTGATTTCCCAACGCTGCTCCCAAGCCCAGCTCCTCTGTCAGCCTCTGTTTTGTCTCTTCTGAAGAAAATATCCTGCAAAATGGAGAAACACATCAACCTTGACCGTGGTCCAAGTTGTTAAAACAAGGAAGAAGTTATTCTCTGGGGACTTGGGTAGGGGGAGTGGGAAATTGAACACAATAGAAATGTGAAAGGAGTGCTGAGCAAAATGAATGGCCCCCTTTGCTGGTCCAAGAAGTTCAGACTGTTGGGAACACACAGTATTTGACCTGTGGATGCTTGAAAGGAAAAACGAAAGGTCTCAGGATGAGTGATGTATGGTGAAAACAAAGCTGCGTGTTTGGGTAGGGCCAAGGCTGTCGAATCTGGAGAAAATCCCCACTAGACATGGTCTCATCCCTGAGAACCTCTGCCAGAAGAGATAGCTGTCTTCTCTGGCTGGGAGTTCCAACACACAGCCCAGCACCTTCCCTCTCCAGCCCGTGAACAGAAGGTATCCGTCCAAGAGATTTACTTCTCGAAAATGGATAGCTTGCTTTTCAGGGGCTCCTGGAGCTTGTGATGCAAACACAAAGGTGGAAAGAAGCAGCTCTGGGAATATCAGCATTCCTGAGGGCACTCCTCCACCTCCACTCCCAGGATAAAGCTGTTAATTTCTTCTTTTATACAGTTACACTCACGCATTTCAACTGTGCTGGGCTTGGCTGGAGTCCGTTAGCCGGACTTCCCAGAACAAAGCAGGGGACTCTCTGCTTTTGCAGGATAGAGACGAGGACTGACTTAGTCCTGCCTGTTCCTGTTCCTTTCAGCGTGGACTGGTGCAGTGGTTTCTTTGTCTTCACTTCACTTCCCTGCTGCTGCTTTCCTTCCTCTAGCTTTTCATCTTTTCCCCCTTTTCTCTTTGGGCATTTATTCAATTCATGTATAAATTTATAGAACAGAAAATCCAATTTTATAGGAAAGGAGATTAACACTTCCAGCAGCAGCCCCGATGAAACTACTGTTAATATTATGTCCCATACCCATCAGACCTTTCCCCATTTGTGTCCTTTTCTTTTTTATTAACAAATGATTGGCTTCAACTTAGATCTGATTCAGCAAAGGTAGTTCTGTAGGCCATTGCAGGGTTCTGTGTTTTTTTGAAAATATTCTCAACCTCTTAAAAATACTTTGCTTTAAAAAATATTTTGGGCTTTATAGACTTAGCGCCTCCATACTGTGTTTCTAACAATTCTGTTTTAAAGCAGGGAATGAGTTTTATCTCATAAACAGAAGGATAGATAACAGACCTGTTCAGGTCAGGAGAAGAAAGAACTACTGAGTGGAAATCATACAAAAGGAAGGTGGTGATGAAGGGGGCCCAGCTGGGAATGACGAGCATGGTGGACTCGGTGCAGGAAGGGGTTAATGAGGGTCCCAGTCTGTTGATAAAGGCGTGTGTTGGAGTTTGAGAAGGTATATAAGGTAGATAAGGGAGAAGGCAATGGCACCCCACGCCAGTACTCTTGCCTGGAAAATCCCATGGACAGAGGAGCCTGGTGGGCTGCAGTCCATGGGGTTGCTAAGAGTCGGACACGACTGAGCGACTTCACTTTCACTTTTCACTTTGATGCATTGGAGAAGGAAATGGCAACCCACTCCAGTGTTCTTGCCTGGAGAGTCCCAGGGACGGGGGAGCCTGGTGGGCTGCCGTCTCAGGGGTTACACAGAGTCAGACACGACTGAAGCGACTGAGCAGCAGCAGCAAGGTATATAAGGTGAATGGAGGCTCTCTTTCATGACCTCAAGGAGTCTTTTAGACCTCTCATGTCTATGGTTCCATCATGGGCCTTTTTGAAACCCTCTGCTTTACCATTTATTCTTCTCCTTGTCATCAACCCCCATGCCCCATCATAATCTCTAACTAGAAAAATATCCGTATAGAAGCTGCACTCATAAAATGTCATCCAAGAAAAATAAATAAATAAATAAAATGTCATCCAAATAAATGCACCTCTGGAATGAGGGGCTGCTGCCTATTTTAGTAGCGTTTTTTTTCCTATTGAAAGTGAACACGCTCATTTTTTCTAGTTTCATTTCTAACTCTTCACTTTAAAAGCAAAGCTACAGATGTAGTGTTCTTAAGGCTAAGATAGTAACTTTATCAAAATGGAAACAGCTTTCCCCCCCTGGATTATAAAAGTAACACAGGCTTATTATATAATAAAAAATTCAGACAGTACCAAAACATTATAAAGGAAAAAAGAAAAGTCGTGTGTTATCTCACCACACAGAGATAACTAGTGTTTAAACATATTGGGGTATATTTGTATCTGCAAAGAAAATATTCTGGAAACATTTACTGAACTATTAACTATAGTTGCCTCTGAAAAGATTAGAGGGAAAGGGCAGAAGCCTGATAGAGATGAGTTTAAGAGATCCCTGGTGGCTCAGCAGGTGAAGAATCCTCTGAAATGCTGGAGATGTGAGTTTGATCCCTGGGTTCAGAAGATTCCCTGGAGAAGGAAATGGCAATGTTCTCCAGTAATCTTGCCTGGAAAATCCCATGGACAGAGGAGCCTGGTGGACTACTGTCCATGGGGTCGCAAAGAGGTGAACAAGATGTGCTGGAGACGTTGTATTAAAATAACACTTCCCTGGAGTTTTGCAGCAAAAGGAAGCTAAGAAATGGGGTTCTAGCTCAGTAGGGAGAGAGGGTCAGGAAAAGTTGGATTTTTAAAAATTGCTTTGATTTATTTATATTTATATGGAAGCACTTGCCTGTTTGCTATTGAGACATGATCAGGAAGAGTGAAATTAATGATGGGAGGGGATAGAATTGCTAGAACAGGGTCCTTGAAAGAGAAGAGGCTTCATGGGCATCTAGGAGCTGAGATAGTTCATCTAGTGGTAGTATTGGTTACCAAGAACTCTTTGTTTCTAAGGATATTAACCCGTTGCTTGTCATATATGCTGCAAATGTTTCCTCTGTTTGGTATTACATTTTAACAATATTAATGTTTTTCTGTTAGAAATTTTTATTGTCAGAGCAAAAATGATCAGCTTATGTTTCATAATTTCAACTTTTGGCTTTTATATTATGCCTAGAAAGATTTTTCCAATTCCAAGTTGTTTTTTTTTTAATTTACTTTCTATCTTTTGGTATTTTTTTTGATTAAATTCTTAACATTTAAACATTTAATTTATTCTCAACTTACTAGACAACTGATTCCACCTTAATTTATTTCTAAATTTATTTCTAACTTGTCCTATCCCCAAACTGCTTTGAATAATCCATCCTTACTACCTTTATCAATTCTGGTCTCATTCTATGTATGTCAGATGTCCCTCTTTTGAATTTCTTTTTCAAGATTTTTTAATCTTGAAAAGATTCATGATCTTAATGCTTCTGGCTTCAAACATCTGTTTGAGAGTGAGTGTGATTCCTTTTAACGTATTACAGGTTTTTTTTTCTGTTTCTTCACCTTGAAATACCTTATGTTACTAATGTCAGCTGAAAAAGTGAAAGTCGCTCAGTCGTGTCCAATTCTTTGTGACTCCATGGACTATACAGTCCATGGAATTCTCTAGGCCAGAATACTAGAGTGGGTAGCCTTTCCCTTCTCTAGGGGATCTTCCCAACCCAGGGATCAAAGCCAAGTCTCCCACATTGCAGGAGGATTCTTTACCAGCTGAGCCATCAGGGAAGCTCAAGGACGATGGAATGGGTAGCCTATCCCTTCTCCAGGTGAATCTTACTGACCCAGGAATCAGACCAGGGTCTCCTGCATTGCAGATGGATCCTTTACCATCTGAGCTACCAGGGAAGCCCTAATGTCAGCTGTAATGTGGCGCCTTTGAAAGAGAGAGTTATGTACACTGGCCTTCACATGTACCAATCTCCATTTCAACTGGAGAAGCAGGAAAGGGCTTAGTCTTAAGACCACTGAGCTTGATTCTGGGGTTTTAGGGAGGATTTTTTTTTTTTTTTTTAGGTAATTGAGAATACTTGAGTAAAATTTTTCAGGTTTAAGAATTTAAGAGTGTATGAGCAAGCTGGGTGGGAGCCTTTGAGAACTCAGGCTGCAAAAGATCCTGCTAATTTTCCCCACATCGAATTTGTCTATCATGTGAAGTTGGGACACCTGTTCTTAGGGTGAAACTAGGAGCAGTCTCTGGCCAAAGCGTTGAGAATATAGAACCCAGTGAGTTAGATGAAACTGGGACTCTGATGAACTAGCGCTTCAAAACCGGACACATGTAAGGGGAGATCCAGCTCTTTCTTGTATGATCTGGTGAGGTCGTCTGTGAGAACATGAGTTCCTATGTTTCTATGTGTTGAGGTAGGAAGCATGCCTAAAAATATTCTTCCCAGCAGTAGCAGTCAGTAAGTAGAGTGGGATTTCTTTTGAAGGGGAGCTGTATTCTCCCCAAACTATTGTGGGAAACTAGATTTTAAATTGCTTTTAGCTCTGCTCTGAGTGTAAAGTAAGAGAAAAGGCAGTTGGAGGAGGTTTGTATACCATTTCAAATGGTGAGGAAAGCTTGATGGTTCATAATGGCTGATTTATACAAACGTTGTTATCAGGCTATTAACCACTCAGCCTATATTCCCTATTAAATAGTGGCCAACGACTAGACTGCATGGAAGTGAGAACATGAACCGTGACTGTAGTGAAGCTCTTGAACAGGAATCCAAACAAGTTTCAGTAGTAATAGCTAGCATGGTTGGAACAAGTGGTCATTCTCCAGAAGGTAATACTTTGAAGGACCTTTCTCAGTACTCACTTATAGGTATTGTGTTTTGGTATGTTTGTTGAAAAATAAATCCGATTACTTTGAGACAACTGTTATACATTAGCAGGGCTTTTTCTATAGCAAGTGGCAGAACCTTAGTTGTAACTGGCCTAGGTCAAGAGGGAATTTAAATTTAGCAGCTTACTGTATTTTAAAGCCCCTTGTATGGATTCAGGAGCTGAGACAGTGTCTTTAGAATACTGTTTCATTGTCCTTTGCCTCTGCTCTCCTTTGTGTTGGCTCTCTTCTCAGACAGGTTCTCTTTATTGTGACAAAAGTAGCTGTTTTGACAGTTTCATAAGACAGTTTCCCTTTTGGTCCTTCTCCACCAAAGGACCCAGGGAAGGCTCTGATTGGCCAGGATTGGGTCGCGTAGCTAGAGAATACAGTGATCTGATTGGCCAAGCTCTAGGCATGTATACACTCCTGGAGCCTGAGAGTGCGTTCGAGAGGGGTGGCTCCCTGAATGGAGAAGAGGTCTATCTTTCCAGAGGAAGGTGGGCAAAAAGATAAAAGGACACTCGAGGGATTTGAAAAGTCAGAGTTAGTGAAAGTGGAGTGAATCCTCTTCCCCTCCAGATATGATGTGGAGCTGGATGCTGCAGGGATGTACAAGACCTGGATAGAAAATAAGGATGGAGTAGGGATGGGGAGCCTTCTTTCTAATGCTCATGAAAAAAGTGTTCATTAAAAAGCATAATAGTAAGAATTATTAGTATAGTATAATTTTTAATGGAAAATTATATACAGATATTTTAATTATACATAAAAAATAATAGGTCTTTTTCTTGAGGTCTGAACTGAAATGAAACACCGGAAGGCAGGAAGAAAATAAATTTTTCAAGTAAAAATATGGCTGATTGTTTTCTGCAGACTACTGAGGAAATCTGATACTCGTAAATTATCAGTTACTTATTTTTTTTAAACTCGGTCAGGTTTAACTTGATCATTTCATCTTTATATTCTGCTGTCTATGCTGGATTAGTTAAAGAAACTGCATCTTTCAGTCTTTGTTTTCAGTATGCTTGTTCAAACTATAGGGAAATTATATTTTCATACAGTAAAGCTTTAAACCCAAGCATTCTGGTGTGACCACGAGGCTTCCCAGGGGACTTCTTGACCCTAAGCCTCTAGGACTCATCAGTTCAAGTCCGACTGTCTCTGGCTGGTCTGTGTGTATGGTGAGTATTTATGCATAGGGTTATTGTTTCGTTGATTTTTTTTGTTAATGATTGTCCTCTCTTGTCTCTTTTGGAGAAGGCAGTGGCACCCCACTCCAGTACTCTTGCCTGGAAAATCCCATGGATGGAGGAGCCTGGTAGGCTACAGTCCATGGGGTCTCAAAGAGTCGGACACGACTGAGCAACTTCACTTTCACTTTTCACTTTCATGCATTGGAGAAGGAAATGGCAACCCAACTCCAAAGTTCTTGCCTGGAGAATCCCAGGGACGGGGGAGCCTGGTGGGCTGCCGTCTATGGGATCGCACAGAGTTGGATACGACTGAAACGACTCAGCAGCAGCAGCAGCAGCTTGTCTCTTTTATGCTGTAACTGCCCTCCCTGCCCCCACCTCCTCTCTTTTCTCATACTCTGATTTGTTGAAGATAGCAGGTCAATTGGTCAGTAGAATATTTCACAATCAGGTTTGGCAGATTGCTTCCTCTTAAAGTCTTTTAACTTGGGAAGTCCATGCCCTGTTTTTCCTATAAATAAGTAGTTAGATCTGGAGGCTTGATTAGATTTGGGTTCCTCTTTTTTTGGCAAGAATAATTGAGGAATGGTGGTATGTTCAGTTTCATCTCTTGTGTTTAAACTTTCAGGAAGTGAACTTTTAAAACCTGATTCCATTGCTCTTTTCCCGCAAAACTGGCACACTAGACAGGGGTGATGGTTCTCAAGGCTTGCAACAAAGTATATTTTCTTTTTGCACAGTGTATTTTCAACACCAAAAAAAAAAATTCAGGCATCTCAGCATCTCATATATAAGCCTAAGTAGCAAAGATGGTGGAGAAGGCAATGGCACCCCACTCCAGTACTCTTGTCTGGAGAATCCCATGGACGGAGGAGCCTGGTAGGTTGTAGACCATGGGGTCGCACAGAGTCGGACACGACTGAAGCAACTTAGTAGCAGCAGCAGCAAAGATGGAGCAAGAAGAAGGGTTGATGAGTAAATTTCATTTTCTAGATACACCAGAGTATGAGGTTTTCCCATGTGTTTCCCTTTAAATCTGATTAATTCTGCAGAGACAAGAAGAAAGAGGTGAAGAAGGGGGGGGGGGGAGCGGTTATTCACCTGGCCAAAGATTAGAGGTGGGAGAGAGAAATCACAGGTGGAGGTTTCCCCTTTTTGAATATTCATATCAAATGCTAGTTGCCCTCAAAAGGCTCTCTTTTTTTTTTTTTAAACTTCTTCTGTTGATAAGGGATTTCAGGGCAGCTCTGGTTTTCCTCATCTGTAAAACCTCAATTCCTTTTTATTAATCTTCTTGTGCCTGTGAAATATCAAAATTAATCATTTCTAAAGAAACTACTCTTTAAACATTAAGTTTTTTCTGGGTCGAACCTCAGTGTACAAGTTTTTAGCAGGAAGAGGGCTCATAACTTGTGTTATATGAGGGACATTTTCCTGTTTTTACAAACTTTCTAAGATCACATGATTATGTATTTTAAAGCTGTCTAGGAAAAGCAAACTTTCTCAGGATACATTTTAATGCATTTTAAAGCTGTTTAAGAAAATGTACAGTCCGTGTCACAGCCAAAAGCGGAGTCATGAGATGTAGGCTCTGCTGATAATTTCTTCTGCTTAGTTTATTTTCCCAGTTAGGTAGAAAGAAATTTTCTTGTAAAAATTTTGTTCACCATCAACTGCTCTATTGCACACAAGCAGACCATTTCCTTCAGTGTACTTTGCCCTTTCTTGTACCAAATAAATATTGTGCCTCCAAGCAGATGCTCAGTTGTGCTAACAGTACATATTTGAACTTGCCCCTCACAGCCTGCATTCTCCTATCCCACTCCCACTGCATTTTTCAAACCTTCAGACATGGGTAATTTCATTCATACTCCAGGAGAAAGGAGCTAGGGATTATTCAGGTGTCATGATGATAGAAGTGAACCCAGGTTGGGCTTGCACCACCAGAATTGTCCAGCTGGCTTTGCAGGAAGATGAGCTACACTGACCTGGATGCAAACACCCTGTCTGCTGCTTGCCATCTATCTGACTTTAGGCACGTAATTCGATCTTTCCTTAAACCTCAGTATTCTGTGCTTTAAAATGGGGATAGCACTGTTAAATGCCATTTGTTGAGGGCATACCATGTACAAAGCAGTGCTTTACTTACCGAATCTCATTTGTAACAGTCTGATGGGGAGTACTGTTTTTCTCATTGTGCACGAAGCTGAGGCCAGAAAGGCTAAGTCATTTGCCTCAAGTGATGCCCTTAGTGACTCCTAGCATTGTGCTAAGGATAAAAAGTATGTTTTGTTGATCTCAGTTGGGCTTCCTTGGTGGCTCAGATCTGCCTACAGTGTGGAAGACCTGGGTTCAATCCCAGGATTGGGAAGACCCCCATGGACAGAGGAGCCTGGTGGGCTGTAGTCCCTGGGGTCGCAAAGAGTCAGACACGACTGAGCAACTAAGCACACACATAGATGATCTTCCCGACCCAGGGATTGAACCCGGGTCTCCCGCATTGTAGGCAGGCACTTTACTGTCTGAGCCACCAGGGAAGTCCAGATCTCAATCACCAGGCTTAAAAGAAGAACATGAGAAATAATTTCTGTGGTTGTTAGTAACTTCATGCATATAACTGTAGGCCTGAACATTTTGTTAGGATAAGGTTACTGAGTGATGTTTTACTTTTGCTCCTCATATAGCTTAGCTCTTTGGTTTTCAAGCAAATGTATAAAATTGGTTATTGCTTCATTTTACAGAGGAGGAATCTGAGTCAGAGTTTAGATGATTCACCCATGACCACAGAGTAAATAAATGATAGACGTGGGCCTGGAACACAGGCATTCAGATGCAAAACCCATGTTCTTTCAGACTGATCTTTTGGGTTAATCTAGAGATAAAGAATCTAGGTTAATTTAGCTCTGTTAAATATATCTGCAAGAAACCAAACAAATCCAGTTCCTTTGGTATGGGAGCCTGAATAATGACCCCCAAGGATATCCAAGTCTTCATCCTTGGAGGCTGGGGTGGAATGTTGCTTTCTGTAGCAAAAAGGAACTTGACCGATGTGACTAAGTTAGGGATCTTGAGATGGGGAGACTGTCCTGAATACCTGAATGGGCCCTCACTGTAATGAGTGTCCTCATAAAAGGGAGGCAGAGGGAGACTGGACTACAGAAGAGTGACTGGGGATGTGATGAAGGCGGGAGGAGGTCAGAGTGATGTAGTGATGTGAAGGCGGGGCCAAGGAACGCCAGTGAGTTCTGGAAGCTGAAAAAGACAAGGAAGAGATTCTCCCGTAAGTCTCCAGAAGAAAATAACCCTGCCAACACATAAACTTTAGTGCAGTGAAGCTTATTTTAGACTTCTGGTCTCCAGAATTATAACAGCACAAATTTGTGTCCTTTCAAGCCACCAAATTTATGGTAATTTGTTACAGCATCTGTAGAAAACAGATACACTTCAACTTGTGTGTATGTGTGTTAGTCAACTCTGTTGTTCCAAATCTGTAACCCTAAGGACTGTAGCCCACCAGTCTCCTCTGTCCGTGGAATTCTCCAGGCAAGAATACTGCAGTGGGTTGCCATTCCTTTCTCCAGGAAATCTTCCTGACTCAGGGATCGAACCTGGGTCTTCTGCATTGCAGGCAGATTCTTTATTGTCTGAGCCACCAGGGAAGCCCCATACTTCAACTTACTGCACAACAACTGTGGTTTTCTGTCTGTAAGTCAGTGCTTAAGCCTACTTTGAAATGGGCCAGTGATATTTAGAGGTAAACCACTGACCCCTATAGATGATAACTTCTGGATTTTGGTCTAGCATCACTGACCATTTCTGCTGTTCAAGTATGCATCCTTTCAAACTTTCAAGGGTTTGGAAGATTCTAATGCTGAAACTCCAGTACTTTGGCCACCTCATGCGAAGAGTTGACTCATTGGAAAAGACTCTGATGCTGGGAGGGATTGGGGGCAGGAGGAGAAGGGGACGACAGAGGATGAGATGGCTGGATGGCATCACTGACTTGATGGACGTGAGTCTGAGTGAAGTCCAGGAGTTGGTGATGGACAGGGAGGCCTGGCGTGCTGCGATTCATGGGGTCACAAAGAGTTGGACATGACTGAGAGACTGAACGGAACTGAACTGAATGACTCAGTACTTAAAGAATCAGACACATCGCCACTTCCATTCTGTTGCCAGGTAGGAGGAGGCAACAGAATCCAGAGGGAGTTTTCCAGCTTGCAGTTTAAACTTCACTGCTCAACCTTTAAAGCAGAGGTTGCAAATTGATTGCCCTTAGGCCAGAGATAGATTTTGTTTGATCTGACAGTGATTCTTTACAATTTCAGTGATTTCCCAGAATTTAAAACTCAACTGATCTCACATAAAAGCTGTGATTTCTGACTTTTCTGGAGGATGGAAAGATCTGGCAACATTGAGGTTATGTTATCAGTAGTACTTGGCTGGTAGATCGAGTTCCTCGCTGCCTCCTTTGGGCAGGGGTGGGGTGGCTGGGCTGGCTGTCCCTGTCAGTTTGATGCCATCTTTCTTTCCCGGACCTTCATCATTTATTTTTCTCACTTGCTTGGCCCCTGTAGGTACCTGAGTTTGTGGCTCTGCTTTAAGGGAAAAAAAACCAAATCCATATTCTGAACAGTTTAGCTAAGTCATTGACCCTTGGCTGATAATCATGGAAATTCATGGAGTGAGGTGGCAGAAGAGTTGAGACTTTGCCTTAGTTTTTGCTTAAGTGAGGCAAATATCTTAGTTTTTAAATAGGAAGAAAAAAAAAAAAACCCCAGTAGATTCTGGAAACCATAGAGCAGTGAGATTAGCATGAGTTGTTGGTAAAGCTATTAAGCTGGATTTTGGAAAGCACATAGGGAAAAAAACAAGAGTTTAGGAACAAAGGTGTGTTAATCATGCGCAAGGCAATGCTCAAGTCTGTTTACAGAATTATTAGTCTCTGTGGAAGGTCACTAATGTAGTTGATCTTTATTGCAAAAAGACACAATAGTTATTTTTTGATATCTTTGTGGATAGTTATAGGCTAAGTACTTAAGTGAGTGATTTTGCAACCCCGTGGACTGTAGCCCACCGGGCTCCTCTGTCCATGGGATTCCCCAGGCAAGAATCCTGGAGTGGGTTGCCATTTCCTTCTCCAGGGGAACTTGCCAACCCAGGGATCGAACCCAGGTCTCCTGCATTGCAGGCAGACGCTTTAACCTCTAAGCTACCAGGGAAGCCGATTTGTGCCTAGTTGAACAAAAAAACCTAAGGAGCTGTGTTAAGTATCTTTATCAGCCTGTGAGTGGTTTCTCGTGTAGTGCTCCGGGGTAGGAAGAAAGTGGCAGTTGTGTTACCCTCAGCTTCCTCTCCCGTATGGTCCCCTGCCTGCACCAGACCCCCTGACTCTTCTCACCTGCTGGCCCCATGGCTGCCTTCATTACACCTCACTGTCTGTCCCTGTGCTTTCCCTGCTCATCTTGGCCAAAGAGTCTTCAAATCCTTTTGCTCTGCCATTCAGCCGAGTCCAGTATTTTATCTATCAAAGAGTATTTCACGAGGCAACAAAGCATGAAAATGTTGTATAAAGCACCATTTTTTTTTCCTTAGGAAAGTCCAGCCTCTCTCAGGCTTGAGTCACGTGCCGTGCTGTGCATAGTGCCAGGGCTCCTTTACCTTCCTGTCATTATTTGGTTTGCAAGGAAGTCACTGTGTGTGCATTTTGACCCCGAGGGAGACGTGGGACTCTTGGGATTCATGCTCTCTCTAGAACCTGCCTTCTGATACCAGTTGGCTCCATGAATAATAACACCCTTGTCTCTGGGTCATGACAAGTTTTTACCCCATCTCTGGGGTTCTGTGATTCCTTTCTTGAAAGGCGGATCTTTGGCCCCAGAAATCTCTTCTCTAGGCTGGTAACTACTTGCCCTTCTTGAACGGCTTAATGGTTTCAAACCTCTAGGAGTCCTACTCTCACTCCTGTTTGGTTCATCCACAACATACTTACTATAACTTGTACTGGCTGATCTCTTTGGGGATAAAGCTTGGTTTCACTTGACTATCTAAATTAGCAGCTGGTTCTTAACAGTGGCTATTGATGCAGCAGCAGCTGCTGTCTTCCTGAGCCCTTTCTCAGATTGATCCCTGCTGATGACTTTTGGCTCTCTTGGACTTAACCCCATCTAAATGACTAGATTCTTTATGATAGCTTCCCTCAGGTCGTCTCATGGAGAGGCCTTTTAGAATCTTTTCACTGCCTGAATATCAGAGACCAGTTTTACATACTGTAAATATATGCAGCAGCAAGGAAGAGCCTTTCCTTTTATGAAAACATTGAAAAGGTACTTTTTAAATGTTGAAATAATGTGAAATGGGATGGAAAGCAAAGGCTTTGGAAGCCAAAGCAGAAAGATTTCAACAGTTGAGGATGACTCTCTAAAGGAAATAGAATGGAATTTGAAGGATAAATGTGTGGTCCTGAATTGCAATAAAAAACAAAAATCATGCCTTCAGGTTCAAGGTTGGAATACCTGGTTTAACTGTGGTACGTGCTAGGGTGGGAGTCGGGGATTTCATTTGACTGAAGAAGATCGTCGTGACTTGAGTGCTAAGAGAGAACGTGCTCTTACGTGTGTTAGCAGCAATGCTTTGTCCAGGTTGAGAGGGGAAGCCCCAGACCCTCTACCCAGGGATTGAGCCCTGGCAGCTGGTGGGCATAATGCATCGTATTGACTAGCATATTGACTTAAAAAACTTTTGGAATGAAATTTCTTTGGGTGAGGCATTTCTCTCCATTGTTAGGTGTTTGTTACTTCTGTGATTCTAAAGACTTCTGTGATTCTCCCTTCACTCCCTTATATAAATAACAGTTCTCCGGGACTAAGCCTACTCTTTGAGAGAGACCTAACAAAATGAATGTGATGAAGAAGAGGATGTTCTGGATGGCATGGGAATTAGATGCCAGTTCACGTTGTTATAGTTGAGAGAGCCCCAGGTCTGTAGTCTGGAGAGCTGTCTTCAGATATCTGAAGGATTGTCATGTGGAAGAGGAGTTGGATTCGGCCCATCTTAGGGAACTGTTTTAGACTGTGCACCTTACTTTAGTCAAAGTTGAGAGGTGCAGAAAGGAGCAGCTTGGTCTCTGTTTCCAAGGCTGTGTTTACGGTACAGTGGAGGAGACACACCCAGATGGCTGTAAAATAGTAATACTCTGGTTCTCTAGGAGACATGAGAGAGGCAGATTTATGCCCAGTTTAGAAAGGCCTTTCCCAACAGTTAGACTTCCCTGGTGGCTCAGACAGTAAAGAATCAGCCCGCAACGCATGATACCCAGGTTCCATCCCTGGTTCAGGAAGAACACCCAGTGGAGTGGGCTGCCTTGAAAACTAGTCACCAGTCATGTTGTCCTGCTGGTAAAGATGAGCTGGAGGAAGTCGGAACAGATGACTTTTCTGCCTCTATTAATCTATGGTTCAGGCCCCTCAACCGGCTTTGGTTTTCTTACCTGGAGAGAGTCATTGCTAAGCTGAATGCCCACGAGTTGAACTCAGTGTTCTGGGTGGACCAGGCTAGAAAGAGTGTGAGGTGGCATAGTTTCCACCAGGTGGAACTGCATTGGTGTGTTTGTTTTATGGAGCCAATGAGAACGGACCTGGCTGTTTTTCTTGTTCACGGACGTGCTAGAAGAATCCAGTGACACACTTGGCGGGTACAGTCTTGCTGCTTTGTCGGTTGGTTGCATCTGGTTGTGAGGATCATGGCATCCCATTTGAGTGGGGCAACATTTCATTTCCTGGGACAAGTAGGCTGAGAAAAGCCGGTTTCCCATATTTCTCACCTCCAGGAATCCAGGTAACATCCAGAGATGAGCTGCTGAGACCGGAGACTCCAGGTTCTTCCCATTTGATTTGTTATTGTTGTTTAGCTGCTCAGTCGTATCCGACTCTTTTGCGACCTCTCGGACTGTAGCCTGCCAGGCTCCTCTGTCCATGGGATTTCCCAGGCAAGAACACTGGAGTGGGTTGCCGTTTCCTCCTCCAGGGGATCTGCCCAACCCAGGGATCGAACCCAGGTCTTCTGCATTGGCAGGTGGGTTCTTCACCACTGAGCCACCAGAGAAGGCCTTCCCCTTTGACACTGGAACTTGAGAATAATACAGACTTCTATTGTTGGGTCCCTGAGCCCTAGAAAATATGTATGTCACATCTGGGCTCCGTGCAGAAGGCCGAACCAAGCAAAGGCAGCCTGGGAGGCAGAATGTTCTGGTAGCACCATTCCTGTTCTGTCTGTCCTCTTTCTGCTGCCGTATCAGCATTCTCATCAGCTCTCCCTTCCCCACTGTCGATAGAATGCAATTGTAAGGAGGCCAGACGGGACCTTTTTCTTTTGGCAGACACGTTCTAAAGTTCCAAAAGGCAGACACTACCTGAGTTTGGCCTTTCCTCCTAGTTTTGTGTATCTGACCCTGGCTCTTTAGGACGTTTCCCCCCCAGATATGTCAAAAATCACCTGAAGGGTGTGGAGATGAGGTGTAGGAGGTTAGAGGGAGCAGAACTGCCACCCACTGCCCCCAGCTGCTCTCGTCACTTTGTAAGAAGGAGACAGGCAGTTCTTTCTAGAAAGCCTGGAGCCAGAACCAGAGGTGAAATGCTACAGCTGCTGTGGCCGCAGAGTGTGTGGACGTGTGCGTCATCCTGACACTCTTCCCTTCTAGGAAGTCTCTCCCCTGGGTGAGTGAGAGTTGAGCCAGCCTTGGATGGAGTGGGCTACGTGCCTCCTATATCGGGCCCCTGGGACTCTCTAGAATAACAGAGGCAGAGGGTGGGAGCTCTCAGTCCTGACAGTTAACCTTCACCCAGAGGCTTAAAAAAATGCATGGACCCCAGTCCCCAGAGGTAATTTTTAAAAAAATAAATACTTGCGATTTAATTTTTTTTTGGCACAGTCACTTTTTTATTAAGCGTATGGTTGATTTACAATCTTACGTTACTTTCTGCTGTATAGCATCGTGTATCAGTTATACATGCACATGTATCTACTCTGTTTAGATTCTTTTCCCATTAGGCCATTACGGAATATAGAGTTCCTAGCAGGTCTTATTGTCTATTTTATATTTGGTAATGTGTGTATGTCAGTCTGTCTCCCAGTTTATCCTTTCCCCCACCTTAATTTTTTAAGAGCTTTATGTATTTCCATAGTGTACCATTCACCCATTTGCAGTGTACAATTCAGGGGTTTTAGTATATTCACAGACTTGTATGACCAGTACCACAATTGGAGGACATTTTTAACAATCACGGGCTTCCCTGATAGCTTAGTTGGTAAAGAACCTGCCTGCAATGCAGGAGACTCTGGTTCGATTCCTGGGTCGGGGACATCCACTGGAAAAGGGATAGGCTACCCATTCCAGTATTCTTGGGCTTCCCTTGTGGCTCAATTGGTAAAGACTCTGCCTGCAGTGCGGGAGACCTGGGTTTGATCCCTGGCTTTGGGAAGATCCCCTGGAGAAGGGGAAAGGCTACCCACTCCAGTGTTGTGGCCTGGAGAATTCTGTGGATTATAAGAGTCAGACACAACCGAGTGACTTTCAGTTTCACTTTACCAATCACTCTCCATTTTCCCTCAAAATCCTCAGTCCTTGGCAATCGACCACCTATCTACTTTCTATCTCTATAAATTTGCCTCTTCTGGACGTTTCTTGTAAAGGGAATGATACAGCAGGTGGTCCTTTGTGACTTCTTTCTCTTAGCATAATGTTTTCAAGGTTTGTCATGTACTTCATTATCACGTATTTCATTCCTTTTATCCTCAAATAATATTCCACTTTAGGAATATGCCATATTTTGTTTATCCACCATCAGGTGACAGACGTTTGGGCTGATTCTCATTTTTGGCTATTACGAGTAATGCTGCTAATGGCTACAAATTTCTGTGGGGAAATATATTTTCATTTCTCCTGGGAATACACCTGGACGCGGAATTTCTGGGTCACATGGTAACTTTCCATCTAAGCTTTTGAGGAACTGCCAGACGTGGTTCAAAGCAGTGTCACCAGTTTACAGAGGCTTCGTAAAGCTGCCCACGGTGAGTCGAGCTGCGATTATAGCGTGCTGCCCTGTGAGTTGCAGTTCTCACCCAGCCCCATTTGGTGGTGGTGGTTGTAGTTTTTGTAATCTTTGACTGCACCCTGCGGCCATGCGGGAGCTTAGATCCCCAACCAGGGATCAAACCCACTCCTCCTTCGTCTTAAGCACTGGACTCCTAGGGAAGTCCACTTGGCCTCATTTGGAAGTAAAACAACTGAAGAACAGAGATCAGCTGTTACCCAAAGGAGACAATATTTTTAGAGCAGAACATCCACCCTTTGCAAGGTGTTCTTTCCAGCCTTCTCCATCCCTCAGCTCTCGCTAGTTAGTCCAAGGCTAACTGAGCTCTGGCTCGGGGACTGGTCAGTCTAATGCTGGAGGAAGTGTCCACCTAGGATCTGGCTTGGCTCCAAAGAGTTAAGTTGATCTGGAAACCTGATCTGCAGTTGAAGTGGTGCAGAGCCCCAGATGTGTAATCCCTGCTTCTAAGGATGCGACCTCTATTCTTGTAAGAGTCATCGCTTTCTTGGTGCTATCTGGTAAAAACTGAGTCATGAGGTGCCGACAAAAAATCCTTTGCATTCAACGTGAAATCTGAGGCATCTGCTCATTCCTGAGATATTCACAGCTGTCAGCCCTGCTGTCTTGATGGTAAACAACTTGCTGGGAATGAACTCCTGCCACTGTGACTTTTCCCTGGCTTGTCTGAGAGAGACATGGACCCAGATGGTGTGCCCTGGAGAGTGTGAGGGTACGGGACTGCGTGGGGGTCACCCGAGGATTGAGCAGCTCTGCCTTTCACAAAGCGCTGCTTCTAGGGTAGCCCCAGTGGAGGGAGGCAGAAGCCAACCGAGGTGTCCCGAGAGCTCTGAAAGGACATTCGTCTCACTGCAGAGGCGCATTGCCCTGAAGTGTGCCTGTGAACCAGCCTGAGTCCTGTTCTCCCTCCTCTGTGTTTGCAGCCACGGCACGGGGTACGAGAGTGACAACCATACCACGCCCATCCTCTGTGGCGCCCAGTACAGGATACACACCCACGGCGTCTTCAGGGGCATTCAGGCGAGTACACGGGGCCCCGGCTGCCTCTTTCCTTCCCAACAGCCTCTCACGTCCTCGCTGCTGGCCGTTTGGCCCTGGCAAGTCTGTTCCTAACCATAGGCTGCTGTGTCAGCAGAGATGCGCCCTCTTCCACTGGGGCAGGCTGAGGGGTCTTCTCCTTTCCAGAGGCCAGTGTGGATGCAGCCACCTCACTCAGACCAGGGTGCTTTCTGCAGAATTCCCTTCTTTCCTCCTTCACTGCTTAATTCACCTTCTCTAGGGTAGGCTATGCACATCTTATGTTGGGGCTCAATGAGCTTGAATTAATGACCTGGACTCTGGACTTCTAAGACTTGTTCTGCACGGGCAAGTGCCCAAAAGATAGACTCTGTCTTTACTAAGCGAGAGTGAGGAAAGGAAAGTAAAATGGAAACTGGACGGAAGGCCATCTCCCAGAGCCTCTTTTGTGCGTTCAGAACCACGCACAGTTACCAAGGGTTTGTGTTTGTGTCTTTGGCATGTGACTCTGTGGTTGCAACAACATGAGTAACGGCTGAGATACTTTCTCCAGAGTAGCCAGCACATTAGAAATAAGTTGTGTGTGGGCCAAGTTCCCACGTGATGTGTGGAGCAAGTGCTCTGAGATGTTCTGAAGAATGTTTCCAGAGGCATCATGAAGATAGAACAGCATGTCCCCTCATCCGAAGCCTTCCAGTGGTGAGAATAAAGGTGGGGGTGACGGAAATATGGGACATCTGATGGAAGTCAGACAAGTAATGTCAGGCTTCTCCACCAGGACTGGCTGACATTGACAACTCTGTTTTATTCCCTGTTGCCCTGTGCGCTGCCTCTTGGGTGAATTAAAGGAACTGTACGAAACTCCTTTGCCCTTCCTTTTCACCAAGCCCCGTTTATCAGACTTTCTGCCGAGGTCTGTGTTCGTTTTCTTCCAGAGTGGACCAATCAGACACAGCTGGCTCCTCATTTAAACGTCTCGCATCTTTTGCCTTAAGACACTGGGGCCCATCAGTAGTAGAGCCGTATGGTACTACTGTATGCTTACTTCAAAAAAGATTTGCGCAGCAAGAGGTGAAATAAGAACTTGAACATATGCTGGCGGGTGGTATGGGAAGTGCCCAGGGCAGGTGTGGGTAAGCTTAGAAGTGGTCCCGGGTCTTAAGACAAACTGTGGATGTGCTCTCGGGCCCTGACTTGCACCTCTGTGTGAGGACGAGGAGGCTTCAGTGGTCCCTCAGGCCCTTGCGTTGCTTTTGTTTATGACTCATTGGTCCCCGGAGCCTAAGGGGCATTTGCCTCACTGTTGCCCTCTAGCTTCTTCTCATGGAGGACCAACCATGCACACACACTCCTCCAGGATAAAGGTGATCCACAGAATGCCCCGCGATGGACAGAGAGTGGGCAGAGGGCAGACACACAGTGCTTCCTGGTGTCTCTAGTAAAGGATCATGCTGGCAACACTGTGAGCTTCCTGTGGTTTCAGCTCCCTTCACAGACAGAGCCCTCACCTCCCAGGATGTATTCTTTTTCCTTGTCATTGACTCACACGTGGAAGGTTGCTCAGTTGGGGGCTCATTTTTCTCTAATAAGGAGTTCCCAACCCATTGCAGATAGGGCCCAAGGTCATATGGCCTGGTGTCCGAGTGGAAGGGAATAGAATAGAACCTGGGGCTTTGACTTCCAGACCTCTGCTTCAAGATGAGAAGCTGAGAGACAGGAAAGATTGGGAGCTCTCCCAGTGTGCAGCATTTCTTTTCCCGATGCTCTGGATCAGCAGCCCTAAGACTGACTTCATCTCAGGTCCTGGTTCGGGTTGATCAGCAGTGATGATCTTAGGGCAATGCACTGTTGAATGTGCTGCTCCGTCATCCACTAGCGATGTCTGCTTTGGGCACCTCAGGTGTGGTGGGGAGTGGTTTCAGGCATCACATCCACTATCCCTCCTTTGGGAATACTTCAAAGCTCACTTTCCTTGGGATCAATGCGAATGTTCACATGTGGCTTAAAGCCTCTGTTTATCTTACGCTCTGCTTGCAGGATGTGCGGCGTGTGCCTGGAGTGGCCCCGACTCTTGTCCGATCGGCATCTGAGACCAGTGAGAAACGCCCCTTCATGTGTGCTTACCCAGGCTGCAATAAGAGATATTTTAAGCTGTCCCACTTACAGATGCACAGCCGGAAGCACACCGGTAAGTGCATTCACCGTCCAGTCTTGGTTCCGGTGGCTCAGGGGCGGCTTAGGAGCCCCTGCTTCCAGCTGTCACTGCCAGGACACAGGTGATTTCTGGAATGCAAAGTAGGCACTACTTTCAAGTGATGGAAAAAGGCTGCCAGGCCATTTTGTATCCTGAAGTTCTATCCTTTATTAAAAAAGGGAAGAGCAGAGTAGGTAGATAGCACCCCACTCCAGTCCTCTTGCCTGGAAAATCCCATGGACAGAGGAGCCTGGTGGGCTGCGGTCCATGGGGTCGCTGAGAGTTGGACACGACTCAGTGACTTCACTTTCACTTTTCACTTTCATGCATTGGAGAAGGAAATGGCAACCCACTCCAGTGTCCTTGCCTGGAGAATCCCAGGGACGGGGGAGCCTGGTGGGCTGCCGTCTGTGGGGTCGCACAGAGTCTGACATGACTGAAGTGACTTAGCAGCAGCAGCAGCAGCAGCAGCGTAGGTAAAGCATTTCACAGAATTAGAGACCTGGCTTGAAGTCTTGGTTTCACTACCAGGTGGTGTTACCTTGAGCAAGTTACTAACCACTCTTCAAACTTCATCTGCCTTACATGGAAAATGGAGATGATAGCCTCCCTTATACAATTGTTGAGACTAGATTAACTTCTAAAATCAAACGGAATGAAAGGAATTAGAGAGATGAACCATCTCTTACAGTTCCCTGTGTCGGTAAGTCTGAATAAATGCTCTTATTAGGTTTACAATAGTATTAGCATCTCTTAAGGGAGAGGAACTAGCCTGGGGGCTTGGTTAGTTAGATGATTCTAGGAACTTGATATGCAAGGTCATTCTGGAGACTTAGGATGAGATGGTCCAAAGAAGAGCTTAACTGCTTGGGCTAGTAATAACCAACTAGGTAAGAATGGGAAAATGGCTTCTAGGTTTAATTTTTGTTTTCAACCCCCCCAAAAAAGATGATTTTGGAAGATGTTTTAAAGAAAACTGGATTTTCCCATAGATTACAGGGTCTGCCTCTGGGAGAGCACTGGCCACGTTTGGTTGTTGGCCACAGTGAATGTGAATATCGGTTTCACAAATGTCTGTTCTTGGTTGGCCTTGTGGGCACTAGATGGGAATGTGACTGAGTTTCCCGACAGGAAATCAGGGCAAAGCACAGGCTTTCCTACTGGGGAGCTGGTACCATTTTTTCCCCACGATTTAAGGTAACTTCTTTGTTTTAAGTACCATTATTGTTTATTATTGCTTCCCTCATAGATCAGTTGGTAAAGAATTGCTTGCAATGCAGGAGACACCGGTTTGATTCCTGGCTTGGGAAGATCCGGTGGAGAAGGGATAGGCTACCCACTCCAGTATTCTTGGGCTTCCCTTGTGGCTCAGCTGGTAAAGAATCCACCTGCAATGTGGGAGACCTGGGTTCAATCCCTGGCTTGGGAATATCCCCTGGAGAAGAATAATGGCTACCCACTCCAGTATTCTGGCCTGGAGAATTCTGTGGACTGTATAGTCCATGGGGTAACAAAAGAGTCAGACACGACTGAGTGACTTTCACTGTCACTGTTTTATTGTTACTGCAGACTTTTCTTTGGGGAAGCTGAAGAAGAAAATGAGCTGGGTTCAGATCTCTTTAGACCACTGGTCTTTGCTAAGCCATTGTGTCTGAAGGCTATAGTTCTGGCATAGACCTGAGTTTACACTCAGTCGACCACCTGCTTTAAGCTGAAGATGAGAAGTTGCATGTTGTGTTGTTATGTATTTCCCCAAATGAAATCATTTGAAAAGTATCTGATTATAAGGAAAATGATAAAGTAAAATTCTGCCTGCTGCTGCAGCTGCTGCTAAGTCGCTTCAGTCGTGTCCGACTCTGAGCGACCCCATAGACAGCAGCCCACCAGGCTCCCCCATCCCTGGGATTCTCCAGGCAAGAACACTGGAGTGGGTTGCCATTTCCTTCTCCAATGCATGAAAGTGAAAAGTGAAAGTAAAGTCGCTCAATCATGTCCGACTCTAGCAGCCCCATGGACTGCAGCCTACCAGGCTCCTCTGCCCATGGGATTTTCCAGGCAAAAGTACTGGAGTGGGGTGCCGTTGCCTTCTTTGAAATTCTGCCTAGACAAATAAAAGAGAATACATTGAAGGCAGTATGGTTGTAGAAATTATAATGGAAAAGAGGCACTTAGAAAACAGTAAGGGTTAGATGTCTGGGGAAAGGGAAGGGAGTAAGAAATATAGCCATGACCCTCAGACCTGCTGGAACCTTTAAGAAACTCTTCTTGCAGAAGACGAGGAGGGAAGGGTATTTAACATCACTGAAGTCCCCTTCTTGAAAGAGTGCCATCTTTTTGTATCTATTCCTAATAATAGTACAGACTATTATGTTAAGAACCTTTTATTAAATACTTTCCATGGGCCAAATTCTCTACATTCATTATTTCATTTTATTCTCACACAGAAAACAATTATCCGGTGGGTAGGATATAGGGAAGACTCAAACTCATGCCTTTTAACTCCCAAGTCACAAGCCCTTTGCTCAAAGAGTCGATGGTGTGTTTTGGAGGCAAGACATAAAAAAAATGAAAAGGGAGGAGAGAATGTGTGATGACTGAGTGAATCTGGAGGCTCTGAGAAGATTCATTCAGAGGGTATTGTTTTGAGTGAGCATCATTTGTTTCTTGGAGAAGGAAGGGCTTGGGTTAACCAATAAAGGGTAGGCAGGGTCGGGCAGAGAAAGTAAAGGATGAGCAGAAGCAGAAAGGCAGAAAAAAGACGAGACTGGACAGAAAGAAGTGTTGCTTTTCCAGCTTGAAGAGCTGAAGTTAAGGCACTGGGCTGGATATCAACAGAAAGTTGAGGAAAGCTTCCTGCTCTCAGGATTTTCCAGTCTGGCAGACGGTGGATCTGACAAGGCCCCATGTCAGCCATTCTGTAATGAGGGAAGGAAAGGTTTTCTAAGTGAACAGGAGGCTTCCAAGAAGGCATCGCAGAGGAAATAGCATTTGAGAGGGACGTGCCATAGAGTTTATGATGGGTTAGGGATCTGGAGATAGGGATGGAGGGTGTTTAGTGTGAGCGAAGTACAAGGCAGGGTTCAGGAATGGTGAGCTCTGTAGAGCAGGAATATAGATGAATTAGGGAAGCAGAGGCGGTCTTACGGCTGGAAAGGTAACCAGGAACTGCCCGACAACAGAAAGAGCTAGCTGATCCTGGGATGGCTTGCTCTCCATCCCAGAATGCCGGTGACTCAGAATTCTCATAAGAAGATGGGACGGTCCAGGGTTGCTCAGTGCACTCAAGGGGCGCAGCTCCTGGGATTTGGCTGAACTTTTTCCTGCAAAGACAGGGACAGGGCTTCTCCATTGTGAGGCAGGAGGTTGTGTAATCCCATTCCTGTCTTCTCTCGAGTAAAGGGATACCCAGAACTGTAAGGCTCTGGCTCCTGGTTTAATTTGAGCATCTTACAACCCTGGAGTTGTTTATACCTAACTCAGGGATGGGAAGTCAGTAGCAGAGAATACCAGAGCCTTAGGCCGTAAAACATAAAGTACTTATTCCACGGGGCCAGCTCCAGGGGACATCCATCCCAGAATTCTGCCACGAACTCAAGTCTTGGACTTAAGACCGCTTTGGTTTATTATTTGTTTAAATATTAGCTGCCAGTATTTTTTGAGCACTGCCTCTGTGCTAGGCTCTAGGCTTAAGCCCTTTCTGTGGATGGTCTGTTGTAATCTGTTTATAAGTCCTTGGAAGCTGTCAGGTTATTGGCCCCGTTTCACACTGAGGAAACGACACCTCACCCAGCAGATTGAAAGAGCTGGATATTCCCCACTGTGTCAAACTCCAGAACCCGAATTCCCTTCGCTTCCAACTCAGCCTTATTCACCCAGCCCCTGATTCTGCGCCTCCTGCCCATGAATGTGTGTATGTAGGTGGGACTTCCTCCTAACCCTGTGGTTTGGCATGCCTGCATGCTAAATCACTTTAGTTGTGTCTGACTCTGTGACCCTAAGGATGATAGCCCGTCAGGCTCCTCTGTCCTTGGGAATTCTCCAGGCAAGATATTGGAGTGGGTTGCCATGCCCTTCTCCAGAGCATCTTCCTGACTCAGGGATTGAACCTGCATATCTTAACATCTCCTGCATTCCTTACTGCTAGAGCAACCTGGGAAGCCCCCTAAGGTTGACAGCATATCCCTGAAACCTTCCACCCAAGTGCCTTTCAGCATTTTGGGATCCTTTCAGTCCCGGTAAGAGAAATTGCCTCTAATGAGATCTTTATTTCCAAAATCATTTTCCAATGGAATACGTGTCTTCCCCAAGGTGAGAAACCATACCAGTGTGACTTCAAGGACTGTGAACGAAGGTTTTCTCGTTCAGACCAGCTCAAAAGACACCAAAGGAGACACACAGGTTTGTAGGCTCCCTTCTCATTGCTGGCAGTATGTTCCCTTGGATCATGGTTGATTTTGTGATTCTTTTTATTGTTCAATATGGGTGTGAGAGGGTCAGCCATTTTTTAAGTTTCTCCAATAATTTTCCCTGCTGGGGATTTACCTTCTCTTAAAAAAAAAAAAAAGAAAGAAAGAAAGAAAAGAAAAGGAAATGCCCCACATTTCCCCTGAAAACCACAGAGTCATGATACTCCCACTAGCAATTTGCTGATGATACACTGAGTGTCAGTAAAGAACACGGGTGGGTGGAGAGCAAAGGCCCATCTGTAGTGTGTGATTCACTTTTTCAGTCTCAGACACAGCTGAAACTTCTCTTGAGAAGCTGGACACTTGTGGTTAAGCAATAGTTGTTCCCAAGACAACAGGTCTTCAAGGATTACTGTGCGGCATTAGGTGGCTCCTGCTGGGCCTGGGGTGTTGGGGAAATCCGAGGGCGAGCCAGACACTGCAGGTATGGCTGGAAATGCCCAACTCCTCAGGCCACCGGGAAGCAGGCCTTGTGGGCCTTGCTATGCCCCCACATGGTTAGGGCCGCGGCTAGACCTTCTCTGTCCGTTTAGGTGTGAAACCATTCCAGTGTAAAACTTGTCAGCGAAAGTTCTCCCGTTCCGACCACCTGAAGACCCACACCAGGACTCATACAGGTAAAACAAGTGCGTAAACTTTTCTTCACATTTATTTTTCTTTATTTTTTTAAACTACTGTTGAATGGAGTTGCTTGTGATGCGAGAGATTGGAAAAGATGAGTGGAAACGTTCTAAACAGCTTTAGATTCAGGAGAGAGAACAGTGCATGGCTGTCTTTAAATAATAACATTGTTTAAGAAGGAATGGGGGTGGGAGGTATGGATCAGAAGAGATGTGAAAAGAACTGTTTTCAGCAGTGTCCAGAATGAAGTGAAGAGATAAGCTAAGTCCCTGCTGTTCCCAGTTTGTTGCATCAAATCTTTATCGCTCAGTTTGATAGGATAATCAACCTTGGAGGAAAATAGCAGAAATTCTACAAGCCAACCACTTGTACTCCTGAAAGTTTGCATTTTATAACACTGTTTTCAGAGACCTGAATCTTTGCTCTGCTAAAAGTTAATGCCCCAGGAGCAGTCATGGTTTCTGCCAGACTCATATTGGTGTGTGGGATTTATTTCCTTCATAGTAGAATAGAGGGAGGGACTCCCTCCTTCCCTCTGGCCCAGTGGTTAAGACTCAGCATTTTCAATGCAGGGAGCACAGGTTCAGTCCCTGGTCAGGGAACTAAGATCCCACATGCTGCATGGCCAAAAAGTAAAAATTAAACAAACAAAAGGAATAGAGAGAGAAAAGACATTTATTCACAGCTGCTGAAAGTTTTTGCTTCTCCACAAGGCTGGTGTGATTCATAATGGAAATAGCACCATCTTTGATGTGTATTTCCTAGCTTTAGAGGGAGGACCAATGCTTAGGTTATCTCATTTTATCTTCACAACATCCTTGGAAGAAAAGTAGGATAGGTAACATTTCATCCCCGTTTTACAGATGAGAAGACTGAGGCACATAATGATGAAATAACTTTGTTTAAAGTCCCAAAGCTAGTAAGTAGCAACCCCAGTTCTGTCTCTTCCCAGCCCGCCTACCCACTGCTTCTTTACTGGGGAAAGAGTCTGTGTTCACCTTGTGGCCCAGGGAGGAGAGAGAATCAGGAGCAGGCCCCGTGGTCAGCAGAGTTGAGTTCCCTTGAGAGTTTGAGGAGGATGATGACCGACAGGAGAAGAGGTTAGGATTTGTCCATTAGGAGGTGACCTTTGACAGCATGGTTGGCAGTGGGAGCAGGGGACAGGAGCCAGATCAGGAAGGGCAGAGGGACAGTGAGTGGGAGGCAAGGGAAGTGTGAGCCGTGATTCCTCCATGCAGTCCTGGATTCTCAGCCCCAGCAGGCTGTACTTGCAGATAGTCAGAGTACCTGTGCCCCAGAGTCAGTGGGATGGACAGCTCATTCCCTGACTCGAGTACCTTTAATGTCGCTTCTTTGCCTTAGTCCTGAGCTCATAATTTGGTGGGGAAGGGTTATCATCCCTGGTACCCTGCGCCCCACCTCATGCATATCTGTACATGTACAAAATGACCTATGTCACCAGCAGACTGTTTAATATCTAACTGGGAGCTATAGTTGATTAGCCTCCAGTTCTGACTGGGGGACAGTGCCTCCCCTGGGATATTTCTCAGTGCTTGTCCCATCCAGTATTTCTCAGAGAAGAACTAGCTATATCCTGAGAACCTCCTCAGGTGGAAGAAGTGACTCCTGTGATGTTTTTACTTAGGATAAAGCCATAGATGTATTTCCATTATGCCGAGGCCCAGGAAGTGTGATGCAGCAAAGTGTGTCCTACAGACAGACCTGGATTTGGAATCAGACAGACCTAGGTTTAAGAAGTCCTGCCTGTGTCTGCATTCACCTGAGGTTCTAGCCTCATCTGTAGAATGGGGATAATAATGCTTACCTTACAGGTTGTTGGAAAGAGTACATGAAATTATATATATTATGTATAATTAATATATATAATTTTATGTATGTGTGTATATATATATATATAGAAATATGATAACCAAGCACAGAGCTTAGTACCTAGATAGGCATTCAGAAATACTAATTATCTTTCCCATCCAAAATGAGACTTGGAAGAAACTTCTGAGGCCTCCTTAGATGGAGAAGCCTCGATTTTTCGGCAGGCTTTTAAAAAATCTTGAAACCATGGCTCACCTCAAATCTTTTTTATAATGGGTATTACTCTCTAAATAACCCTTTAAAGTAAAAGAAGCAAATACCATGTGTACTGATGTCAGTGATTTATTTAAAACGCCCAGCCCATCCAGAATATGTATACAGAGATGTTAAAGCTATAGTTGCAGCTATGCTACTGGGTGGCAGTCCATTAACAGTATCCTACGTGATGATCCTAAGGCCCTTGCCTTCCAGTTAAGCTCAGTCCCCTCCTTAAACAGCAAACGGGAAGCGTTTACACAATTCACAAAACCGTCTAATGACAGCGGTTTTGTTTTACCAAGTGTTTTCCCCCCTTGATTAAATACGAAGTGCCCAGGCATTTCCATTACCTAGATTCGCTCCGTCTCTCCCATTTCCCAAGTCTTCTGACTTAGTGACATTTTGTAATTGTCACAGCATTTTAATCCTTGAGGCCCCAGAGGTGCTGCCAGGTCAGGGCCACCTTGTGAGATGAACTAGATGTGTGAGCTTAGGCAAAGAGCTAGAGGGAATCTGGAGTGGGTGCCTTGCGATGATTTAACGCGGGCCTTTGGTAGTTGAACTTGCAGCTCCGTCTCTCCACGGCAAGTGTCTCTGACTGGCCATTGTGTCAACAGGTGAGAAGCCCTTCAGCTGTCGGTGGCCCAGTTGTCAGAAAAAGTTTGCCCGGTCAGACGAGTTAGTCCGCCATCACAACATGCACCAGAGGAACATGAGCAAACTTCAGCTGGCGCTCTGAGGGTCCACAGCGGCCCCTGTCCTGCACCCCAGGCAGGACAGCGCACGAACTCCTTTCAAAGCTGACTGTAAGATTCCTCCTCACTCGCCTGTCAGAGTTGATCTTTCTTCATCCAGCGTCTGAGACAAGATGCCTGTACTACTGGATTCTACCAGGTTTGCCCAAAGGAGTTGGTCTCTGCTTAGCCAACTTTGAGTTGACTCGTGAGGCCCTGGAGAAGTGGCTCTCAGTGTCCAGTTAGCTAAAAGCCTGTCGCCATTTGGTCTGGATTTTCCACTGTAAGCAGAGCCACTGCTGGTGATGTTCCCCTGCCCCTTCTCACTTTACGCTCATTTTCACGAGGAGTGGAGTCATTGTACCATTTTCCATCATAGAATATTTATGGGCCCAGGCATGTGGATGTGTCTGCTAATGTAAACTTTGTCATGGTTTCCATTTACTAACAGCAACAGCGAGAAATAAATCAGAGAGTAAGGCACTGGGGGTGAGTCCTGTCCGACATTCCGGAGGTTAGGCAGGCTGCTAACCTGGACCAGGCAACTTTTAAAACTCAAGCATTTCAAGCAGCTGGAGAAAAAAAAAAAGAATCAGAACTAACCAGTACCTCTGCAGAGATATCTGAAAGAATCTTAGCATTCAGTTAATTCATTGTTAACGTTAGCACAATGCTCTTAAGAAATCGTGCTTGAGGATCTGAGATTTTGTTTTTGTGTTTCTGTTTGACTTTGAGTTGTAATCATACACATCTTCAGAGATGTACGTATCTCCTCACACAAAGGAAGTGGAATTCATTTTTATCATTTGGGGTGTCCTTAGAGTATACAGACCATGCTGGTTATGTGGCTTCAAGTTGTAAAAATTAAAATGACTCTAAAAGAACATAAGGGCTGGTCCAGAATTTCCACTGATAAGACTGTTCTTAAGTAACTTAAATAACTTTGGGTCTCCAAGTATATGTGAAAAAAAAAAAAATGAGACTTAATAGTGTGAGGAAATCCATTGTTTAAAGGTGGTTGGGTGTATGTGTGTGTGTTTTGTTTTTATTTTTTAAGGGAGGGAGTTTATTATTTACTGTTGCTTGAAATTATTGTGTAAATATATATATCTGATAATGATTTGCTCTTTGACAGCTAAAGTTAGGATATGTATAAATGTTAGACGCATCACTGTTTTGGTGTTGATCTTCCAACATATTGATAACACTAAAAATGTAACCTGCATTTTTCACTTTGCTCTCAATTAAAGTCTGTTCAAAAGGAAAGTGGTAAGATTCTATCAACTGTATTGTGTTCACATCTTGGGGAGAGTTGAGCCTCTTTTCCACAGGTAAGATGCTGACACTGACATCAGTGACCACTTCAGACTAATCAGGTCGTGACCATTCTTTGTTTCTCTCTGTTGAAACTCAGGAGGCAATTACTAACCCTAGAAGCAGCCAGAGAGCACTGCCCCTTCCTCTCATCATAAAGTAATTGTGATCACAAGGGCTTATGGCTGGACAGGGGGACTTGTGTTTTCAGTCATTTTCATCAGGCTATCATTGCATCACTTCTTATTCCATGTCAGCAAAAAAGCCTAGAGGGATGTAAATAACTGTTCTTTAAAAAAAAAAAAAAAAGTTCACAGGTACACACTGCCATCAGGAGAGTATAAACTGAACACCTAGTACAACTGAATTAGCAATTGTAGTTGCTAAGAAGTAGCTCAGCAGGTTGGAGACAGCTCAGGCTTTCCAGGGCAGCTGAGTGTGAAAGCAAAGATCTACGTTATCTATAAGCTATAAACTCTCTTCCTGGTTCTGGTGGATAGTTTTTCAGTTGTAAATAAGGAGATTAATTTGGTGCCGCTCCTCTCCACTCCATTATCTGGGAACTTGCATGCATTCCAGGCTTCGTTTCTTCATTTAAAATGTGTCTTGAACAGACAGCAGCTCACCGCAGGGATTTTTCTGTGTTGAAGTGCAGCTCAAAGTTTGGGGCCGCCTGAAAGTCAGGTCCTGAGGCCCCACTTGGTTTGCATCTGGCTCTTGCATCACTGTTAATTATAGCAAATGTGGTGACTCATTTGTATCAGCAGTTTTTATCTTTTCCTGCCAGAAGACAGCATTTCTCTGGAGAAGCTCAGGACAAGCATGGCAAACGTCAGCAAGTCAGAACGAGCCAGGTTTCACAACAAAAGCGGCCACATTGTTTCAGCTGCTCGAGGAAGCCCAGAGATTCTCACACCACTTCAGCAGGTTAGCCTGCAGTTAAGGTCATGGGCTTTGGAAAGCAGACCAACCTGGGTTCAGATCGTCAGTCCTTGTTTCCCTCATGTGTGTCTGACAGATAGTCGTAGTGAGGATTAAATAGGGGGAAAAGCATTAAAACTTCAAGCACATAGCAAAGGCTTCATACACACCATCTAGGAAAATGATTACCCAAGAACTCATGCTAATTTCCTTTCCACTCTCCTCTCCCACCTCCCCGCCCCAAACACTATCATCACCTCCAGCGTCCTTTTCGGGTATTCAGATATCTTCACAGGCCAAGTCCACCAAACGACAAACAAATCCATTTCCCTGTACCACAAACCAGAGTCAAGGTTTACAGCAACAGAGCTCTCATCAGCCTCCCCCCAGAGACCACATCTGCTGGTTTTGTGTTTGGTAATGCACCCAGTGGCATTGAGTAGGTGTTCTGGGACCTGTGGTGTTGACCATGAGCAGATTGTCAGAAAGAAAGCTGGTCACAGGGAGCTCTCTGTAGTTCAGGCTAGAGGCTATATTAGGTGCAGGTGTCAAAATGTACATTTTCCCATCTCACTTTAGTAAAATGTCTGGTTCAGTATCTTTAAAAGGCCGCCTCCAGTCCTTCAGTGGTTCTTCCCAGACTCTCTCATCCGGGACCCTCTGTAGCACTTGGGGTACATAACATTCAATAGCATCTTATAGGGGTGTTGTGCTTTCCCGTCTAGGACCGTCTGTCAGTAAGGTTGACAGGAAAAGTATTATTCCCACTTTACGCTTGGGGAAGCTAAGGCTCAGTGATAGCAGTGGCTGAGGCTGGTCTTGGTATTCCATATCCAGTTTTCCTTCCAAAACGTGCTTGACGATGTAGACAGGCACTCTGCTCCATAGTTTTCTATCTGCAAGTTACACCTTCCTGACCATGTGTGAGCTCCCAGAGGAGTGGATCATCTCCCTTTCTGTGTTAGTTCCTCAAGGACTTCTCAGCTTTTACTAACCATAGACATTCCCTATGGAATGGAATTTGTTCAAGTACAGTCTCCCATTCGGAAGCTCTGGGGTGGGGCTTGAGACCGCATTCCTGACACGTTCCCAGGCTATGCCCACCCTGCTGGGCTGTGGACCACACTTCGTGTTCGCTGCTCAGTCGCGTCTGACTCTTCACAGCCCCATGGACTGCAGCCGGCCAGGCTCCTCTGTCCATGGAATTCTTGTATTTCTGGTGGCTCAGATGGACCACACTTCTTACAAAAACCTAAAGGCTGGGCTCCATAAATACTTGCTGCTGAGTTTTGCAGCTGACAGTCCTAGGACTACCCCGAACCTTCTTAGCCTGTGGACAGTGACCATGAAGATGGCCTGGGGCTCTACTGTAATGGGCCCTGGGGCTGAGGGGCAGGGCACTGGTGTTGAATGTGGTCAGAAGTGCTGCGTGCAGGCGAGTCCCATCTCTCCAGAGGTTTGTTTTCAAACAGCCTGCCCATCCTCTGTCAGTGACGTCCCACAGGCAGGGAAGACACCCTCTGCCCCAGCCCAAGTCCAGGTAAGGAGGAGCATGGCACATGGTCCACCTGCATATCCGGACCTCACACCCCACTGGGTTCACATTTCCACCGCAGGCCTCTCCCTGATGCCATGTGTGCCAGTGCCCACAGACCAAAACCTCCCAGTGTTTTGGAGAGGATTTATTTCCCATGAGCCAGGCAGGAATCCCCCATGTCTCGTCCCTACTAGGGGCCAGTGTTTAGCTCCAGATACCAAAGGGAAAAGGGAGAAGGCAGTGTCTTCCAGAGCCCTGTTCTCCCTGCGGGTTGTTTGCACCACTGACTTTGGACTTACCAGGTCAGGCATGTCAGGAACACGTGTGTGTGTGTGAGTATAAGTAGAAGAGTGGTTCCCAGCTAGACACATTTTTCTTCAGAGCTTGAAGCCAGCAGAGTGGCTCATAGGAATTGCTTACAGGTAAATGTGTAAGAACCACAGTGAAGAAACAAATCCCCAAGAAAACATGAAAGGCTTGGCCCTTTTATTTCAGGTCTTTGCTTCTAGTGATTACTTAACTGTATTTCAGATGATTGAAATCTGGGCAGAACTTCATAAGTGATCACAATGATGACCACGTGGTCTGATTTTTTTACACTGAGATAGTAGTGCCTCAGTGGAGGGTTCTAGGTTCTTCTCCATTTTTCAAGCAAAATCCTGATTCTGTGGATTCTCAGACTCGTCTTAAGAAGGAAACAGATCCAGGCAGCACAGGAAGGGTCACCTCTCAAGGGGCCAGAAACCCAGCAGAATACACAGCCAGACTCAGGTGCTACTGAACAAAGTTTTGTTTCAGAGACTGGTGAGGAGACGGGGACAAACTCCTGAGGACTCCGAGAAGTCCACACCTTTAAGCCCAGACTGAAAAACAGCCTGCTGTGAGTGGGGGCCTCAGACAGAAGGATCTCAGATGTAAAGAGCTAAGGCAGAGGAAATAAGCATATGTAATTTTAGGAGATCACAAGGTGTTTTTATGGAGCACAGAAGGATTGAGAGATGGTCCATGAGGGTGGGTTGGTTGAAATGAATGGCATCTCTTCCTCTCGGCATCCTGGGAGGATTGATGTTGACACTGGGTGATTGCTTGACATGGTAGGGACCCTGAGGAGGCATTTGGAGTCCAGGAGAAAGAGGAAAGAGGGGGACAACTCTGGGAAGAAAGATGAGGGATGGGGTGTGGATGTTAGGGAAGTCTGACAGGAAGAGGGGGCTTCTGTCTGACAGGGCCCGACACCCATGTGAACCCATCCCAACTCTGTTAACGTGCACCCAGGGCTTTTCCAAATGGGAAATGCTTGATGATGATAATGGGGCCATTTACTAGATCTTTATGTACAGACCAGTGCTATTGTACATGCATTCTCTTATTGAGAATGTGCCCAGTTTACAGATAAAGAAACCGAGGCTTTACAAAACACCTCACACAGGGTCTCAGAGCTCTTGTACAGCAGAGATTCAAACCCAACTCTGACCCTTGGCCACACTCTTAACCCCTTCATTTTACAATACTTATCCCCCTCATCCCAGAGCATGTTGGCCCCACGAACCAGAGGACAGAAATGCTGAGACCACACAGCAGTGATATCTTCTTGCCCACTACCTTGTTCAGATACTAGGAATGTTTGCCGAGTGCCCAGAGGAAGGGTAGGTGTGATTGGTAAAATGTTCCTCCCATATCCAGTGATAGAGCCTGTTTGTGAAGTATGTTTCTATTCAATATTTTGTATTAAATACTGGAACTTAAATGACATAGCATAATGTTAGGCGGACAGTGATAAAAGGGGAAAATTGAGAAACACATTTAAGAGTTCAAGGTCAATGAGTACTTTTAAAAAGCAGCATCCTGCTTTCCCAAGCAGCTCTGCGTCAGAGGGATGGGGCGGGGGAGGAAGCTGCTGGTGTCTGGTGATGGTCAGGGTGGGGGGAAATCTTGGGTGTGTCCCATGGACAGGTTTGTCCCTTAGTCTTAGCAGGCAGCCTTCATGTTTCGAAGATGTCTTTGGGCCCTTAGCATCCAAAGGAGGAAGTTCCAGGGAGACAGACTCATAGCTATCTCTTGTCCTAATTTTTCTGAGGTCTCCAAATACAGTGATCCATGTCAGTGGGCTTTATCACTCAATGCGGGCATAGCCTTCCTTCCAGCTGCCACTGCAGCAGAGCTGGCCCCTGGCAGGGGAGGTGGGGCACGCTCTGCTTGGAAGGGTTTGTGGAGGTCTCATGGGGGAAGAAGTCCAGTGAAGCCACACCTGCCCTCACGGCAGCAGCAGGCGGAGTGAGGCTGAGTTGACCCCCTCTCGTAGGCTCCGCCTGATAAAGATGTCTGAAATCTCTGGGTGGACACCATAAAGTTTGTTTGAGGAAGACTCCCGATGCTGTCATGTGGAGATAAGCTGCCGCTGTTTTTAGACAGGGACTCCTGGGCCCTAGGAGAACCAGCTGAGGTGCTGTGAACCATGCAAGATGCGTCCTCCACCTGCGTCTAGTAAATTCTAACTGCTAGTGGCGAGACACAATGGTTCTGCTTGCCGATCCAGCCTCTGGCCATTCCCTCCATTCTCCTCTGACAGGAGGGGTCTAGAAAGGTCCAGAGCCGAGGATGAGGATTGTTGAAAGAGGCCTTGGGGTCGGCATGTCCTCCAGGAGCATCCCAGCAATGAGATACAGGCTCTGCAGCTCAAACTGCGAGATCCAAGACTCCTGAACCGCAGCTTCTGCTCAGATAACAACACTGTTCTTCAGAGTGTTCCAGAAGCCTGAAGCGGATGCTCAGCTGGCATGCTCAGGCAGGGTAGCCAGGTCTCTAGCTGTGCAATGATCAGGGCAAAGCCCTTCAAGGAGGACTGAAGCAGAGCCTGTCCCCAGTTTTCGCCCACACTGGCCCCAGGTCATCCTGCCAGCAAGCCATGGCCCACTGCACTGCAGAGAGGAGACGTGGGCAGTGCTGGGCAAAGCTGGGAGGGGCAGGTGTCGATCACTGCCAAACCTCACTTATCCCACAGTTGTCTGTGTGACCCTCCAGGAGACTGAAGGGGCTGGGACACAGGTTGCCCTGGAGAGAGCGGCTGTCAGCGGGACTGGCTGGGACCCACCTTCATCAGATGTCAGGTCCACGCTCTGGTGTCCCGAGCCCTCTTTTGTATAAAGGTCCTCATTGAACCCATCAGAATGCCTCCTGCTGGTTTCAGCTTCCCAAGTAAGAGGAGAGGAAAAAAGTTTTCAGAAGCCTTGTCTCAGGCACAAAATGTGGGATGTGTCAGCAAGAGGGACAGGACCAAGGAGTCTGGAGAGCTGTGGGGCTCAGTTTTGGGGTCTGTTTGGGTCTTTGGAAACACCTTGTTTGGTTACCGAACGAGAGGAACAATGGCTCCAATAGTCAAAAGCAGCTGCGATGAAAAATTCCTGGTTCTGGGTTCTGAGATGAATTTATAGTGTGTGGGTTTTCAAAAACCACAATGATAGATTCAGAGTTTATCAATATTTTACTACAGTCATCTCCATGGCACTACTAAACCGGGATGAAAATGGAAAAGCCTATCTATCTATTGTAGAGCCTCCAGATACTTATCTCACTTTGCCTGTTTTCCTCCACACCAGTCCTCCTAGGATAACAGGCTGTATGGATGGAGGTCACACCAGTTTCATGCCCCAGCGCTGCCATTTCCCAGCCCTGTGACCCTGGATGTGCATGCTGTCTCTTCAGTCATGTTCGACTCTTTGTGACCACATAGACTATAGCCCCGCAGGCTCCTCTGTTGATGGGATTCTCCAGGCAAGAGTACTAGAGTGGGTTGCCATGCCCTCCTCCAGGGGATCTTCCCCACCCAGGGATCGAACCCACGTCTCTTTCATCTCCTGAATTGGGAGGTGGGTTCTTGATCACTAGTGCCGCCTAGGAAGCCCTATGACTGGACAGCTGGACTGAACTCTGAATTTGCTCATCTCTAAGGTGGGAAGGTAACACTGACCTCAGGGACAGTCGTATGGGGGTAAACCTGATGAAGTGCCTGGCATGGGGCTTGGCACATAATAGGAAGTTAGTTAATAAACAGCAGCTTGTGCTTGTAATTTTGTCTTTGACACGGTAGACTCCCGTGGGTGTTTGGCTTGGCATGCCCTGGAGAATCTCTTGTCCTTTCCTGGGCACCCATTGCCCGCTGGTCAGGGAGGGGAGCCCAGGAGAGCCAGAGGATGGTCAGTGTGGGCAGGGCATTCAGTCCTGGTGGATCTGACAGCCCCTTTCCCGCCACAAGCATTCCTTGCTGACTCTGGAGGCGGAATGCAGACCCCAGGCGAGTTTGGTACCATGCCCCAGCCTGCCAGCACGCACTCCTTGAAGCAGATACGTGCGGACTCCAGCCCGTCAGAAGAATTCATTAGGACAGTCAGTGATATGGTGCTGAAACCGGAGGCTCATTCGGGCGGGCTGGGGATAGGGAAGTCTTGTCCCTGCTGAACCTCTCCAGCTGATAAAGGCAGCCTCCGCTGGCAGATTTCATTTTTCACTGGGCCATCTGCATCCAGTCAAGGATAACTTGTCTTTCTGAAAAAGCTCCTCGTCAGCATCAGCCCTGCAGAACGTCCCCCTCTGTGAGTCAGGCACCGCTCCTGCCGCCTGAGGTCATGGGGATGGGGTGGTGTCAACAAACCAGTGTCATCGTAATATACACGGAAGCATTGAAGTGACCGAGTGTTTATGTGGTTGATGCCCTGTTGCTTTTTATCAGCTCGAGTTATTGCCGATTTAGCTCTGTGTTAGCTGGCCTATAAATCTTCAGAGCAGTGTTTTTATTTTCTTAATTTTGTCATTGCTGTTATCAGCTTTTATCACCTGTTTATGTAGAGAGCATTACTGCTCTCTGCAGTCATTCTTATTCTTTATCCTTCCTCTCTCACTCCTCCCACTGCCTTTCATTCCCTCCCTCTCTCTTGCAGGTTGGAAATTCCCAGTTTGAGAGAGTCAGTCTAGCCCTTCCTCTGATGCTATGGTTCCCATGTCAGTCCTGAGAGGACATCTTAGAGGACACAGTCCATCCTTATGGAAGGCTCATAGGTTTGAAGGGAGCTTAAGAGAACAATCAGGTTCTGGCCTTCAAATCCACTCTGTCCTTCAAATTCACTCTGTCTTCTACCTTTTTGTGATTGCCAAAAAGTTTAAGACCAATTGTAGTGGTTGGGTCTCCCAAACATCCCTTTGGAGCCAAGGTTGACCAGAGATGCTCTTGCCCTACAGTGGGCACTTCCTGTCCACAGCTAGAGAAGAGACATACCCTGCTAACCACTGTTGTCCAGTCACTACCATTAGAACCGCTTTTATGGACCTTCTGGAAACAGGGTTAAGGAGTTATGTTAAACTAGGTTAAGGAGTGATGTCATTCATGGCCTGACTTAAGGTCAGAGATAAATTTATTACATCATTCATTTAGTAGTCACATATTATGAGCCTTTTATGTGTCTGACCCCTAGTTCAGAGATGAAGCAAACATGATCTTCTCCCCAGGGCCTCACAGTCTAGTAAGAGAAACTAAAGAAACTAAAGCAGATAATACAGGTGTGGGGGAAGGATCAAGAATGAATTTTGCCTGAAGAGGCTAGGGAAGGCTGAGCTGTCAGAATAGTTTTCAGCCTGGACTTGAAGGATGCATATGAGTTTCTGAGAAGGAAAAGAAGGGGAAGAACTTGCCAGGTGGAAGGATCTACAAGAATTAAAAGGCCCAGGAGGACTTCCCTGGTGGTCTAGTGGTTAAGACTGAGCTTCTAGTGCAGTGGGCATGGGTTTGATCTCTGGTCTTGGAACTAAGATCCCACATGCCGAAAGTAAATAAATAAATAGAATATACATGTTGAGTCGTGTCTGCCTCTTTGTGAACCCATGGACTGCAGCCTGCCAGGCTCCTCTGTCCGTGGAATTTCCCAGGCTAAGAATACTGGAGCGGGTTGCCGTTTCCTCCTCCAGGGGATCTTTCTGACCCAGGGACTGAACACACATCTCTTGCATTTCCTGCATTGCAGGCAGATTCTTTACTGCTGAGCCACCGGGGAAGCCCATGTCTGTACTCAGAGTCAACTACTCCCTTCTCCCAGAAGCCCTCTCTGTGTGCTTCTTCAACAGCTGCTCCTTAAGCATGAGGTCAAAGAGAAACAGAACAACGATCTCTGATTCTTTCTGTTTTGGAGATGGCTTGGTTTGCCAGGGCTATGTCCCTGCCCATATTCTTGTACTTCCTCCCCCATGCCTGTTCTTTTTTAAAAAATATTTATTTATTCATTTTTATTTATTTGGCTGTGCTGGGTCTTTCTTGCTGCACGTGGGCTCTTTAGTTGTGGCATGTGGGATCTAGATCCTTGGCCAGAGATTGAACCCCAGGCCCCCTGCATTGGGAGCTCGGAGGGTTAGCCACTGGACCTCCAGGGAAGTCCCCAGGTGCCTATTCTAAAGCCTTCTTTGCTTTAGAATTTAGAGTCAGTCCCCGCGGTGATCAGAACCATGCACTTGATTCCTCTTTCATGGGTGGACAGCACTTCTCCAGAAAGAGATGCTGCAGGACAGGGCCTGAGTCTCTGGCCCTGGAGATCCCAGCACAGCCAATGGCAAGAAAGGAGTGATTTTTAAAGAAGTATTTTTTTTTTTCTACCTTTCACTGAGTTTACCAGTCATTTCTTTGCCAGCTGTCATAGCCTTGGCCTTGATAACCTCTGACCACAAATAGTTGTCCCAGTGCAGTGATAGGAGGAGTGAAATGTAATATATTCAGACCACTGCTTTGCTGCTGACCGGTGGTGGCAAGTGCATATGAGTTATTTGGACTTCTCTGAACCTCATTTTATTCATCTGTATAATGGGAATAGAGTGACAAGCTCACTTAAGAGTTTCTGTAAGAATTAAGCTAGACTTTGTATACAAAATGCCTGGCTTTGCTGCTAATCAGCCAGTTGCCCTGACTACTCCTACCCCCTGCCTTAGCCTCATATAGTGATAGAGGTGATGATAACTTGAAAAAAAAATGGCGCATATACCTACAGTTCTGCTGGATCGCATTCATCAGGTTAGGGGAACAGTCAGTGACCCACCTGGAGAGAAGACTGTAGCTGTGGCTTTATTATGACTATGCTCCACATGCTGTAACATTGAATAGCAATGGGTTTGCAGTGAGAATCCTAAGAGACAATGCATTTAAGGTGCTTAGCAGTTTTCCCAGTACATTGAGAGCCCTCAACAATGGAACTGCTCTGATTTAAACTGCTCTGATGAAATAAGGCTGAAAGGATTCTGAGTCAAAGGACCATAGCACTGGAAAGGAACTTAGAATCTAATCTTCTTGTTTCCGGAAAAACAAAGGGCCACATAATGAGTGGCACATGCAGGACTCAAATCCAGGTAGCCTAACTCATAGTCCAGAGTTCCCTACATCTAGTCATCTAATCGTCAGCAGGAAATGGTTAATCCTTGCACAAGGCTTTGTTTTTCCTACAAAGCTGGAAGACCAGAACAGCCCTCAAGGAAGATAATTATTATTGGGATTTTGTTATTTTCAGGCTAATTAGGACTCACATTGCTGTGTTTCCCAAGGGAGAAACTGTAAGAGGAGGCTGGGGCTTCGTTTCCAGGAATATGGAAGCTGTTCCATGTTGCCTTTAAGCAAAGCCCCAGTGGGGATCAGAGTCCCTGGGAGCTAAAGGGACATACATCATCCAGAAATCTGGCTGCCTTGAGCCAAATATTAATACAAATACAAGCAAGACCCCAAATTGGGATTTCAGCTCTCTTTAGCAAAATGAGGTATTTTAGCAGATAAGACAAAGCTGGGGAAATTTGGCAAAAATCAAATATCAGCCTCAATTGTATTTGGAGCAGAATATTGACCAGATGTACAGAGTGTAAAAGTGATTTTTAAGTAGAATTTTTTCTGTTTTCTTTTCCTGTGTGTTTACTTTGGCCATTAGCTCAAGATGACTATTGAAAATCTTCCTCTAGGAGCTGGCCTCATTTTCACATTTTTTTACCCTTGTTTTAATCTGAAACACCCAGGATCCATAAGCATAGGAAAGGAGGGGGTGAAGGGAGATGAGCCCCATTGCTCTGTGTCTCATTGGGTGTTTTTATGTTGACTCCTAGTTAGTGGAGCAGATGGTGAAAGTCAAAGGTTTTAGAGCCCACAGTCCTGGGTTTGTATCCAACTCTGCCATACCCCTCATATGATCCTGAGTGAATCATGCATTCTTTCTCACTCTCATTCTCTTATCTTCCAAAAAGAAATAATAATAGTACTTGTATCCGTTTAAGTCCAATCAGGAGACAGAAACCACACAATGATTTGGACAGGGGTGGCTTGCTCTCAAGAAGTATTAAACTCAGATATTGGTGCATTCAAAGATATGAAGAAAATCCTAAAGGGTAATCCAAGGCTGAGGGAAACTGCTCAAGGAAGGACAAACATGGGCTGGGAGGCCTTCCTGAGGCTGATATGCAGACCTGGTGGGAGAAGGTGTGGCTGGAGCCTGCTGGGCGGCAAACAAATCTGCAAGGTTGTTTGGTCCAGAGCTGGTCCACAGTGGCCAGGCAGGAGGAAAGAGCCCAGGTACAGGTGAGCCAAGGTGGGTGGGCAAAGAGAAGTAAGGTGATGGGAGTCCACCTCCTGGCAGGTGACACTTGGCCTGGAATCAGTGTTGGTATCAGGAGGCCTCGGGAAGTGATTGTCCAGGGCGCAGGCAAGCAGAGGCTGGTGGGCAGAGGTAAGGGGATTAGGGAGCCTGGGAGGGGCCTGGAGTGTCTGTATGAGGAAGATCAGAGGGAAGTGGTCACTGGGCTCCGGGTGGGGCTCCAGGTTGCTGAGGGACTAGGCACCCTGGGTGGGATGGAACACCAGTGGACATCTCCACACATGCATGAGCAGAGCAGCCGGAGCAAGCAAAAGCAAAACAAGCTCAAGAAAAAATTTTCCCCCAGTAGTGTCTCTCTGTTGCCCTCTGTTGACAAAGCTTAACCAGGTGCTCCGTGTGAAGAAGAAATACTTCAAGAATCCCATCTATCATTGCAAAGCAGGTACTGAAGGGTGAATTTGGAGTTGAGAGGCAATAAACTGATTAACTAGAACAAGACGTCAAAGAGTTGTTTGAGAGATTAAATGAAAGAGATCATGGAAGGTCTTCGTCACAATGCCTGGTAACTTGCAGTAAATGGAATCTGTTCTTGGATGTGAGAGTTGGACTGTGAAGAAAGCTGAGCGCCGAAGAACTGATGCTTTTGAACTGTGGTGTTGGAGAAGACTCTTGAGAGTCCCTTGGACTGCAAGGAGATCCAACCAGTCCATTCTGAAGGAGATCAGCCCTGGGATTTCTTTGGAAGGAATAATGCTAAAGCTGAAACTCCAGTACTTTGGCCACCTCATGCGAAGAGTTGACTCATTCATTGGAAAAGACTCTGATGCTGGGAGGGGTTGGGGGCAGGAGGAGAAGGGGACAATAGAGGATGAGATGGCTGGATGGCATCACTGACTCGATGGATGTGAGTCTGAGTGAACTGCGGGAGTTGGTGATGGACAGGGAGTCCTGGCATGCTGCGATTCATGAGGTCGCAAAGAGTCAGCCATGACTGAGCGACTGAACTGAACTGAACTGAAAGGGTATTCATCCACATTTTCCAAAATGTATATGGTCTTTATTTAGTAACAAACTCCGCTGTTTAATGAAAAATCAGCACAGAAGGACAGCCTCAATATCCTATAAACACTCTAGATGAAAGCATTCCCATAAGCTACAGGCTTTGTATGGTGAAAATTAGCAAGTAACACATTTCGGATGCTTTTTGGGTGGCTGCCGCCTGGCTACTCTGGAATAGGATTGCAATGACCTGTCTCCCATCCACCAAGATTTACAGAGGTGCTGAGGTGTTCCCAAAACGTGACACTTGTTTGGCCCCATTTATACCCTTTCCCAGCCTGTTCCATGTCTCCTGATGGCTCATTTTCACGTTTCCTTCCATGAAAGAAGCTTCATTGGCCCCTAGAATCTTGGGACTAAAGTGAACTGGATCTTAGAGGCCACCTGTCCAGACTTCATTTTTCGGACACGTTTTCCCAAGCTTGGAAAGCTGAAGTGGATTTCCCAAGACCATCCAGCTCCAGGCCAAATAGCAACTAGAATCCAGGCTGTCTGAATGCACCACGCCATCTACAAAGGGCATGCAACAAATGAAGCACGTATTTTATAACCCAAAATTGAGTTCCCCAAAATGAGTGGATGTAAGTATGTGTATTTGTTTGTGTCCTCCCTGGAACTCAGAATATGACTTTATTCAAAAATAGGGGTGTTGCAGATGTAATTGGTTAAGATGAGGCCATACTGGAGCAGGATGCATGCTTACCAATGTGACTAGTTCCTTATAAGAAGAGGAGAAGAGAGACAGAGACACAGGGGAGAATGTTATGTGAGGATGGAGGCAGTGACTGGGGTGATCACAAGTCAAGGGACATCAGGGTTGCTGGCAACCTCCAGAAACTAAGAGGCATGCATGAACAAATATTCCCTCTGGGCCCTCGAGAAGAGCCCAATCCTGCTGACACCTTTATTTCAGACTTCTGTCCTCCAGAACTGTGGGAGGATAAATTTCTGTTGTTCTAAGCCACCCAGTTGTGGGAAACTGAATACAGTGGGCAAAGATGAATGTCCAGTGATGCTGTGTGCCAGCAGGTCTTGTGCCCAGTGTAACTCCACCATTGCTTGTCTCATTTCACAGAGATTTTTATCTCAGTTCCTCAGTCTGACCATCCAGATTCACCAGGTGTCCATCTTCTAGGGTTATTTGTTCTGTCCTGTGGGAGATGCTGAAGCTTAGAGAGACAGAGTAATTTGCCAAGTTGGAAGGCTGGTGAGGAGCTGAATGATATTTGGAGCAGTTCTGTTTTCTTCCCAAGTCAATGTTTATTCTACTGCACCATAAATCGTCTCTTTATAGCATAAATATCAGCGGTGGGAGGGATGATCTGGTAACTGAGATTATTGTATGAATTGAATTTGGTTTTCTCCTTAAATCTGACAAGGACGCAGCACCGCCTTCACCAAATAATTTAAACTTATTATACTTGGGAAAAGATGCAAAACCTGTGTAACAAATGTACCAATTAGAATAAAGCAACACCTATTTAAAGAACTGTCCAGCATGGTTATATAAGTCTTATTCTGGGAATGGTAGATGTAATTTGTAGAAATTAATTGTTGTTGTTCAGTTGCTAAATCGTCTGTTCAGTTTCTAAGTTGTGTCCGACTCTTTGTGACCTCATGGACTGCAGCACTCCAGACTTCCCTGTCCATCACTGTCTCCCAGAGTTTACTCAAATTCATGTCCATTGAGTCAGTGATGCCGTCCAACCATCTTGTCCTCTCTCATCCCCTTTCCTCCTGCCTTCAGTCTTTCCCAGCATCAGGGTTTTTTCCAATGAGTTGGCTCTTTGCATCAGGTGGCCAAAGTATTGGAGCTTCAGCTTCAGCATCAGTCCTTCCAATGAGTATTCAGTGTTGATTTCCTTTAGGATTGACTGCTTTGATCTCCTTGCCATCCAAGGGACTCTCAAGAGTCTTCTCCAGCACCACAGTTCAAAAGCATCAGTTCTTTGGCACTCAGCCTTCTTCATGGCCCTACTCTCACATCCGTGCATGACTACTGGAAAAACTGTAGCTTTGACTACATGGATTTTCACCACTAGCGGTGCCTGGGATGCTGGAAACTATTAATAGTTTGTTGTTTAACAGAAAAAAATACTTATTACTTGCTTAATACTTATCTAGTAAATACAACCACCTTGAAAAATTGTTATTTTCCTTAAAAAAACTCTTAAAAATCTCATAGGAAGAGTTTCTTCATACATCCACACACACCCACATACATACACATGCAAATTAGTAAAACAATTGAGATAACATTTCACATTTACCAGAATAGAATAACACCAATTAATGGAGATGATGTGGAACATGGGAATTCTCATATACTGCTAATAAAAGCGTAAAACAGTAAAGTCATTTGGAAAACTCTTAGTCCATTCCTTATAAAGTCAAATATACATCTACCCTGTGACACAACAATTCCACTCCTTAGTGTCTATTAAAAAGAAATGGAAGCATAAATCCACAATAAAAGTTGTACAAGAATGTTTATATCATCTCTATTCACAACAGTAAAAACTGGAAACAGCTTAAATATTTATCAGTAGGAGAAGGCACAAAGAAATTAATTAGGACACATACAATAGAATGCTATGTGGTAATAATAAAAGAATGAATGATCATCACAACAAAATGGATGAATTTCAAAAAATTTTGAATGAAAGAAGCCAGAAACAAAAGTGAATGTACTGTATGATTCCTTTCATATGAAGTTAGAGATAAGGAAAAACAACTCATAGATAGAAACCAGAATTGTTGTTGCCTGTGGAGAGTGTCAGACTTTATTTTTCTGGGCTCCAAAATCACTGCAGATGGTGACTGCAGCCATGAAATTAAAAGATGCTTACTCCTTGGAAGGAAAGTTATGACCAACCTAGATAGCATATTCAAAAGCAGAAACACTACTTTGCCAGTGAACGTCCGTCTAGTCAAGGCTATGGTTTTTCCAGTGGTTATGTATGGATGTGAGAGTTGGACTGTAAAGAAAGCTGAGTGCCGAAGAATTGATGCTTTTGAACTGTGGTGTTGGAGAAGACTCTTGAGAGTCCCTTGGACTCCAGGGAGATCCAACCAGTCCATTCTAAAGGAGATCAATCCTGGGTGTTCATTGGAAGGACTGATGCTGAAGCTGAAACTCCAGTACTTTGGCTACCTCATGAGAAGAGCTGACTGATTGGAAAAGACCCTGATGCTGGGAGGGATTGGGGCCAGGAGGAGAAGGGGACAACAGAGGATGAGATGGCTGGATAGCATCACTGACTTGATGGACATGAGTTTGAATGAACTTAGGGAGGCCTGGCGTGCTGCGATTCATGGGGTTGCAAAGAGTCAGACATGACTGAGTGACTGAACTGAACTGAACTGATGGAGAGTGGGGAGAGAGGATCTCAGGGAATTTCTAGGGTGATAGAGATGTTCTATATCTTTACTGAGCTTTTGATTACTTGGATATATACATTTATCAAAAGTCATCAAATTGTGTGCTTAAAGTTGATGCATTTTATAGATTTTACCTCATTTAAAAAATACTCCAGTCTACCCAACAATCTTTGAGGAGGATGAAGAGAAAAGAATATTTGGAGTAAGGGTCAGTAAATAGAATAAGAATTTTTATTGTTTATTGTTCAGTTTTACTAAGTCGTGTCCAACTCTTTATGACTTCATGGATTGCAGCATGCCAGGCTTCCCTGTCCTTCACTATCTCCCAGAGTTTGCTTAAACTCATGTCCATTGAGTCAGTGATGCTATCCAACCATCTCAACCTCTGTCACCCACCTCCCCTTGTCCTCGATCTTTCCCAGAACCAATGTCTTTTCCAGCTTGTTGGCTCTTCGCATCAGGTGGTCAAAGTATTGGAGCTTTAGCTTCGGCATCAGTCCTTCCAATGAATGCTCTGGAGGTGTGTTAAAGATTGTTGAGGCTGGATGTTGAGTATATGGCAGTTTAGTGTCCTTTTCTCTCTACTGTTATGCGTGCTGAAAATTTCCATGATGCTTTTAAAAAATTAAGTGCAAAAGCCAAGGCATCCTCAGTGTGGAAGAATCCAAGAAATTCTCTTTCAGAAGGGAAGCAGACAAGAATGTCTCTCGTTACCACGATTATTTAACAGAAATTAGTAACATTGGCAAGAACTAGTCAAGGAAAGATAGAGACAAGAGATATGAATAATAGAGACAAGACACAAAACACAAAATAAAAAAGTTTTGAACAAACATTTCATCAAAATACATCCAAAATATCACTTATTTGTATTAATAGATTACATAATTATATATTTTGCTGATCTCAGGAAAGCATCCAAGAATGATTAGTGAGAGAAAATGAGTCCAGCAGCTGAAAATATAAGAAAATTCACTAGAATGGATTTTATTTGTGCATTGCATCTGAAATACGACTTTAATAGAACAAATACTCTTCAACATTACACTTTAAATATCAAGACATACAGTTGTCTTAACCCCAAACTTGTGGTATTTTTGTCTGATTCTCTTGCCTTTTCTATACTTAAGCATATCAAGTCCTCCAGTTTTTGAATTAAGGAAGATTTTACCCTCCAAAGAAACAATTTCATTATCCATGTTTGTTCATAATAAGTTTGTTCACAACATACATTTGTTCATAACATATGTTTGCTCATACAAACACTTCGGGGGTTACCTTTGGTGTGACTGAGTCTAAGGATAAGACTTTCCACGAGACTGATGAGACCCAGTAAGCTTTATTTATGTCCCTGTATCTCAGGGTCCCCTGATTTCAGGTTGCACAGTTCCTAGTTTGTCTCTACTCACAGAGGTCTGTATACCTCACAATCTGCTACTTCACATGACTGGCTTTTGCGTTTCTTTGATTTGTAAGATATTTAAATGTCTCTGGTCTAGTTTTAAAGAGCTCTAACCCTAACCCTTATGGCAGAAAGTGAAGAGGAACTAAAAAGCCTCTTGATGAAAGTGAGAGAGGAGAGTGAAAAAGTTGGCTTAAAGCTCAACATTCAGAAAACGAAGATCATGGTATCTGGTCCCATCACTTCATGGGAAATAGATGGGGAAACAGTGGAAACAGTATCAGACTTTATTTTGGGGGGCTCCAAAATCACTGCAGATGGTGACTGCAGCCATGAATTTAAAAGACACTTACTTCTTGGAAGAAAAGTTATGACCAACCTAGATAGCATATTCAAAAGCAGATACATTACTTTGCCAACAAAGGTCCGTCTAGTCAAGGCTATGGTTTTTCCAGTGGTTATGTATGGATGTGAGAGTTGGACTGTAAAGAAAGCTGAGTGCCGAAGAATTGATGCTTTTGAACTGTGGTATTGGAGAAGACTCTTGAGAATCCCTTGGACTGCAAGGAGATCCAACCAGTCCATTCTAAAGGAGATCAGCCCTGGGTGTTTTTTGGAATGAATGATGATAAAGCTGAAACTCCAGTACTTTGGCCACCTCATGCAAAGAGTTGACTGATTGGAAAAGACCCTGATGCTGGGAGGGATTGGGGGCAGGAGGAAAAGGGGACAACAGAGGACGAGATGGCTGGGTGGCATCACCGACTCGATGGACGTGAGTTTGAGTGAACTCCGGGAGATGGTGACGGACAGGGAGGCCTGGCGTGCTGCGATTCATGGGGTCGCAAAGAGTCGGACACGACTGAGTGACTGAACTGAACTGAACTGAAACTGGGTAGAATCCTGCATTCTTTTAATATTTTTCCAGTGTTGGAGTCCAACGACACAGAAGAGATGTTGAAACAACACCCAACCCAACTGGATTCTGGATATTTCTCATTGTATTGTCTGACCTTGTGCTCACAACTTCCAAAGTTATCCTATTGATGAGGAACATGGGACAGGAAATTTGAAATGTTGCAACTCTTTAGAGGGAAATGTTCCTTGAATTCTGTTTTTCTCTTATGAAGTTGCTATGCTCATAATGATAATATTTAAAGGAAATAAACTGCCTCTGTTACCTCATAAATCAAAACTTTCCCTTGTAGCAAATGGTACTTTTGCCCAGGGAAGTTAATTCCTCTCTCTGAGGGGCAAGTACTAATTAATTCCTCTCTTTGAGGGGAAAGTATTAATATTAAAACCCTAGGAGAATTTGCCCCAGACTTCTTACACGTACTTGTGTGCGCAGATATGTAGATGGAGAACTCTCTTTGATGACAGTAGAAGATTGAAATCAGAGTGAAGAAAAGAATCAACTCATTGCTTTTGTCGCTGCTGTTGATATTGCTGAGAAAGAGCTGCCCCCACCTCTGACGCCCACCCAGCTTCCCATCAAAAACAAGCCAGCCTAGACTTAATCCTAGCAATCGACCCAAGTTTCCCTCCTGGCTCCTCCTGGGGATACTGGCAAATTCCTGAAAGTGCACTCAGGGTAGTTTTCTTTTCTCTCTATTTGCTTAATGCTAACTGATGCCTCCACTTCAGCAAATGGCCATCCTTCCTCTGTTAATCCAAGGGACTTGGAATAAAAGCATGGACATGGATAAGCTACGGATCACTCTTTTCCTTGCTCTGCCTTCATTTATTTGCCCTTTTTTGTCCCCCTCTACCCACCCTCCAATGACTCTCAGAGCACGGTTTATTGAAGCATAGCCCAGATTTGAATATAAAACTAAATAATCATAATAATAACACCTCATTTATTAAGCACATAATTATGTGCCACCTACTGGGCTAACTGCTTTCCATGGATCGTTTAATCCCCACAACCCATTGACAGGCTGCTTCCCAGGCATCTCCACTTGGGTCTTCCATAGGAATCAGCAAATCAATATGCTCACAATGGAACCCATCACCTTCTTTCCCAAGCCCCCTTCTTCTCCTCCTCAGTGGCTCCAACCAGAAATCTGGGAGTCGTCCTGGACTCCTCTTTCCTTGTGCCCCTACCTGACATTCAATCAAATATGGAGCCCTAAATCTAAGTCTAAACCTCTCTCCACTGCCTTCCCCGGTCTCCAGCCCCCACCCCTAGGGTCTGTCTCTCGATTATCATTACAACCTGATGACTGCTCTCTGCATCTCCAGTCTTGCCCTTCTATAATCTACACTGGATCAGCAGTGTAGAGGGACTCGTCTAAAAATGCAAGTCATCTCACCTCATCGCCTGTTTCCCTTACGGTAAAGCCTAAACTTCCCAGGGGTTTAACAGGCCTTTGAACACCTGGCCCTTTCCTTGCCCCCAGAGTCATAGCTCCACGAATCTACCTTATCCTCTATCATCTTTGAGCTTTTGTTCTAAAGTGAAAGTGAAAGTGGCTCAATAGTGTCCGACTCTTTGTGACCCCATAGACTATACAGTCCATGGAATTCTCCAGGACAGAATATTGGAGTGGGGAGCCTTTCCCTTCTCCAGGGGATCTTCCCAACCCAGGGATAGAACCCAGGTCTCCCGTATTGCAGGCGGATTCTGAGCCACAAGGGAAGTTTTTGTTTTAAACTTTGTCTGAATTCTGAATTCCTCTCTCTAGCTTCCTCTTCCCATTTCTCCCAAATCCCATAACTCTTATTCATCCTCCAGGTCTCAGCCTAAACAGAGAGGCACTTCTTGATTTCCAGCCTTCTATCTCTGTGACCCCTCACAAATACTACTTTCCTCCTATGATTGCACCTACCATACTGCTCTAGACTTTAAACCCCCTACTGTAGGCTGAATGATGGCTTCCCAAAGATGTCTCTCAATCCCTAGAACCTGCGAATATGTTACTTTATGAGGTGAATGAACTTGGCTGATGTGATTAAGTTAGAGTTTTAAATGGGGAGATTATCTTGGAATGGGCTTCCCTGATGGCTCATAGGGTAAAAAATCTCCCTACAATGCAGGAGACCTGGGTTTGATGTCTGGGTCAGGAAGATCCCCTGGAAGAAGGGAATGGCAACCCACTCCAGCATTCTTGCCTGGAGAATTCCACGGACAGAAGAGCCTGGTGATCTACATACAGTCCACAGGGTCGCAAAGAGTCAGACACGACTGAGCGACTAACACTTCCAAATTTCTTCATCTTGGATTATTGAGGTGGGATCTGCATATAAACAGGAAAAGAGACAGGAGAATGGAATCAGAGAAGGAGATGTACAAAAGGAACCAGAGCTCAGAGTGATGTGCAGCCATGAGCCGAGGAATGTGGGCGGCCTCTTCCTTCCTTCTTTCAGTTGCTCAGGGGGACCTTCGCGACCCAGGAATCAAACCCGCATCTCCAGTATTGCAAGTGGATTATTTACCTGCTGAGCCTTCAGGGAAGCCCATGTGGGCACCTTCTCAAAGCTGGAAAAGGCATGGAAACAGATTTCCCTCAGAGCTCCCAGAAGGAAAGCAGTCCTGATGAATCTTTATTTTAGTCTAGTGAAAACCATTTTTGACTACTGATCTTCAGAAGGGTAGTATAAAAAAATTATGTTGCTTTAAGCCACTAAGTTTGTGGCCATTTGCTATAGCAGCAACAGAGAACGAACACATCCTCTGTGCAGATTTTGTTCCCCTCTATATCAATAACATGTTCAGTTCAGTCCCTCAGTCGTGTCCGACTCTTTGCGACCCCATGGACTGCAGCACGCCAGGCTTCAATATGCCAGTAACATGTGGCAGGATGCTATTTGGGGGAAATTTATCCTCATTTTTCTCCTAGCATTCTGCTCTCCCTCTTTCACTCTAGCATCTAGTCCTTGAGTTCGTTTCTTCAGGATAGTATGACTATAATAGGAAAGAAATTTTGTGTTCTATTACAAGTTAATCATTAGAGGGGTGTTGCTTATAAGCTTCAATTATACATGATGGCCTATCTCTGGGAACCCTGCTTTCCAGGTAATGAGCATTAAGCTAAAATACTTTAAAAACATTTAAATATTTATTTATGTATCGCCGTGTTGGGTCTTCTTTGCTGCACGGGCTTTTTCTAGTTGTGGAGAGAAAGGGGTACTCTCTAGTTGTGGTGTGCGGGCTTCTCCTTGCAGTGGCTTCTCTTGTTGCCCCATGGAATGTGGAATCCTTCTGGACCAGGAATCAAACCAGTGTCCCCTGCATTGCAATTCCTAACCAGTGGACCACGAGGGAAGCCCCCTAAAATACTTTTGTTTTTCTCACAGGAAACATCCTGACCAGCCCCACCAGTGAGGGACCGCAGGGAAGAAGAAATGAACACATCGCCATGGGTGGGTGATGGGAACCAAGAAGTGTGTTTGACTTTACTCTCTCTCCTTTTAGTGAAAAAGAGCCTGAATTCTAACTCAGGCAAGAAGGTTCTTTGGGGCATGAGCCCACCATCTTCTCGGTTTGCTGGCTTTTCCGAATAAGGTCATTATTCCTTGCCCCAACAGCTCATCTCTTGATTACTGGCCTGTTGTGCAGCAAGGGGTATGAGCTTAGACGCAGTAACAAGACGAAAGGAAATAGCCAGCTGGTCCCTCTTTTGAATCTTTATGTATTTTTATGTTTGTATTTATCAAAAAAAAAAAAAATCATGAAGGGAATGACTCTAAGAGGAAATTACAAGGTTTAAAAGAAGAAGGGATTTCTCTTGAAGACCAGAAAAACATTCCTTCAGGCAAGAGGAGGTATAAAGAGAAAAGCGCAGCTTAAGAAGAGAGAAGGCAAGACCCCAGGAAGGGGGAGTGATGTGTCTTAGGTAGTCAGGGTGGTGGAATGCCCTACGTAGCCCAGCTGAATATCTAGTGCCCTATTGGTCTGGAGGGGCCAAGCAGACAGCGGAAGTGTCTCAGTGGATACCTATTATAAATGCACAGATTCCTGTAACACCAGAAAGACCACCTTCCAGGCTTTGGCAATGAGTTTTCTGAAACATAGACTAGGATTTTGAACATTGACCAAGGTTAGACCTCAGTGATGTGGGAGTTTGATACAGGAATTAAGTTCCATTCTAGGAAAATAAAGTTATATTTCTTGTGCTCTTGAACGTGTGGGTTGGAATTCAAACCCAACACATGCATCCATCAAAGGAGTGAAACACCCCCATGGTTTACTGTCTGTGCTTATTGCTTTCACATATCTGCAAAAGTCAACCTTGCTATGAGCTTAGTAACTATCCTGCCACAAGGCCAAATTCTTTCTTAGCTGTCAAAGAGAATATCTTTTAATATCCCATATGATAGTAAGTGTTCTAAGCCTATTTTCTTGAGTTTTGAAATGAAAATTTGGATCTCTTCTTCATTCGCTCAATGAATTCAAACATCAAGGTTATACAGTACATTATGAGCAAGTACTCTGTTAGATGTAAATCCTTTCTCTGGCTCTTGCTGGCCATGTGACCCTGGGCAAATCTCTTAACCTCTTTACAAGAAGCCCATGAGTTAGGCTGGGCTTCCTGGATGACTCAGCATGTAAAGAAGTGACCTGCAATGCAGGAGACGCAGGTTTGATACCTGGGTCAGGAAGATCCCCTGAAGGAGGGCATGGCAACCCACCCCAGTATTCTTGTCTGGGGAATCCAATAGAGGAGCCTGGCAGGCTACAGACCATGGGGGTTGCAAAGAGTTGGACACAACTGAGTGACTACACTCACATACACATATGCATGAGTTAGGCTAACACAAAGGCTTCTTGTTAAGATTATTTGAGTTAATATAGGTAGAATACTTCATTTGGGTATGCTATCTAACATACTTTGTGTTGAATCTTTTTTAAAAAATCTGATACGTGCATAGAGATTGAACTAATGTCCTATGTTGTAATTGGAGATAAAAGAGATGATAACTTGATATGAAAAGCACCCTGCTATTGAGTTTGGCTAGTTGTTTTTGGCCTGTGCAGGCTCTATTGTAGATACTGGGAATTTCAATGAACAAAAAAAATTCTGCTCCTATGGAGCTTACATTCTATTGGGGGAAATAGGAAAAGACATGAACAACTAAACTAAATGAATATTTACTAAGTCAGGTGAAGAACAACACATCTGGGTAAAGGGGATGTGTGTTCTGTTTTAAATAAGGTGGTTATTTGGACAGAGGATGGAGGGAAGTGAGGGAGGAGGGAAGAGAGCTCCAGGCAGAACAGCCAAGTGCAGAGGCCTGGGATGGGGCATCATTGTGTACCTGAGGACCAGTAAGGAGGCCATGTAGCTGGGGCGAAGTGGGCAAGTAGTGGATGAGAAGTTGCAGAAGTCAGATCGTGAAGGGACCTTGCAGGGAACTGTAAACATTTTCGCTTTCATTCTGCCTGGGAAACCACTAGAGTTTTGAGCAGAAGAGTAATATAATTCGACTTGGAAATGAAAAGGATCGTGACTCAGCAATTCCAATGCTATGTATGTATGAAAAATATTGGAAACAGATATTCAAACAAAAATTTGTATGAGAATGCTCATAGAAGCTTTGTTCACAGTAGTTAAAAGGTGGAAATAACCAAACATCCATCAGCTAATGAATGGATAAATAAAATGTGGTCTATCCAGAAAATGGAAAATTATCCAGCTATAAAAAAGAATGACATGCTAATACATGCTATAACATGGACGAGACATGAAAACGTATTAAGTGAAAGTCACATATTTGTGATTCCATTTAAATGAAATGTCCAGCATGGGCAAATCCATAGAAAAAGAAAGCAAATTAGTGGTCGCCAGAAGTGGGGGAAAGGGAGAACAGGCTGTGACTGGGCGTGGGTTTCCTTGTGGGATAATGAAATGTTTTAAAAAGGGATACAGGTGATAATAGTGCAATGTAGTAAATGTACTAAAAGCCACTGCCTTGTGCGCTTTTAAATGTTTAATTTCGTCTTATGTGAATTTTAACTCTTTAAGAAACAATTTAAAAGATCCCTCAGGCTTCTGTGTGATGAATAGACTGAAGTGGGATAAGGACGACGGTCAATGAGGAGGCTCCCGTGATAATCCAGGAGAGGTGGCTTGGAGGAGCCGGTGGTGATAGAGGTGGTGAGCAGGAGGCAGATTTGGATACATGATCTGAAAGGAAGTTTCCTCAGCGTCCGCTCAGAGGCTCTCTCGGTGAGAGCTCTGGTATTTACTCAGCACTGAGCAGGACTAGATGTAGGAAGCCTGAGTGGTGCTCATGTCAAGGCAAATACTGGGCCCGAGGATGGCCACAGTGATGGGGTATTGTGGGCCACAGAGACCTTTTATCTGGGACAATATGCTGGGGTCCCATTACCCCAGATAAAGGATTACACTCCACTTAAGAGTGGATTCCGTGCTAAATCTCTATATAAACTGTTTTCTTCTGACCCATCAATAAACATCGCTTTGAGAGAGAGTGCACCAAATGCAATGCTGGATCTTAATTGTCCAGAACAGTGACTGAGCCCCACTTGGTCAAGATTTTCTTGACTTAACAACTGTCCAGAAAGTGACAAATTTATGATTTGAGAGCTGCTTCGTTTTTCTGCCTGAATCACGCAATAATTTGTGGGAATTAGCTCCCTGATAAGATAAGGGGGTGGGGGTGGGGAGCTGGGGAGGGGAGGGCAGAGGGCATTCAATGCCCCTCAGTGTTCCAGGGAGGGCTGTGGAATTTTCGTTGCAACCCTGGACGCACTGCAGGGACCATTAAAGGATTAACCGGCTCTGGTGGGGCGGCTGCGCAGCGGTGAGGTTAGTAAATCACGGGAGGCCGGGTCATTATCCTGGGAGTTCATTCAAGTTGTATCCGCAGAGACACCGGTGATCCTCTGGAGTCTCCAGGGAGAACAGCAAAACCCCAACCTGAACTCCGGGACTCGAAGGGCTGAGACTACAGGTCACAGGCACCGGATTGCTTTCTCTTCTTGGCACAAACCCTCTCCCAAGTCTTCCATCCCACCTTCATTATCAGCACATTTTTGTGGGGGCAATCCACTGCAAGTTGACTTCTCTCTATCAAAATTGTATCAACTTTACGTTGAGTTGCTTTAGGAAAAAAATGTTCTTTTCTGAAACACAAGGACAAGCATATTGAACCAAAGGAAGTTTTCTTTCCTGGCGTTTGTCAACAAAGGCTTAGGTGGTTGCCTTTCCTCTTTCTTTGTCTGTGGTTTTTCTTTTTATCAGGCAGAGGCAGGAGTCTTATTTCACTTAAACATGCAGCTATTAAACAAAGAACTCTAATTCATCTGGCACTATGGAATATGGAGGTTCTTGACAAAAGCAATAAGTGAAAATAAAAAATGAATTTGAATTGCTTGTGTTTCACTCCCCAGATGCCCAGCAAAACGGCAGCAAATCTTTTCCCCTGACCCTTTTCGGGACATTTATTAATTATGCTGCCGAGTGAGACTCTGTTTGAGAAATCTGTCTCTGTGTCCTCATGGACTCTGACCGACATCTGAAAGATCAATTTTGCAGAAAGAGGATTTTGCGTTGCCGGTTTAAGGGCTCTCTGGGCCCTAAACGCGCCACTGCTGAAGGGGTGTTAACAGATGAGGAGGAAGTATTCTGCTCGATCCAATCAACTAACCTGCTACCAAGCAAAGGTCCTGAGGGCATCGGCCTGGGGTGGGTGGCCTGATAAATGAACTGAGGAACAAGCCCGCTGGGAGCCAGAGGCAAGTGTGTGGTTAAGAGTCCCACAGCCTGGATGAAATCCTGAATGCCACCACTTTTTGTCTGTGACTATCAGAGAAGGCAATGGCACCCCACTCCAGTACTCCTGCCTGGAAAATCCCATGGACGGAAGAGCCTGGAAGGCTGCAGTCCATGGGGTCGCTGAGGGTCGGACGTGACTGAGCGACTTCACTTTCACGCATTGGAGAAGGAAATGGCAACCCACTCCAGTATTCTTGCCTGGAGAATCCCAGGGACGGGGGAGCCTGGTGGGCTGCCGTCTCTGGGGTTGCACAGAGTTGGACACGACTGAAGCGACTTAGCAGATGGACAAGTCATTTGATGCTTCTGAGCCTCAGTCTCTCCATTCATAAAGTGAATAATAGTACTTTCTATTTAGGGTAGTTTGAGGATCCGTGTCTGACATGGAGTAAGAACTATGTAGCTAGGTGTTATTATTTTTGCTTGGGGAGCAAAGGATTGCTTCCTTTACTGTGTCCAGGACAAATGCAGACCGTCCCCAGGGATGCTTTCTGGTTCAGTGCTGGACTGTGCTTTGCCTGTGGTCCCTTGCCTAGTTTCATCTAGTGGAAGAGAAAGAACGTTGGACTTGGGGGTCAGAACTAAGAAGATAAGTACACTTGGGAAAAATTCCTTATTCTGTCCAAGTCTCAGTTTCCTAATTTGTCCAGTGGCACACTCACCTGGGGCTCACTGATATATTTGTGAGACTCAAATTAGATAACTAATTTATACTGCTGTGCTGTGTAGGCTGGAAAGCACTCTATGGATGGAAGATGGTGGTAGCAAGGGATGAGCTATTGGATAATGGGCTTTTGATGTCAGGGGCTGTCCCAGTCCCTTCTGATAGCCTTGGTCTCAAGGAGGGACTAGGAATTAAAGATAGAAGGGGTCAGAATGATCCTGACTCCATAAATGCTTCACTTTCTAGAGGTGGGACAGAAGTGTCGTCCTCACCCGAGATGCCAGGTTGACCTTTGCAGGACTAGGCACTGACTGACAGCAGCTCTGCTTACATCACTAAAATCACACCGATAATAGCTAACTTTCACTTTTCACTTTCACGCATTGAAGAAGGAAATGGCAACCCACTCCAGTGTTCTTGCCTGGAGAATCCCAGGGACGGGGGAACCTGGTGGGCTGCCATCTATGGGGTCACACAGAGTCGAACACGACTGAAGTGACTTAGCAAGCAAGCAATAGCTAACTTTGTCACTTCATTCTCCTGCCTCCCCTGGAAGAGACATTCTGAAGTGTGGTGATTAACCCTGTCCAGATTTAGCTGAAGAAGCCTGGCTACATGCACACTAGATGGAGTGGCTCCAATACATGTAGCTGGATTCCATTCCCCAAGGCCAGAGGAAACAGCAGGGGCCCCACTCTTGCTCTCAGGAGCTCATGGTTTCTCAGTGGAAGGAAAGCAGCAAAGACAGACCAGGACTTAATTTAGAGGATGGCCTGGTGTCTGTCTTCTGTGCCCAGCTGAGCTCCCTTTTATATACTGTGTGATATGCTAAGCTGCATGGTTTTGCAAAAACCCACCCTCAGAGCAATAAATGATCCCTAAATGCACAGTGCCTTTGTTTAATGCTTTACTGTTGGTTGGTTTGGCCTTGCTGCACAGCATGTGGGATCTTAGTTTCCCCACCAGGGGTCAACCAGAGCGCCCTGCATTGGGAGCACAGAGTCTTAGCTACTGGACCACTCGTGAAGTCCCCTTAATACTTTTATCTGTTCTACTCACCACCTTAGCAGGGAGCAGCTCTGGGTTAGATAAGGGTCGGCGGGGGCGGGGGCGGGGCGCGGTGCAGAGAGGGATCATGGTTTAAAACATGAGATACCCAATTTCTCTCCATCATCAAACACCCCCCAGATGTGAGCCTTCCCTGGGAACTGTGCCCAGGTTTGTAACTGTGGAAGCTGGGTTCACCACCCCCTTGCCTGTGTCAGCTCTGCTGCTTTCTGATGAGGACTCATCCTTGGCTTCTCCTGGCACCAGTCTCTATGAACAGAGATCTTTGATCAAAATGCTTTTGTGTTATAGACCTCCGCAATGTAACCTAAAATGATCTAAGGAGACCGTTCTACATGATTAAATTGCTCTTTCCTCAACTTGGGCAAATATGCTTGGAAATGTATTTCCAAGTTATTCCATGGCTTCCCAACTGAACTCTTTTAAATCCAGCAACCCTCTATCTAAAGCGCCCTGAGATAGACCTTCCACATGACCTCCTATCCGTCCTCTTCTATTCTGATCTACACCACAGCTTCCTGTAAGTACTGGTTCTCAGTCAAGATCAGCTGCCCAGAAATGGTAAATGATCATTGTCTGATTCAGTCACAGGCATGATTCCTATTTTTGAGGGCTAAATTTTAAAGAAAATTACTTACAAAAGTAATGTGTCTGCTATCTGAAATAATTCAAAATAAAGTATATAGAATAAAAGGTAAAAGTAATTCTTACCCTTTATCCCACTCGCATCAGGTACTGAATGTTCGTGAATATATAACATTTAAGTGAAAAATGGAATCATGCTGTATATCCTGTCTGCAGTTTATTTTTTCATTAAAAATACCTTGGATATCTTTCCATGAGTATAAATTTTAGAGCAGGAAACAGGGGTCCGTGGATCCCCCGGGAAATCCATGGATGGACTTTAGGAGTTCATCCACCCTGAAATTTTATGTGAATGCACGTGCATTTTCCAGGGTTCATGACACCTCATAGGTCTCAGAGGGTTCAGTCACCCCCAAAACGTATAAACAAAAATACCCCCACCCCATATTCAAGGCTGTTTTTGTACTGGCTGCTCTAAAATCACAGTTAAAACTTTTAGACATCATTGTTGAATTGCCATTGTGATATATTAGGCTAATGATGACTTTTATGAAATTGCTTTTAAATGCTAAGTATCTTCAAACATAGAAGCTTGCTCTAACTCAGTAACCTGCTCAGTAGATCACATTGTACCTCTCTTTGCTCTGTAAATTTTGCAGCAGCCTTGGGCCAAAAGCAATAAAATCTGACCTGGACAAATCTGTGTAGTAACAACTGTGCTATTAATGGGGTCTCTGTGCTGGGAGGCTGTGTGACGTTCCATCCAAACAAAATGGAAAGTGAAAAGCGAGTGAAAGATAGTCCTTAAATCAGGTAACTCTTTCAGAAAAGAAATGGTGAAAGAGCTTGAAGTCTAGGTTGCAAATCAGTTTCTAAGTCTTTACTTTCTCCAGCCATAGCCCAGGATAATGCTTGTTAAAAGTCTCCTAGCAACTGTCCAGCCCTGCTTCATCACAACTGGAAATTATCTCATTAATTTATGCTTCCTTGTATATTATTTGTGGCCACTGGCACCTTCTTGGTGATTGCTATTTCCTCAGTTGCCTAGGAAAGTGCCCAGCAAACAGAACTTAATCAAAATCAGTTGAATGAATGAATGAACACTGCCCTGCTCTCATCAGTGAGAACTGAACACCTGGAAAGCGAGGTTAGCGTTCTCCACCCTTTCTAATTGTCAAGACACAGGCCTGCATTCCCAAAGGAACAAAAAAAGAGAACGTTGCCCGTTTGCAAGTCCACAGCTGCAGCTCAAACCTCAGGAAACTGTCAACTTCAGCTTTAAGGGGGGGTAACAAGGACGAACATCTTTTCCATTCCTTGATTATGGAATGGGGGAATGATGCTTTTTTATTTTTAACCTTGTCTTTGTTCTAAGATGACAAACTGCACCAGTGTGTACCATGCAGTGATTTCTGCCCCTGACACAAGTGGAAAGGGCTGAGTGGAGACACGAAGCAGCTGTTCTGCTCTTCATTGGCACCCTGACCCTGTTCAGACCCCAAACAGTCAGCAGACTGTCCTCGGGGCCTGCTAGGTGAGGAGCCAAGGCTCTGAGTCAGGGGGGAGAGAAGAGGCTGCCCCCACCACCTTCCCCAACTCCGGCCCTCCGCCGCCCCCTCGCTAGCACAGCCCTGTCGTATCTGGGACTCATAAATCCCAAGCCAGTATTTGATCCCACAAAGCAAGATTGCGGTTATCTGGGTGGATGGGCCTGTCATGTGGCCTGTAGACAAACCGCAGCCAGGCCGGGCCGCGCCGGATCATTAGTCACCAGGACAGAAGTTCTGTACCGGGTCAGCCCCAGGGCCAGTCCAGCTCGGGCTTCAGACGGGGCCCCCAGAGGACAGCTCATTATTGTTCTCAGGGACTCAAAGTCAAGCCTTCCCGTTCTTTGGGAGGTGAGGCGGGGTGGTGGTGAGTAAATAAATCTCCCGCATCTGTCGGCAGGGCTTTCTCAACGCTGGTGTGCATAGGAATTGTCCTGGAAAGTGTGTTATACCTGCAGATTAGTTGACTCCATCTCCAGAGATTCTGATCATCTTGTTCCAAGATGACCTGCCACCTCAAGGCTTTCTGTGCTGTATCCCAAACACTGGTTTCATGTTGTCTAGGCATTCTCCCCTCCCTCCACCCACTCCCCGTGCCCTGGGTGGGAGGCTGCAGGACAGTGACAGTGAAGGGCTCTCTGGACTTCTGGCACAGGGGAAGTCCACACCTCCTGGTTTAGCTCTCCTGCCCTGGCCGGGACTGAGACCAAGGAGTAAAGAGGGCCAAGCCCGGAGCTGGCAGGGCCAGACCCTGGGAAGCAGGTCAGCTTCTCGAATGATAGCATTATGAACAATGATAACATTGGTAACTCTTTGGGTTGGGAAGATCCTCGGGGCAAGGAAGTGGTAATCCACTCCAGTATTCTTGCCTGGAGAATCCCATGGACAGAGGAGCTGGCAGGCTACAGTCCATGGAGTTGCAAATAGTTGGACATGACTTAGCAACTATACAACAACAACAACATTGGTTACCACTAACTGAGTGATTTTACACACCAGGTACTGTGCCGAGTGGTTTCTGTGAATTATAAGGCACCAGCCCTCTGTGATAGGAGCCACTGTGAAGCCCGTTTATCAGATGAGGTATGGATGAGTCACTTAAGTGACCTTCCGACCTCAGCACTATGACTACAGAAACTGTGCTAAAGCCTGTCTCTTTAGGTATGGGCAGGGGGAGCTGTCACAGTGGTATTTGAGATGGTTTTCAAAATATGTCCACTGAGTGTTGATTCTCTTGATACCAAGGAGTGGAGCTTAATTCCTCTCACCTTCAGTGTGGGCTGGAGTTAATGACTCTCTTCCAATGAACAGAATACAGCAGGAATGGTGGCCTGTCACTTTGGGGATTCTGTGTTAAGAGACTGTGGCTTCTGTCTTCGGGGAAGCCAGACCATGAGGGGGCCTATGGCTCGGCCATGTGGTGAAGAACTGAAGACTCCTGCCATCAGGGACTGACTGCCTGAGCCTGGAAACAGAGGGCCTGGTCCCTTCGGAGACTGTTACTTGCCACCACTTCATGAGCTGGCTCGTCACTTCATAGGAAGGGACAAGCCACAGTCTTCCAGCTGAGCTGCTCCCAGATTCCTGACCCTCAGAAACTGCGTGGGATATTAAGTATTTGTTGTTTCATACTGCTGAGTTTTGGAGTAATCCCTTAGCCGGCATAGATAACTAACATAGCATCCTCCGGGAGCCTTTGAGAAATGCAGGCCTCAAGCCTTACCTCACAGTTGCTGCATCAGAAGCTGCAGTCCTGCAAGGCCCACCCCTCCCCAGGTGATTCACATGCACCTTAAGTTTGAGAAGCATTGTTCTAAGCCACCCCATTTCTAGCCAAGAATGTTGTCATTTAGTTGCTGAGTCATTTCCAACTCTTTTGTGACCCCACAGACTATAGCTCATTGGGCTGCTCTGTCCATGGGATTCTCCAGGCAAGAATACTGGTGTGGATTGCCAGTTTCTCCTCCAGGGGATCTTACCCAGGGATCAAACCCATGTCTCCTGCATTGGTGGACAGATTCTTTACCACTGAACCACCTGGGAAGTGCTCAGTCAAGAACAGAAAAATTATGAATGCACACTTACCTCTCCCAAGGAAAGTCTTTTAATCCAGCTCATCTTGTGTCTTTCCTCTTCTGCTCTTTCTCATTTCCCTAAGGAAAGTCAGCAGCCTCTGTGTATCGCCCCATCCCTGCTGCCGTGTCCCCTTATCCTGCTGAGAATCCTACCCTTCTGCCCCAGACCCAGCAGGTGACAAATGCCTCCTGGCACAGAGAGCTCAGTAACCCTTTACAGGAAACTCCCCAGGGGAGTACTTTAGATGGGAACCCATGGGAGAATCACGAATCACAGAGGCCAGATAACACTCGATTTGGGAAAAGTACCCGAGGGATGTATTGCCATAACAAAAATGTGTGAGCTTGATTCATTTCCTTGAAAAGAGGCCAGCTTGCCTCTAGGGGTCTCCTCCCTTTGGGGAGTTTTCAGTGACTTCAAAGGCCAGGTCAACAAATGGGAGAGGTAGGAGAAAGAGGGAGGAAGCGGGTGTTTGGATTTCAAGTCGTGAACGTGGAGGCTCTAAGAGAACCTGTATCTGGGTGGTTTTTCTTGCGTCATGGCTGACGGTGTGTGCCTGCTCTGGTTGTGGGGCACAGAGACTTCCTGGAGGACTGAAACCAGCCAAGTCAGGCCTTCAGACTGGCGGTGGGGGCGGGCAGCCCCACCAGCAACGGGCATCGAGGAAGGAGCCCTGGCTGCTTCTGAGTCCACGAAGGTGGCGCACGTGATAAAGCACTGTTACTATTGCAAACAAGGCTTTTTTCTTGAGACCTATGCTAGTAACGCTGGAGTGTTCTGGCCAGTTCAGGAACCCCACAGACTAGTTGGAGCAGGCGGGTGATACTGTGGCTTTAGTTAGCCTTTTTACCTGTGTTTTTAGCTAGTCTCTACTGGGCACTTAAAAAAAAAAAAATGAAGTGTAGTTGTGTTACAATGTTGTGTTAATTTCTGTCGTACAGCAAAGTGATTCTGTTTTCTTTTTTTATATCTTTTCCATTATGGTTTCTCATAGGATACTGAATACAGTTTCTGATGCTTGTTGCCTATCCACCCTATATATAATAGTTTACATCTGCTAACCCCAACCCCTCACTCCATCCTTCCCCCTCGCTTAGCAACTGCAAGTCTGTTCTTTGTGCCCATGAGTCTGTTTCTGTTTCGTAGATGGGTTCATCTGTGCCATATTTTAGATTCCATATATAAGTGATATCGTATGCTATTTGTCTTTCTCTTTCTGACTTATTTCACTTAGTATGACAGTCTCTAGTTGCATCCATTTTGTGGCAAATGATATTATTTCATTCTTTTTTGTGGCTGAGTAGTATTTCAGACTCTTCGTGACCACATGGACTGTAGCCCACCTGGCTCCTCTGTCCATGGAATTCTCCAGGCAGGAATATTGGAGTGGGTAGCCATTCCCTTCTCCAGGGAGTGTTTCACTGTATGTATGTACCACACCTTCTTCATCTGTTCATCTGTCAATGGACATTTAGATTGTTTCCAGGTCTTAGCTATTGTGAATAGTGTTGCTATGAACAGAGGAGTGCACATATCTTTTTGAATTATAGTTTTGTCTGGCTATATGCCCAGGAGTGGGATTGCTCATTCATGTTGTAACTTTATTTTTAGTTTTTTGAGGAACCTCCCTACTGTTTTCCATAGTAACTGTACCAACGTACGTTCCCACCAACAGTGTAGGAGGGTTCCCTTTTCTCTAAATCCTCTCCAGCATTTGTTGTTTGTAGACTTTTTAATGATGGTCATTCTGACTGGTGCACTTTTGTTTATTTATATTTTTTACTACAGCCAAATGGAGCTGTTTTCCATTCTTCAAAAACATTGTGCATTTCACATCTAGACCTTGAAGCCACTATTTCTTCTGCTTACTGTCTCCAATTTACATGACTAACTTCTACTCAGCCTTCAATTCCTGGCTCTCTACCTCTGGGAAACCACCCTAGATTCTACCACACTGGTCAGGTATCCATCCTCTATGCTTGTTTATTTATTTAGCTCTGCAGGGTCATACCTGCAGCATGTGGGATCTTTAATTGAGGCATGTGGAATCTAGTTCTTGGTCCAGGGAATCAAACCAAGATCCCTGCATTGGGAACCTGGAGTCTTTGATAGCATTCTCCCTTATATAGGACCGTCCCATAGTTTTCCTTAGCCTGGAGACAGGGTACTTGTCTTAATCACCCACAGGCAGCACCTTGCTTTGCAAACAATAGATTCCTTTTTCTTTAATGAATGAGAGAAGATAGCTTTATTCTTTCCTTCTGATTATAAATTATTACATATTTATTATAAAAACTTCAAATTTTGTAGAGATGTTTCAAGAATGAAGTCCTTCTTCTGAAAGTCCCTATGCTGTTTTCTCTCTGTAATTGCTGCTCTACTTCTCTTCCCTCCTAGACTGGAAGCTCTGTGAGGGGCCGTGTCTCAGCCACGTTCCATTCATCAGAGAGCTGGTGCTAGTGGTAAAGAACCCACCTGCCAGTGCGGGAGACATAGAGACGTGGCTTCGATCCCATCCCTGGGTCGGGGAGATCTCCTGGAGGAGGGCACGGCAATCCACTCCAGTATTCTTGCCTGGAGAATCCCATGGACAGAGCAGCCTGAAGGGCGGCAGTCCACAGGGTCGCAAGGAGTCGGACATGACTGAAGTGACGTAACATTCACGCAAGCTGGCACAGAGTCAGTGCTCAATATTCATGCTTGAATGAATACATGAATGAAGAGTCTTTGTGCCTAGAACAGTTCCTAGCTCCTAGGTACATGTTCCTTAAAGGTTTACGGAATGAATCGTCTGCTGGTCATTTGTCTGGAGAGGTGGAGAAGTGGTGGAGCTCTTGAAGGAAGACCCCAGAAACCTAAGGAGGCCCCTGGAAAGCGGAAATCACTCTGCCTGGGTCCCTCCATCTCACACTGGAGTCACTGTAGGCTTAGCTAGTGCCCTGCTTTCATCATGCTTGTTGCTTCTCTCACTCCTCTTTGACTTGATAAATAGAGCTGAACTTTCTGGTCTGAAAGGTGCTGTGTTATTGATTCAAAAGCTGGCAACAGTGACCCCCGCACAGAAACATTTCCTGGGGATCAAATAACTGGCTCCTTTCAGCCCTCATCAATCTGCAGCCCGGCTACACGTCCACTTACTCTAGGACTTACTACCTGAACCCTAACCCTAAGTCCCCCAGGCCAGGGGATGGTCCGAATAATTTACTAGCATCTCGATTTCCCAGGGCTGTAATTTAGAAGGGCTTGCCGTTAGAGGGAAAACAAAGCTACACTTTGGTTCACTCGAGGTTCTGAGTGGCGCTATGTTCATGGAATGAAAATCACAATCCCACATCAAAAATGCTTTTTACATAATTTTTCTTATCTGGCTTGCATAAAAAGCTAGAGATAACCATTAATATCTCCAGTTCATGAATAAGGAAATAAGCTGAAAGAAGTTGAATAAATGAGCCTCAAGCCACAGAGACAATACTACTGCAGGTGATAATAGTAAATAAAAGAGTGATACTAGTGTTTTTTTAGTGTTTATTGTGTGTCACACTGCATTGAGTACTTTTTTATAGATAATCTGATTAAATGATCACACCATTCTTATAGATTATGCATGACTAGTATGTTCATCTGACACTTGTAGGTACTGAACCTCAAGAAAAAACTTTAGCAGCTTGCATGGGAGAGTGAAGAAGTTCTGGTTCTCCTAATTGCTACTCTGTAAACTCCATTAGGAGAGGGACCACATCTACTTAGCCCTCTACTAAGCCCTCATTGGCAGCACAGGGCTAGAAGTGATAGGGAATAAGTGCCTAGTTCTTCTGCTTTTGAACCTGAAATTCTTTCTGATTTTCTTTTCTGCCTCAAACATGAAGAAGGCACATTAGTGCTATGTGTCCGAAGCCCAGTCAGACCCATTTTCTATCCATTGCCAAGGCTCTTTATCTTCTGAGCCTCAGCTTGCTCACCAAGAGCATGGTCACAGTCCACACGCAGTACTGTGCAGGCACCCTGTGGGCCTTGACTGGAGCCCCCACGCCCCCCTGCAATGGGGGCACGACTACTTCTGAGACAGGTCAGCTATGGTTCATAAAGTTGATCAGTGGCTGGGTCACATAGTACCTAAGTGGCAAGTCTGAGATGGAAGCCACATTAATGCCAAAAGCAGACTCCACAGTGTCATCTCTCTCTCTCTCTCTTTTTAAAAAAACTTTATCGTGTACAATAAACCACACAATATGCCTATTTGATGTTTAAAATTCACTGGCTTTTAGCATAGTCACAGAGTTGTGCAGCAGTCATCAGAATCAATTTCAGAACATTTCACTACCCAGAAAAGAGACTCCTTCCCCTTTGGCCACCTGATACTCCAACCCTACTATGCTCACTTAGCCTTAGGCAATGGCACATCTACTTTCTGTCGCTATAGATTTGCCTGCTTTTGACATCTTGTATACGTGGAATCATGATATATGGTCCATTGTGACTAACTTCTTTCAGTTAGTCTAATGTCAAGATTCATCTAGGGTATAGCACATATCAGTACTTCATTCCTTTTTTATTGTCCAATAATATTCCATTGTATGGATATACCATAGTTTATTTATCCATTCATCAACTGTTGGACATTTGGGTGGTTTCTGATGTTACCTCTCTTACCACCCTGTTTGCCTCCCAGGGATGTTCTGAAGACCAAATAGAAATTAGACAAGAGAGCATTTTCTATTCTAAAGTGCTGTCCAAGTAGGAGGCAGCAATTCTTAGTGAGCTGATGGAAACAAATGAGGGCAAGTTGGCTTATGTTTGTTTGTTTCCAACGAGGCACAGTGTATCCTTCAGTAGTTGGAAATTTAGTGAAGGACTAAGAACTGTTTGTGTTCTTATCATTGCTAGTGCCTCTTCAGCATGCCATTCTGTGATAATAGTTTCTATCTTGACTTTTATTTTTTGCTATAAAACAAATGATAGCAAGTGACTCTTTAAGGGAATGTTTTTTATTTGGAGTGATTCAAAAGTCTGGCATTTCACTTTTATGGAAAACAAATCTATCTTCTGTCACTAAATGAGGGAATTGTTGACTGGAAATAATCTTACTAAACCAATTAAAAAAAAACTATTCATGGATCTTTCTCATCAGCAGCTCAGCAATCCATATATCTTTTAGATATCAGAAAGGGCTAATCATGTGTGTGTTACTAAGGAATCCACTGAGTATATTTTGTAAACACACTTAGATGAATCCAAGAAGAAAACCAGGACAGTTGGGAAACTTGCATCCTCTTTTCTTCCTTATCCTGGGGTGAAATGAAACAGAAGTGAGAGATTATGTTCTTTAACTCATCTTAATTTAGCGAACTAGGAATTGTTTCAACTGAGTCCATAAAGATGGCACACGCTGCACAAATATTCCTCGTATATAACACAATTTCTAGTTAGGTGGGTTTTTTTTTTTGGCAATCAGTATGAAGGCAGTGTAAAAATGTTCCTGTAAAATCCTTCCTATTTTCAGCTAAGGCTGCTTCCACTATTTTCAAAGGAGCCTCTACACAATTCAACAGATTTATTGGGTGCCGACTGTGTCTGACAAAGGACATGGAGACAGATGTATGAAGAGATACCAGCTGGAGCATGAGGAAGGTGATCATCAAGACAGGAAGAAAGAACTAGAGTGGGGCAGAGGGAGAGAGAGAGAAAAGAGGAGAGGCTTTGTTGGGATAGCAAGTAGAAGGGCCAATGAGATGTGCAGAAAACACTAACAGCTAATATTGTTGTTTATACGTTTACTGTTTGCTAGATACTATGCCAAACACTCTACACATATCTTCTCATCCAGCTCATGACAAGTGGATATCACAAGTTGGTATCATTATTAATGCCCCCTTTAAGATGGAGACTTACTTGTCCAAGTCATACCCTTATGAAGTCACGGAATGCAGGCTGAGTTCCTAACCACAGATTGAAACCACCTCTAAGACAGAAACCTGCCTACTCAGGATGCTCCATTTAAAGAGCAGATATTTTCTTTTTAAAGGAAAATAAAGTCCAATTTTCTCACTGTAAATTAGACAGTCTAGCTCAGAGATCTAGGTGTTGAATATGAAAAGATTGGAGTTTTACACTTTTACCATTTGAGTATTCTTGGGATGCACATGTTATTTTGGTGGCCCTGGGTAAGGCTTGGAAGAGGCTGACTTTTATTTCCAGTGTTCAGAACTGCTCACTCATTCTCTACCACCTTTCAAATGACCATTTTGCTGCCCGTTACACCCAAGCTGTCCTGTGTCTGGATCTGATATTTATTTTCTGAGGTTGTAGAGGAAGTAGGATCCGGAACTGGAAAAGACTGAAAGATATTATCTGGTCCAACTTTTCCATTTTGCAGATGAGGAAAACTGAGGCTCAGATGAGTGAATGAGCCCAACTCACAGTTGGATAATAGGTCTTCAATGGTTGTTCCTTCTTACGTATAACTATTGCTGCTTTTTGGAGAAACATGGAAGAGACTCTCAGAATCCCGTAATGTCTGAGATGAAGAGCACTGGCAGTCCTCAAGATGATTTAGGTGATGTTCAACAGCATTTAACTTCCTGTCGATCCTGGTTTAAGTCAAGGAGATAATTTCCATTTGGCCCCTTGTTTAACACCTAACACTTGGTAATCTCTTTTCATAACAAAGAGAGAACAAAACTCAGGCTCAGAACCTTTCACAGGCAACTAAACAGCAAGATTCTCATAACCTTGCTTTGTTTTCATTGTAGTTATTATTATGCTACAAATTTGTGGCAAATGATACTGACTCTCTGCTTACTGTACTGATACAGTTTCCCCTAAAATGTATCTATTGATGTTTATAAACATTGATTTAAACTCTTGAGCAAATTATATTGCAGATGGTTTGCACATATGATAAAAATCTTCATAATATTGAGTAAATGACTTAAAATCAGGAGACACTGCTATACCATTTGAGTGGCAAATAGTAAAGATGTGGGGCTCTGAACAGGCCCCTGAGGGCAGGCCTATCTCAGATCACACTGCCTAGCTCTTGCCTACTATGAGAAGGGCCATCTTTGCTTGAGGATTAGGGATAGAGTCACCTCGACAAATTACTTAGCCCCAGGATCCTAACGTTCCCATGGTCTGGCTTTTCTCTGGTGTGCCCATTTGTTCCTCTGCTCCCTCACTCTCCGATTCCCTCCAGTCTTGCAATAACCTCCAAGTTTCCCTCTCTTCCCGCTGTAGACTCTGACGCTAAAGATGCTGGATATCTCACAGGGAATTACTTTACACGGGAGAATGGTGAGTCACTGTGGCCTCTGGGACCAGGCTTCAATGAATGAAAAAATGCTGTGTGGGGCAGTGGAATGATGTTGGCCTGGGGGCTCCTGGCCCTGCCTCTCAGGAACCTGGGGGGCCTCCGTCTCCAGGACTGAGTTTCCTCAGCTCTCCACCAGCCAGGAGAACTGAGCTCAGACGGCTCCGTCCCCCATTTATCTTACCTATCGGCTCACAGGGAAGGTGGGCTGAAGAAAGGAGGAAGGAGCAGAGAGGAAATGGTGAGGGCACGGGGGTCTTCCTGATCTGTGAAATGAGACAGACACGTGTAAGTTAGAGGTCGAAACTCACAGAGGTGTTGTGAGGATTAATTAAGACAGTGTTTGAACATGTCATGCCACAGCACCCAGCGCGCACAGTAGGTGCTCAAACATGGTGGCTCGTCTCATTGTCATGGGACTGTTGAAGAAACGAGCCAGCTTCTAGACACAGTGGAGGATGCTGAGAGGCCACGGGCTTCACCCAGGATCCTCGAGTGGTGGAGTCGCCCCTTACCTGGACCTGATGGAGAATGGGCCTGTCCCCTTCCCCCGGGTCTGACCAGGGACAGAGGGCACAGTCAGAAAATTAACATCAGGAAGACAGTGAGCGGTTTGGGGGCCCCTGTGTGGAGGAAAAAAAAAAAAAAAAAACAACTAGAAGCCAGTCAAAGGTCAGGAAATCCATTTTATTTTTCTCCTCACAGATCTATAAGTTGAGAGGTTTGTAAAGGTCAGTGTCGTTTTTTTAAAGTACCTTCAGGATTTACATCCTGAGTAACACTTGGTTTCCTCCGTGGTAAACATGAAGATCCAATTAGTTTTCCCTATAATTCAAAGAGATCCGAGAAACAGGGACCTTTCCGGTTGGAGTCAGTTTGGCTATAAAGTTTCTTGCTACATTATTCTGAGGATGAACTTTAATCCATATCTTATCTCCTGTTTGAAAATGAACATCCCTTCTCTTCTTATCATAATGTTTCTGCTTTCTTTTCCACTTTTCCCCCCTCTCCTTAGGAGCCTTGGCCGTGTTCCTTTTTGGCAGTTAGAGTGAATTCTTCATACTTCGTCATGTGCTGCGCTCAGTTACCTTAAGAATTTTTCTCCCTGCCTTGACTCCAGAAGGCATTTTAAGGTCCTGTCAAAGCAGAATGTTGCTGGAAGCCGAGCTTTCTGGGCCTCAATTCTCAGTCTTTTACAGCGAAGTGAAATGGTGATCACTGAATATTTCTCTTTTTTATGGCATCTTTGGCCAGGGATGAAATCACTATGCAGCCGTTCCATGAACCCTGATTACAAAGGCTGCTTTTTGGCCTCTGGGTTTCTCCTTTTCCCTCTGGGCTTACTAAAACCATCCTGGTCTTTCCCCAGGGGACTGTGGGGTGAGGTGGGCAATCGCCAAAAACAGACACCTTCCAGGGTGAGATTCCCCCCCACAACGGGCTGTTGTGCTGCCCTGACCAGGGCTAGTTCTGGATTCCGGGGGTGAGAGGATGGGGGTATCCTTCACCTCCTTTCATGGAGGGTGAGAGTCAGTGTTCCAGGCCCTTCTGAAAGGCAGGACTGACCTTTGAGTAAGAGATCTGTCTGTGAGCTAAGGAGCTGAAGGGCTTCGAGCTCTGTAGCCATCTTATCTTATTCTCTTTTGACCAAGAGAAGAGGCATGAGCTCTTCAGTTACTGGATGGTGTCTTGTACAGACATCATTTGGCAGATCTGATAGGAGACACGGGTCCTCTCTAGCACAATCCCTAACTGACCTAAGACCCTGATAATCATAATAATTAGCATCTACCGAGCGTTTACTATGAACAGGCCCTGGAGAGGCACTTTACACATATTATCTCATTTAATCTTAGACCAGATACTATTATGGTTTCCATTTTGGACATATAGAAACTAAGGCACAGGCAGGTTAAGTAACTCATCCAAAGCCCAAAAGAGTAAGCGCTGGAGCATGGCGCACGTGGCAGTTCAATACATCATATATATATATATTTCTTTGATGAGGGAAGAAAAGGATGGATGACCATGTGAACACCTAGCTAACATGGCTCATTTACAGAGTTTTTACTTTGCCTCTAAAAAGATTGCCATTTGGTTTTCCTCTTTGCCTGTCGCCTAACAGTCTGGAGAGAAAGTATATCAAATCAGAATGCATTCTGAAGTTGCAAAGAACAGAGAATCCAACTCAAACTGACTTTAATAAAGGAGATTTATGAACTCATGTAATGGCGAGTCCAAAACTTCAGTGATCCAGCATCTCGATGATGGGTTAGTTTTTTTTTTTTTTTTTTTTTTTCTGTTTTTCTGTTCTGCCTTCTGAAGCGTGTACTTCCAAAGGCTGATTTTCGTCATGATGGCAAAGTGGCTATAGCATTCTAGGCTTCCTATGTGAGTAGTTGAGAAGGGAAGAGAGCATTTCTTTTTCAGTATTCTGAGCAAGATCCGAAGGTTCACTTTTGTTGGACAACTTAAGTTGCAGCTAACCCTTGAATCAATCTCCATTCAATGCCAAGGGAGTGGGATTTATTGACGGAACTTAAGCCAAACACTGATTACCCCTGTAAACAAGGGCCGAATCTATTTCTACTTCCACCACGTGGGATACACAGAGAGGCTGGATACCCAAATAAAAATTTGGGTATGGTCAAAAGGGGGAGAACATTGAATGAACACTGGGTAAATAATGCATATCTTTGAATCATTTAAAGATAAAGCATGCCTTTGGTTGAAAGTGACAGAATGCCAAATGACTGAAATGTATGAGGTGATTAATCTCACTTTGTATGAAATGTAGAAACAGGCCATTCCAGTGGGTGTAGTGGCTTAATGATAACTCCTGTGCCTTGAGCTTTTTCTCGCTTTCATATTCAGCAATGGTCATCAATGGCTGCTGGAACTCTTGGCATTACCTTCTCAAGTGTGACTTGAACAAGATGGAAGCAAGAAGGATGGAAATAAAAAGTCTCTCTACCTATGCATCTTGTCTGTCACTGAGCTAAGAAAACCTTTCTCCCAAATCCCCCAGTCATCTCTCTCTTCATTGCTGCTGACCCAGTCTGGATCACATGGCCATCACTAGCTATACAGGAGGCTGGGAAGGTGAATACTTGAAATTTTCAGTCTCTATCACGGGAAGCTGGCGAGAAAAAAAGTTGGCTGAGAATGGCCTTGGGTAATCATCTAGTAATGTCTTGTTTTGGTAATTTTGAGCAAATGGAGTGAAAGTGAAAGAAAGAAAGTGAAGTCGCTTAGTCATGTCCGACTCTGCGGCCCCATGGACTGTAGCCCACCAGGCTCCTCCACCCATGGAATTTTCCAAGCAAGAGTACTGGAGTGGGTTGCCATTTCCTTCTACTGTCCTAAGATTTTACTAGTATCTATTAGAGAGAATAATACCGAGATCTGGCTTAATCCATTAAGAGAAAATACCAATATCTGGCTCAGTCTCAAAGTACTCTTTAGCAAAACTCAGACTCACAGTAGTTAGCATTCATCCATACTATCTTCAAATACAAAGTTCAATGCAGCATTAGGTATTCAAGTGTTGAAATCAATGAGAGCTTTATCAGAAGCACATTTAGGCCATCAGCCTACTTCACATTGTCAGCAGTCAAGGAACACCTCACACCTAATTAAAAATCAGACGTCTAAAGTAGGCCTATAAAAACTGGAAATTCCAATACAGACTGTTAATTAATCTGGTTTGCTTTTTCAAGATGGCAAAAATATTTCGCTACTAATTAATTGCCTCGTATTCAGGGCTATAAGCTCAGTCTCAAAGTACATTACAAATATCCTATCACTCAATAAATTGCAGCTAGTATCAGCAAAATATTTTTGGCTTATTTGAGGACTGGCGCAACAAGGCCAAGAAAGTGACTCAATAGATTAGAGAAACGGTAGAGTGAAAGATGCTGAGAACAATCTGATTACACGAACATACATCCATTATGTTTTCAGTTTTGAACTATTCCAACTGTGGACATTTATTTTTTTCCTCCTGACTTCCTTTCAAAAACGACATGAACAAATTTTTCACTGCAGTTGGAAGCAGACTCTGTTAGAAGAAAGAGGCCAATACCCGGGGAAACTGTGACAAATGAATCTGCTAGGAAGAAAGAAAAACTTAAAACATTCAGAAAGCTGAGCATCCAGGAGTAATTGCAGTTTGGCTGGGCAGGGCCAATGTAGACTTACATTTAGTACTGACTCACAACCAACATTTCATGGTGCTTCAGCATTTATGAGACATTTTTACTTACTCTGCCAACTGGCCCAGGTTCTAATAAATCTCCACTAGAACATATTTGGTGTGTACAATTAAACTGGATGTAATAGGTATTATTTTTGGCAGCCCAGCAGTTTATTCCCCATCTTCCCTTTTCTGGCAGCCAGCTCAGGTCTGGCCAATCACAGTGTCCATTCACCTGGACCCATTGAGGGCCAATCGATGTCTTCCCCTGGGATTCTGATATACAGCCAATAGAGTTATTCACCCACCTCATCACCACCCCATGCTGCAAAGCTAGAAAGTGAGACTGGAGCTGCAGAGGAGAACAATGGGAGATGGAGAGAGCTTAGCAACTCTTTTGGAACTAGGATCAATCTTTGCCTGATGCCAGACCCCTTGGGATATCTTAGCTAGGTGAGCCAAAAAATTTCATTTCAGGCTTAGCTAGTTTGGTCTGAGTGTTTGTCACGTACATACAAAATCCTGATTGATGCCACCATTTAAACTGTGTACAATCCATCTTTGCAGGTTCAGCTTGAATTGAGGCTCTTTGACAAAGTCTTCCCTGAAGACTCTCCCTGACCCTTCTTCCTTCCAGTAGCACGTCACTCACTGATTGTACCAGCTGGCACAGTGTCAGATGTAATCGCAATATTCTATGATTTTTCAGACGTCTTTTCAGCTGTGTTGTATGTAAAGTCTTATGGGAATGGATAATACAGTCCCCAATCAACAAACAGGAGAAGTTCTGAAAGGATTTTTGGAAGTTGTTTGGTTTGAACTTGAAATACATGTCTCCAGAGAAGTAATATAAGCAATGGTTAAGTTCCCAGGCTAGCTCACAAAAGCCTATTTTATAAAAATGTGTATACAATGGCAGAGAATCACAGAGGAGTCGTGCAGAAAACTACTGCTTGGAAAAAAAGTAGGTTTGATTGGAGAAAACCAGGAGGTAGAAACAGACTTTTCAGGACTATCTGGAAAAGCTTTAGAGTGGTGTTGGTCTTCTTTCTTAAAAATTAGTTTTTATTTTTACCAAATTATACATCCACATTGTTCTCCAAGGTTTACCACAAACAAATAGCAGTTCCCAAGCTACTCCCTCTCCTCAATTTTCTGATTTATTTTTGGAGGGAACTACTTTGAATCTTATAGTTGTTTACTTTGGTATTTAACACATATGTCTAAACCACTTCTTGAGTTTTCTTTTTTAGGCATTTTCTGTTGATTTCCATGAAAGCATATACGCATTTAGCGTCCATCTTCACCTGCCCACCCTGGTACACAACACTCACACCCTCATCTTCTTGATGCAGGTCTAGCATAAAAGTTTGGTTAGATCAATATTTAGTGTTCACATTATCATGACTAGATAACACACAATTCACTGCTGAGCCATGTAGTATAAAAAGTATGAAGATCACTTTTCCTTTGAATCACAACACTAAGTTGTCTTAGGAATAATAGTTACATTATTTTCTGTTTGTTTGCTGAAGTTTTTATGTAATTATTATGGTAGCCTCAAAATTTCCCCCAGTTGGCTCTGTATCTTGCCAACAAGTTTGGTAAACATGATATCCTTTCTTGTCACTTATATCTTTTCTCCCTTAGTCGTTTTTTTTCATATAGCTAATGTCCAAGAGCTCCGCTTTGTTCTCATTTCTGCTTTGTATTTTTTAAATAGCTTGTACTATTTTAAATACCTTTAACTATTTCCTCAAATTCAGTTCAGTGCTACATTTGATAGTACTACTTTTGATAGCTCATGGATACATATATTCCTTTATTTCTCTGAGAATTTTAATGAAGAAAGCATACTGGTTTTCTTCTCCCTCAGTAGCCTTTGTCTTTTCTGTTTGTTCTTACCATCTCTTTAACATTAGAATCTTTCTTCTAACAGCAAGTGATTCTTGGTATTCAAGAGGGGCAAAAAAAAAAAAAAAAAAAAGAACTAATTGGGAGTTGTGAGGATGGGGCTTATCAACTAAGGGCTTCACCACAGGGTGATCTTATTAGATTTGATCATAAGCCTGTCATGTCAGCATCTTTTTTCTTTGTTCTTTTGTTGTGGACCATTAAAAAAAAAAATCTTCATTGAATTTGTTATCGTATCCCTCTGTTTTATGTTCTGGCCACGAGGCATGCGGGATCTTAGCTCCCCGACCAGGGATCGAACCTATGTGCCAAACCCACATGTCCTGCATTGGAAAGCAGATTAACCACTGGACTGCCAGGGACATCCCTCTTTTCTTTTTGGCTGGCCAGATTCATCAGAGAAGAATTCTGCAGCCTTCTCTTTAGAAGATATACATCAGGCTTTCAAAGTACTAGAGATCAAGGCTTGGGCTGTATCTAAATTTTCATTTAATCCTCTTGTTTTTAATGCACTTAGCTTCCCCGAGGAATAAACCTCCAGTATTTTGCTGGTAAGACACAGTCACCCAGGTGTAATGACCTGGAGAGGTTATCAATTCACTTCTTCAATAGACTTCCAACTACGGCTCTATGTTCTGTTTCCCAGTGCTGCAGTGCAAATTAGGATTCTTTCCAGAGCTCACTATCATCAGCTTGGGAGTCTGATGTCTTGGGTCTTCTGTTGGTTATCACTAGACTTTTTACTTTTTTAAAACAAGAATGGAGCAATTGTTCATGTTGCAGTTTTCACTTCACTCACCAAGAACATCATTCCAAACCAATAAATAGTCCCTAAACTACACTCATAGTTCTCTTGTATTCCTTCGTATAAATGTACCACCATTTATATAACCCACTTTCTACTGCTGGATAAATTTGGGTTATTTCCAATTTCTATATATTATAAGCAACTGAGTTTTGAGTATTTTTGTTGCAAATATTCTGTCTATGCCTTTAATTATTTCCTCAAATTCAGTTCAGTGCTACTTTTGACAGTATTATTTTTGATAGCTCATTAATCGCACAGGATGTTTCGTGAAATAGGTTCTGCAAACAAATATATTTGGAACTGCTGAGATTCTGTGTGTATCAGTATTTTAAAAGCTCCATAGATGCTTCTGTTGTGCAGTTCAGTTTGGAAACCATCTTGATCACAGACTCTGCTTCCATGTTACCCAAGAAAAGCTGTGCTAATTGAGGCTGAGTGAAGCAGTAGAAGAAAAACTGGCAGGTATCTTAGTCCCTTTGGGCTGGTATAATACACCACCATAGACTGGGTGGCTTATAAATAACAGAAATTTCTCACAGTTCTGGGGGCTGCAAAGTCCCAGATCAAGACACAGGCAGGTTTTGTGTCTTGCGAGAGCCCAGTTCCTGGTACATAGGCAGCCATCCACTAGCTGTATTCTCACACAGCAGGATGGATGAAGAAGCTTTCTGGGGCCTCTTTTACAAAGGCACCAATCCTACTGGGCTCTGCTTTGATGACCTAATCATCTCCAAGGTCCCACCTCCAAACACCACTGCACTGGGGTTGTTGTTATTGCTGTTAAGTCACTAAGTCATGTCCAACTCTTTTGTGAACCTATGGACTATAGCCTGTCAGGCTCTTCTGTTCATGGGATTATCCCAGCAAGAATATTGGAGTGGCTTGCCATTTCCTCCTCCAGGGTATTGTCCCGATCAAGGGACCAAACCTGCATCTCCTGCATTGCAGGCAGATTCTTCACAGCTGAGCCACTGGGGAACCCTACCCTGGGGATTCAGTTCAGTTCAGTCACTCAGTTGTGTCTGACTCTTTGCTACCCCATGGACTGCAGCATGCCAGGCTTCCCTATCCATCACCAACTCCTGGAGCTTGGTCAAACCCATGTTGATTGAATCGGTGATATCATCTAACCATCTCATCCTCTGTCCTCCCCTTCTCCTCCTGCCTTCAATCTTTTCCAGCATTAAGGTCTTTTCCAGTGAGTCAATTCTTCAAATTGGGTAGCCAAAGTATTGGAGTTTCAGCTTCAGCATCAGTCCTTCCAATGAATATTCAGGACTAATTTCCTTTAGGATGGACCATTTGGATCTCCTTGCAGTCCAATCGGGACTCTCAAGAGTCTTCTCCAACACCACCACAGTTCAAAAGGATCAATTCTTCGATGCTCAGCTTTCTTTATGGTCCAGCTCTCACATTCATACATGACTACTGGAAACACCATAGCTTTCATTAGACGGACCTTTGTCGGAATGTTTCTGCTTTTTAATACGCTGTTTAGGTTTGTCATAACAAGGAGTAAGTGTCTTTTAATTTCATGGCTGCAGCCACTACCTACAGTGATTTTGGAGCCCAAGAAAATAAAGTCTGTCACTGTTTCTTCATCTATTTGCCATGAAGGGATGGGACCAGATGCCAGGATACACTGGGGATTAGTGAATTTGTAGAGGGCTGGGGGCGGGGGTGGGACGGTGGTGGTGGTTAGGAGGCAAATCACAAAACATTAAGTCTCCAGCAGCAGAACAAGAATATGTGTGGTTCAGAATGATGAACAGCCCAACATTAGTTGTTGTTCACTCACTAAGTCGTGTCCGACTCTTTGCAACCCCATGGACTGCAGCATGCCAGGCTTCCCTGTCCTTCACTATCTCCCAGGGTTTGCTCAAACTCATGTCCATTGAGTTGGTAATGCCATCTAACCATCTCACATAGTATCACCCATCTACTTTATTATCAGTATGTGCTCAGAGCTCTATACAGTGGGAAGTAATGCTTTTGGCATAATTTCATTTTAAAAATTCATGAAATAAGGAAATAAAGCACAGTTTGTTTGCAACACAACTTCATAGTCTACACTTGGGGGAAAAAAAGAATGCGTAATACTGTTGAGAGGGAGGGTTCCAGATGGGAAAACAAGCACCCTTTTAGCAATGTCAAATAAGAGCCAAGTCTAGTAGTTCTCAAATTATAGTGAGCAGACATTTCACAAGGCAAGCTTGTTAAAAATGCAAATTTCTGGGCTCATCGCTCTTAATCTAATTTGTCAGCTACAGTGTAAGCTCTAAGCTCTAAATCCTGAACATACAAGGATTCCCCCAGGAATCTAATGGAGGTGGTCTGTGGACCAAAATTTGAGAAACTGGTGTAGGCAGTATTTTGCCAGAAATCATGAGTAGCTTTAATCTGGAAACTTCTCTGAAGTTTACTTGTTAATTGTCACAGGATCTTGGGGTTAAGGCTGAGAACACTTTTCCCCATCAAACAGGGCAGCAAGGCCAGAAGATGTGCTGGAGTGATCCACTTTGGAGTGATTTTTACAGAGCCCAGTGTATTAGGCAAACATTTGGGATGGGCTGGGTTTTCTAACCTCGTCTGTTTCCTGAGGCCACTTAAAATTCATGCAGTCCCTCAGAAAGCAAGGCTCTCAGGCTGAAAGGTTATTAAGACCCTGGTAACTGGGCTTTAAAAGACAGCAGTTAGACAAAAAGAGAAAACAGGCCGGTTTGATGTTTGGTCCAAGGAATAGGAAATAGCCACTCAAAAATCGGAAGTACATATTTTGGGGTCTCTGTTCCCCTCTGCACCTTAACTTTTTGCTACCTGACAATGCTCCTCTATCTCCTGAGGCCTGTTTCTTAGTCTGAACACTCTAGAGTCGGATCAAAGCGCCAGCACGCCAATCTTTGACCCAACTAAGTAGCCAACGCCCTCTCAGAGGCTGGGCCGGATTCGAGCTTCAGGTTGCGGGGCGAGGTTCTCAAGCTAAGCCCCTTGCTGGGCTCCCTAGTCTCTCGGATCAAGAGTCGCGGGCAGAGAACCGCACAGCGACCCCGCGCCGGGCAGCCCCGCGCCCCCGGAAGCTCGGGCTCTCCGGCGCTGGGCTGCGGCGGCCCGGGCAGGCGCGCTGTGCGCTCCGCGGCCCGGGTCACCGCGTCACTCACGACCGGTCCCCACAAGGGCCGTGCCGGTCTCAGGAGACTCGAGCGACACCGGCCACCGAGGGTAAGCGCTGCGCATCCGGCGGACGCTCTGGAAGCAGGCGCGAGGCTGCGGGCGAACCCCGGGAGGGAGAGTCGGGGTCTCCGGCGGCTCCTGCGGCGGTCTGGCCCGAGTCCGCCGCCAGCCCGGGTTTCAAGTTCAAATGCACGGGGCCGGTGCGGCTTCCCTCTGCTCTTCTTCCGTCAGGCCTGGGGCCCCGCGGTCCCCGCTCCTGGGTGGCATGGAGCGGGAATGACCCGGGTCAGTGGGTGTTTACCCCCCTCCCCGCCCCCAGCCTCACTCTCTGCCCTTGTGCACCTTGCCCTTGCACAGCCAAAGCCGCGTGCCCGTCTCGACAAGGTCACCCCGGCTTGCCCGGCCAGGACCAGTTGCCTGCTTTCTCTTTGCTCAGCTCGGAGTTCCCGCTAGAAAACACACCGGAAGGGGGAGCTTTGGGCCCAGAGAAGGCTTTTCTGTCCAAAAAGGCCCGCCTCCCGCGCACCTGGTTTTAATAAGAGCCTAGAGAGGAATATGGCCGGGGGCGGGGGGTGGGGGGGAGCCTGAGGGCTCCCCAAGAAATTCTGTCTAGAGTGAGAAAGAAGGGTGCACATGGATCGTAGGTGAGCAGGCTCACTCGCTGCACAAGGGTGGGTAAAGACCTCGTGCACTTTTCAACTTTGCGGCTTGGAGCAGATGTAAGATGGTAGTGATGTTAGAAATGGGATATAAACAACAGTGAAAAACACGTTTATTAACATCGAGGACAAGAAGATCGCACAGTGGTGCACAATGTATTCTTTTCTCCCCAGTTTTAACAACAACATTGAAATGTTTTAACAACAATATTGAAAACAACCCTACCCCTGTCCTATATCTCCCACTGCCTAGGTCCATGTGCACACATACTTTTTACATAGTTGCATTTAGAGGTACAGGGCATTCTTATTTCAAATTCTAGAACAGGGAGATTAATTACATCCTAAGAAAACAGACGTCTTCATTAGTTCAGAGAAAAAGATCGCTCAATACATGAGCTAGAAGTTAAAGATTGTATCACACTTTCAACCTATGTTATAAAAATTTAAAGAATAAAGGACATGAAAGGCTTTCTTTAAAGACCCTTGTGAGACATGTAAATATATATTCACACACATTCTTTTTGCATCATAAAGCCAAGAACAAATTTTCCAATATAGCACTTTGATCTTTGCACTCTAAAGAACTCAACTCTACCTTGTACTAGACTTTAGAGAACATTAATTTTTTCAGAAAACATTTCTTAAACCCCCAATCAGCATTAAATCAGAGACCTCACAGTTGTACTGATGTTCTCTCTGCTTGGGGTGATTATTTCTTGCCTTTGCTTTGCTTGCTCGTCCTTATTCAGATCTCTGCTTTCAAAATCCATTTCCCTGCCCACCCTCACACAGCAAGGATATTTTATTTCTTCAAAGCACTTATCATGATCTGAAATTATTAATTTGATTTTAATTAATTGAATTTAATTATTAATTGCCTGCCCCCACTATGATAATTTAAGGAACTTTGCTCTTTTACTTGCTGTTATTAATAACATCCTAGTACCATACCAGCCACCTCCCAGGGTCTACCAGGACTCATATTTAGTAAATATTTTTTAAAAAAAATAGTTCAGAGTATAGGGCATTTGCCTTGGGAGCGTTTGCTAAGTGAATGTGACCCTCAAGGAAACATCTCCTGGCCCCTCTACCCCCACCACCTCCTTTTCCCCTGGGTAGCTTGGGTGCAGATGCTGTGTGACCCCCTGGCTCTTCTAAGGGCCCCACCCATGGTGACCCTCCCAGTCTCAGGAAGTAGGCCCTGGTGAAGCTGGGGCTCAGGCAGTTTTTTGGAGGCCCAGATTTTGGACTAGAGAGCAAGTGGGATTCTCCCACAGAGGCCTGGGACTGCAGGCCGCTCACAGCCCCTGACCCTTTTAGCACTTCTAGCGCTTGGCTGCATGCGAGGTTCCCAAGTTCACGGTGGGAGGTGCCCGTGAAAGATGCGCTGTTATTGTTGGACTCCCAGCACAGGGAGTAATTAGGGGAGTGACATGCGCTTAAGTCGAGGCCTTTCCTTGTGGGCTGGGTCACTTACGAAGCCGCGCCTGGCCTCTTGCTGGCAAAGGCTGTGGATTCCTGAGGATTCCTACGTGGTTCGCTTCTCGGAGGAAGCCTTGATGAGGAAGAGGCTGGGAGTGGGGGCAGAAAAGTTTGGAATTTCCCGTGGTTCCTTGGGGATTGATTGTTGTTGAGAACCACCCTGGGCAACACCAAGGTGGAGTGTCTGGGTCTGCTGGCCTTTCTTCAAGGCCACTCTGGGCTCCCAGGGTCTGTCAGGCGGCCCTGCACGCTGAGGGGTGGGGTTAGAGACCGTAGCGCAGGGAGGAGCCCTCAGAGAAGCAGCTTTTACTTCAGCTCTGTGGTGCCCAGCCTGATGTTCGGCAGGTGGTGTATGTTTTTAATAAATGTTCATTCAAGTACACAGCATGAGAGTGCACTTCAAATTGTGTTTCAAGCCTGGCTGTGTCGGTGGACAGGGACTCTGGCGGCCCACTAGGAAGCAGGGATTGTGTTAGTCACTCGGTTGTGCCCAAATCTTTGTGACCCCATGGACTGTAGCCCACCAGGCTCCTCTGTCCATAGGATTCTCCAGGCAAGAATACTGGAGTGGGTTGCCATTTCCTGCTCCAGGGTATCTTCCCGACCCAGGAATCGAACCCAGGTCTCTTGCATTGCAGGCAGAGTCTTTACTACCTGACCCACCAGGAAAGCCCTTAAAACCAAGGAAACAGCGGCCCACTTCCTGGGTTCAAATCCTGGTGCCTCCACTTACAGACTCCCCCTCGGCATCTCTGTGGCCCACGGTCCTCACATTTAAGAAAGGAAATGTTATCCACTTCATGGAGTGCTTACGATGGTTAAATTGGAGTAAATTTTGGAAAGTACCTAAAACCTGGCATATATTGCTGCTAAGTCACTTCAGTCGTGTCGGACTCTGTGCGACCCCAGAGACGGCAGCCCACCAGGCTCCCTGGTCCCTGGGATTCTCCAGGTAAGAACACTGGAGTGGGCTACCATTTCCTTCTCCAATGCATGAAAGTGAAAAGTGAAAGAGAAGTCACTCAGTTGTGTCCCGACTCTTCGCAACCCCGTGGACTGTAGCCTACCAGGCTCCTCGGTCCATGGAATTTTTCCAGGCAGGAGTACTGGAGTGGGGTGCCATTGCCTTCTCCGCTGGCATATACTAGTGCCAGGGTAAGTGCTAAAAATGAACAAACAAAAACCAAACAGTGTGGGAAAGGTAACAGTTACCTCGTAGGGGAGAAAAGGTGTGGGAAGGGCATGCTGGACATTTCAAAAGTAACTGTCATCTTTCTCTTTCTTAACCTGGGTGGGTATGTGGGTTTTGTGATGTTGCTATTTTTTGTACATCTTATAAATATTTTAGTAACTGCTCTATATATGATAAAACATTAAGATTGCACACTCTGATTCTCTTATATACTATGTTTTAACACATAGGACCATTGAAGCATTAATTTGTGTGACCCATCATCTTTTTGCACAACCTTATGAGGGAAGAATTATTTTTATTTCCAGTTTACAGATGTGGCAACTGAGGCCAAATAAGTTGCTTAAGGTCTGCATGGATAAATAGGATATCTTGGTTTTAAATCAGAGTCTGTGTTCTTAACTGCTATGAATGGCTTTTTTAATGTGTTGCTGATATAACAAGTTGTATTTGCACTTTAAAAATGAAATTCTTTACCCTATCAATGATCCACTAGCGTAAAATTGCACACTATGACTTATCTATGTGACTTGGGATAGTCTCAATTGTGTGAAACCAAGTCAAAATACAGAAATAAGCTGGATCCAGAAATGACTGATTGCAAACCCTCTACTTCAAATTTTATGTTCATCAAAACTGCCTACTATTCTCAGTACACTTAATAATGAGAAATGCGAAAATGCTGTACATTTTAATTTAAAATAAATGCATATAAAATGAGATGCCACTTATATGTTTTATTTACTCTTTATCTAAAAACACATATGAAATCTTTCCATAAAACATATATTGAGATTCCATCTAAGATTTCAACAGAAGAAAGGTCCAGGATGCAGGGAAAAGAATATTGATGATTGCTGGCTTAAGACTATAATAGAGATTTAAGAATTTGATAGTGTGAAACAGGGCATTCAACAGACATTTATTAAACATTTTTATGTATAAAGCCTTGTGTTAGGCACTTAGGGAAAATACAGAGATGAATAAGACAGTTTGATATTCAAAGTTGTTTGTAGTCCTTCAGTGTGTAACATGTGGATACACTATTGACTGTTTTGAAACGTGACACTAATCAAAGCCGGTTGTATTATGAGATTCCAAAAAGTGAAGTGTTTGGGAGAATGCAAAGAAAAGATCAGTGATTTCACAGTGATTCTACTATCTGAGCTGGATTTCAGAGTTCATTGAAGAGCACAAATAGGGGGCTGGTAAGAAATCTTGAGGCCTGTAAATAGTTGAGTTGACTAGAATGTTGGGTGGAAGATAAGACCAGGAGGACAGCTTGGAGTGAAAAGCACAGAGGACCTCACCGAGGGTTCTGGCCTTCCTTAGCCAGTTGGCACTGGGGAGCCATTGAGGATTCTTAAGTGTAGTTGTGACATGCCCAGCACTTTGACTTGACCTAGAACCATTCCTCTGATGGTGGTTGTTACGAGGGAAGAAAACAAGATGTGGAGACCAGCGAGGAGGCTTTTGGGACAGTCAAGTGGGATGATCATAAGGATTTCAACTAGCATGATGGCAGGAGGTATAGGAAAAAAGAAGTTTTGATGGGAGAGGTGTGGCTGGAGCCAAATTTCTAGTTTGAGGACTGATGGTATACATTGGCCAAAGGAGAAACAAAATAAATAAATAAATAAAAGACTCTGAAGATTTGAGATTGGATACCAGTGAGAAAATAGAGAAGAGGAAGAGCTAGGGACATTTTTAAATGATCAGTGGGTGAGGATGTGAGAAAGCTGGAGTTGAAATTTCTATTCTGCAGGACTTCTCTGAGCCTTTACAGAATGTATCGTGCAGCATTTCCCCAGCTGACCCCAGAAAGCCCCTTTCCTCCAAACAGAGTTTGGAAATGTATCAGGAGGCCAGGCCTGCAGGGAAAGAGCAAACAGAGTACTGTGGACCTTTAACATCAGTCCCACAGCACAGCCAGGCCACAGCTCCCAGGCCACCTCATGCCCGGGACACGGGGTTCTGGGGCCCAGGTCAGTGAGCACTTGCCCCTCTCTTCAGGGTGCTATTCTAGACACTCACTGCTTCGTCATGCCTTGGATTTATAGCAAAGGGAAAGTGCGGTATCAAACTTTGAATGGAAGATAAGAGAATTTCACACTTGTTCCTGATGGGCTGGGAAATTTGGGGGAGAGTTTGAATTTCCTTAGGAATACTTTACGCTTCCTTCTGATAGGGCTAGAAGAGGAGGAAGCCCTGTTTCTATTATTCGTCCACTTATTTAGACCCTGTTTTATTTAGAACCGGGGTTTTGAAACTTCATGTATGTGTTTAACACCAAGTCATCCAAATGGACTCATCTCTCGGTTTGCTGCGAGCTCTCCATATGACAGGGACATCAGTGTGCCTGCGTGCACAGTCGTTCAGTCATGTCCGACTCTTGGCGATGCCATGGACTGTAACCAGCCAGATCCCTCTGTCCGAGGGGTTTTTCTGGCAAGAATACTAGACTGGGTTGCCATTTCCTCCTCCAGGGGACCTTCCTAACCTAGGGATTGAACCCTCATTTCCTGTGACTTCTGCTTTGCCAGGAAGTTTCTTTACCATTGAGCCCCCTGGGAAGCCTAACATTTAGGGACATAGCCTGTGCTTAGTCATTCAGTTGTGTCTGACTCTGTTCGACCCCGTGGGCTGTAGCCCGCCAGACTCCTCTGTCCCTGAGATTTCCCAGGCAAGAATACTGGAGTGGGTTGCCATTTCCTTCTCCAGTGGATTTTTCCAACCCAGGGACATGGTTCTGGTTAAATCAAAGGCTCTCCTTACCATAAAAATCATCTCCATGATTTTTAAAAAGCTAATTTTAAATGTAAACTTATTTTAAAGTGTACAATTCAGTGGTATTAAGGGCATTTAGATTGTTCAACAACCATCACTATTATCCAACTCCAGAACTTTTTCATCTTCCCAAACTGAAACTCCATACCCACTAAACAATAACTCCTCATTCCCACTCCCCACGCGAGCCCTTAGCAACCACCATTCCATTTTCAATGACTTTAATCTCAAGGGACATCATGTAAGTAGAATCATACAATAATTGTCCTTTTGTGTCTAGCTTATTTCACTTAGCGTAAAGTTTTCAAGGTCCATTCGTGTTGTAGCCTGGTCTGTACTTCCTTCCTTTTTAGTCTGAATAGTACCCCATTGTATGTGTATGCCACATTTGTTGTTATATATGGATATCTGGGTGGTTTCCACCTACCTGTAACATTAAGTTCTTTAAGCAGTTCCTGCACAGAGCTTCCTTCCGCACAAGTGGACGATGACTTTGGGGTTTGTTTTAATTATATTGGAATTGATGATAGAAAATCACCAATCATCTCATTAAATCAAGATGTGAAACTGGATTCATTCAACTTTAGAGAAAAAATTCTTCTTAGTCCCCATTTCAAGTGGATTTGGATAGTAGCAGTTCTTGAACTTGATTGGAGGGCTTGGTCCCAGGAGCTAATTGGTGATTCCTGGCAGGGGAAAGTTCTTTTTGATTTGGAAGGGACCAGGGCTGGCTCATTAGAATCTCCTTAGATCTTTGCAAAGCCTCAAAACAGTTGGGTAGAGAGATGGAAAATTCAGTAGGATATTTGGAGATTCAGGCTCAGAAAAACATGGAGAATAATTTGGGTGTTTCCCAGGGACATGCTGCTTTGGAGGCTGCTCTTGGTACTCAGTTTTGAGTTGGAGGGAAGAGATTAGAAGAGGACTTCGGTGGAATGAAACTTTTAAATTGTGATGTTGGAGAAGTCTCTTGAGTGTTCCTTGGACTGCAAGGAGATAAAACCAGTCAATCATAAAGGAAATCAGTCCTGAATATTCATTGGACGGACTGATGCTGAAGCAGAAGCTCTCATACTTTGACCTGCTGATGCAAAGAACCACGGAATCATTGGAAGTGCTGGGCAAGATTGAAGGTAGGAGGAGGAGGGGACGACAGAGGATAAGATGGTTGGATGGCATCACCAACTCGATGGACATGAGTTTGAACAAGCTTCAGGAGTTGTTGATGGACAAGGAAGCCTGGTGTGCTGCAGTCCATGGGGTCGCAAAGAGTCGGACACAACTGAGTGACTGAACTGAACTTGGTGGAATGGGGACAGGTGGAAACTCTGAGCCTGGAGGTCAGCTCAGCTTCCCACACCATCCTATTACCTTCCCAGAAGACTTTGGTTCAGAGAAAACAAAGTAATTTTGACTGAGCTATTAGGTTGGAATCGTTTCAAGGAAAATTTAATAAAGTTTCTTCCCCTTTCACCAGCCTCACAGAAAACTACCAGCTTTATCTTGTGAATCTGATTGTCAAATTGTGCTCTTCACTGTTTTGAGCTGCTGCAGTGCAGGCGCAGGATGCTGTGAGATATTTTAAATTTTTTAGGAAAACAGAGCTATACTGTGCGATGCTCAAGAACCACTAGCTCGAGGTGTTCATAGTTTCAGCATTAGATCGTGCTGCATTCCTTTAATGATTTATCTGCGGAGCTGGGTTTTTGGTGGCTGCAGTGGTAAAGTCGGTCATGAGGTGGAACCAGCGTGGAGTAGGAAACGAGGGGAGCAGTGTCCAATCCGATTCCAATGTTTAAGAAGTTGTACAGTGTGCAGTAGGTGTACAACAGTCCATGAATAAGTGTGATCATTTAAGAAGGAAATTAATTTTTTTCAGTCTATCCGTATTATTCTTTTAAATGGCTATTAAATTACTAGAACATAGCTAGTAAGTTGTTTGAACTCAACGACTTAGCAAGTGTTACCTGTTAGGTATTTCTTTCATTTCAGGGGTCCCATGAAAAATTACTGAGATACCCCTGGCACAGCATATCAAGAGATTTTGAAAATCTTTGCTTTAGTACATCAGAAAATTCTCAAAGTTGTGTATTTACTTTCAAATACATCAAATATGGAGATGGAGATGAGATGAAAAGAGAAACAATAAAGTAAATAGGTTTATTTTTCAATTATAAAATTAATATGTATTGATTATTTTAAAAATCCAAAAAAGTACTAAGTAAAAATAAAATCCTCCATATTACTACCCTCTTACCCCCCCTCCCCTGCTAGAGATAACAGGTCATAACATCATGATGGATATTCTTCCAGACTTTTACTTTTCCCGTGAATGTTTAAGAATGTGCTGTATGCATGCTAAGTCACTTCTGTCATGTCTGATTTCTTTGTGACCCCATGAACGGTAGCCTGCCAGGCTCCTCTGTCCATGCCATTCTCCAGGCAAGAATACTGAAGTGGGTTGCCATCCGCTCCTCCAGGGGATCTTCCCAACCTGGGGATCGAACCCCTGTCTCTTCCATCTCCTGCACTGGCAGGCAAGTTTTTTATCATTAGCTCCACCTGGGAAGCCCAAATAGATTTTTATAAAAATCAGACCATATAAATTCTATTTTGCTTATTCCTTTTTAAAATTCACTATATTGCACCTGTCTTTCCATGTCAACATGAATAGAGTTGTAATCACACATAATGCATATATATTTATTTTAAACAGATTTGCAAATACACTTTGAAGGGAGAAAAACCTTTCAATTCCAAAGACAATATTACTGATTGTAGGCGGATTCCACCGTTAAGAGTAGCTCAACCATGCCCCCTTGTGGCCTAGAGCAATACTTAACATTTTTCTTCAAATCTGTGTGTTAAAGCCTTGTATTCTGACATGGAGGATACAAAAATGAATGAAATCAGATCTTTTTAAGGAGCTTACAGTCTGTTAAGAGAAGATGAAATATATAGTTAAATAACTATGAAAGGGAATAACATGTAATTATGTGTATCTTAAGAGAGCTAAAATTAAAAGAGGAAGGGGTTGGTTCCGTCTTTGAAGATTAACGACTTCATGGCAGTAACAATGATAACAGATAATATTTATTGAGTGCTTATGAACCAGGAACTGCTCTTTGCACTTTTTATAGAAAAGATGGAATTTCTTTTCTAAGCCTTTAAGCATGGATCGAATCTTGTCTTAGAGGGTTGAAAAGGAGATGTAATGAGGACAGGGGACAGTACTCCAGGTGGGGGGACTGCAGGGAGTCTGTACTGAGAGGGGTGGGCCTTGCAGATTGCTTGGAGTGATGTAGGAAGCGACACTGGAAAGGGGCAAGTGCCTTGAATCCCAGACTAAGGAATGTGATCTTAATTCTGTTGACAGGCAATGGGAAGCAATGATTCAAGTTTTTTGATCAGGGGAGTAATTTTATCAGAGCTGGACTTTGGGAAGATTAACTTTTCAGCGGTGTGAAAAATGAGAGACTCAGGGCAGAGGGGCCAGTTTAGAGGCTACTGCAATGGTCCAGGCAAGATACAATACCACTCTGAAGAGGTGCAGCAAGAAATGGAGAGGAGGCGATGAATCTGAGCTTGGTTAGAAAGCCAGCAATGATAGAATGTCTTTCTAGAGTTTGACATTTTTACTTTTAATATAAAGCAGCACAGTAACATTTGGTGAACTTCGAAGGAGGTCTTCATACCCAGTGGGTTTATTTCTACATGAACTAAACGGATTGATTCATCAGCGTTCACATGCCGATTTCCTTCCTCTCCTCCAAGAAACTGCTTCCCTTTAGGACACCAGGTAGAGCGCCTGATTCAGCCTCTCCTCTGGTAATTTTGGCAGGCTCAGGTCCTCTGGTAGGGTACACTATCCCTAGTCATTCTCTAAGTTTGCAGTGGTGGCATAGTATTTGGAGAATGATGTCACAAGATACTTTTTCCCCCAAAGAATATAAAACCAGAGGGAATCTGCTGAGCCTAAGCAATTGGGATTTGGATTAGACCTGAGGAGTGGAGTCTGAGGATGGGAGCTGCTTGGAATTACATGATCTAGGGGGCGGCAGCACACTATTCTGTGGCCACTTAAAAAGATGAGACAGTTAATCGTGATGATTAGAATTTAGTGTGTCTTCCAATATAATTCATTTAAATTACATTTATAAATGCTTATAAAAGAAACCCTACCTTAATATTATTCATACCTAGAGCAGTGGTTCTCAGAGTGAGGTCACTAATTCATTGGTGAGCCATCTTCTTCTTGATGGGTTCAAGCTGGATAAATGTTGTAGTTGCCCAATTGTTGTTGTTGTTGCTCAATTGCTCAGTTGTGTCTGACTCTTTGCAACCCCATGGACTGTAGCCTACCAGGTTCCTCTGTCCATGGAATTCTCCAGGCAAGAATACTGGAATGGGTTACCATTTCCTCCTCCAGGGGATCTTCCCAACCCAGGGATCAAACCCTCGTGACTTGTGGCTCCTGCGTTGGCAGGCGGATTCTTTATCACTGCGCCACCTGGGAAGCCCCATCCCATAAATGTTTAGGGTGTTATTTTACAATAATGAGTAAGATGCATAAGCTCACATTTACCTCTTATAAAAATAACGATAAATGGATGAGACATCTTCCTTCCAGGTCTTTCTTATCACTGACTTTCTGGGCCCATGTGGGCATATCCCTATGGAGTCTGATATAGAGAGAGGTGATTCTTTTGTTGTTGTTTACTTGTTTACTTACTTTGTCTTTGGCTGCGCTGGGTCTTTGTTGCTGCGCCGGCTTTTCTCTAGTTGCGGTGAGCAGGGTCTACTCTCTAGTTGCAGTACGTGCTCTTCTCATTGTGGTGGCTTCTCGTTTCCGAGAATGGGCTTAGGGCGCCTGGCCTTCAATAGTTGTGGCTCCAGGGCTCTAGAGAACAGGCTCAATAGTTGTAGCACAGGAGTTTAGTTGCTCCATGGTATGTGGGATCTTGCTGGATCAGGGATCGAACCTATGTCTCTTGCATTGGCAGGTGGATTCTTTATCACTAAGCCACCCGGGAAGCCCTGGAGAGAAGTGATTATTCTGATGCTCCTTGTGCATTTTCCCAGTAACCGGTGAACATCTTTGTACTTCATCACTGTAGTTCAGGCACTCAGTTGTGTCCGACTCTTTGTGACCCCATGGACTACAGCACGCCAGGCTTCTTCGTCCATCAACTCCTGGAGCTTGCTCAAACTCATGTCTATTGAATCAGTGATGACACCCAACCATCTCATCCTCTGTCTTCCCTTTTTCCTCCTGCCTTCAGTCTTTCCCAGAATCACGGTCTTTTCCAGTGAGTCAGTTCTTCGCATCAGGTGGCCAAAGTATTGGAGTTTCAGCTTCAGCATCAGTCTTTCCAATGAATATTTAGGACTGATTTCCTTTAGGATGGACTGGTTGGATCTCCTTGCAGTCCAAGGGACTCTCAAGAGTCTTCTCCAACACCACAGTTCAAAAGCATCAATTCTTCCGCACTCAGCTTTCTTTATAGTCCAGCTCTCACATCCATACATGACTACTTGAAAAACCAAAGCTTTGTCTAGATGGACCTTTGTTGGCAAAGTAATGTCTCTGCTTTTTAATATGCTGTCTAAGTCAGTCATAACTTTTGTTCTAAGGAGTAAGTGTCTTTTAATTTCATGGCTGCAATCACCATCTGAAGTGATTTTGGAGCCCAAGAAAATAAAGTCTGTAACTGTTTCCATTGTTTTCCTATCTATTTACCATGAAGTGATGGGACCAAATGCCATGATCTTCGTTTTCTGAATGGTGAGCTTTAAGCCAACTTTTTCACTCTCCTCTTTCACCTTCATCAAGAGGCTCTTTAGTTCTTTGCTTTCTGCCATAGGGTGGTGTCATCTGTGTATCTTAGGTTATTGATATTTCTCCCAGCAATCTTGATCCCAGCTTGTGCTTCATCCAGTCCAGCATTTCTCATGATGTACTCTGCATATAAGTTAAATAAGCAGGGTGACAATATACAGCCTTGATGTACTCCTTTCCCGATTTGGAACCAGTCTGTTGTTCCATGTCCAGGTCTAACTGTTGCTTCTTGACCTGCATATAGATTTCTCACGAGGCAGGTAAGGTGGTCTGGTATTCTCATAGCTTTAAGAATTTTCCACAGTTTGTTGTGATCCACACAGCTTTGGCATAGTCAATAAAGCAGAAGTAGATGTTTTTTCTGGAACTCCCTTGCCTTTTCAGTCATCCACCGGATGCTGGCAATTTGATCTCTGGTTCCTTGGCCTTTTCTAAATCCAGCTTGAACATCTGGAAGTTCATGGTTCACATACACGGTTCAGGAAGCCTGGCTTAGAGAATTTTGAGCATTACTTTGCTGGAGTGTGAGATGAGTGCAATTGTGCGGTAGTTTGAGCATTCTTTAGCATTGCCTTTCTTTGGGATTGGGATGAAAACTGACCTTTTCCAGTCCTGTGGCCTCTGCTGAGTTTTCCAAATTTGCAGGCATGTTGAGTACAGCACTTTCACTGTACTTCATGGGCAGTCTTAAATATTTTCTTCAGCAACTGTCTTGAGTTATTCCATGTTTTAAAGAGAAGTTGAATAGAGAAAACTAAGTTGGGTTTCTAGGGCATTCAGGTCCTAGAATTTAAAAAGATTGACATGGCCCATTTTTTGAATGTTTGAGAATGTGTTTCTGCTCATGGGCAAAGAGGTGTGAGTGAGTATAATATATAACATAATATAAGGCAGTTCTTGAATTTGTGGATCACTAATTATCAGGCTTGAGCTATTCCAAATTTTGCTGGAGTCATAATCCAAAACTGATTTGTCATTGGTATACAGCAGTATCATATTCCAAACCCTATTAGATTATAGTTATGTACTTTATCACTTTTTAACCATTTAAATTACATTCCTGTTAATAGAATCTATGTTTTAAAGTCAAGGGTGAATTGGTGGATTGCATGGTTCATGTCTAGTTGAGTTTTTATGGCTAATTGGGCACATATGTACTAAGCTAACCCCTCTATTTAGAAGTGAAGGATTTTACTAAAAATGAGCATATTTTTATTACAGGCAGCTTAGTTTCATCTGCTTAAGTAGTTTTTAAAACATGAACCATTTTTCAGTACAACTGTATCGTAATGTGTTAACTGTATTTTTTAAATGCAGATTTTTTTTCTCACTAGCTTAATGGGAATTCAAAGAAATCATAGCCTTTTAATTAAAGCCAATATGTTTTGGTGCCAGACATTCTGAAGGCTTCCAATGAACCAAAAAAAAAACACATTTCTGCACTGCAAGTGTGCATATGGGACCCTTCAGAAGCCTGACAGAAATGCCTGATGGAAGGATTCGAAACAGGAAAAAGATTAATAAAAGAACGTCAGAGTAGGTTTCAGAATAGCTTAAATAATGTGTGTAGTGAAATAATTTTCTACACCAAAGGATGGTTTGATTGAAAAATTGTGACTCTTGCCTAGTCTTAACATTATTAAGTCTAAATCTAACTTCAATCCATTTCAACCAAAAAAGAGTTATATTTTTCAAACCTAAATGCTGATACAAGTGACTGTATATTCAGAACTAGTTCAAGCGGTCTGACAAGCAAAATTTGGTAGACAAAAGAATGGAATATTTGAAACTGAAAAGATCCTTGAAAGTCTGGGCTATACATTGTAATGGCAGCTGGAAGGAAATCACAGGATACCTTCGGTTGCAGTTTGATCAAACAGAAAGAGCCTGGGACCAGAAGTCAAATGATTTAAATTTTAGTTCCTCTGCTTCCAGTGGCAGGGTCTGGGGAAGGGGCGGCAGGCGCCATGTCAAGCCGCGAAGGTGGCAAGAAGCAGCCCCGAAGCAGCCCAAGAAGCAAGCCAAGGAGATGGACGAGGAAGATAAGGCATTCAAGCAGAAGCAGAAGGAGGAGCAGAAGAAACTTGAGGAGCTAAAAGCAAAGGCCGTGGGGAAAGGGCCCCCTGGCCATCGGTGGAATTAAGAAATCTGGCAAAAAAGTAAGCTGTTCCTTGTGCCTGAGGCAGTGATGGCCCTTAGTTCCATTCCTGTTTAAATACCTGAATTCCCTGCTATAATATATGTTGCCACCGATAGCTAGAATGAAGTGTTGTCTTGGAACCTATTGTACATTTAAGAATAAACTTTTGTAAAAAAAAAAAAAATTTTTTTTTAATTCCTGCCCCGTACTCAGCTATCTGTGGGACTAGACAAGTCATTTAAGCTTGCCGTGGTTCTGTTTTTTCAGGTGTAAAATAGTGATTATATCTACCATAACCATCTTACGACTGTGAGGATCCTAATGAACTATTGTATATAAAAGGCTTCTTGAAAAGTAATGCTAAAGTTTTATACAAATGGGATTATTTCTGTGGCTTTTGAATACCCACGGCCAGACAGAGAGCATGCTTTATTTGTCATTGCCTTGCTCGAGTGCCCCTGGTAAGGAAAGGTTCTATAGGCAGAGCTGAATGCATGCATGAGTGAATGAATGGTTTTTTTCGCTCGTTTTATTTTCTCCGTCAGAGACTTGGGTCAAAAAAATAAAACTAAATGTGTGGCTTGGGATTCTTTAGAGTTTTACACATGTGCACGTTCTGGTACCCATCCAAGTCCAAGCCACATGTATAAACACAAACATAATCTGTAGACATCCTAGTATTACATGTGTGCAGGGTGTTTGCTGGAAGTTCCCTGTCCCCCCCGCCCCCCCAACCAGTATTGGACTTGGCAACTAGAGCCCTAGTTGAAAATGCAGATTTTAAATTAAGTCAGTGAGAGCTGTGGCCCCTCCCTTTCCCATCTCCATTCCTTGCCTCCCCTTTATCCCCTCCTTCGGGGCAGCCTACTTGGTCCTTTACCTTCACTCACTGACCCGTCTCCTGTCTCATCCTCAAGGCCTTTTATGGAGGTTGTGGGGGGAGAGAGAGGGCGAGAGTCTTTCTGATTGCAGCCTTTTGGAAAAACAAAATTCATGATTTTCTCTTCTTTCCAAGAGGGAGAGACAGAGACTTCCTTCAACAAATTTAGTGAGGGGGGACATTCCTTCTTGTTTGCAAGACAGGAAAACTGGCTTTAGGTTTTCCTCCTGGACACCTGCTTGATCTTGCTCTGGAGCAAAGCAGAGCAGAGGGCTGGAGAGGCATGGCAGGATGCTGACGGGGGACTGAGGTGGTGAGGATGCCCCAGTTTGTCTTGGTCAGGTGCGCACTGTGCTGAGGGCTGTAGCGTTTGACTCTCTTGCTGGTTTTCCTACCTGTGAGGATGCCCACTGGGTGAGGAAGCATTCTGAAGAGTCACGCTTCCAGCCTCAGCCTGCCCTGCAGGGGAGGGAGGTGATGAGGTTCCAACTGAGTCAGTTTGACATTGCAAACTGAACTAACTAGCACTCGGTGACAGGAACGCAGAGGTGATGGAACTTGCTTGAGATCGACTACTCCGGTTGAGAAGGGAGATTTGGCAGCAGTGATGAGAAGACAGAAAACAAAGCAAAGCCTAAACTGTTTCATGTTTGTCTGGCACTGAGCAGAGCGTCTTCTATAAAGTTATTACACTAATTAGAAACGGTCCTCATGTGGTTTGATTTCAATTACTTAATCACAGAATCCAGAGTCTGAGCAGAAAAGATCTTAAAGATAAGACTCCTAGGCCAGTAGGCTTCAAATGATGTTCCAGGAAGTCCTGAGTGGGAGTGGGAGCCCACGGAGGTTACCAGGACCCTCTGGGGAGGGGTGAGGATGGCTTTAGGCAGGAGGGGGTATGGAGGAGGGTAAAGCTGCTGAGAAGGTACGTCCTCTGGTCTCTCTCCTCACCTCAAGCTAGAAAATACATTGCTTTTATCTGCTTTCAAGGTCAGCTTTTGTTATAAGATTACTTTTGTCCAAAGAATTCCCCAGTTAGAAAAAGAAGGGCTTCCTTGAAATCCATTTCTGAGATAAGTAAACTGAAGCTCAGACTGCGGAAGTGACAAGCCAGCTCACAGAGGCCTGAGTGGCAGAGCCAGGACAAAGGTCGTCTCGTTTTGACACCCTGCCCCTAACTGAGGGGTAGAGTTAGCCTTGCAAATTCGAGGTGCATTTACTAAGCAGCTACTAGACAAGAGTCACGCTGCACGGTTTTCTTCTTCTTCTTCCTAAAAGATTAATGCAGTTATTGCATCCATTTGGTGCCTTTACTGCCGGAAAAATAACAGCCAGCAGGGGCTTTCTTGGGTTACCTCGGTAAGAGATCTCTGCAAGTCAAACACTATTAACTTTAATGAAGCGGCTTTGATGGTGGGGAAGAGACAGCTGACACCACATTTCCCTAACAATAAACCACTCTGACAGATAAAAACAAACAGGCTCAAGATAACATATAGCATTTCGAGAACAGGGCCAATAATGAATGCAGACGGATGTGAGTTGGGGTTTCCTCTAGGCCGTGTCCCTCCATCTGTTGTGGAAACTTCTAAAAGGCAGGGCAGGACGATCTAATCTGGCTTTTACAGAAACCACTGCCTGGGTTATTATAAGGATGGCCCTGGGAGGAAATTTTAAATAAACTGAATCTTACCCTGAGCTCTTACTGAAACCCTCTTTGCTCTGATTTAGCCATCAGATCTGAGCGCCAGTGGTGTGTTTATTCAGTTGTAGTAACCTGGGTCATATATATACTCCTCCACCGTCCCCGCCCTGGGGTGACCCAGCCTGTTGCCATCCGCTCCCTGGGACTGAACTGTGACTGGTGAGCACTACTCATGGGGCTGCCACGGCCCACTGCCTCTTGGGCAGTCCCCATGGAGAACTCCGCCTAAAACAGAAACAGGAACAACAGCACCCAAAGCCATCAGGGTTAGACAAGGTTTGGTGCTAAAGCCTGTTACAAGCAACACAGAGGAAAATGGTGTATAATTTTGAGCTCTGACACCATTTGGTCATTAGTCATTAAATCTAGGTTTCGGTTAGGTGATGGTGAGTAACACATCAATTTTTAAAGACTGTTTATTTCACTTTCCTCACCAGACTCTGTCACTTTGCAAAACACCCTATATGGTCCTTTCACTGGGGACTGCTTTAATGTGTGCAGTGGAGGAGTGCTGTGTGCTTACTAAGCTGTCGTGTCTGACTCTTTGCAGCCCCATGGACTGTAGCCTGCCAGGCTCCTCTGTCCATGGAATTCTCCAGGCAAGACTACTGAAGTGGGTTGTCATTTCCTCCTCCACGAGATCTTCCTGACCAAGGGATTGAACTCGCATCTCCTGGGTCTCCTGAACTGCAGGCAGATTCTTTACCACTGATGCATCAGGGCAGTAGAGGAAGGATTGTTATAATTATAGTCTTGAATTTGTAAATCATTTGCTACATGTATTTTCTCATTGGATCTTTACAACTTCTCTATTGATGGAGACTCTTGATAGTCTCACTGATTTGCCCAGGTTCATCCAGGTGCCCTTAGAGTCAGCACTGGATGGATTTCAAGTTTTGTTCCAGTCTGATGGGAAACTCTTAGAGTTTTCTCCAGGTGTGTGTGTTTCTTGGGGGTGGGTGTGGATATAGTGGCTAGAAAGCAGAAGAGCCTGCCTAAATTACTTATTGCAATCCACTGGTAATTCCAGAACCCTAGTGTAGCCTTACACATGATGCCATTTTCTCTGAAGTGTCTTTCCTTGACTAAGACAATTAACAAGTTATCCAAGTACCTGTTTTCATCACAGTGATAACTGTTACTCAGCCAGTGTCCATTTTGTTAGGTACTTATGGAAATACATAATCATATCTTTACTATTCACACTAGTTCTAGAGATGCTCTTAGTACCTGCCTGTTCTCCATGAGGAAAATGAGAGACATTCAGTAACTTGTCCAAGGCTGTGGGCTTCTGAACCAGTGTTTGTGCCACTGTACCACACCATGCTTGGGTTTGGGTGTGACCATACGGTCAAAGCTGAACAACAGGAGAAAACGAGGCCCTAAGTTGATGAAACTGTACATTAATAATAATAAAAGCAATAATAGCAGTAGTTGCCATATGCCAACTCCTGTGCTAATGTCTCACCCACATGATCTCTTTCACTTTGACAGTGTGCCTTGCAGGTGGAGACTCCTACCATCCTTCAATGCCCTCTACCCCGTGGTATTTAGCTTTAGATAAGTACCCCTCTTCCTTTGTGATCTGACCATGAAAAGATATTGTTTGTTAACTGCATATAGTTCGCCCTGGACATCCCTCTCTCCCTGCAATCTAGAGATTTGACTTAAACCTGGGAGAGACTCAGACTCAACTGGAGATTCAGAGTGATCCAAATAGGCTGAAAGGTGCACTGATACCTGCAAGAAGAAAAATATACTGTTCTAAATTCAGGGCACATTTTCATTTCGAGGCAATGGAAGCCTGCTTTAGGATTAGCCCCTGTGAAAAGATGTAGGGCTCTTAAGTGTCCACAAGCTTAAGATGGGCTAGCAATGTATAAGACATGGCTGATGAAGCAGCAGATGGCAGTCCTAGGAATAGTTTTGAACCATGAATTGTCCTGGGATCCCTAAGGAAGCTAGGGTAAAATTTTGTATTATTTTACGAATGAAACCAGGCATCTATTTATGAGGTCACAAGATTAATTTGGAGTCCTTTCCAGGTGATGGGCAGAGATAGACTTGTTTAGGTTAAGGTCACCCTCCTTGACCTCACAGTTTCTGGTGGAAAAGCAGACCATCCCATGAGATGATGGGCAGACAGAGCCTGCAATTAGAGGCTGACCAACAAGTAAAGCGGCACTTTTGGCTTTGCAGGGATTACCGCATGACCACATTCTGGCCTCTTGGAGATCCCATGACATAGTCAATCTTATTCTTACCTTTTAATAAATTGGGAAACTGAGGCTTAGAGCAGTTGGACAGAGGCTGCGGGTATGAAAATTTCAATTATACCTGGTATGGGACTCTAATGCAGAGTTTGAAAGACAGAGAAAATTCCCATTGCCCCTTCCCACACCCTTAGCTGAGATCAGATTTCTCTCTGATAGATACGCTAGGAGGGCATGGGTTAATGAGGACCCTGACTGCAGGGGTGGTCAATAATCACTGGGAATTAGTTCTCACCCTGTGTTCAGGTCCCCAGGCAACGAAGGGACTTGGAGCCCCGGGAACATATTTCCTTGTCTTCCGGCGTGAGAATGCCTTGTAGGGGCCAGAGTGACCTCTGGGTTTTGTGGGACTCTGTGGGAGCCATCCGTGGCAGCTGAGGACTGATTGAGAGCTGCCCACTCAGACTTCTCCAAAAGGCACCGTTTTCTCTGTATCACAGCCGCCCTCAGGATGCGGCCTCCAGCCTTGACTCTGGCCGCTCCAGGCTTACAGCCCAACAGAGGCCAGTGAGAGTTTGAGATGAGGGCTGAAAATATCGGTGGCATTAGGCGGGGAGTGGATTTTCCTGATATCCTGGCTTTTCTCACCCAGTATTTTTATATGCAGATAAAATGACAGTAAAATGGACAGCAAGGCCTTGCTGAAGGCGGGGAAGGACTGCTGTGAAAAGCAGTCCCTGGCGCGTGAGTGGAGCGATCGGTGGGGCAGACCCTGCCCACCGGTGTTGTTCCCCAGGCAGCGGAGGAAGCCGGGGCGTCCTGTGTCTGAGCCTCCGCTGTGTATTGCTCCCCTTCGGCTTGCAGCGCCTCCTTCTGGCCTGCTCTGTGTCAGGCAGTGATTGAGCTCCCCGCCACCGCCCTGGTTTCCTTCCACCAGGCTTCCCTGGTGGTTCAGAGAGTAAAGCGTCTGCCTACAATGCGGGAGAGCGGGGTTCGATCCCTGGGTCGGGAAGATCCCCTGGAGAAGGAAATGGCACCCCACTCCAGTACTCCTGCCTGGAAAATCCCATAGACTGAGAAGCCTGGTAGGCCCCAGTCCATGGGGTCGCAAAGAGTCAGACACGACTGAGCGACTTATCTTCACTTCACTTCCATCGGCATGGTTTCCTTCCACCAGGAGGGATCCTTCAAGGGTCTCTTGCCTGTTTTGTTTTGTGTGGACTTTGGCCCAGGGGAGACAGTCACAAGCTCTCCAAAAGCGCGGTCACAGCCATTCTTGTGATTACCCCCTCCTAGTTGCCCAGAAACTGGGCTGGTTGCGCAATTAACTAATTTCAGAACCTCACAAAGCTCTGCCCTCTAGTGGGTCTTTGGGAAACACTTCAATTCCCCGGAGAAACAGAAAGGAAGAAAGGCAACATTTAATGCTAACATGCTAAGGGTATTTTAGATAGAATGGCCAGAGAGCGGGAGCCTGGAACTTGACAATTGAAATCTCTTTCTGCTTCAGTCACCCTTTCCTGGCACTTAACAAGTTAGGGAACTGTCCCAACCAACTTAAACTATTTTAATAAAAAATGAAATGACACGTCCCTAAAAACAAAACTTGGTTTGGATTCCTTGTTCTTGCTCAGGACACTGCCTCTGCAGCCCGTTAACTTGTAACTGTGGTTCGTTTACATTACTGACTGATAACACAGTTGATTTTTGGATTGCATCAACTTCCTCTCTGTTTTCTTTATGAAACATCCCATTGACATTTTTCATCCTATAACAATTTATCTATTTTCCTGTATGTAGAGCAGAAAATGCCTTTTGTAACATATGTATGTTAATATTTAATTTTTTCCATTTTTTCAAAGTGAGGGCAGATCTTAATTTATATGGCAAGCTGAACTGTGTGCTCCCTTCCTCAAGTTTTTAACTTTACCCTTAAGTTGACTCTTGCCTACTCGGTGACCTCACACCCTAATTTTTCCGTTTACTTCCTGTACTGCATTTGAAGTGCCTATAAATCACATCTTAGGTCAACCCTTTCCTTAACATGAATAATATTTGTATTCTCGCTGTGCAACACAATTTTACAGCAATGCCCGTTTATTTTTTGGCAGTCTAGACTTTTATTCTTTTTTCTTTTTCAAAACCCTGTTAAATTTCAAGCCTCTCTTTTAGCACCAACTTCTCGCCGCTCAAGGCATATCTGGAAAATGCCACATGTGAGGTACTAGATGGGCTGACCCGATTTCATAAGGGCTCAAAGCAGCGTTGGGCCCAGTCAGGCTGTGATGTGGAGGCAGAAGCAGGAGAAGGGACTGGTGAGCCAGACCGTGGAGAGTGGGTTCTTACCTGGTACTAGGGTTGGCTACTAACTGGGTTACTACCCGTCCCTGCTCCACGTAGCACCCTCCTTTAATTAAAATGACATACTTTAATGATCTGTAATCATTGGTTTGTTTCCAGAAGCTATCAGGTTGCATGTGCAAAAGTCAGTGGAGCAGAAACAAGATCCACTGACCTCATCGCCCCAGCATGGAGGAGGGAAAGTCAGCATTTGGTATAGGGAGGGTACATGCAGTTAGAAATTTTATTTCAATCGTATCTTCTGAGCTTGGCTTTTTATGATAAACTCTGGCCAGTTCCTTTCTTACTATTCCTCCCCCTTAGGGAAAATCATTCAATTGTACCCATTTTTACTTGTGTTCTTATGAGCAGTGTGTGTGTTGGATGTTCTCCGTTGAAGGTCTTAGAGTTCTAGTTATTTGTGCCCTTAGATGGTGTAAAGTCAGTTTGCACCTACCCAGCAGTCGGTCAGCAGTATTTACAGATCTGTGGGAACTCAGGACTTCAGAGTAGTATGCCTTCCATAAAGTCATGAATGTGGCCCAGTTTTTTAAAAAATTGAACTATAAGGACTTCCCTGGTGGTCCAGTGGTTAAAACTCCACATTTCCATTGCAGGGGGCACAGGTTTAATCCCTGGTTAGAGACCTAAGATCCTGCATGCTGTGTGGCACAGCCCAAAGAAAAAGAATAGTGGACTTGCAATATTATATTATGATTGTGGCCCAGTTTGCCTTTCAGGGAGACGTAGCAGAGTGCTAAGGACCCTTCAGTCAGATGAATTTTCTCTGACCAAGAGTATGTCACTTATCCTTTCTAAACATTATTTTTTAATCTGTAAGATGGAAAGGAACAATATGACATTGGATGAGGATTAAATGAGGTGCATATAAAGCTCCCGGAGAAGGGAAGGGCAATCCAGTCCAGTGTTCTTGCCTGGAGAATCCCATGGACAGAGGAGCCTGGAGGGCTATAGTCCATGGGGTCGTACAGAGGGGGACATGACTGAAGCGACCTAGCGCGTATAAAGCTCTTAGTACATAGTGCTCAATAAATATTAATTATTATATTTGAGGATCGAAGATCCTTTATAGGATCAGCTTGTGTGGGATGAACCTGGACTGAGGGATGAGAAAGGCCTGACTCTGGACTCCTAACTCACGCCTGTTACCGCAGTGACTCTGGACACCCCTACGGCTACCTGAGCCTTTATGTTCTCATTCTCTAGTGAGTGACCATATCCCACCCTCCAGGGGTATTGTGAGGCTTCTGTGAGCTGCAGGATGTACTAGGCTTGGCACTCAGTTCAGTTCAGTCGCTCAGTCGTGTCCGACTCTTTGCGACCCCATGAATCGCAGCACGCCAGGCCTCCCTGTCCATCACCAACTCCTGGAGTTTACCCAAACTCACGTCCATCGAGTCAGTGATGCCATCCAGCCATCTCATCCTCTGTCGTCCCCTTTTCCTCCTGCCCTCAATCCCTCCCAGCATCAGGATCTTTTCCAATGAGTCAACTCTTCACATGAGGTGGCCAAAATATTGGAGTTTCAGCTTTAGCATCAGTCCTTCCAATGAACACCCAGGACTGATCTCCTTCAGAATGGACTGGTTGGATCGCCTTGCAGTCCAAGGGACTCTCAAGAGTCTTCTCCAAGACCACCGTTCAAAAGCATCAATTCTTTCGCACTCACCTTTCTTCACAGTCCAACTCTCACATCCATACATGACCAATGGAAAAACCATAGCCTTGACTAGACAGACCTTTGTTGGCAAAGTAATGTCTCTGCTTTTTAATATGCTGTCTAGGTTGGTCATAACTTTCCTTCCAAGCACTAGAACTTAAGAAATGTTAGCTGATCTCCAAATCCCTGTCTTCTAAGGTCACGTGTATTGCCTCCAACAGACACTTCAACTTTGTTTTACTTGATATGAGTCAGAGGTAAAGAAAAGACAACCCCTTAGAATGACACCCGCTCTCCAAGTTAAAAATAATCATTTAGCACTTCCTTTAAGACACCTTCAAAAGCCCAGGAGTCTTTGGCTCCACAATTTAAAGTATTAACTTAACTGAAACAAATATTGCTGTTCTGTTAAAATTCAGCGCTTGCATATCTTGTTACAAAACAGTGGATTGAAAGTTTTCATAGTCATTCTGCTGTGGAATGAAACTCCTTGGTTGGGAAATGGTACACAAGTTTTTGGGGCACCGAGTGCTTTGGACATTAGCACTCTGGCTGGAAAGATGTCATCTGCCACGTACCTGGCTCGAATGTACTAGCACAGCTCTGGGCAGAAGTTTTGCTTGAGAGCAGCCCAAAAGGACTTTTTTTCTTTTGTAAATAAAGAACTCAGCTGATAATCAGTGCTTTCTGGGGATTGTAGCGGTGAGAGAAGGGGTTCAATGATATGGGATCTACATGAAAGCTGTTTTCTGTCTGCTCCACGAGCAGGTCTGTGAGAAACGGACCTGCCAGAACACCCGCCCTTGGTGTGAGCGGTCTGTTTTCTGCTTACATACACAGACTTGATTTATAATCCCAGTCCGGACAGCATCTGAGTCTAATTACCTGGGTATATGAAAGTTCAGGAGATCGCAACTAAGTTAGCAATTCAGGGATGCGCTTTACCAGAAGCAGATGGAAAAAATAAAACACTTTAGTTTATGACTATTTTTCTATTTGGGGGAAGGAGAAAGAACAAAAAGAGTTGCCAAATTGATCCTTGTCAAGCACTAATTAAATATTATTCATGATTAATTTTGATGTTGATGCATTCAGCGTTTTAGCAGTGTCATAAATATCTGAAAGAATGAAATAACTCACTTTGTGTAGCTGTAATAAATCATGCATACCACAGTCCCCACGTGGCCTCCTGAGCCAGCCCCTTATTATTATTTTTTTAGATACATATACTTTTAGTGACTTTTATGGTATGTTATTAGAGATGTGAGGAAATAATTTCCTAATTGTGCCTTGCTGCCATTACACTTAATTAAAAACAGATATTTGTTAAATTACAAAGAATGAATAGTTTCTATTGTTTAAAGATAGTTACTGAAATATTTACAGATGAAATGATATAAAACTGGGGATCTGCTTTAAAAGAAAATGCAGGGTGTCTGGAAGAGGAGTGAGGGGTTGGGGATATAAATGAAACAAGCGTAGCCATGAATTGATTATTTGTGATGCTCAGTCATGGGTCCATGGAAGTTCATTTTAATATCCTCTATTTTTTGTATATTTTGTAATTTTCTATAATAAAACTCTAAATTGTATTTCTTTGGGAAGAGGCTCACATATATCCCTCAAGAGTGACCTAGTGGGTTTTCACTGTAAGCATGTATTCTTTCAGTTACAAACCATGGCTCAGAAAATGGGGTTGATAGACTAATAACGATGCTAGTGATGAACATACCAATACTAGCTTCTGTTTAATTGATCATCAGCATGATGCCAGGCACCCTGCTATTTGCTTTACACATTTATTTATTATGCAGTTTAAGTATTTTTATCCTTATTTTGTAGATGAATAAACTGAGACTTAAAGAGACTCAACTACTTGTCAAAGACTACATACTCTGTAACAGAAATGAGGTCTCCAAGTTTTCAAAGCTAATCTTATTCTCTTTCTCTTTTCTAATTTATGAAGAGACTGCTTAGTGAGGCAGTTTGGCTAGAACCATGAATTTAAGTAATCTGAGCAGGAAGGGACTTTTGCTCACGAGCTCAGTCATTCTATTGTATCTAACTCTTTGCAACCCCATGGACTGTAGCCCACCAGGCTCCTCTGTCCATGGGATTCTCCAGGCAAGAATACTGGAGTGGGTTGCCATGCCCTCCTCCAGGTGTCTTCTCGACCCAGGGACTGAACCTGTTTCTCTTATGTCTCCTGCATTGGCAGGCGGATTCTTTACCACTGAGCCACCTGGGAAGCCCACAGAAGGGACTTTAGAGGTGGCAAATAGGTGACATGCCTACTCCCTGCTCCTGAGCCTGTAGTGGCAGATGTTGCTAACAGATTGGGGCATGCATTGTGTCCCAGACAGCTCAGAGCTGGCATTCAGATCGAGGTCTATTCATCCTCTTATTCTCTCACCACCAGATGAGAAAACTGGTACCCAGGGAGAGGCAGGGCTCACTCAAGACCTCTTAGCTGGCAGGGGGCAAGGTCCTGATGTACGTCCAGGGTTCCTCCCACCATAATGGCTGGGTCCTTCCAGATCAAACTTTCAATGATGCTCCATATATTCACACCTGGAACTGTTTAGAACAGTGCTAAGTGCATGAGTGCTCAATCGTGTCTGACTCTGCGACCCCGTGGACTGCAGGCTGTCAGGCTCTTCTGTCCATGGGATTTTTCAAGCAAGAATACTGGAGTTGCCATTACCGCCTCCAGGGGGATCTTCCCGACTCTGGGATTGAACCCGCATCTCCTGTGCCTTCTGCCTTGGCAGGCAGACTCTTTGCCACCAAGTCATCTGGGAAACCCGCTAAGTACTGGATCAGTGTTAGCTACTATTACTATAAGGGGGGAAAATGTAAAATATACTAACTCTAAGATATAAGGGCTATAAACAAAGGCACATCCATCTTCAAAAGCATCTGCTGGTGTCCTAAAAGCATAGCAAAGCCCTGGACTGAAGCTGGCCGTGCAGCTGCAGCCTCAGGCCCCAGGGCTCCCAGCAACACAGGAGCTCCCCTCAACTTCAGTTCCCAGACAGTGCTCCTCAGGAATGGGCATGGAAGACACCCTTCTCAGGGCTCTGTCCAGTCTAGATTGATGACGTAAAGCAGCCGACCTTTTAGCCTCACATTTGTATGGCACCCCACCATCCTCACCAGCACAGCCTTGGCAGACCCATCCACCACTGAGTTCCTGCTCTGATGTGGCATCCTGGTTTGAGCTTCTTTCATAATCTCAGGTGTCACGCTTCTGCTCTGGAGACTTCTGAATCCTTGGACAACTCTGACTAACACAGAGTTTCGTGTTTACCTACACCTGCGAACAGCAGAATTTTATGCAAACAGAAAATGTTCTTCCCGCAACCTTTGTTCTTCAGTGGCTTTGTGGGTTGGTTCTGCCTTCCTGAGGAGATCCAGGGATGATGCAGATATTGTGAATGGAATTTGTGGTTGTTGTTTTTTAATTTGTGAATTAAACAGCTAATAGAAGCCCGTGTAATTTGTGTGACAAGTGACAGCTTGTGTGAAAATAACTTACCCAGATCCTGTTACGCATTTGCATCCATTATGCTGGGGAAAGCCGTATGTCACTGGTAGACCATTAAGTCTTAGTCACCAGTGTTTTCCTAGGTGAAAGGGTAATTATTTTTGCTGTTTGTTCGTAATTTATTAATAGTGAAGAACATTAGGGTAAAGGATTATTTCAAACAAAGTGACAGGTCAGATGTGTGGAAGGCATAGTGATCCAAAGGTTGATAAGAGAAGCTATTAGTGCAAAGATAAGCTTTAGTTTGGGATCTGCTTGTGCTACCACTGATTGGCATTTCAGATAAATTAGGTGAATGCAGAAGACTGAACAGAAACTACAGAGAATATTTCCTCTTTGGATGGAATCAGCTGTGCTCTAGAGTAAAAGCATGATTTCCTATAATGTTACATGCATACTACTGGTAGTATACAGGGGGATTTGTTAATGAGACACAAAAATGTATTTTGTTTCAATAATAATGTATTCATCTTAATATGCTAGGAGGACATGAAAGCATACCAAGTCTGTGATTTCTTTGATTATTTATTATTTATTTTGCTTAGGCTTAGGTTAAGCTAGATATTTATGTTTTAAAAAGTGAGTTAAGTAAAAGGGAGTCAAAGTAACTACATCAATAATAAAGATGGTGTTCAAATATGACAAAAATTGAGGTAATAATATGCAAAGCAGTGATGTTTAAGGAACATTGAATATACGATTCAAAGCAGGTATTGGGAGAAATTTACTGACTTTTTATTCTGAGTGTGAGATGAAAAGATTAAAGTCTTGAAGGTATGATTGGCTTAAATGTGAGCTGAGGTTTTGTCTGAATGCTTCCAACTGCTTCTTTGACTTCAGCCTGGACCTCAGTTTCCACATCTGTAAGCTGGGCGGTTGAGATGATCTCGAAGTTAACTTCCAGACCTGCGTTTTTGGTTCTGTCTGGTAGACTGAACCAAAGATTCTGGGAGACAAGAAGAGTGTTGTCACCCTTAGCGGTATGATGTTCTGGGAGGTTTAATGTATTTCTTAGCCTTCTAAGAGGGTTACTAACACCATAAACCCAACTGAGCTCTTGAGATGGACTAATGACTTCTTTAAAGGGGACATCACTCACTTGGAATGTAAATTTATATGTGCTTATGAAAGCAAAACCTGGTGCCCCTTCTTCTCCATCATACCCAGAATCTTCTTGGTAACTGGCGTAACCCACTCCAGCTCAGACAAGAGGGTCAAATATGATTTCCCAAGTGAGAAGAACTCTAAAGCTGATTTTTTTTTTTTTTTTTGAAGAGAAGGAGTTAGTTAGAGGAATGGGAAAGACATTTCGATCGGAGAGGAAGAAAGAGGACATGCCTCATTTAGGGAGATTCAAGTGTTCACTGATACGGCAGATGATGGTTGCATTGCCTCCCTGGGCGGGCACTGCGACTTAGAGTGGGGAGGTCAGGGTAGACACTGGTTTGGTCAGGCTGCAGTCCTGGTGGTGGGGAGGGAGAAGATGGGTGAACTGGGTTGGTTCATGCCATCATGAGGCCCGTCTTCATGAAGGAGCCTCACGAAGGGGCCTCAGAGGCCTTGCTGAGGGTTGGGACTTCCAGCCAGCCCCTGTGCCAGTGAGGAGGCAATGGTTAGGGAAGCTCTGTGATCAGAACTGTGGGGAAGATGGAGGCTTTGCGATGCACTGGCCTTTGCTTAAAGGGTGGATGTCTAGACCTCCTCCACCAGCTCGGTGCCTGAGGGGGCCTTTCCTGTGAGGGGATCTTTCTACCTCTGGTGACTGGCAGGCCCACTTCAGCCCCTGATGATAAATGTCCTTGTCCGCCTGGCGGGGGGCAGCAGGAAGCAGTAATCCCGCTGCCTCCACCGTGGCCTCAGCTGCTGATTCAAAAATCACTTACAAAACAATTTTTTTTTTTTTTTTTAAAGAAAGCTGACATTTTCCTTTGAGCTTCTCTGCTTGGAGATATTTCTCTGGATTAAAAAAACAAAAAACAAAACAGGGGTGTGTCTCCTCTTACAAAAATACTTCAACTTGTAGTTGGTTTGCACAGACCATGTAAGGTATGGCTCTAGTGACAAGTAGCTTATTCCTTCTGATGGTTTTAGACACAAGCAGCCCGTTCTTTCCCATCAGGCAGATCTGGATAAGCCATTGCCAGTTTGATGAAAATGCAACATGGGGGTGTAGGAGACAACTGCTGAGCAGGCTGCCAGAAGTGGGCTGGGCTTTCCAGAAAGAGTATCTGCGTTACAGAGAGGGGATAAGAGAACCTGGGAACACAGCCTTGTCCTTGATTCACACAGCGGTTTAAAACTGCAGTACAAAGGAATGCCCCCCCGCCAAGACCAAAATAAAGAGTTTTCCCACCACTACTCATTTTAAGCTTTGCATTAGATATCCATCATTTGAAGAATTAAAACGGAAGGATGACTGCTTGTTTGATGCACTTGATGGATGCCTAAGTTCAAAATCAAGCTCTGCTGCTTACTAGCTGTGGGGCTCTGTGCAAATGCTTGAATGTTTTTTTATTTCCTTTCCCCTCTGAAGATGCAATGATAATACACCTTCCTTATAGTATTTTGGGAAGGAACAAATTTTAAAGAACTTGGCAAAACTCTTCGTAAGTGTTCAAGGAATGCTCTTATTATTATCTGGTGGGCTTTTTTTTTTTTTTTTTTTTTTTAGTAACTATCACTCTTCTCATAACCATACACAGTGTAGAAACAGGAACAATTTACATTCATAGGCTACAGAGTTTTGCAATGTTTTTTTTTTTTTTTTTTTTAACAAATGTGAGCTCAGCTGAAGCTGGGAGGTAAGACATCTTAACTGTCCCTTTTGTTTTACAGAGGAGTCAATGGGAATCAGAGCACTTAACTGATGTGATCGAGTTCCCAGGGGGAAATAGAGGAGAATTAGCACATGGTTATTTGACGGTAACCTTGTTCTTCTATTGCACCAGTGTCACGTTACACCATGATGTCTTCAAGTGACATTTCCGTATAAACTCGACCCAGTTCCTGCAGGTAAACTGTCCTTATTCCTGTGAATCAAAACGCCACCAACCACCTGTGTCCTGTCACAAGCACTTGCTGGGGCACACGTGGCTTCCTAGTTTCAGGGTCAGTTAGGCAGGCAGAGGAGTTTCCGGGGGGCACAGCCATGGGGAAGCTGGCAGGAGTTGTTACTGATCATGCCTGTGACAAAAGTCAAAACTCGCAAGCCCAATATTCCACTCCATTCGAGTTCAGGGAAAAGCTCCTTGCTGCTGCCTGATTGCCTTGGAAAGGCAAGCTCGGAGAGGGAGAGTGATTACATCTTTGTAAGGGCAGAGACAGCTTAGTGATGCCCCCTCAGTGCCTCCTGCGTAATTCACAGGAGATGAGAGGCTGGGGCCTGGGAGGGTTAGTAAGTCATCTCGCTCAGAGACTCCATTCAAGCCCTGTCTTCCAATATTGTTCTTTGTTGCTTCATGACGGTTTATGGAATAGGTTACCTGTTCTTTGTAGATTTTTAGTCTTGCAGACTTCTTGTAGATTCCTTCTTGTCAGAATGAGCCTCACATTCTTTAGTTTGAGGTATAGCTTAAATGCTATCCCTTTGTATCTGCAGAGATTAATGTTACTACAACTGCAGACATAGTGTAAGCTCTTCTTACAGAAATGTCCTAGATATAGCAGAGAGAGGCCTGGACTGTGAACACACCCTCCTGGTTCTGATCCGGGTGGGCCCACTAGATGAGCAAGACACTTCATCTCTGTGGCTAACAGTGTTTCTTGTCTGCAGCGAGATTGCTGAAGGAGTATCCAAGGTGCTTCAGCTTTTAAATTCGATGATATTTAAGCAGTGGTTTAGGAATTATTTAGAATAATTGATTGGGATACCTGACTAAAACTGAAAATTGGTAAGTTGTGGAGACATGAATATTTTTATTCTTCTAAAAGTTAATTTTGCAGCTATACCAGGGATTACAGAGACATATGTTAAGCAGTTTAGGTATATTCTCTTTGCATGAAAGCTAAAGATTTTTTAAAATTAAAAACATGTTTATTCTTATTTCTTTTAAAAAGTATTTTAAGAGTGCTATCATTCGTTTCAGAAGTTCTTGTGCCTGATTTATAGTCAGAAACATGGAGGAAACCTCTAAAGGGTACAGGGTTCCTAACTGTCTCCCAGACCTGTGGGATCAGACTATCTGGGTTGTGGGGCCCAATAGTCTATGTTCCAAAACCAGAAAAGAGTCCAGCGAACTCCCTGGGCAATCTGATGATCAGAAATCACTAGGCAGTTACTGCTGAGTTAGCCTGAATTATGTGATTATGGTGGAGTCAGTTCCTGATTCCTGACTCTGCCTTTCTCACTCCAGTATTTTCCCAGTGCCTAAGCCGAGCCATGGGGAATAATTGGGTTTGATTCGTTCATTGTAAAAATGCTTGGGTATGTGTAGGAGAGGAAGCCAGACCTGTGCTGAGGACCAGGGCTGACTTTTCCAGCCTGTGCAGGTTGATCCTTCAGCTGCACATCACACCCTGCCTTTGGTACCCTGAAGTCTCTTTGCCGTTGTCTTCCTCTCCAGGGACTTCTGACCCCTCACAACCCAGAGTTGCTCCCTCCTCTTACAAGTCAGCAGTGCCACCCTTCTCAGATTGCTTTCTTCCCTTTTTGTGGGGGGAACAACTTTGTTGTTGTTCAGTCACTAAATTGTGTCCAACTCTTTGCGACCCCGTGGACTATAGCACGCTAGGCTCCTCTGTCCTCCACTGTCTCCTGGAGTTTGCTCAGATTCATGTCCCTTGAGCCAGTTATGTTATCTAACCATCTCGTCCTCTGCTGCCCCCTTCTCTTGCCCTCAATCTTTCCCAGCATCAAAGGCTTTTCCAATGAGTATGAGTTGGTTCGAATCAGGTGTCCAAAGTGTTAGTGCCTCAGCTTCAGCAGCAGTCCTTCCAATGAATAGTCAGGGTTGATTGCCTTTAGGATGGAGTGGTTTGATCGCCTTGCTGTCCATGGGACTCTCCCTAGCCTTCTCCAGCACCACAATTCAAAAGCATCAGTGCTTTGGTGCTCAGCCTTTTTTATGGTCCATTTCTCACATCCATACATGACCACTGGAAAGGAACAATTTTATTGAGATACAATTGATATACCATATGATTCACCCATTTAAAGTGAATAATTAAGAGGTTTTTTATATGGAAGATGGTATGGAGATTCCTTAAAAAACTAGGAGTGAAACCACCATATGACTCAGCAATCCTACTCCTAGACATATACCCTGAGGAAACCAAAATTTAAAAAGACTCATGTACCCCAATGTTCACTGCAGCTCTATTTACGCTACCTAGAACATGGAAGCAACTGAGATGTCCAATGACAGATGAATGGATGAAGAAGTTATGGTACATATATGTACTCAATGGAATATTACTCGGCTATAAAAAGGAATGCCTTTGAATCAGTTCTAATGAGGTGGGTGAAACTAGGGCCTATTATACAGAGTAAATAAGTCAGAAAGAGAGATAAATATCATATACTAACACATATATACAGAATCTAGCAAGATGGTACTGAAGAATTTAATTGCAGGGCAGCAGTGGAGAAACAGACATAGAGAACAGACTTATGGACATGGGGAGAGGGGAGGAGAGGGTGGGATGTATGGAGAGAGTAACATGGAAACTTACATTACCGTATGTAAAATAGAGAGCCAATGGGAATTTGCTGGATGGCCCAGGGAACTCAAACAGGGGCTCTGTATCAACCTAGAGGGATGGGATGGGGAGGGAGGTGGGAGGGAGGTTCAAGAGGGAGGGGACATATGTACACCTATGGCTGATTCATGTTGAGGTTTGACAAAAAAACAACAAAATTCTATAAAGCAATTATCCTTCAATTAATAAATAAATTTATTGAAAAATACATTTTTTAGTATGTTCACATACAAGTATAGTCATCTCCACAATTTGAGAACATTTTCATCACTCCACAGAGAAACTTGTACCCTTAAGTTGCCATCTCTCCATCTCTGCGTCCCCCAGCATTAGGCAACCGCTTATCTATCTCCTGTGTGTCCTTATATATCTGTCTATTCTAGGCGTCTCATATAAATGGAATCAAATGACATCGGTTTTTGTGACTGCTTTCACTTAGCATAACATTGCCAAGGTTTATACGTGTAGTATGGTGTAACAGTATTTCATTGCTTTCTATGATCAAATAATATTCTACTATATGGATAGCCCACGTCTTATTGATCTGTTTGTCCGTTGATGGACATTTGGCTTGTTTCTACTCTCGCTATTATGCTGTGTGAACGCTTGTGTACAAATTTTGTGTGGCTCTGTGTTTTCATTTCTCTTAAATATGTGCCTAGATGGGGAGCTATGGGTCACACAATAGCGGTATGTCAGAGATTTTGAGCAATTGCCACACTGTTTTCCGCTGGCTTACATTCCCACCAGCAGTGTAGGAGGGTTCCAGTTTCTCCGTGTCCTTGTTGACACTAGTTATTTTTCCTTAAAGAAAGACAGCCATCCCAATAAGTATGGAGTGATACCTCACTGTGATTTGCCTTCTTCCATTTTTAAGCCGATTCCTACCAAATATAATTTATTTAATCCTGCCAAGAAATGGCTTTTCATCAAAATTAACTTTTAATTTTTCACTGTAAAAAAGTTAGAAAATACAAATAGATAAAAGTAGAAACCCCAAATCAACCACAATCCCACCACCTACAGAAAACCAGTGTCAAACTGTGGAGCATCTCTTTAGAATTCTTTTCTATGGAATATTCACTTGTGAAAGGAGAACTTTGTAGACTCAGTGAAACCAATTGGTGGGATTATGGGGAGCTATTTTTTGAGTAAGAATCCTGACCTTTTTCCTTCCCACCTGAGATAAGACCAGGGCTTAACCTCCTGCTCCACTCCTGCAAATGTTCTGACCCTGAGTAGTAGGTGGAAGGAATGCACTTCTCTCTGACTCCAACAGTCCACTGAAAAATGTGTTTAACTTTCAGCCACGTAGCTGTTAGCTGTCACTGAATGAAGATCCCTGATGCCACTTAGACTTTGAGGATGGCCTTCGGTGGGCGTTGAGGATGGCTGGGTTCTGTCATACCCTAAACTGAAGAAACTTTTGACATGATGCTGTGAGAGGCATACATTAAAAAAAAAAACAAAAAAAACACAAAAAACATTGATCACACTGGATTCATTGGATGAAGAAAAGGATGTTGCTTGTTGCAACAGCATTTTTGGTGATCAATACCACATTTTTGCATTGATTTTGAAAAGGCAATCTTTTTCTAACATAGCTAGCTGATTGAAATTTGAATGGGGGCTTCCCTGATGACTCAGTGGTGAATCTGACTGCCAGTGCAGGAGACATGGGTTCTGTCCCTGATTTGGGAAGATCTCACATACCATGGGGCACCTAGGCTTGTGTACCACAACTACTGAGCCTGTGCTTTAGAACCTGGGAGCTGCAACTGCTGTGCCCATGTGCGCTAGAGCCCATGCTCCACAACAAGAGAAACCACCGCAATGAGAAGCCTGCATTGCAAGCCAGAGAGTAGCTACTGCTCTAGCAACTAGAGGAAGCCCACATAGCCGCCAAGACCCAGCACAGCCCCTCCCCCCGCAAAAAAGTTGAAAGTTGAATGTTGACTTCCTTTTTTTTTATAACAACTCAAATTGTCAAAAGTTGGTTGTAAACCTGTGTTTTGCATCTTATTAATAGAATGTATTTTCTCTTAGCAACAGTGGCATTTTAGCTGGCAGCCAGGTTCTGAGGCTAGCACAGGTCTGTTTTAGCCCTAATAATAAAAACTAGTTAATATTATGGAGGACTTACTATATGCCAAGCTTTCACATGGATGATTTCACTCTAGCTCACCACCACCTTAAAAGTTACAGTTGATCACTCTCCCCGTATAATGGATGAAAAACCTTAGGTTACACAATGTAGTCTGGTTGGAGTCTGGAGTACCAGCGTTCTCGAAAATGGTACTGGTCTGTAACTCGTAACTAAACACAACAGGAAAACAACATGATTGAAGAAGAAGGAGGGTTTGCTTATCTGGACTGCCTGTGCCAGTCGGCCATCCTGTGTAGATGTCCGTTCTGGGCTTCCTCAAGTGTGGCCTCCCTCTGATCTGTGTGCGGGTGTGCTGAGCTGCTTTAGTTGCCGACTCTGTGATCCTATGGACCGTAGCCCACTAGACTCCTCTGTCCATGGGATTCTCCAGGAGTGGGTGGCCATGCCCTCCTCCAGGGGGTCATCCCAACTCAGGGATTGAACCTGCGTCACTTAACATTTCCTGCTTTGGCAGGTGGGTTTCTTAGCACTAGCACCGCCTGGAAAGCCCTCTGTCTTCCTGGCCTTACTATTAATATGTGGGAAGGAGGTTAAGAATTAAGTGATGCCAGCCTCTCCTGCAGGGGACATCGCTACAGCAACAGCCTTTTGGCCAGTTAAGCACTTGTGAATGCACTTGAGGAGCAAGAGGAGAGCCAGGATGGTTTCAGCTCCTTTTTCTTGATTGCCACCCCAAGGTCATGAAAGGAATGAAGAACTGGGGAGAGACAGGCACAGCAGTGCAGTGGGAGGTGGCTCTGGTGGTTCCCCCACCGCTTGGAAGGCATTGTAGGAGGGCTGGGGGGATCATGAGTGATCCAGGGCCGGGGGCAGGGACACGTTTACTGCCAGCCCATCGTGAGCCAGGCTCCATGCTGGGCTCTTGGACAGTCTTTCAAAACAAGCGCTGTTGTCATGAATAGGTAGTAAAGTCACGTTTTATTCTGACCACCTGTCAGTGACATAGGTGTTAACTTGCCTCCTTAAATCCTTTTGGAACAAAGCTGGGTGTGAGCAGTTAAGGGTGTCATTCCTTTGTGATGGACGAGTTTGCAGGCTCAGAGAGGAGAGATAACTGGTTTAGTGTCATACAATCCCCAAATGACAGAGCCAGAGTGCAGTTCTGCCTGAATTCCAGAGGCGTGAGAGTATTTATTTAGTTTATTTTCTGGACCTTAGGATTCTGTGTCCTGTGCGCTCTTGTGGAACCTTGGGGTGGGGTCAGAGTGAGCAGCCTGCTGGCCTAGCAGGAAGGAGGCCTGGACCCCAGCCTGGTTCTTGGCCCCAGGGCCAAGTGAAGGCTGACTGCTGACCTCATGTCCCACCTTTCGCCAAAACATAACTGGAGTGAATTAAGAGTTTTATGAAATGTTTCTAATGCTTCTTTCAAGACTTTAGCGCTTTGGGTTGAGGGTCAGACCTGGGTTGGAATTCAGATCTTAGGCTGCTTATATAAATTCCGTTGCTGCTGCCGCTAAGTCCCTTCAGTCATGTCCAACTCTTTGCTACCCCATGGACTATAGCCCACCAGGCTCCTCGTCCATGGGGATTCTCCAGAAAAGAACACTGCAGTGGTTTCCATGCCTTCCTCTAGGGGATCTTCCTGACCTAGGGATCAAACCCACATCTTCTTCGGCTCCTGCATTTCAGGCGGATTCTTTACCTCTGAGCCACCGGGAGAAGCCCATAAATTCCGTTAGCCTTCATTTCTGAGGAGCAGATAATACTGACCATTTAGTAGCTTTGCTGAGAAGAGAATGCTTGGTACGTGGTAAACGCTTAAGAAATGTTATCTGTTACTCTTGTTACCACCTGTCCTCCTCCCCACTTTCTTAATACAGCCCTGAAAGGGCCCCCTGTCACCCCTCTACCATTCACTCCTGTTGAGACCCATTGGGTTCAACTACTCTATGGAAAGTTATTCATGGATGCTGTCCTTGTTTGGAGTTTACTGGTGGATGGGGGCCTTCCCCATCTAACTGGGAGACTCATTTGCTATGTTGGATCTCCCAAGGCTGTGTGTAGCCTCCCCATTGACACCTATCTGGGACCAGAGCTGCTCTATCAATTCTTTATTAAGACCAGTTATTTTTTATTTATGATGCTTGTGGATTCATTAAAAATGGCATTCCCTATAGGGGATACTGCAAGGCTTTTAGCCAGTTTTTATCAGGTTGTTAGAGTAGATATGAATATTTTAATAGAGAGAAAGAGCAAAGCCTTCAGCAAACTTAATTTGTTCTGGAATCTAAGTGACAGGCTTAACAGGGGTGCCAAGTAATTCGGTATAATCAGCCCCACTAGTGGCATAAGGAACACAACTGAGTGGATGGGGGGCTTTTCCAGAGGGGCCTTGGGGGCACTCTCCACCCCTGAGCAGCTGTAAATCACTGTATCCCGGGATCCTTTGCGTCCAGGTACGGCCTAGTGTAGCCACCAGCAGCTTCCAGGCCCAGTTAAGTTCCCTGGAAACCAGAAGGAGTGTTTTTGCACAATCTCTTTCAAAATTTATAGAATTCTTTCTCCAAGACGCAGATCTTATTAAATTATGTACAAAATAATGGATAAGCCAGGTCACTGCTGCTTATCATTTGGGGCCTCAGTGTTGATCACCATCCCAGTTACAGTGGCTGGTTTCTTGATGTAGTTTTATAAACATCCACTTGGGGGAGCTTTATGATTGACTTTTATCATCTATATCAGCTTTTATATGCGATGTGAGATCCAGATGACTGCCTCCCCTCACCCTCAACACACATACAGTGACAAGCCAGTGAAGCAAGCAATGGCTGCAGAAATACAATGGTAAATCAACGTGAATGGTTTCACTTTATTGGCAATTCCTCCCTCTGGATTTTGAAGTTATTCCTGATTTTTTTAAAAGCTTCCCCTTGAAACTAAAATAGTTAAAAGATTAAGAATAAAAGTACTTTCTGCTGATTCTTGGATGAATGTTCTGCATATGCCCGCAGACGCAATACATATTTAAATAAATGTATGTCCCAGTTAATTTCAAATAGCCAAGGCACCAGATTTAAATCAAAATCTCCTTTGAAGTTTTATGAACATGGTCACTTGCAAGGAAGATAAAATCACAAAACCAAATATCTGAGCAAGAAATCCTGTTTCCCAGTGTGTTCACCACGTAACTCTCCATCACTCTCTCTCTCTCTCTCAGTTAGCTGGGGCGTGGAGAGGTCTAATGAAGGACAATCCCTTGCTGCCTGGGCAGAAGTCCAGGTTCCAGATGGTCTTCGGGGTCTACCCAGATTTGGACAGTTTTGAAATAATGGAAAGCTAGTTAGGGTTCCTAATTAGGACATTTGCTAGAGAATGTTGTCACAATATGGATGTACCATTAACCCATTTTACTGTGGAATAAAATGAAACCAATTATAAACTCACGCATACAAGCATGACTGTATGTGTCCACCTGTCCCCACAGAGGGAGCTGGGTTGTTTCTTAGAGGGGGATGGCTTGGTTATTGTCTGAATCTCGGCCTTATCCTGCCCTCTTCTCATCTGTCCTCTTCTTTGAGCTGTCAGGGCATCGTGAAGTCTCTTCTCATTTGCTTAGCATCCAGTTATTGTACTGATGAGACTTTGCTATTTTGACAAAGCCTCGTTCTTATTTTTCCGGCTCTCTCCGGAAGCGGAAAGAAGAGTTCCGGAGGCTTGCTTTTCAGCCTTGTGTTCCTTTGGTGAGGGGCAGTGGGATCCTTCTGTACCCGAGCAGCTCTGCCTCCTTCTGCATTTGCTCCCCTCAGCGCCCTTCCCTCCCCTGCACACAGCTCCTCTCCCCTCGCCCCACCTCTCTCTTACCTGCCAGCCTGGCCTGTCTGCACGCAAGCGTCACGCTCGGTCGATGTCACTGTCCTGTGAAGACAAGTCTCAGGTACCTGCTCCAGCGAGGCCCAGTCTTCCCCTCCCCCAGTCACTTGTTCACCATCTTCATTGGTCACATCGATACGACTGTCACTCTCTGCTCAGTGGAGGAGAAATCTCGCTTCCGCAGGAACCCTGTTGCTCCTGCCAGGAAGACTTCTTCAGGAGAAAAATAAATGCTTCGCACTCCTGTGTTCAGAGTGTTTTCTGAACTGTTGGCTATCATGGAGTGGTTTTCAAATGCTTCTTTTAAGCCCTGGACTTATTTTTTTTTCTTAAGAAACAAACCATGTTCAGAAGCCCAGGCCTGTCCACGCCTGACTTCGAAGGGCCGTGTGGCAGGTGGTCTCCTCAGATCGTCCCTGCACACTCCTCGGTGAGAGGACTTTGCTGCTTCTCTGGGGGGAATTGATTTCACCTCCCCTTGTGTCTGGTGGCCTTTTAACTTGCTTTGACCAGCAGAATGTGTGGAAGTGACATTGTGCCAGCAAGCCCCAGCCCCTTCTAGATGCCTGGCAGCTCTCACTTCTTCTCCTCTTGGTTCCTTGCCCCGAGACCACCAAGACCACCAAGAGAAGAAGCTGCTGTAGTCGCCAGGGGATGGGAGGAGACACAGAGGAGACGTGGAGACCTGAGGCCACCGGCCAGCATCCCACCCGGAGGGCCACGAGGGACGTCGGACCTTCCAGCTCAGGAGCCCTCCAGCTGACTGCAGCAGAGTGTGCAAGCCCACCAGGAACTCTCCAGCAAAGTGCAGAGTCAGGAGAGATGGGCAGTTCTCCGTATTTTCAGCTACTAAGTTTTGGAGTAGTTTGTTATGTTAAAAAAGTTGCCCTTCAGGGAAACCTTTTGTCAAGTCTGTTTTGTGTGTGGAAAAGCCAGCTTATTTTAAATTGTGAAGCTGGGTTCTTGATGATGACAGTGTAAGCAGGGAAGAGACAGCTCCCAGTTGCCCCTTGTTGCGGCCTCCTCCTGCCTGCTCCCCACTCCCCTTCTCCCTGCGCAGTACACATCATGGCTGAGTTTGTTGTGTATGTTTGTGCCCTGTGAACATTTTGTAGATGCTTTGTGGAAAGCGTTGTATAAAATGGGATTTATGTTCATTAAGTCTTAACATTGCTTACAGTAGCCAAGAAACGCCTGCGTCTGAGGGCACAGAACGGCCCATCTGCTCCGATGACAGCAGAGGCAGGGTCTGGGCCCTCAGCAGCCCAGCCTATCCCCACTCCCTTGAACCTGACGCACCCCAGTGAATTCCAGAACTATGGATTGGAAGTGTCTGCTGGAAAACTTATAGTCACTAAGATCCCAGGTTGACTAGGTATGCCGCTAGGTACATATGTTACTTTCCTACTCCTTAAGTCCTAAGGAGACAGCTCCTAGGGCTAATGTTGAACATTAACCTAGTCTTGAACCGTAGTGTCCATTTTCCTAGTATTATCTGGATGATAATAGCACATTCTCACTTCTTATCATGTGCTGGTTCTGGGCTAAGCACTTCACATACAGGGTCTCATTAGTCTTCTTATAGACCCCACGAGGCAGATATGATTGGACTCTTTTTTACAGATGGAGAAATAAGGACTCAGAGAGGTAATGGCATTTATCCATCAGGGCTGGGGCATTGCACAACTCCAGGGGGCGCCATTCATTGTCGTTTGTGTAGATAGTGCCCTTTGGTGTCGTGCAGTTCACCTGGCGGCCCTGCCAAGGTAGCTGTCTAAGGGTTGGCAGAGCTGGGATTTCAGTCTCCCAAGTCTTCATTGTATACAGCTTCATTAAAACTTTTCACTTCACTGAGTAGCTTTATTTCTTCTGTCTCTGTTTATATACTTGAATGTCAATCTACCCAGCCGCCTGTTCATCTGTCTGTCCATCTACCCATCTGTCCATCCATTCATTCATCTCTGCCTCTGTTTGCCCATCCTCTCACCCAGTCATCCATTTAGTGAAATCAGTGAAAATATTGAACATCTATAAAAGGTCTCAATATTCAGTTTCTTGAAATATACCTGGAAACACAAATTCTGTAATACCTATTCTTATTTATAAGTTCCCTTGGCATAACATTTTAAATTATTGTATATCTGAAACAATTAGAAAATAAAATAATTTTCTAGAAACCACATACCCACAGTTCAGATTTCATATTTATTGTGTCATATTTACTTCAAATTTCCTTTTCCTTTCTCTCCCTCTCTTTTTTTTTAAAGAAATAGAATACTGAAAGTCAAAACCCTATCCCCTGTCTTTGACCTCTTCTCTAGCCTAAAGATTCCTGCATCCTCAGCTACATGTGGCATTATCTAGCGGCTATCAAATGGTGTCTCTATTTCCCTGACGATCTTTGTACAGTTATATAGGTCATTCAGGTTTCTCTTTCTGTGAAATGCTTATTCATAATTAATATCCTTTGCCTATTTTCTACTACTGGGTAGTCTCTGGTTTTCTTATTGATTCAAATATGGTTTTTTCTTTCTTCTTTTTGAAAAATCTTTTCTGGAAACAGATCCTTCGTTAGTTAATTCAATTGCAAGTACCTTTTCCTGAAAGCAAAAGTGTTAGTCACTCAGTTGTGTCCACCTCTTTGGGACCCCAAGGACTGTAGCCCACCGGGCTCCTCTGTCCATGGAATTCTCCAGGCAAGAATACTGGAATGGGTTGCCATTTCCTACTCCAGGGGATCTTCCTGACCCAGAGATTGAACCTGGGTCTCCTGCATTGCAGGTGGATTCTTTACTATCTGAGCCACCAGGAAAGCCCACCTTTCCTAGTACTTCCTTTCCTTTTAATGTTTTTGCCTGTTTCTGTAGGTCTTGCCACTTAATTTTATTCTTGGACATTTTAAAAGAGATAAATCATTTAAGTGTAGTGCCCTTTCACAATATAATGGAGGTATATAGGAAAGACCTTTCTATAGGAGAGACTTTCAGAAGACCATTTATTGAATTCTTACTGTGAGCAATGCCTCTCATGAGACTTGCATGTATTCTGCAATCTTTTTAATAATGCAAGGAGATAGGCACAGTTGTTATGCCCATTTTAAAGATGAGCAAATTGAGGCCCAGAGAGATTAAGTTATTGCCCTAAATTATGCAGAGATTAAGAGAGATAAACCTGGGATTAGAATCCAGGGAGTCAGTTGCAGGGCTTGTATAACCACTAAAAGGAACTGCTTCTTAATGCCAAGTTTCAGCTCTCCAGAGCTCGCTGGAAGAGAGACGCACATAAACAGGTTCCATTTTGCAGTAAGACAAACTTGCTGTTCAGTCACTCAGTTGTGTCTTTGTGACCCCATGGACTTCAGTGTGCCAGGCTTCCCTGTCCTTTAACATCTCCTGGAGTTTGCTCAAACTCTTGTCCGTTGAGTCGGTGATACTATTTCGGCCTCTGTCGTCCCCTTCTCCTCCTACCTTCAATCTTCCCAGCATCAGTCTTTTCTAAGGGCAGCACATATTATTATAGGAGGTGGAGGAGGGCTTCCTGGAAGGAAAGGCCTTTGAGCTCAGTGAATGAGAATGAGATGTTTGTGCCAGAAGGTGATGAAGGCAGTGGTGTGTGTCTGTGTGTATACTCCCTGTAGAATGTGAGGAAAGGTATTCCAGCCAGAGAGGGAACAGCATGTGTTGAGGCCTGGAGAGAGCAGACCATATTCTGAGCCTTGTGAGCAACTTGGTATATTTGGAAGGTGGAATTTCAGTTCAGTTCAGTTCATGTCAGTCGCTCAGTCGTGTCCGACTCATTGTGACCCCATGGACTGCAGCACGCCAGGCTTCCCTGTCTACCACCAACTCCCAGAGCTTGCTAAAACTCATGTCCATCAAGTCGGTGATTCCATCTAACCATCTCATCCTCTGTCGTCCCCTTCTCCTCCAGCCTTTAATCTTGCCCAGCATCGGTTTTTTTTCTAGTGAATCAGTTCTTCGCATCAGGTGGCCAAAGTATTGGAGTTTCAGCTTCAGCATCAGTCCTTCCAATGAATATTCAGGACTGATTTCGTTTAGGATTGACTGGTTTGATCTTGCAGTCCAAAGGATTCTCCACAGTGTTCTCCAGCTCCACAGTTCAAAAGCATCAATTCTTCAGCGCTCAGCTTTCTTTATAGTCCCAACTCTCACATCCATCCATGACTACTGGAAAAACCGTAGCTTTGTTTAACCGTAGGTGGGCCTTTGTCGGCAAAGTAATGTCTCTGCTTTTTAATATGCTGTTTAGGTTTGTCAGAGCTTTTCTTCCAAGAAGCAAGTGTCTTTTAATTTCATGGCTGTAGTCACCATCTGCAGTGATTTTGGAGCCCCCCAAAATAAAGTCTGTCACTGTTTCCATTGTTTCCCCATCTATTTGCCATGAAGTGATGGGACCGGATGCCATGATCTTCGTTTTTTAAATGTTGAGTTTTAAGCCAGCCTTTTCACTCTCTTTCACTTTCATCGAAAGGCTCTTTAGTTCCTCTTCGCTTTCTTCCATAAGGGTGGTGTCATCTGCATATCTGAGGTTATTGATATTTCTCCCTCTTGATTCCAGCCTGTGGTTCATCCAGCCTGGCATTTTGCATGATGTACTCTGCATACCGACTCCTAGTGACCCCATGGACTGCAGCCTGCCAGGCTCCTCTGTCCATGGGATTTTCCAGGCAAGAGTTACTGGAGTGGGTTGCCGTTGCCTTCTAAACAACAACAAAATTATTTAATATATGAATGAGTAAAAAGTTTAGTGTTTTTGCATTAGTGTTACAAATACAATCATGAGGCAATCTCTTAATTAACTGGAATGCTCAAGACATTGTCCTTTATAATTAGGAGGACTGTTCCCTGAACCTCTTTGGTTTCAAACTTTGTTCCTGAGTATATGAGGAAATGTGTGAGTCTTAACTTCCTTCTATCAGTAAACACAGTTTAGTGAGCCCAAGTCAGTCTTTTGTAACTGAGGCTTCTTCAGGTCTCCTAGATAAACCTTCAGATGTTTTGGTCATTACCAATTACTGGTCATTACCTATTACTAGACCATTATCTATAGGAGCTGTTGATGTGGCTGGTTGAGAAATTCGAGTTAAATAAATGTATTCCCTCCACAAGACACATGTGGCGTATTGTGGGTTATTTATGCTTAGGACTGGTTTGTTTTCAGGTGTGAATTAATGTTTTTTTCATCGATTCAACTCTTCAGTTAACACCAGGAATAGATAGGACTTTCGGCTCCTAGTGCTGACTTAGCAGTCTCGAGAGTGTAATTTTGTTAGACAGAGTTCAAAGAGAAGAGAAATACAAGTCTGGTAAATGAAGTAGTTAGCGATGCCTTAGTTCTTCTTACTGTGGTGTATTTTTGGCCATGTCTGGTTGGGACACTAGTCAGGAGGTTAAGAACAAGGTTGCCACATGGATCTGTTTTAATCTGTGTCCAGGGATAACTCCACAAATGCTGCTCTTCCCCAGGGATCATGTGACGATCATAGCTAACTCCTCAAAGCAATTCAGAGCACATTCTCTAAAACTCTCATGGCAGTGGGGCAGTAGCTTCCTCTCTGTGTCTGAAATGTTTGTTGGGGCCCTTAGTGGTAGAGCCAAGGGCCTGGTTGGGGGGAGTTTCCTGAGCCCAGAGCACCGATGTGTCTGGTGTACTGCTGCTGTCCCTGTCCATTGGACCATCTCCAGCCCTTGTGGCCACTGCAGGTCGTGAATAAGGGGAGAAGGGAGGGACTAGAGATTCCCTCCTGGCTTCAGGGAGAGTTTCCTTTATTCCAAGCGAGGCATCCCTTTAGTCTTGGGTGTGGGATTGGAGGTATTCTGGGAAGCAAAAACAGATCCCATCTTGCTGCTCAATCAGTGGGAAGTGGGAAGTGGGAAGGTGCGGAGGGAGATGTGTTTTTGCCATCTTGAATTCATATTTTCCCACAAGATCCATGTTATAAGTTATATTTAGATTTTCAGGGTAGCCCACAAAACTCTGTTTGTCTAGAATGTAACTGAAGAAGAAATGTGTTTTGGTTATGTTATGGTTCTAGAAAAGGCATTATTTTTCAAACTTTTCCCTCCTGAATTGGAACCTTTCATTCAGATGAATATACAAGGTGTATATAACAGATAAATGCAGAACTACTCTGGTTGAAGCAGGATTCAGCCTCATAGTAGCTGAGTCTTGGTCCCTGAAGTCTTGGTCACTTCCCTTTAGGGCTGACTTCACTAATTACTGCTGCAATCACCCGTTCTCTCTTTAGGGGGCGCTGTCCACCTCTACTGCCGTATTGCAAAGAGGCGGAGTGGATGCACAACTCTGTGGTCAAGTCCCTAAAGCCAGAAAGGGTAGCAAAAGGAAATAAACTGAGCATCAGGAACAAATGAATAAATAAAAGGCAAACTAGTGGTTCTGAAAACTAGTATGTGAATCAGTATGAGCTGGTTGCATAAGAATAACTTGAGAAATAGAAAACTGATGAATTAAAAAAAAAAAAATCTGGGACCATTCCTCCAAGTTCCAATTCAGTTGCCCTTGAGTAGGTCATGGAATATGTATATTAAAAAGCTGCTCCAGAAAAGTAGGATGGTTGGAAACCAGGCCTCCACTGTGGCTTCAGCTCCTGACTTCCTCCTGGGGCAGAGAGTGTCCCTCTCAAACACAGCAAAGGAGGACTGTCTGGATATGAGAAGTGGATCCCAAGGAGGGACAGGGGTTTCTTCCCTGCCTAAGGCTTGGCCCCTACAGACTGGCTTCCTACTGAAAAATCAGTCTCATTCCCATTGAGAGCCATTTGGAGTCTTTACAACCCTCTCCACACATAGGGCTGTGGCCTCACCCTCTGGCTTTAACAGACACAGTAGAATATAATTCATTTAACCTCCCCCAAAGTGAAACTACAGATGGGAGCCTTTGGATTGTTTTCTTATTATTAACACAAATCTGGGCACTCCCTGTTTCCTGATGTCTAAAAAAATTTTTTTCCCCTGTAGAAATGTGCTGTAACTCTAATGATCCATTTAAAGGAACAGTCATAGCCACAAAACCTCTTGGCAAGGACCCTTAAGACTTTGTGTGACTCTGTGTTTTGTTAACGTTGTCAAGATGACCCTCCCGATCCTAGGTTGTTCCAAAATCAGGCACAGGAAGCCCAAGGGTGGGTCTGAAGGAGAACGTGAGCGCTCTTGATGCCAGCAGCGCTGCCTGACTTCTGGAGTGATTGTGAGGACAGTGGGTTGATTGACAGTTTTCTGTGCTGCCTAAGCTAAGAAAGCATTGTGTTGAAATATGTTTTTTAAAGTTTCATTTTAACAAAGTGACAGAATCATCTTAATCCTTGACTGCTATAGTTTTTCAAGGAACACAAGAGCCTGCAAAAAGGTGGCCAGTTTTTAAGGGAAAACACTTCTGGCCTTTCCTTCCTGTAGATCCTGTTTCCAGAAGGGCTAATGGATGCCTGCACCCTTTCCGTGTTCCACTCTGACAGTCTGTGATATGGAGCCTGTCATGGGCTATAGAACAGACTCCTTGCTGGGGTAGCCTTAACTCTCAGCCTAAACCCATGAGTTTTGACTGCCTAATCAGTCAGGAACTGGGCCCCAGATAGATGATAATATTCTTGTTCCCTGACTTACTTGGCTTTCTTTTCGTTCTTTACCCCATTCTCTATCTTTCACTTTGAATTCTTTCTGTATCCATCCTGTCACTTGATGGCTGTGTGGCTTTAGCTTTGTCCTTTAACCCTCAACTTTCTCATCTTTAAATTGGAATTATAATAGTGTCCATCTCATAAGGTGGAGTCAGGACTAGTTACATAATTTGTGAGGCCTAGTGCAAAATGAAAATGTGGGGCCCCTTGTTTAAAAATTAAGAATTTCAGAATGGTTATAGCAGGATAGTAAACCAAGTATAGGGCCCTTCTGAGGGCTTCCCCAGGTGGCCCAGTGATAAAGAATCTGCCTGCCGAGCAGGAGACTTGGGTTCGATCTCTTGGTTGGGAAGATTCCCTGGAGAAGGAAATGGTAACCCACTCCAGTATTCTTGCCTGGGAAATCCCATGGACAGAGGAGCCTGGTGGACTTCACTCCATGGGGTTACAAAAAGTCATGGCTGAGCACACGCACGCACAGGGCCCTCCTAAATATAAGATCCTGTGTGACTGCACAGGTCACACACCCAAGATACCATGGAATCAATGAAATAAGAAGTATTGTCATAGCTCTTATTATTCTGTGTCTTCCTATTTATACTCTAGATTTGTCAGTAACAGCCAAACATGCCGTCCTCCACTGAAAGACACAAGTATTATTCAGTCATTCTTAGGGTCTTTTAGGTCTGTGGAATTTGCTTTTTTTTTTTAAAAAAAAAAGTCTTGCTTGAACCTAGTGAAAGAATCACTAGGTGTTAGGAAAATCATTCAGAATGTCTCCATTTATATATTCTACTTTTCCTTTGATCCTTTTCCATGTTTATACTTTGGTGTAATTATACCAGTTTATTTTGTATTCTCCTGTTTTTTACCTTGTTCCACAGTTTTCCTAATTTAGTTTTAAAAAAGAAAATCACTTTAAAAATTAACGAAATGTTAATGCATTATTAACAATCAAAGCGTAAGTTCTAGGTCCTGAAGAAGGAAATAGGCTAGGGAGGGAGAGAACAAGAAGGAACCTGGAGAGAAAGACAGAAGAGAGATTTCAAGGGATTAAGGGTTTTTGGTGAGTGACATTTGGGGTCTTAGATGAGTGAAGAGCATACTGGTTTATAATGATGATAATAATAGCTAACATGTTGTGCTGAGTTCTTTACAGAGCTCATCTCATGATCTTCACAATAACCTAAGACAAGAGATGTGGTTGGTGTCGCTAGTGAACAGAAGAGGAACTCAAGGCATTGGGAAGTTAAGTAACTTGTCATATACCTAGTAAGTGTTGGATCAAAATTGGAGCTTCTCAGGCAGGCTACTGCAGAACTTATATACTTGTGTGCTTTGTGTCTTGACATTATAGCTGTTATTGTTACTGAAGTATTTTAAAGCAAGTTCTAGTCCTTAGGTCATTTCACCCCTACATACTTTATTATTCATTTCTAGAAAATATGGATGTTTTTTATTTCAACTATAGTACCATTATGATACCTAACAAAATTAGCAGTAATTCCTTGATATTACATATAATCTAATCATATTCAAATTTCCTTCATTATTTCAAAAATGTCTTCCTTTAACCTTGATTCATATACCTGAGGATGCAAATAATGATCTATACATTGCAGTGGGTTGTTACATCTCTTAACATTATTTTAATCTATAGCAGACTCACCGTTTAAAAAATGCCATTAACTTGTTGAAAAAACCTGGTCAACTGTCCTACAGAAGTACCCAATTTGGATGTGTCTGTTTGCTCTTCCGTGATGTCATTTCAGAATGTGTGATTCCACACTGCATGCGGATCATCCAAAGCAAATCTTTTGTTATCACTTTGAAAGATTAACTGGAAAATTTTAATTTATTTCTCAGTGCCTTTGCTTTGGAATTTTGAATTTGTTTTTAAATATCAGCCTTGTATTTCCACTCAGGATGAACCATCATTTTATTTAACTATTTTTCTCTGCTGTTTCACATTTTGTTTACAGTTTTCCCCCCTTCTTTAGATATGCCTCAGTGAACATCTTTGCAAATATAATACTTTTTATCATTTCATTAAAATAATCATCCAGATGTGGTTTGGTGTTAACAGTGTCAAAAGTTGAGGATCATTTTAGTGGATCTTTAACTCTATAAAAACTACTTTCCACAAGAATGGTTTTGTTTTTGTTTTTTAACATTAAAAAATTAAAACTTTAAGTTTTCTTAGATTCAGTTTAAAGATCCCAGTTGGATTCTTTGGATAACCTGGGATAGGTATATAATTGAAGATTGGCCCCTATAATATTTCCTGATATCTTTCAAAGAGATGGCAAAGGAGATTGTACTGTATGACCCAGAACATTCTAAGAGAGGCAATAGGCAGTGTAGAGATGAAATTAAGATAATTGAAGTGATGTCAATATGGTGACTTAGTACGTCCCATATTGTGACTCGGGCTTATTTCAGTACACCTGTTGTAGTAGGAATTTTGTTTTTCTATATTCTGATAGATTCTAACTTGATTGTTCTAAAGAATTCTGGCCCCTCCTCTTCTGAGGTCCAATTCGTGAGAAAGAAAAAGAGGAGTTCTGGGATCATGGGGTTCCTTGTGACTTAGAAGTTGCACATGTCGCTTCCAGTCATATTCCTTTGCTAAGAACTTAGTCAAATGGCCATACCTAACTGTAAAGAGAAACCCAAGTAAGATGGTAAGTGTTGCAAGAGGGCATCAGAGGGCAGACACACTGAAACCATCCTCACAGAAAACTAGTCAATCTTATCACACTAGGACCACAGCCTTGTCTAACTCAATGAAACCAAGCCATGCCTATGGGGCAACCCAAGATGGGCGGGTCATGGTGGAGAGGTCTGACAAAATGTGGTCCACTGGAGAAGGGAATGGCAAGCCACTTCAGTATTCTTGCTTTGAGAACCCCATAAACAGTATGAAAAGGCAAAATGATAGGATACCAAAAGAGGAACTCCCCAGGTCATTAGGTGCCCAATATGCTACTGGAGATCAGTGGAGAAATAACACCAGAAAGAATGAAGGGATGGAGCCAAAGCAAAAACAATACCCAGTTGTGGATGTGACTGGTGATAGAAGCAAGATCCGATGCTGTAAAGAGCAATTGCATAGGAACCTGGAATGTCAGGTCCATGAATCAAGGCAAATTGGAAGTGGTCAAACAAGAGATGGCAAAGGTGAACGTCGACATTCTAGGAATCCGCGAACTAAAATGGACTGGAATGGGTGAATTTAACTCAGATGACCATTACATCTACTACTGCGGGCAGGAATCCCTCAGAAGAAATGAAGTAGCCATCATGGTCAACAAAAGAGTCCAAAATGCAGTACTTGGATGCAATCTCAAAAACGACAGAATGATATCTGTTTGTCTCCAAGGCAAACCATTCAATATCACAGTTATCCAAGTCTATGCCCCAACCAGTAATGCTGAAGGAACTGAAGTTGAATGGTTTTATGAAGACCTACAAGATCTTTTAGAACTAACACCCAAAAAAGATGTCCTTTTCATTATTGGGGACTGGAATGCAAAAGTAGGAAGTCAAGAAACACCTGGAGTAACAGGCAAATTTGGCCTTGGAATGCAGAATGAAGCAGGGAAAAGACTAATAGAGTTTTGCCAAGAAAATGCACTGGTCATAGCAAACACCCTCTTCCAACAACACAAGAGAAGACTCTATACATGGACATCACCAGATGGTCAACACCGAAATCAGATTGAGTATATTCTTTGCAGCCAAAGATGGAGAAGCTCTATACAGTCAACAAAAACAAGACCGGGAGCTGACTGTGGCTCAGATCATGAGCTCCTTATTGCCAAATTCAGACCTAAATTGAAGAAAGTAGGGAAAACCACTAGACCATTCAGGTATGATCTAAATCAAATCCCTTATGATTATACAGTGGACGTGAGAAATAGATTTAAGGGTTTAGATCTGTTAGATAGAGTGCCTGATGAACTATGGAATGAGGTTCGTGACATTGTACAGGAGACAGGGATCAAGGCCTCTGGGGAGGCCTTACAAATAGCTGTGAAAAGAAGAGAGGCAAAAAGCAAAGGAGAAAAGGAAAGATATAAGCATCTGAATGCAGAGTTCCAAAGAACAGCAAGAAGAGATAAGAAAGCCTTCCTCAGCGATCAATGCAAAGAAATAGAGGAAAACAACAGAATGGGAAAGACTAGAGATCTCTTCAAGAAAATTAGAGATCCCAAGGGAACATTTCATGCAAAGATGGGCTCGATAAAGGACAGAAATGGTATGGACCTAACAGAAGCAGAAGATATTAAGAAGAGGTGGCAAGAATATACAGAAGAACTGTACAAAAAAGATTTTCATGACCCAGATAATCATGATGATATGATCACTAATCTAGAGCCAGACATCTTGGAATGTGAAGTCAAGTGGGCCTTAGAAAGCATCACTACGAACAAAGCTAGTGCAGGTGATGGAATTCCAGTTGAGCTGTTTCAAATCCTGAAAGATGATGCTGTGAAAGTGCTGCACTCAATATGCCAGCAAATTAGGAAAACTCTGCAGTGGCCACAGGACTAGAAAAGGTCAGTTTTCATTCCAATCCCAAAGAAAGGCAATGCAAAAGAATGCTCAAACTACCGCACAATTGCACTCATCTCACACACTAGTAAAGTAATGCTCAAAATTCTCCAAGCCAGACTTCAGCAATATGTGAACCGGGAACTTCCTGATGTTCAAGCTGGTTTTAGAAAAGGCAGAGGAACCAGAGATCAAATTGCCAACATCCGCTGGATCATGGAAAAAGCAAGAGAGTTCCAGAAAAACATCTATTTCTGCTTTATTGATTATGCCAAAGCCTTTGACTGTGTGGATCACAATAAACTGTGGAACATTCTGAAAGAGATGGGAATACCAGACCACCTAACCTGCCTCTTGAGAAATCTGTATGCAGGTCAGGAAGCAACAGTTAGAACTGGACATGGAACAACAGACTGGTTCCAAATAGGAAAAGGAGTACGTCAAGGCTGTATATTGTCACCCTGCTTATTTAACTTCTATGCAGAATACATCATGAGAAACCCTGGGCTGGAAGAAGCACAAGCTGGAATCAAGACTGCTGGGAGAAATATCAATAACCTCAGATATGCAGATGACACCACCCTTATGGCAGAAAGTGAAGAGGAGCTAAAAAGCCTCTTGATGAAAGTGAAAGAGGAGAGGGAAAAAGTTGACTTAAAGCTCAACATTCAGGAAATGAAGATCATGGCATCTGGTCCCATCACTTCATGGGAAATAGATGGGGAAACAGTAGAAACAGTGTCAGACTTTATTTTTCTGGGCTCCAAAATCACTGCAGATGGTGACTGCAGCCATGAAATTAAAAGACGCTTACTCCTTGGAAGAAAAGTTATGACCAACCTAGATAGTATATTCAAAAGCAGAGACATTACTTTGCCGACTAAGGTCCGTCTAGTCAAGTCTATGGTTTTTCCAGTGGTCATGTATGGATGTGAGAGTTGGACTGTGAAGAAGGCTGAGCGCCAAAGAATTGATGCTTTTGAACTGTGGTGTTGGAGAAGACTGTTGAGAGTCCCTTGGACTGCAAGGAGATCCAACCAGTCCATTCTGAAGGAGATCAACCCTGGGATTTCTTTGGAAGGAATGATGCTAAAGCTGAAACTCCAGTACTTTGTCCACCTCATGCGAAGAGTTGACTCATTGGAAAAGACTCTGATGCTGGGAGAGATTGGGGGCAGGAGGAGAAGGGGACGACAGAGGATGAGATGGCTGGATGGCATCACGGACTCGATGGACATGAATCTGAGTGAGCTCCGGGAGTTGGTGATGGACAGGGAGGCCTGGCATGCTGCGATTCATGGGGTCACAAAGAGTCGGACACGACTGAGCGACTGAACTGAACTGAACTATAAAGAAAGTATAGAAGTGTAGTTTTTGGCTAAGCAGACTCATTCCCAGGAGGAAGAGAACAGATTTCAATAGGCAAGTAGCAGCCTGTAACATATTATCTATGAATGAGGGCTCTAGAGTCAGATAGACATGAGTTCCAATCTTGGCTCTGCCACCTAGGACAATGGTTCTATCTTCTTGATTTTCTCATTAGAAAACTGGAAATAATAATTTCACTTTATTGGGATTGTTATGAGACTCGAATGAGTGAGTTCATGCAAAGTGCTTAAGAAAAAAAGCACTTGTGTGTGGTTAAAAGCACAGAATTGGGAATCCGACTGGCAGGGTTAAAATCTTGGCTCTGTGTTTGCTAGCTGTGTGATTTTAAAGAAATTACACAAAAATTCTCAGAAATCTACTTTCTTCTTCTATAAAATGGAGATGCTCTTAATGCCTACCTCTAGAAAGAATTTGATGAAGTCCTCCAATGCTTTTATTAAAGGGTTTATTCATGCTCAATAAATCATGATGGTCTTTTTGTAGTTACTATGTTTGTTCATTTTATAAACTCCTGAGTTTATCTCCAAAAGAGAAGTAGTAAATTTATAATTGTGTAGGCATGCCCCTGTCATGAGTTGCTGCATTTTCTTATACCTCTTGTTACTGCTTTGCTCTTTCATCCTGTTAACATGTTTATGTATTCAGCTTGTATACTAGCTTCTATCTGATTTTTTGGGTAAGCATCTACTGATGACTTACATTCTAAGTCACATAGACTATGCTATTTAGTGTGACTTCTACAGCTTGTCCCAAAGTTGAGTACATTTATTTTTCAAAATGTTCTCAATCTCATGAAACCATTTTGAAAAGATTAAGCTGGCTAGAAGAAATCTCTGTGGATAGCTAAGCAGTGCAATAAAAATGGAAAATGGAAAACTCAGGGTTTTATGATACATGGCTGCTTTAACTTCAGAATCTCTTGTATCATTCCCATGACCCTAAATTATATTTTTCAGGTCTAATTTTAGGATTTATTTCTACATCTCTGATTTTATGCAGATCACCTAGAGCCCTATGATTGCTCCTCTTCCCTTCTAGGGACCCTTCCACGATTTCCATGTGACTACAGGGACTCTTTCCTCTTCCCTGTCTTCCCACCCACTACTTACAGAGCTGACATGCTGCTATGCTGTACCATTGTGCTATCCTGAATACTGTGGCATTCAGCCTGGCTCCAGTGATATAAAATGAGGGGGTATGGATGCCTTTTTCAAACTTGAAACTAGCAAAAGACAAAACCCCCTTTTGTTCGAAACCATTGGGAGTGTAGTCCTGAGTTCTTGTTCTTTTAGGGAAAATGTCGGGGGGGGGGTCCTTTTCTTCTCCATACCTGCACTTTCTGGCTGCTGTAGTTTTGCATGGAGTAATTGAGCAAATGAAATACCAAACATATAAAAAGTAGCGTTATGAAAGTGAATGAATGAACGCTTACCTAGCAGAGCTGTAAGACAGGGAAAAATAGGATGAGTTAATGGTCTAGAAATTGTGTAGCTTTGCTGTCTTAGAATCATGGCAAATGGAACATATGGTATTCGGTCATTTTTTGCATTCATATGAAAAGAAAATGAGTTTATTTTACAAATAAATGGAGTTTGTGTTTCTGTTTGTTATTCATGACTATAATGTTTACTTCTCTTGAAGTAGAAATATGTCACCTAAACATTAAATATTAAGATTTTTTTAACTATTAATGAATAATTTTTCTTTATATGCCATGCCTTCATCCACTTCAATAAACATTTTAGGCTTTTCTCTTCATTTGCTATTACTTTGTCTGATAAAGCTGTGAACAGAGGCATCTTAAGGAAAAAAAGAAAAGACAGACATGTTAAAATTATTATTTGCCCAAGTATTAGAATTTTAGATTAAGGCCTCGAATCAAATTCACTTCATATTCTCATGTACTTAGGGACTTCCCTGGTGGTTCAGCAGCTGAGACCCTGCACTTCCACTGCAGGTTTGTGGATTCAAGCCTTGGTTGGGAAACTAGGATTCAGCATGTTGCACGGTGTGAGCAGCAATAACAACAGCAGCAACACAAGCAAAACGGTACCATGGTGTTTCTATTTCCTATTCTGAGGTTCATAGAAGGCCCAGAAGTTGCCATTAAAAAAATCTGCTGCATTCGTTGTGTCATTGTAGTGGACATTTATTATTTTTATCTTCACAGCATCTGTACATCAGAAGCTTCTTTCCCTTGTGGAGACCATTTGTGCCCTGTCCTCAGTTCATGTGAACCAAGCTGGTCAATCCAAGTCCACAGTAATTGGATAAACAACAAGCTGTGTTTGAAGTCAGGTTAGTCCAAGTCAGCTATAAGACTTTTGAGTAAAAAAGAGTCCTCTGTCCATTGAAGTTTCTAGGCTAGGGAATGACGTATGAAGCTGACTGAGGTGGTCTAGGCTTCTCCGTGGTAAGAGTCTGCCTGAAGCCAGCTTGGAGAGAATTGATCCAAGAGGTGGAGAAAGATTCTGACTACACTGTTTGAGTTTGAAATGAGATTTACCCCTGCCATTGAATTTCTTATTTTTAGCCCCAGACTAGTCTAAGCTGGTTTCATCCACTTACAGGTGGAAGAGTTCTGGCCACTACAATCATCATAATTTTCCTCAGGAAGCGTTTGTTCAACACCTGGATCATTGCATATTAACTACTTTACATGTAGCAGGAAAATACAGGATTAATAGCGCAAGAAGAATGGAAGAGCCACCTGGGTCAATTTCCCATCCAACGCAACCTCCTTATTCTTCATTGACAGTTGTCTTAGAATCAAAATCACTTCATTTTTTCAAGGATTTGAAGATACAACGGAGTTTTCATTTTCTATCCTGAGTTTCAGAAAAAGTCCTGAATTCCATTATGGTCCCTACTTTTAAAAAGATCCACTGCCATGTCAGATAACTCCCTACCTTATAAAGAAGTGCATTACAGTTTTGGAAAATTCTAATTTTCAGTATGTTTTTTCCTTTTATTGAGTTGAAATATGTTTTATTTTACTCATTAGTTCCAGTGCTTGAAACCGTGCAGATTAAAGCAAAGTCCTCTTCCACAGGCATCACTTCACCTGTTTGAAACACCAGTCACACCTTTGTTTCCTTTGCTCCCAGATACATAACCCCAGTTCCTTCTCCCATCCCGCACAAAATGGGAAGTCCAGATCACCTTGGTTGTTGTATAACCTCAGTTTACTTCTGTTTGTTAAATGTCTCTTTTAACGGGAGACCAGCACTGAGCTAGGACCTCCTTTGTTTTCCTGTAGACCTTTACATGAGGGCAGCCTTATACTGAATTATATTTTGGGGCTTCTGTTTCCCACCCATACTCTCTGATTCATAGCAAGCTAGCTGTGAGCTAGTACTTCTTTCCTTCCCTCTCATCCTTTTTCTTTTTTTTCTGTACAGTTTCTAAGTCACGTCTGTGATTGAGTTTTGATTATCAGAATCTGTTTTAGGATTTTACAAACAACCATAAGCTTTTGTTCCCCTTTGTGCCTCATTTGGGACCTTCATTGTGTAGAGTGATGCAAGAATCAGTCATTGTTATTTGGGTCACTGATACAGCCCATTGGCTAGAGAAGAGTATTTGTTTTATCAGTTAGGAACTGTGTTCAGATGTGGGTAAGAAAGAATGGGTTAAATACACATAAAATAGTGTGGAGAGAGGAGCCCAGAGTTGGTATGGTGTTTGCATAAAGCCACAAAGGATTCAGGCTCTGGTCTTTATTTATGCTCCACCATCCCAATGCCTGACTTCCATTCTCAACATTGCCTCCTAGTCCCAGATGACTTTCTAATGTCTTGCCCACATTCTATTCAGTAGGAAGGACAAAAGGCTGCTTCTCCTAATAGGATAAGCTCCTTTTAAGGAGTTGCCCCCAACCCCTCAATCCTTTCACTCATATTTCACTGGACAGTAGTAAGTCATGTGGACGCAACTAGCTGCAAGGGAAATATCCTGGGCAGCAGCATAACCAGCCAAAAGTTGGCATTCTGCTGCTAAGAAAGAAAGGCAGATGAATATTGGGAGATTACCAGCCCCGTTCCTGGAAAGTTATTGAAATATTTTCCTGCTGGCCATGGAAGTAAAGAGCAGTAGAAAGAGCTACTTAACTTGGACAATCTCTTTCCTCACTTTTGTTTGACTTTTGGGTTTGGTGTGTTCTATTTTCCTCTAGGCCTTTGTGGAAAGGTTAAAATGCAGGTTTTTGGTTTTTCTTTTCCAGTCCTTCCTCCTCCCCTCTTGTTTGCTTGCACTTAGTACTAATCTTCGCACCTTGCAATGGCAAAGATGAAAATTGTTGGAGCCTAATAGTGATTGCATTAAATTGAACTCCTTCTTTAATACAGTAAAACTGAGGTCTGCTCTTTCTCTCTTTAATAACAACTGTGGCAATAATGAAACTCAATGTCATCTTTAAAATGGTTTACTTTGCATAGTTCTATATGCACACATTTCAGTTACCACAATTTAAATAACATCAGTCTCCTAGCAACATGGTTCAAATTTCAGTTACCAAATATATTCACTGAGAAGTTGTGTAAAGTACAAACATTGCCACTAACTCTTTGGTCCACAAGTCACTACATAAGTGGCAGATGCACATTTACAATCAGTGACCAATCTTGTCACTTCTTGCAGTGATTGATACTGCGCACCTGTTACAGCTCACAAACGGACAGCAAAGTGTGTATTTGTGTTGCCTCTTTGTTTCCCAGCGATAAACTCATGTGACATTTTACAAATATGAATAGTTAAAAGAAAGAATAGTCCATCAAAAGTGAAAGTTCAACAAAAGAAACAAAAGTAATAATGCTGAAAGTGAAGTTTGAATCAAACATAAATGGAATGTAGAAAAAAGAGTGGATTGTGGAAATGTTGATACTACTGCCTTTTGAAGGACATGCATCCAGAGGAACTTAGTGAAGGCAATTTACTGACATAAATAAGGAAAGAGGTTGTATGAAAGGATAAAAATGTCTTAGAGGCAGTGACATCAGCAAAAAAATTCACATAAAAGAAACTCTTGGAGACATTTCATGACCCTGAAAATATAAGGGATAAAATGTTGGAAGCAGAGGCTAACTTAAAAAGCAGTGTGACAATTTGCCAAGGCATAGAAAAGATCCTCATTCCACATTATCAGTTATATGATGACAAGAAGGCAAACACTACCCAAGCTAATCTTGAACATTTTTTTTTTTACAAATAAGATACTTTATTTTTAGTGTTTTTACTAGTTTAAGTGATAGCATACTAAGCAAAAACAGTTTTGTTCTTTTTTTTTCATTTCCTGATACATTTATAACCAATAGTGAAAGAGGTTGTAATGTTTTGACAAAAATGTTTAGAGGTCATGGAACAATTATAATGTTTTCCATTAAGACAGTTTTGCACAGTATCAACTTGTGTGATCATTTTATGGTCCTGTACTACAGTACAAAGTGAAGATTTCCTGTAGTTCACATAGTTACTCTATTTCATATCTACCATATTTGCAATTCAGGCAAATCTTATCACTCCATTTCATCCATCCATTCATCCATTCATTCATATATGTAAATAAAGTCACAGACATTATGTAGGTTTAAAATTATGTAACTAAATAGCTGGCAAGACTTGGAACATGATAATTTCACTTTAAATTCATTCTTCTTACAGTCCCGTTAGCATGATACCACATTATTTCCAAATAATCTCATTACTATGTGAGATAGAAACAGGGAAAATGTCTTCAATGTTGAGGCCTTCCAAATCTAATGTGTTCCATGTCCCATTACACAGATTGATGGACTAGTTATCATTCTTAGGTTGCAAGCAACAGAAATGAACTCTACCATGGTAAATTCATACAGTAATGGTCCCCAATGAATCATGTCTCCCTGTATCCCCTTTACCCGGTAAGGTTTCTTTGTTTACTCCTTCCATTAACAGATGAAGTCTCTTTTCCCACCCCTTAAATCTGGGCTGGTTTTAAACGATCTGATCAATAGAATGTGATGTGAGGGAAGTTGCCGCTCTGCTTTTGTTCTCTCTGAGCATTCCTCCAGTATGGCCTGCTGGAGGGTGAGGTGCCACGTGGAGAACTGATGTGTTCCAGCTGATGGCTTCAGCCAGCTTCCAAATAAGTGAGTCAGTGAGGCAATCCAGGGTCAGCCCCCAGCAGATCTTTCCACTGACTGCAGATGTTGAAATGAACCCAGTTGGTACCACGTGGAGCAGAGACACACCATCCCAGCTGAGCCCTAGCCAAACTGCCAATCTGTAGAACTGTGAGCAAATAAATGGTTATTATTTTAAGCCATTAAGTTTTGAAGTGAATCAGTATGCAGCAAACCACTATCTTAAATAGAAAAGAGAATTTATTGGGAGGGTACTGTGTTGTTTGTAGGATTTAAGGGAAAACTTCAGAATGAAAGGATAGAAAGCCTTGTAGCAGGAGTTACTCCACAGTCTTGCCTAGGTCTCACTTCTGGAGTGAATGAACTCCAGCTGTTTCTCTTGTTCTTGTGTTGTTCTGCTAAAGAATCAAGAGTCCTGCAGGAGAAAATTTGATGGTCACACATCCATCTTTTGGATGTACTGATTTATGAGAGGAGACTCTGGCAGAAGGAAATTTCCAGTTTCTTCTTAAGCTTTTATAGTGGGGAGACAAACACTTGGGCTTATCTCCCCTCCGGTGTGCACAGATACTTCTCCCTAAAGCAATCCAGGTGCTGCCAAGGAGGGGATGGATGATGGACATCTTCAAAATGACAGCTGTGCACTATAGTCACTTCTTTTCCTTGATGAGGATTTTAAAATATTTATACCAAGGTTGTTACTTCATGGTAAATAAATTTGTGGGAAATAAAAAAAAATTAAGCCCTTATAACTGGCATATAAGTCAATATATGGAGAGAAACTGAATCTTAGATTGAGAGGATTAAAAGTAAAAAGGGCTTTAGAACTCATCACGGCCAAGGTCCTCATTTTATAAATGAGGAGAGTGAATCGAAGGTGATTAAGCCAAGGGTACACAAAACGAGACCAGAGCTAGAACCTAGGTTTTTTTTTTTTCCTCCCTAACTATCCATAGCTTCAGATGAATTTGGGGAGGGAAAAAAATTGACCCGAAGTATTTGAAATGTGCGTGTTAACTTCCATTCTCTTTGGAAGGGCTCTCTGCCTGTTGGGGGCACCCTGCTTATCTTCCCTCCCAGCACCCATCCTCTCTTCCCTGCTCCCAAACACTCAGGCCAATACAGGTTTAAGAAAGAGAGCGTTCCTAAGAAAACTTTCGTGAGCCTAAGGGGCTTAAGTGAAAGTGAAGAAGCAATTAACTTAGGATACATGTTGCTATTGGATGCACGAAATACACAGATAAAGCACAGACACAGTTCAAAGCTACTGCAGCTTGGTGCTGAGACACCCAGCCTATTTCCTGGGAAGGAGCTTGGCGGTGCCGCTCTCCCTGCTCAGGGTTCAAGCTGCCTTGGTAACAGCTACCTACGGCACAAACACTGAATGCTAGTTTCTCTTTTTGTCTTTTTCATAAAAGTGAAAATCCTCTTCGAACTTGTTTTCGTTAGCCCAAACAGGTACTAATGTAGGTCTTCTGTAAAAGCAAACTGGTGTAAAGCAAATTTTGTAAAAGTAGAACTGTATTGCTCTGGACCAATCTAAACCTGAAAAATCAGATGAGGTCGATGTTTCAAAATCCAAGCCAGCTGGCACTTGAATCAGGATATGACTGTCCTGTCGAGGCTCAAACCCACTTAGAACTTTGGTTTGGTGGCTGTTCCATGTTGTATTCCCATTTGTTTTAAATCTCTTGGGTATTTTTGAAGGGTACCTGCATAAAAATAGCATCTTTGCATTCTTGTCAGATCCTGATGCATACTGTTTTTCTAAAGTCCTAATCCTGTTAGTGAGACATGTCAATTAGACTGTATCATGGGGGGATTATGAAAGCTGAGAAGAAACAGCCAATTGGAGAATCTCAAACTATATGAACATTGGTCTATGAAGAAGAAAAGACTTTGATTATTATTAATGAAAAACTGCTGCAAGAAATAAAAACAAGGTAATAAATAGGCAAAAACATATCAAAGGAAAATTATTATAAAATAAAATATAAAAATATTTAGATTTCTGGTCTGGAAGGAAACAAGAAACAGGGATTGTCTCTGAGAAAAGGGATGGATGGCTGGAGACCTGGGTAGAAGGGAGACTTCTCAATTTTGAACCATGTTTTTGGAGCCTTATCTGTTTAAAAGTAACTTAATGAAAACCAAAAAACAAGTGTGATGTGTTACAAGCAATTTCTCTACCAGAAGCAAGTGGTTTGAGAACTTCCACTGTGCTTTTTAATGCTTGAAACAAGTTTCAGGGAAAGAATTAAAAAGACATCTGTCTTGGTCTTATTCTCTTGACTTATTAAGTAATATAGGGTTTTCTTTGGCTAAAAATTTGGTTGTTGCTGTCCTTAGATTTTTTTTTTTTCACTCAACATACCTTATTTCACTGTTTTATAACCTAGTATTAATTGATTTTTATCGTCCTAGAGACTTTGGTACATAATATTCTATTTTCCATCTTTTTAGCCTTTTTGCACAATATTTGGTATTTTAAAAACAGCTCCCAACATTCCCTCTTGTTTTCATCACGTTTCTCTTATCCTCTTAAAATATGGTTATTGTATTTAATGGACCAATTTTGCTCGCCCTAAAGGTAGATTCAGATTGCCATTTGTTGGCTGCTTCAGTGTGTAATCCACTAAATCCTGGTTTGTGACTAAAGGTTTCACACTGGCATATTCAGAGATAGCAGTTCTCAGCAGCAGCTTAATGGAGATTTTTCCATTTTGAAAGACATGATTTTTGATGTTTCTGCCATGGTTTTGCCTCCTCTGGCAATAATACCACGGTTGCCGTTATTTGTGATAGGAGAGAGACTGTATTAGAAAGAAAGGATGTTGGCTTCAAGGTAAAGGTTTTGGCAGATCCAGCGCTATCTCATTGGTTACAAAGCCTGTCTGGAAAGCACACAATTATTCAGCTTGCACAGCACAATTAAGTAAACAATCCGTTTAGCCTCTCTATTGATACTCCATTGAAGAGGGACTGGGTGGCTCCGGAGATTGGAAATGAGAGCTGTAGCCGTTTCCCTAGACGTAGGTGCTTTAGATCTGTTTGCTAGGGTAGTGACCACACAGTGTCTCCATCTGACGGCCGTGCAGCAACCTAGGTGAGACAGATTGGTGGTTTCAGGTCCATGGAGAGATGGTCACATCTCAATATCCAGGATCCCAGCTGGCAGAAATATGTGTGGATTATACCGACATGATTCAATTTGCGCTTTAGTGAAATTCATATCCTGAAAATCCTATTTGCGCTAATGTGAACTTTAGAATATCTTCCTAAAGCTTTGAGTGGAGGTCTTAGCCGTCTCCATTTGCCCGATGATTAGCACATTTGGCCTGTTTACTTTGGCTTAGAGGTTTTAAGAGTCTTTAGGGTTATAAGATTTCTCCCAGCTCTCTCCCACATCTGTGAATATTGGGGATAAAAATCTACTCACAGTTAGTACAGACTGCCTGAAGAAGCACAGAACTTGGGTACAGAATTCTGTTTTCAATTTGTACTAAATTATGACTCATCTCAGTAGTTTTAGGTGCAATGAGGCTTTTTATAAAGAAACACATGGGCTTATAAAGATGTTATAAAGTACCATTTAGATCTAAGATATTTCTTAAAGTAGGTCTAGGGGGCTGTGTTGGAGAAGGCAATGGCAACCCACTCCAGTACTCTTGCCTGGAAAATCCCATGGACAGAGGAGCCTGGTGGGCTGCAGTCCATGGGGTCGCACAGAGTCGGACACGACTGAGCAACTTTACTTTCACTTTTCACTTTCATGCATTGGAGAAGGAAAGGGCAACCCACTCCAGTGTTCTTGCCTGGAGAATCTCAGGGATGGGGGAGCCTGGTGGGAAACGGCTCCCATTTCCCCACTCTATGGGGTCACACAGAGTCGGACACGACTGAAGTGACAGCAGCAGCAGCAGCAGGGGGCTGTGTTAATTGGCCCACTAGTCTTCCCCAGCATTTTTCTTGTCCATTCCTAACATCTAAAAACCTTCTCCTACACATATATGCGCATGCGCATACACACAAATGGACTAGTTCTATTACTTTTTCTATTCAGAGGAAGGAATCCAGACCTAGACCTCCATTCCCTGGAATTTGATTTGTCAACGTCTGGCATCATCTTTCAGGTGAGTTCCTTTATCCACGTGTGTAACAGGTGGAACTGATGGGAGAGCCCACAGGTGAAACTGATGGGAGAGCCCACAGGTGAATTAGTGCTGTGGCAGTTGGCTAGTGCCTGGGTTACACCCCTCTGCCACGTACTGTGAGTTGTGTTCTGCCTAGGAACCGCTGTGGAGGCGTCACTAGAGGGCGGTCCGTGATTGGCCACCTGGTGGACTACTTTCACAGAGCTACGTTACAAGCCAGATCAGTGCGCACCGCCTTGGGTCCCAGCGGCGGACTGGGAGATTGGGGTAGGGTGAAATGAGAATGCAGGTAAGGCTTGGGGTAGGATTAAGGGGTGCTAGCCCTTGAGTGGAAAACCAGCCAAGTAAATAATAAATGTGTATGTGAAAGAAGCACTCACCTAGCACTAACTAGCAGTAGTATTTATGTCTTTATATTAGGAAGAATCACGGACTTTTTATTTTGGATCCCTGTAAGTAGGTTTCTAACGTGAAAATATTTTTAAAACCCTTTTGCTTTTTTGGCATAAAACGAACACACTGGAGATAGGCAAGTAGGTTTGGACCTTTCATCCTGTCCCTTTCTCTTTTCTGCCCAGTCAGACATGATTGGAGAGCCATGAATCCCTTGGCTGTGGATTGGTCCTGAAATAGTATGGGTATGTGGTGGGATTGAATTGTTTATGACATAATAAAATGCCAGCGGTTGCCTTGTTTCATTACTTGATTAAGGTTTATTATTTAAACTGCACGATATCACTTACATACAAAACTGAACTGGAAAAGAGTGAAGTTGGGTCTTTCTCTTGACAAGAAAATTATCAATGCTCATAAATTCATCAGTGAATTACAGAAACACAGTGGGATGTTTTTTCAACTTCTTTGGCAAAGGCTGTGCTAATTCTTTTGCAAATTATTTGAGAAGAATCTTGTGGGAGGTTATAGAACTGATTCAGTGACTTGCAGAAAGACTGATTTGACTTTTATCTCCTGTGGTTGGCAGTAAATGATTTTATTTAGTTTAGAGGAGAAAGGTTTTATAACCTCCTTTTTTCCGTGACTCATAACTTTCTGAACAGTCACATTGTGCTTTACAATGAGGGGTGTTTGGAGGGAAGTGTTATCTAAATTGAGCCAGCCATTTTGAGTATGAGAGCATGAAATATAAAAGAGAAGCAATTGATCTTTTCAAACTTCAAATTTGCTGTGTGCCCAGACCTAGAGAATTAACTTTCCTTTTAAGAGAAAAGAGGTTTGGTGGCTATCTTAAAAAAAAAAAAATTTAATTCTGGCTTTTTAAAGCTTTCAAATGGACATTTTCAACTTGCATAGGGTATCCATAATTTTAGGAAAAGTGGGTAGCTTTAGGCTAGATTGTTTTCTCTGTTGGTGGGTGTAAATGTGTATGAAAGCTATTTGTTTTTCATGAAAAATTGGATCCGTTGACATAAGCATGTTTTTTATTAAAGCTTGGAGATGGTAAGTCTGCATGAAAGACTTCAAAGTTGTCTTTTTCTGAGAACTTGAATTTAGTCAAACATGTGACTGAGATGAATAACAATTTGAATTATTTTACATAGATTTTTCTCTGAATTTGTATCAGAATGGGTTTGTAAAGGAGAGTTAAAAGTAAATTTCAGTGAATTGGGGAGTGAGATGAGAAGCCTGTATCACTGAAATGTCATTTGGGGAGGGAATACTAGAGCTAAAATCATAATATCTTGCATTGATCATCTTTCTTTCCATTTGTTGCCTATTTCTGAACTGATAATCTATTCTTTTCTTCATATTGGAAAAGAACTAGAATTAGAAGACTAGAAAAATGTAATAAAAGATTATAAAATTAGATTCTTAGACTTAGGAAATTGAAATATTAAAAGTTTTCACACAAATTTCATATCGTTTATAACCTAGTACAGCAAAGGAGGCTTTACATCAGTGTTCATATAGGGTCCAAATTTGTTCATTTTCTACAATATAATTTGAGGTTAAAATTTTTTACTTTCTCTTTCCTCCCTCTCTCCCTCTGTCCTTCCCTCCATTCCATGCTTCCCTCATTTTCTTCAGTAACATTTAGACTGTTAGGGGAAGCACACTGATTGAAACCCCCCACCCTGGCCAGGCACCATAGTAACCATTTGAGTTGTTTTATGACAGGAGATCCTGATAAGGAATACGGAATTAATAAGCCACCACCAACCGGAAGAATTCAGGAAAGGTCGAAAGGAGACACCGTGTGTCTGCCCACTGTCCGGAATCCCTCTCGCTAGCATCCATCTTGGCTGAGCAGTGCGTGCACCACCAGGAAAGACTCTAAATTAGAATGGCCAAAGACCACCTGGAAACTAATCCCATCACCATAAAACCCAAGACTGCGAGCCACGCGGCAGAGCAGTTCTCCTGGGTTCCCTTACCCTACTGCTCTCCACCTGGGTGCCCTTTCTCAATAAAATCTCTTGCTTTGTCAGCGCATGTGTCTCCTCGGACAATTCATTTCCGAGTGTTAGACAAGAGCCCAGTTTCGGGCCCTGGAAGGGGTCCGCCTTCCTGCAACAAGATCACTACAGTTTAGTGTCCCATAGCTTATGCATATGTTTAGCAGGCTCTCTTAAAAAAATGATGCAAAATTTTACCTGTCCCCATCCCCTTGCAATTTGCATTCAAATGCCATACCACTGCCTCCAAGGATTGGAGGATGGAAGATAGGAAATTATGAATACGTGGCTATTAAGTACATGTAATCATTGTGCCCATTTGTCGTATTGCTTCATTTGTATTTGGACCAATCAGAAGAACTGGATTCTAGCCTTGGTTCTTCCCTTAACTGATAGTTAACTTGGTCCTGCTCCTTAACTTCTCAGAGTCATGCTTTTCTTATCTGATAAAATGGTTAGAATATGTGGTCCATAAACACACTTTCTGGATTTTGTGTATACTCTTAATTTCTCAGCCCTCTTTCTGGAGGCATTTTAGTTTGTTTCCTGTCTGACTTCCCAGTGAATGGAAGATTTCACCTGTGGCTGACAGGATAAACACAAGTGAGAACTGGGTTTTGCAGAATATTCCATGAGGCAAATGGGAAGTTCTTCAGTCTGTCTCTCATTTTCTCATTTTCTCTCTCCACCTCTTTCTCACCCTCCTATCCAATCTCACTTGTTGTTTTTACCTCCTAAGTATTTCTGGCCTCTAACTTCTGTTTCCATTAACAATACTCCAGATTGAGCCACCATCATCTCTTACCCAAATTCCTCCAGCAGCCTCAGAACGGATCTGCCCTTCCTGCCCTGTCCATTTCCCTCACAGTAGCTGGTGTGGGCTCATTTTATTCCATTCTCTGCTTCATCCAGAGCTGGCCTTCTTTTGATTCCTGTGGTATGCCAGTGTCCTCCTCTTATCAGGAAACACGCAGTCCTCTCGCTGCTGAAACCTTGGCCTCTGTGCAGTGGTGCCGAATCAAATCTTGGAGACAAGAGTTTGGGGTGAATCAAAAAGAATAGCTTTATTGCTTTGCCAGGAAAAGGGGGACACAGCAGGCTCCTGCTCTGAAAAACTATGCTTTCCAACCTGGGAGGACTTAATGAGGAATTTGATAGCAATGGTTCAAGAGTGGGGTTGCTGACAAGATTAGGTTGTATGCAGGGTCTCAGGTGGTTGGTCTCCCCATCTTGATGCGCTCCCCTGGTCCCTTTAATCTTGCCTCAAGTGGTTTCTTGGCTGCTTCTCCCTTGATTAGCAACTGTTCAGATCTGTCCTTTGGAACTCAGGGAAGGTCATGGAAGCTGGAGTCTTGCCTACAAGAAACGAGGGATAGAAAGGCTTTCATGCCCAGGAGCCCCACAGGGCCCTGCTTGGTTTCACTCTTTACCTGGAGAACTCCTTGTCCTACTTTTTGCAGCCTGGAATCTTCTCCTGTATGATGTCTCAGCTAAAATATCACCTCTCTAGAGAGCGCTTTCTCAACTAAGCAATTCTTCATCACTTACCCTCTATCATTCCCCCTCTTTTCTTCTTGGCACTTATTGCAGATTTTATTTATTTGCTTGTTTAAGGGGTCTTTTTCAAAAACTTAGGTGTGCAAAATGGAATGTTATTTCTCTATAGTTGAACCTAAGCCAGCTCATGAGTTCCTATTTTGATTGGTGATGGGGCGAGGGGAGGAGTCTTGCCAACTCAAGGTAAATTCAGGTAATTCTGTATTTTCTCACTTTCTTTTTAAAACATTATTATTTTATATTGGAGTATAGTTGATTTACAATGTGTTAGTTTAAGGTGTACAGCAAAGTGACTCAGTTATACATATACATAGATCCATTCTTTTTCATATTATTTTCCTGTATAGATTATTTCTCAGTTTCTTTTTGGTAAAATTTTCTTTCAATTAAGTATATGTTCCTGGCCCAGTGGTTAAGACTCCATGCTTCCACTGCAGGGGGTACAGGTTTGATCCCTGGTTGGGGAACTAAGAACCTACATGCTGTGCAGCACCGCCAAAAATAAACATATACACCTTTCTTTACAAAAAAAAAAAAGGAATGTTTTTCGTTCACCCTTCTCATTTTCTTCTCCTTGAGACACTTAAAATTCTGGAGAAGCTAAAATGTTTTCTTAGCATCAACGACAAGTTGTCTGGTTTGTACTATTTACTGTTGATGGCCCCTACTTAATGTATATTGAATTATGAATGGAATCAGTAAATAATACCCCTCTTCCTCTCCCAAATTCGGATCAGTTGAGCTATAAGATAGAAGAGGAAGGCATATGGACGTGGAAATAGCACTGTTCTTGTTATTAAAGCTGATGTTAGAGAATGTATTTTATATCTGTGGGCAAGTTTTGCTTGTCACTGCTCTAGCTTCAGAAGACATTCTTAAAATAGTCTATAACAGTAAATGCTGAGGTGGTTTTAATTAAAAAAGAACAATGGTTGTCTTAATCTTTATTCTCCCGTGTTTCTGCCTGGGGTGGGTGGTGGCAGCAGGGAGGGAGTGGTCTTGGTGAGTTTTTACAACACAGGTTTAGTGATTTCTTTTGTTCTATAACAGTGTCGGTCATATTCAGTTCAATTGACTCACTCAGTCATGTCTGACTCTGAGACCCCATGGACTGTAGCACACCAGGCTTCCCTGTCCATCACCAACTCCTGCATCATGCTCAAACTCATGTCCATTGAGTCGGTGATGGCATCCAACCACCTCATTCTCTGTCATCCCCTTCTCCTTCTGCCTTTAGTCTTTCCCTGCATCTTTCATATCTGGTCGTATTAGGCACATTAGCCATTCCATAAATACTTGTTGAATGACTTTTCCTAAATGTGTTCATTTAGCTTTAAAATAGAAATGTTGGGAAATAAGAATTATTTTATAGATTTCATTTCGATGAAATAGATTTCATTTCGTATAGATTTTATTTATTTTATAAATTTCATGTATGTGCCCTTTAGGAGCACAAAAATTCAACAGTGGAAGTAGGTAGGCTGCCTTTAAGAGTCGCCCCCAATGGTCCCTGATTCCTGGTTTTTAAACCCTTATGTAATCCCTTGTCCTTGAATGTAGGCTGGCCCTACACTCATTTATAGCACATAGAATATGGCAAAGCTGGTGTGATGTCCAGCTCTTTGTGACCCTGTAGACTATGCAGTCCCTGGGATTCTCCAGGCCAGAACACTGGAGTGGGTAGCCGTTCCCTTCCCAACCCAGGGATCAAACCCAGGTCTCCCACATTGCAGGCTCATTCTTTACCATCCGAGCCTTGAGGAAAGCTCACTTTGGAGAGTAAGTGACATAATAGTGTGGTTTCTATCTTGGTCTCCCTCTCTCTGAGGGAAGTCAGATGCTACAGTGGGAGCTGCCCTGTAAAGAGGAACCATGTAGCAAGGAACTGAGGGTGGTCTTTGGCTAACAGCCAGCAAGGAATTGATGCCTTCAATCTAACTGCTCTTGAGGAAATAGATACTGCTGACAACCATGTGAATGAGCTTCAAGGTAGATCCTTCCCTACTTGGCTTGAGCCTTCAGATGAGGTTGCATCCCTACCTGACAGTTGGGCTGCAGTTTCATGAGAGAACTTAAGCCAGAGACATCCAACTAAGCTGTGTCCAAATTCCTTACCCAAAGAAACAGTGAGAGAATAAATGTTTATTTTTTTAAGCTTTGAAGTTTGGGGGTCATTTGTTATAGTACAAATAAATAAATAATACAGTATTTATGTGAAGTAGGGATAACAGAGTGTATCCTATCCAGCACCTAGTAAGGGGGGAGCGGCACTCAGAAGGTGCTTAATGCATGCTTATTAATATTTATAAGTGATGTGTGTGTGTGTGTGTGTGTGGTCAGTCTGTCAGTCGTGTCCGACTCTTTGCATCCCCATGGACTGCAGCCCATCAGGCTCCTCTTGTTCATGGCATTTTTCAGGCAAGGATACTGGAGTGGGGTGCCATTTCCTACTCCAGGGGATCTTCCCAACCCTGGGATCAAGCCTGCATCTCTTGCATCTCCTGTATTAGCAGGGAGATTCTTTACCACTAATGCCACCTGGGAAGCCCTTATAACTAGTAGATAGCCAGAATATTCGTGAAATTTTTCTGGATTTGACATGTATACACTGCTATATATAAAGTAGGTAACTAATAATGACCTAAAGTGTCACACAGGGAACTCTATTCAATACTTTGTAATGGCCTATCATAAGAAACGCTGGGCTGGAGGAAGCACAAGCTGGAATCAAGATTGGTGGGAGAAATATCGATAACCTCAGATATGCAGATGATACCACCCTTATGGCAGAAAGTGAAGAAGAACTAAAGAGCCTGTTGATGAAAGTGAAAGAGGAGAGTGAAAACGTTGGCTTAAAGCTCAACATTCTAGAAAACTAAAATCATGGCATCTGGTTCCATCACTTCATGGCCAATAGATGGGGAAACCGTGGAAACAGTGGCTGACCTTATTTTTCTGGGCTCCAAAATCACTGCAGATAGTGATTGCAGCCATGAAATTAAAAGACGCTTACTCCTTGGAAGGAAAGTTACGACTAACCTAGATAGCATATTAAAAAGCAGAGACATTACTTTGCCAACAAAGGTCTGTCTAGTCAAGGGTATGGTTTTTCCAGTGGTCATGTATGGATGTGAGAGTTGGACTGTGAAGAAAGCTGAGCGCCAAAGAATTGATGCTCTTGAACTGTGGTGTTGGAGAAGACTCTTGAGAGTCCCTTGGACTGCAAGGAGATCCAACCAGTCCATCCTAAAGGAGATCAGTCCTGGGTGTTCTTTGGAAGGACTGATGTTGAAACTGAAGCTCCAATATTTTGGCCACCTGGTGCAAAGAGCTGACTCATTTGAAAAGACCCTGATGCGGGGAAAGATTGAGGGCAGGAGGAGAAGGGGACGACAGAGGATGAGATGGTTGGATGGCATCACTGACTCAATGGATGTGGGTTTGGGTGCACTCCAGGAGTTGGTGATGGACAGGGAGGCCTGGCGTGCTGCGGTTCATGGGGTTGCAAAGAATCGGACACGACTGAGCGACTGAATTGACTGACTGAATGGCCTACATGGGCAAAGAATCTAAAAGAGTGGACGTATGTATATGTATAACTGATTCACTTTGCCTGTATACCTGAAACTAACACACCGTTGTAAGTCAACTATACTCCAATAAACATAAAAAAAATAACACGTACACTCAAAGCAAAAAATTTCATGTTGCCTTGAAGGAAAATGAGGTCTTTGAGGGAGAAGGCAAACAACTGTAGAGAGGTACTTATTTGTCTTTTGTCTGTGTTTATTGTTGAATAGAGCTGTCTGTAGTAATTGCTGCTCCCAAAGTGATGAAGACGGTTGAGGAGGGAATATAAACAATTACAGTGTATCACTTTAGGTAGACTATTGAAAATGACACCTGCAAGAGGAAATCACATTGAAATATAGGCTAGACAATGTGGTAGAGGAAAAGAGGGCTAAGCCAGTGCAGAGGGACCTTGGCTTTTGATGAAGTGTACAGATTTTAGTTCAGGGCTTGTCTTTATCAACATCAGTTATGACACAGTTCTTCTGCCATTACTATATACTTGGAGTATTAAGGTGAAATATTTTCATCATGTCTTTTTCCACTCTGGAGGGCCCAAGAGGATCTGATATTGTTGTATGTAGTCTCTGAGGTAAGGTAAACATGCAAGAAGTGGGAACGGATAGTGGTTGGGAGCATGAGCCCTGTAATCAGATTGTCAGAGTTCAAAACTGAGCTCCTTGGCTTTACTTACTAATCATATGACCTGTGGCATGTTGCTTAGGATCTCTGAGCCCTAGTTTCCTCAAGTTAAAATCATAAAACAGTACCTATTGGCAGGAATAGATATCCATATAAAGATTTATCATAATGTCTGTCATGTAACTGTTTACTCTCACTGATTATTACTATTAAAGGTACGAACCCTCTGGCTGGCATGTAAGTAGGCACACAATTAATATCATGTTTCCTGCCCCTTCTTTTTTCCCCTTACTTCCTAAAATCTAGCCCATAATATTTTCTGAGTTCTCTGTGTGTGTGTATTCAGTTGTGTCCAACTCTTTGCAGCCTCATGGATTGTAGCCTGTCAGGCTCCTAGGGCCATGGAATTTTCCAGGCAAGAATACTGGAGTAGACTGGCATTTCCTACTTCAGGGGATCTTCCTGACCCAGGGATTGAACCCACGTCTCTTACATCTCCTGAACTGGCAGACACATTGTTTACCACCGGCGCCACCTAATTCTACCTGTGGATTATCTATTCTCCCAATTCAAGAAACATTTTGATGCAGGAAATTTTTAAAATGCTCTGCTTATTTAAGGTTCATTTCTCCTTTTCCTCGTAAGAGTTTTAATGTTAGCAAAGCCTTCTAAGATTTCTCAACATAAAACTGTGATCATTAGCTTGAAATCACTAGTAACAGCAGATTTTTTTTCTGTACGTTTAGAGATTAGTAGCCAGCTGAGTTAGAGGAGAGATTTCTGTCATCTAATTATTCTGGATATTTAAGAGCCAGTGCTAGTTCTTTGTATTCCCCATGAGTATCTAATTAGCGAGAAGAGTTGTAAGTGTCTAGAACTGTAGGAGGAAGACAGTGAACTCAGTGTTGTATCAACATGATGGAGTGTTGCAGGAAAATTACAGAAGGAAAATGAGCAATAGGGGATTGTTTTAGACAAAGTGCACGAGTGGTAACCTACATTAAAATAACTGTTTTTTTCCTATTAAATAAAACTTTAATTTCAATTTAACAAGTTTCACATTGAAATTATTAATAAACTCCCAAAATCTGCCTTTGCGAGCTTTTGCACTTAAAATAATTCTCTTGAAAGGAGTAATCTTTTTATCCTTATCACCAGCTCAGTGCCTACGATTGAACTGAATTCATTACTCAGTTCCTAGGAAGAGATTAAGCATATCAAGCACAAATAAATTAGGATATTGCCAAGGAGCTGAGAAGTTTACAAAATCCAGCAAGATCAGGTTTTCATGATCTAAAGGAAGAGGGGACTGTTTAGAATATTGAACAGTAGAGAAGAGTTTAAATGCAGAATAAACTTAATATCAGAAGATAGCATCTTGAAACGGAATCCCTCCAAATTCAATGTTTGGTTCAAGTTCAATTCTCCCTGAGTGTTGAGGTGATTTTGTTCATTTGTTCTTTAACTCTTGTCAGTGTCAGGTTCAGGTACCCAAGTGTTATCTCTAAGCAAAACCACTATGGATTTACTTTGCTCATTGATTCACTCATCCCTTTGATTCATTCATTCAACAAGTACTAATCAGTACCTACTATCTGCCAAGCCCTACATTAAGCCCTGGAATATAGTGATGAAGTTTTGGGTTGGGTTTTGGGAAATGCTGCTTTTTATACTGAACCCCATCCTCCTCTATGGGAATATTCACAGTACCTGTTAGCACATGAAAGGCTCTGAGAAGTCCTGCAGCGAGGAAGCCTGTTCAACCTTCTTCGACGTAATGTTTCCTAGACTGTTTTGTCCTCAAGGGGCACACACTCTGGGAAATCTAGGTTAAGATGAAATATGCTGCCAAGAAAGATAGGATGACATTGAATAACAAGGCAAGGGAAGCACTGTTTCAATTCATCCTTGTTGATGGCAGGAACTCTGTCAACAAGAGCTTGGCACTGCACTTAGTGAAGAGAGAATATGTTACTGCCTTGATTTGGTTCAAGAGCCTTTCTATTCTCCATTCTGCAGTGGCCACATTTTCCAGCTTAGGAAATCATACAAGTTCAATATGATCAAAGAAAAATTTCAATTTGTTAACAATGGTTGTGGAGCTAGCTGCTTGCCAAATAGAACCTCCTTAACATTCATGAGTCACCATTTTGGGGTTGAGTAATGTGGTTGAATTGGATTCTGTAAAAAAACATTCCAGCAAATATAACTGATCTGAAAGAAGAGGTAATCTGCCTTCTTTAAGAACTGCATACTTTGATAAAGTTAAAATATGCACCAAAGCTATTAGTGCATTGCAAAAAATAGAAATACATGCAAAGAAATGTAAGCGCATGGTACTTTTAATTTTTCAGTGGCCCCGGGGCACTGTTATCTGCTCTTTTCTGGGAAATCACTCATCATGTAGCTATCGGGAAAGAGAGCACTTCGGCCTCCTTTCTGGGAGAAATCCAATGCAGTATGGATATTAATTAAATTTATTAAACAAATAACACAGCGACTCAGGGAAGCAGGGGTCCATCTGCCAGTTCTGCAGACAGATCTCTGCAGAGACGCGAGCTGAATGGTAGTTAAAGTGAAGTTGCCGAGCTCAGCAGATGGGCTCTCGTCTCCAGTGGGGGAGATTTGGTGGCGGTCCAACAACTCTTTTCCCCCTCCAGGTTTTTGTTCCTTGCAACTGTGATTGAAGAAGCCCTTCTCTGTCTTTTCCCAGCCTTGTGCCTCTCTCCCCCCACCCCACCCCCTTTGTTTATGTGAGCAATGTTTAAATCTGAGTGATTTGTTAGAGAGGCAAGTCCCGGCTGATCTCATTTTGTGTGTGTGCTGTAAAGCTCAAGCAGAAAATAATTAGGAAAATGTAATCCCATTGACTTTACACCCCACTTGTGTACATTACAGCAGCTCAGCCTCATGCCCTGGAAAAAAGTCTCTGAACAGATTTGAATTTAGTAAGCATCCCCATTCTCTGCATTTGGAGGTTCTCATTATTCTGAGGTTTAGATGCTTATTATTTTTGAACTTGTTCCTTAGATTACTTTTAGATCTATATGCCTTTTAAACAATGCATTTTAAGGATTCTTGTTTAGTTTTTTTTTTTTTCCCCCTAATGTCTTCATATTCTGTTAGCAAGTATCTAGATGCCTTAAATCCCAGTGTCTCCTTCACTTGCCATCTGGGATGAGATGTCATTGACAGTGTTGGATCAGCACATTTGTGATCTGCTGTGTCTTTTATAAACTCACTTTCCTACCTCCCAACCCATCTCTTTCATCAAAAAGATGTTGAATTTGAAACTCTTCTGTAAGGAAGGACCACTTTGCTTTCAATTGATTATCATTTCCCAGCATTTGGAATGCCTTTTTTTTTTTTTCTTTAACAAAAGCCCACTTGGACAGAATTTAATGCTACAGTGTTAGATTCATGCAAATCATCTCTTATCCCCCATTCCTTATCACTACCTGAACCTTTGCAAAAGTTATTTTCTAGAAGACTCTCTCTCTTGTCTCTGGCTATGTGCCCTCACCTGGGATCAGTGCCTTTCACTGGGAAAGGAGTTGGGGGTGAGGGGACCACACAAGCCCTGCTGCGCAGATTGTGAGCTCTATTGTTGGCAAACTGTTGGACTAAATAGGTGCCACCTTGGGATGAGTCCTGAAATGCCTTTGCCTTGGAGAGATAGGTCTGGTTCCAGCCAACCTGCCAGTGGGAGATATTTGCAGAGATAAAGGCACCTCTGTGGAGTAGAAATTCCTCCCATCAGAATGTGTTCCATCCCTCCCTACTAAACCCTCAGTTTTCTGCCAGTAGAGATCTCAGCTGGTTACAGAAGGCAAAGAGAAGAGTAGGTGAATCTGGGATCATGATTAATCCCCAGGTGTACTGACTTTTATGGGAATGTGGAGGTGAAACACTTAATTCAGTTTATAAGAACCACCATTGAATGGATCCATTACCAATAGCAAAAAGAAGTCTTAGCTGGCCAAGCCCCTGTTCAACCAGGATGATCAGGTCCTTTCTGCTACACATGAAGCTGTTTGGCCAAGTCCATCCTTGAGGTTGATATTGGTCCAAATTTGTGCTTTTTGAATCCAACTTGAAAGTGGAATCTCAAGAGTTGCAATATTTTAGCTTCTGTTGTCAGCCTCTGCCCCTCACTGAGGTTCTAACTCTTCCTCAGGCCATGGTAGTATCAATAATATGAAAGCTTCCGTTACTATGGCAAATTGTTGGAATTAGGTGGAGATTTTTGTTTTTCATTAGAGCCCTGCCAAGGGTTATTGTGAACTCCAAGAGTTACCGTTACAGCCCAGTACTTTATGGAATTTAAAAAGGCTCAGCTCAAAAGATGGTCATGAAATAGCTGGTGAAATATGTTTGTTTACCAGGGAATTGTAGGTGAACTGCCAATTTATTTCTCTAATTTGTTGGAAGTCAAACCTGGCTCGGGGCAGGAAGAAGGCTCTACATTTTGAATTCATAGGCTATTTACCAGTGTCTGTTCTGCCTCTCCTTCCACCCTAGTGTACCTGGGCTAATTTTGTCCTCTGATTTAAATCGCAATCTAGTTGCTCTGGCATCTCAATTTAAGGGAAGATTGGACGTTGTTTTTCAAAGGGAATTGCGAGTGTTTTACTCTTGTCTGAAAACAGATTGTGGCTTCTTTCCCAAGGATAAGCTTAGAAATTACATATAAATCTCAGGGTTTCATTCTTAGCAAAGTGTTTTCAACCCCCTTGTCCACACATGAGTATAAATGAATAAAACAGAGAAAAAGCCAGAAAACACCCTGACAGTGTGTGAATATTCCTGATCTGCTTCCTGAGCCCGCCAGCCTCCTGAACACATTTGTTTCCTCTACAGTTTCTAATTGCTTTATTGCAGATTTTGTAGGCAGCAGGACAGTTTGGGACTAAATGCATAAAAAAGCTTTTGATTGGTAAACAAGTTAACATTCATCTGCAAGGAACTGGAAAGTAGTTTTTACAATGACAATTTATTTTAAAATTCTGACAGGGCCAGGTATTTTTCAGATTTTTAAAATTTGGATTTGATGTACTTTTCTTCCAGGAGCTTGGGTACAAACTTTAAAAATATTTGGTCCAGAGGCTCCTCTGTTACTCCTTACTCTCACTCTTCTGATCTATATATTTTGCAAAGGAACCATTTTTTGGGGGGAATAATATCACCAACCTTACAATAACTGTCTGCAGAATTAAATGCTGTGGCTCTTCAAAGTATGTGCTCCCCTGTCTAGGAGAGGAACCCCAGAGTGGTATCTTTGAGCAAATGTGAGTGAGTTCAGGCCTCAGAGGACACAGTCCAGATCCTGAGATTAAAAACACAGGCTCACGGTCACTGTCATCCTTAACAATATCATATTCTATTTCCAGTGCCGTGTCTGGAGCTTTTCATAATGCTAGATATGATAAATATTGATTGTTGGTTAGATTTGCATTTGGTTTCCAGGAACCAAGCAAAATAATCCAGCACTTTTTGTTTTGGCCTCTAGCCATATGAGTCTTCTCAGGCCAAGGAATCCCTTATCTTTGCAGTGCTTCAGAAAACTGCCTTCGATTTTCCTCATCTTGTCTTCTGAGGTCAAGTTAGCATGATTCTTTTGTGCTCATTCTACAGAAGATTTAATTCAAACTCAGTGTCTTACAGTAGGAAAGAAATGTATAAGACAGCGAGCCCATCTCCCTCCCAATGACAATCATGATGAAGGGAATCATGCCGTTTGTACACTTATAACAGCAGAGAGTAGACCCCATATTGTAGCAGTTTTTTAAGTCTTGGTGATTAGAAACCTTTTCTATATTCTAATAAGAAAAAAATCTCTGTCTGAGAAAACCTAGAATTTGTTTCTAGAGGTGATGATAAAGTCACAATTCAACTCATTGGTGTCATGATTTCCTTTTCTACGTAGTGTGTCTTAAAATATGCTTTCATTTAATGATAGCTAGCGAACATTGCTTTGGAGGAGGTGATGGCACCCCACTCAAGTACTCTTGCCTGGAAAATTCCACGGATGGAGGAGCCTGGTAGGCTGCAGTCCATGGGGTCGCTAAGAGTCGGACTCGAATGAGCGACTTCACTTTCACTTTTCACTTTCATGCATTGGAGAAGGAAATGGAAACCCACTCCAGTGTTCTTGCCTGGAGAATCCCAGAGATGGCGGAGCCTGGTGGGCTGCTGTCTATGGGGTCACACAGAGTCGGACACGACTGAAGTGACTTAGCAGCAGCAGCAGCAAACATTGCTTAGGCACTTACTATGTGCCAGTTCCTGCTGCAAGTGCTTCACATATATCATGCTATTTAGTCTTCAGAATATTTGATATTCTCCTCTTAAAGATGAGGAAATTGATGCTAGGGGATGTAAGATACTTGGCCAAAGTTTAATCTTAGTTATCTAAATGAATCTAAAGTCAGTAAATACAGACAGAAGTAAATGAAAGAATGAGCTTGCTAGGCAGTGTCCAGATGACCCCAAAGTAAAAGAATAACATTTAATTGGTGTCCAGTTCTGACCCCATTGGAATTAACTTTTACTGATGTGAATGCCCTTGGATGTATTAATATTTGCTAATAATCTCTTACTAGCTGCACGGCCTTTAATATGTTGCTTAACCTGTCTGAGTCTCACTTTCTGGTTATAAGGATGTCAGTAGCTACTGTCTAGGATTGTTGGAGAATTAAGTGAAATAGTCCATGAAAGAGTTTCACATAGTTCTTGGAATTGAGTAAGCATTCATTAATGGTTGACCATTAACCTTTTATATTAATGGAGAGGAATGAGGTACTTGGATCATACCTGGTAAGTATGTAAACATTGACGGTTTCATTTGCTTTAGATGAAGTCAGAGTAACATGAATATGGCCCATTCCATTACTTAATAAGCTGGTAAACTTTTCCTATGTGCCAAATAGTACTAATGGAAACATAGAGTAGAATTACAGAAAAAAATGTGGTTTTCCAGTGACCCATAATGACCAAATGCACCATGTACTGCATTTCTCTTACATGCTGACACTTTGAAATAAGGTCTAATAAAGAGAGCTGGTTACACTGAGATGATAATAACAAAGGCAAGGTTGTAGGTTTGATGCCTGAAATGAACCAGTTAGTGTGATATAAGGAAATGGTCTGCATTTTGTTCCAGACAATGCTGGAATATTGAAAATGACACAGGATGAAAAGGAAGAAAGGGGACTCCTCAGCCCTGGAAAGGCCCCTGAGACTCAAGTTCTACAGGTTTGTCAGTGTCAGCTGAATTTTTGAATCCTGATGTGTCAGGCCCTGTGCTAGGCCTTTCTATCTGTCACACGAGTGTATGTTCCTCGATTCTTTGTCTCGTCACAACAAAGATTTGGAGTGACGGACATTAAAGCCCCCTCGGCACGTCACAGCTCTCAGGTCTTGGATAGACCGTGTTATAGCTCTCAGGTCTCGAATGGACCATGTTATAGCTCTTAGACAAATCAGTGTTACAGCTCAGTGTCACAGCTCTATTTTATTTAGAAGATAGCAGGAAAATCTATCTTCGAGGCATGAGAGCACGTCGATCAAAAGACACGAGGAGAAGAGCGCCCCAGCACGTGGGAGAGGGAGAGAGAGAGCTGGCTCTGGCTCCTCTATTTATACGTTTCTCTCTCCCAGGGCCTGTCCTATGGAAATTGGGCCAGCCAGGAGTGTTGTTTGTTTTACCTGAGGTCCTCACTCCAGTCCTCGGACCTTCTTTTGTTCTATTTTCACGGGCTTTTCCCTTCCTTGTCTTTTAGCCACCCCCATTCTGGACTCCTTTTTCCTATTCTACCTACCTAACATGTCTATCATCTTATTAAATGTAGTATCAATCAGCAATGTAGGTATTCTTTCCCCAAACATTAATCATTTATGAATCTTAGAGAAGTGAGGAATCTTGTCCAGTTTCCCTTGGAGAGCAAGTGGTGGAGTTGGAACTTGATCTTGGTATTGCCACCCTGAATTCTTGACCTCCCAGCTATGCATTTTTGCTTCAAGGTGGTTATACGGTGTTTACAGCTTTGTTAATGAAAGCCATTTGACTTCCTTCTGAACATAAGATGTGTTTTTGCTTAGTACTCAAAATGTTTAAAGACTATGAAATGCTAGCAAAATCATGAAGGTGACTCTGACAACCATCCACTGAATGAGTTTAGTGCTAGATTATTCTCTCATTACCATTTGCTCATTCAAATGAACCTTTAAAAAGTTTCATATATTCATTTTTCTACTGACTTCATAGACAGGGTAAGAAGAAGTAACAAATTATTTAAGTAATTCACTTACTCCTCTTTATGATGTTTTGCCTTGAAATTTGCATACAATATGCATAATTCATGTGTCATAGAGTTAAAATAATGTCTACATTTTCTAGTTTCAGGTAAGTATACCTTATAGTAAAAAGTCAGTTTAAACAATCAGTGAAACGATTATTTGAGTCATAACCAGATATCAGATACCCGATACCCAGATTACTGTAGTTAAAATATTTCCTGGAGCAAAAATCAAGCATTTTAGGAACGGGCATTAATTCTGTTCAGTTCAGTTGCTCAGTCGTGTCAGACTCTTTGCGATCTCATGAATCGCAGCACGCCAGGCCTCCCTGTCCATCACCAACTCCCGGAGTTCACTCAGACTCGCTTCCATCGAGTCAGTGATGCCATCCAGCCGTCTCATCCTCTGTCGTCCCCTTATCCTCCTGCCCCCAATCTCTCCCAGCATCAGAGTCTTTTCCAATGAGTCAACTCTTCGCATGAGGTGGCCAAAGTACTGGAGTTTCAGCTTTAGCATCATTCCTTCCAAAGAAATCCCAGGGCTGATCTCCTTCAGAATGGACTGGTTGGATCTCCTTGCAGTCCAAGGAACTCTCAAGAGTCTTCTCCAACACCACAGTTCAAAAGCATCAATTCTTCGGCACTCAGCCTTCTTCACAGTCCAACTCTCACATCCATACATGACCACAGGAAAAACCATAGCCTTGACTAGACGGACCTTTGTTGGCAAAGTTATGTCTCTGCTTTTGAATATGCTATCTAGGTTGGTCATAACTTTTCTTCCAAGGAGTAAGCGTCTTTTAATTTCATGGCTGCAATCACCATCTGCAGTGATTTTGGAGCCCCCCAAAATAAAGTCTGACACTCTCATTCAAAATAATGTTTTAGCAGAGTAATACTCGGTGGTTCAAAAAGCCCAAAACATCTGATATGTCTAAAAGACCTGGACATAAATCTGGGCTGTAAATTGGCTTGATTCTTAGATGATCACTTTCCTTCATGCTGTTCCCTGGTCCTTGACAGGCTCCAGCCCTGACCAGGTATTATCTACTTGTTGGTTTTTGGTTTCACAGAGGATCAGATGAAATCGAATGAATTGCTTATGCAAATTTATCAGCGCTTCCCAAAAGAGAGAGCACCCCCACCCCCAACACATACGCATTGATTGATAAATTTAGCAACCGTTCTTAGTAATTGACAGAAAAAATTTATATAATGGGCTAAAATGTAGCCTTTGTTTACTTAAGCAGTATTCAACCTTAGTAAAAAACACTGCTGGGGCCCTTTAAAATTTTTTTGGTCAGATTTTTAATTCAACTATAAAAACAATTCAAGTGAGAAACTTCAGTGCATTGATTTTGTTCTTTGAGTCATGGCACTGTAATTAGCTGAGTTGAGTTTTAAATGCAGCACAAGAACATCTTTCTTGTCTGTTTATGTCAGAAAAAAACAGCTAATGAGCACTTATCAAAAAGATGAACATTTTTTCATTAGATTAAGTAAAATCAAAACAGATTTATAATGTACTATTATGTTTCAGCTTGGAATCAATTGAGTCAAATAGCTAATATCTTCACAGCTTCCTGAGAATTTCTTTGCATGGCAGGATTCTCCTCCCCCACACATTTAGACTTGAGCAAAGTGCCCACTTGTGATAACTTTCTTTGTGGAGTCAAGGCACTTTCCCAGAGGATTTAGAATTCCATTAATATTATTTGGAAAATCTGAATATTTGTGAAGCAGTTGTCAAAATTGATTGGATTATGCCAGTATGCTTTGCTGCTTAATGATACAGTTCTTTAAAATTGTTTTAAGAAATGATTTCCCTCTACTTTCTCTTAGTGGTCAGTCAAAATGCCAACTCAGTACCATGCAGAGCACTCTTCTCTTTTCAGATTTTTGTATTGCTTAAGTGGATGAATTTTGGCCTGTGTGTTACCAAGAGGAACAGATGTTGCAGGTTGATTCCTTAAGAAAGTTTCATATAAAGATGTGCAGGTAAAGAAACTTCTCTTTTTCAGTGTCATTTGGATGGCAGTTTATTTTCAGGTCATCAAAGATTCTAAGTAATTTCTTGCTTTCTACTGCTGTTGCTGCTGCTAAGTTGCTACAATTGTGTCCAACTGTGCAACTCCATAGATGGTAGCCCAGCAGGCTCTTCTGTCCCTGGGATTCTCTAGGCAAGAACAATGGAGCGGGTTGCCATTTCCTTCTCTATGCTTTCTACTAGGTGAGAGTTAAAGTTTATTTTTATCATTGCCTGCTTGTGGCTGTATAATTATGTGCATATCCACAAAACAATCAATATAATAAGGCATTAAGTGAATAAAGAAGAATCTTGACTCCCTTAAGTTTTCTGAGTTTGCATGAAGGTGAATGGACAAGAGATAGATTCCTTGTATACATTAAAAGGAAAAATAAATTGTTTTGGACACTAGAGACTTAATTTAGAGTAACGAAGTAATTTTTGTTCATATTACACTCTTTTTTGGAACAGATTTTGAAAAGTGAAAGTGTTAGTCGCTCAATCATGTCTGACTGTTTGTAATCCATGGACTGTAACCCACCAGGCCCCTCTGTCCATGGGGTTTCCTAGGCAAGAATACTAGAGTAGATAGCCATTCACTTCTCTGGGGATCTTCCTGACTCAGGGATTGAACCCAGGTCTCCAGCATTGCAGGCAGAGTCTTTACCGCCTGAGCCACCACCTGCTACCATGCTGATGCCATAAGTATAACACCTTTATAAATGAAAGAAGCTTGATGAATTTCTCTAAAGTCATATACTTGTGTAAATGCCACCCCAGACCAAGGTGTAGAACATTACTAACCCCACAGAAGCCTTCTTTATGTCCCTTCCCTCATCCCAAAGTAACCATCATTCTGATTTCTAACATTGTAGATTATTTCTGATGTTTTGGGAATCTACATACCAGGAATCATACAGTAGCTACTCTTTTCTCTTTGGCTCCTTTCATACAAAATTGTGCCTGTGAGGTTTATTAATGTGATTTTAGGTAGCAGAAAATCATTTTTTAAGGCTGTATAGTATCCTGTTATATGGATATCTGCTTTTTGTTTATCCATTGTACTACTGATGAATACTTGTGTTGTTTTAAGTTTGGGTCTGTTATGAGCAGCACTGCTGTGGATGTTCCCCTATGTGTTTTTTGGGGGGGCACATATGTAGGCATTTTTACAAACTATATAACAAAGAGTGGAACTGCTGGGTCATAGTATATAAAGTTGTACACTTTTAGTAAATATTGTGAAATAGATCGGTAAATTCTATTAATATCTATCAGTTTATACTTCCACCAGCAGAGTATTAAAGTTCTAGTTTCTCCACATCCTCATCAACAAAATTAAATTTTAGCCATTATGAGGGGTTTAGAAGTGAAATAACTGTGGTTTTAATTTACATTTTCTTGATGGCTCGTACTCATACTCTTTCCTGGTGGCTCAGATGATAAAGAGTCTGCCTGTGTTGCAGGAGACCCAGGTTTGATCTCTGGGTCAAGAAGATCCCCTGGAGAAAGAAATGACAACCCACTCCAGTATTCTTGTCTGGAAAATCTCATGGACGGAGGAGCCTAGTGGGCTTCGGTCCATGGGGTTGGAAAGAGTCAGACACAACTGAGCGACTTCACTTTCTTTCTTTTCTTCTTGATGGGTAATGATATTTAGTACCTTTAATTATATATATTGGCCAGTTGAGTATCCTCTTTCATCATGCGCCCATTCAAGTCTTTAACTTTTTCTTTTAAAATTTGGGTTGTATAATTCTTTTTCTTTGATTTGTAGGGGTTCTCTATATATTTGGGATATTAGTTCTTTTTGGATATATGTATTGCATAACTCACTAGTGTCCTTTGATAAACACAACTTCTTAATTTTAATTTAAAAAAAGTTAAATTTATTAATCATTTCTTTTATAAGTGATTTTTATATCCTTTTGTATTAGGAGATTCTGCTTACCCCAGTGTTAAAAATATAGTCTATAATACTTTCTAGAAACTTTATTGTTTTTCTATTTGCATTTAAATCTATAAATCATGTAGAATTGAGTTATGTGCATGTTTTGAGATGGGATAAAGTTTCATTACAAAATACAAATTATTAAAAATATTATCCTTTCCTGATTGCATTTCAGTGGCACCTTTTTCATGAATTATTTGGTCTTATAAGGACGGCCTGTTTCCCAGACCCACTCTTCTATTGCATCAGTGTGTTTATTGATCCTGTGCCAACACCGCTGTTTCAGTTATGCTATGCTTTATAATAAGTCTTGATAATTGATAATTAAATTCTTCAACTTTATTCTTTTTCATGTTTGTTATGTTTGTTTTGACTGTTCTTTTACAGTTCTGTGTAAAATTTATGATCAGTTTATTAGTTTTCATAGAAGAGCCAGCTGGGCTTTTGACTAGAATTTATTTGAACTTAAATAGATCAATGGGGGAGACCCTCCCATTATTTGGTCTTCCAGTCCATGGTTATGATATATCCTTCCATTTATGTCGTTCTTAATTTCTCCTGGCAGTGTTTCATAGTTTTCAGTATATAGGTCTTGCACAGTTTTTAATACTTTGGTATCTGGCATTTATCTTTTTGATGATAAATATTCTTAGGTAGCATATGTTTTACTAATAAAAATGGTATTGTTTTAAATTTTCCGTTTCCAGTTGTTTAGTGTTAATATCTAGAAACACAATTGACTTTTAAGTGTGATTTAAAGGAATTGTGCTAAATTCACTTTTTAATCCTTAATAGATTATTTTGAATATTTTAGGTGTGTACTTATATCATCTGTGAACAATGGTGATTTTTTTCCTAAAAACAATCATTTAAATTTTTTTCTCTTGGACCACAGTATAATGTTTAATAAAAATGATCGCAGTCATCCTGATTTCATTTCCAATTTCAATGGTAAAACTTTCACTATTTTACCATTAATATACTTAATATAGATTTTAAAAAAGGTATTCTTTATGAGTTAAGGCAGTTTCTTTTGTTCCTACTCTGTTAGGATTTTAATATGAATTGGCATTGAATTTTATCAAGTGCTTTTTTAATATATTAGTGATGATATAACTTTTGTTATTTATTTAGTTAATGGGAGTAAATTATATTGATGGGTTTTCAAGTTTTAAATCAGCTTAGTATTATAAATTAAGTTGGTTGAAATCTATTCTTTTGTATATCCCCAGCTTTGACATGCCAATATTTAATTTCATTTTGCCAAATTATTACGGCTGTGTTCATAAGAGAGATTGGCTTATACTTTTCCTTTCTTGTAGTATTTTTTCTTTATTGGTATGTTTTGTTATCAAGGCTGTATAGGCCTCATAAAATGTGTTCAGAAATGAATTAATTTTATCTATTCTTTCGAATAATTTATATAACATTGGTATTAGTTCATGAAATAAAGAACTTACTGACGAAGCCGTTTGGTCCTAAACTTTTCTCTGTCGACAGGCTTTTAATTATAGGTGCATATTTGAATGGATATTAGGCTATTTGAATTTTCTATTTCTTCTTGTGTCAGTTTTGGTAAGTTAGTATCTTAAAAAACGAATTATGCATTTCACCAAAATTACCAAATTTTTTGATCTAAAGTTATTTATAACATCTTATCTTTTTAATTCCCCAGGAGATCTGTAGTGATGTCCCTTTTTTGTTTCTTATATTGATAATTTGTACCCTCTTTTCTCTTTATACTCTTACTGTTCTTTTAAATCAATTTTGTTTGTTTTGTTTTATTTTCTCAAAGAACAAACTTTTAGCTTTATTATATTTTCTGCTGCAGGAATCCATAAAATATGGCCCGTGGGTCAAATATAACCCATTACCTGTTTTGTAAACATAGTTTTGTTGAAACACAGCTGTGTCCATTCATTTTGTATTGACTATGCCTGCTTGTGCATTACAATGGCAGAGATGAGTAGTTGTAACATATGGCCCACAAAATTTAAAATGTTTACCATTTGTCCCTTTACAGAAAAAGACTTCTTCTGTACTGTGGTTTTTTTTTTTTTTTTTTTGGTCTATTTTCTTGCCTTTTGTTCTTATCTTCATTATTATTCTTGCACTTTCTTTGAGTTCAATTTGCTGCTCTTTTTCAAGATTATTGAGATGGATCCTTAGATCATTCCTTTTCATCCTTAGATTTTCATTTAACTCTTGTGTTTTCTCTAGCTAAGGTTAGGTATATCCCATAAGTTTTTATATGTCATATTTTTATTACCATTCTGTTGAAAATGTTTTCTTATTTTCCATTGTGATTTCCTGTTTAACTTTATTTATTATCTGGCCTTTGGGGATTTTTATATTGTATTTTTGTTGTAGTTATTGATTTTTAGATTAATTCCACTGTGGTCAGAGAACATACTCTGATTTTAATTCTTTAAAATTTGTTGAGACTTGTTTTATGGCCTAGTGTATGTTTTATTTTGGTAACTTGTATATATACCTGAAAATAATGTGTATTCTCCAATCAGTGGGCCCTGTGTTAAGTTTTTAATCATGTTCAATTTTCTATAGATTAACTTATTTTCTGCTTCTTCTTTGAGCTATTGAGAGAGGTGTGTTAGAGCTACACATTGCAAGGTGGGAATTTATTTATTAGCCCTTTTGTTTTGTTAGTTTTTTCTCTATTTGAGGCTATGTTATGAAATCTTCATGTTGAATTGACCTTTTTATCTTTACCAAAGTTTCTCTTTTGTGTGTAGTAATACTTCTTGCCTTAAAATCCGTTTTGTCTGTCATTAGTATATCTACGTTACCCTTTTTCCTTGTTTATGTTTGTATGTTTTCTGTCATTTTACTACTGACTTTTCTGTTTCCTTGTATTTAGGTTGTGTCTATTATAAATAACATGTAGTTGGGTTTTAAAAATATCCATTCTTAAAGTCTATGCCTATTATTTGGAGTACTACTACTACTACTACTAAGTCGCTTCAGTCGTGTCCGACTCTGTACGACCCCATAGACAGCAGCCCACCAGGCTCCGCTGTCCCTGGGATTCTCCAGGCAAGAACACTGGAGTGGGTTGCCACTTCCTTTTCCAATGCATGAAAGTGATAAGTGAAAGTGAAGTCACTCTGTCGTGTTTTACTCTTCACGACCCCATGGACTGCAGCCTACCAGGCTCCTCCATTGGTACTTCATTGCAATCCATGTAATTATTGCTCATTTTTATTCTTATCTACTTACTATCTTACAGTTTTTTTTTTTTTTTTTTTTTGGTCTCAATCTGTTTTGGTCCTCTCACCTGACACATGGTTTTCTTTTGGCTTTGAAAGTATCTTTCTTGTTTAATTTTCCCTTTGTTAATTAAACATTCTTTTTCTGATTATCCTAGAGGTTATACCGTGCTTCCTTGGCTTATAGTCAATCTTAAATTAGGATTACTTATATCTTCTACTAGATTCACCGATATTTTACATTTTTTCCTCATTTACTTAATCATCTTTTCCTTCATGCCTGTGTATTATCCCCCTACCTACCCAACACACACACAGTATTCTTTCTGAACCACTTGGCAAGACGTTGCAGACGTCATACTTCTTTATTTCTAAATTCTTCAGTTTGTATCTACTAAAAACAAGGAATTTATCTTATGTAACTAAAGTACAACTACAAAATTAGAAAATTTAGTATTGATACAATACTGTTATCTGATCTACAATCTAAATTAAAATTTTACTTTACTCCAATTTTTGGAGTCAATTACTCCAAAAATTTCCCTTATCAGTTCAGTTTAGTCGCTCAGTTGTGTCCGACTCTTTGTGACCCCATGAATCGCAGCACGCCAGGCCTCCCTGTCCATCATCATCACCCGGAGTTCACTCAGACTCACGTCCATCGAGTCAGTGATGCCATCCAGCCATCTCATCCTCTGTCATCCCCTTTTCCTCCCTCTCAGCATCAGGGTCTTTTCCAATGAGTCAACTCTTCGCATGAGGTGTACAAAGTACTGGAGTTTCGGCTTTAGCTTCATTCCTTCCAAAGAAATCCCAGGGCTGATCTCCTTCAGAATGGACTGGTTGGATTTCCTTGCAGTCCAAGGGACTCTCAAGAGTCTTCTCCAACACCATATTTCAAAAGCATCAATTCTTTGGCACTCAGCTTTCTTCACAGTCCAACTCTTGCATCCATACATGACCACTGGAAAAACCATAGCCTTGACTAGACGGAACTTTGTTGGCAAAGTAATGTCTCTGCTTTTGAATATGCTATCTAGGTTGGTCATAACTTTCCTTCCAAGGAGTAAGCGTCTTTTAATTTCATGGCTGCAGTCACCATCTGCAGTGATTTTGGAGCCCCCAAAAATAAAGTCTGACACTGTTTCCCCATCTATCTGCCATGAAGTGATGGGACCAGATGCCACGATCTTTGTTTTCTGAATGTTGAGGTTTAAGCCAAGTTTTTCACTCTCCTCTTTCACTTTCATCAAGAGGCTTTTTAGTTTCTCTTTACTTTTTGCCATAAGGGTGGTATCATCTGCATATCTGAGGTTATTGATATTTCTCCCGGCAACCTTGATTCCAGCTTGTGCTTCTTCCAGCCCAGAGTTTCTCATGATGTACTCTGCATATAAGTTAAATAAGCAGGGTGACAATATACAGCCTTGACATACTTCTTTTCCTATTTGGAACCAGTCTGTTGTTCCATGTCCAGTTCTAACTGTTGCTTCCTGACCTGAATATAGGTTTCTCAAGAGGCAGGTCAAGTGGTCTGGTATTCCCATCTCTTTCAGAATGTTCCACAGTTTATTGTGATCCACACAGTCAAAGGCTTTGGCATAATCAATAAAACAGAAATAGATGTTTTTCTTGAACTCTCTTGCTTTTTCAATGATCCAGTGGATGTTGGCAATTTGATCTCTGGTTCCTCTGCCTTTTCTAAAACCAGCTTGAACATCTGGAAGTTCACAGTTCATGTAGTGCTGAAGCCTGGCTTGAAGAATTTTGAGGATTACTTTACTAGTGTGTGAGATGAGTGCAGTTGTGCTGTAGTTTGAGCATTCTTGAGCATTGCCTTTCTTTGGGATTGGAATGAAAACTGACCTTTTCCAGTCCTGTGGCCACTGCTGAGTTTTCCAACTGGCTGGCATATTGAGTGCAGCACTTTCATAGCATCATCTTTCAGGATTTGAAACAGCTCAACTGGAATTCCATCACCTCCACTAGCTTTGTTCGTAGTGATGCTTTGTAAGGCCCACTTGACTTCACATTCCAGGATGTCTGGCTCTAGGTGAGTGATCACACCATCGTGATTATCTGGGTCGTGAAGATCTTTTTTGTACAGTTCTTCTGTATATTCTTGCCACCTCTTCTTAATATCTTCTGCTTCTGTTAGGTCCATACCATTTCTGTCCTTTATCGAGCCCATCTTTGCATGAAATGTTCCCTTGGTATCTCTAATTTTCTTGACGAGATCTCTAGTCTTTCCCATTCTGTTGTTTTCCTCTATTTCTTTGCATTGATCGCTGAGGAAGGCTTTCTTATGTCTCCTTGCTGTTCTTTGGAACTCTGCATTCAGATGCTTATATCTTTCCTTTTCTCCTTTGCTTTTCTCTTCTCTTCTTTTCACAGCTATTTGTAAGGCCTCCCCAGACAGCCATTTTGCTTTTTTGCATTTCTTTTCCATGGGGATAGTCTTGATCCCTGTCTCCTGTACAATGTCACGAACCTCAGTCCATAGTTCATCAGGCACTCTATCTATCAGATCTAGTCCCTTAAATCTATTTTTAACTTCCACTGTATAATTATAAGGGATTTGATTTAGGTCATACCTGAATGGTTTAGTGATTTTCCCTACTTCCTTCAATTTAAGTCTGAATTTGGCAATAAGGAGCTCATGATCTGAGCCACAGTCAGCTCCTGGTCTTTTCCCAGTTAAGTATGTTATCTAGGATTATGCATTGCATTTAGTTGTCATGATTGTTTAATCTTCTTTAATTGAAACAATTCTCCCTTTGTCTTTCATGATCTTGATATTTTTGAAGAGTACAAAGCAAGTACTTTGTAGAATTTTTAAATTTTGGTTTCTCTGGTGTTTCATTATGATTAGATTCAGATAACACAAAAGTGATGTTGTGTCCTTCTCAGGCCATTGTATCAGGAGGCAGTTGATGTTCATTTGGTTCAATATTAGTGATACTAACTTTGATAACTTGCATAAGGAGATGTCTTACCAGTATGAGCCATCATAAACTTAATATTATTAATTTGTAATGAATATGTAATTTGTGGGGAACTATTTTGAGATTGTGGAAGTTATCTGCTTCTCACCAAAACTGTACCCAGTATACTTTATCATCCATCAATGATTGTTGACTGAATCAGTTATTACTATGGTATTTGCAAAATGATGATTTTTCTAACTCCATTATCCTTTCTACATTTATTACTCAGCATCCTGCACCCCCATTTATTAATTTGGTAGACTTAAGAATTGTTATTTAATTCAAAATGTTATAATCCATTGATCTCATTTTAATTTGATACTCAGATATTTCAGATTTGGCCCTTGGGAACCCACTCAGACAAGCTCCCCTGAACTTGTGACATGCTTATCATTCTTTGTACATTTCATTACTTTCTGGCACAGTGAGATATTCCAGGATCATCTTTTACTTTATCTGCCCTAGCAGTGTAATCAGTTGTTTCCTTTGAGGAGCCTTGGTTCCTTTGTGTGGAGGTGGGTATTTAGAAACTTAGATCTGGGAACTTCTTTGGTGGTCCAGTGGTTAAGACTCCGTGCTTCCAATGCAGGGGATAAGGGTTCAGTCCTTGGTTTGGAAACTAAGATTCCATATGCTGCGTGGAGTGGCCCAAAAAAGAAAACGAAACTTAAGTCTAGACACCAAGTGAAGTGAAGTGAAAGTCGCTCAGTCATGTCCAACTCTTTGTGACCCCTTGGACTGTACAGTTCACGGAATTCTCCAGGCCAGGGTAGCCTTTCCCTCTCCAGGGGATCTTCCCAACCCAGGGATCAAACCCAGGTCTCCCGCATTGCAGGTGGATTCTTTACCAGCTGAACCACAAGGGAAGCAGACACCAAGTGTGCTGATTTTCTACTGCAGTAGAAAATGTACTATATTATATCTAGTCTCAGCCATTATATCTAGTCTCAGCTGGATTAGGAAATCTCTATATCTGCCTCTAACCATGGAGTTCATATTGATGCTCCCAGATCTAATCTAACACCAGAATGTTCAGTTTAGTCTTTTTCCTTTCTATATTTGTAAATCCTTTTTACAAGTGACGAATCTGGCTAAGATTATTCTCAGTATATTTTACTCACTTGCCTAGGTTTAGATTCACAGAGAGTGTTTTAGATTTGCTAAGGAGATCCAACCAGGCCATTCTAAAGATCAGCCCTGGGTGTTCTTTGGAAGGAATGATGCTAAAGCTGAAACTCCAGTACTTTGGCCACCTCATGCGAAGCATTGACTCATTGGAAAAGACTCTGATGCTGGGAGGGGTTGGGGGCAGAAGGAAAAGGGGACAACAGAGGATGAGATGGTTGGATGGCATCACTGACTCGATGGATGTGAGTCTGAGTGAACTCCGGGAGATGGTGATGGACAGGGAGGCCTAGTGTGCTGCGACTCATGGGGTTGCAAAGAGTCGGACACGACTGAGTGACTGAACTGAACTGAACTGAACTGAACCACTATAAAAAATCATGCTGATTAACTAGTGTTCAATGCTTGTAAAAAGATTTTTGTTTCCAAACTGAGAGTATATAATTAAAACTCTGCATTCAAAAGTAATTATTTTTCCCTTCAGTGTGATTATGTTATTCATTTGAATTTTAGTTAGGCTCATTTATTTCTGTTTGTATTCCATTTTTGGTTTCTTTCCCCTCCATCACTGTTAATTTAACATCATCATCATCATTTTGTATGAATATGTAAAGCATTAACATGCTTCCAAAACTCAAAATTACACAAAAATCTATATTCAGAGGAGTATTACTTCCTCTTTCCCACCCCATGTACCTTAATGCACTCTTGTAAATTTCTGGTTTATTCTTCCTGGATTGTTTTTTAAATAAAAGTAAATACATTTATATTATCTTATTTCCTCTTCTTTCTTGCACAAAAGTATCATTCTATATATGCCCTTTTGCACTTTGCTTTTATTGATTTTTGGGGGGGCTGTGCTGGGTTTTCACTGCAGCACGTGTACTCTGCAGTGCTTGGTTTGCCCCCTGGCATGGGGGATCTTAGTTCCCCAAGCAGACATTGAACTTATGTCCCTTGCATTGAAAGGTGTATTCTTAACCACTGAACCACACCAGGTTAAAAACCACTGCTTTTATTGATTGACAACAAATATATTCTGTAAATCACTCCATATCATGTCTTATTTAGTTTTTATTTACAGTTACATAGTATAGTATTGGGGCTTTCCTTGTGACTCAGCTGGTAAAGAATCTGCCTGCAGTACAGGAGACCTGGGTTTGATCCCTGGGTTGGGAAGATGCCCTGGAGCAGGGAAAGTCTACCCACTCCAGTATTCTGGTCTAGAGAATTCCATGGACTGTACAGTCCACAGGGTCACAAAGAATCAGGCAAGACCAAGCAGCTTTCACTTTCAGTATACTATTGTGTGAATAAACCATAGTTCATTCAACCAATCTCTTATGTGTGTGTTTTTTTTTATGTGTGTTTTTTCACAATATTGTTTAGTTACAGATAATGTCCTTTGTTCATATGGTTTCTTTCTTTCTTTTTTTTTTTTTACATTCTTGAAGGTATATTTTCAAGGAAGATTATTAGATGCAATTTAAAAGGTAAGCTTACTTGTGGTTTTGTTAGATATTGTCAAATTCTCCTCCCATAAAGGTGTGGGAAACATTCCCACCAGCAATGTATAAAAGTCTCTTTCCTCATGCCTCTATCAATAGAATGTGCTATCAAGCTTTGTAATTTTTACCAAATCTAATAATTGAGAAATGGTATTTCAGGACAGGTATAACTTCTAACTAAAGTTGTCCATCTTTTCAAATGTTTAAAAGTCATTTAAAATCTTTATCTGTGAATTGTCTGTGACTTTTGCGTATTTTGGTATTGGGTTTTTGACATTTCTCCCCTTCAGTTTTAGAGTTCTTTATATGTTGGGATGGATATTAGCCTTTTATCTCTGATGTATGTTAATCATAGCTATTTTTAAATCTGTGTGAGTCTGTGGGACTGTTTCTATTTTATTAAAATTAATTCTTCTGTTCCTCTTTGCTAGTAGACTTGGTATGTTTGAGTGAAAGCCAGTCTTCGTGTATAAAATGATGATGTACAGGCTCTGGATGGTAGTGTTTCCCTTCAGAGATGATTTCATTTTCTACTAGCTGACAGATGATATATGGGTAGATAATCTTGATCAAGGTTTGTCAGTGTAAAGTTTGCCTTCATTCTAAGGGAGTAATACTTCTTGGGTTGAAATTGAAAGTCTATAGAGTCTTCGCCCTCCTCCTTGCAGCCCTGAAAGCTCATTTTTGGGTCCTCAGTGTAATGAGACTGTCGTCTCCTCCTGAGACTTTAGCTGCATACAGTTGCTTCAGCTGATTTCTCTCTTTTCTCTGAGCATGTGCAGCTTGAGAGTCAGCAAAGACCTCGAGAGGAATTTGCTCACTTTCTCCAGGATGTTGGGCTTTTCAATTTTGTCGACTCTGTGCGACCCCATAGGTTGCTGTTATTTCTTCAGTCTTTATTCCCCATGAGGCAGATTAACAAATGCCCTGATGAGAAACAGCAGTGGCAAGAGTGTTACCCTGTCCTCGGGGGTGCAGCCTGGAGAGTCCTGCTGCCTTGATTTTTCTCTTCAAACTTCCACACAGCTTTCCTTGTACGTTTCATCCAGTTCCTGTAGTTGTTCTCAGAGGGGTTATTCTGATCCTGGTTATTCCATCATAGATGGTAGCAGCAGTCATCTTTCCACTGAGCACATCTCTTTAAATTTGTATGGAAATGAGAGAACACAGTCAAATTGATAAAACATTTTAAAATTGACAAGAAAATTGGCCTGCTTATACACTGCTATGGAGGATATAAATTGGTACCACCTTTCTGGAGGGCATTAACTTATATCAAAATCCTTAACAATTTACTCTTTGACCCAGCAATTCTGCTTCTAAGTATTTATCCTAAGAAGATAATCACAGATGTGTGTGAAGGTTTATTTACAAAGATTCCAATCCCAATTAACAAAACTTGGAATCAAAATCCTCAGTATGCAACAAAAGAATATTTGATAAATTGTGGTGCTTCTATACAATGGAATATAATAGAATCCAGCATTGCAAGTGACAAAAGAGAATGTTTAAGCGTATTTATTACTCTTTCCTAGAGAAGGGCATGGCAACCCACTCTTCTTGCCTGGAGAATCCCCATGGACAGAGGAGCCAGGTGGGCTACAGTCCGTGGGGCTGCAAAGAGTCGTACATGACTGAGCGACTAAGTACAGCATAGCATAGACACTCTCTATTTAACATTAGCGAGTATTGTTAAGCACAGGAGATGACAAAGCAACATGAGCGGTGTGATCCTGTTGAAGAATGTGTATGCAGGTATATAAGACTGGAATAATGCACATGGAAGTGTTAATAGCTGGTATTGTTGGGTTTTTTCCTCCTTTGTTTGTGTGTCATCTAAACATTTTCCATAGGACGTTACTTTTGTTCTAAAAGAAAATTAATGCCCTCAAAAGAAAAAACCTTACAGTTGATAGGCCCAATTGATAATATTTTCTAGTAAACATTTTATTTTATGCTGGTTGCCTAAGCTCTGTCTTGATGCCCTTAGTGATGGTACAGATTTTGTCAGAAATGGTGTCCTCCTTGAAATACTTTGTGGAGCAGAGCACCTCTGTAGAAATGTACTTTAAATTCTTACTGGTCAAATTCAAACAAAGGCTTCACCTGTTTCTGTCAGTGTGTGTCAAAACCTTTTAAATAAGGAATCCTATTTAAAAAGTCAGTAGGTTTGTGGTAAGGACCTGGATTATCAGGGAAGATTTATTTCCTAGCCAAAAAAAAAAAAGTCTTATTTCCTTTTGAAACCAATGGTCAAGACTTAATGCAATTGCCTTTGTAAAACTAAAATCAAGATTTCTGAAGACCATTCTCATCCTCTCATGCTTTTTCTCTTGAAGGTACTGTGCAAGGCAGCAGCCCCACTATGACCTCTTGGGTTTTGAGGCTGCTTCCTAGGAATGGCCGTTCCTTGGCTACAGCATCAGAGAACCAGCGAGCTGAGGACCGCCATCGGCACCAGGAGGCCTATGGGTACTTCTTGCCCATCCAGACGAGGTGGCAGGACAATGACCAGTACGGCCACGTGAACAATGTTGTGTACTACAGCTACTTCGACACGATTATCAACCAGTATTTGATCAGGTAGGTGCGGGCTCTGCATCCCCCAGCCTCACGTCTCCTTTCTGGCATGCTCTGGTGGGGGCAAGTGCAGGGCATTCTGGGAGGAGATGCCCATTTTCCTCTAGTGTTTTTGCTGGTATGGCTCCTTTGTTGAGCCAGCTTGAAGTCAGGTTATTCTGGAGAACAGCTGGACCACTAGGTGAGTGAGGAGGATACTGTTGCCCTGCTGCTCCTGTAGTCACAGGTGTTTGTCTATCTTGGTCCTTTGCACTAAATTGTCAGCAAATGTGCAGGCTTTGAATCTCAATTAAGCAACTACACAACAAGCCATGTAATATCCAAACCCTGAAACTTGAGCAGACAGTAACATCAGCCCTCAAGGCCTTTTTGTGAGGAAAGCAGCTGCTTCCCTCACCGAGAGCACATAACGGGGAGGAGAGAGAGACTAAAGAGTAAGGATGCATATTGTAGCCTCTGAACACCATGTTGACAGGATTGCTGCCTGAAGTGTGTTTGCAAGATTGGTTAGTGTATGTGTGTTAATATCATTCTCTATATGAAAAACTGGGCTGCACAGAGTGCTGTGTAAATCCCAGCTCCAACTTGTATTGGCTGTTTAGTTTGGATCAAATTATTTAACCTTATTGAGTCTTTTGTAAAAATAACTCACATATATTGAGAGTTTTCTCTGTGTCCAGCACTGTGAAGCCTTTTGCACAGCCTTTCTTGTTTAATCCTAAAACAACGTGATTTAGAGAGTAGCAGATTGTCGGTCCACTGCCTGAACCCTCTTGCCTGTACCTTTCAGGGCATGCTGGCCTAACTGTCAGCTATCAACACTAACATTTCTTTGCCTAAGGACTTTCTCTGGCCACCAGAGCCCCTTTTGCAGGCAGGCCAGAAGTGCAATGAATCAGTGCTCCCTAAAAGCAACCTTCAATCACTGACTGATGGGAGTTAGTATATAATATGAATACCCCAACTTCCTTACTCCTTGGATAAGTTACCTGAGCTACATGCTGTACACAGGCTCCTAGGCTTGCCTAATGGGGTTAGGCTCCATTTCCCAGATTGGTAGCTTGAAAAAAACTGAGATAAAATTTACATACCATAAAATGTGAAAGTGAAAGTCTCTCAGTCGTGTTGGACTCTTTGCAACCCCATGGACTATACAGTCCATGGAATTCTCCAGGCCAGAATACTGGAGTGGGTAGCCTTTCCCTTCTCCAGGGAATTTTCCCAACCCAGAGAGCAAACCCAGGTCTCCCGCATCACTGGCGGATTCTTTCCCAGCTGAGCCACAAGGGAAGCCTGCCATGAAACGTGCTATTTTAAAACCATTTAAGCATACAATTTGGTGGTTTTAGTATATTCACAATGTTGTCTAGCCATTACCACCATCTAATTCCAGAACTCCATCACCCCCCCCCCCCCTTAAAAGAAACCCCATATCTGTTAGTAGACATTCTCAGTTTCTCTCTCCTCCCATCCTCTGTCTCCATAGATTTGCCAATTCTGGACATTGCATATAAATGGAATCATACTATATGTGATCTTTTGTGTCTAGCTTCTTTCACTTAGCATTACGTTTTCAAGGCTGGTCAATATTGCAGCTTTTATTAGTCCTTTGTTTCTTTTTATGGCCGAATAATAACCCATTGTATTGTACTGTATTTTGTTTGTTCCTTTGCATTGGATGGACATCTGGGTTGTTTCCACTTTTTGGCTATTTTGAATAATGCTGCTATGCATATTTGTGTACAAGTTTTTGTGTGGACATGTTTTCAGTTCTTTTGGGTATGTACCTAGAATGGAATTGCTTGAATCATATGGTAACTCATATATTTAACTTTTGAGTAGCCATCAAACTGTTTTCCATGATGACTATACCATTTATATTCCCACCAAAATGATGAGGATTTCCATTTCTGCACGTCCTTGGCAATACTTGTTACTATCTGTCTTTTTTGCTTGTCGTCATCCTGGTGGATATGAAGTGGTATCTCATATTGATTTGCATTTCCCTGATGACTAACGATGTTCAGGATATTATCGTGTGCTTGTTGGTCTTTGGTATATCTTCTTTGTAAACACACCTATTCAGATCCTTTCCCCATTTTTCAACTGGAGTATTTGGATTTCTGTTGTTGGGTTGTGAGAGTTTTTATATATTCTGAATACTACACCCTTATTATATCTGATTCACAAATACCTTCTCCCGGAGATCAAGATGTTGGAGTAGAGGGATGTGGAGCTCACCCACTTCCACAAATACATCAAAATACATCTACATGTGGAATAATTCTCTAGAATATCTACTGAAAGCCTGCAGAAGATCTCATGCAACCAAAGCTGCAAGAAAGATCCCCACCTGCTTGGGTAGGACTGTGGGAAAAAGGGAAAAGACAAATACTTTTTCCCATTCTGTGTGTTTTTTTTTTTTTTTTTTCACTTTCTTGGTAGTGTCCATTGACATGCATGAGCTTTTAATTTTGATGATAGTGGTAACTTCTTAAATAGCAAATGCTTTATTGGCTACTTTCTCCTCTTGTCCCTTCCCCACTTCTGCAGGATGATTTAATCTATAAGAGGTACCTTATAGTTTGCGCTCACAGTGCAAATTTGCTATGTGTAGAGAAACTAAATGTCTTCTTTCTTCAAAAGAATGGAGCAGCTTGAGACTGCCTGGTTCTCCCATATGCTGTGTGGCCTGAACTGTCACAGTAATTCTACTTTGTGTGCACCTGTCAGTGAGTCCTCTAGAACTGGCTTACACTTGCTTACTTATGAATAATAAATGTTTTTTTCAGCACTCGTGTTAGCTTTTAGGAGAATGTGTGGTTTATACTTTGAAATCCACAGCGGGAGGTAAAAACAGGATTTGAGGCTTTTTGTACTTTCACATCATTTGTCACATAGGGAAACTTGACAATGAATTTTCCCAACTCACTCCAGGGCTACTTACTCTTTTTAAAGGAAGGATCAGCCTTGTAATTTCTTTGGGTTGACTCTTAACTTTATTGCAGTTGAGAGCTAGTGGTGTGTCTTAGTTTAGGTTGCTAGGTGTGTGTGAGTGTGTGTGTGTGTGTGTGTGTATGTGTGTGCGCGTGCAAGTTGCTTCATTCGTGTCTGACTCTGTGATCCCATGAACTGTAGCCTGCCAGGTTCCTCTGTGGAATTCTGCAGGCAAGAATACTGGAGTGGGTAGCCGTTTCCTCTTCCAGGAGATCTTCACAACCCAGGGATCAAACCTGCATCTCTTATGCCTCCTGCATTGGCAGGCAGGTTCTTTACCACTAGTGAGTGCCACCTGGGAAGCCCTGGGTTGCTCCAATAGAAATACAAATTACTGACTTGAATAACAAGTTTTTTCCTCCCAGTTCTGGATGCTGGGAAGTCTAGATCAGGGTGCCAGCATGGGCGAGTTCTGGGAAGGGCCCTCTTCTTGGTTTACAGATACCTGCCTTCTCGCTGTATCCTCTCATGACCAAGAAATGAGAGACAGAGCCACCCTCATGACCTCATCTCAACCTAATTACTTCCCAGAGACTCCACCTCCTTCCTAATACATTCCCTCAAAGGGTAGGGTTTCCATATTTGAGTTCGAGGGGGAATGCAGACACGCAGTCTAGGACATTGCTTTTGTGCCTTTTGAAGTCTTCCATTTGTAAATGGGCCTTCTAGAAAGGCAGTATGCAGATAATGGTTGAGTCCTTCACCCAGTGGAGATTATGTCCGTGTGGTCTCAATTTGTTATCAACCATTTCTTCCAGGTTCTGCTTCTGCCAGGCTTGAGGGTAGGGAAGGGGGTTGGCAGCATGTGAGGAAGAATTTCTGCCACGGTAGTGTCCTGTTTCATGTAGAAACCCTCAGATATTACGCATTGACTCCAAAACTGTGACAATACCCTGACCTTTGTGGCCAGAGACGTCCTGACCCTGACAAAAATGGACTCACTTTCATACGTTTCCTAAGAGATCCGAGCATTGTGTAATAGGCTGCTCACTCGACTGTCAGAAGCCAAGCCAGCACCAGAGAGGTGTGAGGACCCTGGGAAGACCAGCCAGGGAGAGGCAGGCTCATTTTGTCAGTGCGAGGGAGGCAGCTGGTCAGGTGGAAGCAGTGCCTCCCAGCCTGGCCTGCTTGCTGGCCCTCTTCCACCTGGCTTTTCTAAGGATGGGCGGCTCTGCACATGTGCCAAACACCGTGGGATGATCAATGAACCACACCCGTGTCTAGAAGGTTCCCTCTTTGAGGAGGGTTTTCTCCAGGAGAGAGAACCAGGGTGTAATGGAGGGTGTGGAGGGGGAAGGAGAGAAAGAGTAGAAGAGGCCACTCAGACTGCCCAAAGTTCCCATCACTTTGACACGCAGAAGGGGTTAAGTCATTCTTGAACAGTTTATTGCTCATCAATTGTAATTAAATATGTTTATATTAAATTATGTTCTGTAATTAATGTAAAATCCTTTAGCCTATGCTGTTATTAGAACCAGATGCTGAAGTACCAACAGTATTTCAACATGACTGTGCTGCCTCGCCAGCTGTCTAACTGTAATTACTTTAATCTCAGCTTGTTATCTAATTATCACCTTTGTAAAGGGAAAAGTACTCTCTAATGCTTACTGATTGTTTCAGATGACGATGAAGAGCGGGGAACAGCTGTCAGAGATCGTGGGCCCTGCTTATCACCACGAAGGAACTTATCTTGAAAACTAGTCTGGGCCAAACTGCTGAAAAAAGATGTCCCAGGCAGGAACTAGGGACTGGCCAGTAAGGGGAGACAGTTGGTGTGCTGGTTAAGGGTGTGGCCCCTGTGGATAGAGTGTCAGGTGACATCTGCCTCCTCCAGTGATGGCTGAGGGGACAGGTTAGTTAATCTGTTTAAGACTCAGTTGTCCCATCTGTAACATGGAGACGTTAATAATACTAGAATCTACCTCGAGGATTGCTGTGGAGACCAAATGAGATACAGCATATGAAGCCGTTAGTGCAGGGTCTGATAAAATATACATACTTAGTAAATGTTAACTATTTTTTCTTTTTGATAAAAGTCAGTGTTGGTGTTCAGTATTTCCATCTTGGTCTTTGACACAATTGAAATGGGTGTCTAAATGCCAGCAGCTTGACATGACCTGTGTGTTTTCCAAGTAATGCTGAAGTCTGTCCTTTTGGGGCTGAAATTTACCTTTGCATTGCTTATTAAAAAATGGTTCACCCAACCAACGTAAATAAGTATTGTCAGGGAGATCTTGAAGCTCTTGAGGGGAAGTAAACTGTTTCGGAGTATCCTTCAGTACTTTATGCATGTGCTTGCGTTTCAGCAATTGATTTGGTAACTGTATTTCATTTGAAAATAATCATTAAAACAGATAGTCTTAGGATGTTTATTAAGCCTTTACTATCCTCTCGGCTTTGGCTCTCAGGGCTGCACTCGCATCAGAGGGGAGCTGGAAGTCTCTTTCTGCTGTGAAATAGAACCTCTGTCTGTCCAGTTGACTGTGAGGTCCTTGAGGGCAGGATAGGACCTTCATCATTCTTCTGTATCCTGAGTAGATTGCCCTGCCTGGCAGGTATTTTGTTCTCCCTCAGTAAGTATTCCTGAAAGAACTAAACAAAAGAACTCAACCTCAGACCATGCTGATCATCCAGGGTTTTTCCTTTCCCAGTGGCAGGAAGAAACACTGCCTCCTGGGGCTGCAGGGCAGGTCTCAGTCTCCCATGCTTGTTTTTGCCACCTATTACTGGGCTTTCGTGGTGGCTTAGATGGTAAAGAATCCACCTGCAATGTGGGAGATCTGGGCTCGATCCCTGGTTGAGAGGATCGACTGGAGAAAGGGATGGCAACCCACTCCAGTTTCCAGGTGGCTGTAGTCGTAAAGAACTCGCTTGCCAGTGCAGAAGACGTAAGAGACGCAGGTTCAATCCCTGTAACCTTCTCAGGGTCAGGAAGATTCCCTGGAGGACTGCATGGCAACCCACCTCAGTATTCTTGCCTGGAGAACCCCATGGACAGAGGAGGCTGGTGGGCTATGGTCCATAGGGTTACAAAGAGTCAGACACGACTAAAGTGACTTAGCATGCACACACTGCATCCTCATGCCAGGAAACCACAAAGCAGGCCGGCAGGGAGAAAGATCAGAGCGGGCAGTGGGGTCTGACCTTCATGGTGACACATCGGCCGTGTGTGGGTCAGCAGTGAGAGGAGCAGGAGGCCTGAACTGACCCACCCCAAGGCAGGCTGCCTGAGAAGGGCAGAGTAGCAGGTCTTTATTGTCAGGAATGCCCAGGTGCAGAGAGGGCTGCTTTGCGAGAAGGCTCCTACTATTCATCAGAACAGAAATACTACGAACTCCATATAAACTCCCTTCAGTAAAAGACACACACCCAACTCTGGAGTTATTCTTGGTTACAGTATATTTGGCGCTTCCCTGATGACCCAGTGGTAAAGAATCTGCCTGCAATCCAGGAGGGGCAAGAGACATGAGTTTGATTTCTGGGTCAGGAAGATTCCCTGGAGGAGGGCGTGGCAACCCACTCCAGTATTCTTGCCTGCAGAATCCCATGGACAGAGGAGCCTGGTGAGCTACAGTCCGTGGGGTTGCAAAGAGCTGGACATGACCGAAGTGACTTAGCACACATGCCCACACAGTGTATTTGGGTATTGAAGGAAATAGCCTAAAATGAGAGAATCAGCCCAGCAGCAGATACCTTAGTCTCTGTCTGAGCCTCATCTCCCATCACTCCTCTCATGGTTTCTTTGTCTCTTGCGATGGTAAAACCCCCTGGGATTGCTCACCAGCCGTGTGCTGATTCGCAGCTCTGTGCATTTGGTTCAGCTGTTACCTGGAACACCCCTGCTCCTATTCTTCAACAGTCCACCCTCCCAACCGCCCGTCGCAGATATTAATAGGACTCGTGGCCATTTTCTGTATCCCCGTAGGATCCTGGCTTTTCTGTACCAGAGACCCAGAAACTTTCAGTAAACAGCCAGATATGAAGTATTTTTGTCCTGGTGGTGGACTGCGTAGCAGCTCTGAGACTCTGCAGCTGTGGTGGGAAGGCAGCCGTAGACAGCATGTGGTTGAATCAAGGAAACCTTAGTGGAGTTCCCTGCTTGTTCCACTTCTCCGTGCTCTTGTGGTTTCATAGTCCAAGTGACTCTTCTGGCTGCTTCGTCATGATCCTTAATGCAGTATCACTGAGTTTTTCCTCTCCTGATGACGTGTCACCCAAATGTGAACTCCTCAGACTAGGGACTGCAGTGTCTTAGCCTTGCTTTCCTCACAGAGCAGAGCTGAGACAAGCTTGTGCATACAGGTGGTTTGTTTTAGAAATGGATCCCCAAGGAGAAGAAAGGAGGCCCAGGAGGAGTGAACTCAAAGGAAGGGCAATCCAGTATTACTGAGCTGATCAGCAGAGTGGGCAACAGCAGCCAGATCCCACTGAGCATCACCTTCCCCTCCAGGAGCTGCATAGAATGGGTCTTGGAGTTCTCTGCCCACAGGACAGAAACAGGAGCATTTATCCGCTGGCTCCATCCCTCCTTGGTCAAGGTTTGACCCATGGAGTGTTATCTCCTTTCTCCTCCAAGGGTGTACATGTGTTAGATTCACTGAGCAGATTTCTGCATCCCTAGGTCAGAAAGTGGGAGACTCTCCACGCTGTCCAGGCAAGGGGCTGCTCGGTCACGCCTGAGCACCAGCAGGGTCGGTTGTTGCAGCAATGGCTGGAATTCAAAAGGGGGAACTAGAGGAGGTGAGGCCACTCAGCAGAGGTGTCTGAATATGTACTGTACCTGTTCTGTTGCCCAGCATAGTTAGTTGCATGTCCAACAGCAGTGGTTAAGAGGGCAGCTGTGGGTGCCAGACTGCTCAGGTTTTGTTCCTGGTGCTTCTTCTTACTGATTGTGTCATCTCAGGCAGCCTCCTTATCCCTCACTTCTTCATTACTCTCTAGAGTGGGGATTATAGTGCTTACTTCAAAGGCTGTTGTGAGGGACAGGATGCTTAGAATGGGGCCCATGTTACGTGCTCAGCCAATGATAGTAAAGTCGCTCAGTCGTGTCCGACTCTTTGCAACCCCATGGACTGTAGCCTACCAGGCTCCTCCCTCCATGCGATTCTCCAGGCAAGAGTACTGGAGTGGGTTGCCATTGCCTTCTCCAGGGGATCTTCCCAACCCAGGGATCAAACCCAGGTCTCCTGCATTCCAGGCAGACACTGTAACCTCTGAGCCACCAGGGAAGCCTTCAGCCAATGATAGGTACTTAATAAATACTGAAGGGTTTTTGACAGTGGGTTTTTGTAAGCCAATACTTCTATCTTTGTTTGTTTTTTAATGTTTGAACAAATACATTTAATACTCCTTTCAAAAGAGTATTGAAATACTGAAATACCTTACCAAATAAAAAGCATTAAATAAATCTTTTTCATTAGAAATGGAAAAATAGAAAATAAGAAAGAAAAAGACACAGAACATCAACCTACTGCTGAGATTGAGTATGACATTAACCTCTGAGCTGCCTAGCACCCAATAAAACAAGGGAAACAAGCTGTATAGTTCTTATTATCTGATAAGAAAAAACATATTATTTCTTCCAGAAAAAACAAACTTTTTTCTCTCAAATTAAGTTCTAAAGGGAATTTAAAGAAATTTACTAAGGAGGCTTGAGAAACAAAATCAAAAGGATGTAACTAGTGTGGAAAGAGAGATTTTTATCTGTTGCAGGTCTGATTGGTACTTGCCATGTGTGGGTGCTCACTGGACTGATGAAAAATGGAAAGTGTTTTCAGGGGCAGATTTTCTTTCAAAAGAGCTGGTATCCTACCTCTGATAATGGGTATAAAAGCGTGACTCTTAAAGAATCTTCTTGCAATGCGGGAGACCTGGGTTCAATCCCTGAGTTGGAAGGGCATGGAGGAGAAGAATACCCACTCCAGTATTCTTGCCTGGAGAATCCCATGGACAGAGGAGCCTGGCAGGCTACAGTCCGTGGGGTTGAAAAGAGTCGGACATGACTGAGCAACTAGGCACAGCACAGTGTAAGATTTGGAGCCAGCGTGGAGGACAGAGGTGAGTGGGTCTGCCCCTGGGGATGTGTGTGGGGGACTAGGGGGTAGGCGGCAGGCCTTTCAGCTGCCTGCTTGCTCAGAAAGCCGGCCTGACCCCACCAGCCTCTGCTGCGTCCTCCTTCCAAGTCTCCTTCCTTAGTCCTCCACCCCGGGCTTACTGAGCAGACTCTTTCTGCATCTTCCTGAGGACAGTCTTGCCCGTCCTCCCAGCGCGAGGCTTCCCTGGCTGGGGTGGCCCTGGGTGTCCCAGTCAGCCAGACACCGCACAGGGCTCTGCCTTTCTAGTGTCATCTCTGAGACCCTGTATGGACCGTGTGCCCTCTTGAGTACATTTGTATCTCGGGGTCTCTGTTTCCATATAGTTTCTCCATCAATGTGAAGTTCTCAGTTCAAATATTATGATCTACCTCCCCGAGTCCACAGAAATCTCATTATAAGTAAGATAATCTCATTTGCTGGTATGTGCTATAACCCACAGGCTCGGAAACGTCCAGATCCAGGATGCCTGGGAAGTCGGGCTGTCAGATTAATATACTGTGTGAAAATTGGGGCCGGAGGTCACCAGTCTCTTGATACACAAATCTCCCTCTGAGAATCTCATTTCATTCAGACTATCAGTTAGATTAGAAATACCCTAATTATCCCACTGAAATTAAATTACTTTATGTTAGGGTGATATAATGAACAACCATAAAGAGTAGATATACAACCAGTCATCTTATTAGTCACAGCAAGACCAGCCCATACACTAAATGGACCTTGCTGACTATTGTCAGCTAGTCCCTGACTTCATAATAAAAAGGCAAGGGAAAGAGGAAGCTGAGCGAGTTCTTGTGATTTTGTTTGGTGGGCTCCTGCTGCATTTCTCCACTGAGCTGCTAAGAGTTTCTCCCCAGAGGCACTGCTTCTGGTCATTAGTGGGGGGAAAGAGCTATAAAGCAGCCCCTGTGCTCCTGACTTATTCATCCCCATGGCATTAGGAGGTCTCATGACTTACACGACAGGACCAGGCATCCACAGTCCTTCACTTCCTTTTTAAAATTTTCTTACTTTTAATTTTTATCAGAATATAGTTGCTTTACAATACTGTGTTAATTTCTACTGTACAGCAAAGTGAATCAGCTATGTGTATACATATATTCCCTCTTTTTTAGATTTCCTTCCCATTTAGGTCACCACAGAACCCTGAGTAGGGGTTCCCTGAGCTAGACGGTAGGTTCTCATTAGTTATCTGTTTTATACATAGTGTCAATAGTGTATTAATATATATGCCAATTCCAAACTCCAATTCATCCCATCCTCCCTTTCCCTCTTTGGTGTCTATATGTTTGTTTTCTACATCTGTGTCTCTATTTCTATTTTGCAAATAAGATCATCACCATTTTCTAGATTCCATGTATATGTGTTAGTATGCAATATTTGTTCTTCTTTTTCTAACTTACTTCACTCTATATAACACTTTCTAGTTCCATCTGTGTCTCTACAAATGACCGAATTTCATTCCTTTTAATGGCAAAGTAATATTCCATTATATATATGCACCATGTCTTCTTTATCCATTTCTCTGTTGATGGACATTTAGGTTGATTCCACGTCCTAGCTATTGTAAATAGTGCTGCGATGAACAAAGGGCTGCGTGTGTCACTTTGAGTCATGCTTTTCTCTGGGTATATGCCCAGTGGTGGGATTGCTGGGTCATGTGGTAGTTCTGTTTTTAGTTTTTAAAGGAACTTCCATACTGTTCACTTCTTAATTCCAGAAACCTTCCCAGTACCTGTCAAGTGATATGGCTCTGTTGCCAGGGTGCATCTGTCCTCCTAGAAGGACTAACCTCTATCAGTTGTATTTGTTAAAGTAAATAATGCTAGCAGCTATAATGAATTACCTCCAAATCTCAGTGACTTAACACAACAAAAGTTTAGTTCTTGTTTAAATCACTGTCAAATGGAGGGGTGTGTGTGTGTGTATGTGTGCGCGCGTGTGTGTGTGATGTTTTGTCCATTCAGTTACTCAAGAACTCACCTTGTGGTTGTGAGCTCCCGTAGATCAGATTTCTCAAGAGCAGGACTGTTGACATTTTGGGAATAGATGATTCTTTGTTGTGGAGGACTGTCCTGTGCATTGTAGGATGCTTAGCTGCATCTCTGGCCTCTACCTGTTAGATGCCAGCTGGACATCCTGCCAGTGTGACAGCCAAATATGCCTCCACATATTATCAGATGTCCTTGGGGGAGGGGGACAAAATTGTCCTGAGAACTACCAAATAGCCAGTACTATCATTTTTAAGTGCATATACCTTTCAACTTCTCTCTCAGGCAGAGGATATATAGATACATTTGGGAAGAGATCATTGTGTGTGCTGATGACCCATCATTGGACTTGGTACCTCAATGCTTATTTTATCCGTGTTGTTGTCTGTGTCCTATGGGTCTTTTCCCAGAGAGGTGAAGGGATGTACTGTCTGGTTTACTAACTTATTGCCCAGGTGATAACATCACACCTTAAAATTGTGCTACTAGGTAATTCTGTAGCGGAAAGAGTTTTGGGGTTGGACACTCTTGTCCTGAATTCCTGAGTTGGCTGTGCTGTTGCCCTTGTGATTATGGGTGAGTCAGGTCAATGCCAGGGTAAGTGAGACTCTGAACAACTACTTCCCTTGATGGGTTTTTGGCAAACAACTCCCTCTCCCACATGCCTTCTAATCTGGCTGACATGCTGCAGCCAGAGAGACGTTTTCTTTATTTTTTTTTTCCGGAGAGACATTTTCGAATGGCCCTCATCCCCTTTACCACTTTTCCATGGCATCCACTTTGCATTTCAAATAAAGGCAAAGCTCCTCCACAGGTCCTGCAGAGCCCTGCAGGGTCTCCCCTTTTTCAGGCTCCTTTGGGGTCTGTTCCCCTGTTTTACCAAGCTTAATGTATCCTAGCCTTCCCCCTCCCCCACCCAGCTTTCACCAAGCCCCTGACCTTGTTGGGCTTTGCCTATGCTGTGCCCTCTGCCTCAAGGGTTTCCCTTCTCTCTTTTCTTGGCTCTTTCTGATCTTTTGGTTCTCAGCTGTATGGTCACTTTCTTGGGGATGTCTTCTGGATGCCCTGACCAGCTCTAATCCCCCTCTCCTGGGCTTTCTCTCAGCATCGCTCACAGGATCATGTCAGAGTTGCAGTTTTACGTTCACTGAAACAGCCATTTGAATGCATCCTGTGTAATCACCACAAGAGCTGTGAGTCAGGTCATATCCCAGGGCCTGGCAGAGTGCCTGGCACATAGTAGGTGCTAATACCTTTTTATTGCGTGAATGAATTAGAGATTTGGGCTGTCTGGAAATATTAGTCAATCAGGCCTGACACTGAAATGCAACCTGTTTGAGTCACTGTAAAACTGCTGACAATTAAGAAATACGATTTCTATATTAAGCTCAAGGGGTACCCCCAAGAAAGCTTAAGGTGGTCAGTGAATATGGTGTGGCATTCAGTATATTAGTCAGCCTGACTTAATCATTTCTACTGGAAATCTCATTAGAACTCAGAAACCCCACAGCCTTCCAAAACCTTTTATGTATAAATGCTCATACCTGGGCAGTCTGTAGGCAGCTAGCAACACCTAGGATCCTGACTGTGGTGGAAAGTACACTTTGCAGGTCAGCAGCCTGGTTTGGGGGAGGGGAAGACTACTAACCGTGTGGCCGTGACTCCAGTGCTCTCAATCCACTCATTCCCTCCCCAGGTTAAGGGATGGGGTGAGTAGTCTGTGAGTGTCTAGATACCAAAGTCAGTCGGAGGAAGGATATGCAGTCTCACAAGAGACTCAGTCTCTTAAAATTCACAGCATGTGGCCACCTCTCAGCTCTGAACAGGAGTGAGGTATGAAGTCATTTGCAAAGGGGCGTCTATGAAATTCCATTACACCATGCTTTTCAATTTAAAGGGAAAGACCTTTGCGGAAACTAATTTGCCATTGCTTTTAATCATGGAGCTTGGAGATGGCAGGCTTTCCCGTCGCTGCAGCTACAAAGGCTCACACTGGTTTGCAGATTTGGTCCTCCTTTGCCCACCCCAGCTCAGCTCCTGGGTTCCATCTGTGGTTGTTGTATGTCCTCTAATTTTTGCAGTTTTTGAGACAAAAATGAAGCCATTATGTGTAGCGTTCCTGATGAATGTAAATATTTTGCAATCAGAACCCACTTGAAAAGAGAGTCAAATCAAAGTAAATAGGATGCACTCTTGAAAGGGGAACATCCTGGGGCTGTTTCTTCTCCCCTGTCAATCTCTCCTGCCTCCCAGAGGACTGTCTCTCCTATTCCTTTAGTCCTTTATTCACTCCAGCCCTGGGGCTGTTCCAGATCCGGAGAATGGCAGCCAGGAGTTCTGGAAAGTGAAAAACACCTTGGTAAGAGTCAAGAAATCTGGGTCCAGTCTCAGCTGTCCTGTTTACCAGGTTGAGTGCCTTTGGGAAATTCATTAAACCTATATGGGTATCTCATTTATCAAATGAACATAATTATACTTACCCTGGAGATCATATGAGGTTTGGAGGGAAGATTGGGTTAGATCAAACCTAAGCATGTGGGTCTGCTCATGGAGCTGGGGTTGTTAGGGAGTTAGTGATACCGATTTACCCCAGGTTACTTACTGAAGAGCGGTTGCCTCAGTCGAAAAACTGTGCTGACCAGAACCTCTCCAAGATAAATTTCACAGCTGCTTTAAATCCCTCTGGGCTGAACCTTTGCGGCCCCTGGAATCTCCTGGGGAAAGTAGGAAGATTCTGGAAAGAATCAGGCACTAATTAACCCATTTTCAGTCATCATCATTTAGCACAGATTTGTTTATCAGATAGGCATTCCCTGATAGCTCGTTGGTAAAGAATCTGCCTGCAATAGGAGACCCTGGTTCGATTCCTGAGTCTGGAAGATCCCCTGGAGAAGGGATAGGCTATCCACTCCAGTATTCTTGGGATTCCCTTGTGGCTCATCTGGTAAAGAATCTGGCTGCAATGTGGGAGACATGGGTTCAATCCCTGGGTTGGGAAGATCCCCTGGAAAAGAGAAAGGCTACCCACTCCAGTATTCTGGCCTAGAGAATTTTATGAACTACAGTCCATGGGGTCACAAAGAGTCGGACACGGCTGAGTGACTCTCACTTTCACTTTCTGGGGGGAGAAGAATAGAGTGGGATGTGGAGATAGGTGAGTGTTACAGGTTGGAAGTTTTATGGGGTGTCGGGGGCACCTGGGGGAAGTTGTGAATGTCTTTACAACACAGTGTTCTGGCACTGTGCTCAACCCAGACTTGGTAAGATAAGGTATAAGAGTGACAGATAACACATCAGGTCCTGGATTATTTCACTTGTCAGTGAATATTAATCATTCTTTTTAGCTGTCAGAAAGAACACGTTTCCTATAACTGTAGGAAACTCCTCTTCCCCAACACACACGTGTAGAAGCTGAAAATGCCAGGTATTTATTCTCCCAGCCTCCTTTGCAGCTAAAATGCTGGCACAGGACCCGGGCTTTGTCAGTTCACCTGCCTCAGGCTGTGAATTGGCAGCTACCAATGTGTTGATGTAGAGACTATGCAGAATCCATCCTGGCCGAGGTGCAGGACCAGTGGGACCCCACGTAAGATGGCAGCCGTGACAGTGACCCCGTCCAGAGTGTTTCTGTGGATAAAGGCTGTGGCAGAGGTTTCTTCAGGGGATTCGTTGACTGAACAAGCTCAGCCTATGATGGGCAAAGTGCCCGTGCTAAAGAGTTTGCTATTTACATGCTAGCCGTCAATTTGTAGAGAGAGAAAGAGTCAAGTATTTTCATAATCAGCAGGCTTCAAGCTGTTTGAGTTGAGAGAACTATGTCACGTGGAGGTTCAGGACACTGATTCTGGTGTCAGGGGTCTGAGTTCCCATCCCAGATCGTCCAATTAGCCGTGTCACTTTGGGAAATGTGTTTACCATTTCTAGGTTTCCGTTTCTTTATCTCAAGAATGGGGGTAGGAATAGTCCTACCTCATAGATTCATTCTGAGGATTAGATGAGATAGGGATCATGAGACCAATGGGAACAAAATCAGGAGAGAGAGGTGTCATGAGGATGGTTTCAAGGAGGGAAGGAGAACAGGGTGAACACTGCTGTGAGGCCAAGAAGGATGAAGATTGGACTTCTCAATCAACATCGCTGGAGAGATTAACTAGTGCAGTGTTGGGACACAACTCCTATGGGGTTGGTGGGGAGTGTGGTTTGAAGAGGAGATACCAACTGAAGAAACAGAGACAGAAAGCACAGACAGCTCTCTTTGAGAGTACAGGGTGGTGTGTGATCAAGAGAAGTCTTAGTATTTTTTTTTTTTTGTAATATTAAGATGAGAAAATCATGAACCTACTGTGGATGGAGTTGAGAGGGGGAGGTTGAATTATAAAAAAAAGAGAGAAGACTGAAAATGAGAATTCTCTGAGGATCAGAGAGGATGGGACTTAAAGCCCTGATAAAAATCCTGGCCTGGACAGGAGGAGGGACATTGCCGTGGAGTCAGAGCAGAGAAGGAGGAGTGGGCAGGGTGCAGGGGTCACCTAAAGCAGTAGTGAAAGCTGAGAGAGTGTGCTCACTTCCTTTCTTTCTGAAATAGTAGATCAAGTCATCTGCTTTGACTGTGGGGTCGGGGGTCAGAGCAGGTCAGAGATTCGAGGAGAGTGGAGAAAGTTAAAATATCAAGGTCAGAGAGACCATGAATGTGAGTCAGATACTGGCTAGGTGGCTGTAGCAGGAGATCTCCCCAAATGCTGGGCTTAAACAAGAGAGAGGTTTACTTATCTCTTATCAGCAGTGTAGGTGGAGGGTCTGGGGCTCAGCAGTATTAAGCGGGGCGGGGGGAAGTCAGCCAGATCACACAAGGCTTTGTTAGCCAAGGGAAGAACTTTTTATTCTGTTAGTAAAGATACTGGAAGGGGTGCAGGCAATGGGTAGAGGTCATGGAGGGTGTTGGAGAGGGCACCAGGGAACCCATGCCTGACTAGGGTCTAGAGAACTGAGACATCCTGGCAGAGTGGAAGGGGCAGGAGTTCCCTCTACCTTTGTCCTCTGAGCACAGAGGAGCTGTGGGCACTCTCCTGCATATCCCCAGTTGTGTGGACCTGTTAGTGGAGACAGGAGAAGGTTTAAGATTTTCTCATCTTAATACTACAAAAAAAAAAAAAAATAGTAAGACTTCTCTTGATCACACACCACCCCATACTCTCAAACCCTTAAAGAGAGCTGTCTGTGCTTCACTCTGTCCTGAAATCCTTCTTGCTTCTTGGACGTTTCTAACTGCCCAGAGTGCTTTGGATTTTATGTTATCTACTCACACACACACACACTCACACCACTCAGATACACATATACTCATGCACTTCCATGCCCTCATACTGATGGGGCACTGGCTCTGGAATCAGACTTGGATTTAAACCCCCGCGATTGCACTTAATAGCTGTGTGTCCTTTTAGCAGTGAATTAACCTTTTGGAGATTCCATTTCCTCCTCTTTAAGATGGTAATATGAACAGAATAGTCTTCATACAGTTGTTGTGAAGAGCAAGTTAGAGAAAGCATGTAAAGCATAGTTACCGACATTTAGGAAGTGAAATGCATGCGTACTCAGTTGTGATTAACTCTTTGCGACCCCATGGACTATAGCATGCCATGCTCCTTTGTCCACAGAATTATCCCAGCAAGAATACTGGGGTGGGTTGCTATTTCCCTCTTCAGGGGATCTTCCCAACCCAGGGATCAAACCCACATCTCCTGCATTGGCAGGTGGATTCTTTACCACTGACCCACCTAGGAAGTCCTCCTAGTATGTATAGTAAATGCTCAATAAATTGCAGCTACCATTATTAAGCTTAATAAGTAGTAGCTGTCATCATCATCATTTACTTTTTTCCAAGAGATTTCCTTTATCTATTAAAACAAAATGTCTAACAACTCCAAAAGTACATTTGCCTTTCAAAAAATCTCTCTATTTTGAGCCAGCATTTCTCTTCCTCTCGGGGTCTGATCAGGCCGCTTGGAGTCTGGAGAGGAAGTTATGGGTGACGCTCTTCAATGGGAAGCCACCTGTCCACGCTTTGTGTTCCCCTCAGAGAAATCTGTTGTCCTGGGAAGTCTTTTCTTTGGATGGCAATCTGTCTGCTAAAATGAAGCTGGGCTCTTTTGTGTCTGAGCGCATACCGGTTCCAGGGCTCTGCTGGGGGTGGAACAGCTTGTCCTTAGCAGGTGATGCTGGAGCTTTCTGCTGGCGGCCCCTTCTCCTCACAGAGTTACGTGAAGCCCTGCCGTCTGTTGGTGAGCACTTCCGCGGGTGGGGGTCTGTGAGCGGAGTTCCTGATAGACTCCCTCAAGGATCTGATCTTAGCGTCTCGTCTCCCACCTTGAGAAGCTGTGTGACTGTGTGTCATGGATACAGACAGAATCACTCCTGTCTGAACCACCCTGCAAGAGGTCAAGACATTCCTCATCTCCCTGAGAAGGATGTGAGAAGCCCCAGATGAGCTGTTCCAGAGACTCAGGGACTCCCCTGCAGGGCATGGGGACCCTTGTCTGGGAGGCCATCTAGTGCAGAGAATCAGCGTTTGAGTTTCTGAATCAGACATCATCAGGCTTGAATCTCGGGTCTCACCCTTAGTAGTTGTGTAACTTTGAACAGCTCACTTCTTTGAGTCCCAGTTTCTTGCTCTGTAAAATAAATTTCTGGCATATAGTAAGTGCTCAACGAACAGTAAGTCATTGATAAGATCTGGGTCCCAGTCTGGGCTGTGCCATTAAGTAGCGTAGTAGCCTTGCCTGTCATGTCACCTTGAAGTTCTGATGGATAGAACGTGTGGGGAACTCAGAAGTCTCTTCTAGCTCTAAGGTTCTATGATTGAACCAGTAGCTCCTATTCTATAGATCTTGGTACCTTTGGCCATTACCTGTCCCTCCTGAATTACTCTTCTCTCCCTCTCCAAGGGGTCATTCCTGCCAGTGTAGATGCTTGATCCACTGTCTCCCATTTTTAGTATATTTTCCCATCATCCTTTATCAATTATGTATCTCTCCCAGTAAGCATCCTGAATGCTTTATTTCCTCAATTTCATCAGGGCAGGGATTCTGGGGAAGGCAGAAAAGTGATGTGAAGGATAAAAGCTGCTCAGCAGTCTTGCTTCCTCCAGGTCTTGGCCCAGGAGATGCTCTGAGATGATACCAGCTTTGTCACTCCTCCCGGCTAATGATTTAATTTTATGTGTCATCGTGGCTGGGCCACAGTGCCCAGATATCTGGTCAAACATTAATCTGACTGTTTCTGTGAGGGTGTTTGGATGAGATGTACATTTAAATTGTTGGACTTTGAGTAAAGCAGACTTCCCTCCATAAGGTGGGTGGGCATCATCTAATCAGAAAGTTTGAATAAATCAAAAGACTTACTTCCCCTAAGTAAGAGGGGAATGTTGTTGCAGATGGCCTTCAGACTTGAACTATATCATCAGTTCTTCCTGAATCTCCAACCTGACTACCTTCGAATTTGAACTGCAAATCTTTCCCGAATCTCCAGCCAGAGTTTGGACTCACCAAGCATCTGCAATTGATTGAACCAGTATCTTATAATAAATTTCTTTTTCTATCTTTCTGTCTATCTACATCTGTAGATCTGTTGGTTCTCTTTCTCAAGAAAACTCTGACCAGTATACTATTCAACCCCAGCCTGTTCGTGTTTGTCCTTCTCCCTGATTCTGGGTTTCTTCTCTTTTCATAGAACTTATTTCCTGACAGTGTTGTAATTCAGGAGAAAAGTGACCCAGTAAATTCAGCAATACCAAGGCAATAGAGACGGTTGTATGTCCCCTCCCATGTGGGGCTCACCTGTAGAAGGGAAAGAGGGCAATGCTCAACACAGACATTACCAAGAATGGACACTCAGGCATCAGTAGAGATGTTACTTCACTTGTTTAGAAAACCAGATCTGGTACCAGTATAGCACTAAAGAAAAGTCATCTGCAATGAAAGAAAGATGAAAACCTCATTCATCTGGTCCAGCTGAGTGATGTGAAGGAAAAGGGAAGGGGTTTAGGGTCTTAAGCCTGTGGCTTAAATCTTGCTTGCGTGTCTTTAGGCAAATCCCTTAACTTCTCCAAGCCTTAGTTTCCTCACCTGTGATAGGGCACAGGATAAATTTGCTATGAAGATCAAGCTAATAAAAACATGTAACCTGCCTGGCACATGGTAGGAGCTAAATCAACACTAGCTTCTTTATCCTCTTAAGAGAGAGATTTGTGGGTGTGCATGCTAGTGCATGTGCGCATGCTTAATTGTATTTGACTCTGCGATTCCGTGGACTGTAGCCCACTAGGCTCCTCTGCCTATGGAATTTTCCAGGCAAGAATACTGAAATGGGTTGCCATTTCCTTCTCCAGGGGATCTTCCCAACCCAGGGATTGAACTCAAGTCTCTTGTGTCTCCTGCATTGGCAAGCAGGTTCTTTACCACTAGCACCACCTGGGAAACCGGAAAGGCAGAAACAGTGAGAGTTAAACCTGTAAGAGAGGTTGCAGCAACTGTGGTACAGAGTTCATCTTTCCATGACCACTTCCTTGGGTTCTGGGTTTGCAGACGTGGATTTAACTGCAGGAGCAGCAGGCCTATAATAAGAGTTGCTCATCTTTGCAAAGTGGCCTGGGAGAGCTTACCCTTGTACTCTCCCTCTGCCCTTTTCTCAGGGCATGGATAGGAGCAGGATTGCCTTTCCTCATAGTCTTTGAGGGAGACTCTTTTTTCTTTGGCTCTGCCATGGACCTCTGAGCCCAATGGGGTCATCCCCACATTGATCAGAGTAAGTCTGGATCCAAGGTGCTCTTCCTTCTGTGGTGCCCTTGGAGAACAGCATAGACATTTTGAGAATGGATATGCAACAAAAGCCTCAAGAACAAAGAAAAGAAGTGACATACTTTGCCCTTCTGCTTGACTTAAAGACACGCAGTTTATATCTGTTGTCCTAATGAGTAGCTCTTGAGAAATTTCATTTTGCTCTGGGCTAATCTTTCTAATTCAAAACAGTCCATACATTCAAAAGGAAAATCCCTTTTCTGCAACTATCTGGGAAAGTATAAAGATTTCCAGCCATGTATTCTACCTGGTTTGACACTCTTCAGAAAGCCTACCTCGATTTGGAAATGAAGAAACTAGCCTTATCTCAGATCTGGTCTCCCCCCTCCCCCCGCCGTCACATTGCCTGGTGTAAGTTCCCTGTACCAACTTCTCATCTCATATGGGACTGACAAAGTAATTTATGTGCATTTAGTGAGAGGCTGCCATGTTTCCTGATGGTTCTGGGTACCATGGGAAGGAAAGAAAAGAATAACTCATGGCAAGCAGCTCTCAAGGAGTGGGGAGAGCTTATAACTTTGAGAAAGTTTGTAATCTCACCATATCTACCTTTCACCCCATGGCACCCCACCCACCAGGTGGTCATATAAGTTATCAATTGTGGGATACTTTCAAAGTGAAAGTAGATGCTATTAGTCAGTGTATCAGGACAACAGATGTAACATACTCTATTTAGGATCAAGAGCTATCTAGATGCTTAATAAGTCTGAGGAGGGTGATTGGAGACCTGATTTCTCTTTTTAAAACTTAAGTATAGTTGATTTCCAATGTTGTATTAATTCCTGGTATAGAGTAAAGCAATTCAGTTATACATACATATATATATATATACATTCTTTTCCACTATAGTTTATCTTAGGATATTGAATATAGTTCCTGTGCTACACAGTAGGACCTTGTTGTTAAGACCTGATTTATTTATCTCTCTTTCTCTTAAGTATTTTGATTTTGCTCTAATTTCACCAATTAGAGAAGTGGGGATGGAGTTGGGTGTTCAGAACTTGATCAAACATTGGGCAAACTGGAATCACAGATGGACAGACTCCAGTCAACACCTATCATAACACGATACATGTGGGGCTGAGTCAGCTAGATAGCAGCATAGATGGAATAAAAGGCTTCCCCATTGCTCTGAAAGTCTCTCAGTCCTGTCCAGCTCTTTGCGACCCCATGGACTTAGTCCATGGCGTTCTCCAGGCCAGAATACTGGAGTGGGTAGCTTTTCCCCTTCTCCAGCAGATCTTCTGACCCAGGAATCGAACTGGGGTTCTCCACTGGAGAAGGGATAGGCTACCCACTCAAGTATTCTTGGGCTTCCCTGGTGGCTCAATGGGTAAAGAATTCGCCTACAATGCGGGAGACCTGGGTTCCATCCCTGGGTTGGGAAAAATCTCCTGGAGAAGGAAAAGGCTACACCCTCCAGTATTCTGGCCTGAGAATCCTATGGACTTGTATAGGCCATGAGGTCACAAAGAGTTGGACACGACTGAGAGACTTTCACATGGCTCTGGCCTTAGAACCCTGGGCTCAGAAGGAGGATGACTGAAACAAGCCGTGACCTCTGGTTGAGTTAAATAAGAAACTCTTTGCGCCCATGAATTCTAGAAGCATTGGTCCCAAGGACCCCACTCCAAAGTCAACCAGCCAGAAAGCTCTGAGAAGTTCAGTGGTACCGTAAGCACAAGACAAGTGTAGCGAGTGGCTGAGCACTTTCGCCCTGTTTTGGATGACGGTTTTGGTAAGTGACATTTTGTTGCAAAGTCTTGTCCATCCATCAATCCTTGTCCATCCTTCTGTTGCCTTCCCAAGTCAGCAGTGCCTCTTCCCAGCCCACCTGGCACCAGATGTTCTGTCAGCCACCACTGTGTGTCCCGTGTCCTCCAAGTGGCAGAATGCGAAATCTCCGGCGACATTCACCTGGAAGCGCTTAGCCCTCAACAGCTGCAGCCCCTTGATTACCTTGCCCGCCTCGGCAGCTTGGTGCCTCCACCGTATCAATTGCTTGTCAATTCAGTTTAGCCATGACTTTGACTGACTGGATTGAGGGGAGTGGAAGTGGGGTGTAGGCGAATGGTTAAAATTAATTGCTACATAAGAAAAAATTGAAAGATAATTATTCCTGCTTTCCTGTCAGTGCTCGAGGGTAGATGACCTCATTAACTTGCAGCTTGTACACAATTCAATTACTAGGAGATGGAAAATACATTTTTAATTACCTCGGTGGCCTGCGTACCATTTATCTCCATTTGCATGGCCTTTTTTTCTTTTTTTTTTCAAACTGTTGTGCTGTGAAGAAGTAGCACCATCTTAGAAAGGTTGTCATGAAAGCCAATTCCTGGCTTCTATTATTCCTGTTTAAGGTGGGGTATTAAGCATGTGAGATTAACCCCTCGATGGCCCATGAGTTGCAAGGCAAGCAACCCCTGCGGTAGTAATGTATTTTCAATTAGCTTCTTAAGTCAGAAAATTCCCAACTTTTAGTGAGAATTAAGAAGGATAAAATTCTGTATTTGGTTTCCAATCATTGACAGGAAAAATTAAAAGCCATGGAAAGCATGGAATTCAGGACGGTGGCCAGCATCAATATCCATATGGATCCCAAAGGAGAATTCCAGTCCTATTTTGATATCTGTTATTTTGTTGATTGAATTAAATGATGACTTAATTACCTAAATGTGTTGCTTGGCATTCTTCTTTTCATTTTTTATTTTTTAGAATTTCAATCCATTTATTTTTAGCTGTACTGGGTCTTCAATGCTGTGTGCAGGTTTTCTCTAGTTGCGGTGCGCAGGCTTCTCATTGAGGTGGCTTCTCTTGTTGCAGAGCATGGAATCTAGGCCCATGGGCTTCAGCAGCTGCAGTGTTTGGGCTCAGCAGTTACAACTCACAGGCTCTAGAGCACAGGCTCAGTGGCTGTGGTGCACGGGCTTTGTTGTTCTGCAGCATGTGGGATCTTCCCAGACCAGGGATCAAACCCATGTGCCCTGCATTGGCAGGCAGATTCTTAACCACTAGGCCACCAGGGAAGTCCCTTCTTTTTAAAAAAAAAAAACAGTTCCATACACAACTTCGAAAACTGTCTAAACTATGGATGTTTTTGCAGCAGTCCTGTGTGAGTATTGCCTGCTATTGCTCTCAGGATCAGTAGTGTTCTGGAGAATAGCTTTCACCTCTCAACATCTCAGTCTTCTGTCCCCAAAATGCCCTAGACATGAGTTCCTATATACTCTGAAACAGGTAGGCAAGATATACCCTGGATAAAGTTGTACATGTGGGACCTGCTTCCACCATACACAGTCACACACCATGGGTTATTGTTCCCCCTACTCTACAAATACAAAACTTCAAGAGGCAAGTCTGTATTGTACTTGAACAGCATCTTTAGTCCATATGTTTGTAAATTGGGGAGTTATATTTGCAAAGGCAGCTTATTTGTTTCTATGAATTCCATGGATATTGTTCATTAATTACAATCACTATGGATCTTATACAGTAGGAACAATGAGTAAATATTTAGTATATTTTGAAAAAGCTGGATGACTTGAATTGACTTGCTATTGCATCTATTTGGATGCAGCGTCACAGTCAGAACATTGCTCTTGAACCATGCAGGAAATACCTACCAAACACAGACAGATGTTAATTCTGCCAACACCAAGTTTGTAAAGGAAATCCTTCCTCCCCTCTCAGCCTTCCTCTCTTTAGGCCTTCATGCATGAGCTGTAGAACATTGACTGAACTCTAGCTGAGCATGGGATGAATAATAAACGCCCCAGTTTTCGTGGAGGTCATGGTCTAACAGGGGAGATTGACATGTAGATCAGTAACTATACCGCGTGTTAAATGTGACAATGAAATATTCTCATGTAACCACGAAGAGGCTGTGATTAAGTTTTCCCAAGATATCCAGGATGGCTTTTTGTTCCAAACCAGCTTATTTGTTTCCAGCTTATGATCCAGGTGGCTCATATGGTAGAGAAGTCCAAGTCACTCAGTCGTGTCCGACTCTTTACAACCCCATGGACTGTACAGTCCATGGAATTCTCTAGGACAGAATACTGGAGTGGGTAGCTTTTCCCTTCTCCAGGGGATCTTCCCAGCCCAGGGATTTTGTTGGGAAGATCCCCTGGAGAAGGGAAAAGCTACCCACTCCAGTATTCCTGCCTGGAGAATTCCATGAGCCTGGCAGGCGACAGTCCATGGGATCACAAAGAGTCAGATATGACTGAGCGACTTTCATTTTCACTTTATGATCCAGGAGAGACTTTCTAGTTCTATTAAGGGATCTGTGGTTAGCTCTTTGAGAGATGGGCCCCCAGATCAAGTGACCTTAAAAAAAGTGTGTGCTGGGACATCGTTCCTGAGAAGGGGCCAGGTCTGAAGTGTCACTTCCCTAGGGTTTTCTTGGGATCCCTGAAGACCTTGTCTGTACAACTATAAGAATTTATGGCTGGAGGAGCTATGTATGTTGCCCATGGTTATACCCAGGGGTGTGTTTTAAATGTTTAACATAAAAGTTGCAACTTATTGACATAAAAGATGTATAGCTCATATCTTACAAATACTATTAAAAGTCTAGAGCCAGACATCTTGGAATGTGAAGTCAAGTGGGCCTTAGAAAGCATCACTATGAACAAAGCTAGTGGAGGTGATGGAATTCCAGTTGAGCTGTTTCAAATCCTGAAAGATGGTGCTGTGAAAGTGCTGCACTCAATATGCCAGCAAATTAGGAAAACTCAGCAGTGGCCACAGGACTGGAAAAGGTCAGTTTTCATTCCAATCCCAAAGAAAGGCAATGCAAAAGAATGCTCAAACTACCACACAATTGCACTCATCTCACATGCTAGTAAAGTAATGCTCAAAATTCTCCAAGCCAGACTTCAGCAATACGTGAACCGTGAACTCCCTGATGTTCAAGCTGGTTTTAGAAAAGGCAGAGGAGCCAGAGATCAAATTGCCAACATCCGCTGGATCATGGAAAAAGCAAGAGAATTCCAGAAAAACATCTATTTCTGCTCTATTGACTATGCCAAAGCCTTTGACTGTGTGGATCACAATAAACAGTGGAAAATTCTGAAAGAGATGGGAATACCAGACCACCTAACCTGCCTCTTGAGGAATTTGTATGCAGGTCAGGAAGCAACAGTTAGAACTGGACATGGAACAACAGACTGGTTCCAAATAGGAAAAGGAGTACATCAAGGCTGTATATTGTCACCCTGCTTATTTAACTTCTATGCAGAGTACATCATGAGAAATGCTGGACTGGAAGAAACACAAGCTGGAATCAAGATTGCCAGGAGAAATATCAATAACCTCAGATATGCAGATGACACCACCCTAATGGCAGAAAGTGAAGAGGAGCTAAAAAGCCTCTTGATGAAAGTGAAAGAGGAGAGTGAAAAAGTTGGCTTAAATCTCAACATTCAGAAAACGAAGATCATGGCATCCAGTCCCATCACTTCATGGGAAATAGATGGGGAAACAGTGGAAACAGTGTCAGACTTTATTTTGGGGGGCTCCAAAATCACTGCAGATGGTGACTGCAGCCATGAAATTAAAAGACGTTTACTCTTTGGAAGAAAAGTTATGAGCAACCTAGATAGTATATTCAAAAGCAGAGACATTACTTTGCCGACTAAGGTCCGTCTAGTCAAGGCTATGGTTTTTCCAGTGGTCACGTATGGATGTGAGAGTTGGACTGTGAAGAAGGCTGAGTGCTGAAGAGTTGATGCGTTTGAACTGTGGTGTTGGAGAAGACTCTTGAGAGTCCCTTGGACTGCAAGGAGATCCAACCAGTCCGTTCTGAAGGGGATCAACCCTGGGATTTCTTTGGAAGGAATGATGCTAAAGCTGAAGCTCCAGTACTTTGGCCACCTCATGCGAAGAGTTGACTCATTGGAAAAGACTCTGATGCTGGGAGGGATAGGGGGCAGGAGGAGAAGGGGACGACCCAGGATGAGATGGCTGGATGGCATCGTGGACTCGATGGACATGAGTCTGGGTGAACTCCAGGAGATGGTGATGAACAGGGAGGCCTGGTGTGCTGCGATTCATGGGGTCGCAAAGAGTCGGACACGACTGAGCGACTGAACTGAACTGAACTGATAACATATTTATTGTAAATCTCATAGAGTCAGCTGATTATCACAGAACGCTTTTGTTGATTTTTGTTGAACTCTTGTATCTGTAGCCAACCTATAGTAGCAATCCAACCATAGTTTGACAAAATTGGACTGCAAATGAATGTCTGATTACAGTCTGATTCAGCAAAGAAGTTGCTCTCGTCATTCATGAATGAGTACAGTTCAACATGAATGACTCAACAAAGACATATATTAGTACTTTATTCATTTGTCAGTGATATGAGATAGTTCTGCACTGAGGCAAGTATTAGATATTGGAAGAATGTTTTTTGCATATTTTTTTGTACTACTCATGGTGTGACAGCCAGACATAGCACAGTTTAAGTTTATTTTCTTTATTGCCTACTTAAGTCTAGACAGTGAACAAAACAATAAATCAAGCCTTGATTCATAGGTTAATTGTTAATTTCCACGGTGTAAGTACTCCACCATAACCAATTTCAGGCTACCAATAAGGTATCATGGAATGCAGAATTGGGAAGAGATGTGCAACAGGACATCTTTTTATAGTATTTCTGGTGGCTCAGAGGTTAAAGTGTCTGCCTGGAATGCAGGAGACCCGGGTTCGATCCCTGCATCAGGAAGATCCCCTGGAGAAGGAAAGGGCAACCCACTCCAGTGCTCTTGCCTGGAGAATCTCATGGAGGGAGGAACCTGGTGGGCTACAGTCCATGGGGTCACAGTCGGACACGACTGACAACTTCACTTTCACTTTCACCACTACACACATGAGTATACTTAGTAGGAAAATGTAGTAAATTAATGAGGAGATGATAAGGTTTGAGTAGTACATTTAATACCTTTGTTTTAAATATGATTTATTGTCACATTTGCCACCTATTACCTCACATTTGACAACTTCCTGGGTGAAGATTTTCATTCCAGTCCTAGGATATTTGGAAGACCTCTTTCAACACATATGTATTCTCTATAAAGATTAATAAATGAATTCCTTTCACGGACAGAATCACATAAAGACGGAAGAAAGTTTTGGATTCAGACAGACCAGAGTTTGAACCTGACTCTGTCAATTACTGGTCATTAGGAACTGAGCTAGTAACTTACATCTCTGGGCCTGTTTTTCCTTGGCTGTAGAATGAAAATAATTGTACCTAAGTTTCACAGTTGTTGAAGGATTTAATGAGGTAATTTGAAGGTATGTAACACATACTGCATGGAAGTAACACATAATTAATGACAGCTCCTACTATTAATAACCTATGCGCATTAGGAATGCACTATGTATTAAGTCACTTCAGTCATGTCTGACTCTTTGCAACCCTATGGACTGTAGCCTGCCAGGCTCCTCTGTCCATGGGATTCTCTAGGCAAGAATACTGGAGTGGATGGGTTGCCATTTCCTTCTCCAAAGGATTTTCCCAACCCGGGCTTGAACCCGAGTCTCTTACATCCCTTGCATTGGCAGGCAAGTTCTTTAGCACTAGCACCACCTGGGAAGCCCCATCCCCCCCGTCCCCCGACACACACTAGGAATGAATGGACTCAAATACTTTTTTTTCAATTAAATAAAACAGTGGTGATCAAATGGAGAGGTTGAGAAGCATATGCTCCAGTGGAGAGGGGCCATGTGAAGATTCAGTCTTTACCTTCAGATACTCAACCTTGAATTCTGTGCCTGGGAACAAGCCAACTCAGAAATAAGAGCCAGGAACCACAGCCAGCACTGTACTTGTTCTGGGTCTTTTTCCTGGGTGGGAGGAACATTTAAAATTGACTTCTTGATTTCTATCTTATTTCAAAAATAATAAATGTTTATTGTAGAAGCTTTAGAAAATATAGATAAGTCAAAATCACCAGTAAGTCCATACTCGTCAATAATCATATAACCTCTGTGAACACTTTGGTGTTTTTCTCCATACATTAGTATTTTTTTCTTTTGCAAGAATTTAATAATATTCTATTTCATACTTCAATTTCTTTGACTTACCAAATAGCATGGACATCTTTCAATGTTAGTAAGTACTCTTTCCCAGCATTAATTTTCATAGCCGTATAGTGTGTGATTATAGGAAGGTACCTTCATATGTGTACCAAGCACACTAGTGCTGGACATATATATTATTTATAATAACATTAATATTTTCCATAAGGAGATCTCTTCTTCAGAAGGAGAATTTTCTAGGTCAAAAGGAATGCACATTTTACATTTTATATTAAAAACAAATCTATCTTCATTTTGAGGCTCTTCTGACCTCATCTTCTGGAAGGTGTTCACACCTGGTTCATGAGAATGAATTTCAGCAAGGCTGGCAGGTACAAACCTTCTTCTAGCTTCCACTCATCTTCCTCACTGTGACAAGGGGAACAAAGGCTACTAGAGCTTTGACTAGAGCTGGTCTTGGGATTCCTTGTCCCTGAAATGCCCCCTCTGGGTTCAAGAGTTCCTCTCGGTGCTCATGACATAAGGACGACTTTCTATCCCCTGAACACTCACCTTACACTATACTCTCTTCTGCCTTTGCTTTCTTTTAGCCTCTTGGTGAAAAATAAATCCCAGAACCCTCTCTAACGTGTCTTCAGCAAAACCCCAGAAAATGTTGCCTTGTTTGTTTCCCTCTCTCCTTCGCCCTTCCTTTTCCTGACTTTGCTCTGTCCCGCTCTCGTTGCTTGGCTAACACAGCTTCTTGGTCTAGCTTTCTACTTGGAAGGGGTCCAGCCGGTGAGGGTACTGGTGCTCCCTGACCTCTCCTGCTGTTGTATGCCTGGAATCTCCCTGGCCCCACGTCCCCCCTTCCCTCCCTCCTATATCCCCTCTCCCCCCGCCTTTTCCCACAACCCTGTCCAGCCCTGGGCCATTTCAGGGATTCTCCTGTGTCTGATGGAGGAGGGGTTGAACTGCTGGATGGAAGCATGAGGGTTTCCAATGACCTGCTATGTCTCTAACTCGTACTGTTTTTATTTTAAAGGTGTAAGTGTCCCTTCTGACTTAGAGACAAGTTCTGTGAGCCTGCTACTATTTGTGTCTGGGAATATTAACTGTACCTAACAGGGGCTTCTATTACTAGCGGTTCAGTGTAGTGGTTAAGGATAGAGGCTTTGGAACCAGAAAACCTGGGTTCAAATCGTGATTGTGTGTCTTAGACCTGTGTTCTTTCAGAATTCACCCAAGTCCCCCTGCACCGGTTCCTCCATCTGCAAAGTGAGGATTGTAATGGTGCCAGCTGTGCGAGGTTGTTGGGAGAATGAGAAAAAGTGTGTTTAACAAATATTACCATTCTTTCAAAAAGTAATCATATTTCAAAAATACTACCCCACTATTCAAACACCACTATTCAGACTAAATGACAGCCTTCACCTCAGTCAGTTCAGTTCAGTCGCTCAGTCGTGTCCGACTCTTTGCAACCCCATGGAATGCACCACGCCAGGCCTCCCTGTCCCTCACCAACTCCCAGAGTTTACTTAAACTAAAGTCCATTGAGTCAGTGATGCCATCCAACCTCTCATCCTCTGTCCTCCCCTTCTCCTCCCGCCTTCAGTCTTTCCCAGCATTAAGGTCTTTTCAAATGAGTCAGTTCTTTGCAGCAGATGGCCAAAGTATCAGAGTTTCAGCTTCAGCATCAGTCCTTCCAATGAATATTCAGGACTGATTTCCTTTAGGATCTCCTTGCACTCCAGGGCACTCTCAAGAGTTTTCTTCAGTACCATCGTTCAAAAGCATCAATTCTTCACCGCTCAGCTTCCTTTATAGTCCAACTCTCACATCCATACATGACTACTAGAAAAACCATAGCTTTGACTAGATGGACATTTGTTGGCAAAGTAATGTCTCTGCTTTTTAATATGCTGTCTAGGTTGGTCATAGCTCTTCTTCCAAGGAGCAAGCATCTTTTAATTTCACCTAGTCAATGATAAATGCACCCAGATGGCTCAGAGGAGGTAACCATGTAGAGGTATCCAACCAGTGTTAGCTATTGTTATTCTGCAAATATTTATTAGGAACTTAATAATGATACATTATAATGCAATACAATGGATAAATTACACTGTACAATAAACAAGTGCACTGTATTCAAATATATTTACTATAAAAATAGTTGTATTGTGCAATAGACAATTGTATAATTGAATTAACCAAAAAGATGCTCAAACACATGAGTATAAAAATGGGGATTAAAACAGTGAAATGGTCCTTTTTTTCCTTTTGGCCAGGATTAAAACAGTGGTAGTTCTAATGTTGGTGAGGACCTGGAAAAACAGGCATTGTTTTTGGCACTCTTGCTGGGAGTAACTAAAACTGACATTAAGTATACCCTTTTGAACTGTCACACTACTTTTCAGAAATTTATCCTAGGAAAATGATCATTTTTCTAAGCTGTAATCTCAGGGCTTGTCTTTGTAGCATTTCACATGATTATAAAAAAATGTAGAACAACTTGAAGGTTCATCAGTATGAGAATGATTAGGTATATTTTGATATATTTTGATATAGGTATATTTTGATATATTTTTATATATTTCATATATATTTTGATATATGTTTGATATATATTTTTATATATTTTGATATATTGAAGAAGGAATTCATAGGGCCTGGACTCCATCTTGGGCCTGTTCATGCTGATCATGCTCGGCCACCTTTCCAATGGACTCTGAGCTCTGTGTTTAGTGCCTATGAAAACAACAACAGAAGGATAAGACCCCCTCCAGACAGGGAACCTTGAAGATCGTATCTAGGTTACCCATCGCCTAAGAGAAAACATACACTAATCACCCCTTCCTCCACACAGGCCATAAATTTTTCTGTATCTATCAGAGTGTAACCTCAGTTTTATTGATTATTGGCTAATTGTTTGACTGTTTGAGCACATGAGCACATAGCACATGAATGATGGGTTATTGTATTTTCCTTGGTTTATGTAAGTCTCAAAGAATTTGTAGTGGTGGGTTCAGACACGTACCCATGGGGTATAAAAGATTTTCACAAATGCTGGTCGGGGTCCTTGGCTAAGAGGAGACTCTGCCTTGGGCCCGCCGGTGTAATAAACTGCACTCCACTATCTGCATTGTCCTTCTGAGTGAGTTTGTTTCCCGGAACACGTGGCTACAACAATATTTTTATATATTTGATATATTTTGATATATTTGATGTATATTTTGATAAATATTTGATATATATTTTGATATATTTGCTATATTTTGATATATATTTTGATATAGGTATATTTTGGTATTCAGTATCAAATGCCTTTAACAATTATGAATTTGTATTTTTTTACATAGAGTACATAATTTATTAAGTGATAAGATCAAGTTACAAAACATGTTATGTCATAATTGCGTATCTCTTTAAAATGTACCTCAATGTATATGCATGTCTATGTATGTGTATGTACATGTATGTGCATGTATGTGCTATGTGCACAAAATAAAAATTCTGAAAGTAAATACATGAAAAATTTAACAGTGGAGAAGTTTTAGAAGGTGGTCTTTATTCTTGAAACGTCTCTATGAAATTTGAAGTTTTTACAATGACTAGGTAATAATTTTATAATCAGAAGAAAAGAATACAGTTTTTTTCTCTAATTCATTAAAGAAAAAGGAGACTATTGTTTGCAAAGCAAGGTGCTGCCAGTGGGTAATTAAAACAAGCACCCTGTCTCCAGGCTAAAGAAAACAATGGGAGATGGACCATGGTGTGCAGTGGGAGCTAAGTGATGAGAAAATTATTCCAACTACGTGGGGGAGGGGCTTCAAAGAGGAAGGGCCATTTGAACTTGGCCTTGAAGGAAGAGAATCAAGGGGACATAGGAAAAAGCTTTGGGATTGATAAAATTATGCATAAGCTGTTTATAGTCTGAACTAAAGTGCTGGGTTTTCTCAGCCATAAAAAGGAATGCAAGTGGGTCATTTGTAGAGACATGGATGGACCTAGAGACTGTCATACAGAGTGAAGTAAGTCAGGAAGAGAAACACACATTATATATTAATGTACATTGTGGGATCTAGAAAATGGTATAGATCTTATTTGCAAAGCAGAAATAGAGACAGATATAGAGAACAAACGTATGGACACCAAGGGAAGAAACAGGGTGTGTGGGATGAATTGGAAGATTGGGATCAACATATATACACTATTGATACTATGTATAAAATAGATAACTAATGAGAACCTACTGTATAGCTCAGGGAATGCTACTCAGTGCTCTGTGGTGAACTAAATAGGGAAGAAATCCAAAAAAGAGGGGATTATATATATATATATGTATATATATATAGATGCACACATATAGCTGATTTATTTTGCAGAAAGTAGTCATGTATGGATGTGAGGGTTGGACTGTGAAGAAAGCTGAGCGCTGAAGAATTGATGCTTCTGAACTGTGGTGTTGGAGAAGACTCTTGAGAGTCCCTTGGACTGCAAGGAGATCCAACCAGTCCATTCTAAAGGAGATCAGCCCTGGGTGTTCTTTGGAAGGAATGATGCTAAAGCTGAAGCTCCAGTACTTTGGCCACCTCATGCGAAGAGCTGACTCATTGGAAAAGACTCTGATGCTGGGAGGGATTGGGGGCAGGAGGAGAAGGGGACGACAGAGGATGAGATGGCTGGATGGCATCACCGACTCGATGGACGTGAGTCTGAGTGAACTCCGGGAGTTGGTGATGGACAGGGACGCCTGGCCTGCTGAAATTCATGGGGTTGCAAAGAGTCGGACACGGCTGAGTGACTGAACTGAACTGAACACAACAATGTAAAGCATCTATGTATGTGTATGTGAGTGCTCAGTCACGTCCAACTCCTTGTGACCCCATGGACTATAGCCCATCAGGCTTCTCTGTCCATGGAATTTTCTAGGCAAGAATACTGGAGTGGATTGCCATTTCCTTCTTCAAGGGATCTTCCTGACCCAGGGCTCAAACCCACATCTCTTGCATCTCCTGCATTGGCAGGTGAATTCTTTACCACTGTGCCAAAGCAACTATACTCCAAAAATTTTTTTAAAAAGATGTGTTGAGTTTCTGCCCCAGAATTGCTCCTCAGAAAATAAGCTGAGGTCTTTCAAGTTCTCTCATGTTATGGGATTCTCTTTCAATTGTTTTACTTTGAAAAATCACATTGGCCTGAATTGACCTAAATCAACATTAGTTTTCAGTGCTTAGGGAGGTTCCCAGCACTGATTTTGGAATTACTCCTTTGGGTATGATTTCACAGTGACAAGAATTAGAATATATTATGGGGCTTCCCAAGTGGCTCAGTGGTAAAGAATCTGCCTGCCAATGCAGGAGATGCAAGAGACACAGGTTTGATCCCTAGGTCAGGAAGATCCCTTGGAGGAGGAAATGGCAACCCACTCCAATATTTTTGCCTGGAAAATTCCATGGACAGAGGAGTCCAGTGGGCTGTAGTCCTTGGGGTTTCAGAGTCGGACACTACTGAGCAACTGAACATGCACACACAGAATTTATCATAAATGCACCTTTTAGAAATCACTTTACAAAGCAATGTGATTATGTTGTGAAAGTCATGAATATACATATAAGTACAAATAAATGGAAAAATCCACAACAGTTATAATGGTATGTGAAAATAGTACTGTGGTTTAGGATAAGCTTTTCATATTAGCATCATACACAGACTCAAAACTGCGCCATCTCAAATAACTTAGATGGAAATGAAAATGAAGTTCTCTTGAAAATGGACTCCAAAAAGTCCTAGGTGATGAAAACTGATGTTAGAATAAAGTTATTTCATGAAATATGGAAATGGGAAAAGCACTGTTTCTAAGTCAACATGTGATTTTTAATATATGTGATTTTGCATGTGTATATGTCACTCAGTTACACTGCATATTATAAGCAGGCATTTGGCTAGTTTGTCTCTATTCCCTCAAAGTTAGTTCCCTGGTTATTTCATTGAAAGAAAATGGGAAATTGGTATTTAGGGAGTTGACTTATATTCAGACAGTAGGATATTTCCTGTGTTCAGCATACAGGTACGTCTGATATCTATGTTATTTCAACTTGTGATATTCTAATAAGCAGTAGTAACAACAACTATCAGCTTTGCCACCTCTTGTAAGCTGTGGAATGTGTCTTTTATAACTTCATTTTGATTTATTGCGATAAGCTTATAACGCAGATGTATTAGTTTGCTGTTGTGACAAGGTACTACAAACAGTGGCGTGCACAGCAGAAATTTGTCCCAGTTCTGTTGGAGGCCGGATGCCCAGCATCAAGCTGCCTGCAGTCTTGGTTCCTTCTTAGGTCTGCGAGGGAGGATCTGTCTACTCCCCACCCTAGCTTCTGGTGGTTTGTTGGCAGTCTGGTGTGTCTTGGCCTGTAGAAATGTCACCCCGATCTCTGACTTCATCTTCACCTGACATTTTCCCTGTGTGCCTGTCTGTCTCCAAAGTCCCCTTTCTGTAAGGACGAAAAGGAGTCCTGGAGAAGGGCCCACCCCAATGACCTCATTTAAACTGGCTTACCTCTGTAAAAAGCTCATAAGGTTACCTTCTGAGGTAATGGGAATTAGGATGTCAACATATGGATTTGGGGCAGGGAGTATAATTCAGCTCAAAGCCAGCAGGTATACCCTTGCCCTTCTACAGATGAGAAAATTGAGACCTGAAGTTGCACAGTTAGAAAGTGGTGGGACTGAGACTGGAACCCAGCTTGGTCGGGAGCCAGCCCTCTCAGCTGCTCTGCTCTGCCATCCTGTCTTCCTGGTCTGACTTCTGGCGGATGCTGCCTAATGGAAATTCTCTCAGCACCTACAGGGTCTGCAAGGTTTTATCTGAAGCGTTGACACTACAGTGAAATTCTTTCATCCTGCTAGCTTTACGTTCAGTTGTGAACCAAAGTACAAATAGATAAGCTTTCATGTTTGTATAATTAGTCTTCACCCTTAGGGAATCTGATAGCTAAAACCCGAGGTTATGGTCCTTTCCTCTGTTCATTAACTATTGATTAGGTACCTGCTGTAGGTAGGTAATGCTGAAAAAATATAAAAAGATAGGACCCTGGCCTCATCCATTCCTCTTGCTAGTCTGAAATGTGCATAATCAAATTAAAATTTAAAGTGGGAAGCCCACATGTGAGAATAAATTTGGCTTAGAAATCATGGCAGAACTTTTGATTTTTGATTAGTTTCAGAAAAATAAACCTACCCCAGCCTCAGTGCTTTAGAACTTCCTCTGGCTTGACAGTGCTTCTTTGAAGAACAGAGGGTTCGGGGAGGAATTCATGATAGCTTTCAGGATTCTGAGAGAACTAACAGAGGGTTACTAGTTTTCAGATGGAGGGATAGCAGCCTTCACTGAACTGTGTCCAACCCTGCACTGGGAGCTTGATCTACATGGTCTCACTTCACTGCATTCTTGAAACAACTGCTGTCCCAGGTGCTATTTTCTCCATCTTACAGATGAAGAAAGTGAGTCTGAATGAGGTCAGAGAGCAAAAGAGTGTAGTCATTCCTTCCACAGACGTGTTCCCTCACTTTTCAGGAACCGAATATACAGTGGTTGTGGCACAGTCCAGTCCCTGCCTGTGGGGTGCACAGACACGGACCACTGGCAGGACAGAGTGCCCTCTGGCTTCACCTGTCTCCAAAGCCTATGCATCTAACCAGTATGAAAGGACAAATGCCATTCAGATTAAAAAGAAGGGTGAATAGGACCAATCCCAACAAAGCCCCATAAGTTGCATAAAAAATAAAAGGCATCTGACTGGCAGAATGGCTTGCGCCTGATCTCTGCCAGCACTGTGGAACTACAATCTAACCCCACCTAACACAGTAAGTGGAGTCTCAAACTCCATCCCATAAAATGTGGGGTCACATTATTGCTCATCGAGAGGAGAATGCAAAGGCTGGGTGAGTTTTCTGCCAATTGTTGATTACTATATCTCCAAATTAGCATTATCTTGTGGTTCAGGACCACAGGGATTCACAGTTATCTTTCTAAAGTCATGAATAACCTCCAGAGGAATATAATCTAGCTGAACCTTCCATTTCTAACTATGTGTTATTGTGGTAAGTGTATTCCTCAAATCTTGTTTCTTTTTATTTTTCTTACGGCTCTAACCCAAAGTCTGATAATTCTTTATTGTGGGGAGGTTGTTGTGCATTGTAGGAAGTTTAGCACATCCTTGGCCTAGACCCTCTAGATGCCAGTAACACGTCCCTCCAGTTGTGACAAGCAGAAATGCCTCTGGACGTTGCCAAATGTTCCGTTTGGGCAAAATAGCCCCTGGGGCTGCAGGTGAGAATTACTTCTCTAGCCCTATGGTACTTTGCATGATCAGAAGGCTAGTCAACCAGCAAATATTGGGTTTCACTGTGTTGTACACAGGGCTCTGTGTGAGAAGGTACTAGGCCCACAGCATGACTGGAGTTGTGCTGGGCAGACAGGACTGTGTTTGAAGGCAAAGAAGGAAACAGCAGATCGGAGAGGTCACAGGTGGTGAGCAGCACCTGCCGAGGGAGGCATCAGGAAGTGGGTGAGTGGGCATGGGGCATGGAAGAATGTGAGCAGGAGTGCTCGAGCTCTTTTTGGGTCCCAGGAGTGTTGTGTGTAGAGCAGAATAGAACAGCAGGGAGGGCAGGTGTGTTGGGATCAGAGAGCTATGAATGGCTGCACACAGCTAGGGGGAGGTCTCAGGAGCTCTCTCTGTTAAGAGAGCCTTCTGGTCGGGATGGGGATTTGGAGGGAAGTAGGAAATTCCATGGGATTCACCATCATCCTGAATCCAACGCCTCTTCCTCACCGCCTGGAGTTTGAGATCTCCACCCCTGCCCTCTGCCAATAAGGGAGAAGCTACCCCTCTCTTCTCTGCATCTCTTTGGCTGTTTTCTTCTTTTTGCCCATCATTCCCATTGGTTTGCTTGTCTCCAGTTTTCTAGAGGGAGACTCTGAATCTAATTGGCTTAACTAACTGCCATAACCCTCACTGGGCATAGCTTTTTGTGCTGGTCACATCACAGGTCATGGTCAGCCTGTAGCTGGACTGCTTTTGAGTCAGGTGCCTAGCTGTTTTCCAGTGAGTGGCTCTGTCTTACTTGTGGATCACCCCTAAGCTGCTTCCCACAGTAAGGGACATGAAGATGGTACCATGGTTGACAAGTCTGGGGTAACACCCTAAGGAGTCCAAATTCTAACTTGGAATAATCAGAAGACAGAGACTTAGGTCTCTAGGGTTATGAAGGAGTAAAAACTGAACCCTGAGGGCTCCATGTTGAAGGGGCATGGTGGCCTGGTGAAGTCTTAGCTGGGTTCACACCATAGCCTGTTCACTTACTCATAAGGAATTTCAGGCAGATTTAATCTCCCTAAGTCTCAGTTTCCAGATTGAGGATGGTGATAATAGATCACACATCTCTGAAGAATGGGGACTTTGTCTTCTTTGCTGCTGGATTGCCAGCAACTAGTAGAGTGCCTGGCACACAGTAGGTGCTCAGTTCAGTTCAGTCGCTCAGTCATGTCCGACTCTTTGCAACCCCATGGACTACAGCACGCCAGGCCTCCCTGTCCATCACCAACTCCTGGAGTTTATTCAAACTCATGTCTGTTGAGTGAGTGATGCCATCCAACCATCTCATTCTCTGTCATCCACTTCTCCTCCCACCTTCAGTCTTTTGCAATATCAGGGTCTTTTCAAAAGAGTCAGTTCTTCGCATCAGATGGCCAAAGTATTGGAGTTTCAGTTTCAACATCAGTCCTTCCAATGAACACTCAGGACTGACCTCCTTTAGGATGGAATGGTTGGATCTCCTTGCAGTCCAAGGGACTCTCAAGAGTCTTCTCCAACACCACAGCTCAAGAGCATTGATTCTTCGGTGCTCAGCTTTCTTTATAGTCCAACTCTCACATCCACACATGACTACAGGAAAAACCATAGCTTTGACTAGATGGACATTTGTTGGCAAAGTAATGTCTCTGCTTTTTAACCTGCTGTCTAGGTTGGTCATAACTTTCCTTCCAAGGAGTAAGCGTCTTTTAATTTCATGGCTGCAATCACCATCTGCAGTGATTTTGGAGCCCCCCAAAATAGTCACCCACTGTTTCCACTGTTTCCCCATCTGTTTGCCATGAAGTGATGGGACCAGATGCCATGATCTTAGTGTTCTGAATGTTGAGTTTTAAGCCAACTTTTTCACTCTCCTCTTTCACCTTCATCAAGAGGCTCGTTAGTTGTTCTTCACTTTCTGCCATAAGGGTGGTGTCATCTGTATATCTGAGGTTATTGATATTTCTCCTGGCAACCTTGATTCCAGCTTGTATTTCTTCCAGTCCAGCGTTTCTCATGATGTACTCTGCATATAAGTTAAATAAGCAGGGTGACAATATACAGCCTTGACGTACTCCTTTTCCTATTTGGAACCAGTCTGTTGTTCCATGTCCAGGTCTAACTGTTGCTTCCTGACCTATATACAGATTTCTCAAGAGGCAGGTCAGGTGGTCTGGTATTCCCATCTCTTTCAGAATGTTCCACAGTTTATTGTGATCCACACAGTCAAAGGCTTTGGCATGGTCAATAGAGCAGAAATAGATGTTTTTCTGGAATTCTCTTGCTTTTTTGATGTTCCAGCAGATGTTGGCAATTTGATCTCTGGTTCCTCTGCCTTTTCTAAAACCAGCTTGAACATCTGGAAGTTCGTGGTTCCCGTACTGCTGAAGTGTGACTTGGAGAATTTTGAGCATTACTTTACTAGCTTGTAAGATGAGTGCAATTGTGTGGTAGTTTGAGCATTCTTTTGCATTGCCTTTCTTTGGGATTGGAATGAAAACTGACCTTTTCCAGTCCTGTGGTCACTGCTGAGTGAGTTTTCCAAATTTGCTGGCATATCAAGTGCAGCCCTTTCACAGCATCATCTTTCAGGATTTGAAACAGCTCAACTGGAATTCCATCACCTGCACTAGCTTTGTTCGTCGTGATGCTTCCAAAGGCCCACTTGACTTCACATTCCAGGATGTCTGGCTCTAGGTGAGTGATCACACCATTGTGATTATCTGGGTCATGAAGATGTTTTTTGTACAGTTCTTCTGTGTATTCTTGCCACCTCTTCTTAATATCTCCTGCTTATGTTAGGTCCAGACCATTTCTGTCCTTTATCGAGGCCATCTTTGCATGAAATGTTCCCTTGGTATCTCTAATTTTCTTGAAGAGATCTCTAGTCTTTCCCATTCTGTTGTTTTCCTCTACTTCTTTGCACTGATCACTAAGGAAGGCTTTCTTATCTCTCCTTGCTATTATTTGGAACTCTGCATTCAAATGGGTATATTTTTCCTTTTCTCCTTTGCTTTTCACTTCTCTTCTTTTCACAGCTATTTGTAGGGCCTCCTCAGACAGCCATTTTGCTTTTTTGTATTTTTTTTTCTTGGGGATGGTCTTGATCCCTGTCTCCTGTATAAGTAGGTGCTCAATACCTGTTAATTGATTAAGAAAATAAATAACATTTATTGAGTGTTAATAACATCCCAAGGGCTATTCTAAGCCTCTTCTATGTCCAACTCATTAATCGTTACATGAGTGGCAAGAAGTAGATATTGTTCAGTTCAGTCCAGTCACTCAGTCGTGTCCAACTCTTTGCGACCCCATGAATCACAGCACGCCAGGCCTCCCTGTCCATCACCATCTCCCGGAGTTCACTCAGACTCACGTCCATCGAGTCGGTGATGCCATCCAGCCATCTCATCCTCTGTCGTCCCCTTCTCCTCCTGCCCCCAATCCCTCCCAGCATCAGAGTCTTTTCCAGTGAGTCAACTCTTCGCATGAGGTGGCCAAAGTACTGGAGTTTCAGCTTTAGCATCATTCCTTCCAAAGAACACCCAGGGCTGATCTCCTTCAGAATGGACTGGTTGGATCTCCTTGCAGTCCAAGGAACTCTCAAGAGTCTTCTCCAATACCACAGTTCAAATGCATCCATTCTTTGGCTCTCAGCCTTCTTCACAGTGCAACTCTCACATCCATACATGACCAAAGGAAAAACCATAGCCTTGACTAGACTGACCTTAGTCGGCAAAGTAATGTCTCTGCTTTTGAATATGCTATCTAGGTTGGTCATAACTTTTCTTCCAAGGAGTAAGCGTCTTTTAAATTCATGGCTGCTACTCCCTTTTTGCAAACCAGGAAACTGAGAACCAGAAAGGCTAAGTCACATAGTGGAGATACCTACAAATAATACAGGAGACCTGGCTATATGAGTTTAAGCTCCTAGCTACTTTTCTGTGGTCCTTTTGAATACATGATTAATTTATATACATACTCTATGAAAAGAGGAAACCTTAATGGATGGTAGCCACTTAAAAAAACAACAGCAGCAACAATAAAAACTTTCCATTAAAAGTTAGCCCCTAAAAACAATGAGAAGGAATGAAGAGTACCTCAGTGCGATCTCGTGTGTGCATGCTCAGTCATGTCTGACTCTTTGCAACCCCATGGACTGTAGCCCACCAGGCTCCTCTGTCCATGGGATTTTCTTGGCAAGCATACTGGAGTGGGTTGCCATTTCCTCCTCCAGGGGATCTTCCTGACCCAGGGATCTAACCTGCATCTCTTGTGTCCCCTGCATTGAGCAGGCAGATTCTTTACCAACTGTGCCACTTGGGAAGCCACCTCAATTCTAGGTATTACACCAAGGCTTGTAAGCTGTACAGTCTCTCTGTCCATCTCTGAAAAGTTGGTGTATTTAAAAATAATAGTCAATGTTTGCCATATGGTTTACTGTGTTCTAAGAACTTTATGTGTTAACTCAATTAGTTCTCCCCCAAATCCAGTGAAGTAGGTATTTATTATGCCTTCCATTTACAGGGGACTTCCCAGGTGGCTCAAAAAGTGAAGAATCTGCCTGCAATGTAGGAGAGCAGGGTTTGATCCCTGAGTCGGGAAGATCCTATAGAGAAGGGAATGGCAACCCACTCCAGTATTCTTGCCTGGAGAATCCCAAGGACGGAAGAGTTTAGCAGGCTACAGTCCAAGGGGTCGCAGATTCGGACATGATGGAGCAACTAAGCATGAGCACAAGCACCATTTACAGAAGGAAAAACAAGAGGCATAGAGAGCTTAAGTCAGTGCCCAACATCACACAGCTAGGAAGTATTGAAGCTGGAATTTTAATTCAGCTGATCTGGCTCTTCATCACGAGGCTACACTTTGCCAGAAGAGTCCCTTGTTTGGACAGATCACGGTGACACAATCTAAGTAATAATACTAAGACTTTTTGGAGAGTCTTCATTTCCCCAAACAAAGTCAGTAGTATTTTAAATCCTAGATGTGATTCAGTCTGATTCTTTCATGGCATGAAAATACCTCCACAGACTTTATAAGTTGTGTGCAATCCCTGCTTCATTTTGCACGCATGCTTGAAGAACATTGTTTTTCTTTACATTACTTTGTGGCTTTTATTGTCTGGACATTCTCCTGTATTATCTCAAATATACTATGAGCTCCTTGAGAGCCATTTTCTCTTCCAGAGAAAGCAACCATGATCCTGATCACAGAGTCTTTCAAATTCATATGAACCTATTTAAACACAACTCACTTCTTTGATTCATTTATTTCATTTTCAGTTAAAGGAAATACACTGATCATCTGTTGTGCTTCAGGCAATGGTGGAGGATTACAGAGGTGGAAGAGGCAGGATCCTTACACCTGAGAGCTTGCAGTCTAGCAGGGCCAGTGCAATGCAAGAAGCCAAGTGTAATAAAAGGCAGAAGGAAGGAGTGCCCATCTAAGATAGGAAGTGGGTGTTGTGCAAATGCTGGGAATGGAGGGATTGATTTTGCCCAGAGAGAAGGGGATATTGTACCTGGATTGAGAGAAACAGTGATAATTCTATTGAGAAGGAGGGCAAGGTCCTTGTAGGTAGATGCTCAGAGATGAAGTGACAGAAGCAGGTGGGGACTAAATCATTAGAGAATCTTGAAGGGCAGGTGAAGGCATTTGAACTTCATTCTGTAGGCAGTGGGGAGCCATGGAAGAATTTTGAGCAGGAGAGGGACATCATCACCATACATTTTAGGAAGACAAGTGTCTCCAATGTGCAGATAGACAGAGAGGAAGGGACTGGATGTTGGGAGCTCACCTCATAGGTCACGTCAGTTGCCCAGGTGAAGGACGACAAGATCCCACTTACGGCAGGGGAAGCTGGGCGGGGAAGGAGAGATGACTGTCTGTGCCTGTGGATGTAAGACTGATACAACCCAGCTGTCAGAGGTAATGGAGTTGGAGGGACTGAAGATAAGGAGTTCAGTTTCATTAGGATGAGTTTGTAGTAAGAGAGGACAACCCAGTAGACCAGATCGGATTCTCCTTTCTCCTAACCCAGGAGCACCTGACAGTAACAGCCCGATGCCACGTGACCTGCATCAAGGCATTCATCTTGTCCTTGGAAGAATACTGGTAGAGGAAGACATCAGTCCTTTCCCATGGAAGCTGAGTTACTCAGAGGCAAGGTGCAGACCAAGGTCAATTCCATCAGCACCAAACCCACAGCCAGAAAGCAACTGGGGACAGGGGTCGTGTGAGCAGTCAGGTGAGGAAGATGTTTGAAGAAGCAAGTTCAGAAAGGGGAGAGGTGTGACCTGGGAATGTGAGTCATCTGCCCAGGGGAAGTGGGAAATCTCCAAAGTTCAAGCACACCAGTGAGGGCTGGGTAATCCCCCAAAGACCTGTCTCTGGAGGGCACACATGCTGAGGAGCGTGAGGGTCTTCCTGGGTATCTCAGGTGAGTTTTCCTCCTTCACTGGAGCCGGGCTTCTAGGCTGGTATCTGTGCACATAGTCTGCTCTTCCCTCTTACTGTCATTCACGCCTCAAAACTGCTGGCCCCTCCACGGCTGACAGGCCTTATCAGTGCTGGAGAAGCAAAGATGGATTCACACCAGGCTGTAGACCCGGAGAGCTCACAGTCCCTCGGGGGAGGCAAAAAAGGAAGGAAGGAGTTATCGAATGCAAAGGAGGGAGTCATTCATTCAGCCTGGAGCAGGCAGTGTGCAGCTACGTGGTCTCCATCCCAGAGTGGGTGATGTGAACTGGGTTTTGAAGAATGAGGAGCACAGGAAACCAGAGAGTGGGGAACAGGCTCCAGGGGCGACACCTCACAAACAGGTGTGCAAGTGGCCTTAGGGTGGGACTCAAGAGCGCGGTGGGGAAGGGGACTCGCCCAAGATGAGGAGGAGGCTGCTGAAGTGTGTCTGGGCCAGCTTGTGGAACTAAGTTGGCTGTGGGGGAGATATGATCACGCTGTGCTGTAGGGCTGCAGGGTGGAGGGAGATGAGAAAGGGAGGAGAGATGGCAGCCATTAGAACAGCCCAGGCAAAAGACCTTGGAGGCCAGTGTTTCTGGTGCCAGGCATAGAGAAGAGGCTGTGATATAGCCGTTGGAGATGTGGTATTCATGGGGCTTGGTGACTGTGGATGCATGGGAAGAAGGAAGACCTGGGAGATGGTGGGTTTCCCTATCCCCGGCCTGTCCCGTTCCTCTCCAGGATGCTGAGGTCTCATGTGGCTGCTGATAAGACCGATGACAATCCTGCTCCATGCCCGTGGCAGAACTAATAGCTACCCGCAGACATACAGCCTTAACCACGGCAGCCTTACTATAGACTGCCAGAGGAGAAGGGATTTCGTTTTCATTTCACAAATCGAACTTGCACTTTCAAGAATGCTAGATTTTAGCCTGCAGTTGGCTCAGGAGTCAGAGATAGCTTCCATGGTCAATGGAGGACTAGCCATCAGGTACCAACCCCATCTAGCCGCTCACAGAGTGACAAGGGGTGGCTTTTGAGAGGATGCTTTTTGGAGGAAGAAAAAAAAAATGAAGTGGGGGTGGGGTGGGGGGAGATGTCAAAAATCAGAAACAAAAAAACTCAGGCATGACTCCAAGCCCGGCTGTGGCGTTGCCAGGAGGCCAGGTGCTGCTGCTGGAAGGCGTGCTTCCACTTGGCAGGGCCCCCGTCGTGGCGCCCGTTTCCTGTGCCTGCCCCCCGGGACCCAGGCTCCCCCGCCGAGGGCACCGTAGCCAGAGGCGCAGAGGGGCTCGCTGAGGGGGGTGGTCCGAAGGCCCAGTGGAGAAGCTCTCTCTGGGGGCTCACAGGAGGGGAGGCCACAGACCTCATCTCTCTTTTTCTCCTGAAGCTTCAACTTCCTGGTCTCTAAGAGTTTCCTGAGCAGAAATAAAGCTCTTCTCCTGCCCAACTCTGCACATCCTCCCAGGGCAGAAACTCGGGCCTGGTGAGGGCTGGAAACTCAACAGGGGGGGCAGCGTTGGCCCTGAACAGAAGTGTAGGCTAGCGCTGGGTGCTGCGGGAACACCAGGACAGCCTCGCTGTGGGGCCAGAGAAGAGCCTTGCTGGTGGGTGGTCTCCGGCCCCAGCCTCTGCTGGATCTCTGCCGTGAGGCTCTGGAGCCTCTTTAAGGACACCCTCTGGACCCTGTTCTGAGTTTGGAGCCACTATCTCCAGGATTTAGAGCGCAGGCCTGGGCTGGCCTCTAGGGTGCTCTTCCTTATGCGTTTTGAAGCTGCTGTTGGTTGTTATCTTCTTTGCGTGTAGAATCGTGAGGAAGTGTGGACTCTTCCCATCCTTCAACAGTACAAGGATGCATCTTGAAATGAGCTTCCATCCTCCATTGTGGGTCGCACTTCCCATAAAGGGACTTCTCAGGTGGCTCAGCAGGTAAAGAACCCAATGCAGGAGACATAAGAGACGTGGGTTCAATTCCTGGGTGAGGAAGATCCCCTGGAGGAGAAAATGGCAACCCACTACAGTATTCTTGCCTGGGAAATCCCAGGGACAGAGGCTGTTTATTGCAGGCATGGAGACTAATTCTGTTTCATCTGGTGATTTTTTAACCCAAGTTGGTGTATTTGGATAGGAATGAGTGGTCACTGGAGCAATCAGTTATTCTGCTGACACTTACTGAGTACTTCCAGGATGCTGAGCAGTCCAGGGATGGGAAGTACTTAAGTGTAGTGAGAGGCTGCTTCTGGTTTATAAGACAGTATGACTTGGCCTCTAGAGCCTGATGAATTGTTGGATCATTACTTCCTAATCTTGGGATCATAACTGAAAAGTCTCTGGTGAGTTGCTAGCTTCTCTAAGCCTCGTATCCTCATTTATAAAATACCCGTGCACCTACCTCACAGGACTGTTATGCGGGTTAAATGCAGCAGTCCACCTGGAGCACCAATTAACACAGCACCTGGTGCCTAATAAGAACCAGTAGGTGGCTGCTGTTATGAATGGTGAGCAGTAGGTGTTACGGGAACACTGAGGACAAGGCCCTAATTGAGCTCTGCTTGGAGGAGGGGATACCAGATGAGAATCCTAAAAGATAAGAAGTAAGTCAGGTGAGAGGGAGGTACCTGAAAGCTTCACTTAGGGGAAGAAAGAAAGAAAAGAAAGAGAAGTCGCTCAGTCGTGTCTGACTCTTTGTGACCCCATGGACTGTAGCCCACCAGGCTCTTCTGTCCATGGAATTTTCCAGGCAAATACAGGAGTGGGTTGCCTTAGGGGAAAGCTGTGGTTAAAAAACTCTCCTTGGAACTTGGCCCAGCAGCAGTGCTGACCCGTTCCGTGACAGACAGGCAAAATTGCACATCCTTCACAGGGTCTTTCTTGGGAGTTAAGCTTTGCCTTTTGGGGGCTGCAGCTCTTGTAAACTAATGGAAGGACTAAACCATCACAAAGGCGGTAAGCTTTGCGGTGGTTTTCTGGCTTGTAATTTGCATTAGATGTAATTACATTTCCTAAACATAAAAGGAAATATTTGTGATCTGCAGAGAGGAGGCCCTAACACACAAAGGCAGGTCTCTCTTGGTTCCCTGACCCATTAACTGACAATTATGGTACCTGTGTTAAACATTTTCTAAGTGAAATAACTTGCCATAGCTCTGTGCTGTTAATGCTTGAAATAATGGCATTTCCTCCCTCAGTTGCATAAATGTCAGCATTTATGATTTTAAATAACAGCACATAAAAGCCCAGCTCTGAAATATTTGCTGGCTTTCTTTGCCATCCTAATTTAGCATTTCAAGTCCTTTTACTTCCTTCATTTTTCCTCTTAGTAACTGTTGACCCACTGTTTAGCAGTGGGGAGGAGGAAGGGCTATGTATGGCAGAAAATCAAATAATGGGGGCGTAAACAAGAATGTAAATTTTTTCATGTGAAAGAAGTCCAGAGATGTGTAGACATGGCTGGTATGACAGGGACCCAGGCATCTTCTACCTTTCGGCTCCACCGTTCTATCATGAGGCCTCCAACTTGAAGCCATCTTTGATTTAGGAAAGCTGTTGGAGTGTCAGCCACCCTGGCAACAAGAAGAAAGGAAGGAGAAAGAATAGGTGGATAAAACTTCCCATGGATTCAGCCTCCTTGAACAGTTTTCCTGGGAGCTCCACAGAGCACTTCTGCAAACGTCTCCTCAAGCAGCACTTACGCTCAGGGCCGTGCCATCCATACAGGAGGCTGGAAAAAGTACCCATTTATCTGAGTGATTATTACCCAGCATAACATTCAGGTTTCCTTACCAAAGAAGGGGAGAATGGGTGCTGGGTGGCAATCAGAGTCTTAGCCAAGCAAGATCACAGTTTCCTAAAATCTGAGGATCATATTGCAATGAAGAGTGAGAATAGCTTACCACTGCACATTCAGGTTTCTAGAAAATAATTTAAAATAACTCCTCTTTTTTTTTTTCTTTTACAAAAGCAGCACAGTTTTATTGTTAGAAAATGAAAGACTGTGGATTCACAGAAAGGTTACAGTGAAAAAGTACCGTGACTCCATGACATAGTGAGAACTATGGAGAACATCCTGGTAACCATCCTTCCAGAACTTCCTCTGTGCAGTCACATATTTTTAAGTAAAATGGGATTACTCTGTAGAAATTGTTTTTTTTTTTTCTGTGCCTTTTTGATTTAGTAAGATAGGAGGGACATTTTTTCCTCTGTCTGTAATTATTAATCGACTTTAGACTTCTGGTATTCCATTGACTGGACACCATAATTTCATTAAGGAACCTAATCTCTTGTTGAGCATGTTCCCAGCTTTCCCGAAGTAATACTGCAATGAATGTCCATACAGCTGCATCTCTGAACACACCTGCAATTACTTATTTGGCATAAATTCCTAAGTAAATGGAGAGTCCTAAAGATGTACAGTTTTGTGACTTCAGGTGAGTGTGCCAAACCTCTCTGAGGAAGTCCCTCCCCAGCAGTGTGGAGGGTGCCCTTTGGGGTGATCAGTTCAGACACCCAGAGAGCTGTCCTGCCTCCGTGCCTTGGATGAAGAGTTGAACCTGTGTAGCTGTGTGACTGTCTTAGCCGCAAAACACTCACTCCATCCAATGGCGATGAAGTGTGCCTACATTTATTCTGTAATAAAATGGCGCGGTACAGGGAGGGGGCGGGAAGGAGGGGTCAGAGTGTGAACGCCAAACCTAGTGACAGGACCAGCCTCTTCTGTGGGATGGTTCGGGAATCAACATGCCGAACAAAAGAGGCCCAACAGAGAAACTAAAGCCAGAGGATTTGGTGTGTGCCTCTGAGCAGCGGTTGCTCCTCTGCCCTCAGGCAGGCCTTCCCGGGTGGCTCCGCGGTAAAGAATCCGCCTGCCAATGCAGCGGACACAGGAGATGCAGGGTCAGTCCCTGGGTGTGGAAGATCCCCTGGAGAAGGAAACGACAACCCACTCCAGTAGTCTTGCCTGGAGAATTCCACGGGCAGAGGAGCCTGGCGGGCTACAGTCCAGGGGGCCTTAAAGACACGCTCTCAGTCAGTATTGGAAAAACTTCCTCATGAGCATAACTTGGCTGAAGATGTTGCATCTTCTGATCCTTGTGAAGAAACAGAGTGAACACCAAGTGGTTAATGGAGAAAACAGGAGGAGCTGAAGCAGGCCAGGGTAACTGGGACGTTAAGACGCCATCTCCTGTCTGAAAGGGACCAGCTGCCAGCCTTACCCAGCCTGTGAGCCCTGTCTTCCCCAGGCTTCCCCAGGGAGCCTGACACATGTGAAGTTCCCAGACCCCAGCTCTCCTGCTCAGAAGTCTCAGTCCGGTCTCCATCACTCTGACCCCAGCCTGTCAGAGTGACCTGACCGCTGGTCTGCTCACTTTGCTGAAGGACTGGGCTTTAGTATCCCTTGACCTTGGGCCTCTTCCAGCTCCAGGAATCAAGGCCAACTGGGTCCAAGTAAGTCTGTGTTCTTTGGGTCTTCTCATCCATCAGCTTTTTTCTCTGTCTGGTTTCATGTACCTAAAGTCTTTGCCGGGCTTCTTTGCTGAAGAAAAGCCTACGAGAGAAGAGAGAAACGGGAGAGGAGGAGGCAGGCAGCCAGTCAGACGGTCAGACAGACAGACAGACAATGAAAGGTCTTCCTACCACAGCAAGTGGAGATTGTGACCACTTTCCCCTGACATGGGGACCAGCACGAGGGACGCCAAGAAGCAGATCCCTGAGACCCTGTCACCTGGGAGGTGTAGGTGAGGACCACTGAGTGATTTAGTTCCACTAGCATGTTCTGAGCCCTATTAAGTGCCAGGCACCGTTAGACACAGGAAAGAAGGAAGGAAGGAGGGAGAGGGGCAGGGAGGGGAAGTGAAGGGAGAGAAAGGAAAGAAAGCGCACTTAAAACACACTCCTTATCATCAGGGAGCTCCCAGTGTGCCAGGGGAGAAGGAAGCTGACCTAGATATTCGCAGTCAACCTTGCTGAGTTCTCAAAGAGACGGGGGCAGGCGCCTTGGGAGCAGAGGGCAAAGGAGACTAACTCTGCCTGGAGGGTTGGAGCAGCTCCACAAAAGGGGTTTCAGATGGTCTCGAAGGAGGAGTGTGTCAGGTTGAAAGAGGAGAGACAGCAGGGCAGAAGGATGGTATGAGCAAAGATGCAGAGATCTGAACATGGCGGTAAGCTTGGCGAAAAGCAGGAGTTCTGTAGCCTGATGCATGGGGCACGCAGAAGGTAGTGGAGGGAGCAGGGCTGGGGTCAGATAGTGAAGGGTCTTGATTTTTTTTATCACGCAGAAAATTAGCCTTTGAGGCGAGTAAGGAAAGGTTTGGTGGAGAAAGAAGGATTTGAAGAAGTGGAAAAGGCAGAGGAAGGGCAGCCCAGGGCGGGATCAGGGGGACGGCTTGTGCAGGGCCCAGAGGCCTGGTTGGAAGTTGGCTGGAGGATTCGTGTGGGGCAGTGTTGAGAGATGAGGCTGAAAACAGACCTGTGTGGGGAGCAAAGAGGCACTGAGGGTTTTGAGCAAAGATGGGTATATTAAAGTAAATGTTTTAGGAAGATTCATTTCTTGGCCCAGTAGAGATGATGTGAAGAGGGAAAGAGACTAAAGGCTACCGGGTCAGTTATGAGGTTCTTATAAAACCCTATAAATTCTGTGTGAGAAAAGGTGCTTTTTCCTTCCTGCTTGTCTGGGTCCTAAAGCCACTGTTATCATAGGAACTCAAGAAAGATGATCAGAAAGCATATACCTGGACTGTATTATTTTAGTTCCCTACAGAAATGGCTTTGCCAGTTTCAGCTCGAGGCTTGGTGCTCGCCTTTTATGGAGGCCTAACACAAGAAGCACTTTCTGAAGAACATTTCCGAATCTCTTGCTTGTCAGTAATTAAGCAGATTGATGATCTCCTTTTTTTTTTTTTAAATTTATTAAAGATTTACTTATTTGCTTATTTTTATTTTGGCTCTGCTGGATCTTTGCTCTGTGCACGAGGGCTGTCTCTAGTTGCGCTGCGTGGGCTTGTCATTATGGCGGCTCCTCTCGTCACAGAGCATGGGCTCTAGGGCTGGGGCTTCAGTGGTTGCAATGGGCAGGCTCCGGCGTGCTGGCTCAGTCGTTGTGACGTGCTCGCATAGTTTCCTCGCAGCAGGAGGAATCTTCCCAGAGCCGGGATCGAACCCGTGTCCCCTGCGTTGGCAGGGAGATTCTTAACCACCACACCACCAGTAAAGCCGCTGATCATCATCTATTACAGTGACTTTCTGAAAGTAACCACGCAATTTCTCTCAAATTCAACGTGAAGAGGGACACGTGTCTTTTCAGAAAAGTATGCTACCATAAGGACATCAGATAATGAGAAGTATATACTCCAGTATACTTAGCATTGTTTCCTTGGCCGCCAGGAAGCTCAGAACTAAATATGCTTTGCGAATTGGATAATTACCTTTTCTATTACTCTCTGCTCTCTTTTCTCATGGACTGCATATCTTTTTTTTAAACAAAATTATATGCTTTTTATTTATTCTTTTACAATGTGTTTGAGTAATGTGAATCCCTCAGATGCTTCTGGGAATAGGCTGGGCACGATTATATCTAAAATGAAACAGTTTCCTCCTCCCTGGGAAGGTAGCTCGTACTGTGTTTTGCCGTCTCCCTGCTCCTGCCATCGCCCCGGCTGCTGCCTGGTTGTGGTGCCCGGCTCATCCTGGCCAAGCTCCTTGGTGAGATGCGCTCACTCCAAGCCCATCCGCCTCTGTTCGCCGGCCCTTTTGGCTTGAGATGTTTTCTATCTTTTCTATATTTCAAAGCTTTGTGGTAAATAATCAATTCAAACCAGCACCGAGTCTCTCTTTCTGTAATTCTAAAAACCCATTAAATTATATTGTTGGGAGAAAACAATAGCTGTGCTAATCATGCCCTCTGCATGCGCATCTTAATTTCCCCAGAGGCCTGAATATGAATTTTTACTAACATGTTAATTTTGTGTGTTAATCAGTAGCTGTAGGCCGAATGAATGGATTGACTATGTAAAACTGTTTGATATTGAAACAACTCCTTTTGACCCCCTCAAATTGGCTTCATTCCCCTAAAGACGGTTAAAGTTAATTAAGCACTCAATAGGTTTATGGTGTTTAAATTAAAATATATTACTCCTCATTGTGTAGTCATCAAGTGAGAAAGACATCCTCCTCCTGGCTGCCTGGCTGGCTAATGGGCTTATCAAAATTCATGATGTAATAAGAAGGCCGACAAGTGCATAAGAGACTCTGGCTGTCACTCAAGGAAAAACACTGACCACCTCTGCCCACTAGAGGGCACAAGAGAGCCACGAATGCCCATGGCTTGGTAGGTTGGAGTGAGAATGGAAGAAGGCCCCTTGTAGGCTTGATTCTCGCGTTTTTAAGTTTATGATTCCTTTTTCCCATCAATGCTGAACTCTCTCAATTTCTCTGATTCCCCTCTTTTTCTTTCCTTCTCTGTTCATATTTTACACCCTTCTTTTACCTTCTTAGATTTATTTATGACTCTGTTTACAGAACCAGCATGTGGAGACAGCAGACCAGATAGATGCCTCTCAGAAACAAAAACATTGCCTTCCTTAGTCTGGATAAGTTTTCCATGAAATTTTCATTGTGGGGGAGAAAAAGCCCGAGGCTTGTGCTTCCCGAGAAAATCACTGACATGGTGCAGAGAAAATATATAAAATAACACTTAAGTCTTCTCTGCAGAAAGACACATGAAAGCTATAATTGAGCCTGCTGACTTTCCCTCTGGGCTTCTCGGGGGTTGGGGGTAGGGAATGAGGCTTTGCAGGCTGCCATGACAGTTAGCATTTAGATCTGGGAGAACTGCTTAATGAAATCGGCAGAGTGCAAAAAGGGGGAGTCAGTGGTGACTCCTGCAGGAATACTTTGAATTAAAACCAGGCCTAGGCAGAGCTGAGCCAAGGATCTCTGCTAACATACCTGCCCGCCCCTCCTCTGTCCAGCAAACTCCATTCTTGTAGACAGGGACCTTAGCCATGGGCAATTATTGGTGGTCACTTTTGGAAACATGTCTGGTGGTGGGGGACCACTGGGGGTTCCAAAGGGCTCTTATTAATGAATCTGTAGCTCATTTTTCTTAGACTGGTTTTAAGAAACTTAAACTTGGCTATTAAGAGAGAGAGAGAGTGTGTGTGTGTGTGTGTATGTGTACAAGTGAGTCATAAAATGGGCAGAAGTTACCTCCTAAAGGATAAACAGCCATAAGACATGAAGGGATCAGGGTGATACAGTCATGTGGTAAATGGAACAGTAGGCCCCATGAGGAAGCTTAAACCACCCCAGGTTGTTGTAATAAGTTTATACCGAAATAGGGGGGAGTCAGCCCCATCCTGAACTGGTAACTGTCAAGGTGAATAAACACTTGAAGGGCATTGTCCATCTTACATTCCAGTTGGTAATAGCATGGGATTGTATTTTCAAAATACCTGTGCTTAGTGATTTAGTGGCTGTGACCTGAGGGCAGCGGTTTTCAAACTTTTGAGTCAGGGAGCACAACCTGGAGGAGGTGGCGAAGGGGGTGGGGGCTCTGCCCCAATCCCCCAGAACCCTCCGCTTTTCTTCTGTGTGCAATTAGGATGTCATTTGGAAAACAGGCTGCCTCTGCTAAAAGAGAAAAACCAGATTTTTTAAATTTCTAGTTTATTGTCTTCTAGTTTATAGAGTTTCCATTGTTTCACTTGAACCTCATAACAGATTATTTTTCCCTCTGTGATCTATTTTCAGAAAAGGAAGCCAAGTTCAGAGAGGTCAAGAAATGCACCTGTTGTCACACAGTGAACGGCAGAACTAGGACTGGAGCCTGGCTTTTCAGATTCCAAACTGAGGATCCTGCCTTACAGCAGGGTCGGGTGGGGGCCTAAGAGAAGTCCTGAGCGGGGAGGGAGGTGGTGATGAGCTAGAGGGAGGGAGAGGCCTGAGACTTGCGAGATGATGGGCGGGACAGCACAAGACAAAGCAGGGACTGGGAGCCAGCCTCGGGCCGGACGGCTGGCCAAACCCATTCCCACGCCCACCTCCACCTGCCTCTGGGTGTCTCCCCTCACTATCATTCCAGTCCTTTGGCAGGTGGGGAAACTGAGTCACAGAGCACTGGAACCTGTCAGGAGTCAGCTCTGCAAACCTCAGGGCCCAGTCACCAGAGACTGCTTCTCTTTCTGGGGGAAATGATCGACTCGGGGGTTGTTGCTGTTCAGTCGCTCAGTCATGTCTGACTCTTTGCGACCCCTTGGACTGCAGCACACCAGGCCTCCCTGTCCTTCACCATCTCCCAGAGTTTGCTCAAAACCATGTCCATCGAATCAGTGATGCTCTCCAACCATCTCATCTTCTGTCGCCCTCTTCTCCTTCCCTCAGTCTTTCCCAGCAACGGGATCTTTTCCAATCAGTCGGCTCTTCCATTCAGGCGATGTGAACGTGATGATTTCCTATCAGCTCCCCATGCTCAGGCATTGCCCCTTCAGGGATTGCCCCTCCCGACGGCCTCTTTTCCAGAATTAACTCCTACCGCCAGCACTTTGACAGACCTGTTGATGGGGCCAGTTCATTCACTGTATTAAGATGCTGCCCTTGCCCTAGCTGTCTGGCTCTTTCTGAAAGTTAACCAGTAACTGGTCTTTTTGTTGTCCCATTTCTATGTGAGGGACCTTTCCAGCAATTCTCACCAAGGGAGCACTTGTGGGTTTTGTTTCCTTTTTCCTTTGGGTCTGCATAAAACCTTTCATGTCGCTTTGTGTACAGTGAACTTCACATCCCCCCCCCCAACCCCCACACCACCACCCCCTCCCTCTGTCACCCCATCTCCAATGAGCTAAGCTGCCTCGCTTTTCTCAGCATTGCTGATGCTGGTCTCAGCTGGTCCCTTAACATCCCGACTCTGGCAATAAAATGGGCCGGGAGAGCCAGGGCTTCTCCGCAAGATGTCCTTTTAGGAGACTCTCTTGGGAACAGCAGTAGGAAGAGAGCAGAGATAATTACATTTAAAGTTTGTTATTCATTTGTGTACTTTTCTTCCTTTGTGTGGAGTTTTTCCCCCCAGAAGATGGGCCTGATAAACAGCAGAAAGCCTACAGAACCAATTAGCTGGAAAAGAAATGACAATAAAAATCACACAGAGTAAAGTCTTCTGTCACCTTCCACTTAAGTAAAACAGGTTTACAAGTTGCAGCAGAGAATTAACCATTTGATTTGCCATAAGCCAAGAGGATTTTCAATGCTTAGAATGAGAAAGTTTTTTTATTTTACACTTAATTCTTATCTTAAACCACCCTCCCCCACCCCAAAGCAAGACCTAATTGCGGTGTTTTCCCCATTGGGTCAAAGGTATTCATGGGGTAGTCCGAAAGCGTGGTCCTCAGGCTCTCTGGAAGGGTCTGTGGTTTGCAGCCTGAGAGTATGCTCTGTTGTACAAACCTCTCCATGTCATCTCTTCTAATTTGTCCACTTAATTGACAGCTTGTTAACAGTTCATTAGGAACACTGAAAAGTGTGTGGCAAAAGCAGATCTATCTAGTGGAGAGGATGTGGCCGCTTCTACTGAACCAATGTTTATTGAATTTCACCAGAAACAAAATAGCATTGGAAAAACAACCCACCGCCTCCTTTCAAAGCAAGGACTTTCTGTCCCTCCCTGCTAGACTCCTCAGGACACCGTGTCATCTCCTAGCTGGGGCTTTGTTCTGGCAGACTGGGAACCTGTGGGCCCATGATGGGGACATTACACAAAGGTTCCTGGAGGCCTAAGAGGGAGGCCTTGCCCATCTGTGAAGACAAATTGGCTGCTTTTAAAGGCTCCAGGGATAGCAGGGCACCTCCGATCTTCCTACCTCCCACTCACCATTCCTCTGGGTCTCGGCAGACTTTAAATATTGTCTTTGTGGAAGCTTCTGGCAGGGCCAGTTATAATCCCAAATTCTTCCCTGTAATCCTCCTTGATCTTTCTAGGGGAAATTAATTGTCCTTCCATCTTCATGCCTCCATCACTTTACGTTGCCTCCTGTTAGGTATTGTCACATCGTGCTGCTGCTACTTCTGTGTCCCCTCTCGCCCTAGACATCTATGCACTCATGTTTTCTCCATCTCTGGATCCCCAGCACTGCGCCAGCCAGGGTTGGCTTGTTGGAAAGATTGCTTTTAGGTTATATTTAAGTACTTTTACGTTCTCAACCCCTCTCCCTCCCTACCACCACCGTCACCACCTGCTGCACCTCAGCCTAACCACGTAGAGTAATTACATTAGAATACACGGAACAGACTTTGGACTGAATCTCTGTGTTAAAACAGGCAGGCTTCTACAAAATAAATTCAATCTAATTTCTCTGCATCAAATATTTACTGAGTGCCTACTGTGTTCCAGGACTTGGGTACACGGTGGAGAACAGAACAGACACAGTTCCTGCCCATATGGATGTCACCAATTATTAATTACAGTAATTGCTATAGATTATACACGTAGGTGAAACATTCCATCTTTCAAATGAATGTGATATTTTAAAGACCTCTGGAGCAGAAATATACCAAGGGATGCTCCAGTGTCAAGAATTATTCTTTTTCAAAGTGCATCCCTTGCTTTCTTATCCCTAGAGACCCTCTCCAAGTTCCACCACTTATGCACATGGGGCTTCTTTGTCACCAGAAGGAGTTGGCACAGTAAGCTATGAGTTTAAGAAAAAAAATGGAAGAGCCCTTCACATAAAGTTGACATCACACGCTTCTTTCATTCTTTTACTACATGTCGAAAGACATGCCACCCTCATGCTTGACCAGGTTTTATTTGTGTAATCTTAGGGTAATATTAATAGCTGATAGTACTTGAGCTTTGTTCATAAAATCTTTCTGTACTGTTTAATTCTTATGAAGCATCTATGTCTTCATATCCCCTGATTGCATTCAGGATTTCAATAGAGCAGTCTCAGAGATACTTCCCCCATCCAGGAAGGGGGACTTTGTTTTCTTAAAAACATTGTGCTGGGGAGATTTTTCTCCAGCCAGAGGAGTGCAGTGGTTATGACAGTTCTCTGGAGGGATTGAAATTAATTTTGTGTGACATGGTTGAAGCTACCAAAAAATTCACAGTTCCCCAGTTGAATCCCCACACATCAGGCAAGATAAAGTAACAGCCTTGGACATGTGTTGGGGACTCTCCCTTATTTACCCCCAGCTTCTCACACTGAGGGACTTGGATTTTTCCTTAAGGGACTGTACCATCCCTCCATTCTCTGCCATACAGTTTGGGTGGAATGAACCCTCTTCCTGCTCCTGGGATGGGCCCTGACTGGCCTAAGCCAGTTAGGAAAGCCAGCAATCACTTGCAATGATTGGTTCCAGAATGGACATGTGACCTAGTTCTGGCCAATGGCAGAGGATGATTCTCGGATCTGTGGAAGCTGGAGAAGAGGCTCTTTTTTCCTTCCACTGGATGTGAGATGAGCTACTGTTTAAGTCACTCTGAGACTTCAGGGTGGTTTCCTGGAGCTACTAAAGACCACTGTGTCATACCTGAAGCTTATGTCCACATGGAGGAATGCAGAATGGAGAGAGTGTGAAGTCAAGTCCTTGATGAAACTGATGAAGCCTCACCTGAAGCTTACCTTCTCTGGCTCTTCTAGTTAGGTGGGCTGATAATGCCCTTTGCTCTTTGTTTACTTGAGTTAATTTGAGTTGGTTAGTCTGTCACTTGGAGCTGCAGAGTTTCTAACTGATAACTTTACCAATATCCAAAGTGTCTTATATACTAGAATCAACTGTTCAGAGATCAATAATGGAATGGAATTTAGTCAGAGTCAAGAGTTGTGAAAGCCTTTGGGTAGGGTAGTTCAGCTCCCTGCCTTTCAACGGGCTCTTTTTACACCTTGTTAAAAGTAGCTGTAGCAGGAACCTCAAGGAGGTGCTGTCTGGGGTCAGGCAGTCTGGGTGCTATCTGTGCCAAGCAAGGGCTGTGATCCACTCTTTCGTGTCTGTTCCTTTGCCTGGCACAGAGCACTTAGTCCGCGGGTGTTAAAAGGTTGCCTAAGGACCTGTCACCAAAACCATTCACCACCAATACTTTGGCCACCTGATGTGAACAGCTGACTCATTGGAGAAGACCCTGAAGCTGGAAGGATTAAAAGCAAAAGGAGGAGAAGGCAGCAGAGGATAAGATGTTTGGAGGTCATCAGCTATCCAGTGGACATGAACTTGGGCAAACTCCGGGAGATGGTGAGGGATAGGGAGGTCTGGTGTGCTGTAGTTCATGGGGTCGCAAAGAGTCAGACACAACTTAGCAACTGAGCAACAACCACAAGGACATTCATCCAGAAAATCCCTGGGCCACTATCCTCAGGGTAAGGGAGAGGATGGATTCTGAGTCTGAACATCACTTTACATGGAGAGGTGGTTAGAGAGAATGGGAACATCTTCCAGCTCCACTGGACTATAAGCTTCTGCAGCTGCACTGTCCAGTACAGGGGCCAGTAGCTACCAGTGGCCATCAAGGAATGTGGTAGTCTGAATTGAGATGTGCTATAAGTGTTGACCCTACACATGGACATCACCAGACGGTCAATACTGAAATCAGATTGATTAAATTCTTTGTAGCTAAAGATGGAGAAGCTCTATAAAGTCAGCAAAAACAAGACCCAGAGCTGACTGTGGCTCAGATCATGAACTCCTTATTGCCAAATTCAGACTTGAATTGAAGAAAGTAGGGAAAACCACTAGACCATTCAGGTATAACCTAAATCAAATCCATTACAGTTATACAGTGGAAGTGACAAATAGATTCAAGGGATTAGATCTGATAAACACAGTGCCTGAAGAACTATGGACGGAGGTTCGTCCAACATTGTACAAGTGGCTATGATCAAAACCGTCCCCAAGAAAAAGAAATGCAAAAGGGAAAAATGGTTGTCTGAGCTGGCCTTGCAAATAGCTGAGAAAATAAGGCAAGAAAAAGGCAAAGGAGAAAAGGAAAGATATTATTTGGAACTCTGAATGCAGAGTTACAAATAATTGCAAAGGGAGATAAGAAAGCCTTCCTAAATGATCAATGCAAAGAAATAGAGGAAAACAATAGAATGGGAGAGACTAGATATCTCTTCAAGAAAATCAGAGATACCAAGGGAACATTTCATGGAAAGATGGGCTCAGTAAAGGACAGAAGCAGGATGGACCTAACAGAAGCAGAAGATATTAAGAAGAGGTGGCAAGAATACACCAAAGTACTATATAAGAAAGAGCTTGCTAAGTCATGTCAGTCGTGTCCGACCCTGTGCGACCCCATAGGCGGTAGCCCACCAGGCTCCGCCGTCCCTGGGATTCACCAGGCAAGAGTACTGGAGTGGGTTGCCATTGCATTCTCCAATGCATGAAAGTGAAAAGTGAAAGGGAAGTCGCTCAGTCGTGTCTGACTCTTCACAATCCCATGGACTGCAGCCTACCAGGCTCCTTTGTCCATGGGATTTTCCAGGCAAGAATAGCCCAGATAACCACGATGGTGTGATCACTCACCTAGAGCCAGACATCTTGGAGTGCAGTCAAATATGCCTTAGGAAGCATCATGATGAACAAAGCTAGTGGAAGTGATGGAATTCCAGCTGAACTATTTCAAATCCTAAAAGATGATGCTGTTAAAGTGCTGTACTCAATATGCCAACAAATTTGGAAAACAGGACTGGAAAAGGTTAATTTCATTCCAATTCCGAAGAAAGGCAATGCCAAAGAACATTCAGACTACTGCACAATTGCACTCATCTCACATGATAGCAAAGTAATGCTCAAAATTCTCCAAGCCAGGCTTCAACAGTACGTGAACCAAGAACTTTCAGATGTTCAAGCTGGATTTAGAAACAGCAGAGGAACCAGAGATCAAATTGCCATCATCTGTTGGATCATAGAAAAAGCAAGAGAGTTCCAGAAAAACATTTACTTCTGCTTCACTGACTATGCTAAAGCCTTTGACTGTGTGGATCACAACAAAATGTGGAAAATTCTTAAAGAGATGAGAATGCCAGGCCACTTTACCTGCCTCCTGAGAAATCTATATGCAGGTCAAGAAGCAACAGAACCAGACTTGGATCAATGGACTGGTTCCAAATTGGGAAAGGAGTACGTCAAGGCTATATATTGTCACCCTGCTTATTTAACTTCTATGCCAAGTACTTTATGCAAAATGCTGGCTGGATGAAGTACAAACTGGAATCAAGATTTCTGGGAGAAATATCAATCACCTCAGATATGCAGATGACACCTCCCCTGTGACAGAAAGCAAGGAGGAACTAAATAGCCTCTTGATGAAAGTGAGAGAGGAGAGTGAAAAAGTTGGCTTAAAACTCAACATTCAGAAAACTAAAATTATGGCATCCAGTCCGATCATGTCGTGGCAAATAGATGGGGAAATAATGGAAGTAGAAACAGACTATTTTGGGCTCCAAAATCACTGTAGATGTTGACTGCAGCCATTGAATTAAAAGACACTTGCTCCTTGGAAGAAAAGCTATGACCAACCTAGACAGCATATTGAAAAGCAGAGACATTACAAAGGTCCATCGAGTCAAGGCTATGGTTTTTCTAGTGGTCATGTATGGATGTGATAGTTGGACTATAAAAAAAGCTGAGTACCAAAGAATTGATGCTTTTGAACTGTGATGTTGGAAAAGACTCTTGCAAGTCCTTTGGATGGCAAAGAGATCAAACCAGTCAATTCTAGTGGAAATCAGTCCTGAATATTCATTAGAAAGACTGATGCTAAAGCTGAAACTTCAATACTTTGGCCACTAACCCTAGCCCTAACCCTAATTTTTTTTTTTTTTTTTTTGGCCACTGGATGCGAAGAGCTGACTCATTGGAAAAGACCCTGATGCTGGGAAGGATTGAAGGCAGGAGGAAAAAGGGACAACAGAGGATGAGATGGTTGGATGGCATCATCGATTTAAGGGACATGAATTTGGGCAAGCTCCAGGTGTTGATGATAGACATGGAAATCTGGTGTGCTGCAGTCCACGGGGTTGCAAAGAGTCAGACATGGCTGGGTGACTGAACTGACTGAACTGATAAGTGTCAAATACATGTGGAATTTTGAGGAGGTAGTACCAAAAAAATGTTAAGTATTTCATTCATAAATGTTGATATTAATTACATGTTGAAATTTATAATATTTTTATATGTTGGCTTTTAAAAAGTATACTATTCATTTTAATTTCACCTGTTTCTTTGTACTTGTGGCTACTAATATGGAAAATTTAACCTTACCTATGTGGCTCATGGTATATTTCTTTTAGTGTGTCTTTCCAGGAGAAACAACATTCCATTTTTTTGTGTGGGTCAGTGTTTGGCCCAGAGAGAGTTCTTCATGCTGTTTTTAAGCAGATGACTCAGGACTAAAATCTGCCGCTGAGGCCCCATCTGCAGATACCCACTCTGTGTGCCACTGTGTCTCTGGCCTTTGTGTAGGTATCGTATTCTGACCTGGTGGGGCCCCGAGTAAAGCCCAGGCTGGGAGTCAAAGGCTAAGTCACCCCTGTGAAGAAGATGGCCACTCTAGAGCTCAGGAGAGAGGGGGCCGCAGACTGTGAAGGGGACTTGGAAGCTGGAGGAGGGAGTCCTGTCTGTCCCTGGCCTCCCCTTTTGGAGCTAGACAAAGCGGGTTCCAGGTATGCCTGAGGACACTGATGGAGTGCGGACAGGGAATGTGGCTTTGGCCACATGGAGCTGGATGGATGCAGTGGGGGAAGGGGCCTTCAGGGACCCAGCGGGGGATGAAAGAGCTCAGCTGCACAGTCCACGCATCTGTGTGTGTTACTCTGTGGGTGTCCTTTAAGCAAAGCCTGATTGTGTCATGGTCTGGACTTCGTTGAGCGGGGCCCACTGGTCTGGGACGGGTTGAGCCCTGGTCACAGTAACAGAACTGAGTGAGACTTCCTAGGAGAAGGAGAAGCCTGAGACCCACTGCCCCTCCGCATGTAGAAGAACAATCCTGGTTGAGATCAAAATGGCAGTTGAGCAGTGGTAGGTGCTTTGCTTTTGGGTTTTCTGAACCTGCCTACCTTTTAAAGTTGGTGTAGATAGATGAGTGACCCAAGTCATTGCGTGATCCTGGGAGCCATGAAGCCAAGGAGTTCCCTATTTTGAACTCCCCGAAGAAGGATCAGATTTTAATCCTTTCCCTGACTTCTCCATTAATCCCGAAAGAGCACAAGTGGATTGATAACACAGGAGTTATCCTTTAGGGAAAAATGATTTGGATGGTGTTACTGATTTTTATCAAGGTCTTATATTTTTTCAGATTGCCAACATGGCCATTCTCACCATTTTTCACAGTGCAGGGCTGGGGAATGATAGGTTTTAGTTGTTGTGGGCTCTAGGGAAATCAGTACCAGCTATTTATTTTAAAAATATTTCACCCAAGATTAGATGTTTGCTGAAAATTATTCATCAAGTAAACAATTCAGCAGAGCTTGTTAGGAACATCAGGATGATGGCTGCACTGAATGGAACCAGAAACTCTGGAAATTCTGGGTAAGAGCCTGATGTTTACTCTGCAAGGAGAGCTGTTGAAACTTGCAGCTTTCAGGTTCACTGGTGCATTCACTGAATCAAGATCTTTAAGGGTAACGCTAAGAAAGATTGACAGTTTAATAAGGAGTTGGCATTGATTCTTGAGATCAAATCAAGCACTGCTGTCATTTTTTTATCCATGCCAAAAGACCTAAAATCAGCCCTGTGTCCCAAATTCACTTTAGAGGTCTACTCTTTTCTTGCCAAAGATTGTTCATCTTCCTTGATTGGGTGTTTTAGCCTCTGTCCTTTTCTCATTCAGCCTGTCAGGTTTTTTTTTTTTTTTTTTTGCTTCAAAACTGGGTGAACACTCTTCCATTTCCACTGAATCCCATTGAGACATCTCAACAACATCACTTTCTGAAATAAATGACCTTGTTTCCTGATCTTTGACTTGCAGCCTCAGAATCTCAACTTACTTCTAAACTGATCTTGTCTTGATCCTATCCTAACACTCTCTTCTCCTTGGAGTATATGGTCTGGTGCTAAGCTTAGCACCTCTAAAAAAATTCCCTTGCTTTCTAGTGTTGGTTGCTTATTAGTGCTTGCTTATTTCTTAAATAGGAAGGGTCAAGCATACTGTCCAGAATGCAGGAATTGGTAACCTTGATCAGTTTTTAGCTGCAGCCCAAGAATTTCAGCACTCAAAAAAATTACTGCATTTTCTTCTGTCTATAACTCTTCATAGTTTCTATTTGTCAGCACTAATAACATGTGGCTAGAATTGGAAAATGTTTACTCTGTAAAGAGTCTCAATTTTTTACTCATAGTTGTCCATGATGTTATTCCCATCCTCCCTAAACCTCGCTTAAATTGTTTAGGCATTATCAAACGACATGTATTAATTTTTGAGAACTATGGTTGGGAATGAATCCTGGGCTTTTCTTAGTGAGTCTTTTCACGTATGCTCTTAAGTGAGAATGGTATGGACATATTCAAATACTTAGCTGTCTGGTATAATGAAATTGACCAGACTTCACATCTACTCAGTTAGTTACATGACTGAACTTAAAACTGGTTTCTTTGTCTCTCTGAGCCCGTTTCCACAGCTACTAAATAAGGATAATAGTATTTACCTTATAAAATTATTCTGAGGTTTATGTTAGCTTTGTACTAACATGTGGGAAAAGTGAGGTCAGTAAAATTAGATCTTTTCAACCTAGTTTCTTAACCTTGTATTCATAGGAAACTCTAAGATAAAATTTATTTACATAGTGATTAAAAAAGACTCCAGATAGCCTTTAGAGAAATAATTTGTGAAATCTGCAAACTTTGGATTACTGATATGAGAAAAAGTGAAAAAGAGGCAGAAATTTTAGATATTTTTATGGAGTTTGCAGAACATTTTGGATTGAGCTGTGTATAAATTAAAATTTTAAATCAGAGTAAAATTAGAAATGGAAATTTTAGGAAAATTTCAAATGTTTAGGCAGAAGCCAAACTATATACCATTTGGCAAGTTTGAAAATTTTAAAAGACCCATGCTTACTCAGAACTGGTCAGAATCACTGCTTTGGAATGTCAAGGTTTGTTTCAAATTTTCATCGCATATCAAAAACAAGGACTAACAAAGTGTTTATAACACATGCTTATTTTAACAGAAGAGAGATTATATCAAACCATCTTTTACTGTAGTATCTGCTTAGATCGTACAAGGAGCATCACCCACCGACCCTGTTACCTGTGGTACCAGCTGCTCTCCACGTTGTGTCTGTCTGTAGTATGATAAGGTCAAGGCAACCAATCCCTGGTTGCGAAGGGATTAGGAAGGACTGACATCTTGTGATCCTTGGTGTGGGGCTTGGATGCTTAAAGACGTTTTATCCATTTTACCCAGGGGCAGTTTTTGTGGGGCTTGAAATTTATGCATTTGGGAGAACTCATTTATAAGAAAAAGAAGCAGAAAATTAAGTCCATGGTCTTGAAAGAGACCCCAGTGAGTGAAGGGCCCTGAAGCTCAGGCTTCAATAACCCCACATCAGTTTGCCCTTTCTCCAGATCAGCATGAAACATGTAGGGAGCTGAAATCCTAGAGATTGTTGGAAAGTTAAGTTTAAAGATAGGAATGGTTGATGGTCCTCATCTCCAGTCACTGAGCAGTTGTCAGGAAACTAGGAATTGCAAAAGATGATTTAGAGAATGAACACCAAAGGTGTTTTCTAATTATAAATTGTGTTTCATTATACTGTAAAATGTCAGTGCTAAAATCATTTTTAAGCTGATAGACTTGCCAAGATTTACCATATAATTTGTTTTCTATGTTTAATTTTTCACACTACTATAGATGCATTTGAGTGTCATATGTTGTCTTTCAGAATAATTTGCAAACTATGTGTAACATAGTAGAGTATTTCACTAGAGATTGTGATTTCAGGGCTCATTGTGATTTCTAAACTACTGGCAACGTTTTTTGTAAAAGGTGGAACATAATTGTTCCTGTGAGTTCTGATAAACATCAGAAGGATGATTTTTAAAATTTCTATTCAGACTCAGAGTTAGGGGTTTAATATTTGCCTATTCTAAACCTCATGCTTAAATTGGTGTGTCAACTATCATTGAGGTCTTTGAACTATTTTAACAATTTAAATGGTGTATTTCCCTTTTCAAACATCCTTTGAATATAATCATACATGAATTCTGGAGTTTGATGATTCAGGTTTATTTTGAACACCCACATGGGATTTTAGAAATAACATACATTTTCTTCTTCTTCATGTTTTCTTGTTGGAACCCTTGCTAAATGCCCTCAAACAGTTAATTTGGCCCCCAGGGCAGCACAAGGCAGTGGTTTCAGAACTACAAACTAGGTTGCCCCTTGTTCTTTTCCACTGGCATCTTTCCCTTTGGTCCTTGTCTGGATTCCATGGAACAGTGGCTTGCTCTGAACACCACCCCCCTCCCCGACTCCTGTTTGCCTCACAGGCTGCCTGCATACAACCATTGTAATGTACAATTAGCACTGAAGCACACACAGATAATAAGAGAATCATCATAAAAGCACTAAACAGAGCAAATAACATTTCAAGCTGGATTTAATCCCAAATACCTGGCACTCTGAATCAGTGAGGTACAGAAACCCAGAAGCCAAGGAAGATAACACTCTGGTTAGCTATGGAGGATTGGAATTGTATGTAAGATACATATATATACACACACACAACCGCCATGGTTGAGATTGGACATTAATCACGGCTGCATGCAGAGTGAGTAAATATTGTAAATTTAAAGCTAAAACGGGCTGGGATAAAAAGGTAAGCCTTTTAGGTTAAATGTAGCATTAAAATGGTTCTTCTGGCCTAAGGATACAAGAGAGACATTGAGATTATCTGGGAAGAATGAAACCTTCATGTGGTTAGGACCCTGGGGTCTTGGATAGGACTTTAAACCAGGGTCCTGAGATACCATCTTGACCTTGGTCTGGCTGTTTACATCTCTGCACATCCATTTCCTCTGTAGGAAATACAAATAAAGATACTGGCTTGCATTGCTGAGCAACTTCTATTAATACTCAGCATCCTGGGATGATCTATTCTTGAAGAATCAGAACCCACTAGGAGGTGTTTCCTGGGGGGAGTGGCTATTGCTGCTCTGGGAGCTAATGAGTTCCTTTTAATCATTGTAATAGCTAATAATTAAGTCCGTACTTGGAAGTGGGACAGAAAAGGTAAGAAACTCCCCCAGTTCACAGGGCAACACAGAGACTGGACCTGACCCTGTTTGTTCTGAATTGAGGGTGCTCTGTTCCTGGAGCTCCCCAGCCAGGCCTGCGCCTTCCCTTTGGTCAGACCCTGGAGCCCCCTTGAAGAGTTCTCTTCTTCAGTCTCTCCCTCTCTTGTTCAGGCTAAGAGTTTGAGATGTGTGATAAGTCTGAGCTTGGGGATCCGATGGTTGGAAAGAGCGCAGACCATTCTATGTGCTTACAGAAGAGAGCCGCGTTTCTTCACGTAAACCCAAGCACTTTGTTTTCCTGGAGATCCGGGGATACTTAAGAAAGTATGCAAGCAAGGTGGCACTGGGGGCCAATACATAATAAATAGATCTTAGCCTTTCTCATTTTTTGGGTACACTTTCTAAGGCAGCGTGCAGAGCTGAGAGCTGATGATTTATTAATTACATTTTCCAGATGGAATAGCAGCCTAAGGGATGACTCTCTACCTAAAATAGACACTGAAAATGCAGAGATGCTCAAGACCCAGTAACCAACCCGAATATGTTCATCTTTGCAGCTAAACTGGAAAAGGCTGTTCCTTTTCCAAAGGCTGGTATTATACTATGGAGAACATAGTTCTTTATGAACAATCGCCAGCCTCAGGACTTTAATTTTTACAGAATTCATTCACAAAGCTGGATGATATGAACAACTTACTACTGCATTTATATCAGAGTTAATTTTTAACAGAGCTCATTAAGAGTGAAATGAGAATGGAGTCCTTTATTTTGGTAGGGAAACTGTTTGAAATTGTGTGTGATATTGATACCTTACATGCACAGAGAGGCAGGTTTGCCTAAACAATTTCTAACTTATAGCTGGACGTAACTTTAGCACGCAATGTTTTTACACCCAAAGTAAATGGAGCAATTTTGCAAAGCTTAAGTGTGTGTGTGTTTGTGTTTGCACCCTTTCTAATCTCCTAGTAAAGCTTCTGAACTTCAGAAAACAAATCACCAGCTTCCAAGTGGAAGTTATTATTTTTGTTTTAGCAACATGAAGATTGCTAATCCTCCAACACATCACATTGTGCGTGTTTTTGTTCCCTCATGACATTAGGGTATTAGTCTTCAGCACAATATATACTTATTACCTCTTTTTCCAGTTTTCGTGGTGTGTATTTTAATAGCAGAAGCAGATTTGCTGATGATTAAGAAGGAAAATAGAGGGAGAAAAGTTCTTATTACATAAAATGATGTTTTGCTTGCATAAAGAGGATTTTCTGGCGCTTAATTAGGAAAAAAACAAACAGGAGGTAAATGTCCTAGATGTTTATAGGTTAAACATCCCATAAGTGTCTCAAAAATCAGCCCTTCCTGGCAGTCTAGAGGTGGCTAATTGCTGAAGCATCAAAACCGTTTGAGCAACTTCATTTTCCCCAGGGATTGACACTCACAACAGGATAATGCTTACCCTGATAGAAGTGTCACAGTGGGGACTCAGAGTAATTTGCTGATATGATATCAAAAATAGCATTAAGGTAATTACATTTTTCACTTGTAATATTTCACAGGTAATAATACAGTTGAAAATTGCACCCTTTTTTTTTTTTTTTGGTACCCTGGTCATTTAAAACTTTTTGTTTTAATGGAGCTACAATGAAGCTGATATATTTGATGAGTTGTTTCTTAAATGTGCACTCAATTTATAATTGCATAAATGCCGTCATTAGTTCAACCATTTGACCAGGGTTAAAAGATTGAGTAGTAAATGGGAATTGTTTCAAAAGGTGTCTTTTTAATTGTAGCAGCAGAGAAATGATAAGAACCTCCTTTGCCAAGGGCAGCTGGTTATAGTAGAAACCCTGCCCTAAGACGTCACAGACAAGAGGTCCAGGCTCCCTTCCCATGCCCATGCTGGGCGACCTCATGCAAATTACTGAACCTCTCTGAGCAACTACTTCAAAGAGCAGTGCTGGATGGACTGATCTTTTGCAGACCATCGCAGTGTTAATATCTATGAATCTAGAAAGAATTTAAAATTTGTAATATTTGTTTATTTAGGAAAACATTTTCCGGGTTATTTTTTTAAATCCTGGATTTTATTTCACCACAGGGATAAATTTTCTTTTTGTCTAGGGAACATCATCGCCCTTTGAAAATCAGGATTCACACAATTTTCTTTGGACTATTGAAAATTTGGCAGTGACTTCCGGTAAAAAAAATGTTACTGATTTAACCTCACCAAAGAAACCCTCATCTTTCTGTTATTCTAGGTGGGCCTGATGAGAAGTCTCAAAGGCTGCCACTTTCTCAAATCATGCATGTCACAACTTTCTCATCATTCATTCATTTGGCAAATCTTCATTGCTGCTGCTGCTGCTAAGTCACTTCAGTCGTGTCCGACTCTGTGTGATCCCATAGACCGCAGCCCACCAGGCTCCCCCGTCCCTGGGATTCTCCAGGCAAGAACACTGGAGTGGGTTGCCATTTCCTTCTCCAATGCATGAAAGTGAAAAGTGAAAGTCAAGTCACTCAGTTGTATCCGACTCTTAGCGACCCCATGGACTGCAGCCTACCAGGCTCCTCTGCCCATGGGATTTATTCATTGCCAACACTGTGTTAGGCTCTGAGCATGTAACAGTGAACAAGATCCAGCCCCTGCCCTCCTGCAGCTTAATCACAACAGGATATTTTTAATAGAAACCTACTCAATAAAACCAATGAAGGGAGTTTATTTGAAGGATACTACGATACCTACTGCTAGCCTAGGGCAGGAAGTAGAGCTGGGTGTTGTAGAAACTGGTATAAAGTGTTTGATAGTGTTCGGGACCCAGGCAGCTTCTCTGTCCATCTCTTTCTTTCTCTCTGGGGCTGAATATCTCTCATCACTATGGCCATTACCTCTGTTCTTATCTTTGCCAACCATCTTCTCTACACACTCATCTATTTACACACCAGACACACTGCTAGCCTACGTGACAGTTGTGCTGATTAGGAGGAGCCCCTTCCAGGGCACAGCATGGCATGCTGCATTTCAGTGCTCACTTGCCTCTCAGTTGGGTGCCCTTTACATGATGACCCTGCTTGCACACAGCCTTATCCTGGCAAAACCTCAATGGTGTCTTCAGCTCCCAATTCCGTGTGACCTTATAGTCAAGCTCCCCACAGGTAAATGATCATGTCTCTCTGGCCCCAGTCCAGTTTCTCATAAAGAAGTTAGTGGGGCCAAGGGTCCATTCATCATCCAATCGAATGTGTCTTGGGTGGGTGAGAAGCAGACCCGTGATGAACCAGGCTGTGGGAGGAGATGCTGTAAATCTGTAGGAGACGTGCCTCTGCCTGGGCTGGGGCATTCCATAAAGGATGCTTGGCATCTGAGTCAGATGGAACTGTGTGGGATGTTACATGTACCAGTCCTGGTCTTACACCTAAGACCTTACACTTACACCTCACACCTACACCTTACACTTACACAGACCCAGTAAGTTTGGGAGAACAAGATGTTGGCTGATGAAGACAGCTGTGCTCCATCTCATGTCAGAGAACTTTAGGATGTGATGTGAGAAGAGGCAAAAAAGATCATTATACAATGATGAAGAGGTCAGTCCTTGCCATGTGCCACTCCTATAATCTCATTTGAGACTGAGATGTATACCTTGGGCATTTTGTAGCTGTCTTCTTGCTGTATATTGTAGTTCTCACTGGGTCACTGAGACACATGGAAGCAAGAATATAAGTCGCCGGGGAAGGAACCTGTGTTTGTTGAAAGGTAACTCTCAGAAATCTCTACCAGAACCCCCAGTGTCCTGTGTAGGAGAGGCTCCTATGAAAGGTGCAGGCATTCATTGGGGTTTTTAGATGATGATCTTTTTAAAGGCCTGTTTTAGCTGCTGAAAAGTAACTGAGAAGATTCCATCTAGGAAGTGAAATCTCATTATACTGTAGGTTGTGTCAGAGCATATCACAAGATATCTGACATTTTTGTTGAAAAGAGAAACTTTTAAAAGGACCAAGAAACGGTTGATTCGTATAGACTTGCTCCACCAGAAAGTTGGCCTGGATTAAGATAGCTCAGTGAGTTCATTCTTTGGGCCAGTATCTCTGTTTCAAATGTGTAGTAATGAGAGACAAAATATTAAAGTAGAAAACGGAAACGATATAAAAGGCCTGGCTCAGAAATGAGCTAATTCTATGGGCAAGAAATGCAAAATGAATGGGGATAAATTCTGGGGCCTGTTGACTCTGGGTCTAGAAGTCAACCAAGATGAGTAGAAGGTCCACTTCTGAGCGGTAAAAAAAGTTAACTGCACTCACTCAGCCACACTGACTGCTGCTTAAAGCTGGGGGCTGATACTATTAACTCTTCCAGTCTGATAATTCTTTGCAGTGGGGTTGTTCTATCTATTGTGGGATGTTTAGCATGTCACTGGCCTTTACCCACTTGCCATTTAGTCACTAAGTCATGTCTGACTCTTGCGACTCCATGGACTGTAGCCCGCCAGGCTCCTCTGTCCATGGGATTTTCCAGGCAAGAATACTGGAGTGGGTTGCCATTTCCTTCTCCAGGGGATGTTCCTGATCCAGGAATGGATCCCGGGTCTCCTGTATTGCAGGCAGATTCTTTACCAACTGAATTATGAGGAAAGCCCCCTTTACCCACTAGATGTCAGTAATAGTAACCACCTCCTTCTGGTTGTGACAGCCAAATATGTCTCCAGACATTCCCAAGTGTATCCTAGGGGAAAAAGTAAGTAAGCCCGCATTAAGAACCATGAGACTATAAAAATAATAGAAATTGGAGAACAAAAACCCTCCAGAATTAGGAATTTAACCAAGTTGCTTATTGTCTCATGACTGGATCTCTGTTTTCCCAGTAATACATGGAAATGGGTGCCCTGAAACGCCTTTAAAAGATCTGACTGGGGGTAACCTGCGTGGAGGTAATTGTAAGCTCTTAGACAACAGAAACTGAACGAGCAATGAGAGGCAAAACAAACCAATAAGTGAAACAAAAACTAATTACAAATCTTGGAAATAAAAAATATTCTCACTGAACCAAAAAAAAGTATAAGATAAACTCTAGATTATATACAATTGAATAAAGAATTAGTAAATTAAAAGATAGCACTGAGAAAATGATTCAGAATATGGTACTGATGGGAAGGATATTTTAATAGAACAATAAAATTCTTTAAAAGTTAAGAGACATAGAGGATAGGCCAAGGACTATAGCACTGAAAATGGCAGAAATCAGAAAAAGAGAGGAAATAAGCCAAGAAAAACAGAGTAGCATCAGAAAAAAACAAAATATGAAGGCAGAAACAATTCCTAAATGTAACTATCCCACTAAATAAGAGACTATCAGATTGGATAAAAATAAAATTAAAAGTAAAACACCTCAAAATCCAGCTGGAGTTTGGTCCCTAGTTTTAAAGAACCATCATCAACTGCATTGGGAGGGAAGGACTTTCAGATTATTCCTCTGCTCTAGTTAATGTCCAGTTCTGCAAAAGATTTAATATCTTGTGGTTAGATAAATTCATCTAATCCCTTCCCTGAACTGATAGCTCAAAAGTGAAAGAATTGGATTAATAAACACCTAAGCTGTTTTCAGCTCTAAAGCTCCAAGACTTGAGGCTTTTCCTGATATGACATCTTTGTGGGCAGAGCTTTGTGCTGGCATTCTGGAGAATCAAGGAAACTGGATACTACTGTCCACTTGACGGAGGCTGGTCTTGTCACTTGGCCATTTAACATTTCGTTTGCAGTCTCAGTTTTCACATTGTCACTGCCCTATGTTAAGGAGCCTTTTGCAGATGGACAGATGCTTGTTATTAGCATACGCTTATAGGCAGCTTGGAGATTGACCTGTGAGAAGCAGGAGAGGGCTTTTTACTCCTAATATGTTATGAAAGTTTGATCACAGTGGGAATTTTCTGTCATGGGTGATTAGTATCAGCTCAGATTAATATTCACTTTCCCTAATTCAGTATGAAAAGTGCCACAATAAGAACACTTTGCTAGGAGATAGAGAATGCAGAATGATGGCACTCACACAGTCCATGGTCTCTTTTTTGAAAGATGAGCAGCTTCTCCAAAAACCCTTGGTTTTTCTTTTCCATAATAGCTTATCCTCCTTTTTTTTATTACTAGATATTCCCTTTAGCTTTATTGAGATATATTTGGCATATAACATTGTGTAACTTTAAGGTGTACAACACAATTATTTGATATCAGTTCAGTTCAGTTCAGTTCAGTTCAGTTGCTCAGTCATGTCCAACTCTTTGCAACCCCATAAATCACAGCACATCAGTCTTCTCTGTCCATCACCAGCTCCCAGAGTTCACTCGGATTCATGTCTATCGAGTCAGTGATGCCATCCAGCCATCTCATCCTCTGCCGTCCCCTTCTCCTCCTGCCCCCAATCCCTCCCAGCATCAGAGTCTTTTCCAATGAGTCAACTCTTCGCATGAGGTGGCCAAAGTACTGGAGTTTCAGCTTTAGCATCATTCCTTCCAAAGAAATCCCAGGGCTGATCTCCTTCAGAATGGACTGGTTGGATCTCCTTGCAGTCCAAGGACTCTCAAGAGTCTTCTCCAACACCACAGTTCAAAAGCATCAATTCTTCGGTGCTCAGCCTTCTTCACAGTCCAACTCTCACATCCATACATGACCACTGGAAAAACCATAGCCTTGACTAGATGGACCTTAGTCGGCAAAGTAATGTCTAACAATAAGGTTAGTTAACACATCCATCACCTCACATAGTTACAATTATATTTGTGATGAAAGCTTTCAATATCTACATTCTTAGCGACTTTCAAATATATATTGATAGCACTGTAAACTATAGTCACCATGCTGTATATTCCATCCCAGAATTTTTTCATCTTGTAACTGGAGGTTTGTGCCCTTTGACCACTCCCACAAACTCCTGCTTCCTGCTCTCTCCTTGCAGCTATCAGTTTACTCTCAGTTTATATGAGTTCGGTTTTTTCATATTCACATATAAGTGAAATCATATAGTATCCATTTTTGTCTAACTTATTTCACTTAGCATAATGCCCTGAAGGTCCATCCATGTTGTCAAAATGACAAGATTTCCTCATTTTTATGGCTGAATAATATTCTATTTCATATATACACCATAACTTCTTTATCCATTCATCTGTTGATAGATACAAATTGTTTCCATATCTTGACTATTGTAAGTAGTGCTGCAATGAATCTGGGGGTACATATATCTTTTCAAGTGAGTGCTTTCATTTCCTTTGGATAAATACCCAGAAGTGGAATTTCTGGATCACAGACTAGTTCTATTTAAAAAAAATTTAAGGAAACTTCATAACGTTTTCCATAACTGTTGCACCAGTTTTCATTCCCACTAATAGTTCCCTTTTCCCACATCCTCACAGCACTTGTTAATTCTTGCCTTTTTTATAATAGCCATTCTAACAAGTGTGATGTGGTGTCTCACTGTGGTTTTGATTTTCATTTTGCTGGTGATGAGTGATGCTGAGAACCTTTTCATATGGGCCATCTGTATGTCTTCTCTGGAAAAATGTCTATTCAGATTCTCTGCCTTTTTTAATTGATTTTTTTTTTTTTTGGCTATTGAGTTGAGTTAATCTTTGATATTAACCTTTTATTAGATATTTGGGTTGCAAATATTTTCTTCTATTCCCTAGGTCACCTTTTCGTTTTGTCAATGATTTCCTTTGCTGCACAGAAGCTTTTTAGTTTTGTGTAGTCCCCATGTTTATTTTTATTTTGTTGCTTGCATTTTTGATGTCATATCCATGAAATGATTGCTAAGATCAATGCCAAGAAGCTTTATTCATAGTTTTCTTCTAAAAGTTTTATTGTTTTAGGTCTTACATGTAAATCTTTAATCCATTTTGTATTAATTTTTGTGAGTGGTGTGAGAGAGGAATCCAGTGTTTCATTATTTTGCATGTGAACATCCCGTTTCCCCAGCACTGTTTATTGAAGAGAATATCTTTTCTCCATTGAGTATTCTTGGTTCCCTTGTCAAATATTAGTTGGCTGTATGTGCATAGGTATATTTTTGTCTATTTGATTCTGTCCCATTGGTCTCATGTTTGTTTTTACGCTAGTATTATATTGTTTTAATTATTAGAATTTTGTAATATAGTTTGAAATTAGTAAGGGAGATGCCTTCAGATCTGTTCTTTCTCAAGATTGTTTTGGCTGTTCAGAGTCTTTTGTGGTTCTGTACAAATTTTAGGATTGTTTGCATTATTACTGTGAAGATGCCATTGAAATTTTGACAAGGATTGCATTGTATCTGTGTGTGGCTTTGTGTAGTATGGATTTTGTAACAATATTAAGTCTTTCAGTCCATGAACACAGGATATTTTCCCATTTATTTGTGTCTTTTTCAGTTTCTTTCATCAGTGTTTTATAGTTTTTAGTGCATATATCTTTCACCTCCTTCATTAAATTTATCCAAAGTATTTTGCTATTGTTGATGCTGTAGTAAATGAGATCACTTTCCTTATTTCTTTTGCAGAGCACTGTTAGCGCGTAGAAACACAACTGATTTTGAACATTGATTTTTCTATCTTGCAACCTTACTGGATTCCTCTATTAGTTCTAATTTATGTTGTTACTCTTTCCTGTGTTTTTCCTTCTTTTCTACTAATATTTTTCATTTATTTTTACTCTAATCTTCATTATTTCCTTCTTTTTGCTAACATTGACCTTAGTTTGTTCTTATTCTTCTAGTTCCTGAGGATATAAATTTGGGTTGTTTATTTGAGATCTCTTTTTATTCAAACTTTCCTCTTAGAACTATTTTGCTGTATCTCATAAATTTTGATATATTGTTTGTATTTCATTTGAGTCAAGATATTTTAAAGTTTTCCTTTCGATTTCTGTTTTGATTCATTCATTATTGGAGAGTATGTTTTTAAAATCCATGTATTTATGAATTTTCTTGATTTCTAGTTTCATAACATTGTGGTCAGAAAAGATAACTTGATATAGTTTCTGCCTTCTTGAATTTTTTGAAACTTGTTTTGTGGCCTATCACATGACCTATTCTAGAAAATGTTTCATGTATGCTTGAAAAAAATGTGTTTTCTGCTGCTGTTGGATAGAATGTTTTTAATATGTTTGTTAGGTCCGTTTGGTCTCCAGTATTGTTCAAATACAAATTGTTTATCTGGAATAGCTGCCCTGCTTTCTTCAGGTTACCATTTGCTTGAAATATCTTTTTGCATTCTTTCACTCAGTCCATCTGTTTCCTTAAAGCTAAAGTGATTCTTTTGTGGGAAGCAAGTCATTGGATCTTTTTTGAACCCATTAAGCCATCCTGTGTCTTTTGATTGTATACTTTAATACATTTACTTCAAAGTAATTATTAGTAGGCAAGAATGTTCTGTTGCCATTTTGTTATTGTTTTCTGACTGTTTTGTAGCTCATTTGTTCCTTGCTTTCTCTCTTGCTGTCTTCCTTTGTGGTGTGAGGGGTTTTTTTGGTGGTAGTGGTATGCTTTAACCTTTTTGTCATAAACTTTTGTGTACCTACTAAAGGTTTTTCCTTTGTGGTCATCTTGGGGCTTACATAAACCATATTTAAAATTAATATTTTAAGCAGATAACATACAGAAACTTTTAGCTTTTATTCCCCCTACCCTATATTTTAAGTTACTGATGTTACATTTATCTCTTTTTTATGTTGCAAACCCAATAACAAATTATTGTAGTTATGGTTGTTTTTTAATATGCTTAATATGGCTTTTAGAATATATTTGTCTTTAAACTTTTAAACAATAGTTGCAAGTAAATTATATACCACCATTACAATATCATGGAATTGGACTTTTACTATATATTTTCTATTACCAATGAGTTTTATACATTCATAAGTATTATGATGGTAATTAGCATCCTTTTATTTCAGCTTGAAGAACATTCTTTAACATTTCTTGCAAGGTAGGTCTAAGTGATGATTAACTCCCTCAGCTTTTATTTGTCTAAGAAAGTCCTTATCTCTTAAGGACAGTTTTGCCAGGCATAGTACTCTTGGTTGGCAATATTCTTTTTTTAGTATTTTGAGTAGATCATATCTCTTTCTCCTGGCCTGCAAAGAAATCTGCTGATAGTACTACTGGAGCAGAGAAAGGGGAAGCTCTCTTATACATGACTAGTGGCTTTTTACTTGCTGTTTCCAAAATTCTGTCTTTATCTTTTGACAGTTTTATTATAATGTGTCTCAGTGTAACTCTTTTCAAGTTCAACCTATTTGATGTGCTTTAGACCTCATGAATTTGAGTGTCCATTTATTTCCCCAAGTTTAGGATATTGTCAGCCTTTCTTGTTTTAAATAGACTTTATCTCTTTTTCTTTTTCTCTTCTTCTTATGGGATTCTTGTGTTTTTTTTTTTTCTTGAAATCCCATTAGCCCCATAAATTTCCTTCATTCTTTTTCATTCCTTTTGTCTTTTTTCTCCTCTGAATAATTTCAAATGACCTATGTTCTAGTTTACTGATTCTTTCTTCTGTTTAGTCAAGTTTAATGCCTAAGTTCTCCATCAAATTCTTTAGTTTAGTCATTGTTTTCTTTGGCTCTAGAATTTCCATTTGTTGTTTTTTTTTTTAATGGTGTCTATTTCTTTGCTGAATTTCTCATTTTGATCATGCATTGTTTTCCTAATTTTATTTGTCTATAAGTTCTTATAGTTCAATGAACTTCTTCAAGAGATTGTTCTGATCTGTTTCTTTAGAGTCAGTTATTAGAGCTTTGTCAGTTTTCTTTAGTGGTGTTATATTTACCTGATTCTTTGTAATCTTTGATTTTTGTATTGTTATCTGCACATACAGTAGGAGACCTCCTCTTCCCATCTTTAAAGATTCTCTTTGTCAGGAAAGGACCTTTACCAGTCAGCTCAGCTTGGTGTACTAGACAGGTCAGCTAGTAGCATTTATGAGCAAACAGGATTTGCTACCTGGGTCTCTAGTTGAGTGAGGCCATTGCCTGTGCTCTAAAGTTAGGGAAGTGTCACTGGCTGGATTCCACTTTCAGGAGATCCTGCTGGCTGGGCTCCACATTCATGTCCAAATTAGGTGGACTCTGTGATTCGGTAAGACTGTTGGCTATGTTCCACAGTCAGGTAGGACCACTAGTTAGGCTGTGTAATCACCTCTGGTTGATCAAGGTCTCAGGCTATGTTCCCTGCCAGGATGGAACCACTAGATGGACTCAGATTGGACAGGGATATGGATTGAGCTCTGTAATCTCTCCTGATCAGATGGGGTCTCAGCAAGCAGCAGTGTAAGACCCCAGCTCAGCAGGCAGGACTGGGATTCAACTATGTAGAGCCCTGTTGCCCCTACTGTGGATGTTCAAGACAGTAATTTTTTCAGGATCTTGTATGTTCTAGATACAAAACAGATATTCACAACCCAGATAATCACAAGGTGTGATCACTCACCTAGAGCCAGACATCCTGGAATATGAAATCAAGTGGGCCTTAGGAAGCATCACTGCAAGCAAAGCTAGTGGAAGTGATGGAATTCCAGTTGAGCTATTTCAAATCCTAAAAGATGATGCTGTGAAAGTGCTGCGCTCAATATGCCAGCATATTTGGAAAACACAGCAGTGGCCACAGGACTGGAAAAGGTCAGTTTTCATTCCAGTCCCAAAGAAAGGCAATGCCAAAGAATGCTCAAACTACTGCACAATTGCACTCATCTCACACGCTAGTAAAGTAATGCTCAAAATTCTCCAAGCCACACTTCAGCAGTATGTGAACCATGAACTTCCAGATGTTCAGGCTGATTTTAGAAAATGCGAAGGCACCAGAGGTCAAATTGCCAGCATCCGTTGGATCATGGAAAAAGCAAGAGAGTTCCAGAAAAACATCTGTTTCTGCTCTATTGACTATGCCAAAGCCTTTGACTGTGTGGATCACAATAAACTGTGGAAAATTCTGAGAGATGGGAATACCAGACCACCTGACCTGCCTCTTGAGAAATCTGTATGCAGGTCAGGAAGCAACAGTTAGAACTGGACATGGAACAACAGACTGGTTCCAAATAGGAAAAGGTGTACTTCAAGGCTGTATATTGTTTACCCTGCTTATTTAACTTCTATGCAGAGTACATCATGAGACACACTGGGCTGGAGGAAGCACAAGCGGGAATCAAGATTGCCGGGAGAAATATCAATAACCTCAGATATGCAGATGACACCACCCTTATGGCAGAAAGTGAAGAACAACTTAAGAGCCTCTTGATGAAAGTGAGAGAGGAGAGTGAAAAAGTTGGCTTAAAGCTCAACATTCAAAAAACGAAGATCATGGCATCTGGTCCCATCACTTCATGGCAAATAGATGGGGAAACAATGGAAACAGTAAGAGAATTTATTTTTCTGGGCTCCAAAATCACTGAAGATGGTGATCACTGCAGATGCAGCCATGAAATTAAAAGATGTTTACTCCTTGGAGGAAAAGTTATGACCAACCTAGACAGCATATTAAAAAGCAGAGACATTACATTGCCAGCAAAGGTCCGTCTAGTCAAGGCTATAGTTTTTCCAGTAGTCAGGTATGGATGTGAGAGTTGGACTATAAAGAAAGCTGATAGGCAAAGAATTGATGCTTTTTAACTGTGGTGTTGGAGAAGACTCTTGAGAGTCCCATGGACTGCAAGGAGATCCAACCAGTTCATTCTAAAGGAAATCAGTCCTAAATATTCATTGGAAGGACTGATGTTGAAGCTGAAACTCCAGTACTTTGGCCATCTGATGCAAAGAATTAACTCATTTGAAAAGACCCTGATGCTGGGAAAGATTGAAGGTGGGAGGAGAAGGGGATGACAGAGGATGAGATGGTTGGATGGCGTCACCAACTCAATGGACATGAGTAACCTCTGGGAGTTGGTGATGGATAGGGAGGCCTGGCATGCCACAGGCCATGGGGTCACAAAGAGTCGGATATGACTGAGTGACTGAACTGAACTGAGGCTCTAGATGAGGATTTCTTAACCTCAGCACTATTGACATTTCAGGCCAGATAACTCAGTGTTATGGGAGCTGTCCTGTGTGTCGTAGGATGTTTAGTAGCATCTCTGGCCCTTTACCCGTTAGCTGCTAGAAGCACCTCTCGTTGACCCAAGTTGTAAAAACCAAAACTATCTCCAGAAATTGCTTTGTCATTGGGTGGCAAATTTTCCCCAGTTAAGAACCATTGCTCTAGACCCTCTCCCACCCTCTGCTGGAGTTTCTCACACAGTCTCATAAAAGTCCACTTCCTTCTTGCACTTATACATTTAATAGGGGCTGTTGTTTGCAGAGATGAGTGTGACACTAAGTTGTGTTTCCATTGAGGGTGGGCTTCCTGAGTCCTGATATTTGCTGTGATAAGGGCATCCAGGCTTCAATAGTACAGTAAAAAATTAAAGACTCCCTCATGTCTTGTGGCAGCCACACAGAATCGTCCACCAGATCCTCTTTCCTGGGAACTGTGATATGCCCCTCATCAGCCATGTGCCTAGCCATAGCTGAGGGCTCAGGGTAGATATGGTATCCAACTGGCCCAGGCAGTCCTGTGTCCCAGGAAGTGGCCAGTAGGACTAGGCTAAGTCTCTCCTGGTGGCTAGAGCTGTGACCTTCAAATGCAGCAACTCTGGAGGCCGTTTTCCCGCTTGGTGCACTGACTGGTATAGTGCAGTAGTTCTCAAAGTTGGTGTGTGGACCAGCAGTAGCACCATCTTCCGGGAACTGATAAAAAACACAAATTCTCAGGTCCCTCTTCCAACCTTCTGATTTAGCATCTCTGGAGAGGAGCCCAGTAATGTACATTTTAACAGGTCCTCCCAGTGATTCTGACATACACTATATTGGTATAAATGGGAAAAGAGACCTAGAGAATATGACTGATGGGAAAGAAAGAAGAAACTTCTATGGATGAGGTACTTGCCACCTCTCAATTCCTGATACCCAGCCATATTCCTGTCCTTGGCTTTGGTGAGATACTTCTAGGTCCTAGTAACAAAATACACCCTGACTTACTGTTTTTGCTTTAAGTTGATTAAAGTTGTTTTTTTTTTGCTTGCAACTGAAAAGATCCTTACTCGTTCACTTCATAATATGACAAAATACAATTCATATAGAGAATTATGTGGCATGATACACCCCAGCTGCTCTGGAAAAGACTGTACTTTACCAAGGCTCTTGGAAATATTTAGAAGCTCCAGAGAAAACACCTAATGGCTTTTTCTTATTGTCAAGAGCAAGTATATATGCATGTGTGTTTGTGTACTTTAAAAAACTTACCTATTGAAAACAATAGATCTATTTTTATAATTCCCCGCATCTCTTTTTGTAGTGTTTATTCTTCAATGCTTTAGTATTTTCTTGACTTTTCTCTCATTTTCATCCTGATGGCTCAGATGGCTCAGAATTTCCTGCAATGCAGGAGACCCAGGTTTGATCCCTGGATCAAGAGGATCCCCTGGAGAAGGCAATGGCTATGCATTCCAGTATTCTCACCTAGAGAATTCCATGGACGGAGTAGTCTGGTGGGCTACAGCCCACAGGGTCTGAAGGAGTCAGACACAACTGAGTGACTAACGCTTTCACATTTTATGTTTTCAGCCTAGAAATAAGGTAAAACTCAGAAAGCTGACAAATATTTATTGATGCCCACAAAATGCCAGGTATTTGGAGGGTCCATCAGTCATGGTTCCCAAATAGTCTCCCATCAAAGAACTTACAGTTTTGGAGGAGAGAACGCAATGACATTACTACTGTACATTACAATACAGTGTGATAAATCCCAGAAGTCCACTTGAATTAAACTTGGAAATATAATTAGATACCCATCAGGTAGAAAAGGCAAGTGAGGCAGAGTATTCAGTTTGTAGTATGAAAGCATCACAAGGGAGGAATTTGATGTTTAATTGCTCACACCATTTTTGATTCTGAATGACTTGGAGGACTGCAGTTTGTATAAACATAGAAAACAAGGTAAAGGCTTTTCTAATTTCTTTAAGCCTCTGGAAACTGTCTCTGTTATAGCACTGGCAATTCTTCATCCTGAACATAATTTATTAACTGGACTTTCAACATGATGTGGCTGAACATAACTAGCCTTTTAAATTCATCCTTATAAGGAGAATAGACTGTGTGTTGGTTTATCTTGACTAGGAGAAAAATAAAAGGTATCAAGGGGAAAAAATTCCCTATTAAATTTTATAATTATAATATGAAAATTCAGTTAATTTCTTTTATCATGGTGAGTCATTAAAGACTGAAGTAGGTTCTCAGTCTTTTGTTTCCAGAACAATCCCCTAGAGGCTTAGCGCTCTGTCATCCGAATGGGCCTGATTAAAGCGGGAAACCTCTATCTTCAGATTACTGCCCTCCGTCATTAGCATTCCGTTATCTTGCTCTTCAGACTGATTTTTAATTTTTATGCTTGCAATTATAAATGATTTACAGGGACATTCATCGCCCGACCTGTCCTGAGTCATTAAATTCACCTAGGTTGAATGGCCTGATGTGCACCTGAAATTAACCAAATCAGTGACGTTATCTTGCTGGATTTTTGAGAGGCTTTCAAAGTAGAGAAGAGACTTCTCTCTTTCTCTCTCACAACTTCTTGGCTTAATGGGAAAATATTTTTAATTGATAAAAGAGGTAATTAGCCAAGGCTAAGAGGTGCACACTAATTGAGCAGTATATCTTGCAGAGTCAGTTTGGCCACCGTTTCTGGAATAGAAGGGAAGACGATCCAAATATAGATCTGGCTATAGGCACATGGGGCTAATTGGAAAGAGTTTAGTCTCCCTCAATCAAGACCAGGGAAAGAACTGTTCTAGCTGCAGAATCCCAGGGATGCGGGAGCCTGGTAGGCTTCTGTCTATGGGGTCACACAGAGTCGGACACGACTGAAGTGACTTAGCAGCAGTAGCAGTGCTTATTGAGTGCCTACTATGTGTCGGGAACGGGAATGCTCACAGTGGTCCTTTTGTTCCTCTTGATGTACTGTTTTGCATTGTTTTGATACAAGGAGTGGACAGGTCCTCAAGCTGGCTCATATAACAGAATGTTCAGGAGCCATGTTACTATTCTCATCCCACTTCTCTCTTATAGCGTCTATTTAACTCCCCAAACTCTCTCTCTCCTCAGCATCCTCTGCTCATCTATTTTATGCCTGGGCCCAAACAGCTGTTCCAGCTCCCATCACCAGAGCCTTTCATCGCAAGCACCCACCACTGGAAAAGGGACAGAAGTTATGGGCACAATAAGAAGAATGGGGATAATAATAACTTTTTGGTGCATCTTGAAAACCAGTGTGGGACTTCTCAGGTGGTGCAGAAGTTAAGACTGTGTTCCCAGTGGAGGGGGCCTGGGTTTGATCCCTGGTCAGGGAAAGAGATCCCGCTTGCCGCAACTAAGAGCCCACATGCTGAAAGAGAGATCCCAGCTGAGGAAACTGAGGCTGATAGATGTTGTTATTTGTGACAGTTCATTCAGCCAGCAAGTGTCAGAGGCAGGAATTAGGAACAAGTTGGGACTCACTCTGGGGCTTCCTAGAGTCAGTGGTGCTAGTGGTAAAGAACCCTCCCATCTGCCAATACAGGAGAAACAGGAGGCTCAGATTCAGTCCCTGGGGGACTTCCTTTTTGACTCAGACAGTAAAGAATCCACCTGCAATGCAGGAGACAAGGGTTCAATCCCTGGATTGGGAAGGGCCCCTGGAGAAGGAAATGGCTACCCACTCCAGTATTCTTGCCTGGAAAATCCCATGGACAGAGGAACCTGGTGGGCTACAGTTCATGTAGTTGCAAAGAGTCAGAAAACACTGAGCTACTAACACTCAGTGGAACTGACCCTATCCCCTGCTGACTCTACAATACCCATGTTATTTGTTTCACAAGGTATAAGAAGAGGGAAGCTCCACAGCCAGGCTGAGTGCTGGTTAATTTTCTCGGGGACCCCACGACCACCTGTGCAGTGAAAACATCATATTACCTCCTTTATTTTTTTTACTTCTTTCTGTGTCTGTTCAGGGACATTGGCATAGAACGTCCCATTCTCCCCAAATCAGATATGAAAGAGGAGACATCTTGCTACATCTTGAACTTTGGCAAGAAAATGTGTTTGAAGGGACATAAAATATATCTGTAGGGCTTTGACAGTGAGGTCTGATAAGGCAGGGGACCAGGTATCAGCACTTTCCTCACTGCCAGAGGACGAAAGCCTGGGCCTCCGTCTATTGGCTCTGATGCATAGTAGCTGTATGACTTTAGGCAATTACTTAACCTTCCAGTCCTGTCTCCTCATCTGTAAAGTGAGGATGACATAGTAACAAAAATTAGATGCAGCAAGTGTACCGACAAGTCCATTCCCTCACACAGTGGCTACCCAATGATTGTTAACCCCTCCCTCCCTCCCTCCCTTCCTCCTGTCTTGTCAAGATACTGAGTCCCTTGACGCTTAATAATTGCAGCCTTGATATTAGCAGCTGTTCTGTGTCTGAGAACCCCCTGCAGAGTTCAGCTAATCAGGGGACTTCAGCTATTATTTATCTAGCACCCCTTTCCTCCTTTTACTGTGCTAGCAGGGCAGTATCAGGAGAAGAGATTGAACAGACAGTCCTCAGACAGACTATAAAGGGCTGTATAGGCCATTCATGAAAATTTGTTCTTGACATTATCATTTGGGGGCTTTTAAACAATGGAGTAAAGTGATTTGATTACTTTTTTAAAACATTGTTTTGGGCTTCCCTGATGGCTCAGATGAGAATCTGAACTGAAAGAATATGCCTGTAATGCTGAAGTCCTGGGTTTGATCCCTGGGTTGGGAAGATCCCCTGGAGAAGGGAATGGCTACCCACTTGGTGTGCAGGCCCCTTCTTTCCACATGGTTCTGGTGAGGCCACCATTCAGCATCACACCAGCTTGGGCAGTAATAATATCCCTTTGCCTGGCCTCACTGATGAACCAGAGAAGCACAAATGGCTGAAGATGGACCAGTGAGAATTTATATTCAGGTGTTGGCAGGCAGGAGCTCTTTCCCTCTGGGGTGAGTGTTAAGCTGAGGTGATGTGGCCTTGAGTTGTTTCAATCATGCCTCCTGCCTGCTGCAGGAGAAAGTGTCTGCAGGAGCAAAGAGAAGCAGAGTCAGAGTGGAAGTGTGACAGAGCTAATTTATAATTGGTTCAGTCCTTAGTATCCTGGGGCTTCCCTTGTGGCTCAGATGGTAAAGCATCTGCCTGCAATGGGGAGACCTTGGTTCGATCCCTGGGTTGGGACGATCCCCTGGAGAAGGGAATGGCAGCTCACTCTGGTATTCTTGCTTGGAGAATTCCATGCACAGAAGAGCCTGGCGGGCTGTAGTCCATGGGGGTCACAGAGAGTCGGACACGACAGAGACTAACACTTAGTGTCCTGAGGCCACAGTTAAACTTCCCAGTGGCACAAGCCAATAAGTTCCCCTTTTCTACTTAAGCCACCAAGCTGACTTTTCATCTCTTGTTGCTGGAAGAACCTTGAGGAAACAGGGACTCAGTGTCCCCTTGTCAGGTGCTTGGGTGAGGCATGATTTAGGTCCTAGCAATGACCTCTCCCAGCCAGGGTCATTAGACCGTTGGAGGTGCTGCCACAAAAGCTGCTGTTTTCTCTTGCTCACGTTCTGCTAGAAAGTAGACATGAGTTCTAAGGCCTACTCACACGCTCTTACTTCCTTACCTCCCAAGCTGCAATGTCAGCACAAATGCACTGGACCTTACAACCCCTTAGCACTACTCCCAGCCGTGGCCCGGCACCTCCTATTAATCTCTGACTGTATACCACTTAAAAAGCACGCTCCATTTCCTATCACAAAACTATTTAATTGGATTATAGATGCTTGCACTCACAATTTCTTCATCAGTACAAACCACCATTGATGAGGGGAAATGTGCTTACTGTTGCAGCCTGACCCTGGAAAGCCTTCTTCCTCATCTTTGTGTCCAAATGTTTGCTCTCAGTCACATTTAAAATCTGTACCCATGCATGTGGCCCCATCATAGCCACTCTTCCTTTCCCTTAGGCCTGCCTGGCCTTCACCTGGGTATCGACTCATCTGGAATTTATCCAGCCTCCTCTAAGTCATTTCCAAACTGAGCCTCACAACTTCCCTACGTTCTTCTGAGGGCTTCCCATGTGGCTGTCATGGTAAAGAACCTGCCTGCCAGTGCAGGAGATATAGGGATGCAGGTTTGATTCCTGGGTCGGGAAGATCCCCTGGAGGAGGGCATGGCGATCCACTCCAGTACTCTTGCCTGGAGAATCCCATGGACAGAGAAGCCTGGCAGGCTACAGTCCAGGGGGTCTCAAAGTGTCAGACACGACTGAAGCGACTTAGCACATGTGCATATGGTCTTCTGAACCAAGTGAACTGAAGTCACTCAGTCGTGTCTGACTCCTTGCAACCCCATGGACTGTAACCTACCAGGCTCCTCCATCCATGGAATTTTCCAGGCAAGAGTACTAGAGTGGGTTGCCATTTCCTTCTCCAGGAGATCTTCCCAACCCAGGGATCGAACCTAGGTCTCTCGAGTTGCAGGCAGATGCTTTACCATCTGAGCCACCAGGGAAGCCCTCTGAACCAAATACATGGCTTTTAATGAAGCAGTCTCCAAGGGTAGGCTGTGGAGTCAAATGGACTTACGTCTGGATTTTTGTGCTGTCAGTCACGAGTTATGTGACTCTGGACAAACCTGGGTTTTCTCATCTGTGAAATGGAGATGTGCTGGGGTCCCCAGACAGACCTGAGAGAAGGTGCAGGTGTAGTTGCTTTGTGATACGTGGCAACAGTTCCCTCCTCCTGGATCTAGTTACATCTACTGTTTTTCATCAGGACTGGGAGCCTTGTGAATAGTGTGCTGGTAAATGTTTTAAGTTCATTATAAATTTTACTGGTAAAAAAAGGTGCTAGCCACACAGTTTACAAATTGCAATAAAATACACCGTCCTCTTTATGGTAAATTCCATAGAGTCAGTTGGTTCTCACAGAATGTTTTCATTGTTCTTTAGCTGGATTCTTCTATCCTTAGCTAACCTTTAGTTGCATTGATAAGTATAGTTTCTGGCATGAATGTTGGTTGATATTTTTGTTCATGTTAACAAGTAAGAAGTATGTTGTGAGCTGAGAGAGAAAATAGTTTTTGAATACTGCAAGAATATTTCTTCATTTTTTGCACGATTCACACTACAGACATTATGCATTTAAAATTTTTATCTGTATTATTAACATGGTCTTAATGTTAACATGGTCTCAGTCACATTTAAAATCTGTATCTATGCATGTGGCCCCATCATAGCCACTCTTCCTTTCCCGTAGGCCTGCCTGGCCTTCACCTGGGTATCGACTCATCTGGAATTTATCCAGCCTCCTCTAAGTCATTTCCAAACTGAGCCTCACAACTTCCCTATGTTCTTCTGAGGACTTTCCATGTGGCTCTCATGGTAAAGAACCTGCCTGCTAGTGCTAATCTAGCCCAGGGATCAACAAACCACACCCCTTGGGCTAAATCTGGCTTGCTGCCTATGTTTGCAAATATAGTTTATAGCAGCACTGCCATGCCCTTTCATTTAGGTATTATCTATGATGCCAAGAACTGACTCATTGGAAAAGACCCTGATGCTAGGGAAGATTGAAGGTAGGAGGAGAAGGGGATGACAGAAGATGAGATGGTTGGATGACATCACTGACATGATGGACATGAGTTTGAGTAGGTTCCAGGAGTTGGTGATGGACAGGGAGGCCTGGCGTGCGATTCATGGGGTCGCAAAGAGTTGGACACGACTGAGCGACTGAACTGAACTGATGGCTACTTTCATGATGCAAGAGTGGAGCTGAGTGGTTGTGACAAGGACCAGAAAGCCCACAAAGCCTAAAAGGTCCACCCAGCCATTTACAGAAAATGTTTGCTGACTACCTTCCCTGTCATGACAATCAATAAAACAATAAATCAATGAGTTAAAACAATAAAATTTTTTGCTGATTTCCATGGTGTAGATACTCCCACTATAGTCAATATGTTCAAGTACTAGCTTGATGTTACTAAAGACAGAGTTAGGAAGAGATGTGAAGCATCCTGTTATATAGCATCCTCACTGAGAGAAAGTCCCCAGAAGGAGTTTCAGTGGGATGACCCTGGCATATCTGGAAACAGTGAGTGCTGAGCAGATATGGGCAGCACACTGAGGGTATCTGCCACAGCCCCTTACATGCAGGCTTTGCCCTCTGCTGACTTCTCTGCTCACACTCAATGTGCTCCATGTGCGATCTCATATGCTTTGTGACTTCAGCACCAGGAATTGCCAGGAATCCCCAAATTCCTATCCCCAACTGCACTCCCCTTCAGAACTCTATCTCCCACTGTCCACTGAGCTTCTTTCTCGAGAAAGCTAAACTCACCACCCTATTGATACCACCCCACCCCAAACCAGACATTGCTTTTATAGTCTCATTCATGGTGGATGACATTGCCATATTTTCATTCTCCGAAGCTAGAAATTTCAGCATCATCTTTCTGCAGTAGCCCTATGATTAGTCTTCCTGCCATCAGATTTTCCTGCTCCAATGTATCCTATGTTTAGCTGCCAGTACTATTTTCATAAAATCTGTTTACATCAGTTTCCTGTTAAAAAAAAAAGGGGCCTATTATTTGTTGTAAAAGATGTATTTTGAAGTATCAGTCTTGCTTCTATTGATTCTTGTAATTTACCCTGATGCTCACAAAAGTGGCCCTGTAGCAGCCATATTATCCCTAAAGACTATTCCCGCCCCCACCATAAGTTAGACAAATTGCATTAATCAGATGCTCTCAGAGATTTTGAATTGGCACTAAAAAGCTCTTGAATAGAAAAAGTGTAACTTAAGCTGAGGGTGGCAACATTTCTCTTCCCATACTGGCTGAAAAGACAGAAAACTGCAGAGAAGAAGGAACATGTGATGGACGTGTTTTGATTGCCCAGTATCTGCTTGGGAAATCATCCTTCTTTCATTCTACATATTCAAGTGGAACCTTTGCCAAAAGACTCTGCTCCCCTCACTACAGAGATTGGTTCAAGGTTGGACACATGACCCTGGCTTAGCCAGTCAGAGTACTCTACTTCCTGGCTACAATGATTGATTCAGGAATGGTTCTATGATGCAACACAAGGCCAGTCAGTCATCTTGGGAAGTTCAGCTGGAACTTTCAGGGAAGAAGCTCTTTTTTGACTGTGGTCCTTACTTCAGTGGGCTTTCCTGGTCGTTCAGTGGTGAGAACCCATATGCAATGCAGGAGATGGAGGAAACACAGGTTGGATCCCTGAGTCAGGAAGACCCCCTGGAGAAGGGCATGGTAACCCAATGGTAACCATGGTAACCCATGGTGTTCTTGCCCAGAAAAATCACATGGATGGAAGAGTCTGGCGAGCTATAGTCCATGAGATTGCAAAGAGTTGGACACAACACAAGTGCATGCTTAGTTCTATAGATGATTTAAGATGAGAGGGGCCTTTTTCACCTCCATTAAACTTCCTTAAAAATGAAGCTGACACAGAAAAAAGTGGAGCAAAATAGAGAATGGCAGAATTTCAGTGGTTTCCCTTGACTCTTGAATCTCACAGTGCCTGAAGTTGTATTTACTCCTACGTTTCCCACTTTAAAAAAAAATTGTTAACATATACATAAGAAAAAAACGCAACCACTTTTAAGTGTGTGGTCCGGCAGCAATAAGTGTCTCCACATTGTTGCATAACTGTCATCACCATCCATCTCCAGAACTTTTTATCTTCCCAAACTGAAACTGTTAAAACAGTTACTCCTTATTTCTCTTTCCAGCCCCTGATTATCACCATTCTATTTTCTGTCTCTACAAATTGACAACTCTAGGCACCTTGTGTAATATTTTTCATTTGTGAGTAGCTTATTTGACATAGCAAAATGTCTTCAAGCTGGTAAGAGCTGGTTCATTGAATAGATAAAATTAATAAACCTTTTAGCTAGACTTATCAGTAAAAAAGAAGACTCAAATAAAATCAGGAATGAAAGAGGAGCTATTACAATTGATACTACAGAAATACTGTATGAACAGTTATATACCAACAAATTAGACAGCCTAGAAGATATGGATAAATTTCAAGAAACATACAACCTACCAAGACTGAATCAGGAAAAAAATAGAAAAGTAATCTATAGATTCAGTGTAATCCTTATCAAAATTTCCAGTGGCATTTACCTAGAAATATTACAAATGACCCTAAAATTTGTATGAACTGCAAAAGACTCCAAATAGCCAAAGAAACCTTGAGAATGGGCAACAAAGCTGGAGACATCAAGCTTTTTTATTTCAAACTCTATTACGAAGCTATAGTAATCTTTAAAATGGTATGATTCTGGCAATGAAACAGAATAAAGCCCAGAAATAAAGCCATGCATATATGATCAATTAGTTTGTGACAGAAGAGTCAAGAATATACAATGGGGAAAGGACAGTTTCTTCAGTAAAATTGGACAGCCACATTTGAAAGGATGAAACAGGATCACAATCTTATACTAAACAAACAAAAAAATCAACTCAAAATAGATTAAGGGCTTGAACATAAGACCTGAAACCATAAAACTCCTTAAAGAAAACTTAAGTGGTAATTTCCTTGAAATAGGTCTTTGCAATGATTTTTAAAATACGACACCAAAAGTAAAACCAACAAAAGCAAAAATAAATAAATGAGATGACATCAAACTAAAAAGCTTCTGCACAGCAAGGAAGCCATCAACAAAGTGAAAAATCAGCTGACCAAATGGGAGAAAATATTTGCAAATCATGTATCTGGTAAGGAGTTATAATATCCAAGATATATAAAGAACTCATATAACTCAATAGAAAGAAAATCTGATTATAAAATGGACATAGGCTCTGAATAAACATTTTTCCAAAGAGGATATGCAGATGACCAACAGGTACATGAAAAAGTGCTCAACATTATTAATCATCAGGGAAATGCAAATCAAAACCACAATGTGATATCACCTCAGACCTGTCAGAACAGCCATTATCAAAAAGGTAAGAAATAACAAGTGTTGGTTAGGATGTGGAGAAAAAGGAACCCTTGTGCATTGTTGGTGGGAATGTAAATTGGTGTAGCCACTTTGGAAAACAGTACAGAGACCCCTCAAAAAATTAAAAATATAATTACCATATGACTCAGCAATTCCACTTCCAGGTATCTATCTGAAAACAGAAACACTAATTTGAAAAAATATAATATGTGCACCCCATGTTCATTGCAGCACTATTTACAACAGCCAAGATATGGAAACAAAGTTAGTGTCTGTCAGTGGATGAATAGTTAGAGGTTGTGAGATATATATATATATATTCTATAAACTTTATAAATTCAGTCATAAAAAAAGAGGGAAATCTTGCCACTTGTGACAACATGGATGAACCTCGAGGGCATTTTGCTAAGATAAATGAATCAAACAGAGAAATGCAAGTCCTATATGATTTCTCCTATATGTGAATCCAAACAAACAGTAACAAAAAGCCCAAGCTCTCTTAGATACAGTAAACAGATTGGTGGTTGCCAGAGGCAGGAGGTAGGGGTGTGATGGGGGCACCGGTGTGGGAGAAGTGCGTGAAAGGGATAAAAAGTTTAAAAACAAAGTTTCATATATGTTGTAACGTGCCTAGACTTCTCATTTTAAAGAGTAAAAAAATTCCCTTTTTGGCTAGAACTACTTTTATTTTTGTCACTTGTAACCAAAAGAATCCTGGCTAATATAGATTTAGAGAGAGAAAAAAGAAAGCCAAAAGGTGGAAGAGAGTTCCTCCAGCCTCCTGTTCTCGACTCCAGCCCTTTCCTGGGCCTGACTGCATGAAGTCTGTGAGGGCTCTACAGACAGAGAAACAGCACTTGCGCTCTCCCTCTCTCTCTCTTTTTCAATCTCTCACTTCTTTAACAAACTCATTTCTTCTAAAATGAAAGAGTTGTGACCAGCACAGTCCCTCATACCCTCTAACATGGAGTAAAGGACTTCCATCTTCGGGTCCTCTCCCCTCCAGATGAATCCTGTTCTTAATCCTCACTGAACTCTGGCCATTTACCAAACAATCCAGCTTTCTCCTGCCTCTCTGTTTCATGCCATCCTCTGCCTAGAAGGTCCCTCTTTTCCTAAGCAGAGAACTCCTACATAGCCTTCAAAGCCCTCCTTGACTGTTACCTCCTTCCTGTAGGCTGCTCTTTTTTGCCATTCTCCCAAGCCGTGGACACTTTGCATTGCAACTGTTTACAGATTTCTTATTCCTTAGGCTAAGAGCTCTAAGAGTGCATGGGTTCTCTTTGCTTCTTTATAATCTAGCGTCTAGCACAGTTGCTGAAGGTGACTTTTTTTGAATAAATGAACATAATTGCTTCATAAGCCTCAGTTCTTGATATCCAAATAATTAATGCACTGCAGGCTTTAAAAAGTATTTACTGTCTAATTAGGTTAAATATGTTCCCTGAAAGCTTTTTAAAATTATTATTTTCACTATTAGTAAAAGTTCAGAGTGAATCCTCAACCCAGTACAGACAGATGTAGCAAACATTTCCAAGAGTGGAAACCCAGAGTAATGATTCTCAGCCATATTTGGTCAGATATGGAATAGCATTTTCCATGGCTTAACTTGTCCTTGGCAGTATGTACTCTTTTTAAGGATATGCAATGCAGGTTACTTGCTAATTATGTTGGATTTTTCTTTAATCTTTATACTTCTGGGTGAACTCAAGAAATAAAAGGTCATGACATCATGTAAAAATTCACCTCTTTTGCTGTCTGGCATTGTCTCTTCCTTTTCCCGGTTCCCTGCACCAACCTCCCACTGATGTATTTGAAAGACATTTGAGCTGAATAGTCCAGCTAAATGATGCATTTTGTTAATATGGTGCCTTTTCCATAGATGGCTTTAACTTAGATATTTTTATTTTTGTGGAGCATATAAAACCACGGTCCCCTCTGGTCTATCGTAACTTCTGAAAGAATAGAGGCTCTTTTTTTGTCATTTGAAAAGTGCCGTGTCTTTGATTATTTTTCACCCAGTAGTCTTAAAGTTCATAAGTACAGACTGTTTTCTCCAGATTTCTTTGTATATCTAACTCTTTTTCTGCAAAAGTAGCTTTTTTGATTTAGATAGTATAGCCTGCTCATTTTGGACAATTTGGAAAATTCAGAAAAGGATGAGAAGAAAAGAGTCCTTGTTAATAATTCTACCATCCTATAATCAGAGACTGATTTTGTTTGGATATTAGCATATTTGCTATTGCTAAGATATTGTAATATTTCTTTTCATTGTATTTTTTCAAACAGCTTTGACAAAATAAGCTGCACATATTTAAAGTGCACAATTTGAGGGGTTTTGGCATATTTGTACACTCATGAAATCCTCACTTCAATTAAGAAAAGGAACACCATCCACAGTTCCCTGGTGCTCTCTTGGTAATCCCTCCTGCCAGTCCATTTATTTGCTTTCTTTCACTAGAAATTAGTTTGCATTTTCTAGAAATTTATGTAAGTTGAATCATACAGTATGTACTGTTGTTGTGGTCTGACTTCTTTGACTCAGCATAATTACTCTGAGTTTAATCCTTGTTGTATGTTCATTTCCTTTTGTTGATGAATAGTATTCTACAGTATGAATGTACCACACTTGTGGTCCAACATTTGGGCTTTCCAGCTATTACAAATAAAGCTGCTGTGAATATTCATGTATGAGCTTTTGTGTAGAAATGCTTTCATTTCTCTTGGATAATTACCTAAGAACTGAGCAGCTGTGTCATATGGTAGGTGTATTTTTGCCTTTTCTTCAGGAAACTGGCAAAGTATTTTTCCAAGCAGCTGTACCTTTTTCCATTCCCATCATCAGTATTATGAGAACTCCAATCCATCCTCCACATCATTGTCAACACCTGATACAGTGTATCTCATTCATTTTAGCCATTCTAGTGGGTGTTCAATGGATATCTCATTGTGGTTTTCATTATCTTTTCCCTAATGACTAATATTGGACATCTTTTCTTATTCTTATTGCCACTCATGTATCTTCTTTGGTGAAGTATCTATTCAAATCTTGCACATTTAAAAATTGTCTTGTGTGTCGTCTTATTATTAACTTGTAAGTATATTTTATATATTCTAGATCCAAGTCCTTTGTTGGATAGGTTTGTCCAGTATTTTCTCCCAGTCTGTGGCTTGCCTTTTCAGTTTTGTAACAGTGTGTTTCCGTTGTGCTCTGGGCCACCTCCATGCCCAGAGTGCCCACACTGCATTGTAGGTACCATTTGTGTGTCTCCCATCAAAATGCAAGCAACTCAAGCGAAGGCACTGTTGCTTTATCCATTTTTATTTCTTGACATCCAGCATAGAGCCTGGCCCAGAGTAGAGAACCAAGAGTTGTTTGAAGAACTGAACATGATACCAGGAAAGGCATGACTATTTTTGTAAAGAATTATAGCAGTTTAGTGCAGAAATGGCTGTTGGAAATCATCCAGGTCAGCATTTCTCTCTCCAGATCCAGAGCCAGCAACTAGAAAAACTTTGTGCCCTCGTCTGTGGAATGAGGGGAAGGCAAAGGGGAAAGGGCCGGGGTTAATGTCAAGACTTGGTCTTTAATCTCAGCATGAATCATCAGTGAGCCCTAGATCGAAAAGTAGGAGGTAGGAGGAAAGGATATTAAGGACAGTATCTGAGCATGAGACTAAGATCATCTTCGTGTCTTTCCACAGATTACTTGTTAAAAGGAAATATGAATACTATAGAGCAGATGCATAAAAATATAAATGTATCAATACTTTCTGCCAATGAACTGTACCCTTTAAAAATGTCCAAAATGATAAATTTTGTGTTTACCACAATTTAAAAAATAGACAAAAGGGAAACTATACAATAGAAAAAGTAAGCAATAAATATTTTAATGAAGTGATCAAATCTACATCACCAATAAGGACAAATGGACATCTTGTGGCTCTGGATATGAAGCCTGAAAAGGGCCCATTGACATATGTATAGTGTTCCAACCTCAATCCAACCATGAGGGGGTCATCATACAGACCCACATAATGGGTCATATTATACAATAACTAGCTTGTATTCATCAGAAAAATATCAATGTCATAAAAGATAAAGACAGACTGAAGGACTGTTCCAGATTAAAAGATGACTGAAAAGCTATGATAACTAAATGTAACACATGATCTGGGATTAGATCTTGCACCAGGAAAAAGAAGTTTCTTCTTTTAAAACCATTATTTATTTATTTGGCTGCACTGGGTCTTATTCGCTACATGTGGGATCTTTTCTGCCTTAGGTGGGATCGTTCTTTGTGGTGCATGAACTCTCTAGTTGTGGCACAGGGCTCAGTTGCTCTATAGCACGTGGGATCTTAGTTTCCCCACTGGGGATCAAACCTGTGTCTTCTGCTTTGCGAGGCAGATTCTTAATCACTGGACCGCCATAGAAGTTCCTCTATGAACTTTACCTATTGAAACAATTGGTAAATTTGGAATATAAACTATAGATTACCAGGAGGATTAGACCCTTGTTAAATTTCCTGAATATGATAGTTGTCCTGTAGTTATAGAAGAGACTATCCTTGTGTTTAGGAAACACACATTGAAATATTTAGGGAAAAGTGGCATGACATATACAACCTACTCTCAGGTAATTCAGAAGTAATAAATGTTACTGCTAAAGCACACGTGACAAAATGCTAAGAATGGATGACTCTGTACAATAGTTATGCAGGAGTCTTGTACTGTTTTTGCAAACTTTTCTGTAAGTTGAAAAGCACTTCAAAACAAGTTTTTAATTGCTTTGGGGTTGATTTACTAAATATTACATCCATACAAGGGCATACTTAGCAGTCATTAAAAATACATATATCAGCATAGAAACAAATTCATAATATAGAATTGACTGAAGCAAACAAATTGCAGTATGATCTGTTTTATTCAGACCAAAACAAAAATCTCCTTTTCTGAAAAAGAGTCTGAAAAGATGTGTCAGTTCAGTTCAGTTCAGTCTCTCAGTCGTGTTCGACTCTTTGTGACCCCATGAATCGCAGCACAGCGGGCCTCCCTGTCCATCACCATCTCCTGGAGTTCACTCAGACTCATGTCCATCGAGTCCGTGATGCCATCCAGCCATCTCATCCTCAGTCGTCCCCTTCTCCTCCTGCCCCCAATCCCTCCCAGCATCAGAGTCTTTTCCAATGAGTCAGCTCCTCGCATGAGGTGGCCAAAGTACTGGAGCTTCAGCTTCAGCATCATTCCTTCCAAAGAAATCCCAGGGCTGATCTCCTTCAGAATGGACTGGTTGGATCTCCTTGCAGTCCAAGGAACTCTCAAGAGTCTTCTCCAACACCACAGTTCAAAAGCATCAGTTCTTCGGTGCTCAGCCTTCTTCACAGTCCAACTCTCACATCCATACATGACCACTGGAAAAACCATAGCCTTGACTAGACGGACGTTTGTTGGCAAAGTAATGTCTCTGCTTTTCAGTATGCTATCTAGGTTGGTCATAACTTTCCTTCCAAGGAGTAAGCATCTTTTAATTTCATGGCTGCAGTCACCATCTGCAGTGATTTTGGAGCCCCCCAAAATAAAGTCTGGCAATGTTTCCATTGTTTCCCCACCTATTTGCCATGAAGTGATGGGACCGGATGCCATGATCTTCGCTTTCTGAATATTGAGATTTAAGCCAACTTTTTCACTCTCTTCTTTCACTTTCATCAAGAGGCTCCTCACATCAAAAGATGTGTACCAAAATGTTAATTCTGGGGATCTCTGAGTTATGCAATAACTCAGCAATAACTCTCTGAGGGCTTTCCATCTAGAGAAAACAAAAGTTGGAGAAGACTTAGAATGGAAGATAAGGAATTTTTCTTTTCTTAATTCCACAGAGTGTGATGTAAGAAGTTGAAAGAACTTTGAGCTTTGGCCACAGATAGAGATTACTGAAGAATGCATGTACCCAGCTCAGAGGATTCCCAGTCAGTCCATGCACTTGGGTGACCATAACTGATTGGAAGAAGTTGGATTTTAGGGACCTCATGGAATGCATAAGCACCTTTCTTAACTTCTGTTCTCCTTTTTTTCAGTGGGCCCAGGAACTATCACCATATCCCTCATCTGCTTAATTTTGAGAACCTGGAAGATCTAATAATCACTTTTCAAAGATGCTTTCTTTGAACTCTCTCACTCAGAGGGCAACTCTAACAAAGACAAAAAGCACAGCAGTAGTAGTATCGTTAGTGTATGGAGTCAAAGTTGACCCTAATCTATTTTTTCTTGGCCTTCGCTCACGGTTGACTCTGCTTCTGGATGTCTAACAAAATTATCTGATCATCATCTATTATGTTTACCCTTTGAGACTGTGTTTTCCTGTGAATTGAGCATCATGTCACAGTCTTCTAATTTTTATTCAAAATGTTTTAATGAATTTGTTTCACATCCTTCATTTCTGAGTCTTGAATTCTTCATCAGATCCTTTAATGTTGTTTCTGAGCACGGCTTTGAGGACTTTTGCTTGTTATAGATTGTGGCTCTTGAGATATGTTGGACTTTCTTGTCATCTTGACACTGATTTACCAGAATGAACTTCTTGGGAGAACACGGTTGCAAAGAAATTGTTCTGCTCTAACAGCAGATGATTTTCATTAGTTTTGCTGAGTTTGGGGACCCAGTGCATGCACTTTGAAAACTGCGATGATCTGCAGGCAGCTGCGGCTGAGCATTTTCCTAATGTGAGCTACTGCCAACTCATTATATCAGCTTTTTATATTCAGAGATAGGCAACCCAGTTTATTTATATATATTTCAATTTTAAAAAAATATTGCCAAATGGCAAGAAAACATAATCTGAGGTAAAGGCTTGTTTATTTATTCAATCTCACATCTTACTTGACTTTAAAAGTCTAAGAAATCCTTCTTGTTACTTATTATATCATTTGTCCTTTTTAAAAATCATTTGTCCTTTAAAATAAAGCCAAAACATGCTTAAAAGCAACATGAAACTAACCAAAGGAAAACTCAATATTCTTCAGGTCATGCTTATTCAAACTGTGAGGCTGTCAGAAAATATTTCTTCCTATTTTTATCTTAACTGCCTCGCTCTCCCTTTCAGGAGCAAAATAGCTGAAAAGTTTGCAAATACATTCATTTGTCTATGTAGTCATTTCCCCTTGGGTTTGGAATAATATTCCTCAACTACTTGGAAAACCTAAAAAACCTAGTGAGACAAGACCACAGGTACTGCCGTGCCAAATGACAGTTAACCGAAGCAGAAATCAGCCTGGGGAGGGTGGCATTACAGTGAGGAACCCAAGGTCTCATCATAGTCTCAAAGGCTATCTGAGTGGTGGAGACCCCTGTTTCTGCGGTAGGTGCCCTTTGTGAGAGGTGGAAGCCAGACAGCCAGGGAGGCCCAGCTGTGGGTCCTTTGAGCCCCATCTTGAATATCTTTGGCGCCACAAGCCCAGTACCGCCCCCAATCCCAGCTCTCAGTTGCCTCCTGTACCTGTACCTCCACTCTTCCCCATCCATTCCCTGAAGGGTTAATCTTGAAGTGCTGACATGATCATGACTCTCCCTCCTCTTTAAACCTCAGCAGTGGCTTCCCATTCTGTTAGGTTAAAATCCGATCGGTACAGGATCAGGCCCAGCCTTTCTCCCATACCTCACCCACTTCCATTCTCCCCTCCTGTCCTGTGGTCCAGCCACAGGGCCTCATTGGCCTGCCTTCAGTTCCTCAGGAGCTCTGCACTCCCATCTGCCTCCACCTGGTTCAGACTCCCTTGTTACAGCATCTCATACAGCCATGTCCATCTCCTGCAGAGCACCTCCCCTCAGCTTATATTTTTTATGGCCTGTCTTTAACTGTAAGCTCTGCCAGGGAAGAGGACCCAATGCTGCTATATCACCAGCACCAAACCCAGTGATGTGGTTAGGTCAGTAAGACTTAGGATGAAGTGAAGGTTGGTTTACCATTTTCTGCTGAGAAGGATTCAGTTCAGTTCAGTTCAGTCACTCAGTCGTGTCTGACTCATTGCGACCCCATGAACCGCAGCACCCCAGGCCGCCCTGTCCATCACCAACTCCCGGAGTCCACCCAAACCCATGTCCATTGAGTTGGTGATGCCATCCAACCATCTCATCCTCTGTCGTCCCCTTCTCCTGCCCTCAATCTTTCCCAGCATCAGGGTCTTTTCCAGTGAGTCAGCTCTTTGCATCAGATGGCCAAAGTATTGGAGTTTTGACTTTAACATCACTCCTTCCAATGAACATCCAGGACTGATCTCCTTTAGGATGGACTGGTTGGATCTCCTTGCAGTCCAAGGGACTCTCAAGAGTCTTCTCCAACACCACAGTTCAAAAGGATCAATTCTTTGGCGCTCAGCCTTCTTCACAGTCCAACTCTCACATCCATACATGACCACTGGAAAAACCATAGACTTGACTAGACAGACCTTTGTTGACAAAGTAATGTCTCTGCTTTTGAATATGCTGTCTAGGTTGGTCATAACTTTTCTTCCAAGGAGTAAGTGTCTTTTAATTTCATGGCTGCAATCACCATCTGCAGTGATTTTGGAGCCCAGAAAAATAAGGTCAACCACTGTTTCCACTGTTTCCCCATCTATTTGCCATGAAGTGATGGGACCAGATGCCAAGATCTTCGTTTTCTGAATGTTGAGCTTTAAGCCAACTTTGTCACTCTCCTCTTTCACCTTCATCAAGAGGCTCTTTAGTTGTTCTCCACTTTCTGCCATAAGGGTGGTGTCATCTGCGTATCTGAGATTATTGATATTTCTCCCGGCAATCTTGATTCCAGCTTGTGCTTCCTCCAGCTCAGCGTGTCTCATGATGTACTCTGCATATAAGTTAAATAAGCAGGGTGACAATATACAGCCTTGGCATACTCCTTTTCCTATTTGGAACTAGTCTGTTGTTCCATGTCCAGTTCTAACTGTTGCTTCCTGACCTGCATATAGATTTCTCAAGAGGCAGGTCAGGTGGTCTGGTATTCCCATCTCTTTCAGAATGTTCCACAGTTTATTGTGATCCACACAGTCAAAGGTTTTGGCATAGTCAGTAAAGCAGAAATAGATGTTTTTCTGGAACTCTCTTGCTTTTTTGATGATCCAGCAGATGTTGGCAATTTGATCTCTGGTTCCTCTACCTTTTCTAAAACCAGCTTGAACATCTGAAAGTTTATGGTTCACGTATTGCTGAAGCCTGGCTTGCAGAATTTTGAGCATTACTTTACTAGCATGAGAAAGATTAGCTCCACAAATTGGTATGATTGCATCATTGGAACAGAGGGACTAAACAGCTTCCATTTACCTCTTGAGTAAATTCTTGTCTGTTATTACATTGCAGCAATCATTAAATTCTGTAAATTTTCTATGCAAAGTACACTGGCTCAAAGTTACTTGGTTCAGTTGCTAAACCTGTCCTACGTCCCCTTCAAAGCATTTCTCAGCCTTTTCTCGAAGTTCCTAAAGTGCAGTAGTTGCCATGTCTCATCCATCCTGTCCTTGCCCTCTTGCTCTGCTTGCCTGATTCTCCCCTCCGCTGCTCTTAAAACCACTTGAAGAAACAATACACTGGCCCTTTTGATAGTTCTCCTGTGAGAACACCATGTCTACACGCAGGTTGGCTGCCAGGGTTTTGATACAAGCAGTCTTCCCTAAATAAAGGAAACATTTGACCCAAAACCAGATGTAAATTTCTACCCCTAGAGGCCAAAATTGTTTAAAAAGTTTAAAAAACAAACAAAAATAACGACAAAAATCTTTAAGTTGCAGTAATTGGCCAAGACATATAAGATATGCATTGCCTTATATAATTGTCACAAAAAATCCTGTCATGTCTGTGTTGCTGTCTTCATTTTAGAAATGAGAAAAATTGAGCCTCTGGGATGTTGAGTGACTCTTTGAAGTCACACAGCAGCAGAGCTGTAATTCAAACCCAGGTCTAATGACTTGAGCTCTTAACCAGTGTTTTACACCACAGGCCAAGGTCAATAGAAATGGATGACATAGGGACTTGCATACAATTACTTTCAATTAGCCCCTGTAGACCAAAATCATCCTGTAAAGGCAAAATCCAGAGGAGCTTGACTGAAGATAAATTATTTATATAAAGACATTCAGAGTATATTCCTAAGTGTGAGCTTCATCATCTTAATCTTTTAGCTCTATACATGTTCACATGTAAGGCATTTTCTCCCCAGGTCTATATTTCTAAATATGTGTTTCTCCTTGTAACCACATAACCTCCTGACACCACCCAAGCCGGGGCCTCTCTGTGCAGATTCCCTTGGCCCGAGTCTCTCTTCAGTAGCTTACATAACGCTCCCTCAGGACTCGGCACAGTCAAGGGGTCACGCTGCCCAGCTTGTGCTTATTCTTAGTTTTAGGGAGTGCGGGGATGGACTTCCTGCCAGAATCCTGCCTTGACATGTCAGGTAACTGACCACAAGCCGTGGCCCATCCTGTGCTATTTATGGCAAGTGACAAAAATAGCCTCACCTCTCTGAAAGGTGTTATTTGTGCCATATGCCCACTGGCCTCCTACCATCTGACAGGCACTTCTCTCCAGACCTAGGAGGCAACAAGACTGTGTGCTCACACAGACCCAGAGGCACCATGTCCCTCAAGTGTGCACAGCTTCTGCTCTGGAGGCAAACAGGGAGGCGAGGCACCAAGGCAGGCCTCCGCACTAGGGTCAAGGCAGAACAAAGGCATAGACTCAAGGAAGGAGACAGGAGCTTGGGGAGGAGGAGTAAGAGACCACCAAGCCCAGCTGGTGGAGTCGGGTGCAGTGTCAGGGTGAGATCGTGGACACAGTTGATCTGATTCTGAGCCACAAATGCCCCAGAGACACACTGGCCTCCAAGCCTGGACTGGGGCTGTGTCTGGAGCTGAGGAGGTTAGTGGAAAGGGCTGGAGTGACCACAGAGTGTAGACAGAGCCTGTCCCTTTCTAGCTGTGTGCAGATGAGCAGCTTACTTCATCTCTCTGGGCAGTCTGGGCAGTTTTCTTATCTGAGAGGGTAGCCCTAGGGGAACAACTCCATGCCAGGTGTGCATCAGAATCACCGGGGACTTCGGTAGAATCGGGATGCCCTGTATATTGATTCAGGAGGTCTGAGGACGCCGGGGATCTGGATGTTGTGCAGGTTCCCCAGGAGATTTCAAGTCTCACGCTAGTGTTGGGGAGCCCCTGTACCAAGTGAGTCCCAAGGGGCCTTCCAAGTCAAACCTCCCTTTATGCTAAAGTTTACTTTATAAAGCAAGTGTAAGAAAGCATAGAAGATGGGCATTCACCTCACTCAATTATTAGGCAGCGTCACAATCACTTTATCAGTTGTTTGTGGTATCCCAAGAAATATCCATTGAGAACGTATTCAAAGACAGTTTATTGTGTGTCAGGCTGAATCTGGGCTTGATTTCAGCCCTCACCCACCACCCCCCTACATCCTCTTCTAGGCCCTCCCTCTCACCTGATTTAGTCTCTCCCATGGGTCACAAACCAGGAACCAGAAAGACAAATCCAAACAGTACACACATGAATTTTACTTAGTCTGCCCAGTGTTAAAATAAAACCACAAAATTCAACTGAGTAAATTTGATCGAATTGGCTTTATTCACCCCATCTAGTTAAATAGAAAGAGGCTCTGAGGAGTTGTATAAAATGGAAGATGTTTATAGGTTAAAGGAGGATGGGTCAAGAAGGTATCAGCCGAAGAGAAGAAAGGATTGTTTCAGGCCACAGTGTCTTCTTTTGGGGGCAGGGAGCAGCAGGGGTCTTTATCATGCAGATAACCCTCACTCCTGTAGATTGGACTTCTCAGATTGACTGTTTCAAAGGTTACGTTTCTAGGAGGGATTGAAATTGCAGTGCAGTCTTGGTTTGCTGTCTGAAGGAGCCATGACTCTATTTGAGCCTGAGTATTTCTTTTTAACATCAGTATCTTTTAGAGTCTGAATTTGCGTGAGGTCAGACTGGGCATTTGCTTTCCAGCTCACCACAGGCCCGCCACAGTGAGTGTGTTATGCCAGTGGCTTCCGCTCTTCACCCTCCCTGCCTAGACCCTGATGTTAGATCTGAGCTCTACTCCTGTCTGCAGCCCAAACCTCTTTCTGAGCATCAGACCCATAGATTCAGATGCCTCCTGAATATATAATCCACGGAAGGCCTCGTGTGTCATGCAGGGCTAAATAAATTGTAGCTAGGGCTTCCTTGGTGGCTCAGATGGTAGAGAATCTGCCTGCACTGTGGGAGACCTGGATTCGATCCCTGGGTTGGGAAGATCCCCTGGAGAAGGGAATGGCTACCCACTCCAGTATTCTTGCCTGGAAAATCCCATGGACAGAGGAACCTGGCGGGCTACAATCTATGGGGTTGCAAAGATTCAGACACGACTGAGCAACTTCTACTCACTCAGAGGTATTGTTATCCCTGTTGTGCGTATCATCTTAGGATCTCACAGGCACCTCAGCTCAACCTGTTCAAAGCATTAAGTCACCTAGACTGGGAGCAACTCTGGGCTCTTCTCTCTCCTTCATTTTAATTTATCATCACACTTTATGCAAAATCTCTCTTGATTCTATCTAGTTTTCTCCATCTCTGCTGTCATCATCCTAGTCCCAGGCACCATCATTTTTTGCCAGAACTGTGTAGTTATCTAATTATTCTTCTGCACACATCACGTTTCCATCTAATCCATTGTTCAATCTGAAGCCACAGTTTTACTGAATCAGTCTGATCTTGCCTCTCCCTGCCTGCCTCTTGAGAGGAGTCCTTTGGACAGCAAGGAGATCAAATCAATCAATCCTAAAGGAAATCAACCCTGAATATTCATTGAAAGGGCTGATGAAGCTGAAACTCCAATCCTTTGGCCACCTGATTCGAAGAGCTGACTCATTGGAAAAGACCCTGATGCTGGGAAAGATTGAAGGCAGGAGAAGGGGATGGATGATAGAGGATGAGATGGTTGGATGGCATCACTACCTCAATGGACATGAGTTTGAGCAAGCTCAGGGAGATAGTTGAGGACAGGGAAGCCTGGCTTGCTGCAGTTTATGGCGTCACAAAGAGTCAGACTTGACTGAGCAAATGAAAAACTCTCTGCCTTCAGTGGCTTCCCAATGCCCCAGGATAAAATCCAAATTCCTTACCAAGACCCTCCCCAGTCTGCCTCCTGCCTGCTCCCCAGCTGCCTCTGGCAGTCTGTGTTGCAGCCATCTGGGACTTGCGTTGTCTCTGGGACATGCCCCCAGAGGTCCCTGGCCTCTGGGCTATCACATAGGCCATTCCTCTTTCTGGAAAGCTGTTCCCCCAACTGTTCACTTGAAAAGTTCGTACATTTTCTCCTTAGCTTATTAGCTTAGCTGTCACTTCCTCAGAGGGTCTTCCCTGATACCAAGCAAGGAGCCAGCCCACATGCTATAAGCTCCCAGAGCCCCTGCTTCCCCTGCCTAGTGCTCGTCACCCTGAGTTCTGAGTGTGCCCCTTTCCAGACCATGGCCATGTGAAGGCATGGACTGTCGCCTGCTAACTGTTCATGGCTCTCTCTTCCATGCTTAGAACACAGAAGTGCACAGTAAATGTTTGCTGAGGAAAGGAAAAAAGGGAGAGAAGAAGAAAGTGGAAGGGGAGCCAGAAAGAAACAACAGGCACCTTCTGGCCAAATAGAGGTCAACAATGGACATGTCCGGCCCCACCACTGCCCTGAAATTGAGAGCTCCTGAGGACAGGAATCCTCTCTTACTCAGTGTTGTAGCCTCAGCATCTAACAAAGAGCAGGTGAACTGTGGAGGCTGTGGAATGAATGAATTTACTAACAGCCCCTGACCTAGACTGTAACCAATGGTATAAACAGCCAGAGAACCACTGGTTTTGTAATAAGCTGCAAGCAACAGTTTGACTTTTTAATGTTCATGTGTATAAACTCTGATAAAGATTAAAACCTAAAAAAGATGGAATGGTGGGAAAATTCTTACTGAGTACCCTGTGGTCATTGATGCCCAGTCGTGTCCAACTCTTTGCAGCCCCATAAACTGCAGCCCGCCAGGCTCCTCTGTTTGTGGAATTTTCCAGGCAAGAGTACTGGAGTGGGTTGCCATGCCCTCTTCCAAGGGATCTTCCGGACCCAAAGATCAAACCCGTGTCTCCTCTGTCTCCTGCATTGGCAGGTGGATTCTTTACCAGTGAACCAACTGGGAAGCCCAAATACCCTATGGTCACCACCAGTCAAATCAAATTGGTTATGAACTTAACAAACAGGAAGTCTGTTATCCAAATGTAATGAAGCCATCACTCAGCTCTTAAAGAAAATATTCTTAAAGTCAAAGGAACACGTAAAGAAAATGCAATTCATTCACGGGACTAAAATGTAGATTTTGGCTTCACCTACTTTATCTACTAAGCCAGAATGAAGGACAAACATGTGCTTTGGCTCTCCAGAGCCTGAATTTTGGGCCTGGACCACCACTTAACTGTACAAATGCATGCCTTTAGGAAATTCATCCAGCCTCCCTGCTCTACTTTCTTTCCTATACAATGGGGAAATAAGATCTACCTTGGAGGATGGTTTTGAAGATGAATAACAAAATGTAAAACACTCAGTGCAGCCCTGGTGACCAGGTGCTCATCAATTTCATTGTTTGAAAGTGCTCCTGCATTTTAATTATTTAAAGGTTTGGTGGCCTGGCTCAGAGTTGCAGGGAGCTCAGGAAACGCTATACCCTCAGTGGGAGGAGTACTGTCAGTGCCTTAAAAGAATGAGGAAAAGGTGGCAGGGAACTAGGAAACCAATTGCGGGAAAGAAGCCTGGGAAATAAAAATGGGAGAATTTGGTTCTCACTGGATCTCAGTCACACTGAAGAGCTGGCTTTTCTTCTCCTCTTCCCTTTTCCTTCTCTCTTGTTCAGGAGGGAGGCTCCTCAGGCAGTGCAGCCAGGGGCAGGATCCCAGTGGGAAGAAGAAGGAGCCTTACTTCTCCAGCCTGCTTGTCTCTCCAGTGCTCCTTTGGAGAAATGAAATTCATATTCATACATTTAAACAAAATAGCACTTTAAAAAAATTCTTTCAAAGGCAAATCATGTTCATTCTGGAAAATTTATACAAACCAAAGGAAGAAAAAATTATCCAAAATTCCACTGCTAGATCACTACTGAAATTATTTGGGAGTCTATCCTTTCAGAGTTTTTTTCTAGGCAATAAGGACATAAGCCAGTATGTTCCTATAAAAACAAATGGGATCAAATGCTAAATACTGTTCGGTAATATGATCTTTTTCACTAATGACTTTCCATGTCAATAAGTGAACGTATCTAATGTCGTGATGGGTGACACCAGTGGATGCTCAGGTGGCTGGCCCCTGGCACCCACGGCGCCCTCCCTGGAAGGAGACGCGTAGCTTGCTTCTGTGAAACATGTGAGCAGCTTTGTAGGCAAACCTTTATAGGATCCGCAATTGTTTTCTTACAGCAAATTCTCACATTCAGTCTTAATTTTCTCAAAAAGAAAAGAAGACAACATGATTAACCTGTTTAAATCATAAGTAGACTTCTCTGGAGAAGAAGGAAGAGATAACCAAGCATGGTGCTGTTTATTTCTGACTTTGCTCAACCTCTGCATTTACCTCAGTAGTGCCCGTTTGCTCAGCTGCGTCTGATGGTTTGTGACCCCGTGCACTGTCACCCTCCAGGCTCCTCTGTCTGTGGGATTTTTAAGGCAAGAATACTGGAGTGGGCTGCCATTGCCTACTCCAGGGGATCTTCCCAACCCAGATATCGAACTCCTGGGTCTCCTGCATTGTCAGGCAGATTCTTTACCCAGTGAGCCATCTTTTATCTCAAATATAGCCTTATTTCTAGTCAACAAACTTAAGACACAGTCACTGTCCTTAAAGAGATTACAAGCTCATAGCAGATGTAAGAGACACAGTAATTCTCTCATTTGCACAAAAATACCCGATTTTTTACCAGGAGAAGTGAAGACAAGAAGGACACAATATTAATAATAATAGCTAGTGTTTAATGAGAACTTACTAAATCTGTGAACTGTTAGTGTCTTACATTTTATGCTATTATATGACACTTATGATTTAATTCTCAGTCAGCCTATGAAGTAGGTACCAGTGTTGTGAACATAACATTATTGTGGGAACTGGAGTAAAGAGAAGTTAAGTAACTTGCCTAAGATAACCCAGCTAGTGAGGGGCAGAGCTGGGATTTGATTCTAGGCCCATTGAAGCTGGGTCACACTAGGCTGAAACTCAGTGGTTGGGCTGGGAGACAGCACTGTGGTGACCTGGAATAAGCACTGTAATATAATTTCCCAGGTACTGCGGCCTGAAAACCGGCTTGCTGACGTCCCCCATGGTGGGCTTCATGGTGACCAATCAGTGCACCTTCCACACACCGGTCAGCTTTCCTCAGATCCCAGTGGCCGCGCTGGCCGTGGAGAAAGTGGGTTGCTCCAGCGTGCACTACCGCCTTGCCCTGTTCCCCCCTAAGCCCACCAAGGAGACGCCTTCCGTCAGCCACTGGGACCTCAGCGATGGCTTCTTCTTCGGCCACCCCAAGCTGGCTCACTTTGCCTCTTCGGCCTGCACCACAGGGTCTTCAGTCCATGTCTTTGTCAATCCAGCCACCAGCAAGCCGGTGGGCCTTCCCGAAGACTTCCGGAGGGGCCTCCTGCGGCTGATGAGCCCGGCTCCAGGGTGAACGTCTGTATGGGAGTCACGCCTGCCAGAAAATAAAGTGTAGACGATCCTCTTAACAGTTTCTTCTGTTTAATTGAACTACATTTGATTTATTTATGCTGTGTTGGATTCAGGTGTACAGCAGAATGATTCAGTTATATATATATAATATATATGTATGTATGTGCTTCATATTATCTTCCATTTATAGGTTATTACAAGATGTTGAATATAATTCCCTGTTCAGTTCAGTCAGTATAATTCCCTGTACTATACAGTAAATCTCGTTGCTTATCTTTTTGGGGTGTGGGGAGGGCTGTGCCACACAGCTTGTGGGAGGGATCTTAGTTCCCCAACCAGGGACTGAACCCAGGCCAGGTCAGGGCAGCCCAGAATCCTAACCGCTACACCACCAGGGGACATCCCATGTTGCCTATCTATTTAATGCTCAATAGTTTGTATCCATTATTCCTATACTCCTAATTTATCCCTCTCTATTCCTTTTCTTCTTTTGTAACTAAAAATTTGTTTTCTCTGTCTGTGAGTCTGTTTCTATTGTGTATACGGATTCATTTGTACTATTTTTTAGACTCCACTTATAAGTGATATCACATAATATTTGTCTTTGTCTTGCTTTGCTAAGTATAATGTTCTCTATGTCCATCCTGTTGCTGCAAATGGCAATATTTCCTTCTCTAGATGATTTCTTTTTATTCCTTAGCGTGTTTTTTTCCACCCCAAGGAGAGGGTATTTTTTACCCTTTATGAGTGTCACCTTGCTTCACCAATCAAGCATCCCTGTGAATCAGGCCCTGGGCAAAGTGCCCCACACCCAGGGTCTCACTGAGCCCCCACACTACCTAGCCAGGCTGGTGCTGCTCTTCCCTCCTTTTTCAAAGAGGAAAACGAGGTTTGCAGGGTGCAAGTATCGATAACTGGCCTAAAGTCATTCAGCTAGTGAGTGGGGTTGTCTCTCAACTCAACTCACCTGGGCATGCTGGCTACAGGCATCTTTATCTCCAGCAGCATGGCCGTATACTTGCTGTGATTTAAAACCACTAATCTGATGAGAGTCTTTAAATGTCTTTAGCTTCTTACAGTTAATATAACCACATGAGGTCTTTTTTTGGTAATATGTGAACTTTAAAAAAAGAAAAGAACAACTTTCTTTTTTGTATTTAAAACAACAAACACACCTTTAACCATTTTCTGATAAATTCATGACCTGCATCAGTCACTAATGGAATGTGCTGCAATCTAAAAATAAACCTCTGATGCTGAAATATGTAAGAACCCTTCTTTGATATAATAATGAAAATGCTTACCATTTCCTGCGCACTGGCCACACAAGTGCTTTATGACTGTTACCTTAATTCATCATATTTCTCTTCTGTAACGTAGGATTTATTATTGCCATTTTTCACATGAGAACATTGAGGTTTTAAAAAGAACAACTGGAGTTGGGGAAGGTGTTCTAGTCCAACCTCTTTCTCAGTCCTGAGATAGGGAAACACACAAGCTTAATCTGTCTGGGCCTCAGTTTCTTCCTCTGAAAATATAACCTTTCCTGAATGTTTTTGATTGTACTAAGACTCGACCTGCTTTTGAAATGAGTTTCAAATCGCCACCACATACAACTAGCTTTGGAATACCCTGACCATGATAAAAACGACATTAAAAGCTATTCCTTTGTCATTTAATTCATTCAATTTCACCTAGTGATAGATTGATTTTTAGGTTTTAAAACACTTCATACAAGAATTCTTAATCTCGGCAAGACCATTAAGCAGCAGCCTGGTTGGCAGGTGTTGATTTATCTGACCTCTGGCATTTGACCTCCTCAGGAAGGTCATCGGGGAAAACCCCCTTTTTGTGTGTCTCACTTCTCTGCTCTTGAGTTCTTGCGTGTGCATTGCTCACCTTGTCTGTTGGCTGCGGACACCTCAGTTCAGGAGGAGGAGGAAGAAGATCCCAGCCAGAGGAGGAAGAGAGAGGGTCGGTAAATCCCAAAGCGGTCAGTGCAGGCTGCTCAGGATTTAGGGAGGTGTTGATTAAAACCCTCCTTTCATTGGCAAAGGTATTCTGATCTGGCCAATCAATCATATAGTCACCTAACTTATGAACTGTGTTATTTTGGATATTAATTCCCCTTAAAATTCCCTCACTTATAAAATGGAAAAAATCATACTATTACCACTGGTTACCCAGGAGTGCCAGTCACCAATGTTTTTAACACCCTGACCCCTCACGCAGAGCAATAGTAGGATTGCACTTCCTACTCCCCTGAAGTTAGATGTGGCCACATGACCTGTTTTGACCAGTGAATGGGAGACATGTGCCCACATGACTTGTTTTGACCAATGAATGGGAGACATGGGTCACCTTCAGGAGTGGCCATGTTTGTTTGCTTGTGCTCTACTCCTCAGCGGACATGGGTGGCTATAGAGACGCCCTGCTGAAACCCACACCACAGCTGCCATGGACAATTGCTCAGAACCAAAGCAGAGTTTGAGAAAGGAAAAATTAATTGTCTGTTGCTGTAAACCACTGACATGAAATGATTTTTACTGTAGCTTAACCCAACATATCCTCTTTATTACAAGTACCAACCTCAGAGGGCTGTTGTGAGGGTTCAACGGTTAGTGTATGTAAGTCCTGGACACAGTGCCTGGTACAGGTATTATTAGTATTTACGTAGGAGAAAAGAAATACTGTGTGCTCCCACTACACGAATACCTCCAAGGCAGGAAAGTAACCAATCCTCACATTCATTTTGTTTCATGAGTCTCTGTGGGAAATTGGGCACTATTTTATAGGAGAAGAATCAGAGAGGTACTTAAAGCACACGGGATGATGGAATGCACTATACCTAGGGTGTGTTTCCCCAGTCCCAGACCCTGCAAATGACCATATTTGAGAGTGCAGATGGATACTTGGAAATGGCTCCAAGTTCATGTAAATCTCATGAGTTTGAGTGCTGATGACACAGTCTTTCCACTGCTCAAAATTGTAATGCTTCAACATGATCCAAAGTGTTAGATGTTATGGTACTCATTGGTTTTTTGGTGGGAAATGCAAGCACTATGAACTTGCTTTAAGAATACAGAGAGAATTTTTTTAAAAATACAGAAAGAGCCAAATTTTAGTTGCATGTAGTTGGAGGAAGCTGACTTTTACTATAAAGGTGGCCAAATAAATCTAGAAAGACTTTAAAATGCAGTCAGCCATTCACCACTCTGCAAGATGTTTTTGCTGAGCTACTAACAAGTGGCCATGCATGTATCTGTTGTTTGCTGGGCACTTCTGAGCAGTTATGGCTCCTGCATTTGCTGACAAGGAACAAGTACAGTAATCCGAGCGGGTGAAGAAAGCCTTCAGGTGTGCAGATTTTCTAACTACATCTTTGTTACACTCGAATTCATTCGAAAATCTACAGTAAGAGACAAGAGATACAAAATACATGTTCATGTTTTGCTTGGACAGATTTTGGCTCCTAGCAATTAATGCTTTCAGTCACATTAAGCATATAGATAATGCTTTGTGACATAACAGTATTTCCCATTACAGATCAATTTTGTAGCATTTATTCATAATCAGACTTGAAATGTTACCTAGAAACAAAATATGTTTTCCTTGAAACAGTCAGACCCTATTAGAAATCTAAGGCTTTACAAATCACCATGTTAACAGCTATGTCCCCTACCTAAGGTTTTCTTTCCTTAAATAGTGTTAAATTCAGCCCCAGAAGCACTAGTCTCTTTGAGGGTTCTTGTCTATGTGCACTGACTTGAAAGGGAAAAACTTAGTGTTCAAAATATATTTAACATCTGACTGTGTATAACTTAATAAACCAGCCGGTATTCCCTTTTGGGGGAAAAATAATGTTAGCACCTTTTAAAAGTGTTATGCATATAATTAGGTTACACTATATTATTTTCTCATATTTTTAAAGACAGGTTCTCATTGCTTAAAAAAAAGTGTCAGCCTATTTCTAGGTGAGTTATTCTCATTTCCTGACCACATAATCATATACTGCAAGTGAGCAAAGAAATAAAGGGGACATATGTCAGATTCAGAGATTTGGAGCAGTAAAATTTAGTATTAAACAACAGAGATTTTGGAGCAAGGAATACTTGGATTTGCATTCTGGTCCTGCCATTTGATCACTCTGGAATCTTGGCAAATTACTTTTCATTCAGCAAATTTTAGCTATTTTAAAAAAATTTAAAAATTTTTTTTAATTTTAAATTAAAAAAAACAGGCCTCCCCGCCCTGACCCCAGAAGTATTCTCTTTCATTAAAGGTAACAATCTCTCATTCATTCAGCAAATAATTACAGAGTATTTATTGTAGGCTAGGCTTTACTGCTCTACTGTTCTAGATCCTGGGAACCAGCAGTTAGTCAAACAAATCAGAGTGTTGTCATAGAGCTTGTGTTCTAGCTCAAGGAAGATGGACAGTTTACAAACAAAATGTCAGGCAGTTTAGTTGGTTGATAGGTGCCCCCCGCAAAACATATGTCTCCCTCCTAACTCCTGGAACCTGTGAATATGAGCTTACTTGGGAAAATGGCCTTTTGCAGATATAATTAAGGATCTAGAGATCAGATCACCCTGGATTATCTAGGTGAGCCCTAAAGCCAATTTCAAGTGTCCTTGTAAGAGACACACAAAAGAGAGACACACTCAGAGAGAGGGGAAAAAAGGCCGTAAGACAGATGCAGGGTGGAGTGAAGCAGCCACAGCAAGCACACCTGGAACTACCAGAAGCAGGAAGAAGCAAGAAAGATTGTAGGATTCTCCCCTAAAGCATTCAGGAGCACAGTCCTGGTGAGGATGCAATGGTCTGATGACATCACTGGCTCAACAGACATGAGTTTGAGCAAACTCCAGGTGACAGTGAAAGACAGGGAAGCCTGGTGTACTGCAGCCCATAAGTTGCAAAGAGTAAGACACGACTTAGCTATTGAACAACAGTTCTGCCAACGACTTGATTTCAGACTCCAGCCTGCACTGTTAAGAGTTTCTGTTGTTGAACCATACTCTTCTATGGTAATTTATATAGCAGTCCCAGGAAACAAATATAAATGGCAATATATACATACCAAACAGAAAATAAAACGGAGAAATGTGGACTCAAGTGTTGTCATTGTTTAGTTGCTAAGTTGTATCCAACTCTTTTGCAACACCATGGACTGTAGCCAGGGGTTCCTGGTTCTTCTGTCCATGGATTCTCCGAATACTGAAGTGGGCTGCCATGCCTTCCTCCAGGGGATCTTTCTGACCCAGGGATTGAAACTGCAGCTCCTATATTGGCAGGCAGACTCTATACCACTGAGCCATCAGGGAAGCCTGAGGGACTACTACAAATAATGGAGTCAGGAAGGTCCCCTTTGAGGAATCGTGTTACCCCAGGATGTGTGCAGTGGGGGTTCCCAATGGGAAAGGACAGCAAGTGCAAAGGGCCCAACTTGGAAATGAATTTGGTGTGTTTGAGGACCAGAAAGTCAGTGAGGCTGCTGTGGGAGGTGAAACCGAGTGATACTGATGAGGTGGGAAAGGACCAGATGCTACAGGGCCTGGTAGCCTTGGGAGTCCCTTGGATACCAAGGAGATTGAACCAGTTAATCCTAAAGAAAACCAACCCTGAATATTCATTGGAAGGACTGATGCTAAAGCTGAAGCACCAATACTTTGGCCACCTGATGCAAAGAGGCGACTCACTGGAAAAGACCCTGATGCTAGAAAGGCAGAAGGGGACAACAGAGGATGAGATGGTTGCATGGCATCACCAGTACAATGGATGTGAACTTGGGCAAACTCTGGGAGATAGTGAAGGACAGGGAAGCCTGGCATGCTGCAGTTCATGGGGTGGTCAAGAGTCATCAGGCACGACTTGGTGACTGAACAAGCCTTTGCAAGAAGCCTAGATTTCCTTCCAGCTGAAACTTGTCTCTGAAAGGTCTTACAGTTAAGATGATCTGTAGTTTCTCTAATTATCATAGAGAAGTATATATTAAATAAGTAAATATGAGTATGTCCTGAACATTCTAGTAGTTGGATTTTTAAAATGCAGAACTTCTTTAACTTTACTCATGTCATCTCATCCCTCTGTTAAATTCTCTATCAGTAGAGAATAATGTCATAGATGGTACGTGTGAAGTCAAACACCACAGGACACAATAGAAAATCCTCAGAGGGATCCTTTATTCATTCACTTTCTACTTATAAGGTGGAATTTCAACCTGTAAAAGTTCTTTCTTCCAGTTTAGCCAGTGGCTTGGAACACTACTTGGTCAACTCCATGGTGTAAGTGGTCCCAGGGCAGGTTGGAAGGCTGTGGATTCACCAGACTGGAAGAGATGGGTTCCAGAGCTCCACTAGGCAGGCTTCCCTAGGACCCCACTCTCTATTCCTGTGAAGAGGTCAGCAAGGAAATGGATTGGATTTCTAGTCACTTTTTCAAAGATCAGATCTACTTCATTTACATGTCAAGAAGAATTTCTCAAGTATAATAAAGTATTTACCATTTTCCTATAGTTCTTCAAATGCCTGACATTCATCTTTTCTCCCTACCTTTAAAATTCCTTTCTTTTTCACATTATCTTTCTTAATTGCTTCTTATTGTAAAAAAAAAAAAAAAGACAAAAAACAAAGATGGGTGGATCTGTTGTGCACATTAGCAGGTTCATACAGAAAAATGCACAGAGGTTTACATGCCATTTACAGTAACAGCTCAGAGTACATCAAGAAGGAAGAATCTGAATAATCAGCCTTGCTCTGAAAGAAGCCTGTGTAGGAAGAGACACCACTGAAGCTTAATCAGAATTTTCCCTTACCAACTATTAACGGTGGCAAATGGAAAAAAATCTGCAGTTAAAATGCATAGCAGTCACTCCATATACTGCCCTCTCCCCACCTACCCAACTTCTGAATAATAGGGCTTTTCAAATTTCATTCTTCTTTAGTTCAAATTTCACGGAAAAAGCTAAAAAGTCATGTTTTAGTAATGTATCCCCATAGAGCATTGCAATTTACCAAGATTTTAATGTGCTTGAAGAGAAATGTTACTCAAAGAATAGTGGTGAGTATTTTCCAGCAAATATTGAGTAAAAAACAATTTTAACCCCAATCTGAGGTGATAAATTTGCTTTCTGTGGAGACATAACTGCTGTAAGTGAGACAACTATAGCAACCATCCAGGACAATAAAAGAAAGGCTATTATGCAGTCTGTCATGTTACGGTGAGTGTGCATCAGAGCTCATCGTGGTTTTTGGTGAGGTCTTCCCCATAATTGGTAGCTTGGCTTCCAACAAACATGTTCCAGTTGTCTAAGATCTCCTCTTTAGTGAGCTTTTCATCCTAGAGGAGAGAAGAAAGCGCTTTGTCACAGAAACCCTGAGTAAATAGCTCAGCCTGACACTCATGTTATTTCACTGATCTGCAACATTTAAAATATTACAATTCATAATTAAGAAACTGCTGGGTACCTCTTTCATCTACCATCACTGCTCTGCAAAACCCTAAATGGAACAGCTTCCTGCTATAAACACTGCTGAAATATATCGGAAAAGTCCTCAAGGAATTCAGAAGCCAGAGTCTGGTTATGTCTACATGCCGTGCTGGCATTCCCAAAACAGGCCCTGAAGAATTCCACTTCCCTTTTATGGCCTGACTGCAGAACCTGACTGTCTCCCGAGAATTCGGAGCAGTGATCAAAATGGGAAGAGGCAGGACCTCTTTCCACATCTTATATTTGCATATTGACCAGTGGATGTTGGCATTGGAGCTGGCACAGGAAGCTGGCCTTCTTGTGATGGGATCCCTTCTGCCTCACATGCTGTAGATGCCTGCTGAAGGAGTGAATGGATTTATGAAAAGCTGGTCCTAGGGTGATGCAGGGCATACCTCTTAGATCCATGCCTGCCTACGGCCAACAAAGTGACTGGCTCTGTGATCCTAGGAGATGTCAGTGAACCCAAGTGCAACCCACAACAGGCTCTCTAGGAATAGGAACATCTGGCCTAATGAGCTCACTGCGGGTTATCACGATGTCCGCCAAGTTCACAGGTCTCAGATGTAGGGCAGGAATGAGAGAGGCCAATAAGGGCACGGCCGCACGGGCCAAGGCAAACATCAAAGAAGCAAACAGAACCAATCTTCTGTACACTGTCTCCCTTCAAGGAACGGTTCCAGAGACTGCGAAATACCTTGTTTTTGTCTGACTCGTACACCAGGTGCCTGGCCTCGGCCTGCGCGTGGTCGTAGTCTTGGGGGAGGATCCAGTGACGAATCTCTTCTTTGTCCAGCTTCCCGTCCTTGTTCAGATCCCGGAATTCATTAAACTGCTCCCGTTCTGACAGCACCCAGTCTGGCTCAGGGCCACTCTCCTCGTGGGAAAACATATCAGCTAGAAGGGAAGGCTGTTCTTGGTTATGAAGACCAGTGGGAAGGTAAATCTAAGAAAACCTGACCTCCAGCAGTCAAGAGACCTAAGCAGATACCTAGGGGACAATCACCTCTTGGGCAAAGAATACAATGATTTATCCACTCTAAGGGCCAGTGAGTGGAAGAGAAAGAACTGTGCTTGGAAGCCAGAAGGTGAATTCTGACCTTGACTTAGTCCAGTGCCCTGTCTAAAGTGGAGACAGTAATTTATTATTCAAAAGGTTATTATCAAGGTTAAGCCCTCTACAACCCAGGCTGGAACTATACAGGTGAAAACTAATAATAATGACCAATACCAGCACTTTCTATAGTCCAGATGCTGTACAGAATGCATACTTTTTACAATTTGAGTTTTCAGTATAATCCTATGAAGTAGGATTCCCACTTTATAGATGAGAACACTGAGGCACAGCCTTAACCCAAGGAGGACCCACAGCTAGCATAAGAATGTACTTGCCTATACAGGAACACAAGCACTCTTGCTTCCAACCCATAGTCTTAACCACTGTGTTTATTACTGTTGCTGTTTATATCGTTTCCAGAGGGCTTTCACATATATTTTGCTTTACCCTTAAAGCAATTTTATAAGACAGATCAATAACCTTGTTTTACAAAATGGCAGGGAAAAGGAAAAAGGCAAAGCTTATCCACTGTTTACTAAGCTATTAGATTTTCTAGGAAAAGAAAGATACCTTGTGGGCAATTTCTCTTTGATGGAAACAGCTTGGAAACGTCAGGTGGTAGAGACAGTAGATAGTGAATGAAGGAAAAGAGAGGTGAGACCCTGGTTGGGTTCAGCTACAAGTAGACTCACACCATCCTGGAAAAATGGGTGCTGTGCCTTCCCGTTTTACAGATGAGGAGACTGAGGCTTATAGGCTTATATGGAGTGATTACATGACTCCCACAGGGTCACAGAGCTAGTAAGTGGAGAAGCCAGGACTCTTAATTCCAGCATTCTCCCCACTGTACCATGTCTTGTCCCTGCCTGTAGAGAAGGCTCCTCCCTAAAGGAAGTAGCTTGCTAGACCAGGCACCTGGTCTCTGACAGCAAGTTGCTCAGAATTCGGTTTTCAAGAACAATGCCCCCATCAGCCTCTCTGCCGGTGTCCGGTGCAAAAAAAAATGTTTCTTTTAGGAAAAGTCACTCAAGAGTTTTGCCCCCCGCCATGCACCTTTTCAATGCGGATCAGGAAGAGAGTGAAGGAGAGCACACACTTGAAATCAGAAGAGCTGCACCATCTTAATCACCCTGCCTTTCCTTCAAGTCGAATTCTCTCACCACTGGGTGTGCGGGGCTCACACGCGTGTGCACCAGGCGTGAGACAGGCTGCACTGTGCACACTGACGATGGGGCTGTCAGCACTGATTGTTCTACAGCGGGAATGCCACCGAGATGGCTTCAGTTACTGAGGCGAGAGCTGCCGTTACGACAGAAAGGAGAACAGCGTTTGCTGCTTCAGACTAAATGTAATTCCAAATGGCTGTTAGAAACTCTGCTCTTCTTTACAGCAGGTACTTATTCTTGTGTTTGGGAGGGCAGAGTTAAGCACGAACTGGAGACTGATGGCAACGTGGGTGCTGCTTTTATTCAAGGTAACTGACTGCCTCTATTAAATATCTGCACAAAAGTTATATCTATCCCACCCCTCAAACGATTTTCCAGCTTTTACTTTACTGACACTTGGGAAGAGAAGAGCTATCCTGACAAGGTGGCCTGCAGCTGGGGCATGTGCCAAACCTCCTAAGCAGGAACCGCTGAGGATCAAATGAAAATATCTGTGCCGCCTCCGTCAGTCCCTCAGGCTGGAAGGGCTCCTGGGAAGGGCTCTAACCAGGAGCAGTGGCTTCTGACCTGGGGGCTTAACTGGAGCCTCCTTTGACCAGGGCTCGGTTACCTGCAAACACAGTTCTGGATGTTGTTCAAGTGGAACCCTTCAGGACAAAAAGCTGGGAACAGTACTCCCAATGAAAGACCAAAAGCCAGAGGCATAAAACAGCCGTATGTGGGGAGACTATGCATTCTGTAAAAGGTTTACCTAAGAAGGAATGCCTTTCTGCAGACAGCTTGGGCCTGTAAACAGTTCTGCTGACCACAGCTCTGTCTGCTCCATTTCTAGGCCCCGCTGGCGAACAGTCTGCTGTAGAGTCTGTCCCCTGAGACTGTCCGCGCTAGCCCGCCTTCCCAGCTCTGGGATCGCTAGTCCCGTCTCGCAAAGGGAGAAACTCCACAGTGTGATGAAGAGCGCCTCTCAGAGCCGTGGGGTCAATGGCTGGCCTGGGCTCTACTCCACCAGGAATGCCTCCCTGAGGCACTGTATTGCCTGCAATGCAGTGCATTGACCCTGCACCCCGAGGACTGGTGTGACAAGTCCTTCTCACTGGGAAGTCACAGGAGTGACACCAACAGACTTGCAGCTGCTGCTAAAGGAGACGTCTGAGGAAAAGTAGCCAGACAGGTGGGGGAGGCCTGGTGCCCAGTTGGGACAGAGGAGCAAGACTCCAGGCCAGCACTCACCAATATACTCATCCTGATCCACAAAGCCGTCCCCATTCTTGTCGATGTCCTCCAGAGTTTCCTAGGAAGCAAAGGGGGAAGAGATGCAAGATAGCTCCGTGCTCTCAGTCAATCTAACTACTGTCCTCCTTTGTCTGGCTTTTATGGCTTGAGGACTTCTGGCTCGTCTCCTGACCTCCCTGGGCATTAGTGTGTGATCTGTAAAAAGCAGGTAATGGCTTCTGTCCCTCCTCCCCCAGCCTATCATTTTAAAAGCAGAACACTCTTTGCAAATGAAAATGTACCTATAAGCCCAGATGTTCTCATTATGAAGCCCTGCCAGGCTAACCACCTCCACTCTCCTGCCTAATCGTCTCTGTGTACTGTGAGGAATCCAGCTTGAAAACCACTGGACTAAAATGATCACCAAGACAGATTCCATTGCTAACTGGACCATGAATACCGAGGTGATGGCAGGAAAATATGGAACTGTGAACAATTGGAAAATAAAAGTATATCTGACTTGAATACATTTGGGTGGCCAATAAGTAATAGCGTACAGAAAATCCCAAATGAACTTTTTGGCCACCCAATATTATTTTGTATATTTAGTACATTTGGCCTCTAAACTAGGGTTTTTGTTTTTGTTTTGCTAGGGTAAGTTAATTAAATGAGTCTACTGTCCACTGTCACAGAAACTCAAAGGCATCCTGAAGAAAACAGCCAACCTGAGAACTGAGTCAATCCAGAAGCACATAATCCACTTCCCCATCTTCACTGTCTTCTGGCAAATTAGCCATCACTAAGTGGACGTTGGGTGTTAAAGGAATGATTCTTAGAGCCATTGCCCAGTCCTCAGGGTCACTGTGGTCATAAGGATGAAGCATCCATAAGCAAACCCATCCAAGACTGGAAAACGGAAACAGTCCAGGGCTGGTTGTTTCCCAGCAGCAAAACAATTGGAACTGCCTCAGGATGCCTGCCCTGGAAACGGGATCGGGATTTGCTTTAATGTCAAGGAAAATGAAGACACTTGGGACCCGACAAGACACTATGGAAAGCAAATACACTCCAAGGGGAGCACCCTTTCTAGACATGGTCTGACCTTACGTTTCCATATGATTTAACAGTCCAGTGCATTCCATTTCTGAGTCTTATTCTAGTTCCCTCAAAGCTGGCAAATGAGGCAAGCTAGTTGCTCACTAAACCCATCTGCTCTTTCTGGGCACACATCTAAACTGTCAGTGTAGGAGCCCATGGCAAATGTAGGAGCTCATGGAATGTAAAAGGAAGGGAGGTGTCATTTCCTGGCCAGTACAGGAAATACCGTGCCTTTTCCTCAGTCCTTCTCTTCTTCTGTCTATCAGATGAATACAGGGGATTGGACAGGATGACCTCAAAGCCACAGGACGGTGGAGGACAAGATGGAGATGGCCTGGGGGCCTGCCAGCACTTGAGAACCGCCCAAAAGATCCACTGATGGGGACCATCTGCCCTGGACTCGGTATAAGCAAGAACTAATTTTCAGTTACTGTGTTGAATAGCTGGGACTGGGGGCTACTTGTTACAGCAGCTCCCCTCCCCTGACTCATCTCCTGAGTACACAGGCATTCCAGTGTATTCCACTTCAGAGTCCCTGTCCAGTTCCCCTTGGGCTGAAGAACATTCTCACTTTGCAAGAAAGGATAAGGTTTTGGTGCTGCTTTCGATTTGGTCTTTTCCCAGTCCAGGCTCTTTGGATATCTTACCAAAACCACAATTTCCTTCATATGCTCAAACTCCTCAGGATGCAGAAAGGCAGTGAACTCCTCCCGGGTGGCTGTCTGGTCACTATCAAGGTCTGCAGCCTTGAACCTTCTCTCATCCCGTGGCAGCATCTTTTTAAAGGTGTGATGATCTGAGGTATCCTGAAACTCTGTGGGGTTTCCTGCAGGATGTGCGCAGAAACATGAATACTACCAAGGAAAAAGTTCCCCTCCAGATCATGCCCCGTGCTACTTAATATGAAGGGCAGAAGGTCCTGATGTGTCGAGTTTCTGAAACATTTATTTCAGAATGCCTCCAGTGTCTGTCCCTCCAGGCCACCCTACAGTCCAGGCCCTAAAGGCTAGTTAGGGGCATTAGAGCAAGTGGTGGAAAACATAGGCTAGAGACCATATTAATATCCTACTTCACTTTGTAGTACCCTACTTTCATCATATTCTTTGACACAGAACATACAAAGGCTCCCTCATACCTGGGACATCTGTTCTAAGTTCCTGCAAATCTTTCAAGACCTCTCTTAATCTAGCTGGGAGGGTGTGTCTTTGGTTCTCCTCAGGCTTGTCCTGTTACATATGGCCTCTACTAGGCAGCCATCTAACATGTCTGCACCCCATGCTGGGCATACATCCCCTCCATCATTCCTCCCAAACAAGCATGTCTTATGTCCACACCTTGCCCACTGCTGAAGGCATCATTGCACCGTTGTCCCTCCAGCTGACGCACCTTCCCCCCTCGTCTCCATCTCTCCAGATACAAATCCATTCTTTAAGGCCCAGTTCCTAAACAACCCTCCACCAGGAAGCCTTCTGAGACTGTTCTAATTTACCCAGTCCTTGCTATCTGAAATTCAGCACACATGCTTCCTCTCTGCTTTGTTCTCTGGACATGCCTCTGAGATCGTAAGCTCAGGCTGGAGAGCAGCTTATTTTTTAGTAGACCCTCACCCCTTCCACCTACAAGTTCTCTCAAAGAAAGCAGCCCATTGTGTTGTTAGTAAGTAAAACAGGATGTTACACGGTTCTACTTAATCAGGTTCTACTTAGCAGACTGTGACATCTCCCTGAAGTGGGTAGATATGATGAGAGAGTAATTTCCCACAAGAAGCTTGTTACTTGGGCCCCAGCTGTGTAATCGCTCCTGCAGCACCTCTTACCTAGGTAGTAACCATAGGTGGCTTGCTTGTATTCTTCCCAGGAAATTTTATCGTCTTTGTCCCGATCATAATCCTTCCAGACTTTGGCGACATTATCATAGATGTACCTTTTCTGCACCCGTTTGATCCAGGTTTTCAGCTCCTCAGTGGTGACAAAGCCGTCTCCATCACTGTCGATTCGATCAACAATTTTCCTGTAGTTAAAAAAAAACAACAACCACCCATGAGGCTTTGTGTGATCCTGATTCAGAAAGAGATCAAACACCTGCAGAATCTAAAATGCTTAAGTGCTAAAATAAAATCAATGACCCGGTGATGCTTGAAAGGACCTTAAAGTTTAAGTTTTCCAAGAATGATATGTCTCTCTCCACCCACCCAGTGCCAACACCAGACACTAGTGGATCAGGCCGTTCTGTCCTCATAGACCTTGATGTGACCTCAGAATCCTTTACAACACAGTGCTCTGCAGACAGACACTACCAAGTGAGTGAGCTGATTTGTAAGATGAAACCTAGCAGTTTTCCCTGATGTAGTTTAACTCCCTCATTTTTAAAGTAATGAGGGAATAACTGGTACCACTGGAGTCAGAGTCCATGTCCTCTGGCTCTAAACCCAATTCCAAGATGGAAGAGTCTAGCTTTCTAACTAACCCAACAAAAAATAAGTGAGATTTTTATTTCCCTTTATCTCACCACTTTGGATTCAAAGACCTGAAACTTAAAGCTGGAAGAGACCAGATCTCGGACAAAGCAAAAAATGTCAGGGATGAAAGGGCCTTGACATTGTGGAACCTAATCAAGAAACCCGAGCAGCTGCAGGAACCTCAACCTCCTGCTCTTAGGGTGAAGGCAAATATGTACACTGGCATATCCTGCTTCACAGCTGGCCCGGGTTCCAGAAATTCCCCAATGGACTCCACTAGGGCACTGCATACCCCTGTGCAGGGCAAATGTCAAGCTGGGAACCTCAACAGTGTCCATCTCTTAGGCCAGAGGGCCCACGCTGGGGATGCCAGCCCTGAGAGGAACTTCAAAAACTCCTGAAAGCTACTTCCAGTGTTTAAGAAAGTTTTACCATAGTAGTTCATTTACCTGAAAAGAGGTCATACAGGCTAATTAGTTACTCTTTGATCAGAAATGGAAATGAGTTCATTAGTACTTAAGTCTCCATCCCCTACCTGAACCTGGGTAGCCCAAGTTCTTCTTTCTCAGGAACTTGTCCCTTCCTTGCAATTTTGACAGGTCTCAAGACTAAAAGACTAAACCTCAAGTATCTTGCTTCCAGGAAATGACAGCCAAACACAGCAGAATTCTTTCAATACTGTCAAGTGTTTAGCCTACCTATTATGTGCCAGGCACTGCTCCAGTCCTGGCAGTGGTGACATGCCCATCAGTTATCCAAAGCCAACTGAGAAGCAGAATCTCAAACCAGCAAAGACCAAATGACGTCAGACAGTACACAACCTGCTTTTTGGAAAGGACAGCATCCAACGTATGCCAAAGAAACATCCAGGACATAGCTCAGCCTGACACATAGTAGGAGCTCAATAAATATTTGCTGGAAGCATAAATCGTTCTAACTTCTCTCTTTAAAAATCTCAAAGATGAGCTATGGGAAAAGGTAGCTATAATGTAGATAAACCAAATGCTACAATCAGAACAAACAATCCTAGTCCTGAGTGATCTCGGGCATATAACTTGAGTCTCTGTTTCTCTATCTGTAAACTGGACACCTATTTCACAAGGAATGTTGGGAGGGTTAGAGGAGACGGTGTGCACCTTTCCTCACTAAGGACGATAATCCCAAACACAGGTGGATGGAGAACTCAACAAACAGGTAACAGAAGTAAGCAAAGCAGGATGTCCCAGGTGGTCCAGTGACTAAGACTCTGATGAGCTTCCAAAGTAGGGCCCCTCAGTTTGATCCCTGATCAGGGAACTAAGATCCCGCAGGCCACAACAAAGACCCAGTGCAGCCAAATAAATAAAAATGTAAAAAAAAGAAGCCAGCAAAGCATCCAGGGATTGCCCACCAGCTGCCAAACAAGACTGCCCAGCTCTGCTCCAGACAATGACCTCCACATGGAATAACAGGCGATGGGTATCAACAGAAACCAAAAATCGGGGTCTGTATGTGAAGTCACTCCGAAGCTAAATGTTGGCAAGTAATTTATATTTTTTTCTAAGACTGTGCACCACATTTGCAACTGCCCGAAGCCTATGGGTCCCTACTTCTTTTTGTCTTTGGGGGCCTTAGATCTGCCACGTTTTCAGAATCTATGCGCAGACGGTGGTGACGAAGCTGCCTGGATCCAGCCACGCTCCCCCGCCCTGCAGCCCAGACTTGGAGCTGTGGACAGAAAGATGGCTTCTCACACTCAGCCCATCCCATATCGCACCCACCCTTCATTTCCAACCTTCCAACCCGCGCCCCACCCGCCCCAGCCCAGATTTACTTTGTAGGTGAGCAGTGTGTCTACTGTCCCTGCAGTGGCTCAGGCCAGAGACCAGATGCCACTCTAGATTGCTCCCTCCTCTCCCCGCCCCCGCCATGCTGAGCCAAGAGCAAGCACTGCCAGTTCCACCTCCAACATGGCTCAGGGTTCGCCCTCTCCCACTGTGCCTGATTCAGGCACTCACGGCCACCCCTGCCCCGGCCTCCCCTTCTGTGCCTCGGTTATGTTCTCTGCCCTGCTGCCAGTCCAACTTTCCTAATGCATTTTGGGATAATAACATTTCTACCGTGTACAGGATAATGTCTAATCTCCACCTCACAAAGGTCCCTCTGTCCTGCCTTGGCCTCCTTGCCACTGCCACCTCCCACTCCTCCTGCCCCGTCCCTTTACTGTCCCAACACCCGGAATCCAAAGGAACAAATTTTAAAACTGTCTGCAAGCAGGCTACTCTCTTCAGGAATGCCTTCCCCTGGTCCTAAGCCTGGTGACCTGAGTCATGCCACAAGCCCTGGTCAGGTGACATCCCAACCTCCCCATCCCCCACCTCCAGCCCCTGTCTCCAACCTGAAGCTTTAGGGGGCAATTATGCGTAGCATCTGCTCCAACCTCTCTTCTCTGCATATGATTATAAGTACTTTATGGCCTAAAGCATAAGGTTTTATCTTTGTAGTTGTCAGGTATCTAACACCCTGCTGAGCACATAGCAGTCTTTCAGATTTTTTTTTCATAGTAAATGAATGCAGCAAAAGTCTTCATCCAAGGGTCAAATGCATCACCACTAGGCTTACTTGTCCTGCTCTCACCACTAGGCTTACTGTCCTGCTCTCACCACTAGGCTTACTAGTCCTGATGAAGGCATTAAACTGGAAGCTTTAGGACGTTAAACTAGAATTTCCCTACTCCAGTTCCTCTCCTCCTCCTCACTGGTGACAAATGGCTGCCACCCAGGGCCCCTGAATAAATCAGCCTCCAAGTGCCTCAAAGCAATACAATGGACTGAACTCATCAATGGCCCCCATTGTTAAGGCTCAAACTAGAAGAGAAAGTACTTCTCTGCAGAATAAAACGTAATTGTTAGGAGGTGACTTTGAAGTTCAAAGATCCTTTCTATCAGCGCAGGCAGATGGTGCACCTACACAATAGGTGTAATTTAGCCTCACAGTCTGTCCAATCACACCGGCCTTTGGTGGCCCCATCCGCACAGGGACGGCTGTGTTCTTTTTCCTTGTAGCAGGGCAGAAAGACCCTCCACCCCTGGGAAGCAGATTCCTGGAGGCCTGGTGCCCGGTAGGCAGGGCTCTTGGGACCCTCCCCAGCCAGGTCTCCATCTGGGCTCAGGCTGGATGTAGACCTCTGTGGAAGGGTTTCCAGAGAACCTCTGACGGCGCCCAAGTGTCTCTCCAGGGCCTGTGCAGCGGGTGCACTGAGATGTACCCACGTTTCGTTGCCCAGGCTTGGTTCCTGACTCAGCTGCCTTCAAGGGTGAAATTCACAACCTGCCACCGCACCACCCTCCAGCCTTTTGCCCTCGGCTGCCAACAGAAGATGCTGGAGACACAAACCAGAAGGGACCAGTTTCCATTCCCACCCCTCCATCCCTATCTCCTAATGCCCCTCCCTTCTTAACAGCAGGATTCTTATACTCCCTTCTTCAGATATGGGGGCGACTGAGCAGAAGACAAGAACACCTCAGTCCCAGCCCTGGGACACGGTCCAGGAATCAAGCCTCCGCCTGCCCCTTCCTCTTTGATCCATTAACGATCATCCTTGAGACCTTAGGAGTGTCTCCTGCCTCCCCTCTTGGAATGGGAGAAGAGAGAAACCAGGAGGGTGGGGGAAGAACTCCTATCACTAAAAGGCCACCGTGGACAAATTCTTCTTTTGTACGCTCCCTCCCCTCCCTTCTGATGCAACCCGGGGGAGGGGGCGGGCCCTGGCCGTCCTGGCTCCGGAGACCGCTGCCACGTTCTCGCCTCCCCGCGGGAAGCCACCCCGGCCCGGGGCGGCGATCTCCATGCAAGGTTCCGGCGCCCGCGGGCAAACTTTGCTTCAGCCCCGCCGCCCGGCCCGCCCGGCCCACGCCCTCGGGTCCCGGCGCCTGATTTCGCTTTCGCTTTGCGGCCGGTGGCCAGCGCGGCTCGGGCCCGAGGGGCCCCGCCGGCACCTGCGGCGTCCCCGAGCGCGGCCTCACCCCAGCCTCTCCTTGCTCTCCTCCGAGGTGAGCTGGTCGAAGGTCTTGGAGTCCTCCTTGCCCAGGAAGGCCTCGTGGTCGTACTGGAAGCTCTGGTTGTCCTCGGCCGGCCGCTCGCCCAGGTCCGAGTCGGGCCGCACCACGCGCTCCTTGCGCACGGTGGGCTTGGCCCGCAGCGCCGGAGGCGCCAGCAGCAGCGCCAGCAGCAGCCCCAGGGGCAGCCCCAGGTGACGACCGCGGCCGCCGCGCGCCATCGTCCGGAGGAGAGCGCGGCCCGCGGGAAGGCTCCGAGCGAGCGACGAGCGGCGGCTCGGGAATGGGGGCTTAGAGCGCGCGCGGCGGCGGCGGGGCTGGGGCCAGGGCCGGCGCCGAGAGGGAGGGGACGGGCCGGCCCCTCGGCCAGCGCCCGCCCCGTGCCAGAGCGGAGGGGCGCGCCCCGGGCGGCGGGCAGGGGAGCGCCGGACGGCCCCTTCACGCGCCCATTGGCCGCCGGGCTGCTGGGGGAGGCCGGAGCCGCGGAGCCACGTCGCCCGCCCGGGTGGTGGGCGCGGGGCTCGGGTTTCGCCTCGGCCCCTCCCCGCGATCTCGTCGCGAGGGGCGGGCCCAGGCGGACTGGGCCGGAGACTGGAGGGCTCCTAAGAAGACCGGGAAGTTCTTTGTCGAGCAACAGATGTTCGGGGTAAAACTCCCTCTCTCTTTTTCCAGTTCCGGAGAACTGAGAGGAGGGAGGCGCTGCCCCCCGCCCCCGCCCCAACTTCCAACTCAGCTCTGGACCCCGCCTCAAGATGTGCTCTTAAAACAAACTCAACCCCACTTACCCAAACTTGGGGTTCCCTGGTGGCTCAGATGGTAAAGAATCCTCCTGCAATGCAGGAGACCTGGGTTCGATCCCTGGGTTGGGAAGATCCCTAGAGAAGGGAATGGCAACCCACTCCAGTATTCTGGCCTGGAGAATTCCAAGGACTGTATAGTCCATGGGGTCGCAAAGAGTCAGACAGGACTGAGCGACTTTCACTCTCCTAACCAAACTTGGGAGTCTGGTTACAAATTCGAGAGACTGGAAGGAGACCCCGGTGGGCAAGGTCTTCTGGAAACCAGGGTCGCAAACCTGGTGCTGGAGGAGGGCCAGACAGATGACTTCAACATGGTGTGGGACCATCTACCTTGAGCAGCTCTGTGCACTCCCGCTACCAGTGGAAGTGCAGGCCCCAAGCAGATCTCAAAAGAATCAGGATCTTGGATGTCCGCTTTCATTTCTAAAGGATGGCACCTCACTTTACAACAGTACCGCTTGTCTTGAACAAATCTTATCTGTATCTTTTCATCACTGTGTGTAGTGATGAAAACGTTCTGTATCTGGGCTGCCCAATAGGGAGTGGCTAGTGGTGACTCAGTAAAGAATCCGCCTGCAATGCGAGAGACCTGGATTCGATCCCTGGGTTAGGAAGTTCCCCTAGAGAAGGGACCAGCTATCCACTCCAGTGTTGTTACCTGGAGAATCCCATGGACAGAGGAGCCTGGCAGGCTACAGTCCATGGGGTCGCAAAGAGTTGGACACCACTGAGCGACTTTCAGTTACTTCCTTTAGTGAACACACCAGACCCGTAGCTAGTGTAACAGGCATTGATAGTTGAACTTAAATTGAAATTTAAATAGTCACACGTGGCTAGGGACTATCATACTGGACAGCTCAGGTAGACCAATAATTCTTCGTGTGTCACAGCCTTTTGAAACTCATTGGAAACTGTGGACCTTCTTGCAAAAAAAATGTACCTAGAGCTGCTGGCTTGAATGTTTGATTGAAGTGACAGAGGATGCATGGCTCTTTGGAAGCCCCACTTGTGTGCCTCAGGTTAACAATCCCTAGGAAACTAAACTTACTTGTGGTTGAAGAGGACCCCCACCCCCCATTCTCACCTCCCGCTGCCTGGGACAGCTGTACTCCCAGAGCTTTTCCACCATCTTGCTCTGTCCCCCATCCCTGATTCTCTAGAGTCCACTGGGCTGTGTTTCTTTCTCTTACAATAAGGATGTCAGGACATTACCAACAACAGTATAGATCCAAGTACCCATCTTCTGAAGGCTTCTTTCAATCGGTTAGTGAATAATGATTGTGTGCCCTCCATGACCTAAACCCTGGACTGGCTGCTGAGGATACAAAAGGGGAACATGACAGTCGTGGTTTCTGTAGAGCTGTAGTGTAGGTGAACAAATATTCATTCACTCACTTACCCATTCATTCAATATACTGAGCAGTCAGGGCTAGGCTGGGTACTGATTTACTGAGTAGCCACAGATTGCAAATCAGCATGACAAGTTAGGAAGGTAGGTACTCAGTATCATGGACTATCATGGAGGAGATGGATTAGGGAAGGCCTTCTGGAAGAAGGGACATTTAAACAGACAGAAGGTGAGAGGGATAAGCCAGACAGCAGGGGTCTGCATATATGAGAGGATAAGGTCTTGTGTGAATTGACAGCAGCAGAACTTGAGGAGATGTCCCTGTGATCCTGTACCTCCCATCAGCTGGAAGAGAGCCCTGGCAGTGGGACATAATCTTTGGTGCCTCACCCCACCAGCACTGCCTTTGCCTGAGACAGAAAGTGCTGTGCTTGAGTAGTGAGTCCCCCACTGTCTGTCCAGAGGTTAGGATTTCAAACAATAGAGAAGCATTACTTTGGGTTTGTAAGAGCTCCCAATGAAAAGGCATGGCCCCTGAGGCAGGTAACTTAGTACCTTCTGTGCTCCTGGGACAGGCAAGATGAGATTTGTTGAGTGGGGCGGGGTGGGGGGGTGGCGGTTGCGGGGTGGAGGCGGGCCAAGAGGAGGAGTGGGAGGAAGCACAGGAAAAAGATCAGAGCTAAAGAAAGAGAAGGATAGTTCAGTTGAGTTCAGTCGCTCAGTCTTGTCCGACTCTGCAACACCATGAACTGCAGCACGCCAGGCCTCCTTGTCCATCACCAACTCCCGGAGTTTACTCAAACTCATGTCAATTGAGTTGGTGATGCCATCCAACCACCTCATCCTCTGTCATCCCCTTCTCCTCCGGCCTTCAGTCTTTCCCAGCATTAGGATCGTTTCAAATGAGTCAGTTCTTCGCATCAGGTGGCCAAAGTATTGGAGTTTCAGCTTCAACATCAGTCCTTCCAATGAATATTCAGGGCTGATCTCCTTTAGAATGGACTGGTTGGATCTCCTTGCTGTCCAAGGGACTCTCAAGAGTCTTCTCCAACACCACAGTAAGGAAGGAGGAAATGAGAAAGTGGGTGGAGACTGGAGACAGTCTTTACTTAATTGCAGCATTGCCAGCGGCAGGCCCTGACCCCAGGGATTGAGAATTGCACATCCTTTGCCCCCATTCTAGTTGGTTTCCTGCCAGACGCTAGTAGTTTCCAACAGTTAGATTTTTCCAGAGGTAGTCTTGGCTCCCATGGGAATCACAAGAGAATTCCAGCACTGCTGTGCAGGGGGAAGTTTACATCATTTCCCCTGAGCTTCCCTACATTCTCTCTCTGTTTGGTATCTATTTATTATGTATTTATTTGGTTGCATAGGGTCTTAGTTGCATCATGGGGGATTTTTTGCTCCAGTGCACAGACTCTTTAGTTGTGACATATTGGTTTGGTAGTTGGGGGACACAGGCTTAGTTACTTCACAGCTTGTGGGATCTTAGTTCCTCTACCAGGGATTGAACCCACGTTGCCTGCATTGCAAGACAGATTCTTAACTACTGGACCACCAGGGAAGTCCCCTACATTCTCTTCTTTTATATTTTCATCCTTCTACTATCCTACGAGGGTTAAGTCCTCCCAACCAGAGAGTCAGGAGTAAGTGATGATATTAAATAGTCAAGATATTTCACTGTGTAATTGCTTTCTTTCATCTTAAAAATTGCCTTCTATTTCTTCCTATGTGCACATATTGGCTAAGTGTGCTGTCATTTTTAATCTTTATTCTTGATGAGGCAAAGGAACCAGAAGCAAGGGGAGTGACATTTAACAGCAGGTTGTACCAGTGGAAAGGAAAAGCAAATTTCAAAAATGTGAGCTGGTATGCTGATCTGCTATTTCTGGCTGCAAATAATGTCATCAAAACAACAAAATCCAGCCAGAAGTTATTAAAACAATAGGAAAACCTTGTCATCTATGGAACAGAAAGTCTGTTAGATCAGTTTCAGCATGTTTCATTCAAGTGGTTTGATGACATCAGTAAGGAACCAGGTTTTCTGTTTTGTTTTTTTCTCTGAGAGGCATGGGGAAAAAAAGTGTTACCTCTCTTTATTGGGAAGAAGATTTTTCCAGCAGACATCCCTTCACATCTCATTGGCCAGAAGTGTGTCACAGGCCTATGCCGGATCCAGTGACAGGCAAGGGGACTGGAGTTTCCAGGGCTGATTTAGGCAAATCACGATTCACTTCCTGGGGATGGAAGATATGTAGCTTCCTGTGAACCACGTGGTTAGAGTTCTGTTGGCAGGGAAGAGCAAGTTGATGGCTGTGTCTACTAGGAGCCATCATGATTAACTGCTTTCAGGTTTAAAAGCACCTTGAGCATTCTACCTTTTTCTACTTCTCTACTCAAAATTGCACACATTCTTCAAGGCTCAACTCAAATGTCATCTTTCCCTTGAGATTTTCCCTTTTACCTCCAGTCAGAATTTATTACTTCTTTCTAAATATGCCCAGAACCTTTGTCTCGCACACATAACACTTTTTACAGTCTGCATTGGGTTAAGAAATTTGCCTTCTTTGTCTTCCCTAATTCTGAATTCCTTGAGAGGAAGGACCACATATGATTCATGTTTATGTGCTAACTCCAGGGACCAGCACATGTATTGCCTTTCGCCACAAGTTGATCCCCATAAGACAGATTCACCTTGAGTCTGGGGACCATTATTGTTGGTTCATCGTATACCCAGCACCTAGGGCAGTACCTGGTGCATGTAGGGGCCCAAAAGCTATTCTGAATAAAGAGTAGAATAATAATAACTACCAATCTCTACTTCTGGTCAAGGTGGATGAGAAAAGGGGCTGGATTTACACTTCCACTTCAAACAGATAAACAAAAAAAACAGACAAAATATATGAAACGACAGTTTCAAAGGCACTGGTCACCAGCAATGAAGGACACTAGAAATAAGTAAGGTGACTCCTACCATGGTCCCAGTTTGCTTTTGTTCACATATTTTCCAGGGTACAATTCAGAGAGGAGAAACTAAGATGAAGCCTGGCAGATGCCCCGAGTTGGAAAGAGAAAGGTGAGTGTCCAGGGACCAAATCAGCCACATTTCTTAGGAGACAGAACCAGACAGGAGACAGCTGCAAAGAGAGAGACCCCAAAGATCATCAGAGGGTCCCCTTGAATATTCAGTAGAATAGATCAGTGCCTGAGGAGGGAACCATCTGAAAAGGTGAGAAGGAATAGTGAGAGTCAGGAATGATGCCTGTTCCCAGCAGCTGGACTGGAAAGACAGCTCCCGGGGCGCTGGTAGAGTGTGTTCTCAGGAAGGTCTTGATTCAGTGGTGGGGAATAATTAGCCGCAGTCAGAGCACTACTCCAGAAAATGCATAATGAGCACAAAAACTACCCTTGGGAAAAAAAACATTTCCAAGTAACCGAACTTCATCCCAGGTAAAAAGCTCAAGAAAAACCTTAGAGGAATGCAAAAAATATCCAGCAAGATAAAACACAGTTACTAACATCCAGTCAGATACAAGAAGGCATGGAAACGACCTGTAATGAAGAGAATAATCAAATAAAACTGGCCCAGAACAGACACGGATGTTAGAGTAAACAGGGAAGAACATTGAAAGTTATTATAATTGTATTCAGTATGTCTAAAAAATTCAAAAGAGACAATGAAGATATAAAAATGACTTAAATTGAAACTCCGGAGGTTAAAAATTATACCTAAGATGAAAAATACACTGCATGGTTATAAAGAAAAACTATTGCTTTCATTTACATCACATACTGAATACTCTCTGAATACCACTATATTTTGTCGCCTTTGACGCTTCTGACCACCAAATGCGTCTGGGGTTTTCCCAAGCAATTCTGCAGCATCACCAGGGTCCTACAGTTTCACTCAGCTCTGGCATATCTACCCAGAGATGTCAGATCCCACAGGTTAAGTGTTCAATCTTACGTGACTGTCTCCTCACCAACTTCAGATGTTGGTTAGAAGTCCAAGTTGTTACATGTGCTTCTGACTGTCTATAGATTGAATCCCCTCCTTGGTCCAATTAATTTTCTAGAATTTTTCACAGAACTCAGGAAAACATTTTTTGTACTTGATTATAAAAGGGTATAACTCAAGGATGGCCAGATGGAGGAGATGCATAGAGCAAGGTAAGGTATGTGGGAATGGACACAGAGTTTCCATGTGTCCTCTGGACTTACCATTCTCTGAGGACTTCTGTGTATTTGCCATTGTTCAGTCACTAGGTCGTGTCTGACTCTTTGCAACCCCATGGACGGCAGCACGCCAGGCTTCCCTGTCCATCACCAACTCCCAGAGCTTGCTCAAACTCATGTCCATTGAGTCGGTGATGCCATCCAACCATCTCATCCTCTGTTGTCCCCTTCTCCTCCTGCCTTCAATCTTTCCCAGCCTCAGGGTCTTTTCCACTGAGTTCTTCGCATCAGGTGGCCAAAGTGTTGGATTTTCAACTTTAGCATCAGTCCTTCCAATGATACCCAGGACTGATTTCCTTTACACTTGACTGGTTGGATCTCCTTGCATTTCAAGGGACTCTCATGAGTCTTCTCCAACATCACAGCTCGAAAGCATCAATTCTTCAGCGCTCAGTCTCCTTTATAGTCCAGCTCTCACATCCATACATGACTATTGGAAAACCCATGGCTTTGACATGCAGACCTTTGTTGGCAAAGTGATGTCTCTGCTTTTTAAATGTTGCCTAAGTTTGTCATAGATTTTCTTCCAAGGACCAAGCATCTTTTAATTTTCTTGGCTGCAGTCACACTCTGCAGTGATTTTGGAGCCCAAGAAAATAAAAATCTGTCACTGTTTCTACTTTTTCCCCATCTATTTGCCATGAAGTGATGGGACCAGATGCCATGATCTTAGTTTTTTGAATGTTAAGGCTTAAGCCAGCTTTTCCACTCTCCTCTTTCACTTTCATCAAGAGGCTCTTTAGTTCTTCACTTTCTGCCATAAGGGTGGTGTCATCTGCATATCTGAGGTTATTGATATTTCTCCTGGCGATCTTGATTCCAGCTTGTGCTTCTTCCAGCCCAGTGTTTCTCATGATGTACTCTGAATATAAGTTAAATAAGCAGGGTGACAATATATAGCCTTGATGTACTCCTTTTCCAATTTTGAACCAGTCCACTGTTTCATGTCTAGTTCTAACTGTTGCTTCATGACCTGCATACAGGTTTCTCAGGAGGCAGATAAGGTGATCTGGTATTCCCATCTCTTTAAGAATTTTCCAGGTTCTTGTGATCCACACTGTCAAAGGCTTTAGCATAGTCAGTGAAGCGGAAGTAGATATTTTTCTGGAATTCCCTTGCTTTCTCTATGATTCAGCTGCTGCTGCTGCTAAGTCGCTTCAGTCGTGTCCAACTCTGTGCGACCCCAGAGACAGCAGCCCACCAGGCTCCCCCGTCCCTGGGATTCTCCAGGCAAGAACACTGGAGTGGGTTGCCATTTCCTTCTCCAATGCATGAAAGTGAAAAGTGAAAGTGAAGTTGCTCAGTTGCTGTTCCTCCGCCTTTTCTAAATCCAGCTTGTACATCTGGAAGTTCTCAGTTCATGTACTGTTGAAACCTAGCTGGAAGGATTTTGAGCATTACCTTGCTAGCATGTGAAATGAATGTTCAAAAGTAATTTGAACATCCTTTGGCATTGCCTTCCTTTGGGACTGGAATGAAGACTGGCCTTTTCCAGTCCTGTGGCCGTTGCTGAGTTTTCCAAATTTGCTGGCATATGGAGTGCAGCACTTTCACAACATCAACTTAGATTTTAAATAGCTCAACTGGAATTCCGTCACCTCCACTAGCTTTGTTTTTAGTAATGCTTCCTAAGGCCCACTTGACTTTGGATGTCTGGCTCTCTGTGAGTGACCACATCATTATGGTTATCTGGGTCATTAAGCCTTTTTTGGTATAGCTCTTCTGTGTATTCTTGCCACCTCTTCTTAATCTCTTCTCTTTCTGTTAGGTCCTTGTAGTTCACCAAACCCTTTCCTTTTGGGGCTTATGGAGGTTTCATTACATAGGCATGGTTGATTAAATCATTGGCCATTAGTGATTCACTCACGTACCAGCCCCTTTCACCTCCTTGGAGTCTGGAAGTTGGGGGATATGGCTGAGAGTTCCAATCCTATAATCACATGGCTAGTTCCCCCATCCTTCGGCACTTTACAAAATCATCTTATTAAATTAAACTCAGAGGTAGGTGAAAGGGACTTGTTACAAATAACAAAGGACACCGTTATTACTCTTATCATTTAGGAAAATCCAAGGGGTTTTAGCTCTGTGTCAAGAAGGAGACAAAGACCAAATATATATTTCATAAACCAAATCACAATATCACAAAGGCGTTAGAAAATATTAATGCACTTGAAGGCATAGCAATAGGAACTATCCTAAAGGAAAAACACAGAGAAACATGAATTTAAAAAATAGAGAATCAGTGATACCTGGGACAATTTCAAGTGGCCTATTATGTGACTCTGGTTATGCTAAATTTTCGGCATATGACTGACTCCTAGTGAAGGCCTGGTGGCTCAGATGGTAAAGAATTTTCCTGCAATGCAGGAGACCCATTTCGATCCCTGAGTCGGGAAGATCCCCTGGAGAAGAGAATAGCTACACACTCCAGTATTCTTGCCTGGAGAATTCCAGAGGAGCCTCGAAGACTACAGTGCATGGGGCCACAAACAGTTGACATGACTGAGCGACTAACACTTTTACTTTTCACTTAGGATCTAACCTGATCAGTTTTCCTAAATATTCAGCAAAGCACTGACTCCTAGTGAAGGCATGAAACATACCCATTCATCACGTTATCTTGAAACCCAGTGTCTGAGGAATTTGGAGGGGAATTTTTGCAGCTTGTCAGCATTGTTTTTGAGATTTCTGGAAGACTTTGCTCTTATGGAGCAAGAATATGCTTACATGACCAGGCAGGGTGCTCTTTGGGGCTCCTTCATTCTGAGGTATTCTGTACCTACAACAGTGGTTCCTCACCCAATAGATGAATTGAATTTGACTATGACTTTTACAGAAAGGGGGACAATAGGTGATTCCTTCTGGCTTTTCCAGACCCATTCCTGTGAGATAGCCTTTGATTGTTGATGCATGTCTTTCATGTTGTATACTGCATCCTTTTCCTGCAGGTTTTTATAAACATTGTCATTTGGGGTCCTGTGAGTGTTCTTTAGCAGTCAGCTCTGTAAACTTCCATCGATACTGTGCAAAAGTGTGCTTTCAACCCTAAAGCAATGCAAAATTATGAAAGCAAAGAGTTAGAGCTAATGAGCCAACAATGGTCACAGAATGGAATTATAAAAATTACTCAATTAACCCTAAAGCAGAAGAGAGAGATTTGATTTGTTGCCATTTCCTTCTCCAGGGACTCTTCCCGACCCAGGGATCAAACCTGGAGCTTCTACGTTGCAGGCAGATTCTTTACCAACTGAGCCACCAGGGAAACCCATATGTGTGTGTGTGTATGTGTATATAGGATATATACATATATGTGTGTGTGTATAAAATGCAAGCAACATTAAAAAAAAAGTCCCAAAGCAGGTAGACAAAGAGAAAAGGGGAGGGGGGGGAACCTAGAACAGATGAGACAAATAGAAAACAAATAGCAAGATGATAGAATCAATTCTAGCCATATTAATGATCACATTAATGGTAATCATATAAACACCCCAGTTTAAAAGGCAGAGATTGTCAAATTGTGTAAAATAGTGATTACAGCTATGTGCTGCTACAGAAAATACACCCTAAATACTGAAAAGACCCTGATGCTGGGAAAGATCGAGGGCAGGAGGAGAGGGATGACAGAGGATGAGATGGCTGGATGGCATCACTGACTCGATGGACATGGGTTTGGGTAAACTCCGGGAGTTGGTGATGGACAGGGAAGCCTGGAGTGCTACAGTCCATGGGGTCGCAAAGAGTTGGACATGACTGAGCGACTGAACTGAACTGAACTGAACTGATAAGGACACAAATGGGCTAAACAGTAGAAAGATGGGGAAAAATAACATACTGACACTAATCAAAGGAAAGTTGGAGTGTCAGAACAAAGAACATTGCTAAGAAAAAGGAAGTCATCGTAATCACATAAGGGTCAATTAATCAAGAGAACATAACAATCCTAAATGTCTGTGTACTTAATGGCAAAACTGCAAAATAAATGAAGGAAAAAAAAAGAGAGAAACAGACAAATACACAATTACAGAAATTTTTAAAAATGTTCTCTTAATAACTGATGGACCAAGTAGGCAGAGAATAGCATTAACTATGCTTGAGCTGAGTGACATTTCAGAAAATTCTACCCAACAACAGTAGAAAATACATTATTCTGAAATTCACAAAATTTGACAAGATAGAACATCTTCTGGCCCATAAAATGTCTCAATAAATTTAAATGAATTCAAGTAACATAAAGTATGTTCTTGGAGTGGATGGGCTGGTTAACTACCAACTATTGGGTTTCATAATCAAAGCAAAACTCACTAAAGAAAAGACTAACTTCAGGCAATCAAAAAAATTAGCTTGCCTTGGGACTCTCATTTCAGATCCAACAATAAAAGAGCTTGGAAGTTGTCACTCCTGACCTTACAACAAGAAAAAAGCTGAAAATCAGGGACTTTTCTTGGACTCACCAGAAAAGTGAGGTTTCAGGGCAAACCACCACCATGAATCTGGAGAGACAAGTGGCTGCAGATACTCAAGGTCAAGATCAGCTTACCAGAGCAGAAGCTGCCAGAACCAGAACCTGGTAGGAACAGTAGAATAATCATGCTGATAAATGGCTGAGGCTGTGTGCCGACTAACAGGAGAGTGGGACTCCCCTGGGGGCTGTTATCTGGAGAGCAGGGGGCAGATATTTTGTGGTTTTACCACCAACAACCGCACCAGGTGGTGAAGTGCCAAGAAAAAAATCATTTTATGTCTCAGCAGATAGACAAGGAAAGTAACTATTTTGAAATATGCCCAGAGTATTCTCAAATACACAGGACTGACTACTCTCCAGTGAAAAAAACTTTTCAGAGCCTCATCTCATCTTGGGAAAGAGCACTTAAAAAAAATTACTGGAATATATTTGACTTTAAGTGTTGTGTTAGTTTCTGCCATACAGCAAAATGAATCAGTTATACATATGCATATATCCTCTCTTTTTTAGATTCTTGGGGAAAGAGCATTTTCCTGTCTCCAGCCCCTCTAGCTTTTCTGTATCACCTAAGAGGGAAGGGATAGCAAAGAAACATTTGTTAAAGGTTGCAAGCCCACAGGAAGACTGAAATTTAATCATAAGTTTATAGAATGCTTCCCTTCTCCTACTCTTTGCCATCACATTAATAGGGCTCCTGTATAAGTGAATTACTGCTGAAAGAACTGTAAGGCTCAGACTGTTTTTCAGAAGGAGTTCTTAGGGAAACCCAAAGACAACAGAGGAGATTTTATTTTTATTTTTATTTTTTATTTATTTTTTTTTTTTGGGGGGGGGGAGGAGATTTTAAAAAAAGAACTCTAGTGAAATTTGAAGCCCCTGGTTTCCTTATGGTTATAGCAAATGTAAAACACAACCCAACTGCTGGCCGGATTTACATAAAACTTCACTAAAAGATTACTTGCCTTAGTTCCTATTACCTAATAGGTCGTGTCTGCCTTTCAGTGGAAAATTACAAGACATGATAAAACGGAAGAACAAATACAGTCTGAAGAGGCATGGCAAGGATCAGAACTGGGTATAGATATGATGCAGATTGTGAAATGATTGATAGGCCATTTAAAACAACGATGCCAAAATGTAAAGGCTCTAGTTGAAAAAGTAGACAACATACAAGAACAGTGGGTATAATGGCAGAGAGAAGGGAACCTTGAGAAGGAACCAAAAGGAAATGCTAACACACCAGGGAGTCCCTCTAAGACTCTGCATACACAGGATCAGAGGAGAAAGAATGCTCCGTGTGGGCAGCTCATTCCCAAGAAGCAGAGGAGAGGAAGGTCCTGGACCACTGATGTGGGGCTCTTTGGGGGGCAGCAGAGAGTGGAGGCTGGGAGTGTTACCTAGTGGCTGCTTACTCCATATAGCAAAATGCATCAGAAGTGAAGAAATTTCTCCCAACATGGTGATTATGCAAGGTGTGGTTGGCTACAGCGTGAAGGGCAGGTTAGAAAGCAGAAAGATAAGTTAGAAAGCTATTGCCAGCGTAACTAAGATCACAACTTTGATATCTTAAATCAAGTTATTTTTATCCTTGGTGCTATGGACTGGACCATGTGCCGTCCCGCCAACACCCTGTAAATCATATGTTGACGTCTTGACTTCCAATGTGACTATATTTGAAGACAGGATTTTCAGGAGGTCATTAAGATTAAATGAGGTTTGAAGGGTGGGGCCTTATTTCAGTAGGACTGGTAGCATAATAAAAAGAAAAGAGAACTTCCCTACCTCCACCCCTGTATGCCCACCCCTTGAAAAGGCCATGCTAGGATATAGTGAGAGAGTGGTCATCTGCAAGCCAAGAAGAGAGTTCTCACCAGAAACTAACCATCCTGGCACTCTGGTCCTGAACTTCTTGCATCCGGAACCATGAGAAAATTAATTTCTGTCATTGCGGCCACCCAGCCTGTGGTCGTCTGCTGTGGCAGCCAGCGCAGACTAATACACCTGGTAATTCTATTTCATGGTACAGCCAAGTTGTGTGTAGACAAAGAGGACACCAGTCAAAAAGATGTGAGCCTAAAAATGCAAGAAAGAGGAAGTGAGTGATGAAGAAAAGTCCTAGGTCGCCAGAGTCCTAAGGAAAGTAGATGAAATCTAGAGACTCTCAACTGAAAACTGACTTAAAACTCTGCATTCATTTCAAAAGATTCATGGATCACCTGGAGTGCCTTGGGGACTCCACATGATCTTCGGGACCCTCACTTACAGAACCTTTGTCTTGGAGACTAACCAGGTGGGCTGAGACCACCCTTCAAAGAGCTTTGAAGGGAGCTTCTGGGGCTGGGGGCTGTTGATAAAAGGAAATCAAATGATAACATTTGGAGGAGGAGGAAGGGCAGTTGTTGGACCTCACGCGTTAGGAGTCAGTGTCTCTGGAGTGTGAGGTGCTGGGGCATGACAAGAATGGAAAAGGATTAAACTCATATTAGGGAACAAGAAATAAGTAGGAATGAGGAAAGGAAATTTAGTGTATAAGCACAGTCAGCTGAAGTCAGATTATATATGACTGCTGTGGAGTTCATCAGCCTGATGTGCAATTTTCACCAGCTCTAGCTGGAGGGTTTTAGCAACAGAAATAGTGGCAGAAAAAAAAATGGATTGGGGGTTTACTGCAAAATAAGGATTGTCCAGGAAAGTACAGGGATAGATTTGCTATAAATTAGGAATTATTTTAAATGAAGGCCTAACTCCAAAATATTAGATAAGGAAAGAGAGAAAATAGAGAGGGAGGGAGGGAGGAAGGGAGGGAGGGAACTCCTTGAGTGATTGGGAGGGAGAGGAAATGGGGCAAGAAAGGAAGGAAGCTTAAAGAAAGAGAAGAAAGTTCTTTCAGCCTTAGGAAGGATTAGCACCTTAGGTATCCTAGGCCTGCCCTGGGGCATTGAATTTCTTATTCTGAATGTATGACATTTGACACCCTGTTAGTAAGAACTTAGAGGAAGATTTCTTTTGTTTGTCCAAGACATACAACTAAGCCAGGAAGTTTCTAGAGGTGTCCTACTCTACTCCCGGTCTCCCCATCCCTGTCTCCAAGGCAGGGACTTCTAAGGCTTCCCAGGCTCTAATGGTGGGCTGGGAAGACGACTGGTGTGAACTTCTCTTTTCAGGCTTGCCAGTAGAAATTAGACAGGTGTGTTCTTATACTTGCAACCCTTAGTGAGTCCTGGAAGAGGTGGTGTCCACATTGCCTGGACAGGATGCTGCAGGAACAACTTCTGGCGCCCTCCTCTGCAAAACGTAATCAAAAAATATTCAGGATTTTTACCAACAAGCCAAAGGATAGCTAAACCAAATGTACTATACAGCAAAGATTTTTTTCTCCCTTTTGAACAATTATATGAGTGACATAAAATGAAAATTACAGCAAGTCTTATCACCCAGAGATCTTGTTGTATATTAGACCTGACATTTTCATATGCAAATATAGAAATGCATGTTTTAGGAAAATGCTGTCATATTATACACATTGTTTTTCAATCTTCTCCTCCTTCTGCAGTTTATCAGTTTGTTGTGAACACTTCAAGTCCGTTTACAGTCAGCGCTTCCAATCTGTAGGTTCTGTGTCCACAGATTCAACCAATAGATCGAAAAATACTTAAAAAACATTTTTTTTCAAAAAGTTCGAAAACGCAAAAGCTGAATTTGCCATGTGCCAGCAAGTATCTACACAACATTTTCATTGTATTACTTATTATAAGTAACCTAGAGAGGATATGCATAGATTATATGCAAATACTACTACATTTTATGGGGCGTCCTTGGTGGCTCATTGTAAAGAATCTGCCTGCCAATGCAGGAGACATAGGTTCGAACCCTGGGTCAGGAAGATCCTCTGGAGAAAGAAATGGTAACCCACTCCAGTATTCTTGCCTGGGAAATCCCATGGACAGAAGGAGCCTGGCGGGCTACAGTCCATGAGGTCACAAAGGAGTCAGACACAACTAAGCAACTAAACAACAACAATAACACTCTGTTTTATACAAAGGACTTGAGTATTCTCTGATTATTACACCCCCGGGGATTTGGGAACCAGTCCCCTCACTGATGCTGAGGGATGACTGTACATCTACACAGCATTCTTAAAGGTTGCATGACATTGTACTTGTCTTCAATTGTTGAATGTCTGAGCTGTAGTGTATCAGATATCCATTGACAAAATAATGCTATGTAGTGAGAAAACCACAAAATCTCAGTGACATACAAAAATAAACATCTGTTTATTGTACCAGTTCACAGGAGTTCAGCTGGTCTGGGCTGGCTTGGCTGCTCTCTGCTGGTCTCGCTTCTGCCTCTTCGGCCAGCTGTGGTTGGCTGAGCGTCCTCCTCATTTTGACTTGCTCATGTGTCTGGGACTGGCTGGTTATCAATCCCTTTAGGATGGTCACAACTGAGACAACTAGGGCAGCTCCACTGTGTGCCAGGTGAGTTATCCTCCAGGGAGCTGGAGAATTCTGGAAGAGGCCCCGTTTGAGGGCAGTGGTCTATTCTAAGTTCAGATTAGATATGCTAAATTGGATACCTTTGGGATCTTCAAGAGGAGGTTTTGAGAGGTGGGGTATGCTATTCAGAGGACAAGTTTGGGCTGGAATGATTAATATTTTAGTCTTATGTATTTTAGGAATTATTTGAAATAGTAGATCTGGATTAAGTGACTTAATTTAATTTGAGAAGAGATTAAAGAGATATAGGAGAGAAGGGATATAGGAGAGAGTAGACTTAGAGCTAGGCCTGGAGGACTGGACCAGAGGAAACCTAGAAACCCCTCTCTCGTCAGAGAAGTAGAAACAGAACAGAAAAATGGTGTTATGGAAGCAAGGAGACAGTGTTTCAAAAAGTGGATGGTTCACAAGGGCTTTGATAATTTAAAAAATTCATTTATTTGGCTGTGCCAGGCATTAGTTGTTTCAAACATGATCTTCAGTCTTTGATGCAGCGTGCAGAGTCTTTAACTGTGCCATGTGGGATCTAGTTCCCTGACCAGGAATCAAACCCAGACCCCCTGCATTAGGAGTACAGAGTCTTAGCCACTGGACCACCAGGGAAGTCCCTCTGATAGTTGTTGGAAAGTCAAGTAGGACAGTCAGTCTCCAAAGATGGCCCTCAAATGAATTATGCCTCCTGAAATTCACACTTCGTGTAGTACCCTCCCACCCTGAATGAGGCCTGGGTTTGTTCAACTAATAGAATTTGTGACTTTTGAGGATAGGTCATATGAAGCTTGCAGTGTCAACCTTGGTCTCCTGAAATGCTTGCTCAGAGGGATGCCAGCCACCATGTAAAAAGTCTGTTTACCCTTAGACCATCATGCTGTGAAGAAGGCTAAACTGCCTATGGGAATGCCACATGGAGAGAGAGAGATGATGCCTGGCCACCTCCCAGCTGTGGCAGCTGTTCCAACCTGGGTACCAAACATGGAAGGTATGAGTCGCCTTAGTGTCAAGATTACACCAGCCCTTTGAGACAACCCAAGTAAGACCTTCCCGGCTTATCCCAGTCAATTAAGAGAATCACAAGGAAGAAAAAATAAATTATTGTTTCAAGCTACTAAATTTTATACTAGAATAAGATGGAGTTGAAATAAAATGTCTGCTTGATTTGGTGGTATGGAAGTCACTATTATTTCTAGGAGCTACAGTGCAGAAACAAGACCAGACCTAAATGGGTTAAGAGTGGGCAGAAACTGAAGAAATTAAGAAAGCATAGAGGACTGCTTTCTGGAGAACTTTGGCTATGGGTGGGGAAGAGATACAAAGGATGGTAGTTGGAAGAGGAAATGAGACAAGGCAGAGTTTTTCTGATAGTATCTAACACACACACACACAATGGGATGCTCAGTTCAATTCAGTTCAGTCACTCAGTTGTGTCCAACTCTTTGCGACCCCATGAACCGCAGAACGCCAGACCTCCCTGTCCATCACCAATTCCTGGAGTCCACCCAAGCCCATGTTCATTGTGTCGGTGATGCCATCCAACCATCTCATCCTCTGTCATCCCCTTCTCCTGTGCTCAATGGGATGCTACTTAGCCATAAAAAAGAATGAAATCCTGCATTTTGCAACAGTATGGATGGATCTTGAAGGTATTATGCTAAGTGAAATAAATCAGACAAAGACAAATACCTTATGTTTTCACTCAGATGTGGGATCTAAAAAAATGAATGAGCAAAATGAAAATAAAAACAAAGTTGGACACAGAGAACAGATTAGTGGATACAAGACGGGAAGTTGGTTGTGGGGGGGAGGCTGTGAAATGGGTAAGGTGGGCCAATCGTATGGTGGCAGACGGCAGCTAGACTTGTCATGGTGATCACTCCGCAGTGCATACAGATGTCAAATCACAATGCTGTATACCTGAAACATATACATATATATACATAAATATATAAGTTTTAAGTTGCCCTTGCACGCTGGCTCAGTCATTTCTGACTCGTGACCCTGTATAGCTTCTCTGTTTCTTAATATATTTGAAATTTTCTATGATCAAAAGTTTTAAAAACTGTTCTGAAACATATTCTTCATTCTAGTAAGTATTTATAGATAACAAGTTAACATTCAGTTGTGGTAACTGAGTTTAAAATATGTCCTACTGATGCATACTTCTCCTAGGATATTGGAGAGAATTCCCCACTCCCGTGATACTCTACAATGGAAGGAAAAAAGAGCCAGAGGGAAGGACTGGGTTGAGAGTGCAAGACTGGACATATAGGGGAGAGGAGGCCTACGGCACTGCAGAAGTTCTGAGAAGGAGGGTGAGCTGGGATCCCGGATCCAGGTCAAGGTGAGGGATGGGTCCAGTGGAGAGAGGATTGTGAGGGTGGGTGGGGGAGGGGGTTGAACCTAGAGGAGGAGGGAAATCTCATTGTTGTTGTTCAGTCGCTCAGTCGTGTCCAATTCTTTGTGACCCCATAGACTGGAGCACACCAGGCTTCCCTGTCCTTCAGTATCTTCTGGAGTTTGCTCAGATTCAAGTCCATTGAATCGGTGATGTCATCCAACCACCTCATCCTCTGTCACCCCCTTCTCCTTCTGCCCTCAATCTTTCCCAGCATGAAGGTCTTTTCCAATGAGCTGGCTCTTCACATCAGGTAGCCGAAGTATTGTAACTTCAGCTTCAGCATCAGTCCTTCCAATGACTATTCAGGATTGATTTCCTTTAGGATTGACTGGTTGGATCTCCTTGCAGTTCAAGGGACTCTCAAGAGTCTTCTCCAGCACCACAGTTTGACGACATCTGTTCTTCAGCACTCAGCCTTCTTTATGGTCCAACTCTCGCATCTGTACATGACTACTGGAAAAACCATACCTTTGACCATATAGACCTCTGTCAGAAAAGTGATGTTTCTGATTTTTAATATTCTGTCTAGGTTTGAAATAGCTTTTTCTCCAAGGAGCAAGGAATTCTCAATGGAGAGCCTCTAAATTTTCAGAGATTAGGAGAAAAGTCAAATGCTACAAAGTGATGGGATTGATAATCAGGAAATTGTATTTGGAAGAGAATAGAATAGGAGAGATATGTGGAGAAGGAAATGGCAACCCACTCCAGTATTCTTGCCTGGAGAATCCCATGGACGGAGGAACCTGGTAGGCTACAGTCCATGGGGTCGCTAAGAGTCAGACACGACTGAGTGACTTCACTTTCACTATTCACTTGTATGCATCGGAGAAGGAAATGGCAAGCCACTCCAGTGTTCTTGCCTGGAGAATCTCAGGGACGGAGGAGCCTGGTGGGCTGCCATCTATGGAGTTGCACAGAGTTGGATATGACTGAAGCGACTTAGCAGCAGCAGCAGCAGCAGCAGAAGAAATATGATAAAGTTATTCAGGTGGGTGGAGAGTAAATTTACTGGGGCAACAGAATGGAATTGCAGGAAAGTTTAGAACTGAACAATAGACCAGGGACTTTTAGGAGGCTAAGGAGAACAATGAAAGGAAAATGCCAATGGGCTGGGAGGGAGAGAAGCCTTGCTAATCTGGCTGTACTGGTGGTGGTGATGAATGAACCCACTTTGAGGGATGTGGTCTCAGGAAGGGGGTATAGGGAGCAGCCACCCCCATGTTTTAAGAGTCCAGGTGATTTGGATGCAGCTGCAGGTGGTTCTTGAACCACTGTTTGAGAAACACTGCCCTGGGGGCTGGAAAGGGAGTGCGGCTGGATTGGGGCAGGAGGACTGTTATGTCCCAGTGGGAAAGCCTGCTGGACAGACAACAGGACATGAGTCTCTGTTGTTCCAGGTGGCCCTCTAGCTTCCTTGGCCCCTGGGAGGGGCTCAGACCCAAACGTGGGTGGCCTTCAAAGTAACCCTGCCTGTGCTTGCCCCAGGGACTTCTCATCCATGGACTGTCACAACCGGAGTTTTTGTTGTTTGTTGTTTGTTTTTGCAACTTTTGATTCCAGAAATAAAAATGGGCTTTCAAAATCAACCAACCGACCAATCAACACTGTTGAAGTTGGCACATTTGGGCTAATTGTTTTCCTTTTCATTTAGGCTTATTGCCTACTGAGTGTGAGGTAGCACTTTCAAGTAAATCTTTGGTAATTCCTAAGCATCAAGCAATTGCCTTCATTTCCCAGCAGGACATCCTAAAGTGGGCTCATTTGGAGACAGAACAGGAATAGCAGTTTTTATAGCTTAAGGCCTGAAAGAAAACGACTTTTTTTTTCCTTGACAATCACAATCCACTCATGCTTTAAAAATGCATTTCAAAATCAAAAGGACTTGGAGAGTTTGGAATGTGCTAGAAGGATGTAACAAGACATTTTATTAGCCGGTTTATTAGATAAACTTACATCTTGTGTCTCTTCTCTTGAAACTCAGTCATAGCCTCTCTGTGTTGCCTAGATGTCAAAGAATTAAGCCTGTGTTGAATTAACAGAAGTAACAGGGGTACAGAGGGAATTGCTTTCTTTTATCACAGTCTCCACTGTGACTCTCTGATTTTAATTTCCAGTGGCAGGATGAAGGAAAGGCCAGTACTCCGGGAGCAAAGCATGGCCTGAATAAAGGCCTGGAGGCCGGCAGGTCATGGGGCTGCTGTCTGCGTGGCCGGACTGAGGCAGAGAGGAAACAGGGCTGACTTGATAGGGGAGCTGGATTAGGGAGGCTGAGCAGGGGGGGGCTTTGAGTGGTGCCTGGGGAAATCCTGAGCCATTTAAATGAGCCATTTAAATCTGACAGGCAAATTGGTGTTTTAAGAAGATTTACCAGGCAGTGATGTGCAGGACGAGCTAGAGTGGGTGCGGGCAGTGTGTGTGTGTGTGTGTGTGTGCGCGCGCGCATTGGGGGGTGGGGTGACAGAAGAGAGGGGAGAATGAAGCTAGGAGAATAAAGTTTCTGCTTTGAGACACACTTACTGAGCACCTACACTTTAATTTGCCTTGTGCCGAGCACCAGCTTCACATGCACGCTCTCTCGGTGAATGCAACCAGCATCTGCTCTTTTGTCCAAGCTGGAACCTCCAAGTCCTCCCTGACATTTTCCTTCCCTTTTCTCCGCAGTCTATCAAGCTGTCCCATCAACTTCACGCCTCCCACATCCACCTCTTCTCTCGCATCCCCACCGCCTCTATCCCACTTCAGCCACTGCACCTCTCGCTGCTGAAGGGCCTCCCTGCCTCCGTCTCCCCTCTGACTCCTTCTCCACCTGCTTGCTAGTGGTGATGAGGATGGACTTCCTGAAACACGTTGAATCAGGCCATGTCCCGCAACAGAAACACTGCAGTGAGCTCCCCACCGCCTTCAAGGGAAAAGTCCGAATCCTCAGCAAAGCTGGGAGGTCCTTGGAATGTGGGTTTTGCTTAGGTCTCCCTGCTTCCCAGGGCTCTCACCTCTCCCACCTTAAAGCCTGGGGTATGGCCATGCGAAAACACTGTTGGTAATCCTGAGAAGTCTCTTCTCCTTTGTGATGACATCTTCCGTTGTACCCCTCCCCTCTGATTCATTCTTCAGAATACATTTAGCCATCCCTTCCTCTTGGCTCTTTCTGGCCACCAGTACCTCCTGGGTGCTTTCAAAGAACTGTTGCTATTGCTGTCCTAGAGCTTGCCACAACACATTGTCCCTGGTAGTTCTTTCCTCAGTATGTGAACTTCAAGAGGCACCTTCCAGGGATCGCATCTTCCTCTTCTCCCAGCACCCTCCTGACACATAAAAGGTGCTTAGTAAATATTCAACAAATGGGAATGGATGAAGGTACAAGAATCTGGGTGGTGGGGGCAGGGAGGGAGTGTTGGTTCCATTTTACAGATAAAGAAACTGAGGATCAGGGAGTGATTTAATAATCTGTCCAAGTCTTCTCAGCTTCGCAGCCCAAAATCCACTTCAGGGTCGCTAATTTATTGTTTAGGATTTTTTTCCTCTTTCTTGCAGCCACAAAATGGAAATCATCAAGGAAAAGAGCTCTGTGTAGCACCTTTGATTTTGGCTGATGGTTCAGAAAGCTAGCAGTACGGCCACTTCAGGAGTGAGTGTAACAATAAATGAAAAGGCGTTGCTATATTAGTAGGGGATTTCATAAACTGGAGTATTATTAGGTTTGGGGATTGCAAAAGGCTAAGAGACCAAATGAACCATTTCCAACATAAATTGAATATTTATTTCACTGGAAATTATTCAAATCACAAATCCTCCCTGTTTCTGAAAGCTGAAGGAGGATCTGGTTGCATGTGTTCATTGCCATTTTTTGTTTCTCCAATAAATGTTCATTGCCTACTTTTTTTTTTTTTTTGATTGACTGGAAAAATCACATTGCAAAATGATAGATATTATTCATTTAACTCCAGCATTTACTTTTCCCCTAAAGTAGAGTTCTGTTCATGACAGATCAGACTTCTCCCCCATTTAGCACCCATGTAAAACATTGCAAAAGATTGGGTCTGTGGCTCAAATAACATGTTTGCAGCAATCTGTTCAAGCCACAGCGGGCATGGAAGCTCTTAATGAAATGTCGGTGGATATTAGGGTTTTATGGACTGGAAAACAGTACAAATCAAAGCACTTTGCTTACTGTTTATCTGTTTAGAACATTTTTATTTTCTAAACCTAGCAATGTTCATCTTTTTCATCCGGCATTTCGGTTTGGTTCTTTACATATTGATTTTCCCGTTCACTGGCATTCTCTGATGAAGTCGGAGCACCCAGGTGTGCTGTCTGAAGTGAGCAGTGGCTAGGGGTGCAGGACGGGGGGCATTCTCTGCCCTGAGACCCCTCAGCTCAAGGGCTGGGAGAGAGCAGGATTCACTGTATAAAAAGATCACTATAGGGACTTCGCTAGTGCTCCAGTGCAGGGGGCCTGGGTCCTATCCCTGGTCAGGGAACTGGATCACTGCAACTAAAAGCCTGCACAACCAAGTAAGTTTTTTTAAAAAAGGGTCACTACACCTTTCTATCCCCTGTGTGGTTTCCCCTTGAACCAGCAGTGTTGATCTTGTATATTAGTTTCTTCTCAAAAGTTGTGTACAAATCTTACAGTAAAAGTAGCCTTCTCTTCTGAAATTTTATGAGGAGATAAAATAGAAAGGGGCCCAGCAGGAAGCAAAAGCCATCAGAGCTGGTTTATCCAGGGATCAGCAATTTTTTTCTGTGATGGGCCAGAAAGTAAGTATTTTGGGCTTTTCAGGCCGCCTACAGTCTCTGTCACAACTGGCCACAGACAACACCTAAAGGATGGGCGGTGGGTGTGACCGTGGGCCAGTAAAACTGTCTTTACAAAAAGCGAGGGGGTGGTTATTGGCTTGTGGGCCAAAGTTCACTGACTCCCAGTTTAGATTAAAAGATTTTAAGGGACAATGTGCAGATAAGTGGGCAGCATCAGTGGAACAGACAGGAGCATTGAGGTATCAAGATCACAGCAGCAGGAAGCTGTTACTGCCTCAAAGGCTGGAGGGTAGGGAGAGAGGAGGTGGTGTGAGAATGGGGCCTTGGGAGGTACTAGAGCAGGGAGGGGGCAGGGAAAAAACACCCACTTCTTTCTTCCCCGCCTCCTCAGATCTGCTGTGCTTCTGCTCCGTCTGATCCAATCAATGGCCCGAGGCAAGGGGCCTGGGAGGAAGCCTTGCAGAGACTGCATCTCGGAACACAGAGTGCGGATCAAGCAGAGCAAGGGTGGTGAGGGGAGGCGAAAGGGGAATAAGCAGCCCAGGTGATGCCTCTCTCCACTAACTTCTTAGATCCCTCTCCTTTGGGGAGAGAAAATAAGTTTGGCTGGCTGCATCCCTTGACCCTGACTTTGTTCTAGAGCAGCAGTCTACAGCTCTAGGGACTGGTTTCATGGAAGGTGATTTTTCTACAGACTAGAGGGTGGGGCATGGTTTGGGAATGATTCAAGCACATTACATTTATTGTGTACTTTATTTCTAATCTAATGCTGCTGCTGATCTGACAGGAGGTACTGGTCCGTGGCCCGGAGGTTGGGGATCCCTGTTCTAGAGAATGTATGCTTCCCCACAGTCCTGCTCCAGCTTTGGGCCTGTCCCCAGGCACAGTGATAGGTTCAGAGATAGGCTTATGTTATGATCTAAGGCAGGCTGAGACCAAGGTGCAGACCTTTTGTTTGTTTGAACTGTGGAGGAGATAAGCTCTCTTCCCCCCGCCCACCCCCCCACAACCTCCCCCGCTACCCCTCCGGTCAATCCAAGGCTCGAAATTTGGCAGCGAGCTGACCACGTGGTGAGGCCTTCCCAGGGGAACTCACAAGAGCAAGCAGATTGCCCGGGGGTGGTGCTCTGTTTGCTCAGTGACTCAGTCGTGTCCAACCCCCCCAAGAGTCGTGTCCAGCTCTTTTGCAACCCCACGAACTGAAGCCCACTGTCCATGGGATTTTCCAGGCAAGAATACTGGAGTGGGTTGCCATTTCCTCCTCTAGGGGATCTTTTCGACCCAGTGATCGAACCTGCGCCTCCTGTGTCTCCTGCATTGGCAGGTGGATTCTTTACCACTGAACCACCTGGCAAATCCTGATCCTGAGCCCCTGGATCAAGCCGTACCTGACACAAACAGTCATTTCTCAATGAGGTGAGCCAATACACTCTAGTTTAACTGAGACCACCAGTTTTTTGTTTGGAGCCAGAGAATCCTGGCTAAGAGAGAAAGTCCAGATTTATCACTGGAGCCAAGACCTGCTTTCCTATAACTGTGTGAACCTCATGTGAAGTCCACAAATCTAACCACCAAACCTTGCAAGAGATGATGATTCTCCTGTGTGTATGAGTATTTTCATGTGTGTGTGTGTGTGCAGCCGTGTTCAAGCAATGCCATTTATTGTCAGCATGTATACTTCTCAGACACAAAAACCTTTCTTTTTTGAATATCTATATGGCACGGACCTCATAAGTCTCAAAGATAGCAACTTCCAAGGTAATTACAGAGCTCTGGTGATAACCATAGCAACCCAGTGATTCTGAAATGCAGTGGCATGCAGACCATTGAAGCTCAGAGACCCTGATGGCAACAGAGTACCTGCCCAGGTCTGTGGGGTCTTGCAGGGGCTTTTCTTCTGCTTGAACAGAAGGGCTTCTCACCACACAACACCTCCCACAATAATTCCTAAAGTTTTGAATTTTACGGGTCAAAAAAATGTCCAAAACAGAAGTACTGACATAAAGTTGCCAACTTTATTTTGCTAAGAACAGTTCACAAAAGAGATAAAACAAACAACTGCCATCTACTATTAGCATCATTTCATAAAAGAAAGGATATTTTCCCATGTCTAAAAGGAGAAAATAAAAGAGAAGCCCTTCAACAGAGCACATTAAGAGAAATGCATGACTTTGGGGATGCTGTGCCTGGTGGGGCACAGATGCAGGGCGAGGCTGCCCGGATGAGGGAGGTCCTCAGGGCCTAAAGCCACTCACTGCCTGCCGAGGCATGAGCCCAGCATGGGCTGTGTCCACTCAAATGAAGGGGCACTCTTTTTCTTGACACAAAGAGTCTTCTCGCTTGCCAAACTGTGTGCTGATGGGTCTGTATCTGCCACAAAGGGCCACCTTTTCTAATCTGCACAAAGCACTTTGGGGGCTGGCAGTGGCTCTGCTTTAACCAGCACCTGGCGCATAGTAGGTGCTCAGTAAATATGCACTCACTGGATGTTGCAGGGCCGACAGACGCTCCATCAGGGCCGTTCCCAGTCTGCTTGCTGACACCAGGGGCCAGGCAGTCCTTGGCTGCACAGCTACAGGAAGTGCGTTTCGTGTCTTTTCTCTCAGTGTCTAACTGGACGCCAGTGGAGAGGAAGATTACAGCAGCCTCTCCTGCTTCTCGGTTCTTTTAGAGGACCAGAAAGAAACCAGCCTTGGTTATTTTTTGCTTTTGTTTTGTTTATTTAAATTCAAATCTTTATTGAATTTGTTACAATATTGCTTCCTTTTTTTTTTTTTTAAATGTTTTGGTGTTTTGGCTATGAGGCATGTGAGTTCTTAGCTCCCTGACTAGGGATCAAACCCACACCCGCTGCATTGGAAGGTGAAGTCTTAACCACTGGACAGACAGGCAAGTTTAAGTGCCTTGTTTAAGGACAGCCTTGTTTAAGTGCCTGCTCTGTGCCGGGTAGGACTTCGTCCTGTTAACCTCTTCAGCGTGTTTTAAAGCTCAGGTGTGGAGCCTTTGAAGGGTTAAATAATATGCTCCAGATCACCCAGTGGCCCACTGAGATTCTGACTGCAACATCTATATCACTAGGATTTGTGGAGTTTTGCCCTCCACACTGGGGTTTTGCCCTCAAGAAGTGCTCGGTGAATATGTGGAAGTCTGTCGTATGTTCCTTGGAAACTGCCCAGTCATGGGGTTCACGGTCAGCTTCCCATCTCACTTCTCGGTGTGTCTGTCACTGCCGCTCCTCTATATCAGCTCCCTGCCCCCATCCACCCTGGGTCAGCATGCTAAGTCTCATCAGTCATGTCCGACTCTGTGTAACCCCATGGATTATAGCTTGTAAGCCTCCTCTGCCCATGGCATTCTCCAGGCAAGAATACTGGAGTGGGTTGCCATGCCCTCCTCCAGGGGATCTTTCTGACCCAGGGATTGAACCCGGCTCTCCTGCATTGCAGGCAGATTATTTACAGTGTGAGCCACCAGGAAAGCTATTTAGGCAGCAAGTGTGGGAGTCAAATCCAGGTAGATTCTCTCCAGACCACATCTGACCACACAGCTCTCCTGCTGAAGGACCAGCAAGCCCAAACCAGTATTTCCACCAGAGAAGGCCAGGACTTGCAATCCAGACACAGCTATTCACACGAAGCTGTTAGACTGCCTGCAGTATTGTTGGCGGTGACACCCCAGGGAAGAGAGTTCCTCTTTTTGTAAAAGTGAGTTTAACCAGCTCAGCCCACTTTGCAACTATGCCACATCTCTGTCATTTTATATAGAATGTCCTTATGTAGAGGAGATACTGGTTTGCTTTACTATGTGTAGCTCATCATTGAACTTGGGACCTATGAATAAATTTGAAATATCTGATAAAGGGCTAAAGAGGGGAAGAAAAGGAAGGCTGTTAAGGAGGAGTAACAATAAATACCCAGGGAACTGCATTTTCTGCTCAACCACATCTTGACTCTCAGTTGAGGTCAGTGGACTCTGGTCTCAGGGGGGCCTTAGTGCTCCTGGGTACCAGTGCCACACAGAGGTATCTGTGGTCTATTCACTGCTAGGCCAGCCTGGAAACTCCTTTATCAGATACTTTTCTTACCTTTCTCTGTGTTTGCAAGCCAGAGAACAGAGTGAAGAGTGAACAGACGGGGTGCAGTCTGATTGATATAAAGATTCTGGTTTTAGAGGAAGCGAGAACATGGGAACAATTCATACCTAACATTGATTGCAAGTCTACAGTTATCAGATATGTTATATATTAATCTTCCTTATTCCATCTCACAGCTGAGGGAACTAAGGCCCAGAAAGGTGAAGTAACTTGTTTAAAATAAAACCTCTAGTAAGCAGGAAAGCAAGAACTTGAACCCAAGTCTGTCTGGCTCAAGGCATGCCCTATGTGATTGATTTCAGAAGGCCCTAGTTCTCCACTTCTTGTCCCATCTGTTCTTTAGTGTAGAGGTCAGGTGCCTGGGCTCTGGAGGCAGAGTACAGAGGTTCAATCCCTGGTTCTGCCACCTCCAGTTCTGTTACCGGAGCTCCAAGTTGTGTAGACAGAGTATCACTATGGGTCACCATCACTGTAGGTCAATGTGGGAATGTGTCTAGGGGAGGTAGGGCCTGAGCTTGATTGACATGGGAAGACCTGTTGGGATTTGGATAAAGAAAGAGCTCAAATGAAAGATACTGCCGTGGGAGGGGGAGGAGAACTGGCAAAGATGCTGAAGGTGGGAAACTCACACTGAAATTCACATGGAAGTGCCTGCTGTACTGGGCTTTCGATGGTGTCTCTTCATTCATCCACTTGCTCAGTGAGTGTTTCCATCGGAAACCCCTGGTGGCAAGTCACAGACAGACTTTTCTCAGACTGAACTAAGCACTGCGTTTTCCTGTTATAACTCAAGGGTTGGATTATCTGCTCAGGTAGCCAGGCATCCAGCAGTAGGGTGGGATTCACAGTTCTTATAGGAGGAGGATGAAGCAATCTAGAATGACGGGAAAGCAATCTGAGAAGAAGGTGGGGAACTTGAAGAAGAGAGCTCAAGAGTGAACCAAGAATTTAAAACTGCAGTAGACAATAAGTGGAAGACCTATTTTGCAAACGTCCTGTTGTGACTTGTTTCTGCTGGTCGCTTCTCACCTGACTGGAGAGTTAAGGAGTTTATGCCCTATTGTCCACTCTCTTTGGGCTCCATCTGTTTGTGGAGAGCATAGGTGTGGCTTTGCTCTTGGGCAGACAAGGCAGTGGGACAAAGCCTGTGGCTTTTGCAGTGATGCCCGCTCTAGGGGAACACCTCTCTCCAGCTCCGGGGCTCAGGGCTGGGGGCCCGTGGTAATGGAGCTCACATGAGGCCAATGAAACGTGAGCAGAGGTGATGTGGTCGCGTCTGGGTGGAAGCTCTGAGAGTTGGTGTGGGGCTTGCCATACTACCATTTCCCTCTCTGCCACCAGGATTGGCAGTTTTCCAACTCCTGTGCTCCTGAGTGAAGCTGACATGGAGCAGAGCTTCAGCTGGCCCAAAGTGGACATGTGATGTGGACCAGAAATAACTCTTTGTTTCTCTCTGCCACTCTTGGGTTGTTGCTGCAGCATAAGCTACCAGTCCTAATACAAGGCATATTTGTTACTGCGCATCTAAGCCACACTCTCCAGCAGTCATATCAGAGATGGATGGACATCTCCACCTGCCCCACTTTTTTTCCCTTTCCTCAAACTCTGATGGGATAGCTCTTATTTCACCTCCCTTACACTCTGATAATGTCCAGTTTGCAGAACTCCAGGTGATAATGAATCCTGCACCTCAGTCTACAAAAAGGAAGGTTGGAAGCATCGGTAGAAAATGTATTGGTGAGTTCTGATGTTGTGAAGTGAGTGGAAGATTATTTAGATAAACGGATTAATCTGATTGAAATGGTTCCCAGAAGTAAATGTCAATGAACCAGATGTGGTAATTTCTTGCTCATGAAGTAGTGTTAGTATGCATGTGATTTGAAGTTTATGTTAAAACACAAGCACAAGATTGCCTCTTGGGCTATGGATGGTATAAATGGGATGGGGCCACCATGAATGAGAACTGTTTGTGTCAGATATGGTTAGCTCAAGCAGGATGATGAGTAAGAGTGGAGGTTCCTAGAATGTGGCGGTGAATCATGAACAATACGCCAAGGCCAGAAATATATATCTTTTGTATAGAAATTAACACGAAGCTATCTGTAAACATCTAAGCAGATTTCGAATGTGCTGGAGGTTTTGCTTCAGTGCTTCAGAATAACAAGTGTTGCCTTCAGAGGGAACAATTGTCCTCTTAAAATGTGTGTATGGGATCTAAGGAGAGAGAGAGTTACGCAGTCATGCACACATTTCCCAAATTGGATTGCTGTTAAAATGTCTGCTCAAAGAAGGGTTCTGTGATTCGAAAACAAAACAAACAAACAAGCAAAAATCAAGGAAATATGGAGTTAAAGAAGTTTCTTTGCTGCAGAACTTCTCAAAGGCTCTAATACGTTAATGTTGGTTGTGATTCTCCAAAAGTAGGCAGTAATCACGGCTTCTGAACTTTTCTGACTGTGGAACTCACAGCTAGATTAAGAGATGGACAGAGGGGTGGAAGGATAGAAGGATGAAGGGATGAATATGGGTATAGATATATAAATATATTTCTCATTTCACGCTGCTATTTATAAATAAAGAAGAATACTAAATGAACCTGTAAGTATACCTTTGACTGGATAAAGAGACCTCCTTTGATATGAGTTCTTAACAATGAAAATAAAATCAGCTAATTCGATTAGGATGCTTTTGAGTACAGGAAACAGACTTTCCTTTAAAGAGGACTTAATATCGGTTTTTTGCTTCCCCGGTGGCTCAGTGGGTAAAGAATCCCCTGGCACTGGAGGAAACACAGGAGACAGGAGATGCATGTTCAGTCCCTGGGTTGGGAAGATTCCCCCGGAGTAGTAAGTGGCAATTCACTTCAGCATTCTTGCCTGAAAACTCCCCATGGACAGAGGAGGCTGGCAGGCTACATTCCAAAGGGTTACAAAGAGCCAGACACGACTGAGCGACTAAGCACTTACCCAAACAATAAGAATGTCTGTTATGTCACATAAGAAATCTGGAGGCAGGGTGATTTCTGGATGGTTAATTCAGCAGCTCTACAGTATTCTCGTGAATTCTGAATTCTTGTGTTTTGTTTCTTTCTGCTCTGCTTTGCTCAACACAAAGGCCATGTCTCCCTGCTGATGGCTAGACGTTACCAAGGTTTCTGGCACTGGGCAAGTGCAACTCTACCCAGAGCTGGAGGAAAACATTTCCCCTTGGGTGGCTCCTTTTCTAGGAAAGAAATGTTTCCTTGTAGCCCCTGGTAAACTCTCCTTTATGTTCACATGGCAGGGTCTGCGTTGCTCACCTGTGCTCTGAATGTACTGGGAGCTGGGAAGTTGAGGGTTTGGCATTTTGAGTCTCCACTGGGAGAGGTGGGTCGTCCTAGCAAGGGAACATGAAAGGGGGTCTCTTTACAGAGAAGTGGAGGAGGGGATCTCAGCAAACTTGGTAGACAGGCAACCAGGAGTGTTTATCGAACAACTGTGTGATCTAAGTTCTTAGTCTGGGTTCTTCAGAGACACAGAATATGATAATACTATACACGCACACGGGCACACACACATACACAGCTACACATACACATGTGTGTGTGTGTGTGTGTGTGTGTGTGTGTACACAATTTGGGCTTCCCTGTAGCTCAGCTGGTAAAGAATCTGCCTGCAATGCAGGAGACCTGGGTTTGATCCCTGGGTTAGGAAGATTCCCTGGAGAAGGGAAAGGCTACCCACTCCAGTATTCTGGCCTGGAGAATTCCATGGACTGTATAGTCAGTCCACACAAAGAGTTGGACACGACTGAGCAACTTTCACATATATACGTTTTAAATGTGTATTTAAACACATGGGAGAATCCCATGGACAGAGTAGCCTGGCAGGTTACAGTCCATAGTTTCACAATACTGAGTTCAAGTTGTGCATGCAAAGAGATTTAGTATAAGGAATTGGCTCACATGATTACAGAGGCTAGAAGTTTGAAGCCCTGCAGTTGGCAGTTTCATTGACTCTCTTATATGCTGCCAGAGCCTGTTCCCTACAAATGCTGAGTCAAGGACTCCCAGGAGGTGTCACACATAGACTCAGAAATTAGTCATCTTTAAATTGCCACACAGCCATGGTCATTCTCTCCTACCCTGCCCCCTTGCAGATGTCAGTTACCTGCACATTCACTTGAGATAAAAATATTGATATCCATGCCAGGGGTATATCTCTACTGCTCCCAGGATGGCATCCTCAAGGATTCAAGAGCTGAGTTCTAAGCAGAAGTGAGCAAAAATCCCTTCAAGTTACATAGAATCTTCCATGAACACCACTCCTCCAGCTTCTTCCGCAGCCCTTCTTTCCAAAGCCCACTCATTTATTTAACAAACATTTAATGAGCATCTACTATATTCTAGCTGAACAGTGGCTCACAGATGGTTGGCAGCTGGGCTGAACCAAAGGTGCCTATTGTGTTGGCCTTGGGATACTGGAGAGTCGGGCAGATTCTGCCTCTTCCTCAGACCCAAGTGCCCAGAGGCCACAGTGCTTGCTCTCCTGAAGCCTTGGCAGCTAAAAGGATGAGGGCAGGAGGACACATAAGGATTATGTAATGATGACCTTTGACAGTAAGAACCACTGGATCTTCATTGGATCCTCCGCTGGCTTCTGGCTAGTAAGTTATTTTGGAACAGAAATAGATTAAAACAAATAGAGCTTCTCCCTCTTTTCTTATCTGCCCTCTTCTGAGACTTTCTATCCATGCCTGGGCCTGAAAACACCAGAGGATGGGGAGCTGATAAGTTCTTTCTACCCAAACAGGACTATGTATTTTTAAAGGAAAGCAAGGTCCACGTATTGGTCAACATAGCCAGGGACGGCACAGCTTAAGTTAGTTGGGTTCTAAATTTAGTGAGCAGAGTAAAGATCACTGGCCATTAAACTAACCCTTGAGAATTCAAAATCCCATAGGTATGGTTTTGTGGATCCCAAACTTAACATGTCCAACACAACAGTTTTTCTGTGAACATCGGAACAGTTTGTTATTTCTATACTTGCGCATCAGACGAGATACTTGGCTTCTGTTTAGGAATCGTAATAAATGCAAAGTAGCTCTGCTTTTTCTTCTTTGTTTTATTTTAGCTAAGTGTGAGCAGTTTGCATATATTTAAATAAGTGTGTCAATGATGTGAACTCGCTGTAATGTCTACTGATGAATACTCTGTCAGTTATTTTGTCATGTAACATTTAAAAAATAATTCAAAATCATTCCTATTTCCCACCCACCCCCCAAGTTTTTACTTTCAAAAATTTCAAACCTAGAGAACAGTTAGAAAACAATATAATGATAACGCATACTCACAGATCCTTCACCTCGATTCATCCGTTGGAGGTATTTTGCCACATTAATGTTATCTCTCTCCCTAATACACGCACACACACACACAGAGTGGACTCACTAACATAGGCTTTCATAGAGGGAATAAACTCTTGTTAACAGGCACTGAGGTAAGAAACTGAACATCATCAGCATCCTGGAATTCTTTCTTAGGTGCCCTTCCTGACATCACTCCCTGAGGGAAATCACTGTCCTGGCTCCTAATACTTAAATAGGGTTTGTCTTCCAACTTTATGGAAATAGAATCATGTTTTATATACCCTTCTTGAACTTAGCTTCTCTTACTCAACACCGTGAGATTCTTCCAAGTTGTGTGGTACTCTTTTCTGTTTAGCCCCTCTTTGTGGTCGCTGCTGTTCAGGGCACTGACTTTTTTGAAGAGTGTCCTGTGATCTGGACTTACCTGGTCCTTTTCTCTGAATTAGACTCAGCTTAAACCTTGTGGCTCAGCTGGTAAAGAATCCACCTGCAATGTGGGAGACTTGGCTTCAATCCCTGGGTTGGGAAGATCCCTTGGAGAAGGGAAAGGCTACCCACTCCAGTATGCTGCCCTGGAGAATACTGTATAGTCCATGAGGTCACAAAGAGTTGGACACGACTGAGCGACTTTCACTTTCTTAAACATTTTGGCGAGCACACAACAAAGGTGAGGTTGTGTACTTCCCATTGCATCTCACAAGAAGGCATGTAGCATCATTGTGTCCCTTGATCGCTGACTGATGCTAAGCTTGATGGCTTCGTTAAGCAGCTGTCTGGCAGGTTCTCCACTGTGAAGATACCTTCCCTTTGGTAATTAACGAGAAGTCTTTGGGAAGATACTCTGAGATCATGTGAACATCCTGATGACCAACCAACATTTTGTTGTTGTTGTTTAGTCACGAAGTCCTGTCCGACTCTTTTGCAACCCCACGGACTATAGCCTGCCAGGCTTCTCTGTCCATGGGACTCTCCAGTCAAGAATATTGGAGCGGGTTGCCATTTCTTCTCCACGGGATCTTCCCTATCGAATAGTGCATCTCCTGCACTGGCAGGCGGATTCTTTACCACTGAACTACCAGGGACGCCCAATCAGTATTTTATTTAATGGTTTTAGCTTCTGTGGATGATCCCTGCTTGAGTCAATTATTTCATTGAAGTTGAAATTCTTAGGAGATTCTCTTATAAAATTAAAACACTCAAGTATGTTCACTCTTCCAATCCCCCAACTCTTGCAGAGATACAAGATGAACATGCAGGTTATTCTCTTTCTCCTCTGAGTTTCACTTTCTGCCTTAACTGTCCTATTTTGTCACCCTGGGAGGCTGACCCTGAACCCTGCACCACCTCAGATCCCTTGCAATTGGGTTTCTGGTTGGGTGTGCTCATGGAAGCATGTTACTGCTAAGTCATCCAAGGGCAGGAGAAGAGAGAGGTCAGGGTGCCCCAACTCCCCTGCTTCAGCCGTCACGGCTGGCAGTAGCTGTGTCCCTGATCACTGGAGGCCCCACCCTGCACTCTCCACAGTGCAGCTAGCTTCGTCTCTTTAGGTCTGGGTGCTTCGATATTTCTTGTTTGTATACAGTGAACACGGTCCATGAGTGCTTTTGTTAAAAAATCTCCTTAATTAAACCATCTGAGAAATCCTGCTTCCCGCCAGGACTCTGATTCAGTGAATTTCACTTCAGATCCCCACTTCTGATCTGAATGATAGAGTTTTGATTTTGTTTCTGTCAGTCGGCATCACTTGACAAGGCTGAATCTGTCAGAGGAGTAAAGACAAACTTCAGGGAGAAATAAAGAAAAAAAAGGAAGAGCCGATAGTCCCGGCAGTGGAGGTCTTGGATCCTGACTTTCCTGAGCTCGGATCCACGCATTTTTTTTTTTCCCGAAGTTGGAGTCCATGAACCAATAAGTTCGCTTTTTTGATTTACGTCCATTTAAATCGAGTTCGTGTCATTGCATCCCAAGAGCCCTGATATTTAGGGATAGCACAAGGAGTCAGCAGTTTGCATGAGCAAAGAGATGGGAGGGTCTAGAAACATGCCATGTTCTCTTCTATTTGTTTGAAGAGTGTAACACCATAGTTCTTTACCCCTGTCTTGATTGTCTCTAGGTGCTTAAATAAAATATTAAATGACTTCCTATCTTCCATCTTTCTTGTGTCCATTTCCTTGAAAGCAACCTTTGCCTGGTTGAACTGGGGCAGGTCTTCCCTGCGTTGTTCATTGCTCACAGGGAGGATGGGCTGCAGGGAAACTGCCAGAAAGGACAGGCAGTGCCCCAGGACTGATAATAGAGAGCAGCATGACCACCCTGAGCCTGAAGGGGCAAGTCGAGAGGGGCATCAGTAAAGCCTGGACACAGAGGGCAGTGTAGCCACTTGACGGGAGCTGTGACCTCCAGGTGAAGGGCACAGCCAGCTCCTGACAGCTCTGAAGTGAGGAAAGTGAAATGAAAGTCGCTCAGTCTGTCCGACTCTTTGCGACCCCATGGATTATCCAGCCCTTGGAATTCTCCAGGCCAGCATATTGAAGTGGGTAGCCTTTCCCTTCTCCAGGGGATCTTCCCAACCCAGGAAGTAAACCAGGATCTCTTGCACTGCAGGCAGATTCTTTACCAACTGAGCTATCAGGAAGCCCAAAGTGAGGAAACTAGAAGAATAACCACTCCAGCCCCACGTGCCTCTCTCCCTCCTATTTCCTGCCACTGGAGCATATTTCCCCAGAAAATATCATAAGGTTGAAAGAATACTGGCTTTTTACCTGGAACACTGGGTTCAAATCCTCCACCATAAATGATCTTCCTTTCCACGATCTTACTTCTTTTGAGCATCAGTTTCTTCACCATACGATGGAGCGCAAATACCCACTTATAGACTTAGATGAAGACCAATGCAGATGAGATAAATGTGCAAGAAATTGTTTTCTAATGCACAGCCGCATTCTGCTAATGTAAGGAATTATAGTGATGACCCCAGCAAAGAGTGTTCTGCAGCAAGCACTTTTCTGGTGATCTTCCTTTCTGCTCTCTTGTTGACTCAGTACTCATCAACAGATGACTCCATTTTAACCTAAGTGTCCCTTGCCCAAGCTAACTGCTAATTTAGACTTAAATTGTGCCCAACTCACGATTAGAATTCAAACCTTGGAACTCCATTAGGGATGCATAATGCTACATTTTCCTTCACTGAAATTAATCAGCTGCAAATAATTAAATTACTATATATAGGGTGAAACACAACAAAGCTGTAATTTTTATATAAATTCCAGAATGTTACATTATTTCCCTTCAGCACTGACATCAGAATAATTCCTCCACAATCATTGCTTTGTCTTCTGTAAAAATAAAACTATAAAAACCCATTGCTCTTCAAGCGTACCAGAGTCTGCGTTCAATATTTAATATGATTAATGTTTACTGTATTTGTTGTGGGGTTGTCTGCTAATTGTGGCGTTAAGCCACACCCCCTTCATCATCTTTGGGGGCTGAGGGATGTTGGTTCAGAACCACTGTTAGAAAAAGTATCAATTAAAATTCAGCTTCGTTGAGCACATGAATCTTTTCTGTTGTTTGTTGTGGTGCCCGGCCTATCTGGGGGCAACAGTCTGCTTCTCTGCCCCTCTCCTCGCTGCAGGAAGAGATTGAGATTCTAGGCAACTTCTCAGTGAGGATATAGCCTGTGGAAAAGCAGGGTGGCTCAGCAGGCTTGCGGGTGCCGGGGTATCTAGCATGCAATCCCAACTGCGTGCTTCCCCGGCAAAACCCTCCACCACTGGTGTGAGACCGGTGATCAAAGGAAGGTCTGGATGTAGGTGAGTCAAGTGCGGCATATCCAGGGGCTAAAGCTGAGACGGCCACCATCGCGCATACGTGACCAGGTGGGGAGCCACTTCACAGCCACCTTCCTCTTAAGGACCTCACCTCCTTACATACTGCTCCCCAGGAACTTCACTCGCACCCCACTCTGATTAAGAGGACCCATTGGAGAGTCAGGAAACCTGAATGGCGACCCCGTGTGCCCCGGATGGCCTAACGCCGTCATAGACCTCAGATTCATCTCTTAACCTCTCTGGGTTTTTGCTTTCTTATCTAGAAAGTGGCAGTGATCGTCTCTGCTGGAAAGATTTAGGACTGAGGCAGCGCTTTGTCAACTGAAGGATGCCCTCCAGATGAGGGGGTCATGGTTAGAGTAGCCAGTCATTTCTCTGACTAGCTTCCCCATCAGAGCAGGTCCACTGGTTCCCGTCTCCAAACCCCTACAGCTCTTTTGGGGGTCAGCCCTGGACAAAGTCTTGAAAAGGCAGCTGACCAACAACTCTCAGGCCCTAGATGACCTCACAGCCCAGGAAAGGGGTCTCCCATGGCTGCTGACACCCACAGCACCTTTCGGATAGTGAGGCTCCATCCTTCTCTGGCTCTGAGGACCAACTGTGCCAACCTGGGCCATGGCAGAGGTGCAGTGATCTCTTCTCTCACCCTCCCCCATTCTTGCCGATTCCAAAGGACAACTGCCTTGCTCTCCCAGGCTATCTCAAAGAATATGTGGACAAATTTCTCTTGGTAGCCTTACTTACTCCGGAGCCCATACACGACCAGGAAAGCTGACTTCAGAGTCTTCTCTCTCATGAGCTTTTTCCTTCCTCTCATCTCCCTTACCTCTGTTGAAACTTGCCCCCACATACACGATCACTCCTTTCCACCGAGCACTTGAGTCCCACATTTGGTCTCACTGAGTATTGACTGGGTACTCTCTGATTTGGGGGTACACAGAACCAGTCATGCTTCTCACCCCAAGAGCTCACCACGCACAGGGTGGTCCCTCATGATCCCTGTGACTCACCAAGCCCACCTCAGAAGCTCCTCTCTGCATTCGTGGGCTTTCCTTTCATCCTTCTTCCTGGACTGTCAGCATCTAAAAGATAGGGGTCTGGAATATTTTAGCCTCCATCAGCTATAGAAGAGTAAGAACCAACCCTCTGCTTTTTTCTCATTGATTTGTCCTTCCAGAAGTGGGGAGAGATTTCTTCTGAATGAATTCATTTATTCTCCACTGATCTATTTTGCCAAAGAAGACATCTTTCTAAACAGGCTGTTCAGTTTGGCCAATAAACTGATGGACGTTTTGTTGCCCAGTCATGTCTGACTCTTTGCAACCCCATGGACTGTAGCCCACTGGGCTCCTCTGTTCATGGGATTTTTCAGGCAAGAATACTGGAGTGGGTTGCCATTTCCTCCTCCAGGGGATCTTCCCCATCCAGGGATTGAACCCGCATCTCTTGTGTCTCCTGAATTGCAGGCAGATTCTGTACCCACTGAGCCAGCAGAGAAGCCTAATGGACACATGGATGAAACATGAAAGCCAGCCAGGTGAGGGTGTGACTGAACTTTACACCTTGACCTAGAATGGATACTCAGCCAGGGTGCACCAGCCTGTTCACACAGATTATTAACATGCTGAAATACTTCTGCAGTTGATCAATAGCCACTGCCAAACATCCACATCTATTCTGCCAGCATCCACTGGGCCCCCTGGGTTTCCCACAGTTCAACAGAAGGGGCCTGGCCCCCTAGGGGTTATCTTGGCCTCTGCTCCAGCAATGCGGCCTGTATTTTTCCCCATGGGCTGGTACTCTTGCCATGTGGGTTGTTAATTAGTCTGAAGATCATCTGAAACCCTCCCAGCTAACTTATCACACAGCTGTCCCCTAGACAGCCACCTGGAAACTTGTGACAAGAAAAGCATTGAGTTCTACTTTGAAGCATACTAAATGTCTTAAATTATTTCAGTGACAAAAACTATTGTCCCTGGACACAACTGCCTCTGATGAACTTTCCCCTTGGTGGAGGAGCTCCAGTTTCAAACTGCCCCTTTATTCTGATGCTTTCAGAAGACAATAATAGTCAACATGTACATAGTACCACTCAGTGCCTGGCACGGTGCTAAGTGCTCCATGGGCAGAATCTCACTGAATCCCCTCTGCAACATTGTGATGTGTAGGTATCTTTATTATCATTTCACAGGTGGAGCCTGAGATGCACAGAACTTAAGTAATTTGTTCAAAGTATCACACTAGAAAGTGGCAGGGCTGGGACTCAAACCCAGGCTGAGTGACTTCAAACTCTTAAACCTGAAGCTAAATTATTTGGTATATAGTCTCATTAGTTATCTAAGTTAGTTATCTTCTTCTTGTTATACGATCTTCTCTATTCTAGTACCCTTAGGAATGCCTCTGTGTGTGTGTGTGTGTGTGTGTGTGTGTGTGTAAGAAAGAGAGAGAGAGAAAGAACAAGAGAGAAGAGGAATGGACATGTGTGGTGATGTTGTATAAGAAAGAAAGTGAAAGCATATGTTAGTCTCTCAGTCACGTCTGACTCTTCCACAACCCCACAGACGGTAGCCCACCAGGCTCCTCTGTCCATGGGATTTCCCCAGCAAGAATACTGGAGTGGGTTGCCATGCCCCTTTCCAGGGAATCTTCCTGACCCAGGGATCAAACCTGAGTCTCCCGCATTGTGGGCAGATTCTTTACCATCTGAGCCACCAGAGAAGCCTGTGTTGCGTATATACAGACAGAATTGCCACGTCCCTGTTCCTCATCATTTTATGTGGTTCCTTCCAACTGTGTGGGTTGTCTGAGATTGAAAGCAACTCTGTGCCAAGGGCTTTGATTCACACACTCAGAACGCAGATGGTGCCACAGGAAAGCCAGTTGTCTGTGGAGGCATCTGGACCACAGTAGGGCTGAAGATCAGTAAGTGAAAACTTCTGGGACCAAGCTGGAGAAACCCACTTAGCTTCTCTCTGCAAAGATGAGCTGAGATGGTCTTTTCCCTCCCTTCTTTTTCTCCAAGTCAACACCAAGAAGGACACTGAAGGCTTGTTGAAGAGCTATGAGAAACAGCAGTGAGGACCCAGAACATTCCATATCTCCAGACTGTGTGCATCTTTGTGCGTCTGGGTGGAATGGGGACCATTTTGGTGGACTCCGCTGGCTTTTATTTACATTCTGAATTCCCTTCAGAGTAGTTTTCTTGGGGGCAGTCAATTTAAAATGTAAAACAAAAGTGGAAAAGATGAAGTGGAGCTGGTTCTTCTGAGGGCTCTTCCCCTTCTGGACCAGGCAAAGGTCATGCCTCAGCTGTGACCCATTCATTCCCTGGGGGTGTCCAGGCCTGGAGGGACTCTGTCCCATTCAGTCCCTGGAAGCTGCTTAGCCAGGCTGCCAGGCTCCCTGCCTTCCCTCCCCCATGACTGACATTGGTCCAGAATGTCCATTATCTTTGTGAACAAGGTTTGCTGTTCATTAAAAATTGCCTTTCTTGTGAACAAGAAAATTACTTGCTTTTCTTTTTTTTCCACCCTTTAGCTGACAGTCTCACTTATCATTAGGATTGGATGAGCTGCAAACCCAATCTAATCCAGAAATGCCCAATAAGACTAATTTGAATTTTGTCCCAGGCCAAATGATGGGGAGGACGTGGGTGGAGAGAGGAACAGAAACCTCATCTCATTGCGTTTCTAATTATGTTGTTTCTCCTAATGTGGGAAGAATGGAACCCTGGGCCTTGCAGCCCCTGGATCTGGGTGGTTTCATCCACAGATTGAGTTCATCTGGAGTGAAACTCAGATAGAGGCTCACATTGCCATTGCGCCACCTGCTGGAAGTTTGGAAAAAGAATCTGAAACTCAGGGTTTGGTTGTAACTGGTAACTTCTCAATCCTAATGATTATACTACTTCTCATTTTGTCTTATTACACAAGTTACACAGATGTTTTTGGAAGACAACTTAGGAAGTTCATATAATTAAAACAAAACAAGTCACTCACAATTCTGTCACCTAGAGATTACCACTGTTTATATTTTGTTAGCTTTCCTTCCATCCTTCCAGTCTTTTTTCTATTCTTTTTTCAAATTCATATACACTGCCTCATTCAATACCATTATTCTGTAGCCTAATTTACAGGCTTAACATTATGTATTAAATCTTTTTGCATGCCAACAGACTGGTTCCAAATGGGAAAAGGAGTAAGTCAAGGCTGTATATTGTCACCCTGCTTATTTAACTTATATGCAGCGTACATCATGAGAAATGCTGGGCTGGATGGAGCTCAGGCTGGAATCAAGATTGCCAGGAGAAATATCAATAACCTCAGATATGCAGATGACACCACCCTTATGGCAGAAAGTGAAGAACAACTAAAGAGCCTCTTGATGAAAGTGAAAGAGGAGAGTGAAAAAGTTGGCTTAAAGCTCAACATTCAGAAAACAAAGATCATGGCATCTGGTCCCATCATTCATGGCAAATAGATGGGGAAACAGTGTAAACAGTGGCTGACTTTATCTTTCTGGGCTCCAAAATCACTGCAGATGGTGATTGCAGCCATGAAATTAAAAGACGCTTACTCCTTGGAAGGAAAGTTATGACCAACCTAGACAGCATATTCAAAAGCAGAGACATTATTTTGTCAACAAAGGCCGTCTAGTCAAGGCTATGGTTTTTCCAGTGGTCACGTATGGATGTGAGAATTGGACTGTGAAGAAAGCTGAGCGCCGAAGAACTGATGCTTTTGAACTGTGGTGTTGGAGAAGACTCTTGAGAATCCCTTGGACTGCGAGGAGATCCAACCAGTCCATCCTAAAGGAGATCAGTCATGGGTGTTCATTGGAAGGACTGATGTTGAAGCTGAAACTCCAATACTTTGGCCACCTGATGCGAAGAGCTGACTCATTTGAAAAGACCCCAATGCTGGGAAAGTTTGAGGGCAGGAGGAGAAGGGGATGACAGAGGATGAGATGGTTGGATGGCATCACCGACTCAATGGACATGAGTTTGGGTAAATTCCAGGAGTTGGTGATGGACAGGGAGGCCTGGTGTGCTGCAGTTATGGTGTTGCAATGAGTTGGACACGACTGAGCGACTGAACTGAACTGAACTGAACTGAGAGACTTTCTACTGAGCCCTGGCTCTCTTCTGGGAGGGCTCTGCTGTCATGCCTTAGTAGACAAGGCCCTTTAAACTCTTGAGGTGGGCAAGAAAGATGGAATCCCAACTTAGTGCCTCCTCCAGTGTCTTAAAAAACTCCCCAAAGCTAAGCATTACTGACCATTTACTCTGTGCCAGCCAGGTTCCATCTTAAGAACATTACATGAATTATCCAGGTAATCATCATAAAACCTTTATGAGATAGAGTACCTCTCCTTTTTTGTTTCCATCTGCTGAACAGTTGAGGACCCCAAGCCAGAGAAAAGCAAAGGAACTTGCCCAAGGTCACCAGTTATTAGTCCCAAATCTCAATGTGCAGTGATTGTCTGTTAAAAGGAAGCAAACCAAAAAAAGGTTTCCAGATTCTCTTTGAAAAATTGGAACATCTAGTCATGTGGATTTGGTTTCCCCCTCCCCCAGCAATAATCAGCTCAAGCAGAGTCATGGTGCCCACTTCAGGCTAGCGTAGGCTGTCCAGTTGGACTATCTCCAGCTTTCACATGTTCTCCCCACAACAGAGGAGGGAGGTCTACTGCCCGCTACACTGTGAGATGGGCTGGCTTCACCAAACAGAACAAGGGAGCTTACAGAAGGCAACCATAGGCTCAGGGTTTTACAATTCCTGGCTTCCTCAGTCTGAGAACCAGGGTGTGTCTATGGTTTTCCTGCAACAGCCTCTTAACTCTCTCATCCATGAGTATGGGGATGGATTCTGAGGATGCTAGACCAGGAAAGGAGGAATGTAATTATAGGTAAGAGTGGTTGCTATGGGTATTATTACCAGAGCCACTGGAATAAATGTGCCACAGACAGAAGTGATTGCCTTAGCATGGTTTGGTTGACGGGAACCAGAAAACATCCAAGGAGAACCTACTGTGTAGCCCAGAGAACTCTACTCAGTGCTTTGTGGTGACCTAAATGGGAAGGAAATACAGAAAAGAAGGGATATATATATATATATATATATATATGTATATATCTGATTCACTTTGCTATACAACAGAAACTAACACAACATTGTAAAGCAAGTATACTCTAATAAAAATTGATTAAAAAATAGAGGATGGAAATGGAAAAAAAAAGTTTCCAGTACTAAGTAAAGTTGGTATAATGTAGCACATTGGTAAATGTTTTCTGTAAAGAGACAGGCAAGTAAAACCTTTAGACTTTGCAAACCATACTGCCCTTGTTGCAATCACTCAACTCTACTGTGGCAGCTGTAGATGATATATAAATGAACAGGCATTGGCTGTGTTCCAATAAAACTTTATTTACAAAAACAAATGGTGGCTTTCTTTACAAAAGCAGACCATAGTTTGCTGTGCCCAATAAAGAAGGGATATGTAGACCTAGGAACAGGAGTGTCGGAAGGGGTTTATCCTGTGAAAGCCCTGTGCTAGTTAAACTAGGTAGATTCTGTTTCCCAGGGTAGATTCAATTTTCTTTAACTGAACCTTCGCCTGTACATCGTTTCTCTATTTTTCAGTGACTTTTGAAAACGGTCAAAATAACACAACTCCCTGGAAACGATTTGAGATTGGGGATGGGAAAGCAGATATGGATTCTCTATACCAGAGTTATTTTCTAAGCTGTGTTAGTGATTGGATTCCCAGAAGATCAGAATCCTCCTGGGGGCTACACAAATTATTAGACTGATTGAGCCAGACGAGGCAGAATCACCCTCATAGGACTGTGCCTGTTAGCTACTACTGTCCTTCAAATGCTTCTTACAAGGACCTGGCTGAACCATGTCATCTTAACACAGCAATTCCTAAGCACTGAGTCAGGTGAGAGGGAAGTTAAACAATGACTCAGAAACCTGAGAAGCCTAGACGTCTCTCATAAATCTAGAGACTCCAGACTTGAGGGTGAGGCTCAGAAGAAGATGAGAAAGTGGGTGAGGAGAAGACCAGTCAGAGAAAGACATCAGGAGAGGAGCCTGTGTTCTACTTGATAAAACACTTGATGTGTCAAGCGGTGTGTGTGGTATAGAATAGACAGGGGGAAAGACTCTTATCTGCCAACTTAGGATAGGTAGGCAAAATTCTGTACAGTTAGAAGGGAATCCAGAAATCCCCACCATCACAGGGAACTCCCCCTCCTGTGCCTGTGGAAGACGTAGATGATTATGGCATTCGCACTGATGTGGTCTCATATCCTCACAGCACTCCAGGCAGCCTCCTGCAATCTGTCAGGGTCAAAACTTAGTAATAATAACAATAATTATAGCTAATAGTTATAGAGCATCTGTTCCATCTCAGGCACTGGGCTACGTGTAGTTTACGCATTATCTCTTCTAATCCTCACAACCCTACAAAGTAGCTGCTGTTATTTTCCCTATTTTGCTCAAGGTGAATTCCATTTTTATGCATTCCACATTCAGTCCAAATGCCTTATCTTCCACAAGAGGAAATTGAAACCTAAGGTCACATTGTAGCAAGTTATAGAACTAATGAAAACCTAGATCTATAAATAGCCAGTCCACTGTCTCACAATGATTCCTTGGTGGATACATGCATGCCTGGTATGTTAGCATACAGGCTAAGCTGCTATAATAAAGAAACCCAAGAACACAGTGGCTTAAACAAAAGTGTTTCATTTACCTCAACACATGGCCCGAGGGTCAGTCATTCAAGACTGATGGGGTATCTCTGCTCCATCAGATAATTCAGGGACCCAGAATCTTTCCATCTTTTTGGTCCACCATCTCCCGGGCATAGTCTTAGGAGGACTGAGGCTGGTTCAATTCCATATCTGCCTTCCAGTCTAGGAGAAGACAGAAAAGTCCAGGGCATAAAGTTTCACAAGACACTTCTCCACAGCCACTAACCTGACGTTAACGTGTGACTTCCTACACCGCACCCCTCCCAGCCACAAGACAAGCTGAGAAACAGAGTGTCTTGCCAGGAGGCCATGGGTCCAGCTAAAACTCGTGTGTTCTATTACTAGGAAAAAGAGTCAGACAGGTAGAGAGTAGCCCAAAATTGCAGCCTGTCTAATGAACTTGGTAGAAGTGGGAATGTTAGCTTTCAACTAGCTTTCTTTCCCAGTCGCTCAGTCATGTCCAACCCTTTGCAAACCCAGGGAGTGAAGCTTGCCAGACTCTTCTGTCCATGGGATTCACCAGGCAAGAATACTGGAGTGGGTTGCCATTCCCTTCTTTTCCAGAGTCTAAAGCTGCAGTGTCCGAGTTAGTAGCCATGGGGACATGCAACTGTTAAAATGAAAATTAAAGTTAACTAAAATGATCAGTTTAGTTCCTCACTCACAGTAACCACATTCCAAGTGCTCATTAGCCATGTGCAGGTAAAGAATACTTGCATCACTGCAGAAAGTCCTATTGCAGAGCACTGGTCTACAGACTGTGGATCCAAGTGTAAAATACCTTGAAGCCACTGGAGTTCTATTTAATGGAGAGCATTGTAAAACGAGATGGAACTTGTTGAGGGATGAGGCTTAAAGATTCTCCGCTGGGGACCTCCTGGTGGTTCAGAGGCTCGGACTCCACGGGGACTTGGAAATCTACATGCCGTGTGGCACAGCCAAAACATTAAAAGTAAAAATGCTCTGGATGAATTCTTGAGATTGGAGAAGCTGAGTCAAACTTGATGTGTGGTCAGGCCAATGTTTTTAGCTGCTGTGTTCCAGGTACACCCACCCCCTTCCCCGCACCCCCCGCCCAAATCCCACACAGTTTTTGAGATCAGTCACCGTTGTCACAGATAATTCTACAGGATACGGTGAAATGGAAACCTTGGCAGGAGTTTGTGGCTAAAATAATCCTAGTCTTCCCAGGGGCAGCATATTAAGGCCTCTTGTAGACATCTGTTGTTTTCACCTGACCACCATCAACCCACCCTTCTCTTGGTAACAGTAGTCCTATTTACTTCTGGGGAATTTTGCTCCCCTTCTCAGTGAATGTGGGTATGATGAACTCCGGGCTTGGTCATGTAACCTAGGCCTGGCCAATCAGAGTCATGCTCATCAGCCCAAGGGTGGACACGTGTCCCAAGAAGGAGCAAGGAGAGTCAGCCTTGGATTTCTGTGGGAACCAGGTACTCTGCTTACAATGGAGCTGCTAAACAGATAAAATATGGGCCTAGAGTGAGTCTGCCCATTTCTACCACCACACAAGGGGACCCTGAGAGTAATAAAAACAACAGGGAAAACTAGAGTCCAGAAAACAGGAGAAACAGAATCCCAGTGATTTGAGCCCAAGAATCTAGCTTATGAATGAAGGCAATCTACTCCTGGACTTTTAAATTTTGTAAGCCAACAAACTTACATTTTTCTTTAATAATTTATTTATTTTTAATTTTTGATTGTGTTGGGTCTTCATTGCTGTGTGGACTTTCTCTAGTCACGTTGAGTGGGGACTGCTCTTCCTGTGGAGTACGGGCTCCTCATTATGATGGCTTCTCATAATGGTGGCTTCTCGTTACGGTTGTTTCTCTTGTTGGAGAACGCTGGCTCTAGGCACATCGGCTTCCGTAGCTGCGGCATGCCAGTTCAGTAGTTGAGACTCACAGGCTCTAGAGATCAGTCTCAATAGTTGTGGCATAGGGGCTTAGCTGCTCTGAGGCATGTGAAATCTTCCCGTACCAGGGGTCAAACCTGTGTCCCCAGCATTGACAGGCAGATTCGTATCCACTGTACTACCAACGAAGTCCTGCATTTTTGTTTAAAATTGTTTATGATGAGTTTCTCTTACTTGCAACCAAGAGTCCTAATAAATATTGGGTCATTTCCTCGCTTTTCCTGGCTTAGCTCAGTCACGAATCACAGCACTGATTCTGGAGAAGAAAGAAATTCCACTGAACTAAGAAAGTCCTGATGCTTCTAACGATGTCTTCAGCATCCCCTTCCCTCCCAAGCGTCTCCTTAGCACTGCTCATACCTCTTTTCCCAAACTCTTGGGAAAGGCTACTCTTATATGACTCTTTCATTTTAACTCATTGCATCAGGATATGTGTGTGCGTGTGTGTGTGTGTGTGTGCATGTGCGTGCACACACACACATATGACAGTGATTCTCAAGCCTGAATGTTCATCAGAACAACCCAGAAGCCTTGGTAAACATGGATTTCTAGGCTCTACCCCTAGATTTTCTGATTCAGTAGGTCTGGGTGGGGCCTAAATGTTTGAGTTTCTAACAAGTTCCCTGTGGTGCTGCTGCTGCTGTGCAGGGTCTATACTTTGTAAACTGTTGGCATATGAGGTCAGGGTAGAGTGGGGAGTAACACCTGCCATTTCTAGAACGTCTTACAATTGGTAAAGACCTTTGCAGTTTAATTGAGCCTCATGGTGATCAAGATAGATAGATAAGGCAACTATTATTTGCACACCTATTATTCCAACAAAGAAACTAAGGCTCAAAAGGATAAGCTGATTTACCAAGTTCACACAGCTAGGACTTGCAACAGCTGAAACCATAACTCAGATCTCCTGACTGTAGTATTTATTGCATTATTTAACATGCCATCTTGCATGAAAGTGAAGTCAATACTGAAGAAGGGAGGAAAGCGGGGCGGGGGAGGGGTGGTAATAAAAGGGGGATCTGGGGCAGACAGGACAGGAAAGGAGAGGGAAGGAGAGAAGAGGCTGCAACTGAAACCCTGGGGGTGTGAGGCTATCAAAACCATCATGCATTTGTCAGACCTGGATTTGTTCCTCTTATGTCACTTTGAGCCTTAAGAACATTTCTTAATCTCCTTGATCTCCAATTACAAAACAGACATGATGAAACCTACCTTGAAATTATAATTTTTATTATTTAATGAAATCATGTATAATAGCATGGGGCCCTGTACACAGTCATGAAAGTGAAAGTGTTAGTTGCTCAGTTGTGTGTGACTCTTTGCGACCCCATGTAACCCCATGGATTATGTAGCCCACCAGGCTCCTCTGTCCGTGGAATTCTCCAGGCAAGAATACTGGAGTGAGTTGCCATTCCCTTCTCCAGGGGATCTTCCTGACCTAGGGATCAAATCCAGGTCTCTTGCATTGCAGGCAGATTCTTCACCATCTGAGTCACCAGGCAAGGCAGTAGCTCTGCATAAATGTTAACCTTTGGAATTTTACTTAATCCTCATAATCCTCTGAGTTAGATGTTGTATTAGTGAAGGGTAAGCTAGGTCACTCTAACAAATTAACTCTCTAGATGGCTTACAGAATAAAAAGTTTCTCTTTTTTTCACATGACCGTTTAAGGTAAGTATTCTAAGATGATGGGCATGTCTGCTGCAGCCAGTCATTCAGGGACTCAGGCCGATGGCAGTCTAACTCCTTCAATACTTGGCTTCTGAGATCTCTGTTAACATCGCCATTCCAATCACTGGCCAATAGGAAGGGGAATCGAGGAGTAGATGAGGAATGGCCTGGTCTTCAGGTGTCACCCTAGAAGGCACACACATCTTTCCCTTTTATATTCTATTTCGGAGAACTAAGTCACACAGTCACATCTAATCTCAAAAGAGCTGTTAGGAATACTGTTTGGGTCTCTTATGTTCTTATACATCTTGCTGGGTGCGTCAAGACTTAAAGGCCCTTGCTGCTCTTTTTCCAGGTCATTTTTCAGGCCTTATTTTAATGCAGACAATAAAGTTAAGAAATGAAAAAGTATCTACCCATTCCACACACACAAACACATACGCTGCTAGCGACAGTGATCATGCTTGCTCATTCCCTGCCATAAAAATGGTGGCTTTCCCAAGCTCAGTGTTCCTCAGTTGTCACACAAACCCACTGGGTGCATAACATCCATCCCGGTCAATCTCAACATCCCCATGAGACCCGGGGGCAAGAGAAACTGATGCAGATATGCTCATGAACTTGCCGTATCATGAGTAGTAAAATCCTTTGTCTCTGACCTAGGAGCCTCATGTCTTCTATCAGCATCAATTAAGCAGTATCAAGTTAATGTATTCGTTCATAAGAGAGTAAGATCAAATTCCACAGGAAGCAGTTGGTTAGCAAAACTACAGAAGAAAGGCAAAGGGGACTTTGGTGATAAGCTAGCAGTCTCTTCCACAGGTGATCTTATCCCCAATAGGAAATAGAAACTCAAAGAGGTGAAGTAACTTGCCTAAGGTCTGGCAAGCAGTAGAGCTGGGATTTTAACACATGCCTGATAAATTCCTTCTACTAAGAATGAGAAGACACAGTCTTTTACTGCAGCCATGCAAATGCCTACAGAGGCCTGTTTGCTTGAAGCTAATAATAACCCTGCGACTGCTGCTGCTAAGTCACTTCAGTCGAGTCTGACTCTTTGTGACCCCATGGACCATAGCCTGCCAGACTTCTCTGTCCGTGGGATTCTCTAGGCAAGAATACTGGAGTGGGTTCCCATGCCCTCCTCCAGGGGACCTTCCTGACCCAGGGATCAAACCTGTATCTCTTATGTCTCCTGCATTGGCAGGCAGGTTCTTTACCACTAGCACCACTTGGAAGCCCTCGTGTCCACCTTAATCCTTCCCCTAACCCTTCCAAGGCTCTGACAGGGACCCTAGCAATATGGTCACATGACATTGGATGCTGTACTAAGGAGGCCAAACTTTATCACACAGGTAGTAAGAAGATACAAAGTTCTTAAGCAGGAATACAACACTGTGACTGAAATACGGGAGATGAAATGGATGGAGGGAGACCTTGGAACAGGATACTGTTGTTATGGTGCCTGGCACCACAATAGGTACTCAAGGTGTGATGAATGAAAGCTCTGGTTAAAAGTGATAATGGCATGATCCAGTAGAAGGACAGAATGTGTGGGCTTAGTGGCAGATTATCCATTCATGTGACATCCCATGCTTGAGAATGGTACACCACATTATATTCGAGACGGTAGTTACTTCTAGGGGCCAGGAATCAGCTGGGATTAGGGAAGAGATCAAAGGGGCCTCCACTTTATATTTTATATTTTAAGATGGATGATGGGTGATTATTTGCCTTTTGTAAATCTGAAATAGTTCACCTCTTTGCAACCCCATAAACTGCAGCATGCCAGGCTTCCTGGTCCTTCACCATCTCTGGGAGTTTGCAGGTGGGGCTATTTTATAATAAAATTTGTAAAAGAGGGATTTTTCACTGGACCAGCCACAGGGTGGTCCCGTGGCTCCATGCTCCCAGTGTTGGAGGCCTGGGTTCAATCCCTGGTTGAGGAGCTAGATCCCACTTGCCACAACTAAAAAAGATCCCACATGCTGCAATTAGGACCTGGTGCAGCCAAATTTTTTAAAAAATTGTGAAAGACATTTCAGAGGCAGAATAGAAAGTTTGAATGTTTTGGAACAACATATGTGTGCAATCCCTTCCAGAGATCTGTGCATATTCAGGAGATAATACATTAATATAAAGGAGAGAATGTTTAATGGGGGAATGTCTATTTTCAGCAACCTGTAGATGGGAAAGATATTTTAGGGCAAAGAAGAGTCTTTGGAGCCTGCCTGCAGTCACAAATGCATGACCCGCCCCGAGTGTTCTTCCCAATGGCATACAAGGCTGGACGTGGGGAGCCTCTAGTGGGTAAGACTGTGCCTACCCTCTGGAGGGGATCTTCTTGGCAGGCTGGCTGGTGTCTGCTCTGAGGCTCACCCGAGGATCATGTTAGCATCAGTCATTTTGATAGTCACACCTCTCACCCCCAAATGCCTGAGTTCTCTCTGTGAATTTTTCTGAAAAAAAATTTTTTTTAAGTCAAGATGAACGTGCTAATCTTTCTCCTCTCTGTGCTTCACATCAAGCCATGGTGCATTGCCTTGCATTATTCATGAAGCTTTACATTAATCAAATGCTTCAAAGTTTCATAAAGTTTCTATTTTGGAGCACACACTCTCTGTAGAGTTGGCACTTAGTGGACAATGGGATCATATTTTGGAGACTCTCCAGCATTCTTAATTCCCATCTGCTTTATTTGCTGCAGCTGTTTTATTTCTTCCCCAGAGACCGAATCTAGGCATTCTGCAGCATGTAGAGTATTTTCAAATAAATGCAAGTACCAGGGAGTGCTTTCTGGTTCGAATGAATGTAAACAATGTTGAAAAAATTACACTTGATTTATGTTCTCTGCCTAATGGTATCCTGTGATGTCCACGTGTATGGCATTTTGGGGGGAGTGGGCTTCCCAGGTGGTGCTACCTGGGAATCCACCTGCCAAAGCAGGAGACCTCGATCCCTGGGTGGGGAAGATTCCCTGGAGTAGGAAATGGCAACCCACTCCAATATTCTTGCCTGGAAAACTCCATGAACAGAGGAGCCTCACAGGCTACAGTCCATGGGGTCACAGAGTTGGATGTGGCTGAGCCATTTGCCGGAGAAGGCAGTGGCACCCCACTCCAGCACTCCTGCCTGGAAAATCCCATGGATGGAGGAGCCTGGTAGGCTGCAGTCCATGGGTCGCTAAGAGTCGGACATGACTGAGTGACTTTACTTTCACCTTTCGCTTTCATGCATTGGGGAAGGAAATGGCAACCCACTCCAGTGTTCTTGCCTGGAGAATCCCAGGGACGGGGGAGCCTGGTGGGCTGCCGTCTATGGGGTCACACAGAGTCAGACACGACTGAAGTGACTTAGCAGCAGCAGCAGCAGAGCACTCATGCACTATTACTCCAGTACCCATTTTCTGTTTTTTCTTTAAAAATCAACCCCTAATTTGTAGTTTAGCCGAGTAAAATAAAGACCATTTTTTCGAGGCCCATAGCACTCCCCTGCGGTGGCTGTGTGCCCATGTTCTGCCAACTCAGTGCAACAGGAGTCTTGCCCATGATTTTCAGAGTTGGAGTGCCTCCACCCCATTTCCTCTCTGCCTTCCTACTCCCTGGAATGTTCTGTCATAGCTGGAACTTAGACTATAAGGCGGAATCAATGTACCGAGGATAGTAAAGCAAGACAGATGTCATTGAAAACCCTAACCTTCAGAATGGTTTACCCTCCCTGGACTTCCTAAAAGTGAGAAAGTGACCCTTGGGTATTCTGGGGGAGGGTAGGGGCTGAGAGGTAGGGAAGAATTGTGATACACAGGCTGAGCTAATCCTTACCAATTCACTTGTTAAAACGACAAGGTCTTCTGAAAGCTTTGTAAGAAGCGCTTTAAATTAATATTTTACTTGTTTGTATTGAAGGTCATAGCTGGAAAGGAATACATTAAGTTGCCATGTCCTAGAAGCATAAAGAATTTCCTGTGAGATATCAGACCAACTTCCTCCATGTCTCCTTTAGCTGATACCCACATCACTAGCATTAACGCACACAGTCACCCAGGGGTGTTACCTACCGTACTTGAAGGAAACAGGACCTGATCCAGCAAAGTAAGAATAATGATGCCTCCAACATGGAAAGTGGAGAGAAAGTGGAGTCGCTCAGTCGTGTCCGACTCTTTGCGACCCCATGGACTATAGCCTACCAGGCTCCTCTGTCCATGGGATTTTCCAGGCAATAGTACTGGAGTGGGGTGCCATTGCCTTCTCCAGGAGATCTTCCCGACCCAGGGACTGAACCCAGGTCTCCTGCATTGTAGACAGACGCTTTACTGTCTGAGCCACCAGTGACTGAATTACAAATGATTGAATAATCCTGGATTACTGGTGCTTTTCCCTTTGGGCTTCCCTGGTGGCTCAGATGATAAAGAACCTGCCTGCAATACAAGAGACCTGGGTTTGATCCCTGGGTCGGGAAGATCCTCTGGAGACGGGAATGGCAACCCACACCAGTATTATTACCTGGAGAATTCCGCAGACAGAGGAGCCTGGCAGACTACAGTCTACAGGGTCACAAGGACCTGGACACGACTGAGCAAATAACACACACTTATGCTGGTGTTTTTCTTATTATAAAAGCACAAAAATGAAAATCAACACTAGTTCCACCATCAAGTTATCATTTTGATCTCAGATGATAAAGCCTGCAATTTGGGAGACCCAGGTTTGATCCCTGGTCAGGAAGATCCCCTGGAGTAGGAAATGGCAACCCACTCCAGTACTCTTGCCTGGAAAATTCCATGGACGGAGGAGCCTGGTAGGCTACAGTCCATGGGGTCGCAAAGAGTTGGACACGACTGAGCGACTTCACTTTCTTTCTTTATAGATGTTTATCTTTTCATAAATGCTGCTGTAAGATATATATTCTTCATAGCTTCCCTTTACATCTTTTTATATAGTGGACATCTTCACAAGTCATTAGGAATTCTTCTTTTAATAACATTTTTAATCACTTGTGCTCAAGAGTATCATATGCATTCTAATGTATAGTTTAAGATACATTTTCCTTCCTTCCTTTCTTCCCATTATAAATAACAATGGGATGAACATCCCTGTAAATAAATATTTGCACACATCCTGATTTTTTGCTAGGGTAAATTCCTAGAGTTGAAATCCAGGAGGATATAGCCACAGTCTCTACTTCTCTACTACCCTCTTTTGAAGACCCATTTTGATGTCACTGTCTCATCTGGTTTCCAGAACAATAACCCATTGTCTGATTCATGTTAAATAATAAGAGAACATGAACATTTCTTGTTCTGAAATATTCATAGGTTTTTGTTTTCATCTTCTACCATTGCAAGCAGTTAAAAACACAGCCTGGAGAAGTGGCATTTTTCTTTCAGAAAGTGAATTGGTAATTTATTCAAATGAGTCTGGGTAGTTGTTTTAAATTATTACCCTTATACAAACCTTTAATGAAATGAAGTCAGTTTACATCTTTAAATAACCTTTAATATTTGTACAAATAAATACCTCCATTTGACGATAATGGAAATTGTCAGAAATGTTCATGTTCTCACAGTTTAGCTCACTCACAAAGGCTGTCAGACAGCCAACTGATGTGATGCAGAGCATCACTCGCCGTTTCAGCCGAAGACAGTGTTTCAAAGGTAAGGGAAAGGAGGTGCAGACGCTAATGAAGCTTTATTATCAGAACATAGAATTAGGATTGTGACAAGAGACGATGGGGCCAATGACATATCATTAGAGTGTTCAAGCTTGTGAAGTCTCTAGCTGATTCTCAGGGACCAAGATGTTGCAAAGGGTAGACTGATGAATTCCACAGGATGGAAACAGACCAGGTCTCAGGATTACTAGCTTAGAAAAAAGCAAAACCAAAAAATCCAGGAAGCAAAAATAAATACAGATCCAAGCCAATCCACGATTTGTAAAATAAGCAGGGTGCAGGGTTGCAAAATATCTGAAGGATATTCATATCCAAAGGATGAAGTTACTGTGTTTGAATATGTTTGTTAAAATGCAGTAGTGAAGGCTGGCTCCAGTGGATCCAATACTGTCTTATCAGGGTTTTGTAATTGTTTTGTACGAGAGGAGGAAGGGAGGTGAAGAGGAAAGAGTAGAAAAGGAGAAGAGGGACCATCTTCATCCAAAATGAAGCCCAGAAATGTCAATCTTGATGAGATGTCTACTTCAGAATAGCCCTTAGCATTTATCTTTCATTCATTTGCTCATTCGACATGTATTTATTGTCTACTAAGTGCCGGGCTTCCCTGGTGGCTCAGACAGTAAAGAATCTGCGTGCAGTGTAACAGACCTGGGTTTGATCCCTGGGTTGGGAAGATTCCCTGGAAAAGGGAATGGCAACCCACTCCACTGTTCTTGCCTGGGAAATCCCATGGACAGAGGAGCCTGGTGGGCTATGGTCCGTGGGGTCACAGTCTGACTTGACTGAGTGACTAACACTTTCAGATTTTCTTTCAGGTGCCAGGCACTGCTCCACTCAGCAAAGCTGTTACAGTGATGAATAAGACTTGCGAGGCCCCTGTTCCCACAATTTGCGTTCTTCTGCAGGTTAGAGGAATAACAAGCCCATAGGAAAAGATATCAGCTAGCACTGCCTACTATGCTAAGAATTTTAAGAGAGTGAGCTGATGGAGGGCTTCGGAGGCTATTTCTTCTATGGTATGAGGCAATTTTAAAACAAGCCCACACATTCGTTGACACCCCTCCCATTATGAGGGGGCTTCTAGGTCCCTTCCCCTTGTACCTTGGTGTCTTCTGTGATGGCCTGGAAGGATGAAAGGTACAGGAGGGGAACTCCACGCAGCTTCTGTTGGGTTTTCTCGGAACACTCGCCCTGGGCATCTTCGGCTGAATGTAAGAAGTCAAGCTGCCACGAGGCCACCACGTGGAGAGAATCCACAGAGGGACCACACAGAGAAGGAGCAGCCAGCAGTGCTGGCTCCTGGCTTGTTGAGTCTTTCAGCCCCGCGCCAGAGGCAGAAGGAGAATGCTTTCAAGGTGCCCATTGGACACTGACCATCTGAGAGAGCAGTGTGAGAACCACCAAGCCAAGCCCCCAGCCCCTCAGATCCTAAGCCGAATAAATGATTATATTACTGTTTTAAGCCACTCTTTGGGGGTGGTCTGTTATGCGGTCTAGAAGGCTCCTTTGGGGAGGTGACATTTGAGCTGAAGACCTGTGTTATGGAAGAGCCAGGGGAAGAAGAAGAATGTTTAGTATGAAGATTCTAAGGCAGAGATGGATTCAACAACTCAAGGGAAGAAAGCCATTACGGACTTCCCTGGTGGTCCAGTGGCTAAGCCTCTGTACTCCCATGCCGGAGGCCTGGGTTCGATCCCTGGTTCGGAAACTAGATCTGACATCCACAGCTAAGGATCCCACCTGCCAAAACTAAAACTCGGTGCAGCCAAATAAATAAATACTTAGAAAATAAAGATATAGAGAATTTGGGATGGACATGTACGCACTGCTGTATATAAAATGGATAACCAACAAGGACATACATTATGTCCTTGGAAGGACATGGAACTCTGTTCAATGTTATGTGGCAGCCTGGATAGGAGGTGATTTGAGGGGAGAACGCACACATGAGTATGTTTGGCTGAGTCCCTTTACTGTTCACTGTTGATCTGAAACAATCACAACATTGTTAACTGGCTATACCCCAATACAAAATAAAGTTTTACAAAATAAAAAATATTAGCCACCATTAAGATTATTGACTGCCTTCTGATGCCAGGTTCTTGCCTCAGAATTGAGCTGTATGAATACAGTTTTCTGACCTTAAAGGAACTTTGCAGGATGGTGCAGACTCACCCAAATAATGTAGAATGATGTGGAGTGTGGCTATAGTCACCTTCCAAGTTCAGTGGAGACACTGGGATAGCTTGAACCCATTTCCTATCCTGTTCCAGTGGCATAGGCAAGGTTGGTGTTAAAGAAACTTGCCCAAGCCTTATCTCATGCCACTGAAATTCAGGGGGAAAAGAAAGTGGATGTTCAGGTTCTGCACTTTTCCCTAAAAACTAGAGGATTTAGCACCTTCTTGTTAAAAAATAAATAATTCCTTAGATTAAGGAGTTTGGGCATTAAAAAGTTGAGAACAATACTATGTGGATAGATGTTTCAAAATACTACAAACATGCCTGTGAATGTCTTTGAACTGTCAAATCACCTGGTCTTTGAAAGTCATTTTGCTATCTTTGCCTTCTATAGCTAATCGTCTAACTTGTGGTTGATGTATAATAACACAATAGGTAAATATTGAAGGACATTGTCAGAAAGTCGAGAGAAGCAGTCTGAATCTATATTTTGTGGCAGTTAGAAATTCCCTCAAATTTGTAGACAAAGGAGTCTCTGATAAAGGTACATGGAAGACCTGCCCCAGTACAACCAGGGCCAAGTTGCAGAGATGGAAGATAGGAAATCATTCACTATTTTATTTAAACACCCAGAGAAAGTCAAGACAGGAGTAAAGAGCTATAGTAACACCCTCCTAGCAAACAGGAGAGAACACAGTGTGTCTCCGGAACCTCGGACTCCTTTGCATGTGCAAACTGCGGACTCCTTGTGCTGTCCCCAAATATCAAGGCTCTTTGGACACAAGTGACATGAAAGGGAAAGCGTTTGTTGCTTAGTGGTGTCTGACACTTTGTAACCCCAGGGATTCTTTAGCCTGCCAGGCTTCTCTGTCCATGGGATTCTCCAGTCAATAATACTGGAGTGAGTTGCCATTCCCTTCTCCGGGGGATCTTACTGACCCAGGGATTGAATCTGTGTCTCTCACATTGTGGGCAGATTCTTTACCATCTGAGACACTGTGGTTTGGGATTGGCTTAAGCAAAGAAGTGAACGGCATTAGTTCACAGAGCCAACCTGTGAAAGAAGTAGAGTGGATCTGAGCTCGGGGAAGCCCAGATCCAGGACCTCCACCGCCCAGAGCATGAGCTGTCTTTGCTTTTTTGTTTCTCTCGAAACGCTGCCTTTACTCTCCAGACCAGATTCTCCAAATGACAGGACACGTGACCTTGGGCTCCTCCAGGCTAACATTCTGACAGCTTGCTACCAAGGATAAAAAGCTGTTTCTTCCCAGCTTATGTTTGAGAAAAATTCCCACAAATTCACTCTCATAGGCCTCGAGTCACTTGGCCACTTCTGGTGAATCACTACATCACTAGAAGGGTTTACACAGGTAAGAGATGTTGGGCAGATGAAGATCTTAGTATCATCTTCCCAAAGAAAAAGCATTAGGTGTTGTCTGAGATAGCCGATCTGGTATCTCCCTGGTACCTCTCTCCCCTGCCCTAGACAGAAGACTTAGGACTTACCGGCTAGTGACACAGGAAAGGCGCAGTGCTACCATTCAGCTCACTCAGGGTATGGCTTTCCCCTTGTAAAACACTTATATGTCAAGAACACAGATTTCACAGAAACATTGGCTTCTCAGATGAAAGAGATGCCTTAGCCCAACATCACTATTTTAGGATATAAGACATTCACACATAAGAATTCAGAAATTTGGGGGCAGGTGTAGAGGAAACACACAGGGAGCAGCTGTCATGCTTAGTTGGTTCTGCTGAGAAAAATGAGTGGAGAGAATGATCACTAGGACCCTCGCTGGAGGTCATGTTGGGCTTCCCAGGTGGCTCAGTGGTAAAGAATCTCCCTGCCAATGCAGGAGACCTGGGTTCCATCCCTGGGTCAGGAAGATCCCATGGAGAAGGGCATGGCAACCCACTCCAGTATTCTTACCTGAAAAATCCCTCTGACAGAGGAGGACCCTGGTGGGCTACAGTCCATAGGGTCACAAAGAGTCAGACGTGATTGGAGGATGAGCAAGCAACAACAGGAGGTCATGCTCTGCTGTTTCCTCCCTCAGTGGTCCTTGAACTTTTTCAAGATTTTTTTTTCTCAGAATTGGGGTTGTGTTTAGAGACATCCCAATGTTAACAATGGGTTGAAGCAGCCTAATTATAGTATCTGTAGTGTTTTTGGTTCACTTGCTACCCCCCACCTCTTCCTGCCCCCTCAGCAGCAGCACCCACCACACGAATGCACATCCTCACATATGCATCTTTGGGCAGCCACAAGCCCCAGTTTTTCGCTGTTAATGCAGATAAAGGAAGGTGGTAGGAAACACCTAGAAACCAGCAAGGCAGCAATGTTTAAATTGGAAAGACAGAAAACTACAGCTCAGAGGAAGAGAATAGATAAGGAAGAGCGAGTAGAACACAGTAGAATAGAATAGAATAGTTACTGTGAAGGGGAAGAAAGAGCCTCTTTGAGCTGTGAGTTTTAGGCAGTCTTTGGGGAAGCTTAACAGTGAGGGCTTCCCAGGTGGTGCTAGTGGTAAAGAACCTGCCTGTTAATGCAGGAGATGCAAGAGACACAGGTTTGATCCCTGGGTCAGGAAGATCCCCTAGAGGAGGGCATGGCAACCTACTCCAGTATTCTTACCTGGAGAATCCCATGGACTGGGATGCCTGGTGGGCTATAGTCCATAGGGTCGCAAAGAGTAATCACACGCACTCAAGAGTGAGGGAAGGGAAAACCTTTGGAGGGTTCTGCTGTATAGCTAAGAGATAGAATGAAAGAGGAAGGAAGTTAGAGAAAAGCAATCTCAAGACATTGTATTGTGTATTTTTAATGTAATCCCTCTCATTCCTAGATATATACTCAAGAGGATTGAGAACATATGTTCATATAAAATCTTGCACACAAATGTTCCTAGTAGTATTTATAACAACCCAAATGTAGCAACAACCCAATGTTCATCAACTGATGAATGGATTAAGAGTGGTGTGTCCATACAGTGGTATGCTACTCAGCCCTAAAAAGAAATGAAAAGCTGATACATGCTAAAGCATGGATGTACTTGAGAGCATTATGCTATATGAAACCATTATAAAAAAGCACATATTATATGGTTACACTTATATGAAATGTCCAGCATAGGCAAATCCTTAGAGACAGAAAGTAAATTTGTAGATTGCCTGGGATGAGGTATCCAACCAATCCATCCTAAAGGAAATCAGTCCTGAATATTCATTGGAAGGACTGATGTTGAAGCTGAAACTCCAATACTTTGGCCACCTGATGCAAAGAGCTGACTCATTTGAAAAGATGCTGATGCTGGGAAAGATTGAAGGCAGGAGAAGGGGACAACAGAGGATGAGATGGTTGGATGAAATTGCCAACTCAATGCACATGAGTTTGAGTAAACTCCGGGAGTTGGTGATAGACAGGGAGGCTTGGTGTGCTGCAGTCTGTGGGGTCACAAAGAGTCAGACATGACTGAGCGACTGAACTGAACTGAACTGGAATGAGGGGAGCAGCAAGATTATTGCTAAGCGGTACAAAGTTTCTCTTTAGGGGGTGAAAATGTTCTAAAATGGATTATTGTGATGGCTGACTAATTCTGCGAATATACTAAAAGTGATCGGCTTTTAAGTGGGTGAACTGGTCTGTGAGTAATACCTCAATAAAGCTGTCACAACAGTGACAACCACACACACACACACCAGACTGACACGTGGGGGGAAAAGTTCAGAATCAGTGTAGCTGTCTAAGTACAGCATGTTTGAGTGAGCAAACGATCTTGAAGTTGTAGGATCTGCACAGAAATGATTTATATGTGTGAGGCTTGGCTTGTAACTTGCAGTGGTTGTGGTTGCTGCTATAAAGCCACAATGTGATGACCCAAAGTGAGGTGCCTACTAAAACAACATAAAACAAACAAACAGAAAAACCAGTAGCTCCCATGTCCAGGAATGGGCTTCCCTTGCCTCTTTTTATATCTCACATTCCATCATGGGTGATGTTTTACAATAACCAGTCATTTCATAAAATGTAGGGCAATGTTTTTTTAAAACCACCTGCCTCATTGCTGGTGGTGGTGATGATAGTGGGGAGGGATTTTGAGCTGTTTCCTCTGCCCAGATTCAAAGCAAATCATCTGGGGCACTTTTGGATTCCACCCGAGATAGAATCAGGTTTTTAGACCAAAATGTGAGGCTGCCACATAAAGCGATCATAGCAAGAATGAAATGAGTCTGTCTCTGTTGTTCATTTGCTGTGCTAACAAGTGTAGTGTTCAGCATCCGAATGAAAATCTTGAATGTGTATTAGACATTGTTACTTCCTCCACCAACTTTCTGAGTAAGTGATATTAATAATCAATAGATTGGCTGCTGCAGCTGCTGCTGCTAAGTCATTTCAGTTGTATCTGACTCTGTGCCACCCCATAGACGGCAGCCCACCAGGCTCCCCCGTCCCTGGGATTCTCCAGGCAAGAACACTGGAGTGGGTTGCCATTTCCTTCTCCAATGCATGAAAGTGAAAAGGGAAAGTGAAGTCCCTCAGTCGTGTCTGACTCTTCCAGACCCCATGGACTGCAGCCTACCAGGCTCCCCCATCCATGGGATGTTCCAGGCAAGAGTACTGGAGTGGGTTGCCATTGCCTTCTCCTAATAGGGTACAAATGAGAGCTTTAATTTTATTAAGCACCAAAAATAAGAAATAATTTATTTTCTCATTTTAAAAGGTCAGAATTTCTCCTTTAGATTTGTAATCTCCTCACTTGTTAAGAGGAAAAGTGTTAGTGTTAATTGCTAAAGTGAAACATAAGCAAAACTTATGGTTGTATATATATGTATGATAGTAATCTGCTGCTTAAATGAGTTTACTATTTCTAGTCCCTGAAAAGAGGCACTGACTGGAGAGAATATCAGTTCAGTTGCTCAGTCACATCCGACTCTTTGCAACCCCACAGACTGCAGCACGCCAGGCCTCCCTGTCCATCACCAACTCTCGGAGTTTACCCAAACTCATGTCCATTGAGTCAGTAATGCCATACAACCTTCTCATCTTCTGCTGCCCCCTTCTCCTCCCACCCTCAATCTTTCCCAGCATCAGGGTTAGAATATAGATGTTGCCTAAATGTTGTGTGAACCTTGACAGGTTGCTTAAACTCTTGAGGTTTAGTTTCCTTAGCTCTCAAATAAAGATCATTATTTTTGAGCTGTGTATACACAAACACACACACATATAATTGTATAATTTTCCTATCCAAAGGCCCAGCTACCTATTCAGTTCAGTTCAGTTCAGTTCAGTTGCTCAGTCGCTCACTCGTGTCCGACTCTTTGCAACCCCATGAGTCGCAGCACGCCAGGCCTCCCTGTCCATCACCAGCTCCCGGAGTTCACTCAGATTCACGTCCATTGAGTCAGTGATCCCATCCAGCCATCTCATCCTCGGTCATTCCCTTCTCCTTCTGCCCCCAATCCCTCCCAGCATCAGAGTCTTTTCCAATGAGTCAACTCTTCACATAAGGTGGCCAAAGTACTGGCCACCTTTAGCATCATTCCTTCCAAAGAAATCCCAGGGTTGATCCCCTTCAGAACAGACTGGTTGGATCTCCTTGCAGTCTAAGGGACTCTCAACAGTCTTCTCCAACACCACAGTTCAAAAGCATCAATTCTTTGGTGCTCAGCCTTCTTCACAGTCGAACTCTCACATCCATACATGACTACTGGAAAAACCATAACCTTGACTAGATGGACCTTAGTCGGCAAAGTAATGTTTCTGCTTTTGAATATGCTATCTAGGTTGCTCATAACTTTTCTTCTAAGGAGTAAGCGTCTTTTAATTTCATGGCTGCAGTCATCATCTGCAGTGATTTTGGAGCCCCCCAAAATAAAGTCTGACACTGTTTTCACTGTTTCCCTATCTACTTCCCATGAAGTGATGGGACCAGATGCCAAGATCTTCGTTTTCTGAATGTTGAGCTTTAAGCCAACTTTTTCACTCTCCTCTTTCACTTTCATCAAGAGGCTTTTTAGTTCCTCTTCACTTTCTGCCATAATGGTGGTGTCATCTGCATATCTAAGGTTACTGATATTTCTCCTGGCAATCTTGATTCCAGCTTGTGCTTCTTCCAGTCCAGCGTTTCTCATGATGTACTCTGCATAGAAGTTAAATAAGCAGGGTAACAATATACAGCCTTGACGTACTCCTTTTCCGATTTGGAACCAGTCTGTTGTTCCATGTCCAGTTCTAACTGTTGCTTCCTGACCTGCATACAGATTTCTCAAGAGGCAGGTCAGGTGGTCTGGTATTCCCATCTCTCTCAGAATTTTCCACAGTTTATTGTGATCCACACAGTCAAAGGCTTTGGCATAGTCAATAAAGCAGAAATTATATTTTACATGGGGAAACATTCAGACAAAAAGATGATCTCTTCCAGAAATTTGAACTAAGAGAGGTGGATGTTGGTAGTTGGTGGTACAAAGCAGAGCTGAGGATTTTACCAATGGCTCAGTGGTAAAGAGTCCACCTGCAATGAAGGAGATACAGGAGACGTGGAAAAATCCCATGGACAGAGAAGCCTGGTGGGCTACAGTCCAAAGGGTTGCAAAGAGAAGAACACGACTGAGCTACTAAGCCTGAAGCAGAGCTGAGGAGCTGTGATGGCTGCCATGTTGGACCATGTGTCACACGAGGAAGAAGGGGGATCGGAGAGAGGAGTAGGAGCAGAAACCCATAGAGAAATGGAGACCTGCTGGCTGCTAGCGGGAAAACAGCTCTGGTCTCAGCTTTCCCATGCTACTTCATTTGAAGCCTACTTGTACTCTGATTGCTGTCCTTGGATTCCTGGAGGCTTCTAAATGTGTATGCTGAACTTCACTGTTACTCACTTTGATCAAGTTTGAGTATGCTCTGTTTCTTGCAAAAAAAAAAAAAAGTATATGGTAGGGGAAAGTATGGTGTAGCCTTGCTTAAAGCACTTTTGTTGCTACCTTATAAAATTAGATTAAGGATCAAATGATTTCCTTTGATTGAATGTGACTGGGAGCCATGCCTTTGAATTATAGATGATACTATTAATAAAATGTCGGCTTAATTGAACTGAAATTGGTAAAATGTATGAAGATACTTTGAAAACTGCAAAGCATAGTGCTGATGGAGAACATAAAGGATTATTAATAATCTGATTAGGATTTTATGAAATCCTCATTAGTCAGCTTTGTGTATCTGCCACAATGAATCAAGCCAAGAGAAACAGCTCAAATATATAGAAATGGGATGAAATTTTACTACTTCATCAGAGCAGTTTTAACTTTAACCCCCTTCTAAAGTAAAAGTAGAATTTAAAGGAGCTCTCAGCTGATGAACAAGACGTTCAGGTCCCTTCGGGCAGAAAGCACGTTTGGTTCATAAACTTTCTAGTGTGGAGCTGTCAGAAATCAAGGGAAAAAAACAGATTTAGACAAATTCCTGGTGCCTCTGCTGGGGATGAAGTACAAGAGGGAGTGAAGGGTTGAGGTTACCTGCTTCACAAATCTCCATTTAGTGCACATGAGCATTAAGACAACAACTAAAGACCCTGTTCCTGAAGAAGTGTTCTGAAAATGCTCAATTGTCCAGATTACCCGGGTTGGTCAACTTCACCCTCCTTACTCACTTTGCTTATGTAACCCTCAGGCTATGTATTTAGAACATGGAGAAAAAGAGAAGGCGCAATGACAGAAGATGAAGGAAAACGTGGACTCTTCTCTGCATTGCGTGGCTCCCTACACTATGCAAACTTCTGGTTCTCATTTTGCAGCAGCAGCAGCAGAAGTCCTAGCTGCTAGGATGATATGAGGAGCACGTCCACTTTCAGATCAGTGCCTACCAGCTGACCGACCCCCAGGGCTCCTTGAGGCTCACGCTGCTTCTTGCTGTCCTCAGTCCCGTCAAGCCCAACCTCCCAACCACCACCACGTTTTATGAGGCAAAGACATACATTGGCTAGGATGGACGGGAGGGACCACATTTCAAATGTCTGCAAACAACCTCTCCCTGTTTCTGATACAACCTTCTGGGTTTTAATTACTCCCCGAGAGTGAGTGCCATCCCAGGGTCCTTCGGTGACATTTCCAGTATCCTGTCGGCTCCACTTATGAGAAACAAATGGGCTGGCTGGCCTCCCTCTAGATTGAGTTTTTCATGAAGTCATTACTTCTGTCACGGGGAGTATTTTCAAATTGAAAAATCTGAAACAATAAATGATGGTGAAGCAGTTAATAACTGTTAAGAAATCACATTTGGAAAATTGCATTTAAGCAATAACCTTTCTCCCTGTAATTAAATGACAGAAAGGTCCTGGTTTTAATTAAGTCAGCAATTTATAGTTATGAAGCTATACTTCACTATGCAGATTAGCAAATGGTAGGTCACAGAACACCCTGAGTGCATTTTGAGTGGGCCTGATATGGTAATTACTCCACTGTTCAGTGGTGACCACATTGAACCGTATCTCTAGATGAAACAATTTTCTTTTCCTTGCTCCATGATGTATAACTAGGATGACTAAATGGACCACGAGCACTGCCTTGTGCATCTTTAAATTAAAATGGATTTTAAATGAGGGGGGCAGGAGCAGAGGGAGCGTGTTTGAAGAACGGCCCTGGCAGCGAATGGCCCCGCTCCTTGATGCCCAAGAGCCAAGAATATATCATTGTTTTACAGGGCTTTCTATCTTGTGCCTGAGTGTTTGCTGCAGATTTATGAGCAAGTAAAATGCTAATGTTAGTGTATTTATAAACATATGATGGGGGTTTCATCTATAATTTATTTGCTGGCCCTACCTCTCTGCCTCCTTGGCAAGGAAAATGAAATGCTATGTTGGACAGCCCCAAGGGGTCATTAATACGGCTTTCACATTTTATTTAACTAACCCCCAGCTCATATTACACATTGATGATCACATTGTGAGATGGGTTTTGAAATGCTTCTTGTGTCTCGTCTCCTGTCTGCCCCAACCTCAACTATGTAGAGTTCCCGCAGTTACCGAAGTCTTCAAATAGCCTAGTGGCAACCTGCTAGTGAACCGTCCTATGTGTGTGAGTGCACGCGTGTGTGTCAGGGGCCTTAGAGGGAAAGGAAGGCACAGCCGAAAATCATGTCTTTTTTCATTTATCTTCAAGTTTGATGAACATCTGAACTCTAAGAAAAGACTTCAGGCGTTTTCTTTCTTCCTCAAACCCCGTATTTCCCTGCATCTCTTTATTAAAACACATCTCCACCCAAACACATGGAGAATGTAGGCTGCAGAGAAAGAAATTAGAACATCAAAATGAGCATCAAAAGGCAAGAACATGCCACATGGCAGAGAGGACTGAGGACAGAACGTTTATGTGGTGGCAGTATTTCTCCCGAGTGGAAACACAGGCTGCTCTGTTTATCAACACTCTCTTTACGCCCTCTGTTCCCCACACTGCACACACAAGTAAAGAGGTGAAATGAATCAGAATTGATTCAAGCTGACCGGTAAATCACTGAAAGCATCACAACTTGTAGTGATTCACTAACAGTGAATCCCTGTTCCAAAGAATCAGAAATAAACCAAGATTCTTCTAAGAGTTTTGTATTTAAAAACAGTGATTCTTCTTTTAGAGAGGGGAAAAAAATACAAATGCACTTCCCACTCATCCTCTCTTGGGGTTTATGGAACTCTAGAGACGACATCAAAATTGCTGCGTTCCCAGAAAAATTATATTATATTTAAAAGGAAAAAATATCACCATAGCATTTTAAAGAATCATAATATGCAGGCTGAATTCAAATGTCAGCTACATGGATATTCCCACATCATCCAGACTGCCAGGGACATGCTGGCTGCTGAGATTTTTTTGTCTTGAAGCCTTGTTCAACTTCTGGAGGGGAAACACAGAGCAGGGGATGGTTCTTGGGGGTGACTCGGGTTTTCCAGTTACCTCTGATCTGAATTCCTGATTTTACTGAATTCTACAGCCCCTCTCTGTTTTGCTTTTCATGTAAACCACCTCTTTTCTGCTCTGGGTCACCCCATTAGGCATCATCTCAATTTCTTCCCCAGGGTGCTCTGGTTCAAGGTTTGAGAGGAAGCCAGTGCTTTCTGAAGGTTCGAGGCAATGGAGGGAATGACCTCACTTTCTGAAAATAGCTTGCTGTTGTTTAGTTACTTAGTTGTGTCCAATTCTTTGCAGGCCCATGGACTGCAACATGCCAGGCTTCCCCGTCCTTCACCATCTCCCAGAGTTTGCTCAAACGTGTGTCCATTGAGTCAGGGATGCCATCCAACCATCTTCTCCTCTGTCACCACTTCTTTGCCTGCCCTCAATCTTTCCAAGCATCAGGGTCTTTCCCAATGGGTAGGCTCTTTGCGTCAGGTGGCCATAGTACTGGAGCTTCAGAATCGACCTTTGGACAATGTTCTTAAAAAGTCCTTTGCATGTTCCTGCTATGGCGAAGTTCTAGAAAGAGAACCCATTTGTATTGCTCCGTTGATTTCCATCTCCCTTCCCTTATCCAACTTGCTTCTCTTTCCCAAATTCCTGTCTCTCACTTAGACCACACTGTGGGGTTCTCTCTTTGCCCTCCTTCCCAGTGCATTCCTGCCCTGCCCAGAAGATCTCATCCTTGAGATCTAACCTCTCTTTCTGAGAGGAATCCTGCTGTCATCTTTGAAATGACCACGTAGTTTCCTGCCAACCACAAAGAAACAATGAAACCCTCACTGCGGGAGCAGCACATCTGTGACGACAGTGCTGGGCATCCCGAGGAGAGGCAGTGGGGCCCAGACTCTGTCCAGCTGATAACACTTCTGAGACCCTCAGTGTCATTAGCTGTCTTCTTTGGAAGATGCTGTTCTGCAATTGTTGTCTCTCCTCTACCCCAGATCCAAGAAGCGTGTTGCCTTCTGAGCTCATACATGTTTCCTTGAAACCTCAGCCTGTGTCAAAGCCCCAATACATGTGTCAAAATGATATCTGGTCCCTGGCACCAGCTTAGGGTGCAATTTGGCAAGAATCTCCAGGCCCAACAGGAAGAAAGTGCTGGCCAGCGTTTCCTTCAGATTAACCCATGTGAGTGGGCCAGATCCCAAGCCTGAGTGCCCGCTGGCTGGGAGCAGAGCAGAGAAGGGACACGGAGCAGGAGGAAAGGAGTCATCCTTGCTTTTGCAGACTTGGTTTCAGAAATGGGTCCCCTTTATTTACAAAATCAAGGAAAACTGCACATGTCCAATCTGACTGGAGATACATTTATTTGGGAGAAGGTGAGAGAAAGATTTTTTTCCATTTCTCGTAGCAATCTTTTCTTGGAAATTGTCCCACAGTTGGGTCACCTTATATAGATAAGTGACATCTGTGGCTGAATTTCTGAGTTAATAGAGACATATATGAGGGACTCCTCTTCTTCCTCCTTGTAGATTTAATACATCTTCAACCAGAATTAGCATAGAGATTTCACATCAACCAGTGACTGTGGCAGGAAGAGCTACCCCCATGGAGCTACTTCTCATTGATTGAGCACCTGCCATTTGCTATGTGTTGTGCCCTGGGCTGGGCAATCGGGGTATGAGAGCGGAGAAGACCAATGCACACTGGGGTCCCAGCAGGAGTGGGGTCAAGGAGGAAGCAGAAGGGCAGCAGACACAGAAACAGATCATGATAACATTCTATCAAAGAGTGTAAGAGTGAGGCTTGGAGTCATACCATCTGAGATCAAACTCTACCTCCAGTACTTATGTTGGCTGTATGATCTTGGTCAAGTCACTTAACCAAGTGCTTTGTTTCATCTTCCTCATCATTAAAGCGAAGATAATCATAGTATCTACCCCATAAGGTCATGAGAAAGACTGAATAAAATGAAATATATAAAATTCCTTGTGCACAATAAGTACTCAGATATTAGATATTATAACAGCATATGAGCTATAGAACGAGAAGATGCGCAAGACACTGTGTGAGTGCAGAGAGGAAGGGCAGATCTCTAACTCAGCCTGCAGGAATCGGAGAAGGCTTTTTATTTGTTATTTATTTATTTTTAATTAATTTTAATTGGAGTATAGTTGCTTTATGACGTTATGTTAGTTTCTACTGTACAGCAAAATGAATCAGCTGTACCTATACATATGCCCCTCTCTTTTGGATATCCTTCCCATTTAGGTCACCACAGAGCATTGAGGAGACTTCTCTGAGCTACCCAGTCAGTTCTCATTAGTTACCCATTTTATACAGAGTGTCAGTAGTGTATATATGTCAATCCTAATATCCTAATTCATCCCAGGCTCCTTTCCCTCCTTGGTGTCCATACATTTATTTTCTATGCCTGTGTTTCTATTTCTGTTTTGCAAATAAGATCATCTATACCATTTCTAGATTCCACATATATGCGTTTAAGAAAAGCTTTTCTCGACACCATTATTTAACTTTAAAATTTGATGGCTGTTCAAGGGTGCATTCAGTTAAGGGGTAGTGGGCTAAATATTCATGGAACAAGTGGGAAAACTTGAATTTTACCCTAAGATTCTAATTCTGAGCAATCAAGCAACAAATTTTATTTCACTTATTTCTTATTGGAAATTACTGGAGTTAAAGCTAATGTTTTGGGGAAGGGAAAGCAACGTTTTTGGTTTGGTTGCTATAAAGAAACCCTCATCAGTGCTTCTTCTTTCATTATATCCCAACAAGTGGTCGTTAAAGCCTCCTCTAATGCTGAGTTCTGTGGGTGCATAGGGTGAATAAATTCTGAGACATCAAGGACACAAAGTATGTCTCTTGCTCCTGGAAAGGCAGTATGAGATATTTTCCTATCCTGTGCACCAGTATAGGAATTCTCCCCAAACGATTGCCAAGGCAAACAGGAGTTTAACTTCCCCATCATCTTTAATATTCCAGTGAATTATTATCAAGTGGAAATGCATGTAATTAAGGTGGGCGGAAGGCGGGACTTGAATTATGATAAAACTCATGCCCGCTGATGTGTTTGATGACAGAGGAGAAAATCATAAAGGGAAAGATGATGAATTTCTGTCTTTTCTCTGGGAATAACTGACTTAGAATCAATGTAATGAAAAATTGTCAAGTGAACACTGAATGGCACAAGGAAAGGATAAGTTTCTGATGGAAATACACTAGCTCACAGCCCAGCCACACTTTCGATTTTGATCTCTGGGAGGAAAATACCACCAAAAATGTATTATTTGGAGAACAACTATGATCATGTCACTTTTCTTTTTTTACTAAAGCTTCCAGTGACTTTTCCTCATCTCCTGCAGAATAAAGTTCAAAGTCCTGAGCACAGTATTCCAGGACTGTTATGACTAACCAAAGTCTCCCTCTTCAAACTAATATCCTACTCTGCCTAGTGGTCACATATGGACATGTGTGTGCGTGTTTGCACAAACACATGAATGCATGCATCCTAGTACATTCCAGACCATGTACATTACTTCCTTTTCCTTAAATATGATGTATGCAGGTACTTTACTCATCTCATTCTGCCTTGCCACCAATCTCCAATGATCAGATTCCAACCCCGCCTAAGGTCCAGTTTAAGTATCTTTTCTTCCATCAAGTCTTTTCCCAGAGCTAGAATTAATCTCTCTGCTCTCACTGTTGCCATGAATTTTCTGTAGATGGTAATTAATAGTGCTTGTGTTATTTAAGAATACCTCATATTACTATTACTATCATTATTGATGTTTTTCCTCTTTTTATCTTATAAGATCTTTGAGAGCAGAAACTGTGTCTTATTCATGTTCACAGCTTTTTCAGTGTCTGGTATAGTGCATTGCATGATATTGGCTTTAAAAACAGGAAGCTCAGAACTACATTTTGGGCTCAATTATAGTAGCTCTTTGTTTAGATTTTCTTCACTTCCTTACTTGGATCTTATCCTTGAACTCTTCTTTAATTGTTCTAGTGTTTAAGACCTTCTATTACAAGCTCCCCAAATCCATTTGGAAGTAGACTGGTAGAAAAATAATAGATATAAAGTTTGAACTGGAATCAGTAATGTCTGATGAAGTTAAATGCAGACTTGAGTTATCAGACATTAGTGTTGTCCAGGGGACTGACTAGGGAGGTAAAAAATGAAAAACCAATCAGATAAAGAAAATAATAACATCTACAATGAGATTTTCAGCCCTTCAGGATTACTTTACATTTGCTCTTCCCAGAATTGTGAGAAGTTGTATGAGATAGGAATCTTCATTTAATCCGTTTGGCATGGATTGAGGCAGATTGAGGCTCAGAGAGGTTAACTGTCTTGCTCAAGGTCACACAGTCAGTTAGAAACTGTGTTAGGTATAGCTCTTTGAAGATCTTTTTTCAAGTCTCTTGATGTGAGTAGCAAGCACAAAGGGTGAAGTCCGGCCAGTGAAAATCCTTCAGAAGGCCTGGTGTGCTCCGAACTGGGCTCTGGATGGGAGTTGCTGTTCACTGTTAACACTGTTGAGATTTCTGGCCTCCTCCATTTTTTTTCCCACCTGAATTCCAGCCTGTGTTGGAGAAGAGTTTTCTCCTTGGCTTGCTTCAAAGAGCAGTTATCATTGAGGGTAAGTCAGTTAGGAAACTTTCAACTGTAGGTAACTGAAAATGCAACTCAAGTGGTCAGAAAGATATAGTTGTTGATTGACTCCCAAACTTGAAGTCTAGGAGTCAGGCGGGCTTCAAGGTGTATTTCGTTTAGTAGCCTCTACTTTCTGTTACTCTCTTCACTGCACTGTCTTCCCTGTGTTGGCTTCATCCTCAGTTCAGTAGCAAGATTGTAGCAATTTTTCTGGGCCTCAGAACAGGAAAGAAAATCACTTTCGGGGGGCTCTCCTAGGACAGGAAAACTCCCAGAAATCCCCAGTAAACTTTTTGTACCCTACTGGCCCCAATGAATCGTTCGATCATTCCTGAACCAATTACTTGCAAGAGGATGGAATTATCCTCAGCTAATCAGGCCCACCTGGGGTTGGAGTCAGTTTCTTCAGAATAAGTGGGGGAGGCGATCGTGGGAGGTGGGGGATGAGTAGGGGATGGGGAGAAAAATGATCTGATTAAAATATGAGTATTGAGGTTAGTACTCTCTTCCTTGCAAACATATCAAATCTTTACCACTCTCTCATTGGGCTATGCCTTTTTCTATCTACAGCCTTTTTTAGTTGATTTATTTTCTTTCTGTCCTTCTGTCCCTCCCTCCCACTCTTCCTTCCTTCTTTTCATTCATTCATCAAATATCCTTTGCGTAAGGCCCTGAGCTGGATACTGGAGGCACCTAGATGGTCCAGTGAAGACACCACTGTCTTCACATGGGCAGCTCCCTCCTGTCACTCGGGGTCGGTGTCCAGCATCTCCAGTGAGTTGCCTCCTGAGGTGTCCCATGGAGGGTATCAGAAATAGGAGGACACGAGCAGTCCTGAGAGTTATGATGCTAATCAGGAAGTTTGTTTCATTTAAAAGAGAGAGCAGCGAGGCAAGGAAGACTGATTTTTGTCCACCCAGAACCGAAATACCACATTAAACTGCCTCCTAGCTCGGAGAGCTTTGTCCATTAAATTTAATTAAGCTTTCTTTAGAATCACATGTCTCGGGAAATCTACTACACCCAGGGGACAAAGCATTTGCTTTTGCCAGCCTTTGCCTTGCTCTTTGCGTTATTCTTCCTGATCAGAAAGCCCCCGTGCCTCTATTGTGTAGCAGTGACCATATTTAATGGCCAAATTCTAGGCATGTGAATTGCAGAAATTTTTGCACAACCTACCCACAGTTTCTGGCTTCATCAGCCTCTTCGGTGAGAGCCTCGAGGTCCAGAAGCTTGATTTTCACTCTTAAACTGGAATGCCTTTAACAGAGATTTGCACTGTTTCAAAGACAGTGTCCCTGGGTCTCTGAGATTCTTGTATCTTTCCAGCAGATCAGACACTCTGGAAGCCGAGACTCCCTCATAGGGACCAGCTGGGAGAGGCATGTGCGCCAGCCAGCCTCCAAGTGGGTGTGAATTCCTCAGTTCCCAAAAGGAGCAATTCTGTCTGCTGAGCTGTCCGTGCCAATGCTTACCCTGGCAACTTTCTTGGAAGTGAAGCCTGGCATGCTGCAGGGGAAATATTTCCGTGTTTCCCGTCCTTCTGCACTTGGAGGGATATGCCACTCAGAGCTGCTGTGTTAAAGCTGCTACTGAAAGCAGCCATCGACACCCAAAGTGACAGCATAACACGTGCTGGTACACTCACCCCTCTCTCTAATCCTCCAAATCCTGATGCAGAAAGTTGAGGGGGGGCGGTGAGGGCTCCAGCTTTCAGCCTCCACTTTCCCTGGGGTGTTCCTAGAATGTTGGTTTGTGTTGCAGGGGCTGGGGGGTAGGAAGGAGGCTCCCTGGTCAAATGGCCCAAGACATAATGGATTAAACAGAAATAAAAAGGTTTATGGCAGGACTTACAGAACCTTTAATGTGCTAAAGGGTTAGTGGGTGTGAGAGAAGAGAAATCAGGGTATTGGTGTTTGCCAAAGTAATTTGACCACAGAACTTTTTTTTCTTGGAATTTTACCAGGGAGTGGTATTAAAAGGAACATCCTTTTTTAAAAAGTTAAAATTAATTTTTTTTTTTAGATATATGGACCATTTAAAAAATCTTTATTGAATTTGCTGCAACACTGTCCCAGTTTTATGTTTTGGTGTTTTGACTGTGAGGCATATGGATCTTAGCTCCCCAACCAGGGATCGAACCCACAATCCTTGCATTGAGGGTGAAGTCCTGACCTCTGGACCACCCAGGGAAGTCAGTCCTGGAAGATAATTTTTGGAACATAATCAAGGAAATCGTCCTTGATTCTTCCTTGTTCTTCTTTCTACAAGCAAAACCCTCAATCTTCCTTGTTTCTTGGTTGTTTAGAAGCAGAGGCCCTGGGTATGTCTAGTGAACCCGGGTGGGCTCTGCTAAAGATTTCTGTGCAAGAGAAATGAGTGGCCTCCAGGAGGGAAGAAGGAATATGCATCTTAGGGAACAAAAAATGCACAGGACAAGCTTGACCCTGTGGCAGAGCCTGAGGCAGCAGAAGGAAGGTGCAGAATAGAGCCGGGAGGGATCTCTATCTGGCTTTGTCTTCTGTGCACCACTGAACATAAGCCTTAGAACCAAGGAGGACAGCAGGGCTGGAAGTAAGCACTCTGGGGGGCACTGCTCAAGCAGCACTGCTATGGGCCTCTCACAGAATTTAACGCACAGGAAGGAAGGGGGCTTTCTCTCCTATTTTGCAGCAGGACCCTGTTTGACTCTGGTCTGTGCCTCCTCTGGGCTGGAGGAAGCTGTATCCAGGGGAAGGATTTGGGGGGACCAGGAGAAAGTGGCAGATGACATGTGGTGACTGACAAGGGAGCTGATCTATTTGCTTGTACACATGTGTGACGCTTCTGGGGGTCTCAGGGATCCTATTGGCACAATACTGCAGCAGTAAATGGGGACAAATGATATTTGTACATTATTCGCAAGGACATTCGATTTGTGCTACTAGGCGGGTGAGGCTTGACGAATCATTAGTTAGGATATTCATCTTTCAGCCTTAATAGAGACCTAAGTAACAGTGTCATTTAAAAATAGAAAGTATTGCGTGAGCTAACTTGTTTCAGTAGTGTCCGACCTTTTGTGATCCTGTGGACTGTAGCCTACCACATGAGATTCTTTAGGCAAGAATACTGGAGTGGATTGCTATGCCCTCCTCCAGGGGATATTCCTGACCCAGGGATTGATCCCACATCTCTTACAGTCTCCTGCATTGGCAGCTGTGTTCTTTACCACTAGCGCCACCTGGGAATTCCAGAAAGTATTAATATTTTGGAAATTTTTGTCTCCTGCAGAATTGCAAACCAATTGTTGGTTCAGGAGGTGGCTCTGCTCTCAAGGTGTCCCAGGGGCCCAGGTCTCTTCTCTCTGGTTGCTTCCCAACCCCACAGGGTCTCTCCCTGGGTCAGGGGATCAAAGCCATATCAGTACCACCTCTCCATCCCATCAACAGGGCAGAGAAAGAAGTGGAAGATAAACAGTTTCCTTTTAAAAAATTAATTTTGAAAAATTTCAAACATACATAAAGTAGAAAAACTTAACTGTATATTGTTCAGTTACTCAGTCATGTCCGACTCTTTGACCCCATGGACTGCAGCATGCCAGGCTCCCCTGTCCTTCACTATCTCCTGGAGCTTGCTCAAACTCATGTCCATTGAGTCAGTGATGCCATCCAGCATCCTCATCCTCTGTCATCCCCTTTTCCTCCTGCCTTCAGTCTTTCCCAGCATCAGAGTCTTTTCCAAAGAGTCGGCTCTTTACATCAGGTGGCTGAAGTATTGGAGTGTTATCTTCAGCATCAGTCCTTCCAATGAATATTTAGGACTGATTTCCTTTAAGATTGACTGGTTTGATCAACTTAGAGTCCAAGGGACTCTCAAGAGTTTCCAACACCACAGTTGCAAAGCATCAGTTCTTCAGTCCTTAGCCTTCTTTAGGGTCCAACTCTCACATCCATATATGACTACTGGAAAAACCATAGCTTTGACTAGATGGGCCTTTGTTGGCAAATTAATGTCTCTGCTTTTTACAGGAGAGTTAAAAAGTTGAAGAGTTCTCTAGTGTTTCCCATTCTGCTGTTTTTCTCTATCTCTTTGCATTGATCACTTAGAAAAGCTTTCTTATCTCTCCTTGCTATTCTTTGGAACTCTGCATTGGGATGGATATATCTTTCCTTTTCTCCTTTGCCTTTTGCTTCTCTTCTTTTCTCAGCTATTTGTAAGGCCTCCTCAAATAACCATTTTGCCTTTTTGCATCTACTTCACTCAGATTGAGCAATTATGAAGACTTTAACAACATCCTTGTAAAGATTGATCTGAAAGTTGTACATATCACTTCTCCTTACATCCCACTGGGAAGAATTTTGTCACATGGCTACACTGACCTGCAGAAAACCTGGAGATGAGAATTCTGCCTGGATCCATGCATACTGCCAAATAAAAGAAAGGGAGATACCTTTATGGCTGATAACCCTATCAAGTGCTACAAAGACAAAATTGACTTATCCATGCCCCCTGAAGCAAGATTTCAGGATTAGAATTCTCTTCCATCAACAGGCCCAGGGTAGGAGGTTGTGTGACTCTGGACCTCAATTTAGGCTCAGCTATATCAAGGCTATGGTTTTTCCAGTAGTCATGTATGGATGTGAGAGTTGGACTGTGAAGAAGGCTGAGCGCTGAAGAATTGATGCTTTTGAACTATGGTGTTGGAGAAGACTCTTGAGAGTCCCCTGGACTACAAGGAGATCCAACCAGTCCATTCTGAAGGAGATCAGCCCTGGGATTTCTTTGGAAGGAATGATGCTAAAGGTGGCCAGTACTTTGGCCACCTTATGTGAAGAGTTGACTCATTGGAAAACACTTTGATGCTGGGAGGGGTTGGGGGCAGGAGGAGAAGGGGACGACAGAGGATGAGATGGTTGGATGGCATCACTGACTCAATGGACATGAGTCTGAGTGAACTCCAGGAGTTGGTGATGGACAGGGAGGCCTGGTGTGCTGCAATTCATGGGGTCGCAAAGAATTGGACACGACCGAGCAACTGAACTGAACTGAAACTGATATCAACAGAGATCAATGCATATACTTTTCTGAGTGGGCTGCCAATATTTTAGAAACATTATCTGGATATTGGAATGACTGGACGTTAGACATTCTTATGCAGAAAGCAAGAAAGCTGAAAGCTAAGTGGGGTCATATTTCTGGGCAAGTTTTAGGTCATCTGCTCTTTAGAATTTGGGTCTGTTTCCTAGTCCATGGAGTAGAATGGTTGATGATGGTCTTACCTTGGAAGAGAAGGTTCTATTGAAATCTTTTGAGACACTATCACAATAATGTGGGAATTAGGTCAAAGAAATGGTTGTGGCTGGTATTGTTTAGGATGTGTTATGGACTGAATGTTTTTGTCTCCACCCCTCCATTCATACATTGGAAGTCCTAACCCTCAGTGTGATGGTATGTGGAGATGGAGACTGTGGGGAGTAATTAAGGTTACATGAGGTCATAAAAATGGGGACTCTCATAATGGGATTAGAGCCCTTAGAAGAAGAGACCCCCGAGAGCACGCTACACCCCTGCCTCCCCACTCTCTGCCATGTGGGGATGAGAAGGCAGCCATCTGCAAGGCAGGAAGAGAGCGCTCACAAGGAGCTGAATCAGCCAGCACCTTGATCTTGGACTTCTCAGCCTCCAGAACTGTGAAAAAACTCATTTCTGTTGTTCAAGCCACCGAGTCTATGGTATTTTGTTATGGCAGCCTGAGCTGGCTAATGTAGGATGCTTAGATTACAGTGATAAAAACTCGAAGTGGCTTCCGCAATAAGAAAATGTGTTGGTTCGTGTGTCGATGTAGCAGCAGTCATTCCAGGCCTGGAACTCCAAGCAGGGCAGCATCCGCACACAGACTGACTTTCCTGCAGCCGTCTCCTAAAAGCAAGGACGCACTCTTCCTGGATGCCTCCATAACTTATTGGCCCCAGTGAGACCCATGCCTATTCCTGTGCTGGTTCTTGAGGCCAGGAGAATACCATGATCTGATTACATTAGATGACTGCTCCTAAACTGAAATGAAGTTGCTCAGTCGTGTCCGACTCTTCGCGACCCCATGGACCGTAGCCTACTAGGCTCTGAGGAGCCTCTCAGTCCATGGAATTTTCCAGGCAAGAGTACTGGAGTGGGTTGCCATTTCTTCTCCAGACTGCTCCTAAACCAGAGGGCAAAGGGTTCTGCTGGCAGTTGGCTTGGACTGTTCAGAACCCAACCCTAGAGCAAGAATCAGCTCCCAAGCCACTACACTGCACACAGTACGGAGGGGAATAATGGTGTTCAAGAGAGAACGAAAGTGCTTACTTCATAATCCTTTGATTTTACTTTATTAAAAGGATTTAAGAATCTAACCCAGAAAAAAACTTAAGCCAATATCCTATAAACACCATCATGAAAATCTTCATCCCCAGATCTGTAAATTATTCTTTATTGCAAAGAGGATAATATATCATAATGATATTGCTAGTGAATCACCAAAATGAATGTTACAAAAGGCTTAATGCTCAGCTATTGGCCAACAAAGGAAAACATGAATTTAGCAAAAAATATTATGCATGCCTTTGACAAGTTATGGTTTATTCCTTGCCAACAGATTTTTTTCCTCCTGAAATGAACTCATTTGTGCAAGGATTTTGCTGCCTTGTTTAAAAACTACCCTAGGCTTGTAATATCTAAATATCAGAGAACAAAAGGATGCACGCATCTTGACTGCTACAGCAATTCGTACAAACCAAGGGGAAAAATTACTGATGGGACAGATACTGCAGGTAAATAAGTAAGTTTTGGAGTACCTTGAAGACTTCAGAGGGATATTAGCTTTCCATGGTCATTAAATAGATAACATTTCACTTCCTGCATCCTAGAAATCAGAAAATGGAGGCAGGCAGGTGGAGATGGTACAGGCTTTGTCACTTGCTAGCGTGTGACTTTAGGCAAGTCACTTAAGCACCGTGGGTCTCGGTTTGTCCCTCTGTAACATGGGAGGAATCATCTCTACTTCTGAAGATTTTGTGAAGATAAAGAGTGATGTGTGTAGCTTAGCACACTATTTGGAACTCGGTGTTTAATGTGACAGCTCTTATTAAAATACCCAGGGTATTCCAGAGACCTCTAAATGCTCCAGGAAGCAGAAGGGGAGCGTTCTTTCAGGGGACTCTTGGCTTGTGTGGTCAATTAGCCCTTTGTTGGCTCTATCAAGGGCTTCCCATGTGGCACAGTGAAAGAATCTGCCTGGCAATGCAGGAGATGCAAGAGACTCAGGTTTGATCCTTGGGTCAGAATGATCCCCTGGAGTAGGAACTGGCAACCCACTCCAGTATTCTTGCCTGGAGAATCCCATGGACAGAGTAGCCTGGTGGGCTACAGTCCATGAGGCCTCACTGTCCATAGGGACGCGACCGAGCAAGAACAGACAGACTCTATCAGGCCGGAGACTGAGTTAGTGATCTCTCTTCTTCCGTCCACAGTGACTAAATTGGGAAGGTCTTGAGCCTGAGTTTTTCATGTAGATTCATGGGATGGACCAAAATTTTCTTTTAAACATAGCAGCACTTGATCAAAAAGGAGAAATAGTGCTGAAACAGAAAAACCTGTTGTCTGATATGATCTTTCTGGGTTTGTTTTCTTTAGACTCCATGGTTCCTTGGCTGATGGAATGGAAGACTGCACATGAAAAATTCTTTTTCATTTTGTTCTTTTAAAAATTTTCAGCTATCTAAATATTATTTTTGAACATGCACTGTACACTGTGAAAAATTAAGCAATATGAAGTAAATGAAAATCTCTCCATGATGAAGATTCCTTTGAAGACTGGTTCATATCATTCTTCTAGACCTTTTAAGCAAATGTAGATATACTGAAACTATGTAGATTTCAGTACAAGTGGGAAAATACTCTATGAAAGAGAGGGGTAGAGAAGAAATTATGCTATTCTATGAAGTACTTCTTTTCTACTTGATGAACACCATTCAATATTAATGCTTTAAAGGCCTATCTTTTTTAATAGCAAGCTCTTAGATTTTGGTTGTTTCCGACACTTCATTATTAAGAAAAAGAAAGGTGTGGACATCTCTTGCGTACAACATTGTTTTGAAGTAGCCTGTCAAATATTTGAAAATACAAAATAAATCTTTGAAGAAAGTCTCCATTTGTCTATATCAAATGTTCGTCTGACAGATTGTGGACAAATGACCAAGCTGACGTAAGAAAAGCAAGTCGAGATGCTTGAGCTTAGCTGAAATCCCACCAAGCCTCTGGCCTTGCTGGTCAAAAGATCATCTTTATGGGCCAGAGAGACCTTGTTCAATGTACTGGGGCTCCCAAAGAGTCTGGAAACTACTATCACCTGGTTCATTTCCAGAACCACCTGGTCAATCCTTCTCTGCTGGGCTCAGTCCACCAGCTACGTCAAAGTGGGCTTGAACACACGGGACATTCTCTGTCTCCCAGGGGTTTTATACAACTACACAATAGAAGGCTGCTGTGGGGAGTTTTGGAGCAATTTGTTCTTTTGGATATCAGCATGTTAATTAATTTTTGGTATGGATATATGTTTATTTATACCTCTGTTTATCTGTGTCTCTATCGTCTCCCTCTCTTTAAATATACACACCCATACAGGGACATAGAGTATCTTTCCAATTTTTTTCTGAGCTTCCTGCCATTTCAGAAATATCATTGACCAAAGATATTACCCTAAGTCAAAAAGTATTTCCCAGTACACTATTCCTCCATATTGATAAAGGAATTTCCATGGTAGTCCTTCTAAGAGCAAAGCCTCGGCTCTCACAGCATACTACGAAAAACATATTATTTCCTTCTGGTACATTAATTTTTGGATTACTCTGGGTGACAAAACACCACCAAAGTAGTGGTTTGGCTATAAACTCCCTTGACATCTGGCCAAAGTTCTAAATAATAAGGATGTAATTGCTTTCGAGCTCTCACCACTGAGATTTTCTGGCTACTTCTTACATAAATGAGAAAGTTAGCAATGATATTTTTGTGGTAATAAAACCACAACTTTCATAATATTTACCAAGCTGCAATCAGATAAGAGCTCGTTTTGGGGGCATCAGGGATGATAGTTAGCATGGTCAATTAGGGAGTGGTGAGTGTTGCCAGAAGTGACTTTTTAGAGAACTTATGGGATTTCAGCTTCTCTCAGGATGCTAAGAAAGGCCTGGAGACAGCTTCAAGGTCCTGCCACTCACAACTTTCGTAAGTTAGTGTTTGAGACATTGCTTAAGGTGAGCAGAAAGTTCAGGGTGAGCTTGTGGTGATTAATTTGGCTTTCTCTCAGCTCTTCCTTCTGTGTTTTCAGAAATGTGACCACCTTCCCATGGAGTGTTCTCTGCTGCTGCTGCTGCTGCTAAGTCACTTCAGTCGTGTCCGACTCTGTGCTTCTCTAGGACAGTGTTTTTCAGACACTCTCCTCTAGAGGCAGTAACAGTAATGGTTGCATGTGTGTGAAGTCCCTTCAGTTGTGCCCAACTCTTTGTGACCCTGTGGACCGTAGCTCCTCAGTCCATGGGATTCTGCATGCAAGAATACTGGAGTGGGTAGCCATGCCCTCCTCCAGGGGTTCTTCCCAACCCAGAGATCAAACCCACGACTCTTACGTCTCCTGCATTGGCAGGTGAGTTCTCTACCACTAGCGCCACCTGGGAAGCCCCACAGTAACGGTTATCATTGGTTGAATCCCTGCAAGGTGTCAGGTGCTGTACAGAGCACTTTACACCAACATTTTCATATTTAATCATTCTTAAGCCCACTCAGAGTCTTCTCAGGTGGCACTAATAGTTAAGAATCTGCCTGCAATGCAGGAGATACAGGAGGTGGTGAGTTCAATCCCTGGGATGGGAAGATCCCTGGAGGAGGAAATGGCAACCCACTCCAGTATTTTTGCCTGGAGAATCCCATGGAGAGAGAAGCCTGGTGGGCTACTGTGTATGGGATCACAAAGAGTCAGACAGGACTGAGCATGCATGCACACAAGCTCAATCAAGTATTAATATCATTATCCCCAGTGAAAGATGCAGAGACAGGCTCACACAGATGATCCAGAGTGACATGTTAGTCTGTGAAAAAGTTGAGAGCTACCTGCTACTGTCTGAGGTAAAGGTAAAGCCTTTGACGCTACACCTTCCCACTGCCATCTCCCCATCCTGTTTTTGATTGCCTTGTAGCCTTCCAGGAGGGTATATTCCACAGTAGAGGTTCTCAGCATTAGCTGTGGCATGAAATCAACTGGGAAACTTGGAATAAAAAACAGATTCTGGGGCCCCATGTTCAAACTTTCCCGCTGGTGCTGAATCACTGGCATTTTCAAAGCTCCTCAAGTGACACGTATGTGTAGCCAGGGCTGAAAGGCAGTGCTCCTTAAGTTGACTTGATCCGTGATTTCTCTGTTGTTGGAAGTGCAGGGCTGCACTGATGTTCCAACCAAGCTGCTAATAATTAAAAACAAAGCAGGGTCTGGCCATTGTGCAAAGGCCAATTTCCACGTTCATAAACTTTTCATTGGCACTCAGTTGAAAGCAAACATCAATTGCTTTACTTATGATCTCTGGTGAGGGTAATGTGGGCCAATAGATGGGTGGAAGCTGGTATTCAGGGTCCCAAGTGTGAGTACCCCAAACCTTGGCCATGCGCAGAATATTTCAGGTCACTGGTCTGTGTGTGCCTGAATGAGTACTTAATTTCCTTTTTTAGACCTCAGTAATTTCTAGCAGAGTGTATAGAGTTCATGACACAAACACATCTGGATTTGGGGGTGTGGATCTGAAATATTCGCCGGCCAATATGTTGGGAGCAGCTGTTGCCTTGGCAGCCGGGGAGGCTGGGGGTGATCTCATTGGAAGCCCCATCTGGGGCTTCGCTTGCCATCACACAGCTTCCCCTGCTGATTTCAGCTGTGCTTCCAAGCTGGGTGCTCCCTCTCCTGCCCAAAGGCATCTTGTAGCCTTCTCCCTCACGATGAGGGGGTGCCCAGAGCCTTGACACTGCTGCATCTCATGCAGAAAATGCCAAGAGGGTGGAAATCCTTCGCTTCTTAAAGGAGACTGTGTTACCAATCGAGGCTGGTCTGTGCCAGACTCCCTGCCCGCCCAGAAAGGAGCTCCTAAAAGCCAGCAGTGAGAGGCAGGCCCTCCTTCTTCAATCTGGCGTGGAGGATGGATCAAGGGCCATGGAGCCAGGCAGAGCTGGGTCTGAACACACATTCTACTGCTTTCTAGCCTTTTGACCTTTCTTAGACAAGCCACTTCTCTGAGACTCTGTTTTCTTGCCTGTGAAGTGGAGACATGAAAGCTCCTTCACTGGATTGTTTGGGAAATTAGATGAGTGGCTGGCACATACAGCAGAGGCTTTTGCCCCTTTCTTCCTCTCATGCAGCTGCTTCTAGATTGTGTGTTGTCATCTGAGCAAGACCCATTTGCCAAGGTCAAGCTAGCAATTTAGCAAGCAGTTCACGGAACTTCTATATGCCATTCACCGTAGTACTCAATGCTGCGTGTACTTTCCTGTCTCTGAGCTGTCCCTCATGCTCTGCCCTCTGCCTTGAAAGGTTTTCTCCCAGAGTCCCTCCTGTTCTCCAACCAGTTCGGTTCTCACCTTCTCACATTGATTCTCTTGGCTGCATGTCATCTCCCGCCTTTTAGATCACCAATGTGCTCAGGCCAGAGGCTCTCATACAAGGGACACCCAAAATGGTTAACGCTCTGAGCTCACTGTCCACATCCACAAAATAGAGATAAGTATATTATTACCCTTTTCCAAATTGTTTGTGAGGCTTAGATAACATGTAGGGTGTAAAATATTTAGAGCAGTGTTGGACACAGTAGATACACAACAAACATTAGCTAACAGAAATATGATGAAAAATACCTTACAATAAGCAGTCATAGTATTACATAATGTGGGCTTTCCTTGGTGGCTCAGAAGTTAAGAATCTACCTGCAATTCAGGAGCCACAGGAGATGCAGGTTTGATCCTTGGGTCAGGAAGATCCCCTGGTTGAGGGTATGGCAACCCACTCCAGGATTCTAGCCTGCAAGAATCCCACAGACAGAGGAGCCTGGTGGGCTACAGCCCATAGCATCCCAAAGAGTTAGATACAACTGAGCGGTTTAGCAAGCACAGTACACAATGTAACAAATTTTGACAATAAGAAGAGGAGGGGAAAACACTATGGGGCTGGCAGTTGAAAGAACAGGATTGTAAAAATCCAAAAGGATTCCCAGTCCCCACCTTCTTCCGGAAATGTGACTACACTCTTAGAGTTAATGAGTTTCTAGAGTAAGTTCTACTTGGAGGGAAGAGGTTTCAAGTGCCAAGTTCTATCCACTCCAATTCTCATGCATTGTAACCCTTGGCAAATCTTCTTCACCCAAGAGTTCTGATTTTGGCTCAGCTTTCTAGCAAGGTACCAGTTAATTATGGTAATCAGATCAGGCATTCTTGGGCAGCAGAGAGATGCTGGATGAATGTGGGACAGCAATGTTGGCGGCAAGGGGTTTATTGTTTATTATAAGCCAAATAAATGCCATCAGGGGATTGATGAGGAAGCCCATGTCCACTGTGGGGGAAGCTAAGGTCTGGCAGGGTGGGTGGAGTGGTGATGGCTCCTAAGGAAGACTGGGGAGGATATTGGAACCATGACTATTGCTTCATGGGATGGGGAATCCTGACCCCTCCATTCAAACCACTCAGTCTCAGCCCATCCTGAGGCCTCTCTCTGGTGACCTTGGAGCATGCATGGGGTCCTAGGATCCAGAGCTCTTTGAGATGTCAAACATCAGTAATTCCTTTGTCTTTGACAGCCCGAGTCACATTTCTTCGTTCAGCATGTGATTTGGAATAGGCAGTGCATGAGTGCTAAGTCACTTCAGTGGTGTCCGACTCTAGGAGACCCCGTGAACTGTAGTCCACCAACCTCCCCTGTCCATGGGATTCTGCAGGCAAGAATACTGGGGTGGGTTGCGGTGCCCTCCTCAGGGGATTTTCCCAACCCAGGGATCAAAGCAGCGTCTCTTAAGTCTCCTGCACTGGCAGGTGGGTTCTTTACCATTAGTGCCGCCTGGGAAGACTTGAGCAGAAATCTTAGCCTTGCCCTTCCCTTGTTCTCTCACTTTGCACCAAGGACCTCACCTCGCCGACTTCCAGGTCCCTTGACTTTAATGTGGGGATCTTTACATTTACCTTACACTGTGGTTTTTCAGAGAGAATGCGGAAGCTGTAGAATAGAATGGAGTGGGGGAGGCTGTGGTTGGAAAAATAAGGTCTGTCTTAGCAACTAACAAGCTGAGAGCTGATTAGTTCATTTCATTTAATCCTCCCAACCATTCTGTACCTTGATTCCCATTTTACAGATGAGGAAACAATGGCTCAGAGGGCCGAGGTAACCTGTTCTAGGCCTCAGGAGGAGAAAGTGGCCGCACTGAGATTTGAACCCAGGTTTCTAAGACTCCAGTGTGCTCTGCCTCCCAACCAAGTACATAACACATCTGTAGGTTATCTCGTTTCTGAGCACAGCCAATGTGGGCTGCTCTGCTGGGTGCAAAGAAACCTTCTTGACTTGCTAAACTCACACTACAAGCCCTGCTTCTTGCCCTTTCTCTTCTCATTTATCCACAGACCCCCAGATGGCCATGGAGGTAGCCAGGTGGCCAAGAATTTCAGTTAGAGGAAATTCCATTTGCTTCCTATCCAAGACGACCGTGCATTTTCCAGGTAAAGTCGGGTATCCCTAATGCACGAGAGCAGATGAGAGTGGCCTGGGCGGCCCCTTCATTTCTGAGCCAGTCCCAGCAGAGAGCTCGCCAGTGTTGTTATGTGTCCTTATTCGTTAAGGATTCTCTGTATTGAGATGCAACCTAATTAGGGCTGAGCTCAAAGCCTGTTCTTTCGGGGGCTTAGTTCATAAAAGATTAATGTTCATTTTCCTTGGGTTTTGTTGCAGAATTCAGCTGGAAAAAATCCAGGGTGCACTTCTTCCAAGAGAAGTAGCACTTTGGTGGTTTGTGAAAATCCCTTTTCCCTCATGTCAAAACTTTGTTTTTTTTAATGGCCCATTCCCCTCCCCCCACATGAGCATTTTCGTTTCTGAAGATGTATAAGAGAAAAAAAAAAAAAGGAATTCTGTAAACAGAGAAATCTGTTGGAGATATTATTCACAAGGAACACATTTGATTATAGATAATTTAAAAAAAACAGGTAGCAAATAAAAAGTGCACAATAGAAAACAGTTCTGCATTCATTCATTTATTCCAGTATTCAGCAAACACTTATTGAGCACCTGTTATATGTCGACACCAAGTATTTACATCTTGTATTTCATCTGACTTTTCTGTTTGTGATTTACTTGAGCAATTTAACTCCATCATTAGAGCACTAACAGGAAATGCTTCCTACCTGTGAATGGGTAGCTTTTGACAGTCTTCTGCCAATAGGAAAACCTACCTGTCCAGGTTTTTAAAAATTAACTATATTTTCGGATAACAAAAGTTAGCCATATGTCAATGGTAAAAAATGCCCAAGCATATGGGTTGATTAAGAAGTAACAACCATTTATAATCCCAACCCCTGGAGACTTTCTTTGTTAATAGATTGGTATCTATTCTTCCAGGTCTATTTTTAAGCAATAAACTATAATAACAATATAATTTTACTTACAAAAATGAGAAACAGACAGTACTTCTGTTCTGCAACTTGTGTTATTCACAAAGTTAATATAACTTATCCTATCATGGTAATATTTTCACATCAGCCTAGAGAGAACTTCCTCGCTGTTTTAGTGTCTGCATAATATTCCACTGTGTAAATTCCATGTCATTTACCAGCTCCCCATTCAAGATATTTTGGATGTTTCTCCTTTGCTTTCATCACAGCAATGCTTCAGTGGACTCTTTGTAGCTAAGTTTGGGTTTTTCTGTGAGTTTTTCTGCGGGTAGATTCTTAGAATTGGAATATACTGAGTCAAAATGATGAATTACCGTTTTCTCTCAATTCCCAACTTTATGAAATGTCAAGATCCTTCACACACTGAAAAATTTCTCTTTTGTAATCCTTTCCCTCACTCACCCTCTTTTATCTAATTCCATTCCTCTCAAAATATTTTTAAAGCAAGACCTAAATGGGAACAAGCGTTTGGGGAAACGGTGCTCTAACTTTGAAAGGAAGAAAAAGTAGAACATAGCCAAATCTGTATTGCTCTGAACAGCTCTGGCTGCCTGTGAGTAAGCAAAAATAGCCTCTCCTCTTCCCTTGAGTTGCAATCTCAGAAGTTCTCAAGCGGATTGTTCCTCCAGAAGAGGCAAAGCCCAGGTTTGCTCTTCTTTATGTTCTATGGGTGACCTGGGCAGTAGAAAACAATAATAGTCATGGGTATTTGTAGACGAGAGCATCATTTCAGTATAGGAAATTATCATATTGCTGAAGGAAATCATAGAAGTTTGACTGATTCACTAAAACTCAGCAAAGTAATAATATCATCACAGGACACAGCATCTTAGTGACACGGGCTGAGTCATTTCTGTGTTGAGTGAGCTTAGGAATAAAATAGTTCTATTCTCAGTTCTCCAATTTGCCGCTGCTCACAGCCACATCTGACTCTGCGATCCCATGGGCTGTAGCCCACCAGGCTCCTCTGTCCATGGGATTCTCCAGGCAAGAATACTGGAGTGGGTTGCCATGCCCTCCTCCAGGGCTTCTCCAATTTAACAAATTTATTGACTCTCATCTTCCCCCAAAACCTGTATCTTACAAATTTTGACATTTTCCTCTTTGTTAAAACTGAAAACCCATAGCCGGATATAGCATAGAAATGCAAATCTTATTTTGTGGACGTGTCTGACGTTTTAACTTCTGCTTTACCTGGGGTATGCTAAATGGAAGCCCTGTGTTGCCTCAGTTAAAAGACCGCCACCCTAAAGGTGGCTTTCTCCTAAAGGTTCTGGGACGACTTTGCTGACTCTGTCCAATAGAGGGCAGTACGTTTCTCTCATTGACCTGCTCAAGTTTGAAAAATACACGGTAAAAACAGAAGACTCAGTATCTTAGAGTCCAAACACCTTTCTCTTTATTAAAGTCACTCCCAGCACACTTCTGATAACAATACACCTGTGAATATTTCAAACATAGGATGAGCACAAGGGATTTAAGTATTCCTAGTGCTAGAAATAGTGGTTTTGCTTAGGTTCAAATCTATGAATGGAGTAAAAGTGTTTTCTAGATGTCCTGAAGCTGTTCCTTTTTACTGCTTTGATTTGCTTAGTTTAGTTTACTCTTTTTTTTAAAGTCTCACTATCCTGGAAGTTCAGGAAAATTGATTTTGAAGAACTTGTAATTATAATCGAATCTCTTTCCAACACTATTCATTATCACTTTTTTTTTTTTCAATTTGAATATTTCTTAGGGAGAAGAAAAAATACTTAGAGACTTGATGAGCTCTGGCAAGGAAGGGGACCAGGAGCAAGTACACCATTCTGTGCAGATGGAAGGGCCTGCCACTCTTGGCAAAAGGAATTTTCCGTCAATTACAAACAGTCTCACACAGTTTCCCTGAGATTGTCACAATGATTTTCAACATAATGAAGAGCTGGGTCCAATGCCACTGTCTGATTGTCCAATCACTATCTGATTGCCAGTTAGACTTCAAATTCCATCCTTCAAACTCTACCGCAAGGCAAAGAAGAAATACTGTTCCAGAGAAGTGTGGGAGGAGAGGGGGAGAAAAGGCAGAAGAAGGAAACAGGCATTGCCCATGCTTGAACTTTGTCGCCCCTGGATCAGTCTCCGGAGACGGAAGTCAGCATCCTGAAGGGACTGTGTTGGGTGGCCTGCTCCCTGACAGAGCAGCTGAGATCCAGGCGGGGTTTCTCTTGTTTCCATTCTGGTGGTACCTTGTCCCCCAAGCTTGCCCCTGTGACCAGGGGACTAGATGTTTGTACCCTTGTGGGTCCTCTCTCACCCCTCCCTGGAACCTGAATTGGACCTGTGACTCACTTCTATCGATAAGATGTGACGGGAATGGCACTGTGCCAATTTCTGGCTTTAAGAAAGCTTGGCAGCTTCCACTTGTGTGCTCTTACCATGTAAGAAGTCCAGTTACCCTGCTGGAGATGGTTCACCTGGAGAGGCCCTGGAGGATTTCTTCTCATAGAAAAAGAACCCACAAGAAGGTCAACAAGGTGCCAGATGTGTGAGTGAGACAGCCATTCCAGCCCAGCTGAGTCTCCACAGAACTCCAGCTTCACTTGCCATCTGATGGCAACTTCATGAGCAATCCCCAAGCCAGACCAGCAGGAGAACCATCAGGCTGAGTCCAGTTAGCTCATAGAGTCATGATAATAATTTCTGATTTTAAGCCATCGTGTCTGGAGTTCTTTGTTACACAACCTTAGACAACTGAAGAACTACCTGTATTACTTTGGCACTTTCTGCGTGGATGGTGTTGCTATCCTACAAGGCATGGAGTCTGGTTGCATTGGGAACCAGGCTTCCTGCTCTGCCAGCACAAAGGAAGAGAATGGAGGTGGTACCTGTGAGACAGAGAATGGGTTCCCCGCTGTAACTAGGAGACCTTAGGTCTAGATCTCACTCTAGTGCCGACTGGTTGTGTGACCTTGTGCAAATCAGTGACTCATTTGAAAGAGGTGATGGTGTACTATTAGGGAAGCGAATAAGAAGCCACCACTTTTCCTTTCTTTGTCTATGGCAGACATCATGAATTCACTGTGGCTTTACTGAGCCTAGTCTTGGCTTCAGAATCCTTCTCAACACAGACAGCTGCAGCCATCTGATCAGCATTAACTCATCAGATGAACCCTGTTTGCTAACCTCTGATTAAATGGTAAGTCCCCTTCTACCGCAGTTGGAGAAATGTTAGGCAGGTGACTTATGAATGAATTAATAAAATAGTTAATTACAGCCAATTAATTTATTAGTCTTTTGGGAGAGCCTTGTGTTTGTTTTTGGGCTCCAGCATCCTCAGCAAAGGATGAATATAAGCTTTGGTGGTTCTGAGCTTTGCAGCTAAAGCCCAATCAAAGGTAAACCCAATAGTGTCCATAGTCATTGAAAGTTTTTGATTGATGTCACCTTAGATGAGGGTCATAAGCTCAAATGCTATTGGGAAGTAGACAGATAAAGAGAAGAGTGAAGTGGACGCGCCCCATGCACAGGCGCCAGCCCCTGGGGTCCTCCCGCTGGTGGTCGCCATGGGGGGCTGTGAGTGTCTAGGAGGGTCTGTGTTGGTCCTGTGCTTAGTCTGTCCCTGGCATCCAGAAGAGCGCCTCTCACCAAGATGTTTATTGAAAACATGAATGAGCTTGCTTCCCTGTGGAAAACTATCAGCAGAATCAGCAAAGCAGAATAAGAGGTGAAGAGGAAGCGGTGGAAAAAGAGACCAACACAAACTGCAATTCACTGAGCATCTACTAAGTGCTCAGGTGCTACAAGAGTTTTACCTGCATTATCCCATCAAGCCCTTACAGCAAGTGCATGAGCCAGATTTTACGATCCCTCTGTAACAAATGAGAGTTCTGAAGCTCCGAGAGGTTAAGTTTATTGTCCAAGGTCACAGAGCTAGCAAGTGGCTGAACTGAGGTTTAAACTCAGCTCTGTCTACCTTTCCCCGTTTCACATTTAGACAGCTCAAAGCTCCTTTTCCATCTTCTCGGGTTTGATGATGTGACCTTGTTATTCAGATTTTTCATCTGTAAAACGAGGATAATAATACTGCCTGAATCATAGGATTGTTGTAAGGATGAAATGAATTGAAACATGTAGAGTGCTTAGAATAGGGCATAGCATATAGTGGGCACTCAATAAAAAATTAGCTTTCTGTTCATTTCTGATGTTTTCTTTCTTACTCTACCAATAAACATAAGCCCACATTGATTGTACAAGAAGTTATGTTGTACTCAAAATAAGTTGCCCAAATCAGAAAATGCTGTCTGTTTGTATATTTTATTTAATGTCCCCCAGCAACTTGTCCCCCGGTCTTGTTGTTATTGTCTTTGTTTATTTGCAGCCTGTTTTTAAAGATCCATCTTAACGTATAGTCTAGCTGGTCAGAATCACATCTTCTAACAATTAACCGGTGGAGGAAAGTTTTGGCATATGAGATATTTTCAGAAATTAGAAATAGCAATGGTCTTGGAGTGAGAATACCTGGCTGGCTGTGTGACCCTAAAAAGGGACACGATTCATCAGAGACTCAGTCTTCTCATCTGTAAAATGCAACAATAGTTAGCTACTTAAAACCTCTCTTTGCTGTGACAAGCAGTGGTGCCTGGGACTGCACAGTGATGTGGACAAGTGAGAGGCTAGCCCAGGATGCTACAGAGTCCCAGAAGCTGGCGCAACCCCGGGGCAGGACAGCAGCCTCCGTAAGAAGCCTGAGCATCTGAATAATGAACATGTTATTTAAATGGAGCTGTGGTCTCGTGGAGCGCTGAGAAATCATTTTCCACACTTCACTATTCTTCTAGTCAATGGGGCTTGACTTGATTATTCTCCCTCGAGGCTTCAGGAGATGTGGGGAATGTTTGAGATTTGTTTAAAAATTAGCTAAATAAAATTTCCCCTCCTCCCCAGCAATAGTTTCTGTGACTGATGGAGCTTTCACTGGGTAATGTCTTAGGTGGATGTAAATCTGAGCACAGAAAATACACTTCATATGTCTGTATATGTATGGTTGTGTATGTATGTGAATAGAATTTTTCATATTTGAAGGGGGGTGGGAACAAAACAAAGACCTTGAATAGGAGCTTCTAAACAAGAGTCAGCCTTATCACCCTGATTTCATGGAAGCTGCCAAGTACCCATCCCTCAGATTTCACCCCCATTTGGCAACTGTCTGTCAAACAGACATCCATGCTAGCATTTTTATTATTATGTGTATTCATATAATAACTTGAAATTTTTAAACAAAGAATAAATGAATTTAAAATAAATTCATTAAAATGTTATTTAAAAATAAAATGTTACATAAAGAAATGACCCTTTATTTTCAGATTCTAAAAGTGCCCTGTGAAAAAATTTAAAATGCAAGAAATAAAAATCACCAGAACCATCCCACTCAAAAATAACATTTGAAGCATTTTCTTTCCATCTCTTTAATGCACTCATAAATACATAGAAATGCATGGGCACAATTGGATCAGGCTGGATATATGATTTTCTGCATTGCTTTTTTCACCTACCATGATATATGCTTCCCTCCCCCCCATTGTTGAATAGCTTTCAAAATCATGATTCTTAATGGTTGTGTAATTTCATCAAATGGATGGAGGATGATTTATTTAAACACTCTCTGGTTGTTGGAAATTTAAGTTGAACTGCAGTAACTTTTCAATGAGAGAGAAAAAAAAAAACACCACGATGCTAGCTATTTATGAGACAACAATGATTTCTTGCCTTGCATGGGCAGCCAGCAATAAAAGTCAGCCAGACAATCTGGTATGTGATGAAAGGTCCAGAAATGGCAGGGAAATGGATGGAGAAACTGTGAGGGATGAAGTGAGTTATTAGTGTTTATTATTTATATGGTACAGTAAATATATACAGCTGAGGACCAAGCATTCCCTTGTCAGCAACTTGTAACCAGTCAATGGACCCTCAGAGTTTAGACATGATTAAATCCAAGGCAGTACCATTAGGGGATGTGGTGAGTCAGCCATTCCTGATGGAGGGGCTCCTACGGGATCTCAATGCAAGTATATTCCCTTTGCCTTAGGGTGACTTTCATTTCTGAGAAAAATACCTACAGCTTCTTGACAACTTTATTTTTACTTATTTATTTGCCTGTGCTGGGTCTTAGTTGCAACATGTGGGACTTAGTTCTCTGACTAGGGATCAAACCTGGGACCCCTGCATTGGGAACGTGGAATCTTAGCCACTGGACCACCAGGAAAGTCCCTCCTGACAACTTTAGAGAGAAAGAGAGTATGTGTGGGAATAAGCAGGGGTGAAATATTTCCTTTATATTTTCTACAGTTTCACCTCATGGGATAACAGCTTTCCATGGCCACACCCTGACCCTTGCTTACTTTTTTCTTTTAAATTTAATTTATTCATTTTAATTGGAGGATAATTACTTTACAATATTGTAATGGAGAGGACACATGTATACCTATGGCCAGATCGTATTGGTGTATGGCAATCACCCTTGCTTATTATTCTGAGAGTTCAGCAGACAAGAAAGCTCATGTCCATGAGGCAGAAATCATTATTTCCAATTTACAGGTAAAGAAAGTCGAAAGTGACTCAATCAAGATTGCTCTTTGCAAATGATACACTAGGACTAAACTCAAGACCACACCCCAACTGTCACCGTAGGACAGCATTTGTGAATGAATATCTTCCAGACTCTGCTTCCCTTTCTTGTTTCTACTAATTTGGAAGTAAAAATCTCTTTGGTGAAGTAGGAAGAGAGAATTGGAGAATAAAACTCTTTCTCATTCTTACAAATGGGGCTTCCCTTCATTCAATTCTCTCCTGCCAACACTCTTGATCCCTCTTCCCTGCATTTTTTTCTTAAAGCACATATCCCAGTTTAGATTTCACTTAGAAACCAAAATGTCTCCCCATCAAAAGTAGGCTCCACTAGAAATAAGTCTTTTCAGAACAAGGTTGAGACAGTAGAATAGAATGGTAATAGCTATGATTTTCTGAGTAGCCACTATGTGTCAAAAGGGATTCCCTGTAGCTCAGCTGGTACAGAATCCTCCTGCAATGCAGGAGACCCCAGTTCAATTCCTGGGTCAGGAAGATGCACTGGAGAAGGGATAGGCTATCCACTCCAGTATTCTTTGGCTTCTCTGATGGCTCAGCTGTTAAAGAATCCACCTGCCATGCGGGGAACCTGGGTTCAATCCCTGGGTTGGGAAGATCCCCTGGAGAAGGGAATGGCTAGGCCCTCTAGTATTCTGGCCTGGAAAATTCCATGGACTGTATAGTCCATGGGGTTGCAAAGAGTTGGACATGACTGAGCAACTTTCACTTTCACTTTTCTTTACGTGTCAAAAACTTTTCAGACCCTAACTTCAACTTTTGGAATACCTCAGAGGAGGTAAGTATCTTTACCACATTTTACAGATGAAGAAAACCACAGCTTGGAAGGGTGACTGGAGAACCTCAGGGTCACAGAGCCCATACAGAGCTGGGCTGTAAAGCAAGAGAGCATATGTTCAAAGCTGTTTCCCCTCACGTTGCGTTGGCCTTAGAGCATTGCAGAGGGACAGCTGGGTCACTCTGGCATCCAGCTAGGTCTTTCCGGCCTGGGTCTAGCTGATGAGTTGAGGGTGGGGAGTGGGTCCTAGTTTCCAGGCTTTCAGGAAGAGCTCCCCATCCCCCAGGCTTCTCAGTCACCGTTTCCTCCCAGCTGGCAAATCCCTTGGCTTCCTTCTCTCTCTGGAGCCACTGTTTGTCCCTTTAAGGCATAGACTCACGCGCTCTCGAAGTTCCTTATGAATGGACTTGTCTGATTCTGCTCTGGGGGCCAAGAGCCAGAGAGCCCTTGGTACTCTTGAAAGGAGCTCATTGAAAACACTGGGCAACATGGAAGTCAAATTCCCACCACTTCTACATGGCCCTCTGAACCGGAAACAAGTCTGTGATACAAACGTATTCCAAGGTAGAGAGTTTTTGCAAAATGGTTAGAGCATCTAAAGCTGTACTGTTTCTACAGAGGCATGAAATGTGCATATAATATATGCATAATTGACTCAGCTGCAGGCAGGCAGTTCCTTGGGGAGCTCTATCTGGATCCCTCCCCTCACCCTTTACCAGCTCCTTTGATTGTGTTGATAAATGTCTTGAACTCTCCCTCTCCTTTTTATTAAATTGCACCTGAAGACTTTCGGCAAACAAAATCTTACTTTGCAATCCAGTCAGTATGCACATCAAAGCAAGCTGGAAATACTTGGGCAGGGGGTGGAAGTCTCTCTAACAGGCAGCCCAGTCTTGCTTTATCCAAACCCTCCTTCATGTCTTCTTCTCACCAAATCTTCAGGAAACCCTGGAAACACTGCCATAAGTCATCTGAGTCTGGAAAAGATGCCTTCTAACAGCCCAGAAGCGGCTCAAGGGGACCTCACAGGTCTCCATCTGTGTTTTGGGTAGTGAAAAAACCACTGGGTAAATTCAGATGGACAGCAGTTGTGACTCTGCAAAGTTACACAGTCCCTGTGTCTCAGACTATCTGAAATGCCAGTAGCAATTTTACTGGGTAACCTGCATGGGGCAGAGGGGCACCAGAAGGGGACATATTATCTGAATATGGAATTGGTAGTTTCTCCATGACATGGCTCTCAATTGTTTATTCTATTTTGCCATGAACTTCATAATGCTTATATTGACTCAGAGAAGAAAAAAATCCTGGATTAAATCTTATAATTTAACAGCTGATTTTAGTCACGCATTTACACCAGAAATATTGTTGAGTGCTACAATGTGCCAAGTCCTGTCCTAGACCCAAGAGCATGTGTGTGTGCTGTGTGCTAAGTCATGTCAGACTCTTTGGGACCCCATGCACTACCTGGGGCTCTTCCAGGCTCCCTCAGGCTCCTCTGTCCATGGGCCTTTCCTGGCAAGAATACTGGAGTGCGTTGCCATTTCCTCCTCCAGGAATCAAACTCACGTCTCCTGCATCTCCTACACTGGTGGATTCTTTACCACTGTGACACAGGAGAAATAATAGCAAACAAGACAGATGAAAATCATGTAAGTTTTATAGATCAATCCTATTTCTGACAATTACAAACAATATTTTTCCTCTGGGTAGTTGGGGTGCACATCCCCCAATACCAGCCCCCAGGTAAATGCTCAAAATTTGACTTCTTTCCTCCTAGGAGGGTATTTTTTTGCCCTGAACTTCTTTATGTCAACAAATTGGTTATTTTAAACTGCTCTTTAAAAGAAGGGATATATTCAGATTTGTTGCGCTACTTGTAACACAAATTTAAAACAGTTTATGATCAAATAGCATTTTTTAATTTCTCTTGATTCATGTGAAAGTAATTTGGATTCACATTAGTATTCTGGAAACTGATCATTAACACTTTTTAACTGATTTTGTAAACACATTTTGCTTCCAAAATAAACATAAACAGGCCAGGAGAATGCTCAATGGAGCTGAGGCATGAAGATACACACACATTAAGGGGAAGGGCAGGATCCCCAGCGTAAAATGGTGAAGGCATTGAGAGTCATTTCATCACCAGCTTGCTTCATGAAAAATCTGCAAGAAAAATGTGAATAATTTCATATTTGCCCAATGGGGGGATTTGAAGCTGCAGAGTTGTTTGTGTGTCTATCATGGATCATTGCAAATAATTAAAATGGGGTGAGGTGGGGACTGACTAATGTTTGATAAGGCAGGAGAGGAACAACATGTGGCAGGAATGAGCAAAGTGTTGAGGCTGCTCCAAACTCAGTCAGGGTGGGAGATTCAGAGATACACAGTCGGAAAGGTGTGATGGTCCAGTCCTCCTCATGTCAATGCTAGGATCCCCTCACTAGCATCCCCAGCCTCTGCCTCAAGACCCCTAGGTCAGCTCGGCTCACCTTCCCATGACATCCCATTAACTTATGTGCTTCAGTCCCAAGCAATTTTTCATTTAAAGATGAATCTTCCGAATGAGCTAAAAATAATTGTAATGTCTACTGATCCAGTGGGAATCTAACTCATAACCCCCCCCCCCAGAGAGACTCTTGTACCCCCTTTTCTTTCTCCTAGTCACTCACATTTCATGCTCTCTTAGACAGCCTTCCTCCAAACATTCCCAAAATGCCTCCAACCAAAATGCACGAACTCCAGAACTTCTGGCACTTTTCTGCCTGTGTTCTTGCACTAGATTATGTATGCAAACATGTGAAATGACCCTGGAGAGCAGGAGGGGAAAGAAACTCCTTAAGTAAGACCAGAGGAATCTGTCAAGCTTGTTACATTGAACTGCAATATGACAGTGTAGCCTCTGAGTTGACAGGGCACATGTGGTTTAGGAATATGGTTGGGAGTCCTGTAGACTTGCGTTTCCATCCCAGACCTGCTACCGGGTGAGATCTTTCATCTTTCTGAAGCTCACCTTCAAGTCTGCAAAACTGGGAGGACAACATTTATTTCCTATGGCTGCTGAACAGATGATGTGTATATCAAGAATACAGCATAATATATGTTCAATCAATGAATGGTTGCAACTGCTCTTACTGCTCTAGTTTTGCCTCTAAATGTCCCAACATCTCCTAGTGCTGGGAATTTTCTGAGATCTCCTTCCTCAGTATTGATCCAATTCAATAAACATAGACAGAGCACCTGCCAGGAACCATGCAGGAGCTGACATGTGAAGGTGGAGGTGACAAAGACAAGGTCTTTGTTATTGAGAAGCATTAACAATCCCTTGTTGCTTCTTACAGAATTCATGGAAATTAACCAGTAAACTAAAGTTTGCATTAACTTAAGAAAAGGAAAATACTCTGCTTTAAGATCAGCCCAGTTGTTCTGGGCCTAAATTTGTGCTGTCCTGTGCTTAGTCGCTCAGTCATGTCCAACACTTTGCAACCCCATGGACTGTAGCCCGCCAGGCTCCTCTGTCCATGGGGATTCTCAAGGCAACAATACTGGAGTGGGTTGCCATGTCCTCCTTCAGGGGCTCTTCGAGACCCGGGGATTGAACCCAGGTCTCCTACATTGCAGGCGGATTCTTTATCATCTGAGCCAGAGGGAGGCCCATTGGTTTCACTAAGCTGTGAATGGGCCACTGATCTCTTGAAGCCTCAGTGTACTCATCTATGAAATGGGAATCCTATAACTTGGCTCGCCTGCACCTCCAAGACTTTGTGAGGGGAAAAATAGGAGTGAACATGATTTGGAACTAAAAGTGCCATGCAAATCGAGGAATATTGCTATTCCTAGTCCTGCCTGGTGTGAATGATCTTGGAGCCCCCAATTATCCCCAGTCTTCCTCAACAAGTTGTAAAGGTAGAGGCTGGGGGATGCTCCAAGCTTAGCAACCCTCCACAAGCCCCCCAAACCCTTTTTTTGCACAGGCCCCTAACAAGCTGGGAGAGCCACAGTGTCCTCAGCCATCCACCTGCAGGAGTCAGGACTCTGATTTCAGGGGACAAAGATGCAAATTAAACTTTCTCGAGAGAAAAATAGAAACGCACTGGCTCATAACATCCGAGAGAGCTGTGGGATGTTCATGAGTCACAGGGTGGCTCAGAATATAATTTTAGGGAACAGTCCTTCAAACCATGTAGTTTCTGGAAAGGAGTGTCAGTCATGCTTCTCTGGCACAGTGATTGTCAAGATGGACACTGTAACTGATGCTGACAGCTGCTGTCTATTCTGCACACGGGGTTCCCTGAGCAGCCTTCAACCAATGAGGGGCAGGAGTTGTTGCATAAATACAAAAAAATGTCCTCACCCTCAGTGATTGTGTACTGGGGCTAAATCCAGGTACCAAATTTAAGGGAATGACACAATACTCAGGTTTCGATGCAATATTTTTGAAAAATCAAAATTAATGCAAAAATTTCATGGTGTCCAAAATATCAACCTTTCAAATAATTTCTCTTTCTGCTTCAGCTCCTAATATGGTTCAGCTGGGCATTGGTGTGTATCTCTCAATAGCTTCTTTGCGAATTCAGTGGAATACAGAAGCAAAAGCAGTTTCACACAGTCTAAGCTGTCCACCTCACCAGGCTTCTGATTGGACCAACATGTGGTTTACCCTAGCTCAGGGGCCCTCCCCCAGGAGTGCTGTCCAGAACTCTCTGGGAGGGACAAGACAGGGAGCAGTAAACTGAGGACACATGGGCTTTTCAGTCTTTGATGTCCTTGGAAAAGCAGTCACTGTGAATGATATAAGCCAATCACCAGGACAGATGACCCTCTGGAGAATGAAGGTCATTTCAACTAACACATCACTTGTTCCATAACAAAGGACGCAAACAACAGATCAATACACAAATACGGTAGGTTCCTAAGAGAGGGCTTTAAGTCTGCTCTCTCTCACCTTTTCTTTACACCTGTGGGTCCTCTTTGCCAGGCATCTGAACGACACAAAGCAAGTAGCATACAGGAGAATGGCTTCTTCTTAAGTACACTGCAAAGACAGAGAACCACCTAGAGATTAGTGCCTTTTTTGTGGGGAGAATCTGATCCCTGTACCATTATACTCCAACCTTGGGGGAAGCCAAACCCACAATCAGAATGTAATTGAAGTATGTTACCTATAATAGGCTCAGATGTTTGTGATCTTCAGCACTTTATGAATTCTGCAGCAGATGGGCGAGGGCCAGGTAGCAGGCGAGAACAGACTGCGTAAGGCAGGCTGGCACTCTGACAAGGGCAGCCCCAGCTGTGGTTCGGGTGTTATTCAGCACGCCCACCCACTGCACCAGCAGTCTGCCTTCGCGAGCTCACGGCCACGGCCGCCTTAATGAAGAGTGGAGGTAAGCACGAATGCCGGCTTTCCAGGGCTCACAACATTTGAGAAACCCAGAAGGATCTGCATGATGGAAATGGTGCCAAGTTCTTTTGCCTCTTGCTTTTCAACAAAAAGAGAGAAGGAGAGAGAAGAGAGAGGGAACCTGGCAATAAAATGTGCACCTAAACACTTTTCAATTTTCTTGGGCTTTTATGAATAAAGCCCCCCTCCCCCAACATTCTGTGCTGGAAGAGGGAAAGCAGAGAGTAACAGCTAACAAAAGGAATCATGAATGGATACAAGAATTTAGGTGAGCTGGTGAAAGGCACAGGATACAGGCATTGGAATTTCAAACCCTTGTCTGTTAGTTTCCCATTGTGTAACTTCTGGCCAGGTTCTTAACCCACCCAGCTTTCTGTTTCTTCATCTGTCCAATAACCCAAATAAAGTATGTTTCACGAAGTGTTTGGTTGCATTATGAAATGATACAATGTATTAATAACCAATATTTATTGAGCACTTACTATGGGTCAGATTTGTATGTATTAACTCTTTTAAATCTTCCCGACAACTCTGTGTGATAGTTCTTGTTAGCACTCTCATTTATAAATGATAAAACTCTTACCTGCAATGGCAAACTCCTAAAAACAAAAAGTTCTTCTCATTTGACAACAGAACTGGACCTAATCCCATTTATTTAGCACCAAAAACTCACCTGAACTAATGTGAAATTATGTATAGTTTTTATTTGTCCCACATAATGTATATATTATGCATTTTCAGAGCAAAATATAGCCGTGCATGTGTGTTAAGTTGCTTCAGTCGTGTCTGACTCTTTGAGATCCCATGGACTGTAGTACACCACGCTCCTCTGTCCACAGGATTCTCCAGACAAGAATACTGGAATGGATTGCCATGCCTTCCTCCAGAGGATCTTCCTGACCCAGGGATGGAACCCATCTCTTTTTTTGTCTCCTGAACTGGCAAGCAGGTTCTTTACCACTAGCGCTTGGGAAGACCCCAAAATATAGCCATTTGCTGTTTAATCATGGAGTGCTAACTCAGTCATTGCTGGGATGTTAGACAAGATATACTTTATAAAATTTGGAAATCCTGATGCTAAACCACATCTGGCTCCAGGGTGTCACTTTGGCATGGTAGATCTATGCTGCTTTTCCAGTGTAGTCACTCAATATGAGTTTGATAACATCAAATTGCTTTATAACATACAAACGCAACGAGGCGTGCCTCGTTTTATTGTGTTCCACTTTACTGTGCTTTGCAGATATGTTAGTTTTTATAAATTAAAGATCTGTGGCAGCCCTGCATTGTCAAGTGATGGTTAGCATATTTCATCAATAAAGTATTTTACTTAAGGTATGTGCATTTTTTAGCATACTAATTTTAGGTTTTTTTATAGGGATCATTTTTTAAGGGTTTATTGAATTTATTACAATATTGTTTCTATTTTATGTTTTGTCTTGTTTTGTTTTGGCTGCAAGGCATATGGGATCTTAGTTCCCCAACCAGGGATTGAACCCACACACCCTGCATTGGAAGGCAGTCTTAAGCACTGAACCACCAGGGAAGTCCCAAGGCATAATGGTATTGCACACTTAATAGACTACAGTATCGTGTAAACATACATTTTATATGCTTTGGGAAACTAAAAAACTCATGTGCCTAGCTTTGATATGGTGGTCTGTAACCGAACCTCCTGTGTCTCTGAGGTGTGTGCCTGCAGTATAAATGCGTCAGATATATTTGTTCAGGTATTCATTCAACAGATACTTAGTGCATGCCTACTATGTGTTCAGTTCCATTTCAGGCACTAGGTTGAGTGAAATAAAACACGTTTTCCTTGCCCACATAAAACTTACAGTCTGAGAGAAATAACACTGGGAGAAAATAAAAGAGCACAACATTTTAACAGCAGGGTGCTATGGACTCAAGTATATAAGGATGCCCTGCATTCTCCTACGTCTCTAAGCATACACAACAGAGATGAGCATAACCTGTAATAACTGAGAAATAAAAGAATTTGGGAGAAAAAACAACAACCCATAATTATTCAGAGAGTAAAATTATGTGCCTTGAAATATTGAAGTAATTATCAGGTTAAATTTCTATGATCCCTGCAATTTCCATGAAACCTGGAAATGTTAGGAGTGCAGGCCTGGCATATCTTTTAACGTAAAATTATACTTCTTTTCCACTCAGACTAAAAGGTCATAATTAAAGATATAATAAAGCTAAGTGAGTAATGGGATTTGTAATTCACTGGGGAATGGGATGTTTCCTGAGGCCCCTCCTGCCCCTGGGAATGGAGGTCACCAAGTTGGATGGCCTTGGGAGCCCCCACAGGGCCCAGCACCCCCAGGAAGAAGAGTGTGGTCACCAAGGCCCATCGTAGTGTCCCATGAAAACATTGGGCCAAAGGAGAAGGCTTCCTAACTTATTTTTGCCCAGGATTTCAGAACATTTTTTTTTTAATATGAAGATAATACATATTCATGCTAAAGTATTTGAAACATTTTTTAAAAACTGTATACATTTAAAGTCTTTATTGAATTTGTTACACTATTGCTTCTGTTTCATGTTTTGTTTTTTGGCTAAGAGGCATATGGGATCTTGCTCCTTGACCAGGAACTGAACCTGCACCCCCTGCATTGGAAGGCAAAGTCTTAACCACTGGTCCACAAGGGAAGTCCCTAGAATGCTTTTATAAATGTCTAAAGGCATATGAAAATTTTCACCTATAATCACCTCACTATCCTGTGGCAACCACTATTATTGTTCTTATTTCCTTCTAGATTTTTCTATGAGCTTTTTTTTGTAGTTGAGATTTGCCTACCTTTTTCATTTAAAATTATTATCAGCAAGAACAATAACAAATCACTGACCACTTTCTGTGCCACTCGTTTAAATAAACAATTTCATGAAAATAGTTCCACAGTTGGCAATGACTTGACATCTCAGCAGCTCAGTTTCCTGTCTGTAAAATGGGGTATTAAAATGGCTACATCATAGAATTGTTGTGAGGATCTTAGGTTAATACATCTAAAGCACTTGGAACAGCGCCTGACATATGGGAAGCACTTGATAGTGTTGACTATTATTATTACCCCATTTTGCAAATGAGGTAATCAAGACATGAAAGGTTAAGTAGCTTATCCAAGGTCATCATTAGAGAGGAGCAAGGTCAGGACTTTAACTCAGGCAGTATGGCTCCAGGATCCATGGCTTTAAGCCACGTATAGTGAGAGTCAAGGTACTTTTGAGGGAAAGGACTGGAATTTAGTCCTCAGTTGGGATTAGGACACACATATTAGCAGATATGGGCTTCCCTGGTAGCTCAGTTGTTAAAGAATCCTCCTGCAGTGCAGGAGAGCTGGGTTCGATCCCTGGGTTGGGAAGATCCCCTGGAGGAGGGCATGGCAAACCCACTCCAGTATTCTTGCCTGGAGAATCCCCATGGACAAGAAGCCTGGCGGGCTGCAGTCCATGGGGTTGCAAAGAGTCGGACATGACTGAGTGACTAAGCACATTAATAGATATATTTCCCAGGGTGCTGATGAAAGCCAAATTGCCAGAAGAGACAGTGGGTGGGGGGAGGTCTTGAGAGAAGATCCTTCCTAAGGAAGGCTGGTATCTTCAGGCTCCTTGACCGTGAAACTGTGTCTATGTTATTTCTACTGCATCCCTCATTCCACTAACTTGCCTGCCCCTCCCCTTTACCTTGTTCCTATCCCCATCCTCAACATCCATTCACCACATTTAGCATTCAAAGTGCTTTGGAGCAGTGGGTGACCTCTGACGTCAGTGTTTGTAACAACAATACATATCCCTGCTGTCTTCTGTATATTGTGTTTTCTTCCTATCAGTCTTTGAGGACTGCGGCTTAGATGCTGAAGGAGCTGGACTTGAGGAGTACAGGACAGGAGGCTAGGTTCCAGTGGTGAAGAAAAAATCAGCTCTGCTTATTATAAAAAGGTATTTTTTTAGCCCCCAGGTTGGGGGAGATGGGCACACAAGCTTGTCTGATTCTCTCTAGACTGCAAACTCCTGAGGACAGGATCTAGGTATTGTTTGCTCGAGAAGAAGGCCAGAGAGGATGAGATGGTTGGATGGCATCACCGATTCAGTGGATATGAACTTGGGCAAACTCCAGAAGTTGGTGAGGGACAGGGAAGCCTGATGTGCTGCAGTCCATGGGAGTCAAAAAGAGTCGGACACGACTTAGTGACTAAACAACAAGCCCTTTCCACCATGGCATGCACATTCATGCGCATTTGTCGGATTCTCACTAGACTGTAAACTCCTGAGAACAGGGTCTAGGTTTTGTTTGTTTTTATCATTCCAGAGCCAGGCACAGTGCCTGGCAACACAGCTATAAAATGACAGAATTTTGACTGAAACCCATGCGTCCTGATGACCTTTGCATTAGATAAGAATCTTGGGGTGACCCATTTTTAATGCAGTAAATGCGGTCCCCCCGCCTTTGAGTTTCCTCATTTCTGTTTGCCTGATCTCAGTCGCTCTTTTCTCATCACTCTGCCTTCCCACCAGCCACTCTTTGGGCTGGTCCTTCACTACACTTTGTTTTAAAAATTGTTTCGGGGCAATCATGGAAAGACATTTCAGAGTCTCATTCAAGGTAAGGAGAGGTTAGGGAATCCAGGAATCGCCAATTCCCAGGCTGATCGCTGGAGGGAAACCAGCAGCAACTTTTCACCTCTTCATCCATACTTGAAGAAAAGGATGAGAGCGTAGAGAGGCAGCAGCAAGCTGAAATCTTAAGGAGCTACAGAAATCCAGTAACTGTAAAGCCCCAGAAAGGCAGGCTTTGAGTAAAATTGATAGCTAGCTGTAAAGTCTCACCTACATATCCGGCATTAGGGGAACCACTTTACATGTAACTTCCTCTTTAAGCCTTCAAGCATTCCTAAGGGACAGATACTATTATACCCATTTTGCAGAAGACAAAACAGAGGCCAGGAGCAATGAAGTGACTTGCCCAATAGGACACAGCTAGTTAGCTTTAGGTCCGTTAGAACCCAGGCTCATCTGTCTCCCCAGCTAGGAATTACCGCTTTTCCGGAATGCCAGTGCAGGGCGTGTCCAAAAGACGAACCGGAAGCTCCAACAAAGGCGAAAGGTGCCGGGGCCAGCCCAGCGGCTGGCGGCCGGCGGGGCGGGCTTTTCCAGGGGCCCCTTTTCAGAGCGGTCCCCTCCCGGGGCCCGCCGCCCGGGGCTGGCGCCGTGCTCGCGGCGGGCGCGGTCCCAGGCGCGGCCGGGCCGCGGGTCCCGACGTGCGGAGAGGCCGAGGGTGGGCGCGCAGCTGCCTCGGTTCGCGGGGCCGAGGCGGGCGCGGCCGAGCAGATGGTGACGGCGGGGAGCGGCCGTTTGGCGTTCGTAGCACTTTCCTTTGCGCATATGTTGCGGGCGGGCAGGCGGCTGAGGGGACGACCTCGAGCCCGCTGCGGCGGCCAGTTGCTAGCCCTGGATCGCAGCTCCGAACCCCAACCCCGGCCTGCGCCCATAGGAGAGGGGGCTTGGCACCGACGCAGCTGCTCGGCCCATCGGATGACAACGACAGACTGTCCTTTTCCTCACCATCGGGCTACAAGAAAGGTCTCAGTCCCATTTTACAGCTGGAAAACTGAAGTCTGAGAAGGAACTGACCACCAACAGGACCAGAACTAGAACTGGAGTTGGCTGGCTCCTGCCTGAGAGCTTGGCTCCACGTGGGGACCAGGGTGTCCCCAGCCTAAGGATCACCCCAGATAGCAAGTGAATTTTCTAGAGCTTGTTTGTCCGTCTTCCAGAAATGTTCTTCCATCTGCAGAACCTTTGCACGTGATGTTCTTCTGAACCTTCTCCCCAGTCCCCTTCAAACCCAAATCAGGGGTCACTTACCAGTAGACGTGCCTAATCATGGCTATGACCACGTGATTAACGTGTTTGCGCTCGCACTCCATTACCCAGCTGTGAGCTCCATGAGGACAAGAGTACTGTGTACTTTTTTGGTCTGCATTCTATTCCCAGCGCAGAATAGGCTCTCAAGAAATAGTTATGAATAAGAGTAGTTGAATGGACGAGTGAATGGATGAACAGCCTTCATGAATCAGTACCTGCTTCCTCACCATCCAATGATCAGCTTGTTGGAAGTCTGGGCAGGGCTGGTAATACAAGAAGGAAGGGCTGTTTGGAATTTCTGCCTCTTCACAATTGCACCTTTCTAAAAAAAAATTTTTTTTTTTAATTTTTAATTGGAGGATAATTTCTTTACAATGTTGTGTTGGTTTCTGCCATACAAAAATGTGAATCAGCCATAAGTATAAACATGTTGCCTCCCTCTTGAAACTCTCTCCTGCCCCCCACCCCATCCCACCCCTCTAGGATGTCACAGGGCACCGGGTTGAGCTTCCTGCAGTCATACAGTAACTTCCTACTAATTCAGCTTGTCTTGTGGCTGTTCCCCTTCCCTTTCCTCTCCAGCCCACACACTTGCTCTGTTAGTGGAGGCCCAGTCCTTTCTCTCCCGTTGACAGAGTGGAATCTTCCTCATGCTGAGGAGTGAAGTGACCCTTAGTAAGAGGCAACCTGGCCAGAAAGAGCCAAATGAGAAAGCTGGCAGCTTTGTAAATGGTTTTTCCGGGGAAAAGTGGAAAAACGGCCATTAAAACGAATCTTTTAAGTTGCTTTTCTGACCTGCTTGGTAGGAGAACTAGGGGTTCTGGGATATTGGAGAGTGTCCCAGACGGAAAGAATTTAGATGCAACCAATATTTATTGACATCTGTTAGATGCCAAGGGCCCCTTGGGGCTTTTTGACAAACATCTTGAAGGACTCTTGGCATGTTCAAGGCCTCATCTGAACCTTCCGCAAGCTCTGGGACCTGGGATTCATTGTGTCCCCTCTTCAGAAAAGGGCACAGAGGCTCATGGGGTCAAATGGCCTGCCAAAGATCACTCTGCTACCGTTTCATCTAGAAATGGGTTTCATTGCATTTTGAATTTCACCAAATGTAATTTTTTGATGATTTTTTAAAGCTCTCTTAAATTTGTTAGTACTTGATTTGCAGGATGATAATTTGGCTGCTTTTATGCCATCTCCCCTGCTGGAAAAATGATCTCCTCCTCGAGTGATCTCAGACTGTCAGAGCCTGGTCTCCTGGTTTACTGAATTCAATAATTCTTTCATTTCAGCAAGAAGACAATAGCAGTAAGTCCTTAATAGGTCTAAGGGCTATTGCTTATTCATACCCATCATGAATTGCTAAGTAGCACTGTTACTGTGTTGAACTCTTTATAGACATTAGCTCATTTAAATGTCACAGCAACTTCAATAAGGTAAGCAGTTTTTGTTCCCGTGGTACACGTGAAGAAACTAAAGATCTAAGAAGTTAAGTTATTTCCCCAAGATCAAGCACACGTGGGTTACAGAGTTAGGATCCAAACCCAGGCAGTTAACCACTAGATGCGTGTGTGTTATCGGCTTTCAGGCTTTCTCTTAGAAGCCCTAGAGATGAAGGGGACCGAAGCAAAGGAACAGGGCAGGGCAGGCCTGAAAGCCTAGTCTACTCCAACCAGGATGGCTCTGCTCTTAACCTCTGTGGTGGCTCTGTAAGATATTGTTGGCAAAGCATTTCCAATGCTAAAAAAAAAAAAAAACAACAACAACAACTTAGAGGTTGGGACCTAATAGACAATACTATCGGTCCCACCTGCTCCTGGAGTCTAGCCTTGTCTCCGCTGTGCATCACTCATGGTGCCCAGCCCTGTGTCTCAGCAAATGGAAGCTGTGTTGAATAAAATGAATCACGGTGTACTGGGGAAGCTATTCCACTGCACTTTAGTCTCTGCTCCTTCCAGAGCTTCCAAGGGCACCTGCAACCATGCAGAGAAGACCCTCCCAGATCTATGTCCAACTGGTGGTCATGGAAAGGAAGAACTTTGTGCAGTTCAGAGAAGAGACTTAGTGGATGTGGGCTGAGAGCAAATACAGAGAGCACCTTGATGCTGTAGCTTCAGTCTGTTCCCAGGAATCTCCTGGAGGTGTGCGTACATGCTAAGTCACTTAAGTTGTGTCCTACTCTTTGCAACCTTATGGATCATAGCCCACTAGGGTCCTCTGTCCATAGGATACTCCACTTGAGAATACTCGAATGAGTAGCCAATAGGGCGGTAAAGGACAATAGCCTCAGGATAGAGGAACTAGGACTCTGAGACTTTGGAGGCAGGTGAAAAGGACTCTGCTACCTGTTGAGAAGATAAAGATTGTGCCTTAATGTTGAAGTTTTTTATGCTGCCAATTTAAAATACAATTTTAATGAAGATATTGCAGTTTTCACTTACAGTGCTTATAAACTGCAATGTTATTTCCACCCTGCATACAATCAGCAGGTGTAGGCAGGTGACTGCCCAACCTAACTCCCTAGCCATACCTCTCTCCATTCACATCCACAAATTTTCGTGGTTAACGTCTTCAAGGTTACTCTTAATGTTAATTACTTATTCATATTCCATTGTGTTCTCCACTGTTAGACACACAATAAAGCGGAGTATTAGCAAAAACTAAAAACCATTTGCAAAAACTGAAAAACTAAAATCAGATAAAGATATAAATTAGAGTAAATGGTCAGGATGAAAAAGAGAGTTAGAATGCAGGTATGAAGATGATAACATCTTAAACAATTATTGCAGCTGAGCTTCAAAACTAATTCTGATCTTCCCAGTGTCCACAGTGAAAAGGAAAACACAATCCATTATATGATTCTAATTTTCTATGAAGAGATTCTGAATTGCTCAGAGGATGCTGAGCTTTTCTTGTTCAGGTCTTCATCTACTAAGAAATGTAAATTGTAATGTCCTCTATAGAAATTCTGCAGTAAATTCAATGTAGTTTTCATTTCACAACATGAGCTGGCAATTTGACAGGTAGAATTGCTCCTTGGTGAAAACAGTGCTTTGAAAGCCCATGTAGATATATTCTGAGGGTCTCTGAATGCAAAAATTAAAGACAGGAGGAATAGATGGAGTCACGTGTCCTTCAAACAATCCTCCTTAAATAGTGCTTTCCTCAGCAATGCTTTGGCTAGAACTTGGGCAGTGGACAGTTCAAGCTTTGCCTGTGGGTAGTATGTTTTGCTGATTAAATGCAGATCCAGCCTCAGACTTTCTAACTAGCCTGTGACCAAATTTAGTTACTCAGTAAACATTTTTAAAATCCAAAGAGAGAGATGAATAAGTTATGTGAAGTGGACCAAATATATGTTTTATAAATATAAATTTTACAAATAAAACTTGAATGATGTTATACAGATGCCTCTTGCACTGGTTCTTTCCTAGATCACGGTCCAAGTGAGTTCTGCCAGTCTGTTTAGACCTGGCCTTGGTATTTCTGGTTCATTTAGCAGGTGCACCATTCATTTGCAAGGAAGGAAGAGAATAAAGATGTCATCAATAATATTCCTATAGAGCCTCCAAGTCAACCAAGTTCTCCTAGTGTGGGAGGCAGTAATTTGTTCCTTGATATATGGGGATTGCTTTTCTTCAGTAGCAGAGACCCAATCAGTCTTCAGAGGTGGTTGTAATTAATAGGTAAGGAAGTGCAAATACATCTGAATTAATAGAGCCACTAGGTGTGACTAACTATAATATGATTACATGTGAAATTAACCCAGAGATCAAACCTAATCAATCCAGACTAATAACTGCCAGGACAACAATTTGTGGTTTTAGATGAGTTTATGTTGAAAAGAACTACAGAAAATGAACTCTGTTAGAACGTAAAAGATGCATTTTTTAAAAAGTGTGAGTGGTGTACTAAGATTATAAGTATGCATTAGATGATATTAATGTCCAGATGCCAGATAATCAAACCATTATTTATCTTGGCAAGTGAGAGTAAACAAAATTTAAAAATCAGAAATTAGTAAAAAAGAAGCCCACATTTTAAAAGTGAAGCTAAGACTCCTAGTGTTGCAACTTTTATTTATTTTATTCCAGTAACTTAAAAAAATTACTATACAATATTTCATACATAGAATATATAAACTATAAAGAGCAAGATAGTAACAGCCATAAACTGACAGCGCAGTTTAAGAACTCTACTCACAATTTCACTGCAGCCCCTCATCTGTCACATCCTAGTTGTAAACTTCCCTGCCCTCACCCCCACCCCAGAGGTAAACACTATCCTGAATTTTGTGTTTTGCTGTTGTGGTAAATCATACTGCCAGCCTCGATTCTCCACCCTTCACTGTATCCACCCCTTTTTCTTTGTAATTTTGCAGAGCTCTTCCACTGGGGTTAGGACACATTTCCCTATTTTTAAAAGTTGAATACATAACTTTCCTTGATCAACAGAAGGAAGCAGAAATGATATGTCAGTTCTAAGCCCAGGCCTAGATAATTCATCTATGTTTCGTATTTTTTTTTCCATCATCCTAGAAAGAAGATGCTTGGACTAGTATTCATCAAGAGAAGGATGGAAGACATGGAGCAGAACTGAGCTGCACCAGTGGAGCCAGCTTGGCCAGGCAGCTCCCTGTTCCATGAGAATAAATGATTGTGGCTTCAGGACACTGAGTTTTAGGTGATGGCTTACACGATGTTTTTTTGTGTGGTTTACTGCTAATTTGCACACATTCTTCCTTTTCTTTATAGTGTTGGTTGCTCCGTTGTGTCCAACTCTTTAAGACCCCATGGACTGTAGCCAGCCAGGCTCTTCTGTCCATAGAATTCTCCAGGCAAGAATACTGGAGAAGGTTGCCATTCCCTTCTCCAGGGGATCTTCCCAACCCAGGGATTGAACCGGGTCTCCTGCACTAAAGGCAGATTCTTTACCATCTGACCCACCAGTGAAACTTTACCAAAGTTTTACTGCAGATATGTCCTTGAACATGTTGTTTCTTTGGGGAATTTATATAAAAGGTACCATATTGGTGAGTTGTTGTTTTTTTTTTTTTGCATAGCTGGCAATAGGATTTAAAAGGTCCAAGTCGATGATTGAAGAGTCCTCTATCAGCCAAGAATTTAACAAAATCACAGTAGTAAGCAGGTAAACAGACTTTCAAATGGGCATCTTGCCAAAGAGCATCCCCAGCCAGGTCAACATAACTGATTATGCAGCACACAAATGATAATGTTGTTGGGCAAAATAGCAGAAAAGATGAAGAATGAGTCCTCTCATGTATGGGTGCTTTCCCACCAACCCATAGATGGTGGTGAGATGGAAGACCTGGGGCATTAGGCACACCTGTTCACAGCTCAACACTCCCCCTTCTCACTGGTGTAAATTTGAGCACTTATTTCATACTCTCGGAGCCTCTGTTTTTCTGTCTGAGGAATGGGGATAATAACCTCTCCCTGCAGAGGACTCAAAGCCAGTCTGCTCACTCATCCCTGTGAAACCAGGGTTTCAATTCTAACCTTTATAGAGGGGATGAGAGGTGATGGAATTAGGGGGATGGGAAGAAGAGGAACTCGTTCTTCTGAGGGATAGAGAGTTTGTGAGTTGAAGGAAAGGCATTTGAAGACTGTCCTGCTGACATCACCTCTCATCTTGTTGGAGAAAAAAGCAAAGTCATCTGCTGGTTTGGAAGCGTCAAGAACAGAGTCAGGTTAGGGGGAAGTTACTAAAAAACACAGGGAGCCCAGCCTGGTGCTCTGTGATGACCTAGATGGGTGGGTTGTGGGGAGGGGAGGGAGGCTCAAGAGGAAAGGAATAATCTATAATTATGACTGATTTGCATTGTTGTATGGTGGAAACCAACACAAGATTGTAAAACAATTTTTCACCAGTTAAAAAAATTTGTTTAATTAAATTAAAAGAAAAGAATAGAGTTATGGTCCTGGAAAGAGAGATTTTAACAGCCAATGGAGAATAAAGCCATTCACGCTATTTGTGTAAGAGATCTTTAAATACTTAGGGCATATCATAGTATATTAGATTATGTGATGATTTCAGGGATTTTTAATTCAGTACTCCCATTATACACACATGAGAACTGAGGTCCATAGAGCTCAAATCTTGATAAAAATCATACAGTGAATTAGGACAATCTGGGATTTGAATGCTAGGTCTTTGACTTCTATTCTTTCTGGTGCTTATTAGTTATCATTTGTTTCTAGAACCTCTAAATTTCCTCTTGAGAGATTGTATGTCTAGTTGTCATATTGCTTTCCCTTTTAAGACCGGGCAAACTGAATTCCAGTAATATTTCCTCATAATTTCCCCTGTACAAACCTTTACTCAAATTTTTTGTCCTTGTCTGAACTCTCATCTCATTCTTCATCTCTCTCTCTTTTGAAAAGAAATGGTCTACTGCTTTTAAAAAGTATGTATTTGTTTATTTGGCTGCATCAGATCTTCGTTGCTGCGTGTGGGATCTTAAATCCCTGGTCAAGGATTAAACCTGCATCCCCTACATTGGAAGGCAGATTCTTAACCACTGGACCACCAAGGAAGCCCCTCTTATTTTCTCTTGATCCTTTTCCAGTCAGACTTTTGCCCCTCTATGCCACCTTACAGCTCCCATGAAAGTCACCAAGACCATCATGTAACTAAACCCAGTTGTCAATTATCAGTCTTCAACTTAGCAAAGCTGTTAACAATTCCTTTTTAACATAGTTGATCCTGCTTTCCTTCCTGAAACACTATCCTCACTTGGTCTTTAGGACATCTCGCTCTCCTGGTTCTCTTCCTACCTCACTGGCTGCACCTTCTCAGATCCTTAGCTATTTCATTTGTATCTCTCTGCCCTCATTACACTGGAGTACTCCATGGGTTAGCCCTTGGACCTCTTCTCGTCTTTAGTTAAACTTGGATACCTTGGTAATTTATCCAATCACATGTCTTTAAATACTGTTTACATGCTACATTTTTTGAATTTCAAATTTATACTTTCAGGTTGGATTGCTCCCCAGAGCTCCAGTCGTATATTCAACTGTTCAGTTAGCTTCTTAGATGTGTAAAAGATTTCTTAAATTTATGTCCAAAACAAGCTCCCCCATCACAACCTCCCAAACATGTACTTCCCACAGTCTTTTCCAATTTAGGAAATGGCAATTCCATACATCCAATTGCCCAAGTCTTCTTTAACGTTTATCATTCTTTCACACCTCACATCCAATCTATTGGACGTACTATGAAAATGCATCCAGAAACTTACCATCTTCCATGAGCTGTACCGCCATCATCTTGGTCTAAGCCATCGTTACCTTTCAGTCGGATTATTCCAACAGCTGCCAACCTGGGCTTCCTTCTTTCATGTTGCCCAGTGGTCTGTTTTCAACATTACCCAGAGAGAACCTTTTAAAACATGCTTTATCGTGTTATGTGACTTTTCTGCTCACAGCCCTCTAATGACTCCTCATTTCTCTCCCAATAAACCTAAAGTCTTTATACTAAGACCTGGCACAGTCAGCTTCAAGTTAACTCTGTACTTCAGCCATCAATTTCCCACTTACAAGCATCCACCCCTTTACTTCCCCTTTAGAAAGGTGATCATACTCAATGCACTGTCCAGTAGCTTGCTTCAGCTTAACACTATATCTCAACAATCTTTTCACATTAATGCCACTTACCTAATTTTTTCAACAGCTTTTATTGGCATAGGAAAATGTTTGTGGTATGACACTTCTGTGACAAAAACACTGTGTAAGCAATTTGTATAGGGAATGCTGCTTTACATAAATACAAAATTTTTAAAAACCAATTATAAAAAATCAATATGTTTACATGTTAATGATATTTGCCATGAATGGATAAATTTGATTGTTTTCCTCTCTTTTTTTTCTGCTTTTCTTTGCTTTCCAAATGATTGCATAAATTCACACAATTAAATACAAATGTGCATGTGGAAAATAAGGACCAGAAAATGTCCATTGACAAGCAGATGATTAAATAAATTTTGATATATCCACACAATGGAAATGACTCAACAATAATAAGGGAGGATATACACATTGTGGATGACTCTCAAAGATATTGTGCAACTGAGAGAAGTGAGACATAGAAGAGTTCCTATTGGATGATTCAGTTTATATAAAATTCTAGAACAAGCAGACTAATCCATAGTGACAGGAAGCAAATCAGTGGTCACTGGTGGCTGGGGAGTTAGATTGACTGAAAAAGACACTAGGGATCTTTGGGAGGGCAATGTAAATTTTTTACATCTTGATCATGGTGATGTTTCTGTGGGTGTATACATTTGTCAGAACTCATCAACTGATGCTTAATAAACTGAAGCATTTATTTTATGTAAATTTTATCTCAATAAGACCAATTTTTAAGAGAAAGCGAAAGACTAGAAAAGAATCTATAGGAATTTTAAGTTAGTTAAGTCGCTCAGTCGTGTCCGACTCTTTGCGACCCCATGGACTGTAGCCCACCAGGCTCCTCCGTCCACGGGATTCTCCAGGCAAGAATACTGAAGTGGGTTGCCATTTCCTTCTCCAGGGGATCTTCCCGACCCAGGGATCGAACCCAGGTCTCCCATATTAGAGGCAGACACTTTAACCTCTGAGCCACCAGGGAAGCCTACTATAAGAAGGTAGTGGTGGGCTGTGGAGCTGGGTGTTCTACAGTGTTATATGAAGGCAAGAAAGTATATAGAAGAAAAACATTTGCAAGGGCTGGCTGAGAAATTCTTCAGGAAAATAACTGCTTTTTAAAACTCAAGTTCCTTGAGGAGGCGTTTGGTGAAAAGATCTTTCTCATAGTTTCTTCTCTGTGATGCGAGAATGAAACAAGTAACACTAACCGCTCTGCAAGAAAGAGCAGTTCCCAACAATCTCAAGAAAGAATACTGAGGGAGGAGACAAGGAGCCCAGAAATAAAGAGGAGTTGGGAAAGAGGTGAGAGGGGGAGGCAGGAAGAGCCGGTTCTGCAGGTGAAAAGAGGATGAGACCTGGAGGACGCAAGACCCAGGGACAACCTCCTGGGGTTGCCACTACAAGACTTTTATATACAGGAACATATGATATTCAGTTTCAAGTGGTTGGTCATTCATGGCTGCTGATCGCCACTAAAAACTCTCCCCCACACAACTCCCTACTGGGAATATCAAAGGAAAGGACCATCCACCTCTTGTGTGGCATGCATGGATAAAGGGAAGAGGTGAAACATGCCAGGTGAGTGGATCAAGAATTCAGTGAAAGAATCAGGGCAAAGGTGTCCAGTAGAAACAGAACCGTACACACACATCCTCAGAGGTCAGGGAGAGAAGGGAGAATTTCCCACTGCATGTAGGATGGCTGTTCAAACTATTTTCATTTAAGTACAAGTTCTCACCCTCAGGTAGAATTGGAGCCCAGGCAGCAACCTGATGCCAGAAAAATCCCTGACATTTGTTGATTGAGCTGGATAAAATTTAATTCCCCCTTTGTTGTAAAACAGGGGCTAAATGTACTTGTTCTGAGGCTTTCAGAGTTGGTTAAGAGTAAAATTATTGTCACATAGGAAAATGAAAATCATATTCACCAGAACTCTTATTGGGGAGCACTCTATAGCGTCAGAAGGAATAATTTGGCTCTAGTGATAAATAATCCACCTGCCAGTGCAGGAGACGCAAGAGACCTGGGTTCAATCCCTGGGTCAGTAAGATTCCCTGGAGTAGGAAATGGAACCCCATTCCAATTCTTGCCTGGAAAATTGTATGGGCAGAGGAACCTGGCAGGCTACAGCCTGTGGGGCCAGAAAGAGTTGGACACAACTGAGTGACTGAATACATTGGAATAATAGCAAGAACTAACATTTACTGGGTACTTGTTCTATGGCAGACCCTGTTCTAAATCTTTTAGAAGTATTCAGTTCAGTTCAGTTCAGTCGCTCAGTCATGTCTGACTCTTTGCGACCCCATGAACCACAGCACACCAGGCCTCCCTGTCCATCACCAACTCCCGGAGTTTACCCAAACTCATGTCCATTGAGTCGGTGATGCCATCCAACAATCTTATCCTCTGTCATCCCCTTCTCCTCCTGCCTTCAATCTTTCCCAACATCAGGGTCTTTTCAAATGAGTCAGCTCTTCATATCAGGTGGCCAAAATATTGTAGCTTCAGCTTCAACATCAGTCCTTCAATGAACACCCAGGACTGATTTCCTTTAGGATGAACTGGTTGGATCTCCTTGCAGTCCAAGGGACTCTCAAGAGTCTTCTCCAACACCACAGTTCAAAAGCATCAATTCTTCTGCGCTCAGCTTTCTTTATAGTCCAACTCTCACATCCAAACATGACTACTGGAAAAACCATAGCTTTGACTAGATGGACCTATGTTGACAAAGTAATGTCTCTGCTTTCTAATATGCTGTCTAGGTTGGTCATAACTTTCCTTCCAAGGAGTAATTAAATCAATTAATTTTCATTAGAACTCTATGAAATAGATGCCATTATTATCCCTACTTTATATATGTGAAAACCCAGGCATAAAGAGATTGGATAATTTACCCAAAGTCACAAAATTGGTGAATGTTGAGTTGGGATTTTATCCCCCGAAGTAGAGAAACCACCTGAAGCAGGGGGCTGCATGTGCTACTTGCTTCCATGGGGAGAGGGCAGGGGTGCTGTCAAACATCCTACCACTTACAGGACAGCCCCACAACAAGCCTGGTATTGGTAAAGCTGTGGGGTAGAGTCCCCCAAGGGGCACACTGCTGCTGCTGCTGCTAAGTCGCTTCAGTCTTTCTAACTCTGTGCGACTGCATAGACGGCAGCCCACCAGTCTCCCCCTTCCCTGGGATTCTCCAGGCAAGAACACTGGAATGGGGTGCCATTGCCTTCTCCGAAGGGGCACACTACATCAGTACAATTAATTTGGGGCTTCCCTAGTGATCCAGTGGTTACACTCAGAACTCCCAATGCAGGAGTCCCAGGTTCAATTCCTGGGCAAGGAACTAGATCCCGCGTGCTGCAACAACACCACATCCATCCTGCAACGAAAACAGAAGATCCCACATGCAGCAACTAAGACTCGGCACAGCCAAATAAATAAACATTTAAAAAAATACTATTAATGTTATATGGATACTTTCTTATGAGAAGGTAGGCCTAGTTAATGGCAGGGATTTGGTTTTACTGAAAGAGTTGTGCAAATTAGGAACCAGAGCTGAACTGTTTAGGGCAATCCAGGAGCATTTGAGCATTTCATGGCAGAAGGGTGGCAGTGGAGAGAGAGGTCACTGGTGATGGTGCCTGAGAAGGTGATGGAAGAAGAACACGTGCATCCAGTGGAAATGTTTGGACAGTTTTGCTGTAAGGGCCACAGGGAAGCCCTCTCTTGCCACTCTCCAACATTTTATTAATCTGCATTCCTTGATAATGTTTTGCATAATGGATTTGCTCTTGAATGGAATAAAAAGACATACAGAAATACATGCCCCCCAGACATACACATCACAGACTGGGAACAGGCTGCTTGCTCATGGGGGACATGAAAGTTATATGTGTCAGTCACTTCCACAACCTGCTGGAAAGGATGAAGATAACATGTCGTCTGTATCCCTAGCACCATCTGCAAAACTCTGAACCAGTTCTTGCACTCCCATGGCTACCTGCTGATGAGCCCCAGTGTCTGTCTCCAGGTCATGCCTTGCTTTTGAGCTGCAGACCTGTTTATCCAACTTCCTCCTGGATATCTCTACCTACTTCTCAAAAAACTCGGCATTTTTAAAACTGACCTCGTGAACTATTCTCTTTCTCCACCTGATTTCCACCTTCCCAGTTGTTGGGATTACCCCACTACTGTTGTTCAACCAACAATTATCTGAGCCCTTCTATTTCCCAACAATTTCCCCATCCAATCACCAAACCTCTCTCCAAATATCTCTTGACTGTGACCCCCTTTTGCACCCACAAATCCCATGAATATCTGTCTGCTGTTGTCATGAATATTCAAGAGCAAAGGGGAAATGTTCAAACATAGTTCCTCTGAATCAATATCTTGGGCTTTTTCTGCCTCTAGCTTTATAAATGACCCAGAAAAAAAAGAACAAATGTAAATTCATGGTGAGTGCTGATGATACAGAATTATGTGGCAAGCTGGGGCCAGGGGCAAAGAGCAGGAAAGATTCATCATGACTTAGATCAGCTCAGCAACTGAGCTGACACATGGCCAATTAAGTGTGTTCATGGGAAGCACTAAAAAAGTCTGCAGTGAGGCTCACAGAAAGCAGGCAAGCATGGACTAGCTGAGTCAGAACCCAATCCCCTCACCTCATCCAGAAAAGGAAATCTCAGCTCCGAAACATGAACAGATAGGGTTGAAAAGAGAAGCTTGGATCCACCAACCCAAAACATGGTTGTTCCTCTCCACCCCTATCCTTTTTATTATCAGCTGAAGCATAATACATGTTTCTGTTTTTCCCAAGGATTTGTTTTGCTCAGCACCGAGCGAATGTGTCACTTGGGGCAGCTGAGTCTTCTAGTGGTGTGAACTGGGAATTGTAGATTTTGTTGAGCTAGAAAGGACCTTGGAGGCCACCAGTGCTAGGGTTCCCAGTAGAGGATTATGAATGTCTGGAGAGCCTTGGAGCTGTTGCAAGGGCTGTTCCAACCTGCACAGATATTATACCTGTCTGTGGGTGGAATCAACCAGTGAGGCTCAATCGTAGGGCCATGGATCTATCCCTATAGTTCAAGGTGGGTTTTAGACATCTACGAACTCTTTGAAACTGAATGTAAATAATTTTGTACATATATTTTGTACAAATAATTGTACAAATAACTTTGTATGTACACTTGACAATTTTCCTGGAGAAAGAGACTATTGCATTTTATCAACATGCCAAAGGAAGCTTGATATCTGAGTAGATACCATGGATGACTCTTTTTAGAATGTATTGGATTTCATTGTGATTAATAAACTACAAAGTCATTTAAAGCATAAGTTAAAAAAAAATAGTTTTAGGACTTCTTTCATGGCACAGTGGATAAGAATCTGCCTGCCAATGCAGGGAACACAGGTTCCATCCCTGGTCTAGGAACTAGATCCTGCATGCTTCAACTTAAAAAAAAAAAAGAATATTTTTTGTTATTGTATATCTTCTCAGTCAAAGGATACTTTACTACTCACTGTGATCAAAGGGAATCCTTGAAATGCTTTGGTATTTTTCTAAAAAGAAGCCATCATAAAACACATAATTGATAAAGGACTTGAATCCAGAGTATATAAAGATCAGTTGCACCTCATTAATAAAACAGGATTCCAGTCGTATGACTTTCTGGGAAAAGCAACATTTTAGAGAAAAGTGAGCAGTGGATGCCAGGTCTAGGGGTGAGGGATCAGGTATATCGCAGAGCAGAGCGAACTTTTGAGTGATGGCAAGGTTGTATAGCTCATGTGCTGTGGAGGTTAACACATTGGTCAAAACTTAAACCCTATATCCAAAAACTGTGCATTCCATTGTGTGTAAATCAGATCTTAATGAACCTGACTTAAAAGTAAAGAAGTCCTCATGTTCAAAATGCATTGATTTCTATGATCCTTTTATGCGTGAGGAAACTGATATCCAGAGAGAAGAATGATGTGCCCATTTCTACTAAGACATCTTTTGATGCAGCAGGATGCTCACTCAATGGGCCCACCGCGGGGTCCAGGCATGGATGAGCATGTCGAGCAGAGAGGCAACGATGCGCCACGATCATTTCCGTGATGTGCTGAGGAGTCTCCTGGGAGAAACCTCACGCCTTGCAAAGGAGGAACCAAACATTGCAAGCTGACTCAGGAGCCACTGCTCCATCCTCAGAGGGGCGAAACCTCTATCCGCACACCCTCCTCAGATAGAGCTGTACCTACAAAAAGTCTGCAAGCCCTGAAACTGCTTATAGACTGTGGCCAACAGGGAATGGAAGCCCTTCAAGACCTGCCACTTGGAATCCTTGGCATTAAGTGTTCTGGCTTTTGTGTGGCAGGCTTGTCAAAACGGTGGGTGGGTGGTGGCCTTCAGGGGATTCTGTGATACTTTACCAGCAGCGGGAGCAGTGTCCTGAGATACTCCCAAAGACAGCCAACTTATGTGGTGCCTGCATAAGCACTCTCTAGGAGTTTTCAGGAATACCTGGCTGTGGGGGTTGGGGAAGGGGTGGCACAAATGGGACTGAGGTCTTGCCTGAGCTGACAGGACCAGTTTGGACTGTTGCTGTAAACACAACCCCATCCATAGCTTCAAAGACTGGGGAAATTATGGTTTCACCCAAGCCACACCAGCTGATTTATGCCCCACAAAGGATTAGAATCAGCCCCCATGGTTTCTCACCAGGATCCACTAGAGCACTTGATTCCTTATTGATATCCCTGAGTCTACTTGCGAAAAAGGGGAGGTGTAGTGCGCTGTGGGGGTAGGGGTGGGGTACGAGTAGGGGAAGAGAGACCCTGTACAAGAACTTTGAAGGGCCTCTTTCTTTTTCTTTTTTCTTGGGGAGCGGGAGAGAGTTTTTTGTTTTGTTTTGTTTTTTGTAATTGAAGGATAATTGCTTCACAATGTTGTGTTGGTTTCTGCCGTACAGCAACATGAATCAGTCATAATTATGTATATATATTTGCTCCCTTTTGAGTCTCCCTCCCACCCCTCCGGGTCATCACAGAGTGCCGGGCGGGGCTCCCTGTGTTACACAGCAGCTTCCCATCTATTTACACGTGGTGGCGTCTGTATGTCAATGCCATTTGCTCAATTTGTCCCACTTGTACCATCCTCCGCTGTGTCCACAAGTCTGTGCTCTACGTCTGTGTCTCCATTCCTTCCCTGCACACAGGTTCAACATTGCCAATTTTGTAGATTCCATATATATGAGTTCATATAGGATATTTATTTTTCTCTTTCTGACTTACTTCACTGTGTATAACGCAGAGCCTGTTTTTAAAGTGAATATTCATCAACATGCAGTTGCTGAAGGACCATTTTGTTTTCTTAAAAATTTTTAAAAGCTTCCTAGATTTCCCAAAATACCTGCTCAAGTCTACCTGTTTCCAGAACGAAGTTCCAGGGGATGGCCTAAGTTGTGTGCAGGGAGGCTGCAGACTCAGACATGACTGGGCACACTCTCGGCCCCAAAGGTAGCCTCCTAGGGGTACTTGTAGGAACAATCAAGATGCCTCCTGGGAAAAGACCTTTCCCTAATTGTGAGATGGGGAAATTTGGTTCCTCAGAATTCCCCTAAGGGAAACCACATAATTTGTTAGAAACAGTGACTTGATGAGCCCTCTTGGGGTAGGGCGTGAGGTCCCAGGGTGGGGGTGTTGACTGGCATGGAGGTTTCAAGGGAAAGTAAGCACTGGGTGTGATAGAAGAGAGGAATTTGGATCCTCCAGCCATCACTCCAATAGGATGGAGGTGAGAAACAGAGGGGAAGAGAGGGTGCAGTAAGGCTGTGTGTTCCACAATGGCATCCTCCTCTCTCCCCTACAACTTCTGTGTGTGACTTGGGATTTCTCCTGGATTTCCCCCGACGAAGAGAGTGAGGTGTAGGCCTGCATGGTAGTAGGAGCAGGGTGGGCTGTGGGATGCACAGATGAAGTATTAACAGAAACAGCATGTGAGAACATAGGAGCTGGACCACGGCACAGAAGCCCTTGGAAGGAGCAGACACTGTGCCAAGAACTTTAGACCATCACAGGCCATAGACAAGGGGTCTAAGCATATCTGGGTCACATATGGAAAAAAAGAACCAAGCTTGGCTGAAAACAGTGGGTAAAGTTGTGACGCTCATATTCCTATTTCTACCCTCCTCCCAGAATCGAGGCAGAAAAGAAGCTCAGTGTCACAAGGATCCTGATGAAGCCCACCAGCATTTCTGGAAGGCCTGTGCCCATGTCTGAGCTTTGGAGGAGACTGTGGATGATGCCTGAAGGCATGTGGGAGAAAGCATGGAGCAGCCCGTGGGACTCTGGGCTGCATTGGGGAGGAGGAGCTCGAGAAGGGGCTCTGCGTGATAAGTTGCTTCACTCATGTCCAACTCTTTGCTACCCTATGGACTGTAGCCCTCCAGGCACCTCTGTTCATGGGATTCTCTAGGCAAGAATGCTGGAGTGGGCTGCCATGCCCTCCTCCAGGGGATCTTCCTGACCCAGGGACTGAACTCACATCTCTTATATCTCCTGCACTGGCAGGCAATTCTTTACCACTAGCGCCACTTGGGAAACCCTGAAAGGGGGTTAGAGTCACCTAACCTTATAGTTGGGAGAGGAACAGAGAAATACTGTTTTGCTACCCTTGTTTCTATTCTTTCGTATGCCCAGTTGTATCCAACTAGGACGGCTCACACTATTTTGCTTGTGTTGACATCTTGGCCGTGGAGCCATCTGGTGGGAGAATGCAGACCCGCCAAAGTGGCCAAAAGTCAGGAAATGGGGAGAGGAAGCCCCCCATGGTGGAGATTGTGCCAGGTCAACATTCAAACACAGGAGTGCAAGTTCTTGCCATGTGGATGGGCCAACTAATTGTCTGGGTTACTCAGGTGACAGCCCCAAAATGGGATAATATTTCCAGTACCAAAATGACAGACCGCCTCCTCTGTCTGAAACCCCATAGCTTTTAAGCGACTGCCACAGTCCTTCAGGATGTTGGGCTCTATCTGCCTCTAGCTTTATAAATACCTCTCAAAAGAAACAAATGCAAGTTCAGGGTGAGTTTTGTGAGCCTTAATTTTCTCATCTGTAAAACAAAGCCAGTAACCCCTACCTCACATTTCTCTTCTGAAGATTAAAGAGATAATGGAAGTAAATGTACTTCACACACTGTACTCCCCATATGTAAATTATCACTGTTAGATTAAATTGTCGACATTCTACCACTTAGACCTGTAGAAATGGCAATTCCATATGGCTCAACCTAAAGCTGTCATTTTCTGTGATCAACATAAGGATGGCAAACCATGCTTGTGGAAATTTGGGTATAATGTAGAGTCTTGAAATGAATTTGTATTGCCCAGGTATGGTATCAAAAAGGGGTGTGGCAGGAGAGCAAGACACCCTGGGTAGATGTCACGGGCCTGCCTCGTTTGCCCATTGCCCCCCCAGGGCTGTGGTGGTAAAATTTCAAGACAGGAAGGAGGGTGCAGTCCTGGTTCTCCAGAGTAGCTGCATCAGGGAGGAGACCCCTCAGTTCTTCCCACAGTGTCATCCTCAGGCCCACAGCGCAAGGGCTTCTTTAGGGGAACAAGCTAAAGGGCTCTCAAGCTCCAGGCAGAGAGTCCAACTGAGGGCACGCAGGCATTTGAGAGAGACAAAAACTTGGACTTGGTCTCTCAAAACTCTGCTCCAAATTATAATCCACAAAATGAACTTGTAGACTTGTACATTAAAGCCATTTCAGTTTAGACCCTGCAAGTCTACTGACGACACATGGCTCTATCCAACTGTTATGGGTGATGGCAATAATATTAATGGCTAATTTGCCCAGTGCTTTCTCTACACCAAGACACAGGTTAAGCTCTTGAATGCATTCTTTCAAAATCTGAATTTGAGGGGAAATACTCTACTGGGGTCTTAAGGCATAAGACATTTGTTTCAACATAGCTCATATCAGAGAATGCTTATATGAAGGCTTCAGTTCAGTTCAGTTCAGTTCAGTCGCTCAGTCGTGTCCGACTCTTTGCGACCCCATGAATCACAGCACGCCAGGTCTCCCTGTCCATCACCAACTCCCAGAGTTCACTCAAACTCACGTCCATCAAGTCGGTGATGCCATCCAGCCATCTCATCCTCTGTCGTCCGCTTCTCCTCCTGCCCCCAATCTCTCCCAGCATCAGAGTCTTTTCCAATGAGTCAACTCTTCGCATGAGGTGGCCTACTACTAAATATTATGATGGCATGAGGAGTGAATAAGGCAAATTTGGATATAGCACTGTTGGGTTTACTCCACTGATGTAGCAAACTCATCCCAGTCATTTCCTTAACCTCACAACGATGCGTCCTCACATTTTATGTGACTTGATTTTTTAAACCTCATTTTAAGCATTACAGTGGGATTTTACCATTTTCATTTCCATGTAACTGTTTTCTTCTTAAAGAGAGCTCCCTTAGCTGATAAGAGGAGAGGCAACTGATATGGCAGGACTCGAACGCTCCTGTTTCCCTAGCTCTAATCCCAGCAGGTTTGAAAATAGACTTTTTGTGCATGAAGGTCTCTTACTGCCTCTTTTGCAAGGGATTAAGTTTATGGGGGTCTTTGTTCAGCCTAAGGTGATCCATGATCAGTTCTACCTCTGTAGTAGCAATTGCTTGAAAAGGATGGCATGTTTTCAATTCATAATAACAGCACTTAATCTGAAACCTAGGCACTTTGTCTTGAAAACAAATGTTGCCAGCACCAGAAGACACCAATGGAAATTTGTAGGATTCAGGAATGAAATCTCGGGAAGCTGGTGTTTGCAGTTTTGAAGCCAAAATCCCTCGTAGCTAAAATCCTAAAACTTAAGCTAAATCCTAACTTAAATCCTAAAATGAATCCTAATCTGAAAACTCTTGTAACAGCTGCCGTTCAGATTTCTGGACCTCTCAATTCATTAGGAATTAATTGATGTCCTAAAAATAATTCACATTTTAATGTTGGATATCTTCAACAACACCAAAACATAAGGAGTGATTCCAGGAACCGTTGTTTTACTTTTATTTAAATATATACTATTATCTGCATTGTACAAATGCTTCACAAAGACGTGTAAATTTCCCAAGAACTCTCAGCCCTACTACTTTCTAGACTTTCATCTTTTTTTGTTTTAATCATTTTATCCTTAGTGTTTAACAAAGAACTGACACAAAGTAGGCACTCAACATTTGTTGAATAAATTGAACATTGTCACGGAGAGGGTGGGCTTCCCTGGCGGCTCAGTTGGTAAAGAAACCTTGGGTCAGGAAAATCCCCTGGAGAAGGACATTGCAACCCACTCCAGTATTCTTCCTGGGAAATCCCAAGGACAGAGGAGCCTGGCAGGCTACAGTCCATGGGGTCACAATAAGTTGGACATGACTTGGTGACTAAACCACCACCACCCCTGAGAGGCAGTGGCAGAATGGGAGAAGGGAAAATGCCCAGGGCATCCCCACTCTGGTCTTTACTCTCCTTCAGAAACTGACACTTGCTAGTTTCTAACTAGGCTTCCCTGCTCAGGGACTGGCACCTTGAAGAAGCAGTAAGAGTAATGGAGTTTCTCTCCAGACCAGCAGTGAAGTTTGAAGGATAAGCCTTTGTTTACAAGTTCTTTCCTTGCAAGGAAGCAGTATCTGTGTTTTCATTTTTCCCCTTCATCCTGCGAAGCCACAGCCAGAAGGGGTTAAATAAGTTCTCCATAGTTCTCTCGTCTTGGCTATCCCTGTTTCTGAGCTCCACCACCGTTTCTTTTCCTGTGGCCTGCAGGAATCAGGCAACATTTCCGCTCGGAAAATTCTGCCTGTGCGCAAGACAGCCGAAGGACTCACTTAGCTTCTTAGGAAAGCGGCTGCCTGGGTGTTGACACTGTTCCTGCTATTCACCAGTGAGCTTAGACATAATCCTTCATTACACAAACAAATACAAAATCTCGTCATTTGCCCAGAAACCTGCCAGCGCTTGTGCTGCGTACTTGGTGGCCACGTGGCTGAGGACACTCAGTGGAACGTGGCTCCTCCTGTCCCCGGAGCCCTGACTCATTAGATTGTCTCCAGAGACCTCTTATCCTGAGCGAAGCATAATGGAATGACAGCCCCACAGCCTCTTAGCATGAGGGGAATTCCATTTGATTCATGGTTTGCTTGAGGGCTGAGGGGCCGAGAGGGCATGGGGTTAATTCAGTCTCCCCGCTTAGGTTCAAATCCCTCTACACACTGAAATGGACTGGCTGGGCCGCAGTCAATTTAGCATTTCAACAGACAGCTGCCCAGCCAGTGGACGCCTCCTGGCCTCACAGGACGCACGTCTGGAGACCAGAGAGAGCAAGGTGATATTGGGCGGTTAGGGCTACGGAGCCAAACTGTGCTCCTGGATTCATGAGCTTTGAAAATGTCCTGCTTCTCAAGTTCTTTTCTTTCCCAGAGAGAGATGAAACATACCATTCCACAGAGCAAAGAACTATAGAAATCTAGTCACTCAGTTGCGTTGGTGGGTCCAGTTTACCCAAGTATAAACTGACCTGGCTGAAGACCCAGCTCTTTATGACACAAATTCTGTATGTCATTAAAAGGGAAAAATACCCAACACTTCTCCAAGCCTGGTATGGTCAAGCCTTGAATATAGTTATTGAGGAGGGGGTGGGATCGAGAGGATCCGACATCAGAAAAACTAATCAAGCCATGTGGGTATCACTGTACTGAAGGCAGGAAAGCCTAGTGGTTATAAATGGGATTCCAGAAACAGATTGCCTGGTGAAAATTCTTCCTCTGCCATGAATTCTATGAATTTTTTTTTTATAGAAAGGAGATTTTTATTTTTGATTATTTCCCTAATGTCACTAGTTCTTTGAAAAAAAATTCTACCTCTGCTCCTCTGAAAATAAAAATTTGAAAATTTTACACTGAAAAAAATTTTTTATTGGATTTTTCTTTGGTTTCAGTTATTAGTGTGACAGTTAAGAGTGTGAGCTTGAGACCTCCACATGCTTAGGTATGGATCATGTTTATCAGCACCTTTGAAATTCTGTTCCTTCAGTTATAGAAGGAAGGTTAATATGATTTCCTAACTCAGTAGATTGCTGTGAGGATTAAATCACTTATGCATGCAAAGTATTTAGCATATGCTGGACATGTAGTGGAGATATAACATATATCATCCACTACTGATGGCAGTTTGGTGTAATCATATATTGATTAAGAGGACAAATAAGGGGAAAGTAAGGACCCCTCTTGCCTTAGGCTTAGTTTCCTTCAGCCTCTTGTTTCTCCCTTGATTCTTTTTAATTTAAACTTTCTTTAAAAGATTTTTTTTGATGTCTTTATTTTTAATTTTTAAAATCTTTGTTAAATTTGTTACAGTATCTTACTGTCTTATGCTTTGCTCTTTTTGGCCTAGAGGCATGTGAGATCTTAGCTCCCCAACCAGGGATTGAACCTACACCCTCTGTTTTGGAAGGTGAAGTCTTAATTATTGGACCACCAGGGAAACCCCTCCTCTGATTCTTTCGGCCTCTTTTTGCCCATTTCCCCAGCTCACCCCACTCCCCTCCCACCATACCGCCACCACTACCTCCAACTGCACGTTAAGAACAAAATCTGCCTAGAATAAAGCATGTTTTAAATTGATTTTTAAAGAGATCTGGTATTTGCTTGGCTTAGTTTTCCTCAGAAATCTCATAGCACTGTTCAAAATTGCTTCTGAGATCCTCATTTTATAGCTCGGAGCTCTAAAACCAGCAGCCCTAGGCTCAGTCATCCCAATGGATACAAAAAATAACTAAAGAACGGTCTGAAAGCTCTTAATGCTGAAGGTATTTCATAGGCTCTGGAGAAAAGTCACTTTTTGCATTTCCATGCGGAATTTCCAATTAAGAGGAAGACTACACTCCAAATATCACAAATGAAAACAGAATCTTCTGCTGGGAGGGACCTGAAAGATCTTGTTCTTCCTAAGCTTCCAGACCTGAATTATCTTAGACAAAGTATAGAAGACCGAGGAGGGATTGATGAATCAGATCTTCATTTTACAGAGGGGAAAACTGGAGCTCAGAGAAGCTAGGTGGCTTCCATATGGTCAGTCCCCTGGTGGTGGGACCAGGACTCCAGACTCCAATCCAGCACTCTGCTTATGCTCTATGACTGCTGACCTCGTCACTGGAGACTAAGCTTCCTCCAGGAGATCGTATCAAACCCCAAATCCTCCTCTTGCTAATTAGCACATTTATTCTCATTTAGCTTTGAAAGGCAAGACCATGGAGCCTCCACCCTCAGAGAGTCATCAGTGAGGTATGGCACCCGTGAGTCATGGTCAACTGTTCTCCACAGGACACTTCCAGTTCACTGCAGATGGGTGTTGTTCTAGAGCACTGTGGCTAGGAAGAGTGGAAGTCTGATACAAAACATGCTGTGCTCCAAGGCTCTGAGAGTCCTGGGGATGCTGCACCCCAGGAGGGAAGTGCAAACTCCCAGGCAGGGCTGGACAAAGCCTGAGGAGTCCTGAGACTGCAAGTGGGCAAGACCAAGCAGGGTCCATAGCCCGTCTGCTCCATTTTAAGCAGGATGGTGTGACGCGGTGGGAGGACACAATGAGTCCCAGCCCTGCCACCAGCTAACAAGGGGACTCAGCTCCTCTCTCTACATCTCAGTTCAGTTTTGGAAGAGAGCTGCCAAATGAGGGACTGGACGATCTCTGAGTCCTCTCCTGGCTCTGAAGCCTCCTCTATGAGCCTCAATGTGACTTGATGAGTGAGTAAGCACCTAGACTTCAGACAGACTTGAGTTCAAATCCTACTGCTGCCATTGTGTGGTCTTGGATAGGTAACTTACCATCTCCAAGCATCAATATTTTCACTAAAAAATATAGGAAATGTTTCTATCTATTACTTTGAAGGCTGCTGTGTAGATATAATACTTGAATTATATCTATACAGTGGTATAATACTTGAATAGTGTTCAGCATGGAGATTAATAAATATTGGTGGTGGCTCCATCCACCCGCCTTCATCCCCCATCATTCGGAACAAAGATCTGAAGTCCAGTTAGATTACTCTCATTGTAAACTAAGTGTCCATGACCTTTGTATAAAGCTTATAAGAATTTCAGCTGGATAATCTGATTTTGTCACAACCAGAAAGAGTAAGGCATTCTTCTTTTCTTTCTTCTTCATTCTTTCTTTTCTTTCCACCCATGACTTGTTGACAACACATGGGTGAAAAACATTGATTAATAGCTCATTGACTGGCTTTCCTGGGCACCCCCAACATGGTACCTTGTTCAGTTAGTTCCAGCTTCAATGGGTCCTCCAGCCTGTGGCCTCAGCCTGAAAATCACAGCCTTCTGTCTGATTTATGCCAAATGGCATTTCCTTGCAGGACTCCCAGTGCCTGGAAATGTCATTAAAGAATCACCGAGCGAGGTAAGGACGAGATAAAGGGAAGCACCTTCTCACCTGCACATCAACACCATTAAACGCATTGTTACAGCAGCAAGTAAGCTGTTTGATGATATCATCGGTGGCAACTGGTCAGTGAAAATGTTTTTTAATTGTGACTTGAATGTGTTTATCAACCTCGCTTTGTGACATCAAAAAGACAGCAACAGAAACACCGGGAGCTTCAGTCCTCAGGGGGAAACATTAGTCATCTGTGAGTGCGCGGGCCTTGGCAGATGGTCAGTTCTCCTGAAGTCAGACTTCCAAGCCACCGTGCAGCATTAGGGCTAGAAATGCAAAGAATGCTATCCTGACATTGAACATCTTTATAATAAAATTACTAATTGGTGACTAATACCACAGGCTTCTGAGCTAGAAAAAAAAAATCTCATAGAGGCTAAGTGGCTGGCTGCATATTCCATAATTTAAAACTACTCTTAAAATTCCACCAGGGCTGCAATGTGGCTTTCTATGATGTTCTCTGAGTGATCTTGAGTGCCTTGAGATTTTTAAGTGCAGCCCCGAAGAGCTATTTTTAAATATTCAAATACATCATACTATCACAGTAGTTCCAGTTCTTTTTAAAACATCTTTAATTATACTATTTTGCGTTACAGTTTCCAGGTTTCCCCCCCTACCCCCCTCTCATATTTGGCAACTCCACAGCATCTGTCAAAACAAATTAGCACTTGGGGTGGTAGAAATATATTTTTTATGAAAGCAGCAAATGTGTCAGTATTGGACAAAAGCTGAAACCTGATTTATTGGTTTGTTTTCTTGGGTTTCAGGCCCAAAAGGCAGAAGCCTTTGAAAGAATTTTCCGTTTGCATTGCTAGCGCCCTTGCAAGATATGTAAAACACATTCAAATTCCGCCAGAAAGAGTCACTAATTATGATATGTATTTGCATATGTTTAATCACATATATCTTATTTCATTTTGCTATTTCTGCAGGGCCCCTTGCTTCACGGAGGGGGGCTCCTTGGCACTGTGAGTGCTGTGAGTGCCGAGAAAAGTTCCGTTGAGCAAGCATTCCACTGCCGCGCTATTAGTTTTTTGTGTTATCTTTTCCAATGAAATTTGAAATTTACAATTTTTAAATGATGTGTGTGAAATTATATGACTCTATTATGTCATAATATTATACATCCCAAAATATTGGTAAAGGGATCTCCCCTTTCTCACCTCCCCCTCCCACCAGAGATCAGAGCACTACTGAGAAAATAATGATTAACCTTTAAAATCAGATTGGCATTTCTTTTTTCTCCAAATCTAGAATTAATACGCATTTTTTAATCATTAGTGTAATGTTCAGGATGATACTTTTGTTCTTTTGCCTGTTGAACTGTTACGGCTGCTAGTAACCCTTCAAATTGTTTGCTTCATTCAAGCATCCTTTCCTGAATAATTCATTAGGCATTATTATCCAAGCGTGGAACCCCTCATTTAGCACTGCTGATCTTTTCCTTATGTGTAGCTGACAGGCAATCAAAGTTTTTATCAGTGCAGAAAATTTGCAATTCAGAAATGTAGTTGCAGCAATTAGTAGCTATCAGGTAGCATTGGAAGGACAGCTTCATAAAAAGACAGAGTTGAATGAGCTCCACTGATGTTAGCACAAAAGTAATGGGTAAAACTAACCAGCTGTTTCTAAATTTACCAAATGGAACATTCCCTTCTTCTCAGAGTGGAGGCTTTAATTAACTTGGAGTTCTGTGTGGCTTCCCAGAGGGGGAAGGGAGTGGGTTAGCACCCTTGCTTCACTCGGCGCTGAAGCCGCTCTCCTCCCACTGGGTACCGACAGGAGGGAGCACCGAGCTTCCCTTTAATCCAGTCCTGGAGGCAAAGGGGGCAAGTGAGTGACATTTTTGCCGGAAGGATTCCAGAGGTGAGAATGCCCATGAGATGTCATCCAGGCTTCCCCTTTTGGCATCTCAGATGGGATATCTCTGGATGCTGAGGTTTCATCTTGCTCTCAAACCTCTATCCTTCGCCCATGTTGGGGGAGCCCTAGCTGGGGTGACTAGCCTGCTTAGACCCGGACAGGCCCCCAGGACCCAGACTGAGGCAGAAGCAAAGGTCTGGACAGGGCTTCACTGGCCAATGAGTTCATTCTGCTGTCCGGTCTTTCATTTCTTCATTCATTTTTATTCATTCACTTGTCAATTTGTCCTTTAGATAATTTATCCATACCTTTGTGTGTCCAAACATTTATTGAAACCTCAGCGGACGAAGAACTTGAACCCCTGCTTGGGGCTTCCAGCTCTCCATTTCTCCCTGTGACTATGTGCTCCAAACCTGCAGAACCTTCACCCCATTCTCTCCATCGGAACCTGCTCTCAGATCTGAGGAGACCATTTATGTAAGGGGTAAGGTGCAATCACTCTAGGAGGGGCAGTTACTGGGTAAAGCATGGGCAGCAACAGGGGGATGTTCACCATCAGTTAGCCTATTGGGAAGCCTTGAAAGGGTCTCTGAAGCACAGCATGGCAGTAGCCTCTGTTCCATGTCCACGTGAGGCTGCTGCAGCCAGCTGTTTATCCTAGAGAAGGTGGAGGATGCTGAGAAAGGGGCCTGTGCTCTCTACCTCCTACCAACCCCAGGATGGCCAAGGTGCCAGCAGGTTACTGGGCTGCCACCCAGAGCCAATAAGAGGGAGGACCCAGGCTGCAAAATAAAATTGACTGAGGTCTAGCTGGGCTTCCCAGGGGGCTCAGTGGTAAAGAATCTGCCTGCCAACGTTGGAGACGCAGGAGATGTGCGTTCAGTCTCTGGATCAGGAAAATCTCCTGGGGTAGGAAATGGAAACCCACTCCAGTATTCTTGCCTGGACAATCGCATGGATAGAGGAGCCTGGTGGGCTACATTCCATGGGGGATACAAAGAGTCAGACACAACTCAGTGGCTGAGCATGCACAGAGTCTGGCTGGGATAACCAGGTAGCTGTGGCTGCCAGGATGCAGACTTCTAGGTCTTGTCTTAAGCTCAACTGTGTCCAGAGGATGGAGTAGACAACAGAATACTGTAAGGCTACATGGTCCGGACCTAGGCATTAAACAGGCCTGGGTCCAGGCTCCATCTTTGTCACTTATAAGCTAGTTAGGTGCTTCTTGGAGACTTAATTTTCTCATCTGTAAAATGGGCTTTACTCCCTCTCTCATAGATTTTTGTGCAAACTGAATTCAAAGTTGAGTGTAAAGTGCTTTGGTTTAAGAGTTAAGTAAGTAGAAGATGCTCAATAAACAAGTGTCATTATTATCACTAGGATATGAGTTTCACGAGGGTGAAGATCTTAGAGGTTATGAGCACAGACTTGAGCCAAAGTGCTGGGTTCAAATCCTGCCTTTATTCCTTACTTGCTCTATAAAGTTAGGCAATGAACTTAACTTCTCTGTCTCAGTTTCCTTATCTGTAAAGTGGGAATACTAATAATATCTACCTCATGTGTGTGCTAAGTCGCTCAGTCATGTCTAACTCTTTGCAATCCTTTGGACTGTAGTCCGCCAAGCTCCTCTGTCCATGGGGTTTTTCAGGCAAGAATACTGGAGTGTGTTGTCATTTCCTTCTCCAGGATATCTGCCTCCTTCTCCAGGATATCTGCCCAACCCAGGGATTGAACCCACATCTTCTGTTTCCTGCACTGCAGGCAGATTCTTTACCCATTGAGCCATTGAGAAAGTCTCACAGAGCTGTTCTAGAGGTTAAAAAGATTAATATGTATAAATTCCTAGAACTGTATCTGGCATGGTAAATGCTGCTGCTGCTGCTGTTAAGTCACTTCAGTCGTGTCTGACTCTGTGCGATCCCATAGACAGCAGCCTGCCAGGCTACCCCGTCCCTGGGATTCTCCAGGCAAGAACACTGGAGCGGGTTGCCATTTCCTTCTCCAATGCATGAAAGTGAAAAGGGAAAGTGAAGTCGCTCAGTCGTGTCTGACTCCTAGCGACCCCATAGACTGCAGTCTACCAGGCTCCTCTGTCCATAGGATTTGCCAGGCGATAGTACTAGAGTGGGTTGCCATTGCCTTCTCCAGCATAGTTGCTCAGTTCATGTCCAAATCTTTGCAATGCCATGGATGGTAGCTCGCCAGGCTTCTCTGTCCATGGAATTCTCCAGGCAAGAATACTGGAGTGGGTTGCCATTCCCATCTCCAAGGGATCTTCCCAATCCAGGAATCAAACCAGGGTCTCCTGCATTGTAGATGGTAAGATTCCTTACTGTCTGAGCTGCTCTTTTCTTTAGACAGCTCCATTACAGGGGGAAAACAGAAGCAACTCTCCCATGGAGGGTGCCACCAGCCGTGACAACCGTGCCCCTGCTCAGCCATCTTGTTTGATGTCCTCATCTTGCATAGACTGTTTTGGTTTCATGAAAATAATACTGCTGTGCATTAACACTGCAGAGTCATGTTTCATTTCTAACACAGAGAGAGGAAGTTAGTCCCTCAGGAACATACAACAAGCTGAGTCAAGAACCAGTCTTCCAACCCCAGGTTTAGTGTAGTCTTTCTCATGCCACATGGCTCTTCAAAAGGAAGTGCACTCTTCAAAATTTTGAGCAATCAAGGTCAAGAAGTATTTCTTTCATAGAAAGACCTCCAGAATAGCAGGCAGCCATTAAAATAGATCTGTATGTATCTTGTCATGGAAAGATGCCCACTAATGAATGAAAAAAGCCAGTTATAGGATATGTGTAATATAATTGCTTTTAAAAATATGTGCATGTTAGGACTACTATATGGCACAAGGAACTATATTCAAGATTTTGTAACAATCTAAAAGGAAAAAGAATCTGGAAAAGAATATATAGATATCACTTTTGTGATTAAAAAAATAAAATTGGGTCCACCTCATGCCCATTAAGACAGCAACCATTAAAACCAAAATAAAAATAAAAAATGGCAAGTATTGGAGTGGATATGGAGAAATGGGGACCTTGGTACACTGTTAATGGGAATGCAAAATGGTGTAGCCACTATGGAAAATAGTATAGATATCCCTCCAAAAATGAAAAATAAGATTACTGTATGATCCAGGAATTTAATGTATACCCCAAAGAACTGATATCAGGAAAAAAAAAGACTTGTACATCCAACTTGATAGCAACGCTACTCACGATAGCCAAAAGGTAGAAACGATTCAAGTGTGCATAGACAGGTAAATAAATAAACAAAATGTGGCATAGATGATGGAATATTGTTCAGTCTTTAAAAGGAGGGGAATTCCAACACATACTACAACATGGATGAACCTTGGGGATGATGTGCTAAACGAAGAGTCAGTCTCAAAACACAAGTGTTGCTTGATCTCACTTGTATGAGTCTAAAGTGGTCGAATTCAGTGGTAAAAAGTAGAATGGTGATTGTCAGAGTCTGGGGGCTGGGAGATGGTATGGGGAATGGAGAGTTGTTATCTGATGGGTACATAGTTTCAATCTTTTAAAATATTTATTTTATTTATTTTACTGTGTCTGTGTCTTAGTTGTATCATGTGGGATCTTTTGTTGTGGCGCCCAGACTCTCTACCTGTGGTGCGTGGGCTGGGCTTAGCTGCTCCATGGCATATGGACTCTTAGCTCCTGGACCAGGGATCAAACCCACATCCCCTGCATTTAAGGTGGATTTTTAACCACTGGACCACCAGGGAAGTCCCCAGAGTTTCAGTTTTGCAAGTTCTGGAGACCCAACACTGTGCCTGTGCTTAACACTACTGAACTGCACACTTTAAAAATGATAAAGATTTATGTGTATTTTGTCACAATTAAAAAAATCTTAATGAAGTTAAGTATTAGTTGCTCAATTGTGTCTGACTTTTTGCGACCCCCATGAACCAGGCTCCTCTGTCCTTAGAATTCTCCAGGGAAGAACACTGGAGTGGGTAGCCATTCCCTTCTCCAGTGGATCTTCCCCACCCAGGGATCAAACCCAGGTCTCCCACATTGCAGGCAGATTCTATACCTTCTGAGCCACCATGGAAGCCTTCCCGCCCCACTACCTGCCAAAAAATAAAACTAGGGGGTTTTTTAGAGAAAGAAAAATGATCACTTTCGATGGCTAAGTGCTTAATTGTACCCCAGGGGCCCTACCCCATTATCTCACCCACTCCTCAGAAAATGCTACAGAAAGATCCAGAACCTGAGAGTCCAAGTTTCAGTTATAAAAGCAACTGTTTCTGCATGTCCAGTACTTTACAGTTTACCGTGCTTTCCTCATGTGGCTCTCCTTGTGATGCTGTAGAAAGGCAGAGTGGGTTTTTTGTCCTTCTAATTCTATGGATGGGGAAACTGGTGCCACAGAAAGTTTGCACCTTGTCCCGTGTCGGACCTAGTCCTTCGGCCTTGGGCTTGCTAGAGCGGACCTCCACAAATCCTAGGAAGTGTGGACAAAGGGGCAAAGAAGAGCAGGAGCCCCTGATAGAAATGGCAAGTTTGTAGCACGAGGTGCTGTGGGCTGAGGCAGAACTCCTAAAGGATAGTAAGCCCCCCTCCTTTGATGGGGATAGACCAGAGAAATTCCAGCCTTCTTCAAAAGCTCTGGAGTCTTGACTTACCAATTTTTACATCTGCCAAATACATTAAAAAAATTTAAAGTCAACTATCATCTGCTGCCACCATTTTAATCCTAAAAGAACAGTCCCCTAAATGGAGTGAATTTAGTTTTATGAAAAAATTACATTTTTACCTTTTCACATTTAATGCAGACTGAAGAAACCTATGCCATCCACCAGCATTTGAGAACTGAAAAATACTGCCTGTAAAGTTATCCACAGGCTTCCCTAGTGGTTCAGTGGTAAAGAATCTGCCTGCCAATGCAGGAGACACTGGTTCAATCCCTGGGTTGGGAATATTCCCTGGAGTAGAAAATGGCAACCCACTCCAGTATTCTTACCTGGGAAATCCCATGGACAGCAGAGCCTGGCTGGAGTCCATAGGTTTGCAAACGGGTCGGACACAACTTATTTATTTATTTTTTTTAGACTCTCCATCAAGCTTTTATTGAACAATTTAGTTGTGTTCAGCACAATGCTGGGCTCTGTAGGTACAAGAAATATATAAAACAGAGGTCCTTCCCACAGGGGGTTTACAATATGGTTGAGAATTTAAAAAATAAAAGCTACAAAGACTCTTAAAAATGCATACTGTTCAAATTATTTTTATACAAAGTACTTCAGATAATGACAATAAAATGAAATCTGAAAATGTGCAGACACGACTTAGAGACTAAACAATAACAAAGTTATCCATGGTATTTGTTATTGATAATGATTAAAGCAACAACATGTGTGAGTGAACTTTAATTTTGAGCAGATTCAAGGTTATCCCATGTGGTAAGCAAAATAAAGCAAATCCCACCCTCTGCCCCACGATATCCATCATCCCGATTCCCAGAACTTGGGAACATGTCATGTTACGTGACAAGCTGACATTAAAGTCGCAAATGAAATTAAGACTGCTAATCACTAGATTTTTTAACACAAACCAGGGACAATATCCTGGATTATTGGGGTGCCCTCTTATAATCACAAGAGAACTTAAATGGGAAGAGGGAGGGAGAAGAGGCAGAACCAAAGAGATGGCATGGTTAAAAGACTCCTCTAACCATTGCTGACTCTAAAGGTGAGACATGGCCACAAACCAAGGAATGGGGAAGCCTTTGAAAGGGTGAAAGGGCAAGAAACGCTTCTCTCTTTGAGCTTCCCAAAGGAACACAGCCCCATTTAGCCAAGTTAAAAAAAAATCACCAAAGATATGAAATGATTTTAGTTAAAAATCAAACAGCTAATAAATGGTAGAATATGACCAGCGCTGTGTCTGACTGCATGGCCAGATGGAGTCCCAAATTATGTATTTAATCCTTTAGAGTTAAAACATTAACACTTCAGAGTCTTTTGCAAAAAACCCCCGTGACTTCCAGGTGATTGTGCACCAGTGTGGAGGTTCTTCTTTCGGAATTTGCTCTTTCGGTCCCAAGCAGATTAATTTTTAGGCCTGAAACATGGTAATTCTCCTTCCAGTTCCCTTGGGGCTATTGTCTTGAGACCTCAGAGGTTTAAAGCGAATCAGGGATTGGCTAACAAAACATTCTAAAGTCGATGAGTCATGGCAGAACCTTGCCTGTGCAAGGAAGCCAAGTGCAAAGCCTGGGGGTCGGGGCGGGGGGAGCTCCAGGACTTTCCCTCTCTCTCCTTCCTTTCTCACCCTGAAACCTGGCTGTGCTCCCCAGATGCATGCGTGGTGGCAAAGTCATGGCCATTCCAGCTCATTAACAGGATGGATTCTGGGAGTGATAAAGGCCAGAGAATGGAGGTGCTGAGAAAGCTTTTGTGTTTCCAAGACTCTGACCCCTTTGATGAGGCAGATGTTTGGGCCAGGCCCTCTTTTACAGGGAGAGTTAAAGCTCATTAAACAGCAGGACAACTTCCTCAGTGGCAATGGACAGCCCCTACGCCAGTCTTCCCTGGCAGCAGACGGGCTGGGAAAGAAGTGGCCTCCTGTCATCAAGCCCAGTGCCCCCCGGAGACTCCGGAGCTGGTGTCTGTGACACGTGGTCACCTTGGAGGCTTTGATTTATGGTTGACTTTCAGAAAGGCCTGCCTCTGACTTTGGCAGCCTGTCGCCTCACCATCTTTTCTTTAGGTTGGAAGGACTTTCCATCAGGATTCATGAGCAGCACAAGGCTGACCCCAACACAGAGCTTCTGAGAGACCCTTCTGGTTTAATTGCAGCAGGAAAGCTTGAGACAGAGGCCTCTCCTGATCTGTTTGGAGCATCTTAGGAGCTATCTGCTGACAAATGTGAGAAAATCCAGGACTCACAATTCCCCCATGAGGTGAATCTCAGTCCAATATCCAAAACAGAGTGTGTATCCTCCCCAGTCCCTTCTGGTTTCCCAAGCTGATTCTAAAGCATCAGCCCAGGTGCCTTGCCAGGCCGCTTTAGAAAGCAAGACAGGTGAGGTCCCTAAGGATGACTCTTTCTCATATTCTGCCAAGGAGTCGATACAAAGTTTAGGGTGTGTGTTTGGGTAGGGTCAATTATTTCAACAAAACTGTGCAGTCAGCATTATCTTCCTCGAGCTGACAGCATCTACATATCAACCATCATGAATTTAGAAATGGTCTAATGGGTGGGAGGGAAGAAGGAAGAAATACGTATGAGCTGTGCTTAATTGAATAATAACAATAGCTATGTCTTGAGTGCGCATCATGGACCCAGCACTGTACTAAGTACTTTACATGTATCTACTCTTTAATTCTTGCAGTGGCCCTCTGCAGTTGATACCAGGAAGCCCACTCTTGAATTCTTGCAGTGATCCTCTGTGTTTGATACACATACGTGCTTAGACGCTAAGTCATGTCCGACTCTTTGTGACCCCATGGACTGTAGCCCACCAGGCTCTTCTGTCCATGGAATTCTCCAGGCAAGAATACTGGAGTGGGCTGCCATTCCTTTCTCCAGGGGAACTTCCCGACCCCAGGGATCGAACCCAGATCTTCTACATTGCAGGCAGATTCTTTACTGTTTGAGCCACCAGGAAAGCCCCTTGATACTCTTATTACCCTTACTTTATAGGAAAGGAGAGACACAGAAAGGTTAAGTAACTTACCCAAGATTGCATAGCTTTTAAGTGACAAAACTGAGGTTCAAACCCAGGCTATCTGGCTCCTATCTCCATATCTTAGCTATTAATACTATGATCCTTGCCTTAAAAAACTGCCTGAAAATAAGTGAAGGAGAGAGGTGCCCCCCATAAGACAAGTAAATCCTACTCAGGGTTCACATTGGCAGTGTATGTGTGTAATTCATGAATACACACAGATGCACATCGTGAACTAAGAGCTCATGTAGCTCTCACAAACCCGATCCCATCTCCTGAGAGCTGAGTGGCAGGTCTCCCCTCCTCAAGCTTTTGGGCAGGCCCTGAAGCCAGGCAGACGAGCCTTCCGCCAGAGGCCTCGACGGCCAGGCAGCTGCCGGGAGGTGGCGCTGTGTCACTTTCCTACTCTGGAGCTTCTGTTTTCTGCGGGCCTCAGGCTGGAGGTGGGGAGTCTGGTTTGAGCAAGGCCTGACGCTAATTTCCCTGATTTGAAATCTCACTCTCTTCTGTCATTTCCTTCAAATGAGCTTGGAGATGTTCATCAGATGACAGTCCTGAAAACGAGCCAAAGCGGTTCTCTTAATCCCCCTTGTCTCAGGTTGGATTTGAAAAGGGTGTTTCCAAACAAGGAGCAGATTGCATCTGTCAGAGTTACACTCAAGCTGACCTCCCGGCTTTCAAAGGGAGAGGGGAAAAACACACCAACACTCTCAACCACCTTGGATGTGGCTTCGAGAAGGTTGAGAAGACGACTCCGGTGCTCACTGAGCCACAGGCTCAGGCCCTTTCACAAGGATGTGTCCATCCTCTGGGCAATCCCAGGTTTAGCTGAACAAACCCCAGGGTGTCATATCTCTCCAGGCCTCCTTGGTCTTGCCTGATGTTGGTCCAAGGTGGTGCATCTCTTGCCACTGTCTTTCCAAGGAGCTGGGCACTAGAAAGCTTGGGCCACTGCGACATTTGCAGATTGAATGAGCCATGGATCCAAAGAAGGATCAGCCAGTAGGGTGGTGCTCAGAGCAGTGAATGAGTGAGAGTCGCTCAGTCAGGCCCGACTCTGTGACCCCAAGAACTATAGCCTGCCAGGCTCCTCTGTCCATGGAATTCTTCAGGCAAGAATACTGGAGTGGGTTGCCATTTCCTTCTCTTAGGCATTTTCCTAACCCAGGGATTGAACAGAGGTCTCCTGCATTGCAGGCAGATTCTTTACCATCTGAGCTACCAGGGAAGCCTACTATTAAGAGACATTTCCAAGCATAAAGACAGGTCAACCTAAAAAGTATCACTCAGAGCAAGGAGGGGCTGTCAAACAATTGAGTCTCTCTCTCTGTTTTCAAGATGAGGAAACTGAGACCCAGAAAGAGTTAATAAACCGCAGACCCTCTAAGTGGAGAAGCTATGTTTAGTTTTCAGAATGCTCCAGTAAGGACCGTTTCTACTGCCATAGGATTAAGTTTTAACCCTGAGGCATAGTGGGGGAATTTGAGCTTCAGATTCAGATATACCTGGGTTTCAATCCCAGCTCTTTAAGGTTCTATCTGTGTGACCCTGGGAAAGTCATTAAACATGCTAACTCCCAGTCTTACCTGGAAAATGGGGGGCAATAATAGCTTCTACTTGATGGGGTTGTGATGAAGAGTAAATGAGAAAACATACCCATAGAAGGTATCCACATCTGTTTATCCTTTTATGGTGTTATGTGTACTCCCATTAGAGAAGCCAGTTTTGGAAGAGGACATAATGGTAAGCACACCAGGACCAAGAGAATCAAACTGGGCTCCATATCCTCATACCACAAAGCTACTTTCATCTTTACTTGTTAGAGTTGGGAATTGTCTTTCCAGTCCCTTTAGATCTAGAAACCAAGCCAGACTTTGGCATTAGCAGGTATCCACATAACAGGTGCTAGGGGATCGGGAAAGCTCCCTATTTCTCAGTCCTCCTCTTGTCTTTCTAAAATTCAGCCCTTGGCAACCACACATCCTGAATGCTCATTAACAAATGCTCTGATTTAGGTGCATATCCTTCTTTTGAACAACATCAAATACTCCCATGAGTATAATATCAGTCACTAACACATAAGTGTGATTTTTTTTCAATCAAATTGCCTCCTTGCTAATATCTGCATGAAACAAGTTAGGTAATTTTGTAGAGATGAAGGAAAGACTGGAAAATAAAGGGTTTAATTTTTGAGATGATCCAGGAAGAAGCTTGAGTAGCAAGATGTTGCACAAGAGCAGTGGGGAGAGAAAAGAACATGATAAGGAAATGCAAGGGTCCAGAGAGAAAGGCAGGAGGGCATCAAAATGAACTACATCTATATAGAAAGTTTTTTGCAGCAGATGTCTGTAGGTGAGGTGACTCAGGAGTACTAAAAGGATTAATGTTCCCCCAAACAGTATTTGTAAGAGCCTGAGGCATGCCTAGCACTTGCACCTGACTCAGAGACTTTCCTAGAAGCCATGAATTTAAACTCCTCTTGATTCAGGTAATGCATGTTTCTAGTGGCTAAGCTTGAAGGAGATTTTCATTCAAGCCACAGTTTTTTTTTTTTAACTCTAGACAAGGCTAAAGAGATCAATAAGACCCTCAACAATATCTCAGGCTGGAGCAGAGGTGAATGATACCTACGTGTCACTCATACTTTCTCATGGAAACTTCTTCCCAGAGCCCCAGATGCCCTCTGTGACCTGCCCCACCTGCAACTCTAGCTTCACCCCTCATCCCTTCCCATCTCTGTGCTCAGCCACGCTGGCCTTCCCCACCTCCCAAACATCTTAAGGGCTCATTGCCCTTTGGGACCCTCTGTTCTGGTGGTTCTCTCCACCAGATACACTCATCTCCCTGGTCCTCACTGGGTGGGCTTCTTCTCATCATTCCGGCTCAGCTCAGAGAAGCCTACCTGACCCCAAACCTAACTGCACCCCTTCCATCACCCATCCAGTGCCCTGTGCTGAATCACTGATGCCAAGTGTGTTAGCTCCTTGAGAGGACCTGGAAAAACAGCTACATCTCAGTAAACAGTGAAAAGCTGCTCAGAAGGCTGGCAATGAGCATTTGTTTCCCAATAGATCTGCCCTCTCCCTCTCTCCACGAGCTCTCATTTGTTTTCTCTCTCACTTTAGTGGGTTTTTCCCTTTGCCTAAAATATGATCAAATTTCCAAGCCCCAGATAATTCAAGTGGAAAATATGTTGACTCCCCTCAAGCTGACATGCTTTCCAGTCGCCATTTTTCTTTTTTTTTTTAAGATTTTTGTTTCTTTTATGGACCATTGTTAAAGTCCGTATTGAATTGTTAGAACATTGCTTTGTTTTATGTTTTGTTTTTTTGGCAAGGCATGTGGGATCTTAGCTCTCTGACCAGTGATCGAAAGTGCACCCCCTGCTTTGGAAGGTGACATCTTTACCACTGGACCACAAGGGAAGTCCCCCCAGCCGTCATTCCTGTTTCTTGCTCTCTTGTCCAGACTGCTTTCAGGGGCCACCATCATCAGTTCCAGCAACCCGTCCCCCGCCTCCACCACCACCTCAGCAGTTTTGGAGGGGCACCAGCTTTCACCCCTCTGCTGACAAGATTCTCCTGGATGGGGTTCCTGTTCCCAGTAGTCACACAGGTGGCGCACGATGCAACTCCTCCTCCGTTCCCACAGGGGAGGGTGAGGGTGGCTCCCCCTGGGGGTGTGCAGCTCACACCGCATATGTAGCCGCCTTGCTTGGAAGTCACTTTAATCACCAACCACCTCCTTTGTTCAGTCTACCACGCATCTCTTAGGAACACAACACTGTCAATTCTTCCCTGGCTTGTTGAGGCACTGTCTCCTCCAAGTGTCCTTCCTAATCCTCCTTATCCTTCCCAGCCTCCTTCTTGCTACCCCGCTCTAGATAACTGTGAGATTCCCCCAGGCTCTCTCATCTCCACACAGCCTGCCTCAGAGGCCTCCACCCCGACTCCTACGACATTTCTACACAAATGACCTGCCTCTCTTCCTCACCTGCTGGCTGGAAGCCTCCACTTGCCATGAAGGAGACCCCCAAACCCAGTTCTACCTAAGACTCAGCCTTCCGGGGGTCTCATTCACTCTGGACCAGTATGGAGGCCAGGCAGGGATGTTCCAAGAGACGTGCCCCTGGGGTGATCCTGGCATCGTTTCCCTGGCAGCATCCGTCCGCCTATCTGGCCCCGCGGCCCACCGCGTGAGGAAGTAGTCCCTCACGCTGAAGAACAGAGTGGTGAAAGGGTGAGGTAAAACGCTCAGCTGAAACTGTCTCTTCTTGGAAAGAGACAGGCTGGTTCCAGGGATTTCTCGGGTCACTGATAGTGTTCACTGAGGAGAGAATCTGTCCACAAGAGATTGGAGGCAGCCGGCTCTGACAAGCACACAATAGAGAGCTGGCAGAGACGGTGAACACTTCAGGGGTGGGGGAACCTTGACAGCAGCCTGACCTGTAGTCGGAGCCTTCTATTTACACTTGACTTCCAATGTGGACGCATGACGGGCGTCCGCACAGGAGGAAGAAGGCACAGGAAGGGCCGTGGAAGGGCCAGTTGCCTCGTGCTGGGGCCCACCTGTCAAGCTGTGGAGAATAAATGCTGGAACCTGGAGATGGATTTGGGCGCTGCTGCCTCTGTCTGGGGTGGAGCCTGCCCGCATCTGACTGACACTTGTGACCCTTCGTCTGTGGGTCAGTGGCCTTGTGGGGGAGTGGACCTGTTCCTCAGAGACAGTGGAACAGCCTTGGCTGCCTTGGAAGGACTTCTGCCCTTCATGGAAGTCCGCATGAAGGCTGTTGTACCTTTTCTGTTTTTAGGAGCCTGTGGAGGACGGAAAGGAAGGCCCAAGTGTACTTCGTTGCCCTGTGTTGGGGGTTTGTCTGGTTTTCATGTGACCCTCTTCAGAGATGGTGCAATTTCCCAGAAGACTGGGCTTTTTACTTCAAAGTTCCATTTTGTTCTGGAAATTCAACTCTTGCTGTGCTGGAGCAGATCACGGAATGCCCGACTGGCATGGGAACAGAGGTCCAGCTCTTAACAGAGCTGCACCTTCTCACATGGCTGGATATACCCCTCGATAACCAGTTAAAACCTGGGAATCCTAGAGCGGGAGTGTTCAGAGGAAGACAGGCGGGTCCTCCGCACAGTGCTGCTCCAAGCAAGGGCCATGCACTGTGCCACAGAGCGTTACTGGACCATGACGTGGGAAGTATAAAAACTGGGGGTGAGCAATGGAAGACTTTTACAACAGTGGGATGTTACATGACCATGAATTCATCCGTGTAAAATGGGGGATATACATGATCCATGAACTCATCTCACTGAATGGGGTCCTTCAGGTTGGGTATTGGCAAACTTGTGTGGTAAATCGCACATGGGGACAATTGTACCATGTGTTGAATGGAAATTTTTGTATCAGATGCATCACCACAGACAGTTTGAGAAGCATTAGCCTATTAAAATCTCTAAGAAGTGCTGCCGTAAGGAGACTGTTTACTTTGTTATATCCAATATTTATCAAACACATTTGACAAAAACTCCTTTTGGGGTATGGAAGAGGGCACTGCCAGCATACCAAGGAACTGCTTTCTTCAGAATACTTTTGAGATGACACTCTAAATGGTGAGAATAAGCAAGTGGATAATCCATTGTTTCAGAATCTCCAAACATTTTCCAAGCCATAGGTCCCATTTGGCTAGATGAGTCAAGACCTCAGGTTACTGCTCCATTTGGATTAACTGGAATAATTTAACAACTGCTACTGATCACTTTGTGTCTTGGAAGCCTTTTTTTCCTGATCCTAGGGGGTTCAACTTTCACCCAGGGTGGGGCTACAGACACCACCAGCCCATTATCCCGAGCCTCCGGTTCGCCGGTTTTAATTAAACTACAAAATGGTGCATCTGAGGTAACAACAGTCCAACAAGGCCAGATAAGTTAGTTACTGAGGGAAAGGTATTAATTCCTTCATATCACCAGGGGCCCATTTACTGTAACCTGGAGCTGGACCAGGGCACCTGGGAGCCAGGAGTCAGGTAACTTCTAATTCTTCTTCCTCCATCCTCTGTATGTTAGAAACACAGACTTGTACATTCTCATCTTAAGCTTTACTAGTTATATTTGCTACTTGGAGCACTAAGACCAAGTCTTCATTTTTCTTTCCTTGTATTAAGTAGTGTGCTGGGAAATATTTCACAACCAACAGTCTGCAGAGGGTGGGAGGATCCCAAAATTGGCAAAAATTACAGCCTTCGCTAATTTCTGTGGTGTAAATACTCTCACCATGGCCTAGTCCAAGCTGCCACAAGAACCTCACTGACCACAGAGTTGAGAAGTGACACACAACAATCAACTCTCAGGAACCGGCATAGCCAAGTCGACTCTGGCAAAGTGTAGGCTCTCTCTTCATGACATGGTAGCCTGATTTTTTTTTAAACCATAGACTGAGCAGGGAAAGACCTCAGAGATCATCTAGTCTAGACTTCCACATTTTACAGATGAAGCAACAGGCCCAGAGAAGGGCGGTGACTTGCCCAAGGCAACCTGGCACGTTAATAGCAGATGGGATTCATCTAGACCTTCTGACTCTTTCATTCATCCTATGCTTCTCTTTAAACATATGGTTTATTTGTTTCTCAAAATAGTCAGACAAGCTTTATCATATTTATTTAATCAAGAAGGAAATTGATAAGAGAGTTAAGAACTACCCAAGGCCACAGAGCTAAGAGCTTCCCAGGTGGCTCAGTAGTAAAGAATCTGCCTGCCAGTGCAGGAGACTCAGGAGATGCAGGTTTGATCCCTAGGTCAAGAAGATCCCCTGCAATGGGCAACCCAATCCAGTATTCTTGCCTGGAAAATTCCATGGACAGAGGAGCCTGGCGGGCTACAATCCATGGGGTCTCAAAGACTCAAACAGGAATGAGCAACTGAGCACACACAGAGCTAAAAAGACAGAGGCAGGTTTGTCTCTCCTCCAGCTCCTTCCATTCTGTCAAAACCTCTCCATGCCACATTTCTTTTGGCTAACAAATGCTACCAATAGGACATGTTCTTTGATTTTTCAGCTCCTGAAGATTCTTGACCAGAAAATGTCAACAATTTGTGAATTTCTTTGTTGATCTCCAGTCTGTTGCTCATTAATTCTCCATCCTGAGTATTTGCCACAGGCAATAGCTAGCTTTTATTGCCTAGCTACAATACAGCTAGCTTTATCTTTCATAGCAAGTTAGGAAAAATTCTAACTTGGAAATTAGAGTTAGGAAAAAAATTTCATAGCTTTATCTTTCAAAGCTAGCCTACAGCTAGCTTTATCTTTCATCACAAGTTAGGAAAAATTGTAGGCTTTATAATAAAGAGGACTCCCCCCCCCCCAAATATAGCAAATTAAAATTGAGGTTTAGTTTTCTCTTCAAGTTCAGGTAGAGAGTCTAAGTCTTCACAGCAGCTCAGTAATCTCAGAGATCAAGGTTCTTTCTACTTTGTTCCTCTGCTCAAAACATAGTTCAGTATAAGGCTTCCATCTCAGCCCAGAGTGGCTGCTCCAACTCCTGCCATCATATCCATGTTCCAGAGAAAAGAAGAAAAGGAAAGTGAAGGAAAAATGCTTCATGCTTTTTTTCCTATCACACATCACTTTTACTCACATACTGTTGGCAAGGGAAAAATCATGTGGCCACAATGACTGCAAAAGAAAGCTGGGAAACAGTTTTTAGCTGAGCAATTATATCCTCAGCAAAAATTTGAGAGGCCTCCTGAAGTAAAGAGAAGAGAGTGAGTATTAGCTGTCTCCACTCTGATGTCTGAGATGCTGGAGCTAGAGGAAGGAGTGAGGATGGGAAGGAGGAAAGAAGGAAAATGCAGAATGTACTGTGACAAAATCTGGTGTAAAAGGAATTACAATCAGCCTGTGTCCTCTTCCAAGTCAAATATCTGTATGCCTAAAGAAGTATGCATGATTTAGGAAGTTCCTGATGATAACTTCTTAAAAATTATCAAATGAGATATTCAGAAGATCTTCTTATGGACAAATGGAGGTGCATGCTTTCTGATATGTGATACCACCATGCTTTCTGATATGTGATATCACATTTCCTTGCTTGAGACTGTAAATCATAATGTCCCATGGTGATGATGATCATGCAGGGGACTCAGTGCTTTAATTTCAGTTTTGTGGACTAAGTTAAAATATAATTTTTATATCATTCCCACTCCTCTTCTGGGGAGCAACGTTTGGCACTGTGTTTTCTGCCCACCTCTACACCAACTCCTGCCTCTGGCTGCCTTCAGAAAAGCCAAGTTCAAGAGAGTAAACCCTAAAAACTATGAACTTGGGGTGATTACAATGTGTTGATATAGATTCATCAGTTGCAAAAAATGTCCCCATCTGGTGGGGGTGATTGGTAATGGGGGAGGTTATGCTTATATGGATACAGATAAAGCTGTACTTTGCTTTGAAACTAAAGCTGCTCTTAAAAAAATAAAATCTTTAAAGAAAGAAAAAAGAAAATCCATAATTTAGGCATTACTGAAAGATCTGGTAAAATAGAAACCAGAATGAGAAGCCACACAATTTTCCTGAGTCTCGACAATGATCTGCAGTGTTACCTAATTAGAGTGACTGCAGCTCTCAGGGGGCTTCCCAGACAGCGCCGAGTGCTAAAGAACTACCGGCCAACGCAGGAGACTTAAGAGAGGCGGGTTTGGTCCCGGGGTCGGGAAGATCCCTTGGAGGAGGGAATAGCAACCCACTCCAGTATTCTTGCCTGGAGAATCCCATGGACAAGGAAGCCTGGTGAACTACAGTCCATGGGGTCACAAATAGTCGGACACAACTGAGCAACTTAGCACGTAAGCATGCATCTCTCAGGGCATCCAATTTCCTACTTAAACGATGAGAATCTCTATTTCTGCCCCCATTTAGGCTGAAATATAAGAACTCAGGTAAAAGTTCTCAGATGCTCTTCAGAGGAAGAGAGCAAAATCAAGATTCAGCATCAATGGGATGGCTTCTTTGGGAGGTTGCTATTGAATTGCTTAATCCTTTTAAACACTTTTGATACCCAAGGCTTGTGTTTTGGAAAACCTCTCCCTTTTCTGCTTTTGATTCTCTTGGGTTTTGCCAATGTGCCCAGAACATATGGGTCTGCTGCAGGGCAGGCAGTTGGCAAGGCTCAGGTGGTCCCCAAAGGAAAGAGAATGAGAGCATGGAAAGCATGTGAGGGCAGACGGCAGATGCCAGGATACCTTCTGCAGGTATTTATGTTCATACCTCCCTCCCCTGCTATATTCCTCCAGGAGAACATGTCTGAATCATCTCTGGGTCCCTCATGTCTGCTAACACAGTGCCAGGCACATGGCAAGAGACTGATAGTTTTGGGTGGATCAGTGACCCTTTAAATCTGCCCTGAGGTCTGCGTTTGAGTTTCTTCTTCAGCAACACTGAAATTTATTAAGCCCTGTGCTCTTGGAAATCAGTGACAGTTAAGAATTTGTCCCTCTCCTGACCCCTTCTGTGTTCCAGGAAATGGCTCACTGCAAAAAATCATCCTTCCCAGTATGACTTAAGTAAGATTCACCCATGACCGTCTTGTTAACCCGTGACAAGGTCAGACACAGACCCTCCACATTCCCATTCTTTGTCTCAGACATGATTAGCTGAGCTGTTTGTCCCCACTGACCAATCTAGATAAAATGCCCACAAACTTGTCTTAACTCAGACAAACTTAGTCAAAACTTTTCTTCTTCCAGTCCCTGAATTTTGAACCATCCTTGAGTGTTGGAATGCTCAGGAACATTTTTCTTTAAGGACCAGAGAATTGGCTGACCTTTATCAACTGTCTCCTTACATGATGCCCTTGTCCCATTCCCTCATGCTGGTTGCTTTCTAGCCTTATTTGCTCCTTCCTATAAATCAAGTTCCTTTCTCCATGACATTGGGACTTACTAACTATTTTTTACAGTCATCTGCCTTCCCTATTGCAATATTCGTTTTAGATAACATCACTCCTTACATAAACCAGATTTTTAAAATTTGACACACTCATTACCCTCTGCTTCAGTGCCCTGAACTGTCTGATCTTGACCATGGCCTTGCAGCCTTTTACCTACCTGCAGCTCCTCACCGAAACAATGTAATTACTCAGGCCTTGGAACTGCTCATATTTCATTCTCTGTGATTTCAAAAATCAGAATGCTTTCAGAGGATACTTAATGGAAGACTCAACTCAGATTACTGGACAAACAATGCCTTAAGTAATAAGGATATTTCATCATCTCACCAAAAAAGTAACTCTGGAGACAAGTGATCTTATCTCCTGTGATGTCATAAAGAATTCATCCACTCATGTTGTCATTCTTAGAACATATGTGTGTGTATAGTTGCTCATGATAAAAAAATAGTCAAGATAGCCCATCATCATATGATACTGTCCGTAGCACAAAGGAACTGAAAGAAGAAAGAGCTTTCCTTGAGGCTCACTCTCTTTATCAGGGCTCATATCAGAAGCTCATTAGGAGATCTCACTTTAATCTCATTGACCAGAGCTGGTCACATGGCCACCGCTAGATGCAAGGGATGCTGGGAAGGTGAGTTGTTGGAATGTTTTCTTCAACTATGAATGGGGGGGACTCTTTTAGTGGAGAAGGAAGTGGGGGAGAATGACTATTGGGTCTTCCCCACTTATACAACCCTTAGGACTTATTCTACACTCTCCAAGGAATTAGTTAGTCTGATAAATGGGTCCCCGGGTTGATGGACTGGAAGGTCTCTCCATTGTTAGCCAATCTGATAAAACTAAAACTTTTCTGAATGCAGTGCCCCCACATGACTGTTCAATACCTCGATAAAGATGACTTCTTCAGGCTGGTGGACTTTCAGAAATCTTTCAAATAAAATGCTCAGGAGAGCTTATTCACCAGTGCCTCATTTCTCCACCTGTAAAATGGGGTGATGATTCCAGTTGTAAGAAATTATTGGGAGGGCTGATGAAATGATGCTTTAAATTGTCTACTGCAGGGCCAGGCACATGATGAGGACTCAGTATAAGCTGGTTTTTTTCCCCATGCAGATGGAAGAAGCCTGAGCTGTAGCCTCAGACAGGCTGCTCTGCCTCCAGTTCAGAGCAGAGGAGCAGATAATAGAGAAAGTACTTTTTATCGTTCTGCCTTCCTGGGGAGTCTTTTCTCTCGTGTTCAGTCCCACCAGAGTGCATTAAGTGCCTGCTGTGTGCAAAGTTTTCCGCAGGGGACTGGAAGGTGATGTCAGACACCCTCTCTGCCGGGATGAGCATGTACCCTACCAGCAGGAGCGCTGGGATGAGAGTTCACTTAAGTATAAAGCAAGGCAGACACTTGACACTCAGGAGCCTGCCTCATTACCTCTGAAAGCTCGCTCACATAGCAGGGAGTTAGCAGGATGTGGTTTTCATAAACCCCAAAGTGGTGATTTCCATACTCAGTAACTTTGATATTTTTTCCCCACTACCATTTATGTTTTCTGTTTCAGGAGAGAAAGCCCTTTAGAAAATTCTAATGTGTTCGCTCTCTCAGGCATAGAGCTGCTTTGAAAAGCCAAAGTTAACTGAAAATCTCTCCTAAAATTTTGCCATACTTTACAAGGCCATTAGAAAATTCATGATCAATATTCAGATTGCCCCTGTGAGTCCAGCAGTTGGGGTCTTCACACTATTTAAAGTCACAGCCTTGTCCCTGAGGGCACTGTTATTAAAGTGCCTGTCTGCAAGCTGCCCTTGAAAGCTGCAAAAAACACAAGGTTTTCAGACTGAGGAAAGGCCCTCTCTTTGATTAAAAGCAAATCTTCCATTATGAGAAATGAAACTGCCTCTGTAGATATCCCTAAGCTTAGTAGCAAGAGACCTTCATACCTGTAAGGAGTCCAGGGGAAGGCAAGGAGCCTCTGAAGATAACTGCACTCAGGACTTCATTAGAATACTAACCATACAGGCAGGAATTTTACTTGATCCCTAGGCTGTCTCTCTGACCAAGCTACCAGGACCTGTCTGACACGGTGCCTGGCTCGTACTGTTCAGTTCAATTTAGTTCAGCTCAGGGTGCTCAGTTCAGTTCAGTTCAGTCACTCAGTCGTGTCTGACTCTTTGCAACCCCATGGACTGCAGCATGCCAGGCTTCTCTGTCCATCACCAGCTCCTGGAGCTTGCTCAAACTCATGTCCATCAAGTCGAGTCAGTGATCCCACCCAACCGTCTCATCCTCTGTCACTCTCTTATCCTCACACCTTCAATCTTTCCCAGCATCAGGGTCTTTTCCAATGTGTCAGTTCTTCCCATCAGGTGGCCAAAGTACTGGAGTTTCAGCTTCAACATCAGTCCTTCCAATGAATATTCAGGACTGATTTCCTTTAGGATAGATCGGTTGGATCTCCTTGCAGTCCAAGGGACTTTCAAGAGTCTTCTCCAACACCACAGTTCAAAAGCATTGATTCTTCGGCGCTCAGCTTTCTTTATACTCCAACTCTCACATCTATACATGACTTAGGGAAAAACCATAGCTTTGACTAAACGGACCTTTGTTGGCAAGGTAATGTCTCTGCTTTTTAATATACTGTCTAGGTTGGTCATAGCTTTTCTTTCAAGGAGCAAGCGTCTTTTAACTTCATGGATGCAGTCCTATCTGCAGTGATTTTGGAGCCCAAGAAAACAAAGTCTCTCACGGTTTCCATTGTTTCCCCATCTATTTCCCATGAAGTGATGGGACTGGATTCCATGATCTTAGTTTTCTGAATGTTGAGGTTTAAGTCAAATTTTTCACTCTCTTCTATCTCTGTCATCAAGAGGCTCTTTAGTTCTTCACTTTCTGCCAAAGGGTGGTGTCATCTGCATATCTGAGGTTATTGATATTTCTCCCAGCAATCTTGATTCCAGTTTGTGCTTCATCCAGCCTTGCATTTCTCATGATGTACTCTGTATATGTCAAATAAGCAGGGTGACAATGTACAGCCTTGACGTACTCCTTTTCCTATTTGGAACCAGTCTGTTGTTCCATGTCCAATTCTAACTATTGCTTCCTGACCTGCATACAGATTTCTTAGGAGGCAGGTAAGGTGTTCTGGTATTCCCATCTCTTTAAGAATTTTCCACAGTTTGTGGTGATTCACACAGTCAAAGGCTTTGGCATAGTCAATAAAGCAAAAGTAGATGTTTTTCTGAAACTCTCTTGCTTTTTTCATGATCCAGCGGATGTTGGCAATTTGATCTCTGGTTCCTCTGCCTTTTCTAAATCCAGCTTGAACATCTGGAAATTCATTGTTCACACACTGTTGAAGCCTGGCTTGGAGAATTTTGAGCATTACTTTACTAGCATCTGAGATGAGTGCAGTTGTGCAGTAGTTTGAGCATTCTTTGGCATTGCCTTTCTTTGGAATTGGAATGAAAACTGACCTTTTCCAGTCCTGTGGCCACTGCTGAGTTTTCCAAATTTGCTGACATATTGAGTGCAGCACTTTCACAGCATCATCTTTTAGGATTTGAAATAGCTCAACTGGAATTACATCACCTCCACTAGCTTTGTTCACTGTGATGCTTCATAAGGCCCACTTGACTTCACACTCCAGGATGTCTGGCTCTAGATGAGTGATCACACCATGTGGTTATCTGGGTCATTAATATCTTTTTTGTATAGTTCATCTGTGTATTCTTGCCACCTCTTCTTAATATCTTCTGCTTCTGTTAGGTCCATCCTGCTTCTGTCCTTTGTTGTGCCCATCTTTGCATGAAATATTCCCTTGATATCTCTAATTTTCTTGAAGAGATCTCTGTCTTTTCCATTCTATTGCTTTCCTCTATTTCTTTGCACTGTTCACTGAGGAAGGCTTTCTTATCTTTCCTTGCTATTCTTTGGAACTCTGCATTCAAATGGGTATATCTTTCCTTTTCTCCTTTGCCTTTCACATCTCTTCTTTTCACAGCTATTGGTAAGACCTCCTCAGACAACCGTTTTGCCTTTTTGCATTTCTTTTTCTTGGGGATGGTCTTGATCATGGCCTCCTGTACAGTGTAACAAACCTCCATCCATAGTTCTTCAGGCACTCTGTCTATCAGAGCTAATCCCTTGAATCTATTTGTTACTTCCACTGTATAATTGTAAGGGATTTGATTTAGGTCATACTTGAATGGTGTACTGATTTCCCCTATTTTCTTCAATTTAAGTTTGAATTTTGCAATGAGGAGTTCATGATCTGAGCCACAGCCAGCTCCTGGTCTTGTTTTTGCTGACTCTATAAAGCTTCTCCTTCTTTGTCTGCAAAGAATGTGATCAATCTGATTTTGGTATTGACCATCTGGTGATGTCCATGTGTAGTGGTTGCTCGGTAAATGTTTATTAAACGTGTGAATGAATGAATTAGTGAAATAATAAAATGTGGCAAAATTGACATGAAAAAGGGTAATGTCATGGGAAGACATGATCTTGACAAATCTTGAAAAAGCAGGTTACAAAAGTTCCCAGCATTCACAGCTCCATCTCCAAATACCCAGCAGAGGGTTTCCTGAAACTAGAAAACATGGTCATGTTTTCTAGTTTCTGTATTTGTTGCTTTGACATCTTGGACCTTGAAGGACTGTCCCTCCTAAGGTTAGACAATTTCTGGAGATAGCGAATGAGTCATCTGCAAGTACAGTTTTCAAATGCAAACCAACGTTGCACAGCCCATGCCCCCAACCACCCCCACTGAGCTCTCTCACAAGGGACTGAAACAGAGCACGGCTCTATGGTCCTGGCTACCCACCCCCCAAACTATGTCTTCTGCCTGCCTTTTGTCTGTGGAAAACTTTACTCAAATCATAAGCTTAATCAGAGAAATGAGAACATGTGGAAATGAAGGAAAACAGTCAAAGCAGACAAGTAATAATAATGTAGTCATTAAGCATAGTCTAGGAGCTTCAGTTCTTTCTCAGGGGCTATAGACAATATTCTGAGCCATCTCCTGTGAGCTGTCTTACAGATACTAAAACTCCGGGTGGAGAAGTCAACTGCATATTATGACCAGACTGCACCCAGGACATGGGCTGCCACAATTCTGAGAACTGGGCTCAAAGAAATGGGAACAAATGGACCCCAGAACTGAAGAGTAACTGTACCTGAAACAACCAAGATGATGCTGGTCAGACCATTGATGACCAATCTGAAAATGACTATTGTTTCTGCATGTAACCCCCCACCCCAACCACAACCCGCGCACGTGCACACTCTGTCTATAAAAGCTCTCACTCCCTGTTTGTCAGTGGGGAGGAGTTAGCTTTTGGACAAATGTCTGCCACTGTCTCCCGCCCTCCCCCACAGTTGCTGGCATCTGAAATTAAGCAAACTTTCCTTTCCACCTGGCATGTTTATTGGCTTTTGAGGGCAAGCAGCTGGATCCACACATTCCTTTGGATAACAGGATCATTATTCTCCTAATCACCCAAGACTCAGGTGCCAGACACTACGGATAGCCTCTATTTTTTTTTTTTTTTGCAAGCCCCAGAACCTGCAAAATTATCCAACTAGCCAACCCTAAGCTTGTTTACACTACTTTGCCTATTCTTCCTGTGGAAACTACTCTAAAGTTTATTGCCCACATTTTCCCTTCGATCCTTCTGGCTGACCCTGGTGCTTCTCTGTGTGCTCCCCTTCATGGCATGGTGTGTCCTCTCCTCTACAAGCAGAGCAATGGCTATGTTATTTCAATGGCTATCATCTCCCAATCTGTTAGTTTCCCCATATCTGAATAATAATAAAACCCACATTTAAAAACATAATTTGCTTATGTTATAAATTTGGTTATATGTTATATAATTTGGTTATAAAACATAGATTTGGTTCCATAAACAGAAATGCTCTGACAGTGAGGAAGTAAAGTATATTCATGTCTTCATTCATTCCTCCACACACAAGTACTCTGCTAGGTGGTTATTTCAGCTGGCTTGGGTTGTTACAACAAAATACCATAGACTCAGTGGCTTAAACCACAAACATTTATATCTCACAGTTCTGGAGGCTGAAAAAGCCAAGATCAAGGTGCCAGTAGACTTGGCTCCTGGTGAGAGCCAGCTTTCTAGCTTGTAGACAGCTGTCTTCTGGCTGTGTGCTCACATGGTTTCTCACTGGTGCACGTACATAGATAGAACTTTCCTGCCTCTTCCTCTATTTATAAAGGCATTGCTTCCATCATGAGGGCATGATCTACATGATCTAATCTAATCCTAATCACCTCCCAAAAGCCCCTCTCCAAATATTGTCAATTGGTGTTTAGGACTTCAACACATAAATTTCTGGAGGACACACTCAGTTCATAGCAGCTGTGGAGATACTGACTGGAGCCCTCCAAGTGCCCTGTGCTGCTTCGTACCTCTGTGCCTTTGCCCATGCTGTTTCTAGTATTCTTCCTCCCACTTTGCTTCCTGGCTAACACCAAATCAGCTTTCAAGCACAGTTCAAATGTTGCTTCCCTTGTTAAACCTTCCAACTGCTTGCCTGCCCTGCTTATCTCAACACATATTTCTTTATGCATTTACTCTACTCTACATGCAGCAAGATGCCTGTAAGGATCCAAGCATGGTGCCAGCCACGTGGATATAGAGATACATTATCTGTAGTTCCTGGCCTCAAGGAGCTCACAGTCTCAGGAAGCAGATCACGTATGACTAACTGCATAGAATTTACAGACCCCACAGTTTGAGTGTGTACACAATTGCGGGGACATAGAGGAGAGAGTAGGCCATGTTACCTGAGAGGTAGGAGTGGAATCTCGTAGGAGAAAAGAGGTTCATCAGGCAGGCTAGGGTAGTATGGAGGTTAGGAAAATCAGTGAGCAAGGGGACCATCCCTTCCCATCCATCTCTTTCCCTAAATACACTGGAGTAGAAGTATAGGTCTTTTTCTTCTTTCCTATGTGTCAGGATCCTCCTTCACATGATATCCCGATTTTCACTCATGGTTGATGTCAGGTCTTGTCAGTCACACTTCCTTGACTCTGGATATAGTCAAGGGATCTTACAAACTTTAGAAATTCTCTCTTTCTCAGACAAATACCATACGATTTCACTCTTATGTGGAATATAGAAAATAATAACAAATAAATGAACAAACCCAACCAAACAAAAACAGACACACCGATACAGAGTACAAATTAGTGATCACTATAGTGATGGATAGAAAGTAAACTTCTGGTGGTAAGCATGTGTAATGTATACAGAAGTTGAAATATAATGTTGTACACATAAAATTTATGTCATGTTATAAAACAAGGTTACCTCAATTGAAAAAATACAGATAAGACAAAACATTTCTTTTTCAGTAAAGCCTGGCTTCAAGATTATGGCCTTGCTGGAGACTCAAAAACTTAATTTTGAAGATCACAACTACAAATTGACTCTTCCCTTTGCAATTATATTGACAAGGCCAGTCTCCTACGAGGCAAATAAATGGCCCTGGCATAATTGGGAGGTGTCACAAACATGGAAATATACAAGACAAGATCTAACTATTATATTTTTTAAATATATAATCCTCTAAGAGAGTGAGAAGACAAGCTGTAGACTGGGAGAAAACATTTGAAAAAAGTATGTATCTGATAACAAAAAAGTCTTCTAGCCCAAAATACAAAATGAATTCTTAAAACTCAACAATAAGACAACAAAAAACTCAATTTTAAAATGTGCAAAGGATCTGAACAAACACCTCACCAAAGAAGATGTACAAATGACAAATCAGCATATGAAAAGATGCTGAGCGTTATGCGTCATTAGCAAATTTCAACTTAAAACAACAATGATAGAAGTTAGCCGAGATGGCAGAGATACCACTAAACACCTATTGTGTGTGTGTGTTAGTTGCTCAATTGTGTCTGACTCTTTGTGACCCAACAGGCTGCTGTGTCCATGAGGTTCTCTATGCAAGAATACTGGAGTGGGTTACCATTCCCTTCCCCAGAGGATCTTCCAGAGTGGCTAAAATTAAACACAAACAACAACAACAAAATCCTGACAACTACAAATACTGAAAAGAATATGGAGGAACAGGAGCTCTCACTGATTGCTGGTGGGACCCAAAAGTGAGAACGGTTATCAAATAATATAGCTACTTCAAAAGACAGGTTGTCAGGTTCCTATAAGCTAACGCTAAACATAGTTTTATCATGTAATCTAGCAATTGTGCTCCTTGATATTACCTACATGAATTAAAAACTTAAATCCACACAAAAACTCCCACACACAAATGTTTATAGTAAATTAACTCATAATTATCCCCAAGTTGGAACCAAACAAGATGCCCTTCAATAGGTGAATATAAATTGGCGTACAACGGAATACTGTTTTTGCAGTATAGAAATAAATGAACTACGAAACCACAAAAAGACATGAAGGATTGCAAAGTAAAAGAAATAAATTTGAAAGAGCTCCTTCCTATATAATTCCAACTACAGTTAACCCTTGAACAATGCAAGAGTTAAGGGAGCTGACCCCCTCACAGTGGAAAATCTACTTACAATAACTAGTCAGTCCTCCACGTCCATGGTTCTGCATCTATGAATCGGAAGTAGTAGTTTTGCCGTACTTACTACTGGAAAAAATTTGTGTATAAGTAGACCCACTCAGTTTAAACCCTTGTTCAAAGGTCAACCGTACACAGTCTTCTGGTAAAGGTAAAACTACAGAGACAAGAAAAAGAACAGTGGTTCCTAGGATCTCAGTGAAAGGAGGGGATGAATATGACGAACACAGGAGATTTTTCAGGCAGTGAAACTATTCTGCATGCTACTGTATTATGCATTTGTCAAAACCCATAGAAGTGTATAATACAAAGAGTGAATCCAAATGGAAACTCTGGGCTTTAGTTGATCATAATGTACTCATATTGATTCGTCAATTGTAACAAATTCACCAGACTAAGCAAGACATTAATAATAGAGAAAACCATGGGAGAAAAGAGGCTTGGAAACTCTAAAATCTGCCAGATTTTCTATAAACCCTAAAATTTCTCATAAAATAGTCCACTAATTTAAAAATATATACAATTTCTGAACTTCCATTTCTGTCAGTAAGGCAGTCTAGACACTGGTAGACATTGCCACAAAATGTTTTTGCAGCATCTCCCCTCAGGGGTGGAGTCTATTTCCTTGCCCCTAGAATTTTAGCTGGTCTTGTGAATTGCTTTGTCCAATTGATTGTAGGGTGAGTGATGCCCTGTGGGTTCCAGGCTTTAAGTCTTGAGAGAGTTTGCATTCTCTCTTTAGCTCTCCTGGAGCCTTTGGCCACATGCAGGGGGCATCCTGGGGACCCTGAGAGAAAGGCCATGAGGGGAGAAAGTCCCTCGACAGGGGTTAGCAAACTGCCACCTGTAAGCCAGGCCCAGGCTGTCACAGTTTTTGGAACCAAGCTCTGCTCACATATTTATGAATGATCTAGGGCTGCTTTTATGTGACAATGACAAAGTTGAGTAGTTGTCAGTAAGTTAGAAATCAACAACAAGAAGATAAAGAGAATAATCCCATTTGTCTATGAATTTAAAACCACACTTCTAAAGATGCCTTATGGATCTAAGGAGAAATAATAATGGATTTTAGACAGTAATTAGAATGTAGCCTGATGAAAACACTATGTATAAAAACTTAGTTGGGTTCAGTTAAAGTTGTAGTTATAGGGAAGATTATGGCCCTAAACGCATACATCAGATAAGCACACCTCATAATATAGAAGTCAAACTTTCAACTTAAACAGTGAGGAAAATAAACTGGAAAAAAATGAAAGGAAGAAGATAATAAAGATAAAGCCACAAATTGATGAAAATTTAGAACAAACATTGAGGGCTTCACTGGTAGCTCAGTGGTAAAGAATCTGCCTGCCAATGGAGGGTACATGGGTTCGATTCCTTGTCTGGGAAGATCCAGCATGCCTCCGCAGGACTTCCTGTGGAATCTAAGCCTGTGTGCTGCACTACTGAGGCCCTCACACCTGGAGACTGTGTTCCACAGCAAGAGAAACCACTGCAGCGAGAAGCCCAGGCACCTCAGCTAGTGACCAGCGAGCCCTCATCTCAACTGGAGAAGGCCCACACACGGCAACGAAGACCCAGTGCAGCCATAAATAATAAAGTAAGAAGATAAATGAATCTTAACAACAAAAAAAAGTCCATGGACCAATCTCAGCTTTAAAAAAAACAAAAAACAAACATGGATATGGAAATAAAGCAAAAGTTGGCACTTTGAAAAAACCTAATAAAATAGACAAATCTCCAGCAAGATTAATGAAAGGAGAGAGCTCAAATAAACTATATTAGTAATTAAAGGGGTACAAAACCATATGTTTTACAGAAACTAAGCAAATAATAGGCAACACATGTATGATCTTATAGATTTTCAGGCCAGAAGGCAGATAGAGGTCCCACTGGGCTAAAATCAAGGTGTCTATAGGACTGCATTTCTTTCTGGAGCTTCTAGGGAAAGATTGGCTTCCTGGCTCATTCAAGTCGCTGGCCATCAGTTGAAGGGCATTCCCCACTACTGGAGGCCATCCATGTTCCTTGCTCATGACCTCCTTCCTCTATCTTCAAAGCCAGGCTAGGGAATCAAGTCCTTCTTGTGTCATATCTCCCTGACTTTTCTTTCACAGTTGTATCTCCCTCTCCCTAACCGTAGCTCAGAAAGATTCTCTCCTTTTAAAGGACTCGTGTTATTCGTTGGGCCCACTGGCATACCCAAGATAATTTTCCCATCTCAAGGTCTATACAGTTAGTCACATATGCAAAGACCTTTTTTTATTATTTAAGGTAACATGTTCACAGGTTCCAAGGATTGGAGTGTGGATATGTTTAATGGGAAGCCAGGAGGCATGGCAGTATTTTGCCTACTGCAGATGGTGATTGCAATGTTAAGCTATGAAATTTGAAATTTGGATGAAATGGGCAAATTCCTAGAAAAATGTTACTTACTAAAACTGACTCAAAAAGCAATGAAAAAATAAAGAGTGCTATAAGTATTTTAGGAAATTAACGTGCAGTCAAAAATATTCCTACCAGAAAATGCAAACTCTTGGTGCTCTTACAGGTTCAGTTCAGTTCAGTTCAGTTGCTCAGTCGTGTCCGACCCTTTGTGACCCCATGAATCACAGCACACCAGGCCTCCCTGTCCATCACCAACTCCCAGAGTTCACTCAAACTCCTGTCCATCGAGTTGGTGATGCCATCCAGCCATCTCATCCTCTGTCGTCCCCTTCTCCTCCTGCCCCCAATCCCTCCCAGCATCAGAGTCTTTTCCAATGAGTCAACTCTTCACATGAGGTGGCCAAAGTACTGGAGTTTCAGCTTTAGCATCATTCCTTCCAAAGAAATCCCAGGGTTGATCTCCTTCAGAATGGACTGGTTGGATCTCCTTGCAGTCCAAGGGACTCTCAAGAGTCTTCTCCAACACCACAGTTCAAAAGCATAAATTCTTCGGTGTTCAGCCTTCTTCACAGTCCAACTCTCACATCCATACATGACCACTGGAAAAACCACAGCCTTGACTAGATGGACCTTTGTTGGCAAAGTGTTGTCTCTGCTTTTTAATATTCTATCTAGGTTGGTCATAACTTTCCTTCCAAGGAGTAAGTGTCTTTTAATTTCATGCCTGCGATCACCATTTGCAGTGATTTTGGAGCCCCCCAAAATAAAGTGTGACACTGTTTCCCCATCTTTTTCCCCCTGAAGTGATGGGACCAGATACTATGATCTTCGTTTTCTGAATGTTGAGCTTCAAGCCAACTTTTTCACTCTCCTCTTTCACTTTCATCAAGAGGCTTTTTAGTTCCTCTTCACTTTCTGCCATAAGGGTGGTGTCATCTGCATATCTGAGGTTACTGATATTTCTCCCGGCAATCTTGATTCCAGCTTGTGCTTCTTCCAGTCCAGCGTTTCTCATGATGTGCTCTGCATAGAAGTTAAATAAGCAGGGTAACAATATACAGCCTTGACGTACTCCTTTTCCTATTTGGAACCAGTCTGTTGTTCCATGTCCAGTTCTAACTGTTGCTTCCTGACCTGCATATAGGTTTCTCAAGAGGCAGGTCAGATGGTCTGGTATTCCCATCTCTCTTAGAATTTTCCACAGTTTATTTTGATCCACACAGTCAAAGGCTTTGGCATAGTCAATAAAGCAGAAATAGATGTTTTTCTGGAACTCTCTTGCTTTTTCCATGATCCAGCAGATGTTGGCAATTTGATGTCTGGTTCCTCTGCCTTTTCTAAATCCAGCTTGAACATCTGGAATTCACGGTTCACGTATTGCTGAAGCCTGGCTTGGAGAATTTTGAGCATTACTTTACTAGCTTGTGAGATGAGTGCAATTGTGTGGTAGTTTGAGCATTCTTTGGCATTGCCTTTCTTTGGGATTGGAATGAAAACTGACCTTTTCCAGTCCTGTGGCCACTGCTGAGTTTTCCAAATTTGCTGGCATATTGAGTGCAGCACTTTCACAGGTTAGTATTACCAAAATGCCAGGAATATATTAATTTTGCTGCTAAGTCACTTCAGTAACGTCCAACTCTGTGCAACTCCATAGACAGCAGCCCACCAGGCTCTGCTGTCCCTGGGATTCTCCAGGCAAGAGTACTGCAGTGGGGTGCCATCTGAAACAAATACTCTGGAAGATAAAAAATAAAGGAAACACTGCTCAAATAATTTTCTATGGTTAGTTTAACTATGGTAGTTTTGAATCATATCATAATTTCTTTGACATTTCACCCATCAACAAAATGCATTGTGTTCCCTCACTTGGAGCTTGCTTTAACTTCAGTACAAAGGGTGTGGCAGAAGAGTTCCATATGACTTCGAAGGCTAGGTAAGAAATAGTCAAGCTTCTCTGGTAGCTCAGAAGGTAAAGAATCCACCTACAATGCAAGAGACCTGGGTTCAATTCCTGAATTGGGAAGATCCCCTGGAGAAGGGAATGGCAGCCCAGTCTAGTATTCTTCTCTGGAGAATCCCATGGACAGAAGAGCCTGGGGGGGGGCTACAGTATATGAGGTCACAAAGAGTGGGACACAACTGAGTGACTAACACTTTCACTTTCAAGGAAAAAACCAAAGGTATTGGCCAGCTTTGAACAGTTTCTTTTGGAACATACTCTCTGGAAGCCTCCAACTGCCCAGAAGCTGCCATGTTGGAGAAATCACAAGAAGGGATCATATAGAGATAAAAAATGATACCTAAGAGCCTCTTGAGAGTCCCCTGGACAGCAAGATCAAACCTGTCAATCCCAAAGAAAATCAATCCTGAATATTCATTAGTAGGACTGATGCTGAAGCTCAAGCTCCAATATTTTGTCCACCTGATGAGAACAGCTGACTCATTGGAAAAGACCCTGGTGCTGGGAAAGATTGAAGGCAGGAGGAGAAGGGGACGGCAGAGGTTGAGATGGTTGGATGGCATCACCTACTCAATGGACATGAATTTGAGCAAACTCCAGGAGATTGTGAAGGATAGGGAAGCCTAGTATGCTGCAGTTCATGGGGACACAAAGAGTCAGACATGACTTAGCAATTGAACAACTACAAGAGACCAGTTTTCCCACTCTACCAGTTTGAGGCTTCTCAGCACAAGCAGCAGGCATATGAAAGGAAGTTTTGACAGTCCCAGCCACCATCTGATTTCAAACACATGGGAAATCCCAACTGAGAACCACCTACTAGAGACTGGTTTACCCCCAGAGCCATGAGCAATAATCATAAATAAATGTGTTGTTTTACGCCATTAAGTTTGGCATAGTTTGTTATGCCAGTAGATAATCAGAATGCATGGTTTATGCAGCAGAAAACAAAACAATTACCTAGATATCCAAACTGTAAAAACACAGAAGGAAAAGGAAAATAACAAAGCCTCAAACAAAATACTGGCAAATTGAATCATGTCATGATAAATAAAGATGATGCCTATGGCCAAGCTGGGTTTATCCCAGGTATGCAGCGTTAGAAAATTGATTAAAGATATCTACCTCTTTAACAGGTGAAAGAAAAAAAAACTTAAGTTCACTTCAGTAGATGCAATTAAAAGCACTCAATAAAAATTAATATCTATTCAGGGTTTTTTAAACAAAATTTTTCTCAAGCTAAGACTGAAAGGGAAATTTTATAACCTGATAGTAGACATCCTCAGAAAAAAAAAGGAAAAGAAAAAACTACCACAAATGTAATTTCTACTGCTGAAAACATTCCCTTTAGGATGAGGAACAAAACAAAGACGGTCATTATCAACATACCTATACAGCTTGAGACTAAAGGCATTGGTCTGAAAAGTACAGCATGATAAAGACTAGAAATATAGCAAAAGCAGTCATTGTTTGCAGATAATTTATTTACCTAAAAAGCATGCCAATCTACAAAAATCTTAAAAATGTGAGAGTTTGGCAAGGTTTCTAGATACAAAAGCAACTTTTTAAAAAGTCAGCATCAACAATGAGCTGGAATATGTAATTTTTAAAATACTATTTACAACAGCAAGAAAAATACAAAATAGGTAAGTGGAATGAACAAGCAAATGTCATAAGATGTTAACACTGGAGAATCTGGGGGAAAGGAATTCTTTGTACTAATTTTATAACCTTTCTCCAAGTTTGAAAATATTTTAAAAGTTTTAAAATAAGAATGTCTGTCCATCAAAATTAAACTCCCGAAAAGAAAAAAGAAAGCTTGAAACTAAAAATATATTTACACCACATATAATTGACAAAAAAATTGCTATCTAGAAAATATAAGGCAGTCCTACAAATCAATATGGAAAATAGACAACCCAGAAGAAAAATAGGCAAAAGGATTGAACAGACATTTCATAGAAAAAGAAATACAAATGGTCCATGAACATATTTTTAAATGCCTAAACTTATTAGTACATTCAATGCAAATTAACATCACAAGAAAATACTATTTTTCACTCACCAGAATGGCAAAATTTTATAAAGTGGTCAATATCAAAACGGAGAGGTGGGAGAACAATGGAAAAATCTCACCCACCTAATAGGAATTAAAATTGGTCCGGTCCCTTTGGTAAATACTTCGGAATTATCAAGCTGAGCCCACGCACTGGAACTTGGCAATTCCACTGGAGGTATTTGCCCTAGAAAAGCTCTTACACATATGCGCCAACAGATACACACAAGGATGTTCATAGCAGCATGGTTAGCAGAGCCAGAAACAATCCAAATTCCCATCAGCAATACGATGGATAAATAAATAGTGACATATTCATACGTTGGAAAACCAAGCAGCAGCAAAATTGAATAAAGCACAGCTACATGAATCAATTTGGGTGAATCGCTAAAACATAATGGTAAAGAACTAAGTCACAGGGATATGTAGAAGCATCATTTCGTTCTATGAAAACAAGCAAAAGGAAATAATACGTACACGTACAGATGACAAACAGGAACAAGAGACCTCCCATAAAATGGTAACGATATTCTGCTTTATAAGCTTGGTGGTAAATGCATGAGAGTTTATTTATCATTACTCTTTAAACTGTTTACGTAATATACAGTTTTACACGTGAAATGTTTCACAATTTTAAAAAAAGTATAAATACAGAAATCCCTATGGCCCTTACCCTAAGGGTAGTGGCTCTGGGCCAGTCCAGTTAGAGCCACACACTTCCTTACTGCACACCTTTGAGCTCAATTTCTAAATTAACTTTTCCAAGCTGTGAAGTAGACAAGCATATCTACTTCATGGGACAGTTATTGAACATTAGTGTTTCTACTATTTTTATATCCTGCCAGCAGTATCTGAGAGATCCAGTCACCTCAAATCCTTACCAATACCTGGTATGGTCTGTCTTTTTAATGTCAGCTATTCTAATAGATTTGCAGTAGTATCTTATTGGGGTTTTGATTTGTACCTCCCTAATGAATAGTGATATTATGCATCTTTTTTTTTTTTTGGCTTAGTTGCCATCCATTTATCTTTTTTTGTGAAGTGTGAGTTCTAGTTTTTTTCTTATTTTTAAAATTTGGGTGTTCATGTTCTTTTAGTTGAGTTTTGAGGATTCTTTACGTTTTCTGAATGCATATCCATTGTGAGACATGTTTCTCAAAGATATTCTCCTAGACTGATGTTCATATTTTCATTCTTTTAACAAGGTCTTTTGAAAAGAATCCATTTTTAATCTAATTTAACCCTTTCTTCCTTTGAAGTGATTGACATAGAAAATACCCAACACAGAGTGGGCTTTCAATAGATGGTAGCTTTTTAAAAAGTGGCCCCCCAATAGAGCCACTAGAAACTTCTTTTTAAATTTTTTTGAGATATAATTGACATGTGACTTTATATTATTTTCAATGTACAACATAAGAATTCAGTTTATGTATATACGCATTTTCAAATGGGCAATACAATAAGTCTAATTTACATCTATCACTGCACCTAGTTTTGAATTTTTTTCTGTGATGAGAACATTTAAGAACGACTCTCTTGGCCATTTTCAAATATACTGAACAGTATTATTAACTATAGTCACCAGACTGTACATTACATCCCAGGACTTACAAATGGAAGTTTGCAGCTTCTAGTGACATACAGTCACTAGGAACTTTTAAGCAGCATACTCTTCCTGATTTTATTGATACTAACCACCTGGCAGCTTCTCCAGAAAGCCCTTGTTGTTCACAGTATTTTTATTTGGAGGTGGAATTTTTATTTGTGCTGCCCTATTCTCCTACTGGGTCCTGCATCTTCTGCTGTCCAGGTTGACCTGGGGGATTCTCTTTCATTAGGATCACTGAAGCTTTACTGAAAAGAGCCCTGTTCTATTATTTAGGCTTGTTTTTTAAAATACACACAGTATGCCTAGAATTGCCTGTCATTAGAAAGAAAGAACCGGAGAAGGCGATGGCATCCCACTTCAGTATTCTTGCCTGGAAAATCCCATGGATGGAGGAGCCTGGTAGGCCGCAGTCCATGGGGTCGCTAAGGGTTGGACACGACTGAGCGACTTCACTTTCACTTTTCACTTTCATGCATTGGAGAAGGAAATGGCAGCCCACTCCAGTGTTCTTGCCTGGAGAATCCCAGGGGTGGGGGAGCCTGGTGGGCTGCCATCTATGGGGTCGCACAGGGTCGGACACGACTGAAGCGGCTTAGCAGCAGCAGCAGCAGAAAGAAATAACAGTGATGGTCCTCAGCACTAACAGCAAGTGGGATTTTTCTTTTCCCCAAGCATTTCTTTCAGATTCCTTGTACACTTGAAAATTAAGTAAATGCAGCCTGAGCTGAAGCCAGCGCCATCCTGGATAGGGAAGATGCTTTGTTGGGTCTGACACCAGAATACTGGCTTCAGGAAGGTCACAGGAGGTCAGTATTTCTTTTTACCTGCCTGGATCCTCAACTAGACAGTATGAGACCCTCAAGATCAGGAGTATATCTGACTCATTTCTGATCGCCTCATGGGGCTAGATATGCAGGAGTAAAAAGTGTTAGTCACTCAGTCATGTCTGATTCTTTGCAACCCCATGGATTGTAGCTCACCAGGCTCCTCTGTACTTGGAATTCTCCAGGCAAGAATACTGGAGTGGGTAGCCATTCCCTTCTCCAGGGGATCTTCCATACCAAGGGACTGAACCCAGGTCTTCTGCATTGCAGGCATATTCTTTACCATCTGAGCTATCAGGGAAGCCCTAGGTACTCAGTAGAAGTTTCCTGAACTAAAGTAAATTGCTTGAGAAAAATGCTTGGTGAGACTGTCTATATCCAAATAGTCATTGGAGGATCAGCAGAGCTTTTGACATCTTTACATAGTACCTGGCACCATGAACTGATAAATTGCCTGGATTAATTCATAAATTAATTGGTGAATTAAATAATTGATTGATTGAAGGGCTGGGAACTGCAGATTACTTGCAAACAGAAATCAAACAAGGCACCGTGTTGGCTGAAACATGGCAGTAAATGGACTTCCCTGGACCATGAATTAGAGGGAGTGAGGGCCCTGGTACAAATGTTCAGAACGAAGAGAGTCTCTAACGGAATTTGCTATTTCTGTCTTTGATGGAAATGATCTTTCGGCAGTTGCTGAGGAGCCTTGTCGGCACTTATAAGTCATTCCTATATTCCAAGAGAGGCCTCTGTTTGTAAATCATACCCTCTTCCCAATATCAGAAGTCCTTGATGATGCAGGAGTTTGCAGAACTTTTAAGACTGAGCTCTGACTAACTAGCGGCTTCCCTGGTGGCTCGATGATAAAGAATCTGCCCACTAATGCAGGAGACGCAGGTTCAGTGCCTGAGTTGGGAAGATCCCCTGGAAAAGGAAATGGCAACCTACTCCAGTATTCTTGCCTGGGAAATCCCATGAATAGAGGAGCCTAGTGGGCTACGGACCATGGGGTTGCAAAAGAGTTGGATATAACTTAGCAACTAAACAACAGCTGCCTAACTAGACAGAGCTCTGCTGTAAAGAGCCATCTTTAAGTCTGACTCTGAGGGATTCCTCTGACTTTCAACTCACACTGAAAATCAGGGTGCTGGATGGAATGTGCTGATTGGCTTAACTCAGGTGTGACTCCATGAGCTCTGTCCACCATGAGTGTTAGGGGTAGGTTTCCAAATACAAATGAGGGTACTGCTTCTAGGCAGAAGGGATGACCATGTCTACAACTGAAAGTGTGTCTGAAGATGAGTAATTTGGGGTAGGGAGGTTTGGAGACATGGTTCTGAATGGTGACTCATCAGAGAAGGAACACAGCCTAGGGCAATTCCAAGGCCCAGGGTGGCCACTAACTTGCTCCTCAGCCTTCAGCCAATCAGTTCTCTTAGGTGTGTCATCTTCTCCTCTGTTAGAGACGGGAGGTGAGCTCGGTGACTGCAAAGCCCCTTCAGGTCCTAGCATTCTACAGTTCTCTTATTTCTCATTCTTGCATGTTACCTGAGCTCTGGGATTATTTTAGCAGTGGTTCTCTGAATGACAAATATGAGCTTGTGAGGGGACTGCTTAATCGGGGTCAAATTATTTGAGGTTGCTTTCATCTGGTTTTTTTTTAGGCTCACTGCATGATTTGTTTCCTTAGATTCCTAACCGGAATTGAATCCCAGGGCCACAGCAGTGACAGCGCAAGTCCCAATTACTGGACTGCCAGGGAATTCTCTCCTTTCATCTGATTTCTAATGGTGGTGATATTCTTAAGCAATGTTTGAAAAATTGGGAATTCATAGGGTGCCTTTAAACTTTTCCCAAAACTGAGACATGTGACTTATTCAAACTTGGTAAACCGAGAAAATGTCGTAAGTTGGAAAAGTCATGAATGAATTGACTTCTTCCAGCAGTGACAGTGTGTCTTACTCCATTTTGTATTCCTGGTATCTACTGCAGCGTTTAGCATTTAATATAATGAGCCATCCCATTTGGTCAACAGATACTTAATGGATACCTCCTATGTGCTGGCACCTTGCATATATGTGACGGATAAAACAATGTTTCAAGGAACTCCTGGTCAAGTAGGATGAATAGACAGCAACAGATATGCCAGAGAGGCAGCCACCAGGGAAGGAAAAAGAACAGAGCTGACAGAGTACTCAGCCCAGTCTTGGGGGGTTGGTCAGAGAAAGCTTCCTGGAGGTGACATCCAAATAGACGGCTAAACCTTGAACAAGAGTTACCCAAAAAAGAAGCTCAGTATGGAGGCACTTGCCAATTGGAGTGTGCAAGCATGGCTTATGTGATGAGATGGGGGCGGGGAGTCGGGAGGAGAGAGAAAGGCAGACCCCAGTTCATAAATTCTGAACAGATTCTGTTTCTGATTAAGGAGTCATCTGATGGGCAGTGTGCAGCCAGTCGCAGATTTTAAGCAAGGAGCACTTGATATATGCAGTGATTAATAAACGCTGGTTATTAAGGCTTCCTTGGTGGCTCAGTGGTAACCACCTGCCAATGCTGGAGACACGGATTCAATCTCTGGTCTGAGAAGATCTCATATGCCTTGGAGCAACTAAGCCTGTGCATCACAACTATTGAGCCTGTGCTCTAAGGCTGGGGAGTTGCAATTACTGAAGCAGCTGTGGAGTCTGTGCTCCACAGCAAGAGAAGCCACGCGATGAGAAGCCCATGCACCACACGCATGGGCAAGAGAGTAGCTCCCACTTGCTGCAACTAGAGAACAGCCCAGGCAGCAACAAAGACCCAGCACTGTCAAAAACAAATAAATAAACAAGCTAACAAAATTAAATAAACGCTGGTTTATTTTTTCACATGGAAATTTCCACATCTTAAAACACACACACACATTAAAAAAAAAAAAAAAAACAGGTTGGATGAGATGATCGGCAGGATCTCTTCCAGTCGTGACATTCAGTGCGTCTCTAAGTTTCCACTCTGATTCGGGTCAAAGTCTCCTGATATTTGCCTCCTTTCTCCAGTCACAGAGGTTGCTCTGGGCAGAATAATGGAATCATCATCTCACGTGGTCTCTGCCTCTCACCCGCCACTAGAGAGATGAGCACGTTCCATTACAGAAGATGAGACGCTTTCTTGTGACCAGCCTCGCACCAATCCATCCATCAGCCGATTAACGGTGGCTGAAAGCCACTTATCGAGGGGGCTCCTGCCCTTATCACTGTCACCGGCTGTAAATAAACATCGACTTTATGCCGACTTTCCATATTTAACCACATTTAAGTAACTGCTGATACTTTCATTACATGACATTTGCACTTCAGAATTTAAAATTAGATACATGCACGCAGCTTTTCCACTAAATAGGAAGGAAAGCCTGGGTTGTTGGGGGCCTTCCTGCCATTTGTTTTCAAAGAAAGAAAGCTTCAAAGTGAATTCCACAGAACACAAGAATCCCTGGTACCCTAAAAACAGTATTAACAAGAAAGAGATCAGGACGATGTAGTTTTATTTTTATTTCAAAAGGTTGGAGCCTTGTGTAAAAGCTGTAACATCAATAATGGATGAGATGCATAAATGATAAATCAAAGTCAGAAAACTCAGTCCTCTGGGAAGCAGAAAAATCTTTTTGGGCTAGATTTCATAATATAAAAGCTTAACATTGTACACAAATTCATTACTTGATAATGAAAAAGAAAATTGATCTAGAGTGAGCATAAATTAACAAGTACATATTAAGCACTTAGTGCTATGGGTACAAATTTCCAGCCTCTAGGTTTAAAAAAAAAAAAAAAAGACTCGAGACAAATTTATCCCTTTGAAAAGAAAAATACTTCAAAATGATTTTTTGCTTTAAAATACAAGGTGTTGATGCACATGTTGTTGATAACTTGTCCTTTCCAAACCACAGTGTTTCCTGTATTAACTTTTTCATTCACACTGACTTGAAAACTTTCATCTCCATCCCTTATCATAGCATCTGGAACACAGCAGGTGATCAATAAATGTGATTTGCATGAATGAAAGAATCAATATGTCTGCCTTAATGTTTATTGAATCTGTACCAAAAGTGAAACACCATGGACTATACAGTCCATGGAATTCTCCAGGCCAAAATACTGGAGTGGGTAGCTATTTCCTTCTCCAGGGAATCTTCCCAACCCAGGGATCAAACCCAGGTCTCCCGCATTGCAGGTGGATTCTTTACCAGCTGAGCCACCTGCCAAGTCATGTGCTAAATATTCTACATGCATTATCTTTTATAATCCTTGCAAATAGCCTCAACCTGGGCATTTTTATTTTTACCATTTTTTAAAAGTATTTTCTTTCTTTTAATGTCTTTATCAAATTTGTTACAATATTATTTCTGTTTTTTATGTTTCAGATTTTTGGCCACGAGGCATGTGTGATCCTAAGCTCCTTGACCAAGGATCGAACCCGAATAGCTTTAGAAATGAATTCTAAAATCTCAGAAGGTGTGGATGTGAGTGAGGAAGAGGAGAAGACAGAGAGGCTCGAGGGGGGTGGGTAGTGCAAGAACATCAGATATCTCTCAATGTATTACAGGCCAACTCGAGTTTGACCTGAGCCCTCTTTCTTGAACCCCAATCCCCATTCTCAAAAGGGATGTTTGCTTATTATTGGTTGCAAATGAAATTAGAATGAGTGAGATTTAGTCAGCAGCCAGAGCCCATCTCAGGCCTTAGACACAGCTACTGGCTTCTCAACATTTATCTCCTGGGCAAGATGCCTGCGATCTGAAGCCTCCCGTGACTTTGAGCCGCTTGGTTGCATCGTCCCATTTTATTTGCTCTAGAGCACGTGTTAACCTCTGAACATATGTTACTTATGTATTTGTTTGATTGTTTACTAATTTATTATCTGTCTCTCTCCACTTGGATTTCAGCCTCCAATCAGTAGTAACTGTTCTCTTTTTTTAGAGCTCTCCTCCCATCACGAGACTGTGCCTGGTGCAGAATAGGCCTCACTAAACATACACTAAATGAATGGATGCAGACTTCCCCGGTGGCGTAGTGGATAAGAATCCACCTGCCAATGCAGGGAACACTGGTTTGATCCCTGGCCCAGGAAGCTTCCACATGCCGCAGAGCAACTAAGCCCTTGCCTGACAACTACTGAGCCCCTCTTCCAGAGCCTGTGCTCAGCAAGAGAAGCCACCACGGTGAGAAGCCTGCATACGGCGTGAAGAGTAGCCCCCGCTCCACGCAACTAGACAAAGCCCTCACAAAAGCAGCTAAGACCCAGCACAGTCAAAACTAAAATAAATAAATTTTTTAAAATGAGTGAATGAATTGCACCTCTTGCAGTAATTTAAGTTGTCCACCAAGGTAACAACAACAGCAATAACTGTAATAGCAGCCAGAAGGGTAAAAGTAGCAGTTCACATTTAACAAGGCCTCCTAACACACCAGGCACTGGACTAAGCGCTGCTCTAAGTGCAGGTTTCAGGTGTTCCTTACAGCAACCCTGTAAGGTGGACCTCTTGTGAGTCTCGTTTTATGGATGGGAACACTAAGGTCAGAGATAAGGAACTTACCCAGGTCACATGACTCAGAAGCAGGAAACTGGAAATTGAATGCTCGCCTCAGAAAGTTCATCGTCTGAGCTCCTGACCTCTCAGGGTGGCCCCCTCTTTGCCTTCCCTTTACTCTGCTTTGCAGACGACAGGAATCACTGAAAGGAAGCCAGGGAGGGGATCCAATCTGCCCAGTGACGTCAAGATCTCCAACTTCGCGTTTACAATGTTTTGCCCTCTTTGCTTTGCTGACTCTCAAATCTGGAGGCGTTGCATCTTGAATGATGGACTGACCTCATCAGTATCTTTGCTGGGCTCAGGAATACTCTCAGAACAGTACCTGGCGTGTGGCTCAGTGAATATTTGCTGAATGAATGAACACTTATTCACTAATTTCTGTACAGCTTTTGGACACAAGGTTCCATGATATATTGCTCTAGGAAGATATTTCTGACTAATATTTGTTGGGATATTCAAGTAAAATTATAAATGACTACGTTCTATTTTAGATCTCAACTCGGGAATGGATAAGAGCAGAGATTCTGGATGGGGGAAATCAGTTTATGCAAATACCTTCAATGCCATATGAGAGTCTCCCTTCATTTGAAAGAATGTACTAACAATTCTTACCCATTTTCTTTCACAGGAGCTCTTTTACATTTCTGCTGCATTGGAGTTGAAAGCTCCTTTCAGACAATCCCCAGTATAAACATAACAGCCAAATTAAGGCTAGCGAAGAAGCAGTGGTTTGGATTTTTTTTTCCCCTTAGTAAGTGTAAGTGCCTGAGCAAATTGTAGGTCAGCCAGCCAGAGTGGCAATGAGCCATCCCAATTGTAAATAAACACATGCACAGCCTGTGGTCACTCAGGATGCATCCAAAACATCTCAGGCAATTCATTAGAGCTTCAAAAGGTGAAATCAGAAGGCAAGATTGAATGAGAATTATCACTGTTTCCTCAGCACCTGGAGCATCAGCAGCTAAATAAATGCTGACTTGATACAAGGTAGGTGCTAAAATAAATATATGCTAAGTGAGTAAGTGAAGAATTGGGTTTGGTTTCCTAGAAATAGCTTCTATGGTGGCCAGTTTACCTGATGCTAATGAAGTGTAATACCTGTAGCAGATCATGAAGGCTCAATGCCTTTTCTTATCAAGGCATAATATCTTGTTTAAAGTTCATGTCTTAGAATAATTAGGGAGAACCCTGAAAAAGTGCTTTTTAATGAACACTCACTGTTCCTGCTTGCTGGCATTCATGCCCTGTATTCAGATAATACCTCTCATCCTCTCTTGGGCAACTATGTCTATCTCATTCTCAGTCATTTGGTTTAGGTGGAGATGGCTCCCTGGCCAGCTCTAGGGACAAGCGTGTAAGCCAGGCCTGGACCAACAGAGCATAACATCCCCTGGCCAAGTCACTCAAGTCAATTTAGGCCAATTGGTGCCAATAAATCTCAATCCTGGAATTTTGTTGGAACTAGTTAGAGATAAGCTTTTCCTACTGGAGTTGCTTGGATGGGAGAGTGAAGATGGAGTTTCAGATATAATCATATGAACCAAAGGGGAGGCACTGCCTAAAAATTAACCCAGGAGGTAAGGAAAGGAAAGTGAAGCCTGTCAGTCATGTCCACCTCTTTGCTGCTCCATGGATTGTAGCTTACCGGGCTCCTCTGCCCATGAGATTTTTTCAGGCAAGGGTACTAGAGTGGATTGCCATTTACTTCTCCAGGAGATCTTTCTGACCCAGGAATTGAACCTGGGTCTCCCACATTGCAGGCAGTCGCTTTACCATCTGAGCCACCAGAAAAGCCAGCAGAGAATAAAACAAAGCTGAAGGATGGAGAGAAGAAACCCAAGGCCCTGGATCCAAACATTCCTGAGTGCATATCGCTTCTAGAGTTTTAATTAGCTGAGCCAACAAACGGTCTTTTTTTGCTTAAGCTCATTTGATTTAAGGTTCTAATATGATCTACAAACACTACTCTTTCGAAGGGTAAGAATATTTCATCCACTACTTCAAATGTTTGATATTGGAAAATCAACATCTAGCAAGTCTCAATCTTGTAGTGCCTTGATAAGTCCATCAATATAGGGAAAAGAAAAGCCTTAGGAACATAGAGTAGCCATTAATCCACACCTTTTCCAACATAATAATTTCTACTTTGTTTTATGGGTTAAGAGCTATAAATGTTTATCTTCTGATCTAGTAATTTCAGTTCTGGGACTCTGACATAAAAAAATAATCTTAACATAGCATTAAGATAACATCACTAGCTCAGTGGACATAAACGAGTGAACTTCAGGAAATAGTCGGGGACAGAGAGGCCTGGCGTGCTACAGTCCATGGGGTGGCAAAGAGTCAGGCGTGACTTAGAGGCTGAACAACAACAACATACTAATAGGAAGATTTACAGTTTCAGAAAACCAGGAACAAACTAATTCTCCAATATATGGAAGTAATATGGAAGATAAATTCTACAACAAAATGTTATAGTTATTAAAATGACATTTATTACAAGTTTTCAATGATACATTAACAGCATAATGTTAATTGGAAAAGAACAGAGAAAATTGTATATATTATACAATCACACTGTATTAAAAAAAAAGTCAAGAATAGAAAAAATGTGAAAAGAAGTATCTCTAAATGCTAACGTTGGTTCTTTTTCAGTGGTGGAATTATGAATGGTGTTTTTCTTTCTTCTTATTTGTAAATAAGGATCTAAAGTTTCTATAATTAACAGTTATTTCGGGAATAAGATGTTATTAAACTTTTAAAATAACTCTCCCCACCAGCTCCCTGACATAACTCAGCCAGCCTTGGCTTGGATACGGCAGGCCTGCCTCCTTCTGACCATGAAAACTAGTGAATGGGCACAAAAGATCAGAGCTATAGCCACCAACCCCTCGCATAATTAAACTCTGGGCATGAATCAGTCACCCATTCTATGAGCTTAAAATAATGCATTCAGAGTTCTTAACACTGATCTATGTTTATCTCTATGGGGACTCAGCAAAAACAGCTGTTGTTGAAAGTATCATTTCATTATTAATCTTATTCGTAAGGAAAGTTCAAGGCAGAACCTTAAATGAATAGTCTTCAAAATGACACTTTTTAGGTACTCCTATTCTCCAGGGTCACAAATGGAGGTTGTCTAGGGCAAGAATATTGAGATTCCAACTCCCAGAGCTCTCACATTTTGAAAAAAACCTGTAGGCTGGGCACTGAAGGGACTGAAGCCAGAGTTTGATATTGTCCTTGTATCAAAGAATGACCAGGTAAACAGATCAGTCCAGAGTGGGAGATGCTAGGAGGCACACTGATGAAATACTGGGCATGACCATGTCTGTTATAACACAGAAGGTGGTTCTGGAACCACAAACCTCACTGGGACCCTGGGCAAACATAGCTCTTCCTCCAGATGCCAAACTTCCTATCTCTCTGTGCCCATTGGAAAGCCACTTTAGTGCCGTTTTGTTTCTTGATGAATATAAGGCATATACTGAGCTCCATTGCTAGAATAGTGCACTGTATAGATATGAGAAGGCAAGGGCACCCCACTCCAGTACTCTTGCCTGGAAAATCCCATGGATGGAGGAGCCTGGTGGGCTGCAGACCATGGGGTCGCTAAGAGTCGGACACGACTGAGCGACTTCACTTTCACTTTTCACTTTCATGCATTGGAGAAGGAAATGGCAACCCACTCCAGTATTCTTGCCTGGAGAATCCCAGGGGTGGGGGAGCCTGGTGGGCTACCGTCTATGGGGTCACACAGAGTCAGACACGACTGAAGCGACTTAGCAGCAGCAGCAGCAGCATAGATATGATTATGAGAATTCTTGTGGAATTACCTGGAAAGGGCCTGTGAGCATAAAACAAAAAAAGCAAAATGAATATTTGTCCCTTAGAAGAAGGGTGCTGGGAAGGATTCCCTTCCTCATACGTGCCCAGAACAAATGGACAAGCAGCAGTTTCTCTACAGAACTGTGGACTCAGCAGGGCTTGTTTCTCAATCTCCCCTCTTCCATCAGAAGCTGATATTAAGAATCACTGTCACATCAACCTTAGAAATAACTGTACCACTGAGTCACGTCTTTACATTTGGTGTTTGAAGTGTCTGTTGCCGGCAAAGCTGGCTGATTTCAGAACTGATCATTAAACAATGGCAGCTGATTTTAGAACTGATCATCAGCAGACTGATCATTGAACACATGCAAAGGACTTCCCACACATCTAATCCTTTCAACAACCCTGTGAAATAACTATGATTAGCCTCTGGGGCACCAACCCCTCAAGCCTCCATTTTACAGATGAAGAGATCGAGGCTTAGAGAATTTAAACAAACTGCCTGAGATTACACAGCTAGAAAAAACGGAGACCCATGGTCCATCTGATCCCAGAGCCTGTGCCCCTGACTATTTGTTCTCTAGAGAGGCATAGCCTAAGCCTACTCTACTTGTCCTTGCTCCAGAAATGCAGCTCAAAACAAAACCACATTTCCACCAACTGTGCAGGAGAGTTCCCTTTCTTCACATCCTCTCCAGCACTTACGGTTTGTAGATTTTTTGATGATGACCATTCTGACCTGGGCTTCCCAGGTGGTTCTAGTAGTAAAGAACCTGCCTGCCTATGCAGGAAATTTGAGACACTGGTTCGATCCCTGGGTCAGGAAGATTCCATGGAGAAGGAAATGGCAACCTACTCCAGTACTCTTGCCTGGAGAATCCCATGGACAGAGAAACCTGGCAGGCAACAGTCCATAGGGTCGCACAGAGTCGGACATGACTGAGTGACTTAGCCCTCATTCTGACCCAAGTGAGGTGATACCTTATTGTAGTCTTAATTTGCATTTTTCTAATAATTAGTGCCCCCTTTTAAAAAACTATTTATGCTACTGCTTTCTAATTGTGGTGTTGGAGAAGACTCTTGAGAGTCCTTTGGACAGCAAGGAGATCAAACCACTCAATCCTAAAGGAAATCAACCCTGAATATTCAACCCTGGAAGGACCGATGCTGAAGCTGAAGCTCCAATACTTTGGCCACCTGATGTGAAGAGCCGACTCATTGGAAAAGACCCTGATGCTGGGAAAGATTGAGGGCAGGAGGAGAAGAGGAAGACAGAGGACAAAATGGTTACATGGCATCACCAGCTCAATGGACATGACTTTGAACAAACTCTGGGAGACAGTGAAGGACATGGAAGCCTGGCATGCTGCAGTCCCTGGGGTCACAAAGAGTCAGCCACAACCTAATGACTGAATCACAACAACAATAATTATTGACACTGAGCATCGTTTCATATACCTCTTGGCCATCTGTATGTTTTCCTTGGAGGAATGTCTATTTAAGTCTTTCATGCATTTTTTGATCATCATACAGCAGAAACTAACACAACCTTGTAAAGCAGTTATACTCCAATAAAAAAAAAACTCAGAAATCTTTCTGCAATGGGTATCAAATCATCACATTGTACACTTTCAATATATGCAATTATATTTGTCAATTATTCCTCAATAAAGTTATAAAAAGAGGAAAAAGCCAAATCCCAAGTTAAAAGGGATTTACAGCTCTCCCTGGTCCATCCAATGCTCAAAACTTCTATTTGCAGTCCAGTTTCTCCATGAACAGCAAAATGGTCCCTGGCAAAGGACCTTTAGATCCTAGCTGGCAGACAATGTGTGGGGGGACAGAGCGGCCCTGGGAGAACCTGAGAGCTCACTTTGTTAGCAGTCATTTTGTCAGGGAGCCAGGGGAGGGACCACGGGCCATGCTGTGGGGTTCACCAGCAAGGGGACCAGCAGTGGTACAGGGAGCTGGACAAGGAATGGTCTACCCCCTGGAATCAGCATCTCCAGCAAGTCTGCCTTCCAGAAGACCCTTCCTAGACTCCAGTGTCCAACTTCAATTTGAGAAGCAGCTTGTCTCTCTGGCGTCAGGTGCCCCAGGAGACTAGGGAGTTGGGGGAAAGAGGTGGGCACAGGCCTCCTGGACAGGCTCCTCTGGCACCTTTCTTAGCATCTCGGCTCCCTTAAATAGGAGGAAGACAGAGGGGAGCCAGGCCCACACTGTGAGAGTGGAGCTTCCTGCTTTTAAAAACAAAACAAAACAAAATGCTGTTCATTCTTTCCAAAGTTCGCTTCCTTCCATGGGACCCTGCGGTGTTTAAGGGGAGCAGTTGTGGTTGGGGGGAGCCCTCATGGGGTCACAATTGCCATTCATCCTAAATGCTCTGAAGGTGCACTTGGCTTTGAAGGGATGGATTCTGGGGAGCTAGAAAGCAAAGAAGTGCCTCGGAAGCCTGGAGCAAACTCCCCCAGTAAAGCTTCTCAGAAAGGGTAATAATGTAAGCATTCAGCCATTAGAGGGAAAAGCTTACCCTTTACACCACCCTCCCCACCATTAACGACACTGGCAGCCATATTAAAATACAAGTCTGATTTGTGTTTAATGATCTTGAAAGGAAAGTAATTGCTTGAGTATTACCATTCGAGTGTTCTTAGAAGGGCAGATAATATTTACAATCGGATTGTCCTTTCCCAGGCAGCAGGCAGGCAGTTTCCCAGGCCAATTTGAAGGTGAGGTTGGGAAGAAGTGACCTTAGCAATTGGCTTGAGGGTCTTGAAGCTCAGCGTGTATTTTTCTCTTTCTTCTTTTCAATGTAGAGAAACTCCTGGGTAATAACCCTACCCCTTTCCTTCAGAGGAGGGAATGCAGTGAGAAGCAATTTTATGGGACAAGTTAGACTGCAACCCAATCGTTCCTCAGGAAAATAGCAGAAGGCATGGTGTTGAGTCAGTATTTCAGGAGTCTAGGGAGGGCAGGCTATGTCATTCCTGAGTGAAACCAAATCAAAAAGCCAAGATAAGGAAGAAATCAAGCAGAGTCATAGCCCAAACAGATGGATACAAGTGTAAGCCAGATTGGGTAGCGATGTTAGTTTTTTTATCCAGAAGCAGCTCCCACACTAGAGCATCAATGTTCAGATTTACGAAGCCAGTTTTGCTGTTACAGGAAACACACAGCTGAATGCAAGGAGGCTGGGTAATGGCACATAGTATTGACCACCCAAACTATGGAGACAGACAATTCCCGGTTCAAATCCCAGCTTGGTCACCTCATGGCTGTACCACCTTGAGAGAAAGCAATTCAACTTTTCTGAGCTTCAATGCCCTCATCTGAAAAATAGGAATGATAAGTGGGCCTATTGCATAGGGCAATCATAAGAATCCAAAGAGGTTCTGTAATAAAGGGCTTTGCATAGCACCAGACGAACAGTAATTGCACAATGGATGGCCTTGATTATTATTAACATTATCGGTGTTTGGTACTCTCAACATTAGTAGCACCTTGGCCTTTTGATCGCTTGCTCAGTTTTTGGTGCTCTTGCAGCCAGGAGGATATAAACCATGGCAATTTTTGCCCATTTTACAGACGAAGAACTTGTTGAAAACCTTGCCAAGGCCACAATCCCTCAGGCAGACCTCAAACAAGAATGGGTTGGGTTTGGTCTTGTTCAGCGTTCCCTCTCCCAGACCACAGAGTCTTCCATCACTACCTGTCATTTATGGACAAATCTGGCCCACTCATCTTCTATTTGAGCTAAAAATCTGGGCTGAGGGGGCCACAGACTGTGAACCACCATAGTGAGAACAGAAAGACCATTTTCTTATGAATCTGGACAACAACACAGTATGGCAAAGGAAAACCATTTCATTCAACTACAGATCACCGGGTGCTGGCCCTAAGCAAGAGGCTAAAGATAGCAGGAGCACTATTGTTAACATCCTAATGTGCACCGTTTATAATCTGTGTGCTGTCTCCAATTCCCTTTTCTTGGCTTCTTCTCTGTGGCCACTTCCCTGCCTCACAGAATAGAGTTAACACTTCCCTGGGGAGAGATTGGTCCTTTTCACTGAATGATTGAAAATTATGAATGCCTCTCTCTCTCACCAAACTTTCTAAAAACTGAAGATCCTTGAGTAATTTATTCTCAAATTTTAGACTATAATCTGTGGGTCATGGTAGCTTCACATTATATCTGGAACTTTTCTTTTTTCTATAACTATTCCTAACCCTAGAGACTTAGCATGAACATGAGTCATAGAATTTTATTGCCAAAGCAGACCTTTGGAATCATTAAACCCCATCTGGTCATTTTCTAGATAAGGAAACAAGCCCAGAGAGGTTAAGTGACTTGCTAGAGACACACAGCTGCTAGGAGCTGGGCCAGGATTTCTGACTTGGGGTCCTGGTTTTTCAGTGAACATAAGTGATAAAAGAGTATAGTTATATTGTTAGGGATTTGACCCAGCATATGTATCTGTGTGTGTGTGAGTAGAACATAATTGGCCCTTCCACAGGGAGTTAGGTGATATCCCAGGGATGTTGGGTTGGTATTCAGTCACTAAGCCACATCCAACTCTGCAACCCCATGGACCGAAGCATACCAGGCTTCCCTATACTTCACTATCACCCAGAGTTTCAAATTTATGTACATTGAGTCAATGATGCCATCCAACCATCTCATCCTCTGCCACCTTCTTATCCTTTTGCCTTCAATCTTTCCCAGCATCAGGGTCTTTTCCAATGAGTCAGTTCTTCACATCAGGTGGCCAAAGTATTGGAGCTTCAGCTTCAGCATCAATCCTTCCAAAGAATATTCAGGGTTGATTTCCTTTAGGATTGATGGTTTGATCTCCTTGCTGTCCAAGGGACTCTGAAGAGTCTTCTCCAGCACCAGTTTGAAAGCATCAGTTCTTCAGCGCACAGCCTTCTGTAACATATGATTAACCTTTAAAGCATTGATTACAAAATAAGACACAAGAGATCATATGTGATAAGGTTTGTTTCTGAGCCAAGATAATAAAGATGGCTGGTTAACCTAAGAGATTTGTATGTACTAAGTGAATATATAGTGGTCATGTATGGATGTGAGAGTTGGACTGTGAAGAAAGCTGAGCACCAAAGAATTGATGCTTTTGAACTGTGGTGTTGAAGACTCTTGAGAGTCCCTTGGACTGCAAGGAGATCCAACCAGTCCATTCTAAAGGAGGTCAGTCCTGGGTGTTCTTTGGAAGGAATGATGCTAAAGCTGAAACTCCAGTATTTTGGCCACCTCATGTGAAGAGTTGACTCATTGGAAAAGACTCTGATGTTGGGAGGGATTGAAGGCAGGAGAAGAAGGGGATGACAGAGGATGAGATGTTACCTGGCTGGATGGCATCATCGACTTGATGGATGTGAGTTTGAGTGAACTCTGGGAGTTGGTGATGGACAGGGAGGCCGGCGTGCTGCAATTCATGGGGTTGCAAAGAGTCGGATACGACTGAGCGACTGAACTGAACTGAAGCGAATATATATGCGAACAGCTCACATCAAGAAACTGTTACCATCTCTTCTCCACAAACAGAAGCGATGACTTTCAGCAAGCACAGAAGCTTGAGAGCCACACACCTGGCGTTTGGTGGAAACTCAGCAGCAGTTCAAGCAGTGTGGCTGCGGGAGCTAGATTCTTGGCCACTCTGCTCTGGGGCCTCTGTCGCTTTAATGCAGCAGACGTGTCCAGCCAGCGACCCCGGCCCCTGTAGGCTCCCTTCAGGCCTCCACTCTTGAAGTGGATGAGTGAAGAGTCGCTCCCATTCAGTGACTTTAGAAAGGAAGACCTTTCTAAAAGAAGACCCGCCTTCAGAAAACCACTCTGGACAAGCTCCAGAGGACACCTGTGTTTGCCTTAACAAAAATAAATGTTTGTTTCCTGAAAACAAGTGCCAGTGGTTCTCACAGAAGGCGGAGGGAGGCAGACCAAACTGCAAGAGGCCAGCCAGGGTCACTTCTGACCTCACGGCTCCACTCAGAGTCAGGAGTGAAAAAGCTAATGTACTTAATTATCAATGGACTGCTTCAGTCCCTCTCAAAATAAGCCACGTGTGAGAAAGTGGGTCAAAGTTCATGTGAGAAGGAAGTATACAACATACCTCCTTGGGCTTGGGGGTGTTTCTTTGCTCTATAATGTGACATTCAGCATAGGTACAAATGACATGCATGGGTAATGCCAATTCAAGGCCTCAATTATTTTCCTTGTTAATAAATGGACATTTTATACATAGAGCTCGATGGCGGATCCACCCTGGGGGTGTCCGAGTTACTTGGCCTGAGGCCCAAGCATAAATTTGGAACTGTTTGTCTTGCTGCCATCAAGAAGAACATTCTCACCTGCTACTGGGTGCAGAGGAAGGGATGGGATGAGCCGCTCTGGGTTATTGTTGGACACGCGGCGGCTCGGCTCCTGGTCAAGACAAATGTGGTTCTTTAACGTCTCTGAGGGTTGAGGCAAGTCCTGAGAAGCAGTGACAAGACCATAATAGGTCCTTTATGAGTGTTTCTCTTCTCAAATGACATTAAGCCCGGTGTCCGCGGGTACTGACCTCAGAGGTGCCCTCTGAGCAGCGGCCCACGGCTGCAGAGCAGCACTGCTATAAATAAATACTGTGCAGCTGTGAGGGGAGCTATTTTGGGATCCCAGGGGGTCTCATTTGTACTTCAGGTCAGGAAGCTTCCAAGTGAAGCCTTTTTACGGGTGGCGGGGTAAGACCAGGCCAGTCTGAGCCCTCCCGCCTCCCTGCCCCACCCCGTCCTTCTTTCTTTGCAGACTTCACGGGCACAGGGTGCGAGAGCTCTGTGGGAACAGAGGAGAAACAAGGAGAGGAGGGAGTACATTGTCTCCCAGGCTGAAGTGTTTGGGGAAGTTGCCTCCTGTGTAGATAAGACTGTCTGACCTTTGGAGGACGGACCTGGCTAACAGAGATGCCAAGGCCTCCGGCTCTTGTTCCCTTTTGTGTCCACCTCAGTGACTTTGAAACGGGAAGTAATCCGGGAGCTGAGGTGATAGCATAAGGTATTAGACTCATCCTCACAGCCCAGCTCCAGCCTGTTCTGAGGGCTAAAGAAGCTGCTTCCTCCTCCCTCGGGGCCCAAGTGCCCCAGCTTAAGCTGATGTGGCCTAGAGCCCGGGGTGCAGCGCAGCTCTGAAGGGCAGCTCTTCTTTCCCGCTCCATTTACGTGGCTTGGAATTGCCTCATGGTCGTGTTAGGTTGAAGAAATGGCAGGTGAAAGGATATTGTTGTCATCCAGTCGTTAAGTCATGTCTGACTCTTTGTAACCCCGTGGACCGTAGCCCACCAGGCTCCTTAGTCCATAGGATTTCCCAGGCAAGAAAACTGGAGTGGGTTGCCGTTTCCTTCTCCAGGGGATCTGGAATACTGGAGTGGGTTGCCATTTCCTTCTCCAGGGGATCTTCCCGACAGCCCGTGTTTACTGGATCCCAGTGAAGGCTGCCATCTGGAAGAGAGCACAGATCGAGAGGATCAGCTTCCTCTGCTAAAGTGTGAGCCCTAGAGTGCACAGACTTAGGTTGGAATGCTGTATCACTGCATCCTAGTCATGTGGCCTTTGGCAAGGCTTTTCATCTCTCAGAGAGCCAGGCTCTCACTTACAAAATGGGAACAATGATCCTACCTATCTCATGGAGTTGATGAGAATTAAATACAGGAAAATACTTAGTACCAAGCATGCATGCACATGCTTGTGCTTCCAAAATATAATGTATTACATTTTTGTGATGAATCTATTGGATCCATTTCTAGTGATGGATGGAGAGAGAGAAGAGATGATGAGCACTCTTGAGGCTTGGAGCTGAGTAAGGACCTTAGTTCAGACTTACCTTGTCATTGTTGAAGGACCCTCCTGAGCCAAGAAAAAAGACAGTGACAAGATGGGAAGAAGAGGTCAAGGAAGTAATCAAACTTCCTCAGCCCTCTGATTGGGCCTCAGGCTGGCGTGGCTGGTTGAACTATGAGGAGCTCCTGGTACTGACAGCCTGGAAGGCTGGGTGTGGCAGAAAGATAGATATCCATACCCTAGCCTGTGCTCAGGTTGTAACTTCTGAACAAAATGAATCATTTCATGAAGCAAGCACTTTTTGAACTCCTGTGCACTAGAAGGTGAGAGAGATATAATCAATAGACAAGTATTCCTCACTTCCTGTGAGGTATGAAGACAGCAGATTTGCAGAGCAGGAAGCCTGGGTTGGAGGTAGCAGTGGAAGCGTTGAGAAATCAGATTCTGGATACATTTTGAAGATAGAACCAACAGGATGTTTTGCTGAACTGGATGTAAAGGGAAAGGAGCCATGGATGATTCCAGAGAGTGAGCCTGATCAGCCAGGAGGATGGAGGCACCATTTACTGAGGTGGAAAAGACTTGGGTGGAGTGAGTAACAAGGGGAGGAAGTAAAGGGTGAGGAACCCAGGCTGGGACCTCTGAGAGTCTGTGAGATGGAGTGCTGTCTAGCAGGTCATGCGATAGATGAGTCTGGGGTTCGAGGGCAAGGTTCGGGCTAGAGAGGTATATTCCAGAGTAGGCAGCATGCAGACACTATAGAAAGCCCCGAGAAGGATATGACTCCCCAGGTCTCCCACACCACCTCTTGCACTTTGAAGCAATGCAAAAACCATTTTGCAAATCAAATTTTTGTTTCTGGGCAAAATAAATCAGAATGATCATCCTCCAAAGCCTACCACAAATCTTAATTTTTCATGAAGTCTTTCCTAATTATTGCAGTCCCTCTGGGACTCTCTTAATTTATATAATTGTCTGCCTCACTGATTCATCAATTAATAACTATCTATGGAGCAAATTGTGTGAACATGCGCAGTGCTGGGTGCCACGGGGGATGTGAAATAAGAGCACCTGGCTTCTACACTTGAAAAGCTGAGCAAACAGAACCAGTGTTACCCAAAGTACTGAGAGCGTCAGATTCTTTGAGTCAGTGACACAGATGAAACACCTCTTGAGTTGAGTCTTAAATTAAACAGGCAGCTTCTAGGACTTCCCGTGTGGTCCAGTGGTTAAGAATCTACCTGCCAATGCAGGGGACATGGGTTCTATCCCTGGTCAGGGAAGATTCCACATGCTGCAAGGCAACTAAGCCCATGCATCACAATTGCTGAGCCCATGCTCTCCAGTAAGAGAATCCACCTGTGCAATGAAAAACCTGTGCACAGCAACAAGAGAAAGTCCGCTCACAGCGACAAAGACACCACACGATCAAAAATAAATAGATAAATAATATTTTTTAAAGACAGGCAGCTTCTGGGGACACACTTTTTATAAATCTGAGTAGATACTCTCTTTCCTAAAAGTCTTCTAGTTCTAAAGGTCTGTGTTTCTATGAATCTAGAAAAATTGGATTTTTCTCTAGAGAGTGGGAAGAAAGGAGTAGGATAGGGGACCCGAGAAGTGACAAAGTAGAAAAAGAAAGCAAGAGCAAGGTCTTAGGGGTAGGAGTGAACCTGAGGTTGGAGAGGAGACGGTGAAAGATAAGGTCCTCAGCAGATTATAAATCTGACTATAAAGGAGTATCAGAAACCAGCCTGAGTTTGATGTCATAGGTGATATGGCATGACTGATGGTTGTTATAGGGATAGAATGAAAGAAAGGGGTGGGCAAAAATCAGGGGCAACTTGTTACTATCCAGGCATGAGGCAACAAAGACTTGACTGAAAGAGCTGTTCAGAAATGGAGACTAAGTGCAGAATGGGAGAACTTTCAAAGGAAAGAAAGAACAGTGTGGTCACAGAGGAGACAGCTACCGAACAGCAATGCAATATGCCAGCCTGCCAGAGGCTCAGTTGACTCTCACAACAACCCTTTTTCAAAATAACTGCTATTCCCATTTTACAGAGTAGAAAACAAACTTCACAAAGGTCCTACACACAGCCAATGAGTGGCATGTATTTTTATGCACATAAAAATTCTGAAAGGGTACCTTCCCAATTATCTTCCTGCTTTATAGAGCTGCATATTATTTCAAACTTTCAACAAATATCTATGATTCCTCTAACCAGTAAAGAATAGTATTTCCATTTTGTGGGCAGGAGAAAAGGGTAGGGGAAGCCAGGCAGTCCCCACGGTGATGTAGAAATGAAGAGCCTCGGGGCTGCCCTGTAGAACAGCCAGCCTCCACTGTGGTGCTGCCTTGAGCCAGGAGGGAAGGGACCAACCATGTGCAGCTCCTAGGGCTTAAAATCATGGGGGACAAGACAAAACATAAGATGGGCAAGCGCGTAATGTATTTGAAAGAGATTTCCATCTAAGATTGTTAAAATAATAGAAAAGTTTTCATGCTTAAAGGGATAAACCTCCTTAATCTGTCACATACTCTTAATCCTTAGATGAGATGTCTCTGTTCTTGGAAAGTGAACACGCCTTCCCTATATGTTGACTTTTCGGACTTCAGAAGAGGCACAGTCATGATTAAGTCTGTAATGCCAACATAAGTTAAAGAAAAAAGAAAGACCACACATAGGAATCTAGAATCCAGATTAACTCCCAGGTCATAAGTTTGTTCTCATCATAACAACCTTCTGAAAAAATGTATGAGGTAAAATCCACTGATGAGGGGAAAACTAATTGTGTAAAGGGCTGATCCATTCGATTGAACTCTGCTTTAAAAAACGCATCTCAGATCAGTATTGTGTTATTTGTGTATATTCAGTCTGGTAATAGCAGACATGTCAGATATATCAGAGGAGGCCACTTCATTTTAGAAATAAATTTTAATTACTGTGCTATATTTCTAAAAATGTCATAGAAGGGAATTAATCTTTTACAGGAAGCAGAGAGGTTAGCCCAGACTCCCAGGGAAAGCAAGGTGGTCTGTAAGAGAGTATTGAGGTGACTTAAGGGCAATCCTTTTAAGAAAGAAAGAGAAAGAGGGAGAGAGGAAAGAGGGAAGGAAGAAAGGAAAGAGAATCTATGAAAGCCTGTATGCTTAGTTGCTTAGCCATGACCTGTTGGACTATAGCCTGGCAGGTTCCCCTGTCCATGGGATTTTTCAGGCAAGAATACTGGAGTGGGTTGCCATTTCCTTCTCCAGGAAAATCTTCCCAACCAAGGGATTGAACCCGTGTCTCCGGGGTTTCCTACATTGCAGGTGAATTCTTTACCCGCTGAGCCATCAGAGAAGCTTGCATTTCATGTATTTCCTTGTAAAGAATTTTTAGTTTCAGCAGGTGCATGAAAATGTAATTCAAATCAACCAACAGTTAATTTCTGAGCACCTACTGCATTCCAGGATCACAAAAAAGAAGAAATATATAACTGATTGTAATGCAGTATGGTAAACTCTATCTACATACACACACATACATACACACATGCAAAGCACAGTGGGATGAAAGATGGGGAAGCCATTCATTCTTCAGTGGGTCAAAACTAGGAGATCAAAGAAAACTACCAAGAGATGCAGTGGGCCGAAGATTTCCTAGTATATCAGTGATCAATTTAGCCTTCATTTGCATCTTGCTGCCTGTAGGTCTCTTGAGAGTCAAGAAATTAGTTCCGCTATTCCTAACTTTGCTTTAAGAACTCTGCTTGCTATTTTTAGCTTTCAAACAAAATCTGGTAGGAAAACTATGGAAATTCTGGATCTTAAAAACAGATTGAACAATTTTTTTAAAAAGGAACAGATTGAAGCATTTTTCTCAGTAGTTTGACAAATTTTAAAATTTTCAGTTTAAGAGAAAAGAGGCAAAATTTAAAAAAGCTTCTTCCCTCCCACAGGATGCTCATGTTACTTGGTAGAGATGGCAAAGAAAGAAATAACAAATCCCACCCCACCCTAAACCCTACTCCTCCCCTCCTCCCCCCTGCTAAAGAAATATTGTTATCCCATCAAGTGTAGGATTCTGTGAGAAACGGATGCAGGAGCCAGGTTCTCTCTGCTTATGAGCAAATCCAGCTACTTCTCTTGGGCTCCAACCCCACCTCAAGGCAGTGGGCAAAGTAATGAAGATATAACAAATTGACTGATAACCTCGCAATTTACCTACAGTTCAAACCTGAGTCCACATTCCGACACACTGAAAATTAGACTGCTCCTATGTTCGCTGTGTTGGTCTTAAAGATCAGCCCACACTGGGATTTCCCTGATGGTCCAATGGTTAAGACTCCATGCTCCCAATGCAGGGGGTCCAGGTTCAATCTCTGGTCAGGGAACTCTGTCCCACATGCTGTAACTAAAGAGTTTGCATGTCACAAGTAAGGCCCGATGCAATCACATAAATAAATACTTAAAGAAAAAAAAGACTAGTCCACATTGTCTGAGGTGACCAGATTGCTCCCTGACCATCTGATAATGACCCAGATGATGAGGGTAACTCCTTGTTTTCAATGAAAAGTCTGGCAAGTTCATCAGTGTCCCATGACATGTCACTATGACCAATGGAGTCTTCCTTGCCATCTTTGGCTACTTTCAAAATTGCAAATCGTCAGACCCCTGGATTGAGACACATTCAGCCTTTCCCAGTGAACAACTAATGACTTCCCTAGTGCTATCTGACTGCTGGTCTTTCCATCCCGTTAAGCTGCCCCTCAGTTTAGATAACAGTTGTCCTTGTTTGACCAGAGAGAGAGAGAATGATTAAAACACAATAAGACAAAACCTTAGGAGACTTGACCTTTTTGGGTGACCTCATAGTTACCGAGGTTTCCTCTGTCTCTAATAAAGGGGCAATGTGTCTGTTTATCAGCTCCACGTGTATGGTTTTCCTAAAGGACAGTTTTCTATTGTCTGTATGCATCTAATAACTGGGCCTCTTCCTTGGGCTACGATATAAAGCGAATTGTTTCAAGAACGACAGATTCCACCAAAATGGTGGATACAAAGCATCACTGTGTGGCTAAATCAATGCAGGGTTATATTCCTGGAAGTAATCTCTTCAGAGTTTTTCTCTCCACTCTTGACTGATTTTTTTCTCATGTCTTTCAGATTACTGTGCTTCACAGCCCATGCTCTACCTCCTCCAGGAAACCTCTGCTGGTTGTTCCAGCCCATAGAGAAAAGGTATACATAGGCATCTCACAAAGATTAGACCACTATCAACGCAGTGGCTTCCAAGGGGACCTGCTGGGTCTCAAGCACTCATTAGCGGTGAATCCAGCATCTTAGTGATTTGGGAGTCAGATGATAGTGAGCTATCAACCAGGAAGACTCTCTAGGGCCAACCTGCTATAGTGGGGCTCAGAGAAAGGGCCCAATTCCTAAGAACAGAGGTGGCAAGAACAAAACAAGACAGTGGGAACCAAAACAAAAAGGCATTCCTGGGCTTGGATGCTCATGAGGGTGAAAAGAACTACACTTTATAGAGTAACTAAAGCCAGGAGATCATCATACGATATGCACCCTGACTTCAGTTAGCATAAGTGATTATTTATGAACAATACAAGAGTCCAGAAACCAGCCATAGTGCTAAAGAAAGCCAGTAGATAAGAACATGGGCCTTGGAGTCTGGGTTCAGATCTTGTCCCTAACCTTTACTGTGTTCACTGAAGCATTAGTTACAATAGCTAGGACATGGAAGCAACCTAAATGTCCATCAACAGAGGAAAGAATAAAGAGGATGTGGTACATATAGGAAATGGAATATTACTTAGCCATTAAAAAGGTAAGAAACAGTGCCATTTGCAGTCACATGGAGAGATCTAGAGACTGTCATATAGAGTGAAGTAAGCCAGAAAGAGAAAAACAAATATCATATATTAATGCATATGTATGGATTCTAGGAAAATGGTATAAGTGATCTTACTTGCAAAGCAGAGATGGAGACACAGATATAGAGGACAAATGCAGGGGGATCAGGGGAGGATGGAGAGTGGGGTGAATTGGGAGACTGGGGTGAACATATACACACTGCTGCTGCTGCTGCTGCTAAGTCGCTTCAGTCGTGTCCGACTCTGTGTGACCCCATAGACGGCAGCCCACCAGGCTCCCCCATCCCTGGGATTCTCCAGGCAAGAATACTGGAGTGGGTTGCCATTTCCTTCTCCGAGGCATGAAAGTGAAAAGTGAAAGTGAAGTCGCTCAGTCGTGTCCGACTTTTAACGACCCCATGGACTGCAGCCTACCAGACTCCTCCGTCCATGGGATTTTCCAGGCTACTATGTATAAAATAGATAACTAATGAGAACCTTCTGTATAGCACAGTGAACACTACCGAGTACTCTGTGGTGACCTAAATGGGAAGGAAATAAAAAACAGAGGGGATACGTATAACTAATTCACTTTGCTGTACAGCAGAAACTAATACAACATTGGAAAGCAATTATACACAAATAAAAATTAATTTAAAATTTTTCTCTGTCCCTTTATAGAAAAAAATTTGCCTACCCCTGTATTACATTAAAACCTTTAATAAATTCTGTAATTAATTATACTGAGGTCATGTGAAAAATGCCCTTATTCTTAGGAAATTTAAAGTTTTTAGAGATAAAGTGGAATTAGGTCTGCAGTTTGCTCTTATAGGTTCAGGGAAAGAAATCAGATAAGGGCAGGGTAGGGTAGGGGAGAGAAGGGTGGTAAAGCAAACGAGGCAAATATCAACAATCGGTGAATCTGGGTAAAGAATATGTTGTTGGGAGTTCTATGGATATTTTTGCAACTTTTCTAGATATTGAATGTTTTCTCAAAATAAATAGAGTTTTTAAAAATAACCTGGGGTTTGCCAAAAATAATGCCCATGATATCCTCTTTTTTCCATACGCTCCATAATATCCCCATTGCACTTCCCTCGCTCCTCTCTGTGAGACTCTGTCTGCCTCTGTCTGTGCTTGCCCCGGAGCTTTCCATTTCCTCTAATCCATACATGGTATGCCCTGGCTCACAACCTCTGTGTTTTGTGGGACTGATGTCCTGTCCCATGTTATCGTCTCCTTGGCGAGTTGAATAACTTCTGGATTGAGGGTCAATCTGAAAAATTCCCATATTGAACAGAAATATGGATTCTGTGAAGCATCCTATATGTTACAACTGAGCATTATTCCTAACTGCTGTGGCTCAGGGCTGTTTCTATTTTAAAAACTTTGCCTCCACTGTCATGGAGGCCACAAGCTGACCCAGCGAAAAACTCATTAAAACCGCAGCACCCACCCTCTTCATCAATACCTCCAGACCCCCTCAGCCGCTTTCGTTTCCTGTGTCTGGTTGAGGAAGCATAAGGGAAGGTAGTCGATATCTTTCTTCTCTACAGGGTCTCAGTAGGAACAGTTTCATCTTAAGTGGTGGGCTTTTGAAAGCTCCTATGGCTTGAGATGTTCTTGTATGGAGTGGAAAATGTGGTTTATTACTCTTGAATTGCACCTGGCATAGTATTTGCTCTATAAACCTGGAGCTACTCTCCTCTCCACTGATTTGGATAGGACTGGCCTGAAACCTTGAAGAGAAGGCAGAGAAAGACTCCCACTTTCCCTCTCTTATATATTATGTCGTCCACAGAGCGACCCAGTGAGGGCAGTGGGACAAACACAGTTATTTCCATTGACAAGGTCAGAACTCTGAGGTTTGGAGAAGTGAACCAACCACCCTAAGCCAGGTCCCATGGTTAGAAGTGATGGCACCAGGAAGAGACAAAAGGCAAAGAGAAGCCATGTGGTGCCATCAGAAGAACCGGAGGATGAGAGGCAAATGCTGTGGCAGTAACCCTTGTTCAGGGGCTTTTTACGCAAAACCTGTTTCCTCATCTGCAAAAACAGGGTAACAAAATCTACTTCCAGGATTGGCTGTGGCTCATGTGGAAGAATATATGACCACCTCATGCAGCGTCTGGCAGACCTAACACACGTCACTGCCCACCTGCCTCTAGCTACAGGCACCACCCTTCCTCTGGGATATGACTCAAAGTCCTCTTGGGCCAGCTCGCTGAAGCCAGTTGAGTTAGCTAATGTGATTCTTCATGTTGGAAACACCCAGCTGACAAATGGCATCAGGAAAAGGTTTACTGACAGATAAAAGGCAGGGCTCATGAGGACTGAATTTGCTAAACATGACTTGTGAAATATGTGGTAATAAACTGAGGGCAGCCTCTTGACTTCTTTATGATGTTTTTAGGGTAGCTTTGGGTGTTATTTACATTCTCTACATACTCTAAATGTGCTTTAGGTTAAAGAGCTGACATCCAGGTTCCAGATAAAGGCCTAATGAATGGGATAAATCAGGCTCGTTTTTAAGAATGACAGGAGGTAGCATCTTAATTTTTTTATTATTAGACTGGTAAAGCATTATATATTCAGACTTCATCAGCATGGCCATGTGCACCATAAATGAACAACGCCCACTATTTGTCTTGTTCAGTAGCTCAGTCGTGTCTGACTCTTTGCAACCTCATGGACAGCAGCATGCCAGGCTTCCCTGTGCTTCACTATCTCCTGGAGATTGCTCAAACTCATGTCCACTGATCCAGGGATGCCAGAGTCCTGGAGACTGGACCTCGATGAATGAGCTGGCTGGCTGGAGCCTCCAGTCGTCAGTCCTAAAGCAGAGGCTCCACCAGTTTTCCCCACCCTGAACTCAGACATGCTTTAGGAAATGCCTACATCTGCTCAGGAGGTTTTTGCCACTACCGCAGCAGACAGTACCGGATCTCATGTCCACGTGCTCTTTGAGCTTGCTGGATTCTCCTCGCCAAGATGCAGCCAAGGGTGTCCCTTGAATGTCCAGTCAGCCATGGCCCTTGGAGGACTCTGGTCACCTGGGAGGTCAGTGGGCCAGACTCCTCCCCCAGCCAGTCTATTTATCAGAGACGTGGTCCAAGGTCACACAGGAGAATCTTGTGTGTGTGTGTCAAGCACATCCTCAGAATGGCCACTTCCCTCACACCAAAAGGCCAAAATCTCACCCTGCCAGGTCACAGAGGCCATTTTTAAAAGTTAAAAATGAACCGAGTGAAGGATTCATTGTTCTGGGACACTCCCCAGCCTGAGATCAGAACTGACTATTTGGGGTGGCGGGGGGATGGGCAGGCATTGAAAGTGGCCTGAACTTTGTGTCTCTAGAGCTGACCGGGGACGCATTCCTCCGCCTCACCTCCCCGCCTACACATTTGGTTCCCTTTCCAGCCACATCATCTCTCTTCTCAGCAATCTGGTAGTTTTCTCAAGAGAATTGGGGGTGGGGAGGGGCAAAGAGGACAGGACACGTCTCAGCCATTGTGTGGGAGGCACATTTGGAGATGGGAAAAAGTCTCCCAGTGGCCATGAGTTTGAGCAGACCCCAGGAGATAGTGAAAGACAGTGAAGGCTGGTGTGCTACAGTCCATGGGATCGCAAAGAGTCAGACACGAATGAGCGACTAAATAACAGCAACAAAGCCTCTTGCCTCATTAGAGGTCCAGGCACCAGAGCTTAGCGGCAAGGCAGGCCACTGGGGGGACCACCCGCTCATCACACACTCCCACATCTGTGAGGACACAGGCCCCGGAAGCTGATGGGAGGGTGCGGTCCGATGAGTGTGAAACAGAAAAGTCAGCCTTGGTGAACTTCCTAGGAGCCTGATGCTTATGAAGGTTCTGACTCCGAACTGGCCTTTGAGTCCCCTGGATGACTTCCAGACAAAATCATTTTAAAAAAAAGGAAGTGTGTCTCTTTATTTTTCCCTCCTACAGTATCCAAAGTCTTTGAGTAAGAATGAAAAGATCCCGCTCTCCTAATAAGCAAGGGTGCTCAAAAACCCAATTGGTCTTGGACCATCTGTATTCAGGTAGGTAAGAATTGCCATCCCTATTTCAGAGAGCTCAGAAAGGTTAATAAACTTCCCCCAGGTCACACAGTTAGAAGTGCCAGAGATTTGCAAGGAAAGAATGAAGTAGGGTGTATGTCCTCTAGCTCAGATTTGCCCTCATTGGAAGACTCTCTTCTCCTTGTGTGCTGTGGGCAGGCAGCTTCAGAAAAGAGGATTCTCTGAGTCCAAGTTTTTCCTGATCCTAGACAAGATCAAGAAAAAAAAGAAAAAGTAGGCAGCCTTCACATGCCTCCTGAGACCGCCTGAGCTGCAGAGAGGCAAAAACAGTGCTATCCCCTCATGTCCGCCAGGACAAAGATTGGGGTGGAGGAAGCTTGGGATGCAGTGTCTTACTTGCCCTGGTCATGGGCAGGGCCTAGAGGGCACCTCTGTCCATGTGTCTGGTGAGGGGCCTAGGATATTCCTCTCCCATTACCCTGGGGACCATGGACATGGGGACAGACATGCCCTCTGTCTGTCCAGAGGATGTGCAGCCCCATGTAATTATACCTTTTTCAAGCTGGGTAGAATGGGATTGTTGGAAAAGCCCCATTGATTGTGGGCTCGCGAATCGCTGGGCTCCAACTGGGACAGCTGATAATGATAATGATCTTGCATTTATACAGATCTTTTCATCCAGATGGATCCATAGAGCTCAGCAGAATTTACAACTGATTGTACAAGTGCAGAGCCAAACTCTGCCCTCTGCGAGGTGCTGCCAGCTTCCAGAGGTCACCATACTGCTGGGGGTCTCGGTTGACATTGTCCTTCCAGCAAGGAGCATGTTCCGGGTCTGTGCACTTGAGCTAGAGAGGGGATTTGCAAATCACGATAGCCCCATATCAAAACAGGCTGCACGGGGCAGCTGGCGAGCTGGGGCCACGGGGAGTCACACCTGCGCTAAGGAGAGCAGGATTTGACTTTTCGCTGAGTGCAGAACCCCATCCCTGCACACCCAGCAAGAGAAGCAGGAGGACACCGAAAGTTGGGGAGACACCAGGGTCCCTAAGAACTACTCACAGTGTCTCCAGGTCAGCTTTCCCCTACACGTGTTTCACAAAACATTAGTCCTTCCTATAGGATGTTCTTCAAACCGAAATAAATTTTGGAGTCAACTAAGTTTGGGAAAAGTAGCAGCTGGATCCCCCGCCTGGAAAGTCATGACTCCCAGGAGAGTGTAAAAGGTTCTGAGAAGTCCTGAAGTCAAGAAACCTGCTTAACCTTAGCTGGGTGTATGATCAGACCGCAGTGACACTTCTTTCCTCTGCAGCATTCTGCAGAATGTGGTACACACTTTGGCCTAGTCTGCTGTCGATTTAGACCCATCTGCAGTAAGGTTTTCCATCTTCATGCTTTTCAACTTAAAAAAATGGATATATTTTTCTTAGACCTAGGATATCATCAAAGAGCCAAACAATTGTTATCCACCATCTTATTCAATCCCTGTAGTAACCATGGGGAAAGTGAGACCCGGAGAGGGATGTCACATGCCAGACCAACACAGCAACTTGGTGACAAAGCTCAGTCTGATCCCCTGAGCCATTATACCTAATGTGACTATGAATGTGGTGACCTATTTTTAAAACAAAAATATACACATGATGTACAGCAAAGAAATTCTATGTAACCCTGGCCTTATTTCCTGGATTCCATGGTGTCTTCTGCTTTTTTTCAGGTCAGAGGTTTTCTGTGTGGGTTTTCTGTGTCACAGACCCATCATTTTGGGCCTGTGATTTTTGCGGGTTGAGGATAAAATCTTAAGTGGGCCCATGGGAAGTTCTGCAGCATTCCTGTACACTCATTCATGCATCACTTCCCCGACACAGGCACACATATGCTTATACAGGCACATAGATACAAAACAAACTTCCAAGGCACTGGATGTAAGCAGCAAAGAACTACTGCAGAATATGACCCCAGACCCAAGCTGTCCAATACACTGGCCACTGGCCCTGTGTGGCTATTCATCATTGCGGTTTAAATTTACGTATTTAGAAAAGATTCAGTTCTTCCCTTGTACTAGTCATTCTGCAAGTACTCAGTAGCCACACATAAGTAGTGGCTACCATAGAGGACAGTGTAGACTGAAACATTTCTACTGTCACAAACAGTTCTATTGGACAGCCCTGCTCTAGACTCTGGCGAAGGCGATGGCACCCCACTCCAGTACTCTTGCCTGGAGAATCCCATGGACGGAGGAGCCTGGTGGGCTGCAGTCCACGGGGTCGCTAAGAGTCGGACACGACTGAGCGACTTCACTTTCACTTTTCACTCTCATGCATTGGAGAAGGAAATGGCAACCCACTCCAGTGTTCTTGCCTGGAGAATCCCAGGGACAGGGGAGCCTGGTGGGCTGCCGTCTATGGGGTCGCAGAGTCGGACACGACTGAGGCGACTTGGCAGCAGCAGCAGCAGCAGCTCTAGGCGCATCCCCAGTAGCACTAGGCCCAGGAACCTTGTTGCATTTTCTTCAGGCCGACGTACAATCCTGGTTTTCTTTGTAGAGCAGAAAAACTTGAATGTTGAACAAACGTACTCACAGATTGTCAAAAACTGATTGTGTCTCAAAGGACATATATACAAAACAGAAACAGGCCCACAGACAGAAAACAAACTGTGCTTACCAAGGAGCTATGCGGGCGGGCCGATAAATTAGGAGTTTGAGATGAATATCCACATACTTCTATATATAAAATAGGTAATCAACAAGGATTGACTATATAGCACAGGGAATTATACTCAACATTCTGTAACAACCTATAAGGGAAACGAATCTGAAAAAAAATATACATGTATGTGTAACCAAGTCTCCTTACTGTACAATTGAAAATAACACTACATTGTAAATCAACTATATTTCACTTTTAAAGAAAGGGGAAAAAGTCAATTTTTAAAAAGTTTTATCTCCTAAACATAAGAATTAAAGGCAATAATCATGGAAGGACCTAAAGGAATACCAATAAGACTCAGATAACATGGCAGCTATATTTTTGGTTATTTTTTACTTCCACGTCCCAAATTTAAATACCACCCCCATCAAATGGACCACTCCATACCAAGCTGTGAGCAATTCTATGTTATATAGATGTTTGGGGTCTCCCTTAACCCCTTTTAGTACATTTACCTTGATAAATGTAGTAATGTTGATAATCACTGTTTACCTAGTATCTGATTACCCGTCTTTACAGCCCTATGCAGTAGTTGGCTTTTGGACCAGATGATGAATACACATGGTTGATTTCTTTTCAACAGCTGTTCAGTAAATGTTTACTCAGCCCCCAAGTTGGCAGTATTACTCCCAAGGTCAAGCTCTTTCATATCTTTTTTTTTTTTTAAGAAAATTAATAGACTTTACATTTTAAATTTTAGAGAAGTTTTAGATTGACAGAAAAATTGACCCAAAAGCACTGAGAGTTCCCACACAGCCCTCCTCTCCCCTCCCCAACCCCTCCCACAGCCTCTCCCATCAACAGTATCCCACATCAGTGTGGTACATTTGTTACAATCAATGAACCAACATCAATGCCTTGTTATCAGGCTAAGTCCATAGTTTACCTAGCTCTCAAGTGTTGTACATTCTGTGGGTTTGGACAAATGTATAATGACATACATCCACCATTATTGTGTCATACAGAGCAAGAGCAGTTTCTCTGTCTTAAAAGTCCTCTGTGCACTGCCTTTTCGTCCCTCCCTCCCCACCAACGCCTGGCAACCAAACCCCTTTTTCTTTAGGCACTCTATTCACTTTCTGGACATTCCTAAGCCTAGCTGCTGCTGACAGCAGCCTTACAAAGCAGAGAGGACAGCAGATGTATTTCCCATCTTCTAACTAGATAGACTGAAGTCCAAAAACCCAGCAGAGCCGCGGCGGAACGAGGGATGGAGCCCCCAAGGCAGGCTTCGCTCTGGGCGGCGAGCTGCTGGCTCCTGGGCACATTTGCTGCCCTCGGGAGCCCTCCCCCTTCTCACACTTGTCACCATGACCTCATCTTCCCCACTGTGCGGCCTCCCAGCCAGACCCCGGGCCGCAGGAGCATCATCGCGGAGGATTTTGTTCTGGGATTCGGATGTTCATTCTTTTCTCAGGATCCCCCAGGTTGCTCAGACAGAGTGGCTGCCAGTCAGCCCCAAGAGTCCTGGAATTTGGACTCAAACCAAGTTTGCCTGGGGCCCGTGCTCTATGTCTCCCCAGCCCTGGCTGGCAGTGAGTGGGGAAAGACTGGGCTAAAGCTCCTTGGCTCAGGGAAGAGAGCTCCAGACTAGAGTTTTAACTTCTGGCTTGCTTAATAATTCTGGAGTCAATCTTACATTCCTCAGGTAGCAAAAGGTGCGCAGTTTGTCCCTTTTTGCAGAGGCACGGTTTTCTTTGAGCTCCATCATCCAGAGTGAGTCTAGCTTCTGGGTTCTTTCCCACTGCTCTGCTGGGGTGGAGCCTGCCCTTCCCCCACAGTAATACAATTTTTAACTGGGCACCCTGGCTGCCCAAAATAACATCCTATCCATTTCCCTTGCAGCTCGGTGTGACTTCAGTTCTGGCATAGAGATTTGTGCAGCACTGGGGTATGTAACCCTTAGGAAGAAAGAAAGCATGAACTTTTCCTCCCATTTCATTCTTCCTTCAGGCTGGAATGAGACGTGATGGCTGGAGCTAAAGCAGCTCTTTGGGCTACGAGATGACCTTGGAAATGGAACTATGCATAGTAGATAAATAAGATAGAGTGTGAATCCCTGGCGCCAGGTAACATCACACCAGCCCCGGACTATCTTCCTGGACTTTTACATGAGAGAGAAGTAAACATCTATTTTATTTAAGCCACTTATTTTGTGTTTTCTGTTAGTCTTAGATGAACCAAATGCTAATATATCCACGCCGTATATTAATAGTAATAATAAAAAGAAGGAAAACAATAGCTCCAACTTTGAACACTGATATCTCCAGGCACTGTGCTCAGCAACATTAAATATAGACTCTCATTTAATCTTCACAACAGCCCTACAAGGTAGATAGCATAATTACCACTTACCAAGAGAAACCTAAGGATTAAAAAGGAAAAGTAACCTACTTCAAGTGACATGTTTACGAAAGCTCCAAACACTACTTTCTGACGTCAAGAGATGAGCCTTGGATTAGGGAAGGGAGAGAAGCAGCAGGTCAGACAGGGGAGAAGGGAACCCCACAACCCTCTGTCCCGAGCAGCTCATCAAAGCGCTCTGGAGCGCTGCAGAGGACCTTCAAGCCTGCCTCAGGATGTTTTAAAATTTCAAGGGAAACACAGTCGTCCTCCCCGCACAGACCTCTGGCATGAGGCAGCTCATGGCTTCAACAGTGTGTATTGCACTGCCTTTCTTTCCATTCTAGAACTGTTGGAGGAAAGTTGGCTGAAAATGCTATGCAGGTAAGAAGTAAATCTGGAGTCCCTACTGGCCATCCCTGATAATGGAGCCAAAACAGAAGGAAGGGAGATATGTGAGAGATATTTCCATAATACCATCACCTGGGCACCTACAGCAGCCACACCCGAAGTCTTGCCTTTACAGCACCATGAGCCACTTTTATCCTTAAACCGCTCTGAAATGGGCTTCTGTCACTTACAACAGAGTCTTGGTTAATACATCTTAAGTGGACTTTGGTCAGTGGGAGGGAGCTGAAAAAAAGGGGGGGTCTTGCATTTGAAGTAATTCTTTAGAAGTTTAAAGACACCAATCTTATGGGTTCCCATGGTCAGGTGAAGATTTTTCAGAATTGGGGTGAGAGGGGTGAGATGAGGAGACAGTGCCATCTGCTATGGTCCTATATCTCTGTGAGCCACTAGCACTCGGTGGTTTCTTTGTTAAAGAAGCAGAAGATATCTCCCTACCTCTTCAGCACTGAGATATCATCATGTTGCCTAAGATGTCTCTCTAGTCTCTTGGCGTCTTCAACAGTGATCCCTCCTGATAAGTTTTAATTCACTTGCCCCACAAACCAGTGTAAGATTAGTAATAAAGGCTGTTGACTGTCACCCCAGTCGCTTAACTACCTATGTGATTATGGATTACTTCCTTGTCAAGCCTCAGCTTCCTGATCTATAAAATGGGTATATTAATGCTGCTTCTTTAACTTATTTTTTAACTGAAGGATAACTGCTTTCTAAGTTTATGGATATTGCGCTATAAAATGTGTACAAATGCACCACCACAGTACCCAGCCTATAGCAGACACTCTGTAACTCAGAGTGCCCTCTCTTTTACCTCTTAGGACTGGGTGTTTCCTCTCATCAGAACAAATGAAGACTCCCACTTTATGTTTAGGTTAAGATGTCAAGATCTGAATGATCTTTCGACAACAACAAGCAGGGTTTTCTGAACACCTTCCATGTGCCAAGTACCATGCCTGGCCCAGTAACACAGGGGCGATTATGACGCAATCCTGATCTCAGGGGGTTTCTAGTCAGAACATAACAGTGGGATACGGACAGAGGAAGACTTTCACAGGACAAAAGTTGCCTGCTTTACAAAGAGCCTGACTTTGAGAGTTAAAAATAACGTAAAAGCCCTTTTAGTCCAACCGCCCCTCTGCTCTCATCTGACATTCACAACCTTGATACGACATACCCATCATTGTTGAGTCCACGCTTGAACACTTCTCCTGATGGGAGACTCACCTCCCCCTGAGGTTGCCTAGTGTGTCTTTGCACAGCTCCAACCATTAAGAACTACAGATAGGAAGTCTTCTCTGACCTGAAAGTGTCAGCTATTCCATCAGCTCTTTGCCTGAATCTGACAGAGAACAAAATGGGAATTAGATACGTGTGGTGGTTTCAGCATGAGACAGTTACTCGGTTTAATGCCAAATACAAAACAGAAAAAAAGGGAGAATACATTTGCCAAAGGGAACCCTCCCCATGGGCTTTGGCTTGGCCCCAAGCTGTTTGACAAAGAGCCACAAAGATGGCATGGTCAGAGCACATCAACCAAATGGATGCGTTGCTCCAAGGGTGGAAAAATATTTGGCTTCCATGAAAACTATTTTTTAAATTATTATGAATGGTGCCTTTCAAATTACAGTCTGATTTCCTTTTCATTTTTTATTTCTTTAAATCTCTTACCTTCCTGGTCATTGAAAGTGTTAATCATCAACATTAACTCCTTTCTTTAAATCTGCTTTCTCTGTCTAGAGGTGTACTCTCTGACACAGCACCCACTAACCATGTTTAAATAAAATTGAAAAATCATTAATGGATTTTGGATTCACTCAAACTAGCTACATTTCAAGTGCTAAGTAGCCACATGCAGCTAGGGGTCACCATATTGGAGAGCGTAGATATAGAAAATTTCCGTCAACACAGCAAACTCTGTTAGATGGTCTCATTCTACTCGAGAGTGGTTTTGACCTTTATCTGCTTGTTAGTATGAAGTAAACAAATAACCAGACAGGCCAAAGTCTAATCTCAGCTTCATGTCTTAGTAACTGTGACTTTAGACAAGTTACTGGGCCTCCCTGATTTCCATGTCAAGTCCCTCCTTCCATAAGATATGATACAGCTCAAATATGCCTCAGCCACACACGCTGTTTGCACCTCTCTACGTCGTTGGCAGAATGCAGCCTTAGGCCCGAGTTACTGATGCATGTTTCCAGCTCCACACCCAGCCAATGGGTTCCTGGAGACACATTTATCTCCTCTTCCCCCACAGGACATACCACTATTCATCTTGTGGCAGGGCCTCCATGGATATTAGATTGAGTTCAATCACCTCCTATGTAAGGTAAGCATTACATTAAATAAGGTGCAATTCATGGTGTCCTTTGCTGCCTTCAAGAAATTTCCAAGACTTGAATAAATAAAAAGTTGGCTGAATAGCCCATTAATTGTTGTTGTTCAGTCGCTAAGTTGCTAAGTCATATCTGACTCTTTGTGACCCCATGGACTGCAGCATGCCAGGTTTCCCTGCCCTTCACTATCTCCTGGAGCTTGCTCAAACTCATGTCCATTGAGTCAATGATGCCATCCAGCCATCTCATTCCTTGTCACCCTCTTCTCCTCCTGTCCTCAATCTTTCCCAGCATCAGGGACTTTTCCAATGAGTCGCCTCTGCATCAGGTGGTCAAAGTACTGGAGCTTCAGCTTCAGCATCAGACCTTCCAATGAATATTCAGGGTTGATTTTGATCAGTTTAATAACAGTATAGTAGCCAGTGTTGGATGAATGTTTACTGTGTATCAGGCGTTGTGCTAAGTGTTTTACATATACAATCTTCACAGAGATAAGATAAGACACAATCATCACCCATTAATTTGCAGATGGGGAACTGAGATTCAGAGAGGATGGGTGATTTCCCTTGGGACATCAGACTATCAGATGTGGAGCTCATGTTGAATCTAGGCTGGCTCCAGAGACCACAGGCTGGGACACTTTATTCAGCTGCTTCTTGTGCGACATTGAAGGGACGAGTTTCAGGACCTGCTGCTGCCCTCATCCTGGAGCTGTAGATGCTGAATCATAATCACCAACATGATGACTAGACGGTTCCAGAGCTTGGACTTGCACAATCAAACCTGCCCTTAAGTATCAAGCTTCACTGACAGAGGGTGAGGATGTTTACACTGGGTAGGAATTGGGTCTGGGGTTGATACTTTCTTTCCATACCATTAAAAAAAAATCCCTAACAGATGCTCAGATGGTAAAGAATCTGCCTGCCATGTGGGAGCCCTGGATTCGATCCCTGGGTTGGAAAGATCCCTAGAGAAGGGAATGGCAGTGCACTCCAGTATTCTTGCCTGGAGAATTACACGGACAGAGAAGCCAGCGAGCTACAGTCCATGAGGTCACAGAGTCAGTACTCACGACTGAGTAACACAAACACACACAACAGACACTGGGGATTTCTGCCTTCAAAATATGCTTGTATATTTGCCTTGACTTAGCAATTTCTCTTTGAGAAATTTATTCTAAGATACTTATCACGAATGTGTGTGCACCTCAATTTTGTTGTTGCTATTGTTCAGTCACTCAGTCATGTCCGATTCTTCGTGACCCCATGGACTGCAACACACCAAGCTTCCCTGTCCATCACCATCTCCTGGAACTTGCTCAAATTCATGTCCATCGAATCAGTGATGCCATCCAACCATCTCTTCCTCTGCTGTCCCTTTTCCTCCTGCCCTCAGCATCAGGATCTTTCCCAGTGAGTTGACTCTTGGCATCAGGTGGCCAAAAGTATTGGAGCTTCAGCATCAATTCCTCCAGTGAATATTCAGGATTGATTTCCTTTAGGATGGACTGGTTGGATCTCTTTGCAGCCCAAGGGATTCTCAAGAGTCTTCTCCAACACCACTGTTCAAAAGCATCAGTTCTTTGGTGCTCAGTCTTCTTTATGGTCCAGCTCTCACATCCATACAGGACTACTTGAAAAACCGTAGCTTTGACTACATGGAGCTTTGTTGGTAAAGTAATGGCTGTGCTTTTTAATATGCTGTCTAGGTTGGTCATAGCTTTTCTTCCAAGGAGCAAGTGTCTTTCAACGGCTGCAGTCTCAGTCTACTGTGATTTTGGAGCCCAAGAAAATAAAGTCTGTCACTGTTTCCATTGTTTTCCCATTTATTTGCTGTGAAGTGATGGAACTGGATGCCATGATCTTAGTTTTCTGAATGTCGAATTTTAAACCAGCTTTTTCACTCTCCTCTTTCACCTTCATCAAGAGGTTCTTTAGTTCCTCTTTGCTTTCTACCATAAGGGTGGTGTCATCTGCATATCTGAGGTTATGCACCTCTGAAGTTATACACTTCAATTTAGGCACAAAGAAATTCATTATAGCATTGTTTGTGAAACAGGAAAAATAAAAACAAGTTAAATATCCAAGAGTGGGGATTAATTCAATAAACCACATTTCATAAGTTGCAAAACTAATTGTCCAAAATGGGGCAGGAGGACTCAGGTGATGTTTTCCCTTCCTTCTGCTTGTATGTATTTCTGAGTTTTTCTGCAATAAGTTGTAGAATTTAACATTTGTTTACCTGTTTTTTAAAATCTTTCTATCACTTCACAATATATTGAATCATTTATGTTGTACACATGAAGTTAATACAATGTTATAGGTCAATGATATCTCGTTAAAGAAATCTCAGGGGCCACTTTTGAAATCTCCCTTTCCACTGGGCCCTCAGCTCAGCTTCTTCTCATTTCCCTAAGGAGAGGCAGCCTGGGGAGAGCTGGCCCCGGGCTGGTGCACAGTGGTCCACACCCGGAACTTTCCCATTCCCCAGGCTTACAATTGGCCTGTGGTTTTTATGTGCAAGGCTATTTATTTTCCAATCAGAGGCATTGAGTGAGGACTTCTGGGGGTAAACTGGTAGCTCTGGGCAGCTTTGAAGCATCACAAGTGGGAGGTTTTGTCCCCTGAAGATTTAGGAGGGCAGCCTCTCTCTCTGTTTTATTGGCTTCTTTTACATATGTATAGCCCCGGAGTGGGGTGGGGACTCCGGTGGGTAGGGACAGACCTCCCCAAAGGCAAAATCCCTCCGAAACCAAGAGGAGCATTGCAAACTTCTCAAATGTTGGCCTCTTGCCCTCTGCCTAAAACACACCCCTTGCGACCCCTTCCTTTCTTCTGTATTTTTTTTCTGTAAGAGTACATCTAGAGGTGAAGATTGTGGACTTTTGGGAGTCACAAAGACGTGAGCTGGAACCATAGCAAGTTTCTCAATTTCTCTGAATCAACCACAGATAAATTTCTCATCTGTAAAATGGGCCAATAATAGTTGCTATTTAATGCCAGATTATCGTATGAAATTAATAAATACAATGAATGAATAAAATACAAGTGCTTAACACAGGGACTTGCATGGCTGTCCAGTAGCCAAGACTCCACGTCCCCAGGGCAGGGGACCGTGGCCCAGTCCCGGGTCAGGGAACTAGATCGTGCATGCCACAACTAAGACATGGTGCAGCCAACAAATAAATCAGTAAACAAACCTTGTTTAAAAAAATAAAGATAAAGTGCTTGGCATAGTTCCTGGCACACAATAAACATTCATTTCATGATAGCTGTTATTTTCCCCTTTCTACCTTCCTCCCCTAGTCAAAGCTAAGCCAAAACAGTGCTGCAGCTCGAAGTCTGACAGCACCTCCTCTCTCCACCAGCCCCCTAACCCTCTGCCTCAGAAATTTTGCAAACATCCCAGCTTCCAAACACACAGGCATTCGAGTCCTGCATGTTATTTTCAGCATGGCCTTCACATTTCCCGTTGACTCAGGCCCTGGTGCTGGGACAAATTGGATGAGCAGAGTGTAAATGTTACCCCTTTGGCTCCTCCTCGAGAGGGGCTGAGCACAGATGTTTGCAGGGGCAAGCGCGGCCCGGTAAGAATGGGGGCATTGTGTGCGGGCTCACACAAAGGCCCAGTGGCCCCACTCGGCTGCCAGCCTCCCGAGCCTCCCCTCTTTCCGCATTGATTTATTAGGCCAGGGATGAATGAAAACGTAATTAATATTACTGAAGCATTAGAGTCTATTTAATTTAAATGCCACTGAATATTTCACTTTCAGCTGGGAGTGACAATGTGCTCAGGCCTGGCTGGTGAAAGCTGGGGCCATCTGTTACCCGGTAAAGGAGGGAGACTGGGGAGGCCGAGGGTGTGGGGCTTTGTGGACATTCCAAAGGTCCACGATCATCATTCAACTCAAGGGCAGCCGAGCCGCATTCCTCCACGCGAGCCCCTCTCGGCTGGAGGGGGCTTAGAGAGCAGGAGGGGGAGAATGCAGAAAAGGAAGAGTCCTCCGTCCCTCTGTCTGCACCAAGAAAGCCCCCTAGGAGGCCAGAAAGCTGCAGCGGGGGATGGGAAGGTCACAAACACAGGGTTGATTAGGGAACGGCTGCCTTTGAAGAATGAGGGCTGACCAGCCAGAACTGTCCTATCCATCAGGGTAGCTACGGGCCACACGCAGCTCTTTCAGTTAAAATTAAGATGAAATAAGATTTAGAATTCACTTCCTTGGTCCCACTAGCCACAATATCACATGCTCAGTAGCCACCCGCGGCTTAGTGGCAACTGTGTTGGACAGAGCAGTGCACTGCAGAAAGTTCTGGACAGTACTGTTCTAGAAGGTGGTGGTACCTTTGTAGTTAGAAGGAGAGTTGCCCCCAGGAATCTGCCTAAGGATCCTAACTGATCAGATTTGGGGCCTTTCTGACATTGCAAGAATCCAGGATGGTCAGGAGCCAGTGCTGTGATGAAAGATCATGTGGGCTCAAAACCTCGTTCTGTCGCTTGCCCTTGGCCAGTTTATTTAATCTCTATCTACCTCAGTTTCTTCATCTGTCAAATGGAGGTAATAGTAAGACCTGACACTATGTTATTGGGGAAAGAATTATAAAGTGCTTTCAACAGTGTCTGGCATGGAGGAAAGGCACAACATACATGAGCTATTACTCACGGAAGAGGTTACAGGGAGAATGATCTTGAGTCCAAGGACACACGTTGCCCGGCTGTGTCTGAGTGGAGGGGATATGTGGGTTCTGAATTCAAGAGAACAAATGTCCAGGCAGCCAGCGGGGGGCCTGGATCCCGGGCATCTGGAGTTCTGGAGCTGGGGGCAGGGTGCAAGGGACCCAGGACACTTGGTGTAGCCACAGCCGCAGTTGCAGCAACAACAGCAGGAGGGGGGAGGTTCTGTCCTTAGTGGGACGATAATTAGCCCAGTGGATTCTCTCATAATTGGGATCATTTGTTCGCCTGGTTTTTTTCTCTGACAAACTGATTCCATGCCAGGGGAAAGCTGTGTGACTCACACCTTGCCATGCCAATTAGCTGATAAACATCAAACGTAAACAAAGATGGCCTAATTAAAACTAGTCACTGAACCTCTGTGAGCATCTTGTCAAAATTGCACCAACATTCTGCACCCAGGCTTGTGCTGGGTCTCAGGAGCTAAATGAGGGATTCTGTGGAGAATCTACAGATGTCCCCTCAGGAGGGGCCCTGGAGGTGACAGGGGAAGCAGGCAGAAGGCAGAGGAAGGGATTAGCTCAGCCACTTGGATTGGCCCCTCCGGCTGTTCCAGCTGCAAACCTCCACACGCCGAGGATCTCCTGTGGGCATGTGGCATGTCCACAACTGCCCCTTTGCACCGAGAACCGTCTCCGGGTTATTTTTGTTTCCCTGTGTGGTTTTCAGATAGGTATCTGTTCTGTACTTTGGATGTCTCTAATCCTGAAACTCTCACATCACTGTCATGGAGTCAATGAATGCCTCTGACTCAATTTTCCTCCTGAAAAACAGAATGATGATACTTGCCCAAATTACCACTCCGTGTCACGGCAAGAATCCAATGAGCCTAGGTACATGAAATACTTAGTGAAGAGAAAAGCTTCATTCCACATTAAGTGGTTCTGTATGGCCCAGTGTACAGAGCATTGCTTTTGGAACTGAATGCATGTCTGCAAACCTCAGCTCTGCCACTTAACAGCTCTGAGCCTCAGTTTCCTCATCTGGAAAATGGGGATGGGGATGTCTACTAGAGTAAGGATTAAAGGTGGCACAGGGTACACATAGTAGGTCCTGAAAGATTCATTTCCTACCCTTTCACTCCTTTATAAAAGGGAAGGTAAGGGCTTATGAAACAGGGAATGGAGGAGGAGGAGAAGGAGAAGGCTTCACACATCCTAACCGCATCAGGACATATACCCCTCACTCCATCTTTTGATTATTTCTCCTTGTATGTTAACATATAAGTCCCAGCTCCTTAGTGTGATAAAGGCCACTGGAGTCTGGGCCCTGAGTACCCCTCCAGTCCTATCCTTCCCCCAGTCTGCACTCCCTCCGACATACAGTCTATGTTTCAGCCATATTGAACTTCTGGTGGTTCCTCAAAGGCACTGGCAACTTTCACACCACGGTCATTTTTCATATGCTGTTCCTTCTACCAGGAAGTACCCTTCCCACCCGGCAGAAAACCTTCTCAATTCTCACGCTTCAGTCTCTATGGAGATTTTTCTAACCACCCTCTTCTCTGCCTCGCTCAACCTGGAGAAATGACCATCTGGGTTGCTCCTTCGATGTACACCTTGTCTTTTCAAAAGCCACATGGTAATGCAAAAGTACATGAATGAATGGGTGGTTGAAATACGTGGCAGGTATTCATCTGTACCAGTCTCTGCCCTCAAGGGTGCAAACTCTGGTGGAGGAAAGACTTGCAAACTCTTTTATTCCTTAATATGTTACCAGGTGCTTAATTGAAAGCACAGCTTCCTCCACCCCCACCTTGGGATCAGAATCCCCTGGAAGGTAGTGACCTTGTCTTAAGCATAACTGAGTCTCCAGCACCCACCACAGTACCTGGACAGGGCAGGAGCTCCATATTTTTTTGAAGGAATGAATGACTAATTGAAGCGATACACGAATGAGTAAGTAAAGCTCTCATTTTATATCAATGATTTAGACAAATCTGCCATCTGTCTACCTGAGCCACCACGGTCTCTCCAAACTGATTTTCTGTGAAAGCCTTCTGGAACAGAGCCCTGGGCAACATGCACTCAGTAAGGACCTTCTCTTTTCTCCAGGATAATTCTTTGTATTGTTTTCCCTGTCCCCACAAAACATATATTTTTGTAGAAAACTAAGAAAGCCAAATGGGCTTCCCTGATGACTCAGAGGGTAAAGAATCTACCTGCAATGCAGGAGACCTGGGTTTGAGTCCTGTGTCAGGAAAAGCCCCTGGAGAAGGGAATGGCTACCCATGCCAATATGCTTGCCTGGAGAATCCCATGGACAGAGGAGGTTGGCGAGCTACATTTCATGATGTTGTAAAGAGTCGGACATGACTGAGCAACTAATGCTACATACATAGGAAAGCCAAATAGAAAAGGAGAATCACCTGTAGACAGCCAGCGTGAATGCTCTGGTCTACGTCCCTCCAGACCTCTGTCTAGGTTGGTCACCAGCGTATGGACTAATGATTACATGCACCCAGATTGCCCGGGTTCAGCTTGCAGCTCTGCCACTGAATGGCTGGGTGAACTTAGCAGTGTATTTAAGCTCTCTGTGCCTCAGTTATCTCAACTGTAAAGTGGAGACAGTTGTTACACCTCCCTTGCTGCAGTTCCGAGGCTTAACCATGTCACCACGGGTAAAGCGCTTGATTAACGGTACACAGTGCCGAGCAGAGCTTAGCTGTTCTACTCTCGCTCTAAAGATCTCCAGGGCCCATCCAGCCACTCCAACCACCCGTGACCAAGAGGGGCACAAACGACTGGCCAGTGACTCAGATGGCAGCTCCCAATGCTGTGACAGTGTCCCCCCACTGCTGGTTTCTAGGTCAGGACTGAGGTCAGACCCATGGCTGAAATGTGGTTCCCACTTAAGACAATGGTAGTTTCACCCAACTCACTTAAGGTAAACAGGGGGATTAACGCTGCTCCACCCTGGCGAGGCCAGGTTTGCCAGATAAATAGACGCGGTTCACTATCAGCCTTCTTCAAACTGTGTCATCTGAACGAGGAAGTGCCCGCTCCCTGACAGGATGCAAGCCCTTACCCATGCCCTCCTGCCTGCCAGGCCGAGAATCCTCATCCGCCTTCCGGTAGGTGCCTTAGAAAGGAGCTTTGTCCCCAGCCTGGTCCTCCAGAGCCTGGGATCTGCACGTGGCCCAATCTGGGCCAGCATGGGTCCTCCCGGCACCAGGAACCCGAGGTTGATTTTGGCAATGATCTTGTTTCGAGAATAATCACTGTGGAACATTTGGTGTAGTGGAAGGATTATAGTTTGGAGCCAGCCAGATTGAGGTTTGGGCCCATGCTTGGCCACTTACCAGTGTGGTAGCTCAGACCCACATCTTATTCAATGAAGTAATGCTTATAGCTGCAGGCTGCACTGTTGAGAGGAGACACCTAGCATGCAGTTGGGTCACTAGAAGCCCCTCGAGGCCATGGTGGTGGTGAGGGAGCTGGGAGCTGAGAGAGCAGGCTGAAGCTGCCTGCATGCCTCATGGCAGTGGGCAGAGCTACTGGGTGGGAGACCCCAGGCTGTGTCAAAAAGACCCTTTCCTTCCTCATTTGAAAAGACCCTGATGCTGGGAAAGATTGAAGGCGGGAGGAGAAGGGGACGACAGAGGATGAGATAGTTGAATGGCATCACCAACTCAATGGACATGAGTCTGAGTGAACTCTGGGAGTTGGTGATGGACAGGGAGGCCTGGCGTGCTGCAGTCCATGGGGTCGCAAAGAGTCGGACACGACTGAGAGACTGCACTGAACTGAACTGAACTCTCCTCAGGAGCAGGGCCGGTCCCCGAATGAGAGGGAGAAGGGGACCTGTCTATGATACCACAAGTGGAGAAATAAGCCTTCTGAGTAAGTGGAGAACTGCCTTCAGCCCTAGGGTGGCTGGTGAAGAAGGGGCTGCAGGAATGTGCTGGGTTGAGTCCTCCCCTATCCCTCACGGGCCTCATTGTTTGCTTTCAGGCTGGAGCCTCTATTCAAATGCAAACACCAGGAGGCGCCTTTGCCAAGCACACGGTGGGAGGATGGACAGGCTGCAACTTTGCTGGGAGCCGGCGAGAAATGGGTGGGAGTGGGAGAAAGGGCTATACAGGGGCCTGCCAGCCCGGAGATAACCCAGAGCGAGGAGGGGTCCTCAGAAAGGGCTCGATTTGGGACCCTGCTCCCCATGGCTACCCACGGAACGCTGGCTCCAGCCAGGGGAGTGTGTCCTCTGGGAAGGCAGCTAAGCAGAAACCAGGCTGCGCGGCTGTGCCTCTGAATGACCCTGATGGAGCCTCTCAACTTCCCTGAGTCTCAGTGTCTCCATCTGTGAAATGAGGACGAGAATACCTCTGCCATAGTGTGGTGAGGATGGCTGCCCTTAAGCACACAATAAATGCTGGCTCTGGAGATTTTCCCAGCAGAAGTGTGTTCAGCTCGGCCTTCAGAGGCTTTGAGTCTATTAAGAAAACAGCAAGATCTGATGCAACATGGTATCCTGGATTGCATCCTGGAAGGGGAAAAGGCACGTTAGTGGAAAGACCAGTTAAATCCAAATAAAGTCAATAGTTGATGATATTTCCAGTAGTAACTTGTCAGTTTTGATAAGTGTGCCGTGTTACGTAAGATGTTAACCTTAGAGGAAGCTGGGTGAAAGGTACACAGGAACTCTTCATGCTATCTTTTGCCACTCTTCTGTAAATCTGAATTATGTCAAACTATAAATAAAAAAAAAAATAGCAGGAAGTCTTGGCCTTTCTGGAAAGAAAGCAAATAGCATCTTACTGCCACATTTTGCGACTTCACTTTCATGCATTGGAGAAGGAAATGGAAACCCACTCCAGTGTTCTTGCCTGGAGAATCCCAGGGATGGAGGAGCCTGCTGGGCTGCCGTCTATGGGGTCGCACAGGGTTGGACACGATTGAAGTGACTTAGTAGCAGCAGCAGCAGCAGCCACATTTTGAGAGCAGTACCCCTATTCCTCTTCTTCCATGTACATTCCTCTAAGTAACAAAATGCAAAAACAAGTACATTTCAGCTCTTATGATGCATCAGACTCCAGACTAGGTGCTTAATATGTACCATCCCATGAGTCCTGACAACAGGGTTGTACAGACCATGGAAACTGAAGCTCATAAGATTGGCTAGGAAGCGGCAGAGGTTTTTCACCATTTCTGTCTGGTTTCAAAGTCCATGCTCTTTCTGCCAGAAGAAAAAAATGGACATCTTTGACAAAACTGTCAGATATAAGAACCTGCACCTCAGTGGGACCAATCTTGTGGGATAGAGACTTATTGTCAGAGAATGGAAGGTAGATAGACACACAAAGTGTTGCTTGAAAATTGAATTAGTGAAAGTACTGATACTCATCAGGGTTGTTTATTATGGCAAAAATATTTTAAATAGCCTAAATGTCAAACAATTAAGAATGTTCCAGTGTTAGTTCTATATGCAATAGAATAGGCAGCCATTCAAAGTAATTATGTAGTTTTATTTATGGACATGTATCAGTTAGAATGCTTTTTGCTACAAGTAACAGAAAGATGCAACTCAATCAGTTTAAATTAAACAACAAGTAATTTATTATCTGCAATACCAGGTCAATGTGTGGAGTGGACAGAGCAAGCTCCTGGACCTAACAGAAACAGAAGATATTAAGAAGAGGTGGCAAGAATACAAAGAGCTATACAAAAAAGATCTTAATGACCCACATAACCACGATGGTGTGATCACTCACCTAGAGTCAGACATCTTGGAGTGAGAAGTGAAGTGAGCCTTAGAAAGCACCAGTTCAGTTCAGTTCAGTTTAGTTGTTCAGTCATGTCCAACTCCTTGCGACCCCATGAACCATAGCACGCCAGGCCTCCCTGTCCATCGCCAACTCCTGGGGTCCACCCAAACCCATGTCCATTGAGTTGGTGATGCCATCCAACCATCTCATCCTTTGTCGTCCCCTTCTCCTCCTGCCCTTAATCTTTCCCAGCATCAGGGTCTTTTCAAATGAGTCAGCTTTTTGCATCAGGTGGCCAAAATATTAGAGTTTCAGCTTCAACATCAGTCCTTCTAATGGACACCTAGGACTGATCTCCTTTAGGATGGACTGGTTGGATCCCCTTGCAGTCCAAGGGACTCTCAAGAGCCTTCTCCAACACCACAGTTCAAAAGCATCAATTCTTCGGGGCTCAGCTTTCTTTATAGTTCAACTCTCACATCCATCACTATGAACACAGCTAGTGGAAGTGATGGAATTCCAGTTGAGCTATTTCAAATCCTAAATGATGGTGCTGTGAAAGTGCTGCACTCAATATGCCAGCAAATTTGTAAAACTCAGCAGTGGCTACAGGACTGGAAAAGGTCAGTTTTCATTCTAATCCCAAAGAAAGGCAATGCCAAGGAATGTTCAAACTACTGCACAATTGCACTCATCTCACACACTAGCAAAGTAATGCTCAAAATTCTCTAAGTGAGGCTTCAACAGTACATGAACTGGCAACTTCCAGATGTTCAAGCTGGATTTAGAAAAAGCAGAAGAACCAGAGATCAAATTACCAACATCTATTGGATCATAGAAAAAGCAAGAGAAATCCAAAAAATACATCTACTTCTGCTTCAGTGGCTACGCTAAAGCCTTTGACTGTGTGGATCACAACAAACTGTGGAAAATTCTGAAAGAGATGGGAATACCAGACCATCTTACCTGTCTCCTGAGAAATCTGTATGCAGGTCAAGAAGCAACAGTTAGAACTGGACATGGAAGAACAGACTGGTTCCAAATTGGCAAAGGAGTACGTCAAGGCTGTATATTGTCACCTTGCTTATTTAACTTATATGCAGAGTACATCATGCAAAATGCTGGGCTGGATGAAGCACAAGCTGGAATCAAGATTGCTGGGAGAAATATCAATAACCTCAGATATGCAGATGACACCACCCTTATGGCAGAAAGTGAAGAGGAGCTGAAGAACCTCTTGATGAAAGAGAAAGAGGAGAGTGAAAAAGCTGGCTTAAAACTCAACATTCAGAAAATGAAGATCATGGCATCCAGTTCCATCGCTCGTGGTAAATAGATGGAGAAACAATGGAAACAGTGACAGACTTTTTTTTTTTTTTGGTTCCAAAATCACTGTAGACTGTGACTGCAACCATGTAATTAAAAGACACTTGCTCCTTGGAAGAAAAGCTGTAACCAACCCAGACAGCCTATTAAAAAGGAGAGACATTACTTTGCTGACAAAGGTCCATTTAGTCAAAGCTATGGTTTTTCCAGTAACCCATAAAGAAAGCTGAGTGCTGAAGAATTGATGCTTTTGAACTGTGGTGTTGAAGATGACTTTTGAGAGTCCCTTGGACAGAAAGGAAATCCAACCAGACAGTCCTAAAGGAAATCAGTCCTGAGTGTTTACTGGAAGGACTGATACTGAAGCTCCAATATTTTGGCCCCCTAATGTGAAGAACTGACTCATTGGAAAAGACCCTGATGCTGGGAAAGATTGAAGGCAGGAGGAGAAAGGGATGACAGAGGATGAGATGGTTGGATGGCATCACCGACTCATGGACGTGAGTTTGAGCAAGCTCTGGAAGTTGGTGATGGACAGGGAAGCCTGGCGTGCTGCAGTCCTTTGGGTCAAAAAGAGTCAGACATGGCTGAGCAACTGAACTGAACTGAACTGAAACTGCTATAGTTTTAGCCGTCCCAGGTAGGAATGATACTTACTGACAGAAGTAGAGTGGGTGCTCCAAAGTATCTCTTTGTATCATCAGGGAAACCCGTTCTCCAAAACCAACCACCAGTCTCACCCTCACCTTAGCCAGAATTATGTCCATTAATTATTCCAGTCACTGGCCAGGAGAACGGACTGCTATTTTAGCTAAGTCCAATTATCTTCTACCCTGGAGACTGGAGATGGAGTCTGTCTTCCTGGAAACAAATTTCCACCCGAAGAAGGGTGGATGCCTTGATTAAAACAGAGATTCTGTCAAGGAAGGAAGAGACGACCAATAGCTTCAGTGTAAGAAAACAACCTTACTCTTGGGAAATAGAAAAATTAACATAATCTTGAGTGGGAAAAAGAGAATGCATTTTGAAAGACATCAGTAGTCTAATCCTGTTTATATAAATAGGATTTATATAAATACATTTTTATGTGAAAGGACATAATAGAGAAAGTGAAGTGAAGTGAAAGTCACTCAGTCGTGTCCGATTCTTTGTGACCCCTGTAATTCTCCAGGCCGGAATACTGGAGTGGGTAGCCCTTCCCTTCTCCAGGGGATCTTTCCAAATCAGGGATCGAACCCAGGTCTCCCACATTGTAGGTGGATTCTTTACCAACTGAGCCACAACAGAATGGAAGGCAAAAGGAGAAGCAGGCAGCAGAGGATGAGATGCTTAGGTAGCATCACCAACTCCACGGACACGAATCTGAGCAAACTCCAGGAGATAGCAGAGGACAGAGGAGCCTGGTGTGCTGCAGTGTATGTGGTTGCAAGGAGTCAGACATGACTGAGCGAGTGAACAACAAGACGTTGTTAATAAATCTGATATTTCTATCTAATAATACCTAATAATGCTCTAATAATCATAATAATCATTTCTGGTCTATCTCCCTCCACCAGAATGGGAGCTCCGTGACGAGAAGCACTCTTTCTTGATTACCTCTGTATTTCCAACACCCAGAAGGGTTCATTTTTTGGCTGACACCTGCATGCTGCCTACTCAGTGAAGCTTCTCCTGGCTGCCCCCATCCTCTCCAACTTCTCCATCAGGGAGCTCCCAAAGTACTGACTTGGCATGAATCCTATATTGCTTAGAAAAGCACTCTCCTAACAGAAGTGACATTATGAGATCCTGCATCTTGTCTCTCTGCCCCTTCCTCTCCCCTCCCTGCCTCCCACAGTACCTAGCACGGGGTCCTTGCACAAATACAGATGCTCAAAAGAGTCTCTGCTATTGATCTGACTAGCTGGCACTTTTATCCTCTCTCCAGTCCCCTTCTTGCTCCCTTGGGCTGGAAGTTTATCGTTAATTGTTCTCCTCCTGAGGTTAGTGTCATGATTAGCTCCAGCTGTTGCTTGGGTGTGAGACGAACTTCATTCTTGACAGCCTTCTAGTGAAAGGATACCCACGAGGGTTCACTTGTGAACTGAGTTCCCCTATTTCATGGCCAGTGTAAACACAGGCAAATATATAATTATCAAGCATTATTACCACTTGTAATTACTCCAGCTCCTCAGTCAACATTGGGAACTAAAGAAATGAGCATGAGGAGCAGAGTGTTTAAATTTTGCCCTCTTGCCCCTTAAAATATTTACTTTTCAATCATCACTCCAAATAATTTAATTACTTCTCGCTACCGAATTAGTGCAAGTATATGTGAATTTGTGCATGTATATTTACAGGCCATCGAGAGTAAAGCTTCATAACTTTCTAAATGTCTGCCTCTCACTGAATGTCCCATCAAATATTGCTAAGTATTCATTTCAAGGCACTGTTTCTAGACTGCTAAACACCACCATCAACAGTAATTGAAAAGCTCCCTGAGCTTGCCTGGCTAGCTCAGTTGGTAGAGCATGAGATTCTTAATCTCAGGGTTTGAGCCCTGAGCTCGTGGGTTCAAGCCCCAGGTTGGGCGCAGCTTTTGGCTTCCCTGATAGCTCAGTTGGTAAAGAATCCGCCTGCAATGCGGGAGACCTGGGTTCAATCCCTGGGTTGGGAAGATCCCCTGGAGAAGGGAAAGGCTACCCAATCCAGCGTTCTGGCCTAGAGAATTGGATAGTCCATGGGGTCACAAAGAGTTATGTCACCGAAGAATTTCCCCTGAGTTGATTCACTGAAGAGTTTCCTAGAAGTCCAGCACTGTGGAGAGCTCCATGCATAGACCAGTGGTTCCCAAAATAGAGCCCCAAAACTGATGGCATCAGAATGTCTTGGGATAATTTAGAAATGCTGGCTCCCTGGCTCACATCAGACTTGCTAAATGGGCATCCCGGAGGGTGGAGCCACTGAATACGAATTTTAACACACTCGCTGGGGTCAGTCTCAGTCACAATGTAAAGTCACTGATAGAACCACTTCCCTGCCTTATCCTTGTCCTGGGTGTCGCTCCGAATAATCAGCAGGGAAAGCTGTGAGAAATGAAAACATGGCTGCCTACAGGACACTCTTCAAATCTGCTTCTCCTGCAGTTATTAAAAGTGTTCTCAAGAAAATTAATAATGATATTCATGCCAGTTAGAATGACAGCCTGCTCCTACAAAAGGCCAAATTAACACGGTAGCTTAAAATAGATAGATTATCTCTCTCACACATAACAGTCTGGATGTAAGCTGGCAGGACCAGTGTGACGTCAGGGATCCTTCTATTTTTTGCTCTCCAAAATGCAACATGCAGTGTCTATCTCCTACCCCAAGATGGCTGCCCTAGCTCCTGCCACCACACTGATGTTTCCAGTCAATGAGACAAAAAGGAGAGTAGAGAACATATCTCTTCCCTATGAGGGCATGACCCTGAAGTTCTACACATCACTTACACTCAGATCTCTCTGGCGACTTATACCTGCAAAGGAAGCTGAGGAATATATTCCTTTCTTTCTTTTTCTGTGTTCAAAACAAATTCAGATCGATTACTAAAAGAAAGACAAAACAGATGTTGGATGACAAATAGCAGTCTTTGCCCTAGTACCTTCAGATTCGTAGCTGTATATGTGCCTCTGTGTGTGTGTGTATAAAACTCAATATTCCAGTATTTTTTTGACTAAAATTAAAGTTCAGTTGCTTTGCTGCAGTCATGGGGATTGGGATACTCAATTATATTTTATTTTAGATAAACAACAATAATTCTTTAACGTGTGCCCTAAATATTCTGGTTTAACATGGTGTCCTGTATTTTTATTTGCTACGTCTGACAACCCTATGTAGTCAGGGACCAGAAATGGAGATATTAGGAAACAAGCATGTGTTTTTTAACCTTAAAGTGTAGAAAGTGGGTCTTTTTAGCAGTTCTATGCCAAGAAGCCAGTTCCTTTCCCTCCTACACAAGAGGGTTTCAGCAGTGAAATAAAAAGTCCCTCCCATGGAGAAGAGAGTAAGGAGTTGAAAATGAACCATGGAGCAGTGTAGACCCAGTGTAGACGCGGTACAAGCTGTCAGTGCCAACCAGGGTGAGCAGAGAGGCCAGTTGGCAGGAGCTGAAAAAGAGCACCTGTGGCCTGGAGAAAAAGACTGAAATCAGGGAAACCAGCACACTTTGCAGAGAAGGTGCAGTCTCCAAGGAAAAGAAATGGGTTGCAGAAATGCAGGAGCACAAGCAACCAAGCAAGCAAGCCATGGAGATCTGCAGCCAAGCAGAGATCCCATGACAGAGTAGCCAGAAGGGCTTCTGCAACTTTCCTGGTGAACCAAGTTTTCCCATAATTTTAAAAGTTTACCAAGTGGAGGACTTCCCTGGTGGCTCAGACAGTAAAGAATTTGCCTGAAATGTAGGAGACCTGGGTTCGATCCCTGGGTCGGGAAGATCCCCTGGAGTAGGGAATGACTACCCACTCCAGTACCTTTGCCTGGAAAATTCCATGAACAGAGGAGCCTGGCAGACTACAGTCCATGGGGTTCCAAAGAGTCAGACATGACTGAGCGACTAACACTTTCACTACTGTCAAAAAGTTTACAAATCCCTGGAAGTGCATGGACCTCTAAATGAACAGTCTGGATCAAACTCCAAGTTGCAGGATTGGTCCATCCAGCCCTACAGAGGAGGCACAAGCCGGCTGAGGCAATAGCTAAGCCATCCTGGGCCAGCCACTTACAACTCATGTCAGTCTTGCCTTATATCTTCCTCCTTCCTCCCCCAGGTGAGTCTGACCCACATGCTCTGGGACTTCCTCAGCCCTCTCTGACCTGGATATTGATGGCCTCCTCCCAGAGCCTCACTCTGGAACTCTTGACCACTCCCCAAAGCTACTTCACAGTCCCAGCCACGGTTACTACCATGGTTAGTTACCCATTCAATTAACAAGATCCTGTGTATGAGGAACCAGCTGAGGGGCTTTGAGTCTCAGAGTAACCTGCCAATCATTTGGAATTCTGCCTGAGACTGAGAACCTCAACCTGAATCTATGTGGGACCAGCCCCCTTCTGTAAGGGCTAGACTCAGTTCCCTAGTGTCCCAACCTGCTCCAAGGGATCCTGTTACCTGTAGACTGATTTCATAATGTAACTGCTTCCTCTGAATTGCATGGCCAGCTGGACTCCCCTCATTCCTTGCTCCATGATCTTGTCCCTGTCCGTATGGATGGTCTTCAGAGTCAGGCCCAAGATTGCTGCATCAAACAGTGGTTCTCAGTCAATGGGAACATTATCAGAACCACTCTTGGGGCTATTTCAAAATCCTTGTGGTTAGGCCTCACCCAAACCTACTGGATTTCTTATGGGAGGGTCCAAGGATGTGTGTATTTTTGGAAAGTTCTATAGATGATTCTGATGTACTACCTAGATGAAAAACTTCTGCTCAAGACACTGTGCTTTGAACTTAGGGATGGTTTCTGTGACCAGCTTAGTTTCCACACAGACATCAGCCTTTTCCCCCTTTCCCCTGCCACTGTGGGACTACAGTGCCAATGTGCCTTGCCCCTGAGTCTTCCAGAGTTGTGATAGTGGAGGGAGAGGGGGCATTAGGGGGAAAGATCCAAAACTGAATTTATACCTGCCTAGAATGTTATGCGTAACTTAGCTTTTGTTAAGTTTAGGTGATTTCCCATGGTGAGAGCAATTTATTCTCAAAAATGCCCTTTAAAAGCCTGAAGTCCCAACTGAAGTACTATAGACAGAAACAGTTGGTAGTGGCTGTAAGTGATCTGAATCCTACTGACCACTGGTGCCCAGGGACTCCCCACTATTCTCCACATCACCTGTCTCTCCTGAGGCTCATCTGAGCACTGGGGGTGGGAGGAGCAGAGAATTAAGTGGCTAGGGTCATAGCATACAGCTGTTACATCTATATAGCTACATCTATGTGTATATTAATATATGTTACAACATGCAAAAATATTGACAATAGATTTCTTTGCCACACAGTTAGTGTCTGACTCTTTGCGACCCCAAGAATCGCAGCACACCAGGCCTCCCTGTCCATCACCAACTCCTGGAGTTCACCCAAACTCATGTGCATTGAGTTGGTGATGCCATCCAGCCAGTGATGCCATCCAGCCATCTCATCCTCTGTTGTCCCCTTCTCCTCCTGCCCCCAATCCCTCCCAGCATCAGGGTCCTTTCCAATGAGTCAACTCTTCACATGAGGTGGCCAAAGTATTCATACACACACACACACACACACATCACAAGAGAAAACAAAATGTGAAAGTCAAATTTCTTTTTATTTCCTCCCATCACCTCAAGACTTGCTCAGCACCCCTAGGCTTGGTGTACTCCCCAGACCCAATCTCATCTCCAATTCACACCCTTCTACTTGGCTGAGCCTCTGGGACTGTATATTGATGTGCCACCAACCCAGCCATTCAATATGATTCTGTCAGTCCTTGGCATGTTTAGTCAGCACACCACTGAGCATCAGGTTTAGTTATTTTCTTTGAAATTAACCAGATATTTTTCTGCTGGAGATACTGAATCAATATGGTATGGGGAAGCACAGCATGACCTTACTCTAAATGAAAGCACCCCAGTGCTCCGTCTGGCAGGAGTGAAGGCTACTTTTCTTCAGCCTCCTTCTGGTTCCCTTGTGCCCTTACCACTCAGCCTTTGTCTCTCCAAATTCATGTTACTTTCACCAAGAGTTTTCCCATTCCTACCATGCAACCTAGAGAATTAGAGACTTCCCTTTGAGACACATCCATCCATTCTCTCATTCATCTATTGAGTGCTTACCATATCCAAGGCATTGGCAACCCAAAGTTTATTAAGATCTAGAACCTGTGCTGGAGTGCAGTATTAGTGAGGGGTTTTAGTTGCAGACAACAGAATCCTCCATAATCAAAGCACAAAGCTATTTGCTAGAGAATATTTGGCAGATGACAGAATTTCCAGGATGATCAAGTTTGGATGCCATACATCCAGAAAAAAAATCTTATTACCCATACCACAGGACTATTCTAGAGGTACCCTCATTTCTGCACCCCCTGTGATGCTAGAGACTGAACACTAGGAATTCTGCCACTCAGAAGAACCAAATGCTTCTACCATCACAGTTTCCAGAACCATCTCCCCAAATGTGGCCTCCATCTGTGTTGCTCACTTCTACCTCCAGACATTAGGTGCCACTGAACTTGGTTGAATATTTATGCTTACTGCAAAAGTTTCAGGAAATGTAGCTGTAAGGCTATTTGTAGCCTTATAAGGCTATAAGGCTACAGGCTGCAAGGCTTAAATGTAGCTATCAGGCTATAAGGAGTGGGGGAATTCGAGGATGCAGAGAGAAGGTTGGAAGAGACTTTATGGCTGACAGAGTGTGAAGGTAAGTAGGTGTTCACCCAAAGGATAAGAAAAAGAAAATGTAGGAAGAGGGGATGTCTTGAGACAAGGCACTGGGGTGTGAATGAACAAGCATCCTTGGGGAAAAATGAGAATTTAGTGTCATTGGAGCAACGGTGAATATGCTGAAGATGAGGGAGGGGTGAACAAAGACAAATTAACTAAGAAATAAGAAGGCAGGCAGTGGCCAGACTGGGAAGGGTCTCTCGGTTTTTTTTTTTTTTTTTTACCGCTCTGGGTCTTCGTTGTTGCACGTGGGTTCTCTCTAGTTGCAGCAAGCCGTGGGTTTTCTCTAGTTGAGACTCGAGGGCTTCTCACTGCAGTGGCTTCTCTTGTTACAGAGCAGAGTCTCTAGGGTACACAGTTTCAGTAGTTGCAGCTCCTGGGCTCTAGAGCTCAGTAGCTGTGCCGCACAGGCTTATTTGCCCGGCAGCATGTGGAATCTTCCCAGACCAAGGATTGAACTCATTTCCCCTGCATTGGCAGGCAGATTCTTAACCACTGGATTACCAGGGAAGTCCCGGCAAGGGGCTTTTAGGCTCTTAGAAGCTGAGCCTTTTCCCAACTAGGGCCAGACTCAGGGGGTTTCTCCGGGTCTGACCAAAATCTGCAAATTGTCAATCAAACTCTGATACTCACTTCAACCTTGGCCCAATAAAGTAATGCCCTAGTAACATTCTCTCTACTGAAAGGTAAACAGACAACTTTCAACAGGGTAGGTTAGTTCCATAAAGAAAGAAGCATTTCCATCATATTTTCAGAACATTTCCGTTGTCCCAATATTCCACAGTATAAAAATAAGATAAGATCAAGATGATTTTTCTGTTCAACCACCTCGACCTTTCCCAGTTCCACAGTGCTTTCCCGAAGAGGGGCATGTCATGTCACTTGAAAGGTGGACCCAGCAGCTCCATCAAGGCAAGGTACTCATTGCTTCTCTAAAAGCCATGCTTAGAAGGGTCTTCTCCATCCATGGTCCTCTTCTCTGAGAACTATATGCCCTTCCCAACCACAGCCCCATATAATCCTGCCCCTTGGCCAGAAAGGATTGGATCCAAGCTGCACTTGGATTCATTCACTCTCCCATTCAACAAATATGTATTGAACCCTAACCCTGAACTAGACATTGTTCTAAGAGTCAGGGATATGGTGGATATGTTTTCTCCTGATAGGCCACTGCATCATTCTGGGTTCAGCTAGACACCTGTGCCCCTCCTCATATATTCTCTCTCTTCCTTTCAGCTGGTTTCATGGGTGTCTGTCCCTTGCAACAATCTTTTCTAATTTCAATAGCTAATTTCACATTTGCTATTTGTGATGGGGAAATGTCTCGTTTTCTTTTCTTGGTAAAGAACCTGAGAAATCTCTGCAAAGTTTTAACTAGGTAAATCTTCATTGACTGAGATCACATTTGATCCCCAAAAATCTTTGTTTTTGAGATTGGATCCATGTTACCTACTTTAAAAAAAAAAGTTATTTACTTTTTAATTGAAGGATAATTTCTTTACAGAATTGTGTTGATTTCTGCCAAACATCAACATGAATGAACCATACATATTACCCACTTTTTGACAACATAGAAAATACCAAGTAACATGTCAAAGCTTTCCACCAAATCATGATGATAAACCAAGACTTCTGCCTTTCATTTCTTTATAGTAATCATGTGACAAGTTCCCTCATCCCTTACACCTTACACACACACACAAAACCTCTAACAAACATCTGTGCAAGGAAGCAAAATTCCACTCCAATATTTTTTTCTGGGAAATCCCACGGACAGAAAAGCCTGGCAGACTTTCATGGGGGTCACAAAGAACCGGACATTACTGAGCAACTAACCAATAACAAAGAAAGCAAAATAGAAAGTCAGAAAAGTTGAGATATTGAAAGTGTAAGGTTTGCCATTCTCTGACATAAATCATAGCAGTATTTTCTTAGGTGAGTTTCCAAAGGCAAAAGAAATAAAAACAAAAAATAAATGTGCTGTGTGCTCAGTCATGTCTGCCTCTTTGGACCCCATGAACTGTAGCCCCCAGGCTCCTCTGTCCATGGAATTTTTTCAGGAAAGAATACTGAAGTGGGTTGCCATTTTCTCCTCCAGAGGATCTTCCTGACTCAGGGATCAAAACTGCATCTCCTGTGTCTCATGTGTTGACAGGTGGATTCTTTACCACTGTGCCACCTGGGACCTAATCAAACTTAGAAACTTTCTCATAGCAAAAGAAACCATAAACAAAATGAAAAGACACCATGGGCCCAGGTTCAATCCCTGGCTGAAGACCTAAGATCCCATAAGCTGCTCAGTGTGGCCAAAAAAAAAAAAAAAAAAAAGAGAGAGAGAGAGAGAAGAAAGAAAGATAACCTACAGACTGGGAGAAAATGTTTGTAATGAGACCAACAAGGACTTAATTTCCAAAATTGTCAAGAGCTCATGCAACCCAACAACAAAAAAACAAACAAGCCAATCAAAAAATGGGCAGAAGAGGGTGGGACGAATTGAGAGAATAGCATTGAAATATACAAACTGCCATGTATAAAATAGACAGCTAGTGGGAAGATGCTGCATAGCATAGGGAGCTCACCCTGGTGCTCTGTGATAACCTAGAAGGGTGGCATGGGGTGGGGTAGGGGGAAGGTTCAGGAGGGAAAAAATACGTATACTTATGGCTGACTCATGTTGTAAGGCAGAAACCAACACAATATTGTAAACAAAAATTTTTTTCCTCCAAGTAAAAATAAATGTAAAAACATTTTTTTAGAAGAACTAAATAAGCATTTCTCCAAAGAAGACATACAGATGGCCAACAGGCACATGAAAAGATGCACAATTATTAAAGAAATGCAAATCAAAACTACAAGGAGGTACCACCTCATAGTGGTCAGAATGGCCATCTTCAAAAAGTCTGCAAACAATAGGGTTTCCCTGGTGACTCAGTGGTAAAGAATCTTCCTGCCAGTGCAGGAGACATGGGTTCGATCCCTGGTCTGAGAAGATCCCGTGTGCCACAACTGCTGAGCCTGCACTCTAGAGCCTGGGAACTGCAACTACTGAGTCCTCCTGCTGTAACTACTAAAGCCTGTGTGCCTAGAGCATGTGCTACAAGGCAAAAGAAGCCACAGCAATGAGAATTCTGTGCACTGCAGTGAGGAGTAGCCCCCCACACTGCAACTAGAGAAAGCCCTCTCGCAACAACGAAGACCCAGCACAGCCAGACGTAACTAACTAAATTTATTATTTTTTAAAGTCTACAAACAATTAATGCTGGGAAGGATATGGAAAAAAGGGAACCCTCCTACACTGTTGGTGGGATTGTAAATTGGTATAGTCACCATGGAAAACTGTTGGAGGTTCCTTAAAAACTGAAAACAGAGTTACTGTATGATCCAGCAATCCCATTACTGAGCATATATCTGGAAAAGATGAAAATTCTAATTCAAAAGATACCTGTATCCAAATGTTCACAGAAGCATTTTATAATAGCCAAGACATGGACAGGACTTCCCTTGGTGGTCCAGTGGCTAAGACTTCAAGCTCCCAATGCAGACCACTGAGGCTCCCTCCATGGTCAGGGAACTAGATCCCACATGCCCCAACTAAGTTTGCATGCTGCAATGAAGATCTTGCGCTGCCAAATAAATAAACTTTTTTTTTTAATAGCCAATACAAGGAGATCAGTCCTGGGTGTTCATTGGAAGGACTGATGTTGAAGCTGAAACTCCAATATTTTGGCCAACTGATACAAAGAGCTGACTCATTTGAAAAGACTGTGATGCTGGGAAAGATTGAAGGTAGGAGGAGAAGGGGATGACAGAGGATGAGATGCTGGCATCACCAACTTGATGGACATGGGTTTGGGTAGATTCTGGGAGTTGATGATGGACAGGGAGGCCTGGTGTGCTGTGATTCGTGGGGTCGCAAAGAGTCAGACGTGACTGAGTGACTGAACTGAACTGAACTGAACAAGGAAGCAATCTAAGTGTCCATCAACAGTTAGGATAAAGATGGATAAAGAAGTGATATAGATATAGATATATGGAATGTTACTCAGTCATAAAAAAGAATGAAATAATGCCATTTGCAGCAACATGGGTGGACCTAGAGATTATCATACTAAGTAGAGTCAGACACAGAAACACAAATACGACATCATTTATATAGAGAATCTAAAAAATGGTACAAATGAACTTATTTACAAAACAGAAAGAGACTCACAAACATAGAAAACAAACTTATAGTTTCCAAAGAGGAAGGAGGGGAGGGAAAAATTAGAAGTATGAAATTAACAGATGTACAATACCATATATAAAATAGGTAAACAACAAGGACTTAGAGTATAGCACAGGGAACTATATTCAACATCTTGTAATAAACAATAATGGAAAAGAATCAAAAAAGGAGAACATAGGTATATACATATATACATATAAACAAATCACTTTGCTGTAAAACTGAAACTAACACAATATTGTAAATCAGCTCCACTTCAAGTTTTTTAAAAAGGGGAAAGTTTGTCAAATAAACCTAAGCTTAAATAACTCCTCCTCTGGTGGTCTTGGGAAATTTCAAAGCTATACAGTAACTATTTCACAGGAGTATTGTGAGAATTAAATGTGTGTAAAGACCCTAGGGCATAAAATGTGCTCAGTAAATGGTAATCACTAAACAAGTATCATTATTTACTATTTTGATTTTGATTTGTGAGCCACAGTGGGTATATATATAAATATAGATCGGTTTACATAATACACAGATATATCTAATATGCATAATACACATATATATTTGTGTAGACCTGAAGGGAAAAAAAAAGGCACGAGGTGTGAAATGAGTTAAACACCCAAATCCACCTCCTTTTAGCTCCTAGTTAAAAAGAGGAAAGATCAGATTCCAATAAGCCACTGATTTGAAGCAGGCGCACACATTCCTATGATTCTTCCTTTGGGCTGCTTTCACGTGCTATGTAAACGGAATGCATGACCTTAACCATTAGTTCTTTTTCTAAACCACATCCTCTCCCCTGGGCAGGTATCTGAACAGGTGGGAGGTTTCTCTGCACTACTGAGACAATCAACTGCCCTTTGTTTTCCCCCAGAAGTATTTCCTCCAGGAAGTGGTAAGCCCGGGTGCACAGGTGAATCAGGAAGTGAGGTCAACCTTGACTACACTGAATTTAAATATATATAATAATATAATTGGTAGTTTATAGAACAAATGTACCCACATGCATGCATTACTGAGCTCCTTTTTCACACTGTAGTTCCCTCTTACTGAGCTCCTTTTTCACACTGTAGTTCCCTCTTCTTCCAAGAGGGTGTCAATTTCCAAAGGGACTGCATTTCCTGTTTTTCAACTTTTGCAGCATTACTTGAAGGTTTCATATAGTGCAGGTGATATTACAGTTACCAGTGTTTGCAATGACAGGGCCATCAGCACTGCATGCGGCAGTGAATGGGCTCATTGAAACAGCCTGATGCAGAAAGAGAAACTGGATGTGAAACTACATATTTAGAATTTCAAAATATATCCTGAAGCAGTGGTTCTTAAACATGGTTGCGTATCACAACTGTCTTAGGGACTTAAACAAACTGGTGCCTCGGCACCAACTCAGGTGATAAAATTGTGATTCCGGGGGCGGGGTCTTGGTATCAGGTGATCTGTGTGTAGAGGGATTGAGAACCAGTGCGGCCATGACAAGGGTGTGGCTGCTGAAAATACTGTCTGCAATGAAGACCTGAGAATAAGCATTCCCTCTACCCCACTAGGTATCCGTAGACAAACACTAGAAGGGGACATGAGCAAAAGAAAAGAGCTAGATTTATTAGAGTGAGAATTCTGTTATATCTAAACCCGTTTTTAAAAACAGTTTCAGTGTGTTAACATTAGGAGACACTGTTAAAAGAGACATGGAAATTCACTATACTACCTTATCAACTTTCCATTAAATTCAAAATTTTCCAAATTTAATAGTGTATTTTAAAAACATCTTAGTGACTTAGAAAGAGAAAGACAAATACCATGATATCATTTACATGTTGCATCAAAATATGATACGAATCACCAATATCTATGAAACAAAAACAGACTCTCAGACATACAGAACAGACTTGTGGTTGCCAAGAGTGTGGCTGGGAGGGGCGGGCAGGATTGGGAGTCTGGGATTAGCAGAGGCAAACATTATATATAAGATGGATGAAGAATAAGCCCTGTACAGCACTGTCCCTGCTGTACAGCACAAGGAATTCCATTTAATATCCCCTGACAAACCATAATGGCAAAGAATACGAAAAAAGAATACACATACACACACATATATAATTGAATCTTTTTGCTGTACAAAAGAAATTAACACAATATTGTAAATCAACCGTACTTCAATAACATTTAAAAATATTTTAATGACTTAAGATTTCTAGGGATATGTTCCACACCTAATACCACCATTCTAGGCTGACTACTATAGTTTTTATCCTGTGGTTATAATTGGATTCATCATACCACAATGAGATAACTTTTTTCCATTAGCCTGACTCTGGGTGATACGTAACATTAACAATAGTTATTGGCATTAACTAACTGTATGCTAGGTTCTGTGCTAAACACATACACGCATTATCTCTTTAAATCCTAACTGGTATTTTCTACATAGGTACCATCACCTTTTGCATTTCATAGATGAGGAAACTGATGATCAGAGAGGTAAAATTATTTACCTAACATCATACAGCTAGTCAATAACAGAGGTGAATCTCCAACCTAGACCTAGCTAATTACAAAGGCTGGTTTAAACTTCTGTAAATCATCTCCAAGTCCATGGATTGTTTTTTGCTCCAATGACTGAATATGCAAAATAAGAGAATATTTTTTTGTGCGTATCCAATGTGCAGCAAATGGCAGAAAGTGAAGAGGAACTAAAGAGCCTCTTGATGAGGGTGAAGGAGGAGAGTGAAAGAGCCGGTTTAAAACTAAATATTAAAAAACTAAGATCATGGCATCTGGCCCCATTACTGCATGGCAAACAGAAGAGGAAAAGGTGGAAGTAGTGATTGATGCCTTCAAACTGTGGTACTGGAGAAGACTCCTAAAAGTCCCTTGGACAGCAAGGAGATCAAACCAGTCGATCTTAAAGGAGATCAACCCTGAATATTCACTGGAAGGACTCGAGCTGTAGCTGAAGCTCCAGTATTTTGGTCATCTGATGAGATCAGACGACTCATTGGAAAAGTCCCTGATGCTGGGAAAGATTGAGGGCAGAAGGAGAAAAGGTGTCAGAGGATGAGATGGCTGGACGGTATCACCGATGCAATGAACATGAACTTGGGCAAACTCCAGGAGATGGTGAGGGACAGGGAGGCCTGGCGTGCTGCAGTTCATGCAGTTGCAAAGAGTTGAATACAACTGAGCAACTGAACAACAACAAATGCGCAGTGCCAGCTCTGATCAGAACCAGGAAACCTAGGCTGTTGTACGCTTACTCCTTCCTGCTTACTCTCCTCCCCTAACTTTCAGCAGTCTTTCTCTTCACATGGTTCCTGCTAGCTGCTAATTTCCTATTCCTAAATTACCTGAAAGATTGTATTAATTTACTCTGAAGTATGAATGATAAAACCAGTCAATCCTAAAGGAAATCGGTCCTGAATATTCATTGGAAGGACTGATGCTGAAGCTGAAGCCCCGATACTTTGGCCACCCGATGCAAAGAACTGACTCATTGGAAAAGACCCTGATGCTGGGAAAGATTGAAGGCAGGAAGAGAAGGGAATGACAAAGGATGAGACGGTTGGATGGCATCACTGACTCAATGGACATGAGTTTGAGCAAACTCCGGGAGACAGTGAAGAATAGGGAAGCCTGGCGTGCTGCAGTCCATGGGGTCACAGTCAGACGTGACTTAGCAACTGAAAAACGACAACAAATGAATGATAATAACATCTTCACATGTCGGAACTTAGAGGAATAAATCCATTTTAGAAATATTTATTTCTTTATTTATTTGGCTGCACTTGGTCTTAGTTGCAGCACTCAGGATCTCTGGTCTCTGTTGAAGCAGGCAGGATCTTTCAGTTGCAGCATTCAAATGATGCCTTGTGGCCTGTGAGATCCAGTTCCCTGACCAGGGATCTAACCTGGGTGCCCTGCAGTGGGAGTGCAGACTCTCAGACCCTGGACCTTCAGAGAATTTCCTGGAATAAATCTATTCTTAAAAGACTATCTAAAGGGAGTAATGTTTATCCAAAAACACAAAAACGGTGGAATTGAGTTAGTGTTGCACCACAATGGGAAAGATATTTGAGAAAGAAAACTATTAATAAAAATCAGAAAAGCAAACTATTAATAAAAATCATTCACTGCATGTGAATTGGTGTGCACAAGGCATTATAACTGACATCAAGAAGGGCTAAGAACCCAATGAGGATTTACTGTAAAGCATAGGGAATTATGGGCTTCCTTTGGCTCAGACGGTAAAGCATCTGTTTACAATGCGGGAGACATGGGTTTGACCCCTAGGTCAGGAAGATCCCCTGGAGAAGGAAATGGCAATCCACTCCAGTACTATTGCCTGGAAATCCTCACTCCAGTACTATTGCCTGGAAATCCTATGGACAGAGGAGCTTGGTGGGCTACAGTCCAGGGGCTCGCAAAGAGTCGGACACGACTGAGCGACTTCACTTTCCTTTCCTTTTCCTTAATGGCTTAGCTGGTAAAGAATCCGCCTGCAATGCGGGAGACCTGGGTTTGATCCCTGGCTTGGGAAGATCCCCTGGAGAAGAGAAAGGCTACCCATTCCAGTATTCTGGCCTGGGGAATTCCATGGACTGTATAGTCCATGGGGTCACAAAGAGTCAGACATGACTGAGCAACCTTCAAAAAAAAATAAGAAATTATGCCCAACATCTTGTAATAACCTATAATGGAATATAATCTGCAAAAAACCCTGAATCACTGTGGTGTACATGTAAAACTAACACATATTGTAAATCAACAATAATTCAATTTGTAAAAATGAGGGGGGTGCGGGAAGGAGAGCTAAGAACCAAGAAATAAGTTTTGTCACTTCCTTCCTTCAGAAATGTACCATTTGGTCAGAAATATGAAGCACTCACAAAATCATATCACAGTGATATAGCAGCCCATCACATGGTTTTTAGCGTTGTCAAAGGAGACACAGAGGCGTTGAAATAATAGGCCGATTCGCAGGTCCAAAAACCAGCCTGGAAACAAAGATTTGTACTGAAAACAACTGGGGGTGATGGTATGCCTCATTTGTAATCAACTCGAATTTTAATAGCATTGTTTCTAAGCCTTTTTATCACTCCTGATCTTGTTTTCTCATTGTTGTTACAGGAGACCTTTTTGTGTGCAAAGCACTTTGCTCACACTATTTCACTTTTTTGGCCAACATTCCTCTAAGATAGGTATTTCATTCATTCATTTTGAATGAGGAAACAGGCTGAGAGGGTAAGTGACTTGACTGAGGTTTTACAGCTAAAAAGCTGTGGCTCCAAACTTCAAATATTGCCTTCTTAATTCTTCTCATCACCTCTGGGCTCCTATGGGTGTGTATGTCTCTTGGCATTGGTCCAATTGGGAGACAGAAACCACACTAGTAATTTGAACAGGGACGATCTAATATAAAAACATTATTGGCTAGTTACAGAAGATTAAGTACTGAGACATGTAATTGTAGGTGATGGTCATTGCCTTTTAAGAATTCCTGGTGTATTTTCTATTTCAAGCCAGACTGTTAACTCTCATATTCCCTGCCAATGCCAAGCACAGGGCTGGGCATACAATAACTCAAGCATTCTGATACAAGTTCAACTCCTTACTTTGCTCCTTACTAGCTGGATGACCTTGAGAAATTAATATCACCTCCCTCCCTCTGAGAGTTGTGGAAAGAATAAAGTGAATTAATAAACGCAACTGACTCGGCTAAATAAGCAGTGGCTACTATTACTATCATTATTATCTTCATCATCATGATTAAGATTCCCTAGTCTTTATCTTCTGAAATGCTGCCTAGTATAATAACTGGGACAATATTTGAAAATCAAGAAGACATTCTTTGACCTCATTTGCAGGCTGATCTTGTCCTTTGGTCTGCAGTAAGGAACTACCATATGGTACTCAGCCCTATTTTGAGCATTGGCGCTTTTTTTTCTTAACTGAACTCAGTATCAGGTTTACATCCACCATTCCCCATCAAAAATCTCTCAAACACAAGCCAACTGAAAGTTGGCCTTCTTTAATCCAAGAGTGATATTTCTGTGCCTGGTTAACTTTTCTTTAGCTTTCAACATGAGCCAATTGGCTGTAATCACAGGATGTTACAAAAAACGATTGGGCAGATTCTGGGTAGCAATAGAGATAATTGCCAAGGAGAAACTAGGAAAAAAACAAATGAATCTTCCAACTCAGGGAGAAATAAATGGCTTCATTATGGGGTCAGGAGGGATGATCCTAAAATTCCCTGTCCGAGAGAAAATGCATAATGGTAGTTTGAGAGTTGAAGAATTTGGCAGCAGCAACATCCATAGATGAAAACAGCTTTTAAGAGCCAACCTCAGGGGATTGCATTTCTATAAAAGGAATGAGATGTTTTTCTTTATGCTGCAGAAAATGTGGAATCAGAGCCGACTGGAAACACAGCTAGCTGTCATTATCTGCAAAAGACGAATGATGTTCTCCTATATCAGAGTGATAGGCAAATATCTCTCCAAATTTTCCGAAATTCATCTGGACAGGTCTCAGGAAGCAGGGGAAAACAACTTTCACATAAAACCTTGTTGAAAATGAGTTTTTCTGGAATTTTCCTCATAATACTGTATCTAAGGAGAGCATTTACATTTGAGCCCCATTTCCCCTCCTTCCAATTGCACCCAGACCAATAGTGCAGGCTTCTGTTTGCCCTGACTGGCATTTTAAGCTGACGATGTGCGTGGTCTCACACCACAGGGCACTGCAAAATTATTCAGAGAACATCCCCAGGACTGCCAAGCAGCAAGCAGACCACAGGCTTCAGTTTTGAGTAGAGGTCCCAAGGCTTCCCCTGCCCCTCCCTTAGGACTGACTGTGAACATTCAATAAATCCTGGTAATGAGGATTCAAAAGAAAGCCTCAGAGAGAAATATCATAAATACTACAGGATGTATTCTCTCTTTACAGTGAAATGATTTTCTCATCCACTGACTTGCTTTAGAACTACTCTAAGTTCTCAGAAATATTCAGTGTTACATTTTCCTTCAGTAACTTCTTACATCCTTAAGTGTTTAAATGTCTGCTTTGTGCAAGCAGAGAAAGCAAGGACTCAGAAATGAGTTGAATGGCTCCAAGCTCCATTAGTCTTGTGGAGAGGGGAATCTGAGCACCCCATGAATCCTAGCAGAGGTGTTAGTCTCCTTCTGCTCTCTGTTTCCCAAGGTAGCCCATTCAAGGAGTTAGCCAGCCAGGGACTGGCATTCAGGGACCTCCCTGGCAACCTCCCTGGAAATGGTAACTCCATAATGGGAAGGAATCTGAAACCAGGGGCCACAAGCAAAGGCTATGTGAACTCATGGCATTGGGTGAGATACTGGCTTTTAGAACCCAGAATTATTGCCAGGCCCCTGGGACTCAGTTAACCCCTAAGCTGTAGTTTATTTATTAATGTGGAGTACTAAATATTCACATTTTATATAAGGCATGTGCCTTACCAGCATCTTGAGTTCATCTTTGATAAAGGCCTTCAATAAATACAAGTTCCTTTGTACATTTGAAAGTACTTGAAGACTAGTTTATAAACACTGAACATGTAGGTGTACATAATTACTACAGTTTGGTTACACCATTCACTCTATCCACCAAACTTTATTTTTAATAAGGGTTGTATCTGATTGGAATTGCTTAAATCTTGTCATTATTAATCTGACAAGCAACTTCAGATATCAGGCTTAATTCAAATGAAATTGGTACCTTTATTAAGTATTCTATCCAACATTAATTTACTGAATATAAGGTCAAGAATATATACCATTGGAATATGTATGTGTATCTTTAATAGTATGATTGAAAAGCATTGTAGTCCAAATCACAACATTTAGATTTTAAAATCCACTACAAGGATGAGAAAATCCATTTATTGTACTGAACTCCAATTACTGTACAGAATACAAACACCTTTTTAGTAACCAAAGACTGTGCACTCTTGGAGAAGGTAAATTGCAGCCCACTTCCAACTCAGGTAATTACTTACATTCTCTGCTGGCTGAAATCTGCTCCCAAGTTCTGAACCCCACACAAGGCTCTTCCTGCTCTGGCTTTGAACCTCTGGACTCTGGGGTCCATTGGCCCATCATTTCTACTTTCTCCAAACAACCCCATCTCCAGTCCCCCTGGACAGAATGATTTTATGATGGGGTTTGACTATCCATGTGTCTGTCATCCAGAGCTGAAAGCATCTTTCTAAGAGGCCTCTATTAGATCATAACTTATTAGCGGTCTATCTGAGATTCAAGCCTGGATGACTTCTAATTTTTTGATGCTTAATGTAAAGAAAATAAAATTGCTTTTGATTGATCCTGCTGAACTTTGCAATGCATGTACTCCTTTTATTGTTCTTGGGTCATTGGAGGCTGGCGGCACAAGACTCTATCCAGGGGAGCCAGTGCAGTGGAAAGACTGGGCAAGGGGCCACATTCTCGCCTTTGGCTACCAGCTCTGTTATTATCTGGTTAACTTTATCCAAGTTACTTAGAGCCTCTGAGTCTCAGTTTCCTTATCTTTCAAAATGTGCGTACACATGCTAATGTTATAAAGAGCAAATGAAATGATATATGTCACCTCTCATATGTATATGTACGGAGGTATTATGGTTATTTGTGAAATACAGAACCATTCCTTTAAAGATAAATGATATATACATCCTGTATCACACTCACCAACAGGGTACTAATTTGTTGACATTTCAGAGAAGGTTATAAACTATAAAGGAGAAGTTTGCACCAATTGTCTTATAAAAAGTATATTAATAGAACCATGGTGAAATATTTAACAACAAGTACAAGTTCTTAAGAAAATGCAAAGCAATGTTCCTTTTTCCAAATTTTCGTCTATGTTAAATTATCAGTACAGGCTAATCTGGTTTCCTATAGATGTATGAGCCTGAAAGAAGCACAGTTATATTTTCATTGACAAACAATTTCACCCCCTCTATAAATCAACATCATTTCCTCCTGGCCCCCTCCAGGATTCAGCAGCTGTCATAAGGTTGCCAGGTAGAATAATGATTCAGGATCCACAGACCACACTGTCTTATTGAACTGCTCCCAAGCTCACTTGCTCCGGGACCAATAAATCATTGCTTTACAAGTCATCTGGAACGCAGGGTGCAGCCCAGAGTCAAGAGTCAAGGTTCCACAATCCTGTTAGGAGGTATTTGTTATGAAAAGATTTCTTTTTAAAGAAAAAATTTTTAGTCACAGAATAACCTTGCTCCTGATCCCTTGAATCACTTCCTATCTGCCTGTTTCTCATCCCCTGAATATCTAACAATACCAATTCAGTGTTCAGACAACACTGTGGTTTGCTTCTCTTGATTTTGAAGCTCTTCCAGAGCCCCTGTTGTTTTTTAAAACGTCAGACTCAGGATTCTTTCTGGGGTGGCTTCCACCTCATTCTATCCCACTTCCCATGGAGATTACACACTCAGTAAAGAGTCGGCCTGTTCTCGGTGTCCCTAGCAGATGGAGACAAAGTTATTCCCCACTTTTGTTCCAAGAAACAAGGCAATATTGTGTTGCCAAGTTTTTGCTTTTTTGTATTGAGCAGTTGGAATAATAATAATAATACCAATCTCTCCTCTTTGAAGGAGCTTTACCATTTATATAGTTTCTGCTTCCCATTCTCTCCCCATCTTTGCCTCTCTTGAGAGAATTGACTGTGAAATGTGCTTCATGCTGCCAGAGAGAAAATAAGTAAAGGATAAGGGTTTTGTCTTTTAAGCAGCATCTAAGACTCCAGGAGTTATAACATTTGCTGATGAAACTGATAGCTAAAAAGCTTCTCTATGTCTTATTAATTTCTGCCTAAAAGTATTTAATCATCCCATTTTGTGGATAGCACCTCTTCTGGTTCTTTTAACTCTCCTGTCTTAAGTTTCTTAAGAAATATCTGGGCTTAAAATTGAGACCTTTTCTTATAAATTAAGGATTGTGGTTTGACTTCAAAATTAAGGCTTAAAAAGGGGGGAAAAAACATAACACTCAAAATACTCAAGCCTCCAAAATGAATACTCTTTGCCACAGGAACAACATCTTTAGTTGATTAAAAAATTAAATTTCAAATGAGTTTATGAACAAGAATTTGCATTCTTTGTACAAAAAGGAATCCAAGAACACCACAATAATAATTGATACAGGGCAGGTAAGATCCCTGAGCAATGCTAAAATTAGTGGGTGAAATTAAAAAAAAAAAAACTGAATAGTAACATAGACTCAAAGTATCTCCCCTGCAAATAAATGACTGTGACTTCAACATATGTCCACAAATCATTTGATTCTTCTGTCCCTGGGATGTAGAACCTCACTCCTCTCCTTTTGAATGTGAGTTCAACTTAATGACATGCCTCTACCTGAATGGAAAGGAAAAAACTGTAAATTCATATGGTAACTTTACAGAGACACCACTGAACTAAGGGATCAAGGTTAACATTTTTGTAATAAGACATATCAACATTTTGTATCTCCCTAATATAAGGTGAAAAAGGTACATCACCTCTGCGGTATACTTCCCCCAAATCCATAACTCCAGAAATCATCATAAAATGTCAGATAAACCCAAATTAAGGGGCATTTGGCAAAATAGCTGACCACTATTGCTTAAAAGTGTCAGTTCAGTTCAGTTCAGTTCAGTCGCTCAGTCATGTCAGACTCTTTGCGACCCCATGAATCGCAGCACGCCAGGCCTCCCTGTCCATCACCATCTCCTGGAGTTCACTCAGACTCATGTCCATTGAGTCCGTGATGCCATCCAGCCATCTCATCCTCGGTCATCCCCTTCTCCTCCTGCCCCCAATCCCTCCCAGCATCAGAGTCTTTTCCAATGAGTCAACTCTTTGCATGAGGAGGCCAAAGTACTGGAGCTTCAGCTTTAGCATCATTCCTTCCAAAGAAATCCCAGGGTTGATCTCCTTCAGAATGGACTGGTTGGATCTCCTTGCAGTCCAAGGGACTCTCAAGAGTCTTCTCCAACACCACAGTTCAAAAGCATCAATTCTTTGGCGCTCAGCCTTCTTCACAGTCCAACTCTCACATCCATACATGACTACTGGAAAAACCATAGCCTTGACTAGATGGACCTTAGTCAACAAAGTAATGTCTCTTTGAATATGCTATCTAGGTTGGTCATAACTTTTTTTCCAAGGAGTAAGCGTCTTTTAATTTCATGGCTGCAGTCACCATCTGCAGTGATTTTGGAGCCCAAAAAAATAAAGTCTGACACTGTTTCTACTGTTTCCCCATCTATTTCCCATGGAGTGATGGGACTGGATGCCATGATCTTCGTTTTCTGAATGTTGAGCTTTAAGCCAACTTTTTTGCTCTCCTCTTTCACTGTCATCAAGAGGCTTTTGAGTTCCTCTTCACTTTCTGCCATAAGGGTGGTGTCATCTGCATATCTGAGGTTATTGATATTTCTCCCGGCAATCTTGATTCCAGCTTGTGTTTCTTCCAGTCCAGCGTTTCTCATGATGTACTCTGCATATAAGTTAAATAGGCAGGGTGACAATATACAGCCTTGACATATTCCTTTTCCTATTTGGAACCAGTCTTTTGTTCCATGTCCAGTTCTAACTGTTGCTTCCTGACCTGCACACAGATTTCTCAAGAGGCAGGTTAGGTGGTCTGGTATTCCCATCTCTTTCAGAATTTTCCACAGTTTATTGTGATCCACACAGTCAAAGGCTTTGGCATAGTCAATAAAGCAGAAATAGATGTTTTTCAGGAACTCTCTTGCTTTTTCCATGATCCAGCAGATGTTGGCAATTTGATCTCTGTTTCCTCTGCCTTTTCTAAAAGCAGCTTGAACATCAGGGAGTTCACGGTTCACGTATTGCTGAAGCCTGGCTTGGAGAATTTTGAGCATTACTTTACTAGCATGTGAGATGAGTGCAATTGTGCGGTAGTTTGAGCATTCTTTGGCATTGCCTTTCTTTGGGATCGGAATGAAAACTGACCTTTTCCAGTCCTGTGGCCACTGCTGAGTTTTCCAAATTTGCTGGCATATTGAGTGCAGCACTTTCACTGCCTCATCTTTCAGGATTTGAAACAGCTCAACTGGAATTCCATCACCTCCACTAGCTTTGTTCGTAGTGATGCTTTCTAAGGCCCACTTGACTTCACATTCCAATATGTCTGGCTCTAGATTAGTGATCACATCGTCGTGATTATCTGGGTCATGAAGATCTTTTTTGTACAGTTCTTCCATGTATTCTTGCCACCTCTTCTTAATATCTTCTGCTTCTGTTAGGTCCATACCATTTCTGTCCTTTATCGAGCCCATCTTTGCATGAAATGTTCCCTTGGTATCTCTAATTTTCTTAAAGAGATCTCTAGTCTTTCCCATTCTGTTGTTTTCTTCTATTTCTTTCCATTGATTGCTGAGGAAGGCTTTCTTATCTCTTCTTGCTATTCTTTGGAACTCTGCATTCAGATGCTTGTATCTTTCCTTTTCTCCTCTGCTTTTTGCTTCTCTTCTTTTCACAGCTATTTGTAAGGCCTCTCCAGACAGCCATTTTGCTTTTTTGCATTTCTTTTCCACTGGGATGGTCTTGATCCCTGTCTCCTGTACAATGTCACAAACCTCATTCCATAGTTCATCAGGCACTCTATCAGATCTAGGCCCATAAATCTATTTCTCACTTCCACTGTATAATCATAAGGGATTTGATTTAGGTCATACCTGAATGGTCTAGTGGTTTTCCCTACTTTCTTCAATTTGAGTCTGAATTTGGTAATAAGGAGTTCATGATCTGAGCCACGGTCAGCTCCTGGTCTTGTTTTTGTTGACTGTATAGAGCTTCTCCATCTTTGGCTGCAAAGAATAGAATCAATCTGATTTCGTTGTTGACCATCTGGTGATGTCCATGTGTAGAGTCTTCTCTTGTGTTGTTGGAAGAGGGTGTTTGCTATGACCAGTGCATTTTCTTGGCAAAACTCTATTAGTCTTTGCCCTGCTTCATTCTGCATTCCAAGGCCAAATTTGCCTATTACTCCAGGTGTTTCTTGACTTTCTACTTTTGCATTCCAGTCCCCTATAATGAAAAGGACATCTTTTTTTGGGTGTTAGTTCTAAAAGGTCTTGTAGGTCTTCATACAACCGTTCAACTTCAGCTTCTTCAGTGTTACTGGTTGGGGCATAGACTTGGATAACTGTGATATTGAATGGTTTGCCTTGGAGATGAACAGAGATCATTCTGTCATTTTTGAGATTGCATCCAAGTACTGCATTTCGGACTCTTTTGTTGACCATGATGGCTACTCCATTTTTTCTGAGGGATTCCTGCCCACAGTAGTAGATATAATGGTCATCTGAGTTAAATTCACCCATTCTAGTCCATTTTAGTTCGCTGATTCCCAGAATGTCAACGTTCACTCTTGCAGTCTCTTGTTTGACCACTTCCAATTTGCCTTGATTCATGGACCGGACATTCCAGGTTTCTATGCAATATTGCTCTAAAAGTGTCAAGGTCACAAAAGACAAGAGAAAAAAGGGGGAAAAATCCTAGACTGAGACCAAGAAAACACACTAATTAAATGTAAGATGTTACTCTGGATTGGAGTCTGAAACCGAAAAAGGAAAACTGGTGAAATCTAATAAAGTCTGTAGCTCACTTATTGGTATTGCATCAATGGTAATTTCTCAGTTTCAATAAATGCGCCATGGATATGTCAGATGTTAACATTAGAGGAAGCTGGTTAAAAGGTTACAAGAACTCTCCACTATCTTTGTAAATCTAAAATTCCTTCAAAATATTAAAAAAATTATATAGTCTATATGTTTATGGCTATGTTTAAAGAAAGCATAAACAACGTTTACATTCATTTATTCAATTCATTCTACAGATATTTACTGTCATCTTTCTGCACTGTTTTAGGTCCTTGCTCAGTTGCTCACTGTTTTAGCTGCATGCTTGCTAACTTGTGTTCGACTCTTCGTGACCCTGTGAACTGTAGCCCGTCAGGCTCCGCTGATTCTTCAGGCAAGAATACTGGAGTGGGTTGCCATGCCCTCCTCCAGGGGATCTTCCTGATTCAGGGATCTAACCCGCGTCTCTTCGGCCTCCTGCCTTGGCAGGTGGGTTCTTTACCGTGAGCACCACCTGGTAAGCCTAGGGACTGGAGAAACAGTGCTAAATGAATGAGGTTTGCACACTCCCAGAACTTACAGCCTAACAGGTATAACAAGTACAATATGTGAATCAAAGGACAGGCTGCCGTGGGTGCATATAACAGGCTCCCATCCTATTCTGAGGGTTAGGGAAGGCTTGCCTAGAGCAGAGGATGATTCGGCTGAGATTAGAGGCATAGTGTTAGATGGCGTGGGAGCTGTTTGGACCGAAAGGGGATCCTTCCAGGTAGAAGGAGCAGCATGACAAGCCAGAAATGAGGGCTCAAAAAGAAAGCCAAGAAGTGGAGTTAAAAGGTAGAGAGTGGGATCTAGCTATACAAAGGCAGGGGTAGATCATTCAAGGTCTTACGGGTCAGGGAAAGGATTTTGGACTTCATCCTAAAGCAATGGGTCAATACCAGAGTGTTTTAAGTGAATTATGTAATTCTATTGCAATCTATTTCTCTTAATTTGTCTATTTCCTAGCTTCCTAAGTCAGTATTGTTCATGTTTGAGAATGATTTAACATTCCTAATTATTAGTGACTTTGCATAAGAAACATACCATTTTTCACCCGGACCCCATCTTTATCTTCCAGCAACGAGTTGTGTTGACATCTCCTGTATTGACGGAGCCATATTGTGGGTGAGCAGGGAAAGATATTTGCCAGTTGGCTACCTTGCACTCAGATGGCCTTCCATTTGGGAGCATTCTCTTCATTGTCAGACCTTTGGTAGAAGCCAGGGCCCTACCTTCTGCTACAGATGCCCATGACTTAGACTCAGCCATCTGGGTCTCTCCATCCAGATCTTTGAATCTTAAGTAGATGAAGCAAAAACACAAGGGCTATCTAGAACTCTTCCTGGGGATGAAGTGCTGGCAACCAGGTCTAGGGTCACTGGTGGCAGCAGTACCAGCAGAGATATCCAGAAATCAGACAGTCCTTTGGCATGACACGGGCCCTGATTCTGTCGCCAGCCTCCCATTGGCTCCTCCGCATGATCCTAATTCTCTGTAGGCAATCCAATATCTTCCCAACAATTGTTTTATTTGCAGCTCTTTTTCTGATATCTTTTCTGAAAGACACTGACTCATGATCATCAGAGTTCACCTTTCTACAGCACTCATTATTTCCCCAGCACTGTGCTAAGTGCTTCGCGAACCCATTATCTCTTCAAATACCAGTAAAATAGAGAAACAGATTTCTCTGCTGACACAGGGAAGTCAGTGGGCAGGATCACTTACTTAGAAGAAACTAAAATACAGACAGAAAACTCTTTTCAGACCATGAGATTTAAAGCTTGCTTTTCCCTGCGAGAAAGAAATTGGAAAGCAACCTGAAATGTTTGAAAATGGGGGGCTAAATGGGCAAATTACAGTACAACCACTCCAGGGACTAGTATGCAACCATTCTAAACAATAATTAGCGAAGCTGAGATGCAAAATGAGAAAAACTTGTGACTGCAACTGTGTGAAAATATGAAGGCACATGGTCACGGAGTTGGAAGACCTGTGTAAATATTCAGAGCTGTTTTGTTAGGGTGGGGTTCCCCACTCTGTGGCTGAACTCTTTAACATTGTTATACCATATCTATAATTTTAAAAGGAAGCACACTTTCCTTCACTATATATTTATCCCAGTGCTCTGGGATGACTCTGCTCCAAGTGTGGCAAAATCCCTATAATCATCCCCTTAGCAACCATTTAAAACAATGAACTTCAGGGCCACTTTTAAGTCTATGCTGGCAGAGCAGATACTGACCACCATGTTGGACTGAAGTTTTCAGTACCAAATCCCCAAATGGGCCAGTATTTCAATCCTCATCAGCTTCTGTTGTGAGGTGAAAACCCTGATCCAGATGCATGTACTTTGGGCAGAGATGGGAGCCGATGCTGCCCTGATTCATCATTTTTGTGGCACTACAGTTTTCTGTTTCATGCAGGGAACCTGGGGCCTCTGCTTCAGTTCATGAAAATTCACAGAAAAGAGACATCAGTCCTTTGATTCACACTTTTATCTTCTACACAGTCTCATTCCCGGGGGGTCTCCGGGTGTTTGTCGATCCTCTTTTTCTGCTTCCCAGGCTCCAAAATCCACTTTCCCTATGAAATCTTCTCCAGTTCCCTAAGGAACTTCCCTTAAGATACCAAAAAATAAACTTAATATTTGTTAAGCAGCTAATGAAATGAAAATGACAGCTGCAATTTTTGTAGATCAAAAATGGTCTAACATCTAAAACATCGTCTGGGCCAGCTTAATTAATAGCAGGCAGCACCACCTACAGTGTGCAGCTTTGGCAGCCCCCATAAGCCCCAAGGTCACTGACTATTGCCCATCAGGATTTGCAGGGCTCTGTGGGTCTACCTCGGAGAAGGCAATGGCAACCCACTCCAGTACTCTTGCCTGGAAAATCCCATGGACGGAGAAGCCTGGTAGGCTGCAGTCCATGGGGTCGCTAGGAGTCGGACACGACTTCACTTTCACTTTTCACTTTCATGCATTGGAACAGGAAATGGCAACCCACTCCAGTGTTCTTGCTTGGAGCATCCCAGGGATGGGGAAGCCTGGTGGGCTGCCGTCTGTGGGGTCGCACAGAGTCAGACATGACTGAAGCGACTTAGCAGCAGCAGCAGCAGCAGCAGTGGGTCTACCTTGACATTGCTTTGGTCAGGTGGGTCTTGTTGTTCTTAGGCACTAAGTCATGTCTGACTCTTTTGCAACCCCATGGACTGCAGCCTGCCAGGCTCCTCTGTCCATGGGATTTGCCAGGGAGGAATACTGGAGTGGGTTGCCATTTCCTTCTCCAGGAGACCTTCCCAACCCAGGGATTGAATCTGCCTCTCCTGCAATTGTAGGCAGATTCTTTTCCACTGAGCCACTTGGGAAGCTCAGGTGGGCCCTACTTAAACCTTTTTCATATTTTCCAGAGTTTTGTAGTTTGCACCTAATTGAGAAACTTGCACAAAGGAACTTTGAGGTCCCTTCAGGATGATCTTATTAAACAAGAATCACTAAGTAGTTCTTAATCACACACTGATTATATTTCAAACTTTAAAAATTCATGAGCCCTGTGACCTAGCAATTCTATTTCTTGATAATTTGCCCAACAAGTATACACACTTGTGCAAAATGATGTATATTTAAGAACATTCATTGCTACTTTGGTCTGTAATAGCAAAAAACTGTTTTTAACTGATTAAATACATGTGGTACATCAATACAGTGCATTGAATAATGCGCCTCCAAGATACGGCCTTCAGTGAAGAAGAAAGATGGTGCTCTGGTATGTTTTCCCTTCTGTGGGGAAGTAGTGCAGAGACGATATGTGTATGTGTATGTGTAATTGCATGGAAATTGTATAGAAAATCTCCAGATAGACACACAAAATGATGGCTGTCTCTTGGTAGGGAAACTGGGTGGTACAGTGAGGAGAGGAGACTAATCTTTCAGTGTACATCATTTGGTACATGGCAAATTTTCTACCATGTGCATGAATTACTTATTTAAAAAAATTAATGTGATGTTTTTAAACTAGGTTTTTTTCTTATCAGTAAGATTAAGAATCAAGAGCACAGTCTTGCTTTGATATTGACAGAAGGAGGAGTCCCTTTCACTGATTCTCATGCCTTATATTCTCCTGCTTCCTCTTGAGAAAAGGTTGAGGTATTTACACAGAGGATCATACCTCTCCTGACACGAAACTCCTAGACCACTCAAATTTCAGTTTCCTCAGTTTGCTCTTTCAAGCCTGGGGCAAGGGGAGGAAGAAGACAATTTCAGGAGGAAAGCAGAGAAAATTCAATTTCATGAATTCTTTTAAGTTTGGAATATAGTAACAATTTCAGAAGGAAGCAGACTATATCAAACAAATTAAGCATATATATACATCATACCATATGATCCAGAAATCCCACTTCTAGGTATAATTCAGAAAAGAAGAAAACTCTGATTAGAAAAGACACATGCACCTCAGTGTTTATAGCAGCACTATAGTGGCCAAGATACAAGTATCTATAAATGAATGGGTAAGGAAGACAATATGTGTGTGTGTGTATGTATACATATATATAAATGTATATATATACATAACTTCTCTGGTGGCTCAATGGTAAAGAATCCACCTGCAATGTAGGAGACTCAGGTTTGATCCCTCGATTGGGAAGTTTCCCTGGAGGAGGGCATGGCAAACCACTTTAGTATTCTTGCCTGGAAAATCCCATGGACAGAAGAGTTGGAGGGCTACAGTCCATAGGGTCACATAGAGTTGGAGACTATGAAGCAACTTAGCACACACAGCACCCATACACACAAACATACACACACACATACATATATATGTGTATGTATATATATCTGAATCACTTTGCTGTACACCAGAAAATAACAACATTGTAAATCAACTGTGCTGTGCTGTGCTTAGTCGCTCAGTCATGTCCGACTCTTTGCGACCCCATGAACTGTAGCCCTCTAGGCTCCTCTGTCCGTGGGGATTCTCCAGGAAAGAATATTGGAGTGGGTTGCCATGCCATCCTCCCAGGGGATCTTCCTAATCCAGGGATTGAACCCAGGCCTCCCACACTGCAGGTGGATTCTTTACCATTTGAGTCACCAGGGAAGTCCAAATCAACTATACTTCATTTAAAAAAATTTGAAGATATATATAATCTATATATTCTTGTAAACCACTACTATGAACAATGTCTCATAGTAAATGTCCCCCAAATTTATACAATATTTGTTTATTTCTAGAAATTTGACTTAAGATCCTTCAGAGCGAGCATTCTTTTGAGTAGGCAACATATCTTCCCCACAATTTTGAAAGTAATTTGAGCCCAGTTGAATAAAGATTTCCTAAGTAGACACCTCTATCCATTAAGTACTATAAAGCCAGCACATCAAAATCTGGGATAGTGTTTTCCAAGGTTGTTTTATTTCTGACTTGGTTCCTTGTCTTTAACCACTTATTGTCAAGTAAAGCTAAATCTAGGTCAATTCCTTATATAAAGGACCACACATTTGATCTTTAGATAGATTTTAGATATGAAGCCTTTTGAGTGAAAAAAGAAGAAAGCAAGTGATAGTAAAAGAGAAATCATTCAATTATGTTTTAGTTTCAATAACCCTGGTGCTATAACCACTAACTACTCTCCCTCCAAACAGCCCTAGTCTTAAGTGCTCTGAGCAATTTTTGAAACTTTGAAAAAAGGAATGAAACTGGGTTTTCTTTCCTTACTTTTGGAAAATGCATAAGCAAATAGTGTTAGAATATCTTTAGAGGCTTTGGCAGACTAACTGCCAAGTGGATCCTTTTGCATCCTCAGTGGAGGGTACCACTTACTCCTTGTTTCCTTCAGTCAGAGTTTTGGTAACATTATGGAACATGTATAATTTCCCCCTTTAAAGTGCATTTTTCACTTTTAAAGGGGAATGCAAATGTATAATTAATTAAAATAAAAACAAAATTATAAAACTAATGAGAAACATATGCAAAACATGACATGGTTACTATTCTTGATAAATAAATATTCTATATTTTTTGATGAACACAGAATACAAATTGATCATTAAATGTATGAAAAACTGTCAAACTTCACTGATAAGGAAATGCAAATTCAACTCAACAACAAAATAACATAAATAACCTGATTTTAAAATGGGCAGAGGATCTGCACAGGTATTTTTCCAAAAAAGATATTCAGATAGCCAATAGGCACATGGAAAGATGTTCAGCATCGCGAATCATCAGGGAAATGCAAATCAAAATCACAGTAAGATATCATTTCACACCTGTTAGAATGACTATTATCAAAAAGACAAGAAATACAAGTGCTGGAGAGGATATGGAGAGAGGGAAGCCTTCAACAACTGTTGGTGGGAATGTAAATTTATACAACCACTATGTATACCAGTATGGAGATTCCTCAGAAAAATTCAAAAAAGAACTACCGTATGATCCAGCTATTCCACTTCTGGAATATGGGAATATTCTGGAAAGAATATGGGAACACTAATTGGAAATGACATATGCGCCCCTGTGTTCATTGCAGCATTGTTTACCACAGTCCAGATGTGGGAACAACCTAGGTGTCCACTGATGAGTGGAGGGATAAAGAAGATGTGAATGTATACATAATGAAATACTACACTACAGAGCCATAACGAAGAAGAAAATCTTGCCATTTGTGACAACAGAGATGACCCCTGAGAGTATCACGCTAAGTGAAATAAGTCAGATGGAGAAAGACAAATACCTTAAGATTTTATTTATATGTGGAATCTAGAAAACTAAGCAAGCAGAACAAAAACTAGCTCCCTGGCACAGAGGACAGATTGGTGGTTACCAGAGAGGAAGGGAGTTGATGGAGGGACGCAATGGGTGAGAGAGAACAATTGTATGGTGATGGGTGATTACTAGACTTTTGCTGGTGATCATTTTGAAGTGTATACAAATATAAAACTATAATGTTGTACACCTGAAACTTATATAATGTTTTTGCCAATTTCACTTCAACTTTTTAAATTAAGCAAATTAAAGTCTGTGCCATGCCACCTATCATGTCAGCAAAGATAACTATTAATGTTTCATTGTCAGCATCTGCTACCCAGTGAGGAAATAAATATTCAAAATGTGCTATGGAATCATTACAGAACTGACTGAATAAATAGTGATGAAGCCATAGGATAAAATGTTTCTCAATGTCCAAATAATAAATACAAGAAAATGGCAATTAATAGTTTTGAGTGGAAAAAAAGCAATTTACAAGAACATAGGCCATATAAAATCAGACTGTTTCTAGCAATGTACTTCATTAAAGTGTAAATGTGATTCTCTTATGATTTCATAGGTTATTTTTTAAACTTTGTTCATTGTAGTTTTTTGCATTGTTTGATTATTTACTGTAACCATGTCAATTTCACAAAACCCAAAAGGCTCTTCTCTCTAATAATATAAAGGAGTAAATTAATCTCCTTTGGAAAGCATCTACTACATATGTGGAAAGATTCATTTTTCTCGGAGCCTCTTATTACCCATTAAAATGAACTGCCCATTATTTTTACTGCTTGAAGTCCTCTGAATAAATTTGAGAACATTCTCTTCCAAAGACTCAGTCTGGAGAGATTAATCTGTGGTTTTGGTTTAAGAAATGAAGTCTATTAAGTGGTCTTAAAAACAAACGTGGGCATCAATGTTAATGCAAATCATAGGCTTTAAAAGTGCTGAGCTTCAGCGAGCACGGCTTTCTCTTCCTTTGCACTTTATTTTGAATCAGTGGAGAAGGCAATGGGAAGGGAGCCCTGTAACCCAGACATCCACCTGTCCTACACACTTGGAATGAAGGCCAATAGACCTTCTAAAGTTGGGAGTCTGAGTGAGCCTTTGAGATGACAGTGGGACTTTGATTTTGTGATTACAATTAAAGATCAAGGTGAGCACCCAGTGCCTGCAGACTTTGCCTGATGGAAATGAATAAACACTTGGCTCTAATACTACACCCAGCTAGAATACAAATAGAGCATATTATCAGCCATCAGAGCATGTCGTCTCTGAATAGCGGTGGACTGAAGAGCAGACTTTAAATCAAAGCGAAGGAGAGTGCCCCAGCGCCCCTCATCAACCATTCCTCGTCTAGGCTCCCCACGGAGCCAAGAGAGAGGGGGCACCCCCCTTAGGCAGCCCAATCTGCAGAACGAGCTCTGGGATTCAACAAGGTGTCAGGTGTATTCATTGTACACAGATTCTCATTTGCCTCTTCGGCTATCTGACAGATTGCTTCTTTGCAGACCTCCAGAAGGAAGCAAATTACTGGGTAGGGTGTGTAGAAAGGGGCATACTCATGCACTGCCAGTGGGAGTGGAGGTTGGTATGTGATTTGGTGAGAAGGACAATTTGGCAGTGTCTGTCAAATTTTACAGTGCACATGCAGTAGCAGCTTTGTTTCTAGGAGTCTAACTTTCGAACTTCCAGCACAAGAATATTTATACAGGGAAGCACACTGCAGCATTGCTTATAATGGAAAAAGTCCCAACCAACCCAAAGGCCCATCATTACAGGACCATTTAAATAACATTGTGGAATATTGTGTGGCCATTAAAAATGAACTACTATGGCAATGACTTGGAAAGATATCCCTATTAAATGAATCCCTTTGGAGGAAAAAAAAAGAAGCCTTTATCTCCACAAATTAGCACAGATATATGTGTATGTAAATGTCTAGCTAGTGTTGAAAAGAATTTGAAGTGGTTACTAAGGATTATTAAGTTTCCCTGGTGGCTCAGATGGTAAGGAATCTGCCTGCAATGCAGGAGACCTGGGTTCAATCCCTGGGTAGCAAAGATTCTCCTGGAGAAGGGCATGGCTACTCCCAGTATTCTTGCCTAGATAATTCCATGGACAGAGGAACCTGGTAGACTACAGTCCATGGGGTCACAAAGAGCTGGACACAACTGAGCAACTAATGCTTTCACTTTTTTCCCCCAAGGATGATTAAACTGTTAATAAGAATTCTTTTTTTTTTTTTTTGGCCATGCCACATGGTTTGTGGGATCTTAGTTCCCTGACCAGGGATTGAACCTGGGCCCTTGGCAGTGAGAGTGTGGAATCCTAACTGTTGGACTGCCAGGAAATTCTCAAGAATTCTCTTTTTTAGAGATGTGGTTAGGATTGAAATAGAAGAAGAAACTCACTTTCAACTTTTATAAACTTCTGTATTATTTAAATTAGAAAATTTTGCTTATGAAGTTTACTGTTTTTCTTAAATAACATACTTTTTATTAAAAATTTTTATTTTTTATTGAGATATACAGTCCATTAGCAAAAAATGTTGTGATAGTTTCAGGTGAACAGCGAAGGAACGCAGCCATACATATAGATGAATCCATTCTCCTCCAAACTCCTCTCCCATCCAGGCTGCCACATAACATTGAGCAGAGTTCCCTGTGTTATACAATAGGTCCTTGCTGGTTATCTACTTTAAATATAGCAGTGTGTACACTTCGGTCCCAAACTCCCTAACTATCCCTTCCCCCATCCTTCCTACTGGCAGCCATAAATTCCTTCTGGAAGTCTGTGAGTCTCTTTCTCTTTTGTAAGTTCATTTGTTAAATGATACATTTTTAAAAGGTGCCCAAACTGACTGTTCACTTAGTATACTTTGTGTTGATGTTTTGCTCAAGTTGACACCAGCTCTGTCCCCTTAGCTGCCCCCAGCCCTGAGGATATGAGTACCGGGCAGAAGCCAAGAGAGAGCCTCAGGCTCCAATGATCTTACGATGAGGTTCAAGGCAGGGGCTTGGTCACAGTGTGGCGAACTAAGCGGCCACTTGTTACTGACTCTAGATTTGAGCTCAGGCAGGATCACCACTGACTTTGAACCCCTGATCCCAGTCACATCCTGCTTCCTCTGTCTCTGAACCTCATCAGTTCCCAAGGCTGGTGTGAGGCTGAGCTCGCAGTGAAGGGCTGAGTGGACTGTGAGACGAGGATGGAAGTACTCGGGCCAGAAGGCAGAGGGCGTCACCTCGGGAAACTGGATCTCCATCCAGTCTCCAGCCCTATCTAGCCACTGGGCCACAGACAAATTTCTCAATGAATCTGATTGATTCCTACAGTGTCCTCGATTTAGGGAAGCAGCCCATGGTGGGGGAAAGTGGGAGGCATGTTGGGTTATAAGGCTCTACAGCCAGTCCTCTTATCTGCTCTCTGGGCAGCCTTGAGAAAAATTACTGCGACTTGGTGGGAAAAATAACGCTGAAATGACATTGTATCTATTTGAACAATATGTTTTCTAAAGATGCTCTGGAAGTCCCTTGTAAGTCTGGATGGCTGTGTGCTAAGTCGCTTCCATCATGTCCAATTCTGAGAGCCTACGGACTGTAGCCTTCCAGCCTCCTCTGTTCACGGGATTCTCTAGGCTAGAATACTAGAGTGGGTTGCCATGCCCTCTTCCAGGGGATCTTCCTGACTCAGGGATCGAACCCACAGTTCTTATGTTTCCTGCCTTGGCAGGCAGGTTCTTTACCACTAGTGCGTCCTGGGAAGCCCCTCTTGTAAATCTGTGTGTGTGTGTGTTAGCCAATCAGTTGTGTTTGACACTTTGCGACCTCTCCTCTGTCCATGGGATTTTCCAGGCAACAATACTGGAGTGGGTTGCAATTTCCTTCTCAGTCTTGTAAGTTTACCATTCATTTATTATAGCCTATATAAACTAAGGTTAATAAGCCCATAAGACAAAAACTCTCTCCCCATTGGGAGTTATGGGTAACCTTTGATAACTCAGCAACTGGCTGGAACATGGCACTTTAAGTCAGAGAGTGATGATGGTGGGAATTGATGGTGATGATGGTGCTGTTTGGGCAGCATTGTACGTTCCCATCAGTGGTTTCTGGAGGCTGCCTTCCTCCTCTATCTTCTTGAGAAGTAAGAGTGTACTCTCTGCATCTTTTGTGCAGCTTCCTGAAGTTTCTTCCCGTGGCTGTGTGTAGAGGAAGTTGTCTAGTAAGTTCCGAATGGACTAGACCAAACTTGGCCGTTGATGTTCATTCCTGAGAGAGTGTTGCTCTCCCTCTTCCAGTTCTGGCAGTGTGAGGAGAACATGAATATACAGGAACACAGATGCAAAGGAGGAGGCAGTAAGACCTCTTCCTCAGAGTCCTCTTGGGAACAATACTCCCTGTGTCCGCCAAGTGCTAACAGCTGATGGAGCCACTTGTCATTTCTTTCTTTTCTCTTTCTGCTATTTTACACTCCATGTTCTAAGTAAGAAAGGAGAACAAAAAGAATAGGCAAGAGAGGAAAGAGGAAAGGAAGGAAGAAGGAGATGAGGGCTGGAAATATTCACCTGTGATAAATTAGTATGAGAATGGATGAATCTACTCACTCAAGGTAAAAACATTACTAGAGAAAGGAGGTTCCAATATTAAGACCTGGGAAATACCAAAAATTTTGAGATTGGGTGAGATGGAGAGACCAATAAAGGAGGCAAATATTTAGAACCAGGGATGGATGGAGCAAGGGAGGAGAGAACTAGGAAGGTAAGTGGAAAGCCTGGAAGGTGAATGAAAGAGAAGATGCAGGGTGGGCCAGAAGAATTTGGGATGACTAGAGAGGATGGTCCTGTAGAAACAAGAGAGAAACCTCCTGGAGGGAGGGAGTTCATTAGAAGTCGTAAAATCTTGGCATTCCCAGAGAGACTAAGATATGGGAGGTTCAGTAGCGTCTGACTCTTTGAGACCCTGTGGACTACAGGGGAGCTCCAGGCTCCTCTGTCCATGGGATTTTCCAGACAAGAATATTGGAGTGGGTTGCCATTTCCTTCTGCAGGGAATCTTCCCAACCCAGAGATCGAACTCACGTCTCTTACATTGCAGGTGGATTCTTTACCACTGTGCCACCTGGGCGGTTCAGGATCCCATGCAATTGAGTCCTTGTCCTTACCTGCCCCATCGCCTTCCGCTGCACCCTCAGGTCTGTCTCAGCACAATCACCTCCATCCTCTTTTCATCATCTTCTTCTGACTCTTGAATCTTCCTCTGCCACTTCTTCAGGTGGTAGCTGCTTCTCTCCATGCCCTTCACACCTCATGACTTGTTCTCTCTGACACTTTCACACTAGTCTCTCCTTACCCCTGGGCCCTGGAAGTAAAAGCCCCAAATTCCAACTACTAGGCCACCAGGGAGCTCCCTAAAGATAGATCTTGACCTCTATCTACTGCCTCGTTGTCCTGTTCCCTTTTGCAACAACAACAAAAATCATTGAAATAGTTGTGTGTACTGTCCTGCCTCAAATGTCTCTCCTCTCACTGTGCAGGGATCTTCCTCCAACAAGACTGTATTCCCACTATTCACGTTACTCAACGGTTCATGACAAGGTCCCGTTGACAAGGCTCCACATTGGTAAATCCTACAGTCAGTTTTCTCTCATGTGTTCTCCACTTCGCCTCCTGTGTGTCACTCTTTTGGGGCTCTTCTCCTGCCTTCAAAGCTGATTTTCTCCATTTCTTTTGCTGATTTTTCTTCTCAAATCTCAGAACTCTAAACATTGATACAGCTCAGAGCTTGATCCTCAGACTTCTTCTCTGCCTGGTTTGCCTCCCTAATTTCATTCAATCTCATAGTTTAAAAAATTATCCCAGGGACTTTCCTGGTGGTACAGTGGATAAGAATCCGCCTGCCAATGTAGCGGACACGAGTTTGATCCCTGGTCTGGGAAGATCCCACATGCCTTGGAGCAACTAAGCCCTGGGCGACACAACTACTGAGCTCACGTGCTGCGGCTACTGAAGCTCGTGTGCCTGGAGCCTGTGCTCCACCACGAGAGAAGCCACCTCGATGTGAAACCAGCACACTGCAGCAAAGAGCCGCCCCGGCTCACCGCATCTAGAGAAAGTCTGAGCACAGCACCAGAGGTCTAGAACAGCCAAGCATTAATTATTAACAATGAATTTTAAAACATATCTCTTCGTTAACTATTCCCAATTTTACCAGCCTGGACAGATTCCCAGGACAGCAGACTCATAAATCCAACTCTTAACATTATATTTTCACTTGGATGTCTAATAGACACCTCACACTCAATATACCTACCACCAAGTTAGTCGTTTTTCTCCATAATCCTCATCCCACTGCCGCTGCCCCAGTCTTCTTCTTCTCTATAAGTTGCAAATCTATTCTTTCTGTTTCTCAGGCTAAAACCTTGACTCCTCATTCTCTCACAACCCAGTACAATCTATTAGGGAAAATTTTTTAAAAAATATATCCAGAATCCAATCACTTCTCACACTCTCCTCTGCTATCATCTTTAGCTCTTACCTGGATATTATCACCATTTTCTGACTACATCGTGTGTTGTTGTAAATATGCTGGCTATCTACCTAATCCATTATCCTTTCCTTCTTTGCATATGGGTTGATACATTTCCCAGTTCCACCCGTATTTTATTGTGACTAAGCTCTGGACAATGAAATGCCAGAGGGGATGTGTGTCGCTTCCACTGTAGACCTACAGACCATGGCATGCTTCCTGCATCCTTTTTTCACTTCCCATGAGCCAGAACCTGAAGAAAGCTAAAGCCGTGAGTTTTATAAACAAAGGCAATGGTCTAGGGGAGAGAGGACCCTAGCTGTCTGAATAATCATATAAACCATAGAGTTGAAAGGAGAATAAAAAAAAAATAGACTGGTTTTGAAAATACTTTGCACATACTATGGAAATATATGGAATGAATACTATTATATTAGAGGTTTCCATAAACTTTCAGTGTTTGAAAGCAGTGAGGTAAGTCCATTGTGCCCAACACAACAGAATTACCTAGAAAGACAGATGGTAACGGGAATTTCCTGGCAGTTCAGTGGTCAGGACTTTATGCTTGCACTGCCTGGAGCCTGGGTTCAATCCCTGGTCCAGGAACCAAGATCCTATAATCCAAGATGGTGCTGAAAAATAAACAAACAGAAAAACCCAGATGGCGGTAAAGCCCTTCTTTCCAAAGAGTCTCATTAAGCAGGCCCTGGGATTCTGTATTTTTAAGCTCCCCTTTAGACAAGAAGGGCTTCCTTAGTGGCTCAGAGGTAAAGAATCTGCCTGCCAATGCAGGAGATGCAGGTTCAATTCCTGGGTGGGGAAGATTCCCCCAGAGAAGGCAATGGCAACCCACTCCAGTATTCTTGCCAGGCTAATCCCATGGACAGAGGATCCTGGCAGCTACAGTCCATGGGGTCGCAAAAGAGTTGGACACAACTTAGTGACTAAACAACAACATACACAAGAAACTGGTAATATTAGTTCCTTCCAACAGCTAAAAACTGGGTGGCTAGGTGACAGGATAAGAAGGAGGATTTTCACAACATTTTTATGAACCTTTAGATTTCAGAACCACATGAATACATAATCATATTCAAAAAGTAATCATATTAAAACTACTTACTGTATTAACCAGTAAATAATGAAATGTTCATTGAAGGATCCTGACATAGCTAGTCCTAAAGAGGAGTTTGGGAAATAGGTCAATTTTCCCAAACATTATTCATGAAGATTTAACCTTCACTGCAACCCAGATTCCATTTGAACATTCCCAGTGTCTCCACACACCTCACTTCATAAAGCAGACCACTCAGTTGTCTGACAGCTGTAATTATTAGCATGTTGTTGCTCTGTGCGAGTCTGTTTCAAAGTGAGGGATGCTATAAACATCATCATGGAGGCGGGGGCATGATAGGATCTACAACATAACTGAATTCACTGACAACAGTGAGATAAAGAGTCTATTGGATATGATTCTGGTGGGTCTCTGCCTGTCATCAAGACAGAAAACTGACATTGATTTTATCTTCAGATTTTTGCTTGACCTACTGATGTGATTGTGGCTGTGCTTATCAGGGAGTTTTTAAAATGGGATATGAGTCCTTGTTTAATTAGTATTATATCTATCTTGTCCCTGATTCTTATTATCTAATGGAAATGGGCTTCTTGATTACCTATTATAGTAGCTTAAAGCAGGGAGAGGCAAGCAAACTGAAGCTACAAAATTCAATCAGCTGAGTACTGTCTTGTCCTGGCAACAGTGGAAGGTTTCTTGGTAAATGAATGTGTCAATGCCCCAATCCGAATGCACTGCAATATTTAAAAGAGGAGGCTTTGGTGTGAAAGAAATGAGTGGGAAGTGTTTAATTTCATACTTGGGTCCATGGTTTCGGAATAGAAACCAATCCTTTCAATCCCCAAGACTATATCAATCACCTCTACTTTATCCCCACCTCCACTACCAAATTCCTATTATTTGTTCTCATTTGAATGGTCTGAAACTGTCAAGCAACAGAAAGGTTGTTATCAATACTACATCAGCCCCAGATGGATTAAAGGGGAGATGATGCCTGTGGCTCTTTAATCCCTCCATCGATTCCAGGATTCTGAACTTCTCCAGGGAATGTGGCAAAGCCACAGGAAGTCCCCAAAGGCAAGATGCTGCAGGCTGCTCTCTGGTTCAGCAGCCAAACACACACACAAAAAGTAATGTAGGCAAGATGAGAGGAAACTCTTCTTTGCCTGCAACTCAGAGGCAGGTGAGAGCCTAGGTTATTTTTTTTATTTGTCCTGTAGTCCACCTTAGCTTGTGAGTTTCTAAGGAACACATACTTCCATGTATGTCTTCTGTTTCCAAAACGAACCCGAAAGCCACCTGCTTCAAGTAACCTCATATGGAGTCAGAGATGTGTACTGATGTTGCCTCCAGCCCAATTCTGTTTTCAAGTCCAAAAATAGATTTCAGGGAGGCATGGAGCAAAATCTTTATATTCTCTTTGTTTGAATTCCACTAAATTGAATGGTATTTGCCATTTACTTTCATCATGAAATTGAGGAGAAATAGCTGCAATGGTATTTGTTATTAAAAAAAAAAAAAAGACTTTGAAGCAGATTGTAAAGAAAGAACAATGAGAGATAAAGTAACCATTCTTTCCTCTTTTAAGCAGTAATCTATATTTTTTGAAATTCATAGTGCACGCATAAGCTGTGAGAATACAGCAAGGCAAGCAGTACAGGCTAGTATTCTTATGGCAATACAGAATGAAATAGCAGAATACTGTTCACTGAAAAACTCAGATTCCTTAAACACACACAGAAAAGGAGGACCACAAGCAGTATTATAGGCAGTTCCAACAGCATTATCTTTTTTCTGACTTCAAGTATTTTTCTCAGCATTGTGTAAGACATTAAATTCTCAGCATTATGTCTTGTTTCATTAAAGTAACTATAAACAAAACAAAAATTTTCAGTTTTATTTGTTACAAATATAGAGTATTTGATTTTTTAAAAAGGACTTAAGGTTGCCCACGATGTTTTATATAAAATATTCATCAAACTGTAAGAGAGTAAGAAAGAGAAATAAACACATTGGTTGTCTTCCTAGAGCTTCCAGGCCCTACAAAGGCCACGACTGACATTAACAGTGCAGGTATTTAAAAATCAAGAATAAGATAACAACTTTAACAAAAACAGAGTTGAAGTCTATGTTTTTATACCATATCTGTATTTTAAAATATTTTCAGGCTATAAAATCATAGGTACATTGACACTAGAGAATGTTCGGAATATATTTTTTGAAAAACACATGTGAAAACATCATGTGAAAAACACACGGTGTGTTATGCCTCTTGGCAGTTTTTGTTTCATTTTGAATGAAAAGACATTCATTACGTTATTTGTATTATATACAGAAGCTAGAGAGATTTCCTAGCACTATTTTCCTCCTTATTTGAGTTTCTCTGAACTTTGCATTCTGTTTCAACTTTTCTGTTTTGTATCAAACACTAAACTAGGAAAAGAAAGAGATTCCCACACAAGAGTTAAACAGGGCTTTAATGTTTTCAAAAATTACTTTTATTTTTGTACACTTCCTGCACATGACCCACAGCAGGAAAGGCAAGAGAGGTGAGGGTGAAGCAAGGTGACATTTGTTCTAGCTACAATCCTGTAGGGATTTTTCTTCCCTGCAACTAACTGGAAAGTGGCAGCGATAGGAAACGTCCTTAAAATTTGGACAAACTCTGGGGAATACTTCATTATACAAATAGGAAATCAAGAAGTCGCCGCTATTTCTATGGGTTTCCGGGGCAAGCGAGGCTCTTACACCCAAGTTTTGAAACTATGAACTACAGTACTCCACAGATGATTGTGCCTGGTGTTTAAAAGGCCCCTGCAGAGGTCTAGTCAAAATATTTACATTCCTCTCGGAAACTGTAACGCCAAAGAAAAGAGAAACAAAGTGAGAGGACGAATCAAAAGAAAAACTTTCCTTCCCCCGCAGCGAGAAAAAGTGTCAGGCCGCTGGGTCTTCTCCAACGACAGTCCTGTTCTCTTCGTTTAAATCAGGCGTGGATAACACACCTTTTCAGTGAACATTCGTCTCTGGCAAGGTGCACTGGTAGAATTTTGCGTCAAAATTAGGGTTGTATCAATTTGTGAAAGCAACTGGGTGATTCGAAGGCCATAAGTGGGCGTGTTTAATTGTCCGTGTGTGTTCCCCACCCTGGGCACTGCACCGGAGCTGTAAATAGATGGGTGAGTGATGGGCATGTATATTTTTCCCATAAAGTGCAGCCACTGACTCAAAGTGAGTCAGAACCTGACTTGGAAGCGAGTTCGAGGCTGGCCGGCTGCAGGGATGGGGTGCGAGTGGAGGATGGAGCAGGCGAGAGAGGGGTCGATGATTAGCGAAGGAAATGACCCAACTCCCTCCCTTCTGTTCGCACAATCTGCGTCACGCTTCTGGGCTCACCGAACCGGCGGAGCGCCGGGCGGCCGTGCAAGCCAGGTCAGGCCGGGCACCCGCTTAGCTGTCGTCTTCCCGGCCCAGGGTCCTCCTGCCCCGACCCCTCCTGCAGGAGGCCCCCAAGAGAGGCCGAGGTGGGGATCTGGCCTGGCGCCTGCGGGCCTAACCCGGGAGCCGTGGAGCATGTCCCATCGCGGCGCCCCTCGACGTGGGCGCGGAGCTGGGAGTTCAGAAGCGGGGTCTGAAGCGCGGGGCTGCGGCCGGCCGGAGAGGAGGGGGCGCGGGGACACCGTGGCCTGCCCGCTCCCGGGCCGCGCCACTCTTGCCGCCCGCGTCCTAGGCAGAAACGCACCTCCTGACCAAGCATTAGTAGTATTACTCCATTATTCCTGTTAAAACAAGTTAATGTAAGGGTTGGGCCAGGAGGCCCCGGGCGGGGTCACGTGCGCCCCCGTTACTCCGGCTCCCCTCGCCTCTCCAGTTCGAGTTATGCCATCAAGCTAATATATTGTGACTGCTCTTCTCTCCTGTGACAAAGGCTTGCAGCTGCCTCCAAATCAATAGACGTCAAAGAAATATGAAACAATCATGACACAAAACTTAAATCCTGGCTGGAGCCTACATAATCAGGACTGTGCTTCTGCTCTCCAAGCCGCAGATTAATTTATCCCAAAGTTGAGTCAAATTTTTATTCCGGTACCTTTTCCCCACCAGATCCCGCTACATCTGTCGGGTTTGTAATGTAATTTGTAATTACTGCCCTTCATGTGGTCCGGTGCCTTGAACCATCTTTAATTAAAAGCATAATTAAGGGAAGATCTAAAGAAAGACAATTACCAGATGGTCTTTTTTTAGAGGCGGTAGTTTCGCGGAGAGGGGCGTGGGGTCTGTCCCCGGGACCCCGCGCCTGGGGAGGGGGCGGCGGGCTCAAGCGACGCTTGCGCACTACGTAGGCCTCGGCCCCAGCCCACCCCCTTCCCACCCCCTTCCCACCCCCGCCCGCCCCCCCAGCGTTAGCCCTGAGGCTCCGCCAAGGCCGCGCCCCAAGGTGAGCGCCAACCTCCCCGCCGTGTAAAAAGACCCTGCCTTCCTTCGCTCTTTTCCTGGGCTTGTAGGGTGTGCGTGGCTGCTGGGGAAGCTGCGGCAAGTTCAAGGCCAAAGCAACTTCCAAATCCGTGAGGGAGCCCCCGGAGCCTGCCCCGCCCGCCCCGCGCGCGAGCCTGGGAACTCAGGAACTGAAGGAAGGGAGGGGAGAGGAAGGGGGAAAGGCGGCTGCCCCCGAGAGGGAGACCTGGAGAGGAGGGTCCCAGTTTAGGTCCTCCCTAGATCTAGCAGGGCTAGGGTGGGAGCTGGGGAAGTCTGTCCCGTGCGGGCCCTAGAACTCCTGGGGACAACAATCCTTGCCATCGCCCGCAGCCCCTTCAGGCAAAGGTGGCCCCTTGACAGCGACTGTCTCCACTGTCCATTCCTCCGCGTCCACTAGTCCCTGAGATTTTCAGAACAAGTTTCGAGGGGCGAGGGAACAAACCCATTCTCCACTCCTATCCCACCCCCACGTCCCCGAAATGAATGATAGGGGCAAGAGCCAAGATTTCTGTATTTAGAGCCGGGTTGCCCCGGCGGCTGGCGCTAGGATCCCGAAGTCGGATCATGGAAATTAAACTGTTGTTGTACAGAGGGGTTGTCGTTATGTGACTGTTCATATTCAAAGTCAGGCAGAAATGAATTATAATCATTTCAATTATCTTCAGTACACTTTCTTTAGGATACGAGTTATCAACGATTAAAAAAAAAAAAAGTAGATTTCTTGCGGCTCTGTGGGTCCATTTTCCAGACGGTTTGTTGCTCTTGCTGCCTAATTTGGTTTCGGCATTTATTCCCCAGCCTCAGATTCTCTTATAGAGACTCCGGCGGAGTGAGCGAACCCGGGCGGCCCTCGCCGCTTCTCCAGCGCTGCGGACCGGCCGCGGCGCGAGTCCGGAATTGGCCTCCGTGCGGCCGGCGCGCGCATTTTGGTAGCTTTCAGGTTTAATTAACTTTGAACAACAAATATGCCTGGAGCGCTAGATCTTCTGGTGTCTCCTTGGGGAAGGGGGCCACCGTATTATATTGTGTGTTCTCCCCAGCCTAGGAGGGTGGGCGGGCTCCAGCAGCCTCCGTCCCCGGAGGCCAGAACTGTGCATCAGAAAGGCACGTGCCCGCGCATCGGAGATCTTCCAACACAGAGAAGGCAGGAACGACCCAGGACTCGCTGAACCTGCTCTCCTTTGTTGAAACTACCCCGAGCGCGTCCTAGCTCTCTCTTGTCCCTGAACGTTAAGTGTTGGCGAGCTGGGTGTGGTGTCCTCCGGGGATGGCAAAGCGCCCTCTGCCCCTAGAACGGGCAGAGAGAGTAGGGGTCGCCTTTGAAGCCCACGTCCATCGCACCGATTAGGACTAATCCCGATCTTTAATATCGCCTCTCGGTTTTTTATTACACTCATTTGGGAGGAAATGAGCTCTCGCCAGGCAAATAGCACCTCGCACCCCACTTTTCATAGCTGCGCAGGGCTAGGGCCTGAACAACCCCGCGGGCAATCCCTGTGCTGCCGATATTATATTTGTGAAATGTGCTTTTGTTGAAGCTTTTAACACCTTCTTATAACGAATCATTTGTTCTTTTCTCTTTAATTTTGATAGACAATTAGCCATCAGAGATACACCAGTTGACTGTAACCGAGCATTAAACTCGCCTTTATGTAACGCTAATTTAGCATAGCTGCTTTGTTTAACTTTGCTATATAAGAACCAGGTTTTGTAGCAAAAAAAAAAAAAAAAAAAGGTGTAATTTTATGTGGGGTTTCATTTCTTTTGGCCCTGTACGCAGCAAGCCTTCTCTTTGTGAAGCGTTCTGCTGGGGCCTGACGCCATTTCCAGTGCCTAGCACCTGCAGACTAGGGGGGGAGAGAGGGAATTAGCATTGATATAGATTTAGTTGAAATGTAATCTCTTAAATCTGTCCAAGATTCGGGGAGATAATTACACTTTCACTGAATTGCCAGGGGTCAGCGTCTCAGAGGACCTGAGGAGTTGATTTACTAACAATAGTGTTACATAAAAAATGGCGTTTGAGATTATAATGTTAATGGCTGCAGTCGCTGGGGAATGCGGCAGCTTCCAACTAATTCCGTGTAACTTGTTTTTTGCTTCCCTTTCCCTCCCTCCCCTTCCTCTCCTTCTCCTTTGGAAAGATTGAGGGCTTCGCGCTGTTTCATTTGGTGGCGGCGCAGGAGATTAGGACGCTGGAGTTTGGGGTTGACGCGCTTTTTCAAAAAAGTGTTTGTGATGACAGGTAGTGGCCTCGACAGCAAGGCTGGGCTCTTCCCCACGAGGGCGCGGGCTCCCGGCACCACACAGCGAGACTCGGGCTGGAGCTGAGCGCAGGCAGCTGAGGCGGACCACGGCCTGGGGAAGAAGCCTGGCACCCTCTGGGTCTGGGCCTCCCCGGCCTGCCTGGCACTGGACGTGCCCAGCTTGCAGTGGCTTCAAGCTCCGAGGCCAGGCGAGGATCAGGCCCTCCCCGTTCCGTACCCTAATCTTCCCCCAGTCTTCTGCTCCCAGGGAGACTCACTTCCTACTGCTAACTTTCGAAGTTCCAACCGGAGTTTGGCATGGGGCCGGGACACCGGCAGACAAGTACCAGTAGTACACTTTTAAAGTTCAGATTCTATCTGGGAGGTGGAGGTGGGAGAGGTACTAATCTTAAAACTAAGAGGTCAACATCCTTTGGGAGTGGAGATGGTTAAGTTTACACTCTCCTACACACTTGTCAAACAGGTCAAATTTCACCCACACTGGTCTCCATGCCCTGGACTCCATCGGAAATTCCAAAGTGGCCCCTAACTAGCTGCCCTGGCTGGAAATTCCTGAGCTTTACTTCTTCTAAACCTCACTAACCCTTCTTGAATGGCCTCAGGCCCCCAGGGTTGCCCAGGCTCCTCCCCATCCATGGGCCAACATGGAACTCCTGAAATTGTGGACAAAAATTGAGGGATAAATAGGGGAAAGTAGCCCGTCATCCTGGGTAGGACTAGAAGAGCTGGGTTTGTGCCCTCCATCCAGGTGACACCTGGCTGGGCAATTAGAGCAGGAGTCTAGGGGTCCCAGAGGCCACACCAGGGTTCAGGAGCCTAGGCCTGGCCCCACGATGTGGCCATTGCTGATACCTCAAAATCAGGAACTCTGTTTCTCTCCTGAGGGCAAGACTGGAGTGTAAAATGGGAGAAGACATTTCCACCCTCTACCTCTTGCTTCCTATGCAGCAACTAAGTAAGGCAGAGAGTGGGGCTCATCCTACCAGACCTGGGTGCAGGCCTTGTCTGGGTTCTCTTTTGGGCTGGGTCCTCTGCTTCACCGAAGAAAGGGTATTGGAGCCACAATTTGTAGGTCAAGCAAAAGAAGGAGGCACCCCTCAGCCTAGCACAGTCTCAGCCACCTTACTAAGCCCAGAGGCCTCTATGGACTGACTGGGCACTGTAGCCCAAGGGTGCCCTCCGGGGCTCACCTAAAATCACAGTTGGAGAGGCCTGGGCATCCAAGCCCTTGGTGGTGGTGGGGGTCCCTGAGTATCGCTCATGTTTATGTCAGCACCCCCTTATCTTATATGTAACAGCAATATATATGTTAATTGAAAACTTCTGAATTTAAAAAGGTTGTGACAAGTTATAATTTGTCCTGTCAATGCCTAGAATCCTTATTTATCTCTTTTGCTTGCCTCCCGCTCGCGCCTGTCAGCTAACAGCTTGCCTAACTCGTTGACTTCCTCACTCATGGCACGGAAATGACAAATGTGCTGTTTTATCCGTACAATTTATTTCATTATTGTTGCCAGCACGAAGCATCACAATCAATCATAAGGAAGTCCAGTTGGCAGGTGTCAATCTTGGTGTGTTTTTGTATGTCTCAGTCTATATTTAATCCAATTATAAGGGTCATGGAGTAAGTGCCAATCCTCTTGTTACAACTCACATCTTATTTAAGATTTAAAGTAAAAAAAAAAGTCAACTCAATCACATGGACATTTTGGGGGAAGGGAGGGGATGTCTTTGAAACCCCCATCTCTCTCTCTGCCTTCTCACCTCCAGTTTAAATTAGGCAGCCATCCTTTTTTATTAAAGAGATGCAGAGAATCTGAGTTTTATGAGTATTTGTGTGCAAATGAAGGCTCTAGTTATTTTGTTAAAGTAGAAACAGGCTTAATGATGAGAGATCTTTCCGCTCATTGCCCATTCAAATACAATTGTAGATCGAAGGCGGCCTTGTCATGTTGAGAAAAAGTGAATTTCTAACATCCAGGACGTGCCTGTCTACTTTCAGCGAATTGCATCCAATCACCCCCAGGGAATTCAGCTAATGTCTCAGTCTCCACCCGGACAAGAGAGAGAAAGAAATCAAACATGGTACCACAGACTGACTTCACATGAAAATATTTAAAAAAAAAGAAAGAAAGAAAGAAAAGAAAGGCAGAGTTTTCTTCAATTGATTGTAATACAGATTTTCTTAGTGGGAAAGCAAGCTGGAAGGACTGGAAAATTTTTCTCAAATGTGTAAGAAAAGTTTATGGTGGGGTAGAACTGACTTAACAGAGAAGAAACCAATCATTTCTTTGAATGAGAGCAGAAAAATAATTGAATAGCAGAGAAACCAGTGTTGCATATAATCATGCCTTTATGCAGCCTTTTAGATCTGGGTAAAGGGATAGCAAATATTATCTATTCTACTTCCTTTTCTGATGCTTAGATTCATGAACATTCCTCCAGTTTTTATGTAAAATGAAATCTTGCTTAAAGGGAAGGGAGTGGAAGGGAGGGAACCAAGAAACACATGCACTAACTACTCAGTAAATTTAATTTCTGAGATAATATATGGATTTCTGGCTTGTACAGCTGTTTGAAATGACACACACACACACTATATATATATATATATATGATTAATTGAGGAAAAATATTATACATATACATATATATAGTATTTTTCCTCAATTAATCAGACTTTTCCCTCTCCCTCGATTAATTTTTATACGAAGAGCTTTATTAAGCCCCTTTATGAACTAGCACCCACCCAGGAATAATAATTAAAAACAGAAGTTAACAGCATGCGTTATCGTCCAGACGTACTAAAATGAAATTAAAACGCTAAGATGGAAAAAATCCATTTCTACTTTTCAATTGTTCGGGAGACTCAGTGTCATTCTCAGTGAAAAGACAAATAACCAATTCCCACCCACCCTGTAGCACAGATCCGGCAGGAGGGGCTCCGCCAATCTGGAAGCCTTTATTTGCACAAAGTAGTTGAGGGAGGGGGGAGAAACAGCGAGAAACGTACCTTGGACAAGAACAACAGATCTCTGCTACACTTCAAGCCAACAACCGGCTATCTTCTCCTCCAGTCTCCTTCCAAGCAAGCCTCGCTCTGTAATCTCTCCTCTCGCTCCCTCACTCCACTCTTACCCGCCATCTCAGGCCCTTCAATCCCATCCTCCTCCCAACCTGGGCTGGAAGGGAGGCTCTGGGTTTTCCGGCCGTCACAAGCCGAGGGTGACCAGGGAACCCCTCTGAGCAGGCGGCTGCCGAGCTCCGCTCGCTGCTGCGGTGGTGAAGCAGAGCCGGGGACTGTCCTGGGTGTCGGCGAATTTCAGCCTGAGCTAGCCTGAGCTGGGGGGAGGCCTGGAAGGAAAGAGGTTCCTTTCTCGTTTCGGGCCCTTTGCACACCACCTACAGCCCGCCTCGGGTCGCACTGCCCCCATCCCGGGACTGCGAGTCGTCGATGATGCCCCGGGCCGCCCGTGTTGCCGTTCTGCCCGTGCGGCCTACAGAAATCTGCCTGTGCCCAGGTGGGGCAAGGCTAGGCCTCGCGGACTGGGCACCACGAAGACTTTCGCCCAGACAAGCTGCCCACAAGACGGGCTTGAAAGGGAACCCCGGCTTTCGGGTCCTGGAAAGATCTCCAGAGTCCTCCTGGGTCACCAGCTAGCTGGGGTACCGAGCTGTGGCAGCCGTACATCTCGCATCCTCCCGGGTGGCCATCTCAGCGCCAGCTTCCTCCCGCCCTGCTTCCGTGCCCGGGGCAAATGGAGAGCGGCTTGTGCGTTGGCCGGCAGCTCGGAAGGGCCTAGTCCGGCCTCGCTTCCACCGCCCGGTGCTCCAGCTCGCCCCGAGCGCGCCCTTTATTGACAGGCAGATAAGAAGGCGGCGACCGTGGCGTTTCCAGCGTCGCTCTCGAGCACCCTGCTGGGTTGCAGGGATCCGCGCACACTTAATGGCCCGGACTCCAAACAAGCCGGGAGCAGCCTTCGTGGCGGAGGCGCACAGAGGGGGCGGGTGGGAAGCGAGCCGCGGACAGAAACTAGGGAGTCCGAAGGCCTACTCAAGCCCTAGGCCTACCCGCAGTCCAAACTCCAAGGCGGACCTTGGGGGCGGGGGAGACCTCAGGACATCTGGGGCCGGGGCCTCGACCAGATACTGGAGGTGAGCTAGGAGCTTACCCAGAAACTAGGTCACGGGAAGCGGCTGATGGCGACGGAGAAACCAGAGCAAACTCCTCCCGGAGCGCCACTCCCCGGCCGACCCCTGGTCAGATCAGTGGGGTCCTGGTCCAGATCAGAGTGGCCGGTGGAGGGGGTGTGGGGTGGTGGAAGGACGCTCCTTGCCCCCGACACTGGAAGACCAGGGGTTTGGAACCGGGAGGAGTGTGGGGAATGTTTGTAAATCAGTGAAACACCACGCTTAGACCTCACCGCCGACAGGCTCCCCTTTCCCTTTTCCATCAGTTCCCTACCTACCCTCGACGGACAGAGTAGAAAGCAAAGAAAAAGAAGAGTATCAAGTCCGGCAGGGAGCTGGAAGGATCGAGAGGAGGCGGCAGGCGGGCTGCCTGGAGCCGCCTCCCGGCCGGTTGCGAAGTCACACACCTATCCAGGTGTGCCGGGGGCGGGAGCGGGGACCGCTGAACCTCGCGCGCCTCGGCGCCATCTGTGCTCGGCTCTCCCTCTGCCGCCCCCGCTCGAGCAAGGCACGCGGGAGCCGGCCCCCGGGTCATCCTCCGGCCTAGACGTGCCCCTCCTGGCCTCCACACAGACTCGCCCGGGGCTTCAGGGGCTTGGCCTCCCACGGGCTGCCTAAAGGCGGTTCCACACCCCACCGCTTTCCCTGCCGCCACCTCGTCAAGCGCCCCCTGCCCCTCCGGGCCGGACCCCTGTCACTTCCAAGTTCGAGACCCGGAAGGAAGCAGAAAAGGAAGGGATTGGACACTGAGAAGCCCCCTCCCCTGCTAGAGAGGAGGGAGGGAGACACCAGAATGACAAGGCGGGTCTAAGTCCCCGTCACAAGACAGCTAGGCCCAGCTCGACTAAGCCATCTCCCGGTCCACAGCGCATGAAAGGAAAAAAAAAAAAAAAGCACAGACCACCAGGTTAGTATCCTGCCAATCCTGCTCCAATTTCTGTTGTGTCCTCGGCTCCAGGAAGGGGAATCTTGACTTCAGAATCGGGGACTTTCCTATTTTCCTCCTCCAGGCCACAAAGTCAACAGTTAACCTCTAAGTCAAAGAGTAATAAAATCACCTACATTTCCTACGTGACTGGACCCCAAGGAGGGAGGGGGATCCACGGACGGATCAGACCGACAGGCGCCTTTTGGAGGTCGCCTTCTGAGAACCCAGCGGACCTGATGAGAACTTTGGCTTAGCCAAAGAGGGAACGGATTCTCCGTGCTCTTCCTGAGCCGCCCCGTCTACACCCAGCTGGTGACTTGTAGGCGCCTTGGCCAGGTTGGGGTACCCATCTCTCCTCGAACTCCTCCAGCAAACGATTCCCGCCAAGTCTCCCTCTCCAACCCAGCGCCACCTCCGGTCCCTCTGATGAAGTGACTTCCTCCGAGGATCTGAAGAGGGGATCATCGGTGGGCACCCGGAAATGCAGTTGCCCAGCCCAGAGAAAGGGACTCGCGTGCCAGGCGGGGAGGAAGAGCGTACTCAGGAGGACTAGTTTCCTTGCGGTTGACTCTACGGCCTAAAGGAGGGCGGGGCGGGTCAAGATGAGTTGGGCGTGGGCAGCCCAGGGCTGGGCCCAGTAAGGCCATGGCAGGGCACTGAGCGGGCCGGACTCGGGATGGGGAGGGGAGGCTCCCGCCCCGCGCGAGCGCAACTCTGCACGGAGCAGAGCCCAACTCTGGCCGCCATGACGTCACGCGGGTCCGGCAGCCAATGAGGACCTCGCTGGCATGGATATTAAGGAAAGTTAGCGCCTGCCTGAGCACCCTCTTTTCTTATCATTGACATTTAAACTCTGGGGCAGGTCTTCGCGTAGAACGCGGCTGTCAGATCTGCCACGTCCCCCTGCGGAGCGGCGGTGAGAAGTGTGGGAACCCGCGCCGCCAAGCTCACCTGCCTCCCCGCCCTCGGTTCCCAGGTAACCGCCGGGTCTCCGGCCCCGGCTCCGCTCGGACCCGTGCCGTCCCTCTGCTGCCCACGACGGGTGTCCCCAAACCAAGCCGGCCCCAAGTAGCCCAGGGGCTTGATTTTTGCTTTTAAAAGGACATAAAGGTGGAAGGGAATTACCGAGGGCAGGATAAGATGGGGGGGGAGGGGCGGGGAGGGTGTCTTGTCCTTGCCGAGCGTGCTTTTCTGCAAAAGTGGCGAAACGTTCCAGTGTTTTGAGTGGACTTCCAGTTGAGTGCTGAGCTACGGGCAGGGGTTGAGAGGGAAGTGGGAACAGGGAGACAGGGATCTGCTGCTACTGTCTGCTGCAGCCTCTTGCGATCGTGAGACATGCTGGGGGTGGGGGGGATGCAGTTTGTACCTGGAACTCCCTTGACTAGCAGCTCGCGGCATTCACGCGTGCAGAGGTCCCCACCCGAGCCTGGAGCGCGTAGAAACGCCCCGCCGCGCGGGTCGGGCTAAGTGCAGCAAAAGTTTCCGGCGGCTGCAAAGTGTAGATAGTTGCGCCGAAACAAAGTCTTAGAGATAGGAGTTCGTTTCTCAGAAAGGAGAGGAGGACGAAAGAATGCTGCCCACAGAGCTGGGCAGCGCGTAAAGCACGCAGCGTGCGATTTGAGCTTCACTTCGGAAGACCTAATAATTAGCGATTCTCACTGAGCTAGAACGCGCGGCTCGTGTTACCGCGGGCGCTGCGCTCGCTGCCCGGGTGGGAAGATAGTGGGCGCCGGGGTAGTCGGACCTCTGAGTGCCGGGGAGAGCAGCGCCCAGCTACTCTCACGTCCCAGGACAACCCAAGCCGGCCGCCGGAAGTTTCTCCAAAGTGAGTCAGGTTAGAGACGACCCCACACTACCTCTTGGTTCAGGAGTCTAGCCCCACACAGCCGGAGATGCCAGAAAGGCTTACGCCAGGCACTGGAGCACCCGCCTGAGAGGTTGGGGGGGCTCTAGGTCAGGCCTGGGTTCTCCCCACACTCTCTCGTGCTCCTGGCATCCCCTCTCTAGGCTTTCTGGGAGCACCTTCGGAGGCCATTTCTACTTCAGGCACCTGTGACAGGTGCTCAGGACCACCGCCCAACTCTGAGCAAGGGCCGCCCCCTGCCCACCTTATCCGGGAAGCCGGGAAGGAGAGAAGTGGCCACGCGGCCGAGCGCCTTACCTGGGCCTGGGGTCCTCTCCTCCGCGGGTTCCGTTCTCCAGAGCCGGGCGGCGAGCAGGTTACCCGCTTCGCAGTGGGAAGTGAACCTTCTCCTCCAGTCATAAATCAAACCCAGCCATCCTCGGGCCTCCTCCCTCATTAGAGATGTTTATTGGAGATTGTGTTTATTCGGCTGTCACGACGAGAAAACGCACTGACATAATTACCTCTGACCAGAGTCCTCGCCCCGCGCCCAGGGCTAGCCGGGGACCTCCTCCGTCGCCTTCTCCGTCCCCTGTCTTTGATCAGAGGGCACATGCAGTTGGCTTATTTTTTTCTCTCAGATCCACTCATATAATTTGGATTATTGAATCAGTTACTATTCAAATTTCCCCAAGGTCTGGACGTTTATTTATTTCAGAATTTTAAAGGAAAGCCGAAGGGTATCAAACGCCCCTCCGGGGCAGAAGGGGGCAGCGCTGGAGAGACGGAAGGAGAGTCCTTCTCGCTGCGCGAACTTTCCGGCCCGCCCCGCTGCTGCGCGCTGGGGGCCAGACGCCACCGTGCGCAAGAGCCCGGCCGGAGCAGTGGGGAGTTGCCCGGAGGGACGGGTGTCGATATCGGTGGCGATATTTATTGTTTTATTCATCATCCTCTCTGCTCTCGGGAGGAATGAATCTGAGGCTTCAGGGCCCCGGGCTGAGTTTTCTTAAAACTCCCGCGGGCCGAACTCGGTAGAGCCAACCCGCAGCTCCTCCCCCGCGCCTCTCACCCCGGGTCGCTCCTCGGCTTTGGTTTTCCCCGCTAGTCAGGTTTGTAAGTCACTGTCTGTGAAACTGAGTTAGGAAGTGATGAAAAGCGTCGAATTGTTTCCTAATTGATAATACTTTTTTTTTTGGTGACGGGGCTGATCGGTATCTGGGATCCCCGCTTTTGATCCCTCGCTGCCGCCTCTGTTCTCCAATCGCTAATAAAACTCGTATTGAGCCCCTTAGTGCCTTGATTAACAGGCAGATTAACTCTTACCAGGGTGGGGAACAGCTTGTCCCAATCAATGGCATTTTAAAAGCCCGTCAGGATACGCTCAGCTCCGGTTCCCTGGCTGCTCGAGCGAGCCAGCCATGACATTTGCTCCCTCCTCCTCCCCCTGCCGCAAACCCCACAGCAAAGCCCTCAGTTTCCAGCCCGCGTGTTCCCTGCGCCAATCCAGGACAAATTGCAGGACTCGGTCCCTCGCATTTAAAAACAGGCAGCTGTTTAGAGAGGGAATCTCCAGGGAGAAGGGACTGAGGTGGCCTTGGCTTGCTTTTCATTTGAAGCTGAACTCTGGCCTCTTAAGGGCGGAGGTTACAGGGAAAGGAGCCATGGAGAGCCTGGGTAATGAAATGAACAGCAAACTTTCCTAGAAACCATATTTGTAAAAATCGGAGAGTGCTGTTTCTTGCAAGTATGTGCATGTGTCCTGCATATCAGGAGTTTTAAACCTGGTCCCTATTCAGACAACAGCACGTAGGGTCCAGAAGGCAAAGGCTTGAGAGTCCGACCTGCGGGGCAGCAGGAATCTCTTTGCTGAAAGACACAGTTGGGATTTTATTTTATTTTTTTTCTGAGTATTGGAGGGGGAGGTGTGAGAAAGAGACGCTTGCCACCTAATATGAATGGAAGAGAATCTAACCCAGAGGGTGCTGAGACACACTTGCCATTTGGCAAGAGGCGAGGAAGGGCGAGTGCACCGTGGCTTTCCCCAGCCTAGTGTGGCCGCAGCCTGGAGGCGCCACCCGTCCGGCTTCTGCTCTCCTCCGCTTCCCGGCGCTCTGGGCTCGGCGAGGCTGCCGAGTGAGCTGGAAACCCGCAGGTTGCTGGAGAAAAGAGAGAGGCCCCGAGGGGAGAAGGCTCCCCTGGCTGGGCGGCAGGATGGTCGCCTTTGCGTTTGGTGCTCGTTGGACCCGTTTCGTCAGCTCCACCAGGCTGGGAACCCACTTTCTCAGGGCCTGCAGAGAGAGGGAGAGCCGTTTCAGGCTCTGCAAAGTGACGCAGGTGTTGGCGGAGACTTTCCTCCTCCAAAGAAAAGCTCTCCTCCGCCCTGGCCAGCACGCCAGTCCCGCTCCTCTGCTAGGCGGTGGAAAGCTGCAGTTCAGAGGTGTCACAGCACCGGTTGGGAGACTCTTGGTTCCGAAACCGGGAAGCTAGTGAACATTCTTCACGAGCCGGGCATGGCTTTGCCTCGCCAGAGGCCACCCTCCGGACGGGAAACCTGAAGATCGGGCAGGGGGCGAATGCCAGGGACCGCTGGGGGTGAGATGCTGCCCGACCTCACACTTACGCACCAATACTGACCAGAGACTCCGGGCACTCTTAGGCGAGCGGCGATCCCCCAGCGCGACTCCTTCGGCAAAGACAGCCTCCCCCTACCGGGTGGGATGACCCGGGCAGCCCCTGCGGGAACAGGCCGGAGAAACGTCCTCCTCCGACGCCAAGGGGTGAGGGCGGGGGGTGGGTACCTAGGGAGAGGCGGGAAAAGGCGAGAAAGAAATGGAAGGCGCGACTTCCTCCCTCCAACCCCGACTCGGAGGGCAGCAAGTGGGCCTCGGTCGTATTGGAAGCCGCAATTAAAATGGCGACCTAGGAATTGTCTCAATTTTGCGCACACCTCCGGCCCTGGCGCGCTGCAGCTCCGTCCCAGTCCCCCACCCCGCCCTGTCGCCCCCCCCCCCCCCCGCCCGCGGAACAGGTACTTGGCAGAGGGCGCCAGGCGGCCCGAGGTAGAACGGCACCCCCGCCCTCCTTGAGGCTAGCCCAGAGAGGACAGGAACTCAAGCTCTCCTCCGCGCTCTCCTCCAACTTTGAAAACTGCCTCCCGGCGGGCTGAGCTCCCCCCTCCCCCAAATATTGACACATTGGAAGCTGCCAAGTCCTTTTTTGTTTCTTGTTTGTGCAGAGTGGTTTCCAAGAGTCCTTCTCTGAGCCCCCACCTTCACCCAATGACGTCAGTGGCATTCACTCCCGCTCCTCGCCTCTTATGATTTTTTGTTGTTGTTTAAAACTTTTCTCCGAGGTGAGGTGGGGGTGGGAGGGTGGGAGAAGGAGCTGATTCAAAGAGCTAGTGCCCAGGGGGGAAATAGCAACAAGATTACGGCTGCTTCTCTCTAAGGCAAAGCTTAAGAAGGTGCTAATCCACTCGGTCGCTAATTGAGAGGTTGTAAAAATGATATTCGCCTCGATTCGGACAGTCTCTGGGATTCCTCCCCCCGCCGCTTGTGCTCAGTGGGCTTGAGTTCGAGCTTCTTTACTGATTGTTACGAAGTAAAGGGAGAGAGAAAGAATGCAGGCTCTCGCTGGTCTGGGACGGGCCCGCTGCCTCGCTGCCTGGGATCCTCTGAAAGTCGCGGTCCTACGAAGTCTCGCACAGAAGGCCGCCGACCGGGGCGCCCATCGCCACCTCCTTAGTTTCTTTGGTCTGGGTTTTCTCCCGGCGCTGTATGGCTCCTGGGCCGCTGGAAGGGCCTTCCGCAGGTCGAGATGGTGATCGGGTTGTGCTACCCCAACTCTGGCGCAGACAGGGGAGACATCCCAGCTCACCCCGCAACTCTGCCCGGCCTCTCCGCGGCGGCATTAGTGGGCGCAGGTCAGGGAGGAGAATGTGAGACCCACGTTAGGCCCGGAGCCGGCCCAAGGCAGCCTGCAGCCTCCTCGGGGTCCCAGCTCCTGGGGCAGCCGTCGCGCCGCGGGTCAGCGGTGAGTTCAGGTGGCAGAGACTTTACTGATGAGCTCTGACTTTTTGCACTCTGCACAAGTGGAGGAGTCAAGTCTACCTGGCGACGGCTTTCTCTCAGTGTCCCTACCTCAGCTCTTCCAACCCCATCCTCTTTTGTCGGAGCCTGGGGTGTGTGCCCCGTCCCAAACCTCCCCCTTTCCTTGCCTCACGACCTGCAAGCTCCAAGAGAGCCCGGAATTTTGCCGGAAGGGGCAGCCGCTCCCTCCCCGGTCACCTTAACTGCGGGCACCGAGGGGAGCCTTTGGAGTGTACTGAGGTGTGTCCTAATCGTCCGGCATTCAACAAATGGACTTGTGGTGTGTGGTCAGAAGAGAAAAGCCATTTACTTACTTTCCTCCCCGGTTTTCTGGCAACAGCTGAAGGGGAATTGCCTCCGTGGACTGAGCAGACCCAGGAGAGGGAACCGTCGTGCGAGAGACACACACCACAGAAGATAACTGGTGGCACACACGGATACACGCTGACACACCGACATCGCTCGCGAGCGAGAACGCGCGCGCGCACACACGCACAGACACACACACTCTCCCAGCATGGGTAGTTTCCCTCCACTCCAGGCCTCCACCCCCCTTCTTATCTCCCCCTTGCGTCCCCTCCTCTCGGGCGCCTGGAAAAACAGCCGCACTTAGTCAACAAATGGCACGTGGGAGAAGTTGGTGAGTGTTTGGTGAGGACTCTTCAGGCTTTTCACAAGAACCCTCTGTACACAAAGTAAGTGGTGTGTTTGCTCGGGCCTCTCCAGCCCCGGCTGTGCCTCCGCTCCACTGCGCACCACGCCTTCCGAAAGGAGAACGACCAGAAGAAAGGGCAGCGGGAGCGAGGGTGAGGGAATGGGCAGGCCCCGGAGGCCTGCACTGGGAAGGCCGCCTGGCCTCGCGGCCTCCTCTCGGCCTAAGCTTCGCCTCGGCCTCGGCGCGAGTGTGACTGCCGGGACCCAGTGACGCTCACGCCCTTTTCTCGTCGTCTTCGCCGCCGCCAGGTGGGCTAGGGCGCGGCCACTGCGGTGTTCGCGTCCCAGGGTCCAGACGGAGATGGGGTAGGGACGCGAGGGGAGGGCGGGCGAAGGCGGGGCAGCAGGCCACGCTGCACAGGAGTTGGCAAGAAAGGGAAGAGCGCAGCTACAGAAACTTGCTCCATCCATGAGCTGTGAGTCCCGCGCCCAGCTGAAGTGTGTGGGAGGCGCGACCCCCAGCTCAGCGGCCTTCACTCCACCCCTCAAGTTCGCGGCCACAGAGCGGGCCGCGCTGATTCCCGGAGCGCTCCGAGCCTTAGAGATGTCGCGAGCGCCAGCCCCAGAGCCCAGGCGCGGGGGGCCCAGCGCCGGGGAGAGCAGCGGGGACACACCGGCGGGGCCGAAAACAAGTGTATTCATATTCAAACAAACGGACCAATTGCACCAGGCTGGGAGAGGGAGCATCCAATCGGCTGGCGCGAGGCCCCGGCGCTGCTTTGCATAAAGCAATATTTTGTGTGGGAGCGATCCGTGCATTTGCATGTTGCGGAGTGATTAGTGGGTTTGAAAAGCGAACCGTGGCTCGGCCTCATTTCCCGCTCTGGTTCAGGCGCAGGAGGAAGTGTTTTGCTGGAGGATGATGACAGAGGTCAGGCTTCGCTAATGGGCCAGTGAGGAGCGGTGGAGGCGAGGCCGGGCGCCCGGCACACACACATTAACACACTTGAGCCATCACCAATCAGCATAGGTGTGCTGGCTGCAGCCACTTCCCTCACCCACACTCTTTATCTCTCACTCTCCAGCCGCTGACAGCCCATTTTATTGTCAATCTCTGTCTCCTTCCCAGGGATCTGAGAATTGCTCTCACACACCAAACCAGCAGCGTCCGTGGAGAAAACTCTCGCCAGCAACTCCTTTAAAACACCGTCATTTCAAACCGTTGTGGTCTTTAAGCAACGACAACGGGGGAAAAAAAAATCAAACAAAACTCTTGACAGGAGCTTTGACCAGAGAGGATGCCTCAGAAAGGTGAGTCCGCTTCTTTTTTCTTGCTTCATTTTTATTGCAATATTCAGGCAGGTCTCCCCCTTCCTCCCCCCTTCCTTCCTTCCTCTCGCCCGTCCCCTCCCCCACTGCTACGCCGGGAGAGTTGGACCAGAGAAGTTTCCACGCAGGAGCCCAAACTTTCTACTTCCAGCGAAAGCCGGCGTCAGAGGGCGACCGCCGGTGAGCGGGAGCAACGCAGGGCTCCGGGCGGCCGGCTCGCTCAACCCCAGCGCCAGCGCGGGTTGATCTCGCAGGAAGGACCAAGGCTCCGGGCGCCGCAGCCGCCGCGGCTCCCGGCCACAGCGTTGCCAAATGCTCCCGGCCAGCCGGAGAGGACGAAGAGGCTCTGCGGTGCCCCAGGCCCGGGAACGGCTGCAGCGATCGGCCGCCGCCGGCCGCTTTGTCCAGTCGCGGGCCCAGCGAGCGCGCAGAGAGCCGCGCGCCGAGGGAGCGCCGAGGGAGCCGGCTCGCATTGCCGCCGCCCGCCCGCCCTTCCGGCTTTGTGCGGCGCTCTCCCGGGCTCCGAGGAAGCCGCTGGCACCCGAGCGCTCCGGGCCGCCGCGCCCGCCGCCAGCTCGAGCAATCAGTCGGCACTGCAGCCCCACGCCGGAGGCCAAAAGAAAGAGCGAGGGAGCGGGAGCCGGGAAGGAAGCTGCCAGGCCCGGGAGGTGGTACGCGCGCTCCGAGGGAGCTCGGAGCCGAACGGGAGGATTGTCAGCTTCCATCAAACCCCTAGGCTCTTGCCCCCAACTTGGGCGCAGAGCTCGGAACTTGAAAACTCTCTGCCCCCCGGGTTTTCCCCAACCTTCGCCCTCACCCTGCGAAAGCTGGGGTCCTCCCTGTCCTCGGGCCCCCAGCGTTCGGTGGGTATTTTTCCTTGTCTTCCTCTGACAAAGCTGCCGCTGGTGTTGCCATTTCAACAAGTTTCGAGGTGGAAAGGTAGTTTGGTTTTTTTTTTTAATCCAAAGCTCCTGATTTTTTCCTTCGTGAGGCCTTTAGAAAAATCAATATGAAAGCAGTGGCTTTCCGTTGGTCTGATCACATCCTCTCCCTGCTAATTAGTCTGAGTAATTCGAGAGCTTTTCGATTCTAAGACCCCAGGAGAAAAAGTGTCTTTTCAAAGTTCATAAAGTTGTTGCCTCTTTCCTTGTGCAGATTTTCTCAGTCTCCCTGCACCATAATAGCCCTGGATTTTAGCAAGTGTAATTGGGGGAAATGGAGTTGAATTTCAAGTGGAAATGCTTTCTTTTTGGAGTGCTAAAACTCGGCCCTCCAGTCATGAGTGATTTCTAGAAAGTTTAAAAACAAAGTGAATGGTGGTTTCTCTCTCTCTCTCTCTTTTTTTTTTTCCCTCTCATTTTATCTAAAGCTCCCTAAGCCATACTGGAGGTTTAACTAGAACTTGGGAAGATTTGAGGAGGGGGTGGGAGCAGAAAATGAAAAGCAAAGACCTCGAAAGCCTGGCGAGTTTACGGAGGAGAAATAATAGTTGCTGCCGTTGACATTACATTTTTTATAGCTGGTGACCTTTGCAAACGTCTCAAGGCAATTTGATTAGCTGTTATCTTATTTGGCCCTAGAGAGTAAAACTTTGTCATCCTAATTGGTAATTACTCTTTGGCTGGGGATGGGGAGGGCCAAAAGTGAGCTCTCCCCTTCACCCCAGCTAAGAAGTTTGGAGATGGTTTTGAGAATGAAGTAATTAAAACAACAGCAGCAAAAGCTGAGGCTTGGATCTGGGATAGGGAGGCAGTGGCCCAGTGGCCTAGTGGACCAAGGCAAGGCGACTCTGAGGTGTTTGGAGACTCCCTTCCTTTCCAAAATGGGTCTCTGACTGGGCTAGGGCTATCGGAAGCCCCGGGTTGAGCTGGGGGGCTGAAGCTGTGGCTGAGGTGGGGGGAGTCTAGTCTCCGAGCGAGACTGCTTCCGGGTGTCGGATGCCTGGCTTCCCGGGTTGCTTTTGCACTGTGTTAACGATTACTTAAGTAATGAGATAGCTTCTTAGTTGAGAGGAGGGTGGGAAAGGAGCAAAACCAGGATTTGAAATGCTTCCACCTTCCCAGCTGCTTGGAAAATTAATCGGTTAGGCCTCTCTGGAATCAGCTAGTGATTTAAAGAAAAAGGCTCCAAGAATGTACCAACCTGGATGGGGGCATTCGGTTGTGGTTAAGTACAGGTATAGGTTACAGTAGGAAGTTTTCCCCTTCTAGGGGAATATCAGTCCCCCTTCTCCCCACCAGCTACTATTTGCAGTTTCAGAATCCAACTTGGTGTATGGGGGGAGTTGGGCATTCTGCGAAAAGTTGTTTTTTTCTGCCTCTCCTGGACTTGACTTGGTCTCCGGATGGAGAGACAGGAGAGAGGCTTTGGGAAACTGCCTTGGGAAGCTAGAGGAAAGTCCTCTAAGTTTATTTTTATGGATTTAAACTGCCTCCCAGCTAGTTAATAAATTAGACCATGAATAGCCTTGAAGAAAAAAAAATTTGCTTCTTAGAATTCTTTACTTGCAGGCAGGCAAAATTAATAATCATAATAGGCAAAACAGAAAAAAGAATGAATATTTTAATTTTTTTAAGCAGGGAAAGTGACTATTTAATTATTTTACTTTTTTTTTTTTTTTTGGCAAACCTTTGAATGGGTTCTTTATTGTAACTCTCTCTTCCCAATTGAGCTCCCCACGGTGCCGTTGTATCTTTTTACAGCTCCTAACAACTCACACCAGTAACACAATTACCTCCAGATATTTATAACAAGAAATTACGTCTCTATTTTCTCCCCCACCCAGAACCTTCTTCTTAAGAGAAGACAGGGAGGGGTGCTGGTGGAGGGGGTGTTCACCTTGGGGGCCTAGCACTGGGTCAGGACTCACAAAGCGAGAAGTGTCCCTCTGTTCCCTTTATGGGTTGGTGAGTTGCTGGTACCTTTGGTTGGAAGCTCTGTTGCTAGTTAGGGAGATTCAGTTTTGCTCTTTGGGTTTGGGGAGAGCTGGAGAATAGAAGCCATTGTTCGCTCTCTGTAGGCTTTGTCGACCACGCTCACCCCCTCCTGTTTGTACTTTTTAAAGCAGTGAGGCGAGGTAGACAGCGTGTGTCACAGTACAGTAAAAGGGGGGAAGATCTAAACACCAAAAGAGAAGTTAATCACAATAAGTGAGGTTTGGGGGGAAAAAGTTGGGCTTGCCACTTTCAAAGTCCCAGAAAGAATGGGAAGTGAATGGCGATCAAGCCGACTGGGAAGCTTTGAGGGGGAGAGTGAAGGATAAAGAGGTAACCAAAGACTTGGGTTGGGGAGGGGGGTTGGGGCAACTGGGGTAGTGAAATTCTTGAAAGGAGTAATGGTTCTGACATCCTCCCAAGCAGCCCCAGCCTGCACCCTCAAGCTCTCTGAAGTTTCAGGGTCCCCTGTGCTTCACCTCTAAACTTCAGGTATAAGCCCCTCTTCCCCCAGCTCTTGGCTTCTTCTCCTAACCCTGCTGTTTCTCTTGTTCTCCCCTTTTCTTTCCCTGGTTCTTGGTATTTTTGCAAAATGGGGCCCTAAATTGTCAGGCTCTGCAAATCGCCCAAAGCCGGGTCAGAGCAGCCACTATCAAAACGTGGAGACCTTTGCAGGACAGGCTGCTGGAAATGTGGGTGTAGCTCTGGGATTTAGAGTTTTATGGCAGTTTGAGCCCAAGATGGCTTTCTTTTCTTCTCTTTCTGAGAGTGTGGATCAGAGAGTCCATGATCTATGCTTTTGAGTCATAGTTTGATATACCTTTCTCTCCTTCTGTTTTGTCTTAGGGGGAAGACTTTAACTAGGGACGCGCAGATGTGTGAGACCTTTTATTGTGAGAGTGGACAGACATCCCAGATTTCAGGCAAGTTCCATGCTGGCTGCTTTGGGTTCCCCAACCTGAAAGAGTCAGAATGCTTCTTCTTCATTGTTGTTCAGTTGGAAGAAAAAATTCAAAATCAAGTCATGGATTCTTCTGACTTAAAGGGTTAACTACTAAGAGATATGGGGGAAACAGACCGGGAATACTGGAGTATTTGTAATGCAAAAGATAGATTTTGCATGTACTGGAGTGCAGAGCTGATCTGCCCAAACTGATTGATCCAATAGCCCCAAACTGATGGAGTGGATTATTTCCTTAAAGAAGAGGCTTTCTCCTGTCCTGCTTCCAGGACACCCTCTGTAGGGAGGTAGGCCTACCTGGTGCCGGCCCAGAATTAATGCCTATATTCTTGCTAACAGAGCCCCATATTCGAGCCCCGTGGGATACCGCGGCCCCCAGCCAGCGCCAGCATGCAGAACAGTAAGTGCCTCTGCCTCTGGTCTTTTTGGACTTCGGGCGGGGGAGGCGCAGACCAGCGCGCAGGTCGGGGGAGGGCTTGGAGGCTCTCGGTGTCCGCACTGGCCAGGCCGCGGGCGCGAGGGAAGAGGCCCGGGGACCCGGGGCAGCTGCTCCACGAGAGGAGGGCGTCTGCTCTCTTGCTTCCTCCTGGAAGAACAGGGGCTGGGCCCTTGAGAACAGCCCGCAAGAGTTTGCGAAGCTGCGGTAGAGAAACCCCATCCCCCCAAATCCTGTAACTCACACCCCCTCCCCGCCCCTGCCCGGGCTCTGACCCCAGAGAGGGGGGCTGGACTGAGCGGGGCGGGGCGGAGTCCTCTCGCCGTCGTAGCGCGAGAAGGAGGCCCCTTGGGCTTAGTCAAGATTGAAGGTCTCCACCGTCTGGGGCGGGTGGGGGGCTCCTCTCCCCCAGTCACCCTAAGAGCAGCTCCTCCCATCGCCACCCTGGAGAGGGGCCTGGAAGGCCAGGGGAGTGGGGCACCCAGGCCTGCGGTGGGGTGGAGTTGGTACTGGAACCGTGGGACTGTTACAGGGCGCAGACCGGCGAGAGCAGGTTTACTGGGTCTGGGAGGAGAGTGGGGATCGAGCCTAAGAGTTGGAGCAGCCCTGCCCTGGTGGCTACTGGGTGGGTCCTAGTCGTTCCGGGCCCAGTGTGCCTTTGATTCCCTGGCTCTTGCATCTCCCGTCCTCCCTTTGCCTAGACCCCTTGGGCTACCATCCCATCTTTCTGCTCAGTACGTGGGAGCTGCTTTGTGGCAGGACGAATCTGAGACAGGGCCTGAGAGCCTGGAGGCCCAGTGAAACTAGGCCCCGGTAGAGGTGCAGTGCCCCGAGGCGGTTTAAGGGCTCCGCTGTATGGAGTGCCTGAAAGCCTAAATCTTCTAGAAACCTTCCCTTGCCGAACTGCAGACTGAGAGGGGTCCCTAGCCCCTGATCCCTCTGTCCTGCAGCCGCTAGCTGTCCCCTGGCCCTTCAGCGGCTGGTGAGGGCGCAAAGCGGGCGCCGAGCTGGAAAGGCGGATTAGTTGTGCAGAACGTGCCAGGCCCCGGGGACTTGGCCCGGTAGGAACCCTCCTTGGCGAGGCTCGGGCTTCTGGCCACTCTTCCTGGCTGCTGGGTCCTCCCCTCTCCAGCACAGGGGCCCCAGCCGCAGGCTCTCGGGCAGGCCGGTCCTGGGCGCGCGGCGCTGAGCATTTGCTGCTGCGGCCTGGCTGGCGGGCCCCGAGGGGCGCGGGGTCGCGGGCCGGCCTGCAGGGCTTTGTGCCGCTCGCTCCCGGGTGTGCGCGAGGCGCAGAGCATCCAAATTGACACCATATGTTTTCCTATTAGATGCTTCGCGGTCGAATTCTAGGCGCATAATCATCGCCACTGGGCGAGAGCGCCAGCCGTCCCTAGGGAAGGGACACAATGATTGAGGCTTAACCTCTGAAGGGGAACTTAGAGCGGCGCTTCCTCGCTGCCATTTCGATGCTGGCAGAGGCGACCTGGCCCTGGGCGAGCACCCGCCGGCGGTCGCCGCGGAGGTGGCGGGCAGGTTGTTTTTTTTTTTTTGCCTGTTGTGGGGAGGGGGAAAGAGGGAGGTCTAGGATTAGGCGGCTTCATACGCGTTGGCGTTCCCAGATTGGGAATTGCCTCGGCTGCGCGTGAAGTTTGGAGAGTCTTTCTCGATCTTTCTCTGGGAGTGCCTTTCTTTTTCCGGGAAGGCGTCCTTTGCCCAAAGGGGAGGCTCCTGTAAGCTGGAGCAGTAGAAGTTCTTTAGAGGCAAAGGAAGGCAATAAACCAGAAGCGGGGTCTAGGCCTCGCTCTGTTGGAGAAGCGGTGTCCCCGCGATGTCCCTGCTCGAGCCCGGCCCTGCGGAGCCTAGATACCCCAAACGCCTGTCACTTCTCATCGAGTTGAGGCTTCAGCACGCCCCCTCAGTCAGCCCCCCCCCCCTACTCTGCCCCAAGCCTTCGGCTGCCCTGAAAACGCGGCTCCCCTCGAAGGGGAAACGAGTGCAGTTCAATCTCGTCTGAGTGATCTACAAATAGGGACGGAAAGGGTCGTTTTATCACGGTCCCGTTTGTCGTGACGATGCAATTTCCCGGAGCGGAGCACTGTCACAAAGTGACAAGGCTGCCACAAGCGCCCCGACTGATCTTTTCAATTAGCCTTCCATGCATGATCCGGAGCGACTTCCGCCTATTTCCAGAAATTAAGCTCAAACTTGACGTGCAGCTAGTTTTATTTTAAAGACAAATGTCAGAGAGGCTCATCATATTTTCCCCCCTCTTCTATATTTGGAGCTTATTTATTGCTAAGAAGCTCAGGCTCCTGGAGTCAATTTATCAGAGGCTCCAAGGAGAAGAGAGGAGAGGAGAGGAGAGGAGAGCTGAGCTGGGGAGCCACATCTCCTGGAAGGGCTGCTCTCTAGAGTCGGGGCTGCAGGTTGGAGAATTTTAAGGAAGTGGAAATGGGCAGTTGGCTTTATTTGTGTGCCTGTGGTTTCTGGGGAGGGGGCTACAGGGGTGCTAACTCCTTCTCCCTATTCTCAGTTTAGACAATAGGGTGAGGTTGTGAGATAACCAGATAAAGGAGGGAAGGGGACACTGTGGTGTGGTCTTTTCCTTTTCTTCTCACTTTTTGATTTTTGCTCCTATCCGTCCTGGGCTGTGGGGAGGGCCGAATTTAGCATCGGAAATAAAAGCGGAGCTGTAGCTGGTGCAGACAGACTCCCAGACCTCTGCCCCACCGTAGCAGCCAGACTACTTTGTGGTTGGAGCCGATCTGAGGGGCTTGAGGAAGCCTGCATGGGAGGTGCTGAACCCAGGTTGTGGTTCACTAGCTACAGATTTGCTGTTCTGGTTCTTCTTTACTCCATTCCCTTTTCTTCTCCTATTTTTTTTTTTTTTTAAATCCTGGTGCTTCACCAGAGTTTGGAGTATGACAGCGAGTGTTTCTGGACTCTAGCATCTGAGGGAGCACTGAAGAGCTTTAGGGTTTGCCATCACAGTTCTAACAGTGCAGGGAGCTTGAAGATGCAGTGGGGGTTACGTAGGACTCGTGGTTTTTCGTTACACTCAGGGGGGATCTTTCGGAGAATGTTTCTGAGCTGATTGTTTGCGCCTTGCGGGTTCAAAGACTGACTGGGGTGTTTCTGGAGGGCAGCAGTGGGCTGGGGGTTCTGGAGTGAAAGCACTAAGTAGTAGTGAGGTGCGTGTGTTCTTACGTGTGTCTGCACCGTGCTTCTGTTCTGCAGTCGGTGGGCAGGAGCTCCGCTGTGTCTGGGCTGGGCTGCCCGATGCCTGGAATGGCTTTGAGGTCCTGTTGTCATTTTCCATCGAGAGCAGGGACCTGATCACTGAGGTTGGCCAGGGCTGGCAGGGAGCTGAGGATGCATTGTGGTTGTCTTTTCTTCTTTTCCTTCTTCCTCCTCCACCTCCTCCTTCCCCTTCTTCTCTTTCTTGCCCCTTCTTCCCCTCCTCTCTGCTCTGCTCTCCTCTCCCTTTCTTCAGGTCACAGCGGAGTGAATCAGCTCGGTGGTGTCTTTGTCAACGGGCGGCCACTGCCGGACTCCACCCGGCAGAAGATCGTAGAGCTAGCTCACAGCGGGGCCCGGCCGTGCGACATTTCCCGAATTCTGCAGGTGATCCTCCGGCGCCGCCCCATTCGCCGCCCCCGCGGCCCTCCACTCTCAAGGCCCTCTCTTCATTTCTTACTGTAAACGCTGCTAATTATGGACCCCCCCCTCACCCCCCATTCCAGCCCCCACCCCACTCCCCTGCCTTCTGCTTTCCCCTTTCCTTCCACCATCCTTCCCGATCTCTTTCAACCTGGGTCACATAAGAGAATTCATCTGCTTAAGAAAAAAACTGGGTGTGAATTAAAAACAAACAAACAAAAAAACCTTTCTCTTTTCATTTGTTAAAAACGTTCTTTGTGGTAACAGTTTATGAACTGTAATAAAATGAATTATATAAATCTGCATAATTTCATCCCCTTCTCCCTCACCCCATGGTTACCTCTCAGGGTTTGAGATATTTATTTCTTCATATTCATGAAGAATATATATTGAATTTAAAAGGCGAATGCTGTTTTCCTCCCTCCCTAACTCACATTTACTCAATTGGGCATATTTTTAAAGGAAAATTAACTAAAGATTCAGTTTATTTTTCCCCTTCACTCGTTAAGACATAACACCACTTTAGGCAAGATCAGCACAAAACAATCTGACTTCGTTTTGATGCATCTTCTGGCAGTGTTTACTTACAAAAACAGTTTTAAAAACTTTTAAGTTAGGTTTTTTTTTTTTTAGTTCAAACTGTTTGAAAGTATCATCCTATTTGTAGTTTTTAGGGCTACAAATGTAATTTTAAGAAAAAAAGCTCTCTGCAGTAAGTTCTCGTACCATTGAAGGTATATTTTTGTGTTATAGACCCATGCAGATGCAAAAGTCCAAGTGCTGGACAATCAAAACGTAAGCTTGTCATTGTTTAATGCATACTTAAACAATTTTATTTTTGTCTTGAAATTATTAATAATGTGGTTTTCTGTCCACTTCCCCTATGCAGGTGTCCAACGGATGTGTGAGTAAAATTCTGGGCAGGTATTACGAGACTGGCTCCATCAGACCCAGGGCAATCGGTGGTAGTAAACCGAGAGTAGCGACTCCAGAAGTTGTAAGCAAAATAGCCCAGTATAAGCGGGAGTGCCCGTCCATCTTTGCTTGGGAAATCCGAGACAGATTACTGTCCGAGGGGGTCTGTACCAACGATAACATACCAAGTGTAAGTTCACTGAGAACATTCCCTCTCCCTGCCTTAAGCTCCATGCTCTTCCCTCTTTACCATCACTTTCTCTACGTCCCCCTGCTCTCCTTCCTGCCAGTGTCTCTCTTTCTCTCCTCTCTGCTCCACCTCTGTTTGTCACCTCTGTACTGGGGGTCTTGAGAGGAGCACCTTGACCTTTTTATTGACCTTCTGGAAATGGAAGTCAAGTGTGGGAGGGTTAGTCACCGTATTTGCATGTGGCAAGGTAGAGAGTGGAGGCACCTGGAGAAAGTCACTGAAATCTAGAAGGAAAATGAAAATGAAAACCAGATTCAAGCAAGCTTCCTCCACATCTTGCTGTTTGAACCTTCTTTCAGAAATCAAACATCCATTTCTGTCCTAATATAAAAACAAACAACAGTGAAAGAAATCCTCTAAGTCAAGTCTTAATATTGGAGAGGGGGACTCTTTAACAGCAACAATAATAAAAAAGCAGCCATGTGAGTTAGGTCACCAAAGTCACTGAGCAACAGTGAAGGACCCCTCCCTAGTCTTCCAAGTCTTTACCCAACTCAGTTTCCATGCCCAGAGTGATAGCTGGCATTCTTTCCACGATGTCTCTGCAAGTCCACCCACTGTCCCAGGATGGCTGGGGATTTTTTTTTTTCTAATGTATTAGGGGTAATTCTTTAAAGGGGTGCATGCTGAGATGGAGACTTAAGATAGGGCAACTGTGTCTTCAGGAGACTCTGCCATTTGGTTTGATCTTGATTTGATTTGCAGGTGTCATCAATAAACAGAGTTCTTCGCAACCTGGCTAGCGAAAAGCAACAGATGGGCGCAGACGGCATGTATGATAAACTAAGGATGTTGAATGGGCAGACCGGAAGCTGGGGCACCCGCCCGGGTTGGTATCCGGGAACATCAGTGCCAGGGCAACCTACACAAGGTAAAAACCCAAACAGCCATCCTCAAACTCTCCATATATGCAGCCCTTGCCTATCCTCTTCTTCTCCAACCTCTTCCCTCTCTGGACTTCTGTGCTTGGAGAACGTAGTGGGAGTAACTCTTCAAGGGCTTGGGACATACTGACTTGCGCTGTATCTAGGTGGTATTTGTTGAACTGTCTGGTTGGCCTGGAAATTCAAGGGTTGTGTAGTCAAAAGTAGCATGAATGTGGCTGGGGTGAGTGTGTGTGTGTGTGTGCGTGCATGCATGCTTGAGTATGTGTTATGGGCAGGAGTAGGTGTGTGTCTGTATGAGCTAGCTGCGTGGTGCCCTATTCAAATGTGCCATTAAAATGCACGGAGAGCTCCCTTGCTGTAGAAGTGTGACAAGTTAACACTGACAGACTGCAAGGTAAACATAATTGTATCATCTTGCTTTTTGCTGTAATTGACAAATTATGTGACTATGAGTAGGGTGTATAAGAGAGAGTGAACAGTGAGATGCAGGGCCAAGTTGAGGATGGGGCCTTGGAAATGTTGATTTCCCAACTAAAACAACCCTTCCCTCTAGGTTCGGACCCCCTCCACTCCTCTGGGCCCCTGGTTCTCATTCTTTGTGGGTGGCGACTGTGTATTAAGATAGGTGGGGCGAGGCTTCTGTGAGCCAGACTTTGGTGTACGGGGAGCTACCCTGGAGCTGAGAGGAAAGATAGGATCTGGCCATTGCAGGCTCTGTGGGAAGGGGTGGAGGAAGAGGGGCAGACGGGGGTGGGGTCGGGTCGGCTGGCTCTCGCCGCCCCTCCCCTCCGCACACCGGAGGTAGCTTGGTCAAGAATAGGAAACAGTTTACTCCGAAGATTAATCGGTATTTGTTGTCCTCGTGACAAGGAGATAATATGAGGGATAATGGGACGTGGAATCTCCCTCCCCGGAGCACGACCAAGCCTGGGGGCTCCCGGCCAGGGGAGGCGGTGAGGGGGCCGCTGACGGGGCTGCCCTCGCCTCCGTGCGCTCTCAACCCAATCTGGGTGCCCCGCGCCTCCACGGAGCCGGGCGAGGGAAGGGAAAATCGGTAACAGTATGCGAAATATCTGGTACAAAGGATGCTTCTGTCACTCGCAAGAATTTGTTATGGGAACAATCCTGTCGCTCTGTAATTGCTCATTAGAGAACGTTTTGTTTCTCATTAAGGCGACATGAATAAGCGTCTAGTTGAAGGAGACAGCTGTAGAAATGTTCCACAAGAGACCTCTGGACACGATTCGGCACCAATTGCCAATTAGACATGTCAGTTTTAAGACCAGAAAACAGTACAGGACGGACACTGGGAAGACCGGGAGCAAAGCGCTGGCTCGGTGTTTCTCAGCGCGGCGCTCGGCCGGGCCGAGGCCTCCCGAGGCGCAGGGCTTCGGCTCCCCTGGGCGACCCGCCCGCCCGCTCGCCCGGATCGGGCCGAACCTCGGCCTCCCGGGGTGCGGCAGCCTGCCCCCCCGAGGAGGCACTGCCTCCCCGCTGGCCCCCTCTGGCCTCTGGTGAGGACGAGGGCGAGACCTCCGTACCCTCACCTGACCTTTGAAACTGTAGGGTTCCAACGTGCGCACACCGGACACACCAAGGGACGCACCCCCACTGCTCGCCCCCAGCACCACCCCCACCCCAACCTGAGGTCCGGGTGACCCCACCCCGCCGCCTCGTCTGCCAGAGAAATCTCCAGGAGGGCGCGGGACACGGTGACCGGGCCTGGGCAGGCTGAGCCCTGGGCGCGAAGGCTCCTGTTAGCTGGGGCGGGAGGTGGCGCTCGTTCAGGAGCTTTGAACTTTCTTTCAGGCACCCAGTTGCTAGAGCATTCTGGCTCACCAACTGCCGGTTCTCCCTCTGCCCCCGGCCCCCGGCCCCCGCTCCCCGCCCCCCAAGCCTCCCCCAACCCCCTGCCCACACCTGTGCCTGGTCCCCGCTGCGTGGGGAGGACGGTCACGCCAGCCGAGCGCGGAGTGCCCGGGTGCAGGGGCCACAGGGCACCGGTGGCCACGGCTGACATGCCGGGAATCCTTGGCTCTTTGGGCGCTAAGAAGGCCCCCCTCCCTCCCTCGCCCCCTTTCCCGGCCCAGGAAGCCGGTTTGGGGTTTTAAAAGAGTCCGTGACTCCGAAAGCATAAGGCGAGGTTAGGTCTCAGAGGGAGACAAATATGGTTTCCATCTGATCAACGCCAAGCGGCGGTGAATAAAATTGTGCCGATGTGGGCTGACAACCACAGGAGACAACTCTATCCGGCCCCCAATTCTCCAGCGATTTGGTGGTTTTAGGGATCACGGAGACACTTTTTCTTATCTCCTCCCCCTCCCCCCGTAATACCCAGGCCTTCTATAGGATTTAGTCAGTCTCTTTTTTCAACAGATGCTTCAATGTTTTGATCCGCGCTCCAGAGCTGAAAAGGTGCCGCAACCGGGTTGCTATCTTTTCTTGCTTGTTTTCCGCCTCACTGATTAAGACACTAAGAAACTAAGGAATGATTTTATTTCCCAGCGTCTTTTTTTTTTCTTCTTCTTCTTCTTTCTCTCTCTCTCTCCCTTCTCCTTCCAGGAAACAAATCCTATCCCGAGCGTCAGATGGTCCTGGGGCTGGGAGAATGGGAGGCGCTTTCACTCGCCTTCTCGCGGATTAGGCTGGAAGGTGGACGGCGCCCATTCAAGGGCCCTTTTTTTGCGCTCTGAGGGGGCGCCTTTTAAAGAAGATATCTTAATTGTCTGCCACTTAGGTTTATCATGGGGAGAATCCGAGATCCAACTTCTAGTTTTATTTTGCTAAAAAGCTTTTAAGAGTGGAAAATAAATCCACTAAAGAAAAAAAAAGGAGAGGCACCCAGTTTAAGAGTGACCTCTCCCGCACCGCCTGGCTGCGCACTGTTGCTAAAGTAGCAAGGTTTCAGCGGTGCACACTGGCTCTGTGGGGCCTTGGAGGGATCCTGCAGCCACGACTTTCTCCTGACCCGCCTCTGTCTCCACTGCTGTTTGTTTCTCCCCAAAGAGGTTTAAAATCAAGCACTCCTCATCCTCTGTTAAATGACTCCCCTTAAAAATCACTTCCCAAGTCGGTGCTGCACCTTCGTTCTTGTAAGTGTGGTGTGTGTGTGTGTGTGTGTGTGTGAGTGTGTGTGGGGGGCGCGGGGTGGGGTGGTGTGGAGAGGAAGAAGGAGAACGTGAGCACATGTCCATGTTTTAAAATTAGGAAAGCATCAGTGAAGCAAACGTCAGCAGAGAATGCTATCTGTGGGGGTCTTCCGAGGCACACCCGGGTAGCTTTGTTTAATTGGAGAGATCGAATGTGCCAGATAAAAGGACTGGGATGTGGCCTCCTGGAAGGCGTCTGAGTGACCGCCACCCCAGCAAGATGGGATTGTGTTCGGTCCCTTCCCTACACGCTGGAGGATCGCAGGTTTCTGTTTGTGCTTTCCAAAAGCAATAACTGATGGGCCTTACTGGTTGGTCCCCCAAAGTCTATTTCTAAAGTCTTCCTCATCGACTGAATCCGAAAAGAAAGGGGGCTCGGCATTTCGCTCCCTGAAAAACACGTTGAAAAGTCACCATGAAACTTGGGGCAGTAAATTAGCGCAGACGCTGGTGCAGGCACATGTGAGTGAACGGCTCCCCAAGCCCCACCTTTCTGATGTAGCGCCAGACTACCCGAAGTAGCCCATTTACTAAGTCTCTGTCTCTCTCTTATCTCCCTTCCTCTCTCCCCTTGTCTGCTGACCCTCGTCTCTTTTCCCCTCGGCACTCTTTTTCTGTCCTTCTTGCACCTTTCTGGCCTATTCCTCTTTGGAGCCTCTTTCTAGCCCCACCTTTCTCTACCCCCTCCCCTCCTGTCTCTCCCCCCCCCCCCCCCCCCGTCATCATCCCCTCTGCCTCTCCTCCCCGCTTCCCCCCACATCCCGTCCTCATCCACTGTCCCTGCGCCCCCCTCCACCCTCTGCCCCAGCCCCCCATCCACCCTCCAGCCCCCAGCCAAGCGCCCTAAATAGCATTGAGGCGCCCGCTCTTCGGACAGTGATTAATGATAGCAGAGCAGAGGGGTTAACACACTTCACTGAAAAGTCTGTTGACTGGGCTTCTTGTAACACAATGTGGCCCGCTGCACGCCTCAAGAGAATCCTTTTGTTGTCCGCGCTCATTGTGGCCTCGAAATTCTGCCCACGAAAGTTTGCCAACGCTCCTGCCCCAGGAGTTTAATAGTTTCCCTTACTCGCGGGGCATTGTGCTGTGCTGAAAAGCAGCCCCTCGCTATTCAAGTGTTGGTGGTCATCTCAATAGATCTCCAAGGGCCCATATGGTGGCCAGTGCTGATGAATCCGCCTGTTTAAATGGGGGAGAAAGTTGGGGTTTTAAAACATTTCAAAGTTCCTGAAAAGATCCCACTAGATCCTGTCACAATTCCCTGAACTCTTTGAAGGCACTGCCTATTGTCTCCCGGTTATAAATGATATTCCTGGCCAAGTCGATTCCCACCAAGGCGCCCCAGAGGCTCCTCCCCCCAGGGCCAAGTCGCTAGGATGGGGAGGGGGGCAGCCTCGATTGGTATCTCTTGGGGGCCTTAGGACCTAAGACCAAGGACCCAGGAGGCAGTGGCCCTGGAGGCCTATCGAGAACTGAATCCTTTCCTCTCCAGCAAGGCGCAAAAGGAGACAGCTTGCCCAAGTGCACATCTTGCCCTCCAAGCAGCAAAGGAAAACAATAAAACTTTCCCCTGTTTAATGATAGAAATTAAAAGTGGTGGAAATGCCCTAATTAAAAATGTACCACTTAAATGATATGCCAAGGATTCAGCTGCAGCATAGCATATTTAGCTAGTTAGTGAACTCTCTACTATTTCTTTTTTAAAATTACACGTTAAAAATTTAAAAGAAATCTTACTTTTCTCTGGTGCAACACATTACAAAGAATGGACAGTCCTTTTATCTAAATATAAAATTCCATTTTCAGCAATTATAGCCTGTTCTTGGTGATGATATAATTACAGCTGTGCTCGTAATAGGTGTCAAGGCAAAGCGCACTCATACAATAGTTGAATAAAACTGCAGAACAATGCGAGCACTTCTAAATTCACAACCTTTAAAATGAAATTGACTGTGCAGAATTCAAATAAAAACTAGATAAATATTTTTTTTTAAGATTACAAGCTTGGTTTGGTTTCTTAATAGCATTTTCTACAAACCTATCAACATCTAATTGATTAGGTAGGAATTACTGATTATAGATCAGCTGAAATCTTGAACATTACTCTTCTATTTTCCCAACACAGCCACAGGTAAATAAATTCTGCAAGGAGAGGGAGCTGGGTGAAGCATGTGGAGGGTCGAGGTTAGTTATGAAAGATCATTTTAATTGGAAACTTCACCACTCATTTTGTCATTCACAGAAATGCCATTCTACAAGTATCTATGTTGCACAGTCTCATCATAATAAAAACAGAAAATGGTGGTCAGGTAACATGTGTCACTAATGTCTTTTGAAGGCTGACAGTTACCTCGGGAATGTTTTGGTGAGACTGTGAGAATAGACTGCTCTTGGAGTTTATGGCTGTGTGAGGCCCCTTTTGGAGACTCCAAGTTATTCCAAATTTCTCTTACTGTCCTGTTCTTTTTGGTCCAGATGGCTGCCAGCAGCAGGAAGGAGGGGGAGAGAATACCAACTCCATCAGTTCCAATGGAGAAGATTCAGATGAGGCCCAAATGCGACTTCAGCTGAAGCGGAAGCTGCAAAGAAATAGAACATCCTTTACCCAAGAGCAAATTGAGGCCCTGGAGAAAGGTGATGGAGTTTTTCAAAGTAGAGAAGCAGTAAATCAAAGTAAATGCCACATCTTCAGTACAAAGAGCTAAATTTAGCCAGGGCCCTTGCACAGAGGCCTGAAAAGGTTTCCTTTTTCTTTCTTTCTTTTCAGGGCATCTCTTTTAGTGTATGTGTTTTCTTTCTTCTTTTCATGTACCAGTAATTCAAAGATAAAAAATCTGACTTCTCATAAAGAAAGAATGATGATTTGGCTAATTCAGGCCACAGAAGAGACCTTGAATGAATGTCATTAAACAAAAAAATAGAACATGGTTCTGATGGGATAGTTCTTCGAAGTACAGTCAATGCTAATAGTAGTAGCATTTTAAAGGGAATTGGTTGAAAGTGATGGAAGTCAGGAGGTGGAAATCAGCTTGATCCAGGCTTTTGTATAGTTCTGGTGCAACACAGAAAATGCAACTTACTCTTTCAGAGTTTGAGAGAACCCATTATCCAGATGTGTTTGCCCGAGAAAGACTAGCGGCCAAAATAGATCTACCTGAAGCGAGGATACAGGTACCAGGGGACTGTGTGTTCATGTGTTCTTGTGACTCATACTGTTTGCCTTTTTCAGAGACCCAGGGGCTTCTAAGGAATGTCCTTTGTTTGTATAAATAGAAACAGATTTAGTTTGCTAAATGCTTTGCTGTCACTCGGGGCCTGGGGGAGGAGGACAGTGGCTCTGTCAGGGATGGGGCGGAGCTGGGAGCAGGCACAGGGCTCACCTGTTCTGTCTGATTTCCAGGTATGGTTTTCTAATCGAAGGGCCAAATGGAGAAGAGAAGAAAAGCTGAGGAATCAGAGAAGACAAGCCAGCAACACACCTAGTCATATTCCTATCAGCAGTAGTTTCAGCACCAGTGTCTACCAACCCATCCCACAACCCACCACGCCTGGTAACTGGAGATATTAATTCTACTGATCAGTGTGTTTCAGCCTTTTTGCCCTTGGCTCTGACTCTCACCACGACGGTTGTGTTCTTCTCCCTGCAGTTTCCTCCTTCACCTCTGGCTCCATGTTGGGCCGAACAGACACAGCCCTCACAAACACGTACAGTGCTCTGCCGCCCATGCCCAGCTTCACCATGGCGAATAATCTGCCTATGCAAGTAAGTGAGGCCGGCGGTTGCCCACTTAACGGGTCCCTGGGAGAGGAGGTTAGGCGCGGGTTGGGGCATGCAGACCTCATTGGCCCTGTGTTTACCCTTGGGAGACTTTCTCGGTACAGTGATTGGCTTGACCAGTGAAGTCTAAGATGAAAGCAGTCAATCCAGTCTTTTAGTTGATTGATTAACTGATTGATTCATGCCTTTAATAAAACAAAAACTTGATTTTCAGTCCAGTTAATCTGCTTTTTGCTCTTTGGGAATGTCAGCTTGATGATGTTGGATGAGAATGGGGCATGCTTTAGGGACCAGTGTGAAACTTGGACCAGAAAATGAAAATAATGCTGGCAAATTATTAGCTAGTAAGGGGTTAATATGGGTAAAACAGGTTTATATTCAGGTGTTTGTATAAATAAATTTATAGTCGGGTATTTTAGATGTTATTTAGGATGTTTGTGATAAACTAGTGAGGAAGAAACAAAGGATCAGAATTGGGTTTCATATTTGTATAGTGTGATTTACTTAACATAGAGGAAAAGATAGCTTGCTTTCTCTATCTTAGAATAAAAAGAATAGAAAGTATTTGCTAGAAATATCATGTATCTTTGCTGTGAATGATGTGATGAGTTTCTGGCATAACTAAATGCCTGGTAAGGTTGATGCTATTCACTTGGTATAACAAGATGCCCCTACTCAATTCCATCCTAAATAGATATTGGCCCCTATATGTGCTAGGTCCTGAACTAGGCTAATCCTATTTTATGATGGAAGCTGTATAAGGTAGGCAGGGTGTACTGGAACCTTGAAGCCAGAGGGTTTCTTGGTGGGGAGAATATTGGTCTTCTGGTGGGCCTCCTGCCATGACTTCTTCAGGACTCTTGTTCTGTTTGTACAGCAGTTAGAGATGCTGGGTAGTATGAGACTGGCCAGCATGAGCCCCTGATAGAAACAGATTGGGGGATACACAGATAGTTTATTCTCCACTGAACATCTTTGGCTGGATTTCTAACCCAAATCACACTAAAATAAATGTTTCACGGTCTTTAGATTAATATAGGAACAGCTAGATAAGCAGCTTCAGAGGCATTATTCACATGTCTATTTTTATTGCATCTGGATATTATTGACCATAGAGCAATTAATGTAAATTAAGGGATTAACAGCCCATTAGTTGGGGTGGCTACAACTGCCTTGGAATTTTCTAGAAGTCAAGGTTGCCTGGAGGAAGTGATTTCAGGATAGAAACAAATGCAAGCTGAAATTCTGGCAAGGCCCTGAGGGCCTGCTTGCCTCTTTGAACTCGATGTTAGCAGTCATCCTCTGACTTTAATAAGGCCACTGACTGTCTTGTTCAGTTTTATAAATTCTAGCAATACCTAGGTTTCTGTGAAGATAAAAACTGTGTATATGACAAAACAAACAATTAAATAGATGCTGCTATTCTGTTAGAGTTGTGTCCACATATAGGCCCATGTGGGTCGATTTATTTCAGATGCTGATTTTTAAAAATAAAATAATGTATAATATCATTCAAACCATATATATATTCCTAAAACAAAATTAAAGTATCAACAATTCAGAGAAAATTGTTCTTAGACTTTTGGAGTTGGGTGAGGGTGTCCTGTCTTTCCATCAGTTTATCCTGTTGACCAAAATCTTCAACCATTTTATAAGGAGCAGGTGTCCTTCTCTGACCTTCTCTAATGTGTCACTGCCTCTGAGGATGTGGATCTTGGAATGTTAAACATTTCTATAGTTTGCAGATTAGAGCAGTAGTGTCATCTCCCTTGCTCCTGACATTATGCTTCTATTAATTCATCCCAAGTTTGCTGCCCCATCAGAGCCCTGTGAGAACTCATGAGGAGTTTTGTCCCAGCCTTGTATATTTATTTAGTTAGGATAAAAGTTTATCTTTTTACTACTATGATTCTAAATATTTAGAGGGTAGCAGCATAATTTTGTGGATTAAACGCAATCTTGGGTTTGGGGTCTATAAGAAAGTCACAGCAAATTTTCATGGTAGGGCTAGGTTTTTCCTGACACTTCTGACTACTCTAACCTGAGATCATTACTGATCTGCCTTTTCAAGAATCTTTAAATCCAGGAGTCCCACCATGAAAGGCTTCCAAGGTCCCTAAACCAAACTTTACACAGAGTTCCTCCTGCTGTTTTCTGCCTCAAAGATTGAAATAACAGGGTTTAAGGGGTGGGGGTGTCATTGGATTCCCAAATATTAATAGATTGAATTTGTGAGAGAGGGGTAATGTATTTATGGAAGTCCTCATGTTAAAACTTCTCTAAAGGTGCCAGCGAAGGTCCAAGATGAAAACGGACAAAAATTCTGTTCATTTTATGGATGGTGCCAACCATCTAGCTGGACAATAGTCTGAATTTTGTATGTAGGCAACTTTCCTCTAGCAGTGGACAATAGAAGGACCAGTTGGAGGCCCAATCTTAGAGTCCCCACGTGGAATTCCAGTGGTTTACTTGCGAGTGTCTTCAGACTTATTGGCAGAGTCCTGGGGAGGAGGGAGCCTGGGCGTGTGGCTGTGCAATGTGTCTCTCGGTAACCACAGGTTTGCCTTTCTCCTCCCAGCCCCCAGTCCCTAGCCAGACCTCCTCGTACTCCTGCATGCTGCCCACCAGCCCTTCGGTGAACGGGCGGAGTTATGATACCTACACCCCCCCACATATGCAGACACACATGAACAGCCAGCCAATGGGTACCTCGGGCGCCACTTCCACAGGTGAGCTGCTGCTCTCCGCAGGCTGCACAGAGGTGGCCTTTGCAGCTTCTTTTGCCAGGTCACCTCCCTTCATTCGTAGTTTACCTGGAAAGACTCTGCCAGCCTTGTGTGATGGTGTGTTTTACTCTCTGTTGCTCGCTTCTCTGGAGAAGGCAATGGCACCCCATTCCAGTACTCTTGCCTGGAAAATCCCATGGATGGAGGAGCCTAGTAGGCTGCAGTCCATGGGGTCGCTGAGAGTCGGACACGACTGAGCGACTTCACTTTCACTTTTCAGTTTCATGCATTGGAGAAGGAAATGGCAACCTACTCCAGTGTTCTTGCCTGGAGAATCCCAGGGATGGGGGAGCCTGGTGGGCTGCCATCTATGGGGTCGCACAGAGTTGGACACGACTGAAGCGACTTAGCAGCAGCAGCAGCAGCAGCAGCAGCAGTAGCTCGCTTCTCTGGGGAAAACTAATTCAAAAGGGGAATTCAGTCAAACTAGTTAGTAACTTAATGCCATACTGACAAAAAAAGTTGTTTTTCCTGAATTTGGTTGCAGAAGTTGCATATGAAGGCAAGACCCGAAAATGTATCTTTCAGAAGGAAAAATTATTGTATTAGCCAAACTCAACAGTGAAGGCCATCCCCCCACCTCGTCTGAGCTTACTGGAAAGACTTCTCAGGTCCTTCCAGTTCTTCTGTGCTTTTCATTGGAACTGAAGAAGTACTACTTTGGTTTCCCAGGATGGTTTTGTTGCTAAAGTTCCAAACATACAGACAAGTAGAAAGTAAAAGTGTTAGTTGCTCAGTCGTGTCCTGAGTCATACTCAGACTGTTTGCAACCCCATGGACTGTAGCTCACCAGGCTTCTCTGTCCACGGAATTCTCCAGGCAAGCATACTGGAGTGGATAGCCGTTCTCTTCCCCAGGGGATCTTCACCACTCAGGGATCGAACCCGTTTCCTGCATTGCAGGTGGACTCTTTACTGTCTGAGCCACCAGGGAGGCCTGGAGTTGGCCTTTTTGGGCGGGGGGATTGGGATTCAGTAGGTGCATGTGAATATGTTTTCTGTTTCTGAAGGTGCTACTTTTGTTTGTAAGACTTGAAAGTTTTTTTTTTTTTTTTAATATATTTGAAATGTTAGAAAGTACTAAAGATTTTTTTTTTTAACTTATAAATTCATACTCCATGCCTGTCTCTCGAAGGGAATCTCTACATGGCTATTTCTTTCATCCACTTCTAGGACTCATTTCCCCTGGTGTGTCAGTTCCAGTTCAAGTTCCTGGAAGTGAACCTGATATGTCTCAATATTGGCCAAGATTACAGTAAAAAAAAAAAATCAAAAAAACAAACAAAAAGAATATATTGTGTTAATTCAGTCAGTGACTATGTGGACACAGCAGTTGGGCGTTCAGGAAGGAAAGAAAAATGGCTGTTAGAAGCACTTCAGTTCTCCAGTTGTGTCCTCTGGTGTACCACTGGGGAATGGACTTGAAAACAAGGACCTTTGTATACAGAAGGCACGATATCAGTTGGAACAAATCTTCATTTTGGTATCCAAACTTTTATTCATTTTGGTGTATTATTTGTAAATGGGCATTTGTATGTTATAATGAAAAAGAACAACGTAGACTGGATGGATGTTTGATCTCTGTTGATCATGAAGTTGTTTTAAAAGAAAAAAGGAAATCATGATCAACAAGCTTTGCCACGAATTTAAGAGTTTTATCAAGATATATGGAATACTTCTACCCATCTGTTCATAGTTTATGGACTGATGTTCCACGTTTGTATCATTCCTTGCATATAATTAAACCTGGAACAACATGCACTAGATTTATGTTAAGAAATATCTGTTGGTTTTCCAAAGGTTGTTAACAGATGAAGTTTATGTGCAAAACAAAAGGGTAAGATATAAATTCAAGGAAGAAAAAAGTTGATAGCTGAAAGGTAGAGTGTGTCTTTGATATAATCCAATTTGTTTTATGTCAAAATGTAAGTATTTGTCTTCCCTAGAAATCCTCAGAATGATTTCTATAATAAAGTTAATTTCATTTATATTTGACAAGAATACTCTATAGATGTTTTATACACATTTTCATGCAATCATAAGTTTCTTTTTTGGCCGGCGAAAGTTAATTGTTCTTAGATATAGTTGTATTACTGTTCACAGTCCAATCATTTTGTGCATCTAGAATTCATTCCTAATCAATTAAAAGTGCTTGCAAGAGTTTTAAACTTAAGTGTTTTGAAGTTGTTCACAACTACATATCAAAATTAACCATTGTTGATTGTAAAAACCATGCCAAAGCCTTTGTATTTCCTTTATTATACTATTTTCTTTTTAACCTTATAGTGTGGTGTTACAAATTTTGTTTCCATGTTAGATTAACATTCTAAACCAATGGTTACTTTCATACATACTCTGTTTTAAATCCTGATGATCCTTAAGAGGTAATTTTTACAGGTATCAAATCACAAATGTGTTAGAAAGAAAAACTCCACTGGAAGCTGTGTGTAGATCTGTGCCCATTTATACCCACAGTATATATACAAAATGGTAGCATTTCCCAGTTATCTGTTCAATTCAAAAGCTCAAAGTCTAGAAATAATTTAAAAATGCAACAAGCTATTAGTTAGGAATTGTCTTTTGAATTAGGGCTGGCATTTTCAATCTGGGCAGATTTCCATTGTCAGCCTGTTTCAACAGTGATTTCACTGAAGTATATTCAAAAGTAGATTTCTAATACAAGATTCCCTGAAAGCCGCTGCCTTTCTCAAACAGGCCCTCTCCCTTTTCTGTCTCCCTCCCCTTTGCACAAGAGGCATCATTTCCCATTGAACCACTACAGCTGTTCCATTTGAATCTCGCTTTCTGTGTGGTTGTGGATGGTTGGAGGGTGGAGGGGGGATGTTGCATGTCAAGGAATAATGAGCACAGACACATCAACAGACAACAACAAAGCGGACTGTGACTGGCCGGTGGGAGTTAAAGGCCTTCAGTCATTGGCAGCTTAAGCCAAACATTCCCAAATCTATGAAGCAGGGCCCATTGTTGGTCAGTTGTTATTTGCAATGAAGCACAGATCTGATCATGTTTAAAGTGGCGGCACGCAGGGCAGGAGTGCTTGAGCCCAAGCAAAGAATGGAAAAAAATGAGCCTTTGTTGGGTGAAAGAGGCCTGTCTGAGACTTTTATTTCTGTCTGTTCTGTGTAACATATAAGTCAATATGGATAAGTTTTCTTCTGCACGCTTCAGTCAAAGGCTGGGGGTCTGGCAGTCTAGATTAAATGCCTGCACAGGCAAAACCCTCTGGGGACAAAGACACACATCTACTGAATTGTACTCTGCTCTTTTTTGGTTTTGTTTTTAACCCCTGAAGGCAAACAGTCAGAAATAGAGAAATTAATTGGAGGCTTAAAAAAAAAAAATCTAGTTCGACATCTAGTTAAAGCATATACTTGTGAACAGATAATTGTGATTGATCTCTCTAGCATGCTTTATATTAATAATTTTATTCCACCAGACTTGCTGCACAGAGACATGCTGACTGCCATTTTTATACGTGTGTATGCAGTTTGAGCCCGTCTGTGTTGCATGTGTGTACACTTCTGCAGAGGAGCACGTACACATATGCACTGTTGGTACACCTGTGCAGATATTTCCCCCTCTTGACATTTTGCCACCTGCATTCCCGGAGGAACACGTGCTGGGGGAACTGTCCGAGGAGGGCCGTGTGTGAGTGCGTGCAGTGGCTGCTGGCTACCTCACCTCCTCACTGCAAGAAGGGATGGTTTCCAACCGACTATGATTTGGGCCAGGGTCAGGCAGCTGGTCCTGGCCCACGGCTCTGCTGTGCAGGAAGCAGAGACTTTGGAGAACTGGCTGTGACATTTGGGTGCAGGAGGTGGAGACGGGAGAAGGGGAGTGTTGTGGGGCAGAGGAGCTGCCTGTGTGCACTTAGGCACGTATACGCTCCTCAGAGGGTCAAGCTTGCCAGGGCGCAGTGGCTCCACAGCCTGGTTTAGTCTGATGCAGCCGCTCAGCTGTAGATGCCCTCTGGTCCAGCAGGATGGGTTGGCTGCCTTGCCTTCTGCCTTCTGCCCTCACCCTAGGGAGATGAGCTGTCCTTTTGAATGGAGTTCCAGGCACACACCCGGGGACCGCATGGCAAGCACAGTGTGGAAACTGTGCCCAGAGGTGGCCTTTTACTCATTCTTGAAATAACTTTTATTTATTTATTGATAGGTATATTTATATATTTATGAATGGGAACTCTTCAGGGATGCCTTGATGCCATCCTCCAGGATGGTGGCCGTCTATTTGTGATGTCCTTGGTAGAATCACAAGATTTTTCTCAGACTTGACTGACTTAGGGAGACCTTGTGAACAGAATTTGAGCTGAATGTTTGAGTAAGAACATTCAAATTACTCCGAGTAAACAAATGCTTTTTACCATAATGAATTCTCAGAATATCCCTCCTTCCCCACCCTAGAGCTGTGCCTCCTCTTAAATGGAAACTGGCTTTCGGTATGGCTCACATAATCATTTCTTCTTCCTTTTAAAGAAAAATCACTACTAGGTTTCCTAAGAGTCATTCATACAGTATTATTCCAAGATTCAGCTTTGTTTTGTGAATTTATGTCATTTTAGGATGGTGTCCATATTCTGCTTATTTCTTTTTGCTCTGGGTCTTAATGTAAACAAGATTTTTTTAAAAAAGGGTTTTCCTCTTTGTATAATGTTTGGCTCACCAAGACCAAACACAAATTTTTCCTTTTTCTGTCCTTCAAGAATAAACCTCTACTGTTTCTTATTTAAGCACCTTTTTTCTTTTTTTTTGGCCTTGGTTCTGAATGACTTCACTGCTCAGTTTTAAAGTTCAAAGTGTAAGTATTTAGGGTTAGTATTGCTTAAATTTGGTGGTGTTGATGGTGACTACCTTTGGGAAGCATTAACATGATCCTTTAGAAATGATGTTCATAATGGGCTTAAACAAATGAACAGGGCTCTCAACTTTTGCTTTGTATGCACATTTGTGTGTCTGGTTCTTTAAAAGATAGACAGGGAATTGATTGCATAGTGTTGCTTCCTTTTGAAGTAGTTTTATTTTGTCTAGTGTTAGTATGTGCAGATCCTGGAGGTGGAGATAAAGAATAAATGGAAAAGTGGAAATTGGTGGCTACTAAAAAGAAATTCAAGAGGTCTTAGAACCCCAGCACCTGAGCAGACTCTAGCAGTCAAAATATTTACCTCATGTTAAAGAAAGGCAAATCTAGCGTAAGAAATGAATACCATAGAGGGTTTAGAAGTTTTAGAAACACTTACAAGATATGAGGACATTTCAAACACTGTTTGACATTGTTAACTTAAATATCTTTGAGACCACCTGATAATTGAAAAATAGAATCTGTTAATAGTGTACATTTCATAATATATAAAAATCGTTTGTGTATCTACAGTAGCATTATTGAAGACTGGTATTTTAATGTAGTAAGTTATTAGCATATGGGTAACTGACAAGTTTCCAGAAAGAAAGAAAACACATGTTTAGAGTGGATTTTTATCAGAGGAAAATGAAAATATACATCCCTCTCCAGTAGCTTATTTTAACAAAGCCTGCCTAGTGAATCAGAACACCAAAGCACTTGGATCTGATTTTTGGAAAGCCCAGGTACTATTATTGTTCAGAATACACTTTTACTGAGTTTTAAAAGTTTCTTTTTTATTTAAAACAAGGGTTCAAACATGCATATTCAATTTTTATAGTATTTATCTATTTGCAAGGCATATATTAACTAGTAATTGGCCGTTAATTTTATAGTTGTGTTAGCTAGGGTAGTAAATCAATGACCTGCTAAGTATTTTTGACAAGCAATTTTCATATTCGATGACCTCGTATTTCCTTTTTGGAGTCAAATGCTATGTACTTGTCCTGTTGTGTGTCTGTATAAAATGAATCACAACACGGTAAGGAAAAGGTTAGACTTATTAAAATAATAACCCTACTAAAATATTCACTTTATTCAGATTGTTCATAATGCTTTCAAAGGACATAGCAAAGCTTTTGTGGAGAATCTGCATATTATTTATCATCTATGGACTAAATTGATTTTTTTGAAGTTGCTTTAAATTTTAAAAGCACCGTTCCTTAATATAAAAGCCCTTTAATTTTAACTGACAGATCAATTCTTAAACTTTATTTTGAAAAGAAAATGGGGAAGAATTTGTGTCTTTCGAATTAAAAGAAGTGAAAAAAATAAACCAGACATCCTAAAAAAATAGAAGAAACCTGATTTTCAGTACTAATGAGATAGCGGGTGACAAAATAGTTGTCTTTTTGATTTCGATCACAAAAAATAAACTGGTAGTGACAGGATATGATGGAGAGATTTGACATCCTGGCAAATCACTGTCATTGATTCAATTATTCTAATTCTGAATAAAAGCTGTATACAGTATGTGTTTATGCTACAGTGGGTTTTTTTTAAGTGACTGACATTTATCATATTGGTTAGACAGTTTTAAAAACCTAGTCTTTGTTTTCTGCAATGTTGTCAAGAACAAATAAGTATAATTTCTGGTATATTAAAAGCAAACTGCTTAAAAGTACTAGATATAACTGCTTCAAGATAGTCTAATATATTTGGAAATGTATTTAGAAAATTCAGTTTCTCCTAACAGATGTTAAACAGCTTTTTAAAAACTGAGACTCTTACATAGGATGTGTTTATGCTACAGTGGTTAACTTGCATATTACTTAAACATGCAAGTTACTTTTAAACTTTTACTTTTTGTCTATTTGTCAAAAGCTTTGAGAACATGGAACTATGATTCAAAAAACTGGTGTTTCCTATGAGAACTAGTTCAATATGTTATATATCCCCAAAGACATGTTTATATGGTTATAAATGTACACATCTACCAATGTTCATAATTAACAAAGGGTTTTACCTGATGCAACAGAAATTTGAGTTACCTTCAGTTTTATACTGTGTCTCAGACCTATGTTTTGTAAAAATCTCTCGCCAAGCTTCCATACATGTTTTTCCCCAGTATCCTAGCATTCATGTAGCTGTCAGTTTGAATTTCAATCCTGAATTATGTCTACTGACATAATTTCATAGTGTGGACTCTGTTTAAACAGAGACCGTCTCTTTCTTTGTCTAAGTTTTCTATTACTCAAGTTCTTTATTAAATACTGTGGTAGACTATTTTTAATGGATTCTTCATCCCCAAATATTATCTTCATCAATTTCATAATAGGATATGTAAATGCAAGTTTATTTTATTTTAGTCTTCATATAGTAGCAAAGTTTTTAATCTCATAAAAACATTTTTGGTGAGAGGTGTCTTTTTCAGAAATGAAGAGAAAAATATGTTTTTCACAGTTTTGAATTTCATAATGTTTTATATGCTACCTGCTGTAACATGCACTTTGCTGTGAACCAAGTGCCTTATATACACATACGCTTAATGACCACTGTAAGGCATCCTGAATTTCGGATATTTTATTTGCTTTTATTTAAAAATAAAATTCTTTACTAGATATAGCATAAAACAAAATTTTAAAGTGAAAGTATTTCTGCTGTACTATTTCTGTATAAAAAGTTGGTTAAAATAATGAATGGTGGCCTCATTTTGCAATCCTAACTGTATTTTTCAAGGATTGGAGGGTCACATCGTTAAGAAAAATATTTACATAAGCTATTAGCAATCATAATTAGGGTGTCACAGAATTCTGCAGGCAATGACTAAGGAGGAGTCACTAGAAGTCCAGGTGCTTCTTGCCTCCGGCCGTCATGCCACAGCCTGGGCCCAGCAGCTTGGCGGATTCTGCCAGATCCTGTTTGCTTGAGCGGCTCACAGTGTCTGACAAGTCTGGAGGCAAATGTAGTCGCTATGGCAGAAGATTTCAGGGGAAGGAAAGAAAGAAGGAAAAAAAATAATTAATTTTGCTTTTGCCAGCACTCTTCAGAATACAATATTATGCTCTGTTGACCAGCATTTAGTCTTGCATATAAAATTCCTGCTAAAACAATTCTTCAGATTAAAGCCCAATATAATGACATCCTATTGCTACTAGATTTTACAAATCGTAGCCATTACAGAAACTGGACCAGGAATCTTAGTGGCATATTTCCAGAGTCCAGACCTAAATGTATTACGATTTTTCTTATTTAGGTAGAAATGAAAACACGGTAAGTGCACAAATAAAAACATAATAGAAAAATATCACATAATAATGGCAGGGTTGGTTTTTAGCTATTTTTTTTCCCTTAGAGCTCCAAGATGGTATTTTCAATTGAATGTAGTTTTTCAGCAATTATGGATTCCTGCAAATGCCTGTTTTCCTTTGTCTATTAAGTTGACTTGATGATTTTTTATTTCAAGGCTATACCTTCTTTAAGGAACTTAACCATTTTCATAGACATATGTCATATTGATGTAAGGAAAAAAAATGATACCAATTAAAGGGTCAATATTTTTCATATGCTCAGACAGGTCAGCAAAACATCTACTGTAGGTCTTGGTAAGTCTGTTTCTATGCATGATGTTGGGTCATCTTTTCAAAAGTATAGTGTAGCTTTGAACATCTCCCCTTCCTATCTGTCTGCAGATACAGGTTGATTTAAGGAGACCCAGTAACTAATCATAATTACAGATATTTAGGGAGAAATACTCAGATTTCATAATAAACTTTTTGGTTTTTCAAAAAGATCTCTATCAAGTTCCTTTAATTATCATTGCTCTCAGACCACGTGATTTGTTTCATAAAAATCCAGACTCAACGGAACATGTTTGTTGTGTGAGGCAGAGTGGTTGTGGGAGCCTAAAGGTAAGCAGGTCAGGATGGGGTCATCCCCTGATGACTAAGCAAAGCCTTGACGAGGTGAACTGATCTGGAGACAACCCATCTGAAACCCTTCATTTGAAAACTCCCTTGGATATAAAAAAAAAAAAAAAATCAAGAAGAGAAGGGAAAAAAACACTTTTTTTGGGGTCAAAATATTGTGATACACTAGCATATGTTCTGGCTAGTTTCTTTCCTGATAAAAGGCTTGTTTATTGTCATGTAAACACAAGCTGTGTGCAAGGATCAAAACATTTTAAAACATTAAAAATAATTTATGAAAATATTCTTCCTTGATTTCAGTTTGCTGATTCATATATATCTAGGATCAAAGACTATTATATAGATATATGATCAACAAAGATGTCAGGGAGATCCAGAAAAATATAATATCCATATAGTAATATAAATACAGTGTTATTCATCTGTATCCTTCGCACTCAGCCTGTCACTTATTAAGTCATTAAATGTCTATTTCTTAAATAATAAAAAAAGAATTCAAAGAAAGACATATTTGTTTCTTTGTTTTAAACAATTCTTTCATTTCTTCATACCCTAGTTTTAGAAAGGACTTCAGGTAGAAATGAAAGTGTGAAAGGCTCAGGAATCTAAAAGACACATATGATTCTAAAGTCTGAGGTCAATGTTCATGAGTGGAAGCAACAAGGAACGAGATATTTAATTATATGTCTGAGCTGAAATGTTTCTTTAAGATCTTGTAGTTATTGCTAATGAGCAGAGGAAAAATGACTAGGGAACATGCATGACCTAAAAGCTCTCTGAAACTTAAAGAAAAGTTACCATTAAAAAGTGTGTGTTTGTGTGTGTGTGTGTGTGTGTGTGTGTGTGTGTATGTGTGTGCGTTTGGTTGGGACCCCACAGAGATGAGGTCATCTGACCTCATCTAAATAGGCTGTTTAGGAAATCAACTGGAGTCAAAAATATTTAGAATCTACTCAAAGCAAGGCATTCTGAAAAGATATGTGAACAGGGTACCCAAACTCCTTGTTGCCTTATATCCCAATAACAGGCATGAGACAAGCACACAAGTAACCCTCACAGTGAGCAGTCCAAGTTACATCCACAAAATTGTAGAGACAAAAGCAGAAATTGTGGTGGGGGATGGGAACAGAGAAAGTTTCACGGAGACGGGCTAGGTGTTAAATAATGAATTGGATTCTGGCATGTAGAAATGGCGATTTGCTTAAGGGTAGAATCAGTACTTTTTAAAATTTATTTATTTATTTATTTATTTATTTTTTTAATTTTAAAATCTTTAATTCTTACATGTGTTCCCAAACATGAAACCCCCTCCCACCTCCCTCCCCATAACATCTCTGTGGGTCATACCCATGCACCAGCCCCAAGCATGCTGTATCCTGCGTCATTTTAAAGATGCATTTTGGTAGGTTCTACTGCTCTGGCAATCCAAATGGGGAAACTAGTGTACCTTATTCAGAACCAGCATAAATATAATTTATTTCAGGAGCTTACCTATTTGCTAAAAATTTCTCTTCCTTTGCTTCTCTAGGCAAATGAGCGTGAGCCAGTTGGCTGAAAGCCCCTCATAGCAAAAGTAGCTAAATGTGACGTGTGACATGCTTGGAAATCTTTCAGGTTGAATGGCTTTGAAGAAAAGTCAAATACCATTCATGTGTAACTTCTGAGCACAGAAATTTGGGGTGATGTGGTTAAATGCTCCCAACCAAATGCTACACTGTAAAAGCTAGTTGTGCATTCGTGTCCTCTGAAAAAAGCCCAAGGATGGTTCTTGGAAACATGGGAATCTGTGCGATTTTGCTGGCTTTTGTTGACTATTACTTGAATAAGCTTACTAGGCAGCCTAAATTCTCAAGCAGTGGGTTTTGTTTCCTCCCTTTCTAAGCCTCCCCCTGTGCACCATGTCAGTGCGATGTGAAGCAGCGAGGAAGAAGAAGAGGTGGGTTCCAGGCTTGCCAGGTGTGTCAAGCACTTTCCCTTTGAGGCTTCCAAAGCATTTGCACACTTGACATGTAAATGTTCAGATGCTGCTGTACCCTAGATCTGTCTTCTGAAAGAACATGCTGTAAGACACTCTATACAGCACAGTGACCTCCTTTAGACTAAAGCTGCAAGGCTGTGGGGGGATATAAACTTCTAGACCTTGAAGTTTCACTGAGTAATGGAAAAAAATCAGGCCTATACAAATAATCTAGTACAGATTTAATCTTATAAACCAAATCAAGGTATTCATCTTTCTTATTTTATACCTGGGGTTCTGAGGCCAGGTGCAAAAACATACCGTCAATCTTGAGCTAAAATTCTGTCACCTGATTTTCTTTTCCCAGATTCTGGGAGGAAGGCATTGTGCTGCTGAGGCAGGAGATGCTTATCTGGCTGCCTGCCTCTTTTTTCCATGAATGCCTGGTCTAGAATGATGATTTCTGTGTAGGCAAAGGGGGAGGTGTGACAGCTCCCAAGGTTCTGCAGAGGCCTGGGGTGTTTTATAGCAATTCATCCCATTGGTTTGTTGTTCAGTCGCTCAGTTGTGTCTGGCTCGTTGCAACCCCGTGGACTGCAGCATGGCAGGCTTTCCTGTCCTTCACTGTCTCCTGGAGTTTGCTCAAACTCATGTCCATTAAGTCAATGATGCCATCCAACTATCTCATCCTCTGTCGCCCCTGTCTCCTCCTGCCCTCAATCTTTCCCAGCATCAGGGACTTTTCCAATGAGTCAGCTCTTCGAATCAGGTGGCCAAAGTATTGCAGCTTCAGCTTCAGCATCAGTCCTTCCAATGAATATTCAGGGTTGACTTCCTTTAGGATTGACTGGTTTGATCTCCTTGCTGTCCAAGGGATTCTCAACAGTCTTCTCCAATACCACAGTTCGAAAGCATTAATTCTTCGGTGCTCAGTGCTACAAGGTGGGAAACAGCGAGCCTGACAAAATGCTCTGGCAGATTAGGGGAATTCCTGCCAAAAGGCACCCTTAGGCCCATAGGAAGCCCTAGGTCCTAACAAAGAAACAGTGGCAGAAATGCTTTGCTCTGTGGCTTCAGGGGGGACCAAGCTGAACTGGACTGGAATTCTTCCCTCTCTGCCAACCTCTCTGTTCCTCTGTTGGGCTGAGCCACTGACTATATTTTGTTCCTTCCTGAATCAGCAACTCTACTTGATCACATATAGGATTGAGCTTCCTGGCTCCACAGTCCTCTTCCTAATTCCTTTTCTTCCAGCCTGCCAGACCTGTGCTTAGCACTCAGAGTTCCCAGACAGACGGGGCAAGATAAGGAATCTAGATTACCACTTGGATTTGAGACAAATTGCAGGTAAATACCCATTAAAATAAGCTTAATCAACTTATATTTTTCATATTTTTCCAAGACCAAACCACTGGGTACCATATGTTTTCTGAAAACAACTCATGTAGTAAGTACATTTTAATCTTTAGCAAGTGAAGAGATTTGTTTGTATCCTTTAAAATTTATGACATTTCCTGAAAAGTCACACTTTCCATTACTCACAGAAATAGGGGTTAATATTTCAAAATACTTCCTAATAGATTTTTTCTTTAAAACATAATCAATTTAAATGAAAACTTATGAACACCTTTGAACATATAGGTTCTACATTGGTTTTTTCACAGGGGCAGCCAGTGACAGTTTGATACTCTATTCCCTATCAGTATGACCTAAGAGAAGTCACATCTGGGTCACTTCACTCAGATAAGAGTGCTGCAGAATTGATGCTTTTGAACTGTGGTGCTGGAGAAGACTCTTGAGAGTCCCTTAGACTATAAGGAGATCAAACCAGCCAATCATAAAGGAAATCAGTCCTGAATATTCATTGGAAGGACTGATGCTGAAACTGAAGCTCCAATACTTTGGCCACCTGATGTGAAGAACGGACTAACTGGAAAAGACCCTGATGCAGTTTTGGGGAAAGATTGAGGGCAGGAGGAGAAGGGGGTGATAGAGGATGAGATGGTTGGATGGAATCACTGACTTGATAGACATGAGCTTGCGCAAACTCTAGGAGATAGTGAAGGGCAGGGAAGTGTGGCGTGCTGCAGTCTATGGGGTCGCAAAGAGTCGACACGACTGAATGACTGAACTGAACTGAACTGAAGTCACTTCACTTGTCTAGCTTTAGTATCCTTATCTGTCACAAGTGAATGATTCTCCCCTCATAAGACTGTTACCAGGATCAGATGAGATATGAAGTGTTTTATAAATTATTGAGTGCTGCGCTAATTTATTTATACCTTTTCTTGTTCCAAAAAAGCCATTTGAGGTGACTTATTAAAAAAATAATAAACATATGGGACAAGAGAACCCCATGAAACAGTATGAAAAAAGATAAAAATAAGTGAGCTTATTAGGGCACGGAAATGAATCTACCAGTTTAATGAAAAACGTATATTTATAAGCAACAGCAATAGAACATTGATTGGACTTGGACAGCAGGTCTAGTCACTAAGTCTGAGCATTTATTATACAATGCCCTTTACTGTGGTGCTGTCAAGAAATATAAAAGGAAACTCCAGTAATAGTCTTTGCTTCTGGTAAGATTTAAAAAGTCTAAATAGGACTTCCCTGGTGGTTCACAGGTTAAGAATCTACCTGCTAATGGAGGGGACACAGGCTCAATCCCTGGTCTGAGAAGATCCCACATGCCATGGGCAATTAAGCCCATGCACCGCGACTACTGAATCCCGTGCATCCTGAAGCCTGCGCTCCGCAGCAAGAGGAGCTGCTGCAGTGAGAACCTGCACATCACGACTAGAGAGCAGCCCCCACTCACCACAACTAGAGAAAGCCCGCACGTAGCAACGAAGATCCAGCTCAGCCACAAATAAGCAAAAGTTTAAAAAGTCTAAACAATTTCCCTCACACCCACAATAGTGGAAATGGGGCACATCAAGTGCCTGGCTTCTGGGCCAGTGAAAAAATGCATGACTTTGTATTAAAGGAGGCAATTTGGGGTCCATTTATCACTATTATAAAGGGAAACTTCCACTTAAAAATCATTTTTGTTTATTTGGCTGCACTGGGTCTTAGTTGTGACATGCGGGATCTAGTACCCCGGTCAAGGATTGAATCCAGGCCCCCTGCATGGGGAGTGTGGGTTTTTACCCCTGGACCACCAGGGAAGTGCCATCACTATTATTTCTTCATAAGATTTCAGAGTGCTATTTCAACTGGCAAAAAAATTAATCTTATATGCTATTACATAATTATTCTATTTCATGTTCTTACATTTATATTATTTCATGATCATTACAAATACAATGTTATATTGTAATTACATCTGGTTAAAATTTTAAAATGTGGAAGATATATCTGCCTAATTTTGGTGAATTCTGTGTTACTCTTATACATGAATGGGACAGTGGAAATCATGCCAGAATCATATTTTTGCTCTTTTGGGATAAGGGTACATTTGATAGTAGCTGAATATGTCTGGAAAAAATTCTGCCAAAACATGGTCAAGGTTTTAGCTTTCACTTCTGTTTAAGATCCAATTCATTCTCAGGGTTGCAGATTAAAACTGTTCTATTGAATCTCATAACCATACTATATCCTGAATTGAAAAAAATTCAATTGGTTCTTCCTGATTGATCTGAAAATTAGACAAAATTTCAGAGTTGGAACATTGCATGTTGGCTGCCCATTGAAAAATGCTCAGGTGTGCAATTATTTTGACCGTCAATTATAACTGACAGTATTGTCTTGCCTCCAAACTCACCTCTCTGAAAGCAGATTGTGAAGAACTCACTTGTCTAAATAAAAGTGTGATTTGTGAAAAGGCATGTGTCTGTGGCAGAGATTGTTAGCTTACTCCCAGTATCTATTCTCTTCCTTTGCAGAGTGAAAAAATCTCTGAGTGGGCCACATGGCCTCCCAGAATAAAGGCCACATTTCCCAGCTTCCCTGGCCAATAGATGAGGCTGAGTGATTAGGCTCTGGTGACTTCATCTTGAGCAGAAGTGCCATGGTTAAGTTCAAGGTCAGATCCTTAGAGAGGGGGAAGTGCCATTCACTTTCCTTTCCCTTGGCATCACTATTCAACCCCAGCAAGAGAGTGCCCCCCTCACTGGGCACTGATGCTCCTCCCCCTGTGGGGTGAGAAGTTAACCAGGGTGAAGGGGTTATGCCCATATAGAGCATGTACCCTTCTTTGGAGGACACACTCTGGGTACTCAGGGCCTCAGAACTCCCTGTGCAAATGGTCACAAAACCTGCACAGATCTCTTCCCCAGGTCTGTTCCTTGCGAGTGAAGTTCGTTATCTGTGTGCACACCCTGGGGCCCCAGGAGGAACCTAGGGATGGCTGTGTGTGGGGAGTGTGGACAGACTGAATGTGCAGGCTGGGTGTCCCCAAGCACATCACATTGCCTGTTCTGTGTGGGAAGGAGGCAGGGGTGGGGAGAGAAAGGAGGTAAGCTGTAGGCCAATTCCTCCTATGTCTCCACCTTCTGGAGTGGAACCCTGATCCTAAATTTAAACTTGGCTTCTCAGGAAGGTATACTTGTGAAGAAAGGAAGATAAAATACATTTAATGATTTGTTGGCTTGATAACTTTTAAACATTGAGACATGTAATTACATGGTCCTTTATTTGCATTCTTGTTCTAAGCTCCATAATGTTGGGGACAAACTAAACTTCCCTTCTTCCCACTCACTGAGATGTGGACTTGAGGGCAGGCACCGAAGCAGACATCCTGGACCATCAAACGGAAGCTATGGGCTGAAGAGGGCGGAGCAAAACCAAAGAAATAGCTTAGGGTCTCCTGACGCCACCTGACCACCAAAAGAGCCTTGGGTTACCAAATTGGGCTTTTATATGATATGTGTTCAATATTATTTAAGCCACTGCTTTTTTGAATTTCAGCCTAATAACTGCCTATAATATAGGTTAGCCTTTAATAACAGCCTAACCTACATCCTGTTTGTAGAGAATCTGGTACCTGAAAATTGGATTGAGTTCTAGCCTCAAAAATCTAGGTTGGCTTAGTGGTTAGAAGGTGGGCAGTGAGGTCAGTATCGCAGGTTGGAAAGCTGATGACTCTCATTAGGCTTGTGACAACTTGGAAGGCAAACCTCATATCTCCTAGTCAGTGGCTCTAGTTGAAATGTTGGAGAAATTCAGAATATTGGCGTATTAGTGGCTTCTTGCCACTTTCGGCAAAGTTATTTACGAAAGAGAAATGAACTCAGGCTGGAGCCATAGAATGCGCTACAAGAGGTGAAGGGATGACAGTTCTATTAAAGGAGGTACCTGCCTGAAGCTCACAGCCTAAACTAACCAAAAGCTTGTAATTTGGGGCATCAGAGGCTTGAGAAAGCCCAGCTACTTCTGCAATTGCACACCAAAGCAGGCAACCTTCACAGATGTCTGTGCCTCTGAGCCGTGGTGAAATACCTCATTAAGAGGCAGGCCAGAAAATGGGAGCCAGAGACAACAGTCAGATTAAGGGTGCTGCCTTCTTTCTCAAGTCGATTATTTCAGATTGCTTCAAGCTAGTTACAAGTAGGATGAAAGGGAGGGGCACAGGCAGAACAGAGAGGCCAGAAAGGTGTGAATTAGGCTTATCCACAGCTGCAGTAGATTCAGAAGGTGGAAAAGAAGCAGGTACTTATCTTCCTGTTACTTTTACTGCGGCAACTGGCAAACACTGTTGCAGGGACAGTGGTGCTTTTTATTTTTTTTTCATTCTAGTGACTAGTCGACAGCTTCACAGGCATCACAGGAGCAGAGTCAGTTGTGGGAAGGGAGGCTCACTCAATTGCAGTGTCCAGCGACTTGCTTCCTGGGGGCCAAGAGGCACTGGCAGCAGTAGCCATGGGAAGTTTCTAGCTGCAGGACTGCAGCCACGGAACTGGGCACTTTCAGGAAGTAGCTATAGTTGCTGCCTCCCAATTCCTCACCTAAATGACTGGTAGAGGCAGCAGCCTCCTTGGAGGCCAGTTTGGTGGCATTATCCCTCAGCCCTTCCAGTTATTTCACTGCCTCCCAATTTTATGGTATCAACTTTCCAACTGCATAAAATAATTAGATGGGACCTGTTTCCTGCAGTTGAATGCTAGAACTAACAATATGCCTGGACAACTTTTTGGCTCTGATTACTTGCATGTGGAAGTGAAGAGAAGCAAATCAACTGGCAACCTCATAAAATCTGGAGGGGGTTGTTTAGTCAAAGAAATGACAAGCCTGGTCAAGAGGCTATGATTTTTCAATGCCTATAGAATCTTAGGTCCTGGAATTCGATTTATTTATAGTGAAAGTTGCTCAGTCATGTCCAACTCTTTGTGATCCCATGGACTATATAGTCCATGAAATTCTCCAGGCCACAATACTGGAGTGGGTAGCTGTTCCCTTCTCCAGGCGATCTTCCCAACCCAGGGATTGGACCAAGGTCTCCTGCATTGCAGACGGATTCTTTACCAGCTGAGCCACAGTGGAAGTCCAAGAATATTGAAATGGGTAGCCTATACCTTCCCTAGGGGAACTTCCCAATCCAGGAATTGAACTGGGGTCTCCTGCATTGCAGGTGGATTCTTTTCCAGCTGAGCTACCAAGGAACACACTGATCTACCTATAAGTAGGATGGAAAAACTGCAGCCTCCAGGGACTTGCCTGGTGGTCCAGTGGCTAAGACTCTGCGTTGCCAATGCAGAAGGGAACTAGATTCCGCATGCCACAACTAAGAGTTTTCATGCCACAATTAAAAACCCCTCATGCCACCAACTAAAGGAACTGGCATGCCATAATGAAGATGGAAGATTCCCGCATGCCGCAACTAAGACCTGGCACAGCTATGAATAAATGAATACAAAGACTTCATGTAGCTGTCACTGGTAATAGACAAGGAGTAACTTCCTAAAGGGACACGGAGGACAGTGGACAAAGGAGTTCCCTCCAGAGAGCAGATGGGGGGCTGCAAACCCAGCTACACTCCTCTGCTGCCAGGGCAGAGAATTTTTGCAGTTCCTCACCAGCAGGATTTCTCACTCATTCCTGAAGAGCAGGTAATTTGTGGGAAGAGGCTGTGCTGGATATTGGGGTTCCAAAGGGTTGGAGACTATGACACTGACCTCCAGTGCCCACTCTCCCTTTCTACTTGAGTAGAAGAACCCGTGAATATATGGCCATCCTGAAAAAGGCTTCACTTCCCAGCTTCCCTTTCAGCTAGTTGTGGAATACATGACCAAGTCCACAAACAGCAGAAAGGATGTTTCAACTTCAGGATATTCAAATGGGATTTGCACTAAGGTGTTCTGGCTTCAAAGTCCACATTCTTACCCAGTACTCTGTGCACCAGACCTTTTCTAAGCACCAAGGGTAAAATAGAGAACAAGACAGGCAAAATCTCTTCGTCCAAAAAACAACTTCAGAAAGGGACAATACACAGACACTTACTGACTCAAGGAGAGACAGCTGACATACAGCAAAGACAACAAATGGAGAAGCTCACTCAGAGAGTGAGAGGTATTTTAAGGAAATGAAATATGGTGATACGATACTGCCTGGGGATAGTGTTTGGGCTGGTAAAATGTTTGTTTGGGTTTTCCCATAACATTTTAACAGGAAAACCTGAATGAACAATTTGGCCTACCCACTACTTTAAGAAAATCTTTCTGGAGGGTACATTTGAGCTAAGATCTAAATTTGCAGAAAGGACCATCACGGGACATGGAAAAAGAAACTTTCAGGCAAAGGGAACATTTTTAACAACAGAGAACGGCTGTGGCACACACGTGTATTCTTTTAAAGACAGAATTTTCCAAAAAGGTGGTGTACACAGGCTGTTCTAGAGCCTTTTTTCTGATTCAGAAAAGACATTCTAGTCACTGGGTGACCCCCAGGATCCTCCCACTCCCGCTGTCCTCCTGTGGGGAGCGGTGGGTCCCAGCCTCACGCGTGCCCAGCGGGAGGATTCCAGGTAGAGGGGCTGGGCCCTGTGTGAAGTGTGCACAGTGGTGCTGTTTGTGGGGATGGTTTGCTGCACTGAATCCTCTTAAAATGTGAGTCAGAATCTTTGGGGCCACACAGTACTAAGAATACCACCAAGTTTCAGTCGCAATGTTCCTGAATTGTCAGACACTGAAAATATGGGAAGGCATGTTACTTTCCTCCTGTATGTCATATAACGACAGAGAATAAACTCGATTATTCCTGAAGAACGTTCCTTAAAATGGTTTTATTTTCTACACAAACTAAAGGCAGTATCTTTTTCTTATCTTTGGGTCTCTTCTTGTTTTTTTTTTTTTTTGCACATTTTATTCTCATTAATGTTCTAACATGAGCAGTACTGAAAAAAGAAATATATATATACATATATCATTTAGGTGATAGCTGGAATAAGGTGACTTGAATTGTTACCTAAACTTGGATGGTAGAAACTGTGAAAGACACTGCTCCCCCCACCCCTCCAACTCATGAGCCTCTTCTCTGAGATCGAAAGAAAGGAATGGGGTGGCTGAGCTCCCCATGGTCACTGTGATCCTCTGGTTGCGCATCACAGCTTGAATGAGACTCCTCATATTTCCCAAAACGGACTCTCTCTTATTCATTCTTCTTGAATTGTAGCGGGGCTTCTCACTCTGGCAACCTTTTGACTGGTCTCCCGCTCTGCTTAACCCAAGGCTTGTATGGGCTCTGGAGCACACAATGCAGGCAGGAGCATATAAGCTCCAGAGTGTGTAGAATTTGAATTAAGTTTCAGTAGGGCCAAGCTGAGAGACTCTTGAGATCTAGGGCCTACTGCCGCTCTGGCAGTTAAGTGGAAGAAGCCTGAGATCTTTCTGTGGGCAGGCGGTCGTTTTGACAGGTTTTGACAGAACGTCTTCAGGCCTGCTTTGCCCTGGAGGTCCCTTTTCTACCCGAGACAAGAGAGGAAACACTTTAGCAGCAATATATTGGTACTACCCCTCAGATGGCTTAAGAATAGTAAGATATTTTAGGAACATATAGAGTTTTTAGATCTGAATGTTGAGGTTGAAAAAAACACACTTTCTTTTAGAAATAAATTCAAACTACTAACTGTAGGAGAATTCCTTTTTATCTCCCCTTTTCTTTTTGAAACACATGGAAATTAGTCTAGAGGTGGCGAAAGGTAACTGTCTGTTTTTGTCTACTAGAACTAATGTTTGAATTCTGTAATCTGTAATCTGAATGAAGCCTTCTACTCAGTAAATGGTTGGCAGATAAACATGTGTGTAAGCTCAAGTTTGATCCCTAAAACCAAGAGATTGTTAAGACTACCACACTATTTCACTTAAGGACTGGCAGAGGTCTGACTGGTACACAGCTAATGGAAGAGATGAGTTCTAACATATGAAAAAGCAGGAATCAGAGAATTCTGAATTCAGATAATGGCTTAAGTTATTACACTAATTTCAGTCCACTAAATAACTCCACACTGGTAGCTTTGGATGAACACTCCCTCAACCATATAGTTTTGGAGGTAAGCATAGCATATATATGAACATATATGGATTTCCTTCTGGCCATCCATGAATGAATGCTGGGAGCGTAATCGTCAATGTGCTTGCCTGTATAATGTCCTCCGGCGAATGCAGAAAGAACATTGCTCCACAGAGCCCTGAGATGGGGTATGAAGGGCTCAGTAGAAATGGCAACGGACAACATCTCAACAGCATTAAATCTCCCAAATGCTTTTTAGTTACTTTGAGACCCCCACGTTTAAGGGTCTGTGAGTTTCTGGGTATGAAGAAAGAATTTTTAATGGGGCCAAATGTAGGTGTTTACAAGGGGGAATTGTTGTTTTTTATTAGGAACTGCCTTATGTTCAATAGTTGTATTTACTTTGTCAAGCTAGCCAGAATTAGAAATCCCCATTGCTAGGCAGCCTGGAGCGTCTGCGAAGTATTTCTGGGCATTCAGAACTGAGGCATGTGCTGCCCAAAGGCAGGTTTCATTACAGTCTGTTATTTAGTCCTTGTTCATCCCTCCCTACCCCCACATCCCCAGACAGCAGTGCTTATACAACAGGAAATCTTGGTTATTTTATGCTGAAGCATATTTACATGACGGAAATACGACAATTAACACATTTGTAAAGCTTGAGGGATAGGTACACGTTAATGGTTTTTTGAAGCAGGCTGATTTCCTGGAGCTTTTAATCTTATTTTATTTTATTCTGCATGCATGAACAAGTTCTCCTTTGCTATAGGTATTTGACAAAGCCTACCTGGTAGGAATGTGAATGAAAAGCAAATAATACAAAAATTAACTTTATGGTTTATCTTCGCCAAACTGTTAACTGCTTTTACCAGTTCAATGTATAGCGAGGGCTATATTTGACAAGTTGTGTTAGCTTTTATACAAAAGCAGTTAGGTAGTACAATTTTGGTTGGCAAAATGAAATGTGGCTTTCTCTATACTGACAGTATAAAAATTTTTCATAATGAATGAGAAGTATCAATGGCAGTAGTGTAGTGATTTTCTGTAGTGTAGTGATTTTCTGCACTCCTCATGGTCAAAGGTATGGTCTCCTAGGTGGTGTATATTTCACTTGCTCCAAACTTAAAAGCCAGGTGATATGAAGTAGTGTTATTTTAAAAGTGCTATTGTGTACGTGTGTGCATGTGTATTTGAGTGTGCATGTTTATACATATAAATATATATAACATGGCAATATTATGAATATTTTAATATAAGGACCTAGATTAACTGTTGAAATCTTGGTAAAATTTATAAAAGATCCTTTTGTACCAGAGCCCTCAGTAATGAAATGAAAACTTCCATTTTCCTTTTGATTTCTGAAAGCATGTTAACCCTGGAAACCTCTACCCCAATTCTCACTTAAAAGCTGATGGCAAATTTACAAATTACACTGGTTTCAAATAGTCACCCAGTATATCTATCTCTCCCTTTCACAGACCTCCTTCCTCACCAGTTTCAAAGGGAGCTCAGTGAGCAGGCTGGGCAAAGCAAGAACCCTCTCTCTACATGCCTTAGGGCAGTGATGGGGCAGCACCAGACCGAGCGCTCTAGCTAAGGGATACAGATTAGAGATGAGGACCTAACTCCAAAGAGTAACTCTCTGCTGAAGTGACTTCACAGATAAGAAGTAAGTAAAGAATCAATTTAGTCTTAGATAGAAAACCTTTCCATGAATAACGAGGGGAAAAAGTTAAAGGACGTGAAGCAAATAAAGCAAGAAAAAATACAGATGATCAGAAAAGAGCAAAATATTTGTGAGTATATAGATAATGATTATGCCTACTTCTAGGGATTTTTTTGGTGTTTGTTTTTTTTGGGTTTAATGAAAATGCATGTTTTAATGGAAATGTTAACAAGAGCTAAGTTTAATTTTCATGGAGATTGTTTTCTATTCTTTAAAAACTCATTTGCTTTTATACGTGGAGGAGTTTTTCCCCCACCACTTAACTTTACCATTGAAGTTAAATCTTTTTACAAGGAGGTCTGAAAGATCCTTGAAATGTAGAAGAACCAACAACCTGATATATCAAACTGGCTAAATCCTGCCTCAAGTTTTCACTGTAGCAGGAAGAGTCACTCTGGTTCAAGTAGAAACTCTGAAGCTTGAGGTCATTTCAGCCAGGGTCTGCAGGTATACTTTGGGAACATTCTTTTGGTACATGTAAAATTATGCTCCAAAATGAAATAATGGAGCAAAGTGATTTTATAACTGTAACGCAGGGTTAATTCTCTAAGTTTTAAAGATGTGAATGAAATGACATAGACATATTTGTACATTTCTGTTTGATTCCCTTAATAGAAGCGCACAAAAATTTCGCAAGGTACTAAAAGTAAATGAGAGCATGATATGTGGAAAAAGATCATCAAATGGTTCCTAAAGTTCAATACTGACAA